>NC_133535.1:134614998-139614998 GCF_048544455.1 Silene latifolia | reverse complement strand
TTACTCCCCATCGATTGTCATTTGTCATTCTTATGGTGACAGGTGGATGATGGTTGCTTATTTTGTCTGGGGTTGCATCGAGTGAGCTAGCGAGCGCCTTTGTTTAGTGCACTCTTTTAGTTTTATTTGACTTTGGTTAAAACTTTTATTTCCTTTTGGTTATAGGGGTATTTATTCCCCGTAGACCTTATATTTCCATTTGAGCACTTGGTTTTATTTAGTAGCCACCGCGGTGTCGAGGTGTTTCCGCCACCTTGAACTTAATTTGCATTCTTGTTTTACCGTGGTTGTTACAACTTTCGTGCTGTTCTGGCGATTGGGGTACTCGGTCTCCATTAGTAGTCGAGTCTTGGGTGCGTGCTGTGCTGGCGCACGTCTAATCGGGATGTACACCCGAGAATCTGCAAATTTAGACTAGGACCGTATTATTATCGTAGTCCTACCCGGGGAAATTATAGTCTAAGAGTGGTAAATGTCTTGCATTATGGATGGTTGCATATGTCATTTTTGCTTGGGATGCGTGTCCATAATTATTTAACGGTTACTCATCTTCTTTTATTCAAATGTCTCACATAATTGGATGAATTTATGTTATGCTAATTTTAGTCACTTTAATTACTTTTATTCAATTGGCAAGTTTTACTCCATTGCATTTATTTATTCACATTGCTTACAATTATTTTCTACGCCTTGCTTAACTGAGTTCCTTGTTATGTTTATTTTAACATAATGTGGCTGGGAGAACCCTGAGTTACTCCCCACTGACTGTGGCTTTCATGTTTACATGAATGACAGGTTTGTGAAGATGCATTTGTGGGGTTTAGACGTGTGAGCTAGCGAGCACCTTGGACTAGTAGTCGTTTTAGTAGGATTGCCTAGACTCACCTTTTATCATTTGTTATTCGAGGGATATATTTTCCCTCATCTTTGACTATCACGTTTGTATAAATTTAACTTTATTTCCGCATTCTTTATTTGGGTTTTAGATTATAGTGAACCCGCGCTTTAAACTTTAAAAGTTTCAAAAATATCACAAATTTCCGCTTTAATTTATTAGTTATATTTTCCGCATTATCGCGGGGTTTCACAGTGGGTGTACTCCTACTTTCCGGGCCTCGCGCCCAAGAGGACGGAGCCACTGGAGAAGGCATATCCCGTGGTGAGGGATTGGATGATGTGCAGGACGAAGAGCAAGCATTCTTCTCACGGTGTCTACCGGCAGGACGTGAACGCTCTTCAGCTGGACAGCGTAATCATCTCACTTATATTCATTTGCTTCTGTATTACTTTTAAATTGATCATAAGAATGATTCTTTGTTTATCTTGTCCCAGTGGGTGCCCAGGCCTTGGGCGGAGTACGCTGGAGCGCCTCCTTTTGTGGCTGAGGTCCTTCGACCTAGGAGCTCGAGTCGGCTGCTGTTGAGGACGTCGATGGGTCCTGTGTGGTACTTGGGCGAGCGTTTGGCTCATCAGTGCTCTCGGGACGTGTTGACGGTTCCCATCGATCCTTCTAGGACGATGTTCAGGGAGCCTTCTGAGGTAGAGAGGGAGGCCGACTTGGCTGGCGTTAGTGGTGACGCCCTCCTTCTTCCTGGCGAGGACTACTCGGCGTTCCTCTACGAGAGGTTGGCGTACTGGCCGGTAGTGGTGAGCATCTTTACTCTTCTTCTTTACTTTTTGATTTTTGAGAACTATGATGAAAGATCATCGATTAATGAGAAATATTTTGTTTTGCAGGAGGTTGAGGCGGCGGGCATCTTGCCCCCGGAGTACCCCGAGACCCTCGAGTACACTGACACGACTGGGAGGACGACGATCTCCGAGCTGTGTGACTTTGACGTGGTTCTGACGGATGCTGGCCTGGACGACTGGCAGCATATGATTCGGAGGGTGAGCCTCTAATTTGCACAATTTTTGTGTAGGAACACATTTGATTGAGTTTGTTCAATTGTTGAGAACTTCTTTTTTTGAAAATGCAGGTTGCGCCCTCTCGGTTCGTGGCGTTATGGAGGGTGGCCAACCGGCTGCGAGCTACTGCCGTCGAGGCACTTGTCGGTGGTCGAGGTCGTCTGGTATGAACCTTGTGCCTATTTCATTTTTTGAATTTTGATTTTCCAACTTTTTTTGTAATTGCTTGAAATGATTGACATGAGTCAATTTCGTTGTTTTGCAGGGGGACCGCGAGCTGGAGCGAGAGCTGGCTTAGTCTCGGGAGGAGACAGCTCGCTTGTTGAGGGAGCTCGAGGTTCGAGACGCCGAGATTGCTTCTCTTGCGGCAAGAGTTGCGTAGCTGGAGGGCGACCAGCAGTAGTTTTGTGTAGTTTTTGTTTGTTTGTTGGCCGCATTTTGCACATTTGTACATTTTGGACCTTTATTTTGAACATTTCGGACTTTGTTTGGGGCGAGAGCCCCCAGTTTGTTGTACATTTTCCTTTTTGGTTGTATATAAGATGGCTAGAGTGCCTTTGCTGCTGGGTTGTGTTGCTTGTATCTGCAGGTTAGCTTTGAACAGGTTTGGTAGATGACGGTTTACGCCGTCATGCTGCCAAAATTTACATAGAAATCACGCAAAACATACATTTGTATATACACATGGCCTGAATTAGCGCAAAACGAATGACTCGAAAGCACGCAAAAATGCGAAAAATTTTTGCCGGAACCGACCGGACGGTTGGGAGGGTTACCCCCTAAAAAAAGAAAAAATTAGAAACCTATAAGTTAGAAATGAAAGAAATACGAATGAAATAAATATATAAATTTTGAAATGAAGTTATTTCCTAAAATGAATTATATGAAAATTATTTACTAAAATAAATATGTACAAGTGTGGTAAAAATGACGAAGATGTCGATGTCATCTCGAAATGCGTGCCCGCGGAATTAGGAAACACGAAATATGGTAACTTCCACGTATTTACCAAAATAATAACCCGTAGGAATAGGAAATTATTCATCACGGAAGTAGGAAAGATCCAACGCGGAAAATCACAGAAATCAAGCTGAGGAAGAGGCGCAGCATGAGCTGCGTCCCTTTGAAGAGGCGCAGCATGAGCTGCGTCCCTTTGAAGAGGCGCGCGGCCAGTCTGCCTTTGTTCCCAGTGGTTCGTTGCTCGCGAGTTTTGGAAACAGAAATTAGTATAAATAGAGACGTCGATAGAGCTTTTATTCACACAATTCTTCCGTCTCTCCTTCGTCTTATTACATAAAATTCTCAAAATAATCTCTTCATCATGAATACTTTGGAGATTCGCTTAAAAGAATGGACCAACGAATTTTCAAACGTGGAGAAATATGATATGGGCGCCTATAATCTTGGATCATTGTTGAGTTTGAAGCTTATCAAAGTTGTCAAACCATTATTGGATGCTTGTCTTGATTATTGGGACCCGAATTACCATGTTTTTGCCTTCCCTGGAGGCGATATTTGCCCATTTCCTGAAGAAATTGCTGCGATTGGTGGGTGGGACCCTGAACACTTGCCTGGCATTCCTTCTACTTCGCAAGGGTACAAGAGAAAATTTAGAGACTTGCTTGGGTTGACTAGACTCGAGGTGGACCGTCTAGTGACCTCGAAGGGAGTGCGAATGTTGGACTTCATTGACCGATTTATTAACAGGTCCGACCCCACCGTTTCCTATGTCGCCAGGCGAAGGGCATTTGGATTTTGCTTGTTGCATGCGTATGTCTTCCAAGGGCATGTTGATGAAGACTTGAGAGGTGATCCCCGTCTTCTGGGCGTTGTTGAGCAAATGGAGCTGCGCAGGAGCCCAGCTTGTTTATGTCTTGGAGAGATCCTGTTGGGCTTGGATAATAGGAAAGCCAATCGCGACCTACCGTATTTGGGAAGTCCCGTCATTTTGCAGGTAAAAGAACGCTTATTTTTCTTTTTCTTCTCTTTGTCTTTTTTCGTTCTTTTTTTTTCGTTTTTTTTTTTTTCGTTGTCTAATGCCTGCTTTTGGTAGGTTTGGCTTATGGAACGGCTTCGATTGATCGAGCCCCCCAGTTCACGTTCCTTCTTATCATGCTCGTTCAATTGCAATGTGGACCAGGCTTTACATGGTGGACTTCACCCGAGTCTGCAATTATTGGGAGAACAAACTGAAGAGCGATGATGGCCCTTTGATTAGGTGGATTGTACCGTGGTGGCACCTCAAATCTGTCACTGGAGTGTCTTCTTTGGATCCTACTCGATCTGTGCGCATTCCTGGCTTGAATTTATGGTGTGCATCTTCCCGGAAAGGCTGATGAGACAGGTTGGACTAAAACAGACGATCCCGAAACTTGATACCGTCCCGCAGATTGCCGTGGCGCTTACTACAGAGAGCCGAAGGGAGTGGGCCATTAAATGGGCCCAAAGAAACGTATGGTTCTTGAACTCTTCTGCTAATGCCTTATGGGTGTCAGATTCCTATCTGCGATGGAGGAAAGCTACTACTACGGAAGAGAGCGAGAGATTGAGGAAGCGCGAGCCCGTCGACTACAAGGTGCGCGAGGTAGAGAAGGAGAAAGAGAAGCATCTGACCGAGGGAGAGGAAGAAGCCGGGTTTCGAGTCGTTCATCCTTCGAAGAAATCGAAGACCTCTCCTGCCGTGGAGATGGTGATTGACAAGAATGGGAAGTCGAGGCCTCGAGAAAGACCATTGGTGATTAGGTCTGAAGTGGCGCAAGAGCGTCCGGCTCGAGGTCGTGACAAGAAATATGACAAGAATGACAAGGGCAAAGGGAAGATGGAAGAATAGCCCGAGTCTTTATTTATTATTTATTATTATTATTATTATTGTAATAAAAAGGTGGGGTTTTTAGAATCCTAGCCTATTTTTATTTTTATTATGTAGCGTACTATTACTAGAAAGAAGAATGAAATAAAAAAGTTAAATGGTTATGAAACCGTTGTGATTTTCTATTTATTATTCTTGTCGAATTCCAAATGCAGTGCAAATGTCCTTCTATTTATATTTTAAAATAATGGGTTGTATCCTGTGAAGGATTGCCTACGTATTCATTTAGAAAATGAAATCAAACCCTTACGCGTAGTTCGAGTAAATGTAAAAGAATAATTGTTCTAAGCAAGAGCTTGTAATGAACTTTGAAAATAAGTATGAGCTTTTGCTTACTCTGAAGGTGCAGTTTAGTTTATTCGATCATATCAGGATGACAAACTTGTCAAAATGCAAGAGCATAGTGACATTAGCCTATTTTAGCTTGGCCAGGGGCCGTTTATTTAGTGCCACAAGAGCGACACGTGAGGTTACGCGAGGCGCGTTTTTGTTCCTATTCTAGGCATAGTACCGTTTTAGTTGGTCGAGGTTTGTTGGGTTGGAAAACTCATTCCCGTCTAGGTCTGTGATTCTAACCACACCCCCTGGAAGTATGGACTTGACTAGAAATGGTCCGGCCCAATTGGGTTTGAATTTTCCCCGTGGGTCAACAGGTAAAAGAGCTCTAACTGATTTGAGTACTAAGTCTCCTTCCTTGATGTTTCTTGGCTTAACCCTTTTGTTGAAAGCTCGTTTGATACGTGCTTGATATGTTTGGACATTATGCAAGGCGCGTTGCCTACGTTCATCCAGGAGGATGAGTTCTTCATATCTATCCCTCTTCCAATCGGCTTCTGGGATTTGACTTTCGAGTAAAATACGCAAGGATGGTATCTCTAGCTCGACTGGTTGTACAGCTTCCATGCCGTAGGTCAAATAGAAAGGAGTGGCCCCAGTGGGCGTCCTAACAGATGTGCGATATCCTCGCAAAGCAAAGGGTATCTTACTTCGCCAATCTCGATAGTTGTCAATCATTTTCTTGAGAATTGTGACAACGTTCTTATTTGCTGCCTCTACCGCGCCGTTAGTCTATGGTCTATAGGGCGAAGAGTGGTGATGCCTAATTTTGTACTTGGCTAGCAATTGCTCAGTCTCAGCTTGGAAATGTGATCCATTATCACTAATGATCTCATGTGGGCAACCGTATCGACAGATGATGTTGTTTTGTATGAACTTTGCCATATTTTTAGCCGTGAGACTAGTGTAGGAAGCCGCTTCTACCCACTTGGTGAAATAGTCGATTGCCACCAGGATGAAACAGTGACCTCTTGTTCTGGCTGGGGTTATCTTCCCGATTATGTCAATTCCCCAGGCAGAAAATGGCCAAGGAGATGTCATCGTATAGAGCAATGAAGGAGGGACGTGTTGTACGTTCCCAAAGATTTGGCAATTGTGGCAATGTCTTACATATTTGATGCAATCGGATTCCATTGTGGTCCAATAATACCCCAAACGTGTGATTTTCTTTGCCATCATGGGCCCACTCATGTGAGGACCGCATTCTCCATCGTGGACTTCTTCCATCACTTTTCGCGCTTGTGAATGATCAAGGCAACGTAGGATTACACCAAGAGGTGTTCTTTTGTATAACTCTCCTTGCAGGAGAACGTATTGGGAAGCTAGCAGGCGTATAGCTCGTTGTCCCCTTTTGTCCATATCTGGTGGATAGGTACCGTTGAGCTTGAAATTCAGGATTGCTTGGAACCAGGGTTCTTGTGCGATTTCCTCTTCATCGGTGATTTGGTGGACATAAGCTGGCTCTGACCGTCGCGCGATGCATAAAAGCATTTCCACCATGTCATCTGGCATATTAATCAAAGATGCGAGTTTTACAAGAGCATCTGCAAATTGATTTTATTCCCGAGGTAGATGTAGGTAGGTCACGTGATCAAAGAATTGGGCAACTTGGTCTATTCTGGCTTGATAGGGTGCTAAGCTTTAACTTAGAATTTTCCAAGATCCCGTAACTTGGTTGATGATCGGGGATGAATCCCCGTGTACTCGGAGGTTCTTAATGCCTAAGCTCACTGCCGCTTGTAGTCCAATTAGAGAAGCTTTGTACTCTGCAGCGTTATTTGTCACCTCGAAGTCGAGTTTGACAGAGATTGGTGTATGCTCGCCTTCAGGAGAAATGAGCAACACTCTTATTCCAAATCCTCTTAAGTTTGATGCTCCATCAAAGTAAAGGTCTCAGGAGTCTACATCAGTTTGAAGTATATCCTCGTCTGGAAATGACCAAGTATCTAATGTTTGTGCATCATTGATGGGATTTTCTGCGAAGAATTCGGCAACGGCGCGACCTTTTATAACTTTCAGAGGCACGTACTTGAGATCGAATTCTGAGGGCATCAAAGTCCATCTTGCTAGGCGTCCATTGAGGAGGTATTTGACTGGATCCATTTTGGAGTATATTTTGACGGAGTAGCTAAGCATGTAATGGCGTAGCTTCTTCGTTGCCCACACAAGAGCGAGGCATGTCTTTTCGAGTTGTGAGTATTTGCACTCGTACTCCAAGAACTTCTTACTAAGGTAGTAGATAGCCCTTTCTTCACTTCCTACAGTTTGAGCTAGCATGGCACCCATGGCTTTTTCGGTTACTGTGAGATATAAACCAAGAGGTTGATCTCGTTGAGGTGGCATGAGCACTGGTGGTTTAGCCAATATCTCTTTGATTCGGTGGAATGCCTTTTGACAATCATCATCCCACATGGTGTGGTCTGTTTTCTTGAGCTTCTTAAAGATAAGCTCGCAAATCATGGTGAGTTTCGATATGAATCGACTTATATATTGCACTTTTCCCAGGAATCCCCTGACTTCTTTTTCTGTTTGAGGTTGTGGCATTTCGATCAGAGCCTTGATCTTGGAAGGGTCTATTTCTATACCTCGTTGGCTAACGATGTATCCCCGGAGTTTGCCAGATGTTACTCCGAATGTGCACTTCTGAGGATTGAGCCTCATGTTGTACTTTCGTAGCCTTGCGAAAAATTTGCGAAGGTTCGCAATATGCCCCTCTCTATCCTTGGACTTGACAATCATGTCGTCTACGTATACCTCAACTTCTTTGTGCATCATGTCATGTAAGAGTGTAGTCGCAGTGCGTTGATATGTAGCTCCGGCGTTGATCAATCCGAACGGCATGACCTATAGCAATAGGTTCCCCATTGAGTGACAAAGGCGGTCTTATGCATGTCTTCTATGGCCATTTTGATTTGGTTATAACCCGCATACCCATCCATGAAGGATAGTAATGCGTGGTCTGCAGTATTGTCCACCAATATGTCGATGTGTGGTAGAGGGAAGTCATCTTTAGGACTTGCTTTGTTTAAGTCCCTAAAATCAATACAAACACAGATTCTCCCATCCTTTTTTGGTACAGGTACTATGTTGGCTACCCAGTCAGAATACCCGGAAACTTTGATGAACCCGGCTTTGAATTGCTTATCAACTTCTTCCTTAATCTTGAGAGCCCATTCCGTTCTCATTCGTCGAAGCTTCTGTTTTACAGGTTTGAAACCTGGCTTAATCGGGATTCTATGTTCGGCGATATCCCTGTCGATCCTTGGCATGTCTTTGTAGGACCAAGCGAAAACGTCTTTGAACTCGTTTAGGAGGTCTATGAAATCGGCCCTTTCGGTTGAGCTCAAGGTAGTCCCTATCCTAAGTTCTTGGGGTTCTAGTTCGGTTCCTACATTGATGGGTTCGGTGTCCTCTATTACTGGTCCCCCTTCCCTTTCCTGTAGTATTTCTTTGGCTACGTAGGGAGGTATTTCGATTGAGTCTGGGTCTTAGTCATCCTCAGTATCATCGTCAACAGAATTGCACTCAAGATAACACAAAGAGTAAGCAGAACCTGATTTATTCATATTAAAGTTTGAGAAAAGTTGAAACAAAGAAGCCATCTGATCTGCGGTCAGTGGCGGCAAAGGGACAGTGGTTGGGACATTTCCCGAACTACTGTGACTACTCGAGGCTAAGCTAGGAGAAACAAAGGGAATGGGGATGACGACAGGAGGAGACTCCCTAGTGACTTCTCTAGACTCCGACTCTGACTCGAATTCATCATCTTCTGGTTCTCCTTTGAACATCTCTCCTTCTCCAGTGGTGAGCTTGAAGAGTCTTCCTTAATTGTTGGTCCACTTGATTGACTTTCTCCATCCTTTCTGCTGACTCGCGTTAGTTTCTGTGATTAAGGCGGTGGGGTTGAAGCGATCGTCTTGAATTATCATGGTAATGATCTCATCCTGCGTGGCTCTGACAAATCGATCTTCTCCAAACAATAGACTAACAGCTTGTTCGTCTAAGCAAGGTGCTTGACGGGTTTTGACGGTAGGAACCTTTTCTGGAGGGATGAAGTAGCAATCGTGAAAGTGTAGGGTAATATCCATATAAAACCCTTAAATTATAGGATTATAACGTATCTTTAACATGTGATTATCGTCATAAAACAAAAATACAAGAGAAAACGATAAAGAACAAGAATCAACCTCGGGTCCTTTGTGAATGCGGCATAAGAACAGAAATCAAAGTAGATTTCCTCCTAATCGTTGCACCCAAGACCGTCTGAGACTATGCCCCTTGTGCTAGAAATACTCTCTAATTGACTTGCAATATTGAGAGAGTTGTTGTGAGATTTTTCGATGTGAGATCTAGAAATGTCAGAGAAAATTACCCCGAAACCCTAATTTGTTTGCAAAATGAGATGACTAGGTCACAAAAGGAGAGAAGCTCCCCTTTTGTGTGTTTCGGCCGTGAGCTTCAAGAGGAGGGAGTGGGCTTTCCACTTTCTCCTTATTTTTAACCCGTGGTCCGACACGAAAATGCTAAAATGTATATGACGGGTTTTTATTATAAATCGTCATCGGTTATCGGTTATTAAAATATCAACTAGTAACATGACTCAGTCGATATATAATACTTGTCCGACAATGACAATATTGTATAATTAATTCAATATACATTAATTAAATATAATCGTTTATATTCAATTTACGAATTAACCGCTTAATTCGTCTTAGCCATTATTATTTAATCTGTATTAAATAAATATCTCAACATCGCGTTTGACTAATTACTAGTCAATAACTCCGACTAACTGTTTAGTCAAATTAGGCATCAACATGACTGTATTTTCATACCGTCAAATCTCTCAAACGTATCCTATAGGTGTGACTTTTAGGGACCAGTTGATCACCGCCATCAGTGTGACAATAACGTCAAACTTATCTAGCAAGCCAACCGTTATTGATAAACGTGGACCAACTGATAATAATATAAAAGTATACCCTTTGATCCTTTTAGAGATTTATATGTCATTGCACTAACTGTAAAGGACACCAGCCCCAACAAGCTCCCACTTGTCCGTACAAGTGTATGTGCAATAACGTTATCCGCACTAATTGGAGGACACCAGCTCCAACAAACTCCCACTTGTCCGTACAAGTGTATGTGCGATTACCGATTCTCATATTCATTTAAGATCTCTCCCACTCAATGTAAAACAATTTGCAGATCCGTATCCGCAAAGGTCGTATTTTACAATCGATCTGTATCAAGAGTGGTTTCCCCGACTAGAGACTAACTTAACCTGATAAAACGAATCTGCATTCGAGCATGGCCATGCATTTCGATTCTGACTCCTCGAGTGGCCCTGAGAAATATCGAGTACCTGATAAAGGCTGAATATTTCCTTCAACTCGACTCCTGCCGATCTAAGCACAGCATGAAATGACCCAGAAAAAAACTACTTGGCCCCCTGTTACGGATGACCATGAGAAAGAAACCAAAGTCACCCAAAATCTGCCTTAGTCTCAAGAGACAATCGATAGTCAAAAGAATCGACTCTTAGGATCACCATGGAGGTCCTATCCACGACCTGGCACCGAATGTTATAAAACATTTAGGACTCCATGTCGATGTCACTATTTGAGTCCTACGAGATATCCGTATAACTCGCCTCTGTGATTGGTCAGTCAACCGCTTGACTTATGGCTCGTTGAACCCACCATCAACCAACGTCACAAAGTAATTGCCAGAGTTATCAGCTCACGTGGGCAATTAAGGACCAAAAATATAATGTTTGTTCAGTTCACTTTGTGGTGTTCAAAATTGTCGTACAAATCCACATGAAAAACAAAATATATAAATATCAAAACGATGATGTCGTATAGAGTACAAAAGAGAATGAATCTAATCCATAAAAGAGTACTACAACTCAGGAACACGTTTAATTCCCATGGAATTAACATGCCCTTCATGCTTATCTTGTCGTAATGGTTTAGTGAGAGGATCTGCTATGTTATCATCTGTAGCAATCTTTTCTATCACTACCTCCTTTTGCTCCACGTAATCTCGGATTAGATGAGCTTTCCGTTGTACATGTCTAGACTTGTTGCTAGACTTAGGCTTCTTAGCTTGGAAGATGGCACCTCTATTGTCGCAATAGATGGTGATCGGGTCATTCGAACTAGGCACTACAGATAGTCCTTGTAAGAATTGACGCATCCATATCGCTTCCTTTGTAGCTTCAGACGCGGCATAGTACTCGGACTCGTCGTAGAATCTCTTTGTAACACTTTGTTTGGAACTCTTCCGGTGTGGCGGCGCCATTAGAGTAAAAACGAATCCAGACTGAGATTTCGAGTCATCTCGGTCCGTTTGGAAGCTAGCATCTGCGTAACCGGTTGCGCATAGCTTTTGGTCGCCTCCATAAGTCAACGCCCAATCTTTAGTCCTCCGTAGGTACTTAAGAATGTTCTTGTGACCATCCAATGTGATTCACCTGGATCTTTGTTGGAATCGACTTGTCATACTCAATGCATATGCCACGTCCGGACGTGTGCATATCATGGCATACATGATTGATCCTATAGCCGAGGCATAAGGAATCCGTGTCATGCGCTCTTTCTCTTCAAGTGTCTCTGGTGCCTGAGACTTGCTCAAATGCACCCCTGGAGCCATAGGAAGAAACCCCTTTTTGGAGTTAGTCATGCTGAATCTCTCTAGTATCTTGTCTATATAAGACTCGTGACTGAGAGATAACATCCGTCGTGATCTATCTCGATAGATACGAATGCCCAAAATTCTTTGCGCCTCACCCAGATCTTTCATCTGGAAATGGTTCTTCAACCATACTTTTACCGAAGTTAAGAGAGGTATGTCATTCCCAATCAGGAGTATGTCATCAACATACAATATTAGGAAGACAATCTTGCTCCCGCTCGACTTGATTTATAGACATGGTTCCTCGATCGATCGAGTAAATCCATTTTCTTTTATCACCTGGTCGAAACGATGATTCCAACTCCGAGAAGCTTGCTTAAGTCCATAAATGGAACGCTTAAGCTTGCACACTTTCTTAGGATGTTCAGGATCGATGAAACCTTCGGGTTGTACCATGTACAACTCTTCCTCCAAATAACCGTTTAAGAAGGCGGTTTTCACATCCATCTGCCAAATTTCATAGTCATGAAAAGCGGCAATCGCTAAGATAATCCGAATGGAACGCAGCATGACTACGGGTGCAAAAATTTCATCGTAGTGCAAACCTGGCACTTGGGTGAAACCTTTAGCAACTAGTCGTGCTTTATAGATATCTTGTTGACCTTCCACAGAATGCTTTATCTTGTAAAGCCATTTGCATTGAAGGGGACAAACCTTAGCAGGCAAGTCAACAAGATCCCATACGTTGTTCTCATACATGGAGTCCATCTCGGATTGCATGGCTTCAAGCCATAGCTTTGAGTCGGAACTAGTCATGGCACCTTTATAGGTTGCGGGTTCACTACTCGTTAAGAGTAGAATATCATATATGTCATGTTCCTCGACCATACCAATGTATCTGTCCGGAGGAATAGAGACTCTTCCCGACCTCCTAGGTTCCTCAGGAATATTTACCGCAGCCGGGATTGAAGGAACTGGTTCCTTCAATGGTTGCTCGGTATTTGGTTCTGGAATCTCCGACAGCTCGAAGGTTCTATCACTCTTTGCATTCTCGAGAAATTCCTTCTCTAAGAATGTCGCACTAGCCGCAACAAATACACGTTGTTCGGTTGGCAAGTAAAAGTAATGACCAAACGTTCCTTTAGGATAACCTATAAAATATGTCTTGACCGATTGCGGGCCGAGCTTATCCTCGTGTCTCTACTTGACATAAGCCTCAGCCCCAAACCCGTATAAAGGACAAGTTAGGGACCGTTCCCTTCCATAGTTCATATGGAGTCTTGTCAACAGCTTTAGACGGACTTCGGTTAAGTATAAGAGCGGCTGACAGAAGAGCATAACCCCATAATGAGTCAGGATACACGGTGTGACTCATCATGGATCGAACCATATCAAGTAGTGTTCGATTTCTCCGTTCGGACACACCATTCAACTGAGGTGTTCCAGGTGGAGTTAACTGTAAGGCAATCCCACAGTCCTTAAGGTGTTGATCAAACTCGTGAGAAAGATACTCGCCACCACGGTCTGATCGTAGTGTTTTAATCTTTCTACCCAGTAGGTTCTGTACCCGATTCTGGTATTCGTTGAATTTCTCAAAGGATTCACTTTTGTGCTTCATTAAGTAGACATAGCCATATCTACTTAAATCGTCCGTGAAAGTGATTAAATACCTATAGCCTTCTCGTGCGGTGATTGACATAGGTCCACATACATCCGTATGTATGAGTCCTAATAGGTCAGCAGCGCGCATTCCAACACCTTTGAAGGAAATTCGAGTCATCTTGCCAATGAGACATGATTCACACGTGCCAAATGATTGAAAATCAAAGGCCGAGATAGCTCCATTCTTTATGAGCTGTTTTACGCGTTTCTCATTAATGTGTCCCATACGGCAGTGTCATAGATACGTTTGATCTTTGTCACCAACCTTTAACTTCTTATTCGTTACGTGCAATATTTCGGTGGTCTGATCTAAAACATAAATTCCGTTCATGGAGACTACCTTGCCATAAATCATATCGTGTAATGAGAAAATGCAACTATTATTCTCTATTACAAATGAAAAACCAAGTTTGTCAAGTGCAGAAACTGAAATAATATTTTTAGAAAGACTGGGTACATAATAGCAGTTATATAAAAATAACTCAAATCCGCTAGGAAGCTGGATCACATATGTTCCCCTCGAGACGGCAGCCACTCGTGCTCCATTCCCGACACGCAGGTCCACCTCACCCTTTACGAGGGGCTCGAGGTTTCGGAGGCCCTGCACATGATTACACAGATGAGAACCACAACCAGTATCTAGTACCCAAGTACCGTAACTTGCCTGGTTAATCTCAATCATATGAATAAAAGAAGAAGAAGAAGAAGAAGACATACCAACAGGATTAACGCGACCTGCCTTTATGTCCTCATGGTATACAGGACATGTACGCCTCCAATGCCCAGTCTTGTGGCAATGATGGCATTCCATGTTACCAGTCTTGCTCTTTGTCGCGCCTGATGAGTTGCTCGACTCACCAGGCCCACTCTTACCTGACCCTGACTTCTTGAACTTCGGTTTACCTACTGCTAGGTCTGCCTGAGCTTTGCCCTTACCCTTGCCCTTGTTTGACACAACGAGAACATCCTGTTTCAGGCTCCCACTAAACTTTATGTCCTTCTCGGTCTGTACGAGAAGGGAGTGTAGTTCATGAGGACTTTTCTTCAAATCATTCATATAGTAATTCGCTCTAAAGAGCGCAAAACCATCGTGGAGTGAATGAAGCATGCGGTCAATCACAATGTTCTCGCTGATCTTACAATCAAGCGCCTCCAGTTTCTCGACATTCTCAATCATGCTGAGAATGTGTGGGCTAACCGGTTGGCTCTTCTGGAGTCTCGCATCAAAGAAGCGAGTGGTATGCTCATAGGTCACGATTCTCGGTGCTTTGGAGAATTCCTTAGTGAGCGTGGTGAAAATATTGTTCGCACCTTGGGCTATGAAGCGTTTCCGCAAATTGGATTCCATTGCAAAAATGAGCACGTTTTTAAGCGCACCCGCTTCCATGACGAAATCGTTATACTTGGCGATCTCGTTAGCTCCAGCCGTGGGGCCTGGGTTTGACGGGATGGACTCTGTCAGATATTTGAGCTTCCCGTCAGCAACGGCAGCATTCCGTAATGCCGCCTCCCAGTCCGCGAAGTTTGATCCATCATTCTTCAGTCGAGTAGACTGATTCATCTGATTCATGAAGATCCGAAGCCAGGACTCACGGTCTAATGTGGCACTTGGCATTGGGTCGTTCAAACGGCCAGCCATAAATTGATAAGCCAACTGTTTAGCTAGTTCTACCGTTAGAACTCTCGGTCGATAGATTTCCGTAAATCCTATCTATAGTCCACCATAATCACAGGATCGTACGAGTGACCATAGTGTTGAGATAAAATAGGTCAATCAGTTCCAACTTACCCGACGTAGAAGGGGTCATATTATGCCTACCGACGAAGAAGGGATTCATTGGAGTTTGACCTATAAAGACTGTTCTCAATTTTTGTTTATACGAGGAAGATCCCATCAACTTAGTTTTAATTCATTTTAAATGAACGAAAAACTAGCATTACGTGAATGAATTAACTTAGGTGATGGCTTAATTAAAAACATGTGATATCTGTATATCAAAGAAAACTAACGCGTGACCTCTATATGAGTCAGTTTTCATGCAATTATTAGGTGGTTTGGTTTTAGGCGGAAAATGATGCAAACTATCGTTACGATAAAATAAATAAAAGAATGCAAAACGTAAATAAAAGTCCTAGTGTGGCCTATCCTAGTAAAAAGAACATAATACAACTTTGGAATCCACCGTTGGACCCGAGAAGCTTGTCTTGATGTTCCATCTTTGTCCATGCAGCGGGAGTGAGCATCCGATCTCCATCTTTGGTCTTCTCAAAATTACAATTAAAATTTACAAAATATAAACCTATTTACATTCTAAATAAAAACTGTAATTACAAGGAAAGAAAAACCAAAACGGAGATACGAGATCTCAAAATACAACTAAGACCGTGTTCCATCATTACGGTAACACGTTCTACTAAGGCCACACTAAGTTACAACTGTTTGTAAAAATTAAATACGTAATTAAACATTCAAGGCATTCAAAATAACGATAAATAAAGTGCATCAACTAAAATAAAATTTATTCGTGACATAATTCCGTAATTATGTTAAATTTATCCAAACCACCTATAATGATTAGAATTATGTGACAAAACCGCTTTAATCAACTTAATTTTAATTCATTACAATCCGTTACTTTAAATCGCTTTAAAATAACTAAATGGTACGTGAGTGAACCGTTTCACTATCAAGCGAATGCATAAAATCCGTATTATGCACAAAACATGGCCAAAAAAGAAAAAAAAAAATTAAAACACGAAATTTTTTTTTTTTCTTTGTCACGGTTAAACCGTGAGAAACAGCAAAAAAAATTTTTATTTTTTTTTAAAATTCCAGCAGCAATGCCGAGACCAAAAAGAAAGAAAAAAAATTTTCAGCAGCTAAACCGTGAGCCACAATAGTCCCAAACAAAAATCGATTTGATAAAACCAATTGCAAATTAAACCTAATCCGTATAGAAATGAATTTACAATTGATAAAACATAAACATATTGCAATAATAATCGTTTAAAATAACAATATGCAAAGAACAAATCGAAAACAAAAGACCGTCTGATCAGACATGAACCGTATGGCACGGTTTCCAAGACAAAAAAAACACAACAGCCGAGTAAAAAAAATTTCAACCGAGACAAAAAATTGATGCCGCACGTTTTTTTTTATGCAAAAAAATTATCGATTCAATTTGTTTAATGAAAATCAACATGAAAAATTTACGTGGCCTCTCTCTGATACCAGTTGTAGGGTAATATCCGTATAAAACCCTTAAATTATAGGATTATAACGTATCTTTAACATGTGATTATCGTCATAAAACAAAAATACAAGAGAAAACGATAAAGAACAAGAATCAACCTCGGGTCCTTTGTGAATGCGGCCTAAGAACAGAAATCAAAGTAGATTTCCTCCTAATCATTGCACCCAAGACCGTCTGAGACTATGCCCCTTGTGCTAGAAATACTCTCTAATTGACTTGCAATATTGAGAGAGTTGTTGTGAGGTTTTTCGATGTGAGATCTAGAAATTTCAGAGAAAATTACCCCGAAGCCCTAATTTGTTTGCAAAATGAGATGACTAGGTCACAAAAGGAGAGAAGCTCCCCTTTTGTGTGTTTCGGCCGTGAGCTTCAAGAGGAGGGAGTGGGCTTTCCACTTTCTCCTTATTTTTAACCCGTGGTCCGACACGAAAATGCTAAAATGTATATGACGGATTTTTATTATAAATCGTCATCGGTTATCGGTTATTAAAATATCAACTAGTAACATGACTCAGTCGATATATTAATATTTGTCCGACAATGACAATATTGTATAATTAATTCAATATACATTAATTAAATATAATCGTTTATATTCAATTTACGAATTAACCGCTTAATTCGTCTTAGCCATTATTATTTAATCTGTATTAAATAAATATCTCAACATCGCGTTTGACTAATTATTAGTCAATAACTCCGACTAACTGTTTAGTCAAATTAGGCATCAACATGACTGTATTTTCATACCGTCACATCTCTCAAACGTATCCTATAGGTGTGACTTTTAGGGACCAGTTGATCACCGCCATCAGTATGACAATAACGTCAAACTTATCTAGCAAGCCAACCGTTATTGATAAACGTGGACCAACTGATAATAATACAAAAGTATACCCTTTGATCCTTTTAGAGATTTATATGTCATTGCACTAACTGTAAAGGACACCAGCCCCAACAGAAAGATCTCGATTCCGGCTAGCTTCCTCTCGAGATAATGCCAAGGCTCGGTAAATCCGTGAAAGAGTTCTAGACTTCCTCTTTAACAAAGTACCCATTTAGGGTAGGGAGATAGGGTCGCATTTGGACTCCTACATTCTTACGGTTTTGAACTTGAGCAAGCATCTCGAGAACCTCTTCTCTAGTGGGTTTGTACCCTAGTCCAAGTTGTATTCTCTTTGAGTTGCCTTCCTTATATGGTGCGAAGGTGTTTCTTCGAATAGGGTTCAAAGGCATTCCAGGGAAGTATCCCTGGGATTTGAGTATGTGGTTGACCACCAAGTTGGAGTAGGGATCATAGTATAAGGGTGTCAATTCACTTTCTATGACGCTTATGCTTTGGAAGCCCCCAAGTTCATATACTGGATCTGCAAGGACTTGATTGTTCGATTTCTTTTCGATTATTGCTTTGATTGGTGACGAAGTGATCGTCACCACTTTGCCATTTAGTGGGATCTTGATCTTTTGATGAAGGGTGGATGTCACCGCTTTGGAAGCGTGAATCCAAGGTCTTCCTAGAAGTATGTTGAAGGAAGCTTCGATGTCCACTATTTGGAAGTTAACCTTTCGCTCAATTGGCCCTGTGGCTATGGTTAGGTTAGCAAGTCCTACCACCTTTCGTCATGTACCATCATATGCGCGAACACCTTGATTGGTAGGGGTCCAATCCGCCTCTTTCATGCCTAATTTGTATGCCGTTTTGAGGGGTATGACGTTGACCGCAGAGCCATCATCTACCAAGGTCATTGGCACGTTCTTCTTTAGACAAATGACAGTGATGTAAAGAGCTAAGTTGTGACTAGCGCCAAAAGGTGGAAAATATTCGTCTGAGAAAGTAATAGGATTACTTAGCTTCGGTGATTATTGGAAGACCAAGTTGACTACATCTTCGGGTGTCGAGTTATGTGCTACATTTAGTTTGGTCAAAGCTTGCAGTAAAGCTTGGCGATGTGGGAATGAGCTTGCTACTAATTGCCAGACTGAAAGATCAGCCTTCGTCTTCTGTAATTGCTTGAGCAAATGGTCAGTGGAGTCATCTTCATTATCATTTGGTGTGACAACGTTGGTTGGACCATTTTGAGTAGTGCTTTGATATGGACGTCTCGAACGAGTTAGGTGGTCCACGTCTTGGTCTTCACCATTTTGGACTATTTCTTTGACTGGGGAGTTTTCGATGAGGTACTCGTCCTCATCATCATCGGCCCAAACTCCATTGATTGTAGCTAGTTCCCTCATTCTCATGATTTTATCTTCTAGCCGTATGATTTGGTCGACTAGTTTATCAACCATGGCGACTATTTCTTGTATAGTGGCATTTTGAGAGAAGATTAGTGGCACGTGCTCCTTAGGCGTTGCGTTGGGGTCATGTAAAGTTGTCACCATACTTTCTAATTCCCAAACTTGCCTATCCACACTCCTTGCCCATGTGATGAAGTCGGAAATGGTAGGGGAGATAGTAGAGTAGAACCCCTCATTCTCGATTGCGTAGACTTCATCTTCAATTGGAGAAATAAGGTGTGAACAATCTAAGGTAGATTCGTCACTTGTAATCACTAGAACTCCAAGAGGATTCTGAGTGTTGTTGGGTTTACCTCCCGGCGGTATTGGAAGTCGACCATCTTCAATCATGTCTTGAAGCACATTTTTCAATTTGTAGCATTTTTCTGTGTCATGCCCCTTGCCCCTATGGTATTCAGAGTTCTCGTCCCAGAACTTGGTTTTCTTTTCGGGTTCAGGAGTAGGTCCAATGGGTTGAAGTTTGCCTTGTTTCATTAACCTCTTAAGAGCGTTGGAGTAAGTATCCCCAAGATTTGTGAATTTCCTTGGTGGGGTACTTTTCTTTGATGGCTCGAGAAGGTTAACTTCATCAGTCTTGCTAGTGGAGCCGTATGAACGACTTGTTGAGCCTTGATATCCTCGACCTACCGTTTTGGACAAGAGCCCTTTACGGATGTCATCTTCAATCCTTGTCCCTAGTACGGTTAAGTCCTTGAAAGTCTTGATGTTTTGATATCTCAAATGGTTGGCATAATGGATTTGAGATTGTCCACGAACTTCTGCACAAGGGTAGCCTCATCCGGGCGTTCAACTAGTTGGGTATTAGTCTTCCTCCACCTACTTAGGAAGTCGGTGAATCTTTCTTTGTCATTTTGGGTAAGAACCTCTAGAGTGTGCATGTTAACTTGGATCGCGGCATTATCCGCATATTGCTTAGCAAACTCGATCGCGGCATCTTCCCAAGTAGCGATCTTCTTGTGTTCTAAAGAGTAGAACCATTGCTTTGGGATGGTGTCAAGAGATGAAGGAAAGATCCTTAAGAACATCTCGGGTTTGATGCCTTTGATAGACATGTAATCCTTGAAGGCACGGATGTGGTTCAAAGGGTTTTCGTGCCCCTTGAATTTAGGGATATCCGTCATATTGAAGTTGGTTGGCAATTTGGAGTTGACGGCCTCATACTTACGGTTATTCTCCCTATAAATGTCATCCCCTTTAAGGTACATCAATTGATCCTCTAAGTATTGGAGTCTTTTCTCAGCTACAGTCATTCCCATGAGAGAATTTTCGTCCCTGGATTCATCCGCGTAGTCACCTACCACTTCACTTTCATGAGGAGGCAATCTCCCCTCTACGGCGTAGATCCGACCTTCGATGGCCTCAAGGCGATCATGCACTTGGTCTTGGGTAACTTGGATTTGGGATAGTGCGGCTAGGATTCGATCATTACCATCTTAAAGTTGGTGGAGGTTTGTTTCGCTGGTTCCAGGCATCTTGAAAACTGGACAAGAGATCGATGACGAATCAAAACACGATCGGCCATTCTAACACACTTGCTAAAAGAAGAAATGTTTTGACTCGTGAAGTGGGTGTATGCCACTTGTGTTGAGTGAGCTTTGAAGGAAGGACAAAATTTTGAAAATGTGTATCCTAATCAACTATAGTGTAGTTGTAGGAGTGGACTCGAAGTGAGGTTTTGAAATGGGCTTGTGGCCCGAATTTTGACTCGACAAACGGACAGAGTTTTGACTGGGTTTTGTACTAATCCAATGGCCTTTTTCGAAATTTTGATTAAAAAGGGTTTTGATTTTTGCAAAAAATCGTCATGGTTTCGTTTAGAAATGGTGATCACGTAAGATACAAACATTTATACAAGCATTATAACGGGATGCTGAGTGCATTTAAAAGGGTTTTGGTTTAAAGGATGGGTTGCCATACCGAACCATCAAACCCGAAGTCTATGGAGAGGCTCGTACCAAACAAGAGTAAGGCCGATTCCTAGTCCATTTCCTCAAGTAGTGAAGGTCCTTGATACAAACAAGAGTAAGCATCATGGTATGGATGACGTCAATCGCTATCCATCCTTAGGCCCAAATAAGAATTAGGACCGTTTAGACGGGGCGATTGGTCGAAGGGGTTGGGTTGAGCTTAGGAAGGCCGAATAAAACGGTCTAGGAAGACCGAGTTATGAAAACCGACAATTATCTTGTACAAACTATTCCCTAACCTTGTTCAAGTTTCACCCTTGGCTACACGTAAGTGTATATCCCCAGCGGAGTCGCCAAACTGTGGACAGCGGGGGGCCCACAGGGGCGCTTGGGAGGAAGAGAACAAGCGTTTGCATTTTTGTTGGAGTCGCCACCAATTTTTATGGGAAATTGGAACCGTTCGAATACCTCGTGCCATGTCAAGACACAAAGTAGAGACATGAACACCAAGCAATCGTTACCCTTAGCATTCTATGTCTAGAATGACTCTCGTGGATACCAATGAACACGGATGTTCACAGAGATCTGGAGTAAGGGGTGAGGGTACGTATTAGGAAGCTCTTTTGATCGAACACCTAATCCCGCCCGCCTCGATAGCGGCCTCTACTAATGATTAGGGACATCGTCTATACTCGATATATCGTCGATTATATGCATGCAATGCAACATCTAAGTTTTAATCCTAACATGTGAGAATTAGACTAAGTCGGTTGACACGTAATTTAGCATACAATTAATGTCGAAGTACAATTTAGTGTTCAATTATATGTTAAAACATACAAATGATACAAGAAATATGACAAATACAATAAAAGAAAATTACAATGGAAAATTACAATAATTACATTGGGTTTAGCGATTTATGTCGAAAATACCTTTAAAACGGATAATTTGAGAAAAAAGAATAAAATAAAGAATAAACGAACAAGTCAGAAGGTGATAATACGGATAATAGTTAATTATGCGTAAGCTAATTAAACTATGTCAAGCAACAACGGAATTCAGAGACAGAAATCATCCTGGAACAGGCGCAGCAGGACTGTGCCCTCTGGAAGAGGCGCAGCAGATGCTGCGTCTGTTCCAAGGGTGAGTTCTGGCTGTAAAGCCGGAACTACAAATCGTTAATATTAATTGGTGAATTTAAGGATCCATTAATATATTTACTCGGATGGAAGTGATTACCAGATTATTTATATGTGATTAATGGTCATAAAAGCGATAAACATGGATGAGACGGAATATTACTAATTAATTACATGAACGAATGATTGATTAGTGACATGGGTGAATGAAATAAACTAAACATGATGAATTGATGATGAATTAATGACGAACATGTGATGAATATGACAAAAGGCAGATGAAAATATATCAAAAGATCGAATTCCAGAAACTCAATATGAACGAATTGAATTTCTACAACCCGGATTGAGTTTAATGACGAAAACCCGCAAATATGAGATTATAAGGGATTTAAGTTGGATTTAATGATGAATAAAACGTGTTAATGATGATAATTAATATACATGTGAAATTAATATGATATTATGTCAAAGAATTAAGAAGAAACAAACAAAAACAAATAAAACGAACGAATTTACAGAGGACGAAGGAAGAAGAAAGGAAGCGAGAAGGCTAGCGGCCCTCACGAAGAGCGCGCGAGGCTGCGCTCCTTCGAAGAGGCGCGGCGATTCTTTGCGTCCTTTCTCGACGGGTATCTTCTGGAAATCCGTAAAAAGAGGTTTTAAACGAGGTTTTAGAAATCGGTTTTAATTGGTATTTTCGACATAAACCTAACAATTGATGATACAAAAAGTAAATAACAATGAATAAAAGAGAGATTTACACCCTCAGACTTACATGTTTGACGAAATGAGAAGGACTAAGTTATCGATTAGCGATGCTCGACTCGAACTATAATGCAAATATGAAAGTTCCCTCGTAAGAGGAAAACGATTAGATTAATTAAGTTGATTGATGTGGAGTTGGTCAAATTGGTCGGTCATGCAAACGATTTGGTACTCGAAGGATCCGAGCTTACGTGGTCGAATGTTCAAGCACGTAGATGCCAAAAAGTAAGAACAAAGGTCTAGAATGCAAAGGGAGAAGAGAAGGGCGGACACTCGCGTGAGAAATATGAGGAACGAAGGCCCCTATTTATACTAATCACGTGAAGGAATTAGGGTTTCGGAGAGTCTTTGGAAGTGAATCTCGGAAAGATATGAAAAAAGATACGAGAAATACGCAGAAAAGGACCTGGGAAGAGGCGCAGCAGCCACTGCGTCTCTTGGAAAAGGCGCAGCACCTGCTGCGTCTGTTCCCAAGTGGTTTCCTCATACGGAAGAAAGATTTCCGTGTTTGAGTTATAGAAGGACGGAATAACTTGGTTTTCCTTAATATCTTGTGTGAATATTACGGGAAATTGTTTACCAAAGAATAAAGATTGTGAAATATTTATAAAATATGGAATAGAAATATCCGGAACATTCCAGAACATTCTGGCTCGGGATTTAACGGTTATCAGAAAATGAAGACGGTTTTAGGCCCGGACTCCAAATGTACTATAATTACTGTCAAAACGACCGTATCGGCACGTAGATGACAACTAAGAGGTAGACATTAGTGTTTGAGCAATCACTTGACGATAAACTTACGAACTGTCACGAATCGTTCCGCGTAACAAACATGCGGCCCAATCATCACCGGGTGGCTTGCGGGAGGTGCAGAAATGAGGTATCTACACATATTAAATTTTGAAAAGAGTTGAAACAAAGAAGTCATCTGTTCAGTAGTCAGTGGCGGTAAAGGGACAGCTGTTGGGACATTTCCCAAGCTACTGTTACTACTTGATGTTATGCTAGGAGGAACAAGGGGATTGGGAGTGACGACAGGAGGAGACTCTCTAGGGACTTCTCTAGACTCTGACTCTGATTCCGACTCCGACTCCGACTCTGACTCGAATTCGTTATCTTCGGGTTCTCCTTCTCCAGTGGTGAGTTTGAAGAGTCTTCCTTGATTGTTTGTCCATTTGATCGACTTTCTCCATCCTTTTTGATGATTTGAATTGGTTTCGGTGATTAACGCGGCGGGGTTGAAATGGTCATCCTGTAGTATCATGGCGATGATTTCATCTGTAAGACTTTCGGCACTTTTGATCAAGGGAAGATCCTGGAGGTAGATATCTTCATCGTTGTCTGCCTATATTCCATTGACTTCCCCTTTGATCGGAGAGATAAGGTGTGAATAATCTAAGGTAGATTCTTCATTTGTAATTACCAGAGTTCCAAGAGGATTCTAAGTATTGTTAGGCTTACCTCCAGGAGGTATGGGTAGGCGACCGTCTTCGATCATATCTTGAAGGACATGTTTTAGCTTGTAACATTTTCCTGTATCATGTACCTTACCTCTATGATATTCGGAGTATGAATTTTCGTCCCAGAACTTGGACTTCTTTTCTGGATCAGGTGTAGGCCCTATGGGTTGGAGCTTACCCTGTTTTATCAACCTTTTCAAAGCATTGGAGTACATGTCGCCAATGTTTGTGAACTTCCTTTGGGGATTATTCTTCTTTGATGATTCGAGAATATTAACCTCATCAGTCTTGCTAGTAGAGCCATAAGAACGACTCGTTGAACCTTGATATACACGACCCACCGTTTTGGGATAAGAGTCCTTTACAGATGTCGTCTTCAATTCTTGTCCCTAGCACGGTTAAATCCTTGAAGGTCTTAATGTTTTGGTACCTCAAGTGATTTGCAAAAATGGGTCTTAAATTATCCACAAACTTTTCTACAAGGGTAGCTTCATCTGGACGCTCGACAAGTTATGTGCTAGTCTTCCTCCACCTACTTAGGAAGTCGGTGAAGCCTTCTTTCTCATTTTGGATAAGAACCTCTAGAGTGCACATATTTACTTGGATTTCAGCATTATCCGCGTATTGCTTAGCAAACTCGTTTGCGGCGTCATCCCAGGTGGCAATCTTCTTGTGCTCTAGAGAATAGAACCATTCCTTAGGAATGGTATCGAGAGATGAAGGAAAGATCCTTAAAAAAATCTCAGGTTTGATGCCTTTGATAGACATGTAGTCTTTGGAAGCACGAATGTGGTTCAAAGGGTTTTCATGTCCCTTAAACTTTGGGATGTCAGTCATGTTGAAGTTGGTTGGCAATTTGGCGCTCACGGCCTCATATTTACGATTGTTTTCCCTAAAGATATCATCTCCTTTGAGGTAGATTAGTTGCTCCTCCAAGTATTGGAGTCGCTTTTCAACTTCAGTAAGACCTACTGGAGGGTTGATTTCTGGTTGTCCAACATAGGGTGAAAGGTTATCGTGCACAAATTCACTAGGAACTTCATCTTCTACAGAAGGAAGTCTAGTTTCCACAGCAACAATTCGGCCTTCGATTGGGTTGAGGCGATCATAAACTTGGTCTTGGCTTGTTTGGAGACGAGTGAGCGCAGCTAGGATTTGAGCATTACCATTTGGGGGTTGACCGATGGCGCTTGTGGTACTAGTTTCAGGCATCTTGGAAACTGGATAAGAGATCGACGACGAATCGAAACACGATCGACCACTCTAGCACACTTACTCGAAGAAAAGACTCGACTTGTGAAGTGGGAGTGTGCCACTTGTGTCAAGTGAGGTTTGAAACTTTCAAAGTTTTGAAATGTTTGTCCTAATAAACTGTAGTGTAGTTGAAGGAGTGTTGACTCGAAGTGAGGTTTTGAAATGGGTTTTGAGGCCCGCATTTTCACTCGATATTTGGACAGGATTTCGACTCATTTTGCGCTAATTTGGGCCATTTTTCAAAAATATTTACATTTTTTAGAAAAGGTTTTTTTTATTTTACAAAAATCGTCATGGTTTTAGAAAATGGTGATCACATATGATACAAGCATTAAAACAGGCATTATAACGGTATGCTGAGTGCATTTAAAGGGTTTTGGCTTAAAAGGGTGGGTTGTCATACCGAGCAATTAAACCCGGGTCTGTGGAGAGGTCCGTGCCAAAAAAGAGTAAGGTCGGTTCCTAGTCCATTCCCTCGAGTAGTGAAGGCCCTTGATGCAAACATGAGTAAGCATCATGTTATGGTTGACATCAATCGATATCCATAATTAAGCCCAGATAAGAATTTGGACCGTCCAGACGGGACGATTGGTCGAATGGGTTGGGTTGGGACAAGCAAGGCCGAATAAAATGATCTAAGAAGACCGAGTAATGAAAACCGACAACTTTTCCATATAAACTATTCCCTAACCTTGTTCAAGTTTCACCCTTGGCAACACGTAAGTGTATTACTCCCCAGCGGAATAGCCAAACTGTGGACACGGGGGGCCCACGGGGGCGCTTGGGAAAACAAGCGTTTGTATTTGTGGAATCGCCACCAATTTATTGTGGAAAATTGGAAACCGTTCGAATACTTCGCGTCATGTAAAGACACAAAGTAGTGACATAGACACTAAGAGCTCGTTACCCTTAGCATTGTATGTCTAGAATGACTCTCGTGGATGCCAATGAACACGAATGTTCACAGAGATCTGGAGCAAGGGGTGAGGGTATGTATTAGGAAGCTCTTTTGATCGAACACCTAATCCCGCCCGCCTCGATAGCGGCCTCTACTAATGATTAGGGAAATTATCTATACTTGATATGTTGTCGATTATATGCATGCAATGCAACAAGCAATGAATTAGTCGTAGCATGTAAGAATTAGCTAAGTCGATGAACATATAATTTAGCATACATTAGGTCGAAGTAGGGATTTAAGGTTGATTACATGTGAGAGCAAACAGACGATAATAAAGGTACAATAAACAAAATACGATAATTAAAATTACAATGGCTCAATGATTTACGTTGAAAATATATTAAAAACGGATAATTTGAGAAAAGAAAAGGAAAATAAGAAAATAATTAGGGTTAGAAAAACGGGCGGATTAGTGGTGATATTATGATTAATAGTCGATTAATACGTAAACTAACAAACTAGGTCAAAGCAAGAACGAAAGTTCAGAGATAGAAATCTCCCCGGACCAGGCGCAGCAATGCTGCGTCCCTTGGAAGAGGCGCAGTGGTCACTGCGTCTGTTCCTGAGGTGAGTTCTGGTTGTGAAGCCGGAACTGCATATTTTTAATGTTCGTTGGTGATTTAATGATCGATTATTGATATTCGACTCAAGTAGAAGTGATTTAACAGATTATTTACATGTGAATTGGTCATAAAAGTGATAAAGAGTGAATTAAAACTAATGGTGATTAAATTATAACTAATTACAAATAATTTAGGTTAAATTAATACAAATTAATTAGGTTTAATTATGTTAAACTATTAAGAAATATTGTGATCAGATGAAAATATGCAAAAGGCGAGTTCCAGGGATTTGATATGAACAAAACGAATCTCTAAAATCCGGGTTTGATTTTAATGACGAAAACCCGCAAATATTGGTTATAAGGGATTTAAATCGGATTTAAAGATGATAAATAATTATGAACAATGTGTATTAATAAGTGAATGAAACATGAGAAAAGAAGAGAAGACAGAACAAAAGAGACGAATCAACAAAGAACAAAGGAAGAAGAAGAAAGGCAGAAACTGCGGCAGCCTCAGGAAGAGACGCAGCAGATGCTGCGTTTCTTCTCGACGTCTATCTTCTGTTAATCCGTGAAAAATAGGTTTGATAAAGGGTTTTATAAATCGGTTTTAAGCATATTTTCGACGTAAACCTTATATTAATTAGTACAATAATAAAATACAATAATGAAATATGGGATTTATACCCTCAGACTTACATGTTTGACGAAACGAGATTAACTAAGTTAACGATTAGTGATTGCTCGACTCGAATGTATGATGAAAGTGCCCTCACAAGAGGATTTAAATTAAATTGATTTGATTAATGAGTGGAGTTGGTCAAATTGGTCAGTCATATAACGAGACTGGTACTCAGAAGGATCCGAGATTACGTGGTTGATTGATCAAGTACGTAGACGTCAATAAGCTTAGAGCGCGGTCTTAGAATGCAAAGGCAGAAGAGAAGGGCGGACACTCACGTGAGAAATATAAGGAAGGAATGTCCCTATTTATACTAATCACACGGAGGAATTATGGTATGACTGAAACATTGGAAATAAATCTCGAAAAGATCTGAAAACATGCAGCAAAGAGCTAGGGAAGAGGCGCATCAACCACTGCGACCTTTGGAAGAGGCCTTGCAGGTGTTGCGTCCTTTGCCCAGAGGTTTTCTCCTGCGGAAGAAAGATTTTCCACGTTTCTGTTATTGAATTGCGGTAGATCTCAACTTCCTTATTGTTCAAAATAAGATTTCGGAATATATTTTACCAAAAGATGAAAAGATTAAAATTATGGAATGGAAATATCCGGAATATTCCCGAACATTCCGACTCGGCATTTTAAACGGTTTATTTGAAAATGAAGACGGTTTTTTACCCGGACTCCAAATTAACTCTAGTTACTGTCAAAATGACCGTAACGGCAGCTATCACTTGATGATAAACATACGAATTATCATAAATCGTTCCGTGTACCAAACATGCGGCCCAATCATCATCGGGTGGCTTGCGGGAGCTGTATAAATGAGGTATCTACACACGGTGGCAAGATGTGATGCCTCTTGTAATGTCTCAGCAGATGATGATCAAGATAGGTCACAACCAATAGATAAGGGCCTTTTTGTCTATCATCCAAATATAAGTCCTCTTTCCCCACATCTTCCCCCACAAATCTAGCCCCTAATTAATTTTCTTTCCTGACGAAAACTATCATGGCAGTTGGCTTCATCAAACTCGATAAAACAAAAGCCTAAAAAACCTTACTTGTTTGTCGACATAGGGTACACTTTTTTTACCGCGGTGAAACCGGAGTCATGAAGCATTTGCGTAAACCCCCCAAACTCAGGGTTTAAACCCTTTCCATTCTCATCATAATGAACCAGGAGATTATGCAGAATGCAAGTAAAAAGCTGAGCGTAACGAGAACGTAATTGTAGCTCCGATACACCAGCCGTATTTTATTTAGAGTGAAATTTAGAGAGAAATTAAAGATTAAGTGTTTGATAATTTTGATTTTGACCTAAAACATTATGATGACATATTTATATAAATATTTTGGCCAAATTGAATATTATTGGTCAAATTGAATATTTATTAAAGTTTCGATAAAGTTTTGCATGCAGTGGTCAAACTGAGAAACCTAATCAAATAGTGACAACGGTTGAATTGAAAAACCGTTCTTTCATAATAGAAAATGATAACGATTACAAGAAACCCGTAGCAATAACATAACAACGGGTACCACAAACCGTTGCTGGTATTAATTTAGTAACGGTACTCGAAATGCCGTTTTCTTAAACTGGTAACGGTTGTTTAACAACCGTTGATACGAGTGATTCTATAACGAGTTTTTGGAAACCGTTAAACTTTTTTTTATAACGGTTTGTTAAACAGCCGTTATCACATTATAATAACAACGGTTTTCGAGACAAACCGTTATTCTTATTAGCGCGGTCTAGGTTTCCGCCAATATTTGGAAAACGGTAATCCAAATGTCATTATTATATGCATTAAACCTGTTGGGCTATGCTCGTTATTGATGGCCATATTTGGCGTAGTGATGCCAAGACTCGGTGAAAGACTAGTCCTTCCAACGCACCTCGATAAGCTGCATATATCAACACCTGCTAAGACTGACTGCTCACCATACAAGATCACTGTAGACACATAGCAAGAAAGAAATACAGACAAAACCACACACGGTTAGTAACTGAAGAACAACATACAAAACATGGTACAACACAAGCACAAACCTCCAACTACAATAATTCACTCATAACATGACTAACACGAAGGTATAGTCGCTGAGCCTTGTGATGGAAACAACAAAGGGTGACTCAAGGGCATGAATCCATTCCCGAAGATGACTCCACTCAGCCAGGGATGCACCCCCACACAAACACAATAATAGTACTACACAATCAGCGATACCACGCACCACACATGATAAGCAATCGACAGTACTGAGTAGGAAAACCAACCTTTAGTAATAGCAAACACATCGCATACATCCATACGAAGTCAAGGCAACCTCCATCAACACCTATCACAACCAGTAGGAAAACCCCTATTACCAACAACCATAACCACAACGAAACCTGAGGATGATGACGATGACTTACCTATGCTTCGCATTCCGGCGACACGACCGTGACCCAACTCAATCCTCCTTCCCCATAGTTCTTCCAAGTGTGAGGGATCCTAAAATGTTGAAAGGTGGTGAGGGATTAGATGTGTCGTCGATTAGGTTTTGGTAGAAATGAAAATGAAAACTGATTTGGGTTTACGACTTCACGATTTATATTCTTACGTTGAACCTGCCATACTCGATTGAGTGCGGAGCTTACTCGATCGAGTGTCCTCTACTAGACGAGTCACCAGACTACTCGATCGAGTAGCATACGCTAGATCGAGCTCCCATTCCTCAAGATCGCTTAGTTCCAAGTCCGTTTGAGTGAAAGGTTCAAAAAGATCAAACATGTGTTTAAGGTCAGTCCACAATCAGTCAATGGGTCCCAAATAGGGTGGGTATTACAAGGCGTTCCACCTTTTGCACCTTCTCAACTCTGGTTAGGCTGAGTCGTATCGGCGACTGGTTAGTCATCTTGTTTATCTTATCGTGACCCGTCCTAATCTCACATATGTTGTCCATATTTTATCTCAATATATGCATGCTCCGCGACAGATTCATTAGGAACTAGGAAGTAGCTTTTCGTACTGTACATTATTTAAAAGAAACTCCAGAGCAAGGCATTCATCTTCGCTCGGAGTCCTAATACACGTCGATCCTTTACTGGATGGCTTGTTTTTCTTAGTACCACTCTTCTGTCTTAGAAGACCAAGAAACAACATATTGTGTCCTTGTTGTCTGCTGAAACCGAGTATTGCTCTCTTACTGCAATTACTGTGAGATTAACTGGTTAAAGGGTTTATTACTTTGCTTGGGAGTGCATCACCCCAAAGCTGTCCCGTTATATTGCGATAGCCAATCGACTTTGCATATTGCTCATAACCCTGTGTTCCATGAGCGCACCAAACCTATTGAAATCGACCTACATTTTATTCGTGATGCATTTAAGGATGGACGTATTGCTCCCTCGCATGTCTCTACTGTGCAACAATTTGCCGATGTTCTCATCACCAAGGCTCTTGGTGCTACCCGTTTTGTTTCTTTGATTTACAAGTTGGGCATTTTTAATCACTATGCTCCAACTTGAGGGGGTAATACGGTTAGGCCAGTAAGTTATCTTCGTATATTGTTATGGGCTTGACTTTCAGCCAACCCTAATTTCGTAAGTTGTATAAATAAACCAATTACGATGAATGAAATGCAGAATTATTTACCTAAAATTGTTATTCTAGCACTTAGGGTTGATGTTTGATGTTTTGAGGGTTGAGAATTCGCATTGGCGAAACGGTGAGTTAATTATTGTTTGATGTTTTCAGGCTTGACCTTTATTATGCAAGGTGGAATTGTTAATCTTAGGGAGATGAGATTTATGTGAAAGCCTTTCGATTATTCAATCTTTGGATGTTTGCAGACTTGATGACAATTAGAGGTTCTTGTTCTTCGCAAAAATACTCTTCAATCGCAGTTCATGGAGTGCCATATCAGTGTTCGAGAGTACCTCAAGTAGTTCTGAGATATTACTCAGTGGCTTGTTTGTATGCATAAACAGAACAATGTTATTATAGTGAAATTTCAATCTGCCAAGTTTTGTAGGCAGGATTACAGGGCAATCGCGGGGAACAAGTATTAATAATAGGAATAATTATAATAGTACGAATACTTGTTTGTAAATGTTAATAATATAAATGACAAAGTCCAAGTTCACTCATGCTCAATGTCTACTGTGCAACAAACTCACAACAACTAGATAATTAGCATATGTTTATTTTTAGTCAATATTTGTTAATAACTAACCCTATATTCTAGCCTTTAGTTACCTTAGTTATAGCTTACTGTTAATGTATATGTTAGTATAAATTCATAAGCTTTGTAACCAGTTTGATTCATCAATACAATTCATCAATTCAAACCAATACTTTATATGGTATCATTCCGACTTACGATCCTAACTATCCTTCTTTTCACTGTTGTATTTGACAAACAAACACCCATGACCAACTCCAACAATCTCGTTCCTAACATCGACGAACTAAACAAACCTCTTATCTCGATCTCGTTCCCAACCTGCACGAAACTCACCCCTATGACCTATCGTTCTTGGCGTTTCCAAATAACTCGACTCCTTCAAGGTTTTGGTTTATTCGGTTTCCTTGATGGATCCAAAACCCCACCACCAACGACCACCACACCCGCACCCACGACAGAAAAACCCACACCTGAACCCGTGCCAAACCCATCCTACAACACTTGGTTCAAACAGGACCAACTCATACTCGGAGCAATCGCGGGTACCCTTCACGACACCGTTGCACCAATAATCCTCGATTGCACCACTTCATATGAGGCTTGGAACCTACTTGCCTCAACCTATGCCAACCCGTCCTGAGGCCACATTCTTCAACTAAAAGACCGCCTAAAACACATAACCCATGGTGATAAATCCATCACCGATTACATGCTTGAAATTAAAACTTGTGCCGCGACCCTCGCTCAACTTGGAAAACCTATTGATAGTGAGGACAACTACAGCCAAATTCTCGATGGCCTCGACCAAGACCTTTACAAACCCGTCATCGATGCAATTCGTGCTTGTGACGCACATATAACCTTCGATGCCCTACAAGAGAAACTTATTCATCATGAACTCATCGTTAGTAAACAACCCGTCACCACCACGCCTTTCACGCCCTCTGCTCATGCGGCTATAACCCGTCACTACCCCAACCATTATAGGCCGTACCAGTCCACAACCCACCACCCTACTACCACCCACACTGCAACCCAAAACCGCCAGCCCTACTATCACAACAACAACAACCGTGACCACTACGACAATCAACCCAACCCATTCAAAGGGAAATGTCAATATTGTCGCGCTACGGGTCATGTTATTAGTAGCTGCCCCGATTTTAAACGCGACTACCCGAATGTTGTCTTCCCTCCACCACCACCACCTCGCCAAAACTGACCCTACGCCCATACTACCACCGTCTCATAACAACCCAACGCTTCGTATCTTATCGATAGCGGAGCTTCACACCATGTCACGAATGACCTCCAAACTTTATCTATGCACCAACCGTATGATGGACCCGATGACTTAATTATCAGCGACGGCTCGTCCCTTCCTATCACTCATATTGGTTCATACTCTATCTCTACTCCTACTCACACCCTTATTTTTAATAATATGCTTGTTGTACCAACAATTTCACGCAACTTACTTTCCGTCTCTCAATTTTGTCTCGATAATCATGCTACTGCTTCTTTCTCACAAACTTCTTTTTGTTTTACGGAAACTACGACGGGAGCGAACCTTCTACAAGGACCGTACCATGACGGATCCTATCAATGGCACCCGTCTCCACCAAAGCCCATCGCAAACTCAGCCGTCTCCAACCCTAGAAGCTTGTGGCACAACCGCTTAGGACACCCTTCTTTAGCTACTCTCAAACTATTAAATTCCACATTTAATTTTCGTATTTCAACCTTTTTACATTGTAATACTTGTTTAACTAATAAAAGTTGCAAGCTTCCATTTTCCGATTCAACGCTAGCTTCACACGCCCCACTTGACCTTGTTTTCTCCGACGTTTGGTGTTCACCAATCTCGTCTTATGACTCATTCAAATATTACATTATATTTGTCGACCACTTTTCTCATTATTTTTGGCTATATCCAATTAAAAACAAATCCGACTCCTTATTAATTTTTAAACAATTCAAGGCCATTGTTGAGAACTACTTTAAGAAACCGATTAAACAATTTTATTCCGACAATGGTGGCGAATACAAAAAACTCACGCCTACCCTCCTTAACTCGGGTATAAACCACCTCACTTCCCCACCTCATACTCCCGAACACAATGGCTTTGCCGAACGACGGCACCGCCATGTTGTCGAAGCGGGTCTTGCCCTCCTAACTCAAGCTCAAATGCCCCTCACGTTTTGGCCACTCGCCTTTTCCGTTGCCACCTATTTAATTAATCGGCTGCCATCCACCACATTAAACAATGACTCTCCGTACAAAATTATCTTCACTCAAAATCCTAATTATCAAAAACTTCGGCCCTTTGGTTGTCTATGCTACCCTTGGCTCCGACCCTACAACAACCACAAACTCGAACCCAAATCGAAACCTTGCGTGTTTGTTGGATATTCTACAACCCAGAGTGCTTACCTATGCCTTGAACCCGTTTCTAAACGACTATACACCTCGCGTCATGTACGATTTATTGAAACCGAATTTCCCTATGTCGAGCTCACCAAGACTTCTCCCTCGACTCTACTTTCCCCGGACAAGTGGTGTACCCTAACCCTTCCCATCCTTCCTCCCTTAGTCAACCCCACCCCAGCTCCCTCACCACCACCTCCTACACCCCCTCCAAATACCACGACCCCTGCCACCTCCACACCCCTACCACACTCGCCTACTTCGCCTGCCACAACCAACACCGAACCTCCCTCTACCCCTACTTCGCCTCCCACACCCCCATCTTCTACCCTCTCCTCTCATGTCACCTCCTCACCACCTCCACCACCACCACCGCCGCCACCTCCTAGCAACCGTGCTGTCACTAAACTATGACCCTGTTCTTTCTGACTTATTTTCACTCTTCACTTGATTCGGCTCACTCTATTCGATTCGATTCACTTAGTTCGATTCGGCTCAGCTCTATTCGATTCGATTCGGCTCACTCTATTCGATTCAGCTCATTTCGGCTCTATTCGATTCAGCTCGATTCGATTTCCACTCCACTAAATTCAGCCCATTTCAATTTTGCACATCTTAAACTTAATAATTTTTATTAATATTTTTAATATTTTTAATATTATTATTATTATTATTATTATTATTATTTTCAATTTTGCACATCTTAAACTTAATAATTTTTATTAATATTTTTATTATTATTATTATTATTATTATTATTATTATTATTATTATTATTATTATTATTATTACTATTATTAGCATCATCATCATTAATTTATTATTAATTAATCATCCTCATTATTATTATCATTTTGAATTTATTTTTTTGCAGAAAGATTAGGATCATTTCTCATTAAATATGAAAGAAGATAAAGTACAAGATCCAAATACTTCTACAAGGGAACCATAGAGGTCACCTTAGCTAAAAACAATAAAAAAACAAATGAAAGAGCCCTACAAAAATCTACTCCACTATGTGACTCAAACGAAGAGTTACAAGGTATTTAATCTTCCAAATAGACCTGCAAAAAATTAATATTATAGTTATTAAAATCAATAATATTCATATTAATAAAATTAATACTATTACTAATATTATTATTAATATGAATATTAATTATTAATAGTATTATTAATAACATTGTTAATTTTAATATTATTATTATTAATACCTAATTATTTTTTTATATACGAATTTTAGACTTTCACATACACTTTTTCATAAATGTTCTATTTTGTATCTTTTTCACCTGAAACTGAACCAAATGGACTCTTGAATCAATTTTTTTTTCCCTAAAACTTAATTTAATTGCTCAAATGACTTAAAACTTACAAGATGGATTCTAATTTATCAAATAATAAATTAATTTACTTGTTTATCAATTATTAATATTATTTGTTGAGTTTTAATTAATCAATCAAATTTTATTTGTTTGTTAAAGATGAAATTAGGGCTTGTCGATTTTTATTTATCTAATTATTAAATTAGGATTGTTGTTGCTTCGTGGTGGCTACCTAATCACTCAAATTAGGATGATATATGGCTAGACTTTAAACAACAATCTAGCAAATCGGTGCTCCATTATTTCACCTAATAAAATTGATGGTGTACTGTGGTTTATGGTGGCTACCTAGTTAATCACTCAAATTAGTATAATTACTAGTAGCAATATTATTATTAGTAATGTTCTTCTTCTTATAGTAGTAGTAGTAGTAGTAGTAGTAGTAGTAGTAGTAGTAGTAGTAGTAGTAGTAGTAAAAGTTTACGTTTTTATAAAAAAAAAAAACAAATAATAATAGTAATAGTAGTAGTAGTAGTAGTAGTAGTAGTAATAATAATAATAATAATAATAATAATAATAATAATAATAATAATAATAATAATAATAATAATAATAATAATAATAATAATAATAATAATAATAACAATAATAATAACAATAATAATAATAATAAATAAATTATTATTATTATTATATTTAGTATTAATATTAATATTAATATTAATATTAATAATAATATTATTTCAGTTCAATTCAGCTCCAATCAGCTTAGTTCAGTTCAACTCTATTCAGTTGAGTTCAGCTCAGCTCCATTCCGTTCAGTTTAGTTCAGCTCAGCTCCATTCGATTCGATTCGGCTCGATTCGATTGATTCGGCTCCATTCGATTCAGTTTCGATTCGATTCAGCGCTAAAAAGCCAGAAAGAATAGGGCCTATGTCACAACATCATTAAACCCAACCCAAAGTACTTTAAAATAGCCAATACAGCCACTCTTTCTTCGGCTCATACCACCCCAACAACGACCAAACAAGCTCTTATTGACCCACGATGGCGGCATGCTATGACCGAGGAACATTGGGCTCTATTATGCAATGAAACCTGGACTCTTGTACCCAAAACCCAAGCCCCCAATATTGTTGGATGCAAATGGGTTTTTTGAGTCAAATACAACATTGATGGAAGTATTAAACAACACAAAGCGAGACTCGTTGCCAAAGGTTTTCATCAACGACCCGGCATCGACTACTCGGAAACTTTTAGTCCGGTAGTTAAACCAACTACTATTCGTCTTATTTTGACCATTTTCGTAAATCAAAAATGGCATCTTCACCAATTGGATATAAACATCACCTTTCTACAGGGTAAGTTACATTCCTCTGTTTTTATGGCACAGCCACCTGGATTTATTGACCCGGAAAAATCCGATTATGTGTGTAAACTTCAAAAAGCTATCTATGGTCTCAAACAAGCACCGAGAGCATGGTACACCTCTCTCAAGTCTCACCTGGTTAGTCACGGTTTTCGAAACTCATTCTCGGACTCGTCACAATTTTTTTTAAACAACGCACATATTAAGTTTTTTGTTCTTGTCTATGTCGACGATATTATCGTCACAGGACCGAATGAAGACCACATATTTCAATTTATTTCACATATGTCGAAAACTTTTTCACTAAAAGATTTAGGACCTCTTTCTTATTTCTTAGGAATAGAGGTCACACCTACCAAAAACGGGTTACACTTAAATCAAACAAAATATTTGTCCGACCTTCTTCATAAATTTAATTTTCAGGACTGCAAACCTGCCTCTACTCCTATGATATCTCACCCTCCTATTATAGCCGAACCCCTACAACCCGTCGAATACGAAACCGACTATAGGGCTATAATTGGTAGCTTACAATACCTTTCTCTGACCCGACCCGATATTGCGTTTCCGGTAAACAAACTGGCACAATTTTTAACTCACCCGACACATACACACTGGGTTGCCCTAAAACGCCTATTACGTTATCTACATGGTACTCTACATCTTGGTATTCACTTCAGTCAATCGTCCCCACTCCGTCTTCACGCATATTGTGACGCTGATTGGGGCGGTGATCCCTCGGACTATGTGTCAACAACTGGGTATCTTGTTTACTTGGGTGGAAATTCGATTTCTTGGTCCTCTAAGAAGCAGCGTGCTCTATCTCAGTCCTCCACGGAAGCGGAGTTCCGTGTTATTGCTGCTACGACCACAGAATTATTGTGGCTCAATTCTATACTTCATGAACTTGGTATCACTAATGTCCCAGCTCCAACGATTTATTGCGACAATCTCAGTGCCACCCATTACTCCGTCAATCCGGTCTTCCACTCTCGGATGAAGCATCTTGCCATTGCCTTTCATTTTGTCAAAGAGCATGTTCGTCAAGGAACGATTCGAATACAACACATTAATGGGACGGACCAGCTAGCTGATACTTTAACGAAGCCATTGCATAAGCCTCGATTTTACGAATTATCTTCCAAGATTGGTCTTCGTCTCCGACCGTCCATCTTGAGCGGGAATGTTAATAATATAAATGACAAAGTCCAAGTTCACTCATGCTCAATGTCTACTGTGCAACAAACTCACAACAACTAGATAATTAGCACATGTTTATTTTTAGTCAATATTTGTTAATAACTAACCCTAGATTCTAGCCTTTAGTTACCTTAGTTATAGCTTACTGTTAATGTACTCCCTCCATTCAACTCCACTTTACAAGTATTCTATTTCCGTCCATTCAACTCCACTTTACAGGTTTCCTTATTTGGACATGTAAAAGACCTTTCTATCCTTATTAAAAATCTATATTTACAAAAAATGTCATTCATACCCCACACAAATCCACCATAAAACTCACCTTTATATTTTTTTAATATCTTTAACCCCACCATTCCCTTTCCCTATGTACTTTTAGTAGTTTTTTTAATCCGTTTCTTAATACCCGCGCAAAAAGCATAGTTGCAAAGTGGAGTTGAATGGAGGGAGTATATGTTAGTATAAATTCATAGCTTTGTAACCAGTTTGATTCATCAATACAATTCATCAATCAATTCAAACCAATACTTTATATTGTATAGAACGAATTAATACTAAGGTCTCGTTTGGTTGCCATACGGGAATTAATATCCCAAGATTTTACAAAACACGTGAATTGGTCAATTCATGTGAATTGCCCAAAACTCGTTTGGTTGACATCCTGGAATTAAATTGACACAGGAGTTTCCAATTACCTAGGGAGGGCTAGGTAATTAAACTTCTCCATTATGGAGGAGTTGGGAATTCATGGGAAAAAGAAAATCCCATGATTTGGGGTAACCAAACATCCCTCATTTTTCCAAATCATGGAATTTTCCAATTCACCCATTTTTGAGAGGGCAACCAAACGAGACCTAAATGTATAAATAATACCAAAGACAATATTAAAAACAAGATATCCTATTTTAGTCGGATAAAACAAGATTAGAAATCCAAACCAATCTAAGATAACTTTCTTCTCTTTTTACCAGAATGGGTATTACTATTAAACCCTTTAAGATCACTAGTAGTATCGGTCGTGTTCTGCTTCTTCAAACCTTTCCTACCTCCAAACCCGAACTTGGCTTCTTTCTTCTTCTTATCCGAGCTTTTCTTTTTCTTCTAGGCCAACTTCCGGCTCTTCCCACCAGACCTATCTCCGGGAGACACACCAGATGGTTTCTTACCTTCATTGTCCAATCCGCTTCCATTCTCCAACGACAATTCCATTTCATCATTGTTATCAGCAAATCTACTCCGGCCAACCAGCTTCTTTCATATTACCTTTTTAGGTTTAAACATGTTTAGACGTTCTGCACACAATCAATATTTTCTCTATGTTATTTGTGTTCATTGTGACTAATGAACTCACGAGTCGTTCCCCAATTAACATTTTCCTTAGCATCTTATTGACGCTCCTTAATTCTATTGTGCAATGAGATAGGAAGTTTATCCTTTTCAGACGAAGTATAACATTTTACAACACAAAAAAATAGAGCACTGCTACACGACAACAAATAAGGAAAAAATTAAACTACAAAAGAAATTAAAAGAACCTCACGGAGCTTTGCACGTGGCTAAAATCAATAAGAACAAGTATTCATACTTGTAAATTGTAATCGCAAGGAAACAAAACCTAGAACGGAAACTAGGGACTTTACTGTTAATAATATAAATGACAAAGTCCAAGTTCACTCATGCTCAATGTCTACTGTGCAACAAACTCACAACAACTAGATAATTAGCACATGTTTATTTTTAGTCAATATTTGTTAATAATTAACCCTAGATTCTAGGCTTTAGTTACCTTAGTTATAGCTTACTGTTAGTGAACTTGGACTTTGTCATTTATATTATTAACATACAAGTGTTATTTTTTTGATAAAATTAACTCATTTCTAATCATTTCTTTCGTTAATGATACCCCCCTCCCCGAACCTACCATAAATCCACCAGCATTAAAACCATTGCTACATCAAACCACCTAATTAACCGCCGCAGTCACCTTCATTCTCACTTGAAACAATCCCTCAACCCACTGTTCCGACTTCCTACCCTCCGATTCACGCATCGTCTTAAGACACATCTGACTTTTCAAAGCCAGTTAAATCCAAACAGACGTTGAATGCTACAGATGAACTGTATCGTTATCATATGACTATATGAGGTTACAATTCTGCAGACAGAAGCTTATCCTCCTTAGACAACTGTATATTTTATCATAGAGCATATGAGGTTACAATTCAGAACCTTATCCTCTTTAGACCACACATTTCAGGTTATTATCTATAGAATGTATTGACTGACTATTGAGTAGCCTAGTTTAGTATAGTAACAACTTAGTTACTCTCTCCGTCCCGGTCATTAGTTTGTCTATTTTATTTCGTTTTGGACGTCTTAGTCATTTCTTTGCCTTTTTTTATTTTAAAAATGCCTTCGATGACCAATTTAATTCTCCACACTCAAATTGGTGTACTTCTCACTTAATAATTAGCCCCTTTCTTTTTCTTGGTATTTTTTTTTTACCGTTTTTCCTTGGTATTTATACCTACACAGCTACACTAAAGACGAAACAAATGATCGAAATGAAGAAAGTATAAAGTACTGATCAAGTAATACATTTATCCCAGTGAAATTTCAATAAAAGGATTAAGTCTTGTCCAATTCCTTTTTTTTTTTTTTTTGGGAGACGAGGGAATGCCTAAAAATGCGTTCTTTTGTCCAAGTCCTTTTCATTATGTAAGTACGAGGATGTTTCAATTTAAAAAAATTAAAGACAAGATTTGACTACTTGTGATACTTTTCGTATTTAATTCCTCCGTCAACTCTATTCTACCACTCTACTTTTTTACGTTTATCAACGCGTATTTTACGCGGTAAATATCGTTAACTATATATTTACAAAAATTATAAAAGTTAGATATTTTTAATGTACTCGTAGAGATGAATCAAATAAGATCCCACATGAATATATTTCCACTTATTATTGAGAGAAATTTGCAATTGAATGTTTAGTTGTGAATAGTGTATAAAAACCAAATTGGTAGAGTGGAGTTGAATGGATAAATTATATATTTATGAAATACGAGTCCATTTTGTTGAATACAGTGGTGGACCTACAATTTAAACTAAGCGTTCGTAAAAATTTCAATGGGCCGAAAAATAAAAATATAAGGTAAATATGAATTTTTTTTCGAAATTTCTATTCTTCAGCAGAGGCAACTATTCCTATTAACCATCCCCTGAATCCGCCACTAAATAAACATATATTCTAAGGAAAATTAATTTCAAGTACAACACATTAGTAATTTAGTATATAATATCCGCCACTAATTAAACATATATTCTTGTCCGTCTATAGCTAAAGACAGGTCAAATAGCTTGAAAGTAGTGATATTTTTTGCCCCTACCACCCCACTTGTTGCTTGTCCTATTAAGAATGTAATATTGTATTTGACCCGTCTTTAGTTATAGACGGATATGTGCCGTCTTTAATGAGATTTTGTGATAATACAAATGTTTATAATTGAGATTGAAAAGTCAAATTGACATTTAGTTTAAATAAGAGGAGCCATTCCTGAGTCACCTTATTATCTCTTTCTCTATATAATCGATATTTCATTCCCCAAAGATTGAACAAGTACGCATTACGGTTACGCTATTCATTGTCGCATTTCATGAATAGGCTGCTAAATTTTGAGCTACTATAAAAGATCTTGTAAGTATTGTTTAATTTGTTGCTTATCCCGGCCTTCTAACTTGCTACTCCGTATTTGAATTGGCTGGTCTTTAAATTGTAAGAATGTTTATGTTTATTTAATCTCGCTTGCTACATAATGGTTGTCTTTAAAATCGAGTGTGAAAAAGAGACCTAAAACTATGTACAATAAAACTAAACCCAAATCATTTATTTCAGTCAGCCTCCCTTAAGATAGAGGCATCAGTCATAACCTTAAAACGGGTCAAATATTATCTTATTTGTCCATTTAAGACAATTGCTTTTTACATTTCTCTATACATTATACTTAACTTTATTCATCTGATTTGTCCCGTTTTTAACTTAAGACGAATAAGCCGAACTAAAACGAGCTCTAGTTAAACTATTCCCTCAACTTAAATTTCAATTTCATACTCATTTTTTAAGGAAAATTCTCCATAACACTTGGGTTTTGGCCATAAATAATGAATCACAGATTCACAACTTTCAAGGCACTACTGTTGAAAATAACAAAAAATAGGGGCGAGCGTAGTACGTCTGAATGTGTTAGAGAAAAACAACCAAAATGAAAACCGAACCTGCGTCTCTCATGCTCCCTCCCGGTCACTATAATGTTCCCTCTTTTCCGAAACGGATTATTCAACTAATGTTCCCCTTTCTATTTTTAGAAATTTTTACTCTTATTTTATTCATTTCTCTGTCCTATCATCAAACTTCACACAACTCTTTTACTCCTATTTTATTACTTTCCTTTATGTTTTGGCCCCACATTTCTTTATTTAACTACTAATAATTCATCTCTCTCTTCTATCACCAATCCCACACAACTCTTTTACTCTTATCTTAATATTTTTCCTTATGTATTGTGCCCAAATGGGAACAATATAGTGACTGAGAGGGAGTATAAAAACTAAGAATCTGACCACCAGAATTGAGTCCTATAGATGCCACGTACTACACAATCAAATACTGTATATATTAGTATAGATCCCGTGTGTGCGCGGTTATATAAAGTTTTTATTCTTTAGGGTATTATTTATACATTTTAAATCGGTACCTCATTAAGATTTTATATTTCACTCAGTTGTATTTTGATATGAAACAAAAAAAACTAAAATGTAAAACTAATTAAAGAGAATTGAGTGAAGTTAAGAAATGTGTATTTTTATGAATATACTTTTTTCTTTTTACCATAAAACTGAAGATTTAACTTTATAATTTTTTTCCTACTATTTTAATGAATATTTCTTGTTACTAACCTAATAGTAAGTATGTGCCAAATTATTTTCTAAAGTAATAATTCTTGCATTAAGAAAATTTAGCAACTTATAATCTATAATTTAATACCAATTTTATTTTATTATAGTGAAAAAAATCATAATTTTGAATTTAATTAAAAGATTAGAATTTAATTATAAGATTATATTATTTATATTTTAAGAAAAATAATCGCCCTTCCCCCTTTTTTTATTTTATTTTTATTACTAAGAGAATAAAAACTCTATTAGTTTCCCTCCAAAAGGCATCTACCTAAATAAAGAAATAAACAAAAAATCTTTTTCATTAAATTATTATCTTTTCAATGAATATATTCTTCTAATTAAACTCTAATCTTTAATTAACTTAATAATTATGATTTTTTCATTAAAATAAAATAAAATTGGTATTAAATTATAAACTATAAGTTGATAAATTTTTCAGTAATGTAATAATTATTACTGTCGAGAATAACGTGACACACACCTACTAATAACTTCATGACAAAAAAAAATCATTAAAAAAATCACCACTTAACTTAATTATCTTTAATTAGTTTTTCATTTCAATTTATTTGTTTTATATCAAAATAAAATGGAGTTAAATATTAAGTATTAATGAGGTGCAAATTTTAAAAAGTATAAATAAACTAAAAAAATAAAAACTGTATATACCGCGCATGCATTGCGCATGATCTATACTAGTAATATTTTATTATAAGAAAGTTTCACTTTTTTCCTTAATGTGATATAAGCATTTTGGAGGAAACACTAAGAGTAAAAAAAGGAGAATTTTTAGGCCAAAAGTTACTCGGGCTACAACCCAAGTAACCTAGGCCAGCCCCGCCCCTACTTTCAGCAATGTGTAAAAAAAAAAAAGAGGAGAAAAAACATATATCCTTGACATGAGATAGGTGTTTTGGGTTTAAAATCGGGTAAAAACGAGTAACCAAATTGTGAGCTAGAAACACTACTAACAAGGAAGAAATCTGATGGGAGAAACCTAGAAACGATTTTCTAAAGCTAAATTTTGACGGACGAAAATAGAAGGCAATAAAGCTGCTTTAGGATACTCTATAAGAGATAATAATGGTAAAAAGGTGCGGATCTAATTGTATTCTTGTTGCGAAAACTCTCGCTTTAAAAGACGGTATTTTAGCCGCTAAATACTTAGGAATTTTAAAGTTAATTGTGGAAGATGATAATTTATGTGTTATTAACTCAATTCGTAGTACTTGACAAATTTTTTGGGAAATTTCTAGTATTACCAAGGATGTGAAATTAGACCTTCATTTTTTCGATGAAATGATAATTAAACATTGCTTTCGTGAAGGCAACAAGGTTGCTGAGTTTATGACTTCTATTGGACATTCATGTCTAACTCTTTCGAGGTGATTTGAATGCCCGTGACTTCAACTTACCTCACTCATTCGAAAGATGAGAAAGGTTGGTTATGCCCAGAAGATAATTAATCTAATTTTCTTATCTTAACAAATATATATATATATATATATATATATATATATATATATAGAAGGGTTCTTATAAGGCCTTCATACCATATAAGGCCCTAAGTCCTTATAAGAGCCCTTGGATGGAAGGGATGGAGGGATGAGATTACATCTCATTGAAGGGTCACAATTCTCCCTCCCTAATCTCCTTCCCTAATTGTGTATAACTCCACCTAATTTTGTACAACTCTTCCACCATTCTAATCTCCCAACTCACTCCCTCATTATTCATTCATTCACACTTCTCTCATACACTCATTCTCTCTCATCTTTCTCTCATTCTCTAAAAAAAAAAAACCAAATCAACAAAAAAAAAAACAAACAAAAAAAAAACCAAACACACAGTTTACATCCTCCCTCCTTTACTCCACCACCATTCACCATATTCAAACACCTCCCTCCCTCCCTCCCTCCCTCTCTCGTCTGCCGCCCCCCACCCCCACCACACACACAACCACCCACAACCGACAGCCCGACAACAACAACAACTACCGCCTCCCTCCGTCCTTCCTCCTCCTTCCACCACCACTCACCACAGCGCCTCCCTCCCTCCTTCCTTTCTCCATTACCCCGACTACTGCCGCCACCCACCACCGCGACAACTATCACCCCAGAACCGGCCTACCACCTTTCTTGCAGCTCCGTCCTCCCTCCACCACCGCAACAACTCCACGACAACAACAACACAACACACCACCACACGCATCTCCCTCCCTACCACACGCACGCATCACGAGTCCCGCCATCACCTCTTCAGATCTGCCACCACTGACCCTTTACTCCGCCGTCCTTCCTCCTCCGCCGTCCCGCCGTCCTTCCTTCCTCCCCTTTTGTCTCTTTTTTTCTCAGTCATTGTTGTTTGATTTTCGATTTTGTTTATATTTTGTTGGTTTGTTTTTTTCGGTTTCTCAGATCTCTTCCATTTTGTTTTTGTTTTTTTTGGTTTTTTTTTTTGGTGTTTATTGTCAGTGATCTGTTTTTGTATGGGTTTTGTTTTATTTTCATTGTACATTTTTTAAATTTTTCAGATTTACTATATTTGGTTCTTTGGTTCTTTGGTTTTTGTTATTTTGTTATTTTGTTTTTTTGTTGGTTATTAATATTTTGTTGGTTATTGATGGTTGTTATTTAATTTTTTTTCAGATTTAATATTTGTTGATTAATTACGATTTTTCATATTTATTTGGTTTTTATAAAAGTTATACTATTTACGACTAAAGTTATACACTTCAAACATTAAAGTTATACTATTTACGACTAAATTTATACACTTAAAACATTAAAGTTATACATTTTATGACTAAAGTTATACACTTTTTACATTAAAGTTACACTATTAACATCTAAAGTTATACATTGTATAAATTGAAGTTATACAACCATTGAAGTTATACATCTTATCTATTAAAGTTATACACTGCGTGCATTAAAGTTATACACACGATATATAATTTTTTTTGTTATTTCAGATTTCGTACAACTTCAGTGGTCATTGTGTACAACTTCAATGCCCTTATGTGCAACTTCAGTGATCATTTATTTCAGATTTTATATATTGTTTTTGGTTTTTGGTTTTTTGTTTTTTCTATTTTTTTTTTTTTTTTTTAGTTAAGAGTTGTTTTTTAAGGGTTTATTTTTGACTTGTTTTTGTTTTTATTTTTTGTTTTATATAAAAGTTCACTATTTACGACTAAAGTTATACAATTTTGAACTAAAGTTATACAAATTTGGACTAAAGTTATACAAAAAACGACTGAAGTTATACTCCTATGGAATAAAGTTATACAATTTTGGACTAAAATTACACAAATTTGGACTGAAGTTATACAAATAAGGACTAAAGTTATACAAATAAGGACTAAAGTTATACAATTTTGGACTAAAATTATACAAATTTGGACTACAATTATACAAAAAATGATTGAAGTTATACAAATAAGGACAAAAGTTATTCAAATAAGGACTAAAGTTATACAAAAATGGACTAAAGTTATACAAAAAAGGACTGAAGTTATACAAAAATAGACCAAAGTTATACAAAAAAAGACTACAAAAATGAACCAAAGTTATACAAAAATGGACTAAAGTTATACAAACATGAACCAAAGTTATACAAAAATAGACCAAAGTTATACAAAAAAAGACTAAAGTTATACAAAAAATTGGACTAAAGTTATACAAAAAATTGGACTAAAGTTATACAAAAATGAACCAAAGTTATACAAAAATGAACCAAAGTTATACAAAAATGGAGTAAAGTTATACAAATATGGATTAAAGTTACACAAATATGGACTAACTTTAGTCCATTTTTGTATAACTTTGGTTCATTTTTGTATAACTTTGGTTCATTTTTGTATAACTTTAGTCCAATTTTTGTATAACTTTAGTCCAATTTTTTGTATAACTTTAGTCCATTTTTTGTATAACTTTGGTGCATTTTTGTATAACTCTGGTCTATTTTTGTATAACTTTAGTCCAATTTTTGTATAACTTTAGTCCTTATTTGAATAACTTTTGTCCTTATTTGTATAACTTCAATCATTTTTTGTATAATTGTAGTCCGAATTTGTATAACTTTGGTTCATTTTTGTATAACTTTAGTCCTTATTTGTATAACTTTAGCCCATATTTGTATAACTTTAATCCATATTTGTATAACTTTAGTCCATTTTTGTATAACTTTGGTTCATTTTTGTATAACTTTGGTTCATTTTTGTATAACTTTGGTTCATTCTTGTATAACTTTATCTCACAAAAAAAAACGAGATTTAAAACACGAAATCTTAAAAAAAACATATAACAAGAAGAGATTTAAGAAAATGAATAAAAAATGAGAACTAACAAAATAAAAGACAACTAAAATAAAATAAAAGACAAAAAAAATAATGAATGGAAAAAAGAACTCAAAACATAAAAATTAACACAAAACGAAAAAAAAAAAAAAAGTCAGTGGCGGTGGGGCGGCGGCGGCGGCGGTGGTGGGTGGTTATTTGGTGTCGGGTGGGGTGGTGGTGGGTGGTGGTGAATGAGGAAGAGAGGAATGAATGATTTATTTGAGTTTTTTGATTTATTTGGATTTTTTGGGTTTTTTATTTATTTGGATTTTTTGGTTTTTTTTATTTATTTGGTTTTTTTTTTAGAGTTTGAGAGAAGAGAGAAATGAAATGTGTAAGATGAAAGAGAAATGGATGAGTGGAAAACAAATATATAGTAAATTAGTGATTAATTAGAGTGGATTAGTGAAGGAGGAGAGAGATGGTGAGATTAGCTTATAAACACACTTTTTTGGGGTTGATCTCATCCCTCCATCTCCCTCCATCCAATGGCTCATAATAGAACTTATGGACTTAAATTATCTAAGGACCTTAGTTGATCTCTTCTATATATATATATATATATTTATATATATATATATATATATATATATATATATATATATATAAATGAGATCTAATGAGTCCACCAAAATTCATTGAGTCCATAAGTCCTCTTTTGGGCCATTGAAAAGATGAGATGAAGGGTTGAGATTGAAAACAAAAAGCAAGGGATTAGTGCAAAAAGTAGCGGATAAATGCTAATTAAACACTTTCATTCACTACCATTACTAATCAAACCTTAATTTCACTATATAACCCTTCTTTTTCCACTCACTTCTCTCTCCTATCACACAAATATCATTCCACCAAATAAAATCAAAACCTCCCAAAAATCCTCTCACTAAAACTCAAATAAAATCAAAACACAAAAAAACCCACTTCTTCACCTCCGAAACCACCACCTACCACACCAACGCCGACAACAACCCATCACCGTCCTTCCTCCTGCCCTCCTCCGACCACCTCACCCCACGACTGCCTCCACCGACCTCCACCATCTCCCCCCCCTTCTTATTTTTTCAGATCTGAACCACACCTCCTCAACCACCAACAACCCCACCATCGACAACCAACAACAAGAACCAACACCAACGCCGCCGTCACAATCAACCAACCCATCAGCGTCCTTCCTCCTGCCCTCCTCCGACCACCTCACCCCCACGACTGCCGCCACCAACAACACCCCACGACAACAACCCATCACCGTCCTTCCTCCTGACCACCTCACCCCACGATTGCCTCCACCGACCTCCACCATCTCCCTCCCCTTCTTATTTTTCCAGATCTGAACCACACCTCCTCAACCCCACCATCGACAACCAACAACAAGAACAACACCAACGCCGCCGTCACAATCAACCAACCATAAAAAAACGAGAGAAAGGCGGCGACGTCTTCGCTCTGCCGCCATCCGCAACCTTTTCGCCTTTTTTTTCCAGATCTGAGGTGTTTGGTGGGTGTTGTTGGATCGTAGTAGTGTGGTGTTGATGGTGGTGTTGGCTCTGTTGTTGTTGTAGTCAGAGATGGTGGCGTGTGTTTGTGTCGTATCATTTGCACTTTTACAATTTTTTTTGTTTGTTTTCTTTTTTATTATTCTTAGATTTGGTCTCGTTTTTTTTAAACACAATTATCATATTTTATTCCTAGACCTAATAAATATATAGTTGATTTTTGAAAAATAATCACATTGGTATTGTTAATGTCCAGATATTCACTTAATCTATTAAAGTCACACTCATATTATTTTACATTTATACTCATATAATTTGACATTTACACTCGTATTATTTCACATTTACACTCGTATTTTTTACATTTACATTCGTAATCTATTAAAGTTACAGTCATACTATTTTACATCTATTAAAGTATAATAAATTGTTCATTGATTTTGTTAATTTACCAAATATGAAGTATATTATTTATTATTTAAGTATATTTTGTTGATCTTATTCGTAGATCTAATAAATATATAGTAGATTTTTGAAAAAAAATTGTATTATCATGATTTTAATTCTTAGATCTAATAAATATATATTTATTATACTCATATTTTTTTACATTTAAAATCGTATTTTTTTACATTTACACCCATATTTGTTTACATTTACACGCATTCTTTACATTTACACTCATATTTTTTTACATTTACACTCATATTTCTTTACATTTACACTCGTGTCTCTTTACATTTACACTCGTTAAAATTACATAAATTTGCACTCATATTTTTTGTGGATATGAGTTGGTGGTGAAGGACGACGCTGGTGGTGTTTGTTGGTAGTCGGACTAAAATTTTACTCGTAAAGGACCAAAGTTACAGTAGTAAAGGATCAAAGTTATAAAAATTCAAAATTTCCGTCACAAAAAATCAAATTTACACTTTTAAAATATTACATTTACACTCGTAAAACATCAAAGTTACACTCGTAAAATGTTAAAATTATATAAATCAAAATTTTCGTCACAAAAAATTTAAAATTACACTCTTAAAATATTAAATTTACACTCAGAAAACATCAAATTTACACTTGTAAAATGTTAAAATTATATAAATTCAAAATTTCCGTTACAAAAAAATCAAATTTACACTCTTAAAATATTACATTTACATTCGTAAAACATCAAATTTACACTTGTAAAATGTTAAAATTATATAAATTCAAAATTTCCGTAAAAAAAAAAATCAAATTTACACTCTTAAAATATTACATTTACACTCGTAAAATGTTAGAGTTACACTTGTAAAAATCATACAACATTACATTTACACTCCTGAAATCTGAAACTCAAAACTGATTAATTCGGGGCTAGAGAGAGAAAGAAAAATTAATTAACGTATAGAAATTTGATTAGTGATAATTTGTTTTGGTTATTTTCAATCTCAACCATCCATCTCAATCCAACCAACCACATTTTTTTCCTTTTCTTTTTAATAGCCCTTAATCAATTTCATCTCAACCATCCATTGAGTCCATCCAATGGCCCTTAGAGAGACTTAGGGACTCAATGGCATATGGTGGACTCATTAGAACTCCAATATATATATCTATGGGTTTTTCTATCCTATGCCCATTAGGCATAGGATAAGAAACCTAAAAGGGGAAAGAATTAGTGATTTTTTATGGGAAATTCCAATGTCCTATCACTTTAAAAGAAAAACATTATTAATTCTTTCCTTTTTAGGTTTCTTATCCTATGCCTAGTGGGCATAGGATAGGGCATAGGATAGAAAAACCGTATATATATATATATATATATATATATATATATATATATATATATATAGGGTCGGGGTCAGGTGCAAACCATACGAACTAGCTTCAACCCATTTTTTTTTTTCAGATACACTTTATTTCCTTACTAGATACACCTCTTATTCAGATACATTTTATAACATATGTAGATACACTTTTTCCACCCTAAAATTCTAGATGCACTTTTACACTTTTTGAACACTAATTCTTTTGGGAGTTTTAAGACTAACTCCGAGATACATTTTATACTATTTGCGGATACATTTTATATTATTAGCGGATACACTTTATGGAAATTGCTACCAATTTTAACACTAACTCTCGGATACGTTTTATATTTTTTGCGGATACATTTTATATTTTTGGCGGATACACATGACATTAAAGCTAGAAACACATCTTTTCAAACCCACATACACATGTCATTAAAAGTCAGATACTTCCAGATACACATGATATAACTACTAGATACACATGTATCCCGCAGTAATACCATGTGTATCCGGGCCGATATTATGTGTATCTAGGTGGTATTTTGCGTATCCACCGCCCCTGCCACCACCACTGCTCTACCACCGCCACAACCACCATCGCCGCCGCTACCACCACCACCGTCACCACCATTACCAAACTGATCCCCACTAACAGCACACCACTACCCCGACCATGCCACAGACAACACCGGCGACATCACCGCCACCATTACCAACGCCACCCCGACGCCTCCAGGCTCACGCCAGTGACCTCTTTCTAACACGTTTGTCATTGTGAATGTGACTTGCAAAATTTATTGAAGTAACAATCCGACTGGACTCACGCCGGTGATCAACAACAACATCAGTCCGCGCCGCAATCAGCCATACCCTGTCAGTGACATCTCCGGAAACTCAGAGCAACATCTGCAAAGCCATGAACCAAACCCACTATCCAATCAATGAATCACCACCAAATCACCAATATCAATCCCAACCACAACAACCACATTAACGCCCAAGACAACCACCACACCGACCACCAAAACAACGCATTTCTCAGGGAATGTAAAACCTTCGCCGGATCGACAAATAAAACGATGCTCAGATTTAAAGATTGTCGCCAGAGATTCGCCGGAGTTTTGGTGGTCATTTTTGTGCCGACATCCGGTATGGAGACCGACATCGTCGACCAGGCGTGGAGATCGAGAAAAGGGAGGAGACGAGTCGAAATTGTGAATTAAATCCGCCAAATAAATGAGATCTGGAAATTTGAGATATAAATGTGGCCGGATATCCGTCATACATACACGACCATCTCGTACTTCTCTGACCGCCTTCGAGCCACCACAATCAATAAGCCTTATCGGAGGTGGCCTGTTGTTGTTGTCGGCACGGATACTGCGGCAACGGAGGAGTGATTCGACTAGTAGTGTGCTGATATATGACGGAGTGTATTGATTGCGTCGTCGCTGAGACTACCGTTGAGAAATGCGTTCATGGATTCTCCAGGGTGTTGAACTCCGACGACGGTTAGTAGGTTCACGTGTTTAGACTGTGAGTGAGAAGTATTAAAGGGATCCATTAATAAATGTAGTGTGTTAGGTAGTAAAGTGGAACTTAATGAGGGCCGTTCATTTGTATTATCTTGTTGTCCCTGTTTTGGTTTTTAAGTTAGTTCGCACCAAACTTTAAGTTCGCACGAGATTGTCTCTCTCTCTCTCTCTCTCTCTCTCTCTATATATATATATATATATATATATATATATATATATATATATATATATATTTTGTAAAGTGTCAAAAAAGCGGCTACTCTATTTTGCTCACCCCTAGTTAGATACTCAGTAGATATGTAGACCTGGCAAATCGGGTCAACGGGTCGGGGTCGAGTCGGCCCAATTCGGGTCGGATCATTTCGAGTTTCTCAAATTTTTGGGTTAATTCGGGTTGGGTCGGGTGATTTCGGGTTTACGGGTCTGTTTCGGATCAAGCGGGTCAGATTATTTCGGGTTGGGTCATTTTCGGGTCAATGATTAAGAGAGAAAAAGGCATTTCAAGTATTTTGGTGTCAAGTAAAGTTATGTTTTGTTGGGTCATTTTCGGGTTGAGGAGTTTCGGGTCGGGTATGTTACATGTCTATGAAAGTTCGGGTCATTTTTGGGTTGTGTGGGGTCAATTCGGACTTCGGGTGTCATTCGGGTGCGGTAGTTCGAGTCGATTTCGGGACTCGGGTCAGCCTTTTCAGGTCGGGTCAATCGGGTCGGTTTGATTTTGCCAGATCTAGATATGATTCATGTAATCATGTGTTTGTATGAGTAAGCTAATGAGTGCTTCAAAAATTGGTTTTACAAATTCTTGTTTAGGACCATTTTTGTCTTTTCAAAACGACAAGATTTGTGACCATTTTATGATTAAATGTAATTACACTGGTTCAGCTAGTTTTACAGTTTATGTTAACTTCCAAAAGATGTCACATTTAGTTGTAAAATGGTTTCAAAATCCCGTTTTCTTTTTTTAAAAATATCAAAATGTCCCATCTTAAGAGAGACCAACTAAATTGATGGCATATAGCCAAAACATCGAAATATTTGAGGAGAAAATAATTTGTACTATGTATATATATCCCAACTTTTGGGTAATGAAAATACGAGATACTCTGTAGAATGTTGTTGTATTTTCCCTTCGATTTACATGGTTGTTTATATTTTTATTAATTTGTAAAGAGTAGGGATGGTAATGGATCCCGAATCCTGTCCAGATCCTGAGATCTAGATCCAATAAGCCATGTCATATTTGGATCGCAATATTTTGGATCCTATGGATATGGATCGGATCCAGATACATAAAACCATATCCGAATATTGATCCATATGGTCAAGATCCAGATCCTACCCTAAATTCATTTTTATTCTATTTTAAAATGAAATTTAAAAAATAAGTTAAAAAATTAGTAAAACTATATACTTTCTAAAGTTTTTACATAAACTAAGGGCTAAGCTATAATTTATTTCTTATTATTTTTCAATTGCAAAAAATTCTTTGTTATCGTGATTGTATTGTATAAAACTTTATTTCGATATCTTTGCAACTTTATTTTTACCATTTCTATTCTAATGTAAAAAATAGTATGGTAAGTCGTAGTATAACCCAAAAACTAATATTTTAATATTTGATGTAACACCCCCTTCTTACCCGGCCAAGGTAATTTGGAGATGTTACCGTCTCGATTTCCCGAGGCAGTGAAATCGGAATTACAATTAAGAAACTTTATTAAATAAATAAGAAGTTTAGTTATTACAAACATAGCTAATGAATAAATCAAATACAACTCGTCTATGACTATGTCATCCATACTACATTACTCGACTCCGAGTCCAAGTAGGGATAGCAATGGATCTAAGATCCGCTCCAGATCCGCAGGATCCGACCCGCATGGATCGGATATGGATCCTAATTTTTGAGAACCGTTGGATATGGATCCACTATTTATAAAGCGGATCTGGATCTGGATCTCACCACTCAGATCCAGATCCGATCCGCATACCTTTTTACAATATAAAAAAAACAAATTATCAAATTATTCATTTACTTACGTCACAAGTCATAAGTTTATAGTATAAAAAAATAAAAGTTGGTAGTGCATGACGTAACTTAGTGATTGTAACTAGTTATGCCACTTAATTTGGCAACTGACATTGAATTTTGTAGACTCTATGTCACTTCCTAGTTTTAAAAGATGAAGTTGAAATGCTATTGTGTGCGTATAATATGCCACTGACCTAGTTTGTTATTGGCACACTTAATATCGCATGGGTAGTTCGTGTTATTTAACTTATAACACTATTGTGTTTGTTGTTTATTTTGATGTTGTCTTAGATCCGCATAGGATCCAGATCTGACCCGGACCCGTCGGATATGGATCTGGATCTGAGAAAATTGGACCCGTTGGATATAGATCGGATCTGGATCCAATGTGAAAAAGCGGATCTGGATCTGGATCTAGCTGTATCCGGTCCAAATCCGGCCTCTTGTCACCCCTAAGTCTAAGGCGCGGCCCAAATCCCGATCACGTCAACAAGCAAAACCTGTACTCAACCTGCTCCCCATATGATCGGAAATATCATATGGATCGACACAGACCACCCCGGAAATAGGTGACAATTGCACAGACACACAAACATCACTTTCTATAAATAAAGTGTGACACAACTCAAAGTGTGTGAGTATGCAACATGACTATGATATGAGTGACATGCTATCAAACAACCACCACCACAGTACCGGGACACGCCCAAACATACTGACAACCACACTGGTACCGGGACACGCCCAGACCTACCAACAACCACAAACAGGTACCGGGACACGCTCAGACGTACCAAATCCGGAAGCCAACCGGATGCCCTGCCAGACATCGTGTCTCAACCACACGAATCCCTCCGTACTCAAGCCATTAATGTGCACATCCCTCTTGGAGTGGAAAGCTCCAAGAGGCGATCCGAGCGTGAGACGGTCTCCCAACCGCCTCACGTCTCCATAACAACAAGTAAGACACCAAGTCCTCCGACATACAAGACAATACAATAAATGCAAGATACCGTATAACATACCAATTACCGACTCATTTAATGCAAATGAAGATATATGACTCATTTAACAATTAGACAAATTATTAAAATTGAGTAGGATAAACCTACCTTTTAGCAAATCTCCATAAGCAATCCGAATAAAATAATCTTCCAAAAAAATCGTCACATAAATAATAACTAATCTAATATAATTAATTACTAACTAATCTAATCTAATTAAATACGAATTTATTAATTAAATAAAACTCGTCTTAATTACACTCGGTCAAATTACACCTCGAGCCACCGTGTACACCACCACTCATAACCACCATAACCACCTACTGCCGCCACCGTGGTCACCACCACCAGCCACGGTGGCTCCCACCGTCGACAGCAGCAGTAGCAGCCGCCACAACTACACACAACACCAACACTCACCCAATCCCGACACCCTTCAAACTTCACCACACAAACGCACCCACCCTGGCCACGGCCGACCTTGCCAACACCCCTACCTTGTCCCCTAACCTTAGTTGACACCAGCCCTCATCGACAACCACCAGCAACACCACGACACTATCAACAACAAAGACAATAACAACCCGACATCCACCCGCACACCCTCCTTTACCCCCTCTTTCCCGCCACCACAGCCACGTAACCCACCACCCAATACCACCACTACTATGACCTCCTCACTCCCCTCGACACAACAACCCAAAGCTCAGCCCAGGTCAGTCACGTTTTGGTGGTCAAAAACCCATTTTAAGACGGTCGCACAAAACAGCTATAATCCATTAAAACACTCGGTCAAACGTGGATATAGGTGGTCAACAGACGGTCAAGGGTGGTGAAGGTTGAGACGGTCGAATAAAATAATATATAAGTTAGTCAGACGGTCTTACCTTACGAACTCGGGGCGGAGGGACGGAATTCTCCTTCTCTTTTCTCTTCCTCTCATGTCCTCTTTTCTCTCTTAAGATGGATGGTGGATTTTGTGAGATTACAAATGGATAATGGTGGGTGGATAAGGTAGGGTGGCGAGAGTATATAAAATGAGTGCGGTATACGTATATAATACATGTATAGTATATCGTATTGCGTATTATTATTATTATCATAACAACTTATTATTATTATTATTATTATTATTATTATTATTTGATAACTTATACCTTGAGGGCTGGTGTCAACTAAGGTTAGGGGATTTTTTTAGGGATTTTTTTAAGATTTGGTATCTAGTTTAGAAGAAAATGTGATTTTAGGTATAACATTTTAACGAATGTTATCTTAGGTATAAGATTTGAAAAAGTGATTTATTCAAGGTATAACTTATCAAATTACCCTCCTTATTATTATTATTATTATTATTATTATTATTATTATTATTATTATTATTATTATTATTATTATTATTATTATTATTATTATTATTATTATTATTATTATTATTATGTCTCAAGCCCAACTCACTAAATACAATAAAATATTATTATTATATAATTATTAAATACAGAGTATTACATTTGAAAATTGATTTTTTTTACCATCAAATGGAGACAAGATAGATCCAGATCCAATCCTGATCCTGTGGATCTGGATATTTATTTGAGAATTCCAGACCCTATGGATATGGACCGAATTTGGATCTAATATAGGACATAAGAATATTGATCTGGATCCTATCCGGATCTTATCCATTGTCATTCATAGTAGAGGTGGCAATCAAGTCACTCGGGTCGGTTACGGGTTGGGTCATATCGCCTTTGAGTTGTGTCGGGTCAGTGACGGGTTCGGGTCGTTACAGTTCATGTCGGGTCATCTTCGGGTCAGTCATCAGCGGGTGACAAGTCGGGCCGGGTCATTAGCGGGTCAGTACCGGGTTAGCTTATCAGCATATATTTTCTCTTACGTATTTAGTTTTAGACGGGTAATTTTATGTTTAAACAACATGTAGGTGTATTAATTGTTATTTTAAGTAAAAATAATTAAGATGAATGTCAATTTGGTCTTATTTACACCATTATTAAGCTAATTCTTTATCGGCCGGTCATATATCGGGTTGAGTCAATATCGGGTCACAGATCAGGTCGGGTCGGGTTCGGGTTCGGGTTCGGGTTGGAAAAATCAGGATGTTATCGGTTGTCGGGTTGGGACGGGTCGGTTTGGTTTGATTCACCCAATTTTCAGGTTGTATCGGGTCGGGTTTTGGGCGGGTCGAGTCGGGTCAGCTTTTGCGCGTTCTAATCCCTAGTAAAGAGTAGTTTAATCAAATGTAGGAGGAAGTAGCTATACTCTTACCGTGACTATTTATGGATCCATCTCATCATTCCAATTGAATGAGATTAAACTAAAGATAAAAATAAAAAGAAGATTTTAGGAGGCTTAAATTAAGACGGTCTTAATAAGCAAAATCAACTTCTTAAATTACCAATTTCTAATAAATTTATAACTCCGCAGGCATCACAGTCTAGTGTCAGCAAAAATTGGCATTAATATTTTTGAGTCCCTCTCAGAAGCAGGCGTTATGGCACTCCCCCCCACTCCACAATATCTCTTATCTCCACAAGCATCACCACCGCAACAAGGAGGAGGACAGTCGATCATCCAAGCGTTACTAAATGCATACCCAAATAAACTACTACAAATCGAAGTTATGATGATTGGGGTTGTTATCATGTCATGCGTAATGCTTCTAGGATCGCTTAGGAAGCGTACAAGCAATGGTTTCTTCAAGCTATGCTTGTGGACCACTGTGGTGTTGACTCCTTTGTTATTTTCGTACATCGTTGGCCTAATGATGACGAATATAAAAAACGAGTTGTTCATTGTATGGGGGCTCCTTCTGTTAGTTGGGATGGCCAGTTATGGCACTATAAGCGCTTTTCAACTTGAGGACAATGAAACTGCTGCGGTTGTCTATTTGCGGTGGTTCTTGAAGTGTAGCTTCGTTTTTGGTATGATTGTGGGAGACAGTAAAACCTTACTTCCTGCTCACCTTTATTGGCTTGTATTTATTTTGATGCCGTTTGTGTTCTTTAGACTTGAGGATAGGGTATCATCTCTGGCTTTTGCGAGCAAGAAAAATTTACTACTAGGAGTCGGTTCTAAGGTTCAAATAGTTGCAGAATTCATGGCATGGGATGCGCAAAAGACCCTCGAAGCTGAGGACGAAGAAGCGGCTGATGCAAATAGCATGAACGGGTACCGATATTTGGTAGGAATGAAACACCTCTGTAGTTTACAATTAAAACCTTTACCACCTTTGTACCACCGAAATTTTGAAAAGGTAAAAGAAAATATTGTTACCACACAAGAAATTTGGCAGTGTGAAGGCGATTTGTTGAACTCAAATGGTGGGGATTGTGAAGGATGGCTTAAGGACACATGTCTCTCTTTCGCGCTCTTTTGGATGCTACTACGGAGATACGTAGGCTACCCTATGGTTGAACTGAATTCGCTTGAGGAAAAAACATGGAATTTCTTCCGCTACGGGCTAACACCAGAAATCTCACCAGCTACATGTGAGAGAACTTTTAGGGTGATTGAGCAGGAGCTGAGCTTCGTCTACGACTACTTCTATACCAAGAATTTTGTAATATACCTAAAGGGAACTTGGAGCATGATCAGGAGATTCCTTGTCATGGTTGCGTTTATAGTGATTGCAGTATTAATCTTACAGAACCATCGGGATACTCAATCCGTAAGAATCTCGGATCACCTCCCATCTATCAAGCCGGACATTATAATCACCAAGGTCGTTATATACGCGATGCTTGTATTTGAATTAGTATTCATGATACATTACTTGCTTATAACACAATGGTCTATAGTAGAGTGGGTGTGCACCTACGTAGGAAATAAATTATGGAGAAGCCAAACCTGGAAAGACAGATGTTATCGATGGGCAATTGAGCATATATGTCGGTATTCTTTAGGTAGAACCTTGAAGCATTGGAAGCAAGAAATTGATCAGTACTCTCTTCTCAAGTCCCATGACTACAAATTCCCCCTATATGATATTTTGAGCTTGATTGTTCCCTTTGAACTAATCAATAAAACCAAAAGGGGTCGAAAAAAATGCAAGTCAATTACATTTTCTCTAAATTTGAAAGCAACACTTGTATCCTCCCTTCATGCAAATGGGCGAAATTTAACAAACGGAATATCCTCACTCCGGAAGTATGGTGTAGATACTGATTTTTCCTGGGCTTGCAATCTTGAGACACATACCCATACCATCCTTGTTTGGCATATCGCTACTAGTTTTTGTGAGCTTAGCCATCTTAATCGGCATCCTGCAGGTAATGTGAAGTCAGATAATGTATTTGTTGCAACAAGCCTGTCAAAATACTGTGCTTACCTAGTTGCTTTTGTGCCCGAGTTATTACCTGATCAGAGGAACACAATATTCAATATCATCAATTGTGTAATATTGGAAGCCAATAGTATGTTCAAGGGATGCTCCAACATAGAGGCTAAGTATGAAAAAATGAGGTCCTTGACAGGTGAATACAAAGACGCCGAATACCCTATCCTGGAGAAAGGGATGTGGCTCGGGAGGTCGCTCATAGATAGAATGAGCGATGATTCCTTGTGGGAGATGCTAGGAGAATTCTGGGCAGAGTTACTCTTGTATTTGGCTCCTTCGGATGATGTTGCCGCGCATCTAAAACATCTGGCTAATGGAGGTGAGTTAATCACTCACCTTTGGACTTTGCTTACTCATGCTGCCATCCTTAAGAGACTATGAAGTTATTACATTGGTAAAGCCGATTGTGTTGTATTTAGACCTTATCTATATTTTTGTTGCTCTTGCTTTGAATATACAGAGTTTATACGTACAACTAATATAAGATGACACTAGCTCCATACATACAACTAGACTAGTTAATTATAATGAAATCAATCAACAACATATTATAAGATGATACTCCATAATCAATTAACACCGTTTACAATATGGGTAAATTTTGAAGGAGTAAATCAACAAACGATCAAAACTTTACTTGGATAATAAATTATCGATTTAAGATTGATTATCGAAAGTTAAATCTTTAGTGTCTAAAGTGAGACTAATTGCTGACTACACAAATTCTCACTTATCCGTCTAAAGTTGTATACGGGTCAAATATCACACCACTTTCATAATAAGACAAACAACAAGTGAGATGTCACCACACATATTTAACAAATCTACACTTCCGTCTAAAGTGAGACTAATTGGGCTGGCTAATGGAAGAGTGTTCGAATTCTTAGCGGACAATAACTCCGCTTGATGAAGATGATATTGAACAAGGCGGGGACTATGACATAAAAGTTTAAGAAAACCTTCCAAGCATAGACCACGATCTACGATAAGAACGGTCTTGATCTCCATAAGCTGAAAGAAATAAGCTTTTTGGATAAAAAGAAGACGGTTCCTAGAAGGAATTTGGATATTTGGAAGGGATGACCGACTTTAATGTTCGATGTCATCTGAAATTTGATCACTGACGTTCCAAGCCTCTCAACCATTCAGCTCGAAAATTGACCCGTAATCGGACCAATATAGAACCAGAGGCGTGTCCCATGTACGTCAATGAAGAAAATTCAAATGTACAAGAAAAATAAAGAATCAAAGTCTACGCCGGGTCTTCTACGTGTATTTGTGTGATGATTAGGGATCTTTGCCCCCCACTTTTACTAGTTTACAACCTCTTATTATCATCTAAAATTCTACGGCTAGTATTAGTCAAATTCTAGGTTGAGCATGTGGTTGAGAGCCTATATGTTGTAACGGGATAATTAACTCAAGTATAATTATAATGGAAAAAAAATTATATATGTTTTTAATGTTTATATCCTATGTTTAATTATTTGTTTAATTCTATGTCTAATCAGTTGTTTACATTTGAGACAAATATCACTTAATATTGAATTAGTTTAGTGATAATTTGAAATCATGTCACCATATAAATTACATATACGGAGTAATGTTTTCTAGGTACGGTTTTGCGAGCTCTTTTACAATACTTAAGAGACTTAATAGATTTTGGGTTATCTAAGCTCCAAAGATACTCTTATTTATAATCATACGACCACTCTACCTTACCGTAATCTTCCGATTTGGGACAATTCTACTATTTATATATAGTATATTAATATAAATATTTACATGATTAATATTTGTATGTTATTATTGTAAATGAGACTTGTTGTTACCAACCATTTATTGGTTATGTGTGAAGAATAAATAAATAAATTTTATTATTATGCAAATAATAATACAAACTCTTAAGAGCTCTCTTTCACAATATTTAAGTGACTCATAAGAGTTTTGGTTGAATCCTAAGTTCTTAGTCGAACTCATATATATAATCATAGCAACTCCACCTTATAGTAATATTTCGAAGTTGAACAATTCTATCATTTATATGTACGTAGTATATACACCACACCTACATTATTTGTCAATGTGGGACAATTCACATCTAACCTGAATCCAGAAATGCAGACAATTACTACCCATTATATATAATAGTTATATTTAATAATATGAGCAAATATTATTTATTAATATTCCAACATTTTTTTCTATTTTTTTATCAGAATTAAAATATTTGCAAAAGATATGAAATTTATACTCTAATGTGGTGTCGGGATCTGCTGACTGGTGGTGTCAGGGTGGTGCGCCGGAGGTGCTAGAGGTGGCGATGGTGGGACATGGTTGGTCGTGGTGGGTCCGTAAGGGTGGCGGTGGTGGCTGGCTGGCTAGTTGTGATCGTGTTGTGTGTGGTGGTAGTGGTGAGTACGTGGTGGTTGGTGAGTGAGAAAGAGATTTTTTATTTTATTTTTAGTTTATTGATTTAATTGTTTTTGAGATAGGAGAGGAAAGATATTGTGTGAGATGAGAGAGAAGTAAATGAGAGAAAAATGATATATAGTGAATTAAGGTGGATTAGTGATTAACTAGTTTAGACCACGTGCAATACATGCACGGTACTTAAAAAGTATAATATTTTTATAAAATACTTATATAATATTGGTACCTTATAATTGTTTGCATTTCTCATCATTGTATTTTGTTTTAATAAATAAAAGTTGAAATTGAAAATTAGTTAAGAGAATTGAGTATGAGTTGAAATATATTTTAATGAAAATATTTTTATAGCATAAAGCTAATGACTTTCAATTTATATATTTTTTTTTTCAATTTTTTTGTCCGAAACTAATAACAACGATTTGCAGTTTTGTTTTGAAGTATGGGTCAACTCATTATCTAATAATAGCATCCGTAAAAGATTTAATTAGCAGTTTATGGATTTATATCAATTTTATTTTATTTCAATTAAATTATTATATTTTAGAGTCTAGTGGAAATAATATAATTGGTGAAATATTAATTTTAATAAAAATATAATAGAATAACTAAATTGTATTATTAGTTTCCCTATTTAGTGAATGAACATAATTATCATCAGTTTCCTTTTTTGAGAATATGCATTTTCATTACGCCAAATAAGACATCCAATAACGGTCAAATAATGCAAATTACCGTTTTTAAATAGAAACACGGGACTGTTATAGCAACGACGGTTGTTAAATATATACCACGGTTGTACAAATAACACGCGACCGTTATATAACATCAAGAACTGTTATAAAATCTTTTAAGAAACCGTTGTTAAATCTTAATAACGGTTTCAAATCCGTTGTCATAGTTTACTATTGACAACGTCTTATCGTTCTAAAACCTTTGTTAAATATTATATATGATAACGGTTCATTTCGTTATCTTATTTAATTGAATGTCAAAATTTAACAACGGCTTTATTGCATGCAAAACCATTTTTATATTCATTTGTTGACAACGGTATGTAACCGTTATCTATTTATATTGATGAAATTTTGTCAACGGTTCTGCTTAAATAAACCGCTGTAAAAGACTCGACAACGGTTATCGTTCGTTATCTTATATTTTTGGCGGTTTGAATGGGAGGAAAAATATGTCAACGGTTATTTATCTAAATAAAACCACTGTGAAATAATTGTTTACAACGGGGTGTTTTTAACCGTTATCATTTTTAATTTTTTTTTCTTTTTAAAAAAAAATGATTTTAACCTGTTCTAGAAATTTCTTTGAAAAGCTATTTTTTCGAGCGTTTTGTATTCTTTGAAATGCTATTTTTAAATTTTCTTCTTTGAAAAATAGCATTCCAAAAGAACATGCAAAGTGCAAAATTCAATCCTGTATCAAAATATTACACCCCGCAATCAATTAAACCAAGTTTAAAAACAGTATAAACAGGATGATCAACAGCCAAAACACAACTGCTATTGAGAAAACAAAAGAACCAATACACAATGGATCTATATATACACACTCGTACATAAAGCATGAGAAAACTATTGAGACCTCGCTAATAAAACAACATAACTGGCCCACATATTTCTCATATGGTTGATGTCCTCTGGTGAATATTCCGGGGCTTTGTTGAGTATTTGTGGAAACTACAATTCAAAATATACATAATCAAAATAGATATAATACATGGAAGTATACAGAATTGAACTCAATTTACATCTGAAATAGTTTTTAAATCACACTAACCAGTATCGGAATAGTAGATAGTTTTCTGTTGATAACCTCCCACATGGACTGGCAAATGTAAAAGGCGCATTGTTCGTCGTCTGGTGCTTTAGGAGACTATTATATCAATCACACACAAATCAGCTGAATTAGATAATCAACCTCTCGCATAAACATTAATTAAATGTTATGAGTAATTATTAAGAATACACTTACTAATGGCGTGATAAAATTGGGAACAGCGTCGCTTTCATATTTCCCAAGTGGACATAATCTTTTTTTTGCTTCAAAAATACTAAATCATAAATATACACACATGCCATTATTATTTGCATATATATATCTCAAGTCATACAATAACAAATGACATTATTGAAGGTTGTAAACTTACTCAGTTATCATCCTTACACAACTGTCAGAGGGTTTGCCTTCACGAGAGTCAATCTAGTACACTGTTTTTGTTTCCACTTGGATTGCCAGTAGCACCCAATGCTTCCTATTCAATTTGGGACATTCAACTGTTAGTTCATTTACACACATTTAAGCATGTTAATAATAAATTTATAGAACGGTGATTCATTACAATAATCACGTACTATACATATATATTCTCATTATAGGGGGAAAGCCATAGTTTTTTGGACGACATCAACCGACGAGCGATACTATTGATTTGTTCTTCGTATGAAATTCTGTGTACAGAGAACGTCTTAGGACTCAAAAATCCGTAGGCGTGAAATGGGAACTTCCACTCAGCGATCTGATTATTCAGGTACCTATTACGCCACATGGAATGAAAAATGTTATTGTAATTGATAATTTTTAACAAACATCATTATTCGTAAATGGAAATGACTAAATAGTTTTATTAATAAAACTTACTTCATCCAAATCAAAATGTGAACAACATCTAAATTGTCAAGGTCGACAAATTCCATCAGTTGCTTCGGGTCCAGTACGGCTATATCAGCTGCGCCCATAATTTCCTCTTCAATGTTAATCATGACTACATCCTCTCTAGGTGACTTCTTTACAGCCAGGTTGTGCAAAGCCATCAGCGAAGCAGTTTTCATTTTTTTCTTATATTCACACGAGTCATAATAAGAATCATAAGCAGGCTTGATTGCAACAACTTTTGTTGACGTAGTAGTAATTGTTTTAGCTGCTACCATGGCTTTGCTTAAATTCTGCAATTGTACTTACGATGTGTTAATATTCGTACCCTAATACATTTAAAGAACAAGTAATAGTTAACATCTGCGTATAGGTACCTCGGGGATGACAACATTGATGAGGTTGTTAGGCCATTGCACATAAGATCTCAGGACTTCTTTCAAATAAGTGATAGCCTCATTAGAAAATGATACTTTTACTTCCCCATACTCGTCTTTATATAATTGGGACACTTCCACTTTACTGCAATTGTGACGAAGGGGTATACCATGAACCTTAACTTGTTGAAGCTGGTCGCAAGCGAACACGTATCCCCTGGCAATAGCAACTTTCTGTTTTCCCTGTAAATAGAACAGACGACAAGCCACTTTGCAATCGCCCTTCACGACAGCTTTAATCAATTAGTACACATACATTCACTACCTTTAATAAATTTCATAAGTAAAAAACGTGTACTGAGATGAATAATTATAAACTAGCAGTTATTACCTTTTTCGGTGTAGAGAAGAACGTCTAATCATCAACTACCTCAATCTCTTCCTGTGTCACGGCCTTCCTGGCTTCCTCTTCCTCTTCAACTGCCTGATATCGATCCTCGGCTCCCACCTTAGTCTCCTTTGGCATTTCCTTCTCTCTTGCCATGTCCTCCTCGTCTTTCTTCTGTACATTAACACTTGTCCATATAACACGTACTGATTTTCCAAATCATATAACACATTGTATATATATAAGACATAAATATTACTATCTCCTCCTCCTCCTCCTCCTCCTCCTCCTCCTCCTCCTCCTTCTCCTCCTCCTCTGCTTCCTTTATGACTTCTTGAACCATATCCAGCTCTTTTTCTGATGGCTTTTCCCCAGTTTTCAACATTCTCATCATCAATCTGGCTATTTTATGTAGATGTGTAGTAGAAATTAATGTCAGCATATATAGTTATAAATTACGTTGGTTCAAATACAGTATTTATAGATTACCTTCTTGGAATCATCACCACTTCGAGTAGTTTTCCCAAAATACTTAGTGATAACAACATGCGTTGATACCCCTCTCACACGACCTGGATGCTGTGCTTTGCCGATTGCCCTAGCAAGAATGTCATCACGTCCTTCAGGCTTCCATTTTCCTTCCTTGACCTCCTTCTCACAGATCCTCTACATACACATAAAACCATTAAGCAACACACAGGTATATAACTCCGACTACCAGTGGTACAAGTGACATATTTATTCAAACTTACAATTTTCTCTTTGATGTCCTTATCATATTCAGTTTCCGTCTTTCCATTCTTAGGAATGTGACCTTCCACCCAAACGTCGTGACGACTGAATTTTCCAAGCTTTGGCTACAATTCATTCATCACATTGGTATCCTCTCAAAATATGTATGATTACTATGAACATATATAATATCTGACTAAAACACCTAATAGTAGAGTCTAATACTATAATAATTATGTACTTACAAGCTTCTTCTTAATCAATCTATAACCACCTCGGGAGCCGTAAAAGACGGTCTTTTTCATTGAAATGTTCGCCTTGTTCCTCTCACTCATAGCCTTCATCAAATAAATTGTATCAAGAAACGTAAGCATGACCAAACACTAAACTAAGTATACTTCTTTACTTATTATTATTATTAAGTTACCTTAAACTTGTCAGACTGCCTATAAGCGATATAGCTATCCAAATGGTCTTGACTGACATACAGATATTTCTTTGTTGGTGGGTGTCTGATTATCTCCCCGGTTTCCTTGTTGAACAAGTGCTTCTCAGCAATCTTTAACTTCCAAGAACTGAGGGCTTCCCCTGTCTTTGTTTTCAGGTACTTATCATACATTTGGGGGACAACGTAAGCTAACTGCATATATGATGAGCATATTTGGTACAAGTGTTTCGGCTAATACACATATCAAGTAGTAACTTAATTTCAGCAAAAACATTTATTATTGTATATACATACCTTTATTCTGTTTATTAGCATGATGTTCCGTATTTTACTCAGTTCACTGATACGCGGCGTACCGAGAGGCACATACTGTCTTACACAACAACCAATCCAACTCGCAAAATACCCGGCATACTCACATATGGCAGCCCCGTATCTTTATCCCATTGTAAAGGATTAGGTATCTTTGAATTTATTGCTTCAAAGGAAACCATGTGGCGCATTCGACCCGCAGTGTGTTGCAAATTATTCTCATCACCTGAGTCGTCGCCTGACGCATTTCCATCGTTTCTTTTGCGCTTTTTGACCATATCTAAAGCAGAAGTTAATAAACAAATAATAACAATGCATACTTATAATAACAAACAAATCTCTAGAGAGGAGGGTTTATTACTTCTTTAAAAAGGAGAATCCAGATTGATCTGGCGGCGCCAATGGCGATGATGACGATGACTGCGACGGCGATGAGGTAGGCTGGTGGTTCAGGGGAAGCTCAATGTTTCAGAATATTATGTGGGGGAGGGGAAGCTCAGAGTATATATGTGTGAATAATACAACACTTTCAAGACCTTGTTTATTGGAAAGTAATAAACACGGTATAAGAAAAACCGTTATATTTTGTTTCCAAACAGACTTCGGTTTTGTTTGAAATCGCAATTGATTCGTACTATCTACAACGGGTTAGAAATAACCGTTGTCTGTAATATTTTCTTGTAGTTTGATTTTCCCGCCAAGAAATAAAGCATCATTTTTATATACATAACAACTGCCTGAACCGTTATAACTGTATACGTCCTTAACAACGGTTTGGGTATAACCATTTTATTTTATATTTCATTGTGTTTGATTTTACCGCCAAGAAATAAAGCATCATTTATTTTTAGAGGTATTTTATATTTCATTGGGTATAACACGGTTCTTATAAGAACCGTTGTAATTATTTTATTAATATCTTCCAATTTCCATTTATTTTTAGAGGTGTTTGTGAACTAACACGGTTTTTATGCACTACCGTAGTCATTATATTATATGTTAATGTTTCATTCAATTGTCTGTTCGCAAGTTATTTAAAATCTATGTTAATAAGTATTTGCATGTAATAAAGAGTAGAACAATATATTAAAACGAGCACATTATACAATAGCGTAAAAAAAAAGTACAACAAGGGGAAAAAAAGAAACACAATAAAAAATAAAAAAAAGCACAAAAACAAAAACAAACAGCTAACTAATTAGTACATTAATCAAACACCCTAACAGGAGTTTGACTAGGAGGTGGATACTGAGGATAAACATGATTATAAATCATGCGTACTACATCGGCATCAACACGGGGATCAAAATGAGGCACTTCTTCGTCTTCCCATGATTCTTCTTATCAGATGAGCGTCCTCAGTGGTGGCAATCCATAAGTGAGGCCCAGCGTGAACATAACGATCCCTAGGGTGGTCGCTATAATAGTCACTTTTGCCCCTTTGATGGTCACGTGATGCATACCTTGCAGCGAGTTGTTTTTCTTGGCGAAAATCATCAAGACCATCCCCTCGAAACACGATCAGAACATATCTAAGAAACTCGCAGCCGGAATTCCAAGCCGGGTATATTGCCCTAACATTTGAAAACCCATTGTCAATGAGGATGTCCCTCAATGGCATAAGAGACCTAGAAGCTGGCTTCCCAGCAGCATAGCTTATGACTGGGAGATTGTGAATTATGCACGTAATCGGGTTGATATAGTGGGTTACCGATTGCCGAGGATGTGCGACTGCGGATGAATAAGACGACGATATTCTTTTAGTTATGATATGTATGTATATGTAGATTATTTAAAAAGTGAAGTAGGAAGGTTAGTGGAAATGTGATGCTATTTATAGTATAATAAAGTTATAATTAATTGGATTACTTTCATCCATACGTTACATTCAAACGTGTATTAATTGTGCATGCATGCATGTGGTGAATAATGGTCAAACAAACAATAATAATATTGGGCATCCATTGGTAAAACGACAAACTTTTAAGTTTTCACAGTGTGTATTTACAACGGTTGTAAGATAAACCGTTGTTTATTGGTGTAATATGACAACAAATTTACAATCACTACTACAAATCCAAGCAACCACAACGGCCCATTAACAACGCTTATTCACGAAAATCACCATAAGACGTTGTAGAATGGATGGCGCGAATTTCACTAAACTTAATTACAACGGTTATGTGTTGTTAACCGTTGTTATTGGTTTTAACAACGGGTCAAACTTTCACAACCGTTGTAATTATAAAAACAAATAACAACAGTTTACTCTGTAATACATTATAACCGTTGTTAATAATTTGGCGCAAAATTAGTGAAAAGTAATTACAATGGTTATATTAAAACCCGTTGTTAATACTTTTTAACAACGGTTTTCTATGACCCGTTGTTAATATATTCTCTAATGACAACGGGTTTATGTATACAAATCGTTGTCAATACTTTCCACAATATATACCACACAAACACAGATCAGCTACAGCCACAAACACAAACACAAACACAAACACAAACACAAACACAAACACACAACCACACTCTTTCACATCGTCTCTTTCTCATCGTCGCTTTATCATCTCCGTCACTGTTGTTGTCATCGTCTCTTTCTTTCTCTAATTATCAGGTAAATATATACGCTTTATGGTTTTAGGTTTTGTCATACATCTCCGTCATTATTGTTCTTTCTCTAATTATTTTATTTGCATGTGTTTTTATTTTCTCGATCATTATTGTTCTTTCTCTAATTATTATTCGCTTAATTAGTTTTTCTGCGTTTATTAGTAAAATAAATTAAATAAAATAAAACAAAGAAGAAGATGATTGAGAGGAATGCATAAACTTAATTAATTGATATATATATATATATATATATATATATATATATATATATATATATATATATATATATATATATATACATAAACTTATTTCATTGCTAAAAATACAATTCTTAGATGTTCATATAGGGATGCATTCTCTTCTATGATATTCATCCTCTCCTCCTTTGCTATTTGGAGGTTTCGTTCCGCAGATGCTATATCGTCATATAACTGTATTATCTGCGGCTCTAACAAGCCATTTTTTTGGCGTCCTTGAGTGCGATCCGAGCTTCCTCAAGGTAGCTCATGTACCTCCTCTCGATTTCCAGCAACCGAGGGAGCTGGCTGTTAATGAAGTGAGCCGAGATAGATGACGTCTGGACAGCTACTGTTCTGAACCACTTGGGGGCAAGACCATGAATGGGAAGAGGATTTTGCGGATGAAACTCTTGTTGTACTCGGTAATAATGCATGTATTACGAACGGTATCATTCATTGTTGAAGGAAGTTTGGAGTTTATTAGGTTTTAAAGATTTATGGTTTGGAGTTTAGGGTGGAGATAGTGATATAATGGAATGGTTATTGAGATAATGAATGAATTTATACTTAGTAATGTGTCGTTTGAGTTGTTTTTTAATTAATATGTTTAGAAAGTTGTGTCAAATCTTATAACCCTTCTCATTCCATATATTGTGTTCTTTCATATGCAGGGATTTGACAGTAATAATGCATTATATGCATCGGAAGCATAAAGGGGCAGTAATAATGCATGCATCTAGTAATATATAATTTTATTTTTATTTTTTTTTTAAATCAACAACAGCGGTTATTTAAAAAAAAAACTAATTGTCTTTAGTTATAACAACGGTTTTTTCTATTGTAACCGTTGTTATAACTTTCCCACCAAAAATTAGTTACATTTTCCACAACGAATGTCTCGTAGCGACAATGGTTTTTAACCGTTGTTAATAGTTTTCACAACGGGTTTCTTAGATAAACAACCGTTGTTACAACCTTTAACAACGGACGCTTTGACAACGTCCGCTTTTTTATATAACAACGGTTTTTTACCGTTGTTATAGCTTGTATCTGTAGTAGTGAATAACCGTTGTTGATATATGAAATATGATAACGGCTTAACAATGAACCGTTATCTTTTTGTGTTATACATACGGTCAAACAATCAATACTGCAACTTTGAATTAGAAAAAGTAAAGATTACAAGACATGCATTAGTCAAATCACAAACACTAGAATATCACAGATAATTAAACAATTTTTTTTTAAAACGGATACTTTCTAACCGTTGTTGATATGTGTAATATGATAACGACTTAACAAAGAACCGTTATCATTTTATGTTATACATATGGTCAAACAAGCAATACTGCAACTTTGAATCAGAAAAAGTAAAAATTACAAGGCATGCATTGGTCTTGTTAAGTAATTGGACCGTTGTGTTTTTACTGATTGGATAACGGTTTTTTGATAACCGTTGTAAGCTAATATGTTTAACACGGTAGGGTTGACCGATTCTTATTTAAATTGTACCGTTTCCACTTTCCAATTCTTAACTTGTTAAGTTTCCAATTCTTATCTTAGTATTATACCGGTTCCAATTCTTACTATCTTATTATACCGTTTCCAATACAACCCAAAGTCATTATAAGTAGAATTATAATTTTGACAATCTTAACTTGTACCGTTTGTACTTTGCAATTCTTAACTTGTTAAGTCCTCAATTAATTTTCCACGTCGATTATGTCATCAAGTTCATCAACTTATAGTGGTTCATATTATTCATCCGCTGATAATGATGAAGCATCATATGAACCTCTTGTAGGACCCCTCAAGTAGATTTATGTACGCTAAACCCTTTACGTGCATCATTCACAATCACTCGTTTACAGAGGACGGGCATGGCAAGGCTATACTCGTATAGCCTTGACTGGTTAATAGGTTTGATTCGGTTAGCCGGATTGAATTTGGTTCAAACTATCTACCCGGACAATGATGTGCATCATGGCTTCGGGCTTTGTGCCCTTATCGAGTTTGGCGGGGGTGAGGAGCGAGAATACTTTCGTCAGGCTCACAAACTTGAGCGGATATTCTATAACAATGACTCTTCGAGACTCTGGTTTGATCAGGATGAACAACGGGTGATACCTGTCGATGTGAGTATCAAAAATAATATTTATAATTTTCCAAACTACAACTAGTAAGCGGTAGTAAGGGGTCGATCCGCAGGGAGGTAGGGAGTTAAGTTGTCTTATTTCAGTCTATGAATTCCTGGGGGGGGGGGGGGGGGGTTGATTTGAGTTATATCTAAGTCTAAATGCCAAAAATCAAAAAGCAAATAATAAAAATAAGTGTAAATAAATTATAAAAAGGAGCTAAGATGGTCGGTTCACTATAGCTACGATGGCACATAATCCTAGGTAAGTTCGAAATACAGTCGTGTAGGATGGGTAAAACATGTCCTCTCGGTCCAAGTTAACTAGTAGCTCCTTTCGGCCTATGCTACTAGTCCCTAGGTCTCACTAATACTAGCTCTCGCCCTGAAAAGTGATTCCTAAAACCTAAATTACTTATCTTTCGATCTTAGCAATTAAGTCGTCTTAATTCATTAATTAATGCCGGGTTGGTCAAAACTAAGCATCTAACAAGTCTCCTCTCGGTCTCATTGTTAAATATTGCACTTAACGAATCAAACGAAGCTAATAAAACATGGGTCATGGTCGATCGACCAACTACCTCAGTCGATCGACCACACTGCATAGTCGATCGACCAGTTAAGCTAGTCGATCGACCATGCCCTAATGCGGGATCACTTATTCTACGCCGTCTACGCTATAGCTCCCCTACATCTTAGCAAAGGTATTTAGCTACTCATGTGAATGATAACAACAACAGTAAAATTAACAAATAAAGCAATCGAATTCATAATTGAATTAACTAAATAATTAACTAACATGAAATGAGAATTCGGCTTTGGGAAATCTAAACTAGCAATTCTAAGCTGCGGAAGAATTAAAGCAACGAAATTAAACAACGAAACAGAGAAATACCGTAAAGAAGAATTGAAGAGAAAATATCAAAACCCAATGCGAAAAGTAAACTTTATTGATGAAAACTGATCTAAACTAATGAAATAATCTAAAGTTCAACTTCTGTGTATTGAACCCTAATTCATTCCCCCCTCTTCTGAAACCCCAGGTTACGTTATATAGATAGTCTTATGTAACTTATTCCTAAAACCTAATTACATTGGGCTTCGGAATTCTAACTTTAATTGCCGCGTCCAGATCGTGGGGTGGTCGATCGACCACTGAGACCAGTCGATTGACTGCCCCTCTTTCCTGCAGGCTTCTGCTCAGCATTCTGACAGTCTATAGACCATGTAGGTCAGTCTATAGACCACTGTAGCTGGTAATCCGCTTCTAAAACTCTCGCAAATATATCTTTCAGGCCTTGGAATGCGCGCCAAGTTCATCTCTCGAGTCACTACTCCATGTCAAATGCAATGCTAGGTACTTAGGGACGGATTCGGCTCGATTTCCGCTAGATTCTTCACATTTCTGCAATATTATACATAAACACGAAAGTAGACGGAAATAGGGAAAATAGTAGCATAAACTACATAATTGAGCTCTAAAATGCGGGTAAAATAAGGTGTAAAACATCATATAAATGACACGCATCAGCGGGTAGGCCCATATTTATGGGTTGTGAATGAATCTGACCGTCTCCTACTACTTCCGATTCTGCACCGCCAAGGTTGCATTGCCGTTGCAATGGGAAAACGACTGTGTGGATTGGGCTGAAGGTGAAAGAGACATATATGGTGATATTGTCTCTGAATTCTAGAGGATGGGGTAATAAAAAAATATGCTCCCTCTATTCAACTCCACACTACACATTTGCTTTTTCACGTTTGTCAACGCTTGTTTTACGCGATTTTTTGTATTTAGCTTGATATTTTAATGTACTCCTAAAAACCTAAGTTATTATAATAAAAGTTTGATATTTTTGTGGTGATATTGTCTCTGAATTCCAGAGGATGGGGTAACAAAAAAACGTATTAAAAAACATAAATAATTAAACTTTAATTCAAACCACGCACCACCATAATCCAAATATAACTTACAATGCCAGATAATAATTAAAGACTTAATTATTAGAATCTGATGAAGTATTAGGATACTCATTATGAATTTTGGTATAGAGCAAGTCGTAGATCAGCCCTTCATTATCACCGGGAAGCGCAGATGGAATGGCCTATCTCTCTCTAGTGGCAAGAATGTGATGCTTCCTGCAATGTTTCAGCAGATGATGATCTAGATGGGTCGCAACCCATAGATAAGGGCCTTGTTGTTTATCATCCGAATAGAAGTCATCTTTCCCCGCATCTTCCCCCGCAAATCTAGCTCCTAATTTTCTTGCCTGACGAAAACTATCATGGCAGTTGGCTTCGTCAAACACGATAAAAGCAAAACCTACAAAACCTTGCTTGTTTGTAGACACAGGGTACACTTTTTTAACCTCGGTGAAACTGGAGTTATGAAGCATTTCCGTCAACCACCCAAAATTAGGGTTTAAACCCTTTCCATTTACACCATAATGAACCGGGAGATTATGGAGAATGGAAGTAAAAGGCTGTGCGTAACGAGAATGTGATTGTAGCTCACCAGCCATATTTTTTTAAGAGAGATATTTACAAATAAATTAGAGAGTAAATGTTTGATAATTTAGAATTTGACCTAAAATATTATGAAGACATATTTATAGAATTATTTTGGTCAAATTGAATATTATTGGTCAAATTGAATATTTATTAAAGTTCAGTTTTGAATGCAGTAATCAAATTGAAAAATCTAATCAAATACTGACAACGGTTGAATTGAAATACCGTTATCTCATAATAAACAATAATAACGGTTACAAAAAATCCGTAGCAATAACATAACAACGGGTAACAAAAATCATTGCTGATGTTAATTTAGTAACGGTTTTCAAATGCTGATATCTTAAACTGGTAACATTTTTCTAACAATCGTTGATAAGAGTGATTCTATAACGAGTTTTTTGGAAACCGCTAAAAGCTTTTGACAACGGTTTGTTAATCAGTCGTTGTCAAATTATAATAACAACGGTTTTCGAGGGAAACCGCTATTCCTATTAGCGCGGTCTAGGTTTCCGCCAATATTTGGAAAACGGTAATCTAAGTGTCGTTATTAAATACATTAAACCGTTGTGATACGCTCCTTATTGATGGTCCGATTTGGCGTAGTGTTTGGCAGGAAAATGGTAAAATTATCTATTCTTTTAGTAAATAGGGGATTAGTGTTGGTGGTGAGAGAGTGCTAAATTACCCCACTAATCTTCTTTTTTGGGGTTTAAATCTCATTTATCCATCTTCACTATCCAATGGCTCTTAGAAGGATTCAAGGAGTACTCAATAGTTTTAGGAGGACTCAAATGATCTTCTCTCTCTATATATCCCAACTTTTGGGTAATGAAGAAATGAAATACTTCTGTAGAATGTTGTTGTATATTCCCTTCGATTTACATGGTTGTTTATATCTTTATTAATTTGTAAAGAGTGGGGATGGTAATTGATCCCGAATCCTGTCCAGATCCCGTGATCTAGATCCAATAGGTCGGAACTTAATCGCAGTATTTTGAATCCTGTGGATATGAATATGTATCGGATTCATATGCACAAAAACGGATCCGGATATGGATCCATATGGTCGAGATCCTGATCTTACCTTAAATCCATTCTTATTCTATTTTAAAATGAAAATTTAAAAATAAGTTAAAGAAATGTAAAATCATATATTTTTTAAAGTTTTTCATAAACTAAGCTATGATTTCTTCCTAATTAACATTTTTCAATTGCAAAATTTTTTTGTTATCGCTATTCGCTACAGTATTTTACAAAAGTTTATTTCGATAACTTTACAACTTTGTTTTTAACATTTGTATTCTAATGTAAAAAATAGTATGGTAAGTCATAGTATAACCCAAAAACTAATATTTTAATACTTGAAAATTTATTTTTTTACCCTCAAATGGACACGGGATATTTGAGGATCTGGATATGAATCCGAGAATTCCAGATCCTATGGATGTGGACCGGATCCGGATCCAATAATATAGGACATAATGATATGGATCTGGATCTTATCTAGATCTTATCCATTCCCATCCCTAGTAAAGCATAGTTTAATCAAATGTAGGAGGAAGTAGCTATAGTCTTACCGTGACTACTTATGGATCCATCTCATCATTGCGATGAATGAGATTAAAATAAAGATAAAAATAAAAAGAAGATTGTAAGAGGTTTAAATTAAGACGGTTTTAAACAAAATCAACTTCTTAAAATTACCAATTTCTGATGATAGGTTGAAATTTATAATTCCGCAGGCCTCACTAGCTAGTGTCAGCAAAAAATTGGCATCAATATTTTTGAGTCCCTTTCAGAAGAGGTTTAAATTAAGACGGTTTTGGTAAAAAATTATCGGTTAGTTGTTTCGATTAGTGAGTCAAAGTGATCGTCTATAACTACGAGCGAATCAAGGAATCACGATGCAAACTAAAATAAAAGACAACGAACGAAAGATCGACGCAAGCAGTTTTTGGTGACGCGGAAAATCCGGTGTGGGAACAACCGCGGGGGGAGTCGGAATCCCGCCAATATTAGCATTATAATCGGAATATTTTAGCAAGTAAGGAAATAACAATGGTATTTTCTCTAGTAATTGACGGAAATAATTCTTAGGATGAAGGTGATGTAGTCTTGTTGTTGTGTGTTGCCTTGAAATGGAATGTCTCTTGACTGAATTTGCTCTTCCTTTTATAGTTGTTCTTTTAGGGTTCAGCTCCAACAGGCTCCTCCGAATCTGTTTCCTAGATTCCAGGGGCAGTTACCTCATTTTTAGGAGTCAAATAAGCTGACCATTAACTCCTTTGACTATTGCTTTTACTCACATTAAGTGTGTTGTAAATCTCCTCTTAAATGCTCCACTAAATGCTCAATTAAATGCCTCATTAAATGTTAGCCGTTATTTGACCAAATCCTCCATTAAACCCATATTATACTCTCCAATCCCTATTTTTATGCTAGCCATTATTGACTAATTCCCCAACTTTCTCCTCCTTTTAATGCTAATCTTTATTCCTCTCATATAGTTGCTTCCTATAGGGTTTCGCTTCCTCAGGCTCTTCCGGAATTAGGCTCCTCCAGAATCAGGCTCCTCCAGAGTCAGGCTCCTCCGGAATGAGGCTCTTCCAGAATCAGGCTCCTCCAGAGTCAGGATCCTCCGAAATGAGGCTATTCCAGAATCAAGCTCTTCCAGAACCAGGCTCCTCCAGAGTTTAATCGACATATATTTTAGTTAGCGCATCTTGAATATGATCAAGTTCATGCAAGAGATTTCTTAACCATACCGCTTCACATACAGCAAATGAAACTGCTACGTATTCTGCTTCACAACTTGACAATGCTACAACAAATTGTTTTTTTAGAATACCACGTTAAAGCAGTAGTTGAGCCTAAATAAAATGCATATCTTTTTGTGCTTTTACTCTCATCTTGGAGGAAGTATATGTGGAATAACCAGAAGGTTTTGTAATGGAGGGAGAAGAAGATAAAGTGTATCGTTTGAAAAAGGCACTTAGTTTTATGAGTTAAAACAAGCTCCTCGTGCATGGAACTCATGGATTGATGGATATTAGATTCACAATGATTTTGTTATGTGTCCATATGAACATGCACTCTATGTAAAAAATAAAGGTGACGATGTTCTTATAGTTTGTTTATATGTCGATGATCTATTGTTCACCGGCAATAATCAAGATATGTTCAATGAATTGAAGGCTACATACAATGTTCAAGGAGTTTAAAATGATTGATTGTGGTCTTATGAATTTCTTTCTCGACATTGAAGTAAGTCAGTGTGAAGATGATATTTTCATTTCTTAAAAGAAGTATGCAAAAGAGCTTCTTGAGAAATTTCATACGACCTCATGCAAACCTATAAGAACCCCTGTTACAACAGGGATAAAGATGACAAAGGTTGAAGAAGGGAAATTGATTGATCCAACTTTCTACAAGAGTTTAGTTGGAAGTCTAAGATATTTAACAATAACCAGACCTAACATAGTATATGGAGTTGTGCTTGTGATCAATTATATGGAGAACCTTAAAGAATCTCATTGATGTATTACGAAGAGAATAATGAGGTATATTAAAGGTACATTAGATTTTGGAATGATTTATTATAATGGAAATAAAGCACAATTGTTCGAATATTCTGATATATAGTGATTGCGCCGGAGACCAAGATGAAAGGAAAAGCACAACAAGATATGCATTTTATTTAGGTTCAACTACTTTTACGCGATGTTTTAAAAAAAACAATCTGTTGTAGCATTGTCAAGTTGTGAAGCAGAATAAGTAGCAGTTTCATTTGCTATATGCGAAGCGGTATGGTTAACAAATATCTTGCATGAACTTGATCATATTCAAGATGGGCCTACTAAAATATATGTCGACAACGTGTCAGCTATAAAACTTGTTAAAAATACGGTACAACATGGAAGAAGCAAGTATATAGATACAAGGTTTCATTTTCTGCGAGACCAAGTAAAGCAAGCCATTATCGTTCTTGAGTATTGTAATACCACATATCAAGTTGCGGATATTTTCATGAAGCTGTTGTCTCATGATACTTTCATAAAGTTAACAGGGATGCTTGGAATGATAACTAAAGTTTGAGGGGCATGTTAAAAGTCAAACATTAATTAATTAGGAATGTTATTATTATCATTTGCTTTAATTAACTTTTGATAAATTTAGCGGTGAATGAAATTTAGAATGATTGTCATCCACGAAATGTTTAGCATATGAAAATGTTATAAATGATGTTCATTTCTATTGTAAAAATAAGAAAAGAAAATAAGTGATTAAGGAGTAGAATAAGTTATATCCAATAAACTAGTATTCTACCCCTTATTCACTCTTATTTTCTTTTCTTAATCTTATAATAGAAATGAACATCACTTTACAACATTTCCATATGCTAAACATTATGTGGATGACAATCATTCTAAATTTCATCCACTACTAAATTTATCAAAAGTTAATTAAAGCAAATGATAATAGTAGTATTTCTAATTAATTAATGTTTTGACTTTCAACAGTAATGTCATAAGAAAACTCAAAAGACGTTCGAAAATTTAATACGGAGTAAAAAATTTCCAAAAAATCATTTTTCAGTAGGGATGAGCGTCCATGATAGAACCGTAGCTCCACCACTACATAAAGATATTAGGTTCAAGTGAACTATACTAGACCATAATTATAATATAGCATCTCAAAGAAAGACAGGAGAAAAGAGAATGTTTAGTAATGTACCTCATGGCTTGTAGGATTTGCTTGCATTATTACCAACCTACATGGCTACATCTCAGTGCCAGCTTCAACTCTACACACAAAAGCTTAATAAGATTGTTAAAATTTAAAACGAAATAATTTGTACTCCCTTCATTCAAATCAAATGAATTCCATACCTTTTTTATTCATATGTAAGGTATATTTTAATTAAACGTATGAAATTCTATTGAAAAGAGAGTATACTATTAGGCACTGAAAGATACTATTGTTATTGACCAGGCTAGCAACAATTTCATGCATACAAAGTTGAGATACTTACTACAGTAATTAAATAAGTGAAGAACATGACAAGTAAGAAGAACAAAACCCTAGTTTGAAAGGATGCAGAAAGTGATATTGGCGCGGCTCAATCAGAGATCGTATATTACTACTACAACTTCGTAAAATCCGTTTTCAGATTGAACCTAACCAATACCGCTTTCCATTTTATCTCCATATTCATCAATGTCATCATCAATAAGGCGCAGATAAATGCATGTCAGCTAGCTTAGCTGACAAAAAATATGAGGAGTGGTATTCATAATTCGAGTTCCAATTCCGTCAGCAACATATTAGGCTTGTGATACCCTTTACACCCAAAAAAACTTATCCATCAAGGATCTTCCATAAATAGCATTTTTTATCGACCAACAAATCAAATCAGATTACAGGGACGAGTCTCGGTACATTTGACTTTCTCCCCAAGTCAAACCCGAGAAGAAACTTCTTTAGAAGCCTACCTGATATTGGAAAGAAGAAAATCAAGAAGAATGTAGATCATTTACAATTATGATGTTTTATCTCATAATATATGATAATGACTTCAAACTACAATCTTATGACATAAAAAAGTATGATGAAAAGGTTGGGTCAGAAAGGAAAAGGGAAAGATATTGCCCCCATAAACCATTGAAAAGACATTCTCCCTCCGTCCCGTCTCGGTCAATTGTTGTCCTTTGATTTTGGCACAAAGGCCAAGGAAAGAGGAAGTGACCAATTATTAAATGACAAGTGGAACAAATTGAGTGTGAATGATCAAATTGCTCATCAAGTTCATTCTTAAAATAGAAGGGACAACAATTGACTGAGACACCACAATATGGAAAAGGACAACAAATGACCAGGACGGAGGGAGTACTACGTACCATACTATGATATATACTCCGATCCCTCCGTCTCCCAAATAGAATGCTAAACAATTAACTAAGACACCCAAAAATAAAATAGTTAAACAAATGACTGAGACGGATGGAGTATAATAGAAAATTTCATGGCAAAATATGGTGCTTTAATTTGTTAAAGATTGCTTAAAATGATGCAATATGAAAGATGGTGGAGTAGGAAGAAAGTAGGTAAGAAATCCAATTGGAAATGTTATTAACCAAAGAGACAACAATATGCACGCCAAATAAAATTGTATTCGACCAACATCATTCAAACTTGATGATATTAATCACGTAAAAGAATTAAAATTTAAAAGAAGGTTAGCTAAAACATTCCTATAATCCTATCTACCAAAGTTATTCACCAATATATTGAGTTGTTTGTTTAAGAAAATGGGAATTTATGTGAAGCTTTGATGAGTTAATTCCACAAATAAGGGAAGTTGTTGATCTAAGCCCTCTAAATTAGTGCCATGGAAAATGCAACCAAAATAAACAACTTTGACTAAATTTTCACAAGTTGGAGAGTTTCATACAAAATAGCGGATCTAGTTTGCTTCATTGCTTGTATGACCATTTTCCATGAAACACATTAAATACTCCTTCCGTTCCAATCATTTATTTATTTTTTATATTTTTGTAAAAAGTATTTTAATCAAATGTAAACAAATAATTGGGAACAGTAAATAGAATTCGATTGACATAAATATAATCGGGTAACTCACCCTAGTTTATATAAAGATATGATCAACTACCTCGGTTGAAAATGTTTTTTTTTGGCAAGATTTACGACCAACATTTAAAACAATATACATATAAATAATAAATTACGAAATCTATAGACCTTTAGTAGAGGCACGTATGTATCAATATCAAGTTAAATTTGATAAGTAGGTAAGAATGTAAGATTTTGTTTTTTTTTTTTGTCAAATGAGCCACAAGTAGGGCTGAGCACAAAAAACCGAACCGCATTTTTAAACCGAAACCGGACCGAAACCCGAATAATGGAGACCGAAAAATTCGGGTTTTTTTCGGTGCGGGGCCCGAACCGAATTTTTAAGCATAAATGAGGTGCGGGTGCGGGTTTAAATAAAATCAAACCGGAGACCGCTTTTAAAACCGGATTGACGTTTTTCTCAAAAATATAATTTCATCTATGAATTAAACACACCCAAGCCAAGACTTAAGCCCAAAACATCAAAACGCTATTTCTTTATGAAGTAATTTTAGATGTGTGACTCTTTAATTGTAGTTTTGAACATCATTTACATGTCTATGACTCTTTGAACTTTAATATGTATGACTTTTTTATGAAGTAATTTTAACATTTGACAACCAATGTCTTCAAAAGTCAAATTGGCAGCATGTTTATTGTGCCATTCAAGAGCATTCAACCAAAAACCGGGTTCGAAAACCGGTTCGGGTAACCGGTTTTCAAATCCGGTTTGAAAATTTCACAAAAACCGGTTACCCAGATTAAAAGAGGTGCGGGTGAGGTTTAAGAAATTTAAGGTTTTTAAAACCGGGGACCGAACCGGTTTGCAAAACCGGGCCGGGTAACCGGTTTTGCTCAACCCTAGCCACAAGGCAGCACAATAACAGGGATGCATGAGGGATTCGAACCTCGGACCTATTGTCCACTATACTTCCTTCTTAACCAGACATATTTGGCGGGCAAGAATGTAAGATATAAACAAAGCAAGCAAGCAATTAAGGGAAAAAGCATATAGAAGTTATATTGATTTCTTAAGTTTGGAATGAAGAAGATATAGTTTATGGTTGTAGTAAAAAAAAGAGAGGTGGATGTTGAGATTTGAAAGGAGGAGGAAATGGTATATAAATGTAGGGTTTGGCCTCGAAATGAGAAGGAAAGAAGTGAGTGAAATGATGTTAAATGGGGAGCAAAGTTTACTTTAGGGTTTGCCATGCTTTGTTTGCACTCAATTATACATCCATTTTTCATCTTCTTTTGCGCATGCCAAGTTTCTCTCATATATTCTCTACCTACTCAAAAAAAAAAAAAAAAAAAAAAAAAAATCACAAACGAACACAAATTATATTGTGATACCTTTTTTAGTTATCATTATTATGTTAACCTTCTTTTTATTTCATGCTTTGTTCTTGGATTAAATAAAAAAAAATTACATCTCTTCATTTAAATAATAAATGACCAAAAGTTCACTTTTACGTATGAAACATCAAATTTTAGGGAAGTCCACGTAAACTAGTCACAAATTAAATGGCCTATCATATTAATAAGAAAACTACGATTTTAATTTTAATTTTAATTTTATAAACGATGTAAAATTGAAACTTATCGGCTTATCGGTAAAATTCTTGAACCGCCCCTTCTCGCACTAACTTATAAACTAGCCTTTCACTCCAAAATTTCTATGTATTTTTTTTTTTCAAAAAAGGTCTTTTATATGTTTCCTAAAATAGAGAATGGATCCTCTCCATTTCCTCTCCATTTCCTCTCTTAAACACATTTAATAATATTTTTCCCATCAAACCTCATTATCTCTTTATTTTTATACATAAATTTTGAGCCGTTCGATGATACCAGAATACGATCTGGACCACCGAAAGGAAATGACCTCTCCATTTCTTTTTAGGAAATGGAGAGAAACTCTCCTCCCAAAAACACAATGTCTTGTGAGAGAGGGTATCTCAATAAGTTATTGCGAGACCATTTTTCTGTACCCTTTTAAGGCTCTGTTTGGTAAAACGAACTGAAAAGGTAGCTGAAACCTGAAAAGGTAACTGAAACCTGAAAAGGTAGCTGATAAGGTGACTGATTATATAAAAAATTGTTTGGCAAACTAACTGAAAAGGTAGCTTATTTTGGTAAAATGACGTAAAAGGATATAATAATTATTTAATATATTATAAATTAAAAGGATAAAAAGGTAATATTACCAAGAATCAGGTACCTGAAATGTGAAATGCTACTCTAGGTAGCATTTCATTTCAGGTAGCTTTTATGGGCAAATAAGCTACTTGTCAAACACTTCTAGAAAAATACGCTACCTGAAATTTTTATCACAAAGCTACTTCAGTCAAAATAGGTACATGAAATATCTTGTCAAACGGAGTCTAAGTATCTTTCATACCATTTTATTATTAATTGTGACTTATAATGACTTTTTCATTTCGTACCTATTATCATAATTAAAAAAAATGTACCCATTTTAAAGATAATATTTCTAATATAATATTCTCTAATAGTAGATAATAACTTTATATTAATACCACCATTTATACATACTCAATTTATGACTTTTGGTATCATATTTACTTCAAATTAAAATTAATCTCCTAATAAATTTATTGATAAACCGTCTCCTAAAAAAATCTACTCATCCTAAACAACATTATCTTAATAAAGTTCCAGAAAAGGTTTATGGTCATATGAACCCCTAATTTTGGGAACTTATCATGCATGCATTTTAATGTTTAATTGACATTTTGATAGTTGGGGTTGGTCAAAGTAAAAAAAGCATAAAGATGAGAGGTATATATCGTCAATCACAAAATCTATTTTTATCATGCATGCACTATCGTTGCTTTATTTGTGTATCACTTAATGTTTGGGTACAGTTCCCTTGCGGAGTATTTTCTTATTATATGTAAAAACCCTAGTGCAATTGGATGCTACATTTCAGTTATACTGTACATGTCAGTAAAAAAATGCTGGTAGTACATTTGTACTTTTTGAGATCTTTTATTTTGTATGCGTTCTAATAACCTACGTTCGTGTCTTTGATTTATGACCCCTTTTCATTGGTAATTCCATTTATTTCTAAGCCCATTGAAAATACCAATCGTCAAATGAAACATCATGCAATGTCAAGTATGGAGAAGATACGCAGATGTCAACTACTTTAATTGATTTTTTTGTTTAAATCGAGGTGCCCATCGTCGATAACAGTGTATAATTCCCTCGTCGCGTGTGCTCTTACGAAGAGGTAAACGGCTGGGCAAAGAGCTTGCTTCATTCCCATGGGCAGGGATCGAACCCTTGATCTCATAGTTAAGGGATGAGGTGAGCAAACACTACACCAAACTCATTTGGTTAACAACTACTTTAATTGGTGAAGTCATAAAAGTTGATGTTCATAACCTGAGCTCAAATCCCGCCAGCATTAAAATCGCCCTTATAACTCCATTTCCACCCAAAAAAAATTATGGAGTAGATATCACCTAGGTGACAAATTAATAGATACTCCATATAAAATAAAAATAGGATAGATGACTTTTTTACTAAAAGAAAAGAAAAAATTATCTAGCAGTCAGATCTATCACGGTGTTGTCAAGGTGTTAAATTTCAACTAGCACCAACCATTACATTAGTTTTTAACGCTTATGCATAACATATATTGATATTAAAACGTGTTTATGATTAATTTATCTCAACTCGAATTTTTACTCACATTAAACTAAATTCACAAATAGTTTTAGGATAGCATTCTTTTGGTCATGATTATAATCTAAGTAAATATGATTTAGATTTAGACTAGACTTGATCATACAAATTTTTCATTAAACAAAAAAGTTATTTCCTCCATCCTTTTCATTTGTTTACCTTTAATTAAAATACCTCTCACAAAGAATATAAAAGATAAATAAATTAGTGGGAAAGAAATTATTTACTACTTTCTCCGATCCACACCAATGGTGTAACCAGTGGCGGAGCCAGGATTTGAACTTAGGGGGGGCGAAAAATTTTAGGGGGGGCGAACGACTAATTTCATAAGGCACCCCAAAAAAATTTCGAAAAATTTAACTAAAAACTTCGAAAATTTCATCCGCCAGGGGGGGCGACCGCCCCTGCTAGCCCCCCCCCCCCCCTAGCTCCACCACTGGGTGTAACAATTACCTAAAACGGAAGATCCACACCAATGGTAACATACCTTATTTGGCCTAAAAAATGACTAAGTTATCCTTATACTCACTACCTATTTACAAGTTCTATAATTCTGCGTACACCGAGTGTACCACGTCATCGTACACGCGAGCCAATAATATTATTAAAATTACCCACACTTTCTATAAATAATAAAGCAAAATCTAAATGGAATATGATTAAAAGTTTATCATTGGTTAGGGTGTACAATAAATTGTACACCCGGTGTACCCAAGAATCTTTCTTTACAAATTTGTCATCAAATGATCCACTCACTCACTCAATGTAATTAAACATTACATTATTCAAGTGGCCCAATCAAACTTTCCAACTTTACCCCTCACTTATCTCACTTTTCTTAAATAACTCATATTCACCCATGTTATCATTGGTGTGAATCGGAGGGAGTATCTAGTACAAGAATTATAATCTTGGGAACAAAAATCCATGAATTGAGTGAAAGTGAAAGCAAGAAAGGAAGTTTTAGGAAGGAATGAAAGTCATTAATTTGACTTTCCATCTTTTGGGGCCATGCATTGGTTTGATGCATAAAACTGAAATGGTGAATAACAACAAGAAGCATTACGGAGACACCGGCGCCAAAGAGGGCCCTGCCTTGGTGCTGCCTGGGAGACACTCTTCTTGGACATCCCTCTTTTGCCATCCCTATTTTTATTTTTGCTCTTTTTTCCAAGACCAAAATATTTGTCAATCAAACGACTTGGATGAATCAAGTCTAACCAAGCAAGTTTTGGCAAAGAAATTTTTATGAATTTTCAAATATAGCGATCTTATTTACGGATTGCAAAATAGTTAATTATGTAAAACAAAAGACCAAAACGTAATTACATTTATAAGAACGGCAGGGAACAACAACAACAACAACAACAACAACAACAACAACAACAACAACAAAGTCGTTACTGAATAATACTAACATTTTCCCCGGTGATCCAAAATTCCCTATTCTGCTTGCAACTTAGTAAGGAGTAAAAGGATAAAATGTACACTTACTCTACCTATTTACGGAGGAATACATAGAGACTATCTCTAGACATTCATAGTAAAAGAACAGAACCATTTGTTATGTACAAAGACTTGTAAAAAAACGGTTTCTGATTAGACGGGTTTTGCATATTATAAGACGGTCAATTAAGTGATTTTAGAGGAGCTAAATGCGGTATTTTATGCGGCATAGTGGGTGTTCATATATGTTTAGCAGTTGTTTCGTTCATATAATGTGTAATTGTATCGAGTTATCCCGAGTATGGATAGTCAAGGTAGGAACCGAGTTTGGAGCTTGGATGTTTGATGAAGTTGGAGACCCGAGTTGAAAGCTAGAGGCTTGTTTTGACAAGAAGAAGAAGATACAAGCGGTGTAAGAGACTAGCCTAGCAAGCCAAGCAAACGACACAAGTGGGTAGCCAGGCGAGCCACCATAGGAGGTCAGAATGTCAATAAGAAGCAGCACAGTAGACAGGCTAGGATGGCTAGCCGCCTGGCGGGTTGCCATATGCTGTGTCGGGATTTATTTTATTTCGTGGCTTTGGTTTAGGGCTTGGATATACATAAGACTTTTGTTTTATTGTTTTTCATTATCATTATTATCATTAGACAATACTCAAGAACCCTAATTTATCTTTTGCTTAAAAAATTATGAGGAACTAATCCTCCATTTCTTGGATCAACAATTGAAGCTATCGATTAATTAATTGTGAGATTGTTCTTTCTTTCTTTATTTCTCAAGTATTATTTATGTCGCTTGCTCTAATTTTATGATTATTGTTTCTTTTGCTGATCTGATCAATTAGTAATTGCTTTCATTAATTTATTGCAAGTTTAGAAATTGAATCTGTAATTATTCAATTAATCTAGACTAAAGTAGTAAACTTTACCCTAATAATTTGTATGCGTTTCATCGTTATTAGGACGAAGTAGAGACTAAACATATAAATCGAATCGTTAACCGCGTGTGCTAAAGATCGTTATCTTTATTGCTTCCTTTGATCATTATTGCTGTTGTTGGATTAAATCTAGACGCGTGGATTAGATTGTTCAATAATTAGGGTCTTCTAATATCGAGTTTTGAGTTAGTTGGCTAAACTTAAGAGGAAGAAGGAAACTCGTATTTCCACAATAGAGTAATTGGATTAAAGACAATCGAAGACCAATTGGTTTGTTGATAGTAGATATTTGTTGACCCAATACCTTTTAATCAACTGAATTCACCCGTCTTTATTATTTGTTTAGAAGTTTATTGCTTAATCAATCTCAAAACCCCCATATCTCTAGTTACTTGTACTCTTTATTACTTACACAATTATTTACATCGCCTTCCCTATGTATTTGACACCCGACTTACCTCTACTATATAGTTTAAGGTAATAGGACTTTATTACTTATTTTTGGGAGCATACGACTTCAGCTAACCAGTTTCTCACTAAGTTATTGAAAAATCAGTTTTATGTCATTTGACACATTTCATATGAAGGTACCTGTTTATCATTAACCATTTTTAATTACTAAAATTTTCTATATTACATAGCATTTTTATTACATTTTGTACTACTTTAAACTGTAAAATAATTTCACAATAAAATTATTACGAAATTATCTCTTAAACTAATTCTTGTTATGTTACCTCAAAGACGCACAAAATATATAGTTAGTCACATCATTTAATTTAATTTAATTTAATTTATGATCAAAAGTGTAGAACAAAAAGACACCATGCTCTACTAACACTTGATAGCAAATCCATGATCATTGTTCAAACTTTTGGGGCCATTTTTGAAGCTAATTGATTTGAGAAACCAATTAATTAAGAAAGCAAACATACTTTCTGTTTTAATTATAAAATCGTGAAGTATGGTTACGGCTTTTCAAGGGAATATTTGGATTAGCTTTTTACTAAAGTACTTTTGTTTCATTCATTCTTTCCTTCACTTTACGTGTCTTTGACTGCATGAATATTTGTATGTATGAATAATCAAGCTTATTATAAACAATAAGTCTCCCTTGTTACGGGTCAAGTATTACCATATAGGTAGATAACATAAAATCAGAGGACCTAAAAAAATACAAATGACTTATCTTTATCTATTCATGTAAATTTTATTTGACTCGTTATAAAATTATGACGGATATTGTCCATAACAAATGAGAATCTATATAATACTATTAAAAGGGGAACTTAAAATGCCACGTCATAAATGCCACCTTACACTACCAAAAAGCCACGTCACTTACTACACATGACATGTCAAATTTTAATATGACATCTATATAATACTATTAAAAGGGGAACTTAAAATGCCACGTCATAAATGCCACCTTACACTACCAAAAAGCCACGTCACTTACTACACATGACATGTCAAATTTTAATATGACATGGCGAGTTAATGTCTATATAATACTATTAAAAGGGGAACTTAAAATGCCACGTCATAAATGCCACCTTACACTACCAAAAAGCCACGTCACTTCATCAACTTATTATTATATGACATTAATTTAAATATATATTTTTTCCAAAATTTATATATCCCTTTCAAATTTACATCAAAATTTCATAATTTATAATTAAAATTTACACCAAAGTTTACATCATTATTTCTAATTTTAAAAGTAAAAAAGAAAAAAAGAAAGAAATATTAAATGCAAATAGCATTACAAATATTATACTTTGGACTTTTAAGCTTGTAGATAAATTAAACAACAATTAAAATCAAAATTCATATTAAATTTTAAATTTCGACGTTTATTGTTAGAATATTTTAAGCAACAAATAAATATCACATAATTCTAATTTACTCCGTTTATTAAAAAAATAAATATTTTGTTGATATTAAGAGTAAATAATAACATATTTAACATTAAACAAGGTGGCTTTTGTCAACAAAAAAATAAAAAATAAAATAAAAATTAAAGCAAACCTTTAACATTTCATTTCTCCTTGCTCCATATTTATGTTTATATTAAATTTGCTAATAATGAAAAAGAATGCTCAAAAGTCCTAAAACCTTACTACATAATTATTATATATATTAAATTTGATGATAATAATAAAAAGACACCCAAAAGTCATAACATGCATCTTCAATTGGATATAAATGTTCGATGTAAGACAAAATTTGTGAGCCAAATTTCACGCCAATATTTTTTTGCCCTCATCGCCAATAAAATCGTAGTTGTATATGTAAATAGTCTTTTTTAAATCTTATCACTATATCAACATCAAGGTAAGTGTATTAAGGTAAGGTAAATGAATTAAGGTTTTAAATTAATAATTTAATAATTTATTTTTAAGTTCCATTGGTTATGAAATGCTCATCACGTTTTAAAACTTTCTTATGTAGAAACTATCAAGATTTGTGGTAGGTAAATGTATTAAGGTTTGGTAAATGTATTAAGGTTTTAAAATAATAATTCATTTATTTGTTTTTAAGTTCAATTGGTTGCTCATCACTTTTTAAAACTTTCTTATGTAGGAACTATCAAGATTTGTGGTGTTGTGCTATTCGAAGGTAAATAAATATACTTACATCTTTATGGCTCAATGCCCTTTTCTATTATTATTTAAATAAAAACTTAAATTAATAACGATAATATTAATATCACGTAAATCAAATTTCACCATTTTATTTCTTATTAATTACTCGATGGATTTTGTCCTTTTTTTTCCCTATAGATGGTTCATTGGAGAAAAAAATACTATATGGAGAAAGAAAATATTAGAATTGCTTAAACAATTACTCCCTTCATTCCACTCAATACTATATTATAAACTAACTACAAGATTGACTATAAGTTTTTGACGGAAGACAACATTTGTGAGACAACATTTAAGTAAATATTTTTGTACCGCTATCGCGAAAAGAATTGTATATGTCACTAACTTTTTTTTTATCATTGTATCAGCATCAAGGTAAATGTATTAAAGTTTTAAATTAAGAATTCATTTATTTATTTTATTTTCCATTGGTTATGAAGTACATCACATTTTTAACCTCGCATATTTGTTGTTTATTTCTTATTTAGGGATATTGAGATTTGTGGTATTGTGCTATTCAAAGGTAAATATACTTACATCTTTAGACTCAATGTCATCTTTCTTCCATTATTTAAGAGAAACTTAAATTAATAACAAAAATTAATGACTAAGTGATTTTTTTTTTATGTAGGGATGGTTTATTGAAGAAAGAAGACTAAGAAGAGAAATATTAGAATTACTTAAACAAATACTCAATTCATTCGACTCAATACTATATTATAAACTAACTATAAGATTGACAACATGAATGTAAATGACTAACTGTTTTTAGGTTCATAAAAAAAATTAGTATTTCAAAAACTTTCAAATGTATGCTTTATTTTGATATGTGTTGTTTTTTAATCATCATTTTTCCTTAGAAAAATAACACTCATAGAATGAAATTGAATTTGCGAGGATCTCAATCTTATTGACATAGATAATAGGTAGCATAAATAATGGAGTGAAAAGCCCAAAAATTATCATTTAAGAAAGGAGTTAGATGTTAAATTAGTGAGGTGAATTAATTATCAATTATTAATAACTATAAAGATGAGAGAAATCTAAAAAGTTTATTTACATCTACATTATTCTTTTGTACACCTTAAATTTAATTTTCATTTTCTTTAATTATACACATGAGACACATGCCTATTCAAAATGGCTTTTGATAGAAAACATGATTGAGTGGAATGCTTAGTTTATCTATTTTGAAGTATACGGTTGAATCCCCAAGGTGGAAAATTTGGAGAAATGTCAAAGCACATTTTTGCTTAATATTGTTTAATGGATGAAGTATAGGGACTTAATGATCCAATTATTACGAGTTGCTCCTTTCAAATTCTTAGTTCCGCAATTTATTATAGTACTAGCTACAATATTATGGGTGCTGTGAAATGTTAGTTTTTGTCACAACAATTCTAATCGTGTGTTTTATATTAATTTCGGATTTGTTGATAAAATTTTAATATCTAATTAGTGAGGGTGTTGCATGTTTGGCGATCTTTGTTTGATAATATTATGGTTTCATGTAATGTGATTATGCGAATACCTGTATTATTAATTGATTTTAATCAACTTCCACTGAGGTACTTCAGTTTTCGATTATGCGAATACCTGTATTATTAATTGATTTTAATCAGCTTCCATTTGCGCATATTTGACATATCACAAAGCACGTAAAAGGATTTGAGTAACACCACTTTCCATTTAAAAGCCTCATAAAAGAACGTCAAATAATGACATGGTTTTGATAAAAGTATTTACTATATAACACTTTAGTTTCTGATTTTACATAAAACTATTGTACAAAAAAACTAATTTGTCTTGATTTTATAGAAGTCTTAAAACATGAAATCATATTGTAGAATGTTATGATTTGATTCACTAAAAATATCATAGTAAAAAACAAAAGATCCCGTGAATTTCACGGGTCACAAAACTAGTTTGTCTATTATAAAACTCTTCCAAGTTTCCGATGTATAGTAGTTGAGTTAATTGAGTGATCCATTTTTTGTGATTTTATCTTAGATTTTGTGAAACACGTTTTTGGGCCTCTTTACCCACATAACAAGGCCCAATGAGTGAGCAAATTAGCAACTTTCCTTGAATTTTGTAAGGTTGATTGAAAGGTTTTTTTTGTAGAAGCATTGTCAATTTGTCATAAAGATAGCGGAATGGGCATGGTTATTCGAGACTTTGAGGGTAAAGTTGAAAGAGCGGGTGTTGTTCAAGTATATGAAAAGTGGACTCCGGAAATTGCTGAAGCTAAAGCGGCTGAATTTGGATTGCGTACGGCTCGACAAATGGGTCTTCAGAATGTTGAGTTGGAGTCTGATTCAATGACTTTGATTAATATGTTGAGGGCGAGGACTTTTCCCTTAAATTACTTTGGTAGAATTGGTAGAACGGTCCTGGATATTGCTAATTCTTTTACTTGCATTAAGTTTAATTTTACTCGTAGAAATGGGAATGCGGTGGCACATGGATTAGCTCACCTATTACCGTTATCGTACTCAACACGGTTTTGGGTTGGGATAATTCCTGAGACTATTGCACCACTTGTATTATTGGACTCATTTGATTTACCTCCTTAATATTAATGCTTATAAATGTTTTTTTCAAAAAAAAATTTGTCATAAAGATAATGTCTCGGGTCTTAAGGTGTGATGACCAATAAAATTGTGTTATTCTTGAATTATTTTTTAGTAGAAAAGTAAATTATTATTAAATAATAAAATAAATTAATTATACGTCATTATACAATTCATTAATTTATAGGATAACTACCAACTTACCAAAAGAAATCCCTTCAAATCACACATACTCTTGAAATACCACATACTCTTTTCTATAGTTTTTTTTACCTATGTGAAAGCTCTATCTAATACTTCCTCTCATCCAAATCAAAGTTAACACTTTAATATAATACTCCTCACGTATATTGGAGAAGTGTTATCTTTGGTTTGAATGGGAGGGAGTATGAAGTAGTAGTTTGCCTAATAAGTTCCATATTCGGAGATTAATGAAGAAATGATAAAAGACCGTTTTACTTCACTATAATGGTTTGTACCTATTTTTAGGTTTTGATGTGATTACATTCAATATCGGTCTGTCTAGAAATTATCAAATCTCCCTTTGGTCAGCTTATATAGCTTCACAAAAGTCTTTTGTTCCTTTTTATGCAGAATTCTACAAAGGAACTTCAATAAGATTATTTCAAACCTGAACAGTGCTACCCTGAAAACTGATGCAGGTGAGATCCTTTTATACTTTCATCCTACTGAAGTTAACAATATCTCTAGATGTCAGCCTTTAACATTTTTGCATAATGACTAACCGTAAGTATGGCATGAACTTGGTTAGCCTTAGTGTTTTTTTTTTTAACTGCGTTGAGTGGTTGGTATTTCGTATGTAGAACTTGTAACTCATGACTCCAAACCAGCCCTTTTTTTAATAGTACCAAACCAATTATTAGGAGCTATAAATACATTTTGTGCTTTGTCTGCACAGAAAATTTCTTCCTCTATTTATTGTAGATTAGGTTGCCAGAAAATGTTGGAAAGCTGTTGTTTTATCGATTGATCACATTTCTAAAATACAAATTGAGAATTAAATTTTTTTGAACATGCTCGAGGAAAGGAAGCAGTAGGATTTTATCATGAAAGATACGAAGAACACCCCTTTTAATGCTCATGAGAAGAAGAGGCATTCATGCTGGCTTAGTTGCCAAGGTTAGAAACTTAGTCGTTTTAGCTCATCTGTCAGTCCTACTGCTTTTGAAATTGATGGTCCGTCAAAATTTGCAGCATACTTGCGTGTTTACATTCAAAGCACAAAATGCATTTTCATTTTATGAGGTTTTGTGAGTTTCTATGAGTGATGGACTCACAATTGAGCAATAGATAACCTTTTCTCTTTCATATATGCCCAACAATAATAAGTTGACCATTGTTGGTTTTTTCAGGTTCAGTAATAACACTTGAAGAAATGGACGAGGTTCAGGAGGCTTTGGCTATATATTGTAAAGAAAATATATATGAAGTGAACGATTGATTTACATTACTCGAATAGTAAAAGTTTTTCATGTATGTGCTTCTGTTGCTGGATACAATTCGTTGAATTGGTGTATTGGATTTGGATTTGTTGGTATTGAAGTTGTTATGAAATTTGGATTGTTCAATTTATAAAGTGATATTGTCGAATTTTCTAAAGCTTTTAGAAAATATAATGCAAGTGGTATAATTTAATTATTGGTCAGGCACGGAATTTTTTTATAGTGTTGTAGGTGATGATTGACATCGGTTCCTAAGTTACAACTGATGCCAATAATGCAAAAATTGGCATCAGTTCTTATGGTACAACCGATGCCAATATGTGTAAATTACCATCGGTTATGAACCGATGCCAATTGAATAAAGACTGATGCCAATATGTGCAAATTAGCATCGGTTCAACAATCGATGCAACCTCAAAAAAGGTCATTTACATCGCCTGGATTGGCATCAGTTGGAAACCGATGCTAATCACTGTTTACGACCAATGACAATTGCATTAATTGTACTAGTGTCCCGTCAACAAGGAAAGCACATCAACATGTCATACCCACTGCTCACTATTTGCAGGAACAAATGGATCGCCGTAGGTTTAGAAAATAGCTTAAGAATAAATCTCAATAATACAAATGATCACAAGTACATAGATGCATCATAATAACAAAGCACACACACACACACACACACACACACACACACACACACACACACACACACACACACACACACACACAACACACACACACACACACACACACACACACACACACACACACACACACACACACACACACACACACACACACACCACATTTCCAACTCCAATATCCGAATCCTAATCCTCCAGAACCCGATGATAGCATTGTAACACCGTCACCAAGAGCCGAACCGCAGCCCGAAGATACTCGCATCGCAACATGGAGTACCATATGCTCGGATCGCAACCCGAAGCAGACATCCAGGTTCGCATCGCACGCAACACGAACCCTAAACCCAGATTCTTAGTGTGCACATCGCCCTTGAGACGGGACCCTCAAGGAACAATCTCGAACGTGAGGTCAGCCTCCCGCAACTGTAACACCCCCATACTCCAAGTGCCTTACCAGGATCACGTAAAGCATGAGAATGCTACCATCTCGGTTACCCAAGGCAATGAATATCAAATAGACTATAAAAGAACGTACTTTAATAAAAGAGTTTAAGTGAATACATCAAAACCCAAAACTGTAAAGTATAATACAACCGTTCCAAAACCAAAACCAACTAACGTAAATACAATGTTCGACATAACAGCGGAAGACTTCTAATAGACTCGTGGTGACACATGCCCAGCTATCCCTTGCGCATCCAAAGTATACCTGCTAGACAACTGCTCACCACCCCCAAATGGATCACCACAGTTTTTAAAACATTTAAACGGGGTCAGTTACTACATAAACAATATAAGATAAACAACAATAGATACACAATCACAATCTCCAACACCGTCACATCAGCAATCATCTGACTACACACTAAAGTGTGTAGCCCTGCCAAAATATCCATCGCAACAGATATTCCTCACCGCCAGTGGGAGACCAAAGCCGTTCCCACCTAAGCCCCGCTCATCTCCATCGAGCGAATAACTCATGTTCCTTAATGTGCACATCCCTTCTGTGGCGGGTTCCACAGAAGGCAAATCAAGGGCGTGAAGCGACTCCCGCAAGTGACTCCACTCAGCCGAGGACGTACCTCGCAAACCACAGATAGTTATACGACTAACAACATTATACTATCAACAATCACCAACTCCAAATCCAACAACGATATGATATACAACAACCACACTATACAATCACAATATCAATTCAAAACAATGCCAATACCGATTATGATATAATCATCATGCCAATCAACCAATCAACCATCTTATAATCATTTATACAATAACTGAGTAGGGAAACCCTACCTGGAAAAGCAACCACCAAGATCGTCACAATCAGTTAATCAAAATCTTTCTTCAATAAAATCACCTCCTATAAACACACAATCAAACAATCACAATCTAACATCAACAATACTCTCCAAACCCCCTAAATTATCCAATTAGGATTTCAACTAAAATCGATGAAACGATATAAAAATCACACTAGAAGCTTACCCACAATACGACGGTTTCAACGGCGTAAAGAACACAATGATCCGACGACTCTAGCCCTTATGATTTGCTAATAACGAGATGAGTGAAAGCTACATAACTTCTTTTTCTCTTGAAAGGTTTTAGAAAAGGTGAAAAGTGATTAAAAAGAATGACGGAGTCCTTTTATACTAATCACGCGTTATTAACAAAATCCGGCTAAAATAACCCGTAAGACTCACTTACTCGATCGAGTAAGTCACTTACTCGATCGAGTGCCCAACATACTCGATCGAGTACCCATCAGGTAGCCTACTGTTTCGTATAAAAACATACTTACTCGACAGAGTAAGCCCCACTCTGTAACACCCCGTAATTTTGAAGACCCTTATTATATTTTAAAAGTAACAATTTAATCTATTTTAATTTAATATTAATTTATTTGAAATAATAGTAATTTGATAAATATAATTTTATTTTATTTTTGAAGAAATGTAATTATTTTTGATAGTTTAGAAATGTTTAAAAGTGATTTAAACTATATTTAAACCTTTTCCTTTGATAAAATAGATTTCGGATAAAAGTCGTAAAATTGGGATTTTTCCATTTCTTACGATCGTTGGGTAAACGAGTTTGGATATTGGGCATATGAGTACTTAATCTTTTAGTAAAATCGTGTTTAAGAACTTTAATATTCTCGGAAATCGCGTTCGACGAATATTTCAATTTCCGTCGAAACGAACCAAAACGTAAACAATTGAAACTCACCCAAACACCCTACCCCAAACCATGCACCCTCCATCCTCCATGGGTCTCCTCTTAATCTTTCATTTCCTCAATTCTCATTCTCTCTCTTCCTTTCATCAAACACCAAATTCATCTCAAAAATCCTCCTTACAATCCCTAAATCCACCATAAATCCTTCATTTCTCCACCAAATCTCATAAAAATTATATATTTGGAATCCTCTCTTCAATCCTCATCTACTAGTAAGCTTTATTTTCATTTCCTCCAATTTTTTTTTAAGGTCATCTTTTAGGGTTTTCGAATTTAAGCTTAATAATTGTGTTTTTGTTGTTCTTATAGGTGAAGAATTTGAAGATAAGTTAGGTGACTCATATATTGTAGAAGATGATGAGTGATTTCGGTTTCTAGGCCTCTTTCTCAAGTGTTATTGTTCTCTTTTTCTAGCTTAAGGTAACTATTCCGAGTCACTCGACGAATATTTGTCAGATTAGTAGTTGTATTTGTTGTTTGTTGTTGTTTATTGTCGTTTGTTGTTGGTTGTTGTTGTTTGTTGTTGTTTGAGATGATCTTGTTGATAAATGAATGAATGGAGTAAGATGAGTATGCTTATGTTCAATTTATGTTACCCATTTGTATATTATTGTTTGGAACAAATTTGGACGAGGAATTATGTGTTGTGACAAGTCCGTGTTTTGGCTGGAACGCGTCAGTACCGGACCGAGACGGTTTCTAATGTTTCCAAAAATATGACAGATTGAACGGCATCGAAAAATTAGGTGGTTTAGCCACTTGAATCACTCAATTCGGAGTCCTTATGAGTAAATGGCGTCGTTTTATCGATTAAAATTTATAGAAAAGTTTACCCTTGTGTGAGACGGTTATTTATGCTATTTTATTATGCGAGAATTTTGTGGAATTAGTTATTTTGTAAGTTGGAATGTTTTCTTTATGTTGATAGTGCTCACATGATAGAAATTGGGATATTGCATGAGAATGATATTGTAATGAATGTTGTGATTTGGGCCAAAATGGGCCAAGACTCTGAGCTGGGCTAGATTGACCGAACGAGTTTGGTCAAACTAGGTTTAAACCGGTCAGCCTCGATTTGACCGATGACCCGTCGCGGGACTCGGGTCGAGGGTTTGTCTTTGAGGTGAGATTGGTTGTTATTGGATGTTTTATGTTATGCCTTGATATTTGTAATTATCATTTCACATGTTGGTTGTTGGATGCTTTGGATGCCTTATGCTTGAGTCTTGTTGCCTCTTTGCCATTTTAGCTTGTTCTCATGGATTATGGTACTGTTGGTTAGCTGGAATCTGGATTATTATTGATATTGGAGATATTGTTGGATTGTCAGCTGAATATGCTCTTGCGTAGCCTTTCATATGCTAGGGTGTGTATGATCATTTGTGTGTGCAAGTTTGGACTCTTTGCCCCTCTTATGGTTAATTGGGTGTCCTACTTGTCTTGTGTGGCGTGGGCTAAAGTATTCAAGCTGGGACTAGGTCCTAGGTGAGTATTTCGGCCTTCGTCATAGATAGGCCATTATAGTCTTTGACGAGTATATGTTCATCGCTTAATAGCCTCTGTGTCCGAGCTTGGTGGGTTTATATCCAAGATAGGGCATGACCTCCTGACGTACTCTTAGAAGTATGTGGTCAGCTTTATCCAAGTTAGGGCATGACCTCCTGACGTACTCTTAGAAGTATGTGGTCAGCTTTATCCAAGTTAGGGCATGACCTTCTGACGTACTCTTAGAAGTATGTGGTCAGCTTAAGTACTTGCCAACCCTTTGGTGGACTCCTTAGGGGTACTCATGTGTTGTTATCATGGGTCTTGGATGCGGTAGTTTTCCGCATGTCGCTAGGTCTGCGTAGGTTTAGGATTAGGGTGTTTACCTTACCTCGTGGTATAGACTCAAGTTACAGAGTGACTATTGACGGTACTAGGAACTTATGCCTGTCTCTAGATATATTGTCCTTTCTTGTTTGATGATTTTATGAATCATAGAAGGTGAGATGCAAGCCGGCTATGGTTCATAGAGTTTGGATTCCCGGATGTTATGTGATTCACATGATAGTATAGTATGAGTCGGTCTAGTATTCACATGCTAGGACTATGTGTTGTTATATTGTTGTTCACATGATAAGCACGATTGTTTAGCATCTATATGCTAAGGCTATGTGTTATTCATATTCATATTCTTACGTTTACATGTTATGTTAATTATGACATTTCGTGGCTGGGAGAACTCGGAGTTACTCCCCACTGATTGTGGCTTTCGTATTTGTATAAAATGCGATTGACAGGTAGGTGATGCATATATGGGGTACGTGGACGAGCTAGCGAGCAAAGTAACCTTGGGACCTAGATTGACTTTATTTTATTGTGACCCTTAAACACTTTTTATGTCATATACTTTTTAGGGACATATGTCTCCCTTTTTCATATTTGGGTTGTATAACTTTGTTTCGCGACTTTAGCGATGTTTTATGTATGAGATTTATTTTAGACCTTGCATGTTTGACACCTTCCCATTTGGATATTTTTATAACAGGTTCAGGTTTCGTTTTCGGTTTTAAAAATTACAGGTTTTTACCCAAATGAACCTATTACAAACATATTTATGCAGTTTTTATCTAGAATTATGTGTTTACTTTTCCGCAATGAATGAGGGTGTCACACACTCGATAGAGTACCCATAGACATAAAAACCATAGTATTACAGTCCTCCCTCCTTAAAAAGAAATTCGTCCCCGAAGTTCAACCCGTACTAAAAAACAAACATACCCACTCGACCTTGACGCAACAACGCAACAAAGACTCAAAACAAAACCTCAACCACAACTTATACCGACTCAAAACAACCTACCTCCGCAACATGGCTCACGATATCATATCCACCACATTATAGTTTGTCGACACTAACTCCATACACTACCAAATACCATCCACCAAAGCCGCTAGCTTCGTCTCACTAACATATTATCCAGAAGAAACATCCATTATCAAGACACTCATAAACATCAAACGGAATGTTACATTCTACCACCATTAAAAGGAACTTCGTCCTTGAAGTTTACTCACACTCATAACATCATCATCCAACTGTCAACACAATTGAAGTATTCTCACACTCCTAGGCATCACACTACTACAAGCACGACCATGACCTTTAATAAAATCAACCATAACAAAGATCCATCCTTTATGCTACACCCACACTCTACTTCCAATTATGTTACAACATGCACAACCATCAAACTCTCTTTTATCGCATCCTACTCCTCTTAAGATAAATGTTACGTCCTCGTAACTCACTAATACTAGATCTTGAGCTATATATTCTCATTATCCTCATCACCACCGCATGTCAAAGATAACCGCCTATGACCTCAACACCTATAACCATTCCTATTTTCAAGACTCTCTTACTTAAACAATTCCCATACCTTCATTCATTCGGCACGCCACCTAACCTATACCACAAAATCCTTAACATAACCAATACACCAACTCTTCCACATTACCGCAAAATGACATACCTCTATATATAAACCACATATCTCCAAAAGCATACTCACGATCCACACTTGTTACACACACTCACATTAGATCCTCAAGTTCTTTTCTTTCATTACCGCAAAACTCATCCCTAACTTAACATGACACTAATTCCAAAAACCCTATACTCACTGTCTCAACAGAAGATTATGAACCACTTGCAGCTTCCAGATCAGTACAACACATGTTCCACGAATCACTTGCCATTACTGTGTCAACCAATGCCTTCTCTAAAAGAATATCACAAGTACTCCAACAATCTCTCGCAACTATGTCCCATCAACAAGATATCACTATGCTATGACAACAACAGAAACATACACAACTCTCTTCCATATCATACTCTACCCTCACTCCCAAGCTTAAACTGGTAAGAAACATCAATAAACAAAACAACCGTCTATATATCCAACCGAAACTCACAGGAAGCAGCAACAAACAAAACAACAATTTATATAACTGGTCTGCACTTTTGAAAACTCGTATCATAATCATCCCTCCTACTCCACCACAACCGATGACGGCATTGCAACACCGCCACCAACAGCCGTACCGCAGCGCGAAAACACCTGCATCACAACACGAAGTACCGTGTCCGGATCACCACCCGAGGCACAACAGCCACATCGATAGTCATCGCAACTTACACAATTCCCATAAACACTGACTCAGTATAACTTTCCGGACAAGAAAACTACTCAAAACCACTTTACTAGATCACAACGCAACATATTACAAGGAATAAACATATAAGAACCTCATGAATATCATCCATACCTTTTCACGGAATAAACATGTATCATGAATACACATGTAAGTTTAACTAGCCATGCCAGATCACTCAAATTATTATGTTTTGAATATCATTCCATTAGGTTACCGTACCCAACATATATTACAGAACATTCAGATAACAACTTTATAACTATCACTCCATACCACTTCTCGTGAGGTCAGAACCTCACACAAACATTTATACATATCATAGACCCGTAATCACATCCAACTAGTCAATCCTGATCACGTAAGTTACCACTTGATAAAGGTTACATCTCTCCCGAGCTTAACTCGTAAGCCCCTCATAACATATGCTCCCATTCGCATAACCATCACCCCTGCCAAATATAACCATACAGCTACTACTCAACTACTATTAACCGCCTCGTAAACCACATCGTATACTTCCTCGCAACCGTACATATCAATCCGGCCTCTATAAAAAAAATCAACCTCTTTAGAATGGGTATCTTTCCTGCTTATCGTCGCCCTTAACCACTAGTGGCAACACCTCAACACTACCACCGTTCGTATATCAAACCTCTTACATTCATCTCTAAATATCACAGTTTCTTTCCCATTTTCGGTTAACATCCCAAATAACAAACATCAATTCCATCAACAAAATTTACCTGAACATTCATCCCAATTCTGTCTATAATTGTATCGCCACCTAACTCACCATTAAAATCTCATATTGTGCAAATACTGTACCAACTTTTACTCCCCTTACTTCCTCGAATCTCATGGCTAACATGTTGTCCTGAAACTCCTATATAACCATTAACTCACACCCTCTCATGATGCTATCACACATTTCCATGATTCCTTACTTTCATATCATATAACTCTGGTGAACATTCTCCTAGTTTACTCCCTTCATTCTTTTCTTTTTACACTCGACAAAATCAATTAACAATTCAACTCCTTATTACTTCTACCTAACTCTTTAGTGCTCCGGTTACCTTCTCATTGCTCCAAAACTCAAATCCCATTATTTCATATCAGTACCATCTCACTCTTTCTTACCACGGATCTTCTCTTATCATGCTATCATTCACACTTATCACCAATCAGTCCCCTTTGTTTTTCTAGAATCCCAAAACTCATTCCATACTATTAATTGCCCAAGGAAATCACACATTAGTTTCACCTCTTGATAATACAAATTCCCAAACTCACTCGCTATCTGAAAATCCACGTCGCGACATGTCTCCATTAAGTTCACTATATACCATTCTTCTTCATCCCTCTACAACGACCTTTCATTATATATATTCTTAACCAACACAATACCTAACCATCTCCCTCCATAATTCCTTACACATCTCAAGTTGCTACTATCCACATCCTTCCTTTCAATCTTTTCATTCTCACGTTCCTTAGACTTACATCATCCCTTGCCCACATTCACTTACTTTTACATTACTCAACACACAATCATATCACTCATCTCATCTCACAAAACATGCTACATGCCTCAATAAGCCTTACCAATCTCCCCTTTTAATTATCTATCACAACCACATATAACTCATGTCCTCCCCACCGAACTCATACTCACCACAGGTGCCACTCCTTACATCATAAGATTGGGTAACTTACGCATCAGGACCAACACATACGTAAAACAATGCATAAAGAAGCAAAAGAACACCTTTGAATTAAACATAATAGGCGATCCCATGACACCCCACAGTTTAAAGACAACCTTTTTATAATCGAACAACATAACTATTTGATTTTCTCTTTCAAACAACTTAAACATCTACAAGGTGAACAAAAGCAACTCAATACTTGTAAAACCACTATCCCTAACCACATGTTACTACCTACAAAAAACCAAACAACAAATTCCATCATGCACATATATTATTCAACTTACCACTCATGTAATGCCCGCATGCTTTTATTCTGTAACCTTACGTAAGAACAATGACATAATATATAACATCAAATTCCCATTCATACGTTACCAACATATCAACATTATAAAAATCCACTTCAGTCATATAAACATGCTTAAATCGTGAAATCTTATTCTTATGCAACATTATCCATCATCAATCATACACTTTATCGAACGTCTGCATATAAAACAACAGTAAACAAGTATATAACTTTATTATATAACTTTACGTTAACAAAATCATGTATAATCATATCACATCCCCTAATCTCATGTTACTAAGATTGCCACATTATAAATCAGTACCACCATACAACATGATCATCCACAACATATTACTATATCCATCTTCTTCACCTTTTTCCATCATATTCACCAAACCACCACAATCATTCATCCAACAAATTCATATATACATATTAATCCAACATATGCAATTGGACATTGGTAAACACATAGCGATCCCATGACACCCCATAGTGATCGGCTCAAAGTTGTAGGGCGAGTTCGCGACTTTAGGACGTCTCCCAAGTCTTTGCATTAGCTCATAGCAACTCCTACCCGGGTTCATTTTAATTTCACTCTCTATGTTCATAGGGCTCATTAGTTACAGGTTCTAAAATCGTCGCTCTGATACCACTTTGTAACACCCTCATACTCCAAGTGCCTTACCAGGATCACCTAAAGCATAGAAAAGCTACCATCTCGGTTACACGAGGCAATGAATATCAAATAGACCATAAAAGAACGTACTTTAATAAAATAGTTTTAAGTGAATACATCAAAACCCAAAACTATAAAGTATGATACAACCGTTCCAAAACCAAAACTAACTAATGTAAATACAATGTTCGATATATCGGAAGACTTCTAATAGACTCGTGGTGACACATGCCCAGTTATCCCTTGCGCATCCAAAGTATACCTGCTAGACAACTGCTCACCACCCCCGAATGGATTACCATAGTTTTTAAAACATTTAAACGGGGTCAGTTACTGCATAAACAATATAAGATAAAGAACAATAGATACACAATCACAATCTCCAACACCGTCACATCACCAATCATCTGACTACACATTAAAGTGTGTAGCCCTGCCAGAATATCCATCGCAACAAATATTCCTCACCACCAGTGGGGAACCGCAACCCTTCCTACCTAAGCCCCGCTCATCTCCATCGAGTGAATAACCCATGTTCCTTAATGTGCACATCCCTTCTGTGGCGGGTTCCACAGAAGGCGAATCAAGGGCGTGAAGACACTCCCGCAATTGACTCCACTCAGTCGAGGATGCATCTCGCAAACCACGAACAGTTATACGACCAACAACATTATACTATCAACAATCACCAACTCCAAATCCAACAACGATATGATATACAACAACCACACTATAGAATCACAATATCAATTCAAAACAATGTTAATACCGATTACGATATAATCATCATGCCAATATACAATAACTGAGTAGGGAAACCCTACCTGGAAAAGCAACCGCCAAGATCGTCACAATCAGCTAATCAAAATCGTTCTTCAATGAAATCACCTCCTATAAACACACAATCATACAATCACAATCTAACATCAACAATACTCCCCATAACCCCTAAATTACCCAGTTAGGGTTTCAACTAAAATCGATGAAACGATATAAAAATCACACTAGAAGCTTACCCACAATACGACGGTCTCAACGGCGTAAAGAACACAACGATCCGACGACTCTAGCCCTTAGGATTTGCTAATAACGCGATGAAAGAAAGCTACGTAACTTCTTTTTCTCTTGAAAGGTTTTAGAAAAGGTGAAAAGTGATTAAAAAGAATGTCGGGGTCCTTTTATACTAATCACGCGTTATTAACAAAATAACCCGTAAGACTCACTTTTAATCGATCGAGTAAGTCACTTACTCGATCGAGTGCCCCTTACTCGATCGAGTGCCCAACATACTCGATCGAGTACCCATCAGGTAGCCTACTCTTTTGTATAAAAACATACTTACTCGACAGAGTAAGCCCCACTCGATAGAGTACCCATAGACATAGAAAACCGTAGTATTACAGCAACCACCTCACTAACACCTTGAACTCCATAAGAACACGCACACGTAACGCGTATCATAATACAACCGCATAATTATGCCAAATCTCCAAGGATCACAAACATGATATGCCAATTAACCCAAATATCACCAAGTATCACAATTACAGGATCAGAATCACATATGCAATCATCTATACTATCAAGAACTGAGTAGAAAAAAACCCTACCTCGAAGAAAATATCCAACAAGCACAAGAAAGCACTAGAACTCATCTTCTATGAAGTCATCTTCTATAATTAATCACGTAGTCTTTATCATAACAATGTCCTACAAAAATTTAATTGGTAGAATCCTCTATTATAATCATCTAAATTACCCAAATCCCCAATTACCAACACTCTAATTAACAAAACCCGCAATGTCCCCCAAATTCTAGGGTTAAGACAACTATTAATTGATTAAAAGCATAGATTATGACTTACAATAGGAACTTGGCAAAGAATGATTGAAAATAATGCTAAATTCCCAAATCCAAACTTAATCTCTTCAAAGGATGTTTAAAAAAGGTATAGAGAGTGTTTAGAGAGGTTTAGGGTTCATAAATGATGAATGGTTAATGTTCACGCACTATATATGCTCCCTCTTCAAGACATGAAATCAAACCCCGCGATTAAATTCCTATAACGGACCACTCGGTCGAGTACTAATCCCCACTCGGTCGAGTACACCAGCAAGTCGTCCGAGTGCCGCATGGTAGGCTAAGAGTTAAACTCACATCTCACTCGGACCACGACTACTCGGTCGAGTAGGGCACACTTGGTCGAGTACTCACCTTCACTCGGCCGAGTGACTAGACAAGAAATCCGGAGTATTACAAGTTTAGTTCAGAAAAGTTTAGCAAAATTAAGTTCAGTTCAGAAAAGGTCAGATCACATACATAAGTTCAGTTTAGAAAGTTCAGAAACTATAAGTTAACTTACATTAAAGTATTAATGTTAGACTTGTTAACTACTCACGGCGCCTTACACGCCCGAACAAAATGGTGTGGCAGAATGCAAGATTTGCATCGTGGTTGAAATGGCCAGAAGCATGCTACAAGCTAAAGGGCTGCCAAACAAGTTCTGCGGTCAAGCTGTAGCTACTGCGGTGTATCTTCTGAACATTTCCCCAACCAGGGAAGTCATGAATCAAAAACCGTTCGGAGCATGGAGGGGTAAGAAACCTCGGGTAAGACACTTGAAAGTTTTTCGTTATGTCGCTTATAATTTAGTTCATTCTACTTTACGCCGCAAACTTGATAGAAAATCTGAAAAATATATATTTGTTGGCTATAGTAGTGAATCTAAAGCATATAAATTATATAACCCGGTAAATTGTAAGGTGATTGTAAGCCGAGATGTTAAGTTTAATGAAGAAGAAAGATGGGTTTGGAGCGATAATGAGCAGAATCCAGCAGGTCTGGTTCATACTGAACCAGAACTTCATAATGCTGATATGAGGAAGAATAGCAGTAGTAGCTCATCATCTTCCGATTCTACGCCACCTAACAGCCATTCTCTGTAGAATAGTGGTCAAAACACACCTAATACATCAAGATCATCAAGTTCATCGTTAGATGAGACGCCTCCAAAGCATTACCGCTCACTCCAAGATATTTACAGAATGTGTAATTTTGCTCTCTGTGTTTCCGATCTTAGCACTTATGATGAAGCTATTGAAAGTAATGTCATACTACGGTTTTATGAGTCTCTGGGTACTCTATCGAGTGGGCCTTACTCTGCCGAGTAAGGGTGTTTTGATTTTAGAAACAATATTCTGCATGTAGGGTACTCGATCGAGTAGCCTGGGTACTCGATCAAGTAAGTGGCACTCGATCGAGTACGTTAGTTACTCGATCGAGTAGGTCGGTTGACGGGTATTATTTTGACGAGTTTTGTTAATAACACGGATTAGTATATAATTCATATCGTCTTCTTCCCTAAACACTTTTACAAACTTAATAAACTTAAAAAGGAGATTGAAACTACGTTGTTCGCTTCATCCGTGTTATTGACAAATCCCGGAGCTTAAGACGTCGTATTTCAGCATTCTTTGCATCTTAGTGATCCTAGCGTCAAGGGTAAGATCTACATACCAATTTTTATAGCATTTAATTAACTTTGTTTAAACCCTAATTTGGGGGATTGGGGATTTTTATGGTTAGTTGTGCTAGTAGTAATTATGTGATCATGTGTTAGGAGGAGGATTCGTAGAGGAAAGGTTTTGATTCAGCTGTTGAGATCGCCTGCCTGTGTTTGCATTCCAGGTAGGGTTTCCCTACTCAGTATTAGTCACATAAGGTGGTTTGTTGTTGATTGTGATTGTTGTAAAGTATCATATTCATATTGTGACGGTTGTTGGATTTGGTTGTTGTTGATTGTTGTGATTGTATCTGTCTGTGTTCTTCGGGGTGCGTCCCTGGTTGAGTGGAGTCACTTGCGGGAGTGGCTTCACGCCCATTATTTGCCTTCTATAGAACCCTCCACAGAAGGGATGTGCACATTAATGGATTTGGGTTTATCGCTCGATGGAGACGAGCGGGGCTTAGGTGAGAACGGCTGCGGTCCCCCACTGGCGGCGAGGAGTAACCTGTTGCGATGGGTACTCTGGCAGGGCCACACACTTTAGTGTGTAGTCAGTATTGAGGAGTTGGTGATGGAGTTCGGGTTGATGTGACGATTGAGCTGTGTTGATTTCTGTCTTATTGTGATTATATAATTGTGTGATTAGTACTGACCTCGTCTTTGTTTTGTAAAACTGTGGTGATCCATTCGGGGATGGTGAGCAGTGATTGAGCAGGTATGATTAGAGGCATATGGGCTAGCTGGGATGTGTCACCACGAGCTGATTAGAGTCATCCGCTTATTGGAGCTTGTGTCCTCCACAGTTAGTGTGACAACGTATATAAATCTCTTATAGGTTCACAAGGGTATACTTTGTATTTTATCAGTTGATTAACGTTTACTTAATAACGGTTGGCTTGCTAGAAGTTTGACGTTATTATCATACTGATGGCGGTGATCAACTGGTCCCTAAAAGTCACACCTAAAGGATGTGTATGAGAGATGTGATTGTATGAAGATATAATCACATTGATGCCTTATATGACTAAAAGGTTAGTCCATGTATTTGACTAAACAGTTAGTCAATGTGATGATGAGACGATTATTTAATTCAATTAAATAATATTAGCTGAGACGAATTAACTGTTAATTCGTAAATTGAATATAAACTGTTATATTTAATTAATGTATATAATGTTAGCTTAAACGAATTAAGATGTTAATTCGTAATTAAACGTAATCGGTTATATTTAATTAGCTAATTATAAATATGCGATATTTATAGTTAAAGTATATATTATACGAGATTGTCATAATAAATGTTGACAGACCGGTATTAATAAATTGACTACAAGATGTTGTGTGTGGACTTATTAATACATGACAACATAAATGATAATTGATTAAATATACACATATTATACATTTTGATAACTACCTAAAAAGAAGAAGATTTACTCCTTATTTTTTTGTAGTTGGCCGAAAAAAAGGAAAAGAAAAATCTTCCCTCATTTCTCTCATCTACACGGTTTAAAGGTGAGAGAGGGAATCATTTTTCTTAACCTAATTTTGACCTAATTCTCTCATCAAACAAAAACACAAAACCCTAAAAATTAATCATCAATTTTTGGGGATCTCATTCTAGCAATTTGAGGGGCATTTCTCATAGCATCTTGGGTGCAACAATTAGGAGAATATCAATTCGATATTTGTTCTTAGGCCATATTTGCTAGGACCGAAGGTTGATTCTAAATCTCTAATCTTTTTGTTTATGTAATTTCATTTATGACTTGTATTTCATTATTATAATTTCGTTATAATCCTAAAAATTTATAGAGGAAGTATACCGAGATTTCCCACAAGTGGTATCAGAGCATAGGCCACGAAATTATTCTATATGAATTTCATAAATGTTTTTAAACAAAACTTTTGCAGGAAAAAAAATATTCAATTCGGCCTTATAAAAAAAAATTTTTTTGCAGAATGAATTTTTTTTTTGCCGAGTTGATTTTTGTTTTTTTTTTTTTTATCTTTTGTTTCCATTGGATTTATTCATATTGTTGTTTTAATATGTTAAGATGATAATATGATAAATTTGTAGATGTTTTGATTTAATAAGAATTAAATTAAAATGTAAATGGAAATCGATTTGTTTGTTGATGTTAAATTGTTTTGCTATATAGTTTTTGGCATACATGGTTTTAAATCAATGTTTAGAATCATGATTCATTAAATTTAACAATGTTCAAATCAATTGTGATGAATCAAATATCCGGATAATCGATTTAGTCATGATTTAGATATTCATTTTAAGAGGTTAAATTGAATCATCTAGTTTGAATCTATGTTTAAATTAAAAGATGATGATTATGCCAATCTTGTTATAATAGCAACATTAAAAAATTGTTCATAACAAATAAGTTGTTTTGGATAAAAAAAAAAAATTGTTTTTGGGCAGAAATGCCGCAAGCATTAGAAGAAAAAAAAAATTGTTTTTTTTCGGTTTTAGGGCAGAAATGCCGCAACCATAAAAAAAAAAAAAAAATTTTGTTTTTTTATGGATATGCCGTGAGCAATAAAAAAAAGGCTGTTTTTTTGTTTTTTTCAGAAATGCCGAGTGCCTTTAATAAAATTTTTTTTGTTTTTGGCCAATATTGATTATACATTATTATCTATAATGTATAATAATTGTTGTGAAAAGGTTCACAAATTAAAGATACCTAATTATTTTAAAGAGGTTTAAAATAATGTTGGATTAATTCATATTACAAGATTAATATGTATTAAGATTAAAATTATTGTGAGTAATTGAGGAATTGCCACATAATTTGATCATTTAAATAGGTGGTTTGGATAAATTACTCTACATAATTAACGAATTATGTCTTGAATGATTAATTTATAGTTGATGCATTTTTTATTTAGTTGAATGTTTTGTTGAATGGTTTAATTTACGTATTTTTTGCAATCGGTTGTAATTTGTAATACCTAGTGTGGCCTTAGTTAATTATGTTTTCATAATGATGGAAACATAATTTTAATGTAATTTTGAGATCTCGTATCTCCTTTTGGTTTTCTTTAAGTATTATGGTTTTGAAATTAGAATGTAAATAGGTTTATCATGTAATTTTTAAATTGTATTTTTGAGAAGACTAAAGATGGAGATTGGATTGCTGACTCCCACTACATGGACCAAGATGGAACATCAAGACAAGCTTCTCGGGTCCAAGGATGGATTCCAAAGTTGTATTTATGTTCATTTTGGTAGATAGGCCACACTAGGATTTTATTTTGTTTTACGTTTTTCATTCTCGTTGCTTTTCATTCACATGATAGTTAGTGCATCATATTCCGCCTAAACCAAACCACCTACTAAAATGCATGAAAATTGACTCATATAGTTTGGATGTTAGTTTTCATAGACATACAGATGTCACAAAATTATAAGCCATCATCTTAGTTTATTCATTCTCGCATGCTAGATATTAGTTCACTTAAAATGAATTAAAATAAAGTTGATGGGATCTTCCTCTAAAACTGAAATTGAGACTAGTCTTTATAGGCCAAACAGCTATGAATCCCTTCTTCGTCGGTAGGCATATAGGACCTTACTCTCCATATGACCCCTTCTACATTGGGTAAGTAGTTTGTGTTGACTTAGTTTATCTCAACATTATAATCCGAAGAGTTTCTCGTGATTATGATGGACTATAGATAGAATTTACAGAAATTTATCGACCAAGAATTCTAAAAGTAGAATTAGCCAAAAGTTTGGCTTATCAATTTACAGATAATTGAGTCTTGGGATCATTTATATAATTCTTGAGGGAGGTCAATTGTATAAATGCTCGAGTCTTCGCGTTATAACAGTATTGCATTAGACTTAAATCATAACGATGAGTATGCTTATTATATTTTTCTTCTTTTTGCAGTGTAGAATACGTTTATATTGATAATACTGTTACAACAAATGGCTGGAAATAACGAAATCCCTATGTCAAGTGCCACACTTGGACGCGAGTCCTGGCTAAAAGATTTCATGGACCACATGAATCAGTTCACACGACTGAAGAATGATGGGTCCAACTTTGCGGACTGGGAGGCGTCATTACGGAATGTTGCCATTGCTGACGGTAAGCTCAAGTAATTAACTGAGCCAATACCGCCAAACCCAGGCCCCAATGCAAGAGCTAACGACTCAATTGCTTATAGTGACTTCGTTATGGAAGCGGGTGCGATAAAGAACGTACTCATTTTTGCAATGGAAACCAACTTGCAAAGACGCTTCATTGCCCAAGGTGCAAACAAGATTTTCACCACGCTCATTAATGAGTTCTCAAAAGCACCGAGAATCGTTACTTATGAGCATACCTGTCGCTTCTTTGATGCGAAACTCCAGAAAGGCCAACCGGTTAGCCCACACATTCTTAACATGATTGAGAATGTCGAGAAGCTGGAGGCACTTGATTGCAAAATCAGTGAGAGCATAGTCATTGACCGTATGTTTCATTCACTTCATGATGGTTTTGCCCTTTTCAGAGCAAATTACTACATGAATGACATGAAGTAAAGTCCTCATGAGCTACACTCACTTCTCGTATAGACCGAGTAGGATATGAAATTGAGTGGGAGCATGAAGCAAGATGTTCTCATGATTTCCAACAAGAATAAGGGTAAGGGAAAGGCTCACGGCGACCTAACTGTAGGTAAGCCAAAGTTTAAAAGGTCAGGAAACGGTAAGAGTGGGCCTGGTGAGATTACTGGCTCACTAGGCAAGGCAAAGAGCAAGGGCGGTGACATTGAGTGCCACTATTGTCACAAGACTGGACATTGGAGGAGGAACTGTCCCGTGTACCGTGAGGACATAAAAGCAGGCCGCGTCACTCCTGTTGGTATGTCATCTTATATTCATATGATTGAGATTAACCATGCAAGTTTCGGAACTTGGATACTTGATACTGGTTGTGGTTCTCATCTGTGTAATCATTTGCAGGGCCTAAAAAACATCACACATCTCGCAAAGGGTGATGTGGACCTGCGAGTCGGGAATGGAGCTAGAGTTGTTGCAGTCTCAAAGGGAACATACGTAATCCAACTCCCAAGTGGTTTTGAGTTATACTTATATAACTGTTACTATGTACCCAATTTATCTAAGAACATTATTTCTGTTTCCGTACTTGATAAAGACGGTTTTTCATTTTCAATAAAGGATAATAGCTGTATTTTCTCTTTTAATGAAATGGTTTATGGCAAAGCAGTTTCCATGAATGAAATTTACATCTTAGATCAAACTACAGATATATTACACGTGAATAATAAGAAATTAAAGGTTGGTGACAAAGATCAAACTTATCTATGGCATTGTCGAATGGGACACATAAATGAAAAACGTGTAAAGAAACTCGTCGAGAATGGGACTATTCTCGCATTCGATTTTTCTACATTTGGCACGTGTGAATCATGTCTTATCGGCAAAATGACTCGAATTTCCTTCAAAGGTGTTGGAATGCGCGTTAGTGACCTATTAGGACTCATACATACTTATGTATGTGGACCTATGTCAATTACCGCTAGAGATGGCTATAGATATTTTATCACTTTCACGGACGATTTGAGTAGATACGGATATGTCTACTTAATGAAGCATAAAAGTGAGTCCTTTGAAAAATTCAAGGAATACCAGAATAAGGTTGAAAACCAACTGGGTAGAAAGGTTAAAGCACTCCGTTCAGATCGGGGTGGCGAATATCTTTCAAATGAGTTTGATCAACACCTTAAAGACTGTGGAATTGTTTTACAGTTAACTCCACCTGGAACACCTCAATTAAATGGTGTGTCCGAATGGAGAAATCGAACACTACTTGATATGGTTCGATCCATGATGAGTCACACGGTAGTACCTGATTCATTATGGGGTTTTGCTCTTGTGTCAGCTGCTCTTATACTTAACCGAAGTCCGTCTAAAGCTGTCGACAAGACTCCATATGAAATGTGGAAGGGAACGGTCCCTAACTTGTCCTTTATTCGGGTTTGGGGCTGCGAGGCTTATGTCAAGTGGAGACACGACGATAAGCTCGGCCCGCGATCGGTCAAGACATACTTTATTGGTTATCCAAAAGGAATGTTTGGTCATTAATTCTATTCGCCTACCGAACATCGGGTTTTTGTTGCGGCTAGTGCGAAGTTCTTAGAGAAAGAATTTCTCGAGAACAAGTCAATTAATAGAACCTTCGAGCTGTCGGAGATTCAAGAACCAATAACCGAGGAACAGATGGAGGAAGTTGTTCCTTCAACTGATGATACGGTTAATATTCCTCAGGAACCTAGGAGGTCGGGTAGAGTCCATAATCCTCCAGACAGATACATTGGTATGGTCGAGGAGAATGACGTTTTGCTCCTAGAGAGTAATGAACCCGCTACCTATAAAGGTGCCATGACCTGTTCCGACTCAAAGCTATGGCTTGAAGCCATGCAATCCGAGATGGACTCCATGTATGAGAATGACGTATGGGATCTTGTTGATTTACCTAATAAGGTAAAACCTCTACAGTGCAAATGGCTTTACAAAATAAAGCATTCTGTAGACGGGCAAACAGATACCTATAAGGCACAACTAGTGGCAGAAGGTTTCACTCAAGTGCACGGATTGCATTATGATGAAATTTTTGCACCCGTAGTTATGTTGCGTTCCATTCGGATAATCTTAGCGATTGCCGCTTTTCATGACTATGAAATTTGGCAAATGGATGTGAAAACCGCCTTCTTAAACGGTTATTTGGAGGAGGAGTTGTACATGGTGCAACCCGAAGGTTTCATAGATCCTGAAAATCCTAAGAAAGTGTGCAAGCTTAAGCGTTCCATTTATGGACTTAAGCAAGCTTCTCGGAGTTGGAATCATCGTTTCGACCAAGTGATAAAAGAGTATGGTTTCACTCGATCGGTCGAGGAACCATGCTTATATATCAAGTCGAGTGGGAGCAAGATTGTTTTCTTGATATTGTATGTCGATGACATACTCTTGATTGGGAATGACATTCCTCTCTTATCTTCGGTTAAAGGATGGTTGAAGAACCATTTCCAGATGAAAGATCTGGGTGAGGCACAACGCATATTGGGAATACGTATCTATCGAGATAGATCACGATGGATGTTATCACTGAGTCAGGAGTCTTATTTGGATAAGATTCTTGAAAGGTTCAGCATGACCAACTCCAAGAAGGGGAACCTTCCAATGACGTCTGGGATACATTTGAGCAAGTCGCAGTCACCCACGACGCCTGAAGGGGTTGAACGCATAAGTCGTGTTCCTTATGCATCAGCAATAGGATCAATCATGTATGCCATGATATGCACACGTCCAGACGTGGCATATGCATTGAGTATGACGAGTCGGTACCAAAAGAATCCAGGTGAAACACACTGGATAGCTGTTAAAAACATCCTAAAGTACCTACGGAGGACTAAGGATTGAGTATTGACTTATGGAGGAGATACTAAGCTATGCGCAATCGGTTACGCAGATGCTAGCTTCCAAACGGATCGAGATGATTCAAAATCTCAGTCCGGGTTCGTCTTTACTCCTAATGGTGCTGCGGTCAGCTGGAAGAGTTCCAAACAGGATATTGTAGCAGATTCTACTACTGAATCCGAGTACTATGCCGCTTCGGAAGCAGCAAAGGAAGCTATATGGATGCGTCAATTCTTACAAGGACTTACGATAGTTCCTAGTTCGAATGACCCGATCACCATCTATTGTGACAATAGAGGCGCCATCTTCCAGGCTAAGGAGCCAAAGTCTAGCAATAAGTCTAGACATGTACATCGGAAAGCTCACCTGATCCGTGATTACGTGGAGCAAGAGGAGATAATGATTGACAAGATTGCTTCAGATGATAACATCGCGGACCCTCTCACTAAACCATTGCGATATGATAAGCATGAAGGGCACGTTATTTCCATGGGAATTAAACGTGTTCCTAAGTTGTAGTAGTTGATTATGGATTCGATACATTATCTTTTTCATATGCTATTTATAACTTCATCATTTTATTATAATATTTTGTTTTTCATGTGGATTGTACGACAACATTGAACGCCACAAAGTGAACTGAATTACATTATATTTGTTTTGGTCCGTAATCGCCTACATGAGCTGATAACTCTGGCTATTATTTTATGAAGTTGATTGATGGTGGGTTCAACGAGCCATAAGTCAAATAGTTGGCTGATCGATCACAGATGCGAGTGATGCGTGTCCTAAATATGATGTTTTACACCTTATTTTACACGCATTTCAGAGCTCAATCAAGTAGTTTATGCTACTATTTTCCCTATTTTCGTCTACTTTCGTGTTTTTGTACTATATTGCAGAAATGTGAAGAATCCAGCGGAAATCGAGCCGAATCCGTCCCTAAGTACCTTGCATTGCATTTGACGTGAAGTATTTACTCAAGAAATGAACTTGGTGCGCGTTTCGAGGCCTGAAAGACAACTTTATGAAGAATTTAGAAGCGACTACCAGCTACAGTGGTCGATCGACTGATGCCTATGGTCGATCGACCAGAGCACGAAGATCATAAACTACTGTTCAGCATAGTTCAGTCAATCGACCGGTCCCATTGGTCGACCGACCAAATCGTTAATCTAACGCAAGTTAAAAGATCGAGAATTAGGAAGCCCATTGTAATTAGGTTTAGGAATAAGAGTTACGTAATATTTCTATATAACGTAACCTGGTATCAAGTCTTTTATCATCAGATTTTGAGGGAATAATTAGGGTTCCATATTGAGTTTAAGCATTAGGGCATAATCATTCAAATACAATTTACTTTCGTTCTTGCTTTCGACTTCTTCTTCCTGCTTTCAACTGGTAACTTTTATTCTATAATTTCAGTTTACTCTTATTCATTCATTATTAGATTAGAATTGCATAGAGTAGAATCCCTAGCCTTAATTCTTCCTTTATGCGATTTTACTGTTTGTTTAATTTCGTTATGAATCCTATTGTTTCCATCTTTATTTTTATTATTATTGTTGGTTCCAGAATGAGTAGCTAAATCCATCGTGCTAGGATGTAGGGAATCTGTATAGAATAGTATACCTGAATCGCACCATGGTCGATCGACCGCCCACCCTGGTCGATCGACCGGCCACGTGAGAATTAGCTTCGTTTTAATTAATTTAATTGCTATGTTTGACGAATCGAGTGCACGCGACTAGTTGAATGCTTAGGAATTGACCGACCCGATAAGATCGAAAGATAGGGAAGGGAAATAGACTACCTAATTAAGACGACTAAATTAATAAGATCGAGAGATAAGTTAAGTTAGACTTTCAAATTACTTTTCAGGACGAAAGTTAGCATTAGTGATATTAGGAACCTGTAGCTAGATCGAAAGATGCTACCTGTTAAGAATGGACCGAGAGGACTTCTTATTTTCCCGTCTCACGTGATTATCTCAGACTTACCTAGGACACTGCCACCGAAACTACAGTGAACCGGCCATCTTAGCACCCTTTTAATATTTGATTTCATACATTTTCATTCGTTGCTCATTTATTTGCTTAGTTTACTTTTAAATTTCATTGCCATTAGTTATAGAACAATCCGAATCAAACCCCCCTCACAACTGTTACCTTGGACTAAAATCAGACAACTAATAATTGCATCGCCTCCTTGTGGTTCGACCCTGACTGCCACTATCTATAGTAGTAGTTTGGACTATAAATATTATCTTTGGTACTCTACGACGGTATCAAATTTTGGCGCCGTTGCCGGGGAGGCAATTGTTTAAAATTTTTAGTTGTTTTATTTTTAGTCTTTCTCTTAGTTTAAGGGACATCTGTTCCTTAAACTATTCTCATATTCTACTTGTAGTTTCCTCTTATGCGCAGGTCACAGGGTGGTGAATTGCGACCATTAGATCCTGAGATCGAAAGGACTTTGCGCGAGTTGAGATGATCATCTAGAGTATTGCCGACAGAGGAAGAGCTGAGTACTCTGTCTAGTTACTACGAGAACGAGCTGTTTGAGGAGGATCCACCTTCGTCACCTATTTCTACTTCCTCAGCTGAGACCGTCACATCTCCAGACATGGCTGAAGGAGCAAGTATAGCCAGTCACTCCGAGCCAACAGCTGCGAATCTCTATAAGGGATTCGCATTACCAGGGACGAACAGAAAATTCGAGCCGAAACCGTCTTACATTAACTTGGTTGAGAGAAACCAATTTGGGGGAGCTGCAAACGAAGATGCAGCTAAACATATGGAGATATTCATTGACTACTGCTGCTCCATACCCCCACCAGCAGGGGTGACCCAGGACCAGGTGAAGGAGACGATGTTCATATTCTCGCTTCGTGATGCCACAAGGGAATGGTACCGAGATTTGGATCGAGCTGCTAACGGGATCACGGATTGGAATTCGCTGGCCCTAGCATTCTACAAGAAATATTTCTCTGCCTCGAAGACCAATGCCATTAGAGCTCAGATCACAAGCTTTAAACAGGGTCCTGATGAGAATTTTTATGAGGCATGGGTCCATTTCAAGAAGCTGGTGCGAACTATTCCGCACCATGGGTTCGAGCAATGGAGCCTATGCAATCAGTTTTATAATGGGCTTTATGACGATCGGAGGGCTATCCTGGATGCGGCAGCTAATGGCAAATTCCGGGAGAATATTGGAGAAACTAAGGGGTGGAAAATCATTGATGATATGGCCACCCATAAAGCTGAGCATGGAAATTCCAGGGGAAATCAAAGGAGAGCTCTTTGAATCCCCCTTCGTAGCTGCATTAGAGGCTCTTACGGCGAGATTTGATAAGTACGAGTTGGGAGGAGCTTCAAAAGGAGGGATTTATCAAGTGAATGATGTGTCAGACGGTCCTTTCGTCTGCAAGAGATGTGGAGGAGAAGGACATGTTGTAGATTTTTGTCCTAGTCCCTATGAGTCTTGTGCTGCTTTTCAACATTATAGGCAGACAAACACTTATTTTGAGCTGAATGTCCATCCAAACTTGAGGTGGAGTAGCCAAAACGTCCAAAATCCGACTCCACCCCCACAGCAGTAGCAGCAGCAGCAAAGTTATGTGCCCCCTCATAAGCAACAATAGTTTCAAAAGCCTCCCTATATGCCTCAGCAGCAGTAATTTCAAAGTTCTGACATTTCTGAGTTGAAAAACATGGTTCAAAATCTGTAGGGTTTGCTGCAAAAGGAGTCTCAAGCTAGAGAGACTTCTACAAAAATGCTTGAGAGTCAAATTGCTCAATTGGCAAGCAAAAGTGCAACTCGAGCTCCGGGGCATTTACCGTCACAGCCGGATCAAAAAGAGACTCTTAATGTAATTACTTTGAGGAGCGGGTCTACCCTTGATGGGCCCACTATGGTCGAGGATTCTACAGGAAAATATGAGGCGGAACTAAGTAAGAAGAAGGCAGTAACGAACAATAGCAAGAAAAAGACGATCAGCAGGTATATCAGTCGATCGACTGACATACCCGGTCGATCGACCGGTCCGCGAAATAGCACAGCTTCTGGTCTTGTAGAAGCCAGTCGATCGACTGACATACATGGTCGATCGACTGAGAACGCTGCTGATGTTGAACCTTTTCGTCCTCCAATGCCAGATAACTTGAGGGACCACTTATTTCGGGGTACGACGACTCCGAAATTATTGAGGCAAGATCCAAATACTGATGAGTCAATTCCGGTTCCAAAGTATGACCCTATGACGATTAATGGCTCATTCTTGAGACGGTCTGAAGAAGGTTTGAGCTTCAACAAGGACAAAGTGGTGGATTTTCAGCCTAAATCCACTGATGCCGGTATGAGAGATCTAGAGGAGAGGGCTAAGTTGCTTCTTACAGCCCCGTACCCAGAGAGATTGGTGCCGACAAAGGAACATGTATCGTTTAACAAATTTGAAAATGTTATTCGTAGTTTAAATGTGCAAGTTCCTTTCCTTGAATTAGTTAATCAAGTGCCTGCTTACATGAAATTTATGAAGCAACTTTTGTCTAAAAAGAAGTCACTTGATACTGTGCAATCTATCGCACTAACTGAGGAGTCATGTTCTTATTTGACTCACACTGCACCTTATAAGCTAGAAGACCCAGGTAGCTTTTCAGTCCCATGTAATATTGGCACCTTTTCTATCGAGAAGACATTATGTGATCTAGGAGCCAGTATTAGTGTCATGCCTTTGAGTCTTGCTAGGAAGTTGAAATTGACTAGGTTTGCAGTTACTAACATGATGGTACAGATGGCTGATCGATCTGCGGTCCAGCCTATAGGAGTCTTAGAGGACATTCATGTGCAAATAGGAAAGTTCTTTTTCCCAGTTGACTTCGTTGTGCTAGATATGCCCGAGGATGCTCACATTCCTATCATTCTGGGTAGACCATTTCTGCACACTGCTGGTGCAGTTATAGATGTCGGCTCCGGGACATTGACCTTTAAAGTAGGGAAGCATTCCATTGTCTTTGCCCAGACAGCTAAGAAGAAAGATCATATGTGGTCAGTCACTTGTAATACGATTTCTGAAAAGAAATCTTATTTTGTGTTTTCTAACATGCCTGTCTCTATGCCTATTCCTGTTGTAACACCTCCGCCCCATATTGGGAGCAACTTGAAGGAAGATTCATCTGTTTTGGATGTTGTAGGAGCTGGTTTGGGGAAGGAAGAGCCGCATGTTGCTCCAGCTGTGAAGGAGCCAATTGTTCAAAGAGACGGTCTAGGATGTCTTAGCTATGGCACTGATGAGGAGACTGATGAGGAGCCAGTCAAAGTGACGGAGTCCAATTTGGATTTTGGCAAGCCAGACGAGGTCATTGATTGGGAAGATGATGGAGCCGCTGATCCGTTGAGTTCTGCGGATGTTGGAGTTGCTAGGAGCCCAGCTAAGAAGATGAGCACTGTAGAGGTTACTCCTTGTAGCCAGAAGTCGAGCAAGTGGGCCATTCCGTGGCCAATCTTGATCAACTTTTAGTTGTTTAAGACCTTTTAAAGACATTTTATTGCTTTTGTTAGACCTTCTTTTTATTGCTTTTGTGTGCACGAGACTTCGCTTTTATAAGTTTGCTTAGGATTTAAAGACCTTTAGACTGTTACTTTGGGTTTTGCGCAATTTTGGGCGCATTATTATGTATATTTGTAGGTTTATAGACCTTGTTAGCTCAATTTATTGAGCTAATTCGAATAAATCAGAACTTACAGCAGGTTTCTCAGTCGATCGACTGGCCATCTTGGTCGATCGACTGACTGCAACAGTTACAGAAGCTACTGTTCGTGTCACCCTGGTCGATCGACTGGGTGATGTGGTCGATCGACCGCCCAGCGCTGCTGTACCTGTTTTCGATCACTCCCCTGCTGTGTTTGGTCGATTTGCGGAGTTGAGGGAGTCTTTTCTCCACTTTATTCTCCGACTCATTTCTGTTATCTTCTATTTTCGTATTTTGCACATAATTTTGCGTTTCGTAAATTGCTTTCTCGGAATTATGCGTGGTATTGGTTGTCTTTTCAGGTACCTATGGTAGCACTGCTGGCTACCGAAACCTCCTAGATCACGCTGGGTTGGGGAGGTTTCCTTTTGCTGCGCTTAAAGTCTTGTGAGCTTCTGAGTCCTTTTCATGTCTTATTTATTTAATTTACCGCAAATTCCCGTTTCCCTTTTATTTCATTACATGATTTTGCACAATGGGGACATTGTGCGATTTGGTTTGGGGAAGGGTTTTGCATTGCAGTCACATGTTTTATTGCACTTCTGTTTCACGTTTATTGCATTTTAGTTTGAATTGTTTATTTTATTTCCTATATATACAAAAATCAAAATTCAAAAAAAATTGAAAAATTTGAAAAATTCAAAAAATTTCACGTTTATTTTAGCATGTAGGTCGAGTCGGAACGGTAGTATTTCAATGATGACATTGCATTTTCAGCTGTTTACGCCTAAGCCGTGTTTAATTAACATGTTATTAGTAGAATCATTTGCATAGTCTACGAGTTTTCATTAAATATCTTGCTGAATCTTGAGACCTGACTTAAATTTTGGCAAACTACTTATATTTTCTGAGGTATAGAGCTTATAACTTGTGTCATTCATGACCAGTTTATCTAGGATGTGAGTAGTACTCCTTATAAGACATGTTTCATCAATATGCATAAATATGAACTTAATCTGCTTAATACCTGTATGCATTCGGTTTGTGGTTTGTTGACACATGTGGAAGAGGTCACCCCTTTATTCATTTTACCCATAAGCTTCACACTGCCAGAAATAGCCTTTTTGTCCCGTTAACTACATCCTACACTTAGCCTGCCCTTGTCAAGCTAGTAGTTTATGTTCTTGGAATTGTTACTTTGTTTTTGGTAGCTAATGCTCATTTTGAGATGATGTTGGGAAGATGAAAAAGGAAGGAAAGAAAGAAAAAATAGAATTGAAAAAAGAAAAAGGAAAAAGAAAAACAAGTTCGATCTATGGTCGGTCGACTGGACTCATTGGTCGATCGACTGAAGCCCGAGAAAAGAAAAGAATCAAAATCGCATAATTCAAGGTCTTTGTTAAATGGCGATTTTTGCTCCCATGTTGTATTTGTATCTTATGGGGAGTTGATTAATTATGGAGATTGTGAGATTTGTGCTTGATAATTAGCACTGGTTTTATTGAAAATCTTGAGCAAGAAGTTGGATGTTGTCATATAGTTTTGTTTAGGTACTAGCTTGATCACCTATGCCTCCACATTCCCATAAATGTTTTGCCTCTTCCTACCCATACCTCACATATCCATATTTACCTCGGCATGTGTCATGATCATTTGTTTGGTTGGAATGCATATGTACGGTTGTAGAGATTATTTTCATATTAGATTGTAGGCATGTTCTTATAGGTCGTAGTTAGGTGAGTGTCACTACAAAACGAATTCTTTCTATCTTCTACGTATATTCACCTGTGCTTATGTGTGATATGAGCGACCCGTGAGAGTCCATAATGATAAGTCTCTATAGTTGACGGTTCAGCAGTTTTTAACGACTACATAACTCGTTTGCATGATTCACATCGCTAATTGATTGTTGGTTGTTGCATTAAATTGGTTTTGGCTGTTCAGTTTGCATTTCGCTCTGACATTGAACTCGTTCCAATTAGGTTTTAGGATCGAGTCTAGTTCTTGCTTGGGGACAAGCAAGGGTTTGGTTTGGGGAAGTTTGATGGGTGTCCTAAATATGATGTTTTACACCTTATTTTACACGCATTTCAGAGCTCAATCAAGTAGTTTATGCTACTATTTTCCCTATTTCCGTCTACTTTCGTGTTTTTGTACTATATTGCAGAAATGTGAAGAATCCAGCGGAAATCGAGCCGACTCCGTCCCTAAGTACCTTGCATTGCATTTGACGTGAAGTATTTACTCAAGAAACGAACTTGGTGCGCGTTTCGAGGCCTGAAAGACAACTTTATGGAGAACTTATAAGCGACTACCAGCTACAGTGGTCGATCGGTTGATGCCTATGGTCGATCGACCAGAGCACGAAGATCAGAAACTACTGTTCAGCACAGTTCAGTCGATCGACCGGTCCCATTGGTCGACCGACCAAATCGCTAATCTGACGCAAGTTAAAAGATCGAGAATTAGGAAGCCCATTGTAATTAGGTTTAGGAATAAGAGTTACGTAATATTTCTATATAACATAACCTGGTATCAAGTCTTTTATCATCAGATTTTGAGGGAATAATTAGGGTTCCATATTGAGTTTAAGCATTAGGGCATAATCATTCAAATACAATTTACTTTCGTTCTTGTTTTCGACTTCTTCTTCCTGCTTTCAACTGGTAACTTTTATTCTATAATTTCAGTTTACTCTTATTCATTCATTATTAGATTAGAATTTCATAGAGTAGAATCCCTAGCCTTAATTCTTCCTTTATGCGATTTTACTGTTTGTTTAATTTAGTTATGAATCCTATTGTTTCCATCTTTATTTTTGTTATTATTGTTGATTCCAGAATGAGTAGCTAAATCCATCGTGCTAGGATGTAGGGAATCTGTAGAAGTAGGCGGCATAGAATAGTATACCTGAATCGCGCCATGGTCGATCGACCGCCCACCCTGGTCGATCGACCGGCCACGTGAGAATTAGCTTCGTTTTAATTAATTTAACTGCTATGTTTGACGAATCGAGTGCACGCGACTAGTTGAATGCTTAGGAATTGACCGACCCGATACGATCGAAAGATAGGGAAGGGAAATAGACTACCTAATTAAGACGACTAAATTAATAAGATCGAGAGATAAGTTAATTTAGACTTTCAAATCACTTTTCAGGACGAAAGTTAGCATTAGTGATATTAGGGACCTGTAGCTAGATCGAAAGATGCTACCTGTTAAGAATGGACCGAGAGGACTTCTTATTTTCCCGTCTCACGTGATTATCTCAGACTTACCTAGGACACTGCCGCCGAAACTACAGTGAACCGACCATCTTAGCACCCTTTTAATATTTGATTTCATACATTTTCATTCGTTGCTCATTTATTTGCTTAGTTTACTTTTAAATTTCATTGCCATTAGTTATAGAACAATCCAAATCAATCCCCCCTCACAACTGTTACCTTGGACTAAAATCAGACAACTAATAATTGCATCGCCTCCTTGTGGTTCGACCCTGACTGCCACTATCTATAGTAGTAGTTTGGACTATAAATATTATCTTTGGTACTCTACGACGGTATCAGCGAGTTATAACAATACCTCGTAGGACAAAAAATTATGACAACTTAATAGAGTCCTAAATGTTTAAAAACATTCGGTGCCAGGTCGTGGATTGGACGTCCATTGTGTTCCTAGAGTCGATTCTTTTGACTATCGACTGTCTCTTGAGATTAAGGCAGTTTTTGGGTGACTTTGGTTTCTTTCTCATGGTCTACCATAACAGGAGGCTAAGCAGATTATCACTGGGTCATTTCATACTGTGCTTATATCTGCAGGATTCGAGTTGAAGAAAATATCCAACCTTTATCAGGTTTAGTTATTTCTCAGGGCCACTCGAGGAGTTATAACTGAAATGCATGGCCATGCTCGAATGATGATTCGTTTATCAGTTAAGTTACTCTCTAGTCGGGAAAACCACTCTTGATATTGATCACTTGTAAAATACGACCTTTGTGAATACGGATTTTGCAAATTGTTTTACATTGAGTGGGAGAAATTTTAGGATATGAGAATCGGTTATCGCACATACACTTGTGAGGACAAGTGGGAGATTGTTGGAGCTTGTGTCCTCCACAGTTAATGTGATAACGTATATAAATCTCTTATAAGTTCACAAGGGTATACTTTGTATTTTATCAGTTGATTAACGTTTACTTAATAACGGTTGGCTTGCTAGAAGTTTGACGTTATTATCATATTGATAGCGGTGATCAACTGGTCCCTAAAAGTCACACCTAAAGGATGTGTATGAGAGATGTGATTGTATGAAGATATAATCACATTGATGCCTTATATGACTAAAAGGTTAGTCCATGTATTTGACTAAACAGTTAGTCAATGTGATGATGAGACGATTATTTAATTCAATTAAATAATATTAGCTGAGACGAATTACCTGTTAATTCGTAAATTGAATATAAACTGTTATATTTAATTAATGTATATAATGTTAGCTTAAACGAATTAAGATGTTAATTCGTAATTAAACGTAATCGGTTATATTTAATTAGCTAATTATAAATATGCGATATTTATAGTTAAAGTATATATTATACGAGATTGTCATAATAAATGTTGACAGGCCGGTATTAATAAATCGACTACAAGCTGTTGTGTGTGGACTTATTGATACATGACAACATAAATGATAATTGATTAAATATACACATATTATACATTTTGATAACTACCTAAAAATAAGAAGATTTACTCCTTATTTTTTTTGTAGTTGGCCGAAAAAAAGGAAAAGAAAAATCTTCCCTCATTTCTCTCATCTACACGGTTTAAAGGTGAGAGAGGGAATCATTTTTCTTAACCTAATTTTGACCTAATTCTCTCATCAAACAAAAACACAAAACCCTAAAAATTAATCATCAATTTTTGGGGATCTCATTCTAGCAAATTGAGGGGCATTTCTCATAGCATCTTGGGTGCAACAATTAGGAGAATATCAATTCGATATTTGTTCTTAGGCCATATTTGCTAGGACCGAAGGTTGATTCTAAATCTCTAATCTTTTTGTTTATGCAATTTCATTTATGACTTGTATTTCATTATTATAATTTCGTTATAATCCTAAAATTTATAGAGGAAGTATACCGAGATTTCCCACACCGTTGTCGTACTTCAGTAGTTTTAGACCATTTTTTTTGAGGACATGTATTTTACTTTCATCAGTTTGGATTTGGATTGTAATCACTTTAAACTTTATACTATTTAAATTATGTTTCGTTATTGTCATTTGATCATCATTGCCTCGGGAAACCGAGATGGTGACATTTCTATACCTGGGTGGTCCTGGTAAGGCACTTGGAGTATGGGGGTGTCACAAAGTGGTATCAGAGCGAGGATCCTGAAACCTGTAACCAATGAATCTAATGAACATAGAGAGTCAATTAAAATGAACCCGGGGTAAAAGTTGCAGGAGCTAATGCAAAGGCTTGGGAGACGTCCTAAAGCCGCGAACTCGCCCTGCAATTTTGAACCGGTCACATGGGGGGTATGTGTCAGGATCGTGTGTGTTGTCTTTTGGTTTGTATGTGTGCATAACGGCATGTGTTGTGAATTGTTGGATGTTGGATGTGGAGAAATTGGAAGTATGGCTAAAAAGTTGAAGGGGGGGTGTTTTATATGTTGAATTGAATGAAAAAGCATGTTAGGTGTTTATATATAATATGACATTTCAATAACATGAATAAAGTGTTTGTTAGTTGCATAAAGAGTTGCTAGAAATGCATGAGTATTTATTATATTATTGAAAGTATAGTAATGTATATAAGATGGGAGAGTGAGATAACATGCGGGTAGTGTATGCGAGTCAGCATGAATCGATCGAGTGGGTGAGGTGCTCGATCGAGTGGGTCTGACTCGATCGAGTGGATAGTTTGATGTTTTTATGGTCAGAACCGTTTTTTTGGGTACTCGATCGAGTACATAGGGGCACTCGATCGAGTAGGGGTCACTCGATCGAGTGGCATGTCAGCTCGGTCGAGTATGTTTATGATTAGGAGGTCTGATTAGGTTCTGGAGTCGAGGCACTCGATCGAGTATGTTGGGCACTCGATCGAGTATCCTCAACTCGATCGAGTGGGTTCTGGTACTCGATCGAGTGGGATCTGTGCAGGCTATATACGTGTTTTGGGTTATAGTATGCGTGTTTATATCTACCTTTTCTTATATAGTTACAAGATGCAGCCAAAGAGAAACGCCCTTTATGCTAGAGCTGAGAGCATGACTACCGATGACATAGTTAAGATGTTGGAGCACCAAGATGCTCTTACGGAATCTTTAAAGAGAGTGTGGAAGGATAAGGATGTTGATCAGTCAAAGATTAGTCTCTACATAGCGAGGTTTAACCCAAAAGAGTACAAGGGAACCGGGGAGCCAATTCTTCTGGATAATTGGCACAGAGAGATGGAGAACATCCTGGATTTGGTGCACTGCCCGGATGAGATAAAAGTGGAACAAGCTGCGTTCTACTTGAGGGAGGCGGCAAGAGAGTGGTGGGACAAGGTAAAGGTGAATGCTAGAGATATGTATGCGAGGCAGGGGTTACCTGCTATTCCTTGGGAAGAGTTTAGAAAGGCTATGAGGCGAGAGTTCGTGCCGGAGCATGTGAGGAGTAAGCTGAGAGAGGAGTTCGATGGGTTTAAGATGAGAGCTGACATGACGGTGGCTGAGTACTACCGACAGTTTAATGAGAAGGCTAGGTATGCTGAGGATATGGGATTGAGTAATGAGAACCTAGCTCTGAGGTTTGAGAAGGGGCTGACCCCCAAGATCATGGAGAAGTTACCCGTTGGAATCCTTACAGATGTTAAGGAAGCTTATGAGAGAGCTGGGAGAGCTGAGATGCTGGTAGAGATGACTCGAGAGAGGAGGCTGAGAAAAGAAAGGCTGAGAGTGGGGGTGGTGGCCAATCTAACTATAAGAAGGGCAACCACACTCAGGCTAGGGCATATTCATCTGGTTCGGGGTTTAGTGTTGGGGCTTCCTATGGGCGTGGCCGTGGGAATAGTAGCAGTAGCTGGGGAATGACCTGTTTTAACTGTGGCGGTGTAGGCCACAAGAGACATGAGTGTACCAGTGCGGTGCCGGGAGGTTTTCAGAGATCGGCTCAGGGAAGCTTTTCTCAGGGTCCGGCACAGAGTTATGCGAGCAATAGACCAGCTGAGTCATGGAATAACAGGGGAGGTCAGAGCAACAACGTGGGGGAAACCGCAATGGCGGTAACTCTTATCAGAAACCAGCTACGAACACCAACAACAACCAGGGGTCGGGTGCTAAACCGGCTACTTCAGCTAGTACTGTCCAGGGAGGTGGGCAGAAGACCAGTGGCATGTTGTTCATGATGGAGAAGAAAGCAGCTGAGGACGACGCTCATGTTATCACTGGTACTTTTCTTGTTAATGGTGTTTATACCTTTGTTTTGTTTGATTCGGGGGCATCACAGTCGTTTGTATCTTCGAGTCATGTTAAACAGTTGGGTCTGAGAGAGTATGAGTCTGTAAGAGATGAAGTTTTTATACCTTGGGGTGAGTCTGTATCGTGTGGGAGGTTGTATAGAGATGTATTTATGATAATTAGGCAAGTTGATCTACCTGTAGACTTACTAGAGTTTCCCTTAGACGGTTTTGATATGATAGTCGGGATGGATTGGTTAGGAAAGTATAAAGCTAAGATAGACTGTCATCAAAATAAAGTGTCTCTGAGAGGTCCTAAGGGCATTAGTGTGTCTTATCGTGGGTTTGTTGTCAAACCCAAAGTTAAGTTGATTGTAGCTGTGACCTTGAAGTCCTATCTGAGGAAGGGGTGTCCAATGATCTTGTGCCATGTGAGAGATGACAGGATGGAGAGTCCGACAGTTGATCAGATACCAGTTGTGGGGGAGTTTTCAGATGTCTTCCCAGAGGGGATTTCGGGGTTGCCACCGAAGAGGGAGATAGATTTCAGTGTTGAGCTGAAGCCGGGGACGGGACCAATCTCTAAGGCACCGTACCGGATGGGTCCTAAGGAGTTGGAGGAGCTCGGGAAGCAGCTAGATGATTTGATAGAGAGGGGATACATTAGACCTAGTGTGTCACCGTGGGGAGCACCAGTTCTTTTTGTGAAGAAGAAAGATGGGAGCCTGAGGTTGTGCATAGATTACAGGGAGCTGAACCGAGTGACGGTGAAGAACAAGTATCCTTTGCCAAGGATAGATGACCTGTTTGATCAGTTAAGTGGTGCATCAGTCTTTTCCAAGATTGATTTGAGGTCGGGGTACCATCAGGTGAAGATTAGAGAGGAGGACATACCAAAGACAGCTTTCACGTCGAGGTATGGCCATTATGAGTATGTGGTGATGCCGTTTGGGTTATCTAATGCACCTGTTGTGTTTATGGATTTGATGAACAGAGTCTTCAGTCAGTTTTTGGACAAGTTTGTGGTGGTTTTCATTGATGACATCTTAGTCTACTCTAAGACTAAGGAGGAGCATGAGGAGCATCTCCGGATTGTGTTGCAGACCTTGAGGGAGCATGAGTTGTATGCCAAGTTGTCCAAGTATGAGTTCTGGTTAGAGAAAGTTGCCTTTTGGGGGCATGTGATTTAAAAGGAAGGGGTAGCTGTGGATCCTGCAAAGATTGAGGCAGTTACCAAGTGGGAAGCACCAAAGAATGTAGCTGAGATCAGGAGTTTCTTGGGCTTAGCAGGATATTACAGACGATTCGTGAAAGATTTCTCCAAGATTGCTAGACCTATGACAGCTTTGATGAGAAAAGAGAACAGGTTTCGTTGGGATGAGGGTTGTGAGACGGCGTTCCAGACATTAAAAGAGCGTTTGACACAGCTCCAATCTTAGCATTGCCTGAAGGGAGTGAGAACTTTGAAGTGTATACAGATGCTTCAAAGAATGGTTTGGGATGTGTGTTGATGCAGAACGGTAAAGTAATTGCCTATGCTTCTAGGTAATTGAAGCCTTATGAGGAGAATTATCTTACACACGATCTGGAATTGGGTGCAGTTGTGTTTGCTCTCAAGATTTGGAGACATTACCTATATGGGGCGACCTTTAAGGTATTTTCTGATCACAAGAGTCTCAAGTACATCTTCACTCAAAAGGAGTTGAACATGAGATAGAGGAGGTGGATGGAGTTGATTGGCGATTATGACATGGACATTATCTACCATGAAGGGAACGCCAATGTAGTTGCAGATGCTTTGAGCAGGAAGAGTGTACATTCTTTTTGCACAGCTATATCCTTGATGAGGTTGAGAGATGAGGTTGGGAAGTTTGGGATACATATGATCCAGAAAGGGGATGCCATGGGAGGTTTGACAGTGCAGCCTGATCTATATGATGATATTCGAGGTAAACAGGTGTTAGATCCCAAGATGGTGGAGTGGAGAGCGGGAGTAGAGAAAGGGACAGTGTCTAGATTCTCTATTCATACAGATGGTAGTTTGAGGTTTGATGGGAGGTGCTGTGTCCCTAATGATGAGGAGCTGAAAAAGACAATCATGACAGAGGCACATTGTACACCATATTCGGTACATCCAGGTGGTGACAAGCTATACAAGGATTTCAAGAAGACTTTCTGGTGGCGTGGGATGAAGAAAGAAATAGCTGAGTTTGTGGCCCGTTGTTTGACATGTCATAGAGTTAAAGGGGAGCACCGACGATTACAAGGTAAGATTCAGTCTTTAGAAGTACCTGAGTGGAAGTGGGAATCCATTTCCATGGATTTTATCGTGAGTTTGCCAAAGAGCCAACAGGGTAACAACATGATATGTGTTATAGTGGATCGACTGACCAAGAAAGCTCATTTTATGCCAATGAAAGATACATGGACTAAGGCACAATTAGCTATGGCTTATATATCGGAAGAATGTGCTAAGGTTACATGGGGTGCCTAAAGACATAGTATCTGACAGAGATGCGAGGTTTATCTCAAGCTTTTGGAAAGAGTTGCAGGAGTCTTTGGGAACGACATTGAAGATGAGTACAACATTTCATCCTACAACAGATGGTCAGACAGAGAGAACAATCAAGACTCTTGAGGATATGTTACGAGCTTGCGTGATGGATTTTGGTGGTGGCTGGGAACAGAGGTTAGATTTGATTGAGTTTTCCTACAACAACAGCTATCACACTAGTATTGGCATGGCGCCATTTGAGGCTTTATATGAGAGAAGATGTAGGAGTCCGATTTGTTGGGACGACAGTGCTGAGGCAGTGGTTTTAGGACCAGAGATGGTACATGAGATGGTTGAGCAGATTAAGATGATCAAGGAAAGGATGAGAGCAGCTCAGGATAGGCAAAAGAGTTGTGCAGATCTACATCGTCGGGATACAGAGTTTCAGGTTGGGGACAAGGTTCTTCTGAAAGTGTCTCCTATGCGTGGGGTCATGAGATTTGGGAAGAAAAGCAAGCTGAGTCAGAAGTTCATAGGACCATATGAGATCTTAGACAGGGTTGGAGAAGTTGCTTACCGTTTGGCCTTACCGTCTTCTGTGGATAGGGTGCATATATAATGTGTTTCATCTATCTCAGCTGCGAAAGTATGTGAGTGATCCGTCACATGTGTTAGAGGCAGAGAACATAGAGCTAGAGGAGTCCTTGTCTTATCTTGAGGTGCCTAAGGAGATTCTTGACCGGAAGGTTAGGAAGACTAGAAATGGCGAGACAGTCTTGCTTAAGATTCTTTGGTCTAATCATGAGGTTGAGGAGGCTACATGGGAGGCAGAGGAGTCCATGAGAGAGCGCTATCCGTTTCTTTTTTATCAGGTATGTATGGTTACGGGGACGTAACCTTGTTTCTTTTAGGCGAGTAGAAGATGATCGCGAAGAGTTTTTGCATCTTTTTATGTTGTTTTTGGTATAGTTAGTAGTGAGTTGTGTCGGGTTGAGTTTGGGTTGGTAGCATGTGTCGGAGTTTTTGTGTTGAGTTTTGTTTTGGTTGTAGTGTCGGGAGTGTGGTAGTATGTTTTTATTTTGTTGTGGTTTGAACTTCGGGGACGGAGTTCTTTTTAAGGAGGGAAGACTGTAATACTACGATTTTATGAGTCTCTGGGTACTCTATCGAGTGGGCCTTACTCTGCCGAGTAAGGGTGTTTTGATTTTAGAAATAGCATTCTGCCTGTAGGGTACTCGATCGAGTAGCCTGGGTACTCGATCGAGTAAGTGGCACTCGATCGAGTACGTTAGTTACTCGATCGAGTAGGTCGGTTGACGGGTATTATTTTGACGGGTTTTGTTAATAACACGGATTAGTATATAATTCATATCGTCTTCTTCCCTAAACACTTTTACAAACCTAATAAACTTAAAAAGGAGATTGAAACTACGTTATTCGCTTCATCCGTGTTATTGACAAATCCCGGAGCTTAAGAGGTCGGATTTCATCATTCTTTGCATCTTAGTGATCCTTGCGTCAAGAGTAATATATACATACCAATTTTATAGCATTTAATTAACTTTGTTTAAACCCTAATTTGGGGGATTGGGGGTTTTATGGTTAGTTGTGCTAGTAGTAATTATGTGATCATGTGTTAGGAGGAGGATTCGTAGAGGAGAGGTTTTGATTCAGCTGTTGAGATTGTCAGCTTGTGTTTGCATTCCAGGTAGGGTTTCCCTACTCAGTATTAGTCACATAAGGGGGTTCGTTGTTGATTGTGATTGTTGTAAAGTATCATATTCATATTGTGACGGTTGTTGGATTTGGTTGTTGTTGATTGTTGTGATTGTATCTGTCTGTGTTCTTCGGGGTGCGTCCATGGCTTAGTGGAGTCACTTGCGGGAGTGGCTTCACGCCCATTATTCGCCTTCTGTGGAACCCGCCACAGAAGGGATGTGCACATTAATGGATTTGGGTTTATCGCTCGATGGAGATGAGCAGGGCTTAGGTGGGAACGGCTGCGGTCCCCCACTGGCGGCGAGGAGTAACCTGTTGCGATGGGTACTCTGGCAGGGCTACACACTTTAGTGTGTAGTAAGTATTGAGGAGTTGGTGATGGAGTTCGGGTTGATGTGACGATTGAGCTGTGTTGATTTCTGTCTTATTGTGATTATATAATTGTGTGATTAGTACTGACCTCGTCTTTGTTTTGTAAAACTGTGGTGATCCATTCGGGGATGGTGAGCAGTGATTGAGCAGGTATGATTAGAGGCATATGGGCTAGCTGGGATGTGTCACCACGAGCTGATTAGAGTCTTCCGCTGTCATACTTCAGTAGTTTTAGACATTTGGTTTTGAGGACATGTATTTTACTTTCATCAGTTTGGATTTGGATTGTAATCACTTTAAACTTCATACTATTTAAATTATGTTTCGTTATTGTCATTTGATCATCATTGCCTCGGGAAACCGAGATGGTGACATTTCTATACCTGGGTGGTCCTGGTAAGGCACTTGAAATATGGGGGTGTCACAAGTGATGTGTGGCAAATTGCTATGGAAGAAGAAATAATAAATTCCATAGAAAAGAATGGAACTTGGCAGCTTGTTGATCAACCGAAAGACAAAAATATTATCGGACTTAAATGGGTGTTCGACACAAAATACAAATCGGATAGAAGCATCTAGAAACACAAAGCCAGGCTGTTCGCAAAAGGATATGCACAACAACAAGGGGTCGATTTTGATGAGAGGTTCTCGCCCGTGGCACGATTTGAAACGGTAACAGTTTTTCTTGCTATAGTCGCTCAATTACAATTGTATGTGTATCAGTTTGATGTAAAGTCGACTTTTTTAAATGGCGACTTGAAAGATGAGGTATATGTCTCACAACCACAAGGATTTGACATTGACGGTAGTGAAAGGAATATGTACATGCTAAAAAAGGCATTGTTTTGTCTTTATGTTGATGATATTGCAAGATTGACTCTTTCTTTCTAACTAGCGGATTTAAGAGAAGTGAAAATGCGCCCACTCTCTACATAAAGCACCAAGGTAACAATGACTTTCTTTTGTTTTGTCTTTATGTTGATGATATGATTTATATGAGTTCAAGTGAGTCGTTAGTTGATGAATTTAAGTCGTACATGAAGAGTAAGTTTGAGATGACTGATTTGGGAGTGATGAAATATTTTATGAGGCTTGAAATTAAGCAAAGTGCAGATGACATTTTTTTATGCCAAGAGTAGTATGCTACTGATATGTTGAAGAAATTCAACATGTCCAATTGTGAATCTGCAACTACACCTATGAATGTATATGAAAGGTTGCAATGAGAAGATGGAACTGGACTGATTGATGGAAAATTATACAGGAGCATTGTTGGAGGTTTGAACTACCTCACTCATACTAGACCGGATATTGCTTTTTCAGTCCGTGTGGTGTCTCGGTATATGCATAATTTGACTAAGCAACATCTCGGGGCAAAAAAAAGAGTTTTTCATTATGTGGCTGGAAGTTTGAATGTGGGAATATGGTACACTAAAGTGCTAGACACTAACTTCAAGTTAGTAGGCTATAGTGACAGTGATTGGGCTGGTTCCATAGATGATCGGAAAAGTACTTCGGGTACTATTTTTAGTCTCGGTTCAGGTCCGATAACCTGGAGTTCTAAGAAGCAAGAAACAGTAGCACTATCCTCATCCGAAGCTGAGTACGCTGCTATTTTTCAGCAGCTCGCCAGGCTCTTTGGCTCCAAAAACTACTAGCTGACATTCATGTTGAAAAAGATGAAGGTATAGTGATTTATTGTGACAATCGGTCAGCGATTGCAATGGGAAAAAAATCCCGCATTTCATGGAAGAACCAAGCACATTGATGTCCAATATCACTTCATACGCAAGCTAGTAAGTGACAAAAAAAATTGCGTTGATATTCTGTGGCACAAATGAGCAGATAGTTGGTGTTTTTACGAAGCCGCTTCCACAAGCTAAGCATGAGTTCTTCATATCTCAACTAGGCGTGACTAACTTTGAATCAAGAGGAAGTGTTGAGAATTAATTCAAAGTCTCATACTATTGTTTAGGAGCATGTGCTAATTGTTAGTTATGATCATCTAGTTGTTAGAGTAATTGTAGGAGTCAATAACAATTATGGGTTAGTGCCTAATGAAGTGGGTAGTTATCCTGATTTTTAGCTTAAGTAAGTTACGGTCTATGTAGTATAAATAGACTTGTCTTTGTAGCTTTTTTTTTTTAAATAAAAGAACAATTTCATAATAGAACGTCATACGGCAATTGCAAAGGATAGGTATAATCGAAAACAAATCTAATGGAAACCAAAGAAAAATAATTTTCTTATAAACTAGGGTTCTCAAAACAGCATCTGACAATTCAGCTCGTCCAATTATCGCTATCTTCATGTAGGTTTTGAGGGGATCTTTCGTTTGATTTATTAGATAAAATTTACCTCTGACTGATTCCAAAGATCGTTCACAAATCACTTGTACCCTTTGAAAGAACACGTCACGAACCATCAACGAACTACTCTTGACTATATTACTGACGAGATTAAATCCACGTATAAATGGAAAAACCTGAAATAAGGGACAGAAAAACGATTCTCACCAAAACGAAGATTTTTATTGAATAGAAAATTGATCTGCATACTATTGATTGAAATATAAAATAATTTTGGAGCTTACCATCGATTTATAATCAATGGAAGCCCCGCGTATAACTCATGACGGCTAGGGTTTTTAGAGAGTTTTTTTTAGAGAGAGAAATTTAATGGAAAAGTTAGCCAAATTATTGAATATTTAGTCTGGTGTTTGTTTTTGTAGCTTTGATTATTCACATTAATACAATATTTCACTTTCCTCTTTACTCTTATAATTGATATAATCAACATCAGGGGCGTCTAAGATCATGGGCAACCAGGGCAGCCGAACCGAGCCTTCGGTTTTGGCCACCGAATTTACAAAGTTTATTGATGAAATTCAATACAGACTTCGACATATAATACACTTGTATATTTATATTTAGAGCCTATTTTTTTTTTTGGTGCACCGGGTGATCGACGTGATCTACATTTTCTTCTATGGCTCTAGTAACTATAAACATGTACGGAGTATATCAAGTGGGACATCATTAGTTAACACTATGCCAACTAAGTATAGACAGCAGTTGATATGGGCCAAGCCTAAAAGTTGCCTTTAAATCGTGCATCCTGTGAATCCAACAGCCAGATATGGTATGGACCATATAACAGTGTGCCACAGGACATGACTGGTCCAGCCACATCTTCATTTCCAGCCCATACTTTCCACTTCTTACTTTAATACCTTTAGTCCCACCCTTAAAATGTTTATCTTGTCGACTCACTAAATTTTATGTAAGGCGGCTTTACCCGAGATATAATTAAGTATTTTATAAATATTTTTTCTTTCTTGATCATTGATTCTCATATTAGGCAACTAGTTTAGATGTCGCGCAATAAATGCACAATATTTATAGAGTTTTTGTTTTTGTATTACTTAATCATACTAAACTAACACCTAATTAATTTTTCATATTTCGCGTCATTATATTTTAAAATGAGGAAAAAAATTGTACTATAAAATAATAATGTTGTCCCATAAATTGTTCATTTTTCTCGTTATTTTATTTTGTTTCGAGCAAAAATAAATTAAAACTGAAAATTTATTCAAAAGAATTGAGTAATGTTCTGAAATATATTTTTTGAAAAAATTATTTTTTATACCACAAAGCTAATGACTCCAATTTATAAATTCTCTCAATTATTTTTGTTATGAAAGTAATCAAAACCATTTATAGCTTTATTTATACATAGTATGAATAGTATGAGTCAAGTAATTCTCAAATAATAATATCAATAATAGATTTAATAGTTTATAGTCTTATATTATTTATACATTAATTAAAATATTATAGTTTAGTGGTTAGTAGAAATTATATTATTTGATGAAAAGATTAATTTTAATGAAAATATTTATATAGTGAATTACATTATAATTGTAATTATTAATTTCCTTATTTAGTGAATTCAATTAAATTATCAATAGTTTTCTAATTTAAAAAGATACTTTTTGAGATGAAAATTTGTGAGTTCACTTAATCATTTAGTAGATAGGAGATTACTCTGTTAGTCCTTGTTATTTATTTACTTATTTCACTTTAAAGTGTCTCGATTATTTGTTTACTTTTATATTACGAATGCTTTATAATTAGATCATCCACAATAACGTTAATTCACTTGTTATTCAATAATAATAAATAATATTATAAATGACTCGACATTCTCACTTCTTAGTCTTTGTACTGAAAGTAAAGTAAACAATAATAAGAAAGGAGGGAGTCCTAAAAATAACTATAAGTTAGGGGACCAATCCTACACAAGAGTAACAAGACCCGGTGGCTGACCATTAAAATAGTATACTATACTTTTGAGATACTAAAACGAACATCTACAGTTAACAACCACCCAAAACATTTACAATTGGTCTCCCTTGTGACGGGTTACCATTTGTGACGGATATTTTGTGAGATAAAATGGTAACAAAATGGGTTAGTGGAGAAAGGGGACCACATGAATAGTGTTGCAGAGAGAGAAAAAGTGGGTACATTGTGAGGTAAAATGGTATCCGCCTTCAGCTTGTGACGGATATGTCATGTCTTCAACGAGAATTGTTGAAACATTTAAGCAATATTTACTACATGATGATGTTAATGTAGCTTTCCCTCCCTTCGTTTTCTAAGTCCATGCTCATGACTTTTGGACGTATCGAGGGTCATTATCCAGTGTCACCTTGGAGATAGTGCCTTACGATCGTTGTATACTCGACTTTTGTATTTGATGTATCACGGCTTTTTGTTATATAGGTTTGTGAGTAGTGAATAGGAGCCGGAGCGAATTTAGGTTCAAAATCTACCTAGCATCAATCTTACCTTTTTCAAAAAGAAGTTAATGTGTATTATAGTTTTTTCGAAAAATTCACCCAGGCTATGGTCTGGTCGGTCTGTGTTTAACTTTATCTTTGCACAAAAACGCGTAATTCAATAAGAAGAGATATCTAGTTAATAGCAAGATCTAGAGCACTGGCAAGAACTTCACGTTTAAACAAAAAACATCTATTTAGGCCGAAAGTGTAATTATTATAACTGCGATTCAAAATTATCAATTTTAATTTATCTTTAAGTGCGATTCATACATGCTTTATTACTTGTGATATCATTTTTACTTTATGTGGTAAAATGTTTTCACAATTTATTGTGAGTTGTCTTTTAGAAGTTTGTTATGGGAGAATGATAGGAGTAACAGTAACTCTCTTATAGGACCGTCTTATAGCATAGGACGGACCTAATAAGAGATTTGGCCCAAAAATTCTCATCTAAAACAAGGTGAAAAGCTAATAACTCCTCATTTGTCATAACTAAACCACCAGCACCATAAGTCCATGCCTCCTTTTTCTCGAGCCCGTTGCATGTCACCGTCACCAGCACCTCTACAACCACCACCACCTCTGCAATCGCTGCCAACACTACCTCTGCTAACACAGATCCGACCATCTTTGAGGCGCGAGTGATTACAACAAACACACTAGACTCCCGCCCAATCATCCCTCCTTCCACCAATCAATAAGAAGCACAATAAAAAGGCGCCGGTAATTACAACGACATCGCCAACTATCAGGTTTGGAATAACATCGTAGATGTAGCAGATTTAAGATGAAAATTCAGATTTATATTTTGACAAATGATGATTTTAACCCGAAACTATGTTTATAAATGTATAGAACTTCTTAGTTTTTAAGCTAGACTTATGGCTCTCAAATTAAAACTCTTATATTCATCATCTATATGAGATTTGTATTCTCAACCAATGTTTTTATTTTACTGGCTACAAGACTTGGTATAAATGTATAATAGTAGTTTTAACTTCAAAACTTGCAATTTTAATTTGAGAACTAAGTCTTGTGTGGTTTTAATTTTAACTTCAAAACTTGAATTTTAATTTGAAAATTAAGTCTTATTGTTTGGTTATAATTTTAACTTCAAAACTTGCAATTTTAATTTGAAAACCAAGTCTTTATTGCTTGTTTTTAAGTTTACAATTCCGCTTTATTTTTTGAAGTGTGATTTTTAGTTTAATGCTGGGTAGTTTGACAACCTATTGTCTAAAATTAAAAACTCATAATTTTCAGATGAATATATGCGGTGGAAGGGCTACGCCTAGAAGGATCGTCATTCATGGCCGTGATAAAGATTTGCGACGAGGGATTTTTGGCATTGATTATGTTGTTTACTGTTTAGAGGGATAGAAAATAAGAAACTGGCGAGCATAACTGCAACATTGATTTTTCTTTCTACTCAAGAGTGATAGCTTTTTGGTCTTTGTTTGGGCTTATATTTAATGGACTGGTCTCATGCTAAGAGACCGTCCTATCTAACAATTTGTATAGGAGCAATAATATAATAACATGAGTCTAACCTTATAATTATGATGCTTAAGATTATACCGAGTATATTTGGATATTCAGCTAGTTTTTATTAAGACAGATATATCTGTCTTAATGTTAAAACGGATCTAATATCATCCCACATAAACATATAGGAAAAATCTTTTGTTCTTTGTTATGCATTATGCTTTTGTCATATTCACCCTCCCTTAAAATTATTTAATCCGTTTTAAATTTAAAACGAATATATTCCGTCTTAAATAAGAATTGCCTCGGTGTTTTTGCCATAGTAATCGTTTTCAGTAGGCTACATCAAACTTCCACGCGGTTTGGTCTCTCTAAAATAAGCTATCAAATCCGAAGTAGGGCTAATAAAGAGTTGAAAATCACAATTAATGTAGAAAAAGGTTCGTTGGATAACATCCGTAACATTAAATTTTTAAAGTAGATGCATCATGCATAATTGCATATCAATTAGTCTTGCTGAAGACGGGTCGGAGCGAGTGACAGATAATGCCACTCACAAAACGGATAGGGGGACAAGATGAGGGCACCCCCATATGCTTCCTTCTCTCCTCTATGTGGGTCATTTGTGAGGGAAAATGGTATCCGTCACTTCAAAGTGACTTCAAAGTGACGGATACGTGCCGTTACAAATGAGATTTTGTGATTGCATATATAGGTGGCCAACCTTTGCAACAACTAACGAGATCAGATAAGGATATAAATCCACCATGACTTGCTTGTTAAATTGACCCCTTTTCAAACTTCAACCATCCCTTCGCACAACAGGGAGCTTCAAGTGTGAATGACAAGTGACTTGTTATGTCGACGTAATTTTACCATGAGTCATGACATACTTATTTATAAGTTAGTTTTATTATTTGTGAAATTCATGTTAAAAAAGTGTTAATCTAATAATTAAAACAGAGGTAATGTGATAATAAATTACGAATTCGAATTCCTTTTTCATATATATTTTAGGGTTTTTTGTCAAACACAACCTTTAAAAAACTTTTTTTTCCAAACACCACCTTTAAAAAAAAAGTTTGTGAAACACAACCTTTAATAATTTATTTTTTGTCAAACACGACCTTTTGGTCGGGGGGGTTTCTGTGAGATTTTTATTAGGGCTATAATGCTTTGTTTGGTCTGAAATTTGGTATATAGGTAGAGGGGAGTGCAAGGTAGGTCGTAGTTGTGGTGGTTGCGGTGGTTGTTGCTTGCAAGTGGTGGTTCGAGAGGAGTAAATTGACTCACGAATAAGTCATACTTTAACTTTTTTTTATTTGTATTTACCTCCACTTCGCTCCTCCATCCCTACTTTACACACCGATAGACCCCATATAAAGCCACCTATTGCCACCATATTGATAACCCCTGGAAAGCTTACACTCCCACCTTTCCAAAGAGTCTAAAAACACCTCAAACCGACCTCGTTTGCTATTTCAAACATCGATTGAAAATCACCCCATTACAAGTGATCAAACTTTGGCCAAAAGGTTGTGTTTGACAAAAAAAAAATTATTAAAGGTTGTGTTTGACAAACTTTTTTTTTAAAGGTGGTGTTTGGGAAAAAAAAGTTTTTAAAGGTTGTGTTTGACAAAAAACCCTATATTTTACTAGCCTTACACCTCATTTAAAAAAAAATCATCGGGATTCATGGTTGATGGTGTTTGGGATAGTTGATTATGCTTGTCTACGATATTTTTTTTGGTCTTTCACTTTCTTACTTGCCATTAGGGCATGATTCAAGTTTTACTCAAACTTAGTTAAAATTTCTTAGTTAGGGGAGCTAACAGGGATGGTCGTCTCCGCTGGATATTGGGAATTTTGAATTTCTTAGTTAAAATTTTCGAAATTTTCCGAAATTTACTTTATAGCATTACTCAAAAAGTGGCGGATTTCAAATTTAATTAAAAATAAATTTTAACGCTAAATAAAGGTAGCTCAGGCTGGGCTGGACACTAATACTAATTAAGTAAATTAACAAAACCAACTAAAAAGTTAGCTTAACCTGAAAAGTTAATTAAAAAAAATTGTCATGTGATTTGGCGAGTATTCGATCTGCCTTGAATTTAAAACAGATAGTGTCCATTTTAAATGAGAATTTGTGAAATATTTTTATGTTATGTTTAGGAACAAATATTGTATTCTCAAATTCGGATTTGGCTTAATTTGTATGTTTGACAAACCTATTAAATTTGGATTTCCAAATCCCTACAAAATCCAAGTAAGCCTAAAATAAACCCATTTTAAATCCACTCTTTAACTCCCTCATTTCCAAATCTTTATTTCACTTTACTAAATTTAAAATAAAACATTTCAAATTTAATTTTTATTGCCAAACACCCTCTTACATATTACCTAAGGAATAAGTCAGGCACTGTCTATTACTTAAATAAATGTTAGGAAAATGTCCCAAGATGTCAAGAATTCAATTTACACATCCACGTGTTATATATAAGTAACGACTGTTTATAAGGGCTCCGTGTACAAACGGGAGATCGGATTCTATGCACAAATACAATTAATCTTACACATGCATGCATGTATTATTAGGATTTGTTAACTCAAAACAAAACCCAATATCTTATCCGACATCTAATATTACTTTGTTCGATTTGATATTAACTATACATATATAGTACACTCTCAACGCATATTCAAACCCATACTGTGTACGTTATAAATTAGACATGTTTGTATTTTCGCAACATAGTGTTTTGTTTTCTTTTTCCATTATATTATTTCCTAATAATATATGTGAAATTTTTAATCAGAGGAGATACAGTATTAAATGTATGCGTACGTATGTAAGGTAAATACAAGTTAGTTTAACTGATAATGTTATGAGGGGTGATATGTATGACCTGCATTTAAACTCCGCTAGCAACATATTAAAACATAGGGAAAGAGAAAAAAGTACAGGAGTGACGGTGTCAGGATGGGGAGTTGGGGGAGAGCTCGGCACAAGCCACCGAATCAATGATATAAAGGTGGGTAACAAAGGAGGGAATAACTTAAAGAGGTCATTTTTATTGCTTAAGTCATGCAATTCGTTCATTATCTTGCTCGCACATCAATGACTGAATTAGAATTTAGAGTGAGATAGAGATCGAAAATCTATTTTAAAAAGACAAAATGATAACAATGACTGGCCATTTCTTAAAAATAAAATTTAACTAGAAATTTAAATATTTTATTGTTTGACCGATCTACTAACCTTCCTCGTTTTGTCTCTAACGCTTTTATTATTGTGAAACTAACCTAGCGTCACATTACACGTTTACAATAACAATGTTTTACAAGTAGAAAATAAATACTATGGAAATTACGGGTTCATATATGTATACTATAAAAAAAGATGAATAGGGTTCTCATTAATTTAATTAGAACAAAGTTTTAATTTAATTAGGCGTTACTGGTTAGCTAATTTTTAACACAAATTTTCATTTAAGATAGAATTATTCGTCTTAAACATAAAATGGGTCAAATATTAACCTAATTGTATGCATATGACAAACATCTTATTATTCTCTAGGCATTTTATTTTTGTGTTATTTAAAATATTTGATCTGTTTTTGTTGGAATTTTGGCAACGGAAGTATTGTGAGCCCGATATTCTCAACATGGATAATTTTATTTATATGTTGAATCAGGCCCGTCTAATCCATGGCGCCCTATGTGCAATGGCACTGGGCCTCAAAATTTGGGGGCCCAAATCTTGCCATTACTCATATAGTCATATGATTTAATAAAAAAAAAAGGAGCAATGAAAGCATAATTGCATAAACCACGGCTGATTCAATTTCCTAAATCTTAAAACAATCTCCTTCCCAAATAATTAATCATTCCCCAAATAATTAAATTTCATCCCCAAAATAATTAGATTTGCTCTTTAATCTTCCCTTCAAACGCTTTATTTTAATCTTTAAATATGATTATCTCAATATCAATTCTTCACAAATCACTCCAAATTTATAATTAGAGTGTGATTAGTATCAAAACTTTGCAGTTACAATCATTTTCAATCGCCTATCAAAATCCAGATTTACACTTGAGTTTCGAAGAGATCGAAATAGGTAATTTTCTTCTTAATTTTAATGAATTTCATATTTCGATACGGTATTTTGATTATTGAGTAACATTATACAACTGAACCGTTTGTAGTTTTAATCTGAGCGATCTTGATCTAAAAAAGTTATAATTTGAATTTATCTAATAAAAACTCTTGAGCATTTATGTATATGTATATGGGGGAATGGTGGAATAAAAAATTTTAAAAGGAGAGAACGAAGTTATTGTTAGAATTGTCTTACTTAAATTGGGTAACTGTTTAGTGTTGGGTGATAATGTGGATTTTTTTTGGAATCTTTGTCTTTAATTTTCGTTCTTATTATTGACTTATTGTTTATTTTATTTTATTTTTCTGAATTTTCAATATTATTCTAAAATTTAATTCATTTGCAGCTATTGAAGGAAGGACAACGAGCAAAGAGTCTGAGATTAGAGAACTTTGTTTTTATCGGTTTTTAATTCACGGAAAAAGTCGTAGTTTGCATTAATATTTTATAGTACATATGTAAATTAAATTTGAAAATTTGAGGCTTTTTTTTTTTGCACCGGGCCTCCACATTTCTTGAGACGGCCCTGTGTTGAATGTGTTTATATTACATGATATTTGAGGGAGACGGTATTGATGAAACCTATTAGCTCCATGTTTGGAGCCATGGTTACACACTACTAATGATCTCAACTCCCATATTTATAGTAATGTAAGGGAGTATTCTAGAATACAATCCTTACTATTTTGTTCTATAATTTTCTAGAGCATTCTTACATAACTTATTATGTTACATTTCTAGATAATGTTAAATCCTAGATTTTTCTAGATTAATATTTTAACACTCCCCCTTAATCTTGAAAAATCTTGGATCGTATTTGAAGCTTATGTGATATCATCTTCGATTGTCTTGAATTCTTTGTTCTCGAAACTTTGTTATATGCTCCCCCATAAGCTTAAGTTTTCCGAACTTGGACAATCATTTGTTGCATTGCCTTCTCTTTTGAAAAAACGTCATATGACATATGCTCCTGGCTTATTTTATATGCTCCTCCCTTTTTGCTTCCATTTGTTTGCTTGATACAATTTTTCTTGAACTTGATATATTTTGGATTCTTGGTTGGACTTGTCTTGATTGTTTCCCTTTTTTTTCTTGAATTTCTTGTAGGGTTGACATTTTTTTGTCACCCTTGTTTGATTTGGGTTAGCCCCATGTGCTACCCTCCCTTGTTTAATTTTGGGTAGCCTCGTGTGCTACCCTCCCTGGTTTAATTTTGGGTTAGCCTCGTGTGCTACCCTTCCTGGTTTAATTTCGGGTTAGCCTCGTGTGCTACCCTCCCTGGTTTAATTTCGGGTTAGCCTCGTGTGCTACCCTCCTCGGATTAGCTCTTTTGCTATCCAAATTTCGTGGTAACCTTTTTTTTTGTTACCCTTGTCGGGTCAGTTTTCCTTTTTTTTACTTCCCGGATTTCGGGTTAGCATTTTTGTTTTTGCTACCCTATTGCTTTGAATAAAATGTTCCGGCTCATGTCCGTCAATAATTTCACTCGGACGTTTTTGCCCTTTTTTTATGTGTTGGGAAGAGTATTGTTTGATGAGTCGGAAGCAAATAAGTTTTTTTTTTTTGTGTGTGATATTTTTTTTTGATGGATCGGAGGAGGTAGGATCGTAATATCATCGCCCAGATTTGATAACCATGGGCTCTGATACCATGTTGGAATTTTGGCAACGGAAGTATTGTGAGCCCGATATTCTCAACATGGATAATTTTATTTATATGTTGAATGTGTTTATATTACATGATATTTGAGGGAGACGGTATTGATGAAACCTATTAGCTCCATGTTTGGAGCCATGGTTACACACTACTAATGATCTCAACTCCCATATTTATAGTAATGTAAGGGAGTATTCTAGAATACAATCCTTACTATTTTGTTCTATAATTTTCTAGAGCATTCTTACATAACTTATTATGTTACATTTCTAGATAATGTTAAATCCTAGATTTTTCTAGATTAATATTTTAACAGTTTTAATCTTTAAACGAATATATTTATTTTAAAAGAGATTATTTGAATTTTTAATCAAATTTACAATCCAAAAAATCAGGCCACACGTAGGGGTTTGGGAAGAAAGATAGGAAACAAGAGTTCGTGAAATAGTTGGGAACTACACAGTAAGTGTACTTATGTTTTGATAGTGCTTGTTGGTCTAAGAGACATGACGACATCTTCTGGTGTAACCTCCTCTTGCTTTCATGTGCATGCACCAAATGTCATGTAATTTCATTACCTAGAATTTAGAAAAATTGCTAAAATCAACGTGGTCAGGTCCTCTGAACAACAAATAGCTAAATAGTTGATGTAAGAAGAAATTTTTAGTGTAAACCGGATAAGATTAACAATTGGTCTCCGTGGTATACTATAACGATCGATCAGATTCTTGTTTAAAATGAATATATTCGTATTAAATTTATAACGAATTAAATAAAATGTACTATTTGAACAGAATGCTTAAAGGCTGACAAAAGACATAGCCCATTTAATACTAGTGGGGTACTGTTTAGCTCGTTTTAAAAAAGACCTAGTCAATAATTTTGTAATATAATAAAGTTGTGCTAAATTGAATTGAGCTGATATATTTCTATTTGGCGAACTAGTCTTTGTGTGTGGGCCGAGCTATAGTGTCACCCCGACATATAGCCCGACTCGCAACATGGTGACCTTTTTATATACACTTACATTTTATCAAAAAATTGAGTTGAAGTGGGCTAAACTAAGCTGAATTAAGCTCAATTCAGCTTAAACAAAATAATTTAAGCTAAATAAGAAGTGAAATTAAGCAAAAAAAGGACGAACCTTACTCCAAGTAAACAAAGGAGTATGAAGAAATTTTGTTTGGGAGTATGAATTAGTGCAAGGGTTAATATTGGAGGAAAACGGTGAAGTAGGGACTGAAATCAAGAAATTTGTCGGTTTTATATAAGCAAACAAGGCAAGTGGAGTTTCTTTTCTTAGGATTTGACTTATTAATTGGTAACTGCCCTTTAATTGGTCCTTAACTTTAGGTCTCCAGGTTGTTTATGCCTTGGGTTTATACTTAATTTAGCAACTCGTGAATTTGGTGGGACAAGTGCGATTAACTCTCCCTAAGAAGAAACGTATCATTAAGATTATAGAAGTATCACGAATAATGTAATAATAAGTTTACACGATTTTTGTTAAATAATGCATAAAAATTACTCGTAATATAATTCGGATTAAGACTTACTCTGTATTTGCTAGAATGGTTTTTTTATGTTTCCTCGTCTCAATCATTTGTTTATCTTTTATATTTTTTATAAAGTATTTTAATTAAAGATAGATAATTAAATAATTAGAACGTAAGGAGTAAAGTTTAATAAGCGTTACCTATGACTACTACCAAATGAAGTCATTACCTCATCGGTAGTGGCATGTTTGCCTACAGTTAGGGCAAGACTTGAAAAAAGAGTGACAATAAAAACATTGTCAATGGTGTGTTTTCTTCAATAAACATGTCATTCGCAGTCATATATATTTTCCTTCAAATTGAATTTTCTTGCTAGCTAGATGCATTATTGATGGCATGTGTATCTCTCGTCTTAGATTTAGGTTCTTGTAATTTTACGTGAACATAAGTTTGGACAATTTATCTTTATTACAAACGACCAAACCAAGACAACAATTTTCTATTTTACTAGCATAATCTTAAAAAAAAAAAAAAAAAAAAAAAAAAAGATATTCATTTTTCCTTAACCAAATCATATCACTATCCATCAACCATTCCTTCAAGAACTCATACTTTCAATAGAAGCATGAAGCATGGTTTTTTTTAATAGGATCTCTATGCAAGTTTGCAACCAATTCCCTTATTATATTTTTGTTTTCTACGCAACCTCATTCACCCCTTTAATCCCATTTCTTATTTTCGGTGATATTCCTCTTAAAAAAAATTATAGGAGAATACCGGTCTAGGATGAATAAAACATATGAAAATCTAGACAATATTGTAAAATTTTATGGTCAGAAATTCTGTCTATAAATTAAACCAAACCTAATTTTAAAATATGCTTCATCCTTAAAACGAATAGACATAAAATAATTTACTCCGTAATATTTACGGAGTATTATTTAAATATAAAAATTGAGCTTTAATTTCATCAGACAAATAAATAGTCTAATTTGCCAAACCTACATTAGGTAATGATCTTGGCGCGGACTAGACAAAAGTTCTTCCAAAATGAAAACCGATGTTATAACTAAAATTCATCCGATGAGATTTTGGGAGTAAAATTGATATTTCGATCCTAGGTAAATTTTAAACCTAGCTTCGTCTAACACAAATATTTATGTAATGCAATTTTATACAAGTTTATTGTAATTGGACTATTTTAATAATTACCTTTACCCTCCTTAACATTGTTAATCTGAATTCGTTTTACAACTATATTTGTTAATCTGAATTCGTTTTACAACTACATTGGTAGAAAATGGACTTAACCTAAATCATAGGAGAAGATCACCTAGACACGAACGAAAGACGAGGGAGTAGATGTACGCAGTGACGTACGTGCAATGCACAGAGGTAAAACAGGTAGTAAAAAAGGACGCAAAAATAAATGAAGAGTGAAAGAGAGTAAGAAACAGTGTCGGTTGCAAAACGATGTGTTTAGGGAACAAGCTTAGCTAGTGGGTCGGCCAAAAGCCTAACATTGATACCAACACTTTGGAGAACTGTTTGTCTCTCTTTTCTTTTTTTCCATTCTTTTTTTCTTCTTTCTTTACCCTTCTTGTCTTCTTGTCCCTACTATTCAATTTTGCTTCTACTTTGTCACACTCACAACTACTCACACCTCTATATATACACTACATATCACCTAAACAAATACCAAACCAAAAGTTTACTATTTGAAAAATAAAAAAAAAGGAAATTCTACGTTGTACTCCGGAGTTTTAAGGTTTTTCGAGTTGTAACTGTATCTGTTCTATACACGGGCAGTGATTAGATTTTTAAAATTGTGTAAAATGGAGCTTGAATTAGGTCTTTCTCTATCAAATTGCACATTTCATAAAATCCAAAGTTTGAAAGAATTGGATTTGATTGGTTGTTATGTTAATTATGAGGGGAATAATCAAGATTATTATGGTGATAATTTGAGTAGTTTATCATCTTGTGAAAAGAGTAGTAGTGTTAATGAAGGTGATTATGAACAAGAAATAAGGAATTATGATAATGGTTTGTGTAGGAAGAAAAGAAAGTTTGATGAAGTGGAAAAGTCTGAATTTTGTAAAGGTGAAACTCTTCCTCTTTTGCTTTGGGATAAGCACCCTAATGAAGATGATAGTGACCACAAAAGGCTATGCACTTCCACTTCTTTCACAATTTCCAAGTACTATTCTTATCTTTTTCACTATTTTTATATGGTGCAATAATAAAAAAAAAATGACCATTTTATAACTTTCTCAGGTAAAATAGTGTCTTTTTTCCGTCACACAATACAACAGCCGCCACACAATAACTATTGTTTTCTAGCTGCAAGTAGTGGTGATTCATTTGAAATTTCAGTAATTATTGTGTAAGACCTTATAATTCCTTTCGCATTTCAAAGATTTTTATAGATTTACTAGGATTATTAGAAAAAAAAATTTATAAAAAATTGTGAAAGTCATTCAATATCCTATTTTTCACTAAAAATCTAATATGTACATATTTCGATTATTAACCCGTGTTAGAAAATCCGTTATTCTTATTCTTATTATTACTAGTGCATTATTTTCACAATATGTGCATTTCGGTTTTTTCAATGACAAATTATGATTCTGAATTTGAGTAGTTTTGTACGGATCATAATTCAAGTTAACTTAATTTTATTGCACGTAAGGATTCAATCTTTTTTTTTCCCTCAATTATCTTGAATTATGAATTATGATAATTTTGATTAATGAATAACAATATTTTGTGTAGAAATGAGAGTGATGAAGTTGTGGGTTGGCCACCTATAAACACCTACAGAAGGAAGCAGCATGACACCCATCCACAACAGCACCACCACAACCGCCGTAGAGGGAATTGCCAGGCTGTGGAGAACGGTGGTGGTGGTTGTGGCCGCGGTCCACGGTCCTTATACGTGAAGGCTCAAATGCAAGGGTGTTTAATAAAAAGGAAAATTGACTTGAAACTATACCATTGTTATGAGACTCTCACATCCAGCTTACTACAAATGTTTGGCAAAGGTAATTCTTATGTGAAACAGTTTCTCGATAAATTTATTACGAGACCTCTTATATAACGGTTCAATATATTTTTTTTTTTTTTGAGGAACGGTTCAATATCTTTTAATTAAATATAAAATGTCAAATGGTAATCACAGAAATTTTCAAATACAGATCAAGATAGAGTGGATGATTATAAGCTCACATATCAGGATGAGGAGGGGGACTGGCTACTAGCCGGAGATGTACCATGGAGGTATAATTTCATTTCTCTTTTTTTTTTTTTCCTTTTTTTTTCCCGGTAAATGTTTCTTTAATTAGCTTTTTAATGTGTACCCTAACCCTCTCACATGTTAAAAGAACCGTTTTTAATAACAATTTATTTATTCTTAGTTTAATTCAGCTTGTTAAACTCATGGATTCATAGAAAAAGAACTCGTACTAGTCAACGTTATTGTAAACGACAAAATAAAATTTAAAAATTATGGGAGACGGTCTCACATTATGAGAGGGATTTATTAGGTAAAAAGACAACTCAACATAAAATGAATCGTCTCACGCCGTGTTAGTTCTATAAAGTGTCTGTCACAAATAAAAATTTGTGTTTTTGTGTTAATTCTATAATTTGTGATCTGAAAAAGGTTGTAATGAGTGTAAATAAGGAAGTTCATGCATTGTAACATGTGTGTTGCATGCACGGAATAACTCTAATCAAAGCAACATAGTCCATAGACATCATCAAGAGTAGTTATCATAGTAACATAGGCATCATTTGTGTTAGGTGCGTGATTATATATATAAAGGTCAGTTTTGGCAGCTGTTTGTTTCCTTTTTCTTAAGCTAATAAATACTTGTTGTTTGCTTTACTTTGACGAAAATCTTTGTTAAAATGAGAGTCTAACACAAGTTTTAATGGTTTGAACCAGGCCAATTAACGGTTTAATATGAACTACTTTGTATGAGTACGTCTTATATAGTAGAACGTTCTTACATACGGAGTAGCTCATATATAGTCATTTGTTTTACATATATGAGAGAATTTTTTTCTAAAATGGGATTGAAAACCAAAGAAATTATCAAAATAGGTTGCATTTCAAAGTAATTATCCAAAATGGGTCCACGTCAGCACCGAAGCTAGCTTCGGATTCAAGTCGTTCTCCCCCTAAGCGACTACATCCCGGGCAACAAGTTAATATTAGTGATTTTATGGCTCGGATGTTTTTGACCCAAATCGCTGTGCCGGTAGGCGACTTGGGCTAAAGTCGCTCCCCCATTGAGCGACTACAATATTTTGGGGTAAAAAAAAGAATTGTGTATGTTTGGAGATTCGATCCCACGTCTACTAATATAAATGCATAAATTCTTAACCACTACAGCAAGTGTGCTTCAATATTTACGTAAGCACTTAAACATTTATATCACATATTAAATGCAGTAGTTATATATTGGGAAAGAATATATTTACTTGATTGCAAATATTAAGCATAAATATCCTGTTGGCATTGTGGAGAAGAGGCAAGGGTTAGGCTACTTATGATCGGGGTTCGATTCCCCATATGTTCTATTTTTTTGGTAATTTTATTTTTAATAAAAATACTACTTTACGTCTAAAGTCGCTACCGCCCACAGCGACTTGTCTTCTAATCGCCTGCCGGCTGAGCGACTTGGACCAAAATCTTAAGCAACTTTATTTTCAATTTTTCATGTCATCCCGGATGTAGTCGCTTAGGGGGAGAGCGACTTGAATCCGAGGCTAGCTTCGGACTGACGTGGACCCATTTTGGGTAATTATTTTGAAACTCAACTCATTTTGATAATTTCTTGTGTTTTTTACCCCATTTTAGAAAAAAAGTCTATATGAGAAGATAATTTTGAATAATATACGTAGTAAAATTAAATGACCGAGCAGTGTTAAAATAATTACGAGAATTCCTTTTTTATTAAGGCTATGAATCCTCTAAATTGCAGAACGTTCACACAATCGGTCCGACGTCTGAAGATGGTGAGGAGAGATGATTGATCGAAGATTTTTCAGAACCATTTGGAGAGTGATTGAAGAATGAAGACATCTTTGTTAGATGTACATGTACTACAAAAACTTTGCAATCCTTACCTCTTGCTTGTCATTGTAATGTACCCATTTAGTCATTAATATAATATAGATATAGTTTTTTTTTTTTTTTTTTTTTTGAATCTCTATTTCATGTCACATTTGTCGTTTAGTTTAGAAATTTTGGTTGATTATTACTCTCTTTATCTCATTCATTTATTTACCTTTTTTATTATTTGTAAGAAAGTATTTTAATTAAAGATAAATAAATAATTAGTACAGAGGGAATATATCTAAGTATATAAGTGTTGATGCTTAATTTAGTTAAGGTGCTAAGGGGGTGTTTGGTTGGGTATATTTGAGGTGATTTGGAATGAAGTTACATATCCAATAAATTCTAACTCCATCCCAAGTCCCCAATCTCTTGAAATTCCATATCCATCCTCCTTCCTTGGATTCAAACTTCATTCCCCTCTTCTATAATTTATGGTGAACCAAATAAGATTTGACAAGTATGAATTTGGAACTCCATACCACCATACTATCAAACTCCATTCCATTCCATTCCATTCCATTTCATTCCGATCAAACGACCCCTAAATCTATTACTTTAAGGGTATGTTGGCCCATACACTGAAGAATAAGTTATTGGCTCTAAGTCATATTAATACATATTAAAGATAAACGAAGTCCAAGAAGAAGAACGTTGGATTGGGGGAAGTTATATCAAGCGCCTGGATGAAGTTTGAAGAAGACTCGGTGTTTATTCAACCGCCTCCCCACTAAGAAGTGATTATCAGGAAGTAGGGTATTTGCCTATATATAGGAAGTAGGGTATTTGCCTATATATACAAGAGGCATGTAGAGAATTAACGTGATATATATTGAATGAATAAATTAGATTGAGTATGATACATTATATATAGTACAAGGCATATGAGATACAACGTAAAACCTAGTAACAAACTACCTAAGTTACATAAAGAAAGGCTATATTCTAGGAGAGGAATAAGGAGGATATTTGAATGATTATTATGAGATAACCATTCCCTTAATCGTAGTGTTGACTATGATTGTATATCCTTGATACGCTCCCTCAAGATGGACGGTCGTAGAGTTAGTCTGATCTTGGATATTAACAGTGAGTAGCGCGGCGTAGGTAGAGGCTTGGTGAACGAGTCAGCCAGTTGATCATCGCCATTAATGTGTTGGACTCGAATAGTACCAAGATTAACTTGTTCGCGAACAAAATGAAAGGCAAGTGCTAGATGCTTCATTCTTGAGTGGAAAATCGGATTTGCGGAGTAGTTTGTTGCACCCAAGTTATCACAAAATAGGACAGGAGTATTGGTAGGACGAATGCCAAGTTCAGACAACAAGGACTTTAACCAGAGAACCTCAGCAGTCGTATCAGCGAGCGCGCGATATTCGGCTTCGGTTGTGGATCGTGACAGAGCCCTCTGTTTTTTAGATGACCAAGATATGGGATTTTTGCCAAGAAAGACAATGTAACCTGTTGTTGAAACGTAGTCATCTTTGTCACCACCTAAATCCGCGTCACAGAAGGCATGAAGTGTGGAGGAAGTATCCTTGAGTAAGGTAATGCCGAGGTGAATTGTTCCACTGAGATACCGAAGTAATTTCTTAAGAGCAACCCAGTGAGTGGATGTCGGGTGGGTGAGAAATTGAGCCAATTTATTTACCGGATATGCAATGTCGGGCGCGTGAGAGAGAGATATTGAAGACTCACGACAATAGCTCGATAAGTTGTTTCATCGTGGATAGGTTGATCGGGGTGCTTTGTAAGTAGCTGGTGTGATTGCATAGGCGTGACAGAGGGTCGACAATCCGACATATTATATCGTACCAACAGGTCGGAAATATACTTCGATTGATTTAAGTGAAGACCTTTCGTTGTCGGGGTAACTTCCATGCCGAGGAAGTAAGAAAGCGGACCAAGATCTTTGAGAGAAAACCGAGTTGAGATGGCTGAAATGAACCGATTAACTTCGTTGATTGACGGACCTGTAATGATAATATCGTCCACATATACTAAAACAAATAACTTCACATTAGTTTGATCAAAAATAAATAAGGAAGAATCAGCAATGGATTTTCGAAAACCATAGTGAGTAAGATAATTTTGAAGTTCCGTATACCAAGCACGGGGTGCTTGTTTTAAACCATAAATCGCTTTACTTAACTTGCAGACATAATTGGGTTTGTCGGGATTAACGAAACCAGGTGGTTGAATCATATAAACAGACTCATGTAATGTACCTTGAAGGAAGGCGTTATTCACGTCAATTTGGCGCAACGACCAACCATTCGTAGTGGCAAGAGATAGTATAAGGCGGATGGTGGTAGGCTTTATTACGGGGCTAAAAGTTTCGGAGTAATCAAGACCGGGCCGTTGATGGAAGCCTTTAGCAACAAGGCGGGCTTTGTGTTGCTTCAAGCTCCCATCGGGATTGTATTTGATTCTAAATACCCATTTACACCCAATGGTATTTGGAATGGAGTCGGGGGGAACAAGTGTCCAGGTCGCATTGCGGGATAAGGCATCATACTCGGCTTGCATTGCAGCGCGCCAAAGTGGATCAACAAATGCTTGTTTAACAGTGGTTGGTGTAATGTATTGAGTAGGGACAGTGGCTAATTTAGCATATTTCGGGTTCGGCTTTCGGATATTGTTGGACAGGCGTGTTGCGTGGTGAGGAGGAGGAGGAGGGGGTGGAGGAGGGGGTGGTGGGGACGATGATGGGGTGGAAGGTGTTTGGTCAGGGGAGGGTGTAATGACGGGGTTAGAGGAGGTGCTGGTATTAGAGGGAGCAATATGGGACGTACCAGTAGGAGGGTTGGGATTGGATGACAAAAGAGGAATAGATAATTGGCACCAATCAGTAGGTGTGATAGAGGTAGGGTCAGTAGTGATGTCCATGAGGCGAGAATATGGATATTGATCATCAATAAATTTGACATGTCGGGAAGTGTAAACACGAGAAGTAGTCGGGTCAAGACAAAGATAGGCACTTTGAGTGAGTGAGTAGCCAACAAAGACGCATTCAACAGACCGGGGTTGGAGTTTGTGATCAGTGTATGGTCGCAACCAAGGAAAGCACAAGCATCCGAAGTTATGAAGTTTGAGATAGTTCGGTTCTTGGTGAAATAATTTAAAATATGGGGATTGGTTATTTAGTACTGGGGTGGGCAGACGGTTGATTAAATAGGCAGCTGTGGTGAACGCATATGGCCATAGGGAGAGAGGAAGACGGGCATGGGTAAGTAATGATAGGCCGGTTTCGACAATGTGTCGATGCCGTCTTTCAGCGAACCCATTGTGTCCTGGCGTGTGAGGTGGGGAAGTGAGATGAGTGATGCCAGCAAGATTAAGGCCGGATGTTAGAGTCGTAAATTCGCCACCATTGTCGGAGTAAAATTTACGAATTGGTTTATCAAAGTGTTTTTCGGTAATGGCTCGGAATTTATTAAATGTATCTTGTGTATCGGATTTACGTTTTAATGGGTAAAGCCAAATATAATGAGTAAAATGGTCAACAAAAATTACGTAATATTTAAAGGAGTCGGAGGAAATTATTGGAGAAGTCCAAACATCGGAAAAAATCAAATCAAGAGACGTAGTAGAATGTAAGGACGCTTTGCCAAAAGGAAGTTTGTGGCTTTTATTTAAATTGCAAGCAATACATGGTGCTAAATTGGAAAAACGGAAATTAAGTGTGGAGCTAAGAAGCTTTAGCGTTTTGGATGACGGGTGGCCAAGTCGGTGATGCCACGATGCTTGACTCGGGGACGTGACAAGATTGGCTTGTGGAGAGGGAGGAGTCCAGATATAGGAACCATCAACAAGCGGGCCTTGAAGAAGAACCGCTCCCGTCTGAATTCCCTTAACATAAAAAGAAGACGATGAGAAAACCGCATAAGCATTATTATCGTGACAAAACTGAGAAATAGATAATAATTTACGGGATATGGATGGAACAACAAGGACGTTTTTAAAGCAAAGAGAAACAGGAGAAGATGAAATAGAAAAAGAACCAGAGTGGGTAATTTGTAGAGCGGATCCGTCACCTATGACAAGGTCATCCGGACCGTCATAGGGCTGATGGAGAGACAAGGTATTGAGATCATCTGTAATATGGTGCGAAGCTCCACTGTCAACGGTCCAAGAACGGGTTGGGGGTGGAGTAGAGTGTGAAGCCGTGTGTGCCTGGGGTGGGGGTCCTCTCGGTTTGCGGGTGGGGAACACAAAGGTGGGGTATTTGGATTGAAGGTCAGGGCAATCAGATGCAACATGACCCACTGTGTCGCAGTATTGGCAGCGGCCTTTGAAAGGTTTCGAATAGGCAGAGGGCGTGGTGACAGTGGTGTTTGGTTTGGAGGGTGAATGTGTGGCACGATTTTGGTAATTGTTTCGATTGTTGTTTCGGTAGTTAGCAGCATTGGCAGAGGGGTTGAAAACAGAGGAGGAGGGTTCGTTTTTGATACGGAGCTCGTGTTGAATAAGTTTTTCGTGTAATGCTTCAAAGGAGATAGGCGTATCACGAGCACGAATCGGTTCGATGACAGCACGGTATTTGTTGTAATTGAGTCCATTGAGGACCTTGTTAGTGATGTCATCGACATCCATGGGGTGTTCTAGCTGGCCCAAATCATCGGTGCATGATTTTATGGCTGTCATGTAGTCGGTGATGGTCATATGGTCGGTGTGTGTGATATTTTCAAGACGATCTCTGATTTGCAAACGGTGACCACGAGACGAATTGGCAAACGTTTTGGTGAGTGTGGTCCAAGCATCGTGCGATGTCGGGTCATTAGCAATGAGAGCAGCAATGGGAGGGGCAAGGGTTCCAGCAAGAGCACCGAGGATCAATTGATCTTGACGGTACCATGTCATGTAGGCGGGGTTGGCTTTAGTGGTGGTTTGGGTGTCGGGTGGTGTGGGATTAACAGTAATGGTTTTGGAGGGGATGGGTGCAGATCGGTCAAGAAAGGAGAAAAGAGCAAGGCCATTCATGATAGCCCTGACTTGGAATCTCCATTGACGGAAAGTGACCGAATCCTTGAGTTGAATGCAATTGGCAAAGGTAACAATGGTGAGGGGTTGGTTGGGTTCATCGGGGTTAACAAGTTGAAGTTGGTGAGCCATTCGGAATGATTGGTCGGAGTGCACAGGAGACGTGAATAAGGCGTTGCTGAAATTTTGTTTCGATGATCGTAAGGATCGATTAGGCTGATACCATGTAGAGAATTAACGTGATATATATTGAATGAATAAATTAGATTGAGTATGATACATTATATATAGTACAAGGCATATGAGATACAACGTAAAACCTAGTAACAAACTACCTAAGTTACATAAAGAAAGGCTATATTCTAGGAGAGGAATAAGGAGGATATTTGAATGATTATTATGAGATAACCATTCCCTTAATTGTAGTGTTGACTATGATTGTATATCCTTGATAAGGCATTCATTCGAATGAGAACAACTCGAACAACTTAAACAATGATTGTAGATTCGTAGGCTTAGATTAGATCAACATAGCTTTAGACGTAGCACGACAAACGCATCCGATCTTGGAGGTAATCAGTCATATATCCATTAGTTTGTAATTTAGTAATCACGAGTACTCTTGTGAAGACTCTAGTTGATTTTGTGTTATTGGATTTTTCTTGATATATAAGTATCGTTGAAATTTCTGTGTTTAAGTTTGAGAATTATATCATTCATCTTTGAACGCTAAATTATCATAAATAATTTAGCGCTGTTTATTAGATTATTACGCATCTACAACTGTGGCTCAAATCATTGTATTATTAAAGGGTAGGTCACAAAGTGTAGGAGGGTAGTTACGACCTCCAAGGTATCTTAAGATACTGTGCTTGTTTCCACACAAACAATAAGCTACACGTAACAGTTGTTAACTACGGAGTGTCAACTTTTGTACATATATAAAGAAACGTACGAGATGGTCCAGAAACTTTAAAGTAGATTAACGCATAAAACACCTCCACGTGAACTAATTGAAGGAGTGTAATGCTTAATTATTTGATGAGAAAATCACGTATAAATACAAAGTATAACCGAGATATGCAAGTCTACACGGAATATTTGCCTAATTTACAGAATACAGAATGGTAAATAATAAAAAATATTTTTTTACACAATATATTCTATTTTATTTTAACACACCGATGCAGTCAAACTAAGAGGCTCACAAACGTTGAGATTGACTCTAAAATCATCAAAGAGGACGAGTCGTACACCTTTAGTGAAAATGTCAGTTATTTCCGAACGAGAGGGAACATGATGAACTTTGACATCTCCCCACCCACACACTTTCTCACGAACAAAATGAATGTCGAGTTCTATATGTTTAGTTTGTTGATGTTGCACCAGGTTCCGGCAAGATAAATGGCATTGATATTGTCGTAGTAGACAATTGTCGCGTTAGATAATTACAAATGATGAAGTTGAGTAACAAGTTCTATAGCCAACAAGACTCCGAAACAATAACATTAGCGACCCCATATACTCAGCTTCAACACTAGACCGACATAAAGTAGGTTGACCTTATTTTGAAGTCCGGGAAGCGAGATTGTCACCCAATAAGACAGAATAACTACTGGTAGCCCAAACCGCATTAGTGTACGAAGTGAATGAGTAAACTTTTGAAGAACCAACCAAAAGGCCAAAGCGCATAATACCCTTAATATACCGTAAGATACACTTGAGCGCATTCATATGCGTTTTCATAGGATTATGCATAAAGCATACCTGCTGAACTGCATATGAAATATCAGGTTGGCCGGGTAAAAATTAGGTATTGGATCGAGTGCCCAGCGAGACTCTGATACAAATTATATTCAGAATTATTAGGATATTAGGCCCATTAGGGCCGACTATCATTAGGGTTAAGTTATGAGTTACGACGGCTACCGTCTAGGGTTTAGACTAATGTGGTTTACTATATAATCGTCATCTATTCAATGAGATACACAACTCAATAATACAATTACGTTTATGAAATATTCTCTCCTCTATAATCTTATCATAACTGCCTAATTATCCCTTGACCTTTTATGATCAATGATACATCAATTTGAAAGATACATATGTTAATTTTCATCTCCAACAAGATTCACCTTAAAATATAACCTACAACTCGAGATATGCAAGTTTGAGCATGGCTAACCTGTGTTGTAATGAACAATTCAGCATTTATAGGCATCTTTCAGATTAGATAACTTGTATCTTAGGATTAACCAGGAGGCCCCATATACCAAAGTAGAGATAATTGAGTTAGCTTTTATATGCAATTGGAATCACCCAAAATAGTGACCTAAATCTTGAGTTTGTTGACTAAAGATAGGCTGATTAGAATGGGTATAATGGTAGATGGGACGTGTGAGTTATGTGGCAACTTCCCTGAGGATCATCATCATATGTTCAGTGATTGTGTTTTCATGCAAAGCTGCTCTAGCTTATTGCAGGATAAACTGAGGCTAAGATTCAGTGCAGATGACATTGTGCATTGGTTTTCAAATAGCAGGGCAGTCACTAGAATGCAGAAGGGGTACATAGGAGCTTCTTATGTGGCACTATATTACTATGTCTGGATTACAAGGAATGAGGCAAGGTTGAATGGTATGGTGAGAAGGCCTGAATGTGTCGTAAAGCAGCTGCTGGTTGATATCAGTCACAGGTTTCATAGAATGAATTCAAGCAAACTCAAGGCCCGTGACTTGGAATGGATCCATAGTATTTGTGTTTGAGTTTTGTAGAGCCTTACGTTTTTTGCTGTATATGTTTATATATAGGACTTTTTGTAAACTGTAACACTTTGATTGATTCTAATATACTTAACTTTCCCCAAAAAAAAAAATCTTGAGTTTCTCAACTTTTAGCGTTGACAAGTCAAATTCAGAAAACAAGTTGACATTCTATTGCACCTTCTTGTTTTGAGGCTCATCAAGTTGATTCATGTCATTTATATTTGGTCACTACTTATTAATAGTTTAGGAGTTAGGACCTGACCTGACACAGTGACACATTTTACATAAACCTGACTAGGGAGTTAATGGGATCGAGTGCAACTTGGGTCAGTTCAACTTTGCATGAATTTGAGTAGGAGTTAATCGACTCATTTCGAATACGAGCCATTTTAGAGTGTGCGATTATCAAATTATTTAGCGTTAACCTAAATCATTTGCTTGAGTTACAAGCACTTATACTTTACGTAACAAACTAGAAATTACTCCCACTTTTTTTTGGAAATATTTCCATATGATTACTTAGCTACGTACGTTCTAGCATGATCCAAACTTCCATATTTCCATATTATTACAATTTCACCGACTTCATATATAATATATTATAATATTATTACTCCCTATATATAGCTTTAACCTCCCTCCCTATTCATTAAACTCATAACAAATTTCATTAACGTTTCATCAAGCTTAGCTTAATACAAATCATGGCTGCTGGTTTACCTATGGGTGTCCGTTTCCAACCTACGAAATTACAACTCGTCGACTTTTTTCTCCGTATTAAGCTTAGCGGCCAAGTGTTGCCGCCATGCTACCCTCACTTTCTTGACTTTGATGTTTACACTGATCATCCCTTTAATATCTTGGATTCGACTAAAGAAAGGAGAGGCGTCAATGACGTCAACGAAGGGTTCTTTTTCAGTCGAATTAATAAGTTAACTCCCAACGGAAAGAGGATTAGTCGTTGCATAAAAGGTATCGGAACATGGTCGGAGAAGTCCCAGGCCAACGAAGTGTGTATTGGCAATCGTGTTGTGGGGATCGAGAAGTACTTGAAGTTTAAGCCGGAAGGAAGGAGTAATAATAATTATGAGGAGGAGGATGAGTGGATTATGCATAAGTATTCTCATCTAAGGAACGATGATGAGAAGGAGGATGAGATGGTTGTGTTATGCCATATCACCAAGAAACCGGATTCTACTAAGGATGGTGATGAAAGGCGTAGGCGGCTGAAAAGGGGTCAGACTTACGCGGCTATTATGCCAATAGATTACGAAGCCAGTTCAAGTAAACGAGGTCGTATTGAATATGAACCGTCAGGGTGCAATAATAATTCTGGCGTCATTAACCCTAATCAAGATTATATGAGTCAAACCGTGGTCTCGGGTTATCAATATGCATATTGTCCTGTGCCTCAAGCTAATGAAAACAAGAATGTTGTTGATAATGCTGATAATCAAGCTTATGAAGTTGATGGTATAATCCAATTAACGGAGCTAGGTGATGATCAAGTTTACGATATGGAGCCATTATTAGAACAAGCCGAGCATGGACTATTGCTTTCAAATGGTCACATAGAAGATATCGACCAATTCCTACATGAAGCTGAACAAGCCTACTGGCTGCCAAAAGGAGATTCATTGACAGCAGGTTGCGACTTCAACAACAACGCAAGAGTTTGACGCGTTTAGCGATCTTAATAATCTTGATATCTGTTCAATCCCGCCTTTACTGCCTTTCTAGTTTGGTTTCCGTTATTTGTTGTTGTTTTTTAATCTTAATATTGATTAACTTCTTTGTAAATAGCTTAGCAAAAATTATTGTTATGTATGACAGACTTATGTTTCTAAGTCGAATGGCCGTGAATTTATTTAAAAAATCGTCTAAAGATACAAAAGATGTGGTCGCTTCGATTCTTCCTGTTTTAGGGCCATGGCTGCTAGCTAGATAGCTACTTCAGCTAGTTGAGAGGTAAGACCACTTCGATTTTTCTGTTTTAATTTTAAACATTAACAAAAAACACTATAAATAAAAGACTATAAATGGTAAAATCAATCATGAAAATAACCAAACCAAATCCTCATTACTACTAAGAGAATAAAACTCTTAATAGTTTTCCCGCCTAAAAGAATACTTCCTCCATTCAACTCCACTCTACCACTTTCTTTTTTTCACGTTTGTCAACGCGTGTTTTACGCGCTAAATATTGTTAGTTACGTATTTGGAAAAATTATAAAAGTTAGATATTTTTAATGTACTCGTAAAGACGAATCAAACAAGATCCCACATGAATATATTTCCACTTAGGTATTGAGAGAAAATCGAAATTGAATACACAATTGTGAATAGTGTACAAAAGTGAAATAGGTAGAGTGGAGTTGAATGGAGGAAGTATCTCTCAAATGGGTCTATTTAATTGGATACTCACTGAGAATGAGATTGGGAATGAGATGTTATGAATAAAGGTAAATATAAGAGTAATATACATAAGGAAAGAGAATGGAGGGAAGAATTGTTGTATTGATCTTGATGCTTTGTACATGCTATTTATAGTTACACTTTGTTGTAACGTAGGGGTATATAATATTGATAACATATAGAATGTTAAATGCGTAACGGACATCCATAAATAATATATATGTTATAACGCTCCCCCTTGGATGTTCGTCAATCAAAACTGTATAATGTCTCCTAATACGCATATGATGCTGCCTCATTAAAAACCTTACCAGGAAAACCCAGTGGGATAAAACCATGGTTAAGAGAAAAAGAGTGCAGCGTGTATTTTACTCCCCCTCATGATTACATCCTTGGATTTTGCCGACTTGATCCATGTCGTGATAAAAATTCTGTCTTTGAACTATTATGCATCCATATTTGATAAGCATGATTGGTATCTTCAATCAATAGGAATTAGTGATCATTTCAATCATCACACTTCTTCAAAGCTCTAATGGTTATCTATATCAAGTCTTGAATCTGTACTTCAAATAATATGCGGACTCTTATAGTTGGATATTATTCAACCATTCTCATTAGTAAGCATAACTTTAGTAGCTTACACTAAATGTCATATCAGCATCAATATATCCAGGCATAAAGTGTATTTATAGACTTAATATGCTACCTCATTAAAAACCTCGATAGGAAAAACCCAATGGGACAAAAAATCTAGTCGAAGGGAAAAAGAGTGTAGCAGTCATCAATTAGTTTGTTCTCTTCTGGAGAATCAACTTGATCATTGAATAAGTCATCTGAAATCTTCAATGATTTTCTTTGCTAAATCCCCTGATCTTATAGATCGATATTCTCAATATAAATATTTAATACATTAATCGATTATTATGGTACTTATGGACCATAAATTATTTCATATATTTAGCAAAGAGTATATAATCACATAAATTCTCATAGATGCTCAAACTTCAGGTTGAGACACAATAAACTTTTCAAGAGCATTGATGTTCAATATTCGCAATCAGTGCGTAGAGGTTCATATGTTTAATCATAAGTGCTCCGGAAACTCAATTGATCAACCACACCATCAATTGATATAATTTATAATAGGCTCCTTCAGGGAGTTCTCAATTATGTAAGTATATATCTCCACTTATACATTTATTCATGTAGGAGAAAAGATATCAACCATGTGCATGCATATGATGTATACCTAAGTACTAAATTACATGTTCTATAATAATATAGTGATGTAATTGATATGCAGTGATGCAGTAATGCAGTGATGTGGATAATATGCAAATGATGAATTTACTTTCTATATGCACACGATGAAGACGACTTAATAATGCAAACTGTACAATATTCTTTTCAATATTCATGATCATGAATGGACTTCAGATCCAAGATAGACTTCGAGTCTATGTTCATGTTCATGGATGGACTTCAGGTCCAAGATAGACTTCAGGTCTATGAGCTCATTTCTGATTATCGATTGTGTCGACAATTGTAATGGACTTTCATTTCCATATACAAGATCCCCATTATATAGTCCATTAAATTTCGCGCGGAATATGTATCGGTTCCATCAATATATCAATATAATTTCTTTATTTCTTGATATTATCAGTACTGTTCAATGATATCTGAATATAAGTATATATATGTGGTTCCATTATTTTTCCGTACAGGCCATCTATTATTATTCAGATATCTATGTCACTTTAGGGACATTCAAGTTTCATTACTCTTCATGAGTACCAGTTGCACATGCTTGCCATTTTTCTCTTGCTTAAAACTTATAATATGTGAACCGAATATGACTTTCATAATACACTTCACGTGTGATTATTATACAATTTGGCAAGAATTCAAATTTTATTACATATACTCTCTATGACCAACCTATAGCTCACTGACACGCCTAAAACGTCGCTATTTAAGACGGCCAAATTAACAATTTATATACCACAATACGTACTAATTAATACTAATTATAAACTAGTAAAGTAGCAAGTAATAAGATCGAACCCAAGAGAAGGGGGGTTTTGCAATGGTGAAATCAAGAGAGAAATTAGAACAATTGTGATAAATTAACAACAAGTATGTAAAAAGGGAGGTTGTTTTGGTTGGTTTTCAAAGACAAAAGGAAATTCAAACAAGAGTGAACAACAAGTAATCATCAATCAAACAAGTTTTAAGATGGAAATTTATCAACTTTAAGGAAGCCTTAATCCGACTCAATAAAGTGAGGCACTTTAGTTGATAAAACCACTCAATCAATCCTTCTAATTAATATTATTGCCCTATTAGTGAGATTGAATCTCCAAATTCCCTTAATTAGAAGCCAATCACAAGGAAATCACACTTAATAATTGACCCAACTTATTAATTCCTCTAGTGAAAATCACACACATAGATTAATTAACAAGAGGATGAAGCAATAGGAATCTAATAGGTGCAATTACTCACAATGAAATCACAATTAATGAGCAATCACAACTTAATCTCTCAAATGTTAATTAAACCAAGAAAAAATCACATTCATTAGTCTAATAACAAGTTGTTGCAATATGGGATTACAAGGAAATCACACTTAATAAACCCAACAACATGTAAATTAAGGAACTTGGCAAGATTAAGTAACAAGGAAATCACACTTAATTACCAAAATCAAATAAGGATTCCAAAATTAAGCAATTAAACACAAGAGATTAAGGATAATAATGATAATTAAGGAAATATTAAGGAGTCTTACAACCAAAGATTACACCTTTGAGTCAGATTAAGAAAAGGAGATTAGTTCTCCATAGTAGATCTAAACCAAATTAAAAGATGAAGAATCTCCAAATTACAACTTTGATTTTTCAATAATGCAAAAGACCCCTAAAACCTAATGGTGTTCAACTATTTATAGTCCTAAGATGCGAAACATTAATGGGCTTTAAGCTAGGAGCAAGACCGTAACAAAATTCGCCTAAACCCAGAAAATTTGCACGGTGAGAATTTCTAGACAGAAATTTCGCACGGTGCGAGTTTCCTATTGGACAACATTTTTTCTGAAGGTCATATCTCTCTCGTTACTTGGCCAAATGAGGTGTGACCTACCATTGGAAAGCTAAGAACATAAGCTTTCACCTCCATATGGCCTTGCATCGATACGACCTCTAGAACTCAAGATATTCCCATTTGAAGTCGATCCTTATGCAAACAACACTTCAAATCTTCAATTGCTCCATCCTTTAACTTCTTCATGTCTTAGCTAGTCTTCCTTCTTGCTTGTAGATGTTTTGTACCATGGTATACTTCAAGACATGCCTTTGCTTCCGATCATTGCTCAAAACTCCATTACTAACCCGACATTAAGAAAATGGTAAATGTGACGTAAATCATGTGAAACCACATCCCAACGCCGCTTTATTATGCATAAAATAAGCTAAATAGATAGTAGATATACGAGCCTATCAAATACCCCACACTTAAGCCTTTTCTCATCCCGAGCAAACTATTATAGAACCAATCAATCAACAAAAGGCTCACAAAATAAGTATGGGTACGCTCAATCGATCCATCCCTCTTCTCTCATAACTCATCCTACTTATGTCTCCCTCATCACATTATCAACATGGTCACTATTCCGTTACAACATCATCACAAAAGTAAGTGACCCAAAGCCTCCATAATGAACGCTCTTCACTCACGCGCCCTCCTTATGTCTTCCCTCATCTAAGATGATCCTAATTTCCACCAATTCAATCTCATTTTCATAATCCAACATAACATCCTCCTTGTTTCTCCCCCTTATCACTCCATCCATTTGAAACACAAGGTTATCTAGCATCAAAAACCTCCAAACTCAATAATTAGACAACCTCAAATTCCTCCAAAAATACTTCAACACAATCCATGACAAATCATACAACAACAACAACAACAACAACGATATCATCCAAACAACTCAAACACCAAATGCACCAAGTGCTAGTCATAAGATAGGCCTCCAAATCCCCCTCCTAGCCTTGGCACACTTTTAACCTACCCTTCCAACCTTCTTTGACTCCTCCTCTTATGTCACCAACACCATGTAGGAAGTAGTGAAATATGTGACAAGAAATCAATATTTCATCATTTTTCTTTTCCTAGCTCTCTCATTTTGCCTAAACCGCCCTTTCGGGTTTTCGGTTTAGCATTTTCCTCACTTCTACTCTCGTGGCTCGCACTCATTTCTTCTCTTTGCCCGGAGCGCCCTTTCGGGTTTTCACTCTGACCTCGACTACTTTCCCATTTTTGCCTAGGATGCCCTTTCGGGTTTTCATCCTAGCCTGGTTTTTCTTGTCTTTTTTTTTTTCAAATTGAACTACAATGCAAGAACCATATATTACAATTTCCCAACTCATGTCCAGCATTAAGAATATGGTAAATGTTACAATTTATCAACTACAATGCATGCACAATATATTAAAATTTGGCACGACTAAAACGTCGCTATTTAAGACGGCCAAATTAACAGTTTATATACCATAATACGTACTAATTAATACTAATTCTAAACTAGTAAAGTAGCAAGCAATGAGATCGAACCCAAGAGAAGGGGGGGTTTTGCAATGGTGAATTTAAAAGAGCAACTAGAACAATTGTGACAAATTAACAAGTATGTAAAAAGGGGGGGGGGGGGTGTTGGTTTGGTTTTCAAGACAACAAAAGAAAATTCAAACAAGAGTGTGTAACAAGTAATCAAACAAACAAGTTCAAAGATGGAAATTTATCAAGTTTAAGAGAGACTTAATCCGACTCAATAAAGTGAGACACTTTAGTTGATAAAACCACTCAATCAATCCTTCTAATTAATATTATTGCCCTATTAGTGAGATTGAATCTCCAAATTCCCTTAATTAGAAGCCAATCACAAAGAAATCACACTTAATAATTGATCCAACTTATTAGTTCCTCTAGTAAAACTCCATTACTAACCCGACATTAAAAACATGCCTTTGCTTCCAATCATTGCTCAAAACTCCATTACTAACCCGGCATTAAGAATATAGTAAATGTGACGTAAATCGCAGAAAGATTACTCGGCCAAATATGGAATACTCGGTCGAGTATAAAAGATACTCGGCCGAGTAGGGCCTACTCGGTCGAGTATCGGCACAGTTCTCAACACAGACCAATTTTCGTAAAACAGTCATATCTCACTCGTTACTTGGTCATTTTGGGCGTGTGACCTATCGTTAGAATCGTAAGAGGACAAGCTATCACCTCCAATTGGAATTACAGTAATATCATTTATAGAACTCGACTTATGACAGTTTTAAGACAGTCCTACCCTAATCGGTCTTCATACAAATCAAGTTTTTTAAACCAAAACAACTTGAACATGCATAAGGCAACAATAACAACTCAATACTTCTAAAAACCAGTACGTAGTTGAACTTTTATCATACTCACATGAAAGTTAAATACGACATTCATATATATATAGACGCATGACCTTAATCACATGCTACTACCAACAAACCAAACATTAACATTAACATGATCATATACGCATGTACCACTACCCTTTTGAAAGCCATGTATTAAACAGGTAACATGCTCAATACACTTCATGCTCAAGATCTAAATCAACAAATCTCGCCATGTTTTTCACATGCTACCATATACCACTATTTCTACCGCATTATCCAACCATTCAAGTTCCAACTACCACACACATACATTAACTTGACACACAATAATTTCCCCCCTGGTGACCGGTTTGAGATCGTAAGGGCCTTAGTGCGACTTCGGGACGTCTCCCAAGTCTTTGCGGTAGCTCTAAACAACTCTCCCCGGGTTCATTTTATTTAGTCTCCCTAAGTTCATTGGGTTTATTAGTTTTAGGTGCCAGAATCGCCGGCTCTCATAACACTTTGTAACACCCCCTCATACCAAGGTACCTTACCAAGGACTACCCTAGCATGAAAGGCTGTTATCATCTCTGTTGCATGATGTTAGTATATTAAAAGCGACAATCCAAAACACATTTATTAAGTACGAAAAAGTAATGTTTACATCGTCTCAAAGAAAACTCAAACCAAAGTACTGTTAAGAAATCAACAACTACAAAAGACACTAAAAACTCTTGACAGCAGAAGCTAAGCTTGTGTGGTGACTCCCCATGACTGCCCCAAAGCTAAACGACTGCATCACCTATCACAATCTGCTCACCATCCCCAAATGGATCGCCACAGATTTAACAAAACAACAACGGGGTCAGTTACTGAATAATTAAAGTAAGACGAGTACAACAAGGTAATCAGCTGTTCAACATCCACCCGGTCTCCCGATCACACACAATCACTGACTACACACAAAGGTGTGTAGCCCTGCCAGATTACCCACCGCAACAGGTAATCCTCGCCGCCAGTGGGGGACCGCAGCCAATCCCCACCTAAACCCCGCTCATCAACGAGCGATAACCCTGTCCATTAATGTGCACATCCCCTCCCGTGGCAGGTTCCACAGAGGGCGAAACTAGGGCGTGAAGCCACTCCCACAAGTGACTCCACTCAACCGAGGACGCACCTCGCGAACCGTTATCATCAACAACCATCACATGTCCAACACCCAACTCCAACTCCAAGATCAACAGATAATCACAACAACAATTACCACAATCGCAACACAAACTTAAATCAATTAAACATGAACTGAGTAAAGAAATCCTACCTTTTCGCAATCCAAGCATACACAAGCAATCAGTAGCAATTTCCCATGACATCGTCACCTACACACAATAATCACATAATTCCAATTACCACATGCCAAAACCCTTTCCCCCAAATCACAAATTAGGGCAAAACCCTACACTACGCCAAATCGAACCATCAATTAGGAGCGTATCACAACGGTTTAATGCATTTTATAACGACACTTAGATTATCATTTTCAAAATATTGGCGGAAACCTAGACCGCGCTAATAAGAATAACGGTTTCCATCGAAAACCGTTCTTATTATAATGTGACAACGGTTGTATAACAAACCGTTATCAAATACGTTTAACGGTTTCCATAAACTCGTTATATAATCACCCTTATCAACGGTTGTTAGACAACCGTTACCAGTTTAAGAAAACGGTGTTTCGAAAACCATTACTAAATTAACACCAGCAACGGTTTTTGGTACCTGTTGTTATGTTATAACTACGGGTTTCTTATAACCGTTATTATTTTCTATTATGAAAGAACGGTTCCTCTGTACCTGTTGTCATTTATCATTTACGGGTGAAAAATAACCGTTATATACTTTTGTCAATGTAAAATATTCAACCGATGCATGTATGATAAATAATGAACCGTTGCATGCATTGTTTTGTTTGACCATTATTTACTATCCGTCCATTATTATATCCACACATGCATACATATTTTCCTATAAATATATCACTTATAATGTGATCAATTAACCATATTCACCAATTCAACGTTCAATTAATCATAGCCTATAATTTAATTAAAAATATTACACTTCGATCACCATGTCGTCGTCGTCTTCTACACCCGCCGAATCACAATCAAATACGCGCTATGTCCATCATATTACGTGTATTATACACAACCTTCCAATCAAATATGATAACAATGGTAAGGCTTTTTCGAGAAGTTTTACTTGGATGAGAGATATGCTTCGTCAAGATGGGTATATGAACGTTAAAAAGGTCCACCCAGCTTGGACTAAAGTTCATGGTTTTCTTGGTTAAGCAATGATCGAGTTTGAAGGTTTTGGGAAGAAGCTGGAATATTTTTGTCAAGCGAGAAAACTCCAGGCAAGATACGAGGATCATGATGCTGGGAAGAAAAATTATTATACAGATGATGTGTTACAAGCGCAATATTTATGGATTGCAACCGATTGTGACATTAATTTATTAAGAACATATCGGCACTATATTGACACTGTGCCTCGTTCATGGGAGGCAGAACAAGTGCCTCTTAATAATCCACATATAGAATTCCCAATATTTATTGCAATCGCAGGGGAATTACAAGATGATTATGTTAATTAATTATTATTATTATTATTATTATTCTAATTAATGGTTTTAAAATCGCGTGTCTTTTAATTTCTTGTTATGTATATGTTTTTCTTGAATAATATATGCGTGGTAGTGTATTTTATTGTCTAATTATTTATTGCAAATTACGTAGGTTTAAAATATTTGTTAATAAGTCAACTTTTACATTAAATTAACACAAAATCTCATTATAGACGGCACATATCCGTCTATAACTAAAGACGGGCCAAATACAATACCATATTCCTAATAGGACAAGCAACAAGTGGGGTGGTGGGGGCCAAAAATGTCACCACTTTCAAGCTATTTGACCCGTGTTTAGTTATAGACGGATATATCCGTTTATAGCAAGACGACAGTTTTGAAAAAACTTATAAATGTGACTATAAATGTTAAAGCGTCCTTTACTAACATTCATTAATCAAATCACAATATTTCATCCCTATTACACAAATTTTAAACAACATGACAATGAACCCTAATTTTATCAACAACGAAGAATGGCTTACACAAACGATTGAAGATGATGGGAAGGTTCTCGCCGGGCTTCTCGCCGATCAACACCCACTAATCAAAGCATCCCTTTAACATCAACGGAATTATTGGATTAAGAGGCGTGAAGCAGTCCGGCTTGTCAACAAAGCCTCCTCCTCATCATCATCATCTTCATACCCTCGTCGGCCTGTTACTCGCAACTTGGCTGCAGCCAGAGATATGTTGAGATGTACTCTTCCAACCTTATCTCCACATGCAAGTCGTGTCCTTGCATATATTCAATCTGTTATTGCAAAATATGAAGCCAATGACCCAGAAGTTAGTGGTATACCAGAGTGGCGTGATTGGTGGCAGGTTGAGAAGCGCTTTTTACGCTTAACCAGGGTTGTTCCGGCTTATTATACATCTTTTGATTTCTGATAATTGCTGTAATGTATTTGGTTTAAAATTAAATGAAATGATCATTTTGAAAGTGTTGAGTTATGCTTGTTTGATTTGCTTCCATTTTTTGAACTCCATAGATCAGTCAGTAATCAAGATCCAGATTGCTGCCACGTAATACTCATCAACAACGGTTCACCTGCAACCGTTGTTAATTGGTTCATCAACAACGGTTCAGCTACAACCGTTGTAACTTGGTTCAATAACAACGGTTAGCCTACAATTACAACCGTTGTAAATTTTTTTTATTAACAACGGTTCACCTACAACCGCTGTCAATCGTGACATTCTTACTTCAACGTGCACCGTTTATTAATTGTTTGACCATAGGACTCAGTATATTAAAAAAAAAAAATGTAAGATATGATGATACGACTCATTGTATTAAAAAATAATTAATTGTTTGACTATACGATATTTTTTAAGCCGTGTGCCAGTGGCTAATACTTCGTATTTCTTATTATTCTTGATTTTCCGCCACTTGCTATCCCAGTTGCTTAATTGAGGAAGAAGTTTGTACCAACTTAATACGGATTACCAAATATGGAAGATGTTTTTTTTTTGCGGGAAAAACTTGACACAATGAAAGATAAATGACAACGGTTAGGCACCAACCGATGTAATATAATAAAAACAATTACGGGTTTATAATCAGTCGTGGTCATATTGTAAAATACAGAATACGGTTTCGCTTAATCCGTGTTTACTAGTTTCAATAAAATATTCAAACAACACACATGCAAACCTTCTCCTCGTCCACTTAAAACCCTCGAACACTGAGTTTCCCTAGAACCACTACTATTCTCCGTCGCCGTCGTCTTTGCAGTCGTTGTCGCCATCGCCTCTGTCGTTGCCATCCCCATTGCCTCTGCCGTTGCCATCCCCGTCGTCGTCCCCTCCGTCATCGCCATACCTGAAGTAATAATAAACCCCACTTCTTCGTCTCATTAACTTAATGTCTTTATTTTCTTAGTTGTGATATTATCCCCTAATTATCTTAGGTTTATTGTGTGTTAAACAACACCTATTATTTTAAGTATATTGTGTGTTAAACAACACCTGCTATGTCGACTTAATGTGCTTAAAGTTAGTAGTTTCTTAATTTCTAGTTTAGATATGGGTGGAAAGCGGAAAAGAAATGATGGGAAAAGGTCAAACGAAGAAGATTCAGGTGATGAGAATAATTTGGAATCGGATACTGGGCGAAGGCCCATAGGGTTTCCCTAGAAACAATAAAAAGAGGGATACCTAATAAACTTATATGGGATCCATTAACGGGGCTGCCAGATGGTGATTTTGCTGCAAATTTCATGACTTGGATTGGTTATTGTGTAAGAGAGTATGTGCCTCTCGGTTTGCCGCGTATCAATCAGTTGAGTCAAGACAAGGAGGAAAAGCTATGGGGGAGAATAAAGGTATGTATAACCAATAATAAATGCAGTGAGATGAAATTATCTTAGTATTCGATATGTGCTATTAGCCGAAACTAACCAAATATGCTCACCATATTTGCAGGCAGCTTACACTGTCCCCCAAGAACATGATGGTTACCTTAGAAGAAAGATAGGGGATTCCTTCAGAGCATGGAAGTTAAAGGTTGCTCAGAACCACTTGTTCGACAAGAAGACCAGGCAGATAAACAAGAAATTGTGAACGCGGGCCACGGGGCGCTTTGGAAATAAGCGTTTGCATTTGTGGAGTCGCCACCAATTTATTGTGGAAAATTGAAAACCGTTCGAATAACTCGTGCCATGTCAAGACACAAAGTAGTGACATGAACACCAAGAACTCGTTACCCTTAGCATTCTATGTCTAGAATGGCTCTCGTGGATGCCAATGAACACGGATGTTCACAGAGATCTGGAGTAAGGGGTGAGGGTACGTATTAGGAAGCTCTTTTGATCGAACACATAATCCCGCCCGCCTCGATAGCGGCCTCTACTAATGATTAGGGAAATTGTCTATATTCGATATATTGTCGATTATATGCATGCAATGCAACATCCAACGTTTTAATACTAACATGTGAGAATTAATACTAAGTCGGTAAACAATTAATTTAGCATACAATTAGGTCGAATCGGGATTTAAGTTCAATTACATGTGAAAGCATAAAAGCAATAAAAAGCACAATGATAAATACAATAAATGAAAATTACAATAATGAAAATTACAATAATTACATCGGGTTAAATGATTTATGTCGAAAATACTTCTAAAACGGATAATTTGGAAAAGAAAGGATAAATGAATGAACGAACAGATTATTAGGTGATAATATGAATAATAGTTAATTAAATACGTAATTAATAAATTAGATCAAGGCAAAACGGGAGTTCAGAGACAGAAGTCAACCAGGAACAGGAACAGGCGCAGCAAAGCTGCGCCCTCTGGAAGAGGCGCAGCAGTTGCTGCGTCCGTTCCTTGGCTCAGTTCTGGATGTGAAGCCGAAATTGCAAGTCGTTAATATTCGTTGGTGATTCAAAATGATCGATTATATTATTTACTCGGATGAAAGTGATTATCAGATTATTTACATGCGATTTAACGGTCATGAAAGCAATAAACATGGATGAAACTAATTAGGACGAATTATTACAAGATTAATGAGGTTAATTAATGAATTAATAACTAAACAAATTAAATAGGTTAAATACGATGAATTAATGACAGACTAATGATGAATATGATAATAATCAGGTAAGAATATATCAGAGATCGAATTCTAGAAACCCAATATGAATGAATCGAATTTCTACAACCCGGATTTGACTTTAATGACGAAAACCCGCAAATATTAATTACTTGGGATTTAAGTCGGGAATTAATGAGATGAATTAATTACTAATGGTGATGAACAATTTATATGTCGAATTATTATGTTCAGATTGTTATATTAAAACAAAGAACGAAAGAAAGCAAAAGAAAAAGAACGAATCAACGAAAGACGAAGGAAGAAGAAAGGAAGCAGGAACTGCGGCAGCCTCACGAAGAGGCGCAGCAGGCACTGCGTCCCTTCGAAGAGGCGCAGCAGTTGCTGCGTCCTTTCTCGACGGTTGTCCTCTGATAATCCGTAAAAAGGGTTTTAGAAATCGGTTTTAATTGTATTTTCGACATAAATCTTACAATATGATTACAAAAAATAAATAACAATAAATAAAAGAGAGATTTACACCCTCAGACTTACATGTTTGACGAAACGAGATGAACTAAGTTTACGATTAGTGATGCTCGACTCGAATGTAAATGAAAGTGTCCTCGTAAGAGGAATTAAAACAGATTGATTAAAGTTGATTATGGTGGAGTTGGTCAAATTGGTCGGTCATGAAAAACGAGGCTGGTACTCAGAAGGATCCGAGCTTACGTGGTCGAATGTTCAAGCACGTTGACGCCAAAAAGTAAGAACGTGGTCTAGAATGCAAAGGGAGAAGAGAAGGGCGGACACTCGCGTGAGAAATATGTGAGACCAAAGGTCTCTATTTATACTAATCACAAGGAGGAAGTAGGGTTTTTCGGAGAAACTTTGAAAGTGAATCTCGATAAGATATGAAAAGATACGAAAAAAATACGCAGAAAAGGACTTGGGAAGAGGTGCAGCAGGCACTGCGTCTCTTGGAAGAGGCGCAACACTTGCTACGTCTATTCCTAAGTGGTTTCCTCCTGCGGAAGAAAGATTTCCGTGTTCAGTTTATGGAATAACGGAATAATTTGGTTTTCCTTAATATTTTGTGTGAATATTACGGGAAATTGTTTACCAAAGACTAAAAGATTTATAAAATATGGAATAGAAATATCCGGAACATTCCAGAACATTCCGACTCAGCATTTTAATGGTTGTCAGAAAATGAAGACGGTTTTAGGCCCGGACTCCAAATGTACTCTAATTACTGTCAAAACGATCGTATCGGCACGTAGATGACAATTAAGAGGTAGACATAAATGTTTGAGCGATCACTTGACGATAAACTTACGAACTGTCACAAATCGTTCCGCGTACCAAACATGCAGAAATGAGGTATCTACAGAGCCCCCACTTTGACTGAGGCTTGGACAAGGTGAAAGTCAAAGTATAGCCATCAGGTCAATCGAAGATTACAACCTGACGACTATGGCGACACGAGGCGGCTCAAGGGGTCTGAGCAAAGGACCTGTCGTCGGGAACATTTTAGAGTCTGTCGACTATCGGGGAGGGTCGTTTAAAGTCCATTAGACTACGTGAGGAGGCTCGCCAGCCATAAGAAGAGACCATAACTGAAATTCTTTGAAACTCCAGTGAAAACAAAACGCGATATTGGGAGAAGACAGCAGGACACAGTCTGGAACTGCTAGGAGAAATCTGCTTGTGTTCAGCTTCAAACAAACTTCGGAAGAATTTGGGGTCGATGTTGATCTCCATGTCTCGAGAGGAAGTGAATGTCGGTCGTGAACTCTCGCTGGGGGAACATAATCGGGAACTAATCTCCATGTCTCGAGAGGGAAAGTCTATCCGTGTACTCTCGCTGGGGGAACATAATCGGGAACTGATCTCCATCTCTCGAGAGGGAATGTCTATCCGTGTACTCTCGCTGGGGGAACATAATAAAGGCGTGTTGAAACACCTGTCAAAGAAGGATGCTCGTTGTGACAAGCTAGGTCTTGGGTAAAAAATAAGGCGATAATTTGTTGTTGGCTTGGAAGATGTTGATCCGGGCGAAGAACATACGTCAAACGGACCAAATATGTGATATAGCATCAAGGAAGAGGCGCACCAAAAATGGGCCCAGAAAAATAACGAACTCATAACGAATTTTTGAAAACTCGTATGAAGGGAAGCTGAGGAAGAAGCGCAGCAAGAGCTGCGTCCCTTGGAAGAGGCGCAGCACCTGCTGCGTCCATTCCTGGGCGTGTCTTTCCTGCGTAAAAACCCGATGAAACAGGGGTTTCATTTCATTATTTCGAAACATAAAATCTCAATTACTCTCTCAAATTCCAACCATTTCCGTCAAAATTTGATCCAAAAGCTTGCATTTGCCATGACTAATCGAGGTATGTGTATCAATCTCGCATTTATCTTCCGTATTTGCTCAAATGGGATCGACAAAATTATGGTTTTCGACCCTAATTAGTCGAAAATTTGGGGCTTTTCCCCCAAATAATTTTGCCTTGCAAAATTGACTTTGTAAATGGCCAATTGGTAATATAAGGATCATAACCATGTATTTGTTTTGGATTTTTGTTGAGTTTTGAGCATTTGAGTGAAATTGAGACGGTTTTACAGCTAAACCGTAAATTGCTTCGAAAATAACCCTAGGATTGCCCATTTGTGGCGAAACTTGATATTTGGAATCCTTGTATGATGGGTAAACTTCCTACCACCTCGGAATTTTGGTTTGTGATGGCTTTTACAGGACACTTTTCTTAGGGCATAATCGTCGTTATAACGAAATGCTGTCGAAATTCCAACTCGAACCCATGACTAGGCTTCAACTTAGGCTTGACTTGACCCAAATTACCACATGAGTGGACGGTTTTGTGGGAAAGTTGCCAAAGATGGCGAGAAAAGAGCGATTTCGGAGCTCCGAAAACTCGAAAATCTCCTAATCAAGGCTTGTCGTCACTTGACGCCGCCTAACTTTACTTTAATTTTGCTGTTGACCCTTCTCAAGTACTTGAGGAGGCGTTGAAGGAGGCTTTCACCGCTTCGGTGACGGCTGCTGAGGACGAGGTCCTAGAGGAGGAGGCTGCTGAGGAGGAGGAGGCCCCGAGACGGGCCAACATTGGACGAGGTGGTCGCCAGCTGAGAGGAGCACCTGCGTGGGCTGAGACCTGGGACACTAGGCACCTGCTCTGGGCTGCGGAGGGTCACCTGTCCTACAGGACGGTGAAGAGCTTGGTAAATAGTATTCATCACTCTTCAATCATCTTCTTTCATTTCTTTTTGTCATTCCTTTTCTTCTTTATTTGAGCTAAAGATAGCTTTTGTTTCAAATCAACATAGGAGGCCAGGAACATCAGGTCGTTCTCGGGCTACACGACAGTGATGGGGTGCTACTAAAGGCAGTCGGCTGAGGAGCGGGCCATGATCGAACGGGGAGCGTTCGGTGCCTTGGTGCAGGCTTGGAGGGATATTGCGAGGAGGAAGCTTCGGGCTAACCTCAGTCTCGTCGGAGCTTTATTGGACCGGTTTTGGGACACGACCTCCATATTTCACATGCCTTTTGGTGATGTGGGGGTCACTTTGGAGGACTACGACATGATTTCTGGTCTGCCGTATGGGACTGAGGTGGTGGAGTGGCCAGAGACGGCCATGAGGGTTGACTTGGCGGAGGCCAGGAGGTTGGTTGGCTTGAACTTGGCGCCGAAGGCGGCTGCGGTATCTGGCTTGGTGCCTAGTTCTTACGTGCGGGACTACTTCGAGGGGAAGACCCCGGCGTTGGTGGTGATCGAGCAGAGGGAGACGGCTCCTCCTCCCTGCACTGCAGAGCAGAGAGTCCGCTTGTGGCTCTGGTGGTTCTTGTCTTCGATTTACCTCGGAGACAAGGGAGAGAGGCTTTCGACGAAGCTTCTTCCCTTTCTTTCTGACCTGAATTCCTTAGGCCGTTGGGACTGGGTCACTGCTGGTTTTGCGGTCCTCATCCGCTTCATGAGGGTCTTGGTTCATCCGGAGTTGATGGAGAAGGGAACTTCTCCTGCTGCTGTCGGCCCTGGACTGCTGTTGGAGGTATGAACCTTTACTTCTTCTCATGAAAGATCATTTCTTTTTCTTATCAAGTCACGAAAGATCATTGTTGATAATCTTGATTTACAGGCGTGGGTGTACTCCTACTTTCCGGGCCTCGCGCCCAAGAGGACGGAGCCGGTGGAGAAGGCCTATCCCGTCGTGAGGGATTGGGTGGTGTGCCGCACGAGGAGTCGGCGTTCCTTCCACGACGTCTGTCAGCGGGAGGTGAACGCTCTTCAGCTAGATGGCGTGAGTATTTTACCTTGCATTTGTCTGTCTTTCTTTCTCTTTCTTTTAGAACTGATCATAAGAATGACCCTTCGTTTGCTTTTGTAGTGGGTGCCTAGGCCTTGGGAGGAGTACGCTGGCGCTCCTCCTTTCGTGGCTGAGGTCCTTCGACCTAGGAGCTCGAGCTGAGTACTGCTGAGGACGTCGATGGGTCCTGTGTGGTACTTGGGTAAGCGCTTAGCACGGCAGTGCTCTCGGGATGTCTTGACGGTTCCCATCGATCCTCCTCGGATGATTTTTAGGGAGCCTTCTGAGGCTGAAAGGGAGGCTGACCTGGCTGGCGTCGGTGGCGACGCCCTCCTCCTTCCTGGTGAGGACTACTCGGCGTTCCTCTACGGGAGGTTGGCGTACTGGCCAGTTGTGGTAAGTGATTTGCCCTCTTTCATTCTTGATTGTTTGAGCATACGATGAAAGATCATCGGTTAACGGAAATCATCTGACTTTGCAGGAGGTCGAGGCGGCGGGCATCGAGCCCCCATAGTACCCCGAGACCCTTGAGTACACCGACACGACGGGGATGACGACGATCTCCAAGCTACGTGACTTTGACGTGGCGGTGAGAGATGCTGGCCTTGACGATTGGCAGCATCTGATCCGGAGGTTGAGTCTTCTAGTCTATATAGTTTTCGTGTAAGAATACATTTGCTCAAGTTTTCTCAATTTCTAAACATTTTTCTTTCGAAATACAGGTCGCGCCATCCTGGTTCGTGGCTTTGTGGAGGGTAGCCAACCGGCTGCGGGCTACTGCCGTCGAGGCACTTGCTGGTGGCCGAGGACGTCATGTATGAACCTTCCATTTACTTTATTTTTGAGTTTTCTAATTTTCCTTTATGCTTGAAATGATTGACATGAGTCAGTTTTGTCGTTTGCAGAGGGAGAGCGAGCTGGAGCGAGAGCTTGCTCAGTCCCGAGAGGAGATGGCTCGCCTGCTGAGGGAGCTCGAGGTTCGTGACGCTGAGATTGCTGCTCTTGAGGCGAGAGTTGCTGAGCTAGACGACGACGAGCAGTAGCTTTCTTGTTGTTTCTTGTTTTTGGCTGTATTTTTGTACATTTGTACATTTTCGGACATTTGGATTTTGTTTTGGGGCTCGAGCCCCCAGTTTGGTGTACATATCCCTTTTTGTTGTATATATGACGGCCTGAGTGCCTTTGCTGCTGGGTTGCTTTGTTTGTACCTGCAGGTTAGCTTTGAACAGGTTTGGTAGATGACGGTTTACGCCGTCATGCGGCCGAAATTTACACAGAAATCACACAGAACATATATTTGTACATGTGGCCTAGATTAGCACAAAACAATGACTCGAAAATGCAAAAATTTGATCGGAAATGACCGGACGGTAGGGAGGGTTACCCCCTAAAAAAAAGAAAAAATAAAAACATATAAGTTTGAAATGGAGAGTGAAATGATTTCCCCAAAAGGAAAAGAGGTAAAGTTCGAAAAATGATATAATGAAATTAAATACCAAAATGTAAAAAAGAATAAATGAAATTAATGAAATTGAAATGATTCCCCAAAAAGAAAATTAAAAAGAAATGTTCAAGTGTTCCAAAATGACAAAAATGTCGATATCGTCTCGAGATGTGTGCCCGCGAAATTAGGAAACACGAAATATGGTAACTTGACGCATTTACCAAAATAATAACCCGTATGAATAGGAAATTATTCGTTGAGGAATTTAGAAAAGATCCAACGCGGAAAATCACAGAAAAACAGTTGAGGATGAGGCGCAGCAAGAGCTGCGTCCCTTCGAAGAGGCGCAGCACCTGCTGCGCCTGGTTCCCAGTGAGTCCGTTCTAACGGATTTTAGGAAACAACTTTTAGTATAAATAGAGACGTCGAGGGAGGTTTTATTCACACAATTCTTCCGTCTTTCTTCGTCTTATTACACAAAACTCCCAAAATAAGCCTACATCATGAATACTCTTGAAATTCGTCTAAAAGAATGGACAAATGAGTTCACTAGTGTGGAGACGTTTGACATGGGTGCTTATAATTTTGGAGCACTTTTGAGCTTGAAGTTGATCAAGGTAGTCAAACCGTTTCTCCATGCTTGTCTTGACTATTGGGACCCGGATCATCACGTATTTGCCTTCCCTGGAGGCGATATTTACCCATTTCCTGGGGAGATTGTTGCGATTGGTGGTTGGGATCCGGAACATTTGCCTGCTATTCCCTCCACTTCTCAAGGGTATAAGAATAAGTTTAGAGACTTGCTCGGATTGGCCAGAGTTGATGTTGACCGTCTTGTGACTTCTAAAGGAGTGCGAATGTTGGATTTCATCGATCGCTTCATCAATAAGGCTGATCTTACTGTTTCTTATGTTGCAAGGCGAAGGGCATTCGGGTTTTGCCTGTTGCATGCATATGTCCTTCAAGGGCATGTTGATGAGGACATGAGGGGCGACCCTCGTCTTTTGAGCCTGATTGAGCAAATGGAGCTGCGCAGGAGCCCAGCTTGTCTGTGTTTAGGAGAGATCCTATTGGGCTTAGATAACAGGAAAGCCAATCGCGACCTACCTTACATGGGAAGTCCCATTATTTTGCAGGTAAAAGAAACTTTTTCTTTATTCTTTTTTTTTTTTGTTTCGTTTCTTTTGTTTCTTTTTTTTTGTTTTTTTTGTTCTTTTTATTTTCTGTTTCTAATACCCGCTTTTGGTAGGTTTGGCTTATGGAGCGTCTTCGATTGATCGAGCCCCCAGTTTATGTTCCTTCTTACCATGCTCGTTCGATTGCAATGAGGACCAGACTTTACATGGTGGACTTCACTCGAGTGTGCAACTACTGGGAAAACAAGTTGAGAAGTGAAGATGGTCCCTTAATTAGATGGATCGTACCATGGTGGCACCTCAAATCTGTTACTTGAGTATCTTCCCTGGATCCTACCCGAGCTGTTCGCATTCCCGGCTTGGAGTTTATGATATGCATTTTCCCAGAGAGGTTGATGAGGCAGGTTGGATTGAAGCAGATGATCCTGAAGCTTGATGCTGTCCCGCAGACTACCGTGGCGCTTACTACGGAGAGTCGAAGAGAGTGGGTCATCAAATGGGCTCAGAGGAACATTTGGTTCTTGAATTCTTCTGTCAGTGCTCTATGGGTGTCATATTCCTATATGCGGTGGAGGAAAGCTGCTACTCCGGAGGAGCGCAAGAGACTGAGGAAGCGTGAACCTGTTGACTACAAGGTTCGCGAGGTGGAGAAGGAGAAGGAGAAGCATCTGACTGAGGGAGAGGAAGAAGCCGGATTTCGAGTTGTTCATCCTTCGAAGAAACCGAAGACTTCTCCTACCGTCGAGATGGTGGTTGGAAAGAATGGCAAAGCGAGACCACGAGAGAGACCATTGGGGATTAGGTCGGAAGTGGCGCAGGAGCGTCCGACTCGAGGTCGCGACAAGAAGTATGATAAAAATGACAAAGGCAAAGGGAAAATGGAAGAGTAGCCTATGTCTTTTATTATTATTTATTTATTATTATTATTATTACAATAAGAAGAAGGGCTTTTTAGAATCCTAGCCTATTTATTTTTATTATGATTTGATTATGTAATGTATTATTATTATGAAAGAGGTTGATTGGTTATTAAACCGTTGTGGTTTTCTTTTCATTATTCTTGTCGAATTTCAAATGCATTTGCAAATGTCCTGCTATTTACATTTAAAGCAATTAAGTGGGTTGTATCCCGTGAAGGATTGCCTATGTATTCATTAAAAAATGAAATCAAACCCTTGCGCGTAGTTCGAGTAAATGTAAAAGAATAATTGTTCTAAGCAAGAGCTTGTAATGAACTTTAGAAAATAAGCATGTGCTTTACTTACTCCGAAAATGCAATTTAGTTTATTTGATGATATGAGAATGACAAATTTTCAAAATGCAAGAGCAAGATGACATTAGTTTGATTCAACTTGGCCAGGGGCCGTTTATTTCGTGCCACAAGAGCGACACGTGAGGTTCCGCGAGGCGCGTTTTTTGCTCCTATTCTAGGCATAATAACGTTTTAATTGGTCAAGGTTTGTTGGGTTAGCAAATTCGTTCCCGTCTAGGTCTGTGATCCTAACCGCACCCCCTGGAAGTATGGACTTGACTAGGAATGGCCCGGCCCAATTGGGTTTGAATTTTCCTCGTGGATCGACAGGTAAAAGAGCCCTAATGGATTTGAGGACCAAGTCTCCTTCCTTGTTGTTCCTTGGCTTAACCCTTTCGTTGAAGGCTCGTTTGATACGCGCCTGATATGTCTGCACATTATGTAATGCACGTAACCTTCGTTCATCCAGGAGGACGAGTTCTTCATATCTATCCCTCTTCCAATCGGCTTCGGGTATTTGACTTTCGAGTAAAATACGCAAAGATGGTATTTCTAGCTCGACTGGTTGTACGGCTTCCATGCCGTAGGTCAAATAGAAAGGAGTAGCCCCAGTGGGCGTCCTAACGGATGTACGGTATCCCCATAAAGCAAAGGGTATCTTGCTTGGCCAATCTCTATAGTTGTCAATCATTTTCTTGAGAATTGTGACAACGTTTTTGTTCACTGCCTCTACCGCGCCATTGGTTTGTGGTCTATATGGCGAGGAGTGGTGATGCTTGATTTTGTACTTGGCTAGCAATTGCTCAGTCTCAGCTTGGAAATGTGATCCATTGTCACTGATGATCTCATGTGGGCAACCATATCGGCAGATAATATTGGTTTGTATGAACTTTGCCACGTTCTTGGCTGTAAGACTGGTGTAGGACGCCGCTTCTACCCACTTGGTGAAGTAATCGATTGCTACTAGGATGAAACAGTGACCTCCTGTTCCGGCTGGAGTGATCTTGCCGATGATGTCAATTCCCGAAGTAGAAAATGGCCAGGGAGATGTCATGGTGTAAAGCAGTGAGGGAGGGACATGTTGCACATTCCCGAAGATCTGGCAATTATGGCAATGTCTCACATATTTTATGCAATCAGATTCCATCGTGGTTCAATAATATCCTAAACGTGTGATTTTCTTTTGCATCATGGGTGCACTCATGTGAGGGTCACATTCTCCATCATGGACTTCTTCCATCACTTTTCGTGCCTGTGAATGATCAAGACAACGTAGGATTACACCAAGAGGTGTTCTTTTGTATAGCTCTCCTTGCATGAGGATGTTGGGCTGGTGTCCTTACAGTTAGTGCAAGGACTCACAAATCTCTAAAAGGATCAAAGGGTATACTTTTGTATTATAATCAGTTGATCCACGTTTATCAATAACGGTTGGCTTGCTAGATAAGTTTGACGTTATTGTCATACAGATGGCGGTGATCAACTGGTTCCTAAAAGTCACACCTATAGGATACGTTTGAGAGATGTGACAAAGATGAAAATACATCATGTTGATGCCAAATTTGACTAACGATTAGTCGGAGTTATTGACTAATAATTAGTCAAATGCGATGTTGAGATATTCTATTTAATACGGATTAAATAAAATGGGCTAAGGCGAATTAAGCAGTTAATTCGTAAATTAAATATAAACGATTATATTTGATTAATGTATATTGAATTAATTATACAATATCGTCTTTGTCGGACATGTATTAATATTTCAACTAACCCGTGTTATTAGTTGATATTTTAATAGCCGATAACCGATGACGATTTATAATAAAAACCGCGTCATATACATTTAGCAATTTTCGAGCCGGACCACGAGTTAAAATTAAGAGGAAGTGGAAGCCCACTTCCCCATGAGGGCTCACGGTTGGCCGAATGGAGGAACAAAAGGAGAGCCTCTCCTCCTTTCTAACCTAATCATTCATTTTGACAAAAATATTAGGGTTTCAGAGCATTCTTCTCTGAAATTTCTAGATCTCACATCGAATAACCTCACAATAGATCTCTCGATATTGCAAGTCAATTAGAGAGCATTTCTAGCACAAGGGCATAGTCTCAGACGGTCTTGGGTGCAACGATTAGGAGGAAATCTCGTTGATTTCTCGTTCTTTACGCCGCACATCAAAGGACCCGAGGTTGATTCTTAATCTTTATCGTTTTCTATTGTATTTCGTTTATGACCATAAATCGCATGTTATATTTACGTTATAATCCTTAAAATTAAGGGAATTTTACGGATATTTCCCTTCAAGTGGTATCAGAGCGAGGCCACGTAAATTTTCATTGTGATTTTTCATAAATCGATTTGAAACGATTTTGTTTTTGTCATAAAACCGTGTGGCAAAGTGACATTTTCTCACGCAATTTTTTTTCTTTCTTTTGCTATTGCGTTTTTCCTTGTAAACCGTGCCATGTTTACACGGTTGTTTTTTTTTTTTGTATACCGTGTCATGTCTATACACGGTACAAACGTTTTTGTCTGTGCATATTGTTATTTTACACGATCATTATAGCAATATGTTCATGTTTTGCAATTTGTTGATTTATTTTTACACGGTTTTGATCAAAATTGCAATTGATTTTGTCTTGACAAACTGTTTTCACGAGGGTTTTGAGTTTTTCAGAATTTTTGTTCTCGATCGAGCATGTTCCTACTCGATCGAGAGGTTTTCTGTCTTGTTTTTGCTCGATCGAGTACTTGCTTAACTCGATCGACCACCTTTTAAAACCCCACTGTTCGATCGAGAGGTCCTCGTACTCGATCGAACAGTTTTGCTGACTAAAGTCCTCGATCGACCTCTAGTTCTGTCGATCGAGTACTTACTGCTTGGCATACCTCTCGATCGACTAGCAGTTCAGTCGATCGAGCCCTTTTGTCCCTGGATCGAGGGATTTTGTTTTGGCAGCTTTGAATTTTACTCTTTTTGTTTCAAATTCTCTTTTGGCCATAAAATGTACATCATACCGATGTTGTACACTCGCTTAATAGTGAAACGGTTCACCCACGTACCATATAGTCATTTTAAAGTGTATTTAAAGTAACGGATTGTAATAGATTAAAATTAAAACTGATAGAAGCGGTTTTATCACATAAATTTTAATCGTTAAAAGGTGGTTTGGATAAATTTAACATAATTACAAAATTATGTCACGAATAAATTTGGTTTTAGTTGATGCATTTTATTTATCGTTAATTTTGAATGTTTTTGAATGCTTTTATTACGTATTTATTTATTTTTACAAACGGTTGTAACTTAGTGTGGCCTTAGTAGAACGTGTTACCGTAATGATGGAACACGGTCTTGGTTGTATTTTGAGATCTCGTATCTCCGTTTTGGATTTTTCACTTGTAATTACAGTTTTTATTTAGAATGTAAATAGGTTTATATTTTGTAATTTTTAATTGTAATTTTGAGAATACCAAAGATGGAGAATCGGATGCTCACTCCCGCTACTTGGATCAAGATGGAACATCAAGACAAGCTTCTCGGGTCCAACGGTGGATTCCAAAGTTGTTTTATGTTCTTTTTATTAGGATAGGCCACACTAGGAATTTTTATTTACGTATTGCATTCTTTTATTTATTTTATCGTAACGATAGATTGCATCATTTTCCGCCTAAAAACCAAACCACCTAATAATTGCATGAAAACTGACTCATATAGAGGTCACGCGTTAGTTTTCTTTGATATACAGATATCACACGTTTTATTTTAAGCCATCACCTAAATTAATTCATTCACGCAATGCTAGTTTTTCGTTCACTTACAATGAATTAAAATTAAGTCGATGGGATCTTCCTCGTATAAACCAAAATTGAGAATGGTCTTTATAGGTCAAACTCCAATGAGTCCCTTCTTCGTCGGTAGGCATAATATGACCCCTTCTACGTCGGGTAAGTTGGAACCGATTGACCTATTTTATCTCAACACTATGGTCACTCGTACGATCCTGTGATTATGGTGGACTATAGATCGGATTTACGGAAATCTATCGACCAAGAGTTTTTACGGAAGAACTAGCTAAACAGTTGGCTTATCAATTTACAGAAATTGAGTCTTGGGATCACTTGTATTATTCTTGAGGGAGATCAATTATGCAAGTGCAATGAGTCTACACGTTAAAATGAATTTTAAATAGACTTAAATCACCTCGATGAGTTGCTTATTTCGTTTTTGTTTTTCTTTCTTTTTCAGCGTAGATCACGTTTTTAAACTGCTAATAACATAATGGCTGGCATCCTCGATGACCCAATGCCAAGTGCCACATTGGACCGTGAGTCCGGCTTCGGATCTTTATGAATCGGATGAATCGTCTACTAGATCGAAGAATGATGGATCAAACTTCGCGGAATGGGAAGCGGCATTACGGAATGCCGCCACCGCGACGGAAGCTCAAGTATCCGATCGAGCCCCTCCCGCCAACCCCAGGCCCCACGGCTCGAGTTAACGAGGTCTCCACATATAGCGACTTCGTCATGGAAGCGGGTGCGATTAAAAACGTACTCATTTTTGCAATGGAATCCAATTTGCAGAAACGCTTCATAGCCCAAGGTGCAAACAAGATTTTCACCACGCTCACCAAGGAATTCTCGAAAGCACCGAGAATCGTGACCTATGAGCATACCACTCGCTTATTTGATGCGAGACTCCAGAAGGGCCAACCGGTTAGTCCACACATTCTCAGCATGATTGAGAATGTCGAGAGACTGGCGGCGCTTGATTGTAAAATCAGCGAGAACATTGTTATTGACCGCATGCTTCATTCACTCCACGATGGTTTTGCGCTCTTTAGAGCGAATTACTATATGAATGATTTGAAGAAAAGTCCCCATGAACTGCACTCCCTTCTCGTACAGACCGAGAAGGACATGAAGTTCAGTGGGAGCTCGAAATAGGATGTTCTCGTTGTGTCAAACAAGGGCAAGGGTAAGGGCAAAGCTCAAGCAGACCTAGCTGTAGGTAAACCGAAGTTTAAGAAGTCGGGATCAGGTAAGAGTGGGCCTGGTGAGGCAAGTAACTCATCAGGCGCGACAAAGAGCAAAACCGAAAACATGGAATGCCATCATTGCCACAAGACTGGGCATTGGAGGCGTACATGTCCTGTTTATCATGAGGACATAAAAGCAGGTCGCGTTAAACCTGTTGGTATGTCTTTTTCCTCTTCTACTTTTATTCATATGATTGAGATTAACCACGCAAGTTACGGAACTTGGGTACTAGATACTGGTTGTGGTTCTCATCTGTGTAATCATGTGCAGGGGCTCCGAAACATCGAACCCCTCGTAAAGGGTGAGGTGGACCTGCGTGTCGGGAATGAAGCACGAGTGGCTGCCGTCTCGAGAGGAACATACGTGATCTAGCTTCCTAGCGGATTTGAGTTATTTTTATATAACTGCTATTATGTACCCAGTCTTTCTAAAAACATTATTTCAATTTCTGCACTTGACAAACTTGGTTTTTCATTTGTAATAGAGAATAATTCTTGCATTTTCTCATTACACGATATGATTTATGGCAAGGCAGTCTCCATGAACGGAATTTATGTTTTAGATCAGACCACTGAAATATTACACGTAAAGAATAAAAAGTTAAAGGTTGGTGACAAAGATCAAACGTATCTATGGCACTGCCGTATGGGACACATTAATGAGAAACGCGTAAAACAGCTCATAAAGAATGGAGCTATATCGGCCTTTGATTTTCAATCATTTGGCACGTGTGAATCATGTCTCATCGGTATGATGACTCGAATTTCCTTCAAAGGTGTTGGAATGCGCGCTGCTGACCTATTAGGACTCATACATACGGATGTATGTGGGCCTATGTCAATCACCGCACGAGAAGGCTATAGGTATTTCATCACTTTCACGGACGATTTAAGTAGATATGGCTATGTCTACTTAATGAAGCACAAAAGTGAATCCTTTGAGAAATTCAAGGAATACCAGAATCGGGTACAGTAACCATCTTTGGCAGAAAGATTAAAACACTGCGCTCGACCGTGGTGGCGAGTATCTTTCTCACGAGTTTGATCAACACCTTAAGGACTCTGGGATTGCCCTACGATTAACTCCACTGGAACACCTCGGTTGAATGGTGTGTCCGAACGGAGAAATCGAACACTACTTGATATGGTTCGATCCATGATGAGTCACACCGTGTTGCTTGACTCATTATGGGGTTATGCTCTTCTTGTCATTTGCTCTAATACTTAACCAAGTCCGTCTAAAGTCTGTTGACAAGACTCCATATGAACTATGGAAGGGAACGGTCCCTAACTTGTCCTTTATACGGGTTTGGGGCTGCGAGGCTTATGTCAAGTGGAGACACGAGGATAAGCTCAGCCCGCGATCGGTCAAGACATACTTTATAGGTTATCCTAAAGGAACACTTGGTCATTACTTTTATTCGCCAACCGAACAACGTGTTTTTGTTGCGGCTAGTGCGACATTCTTAGAGAAGGAATTTCTCGAGAATGCAAAGAGTGATAGAACCTTCGACCTGTCGGAGATTCCAGAACCAAATACCGAGCAACCATTGGAGGAACCAATTCCTTCAATCCCGGCTGCGGTGAATATTCATGAGGAACCTAGGAGGTCGGGAAGAGTCTCTATTCCTCCGGACAGATACATTGGTATGGTCGAGGAACATGACATAGATGACATTCTACTCTTAACGAGTAGTGAACCCGCAACCTATAAAGGTGCCATGACTAGTTTTGACTCAAAGCTATGGCTTGAGGCCATGCAATCCGAGATGGACTCTATGTATGAGAACAACGTATGGGATCTTGTTGACTTACCTGCTAAGGTTCGTCCCCTTTAATGCAAATGGCTTTACAAGATAAAGCATTCTGTGGAAGGTCAACAAGATATCTATAAAGCACGACTAGTTGCTAAAGGTTTCACCCAAGTGCCAGGTTTGCACTACGATGAAATTTTTGCACCCGTAGTCATCTTTGCGTTCCATTCGGATTATCTTAGCGATTGCCGCTTTTCATGACTATGAAATTTGGCAGATGGATGTGAAAACCGCCTTCTTAAACGGCTTTTTGTAGGAAGAGTTGTACATGGTACAACCCGAAGGTTTCATCGATCCTGAACATCCTAAGAAAGTATGCAAGCTTAAGCGTTCCATTTATGGACTTAAGCAAGCATCTCGGAGTTGGAATCATCGCTTCGACCAAGTGATTAAAGAAAATGGATTTACTCGATCGGTCGAGGAACCATGTCTTTATATCAAGTCGAGTGGGAGCAAGATTGTCTTCCTAATATTGTATGTCGATGACATACTCCCGATTGGGAATGACATACCTCTCTTAACTTCGGTGAAAGTATGGTTGAAAAACCATTTCGGATGAAAGATCCGGGTGAGGCACAAAGAATTCTGCAGGCATCCGTATCTATCGAGATAGATCACGACGGATGTTATCTCTCGATCAGAGTCTTACATAGACAAAATCCTAGAGAGATTCAGCATGACTAACTCCAAAAGGGGTTTCTTCCTATGGCTCCAGGGGTGCATTTGAGCAAGTCTCGGCACCAGAGACACCGGAAGAGAAAGAGCGCATGACACGGATTCCTTATGCCTCGGCTATAGGATCAATCATGTATGCCATGATATGCACACGTCCGGACGTGGCATATGCATTGAGTATGACAAGTCGATTCCAACAAAGATCCGGTGAATCACATTGGATGGTGTCAAGAACATTCTTAAGTACCTACGGAGGACTAAAGATTGGGCATTGACTTATGGAGGCGATCAAAAGCTATGCGCAACCGATTACGCAGATGCTAGCTTCCAAACGGATCGAGATGACTCCAAATCTCACCGGATTCGTTTTTACTTCTAATGGCGCTGCGATCATCGGTGGAAGAGTTCCAAAAAACTGTTAAAGCAGATTCTACGACCGAGTCCGAGTACTATGCCGCGTGCGAAGCTACAAAGGAAGCGATATGGATGCGTCAATTCTTACATGGACTATCTGTAGTGCCTAGTTCGAATGACCCGATCACCATCTATTGTGACAATAGAGGTGCCATCTTCCAGGCTAAGGAGCCCAAGTCTAGCAACAAATCTAGACATGTACAACGGAAAGCTCATCTAATCCGAGATTACGTGGAGCAAAAGGAAGTAGTGATAGAAAAGATTGCTACGAGATGATAATATAGCGAGATCCTCTCACTAAACCATTACGACAAGATAAGCATGAAGGGCACGTTAATTCCATGGGAATTAAACGTGTTCCTAAGTTGTAGTACTCTTTTATGGATTAGATTCATTCTCTTTTGTACTCTATACGACATCATCGTTTTGATATTTATATATTTTGTTTTTCATGTGGATTTGTACGACAATTTTGAACACCACAAAGTGAACTGAACAAACATTATATTTTTGGTCCTTAATTGCCCACGTGAGCTGATAACTCAAGGTAATTATTTTGTGACGTTGGTTGATGGTGGGTTCAACGAGCCATAAGTCAAAAGGTTGACTGACCAATCACAGAGGCGATTTATACGGATATCTCGTAGGACACAATTGTGACATCGACGTGGAGTCCTAAATGTTTTATAACATTCGGTGCCCGGTCGTGGATAGGACCTCCATGGTGATCCTAAGAGTCGATTCTTTTGACTATCGACCGTCTCTTGAGACTAAGGCAGATTTTGGGTGACTTTGGTTTCTTTCTCACGGTCATCCGTAACAGGGGGCCAAGTAGATTTTTTCTCGGGTCATTTCATGCTTTGCTTAGATCGGAAGGAGTCGAGTTGAAGGAAATATTCAGCCTTTATCAGTTACTCGATATTTCTCGGGGCCACTCGAAGAGTCAGAATCGAAATGCATGGCCATGCTCGAATACGAATTCGTTTTATCGGTTGAGTTAGTTACTCTCGGGGAAACCACTCTAGATACAGATCGATTGTAAAATACGACCTTTGCGGATCCGGATCTGCAAATTGCTTTACATTGAGTGGGAGAAATTTTAAATGAATATGAGAATCGGTTATCGCACATACACTTGTACGGACAAGTGGGAGTTTGTTGGAGCTGTGTCCTCCAGTTAGTGCGGATAACGTCATTGCACATACACTTATACGGACAAGTGGGAGCTTGTTGGGGCTGGTGTCCTTACAGTTAGTGCAAGGACTCACAAATCTCTAAAAGGATCAAAGGGTATACTTTTGTATTATAATCAGTTGATCCACGTTTATCAATAACGGTTGGCTTGCTAGATAAGTTTGACGTTATTGTCATATAGATGGTGGTGATCAACTGGTCCCTAAAAGTCACACCTATAGGATACGTTTGAGAGATGTGACAGTATGAAAATACAGTCATGTTGATGCCAAATTTGACTAACCAGTTAGTCGGAGTTATTGACTAATAATTTGTCAAATGTGATGTTGAGATATTCTATTTAATACGGATTAAATAAAATGGGCTAAGGCGAATTAAGCAGTTAATTCGTAAATTAAATATAAACGATTATATTTGATTAATGTATATTGAATTAATTATACAATATCGTCTTTGTCGGACATGTATTAATATTTCAACTAACCCGTGTTATTAGTTGATATTTTAATAGCCGATAACCGATGACGATTTATAATAAAAACCGCGTCATATACATTTAGCAATTTTCGAGCCGGACCACGAGTTAAAATTAAGAGGAAGTGGAAGCCCACTTCCCCATGAGGGCTCACGGTTGGCCGAATGGAGGAACAAAAGGAGAGCCTCTCCTCCTTTCTAACCTAATCATTCATTTTGACAAAAATATTAGGGTTTCAGAGCATTCTTCTCTGAAATTTCTAGATCTCACATCGAATAACCTCACAATAGCTCTCTCGATATTGCAAGTCAATTAGAGAGCATTTCTAGCACAAGGGCATAGTCTCAGACGGTCTTGGGTGCAACGATTAGGAGGAAATCTCTGTTGATTTCTGTTCTTTACGCCGCACATCAAAGGACCCGAGGTTGATTCTTAATCTTTATCGTTTTCTATTGTATTTCGTTTATGACCATAAATCGCATGTTATATTTACGTTATAATCCTTAAAATTAAGGGAATTTTACGGATATTTCCCTTCAAGTGGTATCAGAGCGAGGCCACGTAAATTTTCATTGTGATTTTTCATAAATCGATTTGAAACGATTTTGTTTTTGTCATAAAACCGTGTTGTCCCCTTTTGTCCATTTCCGGTGGATAGGTGTCGTTGAGTTTGAAGTTTAGGATTTCTTGGAACCAAGGATCCTCCGTAATTTCCTCTTCATCGGTGATTTGGTGCACATAAGCTGGCTCTGATCGTCGTTCGATGCATAAAGGCATTTCTACCATACTATCCAGCATGTTAATCAAAGATGCGAGTTTTTCAAGAGCATCCGCAAACTGATTTTCTTCTCGAGGTAGATGTAAGTAGGTTACTTGATCGAAGAATTGGGCTACTTGGTCTATTCTGGCTTGATAAGGTGCCAGGCTTTCGCTTCAGATTTTCCAAGATCCCGTAACTTGATTGATGATCAAAGAGGAATCGCCATGTACTCGAAGATTCTTGATGCCTAAAATTACTGCCGCTTGCAATCCAATGAGACAGGCTTCGTATTCTGCAGCGTTATTTGTCACCTCGAAGTCGAGTTTGACAGAGATTGGTTTATGCTCGCCTTCAGGAGAAATGAGCAACACCCCTATTCCAAATCCTCTTAAGTTCGATGCTCCATCAAAATAGAGGTCCCAGGAGTCTACATCTGTTTGAAGTATATCCTCATCCGGAAATGACCAAGTGTCTATCGTTTGTGTATCATTGATGGGATTTTCTGCGAAGAATTCGGCAACGGCATATTTAAGATCGAACTCAGAGAGTATCAAAGTCCATCTCGCTAGACGTCCATTGAGAACGGGTTTCTCGAAGAGGTATTTGATAGGATCCATTTTGGAGAATATTCTGACGGAGTAGCTAAGCATATAGTGGCGTAGCTTCTTCGTTGCCCGCACAAAAGCGAGGCATGTCTTCTCGAGTGGTGTGTATTTGCACTCGTACTCCAAGAACTTCTTACTAAGGTAGTAGATGGCTCTTTCTTCTTTTCCTACGGTTTGAGCTAGCATGGCGCCCATGGCCGTTTCAGTTACCGTGAGATATAAACCAAGAGGTTGATCTCGTTGGGGTGGCATGAGCACTGGCGGTTTGGCTAGTAATTCCTTGATTCGGTCGAAAGCCTTCTAACAGTCATCATCCCACAAGGTGTGATCTGTTTTCTTTAACTTCGTGAATATGGGTTCGCAGATCATGGTGAGTTTCGATATGAATCGACTTATGTATTGTACCTTACCTAGGAATCCCCTAACTTCTTTCTCTATTTGAGGTTGCGGCATTTCGATTAAAGCTTTTATCTTTGAAGGGTCTATTTCTATACCTCGTTGGCTAACCACGTATTCCAGGAGTTTGCCAGATGTCACTCCAAATGCGCATTTATGAGGATTGAGTCTCATGTTGTACTTCCGTAGCCTCGAGAAGAATTTGCGAAGGTTCGCAATATGTCCCTCTCTTTCCTTGGACTTGACAATCATGTCATCTACGTATACCTCAACTTCTTTATGCATCATGTCATGTAAGAGCATAGTTGTGGTGCGTTGGTATGTAGCTCCGGCGTTGATTAACCCAAATGGCATAACCGTGTAGCAGTAGGTTCCCCATTGAGTGACAAAGGCGGTCTTATGCATGTCCTCTAAGGTCATCTTGATCTGGTTATATCCCGTGTATCCATCCATGAAGGATAGCAACGCGTGATCCGCTGTATTATCCAATAATATGTCGATATGTGGTAGAGGAAAGTCATCCTTAGGGCTTGCTTTGTTTAAGTCTCTAAAGTCAACACAAACACGGATTCTCCCATCCTTTTTGGGTACGGGTACTATGTTAGCTACCCAGTCTGAGTACTCGGAAACTTTGATGAACCCGGCTTTGAATTGTTTATCGACTTCTTCTTTGATCTTAAGAGCCCATTCTATCCTCATTCTTCGAAGCTTCTATTTCACGGGTTTGAACCCTGGTTTGATTGGGATTCTATGCTCTACAATCTCCCTGTCGATCCCTGGCATATCTTTGTAGGACCAAGCAAAAACGCCTTTGAACTCGTGTAGGAGGTCTATGAAATTGGCCCTTTCGGTGGGGCTCAGGGTTGTCCCTATCCTAAGTTCTTGGGGTTCTAGTTCAGTTCTTACGTTGATGGGTTCAGTATCTTCTATCACTGGTCCCCCTTCCCCTTCTTGTAGTATTTCTTTGGCTATGTAGGGAGGTATCTCGATTGAGTCAGGGTCTGGGTCATTCTCATCATCATCGTAAACAGAATTGCATTCAAGATAACACGAAGAGTAAGCAGAACCTGATTTATTCATATTAAGATTTGAGAAAAGTTGAAACAAAGAAGCCATCTGATCTGTGGTCAGTGGCGGTAAAGGGACAGCGGTTAGGACATTTCCCGAACTACTGTTGCTATTCGACACTAGGCTAGGAGAAACGAGGGGAGTGGGAATGACGACAGGAGAAGACTCTCTAGGAACCTCTCTAGACTCCGACTCTGACTCTGACTCGAATTCATCGTCTTCTGGTTCTCCTTTGAACATCTCTCCTTCTCTAGTAATGAGCTTGAAGAGTCTTCCTTGATTGTTTGTCCACTTGATCGATTTTCTCCATCCTTTCTGCTGATTGGTGTTGATTTCTGTGATTAACGCGGTAGGGTTGAAGTGATCATCTTGAAGTATCATAGTAATGATCTCATCCTGCGCGGCTCTAACAAATCGATCTTCTCCAAATAGTAAACTCACGGCTTGTTCGTCTAGGCAAGGTGCTTGGCGGTAGGAACCGTTTCTGGAGGAATGAAGTAGCAATCGTGAAAGATCTAGATTTCGGTTAACTTCCTTTCGAGATAATGCCAAGGTTCGGGAAATCCGTGAAAGAGTTCTTGACTTCCTTCCCTAACGAAGTATCCATTTAGGGTAGGGAGATAGGGTCGCATTTAGATTCCCACATTCTTACGGTTTTGAATTTGAGTGAGCATCTCGAGAACTTCCTCTTTGGTGGGTTTGTATCCTAATCCAAGGGGTATTCTTTGTGAATTACCCTCCTTGTAGGGGGCAATGGTGCTCCTTCGGATAGGATTCAAAGGCATTCCCGAGAAGTATCCCTGGGTTTTGAGTATGTGGTTGACCAATAAGTTAGAGTAGGGATTGAAGTATAATGGTCCCAATTCACTCTCTATGACATTTATGATATGGAAGCCCCCAAGCTCGTGTACTTGATCTTCAAGGACTTGATTGCTTGACTTCTTTTCGATGATAGCCTTGATGGGCGACGAAGTGATCGTCACCACCTTACCATTTAGTGGGATTTTGATTTTCTGGTGGAGTGTGGATGTTATCGCTTTGGAAGCGTGAATCCAGGGTCTTCCCAGAAGTATGTTGAAGGATGCCTCAATGTCTACTATTTGGAAATTGACCTTTCGCTCAATCGGCCCTGTGGCTATGGTTAGGTCAACTACTCCCACCACCTTTCGTCGTGTACCATCATATGCGCGAACACCTTGATTGGTAGGAGTCCAATCTGACTCTATTATGCCTAATTTATATGCCGTTTTCGAGGGTACGACATTGACCGCGGAGCCATCATCTACTAAGGTCATTGGCACATTCTTCTTTAAGCAAATGACAGTGATATAAAGAGCCAAGTTATGACTAGCACCGAAGGGTGGCAAATCCTCATCCGAGAAAGTAATAGGATTACTTAGCTTTGGTGATTCTTGGAAGACCAAGTTGACCACGTCGTCGGGTGTGGAGTTATGTGCCACATTTAGTTTGGCCAAAGCTTGCAGCAAAGCTTGGCGATGTGGGAATGAGCTTGACACTAGTTGCCAAACTTAAAGATCAGCCTTTGTCTTTTGTAGTTGCTTTAGTAGATGGTCGGTATAGCCTTCTTCATTATCACTTGGTGTGACTACATTGGTTGGACCGTTTGCTATGGGACCATTTTGGGAAGTATTTTGGTATGGGCGTCCTGAAGGAGTGAGGTGATCTACATCATGATCTTCGCAATTCTGGACTATTTCCTCACTGACTTTGACTAAGTAGTGTTCAGTGAGATACAGATCTTCGTCATCGTCGGCCCATATTCCATTGATAGCAACAAGTTCCCTCATTCTCATGATTTCTGTTTCTAATTGGATAATTTGGTCGACTAGTTCATCAACCATGTCTACTACTTCTTGCATTGTAGTGTTTTGAGAGAAAACTAGTGGTGCGCGTTCTCTAGGTGTGGCGTTGGGGCCACGTAAGGTTGCCACTGCACTCTCTAGTTCCAAGACTTGCCTATCCACACTTTTTGCCCATGCAATGAAATCAGTGATGGTTGGGGAAATAATGGAGTAGTTCCCTTCATTTTCTATTGCATGAACTTCGTCTTCGACTGGGGAAATGAGATGTGAACAATCTATGGTAGATTCTTCATTTGTAATCACTAGAACTCCAAGAGGATTCTTAGTGTTGTTAGGCTTACCTCCAGGTGGTATTGGTAGGCGACCGTCTTCAATCATGTCTTGAAGTACATTTTTCAATTTGTAGCATTTCTCTGTATCATGTCCCTTACCTCTATGGTATTCGCAGTACGAGTTCTCATCCCAGAACTTGGATTTGTTTTCTGGTTCAGGCGTAGGGCCTATGGGTTGAAGTTTCCCGAGTTTCATCAATCTTTTCAGAGCGTTGGAATACGTGTCCCCTAGATTTGTGAATTTCCTTGTAGGGGTACTCTTCTTAGATGGCTCAAGGAGGTTAACTTCATCAGTCTTGCTAGTAGAGCCGTAAGAACGACTTGTTGAGCCTTGGTATCCACGACCTATCGTTTTGGACAAGAGCCCTTTACGAATGTCATCTTCGATCCTTGTCCCTAGTACGGTCAAATCTTTGAAAGTCTTGATGTTTTGATACCTCAAATGATTTGCATAGATGGGCTTTAGATTGTCCACGAATTTCTCCACAAGGGTAGCCTCATCCGGACGTTCAACAAGTTGAGTACTAGTCTTCCTCCACCGACTTAGGAAATCGGTGAAACCTTCTTTGTCATTTTGGGTAAGAACCTCTAAAGTGCGCATGTTGACTTGGATTTCAGCATTATCCGGCATATTGTTTAGCAAACTCGATTGCGGCATCGTCCCAAGTAGCGATTTTCTTGTGATCTAGCGAATAGAACCATTGTTTCGAGATGGTGTCAAGAGATGAAGGAAAGATCCTTAAGAACATCTCGGGTTTAATGCCTTTGATAGACATGTAATCCTTGAAGGCACGGATATGGTTCAAAGGGTTTTCATGCCTCTTGAATTTAGGGATATCCGTCATGTTGAAGTTGGTTGGCAACTTGGAACTCACGGCCTCATACTTGAGATTATTATCCCTATAAATGTCATCCCCTTTAAGATACATCAATTGCTCTTCTAAGTATTGGAGTCGTTTCTCAGCTGCAGTCATACCCATGGGAGGGTTTTCGTCCCCGAAGTCATTCACGAAATCATCAGCAATTTCACTTTCTCGAGGAGGCATCCTCGTTTCCACGGTATATATTCGGCCCTCAATGGTGTCAAGGCGATCATACACTTGGTCTTGAGTAACTTGGAGACGAGGTAGCGCGGTTAGGATTTGATCATTACAATCCTGGAGTTGATTGAAGTTCGCGTCGCTTGTTCCAGGCATCTTGGAGACTGAATAAGAGATCGACGATGAATCAACACACGATCGACCACTCTAGCACACTTACTTGAAAAGAAATGTTTTGACTCGTGAAGTGGGAGTGTGCCACTGGTGGTCGGTTATATAATTGTGAGTTTAAATAAAATTTAGTTGCATAATGGTTTTATGTGTATGAAGAGGATCTGTGAGAAGGAGGTATAGGTAGGAAAATGGAAGCCGGAACGACGCGATGACATTCTTGCTAGGGCAATCGGCAAAGCAGAGCATCCAGGTCGTGTGAGAGGGGTATCGACGCATGTTGGTATCACTAAGTATTTTGGGAAAAACACTCGAAAGACAATGCGTGGTGATGATAGGGTATATAAATGGTCGGTGTATGGGTTTAGTTTTTCAGTACTTGTCGTTAGGAGTACCTAGACCAAAACACAATTTATAACTTCACGAACAACTCTACAATTAGTAAAGAGGCAAGTAAAGGTCGGATCCCAAGGGACGGGAATTGAGATGAGATTTCTATTGCAACTAGTGGTGTCTTAAGGGGTGTCACAATTGGGGTTTGAAGTAGAAGATCACTAAACTAAATAGCAATGAAAGTAAACAAGCAAGATGAATTAAAAGGGATGTAAACAATTGATAAAAGGCACTAGGGTGTCATGGGGTCATAGGGGATTCATGGGAATTGATCATACAAACATATTCTCAAGTTATAAGCAAGCAATTATTGTTGTGATGAATCGAGTTGGTTTATATCTTACAATCCTAGGAAAGTTTGGGTCCCGGAGCCGAATCGATTAGATTGTACAACACCTACAAGTCGACTTAATCTTCCCTACTCAACAATATGCATGGTCTAATGAGACTCGAGTTGATTTATGTCTTACAAGTCTCATTGAAAAGATAGGCGATGGGTAAAAAAAAATGCAAGGATTCATAGGCTCACATTTCATCAAACATAACATGTGCATAAGTTGAGATCACAACAAGCAAGCAAATAAACTATGAAAACATATTAATTTAAGCATGAATCATTCCCCATGTTGGTTTCCCCTAATTACCCATTAACCCTAGCTAAGAAAACTACTCACTCATTATCATGTTGAACATGCTATCAAGGTTGTCAATCATACCAACAAAATGAAATATGATGAATAAATGAAGATAATTAACAATAATTAAAAAGGGAGTAAGAGAATTATACCTACTAATGATTCCAATAATAAAGAAAAGAATAAAAGAAGTACTTGATGCTTGATTGGAAGGTTGTCAATCTCCCAAATAATCTTCAATTACCCAAAATAAAGGATGAACAAGAGAGAGATTAAGGAAATAAAACTTGTATTAAAACTTGATTAAATGTTGATTACAAGATTAAAGAGAGATTTGATTGATATTAACTACACTAAAGATTGCTAAGAAGAACATGCATCTCTAATTAGACTAATGGGGTATTTATAGTGGGGATTAGGTGCATGAATTAGGGTTAACTAAGGTCTTAAATGATGATTAAGTCCCTTGTTGAGGAATCGCCGGTCTCTTTTGTGAGACTCGTCTCTAGAAAAAGATGTGCATCCTTCCTTGAAGCTTGAAGAAGACGAAATGGGACTGTCTGGGAATCCGGGCGTCTTTAGCACGGGACGGGCGGATTCTGCAGCTTTTGCCCGGGCGTCCAGGGGGTGAAGACGGGCGTCTTCTGGAGCTTTTGCCCGGGCGTCTTGTGGAGGAAGACGCACGGATTGTGGGGTGAAGACGGGCGTCTTCTAGGCAATCCGCACGGATTGTCAGACAGTCTTGTTCCTTCTTGTTTTCTTCCTTTTTCTTCATAAAATCCTTGAGGATTTCCTCGGGGATGCAAGGATCTTTTCTCATCATTGCCCATCTACTATAGTATGTATAAAGGCCTTCTAATCTTGTCTCTCCTTGATGCTTGGTCATTGAATTCAATCAATTTAGCCTCATTTTGCCATGAAAATGCAAGGTTTGCACTCCTTTCCTACCAAGGACACAAACCTCAAAGAATATGCAAAACAAAGAACTAAAGACAATAAATGACCCAAATATGCACTAAAAAGTATGGGAATAAGGCTAATTCGGGGACTAAATATGCTCTAATTATGGTCACATCAAATATCCCCAAACCGAACCTTTGCTCGTCCCGAGTAAAGAGGTGACAAAGACTAGGACCTTTATTTACACTAACCTAATAACATAGTCGATATGAGACAATTAGCGGGTCTCACTCCGCCCCTTCAACTCACAACAGGACAACCATGAGGTAGGATGCCTTCTTGCAAGGCAAGGTGGGTCTTGCCAAAATGGCGCCACATCCAATCATTAAGCACACAAAACAAGTAATGGATGCATCTACAAAAGAATAGCCACTTTCCTCATCTAAGTGGCGGAAATTATCTACAAGGGAAGCAATTCAAGGGTACACACTCCTTCATAGATGCGATTTCTTCAAACTACTAAGCCTAGAAGGATACCAATAAATCACCTCCAAGTTGTGTCAAGCTAGGGTACCTTTGTCCTCAATCGTTAAATGCTTTTGTCAAGATTAGACTCCCTATGGTGTTAAAAACACTGGAGGATCGCGGAATTCCCCCTCTTGCCTAGACAAGAAGAAGGGTCGTCCCCTCTCTACCATGCACAAAAATGGATACGATGGATAAAGGGATCGATAGATATTTGAGTTTCACTTTGGGAGTTTGCTTTTGTTTTTGTTTTTCCCCCCCAATTTCTTGTGGCATTTGACATTTGAGAACACTTTCTTGCCATTTATTTTTTATTTTTGGCATTTCAACACTTGACAACTTTCAACTTTTCTTTGCATTTCTTTTGAACATTTTCAAAGTCACCCCATATGTAGTGAGGGTGCCTTATATTTGAAGCTTTAGGAGTTCTATTTTTGCTCCTCTTTTCATTTGATGCATTTTTGCAAACTTTCTTTCACTTTTCATTTCATTGAACTCAAATTGATTTCTTTTTGTGCCCATTCCCTTTGATGACAAAAATGTGGTAGAACATGGATGATGGATGGATGCATGGTTTCAAGGGTCACCTTGGAATAAACGGTAGCCAAGGAGTTATCACACCAGAAGGTACTCTTGACTAGGCCTTAAACCATGGGTCAAAGAATAATAGCATGACACATCCTAGGGTGTTTTACAAGTATTCTAACAAGCAAAGTCTTAAGAAGAAAATGCATCTACTAGGGCCTATATACACTTGTCAAACTTCCCAAGTAGACGGTTTCACAAAATTTTTCTAACATGCAAACTACATGCCATGATGCAACTACCATATAAACATCCTAATGCAAATGATTCTACCAACTAATATGACATATAAACTAAATGCAAGTCCTAAGTTCACATTGTTTTACCGCATCAATCAAAATAAATCCACATAGTCATTAATATAAAGAGGAAAAAGGAGATTGGAAAGATCATACCATGCGGTCTTCAATATCCTCATGTCTCGGATGTGGCGTAGTCGATCAATGTGAAAAAGGATAAAACAAACACAATATATACAACAATATATACAAGACTACACTACAAAGGAAATGAACTTGTTTTTGGATTTTTTTAAAATTTTTATGGTTTTCGGAATTTTTTTCTTGAGTAACTTGGAGACGAGCTAGCGCGGTTAGGATTTGATCATTACTATCCTGGAGTTGATTGAAGTTCGCGTCACTTGTTCCAGGCATCTTGGAGACTGAATAAGAGATCGACGATGAATTAACACACGATCAACCACTCTAGCACACTTACTTGAAAAGAAATGTTTTGACTCGTGAAGTGGGAGTGTGCCACTTGTGTCAATGAGTTTCGAGGAAATGACAAAGTTTGAAAAAGGTTGGTCCTAGTCAACTTTAGTGTAGTTGTAGGAGTGGACTCGAAGTGAAGTTTTGAAATGGGTTTTGAGGCCCGAATTTTGACTCGACAATTGGACAGAGTTTCGGCTTGTTTTGCGCTAACATTAGGCCCAAGTTCGAAATTTTACATGTTAAAGAAGGATTTTGAACTTTACAAAATTCGTCATGGTTTTGTTTAGAAAAGGGTGATCACGTATGGTACAAACAATATACAAGCATTATAACGGGATGCTGAGTGCATTTAAACGGGTTTTGGTTTAAAGGGTGGGTTGTCATACCGAACAATCAAACCCGAAGTCTGTGGAGAGGCTCGTACCAAACAAGAGTAAGGCAAATTCCTAGTCAATTTCCTCAAGTAGTGAAAGTCCTTGATACAAACAAGAGTAAGCACCATGGTATGGATGACGTCAATCGCTATCCATCCTTAGGCCCAAATAAGAATTAGGACCGTTTAGACGGGACGATTGGTCGAATGGGTTGGGTTGGGCCTAGGAAGGCCGAATGAAACTATCTAGGAAGACCAAGTTATGAAAACCGACAATTGTCTTGTACAAACTATTCCCCAACCTTGTTCAAGTTTCACCCTTTTGGCTACACGTAAGTGTATTGTCCCCAGCGGAGTCGCCAAACTGTAGACGCGGGCCACGGGGGCGCTTGGGAAACAAGCGTTTGCATTTGTGGAGTCGCCACCAATTTATTTTGGAAAATTGGAAACCGTTCGAATACCTCGTGCCATGTCAAGACACAAAGTAGTGACATGAACCCCAAGAACTCGTTACCCTTAGCATTCTTTGTCTAGAATGACTCTCGTGGATGCCAATGAACACGGATGTTCACAGAGATCTGGAGTAAAGGGTGAGGGTACGTATTAGGAAGCGCTTTTGATCAAACACCTAATACCGCCCGCCTCGATAGCGGCCTCTACTAATGATTAGGGAAATTGTCTATACTCGATATATTGTCGATTATATGCATGCAATGCAACATCCAACGTTTTAATCCTAACATGTGAGAATTAATACTAAGTCGGTAAACAATTAATTTAGCATACAATTAGGTGGAATCGGGATTTAAGTTCAATTACATGTGAAAGCATACAGGCAATAAAAAGCACAATGATAAATACAATAAAGGAAAATTACAATAATGAAAATTACAATAATTACATCAGGTTAAATGATTTATGTCGAAAATACTTCTAAAACGGATAATTTGGAAAAGAAAGAATAAATGAAGGAACGAACAGATTATTAGGTGATAATACGAATAATAGTTAATTAAATACGTAATTAATAAATTAGGTCAAGGCAAAATGGGAGTTCAGAGACTGAAGTCAACCAGGAACAGGCGCAGCAAAGCTGCTCCCTCTGGAAGAGGCGCAGCAGTTGCTGCGTCCGTTCCTTGGCTCAGTTCTGGTTGTGAAGCCGAAATTGCAAGTCGTTAATATTCGTTGGTGATTTATAATGATCGATTATATTATTTACTCGGATTAAAGTGATTATCAGATTATTTACATGCGATTAACGGTCATGAAAGCAATAAACATGGATGAAACTAATTAGGACGAATTATTACAAGATTAATGAGGTTAATTAATGAACTAATAACTAAACAAATTAAATAGGTTAAATATGATGAATTAATGACGGACTAATGATGAATATGATAATAAACAGGTGAGAATATATCAGAGATCGAATTCCAGAAACCCAATATGAATGAATCGAATTTCTACAACCCGGATTTGACTTTAATGACGAAAACCCGCAAATATTACTTACTTGGGATTTAAGTCGGGAATTAATGAGATGAATTAATTACTAATGGTGATGAACAATTTATATGTCAAATTATTATGTTCAGATTGTTATATTAAAACAAAGAACGAAAGAAAGCAAAAGAAAAAGAACGAATCAACGAAAGACGAAGGAAGAAGAAATGAAGCAGGAACTGTGGCAGCCTCACGAAGAGGCGCAGCAGGTACTACGTCCCTTCGAAGAGGCGCAACAGTTGCTGCGTCCTTTCTCGACGGTTGTCCTCTGATAATCCGTAAAAAGGGTTTTAAGCAAAGGGTTTTAGAAATCGGTTTTAATTGTATTTTCGACATAAATCTTACAATATGATTACAAAAAATAAATAACAATAAATAAAAGAGAGATTTACACCCTCAGAATTACATGTTTGACGAAACGAGATGAACTAAGTTTACGATTAGTGATGCTCGACTCGAATGTATACGAAAATGCCCTCGTAAGAGGAATTAAAACAGATTGATTAAAGTTGATTATGGTGGAGTTGGTCAAATTGGTCGGTCATGCAAAATGAGGCTGGTACTCAGAAGGATCCGAGCTTACGTGGTCGAATGTTCAAGCACATAGACGCCAAAAAGTAAGAACGTGGTCTAGAATGCAAAGGGAGAAGAGAAGGGCGGACACTCGCGTGAGAAATATGTGAGACCGAAGGTCTCTATTTATACTAATTACATGGAGGAAGTAGGGTTTTTCGGAGAAACTTTGGAAGTGAATCTCGAAAAGATATGAAAAAATACGAAAAAATACGCAGAAAAGGACTTGGGAAGAGGCGCAACAGGCACTGCGTCTCTTGGAAGAGGCGCAGCACTTCCTGCGTCTATTCCCAAGTGGTTTCCTCCTGAGGAAGAAAGATTTCCGTGTTCAATTTATGGAATAACGGAATAATTTGTTTTTTCTTAATATTTTGTGTGAATATTACGGGAAATTGTTTACCAAAGACTAAAAGATTAATAAAATATGGAATAGAAATATCCGGAACATTCCAGAACATTCCGACTCGGCATTTTAATGGTTGTCAGAAAATGAAGACGGTTTTAGGCCCGGACTCCAAATGTACTCTAATTACTGTCAAAACGACCGTATCGCCACGTAGATGACAATTAAGAGATAGACATAAATGTTTGAGCGATCACTTGACGATAAACTTACAAACTATCATAAATTGTTCCGCGTACCAAACATGCGGCCCAATCATCACCGGGTGGTTTGAGGGAGGTGCAGAAATGAGGTATCTACAGAAACCACCAAAGAATAAGTATAAGTTTGTCAGCCAACAAGATTGGATTAAATTTATTGCTTATATGCAGTCTGACAAGTTTAAGGTAATTTATCTGCGACACATTGGGATCACTTTATTAGTAATCACTTAATAAGTAATGAAATATGCTTACGTTACTCGATACAATTCATTTTATGAAGACTATGAGTAGGCAGAACCAAGATAACATTTCAAAGAAAAAGAGCGTCTTTCATGGCTCCAGAGGTGGTTATAGATTGATTAAGAAGAAGCTTGGAACTGTCAATCGTCACGACGCTTGGGTGGCCGGTCACACTCCAAAGAACGGAAAGTCTGAAACTCCATATGATAAGGCCATCAAAGAGAAAATTGTAAGTTTGAATAAATATGTCACTCCTACCACTGGTGGTCGGTTATATAATTGTGAGTTTAAATAAAATTTAGTTGCATAATGGTTTTATGTGTATGTAGAGGATCTGTGAGAAGGAGGTACAAGAAGGAAAATGGAAGCCTGAACGACGCGATGACATTCTTGCTAGGGCAATCGGCAAAGCAGAGCATCCAGGTCGTGTGAGAGGGGTATCGACGCATGTTGGTATCACTAAGTATTTTGGGAAAAACACTCGAAAGACAATGCGTGGTGATGATAGGGTATATAAATGGTCGGTGTATGGGTTTAGTTTTTCAGTACTTGTCGTTAGGAGTACCTAGACCAAAACACAATTTATAACTTCACGAACAACTCTACAATTAGTAAAGAGGCAAGTAAAGGTCGGATCCCAAGGGACGGGAATTGAGATGAGATTTCTATTGCAACTAGTGGTGTCTTAAGGGGTGTCACAATTGGGGTTTGAAGTAGAAGATCACTAAACTAAATAGCAATGAAAGTAAACAAGCAAGATGAATTAAAAGGGATGTAAACAATTGATAAAAGGCACTAGGGTGTCATGGGGTCATAGGGGATTCATGGGAATTGATCATACAAATATATTCTCAAGTTATAAGCAAGCAATTATTGTTGTGATGAATCGAGTTGGTTTATATCTTACAATCCTAGGAAAGTTTAGGTCCCGGAGCCGAATCGATTAGATTGTACAACACCTACAAGTCGACTTAATCTTCCCTACTCAACAATATGCATGATCTAATGAGACTCGAGTTGGTTTATGTCTTACAAGTCTCATTGAAAAGATAAGTGATGGGTAAAAAAAAAATGCAAGGATTTATAGGCTCACATTTCATCAAACATAACATGTGCATAATTTGAGATCACAACAAGCAAGCAAATAAACTATGAAAGCATATTAATTTAAGCATGAATTATTCCCCATGTTGGTTTCCCCTAATTACCTATTAACCCTAGCTAAGAAAACTACTCACTCATTATCATGTTGAACATGCTATCAAGGTTGTCAATCATACCAACAAAATGAAACACGATGAATAAATGAAGATAATTAACTATAATTAAAAAGGGAGTAAGAGAATTATACCTACTAATGATTCCAATAATAAAGAAAAGAATAAAAGAAGTACTTGATGCTTTATTGGAAGGTTGTCAATCTCCCAAATAATCTTCAATTACCCAAAATAAAGGATGAACAAGAGAGAGATTAAGGAAATAAAACTTGTATTAAAACTTGATTTAATGTTGATTACAAGATTAAAGAGAGATTTGATTGATATTAACTACACTAAAGATTGCTAAGAAGAACATGCATCTCTAATTAGACTAATGGGGTATTTATAGTGGGGATTAGGTGCATGAATTAGGGTTAACTAAGGGCTTAAATGACGATTAAGTCCCTTGTTTAGGAATCGCCGGTCTCTTTTGTGAGACTCCGGTCTCTAGAAAAAGATGTGCATCCTTCCTTGAAGCTTGAAGAAGACGAAATGGGACTGTCTGGGAATCCGGGCGTCGTTAGCACGGGACGGGCGGATTCTGCAGCTTCTGCCCGGGCGTCCAGGAGGTGAAGACGGGCGTCTTCTGGAGCTTTTGCCCGGGCGTCTTGTGGAGGAAGACGCACGGATTGTGGGGTGAAGACGGGCGTCTTCTAGGCAATCTGCACGGATTGTCAGGCAGTCTTGTTCCTTCTTGTTTTCTTCCTTTTTCTTCATAAAATCCTTGAGGATTTCCTCGGGGATGCAAGGATCTTTTCTCATCATTGCCCATCTACTATAGTATGTACAAAGGCCTTCTAATCTTGTCTCTCCTTGATGCTTGGTCATTGAATTCAATCAATTTAGCCTCATTTTGCCATGAAAATGCAAGGTTTGCACTCCTTTCCTACCAAGGACACAAAACCTCAAAGAATATGCAAAACAAAGAACTAAAGACAATAAATGACCCAAATATGCACTAAAAAGCATGGGAACAAGGCTAGTTAGAGGGTTAGTATATTTACAAGTGGTGGTTTAGGGAGGACTCCACCAAACTCTCCCTTTGATGGTTCTTTCAAGGATGAGGAGGCCCGAGGTAGGTGACCTCGACCTCTTCAATAAACGCTTCCTCATAGTATGGCTTCAACCTTTGACCATTGACTTTGAACTTGCTTCCATCTTCCGCCTTGATTTCAAAATCCCCATATTTTCCAACTTCGGTTATCACATAGGGACCCATCCATGAGTTCAATTTTCCCGGAAAGAGTTGGTAGCGGGAATTGAATAGAAGGACTTTATCCCCTCTGTGCAAGGCTTTTTGTTTAATCCTCTTGTCATGGAGCAAATTTGTCCTTTCCTTGTAGATCTTGGCATTTTCATAGGATTGTAGTCGGAATTCCTCCAACTCTTGAATTTGAATCATCCTCTTTTGACCACTCAATTTGAGATCAAGGTTAAGTGCTCGGATTGCCCAAAAAGCTTTGTACTCCAATTCGATTGGCAAGTGGCATGCTTTTCCATAGACAAGCTTGTAAGGGGAGGCTCCTATGGGAGAGCGTCATCAAGCTTTGTGCTCTAATCTTTTCGGGTCTTGTTCACAACTTTCTTAAGGATTTGCTTGATCTCTCTATTCGAAACTTCAACTTGACCGCTTGTTTGAGGATGATATCCCAAGCCGGTTCTATGTTGAACACCATATTTGGTCAAAAGAGATGCGAGTTTCTTTTCATGAAAATGCGTTCCTCCATCACTTATGATTGCTCTAGGAACTCCAAATCTTGGGAAGATTATTTTCTTGAAGAGTTTGGTGACCGTTTTTGCATCATCATTTGGAGTGGCAATTGCCTCCACCCACTTTGAGACGTAGTCTACGGCCACAAGGATGTACTTATTCCCATTGGATGTCACAAACGGACCTTGGTAGTCGATCCCCCAAACATCAAAGATCTCCACCTCTAGAATGCCCCTTTGTGGCATTTCGTTCCTCCAAGAGATATTCCCCGTTCTTTGACAAGCATCACAATGAATGATGAATTCCCTTGTGTCTTGAAACATTGTAGGCCAATAGAAGCCCGATTGAAGAATTTTTGCAATGGTTCTCCTTGCTCCATGGTGCCCACCGTAGGGTGATGAGTGACACCCTTCCAAGATTCCTAGGACTTCCCATTGAGGGATGCATCTCCGGTAGAGCCCATCACTACACTCTTTGTAGAGGTTTGGGTCATCCCAAAAGTACCTCTTTACTTCGAATAGGAACCTCTTTCTTTGGTTGTGGTTTAAATTTGGAGGGAGTACTCTTCCAACAATATAGTTGGCATAATCGGCAAACCATGGGGTGATGTGCCTTTCAAGTTGTGTTTGAATGGCCATCAAGATATCGTCGGGAAATGAGTCATTGATCGGTGTTTCTCCATGTTCATCATGAAACCGGATCCTTGACAAGTGATCCGCCACTACATTTTCGGCTCCTTTCTTGTCCCTTATTTCTAAGTCAAATTCTTGAAGAAGCAAAATCCATCTCAACAACCTTGGTTTTGCCTCCTTCTTTATCAAGAGATGTCGGAGAGCACGGTGATCCGAAAAGACAATCACCTTGGATCCAAGTAAGTAGGAACGGAATTTGTCTAAAGCATAGACAATGGCAAGAAGCTCTTTCTCGGTGGAATCATAATTCACTTGGGAGGGATCAAGAGTCTTGCTTATATAATAGATGTCATGAAGAGCTCTTCCTACCCATTGGCCAAGAACCGCTCCAACGGCGTAGTTACTAGAATCACACATAATCTCGAACGGTAGTTCCCAATTTGGAGGTTGAATGATTGGTGCCGAGATTAGTGATTCCTTGATTCTATTAAAGGCTTCAACACACTCATTAGTGAAATGGAATTGGGCATCTTTAAGCAAGAGTTGAGTGAAGGGTTTCGCTATTTTTGAAAAATCTTTTATGAAACGGCGATAGAAACCCGTGTGACCGAGAAAACTTCTCACCCCTCTAACATTCACGGGAGGTGGGAGTTTCTCTATCACCTCAACTTTAGCTTTATCGACCTCGATGCCCTTTTCCGAAATTAAATGACCCAAAACAATTCCTTCATTGACCATGAAGTGACACTTTTCCCAATTTAAAACTAGACTAACATCTTCACATTTTTGCAATACAAGAGAAAGTATATGCAAACATGAGTCAAAGTCCTTTCCATAAACGCTAAAATCATCCATGAAAACTTCCATTATGGTCTCTAGGTAGTCGGAGAAGACACTCATCATGCATCTTTAGAAAGTGGCGGGGGCATTACGTAAGCCAAAAGGCATCCTCCTATACGCAAAAGTACCATAAGGGCATGTGAAGGTGGTCTTATGTTGGTCATCCGGGTGTATAGGGATTTTAAAGAATCCCGAATACCCGTCAAGGTAACAAAAGAATTTGTTGGAGGCTAACCTCTCAAGCATTTGGTCAATGAATGGTAGGGGAAATGATCCTTTCTTGTTGCGGAATTCAATTTTCGATAGTCAATACACATACGCCAACCGGTGATCTTCCTTGTGGGTATTAGCTCATTCTTTTCATTTGTCACTACCGTGGTACCTCCTTTCTTAGGTACCACTTGAACGGGGCTAACCCACAAAGAATCCGATATAGGATATATGATTCCTACATCAAGTAATTTCATAACCTCTCCTTTGACAACTTCTTGCATGTGGGGGTTCAATCTTCTTTGAGGTTGAATGGTAGGTCTATGGTCCTCCTCTAGATGAATTCTATGCATGCAAAAGTTGGGACTTATCCCCTTAAGGTAATCTAGACTATAACCTATAGCCTTCTCATGTTGTTTCAACACATCAAGCAATTTTCCCAATTGGTTCTCATCAAGTCTATCATTAACAATCACGGGTTTGGTCTTTGATTCATCAAAGTAAGCATATTTCAAATTTGGGGGAAGGGGTTTTAGAGTAGGGATTTGTACCTCACTTTCCTCCTTTGGAGTTTCATTGAGAATTTGCTCCATCTCCATTAGGCATTCCATTCTCATGGCATATTCAACTTGTTCTTCATTTTCATCAATCTCATCACCTTCGAATTCCATGATGAATTCCTCTTGCTCTTGAGCTTGTAAGATGTCTTCTAGGATGGATTGCTCATCTTCTATAGGTTGACATGCTTCCACAAGGATGTTATGCACTAATTCGGATTGTGCATGAGTAAGTTCTTTGTTAGCTAGAGCGGCCTCAAAAAGATCTACCTCCAATTCCCAATACATATTTTTAGCCTCACTTGCTTCCAAGGCTTCCAATGCTTGCATGGGATCTTTGAAGAAAGGTATACTTAAGTGGTCCTCTACAAAACAATCTATAAGGTCCATCTTGCAAAATATCAAACAACTTGAAAATAGTTAGACCAAACCTTGAGGAGATTTAATTCCCCAAGGCAAAGAAAGACACAACAAATAACAATATCAGAAAATCTAAATCAAGTTAACACCGTCCCCGGCAACGGCGCCATTTTTGGTCGGTATATGGGTTTAGTTTTTCAGTACTTGTCGTTAGGAGTACCTAGACCAAAACACAATTTATAACATCACGAACAACTCTACAATTAGTAAAGAGGCAAGTAAAGGTCGGATCCCAAGGGACGGGAATTGAGATGAGATTTCTATTGCAACTAGTGGTGTCTTAAGGGGTGTCACAATTGGGGTTTGAAGTAGAAGATCACTAAACTAAATAGCAATGAAAGTAAACAAGCAAGATGAATTAAAAGGGATGTAAACAATTGATAAAAGGCACTAGGGTGTTATGGGGTCATATGGGATTCATGGGAATTGATCATACAAACATATTCTCAAGTTATAAGCAAGCAATTATTGTTGTGATGAATCGAGTTGGTTTATATCTTACAATCTTAGGAAAGTTTGGGTCCCGGAGCCGAATCAATTAGATTGTACAACACCTACAAGTCGACTTAATCTTCCCTACTCAACAATAAGCATGGTCTAATGAGACTCGAGTTGGTTTATGTCTTACAAGTCTCATTGAAAAGATAGGTGATGGGTAAAAAAAAATGCAAGGATTCATAAGCTCACATTTCATCAAACATAACATGTGCATAAGTTGAGATCACAACAAGCAAGCAAATAAACTATGAAAGCAAATTAATTTAAGCATGAATCATTCCCCATGTTGGTTTCCCTTAAATACCCATTAACCCTAGCTAAGGAAACTACTCACTCATTATCATATTGAACATGCTAGCAAGGTTGTCAATCATACCAACAAAGTAAAACATGATGAATAAATTAAGATAATTAACAATAATTAAAAAGGGAGTAAGAGAATTATACCTACTAATGATTCCAATAATAAAGCAAAGAATAAAAGAAGTACTTGATGCTTGATTGGAAGGTTTTCAATATCCCAAATAATCTTCAATTACCGAAAATAAAGGATGAACAAGAGAGAGATTAAGGAAATAAAACTTGTATTAAAACTTGATTAAATGTTGATTACAAGATTAAAGAGAGATTTGATTGATATTAACTACACTAAAGATTGCTAAGAAGAACATGCATCTCTAATTAGACTAATGGGGTATTTATAGTGGGGATTAGGTGCATGAATTAGGGTTAACTAAGGGCTTAAATGACGATTAAGTCCCTTGTTGAGGAATCTCCGGTCTCTTTTGTGAGACTCCGGTCTATAGAAAAAGATGTGCATCCTTCCTTGAAGCTTGAAGAAGACGAAATGGGACTGTCTAGGAATCCGGGCGTCTTTAGCACGGGACGGGCGGATTCTGCAGCTTCTGCCCGGGCGTCCAGGGGGTGAAGACGGGCGTCTTCTGGAGCTTTTGCCCGGGCGTCTTGTGGAGGAAGACGCACGGATTGTGGGGTGAAGACAGGCGTCTTCTAGGCAATCCGCACGGATTGTCAGGCAGTCTTGTTCCTTCTTGTTTTCTTCCTTTTTCTTCATAAAATCCTTGAGGATTTCCTCGGGGATGCAAGGATCTTTTCTCATCATTGCCCATCTACTATAGTATGTACAAAGGCCTTCTAATCTTGTCTCTCCTTGATGCTTGGTCATTGAATTCAATCAATTTAACCTCATTTTGCCATGAAAATGCAAGGTTTGCACTCCTTTCCTACCAAGGACACAAAACCTCAAAGAATATGCAAAACAAGGAACTAAAGACAATAAATGACCCAAATATGCACTAAAAAGCATGGGTACAAGGCTAATTCGGGGACTAAATATGCTCTAACTATGGTCACATCAATAAATACTGTATTTTATTCCACATAACTTATTATATATATATATATAATTATTATTATTATTATATATATATATATATATATATATATATATATATATATATATATATATATATATATATATATATATATATATTCTAAAATTATACTAATTTTAATCATATTCATTTCTACTACACAGCTACAAACAATGGCCAGGTTGATACTCATAATGTGACATCCCCCATACTCCAAGTGCCTTACCAGGACCACTTAGGTATAAGAACGTCACCACCTCGGTCACCCAAGGCAATGATAATCATAAGACAATGAAGAAACATAATTTAAAGATAAAATACGGTTTAAGTGATTACATGTTCCAAAACCCGAAACTGTTAACTGAAATACAAGGTACTCAAACGGTCCACTAGCAAAACTATCAAAACTACAAAATATCGTCTGACACAGCGGAAGACTCTTCTAACTGCCACGTGATGACTCATCCCAGCTATCCCATATGCGTCATATCATACCTGCTCAATAACTGCTCACCATCCCCGAATGGATCACCACATTTTTTCAAACAAATAACGGGGTCAGTACTAATTACACAATACAAACCACAATGAAACAAATGCCAAACAGCTCAATCAACACATCAATCTCCAGTCTCCATAATCAATCTCCACACAACTGACTACACACTAAAGTGTGTAGTCCTGCCACAGTACCCATCGCAACAAGTACTCCACACCGCCAGTGGGGGACCACAGCCGTACCCACCAAATCCCCGCTCATCAACCACTGAGCGATAAACCCAAGTTTCCTTAATGTGCACATCCCCTCCTGTGGCGGGTTCCACAGAGGGCGAACCAAGGGCGTGAAGCCACTCCCGCAAGTGACTCCACTCAGGTAGGGACGCGCCCCGAATGTCACAGACAGTTAAACAACAACAATCAACAATATAAACCAACAACCGTCACAATCACCAGCAATATAATTAATCAATAATCACAATACAACCACCATACACTTCATGTAACTAATACTGAGTAGGGAAACCTTACTTGAAAAGCAACACGAAATCAGACGATTTAAGCAGCTACTCAGAATCCCTCCTCAACAAAGCCTCCTCCTATACATACATACATATTATCACTACCGTAACCACATAATCATAAAAACCCCCCAAATTCCCAAATCAGGGTTTAACCAATATTAAGAAAATGATAAGAAAATCATATGTAGAACTTACCCACGACGCAAGGATCACAACGGTATAAAGAACAATGAAAACCGACACCTCAACGTAACTTGAAATCTCTCTTGACTGTGATTTAGGTTTTGTAAAAGTGTTTAAAGAAGATGACGGAACTTAATATATATTAATCCGCGTTATTTACAAACCCGTCACAAATCACCCGTTAACCGACTTACCCGATCGAGTAAGTCACTTACTCGATCGAGTAACCCTTACTCGATCGAGTGCCAAGCTTACTCGATCGAGTACCCTACAGGCAGACTACTGTTTTGCATAAAATCCAACTTACTCGACAGAGTAAGCCCCACTCGATAGAGTACCCTCAGATACATAAAACCGTAGTATTACACAGAATGATGGAAATGGGGGATAAGCCATCTGAAGAAGAGTTGGTTATGGTTCGGCAAGTCATAAAGGAAGCAAGGGAGAAGAAGAAAAAAGCGGGCATGCGAAGTGAGAAAGACATGGCAAAGGATCAATATGGGGGAGATAAAGAGGAAGCCATGAAGGCAGGGGAGAAGGACGTGGAGGTGGGAGCCGAAGACACGTTCTTATCATCTCCAATTCCGGGTTTTGACGAGGTATTAGCTACTACGACTAGTTTATAATTGCTGTATATATACTAATTAAATAAATTTATTATTTAAATTAGTACATGTATATATACTAATTAATTAAAAATATGAAGGACGTTTGCAAGAAGCCTTGTGTTCTTTACTACCAAACCCTCTACAGTGGCATCGAGCAGAATTGTTGTTGCCAGGGGAGTTGAGGTTGAAGGCATTGCCCCCCGTGAGGGATGGAGGGAAGTGGAAGTGACCGAGTTATATCTGGAGAAGTATGGTATTCTAATAGTACCATGTAGTGATAATTGGCTTTTGCAAGATGCCGTGGGTTCTATTGTGCAATGGCCTGAAGAATTCATTACTCTTGATATCTCCGGGGTAGTTATGCTAAAGCGAACGCATTTTATATAATGAACGCCTTTAAATTTATTAGGGTAACCTTATCTAACATATAATAAGTATTTGGTATTTTACATTTTCAGGAGTTACACGAAGCCATTATGGCTGAAATTAGGACTACTACGTCAACACCCAAAGTCACTGATTCGACTGCCTCTCAACCCAAAATTCAAGAGATAGTGATAATTTGAAAAATAGATTGTGAGTTTTTCCTTTTTTTTTTGGTTATTTAAATTATATATGACGTCTCGTGTAATGTATATATATTTTTTTTCAAAATTGTAGACCGAGGTTGTAGGAACATCCAACGTTGGTTTTCCTATAACAACCCGATCCACCACCGTTGTAACACGATCCCAATAAGATGGGATGTGCACTTTTGGGCCGTTATTTGTCCTCACTTAAGCCCAAAAGCACAAGGCCTTGTTACTAAATGGTGGATGGAATCCCATATAAACATATCACAAGCTCCTCAATTTCCCAATGTGGGATAACTTTACTCTCATAACCTCATTCAATGTTACAAACTCCCCCACTTAAAGAACACAACATCCTCGTTGTGCCTCAAAGCTGACCGCAGCCAGCCCCGAAATCATCCCCCGCTAGATGGGTGACCCGAGTACTCCCGACCACGGCTCACCACACGGTCGCAGGGTTGCTCTGATACCATTTATAACAACCCGATCCACCACCGTTGTAACACGATTCCAATAAGATGGGATGTGCACTTTTGGTCTATTATTTGTCCTCACTTAAGCCCAAAAGCACAAGGCCTTGTTACTAAATGGTGGGTGTAATCCCTTATAAACATATCACAAGCTCCTCAATTTCCCGATGTCGGATAACTTTACTCTCATAACCTCATTGAGTGTTACAGTGACCGATGATTATAAGCAAAAAATTGAGTACTCTAGCGTTCGTAGCTTTGCACCAGCTGGCTGAAAGAAAGCTAGCTGTTGGGGAAGTACTCATGATTGACATCGAAAAGGATGTTATGGGTTTCGGTTTCATTATTTATATGGATGGGGAATCATTGTGTCAGTTTCTCGACCTTGACGAGTTAGATGCTATGCACATTGGAATTTGGATGAAGTAAGTTTTTTAATTAAAACTTGGCATTTGGTTTTACGAATAGTGATGTTTATTTAAATCATCAATGAAAATAACATTCTTCGTTCCATTTGACGTAATAGGTACATGTGTACACACATGGCTGAGAGGAACTATGTTTCTCATGACTACGGATTCGTGTCACCTGAATTGTTCTCTCATAAGTCCTTTGGATACACATACACAGAGTACAACGAGAGAATTGCTGAACGGTTGATGACGCCCAAAAGCCTATGGTTTGCCCCATACAATGAGAATCGGTATGTATAGTAGTTTATTATAATGAATCACGATTCTATTCATTTATTAACACGCTTACATGCACGCAATGTATATGAACTAACAGTTCAATTTTCAATATTTCATAGCAAGCATTGGCTGCTAACGGCAATCAGTGTGCAAAAAGGCATAGTGTAATGGATTGACTCTTGCGGACATAGTCCCACAGAGAGATTTGTAAAGATGATGACCGAGTAAGTTTACAACCTTACATTATAATGTCAATTGTTATTGTATGACCTTTGAAGACTTGGATCCTTTTAATGTCCTATCAGTATTACTGAGCCAAATGCTAATTATAATTTCCTGTGTATATTTATGAATGAGTGTGTTTCAAACAATTGGAGCATCAAGTCCAATTTTTGTCACGATAAATGTAAGTTTATTCTTAATAATTACTCATATCCTTTAATTTATGTTTATGCCAGAGGTTGATCTAATTTAGCTTATTTGTATGTGATTTATATAATAGTCTCATGTACAACAACCAGGCAAAGAACGATCGCGCCTTTTTTCTGTTGTCGGTCCATGTGGGAGATTATCACCCGAAAGTATATCGACATACCCTCACCGGTTAGTGTGTTTTAATAACTATTTCAAACGTAACTTGGGTTTAATTCTGTGTAATATTTCATTTATTCTATCTATTTTGATTAAGTATATTTTGATTTGTAGTTCCCACCTACAATTAACAACAAAGACCCAACCTATTCGAAGGAAGACCTCGACGAAATGAGAAATAAGTGGGCCACTTATTTTCTTTCATTACCTTAGTGTCAATAGTTCGCTCATTAATGTGTGTATATATTCTGTTTATAATATTTTGATGCTGGGTTGAATATTTTGATGCTTGATTTTTAGTTTTGGTCACCCTGTTTATAATATTTTGATGTTGGGTTGAATAGATCAATCTGTGTAATATTCTGATGTTGCAAGATTGAAATTTTGCAATGCGCAGCTGCTGAAATGCTATTTTGCAGTAGCATTTCAAATGGAACTCGCCATCGCAAAAATTAGCATTTCAAAGAAATTCTTTGGAACTCGCTAAAACAATTTTTTTAAAAAAATATTTATAAATTCGATCACAGTTAAAAATAAAATCGTGGTCAATAAATCTATTGAAAACGGTCGCATTTAAATAGAAACCCGTTGACATATTCATCCATAATATAACGATTTAAAAATCACAAACCGTTGTCGAATTCATGACATTTAAAACGGTTTAATAAGCATAAACTGTTGTCATATTTACTATTTTACAACGGTTGTGTTTCAGTAAAACCATTGTCATAGGTTTCCGTAGAGCATTCAGACTAATACTACCACGGTTTCAATATTATAGACAACGGTTTTTGAACCGTTCTTAATATTGTATTATGGTTATCTGAACCCGTTATTTACATTTCATAAGGGTTCCGCCTTTTAAACAACCGTGGTCACGAAATAACAACGGTCGATGTAATAACGGTTTCGTATTTTGTATTACAACGGTATATCACCTTATCTAACCGTTGTTGCACCGATTATTTGGCGTAGTGCTAAAAGACAACTTAATGAAACCTATGAAATCAGAGGCTTACCGACACAATCTCGCAAGAAAAGATGAACTAGACTCACGAAAGATCCACACAATTGAGAGAGAGATTTGGAGACGATTAGAGTTATGTTCTGTAGTTTAGGTTTTGTAAAATGACTAGAAACTGTAAAACACATCTTAATATAACTCTAATCCTTTCTAAATCAAACCGCAGAAAATAAAACCCGTCAGACCAGATACTCGGTCGAGTATAGAGTATACTCGGCCGAGTATCCTCTACTCGGTCCAGTATTCCCATACTTGGCCGAGTATTTCTGGACAGTAAACTGTCCAGAAACACACGACACCCTTACTCGGCCGAGTACGCCATATTCGGCCGAGTAACAGACTTAGAAAACCGAGGTATTACAGTCTTCCCTCCTTAAAAAGAACTTCGTCCCCGAAGTTCCAACCCAACCTATAAAACATGGACACTTAACACTAACTCCACCAACCATGCTTACTTCCACAATATGGCTCACGATATCATCTCAACTACAGCATAAACTCGCAATACTAACTCCATAGAACTATCGAATAGCCACAACACAAGTGTTGCCAACTCTGTCATACTTTCATAACGCTCACTAGAAAACTCAAAACCATGATAATACATCAGACAAGATCAACCACCAAAACGGAATGTTACATTCTACCACCCTTAAAACGAACTTCGTCCTCGAAGTTTACTCACACACATAAACATCATCACCCAATCCGTTAACACTATCGAAGTTCACTCATACTCCTAAACATCATACTACTACAAGCACTGTCATTACCTGTAATAAAATCAACCACCACACGAATCCATCCTTTACTCTACACCAACACTCAAACTTTCAATTGTACTATAACATGTACAACCACCCCTCTTAAGATAAATGTTACGTCCTCGTAACTCACTAATACAAGGTCCTTTGCTATACCTCCCATAATCCTCATTACCCTCGCATGTCAATGATAACCCACTATAACCTCAACACTTACAACCATTCCTATATCCAGGGCTCTCTTTTCTTAACAGTTCTCGCCCCTCCAATTATTCTGCACTCCATCTAACCTTTATCATAAAATCCTCAGTATAACCACTACTCCATCTCCTCAACATTACCGCAAAACGACATACTTCTATATACATACACACTCCTCTCCACGATCATAACTCACGATCCACAATTGTTACACACACTCACGCTAGATCCTCAAGTTCTCATGTTTATTGCCGTAAAACTCCTCCATAACTCAACATAATACTAGGTCCCAATAAAAGAGGTTATAAACCACCTGTAGTTGCAAATCGATACCACACATATTCCATAATTCTCTTGCCACAACTATGTCCACCAACGCCTTATCTAAAACAAGATTAAAAGTACTATAACAACCTCTCACAACTGTGTCCCATTAACAGAATATTACTATACCATGACAACAACAGAACCATACTTAACTCTCTTTCATATCATACTCTATTCTCACTCCCAAGCCGACACTGGTAAGAAACATCAGGAAACAAAACAACGGTCTATATGCCCCAACCGACACTGACAGCAAACAACAGTAAACAAACAACAATCTATGACAACACGAAAATACTCGTATCACAACACGAATTACCGTGTCCAGTGCATAACAACCACATCGATAGTCATCGCAACTTTTACAACCTCATAACACTGACCCAGTACAACTTCCTTGATAAAAGAAAACTTTCTTAATATCGCCTTATTAAATCACCAAAACACAACGTATTACACAGAATAATTAGATAACAACTTTATGAACATCATACCATACTACTACTCATGAGGTCAGAACCTCACACAATCACTTACACACAACATAGACCCATAATTAAATCTAACTATCCAAGCCTGATTACGTAAGTTACCACTTGATGATGAATATCTTTCATCCGAACTTAACTCAGATGCCCTTCCTTACATATCCTCCCATCCACACCATTATCACCACCCGGCGAACGTAACCATACCATCATCACCTAAGTACCAATAACACCTCATATATCCATATCTTATACTCCCTCACATCCATACATACTAATCAAGCTTCCACAAAAACAGTCTCTTTAGAACAACTAACTTCCCTATTTAACATCATCTTTAACCACTAGTGACAATACTATGACACGAACATCCTTCATGCGACTACTCTCTTACTATCACTTCTTAATATAACAATCCGTTTCCTCTCTTTGGTTATCATCCCAAATAACGAACATCAAATCCATCAACAAAATCTACCTCATCATTATTTCCAATTCTATCCGTTATTGCATCGTAACCTAATACTCCACCAAAATCTCATATCGTGTAGACACTCTGCCAGTTTCTTACTCCCTTAATACCTCGAAACCGACGGCTAACATGTCGTCCTGTACTTCTATATAACTATTAACTCACATCCTCTCATAATGCTATCGTGCATTTCCATGATTCCTTACTTTCATGTCCCATAACTTTGGTCAACGCTCTACCAACTTACTTCCATCTAATAATACCGATTAATAATTCATCTCCTTCCTTCTCCTACCTAACTCTTTAGTAATCCGATTACCTTCTTGTTGCTCTACGACTCAAATTCTATTAATTCGTATCAATATCTTCTGATTCTTTCTTATCACTTATCCCCTCTCATCTTGCTTCTCACTCACCTTTGTCACCATCACGTCCACACACTAACGGTTACTCTTCAATTAGTCATATCTCCCTTTCGTATCTCTAGAAACCAAAAATTCACCTCATACCGTTAATTGCCCAAAGAATTACACACTAGGCTCACCTCTTGATATTCCAAATTCCCAAACTCGACCACTATCTACCCATCGCGGCATAACTCGATCTCACTATACACCATTCGTTTCCATCCCTCTATAACGACCTTTCATCACATATATCCTTAACCAACACAATCCTAACCGTCTCCCTCCATAAACCCTTACACATCCCAATTTTATACTATCCGCATCCCTCATCTCAACCTTTGCATTCTCACGTTTCTTTACACTTATATCACTCTTGCCCATAAACACTTACTTTTATATTACTCGACACACGACTATATCACTCAACATATCTCACAAAACATGCTCTTTACCTCGATTAGCTCATCATTCTTCCCTTTCCTTTTTCCACTATCCCTCAAAACCACATTAACACATGTCTTCCTTATCCAACACATGTCCCTCATAAGCCGGCATTCTCCATATCATAACATCCGGTAACTTATGTATCAAGACCTTCAGATATATAAAAGAATGCGTTAAGACTCAAAACATATGTGTGCACATACCCCACAACTCAAAACAAATATAAGAACATAACCACCGACTCAATATGATCGCCCACTCAGGTACTCGGTCGAGTACAAGATACTCGGTCGAGTAATGAGACTACTCGGCCGGATTCACGACTCCAGAAGCTGAACAGAATTATCGCAGAAATATTACTCGGCCCAATATGGAATACTCGGTCGAGTATAAATGATACTCGGCCGAGTAGGGCCTACTCGGTCGAGTATCAGCACAGTTCTCAGCACCGTTCAGTTTTCGTAAAATAGTTATATCTCACTCATTACTTGGTCATTTTGGGCGTGTGACCTATCGTTAGAATCGTAAGAGGACAAGCTATCACCTCCAATTAGAATTACACTAATATCATTTCTAGAACTCGACTTATAACTGTTTTAAGATAGTCCTACCATAATCACTCTTCATACAAATCAAGTTTTCTAAACCAAAACAACTTGAACATGCATAAGGCAACAATAACAACTCAATACTTCTAAAAACCAATACGTAGTTGAACTTTTATCATACTTACATGAAAGTTAAACACGACATTCATATATATAGACGCATGACCTTAATCACATGCTACTACCAACAAACCAAACATTAACATTAACATGATCATATACGCATGTACCACTACCCTTTTGAAAGCCATGTATTAAACAGGTAACATGCTCAATACACTTCATGCTCAAGATCCAAATCAACAAATATCGCAACGTTTTTCACATGCTACCACATAACACTTCTTCTACCGCATTATCCAACCATTCAAGTTCCAAGTACCACACACATACATTAACTTGACACACAACAATTTCCCCCCTGGTGACTGGTTTGAAATCGTAAGGGCCTTAGTGCGACTTCGGGACGTCTCCCAAGTCTTTGCGGTAACTCCAAACAACTCTCCCCAGGTTCATTTTATTTAGTCTCCCTAAGTTCATTGGGTTCATTAGTTTTAGGTGCCAGAATCGCCGGCTCTGATACCACTTTGTAACACCCCCCTCATACCAAGGTACCTTACCAAGGACTACCCTACCATGAAAGGTTGTTATCATCTCTGTTGCCCGAGGTTAGTATATCAAAAGCAACAATCCAAAACACATTTATTAAGTACGAAAAAGTAATGTTTACATCGTCTCAAAGAAAACTCAAACCAAAGTACTGTTAAGAAATCAACAACTACAAAAGACACTAAAAACTCTTGACAGCAGAAGCTAAGCTTGTGTGGTGACTCCCCATGACTGCCCCAAAGCTAAACGATTGCATCACCTGTCATAATCTGCTCACCATCCCCAAATGGATCGCCACAGATTTTACAAAACAACAACGGGGTCAGTTACTGAATAATTAAAGTAAGACGAGTACAACAAGGTAATCAGTTGTTCAACATCCACCCCGTCTCCCGATCACACACAATCACTGACTACACACCAAGGTGTGTAGCCCTGCCAGATTACCCATCGCAACAGGTAATCCTCGCCGCCAGTGGGGGACCGCAGCCAATCCCCACCTAAACCTCGCTCATCAACGAGCGATAATCCTGTCCATTAATGTGCACATCCCCTCCTGTGGCAGGTTCCACAGAGGGCGAAACTAGGGCGTGAAGCCACTCCCGCAAGTGACTCCACTCATCCGAGGACGCACCTCGCGAACTGTTATCATCAACAATTATCACAACTCCAACACCCAACTCCAACTCCAAGATCAACAGATAATCACAACAACAATTACCACAATCGCAACACAAACTTAAATCAACTAAACAGGAACTGAGTTGGGAAACCCTACCTTTTTGCAATCCAAGCATACACAAGCAATCAGTAGCAATTCCCCATGACATCGTCACCTACACACAATAATCACATAATTCCAATTACCACATGCCAAAACCTTTTCCCCCAAATCACAAATTAGGGCAAAACCATAAAAGACAACTTAATGAAACCTATGAAATCAGAGGCTAACCGACACAATCGACGCAAGGAAAGATGAACTAGACTCACGAACGATCCACGCAATTGAGAGAGATTTGGAGAGGATTAGAGTTATGTTCTGTAGTTTAGGTTTTGTAAAATGACTAGAAACTGTAAAACACATCTTAATATAACTCTAATCCTTTCTAAATAAAACCGCGGAAAATAACACCCGTCAGACCGGATACTCGGTCGAGTATAGAGTATACTCGGCCGAGTATCCTCTACTCGGTCGAGTATTCCCATACTCGGCCGAGTATTTCTGGGCAGTAAACTGTCCAGAAATACACGACACCCTTACTCGGCCGAGTAAGCCATATTCGGCCGAGTAACAGGCTTAGAAAACCTAGGTATTACAATGCCTTTGCTTTCGATCATTGCTCAAAACTCCATTACTCAGCCGGCATTAAAAATATGGTAAATGTGACGTAAATCATTTGAAACCACATCCCAATGCCGCTTTATTATGCATAAAATAAGCTAAATAGATAGTAGATATACGAGCCTATCAAATACCCCACACTTAATACTAAATAGATAGTAGATATACGAGCCTATCACTCACTATGCCTCAGATTGGGTCAAATCTGTCTACTAGTTAAATCATAGATTTCAATGTATAAAACGTGTCACAATAAGATGATCGAAGTGATCAAGCTGGTAAGTATGTGTCATAATACATCATCATAACCACATGAATATAAATCATCGTTATTATTTTCTGAACCTCTATTTGATGTATTTCATATTTAAATAATTAATTGTACTTCAAGTTCAATTGGGGACCAACACTACTTGTTTGTTTTTACCGGCTTTTCTTATCAATCTCCCCCTAAGGTGGTAAAAACTATCCATTCTAGATAGATTTAAGAGGTAATAAAAATTTATATCTACCTTAGAACATATCTCATATCATTTTTATATAAATTTTAATCAACTAGTTCTCTTCAGGAGAACAAAACATGGGGAGTTCAATATTACGCAGTTGGTTCTTTACGGCTGATATAAATATGCCCCAAAGAGATCTCTTCATCCATTTGAAAATCAATTGTGCTTCATAAAATCGCACATGTGGACTTCTGGCCACTGAAAAAAAAATTATGGACCTTTATCCACTTCTACAACATCGATAATAGATGATTTTATCAACAAGATCTCCAATATTAAATCATACCCAATCTCATTTGTGCGTCTCGCTATTCACTTAATATAAGTACAAAATGAGAGAGTTTTTAGCACGTTATTATCTTTTTTCCAAGATAAACTTCTGATTTATCAAAATGGGTATATTGAGAACCCGGATGGCCTAAATTATCACATGTTGAAATATTTTATGCCAACTTTCTATTTACCCATAATTCATGGCGCTTTTCCATTTGGCTGTGTATTGATAATTTGTCTTTCACACGCCACATTATTAGTTGACTATGCTCTTCGTGCTAATCTTCTGGTTAGCTATATTTAGATAAACTTAAATGAATTTATTTTTCTTCTGGCCAGATAAACGATGTGATTTAAGACACAAAATGATGTCTTATATATATATTTATTTAGGCAAGACTTATCAATATTCTTTCAGGGAATTGAACTATCAACTATATTAGTTCACTATGAGTAATTATTTTATAAGAAATAGTATACCATATGACCAACAAGCATAATTGTCTGCATATACATTGTTGACTTCTAAAGTTCTTATCAAGTCTTGTCAATGCACTTTATTGTTGGGAAATGTGTCCTCAACAATAGTGCGATCACATGATTTAAATATCATTGTTAAATCTCATATAAAGAATACGTAAGGGATGATTCAATTATATAGTCAATTGATCAACATTAATCGGTAACGACTGGCTTGCTAGAGTTTGACGTTACTGTCGTGGGACGGTAGTGGTCAGTTGATCCCTTAAGGTCACACCTAAAGGATGATGCCCTTATCTATAAAGTTGATTAATTGTATGACGAAACAAGTTGATCAATTCCTTAAAATTGAACAATTCGATTTGTGAGAGAGAATAAATATTTTATTGTAATGGGATTAAATAAGATTTATTTTAGTAATAAAATGCTTTGTTACTAAAATTGTTTATTGTTTGAGAAACAATAGAGATAAGAATAAATTGTTAATTATAATTACAAGATATTGTGAATTATAATTACATGACCCATTTTATTTATGTGATCAAGTATCACTAGTCAATTTATTGGGCGTAACTTAGTTAATTCATGAAATGATATTTATGTGATAAATATGCATTAAATTAACTAATAAACATGTATCATACTACATGTGACATATTGTGTGACAAATGACAAATTGACAAAAATAAAATGGTGGTCCATTTTATGTATAAACCGAAATAGAGGTGGTGTTAGTGGGTTGTGGTTGTTTTATTTTATGTGTTAAAAAATAAAACAATGATGCCTATACCTACTAGCCTTACATGCCTATGGTTTTGAGAAGACCAAAAAGTAAAAGGGAAGGACCATATGTTGGTCCATTTTTCACTCCCAAAACCGTGACACCCTTACTACAAGAGGACTTTGGTTTTTGTTTTACTAATTCATTCTCTTCATGCATGTGGAATATATTCATATGCATTCTTCTCTCTACTCTTTCTTTTTCTCTAAAAAAACCATGAGATTTTGATTGAAATTGTTCCAAAAGTATTACTAAAATTATTAATGTAATATATGAGTGTTAGTAATCATTTTTAAGGTAAACTACTAAACTAATATCTAGTTAATATTATTTAGTGGGGATAAGGGATAGTCTTGGGTGCAATCAAGAGGAGAATCTCTATTTTGGGATTTTTGAATGTTCATCCATTATTGGAAAGCTCAAGAACTAACAAGAAGGAGATCTTGTTGGTGCCCATATGATGACCGAAATTTATATGGCGAGAAAACGATTTCTTCACTTATTTATTTTAATTTGCATGCATAAGATCTAAAATTTATTTTATGACTAAATAAATTTGAAACATATAAGAATATGTTGTATAATGAGATATAGATTTCTAACAAGCGGTATCTAGAGCACAAGGTTGTTTGCATGCAAATCGGTTATAGTTTTTCCGAGTTATACGATTAACATATAAAACTCATAAATTTGTGTAATTATGATATATCACGAAAATAATTTATGTATGTTAAAGTTTCTGATCCTAAAATGTATTTAGGATATTTTGGTTAATTTATGGATTTTTATTGTTCATTTTATATAATATTGGCATTAAAATGTGATTTTTATGATAAAAATGTCATTTTTGGACGAAAATTAGCTAAACTTCGAATTTTCCAGTGGTTTTTGGATATGTGTTCACATATATTATTTTTAGATTATCTGGAAAGTTTTATAATTTTATGAGTTCTTATGCTCGAAATTTGGATTTTTCATGTTAAAAATCGAATTTAGATGAAAAATAGGTTAATATGAGAAATATTTCGAATCTGGTCATAGAAATTTAGTATGTTGTCACATGTAATTTTACAAGATGTGTGTAAAATAATAGGCTATAATGAAGTCTTCATGCAAGATTTATGGATTTTTGATGAAAAATAGCATAAATAGTGACTTAATTAGTGAATAATTGCTAAAACATACTTCATGACTAAGGAAAAATGTCACATGTTGCATTTTATTATGTTTTTCAGATCTAAAATTGAAAAGTTGATGAATATAATTTTTCTCATGTTTTTATGATTTTTATTGATAAATCCGATAAACCGCAACATAGTTTTTCCGATAATATTACGAAATTTTAACCTAATTTTTTGAACATTATGAGTGTCATGGTATTTTTCCAGAATGTTCACAAGTTTTAAATTTCAAATTTCAAATTTATTTGAAATTTTGTGATTTATTTGAAGTTTATAGCTTTTTATTGTTATTTTAAGTCCTTTTATGAACAATAATAAGAAATATGAGTTAATTATGGTCAAATGGTTAGTGGAGACTAATTTTTTGAGTCCTAAAAGGTTAGGGTAATTAACTTGTGCATAAATATGATTTATGTAATTTTTGTGATTTTAAAACGTTGAATCACGCAAATCCGTAAAAACCGTGTAATATACGATATTGGCTCCTTAAAGGCGATTTAGTATAAAATTGAGCATGTTCATACATATTATAATGCTGCATTTTATTTATGATTGTCATAATTTTATTTTATGTAATTTTGAATTATGTCATTTTTACTTAGTATGGCCTTAGTTTTTAATTGGTATTACCCGAAATGTATGGGAATATCGATTCGGTTGTAATTTTTGTGATCTCGTATCGCCGTTTTGTAATTTAATAGATTTATTTTTATTTTAATTACAAATGTATAATAGGAAATTATGTAATTTATTTATTTCGGAGTTCCTTGAAGACGGTGTCACTCAAGAAGGAAATCCATTAAAGACGGTGTTACCTCGAGATGCGTGCCTCAACCGAAGTTCAAGGGACCAATGGAGTTGGTTTCCGAATATGTAATAGTTAAATAGTTTTTCTATTTTAGGAAGGCCATACTAGGATTATTTTATTTATGCTTTGCATTTTATTTATATGTCGCATGCATCGCTAAATCGCCATAACTAAAATATGCATTGTCATTTTAATCGAGTTTATCGACCGTGTCAATTACAATTATCGAAGTTCACCGCTTTAGTTCACTTAAAACGTGATAGATAATAAATTGACATGACCTCTCGCTAAAATAAACAATTGAGACTTAGCCTTACCAAAAATTAGAAACCCATGAAGTACCAGTTTCGCAAGGGAGTTGAGCCGGCTTTACCGTAAGACCCTTGTTACGTTGGTGAAGTGGGGTGATAAATGTCTATCCACCGAATTTATGTTAATGAAGGGTATTTCGGCACACCGTGCCCTAAGTTGATATGGGTTTGGTTCACGGACACATTTATTCGAAATTTGGGTTGAACTCAACGAAAGTATTCACGACGTATTTCCGGATGTGTTTCGGGCTTGAGATAAAATATTAATGTAATTTTATCGACCAAGAGTTCTAAAAGTAGAATCGATTAAAGAGTTAATCCACCGAGTTATATTAATAAAGGGTATTTCGGCACACCGTGCCCCAAGTTAATATGAATTTGGATCTTGGAATCATTTATCATAGTTGGGTAGAGGTCACTATGTAAATGCTTTACTTGTTATTTACAAGTATTATTATAACGATGAATGTTTTGTTTTCATTATTCCGTTATCATATTGTTCTATTTCTTTACCTCAATTCATATACGATATCATTTCGATTTTTGACACAAATATCCATTTAAAACATCGTAACTAAAGACAAATATGAATTAGCTTCTAAAACCTCAAATGAACCATTGCTAAGGATCTCTTTTAAAGAGTATAGATTAAAGTTATTCATTATCAAACAGGTTTTTGATTCTTGACTAACACATCTACTTACAATGAATTGTTTCTAATTTTGGTAACTAGATTTGTTGGAAATCAAAATTGACCAAAATAACGCAACCACTTCAATGAAAGTTTTAAGACTAAAACGAACAAATGAAGAGTAATCTTCATGAATTCAATTTTGCTTCTCAAAGCAAAGACTCATTGAAATGAGTGGGAGCATTCTCTTAAACCGTTAAGATGAGGACGAGGTTCAAGAAGTAAAGATTATAATGGAATTGATACAAGGTAATGTTAAAGGTAAAGTTGTTGAGAATGACGATACTAAACCTATCAATCCCGACCGATAAAGTTTCCATTGTCTTAAATGTTGGACACGAGAAAGGAAACTACCCCAAATTATTAAAGAATCAACAAGTTAGTTGTGGGACATCTAATGGGACCTTCTTCTTTAAATGTTTATTTGATTGACATAAAATTTTGCTAGTACTACTAAATCAATATTAGAAACCGGTGGTGGTTTTCATCATTATGTTTGATACATAGGATGATTAGAATATGACGACTAGCAACAATGAAGTCGAGAGATAGAGTCATTGTGTACTAAATCTAGTTTTCGGGTTTGGAGTTGTACTTAATTGTGACTATTAAGTACATAAACTCTAAATAAGAATACAAACTTGTTAAGATACAAAAGAGGTTTCACTTTTGTGACCCTATACACCACAATTTGATGTATGGCTAGCCCATTATCAAGGTGATAATATTCTAAACCAAACTAGAATGATATATCATGAAGATGATGCAAGACTCAAATTGGTAACCCAAGATTAAACCTTAAATTCCGGAATGATGAACGCAAAGAGTTATCGAGTACTCTTGAAACCATTAGATTGTTAATGGTATATGCGTATCTTGTATTCAAAGCAAGATGTCTCGTGCCTTTTGGTTGAAAAGGAGATCGAGATTGTAAATCATTGATCCAAAATAGGTTGATCATTTTATTTTACCAACGATTTAAGTTGACGCTAATGTGTTCACTTAATAAGGTAAATAGAAAAATCTTTGAAGAAGTTTAAAGAGTTCAAGGAATCACGATTTAGTCGTGATGGGATTATCAAAGTGAAGACTTTGATATAAGCCAAAGGAAATGTGATATAATATCACAAGTTAATCTCTCTTAGCACGCATTATGAAATAATGTGTGGTTGGATAAGAAATCAAACGCTATTCGATATGGTTTGGACTTCAATCAAGTTACTTTGAGTTACTTGATCCTTTTGGGGATTTTATCATTTTTGTCTAAATTATTTTTCCACTAAATCGAATCATATGAGATATGAAATGGTAAGGGTACCATGTTTGTAAGTTTTCACAAGAAACAAATGCTCATTTTTCCCTTTTCAATTATCACGAGTACGACGGGTTTGCGGCTCGTGAAGCTGTCTTTCTAAAATACAAGTTTATTTCAAGAAGGCAGAGTGGGAGAAATTATTCAAGAGCCACAAAGAATGCCACAGAGAATGTTATGTCGCAAGAAACTGGTCTTTCTTGGCTACATGAGACGTTTTGTGTAAGACATTGTTTCTTTAAAACCTAGGAGGTTAAATTCGTCACTTGTTAAAAATGATGAATTCATGCTACTTTTAAGAAAGTAAAGAGCTTATAACTTACAAAAGAAATTGTTTGATTCAAGTTGATTACTTCTAGAAAGTAATGAACATATGACTTACATAAGAGTGTTTAAGTCACAACTCAATACAAGGCTTAGAGCCATGAAAATCCGAAATAAAAAGGCTTGATTAGTGACAAAGGGTTTTGCACTAATAAAGAGAGATTTCAAGGCTTGATTGGTTGCAAAGGGTTTTTCACTAATTGAAATGCTTAAGTCTATTTGGATCTTCTTAGGGATTGTGTTTCATTATGAGGATACGCATACAGCATGTGAATCTAAAACCCACTTCTTCAAAAGAAGGAATGTATTCAATACATGTCATGAGTTTTATAGATTCTTGCAATCCTAAGATAATGTGCAACTTAAGAGATGGTCTTAAGTAGGACATCAATGAGTTAGAATCAATGTTTTGATCATGTGATAAAACATTTCTCGATAAGTCGAGAAGTTGTATTTATACATGAAGTTTAGTGGGAGTTACGAAAATGTTAATTAGTCTTATATGTGAATGACATATTGATCATTGGAAATGATTTAAGACTTTTGGAGTATTATAATACATCTTTAATATCCAGATTTATGAAGATAAATCCACATGATATTTGCATCAATAAGAAGTCTTATGTTGATAAGATTCATGACTAGTTCAATTAAATTGAACATATTTGATTGATTCCATTTGCTTCCGCTGCCGGATCAATTAAATGAGTAATGATGTATAACACTTCATATACTTTGAGTATAATGAATTGTTTTCAAAAATCGAATTTAAGTAATCTTTACCAAGTAAGCAATAAAGATTACCCTTAAGTGCTTACAGAAGCATTAAGGAAGTAAAGCAAAGTGTTTATGATGCAATTTTGTGTAAGGATGTTACACAAGTGACAATTGACAATTGAGATTGCGCATGGTTTCCGACAAAACCATAATCAAAACACATTAGGATGGTTAAGATACCATAGTGGCTATGTTAATTAAGAAGTAGATTTTCTAGAATCGTTCTAGGCAATAAAGAACAATGAGAAATATTTACAACGGAAATTGAGTACACTTGCAATCATGAGATGTGCAAGAAGGAAGAGTCCCGCACGCTGTGAAAACGGTGGGAGCTATTCTAAGGCTAGAGGACCTATGTCTTGATTGGATCTCGACACGTACTCAGAAAGTTTTGTAATGCAAATGTATACATTACAAAGGAAAACGAGTATGTAGTAAGGTTGAGTAAGGTACAAGAAGTTGATAAAACCTACTAACCAAAGCCTTCTCATAGGCTTAACATGATGAGTCATGTCATTTCAATTAAATTGAGATGAATAACTACATAAAAGATCAAATTAGATTATAGAACATGAAATAGTAATCAGGCATTGACTATTCATATGTGATAATCATATTTGTCGTTCGAGTTTTTACTTTAAAAACTCCTTTTATACTTTGTTACATCCAAACGGGTTGTAGAGACAACATTGAACCCCGTTAAAGTGAACACGGATTAACATTGTATTCGCCCATAGTCACTTGTATGAGGTGACGTCTCGAAGTGACTAGAGTGTGATGCGATTGATGGCAAGTTCAAGTGCCATAGAGTCATGAGAGATGACTAGTCGATCACATAGGCAGACTGTTAGGAACACTTTGTCGGGCAGTGACCGCTTATAGAGTTCTGGAAAATTTATATAGCCTGGTCGTGGCAAGAGCTACTATAGTATTCTAATGAGTCGATTTTTTTGACTAAAGACTGTTCGCCTAAGGTGGCACAGTTTCAGATTAACTTTGATTTGTGTTACTACGACCTTCGTAAATGGGGTCAAATGGGCATATTTTGGGTTATGATGGCTGTGGCTAGTCGAAGGGAATAAGTGCGATAGGAATTGTCCACCCCCTTGTCAGGGTTAAAACAATATCTCAGGGCCACTCGAGGAGCGATGAACTGGAAATGCGTGGCCACGCTCGGAAGGTATCTATGATAGATAAATCCGGTCAATCAGTTATTCTCCAGATCGAGGAAACCACTCACGATATGATCACTTGCAAGTACGACCCAAAAGACACCTTGCATTGAGTGGGAGATAGTAATAGGACAAGAGAATTGGTGACGCACACTTGTCGAGGACAAGTGGGAGATTGTTGGGAAATGTATCTTCAACAATAGTGCGATCACATGATTTAAATATCATTGTTAAATCTCATATAAAGAATACGTAAGGGATGATTCAATTATATTGTCAACTGATCAACATTAATCGGTAACGATTGGCTTGCTAGAGTTTGACGTTCTTCGTCGTGGGGGACGGTGGTGGTCAGTTGATCCCTTAAGGTCACACCTAAAGGATGATGCCCTTATCTATAAAGTTGATTAATTGTATGACGATACAAGTTGATCAATTCCTTAAAATTGAACAATTCGATTTGTGAGAGAGAATAAATATCTTATTGTAATGGGATTAAATAAGATTTATTTTAGTAATAAAATGCTTTGTTACTAAAATTGTTTATTGTTTGAGAAACAATAGAGATAAGAATAAATGGTTAATTATAATTACAAGATATTGTGAATTATAATTACATGACCAATTTTATTTATGTGATCAATTATCACTAGTCAATTTATTGGGCGTAACTTAGTTAATTCATGAAATGATATTTATGTGATAAATATGCATTAAATTAACTAATAAACATGTATCATACTACATGTGACATATTGTGTGACAAATGACAAATTGACAAAAATAAAATGGTGGTCCATTTTATGTATTAACCGAAATGGAGGTGGTGTTAGTGGGTTGTGGTTGTTTTATTTTATGTTTTAAAAAATAAAACAATGATGCCTATACCTACTAGCCTTACATGCCTATGGTTTTGAGAAGACCAAAAAGTAAAAGGGAAGGACCATATGTTGGTCCATTTTTCACTCCCAAAACCGTGACACCCTTACTACAAGGGGACTTTGGTTTTTGTTTTACTAATTCATTCTCTTCATGCATGTGGAATATATTCATATGCATTCTTCTCTCTACTCTTTCTTTTTCTCTAAAAAAACCATGAGATTTTGATTGAAATTGTTCCAAAAGGATTACTAAAATTATTAATGTAATATATGAGTGTTAGTAATCATTTTTAAGGTAAACTACTAAACTAATATCTAGTTAATATTATTTAGTGGGGATAAGGGATAGTCTTGGGTGCAATCAAGAGGAGAATCTCTACTTTGGGATATTTGAATGTTCATCCATTATTGGAAAGCTCAAGAACTAACAAGAAGGAGATCTTGTTGGTGCCCATATGATGACCGAAATTTATATGGTGAGAAAACGATTTCTTCACTTATTTATTTTAGTTTGCATGCATAAGATCTAGAATTTATTTTATGACTAAATAAATTTGAAACATATAAGAATATGTTGTATAATGAGATATAGATTTCTAACATTTATAGTATCATAATTTTATGCAAACGGATCATTTTATTCTTATATGCTTAGAATATATAGCATTTATTATTTCAATGATCATATCAATTTAAAAGTCAAATCTACCCTTCAGGGATGGTGGGTTATTCGGTAACTTCCGAATCGGTTGCATTATCAAACCATTTAATTTACTCCACAATATGCATATGATGGTCATATTCTCGCTTCTATTTCAAGATTGTCAAAATCATTACCATCCTACTTCTTGTAGATGGGATGAATTTTATTTTAAAATACATATATCAAACTCGATGATGTTCATGTTCACGTGCTCGACCCACAATAGGTGACATTCCATATTCGCTTTAGAGAAAATGTTAAAACAATTAGATGAGATTAATATATTTTCTCTTATATTTTGTGATTTGAAATAGTTTAATACTTCGTTCACTTTCTCGAATTTTCATTATTTCAAAATGTGTTCTCATAGGCAACACTTCATATGCTCTTCTGGAGACTTTCATTATTTGTACCAATCATGTATTTACTCCATCAATGTATCATTATATCACCCGAATAACATTTAGTGTAATAGATTATTTCATAATTAGTGGCCAATAATTAATCACAATCTTCATGTTTACTGCCAATATAAGTATTTTTATTTCTCATGGTATTATCAAGAACATATCATAAATTTGGCCATAAATGTACGATATCGGGATTTGTCTCCTTTACATGTTGATTTCAGAATCAAATGTATGAAATATTCTTATAAAATCATGTACATGGAAATTATTCATATGTGAAATGTACACAATACTCACACAATACTCAAATCACTAAATGTATATTAGATTTATATACTTACTTATTGTGTGATTTTATAGAGGTGTACATATTCAGTTGTGGTTGTAGGAAATATCGGTATACTTCCTTTAAGATTATTAGGATTATAACGAAATTATAATTATGAATACTAGTCATAAATGAAATTGCATAAACAAAAAGAGAAGATATTAATAATCAACCTTTGGTCCAAGCAAAAATGGCCTAAGAACAATATCAAAATGATATTCGCCTAATCGTTGCACCCAAGATGCTCCGAGAAATGCCCCTCAAATTGCTAGAATGAGATCCCCAAATTCACTAATTAATTTTAGGGTTTTTTTTTGTGATTTTTGATGAGAGAATATTAGGTCAAAAATAATAATCAAATGATCTCCTATTTCTCCCTCTTAAACCGTGAAAGAGGAGAGAAATAAGGTGAGCTTTTTTTCTTTTCTTTTTTTCGGTCAAACTCCCAAAAATAAGGAGAAAATCTTCTTATTTTTGGGTAGTTATCAAAATATATATTATGTGTACATTTTATTAATTGTCATATATGTTGTCCCGTTTTAATAAGTCCATACATAACCGTTTGTAGTCGATTTATTAATTCCGGCTTGACAACATTTATTATAACAATCTCGTATAAAATATACTTTAACTATAAATATCGCATATTTATAATTTGCTAATTAAATATAGCCGATTATGTTTAATTACGAATTAACATCTTAATTCGTTTAAGCTAACATTATATATATTAATTAAATATAACATATTATATTCAATTTACGAATTGACAGTTAATTCGTCTCAGCTAATATTATTTAATTAGATTAAATAATCGTCTCATCATCACATTGACTAACTGTTTAGTCAAATACATGGACTAACCTTTTAGTCATATAAGGCATCAATGTGATTACATTTCCATAATCACATCTCTCAAACACATTATTTAGGTGTGACTTTTAGGGACCAGTTGATCACCGCCATCAGTATGATAATAACGTCAAACTTTCTAGCAAGCCAACCGTTATTAAGTAATCGTTAATCAATTGATAAAATACTAAGTATACTCTTGTGAACCTATAAGAGATTTATAAATGTTATCACACTAATTGTGGAGGACACAAACTCCAACAATCTCCCACTTGTCCTCACAAGTGTATGTGCGATAACCGATTCTCATATCCTAAAATTTCTCCCACTCAATGTAAAACAATTTGCAAAATCCGTATTCACAAAGGTCGTATTTTACAAGTGATCAATATCAAGAGTGGTTTTCCCGATTAGAGAGTAACTTAACTGATAAACGAATCATCATTCGAGCATGGCCATCCATTTCAGTTACAACTCCTCGAGTGGCCCTGAGAAATAACTAAACCTGATAAAGGTTGGATATTTTCTTCAACTCGAATCCTGCAGATGTAAGTACAGTATGAAATGACCCAGAAAAAATCTGCTTAGCCTCCTGTTATGGCAGACCATGAGAAAGAAACCAAAGTCACCCAAAAACTGCCTTAATCTCAAGAGACAGTCGATAGTCAAAAGAATCGACTCTAGGAACACAATGGACGTCCAATCCACGACCTGGCACCGAATGTTTTTAAACATTTAGGACTCCATTACATTGTCACAATTTTCGTCCTGCGAGATATCGTTATAACTCGTATCTGTGATCGATCAGCAACCTGTTTGACTTATGGCTCGTTGAACCCACCATCAATCGACTGCACAATATAATAGCCAGAGTTATCAGCTCATGTAGGCGATTACGGACCAAAACAAATATAATGTAATTCAGTTCACTTAGTGGCGTTCAATGTTGTCAGTACAATCCACATGAAAAACAAAATATTATAATAAAACGATGAAGTTATAAATAGTATATGAAAAAGATAATGTATCGAATCCATAATCAACTACTACAACTCAGGAACACGTTTAATTCCCATGGAAATAAAGTGCCCTTCATGCTTATCATAATTCAATGGTTTAGTGAGAGGATCCGCGATGTTTTCATCCGAAGCTATCTTGTTATTCACTATCTCCACTTGCTCCACGTAATCACGGATCAGGTGAGCTTTCCGATGTACATGTCTAGACTTGTTGCTAGACTTTGGCTCCTTAGCCTGGAAGATGGCACCTCTATTGTCACAATAGATGGTGATCGGGTCATTCGAACTAGGAACTATCGTAAGTCCTTGTAAGAATTGACGCATCCATACTGACTTCCTTTCTTTGCTTCGAAGCGGCATAGTACTCTTGATTGATGAGTAGAATCTGCTACAACATCCTGTTTGGACCTCTTCCAGCTGACCGCAGCACCATTAAGAGTAAAGACGAACCCGGGCTGAGATTTTGAATCATCTTGATCCGTTTGGAAGCTAGCATCTGCGTAACCGATTGCGCATAGCTTAGTATCTCCTTCATAAGTCAATACCCAATCCTTAGTCCTCCGTAGGTACTTAAGGATGTTTTTAACAGCCATCCAGTGTGTTTCGCCTGGATTGCGTTGGTACCGACTCGTCATACTCAATGCATATGCCACGTCTGGACGTGTGCATATCATGGCATACATGATCGATCCTATGGCTGATGCATAAGGAACACGACTCATGCGTTCAACCCCTTCAGGCGTCGTGGGTGACTGAGACTTGCTCAATTGCATCCCAGACGTCATTGGAAGGTTCCCCTTCTTGGAGTTGGTTATGGTGAACCTTTCAAGAATCTTATCAAAATAAGACTCCTGACTCAGTGATAACATCCCTCGTGATGTATCTCGATAGATACGGATTCTCAATATGTGTTGTGCCTCACCCAGATCTTTCATCTGGAAATGGTTCTTCAACCATCCTTTAACCGAAGATAAGAGAGGAATGTCATTCCCAATCAAGAGTATGTCATCGACATACAATATCAAGAAAACAATCTTGCTCCCACTCGACTTGATATAGAAGCATGGTTCCTCGACCGATCGAGTGAAGCCATACTCTTTTATCACCTGGTCGAAACGATGATTCCAACTCCGAGAAGCTTGCTTAAGTCCATAAATGGAACGCTTAAGCTTGCACACTTTCTTAGGATTTTCAGGGTCTATGAAACCTTTGGGTTGCACCATGTACAACTCCTCCTCCATATAACCGTTTAAGAAGGCGGTTTTCACATCCATTTGCCAAATTTCATAGTCGTGAAAAGCGGCAATCGCAAGATTATCCGAATGGAACGCAGCATAACTACGGGTGCAAGACTTTCATCATAATGCAATCCGTGCACTTGAGTGAAACCTTTTGCCACTAGTCTTACCTTATAGGTATCTGGTTGCCCGTCTACAGAACGCTTTATTTTGTAAAGCCATTTGCACTGAAGAGGTTTTACCTTATTAGGTAAATCAACTAGATCTCATATGTCATTCTCATACATGGAGTCCATCTCGGATTGCATGGCTTCAAGCCATGGCTTTGAGTTGGAACAGGTCATGGCACCTTTATAGGTAGCGGGTTCATTACTCTCTAGGAGCAAAACGTCATTCTCCTCGACCATACCAATGTATCTGTCTGGAGGATTAGAGACTCTACCCGACCTCCTAGGTTCCTGAGGAATATTAACCGTATCACCAGCTGAAGGAAAAACTTCCTCCATCTGTTCCTCGGTTGTTGGTTCTTGAATCTCCGACAGCTCGAAGGTTCTATTACTTGACTTGTTCTCGAGAAATTCTTTCTCTAAGAACGTCGAACTAGCCGCAACAAAAACTCGATGTTCGGTAGGCAAATAGAAGTAATGACCAAACATTCCTTTTGGATAACCAATAAAGTATGTCTTGACCGATCGCGGGCCGAGCTTATCCTCGTGTCTCCACTTGACATAAGCCTCGCAGCCCCAAACCCGAATAAAGGACAAGTTAGGGACCGTTCCCTTCCACATTTCATATGGAGTCTTGTCGACGGCTTTAGTCGGACTTCGGTTAAGTATAAGAGCGGTGTGACAAAGAGCAAAACCCCATAATGAATCAGGTACTACCGTGTGACTCATCATGGATCGAACCATATCATGTAATGTTCGATTTCTTCGTTCGGACACACCATTTAATTGAGGTGTTCCAGGTGGAGTTAACTGTAAAACGATTCCACAGTCTTTAAGGTGTTGATCAAACTCATTTGAAAGATATTCGCCACCCCGATCTGAACGGAGTGCTTTAACCTTTCTTCCCAGTTGGTTCTCAACCTTATTCTGGTATTCCTTGAATTTCTCAAAGGACTCACTTTTATGCTTCATTAAGTAGACATATCCGTATCTACTCAAATCGTCCGTGAAAGTGATAAAATATCTATAGCCATCTCTAGCGGTAATTGACATAGGTCCACATACATCAGAATGTATGAGTCCTAATAGGTCACTAGCGCGCATTCCAACACCTTTGAAGGAAATTCGAGTCATTTTGCCGATAAGACATGATTCACACGTGCCAAATGTAGAAAAATCGAATGCGGGAATAGTCCCATTCTCGACGAGTTTCTTTACACGTTTTTCATTTATGTGTCCCATTCGACAATGCCATAGATAAGTTTGATCTTTGTCACCAACCTTTAATTTCTTATTATTCAAGTGAAATATATCTGTGGTTTGATCTAAGATGTAAATTCCATTCATGGAAACTGCTTTGCCATAAACCATTTCATTAAAAGAGAAAATACAGCTATTATCCTTTATTGAAAATGAAAAGCCGTCTTTATCAAGTACGGAAACATAAATAATGTTCTTAGATAAAGTGGGTACATAGTAACAGTTATATAAATATAACTCAAAACCACTTGGGAGTTGGATTACGTATGTTCCCTTTGAGACTGCAGCAACTCGTGCTCCATTCCCGACTCGCAGGTCCACATCACCCTTTGCGAGAGGTGTGATGTTTTTTTAGGCCCTGCAAATGATTATACAGATGAGAACCACAACCTGTATCTAGTACCCAAGTTCCGAAACTTGCATGGTTAATCTCAATCATATGAATATAAGATGACATACCAACAGGAGTGACGCGGCCTGCTTTTATGTCCTCACGGTACACGGGACAGTTCCTCCTCCAATGCCCAGTCTTGTGGCAATGGTGGCACTCAATGTCACTGCCCTTGCTCTTTGCCTTGCCTTGTGAGCCACTAGTCTCACCAGGCCCACTCTTACCGTTTCCTGACTTTTTAAACTTTGGCTTTCCTACAGTTAGGTCGCCATGAGCCTTGCGCTTACCCTTATTCCTATTGGAAATCATGAGAACATCTTGCTTCATGCTCCCACTCAATTTCATATCCTTCTCGGTCTGTACGAGAAGTGAGTGTAGCTCATGAGGACTTTTCTTCATGTCATTCATGTAGTAATTTGCCCTGAAAAGGGCAAAACCATCATGAAGTGAATGAAGCATACGGTCAATGACTATGCTCTCACTGATTTTGCAATCAAGTGCCTCCAATTTCTCGACATTCTCAATCATCTTAAGAATGTGTGGGCTAACCGGTTGGCCCTTCTGGAGTTTCGCATCAAAGAAGCGACAGGTATGCTCATAAGTAATGATTCTCGGTGCTTTTGAGAACTCGTTAGTGAGCGTGGTGAAAATCTTGTTTGCACCTTGGGCAATGAAGCGTCTTTGCAAATTGTTTTCCATTGCAAAAATGAGTACGTTCTTTATAGCACCCGCTTCCATAACGAAGTCACTATAAGCAACTGTTTCGTTAGCTCTTGCATTGGGGCCTGGGTTTGGCGGTATTGGCTCAGTTAAGTACTTGAGCTTACCGTCGGCAATGGCAGCATTCCGCAATGATGCTTCCCAGTCCGCAAAGTTGGACTCGTCATTTTACAAACGTGTGAACTGATTCATGTGGTCCATGAAAGCTTTCAGCCAGGACTCGCGTCCAAGTGTGGCACTTGGCATAGGGATTTCGTTATTTCCAGCCATTTGTTGTAAGCAGTATTATCAATATAAAACGTATTCTACACTGCAAAAAGAAGAAAAATATAATAAGCATACTCATCGTTATGATTTAAGTCTAATGCAATACTGTTATAACGCGAAGACTCAAGCATTTATACAATTGACCTCCCTCAAGAATTATATAAATGATCCCAAGACTCAATTATCTGTAAATTGATAAGCCAACCTCTTGGCTAATTCTACTGTTAGAATTCTTGGTCGATAAATTTCTGTTAATTCTATCTTTAGTCCATCATAATCACGATAAACTCTTCGGATTATAATGTTGAGGTAAACTAAGTCAACACAAACTACTTACCCAATGTAGAAGGGGTCATATGGAGAGTAAGGTCCTATATGCCTACCGACGAAGAAGGGATTCATAGTTGTTTGGCCTATAAAGACAAGTCTCAAATTCAGTTTTAGAGGAAGATCCCATCAACTTTATTTTAATTCATTTTAAGTGAACTAATATCTAGCATGCGTGAATGAATAAACTAAAATGATGGCTTATAATTGTGTGACATCTGTATGTCTATGAAAACTAACATCCAAACTATATGAGTCAATTTTCATGCATTTTAGTAGGTGGTTTGGTTTAGGCGGAAAATGATGCACTAACTATCATGTGAAGAAAAGCAATAGGAATGGAAAAACGTAAAACAAAATAAAGTCCTAGTGTGGCCTATCTACCAAAATGAACATAAATACAACTTTGGAATCCTTCCTAGGACCCGAGAAGCTTGTCTTGATGTTCCATCTTGGTCCATGTAGCGGGAGTGAGCAATCCAATCTCCATCTTTAGTCTTCTCAAAAATTACAATATAAAATTACATAATAAACCTATTTACATTCTAATTTCAAAACCATAATGCTTAAAGAAAACCAAAAGGAGATACGAGAACTCAAAATTACATTAAAAATTATGTTTCCATCATTACGAAAACATAATTTAACTAAGGCCACACTAGGTATTACAAATTACAACCGATTGCAAAAATACGTAAATTAAACCATTCAACAAAACATTCAACTAAATAAAAATGCATCAACTAAAATTAAACATTCAAGACATAATTCCTTAATTATGTAGAGTAATTTATCCAAACCACCTATTTAATTGATCAAATTATGTGACAATTCCTCAATTACTCACAATAATTTTAATCTTAATACATATTAATCTTGTAATATGAATTAATCCAACATCATTTTAAACTTCTTTAAAATAATTAGGTATCAAAAATTGTGAACTTCTTCACAACAATTAATCATACATTATTAATTTAATGTATAATCAATATTGGCCAAAACAAAACAAACAAAAACCAAAAACAAAAAAATCTTTTTTTTTTTTATTTTGGTCTTGGCAAAACAGGAAAAACAAGAAAAAAAAAATTTTTCTTTTTCCAGCTCTCGGCATAATGCCAAAAATAAACCCAAAAACTGTTTTTTTTTTTCTTGTGCTCTCGGCAAATTGCAAAAACAAAAAACAGTCCTTTTTTTTTATTTCGGCAATTGCCACAAAACCAAAAACAGGAAAATTTTTTTCTTTTAACTCGGCATAACTGGAAAAAAAAAACAGTTTCCCCCTTTTTTCTTGCGGCATGATGCCCTAAAAAAACATTTAAATGAACAAATTCGTTTATAGTTGCTATTAGAACAAGATTGGCATAATCATGAACATATAAATTAATGAAACATGATTCTAAACAACGATTTAAAACCATATATGCCAAAAACTATATAGCAAAAACAAATTTAACATCATCAAACAAGACGATTTCCATTTCCATTTTAATTTAATTCTCATTAAATCAAAACATATACAAATTATCATATTATCATCTTAACCTATTAAAACAATAATATGAATAAATCAAAATGGAACAAATCATCAAAAAAAAACAGATATCATTTCGGCTGAAAAAAAATGATTCGGCTAAATTTTTTTTTTTAAAAAAAAACGGCCGAACCCCTAATTTTTACGAAACCCCTTTTTTCTTTTTTTTTTTACATCATTTATGAAAATCATCAAAAATAATTTCGTGGCCTTGGCTCTGATATCACTTGTAGGAAATATCGGTATACTTCCTTTAAGATTATTAGGATTATAACGAAATTATAATTATGAATACTAGTCATAAATGAAATTGCATAAACAAAAAGAGAAGGGATTAATAATCAACCTTTGGTCCTAGCAAAAATGGCCTAAGAACAATATCAAAATGATATTCGCCTAATCGTTGCACCCAAGATGCTCCGAGAAATGCCCCTCAAATTGCTAGAATGAGATCCCCAAATTCACTAATTAATTTTAGGGTTTTTTTTTGTGATTTTGATGAGAGAATATTAGGTCAAAAAGAATAAGCAAATGATCTCCTATTTCTCCCTCTTAAACCGTGAAAGAGGAGAGAAATAAGGTGAGATTTTTTTCTTTTCTTTTCTTCGGTCAAACTCCCAAAAATAAGGAGAAAATCTTCTTATTTTTGGGTAGTTATCAAAATATATATTATGTGTACATTTTATTAATTGTCATATATGTTGTCCCGTTTTAATAAGTCCATACATAACCGTTTGTAGTCGATTTATTAATTCCGGCCTGACAACATTTATTATAACAATCTCGTATAAAATATACTTTAACTATAAATATCGCATATTTATAATTTGCTAATTAAATATAACCGATTATGTTTAATTACGAATTAACATCTTAATTCGTTTAAGCTAACATTATATACATTAATTAAATATAACATATTATATTCAATTTACGAATTGAATTAATTGTCTCACCTAATATTATTTAATTAGATTAAATAATCGTCTCATCATCACATTGACTAACTGTTTAGTCAAATACATGGACTAACCTTTTAGTCATATAAGGCATCAATGTGATTACATTTCCATAATCACATCTCTCAAACACATCATTTAGGTGTGACTTTTAGGGACCAGTTGATTACCGCCATCAGTATGATAATAACATCAAACTTTCTAGCAAGCCAACCGTTATTAAGTAATCGTTAATCAACTGATAAAATACTAAGTATACCCTTGTGAACCTATAAGAGATTTATAAATATTATCACACTAATTGTGGAGGACACAAGCTCCAACAGTGGTATATCACCGCAATAAATCAATGAATTCCTTCAGTTTTAAATATCCAAATTCCAATAAGCATAATCCGAATATATATCTTTATATCATCTCAAATACCATATGGTAAAACAACAACATAAATATCTTTTTCAAACCAAAGTATTATAATCAACATATCTAATTCATTCAAATATAATCAGATCACGTTTCATATTTAAGATGGTCTTATGCATGTATACTTCAAGTATATATTTCATTAGAATAATTATATAACATATTTCACATGATGCATATAATCCAAGTCATACATTGAATATCATCGCTAAATCATGCAATTAAATTTCTCAATTATGTTATTTAACATAATTGGAATAGTTATAATCTATAATTCATAACAAACGTTCAATTTGTTGATTCTATTCGTATGTTTCACTTTTTCATTAAAGAAAAGTAGTCTAAAATCTTTAATTCTTTATTTAAATATTCTCAAAAATACATATTAAAATGTACGTGTGCATAATTTTTGAAAACTTTAACATCATATTTAAGTCTCACTACTTAATGTTATAATATTTTGAACATAAGTTATAATTAAAACAATGGTTATATAATTACATGAACTTACACAATAAATATAAGTTTCCCTTTACCATTGAGTGTGATAACGTAATTATTATCCATGTAAAAATTTTTGACGACTATTACATCATATGAAACATAATGTTAATTCAATTACATGCCAGATTTAAAGTATTTCATATATTTTTTTTGTTTTTTTTATATCGCTGTTATAATAATGTATATACAAATAACTCTAATTTCTCATAATCATAAACATTGCTGGTGAACTATTGTTGGGAAAAACTCGTATTTCCCTCTTTGTGCAATTACGGGAAAAATAAATAAATAGTGAATAAAATAATTAGACAAAGACACAATAGAATTTTTGGTTACGTGGAAAAACCCAAAATAGGTAAACAACCGCGGGACGAGTAGTCCAATTCTTCCACTATAATATTTGTAGTAGGATTACAAGTCGTCACCTTAATAAGGTGGATATCTCTCACTATTAATAGTGGTTTTCTTCTCTCACAAAACTCTCACAATAATAATACTAATTATTGTGGATTAATAATATATGTTTTGTGTTTTTGTGATTGATGAAATGAACTCTCTAATCTCACGTATTTATAGGTGATCATAGAGAGAGTAACATATGCTTTCTTAAAAGCTTAAGATGAATGTTTCTCATACATTCATTCAAGAAGGCATTTGTGTGCATTTGTAGAATGAACGCATCTTACAAACTCATTCAATAGATGAATTACATAGCATTGAAGCCATGAAACATCTTGAGATCACTTAATGTGGAAATTCCCTCAATAGAGTAGAGAATAACCCAACAACTATCAATAATGGTATTTAATCAGACTTAAGGACATCATATCATAGATATACGTCTAATTACCCAAACAATCATCAAGGAGTATTATTTTAATTACATCGAGCTATCAATATATAAATGTAATGTGTATGCACAACTTGACAAATAATTTTTTTTTATGACAGCCAAATCAAGATGGTTAGCTAATATGTTAAAATATAATATGAATCCATTAATTTTATTCAACATCATGTTCCATTATTTACCAATACTTATCGATTAAAATGTTAAACATATTTGTCATGATATATTATTGTAATGCAAAGTACTACAGGTAAACAACAATGATACTCTTAAAATAATTAACCTTGAAACATGTCGAAATAGTCATGTATTTATTAAATTAGAACTAAGATGAATTAATTGCATTAAAAGTTATTTATGAACACTATCATATTACATTGTAAAATTATTGAAAAGCGGGGAAACAATGCGTAATAAAAAAAGAACGTTACGTATTATCACAAGCCTCAATATTAAAAAAAGAGTTAGCGTGACTTACGAAGAAATATAGCATAGTTTATAGGATTAAGAATCACGTATTTGAAACCCAATTTCTGATTCGGAACATAATATCAACTCAAACTTATGGTGCATCAATTAACTCGTGATATGGTTAGAAGCTCGTGCTGATAAAGTGTTATGAATAAAGGTAAATATCTGATAACGTGTTATGAATAAAGGTAAATATAAGAGTACTATACATAAGGAAAGAGAATGGAGGGAAGAATTGTTGTATTGATCTTGATGCTTTGTACATGCTATTTATAGTTACACTTTTTTGTAACGTAGAAGTATATAATATTGATAACGTATAGAATGTTAAATGCGTAACGGACATCCATAAATAATATATATGTTATAACATGAGATTATTAATAGCCCATTATATTGGATTTTGATTATTACCTTAAACATGTGCTAGAACTATATATAGAAATAATAATAAATTTATATTTTATCTCTTTTACAAGAAAGAATCACTATCTCTAATTTATTATACAATCATTTTCATAAATATTATTCTTCATCGCTTACACTCTAAAATTACGCAAATCTACTTCTTATGCAATCTTTATCATAATTATTGTTCATTACTTACACTCTAAAATTACGGTCTGCTTCTTATTTTATCTTTCATCAGTTACACTCTAAATATGGTTTTTTTAGGACGTAACAATTTTTATGTATTTTTTTATTAGAAATAAAAAAAATATTAGTTTAATTATTTGTAAATCGTCTTTTTAAATGCGTGGTATACTGTTTTTACCTGTTTTCATTATAAGTTTATACGCGTTTTAATTACATTTTACATCACTTAATTGTATTTTAATGTCATAAATTAGTTTCATTCAATGATATAACATTATAGAGTTAGTTTTTATTATAAAGTAAAAATAATTTAAAGACAAAAATAACTTAACTTAGAGTTTCTTTTGATGGTAGTAGCTTTCATTTTCTACCTCTTACTAAGATTATATTAGTACATTATAACATTAAACTGCAAGTATAATTAATTTATGCAATTAATTTAATGAGAATGACTCTTTATAAAACAAAAATAAAAAATACCGTGTTGTAGCATGGGGATCTACAATAGTTAAACAATAACATAACATCATATATATTAGGATTAATTGATAAAAACACCCTTTAATGTTACACTTTTTAAAACTTAACACCTTATGAAAAGTTTTTTAAAACTTAATACCTTAATGTGCACTTCATTCACATTTTGGCACCTTAAGTGGATTTAGGGGAAAAAATGTGAAATGCCGAGATTGAATCAACCGTGACTTGTAGTTATAAGAGAGAAGGGAAAAGGTTGAAAATGCAAACGGAGTGCATCATAAATACGTCGTCATGTCTTTAAAAAATGCCCGAAATATTCCATTTTTTTGGCTTAAATAATCCTTTTAAGGTACCAAAATGTGAATGAAATGCACATTAAGGTATTAAGTTTTAAAAGAACTTTTAATAAGGTGTTAAGTTTTAAAAAAGTGAAACGTTAAAGGGTATTTTCATCAATTGATCTTATATATTACGTATTTGTGCTTAAAAAGAATTTCCAACTCATCGATCAATTCGTAAACTTTACTTCCTCCGGCTTGTTTACATTTTCATTTTTCTAAAGAATATTTTAATTAAATGTAAAAAATTTATCAATCAGTTGTACTAACTGGTTTATTTTCTGCAAGTGAACATGTTCAATCCATAAATACAAGGAGCCAAGATGCTCTCCATAACCTAAAAGAAATGGTTGGGCCATTTTCTTTAAATGGTCCAGATTGTATTTTGCCCTTATTCAACGGCTTTAAGTTTATCCATAAAAAATAAAGAGATAATGGATATAAAATATAAACTATTATCGTCAATTGTTTGGAACATGGGAAAGAAAAAGTAGAGCTGGAACTTTGGAAGGCATTGGTTTATCATATCATACTAAAATAATTAGTTGTAAATAAGGACTTTGAAATGAGCAACGTAAAATGAAGATGGTGTTGGGGAAGCACTATGTAAACCCGGTGCGGAAAGAGGCTCACCCAACAACGATACTAGGAAGGAAAACACACAATGAACGTAAGTAAGAGCAAATAAAGTGACACAACAATTTCTCACATGGAAACTGAGGACTCTATTGATCGAATACGAAAGAGGGGGGGGTGAATTGAGTATTAAAAACGATGACCGCTTTTTCGATCTATATGATATAAAATAATTATTTGATTTTATTAATTAAAATCAACTAATTAAATTACTAAAAATAGATGCAAAATCGAAATAACAATAATAAAGAGAGAGAGAAAGAGAGACACATATGATTTTGAAGTGGTTCAGTTTCATAAGTCGAAACCTACGTCCACTATTCTCGATTAATAATTTTTAGTACCTTTCTCCGGATTACAAAAATTATCAATCCACTCGTATAATCAACTATATGATTATAACTCAGATTGAGTATCGCTAAATACTCTAGGTTGCTCTTACGTTAATAACAAAAATACAACGATAAATACTAATCTCACGTTATGCGAGTGAGTATAATATCTTTGTGTATTAAGTATCCTATAACGATTTTTCTTCGAGTGATTGACAAATTTGATGCGTAATTTTTGTATAAGCAAATTTGGAAAATAAGAATTAAAGCTCAAAGAATTTTGCTTAAAATATTTTTCTCTCTTAAAAATGTAGATGTGTGTGTCAACAATTATTGTTGAATGAATGAGAGTATTTATAGTAGAGTGAATTAGGGTTTAGGAATGTTCTGGAATTAGGGCATAGGAATGTTCTGGAAGAATAAATCCCTAACAACTTGATGAACAAGTAAGAAGCAAAAGGATGAAGGATTTGGCCTCCTAGGGTTCGGCCCACCTAGGGTTTCGGCCTCCCTAGGGTTCGGCCCACCTAGGGGTCGGCCACCTAGGGTTTGGCCGGCCTCTAGGGCTCCTTCGGTCCACTTCTTGCTTCTATAGCCCACAACAAATCGAGATATAATTTAGTGAAAGCCCTAGGTTGCATGACGATATAAATATCGTGTTACAAACCAATAGTTTATTCAACTTAAATTCTTATTAATTAATTCCAATTAAAATAAATACTCTCTATTTTTATAAATCACTAAAAATATATTTTCCAAAAATTAACGCATCATTTTTGTCTAGCAATGAAGTTATGGCTATTAGGTCATAACTTCACTAACCTTTAAATCAAACAAAGTAAAACCATTACCGGATGACGACCTATACTATCTAATCTTCAGTAAACGAATCGTCTCTTCACAAGTCTCTCATCTTGAGTCTCGTGGTTGATTTCTAATCTTGATCTTGCTTGAATACATCGATCAAGTATATTTGAAGTTGTACCTCCTTGGTCCAAACTTCAAGCTTGCGCCATTGTAATTGTTTATTTCTATATTAAGACTTAAGCACACAATTACACGCATATGTTTATAATATTAAGTCCACATACAAATCATTACTGTCATTATCAAAACAATTAATTAGGACTAAAGGTTCAACAAATTCCCCCTTTTTGATGATGACAAGTCTCCTATGATTTGTGTTTAAGTATAGTTCCCCCTCAACATAATACTTCCCAAATTATAGAACAGTTGAGCGCAGAAACCAACAGTCTTTTCAAAGTTATAACTATAGAACGCCATGAGAGAATTGACTTGAGACGGTCGCAAATCATAAAAACAAAATTCCCCCTCTTAGCATCATTGAAAAGATAAGAACAAACATAAAACGACCAGAGTAATATATTATGAAACAAGAATTAATCATGAAAACATATTATATTAAACGCAATCTAGTTCTTAATTAGCATAATAATATTATAAACTTGCAATCACAAAAGGAATAATGCGGAATTGAAAAAGTTAATATCCATAAGAATGGATTTTTATTGTGAGCAAAGGAATTAAAAAGATAAGGCTAGGTGGAATGGATTAGGGCAAGATGGTCAAGGGTAACGTGGGCTCGGCGGGTGTGACCTAGGACGGGTTCGATATTCCAAGTCCTCGAGTCGCGCATGACAATGGTCTAGGAGTGCAGCTTGGGCAGTCAATCGAGTATCAAAGTTACCAATCCTCAAAGTCATAGCTTTAACTGCTTCATATATAGTTTGCATCTCAGACCTCATCTCCTTCCCAGATTGCAAGAGCTCATCACCAAATTTAACCAAACTAGCCATACCTTCCTTCATAAGAGTAGACTCAGAGTGTGTTCGCACGGCGGCCTTAAGAGCACTGTCGAGTTTCGTGTCAAACCGTGACAACACGGTGTTTATACGAGCCGAGCTAACTTCACTTGGTCCACTAGTATCAACTCTCCTTTCCTTTTTAATAAGATCAAACAATTCTCCTAATTTCTTGTCTTGCTCATTAATCCTTCCAAGAATATAAGTAAAGTTTGAATCCATCTTTGAATCCAACATATCAAAATTCACATTGCTTTTTCCTCCTTTTTCTCCTTTTTCTCCTTTTCTCTCAAAACATAATTCCGGGCCATTAATAACGAGCTTCATATAAGATAAATAAAGATCGCTCATCTCGTCATTTGATATCACTCTATAACTATTCTTCCCAATAACTCCTTTCTTCTCTAAAATTCGAGATATCCAATTCCCATAAGGCAAACTTAAAGTAGAAGCTAAATCATCCATCTTAGCCGTTACACTAGCTTGTATAATTTTATGAAACACAAGCAAGGGTAAACTAACCTTTTCTCCTTCAAGACAAGCCTTCATCATAATCATCTCATGTGCCCCGAATTTATCTCTACCTTCTTTTCGAGGAACAATGGTAGTCCAAACAAAGTTCAAAAAGAACCTCAAGATTGGCGACAACTTTGCAGTTAAGATAGTCTCAGATGAAGTCGCATCTTCTTTGAAATACCGTTTCACAATCAATCTCTTTTCGGGTGTCAGACTTCCCCATTCTACGCTTGGATTAATTTCGATTCCTCCTCCAGGAACTCGAGCCAAGTCGCAAAAATCACCAGGAGAGACTCGTATAGAAGTCTCATTAACCACAGCAAATAAATTTCCTTCCTTAAATTGAACAGAAGCATAAAATTGATATACCTCAATAGGAAAGACAGGACCACTTACAGCAACAATATTTTCCCATCCTTGATCCTTGAGAAAATTCTTGAAAAACCCAAGTGCTTTATATTTCTTTAACCAATCAAACGAATAAACTCGTCCTGCGTGTGTGATATCGAGCAACTTGATTGATATTGCTTCGTTCAACTTGAGTTAATCGAAGATTATTCAGTCCATTGTTGGTGTAATCATCCATATGCTGTGCGTAAAGAACTCGTGAAGAACCATCTTGAAGTATATAATTTTCAGTCTTTAAACTTACCTCAATTTCCGAAACCAACTTTCCCTTACCCTTAACCAATTTTCGTCGCTTCTTGTCGTTGTCGGGTAGGTCGGCGGTGGTCCGTGGGGACCGAGGGGTGTCGGACGGTGAGGTGGAGCGGGTTCTTGGCGGTGATTGGGTCACTTTCTTTCTAATAACAACATGTTTCTTGGATTGAAAACGGGTTGTAGGTTGATTAGTCATTATTAAAAAAGAAGATTGTTGGAAAATTGTATTTAGGGTTCAGATGATTAGAATTGATGAGAATTATGGAGAGATTAAAGGGGTATATATAGCATAAGGAATTTGAGTTTTTGGTAAGAATAGGATTCCATAAAGATAGAAAATAATGGAGTACCAATTTCATATTTTTTATGCCTTTCCTTTTTTTTTCTCGGCACTTCCCTTTCTTTTCTTTTTTTTTTCTCGTGCCTTTTTTTTTACGGCACTTTTTTTTTTTTTTTCGGCACTTTCATCCTTTTTTTTTTTTTGTTTTGGTACTATTTCCTAATTCTTATATGACAATAATAAGAAAAGAATCCTCTTTGATGTAAGATTAGGAAAGAAAATCTTGTGATGGAGTTTAGGCAGGATTTGTGTAGGAATATAATAAGATAGAAATATCTTTATTATATTTGGCAGTTTATTGTAGATTTTGTCGAATTTTTGTAAGGAAATGTGATTATGCAAAATATAAAATATCACCATACACATAAGCAAGATATAACACGTAAAATAAATATTATTGAACATAATTAAACTTGCAACAAAAATATACGGACACAATCGTACAATCTCATCTTCCTAGCCAGTCATTCAAGTTCCCAGACATAATTATGACGGATTTAATTATCGCTAATTAAACCAATCTCAAGTCTCAATAACTCAAAGCGTTTTCTAGCTAATGCCTTAGTCAAGATATCAGCCCATTGCCTTTCGGTACTACAAAATTCAAGTGAAATGTTGCCTTTCTCTACATGATCCCGTAGAAAATGGTGTCGAATATCTATATGTTTGGTCCTCGAGTGCTGGGCAGGGTTCTTAGAAATTACTATAGCACTCGTATTGCCACACATAATAGGCATACGACCTACATTTATACCATAATCACATAGTTGTTGCTTTAACCAAAGTAATTGAGAACATACGATCCTGAGATACATACTCGGCTTTTTAGAGAGACATTGCAACTGAATTTTGTTTCTTTGATCCCCATGTGATAATACAAGGTCCAACAAACGTAGCAAACCCAGAAGTGCTTTTCCTATCTAAAGAGCATCCTGCATAATCTGCATCTGAATACCCTACTAGATCGAAAGTACACTCAAGTGGATACCATAAGTATAAATTAGATGTACCAATTAAATATCTCAAGATACGTTTAACTGCAATCATATGTGACTCTTTAGGACACGATTGATATCGCGCACAGACTCATACACTAAACATTATATCAGGACGACTTGCAGTTAAATATAAAAGTGAACAAAGCATACCTCGATATGTAGTCTCATCGACACACTTACCATGTTCATCTATAGTCATCTTCTTTTCAGGTACCATAGGTGTATCGAATGATTTTGCATTTTCCATACCGAATTTTCGAATCAGTTCCTTGATATATTTCTGTTGGTGTATCTTTATACCATCCTTTGTTTGTTGAATTTGTAAGCCTAGAAAGTACTTCAGTTCTCCCATCATGCTCATTTCAAACTCAGAAGGCATTAGATCTGAAAAATACTTGCACAATTTTTCATTAGTAGAAACGAATATAATATCGTCTACATAAATTTGCACAACAAGTAAATTAGAACCCTCGGATTTTAGGAACAAGGTTTTATCAACAGATCCTCTTATAAAATTATTTTGTAACAAAAACTTGGATAATCTGTCATACCATGCCCTTGGAGCTTGTTTCAAACCATATAAAGCTTTGTCTAATTTATAAACGTGGTTTTGAAACTTGCTATTTAAAAATCCGGGAGGTTGTTCTACATAAACTTCTTCTTCCAAATAACCATTAAGAAATGTTGTCTTAACGTCCATTTGGAATAATTTCATTCCTTTATGAGCAACAAAGGCAATAATGAGACGAATAGCCTCAAGTCTTGCTACGGGTGCAAAGGTCTCGTCATAATCGATCCCTTCTTGTTGATTGTAGTCTTGGACAACTACTCGTGCCTTGTTTCTTGTAATAAGTCCTGTATCGTCCAATTTGTTTCTGAACACCCATCTGGTACCAATAACAGTTCGATCACTAGGTCGTGGCACCAAGTGCCATACCTTATTGCGTTCGAATTGTTGAAGCTCATCTTGCATAGCAGTTATCCAATCAGGTTCCGCAAGAGCTTCTTTAATATTGGTAGGTTCAATGGTTGATAGAAATGAAAAGAACGAGCAGAAATTATTCAAGGACCTTCTAGTTTTAATGCCTTGCTCTAGATCCCCTAGGATTTTGTCCAAAGGGTGGGAGCTTTGATGTTTCCACTTTTTGAGAACTCTAGGCTCATTATCATTTGATGGAATAGCATCACCTGCAGACGAAGAATCATGATTTGTTCCCCCTGAGTTGGACTCGGGATTCTCTTCAGAAGTATCACTAACTTCATTAGACATATTATGATTTGGATCGGAAGTTACAACATCATTAGGTATAACTTCAAGATCTTTTTCTTTATCTAAGAAAGGGTCGATAGTATCATTAACTATGGACTCATCACTTCTCTTAGGATCATTTGCAGAATTTTCTAGTTCATCATTGATACCTTGAATATCTTCATCTTCATTTAGGAGCTCGTTTCTTGCTAGAAAGAAACCGGGCTCATCTGGATCCTCTTCTTCCTGTTCAACTTTATCAAACATATTATCTTCATCAAAACGAACATGAACACTTTGTTCTATGCGCAAGGTTCTTTTATTGAACACTTTATAAGCTTTAATATGATCCAAATATCCCAGAAAAACAGCTTCATCACTTCGGGGGTCAAATTTTCCTAAATTTTCTTTTCCATTATTGTGAACAAAGCATTTTCTCCCGAAGCAACGGAGATGTGATATATTGGGTTTTCTCCCTCTTAAAAGTTCATAGAGAGTCTTTTTCAAAATAGGTCGGATCATAGCTCTATTATGCACATAGCATGCGGTACTAACAGCTTCTGCCCAAAAGCTTCTAGGAAGGCCACTACACAAAAGCATAGTACGAGCCATATCCTCTAGGGTTCGATTCATACGTTCCACGACACCATTTTGTTGTGGGTACATGGTGCGGAGAAGTTATGCCCCACACCATGTTCCCTACAAAATTCTATAAATAATTGATTATCAAATTCCGTGCCGTGATCCGTCCGAATCGAAACAAGCTTATTATCATATCTATTTTGGGCAAGCTTCATTAATACCACAAATTCATCGAAAGTTTCATCTTTAGAAGAAAGAAAGATTGGCCAGACATACCTTGAGTAATCGTCAACTAGAACAAATATATACTTTGATCCACCATGGCTTCTAACTCTCATAGGTCCACATAAATCCATGTGTACCATCTCAAGTGGTCGTTTAGTGCTAACTATTCTCTTAGGTTTAAAAGAGGATCTATCATGTTTGCAGCGGGCACATGAGTCACACATTGTCTCTTGCTCCAATTTAATTGAGGGCAAGCCTTCAACTAAATCCATGGACTTAAGTTTCTTTAAAATAGTTGGACTAATGTGTGCAAACCTCTTGTGCCACAAGCAAGACTCATCTGAGGTTGCTTTCATACACGAAAAGGAATTTGTATTGAAAACATTTAAGTCAATCATATACACATTCCTCATACGGTGACCCTCAAGTAAAACATTACTAGTACCTTCAATTATGATACGACAAACATCGGCATGAAAAACAACTCTATTTCCTTTGTCACATAATTGAGAAATACTAAGTAAGTTATGTTTAAGACCACTTACCAGATATACTTTATCGATTGAATGGGAGGTTGAGATTACAATTTTTCCTACTCCAATAATCCTACCCTTCTTGTTATCTCCAAAGGTAACCTTGCCACCAAAGAAGAGCTCTAGTGAAAGAAAAAGATTTTGCCTCTCTGTCATGTGTCTCGAGCATCCCTTTGTCGAGATACCATAGATTATTTTCTTTCACTTCTACCTGCAAATGAATCAAATACAACTTTTAGGTACCCAAGCTAAGTTGGGTCCTTTATGGTTAGTAACTCTATATATTTGATCCTTTCTAACCCATACTTGTCTTATTATTCTTTTGGCTTTAACACTGGGTTGTCTTGGTCTTTGTCTAACAATCGGAACATAAGGTACTCTAGGTTTTGTTCTAACAAAAGTAGCTCTAGGTTTAGTACCTTCATGAGACGCTCTAGGTTTAGAGTTATGAACTTTAGGCTTGAATGTATGCTTTCGATTCTCATTTGTTTTGTTTGATTTTGAAGGAAAAGATGAGTAATCAAAAGCCATATCATAAGTCCATCTAAACTCATTATTGCGTTCTTCGTTGTCGTTAGATTCATCTATAGTTGAGACATCATCTTCTACTATGAAATCACAAGTCTTGGCAGTTTCGACATTCTTTTTCTTATCCCAAGCAAGTTTGACACAATTGACTTGTATATGTCCAGTAGAGCCACAGTAATTGCAAATCAAGTATTCTGGAAGATTAACGTATTTTCTTTTTCTGAAATCATTTTCGGAAGGATTAGATTTGCATTTATCATGGTCTCTACGGCTATAACATTCATGACCAAGTCCCATATTCATGTTGTTATCAGATTGTTCAGTAAGGAAGTTTAAAACCTTTGTGCTTCCTTCCCATTTATCATGAACTTTTCGTGCATGTAAAAGTAATTCTTTCAAGGATTCAATTTCTTTTTCACATTTTGAATGATCTACACTTGAATCCTTGGAATAGTTACTTTTCTCAAAGTCTTCACGAAATTTATCAAAACGTTCATTCAAGACACGTTTCTCATTTTCATGTTGTTCCTTAAGTTTGGACATACTATCACTAGTTTCTTCCAATTGCTTAGAGAGAAATACAATTTCTCTCTTGTGTTCGGAAACCACACTATCTTTGCCACTATGCTCGTCTTTTTAAATCTCATTGACTTTCTTCAACTCAGAAGTTATAGCATCACTAGCTGTAACTTTAGCTTGAAGATGCTTAATGTTGAGTTTAAGCTCTGAAGTTATGGCATCACTAGCCTTAACTTTTGATTCAAGAGCGTTTATCTCAGCATTTGTCTTTTCTGAAGTTATAGCTGGGGTAGCCATAACTTTAGATTTGAGCTTTTTGGCTTTGGCTTTTAGAAGTTGGTTTTCCTCAGCAATGTCTAAAATCTGTTCCTTAAGGTCTTTTAACTCTAGACTTTGTTCATGACAATGATCAAGGGATTGTTCAAAACACTTAACTAAATTATCCTTAGAAAGTTTCTTAACTCGCTTTTTAAGTTCAAGATAACTTACCTCTTCATCCTCTGAATCTGAATCTGAATTTCCAACAAGACACTTCTCAGCATTTGAAAAATTGCTTTCATTGTCGCTTTCGGAGAATAGGTCAAGACTGACACTACTTAGACAAACGTTGGCAGTTTCTTCTTCATCTTCGGATTCGCCATATTCAGAGTCCAAGTCTCCCCAACAATATGCCATCATAACTTGCTTGAATTCCTTCTTTGTTTTGTCTCGTTGATTCTTGTCCTTAATTTTCTTCCATGTAGGGCAATCTTTGATCATGTGATCATTGTCACCACACTTGAAGCATCCACGATTAGAGAAAGACCCTTTTTACTCAAAAGTTTTCTTAGGAGTTTGCTTTGATTTGTTATTTGTCTTATTTTGATTTTGAAAGAAAGACTTTTTCTTAAGACGTTTAACAAGCAACATGGTTTCATCTTCAATATCTGAAGAATCATCAATCTTGCTAGACTCAGCTTGTAAGGCCATCTTTTTGCTTGTGCCAGCTTCCTCCTCATCCTGATTCAGAGTAATCTCGTGAGCCATTAAGGTTCCGAGTAGCTCCTGATAGGATAATGAAGTTGGGTCCTTACATTCTTCTATGACAGATACTTTATGTCTCCATCTGCGAGACATACTTCTGAGTATTTTTCTAGCAATTTCCTCGGAGTCAAAAGTTCTTCCTAAATTTTAAAGCTCATTGATGATGCTAGAAAAGCGAGAGGACATGCTATCAACTGACTCGTTTTGCTCCATGGCAAACAGCTCGTATTTGCGCATTAGTAATGCCATACATTGCTTTTTGACAACAGTGGTTCCCTCATAGGCTAATTCTAGACCATCCCATATTTCCTTGGCAGATGAACTGATTGAGAAACAATCGAATTCGGTAGCAATCATACCGTTTTGCAATAAGCTTATTGCTTTTGAATTCTTCTCAGCCTTTTTATAATCCGCCTCAATATAGTCTTCTTCTTTCTTTTCGACGGTAGTGCCATTACTGGTTGCAAGTAAGATCTTATTCGGACCATTCTTGATAATCAACCAACACTCCCAGTCGTTTCCTTTAATGAAGTGGGTCATCATATTTTTCCATAAACCATAGTTCTTCCCATTGAATATAGGACACTTTAGGTGTTTGGAATCCATTTGATAAAAAATAAATGCAGCGGAAAAAAGATAAATAGACTCAAAAAAAGACCAGACTCTAGCCGTTAGGCTTATCAAGATCACGAGGCTCTGATACCAATTGAGGAGTCTATTGATCGAATACGAAAGAGGGGGGGTGAATTGAGTATTAAAAACGATGACCGCTTTTTCGATCTATATGATATAAAATAATTATTTGATTTTATTAATTAAAATCAACTAATTAAATTACTAAAAATAGATGCAAAATCGAAATAACAATAATAAAGAGAGAGAGAAAGAGAGACACACAGGATTTTGAAGTGGTTCAGTTTCACAAGTCGAAACCTACGTCCACTATTCTCGATTAATAATTTTTAGTGCCTTTCTCCGGATTACAAAAATTATCAATCCACTCGTATAATCAACTATATGATTATAACTCAGATTGAGTATCGCTAAATACTCTAGGTTGCTCTTACGTTAATAACAAAAATACAACGATAAATACTAATCTCACGTTATGCGAGTGAGTATAATATCTTTGTGTATTAAGTATCCTATAACGATTTTTCTTCGAGTGATTGACAAATTTGATGCGTAATTTTTGTATAAGCAAATTTGGAAAATAAGAATTAAGACTCAAAGAATTTTGCTTAAAATATTTTTCTCTCTTAAAAATGTAGATGTGTGTGTCAACAATTATTGTTGAATGAATGAGAGTATTTATAGTAGAGTGAATTAGGGTTTAGGAATGTTCTGGAATTAGGGCATAGGAATGTTCTGGAAGAATAAATCCCTAACAACTTGATGAACAAGTAAGAAGCAAAAGGAAGAAGGATTTGGCCTCCTAGGGTTCGGCCTCCCTAGGGTTTCGGCCTCCCTAGGGTTCGGCCCACCTAGGGTTCGGCCACCTAGGGTTTGGCCGGCCTCTAGGGCTCCTTCGGTCCACTTCTTGCTTCTATAGCCCACAACAAATCGAGATAGAATTTAGTTAAAGCCCTAGGTTGCATGACGATATAAATATCGTGTTACAAACCAATAGTTTATTCAACTTAAATTCTTATTAATTAATTCCAATTAAAATAAATACTCTCTATTTTTATAAATCACTAAAAATATATTTTCCAAAAATTAACGCATCATTTTTGTCTAGCAATGAAGTTATGGCTATTAGGTCATAACTTCACTAACCTTTAAATCAAACAAAGTAAAACCATTACCGGATGACGACCTATACTATCTAATCTTCAGTAGATCTTCAGTAAACGAATCGTCTCTTCACAAGTCTCTCATCTTGAGTCTCGTGGTTGATTTCTAATCTTGTTCTTGCTTGAATACATCGATCAAGTATATTTGAAGTTGTACCTCCTTGGTCCAAACTTCAAGCTTGCGTCATTGTAATTGTTTCTTTCTATATTAAGACTTAAGCACACAATTACACGCATATGTTTATAATATTAAGTCCACATACAAATCATTACTGTCATTATCAAAACAATTAATTTGGACTAAAGGTTCAACAGAAACCTTTCTCAACTAAGGGAAAAAAAAACACGGCTCTCTCGACAAATTAATCGGCTTTTTTCGAGCAACGTGGTAGTCTCCAACTTTTCAAAAACACTTAATAAATTTCAAAATTAATTACTTACAATTTTTATATTAGAATTAGGAAATAATTAATCATTTACAATTTTCCTATTAGAATTAGAAAATTATTATTTAATATTTGTGCACTTATTATTTTAAAATTACCTTTTTCAACTTTATTTTCTATTAGAATTAGAATATTATTTCTTAATATTCGTGTTTATTTATATATATGAAAAATTCGATATACTAAAGAAAAAAAACTTAAATATATTCATAATCTCCAATTTTACACGCATTATTCAATATGATAATTCACAATGTAAAACTTCAGTAAGCTCATTTTTTTTTAAACACTTAAAATAAAATTAAAAAATTAACATAAAGAATAATATAGAAATAATGTTTAATAAAAATCAACATATATATATAAAATAATATAGAAATAGAGTTTAATACTGTAATTATCGAAACATCATATTTTAAATATTATATATAATAACTTAATAATAGTTCAAAGTCTTTGTAATTAATCCAAGTGACTTAATTTTATTTAGTACTAACTACTCTCGAGAATGGAAATGAATTACATAACAATTCTCTTATTCTAAATTTTTTGTTAAATGACCTGATTGCTTCCTATGACAAGCTGAAATTGATCATTACACGATCCATTCATTGGGTATTTTATGATTATCAGAGCAAGCATGCCTATTTTATTTCATCATAATAATTTCTCGACCCTTGCTGAAATTTTACTTTAATTGCGTATTTGCCTATATCATTCTAACATCTAGATTTACACAAATTTCTTGGGATGTCCAATGTCTACTACACACGTAGTAATATACTCTGTATTAAATTACAGTTTTTCTAAGGATGTTTGCTTCAAAGGTACACGATAAGTTAGCTTAAAAAAAAAGGTTGATGTTCCTCAATCCTCACATACCATTATCATTTATTTATCCTTTTAACATTACTACAAAAATCATCATAGACATCTGACATTTTCATCAATAGGCATCAGATTTGCAACTGATGCACAATTGACATGACACGGCTGTCGCAACCCTGTCAAAGATAAAACCAACGGGTCTCAACTAAATGTAGAAGAGGCAGTCGGGTATCGAATCCACAGGGAGATGGGAATCCTATAGTCAACTAGGTATGTCGAAAGTAACCAAAATGGGGGGTTTGTTTGTTTGTTTTCTAAAAACTACGAGTAAAGGAGAGAATAAAAGGAGCGAGAGAGAAATAAAATAGAGATGAACAAGAAAGAAAGGTACTAGGATTGTCGGTTCACCATGGCTACTAAGGTCCGGACTAAATAATAAATGCCCTAAATTCAATCTGTGGGTAATAAATGTCACCTTTCGGTCCTTAGTTCGCCCTAGGCAATACTAGTTTAACTTTCGCCCTAACTAGTATAAATCCTAATGAAACGCTGCAGATCTACCCTTTTTCAATCTTTCGATCTAGGAGAAGAGGATATCGAGACAGTTAATTGAGTGCGTCGACTCAAACAATTAAAAGATATTAAAGCAGCAGATGCATACAACTAGACTACGGGTATTCTAATTAAATCGTCCTTCCTACGCCATGGCTACCCTAAATCCTAGCAAAACGATTAGCTATTCATGATCGAAATGAGGAACAATAATAGCGTAGCAAATGACAATAGATAACATGATAAATGAAATTGAACTGAAATTATACGAATGATAATACCGAATTCAACGAAGGAAGAATTGAGAAATGGCGATGAAAAGTATTTCCGATCCAAAAACTAAAGCAACAGTCTCCGTTCTACGTCTAAAATGTGATGATTCTCCAGGTCTCTAGTATTCCTTGCCTATTTATAAGAATAAAAGCAAAGAAACAAAGCGTGTAAAATAACAACACAAACGATCCAAAGCCCCTCAGCGCGTGGCCTCCCGATCGAACTCCACAGTTGCTCGATCGAGAGCTTTCCCTAAGTATATCCCTCGATCTAGAAAAATGGTCTCTCAATCGAGGCCTTCACCTTTGCATTCACTCGATCGAGAACAGGACATCTCGATCGAGGGGTTCTTGAATTCTTGTGTGTTCTCCTATTCCATTGGATGCCTTCACGCATCTCAAGACGGTAAGGTTTCACGCCGACTCTCTTAAGCAAGCTTGGAGGACCACAAATAGGCTGATTTCCAGTCATTCCGGTTCGTACCTGCAAATAATGCAAAACAGACCAAAGTAGACTATTCGAGGGCATTTGTAGTGAAATACTACAAAATAAGCATAGAAATGTGTGCTGAAAAGGCCTAAGAAGGTCTATAAGAAATGCACACATCAAACTTCCCCAAACCAAACCTTTGCTTGTCCTCAAGCAAACTAATGCAACTAGCTAGGACTAAAGGATAGGATTAGAACATAGACAAGCTGAAGACCGTCGGCTTAAACCATTTAATGTATAAGAATCAACTACTAATAGCTCAATATCAAGGCAAACGAATTTATGCATATTTCAAAAAAAATGTTGAACTTTTGACCTTGCAAGACTTTTAAAAATGGACTCTCACGGGTCGCTCAATCACACAATTAAGCACAAGGTGATATATAATATAAGATAGAAGGGATAAAGAACACTCCCCTAACTGCGACCTATAAGAACATGCATGCAATCTAACATGAATAAAGTCTCTACAACCGTACATATGCATTCCAACCAAACTGATGACCAAGACACATGCCGAGGACTTACATATGGGTAAGTGAGGTAATAGGTAAGAAGGGGCTAAAATGAATTTGGATATGTGGGGTTAATAGCCAGGCTAGCAACAACGGATCCAAATTATACAACTTCCCTACTTCAAACTCCATTCAAATCAATACGAAACAGTGCAAATTGGATGCACACAACTCACTAATCACCATAAAATTATCAACTCCCCATAAGATATAGATTAAACATGGGAGTATAAATCACAACATACGGTCTTTCATTTTCCGCATATGATTTTTTTTTTTCATATGTCTTTTCGGATTTTTCCTTTCTTTTTCATTTTTCTTTAATTCTTTTTCAATATTCCTCCTTCATTTCCTTCATCCATCAATCTCGTGAAAAGATATAATAACCAACTGCAAATCAACACATTCCCAACATTGCTACCATTACTAGCTCGGCTAGGGTAGGAAAAATGTGGATTATAGCTAAATAGGGACAAAATAGGCAATTTGGCTATGTGGAGCTCATGGGTAAAATAAAATAAAGGGGTTGCCTCTCCAAACATGTGTCACCAACCACAGACCCGAATGCATACAGGTACTAAGTAGACTAAACTCATGCTTATGCAATTTGATGTTACATGCCTTATAAGGAGTAACTACTCACTTCCTACATGAACTGGTCATGGATGACACCAGTTATAAAGCTCTAAACCTCAGAAAGATATTGTAGTTTGCCAAAATTTCAAGTCAAGTCTACTTGTTCAACGAATTTTGAAACGAAATTCGAGAAATTGCAAAGACTTTTGCTAAAAGATGTGAAACAATGCAAGGTTTAAGCAAAAAGACAGTTTACCAGCAATAAAAAAAACTTCAATCAGACTCAACCTAAAATGCATAAATAAACATGATTTTTCTTTTTCGAAATTTTTAAGTTTTTATGGATTTTTTTTTTTAAAATAAAAAACAACAATGCAAACGTAAGTAAACGTGATAACAAAAATGCAATAAAAACAACATGCAGACACGATATGGATGCAGATATGGATGCATACCCTCCCCAAACCAAACTGTACAATGTCCCCATTGTACAAAGTAAAGGAAAAGAAATGCAGACTAAAGAGAGGGAGAGCCGAAAACTTACTAAAGCGCGCAAACCACGAACCTCCCCAAACCGAACCAGGAAGAGAGGTTGGTAGAGCTCTCGATCGACAAAGGATCCGCTCGATCGAGAAGAAAATGGTACTCGATCGAGACATGTAACACTCGATCGAGGCTTTAAGCGGCGCAGATACTCGATCGAACAGGTAGGAGCTCGATCGAGAGCTTTGAAAGGGAAGGACCACTCGGTCGAGTAAGAAAACTACTCGATCGAGAGCTGTTGCATCAGTAAGCAACAGTACAGTACCTGTGCTGTACAATTCACGCATAAACTCTATTAAAATTGTTCAAACGCACACCAAACAGAAATAAAGAGTGTCAAAAGTTTCAAAAACAAACACAGCAAATTACAATCGGGTTGCCTCCCGAAAAGCGCGGGTTTATGAGGTCCCGCACGACCTATAAGCGTCAAACATCACGCTCCGCCATCGCGTCGAAAAAGAGAACTTCGACGCGGCCAACAACAGCATCAGCCCCATAATAGTGCTTCACAAGATGACCATTAACTTTGAAGCGATTCCCCTCGGAGTCCTCTAGCTCAATCGATCCGAATTTTGTGACGCCAGTCACCGTGTACGGACCACTCCACCTGGACTTCAGCTTACCCGGAAACAATCTCAACCGGGCATTAAATAGTAACACCTTTTGCCCAACATGGAATTCACGGGGTACAATCCTCTTATCGTGCCAACGCTTGGTCTTCTCCTTATAAATTCGGGAGCTATCATAAGCGTTCAGCCGAAACTCCTCCAGCGCATTTAGCTGTAATAAACGCTTCTCACCACACAAGTCAGCATCATAATTAAGCTGGCGGATAGCCCACCAAGCTTTATGTTCTAGCTCAACAGGTAAATGACAAGACTTTCCATACACTAAACGATACGGTGAAGCACCGATTGGTGTCTTAAAAGCCGTCCTATAAGCCCACAATGTGTCCTCTAATTTAGCACTCCAGTCTTTCCGTGATTTAGACACTACTTTACTCAATATCTCTTTTAGTTCCCTATTAGAGACCTCAACCTGTCCGCTAGTCTGAGGATGATACCCCAAACCCCTACGGTGTTTGACACCATATTTAGACAGCAAAGCAGTCAACTGTTGTTCTCTGAAATGCATACCCCTATCGCTAATGACGACCCTAGGGACACCAAAACGGGGAAAAATAGTCTTACGAAACAGCTTAATCACAGTCCTGGCATCACAATTGGGAGTGGCAATCGCCTCCACCCACTTAGACACATAGTCTACAGCTACCAGAATATACATGTTACCCTGGCTAGACGGGAATGGCCCCTGATAATCGATGCCCCATACATCGAAAATCTCAACCTCTAAGATGCCGTTTTGAGGCATCTCATGTCTCTTGGAAATGTCTCGTTCTCTGACAAGCATCACAGCTAGCAACAAAAACTTTAGTGTCAGCGTAAAGAGTTGGCCAATAAAAACCTGACTGCAATACCTTAGCCACGGTACGTGATGGACCGTGGTGTCCTCCACAAGGAGCCGATTGGCAGCCTTCTAGGATAGCTTTGGTCTCCCACTGCGGAATACACCGTCTGTAGAGTCCGTCTGCACACTCCTTAAATAAATAAGGGTCATCCCAGAAATATTGTCGTGCATCGTGTAGGAATCTCTTGCGCTGCTGATGAGATAAATCTGGTGGCAGCGCCTGACTGATAGCAAAGTTAGCATAATCTGCAAACCAAGGTTCAGCACCATCCTTAGAATTCACAGAGGTCACAGAAAAAACATCAACAAAAAATAAAGAGTCATCAGCAAATGAATCATTAATAGGAAGAGAATCCTCCCCCTCCTGTTGCGTCAGACACGACAGATGGTCGGCTACGACATTTTCTGCTCCCTTCTTATCCTTAATCTCCAAGTCAAACTCCTGTAAAAGGAGTATCCATCTCAGCAATCTGGGCTTAGCTTCCTTCTTGTTCAGAAGGTGTTTAATACTGCATGATCAGTAAAAATAATAACTTTAGAACCCAACAAATACGATCTAAACTTATCTAACGCATAAACAACAGCTAGAAGCTCCTTCTCCGTGGTAGCATATTTCACTTGAGCCTCATCCAGAGTTCGGCTCGCATAATAGATCGCACTCAGCGCCTTGTTTTTCCGCTGGCCCAACACCGCTCCTAGTGCATAATCACTGGCATCGCACATAATCTCGAAAGGCAGCTTCCAATCCGGGGGCTGGATAATGGGTGCAGAGACCAAAGCCTGCTTCAAAGTGTTAAAAGCAGAAAGACATTCATCATTAAAATCAAAAGGAGCATCCTTTAAAAGCAACTGTGTAAGCGGTCGAGCAATCTTTGAGAAGTCCTTGATAAACCGACGATAAAAGCCAGCGTGACCAAGGAAACTCCTCACCCCCTTAACATTAACTGGAGGGGGTAATTGCTCGATTACTTGCACCTTCGCTTTGTCTACCTCAATACCCCTGTTGGAAACTAAGGGCCCAAGGACTACGCCCTCATTTACCATAAAATGGCACTTCTCCCAGTTTAGCACCAGATTAACCTCAATACATCGCTGCAAAACTTTATCAAGGTTAGCTAAACAATTATCAAAGTCATTCCCATAGACACTGAAGTCGTCCATAAATACTTCCATGATAGACTCTATATACTCAGAAAAGATCCCCATCATACACCTCTGAAAGGTAGCAGGGGCATTACACAAACCAAAAGGCATCCTGCGATAAGCAAAAACACCCTTCGGACAGGTAAAAGTAGTCTTTTATTGATCATCTGGTTGAATAGGGATCTGAAAGAACCCTGAGTACCCATCCAGATAACAGAAAAACTCATGAGAAGCTAATATCTCTATCATCTGATCAATGAAAGGAAGGGGGAAATGATCTTTCTTGGTGGCGGCATTTAATTGCCGATAATCTATACACATCCGCCACCCGGTCACTAGTCTAGTAGGTATTAGCTAATTATTTTCATTTCGGACAACTGTAGTACCTCCTTTCTTAGGTACCACCTGAACGGGACTTACCCATTTAGAGTTCCCAACCGAATAAACAATACCTGCGTCGAGTAGTTTCATAACCTCAGCCGTCACAACCTCTTCCATCTTCGGATTCAGCTTTCGCTGACCCTGTCTACAAGGTTTGTGATCATCCTCTAGCTCAATCCTGTGCATGCAGACATCAGGGCTGATGCCCTTAAGGTCATCCAATGAATATCCCATCGCCTTCCTATTTCTCTTAAGAACGGTCAATAAAGCAGTTAACTGTTCGTCGTTGAGCTTAGCGCTCACAATCAATGGGAACTGCTCAGTATCATCAAGAAAGGCATACTTAAGATAAGGGGGGAGAGCCTTACGCTCGGGGACCTTTACCTCGACCGAGCACAAAGTATGTGCCAAGTTTTCTACCTGTTCCAGCTGAACGTCAGACAGCTCTATCTCATCTGTGGCAATTCCAAGCAACTCCTCGACGTCATCCTCGTCATCTGAAAAATCTGCACACTCATCTAGAAACATCAAAGACTCCTGCGGATCCTTAACCAAGGAATCCGACCAAAACTAAAAGGAGACTCATCAACAATATCAACAGAATAACAAGTATCCTCTATCATCGGTCTAGACAAGGTCTCGGGCAGACTAAACGTAATCACATCATCCCCTACCTCTAGAGTCAAACGCCCGAGTTTGACATCAATAATAGCTCCAGCTGTACACAAAAACGGTCTACCCAAAATAATCTGGGTACGGGTATCCTCGGCAATATCTAATACAATAAAGTCCACTGGAATAAAGAATTTGCCAACCTTGACGGGCACATCCTCTAAGATACCTAAGGGCCGTCTAACAGATCTGTCAGCCATCTGCAGGGTGATATTGGTCATTTTTAGGGGACCCAATTTAAGCTTAGAAAAGATAGAATAGGGCATGACACTGACACTAGCTCCGAGGTCACACAGCGCCCTATTTATCATCACATCTCCTATAACACAAGAAATAGAGAAACTACCCGGGTCTTTCAATTTAGGGGGAGACTTTCTTGAAATTAGACTACTAGACTCTTCCATGAAAGCGACAGTAGCTGTTTCTCCAAATTCCCTCCTACGCGTAATAATATCTTAAATAAATTTTATGTAAGGAGGTATTTGGGTAATTAACTCAGCAAAAGGAATGGTTACTGGGATATTTCTTACCATATCCGCGAATTTGCTGAATTGTCTCTCCGTCTTCGTGTCGCGTAATCGACTCGGTTAAGGGACCTTGACCATAGGAAGTGGGTCCTCTTCTTTCTCTTTGCCTTTATCAGTTCTTGACACTCTCGCAGCACAGGAGGGTACCCCACTACGTCCAGCATTGGAATGCGTGTCCGTACGCTCAGTATCTCTCGATTGAGGCTCAGAAGTGCTCGATCGAGAGCTTTTCTTACTAACCTCTCTCGATCGAGAGGTTTCATTGTGTAGCTCACTCGATCGAGAGGTATCGGCTCTCGATCGAGGGATTTCTTCCTCAGCACTGGTCGATTGAGAGGTAAGATCACTCGATCGACCACCTTTCAGCAGTTCTTCGTCATTTTGCTGAACAATAATCCCTGCCTCTGCATTTGAACTTTCTGGAGTATGTTCTGGTCCGTCATAAGTGCGACCACTCCTCAAACTTATTGCATTTACCGGGTCTTCCTTTAAGCACATCGACTCACACTTTTCGAGCAGTTTACGGAGGGCATCAGCACCAGATTCCTGCTCAAGACGTTGTGTGTGAATGGCGGCCTTAATATTGTACTCGACTTGAATATTGTCAGCATAAAGCTCGAAGGAAGAGCCTCCTTGCCTAAACTTCCGATAGGCTAGAACTCTCTCGGATGTAGCCATACATGAAATGGGATTGTGTCCCCATTCGCCACATCTTCCACAAATTACCTCCATAGCTGAACTATAACCTGTAAGCACAAAAACACTCGGGCCAAGAATGAGAACTGTCTAAAGGAATAAATTCCCTAAGACAAAAGACAAACAAAGAAACTATAAAATTGCACCGTCTCCCCGGCAACGGCGCCAAAATTTGACACGGCTGTCGCAACCATGTCAAAGATAAAACCAACGGGTCTCAACTAAATGTAGAAGAGGCAGTTGGGTATCGAATCCACAGGGAGATGGGAATCCTATAGTCAACTAGGTCTGTCGAAAGTAACCAAAATGGGGGGTTTGTTTGTTTGTTTTCTAAAAACTACGAGTAAAGGAGAGAATAAAAGGAGCGAGAGAGAAATAAAATAGAGATGAACACGAAAGAAAGGTACTAGGATTGTCGGTTCACCATGGCTACTAAGGTCCGGACTAAATCATAAATGCCCTAAATTCAATCTGTGGGTAATAAACGTCACCTTTCGGTCCTTAGTTCGCCCTAGGCAATACTAGTTTAACTTTCGCCCTAGCTAGTATAAATCCTAATGAAACGCTGCAGATCTACCCCTTTTTCAATCTTTCGATCTAGGAGAAGAGGATATCGAGACAGTTAATTGAGTGCGTCGACTCAAACAATTAAAAGATATTAAAGCAGTAGATACATACAACTAGACTACGGGTATTCTAATTAAATCGTCCTTCCTACGCCGTGGCTACCCTAAATCCTAGCAAAACGATTAGCTATTCATGATCGAAATGAGGAACAATAATAGCGTAGCAAATGACAATAGATAACATGATAAATGAAATTGAACTGAAATTATACGAATGATAATACCGAATTCAACGAAGGAAGAATTGAGAAATGGCGATGAAAAGTATTTCCGATCCAAAAACTAAAGCAACAGTCTCCATTCTACGTCTAAAATGTGATGATTCTCCAGGTCTCTAGTATTCCTTGCCTATTTATAAGAATAAAAGCAAAGAAACAAAGCGTGTAAAATAACAACACAAACGATCCAAAGCCCATCAGCGCGTGGCCTCCCGATCGAACTCTACAGTTGCTCGATCGAGAGCTTTCCCTAAGTATATCCCTCGATCGAGAACAATGGTCTCTCGATCGAGGCCTTCACCTTTGCATTCACTCGATCGAGAACAGGACATCTCGATCGAGGGGTTCTTGACTTCTTGTGTGTTCTCCTATTCCTTTGGATGCCTTCACGCATCTCAAGACGGTAAGGTTTCACGCTGACTCTCTTAAGCAAGTTTGGAGGACCACAAATAGGCTGATTTCCAGTCATTCCGGTTCGTACCTGCAAATAATGCAAAACAGACCAAAGTAGACTATTCGGGGGCATTTGTAGTGAAATACTACAAAATAAGCATAGAAATGTGTGCTGAAAAGGCCTAAAAAGGTCTATAAGAAATGCACACATCATGACACATGTATATTCTTTTTGCTTATACATCAGTCTTAAATCTGATGTCTATTCAAAAATAGACATCTGATTTTTAGGAAATCCGATGCCTATATAAGATATAGACATCAGATGTTTCAAAAATCCGATGTCTATTCAAGACCATGGACATCAGATATCCAAAAAAACCGATGTCTATAATTTTTTTTTTTTATAAAAATAAATAAATTACGGTATTGTTACCCAATACATTAATCCTACATATGATCACAAAAGCAAGATTTTTCGATAATTAACAACAAATATCTTTATACAATTAACCGATTATTCCAAGTCAATTACCAAATGATCTTTAACCAACCAACCTATCACCAAAAATAATGTCTCATCAGTGACTCCACTTTCAAATTCGTACTTATTAGTCGTAAGATTATCCTTGTCTTCTTCATAAATTAATCCAAAGCAGCCACTGACGAAATTCCTCATTAGCAACTCGTACTCCTTGACCTTCACTTTACCCTTGTCATCTCTTACAATCCATTGATTCCTGTAAAATTAAAACCCAACACTGAACTATGTTAAATCTGAAAACTATGACAGCATTGCATTCCATGCTCAAACAAGATATTGTCAGTGTCGCTGGTGTGCAATACAAACTACAAAATTAGTTGGTTAGATGTTGAAACAAGCCGATATACAAGCGACAAGGAAAAAAATATCTTTCACTTTTTCGACACATGAATGTTTGGAAGTAAAACACAATGTTCAACTTCTCTTCCTAGTTTCGACAAAAACAAAACCTCAAGGAGAATCCAGGAAAGTGCAAAGTACAAGAGATCAAATATACTAACTAACCTGCGACCAGCTGGGGCACAACTGCATTGGACGCAGTGACACAATGGTAAGTAAATTAGAGAATCGTGGAAAATTTGAGGCACCTGAAATCAGACGGAACATTAATGAGAAAATGTGTTACCAGTGACATTATAGTAGATGAACGCACAGATATATGTAAACTGGAGGAAGGGAGTAATACTGAACAAAATTCAGATAGTCTGCTACTGTTGGTGATCAAATTCAACTGAGCTACTATTGAATTATAAAGTTGATGCATTATAAAGTTGCTGGAAAACTGCTGCTGATATAAAGCACTGCTGTTGATTTTCATAAAAATGTGTTGAGTTTAATAGTTTCATAAAACTCAGACAATATGCACACCATCTATAATTTCACATTATTATGTAATTGTTGAAATGTAAATTTGGGATAATGATAAGTAAATTAAACAAAACAAAGTGGAGTGAAGCTAAAACAAGCATAACTAAAAGAACTAAGCAAAGCGTTAGATGATTTTTGAAAATATACTCTTTATGAAGTATGCCACCGGGCGAATAAAAACTGAGCAACTTAGTACTAACTAACCAAGTATCCATGTCAAGCATAATTCAAGCATTGGCCCTGTGTCATTTGAGTTTGCTACTGGTTACTGCACAGTTTAACAGTACATGCCATCGCCTGTACATGCCATCGCATGCGCCCAATATTTCAGCCTTGCTTTGACATCTTCTGGATGGTCACCTGCATTGATGTAACAGGAAATGGTTAAGATCTAGGCCAAAGGATTTGAAATGAGTTGTACATAAATCAGTATTGAGCCATAGTTGAAATGGTTAAGATCTAGGCCTAAGAGATGTGAAAATTAAACCCCTAAGAGATGTAAAAATTAAACACCCAAAAAATCAAACAGCTAAGAGATGTGAAAATTAAACACTCTTGATATTTGGCACAAAGGGATGTGAAAATTAAAACACCATCTAATTCAAACAAAAGCTAACAACTTTCCAATAAAGGAATCAATCAAAACCCAAAAAATTCCTCAATTGCCCATCAAAAATCAAGAAATACCCAAATCAAAAAACTCATCGAAAACCAAAGAAACTTAACCCTTGTTCATAGGTCTTGTAAAGGAATCATCTCTTATAAAGGCATCATCTAACCAAGCAAAGCGTTAGATGATTTATGAAAACATCCTCTTATATGATACTTGACTAAGCAAAGCGTATAAGAACTTAACTACTTAGTACTAACTAACCAAGTATGCCACTCAAAAGGTCTCAAACAAAAAAGTTACCTATGAAGAGATGTCACTTCATTTTGAGGTGACCCTAATAGAAGATTGAAGTAATTAGATTCGAAAATATACCTTGATGGATTCTGGAAGAGAGGCTGGCGGCAGGCAAAACACGGTGGTCGAAAGATGAGAGCGAAAGTTTGTGGCCAATGGCAAATGAAGGTGTTCGATCGGTTGTTAGCTATAGAGAACGACGAAGGTCTACATCCAATGGCGGCGAAGTTTTGACTCAGGCGAAAGTGGTGGTGGTCGTCGGCCATGGTGGGTAGTCTATAGTATTAGGGTTGAGAGAGTGAAAATGATGTAGGTTAGGGTAAATCAGAAGGAGAGGGTATGAATGACAGAATGAGTAAGGGAGGATGAGGGATTTTAATTAGTTTCTGAAAATTGATAGGCATCGGATGTTTAATTGTCCCATGTTTATTAAATTTGAATTTCATAGGCATCCGTCTTTTTAAAAAACCGATGCATATTGAATTTTATAGGCATCCTTTTTTTTCAAAACTCTGATGTCTACAAATGCACATCAGTTTTTTTTTTTAAAATAGGATGTCTATTGAGTGATGTCTATTACGTTTTTTGTAGTAGTGTAATTTCTATGAGGAATATATTAATCAAATGTAAAAAAATTATTGGGACGGAGATAGGCCTGACAAACGAGCCAACCGGATCAGGTTCGGGTCAGGACAATTCGGGTTTTCAAGAATTTGGTTCGAAATGTGGGTCGGGTTAGGTGAGTGGGGGAGTTAGGGGGGCTAGCACGGGCAAGGGCGGTCGGAAATTTCATTGTTTTAGTTAGAATTTTTCAACTTTTTTCAAGTTTACCTGAAACCATTACCCGTTCGCCCCCTACTGAGATTTTTCACCCCCGTTGGGGTTAATTTCTAGCTCCGCCACTGGGCCGGGTTATTTCAAATTAAAGTCAATTTCGGATAGGTTATTTTCACACTATTTAGAGATAGCAGTCAGTTCCAACAATGAACCCCATTTTTTTCCTCATTTTGAAAATTGAAGTCAAATAATTTTAAAAAAATAAATTATATTGACCTAATAATATTAGTGACCATGCTTATATTGACCATGCTTATATTGACCTAATAATAAAAGTTAAGTTATTTTACTAAATATTTTATTACTAAATGATTAATATGTAGATAAAAAAACATTTGAAAGAAGGAGTGCACGCACATAAAAAAAAATTTAGCGAAAAATCGGTGTCGCTAATGGAAATAGATTGATTTTAAACTCTAAAATAAAGTTCACACAAAGATAACGTAGCGATACGTAATATATATAAAAAGACAACATAATCAATCAAAAAAATTCGGTTAAACCGGTATTATTTATTAGTAAGATTTGCACAAATAGTTACACAACTACTATGTATCATATCGGTAGTATAGTTTAGGAAAATAATATCATAGGCCATATCACATATCTCATATTAGTTCATCTTCGACTCTTCTACTCATATTATTTATTAGTAAGATTTGCACAAATAGTTACACAACTACTATGTCCCAGTGATATGTTTACACTTCCTTTATTTCCCCCTCACAAAATAAATTAAGTTTGAACATATCACTAAAACAGAGGGAGTATTTAATAAAGATATGAAACAAGTAAAAAATAACGTAAATAGATACAGAATATAATGCTTTTGATGAGATCTCTCAAAATACCGTTTGGACGGATTTTTCTCTCCCCATTTTTGAATAAATGTTTTCTTAATTACGTTTCTTTATATATTGACATGCGTTTATATGTTCAAACTGTAAAGCCAATTGGATTTTTTTTTTTCGGTTTGATCAATTAGAAAAACAACTTAAAAATATTATCAAACAATATTTTCAAGGATATTTTAACATAAACAATTTCAAGTTCACACTACCTTTTTATAAATATTCCAACTTTTAACAACACATGCGATTGCACAGGACATAAAGTCAACTTGAATGGCAAGTAATACATTCAAAAGGGGTCTCTAAATGATCCCGGGCAATCCAACCAATACACACCAAAAGAGCTGATGACTACATTCATTTTGTACCATGGGGAATCAGGAGGGGCGTAATAGATTGGGTTAACAGGTGTTTGAGGTCAGGTTTTAAGAGTGTTGGCAATAGACTAGGAAGAGCAAAGAAAATGAATAGTAGAAAGTCACAGGGGGCCCAAGAGGTTTAATAGTGAGTTGACCAAAACTACCAAAAGATTAAGGAGAAAAGATCAGAGGAAATCAAGACGAGGTGAAACGATTAAGGTGTTTTAAAAGAGTTTAGGATGAAGGTCAAATTAAAGGAGTGGAAGGTAAGCGGAAGCTGACAAAACGAGGGACAGACCCACACAATATGGATTATGCTCTTAGAATGATGGTGATACATGCTAAAGAAGCGAAACAGACAAACCTCGAGAGGAGAGACTAACATTATGTGGGAGTATACCCCCACCCAGCAAGTTACAAGAAAAGAAAATTGTGATGCTTGCTACATGTGGAACATAATCATTTAAAGTTGGCCATGAAAAGAAGGGTAATGTGAGGGTAAGAGCACTCTTTAGAATAAAAGAAGCCTAAAAAGAAACATTTAAAGTAGCACCGAGAGTTGATATAATAATCACAATAAGGTTAAAAATAAATTGAGTAACAAGAATATTTTGATGATGAAAAAAGATCAGCACATTAAACTCATTGTCAGAAACGCTTCAAGAGACGTTGACAATAATAAAGATATGAAACACATGGTTGAGGTGGGGAGGATAGGTCCAAAAAGAAGAGATCTAAGAGGCTTATACTGCATGACTGCATCTATATTAGTCGTTTATCATACTTTAAATTCAAAGATCAAAAGAAAGGAGGCGTGTACATGTTGTATGTAACACATGCAATGTTAAACGAATAAAAAACAAATGGATTGTCATTTTTTTGATTTATTTTACCAATTAAACCGTTCCAAACTACTATCTAAGGGGAAAAGTGTGCTATCTAATAAGTGTCGATTAGTTTTGCGTTAACTACTATCTAAGCAATATTTATTGTTAATCAAATATGTTAGCATTAAAATTGATCTATAGTGCTCTTTACACAATAAAACGTAATGAATCTACGTAATTTGCATTGAAACATCAACACACTTTATTTCCTTATTTAGTATTAGGAGTTTGGGTTAATTAATTCAACAGATGGAGAGGTGGTTTGATTGCAAAATGCAAAGTAGTAGTAATGATGGAGTAAAATGTAATACCCCGTATTTTGATAGTAATTTATGAGAATAATTTACGTAAATTAATAATTGATTAAAGACATTTCTAATAATAAATACAAGTCAGACGTTAATTAAATAATAAATTAATAATGCAAGTCGGGAATCGGGTTTAGCTAATAATTGGACCTTGGGCCGTGTGCCATATTTTGTGGACCAAAATTTAGTAGTATAATATGGATGTGGTCGGGATTTGTATCGGGAATTAATAATAAATAATATGGGAATAATAATATGGGAAAATAATAATAATTATATTAATTTTCTTATTAATTAAATTAGTAAAAGAGATGTATGGTAATCCTAGTTATGGTAAGTAGGATAATAATAATAATAATAATAATAATAATAATAATAATAATATAATTTATGATGGTAATAATAATAATAATGGTAAATCCTATAATAATTAGAATAAGGTAATTATAATAGTTTCTTAATTGACCTCGTATTCTCTATAATCCTACCCTATAAATACACAATAATCTCGGAAATAATTTATAAAATAAGAAGGAAGAAATCTAAAGGAAAGAAGAAAGGAATTAAGGAAGAGAAAAGCAAAAGGATTAATTTTATTCTCGCCTCAAGGTAATATTTCAGACCATCTTATGTATACACTTTAACCTATTATAACTCGATAACTAGACCAACATAGGACTCAAGATTTGGACCTAGGGAAAGTTTGGACTGCCGAGATTATGACCTGACCTTATTTGACCGACGTTGACCTTTTTAGGGTGGTTTTTGGGGCGGTTAAAAGTGGCTGGTCAGGGGGGTTACGGGTATTGGTTGTGGGGATTGGGATGGGTAATTGAACCCTTATTTGGACCCGTCGTGATCTGGGCCAGGGTTGGTTGTGATGGGGGAAGGTGGGCGGCCAGTTTGGTGGTGTTTTAAGGGTGGTTGGTGGTGGTTGGCCGGAAAACGCGAGAATAGGGGTTGTTGGTATCGTTTCTGGGTGGTTGTGGGCTTCCGTGAGTGGTTCTGGTCAGTGGTGGGACCACCGTGGGTCAAGGGATACCACGGTGGTGGCCACTGGTGGTCGTGGTGATTGTGTAAGATGGTGAGTGAGGGAGTGGTGTTGGTTGCGTCGGGTTTTCGGGGGCTGTCTAGGGCGTCTAAGTGTGGGTTGCAGGGGGTGTTTTGGCGGGTGTTGGGTGGTTTTCGGGTTTGGCGGTGGTGCAGGCTAGGGCGTAGCAGGTCTAGGTGGTACTGGTGGTGGCTAGGGGTGTCGCGGGGCGCGGGTTTTAAACCGTGAATATATGGGTGTGTATGTGGGTTTGTTTTCACGTGTTTCATTATTGGTGTTTTGGGTTGTTCACGTGTTCTTGGATATTTAAGTTGACTCGTTTAAATTATCAAGTCGGGATTACGTAATCGTTACACGGGAATATAATTATTTAAGTTAAATTGTAATAAATTAAATTAATATAATGAGTTAAATAATAGATAATTATTTTGAATAATTAAATAAAAGGAATAAATAAATAAATTGAATTGAATTGAATTATGATATTTTGATTAGGTGACGGTTGTGAAGAATTATATTTGGATTGCTTTAATTATTTGGATTGCTTAAGCTGCTTTATTGGATTTGTCGCTGAGGTAGGTTATCTACTTAACTTGAATGTGTATTGGTAATTTGTCAGTTGAAAAATACTTGGAAATTGGATGGCTAAGGATTATTATTTATCCGTTGGAATATTATTATCCGTATTGTATAATGGTATTGTTATGATTTGAGTACCCGGACCAGGGGTGGCGGGTTATATTTGAAGAACCGGACCAGGGGTGGCAGTATATAAAAAGGGTGTCTCGGAGTTGGTTATGCATGGCAGTATAAACCGGACCAGGGGTGGCGGTTTATACAAGGGTGTCTCAGAGTTGCCATTGTGTTTATGGGTGTCTCGGAGGATGTGTAATTGTTGGAATTGTGAACGGAGTTGAGTATTTGAATAATTGGTTGTCTTATTGTGGTATTATTCTTATTGTTTAGATATTTCTACTCAACCTCGCGGTTGACAGTGTATTCGTGAACACCTGCGGTGAACCGTTTTATGGGGAGCAGTTTTGGCAGGTACTAAAGATTAGCTGACTTGGGACCGTTGGGACGTGAGCTCGACTTGGACCATAGTTGCTGTCTAGATCACATAGAATAATTATATCACTTTATTTATTTCCGCTGCGAGTTGTAATATTTTATATTAAGTTTTAGTTGGTTAATTTTTAATAAACATGTATGCATTAAAGTTTTAATTTAAAGTACTTTGGTTTGTTGTACTTTGTTATTCACTACCTCGGGAAACCGAGATGGTAACCCACTAACCCTCTCATTTACTTGGGATGTCTAGCTAAAGACTCCTGGATAAATGGGGGTGTTACATAAAAATATTAGCTATATTTAAGAGGAAAATGAGTTAGCGCCACCCGGTGGCGCCTAATCTCGGCGCCACCCTCTCACATGCAATAAATAGGGACCTCCAGAATAATGGATACATCCCGCCAATAATAAGGGGTGTATGTGAGAGGGTGGCGCCGAAATTAAGTGTCACCCGATAACGCTGTATCATATATTTAAGAGTGCTAGTAAAGATGAGGGACATGAGAAGGCTCAAATTTTCTTCCACCTCAGCGTAAGATGGTGGTAACTGACAATTGTTACCCTAGGAATTTAAGAAAACCGAATGTCAATTTTACTCATTCTATTGATAGATTAGTTATTCTTTGGTCAGGTCAAACTTTTCGTAAGAGATGCCATGTAAGATTATTTATAATGTATAAGGGACTCATTTCACATGCCCAACATTGTCTTTTTATATTATTTATAGATTCTAGATCCACGTCATATACTAGAGTTAAATAGAACTCGAGTTTTACTACAAAAACAAATTACACAAAAAAAGATAGAAGAGAGAAAACAAACCTGATAAACTGAATTTGAGATTAAATTAATTTGGAACTCCATTTGTAACCATAAATTCCCAAATCGTAAACACTAGATCTCCAATTTGTAAACCATAGAAATTTTGTTGGAATAGAGAGTGAAGCAAGGATGGAAGATATGTCGTGAAGTGTTCCGAAATTATGAGTGTATTAGATTTTTTTTAAGTAAGGGTAAAATTGTAATTTTACAATTAAATGATAGTCTTAAAGAAAGTTTTCCAAATTTTGCCAACATGATGGAAAGACTTTAGTTTGATCTAAAAGAGGTAACTTTTTTTTTTTTTTTTTGACAGCAGTAAAGAAAGGTTCTTACAAAGTACCTATCCGACTTTCGGAGTCGGATTTATTACTACATTATTATTAGGAAAAACAAATAAATTACAGATGGGGTGGACAACCAATAAAGGCTTCTTAGCGGGACGATCAGAGCTGGCCAATTGAGCGAATAATTCTTTTCTCTTCTTTAACAACCGAGCCTCAGAGGAGTACCAAGACACACTTACGCCACGAGGACGTAGAACTTTATGGGAGAGAGATCTACTTTTTGAGAAAGTAGATAAATTGTGTCTTGGAGTTTCCTCCCCTTTACTTTGGTTCCTCTTGGACGTGGTGACTCTCCGTCTCTCGTACACATGATGAGTAGAGGGGTACCTGCAAAACAGAGGAGTAAAAGGGGCTCCTGATGGCTTCTCAACTGAGAGAATCTTGCACTTCTTAGGGAGAGCAGCAAAGACGAAAAGCTGATGGTCATTAGAATCATCCTGAGCTTGGGGGACATGAGTACCGGGAGGAGGGAGATTGTCACAAACTGAAGATGCGCAAGACGTCACGACCGCAGTAGTGGACGAGCTCAAACTTACGCTAGGAATATCAGGTTCTACCTTGATACCATCGGAGGAGGTAATGTCTTCCTTCATTGCCCCCATCATCTTAGAATTTCCCTTTTTAGAACCTCTCTTATTTTTCTTCTTCCTCTTCTTCTTCTGGTAACAATGTTCCTTTATAGAGTCTAACTCCTTAGCAGTCTCCCCCTTAAGAATTCGAATTGTTAAAGTTGACAAATCACGTTTACGGTAAAAACTCACCGTTTTCCCTTCCAGCAACTTTTGATAAGAATTTGCTGGGATCCTTAAAGTATAACTACCACCTCCCTTTTTGGAGAACTGAAGAACTGACTTATTAGCACCCCTACTTTGAACCTCCGTCTCTTCCATACTCACACTCTCAGTATCCCTTATACTCACATCACTATGTTCTTCCATCACCTCCGTAACCACGCTCTCACCACTATCATTTATACCCACATCAGACGCCGAAACATGAACAGACTTCTTGTTGTTCTTCTCCACGCAATCTTCATTAGCTACCTCCAGCACTCTTTTCCCATTTTCCTTTATGAGAAGGTGACCTTTAACCACCTCTAATTCCCTTAACACATCCTTATTACTTGGTTCCACCATTAAGGCCTGAACCAGATCCAATTCAGCTTTCGAAAACCTTTTCAACTTCATATAAGCAACCGCCCTACGAAAAAGTGCCTTAACATTACGAGGGAAAGTGTTCAAAATCATGGAGCATAAACCCGAGGCAGCTCTGTATTCCTCAAGTTTCAGGGCACATGCAGCCATATTAGACATAAGAGAAACTGCAAGGTCAGATATCGATTGAATATCTTCACCTCCAATATCTCCCAAGCTCAGACTAAGTAATTTACAAGCTTCATCGTAACACTCCGCGGCACTATCAAACTCATTTTGCCTAAAAAGACCGTTCCCCTTATCTTTAAGCTCCTTCACCTCAGCTAAGATTAACAGAGCTGACCCCTGCAATTTCATAAAGTAGCCTAACATCCTATCCCCATTATTCTCCATAAACCCATCGCTGACATGGGCACTAGCAAAAGTTTCAAGAAACTTTTGATAAACGTTAGCGGAAGACATAGGTACCCAATTCCTAAGCAGACCACAACACCAAAAACGACACAGAAAACCTGAAAATGGAAGAAACCCCCTCGACAGAGAACAAAACCCAGCAACTCCAAATTAAAACACCCAGACAAGAGAAGCAACACCCAGGAAAAACTCCAAACTAAAACACACCCACTACCGTAGTTTACTCGAAGAGCAATCAGAATACCAATCGATTCATGGCAAAAACGAAAAGGCAATGATCGGAGCAGATGATGAACGAAAACAAACAAGGGCAAGTCAAACAATACCTGAATCGAATTGAGAACTTGATCAAAATCGAGAAAACCACATGAAGTAGATGGCCAGCATGAAAAAAGGAATGCGAAAAAGGATCAGGAAAAGAAGGGGTTGAAACAGCCTCGCCGGCAACCTAAAGAGGCGACTGGAGAAGTCGCAAGCGAGGAAAAATCGATTTGGGGATTTTTTGTTTTTAGGGTTTTTTGGACCTCAACATTTTTTTGTTTTTAGGATGAAGTAAAAAGGTTGAATAAAATGTTAAAAAAAAGAGGTAACTTAAATCCTTCCATTTCCTGTTCCTTCCATTTACCTCCTTCGTTATATTGTATGTTGTAACCAAACAAATGAACTCCCTTTACCTCCAATTCCCTAACTCCAAATACGCCCTAAATAAAAAACAGAGTTTATTTTCATAGTACGTTTTATACTCATTATAATATTTTTTGTACCAACATTTCCAATTGTCTACCCCTAATAAAAAAAATACCAAACCTAATTCTCTTTACCACCTCATTCAAAAGTACACAAAATTCTTCAATTATGATTGATTATTCGTGTATAGAATAAGTATCTTTTTTAATTAGAATTTATGTTAAAATTAATTATTGGTTGATTGGTATGGGATGGTGGGGTTGTTGGTTTACTTGAATGTTGCTTGCAACATGGGATAGCGCCGCCAGCGAAAAGGACGGTCGGGGGTGGTTCTTCGATGGAGGGTGGTCGTTTGACGGAGGCAGATGTGGGAGGGAGAGGTGCGAGCATGCTGGGAGAGGTGTGTGGGAGGCAGCAGTGGTGGTCGGCATTAAGAAGTGCTCGTTTGGGTGGCCGACGAGTCTGAGTAGGTGGCCGACATAGGTGGTTGCTAGTGGTGGTGGTGGTGTTTGTGTTGTGATTAATGTGTAGTATGAAGTAGTATAGTACACTATCTGACCAAATGTACCACTAAGTTAGATTTTAGTTTTTTCCATTTTTTTCCAATGTAATTCTTAGTACTTTTATTTTATGCAATATTGTAAAAGAAATATCAATGCAGTATATCTGTACAGCTGATTGCAAAAATAATTTATCAATGAAATTAGGGGAAACACATAAGAGAGAAATTAAAGAGGAAAAATAAAAAGAGTATAATTGTCATTAATAATCAGAAATGAGTAAAATATATACTGCGAAAATCACCCCACATAAAAAATATATTCTCATTGATTACGGATAATTTCCTAATGCAGTATCACTAAAAGCGGCAAGGTTCGTGTCGGGCCGGGCTGAACCTGGGGCGGGTCAGGCTCATCTCACAAAGCCCTTAACCGACTCGTGAAGGAGGCAGGTCGGGTTGGGCTGTAGAGAATGTCACTCGGACCCGACCCTTGGCGGGTCTAAGGCGGGTCGGGCTAACGGGCCTGATTATTATTATTTTTTTTTTGCCTAAAACAGTGGGCCGAGTTTGATATGGGAAGCCCGGACCCGGACAGGGGTCAAAGGCGGGTCATGGGTAGAGCCGCACGAACCTATTCTTGAGAGGCTCGATAGGCGGGTCGGGCTGTCTCGTTCAGTTAGCAAGCTCTCGATACCACTATAATTTTTTTTTTTCTGAGGAAAGATACCACTATAATTAAGAAATATATATTTGGGATCCTATGAGAACCATTAGGATAATAAGAACTGTGAGAACCACTCATAGCCCTTGGATCTAATGCTGAATGAACGACAAGATTAACTTATCTAACCTGAAAAAACTCGGACAACCAACCACCCCCACCCTAAAACTATTCTAATTACCTCATTTTACCAAAACCTATTATCATTCATCTTTTTTTTCTCTCTCTACGATTATCACTGTCTCTCCCCTTCATTTCCAACCATCGATCAACGTTGTCACCTGCGATTTGCCTATGGCGATATGAATTGGCGGCGAGACGACCACTTCTGCCCAAGAAGACACTCTTGTTATATTGTTCATAATTTAGGTAATTATTTCCCCCAAATTTTAACTAATTCAAAAAAAACGAACCCTAATTATTCCCCCCAAATTTTACCTAATTATATAATACTTAATTCCATGTGTAGTTGGTCTTATAATATAGAAGAAATTGAATTTTGGTTCAAATTGACTCCCGAAGTTGATGAATAATCCAAGTGGGATTGAAGATGCTAGTTGAAATATTTGGTTGCGATATTCTGAACAACTTGGTGTAAGGTATTGCTAATTTCATTCTAGTTTCGTCTTCTACCATCTACCTTTCTTTTTTTGGCTGAAATTTAGATGAGATTTCGCAAGACCATACTAGCCACATTTAGCGTTAATTAAAATTAACTAAAGTTGATAACAAAATGTGCAAATAAATTATTGTTGTTGATCATTTTTATGCTCGAAAATTGTTCAAGTTTTGATTACATGACTTTTATATAGTTAATAATAGTTCGAAAACTCGATTATTAATTAGCAACTTTTTTTTGCTTATTCAAATGTCGCTTATTGTGTTTCCGGAACTGGAATCGATGTTTCGTCGTTAATTAAGCAGAATTGTATCGATTTGTTGCTGAAATTGTTTATATATTGAGTTTAACCATTGTAGATTTAGAATACATACGCGCTATGTTTTGAGCTATTAAACATGTCAATATGCTTATATTCGTTCGGTTTTGGAAGTTTTAGGTTCAAAATTCTCATTATATTTCGTAACTATTTTGATTTTTCCCTTTTTGTAGCTATTTTCTGTTTCTGGTAAACAATTCTCATTACATTTCAGAATTTTTCTTTTTGAGCCAAGACCTATGTCGACATTAGCATGGTCTCATTACACCTAATAAAGTGTGGTTACAAATTATTTGTAGTCTTGCTTGTATGTTCTTTCGTGTTTCAAATGTTGTATGCTATGTGCATTGGTAATGTTGTCTGCTATGTGCATTGGTAATGTCATATGCTATGTTCGATAGTCTCACGTGTTTGTTCTCACGAGTCTAGACAGGTTTCAGTACAAACTAAAAAAATAATACAAGTAGATCTTATCTAACAGGAGCGAACCTTAGTTCAAGAATGTTTAGACTTTGTTGATTTTTTAGGTTCATATGCATTTAGTATCTAAATTATTATAGCATTTAGTTTTGATTCCATGTTCTTCTGTTAAATTGTAGTCGAGCCGCCTAATCTGTAGCTCTTATTCCGTATTCATCAACTTGTGTTATGTTCTCACCTTTACTTTGCAACAGTTCATTGTCTCAAAATCTAACCGAATTGATTGTGAAGTGTTATAACTTGAAAAATCTCTTCATTTTATAGCAATTTGTGTTTGTGTTTTTGCTATCTTAAAATCTCAATCTCACTCAAATCATTGACAGATATGAGGCGAAAGACTATTGTGATCAAGAAAAAACCACCAATGAAAGGAGGTGGGTGAGTCAATTAGAGATTATTTTCCACCAAAGTCAACAAATTCATCGAATAAGAAAAGCATGAATGATAATGGTTTGGGCTTAAATAGCCTTATAAGTGCATATAATAGCGATATATGTGCATTAAACAACCTTGTACATGCATGAAATATGTAAAATCTGCATCATTTCGTCTTTTTTTTTGTATTTGATCCCCGTTTGAATGACTGCTTGTGTTTTTTTGTTTTTGATCCTCGGCCCAGTAATAATGGTAAGAGTTTAGTGTGCAATGGCTCTATCAGTGCATGAAATAGCCTTCTAGATGCATGAAAAAGCGATATATGTGCATTAAACAACCGGTTACATGCATGAAATATGTAAACATGTGCGCTGTTTTGTCTTCTTTCTCTTTAATCCTCTTTTGAATGACTTTTCCGAAAAATGGTACCTCGAGAGTTGGCTAATCCTAGCCTAACCCTTTTCCCCTCAAAAGGGTTCACTCTGCCCCTCAAGGGTGTCTTTTGGTCTTGATCCCGGGGTTGGCTAATCCTACCCTAAACCTTTTTTTCGCATACTTAAGGACATTATTCCCCCAAATATAAACTCGTCCCATCATAAGGGAAAAGGTTTAGGGTTGGATTAGGCGGTTCTGCAGTAGCGGGCCGCCTAATCCAACGTTAAACCCTTTTCCCGTCCTAAATTTTAGGACACTTTTTCCCCATTATTTGTCCCAGTAATAATGGCTATGGTTTAGTGGGTAATAGACTTATCAATGCATGAAGTAGGCTTGTAGATGCATGAAAAAGTAATATATGTGCATCAAACAACCGTCTACGTGCATGAAATAAGTGTTGTATGAGCATGAAATAAGATTATATGTGCATGAAATAAGGTTATATCTGCATGAAATAATGTTACATGTGCATTAAAAAGTTCTTCAGCTGCATCTAATTATTGTTCTAAAAGAATGACAAGATTTTTCGCTAGTTTTACTTCTTTTTACCACTGTCTTCCTTTGATTGGATTTTACTGTTTTCATGCCTTTGTCTTACAATTTGATTTCAGTTTCTAGTGGATAGAAGGCAAGGGAAAGGGAGGGTAGAGAAATGGAGGAAAAATATTTTCCTCCAAATTTTATTAGGCTTAGATGATGTCTCTTTTTTATGCAACTCCTATCCTTTTTAGTGTATCTACTGCCTAGTTTAATGCATGTGTTTTATTTTTAGTGTGCCTATAGCAAATTAGTGTATGATTATCATTTTATTTGTCTGTTTGTTTTAATGTAGAAAATGAAACATGAAATCACGATACTTTAAGAAAACCCTTCCCTGGGTCTTCATATATTTTTTTTGCCTTTTAGAATTTTGACCTTTGATAGATCTGGGAATCATGATGGTGTTAAGGAGCTGATGCTGGTGAAGGGTTTGGGTTATGAGGCAGGTTTGGTTAGGGGTTTGACTTCTGAGGGCTGATAAGTTGTGTACTAAAAAATGCTGACATTTCTGCCACTTTTTCTTTGAAAATCAACCATAATTGTTGTGCTATTTGTTTCAAGATCTTCCTAAATATGAGGCATTTGTTTTTAACTTGTGGCTTTGCTTCTAAATTTTTTAGTATGTTCTGATCTCTCTTTGGAGCAAATGTGTTGTGCATACCTCTCGTTTCATTTTTGTTTAGTGTATTTTAAAGGCTATTAGCTCAATGGTAGAGCAAAGTGCTAATTTTCCACAAAGATATGAGTTCGAATCCCATATAGCCTATTAAATAAATTCCATGATTGCATCTTGTCGAGATGCAAGAGGTACAATTTAGCTATGATTAGGCATGCCATAATCATACATTCATACTTAGACAAAGATGAGCAGGCCATGATTAGACTCGTGCGTGCAGCAAGAACGCCAAGGAGGGAATGTAATAGCTTTGTAGAAATCAGAAGTTCAAAGACTAGCTTATGCAATACATACTATGACCATACATTCTAGTATTTCGCGATCTCAATGTAAAAGAAACACTGGTATGTCCTAGCCAATGTAGGAGTTGAACCTACATCTTGTGCATTGCACAAAGCTCTCCCATTTGAGCTAATTGGCTTTTCGAGTTGGACCCAAATGATGCGTTTTCTAGGTCTATGTTGTAGCATATCAAGTTTTAGGATAATTAAACCTGATATTTTGTGCACTTTGCTCATCTTTACGCTAAAAAGTAGTACAATAGTATAGGTGATCCCCTCATATACCTTAACCTGACCCTGGATGGTTTACTTTACCCCCATCGAATCCTAAACCTTTGCTCTCATAGCAGCATTAACAATCACTTTTGACCTTCTTACTTCATATTCTTTTATTTCTCTTAAGTTTTGTTTCTCCTCCTTCAAAGACACACACACTTTCATGTTAGTTGTATGTGATACTCCAAACTTTGTATCTGCATTAAGAAAAAAAGGACAAAAAATATTGCTATACTGCTATTTCAATCGAACTAATTTACTGATATTGTATATATATATAGAGCGATACTCCAATCTTCGTATCGAACAAATGTTGTATGTGATACTCCCAACTTCGTATCTGCATTAAGACACATACACTTCCAACCTTACTCAACACCTCCAAAATATATTAATGCACATACTATTTCAAACATACACCATGGAATTTAGTGTGAGACGAAGGAAGTGACAATGCTTTGTGCTATGGAGTAAAATACCAAGCATATCTTAAGGAAAGAAACTGAATACTGGGTAATCACTTGAGACGATGTTGAGTGTACTGAACCTGTAACAATTAACTGGGTGATGCAAGTTACTACAAGTGGAAAAGCAGCTTGTCAATAAAGTTAATAGAAAGGGAGCTTGGTTCTATTATAATGTGAAAGCTCTAGACTTAGAGTGGTTTATCGTATGTCGCTAGGCAGCTTATTGAAAGGACTCGGTGCCTGTACAAGCGGGCATTATAGAAGTACCTAGCTGGGCATTGGAATTTTGTTTTCAGTGAGCTGAGTTTCACCGACTTCAATGTGGGAATTGTCACAACTCACACGTACTCGTAACAATTAACTGGGTGCATCAAAAGCGGCTCCTATTCCGATAGCCAAAATAAGAAGCATGTTAAGACATAAGAGCCATTGATTAAGCACAATGGCAAGACGTCGACAATACCAGAAACACAAAATACAATGTTACGACCTTAAAATAATACTACCAGAAATTGATGGCTTCCAATGACTGCAAAACGGATTTTCTTCTTAGCATCCCCATTTAGACTAATGAACAATTCCAAGTTCATAGATTACAGATAATGACAAATACTACTTCAGTACTTCTACCAGATTGTTATTGCTGCTATAATAGCAAAGGTTCAGGACGCGATGGGAGCAAAGGAACCATCCAGAATCAGGTTAAGTTCAAAGACTAGCTTATGTATACATATAACATACTAATGAACTTGCTAAAATTCTAGGCCAAAATCATATTAAGAAAAGAAAAAGGACAAACAATGATACATAGAAGCCTACTATACTGCTAAACCAATCGAACTAATTTATTGATATTACAGTCAAAGTAATTCCAAATTGTACTGTATATAAACCCTAATTTACTTCTATTCCAGTCACTCTAATTCATCGTTGTGTCAATTTAGGTTAAAATCGTATCAATCATAGAAATTTTACTTAAAATAATCGTGTTATTGTTATAACACAGAAGTAATATCTTCTAATTACAAAATTGAACGAATTTAAACAGGAAACTTACCTTTGTCAATGGCGGTGAAGGAGTGTGACGGTGGTCGATGATAGTGAATAAGGAGAAACGCAATGGCCGGCGATGGAGAAGCTGGTGATGTGCGATGGTTGGCGAAAGAGAAGCTGGTGATATGCGATGGTCGGCGACGGAGAAGCTGGTAATATGCGGTGATCAAATGAGGAGTCAGAGAGGGAGAAGAGAGAGAAGTGTGTGGTTTCCCATGCGCGTCTAAAGTTAATGTTCCCAACAAAACTAAATTATTGGAATTGTGTATAATCCAGCGGTCTTGATAGGTTCTCATGGTTCTCAATATATGAGTGGTTCTCACCATAGGATCCGATCATATATATATATATATATATATATATATATATATATATATATATATATATATATATATATATATATATATATATATATATATATATATATATATATATATAGATATGTATATATATGTAGAGAGAGAGGGAGAGAGAGAAGGGTTTTCATAAGTCTCTTACATCTTATGAGTCCCTAAGTCCTTATAAGGACCATAGGATGGAGGGGATGGAAGGTTGAGATTAGATTTCAATGGATGGCCAGAAATTCTCCTTCTCTAATTAGCTCCTCATTGCAATTAAGTTCCTCACTAATCATTTATTCTCTCATTATCACAAACTCCACTCCCTCTCCAAATCTCACTCTCACCTTCTCTCTTTTCCTCTCATCAAATAAAAACCAAAAAACAAACAAAAAAATCAATCAAAAATTTCCGCCCGTCCTCCTTCCTCCCGCCGTCCTTCCACCTTCCTCTCCTTTCACGGCATCCCCACCTTCACCGTCCTCCCTTTCCAACCCCCGCAGCTCCGTTCTCCGTCCTCCCTCCACGACAACACACCACACTCCACCACCATACCGCTCCTCTCTCCGTCCTCCCTCCACGACAACACACCACGATCCGACACACCACCACGACGCCACCACACGCACCTCCTTCCGCCGATCCTCCCTCCTCCTCTCCTCTTTGCAGCGGCCTCTCTTCTCATTTCTCTCTATTTTTTTTCGTTTTTTTTTTCAGATCTGGGCCGTGGGCTGGTGGCCGCGGCTACTGTAGTTGTTGTTGGGTCGTGGGCCGTGTTGTTGTGGGGTAGGTGTGGTGGGTGTTTTTCAGATATATATATATATATATATATATATATATAGAAATTGAATCATGTGAGGCACCCTTCTTAGGGTGAGGCAGCTGTATCCATCCTAAACCATTAGATCTAAAAATGATAGACCCACAAGATAATGCCACGTATCCCCTATATAATTATAATTAACTAACGCACACATTTTTCGTTCATTTATTCAATTCAATTATTTCGTCCACTTTATCTCTCTGCAATTCATCTTCAACTGAGCTACTCCATCTCCAGCTCCATGTTCGCCATTATCAGCGAGCTTTTCGACCGCCATTATCACTGAGCTTTCTGACCGCCATTGTCATCCTCAAATTAGGTAACTTCGATCAACTAATCTTCATTTCGATACATCCTGCTTTCATCCGTATCGATCACACTAATTTTCGATCTACATATTTAATTTGCTAAATTAAAGCTCAACTAGTTTAATTACTCTCTCTCTTCAACTCAGCTCCAGTGATTCGAAGTTTGAAGCAAAGGAGAAATCAGGAGGCATTGTCGTTCAGGTTTTGGCGTGCGCACCATCGCCATGGACGGCTCAAGCTCAATTCTTATCCAAATTTCGACTCTCAAGGATATGCTTGACAAGGTTTACGTACTCTAATTTTCATCTTATTCGATTCCTATGTTGTTGAGTGTCTTAAATTATTGCAAATAATCGAAGATTTAATTCGTTTTAGGTTAACGATGAAATCGAAACGAATAATCGAAGTTTCTATTTCATTATTGCTAGATGATGAAATCGAAGCGATTATTCGAAATTTTAACCTTATTTGATTGCTACGGACCTACTGGTAATGCTGAAGTTTATCATTTCGAAACATGATCAAAATTCCTCTTTTTTTAGGTTAATGATGAAATTGAAGCGAATATTCAGATTACAAGGCAAATTGAGTCCGAAATTGTTAAAGTGTGAAGAAATTAAGGTCGCGCTTGTTGCTAGAGAGTCGGAGCTAATGAAGCTAGTGTATTTCTTTTGATCGCCGTCACTGGTAATTTCTTTTGAATTTATGATATTTGATTTTATTTGTTTTTTTGTTCTATGATTATATGATACGAGTTGATCTCGATCGTTTGCATTCATGTGCAATCACATTTGTCTGTTACACACATTTTCACTTCTGTTTAGCCTTAGTAAATGATGTCAATTTGTGAAGTAAACGATTATCATAATTCTGAGGATAGAAAGGTCTAAATTGGCATCTATCTGCTCTGTTTAAATCATATTGCATCCGCTCAAGCCAATTCCATACGTTTGTTCTATGTGACTGTTGGATGTGTATTTTATCAAACGTATCAAATTCGCTTGAACGGAGAAAGTACTATATTCTCTTGGCTATTTGTTCGTAATATAGCCTACTCTCTTTGTCCTGAACAAGTCATCTCAATTTGCTTTCATAAGAGTAACTCTTTTAGTAAATGATTTGCTTCCTAGCGAATACTAGAAAATTCAAGTCGATTTTTATTCTCCGGTGCATAAATTTAAGGGGATTAACCAGTTAAATGCTTCATTCATGGAACCAACAAGTAAGGGATAGAGTTTTGAACCTATACCTTATTTATGAACATTAACTACTTACCTTCAAGCCGAGGAACTCAAGTGCTCAACTGATAAATTTATTGACTCGTATATAAGCTTGAAAAGCTAATAGGGAGCGTCAGGCCCCTGCCCGACATAACTCCTGGTCTCCTTTGATTGCTTTTTCATCTCAGTGGATCTTGTCAGCATATTAAGACACTTCATTTAAGCCAAAAGTATACAAACCTCTTTGATAAGTCTAATGTTGGAAATCCCATAGCATTCAGCTGACAGTAGCTAATAGGAATTCCCTTAATCACATTCCTTTTGTTAATTATGACAGTCTCAGTCATTGCATTCTGACTTTCTGTAATCCCATAGCATTCAGCTGACAGTAGCTATAGGTGTATCAGGATACTAAATTATGCAAACCACTTTGATAAGTCTAATGTTGGAAATCAAATCATTTTATAGCATCCAAAATAACTGGCTGGCAAGGGTGGCAGGTGTGGTGGAGATGGAACCATCAAGGATAATTGGTGATTATATTTTAACAGTTTCAACGGCGGAGATGGATGGTGCAGGTATGGAGACAGAGAAACTGAAACAAATGGTTGATGATTATGCTGCAAAATTGTTAGAAAAAGACCAACAATTACTGGCTGTTTCGGTAAATCATTTCTCAGCTCTGTTCGGTATAAGATAGGTAGCAAGATATACATACATCTTCTTGTACAGACTTCCCAGAAGTTTAATGGTTAAACCTGAAGACGGAGTTGTTGAAGAAGTTTTCAGAACAGGAGAAGAAAGAGAATGAAGAGATTGTGGCAGATCTACTGAAGAAAGAGGAAGAAATTGTTGCACTGCAAAACGACAATGTGGAGCTCAAATACAAAGTAGATTCCCTGCTGAAGCACGCAAACAAGCTTAATGAATACTTAAATAGAAGACATGAGGGATTTGCAGATGATGTACAACAGGTGCAAAAACGATTGGATTCACTAGGAACAAGGCTAGGAAAGGCTGAGGAGAGCATAGATCCGGTAATTTCTTAATACTTTTTTATTAAATAAGAGTGAATTCCGCTGTGTAAAAAATTTGCGAAAACTACAGTATTCAGCAAATCAGGGTCTGCTTATTCTCCACTTGAGGAATAATTTGTATTTTGATTAAAAGTTAAGAATCAGATGAATCAAAAAGTACATGAAATATTTCTTAAAGCATTTTATGAATGACTGTTTGAATCGGATTTCAGAATTATCTCTTCGATATCGCTGAACGATAGAAAGCATTTTATGAATGACTGTTTGATCAGATTTGATGATTAGGGTTACTAAAAAGGATATGGAGAGTGCATTGAAGGCCAAGTTCAGCAATACTAGCTGCATTATTTCGCAAATCTTATACCTAATATTGTTTGGTGTTGCATAATGTTTTATTTTAGACGATATTTTTTTACGTAAGTCCTGGAGGAAGTTTAAGTTTGAGTCGTCATAACTTCATTGGTTTAAGTTTTCTTTGTATATATATCAGGTGGTCTTGATGATTCAAAACTCATGTTTCCTGCCATGGTTGTCCTTGGTAACATATGTTTACGACAAGAGAAATGAGAGTAAGTTTTGCGTATTGTGATTGTTGATCTTATTGTTGAGTTTATATTGTGTGATGACAGGAACCCTGTGGAGATCCCATGGGGCAAGCCTGAAATTCTTGTTCGAAATGAATGTTTCTTGATGTCCAACTTTTGGACTAAATGTGTCGTTGAGCCGATATGATTTTTTCCATGGGCACCTCTTCCTGGCTAAAGAAACAGGACAACTTGGAATTTTTTAAGTTCGAAAACTTTGGATTAGTTCAGATAAGTCGCCCTGTTTTCAGATGGAATGCTTTAATGAATGTTTTATTTGAACCGCCTATGAGACTTCAATTTGAGTATTGGTACACAATCTGCTTGTCCAAATTTATTTATTTATTTAAACTCTAGCATATTACTCCGTATATTATTGTCATTAAAGTGTGATTACTATTGTTTCGTGGGTTTTTTTTATCTCAAGGTGAAGCGGTTTTTGGGCTTCTAATTAGTAAATCAAAGCTTTTTTCCTGGAGCTAATGTACATTAGAATTATTTATGCTTTTTAGCATTTTATTACCTTTGAAGTTGGGCAATTTTCATAGCACAAGAAGTAAGTGCATTTCTTTCTTGTAGTTTCTGACTTACATACAATCAATTATGTTAGATTTTTGGTGCAGGTTTTAACTCCATCTCAAGGCAGGGAAACATCACATATCATGAATACATACGGGTACAATCCAATTGTATGAACATGTACTTTTAATATTCAAATGAACCTTGTTTTTAATAATTTATTTCAAGAGTTTGCCATTGAATAACCATTGATATAAGTTCATTCATATTTTCAACATTTTTCATTTATCTTTATGTCAGATTGTCAGCTACCAGCAAAGATTAACACCAATCCTCTTTAGCTCTCGTTGCGTCTCCCTTGTCTACTGCTCAGTGTCTTTTATGGCTCAACCTAGCCTATGCCTTCATCTCTTACAATCCTGATGTCCCACCACAATTAGCACTATGCCCATCGGACGCAGGTTGTTGTTCTTACTCACTTACTTAGCTATGTACTGAAGGATTCTAGTTGTATTATATGATATTTAGTTTCTTTAGTTATGCACTGCAATTTTTTATTGTTATATTCTTTTATTTTTGATGTGCCCCTTTTATTGCAAGTTATATTCCTTAAATTGCCAGTACTTGGAACCTTATTCCCAAATGGAATATAGGAATCCTCTAACCTGGACTAGAGAATCCATGAACAACTAGCCATTATTAGAATAACTATGGCTATCTACCATCATAGATTTCATTTAATCTGACACACTTATGGTTTTGGCTACACCATTTGGTTTTGCCCATATTTTAGCCGGTTTAAGCTAGATTTACCCTATAGATGTTGATCTAACTGCTCTGGGTGATCACACATTCATTGTTGACGAATAACAATAAATCTATTAGTGTCAACTTTGCCAAAATATTGCAGACATTATTCCATACATATGATAGTACAGTAACTCTCATTTGTTTTGATGCTCAGGTTAGTAAGATGGAAACAGAGAGCTGAGGTAAAAAGTCAAACCATCCTGCAGGCTTGTTTTTCAGACATGCTGGACACAGGTATGACTTAACGTTAAGTTTCTTGTCAGTTGTTAAAATAAAGAGACTCTAGGCTTGGCAAATCAGACCGGAGTTCATATACGGAATTCACCCGACTTATAACCATTTACTTGAAAATGGACAAAATATTACCTTATATTGTGAAACTTGGTCATAAATGGTCAAAATCGCCTATTTTTCTCTTTTTCTTATTTTGTGAATCATATACCTTATTTTGTGAATCTTAGAGCTTGTTTTGTGAAACTAGAAAGTAATATTGTGAAATTTGGTCATAAAATGATCGAAATCACCTATTTTGCTCTTTTTCTTATTTTGTGAATCATAGACCTTGTTTCGTGAATCCTAGGCCTTATATTGTGAAACTTGGTCATAAAAGGTCAAAATCACCTATTTTGCTCCTTTTATTATTTTGTGAATCCTATACCTTATTTTGTTAATCTTAGAGCTTGTTTTGTGAAAAATAGAAGGTAATATTGTGAAATTTTGTCACAAAATGGTCAAAATCACCTATTTTGCTCCTTTGATTATTTTGTGAATCATATACTTTATTTTGTTAATCTTAGAACTTGTTTTGTGAAATTAGAAGGTAATATTGTGAAATTTGGTCATAAAATGGTCGAAATCACCTATTTTGCTCTTTTTCTTATTTTGTGAATCATAGACCTTGTTTCGTGAATCTTAGGCCTTATATTGTGAAACTTGGTCATAAATGGTCAAAATCACCTATTTTCCTCCTTTTATTATTTTGTGAATCCTATACCTTATTTTGTGAATCTTAGAGCTTATTTTGTGAAAATAGAAGGTAATATTGTGAAACTTGGTCATAAATGGTCAAAATCGCCTATTTTGCTCCTTTTATTATTTTGTGAATCCTATACCTTATTTTGTGAATCTTAGAGCTTGTTTTGTGAAAATAGAAGGTAATATTGTAAAATTTGGTCATAAAATGGTCGAAATCACCTATTTTGCTCTTTTTCTTATTTTGTGAATCATAGTCCTTGTTTCGTGAATGCTATGCCTTATATTGTGAAACTTGGTCATAAATGGTCAAAATCACCTATTTTGCTCCTTTTATTATTTTGTGAATCATATACCTTATTTTGTGAATCTTAGAGCTTGTTTTGTGAAAATAGAAGGTAATATTGTGAAATTTGGTCACAAAATAGTCGAAATCACCTATTTTGCTCTTTTTATTATTTTGTGAATCATAGTCCTTGTTTCGTGAATCCTAGGCCTTATATTGTGAAACTTGGTTATAAATGGTCAAAATCACCTATTTTGCTCCTTTTATTATTTTGTGAATCCTATACCTTATTTTGTGAATCTTAGAGCTTGTTTTGTAAAAATAGAAGGTAATATTGTGAAATTTGGTCACAAAATGGTCGAAATCACCTATTTTGCTCTTTTTATTATTTTGTAAATCATAGACCTTGTTTCGTGAATCCTAGGCCTTATATTGTGAAACTTGGTCATAAATGGTCAAAATTGCTTATTTTCCTCTTTTTATTATTTTGTGAATCATATACCTTATTTTGTGAATCTTAGAGCTTGTTTTGTGAAACTAGAAGGTAATATTGTGAAATTTGGTCATAAAATGTTCGAAATCACCTATTTTGCTCTTTTTCTTATTTTGTGAATCATAGACCTTGTTTCGTGAATTTTAGGCCTTATATTGTGAAACTTGGTCATAAAAGATCAAAATGACCTATTTTGCTCCTTTTATTATTTTGTGAATCCTATACCTTATTTTGTTAATCTTGGAGCTTGTTTTGTGAAAAATAGAAGGTAATATTGTGAAATTTGGTCACAAAATGGTCAAAATCACCTATTTTGCTCCTTTTATTATTTTGTGAATCATATACCTTATTTTGTTAATCTTAGAACTTGTTTTGTAAAACTAGAAGGTAATATTGTGAAATTTGGTCATAAAATGGTCGAAATCACCTATTTTGCTCTTTTTCTTATTTTGTGAATCATAGACCTTGTTTCGTGAATCCTAGGTCTTATATTGTGAAACTTGGTCATAAATGGTCAAAATCACCTATTTTGCTCCTTTTATTATTTTGCTAATCCTATACCTTATTTTGTGAATCTTAGAGCTTGTTTTGTGAAACTAGAAGGTAATATTGTGAAATTTGGTCATAAAATGGTCGAAATAACCTATTTTGCTCTTTTTATTATTTTGTGAATCATAATCCTTGTTTCGTGAATCCTAGGCCTTATATTGTGAAACTTGGTCATAAATGGTCAAAATCGCCTATTTTGCTCCTTTTATTATTTTGTGAATCATATACCTTATTCTGTAAACCTTAGAGCTTGTTTTATGAAACTAGAAGGTAATATTGTGAAATTTGGTCACAAAATGGTCGAAATCACCTATTTTGCTCTTTTTCTTATTTTGTGAATCATAGACCTTATTTCGTTAATCCTAGGCCTTATATTGTGAAACTTGGTCATAAATGGTCAAAATCACCTATTTTGCTCCTTTTATTATTTTGTGAATTCTATACCTTATTTTGTGAATCTTAGAGCTTGTTTTGTAAAAATAGAAGGTAATATTGTGAAATTTGGTCACAAAATGGTCGAAATCACCTATTTTGCTCTTTTTCTTATTTTGTGAATCATAGACCTTGTTTCGTGAATCTTAGGCCTTATATTGTGAAACTTGGTCATAAATGGTCAAAATCACCTATTTTGCTCCTTTTATTATTTTGTGAATCTTATACCTTATTTTGTGAATCTTAGAGCTTATTTTGTGAAAATAGAAGGTAATATTGTGAAACTTGGTTATAAATGGTCAAAATCGCCTATTTTGCTCCTTTTATTATTTTGTGAATCCTATACCTTATTTTGTGAATCTTAGAGCTTGTTTTGTGAAAATAGAAGGTAATATTGTAAAATTTGGTCATAAAATGGTCGAAATCACCTATTTTGCTCTTTTTCTTATTTTGTGAATCATAGTCCTTGTTTCGTGAATGCTATGCCTTATATTGTGAAACTTGGTCATAAATGGTCAAAATCACCTATTTTGCTCCTTTTATTATTTTGTGAATCATATACCTTATTTTGTGAATCTTAGAGCTTGTTTTGTGAAAATAGAAGGTAATATTGTGAAATTTGGTCACAAAATAGTCGAAATCACCTATTTTGCTCTTTTTCTTATTTTGTGAATCATATACCTTGTTTCGTGAATCCTAGGTCTTATATTGTGAAACTTGGTCATAAATGGTCAAAATCACCTATTTTGCTCCTTTTATTATTTTGTGAATCCTATACCTTATTTTGTGAATCTTAGAGCTTGTTTTGTGAAACTAGAAGGTAATATTGTGAAATTTGGTCATAAAATGGTCGAAATCACCCATTTTGCTCTTTTTATTATTTTGTGAATCATAGACCTTGTTTCGTGAATCCTAGGCCTTATATTGTGAAACTTGGTCATAAATGGTCAAAATCGCCTATTTTGCTCCTTTTATTATTTTGTGAATCATATACCTTATTTTGTGAACCTTAAAGCTTGTTTTATGAAACTAGAAGGTAATATTGTGAAATTTGGTCACAAAATGGTCGAAATCACCTATTTTGCTCTTTTTCTTATTTTGTGAATCATAGACCTTGTTTCGTGAATCCTAGGCCTTATATTGTGAAACTTGGTCATAAATGGTCAAAATCACCTATTTTGCTCCTTTTATTATTTTGTGAATCCTATACCTTATTTTGTGAATCTTAGAGCTTGTTTTGTAAAAATAGAAGATAATATTGTGAAATTTGGTCACAAAATGGTCGAAATCACCTATTTCGCTCTTTTTCTTATTTTGTGAATCATAGACTTTGTTTCGTGAATCTTAGGCCTTATATTGTGAAACTTGGTCATAAATGGTCAAAATCACCTATTTTGCTCCTTTTATTATTTTGTAAATCCTATACCTTATTTTGTGAATCTTAGAGCTTATTTTGTGAAAATAGAAGGTAATATTGTGAAACTTGGTCATAAATGGTCAAAATCGCCTATTTTGCTCCTTTTATTATTTTGTGAATCCTATACCTTATTTTGTGAATCTTAGAGCTTGTTTTGTGAAAATAGAAGTTAATATTGTAAAATTTGGTCATAAAATGGTCGAAATCACCTATTTTGCTCTTTTTCTTATTTTGTGAATCATAGTCCTTGTTTCGTGAATGATATGCCTTATATTGTGAAACTTGGTCATAAATGGTCAAAATCACCTATTTTGCTCCTTTTATTATTTTGTGAATCATATACCTTATTTTGTGAATCTTAGAGCTTGTTTTGTGAAAATAGAAGGTAATATTGTGAAATTTGGTCACAAAATAATCGAAATCACCTATTTTGCTCTTTTTATTATTTTGTGAATCATAGTCCTTGTTTCGTGAATTCTAGGCCTTATATTGTGAAACTTGGTTATAAATGGTCAAAATCACCTATTTTGCTCCTTTTATTATTTTGTGAATCCTATACCTTATTTTGTGAATCTTAAAACTTGTTTTGTAAAAATAGAAGGTAATATTGTAAAATTTGGTCACAAAATGGTCGAAATCACCTATTTTGCTCTTTTTATTATTTTGTAAATCATAGACCTTGTTTCGTGAATCCTAGGCCTTATATTGTGAAACTTGGTCATAAATGGTCAAAATTGCTTATTTTCCTCTTTTTATTATTTTGTGAATCATATACCTTATTTTGTGAATCTTAGAGCTTGTTTTGTGAAACTAGAAGGTAATATTGTGAAATTTGGTCATAAAATGCTCGAAATCACCTATTTTGCTCTTTTTCTTATTTTGTGAATCATAGACCTTGTTTCGTGAATTCTAGGCCTTATATTGTGAAACTTGGTCACAAAAGGTCAAAATCACCTATTTTGCTCCTTTTATTATTTTGTGAATCATATACCTTATTTTGTTAATCTTGGAGCTTGTTTTGTGAAAAATAGAAGGTAATATTGTGAAATTTGGTCACAAAATGGTCAAAATCACCTATTTTGCTCCTTTTATTATTTTGTGAATCATATACCTTATTTTGTTAATCTTAGAACTTGTTTTGTGAAACTAGAAGGTAATATTGTGAAATTTGGTCATAAAATGGTCGAAATCAACTATTTTGCTCTTTTTCTTATTTTGTGAATCATAGACCTTGTTTCGTGAATCCTAGGTCTTATATTGTGAAACTTGGTCATAAATGGTCAAAATCACCTATTTTGCTCCTTTTATTATTTTGTGAATCCTATACCTTATTTTGTGAATCTTAGAGCTTGTTTTGTGAAACTAGAAGGTAATATTGTGAAATTTGGTCATAAAATGGTCGAAATCACCTATTTTGCTCTTTTTATTATTTTGTGAATCATAGTCCTTGTTTCGTGAATCCTAGGCCTTATATTGTGAAACTTGGTCATAAATGGTCAAAATCGCCTATTTTGCTCCTTTTATTATTTTGTGAATCATATACCTTATTTTGTGAACCTTAGAGCTTGTTTTATGAAACTAGAAGGTAATATTGTGAAATTTGGTCACAAAATGGTCGAAATCACCTATTTTGCTCTTTTTCTTATTTTGTGAATCATAGACCTTGTTTCGTGAATCCTATGCCTTATATTGTGAAACTTGGTCATAAATGGTCAAAATCACCTATTTTGCTCCTTTTATTATTTTGTGAATCCTATACCTTATTTTGTGAACCTTAGAGCTTGTTTTGTAAAAATAGAAGGTAATATTGTGAAATTTGGTCACAAAATGGTCGAAATCACCTATTTTGCTATTTTTATAATTTTGTAAATCATAGACCTTGTTTCGTGAATCCTAGGCCTTATATTGTGAAACTTGGTCATAAAAGGTCAAAATTGCCTATTTTCCTCTTTTTATTATTTTGTGAATCATATACCTTATTTTGTGAATCTTAGAGCTTGTTTTGTGAAACTAGAAGGTAATATTGTGAAATTTGGTCATAAAATGGTCGAAATCACCTATTTTGCTCTTTTTCTTATTTTGTGAATCATAGACCTTGTTTCGTGAATCCTAAGCCTTATATTGTGAAACTTGGTCATAAATGGTCAAAATCACCTATTTTGCTCCTTTTATTATTTTGTGAATCATATACCTTATTTTGTGAATCTTAGAGCTTGTTTTGTGAAAATAGAAGGTAATATTGTGAAATTTGGTCACAAAATGGTCGAAATCACCTATTTTGCTCTTTTTATTATTTTGTTAATCATAGTCCTTGTTTCGTGAATCCTAGGCCTTATATTGTGAAACTTGGTTATAAATGGTCAAAATCACCTATTTTGCTCCTTTTATTATTTTGTGAAACTTGTTTTTGTGAAACTTGTTTTTGTGAAACCTGGACCTGATTTTGTGAAGGTAGGACTTAAATTGGTTAATTTCATAGTAAGAAATACTTGTATAAGCCAATGTGTCATGTTTCACATGTACATGAAGTTACTAATGTTTTCATGTCTTTGTTACTTGTTGATGCATAATTTAATTTTGGTACAATATCATCTATTAGCTCAAAAGGTAGAGCATTGTGCTATTGCGCAAGGTGTGGGTTCGAGACCCACATAGATGAACAAATATAAATATACGATTATTATATAATAATTACCATTGCCAATGTATGTCTAAAGTCAGCTATTCAAGTCTTAGATTCACAAAATAAGGTTCAAGATTCACAAAAATATGCATAGGGTTCACAAAATCAGGTCCAAGCTTAGATAAATCAAGTAGTCTCACAAGCTGTAGCTTAAGAATTTTGTTTGTTATATTTTATAGACATAGAGTATAGTATTTGGGCTTTTGTGTGTGAGAAAATATTTGGGCCAAAAGAAAAGTTATGAATGGCCCTAAGTTTCCAGCCCAATAAACATTGAAAATCAGTCCATGAAGGAATATGGTGAGGCCGGCCGCCTCGCCATAATTAGCGGCCTCACCGGATCCGGCCTCTATACTCTTTAAACCCAAATTAATTCAAAACTCAAATAAATACCTCTCATTCTAAAAAAAAAAAACCCAAATTAATTCACACCTATTTCTTCCACCACCATCCTACCCGACGACCACACCCACCCCCACCACCATCCAACCCGACGACCACCACCCACAACGAACCACCATATCCACCACCACCGCCTACCCACCACCTGAAAACACCACTCCCTCCTCCCTCTTCACCACCACGCACCATCCTCCAACCACAAACAACCACCGCCTTCTCCAATAACAACAACAAACACGACACCACCACACCCGCACAACCACAACCACCGGATCTAGCACGTTCTACCACCACCGTCACTCCACATCCTCCTCCTCTATGGGCGATTGTTATGCATTGTCGTGGTGGTGGAAAAAAAATGGACACATTTTCTTCTTCCTCTATCTCTCTTTCTCGTTTTCTTTTTTGTTTTTTTTTGCCCTATCAGTCAGATCTAAGTATTTTTTTTTTTAAGTCGTGTTCAAGGGTTCAAGGCTTTCCATTATTATTACTATTTGTTTTGTTTGTTCACAATCTACTTTCCAATATTTTTTTTTCTTTTAGTTTATTTGTATTGTTTTGTGTGTCATGGTTCAGATCTACTTTTCGTTTTCGTTTTCTTTTTATTTATTTTATGTTTTTCAGATTTTGTATTATTATGAGTATATTGTGATGTTTAAATTTTAGATTTATTTTTTATTTTTTTGGTGTTGGGAGTCTACTTTTTAGATCTATATTTTTATAGTTATACTTTTCTTTGTTAAAGTTACATTTTTCTCTATTATTAAAGTTACATTTATCTCTATTAAAATTATACTTTTCTCCACTAAAATTAGACTTTTTTCTATTAAATTTACATTTTTCTCTGTTAAAGTTACATTTTTCTCTATTATTAAAATTTCTATTAAAGTTACACTTTTCTCCACTAAAATTACATTTTTTTTCTATTAAAGTTACATTTTTTTCTGTTAATGTTACATTTTTCTCTATTATTAAAGTTACACTTTTCTCCATTAAAATTACACTTTTTTCTATTAAAATTACATTTTTCTCTGTTAAAGTTACATTTTTCTCTATTATTAAAATTACACTTTTCTCCAATAAAATTACACTTTTATCCATTAAAATTACACTTATTTTCATTAAAGTTACACTCTCAATGGATTAAAGTTACACTCTCAATGGACTAAAATTACACTCTCAAAGAACTGAAGTTACACTCTTAATGGACTAAAGTTACACTTTTAATATGGACTAAAGATACACTCTCAATGGACTGAAATTATAATTTAATGGACTAAAATTACACTTTAATGGACTAAAATTACACTTATAAGTCACTCAATTTACAATGGACTAAAGTTACACTTTTAATATGGACTAAAGATACACTCTCAATGGACTAAAATTACAATTTATTGGACTAAAATTACACTTTAATGGACTAAAATTACACTTTTAAAAGACTAAAGTTACACTTATAGGTCACTAAATTTACAATGAGTTGTGTTAAAATTTGAAAAATTCAAAATAATATTTTTCAAAATCACTCAAAAAATTCAAAATAATATCCGTCAAAACCGCTTTTTTTTTTTTGTTAAAGTTACACTTTTTCTTTTGTTAAAGTTACACTTATAAAACAGTAAAAGTGTCATAAAATTTGTATAAACTTTCTCTCAAAAAAAAATTGTATAAACTTGAAAACATAAGAAGACAAAAGATAGTGTTAGTTGTGTATAATAATCAATTAGTGAATGTATAATTAAACCTAGAGAGAGAAAGTGGAATTGATCAGTGTATAGAAAACTAATTAGTGTTAAGTGTGTTTCTTGCTTTCAATCTCAACCATCAATATTGGAAGATCCAAGAGATGTAGTGAGGACTTAGGGACTCAAAATATATGAGAGACTTATAAGAACTTGTCTCTCTCTAGAGAGAGAGAGATGGGGGGTAGGATCCGGTGAGAACAAGCTAAATTAATCCACATTAACTTCCTTTTCTTTCCCGATAAAACCATTTCCCCAAATTCCCTGCAAGTACCATTCGCATTTGCTAAAATCAGCCACCACTCACCAGGCCATCACCCTGACACGCCTCAAGCGACCACCAGAGATTCACCTCCACCTCGTCGGCGTCGGCGACCACCAAATAGGCGATCACGATTGAAACTCCCTCTTTTAAAAAAAATCATCCATCAACTGACGACCGCCCCTGATGTCGGCGCAACTCCGACGACCGATTAGGCAGTGATGATGGTTGGAAGGAGTGACGATAATGGATATCTTCAGTTAATATACGAGTTGTACGACTTGTCTGACGTCAAATGCTCTTCCTCTTCTTTAAACTGCACTACAGGTCAATTTGATTCAAACAAAATTTAGTGCATCTGATTTCTATATTAATGTATCTTAATCCAATTTTAATGTACCTAGTAACAAATTTTGTGTATCTATGGTAGATACATTAAAACAGCGGCTAGATACATCAAGGATTAGAGTAGATACATCGACATAGATCGGAAACCAGGAAGAGAAGCAGGTGAGGTATTTGTTGCCGACGACTTTTTGTCTACCGCTAATTAATTCCACTTGGCGTCTATTGCTCACCAGTTTAATGGAACGACTATAGGAGTGATGACTTGAGCGTCTGAGCAGGTCCAACGACATCGTTCCGAGAAAAAACGAGCAGCATGTCAGAATTGGAGAGGTCATATGTCGAGTCATGCTCCACCAAAATGGCGTCGTTTCGTTTCCAGAACGTGAACTCGCATTGATCTTGTGCGACGAGAATCGTTTCCGGAACTTGAACTGGAATTTTCTTTCAACATTACCGACATTGAAGGATTGATGAATTAATCAATTATTATCATTGTAATTTTCTGGCTGGTTATCTAGACTTTGAAGATATAATTATAATTGTAATTCATCAATTGAAGGTATGATGATAAGGAGATTGATTGCTTAAGCTATTATAACTGATGTAATATTAATTGTAATTTTTTTGAGAAAAACAGCGCTCCCTAAAGTCGAACACAAGAATTCAAGCAAGGTCGAAACTCACGAGAATTGTAATTTGATGAGTGATTGACAATTTGTTTGGACTTTGGAGTACGGATGTTTGAAACTGACGAAGAGTTAATTTTTGTCTGGGTAATTTATGTGAGGTTAGAGTTTGGACCGTGGATTTCTTTTTAATCTCATGGTTAGTGTTCGTTCTCGCCGTTCTCACCGAGTGTTCGTTCTCACCGGATCTTAAATCTATATATATATATATATATATATATATATATGGTTGAGATCCTATGAGAACTCTCTTCCCTTGAGAACCGTGAGAACCTCAAGTTCAGAACTTTTGTACCAAAAGTACAACAATATTATACTAAAGGTTCAGAAGCTTTCTACCAAAGGTATGAGGGTTCGTTGCCTCTCTTCTTACAAATAGATTTGTGTAAGTCCGTCTTAAGCAAATATTTTACGATTAAGAATTTGAGTCATCTTCACATAAATCATTTTTCAAGAGTTGAAGTAATCAAACAGTAGTAGAAGAATTTTAATTAGGATTTATTTTTAATTTGAGGCAAGATAAAATTAGATGAAGCATTTGTATATTCCAACTACTAAATTCCCAATAACCATAAAAAGAGAATACATCATGGGTAAAGTGTTGCAACTTGCAAGAATCTTTCAGCATATTATGAATTGATGAATTTATTCTTGAGGCCTTAGGAAATGGAGACATAGATGGTACTTGTGGACTCTTATTTACCCCTCACAGCATAACAGAGCATTACACGACCCTTTTTTTGTAGTTTTTTTTTTCAATCTCTCACTACGCTTCCATTTACGAGTAAAACAAAGTCTATGCTTTGATTTAGTTCTTGTATGATGGATTTTGAGGTTATTTGCTCGGTCAGTAAATGTATATCTCTTCTCTGTATTTGCAGTTAACATGGATTCTTACTAGCTTCTTAGTTTATTGATTATTGGATTCAATTTGATATGAAACTGGGTTTGAATGCGGTATTTGATTGTTCTTTGATACAATATTCATGTTAAGATAAATCAAAGGCAAACAAATAATTATGACGGATGGAGTATAATATAGTGCAAACCTATGTACCTTTGGTAAAAAAGTTCTGAACCATAGTCTAAATATTGTTGTACCTTTGATATAAATGTTCTGAGTCCGAGGTTCTCATGGTTCTCATGAGGAGAGGGTTCTGATAGGATCCTAGATCTATATATATATATATATATAAGATAATTAAGTACTTCGTACTTGTATCTCGTCTTACATATAATTTTTATTGGTTTTAGATTTCGGATTGAATATCATCAACTACTGCGGTTAATTTTCACCGAACTAGGATCACGCGCTCATGCCCATATTTGGATTTTTATTCATACAATCCTTTAAGAAAATCCAAACATGGACATGAGTCATGAGTGCGTGACCTTATTTAGTAAGTTTTTCTCAAACTTTAACTAGTGCGATACAGTGCGATTTACACTAGTTACTCAAATGTTTATTCCTTTAAGAAAATCCACCCTGCACATATCTGGCAAGGCAACCTACATTACTAACCGTTTTTTCGAAACATCCTCCGAAGCGTACTTGACTTACGTCGAAAAATGTGGCCACACTCGATCGTTACGATTAGGACAAACCATACATGCCCGTTTAGTCGTAAATGGGCTGGTCGGTAAGACCCATTTTGCTTCCAAGCTCGTAGCAATGTATGTCGAATGTAGTGAATTAGGGATTGCCCGGAAACTGTTCGATGAAATGCCGCAGTCAAATTATCGACGATGGATCGTTCTTATCGGTGCGTATGCGAAATGTGGGTTTTATAGGGAAGCATTGGATTTTTTGTGGGAAATGTCGGCGGAAGGAGTGAAGGCGAATAATTATGTCCTTCCTAGTGCTCTTAAGGCTTGTGGGCATCTATCGGAATGGCGGACAGGGAAGGAAATACATGGTTTGATTTTGAGGCATTCGTTCGAGGACGATGCTTATGTTTGTAGTGCTCTGGTGGATATGTACTCTAAATGTGGGTTCGTCGAGAAAGCAAGGAGGGTTTTTGACAGCATGGTTAAGAAGGATTTAGTAACCGTAAATGCTCTGGTTTCCGGTTATGTTCACTTGGGGCTGTTGAAAGAGGCACTAAATCTAGTTAAAGATGTGCAGTTGATGGGATTGAGACCGAATGTTGTAACTTGGAATACTTTACTTGCAGGGTTTTCGCAAGCAGGGGATGACTTGATGGTGGATGAACTACTTGAGTTGATGCGCGTTAGTGGGATTGAGCCGGATGTGGTGTCATGGACCTCTATCATATCGGGTTTGGTGAAGAACTTTAGAAATAACGAAGCTTTTGTCACATTCCTAAAAATGTTGGATTCCGGCTGCTTTCCAACGACGAATACAATTAGCAGTCTCTTATCAGCTTGTGCTAACGTCGGGAATGTGACATGGGGAAAGGAGATACACGGGTTTGCAATGCGGAATGGACTTGACGAGGACGTTTATGTAAAGAGCGCGCTAATTGACATGTATGCAAAATGTGGATCGATATATCAAGCATCAACCTTATTTCATAAAATGTCGAAAAGAAATACTCCTACGTGGAACTCGATCATATTTGGATATGCTAATCACGGCTATTGTAATGAAGCAATAGAGCTCTTTAAAAGGATGGAAGTCGAAGAGAAAGAAAAACTCGATCATCTGACATTCACTGCGGTGTTAACAGCTTGTAGCCATGGTGGATTGGTGGTCGTCGGAAAAAACGTGTTTAAATCAATGGAAGAGAAGTATGCTATAAAGGCAAGACTCGAGCATTATGCGTGTTTGGTGGATCTCGTAGGTCGAGCAGGAAGATTAATGGAAGCTTATGATATAATAATCAATGAGATGCCAATGGAGCCTGATTTGTTTGTATGGGGAGCATTTCTAGGAGCTTGTAGGCAACATGATAACGTAGAGCTTGCAGAGGTAGCGGCAAAGCGTTTGGCTGACCTGGAACCTCAGGGAGCAGGGCCAAGTTTATTGTCGGGTTTATATGCTGGAAAAGGCAGTTGGGGAAATGTGGCTAGATTGAAGAAGCGGATTAAGAAGGAGAACAAGAAATTGAAAAGTTTGCCAGGATGTAGTTGGTAATCCTGGGTAACACTTTCAAAAATCAACTCGAGTTCGAAAATAACAAGATTACCTTTGAACATGCAGCGTGAAGTACCTGAGCAGTCGACCACTTGATCAATTGACAAAAGATTAACCTAATTTAACTGAAACCTAGTTTTCTTACCTAATCAAAAAAAAAAAAAAAAAAAAAAAAAAAAAAGCAAGCTTTGACGCCTTATCTCCCCGCGTCCCCACCTGGCTCGAATTCGTACTACATTTTTAAGAAATAGAAAAAAAATTCACTACGTGACAATGTCAATGTGCACATATGGAGTTTGGTATAACAAGGTCTATGCAATTTTGGCTTCTTAATATCATCTCTTTTTATTTTTTTATTTTTTTTTTTGACATGGGAACCCGCGATTCTTTCCGGTTTGACAGACTGGGTAAAACCCCAGGTGTAGGTGATAGCCATGAGGTTCGAGTCTAATGGTTAAAACTTGAGTGAAATTCCCAAAAGTAACTTGAGTGAAATTCAAGTCAGATTCCATAATATGTAATATTGCATAATTCTTTCGATTTGATTTAATACATATATGTAATATGTTTATATTAATATATAATCCTCTCAAAATTGCATGCGTAAGTAGTAAAAGTAATTTCGTCAGTAAAGAAAAGAATTGTAGTAACATTGGATATAGTTATATGATAGTAATCACTCATTTGAATAGTAAAAGTAACAATATTATTAGCGAGATTAGTGAAATTGGTAAAAACAACAACGGGAGTAGTGAAATAATCAATATTAATGCGCCAATAGTGAAAGTAACAATAATTACGGCGGGAGTAGTGAAATTATCAATATTAATGCGGAAGTAGTGACAGTAACAATAATTACGACGTGAGTAATGAAAGCAACAATGATTACGGGCAACTAGTGAAATGTTATTACTATTGTTTCATTAATAAGAGTAAAAATTAATAGCGGGAGAAGTGAATTTGTCTCAAAATTTATTTCATTGTAATTTTAGGATATGTCATAGAAAAAATTTATTAATGATAAATGTATGGGTTATGCAACTTTAAGTTATTTTATTTAATGAAAATAAAAAATTAATGGTAAGTAAAAGTAGCCCGGCGAAGCCGGGCACCAATACTAGTAGAAACTAGAATGTAAACATTGAACATTAAACCCTTACAGCGTTTTTTTTTGCATTATAAATAAGTCAATGCACGGGCATTCAAAGTAGAAAAAAAGTTGACTGAGCACATGCCATGTGACATACAGATTCCATCAAGACAAGACGAAGAAGAAAAGAAGCATAAGAAAGATCTACTGATGGTAAGGTAAGTTCTTCTTTCAAACCTTTACCTTCGCTTACATAAGATTTTTTCTACACTATTTTTTTTTAAACTAAAAACAACTGCAGTTACTCAGACTTGTATCGTGGCTTAGAAATTAATTGTACTTCATGCCTATTTCCATGTGTTTTATTTTAGTTGGTAGATTTTTTTGTAGGACCATTTTGAATTTCTTATTTCCATTGAAGCCTCTAAATTTCAATTTAATTTAGTTGATAGAAGTCTTTCCAATTGGCCAAGAACTACTTGACATTTTTTTTATTTGCAAGCAAGTCCTTTTGGGTAACCATTGGAGATGCTCTAACACAAATAAAATATTTGAATTTGTTCATACAAAATCAAGTTACCCACCATTCGTCCATTCCAGAGGCCTCCATCCTTCATTTCTTCCTTCTCTCTTCTGTATTACTCTTCAAAATACCAGGTAATATATTTTTTTTTGAGGATTTTTCCCCTTTATTTATTTTAAGTCCTTGAAGGTTTTATCTTAGCTAGAAATTTTTTTACTATCAGCAGCGGAAGACCTTAGTTATATCGGTAGGAAGCTCGGTCCCGTTGCCCTTTTATATTATTAGTGTAAAATTATCAGTCGGCCTCCCATGACTCATTGGTTGAGTCTTAGTATTTACTCACGAAGTCAACCTCTTGTGTTATTTACTTCAAGATCCGCCACTGGAGTTACTATTGATCTATTTTGACTTTTCGATTGTTTTCCAGATTTTAAATACCTTTAATGCTTGATTTTGGGTTATATTTATTGGTTTTGTAAGAAAGGTTATGTGTTGTATTACTGTATTTTGCATGTGCATATATATGAAGTTATGAACTGCCTACCTACAAATCAAGTTTGTTGTTCCATCTCTGTCATTTGTTTAGCTTTTATACGGACTGTGTCGAGTATTTTAATCAAAGGTAAACAAATGATTGGTACGGAGTGGGTATTTTTTAGAGGGATCAATTTGAGTTGATGAGTTGCAAAGATTTGATTTGGAAAATTCTTATGTTGAATGAACTGGGAATATAGGATCCTTTATATTTCTTTGGAGGAAATCGATGGTTCATTACCGAATCAACGGTCCAGAATAAATTAGGTAATGGGGTGAAAAAAATGGGGAGGGAGTAGATTTGTCTAAGATTGAATCGGGGCCAATGGTTACGGAAATGTACAGAAAGAAATGGAGCGGATTCTTACTTGAGTTGATTATTGGTGTCAATTGATGCAGCATAAAATTGGTTATCATGGAGAAAAAGGCAGTTTTGATGCTGACAAAAATACAAAAGATAAAGTTTTTATTGTTTCTTCAGGAAGATTTGTACTTTACCTCTTTAGGCATTTGTATTTTCATATGTCAGATTTTTTAGTTTTAGTTATTTTTCCTTAAAATGAGCCACAAAAGTATTGATAGATGTTGACAGATTTAAGAACTAAACTCATCATTCACCACTCAATGGGGATTAGAAATTTGGGATGGAAAATATTACTCCGTACGAGATTAGTAATACAATAAGGTAAACTAGAAAAATCGAACATTATAACTAAAAGTTTCAATTTTTCCATACTTGGAGGATGACTGCCCCTGTTAGCCCTCCCTCGTTCTGCCATTGTATGCCTCTTAAACTCTTTATGTTTCCTTTTATATATGGAGTAGTTCATGATGGTATTTGGCCCTTTTGCAGATACATCAATCGTTGGTGGTCTCATCGTGAGGCACGTTTTCTGAAGTTGGCCAGACCTAGATAAAGGAACTATCGTGCTTGCTCCTGTTGAACAACACTGATCAGTGGACTTATGTTTGTAATTTTTACGGAAGGTAATTGCGAATCAGTATAATTACCTTTACTCTTGCTTAATACAAGTGCTTTCTTTAGAGTTGCAATTGGTTGCCGATTAGCCCTCCCTTGGGATTTTTACAACTGGTGTATCTGACGAAAGCCATCATCATATTGGAGCTACAGACCGTGTTTGATGCTCCATGCTTTAAGTTTTTCTGGAAAACTTGACAAATCCAAGTACCAGAGAAGAGGGTGAATTGAGTATTGATTACTTCGACTATAGAGTAAATTATGCGCCTTCGACCTCTCCGCCTTCCAAGGCAATCCCCCTGTAAATTTGTATTCATCATACTAATCCTGCTTGTTCCTAGCATCCTGTTTGGAATTTTTGCGCATCACCAAAAAATCACTTACTTTCTCCGCCCTCTTTGGGATAAACCGCCTCCATTGTTTTCCCATCTTCCTCACTATTATGCTGAAAATGTGTCCATGGATAATCTATGCCGCCTTCATGGTTGGTCGGCCCGCTCACACCCTCGACGAGTATTCGATGCTATTATTTTTAGCAACGAGCTTGAGTTGCTTGAAATCCGGTGGCACGAGCTAGAACCCTATGTTACCAAATTTGTCATTATGGAATCCAACACTACCTTCACCGGCATCCCTAAACCTCTTTACTTTGATTCAAACCGTGCTCGATTTTCTTTTGCTGCAAGTAAGATATCTTATGGTTTATTTCCCGGCCGGGTTAACAACCGTGTCCCTCGGGAGGATCCATTTGAGCTCGAGAGGCAGCAAAGGATAGCAATGAACTGGATAATTCGACAGTCGGGTATTTCAAATGGTGACCTCCTTATAATGTCAGATGTAGACGAAATTCCGAGTCCTCACACGGTAAAGCTTCTTCAATGGTGTGATGGGTTCCCACCAGTAATGCATTTGGAGTTGAGGCATTACATGTATTCATTCGAGTTCCCGGTGGACTACAGTAGCTGGCGGGCTTCTGTCCACATCTATGGCCCATCAACCTGGTATCGACATTCTCGACTGTCTGATGTCATTCTTTCGGATTCTGGTTGGCATTGCAGTTTCTGCTTTAAAAATCTTCAAGATTTTGTGTTCAAAATGACAGCATATAGTCACGCTGACCGTGTTAGGAGAAGAGAGTTCTTAGATCGTCAACGAATTCAAAGCATCATCTGTAAGGGGGATGACCTTTTTGATATGCTTCCTGAAGAGTATAGTTTCAAGGAGTTGTTTAAGAAGATGGGATCGATTCCACGGTCTGCTTCTGGAGTTAATCTTCCTGGTTATCTGTTGGAGAATGCTGATAAGTATAAGTTTCTCCTTCCTGGTGGTTGTGTAAGGGATCGAGAAATATCAGGTTGATCTTCCATCCTTCGTCCGAGATAGTGTTTGTGGACATTAAGTTGAGATTTATTGGCACCGGGAAACCGGGTTTGTCACTTTGACTCCAGTGTACTCGAGGTCGATACAGCAAAACACACCCGGTGAGTTGGTAATTTTCCTTTCCATGCAGTTCATCATTTTGTAGAAAGAATAGCTTGAATTATGGATGATACTCTGGTGTGAAGATACGAGTATATGTCGTGCAAGCACGCAAGAGTTTCAATAGTTACGAGATTTGGTGCCAATGTAAGCATTAATCATTTAGGCTTACGGAAGACAATGTGGGTTTAATTAGTCTGATAGCTTCCATCTGAAGTGGAGTAGTGGACTTATTGAAACCCGACTGACCCCACTCGATTGGCTGTTTTAGGTCCATGAACCCGTAACTACATAAGTATAGACCATGACCCCTATCCAGCCGATTAATAGATGTCGAGCTGGCATTATCTATACCAATCTTAATTAGGAGCTAGGTGTGAAATTCAGATGCAGGATCTCTGAATTTTTAAAAAGTTTAGCAAAATTGTAAATCATTCATGCAGGGTTTCGTTACTCTGAGTTTTAATTCCGTCTGATGTTGCAGCATGTTTTTGCACCAGAGCACCACTCATCTCTCAACAATTCAACACATCTCAGGTGCACAGCGCCATACTGGGTCAGATCAGTATCTCGAAGGACTGGCTTTTCGTTCTTGTACTTGACATTTGGTGTGCTCGGATCTAGAGCTAATAGAACCCTTGAAGAAGGGTTGCAAGGGCGGTCGATTTTTTGTATTTTTTTTTTCTAATGTACTGTAAGAAACTAAGAACTGGAGTCAAGTTTAGTTTTTGTGCATTGATTAGGTTGTTTATCACAACTCAAATGTATACAATGTATAACTAATGTACACAATTCATTCAAATATTGAATCTCATTATTGGCAAACAGTTTAAAACTGGAGTTATGAGACTTTGACACAATTCATTCAAATATTGTTGGTTAAAAGATTAAATTTTGATTAAAGTTGTGTTCTTTCAGTAATTATCACTCCGCTTTCGAGTTTTGCTTTCCGTATTTCTAATGTTACGGCCTCCCTAGCGATTACTCCTTAACAAGCTTAGGTCAAGTAAACTTAGCTGGTAAAGTCATGAGATATGATACTCATGACCTGGGTTCGAATCACATCAACATCAAAAATTGCTCTTTTGGCTCCCTTTTCACCGTTTCTCATCATCATGCCGTATTGACATATTGGTCACTACTTCACATGTGAAACGATTTCATGACAATTATGAATTATCCCACCAAATCGCTCACATAAAAGATTATCATTTTCCATACTTCACCTTCTTTATTTCCTTTTTAGAACGCTTTATATTAATATAAAATTATCTCAGAGGATGACCAACATCCCAACCAAATCACAAATATTTCTTTTCTCGCACATTAAGAATAAAATGATCACATCTAATCACCAACAATTAATTCCATTTTAAGCCATATATTTGTAAATACGTGATGTATGAATGTCTGATAGAATACTAATTAAGGCAATTTTAGTACTCTAATTACTTAGCCCTGTGAGACGAACTTCCTATAATTCCACGCACTTCACCCAATTTCTCCATTGATTTTCTTGTATCTTTAATCTTCCATAATTCTTTAATTTTATTAAAATTACTATTCAATTTGTTTAAACCGCATTAATTTTCTCACTTGAAAAACACCCACACAAATTTTAACAAAATAGATTAAATCTTTGAAAAACCCTGTTTTTTTTTTGGGGTGTGTAGATATCAATGGCGCCAAAGGATAGAATTCGTAAGGCAATATTCTACGCACTTCACCCAATTTCTCCATTGATTTTCTTGTATCTTTAATCTTCCATAATTCTTTTAATTTTTTTAAAATTACTCTTCAATTTGTTTAAAAACCCATTAATTTTCTCACTTGAAAAACACCCACAAAAAATTTAAACAAAAAGATTAAATCTTTGAAAAAACCCTGTTTTTTTTCTTGTTTTTTTTTTTTTTTTTTTTTTTGGAGTGTAAATCAATGGCACCAAAGGGTACAATTCGTAAGGCAATAGGAGTAGTAAAAGATCAAACAAGAATCAGCATTGCAAAAGTTGCAAGTAATATTGACCCATTTCTTGATATTTTGATAGTAAAAGCAACAAGTCATGATGATATTGTACCAAATGAGAAGTATTTCAACGAAATTTTACGTCGAAGTTCGATATCGAAACCACTAAGGACTGAATGTGTAGAGTTGATTTCCAAGAGGATTGAGAAAACCCATGATTGGATTGTTGCATTAAAGTGTTTGATTCTTGTTCATAGGCTTATGTCTAATGGAGATGAAGTTTTTATGCAGGAGATTGCTTGTGTTAATGAAAGTAATGTGAAAGGGTATGGAATGTTGAGTAATATGTGTGTTTTTAAAGACGATGCGCATACGAATTCTTGGGATTATACTGATTTTGTTAGGAATTATGGGATGTATCTTGATGAGAAAGTGGAATGGATTGTTCAGATGTGGTTGAACAGGAGGTTACGGGTTTCAGGCAAGGATGAGGGTTCTACTAAGACGGTTTTGCGTAGGATGGAGCAATTGCAAAGATTGCTTGAGAGGGTTCTTGCTATGAGGCCTAGGAATGTGAGTAAGCATCAGAAATTGGTTGTTCTTGCGCTGTGTCCGGTTGTTGAGGAAAGTTTTAAGCTTTATAATGATATATGTGAGGGGTTGTCCTTCTTGTTGGATCTGTTTTGGGGGATGGAGTATTGGAATATTGTTAAGTCTTTAGGAACTTACGTGACTGTTGCGAAACAGATTGATGAACTTGTCGAGTTTTATGCTTGGTGTAAGGATTTCGGGGTTGTTACAGCATTGGAGTATCCTGTTGTTGAAAGAATAAGCAATGATCTTCTTAGCACAATGGAGAAGTTTATGAAAAAGAAAGCGAATGATTTGAAGAGTACTGAGAAGAACAAGAAGACGAAGAATAGGTCGCAAGAAAGTAGTTTTGGTACAAGTCCAACAGTTGGGTTGGAAGCCATCTCTGAGAATATGGTTGATGAAATTCAGGATTTGATTGATTTGAAGAATGATGAAGCAGTTGAAGAAGATCGATGTGAAGATCCCGGTTTGCCTTTGTCTTTAGCATTGTTCTGTGAAAATACTACTGAAAGTGAAACTAAATTTGATGATCAAGTTATTACTGACTGGGAGTTGGCTCTAATAGAATCTGCCAGTACACTGATGACCAGAAAACCCGAAATGGGTGGTGGATTTGATGATTTACTGCTAGAGAGCATGTATAATCAGAAACCTGCAAGTGAAAACACGATCTGTTCTGAGATGATCAGTGGCGGCAATGGAGTCGTGGCATTACAAAACCCGTTTGCAGCTTCTGCTACTGTCTTGCCTCCTGCTTATGTGCAGGTGGCGGGATTGGAGACGCAGCGAGAAATGCTGGGGAAGGAACTGCAGGTATTGGAACAGTATGGGACTAATGGAATGGAAGGGCAAGTAAGTTCAGCACAGAATGATGTTGTTTCCTCATACAATGCGTTTGGTCCTCAAGCAATGGTGCCTTTTGAATTGACAGGAAATTCAGGGAATCCAGGAGGGCACCATTACAATCCTTGGTCTGATTAGTTCAGCAAATGTAGGTTTTAGATTGTTGGTTTTGCGCATTGTTATACAAGTACTTCACAAATTCTTCTAAAAGACAGTCTCATTCGAGTAAACAGTGAAATGAGACTGAGCTGTTATGTATCACTTTCAGATCCTCCGGTTTTGAAGCTTTATATAACTCTTTGTTCTATTGTTTACGTTACTAAAACGACACGTCTCTTCGATTTGGTTGTATTTGGCATCATTTCAACGGGGCAGGTAGGGGTAGGAAGTATGCAGCCTCGCACTTATGTTAGAAAACACAAATAAGCTGTTGACAAATTATCCATGATGAAAACTGCGTTGGAAATTACATCGCTCAGATGCTCCACGTAATAAAGAAGCACATCATCAGTTTAGTTTGGGATGATATGCTTTTCCTTCTCGTTGCTAATTACTACTCCCTCCGTCCAAATCATTTGATTACTTTTATATAAAAAAAGTGTGAGGGTATTTTTTAATCAAAGTTAAACAGATGATTGAAACCCGGAGAATACATCCATTCTAAGGCAGTTGTACATGATGGCCATCAAATATATATACCCAAATTTCACACAACAAAACAATAATACTTTTAATAGAGTTTTAACTGATCCAAATTACATAACACAAGCATACGATCAAATACAATACAATCCAAATTCAAACTCACCATGAAAGGATCTCTATTACTCGCAGCTATACCGCCTTTTACAAATGCAAATGTATATTATTAATACCGAGCAGTAAACAATGAAAGGAAAAAAATGATTTGAGAAACAAATCCTTCCCAATGCCTTGTCTCCTGCCTCTGGATCCACAGTAATCCAGGGCGTTTATTAAAAGCATTCCTGCAGCAAGTCGGAGACAATGATTAGCTTATGATTTACATTTCGACTGCAAATTTGGTTATCTTACATTAGTGTAGCTTAGCTTAGCATAACAGTTGGGACAATAATATACAAGACTAGTAAATTGACGGAGGTGCAGGAGATGAAGACTTACAATGACGAATAAACTTCCATTGTTGATTTTGATTGTCTCCTTTCCAGGTTTCATAAAGGGCAATAACTGTGCCATCATGAATTCCGCCATGATCCTTATCAGCATTCCAAGCATCCATAACCAAGTGAATGTTATTCACAGTCCTGACAGTTCTATACCCAGAACCGAGGTCCTTGCTCTCCGTCCACAGAACAGACTCATCCAGAGCATCAGGCTTGTATGGGGTTAGTTGCACCTGTACAGTATTTCAGACAGAAATGCAAGATTAATCACTCATTTGTGAAAATATATATCAACTGAACAAGAGGATTTACTGCAGAGGAACTTATTCCATCACAAGATATTCTATCAAATGAGGCAGTAAAATTGGCGATGCTATACATGAGATGAGCATCACAAAAACCATCATGGCAATGTCACGAATACTCCTGACCGAGATTGAGTAACATAGGTTACAATAAAGCTCAAGCATAAGGACCCAGTTTCTTATCCACAACAAAGTTCCCTTTTTTCGTCCTAAACTTATTGACTCAATTCTTTCGAGCCTGCACAACAAAGATGAAAGACTCACCGGTTGACAAGAAATAGAATGCTTAACAGCCTGCCCCGTGCCTTTGTTCACCAACATGAAACTGGGATGACCCTCTTTATCCTTCACCCTAATGCTGTACTTCTCATCTCTGTACCAATGCTGCAACCAAAACAACATTCACATACACCAAACATTAAAAAAATCTACTCCGTAACTTATACATACAACTACTCCATTCGTCTCATTCATTTGTTCACCTTTTTTTTTTATTCCGTGAACATTATTATAATCAAAGCTAAACAAATAATTGGTACGGATGGAGCGTAAATAGATAAATTGACCATAATGAACTTAAATTCCCCTTGACAACCTATAATCAGTAAAGTCTATGCCTTCTTTACTAAATCAAATTCAATCTAAATACACACATACTCCCATATCCGATAAGTACTCCATAAAGGTAGTAACTTTCCACATAAAAACACAAATAGTTCTATAACACGGTTTTAAACAAAGATTATTGTAAAACCGCCTATATTACTTAATAGAATAACCTTATAAGGTTATCTAAGTTAAATAATAAAATGGTTTTACAAAATCTCGTGTGAAACCGCCTCACGTATGATTAATCAAGATCCACAAATGATTGAGACAGAATATTTACCAAAAAAAAAACAAACCTGAGTAAGATCAGAGGAATCGGGATGAGTAAGAATAACCTTTCCATCACGGATCCCAAACACATACCTATCTCCACCAGCCTTACACTCTATCTTATGACTCGGCTTATTAGCCAGGTGTCCCAACTCCGGCCCACCACCGTAGCCCATTTCAGGCCCAACATCAGGCCCACCACCGTAGTTATGGGCACTGGAACCATGATCCTGTGGCCCACCATGGTGGTGGAAATCCGGCATGTGTGGCTTGAACCCGTGATGTGCGGGTGCGGACCCACCATCATAACCACCTTCGTGGTGAGAGTATGAAGGTTGTTGTGGAGGTGGTTGATCGTACCCGCCGCCGTATGAGGGTGGTGGTTGATTGTACGAGCCGCCGTATGTGGGTGGTGGTTGATCGTACGCGTTTCCGTAGGAGGGTGCGCCGTAGGATGGTGGAGGTGGTTGGTTGTATTCGTCGCCGTAGACGGGTGGTGGTGGAGGTGGTGCGCTGTTGAAGTCGTCATCGTCTTCGCGGCGGTTGTTGTGATGGCGGTGGTGGCCAACGTGGCCGACGTGATTGTGTGGGTATTCCATGATTGGTTGGGAATATTATTATTGGTTGGAATTGTGTATTGGGAATTGTGATTAATGTGACTGGTGAATGTCTGTGTATATAAAGGAGTGAAAATGTGAAATGTCAGGTGTACGAATATACGTTACACGACAATAATTGAATACGAATTGTATGATTCATGTGAGCGAGGGAATGCCGACCATGTGTCCTAGACTCCTAGACTCTAACTTCGACCGATTTTCGAGTAAACAATAAAGAGGATCGAGTTTAATTTATGATTATTTAATATTTTCAATGTTTTTTTATATATGACTTTCTCATATTTTGAGATACTCCGTTCTCTTTTCAATATCTCTTAAAATATAAGACTAAATATTATGATGTGTATACTCATATGAAATAGTTTTTCGTAAGGAATTTAATGGTACCATTTTTATATTTTTTGAACAAATTTATTTTTGTAAATATTAAAGTCAAAGGCTTACCTCGTAAATGCAAAACGTCATATATAAAAATATGGAGGAAGTAGCAACTAGTTTTGTGACCCGTGAAAATCACGGGTTTTATTGTTTTTGTTCTTTTATTTTTGCGACATCGTTCATGAATGCGTTATTCGACTTGTTTGTCTTCTTGCCTATTATCTTGGAGATATGTTGGTAGGATACCTAAGCAAGACAATAAAGAGGGTTCTGCCACAGGTCCTAAGGATAAGATATATTATATCTAAGGGGATTTGGGAATTTATTATATTAGAATAGTTGGAACTTGTTGGAAATCACAAACTCTTTATTGAAAAATGACACCAAAACCCATGAATCCCTCATTTTAAAGAACATGTGAATGTCCATTCTCTGATTTCGAAGGCTGGTATTGCATATAGATTAAATGGGAAATTGTATTGTCTTGTGTTTCATCAGAGCACTTCAAACAACTTATTCTTAAAGCCTAGAAGCAAAAGTCAACACAAATTATGGAAAAACGTAAAATTGCATTCAAACATTGGAATATTAAGTTTGCAAACTACTCTTATTTTGCTACAGTCCTCATTGTATTTGTCTTTTTACTGATTGTTGTCTTGTTGTGTTAATCACTGTCGGTCCCCTTTGTGTTTTTGTTCCCTGCTTTTTTTTACGGTGTTTAGATTGTCTCTGGATTTCGAGGGCACTTGACTTTGTCACGGTGGTTATTCAGTTCACTCAACATTGACGGCTTTTGGTATTCTAGTACTTGATATATTGTTTTTAGTGTTGTTTTGGTGCATTCTAAGAACATTGGTTCCATTTTTATCCGGCAAAGAAACAAAAGGTGGACACTTAAACATCTAATTCTATTCCTTATTACCTAATGTATTCTAATGAAAAAAATGTAAAATAAAGTACAAATGTAAAATATATAAATGAATGGATAATAATGATATTTTATAACTGAATTTTACATATTGTCTTTAGTCAATTAGAGACGATATGAATAATGCGTAGAAAGCGTTCTGCTAAAATGCAACTTATGTTTATCTTACTAATTAGGCTAAAATTACAAGTTTATTTTCTTAAATGCAAAGGAGTTTGTTAAACTTTTTCAGCAAATAATATATTTATAATTCTTGTCGATTTGTCGGTCTTGCAACATCGTCCTTGTAAATTCAATTGATTTTCTACGTATTGGGAAAAATATTATTAAAATGATTTTTGTATAACGAAAGACCTAAGTGATATACTTAAATTATTAGCAAAGAGTTGATGACATATGACTTATACAAATAAAATTTTAGAATAAATACGCATTCAATATTTTTTAAAATAAATTTTATGTGAGCAACTTTTGGGAGGATACACGAGAAAATGTATCTGTTCAACAATGACATCATTCTAATTTCATTTCTATATCTCTTGTCAATTAGAGTCATCTCTATATCGGGGATGTTGGTGAACTTTTATGTGAAAAGTTTTAACGCATATCCCAATGAATTCCAAAAAAATAAGGATGCACAATTTGTATTATTATACTTCCATTTTTTAGTTATCACCTCATTTGCTTGTGCGCAATAATTAAGATTAGGAAAAAGTTTGCAATTGGTGGAGTAATGTGAGAATTTTACCCTTAAACGATGACATTTATTTTATAATTTTTAAAAAAGTTATAATAAGCATTTGGTAAAAAGCACGTCCCAAAGTATAAATTAAAGAAAAAAGAGTGATAATATAAAAATAGACAAAAAAGAGAAGTGGGGTGATAATTAAAAAATATTCTTAACAATTGATTATGAGAAAAGAAAAATATATACAAACCAAGGTGGTTACCAGGACTACCCCAGCATGAAAGGCTGTTACTATCTCGGTTGTCCGAGGTTAGTACATATCAAAAGCAACAGTCCCAAACACATTTATTAAGATACGGTAAGGTATTAAAAGTTACAATGTTCCAAAATCCAAAAATGTAAATCCAAATGCTATCAAATACAAAACAAATGCTAAGACTCATGATGGTGTAGATACCTCATTTCTGCACCTCTCGCAAACCACCCGGTGATGATTGGGCCGCATGTTTGCTACGCGGAACGATTTGTGACAGTTCATAAGATTATCGTCAAATGATTGCTCAAATATTAATGTCTACCTCTTAGTTGTCATCTACGTGCCGATACGGTCGTTTTGACAGTAATTAGAGTACATTTGGAGTCCCGGGCCTAAAACCGTCTCCATTTTCTGATAACCGTTAAATCCCGAGTCAGAATGTTCTGGAATGTTCCGGACATTTCTATTCCATATTTCATAATTTTTATCTTTTGGTAAACAATTTCCCGTAATATTCACATAAGATATTAAGGAAAACCAAATTATTCCGTCCTACCATAACTTAAACACGGAAATCTTTCTTCCGTAGGAAGAAACCACTTGGGAACAGACGCAGCAGGTGCTGCGCCTCTTCCAAGAGACGCAGTGGCTGCTGCGCCTCTTCCCAGGTCCTATTCTGCGTAATTCTCGTATCTTTTTTTCATATCTTTCCGAGATTCACTTCCAAAGAGTCTCCGAAACCCTAATTCCTTCACGTGATTAGTATAAATAGGAGCCTTCGCTCCTCATATTTCTCACGCGAGTGTCCGCCCTTCTCTTCTCCCTTTGCATTCTAGACCTTCGTTCTTACTTTTTGGCGTCTACGTGCTTGAACATTCGACCACGTAAGCTCGGATCCTTCTGAGTACCAGCCTCGTTTGCATGACCGACCAATTTGACCAACTCCACATCAATCAACTTAATCAATCTGTTTAATTTCCTCTTACGAGGGCACTTTCGTTACATTCGCGTCGAGCATCACTAGTCGATATCTTAGTCCTTCTCGTTTCGTCAAGCATGTAAGTCTTAGGGTGTAAATTCCTCTTTTATTTATTGTATTTTACTTTTTGTATCATCAATTGTAAGGTTTATGTCGAAAATACCTCTTAAAACCGATTTATAAAACCTTGTTTAAAAACCCTTTTTACGGATTTTCAGATGACAAACCGTCGAGAAAAGACGCAAAGAATCGCTGCGCCTCTTGAAGGAGCGCGATACCTGCGCCTCTTCGTGAGACTCGCCATGATTCTCGCTTCCTTTCTTCTTCCTTCGTCCTCTGTAATTCGTCAAGTATTTGTTTTGTTTCGTTTGTTCTTTAATTCTCTGATATCATAGCGCAATAATTTCACATGTATATTGTTTATCATTCATTAGCACATAATTCATCATAAATTCGACTTAAATCCCAAGTAATCAATATTTGCGGGTTTTCGTCATTAAACTCAATTCGGGTTTTAGAGATTCAATTCATCAATATTGAGTTTCTGGAATTCATCATTGACATATTTACATCTGTTATTTGTCATATCTATCATATATTCGTCATTAATCCGTTGTATTTAACCTAATTAATTGATTTAGTTTGTTAACTTGTTAATAATTCTCATTAATCTTGTAATTAATCCGTCTTAAATTCGTCTCCTCTATGTTTTATTTTTTTATGACCCATTAATCACATGTAAATAACCTATTAATCACTTTCATCCGAGTAAATAATTTAATCAATCATTAAATTCACCAACGAGTATTAACAACTCGCAATTCCGGCTTCACAGCCAGAATTCAGGTCAGGAACAGACGCAGCGTCTGCTGCGCCTATTCCAAAAGACGCGGCTCTGCTGCGCCTGTTCCGGGTTGAATTCTGTCCCTGAACTCCGTTTATGCCTTGACCTAGTTTAATTAGCATACGCATAATTAACTATTAATCGTATTATCACCTTCTGATCTGTTCGTTTATTTATTTATTTATTCTTTTTCTCAAATTATCCGTTTTAAAGGTATTTTCGACATAAATCAATTAATCCAATCTAATTATTGTAATTTTCTTTATTGTATCTTTATTGTATTATTTATCGCATTTGTATGATTTATTTTGCATGCCTTCACATGTAATTGAACACTAAATCCTACTTTGACCCAATTGTTTGTTAAATTGATTATCAACCGACTTAGCCTGATTCTCACATGTTAAGATTAAAACTTGGATGTTGCATTGCATGCATATAGCCGACGATATATCGAGTACGAATAACTTCCCTAATCATTAGTAGAGGCCGCTATCGAGGCGGGCGGGATTAGGTGTTCGATCAAAAGAGCTTCCTAATACGTACCCTCACCCCTTACTCCAGATATCTGTGAACACCCGTGTTCATTGGCATCCACGAGAGTCATTCTAGACATAGAATGCTAAGGGTAACGATTGCTTAGTGTTCATGTCACTACTTTGTGTCTTGACATGACATGAGGTATTCGAACGGTTCCAATTTCCCATAAAAATTGGTGGCGACTCCATACAGAAATGCAAACGCTTGTTCCTGTTCTCTCCCAAGCGCCCCCGTGGGCCCCCGCTGTCCACAGTTTGGCGACTCCGCTGGGGATAATACACTTACGTGTAGCCAAAAGGGTGAAACTTGAACAAAGTTAGGGAATAGTTTGTACAAGACAATTGTCGGTTTTCATAACTCGGTCTTCCTAGATCGTTTCACTCGGCCTTCCTAGGCCCAACCAAACCCATTCGACCAATCGTCCCGTCTAAACAGTCCTAATTCTTATTTGGGCCTAAGGATGGATAGCGATTGACGTCATCCATACCATGGTACTTACTCTTGTTTGTATCAAGGGCTTTCACTACTTGAGGAAATGGACTAGGAATCGGCCTTACTCTTGTTTGGTACGAGCCTCTCCACAGACTTCGGGTTTGATTGTTCGGTGTGGCAACCCACCCTTTATACCAAAACCCATTTAAAATGCACTCAGCATCCCGTTATAATGCTTGTATAATGTTTGTACCATATGTGATCATCGCTTTCTAAACAAAACCATGACGAATTTTGTGAAAATCAAAACCTCTTTCAAAATGTAAAATTTTCGAAAAAGGCCAAATTTAGCGCAAAACCAGTCCAAACTCTGTCCATATGTCGAGTCAAACTTCGGGCCTAAAACTCATTTCAAAACTAAATACAAAACAAAAAAAAAACGAAAAAAAAAAAAAACAAAAAAAAGTCCGAAGAAAAAAAAATCGAAAAAAAAAAAAACGTTTTATTCAAAATATTTTTCAAACCGTGTAAATGTAAATGTGTAAATTCAATTGGGCTAAGTTAGAGTCAAAGTTCAAACCGACTATGTCCTAGTCAGAACTCTGTCGAGTCATAAACCCGTCTTCCTTTACATTTTGGGTCTTTTCAAATTCAAGTCAAGTCCTAAGGCGTCACACCGTCATTTTGGACCCCCTACCCCAATTCAATTAGGAGCTAAACATTTCTTACACCTCCACTCACGCACTCGAGGCTAACACATCAAGTCATTCCAATATCCATTTCTTGAATTCTCCTAATGACACGTTCGGGACACACATACCCGAACCTCGAGTCAAGTCTGTCTTAAACACACAAATTATAATTAACAAGTGTCATCAATCCCGTCAATAAGGTCAATCATATGAGGGTCACTCCGTTAAAGTCAACACTCGAGTCTAAAATTATATTCAAGCACCTTGAATTCAAACACGAGAAGTCGCTCACGACATTTCATGAATTTACAAGTCAAGTCTAGATTTGTCATCTTGTCTCTTCCTTTGTTTGTTGCCTTAGTATGCGTGATCCCATGTCGAATCGAGTTGTAATGCGCGTCATTTCTGTTGAGTAGGAATCCAACAAGTTCCGTCAATCAGCAAAGTCACAAAGCAGATCAAACCACAATCACCGTGTCTCTCCAAGACGTTTATGCCATGGTCCTAGGAGTTCAAGCTACAGTGGAAAATTTGAGCATTCGCGTCCTCACCCTCGAGAATAGAATGGTGGAAAAGAACACACCAATTAGGGAAAACTCTAGTCTAGGTCATCCAAAGCTTACCTCTTGCAATAACCATCGTCCTAGAAAGCCGAAAACAGCTGAAAGGAAACCTGGGAGACATCAAAGGGTGCTTACCAATATAGGCATGTCTTATGCCGATGCTTTGAAGATACTCTCTGCCCAAGGCAAGCTACATCCAATAGGGCCAACTCCGGATCCACCTTTAGAGAAACAGGTGAACCTCTGGAAGGGCAACAAATACTGCTTATATCACCAAGGTAGAGGCCATGATATTGAAGAGTGTTTTCTCTTGAAACACACCATCCAAGATATGATCGAAGAGGGCAGGCTTCCTAAGCCACCTTCTGTCACGCAATCTAAGAAAATCGACCCTCTTGGGTCTAATATCATTAAACATGACGAGGAATCATCTCTAGGCTGTTCTCATCTCCTCGATCCTTATGATGACAGAGAGATCAATGCCCTCGAAGACGATGATATCCAAAGTGGAATGCTCATGCTTTCCATTGCCTTCAACAATAAATTTTCCAAAATAGAGGGAGCTATTGATAGCCTAAACTCTAGGCTTTCCAAGATAGAGAAACAGTTCGTCGAAATGGGTAAGAAGCTTGATGCCCAACCTCTCAAGATGAAAAATATCCAGACAAACCCTCAGCTTGACAGTCTTAAGAAGAAAGCAACAAACGGACAATCTATTCCTACTTCTTCTCATCCAAGAATCAAAATCAACAAAGGCAACCTCATGGAGCCTTCGGGGTTATTTACAAAGGCTTCTGAAAATAAGGGCACACCTCCTAGGAAATTTACTAACATTGGTATTACATACACCGATGCCCTTCAGAGACTCATGGAACAACGAATGTTGAAGCCTATAGGACCTACACCCGAACCAGAAAGGAAATCCAAGTTCTGGGACGAGAACTCATACTGCGAGTACCATAGAGGCAAAGGGCATGATACAGAGAAATGTTACAAGTTAAAAAACGTCATTCAGGATATGATCGAAAGCGGGAGGTTGTCCCTCTCAACCTTTAACTCACAAGACAACTTAGGCAATCCTCATGGATATACCACTCATCAGGAATCTTTTCTTGACTATTATCCTTTCAGTGTTCCCAATGATGAGGACGGGGTGCTCAAATGGGTAAATGCTCAAAGCCGAATGCCAGAGCTAGTTGCTGGAAGAGAAAATGCTCAAGTGTGGGCCGATGATTACGAGTCTAGATCTAAAATCGAGTCAAAGTCCGAGTCCGAGTCCGAGTCTTAGGCTTTCTATCCCATAATTTTGTCATTGTGTCTCTATTTGTGTCCATTTCCATTTCTAGTGACAACCTGTGGGCTGTCCCACGAGTCACATGTCTTCTCGAGTCTATGTTAAGTACATTCATTACTCATTTTAATAAAAATACACTTTTCCATCCACATATTCTATCATATCTCTTCCTTTATCCTTTTCCTGTGACAACAAGATTTGATTTGAGACATTTTAAACGAACAACGCATGTCAGTCAATGTGAGTGCACTTATATGATGTTCCGTTCAAAGTTGTAGAGGACCTGAAACTCCGTGTTAATTTTTCTTACCTATTCCATGTCTGGCAATAGAAACCCCACAATATAACCCTAGTCTAGGACGAGCATATCTCAAGAGATTCTAGGACGAATCCAGACCATCTCCCTTATTAACAACCCATGACGGAAGGCAAGCCCATTCCCCATAATAAACAACCCGTGTTACTAAAGACCAACCCGTTTCCCACCAAAGGTGCTAGTCTGACCCAAATCCATGATAATAAGCAAATCCAAGACGATACGAGCCATGATCAAAGACAAGGCTCAATCAAGAGAAATGACCAAGATTAATATTCATAGGCCGCAGTAATGTGCGTAATCCAAGACAAAAGAGTCAAAAGAAGAAGGCTCAATCAAGCAAGTCAATATCCAAAGTCAAAATTATCTTCAAAAACCCGAGTTAAGAATCTGAGCAAAAAGCCGAGATATATTCTAGACCAAGAATCCAAATCTGAATCAAGAACAAGCCTGGAATCAAATACTGAACGGAATACTGCTGAAGTCTATATAGAATCAAGACATCAATCAAGATGGTCGGCTAGCACCCCACTTAGCCTTTCACACATCACACACCCTAAGTCCTTCTCGAGACCGTTACCAGGGAGATAGTTAGGAATTTTGAGAGTCCTCTAAAACTCGTCAAATATACCCATCCTTTAGGGCCAAGACATGAAAACTTGAACCCACGTCATTTTAACCTACCTTTATGTGCTCAGGCTACATCAAGCCAAGAGATTCCATTTCCAAGCCACATTACAAGCCATAATCCCATCAAGCCTTAACTCCACAAAATCAAGCTCCAGAGATTTGTTCATCAAAGCCTCTTATTACCGAGCTCCACATTCCAAATATCCAATCCAGTTTCACCCTGACCCGTACACGGAGTCTTCAATACTTTGCTACCAAGAACGGTACATTCCCATATTCATCCTTAGGGTCCACTTTTAGGTGTGCTCACATGACAAGGAAATTTTTACAAAATTAGTTATACCTCTTTGGTCTATGATCAGAGGAAGTTATCTCAAATCGATTCTTCGAGTCACCAAAGGAAAATACCCTTGTGACCCCTGCACTATAAGGTCTTGACAACATAGCTTAGGCACACACTTAAACTACGAGCATGGTTTGATTTCACCTTTTCAGGTGGATACGTAGGCAGTCCTTTCTTACACAAGAAGGATACAACCACAACACCCAAATAAAATTAACCAAATCTCAGAACTACGATCTGGTTTGATTTCACTTCGCGTGAATATGTAGGCAATCCTCAAGGACACAACCATCCCAATTATCAACCACCTCAACCATCAACTTTCAACCTCAATTATCAACCATCCCAATTTCAACCTTCCAACCTCAATTAACATCCATTCCACAACCAACACCTCTATACTGGGGGCTCCTTACTGCCGCCCAGACTCCTTTGTTCCAGAGTCATCTTCTCATCCTGGGGGCTTCTCTTCCAAGATGCCACCCTTCCTTTATTCCTCTCTTATTTTAAGCCAAGCTAGTACTCGGTCCGGACAATGACAAGGTCTTAGATCGATTCCCCGAGTCATCGTGCCTTAAGAGGGATCTCTTTTACAGCAAACGGTGGTGAAAGATGCCCAAGTAGACAGCTGATCTATGGCTCATGCCTTGCTTTTATATGTCCCCATCTTTCTTGCAATTCTTGTACCTTTGGAACCGATATGCGTTGTCACCCATATTTGGCTAGGGGTTGCGCATACTTAAACAAAGTCTGTCAAAGTCATCCCTGTGTCGCGTCAAACCTAAGTCTACATTTCGCGTCGCGTCCTAGTAGTCCTATGTCTAAAGCCCATTGAATATACATAACGCATTACAAATGACAAATTTCCTTTACACAAGTTTTAAACGACTTTTAAAAAGAGACGACTTTTGCAAACCTATGTGTTCCCTCACTCGAGGTCCATGTGATAATCGCTTACGTGCATATATTAGATTGCATTCTTGTGTGGCTACTAACCATGCAGGTAAGTATTAGAAGCAGTACTTTACCAAGACCTTGCTTGTCACAACGAGCGAGTATTTCCCGACAGGTGTTTCGACACGCCTTCATTATATTTCCCCAAGCGAGAGTAAGCGGATAGACAATCTCTCTCAAGACATGGAAATAAAATCCCGATTATGTTCCCCAACGAGAGTTCACGACCGACAATCACTTCCTCTCGAGACATGGAGATCACCATCGACCCTACATTCTTCTGAAGTTTGTTTGAAGACGACCCAAGCAGCTTCCCCAGCAGTTCCCACTTGCGTCCTGCTACCCTTGACATTTTTGTTTCCTCATAGAGTTCGGCAAAGGTGTCGTTCTCCAGAAGTTCCCAAACCAGCGCCTCTTTCCTTAGGTTCGTAAACCCAAAGTTAGGATTCTTACCCCTAGATTCTTAGATCCAAAATGGCTTTCCTTAGGTTCATAAACCTTTAAGCCCCCACACCAACGTCCTTAGGTTCATAAATCCATAAAATCCTTTTGGAGTTCTCATACCTCAGAAAGCTTAAACGCACGCGTTTAAAACAAGAATTAGTAACCCAGTAGTTCCTAAACTTGACCTCAGGATCCCAAATCCTCTCAGGTTCATAAGCCTTTAAGTTCCCATACCAGCCGTTCTTTTAGGTTCATATACCCATGTTCATACACCTAGCTCTTTAGGTTCCCAAACTCCCTAGATTTCATATACTTATACCCTTTAGGATCATATTCCTTTAGGATCACCTTTTCCTTTTAGGATCATATTCCTTTAGGATCACCTTTTCCTTTTAGAATCATATTCCTTTAGGATCATCACTTCCTTAGAGTTCCTACACTCAAACCTTGGTTACCCCTTAAGCTGAACTTATATTTGACCTCCTTCCCGACGATGCTTTCCTTTAGGGTCTCACACCCTATCACAATCCTTACATATTTCCTACGCTTACCCTTAGCTCCTACGCTTACCCTTAGCTCCTACGCTTAACCTTAGCTCCTACGCACCTCCGGAAACATCTCGAGGAAGAAGTCTCAGGTATGGTCTCTTCTTATGGCTGGCGAGCCTCCTTACGTAGTCTAATGGACTTTAAACGACCCTCCCCGGAAGTCGACAGACTCTAAAATGTTCCCGACGACAGGTCCTTGGCTCATACCCCTTGAGCCGCCTCGCGTCGCCATAGTCGTCAGGTTGTAATCTTCGATTGACCTAATGGCTATACTTTGACTTTCGCCTTGTCCAACCCTCAGTCAAAGTGGGGGCTCTGTAGATACCTCATTTCTGCACCTCTCGCAAACCACCCGGTGATGATTGGGCCGCATGTTTGCTACGCGGAACGATTTGTGACAGTTCTTAAGATTATCGTCAAGTGATTGCTCAAATATTAATGTCTACCTCTTAGTTGTCATCTACGTGCCGATATGGTCGTTTTGACAGTAATTAGAGTACATTTGGAGTCCGGGCCTAAAACCGTCTCCATTTTCTGATAACCGTTAAATCCCGAGTCAGAATGTTCTGGAATGTTCCGGACATTTCTATTCCATATTTCATAATTTTTATCTTTTGGTAAACAATTTCCCATAATATTCACATAAGATATTAAGGAAAACCAAATTATTCCGTCCTACCATAACTTAAACACGGAAATTTTTCTTCCGCAGGAAGAAACCACTTGGGAACAGACGCGGTAGGTGCTGCGCCTCTGCCAAGAGACGCAGTGGCTGCTGCGCCTCTTCCCAGGTCCTATTCTGCGTAATTCTCGTATCTTTTTTTCATATCTTTCCGAGATTCACTTCCAAAGAGTCTCCGAAACCTTAATTCCTTCACGTGATTAGTATAAATAGGAGCCTTCGCTCATCATATTTCTCACGCGAGTGTCCGCCCTTCTCTTCTCCCTTTGCATTCTAGACCTTCGTTCTTACTTTTTGGCGTCTACGTGCTTGAACATTCGACCACGTAAGCTCGGATCCTTCTGAGTACCAGCCTCGTTTGCATGACCGACCAATTTGACCAACTCCACATCAATCAACTTAATCAATCCGTTTAATTTCCTCTTACGAGGGCACTTTCGTTACATTCGCGTCGAGCATCACTAATCGATATCTTAGTCCTTCTCGTTTCGTCAAGCATGTAAGTCTTAGGGTGTAAATTCCTCTTTTATTTATTGTATTTTACTTTTTGTATCATCAATTGTAAGGTTTATGTCGAAAATACCTCTTAAAACCGATTTATAAAACCTTGTTTAAAAACCCTTTTTACGGATTTTCAGATGACAAACCGTCGAGAAAAGACGCAGCAACTGCTGCGCCTCTTCGAAGGAGCGCAGTACCTGCTGCGCCTCTTCGTGAGACTGCCGCAGTTCCTGCTTCCTTTCTTCTTCCTTCGTCCTCTGTAATTCGTCAAGTATTTGTTTTGTTTCGTTTGTTCTTTAATTCTCTGATATCATAGCGCAATAATTTCACATGTATATTGTTTATCATTCATTAGCACATAATTCATCATAAATTCGACTTAAATCCCAAGTAATCAATATTTGCGGGTTTTCGTCATTAAACTCAATTCGGGTTTTAGAGATTCAATTCATCAATATTGAGTTTCTGGAATTCATCATTGACATATTTACATCTGTTATTTGTCATATCTATCATATATTCGTCATTAATCCGTTGTATTTAACCTAATTAATTGATTTAGTTTGTTAACTTGTTAATAATTCTCATTAATCTTGTAATTAATCCGTCTTAAATCCGTCTCCTCCATGTTTTATTGTTTTATGACCCATTAATCACATGTAAATAACCTATTAATCACTTTCATCCGAGTAAATAATTTAATCAATCATTAAATTCACCAACGAGTATTAACAACTCGCAATTCCGGCTTCACAGCCAGAATTCAGGTCAGGAACAGACGCAGCGTCTGCTGCGCCTATTCTTAAAGACGCATCTCTGCTGCGCCTGTTCCGGGTTGAATTCTGTCCCTGAACTCCGTTTTTGCCTTGACCTAGTTTAATTAGCATACGTATAATTAACTATTAATCGTATTATCACCTTCTGATCTGTTCGCTTATTTATTTATTCTTTTTCTCAAATTATCCGTTTTAAAGGTATTTTCGACATAAATCAATTAATCCAATGTAATTATTGTAATTTTCTTTATTGTATCTTTATTGTATTATTTATCGCATTTGTATGATTTATTTTGCATGCCTTCACATGTAATTGAACACTAAATCCTACTTTGACCCAATTGTATGTTAAATTGATTGTCAACCGACTTAGCCTGATTCTCACATGTTAAGATTAAAACTTGGATGTTGCATTGCATGCATACAGCCGACGATATATCGAGTACGAATAACTTCCCTAATCATTAGTAGAGGCCGCTATCGAGGCGGGCGGGATTAGGTGTTCGATCAAAAGAGCTTCCTAATACGTACCCTCACCCCTTACTCCAGATATCTGTGAACACCCGTGTTCATTGGCATCCACCAGAGTCATTCTAGACATAGAATGCTAAGGGTAACGATTGCTTAGTGTTCATGTCACTACTTTGTGTCTTGACAAGACATGAGGTATTCGAACGGTTCCAATTTCGCATAAAAATTGGTGGCGACTCCATACAGAAATGCAAACGCTTGTTCCTGTTCTCTCCCAAGCGCCCCCGTGGGCCCCCGCTGTCCACAAATGGTGATACTAAATCTGGCGTGACGACTCTCCCATGACCGCCCCAAGCTCACTAAATGCATTACCTGTCACAGCCTGCTCACCATCCCCGAATGGATCACCGCAGATTTTATAAAACAACAACGGGGTCAGTACTGCTCAATTAAAATAAGACAAGACACAAGTAACCAGCTGATCATCCTCCATCCCCAATCTCCCGATCTCACACAGTAATCGACTACACACCGAAGTGTGTAGTCCTGTCAGACTATCCATCGCAACAGGTAGTCCACGCCGCCAGTGGGGGACCGCAGTCAATCCCCGCCAAAATCCCGCTCATCAACGAGCGATAACCTTGTCCCTTAATGTGCACATCCCCTCCCGTGACGGGTTCCACGGAGGGTGAACTAGGGCGTGAAGCCACTCCCGCAAGTGACTCCACCACAATCAACACAACAACATCTCAACCATCACCACAACACCAACACTCCGATGATCAGCAGAAACGGGCATACACAATACAATCACATCTTAAATCAATTAACAGTAACTGAGTAGGGAAACCCTACCTTAGCAACAACAATAGTGAAGAAATTCAAGCAACTAGAACGGCTCCTCTACGAAGTCTTCACCTAAACAATAATCATATAACACAATTACTAATTGCAAAACCCCATTTCCCCCAATACATGATTAAAGACAACCCTAGAAAATAATCACCAACAATCAAGGGGATAAAGACTTAGCGACGGAGGAAAAAAGGATTGAATGCGATTGCTACAATTATCCACACACACAGAGGAGAGATTCGGAGTGATTAGAGCGTCGTACGATGATTAGGTTTTGTAAATAGTGTTTAGGAAACTGATTAATGAAATTATATAATGCCCTAATTAGTCCCGAATTAAATCGCTGAAATATTACTCGCCAAACCGGATACTCGGTCGAGTATATAGTATACTCGGCCGAGTATCCTCTACCCGGTCGAGTAATCAGTATACTCGGCCGAGTGTTTTTCGGCCATAGCCAAACAGACTACACAATACACACTACTCGACCGAGTAGGTCATACTCGGTCGAGTACCAGCCTATAAAATCCGTAGTATTACAGCCAATGCCTGAGATTTGACTTTTTTTGACAGGAAATTTAGAATACGTACTAAAAAATACAAAAGGTAGCATTTGACAAAAAAATAAAGTAAGGTAGTTATTTTACAAAGATCCATAAATGTAAGGTAGTTTTTGACAAAAACCCTTTTAGAAAATGTGGAAAATGTTAGAGCATGAACAATAGAGGGGATGATATATACGGTCCTCTTATTTTTTTCGTTCACCCTCTCATTTGTTGACACATCACTTTCTCTATGACCCACTTTCATTTCCACTATCTTCCTCCTCTTCTTATATATTTTTGTCCACAATAGAAAGGACCCTCTTATCCATCCTCTACCCATTTATTTACATTTCAACTTCTAACAAACGAAAAAAATAAAATGCAAATAATCAACATGGTATAATAGGATAGTTGGCACGAGGGTCAATGTTCTACTTCCTCCAATTTTAGAAAAAGTAGTGAACATCATCTTACTAAGAGAATGTTTCTATGCATACTCCACAATAGAGAGGACATCCTCTTAAAAGAGAGAGGGTGCTAAGACGGGGCACAATCCTCTCTATTGTACGTACTCTTAGAGAATAGGAAGGAGTATAAAATAAGACATTATAGTGATTCTATAGAATCAAATATTACATATTGTTCAATCTCACAAGTAGGGAGGTGCAAAATTTAGTGCAGACCGGAATCTACGCAGCCATAACCGGAATTACAAATTCTCGTTTGGACTCTTGTTCAACATTTTATAAGATTCCGGTTACCGGTTCGGGATCGATTTTTTCCGGTCCTGGCCGGTTTGGACCAGAATTGTTATTTTTTTTTATTTTTTCTTAAAAATATGTTATAATCCGGTCCAACCAGTCCGATCCGGTCCAATGCACCGTAATTTTTGGACAGAAATTTGAAAAAGTGGGCATGTTATAGCAAATTCTGGTCCAGTCTTGGAACAGAATTTTTATAATCCGGTCCGATCCCATACCAGAATTTTGTAATTCGGTTTGGAATTTCGTTCGATTTCGAATCCGATTTGGTCTGATGCCTAACCCTACTCACAACGCACAAGTACCCCTTGTCAACAAAATTATACTTTCTCCATTCAACTCCACTCTACCATTTACTTTTTCACGTTTGCCAACGCGTATTATATGCGGTAAATATCGTTGGCTACATATTTGCAAAAATTATGAAAATTATATATCTTTAATGTACTCATACATACGAATCAAATAAGATCCCACATGAATATATGTTCACTTATAAATTGAGAGAAAATTGAAATTGAATGTTTAATTGTGAATAGTGTAGAAAATTGAAATAGGTAGAGTGGAGTTGAATGGAGGAAGTATATATCATCAAAAATGAATGTTAACCAGATAGTTAATATTCCATTGCCGCACATTGATATCCCAGATAGCCTTCTTTGGGGGCTGTCTGTGGATGGAAATTTCTCGACCAAAACAGCGACATGGTTAGCACAAGGCTTGTTCGATAGAAATATTGACAGATGTGAATTTTACTGGATTTGGAAACTAAATGTTCCTCCAAAATTGAAATTTTTTCTTTGGAAAACTTGTGTAGATGGTCTCCTTACGAAAAGTAGGCTTCTAAGAAATCATATAATTGTCCCACCTCAATGTGTTTTGTGCAATCATCCAGTTGAAGATAGAGATCATTTCTTTTTCAAATGTTCCTTGATTGCATCAGTCATCCAAGACATGATTATCATTAGCTTTAACAATTTCTTGGCAATATACGATAATATTGCGAGTCAGAGCTTTATAGATAAACTTAATCAGCTTAAAATTTTATTTCCAAAAGCCGATTTCATTAAGATTATTTTTATTTGGTGGAATGCATGGTTCCATAGAAATGACATTATTTTTAATGATGTTCACTTTAATATCAGTAAACTTATCCTTTTATGTAATAATAGCATCGAGATTTGGAATGAGACTAGACATAAGGATCTTAACAATCCTGATAAAAACGTGTCAGTTAGAAATACTACTAGTAAGGAAGAAATTTGGTAGGAGAAACCTAAAAAGGAGTTTCTAAAGTTAAATTTTGACGGATCAAAAATAGATGGTAATAAAGCTGCTCTAGAATTTTCTATAAGAGATCATAATGGTAATGTCGTTTTGCTAGGAGCAAAAAAGTGCGGATCTAATAGTATTCTTGTTGCTGAAACTCTCGCTTTAAAAGAAGGCATTTTAGCAGCTAAATTCTTAGGAATCTCGAAGTTAATTGTAGAAGGTGATAATTTATGTGTTATCAACTCAATCCGAAGTACTTATGGGTGTTCACCGGTCAAAAACCGGACCGGACCGGATGAACCCGCGGATCGGATAACCACATATCCCAAGACCGCGGTCCGGACCGGTTAGAAGGGGACCCGGACTGGACCGGACCGGAATCCTTTAGGTCCGGTTTTTTCGGGTCTGGACCGGACCGATACTAATTTATAGGGCAAGTTTAGTTTTATTTTTTAATGTGGATCGGACCGGAGACCGGTCACCATATTTTTTGGAACCCGGAGACCGGACCGGTATGTATCCGGTCTGGATCGGACCGGACCGGATGGTCCAGATCGGTCCGGTTTGGCGGTCCGGACCACGTTTTGTTCACCCCTAGTAGTACTTGGCAAATTCCTTGGGAAATTTCTAGTATTATCAAGGATGTAAAATTAGATTTTCAGTTCTTTGATGAAGTGATAATTAAATAAAACATTACTTTCGTGAAGACAACAAAATTGCCGACTTTATGGCTTCTATTGGACATTCATGTCCAACTCTTTCGAGGTGGTTTGAAAGCCGGTGGCTTCAACTTACCTCTATCATTCAAAAGAATGAGATAGGTTGGTCCTACCTTAGAGGATCAACCTAGTTTTATTACCTAATCAAAAAAAAAAAACGGAAAATGCACGCGGTGCCCTTGAACTTTGATGTTTTGCCCGAAATACCCAATTTTTTTATCCGGAAATCTTTAAGAGGCTATAACTCGTGTTTACAAGCTCGGAAAGTAACGATTTTTTTTTTTTCAAATTGATTATCTTTTCGTGACCTACGACTTGAAAAAAAAAAATTGTCGTGTTTGGAATTCGTGACCAAGAGATATGGTCACTCAAAGTTTGTACGGTAAAAAAAACTTTGACGTACAAAAACTCCTAGCCACGGGATCCAAATACGACAATTTTTTTTTTCAAATCGTAGTTCTCGGAAAGATGATCGATTTGAAAAAAAAAATTATCACTTTCTGAATTCGTAGACACGAGCTATAGCCGCTTTAAGTTTTCCGGAACAAAAAATTGGGTATTTCGGGCAAAATTCGAAACTTCAAGGACACCGCGTGCATTTTCCCAAAAAAAAAAATATCATCAAAAATGAAAGATTATATCTTAAGTTATGAGCAGCTTAATTCCTTAGTTGAAAAAAACAAGCGAGATATAAAACTCACACTCTCTACTCAGTGAGTCGATGCTAATCCAAAGACAATTCCGATAAAAGGTTGCATTGGCTTGTGTCTAATAAAGCGGATTTCTTTTGGAGTTAATTTCAGCTCATTTCAAGTCAGTTCAGTTCTATTTAATTTAGCTTAAATTTATTCAGTTTAGTTCAGCTCACCTTGTTCTTTTCTGTTTAAAGGAGCTTAGCTAAACTAAACTGAACTGAACGGAACTAAACTGAACGAAACTCAGTTGAACTGAATGGAGTTGAACTGTTGAAGTAAGAGCTAATTTGTAAATAGATGAGCTGAACAGAACCGAACTGAATGAAGCTAAACTGAACTGAATTGAATAGAGGTGAGGTGAACTGAAATAAATTGAAATTAAACTAGAAAGAACAGGGTTAAGTTTAGTTCAGCTTCATTAAATGTAGTTTAATTTTATTCAACTTTTCTAAGTCGAAAAAAACAAGGCCTAATTCTACAATGCTTACGGAGCTATACAACCTCAAAACTTACATAAATCGTGGATAGTAGATTCAACTACCGTGATTTCTCAAACCAACTCAACCTTATCCGGAGTATTATTTAACATTATGAATTATGAAGTGTTGCTACTTGCTAATAATCTATTGGCCCACTTGTGAAATGTTGTTCATGTATCAAGATCAAGATAATCAAAGCGTTAATTAAGATATTATTCTAGGAATTCATTTGAATTGACCATAATTATATCTTTAAATGCAATGGAAAGTCAAACAAATTGGGTAAAAGACTATTTGCACTAGATCAACATTCAACATGACCATGGGCCGTGTTAGAATTGGGACGGGCCAGCGCACCAAGTTGGGCTGAAAATTCAGGCCCTCAACCAGTCTTTCTTATAGGTTGGATTGGGCTGGTATGGGTTGGCTCGAGTTTAGCGCTATCTCAACTCTCAAGCCATAACTCATGTTTACGAGTTCTGAAAGTAACGATTTTTTTCTCAAATCGATCATCTTTCCGAGAAGAAGTTATTTTGTTTGGATCCTGTAGCCATCTACGCAGTCACCTTCAATTATGACCTTCCAACCGCCCGTACTTCCGCCCTCTTTTAAGCCGCAAGTACATATGAGAAAAGTAGGTGGACCATATGCATGATAAAGAAGATAATGACCAAAAAGAAAAGTGAAAGAAATATTAACTTTAAAAAAAAGTGGAAAATGTCAATGAAAATGTGGAATCCTCCCCATTTTTTTCTTTCGATTTCCTTCCATCTCCCTACTACTAAGAGAATAAAAGTTCTCTAAAATTTTTTCGCTCAACTGAAATGCTCTATGATTGGTCATCACTCCTCACACTATATCATAATTATGTCATATTAATTATATACCATAAATAGAAGATACTACTACTAATTTTTAATTTGTAAACACACATTAATGGGATATTTTGTTTTTCTTATACATGTTTCATTGCATTAATAATACGTATGAGATAAAATATGCCGCACAATTTTATTGTATAATTAAGTAACTACTTAAAGTTATTCTTTTGGTAAATGTAATCGTATAATAATATACTCTCTAATGTATAAAACAATTAGTCTTGTTGAAGACGGGTCGGAGCAAGTGACGGATAATGTCACTCACAAAACGAATATGGGGGACAAGGTGGGGGCACCCCCATGTGCTTCCCTTTCTCCTCTATTTGGGTCATTTGTGAGGGAAAATGGTATTCGTCACTCCAAAGTGACGGATACATGCCATCACAAATGAGATTTTGTGTGTATAAAATTAGGTTCATTTAAAACATCAATCTTATTTGGTGTGAAAATTATCACTCTTATTATACCGCTTAAGCATGCTACCTAAGTAATATTTAAAGTCTTTCTACATCTATACAATAATATAAAAAAGGTAGATTGAGCATAGCTTTTAACAACTAAAAATATTGACACTCTAATAAGGCCACGTGGAGTAGGAGATTAAGAGCAATATATGACAGAAATAAGATCACAATTATAATGTTTAAATTAAAGGCCTTATAATTATTATAACATTTGAATCGTTTTTTCAACCAAAAGACCTAACTCTTGTATTACTACAATTGAATGCTGCTATTATTGTCATAATTCTCCCACCTCATCAAATTCTTCGAACTAAAATTTGCAAGTAACGTATTTCTTTGGTCTTATAAATCAACTCATGCTCACCCACTATTCACCTCTCAACTTTTTTCCTATATTTGATCATTTAAATTGACATATTGTTACTTAAATTACCGATATTTAAGGATCAATAATACTATGGCTTAATTTGCTTACAAACTTTATACTAATCTGTTTCCAATTTTTGTTTGCAGAATTGAATTCTCCCAATTTGAGGGGATACTAGCTGTCAAGACAATTTTGTAGACACAAAAAGAAGTTTGAATGAAAACATGGTAACTATTTTCCTCGGATGAAAGACTTGACATCTTATTACAAGATTTCGTGTCTTATGACAAGGTAGTTTTCCAATAATATTTTTAAATAACAGAATTTGGTATACTTTTCTTTTATTTTTCCTCGATGCAAGACTTAATTGACATCTTATTACAAGATTTTGTGTCTTATGACAAGGTAGTTTTCCAATAATATTTTTAAATAACATAATTTGGTATACTTTTCTTTAATTTAATGCTTTGTTGTAATTTTAATGTCGATGTATCCGATCTATTAAAACTTTATTTGTGTCTATGTTTTAATTCTTGATTTTGATTGTCGTACAAATATAGGTAAAGATGTGAAATGAATACAGCATGATGAGAGGCTCGGGGCAATATTTGGTTGTCAAAAAAAAAGATGTAGATAACAATAGATCGAGTGGTTACATACTCCGTATATGAGTATTAAGTTAAATATTGGAAGTTAAGATGATATGTTAATAGTAGTCGCATGTCAGTACTACAATAGAACAACATAAATTATCAAGATTGATACACCAGTTATATGTCGGATTTAGTAGAGTATGTCTAGCGCCTTGAAACTACGGGGAATACATCATTGTTATACAATCCACACTATCATAACAATTGATTACTTTAGCAAGGTAAAGGGTAGGAGAGGCTAAGAAAAGGGATGAGAAGGAGATGATGGTAGAAGAAGAACGAGAATGACACAAAGCATAGAATAAGTGTGATGATAGAAATTAATTGGCCAACTCTTCACGTTTTAATATAATTACGGAGGTGTTAATGACCGCATAGAAAAGAGAGAGAAAAAGCTAAAAAAACTCCCAAATCAAAAACCCTAAAAACTCGTCACTGAAACTGCCGCGCTCCCCTCCGCCCACCGTCCCTCTTGAGTCGCACACTATCGCCGGAGATGGGGCCGCTTTCAGTGCTCTGTCTCCGACGATTTCTCCCTCTCCTCTAATTAATCTCGATTACCAATTTTCTACACCCACTACCCTTTAGCTGTTCTCCTTTGCCCCCTTCGCCGGAGATGCTTTTTCGACCTTGACTGTGGTTGCTAGCTTTCTCGGGATGAAGCTTTTTGGCATAAGCAGGTTCTTTTGATTTTTAAGGAGTTGTCATGGTTTTCTGATTTTTGAAGAAGATGATGTATGTATTGTTCTCAATCATTGCCTCTTCCTCCTTTACCTCTCGTGTTTCTCACTGGTTTTGCGCTGTCTCTAAGCTTCTTTTGATCCGTTTTAGGTCTTGGTTTTGCTCATTGTTGGGTCTTTACGAGGTTTGGTGTGATTTCTGTTTTGCCATTTTTGGCCTTCATTCCTGTTTTCATCTTAGTAGTCGGAGGCGGCTGTTGTTTTTTCGATGGCGGAGTTTGCTTGTTCTTGCGACGGTTTCTTGTCCGAGGTCGGTGTCGAAGGTTTCTTTGGGCGGTTTATTGCTGGTAGTTTGGGTGTGGGATTTTGTTTGGTAGTTTGGCTTTTTTAATTACTAGAGGAGTGGGAGTTGGGTGGGCTTGGGATGGAATTAACGGTGGTGATGGTTCGGGTCAGGTGCGGTGGTTTTCCAAAAGCCCTTGTCTGTCTTGTGTCTTGACATTTTCTTGTCTTTTTCTGTTTATAAGTTCTATTTCCGTTTCTCTAATCTCAAAATAATCTACTCTGAGAAGAGTATTCCTGTTTTTAATAACCTCTTAAAGGTGGTCTATCATAGTTTTTCAAGTTGGGGTTGTTTTGTGAAAATTTATGGCTGCCGTTTCTATTAATGCAATTTTCCTAAAACACTTTGTTATTGCACATGGAAATGGTGAGTTCAAGGAGGATGATTGGTCACTATTTAGTTCTTTTTTACCAATGGAAGGATCCCATTTGATTAAGGTTAAATTTCTTAAGGAGAGGGGTAACGATTTCTTTAAGCAAAATATGTTTGACTCTGCTGGCGGCTGCTATGAAATGGCATGTCGGCTTTTATGCTTGGTTTTGGAATCAATGGAGGACTATGACGCTGAATCTGTATTGCAATTAGCAATATCTTTAAATTTGAATCTAGCGGCTTGCGCTAATAAGCTCCATGAGTATGAGGCGGCCATAAACTTCAGCTCTTTGGTTTTGTCGTCCTTCCCTAAAAATGCTAAGGCTCTTTTTCGTCGAGCTATAGCTTGTATGAAGACTAATATGCTCATGGAAGCACAAACGGATCTTGAAACTGCGTCAATGCTTGAACCTAAGAATAAAGATATCCTTAGAGAACTAAATGTTGTCAAGAATCTACGGGCTATTAATCATAACGGTAAGAAAAGTATTGAGGACGAGTTGTCATGTGAGGTGGTAGCTAGGGAAAGTAAAAGACCTATACCTGATGATAATACCGGGGACGCCTCAATAGTTAACGATAATGGGGGTTCTTCTTGTGGCTCTTGCGTTACTCCACTCTCTGACTCCACTGTCATGGATACCTGTAATTTGGATGATGGTATTTCTATAAATATCGAAGAAAATTCTTCTCCTAATTTTGAGATGGAACACAATCACAAAGACTCTCAAATGGGTGATAATGAGTATATTCCAAAAACTTCGGTTCATGAGTTCTCAAGAAAGGGTGGAGGAAATTCAAGGCTAAGGATCTCCGGACAAGCTTATCAAAAAATGCTTCAAGGTAGTAAGGTGAGCTTTTACAATAAAAGAGACTTGTCTACTATGACAATTCGGATCCTTAATATCAAGGTCACAGAGGAGGGAGGAATTACAAGAGATCATTATAAGAGAAAGAAGAGGAGGAGACGCTCTAAAGAGCGGAAACTGAAGACAGTGGTGGTAAATGAAGACACGGTAATTGAAGACACGATTTCTTGTTCAGGAGCCATCAATGGGATTCATGGTTCTAATTCGAGAGAGTCCTCTATTGGTGGTCTCGAGCTCCTTCTATATTTGTGACAACTTTTCTTCTTCTAGTACTCAAATCCTCCAAGGAGTCCATACGGTTGTCGCCCTTAATTCTTTCTTACCTGTGTCTTTGGTAGAAGACAAGACCAACACCTCTATTTGCTTCCAAGCCCATAAAAATCCAAGTGAACATGAGTCATTCCTTTTTTCAGCTCGACGTAAGAAGTGCAAGTTTCCATTGTTTGGTAAACTGTCACGTGCCTCGCCTACACGTAGGCTTTGCAGAGCCCCTCAGGTAGTTTTTGCAGGTATCCTTCTAATCGTCAAGTGAGTGAGACGAAGAGAACGTTTAACTTCAAGAAGAATCATAGCCAAGGGGATGAATCTCCGAGACACAATGTACCTACTTGCTCTACAAGTAGGTATATCTCCCGTAAATCTCTACGTCCTCGAGGCGTAAGTGTGTCTTGTTGCAGGTACTCCTCCGAAGCTCAACTGACAAAGAAGAGAAAAGAAGATTTCGCTCATTTGGCTTACTCAGATCGTCCCCTCAAGAAGCCTTTTCTTTTTGCTAACCCCATTTTTAGTTTAATTTCTGTTTCAAATAATGTAATAATAAAGTCAGACTCAGAGAGTCGGCTACGCACTATATAAGGAACCTTTCTTTATCGTTGCCAAAAAAAAAAAAAAAAATATAATTACGGAGTATCTTTATAGGGTTTTCATAGAAGTTGTATCATTACTTTATACTATCAATGTTCGTGTATTTTTTCCGCATTCCAAATTAGTGAATCATAATTTATATGAAATATTAACCTTTTTATTTATTGTGATTTTCAAATTTTCATAAAAGATAGACAAAAAATTATCATAATAATTTGACCTAATTAATCTCCGAATGTATGTTTCTTAGGCGGGACTAAAGGATGACACACTTTTGTTTTCATATCGTAATTGATGGCCAAATGAAGTCGTAATATATACTCCATATTAAGATGTTTTTAAAATGAAAAGTACCATTTTGGATTATTGGGGTTCACAATATTGTTTTTTTACGAATGGCGTAAATAAGTAGATTTAGTGTGATTGCTTATCTCATTCTATAACCACGTGGTTTTAGATTTGCACCGCAAATGAAGATGGGGCAAACTTCTTGACTAACAACAAAGAGGCATAACAAAAAATTTCCGTCAATTTCACGGGTCACAAAACTAGTTAGTATTTAAAAAGCCGTGCATTTGCGCAGGATCTACACTAGTTTTCTCTAATACAACAATATTAAATCAATATTCATTTTCTACCTCACCAATAATTAACCGCTAGATCATTTCGGAATATAATCCGGACACCTAAAAGATAATAGAATGAAATGAAAAGGCGAATAAATGGAGATAATCCCAATTGCAAAACTAATTATCTAAACATCATACTAAAATAGACCTCTAGCCTCTAGGGGAAAACGACCCTCCTTGTTATTTTTTGGTCCATTTCGTTTTGCAACGCGAATATCTTTAGTTATACATTATTAAAAATTATAAAAATTTGAAATTCGTATAGCATTCACGACGGTAAATCAAAAAAGATCTCACATGACTATATTTTGTCTTATAGATTAAGAATAATATCAAAGATTCTATACGATTATAAATAGTGCCAAAAAACAAGTGTTACCTTTGGTTTGGATGAGAGAGAGTATATTATATGTTCTACTCTTCCTCTTTTACCTCTTCTTTCTCAAATAAATTTACAACCATCCAATCAGATTCAGAATTAATCCGAACTACTCCCTCCTATTCACTATTTTCTTCCATATTTCCTTAAACGGATTATTCAGGTTTTCTTTCCCTTTCTTATTTTGGAAACTTTTACTCTTATTTTATTCATCCCTCTCTCCTATCACCAAACCCCACCTAACTTTTACTCTTATTTTATTCATATCTCTCTCCTATCACCAAATCCCACCTTACTCACAATTACTTATTTAATTCCTAATTATTCATTCTCTCTCCAATTCACAAACCACAACATATTCAGTGGAAGAAAACCCCGACTAGGAGGGAGTATTAAGAAGTAATGAACCTCCTTTCTTTTTTTAGAAAAATGAAGAGGATCCTTATTGGCCCCAACTCCACAAGGGCTGTGTCCCCCCTCTGCCACCTGTCCATCACTCTCAGAATGGTCTCTCACTTTCCCAAGTCTCAACACAGCCCCCACCCCTCATTCTCTCTTGTCTGCTCACCTCTAACGCTCCGAAAGCAACACAACATTCAAACTACACAACAAGTGGGAACTCTGTGTGTGTGTACTCACTATTCATTCACTCATTTCCTTTCCTACCCTTTCCCAAACCAACCCCATTACATTTACATTAAAATCTCAACTGATGTACACAAAAAACTCAAAAAAGCAAGAAAAATAAACAGTGTAAAGGATGGCTGGACCAGGAAGTAGACCATTTGAGTGTGTTAAAAGAGCTTGGCATTCTCATATTCATCAATCCATTCGAGGTTCCATCATTCAACATATTTTCAGGTTTAATTTCTCTTTTTTCGCTTCAAGTTTCAATCTTTGACTCTTTTAACTTGGTTTTCTTACTTGTATTCTACTGCCCTTTATGTAATTTTCCCTCATTTTATATAAAGTTACTGTGTTATCAATGTCAAGTTAATTACCTTCATTTTCTGACAAATGAACCCTCCCAACCAAAACCTAACCTTAAGCTGATCCTATTACGCCCCTCACTCGAATGCCCATTGGGCTTACAGAGTGGTTAGTGCACCGTGAGTTATTGGAAGCTGCCAGGATTCGAACCTCGCTCGCTCTGATACCGTGAAGGAGTGCTTGTACCGAACTGCCCATTTTGAAAATTTTCACTTCATATGGACTAAGTGGTGGATGGGGGGCTAGCAGGGGCGCTCGTCCCACTAGAAAATGAAATTTTTGAAATTTTTGGTTCATTTTTCCGAGTTTACCTTATACTTCCTCCATTTCATTCAATTTCATACATTTGCCTTTTTGAACACTATTCACAAGTAGGGAGAATTTTCGATACAACTTCTAATATATAGCATAAAATATAGTCAGTGAGATCTTGTTTTAATTGTTGTCATAACAAATTTTTATAATTTTTACTAATATGTAACTAAAGATATGAACAAAAGAAAACGGGCATTGATATACGTGTATAAAGTAAATGTATGAAATGGAGGAAGTATGACATTACACTTCGCCCCTGTTTTTTACCCTAAAAGTGGAAGTCCGGGCTCCACCACTATATGGAATATGGATTTTTGGTTACAAATGATTTGTTGTGTTTATCAATGTGAAGTGCCTTCAAGTTGATTACCTTAATTTCTTAGAAAGTTTTGGTGTTTCAGCATAGAATTTGGTAGTTATAGTTGTACGGAACTGCCCATTATGTAATTTCCTTCCATTTCATATAAATTTCCAAATTTTGTTCGAAAAAGCTAGCTCTGTTTGTAATGTGAATGTCCACCATGTTAATCAACTTCATTTCGTATAAAGTTTCAATCTTTAAGCATATTCGGTGTACATGGTTATGTTACTCATATAGATGTGCCCCCCCTATGCAAGTGCTTATATGATTTACTATGGGAAAAGAAAATTCTGGTTACGCTCGCGTGATTTTCAATTCATGTGAATTGGTTGAAAAGGTGTTTAGTTCACTTAAATGAATTACATTTCATGTGAGAATTTCCACTTACATAGGGAAGTTCAGTGACTTTGTTCATTTTAGTTAATTACAATTCCATGATTTTGGCAACCAACTAAGTCTCGGTCTACCAAATGATTAGGAATTCCGTAATCAGATGAATATCATTTATGAAGTTCAATCTTTGTGCATTTACAATTTTGCTGATCATGGAAGATGCGAAGTGCCCACTGCCCACCAAGTCAATCACCTTCGTTCACTACAAAAGTTTTGATCTTTCTGCACATTTTGAACTCAACTGTATTAAATTTGTCCGCCATTTGTTTGTTCAGAGTTGTCAGTGAAGCTCATAGTTCCACCACTAGAAACAACAGAGAATGGCAGGAGAAGCTCCCTAGAGTTGTGCTAAAAGCTGAGGAAATTATGTACTCCAAAGCTAATTCCGAGGTATTTATGTCTCTTTCCTTTAATTTATGTACTCTATGTCAGTAGTTTGGTAATTTATGATGTCTTTTGCTTGTCTTAAAGCTTAATTGGGGTTACATTGTTGATTAGGCTGAGTATGTCGATACTGATACACTTTGGGATCGCCTGAATGATGCTATTGACACCATAATTCGAAGAGATGAGAGTTCTGAAGTGGGTCAATTTCTTCAACCTTGTATCGAAGGTATGCTTCTTTCTGTATTGTTGTTGCTTGTTGTATGCTTAGATAGTTAGATCTCTCGTATATATATATATATATATATATATATATATATATATATATATATATATATATATATATATATATAGTCATATTTCAAAACCGAGGTGTGAGTTTTGTAGTAACTTGTTAGAGTGTGCATTGCCAACTCCTGTCGGAGTTCAGTGCAGTGTTTTTGGCGATCACATTTAAAGACTTTGAAAGAACTTTAGCTGCTAATTTCATTTAAAATGCAGCTGGTTGTATGTGGTAAAGGTTTAAGCAGAAATACTTTCCTCGGGTTTGGCAGTTCAATCGCTCAATGTCATAACTGATAACCTTGCCGTAGTGCTTTAGTTCATTATTCAAGGTGTCTTTATAGTTGTATACAACAAAATGAGGTGTATAAATTGACTGCATCGAGTAAAGAATAATCCTTTTCCGCAATAATTTTGTTGTTCAGCTGCTCTTGTACTAGGATGTGTTCCTGTTAAAACATCACGTAGCCAACGGCACGTTCATCAGAGGAATTATCTGACCCCAGGATTACAAGAGACTGCTCAAGTATCACCCACGGTTCCTAATAAAACCAACGATCATATCTCTTTCTTACAACCGCAATCTGCTCCTGGCTACCAATTAAGCAGACCGAGGTCAACAACATTACATCAGGCTAGTTCATTTGCAATTTCGAGTACCCAAATAGCCCCACAAACCTCTCCCCAATACCACCACCAATCCTTCCCACTACCTCTGCCTTCTGTTGCTACTGATTCCATGTCTTCTCTGAACATAGGTTCTATTTATCCATTGTATTATAATAGTCATTTTTCAAATAACGAAACCCGGGTTCAATTTAACTCGGTCCAATACCCGTATTGTAATAATATAATCCTTGGAAGGCCAGTTGGATGGCCTGGGACTAGGGCCCAGTCGGCCCACCCTACTTTTTTCTCCACCGCCATGAGAGACCCGTTACCTACAGATAGTGGAGTTATCAAGGCTGATAAGAATGATCAAGTAATAAGGCCATTTGACAGCCATGCAAAAACTGTAGAAACAAATTGTGATTTGTCATTACGATTGGGTCCCATTGACTGTTGCGTGAGTCCGAAGAGATATCTTGATAGAGCGAACAATGATGGTGGTTCAAGCAGTCATCCTGATTTACTTCCTCGGAATCTTGAACTCTCTTTCTTCCCCAGACCTAAAGAAGTTATTGATAATAATAAAGCTTTAAGAAAGCGTAAAGCCGAGGATTATCATGAGTTAGGGGATGAGAGAGATCAATGGTTGCCAAAGCTTGAAGATAACCAATTTGATGGTCGATACAGATGGTGAGGTTGGTAGTCAAACTCGGTTTTGTTGTAACATATTCTTTGAATTGGTGAAATGCAATGAAATGGGAATCAATCTCATATCTGTTGTACCACCAATGTTTTGCAAAATTGCAGTTGATTTTTTAGCAGTAGCTTTAGGAATATTAATTACCCTTCAATTACTCAATCTTGCCTATGGTTAGAAACTAGACTAAGAGAACGGTTAGAGCACCGCCAAAATTTTGGTTTTCATTACTGACCCAAGCTTCTATTTGTCATTCCGGGCTTGCAAGAAGCAAGAGTGGCATATGTAGTGACAAATGAGAACATTAGAATCATTCACAACTGTCTGTATGATGTATATTTTCAGTCATTTACAATCTGTGTATGAAAGTTTTATTGTAACATATAGTAGTGAAACAAACTGATTACTAGCAACTCTTGTTTACACATTCGAAATTTTTGAAATGTACACTCAATCTTTTTCGACTTTGGAATATGATGGAATAAAACAAAATGATCCACTATTATGCCTACACTTTTTTATGTTGTGATGTAAGAATGTGTATATTCGACTTCCTTTCATTGCCATGGGACAAGCATTTGAGACACTTGGGTAATGTTCTTGTATGATAGCGAAGAATGTATCGCAGTGTATGGTAGTTTTCGTCATTTGTTTTGTGATTATAGCTTCCTTCTAGTGCTCTAGGCGCTTACTGAAGTCAAAACATACAAGTTGTGTTGATGCTTTCAAAAATGTTTGTTGACGGCATCCAAAGATGTTTGAGTAGTGCCAACACAACATAAATACTTAAATAAGGTCGTTGTACCTCATTCAACGATAGCAACTGTTTGTTAAAAAAAAAAAATAACGATAGCAACTGAAACGTTGTTACACCATACAACGGCGTTACTTAAAGTAGTTTACGTGTCATCATCCAATCAAAGTGCATTCATTCATCTGATACTTCCATACTGGTCAAGAAACTGATTCAAACCTTACTAGGAGTACTATTCATGGGTTTTGGGTGATTGTTGTCTTGTTTATTTAAAAATGGTACCGGAAATTGTTCTTGAGTGTACGTTAAAGTATTAGACCCCTTCCTTACTAACCTTAGAGCTTCTTGTGGTCTTTCGGTTTAGTCCGGATTTTAGGGGTAAGCTGTTAACTGCCCCCATAAGTTTAGGTATTTTTCTTAATTGGTTTTTCCCTCTTTAGTCTAGTCCAGATTCGAGTGGCGGATATCTACCTGTTAGGTTTTAATACTGTTACATTTCCACTTTCCAGGGACGAGACCTTCCATTAAGTTCGGTTAACCCAACCCTTTGCCGATTTAGGTCAAATGACACAAGTCGTCTCATTAAATTGCAAGACTGGGTGAGAAAGTAATGAAATTTGTAGAGACGGTAAACGCTGAAATGCTAAAACAATCATCAGACTATAAAAGAAATTCCTGGAAAATCATCTTTGAATATAAATATATGTAATAACAAATAAATAAATGTATTAGCAAGTATTAGCTGAAAGAAATGTCAGCCTTATTATTATACAATGTCTATCCAATAATCTATACTCCAAAATGTCATCTGCAAAATTGTTATCCCATATCTAAATAAAACAATCTTCAGTAAAACAAACATAGATCTCCCAATAACTGTGTCTAGAACACTAGAGCGGAAGCAACGATGACAGACAACAAGCTCAAAATGCTAACACCAGTAGCAGCAGCAAAGTTACCAGCTGGAGGTGGGGCGGAACCAGCCCCACTTGCTGGACCGCCTACTGCAGCAGGTCCCATTTGGAAAGAAGCACTGGGGCCCATTGCAACCGGAGAAATTGGTGTGGTCGAGACTGCAGGAGTAGGAGCAGCAACAGGAGAAGAAATTGGGCTTGGGCTTTTTTTAGGGGAGGGGGTTGCGCTTGGAGTAGGGGTGGAGGCAGGAGCAGTGACGGAGACAGTGAGCTTTTGGTTGAGTCCACAGTGGCCGGGGACGGTGCAGACGAAGTAGTGGGAGCCAGAGGTGGTGAGGGTGATGTTGGCAGGTGGAGTGGTGATGACGGGACCTACTGTTGTTGCTGTTGTGCAGGAATCATAGTTTGCCTTTGATACTTCAGCTACTGTGTGTGCTCCTGCTGGGAAATTGAACACTGCCACATAATATTGACAAATTAAATATATGACATTCTCATATCTCGAGTTACTTGCCACTCACGAGTAAAAAGTAGGGAGAAGAAGATTACCGAGAACATCACCAACAAGAAGGTTTTGCTGAGAAGCCCAATTGGAATAAAAGGAAGCAGAAGGAGGAAGAGTCCAACCAGTGTTACCTCCAACAACAACGCTTTTCGCTGAACAAATCCCGGAAACAGTTGCTAAAACTACAATTACCAACAATGACATAACTCCTTTGTTTCCTGACATGTCGTTTTTGTGTTTTTCTTTGTGTTTAGGGTGTTGGAATTGTGTTGTTTGTTTTCTTGGGGGTTTGAGGTTAGATGAGTTAGATCGTATGTTGTGTTATATTTATAATGGTATAGAACAGTTCAAACAAGTATGGTAAGACCGCGTAATCTCTTACTCTTGGGTTGGAAGAGAAGTTTGGTTTTGACTTGGCCTTGGATGCCTTCGCTTTTTGCGTTGGTGAGTCTAAGTTTGGTCAAATGGGACTTTAGTACTTTACCATTTCATTTGGTAAGGCCGTTGTATGTTGTATATTGTATAACTCTCTTATAATAGCGTATATGCTTCATTTATTGTTGTATTTTGTGGGAAGAAAATCGTATAATCGGTTGTATTTACAACCAGATGGAAGTTACCAAGCTCGTTTGGAAAATTCCGAGTTCACTTTAATGTTGCTAAACTCTTTCACAAAGTTATTTGAGCTAGTTTAATTTTTATAGCTAAACTCAATAATTTTGTAAACAAGTTCAATTCGGTGTATGTTAAGTTTTTATTGTAAACCTCTCCATTTTTTTTTTTCTGTCAATTTCCTTTCACAAACATTATTCTATTATATATTTCAAGCTCGTTTATTTATACTTTCATTTCCAAGTAAATGGAATTTTTTCTTAAAATGGGGTTGAAAACTAATAAATTTAACAAAATGGGGTTAGTTTTAAACTTATTACCCAAAATGGGTCCACGTCATCGCCGAAGCTAGGGTCGGATTCAAGTCGCCCTCCCGCTAAGCGACCATGTCAAAGGCGACAAGTAAATAAAGTTGATATTAGAGCTATCCGGTTTTGAATCAAGTCGCTCAGCGGGTGAACGACTTGAGACAAAGTCGCTGCGGGGGTGAGCGACCAGGCTGCGACCAGACTTCAAAATTATTTTGAAAAAAAATAAAAAACAAATGATGTAGCAGCAAGGAGTCGAACCCAGCACTTACGTGTACACCTTAACCACCAGACTAATCAAGATTCTATGTATAAGATTAGCGCTTAAATTCATAAGTAACATTCAGGAAGCATTTAAGTACTCCCCTGATTATTAAATATTTGACAGTAATTTCATAGTTAATTAACAAGCATTAATGTGGCATGGTGGTTAGCGCATGGTAATGGAAGGCATGAGATCCTGTGATCAATTCCCCTTAGCTACATTATTTATTTATTTTTATGCCGGAAAAAAAAAAATGCTATAAAATCGCTATGCCCCTAAGCGACTTGTCTTAAATTCAATTTTTTTTTTAATATTTTCTACTTATTCCCAAGTCGCTCAATGGCTAAGCGATTTGACCTCAAGTCGTCGTCCGGCTGAGCGACTTTAATCCGGAACCTAGCTTGGGCAAAACCGAGCCTACGTGGACCCATTTTGAGTAATAACTTTCAAAGTCACCCCATTTCGTTAATTTGTTTCTTGGTGAACCCCATTTTGGAAAAAAACTCAAGTAAATGTACAACCATTCAATCGGGCTCAAATTAAATCTGAATCATTGAAAAGTAATAAACCTCCATATCCTTTTAAAAAAGGCAAATTTAACAAAAATAACCCAACGTTTGTCAAGTATTCTGAAAATAACCCAACCTTTTGATTTTAACAAGAATAATCCAACATTTGCTTTTATGTTACAAAAATATCCCAACATCTTACTTATATATATTTCCTAAATGATAATTTACTCATATATTAATTAATTCATTAACTTATTGACCATATTTATATTAAGTAATTATATAAAATTTTGAAAAAAAAAATGTAGATTATGTGGTTTTAAAATTTTTTGGAACCCTTAAAATTGTGGGTTTTATATCTCTCATAAGTATTTCTACTAATTTAAAATCTATCTTATTTATTTTCAAAAAATTATATATTTGTCTTATTAATAAATTTTTCATTATTTAATTAAGAAATTTATCTTTTCCAGTTTTTTGGTTATCAATTTTTTTGTATTTATAATCACAAAATAGACTTTAAAGATTTATGAAACTATTTTACAAAATATCCTTTCTCAATATTTGGTACAAAATTGTGTAGGTGAGGTTTTGGGATATTTTTATGACAAAAATGTAAAGGTTGGATTATTAATGTTCAAGTTAAAAAGTTGGGTTATTTTTGGAAGACTTATCAAAGGTTGAGTTATTTTTGTTAAATTCGCATTTAAAAAATGAAAAGGATTCTTATTGGTGAACATGAACCTTAGGGGTTGTTTGGTTGATCAAGGAACTTAATTTTCCTAGGAAAATACAATTCATGGGAATTAAGTTCCCTCATCCAATTCGGGTGAATTTCGGAAAAGTGTTTGGTTGCTCATGTAGGATATAAATTCCACAGGAACTTCCAATGACCAAGGGGGGAGTAGGTAAGCAACTTCCTACATCATGTAGGCATTGGAAGTTCCTGTGAAGTTTTAATTCCTACATTTTCCAAAATTTATGGCAACCAAACAACCCATGTTTTTCAAAATCATGGGATTTTCCAATGCCTATGTTTTCTAAGTGTCAACCAAACGACCCCTTATTCACAATAATAGGTCATAGAAACGTAGGTCCATGATCTTCTTCGGTGTATGATAAGCAAGTGAGGTGTTTGTGAAGGCATGCATGCATCGCAGTTTGCCGCGTGACATTGGAAGTGTGCGGATATAGCAAGGTCGATTATGTTCACCAAACCCATTTGGATTCTTCATTTCATACTCCGTAGTTAACTAGTCATCTTTCCCCAATTGATAGGAGAAACTAGTTTAGACCCCACATTCAGGGGCGGACCCAGGATTTTGGTACAAGGGGGCACAATTTTTTTTTTTAACAAATTATCTTCCATTTTACTTCGTATAAGGCACTTTATACATATTATAAATTATTTTTTCTATAAAATATAAAAAAGTAATGAGCTAAATATTGTTTGTACATCACAAAAAAATCTTAATTATTTACTCTTTTACAAAATATAATTTATAAAATGTCTCATATAAGATAAAACATAGTTTACTTAAATATTAAACATTGAACACTAGTGACTTAGTGGTTCAAACATTGACATGCTATATTGAAGGTCTTGGGTTCGAATCTTGTGGGAAACAAATTTTTGGCTAAAAAAACTGACTGGAGATGGGCTGTGGCCTAAAGCCCAAAAATAAACAATTTTTGGCTAAAAAAACTGACTGGAGATGGGCTGTGGCCTAAATCCCAAAAATAAACCCAAGTGCTTCAATATAGAAAAGGTTGGTTGGGGGAGTCGAACACTAGACATCCCACAATGGATTTAAGTCTTCTACCAACTGCGCTACAATAGTTATCTGACAATTATCTGCACATATAAATATATATTCTTGGAATTTCATGGGGGGCACGTGCCCACCCGGGCCTCCTAGATCCGCCCCTGCCCACATCGTATATAGAGTTTTTTTATTTATAAAATCTTATACGGAGTATAAAATAGGTAGTTCATAATTTGTTCACATTTTTTTTTTAGATTATTTAACAAGAATACTCTGAACTATTGGCGGTCTGCTAAAAATACTCGGAACTTCAGTTTAACTCACAATATACCATACAACTACCTCTTCCTTCTCATAATACACTCAGGGTGTGTTTGGATTGAGGTATTTGGAGAGAAAAGAAAGGGAGGGAAAGTAGGGGATTTAAAATCCTTTATTTGGATAGCAAATGAGGGTGGAGGGAAATGGTGGGGGAGCGATTTGGAGGGATCCAATTTCCCTCCTCCAAGCATAATCAAAATATCTTCACAATAGACAAGATTTGAAGGGAAATTGTATCCAAACAACCACACTTCATTCCCCCTCCTCTTCCCTTCTCTCCCTTCCCCTTCTCTCCCTTCCCCTTCCCTCCTTCCCCCTTCCCTTCCTTTCTCTCCACTTTTCCTACCCAAACACACCCTCAGTGAACGTCTACCTCTTTAGCAGGTCACCTTTCTCTTATCTCTTCTCATAACCCATCTAGCCCCTTATCTATAACCACATAACCAACACCACAACCTCTCCCATCCACCATAACCACCTATGCTAATTTAATTAATGACCTCCGGCGCCTCCATACCTCCGCTGACCACCATAACAACATCCCACAACCCCCAAATACCCAAATTAACATTATCCCAATTAATTTGGGAATCTAGGGTTTACCTGATTGTAGGAGGAGGGAAGGACAACGATGGCGAAGGTAAAGAGGTGCGACGCACCAGGCCGGAGTTGTGGTAATCGACGACAAAAGAAAGGGCAGGTTGTTACATTTGGAGTTTATAGACGAGAAAGAAAAGTGAGGCAATGGAGAAAAGGAGGCGATGATATGGCTCGATGTGGTGTTGACTGTGTGAATGGTGGTGTAATGGTGGTGGAGATACGTGATGTGAAAGGGTATCTAGAGTTTAATTGGAAAAAGTAGTGTTTATGGGTGACCATGGTGGTGGATAAACATGGCGTGAATGGTGCAGTTGGTGGAGAAACATGCGGGAATGAGGCAGTTGGCCTGGTGGTTAAGTGTGGCGTGGGTGGTGCGCTAAAGCAAGGGTGTAGACGTGTAGTGATGGTAATGGTGCGTAGCTAGAAGGTGGTTTATGCGGTTGTTATGGTGTGAATGGAGAAGAAGAAGGTAGTGGTTATGGTATGTAGTGATGGTAGTGGGATCCACCGCCACCCACATGACTTTTTGACCTGATTTTACAGGTTAAAAATAAGCCAAGTGCAATACGAGAAGATGGGGGTAATTGTACGGTATATTGTGAGTTAAATTGAAGTTCGGAGTATTTTGAGAAGACCACCAATAGTTCAGAGTATTCTTGTTAAATAATCTTTTTTTTTGACAAAAAAAGTAGGAACTGAAAATTAATCAGTAACATTGAGTAATGAGCCGAAATGTATTTTAATGAAAATATTTTTATACAACAAAGCTAATTATTTCAATTTATAAATTTTTCTCAAATCTTTTTGTCATGAAACTAATAACACAACGATTTACAGTTTTGTTTTTATACGGGATATGGGTCAAGTCATTATCTAATAATACCATCAACAAAAAATTTAGGGATATTTAACGGGAATAATCCAACCTATGCGTACCCTTCTCATATTAATCCATGCTTAAGTTTAACTGAGAAAAAACCGACCTAGCGCATCATTTAACTTCTATTGAACTTATGGAAGGGATACCTAGTGTACCGGTTCCCTTGACTTCTTAAACACATATCATCCGTCTCCCTCACTTAAACAAAAAATATCCCAAATTAAGAACACAAATTCTTAATGAAATCCCTAAATTCTTTCTCTGTATTCTACTCCTAAATTAAAACAAAATTCCCTTAAGTGGCTAAGTTCATTCCATCATTGATTGATGATCATCAAGCACTGAAGTTTCATATGGCGCATGTAAGTTTCACTATTTATTTCGATTTTCAATCCTATTCATTCAATTTGTATGCGATTTCCATTCCTAACTCTCACCTTTTTGACATTCTTGACTCTTATGTTTGTCAAACTAAAACACGTTTTTCATTTCAAGGTGGCATTAATTTGTCTTTTTGAGTGTGGATAGCATTAGGGCGATGATGAATTCCACTAATGTTTACTATATTTTTGAACAAGTTTCTTTCTTGTGTTAAATCAAGTAAAATCAAGTTATTCGTATAAGGAGTGAGGTGTATTTGGTCAAGTTTATTTACTAGTATTTTGTAACAAGGATAAATGATCTGAATTGATGATAAATTGAACGACTTTGAATGAACTGGTATTATTATTCAGCCAACTGTTAAATCCAATGTTTAATTTAATAATTTGAAATTTTAATAGGTTAATTCTTTGGATTCGGTTACTTTGAAGTTGTTGTATGGTTTGAACAACTTGAGTTTAGTGAAGAACTTTGTGTCTTCATTAATTAACAGCTACAAAAAAATAGGGAACAAATAATATGAAATAGAAAATCAAGGAAAAATGGATGAAAAAGAAGAAGATGAAGAACAATGGAGGAAAAAGGAGAAGATGAAGAAAAATGGAGGAAAAGGAAAAAGTTGAAGAAAAAGAACAAGATGGGGGCAGGTAATACGTTTCAAGAAGATTAAAAACAAAAAAATGGGACCATATCAAGTGACCTAATAGGATACCTGTTAAAACAGGTCAAAAATTGTCCAAGTTCAATAGAAGTTAAATGATGCGCTAGGTCGGTTTTTTCTCAGTTAAACTTAAGCATGGATTAATATGAGAAGGGTACGCATAGGTTGGATTATTCCCGTTAAATATCCCAAAAATTTACTGTAGTAATTTATAGTTTTATATCAATTTTATTTTATTTTAATTAACATATTATAGTTTAGAATTAAGTGGAAATAATATAATTTGACGAAAAAAATTAATTTTAGTGAAACGATAATAATTAAATGAAAAATATTGTAATCATTAGTTTCCTTGTTTTGTAAATGCAGTTAATTATCATTAGTTTCCTTATTTGAGAAATGTGTATTTTGGCGGAAAAACTTTTGAGATCACCTATTCTTTTAGTAGATAGAGGATGTCAATTTTAAATCTAATATCTTAAACAATTATACATGTTTATTTATTTTAATTTTGTGATACAAAATACCCAAAATGACCTTTTTTTTTTTGTTATTTCAAGACCTCATAATTATTATGATCCCGATAACGAATGCCCCTGGGGCGATTGATAACCTTCTTATTACACTTCAAATTATGGACAAAGGTAGCTGTAATTATGATTATAGCAAAATGTTCTTATAAGTTTGTTTCATTATTCTACATTACGATAACCCTATCATCACTATATTACACCACTAATCTATTCCAATCACCCAAGCCACCATCACCACCTTCCATACCAAACACCACCGACAACCACCAAAACTTCACCGGCCTGGTTGCCACTTTCCGACCACCACCCTCATCCCCTTACTTAGCAAGGACGCTTAACCCCGACCACACAAACACAACGAAATAACTCGGGCCTACACCTAAACCACCCATCAATAACTACTTAAACCACGAGTTAATTACATTGCTTCATCCCCGACAATTTTCCCGGAAAAGAGTGCCGTAAAATTGAACCACAAATCCTTTTTCGGTGACTCCGTCGACTTTACGGCCGAAGCCCGAACAATTAGGCACCCTAGGAAGGGATGGTGAACCCTGTTTGGGAACGGGTTTAAAGGAGGTTTGTGGTGGTCATTGGGGAGGGAGGTCGTCTGTAATAATACGGTTTTCTAGTCCTACCTTACTCGGTTGAGTAGTCAATACTCGGTCGAGTAAGTTGTCGAGTGCTTTTAAACAGGCTACTGGTTGAGTGCACTCGGCCGAGTTGTGAGAAACTCGGCCGAGTACCCGAGTCGACGGGTTAGTTTTCCTCGGGTTTGATTAAAATGATTGGAGAGTATAAAAGGCTTTTTCTAAATCACTTTTTCACTTTAAACCTAAACGACGTACACATTCACTAACCATCTTCATCATCTCCAAGCAAGGGTTGATCGATCGTGAGTCCTTCTATCTCGTTTTCCGTGTCGATTCCGTTGGTAAGTCTCTAGCGTTTTCTTAATCAGTTTATGGTTGTCATTAAGGGTTTATGCAAACCCTAGATTGGGTTAATTTGGGGGTTAGGGTGTTTGGTCATCTTATGTATGTGTGTTGATTGTTGATTATCGTTGTTATAGGTGACGATGTGTTACTCGTTGTGCATTTGTATGATTGGCTGCGGTATAACGGATTGCGATAAGGTAGGGTTTCCCTACTCAGTTGACTGCGTAATTGATTTGAGATTGTTTGTGATTGATTGATTGATTAATATGTTTCGTTGGATTGATATTGGTTGAGATGATATTGTGATTGGCTGTTATGGGACCATGTTCGGGAGATGGTTCCAACCCCATGTTCGTCCCTTGTGGCTCCCGTCACAAGAGGGATGTTCACATTAATGATCTGGGTGCACTCTTTGCAATGAGTGGGGCTTAAACGGGCAAGGCTGCGGTCCTCCACTGACGGTGAGGGTTACCTGTTGCGATGGGTAACTTGGCAGGACTACACACTTCGATGTGTAGTCGGTTATGGTTACTAATGGAGTTTGGAGGATGTTACTACAGTTGAATTGAATTATGTATTGGCTTGTGTTGTGAATTCTTATCTTGGTTATGCAGTTGACTGACCCCGTTATTGTTTCCAAAACTGTGGTGATCCATTCGGGGATCGTGAGCAATTGTTTTAGCAGGTATGGCTAAGGATTAGCTTGCGGGTCTTGGATGGGGTCGAGTCATCACCGATCGCTTAGCTAGCTTCCGCTGACTTTTAAGCTTTAGCTCTTTTGGTAGTTTTGGTTGTAAACTGTTTTGGTTAAACTTCAGTTGTATCCTTGTTTTAAACAGTTTTGGTATTTGATAATAAATGTTCTTTGATATTTTTGATATACTTTACCTCGAGCAATCGAGATGGTAGCACCTTGATATGCTAAGGTGGTCTTGGTAAGGCACCTTGGTGTATGGGGGTGTTACATCGTCGAAATGAACGAGTTATAATGGGGCTATGCTCGACGATCGGAATATCTACGTAGTATAAAAGGGGAGACATTTCCTACCTTCCTATTAGCGGTTGAATGTAAGGGAGTGAAAAATATTGGCCCCACACTTTCATGGTAATTAATTTCTCTCTCCTAACCCACTTTCTCTTGATAATTAACTACTCTCTCCTCTTTTCTTATACTCCGTAGTATTTTAATATCACACATTCTATAAACTTTACAAATTAAAAGCATAATGTTAGCAAATATTTAAAGAGATGATTGATCTTTACAAATTACAACGAACTTATACAAAACGTTATTAAATATCCATTACCATGAAAGTGTGGGGCATATATACAATGAATCTTATATCTTATATAAAAAGAGAATAAGGGGTTTGCATATTTTTACATGGCCAATACCCCTTGACTCAACCTGTATTTACAGTCAATGCCCTTAACATTATTATTTTACTTATATCTTATATAAAAAGAGAATAAGGGGTTTGCATATTTTTACATGGCGAATACCCCTTGACTCAACCTGTATTTACAGTCAATGCCCTTAACATTATTATTTTACTCCGTATGTTTCTTATGTATTACACCGCCTGAAATTTTCCCTTCATCTACCATATTCTATTCTAATTATGTATCCAGAAACTTCATATTCAGGTTTTGATTTTATCGCATCCATAATCACCCTCAAAATCTCACCTTTGATTTCTTAGATCAATCCAATAATTTCCCCAAAATCAATTTCCAGAAATAAAAAAAAAAACTCAAATTAAGGTTACACCCGAATCCCCTTAACCACCATCACCACCTACATCACACCGCCGCCATATCCACCGTCTTAGCCGCCGTCGTTGTTGCAGGATGTAGCATCTTCGAATTGATAACGCAGTATATGGACGATGAATATGATATGGAAGAAATCGATGACGATATGCAAGAAGATTTTCGCGACAGAGATGGCGTTTCGGATAATGACGAATATGATTTTATGGTTAGTTGTTTTGATTGTTGTAATTTTGCATTTTTTTTTTGATTTTTACCGTAAATTCGTATTTTTGGTTTACTTTCAATCTAAAATTAGTGTGTTTGTTCTGATATTTTGTTCTTTACCGTCTACATACAATTGAACACTTCAGTTGTAACTTAAAACAATCAAAATAATAAAATTTCATCAAATTTTCAAGGAATTTTTGGGTAAGTTTTGAAATTACTCACTTTTTTGTAGATGGGTTGTATCATACAGCATGATGGTATTTTTATTTTGATCTGATTTTGTTAATGATGTTTGATTTGATTGGAAATATTGTTGATATATATGTATGTGTTTGATTTTTAGTTAATCGTTTCATGATTTGCATGCTTTAATTGTTGTTACTATATGGTTAATTTACAAACAATCCTACAAATGTTATTGATGATCCCTTAATCATGCATGAATTCATAAACAATTTGGATTTTATGAAAATAAATAAATAAACATTCAACTGTGATTGCTTTCAAAACTAGAATGATGAAAAGCACTGTCGATGATCTTGGTGGGTTAGGTTTTGGTCTTTTAATTTTTTTTAGTTATCTTCTATGTAAACATTAACTTTCAGATTACTGAGAATAGTGAATTTAATTTTGTCACTTCTTTCAAATTTCTGTAGAAGGACAAACAATTGAACTCGAAAGTTTTCATTACAATTCCATTGCTGCTACGTTGTCCGCATTCGTTGGTGAAGAGCTACCCTGTTTTATGGTTTTTTGTCGGTCGAGATCGCATTTATGAGGTAATTCATCTGTGATTTTCTTATTTACGTTCCAAGCTGCAAATCGAAAATAATATAGTTGAAGTTTAGTATATTCTGCCCTGAATATAGTCTTATATAAAAAGAGAATAGGGGGTTTGCATATTTTGGCGCAGCTCATACCCTTTGACTCCCCATGTATTTACAGTCAATGCCATCTACTTTCTATTATTTTATTTGTATCTTATTTCCTACGAAGTACTTCCTCCACCGCCTTACACACACTCTTCATCTTTCATCCTTCCACCGCTAAATTCCTTAATTTTCATTGTGCTCATCGCCATCGTTATCAGCAGCTTTCCTTCACCGATATGTCGCTCGCTCAATATCTCAGTAAGTACGAATTCATTCTCTGTGTGTCCCTGTTCTTCGATTTCTGTTTTTCCAATTACCGCATATTTTTCGTGTTTAATTCAATTTTGGGCATTACATTTGCGGGTTGGGTTAATTTATTGATTTTGAACCTACTATTTCGTATAGGAAAAGTTGTACTTTGGGTGAGTTTCTGACCTTCGGAATTTGTTATTTGAGATTTTTAATTGATCAAAATTGTGAGGGCTATCAGTTGTAATGTGTTGGAATTTTTTTATAATTTGGTGTTCCCTCTTCATGTCTGGGCTAAAAGTTTCAAACTTTCAAGGAACAAATACCTGAAAGTTTCATCTTTTTCAAGGTATGCTTGTTTTTAATTAACATAGTATTGTGTATTCATTTTTAGGGAAACAGTTGTCTTTATTTGCTGCATCTATTGGGATGTTCTTCAAATTCTCAATCATGGCCACACGAACATAGTACACTTTTCAGTTATCTAATTAGATCATGTTGTGCTTTGTGTTCTTTTACTGCAGGAGATGCAAACTGTTCACCTTGTTCGTCTTTATTTACTTCATTTTTTCGGTTTCTTATATATTTATGCCATTTGACGGGGTACAGGATGATATAACAATGAATGATGAGATGGATCTTATTGTGGAACAAGTGAAAATGCTTGCTGGAGAAATTGCTTTTAGTACAAGCACACTTAAGCGGTTGATGGACCAATCTGTGAATGATCCAGATGCTTCAAAGACACAAGTATGTCCAGCTCCTCTCATTCTAGCTTGTTCTGTAAGGCATGTAGAATTGTTTAAGTTTCCGGAGTTGCAGAAAAGAACATTACTACACTCTGAAACTGTCATTTTGATTAGCGTGGATACCATATTTGTGATCTCCTCTGAAGATAGAGTGAAATTTTTGCTGCCATATTTTATGCCCGCTATCAAATAAGAGAAATCAATGACAGTGATATTTGTGTTTTTATACAACGTATATATGAGGGGCTCATGGATTTTTTGATAGATTGATGCTCATGTATATTTTGTTCTTCAATGAAGATCCAAAATTTGGAACGTGAAATCCAAGAAAAGCGAAAGCAAATGAGGCTTCTTGAACAGCGTATTATCCAGAGTGGTGAGACTTCAGTAGCTAATGCTTCCTTAATCGATATGCAGCAGGTTCTAATTCTGTCTGTCAATATAGTTTGGTTGTCTATTTTAGCTACTTTTCTAAACATTTCAAGCTTCTGGTGAATTTTTTTGATACTCAACAACGTTTTTTTTTACCTCTAATTGATAGACTGTATCAAGATTGAAGACTGAATGTAGCCAAAAGGATTTTGAGCTAGAGGTGAGTGTTGCCTTGTTGATTTGCTGTAGTTTCAGGATATATATTACCTCCAATTTTTTTTTTAACTTTGCCAAGTCCCCTGTGTGTGTGTGTGTGTGGGTGGGTGGGTGGGTGTGTGGGTGGGTGGGTGAGTCTCGCTGGGGTTGGGGGGGTATAGGGATCTGCCTACTTGGCATTACTTGAGACTCAAACTCATGAAAACTGTGTTACAAGGTTGTTAAGGCTCCTCTGCGTGTGTGGTAGTGGTAGTGGGGGTAGATATAGAGGCCTCGTATTTGGCATTACATGAGAATAAAATTCATGAAATATATGTTAGAAAGTGGGATGCCTACCGCCCAGGTCTCAATAGAGGTCAACTAATTGCTGATTCATGTTTACTCATTGTAACAAATATGCGACAAGTTGATTCACTAAAGCGTATATGAAGCACTAGAGCAAGTTAATGTCCACGACTGAGCTCCATTGTTAACATCCCAATCAAATGTCTCATAATTCCTTTTTAGCCCATGTAGTATCTGTATGACTCTATCCTTATTTTACTTACAGTGGAGAAATTTGACATATTTATTGGTCATTTACGTCTTACCGTGTCACCAGTTATTTTGTTTTGAGTTTTTGAGCACCTAGAATAATTAAGAACCTTTCTTGGTGTCTAAGCGTGTTATCTGTGTTTATACGCTAAGGTTTCGTCTTTGATGATAATTTTATTTTTCATCCGATAGGGTTACCAAATTTCTGTTTGTTGCAGATCAGAGCAGCCGATAATCGAATTCTTCAAGAACAACTTCAAAATACGGTAGGAATTGTTACTTTGCTTGGCTTTCTGCCTATTTACCGAGTTAGTTGCTCATGTCGGAAGTGTTCGTTCTAACTTTGATGTTGTATTGTTTTAGTGTGCTGAGAATAAAGAACTACATGAGCGGATAGATGCTCTGGAAAGGCAGCTGGCCTCTGTCGCTGTTGATAAGTTGTCTTTACCTCCTGAAAATGCATTGGCAGATGAATACACTGGGAAATTGAAAAGGAAAGTTCAATAACATGATATTTTTTTGCCTATTTCAATTACGTGTCTTCAATTCAATTTTTTTAACGAGTCAAGTTGTGTTAACATAAAGATGCTTGCGGCGTAAGCTTTCAAGTCAGCATATGTAATTTTCAAGTTTATCAATCCCTAGACTTATTCCGAATTTACTCACGAGTCAATCATGTATAGTGTTTTGAGAACGGAAGGATATATAAGAGTTGCATTTATTCAACTGTGCTATGCATCTTCTTTTAAAATGTTTTCACCTTAGATATAGTTTTAACATTTTAATTACTATTTCACTGATATAGTTTAACATCTTAGGTTCATCTCATAAATGCATATTGCATGCTGCAGTACTACTGTTTTTGTTGTTTCTTGCTAATTTTTTTTTATTTTAATTCTTGCATGTTGATTTGACATATCATAAGGTAAGATGGCTGAAATTCAGAAGCAAATATGATACGTGTTGTTCTTGTCATGAAGTATCTCATGATATATGTCAATATATTTGTGCATTGTTCAGTTTTCACTTGGTTTCATAAAGATATATAGATTTGTTTAGGTCATTGCTTGCGTTTTTTAAATTGTCATCTCTTTTAATTATTAATTTTTTTTATTTTTTAAAATTAGGAGGATGCAGTAGCCTCCTTTTCTGTGTATGTAGATATGTATAACGATATGAGAATGTCAAAGAGTGTCTGGTCTTTAACGCTGACTTTCTTCAGCTTTTAATTTTGTTTCAAACGAAGTTTCAGGTAGTATTGCTTTTGCCATATTAGGCGTTTGTTATATCAGGCGTTTGTCTGGATACAGGCTCTAGATAGAATTATGCCTAGCTCTAATATGCATGGAAGCCACGTTGATTTCTAACATTAAACATTGAGGATAGGTTTGAGTTTCTTCTATTCTCATTAAATTGCCTTAGCCAACATCCACCGCTTTCATTTAACCTTGTTTGTTTTGTTGTGCTCGTGCATTCTTTATAAATTGTTTTCTTGCAGTTAATTTTTTTTTGTTGTTTTCCTGCTGATTGTGACTTGTCATTACTTAGAACTTAGGAAAACTGAGATTCAGAAGTACCTGATACATTTAATCTATGCCATGCAATATCTTATCATATATGTCAATATATATGAGATTTGTGCGACATTGCTGATCTCACTCCTTTCTTAATAAATTATTTTTTTCCAGGTGTTCATTTTTATTACATTTCTTTTCTTTAAATTAGCAAAAGGCAGTAGCATACTACATCGAAGCAAAGATCACTGCTTTCGTCATCGAAATTGTTTTATCTTCACCATTATCCTTTTTTTACTTTATTATTTTTAAAACAAATAGCAGATTCTTTCGATATTGTCATGTTAGGCGGTTTCGAAGATGGTGAATGCGAATTTGTAAATAGTGATGATCAAATTTAAAGTCTAATATGCATGAAAGCCACGTTGTGTTCTGATATTACACTTCCAGGATATATTTGGTTCTTCTATTAGCATTAAATTGCTATCGCTAAAATCCACCGTCTGCATTTATTAACTCTCTGTGTTTCATTCTTATCTTCTTAACTTGCATTCCTTATAAATTGTAGTCTTCATACCTCCTCTTTACGCACTTCCTCTTTTTGATACTTCTTTGCTATCTAATATACATAATAATATAATAGATATACACACATAAATGGAAGCCATAAGAAAACCTCTTTCGGAGATAACACAGCCTAGCCGAAATGTTACTGTTGTTGTTACTCTGGATTCAATTCTTCCAGAGACAACATCTCTTTCTGGCACAGTTAATTTTCAGAGACTACTATTTAAAGACAAAACGGTAAGGAGATTACTTATTCAAATGTATATGTAGCAAAACCTTACTTATGCTGATGTATACGTATTAAAAGTTTATGGTTTCACATGATGCTAGGAATTTTAGAAATTATTTTAACTTTTTGTTATTTTTTTTTTCGTAGGGTACGGAGATTCCTGCTACTCTTTTCGATGAAGATATTGCGTTGTTTTCAGAAATATTTCACGTAGGCAGAGATTATGAAATTACCGACGCAGTAATCACCCCCATACGCGAAGATGTTAGACGAGGTTCACAAATTTTTCAGATGATCATTAGGTCTACAACCAAGGTTGTTGAGTTAGCTCCCTCAAACGTGGTAGCTCCTTCGTATATTGTGCCTCTAGATTCAGCTACGGAATACGCAGAACATCAAGGCAGAATCGGTATGTAAATAACTACACATATTTTAATTTAGCGTAATATTATACCTGTTTTAAATTTTTTTTGTTTTGTTTTGTTTTTCAAGACATCATTGGCCTTGCTGTTCGTGTAACATCACCAAGAAAGGTTCGACCAAAACGTAGGAACACTGAGTTTGATGCGCGTGATATTGTTCTTCTTGATAGAAGGTATGACCATTACCTTTAATAATTTAAACTTTGTATATAATTATCAGTTTTGCTAAGTAAAATATATTTTACCATTATTTCAGCATGAAACCTTCAACGTTAACTGTTTGGCAAGCCTTTGTTTCAGTCGAAGCTCAAGCGATTTCAGATATTATTGATGAACACCCTACTGTTCTAGCAACACGTGTTTCGGCTTCTAAATTTCGTGGTATAAAATTCACTTCCATTTTTATTTTATCATATGGAAAATTTTATTTTTTTATAATTTTCGACGACACTTTTCATTTTTTTATGAATTACTACTATAACTTCCGGTCTTATATAAAATTTCATCTCAGTTTGTTCAATTTTTTTTTTCTTTTTTCATATAAATTTCTACGAATATTTTTTCTTTTAAAATTGACATAAAATTTGTATACTATTACAGGTGGAAGTTGGAACACAACTTTCTTTTCTATTATCCGATTAGACTATGATGGCCCTGAGGCAATTACTCTTCGACAATGGTTTGTTCTTACTAATTTTTTAAAAATTAAATTATTGTAACACTCATATATTTGTTTTCATTTGTTTGATTTGAGTAGTTTAGAGAACCAATTATTTATTACATTCTATTTTGCTTATTTTCACTAACGTAGGGAAACAGATAATGCTGAAGAAATTGGGCGAATTGTAACAGATTTGGAGTCAAATATTGGTGAAAGCAGCAGGACAGTTTTACCTATTGCCGCACTCGGTTTTCAAGAGGTGTAGCAACTTTCGAATATATTGTAGTAATAGCTATCTCGCTTTTCTTTTGATTTGTATTACATGTAAATAATTCTTACAAAATTATAAAAATGTTTCAGGATGGTGCAACGGTATGGATCAAAGGTAAAGTGACCCACGTTATCAATCCGGACAGTTGTATTTATGCTTCATGTAGTGCATGCAAATATGGAACAGAAGTTGCTATTGGAGAGAAATTTTCATGTTCTAGGACTAAAACACCGCATATAGGAACATCCGAGTATAGGTAAGTAGGTTTTCAAATTTAACGTCTCCTATATCTTTACTGATATTTTAAATTTTAAATTTATTGAATATGTTTTAGTTTTAATTTAAATTTTTGTATAGGTGTAATCTTAAAATTCGCTTCGACGATGAAAGTTCCTCTATAAAACTAACTCTGTTTCAAGAACTTGCCGAGAAGGTCTTAAAACGGACAGCATCGCAGATTTCCTGCCTTTCACACGAGGTTTATTTTTTTTCTTTATTTTTTAGGAAACAAAAGGTAAAAAAGAAAAAAGGAGCCTTTTTTTAATTATAATCTTCGTATTTTTTTTTATGTAGGAACGTCTTTCATTGATCAGTGATTTTATCGACAGTATGAGCAGCCGACTGTTTACCATAAAGTTGTTAGCGAAACAGTTTGGAGATTCCAAGAAACAGCTACGATTTAGTGCCCAGTATGTAGAAGAAATAGAAGAATAAAAGACGCTTCTACTATATGATATGTTGTCATAACGTACGTACTTGTATATAGTCATCAATAAATCAGGTTTGGTTAGAAACTCATCTACTGTGTGTAACTTTTTTTTTTTTGGTTTGTTTGTTTTAAGGTGTGTGTGATGTGTATAGGTTTGTAATTTGTTTAATTATCTCGAGTTAGATGTAACATATTCGAATAAACAGACTTCGGATGTAATCCGTTTCTCATGTATCTTTTACGCGCACATTTAAATTTTTTTTACACTACTCTTGTATGGGAGAATTTTTGTACATTAACCTAACATTCTCGGAACATTCATGTCTTCCGGGATTTTCTATAACTTACATCTTTTAATAACTGTCTTAGTGTATTAAAGATTTAGAATTCCTTAGCGATAGTTTAGCCTAAAACATTTTCAGAGTGGAATTATAGTTTTAATAAAAGAGGCATTATAATAAATTAGAACGAAATACTATGTACTTAGGAAGAGGCAATCCATTGTAGATAAATAAAGCTGCTTATCGAATGTAACTTGTAAATTACGCTACATAACAGCATGTACAAAAATTTATAATGGTGTAGATTGCGATGCTCGCAATTTTTATACTCTCACAAATCTGTCTCCTCACTTGCTATTTTGAGATGTCACAATATTGTGATTTTACTATATTTTTTTGTCATTTCTCCAAATCTTATCTTGTGAAGCCTTATAAGACAAAGTTCTTAATTACATATATTTTGTTTTTTTATCCTTCAAGTTTCTATAAATTGCATTACCTATGTGTTCATGTGTATGTAAAAAATAATCCAAAGAAAAATTCCTCCACAATTTAAACTGTCAACAAAAACAAAGAATTTGAAGTTATATTTATATTTTTGCCACTTAAAGGTAAGCAAGTATTTTCTTTTTGTTTTGATTTTAATATAGTTTATGATATTAAAGTTTACACTTAATAAAATTTTAGAGGTTTTTTTCGCAGTATGGTTTTTACTCATTGTAGTACATTTTTCCAATATTGCCCCTCTCATTTGCTCTCCTCCCAAATTTTCTCATATTCTCTCTTTCACATATTACTGTACTAAGCAAAACCAAAAAAAAATACTGTTCAATTTTAAGACCTCCATCCCATGCCACCAACTGCCCACAACCACCCTTGCCAACCCACTTCCACCTCTTCAGCCCCTCAAACAACTTTCAATTGCAGCCATATAAGCATCTCAAACTGAACCATATAACATATAAATTGACTTCCAATTAAATTGAAGTTCGCTGGCCCTCGCGTCGACTGGCGGTGCCTACCACCAGAGTTGTGCCGCTTTTCCACCGGCCCGTCTGACAACCCACCCTTCAATCGGCGTCATCCCTAACCACCATGAAGCACCAAACCACACAATGATAAAACCAAAACCCCAAATATAAAACAGACTAAATGCAAAAAAATTGGAACCCAGAGCAGTACTTTCATGTATAATGTCTAATTTACTAATCAAAGACAGTGTTTCATTCAATTTATGATTTATAATTGAAAAAATATAATTGATTTAAGAGGTTGTATGGTTAGAATTTGAGAGAATTTCATTTATGGGGTGTTTGTAGTATACGAGTATGTAATGGAAATTAATGTGAAAAATGTACTGAGTTGACTAAAATGTGTACTGCGAAAATAAATTCCGTAAAATTTTTATTTATTTTCAAATTAGGTTTTAATTTTTGCATCAATTAAACTTTCTCGCACTAAATGTATTTATTTATAGATATAAGGATTAAATAAGATGCTCTCGACATATTTAAGAATACAATTTAAATAAATTTGTGATGATATAATGTCGAGAAGTATAGCGAATATGTTTTTATTTGAGAATATCTACAAATAGAAATCACCACTTTACAAGTGCTAAGAGTAGCACTTGTTATGAAATTAAAAGTTTCGTTTTCAGATACAATTATTTGTACAATGACAAAAAATTACATGATATTTCAAATGTGTACTGCGAAAATCAACACCCTTTAAATATTTTAATAATTTTTTCTCAGTTGTAATATTTTTTTTTGTTTATAGAAGCATATTCGCTTACGTACGTAAAATTTTAATTTTTTAACGTAGACTTCAATGTGAGTATGTTGTCGGATACTGCTTCAACTTCTCATGCCTATCAAACGTTAGAAGATAATCATCAAGCCGATTTCGTCGCAATTAGTTTAAAAGGTTTGGAACATTTTTACTTATTTGTGATTATTTTTTTCATTAACATACGTATATGAAAGTTTTGGTAATACTTTTTTTTTTTACAATTTTTAAGGTAGAAAAAGACTGCCAAAGAAACCATATGTACTTCCTTTGCCCAGTTTCTGCTCATATTGTGGGGCGAAATTGTTTAGGAACGAGTCTATAAATTTTTGTTGCAGTCAAGGCGATATTCGGCTGGCACAAAATGTTGTTCCGGAAATTATGCGTCATCTTTTTTTAGGAAATGACGCAAATTCAAATAATTTTCGAAAGTTTGTGTTGTTCTACAACAGTTCTTTCGCTTTTACATCGTACGGAGTAAAAAAGGATCACGAACTTGCTCATAGAAATCGTGGAATCTACACCTTTCGTGTTCAAGGACAATTTTACCATTTCATAAATGACGTGCTTCCAACACAAGGACAACCACGTTATATTCAACTATATTTCTTCGACACAGATGTAGAGCTTTGGCATCGTTTACAAAGTTGTCCTGATCTAACGCGTATTGTCGTTAGTACACTAATGAGGATTATGGAAATTAATCCTTATGCCAGTTTTTTTAGATCCTTGAGAGAAATTGGTATTCATGAGGAAAGTCGCATTGTTATTCGAGCTGATCCAACTCAGGATCAGCGCACTTACAATGCACCTACTGCATCTCAAGTAGCAGCAATTTGGGTTGAAGATGAAAGTTCGTATGAACCTCTGAGACATGATATTGTTGTATATGCTCGGTCAGGGATAAGCCTTCGTGTACGACACTACTATGGTTGTTATGACCCATTATAATATCCTCTTCTTTTTCCTTACGGCAACACTGGATGGCATAGATGCATTTACAAGTGTAATACTTCACATCGTCGTAGAGAAGTTTGTCCTACATTTCCTATAAACGAAGTTCTTGTCCAAACTGCCGATGATTTAATTGAAGCTGAGGATCAAGGTTTGTCTCTATTTCATATTTAATTATTTATTTTTTTTACCTATAATTATAGCTCGCGTTTAAAAACAAATATATTTTTACTTTTCAATACTACAGTTGCAAATTCTTCGGAATCGGAAAAAAAAGTCTCCTGTAGAGAGTATTACTGTTACCGTCTACAGATTCGTCCTAATGATTCGTCTATTTTACTGCGTTGTGGTCGACTTCTTCAGCAGTACGTTGTTGATATGTATATTAAACTTGAATCAACCAGACTTGATTTCATAAGAGCAAATCAATCTGTTATTAGAGCTGAACTTTATCAAGGCGTTATTGATAGCTATAACGCAGGCCAATTATATGGCTCTAATATTGGACAAGTTTATATTCTTCCAGCAAGCTTTTTAGGGTGTGGCAGAGACTTACGTTCTCGATATCTTAGTTCAATGTCTGTCGTACAACGTTACGGCAAACCAGATATCTTTCTAACCATGACATGTAACCCTAGATGGCCAGAAATAGAACGCGAATTACTACCACATGAAGAAGCCCAAAATAGGACTGATCTTGTCGCTCGTGTATTTCGAGCAAAACTTATCGAGGTTAAGAAAGAAATTGTCGAAAAAAAACTATTTGGTAATGTTGCTGGATACGTATATGTAGTTGAATTTCAGAAGAGAGGACTACCACATGCACATTTCCTCATCATATTGGATGCTAATAGCAAAATAAGATCCCCGGATCAATATGATGATTTTGTGTGCGCTGAAATTCCAGATGTGTTCGAAAATCCTCACCTTCATGCTGCTGTGTTAAAACATATGATGCATGGCCCTTGTGGTACAGACTTTCCTACAAATCCGTGCATGAAAAACGGAATATGTAAAAATCATTATCCGCGTGATTATGCGGATATGACGACAAATGGTCGCAATTCATATCCTATATATCGAAGACGACGAAATGGTAGAAATGCTGTCGTTCGTACAGCTACACTTGATAATAGGTGGGTTGTGCCTTATAATCCTTTTTTACTGGCAAAATACGATTGTCATTTAAATGTAGAAGTATGTTCAACAATAAAAGCAGTCAAGTATCTATACAAATATATTTTTAAGGGACATGATCGTGTTTCTTTTACGGTTGAAGATGGTATTGAACAACGTGATTATGATGAAATTAGTGCTTTTCAGTCCGCACGTTGGATATCACCACCTGAGGCAGTTTGGAGAATTTTTAGATTTTGCATGAATGAAATACTTCCTAATGTGGTGCCCTTGCAAGTTCATCTTCAGAATATGCAAACTGTACTCTTTCGTCCGTATGAACGCCTTGAGAATATTGCCGACGATGATAGCCGAAAGAGAACTATGTTAACCGCTTTTTTTGAACGAAATCAAACTGATTCTTATGCACGTACTCTACTGTACCAACAATTTCCGGAACACTATGTTTGGTTAGGGCAAAAAGACGAGAAGATTTGGCTTCCGCGAAGAAAAGGTTTTGCTGTTGGTAGGTTAGTCTACACCAACCCTACAGAAGGTGAACGATACTACTTGCGATTGTTACTTACAAATGTGCGAGGACCCCAATCGTTTGAAGATTTACGTACCGTCAATAATGTTAGACTATCTTCGTTTCAGGAAGCGGCATATCGACTAGGCCTTCTTGAGGATGATAATTCGGTTGAAAACAGTTTATTGGAAGCTTCAAATTTTCAGATGTAGTTTGCTTTAAGACGATTATTTGCTACATTACTAATTTATTGTGCGCCCAAAAGTCCTAGGATTTTATGGGATCGGTTTTTCTCAGCATTATCAGAAGACTACAAATTAGCATTTCCAGAAACTCCAAGTAAAGTTCTGAATCTTACGCTTAGAAGTATATCTGGCATCATAGAGTCAATGGGAAAGAGTTTCAACGATTTTGACTTTGGAGGGTTAAGATTAGAAGATGAAGCAATTGATATTCGTAGGTCTAAAGAATTTGAAGAGCAGCTTAGCATTCCTATTACACTAGAAGAGCTTAACGCAATCAACTTGCTGAATGTTGAACAAAAAAGAGCATATGAAATAATATATAATAGAGTTATGGAAAAAAGACCAAGTGCATTCTTTGTAGACGGTCCTGGTGGTACAGGCAAAACTTTCCTCTACTCATCACTTCTCGCACAGTTGCGCAAAAAAGGCTTTATTGCTCTAGCAGTTGCAAGTTCAAGAATTGCAGCATCAAATATTTCTGGTGGTAGAACATCGAATTCTCTCTTCAAGATTCCTCTTGATCTAGAAGAAAATCGAGGTAGTAAAATTTCAAAACAAAGTGCGCTTGCTGAATTGATTAGAGCATGCAGATTAATTATCTGGGATGAAGCTCCAATGGCAAAAAGACAATCAATTGAGCACTTTGAAAGAACATTACGTGACATTTGCTCAAAAAACATACCATTTGGAGGAAAAGTTGTTGTGTTTGGTGGAGATTTTCGTCAAGTGTTGCCGGTCATTCCAAAAAGTACACTTCGCGAGGCTATCAATGCGAGTTTGGTTATGTCTCCGCTGTGGCCTACGCTTGAAAAGATCAAATTAACTATCAATATGCGTGCCATTAATGACCCTTGCTTCAGTGATTTTGTTTTGAATGTTGGTGAAGGATGTCCACCCTATGAAAATGGTAAAGATATATCACTACCAAGAACCATTGTGATAAACAGCAGTCAGCAATTGTCATTGTTACACCGCTTGATTGAAGCTATCTACCCAAATGTAGATGACATTAATTTCAACTCATTGATTACAACGAGAAAAGCTATTTTAACCCCAAAGAATGATGACACCGACGCTATAAATTCCATATTGGTTTCTCGTCAACGGGGAGAAGCATTTGAATATAAAAGCTTTGATGAGGCTGTTGATATCACTACAGAACAGTACCCGATAGAATTTCTGAATACGTTAAATCCAGGAGGCCTTCCACCACACCATTTGGTACTGAAGAAAAACAGTCCGATAATTTTACTAAGGAACCTTGATCCAACTTCCGGACTTTGTAATGGAACAAGACTCATATGCAAAGCTTTTTCAAGAAATATTATTGATGCGGAAATTGTTATTGGACATCATAAAGGAGAGCGTGTTTTTATACCTCGCATACCTCTGCAACCATCTCCGGCTGATAAATTTCCTTTTAACTTTAAGAGAAAGCAATTTCCAATTAAACTTAGTTTTGCAATGACTGTTAATAAAGCGCAAGGGCAAACTTTGGATAAAGTAGGAATTTATTTAGCTCAACCGGTTTTTTCACATGGTCAGCTATATGTTGCCCTCTCTCGAGCTAAAAGAAGTTCTGATGTTGTTGTTGCTATAACATCTCAAAGTTCATCTGATAGTTCGCTTAAAACCAAAAATATTGTATGCTACGAAGTATTGCGACGTGCCGGTATAATGTAAGATAGTTATCTACTTTATTTCAAAGTTTATGTATTTTGTATGTAAGAATATCTTTCTGAATACATATTGTATAGCGAAAGTATTTTGTACTCTTACGTGTGTATGTATTTATATAATTTAATTTTCACTATCATATATTTTTCTTTTAATGTTGATCACAATTTGTTTTGTTAGATGATTTATGACCTTATTTTTGTTAATAAACTATTTATTTCAGCAATACATATTACTATAACTTAATAAAAGAATTTTATATTTATCAATTATATACGATAAGGAATATTATAATATACATTTTTTTTATTTTTTATTTTAATTAATTTAAGATACTTTAATCAAATAGAAAATACGGTTTCAAAATCGATGCAAACTGAATAATACGTATATATCTTCTATCTTGGATACCAATTCATATATTAAGGATAGGTTATGAGTCATTCGACACAGAAATATTGACACACTAATGTTTAACACGTACTGGATACGTGTGTTAAACATAAAGCATTTTGTGCTCCTATATATATGTGCATATCTTTTATATATAATATTTATATAACCGACCTGCACATGATGGGTATATCTACAACATTAAAATTTAATGCTTTTTCGTTTCTTATATTTTTTGTTTTTAACATATAACAATTTAACTAACGACTTTATTGTTTTCTCTTTTTCTATAGAATTGATGGATGCGTCTCGCGTTTGTGTTGAAGTTAATCTTAAAGCAGTGTTGAATTCTATTTTAAATAAGATCAAACTAGCACCTGCAGAATATGGAATACACGCTGTGACACACGATGAAGTAAAAGCTTATGTTCAGATACATGGTGTTGGAAATCCTCCAAAGTGTGTTAAATTTATTGGAAGCTCTTCAAGGCTTATTGGGCCGTCAGAGCAAAACTGCACTCGCAAAGCAATGAAATTTATTTGTGATATGTATGACATCGATGTTCTTGACTTCAACTTTTATGAGTTACAATATGTTAAACATAATTATCATATGTTAGAACAGAAATACAATCAGCTAAAGCGTCAGACGGCATATGTAACAGTTGAGGCCGTACCTACTTCGAGTGACGACTTTAGTGTTTAATGTAATTTATTAGAAAATGTGTTGTTTAAATAGAAGTTTATGTATAATCAGAATGTATAATACGTATATTTTGTAAGTTACTAAGAGTGTTTGAATAAAGCATGCTTTTATTGTATATAACGTTTTAGAAAGATTTTATCGATATGCGATTGAAATTCAATTGTTTGCCGCCGCGTGCGACACTAGTCTATCAAAATGAAGATACCAAAAGTTACAGCTTCTTCAAAAAAAAAAAAAAAAAGTTAAAAAGGAAAAAGAAGAATATACCTGCAATAAGCAAAGGACAAACAGTAACTTCCAACGCCATACCCATAGCTTTTTGGTGAGAAAGATGAATGTTTAATGCCTGACTATTAACTTGATGGAGTTAACTTGCTTAATTTGGTGAGTGGTGACAATGTAATTAGGAACTATCAATTACCAAATGGTACCAAGTAATTACAACAATAAGTCTCTTATGACGGGTCAAGTATCACTTACATTGTTAGAAAAGATAAAAGTAGAGGTGATTTGGAAATTACGAAAGACTTGTCTTCCCTGGGAATTATAAAAGGCTTGTCTTTATCTATACAAATGAGTTTTATTTAACCCGTCACAAATGAGAATTTGTGTAATTACAAAGTATGTGTGCTCTTACTGCTCTCATTCCCTTCCTTCCCATCCAGTAGTGTCGACATAATTTTTTATTTTTGTTAATCTAAAACAGGTTAATAACAAGGTTTTTGTATTGTTAACATCATAGTAAGACTACGTATCCTCTAAAATTGATTTAATAAGTTGTTACATTGTGTGATTTTATGGGTGTGTATTGTATAATGTATCTAAATTCTTTTATTTACGTCTTAAATATGTATGTTAATATTCAATTTAATGTTCATCGTACACATTACATCGTATTCATAGATTAAAGTTAAGTATATAGAGAAAAAACACAATCTCTCTCTAAAAAAAGTCTCTCTCTAAAATCCTCTAAAAATACTAACCCTAATTTTCAAGTTCATCAATTAGGGGATGCCGTTAGACCTGGCAAAATGGGCCAGACCCGAATGACCCGACCCGAAAAGGCTGACCCGAGACCCGAAAAAGACCCGAACTTGCTTGACCCGAATATAACCCGAAACCCGAATTGACCCGACCCGACCCGACCCAGACCCGACCCGAACATTGTCTGACCCAATGTTGACCCAACCCGAGGTGACCCAATCCGAAAAAACCCGACTCATAACTAACCTGATCCCAAATGACTTGAAGTAACCCGAAATGACCCGAAACGACTAGTACTAACTCATATTAATACTATATATATCAAAATAAAGTTTCATTGGTTACAATAATCCCTAATAAATAGTTAAATTTGCAAAATAGTATTTCTTAATCAAAATAATATTAACTTAAGTGCTTAGCCCTTAACTCAAAAGCAATCTGACCCAAAATGACCTATACCCGAAAATGACCCGACCCGAAATGACCCGACAACAGGTCATCCGAAATTGATCCGAAACCCGAAGCGACCCGACCCGACCCGAAATATGTGGCAGACCCGAAATGACCCGACCCAAACTGACCCGACCCGTACCCGACCCGAGTGACCCGTTTTGCCAGGTCTAGATGCCGTCTACCAATTTTGGTGGAGGTAAGCTCCAATTTTTTCCGTTTTTCTTACTAAATATTTATTAATTATATGCAAATAAATCTCGTCTCTCCTTTATTGAGATTTGTCCCCACCTTTGTTTTTCTTAATAAATATTTGTTAATTATATGTAAATTATTCTTCTCTCTCCTTTATTGGAGATTTGTCCTCACCTTTGTGTGAGTTTTGTTCTCATCTTGTGTGAGATTCATCCCTCTATTTGAGAGGTTCAAGAATTATGTGGAAGATCAATGGTCTTATATGTAGTCATATGGTGCTGCAATGGATATTGAATTATTGCTTATGATTTGTGAGATCGGACAAGATTCATCTCTTTCAAAACTTTATTATCAGATCTATGGATCCCCTTGGAGTTGGATCTAAACGATCTTAGTTTTAGGAAGAGTTTGTCTTGCTTGTGTTTTACAAATTTGTATTCAGTTGATTTTAATTTTTGTTGCAATTTTTATATGACATATTGTCATATTATTATTATTAATAAAATTGATCTTTTACTCAAAAAAAAAAAAGATTAAAGTTAAGTACATCTAGCTGATTAATTTCTTATCATCATAGCCTGATTATTTTCATAGCATCATACGGAGTACCTATTATGTTCTCAAAATCGTAAAACCTATTCATTATTTAATTACACCTAATTTATACTTATTATGCTATAACTAAATTCTAAAACAATTAGTCTTGCTGAAGACGGGTCGAATCAAGTGACGAATAATAGCACTCACAAAACGAATAGGGGGGACAAGGTGGGGACACCCCCATGTGCTTCTCTCTCTCCTCTATTTGGGTCATTAGTGAGGGAAAATGATATTCGTCACTCCAAAGTGACGGATACGTGCCGTCACAAATGAGATTTTGTGATTCTAAAAACGTAATATTATGAGGTGAAATGTAGTTGTGAGCCCCGTTCATCGAGTTATAAACACAGTTAATATTGGTTCGAATTGAAGATACTCCAATAGTAGAATCTTGAAACTTTTACAAATTGGTCATAAGACTCACAACGTGGTTTCACCACCTTGATTTTATTTCCATATCTAGCGTAGTGTACTCCGTACAAGGTACAACATACTAATCAATAGTATATATTAATTTCAGAAACCAAGGGACTTCAATGTAATTAAAGAAAGTTATACAAATTAATTATACTATATAGTTTTAAATCACTAGCACCGTGTGATGGACCCGATTAAGGGATCTCAATGCAAATATTATAAAGTTTGGGTTAAAATTAAACTTTATAAAAGCTTGATAATTTTCCTAAACATTTGTAAGAGACTAAAACATGGTCAATTTCCTTAAAATAAAATAATTAATTAAGAAGGTCAATTTCCGTAAAATAAAATAATTAATTAAGATGGTCAATTTCAATGATACTAAAAGAAAGAAGATGCTTGGTAATTTTCCTAAATATTTATAGAAGACTAGAAGATGGTCAATTTTCTTAAAATTAATTAGTATAAACATGCACACTTATGGTATTAATTATTAATAATCATAAAATTATATATTAAATTTAAAATCTATTCAATTTTATTAAACTCTATAGTTTATTAGATGTATAGAGATGTTAATTATTTAACATTTACGGCGGGAGTAGTGAATGTAACAATGATTACCGACAAGTAGTGAAATGTTATTACTATTGTTTCATTAATAAGAATAAAATATTAATAGCGGGAGTAGTAAATTTGTCTCAAAATTTATTTCATCGTAATTTTAGGATATGTTATAGAAAAATATATTAATGATAAATTTATGGGTTATGCAACTTTAAGTAATTTTATTTAATAAAAAGTATAATATAAATATGCCTTGATGAAGAATATTTATGAAAACTACATTAAATTAAAGTAATTAAATTTAGAAAACACAATAATATAGTGATTTTCCTTAAAATTAACATGCCCCACTTATGAAATTAATTAGTTCATCATAGAATTATGAATTAAGTTAAATGTATAAAAAGTAATAGTAGCGGCAACGAGATTAATAAAATTAACAGTATTAATGTAGGAGTAGTGACAGTTATAATAAAGACAGTGGGAGTAGTGAATCTAACAACGAATGTAGTGAAAGTAACAGTGGTAACAATGAGAAAAAGTATGAACAATTAAATAACCAATTGACTCAAGGAAATATTTTATTTATTTAAATATAGGCGGATAAAATTAACTGGAATAATGAATTTAACAAAAAAATAGAGGAATTAAGAAAAAAAAAGTAACCATGGGAGTAGTGAACGTAATGATATTAACAAAAAATGTCGTGAGAGTAATAATATTAATAGCGGGGTAGTGAACGTGTCTCATAATTTGAAAATAAATTTTAAATTTCATTATAATTACAAGATATGTCATAGAAAAATATATTACTAATAGTAAACGTCTGAGTTAGACAACTTCAACATAGTTTATTTCATTGAAAATAAAATTTAACAATAAATAGAGGTAGCCCGGGCGAAGCCGGACACCAAACCTAGTCTAGATAGTAAACTACTAACCTTGTTTTAAAACTTAAAATCTAAAACAAAGTCAAAGTTGGCCAGATTTGCCCATCTCTTCATCAACCTTCTTCAGAAAGATGAGAGCTTTACATTCATAATAATACAATACAAGAGCAACCCACTTGACCAAATTCCCTAAACAAAACAACACAATAACAACTAAAGTCACCACCATTCTTTCAACATTCATACTATACATTCCTTCAAGTAAAAGAGGCATCCTTACAACAACACTATACACAAACCAAACCAGCATCAATTGAAACCCTGTTTGCTTGCTATGCATCCGACAATAACCCGAAATCTCTAACGCATCCACCCCCATATCGTCTTCCAATACCGATATCACAATACCCATGTTCCAAATTGCACTCCAATCTAAGAACTTGTAGAGGAAACCCATGAAAAACATTGCATGAAACATTATTAAGAGGGCATTCATGTAAATGTTTCTTGGCAAGTAATACTCAAAGTAAAGCCCTGAAGAAAGGATATAGTAATTTGCCAATGTCCAAAATAGTCCTACAATATTAGAAGTTGACAGTAATTGAACCAATACACAAGTAATTAAAGGACCCTTGACCTTACCCTTTTGATAAAACACCTCTTTCAGGGTTATTTCTTTCTCATCCCCGTCATGTATTTTTGCAGCGATTCTTGTAATCATAGTAATGCTAAAAACCTCAATAAAAGGAGTAAAAACCATATAAAACGGAACAATCTGTAAAAGACTGCGAATACCCTTTCGGCTTTGATCACTCTCATCATGGAAAATGAAGTTATCAAGGTCGAAATCGTAATAATAGGTGTGTGAAGGTTGAACTACCAATTCTGATATAGCAGCAACTATTTTGTGAATATTGGATTCATAGATAACCATGAAAGCTAACAAAGGGATGGTAGACAAAATCAAAAACAACATACACTTGGTGTTACTTGTAATGTTTTTCAGGGCAGATTTCAAGATTACAATTGACTTGTGATTCTTGAGGTTGAATACACATACACCCTGCTCCACCCGGTTTCTGATACCGGGTTCTTGCCGAGAATCCGGGCCTTCTTCGGGGCATTGTAGGAGAGACTGATCAGTTTCAGAATCCATTAATATTTTTTTTTAACCTACCCACAAGTGTTCAACTACTCCTACTCTAGATTACAAAGCAGGAGACTTTTTGAGATGGCCAACACTAATATTTTATAAAAATAAATGGGTTATTGTAGATGTGTCCAAGCTTAATAAATGGCTGGTTAGTTAGTTGACCTTGACTTTTGGTGCACCTTATTGTTTTCATGTAAACAGGAGTATTATAAGAGTAGAATATTCCCAAAGCAACTAGTCTTGGCAAATGTGAAATGTCCTTGTAGTTGTAGGGCTCCCAACCACAAAGAATAGTCAGTGCCAATTTAGCTGTAACTTAACTAAAGATATTTCAGCCCAATTTTTACCTGAAAAAACCACGTGAGCCAGTAATAGAGCGGGACTGGGTGGTAATAAAATTCACTACACAAATTCTCATTTGTGATGGCCGATATTTGTTACAAAGTTGTGACGGGTCAAATAAAACCCATATAGAAGGATAAAGACGAATCATTTGTGATTCACTATGCATTTTACTTTTTGTCTTATCTATCACGTGGGTGATACTTGACCCGTCACAAGTGAGACCTATTGAATTCAGTAATACCCACTCACAAGTCACATACTTCCTCTGTTCCATTGAATTGTTTACGTTTGCTTTTTGGGCATTATTCATAAGTGAGAAGAATTTTCAATACAACTTCTAATGTATAACATAAAAGATAGTCTTCTGAGATCTTATTTAAATTGTCTTACCGAGTGCATTATGAATATCAAATTTTTATAATTTTTAATGATATATAATTAAAGATACGAATAAAAGAAAATAGGCATTGACATATGTGTATAAAGCAAACTAAACTATTCTATAGAACGAAGGAAGTACGTATTATAGGCCCTCTTAAAGAGTTAAAGAGGCGTGAAAAATTAAAATAAGCCGATAGTGGTATCGACCATGAGCAGCATCTTGTGAACATTGACTTGAATGCATTCTAAGTAGTTAGGGTGAGCTGGTGAATTGTTTAACGACATTGGAATAACATTGTACCGGTTTTGAGCTAGTTAGGGTCTCAGGGATAACATTGTACTCCGTAGTAAATATGATAATGTTGAAATTATTTGTTTTTTCGTGGACTGTCCCTGGACACACTACATATAGCTCTAATCAACGAAAAATATATTTCCTCTAATTTTCTATTATCTTTCCTATTTTCTTTTTAACACAAGTTTGATTATCTTCACTCTTTCATTTTTTGGAAGTTTCATTCATTATTTTATTATTTTCTCTCTCATAAAAATCAACAACTCTCACTACTTTATCCATTCTTTTATTCATTCTTTATTATTTTCTCTCTCTTATAATCTTTACAATTTATAATATTTACCAATACTTTATTCCTTTTTATTCCCCTTTCTTAATTTTTTGTGCTCCAAATAAAGGGGAAGATATTAGGAAATTGGAGAGAGTATTAGAATTGTAAGATAGATTATATTGATGTATGTTGAATGTACATTGACTAAGGATTTACAAGCTATATATATAGAGCAGAGAAGAGACTAAATAAGGCTGGTAAAGGGAGCCTCTAGACAATAATATAAATCATCCTATATTTACAATGTGAAAATATCAGTTGATTGAGGAAGTGATTGATTGTGTTGATTTGTTTGCTATATTTGCAGATTCCGAAGATAGGGAAGATATTTGGTTTTGTGAGACGAAATCGGGTCGGTTTTGAGTAGCTTGTGAAGATTATTGTTAAAAGGTAGGTTAATCCTACTCGGTTCCAATAATGTGGTGTTGTTTATGTTGTTGTTGTTAACGTTGAATTTAGTCTTAAATGATTAGGGCATTTGCATTAGAACATGTTCAGTGATTAATTGCATTGTTAATGAGATGATTGTGATAAGTTGGGTTGTGTATTATGTATTGGTTATTGTCACATGTGTTGATGATGTGTTGTTGTTGTTGAGGATACGTAAAATAGTTGGAAGACCGTCTTACACTTGAGCCGCCTTTTAGAGCTTTCCATTGGAAAATAAATGTGCACATTAATGACTTGAGTACGGAGGGACTCGTGTGGTTGAGGCACGACGTCTGACAGGGGATCCGGTTGGCTTCCGGACCCGGTACGTTTGGGCGTGTCCCGCTACCTATTTGTGAGTTTTGGTGTCGTTGGCGTGTCCCTGACACTGGTGGTTGTGGGCATGTCTGAGCGTGTCCCGGTACCGGCATGGTGATGGTAAAATAATGTCTCATTCATACCTTTGACATGTTGCATATTCATCTATCATGATGTGTCTTATGTTATTTATTGAAACTGACGTGTCTGTGTAATTGTCACCTATTTTCAGGGTGGTCTGTTTCGATCCATATAATATTTCCAATCATATGGGGAGCAGGTTGAGTACAGGTTGTTTTGGTGTCACGTGGGAGACGGGACGAGCTTTGGACTTGGAGCCGAGTGTCACTTCAATAGAAGAGTTTAGTAGTCATGAGTTGTATCGTTCCTTTATTTATTCATTCATGGTTGTGTAATTCACTAAAAACTTTATTTATTTAAATTGTTTCTAATTTGTAACTCCGATTTCAACGTCTCGGGAAACCGAGATGGTAACATCCTCCCATTGCCTTGGTCGGGCAAGAAGGGGTGTTACAATCACATTCCATAACCATGCTTTCAACATGGCATTACATTGTCGCCAAACCACTGCCTCAAGGTCTCTGTCTCCTTCGACCCCGAATGGTATTTTTGACCTTTCCTTCAATGAATCCTAGTTTGTTTTTTGCATCAAGACCATTTCTAACAACGTCTGCCTACTATTCATAATTTTCGCCGTTAAAGATGATTTGCGTAAGAGTCAAATTAGGGTTATCCGATGGATGAAGGTAAATAGGCGAACTCATGAGAATGGTATTGATTTTATTGTCTTTGTTTTTGGCATCTCCTCCTGGCATGGTGTAGTTTTGATTTGTGTAAAAAAAAAGCTCACGATACCATATTAATTTTGTGAAAACAGGAAGAAGATGAATGAAGTTTTTCTCTTATTCATCAACGTAATACAAGGCTGGCTTATATACAATGTACACCGTCTAAACAACCCATCTCTACTAAGGCAACTAAACCTACCAATAAGGAAAACTAAATCACAACAATATACTACGTATACTTCTTGATCTACAAGTATGCCATGTTTGTTTGAAGTAAATAATATCTTTTGATATTATTCTTTCAGAAATTGCTCCCATAAATTTAAGTGTTTTTAAACGGTTGTCTATTTTACAGTTTAGTCCAAATTTGAGCAGTAAAAGGTTGTACCTTCTAGGTTTCAACACCGCTGCATTTCCAGGCAAAATTACTAAAGATCCCCCCTAAAATACTCATTTCGCCCCTAAAGTTCATTTCTTTTTCCAAGTTTGCCCTTCTCTCTACTTTAACTCTCTAAAATTTGTTTTTTTCCGGAAAAATTTAAATGAGTGACGAAAATCCTTTTTTTAATTATCTCTTTAATTCGTACAATAATGATAATTCGTACAATAATGATGGATATCGATTTCAAAACGATTGGAATGCCGAACAACATTATCGATACAACGATCAACAATATAGTTACGGTAACGGTGAAAGTAGTGGTTATGGAGACGGTAGTAACACGGGAAATTACGAGGAAGCTGAAAATACGCAAGACAATGAAAACACGCAAGACAATGAGGTAAATTTGACGCATTTTTGTACTGGTATTTTTTACACGCGTAGAACATTTTCCAGAAATAACGATTTCGTGTGGATTCACGAAAGGGTCCAGGAATAATCGCGCAAAAAACACGAAATTACCCAGGCTAATTCGTGTAAACTACACGAAATGGCCCAGGTTTTTTCGTGTGATTTACACGAAATGGCCCAGGTTTTTTCGTGCCCAGGCTGTTTCGTGTATTTCACACGAATGGACCTTTTTTTTATACGTTTTTGTGTTTTATTTTTTTTTAAATAAAAAAATGGTTAATGGATTTAATTAGGAAAATTATGAAGATCCCGGTGAAGAGAATGTTGATTACGGTGATATGTTTGTATTTGAGCATCCGTTTAACACATTTGAAGAAGCATTTGATCGTTGTGATGAAATTGCATATGGGTTAGGCTTTCATTTGGTAAAGGCTAAGTATCACATGGAAAAGAGTCCTCCGTATAAAATTGTGAAATGTGAGCGATACGGATGTTATAATAGCAAGGCTAAGGATCCCTTGAAACCGCAAAGAAAATCGAAAACCAAAAAATTTATGTGTCCATTTTCATTAAGAATGATTAAAAAAGGTGAAGGTGTGTGGGTTGTTGTTCCGAAGTGCGGGGTTCACAATCACAAGTTTGGAAAATTTATAGAAGGTTATAGGAGTAGAGCGAAATTTACTGAAGAACAGAAAGAATTGATTAAGCAGTATCGGCAGTCTCATGTGAAACCGGGGATGGTTAGACACGCTTTTACGCTTCGGTATCCTGATCAACCGCCTCCGATTCTGAAACAAATTTATAATGAGAATGCCCGATTGAGTGCGAAGGATAAAGATGGGAGAAATAGTGTGCAATATATATTGCATTTAGCGAATCAAGCTAACTACCTTAGTGAGTCCGTCAAACATCCTGAAACAAAAAAACTTACACATGCTTGATTTACTCATCCAGAGGCGGTGCAGATGTTTAAAGCGTGGCCAAATGTTATTCTAATCGACTCCACCTACAAGACAAATAAATACGGTCTTATATTGATTCAATGTGTAGGTGTCACATCTGTTGGAAAAAGTTTTTTGATAGGTTACGCGCTAATTGAGAATGAGGATAAAGAAGGGTATAAGTGGGTTTTGAGAAGGTTAGAGTCATTGTTGGAACCAGGTGTGAGGCCAACAGTCATAGTTACGGATCACGGGCGTGGTCTACTTGCTGCACTTTCTACTGTATTTCGTACTTCCCATCATTTCTTGTGCTTATTTCACGTATACACTGGAATACTCCGTATTTATGAGTCTCTGGGTACTCTATCGAGTAGGCCTTACTCTGTCGAGTAAGGGTGAGTTGCGTTTTAAAATAGTTTCTGACCTGTTAGGTACTCGATCGAGTAACGTGGGTACTCGATCGAGTAAGGGGGCACTCGATCGAGTACCTTAGCTACTCGATCGAGTAGCCGGTTTACGGGGAGTTATTTCTCGGGTTTTGTTAATTATGCGATTAAGGTATATAATCTTTTCCGTCATTGTTCTAAACACTTTTCAAAACCTAAATTACTGTCAAGAGAGAAAGCAATGTACGTTCTTCACTTTAATTGCATTGTTAGCAAATCCCGGAGTTTGGAAGGTCGGATTTCATCGTTCGTTATACCGTTGAGATCCTTGCGTCGAGGGTAAGACCTATGTACCGTTTTTATAATATTTCCTTTAAGTTGTTTAAACCCTAATATGGGGATTTGGGGGTTTTGTGTAGATTGTGACTTGGTAGTGTTTATGTGTTTGTATGATAGGAGGAGGTTTTGTAGAAGAGGCTTTTTGATACAGCTGTTGAGACCGTCTGATAGTTGTGCTTTCCAGGTAGGATTTCCTACTCAGTATTAGTCCCATAATGTGATGTTGATGTGTTGTGGTTGATTGAATAATATAGTAATTGTATTGTGACGGTTGTGATTGTGATTTCTTGTCTCTGGTTCTCGAGACGCGTTCTCGGCTGAATGGAGTCACTTGCGGGAGTGGTTTCACGCTCTAGTTTCGTCCTTCGTGGAAACCGCCACGGAAGGGGATGTGCACATTAATGGACAGGGTTATCGCTCATTATGAGGAGCGGGGATTTGGTGGGTACAGCTGCGGTCCCCCACTGGCAGGGCTGGTCCAGTGGACAGTCGGTGATTGAGATTGGTGGGACTGATGTGATTGTGTGTGTGACGGTGTGAGATAGCTGTTTATCGTATTGTTGATATATATATATATATATATATATATATATATATATATATATATGTATATTGTGTGATTAGTACTGACCCCATGTTGTTGTTTGTAAAACCTGCGGTGATCCATTCGGGGATGGTGAGCAGTAATTGAGCAGGGTTTGAGTTGAGTCACATGGGATTGCTGGGATTGCCACTGTCAGATGATAGAAGTCTTCCGCTGTAGCTTAGTCGTTTAATAAACTTTACATTTAGTTGATTAGACAGTTGGTTTGAGAACTTGTACCCGTATTTTGGGATTTGGCTTGGTTTGTACTTTTCACTAAAGTTATACTATTAAATGTTGTTTCATTATTGTCTTATGATTATCATGCCTCGGGTAACCGAGATGGTAGTATCCTTATACCTGAGTGGTCCTGGTAAGGCACTTGGAGTATGGGGGTGTTACAAATGGTATCAGAGCGACGATCCTGAAACCTGTAACCAATAAATCTAATGAATATAGGGAGTCAATTAAAATGAACCCGGGGTAAAGGTTGTAGGAGCTAATGCAAAGGCTTGGGATACGTCCTGAAGTCGCGAACTTGCCCTACAATTTTGAACCGGTCACATGGGGGTTGTATGTCGAGGTCGTATGCGGTGTTTGTTAGCTTATGTGTGGATGTGATGAAGTATGTGTAATTGTTGGATGTTGGGAGTAGAAAGTTGAGAATGTGAAAGGAAGATTGATGAGATATATAGAACTGTTGTTGGAATGAGAAGCATGATGCATGTTTACTATGTGGCGTTTAATAACATGATAGAGTTATTTCGTTGATTGTATGAAGAGTTGTGTAGCATTATATGCTTAGTTATGATATAATGTTGGGATTTATAAAGTTGTTTATAATGTGGAATATGATATAACATGCGGGTAGCGTTTTTGAGTTAGCATGACTCGATCGAGTGGGACTGACTTGATCGGGTGGGTATTTGACGATTTTGAATCCAGAATCGTGTTTTTGGACACTCGATCGAGTACCTAGGGCACTCGATCGAGTAGGGGGTCACTCGATCGAGTAGCCGGGCTACTCGGTCGAGTATGTTAGAGGTCAGAAGGTCTGTTTTGGGTCTGGAGTCGGGGCACTCGATCGAGTATGATGGGCACTCGATCGAGTAGCCTGCTACTCGATCGAGTAGGTTAGGGAACTCGATCGAGTATGTCCTGGGCAGCTTGCTTTCGTGTTTTGAGGTTTGGTACGTATGTTTATATCCACCCCTTTTCTGATATAGTTTCAAGATGCCGCCCAAGAAGAATGCTTTGTATGCGAGAGCTGAGCTTATGAACATAGATGATATCGTTAAGATGTTGGAGCATCAGGATGCTCTTACGGAGGCTTTAAAGACGGCGGGAAAGGATAAGGAGAAGGAGGTTGATCACTCTAAAATCAGCCTCTATATAGCGAGGTTTAACCCGAAAGAGTACAAGGGGGTTGAGGAGCCTAACCTTCTTGATAACTGGCATAGAGAGATGGAGAACATACTAAATTTGGTTCACTGTCTTGATGAGATAAGAGTAGAACAAGCTGCGTTCTACCTGAGGGAAGCAGCTGGCAAGTGGTGGGATACGGTGAAAGTGAGTGCTAAGGAGTTGTATGCGAACCAAGGTTTACCTGCTATACCTTGGGAAGAGTTTCGTAAGGCTATGAGAAAAGAGTTCGTACCAAAGCATGTGAGGAGTAAGTTGAGAGAGGAGTTCGATAGGTTTAAGATGACATCTGACATGTCTGTGGCCGAGTACTACATGCAGTTTAATGAGAAGTCTTGGTATGCTGAGGATATGGGTTTGAGTGAGGAGAACCTGGCGCTGAGGTTTGAGAGGGGTTTGACCCCTAAGATCATGGATAAGTTACCCGTGGGAATCCTTACTGACGTTAAGGAAGCTTATGAGAGAGCTGGAAGAGCTGAGAGGTTAGTAGAGATGGCTCAGGAGAGAGTGGGAGTTGAGAAAAGAAAGTCTGAGAGTGAGGGTGGTGGCCAATCTAGTCACAAGAAAGGCAGCCACAATCAAACTAGAGGGTTTTCTTCTGGGTCAGGGTTCAGTGCTGGGGCTTCCTTTGGGCGTGGCCGTGGAAGTGTTAGTGGTGGTTGGGGAATGACCTGCTATAGTTGTGGTGGCGTAGGCCACAAGAGACATGAGTGCACAAGTGCACCTGGAACTTTCCAGAGACCTACGCAGAGCTGTGCGAGTAATACACCGACTGGATCATGGTCAAACCGGGGAAGTCAGAGCTATCAGAGTGGAGGTAACCGCAACGGCGGTAATTCTTATCAGAAACCACCGACGAACAACAACAACAATCAAGAGTCGGGTGCTAAGCCGACCACATCGCCCGATTCGTCCAGGAGGTGGACGGAAGACCGATGGAAAGTTGTTCATGATGGAGAAGCGGTGAAGATGATGCACACGTTATCACTGGTACTTTTCTTGTTAACGGTATTCATACCTTTGTTTTGTTTGATTCGGGGGCGTCTCAGTCGTTTGTATCTCCGAGTCATGTTAAACGGTTGAGTCTGTATCATGTGGGAGGTTATATAGGGATGTACCTATGATAATTGGGCAAGTTGATCTACCAGTAGACTTGCTAGAGTTTCCTTTTAGCGGTTTTGAGATGATAGTTGGGATGGATTGGTTGGGAAAGTATAAAGCTAAGATAGACTGTCATCAAAAGAAAGTGTCTTTAAGAGGTCCTAAGGGCGTTAGTGTGTCTTATCGTGGGTTTCTGGTCAAACCCAAAGTTAAGTTGATTGCAGCTGTTACTTTGAAGTCTTATCTGAGGAAGGGATGTCCTTTGATCTTGTGCCATGTGAGAGATGACCGGATAGAGAGCCCGACAGTTGATCAGATACCAGTGGTGGGAGAGTTTGAGGATGTGTTTCCGGAGGATATTCCGGGGTTGCCACCGAAGAGAGAGATAGATTTCACAGTTGAGTTGAAACCGGGGACGGGGCAAATCTCTAAGGCACCGTACCGGATGGGTCCTAAGGAAATGGAGGAGCTTAGGAAGCAGTTAGATGATCTGATAGAGAAGGGATACATTAGACCAAGTGTATCGCCGTGGGGAGCACCAGTCCTTTTTGTGAAGAATAAAGATGGGAGTTTGAGGTTGTGCATAGACTATAGAGAGTCGAACCGAGTGATGTGAAGAACAAGTATCCTTTGCCAAGGATAGATGACTTGTTTGATCAGTTGAGTGGTGCATCAGTCTTTTCCAAGATTGATTTGAGGTCGAGGTACCATCAGGTGAAGATTAGAGAGATGGACATACCAAAGACAGCTTTCACGTCGAGGTATGGCCATTATGAGTATGTGGTGATGCCGTTTGGGTTATCTAATGCACCGGCAATGTTTATGGATTTGATGAATAGGATCTTTGACAGTTTTGGATAAGTTTGTGGTGGTGTTTATCGATGACATCTTAGTCTACTCCAAGACTAAGGAGGAGCATGAGGAGCATCCGAGGATTGTGTTGCAGACTTTGAGGGATCATGAGTTGTATGCTAAGTTTGTCCAAGTGCGAGTTACGGTTAGAGAAAGTTGCTTTTCTCGGGGCATGTGATCTCTAAGGAGGGAGTACTGTGGATCGGCAAAGATTGAGGGCGGTGACAAAGTGGGAAGCACCAAAGAATGTTCTTGAGATCGGGAGTTTTCTCGGGTTTATTTGGTACTACGTGACGGTTTGTGAAAGATTTCTCCAAGATAGCTAGACCTATGATAGCGTTGATGAGAAAAGAGAACAGGTTTCGTTGGGATGAGAGTTGTGAGACGGCGTTCCAAACATTAAAGGAGCGTTTGACCACAACTCCTATCTTAGCATTGCCGGAAGGGATTGAGAACTTTGAGATTTATACAGATGCCTCAAAGAATGGGTTGGGATGTGGGTTGGGTTGGTGATTGCCTATGCTTCTAGGCAATTAAAGCCTTATGAGGAGAACTACCCTACTCATGATCTGGAGTTGGGTGCAGTGGTGTTTGCTCTCAAGATATGGAGACATTACCTTTATGGAGCAATCTTTAAGGTATTTTTTGATCACAAGAGTCTCAAGTACATTTTCACTCAAAAGGAGTTGAACATGAGACAGAGGAGGTGGATGAAGCTGATTGGCGATTATGACATGGAAATTATCTACCATGAAGGGAAGGCCAATGTTGTTGCAGATGCTTTGAGTAGAAAGAGTGTACATTCCTTGTGTACAGCTCTATCTTTGATGAGGTTGAGAGATGAGGTAGCAAAGTTTGGTATACATATGATGCAGAGAGGAGATGCTGTGGGAGATTTGACAGTGCAGCTTGATCTTTATGAGGATATTCGAGGTAACCAGGCGTTGGATCCTAAGATGGTTGAGTGGAGAGCTGGAGTAGAGAAAGGGACAGTGTCTCGATTCTCTATTCATACAGATGGTAGTTTGAGGTTCGATGGTAGGTGGTGTGTCCCTAATGATGAGGAGCTGAAAAAGACAATCATGACAGAGGCACATTGTACACCATATTCAGTACATCCAAGTGGTGACAAGCTATACAAGGATTTGAAGAACACGTTTTGGTGGCCTGGGATGAAGAAAGAAACAGCAGAGTTTGTGGCCCGTTGTTTGACATGCCAGAGAGTTAAAGGGGAACAACGACGACCACAAGGTAAGATTCAGTCTTTAACGGTACCTGAGTGGAAGTGGGAGTCCATTTCTATGTATTTTATCGTGGGTTTGCCAAAGAGTCAACAGGGTAACAACATGATTTGGGTAATAGTGGATCGACTGACAAAGTCAGCTCACTTTGTTCCAATGAAAGATACATGGACTAAAGCACAATTGGCTATGGCCTATCGAAAGAACGTGCTTAAGTTACATGGAGTCCCTAAGGACATAGTGTCTGACAGAGATGCGAGATTTACATCAAGGTTTTGGAAAGAGTTGCAGGAATCGTTGGGAACAATTTTGAAGATGAGTACAACATTTCATCCTCGCGATGACATTTGGACAGACAGAGAGAACGATCAAAACTCTTGAGGATATTTTACGAGCTTGTGTGATGGACTTTGGTGGTAGCTGGAAACAGAGGTTGGATTTGATAGAGTTTTCTTACAACAACAGCTACCACACTAGTATTGGTATGGCACCGTTTGAGGCTTTGTATGGGAGGAGATGTAGGAGTCCGATTTGTTGGGACGATAGTGATGAGGCAGTGGTTTTAGGACCAGAGATGGTACATGAGATGGTTGAACAGATTAAGATGATCAGGGAACGGATGAGAGCAGCTCAGGATAGGCAAAAGAGTTATGCAGATCTACATCGCCGAGATATAGAGTTTCAAGTTGGGGGCAAGGTTCTTCTGAAAGTGTCACCTATGCGTGGGGTAATGAGATTTGGGAAGAAAGGCAAGCTGAGTCAGAAGTTTATCGGGCCTTATGAGATCTTAGAGCGAGTTGGGGAAGTTGCATATCGTCTGGCTTTACCAGCTGCGTTGGAGAGAGTGCATAACGTGTTTCATGTATCGCAGCTGCGAAAGTATGTGAGTGACGCGTCACATGTGTTAGAGGCAGATAGCTTAGAGCTAGATGAGTCCTTATCATATCTTGAGGTGCCTAAACAGATTCTTGACCGAAAGGTTAGGAAGACTAGGAGTGGTGAGACAGTTTTGCTTAAGATCCTTTGGTCTAACCACGAGACCGAGGAAGCTACATGGGAGCCAGAGGAGGTCATGAATGAGCGTTACCCTTTCCTTTTTGATCAGGTATTTATGGTTACGGGGACGTAACCTTGTTTCTTTTAGGGGGGTAGGAGATGATCGCGAAGAGTCTTTAAGAGTTTTTGTACCCTTTCGTGTTTTTGTACCCTTTCGTATGTTGTGTCAGTATGTTTGTCGGGATGAGTTTGGGTTAGTAACATGTTTTATGTCGAGTTTTGTTTTGGTTGTTGAGTCGGAAGTGTTGTGGGCGTATCTTTGTTTTGTGGTGGTTTGAACTTCGGGGACGAAGTTCTTTTTAAGGAGGGAAGACTGTAATACTCCGTATTTATGAGTCTCTGGGTACTCTATCGAGTAGGCCTTACTCTGTCGAGTAAGGGTGAGTTGCGTTTTAAAATAGTTTCTGACCTGTTGGGTACTCGATCGAGTAACGTGGGTACTCGATCGAGTAAGGGGGCACTCGATCGAGTACCTTAGCTACTCGATCGAGTAGCCGGTTTACGGGGAGTTATTTCTCGGGTTTTGTTAATTATGCGATTAAGGTATATAATCTTTTCCGTCATTGTTCTAAACACTTTTCAAAACCTAAATTACTGTCAAGAGAGAAAGCAAAGTACGTTCTTCACTTTAATCGCATTGTTAGCAAATCCCGGAGTTTGGAAGGTCGGATTTCATCGTTCGTTATACCGTTGAGATCCTTGCGTCGAGGGTAAGACCTATGTGCCGTTTTTATAATATTTCCTTTAAGTTGTTTAAACCCTAATATGGGGATTTTGGGGTTTTGTGTAGATTGTGATTTGGTAGTGTTTATGTGTTTGTATGATAGGAGGAGGTTTTCTAGAAGAGGCTTTTTGATACAGCTGTTGAGACCGTCTGATAGTTGTGCTTTCCAGGTAGGATTTCCTACTCAGTATTAGTCCCATAATGTGATGTTGATGTGTTGTGGTTGATTGAATAATATAGTAATTATATTGTGATGGTTGTGATTGTGATTGTTTGTCTCTGGTTCTCGAGACGCGTTCTCGGCTGAGTGGAGTCACTTGCGGGAGTGGCTTCACGCCCTAGTTTCGCCTTTCGTGGAACCCGCCACGGAAAGGGATGTGCACATTAATGGACAGGGTTATCGCTCATTATGAGGAGCGGGGATTTGGTGGGTACGGCTGCGGTCCCCTCTGGCAGGGTTAGTCCAGTGGACAGTCGGTGATTGAGATTGGTGGGACTGATGTGATTGTGTGTGTGACGGTGTGAGATAGCTATTTATCGTATTGTTGATATATATATAGATTGTGTGATTAGTACTGACCCCGTGTTGTTGTTTGTAAAACCTGCGGTGATCCATTCGGGGATGGTGAGCGAGAATTGAGCAGTTTGTTTGAGTTGAGTCACATGGGATTGCTGGGATTGCCATTGTCAGATGATAGAAGTCTTCCGCTGTAGCTTAGTCGTTTAATAAACTTTACATTTAGTTGATTAGACAGTTGGTTTGAGAACTTGTACCCGTATTTTGAGATTTGGCTTGGTTTGTACTTTTCACTAAAGTTATACTATTAAATGTTGTTTCGTTATTGTCTTATGATTATCATACCTTGGGTAACCGAGATGGTAGTATCCTTATACCTGAGTGGTCCTGGTAAGGCACTTGGTGTATGGGGGTGTTACATACACAACAATTGAGGCTAGAGCAACGAACATGGAGAGGAATGGTAATTTTGGGAAAGCGTTAGCACACGGTGCTTGGAAGAAAGTTGTTGAAGCTAAAACATTTGATGAATATACCATGGAGTGGAATGAGTTGCGGAAAAAATATTGTTGTCATCCTGCACTTATCAGTTATCTTGAGTTGTCTTGGTGGCATAAAATCCATATGTTTGGCAAATGCTTTACTAATTTTGTGCTTCATTTTGGCAACACAACTACGTCTAGAGTTGAGTCCGCTCTTGCTCAATTGAAGATGTGGTTAGGATCAGCTGAACTTACTCTTGACAGTATATGGAAACGGGCCTGATGTTATGATTCACGGGCAACATATTGAAATTCGTAAAACGCTGGAAGATTCTATAAGCAAGACAGTTGTTACTAATATGTATTATGGGAATATATTTTCAATGTTGAGTGGAAGAGTTTCGGCGACCGCCATTGAAGCAATGTTAGTGGAATATAATTGTGGGACTGATTTGGGTTATTATTTGGAGGAGAATTGTGGTTGCACATTATGGACGACCCATAAGCTATTGTGTGCTTGTCGGTTACATACAGTTTTCCACGAAGGTAAAAGAATTCATCCTGATGATTTACATGTGTTTTGGTCACAGTTAGCCTACACGGATTCCAGTCATCGGCGTTCTCGCCATAATGATGTGATGGAGGACCTTTTCGATAAAGTTCGGGCTTCCCACCATTCGGTCCAAAGAGATGTAATTGAGTCATTATTCACTAAGTTGTACGCTGAGGACGAGGTTATTGAGGAACCTGAAATAAAAGATACACGCCGTGGTCGTCCAAGGAAGTCCAATACCCGTAATAAATCTGCTTTCAAACATTCCAGACGTAGTTACCCGAGTACGACAACCAGTAACGGTGAAGGTATGTTAATATTTAGTTAATTTAAATTTTTAATAATAGTTTTTGTTTATATTTTTACTTAGTTAATTTTTAATGTTAACATGTAGGTGATGGACCCCCCCTTGAGCTTAATTTTGACTATGTAACAGACGTCGGTCTTTTCGATTATCAGCATTGTATGCCTGAGGCGGTCATTGATGGTTTTTTAGGAGCTTTTAACCCGGAGGGTGATGGTCATTGTGGTTTTCGGGTTATGTCGCATGCAAAAACAGGAAATCAAAAAAATTATCTCGAGATGCGAAAACAGTTGATGGTGGAGTTGCACCAATTAATCTATATGACTATCTACTAAGGTGAGCGAAACAGTGCTTATAGACGAAGCAAATGGGCTCATCATAAACCATGTCAAAAGCCAAATTGGATGGAAGCCAATGATTTGCATGGTTTTGCAACATTGTTCAACTGGACAATATGTTTCGTGACTGTCCAACTTAACCTACGCGGTGATCGTGTATGGACCGGTTCTAATACGTACCTACCTCTACGACCAGTTCCAGGTGTCAGGGCCCCGTATGGTATTCTATGGATTCTTTTTACATGTAATCATTTTGTGCGTCTACGCATGGATGATAATTGTGTCATGCCCATCAGCAATCAGTGGATCAATAATCGGCATGATGACATCGCGTATTATGAAAAAATTTATACTGAAAGACTTGATTTGTGGTGGAAATTTGTATTTTCGGGTATTATGTTTAACCCGTTTACTTAGTTATTGTAATGTTTTAGAAATTTGACATATTGAACTTACTTATTTGTAATTTGTTTTTAATTAAGTCCAACCAACTAATATTACAAGTCCAACCAAATTAAAATTACAAGTCCAACCAAATTAAAAACACAAATCCAACAAAATAAAAACCACAAGTCCAACAAAATAAAATGTAGTCCAACAAAATAACAACTAAAAGTCCAACATCTAATAAGTACGCCTACTAGTGGTAGGCTCTGATCTCGACCACCTTTGGAAATCATCGCGGCCTCGACCTCTGCCTCGTCCCGACTCGACCTCCTCCTCATGACGACCTCTACCACGTCCTCCGGATCTTCTGCCTCTCCCTCTACTACCCTCCACAACCGGGGGTCGACCAGTGTACGCATGCATCTGAGGATGAACGTTCCTTATAAAGTTTGCGACTTCTGCGGTCACTGCAGGGTCTTTAACATTGTCGTACTGCGAGAACCTCTGAATAAGAGACTGTCCTACCTGAAAATTACGATAACAAAGATATTAAATAATACAAAAAAAAAAATCATCACGTAAGGATGCGAATGTGAGACAACAAATATATTAGTAAATAAAATTAAATATAATTACCGTAATCGGAAAGTGGGACCTCGCCAAGGGCACTTGATCAGCATCCCGAGGAACATTCATCACGTAAGGATGCGAATGTGAGACAAACCACTCCATATATCCTACCCCATAGGAATGTGGTGGGTGAGCGGGTATCGACACCCTATCCAAATGTGTCATGTGCATCTTCCAATTATTCCATGTGTAGTCTAAATATGCACCGTCATACTGCACATCATAGGAAATGGACTTCACAGGACGGTAAACCTTGTCAGGTCGTGCCATAGGGGTCGGGATGACCTGCATGTACCCAAACTGTCAAATACATCGATCTGGCTGATACGACTCAACAATATTAATAAATCTCAACAACCCGTGGTAAACACTACGCGGGTGCTTGGTCTCCGGGTGGTCAGGGTACGGTCTCCAAGCTACCGTCTCAATCGGCATCATATCAAGCTGCTCACGATAGGAAACCAAAGCTCTCCCTGCCTCACGTTGTGGCACCGTAGTAGTGGACCACAACATAGCTCTAGGTGCACCCGGAGGGGCCGCCAAAGTAGCCATTGGCCTAAATGCCGGAAAGTACTCAAAAATCCAAGACTGCAACAAAGTCAAACAACCGCACAAACCTTTACAATCAGACCTCGTCGCGATCCCCATTTGCCTATATAGATAAGCAAGTGTGCCGGCACCCCAAGCACGCCCAGCAATACTACCAACATCTCTAAGCATCGGGAAAGTGTTAGCTCGCACTCTATCACTCGATTTATCAACAAATAACGTCGAACTCAATAAAAGCATCAAGTAGCCCTGAGCCTCCGATACCATTCCCCGCTTGTTTCCTTCAACCAAATCTTTCAAAGCTTTTTGTAAAATCAAATTTCCCTTGTAGATCTTTGCATCCTTATCAGGTCCCCACTGACTTCCCAACTCCGCCTCAGTCATACCCAACAACCCCGACACGCCAAGTATCGGATGTGCCATATCAGCATCAGATATGCTACAAGGAAATCCATCAATCTCAATCCCAAGAATCTCATGCACATCATGTAATAATATTGTCATCTCACCCCATGGCATGTGGAAAGTGTTGGTGTCTGGCTGCCACCTCTCAATAAAAGCACACAACAATGGCATGTTCAAATGTTTATGCATGATGTTGGGCAAATGACTAATCCCCGAATCCTCAACTAACTTCCAAGCTGGCGCCGACAATTTCCATGAACGAAGCTCGGCCAAAGATCGCTCTCTAGTATATTTAGTCAACAAACGCTGCAACTGAGGCTGACTCCACAAAAGGTAAGATATGTGTCCACCAAAACTCGGAATCAAATCCGGTACTAATAGTCCTCCCGGTGCTGGCCCTCTCAATAGCCAACTAGTATCTTTCTCTCTAGCCCTTACTTTCCTCCGCGGCTCAGGAATCGAAGTGCTAGACCCCTCACCATAGACCTCAAATCTACCATGGATCCCCCGCCTAACACGTAAAGCAGAAGTAGCCTCCACATTTCCCGCCTCCACATTTCCCAGCACCTCATTATCCATCACCTCATTTTCCATCACCTCATTTCCTGAGAATTGTAATTTCTCATCTCATCCTCAAGCTCTCTCTGATATTGCTCGTACTCGCCACCTTCATAAAAGTCTGTCTCAGAAGGCATAGAAACTTCTCTCGAACCAAAACTAGTACTACCCATCTTGAAAGTAATTTTCCTAATGAAATGAAGCATGAAGTTTGTTTCGACGTTCATCACCATCGGCCATCTGCATTAACAAACAATTTAGTTATGTAAAATTACAAATATAATGCTAATTTAAATGTAATATAAAAATATTAAACTAATTCAAATCTAATATTACAAATAAACTAATTCTAACGTAAATATAAAAATAAAAGCACGTAATATTCGAAGTAAAAATAGAAAAAAAAAAAAGTAAACGCATTTAAAAAAAATTATTTCAAACACGTAATTAACGAAAAAAAAAGAAAAAAAAATTAAACGGATTAAAAAAAAAGGTCCATTCGTGTGAAATACACGAAACAGGCCTGGTCCTTCCGTGTGAAATACATGAAAATGGCCTGGTCCATTCGTGTGAAATACACGAAAAAACCCAGGTCCATTCGTGTAAATCACACGAAACAGGCCAGGCATTTTCGTGTATTTCACACGAAATACCCCAAGGAGGTTCGTGTATTTCACACGAATGAGGCATCAAGCCCAGGAATTTTCGCAGTTCTTCGTTTTTGCAGATCGCCATTTTTTTTTAAAATTAATTTCCGCATTCAATCAAACACAACAAATCAAAAACAAACAACCTAATTTTGGCTCTATTCATCACAAATCTATACCTAAATCAACTTATACAAAAATCTATACTAACCAAACAAATTTAATTGAATTACAAAACAAAATTAAAAAACATACCTTCTTCTAGTTTGGGAGGAATGAAGGACAAATTCGTTTGAAGTTTGAACCGATTTCTTGAACAAAGTTGTTGAAACGACTTTTTTAAATTTGAATTTGAAAAAAAAAGGGAGGTGATGTTGGGGATATTGCTGGGGTTGTTGAACAAAAGAAAGGAGTGAAGTTTTTTTTTTTTTTGTTTTTTGAAAATTTAATTCTATTTTTGAAGCGGATTTGAAGCGGTTTTTAATAAAATACGAAACTCGAGAAGAAATAATATACAAACAACTTTTTGCTTATTTATTGTTTAAGGGCAAATAAGTAATTTTTAGGGGCGATATGAGTAAAGTTAGGGGCGATCTTTAGCAAACTCGTTTCCAAGTTGAACTGGATACCTTTGATTTAAGTTGGGCTAACCCAACCCTTTACCGATTGAGGTCAATTGACGCAAATAGTCCCATGAAATTGAAAGACCTGGTGAAAAAGTAATGAAAACGCAGAGAAATGGTAATGCTGAAATGCTAAAACAGTCATCACACTAACAAATTAATTCAGGGAAAGATATCTGTATTTTTATATAAATCTGTGTAACAAATAAATGTATTAGCAAGTATAAGCTGAAAGAAATGTCAGCCATATTGTACAAGATCTATCCAATAATCTATACTCCAAATTCCGAAATGTCCTCAGCAAAATATCAATCACGTTTCTAAGTATATAACCACTACAAAAACACATATCTCCGATGATTTATGTCTAAAATAGTACAGCTGAAGCGACGACGACAGACAACAAGCTCAAAATGCTAACACCAGTAGCAGCAGCAAAGTTACCAGCTGGAGGTGGGGCGGAACCAGCCCCACTTGCTGGACCGCCTACTGCAGCAGGTCCCATTTGGAAAGAAGAAGCACTGGGGCCCATTGCAACCGGAGAAATAGGTGTGGTCGAGACTGCAGGAGTAGGAGCAGCAACAGGAGAAGAAATTGGGGTTGGGCTTTTCTTGGGGGAGGGGGTTGCGCTTGGGGTAGGGGTGGATGCAGCGATGACGGAGACAGTGAGTTTCTGGTTGAGGCCACAGTGGCCGGGGACGGTGCAGACGAAGTAGTGGGAGCCAGAGGTGGTGAGGGTGATGTTGGCAGGTGGAGTGGTGATGACGGGACCTACAGTTGTTGCTGTGGTGCAGGAATCATAGTTTGCCTTTGATACTTCAGCTACTGTGTGTGCTCCTGCTGGGAAATTGAACACTGCCACATAACATTTGTTTTTATGTTAGCATTATCAACATATAATCATAAAATTAACAAATTAAATATATGACATTCTCATATCTCCAGTTACTTGCCACTCACGAGTCATGACAGAAGTAAAACCGAAAAAAGTAGGGAGAAGAAGATTACCGAGAACATCATCTGTAAGAATATTGGGTCCAATACTATTTATGTGGACACACTATTATACAGATTGTATTTGTTTGCTATCGTTTAAGTTTAGCCCAATATAGTGATCCATCCGGATAATATAATACGGGCATATTAATCACGTCTTATAAAGTATGGGCCGGATATCTTAATTGTGTAGATACCCATTAGGTTACTAATGCATGATGGGCGCATTAGATTAAGGAGACTATATATAAGTCACCTGGGTTATGGTCCCTGGTAGCACACAATAACCTAATCTCCCCGCATCCCATCAGTAGAGAGATCCTGTCGGTATGTGTGTCTACTAGAAGACCTAATCCTGAAGACCGTCCCTTCAGGCGGTTCATCCCTACCTTTCGTCATGTAATAGGTACGCTTCCGCTCTACAGTTTATACCGAGTAATTTAGTATGAAGTTCATGGTCTCAATTCGGATTAATTCTAACAAGTGGTATCAGAGCCATCTTCATATTAAATTATTCGGGTTCTGTTTAGGTTATACAATATTTGCGATTCCTGTGCATACGTGATTTTGTATGCGGCTGTGAATTTTGCGTTTAAGTTGTTTGTTTTCGCCAAGTTCATTACTTTCAGAATTAATTGAACCCGTTTTGAGTTTAAGGGCATTAGAGTAAGCCGCATGTAATAAGCATCAATATGTTCTCGTATGAATCCTTTGTGCTATCAGTGTGAATTTGTTTAAGTGCACAGTTTGGTGTCCATGAATGCATATGCATCTCATGTGTTAATTTAATAATATGGTGTGTCTCTCACATGGTGATCAATTAATTAGTTCTATAATTGTCCATGAATGGTTTTACCATGTTATTGAAAATTGGGTTATTCAGTAATTCAGTATGGAATGACGACACATGTTTGTATTAAGCGGCTATGACAATGGTTTTTGCATGCCGTGGGTGTATTCATGACGGCTGCTTTGGTTGATTCCTGATATTTGTTGATCTGGTATCTAATGATTATACGGCTTTGATCAGGTGATCCGGTGCTATTGTTATAATTGATATTAAGTACTGGGTCTAAGGTTTCAGAATATAATCTTGTATTAGTCACCATGCTATCACTTTATGAATTCAGTCATGTCTGGTTAGACATTTAATCAGGCTAAAATCGTGTGATATGAATCATTAACCATGGGTGTTGACCTGTTGGGTGCCTTATAGTTTGCTGGCTACTTTTGGTAAAGTTTAGATTCATGTGATATGATCGACTCTAATATGAGTTGGGTGGTCAATTTTTTGGCACAAATTTGGATTAAGTTTATCTTTTCTTCGGTAGTTATCTTGCATTATGGTGGGATAATATGTTTTTGGGGTTGTCCTTACAATATATTTTTATAACAAATTATTTTTTGTTACTTGTTGGGTATTAAGTTTGTTTTAATAGCCATTAGTGTGTAATGGTGAAAGTTTTGGACCTGATTAGTAACATTTGGACATTGAGAATTTGTATAAGTATCTTACCCCATAAAAGTTATTTGATAATTGAAAGCTCATTTTCAGATTCAATAATATTTCGCCAATCGGATTTATAATAATGGGTCTAATATTTTAGATTGTTTGATCGACACAATAAGTTGCCAAAGTAACCTCTATTGTGTAAGTTGAATGATTTAGAATATTATGACTACAGTGTGTGATTGAGTTTCATGCGGATAATGGTCGGCCCAAAGGAAGGCTATTATTTGGCCGAAATTCAGTCATGCTTGTGGTGGTAAGTATGTAACAATTGTAAGATTTCCATGTGAATATTAAGTCGGCCCAAAGGAAGGCTTAATGTTTGACAGGAATTTATTGTTAATACTTGATCACTACACCAAGATGACCACTTACAAGTTAAGTTTATGTCCAAAGACTAAACTTAATGTTGTGTTAGGTGTCTTGTGTTGATGGGAATGCCAATATTTGAATCTGAAAATCAAGTTACGGGAGTGTCATTATGTTTATGACACTCATAAGGATTATGCCCATACAGTTTGTTAGGGTGAATAAATTCAAATTTTCAGTTTAATGTGTGTAATTCATGCGAATAATGGTCGGCCCAAAGGAAGTCCATTATTTGGCAGAATTATATACATGTAGGGTAATAAATATGTGACGATTATTCGGATTTTCATGTGAATATTGAGTCGGCCCAAAGGAAGGCTTGGTGTTCGACGTGAGTTATCGCCAATATTTGATTACAATTACTAAAGAGTAGTGTCTTTAACTAGTTAGTATTTATGTCCAAAGACTAAATATTTAATTTCGCAAAGACACTTTAATTATTTGAATTTATTCAAAATATAAGGATATTGTTTTGTTCATTCAGTTGACATTTATGTTCATTATATCTGTCATATTCAGTTTCATTCTCAATTCGGATGAAACCATTTATCAAATGAATGGTAAGAGAATGTAAATACTTATTTGGGGTCGTGATAATCTAAACATTGCTTTGAGAATGTATAATTGCTACTCATAAGAATGAAAGTATCGTGTGGACTCACGTGATTTGAGGAGTAGTAAATTCAAAATGCATGTTTAGTGGTTATCTAAAGCGACATTTAGGGAAATATTTAAGGGCATTATTTCAGTTAATTCGGTTAAGTTAATTGAGTTATTAGGAAGCTGCAAAAGTCAAACTCAAAGAAATAACAACAAACATAAGGTTAGACCTTTTTAGTCGTTAGTTTGTTAAGAGTTTGGACACATAAGGAAAATCTAGTACCAGATTTAACGCTTGGCATGTCGGTAAAGTTAAACTTCTCATTCGGTTTGTCTAAGGTTAATTTTTATATCCAATCATGTTTGGTGGGTGAATTTGGTTTTTTCACCCACATAAGTATATTGATGCAAGTATAATTGAGATGTTACAAGCCAATTGATGATGAAAGATTCATCTATTTGGGGCATGTCATCATCCAATTTATTTGAGACAATCAACTAATTTAGTTATTATTAATGACTTATTCTTTTATTTGTATGTGGAAAATACTTTCGGTGCCGCCTTTAGGTGGACAGGGTTATTTTTCGTATGGACAAATTTGGTTTCTTGTCTATTGAGAAATAATTAATTTTGTGTTTTCCTAATTCAAATAATAGTGAACCTATCATTTTTAATAACTTTATATAGTTTAGATTGGAATCTCTTTTAAGTAAACATGCATTAAAGTTCAATGGATATAAAGAAAAATTAAGAAATAACAATTTCCTTTCAGTATGACACATTAAAAGAAAATTAAAGTTTTGTGTCAAAATAAAATTGTTGAACCCCTTTACTTCAGATATTCAAATTTAAGGGGATAAAGATAAACTAAGGGAGATTAGATATCAATTTTTTTTCGATGTCTTATTATTAACATAACTCCGCCTGTGAGTGTTTTCGAGCATTCACTGCCGGTCCCAAGCCCGGATAAAGGAGGAGGGTTGCGGTAGGTCTGTGGCAGCCAGCATAAAAACTTAGTCACATTTTATGGACATGAATCGGAATTTGAACATCGTTGGGGCGTCTCCTCAGAAGCGACGCGCTGCACTTCTTAGACCCGGGTGTAGTGAAAAGTATGTGAGGGTTGCTAGGTCGTCGCCCGGAAGCGACGCGCCATCTTTACATCTGGGGGTGGTGTCAAATAGGCAAGGGTGCGCTACATCTTCTAGACCCGGGTGTAGTGATAAATATGCAAGGGTTGTTAGGTCGTCGCCCAAAAGCGGCGCGCCACCTCGAAGTATGGGTGTGGTGTCAAATAGGTTTGGATCTAGGAAGCATGGTCAAGAGCGGGTAAAGAAATCAGGACATGACTTTAGGAAGGGTAGTAGGTTACGTTTTGGTACTTGGAATGTTGGCTCTTTTGGGGAGATTAGCCGAGGTAGGGGAGGTTATGAAAAGGAGGAGAGTGCATATAATGTGTCTACAAGAGACAAAGTGGGTCGGAGATAAAGCAAGGGTGATAGCGCCTTGGGGTTATAAGCTTTGGTACACGGGTAAAGACAAAAGTCGTAATGGAGTGGGTATTGTCATTGATAAAGATTACATTGATGATGTGGTAGAAGTATCGAGAAAGAGTGATAGGATTATGAGCATTAAGCTTGTAGTCGGGGATGAGGTGGTGACGGTTATAAGTGCCTACGCACCTCAAGTAGGTTTGGATGCTTCTTTTCGACGAGCCTTCTGGGAAGATTTGGAAGAGGTTGTAGAACGAGTCCCTATTGGAGAGAAATTGATCATTGGTGGTGACCTCAATGGGCATGTGGGTACTAGTCGAGTTGGCTTTGAGAACATTCATGGGGGTTTTGGGTTCGGGGAGAGAAATGAAGCAGGAAGTGACATATTAGATTTTGCTTTGGCATATGACTTGGGTGTAATGAACACTTGGTTCGAGAAAAGACATTCTCATTTGGTGACTTATAGAAGTGGAGGTAATGCTAGTCAGATTGACTTCCTTTTGGTAAGGAATGTGTGGAGGAAAGAGTACACCGATTGCAAGGTCATACCCGGGGAAAGTGCCGCAACACAACATAGACTAGTGGTTCTTGATTTTCGGGGTAAGAGAGACTTGAGGAAGAGAAAGATAATCGGTGAGGCACGGATCAAGTGGTGGAAGCTACAAGGGGGAAACCAACAAGCGTTTTTGGATAAGGTTGGAAGTAGCGATATTTGGTCGGATTGCGAGGAGAAAGATATTGATGCAACGTGGGATAAATTGGAGCATGTTGTAAAGGATTTGGCGAGGGAGGTGTTAGGGGAATCTAAAGGAAATAGACCATCAAGTAAGGACACATCTTGGTGGAACGATGTGGTGAGACAAGCGATAAAGACTAAACGTGAATGCTATAAGGTTCTGGGGAAATGCATGAGTGATGAGAACTTTGAAAAGTATAAGGAGGCTAGACGAGCCGCTAAAAAGGCCGTACGGGATGCGAGGGCAAAAGTTAACCAAGAAGTGTATGCCAGGTTGGACACGAGAGAAGGAGAGAAGGATATCTATAAACTAGCTCGCATAAGAGACCGAAAGACGAGAGATATTGGGAGAGTTAGGTGTGTGAAAGATATGGACGACAAGGTTCTGGTTCAGGATAACGAAATAAAGGCTAGATGGAGTTCTTACTTTGATAATTTATTCAATGGACATCAGGAACAAGGTTTTGGGGATGTAGAGGTAACACCAAGCATGGTTAATCGGGAATTTGTGCGTAGAATACAAAAGAGTGAAGTTAGAAAGGCGTTAAGGAAGATGGGGTCAAAGAAAGCTGAGGGACCGGATGGTATACCCATAGAAGTTTGGAGGTGCTTCGGGGAGAAAGGGATCGAATGGGTAACCATGCTCTTCAACAAGATTTGGAGGAGCAACAAGATGCCATCGGCTTGGAGGAGAAGCACTCTTGTCCCTTTGTACAAGAACAAAGGTGATGTCCAAGAGTGTTCCAATTATCGGGGAATTAAACTTATGAGTCATACGATGAAGTTATGGGAGCGGGTAATCGAGCAAAGGCTTAGGAGATGTGTAGACATCTCGGAAAACCAATTTGGATTTATGCCCGGGAGATCGACTATGGATGCGATTTTTATCATGAGACAGTTGATGGAATACCATCGGGACAAGAAGAAGGACTTACATATGGTTTTTATTGACTTGGAAAAGGCATATGATAGGGTACCTAGAGAAGTACTTTGGTGGGCTTTGGCGAGAAAGGGTGTGTCGCGAAAATATATTGACCTCATAAAGGACATGTATGAGGGGGCTAGTGCAAGTGTTCGCACTAATGTTGGGAGAACGGAAGAATTTCCTATTACCATCGGGGTGCATCAAGGTTCCGCACTTAGTCCTTTTCTCTTTGCTATAGTTATGGATGAGTTGACAAGGGATATTCAGGACGACATCCCTTGGTGTATGATGTTTGTCGATGATATTGTGTTGATTGATGAGACAAAAGAGGGGGTGGAGAGAAAGTTGGAATTGTGGAGGCGGACTTTAGAGACTCGTGGGTTCAGCCGTGCAGGAGTAAGACCGAGTATTTGAGGTGTCAGTTCACTAAGGTGGCGGGGTTGAGATCGACAGAGGCGGGGAGTATTATTTTCGATGGGAATGTTGTTGAGGGTTCGGATTTCTTCAGATATCTAGGATCTATTATTCAGAAAGATGGGGAGTTAGACGGAGATGTGGCTCACAGAATTAAAGCGGGGTGGTTGAAATGGAAGAGTGCTTCAGGGTTTCTATGCGATAAAGATATGCCCCAAAGATTAAAGGGAAAATTTTATCGCACGGCAATTAGGCCTGCCCTACTTTACGGCTCCGAGTGTTGGGCCGTGAAGCATTGTCACATTCAAAAGATGAGTGTGGCGGAGATGCGCATGTTGAGGTGGATGTGCGGACATACAAGGAAAGATCGGTTAAGGAATGAGGTGATTAGGGAAAAGGTAAAAGTGGCGCCAATAGAGGACAAGATGATGGAAAACCGACTAAGATGGTTTGGCCATGTGAGAAGGAGACCTATGGACGCACCAGTTAGGAGGCTGGAGACTTGGAGAACAGAAAAGGTCCCTAGAGGCAGAGGTAGACCGAGACAGACATGGTTGAGAGTGATAGAGCACGATATGAGAGTTCTGGGGCTTGAGGAGAGTATGGTGACGGAGAGGGCACAATGGAGGGAAATGATACATGTGGATTTTTAGTAATTGATGTTTTTTGACAGATTTAATGTTTTTTTTATTTAATTTAAAGAAATTAAATTATTTATTTTTCTCTCCTTTATTACACTTTTTCACCAACCACTTTCTTATAGATTTTACCTGGTTCATTCCGGATCCTTAACTCTATTTCGGTTTTTAAAAAATCGTTTTAATCTTTTCTCTCGATTTAAATTTTAAGTTTTTATAAAAGAAAGACGGAATTCGATTTTAAAACCCCTAAGTTTACCTTGACTTTCCATTACATTTTCGTTCTTCCTTTTTGTTTTTCATCTTCCCTTTTTTTATTCGCATTTTGAGGCGTGCGTTCACCCATGGACGGTTCGAAAGGATGATTCATGTCAGCCGACCCCAAATCATTTTGGGATTAAGGCTCTGATGTTGTTGTTGTTGTTGTTGTTGTTGTTGTCTTATTATTAACATATACGGAAAGGTGAACCATTTTATACTTAAGTATTAATGGTTTATATTATTATGTTAGTTTGTAGACGGAATTTAGGCATGGATATCTAAATCTCATTTGTGAGAAGTTTTAAGTTTTTGACCTTTTTAGTGATGTTTGACTGAGTTATTTTACTCAGTAAAGGAATAATTATGTCATGTTTGATCTAAGTGTTAATACTTTGGCAAATGACTATTAAGGATTACAACGTCGAGGTTATTTTAAAGAATTTCTAGAGGAGTTTGACCTTGTATTTGATATTATATTACACCATATGAGGATTCTTAATATGGATGATGTAGTATGTATACAAACAAGATCCTAAAGCCTGGTAAGGAGTGGGATTATTCATACTCTTTTCCATATTACTCTAGTTATAAGTTCTTAAGATTGCAGCTATCTCTGGATAAATGTCTAACAATACCATTGACTATTTAATCATAGTGTAAATAATGTACACATCCGGTATGTCCAACTAATTAAGGTTGAGTTTTAAAAGTCATAAGGTTAATAGTTGGACTTAAGGATAGTCAATGACTATTTTGTTGGATAGTACTTAAAGTTTTAAGGGTTATAAGGTAATGATCCCACAATAAAGCTATTTAAGACGGAAATTATGGGGTTCATTGAGAATATTGAGTTTGAGTGGGAGAAAAGGTAATTGACATTGTTTTAAGTCTCCTTATACATGATTATAAGATCAATTTGGTTAAACAAACTCAAATATCTCAATAACCAATTTATTAGAAGATCCACATAATAAGGTAAATACAACTACATTAATTACATTGTTTTCCTATATGGATAAAAATGGACAACAATGTAGTGACGGACTAACTAGTTGTAATAAGAGTTAGATAATGGAATGGTAAAGATGATTTAATCTACTTTTGCCAAACCATTGAAGGTCCTAACTCATATAAGTGGATTGATGCCATAAAGAAAATAAGTCATTTGATGAATGATGATATTTGGACTTTGTTCCATCACCTAAAGTTGTGAAATATATTGGTTTCAAATATTCATTTGTTACCAAGAAGGGTGTAAAAGGTAATGCAACATTTAGGATCACTTTGTTGATAATGACTATAAGGATATTTTGGCATATTCGGTTTTTCGGTTACATTGGATGAATGTTAAAGATTTGTCTCTTAATGGTGACATTGATGAAACTATTCGGTCGATAACTAGAACTAGAACTTTGATTCAATAGATTCAAAGTAGATTTTCTGCAATAAGGGAATTCATCCAATAAATCTCAAGTAAGGTTTTTCGTCATAAAGATTACAAATCTGCCTTGCTGTCATCTTATTTGTTTTAGATGAATGGGTAGATGATTGTGGATACTCAAGATTCAGTGGGAGTAAGTAAATATTTCTAGTTAATACCCTTTCAGTAAAGGAGACAAATTAGTCTCAAATGCCCTAAGGAAAATATTCAGAAAAATTCATTGCTGCTTAAATTCATGTGCCTCAGGAAATATTTAATGTGTTTAAGTATTATTTTGGTATATATATTTAGCTTGTATGCGTTTGAATATTGCGTACATTCTAAAGTTTGTTGGACAGATATTAAGGCAATACGGAATAGGATCTTTGGATCTACTAAGGGCAGCCAAATATGGGTTTTTATTTATATTTGGAACAAAACATTATTTATAGGAGGTCGATTCAGGTTGAGATCATTTGGTACTTCGACTCCTAGTTGGTTATAAACATTTGTCTTAGGCTGCAAATTCGGTACGATATTGAAAGACCACTAAAGTGATTTATGACAAATGTGCAGTTATTGTAGTTTCTAATAACATTACAAGTGATGTACTGTTTAAGAAACAATTCAGAGTGAAAAGGTGTCGTTTATACATGTTGATACAAACTCCATTTTGCGGATCCGCATACTAAGGAATTACCACCCACGGTCTTTCTTGAGCTAATTGCTCAAATGGGTGTTTCGGTTTTAAGGAAATTCGGTTTAAGTGGGAGTTTGTCATGTTAGACACATTAAAGTTTACGGTTATTAAGTTCTGCAGAAATATGGTTTTCGGTTTACGGTTTCACTCTGTGTTATTTTGGTTGATCTCACTAAGGTGGACCAGTTGGAAATATACATATTTTGGATCACATTTGGATGTTGTTTCCATGCTACGCACCTATATTAGATTCATGTCGTTGGTTGTATTGGCATACGTGACCATTGAGGGTCCTGTTACGACAAACTGTAGCAAAGGCCGCTTTGATCCTATGTTAGTATAATTGATGGACCGAATTGCATAAGACGGTTGGAATGTTGATAGCACTGTTGAGCGCGTAAGGTTATTAAATGAATACAATTTTTCAGGTGTCACACAATATCTGTATTTGACCCAAGTGGGAGATTGTAAGAATATTGGGTCCAATACTATTTATGTGGACACACTATTATACAGATTGTATTTGTTTGCTATCGTTTAAGTTTAGCCCAATATAGTGATCCATCCGGATAATATAATACGGGCATATTAATCACGTCTTATAAAGTATGGGCCGGATATCTTAATTGTGTAGATACCCATTAGGTTACTAATGCATGATGGGCGCATTAGATTAAGGAGACTATATATAAGTCACCTGGGTTATGGTCCCTGGTAGCACACAATAACCTAATCTCCCCGCATCCCATCAGTAGAGAGATCCTGTCGGTATGTGTGTCTACTAGAAACCTAATCCTGAAGACCGTCCCTTCAGGCGGTTCATCCCTACCTTTCGTCATGTAATAGGTACGCTTCCGCTCTACAGTTTATACCGAGTAATTTAGTATGAAGTTCATGGTCTCAATTCGGATTAATTCTAACATCACCAACAAGAAGGTTTTGCTGAGAAGCCCAGTTGGAATAAAAGGAAGCAGAAGGAGGAAGAGTCCAACCAGTATTACCTCCAACAACAACGCTTTTCGCTGAACAAATCCCGGAAACAGTTGCTAAAACTACAATTACCAACAATGACATAATTCCTTTGTTTCCTGCCATGTTGTTTTTGTGTTTTGATATTGTGTTTTAGGTGTTGGAATTGTGTTTTTTTTTTGTTTTTTTTGGGAGTTTGAGGTTGATGAAACAATGTAAGAAGGTTAGATGAGTTAGATCGTATGTGGTGTGGTATTTATAATGGTAAGACCGCGTAAGGTCTTACTCTTGGGTTGGAAGACAAGTTTGGTTTTGACTTGGCCTTGGATGCCTTAGCTGTTTGCGTTGGTGAGTCTAAGTTTGGTCAAATGGGACTTTACAATTTCATTTTGTAAGACCATTGTATGTTGTATAACTGTCTTATAATAGCGTATATGCTTCATTTATTGTTGTGGTTTGTGGGAAGAAAATCGTACAATCGGTTGTATTTACAACCAGATGTAAGTTACCACACTCTTTTCTAAATTATCGAGTTCACTTTAATGTTGTTAAACTCTTTCACAAAGTTATTGAGTTAGTTCAATTTTCATAGCTAAACTAAATAATTTTGTAAACAACTTGAATTCGGTGTATGATAAGTTTTTATTGTACACCTCTCCATTTTTTTTGTCCATTTTCTCTCACAAACTTTATTCTATTATATACTAGTTTGGATGCCCGTGCGTTGCAACGGGGTAATTAACTTAGTAACAAAAAAATGATTATAAGGTCTTAATATTTACATCTTATATCTAATAATTAATTTAGATATGATCAAAAGTCAAAACATCTTATTTAAGAGACACAAAAGACGTTGGGTTGATATCTAAGTTCCAAGAACGCCTCATATTTCTAATCATAAGACCATCACTCACATCTTATGTTAATCTTTCGATGTGGGACAATTTTATTATATTATTTTTATATAACCCTACATTATTTTTCAATGTGTGACATATAACATAATAAGAAATACACAATTTTATATATGTACAAATATATGAAATCTATACGCTAATGATAGCATTTTTACCACGAATCAAATTATGTTGTTTTCATAATTTTCTTTACGATAATTTTTTTGCCAAATGAAATGTAAAAATTTTTATATTAAAATTAGAAACATCACTTGAATATAATATAGGAAATAAATATTATAATAATTAAAATATTCTCTACTTTATTTTTTACATCAAAAAATATTATTTATAATACTTTCTTAAATTAATTTTTAGGATCACCACACCTTATGATAATTTTTTGATGTGGGACAATTCAACTATTTATATGTAGTATATTTACCACACCTACATTATTTTTCAATGTGAGACAAATAATACACGAAAAAGTACACCATCTTTTTTACACCTATTTCGATATTCAACCCGATTTAATAATGAGAAAATACTATGCTATCTATTTATATTCGTACGTTTTTTTTCAATTTTTTTGTCATAATTAAAATATGTACAAATGATATGATTTAAATTTCATTTTTTTTCCTAACACGACTTTTAAGACGTAATTGAGGGAGTAATAAAATGTGTAAACAAATGCAAAATATTTTATTTTTCTTGTGCGATTTTGATTAATGGTTAAAAATTATGATGTGTTTTAGTTATTCAAATGTAACGAGGCATAATAATTACCTATATTTGAAAGTTAAAAAGATTTAATTCTTATATTTATCAAAGTAACACACCATCTTTTTCGCACTTAATTCGACATCTAACTCAGTTTAAGAATAATAGGCAAATACTATACTATTTATTAATATTCGTATAGTACATTTTTTTTAACTTCTTATCATAATTAAAATATGTGCAAATAATGTAAATTTGTGTGATCTTATATGTGAGATCTTATTTGATTCACCTATAAAGTACAATGAGAATATCAATTTTTTGGATTTTTTATAATGTAAATTTAAAGATATTTACGTTGTAATTTGTGTCTTGGTAAGTGTGTAAATGAAAATGTTGTATTTGGTCTTGAATGAAGAAAGTACTATTTATTAATATTCCTACGTTTATTTTTAATTTTTTATCATAATTAAAAATATATGCAAATAATATGATACTAAATTCTAATGGTAGCATTTCTTTTACCGAGAATCAATTATAATATAATTTTCATAATTGTTTTATAATATTTTTTTGGCAAATGAGATGTATAAGTTTTTATATAAAGATTATAAACATTACTTAAATATAATACATAATATAGAATATAAACTCTTAAGAGCTCTCCAAAACAATATTTAAGAGACTCAAAAGGTTTTTGGTTGGTATATAGGTTCCAACAATGACTCCTATTTATAATCATAGGATCACCCACCTTATGTTAATCTTTCGATGTGGGACAACTCTATAATTTATTCTTATTATAATCACCACACTAACGTTGTTTTTCAATGTGGACATATAACATAGTAAGAAGTACACCATCTTTAATATGTGCAAATCATATCAAATCTATACTCTAATGAAAGTATTTTTTTTACCACGAATCAAATTCTATTATTTTCATAATTTTTATAACGACATTTTTTTGTCAAATGAAATGTCATAGTAAGAAGTACACCATCTTTAATATGTGCAAATCATATCAAATCTATACTCTAATGAAAGTATTTTTTACCACGAATCTAATTCTATTATTTTCATAATTTTTATAACGACATTTTTTTGTCAAATGAAATGTCAAAGTTTTTATATAAAAATTAGAAACTTCTCATGAATATATAATAGGAAATATAGATATTATAATAATTAAAAGATTATCCACTATATTTTTGATGTGAAAAATATTATTTATGAAACTTTCCTAAATTAATTGTTGATGATGTGGACGCTTTACAATCGCTCGAAAAAACTCTCTTTTATATATAGACTAGATTTAATGCCCGTGCGATGCACGGGCCTATTTGTAATGTTCGATCGTGTACTAAATAATATGGTAATTAAAAGTTGCTAACGTGTACTCCCTCTGACCAGTCAAATTTTTACATTTGTTTTTTTTAAATCTTAAAGGATTCGTGCTTTATAAAATACAAAGTAAATAACAACTTGCATATGAAAGAAGTATTCAGTATTTTCTTAATTGGCTTCTTATTATATGTCTTTAGAACACTTTAGACAAACTGATGTACTTATACATATAAATTTGCATTCACAAAAGATAATTCAATATAACTGGCATTTCAATTTCACTGTATCATATTGTACTCCGTATCTAATCAACGTTTTATAAAATCTTTTGAAAGTCAATACTTTTAGTTCTTAATCTAACCTCTCTAATTAAATTTCACAATCATAGTACAATGCGGAGTTTTAATTTTTCTGTAACATTATTTGTAAGTACTTGAAAATCGGACTCTTTCGTCACTATCTTTTATAGTAATTTAGATCTCTCCCATTTCTTCTCTCCATTTTTTCTCTAATACATCCATATTATAATATATCTAACTTCATCCATTTCCCTTTTCATACTCAAGGTGTATTTTCAGCCACTCCATCTATCAAGAATTAGATAACCAAATGTGTTTGGTGTGGTGGTTGCTCACCTCATCCCTTAACCATGAAGGGGTTCGATCCCTGCCAATGGGAATGGAGCAAACTCTTACCTCTTCGTGAGAGCACGCGCAGCGAGAGGATTATACAAATCTATCAAGAATTAGATCGGGACCATTAATAAGTAATGGACCTCCATTTTTTTTTTGAGAAAATGAAGAGGATCCTTAGTCTTTTATAGAGAGAGTGTTTTTTTTTTTTTTTATCATTGGTCAAATAATATGTACGGAGGAACATGCAGAAAACAAAAACACAAATTATTCATTACCAATTTATAGTGTTATATAAAGTCTTATATAATACAACGTTTTGGTCCTTTGGGTATGGTAATTCATGAAAATTGGATTTACAAATATTGATAAAAAAATAAAATTATAGGAATTGGGCGCTCTAACATGCGCAAAATATTCTTTTATATATATATATAATATTACATTAGTAAGATAATGATTTTAATTCAAGTCAATAGAACAAAAAGAATGAGCGATAATGTTTTTGGCAATTTATGGATTATACAACCAGTTGTATATGTTGTACGGTGTAGAATCTGAGCTTTATAATAAAGTATCTGAGCTTTATGTGCTTTATGTTAAATAATATGAGCTTTATTAGAAAGTATTGAACTCATCCATTTACACATTAAAAACATGAACTTTGAATTATCTCAGAAAAAATATATATAAGCTCGGATTCTTATACCTTGGTTGTACAATGCTTATGGTACAACTGAATGTATAATCCTATTTGTGTGTTTTTGGCTTGAATTGTATGTATTCGAAGTTTAGATTGACTCTAAAACCATCGTGCCTTCTCACATATTGTAGAATCCCGTACTCACTTGACTTGACTCGTCACTTTGACAAATCTACTCGTGTACATCAAGATGTTTAACCTTTAAACCACAATTAGCAACCTATATGCTACAAAATAACTCTTATGGAGTAATTCACATAAACTCTATATATGGTCAATATGGATAGTACTTATAACTTGAGTTCGAACCCCGTCATCAACAAAATCGACATATAATTGTAAAACCAAGCGTGTCCTGTCACCCATTATTAATGAGTCACTTGAAAGACAACCGTACAAATAAGATGAAATAACATCTACTTTAAATAACATAAAAGTATGCGCAAGATTCGAGAAAAAGGAACAGACATCGGATGTACTACCTTTAACTTTTTTATTTTTTGAGCATATATGTAATTTTTTTGAGCTTATTACCTAAAACTTTATTTGTTTTTGAACATATGTGTATTTTTTTGAGCATAATAAAGTTTATAAGTTAAATTTTAATATTTTTTCCTTCAAAACTCAAATTTAACTAAACTTATATATAATGTTTTTGAGTTTTATTGTAATTTTTTAGAGCTGAATGTTTAAGTGAATAAACTCAGAAACTTTATAGTGAAACTCAGAAACTTTAAAACAAAACTCAAAAACTTTTTTATAATGCTCAAAAACTATAGAATTTGAGGTAGTACATCAGATGTATGATCCTCTTACTGGCAAGATTCACATATGCAATAAAACGATATAACTTACATTTTCTTGATGAAAAATAATAAGTATAAACTTTAAGCCAATTCCTGAACTTTTGCGCGCACCTAATTTTGCTTAGCTTAGTTAAAACCTTCGTGTGCGATTAACATATACGTCCTACACAAAGAGGATCAGAGTAAATTCATTAGAATACAATAAAGATCACATGAACAATAGTATCACAATAAAAGGAGAAACAACAAATGCAAAAATAAAACATCATTAAAAATGCATAGAATAAATGATAAAAATTTGCAGGCGTAGGAAGAGGACAGATGTGTAAAATTCTAATGGTACACAAATACACAATCTCTTTGTTGGACAAAGATGTAAAATTCTAATATGAATGAGTATATATATAGCCATTAACATCGAAATTTGATTGAAAATATGATTCTAATAGTACACAATCTCTTTTTAGTGTGTTATTTGTTTATGGAAAATGTAGAGATGTAAAATTCTTAGTTTCTACGGAAGATAAGATTCTCATTGAAATATTTTATATTGTTTGTTATTACTTTATCTTTTTGTTATGCAATTATAATATTGCTCTAAGGCGTTTCATAAATGTTGGAGTCTCTATAATCGCTTAAAAAAAGCTTCTTTTAATAATATAGATAGATAGATATAGGTAGATTTCAATCTCGTTCATTTATGCTTTCATTCCTAAGTAAATCTACAACCATTCGATCGGGCTTAAATTAAATCTGAATCATTGAAAAGTAATAAACCTCCATTTCCTTTTAAAAAATAAAGAGGATTCTTATTTGTGAACATGAACCTTAGTCACAATAGGTCATAGAGACGTTGGTCCATGATCTTCTTGGGTGTATAATAAACGAGGTGTTTGTGAAGGCATGCATGCATCGCAGTTTGCCGCGTGACATTGGAAGTGCGCGGATATAGGCAAATAGCAAGGTCAATTATGTTCGCCAAATCCGTTTTGATTTTTCATTTCAGACTCCGTAGTTGACTAGTCATCTTTTCCCAATTGATAAGAGAAACTAGTTTAGACCTCACCGTATAGAGTTCATAATTGTTCACATTTTTTTTTGATAAAAAAAAGTTGGAATTAAGAAAATTGAGTAATGAGCCGAAATGTATTTTAATAAAAATATTTTTATAAAACAAAGCTAATGATTTCAATTTATAAATTTTTCTCAAATCTTTTTGTCATGAAACTAATAACACACCGATTTGCAGTTTTTTTTATACGGGATATGAGTCAAGTCATTATCTAATAATACCATCAATAAAAAATTTACTGTAGCAATTTATAGTTTTATATTAATTTTATTTTATTTTAATTAACATATTGTAGTTTAGTATTAAGTGGAAATAACATAATTTGATAAAAAAAAATAATTTTAGTGAAACGATAATAATTAAATGAAAAAAAAATTGTGATCATTAGTTTCCTTATTTTGTAAATGCACTTAATTATCATTAGTTTCCTTATTTGAGAAATGTGCATTTTGGCGGAAAAACTTTTGATATCACCTATTCTTTTAATAGATAGAGGATGTCAATTTTAAATCTAGGGGTTTTCTATAAGGTAACCCTCATTTTTTTCGATTTCTATAAGGTAACCTTCTATTTAATTAGACCCACACTAATAACCCTGTATCTCTTAAAAAGTAATCAGCGTGACACTAAGAATTAATTCCGTCAACTTTGACGTTAATTATTGATATTTTACGCTGACATGGCAATTGGTGGTGAATCACTAATGACTAAGCAATTCTTTGGAAATAAAATAAAAATAAAACCCAAAACCCCCTAACTATGATCATTCACATAATCACATTCCCCCTGTTTTATTCACATAAACCCTTTCACCTTTGCTCTGCCAACCCAAATTAGGGTTTCTGAACCCAAAATTCATTGTTTAATCAACCTAAATTTAATTGATCATCTTATCAAGAACCTTCATTTTTCATCCTTCATTTGTGGTTTTCCAGGTATTCATCTTTCTCCATTTATTTTTGTTTGTCTTGCATAAGACGGACATTATTTATTCATCAATCAATACTATATATTAAATCCAGAAACCAAGGGACTTCAATGTAATTAAAGAAAGTTATACAAATTAATTATACTATATAGTTTAAATCACTAGCACCATGTGATGGACCCGATTAAGGGATCTCAATGCAAATATTATATAGTTTGGGTTAAAATTAAATTAGATAGAAGCTTGGTAACTTTTCTAAACATTTGTAAGAGACTAAAACATGGTCAATTTCCTTAAAATAAAAAAAAATAATAATTAAGATAGTCAATCTCCTTAAAATAAAATAATTAATTAAGATGGTCAATTTCAAGGAGACTAAAAGAAAGAAGATGCTTGGTAATTTTCCTAAATATTTATAGAAGACTAGAAGATGGTCAAGTTCCTTAAAATAAAATAATTAATTAGTATAAACATGCACACTTATGGTATTAATTATTATCATCATAAAATTATATATTAAATTTAAAATCTATGCAATTTTATTAAACTTTATAGTTTATTGGATGTATAGAGATGTTAATTATTTAACATACAAAAATATAATATAAGTAGGTTATAAATAATTCAAGTTAGATTCCATAATATATAATATTGCACAATTCTTCCGATTTGATTTAACGCATATATGTCATATATTTGTATAAATATATAATCCTCTTAAAATTGCAATAATCATCTTAAAATTGCATGCCTAAGTAGTAAAAGTAATTTCGCCAGAAAAGAATTGTAGTAACATTGGATATAGTTATATGATAGTATTCACTCATTTGAATAGTAAAAGTAACAATATTATCAACGAGATTAGTGAAAGTGGTAGAAACAACAACGGAAGTAGTGAAATAATCAATATTAATAAGGCAATAGTGAAAGTAACAATAATTACGGCGGGAGTAGTGAAATTATCAATATTAATGCGGCAGTAGTGACAGTAACAATAATTACGGCGGGAATAGTGAAAGCAACAATGATTACGGGAAAGTAGTGAAATGTTATTACTATTGTTTCATTAATAAGAGTAAAATATTAATAGCGGGAGTAGTGGATTTATCTCAAAAATTTTTTCATCGTAATTTTAGGATATGTCATTGAAAAATGTATTATTGATAAATTTATGGGTTATGCAACTTTAAGTAATTTTATTTAACGAAAAAAAAATTAATGGTAAGTAGAGGTAGCCCGGGCGAAGCCGGGCAGCAATACTAGTACTATATATTAAATCCAGAAACCAAGGGACTTTAATATAATTAAAGAAAGTTATACAAATTAATTATACTATATAGTTTTAAATCACCAGAACCGTGTGATGGACCCGATTAAGGGATCTCAATGCAAATACTATATAGTTTGGGTTAAAAGTATAATATAAAGATGTCTTGATAAAGAATGCTTATGGAAACTACATTAAATTAAAGTAATTAATTTTAGAAAACACAATAATATAGTAATTTTCCTTAAAAATAACATGCCCCGCTTATGGAATTAATTAGTATCATCATAAAATTATAAATTAAATTAAATGTAATCAAAGTAATCGTAGCAGCAACGAGATTAATAAAATTTAACAGTATTAATATGGGAGTAGTGACAGTTATAATAATGACAGTGGGAGTAGTGAATGTAACAACGAATATAGTGAAAGTAACAGTGATAACAATGAGAAAAAGTATGAACTATTAAATAACCAATCGACTCAAGGAAATATTTTATTTATTTAAATATAGGCCGGATAAAATTAACGGGAATAATGAATTTAATAGAAAAAAATAGAGGAATTAGTAAAAGAAACAATAGTAACCACGGGAAGTAGTGAATGTAATGATATTAACAAAGAATGTCATGGAAGTAATAATATTAATAGCAGGGCAGTGAATGTGTCTCATAATTTGAAAATAAATTTTACATTTCATCATAATTATAAGATATGCTATAGAAAAATATATTACTAATAGTAAACGTGTGAGTTAGACACCTCCAACATCGTTTATTTCATTGAAAATAAAATTTAACGGTAAAAAAAGGTAGGTCGGGCTTCAATGTAATTAAAGAAAGTTATTCAAATTAATTATACTATATAGTTTTAAGTAAATAGCACCGTGTGATGGACCCGATTAAGGGATCTCAATGCAAATACTATACAGTTTGGGTTAAAATTAAATTATATAGAAGCTTGGTAATTTTCCTAAACATTTGTAAGAGGCTAAAACATGGTCAATTTCCTTAAAATAAAATAATTAATTAAGATGGTCAATTTTCTTAAAATAAAATAATTAATTAAGATGATTAATTTTAAGGAGACAAAAAAAAAGAAGATGCTTGATAATTTTCCTAAATATTTATAGAAGACTAGAAGATGGTCAATTTCCTTAAAATAAAATAATTAATTAATATAAACATGCACACTTATGGTATTAATTATTATCATCATAAAATTATATATTAAATTTAAAATCTATGTAATTTTATTAAACTTTATAGTTTATTAGATGTACAGAGATGTTAATTATTTGACATACAAAAATATAATAAGTTGGTTATAAATAATTCAAGTTAGATTCCATAATATATAATATTGCATAATTCTTTCGATTTGATTTAATGCATATATGTAATATATTTATATCAATATATAATCTTCTTAAAATTGCATGCCTAAAGAAGTAAAGGTAATTTCGTCAGTAAAGAAAAGAATTTTAGTAACATTGGATATAACTTTATTATAGTAATCACTCATTTGAATAGTAAAAGTAATAATATTATCAGCAAGATTAGTGAAAGAAGTAGAAACAACAACGGGAGTAGTGGAATAATCAATATTAATGCGACAATAGTGAAAGTAACAATAATTACGGCGGGAGTAGTGAAATTATCAATATTAAGGTGGCAGTAGTGACAGTAACAATAATTACGGCGGGAGTAGTGAAAGTAACAATAATTACGGGAAAGTAGTGAAATGTTATTACTGTTGTTTCATTAATAAGAGTAAAATATTAATAACAGGAGTAGTGAATTTTTCTCAAAATTTATTTCATCGTAATTTTAGGATGTCATAGAAAAATATATTAATGATAAATTTATGGGTTATGCAATTTTAAGTAATTTTATTTAATGAAAAAAAAAATTTAATGGTAAGTAGAGGTAGCCCGGGCGAAGCCGGGCACCAATACTAGTCTTAAGCTTAAAACGGGTCAAATACTACCCTATGATGATAACTAAGACAAATTTTTTAGCATTTTTTAGGTAACAAGTGGGGTAATTTGTTATATATTTGCGTCTTAAATTTAAGATGGATAATGTCCGTCTTAAATGAGAATTTGTGTATTTCCTCATTCACTCTCTGTAATTTTGGTAGTAGTAGGAGTTGTTAAGTTGAAAAATTCGTCAAGACAACCAAGATTGAAGCCACCTCAATTCAGTAGATAGATGCAGTATGGACTTTACTTTTTGAATTGTCATTGAGTTTAAATGCCTCTATGGTTGGGTTTTGTGTGCTCTACCGATTAGTTGCACTACTTGTTGTCATGTTTGTTTGTTGTCTTATACATTAGTTAAGGCTAAACTCCATGCTACAGAATTCATCGTCACTTTTTAGCAAGGATAACTAGTAACTACCACGTGTATGCTATAGCAACGTTTTGAGCCTACATCTACTTTCAGCCTACAACTAAGCCTGCATATTAGTATCAAACTACACAATTTGTATATTTTGAGCCTATTTAGAAAAAAAAATTGATGTGAAAGAAGTACGGGGAAAAAATGGAAGGAATTTAAAAGGAGGAAGGAGAAAAAAGTGGAGAGAAACTAACTAAAGTCCAGGTCCCCAAGTTAACAGCCACATCACAAAGTTAACAGTCAAATTTGACGGATTGGAAAAATAAGGTTATGCTCATTCAATTATATAAAGTATAGGGTTACCATTGGAAGTTTAATTAAATAGAGGGTTACCTTATAGAAATCGAAAAAACTGAAGGTTACCTTATAGAAAAACCCTTAAATCTATTATCTTAAACAATTATACATGTTTATTTATTTTAATTTTGTGATACAAAATACCCAAAATGACCTTTTTTTTTGTTATTTCAAGACGTCATAATTATTATGATCCCGATAGCGAATGCCTCTGGGGCGATTGATAAGCTTCTTATTACACTTTAAATTATGGACAAAGGCAACTGTAATTATGATTATAACAAAATGTTCTTATAATTTTGTTTCATTGTTCGACACTACGATAACCCTATCATCACCACATTACACCACTAATCTATTCCAACCACCCAAGCCACCACCACATTCCGTACCAAACACCACCGACAACCACCAAAACTTCACCGGCCCGATTGCCACTTTCCGACCACCACTCTCGTCCCCTTACTCAGCAAGGACGCTTAACCCCGACCACCCAAACACAACAAAATAACTCGGGCCTACACCTAAACCACCCATCAATAACTAATTAAACCACGAGTTAATTACATTGCTTCATCCCCGACAATTTTCTTGGAAAAGAGTACCGTAAAATTGAACCACAAATCCTTTTCCGGTGACTCCGTCGGCTTCACGGCAGAAACCCTAACCATTAGGCACCCTAGGAAGGGATGGTGAACCTTGTTTGGGAACAGGTTTAAAGGAGGTTTGTAGTTGTCATTGGGGAGAGAGGTTATTGGAATAAACGGGTTATGGTGGGGCTATGCTCGACGACCGGAATATCTACATAATATAAAAGAGGAGACATTTCCCACCTTCATATTGGCGGTTGAATGTAAGAAAGTGGAAAAAAAAATTGGTCCCACACTTTCATGGTAATTAATTTCTCTCTCCTACCCCACTTTCTCTAATAATTAATTACTCTCTCTCTCTCTTCCTTTCTTATACTCCCTCTGTTTTTTTATATATGACTTTCTCACATTTCGAGACACTCACTTCTCTTTTCAATATCTCTTAAAATATAAGACTAAATATTATGATATGTATACTCATATGAAAGAGTTTTTCGTAAGGAATTTAATGGTAGCATTTTTATATTTTTTAAACAAATATATTTTTGTAAATATTAAAGTCAAAGGTTTACCTCGTAAATGCAAAATGTCATATATAACGAAATGGAGGGAGTATTTTAATATCACACATTCTATAAACTTTACAAATTAAAAGCATAATGTTAGCAAATATTTAAAGAGATGATTGATCTCTACAAATTACAACGAACTTATAGAAAATGTTATTAAATATTCATTTTTATATATCAAAAACTAAAAAAAATGTTATTAAAAATTCATTTTTATATACCAAAAACTAAAAGATATCTACAGGAAAGCAAAAACCAAACTTACAAAGCTACAAAACACGAAAAAAATTACAAATTCAACAAAAATAGAGTAAAATATATATAAAGATTTAGTATAAAGGAAAAATGAAATAAAAACGCATGCTCAAAAGTATGATAGGTAAATATATATTTAGACAAAGAACATACTTCGTATATTATAAATATTAGAACAAATTGAATTCGACTCGCAATAATTAATTGCATGTTGATCGAAATACAAAATCGACACGAAAATCGTGGATCATAGATATATCATTGGGTAATAGGTAAGTATTGATAATTGAGTAATAGGTGAAATTTGAGAAAAATTTTAAGGTGCTTGTTGATTATTGAGTAATAGGTGAAATCTGAGATTTTTTTTTGAAGTGATTATTGATTATTAACGCCTCGAAGGTGATTGTTCGAGGAATTGAGGATGATGAGGGTGAAGCGAAAATAAGATTTTTTTTTCAGAGGGAGTGATGAGTGATTGTGAGTCAGGGAGACTGTGAGATGTAAGGGAATAAAATATGTGAGTAGGGTTTACTATAGGTGGGAGGGGCTATTAATAAGTTTTCGAGACACAATATATTAATATCCAATAAGATATTTAGATACAGTAAGTCGTCGGTAGAGTTAGAGACTCTTAAAAATCAAGCAATAGTTGATGCATTTTCAATAATTACATTCAAATGTATCCCGTTTTAATCATTTCATTACCTTATATATTTAAAATAATCTCCGCTTATTTATGACAATGACATCGTTTATAGATTTGTGATGAGTTGGTTATTAAAGTACATCTAGGATATACACCCGTACATAATGCACGGATTCAAACGGAGATTACCATTTCAGAAGGGTGAGATGTTGCTACTTAGTAAGAATATAGATGATATTTAAGTCTAGAAAGAGTGGTATATCTCGGACTTGTTTTTCATTTTTATGGTTACCGCTTGAATGGTTAGTTCATATACATGAATTGAATATTCAAAATAAATATTTGTTGTATTATTCCTCTTTTCTCAATAAAAAATAATTATTTTCTCAAGTTTTTACTCGTGTTCCAATTACCATATATGTTAGAATTAAGAAGTTGTTTGTAATGTCATAAATAGTGTTACTTCCTTTGAATTTTGTTACATTTAAAATGGAGAATCTTAATTTCATAGATTCATTTGCTTTGTGGAGAATAGTAATAGTTAGAAAAGAAAGTTGTGCTTAATTACAAGCTGAATACATGAAAAAAAAAATTATACTGTTATGTCAAAATTTATGAATACCAAATTATCAACTGTGCTTTCATAAAGTACTAATATTATTTCATAAGATCCTTGTATTATAAAATTGGTTTAATAATGTTATTTAATTTGTTCCAAAGTTTAAACTGTTATAAAAAAAGAGAAATATTGTAAAATAGGCAGTTGTAACTCATAATTTGGCAACCAAACTACTCCGTATGTTTTTTTTTATGTTCATGGAAATTATTTTTTCTATTTATAACCAACATCCTTAATATCAAAGATTTATAACAATTGTGAAGTTGGGATAATACTATAATAGAGAAAAACTAATCATGAAAGGGTTAAAATTTCAAAAATTCATGCGGTATGAAACTGGCCTTATTTAGTACCCAAATGCATTGCGAATGTTTGTCCATTGATAGAATATGGAAAAGGCTATAAAAACAAACAACATTAATTAAGCATTAAAATCTACCATACTTTTATAATCACTTTTTTTTATATATATCTATGAAAGATAAAACATATAAATATCACAAAATCAAATTTACTACAAATCTCGCCTTGATGAAAATTTAATCACTAATTTATATTTCAAAACATCATTAAAAATACAAATACTTTAACATAAATGTCAAGGCATTGTTTATAAAAATGAATATTTTAGATAAGTATGTATTAGAAACCCAAGGGAAAAGAATAGGAAACCATAAAACTTTAATAGATCAGATGTGTTAGATTGAAAGTCATAAATAATGGAATGAGAGTTACAAGAGCATAAATCATCACTAAATTAAATATAGACATAATAATAAAATGTCTTCAATTGATGTAGTTATTTGTTATCATACTTGAAAAATTGTTACTTTCGCTTTGTTAAAATGCAATTGTAATTAGAAATGACAACCAAATAGATCAGATGCTTAGTTGCAAGGTTTGAAACTCGTGACGCAAGCAAACCTGAAAATCGAAACACTTTTATTAGTAACTAAAATTCTCATATCTACAATACACAAATTTAAAAAATAATTAATAAAAAAAATACATATTGAGTTGTAAACACTATAATGGAAATCAAAGCATTTTGAATGATAAATATAACTTCGTCAACCTAAGTTAGCATATGGAAATATAAACATATTCATAAAAGAAAAATTAATCAACGAAAATAATGGTAAGGAGAATATGATATTGAAAGAGGGAGAAACTTGTATATTTATACATTATTGAGAACATTAAAGATTTGGGTACGCCTCTTCCTCTTCTCTAATATTAAACATAAAAATGAGTTAGGTAATTAAATGAGTTTATGAGATTAAATTTTGTCAAATTAATATAAAGGTTATTTAATTATGTGATTAATGAGTTTTAGGTTTCCATTCTCTTGGACTTTTACTATTGTAAATAAATTATTACACAATAAGTAAAGATGAAAGATGGAAATTCATGTAGACATAAATAAAAGAGTTAGTGCAAGCATGAGTTTATTTTTTTATTTTTTTTATTTAGCAAATTAAACGAATTAAATCAATGTCATGTCACAATAAAAAATTGTCATGTTATATTAGTGTCACATTTATTTGATGTTTTGGGTACCCTTTTAATTAGATTGTATAGATAATTGTTTTAGGTACTCTTTTAATTAGATTGTATAGATCACTTACTATTCCTTTTTTTGCTATTCCATTTTGTTTGTTAATAATTATAAATAAATTAAATAATCAATAAAACTGAATATAAATAAATTAAATAATCAATAAAAATGAATAGAAGTTATTAGGATATAAAAATGTGATATGGAATTAAATTGAATGGTCATGCCATGTAGGAATTTAATTAAATGCTTTAGTCTAGCCTTTTAATTAAATAACTAGTTTTGGAGCCCGTGAAAATCATGGGATCGTTAATAATTGACTGTGTTTAAGTGTATAATTTGTGAATAGCTTATATAGAGTAGTCCCTCTCTCTCAATCATTTGTTTCATTTTAACTAAAAAACCACTCACAAATAATTTAAAAAAAAGGTAAATAAATGAACACGACTGGGGGAGCGGTATTTTAAAACAAAAGTTTAATACACTCCAAATTTTTTATTCGGGATGATAGGCAAACCAAAATGTGAATAGCTTGGTCTCGTAAAAATATTTCTTATTGGGTATGCAAAATAATTACGCGAAGTTCAAAGCACATCCATGTTAGGATCGCATTACATACAGTAGGAGGATTATACATCTGATGTACTACCTCTAATTCTATAGTTTATGAGCATTCTAATAAAGTTTTTGAGTTTTATTTTAAAGTTTCTGAGTTTTACTATGAAGTTTTTGAGTTTATTCACTTAAACATTAAGCTCTATAAAATTACAATAAAACTCTTACTATAAGTTTAGTTAAATTTGAGTTTGACGGAAAAAATATTAAAATCTAACTTATAAACCCTTAATATGCTCAAAAAAATACACATATGCTCAAAAACAAATAAAGTTTGAGGTAATAAGTTCAAAAAAAATACATATATGCTCAAAAAACAAAAAAGTTGGAGGTAGTACATCCGATGTATGTTCTTTTTTCTCCATTAACATATACATACCTCCTACAATAACATCATTAATTAAATTATCAATTTAATTAATTGAATTGACACCTTCAATTAAGACTATTAAAAATAAATACATGAACAAAAAGAAAAGGAAAAAAGAGACACAAAATTCCAATAAAATACTCTAAATTACAGAGAGAACAAAAAAACTGACTTTTATAAGGACGGGTAATGTTGGTTTGAACAACCCAGTGTCAAATAAGACAATATGAATTGGTATTTGGATGAGATTTTATAGAAAGAAAATCAATGTCTCTCAATTTTCTCGTTTGAGTTGCTAATGATTTCTTCAATTGCTTCTTTAATTAATGGATCTTCAATTGCCTCTTTAATTAATGATTCTTCAATTGTCTCTTTATTATTTGACCATTGCTTTGATCGGCTTAAAGATTATAGAATATGAATGATTTTCCTCACAACAAACATTGCAACTTCCATCTTTATTGCTTAAACGGAGATATTGTTTTTATTGTCGTTTTGGTGCATTTTAAAGTATTTGGCCCTATGTTTATCTTGCAAAGAAACGGTCGTGAACTTTTATGTGAGCAACTTTAACAACTATTCCAGATAATTCCAAGGAAAGGCTACATACATTTAAAATATCACATTTTGTGTTCTAATAATATACTTTGTAGTATATATAAGATTAGATTTGGGACAAAAAGTAAGAGAGTAAAGTAAGGATCAAAACTTTATAGGTGAACTCTAATAAATATTATTAGTAGTATAAAATGAGCAAAACTAATTACACATTTCTCGGAATCACGCAATAAATAGAGATTTATGCATATACGATTCCAAACATAGCTTCTACATATTCGATCATTCATCAAAAGTTATAATCAAAACAATACTATTATACTTCATACGAAATATTAGCGTTTCCTAATTCATGAGAAAATAAAATATAAACAAATCATTCAAAAAAATATTTATCCAAAAAATATTGTGAGTTACAGAATAGTATATTTTTAACACCCTCATTTATCTAGGAGCCTTTAGCTAGACATTCCTAAATAAATAGGACTGTTATCATCTCGGTTTCCCGAGGTAGTGAATAACAAAGTCCAACTCACCAAAGTACGTTAAATTAAAACTTTAATGATTTCATGTTTATTACAAATTTACCAACTAAAACTTAATATAAAATAATTACAACTTGCAGCGGAAATAAATAAAGTGATCTCATAATCTATATGTGTTCTAGACTTCTAGGTAGATTGTCCAAATTCTCACGCATTCCCATAAGCTCCCAAGTCAGCTAGTCTTTAGTACCTGTCAAATCTGCTCCCCATTATGGTTCACTGCAGATGTTCACGAATACACTGTCAACCACGAGGTTGAGTAGGAATAGCTAAACAAAAACAATAAATGAATACAAGACAATATTAAATGCAAATGAAATGCATGCTCAAGATCATCCTCCGAGGTTCCCGTTCATCCCGTCAATCCCTGGCCGGGGTAATCTCAATAACATCCAAGAGACAAGTCCTGCAGAATCAGCCTGGGGAAACCAATGCAAGTGCTCATGATATGATATGCAAACAATATTATACTTACCATCCCAGACACGAGGCTGGGGAAACCAAATCAATATAATCATCTCAGTCACGAGCTGAGGTAGCCAGTAATCAAATCATCTCAGTCACGAGCTAAGGTAGTCAATAATTAAATCATCTCAAAGCAACCAACCAACAACCATATATCATCCATCACAATTCCAAACAATTCGACCAATACAATCAGATAATATCATTCAAGTAAACATTAAAGTGATTGAGTAGCTAGCCTACCTCGATAGCGAATTCCGAGTCCAAGCAATATAATAATAATAAATAGCAGTCTTCCGTAAGTCCAACACCTATCTAATTATAACATAATAATTATAAACATGTCTCGCTTAATTAATTGTTTATTTAATTATAAGTTCATGACTCATTTATTTAAAACCCGTCACCTAAGTAAATGGAATAATATTAATAATTATAATTATACCCAAAGGCCCATTAGTTTACACGATACGAATTAATTAATTAGTCAAAACCCGCTTCAATATCAATTTAATTAAATATAATTATGAATTTAAACGAGTTATTAAGTATACGATTTATATACATAAACCGTTTCAACAACCTTGCTTAACAAAACTCCCTTAATACTCAACTTTACCCCAAACACCCGACACCACCATGACTACGACCAGGCCGTGGCAGCACCACTCTGCCACGCCTTGTTGGAATATGTGTCCTCCGACAATAATGTGATCACAACTGTTGATCATGATGATCACATGTTTAAGTCTCATTTTAAAAGAATACAATTGGGAAGTATTTTTACTGTCAACTGGTCCACACATATCGGTAATGATTGGCTGACTAGAGTTTGACATTACTGTCGTGCGACGGTGGTGATCAGTTGATCCCCTAGGTCATACCTAAAGGATATTACTCTTAATTGATCATTTAATTGATCGTATAACGTTACAAATTAATTAAATTACTTGAAAATTGACGGACGATTTTGGAAGTAAAATTTACGTATCTCATTGTAATCTGATTAAATAAGATACGGTCTAAGTAATCGAATTGTTTCATTACTCAGATGAAATTATTGTTTAAGGAAACAATTGAAATTGAATGAATTATTATAAATACAAGTTATTGTGATTTATAATTGGTAAAATATTTTGGTACAAGTAATTACGAATTACTAGGTCGATTTTTGTATATGAAGTATTTTTATTAATACGTTGATTTTTAATATGTTAAAAATACATAATAAATTTATGTGACATGTGACATGTGACATATGACAAATTGACATTTTGACAAAGATAAAATGGAGTCCATTTTATCCTCTTGACCGAAATATTGGAGAGGATTAGGAAAATATTAGGTTAATTGTATTAGTGGTAAACATAATCATGTTTACCTAATACTAGACTTGCATGCCTACTTGTTCTTGTGAAGGCAACCATGAGCATGCATTGTCTCCCTTGTTCCTCCTCTCCCACCCGGTTTTGGGAAGAAAACCATGGTGGTTTTTCTTCTTAATTTTTGCCTAATATTCACTAATATACTCACTTGTGATTATTATTCATTCACCCATCTAAAAACAAGAGTTTTAGAAAGATAAAAAAATTCCTCTATTCTTCCTCTCTCTCAACCGGTTTTGATAGAGAAATCAAATAATTTTTGGGTCAATTTTTATACAAAATTAGTATTATTCTAGTAATAATAATATTAGTTTTATTAAGAGTATATCTTGGGTATAATTCCTTGGGAGGGATTCTCATCTTGAATCCTTGTTCATCCATTAAGGAAAGCTCAAGAACAAGAGAGTAGGAGAACTCTCTTGTGCCCTTTGATCCGAAAATCATATGTAAGGATGATTAATTCTTATTTATTTTGTTTATTGTTTGCATGCATAAGATCACTAATTAATTTTATGAGTAAATTAACAAAAACATATATGAATATGTTAGTATATAAATCTACTTTTACTACAATCGGTATCAAGAGCCTTGGTTGTTTGCATGCAAATCGGTTAAAAGTTTTTCCGAGTTATACGATTAACATATAAAACTTGTTAAATTTGTGTTATTATGATATATCACGAAAATCATTATGCATGTTAAAATTTCTGGTCCTAAAATGTTTTTAGGATATTTTGGTTAATTTATGGATTTTTATTGTTCATATTATATAATAATGGCAATAAAATATGATTTTATGAATAAAATGTCATTTTCGGACTAAAATTAGCTAAACTTCGAATTTTCTAGTGATTTTTGGATATGTTGTCACATATATTATGTTGAGATTACCTGTCAATTTTCATAATTTTTGGACTTCTTATGCTCGAAAAATGGATTTTTCATTATTAAAATCGGATTTAGATGACAAATAGGTTAATATGAGATAAATTTCGAATCTGGTCATAGAAATTTAGTATGTTGTCACATGCTATTTTACAAGATGTGTGTAAAATAATAGGCTATATTGAAGTCTTTATGCATGATTTATGATCTTTTGAATAAAAATAGCATAAATAGTGACTTAATTAGTGAAATATTAATAAAACATACTCTATGACTAAGGAAAAACATCACATGTTGCATTTTATTATCTTTTTCAGATCTAAAATTGAAAATTTGATGAATATAATTTTTCTCATGTTTTTATGATTATTTTGTTAAAACCGATAAACCGCAACATTGTTTTTCCGGATAAATTTCGAAATTTTTAACCTAAGTTTTTTGAACATTATGAGTGTCATGGTATTTTTTCAGAATGTTCATGAGTTTAAATTTCAAATTTCAAATTTATTTGAAATTTTGTGATTTATTTGAAGTTTATAGCCTTTTTTTATTGTAATTTTAGGTCCATTAATGAACAAATTTTAGAAATATGAGTTAATTATGGTCAAATAATTAGTGAAGACTAAATTTTGAGTCCTAAGAGGTTAGGGTAATTAACTTATGCATAAATATGAATTTATGTAATTTTTGTGATTATAAAATGTTGAATCACGCAAATCCGTAAAAACCGAGTAATATACGATATTGGCTATTTAAAGGCGATTTAGCACAAAATTGGGCATGTTCATACATATTATAATGCTGCATTTTCTTTATGATTGTCATAATTTTATTTATGTAATTTTGAATTATGTAATTTTTACTTAGTATGGCCTTAGTTTTTAATTGGTATTACCCGAAATGTATGGGAATATCGATTCGGTTGTAATTTATTGTGATCTCGTATCACCGTTTTGTAATTTAATAGATTTATTTTATTTTAGTTACAAATGTATAATTGGAAATTATGTAATTTTGTTCATTTCGGAGTTCCCAAAGACGGATTTCTTCAAGATGGCGATACATAAAGACGGTGTTACCTCGAGATGCGTGCCACAACCGAAGTTCAAGGGACCAATGGAGTTGGTTTCCGAATATGTAATAGTTAATTAGATTTTCTATTTTAGGAAGGCCATACTAGGATTTTTATGCTTTGCATTTTATTTATATGTCACATGCATCGTTAAATCGCCATAACTAAAACATGCATCATCTTTCATCGAGTTTATCGACCGTGTCAATTAAAATTATCGTAGTTCACCGCTTTAGTTCACTTAAAACGTGATAGATAATAAATTGACATGACCTCTCGCTAAAAATAAATAATTGAGACATAGCCTTACCAAATAGTAGAAACCATGAAAACCTATTTCGCGAGGGAGTGCACTCGGCCATCCCGGGGTACAAACCTTGTTACGTAGGGGAAGTGGGTGATAAATGTCTATCCACCGAATTCGTGTTGATGAGGGTTTCATCGGCCATCCCGTGCCCAAATTAATGTGAATTTGGATCATGGACACATTTATTCGAAATTTGGATTGACCTCAACGGAAGTATTCGTGACCGTAGTCGCATGTGTTTCGGGCTATAGATAAACATTAGAGTAATTTTATCGACCAAGAATTCTAAAAGTAGAATCGATTAAACGTTAATCCACCGAGTTATATTAATAAGGGTTTCATCGGCTATCCCGTGCCTAAGTTGATATGAATTTGGGTCTTGGAATCATTTATAATAGTTGGGTAGAGGTCACTATATAAATGTTCATATCTTGTTAAATCTTTTTACAAGTATGATTTAAAAAGACAAATGTTAATATTTCCTTTTCCTTCATACTTGTAGTTCATTACAATGAATCCATCAAATGCTACCGCACCGATAACTATTGAGTCTTACCACAATGTTTTTGACGACGTTTGCTCCAACAATGATTTCGACACTACTAGAGAACTTCATTTTGGGATAGGTTCGGATGGAAACCTTAACTTCATCACCTCTTCTAAACCACCTACTACTACTAGACCTCGTGTGAGCCCGTCTCAGGAAGACTACCTCATACAAACTAGTGGGAGCTCGAGCAATCAAGTTCTTGATACCAAGGGCAAAAGGTTCAAGAAGAAGGGAAAGAAAGTCAAAAACTTCAAGCAAGTTAATGATGAGTGCCATTATTTCTATGGCATGGGACATTGGCTTAGGAATTGTCCCGTATATTTGCGAAATATAAGGGAAGGAATCATCACTCCAAAAGGTAAAATTCCTAAGGAAATTTATGTTATTGATATAAATTATACTTCCACACGACATGGGTACTGGATACAGGGTTTAAGAGATGTGAAGAGGCTTAGCAAAGGAGATGTGGATCTACGCCTTGGAAATGGAGCTCGAGTAGCGGCCGAATCCAAAGGAACTTATGTTTTAGCTTTGCCTAACGGATTTGAGTTGTATTTACATAATTGTTTTTATGTGCCTACACTCTCTAAAAACATTATTTCAATCGCCATGCTAGACATGGACGGTTTTTGTTTTGTCATTAAGAACAATCGTTGTACTATTTCTAGGAATGAATTGGTTATAAGCCAAGCTTCTTCCATAAATGGCATTTACATTTTAGAGACCTCAAATCCGACTAATGATATCTATAACATTCAATCAAAGAAACTCAAATCAAGTGACCCAAGTGAAGCGTTCATTTGGCATTGTCGATTAGGTCACATAAACGAGAATCGCATCAAAAGATTAATTTCGACTAATGTGATTACACAATTTGATTATCAGTCATATGGTACATGGGAATATTGCCTACTTGGCAAAATGTCTCGTAATCCTTTTAGTGGTAAAGGGACACGAGCTAGTGAACTATTGGGACTCATACACACCGATGTATGTGGACCAATGAGTATCACCGCTTGTGGAAATTATGACTACTTTATAACCTTCACCGACGACTTGAGTAGACATGGGTATGTCTATTTAATGAAACATAAGAGTGAAGCGTTTGAGAAATTCAAGGAATTTCAAAACAAAGTAGAGAACCAATTGGACAAAAAGATAAAAGCACTACGTTCCGATCGTGGTGGAGAATATCTTAGCCTTGAATTCGATTCACACTTGAAAGGTTGTGGTATTATATCACAACTTTCTCCACCCGGAACACCACAACTCAATGGTGTTGCCGAAAGGAGAAATCGAACCCTACTTGATATGGTTCGATCAATGATGAGTCAAACCGAGTTACCAAACTCGTTTTGGGGATTTGCAATCCAAACTGAAATTATATCTTTGAATAATAGTCCCACTAAGGCCACCGGAAAAACTCCATTTGAGATGTGGAAAGGAAGGGTTCCTAATCTATCCTACATGAAAATTTGGGGATGTGATGCTTACGTCAAAACTAAGAATGACAATAAGCTTGCCCCAAGATCCGAAAAATGCACCTTTGTAGGTTACCCCTCGAATTCTCGAGGATACTACTTCTACAAACCTCAAGATAACAAAGTGTTTGTGTCTTGCGAGGCTGTCTTCTTAGAAAAAGACTTTATTTCTAAGAGACAGAGTGGGAGAAATTTTGAACTTGACGAAGTTCAAGAGCCACAAACCGAGGTAGAGACGCAAGAAGATATTCCTTCGTCGTCTAACGCGGCTGTACCTCCTCCACTAAGAAGGACAGGTCGAGTAATTTGCCATCCCGATCGATATGTGGGACTTATCGAGGAAGATGGAACACTCGATGTGTTACTTATAGAAAGTGACGAGCCCACCACCTACAAGGCCGCAATCTCTAGTCCAAATTCCTCCTTATGGCTTGAAGCCATGAAGTCCGAAATGGATTCTATGCATGAAAACCAAGTTTGGGACTTGGTAGATTTGCCTAAAGGGGTAAGACCTCTTCAATGCAAATGGATATTCAAAATAAAAAATGGCATAGAAGGACATGATGATGTCTACAAAGCTAGGCTAGTGGCAAAAGGATTTACCCAAGTCCAAGGTCTCCATTATGATGAGACCTTCGCACCCGTAGCCATGCTAAGATCCATACGGATTTTGTTAGCGATCGCTGCATTTCATGATTATGAAATATGGCAAATGGATGTCAAAACCGCTTTTCTAAATGGGCATTTAGAAGAGGAGGTGTACATGATACAACCCGAAGGTTTTGTTGATTCTAAAAATACTAACAAAGTGTGCAAGCTTAAGAGATCCATTTATGGTCTTAAGCAAGCATCTAGAAGTTGGAATCATCGATTTAATCATGTGATAAAAGAGAATGGTTTCACTCGAAGTGTTGAGGAACCATGTTTATACATGAAATTTAGTGGGAGCAATGTTGTGTTCCTAATCTTGTATGTCGATGACATACTACTCATTGGAAATGATATTCCGATGTTGTCTTCTGTTAAGAAGTGGTTAGGTAACCACTTCCAAATGAAGGATTTAGGAGAAGCACAACGCATATTAGGTATCCGGATCCATAGAGATAGATCCAAGAGGATATTGGCACTAAGTCAAGAGTCTTATGTTGATAAGATTCTTCGACGGTTCAGCATGGACAAATCCAAAAGGGGATTGGTACCTATGGTAACCGGGGCGATATTGAGCAAGACTCAATCTCCTCCGAACCCCATGATTTTAAACGCATGAAGACGATCCCTTATGCTTCCGCTGTTGGATCAATCATGTACGCCATGATATGCACACGTCCTGATGTCTCATATGCTTTAAGCATGGCGAGTAGATATCAAGGAAATCCAGGTGAGAGTCACTGGATTACCGTCAAGAACATCCTTAAGTACTTGAGAAGGACTAAGGATTCTATCTTAGTGTTTGGAGGAGACACCGAACTCCGTGTTAATGGTTACACGGACTCAAGTTTTCAAACAGATAGAGATGACATGAAATCACAAGCTGGTTTCATTTTCATGCTCAATGGTGGTGTCGTAAAAGTGGAGAAGCTTCAAGGAAGTCAGAATCGCGGATTCTACAACGGAGGCTGAGTACATTGCAACATCAGAAGCTGCTAAGGAAGCTGTTTGGATCAGGCAATTCACAGAAGGTCTAAGAGTAGTACATACCGCCAATGATCCCATCACTCTCTATTGTGATAATAGTGGGACGATCTTCCAAGCTAAGGAGCCGAAGTCTAGTAATAGATCTAGACATGTACTTAGAAAATATCATGTAATAAGAGATTTCATTGAAAGAAAGGAAATTGCGATTTGTAAGGTTGGGACGGATGATAACATAGCCGATCCGCTCACCAAGCCTTTATCGCAGGCTAAACATGATGGACATATGGCGTCCATGGGACTTAAACGTGTACCAAGTCTATGTTAGATTTTGAAATGAAATAAAAGTGTTGTTTTTGTTCATGTTCATAATCACATTTGTCTTTTATCCTTAATTTATACATTGTTACATCCAAACGGGTTGTAGTGACAATTGAACCCCGTTAAAGTGAACACGGATTAACATAGTATTTGCCCATAGTCACTTGTATGAGGTGACGTCTCGAAGTGACTAGAGTGTGATGCGATTGATGGCAAGTTCAAGTGCCATAGAGTCATGTGAGATGACTAGTCGATCACATAAGCGGCATGTTAGGAACATTTTGTCGGGCCTAATGACCGCTTATAGAGTTCTGGCAAATTTATATAGCCTGGTCGTGGCAAGAGCTACTATAGTATTCTAATGAGTCGATTCTTTTGACTAAAGACTATTCGCCTAAGATGGCACAGTTTCAGATTAACTTTGATTTGTGTTACTACGACCTTCGTAAATGGGGTCAAATGGGCATATTTTGGGTTATGATGGCTGTGGCTAGTCGAAGGGAATGAGTGCGATAGAAATTGTCCACCCCTAGTCAGGGTTATAAAAATATCTCAGGGCCACTTGAGGAGTAATGAACTGGAAATGCGTGGCCACGCTCGGATTGTATCCATGGTGGATTAATCCGGTCAATCAGTTATTCTCCAGATCAAGGAAACCACTCTCGATATGATCACTTGCAAGTACGACCTGAAAGACACCTTGCATTGAGTGGGAGATAGTAATAGGACAAGAGAATTGGTGACGCACACTTGTCCAGGACAAGTGGGAGATTGTTGGAATATGTGTTCTCCGACAATAATGCGATCACAACTGTTGATCATGATGATGTGGAGTCTATTGATCGAATACGAAAGAGAGGGGGGGGGGGGGGGGTGAATTGAGTATTAAAAACGATAACCGCTTTTTCGAAATATATGATATAAATTAATTACTTGATTTTATTGATCAAAATCAACTAATTAAATTATTAACAATAAATGCAAAATCGAAATAACAATAATAAAGAGAGAGAGAAAGAGAGACACACAGGATTTTGAAGTGGTTCAGTTTCACAAGTCGAAACCTACGTCCACTATTCTCGATTAATAATTTTTAGTACCTTTCTCCGGATTACAAAAATTATCAATCCACTCGTATAATCAACTATATGATTATAACTCAGATTGAGTATCGCTAAATACTCTAGGTTGCTCTTACGTTAATAAGAAAAATACAACGATAAATACTAATCTCACGTTAAGCGAGTGAGTATAATACCTTTGTGTATTTAGTATCCTATAACGATTTTTCTTTGAGTGATTGACAAATTTGATGCGTAATTTTTGTATAAGCAAATTTGGAAAATAAGAATTAAAGCTCAAATGATTTTGCTTAAAATATTTTTCTCTCTTGAAATTTGTAGATGTGTGTGTCAACTATTATTGTTGAATGAATGAGAGTATTTATAGTAGAGTGAATTAGGGCTTGGAATATTCTGGAATTAGGGCATAGGAATATTCTGGAAGAATAAATCCTAACAACTTGATGAACAAGTAAGAAGCAAAAGGAAGGAGGAGTTTGGCCTCCCTAGGGTTTCGGCCTCCTAGGGTTCGGCCCACCTAGGGTTCGGCCACCTAGGGTTTGGCCGGCCTCTAGGGCGTCCTTCGGCCCACTACTTGCTTCTATAGCCCACAACAAATCGAGATAGAATTTAGTTAAAGCCCTAGGTTGCATGACGATATAAATATCGTGTTACAAACCAATAGTTAATTTAACTTAAATTCTAATTAATTAATTCCAATTAAAATAAATACTCTCTTATTTTTATAAACCATTAAAAATATATTTTCCAAAAATTAACGCATCATTTTTGTCTAGTAATGAAGTTATGGCTATTAGGTCATAACTTCACTAACCTTTAAATCAAACAAAGTAAAACCATTACCGAATGACGACCTATACTAACTAATCTTCAGTAGATCTTCAGTACACGAATCGTCTCTTCACAAGTCTCTCATCTTGAGTCTCGTGGTTGATTTCCAATCTTGATCTTGCTTGAATACATTGATCAAGTGTATTTGAAGTTGTACCTCCTTGGTCCAAACTTCAAGCTTGCGTCATTGTAATTGTTCCTTTCTAAATTAAAACTTAAGCACACAATTACACGCATATGTTTATATATTAAGTCCACATACAAATCATTACTGTCATTATCAAAACAATTAATAAGGACTAAAGGTCCAACAGATGATCACATGTTTAAGTCTCATTTTAAAAGAATACAATTGGGAAGTATTTTTACTGTCAACTAGTCCACACATATCGGTAATGATTGGCTGACTAGAGTTTGACATTACTGTCGTGCGACGGTGGTGATCAGTTGATCCCCTAGGTCATACCTAAAGGATATTACTCTTAATTGATCATTTAATTGATCGTATAACGTTACGAATTAATTAAATTACTTGAAAATTGACGGACGATTTTGGAAGTAAAATTTACGTATCTCATTGTAATCTGATTAAATAAGATACGGTCTAAGTAATCGAATTGGTTCATTACTCAGATGAAATTATTGTTTAAGGAAACAATTGAAATTGAATGAATTATTATAAATACAAGTTATTGTGATTTATAATTGGTAAAATATTTTGGTACAAGTAATTACGAATTACTAGGTCGATTTTTGTATATGACGTATTTTTATTAATACGTTGATTTTTAATATGTTAAAAATACATAATAAATTTATGTGACATGTGACATGTGCCATATGACAAATTGACATTTTGACAAAGATAAAATAGAGTCCATTTTATCCTCTTGACCGAAATATTGGAGAGGATTTGGAAAATATTAGGTTAATTGTATTAGTGGTAAACATAATCATGTTTACCTAATACTAGACTTGCATGCCTACTTGTTCTTGTGAAGGCAACCATGAGCATGCATTGGCTCCCTTGTTCCTCCTCTCCCACCCGGTTTTGGGAAGAAACCCATTGTGGTTTTTCTTCTTAATTTTTGCCTAATATTCACTAATATACTCACTTGTGATTATTATTCATTCACCCATCTAAAAACAAGAGTTATAGAAAGATAAAAAAATTCCTCTATTCTTCCTCTCTCTCAACCGGTTTTGATAGAGAAATCAAATAATTTTTGGGTCAATTTTTATACAAAATTAGTATTATTCTAGTAATAATAATTTTAGTTTTATTAAGAGTATATCTTGGGTATAATTCCTTGGGAGGGATTCCCATCTTGAATCCTTGTTCATCCATTAAGGAAAGCTCAAGAACAAGAGAGTAGGAGAACTCTCTTGTGCCCTTTGATCCGAAAATCATATGTAAGGATGATTAATTCTTATTTATTTTGTTTATTGTTTGCATGCATAAGATCACTAATTAATTTTATGAGTAAATTAACAAAAACATATATGAATATGTTAGTATATAAATCTACTTTTACTACACGCCTGACCTCCCAACACCGGACCCAGCACCACCTAGCCATCCACCACCAAGCTCGCCCCCTTGACACACCTCCTCGACACCAACGCTCACCAAAGATCCAAAGATTAACTCGACACAAGCATCCCCTTACCAGGCTCCAACGACAACCAACCACCACCACAACCTCTCACAGCCGTCGCACTTACCACCCGTAGCCACCCCGCGTCCCAATACCAACACGACAATCACAACGCAGCAACACAACAGCAACAACAGCCGGACAACAACAACAGCAAGCCGACAACAACAGCACCAAAAAGGCGCGGCCTTTGGCCACCACGCGCCACCACACCCACCCTAACACTACCCTTAACCACCCTAGACAACCACCGCCTATCCCTGAGTTGGTCGAGCACATACACGGGTCCCCAATCGTATGCGTGTTACGGTTTAACCACAACATCACCAACCACCACCTGTAAAACAACCCGCCACAACCGACTGCCACCCCTGTTTCCGCAGTTAACACTACCAACACAACCCTATTAAGTCTACCCTTACCCTACCCAGAATATGGTTGGGTCGAAAAAGTCAGGGATTCGGGTTTTTATTTTGTTGGGGTGTCTTAGATCTGGTTCAACAAACAATGATTTCAACAATTTTATAATTATTACGGTCAACGGGTCAAAGTTAACGGGTCAACGGGCTAAGGTCAATCTAGGTCGGGTCCATGGTCAAGGTCGAGTCTTGCGTCGAGTCAACGTATTATTTTTAATAATTTAATTACAAGAGGAGAGTTATGAGACGGTTACCGTTAAGACGGTTGTAAGCTAGATGTAAAACTCCTTTTTCTTCTTATCTCTCTCTTACTTTTAATCGTGATTTATGTGAATATAAGTGAACAAAAGAATAGCTAGAGGTTGGTCTATTTATACTAATAGGTAGGTGGAGACACTTTCCTTATCTTATTAGGTATTATTATTATTATTATTATTATTATTATTATTATTATTATTATTATTATTATTATTATTATTATTATTATTATTATTATTATTATTATTATTATTATTATTATTATTATTATTATTATTATTATTTTTTTTTTTTTTTTTTTTTTTTTTTTTAATTTTTTTTTAAAAAGGGATGCGCGCAGCTTTCATTAAAATAAAAATAAAAGTTTACATGAAATTGGTGGGGAGCCGAGAGACAATCTGGGCTCCCACACCCTTAGCAATAGCAAAGCTAAGTCTAGTAAAAATGTAAGCGGCCACCCGAGCCCCCGCATCCTGAGATATCGAGAATTTATGGATCCGCTTGAGCAGGGCAACAACATCCGAACCCAGCTCCCCAAGTGAAGAGAAAGAGAAAGGTAGGAAACCATAACCCGCTACCGCGCACAAATCCCCATACTTAGCACACTTTCGCCGAGCAAAGATCGGCGACAACCCGGCCCAACACAAAATCGCCAACCCGGTCCCGAGTCAAAGGTGAAGAACCCGTCGGTCGACACACACATCACGCCCCCGTCCCAAGAATAAAGCAATAAATCCGCAGGACGAAGAGAGCCACCATGCCCATCAACCAAACCGATATCAACCTCCTTCCCCGCAAAGAATACGGATCTATAGCAGATGTCGAAAAGAGTGTCCCGGACAAGGTTATGCCGATGTTTAACGCCCACAAGTACACCAAGACAAGAAACAGCGTGGTCACCAAAAACATCCCCAAAGAAAAACCCGAGAGCAAGCAGACGGGGCCTAGATACCGTGAATAACGGAACACCCAGACGATACCCCAAAACACTACGGTAAGTTCTCCCATTCATAGTCCGCCCCAACCCCGAGATAGGAACCGCACGTAACCAATCGAGGAGTGAGAACCCGCCGAGATCGCCATAAAGCAAGCCGGCGTGGTGTCAAAGAGAAAACAGACTCGAGGCGGCAAGAAAGAACCGTCGTGAAATAAATGTACGCCAATTTCTTCATAAGTTTGGGGGCAGCAATTTCACTAGGGTGACCTAATATATCAGAACCTGTAGTCGCAGTAAACACCTGCGCGGCATCATCAAAAGCAGGGCCAGCAGCTATAACACCAGAAGGGCCGAGGAGCTTAGCCTGCAAACTAGCAGACTGCAATCGGGACGCAATAAAAGCATAAAATAAAACATCTCCCGCCGCATAGACACCAAGATGAAAAGGGAATGTAGCAAGGCGCCACTGCCAATCCCCAAAACCCGGCCCTGACGCGGTGACAATACGTTCCAAGCTAGAACGGAGAGCGGCGTCAAAAGGAAGATGGACAGACCCAAAAACACTAGGGGAGCAAGTACGAAGGGAGAAGTAGAGCTTAGAAATACCAGTACAAGCTCGAAGAAGAAGCAACTCACATTGCGGGTCCTCAATCCTCGCAACCAAGTCCATTAGCTCAATGGTCTTAGTTACTCTCGTCGCCACAATCTCACTGCTAAAATCAGGACTGATAACTACGTTATCGCCCCTTCATTCTTGTCAAAAATCCTTGCTTTAGTCCTAATTTTGGTGCATTTAATTGATAATTACTCAAGTTTATGATTAATTTGCCTAAATAAGTCTCACCGGATTATTTTCTAAGCTTTTTGTAGTGTTGCACGCTTCCCCATGCAAAACCGATCAACATTTGGTGGCCAAGGATCAAGATTAGCCTTGTCGGTGTATCTCCTTCCCCTAGCCAGTGTATTGTGATCAGGCGCGGTGCAACTCAAGGGTAGCCGGTGTATCTCATTTAGCCTTGTCGGTGTATCTCCTTCCCCTAGCCTGTGCATTGTGATCAGGAGCAGTGTAATTTTGGTCAACCGGTGTAACTTTGTGAGCGGGCGGTGTAACTTTCGTCCAGCCGGTGTAACTAAGAGGCGGGCGGTGTATCGATACACCGGTGGGAATAGTGTAGGGCTGTTTTTGAGAATTGCTTGTAATTTGATGTTTTTAAGCCCATAGTATATATAGAAAAGGGGCAACCTTGTAAGAACAACTTTTGATTACACTTGTTTTTGGATCAAAAATTGGTTAGGTAGAGAAAATTGGGAAGAACATTGGATCTCACTTTGTTCTTAGTTTTGTGAAGAAATCAATTCAATCAAGTTATTTTCTTTCTTCTTTGTTGGTATATTTCCTTTCCTCATATTTATTTCTTTGCTTTAGTTGTTAATTTCATACTACTTTAATTTATGCTTCCCTTATTTTTGAATATTTACCTTGCTTGTGGTTAAAGTTACTTCCTTTTTGTTTGATTGTTGATGTTTACACCATTGTTCATCTTTTCATTGGTTTTCTTTTCTTTGATTCTCTTTCCTTTTTTTCTTCTTGGGCTAGTTGTCCTCAAAGACTTAATCTTTGAGTTGATTGTGTTAAAGATTGTGTCTTTTGGTTTGTTCATCCTTGCTATTAGATTAAAACCATCTTTCTTCATAATTATTGTTGGGTTGTTGCATGTTTAGAAGTAAAATTCATCCTATCACCATGTTTATGCTTAAAGACTCTATCTTTGTTGTTTTCTTTGCCTCTAAAAACATGATTAGTGAGTAGTCTCCTTCTAGGACTCGGTTTGACCCGATATGGGTAATTTCACTAACTAATTATCATTAAGGCTAATTTGTGGGGAAAATTGGTGAGGGTAGTTTAGAGGAATTTGCATGCTTAAGGTTTGGGTTTTGGGTAGTGTCAACTTGTGACCCTTGTCCACCAACGGAAGTTGGTTAGGTTGTAAATTGGACACCCGAAATTTGGCCTTGTCACCAACTAAGGTTGAGACCGGAAGGGAGAACCGAGGGAGGGTGCCTCTAGGCTAGCGTTTGAAATCGACCTCCGGAAGGGGGAGTGGGATGACCCGGAATATGATGAGTGCTTAATGACCTTGACCACTTACTTGACCTCCTTGGGAAAATGCATGTTCTTGGGGTTGTCGGGTTTTGAGTTAGGGAGACCGGCTTTCGAACCCGGGAGGGGGGTTAGTCGGAGTAGCTAGTGTCCTAGTGCGAGACCGGAAGGGAGGTTCTAGGCGAATTAGAGCCATCTCCCCCTTACCTTTCTACCCCTTTTGATTAGCCGAAACGATTAGTATGTGGAATTACTTATATTCGTGGGAGAACCGAGTTCTAGTCCTTCTCTTTATTTGATCTATCCTTCATCTCTTAGCTTGTTCTTTCCTTGTCTAGTTTATAGTCTTTAAATTTGTTAGTTTAGTGTTAGTTTGTTACCCCCCTCTTTGTTATTTATCGACTTAGCTAAACCGGTGAATTAGAACGATTAGTACTCCACCTACTCCTTGTGGAATCGACCCTTTTAAGTGTACAACGATAAAATCGTGCACTTGCGAGGTTTAACTTGAGACCATCAAGTTTTTGGCGCCGTTGCCGGGGAGTACGGCTTGATATTAATCGTTTTTGTTCTAGTTTAGACTAAGTCCTTTGTTACTAATCCTTTCTTTCAAGTGCTTAGGTCTTTTGCATGAGTAGGCGACAAAGAAGAGGTCAACCAACATATCCTATTGATCTTGAAATTGAAGCTACGGCAAGAAGACTTAATTCTCTAAGAAGAAGGGGTTTTCTAGATACACCACCGGTCGAAGAAGTTAATCACCAAGAAGTTACCGAAGTGTTTGAAAATCCTTTTGGGGTTTTAGAAGAAGAACCTAACACCATGGGTGACCCGGTTCCGATAAGAGACACTATGGCTCCTAAGCACATAGTCAATCCAAGCATTCAAAGGCCACGAATTCAAGCTAATAACTTTGAGATCAAAAATGCCTTGCTCAACCTTGTTCAAGACAACCAATTTGGAGGAGGTACCTTGGAGAACCCAAATGATCATTTAAATGATTTCCTTTAAAATTGTGATATGTACAAGTCAAATGGGGTCTCCGATGACGCGGTTCGCCTTAGGTTGTTCCCCCGTTCTCTTAGGGGTTCGGCCAAGGATTGGTTGAAGAATTGTGACCCGGATTCCTTCAAGACATGGGATGAGTTGGCTTCGGCATTTTTGAACAAATATTTCCCACCCTCAAGAACTGCCAAAGTCAAGAGTGAACTACAAAGCTTTACTCAAGAAGAGGATGAGACCTTATATGAGGCATGGGAACGTTATAAGAAGCTCCAACGGTTATGCCCTCACCATGGCATTTCCGAAGCCGAGCTAGTGAACAATTTTTACAAAGGGTTGACTCAAGACCTTAGGCTTTCATTGGATGCGGGATCGGGGAAAGGTGCCTTAGACATTTTGGGGCATAAAGCGGCAAAGGAACTAATTGAGGAGATGGCCTCAAGAACTATGGAATGGGGAAGTGATAGGCAATTGAGGAAGGGCAAGAGCAAGGATTCTAATTCGGTTTTGAATGTGGAGGTTAAGGGTATGCTAGATGAACTCACCCAACAAGTTGCTTTGCTAAATTCAAAACCTTCAAGCTCCGATATGAGGCAAGTCTTGTCTTGTGAGTTGTGTGGGGAACAAGGGCACACTCCCATTAGGTGTCCCTTGATTGCACCCCTCCAAGAGGAATGCTATGAGCAAGCAAATGGAGTTTGGGAATCCACAAGTGCAAGGCAAGGGTTCAATAGTAACAACAACCAATTTGGTAATGGAAAAATAACTCATCTTTCTTGTCTTATGCTTCACAAAACATTCAAAACCCAACCACTTCCTCACCACAACAACAAAGGTTCAATCAAAACTCTCAATTCCAAAGACAAATCCCACCCGGTTTCCAAGGAAAACAATTTGTCACTCAAAACCAACAACCATTTGGGGGTTTCAAGGGACAAAATTTCAACCAACCTCAAAACCAAAACTTTCAAACCCCTCAAAAACCTTCTTGGGAGCAAGCCTTTGAGCAATTGGTGATTGCCAACCAAAAAGTCGACTCAAAGCTTGACAACCACATTGCCTCACAAAACCGGGTTAATGATGAAATACGAGCATCCCAAAAGGCTACGGAAACTCATGTGGCCCAAATTTCTCAACAATTGGGGCAATTGGCTCAAAATCCGGGGAAGTTTCCGGGTAATACGGTTAACCCAAGGGAGATGAATGCGGTATTTTTGAGGAGTGGAAAGCAATTGGAGGAGGTTGAGAAATCTCCTAAGTGGAAGAGGAAGAAGGTGTCTAGTGAAGTAGTGAAAGATCACCCGGTTGAAGTTGTGGAAGAAGATGAGACTAGGGTGGAGAAGTCTAAGGAGGTGGAGATGGTTGATCCTCCAAAGCAAGATGAACCTATTGCATCTAAGGCCAAAGAATGTATTCCACCACCAAGGGAGTATGTAGCACCGGTACCCTTTCCACAAAGGCTTGCAAGGCCAAGACTTGAGAAGAAATATGAGAAGTTCATTGATATTTTGAAGAGTATGAATGTCACCATACCATTTCTTGACATGATCACCGAAATCCCTAACTATGGAAAGTTTTTAAAGGAACTTGTGACTATGAAGGGAAAGAGTGAAGGGGTACAATCCGTTAACCTCTCTAGGGAGTGTAGTGCAATCCTCACTCACAAACTTCCTAGCAAACTTGAAGACCCGGGAAGCTTTTCTATTCCTTGTTCTATCCAAGGAGTGAAGATAAAAAGAGCTTTGTGTGACTTGGGAGCTAGTGTTAGCTTAATGCCTCTTTCCTTGTTTAAGAAGCTACACTTGGGAGATTTGAAGCCTTCAAAGATCTCCCTACAACTAGCCGATCGTTCGGTTAAGTATCCCTTGGGTGTGATTGAAGATGTTCCTTTGAAGGTTGGAAAACTTGTGATCCCATGCGACTTCTTTGTCATGGACATGCCCGAAGATAGCCATGTGCCAATCATTTTGGGTAGGCCTTGCTTGGCCACGGGAGGTGCTATGATAGATGTTAAGAGTGGAAAACTCTCACTCCAAGTGGGTAATGAGAAGATTGAGTTTGAACTCAACAATTCCATGAAGTCTCCTCCTATGGGCAACTCTTGTTGTAGGGTGGATATGGTGGAAGATAACTTGGATGAACCTAATTTAGGGCCTTCATTTTTGGATCCATTAGAAGCTTGTCCAACAAATGAAAAAGGAAAAGAAGAGTTGAAGCTTGAGGGTGGAGGGGATCACCCCAATGTGATCCCTCCCAAATTTGATTCTAGCACTAATACCCCTCCAAAAATGAAGCCAAGGGTTGATAAGAAGAAACCAAAAAAATGGAAAAAGAAGGTGAAAAGAAAAGGGAAATGTGAACCAAGCCTTGAAAATGAAGAAGTTCTTGTCCATGACAAGAAGAAGCTTGAAGAAGAAATTGCCCGGAAATGGTCGGAAGTGCACCACGCCATAAGCGGTGTGCATGAAGTGTTGTCAAATCTTGGAAGCTCTTACTCCATGGGAAAATTTGAAGTTGTTAAAGGGATAGCGAGATTCCAAGAGGAGGATCCCGGTTGATTGAAGACTCTTTGATGAAGAGGTTTGGTGGAGTTACTTAACAACCACCACAATGTATATATTCTCCTTCTCTTTAATTAAGTTTTTATCGCATTTTGCATTTAGTGACATGACCCAAATAGGAGTTAATCTAAATTGGCTCTCTATGCATTCATGTAGTATAGTTTGCATTGTCCTTTCAATTATTGCATATAGTATAGAGCATGCATTGCATTCTTATTTTTAAAATCACAAAAAAAAAAATTGAAAAATGACCAAAAACCAAAAACATGTTCTTTTATTTCTCTAAATGCCCTCCCATGTTTATAAATAAGTGTGGGGAGGACCTAAAAAAAAAAACCAAAAACATGTCATTTTAATTTTCCAAAAACAAAAATACCAAAAATATGTTATTTTTATTTTCAAAAAATCAAAAATGCAAAAATATGTTCTTTTCTTTTTCTTATTCACTCCCTATGCTTTTGTCCATTGAGGACAATGTACATCTCAAGTGTGGGGAGGGAAATATCCACTCTTGTGAATATTTTTTTATATATTTGTAAATACTTGTAAATTGATAAAATTCAAAAAAATGACTAAAAATTGAAAAATTTCAAAAAATCACAAAAACATTGCATTGTATATATATATATATATATATATATATATATATATATATATATATATTGTTTGTCTAACCTTTTGGCTTGGCGCATTGACCACTTGAGGCAAAAGGGAGCTAGAAGACCGCTTGGTATAATCCTTCCTATCTCTTGCTCCTTTTACTATTCTTTCTTTTTGGTATCTAGCATACTTTGAAGGAGAATGGGAATTTTGTTGCTTTGGGTGTCTCCTTGGGAGACCGTTTGGAATTTTGGTGTTGATGTGCTGCTAGGTTTAGCCAATTTGTTGCACGTTTCATTTCATGTTTGTTTAAATTTCCGCATGCATTTGTTCACATGTAAATACTTGTTGCATTTCTTTCTTTTTGCATTAAGTTTGTAAATAATCTTTTAAGGAAGAACATGGTCAAAGAAGGGAACCAAGTACCCCCATGATGAGCTAATGTGCCCAATTGTGCCTTTCCCCTCCTCGTGACTCGCACCCGTGGCCTCTTAGTTAGCCTATGGAAGCGGGCTTGACCAATGAGTTTGGACCGACCTTGTGAGACCTAGGGCCGTAGCCTAGACCTTTGGCTCGACTTAGCTACTCAAAGGTAAGGGTAGAGCCTCCTAGGGTGGGTACATTCATACCCCGCCCTCATCTAGGTTTGAGAGTAGGCCTCCTCGCGAGGCGTGTCACCTCACTACGCATAAGTGTGTCGCATCGTCCTTAGACCATGAAATTGCATTACATTTTTGTGCACATGATATGAAGCAAAAATCAGTTTTTATGAACCTCACATAGCCAAATAGCCTCGTTTTCTCCCCTACATTGTTTCCCTTTTTGATTCACCCCCTTTGAGCTTAGCCTTTTCATTTGGCAAACCCACCTAAATAGCTACATTCCCATAACCACCCTTCCCTAATCAAGAATTGGTCGGTTTTTGTAGTTGTGTTGTAGGAGGTGATTTGGGGGATAGTGATGGATAGTACACATATCCATTTGGGTCGGAATTCGGTATGGTTTGGCTTTATATATAAATAAGAGGTTTCGAAAAAAGAAATGAAAAAACAAAATAGAAAAGTGAAAATGTCGTGAAAAATCAAAAAAATAGTAAGTTATGTTGTATATATTTGTTTGTTGTCAAGAAAAAAAAGAAAGAGGCAAGCAACACCCCTACTCATCATTTAAAGGGGTAGAAAAAGCCGTTGCTAAATAAAAAGGGGCAAATTGATGTTTTTCCGAAAATGAGTCGGGTCTACACATTTTTTGCATGGCTTGGGAAACCGAGTCGTTGTTACGGTGTAGACGTTACCATTTGTTGAAATAAAAGGAGTTTTATCGAATTTTTCCTACTTGAGTTGGGTTTATGCAATTTTTGCATAGTTTTGGTCATCATTGCTATGTTAGGGCATAGACGTGTCTCATGTGTTGCAATAAGAGATGGGATGTGATGTGTCGACGATTCTTGATTTGAGCCCCACATATCCAAACGGTGCTTGCACCAATCCCGTTTCGACCTTCTCCTTAGCCCCGTTGTAACCCTTGCTTCATGTTTTGTGCATTTTCCCATTGTTTGCATTTCATTGGACATAGGACGGTGTTACACATTAGATTGCGGGCACGTTTTCGCTAGTCGAGTTAGTTGAGTGATTTTGGTTACTTCTTGTCACAAAAATCACCCTGTTCTTTCATTGAGTGACGAGTGAAAACCGTGAGGATGTCGTTGCCTTGGTTTCCTTAGTCATGGGTCCTTTGGTTGAATCTTGTGTCGGTTTTGTAATTCTCGGCGGACTTGCCATTTCTTCCCTTTCCCGGCTCTTGAATTTGTTTCTTGAGCATTGGTCACACAAGGGTTGCTTTTGTCACATTTAGGGGGTTGGCACCTCGATTGGCACTTCTGAGACGGTACTCCCGACTGAGACCATGTTTTGTTGTTTGAAAAATCCGACCACTTAGATGAGGAAAGTGGACCATTTTGTTAGATGCATTCTATTTGTTGTTTACGTGCTTTCATGAAGAATGTGTCGAAAGTTTTGTAGCAAGACCCAACTTGCCTTGCAATAGGGCACTTTCCCCTCATGAGTGTCAAATTGTGAGTTGAAGGGGCGTTGAGTGCGCTAATACTCGTTCGGATTTTATTAGTTAGAATAATTAAGTGGTGCTTATATTGTGCATTCACTTTAAGATTGGAGTTTTGACTTGTATTGCATTTTGATCTTACTTGAGCTTACTCGAGGACGAGTAAGGGTTTAGTGTGGGGAGATTTGATAACTACGTTATCGCCCCTTCATTCTTGTCAAAAATCCTTGCTTTAGTCCTAATTTTGGTGCATTTAATTGATAATTACTCAAGTTTATGATTAATTTGCCTAAATAAGTCTCACCGGATTATTTTCTAAGCTTTTTGTAGTGTTGCACGCTTCCCCATGCAAAACCGATCAACATTTGGTGGCCAAGGATCAAGATTAGCCTTGTCGGTGTATCTCCTTCCCCTAGCCAGTGTATTGTGATCAGGCGCGGTGCAACTCAAGGGTAGCCGGTGTATCTCATTTAGCCTTGTCGGTGTATCTCCTTCCCCTAGCCTGTGCATTGTGATCAGGAGCAGTGTAATTTTGGTCAACCGGTGTAACTTTGTGAGCGGGCGGTGTAACTTTCGTCCAGCCGGTGTAACTAAGAGGCGGGCGGTGTATCGATACACCGGCTGGGAATAGTAACCGGGCTGTTTTTGAGAATTGCTTGTAATTTGATGTTTTTAAGCCCATAGTATATATAGAAAAGGGGCAACCTTGTAAGAACAACTTTTGATTACACTTGTTTTTGGATCAAAAATTGGTTAGGTAGAGAAAATTGGGAAGAACATTGGATCTCACTTTGTTCTTAGTTTTGTGAAGAAATCAATTCAATCAAGTTATTTTCTTTCTTCTTTGTTGGTATATTTCCTTTCCTCATATTTATTTCTTTGCTTTAGTTGTTAATTTCATACTACTTTAATTTATGCTTCCCTTATTTTTGAATATTTACCTTGCTTGTGGTTAAAGTTACTTCCTTTTTGTTTGATTGTTGATGTTTACACCATTGTTCATCTTTTCATTGGTTTTCTTTTCTTTGATTCTCTTTCCTTTTTTTCTTCTTGGGCTAGTTGTCCTCAAAGACTTAATCTTTGAGTTGATTGTGTTAAAGATTGTGTCTTTTGGTTTGTTCATCCTTGCTATTAGATTAAAACCATCTTTCTTCATAATTATTGTTGGGTTGTTGCATGTTTAGAAGTAAAATTCATCCTATCACCATGTTTATGCTTAAAGACTCTATCTTTGTTGTTTTCTTTGCCTCTAAAAACATGATTAGTGAGTAGTCTCCTTCTAGGACTCGGTTTGACCCGATATGGGTAATTTCACTAACTAATTATCATTAAGGCTAATTTGTGGGGGAAATTGGTGAGGGTAGTTTAGAGGAATTTGCATGCTTAAGGTTTGGGTTTTGGGTAGTGTCAACTTGTGACCCTTGTCCACCAACGGAAGTTGGTTAGGTTGTAAATTGGACACCCGAAATTTGGCCTTGTCACCAACTAAGGTTGAGACCGGAAGGGAGAACCGAGGGAGGGTGCCTCTAGGCTAGCGTTTGAAATCGACCTCCGGAAGGGGGAGTGGGATGACCCGGAATATGATGAGTGCTTAATGACCTTGACCACTTACTTGACCTCCTTGGGAAAATGCATGTTCTTGGGGTTGTCGGGTTTTGAGTTAGGGAGACCGGCTTTCGAACCCGGGAGGGGGGTTAGTCGGAGTAGCTAGTGTCCTAGTGCGAGACCGGAAGGGAGGTTCTAGGCGAATTAGAGCCATCTCCCCCTTACCTTTCTACCCCTTTTGATTAGCCGAAACGATTAGTATGTGGAATTACTTATATTCGTGGGAGAACCGAGTTCTAGTCCTTCTCTTTATTTGATCTATCCTTCATCTCTTAGCTTGTTCTTTCCTTGTCTAGTTTATAGTCTTTAAATTTGTTAGTTTAGTGTTAGTTTGTTACCCCCCCTCTTTGTTATTTATCGACTTAGCTAAACCGGTGAATTAGAACGATTAGTACTCCACCTACTCCTTGTGGAATCGACCCTTTTAAGTGTACAACGATAAAATCGTGCACTTGCGAGGTTTAACTTGAGACCATCAAGGACAAGTACTGACAGGTCCTCCCAAAACTGTAACACCACGCAATGGCCGAGAAATAGAAGTGGGGAAAACCCCAGGAAGTCGGCTCCGTGGGTCCTCAACACACCCACCCCAAACTGAAGCCCATCAAAATAAGAAGATAAAGACGGGCCAATCATAGAAGCACCAACCTTAGAGACAAGCCGTCTCCAGACCGTACCAACAGCAATAGGACGAACTCCACCACCCGGTTTAACGAGTGGTGTGAGAGGGGCGCTGGCAATGTACTCACCCAGAGGAAGAGGACACCGGCCCTCAAGAAAAAGATTAACCACCCTAGTAATAGAAGTGATCAAATCATCGGAGATAGCCACATCAGCGCCACTCAAACAATCCATAAGGTGCTGAGCACGAAAACCATCCCTCCCACAGGAAGTGCCACGAGGGAAGCTCCGAATCATATCCAAGACCACCGCGGAAGAGGCAACCAGAGGATGATGATCCCCAGACAGAGGAGGCAATGAAGGAGGCGGGGTATTATTATTATTATTATTATTATTATTATTATTATTATTATTATTATTATTATTATTATTATTATTATTATTATTATTATTATTATTATTATTATTATTATTATTATTATTATTATTATTATTATTATTATTATTATTATTATTATTATTATTATTATTATTATTATTATTATTATTATTATTATTATTATTATTATTATTATTATTATTATTATTATTATTATTATTATTATTATTATTATTATTATTATTATTATTATTATTATTATTATTATTATTATTATTATTATCTCATATTAATATCGTATAAAACACTATATAAAATATGTATTACCTTATTAGTTGTATAATACCATATACTAATACCAGTATGCGTCATATGTATACATCCTCCGTCATATATTATTATGTGTTATTTAATTATTATTTTTTCGTCTCATAAATTACATGTCTCAATAATTAATAAATAATTAATATAAAATATCTATTTCCATAAATACCATTTTAAATTGATGTTGACCAAACCTTTGACCACCCTCTAAAATAACGAGTTTTACAGTCTTCCCTCCTTAAAAGGAACTTCGTCCCGAAGTTACTCAACATATTTCAACAACTCCGACTCCCAACAAAACATCCAACATAAGCCAACAAACTTAACAGAGATCAAAACGTACTTAAAACGCGTATCCAAATGTATTATTAATATACTCAAAATGTATCACCAAATTGTATCATAAATAACAAGAAATAATGGGGTATTACATCCCATCCCCCTAAAAGAAAGGGTTACGTCCCCATAACCTACATACTTAATTAAACAATTCTATTATTCTTATTAGCTCCTTCCTGCCCTGTCCCGTTGAATCCGGCTACGCTCTTGCCTGCACTCTGGTGATTCCCACTATTTTTTTGCCTCTGGTAAGACCCATTCCTAGAGCTCTGATTGGTATAGTTGTTGTAACGGTTTTGGTTAGAGTAGTTGTTATAACTCCTCTAGTTACTCCAACCTCCTCCCTGACTCCCATACTCTCTACTCTGACCATTCATAACCACTCTACAAGTAGAGGCTTTATGGCCCATCTTCCCACATCTAAAGCACAGAACTGGCTCGCTAAAGGCACGACGACTCTCACCATGACTAGCACTACCCCCAAATGCTTTCCCATTACCAGTGTAAACTCTAAACTGATTAGTGTTTGCCTTCTTACTACCCCCAGCTCCCTCACTTACAGCCTCAGACTTTCTCTTCTTTTCTCCTTTTTCTTTCTTCTCCTCAATCACCATCTCCTTAATTCTCTCAGCATGACCTGGTCTCTGGTATACCTCCTCAACAGTGGTAGGGACACCAGCAGTAAGTCTCTTCTTAATAGCCAAAGTCAACCCCTTCTCGAATCTCATTGCCAACACTTCATCATTATAATTCAAATCTGCCACATACTCAGCTAACTCCATGAAATTGTTATGATAATCCTCTACTGTCATCTCATCGGTCATCTTAAAAGAATCAAACTGAGCTCTCATCTTACTCCTAATGTGTTCAGGTATAAAGGTATTTCTCAAAATGTTTTTGAAATTCTGCCATGGCACATAAGGTTCCTCACTCAACTGAAATGCCTCTCTTATAGTTGCCTTATTCTTAGTCTACCACCTCCCAGCTTCCCCTCTCAAATAAAACACAGCCTGGTCAACTTGCATTTCCTCTGGACAAGCTATCAATTCAAAAATATTATCAAACTCCCTACACCACTCTCCTAACAAAGATGGTTCCCCAACTCCCTCATACTTTGCTGGCTTATATCGAGCTACTGATGCTCCCACCTTAGAAGGATTCATCTCATCTTTCTTCCCCTTTATAATCTCTAATAGTGCAACATTCAGGTCATGCATCCTCTCAATCTCCTCATCGGTCATGGTAGAAGCTCTAGCTCTCTTTGGTGCCATATTGTCTATAAAAGTAAAAGAAAGGGTATAAGTCTCCATGCTATGAAAAGTTATAGGGTAACAACTAATTCCTCCAAAATAAACTCATGTGATTAATTGAATTGAACTAAGTTTATCCTACCACCAAGGTCTTGGTCAAATTGTCACCCTTCCTAGGTCACAATTCAAGTCCATGGTTCATACTCCCCATTTATGATCCCATATCGTCACTTCTATCCTAAAATAACATGGTTCCGGAAATGATAAAATAATCATGTTATAATCAGACAAAATGAGTTCAGCTCTAGGTCATCCTTTACCAAATCACAAATCACAAGTCCTTACTCCTATACCTAAATTATCGTAACTCGATCATCACACTCCACACATGGCTAGGCATCTAACTTTAGCATTCCTTATATTACTCTTATTCCTTATATCACAAGTACACAAATCTACATTCTATCTAATCATTGCAAAACATTGTAAGAAGCATGGTTTCGAGGAACATGTACCGCATATCACTAGACATGATTTCTAATTCATACAATCATGACAATTACATCCATCATCCATCATCCATCATCCATCATATGTTAACATACATCTCATAATGCAATATGCATAAAATTCTCAACCATTTTACATCTCACCCATTTTACTTACCTTACAATATCTTTCACCCTGCAACGAAGTTAGTAAATAATATCCAACTGTCTCATAAATCAACTCAATACTAACTAACCACTCTCTTATCTTTACCCGAGGTAACCGGTTCAAAACTGAGAGGGCCAAGGATTACAAATTAAGGACGTCTACTTAACCGCACTGAGGGCTCCTAACAGCTTCTACCCGGGGTTCATTTCATTTAGACACATCCTAAGTTCATTGAGTTCATTGGTTTAGGCCTGAGGATCGTTCGCTCTGATACCACTTTGTAAAACCCCCATTTATCTAGGAGCCTTTAGCTAGACATTCCCAAATAAATAGGACTGTTACCATCTCGGTTTCCCGAGGTAGTGAATAACAATGTCCAACTCACCAAAGTACGTTAAATTAAAACTTTAACGATTTCATGTTCATTACAAATTTACCAACTAAAACTTAATATAAAATAATTACAACTCGCAGCGGAAATAAATAAAGTGATCTCATAATCTATATGTGTTCTAGACTTCTAGGTAGATTGTCCAAGTTCTCACGCATTCCCATAAGCTCCCAAGTCAGTTAGTCTTTAGTACCTGTCAAATCTGCTCCCCATTATGGTTCACCGCAGGTGTTCACGAATACACTGTCAACCACGAGGTTGAGTAGGAATAGCTAAACAAAAACAATAAATGAATACAAGACAATATTAAATGCAAATGAAATGCATGCTCATGATCATCCTCCGAGGCTCCCGTTCATCCCGCCAATCCCTGGTCGGGGTAATCTCAATAACATCCCAGAGACAAGTCCTGCAGAACCAGCCTGAGGAAACCAATGCAAGTGCTCATGATATGATATGCAAACAATATTATACTTACAATCCCAGACACGAAGCTGGGGAAACCAAATCAATATAATCATCTCAGTCACGAGCTGAGGTAGTCAGTAATCAAATCATCTCAGTCACGAGCTGAGGTAGTCAATAATTAAATCATCTCAAAGCAACCAACCAACAACCATATATCATCCATCACAATTCCAAACAATTCGTCTAATACAATCAGATAATATCATTCAAGTAAACATTAAAGGGATTGAGTAGCTATCCTACCTCGATAGCGAATTCCGAGTCCAAGCAATATAAAAATAATAAATATAGTCACAAGCAGTCTTCCGTAAGTCCAACACCTATCCAATTATAACATAATAATTATAAACATGTCTCGCTTAATTAATTGTTTATTTAATTATAAGTTCATGACTCATTTATTTAAAACCCGTCACCTAAGTAAATGGAATAATATTAATAATTATAATTATACCCAAAGGCCCATTAGTTTACACGATACGAATTAATTAATTAGTCAAAACCCGCTTCAATATCAATTAATTAATTAAATATAATTATGAATTTAAACGAGTTATTAAGTATACGATTTATATACATAAACCGTTTCAACAACCTTGCTTAACAAAACTCCCTTAATACTCGACTTTACCCCTAACACCCGACACCACCATAATTATAACCAGGCCGTGGCAGCACCACTCTGCCACGCCTGAGCTCCCAACACCGGACCCAGCACCACCCAGCCATCCACCACCAAGCTCTCCCCCTTGACACACCTCCTCGACACCAACGCTAACCAAAGATCCAAAAATTAACTCGACACAAGCATCCCCTTACCAGGCTCCAACGACAACCAGCCACCACCACAACCTCTCACAGCCGCCGCACTTACCACCCGTAGCCACCCCGCGTCCCAATACCAACACGACAATCACAACGCAGCAACAGCAGCCCAGCAACAACAACAACAGCAAGCCGACAACAACAACACCAAAAAGGCGCGGCCTTTGGACACCATGCGCCACCACAACCACCCTAACACTACCCTTAACCACCCTAGACAACCACCGCCTATCCCTGAGTTGGTCGAGCACATACACGGGTCCCCAATCGTATACGTGTCACGGTTTAACCACAACATCACCAACCACCACCTGTAAAACAACCCGCCACAAACGACTGCCACCCCTGTTTCCGCAGTTAACACTACCAACACAACCCTACTAAGTCTACCCTTACCCTACCCAGAATCTGATTGGATCGAAAAAGTCAGGGATTCGGGTTTTTATTTTGTTGGGGTGTCTTAGATCTGGTTCAACAAACAATGATTTCAACAATTTTATAATTATTACGGTCAACGGGTCAAAGTTAATGGGTCAACGGGCTAAGGTCAATCTAGGTCGGGTCCATGGTCAAGGTCGGGTCTTGAGTCGAGTCAACGTATTATTTTTAATAATTTAATTACAAGAGGAGAGTTATGAGACGGTTACCTTTAAGACGGTTGTAAGCTAGATGTAAAACTCCTTTTTCTTCTTATCTCTCTCTTACTTTAATCGTGATTTATGTGAATACAAGAAAACAAAAGAATAGCTAGAGGTTGGTCTATTTATACTAATAGGTAGGTGGAGACACTTTCCTTATTATTATTATTATTATTATTATTATTATTATTATTATTATTATTATTATTATTATTATTATTATTATTATTATTATTATTATTATTATTATTATTATTATTATTATTATTATTATTATTATTATTATTATTATTATTATTATTATTATTATTATTATTATTATTCTCTCATATTAATAGTATGTTGTTGTGTCTTGGTCGAGTTAGTATGGTTGTTTTTAGGTATGGGTTGAACTTCTGGGACGAAGTTCTTTTTAAGGAGGGAAGACTGTAATACCACGGTTTTATGAGTCTTTGGGTACTCTATCGAGTGGGCCTTACTCTGTCGAGTAAGTGTGTTTTGCGTTTTAAAATAGTTTCTGACCTGTTGGGCACTCGATCGAGTAGCCTTGGTACTCGATCGAGTACGTTAGTTACTCGATCGAGTAAGTGTGTTTTACGGGGTTGTTTTGACGGGTTTTGCTAATAACGCGAGTTTGATATAAAAGGTTTCCGTCAGTTTATTTCATCATTTTTAACCTTTCTAAACCTTTCAAAAGAAAAAGGAGTTACCTAGTTCTCTCTCGTCGCGTTGTTGGCAAATCCCCAAGGCTAGGAGTGTCAGATCATCTTGTTCTTTGCATCATAGTGTTCCTTGCGTCAAGGGTAAGATCTACATACCAATTTTATAGTATTTAGTTAACTTTGTTTAAACCCTAATTTTAGGAATTGGAGTTTGTGTTAGTTTTGTGATTGTTAGTAATTATGTGATTATATGTTAGGAGGAGGATTCGTAGAAGAGGAATTTTGATACAAAATTGTTGAGACCGTACGATTGTGTTGTTTTGTTGTGGTAAGGTTTCCTACTCGTATTAGTCCCATAATGTGTTGGTGATGATTTGTGATTGTTGATTATTGTTATACGAGTATTATGACGGTTGTTGGTTTGATTGTTTCATTGGTGGTGATTGTTTTGTGTCCGGTTCTCGAGATGCGTTCTCTACCGAGTGGAGTCACTTGCGGGAGTGGCTTCACGCCCTAGTTTCGCCGTCCGTGGAACCCGCCACGGGAGGGGATGTGCACATTAATGGGACAGGGTTATCGCTCGGTATGATGAGCGGGGCTTAGGTGGGAACGGCTGCGGTCCCCCACTGGCGGGTGGTCCAGTGGACGATCGGTGACGGAGATTGATTGGAGTGGGTGTGATTGTGTGTGTGACCGTTTGAGCCGCTTTTTTTTGTGTTGTTGGTTATATAAATTGTATGATTAGTACCGACCCGTTTAATGTTTTAAAATCGTGGTGATCCATTCGGGGTGGTGAGCGAGTTATTGAGCAGGTATGATATGACGCGTATGGGATAGCTGGGATGAGTCATCACGTGGCCTGTTAGAAGTCTTCCCTGTGTCAGACGATGTTTTATAGCTTTGATAGTTTTAGTAGTAGACCGTCTGAGAGTCTTGTATTTCTTTTTATCAGTTTTGGAGTTGGTATGTAATCACTTTAAACATTATTTACTTTTAAATCATGTTTCTTCATTGTCATTTAATTATCATTGCCTCGGGTAACCGAGATGGTAGCACTTCCATGCCTTGAGTGGTCCTGGTAAGGCACTTGGAGTATGGGGGTGTTACAAAATGGTATCAGAGCGACGATCCTGAAACCTGTAACCAATGAACCTAATGAATATAGGGAGTCAAATTAAAATGAACTCGGGGTAAAAGTTGTAGGAGCTAATGCAAAGGCTTGGGAGACGTCCTAAAGTCGCGAACTCGCCCTACAATTTTGAACCGGTCACCATGGGATATGAGTCGGGATCGCTATGTGTTTATTTTGTGAATTGTGTACCAATATAGTGATGTGTGGCATGGATAAGTGTGATTTTGTATGTTGTTGGTTGAAAGCATGTTGGATGATAGTTGGTTTACCATGTTGATTGGAATAGTTGGAAAGGTATGTGAGAATGACGAATGATGTGGTGGAAAAAAGAAGTAGTTCATATGTGATAATATGTGATGAATAATGATGTTGCAGGATGAATGGTTTATAATGTGTATATACTAGTAACTTGAGATTAGGGGATTTGATATGATTTTACATAATTCGGTTTGCGTAAAGTTAGATAATAAGTTCATATAATTGTCTACTGTGGTATCATATACACTTGTAGATGAAGAATGTGGTTGAAATAGATGAACTGATTGAAAAAGATGGAGTGTCAATTGCATGAGAATATGGATTTTGTGATATGAATATGTTTAGATGATGAAGTGGATTTATAATATTGTTGCGTTAGTAACATGGAAATATGATTTGTAATGTATGAGAATGTTTTGTGTTAAGAAAAGTTATAAAATTAAAGCATGCGGTTAGTACATGATTAATGAGTTAAATAATATATGTGCATGCTGGATGTTGTTGCTTGACTTTTGAAGATAGTAACATGTGATTAGTGATACTGGTTTTATGAGTACTGAGTTGTTTTTGTCTACCTTGTTGATGTTTAAGTTGTTTGGAAGTAAAAATCAGGTAGTTGTGTTTTTCGATTATAAAGAGGTTGTCTTTAAACTGTTATAACTTGAGATGCATAAATGATTTTGATGTGATTCCAATTGGAGGTGATAGCTTGTTCTTTTACGATTCTAACGATAGGTCACATGCCCAAAATGACCAAGAAATGAGTGAGTTATGACCGTTTTACGAAAACTGGACAGTGCTGAGAAATGCGTAGGGTACTCGATCGAGTGGCCCCTACTCGATCGAGTGCATCTTTGTACTCGATCGAGTACCCCTTACTCGATCGAGTAACCCTTGTAAAATTTTTATATACGTCTCTGACTTTCACCTACTCGATCGAGTAAGTTATTTACTCGATCGAGTGGACTGTACTCGATCTAGTGACCCCTGTTTTGGGTCATATGCTTATCTTTTGACTTCGTTGCATATCATGTTTAATTCAAAGGTGTTATCTTGCTTCTTTATGCATTTTTTATATGTATGTTGATCCTGATGCGTAAGTTACCCAATCTTATGATGTAAGGAGTGGCACCTGTGGTGAGTATGAGTTCGGTGGGAGGACATGAGTTATATGTGGTTGTGATAGATAGTGGAAAAAGAAAAGGAAGATCGTTATGGCTTAATTAAGACATAGAGCATGTTTTCTGAGATGAGATGAGTGATATGATTGTGTGTTGAGTAACGTAAAAGCAAGTGAATATGGGCAAGGGATGATGTGAGTCTAAGGAACGTGAGAATGAAAGGATTGGGAGTAAGGATGTGGATAATGGCAACTTGAGATGTGTAAAGAGTTATGGAGGAAGATGGTTAGGAGTCGTGTGGGTTAGGAGTATGCATAGTGAAAGTTCGTTTAAAGGGGTTGAGAAGAGTAATATATAGTGAACTTTGTGGAGACATGTCGCGAGGTGGATTTGTAGACAATGAGTGAGTTTGGGAGATTTGGTTTATTAAGAGATGAAACTACTGTGTGATTTCCTTGGGTAATTAACGGTATGAAATGAATTCTGATTTCTAGAGAGGTACAAAGGAGATGCAATTGTTTGGACAGTGAACGTTGATTTTATGGATAGATTAGTGGCAAGTGTGAGTGATAGCATAATAAGAGAAAATCCATGGTAAGATAGAGTGAGATGATATCGGTATAAAATAATGGAATTTGAGTTTTGGAGCAACGAAAGGGTAACTGGATTACTAAAGAGTTAGCTAGAAGGAATAAGGAGTTGAACTATTAATTGGTATTGTTGAGTGTAAAGAAAAAAGAAGGATAAAAGTAAGCTGAGAAAAATGTTGACCAGAGTTATGTGATATAGAAGTAAGGAATCGTCGAGATTTATGATATTATCATGAGGATATTAGTTAAGGGTTATATAGGAATTTAAGGACAACATGATTAATCATGAGTTTCGAGGAATTAAGGGAGTATGAAGTTGGTGAGGTATTTGCACGATACGAGATTTTGGTGGAGAGTTAGATGATGATACAATTAAGGATAGTATTGGGAAGAATGTTGAGGTAATTGTGTTGATGGATTCGATGTTCGTTGTTTGGGATGTTAACCAAAGATAGAAAGAAATCGCGATATTTAGAGATGATTGTAAGAGGTTTGATGTCCGGACAGCGGTAGTGTTATGGTTTGTGACTAGTGGTTAAGGGTGGTGGTATATTAGAAAGGTAGCAATTCTAATGAGGTTGATTTTGTAGAGACCAGATTGATATGTATGGTTGTGAGAAAGTATAAGATGTGGTTATATGAGGCGGTTGTTAGTAGTTGAGTATTAATGGTATGGTTACAATTGGAAGGGGGTGATGGATATGTGAATGGGAGAATATGTTATGAGGGGTATACGAGTTAAGCTCAGGTGAGGGGTAACTTTTATCAGGTGGTAACTTACGTGATCAGGATTGACTGGTTGTATGTGATTACGGGTCTGTGATATATATATAAATGTTTGTGTGAGGTTTTGGCCTCACAAGACGTGATATGGTGTGGTTATCATAAAGTTGTTATTTGAATGTTCTGTAATGCATGTTGGGTACGCTAATCTAATTGAATGATGATTAAAAAGGTAATAAATTGAGTGATCTGGCATGACTGGTTATACTTGTATGTATTCATTATACATGTCAATCTGTGATATGGTAAGGGGATGATATTCCTGAATTTATTACCTGTTTAATTCATAAAATATGTTGCGTTGTGATTTAGTAAAGTGGATTTGAGTAAGTTTTTTTTTTCTTGTCTGAGAAGTTATTTTGAGTCATTGTTTATGGGAATTGTATGCAGTTGTGATGTCTATCGATGTGGTTGTTGTGCCTCGGATGGTGATCCGGGCACGGTACATAGTGTTGTGATGCGGGTATTTTCGCACTGCGGTGTGGCTGTTGGTGGCGGTGTTGCGATGCCGTCACCGGTTGTGGTGGAGTAGGCGGGATGATTATGATACGAGTTTTCAAAAGTACATACCAGTCATACATAGATTGTTGTTTTGTTTGATGTTGCTTCCTGTGAGTTTCAGTTTGTACATATAGACAGTTGTTTTGTTATTGATGTTTCTTACCATCTAAGTTTGGGAATCAGGGTAGAGTATGATATGAAATAGAGTTATATATGTTTTCGTTGTTGTCATGGCATAGTGATATTCTGTTGATGAGACACAGTTGTGAGAGGTTGTTACAGTAATTTTGATCTTGTTCTAGATAAGGCTTTAGTGGATATGGTAATGGCAAGTGATTCGTAAAACATGTGTGGTAATGACCTGAAAGATGCAGGTGGTTCATAATCCTTTGTTGAGACAGTGAGTGTAGGGTGTTAGGGGAATTAGTGTCATGTTAAGTTGTGTATGAGTTTTGTGGTAATAAAAGAAAGAACTTGAGGATCTAGTGTGAGTATACGTACCGAGTGTGGATCGTGAGTTATGCTTTTGGGAGATAGGTGCTTTACATAGAGAGGTATGTTGTTTTGCAGTAATAATGGAGAGTTAGTATGGTGATTTTGCTACGAGTTTTATGGTATAGGTTAGGTGGTGTGCCGAATGAGTTGAGGTATGAGAAATGTTTAAGTAAGAGAGCCTTGGATATATGCATGGCGAGTGTTTAGATTATAAGTGGTTATCTTTGACATGCGGTGGTGATGAGGATAATGAGACGATATAGCTCGGATTTAGTATTAGTGAGTTACGAGGACGTAACATTTATCTTAAGAGGAGTAAGATGCGATAAAAGAGATTTTAATGGTTGTGCATATGGTGGTATATTCGCAGTAGAGTGTTGGTGTAGCATAAAGAAGGAAGTTGAATAATTTGTGGTTGATGTTGTTAAAAGGCCATGGTCGAGCTTGTAGTAGTGTGATGTTTAGGAGTGTGAGAATATTTCACTAGTGTTGACAGTTGGACGATGAGGTTATGAGTGTGAATAAACTTCCAGGACGAAGTTCCTTTTAAGGGTGGTAGAATGTAACATTCCGTTTGATGTCTATGAGTGTCTTGATATTGGATTTGATAGTGGATGATATTATGGAGCTAGTAGCGTTAGAGGATGGTAGTTGGTTATGTATGGAGTTGGTGTCGTGAGAGATATATATGTTGTAGATACGATATCGTGAGTCATGTTGTGGAAGTAAACATAGTTGGTGGAGTGGGTGTTAAGAATTCATGTTTTATGTTTGGTCGAGTTCTTGAGTTCTTAGTATGTTGTTGTGTCTTGGTCGAGTTAGTATGGTTGTTTTTAGGTATGGGTTGAACTTCGGGGACGAAGTTCTTTTTAAGGAGGGATGACTGTAATACCACGGTTTTATGAATCTCTGGGTACTCTATCGAGTGGGCCTTACTCTGTCGAGTAAGTGTGTTTTGCGTTTTAAAATAGTTTCTGACCTGTTGGGCACTCGATCGAGTAGCCTTGGTACTCGATCGAGTACGTTAGTTACTCGATCGAGTAAGTGTGTTTTACGGGGTTGTTTTGACGGGTTTTGCTAATAACGCGAGTTTGATATAAAAGGTTTCCGTCAGTTTATTTCATCATTTTTAACCTTTCTAAACCTTTCAAAAGAAAAAAGAGTTACCTAGTTCTCTCTCGTCGCGTTGTTGGCAAATCCCCAAGGCTAGGAGTGTCAGATCATCTTGTTCTTTGCATCATAGTGTTCCTTGCGTCAAGGGTAAGATCTACATACCAATTTTATAGTATTTAGTTAACTTTGTTTAAACCCTAATTTTGGGAATTGGAGATTTGTGTTAGTTTTGTGATTGTTAGTAATTATGTGATTATATGTTAGGAGGAGGATTCGTAGAAGAGGAATTTTGATACAGCTGTTGAGACCGTCTCGATTGTGTTCTTTGTTCCGGTAGGGTTTCCTACTCGTATTAGTCCCATAATGTGTTGGTGATGAATTGTGATTGTTGATTATTGTTATACGAGTATTTTGACGGTTGTTGGTTTGATTGTTTGTTTCATGGTGGTGATTGTTTGTCTCGGTTCTCGAGATGCGTTCTCGGTGACCGAGTGGAGTCACTTGCGGGAGTGGCTTCACGCCCTAGTTTCGCCCTCCGTGGAACCCGCCACGGGAGGGGATGTGCACATTAATGGGACGGGGTTATCGCTCGGTATGATGAGCGGGGCTTAGGTGGGAACGATCGCGGTCCCCATCGGCATGGCTGGTCCAAAGGTGGACGATCGGTGACGGAGATTGATTGGAGTGGGTGTGATTGTGTGTGTGACCGTTTGAGCTGCTTGTTTACTCTGTTGTTGGGTTATATAAAGTGTGTGATTAGTATTGACCCCGTTTAATGTTTTAAAAACTGTGGTGATCCATTCGGGGTGGTGAGCAGTTATTGAGCAGGTATGATATGACGCGTATGGGATAGCTGGGATGAGTCATCACGTGGCAGTTAGAAGTCTTCATTTGTGTCGACGATGTTTTATAGCTTTGATAGTTTTAGCAGTAGACCGTCTGAGAGTCTTGTATTTCTTTTTATCAGTTTTGGAGTTGGTATGTAATCACTTTAAACATTATTTACTTTTAAATCATGTTTCTTCATTGTCATTTAATTATCATTGCCTCGGGTAACCGAGATGGTAGCACTTCCATGCCTTGAGTGGTCCTGGTAAGGCACTTGGAGTATAGGGGTGTTACACATATATAGTAATGATGAAAGGAAAGTTGAAATGTCATTTAATTAAATAAAGGAAATAATGGTTAAATAAATAAGGTAAATAAATAACAAAAATTATGAGAGGAGATCAGTGATTTGCAATATTTTTTTTCTTTCTTTTTTGTGTTTATACCTTATATTTTAACTTATATTTTTTTTAACTTATATTTTTTTTAATTTTCTTAAATTGGTAATCCATGTCACTTTTGTTTGCCATGTCACATTAAAAGTTGCCACGTCGTAACTAAACTTTTCATGTCACATTTTTTAGGTTAGCCTTTTAATAAGAAGATCCATAATATTAATACAAACACACACACACAAAATAACTAATAAAATTCTAATTAATTCAAAACATAATAAAAATAAAAAGTGAAACAATTAACTTAGTTCTCTATGTATACTTTACCTACCAATTTTTTGAATAAAGTTTAAAATTCATTCTTCTGCAATATTAATATAAACACAAAAAAATAACTAATAAGATTCTAATTAATTTAAAACACAATAAAAATAAAAAGCAAAATAAATAATTTAGTTCTTTAGTTATACCTTACCTACCAATGTTTTGAATAAAGTTGCAAATTCATTCTCCTGCAATATTAATACGAACACAAAAAATAATAACAAATTAATACAAAACATAAGAAAAACAAAAAAATGAAATAATCAATTTACTTTTCGATGTATACTTTAGGTGCTATTTTTTTGAATAAAATTGAAAACTAGGGTGAATATAATAGTTATATATATGAAAAATTCTATTACTAATTATTTCAAAATTTTATGAATGAAAAAAAAATAAAAAAATATGGTACACAAATACGGAGTATATATAGTAATGATGAAAAGAAAATTAAAAGGTCATTTTATTAAATAAAGAAAATAATGGTTAAATAAATAAGGTAAATAAATAACAAAAATTATGAGAGGAGATCAATGGTTTACAATTTTTTTTTCTTTCTTTTTTGTGTTTATACCTTATATTTTTTAAATTTTTTTAACTTATATTTTTTAATTTTCTTAAATTGGTAATCCATGTCACTTTTTTTTTTGCCATGTCACTTTAAAAGTTATCACGTCACAATTAGACTTGTCATGTCACATTTTTTAGATTAGCCTTTTAATAAGATTTTGTAGATATAGATAACATCGTTCATAGATTTGTGATGGGTCGTTTAAAGTATAATAACATCATTTAGAAATTTGTGATGGAACGGTTAAAGTATAATCGAACCTATTACCTTTACCCGTTTTCCACATATGCATACAAATAATTTTTTCAATATGTGTAGCTTTATTAAATAACTCCATATATACTTTGTAACTAGACTTACATCGGGTTAATATTTTATAGAATTTACTAAATTAAACTTCTCTTTGATTTACATCTGATTCAAATGAAACCTTTGTCCTGCTTTTCATTCATTCATATGTTTTAGGTGTCAGTCAAGCTATGAAACCACCTCAATGCAAAACATATGAAAATCGAACATCTTATATAAAACTGGGTTGAAACGTTGTGGATGCGCCACGTGTCCTATACAGCCTTAATGACAAGCATTAATCACAGCTAATCATTTAATATGAGCACAATAAATGCTGTATAAATCTCAGCAAAATATTAATTATAGTTTAATAAATTTATTATAAAATTACATAAAAAAATTACGATAATTTGATTCTAAATTTAATAAAAAAATATTTTGATAAAAATTCTAAAATGTAAATAATTATGTTCATTGCGAAAATTGCTTTCAATTGAGTATAATTTTGATTATATTTATTGAAATATTTTGATATGTAGAGATGATTAAAGTGAGGGTCTCACAATATTTTACATTTACGTAAAAAAACATTTTGAGAAAGTTACAAAACTTAAACCATTAAATCCGGTAAGAAAAATATATTTGGGAGAGTCATTGTATTTATTAAAAATAGAACTTAAAGAAAACTACTAAGAGATAAGTTTTTATAGTACGAGAATGAAAAAAATTAATTATATTGCGAGAAATTAAATACATATAAGATTTTGATAGGTTTAAATAGTGTGGTAAGGATTATGTATTTACAGAGTAACACAATGATCGCGAGTACATTTAAATAATAATAAAAAAGTAATGATTATTAAGTAATATATATATAGTATTATAAACGACATGAAAAAGTAGAAAACACGTTACAATTTTCTTTAATATCTTCAATTAATATGTATGCGTCAAGTATAAAATATTGATTATGACTAACTAAATATTACCTTTAGATAAATATTTTATATGTTATCTTTTAAATACTTTTAAGTTAAACCTCAAAAAAAAATATTTGAGAAAGTTCAACCTATTTTATTCACAGATAATTTATTAAACATCATTGTAGAAAAATAATACAATTGATAGTTGTTTAAAAAAATAAAAGGTGCAAATTTCTTATAGATATGTTTTACACATAGCAATTGCAAGACACAATCAAAAGAATTGAATAAGTTGAGTTTGAACGCTATATGTTTGATACATAATTATCATACCGTTGTACATAAAAAATTATGAATTGCATAAAATTATATTCACATCATTTTGAACAAATATTAACTGATTCGGGACATAATGTATCGCTCAATAATATCATTTGAGAACTCAATGTTGATCGTTGCATTATTCAAATAAATATTATTTTAATTAATATGATATTAGATAAGTCACAAATTTATTTATAAAACGTTGATCATGCATAATTAATTATCACTTATTAGTTTTAATAATTAAAATTGTATGTATTTTATTTTAAATCATTGAAGTTAAACCTAAAAATAATAAATTTGAGAAAAATTAATTTATTTTTATTTATAAGTAAAAATATTAAAGATTATATATGAATTATACTATTTTTCTTCAATTATAATAATAAAATACTAAAACAGGTCGCGCAAAGCGCGGGATACTACCTAGTTCAATCTATTATTAAGTAGCGTCGATCTCGACCACAAAACAAACACATTTCAAATTCATCATTAATTAGAGTAGAATACTTTTAAAGCTTACTCGTTATGCATTCAAAGTGTGACTTTTGCATGTTTCTTTCGTGGACTTGGGTTATGATTTTCATACTTTGCTTACTCATTATTTCTGTGACGTACGGATTATGTTAATACTTTAGTGAATGTGTCCAAAACGTCTTTTGCGAATGTGTCTAAAACGTCTTTCAATAAACAATAAGTCTTGCTTGTGACGGGTCGAATCTTGCGACGGGTATTTTGTGAGTGAAAATGGGTAGAGGGGACAAGGTGGACACCCACCCCATGTGCTCCTTCTCTCACCCCCTATGGGTTTTTTGTGAGACAATATGGTACCCGTCTCTTGTTTGTGACGGATACCCTCCGTCACAAATAAGAATTTGTGTTCAATAAAATTCCCAAACTTGTTTACTTCTTCTTTCCGTACGAGTATGTACGTGTGTATAATTTAAGGGCAAGATTTATGCAGGTTCCATGGTAATTAAAACGGAAATGTGAATAAGCGTGATTATGTGATTGGTCGTGATATGTACTTTGTTACACCATACAACGGCCTTACGTAAAGTGGTTTACGTGTCATCATCCAATCAAAGTGCATTCATTCATCTTATACAGGTCAAAAAACTGATTGAGGTCAATTGATGCAAATTGGGCTAACCCAACCCTTTACCGATTGAGGTCAATTGATGCAAATTGTCGCATGAAATTGAAAGACCTGGTGAAAAAGTAATGAAAAAGCAGAGAAATGGTAATGCTGAAATGCTAAAACAGTTATTGTTAGCATAATATCTTCAGGATATTATGCATTTAGTTAGGAGATATTTGTTAATATTCTTTATTGATTGTTTCCTAATTTAAGGGATTTAGTAAGGCTAATTCCTAATTTGTAGGCTCCTTCCTACCCTATATATGGATTGATGATACGATGAATAAAACAACACACACAAAAACTTCCACAAAACTCTCTGCGATTCTTCTTTCATTTACTACATGGTATCGTGAGCAAGGTTGTTCTTGCGATATTTTTTCATTTTTTTCTTTCTTTCGTTGATCTTTTACAATGGTTGACGATAAGTCAATCGGTGGTGACGGGAGTGGTAATGTTAATAACACCAATCCGGTTTATGCTCTTTCGAATCGGGATGGTACGGGAGCACAGATTACTCATGTCGTTCTCACAGGACCAAAAACCTATGAAGAATGGGCAAAGAGTTTTCGGGTTGTGTTGGGGCCAAGTGAAAGCTCACGTTCATCGATGGAACTCTCAAGCAAAAGCCATCCAATCCGAAAGAAGGGAACAATTGGACGGTTGTAAATTACTCTGTTATAGCGTGGATCTTTAATACTATAGAGCCACGTTTACGTTCGTCGATTTCATATCGTGAAACTGCATTTGATCTCTGGAAGGATATCCGTAAGCGTTTTTCGGTGGCCAACAACATCTAAATCTACCAAATTCAATGTGATCTTGCCGATTGTAAACAATAATCTAGTGAGTCCTTAATGGATTATTTTGGTAAAATTAAAATGTTATGGGATGACATCAATGACTATGATGCTCTACCCACTTGTGAATGTTGTTCAAGATGTGATTTGCAAGGAGTGATTCATAAGCGCATGGAGGCTGAACAGGTGCGAGATTTTCTTATGGTTCTTGATCCGGCGTATGCTACTGTCCGTTCTAGTATACTCGGTACTTCCCCATTGCCTGATATACACATCGTATATTCTCGCATTGCTCAAGAGGAGGAAGTTCGCACAGTTGCTCAGGCTCGTGTGGAAGCTGTCAATCCCATGGCGTGTGCGATGACTGGGAAACAACAGTAGCCTAAGTCCGAGGGTGGTACCCGTCCTCGGTTTAGGTGCACTCATTGCAACAAAGAAGGGCACACGGTGAGTGATTGCTAGGAAAATAATGGATTCCCTGCTGGCCATCCTCTACATTCTGCTTCTGCTAGCACAAGGGAGAGCTTGACACCCGCCTCGGCATCCACTGCCAAAACAAATGCTATTTTTGGTGATACACCAATCGTTACTAATATGGTCCGCTTGAATGGTAAGCCTCCTTTCACATGGATAATTGATACGGGTGCCTCCACACACGTTTGTTATAATGAAGATTTGTTTGAGTCGTGTGTGAATATTACTCCTATTAATATTGGTTTGCCTAATGGTGAGAGTTTGACAACTACTAAGGCCGGAACTATCAAGCTTAATGATAAATTGTTTCTTTATAATGTTTTATTAGTTCCGTCTTTCAAGTGCAATCTTCTTTCGGTCTCGCAGCTTTTATCCACACAAAAATTATGTGTGCAATTTACTAATTCTCAATGTGTGATACAGGACCTTGCCTTGACGACGATTGATGTGGGTGATCTTTCAGATGGGCTTTTCTACCTGACAATGGAGGAACCAATTCGTGTTAATGTTGTGACCGGGCAAGACAGTGTTGCGTTGTGGCATCAACAAATGGGACATCCATCACCTCGGGTTATGAAGCACATCCCCTCTATTTCTAGTTTATTAATAATAATTCTGATTTTCCGCATTGTGATATTTGCTTTCGAGCCAACCAAACACGTACTTCTTTTCCGTTGAGTGATAATAAAGCTGAATGTTTGTTTGATTTAATTCATTGCGACGTTTGGGGGCCATATCATCTTAATCGTGCTTGTGATTCTCGATATTTTTTGTCTATTGTTGATGATTATTTGAGGCGCGTTTGGGTTTATTTGATGAAAAATAAGGATGAAGTTCCTAAGCTTCTTATTGATTTCTTTTCGTTAATTGCTCGACAATTTAATAAACATGTGAAAATTGTACGGAGTGATAATGGAATGGAGTTTCGGGGGCTTATTCCTTATTTTCGAGCGCATGAAATTATTTATCAGACCTCCATGGTTAAAACACCCCAACAAAATGCTCAAGTTGAAAGAAAACATCGGCATATTTTAAATGTTGCGCGTGTCTTACGTTTTCAAGGTTCGTTACCAATTGAGTTTTGAGGGGAGTGTGTTTTGACAGTGGCACATTTAATTAATCGTCCCAATAAAACTCCATTTGAATTATTGTTTGGTCGGGTACCTGATATGAGCTTAATCCAGGTCTTTGGGTGTCTTTGTTATGCTAAAAATATTTATTCTTGTGATAAATTTGATTCTCGAAGTCGTCGTTGTGTTTTCCTTGGCTACCCATTTAGTAAGAAAGGTTGGCATTTATATGATCTTGAGATGGGTGATTATTTTCAGTGATAGGATGTCCATTTTCTTGAGGACCAATTTCCTTTTGCAACAAATGAAACTGCCTCTGCATCATATGACATAGCCAACGATCATGTCGATTTTCAGTTTTCAGAATCTGTCCCGACGATTAATTCCCCTGATAATGCCGGGGGGGGAGGGTCAGGAACGCAGCAGTAGGTTATTGGCTCTGAAACAGAGCACACCCCGTCTGACACTGTTCCTTCGGGTGTTTCAGATACCGTGAGTACTCAGTCTCATAATGTGATTCCGTCTAATTTAATAGCTCTTGATCAAGATGTAGCCAGGGGCGATGGTGATGGAAATGCGTCTAGTGATACTTTTGATGCAGCAGATGACGAGGTGGTTCATTCTGATGCTATTAACAGTGAAGTGGGAGATGAAGAAAGGGGTCGGGGTAAACAAACGAAGTTCGATAATTCCCGTCATAAAGATTTTGTGCGTTGGGATAAGGTGAATGAACGCATTAACACGACTTTGGTTCCTTCCAGCCCGTCACCCAGAACAATGTCCGTCACAAGTACTCTTTATCCTATTGCGAATTATGTTAATCGTAAGAATTTTTTGACTGCCTTTCAACATTTTCTTGCAGCTATTACAAATGATACGGAAGTTGTAGGAAATATCGGTATACTTCCCTTTAAATTATAAGGATTATAACGAAATTATGTTTATAAATACGAGTCATAAATAAAATAGCATAAACAAAATAGAGAGATTAAGAAATAACCTTCGGTCCTAGCTAATATGGCCTATGAACAATATCGCAATGATATTCTCCTATCAGTTGCACCCAAGATGATATGAGATATGCCTTTGTTCTTGCTAGAATCGATCCTCAAATTCTCTTAATTAATTTAGGGTTTTGTGTTTTTTTTTTAGATGAGAGTGTTCTAGGTTAAAAAATTAGGTTAGAAAAAAAATCTCCCACTCCCCTTATAGAGCCGTGTATAAGGAGAGCATTAGGGTAGATCTTTTCTTTTCCCTTTTTCGGTTTTTAGCAACCACCAAATAAGGATAAAATCCACTTATTTTTAGTTGTTGTCAAATTATATATAATGTGTATATTTATCCAATTGTCTATATATCGACATGTATTAATAAGTCCACTTATAACAGCTTGCAGTCGATTTATCAATACCAGTCTGTCAACATATATTTTGACAATATTGTATAATATATACTTTAATTATAAATATCGCATATTTATAATTAGCTAATTAAATATAACCGATTATACTTAATTACGAATTAACATATTAATTCGTCCAAGCTAACATTATATACATTAATTAAATATAACATATTATATTCAATTTACGAATTGTCATTTAATTCGTCTCAGCTAATATTATTTAATTAGATTAAATAATCGTCTCATCAATACATTGACTAACTGTTTAGTCAAATACATGAACTAACCTTTTAGTCATATAAGGCATCAATGTGATTACATTTCCATAATCACATCTCTCAAACACATCCTTTAGGTGTGACTTTTAGGGACCAGTTGATCACCGCCATCAGTATGATAATAACGTCAAACTTTCTAGCAAGTCAACCGTTATTAGGTAATCGTTAATCAACTGATAAAATACGAAGTATACCCTTGTGAACCTATAAGAGTTTTATAAATGTTATCACACTATTTTGTGGAGGACACAAGCTCCAACAGAAGCCACTTTATTTAAAGAAGTTATCCGTGATCCTAAATGGAAGAAAGCTATGGAAGAGAAAATTGATGCTTTAGAGGCAAATAATACTTGGTCCGTAGTGGACTTACCATCGGATAAAACCGCTATTGGATGTATGTGGGTCTATAAAATAAAGCGAAAATCGGATGGAGCGGTCGAGAGATGTAAAGCAAGACTCGTAGTATTTGGTAATCATAAAAAAGAAGGGATTGATTTTGCTGAAACATTTGCGCCTACGGTAAAAATGGTGATGGTCTGCACATTTATCACTATCGCTGCAATAAATAATTGGGAATTGTACCAAATGGATGTTCAAAACGCTTTCCTTCATAGGGATTTGGTGGAGGAAGTATACATGCGACTACCACTTGGGTTTGGTTATGGGCTGCAAGGGAAAGTCTGCCGTCCATAAATCTTTGTATGGTCTTCGTCAGTCCCCGCGTTACTGGTATGCTAAACTTGCCACTGCCTTATGCGAGTATGGTTTTTCTCATAGTCCTTGTTATCATTCTTTATTCGTTTATTGTAAGGATGATATTGTTATCAATATCCATGTTTATGTTGACGACTTGGTGATCGCTGGTAATAATAGTGTCGCTATTCAAGATTTTAAAAATTATCTAAGTCAATGTTTCCGTATGAAGGACTTGGGTAAATTAAAGTATTTTTTGGGACTTGAGGTGGCACGAAATTCCAATGGTATATTTCTTTGTCAACGCAAATATACCCTCGATTTATTAACGGAAACAGGGATTCTTGGCTCAAAACCGGCCCTTGTTCTAATGGAAGAAAAACATGACCTTGCTTTGAATGTGGAGCCTCTATTTTCCGAGCCCACGAAGTATCGTCGCTTGGTAGGCAAGTTAATTTACCTCACTCTCACTCGTCCTGAGATCACTTATTCGGTCCATATTCTTTCGCAATTTATGCAAGTCTCGTCTCAAGCACATTGGGATGCGGTTGTAGGCGTTGTTCGTTATCTCAAAGGGAATCTGGGACAGGGTATCTTATTGCGCGCTGACACGTCTATGGTACTCGAGGCTTATTGTGACGCTGATTACGATAGTTGTCCTATCACTCGCCGCTCTTTGTCAGCGTATTTCGTATTTCTTGGTGGTTCACCAATTTCTTGGAAGACTAAGAAACAAGCCACTGTGTCTCGTTCTTCTGCTGAATCTGAATACCGTGCCATGGCTTCCGCTACATGTGAAATTCTTTGGTTAAAAGGCTTGTTTCGAAGTTTGGGTTTTGAGCACTCGGCAGCTATCACGCTTCACTGTGATAACAAGGCGGCTATCCATATTTCGAATAATCTCGTGTTCCATAAACGTACAAAGCATATCGTAATTGACTGTCATTTTGTACTTGATGAGATTGTACGGGGTACTATTGCGCCATCGTATGTTACCACTTCCACTCAGCTTGCAAATATACTCACAAAGGCTCTTGGGCGTTCTCAGTTTCATCGTTTGTTGGGCAAGTTGGGCATTACTAATTCTAATTTGTAGGCTCCTTCCTCCTGTATATATGGATTAATGATAGATACAAGGAATAAAACAACACACACAAAAACTTCCACAAAACTCTCTATGATTCTTCTTTCATTTACTACAGTCATCACACTAACAAATTAATTCAGGGAAAGATATCTGTATTTTTATATAAATGTATGTAACAAATAAATGTATTAGCAAGTATAAGCTGAAAGAAATGTCAGCCATATTGTACAAGATCTATCCAATAATCTATACTCCAAATTCCAAAATGTCATCTGCAAAATTTCAGTCACGTATCTAAGTATAACCACTAGAAAAACACATATCTCCGACGATTTATGCCTAAAATAGTACAGCTAAAGCGACGATGGCAGACAACAAGCTCAAAATGCTAACACCAGTAGCAGCAGCAAAGTTACCAGCTGGTGGTGGGGCGGAACCAGCCCCACTTGCTGGACCGCCTACTGCAGCAGGTCCCATTTGGAAAGAAGAAGCACTGGGGCCCATTGCAACTGGAGAAATTGGCGTGGTTGAGACCGAGGGAGTAGGAGCAGCAACCGGAGAAGAAATTGGGGCTGGGCTTTTCTTGGGGGAGGGGGATGCGCTTGGGGTAGGAGCAGAGGCAGCAGCAGTGACGGAGACAGTGAGCTTTTGGTTGAGGCCGCAGTGGCCGGGGATGGTGCAAACAAAGTAATGGGAGCCAGAGGTGGTGAGGGTGATGTTGGCAGGTGGAGTGGTGATGACGGGACCTACAGTTGTTGCTGTGGTGCAGGAATCATAGTTTGCCTTTGATACTTCAGCTACTGTGTGTGCTCCTGCTGGGAAATTGAACACTGCCACATAACATTTGTGTTTATGTTAGCAATATCAACATATAATCATAATATTGACAAATTAAATATATGACATTCTCATATCTCGAGTTACTTGCCACTCACGAGTCATGACTGAAGTAAAACAGAAAAAAGTAGGAAGAAGAAGATTACCGAGAACATCGCCAACAAGAAGGTTTTGCTGAGAAGCCCAGTTTGAATAAAAGGAAGCAGAAGGAGGAAGAGTCCAACCAGTGTTACCTCCAACAACAACGCTTTTCGCTGAACAAATCCCGGAAACAGTTGCTAAAACTACAATTACTAACAAAGACATAATTCCTTTGTTTCCTGCCATTTTTTCTGTGTTTTTCTTTGTGTTTGTGGTTTCAGAATTCTGTTGTTTGTTTTCTTGGGGATTTGATGTTGATGAAACAATGTGAGAAGGTTAGATGAGTTTTAGATCGTATGTGGTGTGGTATTTATAATGGTATATAGAACAGTTCAAACAAGTATGGTAAGACCGCGTAACCTCTTACTTACTCTTGGGTTGGAAGGCAAGTTTGATTTTGACTTGGCCTTGGATGCCTTAGCCTTTGCGTTGGTGAGTTTAAGTTTGGTCAATTGAGACTTCGCAATTTTATTTTGTAAGTCCGTTGTATGTTGTATAGCTGCCTTATATTAGTGTATATGCTTCATTTATTGTTGTGCTTTGTGAGAAAAAAATTGTACAATCGGTTGTATTTACTACCAGATTTACCGAGTTCACTTTAATTTTTATAGCTGAGCTCAAAAACTTTGTATAAGAACTGAACGTGATCACAAAATTATTGAGTTCAGTAACTTATTGTAAAGGGGCATAACAAAAATTAGTCTTATTATACATAAAACCTTTTGTAGTAGCTATTAACTGATTTAGTGATTTTTTTGTACCAAAAAAAAAAAAAAAAAAAACTGATTTAGTGATTTTAATGAGGTGTATAAGCTATAAGAGGACAAAAGTTTATTACAAAAGAATTTGGAAAATCGAATGATGGACTTGATCAACTACTTGTTAGAGTTACCTATTTTCACTGAATATTTTGATATTGCGAATATATCTTAATTTAGTAGTTAATATAAACCTTATTCACAATAGGTCATAGACTCGTAGGTTCATGATCTTTTTCGGTGTATATGTAGAGCTAGTCTTGCTTGTGACGGGCTAATCCCGTCACAAGCTTGTGAACTTTCACAAAAAGGGAGAGGGACAAGGTGGGGCACCCCATGTGCTTCCCACTCACCTTTTAATGGACATTTTGTAAGAGGAAACGATATCCGTCACAAGTTTGTGACGGATATCGCCCGTCTTCAATGAGATTTGGTGGTATATGTAAGGTGTTTGTGAAGGCATGCATGCATCGCAGTTTGCCACGTGAAATTGGAAGTGTGCGGATATAGCAAGGTCGATTATGTTCACCAAATCTATCTTTTGACTCTTCATTTCATACTCCGTACGTGGCCAGGCATCTTTCCCCATCAATTGATATAGGAGAAATGTCAATTTTAAATCTATTATCTTAAACAATTATACATATTCATTTATTTTAATTTTTTGATATAAAATACCCAAAATGACCTTTTTTTTTGTTATTTCAAGACCTCATAATTATTATAATGAAAATAGATATGACAATTGAAATAAATTAAAGTAGTCTTTATTGCTTTTTGATGTCAAAAGGCGTAGTCCTTATTGTTAAGAATAATAGTTCCATTGATGAGTTATAGATTCAAAACACTTCTCTTTGATTTATATCTGATTCAAATGAAACCTTTGTCATCCATCGAGTCGTCGATGCCGCACCTGAAGTCTTGTTTTTCATTCATTCACATCTTCTAGGTGTCAAGAGCTATAAAACCACTTCAAATTCATCATTAATTATAAGTAGAATACTTTTAAAGCTTATGCATTCATATTGTGACTTTTGCATGTTTCTTTCGTGGACTTGGTTAGTTGGTTATGATTTTCATAATTTGCTTACTCGTTATTTCTGTGACGTTGGATTATGTTAGTACTTTTGCAAATGTGTCTAAAACAGTAAAACGTCTTCAATAAAATTCCCAATGTTGTTTCCTTCTTCCTAAATTCTCATTATAAATGGAAGATATTCGTCTATAACTATAAACATGCCAAATATTCACTAATTTTAAGCATAACACAAGCAACAAGATGAATGGTGGGTCTAAAAAATATCACCACTTTAAGCATATTTGACTCGTCTTTTACTTTAGAGGGATATATCCGTCTATAGTGAGACTAATTGTCCTTCTTCTCTTCGTATAAGTATGTACGTGTGTATAATTTAAGGGCAAGATTATGTTAAATATATTATAATCCGGTCAAACCGGTCTGATCCGGTCCAATGTACCGGATGTTTTGGACCGCAATTTGAAAAAGTGGGCATATTATGTGAAATTCCGGTCCAACATGTCCGGTTTTGGATCGGAATTTTTCCAGTCCGGTCCCGTCCGGAATTTTTGCAATCCATAATTTTCGCCCATTCCGGTTTATGTCCGGTCCGGTTTGGTTTTGGACCGGTGCCCACCCCTAATAATAGTACAACCAATGTTACAGCTTATGGTGACTATTAAGGAAATATCTTCCGTATAATTATGTTTATATTGTGCTTATTGCATTCATATCTTAACTTCCTTATTTTGTACTCCGTATATTCTAGCTAGATTTTATTCGTTTCTTTTTCTTGTAAGTTTTCCTTGATCTAACGCTTGTATCCACTATAGATAGTGTACTCGTTTGCTCATGAATAATACAAGTTATTATTGTAATACCACGGTTAAGGGGCAAGGTAAGGCGGGTAGCTCAAGAATTAAGCAAAAGGAGTTCATGAGTGCATAAGCCCAACACAAGAAGGAGGTGGATCATGGGTCACAGGTTTCTGGTTACGGGAAGCAGAATGCAAGCCCACTACGTAGACCGCGGCTATCTTAAGAAGCAAGCAAGCTAAACCCTACTAGGGTTTAGTCCTATATAAGACGGAAAGGAGAGGAAGGAGATCATTCATTCATGCACAATAAGCCACACGCATAATACTAGCAATTCAGCCGTCTAACTCTCTTGTACTCGTGACCTAATTAAATCTCACCTTATTGCTAGTGGAATCTTGGAAGGATACCGTCTCATTCCTGCAGTTGTTTTCCACCTAGGGTTTTTCGCTTCACAAAAATATCTTGTGTCAATTTCTTTATTCACGTTCATTATTATTTGTATCATAGCCAATCAAACGCATACAAAATCACTCGATTAACTTATAAGATCGCTTTAACCCTAAATTAACTAACTCGGTAAAAAATACAAAAACAGTTTGGCGCCCACTATGGGGCATAGTGATCGTCATCGTTAATCGTATCACAAGCAACAATACACCATATCAGGTAACAATCAAAACATCATGGCAAGGTCGGAAAGAAGCCAGTCGCCGCAGATACCATAAGTGTAATACCCGTCCTTTTAGGGACCCGTTGACCAACCTTAGACACCTATCTTGACCTTCGAAAACCTTACAAGTAATGACTGGTGACGATGTAAGCTTTGGTTGTGTGTTACTCGATCTAGCTGAGACTACTCGGTCGAGTAGCTTGGGATCTCTATCGAGTAGGGTTTACTCGATCGAGTAAGTTAGTTACTCGATCGAGTAATGAGTTTGCAGCGGGGAATTATAAATCGATAATCGTGCAACCCCAAATTATTTCCGCACTTCATTTCCTAAACCTAGACGCCGTCACTCTCTTTCTCCTTCACCATAATCCTTTCCTTGAGGTTCTTTGAGGATGCTTACTCCATGGGGATGGGATGCTTGAGTTGGGTAGCGGTCTTGGCGGCAGGTTGATATGTATAGGTATGTTATTGTCATCATCATCGTCATCGTTGTTTTCAGTTAGGGTTGTAGTGATAGTGATAGATGGTTGTACTGTTTGTATAATTGTGTTGCTCGGTTGATTGGTGATGCGTGTATTTTATATAAGGACCAGAAAGGAACCTTATTCTCTTAGAAACCTTTACTCTTGAACCCTAATTTTGGATCTTTCATTCCTCCTTGTAATCGGTACTCTTATTCTACTCTTTATTCTTAATCTATTATTGCGTTCTATTGCTTTATTCTCCTTAAATCTCCTTTGTTGTTATTAATTTGTCTTTATCCTTTTTATTATGATGAATCTCTATAGTTCATGTATTATTGTTGTTTGCTCAATAATTATGCATAGCTAATCCTCTTTTGCTAAGACATAGGGGAGTCATGATTTAAAGGAATTATGAATAGGTGATTAGGTTTGATGTGAATTAGGACTATATTGTTAATCGTTGCATATAATTGTTCTTGTCTATCTGAGTCGACGCAATTAGATAATTAATCGCGGTACACCTTGACCTAGATCGGAAGATTGGAAAAGGTAAGACCTGCAGCGAACATTAGGGCTTTCTAGTGAGGGCGGAAGTTAAGCTAATAGTGTCTTAGGGTGAATTGAGGCCGGAAGGAGATATTCACTACCATGTAGATCGAACTTGCATTGACCTGAGACCCTAGAATGCGTTTCCTAAGAATCATGGCGAACCGACTGTCTTAACTACTTTTTCTCTGCTTGCTTGTTATCGATTCTCTTCTTTTATTTCTCTCACTCTTTTTCTCCTCTTTGACCTCATTAGATTAGAACAATCATTTAAAAACCCCCAAGAATTTTTTACCCTGACAGACTTAGTTAAGCTGACATTTTTCCATCTCCATGTGGAGATCGACCCTACTTACCGCTGACTTCTATTGGTAGTACTTAGGTATTTATTTTTGATACTAAAACGACGGTATCAAATTTTGGCGTAGTTGCCGGGGAGGTGGCTTATTTTTTTTGCTTATTTTAAGTCTGTCTTTCGTCTCAAGGGATATATTCCTTGAGACTGATCTCATATTTTTCTAGTGCTTTAATTAGTTTTGCAGGAAATCTATTCTAGAAGAGAACATTGTCATACCTGCCTTTCTGTAGACTGTACTTGCTGTGATGCCGAATATCGCCAGTCACTCAGAACCCACGGTGGATTCTCTGCCAAAAGGTTTCTTGCTACCCACTACAGATGCATGGACCTTTGGAATCCATCCGTATTACATACAGCTGGTTGGGAGAAATCTCTTCAAGGGGGTACCTGGCAAAGATCCATGTAAGCATATATAGCTTTTTACAGAGTACTGTTCCACCATTCCTTTAGCTGCTGGGGTGACGCAGGATAGGGTTAAGGGAGTCCTTTTTCCCTTTTCTTTGACTGATGATGCCTGGGAGTGGTTGAGAGATTTGGACAGGGAAGCTGCCGGTGTTACTGAATGGAGTTCCCTTGCTCTAGCTTTTTACAGACGATACTTCCCACCACAGCGCACTAATGCGTTGAAAAGCCAAATTACTGCATTTGAGCAATTGCCTACTGAAGATTTGAATGGGGCTTGGACTAGGTTCAAGAGACTCGTTCGTTTTGTACCTCATCATGGCTTCAAGCGTTGGTTCTTATGTACCCAATTCTACAATGAGTTATATCCTGATCAGAGAACTATTCTTGACAACGCGGCCAAGGGGAGGTTCCAGAAAAATGTTGAAGATGATCAAGGATGGCACCTTATTGAGGAAATGGCCATCCACGTAGCTGAATATGGAAATCCTAGAGGAGGTAGGTGCGTAAATGAATTTGTGGTAGCTGAGATGGAAAGTCCCAGTGAAGGTTAGATAGTCCGGGGATTTTACAAACTACGGGTGTGCATGAACAAGTTTATGCCATAACTGAGCAGGAAGTGATTTGTGGTAGATGCAGTACGGAGGGGCATGACTCTATTACCTGTATGGCAAACGTGGAGCGCATCCGCGCTTATCAAAAAAATTCAATCAAGGAGTGCTATTCTCTAAGCTATATGAAGATTTGACAATGACAAGTACTTCTAGTCCTCCTAAACCAATTCCACAACCAGTTGATTCACCCTCTACAGTTGGAGAGCTTGCAGAGTTGAAGTCTTTAGAACTGAACTTAACACTTCAGTTTGGGAAGAAATCCGACAAAGATGACAATGCTATAGAGGAGCTGCAAGACCAAGTTGCGCGTCTTTTATTCGCACAAAGTCAAGTGAATCACCCACCTCCATGTGACCCGATCAATGCCATAAATCTCTGAAGCGGTCTTACTTATGATGGACCGAAAATGCCGGAAGATGATGTTGTAACTGCTGATGAAACTCCGAATATTGATTTTGAGGAGTTGAGTGTAACACCTCCATACTCCAAGTGCCTTAACAGAACCACTTAAGGCATGGAAGTGCTACCATCTCGGTTTTCCGAGGAAATGATAATCATAAGACAATAACGAAACATACTTAAAAGTAAATAATGTTTAAAGTGATTACATACCAACTCCAAAACTGATAAAAAGAAATACAAGACTCTCAGACGGTCTACTCCTAAAACTATCAAAGATATAAAACATCGTCTGACACAGCGGAAGACTTCTAACTGCCACGTGATGACTCATCCCAGCTATCCCATACGCGTCATATCATACCTGCTCAATAACTGCTCACCACCCCCGAATGGATCACCACAGTTTTTAAAACATTAAACGGGGTCAGTACTAGTCACACAATTTATATAACCAACAACACAGTAAACAAGCAGCTCAAACGGTTACACACACAATCACACCCATTCCAATCAATCTCCGTCACCGACTGTCCACCGGACCAGGCCTGCCAGTGGGGGACCGCAGCCGTTCCCACCTAAGCCCCGTTCATCATACCGAGCGATAACCCTGTCCCATTAATGTGAACATCCCCTCCCGTGGCGGGTTCCACAGAGGGCGAAACTAGGGCGTGAAGCCACTCCCGCAAGTGACTCCACTCAGCCGAGAACGCATCTCGAGAACCAGAGACAACCAATCACAACCATTAAACAACAATCAAAACCAACAACCGTCACAATACGAATACGATAATATTCAACAATCACAAAACACCAACAATGCATCATGGGACTAATACTGAGTAGGGAAACCCTACCTGGAAAGCAACACAATCATCAGACGATCTAGCAGCTGTCTCAAAACCTTTCCTCTACGAACCCTTCTCCTATACACATAATCATACAATCACTACCACATCAACATAAACATAGAAAATCCCCAAACCCAAAATTAGGGTTTAACGAAACTTAATTAAATATAACAAATTCGGTACGTGGATCTTACCCTCGACGCAAGGATCACAAAGATATAAAGAACGACAGGATCCGACACTTCTAGCTCCGGGATTTGCTAATAATACGGTGAGAATGATTCAACGTAACTTCTAATCTTCTCTTGAAGGTTTTTAGATTGTAAAAGTGTTTTGAGAAAAGTGACGAAAGCCTTATATATCATTCCCGCATTATTAATAAAACCCGTCAAAACATTACCCGTAAACCGGGCTACTCGATCGAGTAGATGAGGTACTCGATCGAGTTCCCCCTTACTCGATCGAGTATCAAGGTTACTCGATCGAGTACCCAACAGGTCAGAAACTATTTTTAAAACGCAACACGCCCTTACTCGACAGAGTAAGGCCTACTCGATAGAGTACTCAGAGGCTCATAAAACCGTAGTATTACAGTATTCTCTCCTTAGAAAGAACTTCGTCCCCGAAGTTCAACCCATACATAAAAACAAACCTACCAACTTAACTAAGACACAACAACGCAACTAAGACTCAAAACAAAACCTCACCCTATAACTCATGAACTCTTAACACCAACTCCACCAACTATTCCTACCTCCACACATCGCTCACGATGTTGTATCAACTATATCATAAACTCTCCCGACACTAATTCCATACACTACCAACTACCATCCTCTAACGCTGCTAGGTCCATAATATCATCCACTACCAAATCCAATATCAAGACACTCATAGACATCTAACGGAATGTTACATTCTACCACCCTTAAAAGGAACTTCGTCCTCGAAGTTTACTCACACTCATAACCTCATCATCCAACTGTCAACACTAGTGAAATATTCTCACACTCCTAAACATCACACTACTACAAGCACGACCATGGCCTTTTAACAACATCAACCACAAAATATACAACTTCCTTCTTTATGCTACACCAACACTCTACTGCGAATATACCACCATATGCACAACCATCAAAATCTCTTTTATCGCATCCTACTCCTCTTAAGATAAGTGTTACGTCCTCGTAAATCACTAATACTAAATCCTAGCTATATCATATCATTATCCTCATCACCACCGCATGTCAAAGATAACCACATATAATCTAAACACTCGCCATGCATATATCCAAGGCTCTCTTACTTAAACATTTCTCATACCTCAACTCATTCGGCACACCACCTAACCTATACCATAAAACTCGTAGCAAAATCACCATACTAACTCTCCATTACTACTGCAAAACAACATACCTCTCTATGTAAAGCACTTATCTCCCAAAAGCATAACTCACGATCCACACTCGTTACGTATAGTCACACTAGATTCTCAAGTTCTTTTCTTTCATTACCGCAAAACTCATACACAACTTAACATGACACTAATACCCAACACCCTACACTCACTGTCCCAAAATATGATTATGAACCACGTGCAGCGTCCAGATCAGTACAACACATGTTCCACTAATCACTTACCATGACTATGTCTAACGCCTCATCTTAAAACAAGGTCAAAAGTACCGTAACAACTTCTGACAAATGTGCCCCATCAACAGAATGTCACTATACCATGACAACAACGAAAACATATACAACTCTCTTTCATATCATACTCTACCCTCATTCCAAAACTTAACTGGTAAGAAACATCAATAACAAAACAACTATCTATCTGTACAAACTGAAACTCACAGGAAGCAACATTAAACAAAACAACAATCTATGTATGACTGGTATGTACTTTTGAAACTCGAATCATAATCATCCCGCCTACTCCACCACAACCGGTGACGGCATCACAACACCGTCACCAACAGCCACACCGCAGTGCGAAAATACCCGCATCACAACACTAAATACCGTGCCCGGATCACCACCCGAGGCACCACAACCACATCGATAGTCATCACAACTTACACAATCCCATAAGCACTGACTCAACATAACTTCTTGGATGAGAAAACTTACTCAAATCCACTTTACTAACTCACAAAGCAACATACTATATGAATGAAACAGATAATAACCTCATGAATATCATCCCCTTACCACATCACGGAATAACATATATCATAAATACATACAAGTATAACCAGTCATACCAGATCAATCAAATTATTACCTTTTTGAATATCATTCAATTAAATTACCGTGTCCAACATATATTACAGAACACTCAGATAACAGCTTTATAACTATCACACCATGCCACTTCCCGTGAGATCAAAACCTCACACAGACATTTATACACATCATAGGCCCGTAATCACATCCAACTGGTCAGTCCTGATCACGTAAGTTACCACTCGATAAAGGTTACCTGTCACCCGAGCTTAACTCATATGCCCCTCATAACTTTTTCCCCCATTCGCATAACCATCACCTCATGCCAAGTATAACCATACCATTACTATTCAACTATTAGCACCGGCCTCATCTAACCACATCTTATACTTCCTGACAACCATACATATCAATCCGGCCTCTACAAAATCAACCTCATTAGAATTGCTACCTTTCTAACATACCATCACCCTTAACCACTAGTCACAAACCATAACACTACCGCTGTCCGGGCATCAAACCTCTTACACTCATCTCTAAACATCACGATTTCTTTCCTATCTTTGGTTAACATCCCAAATAACGAACATCGGATCCATCAACAAAATTACCTCAACATTATTCCCAATACTATCCTTAATTGTATCGTCATCTAACTTTCCACCAAAAATCTTATATCGTGTAAATTCTTTACCCGGCTTCTTACCTTCCTTAATTCCCCGAAACTCACGACTAATCATGTTGTCCTAAAACTCCTATATAACCCTTAACTAATATCCTCATGATAATATCATAAATCTCGACGGTTCTTTACTTCTATATCACATAACTCTGGTCAACATTTTTCTCAGCTTACTTTTATCCTTCTTTTCTCTTTACACTAAACAATACCAATTAATAGTTCAACTCCTTATTCCTTCTAGCTAACTCTTTAGTAATCCAGTTACCCTTTCGTTGCTCCAAAACTCAAATTCCATTATTTTATACCGATATCATCTCACTCTTTCTTACCATGGATCTTCTCTTATTATGCTATCACTCACACTTGCCACTAATCTATCTATAAAATCAACGTTCACTGTTCAAACAATTGCATCTCCTTTGTACCTCTCTAGAAATCAGAATTCCTTTCGTACCGTTAATTGCCCAAGGAAATCACACAGTAGTTTTATCTCTTAATAAACCAAATATCCCAAACTCACTCACTGTCTACAAATCCACCTCGCGACATGTCTCCACAAAGTTCACTATATACTACTCTTCTCAACCCCTTTAAACGAACTTTTACTATGCATACTCCTAACCCACACGACTCCTAACCATCTCCCTTCATAATTCTTTACACATCTCAAGTTGCCATTATCCACATCCTTACTCTCAATCCTTTCATTCTCACGTTCTTTAGACTCACATCATCCCTTACCCATATTCAATTGCTTTTACGTTACTCAACACACAATCATATCACTATCTATCACAACCACATATAACTCATGTCCTCCCACCGAACTCATACTCACCACAGGTGCCACTCCTTACATCACAATATTGGGTAACTTACGCATCAAGACCAACATACATGTAAAACAATGCATAAAGAAGCAAAATAACACTTTTGAATTAAACATGATATGCAACAAAATCAAAAGATAAGCATATGACCTAAAATAGGGGTCACTAGATCGAGTACAGGCCACTCGATCGAGTAAGGGACTTACTCGATCGAGTAGGTGAAGGTCAGAAGCACGTAAAACAAATTACCAGAGCTACTCGATCGAGTAACTAACGTACTCGATCGAGTGCAGCCTACTCGATCGAGTACCAAGGCTACTCGATCGAGTACCCTACGCAATTCTAAGCATTGTCCAGTTTTCATAAAACAGTCGTAACTCACTCATTTCTTGGTCGTTTTGGGCGTGTGACCTATCGTTAGAATCGTAAAAGAACAAGCTATCACCTCCAATTAGAATCAGATTAAAATCATTTATGCATCTCAAGTTATAACAGTTTAAAGACAACCTCTTTATAATCGAAAAACACATCTACTTGATTTTACTTCCAAACAACTTAAACGACAACAAGGTAAACAAAAATAACCCAATAATCATAAAACCAGCAGCCCCAATCACATGTTACTATTTTCGAAAGCAAAGCAACAACATTCATCATGCAAATAATTTATTTAACTTGCCAATCATGACTTACCCACATGCTTTTATTCTATCATTTTTCGTAAACAAAACATATCATGCATTACAAATCCTATTTCCATGTTACTAATACAACAATATTACAAATACACTTCGTCACCTAAACATATTCATAATCACAAAATTCATATTCTTATGCAATTGACACTCCATCTTTTCCAATCACTTCATCCATTTCAACCACATTCCTCATATAACATATACATATGAACAATAGTAGGCATGTATATGAAATCATTATATAAAATTACACAATTAAAATTATGTATAATCATATCATATCCCCTAATCACATGTTACTAATATAGTCGCATTGTAGATCATCCATCCTGCAACATCATTATTCATCACATCTTATCACATATGAACCACCTCCTTTTTCCACCACATTACTCATCATTCTCATACACTTTTCTAACAATTCCAACCAACATTGTAAACCAACTATCATTCAACATGCTTTCAACCAACAACATTCAAAATCACACCGATTCATGCCACTCGTCACTATATAGATACACAATTCACAAGATAAAAACATAGCGATCCCGACTCATATCCCATGGTGACCGGTTCAAAATTGTAGGGCGAGTTCACGACTTTAGGACGTCTCCCAAGTCTTTGCATTAGCTCCTACAACTTCTACCCCGGGTTCATTTTAATTAGACTCTCTATATTCATTAGGTTCATTGGTTACAGGTTTCAGGATCGTCGCTCTGATACCATTTTGTAACACCCCCATACTCCAAGTGCCTTACCAGGACCACTTAAGGCATGGAAGTGCTACCATCTCGGTTTTTCGAGGCAATGATAATCATAAGACAATAACGAAACATACTTAAAAGTAAATAATGTTTAAAGTGATTACATACCAACTCCAAAACTGATAAAAAGAAATACAAGACTCTCAGACGGTCTACTGCTAAAACTATCAAAGCTATAAAACATCGTCTGACACAGCGGAAGACTTCTAACTGCCACGTGATGACTCATCCCAGCTATTCCATACACGTCATATCATACCTGCTCAATAACTGCTCACCACCCCCGAATGGATCACCACAGTTTTTAAAACATTAAACGAGGTCAGTACTAGTCACACAATTTATATAACCAACAATACAGTAAACAAGCAGCTCAAACGGTTACACACACAATCACACCCATTCCAATCAATCTCTGTCACCGACTGTCCACTGGACCAGCCCTGCCAGTGGGGGACCGCAGCCGTTCCCACCTAAGCCCCGCTCATCATACCGAGCGATAACCCTGTCCCATTAATGTGCACATCCTCTCCCGTGGCGGGTTCCACGGAGGGCGAAACTAGGGCGTGAAGCCACTCCTGCAAGTGACTTCACTCAGTCGAGAACGCATCTCGAGAACCAGAGACAACCAATCACAACCATTAAACAACAATCAAAACCAGCAACCGTCACAATAAGAATACGATAATATTCAACAATCACAAAACACCAACAATGCATCATGGGACTAATACTGAGTAGGGAAACCCTACCTGGAAAGCAACACAATCATCAGACGATCAAGCAGCTGTCTCAAAACCTTTCCTCTATGAACCCTTCTCCTATACACATAATCATACAATCACTACCACATCAACATAAACATAGAAAATCCCCAAACCCAAAATTAAGGTTTAACGAAACTTAATTAAATATAACAAATTCGGTACGTAGATCTTACCCTTGACGCAAGGATCACAAAGATATAAAGAACGACAGGATCCGACACTTCTAGCTCCGGGATTTGCTAATAATACGGCGAGAATGATTCAACGTAACTTCTAATCTTCTCTTGAAGGTTTTTAGATTGTAAAAGTGTTTTGAGAAAAGTGGCGAAAGCCTTATATATCATTCCCGCATTATTAATAAAACCCGTCAAAACATTACTCAGAACCGGGCTACTCGATCGAGTAGCTGAGGTACTCGATCGAGTTCCCCCTTACTCGATCGAGTATCAAGGTTACTCGATCGAGTACCCAACAGGTCAGAAACTATTTTTAAAACGCAACACACCCTTACTCGACAGAGTAAGGCCTACTCGATAGAGTACCCAGAGGCTCATAAAACCGTAGTATTACATTGAGTAACGATGTCCCTGCTGAACATTGCCCTATAGCTCGATCGAGTGACATTTCGGTTTATCGAGTGATATCTCCTCCACAAGTACTCGATCGAACACTCCCTCTGTTTGATCGAGGGATGCCCAGATTGACGAATTCGATCGAGGATATCATTCCTCTCGATTGAGTAACTTGGCCAAAAAGACTGTTCGATCGAGTGATTCAGGCCCTCGATCGAAATATGCTGAAATTGAAGAACTCGATCGAGGGGTACACATTCCTCGATCGAGTACTTTGCCTGAAGAAACAGTTCGATCGAGTGGGAATAGTGCTCGATCGAACACCTATGCCAGCGGAAGTTCAATTTCAATGCCTAATTCCACTACCGTGTCGTCTTCCCCTGCTGCGGAGATGTCACGTAATGAAAAAGGTATAGAGAAGGTCGCAGGCCCGCTTATTGCTACCAGGGTTCCTTATCCAGGACGTCTGAAGGATGCTAAGGTTGAGCGACAATACGGTAAGTTTGTGGACGTGGTCAAGGATCTTCAAGTAACCGTCCCTTTTACTGAACTTATTACCGAGGTACCTACTTACGCAAAATTTATGAAAGACATTTTGACTCGTAAGAGAGAGCTTAGTGAATTTGAGACTGTTGTATTTATGGAAGAGTCTAGTAATTTACTACTTAATAAAGCTCCACCGAAAATGAAAGACCCGGGTAGTTTCTCTATCACCTTAAAATGACTAACATCACATTACAGATGGCCTATAGATCTGTTAGACGACCTTTGGGTATCTTAGACGACATGCCTTTAAAACTAGGCAAGTTCTTTATACTAGTAGACTTCATTGTTTTAGACATAGCTGAGGATACCGGGACCCCAATTATACTAGGAAGACCATTCTTATATACAGTTGGGGCCATTATTGATGTCAAACAAGGGCGTTTGACTCTTACAGTAGGGGATGATGCAATCACTTTTAGTCTACCTGGTGCACTTGCTCGGCCAATAATAGAGGATACTTGCTACTCAGTTGATATTGTTGACGAGTATGTTTATGACTTCTGGTCGGATTCTTTTATAAAGGATCCACTAGAAGCTTTGATGCTTTTAGATGATTGTGCAGATAACCCAGAGAACAATGATGCTGTGCTGGATTTGCTTGAAGCTGCTTTAGATGAGCGTGAACTCACCGACGCTGAAGGAGAGAGAGTGGAACAAATGATGAATACTCTTTGCGCCATAGAGGTAAAGGTACCTGAGCGTAAGCCTCTTCCTTCTCATCTTAAATATACTTTCTTAGATGATACAGAGCAATATCCAGTCATTGTTAGTGCTAAATTGGGTTATGATCAGCTGACCGCTTTGTTAGCTATTCTTAAGAAAAACAAGAAAGCCATGGGTTATTCATTGGATGACATTAAGGGCATTAGTCCCGACATTTTCATGCACAAAATTGAGCTTGAGGAAGATCACAAGCCTTGCAGACAGGGTCAGCGCCGACTGAACCAGAAGATGAAGGATGTCGTGATAGCTGAGGTAATGAAGGTGCTTGATGCGGGTATTATCTATTATGTTGGTCATTCTAAGTAGGTGAGCCCAGTTCAGGTAGTTCCTAAGAAAGGAGGGACTACTGTGGTCAAGAATGACAAAAACGAGGTGATACCTACTAGAGTAGTAACTGGTTGGCGGATGTGCATCGACTATAGACAGTTGAATGCCGCCACAAAGAAAGATCACTTTACCCTTCCTTTCATTGATCAAATGGTAGAAAGGTTAGATTCTCATAAGTTTTTATGTTATCTAGATGGATACTCAGGGTTCTTTCAGATCCTTATTCATCTAGACGATCAGAAAAAGACTACTTTTACTTATCCTCAGGGTGTTTTTGCTTATCGCAGGATGCCTTTTGGTTTATGTAATGCCTCTTCCACCTTCCAAAGGTGCATGATGGGGATATTTTATGAGTATATATAGTCTATTATGGTAGTCTTTATGGACGACTTTAGTGTCTATGGAAGTGACTTTGCTAATTGTCTGTCTAACCTTGATAAAGTGTTGCAGCGATGCATTGAGGTTAATCTTGTGCTTAATTGGGAGAAGTGCCACTTTATGGTCAACGAGGGAGTTGTCTTAGGGCACTTAGTTTCTGACAGGGGCATTGAGGTTGATAAAGCAAAGGTGCAAGTGATTCATCAATTCCCTCCTCCTGTTAATGTCAAGGGAGTGAGGAGTTTCCTCGGTCACGCCGGCTTCTATCGCCGGTTTATCAAGGACTTTTCAAAAATTGTTAAACCGCTTACACAAAGTTGCTTACGGATGCCCCCTTTGCATTTACTGATGAATGTCTTTCTGCTTTTAACAGGTTGAAGCAGGCCTTGATTTCAGCACCGATTATACAGCCTCCCAACTGGGACTTGCCGTTTGAGATTATGTGTGACACTAGTGATTATGCACTAGGAGCAGTGCTAGGCCAGAGGAAAGACAAAGCTTTGAATGAAATTTACTATGGGAGCCGAACTCTGTATGAGGCTCAAGTGAAGTACAACACTACTGAGAAGGAGCTGTTAGCTGTGGTTTATGCGCTAGAAAATTTTTGTTCTAATTTGATAGTGTCAGAAGTTACTATTTTTACTGACCATGCAGCGCTGAGACACCTTCTTGCTAAGAAGGAAGCTAAACCACGATTGCTAAGGTGGATACTCCTCCTTCAGGAGTTTGATTTACAGATCAAAGATAAGAAGGGTGCAGAGAATGTAGTAGCTGATCATCTGTCGCGGTTATCGCAGCAGGAGGGAGAAGATTCTTTACCTATTGATGACTCTTTTCCCGATGACTCCTTATTTGATGTTATGTCTTCTCATCCTAACCATGACCCTTGGTATGCAGATTTGGCTAATTATGTTATTAGTGGCGAGCTGCCACCTGACCTTTCTTATCAACAGAAGAAGCGTTTTCTCTATAACGCTAAGCAGTACTTCTGGGACGACCCTTATTTATTTAAGGAGTGCGCAGACGGTCTCTACAGACGATGTATTCCATAGTGGGAGACCAAGGCAATCTTAGTGGGCTGTCATTCATCCTCCTATGGTGGTCACCACGGTCCATCGCGCACCGTGGCTAAGGTACTTCAGTCTGGCTTTTACTGGCCTACTTTGTTTGCTTGTGATGCTGTACACACCTGACATGCATCTGAGTTCTTAAAATAAAATTTTATGAACTTATTCTTTTTGCGAAATAAAATTTTGCAATTTTCAAATCCTTTGGTCGGCAGGCCCTGACATGCATCTGAGTTCTTAAAATAAAATTTTCTGAACTTATCTTTTTTGCGAAATAAAATTTTGCAATTTAGAAATCCTTTGGTCGGCAGGCCCTGACATGCATTCTGAGTTCTTAAAATAAAATTTTATGAACTTATCCTTTTTGCGAAATAAAATTTTGCAATTTTCAAATCCTTTGGTCGGCAGGCCCTGACATGCATTTTGAGTTCTTAAAATAAAATTTTATGAACTTATCCTTTTTGCGAAATAAAATATTGCAATTTTCAAATCCTTTGGTCGGCAGGCCTGACATGCATCTGAGTTCTTAAAATAAAATTTTCTGAACTTATCTTTTTTGCGAAATAAAATTTTGCAATTTTCAAATCCTTTGGTCGGCAGGCCCTGACATGCATCTGAGTTCATAAATAAAATTTTCTGAACTTGCCCTTTTTGCGAAATAAATTTTTGCAAGTTTTAAATTTATCGGTTGGCGGGCCCTGACACGTATCTAAGTTTGTAAAATAAAATTTTACGATCTTATCCATCCTTTTTTCAAAATAAAATTTTGAATTCCTTGGTCGGCAGGCCCTGACATGCATTTGAGTTCTTAAAATAAAGTTTTCTAAACTTGCCTTTTTGCGAAATAAAATTTTGCAAATCCTAGTTTGTAAAATCAAATTTTACATTCTAATCCCTTTTCAAAATAAAATTTTGAATTCCTCGGTCGGCGGGCCCTGACACGCATTCGAGCTTGTGAAATCAAATTTTGCAGGTTCACTCATAAGTGAAACAAAGTTTCGCTCTACCAGATCCATACCAGCTAAACAAAATTTAGCTACACCAGATTCCAGACCAGCTAAACAAAGTTTCGCTACTCCAGATTCCAGACCAGCAAAACAAAGTTTTGCTTTACCAGATTCCAGACCGGCGAAACAAAGTTTTGCCGTGACCGTTTCCTGAATGGTGAAACAAAGTTTTACCAGCTCCATTCCAGATTGACAAAACAAAGTTTTGTCATACCAGTTCCAGACCAGCTGAACAAAGTTTGGCTATACCAGTTCCAGACTAGAGAATCAAAGTTTCACTATGCCAGTTTCAAACCAAGGAAACAAAGTTTCGTTGCACCAGTTCCAGCTTCATTTCAAATTAGTAAAACAAAGTTTTGCTAAGCCAGTCCCGGTTTCCAGCTACTCCAGACAGGTAATATAAGAGGCCCAGGTACGTTTCTTATCCTTTATCTGTCCCAACCGGACTACTTTGACCTTCGTCTTACTCAGACTCGGTCAAAGTGGAGCTTCTGTAGACACCTCAAAATGTCTACCTAGCCTTACGGGTACCCGATGATGATGCTCAAATTTAATGACTCGATGAAAATTGGCAATGTTATAATTTACGGCTCTTTACGCTTATTTCCCCATAAATTACTAAAAATGGCATAAAACCACGCTTAAGCCTTTTATTTTTATTCAGCCAAACTTGGTAATATTATTGGCATAAAACCAATGAGGTACAAAAATTTATCCGTTTACCAAAATTACCGTTATATTAAGACATGAAGGTGCTAAATTAGTAGACTTAGCCGAGTACTAATAGGAAACAGAGATAAAGGAACTTGTCAAATAGCTCGACAAAGGAGAATTGTTGTTCAAAGAGATAATGTTTGGCTGAAACTTAAGATAAAGTTTGTGTACTGGGCATTAGCAATAGATGAACCCATTTTGAGGTTTGTCAATTGCCAAATCATCAAAAATACAAACCTTTCTACAACAAACCTCTTGTCAACAATAGATAAACCTTTTCAAGGTTCATAAGGTGGCCCACACATATTATTCCTCCTCTCACACTCTCTTTCTACAAACCCGTATACTACCTAGTAACCATTCCCAACAACAAACCTCAACACCCATGCCTAGCAATAGGAGGTTTGTTGACAAACCTGAAAAATAGAGGACATGTCATCGCACAAACCCGTTGACAAACCTCTATTGCTAATGCCCTAAAATCATCATGATCAACAAACTAATGACAATTCCTATCAACATACCACTAAACTACATCCCGAATAGTGTCAACAAGGACGTTGCACGTGCATGCCAAATTTAGAGTACCGCCGAGATTCTTTTACTTGACTTCAGAATCTAGAGCACAAACTCTATCTCTGTTTAGTCCTAAACCCGATTAAATTCTATCTTCCAACTACTATAAATAAAAGGCGAGAGAATGAGATGGAGGGACGGACAGAAATATTATCAAGCAGAGGACATACGCGAGATATACATGAGATCTAATTCAATACTCAAACATCCTATACTCTCATAAATCATCCGTCTCAAATATATTATATCCCAGTATCAAATCCATTCACATAAATTGTCCCAATTTCCATATAAGCGCATAAGAGCCAATAATTAACGACAAAGTCAAAATTCATTAATAGTCAACATCCACATAGGCCTGAGGGTACCAGATTCAAATAAGTTTTTCTTTACTCTTTCTTTTTATCTAATTCTTTTATTGTCTTTTATTTATTTTCTCTATTTATTATATTGACTAACCTAGTTTATTTCTCTTTGTATATAATTTGTATCGTTTTTCTTATTCTTTTGATAAATTTCGTCAAATATATAATATTACAAATAAATAATAGAGGCCGTCAGTTTGACGGGCGGTCCGGGTGCCTAACACCTTTCCTGGCCGTACCTTTACCCCTGAATCCGCAATATTTGGTTTAGACCGGAGTGACGGATCAGTCCCCATTCCAGGGATCAAAAGGGGCATTTTCCGTTAAATTGTTTTTGTATGTTTTTTTATAAAACCTACTGGCGACTCCATATTATTTACTTAATTTCAAAAAGGAGATTTTTTCAGGGATCTCACAGATGCTGGTCAACGCTCTTGGAATATTTGTAAGAGACATGAGATGCCACAAAAGGGCATCCTAGAGGTCGAGGTTTTTGATGTCTGGGGCATTTATTTCCAAGGACCCTTCCCGTCTAGCAAAGGTAACAGGTATATTTTAGTAGCAGTAGATTATGTGTCTAAGTGGGTGGAGGCGATTGCTTCACCCAATTGTGATGCCAAGACCGTGATTAAAATGTTCAAAAAGATTATTTTTCCCCGATTTGGTGTCTCTAGGGTCGTCATTAGTGATGGGAGAATGCACTTTAAAGAAAAGAAACTTACTTCTATATTGTCTAAGGTTGGTGTCCAACACCGGCACGGTTTGGGATATCATTCCCAAACTAGTGGGCAACTTGAGGTCTCTAACAGAGAGTTTAAAGAGATTTTGGCTAAGTAGTTTCAAAATCACAGAAGGATTGGAGTCTTAAACTGGAGGACACGTTATGGGATTATCGGACTGCCTTTAAAACACCGATTGGTGCATCACCATATCGGGTGGTTTATGGGAAGTCCTGTCATTTACCTGTTGAGTTAGAGTGTAAGGCTTGGTGGGCTATACGTGAACTAAACTTTGATCCTAAGTTGTGTGGTCATAACCGTTTATTGCAGCTAGATGAACTGGAGGATTTTAGGCTAAATGCCTATGATAGCTCACACATCTACAAGGAGAAGACGAAGAGATGGCACGATAAACGGATCATACCTCGCAAATTTCATGTCGGGCAGAAGGTGTTGCTGTTTAATGCCCGACTGCGCTTATTTCCTGGAAAGTTGAAGTCCAGGTGGAGTGGCCCTTATACAGTGACAGGTGTCACCAAATTTGGGTCCGTTGAACTAGAAATTTCGGAGGGCAACAGGTTCAAGGTAAATGGCCAATATGTGAAGTATTACCATGAAGCAAATGATACAGATAGTCGAGTTGAAGTCCTGTACTTCGACAATCCTGATGCGCTAGCTAATTGAAGCCAGAAAGGTCGTGCGGGACCTCTTAAACCTGCGCTATCCGGGAGGCAACCCAGACTGTTTTGTTGTGCTTTTGTTTGAACTTGATGTTTTAATTTATTTTGTGTGTTTAGACTCGAGTTACAAACAAACGCTGAACATGTGCGCACTCTTGTTAGTCTCGTGGTCCTTTTTGTTGCGATTTTGCAGGTGATTAGTTCGATCGAGTAGTTTTCTTGCTCGATCGAACACTTTTGCTGATATTTCTACTCGATCGAACATCTGCTGCCTTCGATCGAGTACCTGCAAATTCCGACTTCTCGATCGAGCACCCCCTTTCCTCGATCGAGCACTTCTGGCACCTTATCCACTCGATCGTACCTCTCTGCCCTTCTCGATCGAGTCCTGCTGTTATTTCTCGCATGCTGCGATGCTTTAAGGCTATTTGTGACCTCCTATGTTCATGGTCGATTTGGGGAGGTCCCTCTTGTACGTCATCTTATAAGTTTTCCGACTTCCGTTCTCTTTTTCTTTTCAGTTTGCATTTCTTTCCCTATTTTTGGTACAATGAGGGCATTGTACAGTTTGGTTTGGGGAGGTATGCATCCATATCTGTGTCTGCATGTTTTGTTGCATTTCAGTTTGCACATTTATTTATTTTCGCATGCATTGTGGTTTTAATTCAAAAAACAAAATCCGTAAAAATTCAAAAAAAATCATGTTTATTACTGCATTTAGGTTGAGTCGGAACGTTGAACTTTTTACGCTACTTTGAGTCCTTTTACCCTTACCTTGCACGTTCTTAACATTCTGTTGGCATGGCAATGTGCATAATCTACGAGTTTTTGTTTAAATCTTATCTGAACGAATAGACTTGACTCATGTATTGGCAAGCTACATTTACATTTTGAGGCTTAGAGATTAATAAACTGGTGACATTCATGACCAGTTTCATGTAGGATGTGAGTAGTACTCTCTATAAGGCATGTAACATCAAATTGCATAAGCATGAATTCAGTCTACTTGGTACCTGTATGCATTCGGTCTGTGGTTGGTGACACATGTTAGGAGAGGCAGTTCCCTTTATTTCATTCTACCCATGAGCTTCACATAGCCAAATTACCCACTTTGTCCCATATAGCTACGGTCTATAATTTTGCCTACCCTAGCCGAGCTAGTAATTAGTAGTTGTTGGGAATGTTCCATTGCAATATGGTTATATCTATTTTGAGAAGTTGGTGGAAATGTTGAAGGGAATGAAAAAATGAAAAGAGAAAGCTGTGAAAAAAAAGAGTTGAAAAAAATATGAAAAAGAAATAAAACGAATTATGAAAAATCATGAGCCAAGAAATACTCTATTTTGTGATTTTCGCTCCCATGTTATATTTGTATCTTATTGGGAGTTGACGATATTATGATGGTTAGTGAGTTGTGTGCTGCAATTTAGCATTGTTTTGCATTGATATATTGAGTATGAAGTTGGGAAGTGTTTCTAATTTGGATCCGTTGTTGCTAGCCTGGCTACTAACTCCACACCTCCAAATTCATTATAGCCCCTTCTTACCCATTAGCTCACTTACCCAAACGTAAGCCCTCGGCGTGTGTCTTGGTCATTAGTTCGTTGGAGTGCATATGTACGGTTGTAGAGGCTTAATTCATGTTAGGCTGCATGCATGTTCTTATAGGTCGAGTTAGGTGAGTGTCTTTACTTCTTTCTATCTTTTACTTATATACTCCCCATGTGCTTAATTTGTGTGATGAGCGACTCGTGAGAGTCCGATATTTATTGAGTCTTGCAAGGTCGATGGTTCAGTAGTTTGAGACATTGATTTAACTCGTTTGCACTTGCTTTACGCCACTCTGTTACTCGTTGCATTAAATTGGTTTGGGTGGATAATTTGTAGCTGATGAGTTGGTCCCATTCCATTAGTTGTCTTAGTTGCATTTATAGTTTGCTTGGGGAGAATCAAAGGTTTGGTTTGGGGAGATTTGATGCGTTTATTTTATATAAGGTTTTTACCTCATTTTTACACGCACTTCTGTGTTAATTATGTGGCATCTCGCTACAAATTCCCCCGAATAGTCGACTTTGGTTTGTCTTGTATTAATTGCAGGTATTTTGGAGATCAAGGAATCGGAGCTCGGAATCTGTCACTTAGAGATGCGTAAATTAGCCTCGGAAGGTGCCTAGGAGTCTACCCATACCTATATAGCTCGATCGACCTGTTTTACTACTCCAAGTGGTCGATCGAATGCTTTATCCATCAAGAATCACTCGATCAAGCTCTGCTTTTACTCAATCGAGATAACTATTATTTGAAGTGTTCGACCGAACTCCATCTGCCCTCGATCGGAAGGATTTTCAAGCATTTTCCTCGATTGAGTGGTTTCATTTCACTCGATCCAGGGACTATATGTTTTATGCGGGTTTTGAGCTGTTATCGAGATTTGCTTTTGTAATTAGAGTATATGTTATGATGGCAGAAAACTATTCTAGCTCTCTTCATCTCTCCCTATGGACATGGGCCACGGGGGCGCTTGGGAAACAAGCGTTTGCATTTGTGGAGTCGCCAACAATTTATTGTGGAAAATTGGAAACCGTTCGAATACCTCGTGCCATGTCAAGACACAAAGTAGTGACATGAACACCAAGAACTCGTTACCCTTAGCATTCTATGTCTAGAATGACTCTCGTGGATGCCAATGAACACAGATGTTCACAGAGATCTGGAGTAAGGGGTGAGGGTACGTATTAGGAAGATCTTTTGATCGAACACCTAATCCCGCCCGCCTCGATAGCGGCCTCTACTAATGATTAGGGAAAATTGTCCATACTCGAAATATTGTCGATTATATGCATGTAATGCAACATCCAAGTTTTGATCCTAATATGTGAGAATTAGGCTATGTCGGTAAACAATTAATTTAGCATACAATTGAGTCGAAGTAAGGATTAAGATTCAATTACATGTGGAAGCATACAAACAATGCGATAAAAGAAATACAATAATAAATACAATAATTACAACGGATTAATGATTTATGTCGAAAATACCTTTAAAATGGATAATTTGGAAAAAAAGAATAAATAAATAAATAAAGAAACAAACGAACAGAAATTAGGCGATAATACGAATAATAGTAGATTAATGCATAAACTGATTAAACTAGGTCAAGGCAGAAAGGGAGTTCAGATACAGAAATCAACCTGGAAGATGCGCAGCAGAGCTGCGCCCTCTGGAAGAGGCGCAGCAGTTGCTGCGTCTGTTCCAAGGCTGAGTTCTGGCTGTGAAGCCGGAACTGCAAATCGTTAGTATTCGTGGGTGAAATTTAATGATTGATTATGATATTTGACTCGGATGAAAGTGATTTAATACATTATTTACATGTGAATGAGCCATAAAAGCAATAAAACATGAATAAAACAGATTAATATGAATTAATTACATGAATGCAAGATTGATTAGTGACATGAGTGAACTAAATAGGTTAAATATGACGAATTAATGAAGAACTAATGACGATAGACAGATGGAAATGTATCAAAGGTCGAATTCCAGAAACCCGGTATGAAAGAATCGAATCTCTACAACCCGTATTGATTTTAATGACGAAAACCCGCAAATATTGGCTATAAGGGATTTAAAGTCGGAAATTAATGATGAATTATATGCTAACAGTGATAGATAATATGTTAAATTATCATGTGAAAGGATTCAGAACAAAAAAGACGAAAGAAAACAAAGTAGACGAAATCAACAGAAGACGAAGGAAAAAGAAAAGAAGCAGGAACTGCGGCAGCCTCACGAAGAGGCGCAGCAGTTGTTGCGTCTTTTCTCGACGTTTGTCTCCTGATAACCATTAAAAAGGGTTTTAAACATGGTTTTACAAATCGGTTTTTAGAAGTACTTTCGACATAAATCTTACATTGAGGATTACAAAAAGTAAATAACAATAATGAAAAGAAGGATTTACACCCTCAAACTTACAATGTTTGACGAAACGAGATGAACTAAGTTTATGATTAGTGATGCTCGACTCGAATGTAACGAAAGTGCCCTCGTAAGAGGAAAACGATTAAGATTAATTAAGTTGATTATGGTGGAGTTGATCAAATTGGTCGGTCATGCAAACGAGGCTGGTACACAGAAGGATCCGAGCCTACGTGGTCGAAAGTTCAAGCACGTAGACGCCAAAAAGTAAGAACGTGGTCTAGAATGAAAGAGAGAAGAAAAGGGCGGACACTCGCGTGAGAAATATGAGGAGCGAAGGCTCCTATTTATACTAATCACGTGAAGGAATTAGGGTTTTCAGAGAGACTTTGGAAGCGAATCTCGAAAAGATATGAAAAGATACAAAAAATACGCAGAAAAGGACCTGGGAAGAGGCGCAGCAGTCACTGCGTCCCTTGGAAGAGGCGCATCAGCTGTTGCGTCTGTTCCCAAGTGGTTTTCTCCCGCGGAAGAAAGATTTCCGTGTTTAATTTATGGAATAACGGATTAATCTTATTTTCCTTAATATTTTGTGTGAATATTACTGGAAATTCTTTACCAAAGATTAAAAGATTGTGAAATATGAAATAGAAATATCCGGAACATTCCAGAACATTCTGACTCGGGATTTAGCGGTTATCAGAAAATGAAGACGGTTTTAGGCCCGGACTCCAAATGTACTCTAATTACTGTCAAAACGACCGTATCGGCGCGTAGATGAAAATTAATAGGTAGACATAAATGTTTGAGCAATCACTTGACAATAAACTTACGAACTGTCACAAATCGTTCCGCGTACCAAACATGCGGCCCAATCATCACCGGGTGGTTTGCGGGAGGTGCAGAAATGAGGCATCTACAGAGCCCCCACTTTGACTGAGGCTTGGACAAGGCGAAAATCAAAGTATAGCCATCAGGTCAATCGAAGATTACAATCTAACGACTATGGCGACGCGAGGCGGCTCAAGGGGTCTGAACCAAGGACCTGTCGTCGGGAACATTTTAGAGTCTGTCGACTTCCGGGGAGGGTCGTTTAAAGTCCATTAGACTACGTAAGGAAGCTCGCCAGCCATATGAGAAGACCATACCTGAAACTTCTTTCTCGAGATGTTTCCGGAGGTGCATAGGAGCTAAGGGTAAGTGTAGGAGCTAAGGTTAAGCGTGGGAGCTAAAGGATAAGTGTAAGACCTAAAAGATAAGTAAGGATTGTGCTAGGGTGTGGGACCCTAAAGGAAAGCATCAATGGGAAGGAGGCCAAATATAATTTCAACCTGAGGGGTAACTAAGGCTTGAGTGTAAGAACTCTGCCGGTCTGGGAACGTCTGGAGAACGACACCTTTATCGCACTCCGTGGGGAAACAAGAAATATCGTGAGTAGCAGGACACAAAGTGAAAGGCTGGGAGAAATCTGCTTGGGTCGTCTTCAAACAAACTTCAGAAGAACTTAAGAAGGACGATTGTATGTCGTGAACTCTCGTTGGGGAAACCTCATCGGGAATCTATCTCCATGTCTCGAGAAGGATTGTCTATCCGCTTACTCTCGCTGGGGGAATATAATGAAGGCGTGTCGAAACACCTATCAGAGAATACTTGCTCGTTGTGACAAGCAAGGTCTTGGAATAAATAAATAATGCACGATAGTCTGCAATTGGCTTAGAAATGCGAACCAGAAAAGAAATAAATGGCATCGGGGAAGAGGCGCACCAAAGATGGGCCCAAAAATAACGAACTCATAACGAATTTTTGAAAATTCGTATGAAGGGAAGCCGAGGAAGAGGCGCAGCAAGAGTTGCGTCTCTTGGAAGAGACGCAGCACCTGCTGCGTCTATTCCTTGGGGTGTCTTTCCTGCGTAAAAGCGCGATGAAACAGGGGTTCATTTCATTTGTTTCGAAACACAATTCCTCAATTTCTCTCTCAAATCTCAACCATTTCCGTCAAAATTTGATCCAAAAGCTTTCATTTGCCATGACTAATCGAGGTATGTATTTCATTCTTGCATTAATCTACTATAATGGACGAATTGGATCGACAAAATTCGGGGTTTTCAACCCTAAAATGTCGAAAATTTGGGGCTTTTCCCCCAAATGATCTTACCTTGCAAAATTGACCTTGTAGATGGATAATTGGTAGTATAAGGATCATAACCATGTATTTGTTTTGAATTTTCGTTGAGTTTTGGGCATTTGAGTGAAATTGGTGACGGTTTCACAACTAAACCGTAAATTGCTTCGAAAGTAGCCTTAGGGTTGCCCATTTGCGATGAAACTTGACATTTGGAATCCTTGGATGATGGTTAAACTTCTTACCATCTCGTAATTTTGGTTTGTGACGGCGTTTTCAAGACACTTTTCTAGGGCATAATCGCCGTTATAACGAAATGCTGTCGAAATTTCGACTCAAACCCATGACTAGGCTTCAACTTAGGCTTGACTTAACCCAAATTACCACATGAGTGATCGGGTTTGTGGGAATACGGCCAAAGATGGCGAGAAAAGAGCGACTTCGGGGCTTCTAAAACTCAAAAATCCCCTAATCAAGGTTCGTCGTCACTTGACGCGGCCTAAAATTATTTTAACGTTGCAGGTGACGAGGCTTCTACTTCTGGGAGAGCTCCCAAGGACATAGACATAGCCGTCGACGCTTCTCGTGCTCTCGAGGAAGAAGTTGCTGAGGACGAGGTGGAGGAGGAGGAGGCCCCGAGGCGGGCCAACATTGGGCGAGGCGGTCGTCAGCTGAGGGGAGCACCTTCGTGGGCTGAGACCTGGGACAACAGGCACTTGCTTTTGGCTGCGGAGGGTCACCTGTCCTATAGGACGGTGAAGAGCTTGGTAATCTTGAATTCATTACCCATCACTCACCTTCTTTCATTTCATTTGCTCATATCTTTTCCAATTTCATTCAAACTAAAGATAGCTTTTGTTTCAAATCACAATAGGAGGCCGGGAACATCAGATCGTTCTCGGGCTACACGACGGCGATGGAGTGCTACGAGAGGCTGTCGGTGGAGGAGTGAGCCATGATCGAGCCGGGGGCATTGGGCGCCCTTGTGCAGGCTTGGAGGGATATCGCGAAGAGGAAGCTGCGGGCTAACCTTAGCCTGGTCCGCGCTTTCTTGGACCGATTCTGGGATACCACTTCCACTTTTCACATGCCTTTTGGTGAGGTGAGAGTCAGGTTGGAGGACTACGACATGATTTCTGGTATGCCGTGTGTGACCGAGAAGGTGGAGTGGCCGGAGAGTTCCATGAGGGTGGACTCGGCCGAGGCTAGGAGGTTGATTGGCTGGAACTTGGCGCCGAAGGCTGTTATAGTGCCTGGTTTGGTGCCTAGTTCTTATGTTCGAGACTACTTTGCGGGGAAGACCCCGGCACGGGTGGTGATTGACGGGAGAGAGACAACTCCTCCTCCCTGTACAGCTGAGCAGAGGGCCCGCTTGTGGTTTTGGTGGTTTCTGTCTTTGATCTACCTCGGAGACAAGGGAGAGAGGCTGTCGACGAAGCTTCTTCCCTTCCTTTCTGACCTGAGCTCCCTAGGACGTTGGGGACCGGGTCTTTGCTTGGTTTTGCGGTCCTCATCCGCTTCATGAGGGCCATGGTTCGTCCGGAGTTGATGGAAAAGGGGACTTCTCCTGGTGCTGTCGGCCCTGGACTACTGTTGGAGGTATGAACCTTCATTCAGACTAAAATCACTTCTTTTCTTCATCGAATTACGAAAGATCGTTATTGACTATCTTGCTTCATAGGCGTGGGTGTACTCCTGCTTTCCGAGCCTCTCGCCCAAGAGGACGGAGCCGCTGGAGAAGGCCTATCCCGTTGTGAGGGATTGGGTGATGTGTCGCACGAGGAGCAGGCGTTCCTCTCACGGTGTCTACCGGCGGAACGTGAACGCTCTTCAGCTGGACAGCGTGAGCATCTCACTTATATTCGTTTTGCTTCTTTATTACTTTTTAACCGATCATAAGAATGATTACTTGCTTGTCTTTGCCCAGTGGGTGCCCAGGCCTTGGGCGGAGTACGCCGGCGCTCCTTCTTTCGTGGCTGAGGTCCTTCGGCCCAGGAGCTCGAGCCGGTTGCTGCTGAGGACGTCGATGGGTCCTGTGTGGTACTTGGGCGAGCGCTTGGCTCGTCAGTGCTCTCGGGATGTCTTGACGGTTCCCATCGATCCTCCTAGGATGATGTTCAGGGAGCCTTCTGAGGCTGAGAGGGAGGCTGACTTGGCTAGCGTTGGTGGTGATGCCCTTCTGCTTCCTGGTGAGGACTACTCGGCGTTCCTCTACGGGAGGTTGGCGTACTGGCCGGTTGTGGTGAGCATTTACTCTCCTTATGACCATTTCGAAAGCATGATGAATGATCATCGCTTTAATGGCAATCCTTTGTCTTTAGAGGAGGTTGAGGCGGCGGGCATCGAGCCCCCAGAGTACCCCGAGGCTCTCGAGTACACTGACGTGACCGGGAGGACGACGATCTCCGAGCTGCATGACTTTGACGTGGCTGTGACGGATGCTGGCTTGGACGAGTGGCAGCATCTGATTCGGAGGGTGAGCCTCTAATTTGTATGATTTTTGTGTAAGAACACGTTTGATTGAACTTATCCAATTATTGAGAACTTCTTATTTGAAAATGCAGGTTGCGCCATCTCGGTTTGTGGCGTTATGGAGGGTAGCCAACCGGCTGCGAGCTACTGCCGTCGAGGCACTTGTCGACGGTCGAGGTCGTCAGGTATGAACCTTTCGTCTATTTCATTTTTTGAATTTTCTAATTTTCTTATGATTGCTTGAAATGATTGACATGAGCCAATTTGTTGTTTGCAGAGGGAGCGCGAGCTGGAGCGAGAGTTGGCCCAGTCGCGGAAGGAGACAGCTCGTTTGATGAGGGAGCTCGAGGTTCGTGACGTCGAGGTTGCTGCTCTCGAGGCGAGAGTTGCGGAGTTAGGCGGCGGCCGGCAGTAGTTTTTGTTGTTGTTGTTTTATTTTTGGCCGTATCTTGCACATTTGTACATTTTAGGACCTACATTTTGGACATTTTGGACTTTGCTTGGGGCTCGAGCCCCCAGTTTGTTGTACATGTCCCTCTTTTGGCTGTGTATGATGGGCTGAGTGCCTTTGTTGCTGGGTTGTGTTGCTTGTACCTGCAGGTTAGCTTTGAACAGGTTTGGTAGATGACGGTTTACGCCGTCATGCTGCCGAAATTTACATAGAAATCACATAGAACATGTATGCATATATATGGCCTAAATTAGCGCAAAACAATGACTTGAAAATGCAAAAATGCAAAAATGCAAAAATTTGGTCGAAAATGACCGGACGGTAGGGAGGGTTTGACTCGAAAATGCAAAAAAGTAATGCAAAAATTTGGTCGGAAATGACCGGACGGTAGGGAGGGTTACCCCCTAAAAAAAGAAAAAATAAAAACATATAAGTTTGAAATGGATAGTGAAATGATTCCCCGAAAAGAAAAAAGTGAAAAAGAAATGTATAAGTTTGCTAAAATGACGAAAATGTCGATATCGTCTCGAGATGCGCGTCTGCGAAATTAGGAAACACGAAATATGGTAACTTTGACGTATTTACCAAAGTAATAACCCGTATGAATAGGAAATTATTCGTTGAGGAATTTAGGAAAGATCCAACGCGGAAAATCACATAAACGTTACTGAGGAAGAGGCGCAGCAGGAGCTGCGTCCCTTTGAAGAGGCGCAGCAGGTGCTGCGCCTGTTCCCCGGTGTATCCGTCCTGGCGGATTTTAGGAAACAGATTTTAGTATAAATAGGAACGTCGATAGAGGTTTTATTCACACAATTCTTCCGTCTCTTCCTTCGTCTTATTACATAAAATTCTCAAAATAATCCTTCATCATAAATACTTTAGAAATTCGTCTAAAAGAGTGGACCAATGGGTTTTCTAGTATGGAGAAGTATGACATGGGTGCCTATAATCTTGGATCGTTGCTGAGTTTGAAGCTTATCAAGGTGGTCAAACCATTCCTAGATGCTTGTCTTAATTATTGGGACCCGAACTATCACGTTTTTGCCTTCCCTGGAGGTGACATTTGCCCATTTCCTGAAGAAATTGCTGCGATTGGTGGGTGAGACTCAGAACACTTGTCCGTTATTCCTTCTACTTCACAAGGGGGTAAGAACAGATTTAGAGACTTGCTTGGGTTGACAAGAATTGAGGTGGACCGTCTAGTGACCTCGAAAGGAGTGCGAATGTTGGACTTTATTGACCGATTTATTAACAAGGCCGACCCCACCATCTCTTATGTTGCTAGGCGAAGGGCATTTGGATTTTGCTTGTTACATGTATATGTCCTTCAAGGGCACGTTGATGAGGATTTGAGAGGTGATCCCCGTTTCCTGAGCCTAGTTGAGCAAATGGAACTGCGCAGGAGCCCAGCTTGTTTATGTTTAGGAGAGATCCTATTGGGCTTGGACAACAGGAAAGCCAATCGCAACCTACCTTATTTTAGAAGTCCCATTATCTTGCAGGTAAAGAACAATAAAAAAATTCTTCTCTCTTTTTTTTTTTTTTTTTCTTTTTTTCGGTTTTTTGGTTTTTTTGGTTTTTTTTTTTTTTTAATACCTGCTTTTGGCAGGTCTGGTTTATGGAGCGTCTTCGATTGATCGAGCCCCCAGTTAATGTTCCTGCCTATCATGCTCGCTCAATTGCTATGAGGACCAGGCTCTACATGGTTGACTTCACTCGAGTCTGCAATTATTGGGAAAACAAATTGAAGAGTGATGACGGTCCCTTGATTAGATGGATCGTACCATGGTGGCATCTCAAATATGTCACTGGAGTGTCTTCCTTGGATCCTACCCGATCTGTGCGCATTCCTGGTTTGGAATTCATGGTATGCATCTTTTCGGAGAGGTTGATGAGACAGGTTAGACTGAAGCAGAGAATCCCAAAGCTTGACACTGTCCCACAGACTGTCGTGGCGCTTACTACTGAGAGTCGAAGGGAGTGGGACATTAAATGGGCTCAAAGAAATGTATGGTTCTTGAACTCTTCTGTTAGTGCTTTATGGGTGTCGGACTCCTATCTGCGGTGGAGGAAAGCTACTACTCCGGAGGAGCGTGAGAGATTGAGGAAGCGCGAGCCCGTTGACTACAAGGTGCGCGAGGTGGAAAAGGATAAAGAGAAGCATCTGACTGAGGGAGAGGAAGAAGTCGGGTTTCGAGTTGTTCATCCTTCGAAGAAACCGAAGACCTCTCCTGCCGTGGACAAAGTGATCGGCAAGAATGGGAAGGTTAGACCACGAGAAATACCGTTGGTGATTAGGTCCGAAGTGGCGCAAGAGCGTCCGGCTCGAGGTCGTGACAAGAAATATGACAAAAATGACAAGGGCAAAGGGAAAATGGAGGAATAGCCCAAGTCTTTATTATTATTGTAATAAGAAGGTGGGGTTTTTAGAATCCTAGCCTGTTTTATTTTATTTTTTGCATTGTTATTATGTAGCGTACTATTATTATTATTTAGAAAATGAATGAAATAAAGGAGGTTAATTGGTTATGAAACCGTTGTGGTTTTCTATTTCTTTATTCTTGTCGAATTCCAAATGCAACTGCAAATGTCCTTCTGTTTACATTTTAAAATTAATGGGTTGTATCTTGCGAAGGATTGCCTACGTATTCATTAAAAAATGAAATCAAACCCTTGCGCGTAGTTAGAGTAAATGTAAAAGAATAATTGTTCTAAGCAAGAGCTTGTAATGAACTTAGAAAAATAAGCATGAGCTTTTTTACTTACTCTTAAGGTGCAATTTAGTTTATTTGATGATATGAGGATGACAGATTGTCAAAATGCAAGAGCAGAGTGACATTATCTTATTTCAGCTTGGCTAGGAACCGTTTATTTAGTGCCACAAGAGCGACACGTGAGGTTACGCGAGGCGCGTTTTTGTTCCTATTCTAGGCATAATACCGCTTTAGTTGGTCAAGATTCATTGGGTTGGCAAATTCATTCCCATCTAGGTCTGTGATTCTAACCGCACCCCCTGGAAGTATGGACTTGACTAGAAATGGCCCGGCCCAATTAGGTTTGAATTTTCCTCGTGGATCGACAGGTAAAAGAGCTCTAATCGACTTGAGTACTAAGTCTCCTTCCTTGATGTTCCTTGGCTTGACCCTTTTGTTGAAGGCTCATTTGATACGTGCTTGATATGTTTGGACATTATGTAATGCGCGTAGCCTACGTTCATCCAGGAGGATGAGTTCTTCATATTTATCCCTCTTCCAATCGGCTTCCAGGATTTGACTTTCGAGTAAGATACACAAGGATGGTATTTCTAACTCGACTGGCTGTACAACTTTCATGTCGTAGGTCAAATAGAAAGGGGTGGCCCCAGTGGGCGTCCTAACAGATGTACGATATCCCCACAAAGCAAAGGGTATTTTGCTCGGCCAATCTCGATAGTTGTCAATCATTTTCTTGAGAATTGTGACAACGTTCTTGTTTGCCGCCTCTACCGCGCCATTAGTCTGTGGTCTATATGGCGAAGAGTGGTGATGCCTAACTTTGTACTTAGCTAGCAATTGCTCAGTCTCGGCTTGGAAATGTGATCCATTATCACTAATGATTTCATGTGGGCAACCATATCGGCAGATGATATTGTTTTGTATGAACTTTGCTACATTTTTAGCCGTGAGACTAGTGTAGGAAGCTGCTTCAACCCATTTGGTGAAATAGTCAATTGCCACTAGGATGAAACAGTGACCTCCTGTTTCGGCTGGAGTTATCTTCTCGATTATATCAATTCCCCAGGCAGAAAATGGCGAAGGAGATGTCACCTTATAGAGCAATGAAGAAGGGACATGTTGTACGTTCCCGAAGACTTGGAAGTTGTGGCAATGTCTTACGTATTTGATGCAATCGGATTCCATTGTGGTCCAATAGTACCCCAAACGTGTGATTTTCTTTGCCATCATGGGCCCACTCATGTGAGGACCGCATTCTCCATCATGGACTTCTTCCATCACTTTTCACGCCTGTGAATGATCAAGGCAACGCAGGATTACACCAAGAGGTGTTGTTTTGTATAACTCTCCTTGCATGAGAACATATTGGGAAGCTAGTAGGCGTATAGCACGTTGTCCCCTTTTGTCCATATCCGGTGGATAGGTACCGTTGATCTTGAAATTTAGGATTGCTTGGAACCAAGGTTCCTCTGTGATTTCCTATTCATTGGTGATTTGGTGGACATAAGCTGGCTCTGATCATCGTTCGATGCATAAAGGCATTTCCACCATGTCATCTGGCATATTGATCAAAGATGCAAGTTTTGCAAGAGCATCTGCAAATTGATTTTCTTCCCGAGGTAGGTGTAGATAGGTCACGTGATCAAAGAATTGAGCAACTTGGTCTATTCTGGCTTGATAAGGTGCTAGGCTTTCGCTTCGGATTTTCCAAGATCCCGTAACTTGATTGATGATTAGGGACGAATCCCCATGCACTCGGATGTTTTTAATGCCTAAACTCACTGCCGCTTGTAATCCAATGAGACAAGCTTCGTATTCTGCAGCGTTATTTGTCACCTCGAAGTCGAGTTTGACAGAGATCGGTGTATGCTCGCCTTCAAAAGAAATGAGCAACACTCCTATTCCAAACCCTCTTAAGTTTGATGCTCCGTCAAAGTAAAGGTCCCAGGAGTCTACATCGGTTTAGAGTATATCCTCGTCTGGAAATGACCAATTATCTATTGTTTGTGCATCATTGATGGGATTTTCTGCAAAGAATTTGGCAACGGCGCGCCCTTTTATAACTTTCAGAGGTACGTATTTGAGATCGAACTCTGAGAGCATCAAGGTCCATCTTGCTAGTTGTCCGTTGAGGACGGGTTTCTCGAAGAGGTATTTGACAGGATCTATTTTGGAGTATGTTTTGATGGAGTAGCTAAGCATGTAATGACGTAGCTTCTTCGTTGCCCACACAAGAGCGAGGCATGTTTTTCGAGTTGTGAGTATTTGCACTCGTACTCCAAGAACTTCTTACTAAGGTAGTAGATAGCCCTTTCTTCTTTTCCTACGGTTTGAGCTAGCATGGCGCCCATGGCTGTTTCGGTTACTGTGAGATATAAACCAAGAGGTTGATCCCGTTGAGGTGGCATGAGCACTGGTGGTTTAGCTAATATCTCCTTGATTCGGTCAAATGCCTTTTGACAGTCATCATCCCACATGGTGTGATCTGTTTTCTTGAGCTTCTTGAAGATAGGTTCACAGATCATGGTGAGTTTCGATATGAATCGACTTATATATTGCACTTTTCCTAGGAATCCTCTGACTTCTTTTTCCGTTTGAGGTTGTGGCATTTCGATCAAAGCATTGATCTTAGAAGGGTCTATTTCTATACCTCGTAGGCTAACGACGTATCCCAGGAGTTTGCCAGATGTTACTCCGAATGCGCACTTCTGAGAATTGAGCCTCATGTTGTACTTTCGTAGCCTTGAGAAGAATTTGCGAAGGTTCGCAATATGCCCCTCTCTATCCTTGGACTTGACGATCATGTCGTCTACGTGTACCTCAACTTCTTTATGCATCATGTCATGTAGGAGTGTAGTTGCAGTGCGTTGATATGTAGCTCCGGCGTTGATTAATCCAAACGGCTTGACCGTATAGCAATAGGTTCCCTATTGAGTGACAAAGGCGGTCTTATGCATGTCTTCTATGGCCATCTTGATTTGGTTGTAACATGCGTACTCATCTATGAAGGACAGTAACGCGTGATCTGCGGTATTGTCCACCAATATGTCGATATGTGGTAGAGGAAAGTCATCTTTAGGACTTGCTTTGTTTAAGAGTCTAAAATCAACACAAACACGGATTCTCCCATCCTTTTTGGGTACGGGTACTATGTTGGCTACCCAGTCAGAGTATTCGGAAACTTTGATGAACCCGGCTTTGAATTGCTTATCGACTTCTTCCTTAATCTTAAGATCCCATTCTGTCCTCATTCGACGAAGCTTCTATTTCACGGGCTTGAAACCTGGTTTAATTGGGATTATATGTTCGTCGATATCCCTGTCGATTCCTGGCATGTCCTTGTAGGACCAAGCGAAGACGTCTTTGAATTCGTGTAGGAGGTCTATGAAACTGGCCCTTTCGGCAGAGCTCAAGGTAGTCCCTATCCTAAGTTCTTGGGGTTCTAGTTCGGTTCCTACATTGATGGGTTCGGTGTTCTCTATTACTGGTCCCCCTTCCCCCTCTTGTAGTATTTCCTTGGCTATGTAGGGAGGTATCTCAATTGAGTCCGGATCTGGGTCATCCTCAGTATCATCGTAAACAGAATTGCATTCAAGATAACACAAAGAGTAAGCAGAACCTGATTTATTCATATTAAAGTTTGAGAAAAGTTGAAACAAAGAAGCCATCTGATCTGTGGTCAGCGGCGGTAAAGGGACAGTTGTTGGGACATTTCCCGAACTACTGTTGCTATATGAGGCTAAGCTAGGAGAAACAAAGGGAGTGGGGACGACGACAGGAGGAGACTTCCTAGTAACTTCTCTAGACTCCAACTCTGACTCCGACTCTGACTCTGACTCGAATTCATCGTCTTCTGGTTCTCCTTTGAACATCTCTCCTTCTCCAGTAGTGAGCTTGAAGAGTCTTCCTTGATTGTTGGTCCACTTAATTGATTTTCTCCATCCTTTCTGCTTGTTCGCGTTTGTTACTGTGATTAACGCGGTAGGGTTGAAGTGATCGTCTTGAAGTATCATGGTAATGATCTCATCCTGCGCGGCTCTAACAAATCGATCTTCTCCAAATAGTAGACTAACAGCTTGTTCGTCTAAGCAAGGTGCTTGACGAGCCTTGACGGTACGAACCGTTTCTGGAGGAATGAAGTAGCAACCGTGAAAGGTCTCAATTCCGGCTAGCTTCCTTCCGAGATAGTGCCAAGGTTCGGGAAATCCATGAAAGAGTTCTTGACTTCCTTCCCTAACGAAGTATCCATTTAGGGTAGAGAGATATGGTCGCATTTGGACTCCAACATGCTTACGGCTTTGAACTTGAGCAAGCATCTCGAGAACTTCCTCTTTAGTGGGTTTATATCCTAGTCCAAGTGGTATTCTTTTTGAGTTGCCTTCCTTGTAGGGTGCGAAGGTGTTTCTTCGGGTAGGGTTCAAAGGCATTCCTGGGAAGTATCCCTGGGATTTGTGTATGTGGTTGACCACCAAGTTGGAGTAGGGATCGTAGTATAGGGGTGCCAACTCACTTTCTATGACACTTATGCTTTGAAAGCCCCCAAGTTCAGATACTGGATCCGCAAGGACTTGATTATTTGACTTCTTTTCGATTATTGCCTTAATGGGCGACGAAGTGATCGTCACCACTTTGCCATTTAGTGGGATTTTGATCTTTTGGTGAAGGGTGGATGTTACCGCTTGGGAAGCGTGAATCCAAGGTCTTCCCAGAAGTATGTTGAAGGAAGCTTCAATGTCCACTATTTGGAAGTTAACCTTTCGCTCCATTGGCCATGCGGCTATGGTTAAGTTAATGAGTCCTACTACCTTTCGTCGTGTACCATCATATGCGCGAACACCTTGATTGGTAGGGGTCCAATCCGACTCTTTCATGCCTAGTTTGTATGCCGTTTTCAAGGGTATGACGTTGACTGCGGAGCCATCATCTACTAAGGTCATTGGCACATTTTTCTTTAAGCAAATGACAGTGATGTAAAGAGCCAAGTTGTGACTAGCGTCAAAAGGTGGCAAATCTTCATCTGAGAAAGTAATAGGATTACTTAGCTTCGGTGATTCTTGGAAGACCAAGTTAACTACATCGTCGGGTGTGGAGTTATGTGCTACATTTAGTTTGGCCAAAGCTTGCAGTAAAGCTTGGCGATGTGGGAATGAGCTTGCTACTAGTTGCCAGACTGAAAGATCAGCCTTTGTCTTCTGTAATTGCTTGAGAAAATGCTCAGTAGAGTCATCTTCGTTATCATTTGGTGTGATAACGTTGGTTGGACCATTTTGAGTAGTACTTTGATATGGAGCCCCGAACGAATTAGGTGGTCCACATCTTGGTCTTCACCATTTTTTACTATTTCCTTGACTAGGGAGTGTTCAATGAGACTCGTCCTCATCATCATCGGCCCATACTCCATTGACTGTAGCTAGTTCCCTCATTCTCATGATCTCGTCCTCTAATTGCGTAATTTGGTCGATTAGTTTATCAACCACGGTGACTACTTCTTGCATAGTAGCATTTTGGGAAAAAATTAGTGGCGCGTTTTCTTTAGGTATTGCATTGGGGTCATGTAAAGTTGTCACCACATTTTCCAATTCCGAAACTTGCCTATCCACACTCCTTGCCCATGCGATGAAGTCGGCCATGGTAGGGGAAATGGTAGAGTATAACCCTTCATTCTCGATCGCGTGGATCTCGTCTTCGACTGGAGAAATGAGGTGTGAACAATATAAGGTAGATTCTTCACTTGTGATCACTAGAATTCCAAGAGGATTCTGAGTGTTGTTGGGCTTACCTCCCGGCGGTATTGGTAGTCGACCATCCTCAATCATGTCTTGAAGCACATTTTTCAATTTGTAGCATTTTTCTGTGTCATGTCCCTTACCCCTATGATATTCGCAGTATGAATTCTCGTCCCAGAACATGGATTTCTTTTCTAGTTCGGGTGTAGGGCCTATGGGTTGGATTTTGCCTTGTTTCATCAACCTTTTTAGAGCATTGGAATAAGTGTCCCCAAGATTTGTAAATTTCCTCGGTGGAGTACTCTTCTTGGATGGCTCGAGGAGGTTAACTTCATCGGTTTTGCTAGTGGAGCCGTAAGAACGACTTGTTGATCCTTGATATCCTCGACCTACCGCTTTGGAAAAGAGTCCTTTACGGATGTCATCTTCGATCCTTGTTCCTAACACGGTTAAATCTTTGAAAGTTTTGATGTTTTGGTACCTCAAATGACTCGCATAGATGGGTTTTAGGTTGTCCACGAACTTCTCCACAAGGGTAGCTTCGTCTGGGCGTTCAACTAGTTGGGTACTAGATTCCTCCACCTACTTAGGAAGTCGGTGAAACCTTCTTTGTCATTTTGGGTAAGAACCTCTAAAGTGCGCATGTTAACTTGGATCTCAGCATTATCCGCGTATTGCTTAGCAAATTCGATCGCGGCATCTTCCCAAGTAGCGATCTTCTTGTGTTCAAGAGAGTAGAACCATTGCTTTGGGATGGTGTCAAGAGATGAAGGAAAGATCCTTAAGAACATCTCAGGCTTGATGTCTTTGATAGACATGTAATCCTTGAAAGCATGAATATGGTTCAAAGGGTTTTCACGCCCCTTGAATTTAGGGATATCCGTCATGTTGAAGTTGGTTGGCAACTTGGGACTTACGGCCTCATACTTACGGTTATTTTCCCTATAAATGTCATCCCCTTTGAGATACATCAATTGTTCCTCCAAATATTGGAGTCGTTTCTCAGCTGCGGTTATACCCATGGGAGGGTTTTCTTCCCCGAAGTTGTTCACAAAGCCATCATCTACTTCACTTTCCCGAGGAGGCAACCTCGTTTCTACGGTATAAATTCGGCCTTCGATTGTATCGAGGCGGTCATACACTTAGTCTTGAGTGACTTGGAGACGAGCTAGCGCGGTTAGGATTTGATCATTACCATCCTGGAGTTGATTGAAGTTCGCGTCGCTTGTTTCAGGCATCTTGGAAACTGGATAAGAAATCGACGACGAATCAAAACACGATCGACCATTCTGACACACTTACTAAGCAAGAAATGTTTTGACTTGGGAAGTGGGTGTGTGCCACTTGTGCCGAGTGAGTTTTGAAAAGACGACAAAGTTTGAAAATGTGTGTCCTATTCAACTATAGTGTAGTTGTAGGAGTGGACTCGAAGTGAGGTTTTGAAATGGGCTTGGGCCCGAAATTTGAGTCGACAAATGGGCAAAGTTTTGACTCGGTTTTGCGCTAATCATTGGCCTTTTCGAAATTTACACTTTAAAAGGATTTTGATTTTACCAAAATTGTCATGGTTCCGTTTACAAATGGTGATCACGTAAGGTACAAACATTCATACAAGCATTATAACGGGATGCTGAGTGCATTTAAAAGGGTTTTGGTTTAAAGGGTGGGTTGCCATACCGAACAATCAAACCCGAAGTCTGTAGAGAGGCTCGTACCAAACAAGTGTAAGGCCGATTCCTAGTCCATTTCCTTAAGTAGTGAAAGTCCTTGATACAAACAAGAGTAATAATCATGGTATGGATGACGTCAATCGCTATCCATCCTTAGGCCCAAATAAGAATTAGGACCGTTTAGACGGGACGATTGGTCGAATGGGTTGGGTTGGGCCTAGGAAGGCCGAATAAACGATCTAGGAAGACCGAGTTATGAAAACCGACAATTGTCTTGTACAAACTATTCCCTAACCTTGTTCAGGTTTCACCCTTTTGGCTACACGTAAGTGTATTATCCCCAGCGGAGTCGCCAAACTGTTGACACGGGCCACGGGGGCGCTTGGGAAACAAGCGTTTGCATTTGTGGAGTCGCCACCAATTTATTGTGGAAAATTGGAAACCATTCGAATACCTCGTACCATGTCAAGACACAAAGTAGTGACATGAACACCAAGAACTCGTTACCCTTAGCATTCTATGTCTAGAATGACTCTCGTGGATGCCAATGAACACGGATGTTCACAGAGATCTGGAGTAAGGGGTGAGGGTACGTATTAGGAAGCTCTTTTGATCGAACACCTAATCCCGCCCGCCTCGATAGCGGCCTCTACTAATGATTAGGGAAAATTGTCCACACTCGATATATTGTCGATTATATGCATGTAATGCAACATCCAAGTTTTGATCCTAACATGTGAGAATTAGGCTATGTCGGTGAACAATTAATTTAGCATACAATTGAGTCGAAGTAGGGATTAAGATTCAATTACATGTGGAATCATACAAACAATGCGATAAAAGAAATACAATAATAAATACAATAATTACAACGGATTAATGATTTATGTCGAAAATACCTTTAAAACGGATAATTTGGGAAAAAAAAGAATAAATAAATAAAGGAAACAAACGAACGGAAATTAGGCGATAATACGAATAATAGTAGATTAATGCGTAAACTAATTAAACTACGTCAAGGCAGAAAGGGAGTTCAGAGACAGAAATCGACCTAGAACAGGCGCAGCAGAGCTGCGCCCTCTGGAAGAGGCGCAGCAGTTGCTGCGTCTGTTCCAAGGTTGAGTTCTGGCTGTGAAGCCGAAACTGCAAATCGTTAGTATTCGTGGGTGAAATTTAATGATTGATTATGATATTTGACTCGGATGAAAGTGATTTAATACATTATTTACATGTGAATGAGCCATAAAAGCAATAAAACATGAATAAAACCGATTAATATGAATTAATTACATGAATGCAAGATTGATTAGTGACATGAGTGAACTAAATAGGTTAAATATGACGAATTAATGAAGAACTAATGACGATAGACAGATGGAAATATATCAAAGGTCGATATCCAGAAACCCGATATGAAAGAATCGAATCTCTACAACCCGGATTGATTTTAATGACGAAAACCCGCAAATATTGGCTATAAGGGATTTAAAGTCAGGAATTAATGATGAATTATATGCTAACAGTGATAGATAATATGTTAAATTATCATGTGAACGGGTTAAGAACAAAAAAGACGAAAGAAAACAAAGTAGACGAAATCAACAGAAGACAGAGGAAGAAGAAAGGAAGCAGGAACTCCGGCAGCCTCACGAAGAGGCGCAGCAGATGCTGCGTCCCTTCGAAGAGGCGCAGCAGTTGCTGCGTCCTTTCTCGACGTCTGTCTCCTGATAACCATTAAAAAGGGTTTTAAACATGGTTTTACAAATCGGTTTTTAGAAGTACTTTCGACATAAATCTTACATTGAGGATTACAAAAAGTAAATAACAATAATGAAAAGAAGGATTTACACCCTCAGAGACGAAACGAGATGAACTAAGTTTATGATTAGTGATGCTCGACTCGAATGTAACGATAGTGCCCTCGTAAGAGGAAAACGATTAAGATTAATTAAGTTGATTATGGTGGAGTTGGTCAAATTGGTCGGTCATGCAAACGAGGCTGGTACTCAGAAGGATCCGAGCTTACGTGGTCGAAAGTTTAAGCACGTATACGCCAAAAAGTAAGAACGTGGTCTAGAATGCAAAGGGAGAAGAGAAGGGCGGACACTCGCGTGAGAAATATGAGGAGCGAAGGCTCCTATTTATACTAATCACGTGAAGGAATTAGGGTTTTCGGAGAGACTTTGGAAGTGAATCTCGAAAAGATATGAAAAGATACGAAAAATACGCAGAAAAGGACCTGGGAAGAGGCGCAGCAGTCACTGCGTCCCTTGGAAAAGGCGCAGCAGCTGCTGCGTCTGTTCCCAAGTGGTTTCCTCCTGCGGAAGAAAGATTTCCGTGTTTAATTTATGGAATAACGGATTAATCTTATTTTGCTTAATATTTTGTGTGAATATTACGCGAAATTCTTTACTAAAGATTAAAATATTGTGAAATATGGAATAGAAATTTCCGGAACATTCCAGAACATTCTGACTCAGGATTTAGCGGTTATCAGAAAATAAAGACGGTTTTAGGCCCGGGCTCCAAATGTACTCTAATTACTGTCAAAACGACCGTATCGGCGCGTAGATGACAATTAAGAGGTAGACATAAATGTTTGAGCAATCACTTGACAATAAACTTACGAACTGTCACAAATCGTTCCGCGTACCAAACATGCGGTCCAATCATCACCGGGTGGTTTGCGGGAGGTGCAGAAATGAGGTATCTACACTCCCTTCCTTCGACTCTCTCTTACTCTCTTAGAAACCTTTACTCTTGAACCCTAATTTTGGATTTTTCATTCCTCCTTGTAATCGGTACTCTTATTCTACTCTTTATTCTTAATCAATTATTGCGTTCTATTGCTTTATTCTTCTTAAATCTCCTTTGTTGTTATTAATTTGTCTTTATCCTTTTTATTATGATGAATCTCTATAGTTCATGTATTATTGTTGTTTGCTCAATAATTATGCATAGCTATTCCTCTTTTGCTAAGACATAGGGGAGTCATGATTTAAAGGAATTACAAATAGGTGATTAGGTTTGATGTGAATTAGGTCTATATTGTTAATCATTGCATATAATTATTCTTGTCTATCTGAGTCGATGCAATTAGATAATTAATCGCGGTACACCTTGACCTAGACCGGAAGATTGGAAAAGGTAAGACCTGCAGCGAACATTAGGGCATTCTAGTGAGGGCGGAAGTTAAGCTATTAGTGTCTTAGGGTGAATTGAGACCGGAAGGAGATATTCACTACCCTGTAGATCGAACTTGCATTGACCTGAGACCCAAGAATGTGTTTCCTAAGAATCATGGCGAACCGACTGTCTTAGATACTTTTTCTCTGCTTGCTTGTTATCGATCCTCTTATTTATTTCTCTCACTCTTTTTCTCTTCTTTGACCTCATTAAATTAGAACAATCATTTAAAAACCCCCAAGAATTTTTTACCTTGACAGACTTAGTTAAGCTGACATTTTCCCATCTCCTTGTGGAGATCGACCTACTTAGGTATTTATTTTTTATACTAAAACGATGGTATCAATTGGTATCATGTGATCGGACGCGGAATCGCTGCGGTGCACTAAAGGTAGGTTCGCTTACTCAGTACTGTTGGTTGTCTAGAGTGTCTATTGATGTTGTTTGGTTGATGTAGTGTCAGTACGGTTGATTGATTGTGGTAGTTGGTTGGTGTTGTGTTGTTTTTATTATCGTTGTTGTGGTACACTTGATTGTGATTGTTTGTCTATGGTTCTCGAGGTGTGTCCTCGGCTGAGTGGAGTCACTTGCGGGAGTGGCTTCACGCCCGTAGTTCGCCCTCCGTGGAACCCGCCACGAGAGGGGATGTGCACATTAATGGACATAGGTTTATCGCTCGGTTTGATGAGCGGGACTTAGGTGGAAACGGCTGCAATCCTCCACTGGCAAGGCTGATCTAGTGGACAGTCGGTGATGGTGAATTATTGGAGGAAATGTGGTGTGTGTGTGTGTGTGTGTGTGTGTGTGTGTGTATTGTTGTGCCTATGTTGTGTCTGTGGTTGTGTGTCTGTTCCCTCAGCTGCTGACCTTGTGTGGTTTTATTTTGTTGTTTGTTTCTGTTTTGTCTGTCGTGATCCACTATGGTGAGCAGTCTGTCTTAGCAGGTTGTGATATGAATGATAGTTGGGTGCTTGGCGGGATGAGTATATCAAGAGTCACGACATAAATAGTTCACATAGTTGCTAGTGGTTTTGAGTTTTACCTTTTATATATCTTTAGTTTTGTTAATCACTTGTAATATAACTTAACTGTTGTTTTAATTGACATTTGATTATTACTGTCCTCGGGCAACCGAGATGGTAACACCCTTATATGCTAGAAAAGGTCTTGTTAAGGCTCCTCAGTATATGGGGGTGTTACAAAGTGGTATCAGAACGACGATTTTGGAACCTGTAACAAATGAGCCTATTGAACGTAGAGAGTCTAATAAAATGAAACTGGTGTATGTATATTGGGAGCCCCAGCTGATGCTAGATTTTGGGTGAGTAGGCGCCCTCATTTCAAAATCATGGCCCCATTATGCTTAAAGCCAGTCACCGGCTATGGGAATGTCGAGTCGGGAATTATGTGCTTAGTGTATAATGGTTACGTTAGAATATTGGTGATGGAGTCTCTGTTAATGTTAGTATGTGTGGTTGTGATAAGTAACTGTGTACGTATGTGGTTGAGTAGGAGTGTGTATGAAAGTAGTGGAAGTGGTGAAATGCTTATAGTACGTGACAGTGTGGTGTGATGTGGTGATAGTAGCGTTTTCTACATCTTTCTATGCGTGTTGGTTTATAAAGGTATTACGAGTCTTGAATGTGTGATAATAAGAAGTCATAAATTTTGGTAGGTATGTGAGTACATCAAGGGATGGTAAGTTTTACGTTTGATGGTAGAGTTTGCCAAGTGGTAATTAGAATTGCAATGAATGAATGGTTAAGTACTTTTATGTTATGGCATAGTAAAGTTGAGTAATTTAGTTGATAATTTGTGGTGATATGTTTAGATTGTTAGAAAACTTGGATAATAAACGATGGCTTAATGTTAGATGAATGACTAGGATAGTACAAGTATAAGTTGTATCATTGAAGTTCCAAATGCATGATTAGAAGTAAAGAAAAGTGTCAAGTGTATGTATGAATAAGTTCATGATGTAATAAATCGTTTTACATAGTGTTCGTTATAGAATGAAGTAATATATATTTGGGTTGGATGAAATCGTTATGTTACGTTTGAGTAGTAATAGTGCGTTAAGAATAAATGTAATAATCTGTGACGATTTCCGAATTTAGTTTGGAATCGACACGCATTGTTGTTTTGCAGAAAGCGTTACTCAAACTCGTAACTTTTGACCTCGTTCTTATTCTTGCCCGAACGAGTAGACCTCATTCGATCTAGTTAAGAAGCTATAACATCAAAAAAAGTTGGATCTGCCAGCGGAAACTCGACCGAGTAGCTCCAACTCGATCGAGTAGAGGCCACTCGATCGAGTAACCCACTTACTCGATTGAGTAAGTGAACAGTACCCGGGGATTTGCGGGATTCTTATACCCTTTCCCCTATTCTTTTCTCTTATTTCTTCTTCCATCTAAACCCTAACACACTCCATATCTCTCTTGTGCTCCCAACCTTGTGATTTTGGTGGTTGAATCTTGTATTTTCTTTGCTTAATCCGTCCTCCTTATTTGCTAATCATTCAAGGTAAGAATGCTTATTCTATTTTCTATGTTTTTAATTGAGTAGAAGCATGTAGGATGTTGGTGTATGCTAAAAATTTGATTTATATATGCCAAATCTTGCTTATAATTATTGTCACATGATCTATTTGCTTTAACTTGTGGAGTATTTATGCTATATATATAAAAATCGAATCAATTTGGGGGTTTTCCATAAACCGAATTTTCTAGGGTTTGTAATTTTCAATCGATTTTTGGTTGTCTTTTTGATGTAAAAGAGGGAAAATTAAGTGATTTTCATTATGGGTATCATGTTTAGAGTTACTTTTGATGAATTTTTGCCCAAAATTTTGCCTTAAAACTCCGTCTTAAAAGTGTCCCAAACTGAAATACGTCTCACATTATTGTGAAATTTGTCTAGTTGTGAAGCTATTTTGAAGGTTTAATTCTCAAAATTAGTAGTTGTGTTGTTAATTGATGCCATGCTTGCCATAAATTTTGACAGCTGTAGAGACCGTCTGATGATAATTTGAGAGTTTAAACTTATAATTTTTTGATTGTTTGGTGAAAGTGTGTACGTAGTAGTTCTTTTCCATGAAAATACATGAAAGTTTATATGTTTTCAAGTGAATGTTGTTTGTGTATCTAAGATATGTGTTGAAAACAGATGCCGAGACCAACTGTGGGAACCCATCAAAGTAAGAGGGGTCGGGCTTCTGAGCCCGAGGTAGGTGAGGGGTGTCGGGGACCTACGGTCCCAGCGGTACCCGAGTACCCTTCTATTGTTTTTGTGGACTTTACACAGAGAGATGCTTTTATTGCCTTACAGAGACGTCGTATGAGACCTACTCGTTGCATAGACACCACTCTCTTGACTGACCTGGGGATTGAGACTGATGTGAGGCACATCTTCGAGACCTTGGGTATGACTGGGTTGTAACATCTTCGGAAACACTCTTATGCTTTTCTGACCCTTGAGTTTATGAGTTCTTTCAAGTATGATGCGGTGGGACAGACCGTCGAGTTCTGCCTCATGACTACCAGTTTCTTTCTGACCATGGACATGTTTGCCACCCACCTCGGCCTTGCTAAACCTGCGAAGGGAACTCTTAGGAACATCCCGACTGAGTGTGGAGCTAGTAGCCTTATGCCTTGCTTTACTGGCAAACCCGCCCCCACCTCTAGCAACATGTTGATTAATGATGTTCAACATGTCACCCTAAAGATCTTTCTTCGTGCTTTGACCTATTTGCTTTATGAGAGGAAAGATGTGAGTAAGCTTAACTCACACGAGGTGATGTTGCTTGCGGCGTACCTTAACCCCACCCGATCTCAGAGAGTCACCTTCAGTGCCCTGGACATAGTGTGTGCCAGCTTAGCCTAGATGGCCTCTTCTGACGCTCGTTTTCTGAGCTGTGGTACGATTGCCACTTGGCTGGCGGAGAGGCTTACTACCTTCGTGGCCTCCTCGGCCTATACACCCTTGACCCCAGCAGTGCCTACCTTGGACCGCGAGTATTTTCTTGACATCAAGTGGTTGAGGACTTTGGAGGGTGGTGGGTTAGCATGGAGAGTTTGGGGGATGAGTTGGATGCGGATATCTGCTCCCCAGCACCTTTCTATGACCGAGCCTTTACCGGCGACAGTGGTGGCTGCCGATTCTGATGATGAGAAGGAGGAGGCTCCTGAGAGGCGGCTTTACCTCATTGACCCATATATTTCGGAGATGATGCTCGAGCCGACGAAAGGGGGTCGTGCCAGACCTGAGGATGCCCAGCCTAGGGTAGGGAGAGGGCCACGACGAGTGAGGGAGAGAGTGGCTGAGACCCAGCCGGAGCAGCCTATCCCTCCACAGTACCAGTTTCCCGGTTACCCATCCTTCTACAGCCTTGAGATGAGAGTGAGCGAGCTCACGAAGAGAGTGTCTGCTACCTTGACACTCCGGAACCTCCATGAGATGGCGTATGTGCAGGGCATCGGGACTGAGGCGGCCCAGCCAGTGTGGTGGAGAGGCGTTGGGGACGACATTGGAGTTTTCCACTCTTTTGGCGTGGAGAGATCTACTTGGGGAGAACCTCAACCATATCCTTACTCTTGCTTGGCTCCAAGGCGTATGGGAGCAGATTCCGTTGATGATGGTGTCGCAGATCAGGATGCAGCTGGAGCGGACACGTCAGGTGGTGATGGTGGTGACGAGTTGATGGATGAGCAGGCTATGGAGTGATGATACTCCTTTTCTTTTTATATCTTTCATGATCTTGTAGTTGACAGTACTTGTTTCGTTTGGTACTTTATTAGACTTTGGTATGTATGTTGGCCATAAGGCCGTATTTTGGAGACTTTTTAGGCTGTTTATGCAGGATTTTGGGGTCGGGAAAGCGTTCTGACTCGTGTATATATGTTGCTTGGTCTTGAAGTCGCGTTTTAGGGGGATTTTGACCTGTGGCTACTCAATCGAGTGCCCCTCACTCGATCGAGTAACTATAGGGGTGACATTGGGGGAGCATTCTGATCTGAGCCCACTCGATCGAGTAGCTGACGAACTCGATCGAGTAGGTCCAGCTCGATCGAGTGCCTTACAAACTCGATCGAGTAGCAATGTTACAGCTTCTTTCCGTTTTAAAACTTGATTGAATCATCATGTCTTTAAATGCTGTTATATTATTTCTTGTTGTGGGAGCCTTATATCGTTGTTCAGTCTCAACGGTGGTTATACAACGTGCATATTGGTTAATTTATACAACTTTCGGTGATATTTCTATAATTTTGTATACTATATTAAACCGCCTAGATAAGTGATGTACAATGATTGTAATTTTGTTGCGTAATTGGTATGATCGTATTACAAGTAATTGGTGACATGGCTGCTAGTTGGTAATGGTATCTCTTGTGGTGTGATACACGCTTTCAGTGGTTTTATATTTATACGAGTCAAATTGTGTAATGTCAAGAAGTGTATTGGTTGTCATGAGTCAAGGTTTGCTTTGTGGTTTGTAAGTAATGCCAATATGGTATAATATGTATTGGTTTGCGGGACAAGAAGGTTGTTTGATGGTGAACTTCGGGGACGAAGTTCCTTTTAAGAGGGGAAGAGTAATGTCGCAAAGGAAAATAACGTAATTTTAGCAATTTTACAGTGTTTTCATGACATTTTAAAGTATTTTAAATGGTTGCTTGGATGATTTTATAGTAGTTATTGTGTAATTGGGTAGCAGTTTATAATTGTTGAATAGAATAGCATGTCGTTATACTTCATTTTCAGTTAATTATTCATTATGTTGTCATGAGAATTGGATGTTATTAGTAGTAATGGAGTTGCCATTAGCAGAATTGTGTTGTGTAGCTAAAGGGATAGAGTGGAATGAACAATGTGTTGTTGCGAATCTGTGATAGGACCGTTGTTTTGTGTGTTTTGTAACTGGTAATCGTTGGCAAGTAATTGATGAAAGTATAGTCTGATAGTTGTGTTGGTGTACGTTTGAGTAATATCATGGGACGAGTGCAAGTAATAGTCGGGTGGCTTATTCCTGCATACATTGTGTGCTTGGTGTGTCAGTAGAAGTTGATGATTCGACGGGAGTCGTGTTGTGTGTTATGTGCTAAGGTAGGTGATGATGATGTCCGATGAACATACATAGGGGGATGGTATTCTTAAACGATAATGTTGACCTGTGTCGGGTAAACGGTGGCGTTGACCTTGGTTTCTTTGTCGTGTGTCGCGGGGGAGGATGAGTCGAACTTCGGGGACGAAATTCTTTTTAAGGGGGGAAGACTGTAATACCCGTCCTTTTAGGGACCCGTTGACCGACCTTAGACAACTATCTTGACCTTCGGAAACCTTACAAGTAATGACTGGTGAAGATGTAGGCTTTGGTTGTGTGTTACTCGATCTAGCTGAGGCTACTCGATCGAGTAGGGTTCACTCTACTCGATCGAGTAAATTAGTTACTCGATCGAGTAACGAGTTTGCAGCGGGGAATTATAAATCGATAATCGTGAAATCCCAAATCATTTCCGCACTTCATTTCCTGAACCTAGACGCCGTCACTCTCTTTCTCCTTCACCATAATCCTTTCCTTGAGGAGGTTCTTTGAGGATGCTTACTCCATGGGGATGGGATGCTTGAGTCGGGTAGCGGTCTTGGCGGCAGGTTGCTATGTATAGGTATGTTATCTTCATCATCACCGCCATCATTGTTTTCAGTTAGGGTTGTAGTTATAGTAATAGATGGTTGTACTGTTTGTATAGGTGTGTTGCTTGGTTGATTGGTATCATGTAATCGGACGCGGAATCGCTGCGGTGTGCTAAAGGTAGGTTCGTCTACTCAGTATTGTTGGTTGTCTAGAGTGTCTATTGATGTGGTTTGGTTTATGTAGTGTCAGTACGGTTGATTGATTGTGGTAGTTGGTTGGTGTTGTGTTGTTTTGATTATCGTTGTTGTGGTACAGCTGATTGTGATTGTTTGTCTATGGTTCTCGAGGTGCGTCCTCGGCTGAGTGGAGTCACTTGCGGGAGTGGCTTCACGCCCGTAGTTCGCCCTCCGTGGAATCCGCCACGGGAGGGGATGTGCACATTAATGGACATGGGTTTCTCGCTCAGTTTGATGAGCGGGGCTTAGGTGGGAACGATTGCGGTCTCCCACTGGCAGGGCTGGTCCAGTGGACAGTCGGTGATGGTGAATGATTGGAGGAGATGTGGTGTGTATGTATTGTTGTGCCTATGTTGTGTCTGTGGTTGTGTGTCTGTTCCCTCAGCTGCTAACCTTCACTATGGTGAGCAGTCAGTTTTAGCAGGTTGTGATCTGAATGATAGCTGGGTGCTTGGCGGGATGAGTATATCACGAGTCACGACAGAAATAGTTCACATAATTGCTAGTGGTTTTGAGTTGTACCTTTTATATATCTTTAGTTTTGTTAATCACTTGTAATATAACTTAACTGTTCTTTTAATCGACATTTGATTATTACTGTGCTCGGGCAACCGAGATTGTAACGCCCTTATATGCTAGGGAAGGTCTTGTTAAGCCTCTTCAGCATATGGGGGTGTTACAATCAGGTTCACCACCAGTGGCAGGAGTGCAGGCCTCGGCATCAGTGCCGCACCCAAAAGCCAGTATTCCTCCCAAAACTGGTCATCCAAAGGTGTCCTGAGAGATGAAAGTCCAATTAAGAACTGAGAGGGAAACTGGGCCTGTTCAGCAAGAGCAAGATACACGCTCAACAAGCTACACCAGACTCCCCACCACTAAATCCAACCCGAATTATAATCAACGGGATGGATAATCTGCAGAGGACGATTGACAGTATGAGGGAGGAGAACAGAAAGGCAAAGGGACAGGCAGCGGAGGATTACCGTGCACTTTGGGCACAGATAGACGCCTTGCAGCAGCGAAGGGTTACTCCAACGCCCATAATAACCAGGAAACTGATTCAAACCTTGCTACTATTCATGGTTTTTGGGTGATTGTTACTTGTCTTGTTGGTTTGGTGCCGTGGAGATAAATAATGCTGCAAAGAAAATGTCAAAAATGGTACAGGAAATGGTTTTCAAGTTTACGCGTTAAAGAGTAGTTTTAGGGCTGAACTCGATACCTTGGAGTTGTTTGCATAATTGATTCATAGGTTGACCCATGTAAGTGGTCATGCACTTGTGTTTTCTTCATTTGTACAACTGCCTCCATAATGTTAATTTTTGTTAGTCTCCTTTTGGTTTAGTCCGGATTTAAGCGACATTTGCTCCTATAAATTTAAGTGTTTTCAAATGGTTGTCTATTTTATAGTTTAGTTCAAATTTGAGCAGTAAAAGGTTGTACCTTCTAGGTTTCAATGTCGCTACATTTCAAGGGTTGAACTCAGGTAATAGTAATAAATATAATAGTTGGATTTCAACCATCACCTTAAGGTTTTGGTTGAGATGGTTTCATAACATGATATCAGATCCAAGAATTTTAAGGAGCTGAGCCGAACCGAGCTTGAGCTTGGCCTTGCTCGGCTTGTGCTCAAGAACCAAAATTCGAGCTCGAGCCGATCTCAAGCTTACCCGAGCTTGTAAAAAAGGCACTCTCTATAAAGCTTGCATTAACTCGTGCTCGAGCCAAATTCGAGCTCAAATCGAGCCTATATATAATGGCTAATTTTTTTATTTTTTTTCCGATATTTTCAATAACAATGCTCGAAGGTTATTTGTAAGAATATTTGGCAAATCAATGAGTCATTTGATATGTGTGATACAAAGATATAATCACGATAAAATATTGTTATAAAATATGAGCAATATCTTATATAATCACTAAGTTCGAGCCGCTCGCGAGTTTTACGAGTCGAGCCAGCGTTTGCACGGCTTGACTCGTTAAAGCTCTCAAGCCAAGCCCGAGCTCGAGTTGAGCTTTGACCGAGCTGATCTCGAGTTGCTCGCGAGCTGTCTCGTCTCATTATCACCCTAATCAGAGCCATGAGACTAAAAGGTCACGGGTTCAAATCCCACTACCTCCAATTTCTAAAGTGAATATTAAGTACCAGGTAATCCACACTTCAAGCCCAATGGGACTCCAACCATCAGATTAAACTTTAGGGTGTGTTTAGATAGCAAACTGGGAGGGAAAGGGAGGGGAGGGGGATAGAGGGAAGGGAAAGGGAAGGGAGAGAAGGGGAGGGGGATGAAGGGGGATTGTTTGAATAGCAAATATAAGACAAGGGAAGGGGAAGGGAGGAAGAAATCCCTGTATTATATTTATGAAATATTTTACGTGAGATTTGTATTAAATTTCAATGTATTGAAGCCTTGGAGGACAGTGAGGGTGAAGCACAGTGAGGGTGAAGCTAATTACAGTGGATAGACAATTTCAGTCTAAAGAAAGTTTTTCTTCTTAATCTTGCCAATGATAGAAAGATTCTAGTTTGGTCTAAAGGAGGGAAATTAAATTCTCTCATTTCCCTCCCCTCCGATTTCCCTCCTTCCATAAATTGTAACCAAACAAAGGAAATTGAATCCCTCCCTTTCCCTCCCCTCCCTTTTCATCCATTTCCCTCAATCCAAATACACCCTTAGTTAAGATGGTTTTATGACAATATATTGGTTGAGATGGTTCGTTTATCCCTCGATACCTTTTATTTAAGTTGGGCTAACTCAACCCTTTACCGATTGAGGTCAATTGAAAGACCTGGTGAAAAAGTAATGAAAATGCAGAGAAATAGTAATGCTGAAATGCTAAAACATTCATCACACTAACAAATTAATTCAGGGAAAGATATCTGTATTTTTTTTATATAAATGTATGTAACAAATAAATAAATGTTTTAGCAAATATAAGCTGAAAGAAATGTCAGCCTTACTATACAAGATCTATCCAATAATCTATACTCCAAATTCCGAAATGTCCTCAGCAAAATATCAATCAAGTTTCTAAGTATATAACCACTACAAAAACACATATCTCCGATGATTTGTGTCTAAAATAGTACAGCTGAAGCGACGACGACAGACAACAAGCTCAAAATGCTAACACCAGTAGCAGCAGCAAAGTTACCAGCTGGAGGTGGGGCGGAACCAGCCCCACTTGCTGGACCGCCTACTGCAGCAGGTCCCATTTGGAAAGAAGAAGCACTGGGGCCCATAGCAACTGGAGAAATTGGTGTGGTCGAGACTGCAGGAGTAGGAGCAGCAACTGGAGAAGAAATTGGGGTTGGGCTTTTTTTAGGGGAGGGGGTTGCGCTTGGAGTAGGGGTGGAGGCAGCAGTAGCAGTGACGGAGACAGTGAGCTTTTGGTTGAGTCCACAGTGACCGGGAACGGTGCAGACGAAGTAGTGGGAGCCAGAGGTGGTGAGGGTGATGTTGGCAGGTGGAGTGGTGATGACGGGACCTACAGTTGTTGCTGTTGTGCAGGAATCATAGTTTGCCTTTGATACTTCAGCTACTGTGTGCGCTCCTGCTGGGAAATTGAACACTGCAACGTAACATTTATGTTTATGTTAGCATTATCAACATATAATCATAAAATTAACAATTGAAAAATGGGGGCATAAACCCGAAAGAAGTAGGAAGAAGAAGATTACCAAGAACATCGCCAACAAGAAGGTTTTGCTGAGAAGCCCAATTGGAATAAAAGGAAGCAGAAGGAGGAAGAGTCCAACCAGTGTTACCACCAACAACAACACTTTTCGCTGAACAAATCCCGGAAACAGTTGCTAAAACTACAATTACCAACAATGACATAACTCCTTTGTTTCCTGCCATGTCGTTTTTGTGTTTTGATATTGTGTTTAGGGTGTTGGAATTGGGTTATTTTTAGTTTTTTGTATGGGTTGAGGTTAATGAAGGAATGTGAGATGGTTTGATGATTTAGATCCTAAATGGTGTGCTATTTATATTGGATAAAACAGTTTTGAAACAGCATGGTAACTGGTAAGACCGTGTATGTATGTTAACTCTTGGGCTGGAAAAGTTTGGTTTTGACTTGGCCTTTGATGGCCTTACCAGTTTGGTCAAATGAGACTTTACAATGTGTTAGACCGTTGTATGTCTTACAACTGTTTTATAATAGCGTATTACGTATATACTTCATTTATAGTTATGTGTTATCGGAAGAAAATCCTACAATAATTAGTTGTATTTACAAGATACAAGTTTTTGAGCTCCTTTGTAAATTATCCAATTTTTTTGAAAAATACTAAGCTAATTTAATATGGAATAATTCACTGTCAAAACTTTGTAAAGAAATTGAGTTTCTTTACAAAGTGATTGAGTGTAGGAAGGGGGCTTAAAAAATTAATCTCGTTGATTATACAACCAGTTGTAGAATCTATTAACTAATTTTAGTGTCATGTATAAGTGTATAAGTAGAATGGTTTTTAGGAAATCGAGTGATGGACTCGATCAACTATGTTTTGCCCTATCTTCGGTGAATAATTTTAATATGTCGAATAGATCCTAGTGGTTAATAGAAATACGTTTGCAATAGGTCATAGTCTCATTAGAGTCCAGTATCTTCTTGAATGTATGAAATGGAAGGCGTTTGTGAAAGAATGCATCACAATTTGCCGCGTGAAGTTGGAAGTATGCGGCAATAGCAATGTCGGTTATGTATTTATGTTCACCAAATCCCTTTTGACTCTTTATTTCATACTCCGTAGTTGAGTAGTCCATCTTTCCCAATTTTAAAGGGCAAATGTCCAACAAAATTTAAAATCTATTATCTTGAACAATTATAGTACATGTTTATTTGTTTAATTTTGTGATGCAAAATGCCTAAAATGCCCTTTCTATTGTTTATTTTTTTTTATTTTTTTATTTTTTTTTGACAGCTGTGAAAAAAGAGTTCGACATTAAAAATAGATGTGATGATTGACGTTGATGAGCGTATTTCTTATAATCAGGGTTAATTGCTCCACTTTTCCGCAAAAAAAAAAAGGTTAATTGCTCCACCCATGAATTTAAAAATTCAAAATCGTCTTTTCAACCGCCTCTTTATATTTAAGCTAAATGAAGCCCTTATCATCCACATCGAGTCGTGGATACATTTATACATCTTAACTACTCCTTTTGTCCATTTACATTTTTTAAGTGTTAAGAATCATAAAACCACTACATCGCAAAATATAGGAAACTCGAATCTACAATCTATTATTTTGATAGCGTTCATCTCAACCACTAAACAAAACAAATTTTGAATTCATCAACATTATTAATTATGGAATTATGGGTAGAGTATTACTTTCAAAGCTTCTGGATTAAAAGTGTGACTTTTGTATGCTTCTTTGGTGGACTTGGTTATGATTTTCATACTTGTGCTTACTTCGTAATTTCTGACTTTCTGTGACGTAGAGATTATACTTGTATGAAACTATGAATTAGTCCGTAGTACTTTTGTGAACGTGTCTAAAACGTCTGTCAATAAAATTCCCAATATTATCGTCATTCCGTACGATTATGTGGCGTGTGTATAATTGAAGGATAAGATTAATGCATGTTGAACTGGTAAATTAAGTTTACAGTTGATCTTGCTTCAGACGGATCATTTTGGTCTGAAGTAATAAGACAGTATTTTGTAACCATTTTACAGTCAAATATGACCACTATTGAAAAACAAGTTACCACAAGCTGGAATACTGACAATACCATTGTGGTTACTGTTTTAGCAGGATTTCTCACAAGTGTAAAGTTCTGCCAGGGATGTATTTGCAGGGAAATCTAACTCGAAATAACTAAGCCTGACTAGTACGACTGATTAAGTAAAGAACAAATAATAAAGTGAGACACAAAGATTTATACGTTGAAAAACCCTGGGAATAAGGGAAAAAACCACGGGTACCAAGCCATGAGGGATTATTACTATGATTTTGAGTATCCTGACAGGGAATGTGTATGTCAGGCTAGGAATAGAGTATGATCGTTTTATAATAATGCTATGGTAGTTTATGATTACAAAAAATGAGAGTAAGTGTCAGTGAATAAGTGATCATTTCTTCTTTCTTCTCCTTGCTATTTATAGTGGCCTTCCTTTCTTTGCAACGGTCCTTTCAAAGTTGTTTTTGATCTTCCTAGTAAATAGGCCTCGTGCCCTATTTACCTGGGAGTGGTTGGTTGACTCCTAAGACTGTCCGCCTGTATCTTTGCTAGGTTAACTGCTCCATACTTTATTGTGGGTTTTGTTGAATGAGTCTCCCGTGTAAGTAGGAACTATATTTCTGGACATTAGTAGCTGTCTGATGTGTTCTGGTAGTGCTTAGCATGTGAGTTGGTGAGATATCTCTTCAGGCCTGGCCTTATAGATGTCTGACCTGTCTTTCCCTCCTGGCTGGTGCCTGCTCAGTTGTTGTATGCCTTGTGTTAGATGTCTTCTGTTCAGGCTCGTCTTGGTTGTTGCCTGATTATTGTCTGATCAGGCAGAATAATTCTAGGCCCAGCAATTGCCCCTTATCTTCTCATTCCCAGTGGATCTGGCCAGGGATAAGGAGATAAAAATTCGGGCCAGACAAAAAGTATAAGAATATTTACCGGAAAAGAGTTTGAGTTCCTTTCAACTTCTATAACGGCTAGTGACCATAAATGAGGTAAGTTCATCAAACCCTAGGAGAGTCATGATTGGATTCATTCACTTGTGTTATCCGTTGGATTTTTGCAGCTATAAAATGTTCTAAACCGTTTGTTTGCTTCCACATTTCCATTCTTCAACTCTCTAAATTTTCTTTCCCTTCTCTCTAATTCCTTTGTGAAAATAAATCTTTCTTTGAAAATCAACCTTATATACCAATCAAAAAATGGCTGGTGTAAGGAGAAGAGTTGCTGCATCAAAGACTGTTGCTGGGGCTGAACAGGCTCCGGTAATGGTAGATGTTCCAGAAGTTATTCCTGAAGATGAAGTTATGGAAATTTCTGCCCCTGCAGAAATCCAGTCCATCACACACAATGGTATCACTTTTGCCCCTGTGAAATCGTTGTCTGCTTCTTTCCCCGAGGCTAATCAATTGAAGCCTTCTTTCGAGCATTACTTGAAAGGTAGGGGTCTTCTTCCTTCTGGTACTGAAGTCTGGGTCCCTGACAGTGGTCCAGTCAGGGCTAATTGGTGCAGTCCTGGATGGTTCTGTATCTTCGAATGGGCGTTTAAAGGAGGTTGCAGGCTTCTCTTTTCTCCATTTATGGTTGAGGTCATCAGGGCCATCAAAGTTGCCCTTATCCAACTTATGCCGATGGTTTGGAAGATTGTTAAATCTGTTGAACACCTATGTGCCAAGCATAACTTGGTGATTACTCTTGAAGATTTCAAGAATGTCTATCATTTAAAAAGTAATACCACTGGACGCTTCAATCTTCGAGTTAGGGCGAAGATGACTCATCTGATTACCAATTTTGATTCAGGCGACGACAAGGGTTGGGCCACAACCTATATGTTCATCAGGGCAGATTCTGTTGTCCCTGATCTGGATTATCTTAACTATCCGATTGTGGAGGGTGGTAAGTTCTTTTTCCCTGCATTCAATTTTGGGTTATAATAGTATGTAGATTAAATTTTAATGATAAACTTACTTGTGTTGTGGTATAGTGGCTGACTGGGCTTGTAATCCTGATGCTGAGGGGTCATCTGACCGGATTGCAGCTTTTACGGCCATGCCGGATGAGGAAAGGACATGGCTTGCCTGCCTTGGACAAGAGCCCTTACCTCGTTTCAAGAAGGCTAAACTGAGCACTTACAAGGCTGCTAGAGGTGCCAAGGCTTCAGGGGCCTCATCATCAGGCAGTAAGTTTTTGTCTTCTCTTTGTAGATTTTGATTCCTGAACATATGTTAGTATTACTGATCTAGGATTTTGTCGTGTAGCTACCAGAGCTTCTGCCAGGATTGCTAGTTTTGGCTTGTCCTTGGTTAAGGCAGGCATTTCTCAGATCACAGGGGAAAAGTCTCGGAGCAGTGAGGCTACATGGAGTGACAGCAAGTTGCAAGCCCAGGTCCCTGCTCATCAGGCTCAATTGGTGTCTCCTCCTTAGGATGTGGTTGACGTTGATGAGCCTAGTCAGGCCGGAAAGAGGAAAAGGTCGGATAAGGCTTCTGAGGGAGTTGGTGGTGTGAGTGAAGTCAAGGAGATTAGGGCTAGGCTTGCTGATGTTCAATTTGCTAAGGAACAAATCCAGGCTCCCTCTTTTCTAGTTGATGATCCCTACTACAAGTACCAGGCTGAGGAAATGTCTGCCCAGGCAGTGGCTGCTATGTATCGTTCCAGGGACTATGCTGCTAACCTTGTTGCGATGCTGCAGGAAGTATGGTTCTTTTCTCCATAGTTTTATTTTGGTTGTATATTTTTGTTCTAGTTTGCCTGATTCGTGATTTTCTTTGCAGAATTTAATTGACATGTTGAGGAGTGCTTGTGAGTTGGAATCTTCAAATGCCAAAAAAAAGACTCTGGACTGGGAGGTGCAATACCTGAAGAAGGATGTTGAGTCTTTGAAGACGGATTGGGAACAGTTGAAAAAGGAGAATGAGTCTTTGAAGAAAGAGAATGAGGCTAGCAAGGCAAGGCTGGTTGTTGAGACGTCAAAATTGGGGTCTGCTTAAAATGTTGTAAAGTCCATCCATGCTAAGCTTGTTACAGTCCAGGAAAAATTGAAGGCTGAGAAGCAGGCTATGCTGGATCAGTTGAAGGTAAATGAGGAGCTGGTTGCTGAGAGGGATGTGGTGCAGAGTAGGTATAAGGATGTTACCTTATACTTCTTTGGCAAAGGTCGTGTAGAAGCCATGAAGGAGCCTATTCAAGTCAGGCCATATTGGAACCCAGAGCAAGAAACGACTGATCTTAATGCCACCTATCCTGATCTTTGCAAGCTGCATGCTGATGATGAGGTTGATTCTCCCCCGTCCAAAGAAAAAAGCGGTGAGGCTGACGAGGATGAAGATGATGAAGGGGACGAGGCAGCTGAAGAGGACATTGGTTCTGCTACACTGCTTCCAAGGCAGACTGATATTTAAGTTTAGGGTAATATTTTTTTGCCCATCCAGGGGGGGATGTTCCCTGGACAAACTATCTTTGATGTCTTTTTTGCTGGTTGGTATTTGTCCTACCCAGGGGGGGATGTTCCCTGGCAAAACTTTGAATTTTTTTATTTTTCTTTGATATAATTTGAAGTTGTCTTCTTGTTCCATTGTGTGTCTTGGTCTGATAGTGCCTGTAACAATGCAATTTGAGCCATTTTGTTAATATAATGCCTGTCAGGAGGGCTTATGGCCCTCTGGGCAAACTTTGAATTTTTTTCTTTTTCTTTGATATAATTTGAAGTTGTCTTCTTGTTCCATTGCGTGTCTTGGTCTGATAGTGCCTGTAACAATGCAATTTGATCCATTTTGTTAATATAATGCCTGTCAGGAGGGCTTATGGCCCTCAATCCATTTTAGGAAACCGTGGCTTTTTTGCCTGTCTGGAGGGCTTTTTTAGTAAGAGGGGTGGTTGCCAGTCAGGGGGGCTTATGGCCCTCACCCTATCAGGAGGGCTTTAAGACAAGTGGTATGGTCTTATTTAACCATAATACCTGTCTTTTTTATACTGAGCTCAGTTTTTGTGTGTTTTTTAGATGTGGCAAAAATGCCAAAGTTTGTGAAGCATTTTTGAGATGTTGTTCATGTTGGGTGGAGTGGCCCTCAATCCTGAATATTTTTTTAAGCCTGTAATAATAATGACCTAGATAATTATAGAGAAGGCGTAAACAAGTTTTCAGGATTTAGCATGGTAATATGGTAAAATTGTATTTATATTAGGCAAGGAGTAAAGTAAGAATGTAGTAGGCAAGCATTCAAGCAAAATTGCAATTAGTAGGAAAGCACATATTAAGAGCATAAAAAGGTCGTGGATTATTGCATTCAGGGGAGTCTCACATGGAATTTTCCTAGGTAAAAAATAAAGTTAATAGTCTTACCTGGTTGAAGCATAAGATAATAAGTTTATATATGGAATAGTTTTAAGTGAGAGATGTTCCAGGATCTGGGGGATCATTTCTCCGTCCAGGGTCTGTAGCCTGTAAGCTCCCTGCTCTACTATTGAATCAATCAGGTAAGGTTCTTCCCATGTAGGAGCTAGTTTGTCAGCATTTTTGTCTTTTGTATTTGGGAATACTTTACGTAGGACTAGATCTCCTTCCTTTAATACCCTGATGTTCACGTTTTTATTGTAGCTTCTAGCTACTGTTTGCTGGTAGGAAGCTAATCTGATCTTGGCTACGTCTCTTAATTCTTCAGCCAGCGTCAGGCTATGTTGTAGTAGTGGCTTGTTTTCCTCTATGGTGTTCAGGCTGCTTCTAGTAGTTGGTACATGGATTTCCGCTGGGATCACTGCTTCACAGCCATAGACCAGGGAGTAAGGGGTCTGGCATGTGGATGTCTTAGGTGTAGTTCTGTCAGCCCAGGGGACTACAAGGAGTTCTTCAGCCCATCTGCCTTTTCTTCTCTTTAGTTTTTTCTTCAGGCACCTGATCACCACTTTGTTGCTGGATTCAGCCTGGCCGTTGGCTTTTGGATAGCCTGGTGTAGAGGTTACCAAATTGATATTCCATTGTGCACTGAAAGCCATTGTCCTTTTTCCCACAAACTGAGTGCCATTGTAACAAACTATTTCTGAGGGGATGACATATCTACATATGATGTTGCGTTTGATGAATGATATGACATCCTTCCCTTTGACTTGCCTGTATGAGTCGGCCTCTATCCATTTTGAAAAGTAATCAGTCATGGCTAACATGCAGACTTTTTGTCCAGGAGCTTGGGGTAGCTTGCCTACAATGTCCATTCCCCACTTCATGAATGGCCAGGGAGCTGAAATGGAATGTAGTAGCTTTGATGGTTAATGGATGAATGGAGAATGAAGTTGGCAGGCTTCACATTTTGAGATGTAGGCTAGGCAGACAGTCCTTAGTGTTGGCCAAAAGTAGCCTGTCCTTAGAACTTTGCTTGCCATGCTTCTGCCGCCCTTGTGATTTCCACAGTGTCCATCATGTATGTCCTCAATAACTTGTTTGGCTTCATGAGGTTCTAGGCATCGCAGATAAGGTCCAGCCTGAGACTTTTTCAACAAGATGTCATTTATAATAGTATAGGTAGAAGCTTTAATTCTACGGGCCCTTCCTTCATGCCTGTCTTTGGGTAAGATGCCCTGCAAGAACCAGTGATAGTATGGTTTGGTCGAGGATTTTATGTCCTCATTGATGGGACAGATTTGGTCACTTTGTAATGGTTGGTTCTAGCAGGTGAACAATAGGTATATTATCAAATACAGCAAGGCTGAAATTTGATCCCAGGCTGGTTAGGGCATCAGCCTGGGTGTTTAAGTCTCTTGGTATTTGGTCAATGTCAAATGAACTAAATTTTTTGCAAAGGTTTTTAACATAGTCTAAGTAAAGAATCATTTGGGAGTCCTTTGCAGCATAAGTTCCTTTGACTTGATTAAAAATTAAAAGTGAATCAGTTTTTACCTTGAGATTTTTTACACCAAGATCTATACATATCTTGAGTCCAGCTATCAGGGCTTCCTATTCAGCTTCATTGTTTGTTGCTTTAAATTCACAACTAATAGCCTGAGCTATTAAATCTCCCTGTGGTGATTTTAGTACTAATCCTAGGCCAGTTCCTCTCATATTTGTTGCTCCATCTACGTGTAGGGTCCATTCCTAGCCTAATTTTTTGGTGTTTAGATGATTGACCTCTTTTATGAGGTCTGGTTCTAGGCTGGGACTAAATTCAGCTACAAAGTCTGCTAAGGCCTGGGATTTAATTGTTGTCCTGGTGTAATACCCCAGATATTTTAATCATAAAATATTATTTACTTTTACATTTATATGATTGCTTTAATGCACATTCTTAAGAGAAACAGTTTCTTATTAATGTTAGTGAGGAACCTCTCCCATAAGAGGTAGTTATTATTTTTATTTTATTTTTATCCGTTTCTTTTCAGTTAGTTATTAGTGTATTTATTAGTTGTCTCTTATTACTATAGCGAGAGACGGTTTCTCAAGAAACTTATGGTTTACTTTATTTATTATATCTTTTGTTTTCTAACTTTTGTTTTATGACTATTCATCTTTGATTAGACCGAAAACAATTTCTTCTCATTGTTTCCACAACCTTCCCGTGTTTTCCCTTAATTTTTCCACATCATCAGACATATCCCATTATCTTCTTCATTTTTCAATTCTTTCCAAATTTAATTAGACACATATCTTCAATATTTTCTATGAAAACACCATCAATCATCCTCTTTAATTGAACCATGGTAGCCTTGCTGTTGTTTATCACGTTGGGCAAACCCATTTATTTCTCGTTCCAGTTAGTTATCCGAGACCATTTAGTCAAATTAAACTTTCGGAATCTACCTTTAAGCAATTTCTAATTTATTTCGAGTGTTAAAAGGTAACACGATTCTACCGTCTTTAATACTCTTATTATTGTTCGGGTTTGTGTAGTATATTTGCTAATTATTATTAGCCTGATTGATTTATGTTCTGAAATTTTAATGAAGGTATATTATTGTTGTTGCTATTACTTAAATTAGTTACATATTTGGTTCTTAAATGTTAGTCTTTCGTTGAGATGGGTGTCTACTTCTACTAAGATGGGAGTAGTAATATATAATTGGTTAGAATGGTTTGTAGTTCGTTTTTGGTATGAAGCAATCTTTTTGATTGTAAAATAATGGAATGCGTAGGATTTGGTTTTAGTATTTTTGAACAACAATTATTAAAGCCGTCAAAGTGTGGACAAGGCCCTCGGGAACTGCGTCCGCGGGATCCACACCAGGCATAATCGACTCGAGGTTCTTTCGAATCGAATTAAGACATATTAGAGTCGCCACCAAGTTTTTTGGGAACTTGGAACCGTTCAAGTCAACTTTACACCTTTCATCGAAAAGCATAAAGCCAATCGACTACGAGTGATTAAAGATAAAGACTTGTACCCTATATCACTCGATTTGAATGACTCTCGTAATCCAATGGTATTTAGACGGATCCACAAACCATAGATCTTGAGTAAGGGGTGAGGGTACGTGTTGGGAAGCCCATAAGGACACCCAACCCCGCCCGTCGATAACGGCCTCTACTAAGTCAAGTGTCGGATTTCAAACAAGGTCATAGCTACGTACGATGTATGATATGCAAACGTTGTTTTAACCCTATCATGTGACAACAATTTCTATGTCGTTGTAGATGCAACTAAACTAACTTTGTCAAAGTTGTAATTTAGCATGTGGGTTGATTGATCTAACAACATGTAAAGCAAACAAACAAGGCTTAGGGGGAATGGGGGAGCCGTTGGGATCTACCTATTACAACCCAGGCATTTCATGCCGACACAACGATAAATAAATTACAACTCGATCTAATTACAATTGCTACAAACAAAACAAAACACGACGCAAGACACACGGCCAATTGGCCTTGAAAACCGTGCACATGAGGGTGGCCCACGGCTCACATGACCCACGGTCCTTGGGTCACTCCTCGTAATGTGTGCTCGCGCTTAATTTCATCGAATTAGACATATGGCTACGCACCAAAGCATGCATTAGCATAAACCGGGCCATGTTGCTTTAAACAACATGCGGTTTACTACGCTTCTACAAACATTGGGAACAACCGTCTAACCAAATAAAACTAAGGTTTTCAGAAAAGGTTTTGACTCAAAAAGGAGAACTAATTACAAATAGATTACAAAACGTGACTCAAAGAAACATAAATTAATTACAAGTGATAAAACAAATAAAGAACGAACGATGCAAAAACAAACGAAATAGGAAAGGCCAAACTCACGGCCAAACACACGGCCAACCACGGCCCAACCAAAGCCAACCTAGTTCCTAAGTTAGATTTATTGATTAGATCGAATGATTGCGAAAAGGAATCGAAAACAAGTTAGAAAAACGAGTTAAAAACGATGTTGATCGATTGTCGCGCAAGGGTGCATTCTACACGGCCTAAAGGGTCCAATTAGGTTAAATTCGCTAATTAATTTAACTCATCGAGTGTCAATAAGAAGGTGCTAATCACGCACTCTTATACTAGCGAGAAATTAGGTGAAAGAGATAGATGCATTCAATTATTTACAGAAATCGTCGATTGATTTTATAACTTACGTCGAAGCCACCTAAAGTGTCTAATTAGGTTATTAAATTAAATTAATGTTATCTAAATATGTCATAGGTTAACAATCAGAGGTTAAACTAACATACAACGGGTCCTAGGGTATGTCGATTTGGCCGAAACAAAAGGGGGTCGAAAGCGAAGAACGAAGTTAGACAATTGTTTTATTTATGCCCTACCTTGAACACGAGGATATGTAAGTGAGACGGGGGTGTACGACCGACTGATGTAGCGGTTTCTTTTCCCATCTCAAGTCAACGCGGGTGTTCATGGTGGTACTTTAACTCATACTCGGACTAACTAGTTTCATAGTTAATTTAAAACAATCGATGAACAAGCGAAAAAACAAACAAAAAAAGACAATAAAAAAGGCATAAAAAAACGAAATAAAAGAGGAAAGAGAAGGGGATTTGATGCACCCTCAACCTACATGTATCGTTGACACCGTCTTGGGTCGTAATCGATGGTAGATTTTATCTCGAGAGGCCGTCGTCGACGAAGAATAAAGCAAACACGCGTTTTGGAAAGTTTCTGGACAGCGATTTTAAAACAGTGATATCTCCCTCGTTTCACGACGAAAATTCGATTCGAAAGATGTTTTGGAAACTAGAAAGAGAGGAGAACAAGGATCTTAAAGCAACCCCTGCTCGATTTGGGTTAATGGGCACGAAAAACGAGCACAAACAGAACTGGACAGACAAGAGTAAACCGCGAAAACAGAGTGTTATTTCACTCTGTTTTTCGAGGGATCTCGTGTACTCTCAAGGGCAATTTGGCTCGTAAATCTTTGTCTAATGTGTAGATGGATATTATGTGGTTAATTAGGAACAAGAAACTCGAATTTTTATGGAGTTTTGATGGAGGAACGAAAGGGTTTTCGAAGAGGACACACAAACAGTTTCAGTTTGTGTGTCGGTTTTGTTTAGGGTTTTTGAAGGATGTTTAGGGTTTGTTTCTGAGGTTTAAAGCTTGTATGTGATGCTTGGATGTATGGAGAACTAAGAGGAATGAATGTATGGTGAAGGGGTGGTATTTATAAGGGTTTAAAATAGGGTTTAAGGGAGGAGGAGGCAGTCGGGCTCAATGAGCATAGCTGCTGTCCATCGGTTTTGGGAGGGGTTTCTAGGGTTCGTTTTGGGGGGTTTCTTGGTGATCAAGCTAGGATAATATGGGTAGGATACTAGGGTATGGGTTAGGGTTAATGGGTACGGGTCTTGGTAGTGTTTGAAGCGGGTTTGGGCTCGGGAATTGACTCGCAAAACAGGGGACTGTTTGCGGTTTTATGCGGGCTGCTTGGTGTTGGTTTTGAACGAGAATTTGGGCTGCTTATGAGGGGGTTCGAACATGGGTTGATGGGTATTGGTATAGGTGGGTTAGTGTACTCGAGATTCGTGCCAATTCGCAAAGGAAACGGGCTTAAAAACCGAGCTAAAATCGAGCTCAAAACACACGGTTAAAAACGAGTTCTTCGCTTTTAAAATCGATTTTTCAAATCAACTAATAAATTAAAACAAATGACTTTTCAAATCAAATATTCTCATAAAATGATTTTTCAAATCAATTATTTATTTTATTTTCAATAAAATAAAATTAAGAAAATAAATTCAAAATAAAGCTTTAATTTAAATATCATTTAAATTAAATGAATAATGAATTCACTTAAAAAACACATTAATTTTAAATATCATTTAAAATAACAAAATGAACCCACTAAAAACATTAATTTAAATATCATTTAAATTAACAGAATGAATTCACTAAAAACGTTAATTTAAATATCATTTAAATTAATAAAATACTTCATCGACGACGCCCATTCTACCTCGTAAAACGAGCTCCAAATAATGACAATGACAACTAAAGAATACATGTGTCCTATCATCATCGGGTGTTTGTCGGGTTCTCTATAAATTCCAATATCGACGGATACGGGTATCTACACAAAGTAAGATACTTAGAGAAGGAGATCAATATATTTGCTCTCTTGTGAGACTTTGAGCGAAGGCTGATTTCATTTTGTTGATGAGGAGATTAGAATGATAATGATCACATTTGAAGTGAAATATTAGAAAAGGGGGTAGCAAAGAGATATGGGCAGAAAGACGGATTAGATAGCTTAAGGCTGAACTAGTTTCATCTGTATTTGAAGTTATTTCATTATCACACAAGATTTATTATCACTAATTGTGTCATTTAGAATGTTGTGACCGTGGGTTTAAGTATCATATTGAGAACTTCTATTTGAGTATTGGTATTTTTGATGGTCTTCTAGCAAATTTTTAGTTTGTATTGTATTTGAATTTTCGTTTCCTTTGACCTTGACTTGTGAGTGATTAGATTGGAGTTTGTACTCAAAGTGTGGAGCATGGGTCATTATTGAGCCTTTGACAATATGTCATTCAATTTGAGATTGGTTACTAGTATTGAGTCACAGGGCCTTTGTGCCGAGTTATAGTATACGGTCCATAGAGTGACCAAGGTTATTGAGTTATGTACTATGAGTTGAAATCGATATTGAGAAGTAAATATAGTATTACTAGCATGGGTAGTTTCTGATATGATGAATGTAATTTAATGAATTGCTAACCCGGAGACAAGTTTCTTGGACGTTGTTTGTGTGTAGCAAAGATGATTCATCTGAAGTGCAGCTTGGCCAAACTCATGTTATGGCCTTTGTTAATGCTGAACTTGTACAGCCATACAAAGACAGGCCAAATAAAAGATCATTTTCTATTTTTATGAGTTCTCTCCTATGACTGAGACTATCCATCATTTGAGGTTGGGCGCCTTGGAGAATCAGCGGTGGAATTGGGCCGTATCATATGTCTATCCTTCGTCTTTTCCTGCTATTCATATAAAAACGTATGTTTTTGAATCAGTCTCGGTGCTACAGTTTGCCTTTCCTAGATGTCCATTTCTTGGTTGGGGTATAATTTATAGTCACTGAGATTAACATGAAAGATGAACATGGGTATAATAATAGCCAATCTTATGATCCGTCTACTGTTGGTCTAGCATAATATATGTAATTGTCGCCAAGTTAATATGTTATGTGGGTGGGAATTTGAGAGTTTGGTAAATATTAAGTTGTTGCTGATTACTCTCCTTATTCCTATCACATTTTTTTTTTGCAAGAAAAGCAAGCCTTATATTCATCCTTAAAGGGAATAAAAGTGGCAATTTCTTACAAGTATAACCAATAACTTAGATGCTACTCTAAGCGTTGAGGTACTCTATCATCTCCTGTTCATCACAATTTCCCAATACATAATATAATCTAACACAAACTATATATTGTACTCGACGGAGCAAGTACTCAACTTCATGCTCAACTCCTCTGAAAATTCGGCAATTGCGTTCCTCCCATAAGCTGTACACCAAGGTACTCAGACATCCCAAAAACCAGTGTTGCTTCCAATGTCTCCTAGCTCGCCTGCTGGAGATCCAAGCTATTTCCTCACGTAGTTGATTTGATCGACCCAAAATGCGCATCCACTGCAAAAGTTTCAGCCAAATTATTGCAGAGTAAGAACAGTTGAAGAAAAGATGCTTGTGGGTTTCAAGTGCAGCTTTACAAAGCACACATCTGTTAATAATGATCATGCTCTTCTTATTCAATTGATCCACCGTAGCTAATTTCCTCTGTAAAGCCAATGTCATGATGACACTATGCTTGGGTAGGACAGCTCTTGTCCAGACTATCCTCCCCCATCTCACTTTCTCCTCCTTGTCTCTAATCTGTTCATAAACCAAAGACAAACAAAGCTTCCCTTTTTTTACACAAGACTGCAGTATAGTCTTGACAGCATCTACAGTGTCATGCTTTTGAATCAAATCATCCCTTACCTTAAGAATACTCTTCCAACTCTCAGCATGGCAAGTTTTAGGAATCATAGTCCAGAAGCTATCTGTCTTTATGTTATACAGATAGTTCCAAGCTGCCCAAGAGCTATCAGAGTGCTGATCAATGTCCCAAATCCATTTACAGATCAGACATTTGTTCCATGCCAGTATATCTTTAATATTGAAACCCCCCTCCTGCACTGGTTTACAGCAAGTGGCCCAACTTTTCATTACCATTTTTTTTTATGCCTTCTTCAGTATTCCATAAGAAATTCCTACAGAATTTGATGATCAGTTTAATTACTCCTTTGGGAATCAACAAAGTGGAACACCAAAACTGCTCAAGCCCAAAAATCACTGTATTGAGCAGACTGATTTTTCCAGCATAGGAAAGAGTTTTAGTTGACCAATGATGGAGAGCTTGCTGAACTTTAGAGAGCAGGTCAGCAAACATGGATTTATTGAGCTTTCCTTCATTGAGAGGTACACCTAGGTATCTGAAAGGGAAGGTCCCCTCCACATAACCAGTGTTCCTCAGAATTTCCTGCTTGACATCCTCCCTAACACCACCCATATAAATGTTGGTCTTCTCTGGATTGGCCTGTAATCCTGAAATTTTGGCAAAGTAGTCCAAAGAATGAGTTACAGCTGCAACAGAAGGAGTGTCCCCCCTAACTTGGATCATCAAATCATCAGCAAAAATCAAGTGATTCAAACCAAGTCTCCCACACTTTGGATAATAAGAAACCTGATTTCTTTTACGGATACCTCTGAGAATTCTGGAGAGAATTTCCATACTCATAACAAAGATAAAGGGAGAAAGATGGTCCCCTTGTCTTAGACCACTATTGCCTTTAAAAAATCTCACATTGTCCCCATTTATTTTAAGGCTAAACCAAGTAGAGGTGAGGCATCCCATAATCCACCTGTGAAACTGAGGAGGAAACTTATAAATCTTCAGCATTTGGTCAATGAAGCCCCATTGTAGTGAATCAAACGCTTTTTTGATGTCAACTTTGATGAGGCATCTAGGGAAAACTCCTTGTTGTCCATATCCTTTTATCAGAGATTGAGTGAGCATGATGTTTTGGAAAATACTTCTTCCTGCAACAAACGCTCCTTGTTCCTTTCCCACAAGGTGAGGCAGCAATGGTTTCAACCTGCCACAAGAACTTTACTGATTGTTTTGTAGAAAACTGTACAGCAAGCTATAGGCCGGTAGTCCATCACAGTATTCACCACAGATTTCTTAGGTATCAGAGCCAGTAGAGTAGTGTTAGCTGCCTTAGACATCTTTCCCTTCTGAAAGAACTCCTGAATAGCTTTACAGAATTCAGGTTGGATCATGTCCCAATTCTTTTTGAAGAACGTGCGGAAAAACCATCTTGCAGGACTTTTTGTTGAGTCAATAGAGAACAGTGCCTCCTTAATTTCAGTAAGCTCAATAGGTTTACAGAGATCTCCCCAGGAATTGCTATCCACTGTAGGACCTTCTAAAATATCATCAAGTGGGGAAATGGGACTGGTTTGACCCAGAAGTCACTGATAATAATCAACAAAGGCACTATTAACTTCCTGAGTACCCTCTCTAACCCTGCCAGTTCTATCCTGTATCCTTCCCACAATGCTTTGGTTCTTCCTAACAGCTATTCTAGAGAAAAAATAATTGTTTGGAGCATCATTAAACTGAATATTTTGCATTTTAGCTCTTTGCATCAGAGAACTTCTTTCAATTTTCCTGAGAAGAAGATACTGTGCTAGTAAATCTTTCTCACAAGCCAAGAGGTTTTCATCCAATGGGCTAGACTGAACCTGAATCTGACATTCAGTCAGGCTTGCTCGAGCCTGTTTAACCCTCTTTGAAATATCTGAAAAGTGAGATTTGTGCAGGGTTATAAGGCTTCTTTTAACATTCTTCAATTTCCCAAACAGTCTGAACATAGCATTTTCCCTAACTGGACAAGCCCAAGCCTGAGTTACAGTACTAGTATAATTATAATGCTCTTCCCAGTAATTTAGATAACTGAATCTCTTTTTTGGTTTATAAGCCTCCTGAATAGTCACTAATATAGGAGAATGGTCAGAAACTCCTGAAGGTAAAATGTTCACTTGGGTCTGGGGATACTGAACCAACCAAGAAGGATTAGCTAGCACTCTGTCCAGTTTAGACCAGATTCTAGCATTAACTTCTCTTTTGTTAGTCCAAGTGTGCTCACACCCAAAGCTGTGCAGATCATCCAGCTGGCAGTCCAGGAGGCATTGATTGAAAGCCAATATTTCTGCCAGAGAAGGTGGATTTGGTCCAATTCGTTCCTCCATATCCCTAACAATATTGAAGTCTCCCAAAATGATCCAATTAGTAACACTATGACTCAAAACCCTTAATTCATCCCATAATCCTTCCCTGACTCCAGCATCATTGCTTCCATTTATAAAAGTGATGTGAACTGTTTGGTTAGATATATGATGAAGGAGCTCCAAATGTATCAGTTGATCATGAACATGAGATGAGAGTAGTGTAACCTTCCTTTTATTCAAGAAAACCCATATCCTACCATTGTAATGGCGGGAGTAATTATTTAAAACCTGATAAGAAGCAAAAGTTCTACTAATTGCAGCAGCATTATTCTTCTTCACTCTAGTCTCCAACAAACCAAAAATTTCAAAATTATTAGCTAGTAAATAACCTCTTACTTCCTGCTGCTTTATTGGGTCATTAAAACCCCTAATATTCCAAGATGAGATTATCATTTCCCAGGGTCAGGTGGCTCCTCATCCTGAGTTACCACTAACTGTGTCACTAATGCAACTTCCTCTTCCTGTAGAGCCTCAAAAGTATTCTGTATGGGAATGCTATCATTTAGCTGGATTGTCTCAGTTAGTTCCACTCCCCTGTTACTAACTTCAGTACCAACAGTACTCTTTTGACCTAGCTTATGGCTTCCTGAGACCTCCCCTTTATCATTAGCTGGAGAGCTCCCACCTGAAGCAACAGAAGTAGAGCCTAGTCCCAGACATTCTGAGCTCACTAGTGCTGTTTCAGGAGGTGTCTGCTCAGCTAACTTAGGAGGAATATGGCCTGGCTCATAGCATTACGAGTCCCGAGCAAGCGTGGTATGAGTAGTAGTAAAAGCAGTGAACGGTCTATACTCCTGCGCCACTTTCTTTGCCTGCACAGTCTCAGCTAATTTCTTATTGATCTTCGTGAATTTAAAGTGCTCCTTTGTGTGGCCCAGTTTCCTACAACAATGACAGTAATGCGGCAGCCATTCATATATGATTCTCTGCTGTGTTATGCCATGTAGGGCTGAGCAAAACCGTATACCCGATACGGTTTCGATACGGTTTTCGGGTATACGGTTTTTTGAACACCAATTTTTTTATTCCGGATACGATACGGTTTAACCGTGTATACGGTTTTCGGTTACCCGGTTAAACCGTATACACGAAATCCGGATACCCGGATACGGTTACTCAGTTTCTCTATTAGATGAGATTAAAAAAAAAAAATTATTCAGACCTCCTCCTCTCTGCATAATGTTCCAAATAATATAAATCCGGTAAAGGACCCAAAAATGCATTCAGATGAAGCCAAACTTCTTTCAAAGAAGTCATATTTTGCAAAACATCAATTCTTCCACCAAATCCACCCTCACTTTTCTGTCCATTCACCCACAATGACTGAACTTGAAACCCATCAAAACTACCAGACGGCAGACAACCCACCTTCCAAACTATTAAATGACAAATGCAGGTCTGAATAATCTTCGGGTGTTGAGACTTAGACATAATGCAAAACACAAAAAATCAAATTAATCGAAAACATGAACAACCAAAACAAAAAAATTGATAGTGACTATTTGTGATTTTGTGCAATAGATCCGTTGTTTGAGAGGAGGAGGAAGTCGAAATTGTGGATCGAATTTAGGGATCGAAAGGTCTTTGTGAGGACTGAGTAGGTGTGAGGTTTGTGAGGACTGAAGAAGTGAAGAGGCGTGAGGAGTGGAGAGGCGGAGGATTGGGGATATCAATTAGGGTTATGAGTTATGAGGTGAGGTATCATTTATAATATATATAGGAGTATATATTTTTTTTAATATTACTCAAAACCGTGTCAAAACCGGGTATCCGGTTTTCATTTTCCCTGACCCGGATACGGAACGGTTTGTAGAAAACCGTATCGGGTATACGGAAAAAAAAACCGTGTATACGGAAAACCGTATAATGAGAACCGTATACCGTATCGTATCCGTATTAAAAAACCGTTTCGGAAATTTTTGCTCACCCCTAATGCCATGGAATGGAGAAGTGAGCTGCAAAGTTGTAGGTAGTTCCTCTGCCACGTTCACTTCAACCAAAACCCTGGAAAAGGATAGTTTAGATTTGAATGTAGTAGGTAAGTCAGCAAATAATGGCTTACCAACCACACTAGCCATCTTGCTCAATACTTTTTCAGACCACATAAATGGATCCAAGTCTGGAAACAAAATCCAAGCAGGAACAATGGAAATTGAATCCATCTCCTTAGAGAAAGTAGGTGACCATTGCTTAAGAATTAGAGTGCTGGAACCCATATTCCATGGCCCCCCTTTCAAAATTTCATTCATGTCATGTGCAGAGAGGAACCTAAAGCTGTACCACCCTTTCTTATAATACTGGACTATTGGCCTGTCAATATTCTTCCAATACTTTTGAACAAATTCATCCACCTGTTTGAGTTTTGGCTTAGCACCCAGGAAGTTCCCCATAAGAGTATTCTGCCAGAATTTTATGCCATCCTCAACGTCCTCCTCCTCAATCTCTACAATTCCATTTTTAGCGCTTGTATCACAATAATGGAGACTCATCCCCTGTTTAGGTTTCGCAATTGTAGCCCAGGGTTTAGAGAATCCAATACCAAGGTCCGTCGCAGGTGGTATTACTCCCGAGGTAGAGGGTGCAGTAGTATCCAATTCAATTACAGGATTCTCATTAACAGGTTTATCTAACAATCCAGTAAGATTAAGCAATTGTCCCACAGTTTCAGTATGAACCATACCTGAAGTATCTGCAGATGAATTCACCACAGTTTCCTCTAAATTCTCCACAATATGGGTTTCATCCTCTACAATTGGTTCTCCAGTTACTATATTATCATCTACTACGTTTTGTTTATTACGTGCGCGTGTTTTGGCCATGAATTCAAGCTGAAAAAAGAGAAAAACGATGAAGTTTTTAGGAGTTTTTAGGGTTTGCTTGGGGAGAAAGCTTCTCATGTTTCATGGTTTTTATTACTATTCCTATCATATTAGTTTTGAAGTAATTATACTATTTTTCTTGTAATATAACAACTCAACTTTGTTTCGGAGTTTAGCATTTATTTAGTGTATCCGCTAAAATTCAAAGTCATAAGACAAGAGGATTATAGTTTGGCTCATAACCCGCAGTGGTGAGCAGGGCATTTTGAAAATGCCGAGGATTATAGTTTGGCTCATAACCCGCAGTGGCGAGACGGACATTTTTAAATAAAAATGCCGAGAATTATAGTCGGGCTCATAACCCGCAGTGGCGAGCCTGGCATACAAAATGCCTTTACTAGTCGTATGAGGTAACTACGTCAGCCAGCCATTATATACGAAGTGTGCACATTAAAGCTATTTTAAGTCTTTTTAACCTCTTTGTCTTATTTTCAGGTGACTTTCATTGCGGTTCAAAAGGATTTTTATTTCAAGAGAAGATTTTTATTAAAGACTTTATAAAGTTTTGGTTCCATTTTGTATTCTTTTATTTTAAAAAGGGATTTGTAATAAGAGACTTTGTATATTAATTATAATATCCTTGTATTTCGGCCATTTTTGTATGTAAAAGTTAATTTTAATTTAGCCGAAAATCAGAGCGATTTCTTTTCTTGGTTAGACGTTAAGATCCTCATATCTTGACGTTGGCTTTTCACCTTTCTAAGTGATTTATGAAATTCTTGTTCGAGTCACTTGTGACTAATATTTTCTAAGATGATTCAATTTATTTTATTTTATTTTTTTTAAGTTCGGGGACGAACTTTATTTTTAAGGAGTGTAGATTATAATACCTTAAATTTTCAAAAGAATTTATATTTTTCTCAAATCTGAACTTCGGGGACGAAGTTTCTTTAAGGAGGGAAGATTGTAATACCCCAGATATTTTAATCATAAAATATTATTTACCTTTACATTTATATGATTGCTTTAATGCACATTCTTAAGAGGAACGGTTTCTTATTAATGTTAGTGAGGAACCTCTCCCATAAGAGGTAGTTATTATTTTTATTTTTATTTTATTTTTATCCTTTTCTTTTCAGTTAGTTATAAGTGTATTTATTAGTTGTCTCTTATTACTATAGTGAGAGACGGTTTCTCAAGAAACTTATGGTTTACTTTATTTATTATATCTTTTGTTTTCTAACTTTTGTTTTATGACTATTCATCTTTGATTGGACCGAAAACAATTTCTTCTCATTGTTTCCACAACCTTCCCATGTTTTCCCTTAATTTTTCCACATCATCAGACATATCCCATTATCTTCTTCATTTTTCAATTCTTTCCAAATTTAATTAGACACAGATCTTCAATATTTTCTATGAAAACACCATCAATCATCCTCTTTAATTGAACCATGGTAGCCTTGCTGTTGTTTATCACGTTGGGCAAATCCATTTATTTCTCGTTCCAGATAGTTATCCGAGACCATTTAGTCAAATTAAACTTTCGGAATCTACCTTCAAGCAATTTCTAATTTATTTCGAGTGTTAAAAGGTAACACGATTCTACCGTCTTTAATACTCTTATTATTGTTCGGGTTTGTGTAGTATATTTGCTAATTATTATTAGCTTGATTGATTTATGTTCTGAAATTTTAATGAAGGTATATTATTGTTGTTTCTATTACTTAAATTAGTTACATATTTGGTTCTTAAATGTTAGTCTTTCGTTGAGATGGGTGTCTATTTCTACTAAGATGGGAGTAGTAATATATAATTGGTTAGAATGGTTTGTAGTTCGTTTTTGGTATGAAGCAATCTTTTTTATTGTAAAATAATGGAATGCGTAGGATTTGGTTTTAGTATTTTTGAACAAAAATTATTAGGGTTATTTGATGAGAATAATCCAAACTATGCCACATCTTCTCATATTAATCCAGACTAACATTTAACTGAGAAAAATCTAAAGTATTGCCTCATTTATCTTCCATTGAACCGAGCCTAATTTTTACCTGTTACAACAGGTAAGCTTTCAGGTCATAAGGCTGTGGGGTCTTTTTTTCCTTTTTTTTTATTTTTTTTTCCCACTAAAATCAAACTAATTCTTGTTCTTCCTGATCTTCAACTTTTCCCAAATTAAACCAAAACCCAGAAAATCAGATTTACTAAATTGCCCAAAAGTGGACATGGATATGATAGTTGACTGCGTGTATTTGCAATTCCTATCCGATCGTGTCGCACCTTAATGCTTCTTGTATAATTGACTGAATTGCCCAAAGGGCTAACCATTAGCGTGCCAATGATTATGCTTTTTGGACTACTAAGTATTGCAATGCACTAATATTTCTACAAATTACGTTTTAGAAACCAATCCATCTTCGTCTTCTCTCAATCTCTCTTGCGTGCTTATCCCCAAATATTACCCTAATATCATTCATTTTGCGGATTTTTTTTCATGTTTTCGCCTATATCATGTGTTGATTTTGGATCTTGATGACTTGATAGATGCTGCTCCGTCACCTCGAGATTCAAAGCTTCCTAATTTTTAATGTTCATCTGTATTTTTTATAATTTTAGTAGATATTGATGTGAATTGAACGAGATTTTGTTGATTTTGTCTTGATTTTGGTTGATTTTGTCTTTTTGCTTTGTGATTGAGGGATGATTACTCTTGCTCAGATTGTTTAAGCATATTAATTTCTCAAGCTCCTTTGTCGCAATCTATGAGGAGATTTTCTGGGTATTGTTTTTATTTTTGTCTTGATTAATGAGGTAAAGTGGGTTTTGTTGATGTTCAAAGTGAGGAGAGGATGAGTGATTTAAGCTTGATGATAGGTTATGGTAACCGGTTGTACAAGTCTCCCTTCCCTAAGTTCGGTGAAAGATAACTGAGTCAATAGTTCAGATTATTCTCAGTTAAACGTTAGTATAGATTAATACGAGAAGGGGAGACATAGTTTGGATTATTCCTATAAAATAACCCAAATTATTAAAGCCGTCAAAGTAAGGTACTTAGAGGAGGAGATCAATATATTTGCTCTCTTGTGAGACTTTGAGCGAAGGCTGATTTCATTTTGTTGATGAGGACATTAGAATGATAATGATCACATTTGAAGTGAAATATTAGAAAAGGGGGTAGCAAAGAGATATGGGCAGAAATACGGATTAGATAGCTTAAGGCTGAACTAGTTTCATCTGTATTTGAAGTTATTTCATTATCACACAAGATTTATTATCAGTAATTGTGTCATTTAGAATGTTGTGACCGTGGGTTTAAGTATCATATTGAGAACTTCTATTTGAGTATTGGTATTTTTGATGGTCTTCTAGCAAATTTTTAGTTTGTATTGTATTTGAATTTTCGTTTCCTTTGACCTTGACTCGTGAGTGATTAGATTGGAGTTTGTACTCAAAGTGTGGAGCATAGGTCATTATTGAACCTTTGACAATATGTCATTCAATTTGAGATTGGTTACTAGTATTGAGTCACAGGGCCTTTGTGCCGAGTTATAGTATACGGTCCATAGAGTGACCAAGGTTATTGAGTTATATACTATGAGTTGAAATCGATATTGAGAAGTAAATATAGTATTACTAGCATGGGTAGTTCCTGATATGATGAATGTAATTTAATGAATTGCTAACCCGGAGACAAGTTTCTTGGACATTGTTTGTGTGTAGCAAAGATGATTCATCTGAAGTGCAGCTTGGCCAAACTCATGTTATGGCCTTTGTTAATGCTGAACTTGTACAGCCATACAAAGACAGGCCAAATAAAAGATCATTTTCTATTTTTATGAGTTCTCTCCTATGACTGAAACTATCCATCATTTGAGGTTGGGCGTCTTGGAGAGTCAGCGGTGGAATTGGGCCGTATCATATGTCTATCCTTCGTCTTTTCTTGCTATTCATATAAAAACTTATGTTTTTGAATCAGTCTCAGTGCTACAGTTTGCCTTTCCTAGATGTCCATTTCTTGGTTGGGGTATAATTTATAGTCACTGAGATTAACATGAAATATGAACATGGGTATAATAATAGCCACTCTTATGATCCGTCTACTGTTGGTCTAGCATAATACATGTAATTGTCGCCAAGTTAATATGTTATGTGGGTGGGAATTTGAGAGTTTGGTAAATATTAAGTTGTTACTGATTACTCTCCCTATTCCTATCATATTAGTTTTGAAGTAATTATACTATTTTTCTTGTAATATAACAACTCAACTTTGTTTCGGAGTTTAGCATTTATTTTGTGTATCCGCTAAAATTCAAAGTCATAAGACAAGAGGATTATAGTTTGGCTCATAACCCGCAGTGGCGAGCCGGACATTTTTAAATAAAAATGCCGAGAATTATAGTCGGGCTCATAACCCGCAGTGGCGAGCCTGGCATACAAAATGCCTTTACTAGTCGTATGAGGTAACTACGCCAGCCAGCCATTAGATACGAAGTGTGCACATTAAAGCTATTTTAAGTTTTTTTAACCTCTTTGTCTTATTTTCAGGTGACTTTCATTGCGGTTCAAAAGGATTTTTATTTCAAGAGAAGATTTTTATTAAAGACTTTATAAAGTTTTGGTTCCATTTTGTATTCTTTTATTTTAAAAAGGGATTTGTAATAAGAGACTTTGTATATTAATTATAATATCCTTGTATTTCGGCCATTTTTTTATGTAAAAGTTAATTTTAATTTAGCCGAAAATCAGGGGTGTTACACCTGGGTTCAAAGGTTATGTCATAAGTACTTAGTTGTACTGACCATTTTGCCATTCTGCTTGAAAGTTCAGGTTTTCTTAGAACAGATTTGATAGGAAGATTGGTCCTGACAATTATTGGGTGACTCTCAAAGTAAGGTCTAAGTTTGTGCAGGCTACAATTAAAGCAAGTACATATTTTTCAAGTAGTCCATACCTTGTTCCTGCATCCATGAGACTTTTACTTACATAATAGACAGGGTGCTGTTGGCCTTCAACCTCCTTGCTCAGGACTCCACTTACTACAGTTTCAGTGACTGATAGGTAAAACGTCAGGGGTTCTCCTTTGTTAGGTTTGGCTAGTAGTGAAAGAGTAGCCAGGTAAGTTTTTAATTCTTGGAAGGCTGTTTCATGTTCAGGCATCCACTTGAATGATTTGTTCTTCCTGAGGAGGTCATAGAAGGATCTGCATCTTTCAGATGATCTGGATATGAATCTGTTCAGGGCTGCGACTCTTCCCGTTAGCCTCTGGATATCTTTGACTGATTTGGGAGATTCCAATTCCAGGATGGCTTGTATTTGTTCTGGGCTGGCCTCAATCCCTCTTTTTGTCACCATGTATCCTAGGAATTTGCCTGAAGATACTCCAAAGTGGCATTTGGAGGGGTTGAGCTTCATGTTGAATTCTTCCAAGATTTTGAAAGCTACTTCCAGGTCCTTTACATAATGTTCTGCCTTCTTTGACTTGACCACCATGTCATCAATGTAGACCTCCATTATGTCACCAATTTGGTCTTTGAACATCATGTTGACCAGGCGTTAGTAGGTTATTCATGCATTTTTCAGGCCAAAGGACATTGCTGTGTAGCAATATATGCCCCTTTCCGTGATGAATGCAGTATTTTCCTGGTCAGTAGGGTGCATTTTGATCTGGTTGAATCCACTTGAGGCATCCATAAATGTTAGTAGTTCATGCCCAGCTGTAGCATCTAATGTTGCATCAATGTGAGGGAGTGGGAATGGGTCTTTTGGGCAGGATTTGTTAAGATCCGTGTAGTCTACACAGACTCTCCACTTACCATTCTTCTTTTGTACCACGACCACATTAGCCAGCCATTGAGGGTACATTACTTCCCTGATCATTCCCATGTCTAAGAGTTTGTCCACCTCTTCGTTAATGATAGTGTTGCGTTCAGGGGCAAACTTTCTTCTTTTCTGCTATACAGACTTGAAAGAAGTGTCAATATTAAGTTTTTAAGTAATAATATTTGCATATATGCCAGTCATATCAAAATGGGACCAGGCGAAACATGAAGATTTATTCTTAAGAAAACTTACTAGTTCTGGTCTGATATTGTCAGGGACATCAGATCCTACCAGTACATACTTGTCAGGGTACTCAGGGTCTAATACTACTTGATCTGTTTCCATTTGGGTTTCTACCACGTAAGTACTCCTGACAGGGTACTGTAACTGCTAAGCGAGAGACTTACCTGTCTTGGAAGGTTTTAATGATTCAGTATAACATTCCTGGGCAAACTTTTGTTCACCTTTGATGGTTGTTATCCCCCATTCTGTTGGTATTTTGACGCATTGGTGATAGGTTGAAGGAATGACTCTGACATTATGGATTCAGGGCCTGCCTAGAATTGCATTATAGGATGAAAGGCAATCCAGGACTCCAAATCTTTCATATTATGAGGCTCCTTCAACGTAGGTTGGCAGGTAGATCTCTCCCAGAGTGTTCTTGGTTTCACCACTGAATTCTACCAAGACATTTGACTTCTTTATGATCTGGTTCTCATCAATCTTCATGGCTTTCAGGACGTCAAGCATAATTAGGTTGATTGAGCTGCCACCATCTACCAGGATTCTTAGGACACGTGCAGTCCCAATTTTCATAGTAATGACCAGGCCATCATGATGGATGTCCGAGATTCCCTGCATATCAGTATCATCAAAAGTAATTTGAGGTAAATTTCTGTGTTTAAAAGGAGATTTCATTTTTGACTCCCTAGCTATTTTCTTTGCTACTGAGCTGGTCAGGCCGTAGATCTCAGATCCTCCATTGATGAATTTGACTTCATAGATGGGTGGTGCTGGGGGCAGGTCACGTTGTGGTTTATCTTGTTCCTTTCCCGATTTTCTGTCTTCCCTGTTCTTTGATGGCATCAAATCTTTCAGGTAGCCTTTCTTTAACAGGTAAGCCACTTGTCTGCGTAGACCCAGGCATTCTTCTGTGGTATGTCTTATGTCCATGTGAAATTCACATCATCTTGTTGTGTCTTTCCTTGAGTTAGGATTGTCTGTCTTCTTGGGCCACTTGACAATGTCTCCCATGTTGTCAAGCCTTTTGATCAATCCTGCAGTATCAACAGAGAAGTTATATTCCTGAATAGGCGGATATGTATAAGAGTTACCTCGTTGCTCATGAGCATAGTTGACTTCTGATCTGTCAGGCCTAGTATAGGGGGATGGCCTGGAACTGCGTCCTCTATGATTAAAGCTTTTTCTGTTGGATTTCTCATATCCTGAAACACTATCAGTGGTTTCAGCCTTGAAGCTTTTATCTACTTCCAGTCTGATGTAGCCAATAGCTTTTGTCTGAACGTCTTCAAAGATCAGGCAGAGTTTCATGGTCAGCTCGTCATAGAAATCGCTGTCCAATGGAAGTCCCTGCCTGAAAGCTTCCACGGCTGTTCCAACATCACATCTGGGGATTGATACTTTCTCTTTGTTGAATCTGGTCAGGAATGCTCTGATTGTTTCACCAGGCTTTTGCTTGATTTTGTATAGGTCACTGGATCTCTTTTCGATTTCTCTGCTGGCGAATTGATGGTTGAACGAGTTTATCAGGTCTGCAAAGGACTTGATGCTTCCATTTGGCAGGTTTATGTACCATTGAAGGGCAGGTCTGGTCAGGGTTGTTCCAAAACCCTTGCACATACATACTTGTCAGAGCTCACTGGGTATGAAGGCTGCCAACATTCTTTGTTTGTAGTAGGCTACATGGTTCTGAGGATCTGTAGTTCCATCATAAATTATCATTGATGGTACCACAAACTTTTGAGACAGATCTATCTTAGCTATCTCATCCACGAAGGGAGAGTCGGCATAACTTTCAAGGTTGGCTTCCTCAATGGTTGGCGGCACTCCAGGAATCTTCTCAAATTTCTCATAGAGTTTCTGGATCTCTTGGAGCATAGCCATCATTATGGCTGCGTTAGTTTGATCTGGGACAGCCTCTTCATTTGGAGTATCTTCTGAGTCTGAATCAAGGCCCCCTGCTTTGGATTTTGCTGGAGTAGGAGTACCAAAGTTAGAGAAATCAATGTTTCTGATAATTGAAGAAAATGGTGTTCAAGGCTGAATCTTCAATTTTGAGCCTGAAGCCTTATCTCCTAGCGTTTGCTTCAAACTGGACTCTGATTCTTTTAGTTTTTGGACTTCAGTCTCAGCCTGGGCCATTTTCCACTTCAGTTGCTCCATTTGCAGTAGTTGTTCTTTGGCGGCAGCCAGTTCTTGTTCTATGTTGTCTCCAATCATTTTTTGGAAAGGTTTTTGTGTTGTTTGGAATTAGGTTTTGATTATTTTTTAGCTAGATGCCCCACGGTGGGCGCCAATTGTTTTAGCAGAATTTCTCACAAGTGTAAAGTCCTGTCAGGGATGTATTTGCAGGGCAATCTAACTCGAAATAACTAAGCCTGACTAGTACGACTGATTAAGTAAAGAACAAATAATAAAGTCAGAAACAAAGATCTATACGTTGAAAAACCCTGGGAATAAGGGAAAAAACCACGGGCACCAAGCCAAGAGGGATTGTTACTATGATTTTGAGTATCCTGACAGGGAATGTGTATGTCAGGCTAGGAATAGAGTATGATCGTTTTATAATAATGCTATGGTAGTTTATGATTACACAAAATGAGAGTAAGTGTCAGTGAATTAGTGATCCTTTCTTCTCCTTGCTATTTATAGTGGCCTTCCTTTCTTTGCAACGGTCCTTTCAAAGTTGTTTGTGATCTTCCTAGTAAATAGGCCTCGTGCCCTATTTACCCGGGAGTGGTTGGTTGACTCCTAAGACTGGCCGCCTTTATCTCTGCTAGGTTGACTGCTCCATACTTTATTGTGGGTTTTGTTGAATGAGTCTCCCGTATAAGTAGGAACTATATTTCTGGACATTAGTAGCTGCCTGATGCGTTCTGGTAGTGCTTAGCATGTGATTTGGTGAGATATCTCTTCAGGCCTGGCCTAATAGATGTCTGACCTGTTTTTCCCTCCTGGTTGGTGTCTGCTCAGCTGTTGTATGCCTTGTGTTAGATGTCTTCTGTTCAGGCTCGTCTTGGTTGTTGCCTAATTATTGTCTGATCAAGCAGAATAATTATGGGCCCAACAGTTACATTTAATAATAAAATGGTCACATATTGTCTGTCTGAAGCTTCAGACGAAAAGTGGCCGTCTGAAACAAGAATTTGCATTAAGTTTATTGTGTGATTGGTCATGACTCATAATAATTTGTGAGTGTTGTTAGGCCCTGTTCTTTTGGACTTATTTTTGCTTACCTTAACTTAACTTAACTTAACTTTTCTGAACTTAACTTATATGAGCTTAACCTTTTCGAACTAAAATAATAATAATAATAATAATAATAATAATAATAATAATAATAATAATAATAATAATAATAATAATAATAATAATAATAATAATAATAATAATAATAATAATAATAATAATAATAATAATAATAATAATAATAATAATAATAATAATAATAATAATAATCGGAAGCGACTTTTTCATTTTCTCGAGGATTTCGCTGGTGAAAGGCATTTCACTTTCGTTTCACTCTCGCTGGGAATGGGAGGACTGGCTTTCCTTATCGGCCGGCAAACCGGAGGCGGACGACCACAATAATAATAATAATAATAATAATAATAATAATAAAATTATTATTATTATTATTATTGTTGTTGTTGTTATTGTTGTTGTTATTATTATAGATGATTTTGATAAAAATAAAAAATATAGCTTGAAATAAAAGTTAAGATAATATAATACTTTCCTTTATATATATATATAAATATAGTATGTTCATACATCTTACTTCAATAAATAATTAAAAATTAAATTACGTATTACATTTTTTTTTAATAATCTATTTCCATATTATCATCCTCATCTTCAATTTCCTCGTCTTCATTTGAGCTTACACCATCGAATCCATTGCCTCGCCAAATATTTTTGACTATGTTATTTCGCACCTTGTACATAGCCTTTTTACGCTTCTTATCAAACATGTCTTGTTTTTTTGCTTCGATTGTAATAAAAGTCGTACGAGGATTATCCTATGTAACGGTCTTATCCTGTATATTTTTGCAAAATGTGACCATTTTATGGTTGATATTGACTACTTTTGGATAAATAATAATTATTCTATGGGATTGGTCACTATTTAAAAAAAAATTAAGCCACACATGAGACGTCGTACAAGAGAATTTGTGAAAATCGTTCTCTTTTGCAAACTCGTCAATACTATAAAACGAATATGAGTTTTATAGTTAACATAACTTATGTTTTGAACTTTACTTATTTTTACTGAACTGAACTTAACTTATTTTTGCTGAACTTAACATAACTTATTTTTGCTGAACTTTTCTGAAATTATTTTTGTTGAACTTAACTTATTTTTGCTGAACTTAACTTATTTTTGCCGAACTTTTCTGAACTTAACTTATTTTTGCTTAACTCAACTTAAATTAAGTACAAATAAGACCCTGTTCTTTTGGACTTAAAGTCACTCTCTTTAAGTTAAGTTCAGCAAAATTAAGTTAAGTTCAGAAAAGTTCAGCTCTTATAAGTTAAGTTAAGTTCAGCAAAATTAAGTTCAGAAAAGTTCAGCAAAATTAAGTTAAACAAAATTAAGTTCAGAAAAGTTAAGCAAAATTATAAGTTTCATAATATTGACGAGTTTTTTAAAAAAAAAGATACGATTTTCGTTCAAATCGATTGTATAAACAGTCCGAAATTAATTATTATTCTGTATTTTTTTTTAAAAAAGGTATTTATTTCAACCCCAAATTCTTACTTATCCCCTAACTCACCCATTAAAACCACACAAAGGCATCAAAACTCCATAATTTTAATCACCTAAGTATAAACAATGGCATTTGGTCAATTGAAAAAAAGGTGGAAGGTGTTAAAAGTTACACAAATTCTTGCTTGTGACGCAGATACCCGTCGCAAACTTGCGACGGGTCAATTTCATACCATATTAAAGTCGGGTCAGGGAAACAAGCTGGGGACAAACAACTGTGCGCATTTATTGAGTACATGAAGGGCATTTAATGCTATAACTTTCTCATAAATGCATGCAGTGTGTGACTTCTCTATTGTTGCATTTGTAAGAAGGCAAAAAACACCAAATCTCCATCAGCTAAATTTGATACTCCATTATTTGCTATTTTTCCTCATTCAAAGTTCATCATCCTCCCTAATTCCTCCTTTTAACTTTCTTTTTCCAATAACACAAATAACCTTCCTAAAAATACAAATAAGTTCCCTTTCATCTTCAACTTATCATCATCTTCATCTATTCTTCAGTCAAAAACTAACATTCTGATGGCAAGGAAGACGATGACTACTTTACCCCACCCAAAAGGTATTCTTATTTTTATTATTAGCATTACTATTAAAATGCATACACCAAAATATTACATTTGTTAAAGGTATGAAAAAATCAGTATAAAAGAAATTTTTAATTTATTTTGTTTACATTTGTTGAAGATATGAAAAATCGATACAAAAGAAGAATCTTAATTTATTTAATTTGTTCAATCAAATCTATACAAAAGAAGAATCTTCATTTTTTGTTGATTATAATTGTAATTTTTGCTTGAATGTGCATAGGATGCTAGGAGCCATAGTAGGATTTGTTGTTAATTCGGATTTTTGGGTGTTTTCATTTTGGTTTTTTCAATTTTACGGATTTTTTGGTGTTTTAATTTTGGTATGTTCCATATCCTATTACATTTTAACTATATGGTGACCATATATATGTGACCATTTATGACTTATGCATATATGGTAACATATTACGGAGTATATCGATATGATGATAATTTATACTTGTGAATTGTATATTTGTGACCAACTTCTTTGACAATGTTGCTAAATTGATATGGTTTCGTATTTTGTTACAAAGGATATATTTTTTACTACTTCTGAATATACCTAGTTTTTTTTATTATTATTATTATTAATGAAAATGTTACTGAAGATGGTATCATATCATCATATAAAGTTAAATTATCAACATGGTGAACTTATTTGGCAAAGTTATGGAGTACTATAAATTGTAACCAATTATCAACTGTTTGCGACCAATTCTGCCAATTGTATAATGGTAACATTGTTTTATTTACGTGGTGACAAAATGTATATATTTCGATATTTCATGTCCAAATGAGTCCACAACTGAACGTGAACCTGCCACTTAGGATCCCAAGTACAACCAAAGCTCCACACGCATGATAATCAGAAAAGGTCCAAAAACCGTGGGTGATGCTGCAAACGGTGGAGGTGGTGCCAAGAAATAGTAATTTGGTGTTTTGAGGCACTTATTTTGGACATGTTTGATGTTTGTATTAAAACAGTTGTTAATTAAGTTGTATGTAGAACTATGACTTGTGTTTCGTGTTTTGGGAGCTTATTTTCAATATATTAACATTTAAATAAGTGAATAACTTATGGCATTCTATATGTTAAATAATGTTATCATTTTTGCACAAACTGTTACAATTAAAATTGGTAACATAATGGATAAATATGTAAACAAGTTGTCATTTCTCGTGTACTATTTATAGCACTATATTTTAAAAATTATGTCCATATCTTTTATTAATATGTTAACATAAAAAAAAAAATTGTCTATGACATTGTATATGTTATCATTTTTGCACAAACTCTTACCATATTAAAATTGGTAACATAACTGATAAATATGCAAACTAGTTGTTATTCTTTGTGTATTACTTATGCCAGTGTATTTTACAAATTATGTTCATATCTTTTGTCAATATGTTACCATTAAAAGAGGAATTAGACATGACATTGTATATGTTAAGTAATGTTCCAAAGAGTACAATCTTTTACCACTTTGAAGTTGTTACCAATGGCAATGTATATGCCTATAATGTTGACATCTTTATCGAATATGTTAACACTCTGAAATAGGTAACATATTGGCAAATTGTGCGAACATTTTTTAGGGACTATGTCATCCAAAAGAACATGTCCAAAATAAAGTTCCCAAAAATCAAACGCCAAGTCATAGTTTTATTTCAATCAAAATGAACAATGTTTTAACAAAACCATGAAGCATGACCAAAATAAGCCCCTCCAAACATAAAATTATTGTTTCCCGGTATCACTCTTTTTCGCTCTCGCGTAGGTGTAGCGTTGGCGGTGCTTGGGTGCAACGTAATATGAACATTTCCACGCGCTATCACCCAGTCTTGCCCCACCTTCCTTTACTAATGCCCTTATCGCAATCACCTTTTGCTTGTTTTACCTTTCTTTACTATTGCTCCAGTGCACTTCTTGCTAAACTTTGGATAAAACTGATAACATATCAAATAAAACTGGTAACATATCAAATAAATTCGATAACATATTACAAATATAAATCAACAAAATTGGTAACATAACCAACAAAATGATATCATCTCAATATAAATCAATAGCCGATATCATTAAATGATAACATATCCAACAAAATTGGTAACATATTACTACAATGTTGAAATTTAATACCCAAAAATGGTAACATAACCAATAAAATGGTAACATATCAATATAGATCAATAAACGAGATCACTAAATGATAACATACCCAACAAAACCGGTAACATATTACTACAATTTTGCAATTTAATACCCAAAAATGGTAACATAACCAATAAAATGGTAACATATCAATATAGATCAATAAACGAGATCACTAAATGATAACATACTTCACAAAACTTGTAACATATCAAGTAAACATTCAATCAAACTAAAGTATTAAGCAAACATTGTTTAATTTTTTACGCAAAATAAAAAAAAACATTATTTAAAATAATATCAAATAATGAGTATAATGATGGTAACATAAAATGCATTTGCTAACAAAATAAAAGTGTACAAAATGAATGTACTGAAAAATCAAACATAAAAGAGAACATAATAAACAAAACCACCATAATCAAACAACCTTTCCATATGGATCATTTGCATGTCTCAATTAACATACAACGGAACCATAATCATAAACATTACCCCAAAAAATAATAACAATAGCAACGAAAATACATACCTCCACTGACATCGTCACTCTTGCTTGCGGATCTTGTGTTTTTCTTCAGTGTCAGACGTTTTTTTACCATCTTGATTGATAATGTTTTGTAATTTTTTGGCTAATTATGAAGGATCGGAAGAAATTGAAAGTGTGGATTCATAGACATTTTAATGGGGAGAGAGAAGGGGGGAAGATGAGACAGATGAATGTGATATTGTTTTAGAGAGATGAGGAGGTTTGCAGTAATTTAGGTTCATTGGGAAGGAGGATTAGTATTTCTTTAATGCAGAACATTAAATGCTCACAGTAAAAAAGTCAGCCTCCCCTATTCATGCACATTACACAATGTCGACCCACTAAGCACGAATACAGCACTATCCGACCCGTCGCAAGCTTGCGACGGGTATCTCCGTCACAAGTAAGACGGACTGTAAAAGTTATACCTCAAATGTCACATAAGTATCAAATGTCCATTATTGTTTCTACTTTTACACTTCGTAATTTTATACGGATGCACACTCTTGGGATACATGTAATACTACATGAGAACGTTCTAGGGAAAACAGATTCAGGCATGTTTGATAAGAAGCGGAAAAAAGTTATGTACAAGGTGCGAAATAACATAGTTAAAAACATTTGGCGAGGCAATGGATTTGACGGGTGAGCTCAAATGAAGATGAAGAAAGTGACGAGGAAGATGATAATATGGAACTAGATGATTAGAAAAAAAAAAGTAATATGTGATTTACTTTTTATTTTTATGTATTACGTAATGTGTACCAACATATTAATTTATATAAATAAAGTATTTTATTATTTTTACTTGTGTTTTAAGTTATAGTATTTCTTTATTTAATTATTATTATTATTAGTCATAGTAGTAGTATTAAGTGAATTAAATTAAGTTAGTTTAAGTTCAGCAAAATTAAGTTCAGAAAAGTTCAGCAAAAATAAGTTAAGTTCAGCAAAATTAAGTTAAGTTCAGAAAAATTAAGTTAAGTTCAACAACTTTAAGTCTAAAAGAACAGGGCCTTAGTGGGATGACAACGGATTGGGTTTTGCGAGATTAATACCTCTATTAGTATAGATCCCGCGGAAATGCGCGATTTTTTAGATATGAATATTAAAGAAAATAACAAATATACAACTAATATTTAACTCAATTTGAAATTTAATTGTAAAAGTTATTATTATTATTAATGTTTTGTATTAATCGGTGGAAAAAGGAAAAATTCAGTATAATCCAGTTGTAGATATAATATAATGAAAGCCGAATTACAGATATGATATAATAAAAGCTCAATTACATACAAATACTCCCTCCTATTCATAATAACTCTCCCCCTTTCCTTTTTCATCTATTCATATAACTCTCCCCCTTTCCTTATTTAGTAAAGTTTTATATTTATTTTAATCACCTCAACCCACAACAATACCCCACAATACTCATACTTTATCTTATTTTAATCACCTTACCCCACAACAATACTTATTTTAATCATCTTACCCCAAAATAATACCTTCCCTCTCTCCAATTACCTTACACCTTCTCAATACTTTACAATAAAATAACCCTCCCCTTAATTTGTGTGCCCTTTTGAAAGGGGAGAGTTATTATGAATAGGAGGGACTAGGGAGTATGATATAATGAAAGCCCAATTATAGTCAAATTCATTTAGACTAGAGAATTTGGGAGACCTCTTATTCTTTTAGTATAAGGGAATTCTTTCTCTCTTTTCCTTATTGGATCACCGATTCATATCCAAATCCGATCCATATACAAAACATTAAAATCCATATCCGATTCATTACACTTTTATTAAAACCATACCGCTCCAAACCCGTACCTAATCCGCCATATAATCCAAAAACCAATCCAAAACTTGATTTAATTATATAAATGTTCCATCTTATAAGACAAAATTGAAATTACAAGTTCGATAAAGCCTAGAAGTTCTAAAATATTTGATTGGATCGGATTCAGCCATTCAGGTATGAATGGATCGGGTTTAGATTTGGTTCGGGTTTTTCAATAGTGAATTTGGATATGAATTTTTAAATAAAGGATCAAGTATGGGTTTTAAAAGTTGGGTTTGGATCAAATGTTTTCCCGTAAGTTGAAACAATGAAACATCTTAAACTAGTAATTAAGACGATGATCCTTCAGACTCCACGCATGAAGTTCTATGGCGAAGCAAAAATGAATTCCGTAATTCCTCTGCTGCAAATCCCAGGAGAACATACAGGCTACCAAAACATCTTTGCATAGTAGTTTAGACGATGTTCCCTGCTGCAAAACTCCAGTACGAAAGCATACAAGCAGAAGTAAGACTTACAACTGTACAAACAGCAGAAAGGTGTGGCAGGTACATCGAAATAGTCAAGACTTCATCACATTATTACACATAATGATGGTTATGTATGTTATACAACAGCAGATATGGTTTTTAACAACATAATAACGTTACAAAGACATGTCCGAAAATGCGACAAATCCCCCTCTATTGAGACTGATAGAATGTAATACTGGCTAAGGTCAAGTCCTAATCTACAGCAGTGTACAGGGGTATTTAACTGAACAACAAAATGAAGAATCTACCATCAACAGCAACGCTAAAACCGTCTTTCAGGGTCCAAAGATCCCCAAAGAGACGGACGACTCAACAGTAAATTGATAACTGAGTGGGTTAAATTCACGGCTTAGCCTGACCCTCCTGACTTCCGTTCCCATTGACTTGTTCCCCGCTATCCACATTGAGCTTCATGGGCTCTTGCAAGCCGACTTGCTTCTCTACATGTTCAGTTGCCAAAGAAGGATCAAGGTCCGTATTTTTTGGGTCACCTGCCCCATCTGCCACATTAGTCTTGTCACCTTCGGCTTCCGATATCCCCTGTTTCGCAGTGTCGTTCTTCTCTGCTTCTTCTTGAGGTTGCTCCTGTACACTCTCAACAGTGGTGGGCGCATCACCATTGTTTTCTTCACCATCTGGCTTACCGGTTTTTGCATTTGTCGGGTCCTGAGCAATAGGCATTGCTGTCTCCTCCTTAGACTCAGGTACTGCCTCCTTTGTTTCGACAGCCTTGTCCTTAATCTCAAGTGGGCTCTCTTTTGCAGCTTCCTCAGACTCGAGCACAGCTGCGTCTTCATTCCCAGATGCACCCTCTTTTGCAACTTCCTTAGACTCGAGTACAGCTGCCTCTTCATTCCCGGGTGGGCCCTCTTTTGCAACATCCGCTTCTGGTACGACCTCTTTTCTGTCGCCAGCTCCATCTTCATTCTCAGATGGGCCCTCTTTCGCAACTTCCATAGTCTTGGGAACAGCCTCCTTTTTCTCGATAGCTGCATCTTCAATCTTAGGTGGGACTTCTTCTACGGCCTCCTTTTTTTCAATAGCTGCATCTTCAATCTTAGGTGGGACTTCTTCTACGGCCTCCTTAATTTCGATAGCTGCATCTTCAATCTTAGGTGGGACTTCTTCTACGGCCTCCTTAATTTCGATAGCTGCATCTTCAATCTTAGGTGGGACTTCTTCTACGGCCTCCTTTTTTTCAACAGCTGTGTTTTCAGTCTCAGGTGGGCCCTCTTTTGCAACTTCCTTCTCACTGGCGGCATCGTGTTCCTGTTTTTCAGTCTCTCCAGCATCATGCATCTCAACATCCTTTTCAGGTTCATCAGCTGTTTTATCTTTCACAGCCTTCTCAGCATCTTCCATGTGGTCATCCTCTTTCTTAGTTTCCTCAGCCCCTGATGCCTCACTCTCTTTATCCTTCTTGGTGAGAGATGACCGCCTGCCCTTTTTCTTAGGGGGCTCGCTTTCTGGGGCGGGTTTCACCTTCTCGCTAATACGGGCTGATCTCCTGGGAGTCTCACCGGTACCCCAGTCAAATTCGGCTGCTGGTGGGCCACCTGGATGTGACTTCAGGTACTGTTGCAGTTGCCTCTGGTTGTGGATCTCCTCTCCAGTTGGAGCAGTGAATACAATTTCATTCTTTTTCGGGGTGCCTCCTCGTTTAGGAAAGAACTGCAAACATGTAATAATCCAATTTAAATCACCTTATTTTTAGAGTAATTGACGTGGACGAGTTTTGAATATGGGAATGATGAGTAGGACATAATCATTTAAGCCAATGTTACTGTCAACAAACGCTGAATATGGATTTCGAATATCAACAGCTTCACAAACACAAATGCTATAAAGAAAACAGTGAATTACTTTAAAGGGAGAGAACAGTGTGCACTAGATACGCAGTAATATAAGTTGCTTGATTAAAGATTTCAGAATGTAGCTAATTTGCTCCACCGTAAGAGAGTAACAACAATATTCCTTTGAAAAGACAAAAGCAAGCATGGAGAGTGCTAAAGATCATGATTGAGAGCATAATCTAGGCAGGGTATCTGGACCCTTTCCAAACCCGCTCGACTCTTGGATATTCTTCTTTTTCACCAGAAAAAATACAATACTCGTCTCAGTAGGAGATAAAAGTAGAAAATTTAAAAGCAGATCACATAGCGTAAAATATGAGCAGGGAGCAAATTTGTTGTCCATTGTTAGTTTCCAATTAATCAAAGGAATACACCTCTCCGTTAACAAAAGCTGCAAGTATCTGAGACGCACATAAAACAGAGGCAGAGCCTAAAAACCATATATGCCTGAAACTTAAGATTGTTGCATATAGATATTGCCAATTATTTGCGAAGGTACGCCATTTTTTTATTTTGATGACTTGAAACCATCAACAAACTTATAAAGATCAAACATCAAAGAATTCAGCAACCACAACATCAGGCAAACCAAAGACCCACCTAAACAATATCAAAGAGACCACGAAGGGCTAATAGGCATCAATGAGCCTTGTATGAGATGGTCTTACATGTGAAAACATCCCAAAGCCTCGTGTATTCCTCATTTAATAATATGCCTAACAGGTTGGTCTCACATGTGCAATCGTCTCATATAAGTTATTGTGTGTAGACATATAGGTTGTGTCAAATACCTAATCATTCAGATGTAGCCTACCAAAACTTGGTACGCCAGGGTTCAACTGATGACAGACTCGAAGCAAATGTAAGAGGTTCTTAGAATGGAAAGGAGACCTCAATAAGTCCTGTTTTTTTAATGTTCCAGTACAACCACAAGAACGGAATCTTTAGTTTTTACAGACTAATATAGTAATATGAAGACCAAGATAAATTCAAATCAAACTGTATTCTTATCATAATAGGCTTGACACACAACTCGGAACATCCATTATGAAGAGACAAAGAGGAGAAAAAACCACCCACAAGAGTAAGTCAGTGAGTTCCAATTTCCAAGTACAACGTTTAAGAGCATCTGTAAAGTACAGCTATGCTTTCAAAATTGAAGGTCGGATAAAATAAGCCAACATAGACAATCCCCTTTAGAAGAGAAACTTTCTCTTAAGAGCCAAAAACACTGACAGATACACTAAGATGTTCATAATTACCCCAAAAGCAACTTATATTCATGATGACAAATTAACAAAGGATTTCCAAGAATGAACCATAAGTGATAAGTCCCATAACCATGGTTTTAGGAGATATCAGCCCTGTTGTGGTATTAACTAGCTCATTAGCCTAGTCGAACCAAATATACTTAACTCTGGTATTCTATTCGGTTAAAACTAAGTCAACATGTAAAACTGAAATATGCCACGTTTCAAAACTAAGTCAACATGTAAAACTGATAGCAAATTTGAGCACTTAAAATGACAACTTTGAGGGATTCCTCAATGACTTCTCCATTTAGTCCATTATGTTGTGATTCCTTTCAAAGATTATACTCGCAGTATTATTGCTGTTATAAGCAACTTTCTAAGATCCATCAAAGGGAAATCATTAAGAAGGGCTTGATGCTCACAATCGTTGCCAGGAGTTGCTGTTACACACTTAACCATAACTTACCATGAAACCTCACCGCACTCCTACTTTTGACATATCAACAGAAACTGGCCATCGAGAACAATGTCCTAAGAGGAATCCCTAACTCCCTAATTCAAGCCAAGGCTAACAAGTCACAACAACTCACATATTCAAGACACGAATAAAAGACATAAGGCAAAAGCGAGAATACTCTCATGAAGCTCATAATGTACCAGATGGTACTAACTAACAAGCTTCTTTCTTTTCTGTATCAAGGAACAAAGCCAGTATCATTATATACAGGAAGGAGATTCAAACCTGCGACCTTCTGCACAAAGGTCTTGGTCTCAGCTACTAAGCCAAGACGTCAACAGTGAAACTAGCACCGTATGCACCTACCTTAATATCAAAAAAAAAAAAAAAAAAAAAAAAAAAAAAAAAACTTATGTAAACCGTGAAGTAGTAAAACATAGTCCAACTTCAATTGATAAAAAAAGAGTTGAAAAAATGAAACCAACTCAAATCAATTTCTGCATCCTATGTTAATTTTTTGTTCCCATTTATCGAAGAGACCACCGCAAAATTAAAGTTACAACAACTCTTACATAGATGATTAAGAAATAAATACAGTACAAAACAAATCACAGATAAAAAGTGGAAGCTAAAATCATTAAAAATACAAGAAATGTTTTCCACTAACCCTAAAAGACAAAAATCCATGAGTACAATCAGATATTGAAATATGTAGCCATAAACAACTCAAAGTGGATAAAACTACATTGAAAATTGAAATAACAACTCCATACTGAAAAACCCACAAATTACTTCTCTAATTACCCAGAAAATTAGGACAAACATAGTACACATCAATTAGGTAAAATTCAGTGCACAATTACAAACCCTAACTATCAAACAAACCACAGAACTTTCAATTAATTGGACAATTAATCCTAAAATTAACAAATCCCATGTTATAAAATCAACACAAATTAAACCCAAATTCATAGAAATTAACCAAATTAAATTAACTAAATAATGAAGATTAAAAACAAATTAAGACCTGTTTCTTCCACCCAGAAGGAGCAGGAAGCTCCATTGACACAACTTCTTCTTGAGGAGCATTTTTCTCAGCTTCAATCACCATTTTTCCTGCAAATTTACACAAAAATAAAAAATAAAAAAATAAAAAATACCCAATAAATCTTAAAGAAAACCCATCTAGAAAAACACAAAAAGATTGAATCTTGCAGAAAATCAAGATTTGGGTATATTTGAGTATTTGAAAGCAAAATAACGAAAAATTAGAGAAATTTGTGTTTGTTTTGGTGGTTGTTCTTACCGTTTGTTAGTTGGTTTGGTTTGTGTTTGTGTTTGCTGCTCGAAAATCAGGTGAGGAGGAAACAAAATGAGGAGAGAGAAAGTGGATGATACAACTATTTTAGGGGCAAATATTATAAGGGAGGTGAACTTCACATGCCACGTTTCTATGAATTTTCCAGATTTTTTTTTAGTATAAAATAAAAATAAATAAAAAGGAACCTACCTTACCATAACCCGATTTATAAACATCGATAATGTTTTAGTAAATATCGACGATGTTGTCATTCTAAAAGACAATTTTGCCCTTTCCCCCGATCTCACTAACTTTACTTTTTCTCTCTAATTCAAAATTTCCTAAAATAAACCCAACTTCAAACACCACAACATATCCGGGAGTGCAGCTCCTCTCCAGTTCTTAAAAAAAACTAGAGGTCCAGTACTAATCTAATCTACTTATTTATTCATTTTTTTTATAAGGTAAGAAAACTAGGTTGATCCTCTAGAGTAGGACCAACATATCTCATCCTTTCGAATGAGAGAGGTAAGTTGAAGCTATCGGCTTTCAAACCACCTCGAACGAGTTGGACATGAATGTCCAATAGAAGCCATTAAGTCAGCAACCTTGTTGACTTCACGAAAACAATGTTTAATTATCACTTCATCGAACAAATGAAGGTTTAATTTCATATCCTTGATAATACTAGAAATTTCCCAAGAAATTTGTCAAGTACTACGAAGTGAGTTAATAACACATAAATTATCATTCTCCACAATTAACTTTGAGATTCCTAACTGTTTAGTGGCTAAAACAACTTCTTTTAAAGCGAGAGATTCCGCAACAAGAATACTATTAGATCCGCAATTTTTTGCTCCTAACACAACGACTTTACTATTATAATCTCTTATACAATATCCTAAAAGCATCTTTATTGCCTTCTATTCTCGAACCGTCAAAATTTAGCTTTAGGAAATCGTTTCTAGGTTTCTTCCACCAGATTTCTTTCTTACTAGAATTGATTCTAGTTGACTTGTCTTTTTCGGGATTGTTGAGATCCTTCTGTCCAGTCTCATTCCAGATCTTAAAGTTATCATTACATAAAATAATAATTTTTCTAATATTGAAATGAACATTGTTAAAGAAAATGTCATTTCTATAAAACCATGCATTCCACCAAATAAAGATAATTTTAATGAAATCATCTTTTGGAATTAAATCTTTGAGATAATTGAGTTTCATAAGAAAACTTTGACTTGTAATATTATCATAATTTGACAAGAAATTGTTAAAGCTAATAATATTCATGTCTTGGATAATCGAACCAATCAAGGGACATTCGTAAAAAAATGATCTTTGTTTTCAATATGATGATTGCAGAGAGCACAATTAGATGAGACATTAATATGACTTTTAAGAAGTCTTCCTTTCGTTGGGAGTCCATCAACACAGGCTTTCCAAAGGAAAAATTTTAACTTTGGAGGAATATTCAATTTCCAAATCCAGTGAAATTCACATTTTTCAAAACTTTGATCGAACAAACCTTTTGCTAACCATGTTGCTGTTTTGGTAGAAAAATTTCCATCTATGGACAACCCCCAAAGAAAGGTATCCGGAATATCATTATGAGGCAGTGGAATGTTAGTAATCTGATTCACAATATCGTTGTTTAATAAGTTGGATAATTTACAAACATCGCGTTGTTTATCAGGGGTTATGAAATCTTTAACCAAAAGATTAAGATCACGGTTACTTTCATCATCAACCATACTGCTTGTAAGTGGGTGTGAAAAAACCCAATTATCAGACCAAAAATTAATGTTGCTACCATTACCTACATGCCGTCTCAAACCTTTTCTAAATAGAGTCCGAAGACTCATAAGCTTACGTCATTGCCAAGAAGAGGCTGAATTAAGCTTATGATTAAACAGTGAACAATTTCTCAAGTATTTTCTAGTTATCATTTTGACCCATATACTCTTCTTATCCATAAGAATTTTCCATAAAAGTTTCATTTGAAGAGCTTTATTAGCTGTTTCGGAAGATTTTATTCCTAGTCCACCAACCGATTTTGGTAAACAAACTTTATGCCAACCAATCAAATTAGGGGAGCGTTGTGAAGGATTCTTATCTTAGAGAAAATCTCTATTAATCTTATCTAATCTGTTATAGATTGATGAGGGAAGAAGGAAGCTTTACATTTGAAAAGTTCCCTTCGAGGCTAAATTAGCATTGACGAGAACTAATATACCTGCTTGCGATAAAGAATTCGCTTTCCATTTCGATAATTGTGTGCAAGAAGATTGAATAATACTGTCGAAAGTATTTTTAGTTATTCTGCTATCAATTATAGGGCATCCTAGATACTTAGCCAAGTGAGCTTCCTCGTTCATATGGAGAATACCTTTAAAGGACACCCGAAGAGATCGCTCAATATTTCTAGTGCATTGAAAAGTGGATTTGTCAAAATTAACAAATTGTCCTGAAATCGTGCAAAATTTATCTAAAATAGACTTAATGGTTCTACAACTCTGATTAGAGGCTTTAGCGAAAATGATAGTATCATCCGCAAAGGTGAGAAATGGGATTTTCTCCATCCAGATCCAATTCTAATACCAATATCACTAGAATTACAATAACTATTTTTTTTAGAGATCTTGCTAATAACTCAGCACACATAATAAAAATATACGGCGAGAGTGGGTCTCCATGTCGAATACCTCGAGTAGGTCTATAAACGTCTTCCGGCGTTCAATTTACTAACATTGAAAAAGAAACAGTTTTTATACATTCTGTAATCAAAGAAATCCATTTCTCATTAAAACCCATTTGCTTAAAAGTTTCCTCAATGAAGTTCCATTCTAGTCGGTCGTATACTTTCTCCATATCAAGCTTAATTGCAATCCAACCTCCTTTGCCTTTTTTACGTTTAAAAGAATTGAAAATCTCGTGTGCTAAAAGAATGTTATCTTGAAAGAAGCGATTAGGTGTAAAAGCACCTTGAAACGGGTGTATAATCTTATGGTGGACACTACAAAGGCGAGTAGCCAATATCTTTGAAATAATTTTATAAATTGTTGAACAAAGACTAATAGGACGAAAATGGTTTGCTGTTTGAGGATTATCAATTTTAGGGATCAAAGCAATGAACGTGTGATTTATTTCTTTTAGTAATTTAACAGAGTGGAAAAAAGCTAAAACTGCTTTAGTCACAGAATTTCCTACAATATACCAATATTTTTGAAAGAACTCTGCAGGAAATCCATCGGGACCTGGACATTTATCTACAGCCAAATTAAACACAGTTTGTTTAACCTCTTCCATACTAATATTACTTGTAAGAAGTCTATTATCTTCGTCTGTAATTAATCCACTAATAGACTTAAAATCCTCATCCTTGTCGAAAAAACAAAGCTGATTTTTTGTAAGTCTAAGTTTAAACTCGTCAGATATTTCATTTTTAATAAGGGCTTGGTCGGTAATACAAGCACCAATTTTTATTTATAAACTGCTTAATGCCATTTCTACTACGTCTAATCGTGGCGTGACTTTGAAAATACTTGGTATTATTATCCCCAAAGTTAGCTTTGTTTATACGAGATTTTTGTTGCCAGTATACACGTTTATAGTCAAGGAGAGCATCACGCTTTTTCAACCATCTTAATTGCGCAAGATCTAAAACAACAATATGGGATGAGCCTAATTGACTTTGTATATTTTCTAACTTTTTTTCAGCAATTGAAAGTTGTCTAAAAATATTTCCAAAAGTAGACTGATTCCATTTCTTAGCCTTTTGTTTTAGAAGTTTGCATTTTTGGGAAAGACAAAACATATAAGATCCATGAAACTGATATTGCCAACAACTTTTGACCATTTTACTAAAATCATTTCGGAGAGTCCACATGAGTTCCAAACGAAAAGGAAGGGCTTTCTTATGAACTCGATCATGAAATTTCATAGAAATAGGACAATGGTCTGAACTTTTGTTCATTTTACTTCCCCTATATTCATCAGTTTATCACACCATCATTATTTTCTCCCTATTATTCCTTCAAATTCCATCTCCATTGCTAAACATAACTCCGATCCATCATCATCATCATCATCTCTCAAATCTCAACATTTTTGGCCTCTTAATTTAACTTCGACGGAAACAAAATATGGTGGAGATTCAAAGTTGCTCGGACGAGGCTAAGCTACTGAATCGGCGGTGACTAATCCGACGACGCATTATGTGTGGAGGTTGAACACAAATTTGGTGGTGGTTTTGTGATGAGAGAGGTGGAAATCAGTGATGGTAATGGTGGCTTCTCGTTATTTTCGAAAAATTGGCGGTACCGAAGATGATACGTTAGGGTGAATTTCCCATGGATCTCAGGGGTATTTGTAATGGTGGTAAGGTGGGTCTATATTATACAATCACCATTGATGATTTGATGTTCAATACCATTGTTGAAGAAAGGGGAAGAAGCATGTAACCATAAATAATTACAAGGAAATTTGAGTGATCTGGGCCATTGAATTTTCAAGGACAAAGGAATATGGTCCATAGAAAAGTACTTGATCCTCCCGTTTAGAGTACTTTAGAGGATCCCAGTCTCCTATCCGGCTACCACTAGGCAACCACCACTGTCACGCCGCCATCACCACTACCGCCAACCAACGTTAAAGAGGTTACTCACTTTTTTTAAAAAATTAGCTTTGTAATTGAAGTTAAACTTGAAATTAAATCGTTTGTTGTTGTCGTTAATCAATTATATGACTTTATTGGTGAATTTTAATTGATCACATGCTTCGATTTGGCTATTTAATTGAATTAGTTTTGATTAGTTTATGTTTACGTTTTATTAAACTTAACTGAATTCGTTTTGTAATAGGTTATTTTTCTTGTTAATTAGTTAGTATGATGTTAATTTCATTATTGTTTGTAATTAGGTGGTTGTTGTTGGCAAAATAGGTTAAAATTTGAGTCGATTTTTGTTGTTGTTATTGCGTGTTGGTGTCGATTTAGGGAAGGGGAAGACAACCATGGAACAAAAGTTGAATCTCAACAATTGACCAAGGCCAAACGTTGAGATCCAACGTTTGAACCATGGCAAAACGTTGAGATCCAATGTTTGAACCATGGTACACGTTGGGATTCAACGTTTGATCCATGGTACACGTTTGATCTCAACTTTTGGTCCATGGTCGATTGTTGAATGTCAACTTTTCGTCCATGGTTCGTTCCATTTTTTTTAAAAACCGTGTTTATTACTATTATTTGCCGATTTTTTTAATTTTATAAGTTTTCTAGTCGATGAGGGTATTTTCTAATATTTTTTATTTGATTAATGAAGATGGGAGATCGAAATGATAGAGGAAATGCCATTATGCAACCTCCACCTTCGCCACCCGGACACGACCGTACCTTTGGACGGAATGAAATGATGTTGAAGCGTCGTTTGCGGGTTAAACATACCCACCCTCAGCCACCGCCACTTAGAGAGCCGACTCGCATGGTTATGATGCCTACTCCCGGTCACGTCCGTAGTGATTCGAAGGAGGCGAGGTCACGGGAGGTTGCCGGTAGTTACCGGCATGTTGGAGAGGAGGAGCCGTCGGATGAGGGGTCGAAGGACGGAGATGTTGGAGAGTATCGGGTCGTAGAGAACCCGTCATCCCAGAGAGTGTTGACTCATAGGTTGGCCCGATATCATAAAGGATGTTATTCGATTGTTAGAGAGACGTCCTCGAACACGGACAGGGTGAGGCCGAAGAGGGATACTTCTTGGGTCCTGAGAGAACCCGTTCCTGGTGGTCCTAGTAACATTTCCCTCTTACGGAGTTTTGGTGGACACGTTGCGTTCAAGTGTTGGTTGGACCCTAACCCATAGAAGATGAGATCGTGGCTCAAGTGCTACGAGAGGCCGAAAGTTGCGAGGGAGATTAGGGAGATATATGTCCCCGAGGTTGTTGCCGTTAGGGTAGAGGCGAGTCGGCTTGGAGTTTTGAGGGGCTGTTTTATCTCAGGTCTCGATGATAACCTCCTTAGTGCTTTTATCGACAGGTGGCAACCGAATATTAACACTTTCCATATGCCTTTTAGAGAGATTAGTATCATGCTCCACGATGTTGAGCAGATTCTTGGGCTACCTGGTAGTGGTGACCGGGTGTTTGTGGCAGTATGGCTGAGACCGATGATAGTGGTTTGAGGGGGAATATTGATAGGTTTTATAGAGTTCTTGAGTCCGAGATGGTACCACCGCGCTATAAGAATGGTGGTTTACTTACGACAGACCTGAGGAATGTTTTTGAGAGTGGCAACGAGCATGACTCGTTCCAGGCTTACCTCTTTATTTTATTGGGACATACTCTTTTCATGGATAAGAATGGTGATAGGGTGAAGGCTCAGTTGTTACCCTTACTTGATAGTCTTGATCGGGTTGATTCTTATGCTTGAGGTGTCGCTTAATTGATTTACTTGTACCGATAGCTAGGGATAACATCGCGCCGAGATAGTACTGGTGTTAGTGGGTGTCTACTGTTACTCCAGGCATGGATATACGAGTACTTTCCCCAGTTTTGACCCGGCGCCGGATTCCATCTCGAGGACAAACCTCTAGTCCAGGGTTGGGCCCGCTTACCTCGGTCTAAAGGTGACCTTGAGAGTTTTCAGATGCATCACCATAGTTTGGATGAGCTTAGGTCGGAGCATGTTTGATGGTTGCCCTATGGGAACCGTCCCCAGGTATCTTTTAGGGTGTCGCTATACTCGGGTTTTATCAGACATCTTGATATAGTGGAGTCATACTAGCCGGATCAGTGCATGCGTCAGTTTGGGTATCGTCAAACTATTCCGTACCCGATGCCGATTCCGTCTCTGGAGTATTGCCTGGTGAATAGTAATTATAGGCTTCAGTTCGCGGAAGTGCCCGATAGAACATGGGGGATCCACTCTTCGATCATCCACTCTTCGATCATATCGTTCCGGAATCAGTCAACTAAAGCATTTATGCCTTTCCAGGATGCTCAGGGGTACATGAGTTGGTATGCGGAGGTTTCACACTGTAGACACCTCGTTTCTTCACCTCCCGCCAAACACCCAGTGATGATTGGGCCACATGTCTAGCATATGTCGCAATTTTATGACGTTTCATAAATCGGCTAATAAAAGGTAATTCAAACACTTGTGTCTACCTCATGGTTGTCATCTAGGTGTCATTACGATCGTTTTGACAGTAATTAGAGTACATTTGGAGTCTGGGTCAAAAACCGTCTTCATTTCCTAAAACCGTCAAATCCCGAGTCAAAAGCAATGTGCTTGTCTACCTAAGGTTAGGATGTCATAAAATGTTGAGATTATATCTCATTTTGAGTCACATGTCACTTCATTAGGCTAAACTAAAAGTTTACATTACAAAATGTGCATTTCATTTAGTTAAAATGACAACCCGACCTTTAGGCCCGTTTTACAAGGTCATAACGACTTTTTTGGGTCAGGCCTATTTCACAGAAAGTTTTAGATCTCTTTCTTAGCTTTCCAACGCCACCTAAATCAACTTACTCTGAGTCTTGTAGAGAAAGTTATGCCTAAAATACGACAGGCTGTCAAACGCGTTTTCTTGCGCAGGAGGAAACCGCTGGGTAAAGGACACAGCAAGTGTTGCGCCTCTTCTAAGGGACGCAGCACCTGCTGCGCCTTTTCTCAAGGTTTTCTTTTTGTCCAAGTTTCCGTATTTAACCTAAGTCGGTTGTTTCCGGATCTTTCCTTCCGTATCCAACTCTTACCATAATTCCTTCGTGTGATTAGTATAAATAGAGACCTTCGGTCTCACATATTTCTCACGCGAGTGTCTGCCCTTCTCTTCTCCCTTTGCATTCTAAGACCACACTCTTGCTTATTGGCGCCTACGTGCTTGAACTTTCGACCACGTAAGCTCGGATCCTTCCGAGTACCAGCCTCGTTTTGCATGACCGACCAATTTGACCAACTCCACTACACCATAATCAATTAATCAATTCAATCTTTTTAAATCCTTTTTCAAGGGCACTTTCATATTTGCATTATAGATCGAGTCGAGTTACCACTAAAAACCGATTTAGTTAAATCTCGCGACGCTAACATGTAAGTCTGAGGGTGTAAAATCCCAGTTTTATTTAATATATTTTATTTAATGTATTTATTTTCTGTATTATAATTAATGTAAGAATTTATGTCATAAGCATGCTCGAAACCGTCTTTTAAAACTCTTTTAACGGAAATAACACAGATCTGACGTGGGGAAGAATCGCATCAACTGATGCGCCTTCTGGAAAGGTGCTGCGCCTCTTCCAGGGGCTGCTTTCAGTTGATGCACTTCTTCTTCTTCCTCGGGTTTTTGTTCCTTTTGTCTTTTATTTTTCTTTCTTCGTTCTTTCCCTTATTTCACCTAATAATTTTCAAATTAGTTTTTATGAATCCATTTCAATAATTTTCGACTTAAACCCCTTGTAATTAATATTTGTGGGTTTTCGTCACAAATTCAAACTCGGATTTTAGAGACTCGATTCGTTCATATCAAGTGCCTTGATTTCGTCTTTGATACATGTTTTTAAATCTGTTTTCTTCATCAATTCGTAATCTTTTGTGTCCACCATTAACTTCAAGTTTGTAAATAAATCAATTCCAACATCGTAAATAATATCTAACTTATAATAATTCGTTTTAAATTGTTTTCTTTCACTTCATGACGATCCCAGATGCATGTAAATCAATTAATCACTTCCACTCGAGTTACCAATCAATAAATCAATGTAAATTAACCAACGAACATTAAAAAATCGCGAGTCTGACTTTCACAGTTAGAACCCAACTCAAGAACAGACGCAGGAAGTGTTGCGCCTCTTCCAGAGGACCCAGCAGATGTTGCGCCTCTTCCAGAGGACGCAGCAGATGCTGCGCCTGTTCTGAGGTGGTTTCTGCCTCTGAACTCTTCTCGTTTTGACGTAGGGTTTCTAATTAGGATTTTAATTAACCATTAATCTTATTATCACCATAATTTGACATATTTTCCAAATTTCCATATTTTCTATATTTTCCATATTTTCCTTATTTTCCAAATTTACATAATTTCCATAATTTTCATATTTTCCTTATTTTCAAATTTTCCAAATTTTCCTTATTTTCCAAATTTCCATATTTTCCATATTTTTCTTATTTTCCAAATTTCCAAATTTTCCTTATTTTCCAAATTTCCATATTTTCCATATTTTCCAAATTTTCCTTATTTTCCAAATTTTCCTTTTCTTCAAATTTCCTTATTTTCCAATTTTCCTAATTTAAATCAATTTCCAATTTCCTTATTTTTTCCAATTTTCTAATTTTCATTTATTCTTTTATTTTATTTCTAAAACTCTTTTGGGCATGTTTATGACGTAAATTCAAGTTTATCAATTGTAATTTATTTCTTTATTTCGTATTCGTATTTATTATGTATGATTTATTTACTTGGCATTCACATGTAATTAATCTAACATTCACTTCGACCCCAATTTATGTGCTAATTACTTGTTCACCGACTTAGTCTAATTCCTCACATGTTAGGATTAATCTAATGAATGTTGCATTGCATGCATATAAATCGACAATATATCGAGTATGGACAATTTTCCCTAATCATTAGTAGAGGCCGCTATCGAGGCGGGCGAGATTAGGTGTTCGATCAAAAGAGCTTCCTAATACGTACCCTCACCCCTTACTCCAGATCTCTGTGAACATCCGTGTTCATTGGCATGCACGAGAGTCATTCTAGACATATAATGCTAAGGGTAACGAGTTCTTGGTGTTCATGTCACCACTTTGTGTCTTGACCTGGCACGAGGTATTCGAACGGTTTCCAATTTTCCACAATAAATTGGTGGCGACTCCACAAATGCAAACGTTTGTTCCCAAGCGCCCCCGTCGCCCATGTCCACAGTTTGGCGACTCCGCTGGGGATAATACACTTACGTGTAGCCAAAAGGGTGAAACTTGAACAAGGTTAGGGAATAGTTTGTACAAGACAATTGTTGGTTTTCATAACTCGGTCTTCCTAGATCGTTTCATTCGGCCTTCCTAGGCCCAACCCAACCCATTCGACCAATCGTCCCGTCTAAACAGTCCTAATTCTTATTTGGGCCTAAGGATGGATAGCGATTGACGTCATCCATACCATGGTACTTACTCTTGTTTGTATCAAGGACTTTCACTACTTGAGGAAATGGACTAGGAATCGGCCTTACTCTTGTTTGGTACGAGCCTCTCCATGGACTTCGGGTTTGATTGTTCGGTATGGCAACCCACCCTTTAAACCAAAACCCTTTTAAATGCACTCAGCATCCCGTTATAATGCCTGTATATATGTTTGTATCATATGTGATCACCATTTTGTAAACAAAACCATTTTGTAAAATAAAATCTTTTTCAAAATATAAATATTTTCAAAATAGCGCAAAATAAGCCTAAACTCTGTCCATATGTCGAGTCAAACTTCGGGCCTAAATCCCATTTCAAAACCAAATACAAAAACAAAAAAAACGTAAAAACAAAAAAAAAGCAAAAAAAAAAACCAAAAAAAAAAACAAAATATTTTCCAACATGTAAATGTAAATATGTAAATTCAATTGGGCTAGGTTAGAGTCAAAATTCAAACCGACTAAGTACTAGTCGGAACTCGGTCGGGTCATAAACTCGTCTTCCTTTACATTTTGGGTCTTTTCAAAATTCAAGTCAAGTCCTAAGGCGTCACGCCGTCATTTTGGACCCCCTACCCCAATTCAATTAGGAGCTAAACATTTCCACACCTAGTCTCACACACCCGAGGCTAACACATCGAGTCATTCCCGTGTCCGTTTCTTGAATTCCCCTAGTACACGTTTGGGAGACACATACCCGAACCTCGAGTCAAGCCTGTCTTAAACACACGAATTAGAATTAACACGTGTCACCAATCCCGTCAGTAAAGTCAACCGCATAAATGTCACTCCGTCAAAGTCAAAACTCGAGTCTAAAATTAAAAGTCAAGCACCGTGAATTCAAACACTAGAAGTCGCTCACGACGTTTCACGAATTCACAAGTCAAGTCTAGATTTGTCATCTTGTCCCTTCCTTTGTTTGTTGCCTTAGTATGCGTGATCCCATGTCGAATCGAGTTATAATGCGCGTCATTTCTGTCGAGTAGGAATCCAGCAAGTTCCGTCAATCAGCAAGGTCACGAAGCAGATCAAGCCACCATCACCGTGTCTCTCCAAGACGTTTATGCCATGGTCCTAGGAGTTCAAGCTACAGTGGAAAATTTGAGCATTCGCGTCCTCACCCTCGAGAATAGAATGGTGGAAAAGAACACACCACCTAGAGAAACCTCTAGTCTAGGTCGTCCAAAGCTTACCTCTTGCAATAACCATCGTCCTAGAAAGCCGAAAACACCTGAAAGGAAACCTGGGAGGCATCAAAGGGTGCTTACCGATTTAGGCATGTCTTATACCGATGCTTTGAAGAGACTCTCTGCCCAAGGCAAGCTACATCCAATAGGACCGACTCCGGATCCACCTTTGGAGAAACAGGTGAACCTCTGGAAGGGCAACAAATACTGCTTATATCACCAAGGTAGAGGCCATGATATTGAAGAGTGTTTTCTCTTGAAACACACCATCCAAGATATGATCGAAGAGGGCAAGCTTACTAAGCCACCTTCTGTCGAGCGATCCAAAAAGATCAACCCTCTTGGGTCTAATATCATTAAACATGACGAAGAATCATCTATAGACTGTTCTCATCTCCTCGATCCTTATGACAACGGAGATGTCAACGTCCTCGAAGACGAAGATATCCAAAATGGAATGCTCATGCTTTCCATGGCCTTTAACAATAAATTTTCCAAAATAGAAGGAGCCATTGATAATCTAAACTTTCGACTTTACAACATGGAGAAACAGTTTGCTGAAATGGGTAAGAAGCTTGATGCCCAACCTCTCAGGATGAAAAGTTTCCAAACAAACCATCAATCTGATAGTCCTAAGGAGAAAGCAAAAAGTGAGCAATCTATTCTTAGTTCTTCTCATCCGGGAATCAAAATCAACAAAGGCAACCTCATGGACCCTTCGTCAAAGAAACCTAACAACTCTCCAAGGTCATTTACAAAGGCTTCCGAAAATAAGGGCACACCTCCTAGGAAATTTACCAACATTGGTATTAGATACGCCGATGCCTTTCAGAGACTCATGGAACAACAAATGTTGAAGCCTATAGGACCTACGCCTAACCCAGAGAAGAAATCCAAGTTCTGGGATGAGAATGCCTACTGCAAATACCATAGAGGCAAAGGGCATGATACAGAGAAATGTTACAAATTAAAACATCTCATTCAGAATATGATTGAAAGTGGGAGGTTGTCCCTCTCAACCTTTAACCCACAAGGTAGCTTAGGCAATCCTCATGGATATACCACTTATCAAGAAACTCTTCTTGACTGTTATCCTTCCAATGTTCCTAATGACGAGGATGAGGTGCTCAAATGGGTGAATGCTCAAAGTCAGATGCCGAAGCCAGTTGTTAGAAAAGAAAATGTTCAAGCGTGGGCCGATGATTACGAGTCTGGATCTAAGATCGCGTCAAAGTCCGAGTCCGAGTCCGAGTCTTAGGCTTTCTATCCCATAATTTTTCTAGTATCTTTATTTGTGTCCATTTCCATTCCTAGTGACAACCTGTGGGCTGTCCCACGAGTCACATGTCTTTTCGAGTCTATGTTAAATACATTCATTATTCATTTCAATAAAAGTACAATTTTCCATGCACATGTTCTATCATATCTCTTCCTTTCCCCTTTTCCTGTGACAACAAGAATTGATTTGAGACATTTTTTAAAAAAAAAGAGCAATTAACAACACATATCAGTAAATGTGAGTACACTTAGATGATGTTCCATTCCAAGTTGTAGAGGACCTAATACTCCGTGTTCTTTTCTTACCTATTCCATGCCTGGCAATAGAAACCTTGCTATAACCCTAGTTTAGGACGAGCATATCTCAAGAGATTCTAGGACGAATCCAGACCATCTCCCTTGCCAATGATCCATGACGGAAGGCAAGCCCATTCCCCACAATAAACAACCTCTCTACTAAAGACCAACCCGTTTCCCACCAAAGGTGTTAGTTTAACCCAAATCCATGGTAGCAATCAAATCCAAGACAATACGAGCCATGATCAAAGACAAAGACTCAATCAAGAGAAATACCCAAAATCAATATCCAAAGCCGTAGTTATGCCTATAGCCCAAGACAAAAGAGTCAAAAGAAGATGGCTCAATCGAGAAAGTCAAGTCAATATACAAAAGTTAAAGTTATCTTCAAAAAAAAAACTGAATCAAAAATCTGAGCAAAAAAGCCGAGATATATTCTAGACCAAGAATCTGAGTCTGAATCAAGAACAAGCCTGAAATCAATGCTGAATTCTATATAGAGTCAAGACATCAATGAAGATGGTCAGCTAGCACCCTCATTTAGCCTTCCACACATCACACACTCTAAGTCCTTCTCGAGACCGTTACAGAGAGAGAGTTAGGAATTTTGAGAATCCTCTCAACCTCTTCAAGTATACCCATCCTTTAGGGCCAAGACATGAAAACTTGATCCCACGTCATTTTAACCTACCTTTACGTGCTCAGGCTACATCAAGCCAAGAGACCCCATTTCTAAGTCACATTACAAGCCGTAACCCCATAAAGCCTTAACACCACAAAATCGAGCTCCAGAGATTTGTTTCATCAAAGCCTCTTATTACCGAGCTCCACATTCCAAATATCCAATCCAGTTTCACCTTGACCCAGACACGGAGTCTTTAATACCTTGTTACCTAGAACGGGACGTACCTATATCATCCTTAGGGTCCACTAAGTGTGCTCACGCGACAAGGAAATTTTTTACAAACTTAGTTACACCTCTTTGGTCTATGATCAGAGGGAGTTATCTCAAATCGATTCCTCGAGTCACCAAAGGAATATTACCCTTGTGACCCCTGCACTTTAAGGTCCTAACAACATAGCTTAGGCACACACTTGAACTATGAGCATGGTTTGATTTCACCTTTTCAGGTGGATACGTAGGCAGTCCTTTCTTACACAAGAAGGATACAAGCACAACACCCAAACAAAATTAACCAAACCTCAGAACTACGATCTGGTTTGATTTCACTTCACGTGAATACGTAGGCAGTCCTCAAGGACACAACCATCCCACCTCAACCATCAACTTTCAACCTCTATTTCAACCTTTCAACCTCAATTAACATCCCTTCCACAACCAACACCTCTTTACTGGGGGCTCCTTATTGTCACCCAGTCTCTTTTTACAAAATTCCAGAGTCATCTTCTCATCCAGGGGGCTTCTCTTCCCAGATGCCACCCTTCCTTTATTCCTCTCTTATTTTAAGCCAAGTTTGTACTCGGTCCGGACGATGACAAAGGTCTTAGATCGATTCTCCAATTTATCGTGCCTCAGAAGGGTCTCTTTTACAGCGAGCGGCAGCAAAAGATGCCCAAGTAGACAGCTGCTCCACGGCTCATGCCTTGCATTTATACGCCTTCATCATTCTCGCAATTCTTCTACCTTTGGAACTGATACGCATTGTCACCCGTACTTGGCTAGGGGTTGCGCATACTTAAACAAAGTCTGTCAAAGTCATCCCTGTGTCGCGTCAAATCTAAGTTAGTGTTGCGTCAGTCAAACCTAAGTCTACATTTCGCGTTGCGTCCTAGTAGATCTGTGTCATGTCAAGTCCTATGTCTAAATTAAAGCCCATTGAATATGCATAACGCATTACAAACGACAAATTTCTTTGAGCAAGTTTTAAACACTTTTATAAAGAAACAACTTTTGATAAACCTATGTGTTTCCTCATTCGAGGTCCATGTGATAATTGCTTACGTGCATATATTAGATTGCATTCTTGTGTGGCTACTAACCATGCAGGTAAGCATCAGAAGCAGTACTTTACCAAGACCTTGCTTGTCACAACGAGCGAGTATTCTCTGACAGGTGTTTCGACACACCTTTATTATGTTCCCTCAGCGAGAGTACATGGACAGACAATCCCTCTCGAGACATGGAGATCAGTTCCCGATTATGTTCCCCCAACGAGAGTACACGGACAGCCAATCGCCCCTCTCGAGACATGGAGATCAGTTCCCGATTATGTTCCCCCAACGAGAGTACACGGACAGATAATCATCCCTCTCAATACGTGGAGATCAACATCAACCCCAAGACTTATCGAAGTTTGTTTGAAGACGACCCAAGCAGCTTCCCCAGCAGTTCCCGCTTACGTCCTGCTACCCATGACATTTTTGTTTCCTCATAGAGTTCGGCAAAGGTGTCGTTCTCCAGAAGTTCCCAAACCAGAGCCTACTTCCTTATGTTCGTAAACCCAAAGTTAGGATTCTCACCCTTAGATTCTTAGATCCCAAAATAGCTTCCCTTAGGTTCATAAACCTTTAAGCTCCCACACCAACGACCTTAGGTTCATAAACCCATAAATCCTTTTGGAGTTCTCATACCACAGAAAGCTTAAACGCAAGCGTTTAAAACAAGAATTAGTAACCCAGTAGTTCCTAAACTTAACCCCAGAATCCCAAATCCTCTTAGGTTCACAAGCCTGTAAGTTCCCATACCAGCCGTCCTTTTAGGTTCGTATACCTAGGTTCACACACCTAGCTTCTTTTAAGTTCCCAAACTCCCTAGAATTCACATACTTATACCCTTTAGGATCATATTCCTTTAGGATCACCTTTTCTTAGAGTTCCTACACTCAAACCTTGGTTACCCCTTAAGTTGAACTTATATTTGACCTCCTTCCCGTCGATGTCTTCCTTTAGGGTCCCACACCCTAGCACAATCCTTATATATCCTTTAGGTCCTAGCCTTATCTCCTACGCTTAACCTTAGCTCCTACGCAACTCCGGAAACGTCTCAAGGAATCTCAGGTATGGTCTCTTCTTATGGCTGGCGAGCCTCCTTACGTAGTCTAATGGACTTTAAACGACCCTCCTCGATAGTCGACAGACTCTAAAATGATCCCGACGACAGATCCTTGGTTCAGACCCCTTGAACCGCCTCGCGTCGCCATAGTCGTCAGGTTGTAATCTTCGATTGACCTGATGGCTATTCTTTGACATTCGCCTTGTCCAAGCCTCAGTCAAAGTGGGGGCTCTGTAGACACCTCGTTTCTGCACCTCCCGCCAAACACCCAGTGATGATTGGGCCGCATGTCTAGCATATGTTACGATTTTACGATGTTTCGTAAATCGGTTAATAAAAGGTAACTCAAACACTTGTGTCTACCTCATGGTTGTCATCTAGGTGTCATTACGGTCGTTTTGACAGTAATTAGAGTACATTTGGAGTCTGGGTCAAAAACCGTCTTCATTTCCTAAAACCGTCAAATCCCGAGTTAAAAGCAATGTGCTTGTCTACCTAAGGTTAGGATGTCATAAAATGTTGAGATTATATCTCATTTTGAGTCACATGTCACTTCATTAGGCTAAACTAAAAGTTTACATTACAAAATGTGCATTTCATTTAGTTAAAATGACAACCCGACCTTTAGGCCCGTTTTACAAGGTCATAACAACTTTTTTGGGTCAGGCCTATTTCACAGAAAGTTGTAGATCTCTTTCTTAGCTTTCCAACGCCACCTAAATCACCTTATTCCGAGTCTTGTAGACAAAGTTAAGCCTAAAATACGACAGGCTGTCAAACGCGCTTTCTTGCGCATGAGGAAACCGCTGGGGAAAGGACGCAGCAAGTGCTGCGCCTCTTCCAAGGGATGCAGCACCTGCTGCGCCTTTTCTCAAGGTTTTCTTTTTGTCCAAGTTTCCGTGTTTAACCTAAGTCAGTTGTTTCCGGATCTTTCCTTCCGTATCCAACTCTTACCATAATTCCTTCGTGTGATTAGTATAAATAGAGACCTTCGGTCTCACATATTTCTCACGCGAGTGTCCGCCCTTCTCTTCTCCCTTTGCATTCTAAGACCACGCTCTTGCTTATTGGCGCCTACGTGCTTGAAATTTCGATCACGTAAGCTCGAATCCTTCCGAGTACCAGCCTCGTTTTGCATGACCGACCAATTTGACCAACTCCACTACACCATAATCAATTAATCAATTCAATCTTTTTAAATCCTTTTTCAAGGGCACTTTCATATTTGCATTATAGATCGAGTCGAGTTACCACTAAAAACCGATTTAGTTAAATCTCGCGATGCTAACATGTAAGTCTGAGGGTGTAAAATCCCAATTTTATTTAATGTATTTTATTTAATGTATTTATTTTCTGTATTATAATTAATGTAAGAATTTATGTCATAAGCATGCTCGAAACCGTCTTTTAAAACCCTTTTAACGGAAATAACACAGATCTGACGTGGGGAAGAATCGCATCAACTGATGCGCCTTCTGGAAAGGGCGCAACATCTGCTGCGCCTCTTCCAGGGGCGCTTTCGATTGATGCACTTCTTCTTCTTCCTCGGGTTTTTGTTCCTTTCGTCTTTTATTTTTCTTTCTTCGTTCTTTCCCTTATTTCACCTAATAATTTTCAAATTAGTTTTTATGAATCCATTTCAATAATTTTCGACTTAAATCCCTTATAATTAATATTTGTGGGTTTTCGCCACAAATTCAAACTCGGATTTTAGAGACTCGATTCGTTCATATCAAGTCCCTTGATTTCGTCTTTGATACATGTTTTTAAATCTGTTTTCTTCATCAATTCGTAATCTTTTGTTTCCACCATTAACTTCAAGTTTGTAAATAAATCAATTTCAACATCGTAAATAATATCTAACTTATAATAATTCGTTTTAAATTGTTTTCTTTCACTTCATGATGATCCCAGATGCATGTAAATCAATTAATCACTTCCACTCAAGTTACCAATCAATAAATCAATGTAAATTAATCAACGAACATTAAAAAACCGCGAGTCTGACTTTCACAGTCGGAACCCAACTCAAGAACAGACGCAGGAAGTGCTGCTCCTCTTCCAGAGGACGCAGCAGATGCTGCGCCTCTTCCAGAGGACGCAGCAGATGCTGCGCCTCTTCCAGCAGAGGACGCAGCAGATGCTGTGCCTATTCTGAGGTGGTTTCTGCCTCTGAACTCTTATCGTTTTGACGTAGGGTTTCTAATTAGGATTTTAATTAACCATTATTCTTATTATCACCATAATTCGACATATTTTCCAAATTTCCATATTTTCCTTATTTTCCAAATTTCCATAATTTCCTTATTTTCCAAATTTCCATATTTTCCATATTTTCCATATTTTCCAAATTTCCAAATTTTCCAAATTTTTCTTATCTTCCAAATTTCCATATTTTCCTTATTTTTCCAAATTTCCAAATTTTCCATATTTTCCTTATTTTCCAAATTTTCCTTTTCTTAAAATTTCTTTATTTTCCAATTTTCCTAATTTAAATCAATTTCCATTTCCTTATTTTTTCCAATTTTCTAATTTTCATTTATTCTTTTATTTTATTTCTAAAACTCTTTTGGGCATGTTTATGACGTAAATATAAGTTTATCAATTGTAATTTATTTCTTTATTTCGTATTCGTATTTATTATGTATGATTTATTTACTTGGTATTCACATGTAATTAATCTAACATTCACTTCGACCCCAATTTATGTGCTAATTACTTGTTCACCGACTTAGTCTAATTCCTCACTTGTTAGGATTAATCTAATGAATGTTGCATTGCATGCATGTAAATCGACAATATATCGAGTATGGACAATTTTCCCTAATCATTAGTAGAGGCCGCTATCGAGGCGGGGGGATTAGGTGTTCGATCAAAAGAGCTTCCTAATACGTACCCTCACCCCTTATTCCAGATCTCTGTGAACATCCGTGTTCATTGGCATCCACGAGAATCATTCTAGACATAGAATTCTAAGGGTAACGAGTTCTTGGTGTTCATGTCACCACTTTGTGTCTTGACATGGCACGAGGTATTCGAACGGTTTCCAATTTTCCACAATAAATTGGTGGCGACTCCACAAATGCAAACGCTTGTTCCCAAGCGCCCCCGTCGCCCATGTCCACACACACCCGTATTTCTATGCCCCCCACACCGCCTCCATTTTCGTAATGTCGAGTTTCATGAGGAGCCGGAGGTCGCCCTAGCTCTTAGTCGTCAATTCAAGACCGTCTTCCAACAACCCAATGAGGATATTGAGAGAGAGAGAGAGAGCGTCTAGAGGATTTGTTTGCGGGAGATGTGTCCCTACTATGAAGACGTGTATGGCGACTAGTTTATTTTTTTATTTTTTTTTATTTTTGTCTCTTTGAATGGATAATTTTATTTTAGTTTTTTTTTTTGTCTTTAACATTTTGTATGGATAATTATATTTCTGTTTTTTTTTTCTTATTTTAATTTTAGTAATCATTTTATTAATCAATGTCATAGTGAAAAACGAGATTTAAACTACAACTTAATTTAAACACGATATAAATTAACAATACGACATAAATTGAAAATACAACTCAATTAAAACATACTTAACGAAAAATAACAATACGACGTAAATAGAAAATACAACTTAATTAAAACGTATTTAACGGAAATTAAAAAAAAAACGACATAAGTTGGAAATACAACTTAATTAAAACATAGTTTAATTTTATTAAGCTCAAACTTAAAATCGAACTTAATTATCTTCAGCTGATGAACATGACGATTCCAAATCTTCTAGATCGTCTCCGGCCTCTATTTCTTCAGGTTGAACAGCAACATATTGATCATAGATATCTATGATGTCGATTTTTGAATTTCCGAGGTTGAACACTCTACCGGCACATAAATCAGAAAGTGTTGCGTAATCGAGCATGATCAGTATCCGCTCAAAATATTTGATGACAACACTTCACAACCTTCGATACTCCCACATCTTTTCTGTTAATGTTTCTGCAGACATAACATCGTCATTAACAGGAGGAGTGCGGAAATCCTCCCAGTTCCCGGTTAAGATGAGACACAGAACGCCAATTGGCGGATTTTCAAGCAAGTACCATAAAGTGGCACTTGGGACGACTAATTCAAGACGAGCCACTAACACTGGTAAATCCACAACAATTGAGTCGATCTTTCGTTGGTACACTATGATTTTTTATGCATTTGTGGCCATTTTAGTATTGTCGTGAATGGATTTGATTGAGAAATCGGAATTTTTAATAGTGAATAAGATGGGATGTTGTGATTGGAATGGACATAGCAAGGGGTATTTATAAAATTGATAACGGTAACAATTTTTTGAATTTCAAACGGTTATATTTAAAAATTTTGAACATTTATTTTCTTAAAATTTCAAACGGTTATGATGTTTAAATTTATAACGGTTATAATGTTTGAATTTATAACGGTAACAATTTTTTGAATTTCAAACGAACTTAAAATATATTACACAAGCGAACTTAATAATTTTTTTTTGAATTTCAAACGGTTATATTTTTGAATATTCAGCTGATAAACTGCCAAGTGTGATAACTGTCGCAGTATCATCATTTTGCCTTCTACGACGTCTTCTCGGTGTCGAACCCATGTATGCTTGCCAGTTCTTAATGTTCCCCGTTGGTATAACGTATCAAGGTGAACAACACTAGCATCTCGATACGGCAACCAAGCGGGGTGAAGTGGTGGCATAGGTAGACTCTCAGGTGGCCCTCTAGAATGCAACCCCATCTAATGGATACGGTATAGGACAATCCACATAATACCGAACGGTTGTCTGTCTTCAATTGAGGTCTTCAATGGCATGATAGTGTTGCAACTTCCGTCCCAAACTTTCTTTCCATCTTCCCCTCGTGTATGACTAATAACACATATTTTCCAGTTGAAAAGTGTTGCAAACACGAGCAAATGGTCACCACACATCCAGTAGGCCACCCCATAACTAATTGGAGCAAGGAACTCAGTCCGTATAAGAGCCGACTCAAACCCTGTCAGACCGGTGGTCGATGATGGGTAAATTCCGAACAACTTTCTGTATATTTCGTTGCTCTTCAACTCCCTGGCACACCATTCCCACATAACTATATAATCTACCTCTTTCCCTCGTTGGGCGTGAGATATAACCCGGAATCTACAATGCGTGCCATCTCCAACATTCATCCAACCGTCAAGTGGCCCCAAAGCACCTCAGGAACACCATACTGTTTGGCCCATGATAATATAAGGCCAATGGTGAAGTTTCTTTCCAACAGAGCACTGGGAGTTCCTGATTCGAAATCACCATGTCTTTGTTGTGATGGTTGTGCATTTGTTGAACCATCAGTACTTGGTGTCCCGAACTTCCTTTATACATTCTCGAAACCCGACTTATTTCTAGTTTTAGAACCTCTCGTACGATCTTTTATATGCTCATTGACAGGGGGAGGCAAATTTTCTTCATCCTCCGGGTGGGAGAAGTCACGCAACAAGTATATGACTGCCCTTCAGTAAACCGGGTCACTGTTTCTCGCACCTTCAACTAATTCCTCAAACAAAATCACCATCATTTTTCAGCATTTGTTGAGGACTATCATACACCAATGTCTTCCAAAAAATATAAACATCCTTCAGATGGACTCTCAAACCTTTGTTTTTCAAAGAAACCAACTTGCATGCATAAGATAATCCATGAGTCGTTGATAGAACGTGTCCATATTGATCCTAAACCCCGATACCCAAACCAAGGTCTCTCAAAAGTTCTTTCGCAATTACCTTAATGGCCATAGTAGACACGTCCCTTGCAACAAGGAGAAAGTACGGTGTTATCCTTGGTCTACTCATTGAATCTTCGAGCTCTTTTCTAATTTTAGAGTGTCGACCTTCTAGCACGCCGTGGATACGGGACCACATGGTATCAAGTGTGAGATAACTGCTTTTCAACCAAGCCTTCAATAGAGAATGGGTTGACTCAACACGGGAAGTTACCGTGTTACCAAGATGGAAGCACTCGTTTGTATAACATAATACAAACTTTGCCGTGTGCTCACCGCAAGTGTTCCCGATATAAGTGGCCAAAGGAACCCACTTGATATATAAGATCCTCCACCAACGCTGAAACTCTTGCTCGATAGGTGCATCGATCATTTTATTCGAACCCGATTCTGGATTTGTCATGACATGTTTCTTGTAACTCTCGCTTTGTAAAATAGTGATAGCTTTAGTATTGATAGCTATGTACACGTGCCATCGACACAATAAATGATCAACCCCGGGATATAGTGCATTAAGAGCGTAGATCAAACCCAATTCCCGGTCGGTGACAAAAATAGAAGGGGACGCTCCCGTAGAATCTAAAATGTCACCTAACTTATTCAATAACCACTTGTAATACTCCTCGGACTCGGTAGGAAGCATCGAACATGCAATTAAGAACGCCGATCCAGTGGGGGTGACACCAAGCATCTCAATGACTGGATTCTTGTATATGTGGTATTATACGTCGAATCCATGATTACTACATAAGGATAAGCCCGAAACAACTTCACGGAATCAGGATGTGCCATGAAAACATGTGTGATCTCTTTTGTCTCGGGATTACTCTCATGCCAATGCTCGTATTTCGCTTGTACCGCTAGAGCCAACATATGTTGACTAGTGTTCCTTTCACCCCTAACTTCTTGCCTAATTTTCCTTTCTCGTTATATATCTGGGTGCTTGACGGTTGAGGTTTTTTGGGGGTTTTCAAATGAAGATCATTTTTAATATCCCTCGGTAGAACCCCAGCCATAGTTTGTTGCCTAACATATGCCTTCTCCTCCTCATCCAATCCCGCGAAGTGCTGATGTAACACCCCCATACACCAAGGTGCCTTACCAAGACTATCTAATGTATGAAAGTGCTACCATCTCGGTTACTCAAGATAATGTATATCAAACTGAGCATAAACGAGCATACTTTATTAGATAAGTTTAAAGTGATACATAACAAAATCCAAAACTATCAAAAGAGATACAACTGTTCCAAAATCCAAAAATAACTAAACAAATATAAAGTCTGAGAACACAGCGGAAGACTCTAGACGACTCGTGGTGACTCAATCCCAGCTATCCCTCGTGCATCCGTATCATACCTGCTCAATAACTGCTCACCATCCCCGAATGGATCACCACAGTTTTTAAAACATTTAACGGGGTCAGTTACTGATTACACAATATAAGATAAAGCAATATCAACAATACATACCATCCTCCAATACCGTCACATCACCAATTACCTGACTAGCCTGAAGGTCTAGTCCTGCCAGATTACGACCACAACCAGTAATCCACACCACCAGTGGGGGACCACAACCGTTCCCACCTAAGCCCCGCTCATCAATACCGAGCGCTAACCCATGTTGCTTAATGTGAACATCCCCTCTTGTGGCGGGTTCCACATAGGGCAAATCAAGGGCGTTAAGCCACTCCCGCAAGTGACTCCACTCAACCGAGGGCGCACCTGGCGAACACAGACAAACAACAAAAACCAACTACAACATCAACTATTATTAATTCAATATGATATAGGACAATAACATCAATCAACCATCATCAATCAACCAACCATCTAATACACATGTAACCAATAACTGAGTAGGAAATCCTACCTGCAGAAGCAATCACCAATATCGTCACAATCAGCGAATCTGAAACGTTCCTCTACGAAATCATCTCCTATCAATCACACAATCATACAATCATTATCTAACCCAATAATACACCAAAAACCCCCAATCTATCCAAATAGAGCTTAAACCAAAATCAATGAAATAATATAAAAACTATACTAGGATCTTACCCACAACGCGACGGTCTCAACGGCGTAAAGAACTCTGGATTCCGACGACACAAGCCTTGGGATTTGATAGCAACAAGAGAGATAAGAAGAAACGTAACTTGTTTTTATCTTTGTGAAAGTTAAAGTAGGGTAAAAGTGAAAAAAAACTGACGGATTATGTTTTTATATCATTCTCACATTGCTATCAAAACCCGGCAAAATAACCCGTAAAACCAACTTACTCGATCGAGTAAGTGACTTACTCGATCGATTGCCCACTACTCGATCGAGTGGCCCCTACTCGATCGAGTACCCATCAGATAGACACTGTTTCGTAACCAAAACTCACATACTCGACAGACTAAGCCTTACTCGATAGAGTACCCAACAGTATAGAAAACCGTAGTATTACAGTCTTCCCTCCTTAAAAATGAACTTCGTCCCCGAAGTTCAAACCAATACTCAAAAACAAACATACTAACTCGACCACGACACAACAACGCAACAAAAACTCAAAACAAAACCCTAACTACAACTCATACCGACTCAAAACAACCACTAACTATAGTAAAACCAACATAAACCATACCAAAAACTTATGCGATCATCTCCTACCCCCTAAAAGAAACATGGTTACGTCCCCGTAACCACACATACCTGATAGAAAAGAGACGGATACCGCTCCCTTGTAGCCTCGTTCGCCTCCCAAGTAGCTTCCTCAACCTCATGATTAGACCATAGAACCTTGAGCAACACCATTTCCCCGGACCTAGTTTTGCGAACCTTGCGATCAAGAATTTTTTTTGGCACCTCAAGATAAGACAAGGATTCATCCAAGTTGATGTTCTCCACCTCTAACACATGGGAAGGATCACTCACATACTTCCGTAACTGCGACACATGGAACACATTATGCACCCAATCCAAAGCTGGTGGTAACGCTAACCGATAAGCAACCTCTCCCACATGATCCAAAATGTTATACGGTCCAATGAAATTCTGGCTCAACTTCCCTTTCTTACCAAACCTCATAGCCCCATGCAACGACGATAATTTCAGAAGTACTTTATTCCCAACCCGAAACTCGATGTCCCGATGGCGCAAGTCTGCATAGCTCTTTCGTCGATCCTGGGCCGCTTTCATCTTTTGCCGAATCACTTTAACCTGTTCTATCATCTCCTGTAACATCTGTGGTCCTAAAACCACTACTCAGCTCTATCATCCCAGCAAATCGGACTCCTACACCTCCTCCCATATAAAGCCTCAAACGGAGCCATCCTAATACTCATGTGGTAGATTTTGTTGTAAGAAAGATCGATCAAATCCAACCTATCTTCCTGTGGACGTAGCCACCTGCGCATGCCCAGCCGATCTGTGGATAATGGCAGCGGTCTTTTGAAAGCCACGCTCGGCGGCGTAAAGATGCTTTCGACCGGATCGTTTTAGACCGGTCGGTTTCGTCTCGGTAGGGGTCTCGAAACGATTAGAGATGTTCGGAGTCGCCACCAAGTATTTGTGGGATGCTTGAAACCCATTCGAATCCACTTTATACCTCGGTCAAACGAAGCACAAAGCAGTGTTTGACATAGGTACTAAAGATAAGGAATCGTCCCTCTTTAGCATCCTATCTCTAGAATGACTCTCGTACGCCCTGGATAAGGTCGTCCACTATCCAAAGTTTCTGAGTAAGAGGTGAAGGTACATATTGGGAAGCCCTTTAATCAGACACCCAATCCCGCCCGCGGTAGCGGCCTCTACTGATCGATCTTGGTTGGTTGAATGCAAAAGTTGATAAAACGGTTTAAATCCATGAATGGCATCCAATAATTTAAACCTAACATTGAGAGCTTTCTAAGTCGGTTCATTTAATCCAAGTATCAAGTATAAGATATCGAGTTGGATTTATGGTTTTTTTTTGGCCTAAACCGTCCGGTAATCCGAACCACATTGGGCCAACTAATCCAGATTTCGGGGCGTGTCCAAGGATTACGGTATTTAAACCCCTCCTAATCGCAGTTGTGGGGGATCGATCCGCAGACCTCCCTACCAAGCGCAGCCCCATGCTACCATTGCGTCAACCAACGATTGGTAGTTGGATTTATGGTTGATTTGCATGCAAGACGGAAATTAAACATCCATTTACTGTATTAGGTTTATGGTGCATAACGTGATCCATTTGTCTTAATATGGCATTTTGCAAATATGATTTTTGAATGATCAAATTAGTCATCTGATCTGTCCTAGATCCGGGTTAGCCGGAGTCGGGATCGTCCTAGACTAATGCTGGAAAAGGAACAGACCCTGCACCAGGCGGCCACATGAGGCGCGAGCCTGTTGGCGGTGCAAGGAGGTCTCCCCTGGTTTTGAAAATTATAAAAAAAAGGCCTGTTTAGGCGCGGGTCAGTCAACGGTTTAAGACGCATTATGGCCATTTGAAAAACGTTTATAAAACGTATTGAAAATGGGTGTTTGAATCCGTTTTGGTTTGAAAGGGTCATTTAGACCGTATTTGTGTTGATTTGAAGAACGAGACTTGAATAATCGTCATTGTTTTGATGGTATTCGATGTCGGGTTCGACTTGACATGGATAGTTTTGGGAATGATCATGAACTAATTGTTTTGAGTTCATTTGAATATAATTAGCCGATACTCATCATCGTACCCGGAATTAAATCCGGCATGGTATGTGGAACCAAGGATGACTTTGTGTTGGTGACTAATACATTTATTTGAAAATGTAAAGAAGTGATGAAAGGTTTTAAAATACCTTTCAAAATGTAAAGAAATGAAATAAAAGGCTTTAAAATACCTTTTAAATGTAATTAACCAAATATTATCACCGAAACACGGATTGAACCGTCATGGTATTAGGAACCAAGGGTGAAAAATGTTTTATGGTTAAAACTTGTAAAAATAAAATAAAACGAAAGAGGTTTGAAAATATTCGAAATGGTAAAAACCGATTACAAATATAAAAATGAATTAATAAGGAAAGACGAGAACAAACACGGTTGAGTCTGACCTGGACATCCCATTGAGGCGCGAGCCTCTGTGCACAATAAGGGGCTTCTGTCTCAGGCCAAAACTCAGTTTTGGCTCGTCTATCCTATGTTTTGGATCGTGTTATGCATGATTTAGCATGTTATGGTCGTAAAACAAGTAAAGACATGATAAAGGAAGGATTTTTACATCCTCATACTTACATGCTTGGTTAGGGCGAGAAACCGACGTAAGTGTATCAACTCGTTTGGTCGGAAAAGACTCGGTTTAAAACCGTTTAAGTAAGTAAAACGAGTGTTTTATTAATATGGGTGACGGTGTAGTGGTCGGTCAAGTGATTTAATGCACGATGACGGTACCAAACAATGTGTAAGGCTTGTATTTACGATCGGTAGGTCGTAAATACGCGTCGGATTGTGACTTAGGAAGTCGAGTCGAGATTTTTAAGGGAGAAAAGAGGGGGCGGACACTCGCGTAACTTCTTAAATGGGGGCATTTGAGAGGTATTTATAGGAAAATGAGTGGTTGTGTGAGTTTTGAGCGACGTGGCCACCTGGGTTGCTCAAAGAGGCGCGAGCCACGTCGCGGGTCTTCGAGTTGTCCTGTCACTTTCACACAAGTGCAATCATGATTTGTTCTATCCAAGGATTTATAGTCACATGTTTGGTACTTGACCATTCATGAATCCGGGAAATCTTAGCATAGAAGGTCTTAAATGGTTTGTTTTTTGTGGTTGACTCGGTTTGACTCGTTGTTGGAGTCAGGATTTGAATTTTTAGTCGGTTTTTGGTCCAGTGTCGGTTTTGACTCTAGTTAGTGTCATTGCTACCCTGTCGTCATGAATTTAACACTCTAGGTACTTTTGAAAAGTTTTGAAATGTTTTATTTTCGAAATCGTTTTAAGTTTTCCGACGTAAAGTTGTACACGAACTGTCGATCAAACGCCGCGATTCCAAAGCACGTTATAGTCCGATAATCATCGGGTGTTTATTGGAGTCTCAGCAGATACTGGGTATCTATAGTGCCCCCACTTTGATTGAGGCTTGGACAGGGTGAAAGTCAAAGTAGAGCCCCCAGGTCAATCGAAGATTACAACCTGGAGACCCAAGCGACGTCAAGGCGGCTCGAAAGGATTCGGGCCAAGACCTGCCGTCGGGAAGGGTGACGCCAAGGAGACTTGAGGGTACGAGTCAAGGACCTGTCGTCGGGAACAGTTTAGAGTCTGTCGACTATCCGTGCGGGTCGTTTAATGTCCGTTAGACTACATACAAAGGCTCGCCAGCCATAAGAAGGAGTCATGCCTGAGGCATCTTCGGATATGTCCTTGCGTGTTTGCGGACCCTCGCCAGCCGTGGTGCGTACATGAGGAGGGCTCGCCAGCCGCGATGAGTAGTAAGGCTCTCCAGCCATGGCGCGTATCTCAGGAGGGCTCGCCAGCCGCGATGCGTTGTAAGGCTCGCCTACCATGGTGCGTATCTGAGGAGGGCTCGCCAGCCGCGATGCGTTGTAAGGCTCGCCAGCCATGGGGCGTACCTGAGGAGGGCCGCGATGCGTAGTAAGGCTCGCCAGCCATGGTGCGTATATGAGGAGGGCTTGCCAGCCGTGATGCATTGTAAGGCTCGCCAGCCATGGTGCGTATATGAGGAGGGCTCGCCAGCCGCGATGCATAGTAAGACTCGCCAGCCATGGTGCGTATCTGAGGAGGGCTCGCCAGCCGCGATGCGTTGTAAGGCTCGCCAGCCATGATGCGTATCTGAGGAGGGCTCGTCAGCTGCGATGCGTTGTAAGGCTCGTCAGCCATGGTGCGTATCTGAGGAGGGCTCGCTAGCCGCGATGCGTTGTAAGGCTCGCCAGCTATGGTACGTATCTGAGGAGGGCTCGCCAGCCATGGGGCGGTCGGTTAATTGACCGTGAGAATAGCCGCGTCGGATGGGCTTGTTTTGAAAGTAGCGGACTCATGAGGCCGCCGTGGAAATAGTGAATTTGAATTTTCACTACTGTTGTCTTTGAAATAAGCGGGTTCCGCGAGGAAGCCCCCTGTTGACATTTGAAGGAATAATGAATTTTGAATTTTCGCTACTCGTTTTGAATTTGAAGTGGCGGTTTTAATCGCCGTTTATTTAAATTTTGAAGGAAATAGCGAGTTGTAAATTTTCGCTATTATGTTTGAGGTGACGGTTTATGTTGCCACCGTTGACGTGTGAAGGAAATAGTGAATTTTGAATTTTCACTATTATTTTTGAAGTGACGGTTTATGTTGCCGCTGTTGACATGGGAAGAAAATAGTGAATTTTGAATTTTCACTATTATTTTTGAAGTGACGGTTTATGTTGCCGTCGTTTGAAATTTGAAGAAATAGCGAATTTGAAATTTTCACTATTATTTTGAAATTGACGGTTTTAATTGCCTCGCTGAAAATTTGAAAAATAACGAATTTAAAATTTTCGCTATTATTTTGAAATTGACGGTTTTAATTACCGTCGTTTGAAATTTTGAAGGAAAATAGTGAATTTTGATTTCACTATTTGTTTTGTATTTGAAAAATGACGGTCCTTAATGTCGTCATTGAAAACTTGAAGTTTGTTATGGGAAATTGGGCCAAAGCCCAAAATTTCGCTGAAAGAGCAGGGAGCACCCCATTGAGACGCGAGCAACCTGACGAATTAAGGGAGCTTCCCTGTTTTTCTGTAAAAGACGCGAGAATGGTTCGCATACCATTCTCACTTCGTCTTCAACCTTTCGACAAAACGAACCAAAAACCGCCATTATTGGTCTCTAGCTTGCTTTCATTCGTGCCATCATCAATAATGTCATCTCAAGGTATGTATTTCCTCTTGAATCCATTTGAATTTATTGGTCTTTTTGATAGATTGAATTAGGGCGTACCCTTGAAAATCGATTTGGGCGTTTTTGATTGAGCCCATTTTGAGTGAAATTGATGATTTCACTAGGTTAGAAACCTGTTTAGGAGTATAAGGGTGCTCTTAGTTTGCATTTTGGTCCCCGTTTGCGTCCCCCATGCTCGAAAAACGTGAGTGAGGCGAAGAAACTGTCTCATTTCACAATGCCAAGTTTATTTGCTCGGGTAATGGGTCCCATTAGGTTGCATTGTAGTTGGGAAAGACAGTATTTGCCATTGTGGACCTTTGTTGGGTATTGTGGGCAAAATTGGAATTTTTGCCTTTTGCGACGGTTTTATGTCTGACAGAATAAGCGCCTGTTTGAGCTTGAATTGAGTCAGTTTGCCTTGAAATGGACCCCATTGGCAGTTTAGGTCGCTTTGAGGCGTGATAAAATCATGTTGCCTCGTCGTGGTCGTATTTTGAGTTTTTGATCGGTTTGCGCTCAAATTGGCGTACGTAGGAATTGCCTTTTCGAGTCGTAGAAAAATACCCCATTGTACCGGGAACATATTTTGGTTTGTTGGCGGACCTTGTATGGGTTTTGGGTGCCGTTTTTCTGTTGTGGTTATTTTGGCTCGTCTTTTGCTTGAAAAGAAGGGCGAGTCGTTTTTTGTGCGTTTTTTTTGTGGATTGTTTTTGTTTGGTTGGATTTGGGCGGGATTTCCCTTGTTCTGCTTTGCAGGGTTTTTGGATTCGTCCATTTTACGCCGTCGTAATGCCAAAATTTCGGTTGACGTTCTTTGTTTGCAGAAGAGTGTTCGGGACAGGCTGGGTCCCTTGCTGCGACCTTTGAGAAGTTGTTTGGGACGGGGCCGGTTAAGACTCCGGTTAGTGCACCTGCCGCGATAGTGGGGGACGCTTCTGAGGAGGAGGGGCCCCCTGAGGAGACTGTTGGGGCCGAGAGGGCCGTTGAGGGGCGTGAGGAGCCCGTTGTTGGGGCTACTGGCGTTGAGAGAGCTCAGACTGGGTCTGAGGCTGGTACCTCCGGGAGGAGGGTTTCTATGAGGAGGCGGACTCCTCGGCCGACCAGACTGATGTTACGGAACGTCGCTAGGATCATTGAGATGCCTTCTATCCGTCACGTTGAGTCTCGTGGTCAGAAGAGACGGAGAGCGGAGACGGTTGAGGACGATGCTGACGTCGCGAGTTGGGTGGCTAGATGGGTTACAGCCCCGCAGGGGGTTGAACCTACGGGCGGAGCCTTCTTGGGCCGAGGGTTTTGACGGTAGCCAGTTGCTGCTTCGACTGGACAGGCACATCCCCTACCACGCTCACGAGGGCTTGGTGAGTCATGTTACCTGATTGAACTTTCGTCACTTTTGAAGTGTCAGACCTGAATAGGTGTTCTGACGTTGTTTATTTTTGATTTCAGGAGATCTGCACCATGAGGACTTTCTCGGGCTTCAATACCTGCCTGGGCTTTTTCGATGTTCTCCGAGCCGGTACGAGGGCGTTGATAGAGAGGTCGGCTTTTGGGCCGTTGGTGGCCGCTTGGCGGGATATTCACAGGTCTTCGATTAGGTCGAACCTGTGTCTGATCCGTGCCATATTGGAACGGTACTGGGATACGACGTCGTCGTTTCACATGGAGTTTGGGGAGGTCGGTGTGACCTTAGAGGATTTTGCCATGATATCCGGCCTCCCTTGTGGCGAGACGCCTATTGAGTTCACAGAGACACCGGAGAGGGTGTCTTCTCCTGCGGTTACTCGTCTGATCGGTACTGTTTTGCCTGAGCCTTCTGACGTTACTTCGTACCTGATCGCAAGTTCGTATGTGAGAGACAACTTCAGAGGGAAAGTGGCGGGTGCTGCTCCGGCGCCGTTGGCGAGTCCGGAGGTTGAGGCTAGAGCTGGCGCGCAGGAGGCACGGTTGTGGTTGTGGTACTTCTTGGGTGCCACGTACTTTGGTGACAAGGGTGAGCGCTTGTCGACCAAGGTACTTCCTCTCCTTGCTGACCTTGACACTTTGGGTCAGTTTGACTGGGTTACTCCGGCTTTAGCGAGTTTCACCCGGTACTTGCACGCAGCAGTACGTCCGGAGGCAGTGGGGTATGGTAGTGCCCCTGGTTTGGTTGGTCCTGGCCTCATCTTTGAGGTACGAGCGTTTTTTTTTTAGTTTGATTTTGATTTTGGCAATTTTGTTATGGGAAATTGGGCCAAAGCCCAAAATTTCGCTGAAAGAGCAGGGAGCACCCCATTGAGACGCGAGCAACCTGACGAATTAAGGGAGCTTCCCTATTTTTCTGTAAAAGACGCGAGAATGGTTCGCATACCATTCTCACTTCGTCTTCAACCTTTCGACAAAACGAACCAAAAACCGCCATTATTGGTCTCTAGCTTGCTTTCATTCGTGCCATCATCAACAATGTCATCTCAAGGTATGTATTTCCTCTTGAATCCATTTGAATTTATTGGTCTTTTTGATAGATTGAATTAGGGCGTACCCTTGAAAATCGATTTGGGCGTTTTTGATTGAGCCCATTTTGAGTGAAATTGATGATTTCACTAGGTTAGAAACCTGTTTAGGAGTATAAGGGTGCTCTTAGTTTGCATTTTGGTCCCCGTTTGCGTCCCCCATGCTCGAAAAACGTGAGTGAGGCGAAGAAACTGTCTCATTTCACAATGCCAAGTTTATTTGCTCGGGTAATGGGTCCCATTAGGTTGCATTGTAGTTGGGAAAGACAATATTTGCCATTGTGGACCTTTGTTGGGTATTGTGGGCAAAATTGGAATTTTTGCCTTTTGCGACGGTCTTATGTCTGACAGAATAAGCGCCTGTTTGAGCTTGAATTGAGTCAGTTTGCCTTGAAATGGACCCCATTGGCAGTTTAGGTCGCTTTGAGGCGTGATAAAATCATGTTGCCTCGTCGTGGTCGTATTTTGAATTTTTGATCGGTTTGCGCTCAAATTGGCGTACGTAGGAATTGCCTTTTCGAGTCGTAGAAAAATACCCCATTGTACCGGGAACATATTTTGGTTTGTTGGCGGACCTTGTATGGGTCTTGGGGTGCCGTTTTTCTGTTGTGGTTATTTTGGCTCGTCTTTTGCTTGAAAAGAAGGGCGAGTCGTTTTTTGTGCGTTTTTTTTGTGGATTGTTTTTGTTTGGTTGGATTTGGGCGGGATTTCCCTTGTTCTGCTTTGCAGGGTTTTTGGATTCGTCCATTTTACGCCGTCGTAATGCCAAAATTTCGGCTGACGTTCTTTGTTTGCAGGAGAGTGTTCGGGACAGGCTGGGTCCCTTGCTGCGACCTTTGAGGAGTTGTTTGGGACGGGGCCGGTTAAGACTCCGGTTAGTGCACCTGCCGCGATAGTGGAGGACGCTTCTGAGGAGGAGGGGCCCCCTGAGGAGACTGTTGGGGCCGAGAGGGCCGTTGAGGGGCGTGAGGATCCCGTTGTTAGGGCTACTGGCGTTGAGAGAGCTCAGACTGGGTCTGAGGCTGGTACCTCCGGGAGGAGGGTTTCTATGAGGAGGCGGACTCCTCGGCCGACCAGACGGATGTTACGGAACGTCGCTAGGATCATTGAGATGCCTTCTATCCGTCACGTTGAGTCTCGTGGTCAGAAGAGGCGGAGGGCGGAGACGGTTGAGGACGATGCTGACGTCGCGAGTTGGGAGGCTAGATGGGTTACAGCCCCGCGGGGGTTGAACCTACGGGCGGAGCCTTCTTGGGCCGAAGGTTTTGACGGTAGCCAGTTGCTGCTTCGACTGGACAGGCACATCCCCTACCACGCTCACGAGGGCTTGGTGAGTCACGTTACCTGATTGAACTTTCGTCACTTTTGAAGTGTCAGACCTGAATAGGTGTTCTGACGTTGTTTATTTTTGATTTCAGGAGATCTGCACCATGAGGACTTTCTCGGGCTTCAATACCTGCCTGGGCTTTTTCGATGTTCTCCGAGCCGGTACGAGGGCGTTGATAGAGAGGTCGGCTTTTGGGCCGTTGGTGGCCGCTTGGCGGGATATTCACAGGTCTTCGATTAGGTCGAACCTGTGTCTGATCCGTGCCATGTTGGAACGGTACTGGGATACGACGTCGTCGTTTCACATGGAGTTTGGGGAGGTCGGTGTGACCTTAGAGGATTTTGCCATGATATCCGGCCTCCCTTGTGGCGAGACGCCTATTGAGTTCACAGAGACACCGGAGAGGGTGTCTTCTCCTGCGGTTACTCGTCTGATCGGTACTATTTTGCCTGAGCCTTCTGACGTTACTTCGTACCTGATCGCAAGTTCATATGTGAGAGACCACTTCAGAGGGAGAGTGGCGGGTGCTGCTCCGGCGCCGTTGGCGAGTCCGGAGGTTGAGGCTAGAGCTGGCGCGCAGGAGGCGCGGTTGTGGTTGTGGTACTTCTTGGGTGCCACGTACTTTGGTGACAAGGGTGAGCGCTTGTCGACCAAGGTACTTCCTCTCCTTGCTGACCTTGACACTTTGGGTCAGTTTGACTGGGTTACGCCGGCTTTAGCGAGTTTCACCCGGTACTTGCACGCAGCAGTACGTCCGGAGGCAGTGGGGGATGGTAGTGCCCCTGCTTTGGTTGGTCCTGGCCTCATCTTTGAGGTACGAGCGTTTTTTTTAGTTTGATTTTGATTTTGGCAATTTTGTTATGGGAAATTGGGCCAAAGCCCAAAATTTCGCTGAAAGAGCAGGGAGCACCCCATTGAGACGCGAGTACCCTGACGAATTAAGGGAGCTTCCCTATTTTTCTGTAAAAGACGCGAGAATGGTTCGCATACCATTCTCACTTCGTCTTCAACCTTTCGACAAAACGAACCAAAAACCGCCATTATTGGTCTCTAGCTTGCTTTCATTCGTGCCATCATCAACAATGTCATCTCAAGGTATGTATTTCCTCTTGAATCCATTTGAATTTATTGGTCTTTTTGATAGATTGAATTAGGGCGTACCCTTGAAAATCGATTTGGGCGTTTTTGATTGAGCCCATTTTGAGTGAAATTGATGATTTCACTAGGTTAGAAACCTGTTTAGGAGTATAAGGGTGCTCTTAGTTTGCATTTTGGTCCCCGTTTGCGTCCCCCATGCTCGAAAAACGTGAGTGAGGCGAAGAAACTGTCTCATTTCACAATGCCAAGTTTATTTGCTCGGGTAATGGGTCCCATTAGGTTGCATTGTAGTTGGGAAAGACAATATTTGCCATTGTGGACCTTTGTTGGGTATTGTGGGCAAAATTGGAATTTTTGCCTTTTGCGACGGTCTTATGTCTGACAGAATAAGCGCCTGTTTGAGCTTGAATTGAGTCAGTTTGCCTTGAAATGGACCCCATTGGCAGTTTAGGTCGCTTTGAGGCGTGATAAAATCATGTTGCCTCGTCGTGGTCGTATTTTGAATTTTTGATTGGTTTGCGCTCAAATTGGCGTAGGAATTGCCTTTTCGAGTCGTAGAAAAATACCCCATTGTACCGAGAACATATTTTGGTTTGTTGGCGGACCTTGTATGGGTCTTGGTGTGCCGTTTTTCTGTTGTGGTTATTTTGGCTCGTCTTTTGCTTGAAAAGAAGGGCGAGTCGTTTTTTGTGCGTTTTTTTTGTGGATTGTTTTTGTTTGGTTGGATTTGGGAGGGATTTCCCTTGTTCTGCTTTGCAGGGTTTTTGGATTCGTCCATTTTACGTCGTCGTAATGCCAAAATTTTGGCTGACGTTCTTTGTTTGCAGGAGAGTGTTCGGGACAGGCTGGGTCCCTTGCTGCGACCTTTGAGAGTTGTTTGGGACGGGGCCGATTAAGACTCCGGTTAGTGCACCTGCCGCGATAGTGGAGGACATTTCTTAGGAGGAGGGGCCCCCTGAGGAGACTGTTGGGGCCGAGAGGGCCGTTGAGGGGCGTGAGGAGCCCGTTGTTAGGGCTACTGGCGTTGAGAGAGCTCAGACTGGGTCTGAGGCTGGTACCTCCGGGAGGAGGGTTTCTATGAGGAGGCGGACTCCTCGGCCGACCAGACGGATGTTACGGAACGTCGCTAGGATCATTGAGATGCCTTCTATCCGTCACGTTGAGTCTCGTGGTCAGAAGAGGCGGAGGGAGGAGACGGTTGAGGACGATGCTGACGTCGCGAGTTGGGAGGCTAGATGGGTTACAGCCCCGCGGGGGTTGAACCTACGGGCGGAGCCTTCTTGGGCCGAGGGTTTTGACGGTAGCCAGTTGCTGCTTCGACTGGACAGGCACATCCCCTACCACGCTCATGAGGGCTTGGTGAGTCACCTTACCTGATTGAACTTTCGTCACTTTTGAAGTGTCAGACCTGAATAGGTGTTCTGACGTTGTTTATTTTTGATTTCGGGAGATCTGCACCATGAGGACTTTCTCGGGCTTCAATACCTGCCAGGGCTTTTTCGATGTTCTCCGAGCCGGTACGAGGGCGTTGATAGAGAGGTCGGCTTTTGGGCCGTTGGTGGCCGCTTGGCGGGATATTCACAGGTCTTCGATTAGGTCGAACCTGTGTCTGATCCGTGCCATGTTGGAACGGTACTGGGATACGACGTCGTCGTTTCACATGGAGTTTGGGGAGGTCGGTGTGACCTTAGAGGATTTTGCCATGATATCCGGTCTCCCTTGTGGCGAGACGCCTATTGAGTTCACAGAGACACCGGAGAGGGTGTCTTCTCCTGCGGTTACTCGTCTGATCGGTACTGTTTTGCCTGAGCCTTCTGACGTTACTTCGTACCTGATCGCAAGTTCGTATGTGAGAGACCACTTCAGAGGGAGAGTGGCGGGTTCTGCTCCGGCGCCGTTGGCGAGTCCGGAGGTTGAGGCTAGAGCTGGCGCGCAGGAGGCGCGGTTGTGGTTGTGGTACTTCTTGGGTGCCACGTACTTTGGTGACAAGGGTGAGCGCTTGTCGACCAAGGTACTTCCTCTCCTTGCTGACCTTGACACTTTGGGTCAGTTTGACTGGGTTACGCCGGCTTTAGCGAGTTTCACCCGGTACTTGCACGCAGCAGTACGTCCGGAGGCAGTGGGGGATGGTAGTGCCCCTGCTTTGGTTGGTCCTGGCCTCATCTTTGAGGTACGAGCGTTTTTTTTCTAGTTTGATTTTGATTTTGGCAATTTTTTTTGAAAAGATTGCCTGATTTGTTTTTTGTTGTGTTTGGTTACAGGCTTGGTTGTATGCTTACTTCGTCCCTCTACGTCCGGGGACTACAGGTGGCGTCCCTTTGACCTACCCTGCTGTGAGGGGTTGGACGGTGGCTCGGAAGAAGTCGATTAAGTCGACTTACGAGGATTGCCGGTGTCGTGTGAACGCCCTTCGAGTTGCTGACGTAAGTTGCTATTCCTTACTCCTTCTTTATAGAAATAGATAGAGATAGGATGACTAGGTAGCTTAGGAAGCCCCAGTCGGTTGAGTAGCTCTGTCTTGAATGCAGTTTGTCGGGTGGCCTTGGGAGCACTACACGGAGGTGTCGGCCGCTGTCAGGGAGCGTCTGTGACCTCGCAGCTCCCAGCGCTTGTACCTGGAGACGGCGATCGAGCCGGTTTGGTACTTGGGCGATCGTTTAGCTCGCCAATGCCTTACTGAGATCTTCGTGGTACCGGTCGACCCGCCTAGGGTGTTGTTCCAGGAGTCGACTCCCGACGAGGTTGAGGAGCACCTTCACGGTCAGGGTGGTGAGGAGCTGTTGCTGCGGGCCGTTGACTACGACACCTTCCGGTTGTCGAGGCTTGCCTGGTACCCGATCGAGGTATATTTTCCTCTGTTCTTTTGTTTTCGTTGCCTCTTTTGATAGGAGGGTTTGTTATTTTTGACATGGATCCAAACTGCAGAGAGTCGACAGGCTGATAAGGACTCAGCCCCCAGCTTTCCAGGTGGAGACCACCTTTTAGGGGCCGAGTGGCGATGAGCTACAGTTGCGCTTACCAGAGCCTGCGGTTGCTGAGGTGACCGATGTTGGCATGGAGTGGAGGTTGGTCGTTCTGAGCGTGAGTTCCTGACTTGAACATTTTTCCCCATTCGTGTTTTACCTTGCATTGTATTGAAGAACCCATTGGCTGTAGGTGACGACAATTAGTCATCAAGCTTTGTGGCGGATGGCTAACCGCTGGAGGGCGCTTGCTGGTGACCTGGCTGCGAGGGACTTTCTCAGGTACTTTTTGTGTGTTGTTTTTGTGTATTTTGTGTTGCATTTCATGTTTTTAGATCTTGATAATCTGTATTGTGTTTGACAGAGTACTGCGGATCCGGCGGAGCTTGCTCAGGTCCGTGCTGAGTTGGATACAGCCAGGTCGATGATCGAGGCCCAGGGATTGGGGATCACCCGTCGAAACAAGGAGTTGAGGCGTCGTGAGGACGAGTTACGGAGCCGAGACGCGGAGATTGCCTCTCTCAGGGCTCAGTTGGCTGCTGCGGAGGAGCTTCATGTCGAGATGGAGCGCGAGACACTGGAGAGTTCTCCGGAGATGGAGCCTGAGTAGGTGGTAGTGTCTACCTTGGCTGCGACTCCTCGTGAGACCGGGATTGGTCCAACGGGAGGCGCTGAGTAGTTGTAGTAGCTTGTCCGTGTCTTGGACTCTTGCTTGTACACATTTATATTTTGCGTGAGGCGGTTTGTATACATGTGTTTTTGGATTGTGGTTCATTTTGTGATTTTTTTCTTTTTTTGTGTTGTGTTTCGGAGGAGCGCCGTCGGATGTCAATTCCCCTTTTGCTTTGCACTAGTTCCTGCATCGTTAGTGTAGAAAAACAAGCAACAGGTAGCACATATGCATAAGCGTAAAAACGTAAAAGCATTTGATCGAAAACAAAATTTAACCGCGATGACACGAAGTTAAAAATTGAAATTTAAAATTTGAAATGATGTTTTGAAAATTTTTACGACAAGTCGTCACGTTTGGATTCCAAAAGGAAATGATTTGAAAATTGAGCAATTAACTCGTGTCTTGAATTAAATTGCGTCGGAATTGTTGAAATTGATTTGTGACTAGAAAAATTCAAACTCAAACCGTCAGGGATGAATTTTAGAAAAGATTCTTATGAGTGTATTTGATTCGATTTTTGTGAGGTCAAGACTCGAATTTGTGAGTGCTTGAATTTTTGAGGAAAACTGATGTCGGTTATCAATTTTAGATTTTATTTTTGCTGGGAAAATTGCGAAAAAAGCGAAAAATTTTCGGAATTTTGATTGACATGGAAACGATCCGTCGCGGATCAGGGCGACTAGCCCTTCCCCCCTTTTTTTTTTAAAAAAAAGAAAAAACCGTATGTTTAAAGCTGCGTCATGGAAACCGTGTCGGATTTCGTAAAACGCGAAAACAAGGAAATGTGAGTGTGAGGAAACACAAAATGTCCTGGATCATCCCGAAGAGGCGCGAGCGTTCCAGCGGGAGGTTTGAGGTGTCGGGAGAAAACACAACTTGAAAGTGACAATTCAAAGCGAGAATCCCGGGAAGGGGCCTGAAGAGGCGCGAGCTATTGGGCGATAGAAGCCAGCTCTCCCTTTTTCTAAAAAAATGCGCTGATTGTTTTGTATAAATAGTGATGTTTGCGCTTCATAGTTTCATCATCCGAAGCACAAAAACATCTCTACAAAACCTCTTCTTCTTCTTCCACAAAAATAATTCATGGATGTCTTTGAGAATGCGTTGTGACAATGGTGCGGATTTGTCGTCTCCCGAAAAGTATCAACTCATTTGCATGGGAGTTGGTCAATTGTTGGTGCGTCAAGTCAAGGTGCAATCCTCATTTCTCGAAACATGTTCTCGGTTTTGGGATTCGAAACACCATGTTTTCGTTTTCCCGAAAGGTGAAATTTGTCCACTAGCCGAAGAAGTTGGAGCCATTGGTGGGTGGCCGGTTGTGTTTCAGTGCTTCCTCCGACTCGATTGTGCTACAAGGAGAAATTCCGTTCAATGTTGGGCTTGTCGATAAGTCAAGTCAACTTCCTTCTTGCTCCACATGGTACGGATATGTTGGCTCTTATCAACATCTTCTCGAACCGATTGGATACCAATGTTTCGGAGGTGGCTAGGAGAAGGGCTCTTGCCTTTTGCCTTGTCCATTTGTACCTCTTTGTTGATACTTTGAAGAAGGAGGGACCAAAATGCTATGGTAGCATGACCCTTGTACATGTGGTTGAGCAAATGGAGCATGGTAGATATCCATCATGGTTGGTGCTTGGCGAGATTATCGAAGCTTTGGACAAGGAAGGCTCTTTCGGAGAAGTTCCTTCATTTGGATCCCCAAGGATCCTCCAAGTGTGGCTATTGGAGAGGCTAAGGTACGTAGAGCCTTCGGTTGATTCTTCTTCTTATTCTTTCCGTCACCTTACCATGAGGAAGAAGTTGTACTCGGATAGCTTTGCTTCCACCGAAGCTTATTGGGCCGCAAGATTGGCGGAGGAGGGTGGTCCTCATATCCGTTGGGTGTTGCCATGGTGGCACTTGAGGTCCTTCACGGGGTTGCCCGCTTCAGGTGCTAGTCCACGTTCTTTGATGGTGGTGGCTTTGAAGGTTGCTTTCTTTATTTATCCCGAAAGGCTCATGAGGCAAATGGGGCGTCAACAAAAGGTGCCCGCTCAAGATACCCTTGTCCAAGAGAGTGTTTTTCGGAACTCTGAGCTTGTGGAGGTCTTTGAAAGGTGGGGGGCCACTCGGCCGCTTTGGGAGGTACCAAACCCCGTTGCCACGACATGGGTGACTCCCGCTTATGTCAAGTGGTCAAGAGCTCCGTCCTTGGAAGAGAGGTCTAAATACCGTAAGGATGAGGTTGTCGACTTGATTTATCGAGAGGTTGGCAAGGCCAACCGTGCCTTCTTTGAGGATTATGTTGATGGAGTTAGCCCGGATGTGATGAGACCACCAAAGAGGAGAAGCTCGGGTCCCAAGAATATGGTGGGCCGTGCATGGGCTCATTTCGGGCCGAACATGGGGTCTTGCAATAAACCGGAGGCCGTTGTCGTCTTAGACCCGTTGAGGATCCGTTCCGAAGAGGAAATACATGCTAGGCGGGCCAACAAGAAGAACAAGGGGAAGATGTACCCCGAGGGAAAAGGCAAGGGTAGAATGGAAGAGTGAAGACCTCCATTACCCACTTTATTATTATGTTGTATTAGTGTTGTGAGTTTTTATTATGTGGTACTAGAAATGTTTTGCGTGTTTTGTGCTAGTTTTATTATGTGAGGTGTTTTAGTCGACACCTTAGCTTTGACAAGTTGTAGACTCGTCGAGCTTTATTTGTTGTTGAAATTGTAATTCCTCCCATTATTAATTAAATAAGAGGATTACCCGTGTCAAAAATTGTGAACGCTTGTTTCTTCCATCCATTTTGTAAAGGCAATTCGGCTTGAATCGTCCTAAACATTTGCACTTGGGAAAGTGGGATTTTTGTGGGAAGGGAGAAAGGCTTATTTTTGCATTTTTGTGGGAAAAGGAATGGTTTTCCCTTTCCTTTTTTTTATGGGGATGTTTTTTGTATGTGGGTTTTTTTTGTTTTGATTATGGGGATGGTTGTATCCTTCTTGTGTAAGAAAGGACTGCCTACGTATCCACCTGAAGAGGTGAAATCAAACCACGATCGTAGTTCGGAATGTTTTGTGAATTTATTGGGTTTTGTGGTTGTATCCCTCAGGTATAGGAGGGATTGCCTACGTATCCACCTGAAGAGGTGAAATCAAACCATGCTCGTAGTTCAGGGGTTTTTGTTTGTTTTAGTGCAAATTGATGTTGCCTTTGACAGACCAAAGGACATTAGAAACGGGCAAGGTGCCACAACTTAGACTCGATAAAACATGCAATTTCAAATCAGAACGCGTTTGAGGAACTTGACTTGAAAAGGGTTAAGGTGGCCGCTAGTTGTAAAACTAGGGTTAGGTAATTGGTTGTTATGGTTCAAGGGTAGTATTTCTTGAGTTGGTCTAGGTTGGTCGGGTTCGTAAAATCCTCCCCATCTAGGTTTGACCTTCTTGTTGAATGCCCGTTGTATACGTTGTTGGTATAGCTGGACGTTGTGCAAGGCGTTGAGCCGCCGCTCGTCTAGAAAAGTGAGTTGCTCGTACCTTCGACGGGTCCATTCCGCCTCAGGGACTTGACTCTCCAGTAGGATGCGTACAGAAGGGACCTCTAACTCTACCGGTTGGACCGCCTCCATACCGTATGCTAGGTAGAAGGGTGTGGCGCCTGTCGGTGTTCGAATGGAGGTTCGGTATCCCTAGAGTGCGAATGGGAGTTTGCTCGGCCAATCGTGGTAGTTGTCTTGCATTTTCTTGATAATGGTGACAAGAGTTTTGTTCGCTGCCTCCACCGCTCCGTTGGTTTGGGGACGGTAAGGGGATGATCGATGTCGTTTAATCTTGTATTTGTCCAGCAAGGCGCGGAAGTGAGAACCTTGATCGCTGATGATTTCATGGGGTACCCCATATCGGCAGATGATGTTGTTTTGGATGAACTTGGCCACTTGTTTGGCGGTCAAGACTGCATATGATTGCGCTTCCACCCATTTGGTGAAGTAGTCGATGGCGACGAGGACGAAGCAATTCCCCTTGGTGCCCACCGGGTTGACTTTCCCGATGATGTCGATGCCCCAGGTTGAGAAAGGCAAGGGTGACGTCATGGTGTATAAAAGGGATGGCGGTATGTGTTGTATATTGGCGAAGATTTGGCAGTTGTGGCAATGTTTGACGTAGCTACGGTAATCGGCTTCCATGGTGGTCCAGTAGTAACCTAGCCACATAATTTTCCGGGTAAGCATCATTGCGCTCATGTGAGGGCCACATTCTCCGTCGTGAACCTCTCCCATGACTTTTTTGGCTTTATGATGGTCAATGCAAAGGAGGAGAATTGCTTGGGGTGTTCTTTTGTATAGTTGATCTTGGTTTATCACGAACTGTGATGCAAGTAAACGGATGGCTCTTTGTCCTCTTTGATTAGAGTTGGGAGGGAATTCGTTTTTGGTTTTGTAGTTGAGGATGGCTTGGTACCAAGGTTCATCACGGCTTTCCTCGTCATTGTTGATGGAAAAAATGTGAGCTGGCTTGCTCCTTCTCTCGACACATAGGGGCATCGATGTCATGTTGTCAGGTATATTGACGAGTGCGGCAAGTTTTGCCAGGGCATCAGCAAATTGATTTTCCTCTCGCGGCAAGTGGAAGTAGTCAACTTGGTCGAAGAACTCGGCCGCTTGATTGATTTTTGCTCGGTAGGGAGCTAAGCTGTCGCTTCGGATTTTCCATGATCCGGACACCTGATTTATGATGAGCGAGGAATCGCCGTGGACCCTCAATCTCTTTATGCCAAGTGTGATGGTTGCTTGTAGGCCGATGAGGCATGCTTCATATTCAGCGGCATTGTTGGTGACGGCGAAGTCTAGCTTGACTGAGATCGGAACATGTTCTCCCTCCGGTGATATTAGAAGGATTCCTACCCCGAAGCCTCTCAGATTAGATGCACCGTCGAAGTATAGGTCCCATGCGTCGGAATCGGCACAAAGGATGTCCTCGTAAGGAAGTGACCATGTGTCGATTGTTGGATTCTCGTTGACGGGGTTCTCTGCCAGGAAATAGGCGACTGCTCTTTCCTTGATAACCTTGAGGGGTACAAATTTGAGATCAAACTTGGACAGCATGAGTGTCCACCTAGACAGCCTTCCGTTTAGTAAGGGTTTTTCGAAGATGTACTTGACCGGGTCCATCTTGGAGTAGATGTGGACCGTGTAGCTGAGCATGTAATGCCGCAGCTTCTTTGTTGACCATACTAGGGTAAGGCATATCTTTTCCAGTTGGGTGTACCTTGTCTCGTACTCAATGAATTTCTTGCTGATGTAGTAGATGGCTCGTTCTTCGCCGTCGACTGTTTGTGCTAGCATAGCTCCCATGGCTGTGTCGGTGACAGTCAGGTATAGGGATAAAGGGATCCCCGGTTGAGGTGGCATGAGGACAGGAGGTTTGGATATGATTTCCTTTATCCTGTCGAAGGCTTTTTGGCAATCATCGTCCCAATCAGTGTGATCGGAGGCGCGAAGTTTCCTGAAGATTGGTTCACAAATCATGGTGAGCTTGGCAATGAAGCGGCTGATGTATTGAACCTGACCGAGAAATCCCCGAATCTCCTTCTCGTTCTTAGGCCGAGGCATTTATTGAAGGGCTTTGATTTTGGTTGGATCAATCTCAATGCCTCTTTTGCTGACGACGTGTCCCAAGAGTTTTCCGGAGGTAATCCCGAATGCACACTTCTGAGGATTTAGTCTCATGTTATATTTCCGCAGACGAGCGAAGAATTTCCGAAGGGTGTTGATGTGGCCGTCCTGTTCTCTTGATTTGACAAACATGTCATTGACATATACCTCTACCTCCTTGTGCATCATATCGTGTAGGAGAGTGGTAGCGATTCTTTGATAGGTTGCTCCGGCATTGATGAGGTCGAAGGGCATGACCGTGTAGCAATATGTACCCCACTGTGTAGTGAATGCAGTCTTGTGCATGTCTTCCTCAGCCATTTTAATCTGGTTGTACCCAGCATACCCGTCCATGAATGATAGGATGGCGTGCTCGGCGGTATTGTCCACCAGAATGTCAACATGTGGCAAAGGGAAGTCGTCCTTTGGACTCGTCTTGTTCAGATCCCTGAAGTCGACGCAAACCCGAATTCTCCCGTCTTTCTTCTGTACGGGAACAATGTTGGCCACCCAGTCAGAGTACTCAGACACTTTGATGAAACCGGCCTTGAACTGTTTGTCTACTTCTTCCATGATTTTTAGGGCCCATTCAGGACGCATCCGGCGTAGTTTCTGCTTCACGGGTTTAGCTCCGGGCTTAATGGGTATCCGGTGCTCCGCAATTTCTCTGTCAATCCCAGGCATGTCTCTATAAGACCAGGCGAACAAGTCTTTGTATTCGTGGAGGAGGTAAATGAACTGTTGTCTCTCCGAGGGGTCGAGGGTTGTCCCTATCCTAAGTTCTTGAGGTTTGTTGTCGGTTCCTACGTTAATAGGCTCGGCTTCCTCAATGATGGGGGTTCTGGTTTCCCGTTTGTCAAGTTCTTTGGCTAAGTGAGGTGGGTAGTCACTCAAGCCAAATTTCTCATAGTCATTCAGAATTGCATTGCAGTTAAATTGAGACGAGTCATAAGCTAACTTAGCGTTCATTACGTTGACCCGAGCAAAAAGCTCGGAGAGGACAGACATCTCATGGTCAGTTAGAGGCGACACAGCAGAGGAGGTGGCCTCTGGAACAGGGTCCAGGTTGTCACCTTTCATGGGAGTGGGGATGACCCTAGTAGACTCAGCCTCTGAATCAGCCACGACTTTGTGATAAAATAGCGGGAAGGGGACCTTGACTGGGACATAAGGAGTGTTAGGAGCTATGACAGACTCTGACTCCGACTCAGACTCAGATTCTTCTTCACTTCCCTCTTTGAACATTGGGCCTTCTCCAGTTGTGATCTTGAGAACGCGGCCTCGGCGATCGGTCCACTTGACGATCTTCCTCCACCCCTGTGTAGCTTTCTCCGGGTCAGTGTCGGAGATCAAGGCGGTTGGGTCAAATTTATTGTCCTTCAGGGCGATGTTGATAATGTCCTCATAGTCGAGGTGCTTGATTTTATCCTCTCCAAAGAGGAGAGTGACAGCTTGTCCGTCGAGGCATGAGGACAACTTAGACTCGGTTGATGCAGCTTCGATGTTGTCGGGGATGAAGTAGCAGTCCTGGAAGAGTTCCACACCCGGTTATCTGGTTTTGGCTACAGAGTCATTGATCGGCTCCAGAAAGCCATGGTAGAGCTCGGACTCTCCCTCGGGGACAAAGTATCCATTGAGGGTCAGATGATAGGGACGGAGGATAACTCCGTGCTTCTTGCGCTTCCGAACTAGGAGGTTCATCTCCTGGATATCTTCATCGGTAGGCTCGTATCCTAGCTCGAAGAGGATGTTGGGGACCTTAGCCCGTTTCAAAGGACGCAAGGTTCTCTTCAGTGGATTGAGAGGTAAACCTGGGAAGTAACCCTGGCGCATCATAATACGGTTGACTGTGAGGTTGGCAAACGGATCACACTCAAGGGGTGTTGACTCGTTAGTTGTGGCATTCACGGCTTGGAATTCCCACATTTCATTATCGTCCTCCTCAATGGCTTGGGAGGCTATTCCCTTTCTCATGACAGCTTTGATCGGGGAAGCAGGAATTGTGATTGTTTTCCCGTTGAAGGGGACCCTGATTTTCTGGTGGAGAGTTGAGGTAACTGCCTTGACGGCGTGAATCCATGGACGTTCTAGGAGCATATTGAAGGAGGCGTCGATGTCGACCACCTGAAAACTAGTTTGCCTTTCTAGTGGTCCGGTTGCGACGGTTAGAGTGATAAGCCATGCGACCTTGCAACGAGTGCCGTCATAAGCGCGTACTCCTTGGTTTGTCGGGACCAAATCAGCTTCCTTAATACCCAGTTTGTGAGCCATCTTGAGGGGAATGACATTCACTGCGGACCCGTCATCCATAAGGACCATGGGCACATTCTTCTTGAGACATTGTACGGTAATGTACAAGGCAAGATTATGATTGGCTCCGAAGGGAGGGATATCCTTGTCAGAGAAGACGACCGAGTTGTTCAAGTCAGGGGCGTCCCTTGTCATGTGCGCCAATATTTCTTCAGGGGAAGAGGTGGAGGGCACAGTTAATTTTCCCAAGGCTTGTAGCAAAGCCTGTCGATGCTCGAAGGATGTAGCAATCAGTTGCCAAATTGATATTTCAGCTTTTGCCTTCTGAAGCTGCTTGAGGATTGAATTCTCGGGAGCCTTTGGTTGAGTGTCCGCGTCCGGGGATAACTTGGTCATTCGTTGTTGGAGTGACCGTTGAATTGTTCGGGTTCTGATAGGGGCGTCCGGACCGGGTAAGGTGGCCGATCTCTTTCGCCTGCTTCCCTGGGATGATATAGACATCTTCAACATCATCTCTCCAGATGCCATTAATTTCCGAATTCCGAGGGTACCTTGGAGGGGTATTCCTCGGTGGGCAGTTTTTGTGAGGGACATTTTTGTGGGGGTGATTCTTGTGAGGGTAGTTATTGTGAGGCTGATTATTGTGAGGGTGATTATCGTGAGGTGCATGCCAGAATTTTCGCAGGAGCAATTTATCCTGGCGAGGGTAGTTTTAGGTGCTCGGGGGACTCTCCCTCGGGTGTGGTGGTGGAGGATTGAAGATAAGTCGACGGTAGGCATCGTCAAATCGGGTTATCCTTTCGGAGAGACTGGCTATGGCTTCCTCAACCTGTTGGAGCATGGTGAGCATAGTGGCGGCACTGAACACAAATACCCCGTCAGAGGGATCTTTCTCCAAGGCATTCACCTCGTCATCAACTGGCAGGATGAGGTGTGAGCAGTCCAGAGTTGGCTCATCGTTGGAGATAGCGTGGATTCCCAGAGGGTTCGTTTTGTTGTTTGGCTTAGTCGGCGGGGGTAAAGGCAATTCCCCTTTCTCAATCATGTCTTGGATGATGTGTTTGAGTTTGAAGCAGGTTTCCGTATCATGCCCTTTCCCTTGATGGTACTGACAGTAGGCATTAGGGTTCCAGAAGCGGTATTTCTTAGCATCGGTCGGATCCGGGGTGGGTTCGATCGGTTGTAACTTCCCCTGGTCCATAAGCCTCTTCAAGGCACTTGCATAAGTTGACCCTATATTAGTGAACACTCTCTGGGGCGCTCAGCTCTCTTAGCGGTCGGTTCTACGAGGTTGACCTCACCAATCTTGTTCGTTTGGCCATAAGGGCGAGATCTGGTTGAGGTGGATCCCTGGTAGCCTCTACCAGTGGTCTTGGCCAAGACACCCTTTCGGAGGTCATCTTCAATGCGAGTCCCGAGGATTTGCAGATCCTGGAAGGTCTTAATGTTTTGGTACCTCAGTAAGTTGGCATACACTGGTCGGAGATTGTTGACGAATTTTTCCACCAAGGTCGACTCACTCGGCTTGCTGACCAACTGAGTACTTACCCTTCTCCAACGGGTTAAGAACTCGGTGAATCCCTCCTTGTCATTCTGGGTTAGGACCTCAAGAGTACGGGTATTGGCTTGGATTTCAACATTGTCGGCGTATTGCTTGGCAAATTCAACTGCGACCTCGTCCCAGGTAGTGAGGTTCTTTGGATCAAGGGAGTAGTACCATTGAGGAGGGATCGGTTCCAAAGAGGACGGAAAGATCCGGGCGAAAAGTTCATGTTTGACCCGTTTTATGGCCATGTAGTCCTTAAAGGCCCGGATATGATTGAGTTGGTCCTCCATTCCTTTGAACTTGGGCACATCAGTCAGGGTAAAGTTATCGGGTAATTGATCCCCAACAGGTTCAAACCTTCGGTTGTTCTCAAGATGGATATTGTTACCCCGGGCAAGGAGCTGTTCTTCCAAGAGCTTTAGCCTCTTCTCAGTTTCAGTCAGAGGTGGAGTGTTATGTTCTCCGGTTTCTTTGTTTTCCAGGGTGTCGATACGGGTCTCGACACGATCCAGGGTGACCTTAAGGGCGGTGAGCAGGCTGGCTAGCTGAGCAGTCATGACATCTCTGTTGTTATCATTGTTGTTGTTGGACGAAGTTGAAGACGGGGCCATGGCTCTGAGGCAGAAAAACGGCTCACATTACAACTCAATCCGACACAGTTCAAAGACTGAACGCAGACAACATAAAGGAGGAGACAAAGATCAGACTCAACAAGACGAGGATGACCGTGTGTGGTGTGGGAAATAAATCTGTATACTTCCCTTAAACTTGAAGGATTATAACGATTTAATAAAGATGATCAATAGTCATAAAATAAAATACATAAACAAAAGTAAAGGATTCAGAAATAACCTTTGGTCCTAGCAAATATGGCCTAAGAACAATATCAAAATTGATATTCGCCTATTAGTTGCACCCATGACGATTTGAGATATGCCCTTTGATTATGCTAGAAATCAATCTAAAATTTTCTGTAAAATTTAATTGTCTTTGTGTTCTTGTGATGAGAAAGAGGAGGCAAGGTAAAGAAAAAGCATTAGGGTGGAAATAATTCTCACCCTTTCTTTTTATACAGACCAAAACTTAGAGTCAATTAGGAAAAGGAAAACTTTCCCTAATTTCGGCCAAGTGAACCGAAATAAGGAGTATTTTTTCTCCTTATTTTGGTCTTTCCAAAAATATATAAAGTGTGTTAAATTGTCATCTAGTGAGGATCGAACCCATGACCTCTTGGCTTGTGTACCCTCACTATTACCACTATGACACATTCAACTTGTTGATATTAAATACAACTGATTATATTTAACTACGAATTAACAGATTAATTCGTCTCAACTAACATTATATATATTTAATTAAATATAAATTATTATATTTAATTTACGAATTGACAGTTAATTCGTCTCAACTTAATATTATTTAATTTTCATTAAATAATTATCTCATCAACACATTGACTAACTTTTTAGTCATTTTGGGCATCAATGTAATTATATTTCTATAACCACATTTCTCAAACACGTCCTATAGGTGTGACCTTTAGGGACCAGTTGATCACCGCCATCTGTATGATAATAACGTCAAACTTTCTAGCAAGCCAACCGTTATTAGGTAAACGTTAATCAACTGATTAAATATACGAAGTATACCCTTGTGAACCTGTAAGAGATTTACAAATGTTATCACACTAATTTGTGGAGGACACAAGCTCCAACAAACTCCCACTTGTCCTCACAAGTGTATGTGCGATAACCGATTCTCATATCCTTTAAAATTTCTCCCACTCAATGTAAAACAATTTGCAAATCCGAATTCACAAAGGTCGTATTTTACAAGCGATCAGTATCAAGAGTGGTTTTCCCGACTAGAGAGTAACTTAACTGATAAACGAATCAACATTCGAGCATGGCCATGCATTTCAGTTACAACTCCTCGAGTGGCCCTGAGAAATAACTATACCTGATAAGGGTTGGATATTTTCCTCAACTCGAATCCTGCAGATGTAAGCACAGTATGAAATGACCCAAAAAAAATCTACTTAGCCCCAGTTACGGTAGACCGTGAGAAAGAAACCAAAGTCACCCAAAAACTGCCTTAATCTTAAGAGACAGTCGATAGTCAAAAGAATTGACTCTAGGAACACAATGGATGTCCTATCCACGACCTGGCACCGAATGTTTTTAAACATTTAGGACTCCATTACGTTGTCACAAAAAGTTGTCTTACGAGGTATCGTCATAATCTCGTATCTATGATCGATTAGTCAACCGTTTGACTTATGGCTCGTTGAACCCACCATCAATCGACTGCACAATATAATGGCCGGAGTTATCAGCTCACATTGGCGATTACAGACCAAAACAAATATAATGTAATTCAGTTCACTTTGTGGCGTTCAATGTTGTCAGTACAATCCACATGAAAAACAAAATATTATATATAAAACGATGAAGTTATAAATAGTATATGAAAAAGATAATGTATCAAATCCATAATCAAGTACTACAACTCTGGAACATGTTTAATTCCCATGGAATTAACATGCCCTACATGCTTATCATAATTCAACGGTTTGGTGAGAGGATCCGCGATGTTATCATCCGTCACAATCTTGTCAATCACTATCTCTTCTTGCTCCACGTAATCACGGATCAGGTGAGCCTTCCGAAGTACATGTCTAGATTTGTTGCTAGACTTTGGCTCCTTAACCTGGAAGATGGCACCTCTATTGTCACAATAGATGGTGATCGGGTCATTCGAACTAGGAACTACCGAAAGCCCTTGTAAGAATTGACGCATCCATATCGCTTCCTTTGCTGCCTCCGAAGCGGCATAGTACTCGGATTCAGTAGTAGAATCTGCTACAACACTTTTTTTGGAACTCTTCCAGCTGACCGCAGCACCATTAAGAGTGAAGACGAACCCGGACTGAGATTTTGAATCGTCTCGATCCGTTTGAAAGCTAGCATCTGCGTAACCGGTTGCGCATAGCTTAGTATCGCCTCCATAAGTCAATACCCAATCCTTAGTCCTCCGTAGGTATTTGAGGATATTTTTGACTGCTATCCAGTGTGTTTCACCTGGAGTCTTTTGGTACCGACTCGTCATACTCAATGCATATGCCACGTCTGGACGTGTGCATATCATGGCATACATGATCGATCCTATTGCAGATGCATAAGGAACACGACTCATGCGCTCAATACCTTCAGGCGTCGTGGGTGACTGAGACTTGCTCAATCGCATCCCGTCGTCATAGGAAGGTTCCCCTTCTTGGAGTTGGTCATGCTGAACCTCTCAAGAACCTTATCTAGATAAGACTCCTGACTAAGTGATAACGTCCGTCGTGATCTATCTCGGTAGATACGGATTTCGAAAATACGCTGTGCCTCACCCAGCTCTTTCATCTGGAAATGGTTCTTCAACCATTCTTTAACCGAAGAAAGGAGAGGAATGTCATTCCCAATCAAGAGTATGTCATCGACATACAATATCAAGAATACAATCTTGCTCCCACTCGACTTGATATATAAGCATGGTTCTTCAACCGATCGAATGAAGCCATACTCCTTTATCACTTGGTCGAAACGATGATTCCAACTCCGAGAAGCTTGCTTAAGTCCATAAATGGAATTCTTAAACTTGCATACTTTCTTAGGATGTTTAGGATCTATGAAATCTTTGGGTTGCACCATGTACAACTCTTCCTCCAAATAACCGTTTAAGAAGGCGGTTTTCACATCCATTTGCCAAATCTCATAATCATGAAATGCGGCAATCGCTAAGATTATCCGAATGGAACGTAGCATGACTACAGGTGCAAAAATCTCATCATAATGCAATCCTTGCACTTGAGTGAAACCTTTTGCCACAAGTCGTTCCTTATAGATATCTGGTTGCGCGTCTACAGAACGCTTTATTTTGTAAAGCCATTTGCACTGTAGAGGTTTTACCTTATTAGGTAAATCAACTAGATCCCATACGTTATTCTCATACATGGAGTCCATCTCGGATTGCATGGCTTCGAGCCATAGCTTTGAGTCGGAACAGGCCATAGCACCTTTATAGGTTGCGGGTTCATTACTTTCTAGAAGTAAAACATCATTCTCCTCGACCATACCAATGTATCTGTCCGGAGGATGAGAGTCTCTACCCGACCTCCTAGGTTCCTCAGGAATATTAACCGTATCATCAGTTGGAGGTACAACTTCCTCCATCTGTTCCTCGGTTGTTGGTTCTGGAATCTCCGACAGCTCGAAGGTTCTATTACTCGACTTGTTCTCGAGAAATTCTTTCTCTAAGAACGTCGCACTAGCCGCAACAAAAACTTGATGTTCGGTAGGCGAATAGAAGTAATGACCAAATGTTCCTTTTGGATAACCTATAAAGTATGTCTTGACCGATCGCGGGCCAAGCTTATCCTCGTGTCGCCACTTGACATAAGCCTCACAGCCCCAAACCCGAATAAAGGACAAGTTAGGTACTGTTCCCTTTCACATTTCATATGGAGTCTTGTCGACAGCTTTAGACGGACTTCGGTTAAGTATAAGAGCGGCTGACAAAAGAGCATAACCCCATAATGATTCAGGCACTACTGTATGACTCATCATGGATCGAACCATATCAAGTAAGGTTCGATTTCTCCGTTCGGACACACCATTTAATTGAGGTGTTCTAGGTGAAGTTAACTGTAGAGCGATTCCACAGTCTTTCAGGTGTTGATCAAACTCATTTGAAAGATATTCGCCACCCCAATCTGAACGGAGTGCTTTAATCTTTCTACCCAGTTGGTTCTGTACCCTATTCTGGTATTCCTAGAATTTCTCAAAGGACTCACTTTTATGCTTCATTAAGTAGACATATCCGTATCTACTCAAATCGTCCGTGAAAGTGATAAAATATCTATAGCCATCTCTAGCGGTAATTGACATAGGTCCACATACGTCCGTATATATGAGTCCTAATAGGTCACTAGCGCGCATTCCAACACCTTTGAAGGAAATTCGAGTCATCTTGCCAATGAGACATGATTCACACGTGCCATATGTAGAAAATCCGAATGTGGGAATAGCCCCATTATCGACGAGTTTCTTCACGCGTTTCTCATTTATGTGTCCCATTCGACAATGCCATAGATAGGTTTGATCTTTGTCACCTACCTTTAATTTCTTATTATTCATGTATAATACTTCCGTGGTTTGATCTAAGATATAAATTCCATTCATAGAAACTGCTTTGCCATAAATCATTTCATTAAAAGAGAAAATACAACTATTATCCTTTATTGAAAATGTAAAACCGTCTTTAGCAAGTACGGAAACAGAAATAATATTCTTAGATAAACTGGGTACATAGTAACTGTTATTTAAAGATAACTCAAAACCACTAGGGAGTTGGATTACATATGTTCCCTTCGAGGCAACAAAGAACTCGTGCTCCATTTCGACTCGCAGTCCACATCACCTTTTTCGAGAGGTATGATGTTCTTTAGGCCCCGCAAATGATTACACAGATGAGAACCACAACCAGTATCTAGTACCCAAGTTCGAAACTTGCATGCTTAATCTCAATCATATGAATATAAGATGACATACCAACAGGAACGACGCGGCCTGCCTTGATGTCCTCACGGTAGACGGGACAGTTCCTCCTCCAATGTCCAGTCTTGTGACAATGGTGGCACTCTATGTCACCGCCCTTGCTCTTTGTCTTGCCCTGTGAGCCACTTGTCTCACCAGACGCGCTCTTAACGTTTCCTGGCTTCTTAAACTTTGGCTTACCTACAGCTAGGTCGCCATGAGCCTTGCCCTTACCTTTACCCTTGTTGTAAATCGTGAGAACATCCTGCTTCATGCTCCCACTCAATTTCATATCCTTCTCGGTCTGTACGAGAAGGGAGTGTAGCTCATGAGGACTCTTTTTCAAGTCATTCATGTAGTAGTTCACCCTGAAAAGGGCAAAACCATCGTGAAGAGAATGAAGCATTCGGTCAATGACAATGCTCTCACTGATTTTACAATTCAGTGCCTCCAGCTTCTCGACATTCTCAATCATGTGAAGAATGTGTGGGCTAACCGGTTGGCCCTTCTGGAGTTTCGCATCAAAGAAGCGACAGGTATGCTCATATGTAACGATTCTCGGTGCCTTTGAGAACTCGTTAGTGAGCGTGGTGAAAATCTTGTTTGCACCTTGGGCAATGAAGCGTCTCTGCAAATTGGTTTCCATTGCAAAGATGAGTACGTTCTTTATCGCACCCGCTTCCATAACGAAGTCACTATAACCGAATGACTCGTCGGCTCTGCATTTGGGCCAGGTTGACCGGTATTGGCTCGATTAAATACCCGAGCTTACCGTCGGCAGTGGCGCATTCCGTAGTGCCGCCTCCCGATCCATAAAATTGGACCCATCATTCTTGATCGAGTGGACTGATTCATTTGGTCCATGAACATTTTTAGCCAGGACGAACGATCTAGTGTGGCACTAGGCATTGGGATTGCGTTATTTCCAGCCATTTGTTGTAACAGTATTATTGATAATAAACGTGTTCTACACTGCGAAAGAAGAATAAAATAATAAGCATGTGCATCGTTTTTATTTTAAGTCTAATGAACTAATGTCATAACGCGAAGACTCAAAAAAACATTTATACAATTGACCTCCCTCAAGAATTATATAAATGACCCCAAGACTCAATTCTCTGTAAATTGACAAGCTAACCTTTTAGCTAATTCTACCGTTAGAATTCTTGGTCGATAAATTTCTGTAAATACTATCTTTAGTCCATCATAATCACGAGAAACTCTTCGGACTATGATGTTGAGGTAAACTAAGTCAACACAACTACTTACCCAACGTAGAAGGGGTCATATTAGGCCTACCGACGAAGAAGGGATTCATAGATGTTTGCCCTTATAAAGACTAATCTCAATTTCCGTTTTAGAGGAAGATCCCATCAACTTTATTTTAATTCATTTTAAGTGAACTATAATCTAGCATGCGAGAATGATTTAGACTAAGGTGATGGCTTAAAGACAGTGACATCTGCATGTCCATGAAAACTAACATACAACCTATATGAGTCAATTTTCATGCATTTTAGTAGTGGGTGGTTTGGTTTTAGGCGGAATATGATGCAATTACTAACATGTGAATGAAAAGTAATAAAATGATAAACGTAAAAAAACAGTAAAAGTCCTAGTGTGGCCTATCCTATCAAAATGAACAATAAATACAAGTTTGGAATCCATCCTTGGACCCGAGAAGCTTGTCTTGATGTTCCATCTTGATCCACGTAGCGGGAGTGAGCTTGAATCTTCATCTTTAGTCTTCTTTGAAATTACAATAAATTAAATTACATAATTGACCTATTAATTACATTCTAATTTCAAAAAAAAACCCAAAACTAAAATAAAGGAGATTCGAGATCTCATAATTACATAAGAAATCATGTTTCCTTCATTACGAAAACATAATTTGACTAAGGCCACACTAAGTATTACAAATTACAACCGATTGCAAAAATTAAATACGTAAATAAAATCCATTCATTCGATTCATTCAACAAAATTAAAAGCATCAACTAAAATAAATTAAACATACATAATACAATACATTAATTATGTTGATTAATTTATCCAAACCACCTATTTAAATTATATTAAGTGACAATTCCGCAATTTAATCACATTAATTTCATATTAATCCATATTAAACTTGTAATATGAATTCTATCCGTCAAAATTTTAAACTGCTTTAAAATAACTCGGTATCATTAAATTGTGAACCGATTCACAATAACTAACTGGCCAAAATAAAAAATAAAAAACAAACCCCCCTATCACGGCCGAAATTAAAAAAAAAAACAGCCAATTACCTTATGTTTCCTTCCTTTTCGGCAATTAGGAAAACAAAAAAAACTTTCCATAAATATTTTTTTCGGTAATATGGCAAAAACAAGAAAACTAAACTTTCCATATATTTTTTCTCATCTCGGTTTACCAAAAAAAAACAAAATTTTTTTTTTTTTTTTATATACGGTAAACCCTAAAAAAAACGCCCTCCCCCTCTTTTTTTTTTTTTTTTTCTCTTTTGCGGCACTTATGCCCTAATTCAAAGATATGATGAAAAAGTTTAAGTTGCTATTAGGACATGATTTAGCAAATGCATTAACAAACATGATTAATCGTATATGCTAAAACTATATAGCAAAAACGAATTCTTATATCAATGACATGATGATACTATATGTAATTTAACTTAATCTGCATTAAATCAAAATCTACCAAATTCTTCATATGATAATTTTAACCGATTAAAACAATGATATGATCTATAGAAATTGGTTATATATCATCAAACAAAAGGAAAAACGAAAGAAGGAGAAAGAAAAAAAACAGGCCGAAACAAAAACTCGGCCAAAAAAAAAAATTCAAGCCGAAAAAAAAACGAAACCCTAATTTTTTCGAGAATTAGGTTATAGTTTACATACAAATTTTATGAAAATCATCAAAATTAAAATCGTAGCCTTAAGCTCTGATACCACTTGTGGGAAATAAATCTGTATACTTCCCTTAAACTTGAAGGATTATAACGATTTAATAAAGATGATCAATGGTCATAAAATAAAATACATAAACAAAAGTAAAGGATTCAGAAATAACCTTTGGTCCTAGCAAATATGGCCTAAGAACAATATCAAAATTGATATTCGCCTATTAGTTGCACCCAAGACGATCTGAGATATGCCCTTTGATTATGCTAGAAATCAATCTAAAATTTTCTGTAAAATTTAATTGTCTTTGTGTTCTTGTGATGAGAAAGAGGAGGCAAAGTCAAGAAAAAGCATTAGGGTAGAAATAATTCTCTCCCTTTCTTTTTATACAGACCAAAACTTAGAGTCAATTAGGAAAAGGAAAACTTTCCCTAATTTCGGCCAAGTGAACCGAAATAAGGAGTATTTTTTCTCCTTATTTTGGTCTTTCCAAAAATATATAAAGTGTGTTAAATTGTCATCTAGTGAGGATCGAACCCATGACCTCTTGGTTTGTGTACCCTCACTATTACCACTATGACACATTCAACTTGTTGATATTAAATACAACTGATTATATTTAACTATGAATTAACAGATTAATTCGTCTCAACTAACATTATATATATTTAATTAAATATAACTTATTATATTTAATTTACGAATTGACAATTAATTCGTCTCAACTTAATATTATTTAATTTTCATTAAATAATTATCTCATCAACACATTGACTAACTTTTTAGTCATTTTGGGCATCAATGTAATTATATTTCTATAACCACATTTCTCAAACACGTCCTATAGGTGTGACCTTTAGGGACCAGTTGATCACCGCCATCTGTATGATAATAACGTCAAACTTTCTAGCAAGCCAACCATTATTAGGTAAACGTTAATCAACTGATTAAATATACGAAGTATACCCTTGTGAACCTGTAAGAGATTTACAAATGTTATCACACTAATTTGTGGAGGACACAAGCTCCAACATGTGGCACCTCGGTGCTGACTCGATTTAAGACGTGACGGTGTTGACCGAACTTTTGACACGAGTCCAACGTAACAGCGTTACGCCATCGAACAAGTCTCCTAGTGAGATGACTTATAAGTAAAGACCCATAAGTACGTTTGCTTCGACTTGATAGACACGAGGCGGAATTCGAACGGTGGACTGAAATTTTCGAAAATAGAAATTTTTAAAAAGATTCATTTGTCGCTTTATGGACGGCTTCCGAAGATAGAGATCTCCGCAAGTCGGTCAGTTGAAAGGGTTGTCTTAAGTTTATTTGCAAAAGATGGTTTGAGTTTGAGTCGGCTCGGAAAACAATGTACTGTTTCCCAAGACGGTTTTTGAAATTCAAAATTGTATGTTTTGAAAATCGAGTTTGAAATGTTTGAAGAGGTCTCGGGGACGGTGTATGTTGCTCGCGATCTCGAAAGTGTCTCGAGAAAAGGGTGTGTGCTTTTCTCGGGTTTTGAAAGAGCCATTGTCGGCGCGAAACGGGTTAAAGTCCGTGTCTAGACGCGGCGATTATAATGGCGTAAAAAGGTGATTTGAAATGGTTGTAGAAACCGAGCTTGAATATCGTCATTACGACGGCCTAGAAAGGCGTGTTGAAGTGGTTATAAAAACCGGGTTTGAAAATCGTCATTACGACGGCCTAGAAAGGCGTGTTGAAATGGTTATAAAAAACCGAGTTTGAAAATCGTTATTACGACGGCCTAGAAAGGCGTGTTGAAATGGTTATAAAAAACCGAATTTGAAAATCGTCATTACGACGGCCTAGAATGACGTGCAACGGTCGGCGAGAGACCGAGGTTTGAAATGGCCATTATAACGGCGCAAAAAGGTGTTTTTGAAAGTTTAAAAATGATACGGAAGGACTTATGATCAAGTAGCACATAAGCACTCACAGTTTCATTATTTTATACATAATGCTGACACGGGTTTTGGCTTAAAAGGGTGGGTTACACACTAAGAAATCAAACCCCGATTTGCGAGAGGGATACCAATCCAAACAAAATGTGTAAGGAGGGTGCCCTAGCCTCGTGCTCGAAAGTGATGAAAGCTCTTTGACAAAACAGAAATGTGTAACGTCAATGGTATGCTTGACTCAATCAGGATTCGAAACGCGGGGATGAGAAAACTGATGCCGACGAGACGAGCCAAATGGTCGAAAAGGGTTAGGTTATGGGACCGGACAAGGAACCCGACCGTGACCGTAATATCAATTAATGCATTCCAACCAAGACCTCGTTTGAGTCTCACCATCTAGGGATCACAAAGATATAAGTGTCCTAGTTTTCCCCAGCGGAGTCGCCAGTCTGTGGACGTAGCCACCAGCGCATGCCCAGCCGATCTGTGGACAATGGCAGCGGTCTTTTGAAAGCCACGCTCGGCGACGTAAAGATGCTTTCGACCGGATCATTTTAGATCGGTCGGTTTCGTCTCGGTAAGGCTCTCGAAACGATTAGAGATGTTCGGAGTCGCCACCAAGCATTTGTGGGATGCTTGGAACCCGTTCGAATCCACTTTATACCTCGGTCAAACGAAGCACAAAGCAGTGTTTGACATAGGTACTAAAGATAAGGAAGCGTACCTCTTTAGCATCCTATCTCTAGAATGACTCTCGTACGCCCTGGATAAGGTCGTCCACTATCCAAAGTTTCTGAGTAAGAGGTGAAGGTACGTATTGGGAAGCCCTTTAATCAGACACCCAATCCCGCCCGCGGTAGCGACCTCTACTGATCGATCTTGGTTGGTTGAATGCAAAAGTTGATAAAACGGTTTAAATGCATGAATGCGCATCCAATAATTTAAACCTAGCATGTGAGAGCTTTCTAAGTAGGTTGATTTAATCCAAGTATCAATTATAAGATATCGAGTTGGATTTATGGTTGATTTGCATGCAAGACGGAAATTAAACATCCATTTACCCTATTAGGTTTATGGTGCATAACGTGATCCATTTGTCTTAATATGGCATTTTGCAAATATGATTATTGAATGATCAAATTAGTGATCTGATCCGTCCTATATCCGGGTTAGCCGGAGTCGGGATCGTCGTAGAGTAATGCTGGAAACGAAATAGACCCTCCACCAAGCGGCCACATGAGGCGCGAGCCTGTTGGCGATGCAAGGGTGTCTCCCCTGGTTTTTAAAATAAGAAGGAAAAGGCTTGTTTAGGCGCGGGTCGGTCAACGGTTTAAGACGTATTATGACCATTTGAAAAACGTTTATAAAACGTATTGAAAATGGGTGTTTGAACCCGTTTTGGTTTGAAAGGGTCGTTTAGACCGTATTTGTGTTGATTTGAAGAACGAGACTTGAATAATCGTCATTGTTTTAACGGTATTCGATGTCGGGTTCGACTTGAATAATCCAGGTAGTTTTGAGAATGATCATGAACTAATTGTTTTGAGTTCATTTGAATATAATTAGCCGATACTCATTATCGTACCCGGATTTAAATCCGACATGGTATGTGGAACCAAGGATGACTTTGTGTTGGTGACTAATTCATTTATTTGAAAATGTAAAGAAGTGATGAAAGGCTTTAAAATACCTTCCAAAATGTAAAGAAATGAAATAAAAGGCTTTAAAATACCTTTTAAATGTAATTAACCAAATATTATCACCGAAACACGGATTGAACCGTCATGGTATTAGGAACCGAGGGTGAAAAATGTTTTATGGTTAAAAATTATAAAAATAAAATAAAATAAAAGAGGTTTGAAAATATTCAAAAAGGTAAAAACTGATTACAAATATGAAAATGAATTAATGAGGAAAGACGAGAAGAAACACGGTTGAGTCTGACCTGGACACCCCATTGAGGCGCGAGCCTCTGTGCATAATAAGGGGCTTCTGTCTCAGACCAAAACTCAGTTTTGGCTCGTCTATCCTATGTTTTGGATCGTGTTATGCATGATTTAGCATGTTATGGTCGTAAAAAAAGTAAAGACATGATAAAGGAAGGATTTTTACACCCTCATACTTACATGCTTGGTTATGGCAAGAAACCGACGTAAGTGTATCAACTCGTTTGGTCGAAAAAGACTCGGTTTAAAACCGTTTTAGTAAGTAAAAAGAGTGTTTTATTAATATGGGTGACGGTGTAGAGGTCGAAGTGGTCGGTCAAGTGATTTAATGCACGATGACGCTACCAAACAATGTGTAAGGCTTGTATTTACGATCGGTAGGTCGTAAATACGCGTCAGATTGTGACTTAGGAAGTCGAGTCGAGAATTTTAAGGGATAAAAGAGGGGGCGGACACTCGCGTAACTTCTCAAATGGGGGCATTTGAGGGGTATTTATAGGAAAATGAGTGGTTGTGTGAGTTTTGAGCGACGTGGCCACCTGGGCTGCTCAAAGAGGCGCGAGCCACGTCGCGGGTCTTCGAGTTGTCCTGTCACTTTCACACAAGTGCAATCATGATTTGTTCTATCCTAGGATTTGTAGTCACATGTTTGGTACTTGACCATTCATGAATCCGGGAAATCTTAGCATAAAAGGTTTTGAATGGGTTGTTTTTTGTGGTTGACTCGGTTTGACTCGTTGTTGGAGTCGGGATTTGAATTTTGAGTCGGTTTTTGGTCCGGTGTCGGTTTTGAGTCTAGTTAGTGTCATTGCGACCCCGTCGTCATGCATTAAACACTCCAGGTACTTTTGAAAAGTTTTGAAATGTTTTATTTTTGAAATCGTTTTAAGTTTTCCGACGTAAAGTTGTACACGAACTGTCGATCAAACGCCGCGATTCCAAAGCACGTTATAGTCCGATAATCATCGGGTGTTTGTTGGAGTCTCAGCAGATACTGGTTATCTACACTTCCCAACTACCACCAAACTCCATCACACAAGCTCTCAACATATCCTCCAAAGTCTTGATAGTTCTATCTGTCTGTCCATCTGTTGCAAGATGAAATGCAGTACTCATCTTCAAGGTAGTTCCCATCATCTCCTGCAACTCTTGCTAAAACCGAGAAATAAACCTCGCATCTCGATCTGACACAATGTCCTTTGGGACTCCATGTAACCTCACCACATGCTCCCTATATCCATTAGCCAACTGAACCTTACTCCATGTATCTTTTATTGGAATAAAGTGACTGACTTAGTCAAACGGTCAACTATCACCCATATCATGTTATTACCTTGATGGCTCCTCGGTAAACTCACTATAAAATCCATGGAGATAGACTCCCATTTCCACTCAGGTACCTCAAGAGACTGAATCTTACCTTGTGGTCGTCGCTTCTCTCCCTTAACCCTCTGACATGTAAAACATTGAGCCACGAACTCAGCTGTCTCCCTTTTCATCCCAGGCCACCAGATAGTCTTGTTCAGATCTCTATAAAGCTTGTCACCACCCGGATGTGCTGAATACGGTGTGCAATGAGCCTTTTGTCATGATTATCTTTTTCAACTCCTCATCCCTAGGCATACACCATCTCCCATTGAAACGAACACTCCCATCTGACTAAATAGAGAACCGAGACACTGCCCCCTTCTCTACTCTAGCTCTCCACTCCTGAATCTTAGAATCAAGAGTCTGCTTCCCACGAATATCATCATAAAGATCTGGCTCTACTATCAAGTCTCCTCTAACATCCCCTTTTTGTATCACATGTATCCCCATTTTTCCCACTCATCGCTCAACCTCATCAAAGACATAGCTATGCATAGAGAATGCACACTCTTCTTGCTCAACTCATTAGCCACAACATTTGCTTTTCCTTCATGGTATATGATCTCCATGTCATAGTCCCCTATAAGCTCCATCTACCTCCTCTGTCTCATGTTCAGCTCCCTTTGAGTAAAGATGAACTTTAGACTCTTGTGATCTGAAAACACCTTAAAGGTCACCCCATAAAGATAGTGCCTCCAAATATTGAGAGCAAACACAACTGCACCCAAATCTATATCATGTGTCGGATAGTTCTTCTCATAAGGCTTCAATCGCCTAGAAGCATAGACAATTACTTTCCCGTTCTGCATCAACACACAACCCAACCTATTCTTTGAAGCAATTGTATACACCTCAAAGTTCTCACACCTTTTAGATAAAGCTAAGACTGGAGTTGTGGTCAAACGCTCCTTTAGTTTTTGGAACGTCGTCTCACAACTTTCGTCCCATCGAAACATGTTCTCTTTCCTTATCAACGCAGTCATAGGTCTGGCGATCTTCAAAAAGTCTTTCACGAACCGACGATATTACCCTGCCAAACCCAAGAAACTCCTGATCTCTGCCACATTATTTGGTGCTTCCCATTTAGAGACCACCGCTATCTTGGTAGGATCTACAGATACACCTTCTTTAGAAATCACATGCCCCAGAAAGGGAATTTCCTCGAGCCAGAACTCCCACTTAGACAACTTAGCATACAACTGATTGTCACGTAGAGTTTATAACACCAACCTCAAATGCTCCTCATGCTCCTCCTTAGTCTTAGAATAGACTAAGATATAATCTATGAACACCACCACAAACTGATCCAAGAACTGATTGAAGACCCGGTTCATCAAATCCATAAACACTGCCGACGCATTAGACAACCCAAACGGCATCACCACATACTCATAGTGACCGTACCTCAATCGAAAAGCTGCCTGATAGGCTATCGTACACCTATGAAAAAATAAATACCCTAGAGACAAACGAATGTAGTACGTAGGAGTCGAATCCATAAAGAGACAGTAGTTGTTAATTAGTTGTTATGGAGTGAATTTTATCTTGAGTCGATGCGGTTGATTGATTGATTTGATTTATGTTGATGTAAAAACAATAATAAAGAAAGAGTCTAGGGAATTCGGATCACACATGCAAATATATGTAAATGCTTTATGTCAAACTCATATTAGATAGTAATGATAATTGTTTAGGCTTTAAGACACCCACCTCTCGATATTAGTGTCAACCATAGAATGGGTCCTAACGATCTCTCGATATGGCTAGGCCGTCTACTAAAACATACTTAGTCTAATTCATTTTTGTGCCTCTCAAATTATAAAAACGAATTAACAAATTTAATCTAAGACAATGGCCAATAATCAAAGATTAACAATAAGGTACAAGTATGTTATAGAAACTATTATATGATCACTAAGCATCCTAATTTATCATGTTACAAATAATTTTTATATATGGCTCCCTTTATCCCCTAGACAAGATATAATACTCTTGCATTATGTAAATTAAGCTAATGATGAACAAAATGATAAACATAATGATAAAGAATAATACTAGAAATAAATTACCTCAACAATGGAAATGGAATTGGAATTGGAATTGAAGAACAATGCAAAAGGAAAAAACTTAGAAATGAAATTTTAATTTTTAATACTTAAAGGAAATGATAACAAACTAATGAAAACTAAACTACACTAAGCTAATCTAAGTACTGGAGTTTAGAGAGAATTCTATGTGGAAAATGTGTAAGAAGGATGTCCCAAAAGTGTCAACCAAAGGTTCTATTTATAGGAGAACAAGGAAGTAACGTTTAGGCATGGAGGGGGCTAACCCCGATCGGGGATGCCAACCCCGATCTCGGTCGTGGCTCTCTAGCTCGGTCCTCTTAATTACTTTAATTAATGCTCAATAATCCAAAGTTTAGTGTTTAATGCCTTGTTTAATCACCCGGTAAAGCTCTTCAATTGGCATCCTAAGCTTCACTAAGCATCCAAAGTTTTCACCTTAGTTGGACTTCAAATCTTGGGCTTGACTTTGCATAAGACTTTATTTTGCCTTTCTCATTTTAATCCATATCTTTATGCATGCAAATCCATATAACACTTCAAGGTTGGTCCAATGTTTGCTTCTTTACTTAGCCTTGTGATACCCGTCGTTGTGAGTACCAAAGATAAAATTTATAATCTCCTATTAAGACTAACCTAGGCTAGTGGTAACAGGGTCGAACCACAAGGAGGCAGTTGTAAATTCTAGTTGCTCTATATTTAGTCTAAGGTAACAAATGTGGGGGTTGAATTGAATTGGTCTAAGACTAAGAGTAAACAAAGATAATAAACTAAAAATACGATTTAAACAGATAAAAGAAGGGTACTAGGATGGTCGGGTCATTATAGCTTCGGCGGCAGCAACTAAGTCGGTCTGAATCAAACTCAGGTAAGGCGGAAAACAAAGAGGTCCTCTCGGTCCACTCTTAAAAAATAGCATCTTTCGATCTCGCTATAGGTCCCTAATGTCACTAATACTAACTTTCGTCCTGAAAAGTGACTAACGGTCTAAACTATACCTATCTTTCGATCTCAGCACAGTTTAGTCGATTTAATTGATGGTCAAATAAATTTCCCTATCTTTCGATCTAATGGGTCAGTCACGAAATAGGTATCTAACTGGTCGCATGCATTCAACTCGTCAAATACAAGATTAAATTCAATTAAAACGAACATGAACCCTACGAGGTCAGTCGATCGACTGGCAATGTCAGTCGATCGACCAACACGCGAGACAGTCAACCCTAATCTAATGCCGCCTATGCCATAAATCGCCTACATCCTAGCACTAAAGAATTAGCTACTCATGCTAAAGATGAAAACAACAATAAAACTAATAACAATTAATGAATTCATGCTTAGAGTAAATAACGACAATGATGATACGATAGTTGGCTTTTGGGACACTAGCTATCAATTCTATACTAATAATGAAAGTAAAGCAATAAATTGAAACTAGGGCAGAAAGAATACCGAGATTTAGGAGGGAAGATTAAGAACAAAGGCAGAATTCCAATGCTAAAATCAATAACCCAAACCCTAGTTACTCGAAATAAACTAAAACTCAAAGCACTGTATTGTGATGAAAACTTGGATAAAACTTAGAATAAAACTTGATTATAAACTGATGGTTTGATGTTACGTTATATAGCAAACGACGCAACATCTTATTTCCTAAACCTAAACTTCACGGGCTTCAAGACTCACGACCTTCTAAATCTAAATGCCGGAATAGAAATCTGGTCGATCGACTAATCAGGTGGTCGATCGATCGCTCCTCAACAACAGTAGCTTCGGAACCGAGCATCGTCGATCGATGAAAGGGATGGTCGATCGACAGGATAAGCTGCTACTTGACTTCTTAAACTCGTGGGTATGTCTTTTGGGCCTTGAATTGCGCACCAAGCTTGTTCCTTACGTGATTCCTTTATGTCATTTGCAATGCAGGTTACTCGGGGACGGATTTGGCTTGATTTCCCGTTGAATTCTTCACATTTCTACAATAAGGTACAAAATACGGAAGTAGACGGAAATAGGGAGAAATATAGCATAAACTACAAGAATGAGCTCTGAAATGCGTGTAAAATGGGATGTAAAACATCATATAAATGACACGCATCAAATCTCCCCAAACCAAACCTTGCTTGTCCCCAAGCAAGAACTAGACTCGATCTAAAGGAACGAGTTCAAACTCAGAGCGAAATGCAAACTGTTAAGCCTAACCCAATTTAATGCACAACCAACAATCAATTAGTAATGTGAACCATGCAAACGAATTATGTAGTCGTTAAAAGTATGCTGAACTGTTGACTGTATAGACGTATCAAATTGGACTCTCACGGGTCGCTCAAATCACTCATAAGAACAGGTGAATATGTGAAAGATAGAAAGAATTAAATTTGTAAAGACTCTCACCTAACTACGACCTATGAAACATGCCAGCAATAAAATATGAAAATGATCTCTATAACCGTACATATGCATTCCAACCAACAAATGACCATAACACATGCCGAGGTATATATGGGATATGTGAGGTATGGGTAAGAAGAGGCAAAATATTTATGGAAAAGTGGAGGTACAGGTGATCAAGCTAGTACCAAAACGGAACCAAGTGGCAACATCCAACTTCTTGCTCATAATCAAATAGAACGGTGCTATAGCAAGCACAAATCTCACAGTCTCCAAACTATTCAAATCAATAAACTCCCCATAGGATATAAATGAAACATGGGAGCAAAAATCGCCAAAAGATAAGGATTAAATTATGCGAATTGACTTTTTTTTTCTTTTTCTTTCTTTCGAACTTCAGTCGATCGACCAAATTGGGCAGTCGATCGACTGATTTGAACAGTGCAGAACTCTTTTTGTTTTTCGAATCATTTTTTTCAATTTTTTTTTTCTTTTGTTTCTTTCTTTCCTTCTTTTCACCTTCCCATCGACATCTCAAAATGAGCATATGCCACCAAAACAAAGTGACAATCCCAAAAACTAAACTACTAGCTTGACAAGGGCAGGCTAAATGTAGGATGTAGTTAACGGGACAAAAAGGGATATTTTGGCGGTGTGAAGCTTATGGGTAAAATGAGAAAAGGGAAACCTCTACCACATGTGTCAACAAACCACAAACCGAATGCATACAGGTATTAAGTAGATCAAATTCATATTCATGCAAATTAAGGAAAACATGTCTCTTAAGGAGTACTACTCACATTCCTAAATAAACCGGTCATAGATGTCACCAGTTATAGGCTCTAAATCTCAGAATGTATGATGTAGGTTGCCAATTTTCTAAGTCAAGTCTCAAGTTCAGCAAGAATGTAACGAAAACTCGTAGATATGCATTTACGATTCTACTAATAACATGTTAATCAAGCAAGGCTCAGGCAAAACAGGTGCAAATGCAAAATCATCATAGAAATACTACCGTTCCGACTCGACCTATATGCTAAAATAAACGTGCATTTTATGGGAATTTTTGAAATTTTTTCAATTTTTTTTTTTGAATTTTGTGTAAATATGAATAAAGAAACAACAATGCAAAAACATAATATAAACGTGAATGCAAGCAAATGATATGCGACGCAAAACCCTTCCCCAAACCAAATCGCACAATGTCCCCATTGTGCAAAATCATGTAGTGAAAGAAAAGGGAAATGGGAATTTGCGAGAAATAAATAAGTAAGACATAACGGAAAGATATGGAACTTACAAGACTTTAAGCGCAAAGGAAACCTCCCCAAACCAGCGTGAGCTAGGAGGTTTCAGTAGCCAGCAGTGCTACCAATAGGTACCTAAAAGACAATCAAAACCACGCATAAGACCGAGAAAACAATTTTTGAAACGGTAAAATTGTGCACAAATGAGAAAATGGAAGAATAAATAATTTTGACGGGAAATAAAGTGGAGTAGAAAACTCCCTTAAGTCCGCAAATCGACCAAACACAGCAGGGGGGAGGTCGTGAACAGGTACAACAGCAGAAGTGGTCGATCGACCTATATGGGCAGTCGATCGACGGATGAACAGAACGAAGTTCTGGAAAGCGCGATTGATCGATCGACCATGGGGGCGGTCAATCGATCGAAAATCTTCTTGTACTCCTTATTTCTTCGTATTTGCTCGATGATTTGAGCTTACAAGCTCTAAATACCTGCAAGTACACAATAATACGCGCCCAAAATTGCGCAAAACCCAGCATAAAGTCTAAAGTACTCAAAGATCCTAAGCAAACAAAATAGAAGCGAAGTTTTCGCGCACACAAAGAGCAATAAGAAAATAGTTCGAAAGCAAATAAAATGTTTGTAAAGCTTTTGATCAACTAGTAGTTGATCAAGAAAGGCCAAGGTATGGCCCACTTCGTCGGCTTTTGGCTACTAAAGGTAGCCTCAATGGTGCTTATCTTGTCAGTTGCACCCTTCCCAACTTCAATAGTCGGAGAGCTCAATGGATCAACTTCGTCATCTCCCCAATCAAGGACTTCCTCAGAATCGTCGGAGTCCAAATCAGCCCATCTCACCTTGGCTGGCTCATCCTCCACTTCCTCATCAGTCCCATAGCTTAAGCGTCCGAGGCCTCCTCTTTGAATGATCGGCTGCTTTACAGCTGGCGTAACTTGTAGTACTCCCTTCCCCAAACCAGCTCCTGCATTATCTAAAACAACAGATTCTTCCTCCATCTTGCTCCCAGTCTGGGGCGGAGGGGTTACAACAGGAATAGAAATAGGCATATCGGGAAGTACAAAGTACGATTTCTTTTCAGAAACCGTATTACAAGTTAAGGGCCACATGGGATCCTTTTTCTTAACCGGCTGGGCAAAGACAATAGAGTGCTTTCCCACTTTGAAAGTCAAGGTTCCTAGACCGACATCTATAACTGCACCAGTAGTGTGCAGAAATGGCCTACCCAAAATAATGGGAATATGGTCATCCTCAGGCATATCAAGGACAACAAAGTCAACGGGGAAGAAAAACTTCCCTATCTGGACGGGTATGTCCTCTAGGACTCCTATAGGCTCGACCGCAGATCGGTCAGCCATCTGAACTGTCATCTCAGTTATTGCAAACCTGGTCAACTTAAGCTTCCTAGCTAGACTCAAGGGCATGACACTTATGCTAGCTCCTAAGTCACATAATGCCTTTTCGATAGAAAAGGTACCTATGCTACAAGGAACTGAAAAACTGCCCGGGTCTTCTAACTTATGGGGCGCAGTGTGAGACAAGTAGGAGCAAGACTCTTTAGTTAACGCAACAGTGTGAACATGTTCAAGCGATTTTTTCTTTGACAACAGCTGTTTCATAAATTTAGTGTATGCTGGCACTTGGTTAACTAACTCAAGGAAGGGTACCTGAACATTTAAGCTACGAATAACTCTCTCAAATTTACTAAAAGATACCTGTTCCTTCGTCGGCACGAGTCTCTCCGGATATGGGGCTGTAAGGAGTACCTTAGCCCTCTCCTCTAAGTCGCGTGTGCCGGTATCCTTGGACTTAGGCTGAAAGTCCGTCACCTTCTCTTTGTTGAAGCTAGACCCCTCCTCAGACCGTCTAAAATGAGAACCATTGACCGTCATTGGATCGAACTTCGGAGCCGGGACTAACCCATCAGCACTCGGGTCTGCCCCCAAAATTTTCGGGACGGTGGTTCCCCGAAACAAGTGGTCTCGCAGATTATTTGGCATCAAAGGACGAAATTCTTCAGCATCAGCAGTGATCTCAGTCGATCGACCACTGTCCTCAGTCGATCGACTGAGATGTACAGTTCCATAAGCTCCTGGAACTCGTGTTTCAGTCGATCGACTAGGTATCTCAGTCGATCGACTAAAATGCCTGGCATACGTCTTTTTCTTTGATTTGTTCGTTGAAGCTTTCTCTTGACTTGTTTCCGGCTCATCTTTCTCAACAGCATCCTCAACCATTGCAGAACCATCAAGGGTGGACCCGCTCCTCAAAGTGATGGCATTTAGGGTCTCCTTTTGTTCGGGTTGAGTGGGTAAGTGTCCGGGAGCTCGAGTGTTACTTTTACTAGCCAGTTGAGCAATTTGGCTCTCAAGTAACTTCATCCCGGCCTCTCTTGCTTGGGACTCCTTTAGCAACAGATTCTTAAGCTCGGCAAACTCGAGTGCGTGATTGTTCTGCTGCGGCACATAAGGGGGCTTTTGATCTGCTTTGTTGCTTTTGATGAGGCGGCACATATGGTTGTTCTTTGCTGCGGATGTTGGGTTGGATTTTGGACATTTTGGCTCCTCCAACTCAAGTTTGGGTGACTTGGCTCGTAATAGGTGTTGGTCTGCCTATAGTGTTGAAAAAAGCACAAGATTCAAAAGGACTAGGGCGTTTTTCGAGACATGGCCCTCAACTCCACACCTTTCACGAGACGAAGGGACCGTCGACACAAAGATTGACTTGGTACATTCCACCCTTAGAGGCTCCTCCTAGCTCATACTTGTCAAATCTCGCGGTGAGAGCCTCAAGTGCAAAGAATGAAGAGGATTCAACAGCTCTTCTCGGTTTCCCCTCGAATTCCCATACTCGGCCTTGTGGGTAGCTAGATCGTCAATGATCTTCCACCCCTTGGTTGCTCCCAAATTTTCAACAAATCTCCCGTTGGCTGCAGCATCCAAAATGGCCCCTCGATCGTCGTACAACCCATTGTAGAAATGATTGCACAAACTCCACTTTTCGAACCCATGATGTGGTATGGTTCGCACTAACTTCTTGAATCGGACCCATGCCTCGTGGAAATTCTCATCTGGCCCTTGTTTAAAGCCCGTGATTTGAGCTCTAATAGCGATCGTCCTTGAAGCGGAGAAGTACTTCTTGTAGAACGCCAATGCCAATGTATTCCAATCGTGATCTCTCGGCGGTCCGGTCCAAATCTCTATACCACTCCCTTGCAAAGCATCACGAAGGAGAAGATGAACATGGTCTCTTTGATTTGATCTGGGTCACGCCGGTGGTGGGGGAATGGAGAGCGATGAAGAGTCAATAAAGGTCTCCATATGCCTTCTTTGCATCTTCATTTCGAGCTCTCCCCCAAATCGGTTTCTCTCAACCATAGTCTTTGTAGGCGAGGCTTTGGTTCGAATTTCTGGCATCTCCGTAACTCGAACCCCTTATATAAGTTATCGGCTGTCGGCTCAGAATAACTAGCTATACTTGCTTCCTCGGCCATGACTGGAATTTCCGGAGAAGTAATGTCTCGGTGAAGAAGTGGAAACGGGTGAAGATCTGTGGGTCTTCTTGACAGATCGTTTCGTGATAGCTTGACAGAGTACTCGGCTCTTCCTCTCGTCGGTAATACTCTTTGTGTTCGCCTCAACTCGCGCAAGGATCTCTCAAGCTCAGGGTTCAACGGTACTAATTCTCCACCCTGTGACCTGCGCATAAGATGAAACTACAGAAAGAATATAAGAAAAGTTTAAGGAACGGATGTCCCTTAAACTAAGAAAGACTAAAAAATAAAACAACTAAAATTAGGACTATTGCCTCCCCGGCAACGGCGCCAAAATTTGATACCCGTCGTTGTGAGTACCAAAGATAAAATTTATAATCTCCTATTAAGACTAACCTAGGTTAGTGGTAACAGGGTCGAACCACAAGGAGGCAGTTGTAAATTCTAGTTGCTCTATATTTAGTCTAAGGTAACAAATGTGGGGGTTGAATTGAATTGGTCTAAGATTAAGAGTAAACAAAGATAATAAACTAAAAATACGATTTAAACAGATAAAAGAAGGGTACTAGGATGGTCGGGTCATTATAGCTTCGGCGGCAGCAACTAAGTCGGTCTGAATCAAACTCAGGTAAGGCGGGAAACAAAGAGGTCCTCTCGGTCCACTCTTAACAAATAGCATCTTTCGATCTCGCTATAGGTCCCTAATGTCACTAATACTAACTTTCGTCCTGAAAAGTGACTAACGGTCTAAACTATACCTATCTTTCGATCTCAGCACAGTTTAGTCAATTTAATTGATGGTCAAATAACTTTCCCTATCTTTCGATCTAATGGGTCAGTCACGAAATAGGTATCTAACTGGTCGCATGCATTCAACTCGTCAAATACAAGATTAAATTCAATTAAAACGAACATGAACCCTACGAGGCGTCGATCGATCGGAAATGTCGTCGATCGACCAACACGCGAGGATTGAGTCAACCCTAATCTAATGCCGCCTATGCCATAAATCGCCTACATCCTAGCACTAAAGAATTAGCTACTCATGCTAAAGATGAAAACAACAATAAAACTAATAACAATTAATGAATTCATGCTTAGAGTAAATAACGACAATGATGATACGATAGTTGGCTTTTGGGACACTAGCTATCAATTCTATACTAATAATGAAAGTAAAGCAATAAATTGAAACTAGGGCAGAAAGAATACCGAGATTTAGGAGGGAAGATTAAGAACAAAGGCAGAATTCCAATGCTAAAATCAATAACCCAAACCCTAGTTACTCGAAATAAACTAAAACTCAAAGCACTGTATTGTGATGAAAACTTGGATAAAACTTAGAATAAAACTTGATTATAAACTGATGGTTTGATGTTACGTTATATAGCAAACGACGCAACATCTTATTTCCTAAACCTAAACTTCACGGGCTTCAAGACTCACGACCTTCTAAATCTCGCGGAATAGAAATCGGTCGATCGACTAATCGGGTGGTCGATCGATCGATCGCTCCTCAAAGAACAGTAGCACGGAACCGAGCATCTGTCGATCAACTGAAAAGGATGGTCGATCGACAGGATAAGCTGCTACTTGACTTCTTAAACTCGTGGGTATGTCTTTTGGGCCTTGAATTGCGCACCAAGCTTGTTCCTTACGTGATTCCTTTATGTCATTTGCAATGCAGGTTACTCGGGGACGGATTTGGCTTGATTTCCCGTTGAATTCTTCACATTTCTGCAATAAGGTACAAAATACGGAAGTAGACGGAAATAGGGAGAAATATAGCATAAACTACAAGAATGAGCTCTGAAATGCGTGTAAAATGGGATGTAAAAGATCATATAAATGACACGCATCACCTTGCTTCTAGTTACTTGCACAAGTGATAGAATAAGCTTCTAAAGGCTCAACTTCCTACAAAATGTGACAAAACATGCAAAGACAACTATAATACAATATTAGCTCATAAAATCACTAAGGTTAGTGCAAATGACATGTAAAATAGAGCTAAAATAGGGGTTAAAATGTATATAAAATGGACTTATCAAACTCTCCCAAGCTAAACCCTTACTTGTCCTCAAGCAAACACACAATACAATGTATGATAAGGACAAGGGTATGAGAAACATTCATTTCTTCCAAATGCAATTCCCGTCAATTAACTTTAGAGCACAATGAATCAAATCCCGAAAACACATGGGCATATGGAAAATGCAACAACATGGATGAGATTTATAAGACGGCGTAGCATGAATGACTTAAAATGGACATTTCGGCTCTTGCATGATCTTATTGATATTGGACTCCTCACGCGAAAAACACTCAAACTCATATTATGAATATGGCAATTTATATGTGAATGTGACACTCTCATATCTACGGCTCAAGAGAATGCGCCCGCAATCTAGTATGGTAGACATTCCGAATCAACAAGACAATGCTAACAAGAATGCACAAATAGAAGGCAAGAGAAAAGATAAAAGAGGCTAGGGGTCATGGGTTGTAGATACCTCATTTCTACACCTCCCGCAAACCACCCGGTGATGATTGGGCCGCATGTTTGGTACGCGGAACGATTTGTGACAGTTCGTAAGTTTATCGTCAAGTGATTGCTCAAACATTGATGTCTACCTCTTAATTGTCATCTACGCGCCGATACGGTCGTTTTGACAGTAATTAGAGTACATTTGGAGTCCAGTCCTAAAACCGTCTTCATTTTCTGATAACCGCTAAATCCCGAGTCAGAATGTTCTGGAATGTTCCGGATATTTCTATTCCATATTTTTTAAATCTTTCACAATCTTTTAATCTTTGGTAAAGAATTTCCCGTAATATTCATACAAAATATTAAGGAAAATAAGATTAATCCGTTATTCCATAAATTAAACACGGAAATCTTTCTTCTGCAGGAGGAAACCACCTGGGAACAGACGCAGCAGGTGTTGCGCCTCTTCCAAGGGACGCAGTGCATGCTGCGCCTCTTCCCAAGTCCTTTTTCAGCGTATTTTTCGTATCTTTTCATATCTTTTCGAGATTCACTTCCAAAGTTTCTCCGAAAACCCTAATTCCTTCACGTGATTAGTATAAATAGGAGCCTTCGCTCCTCATATTTCTCACGCGAGTGTCCTCCCTTCTCTTCTCCCATTGCATTCTAGACCACGTTCTTACTTTTTGGCGTCTACGTGCTTGAACATTCGACCACGTAAGCTCGGATCTTTCTGAGTACCAGCCTCGTTTGCATGACCGACCAATTTGACCAACTCCACAATCAATCAACTTAATTAATCTTAATCGTTTTCCTCTTACGAGGGCACTTTCGTTACACTCGAGTCGAGCATCACTAATCATAAACTTAGTTCATCTCGTTTGGTCAAACATGTAAGTCTGAGGGTGTAAATCCTTCTTTATTATTGTTATTTATCTTTTTGTATCATTAATGTAAGGTTTATGTCGAAAATACTTCTTAAAACCGATTTATAAAACCCTTTGTTTAAATCTCTTTTTTACGGATTATCAGAGAACAACCGTCGAGAAAGGACGCAGCACCTGCTGCGCCTCTTCGTGAAGCTGCCGCAGTTCTTGCTTCCTTTCTTCTTCCTTCGTCCTCTGTCAATTCGTTGTGTTTTTATTTGTTTTCGTTTGTTCTTTAATTTCTTGACATAATTGCATAATAATTTCACATATATATTGTTTATCATCGTTAACACATATAATTCATCATTGATTCTCGACTTAAATCCCTTATAATCCAATATTTGCGGGTTTTCGTCATTAAAGTCAAATCCGGGTTGTAGAGATTCAATTCATTCATATTGAGTTTCTGGAATTCATCGTTGATATATTCTCACCTGTTTATTATCATATTCATCCTTAATCCGTCATTAATTCATCATATTTAACCTAATTAATTAGTTTAGTTTGTTAATTTGTAATTAACCCTTATAAATCATGTAATTAATTCATCCTAATTCCGTTCATCCATGTTTATTGCTTTTATGACCCTTAATCACATGTAAATAATATATTAATCACTTCCATCCGAGTCATATATTATAATCGATCATTAAATTCACCAAGAATGTTAACGATTTGCAGTTCCGGCTTCACAGCCAGAACTCACCCTTGGAACAGATGCAGCAACTGCTGCGCCTCTTCCAGAGGGCGCAGCTCTGCTGCGCCTCTTCCAGGTTGACTTCTGTATCTGAACCCTCCGTTTTGCTTTGACCTAGTTTATTAGTTACGTATTTAATTAACTATTATTCGTATTATCGCCTAATTCCTGTTCGTTAATTTCTTTATTTTCTTTCTTTCTTAAATCATCCGTTTTGAAAGTATTTTCGACATAAATCATTGAATCCGATGTAATCATTGTAATTTTTTCATTATTGTATTTATTTTATTGTGCCATTTGTATGCCTTCACATGTAATTGAATCTAAATCCCTACTTTGACTCAATTGTATGCTAATTAATTGTCCACCGATTTAGTATTAATTCTCACATGCTAGGATTAAAACTTGAATGTTGCATTGCATGCATATAATCGACGATATATCAAGTACGAATAACTTCCCCTAATCATTAGTAGAGGTCGCTATCGAGGCGGGCGGGATTAGGTGTTCGATCAAAAGAGCTTCCTAATACGTACCCTCACCCCATACTCCAGATCTCTGTGAACATCCGTGTTCATTGGCATCCACGAGAGTCATTCTAGACATAGAATGCCAAGGGTAACGAGTTCTTGGTGTTCATGTCACTACTTTGTGTCTTGACATGACATGAGGTATTCGAACAGTTTCCAATTTTCCACAATAAATTGGTGGCGACTCCACAAATGCAAACGCTTGTTCTCCTCCCAAGCGCCGCCGTGGGCCCGCGTCCACAGTTTGGCGACTCCGCTGGGGATAATACACTTACGTGTAGCCAAGGGTGAAACTTGAACAAGGTTAGGGAATAGTTTGTACAAGACAATTGTCGGTTTTCATAACTCGGTCTTCCTAGATCGTTTATTCGGCCTTCCTAGGCCCAACCCAACCCATTCGACCAATCGTCCCGTCCAAACGGTCCTAATTCTTATTTGGGCCTAAGGATGGATAGCGATTGACGTCATCCATACCATGATGCTTACTCTTGTTTGTATCAAGGACTTTCACTACTTGAGGAAATGGACTAGGAATCGGCCTTACTCTTGTTTGGTACGAGCCTCTCCACAGACTTTGGGTTTGATTGTTCGGTATGGCAACCCACCCTTTAAACCAAAACCCTTTTAAATGCACTCAGTATCCCGTTATAATGCTTGTATAAATATTTGTACCTTACGTGATCACCATTTCTAAACGAACCCATGACGTTTTTTTGTAAAATCAAAATCTTTTTAAAGTGTAAATTTCGAAAAAAAAGGGAGGCCAATGATTAGCGCAAAACCGAGTCAAAACTCTGTCCATTTGTCAAGTCAAATTTCGAGCCCAAGCCCATTTCAAAACCTCACTTCGAGTCCACTCCTACAACTACACTATAGTTGACTAGGACCAACATTTTTCAAATCTTGTCATTTCTTCAAAAGCTCACTGACACAAGTGGCACACACCCACCTCATGAGTCAAAACATTTACTCCTGAGTAAGTGTGCTAGAATGGTCGATCGTGTTTTGATTCGTCGTCGATCTCTTATCCAGTTTCCAAGATGCCTGAAACAAGCTACGTGAACTTCAATAAACTCCAGGATAGTAATGATCGAATCCTAACCGCGCTAGCTCAACTCCAAGTTACTCAAGACCAAGTGTATGATCGCCTTGACATCATCGAGGGCCGGATCTATACCGTAGAAACAAGGTTGCCTCCTCGGGAAAGCGAAGTCGTTGATGACTTCGTAAATGACTTCAGGGACGAAAATCCTCCCATGGGTATGACTGCAGCTGAGAAATGACTCCAATAGTTAGAGGAGCAATTGATGTATCTTAAAGGGGATGACATTTACAGGGAGAATAATCGCAAGTATGAGGCCGTAAGTTCCAAGTTGCCAACCAACTTCAACATGACGGATATCCCTAAATTCAAGGGGCACGAAAACCCTTTGAACCACATCCGTGCTTTCAAGGACTACATGTCTATCAAAGGCATCAAACCCGAGATGTTCTTAAGGATCTTTCCTTCATCTCTTGACACCATCCCAAAGCAATGGTTCTACTCTCTAGAACACAAGAAAATCGCTACTTGGGAAGGTGCCGCGATCGAGTTTGCTAAGCAATATGCGGATAATGCTGAGATCCAAGTTAACATGCGCACTTTAGAGGTTCTTACCCAAAATGACAAAGAAGGTTTCACCGACTTCCTAAGTAGGTGGAGGAAGACTAGTATCCAACTAGTTGAATGCCCGGATGAGGCTACCCTCGTAGAGAAATTCGTGGACAACCTAAAGCCCATCTATGCAAATCATTTGAGGTACCAAAACATTAAAACTTTCAAAGACTTAACCGTACTAGGAACGAGGATCGAAGATGACATCCGTAAAGGGCTCTTGTCCAAAACGGTAGGTCGAGGATATCAAGGCTCAACAAGTCATTCTTACGGCTCCACTAGCAAGACCGATGAAGTTAACCTCCTCGAGCCATCTAAGAAGAGTGACCCACGAAGGAAATTTACAAATCTTGGGGACACTTACTCCAATGCTCTAAAAAGGTTAATGAAACAAGGCAAACTCCAACCCATAGGCCCTACACCCGAACCAGAAAAGAAATCCAAGTTCTGGAACGAGAACTCATACTGCGAATATCATAGGGGTAAGGGACATGACACAGAAAAATGCTACAAATTGAAGAATGTGCTTCAAGACATGATCGAGGATGGTCGACTACCAATACCGCCGGGAGGTAAGCCCAACAACACTCAGAATCCTCTTGGAATTCTAGTGATCACAAGTGAAGAATCTACCTTAGATTGTTCACACCTCATTTCTCCAATCGAAGATGAGATCCACGCAATCGAGAATGAAGGGTTCTACTCCACCATTTCCCCTACCATTACCGACTTCATCGCATGGGCAAGGAGTATGGATAGGCAAGTTTCGGAATTGGAAAATGTGGTGACAACTTTACATGACTCCAACGCGACACCTAAAGAACATGTGCCACTAACTTTCTCCCAAAATGCCACTATGCAAGAAATAGTTGCCGTGGTTGATAAACTAGTCGACCAAATCACGCAATTAGAGGACGAGATCATGAGAATGAGGGAACTAGCTACAATCAATGGAGTATGGGCCGATGATGATGAAGACGAGTATCTCATTGAACACTCCCTAGTCAAGGAAATAGTCCAAAATGGTGAAGACCAAGATGTGGACCACCTAACTCGTTCGGGGCATCCATATCAAAGTACTACTCAAAATGGTCCAACCAACGTTATCACACCAAATGATAACGAGGATGACTCTACTGATCATTTGCTCAAGCAATTACAGAAGACAAAGGCTGATCTTTCAGTCTGGCAATTAGTAGCAAGCTCATTCCCACATCGCCAAGCTTTACTGCAAGCTTTGGCCAAACTAAGTGTAGCACATAACTCCACACCCGACGACGTAGTCAACTTGGTCTTCCAAGAATCACCGAAGCTAAGTAATCCTATTACTTTCTCAGACGAAGATTTGCCACCCTTTGGCGCTAGTCACAACTTGGCTCTTTACATCACTGTCTTTTTCTTAAAGAAGAACGTGCCAATGACCTTGGTAGATGATGGCTCCGCGGTCAATGTCATACCCTTGAAAACGGCGTACAAACTAGGCATGAAAGAGTCGGATTGGACCCCTACCAATCAAGGTGTTCGCGCATATGATGGTACAAGACGAAAGGTAGTAGGACTCATTAACCTAACCATAGCCACAGGTCCAATTGAGCGAAAGGTTAACTTCCAAATAGTGGACATTGAAGCCTCCTTCAACATACTTCTGGGAAGACCTTGGATTCACGCTTCCAAAGCGGTAACGTCCACCATTCACCAAAAGATCAAAATCCCACTAAATGGCAAGGTGGTGACGATCACTTCGTCGCCCATCAAGGCAATCATCGAAAAGAAGTCAAATAATCAAGTCCTTGCGGATCCAGTACATGAACTTGGGGGCTTTCAAAGCATAAGTGTCATAGAAAGCGAGTTGGCACCCCTATACTACGATCCCTACTCCAACTTGGTGGTCAACCACATACTCAAATCCCAGGGATACTTCCCTGGAATGCCTTTGAACCCTGTCCGAAGAAACACCTTCGCACCGTACAAGGAAGGCAACTAAAAAAGGATACCACTTGGCCTAGGATACAAACCCACTAAAGAGGAAGTTCTCAAGATGCTCGCTCAAGTTCAAAGCCGTAAACACGTAGGAGTCCAAATACGACCCTATCTCCCTACCCTAAATGGATACTTCGTTAGGGAAGGAAGTCAAGAGCTCTTTCACGGATTTCCTGAACCTTGGCACTATCTCGGAAGGAAGCCAGCCGGAATCGAGATCTTTCACGATTGCTACTTCATTCCTCCGGAAACGGTTCCTACCGTCAAAGCTCGTCAAGCACCTTGCTTAGACGAACAAGCTGTTAGTCTACTATTTAGAGAAGATCGATTTGTTAGAGCCGCGCAGGATGAGATCATTACTATGATACTTCAAGACAACCACTTCAACCCTACCGCGTTAATCACAGAAACAAACGCGAACCAGCAGAAAGGATGGAGAAAATCAATCAAGTGGACCAACAATCAAGGAAGACTCTTCAAGCTCACCACTAGAGAAGGAGAGATGTTCAAAGGAGAACCAGAAGACGATGAATTCGAGTCAGAGTCGGAGTCTAGAGAAGTCACCAAGAAGTCTCCTCCTGTCGTCATCCCCACTCCCTTTGTTTCTCCTAGCTTAGCCTCAAATAGTAACAGTAGTTCGGGAAATGTCCCAACAACTGTCCCTTTACCGCCACTGACCACAGATCAGATGGCTTCTTTGTTTCAACTTTTCTCAAACTTTAATATGAATAAATCAGGTTCTGCTTACTCTTTGTGTTATCTTGAATGCAATTCTATTTACGATGATACTGAGGATGACCCAGACCCAGACTCGATTGAGATACCTCCCTACATAGCCAAGGAAATACTACAAGAAGGGGAAGGGGGGCCTGTAATAGAGAACACTGAACCCATCAATATAGGAACCGAACTAGAACCCCAAGAACTTAGGATAGGGACCACCTTGAGCTCTGCCAAAAGGGCCAGTTTCATAGACCTCCTAAACGAATTCAAGGACGTTTTTGCTTGGTCCTACAAAGACATGCCAGGGATCGACAGGGATATCGCCGAACATAGAATCCCAATTAAGCCAGGTTTCAAGCCCGTGAAACAGAAGCTTCGTCGAATGAGGACAGAATGGGCTCTCAATATTAAGGAAGAAGTCGATAAGAAATTCAAAGCCGGGTTCATCAAAGTTTCCAAGTACTCTGACTGGGTAGCCAACATAGTACCCGTACCCAAAAAGGATGGGAGAATCCGTGTTTGTGTTGATATTAGAGACTTAAACAAAGCAAGCCATAAAGATGACTTTCCTCTACCACATATCGACATATTGGTGGACAATACCGCAGATCACGCGTTACTATCCTTCATGGATGGATACGCGGGTTATAACCAAATCAAGATGGCCATAGAAGACATGCATAAGACCACCTTTGTCACTCAATGGGGAACCTACTGTTATACGGTCATGCCGTTTGGGTTAATCAACGCCGGAGCTACATATCAACGCACCGCAACTACACTCCTACATGACATGATGCACAAAGAAGTTGAGGTATACGTAGATGACATGATTGTCAAGTCCAAGGATAGAGAAGGGCATATTGCGAACCTTCGCAAATTTTTCTCAAGGCTACGAAAGTACAACATGAGGCTCAATCCTCAGAAATGCGCATTCGGAGTAACATCTGGCAAACTCCTGGGATACATCGTTAACCAACGAGGTATAGAAATAGACCCTTCCAAGATCAAAGCCTTAATCGAAATGCCACAACCTCAAACGGAAAAAGAAGTCAGAGGATTCCTGGGAAAAGTGCAATATATAAGTCGATTCATATCGAAACTCACCATGATCTGTGAACCTATCTTCAAAAAGCTCAAGAAAACAGACCACACCATGTGGGATGATGACTGTCAGAAGGCATTCAACCGAATCAAGGAGATATTAGCTAAACCACCTGTGCTCATGCCATCTCAACGAGATCAACCTCTTGGTTTATATCTCACAGTAACCGAAACAGCCAAGGGCACCATGCTAGCTCAAACCGTAGGAAAGGAAGAAAGGGCTATCTACTACCTTAGTAAGAAGTTCTTGGAATACGAGTGCAAATACTCACCACTCGAAAAGACATGCCTCGTTCTTGTGTGGGCAACGAAGAAGCTACGTCATTACATACTTAGCTACTCCGTCAAAATATACTCCAAAATGGATCCAGTCAAATACCTCTTCGAGAAACCCGTTCTCAACGGACGCCTAGCAAGATGGACTTTGATGCTCTCAGAGTTCGATCTCAAATACGTACCTCTGAAGGTTATAAAAGGGCGCGCCGTTGCCGAATTCTTTGCAGAAAATCCCATCAATGATGCACAAATAATAGATACTTGGTCATTTCCAGACGAGAATATACTCCAAACCGATGTAGACTCCTGGGACCTTTACTTCGACGGAGCATCAAACTTAAGAGGATTTGGAATAGGATTGTTGCTCATTTCTCCTGAAGGCGAGCATACACCAATCTCTGTCAAACTCGACTTCGAGGTGAAAAATAACGCCGCAGAATACGAAGCTTGTCTCATTGGACTACAGGCGACAGTAAGCTTAGGCATTAAAAACCTCCGAGTGCATGGGGATTCGTCCCTGATCATCAATCAAGTTACGGGATCTTGGAAAATCCGAAGCGAAAGCGTAGCACCTTATCAAGCCAGAATAGACCAGGTTGCCCAATTCTTTGATCACGTGACCTATCTACACCTACCTCGGGAAGAAAATCAATTTGTGGATGATCTTGCAAAACTCGCATCTTTGATTAATATGCCAGATGACATGGTGGAAATGCCTTTATGTATCGAACGACGATCGGAACCAGCTTATGTCCACCAAATCACCGATGAAGAGGAAGTCACAGAGGAACCTTGGTTCCAAGCAATCCTAAATTTCAAGCTCAACGGTACCTATCCGCCGGATATGGACAAAAGGGGACAACGTGCTATACGCCTACTAGCTTCCCAATACGTTCTCATGCAAGGAGAGCTATACAAAAGAACACCTCTAGGTGTAGTCCTACGTTGCCTTGGTCATTCACAGGCACGGAAAATAATGGAAGAAGTCCATGATGGAGAATGCGGTCCTCACATGAGTGGGCCCATGATGGCAAAAAAAATCACACGTTTGGGGTATTATTGGACCACAATGGAATCCGATTGCATCAAATATGTAAGACATTGCCACAACTGCCAGATCTTCGGGAATGTACAGCATGTCCCTCCTTCATTACTCTATACGATGACATCTCCTTGGCCATTTTCTGCCTGGGGAATTGATATAATCGGAAAGATAACTCCAGCCGGAACAGGAGGTCACTGTTTCATCCTCGTGGCAATTGACTATTTCACCAAATGGGTAGAAGCGGCTTCCTACACTAGTCTCACGGCTAAAAACGTGGCAAAGTTCATACAAAACAACATCATCTGTCGATACGGTTGCCCACATGAGATCATTAGTGATAATGGATCCCATTTCCAAGCCGAGACTCAGCAATTTCTAGCCAAGTACAAAGTTAGGCATCACCACTCTTCGCCATATAGGCCACAAACCAATGGCGCGGTAGAGGCGGCAAACAAGAACGTTGTCACAATTCTCAAGAAAATGATTGACAACTATCGAGATTGGCCAAGCAAAATACTCTTTGCTTTGTGGGGATATCGCACATCCGTAAGGACGCCCACTGGGGCCACCCCTTTCTATTTGACCTACGGCATGGAAGCGGTACAGCCAGTCGAGTTAGAAATACCATCATTACGTATCTTACTCGAAAGTCAAATCCCAGAAGCCGATTGGAAGAGGGATAGATATGAAGAACTCATCCTCCTGGATGAACGTAGGCTGCGCGCATTACATAATGTCCAAACATATCAAGCACGTATCAAACGAGCCTTCAACAAAAGGGTCAAGCCAAGGAACATCAACGAAGGAGACTTAGTACTCAAGTCGGTTAGAGCTCTTTTACCTGTCGATCCACGAGGAAAATTCAAACCCAATTGGGCCGGGCCATTTCTAGTCAAGTCCATACTTCCAGGGGGTGCGGTTAGAATCACAGACCTAGATGGGAATGAATTTGCCAACCCGACAAACCTTGACCAACTAAAGCGGTATAATGCCTAAGTCGGTTAGAGCTCTTTTACCTGTCGATCCACGAGGAAAATTCAAACCCAATTGGGCCGGGCCATTTCTAGTCAAGTCCATACTTCCAGGGGGTGCGGTTAGAATCACAGACCTAGATGGGAATGAATTTGCCAACCCGACAAAACTTGACCAACTAAAGCGGTATTATGCCTAAAATAGGAACAAAAACGCGCCTCGCGTAACCTCACGTGTCGCTCTTGTGACTCTAAATAAACGGCTCCTAGCCAAGCTGAAATAAGCTAATGTCACTCTGCTCTTGCATTTTGATGTTTTGTCATCCTCATATCATCAAATAAACTGAAATTGCACCTTAAGAGTAAGTAAAAAGCTCATGCTTATCTTCTAAGTTCATTACAAGCTCTTGCTTAGAACAATTATTCTTTTACATTTACTCGAACTACGCGCAAGGGTTTGATTTCATTTTTTTAATGAATACGTAGGAAATCCTTCACGGGATACAGCCCATTAATTTCAAAATGTAAATAGAAGGACATTTGCAGTTGCATTTGGAATTCGACAAGAGTAATAAATAGAAAATCATAATGGTTTCATAACCAATTAACCTCTTTTATTTCATTCAAAAATAATAATAATACGATACATAATAATAATAATGCAATAAAAAATAATAGGCTAGGATTCTAAAAACCCCACCTTCTTATTACAATAATAATAATAATAAATAATAATAAAGACTAGGGCTATTCCTCCATTTTCCCTTTGCCCTTGTCATTTTTGTCATATTTCTTGTCATGACCTCGAGCCGCACGCTCTTGCACCACTTCGGACCTAATAACCAACCGGTCTTTCTCGAGGCCTAGCCTTCCCATTCTTGCCAATCACTTTGTCCACGACAGGAGAGGTTTTCGGTTTCTTCGAAGGATGAACAACTCGAAACCCGGCTTCCTCCTCTCCCTCAGTCAGATGCTTCTCCTTCTCCTTTTCCACCTCGCGCACCTTGTAGTCAACGGGCTCGCGCTTCCTCAATATCTCACGCTCCTCCGGAGTAGTAGCTTTCCTCCACCACAGATAGGAGTCCGACACCCATAAAGCACTAACAGAAGAGTTCAAGAACCACAAGTTTCTCTGAGCCCATTTAATGGCCCACTCCCTTCGACTCTCAGTAGTAAGTGCCACGGCAGTCTGCGGGACAGTGTCAAGCTTCGGGATTGTCTGCTTCAGTCCAACCTGTCTCATCAACCTCTCCGGGAAGATACATACCATGAATTCCAAGCCAGGAATGTGCACAGATCGGGTAGGATCCAAGGAAGATACTCCAGTGACAGATTTGAGATGCCACCATGGTACAACCCACCTAATCAAAGGGCCATCATCACTCTTTAGTTTGTTTTCCCAGTAATTGCAGACCCGAATGAAGTCCACCATGTAAAGCCTGGTCCTCATTGCAATAGAGCGAGCATGATAGGAAGGAACATAAACTGGGGGCTCGATCAATCGAAGACGCTCCATAAGCCAGACCTACCAAAAGCGGGTATTAGAAACAAAAAAAAACGAAACGAAAAAAAAAACGAAACAAGAAAAAAAGAAAAAGAAAAGTGTTCTTTTACCTGCAAAATAATGGGACATCCCAAATAAGGTAGGTCACGATTGGCTTTCCTGTTATCCAAACCCAATAGGATCTCTCCTAAACATAAACAGGCTGGGCTCCTGCACAGCTCCATTTTCTCAACCAGGCCCAGGAGACGGGGATCACCTCTCAAGTCCTCATCAACATGCCCTTGAAGGACATATACATGTAACAAGCAAAATCCGAATGCCTTTCGCCTAGCAACATAAGAGATGGTGGGGTCAACTTTGTTAATGAATCGGTCAATAAAGTCCAGCATTCGCACTCCTTTCGAGGTCACTAAACGGTCCACCTCAATTCTTGTCAATCCAAGCAAGTCCCTAAACTTGTTCTTATACCCTTGTGAAGTAGAAGGAATAGCAGGCAAGTGTTCTGGGTCCCACCCACCGATCGCAGCAATTTCTTCAGCAAATGGGCAAATGTCACCTCCAGGGAAAGCAAAAACGTGATAATTCGGGTCCCAATAGTCAAGACAAGCGTCTAGGAATGGTTTGACCACCTTGATAAGCTTCAAGCTCAACAATGATCCAAAATTGTAGGCACCCATGTCATGTTTCTCCAAGTTGGAAAACTCGTTGGTGCACTCTTTTAGACGAATTTCTAAAGTATTCATGATGAAGGATTGTTTTGAGAATTTTATGTAACAAGACGAGGAAGAGACGGAGGAATTGTGCGAATAAAACCTCTATCGACGTCTCTATTTATACTAAAATCTGTTTCCTAAAATCCGCCAGGACGAAAACACCGGGGAACAGGCGCAGCGCCTGCTGCGTGACACGTCTCTCGTGTACCTGTCAAAAATAAACTAACTAAACTAACTATATAGCTAGGGAAGTCAGGTCGATCTCCACTGGGAGGCAATATATTTGTAGTAGTCCGTATATTTGGTCACAAATGGGGGGGGGGGGGGGGTTGTTTGATTTGTTGTCTAAACTACGAGTTTTGAAGGGAAGAGAAATAAAGTCAAGAGCAATAAGGGCAGAGAAATGAGTTTAAACTATCAGATAAAGAGGGACATGTCAGGATTTCGGTTCACTATGGTAGTCCAGTGACTCAGCTGTAAATGACTCAGACGAATTAACGTAAGACGGATGTTGAAAGGTCCTTTCGATCCACTTTCTATCCTAAAATACCACTAACTTAACTTTCATTCTCGTCAGGGTAGTCTACTGTTCATAGAAGGCCTATTTAGTCCAATCTTTCGATCTAGGATTAATTTTAGCCAGATTAAAGGTTAACTTAGAAGTGTGCACTCAACTAAGCCGAATAAATACAGTTAAATTGCTATGGTGACAGAGTCTTGTAATTATTTCGTCTGTTTCATTTACTACATCGTCACAATCCTACCGCAGATCCCCTAATCCCAACATGAAAGGGGTTTAGCTACTCATGTCGCTAATTAAACTAACAGCAGATAGATTTCCAGCAATAAACATAATGAAATAACAAGTAAAAAGCATAAAGAGAAATTAGGGCAAAGGAGTAAAGGTAACGGAACAAGAGATTAAAGCAAACAAGAGATTAATTATTAATAAAGGAAGAGAAAGAATTACAATCGATGCGAATCCGGCGTAAAGAACACAAATTCCAAGCGAAAGCAATCCCGAAATAAAGTTACAGTAGTGAAGAATGAATTACGCAGTAAAAGTTTGATAGATGCTAAGTAGTAAGTAAATCTCATTCTAATAACCTAACTAATGTAGGTTTAAATAGCAAAGAAAATGAGTTTTGCGGAATTAAACATAACACGGGCTGTTTAAAGCCCATAAATAGCGAAACCACTCGATCGAGTGGATTAAAACCACTCGATCGAGCAAACACCTCAGAGCAAAACTACTCGATCGAGTAAAGGCCTTTCGCAAGATAAGGATCGAGTGGAAAACCACTCGATCGACCACCAGAGGACGTAAAAACCACTCGATCGAGTGGTAAAACAGCTCGATCGAGTTCTTTAACTTCAAATCAGCTCAAGTCCGCGCCTAAATGCCTCGTAATCCGTGCCATGACGCTTTCAAGTGCAGTATCTCACTCTGGAAAAATCCCGTCTCCTCTAAATGCATGCAAAAGGGACGAAAAAGAGTACAATTCCACTACTTTCGCGTTCATTTCTACAAAATGGACAAAACGAACCAAAGTAGCCAATTCGGGGCAAAATACTATAAAAACAGTATAAAAATGCATAGAAATACGTGATGAAATAGGCTAAAAAGACTATATAAAAAGCACGTATCAAATCTCCCCAAACCGAACCTTTACTCGTCCTCGAGTAAACTCAAGACTAAACTAATGGAACGGGAATGATAACTCAGAGCTAGCTTAACTTGTCTGCTTGAACCAATTTAATGCAACAAAAATTAACAGTTAAAGTTAAGCAGTCAATACGCAAACGAATTATAAGCTGTTCAGAAATATAGCCAACCTATCGACCTTGCAAGACCAACAAAATTGGACTCTCTCGTGGTCACTCTTCTCTCATGAAGCAAAGGGTGAATGTTATATGTAAAAGAGAGAAGAAAAGACAGTCACTCACCTAACTGCGACGTACATAGCATGCATGCAACAAAAATGAAAGACAATTCAAGTACTAATGCACACACTCCAACCAATAATGTCCGTCACAGCCGAGGGCTTACAAATAATATGGGAATAGTGAGGTTCAGGTGAGAAAAGGCAAAACATGTTATGGAAATGTGGAGATAAAAGCGTCAAGCTAGTTCCAAACAGGACCATAAAGAAACCATCCGAATCTCAACTGACTGAAAAACTAAGTACAAGTACCCTTCATTTGGCACAAAACTCACTAGACTCAAAACACAATCTCCTCAAAAATATGGAATAAGAATGGAGGAGTCAGACGGTCACAAACTTTCCTTTTTTAATACCGTCTGAATGAACTAACTCAAATAAAACAACTCTTTTTTTTTCAAACTTCCTTTCTTTTTTTTCTTTTCTCACGTCTTTCCAGCTTCTTTCTTTTTTTCTTTTTCATTCTTTTTCACTTTCACGTTTTTTTTTTTCAATTCTCCTTTTTTCTTTCTTTTCCTCCTTCCTCTATACTTACACCAACTCCAAACAAGAAATACGGGCCAAAATGCAATGGAAAATCATACCACAAAAGAACATATTAACTAGCTTGACTAGGCAGGCTAAGTTTGGGATGTAGCTGATGAGTCAAAAAGGCAAATTTGGCTAAAGTGGAGCTAAATGGGTGAAAAATATAAGGAAAGGGAAATTTGCAAGCACTCCCTGCATGTGACACCGACCACAAACCCGAATATGTGCATTTGACAAGAAATTGAATGTCATAAAAGTGCAAAAGAGACGAACATGCTATGCAAGGAGTACTACTCTCAATTCCTAATGAACTGGTCATGAATGTCACCAGTTATGGCTCTAAAAACTCAGAATTTTTCAAGTAGTTTGCCAATTTATCAGGTCAAGTCTAAACAGTCAGCTATATTTGAACAGAAACTCATAGACTATGCGTATGACAAGGCTAATAACTATCAATAAAAGTGCAAGGCTCAAGCAAAGAGACAAGTTATAGTGCATTATCATCACGGAAATCTACCGTTCCGACTCAACCTATATGCAGAAATAAACGTGAATATTTTTTTGAATTTTGAAATTTTCTAATTTTTTTGGATTTTTGATTTTTAATGAAAATAAACAACAATGCAAAGCTAAAAAATAAACGTGAATGCAAAAACAAATGCAAATGCAGACTCAAAAGGATGCAATACCCTCCCCAAACCAAAACGGATAACGCCCTCGTTGTCCTCCAGCATACACCAGCAGATATATACAAGGGAACGGGAATATACAACCAATCAATAAAAAGCAATAAAAATAAAGGAGACAAAATAAAAGAGTAATAGATACATACAAAATACGAACTTCCCCAAACCAGCCAGAAAACTGGGGAAGTGAGTAGACCAGTAGCTACCCGTCGTCGTCGTCTGCTCTCACGGATCTCCTCCGCCCTGTACTCCGGGTCTCTCTCCTCCTCTCTCCTCCTCCGCTCCTCAGCTCGAGCTCTCTCCACTGCCACCTCCGGGTCCTCGTCCTCCTCCTCGTCAGAAACCGGGTACCCCTCAGGTGGGTACCTGTAGAAGGAAGGGTGTGGCCAACCCTCTGGGATGGGACGGTGTCGCCTCAAGTGATGCTCGTACAGAGGGTGTAAAGCAAGAGCCAAATCCCTCTCCATACGAGCCTGACGCTCTGCAATCTCACGCAACAAACCGTAAACGGCGCCCCCTAGGTCCAGGACCGCGGGCGCCACAAAGGGAGGAGGTGGTACGAAAGTAGCCGGTAAGACCGGATCAGACTGTGTCTGGTCAGTGGGAGTGGGAGTAGGAGTAGGAGTGGTAGCGGGAGTAGGGGTCGGATCGGGAGTAGCCGTGGAAGGCTGGGCACTCCCTGAAGGTGTAGACCCCTCTCCGGTCTCAAGACGCCGCTTCTTGGCGGCGGGTGCAGCAGGAGCAGGTCTAGGTGGAAGGATAAGGTGAGGTAGTGGTGGCAGACGGGCGCCCCTAGCAACAGTAGGAAGGGGCTCAAGACGGGGGAGAGTGTCACAAGGTAAGTCTACAGACAAGGAGCCGTCAATCTTCCAAGTCTGGTAGTCTGGGGTCAGCCAATGCTGAGAAAGCATGGCGTCCAGACTCAGTAGCCTCTCTCCCTTGAGGTACTGCAAGCTACGAGGCCAGTCGGGGAAAAGAGAACGGGCAAGAATGGTGGCTATGCCACCGCAGGCAATGGTTCCTGTCTCCTTCAGCCCCTGGCTCTAAAGGTACTGGGCGGTCAAATAGGCAATGTTGAAGGTAAAAGGACCTCCACAGTCAACGTTTAGGTAACCGTCCAGGATGGAGAGCTCGGTGTTGGTCATGTTGTTCGGCTCCTTTCGGCCGAAGATAGTGCTCCCCATCAGTCTAAGGAAGACACGGACAGGGGGAAGGTGGACCTGATGGAGCTTTCGCTCCTGGTAGGTGGTCTGAGCTAGGCACCGCCAAAGCTGGCGGTGGACCTTCCTAGGGGCAACAGTCGCGCCCGTAGAGGAAAGGCCAAGTATCCTACCAAACTCCGCTAAGGTCATCGGAAAAGTCCGGTTAAATAACCGGAAGGACACTGAAGAACAATCGGGGTCAGTCTCGTAAGCCCCCGAGGAGAAAGTAAAGGAGCTGAGAAACTCGAGGCTCAGCTCCAGAAAAGTGCGACCGCTCATAGTGATGAGCCCAGCCATCCCCGTGCCCCGAAGTAAGTCACAAATCGACTCGTAAATACCGAGTCTCTCAAGTGCCGATTTCTCTAGAAATTGGGAAGGTACATGCACACAGCGTACTAAATGGTAAAATTTCTTGCGATGTAAAACATTAACGAAATGTACCTGTGGGTAGTCTGGGTGAGGGTCGAGGGAAGTGTCCCCTCGGACCGTGACTGTGCCAGAAGTAGGAGCGGAAGCAGAAGCAGCAGCTGTGGAAGTGCTAGGAGCGGAAGTAGAGGTAACAGGAGCTGGCGTAGCTCGAGACTGTCTACGACCTCAGCCTCTGGAACTCAAAGCAGAAGCTCGTGCGGCGACGGTGTGAGGAACCAGGGTTGCTTTGGAGGCAGCTGCGACTGCTGGCGAGTCCGCCACAGGTGTAAAGGTAGAGGCTGGTGCAGAGGTAGTGGCTGCTGTGGTCACCACTGAAGAGGGACTAGCAGCAGTGCTAGCTGTGGTGGTGACCGTAGAGGAAGTGGCGGCTGAATCGAGCTAGCGGTGAGCTAGTTGGAGCAAAAACTGTCCCTGCAGCTGAAACTAGAAACACTGGGGCTGCAGTAGTGACTAAGGCGGAGGCAGTGGCAACAGCAGGGGCCACTGTCTCACTCAAAGACGGACTAGAGGTGGTGCTAGTAGAAGGCAAAGTACTAGACTCCATCCTGTAAGCAAAGGGTAGGGGGTATGATAAGAAAATAATGGCTAACAGAGGCTAAAACAGTATGAAATCATCATGTTGAACCATAAAAACTCCCCTACCAGTCGAAAATTTTCGACCTACAACACATAAATCCCAACAATTCCTCAAACAAATTTGAAAAGCAGCATGTAAGTGGCGATAAGGCGGGCATAACAGTCAATAACAACAGCATGTAAGCATCAACTGAGGTTAAGTAAGACGAAGAAGCATATGAACCCGTCTGACAGTCGAAAATTCGACTGAGGCAGCCCTAATCGCGAAAATTTCGCACAGAATTCTAATTGAAGCATGTTTAAGCATCGACAGGGTGTGATAACAGTCTAAAACAGCAACAATTAAGCAAGATGACAGTCGAAATTTTCGACTGTCCTTCACCCATATCGCAAAAAAAATCATGTAAAATTCGAAAAAGAGGTGCAACAACAGCGAGGAATTGGGGTTGATCATCAAGCAAGAGAACAAGGGTAATAAACACAATTAAAATCGAAAAAAATTCGACTAACAATGGATTTTCGAACCCTAGAAACAATTTACCTCATATTAATTTGAAAAAACGAAATTAAAAGGCATAGAGGATGGAAGGATCACTTACTTGATGATAAAAGACCTACAATATGCAATTAATCTTCAATAAACAAGCAAAAGTAGCGATTTTTTCGAGCTCAAAACCGCAAATCCTAATCCTCTTTAAAGACCGTGTAAACGAGCACAATCAAGGGGGAAATTAAGGGGCTTTGATAAATTAATTAACAAGCAAGGGATTGTAGGCGGCGGATTTGGAGATTGGGCAAGAAAAATGGGGATTTGGGGATGAAATTGATCGCAATTAGGGTAGAGTAGACGAAATTAGGGAAACAAATGAATGGGAATTAGGAAAAAGAGTTTAAGTGAGAAAACTCCCTGTGTCCTGTTCATATCACTTGATCGAGTGGTTTTAAACCACTCGATCGAGCACTCTGATGCTTCATCTGCTCGATCGAGTAGAAATCTACTTGATCGAGAAGTCCCACTTATTGCTTTACTCGATCAACCTGAAAAAGTGCTCGATCAACCAAATTTTCACTCGATCGAGTACAAAAAGTACTCGATCGAGCTCTTTTCTCGCGTAAGCTCTTGAATTTCGTCTTTTCTTCCTTGGAATGCGTAAAAATTTCCCCAAACCTGCATAAAAACACGTGCAAAAATTCCCAAAATACCAAATACGTATAAGCACAGTCTATAGTCTTAATCTACGCTAAAAACTGTCTAAAAACTAATTGTCCTAATTAAAAGCAATAAAATAAATTTAACGGAAAATTCAAAAAAAATTATCTATTACAAAATGTTACACGGGGCATTTCCCCATTTAATTCCCAATGCAATTCAGTAGCCCCTTGAAGGGCTCCTGACTGGAGGACGTCACCTCAGTTACATTGACTGTCCTCATCAACTTCCATGAGCATGAATGGTCATTTGCAACAGTAGGAGGGGAATAGTTCTCATCCACATAGGCACGAACTTTCCTCGTCCTTGCTCCCCTATCACCGTCTTTAGCATCCTTTCTTCCAATTTGATTGACAGCAGTTGCACAGCACCCTTTGACAGCTCGTTCGTTGATTTCATCTGTACCTGCAGCAAGGAAAACAGACGAACTTTCCTCATTTTTGCTCTCAGTCTGAGGCGGAGGGGTAACAATTGCAGCACAATACTCCAAATTTTCAACTGGAGTGTCAATAATAGGGTCAATAGAAGAGAGAGCATTGCAAGGCTGAGCCTGCATGGGAGCCCTCCGGGACTTAGACTGATTAAAAATCAGCCCTTCGTCCCCTACCTGAAAGGTCAAAGTCTTCCCCCCGACGTCAATAACTGCATGAGCAGTAGACAAAAATGGTCTCCCTAAAATAATAGGGGTGTGTGCATCTTCGGGGATGTCTAAGACAACGAAATCAACGGGAATAAAGAACCTCCCGATCCTTACAGGTACGTCTTCTACTATACCTAGTGGCCGTGATATACTACGGTCGGCCATCTGGACTGTCATGTTAGTGCAACTCAGCTTTGTCAAACCAAATCTCTTAGCCAGAGACAGCGGTAAGACACTTACGCTAGCGCCTAAATCGCATAGCGCATTATCAATCAAATAGTTACCGATATGACATGGAATTGAAAAACTACCCGGGTCTGACTGCTTAGGAGGTAACTTATTTTGAAGTAGGGCTGACCCCACCTCAGTCAAAGCTACGGTCTCACTATCACTAATACTCCTCTTACGCGATAGAATTTCTTTCATAAACTGGAGATAAGAGGGTACCTTTCTCAGCAACTCAGTGAACGGCACAGTGACTTCCAAGCTTTTCAGAAGTTCGACAAATTTTCCGAACTGTTGATTGGCTTTCGTATTCTGCAACCGCCTCGGGAAGGGAACCATGATAGGTATCTCGAGTCCCTTGTTTCTCTCTTCCAATGTATCTTCCGGAGCAAGTTCTGTATCCTTTGGACGCTTCTTACCTCTCAACCGAGGTCTTTCCGGTGATTTATCGCTTAAACGAGCACTAGCAGGCTCTCGAATAAGCTTCCCGTCATCAAAACTACTCGATCGAGCAATAAACCCATTCGATCGAGCAGTTTCCTCATCAATGTCAGTCGATCGAGTAAAATTTCCACTCGATCGACCAACTCCACTTTGCTCTTCATTCGATCGAGTAGAAAAACTACTCGATCGACCATTCTGCATTTCCTGTTCACTCGATCGAGTGGTATTTTCACTCGATCGACCACTTTCGTCCCCAAATCTGCTCGATCGACCACCTGAAACCAGTCGATCGAGCACTTTCTTTGCCGTGAGCTCATTTTCTTCGCCAGAACACTGTTCACCAACAGTTACAGCTCTCCTTGGGTCTGATTTCTGCATTTCCGGTCCCTCGTATGAACGACCGCTTCTCAGATTGATGAAATTTACCGTCTCGTGTGGATTCTTCTCATTTTGAGTCGGTAATTGACCTTGCTTTCTTGTGGACTGATTAGTGGCTAATTGGGCAACTTGAGTTTCAAGTGCCTTTATCGACGCATCTTTCTGTTGATCACTCAATTGCCACTGCTTCGTGAAGGCTTGCAACATAGACTTAAGCTCACCAATTTCACTCACCCCACCGGAAGATGATGCACCATGGTTGGGAGGGGTAAAAGAAGGGGGCTTTTGAAAGCCTTGTTGATTCTTGTATGGAGGGACATAGGGCTGCTGCTGGTGCGGAGGAGGAGTAGGATTGAGCACGTTTTGACTAGTCCACCTCAGATTGGGATGGACTGCCCCTTGATTATTGTAATAGGAACCCCCTCCTTTCCTATATTGCTGAAAGGCATGGACTTGTTCCTTCTCTACAAGACAGCCAACAGCAGTGTGGCCGTCATTACTCCCACATCTCTCACATGAAACAGTCTCTCCTCTAGTAAGAACATGGACCGTCTGAGGCTCCCCAGCAGCTTGTAATTCCAACTTGTCGAACCTAGCATTCATGGTCTCCAGCTGAGCCAAAACCTGCTTATCAACTGCATGAACTGTCCTAATCCCATCCCTCGGGTTGCCATACTCAGCACTGTGATTGGCCATCTCTTCAATAAGGGATCATCCCTTATCATCATCTGTATTCTCCTGAAATCTTCCACTAGATGCCGCATCAAGTATGGCTCTATGGTCGTCATACAGCCCATTGTAGAACTGATTGGCTAGAAACTATGGGCCAAAACCATGGTGAGGGATAGACCTCACCAACTTCTTGAATCGTGACCATGCTTCATAGAAAATCTCATCGGGAGCCTGTCTGAAACTAGTAATCTTGGCCCTCAGCAAATTGGTGCGTTGTGGAGGGAAATATCTCTTGTAAAATGCAAGAGCAAGAGACTCCCAATCTGTAACCCCAGCAGCTGTGCGGTCCAAGTCAGTCAGCCACTCCCTGGCTGAGTCATCTAGAGAGAAAGGAAATAGAACCTCCTTAATCTTATCTTGAGTTACCCTCTTAGTGGCGGGGATATTAGAACAGTAATCGATAAAGGTCTCCATGTGCTTCCTCGGATCTTCACCAGCCACACCACTATAAATGTTTCTCTCCACCAGATTGATATAAGAAGGACGGATATCAAAGGTGTTCCCATCCTCAGTCTGGAGATTGAAACCTTTGGGAATAGAAGAGGCTTTAGGCACTGAATGACTAGAACGTTTAGGCATCTTTACTGTAGAAATCGGACTGTCTTCCGTGAAAAGAGAATGATCTAGCTCTGACTCGAAAGTACTCAAGTCTTCCTTTCGTGATTTCCTTATCAGACGGAGTCTATGCCTGAATAATCTCTCTGGCTCTGAATCAGCTGAAACTAATTCAAACCTGTCTGACCTGGGCATAAACAACACTGAAAGAAAATAATAAGAACGGCCTCAAGGAATAGAAATTCCCTGAGACGGATAAAAATAAACAGAACGAAAACAAATAGGGCAATTGCCTCCCCGACAACGGCGCCAAAATTTGACACGTCTGTCGTGTACCTGTCAAAAATAAACTAACTAAACTAACTATATATCTAGGGAAGTCAGGTCGATCTCCACAGGGAGGCAAGATATTTGTAGTAGTCCGTCTATTTGGTCACAAATGGGGGGGGGGGTTGTTTGATTTGTTGTCTAAACTACGAGTTTTGAAGGGAAGAGAAATAAAGTCAAGAGCAATAAGGGCAGAGAAATGAGTTTAAACTATCAGATAAAGAGGGACATGTCAGGATTTTGGTTCACTACGGTAGTCTAGTGACTCAGCTGTAAATGACTCAGACGAATTAACGTAAGACGGATGTTGAAAGGTCCTTTCGATCCACTTTCTATCCTAAAATACCACTAACTTAACTTTCATTCTCGTCAGGGTAGTCTACTGTTCATAGCAGGCCTATTTAGTCCAATCTTTCGATCTAGGATTAATTTTAGCCAGATTAAAGGTTAACTTAGAAGTGTGCACTCAACTAAGCCGAATAAATACAGTTAAATTGCTATGGCGACAGAGTCTTGTAATTATTTCGTCTGTTTCATTTACTACATCGTCACAATCCTACCGCAGATCCCCTAATCCCAACATGAAAGGGGTTTAGCTACTCATGTCGCTAATTAAACTAACAGCAGATAGATTTCCAGCAATAAACATAATGAAATAACAAGTAAAAAGCATAAAGAGAAATTAGGGCAAAGGAGTAAAGGTAACGGAACAAGAGATTAAATCAAACAAGAGATTAATTATTAATAAAGGAAGAGAAAGAATTACAATCGATGCGAATCCGGCGTAAAGAACACAAATTCCAAGCGAAAGTGTTTTGTGTGGATTTTGCGCAGGGCGAAATCAGGTCAGGGTGATATTGTGCAGGGTTAACTAGCTCTAATTAGATTACTGATTAGGTCGTCAGGATACGATATTGAGCTATAAGTAAAATAACAAAAATAACAAGACAAACAATTTTGTTCGTGGAAAACCCTTGAATGGGAAAAAATCACGGGCACCAAGCCAGGAGAGGATTTCACTATATGATTTGAGAGAATATTATTATGATAACAACAATGCTTGTATTTCTCTAAGTAATATGTGTTCTTCTTCTTGTGTACGAATGATGTCTCCAATATCTTCCAAGTGTCTCTTATATAGCTTTCCTATCTTGAACAATTTGTATGATCAAGCATTGAAGGTGAATATTCCCCATAATTCTTGGTAATAATTCTTTGAATATTTCCCATAATTCTTTGGTAATAATTTGAATATTTCCCTCTTGATTACCGTATTTACTGCATAATCTTCATACTTAATGCTGCGTATTTATTTCCATTAATATACGCGGATATGGTCAAATATTGTCCTGATATTTGGACCGTTGTCCTCTCCATGGCCTGGCGCCTATCTTCATGTGCCCTGAGAGCCTGGCAGTCAGGTTTTGATGAAATGCTGATCAGGGTGGTCTGCGGATTTCCAGGCCTAACAATTGCCCCTTATCTCCTCATTGGTAGTGTCAGGACGAAAAAATGAGGAGATAACTTTTAGTTTTGATAAGATCACCCAACGGTTAAATTTTCCCTGATCAGTTTCCTGTAACGGCTCTTTTCTGCGATTCTTTGACGCGTGGATATTTTTGCAACTTCCTTGATGATTTTACGGCTGGAACCCTAATCTTCTTTGCTATAAATACTTGGGTGCTTCATTAATTTGAACTCATCAACACGATTTCTTCGTCTTCTTTCTCTTAACTTTCTTTCTCTTCAGTTTCCTTAATTCCTAATTTCCCAAATCTTTTAATCAATCTTCCATAATTCTTCAAGTAATAGCTGCAAAGAAAAAATCTATTAGGGCTGCGGTTCCTGCAACTCCTCCTCCTCAGAATCCTGAGGAAGTTTCTTCTGAAACTTTGCCTGCTTCTTCTGCTGTTCCATCTCCCGCAGTAGATAAATCAAGTGATCCCCCATTGGAGATGATCTCAATATCTCATGGTGCTTTTCAATTTAAGCCCACGAAGGCTTTAAATGAAGATCAGTCTCCTGCAAATCGTTTGAAGCCTGAGTTCGAAAAAATTTTGAAGGATAAGGGAATCATCCCTGCTGACGCTGAGGTCTGGATCCCTGAGAATTCTCCTATCAGGGCTGACTGGGCTTGTCCTGGTTGGTTTTGCATCCATGACTGGGCCTTCAGGGCAGGTTGTAAGCTTCCTTTTTCTCCTCTTATGGTTGAGGTTATTAAGGAGATTGGTGTTCCCTCTTATCAATTAATGCCGATGGTGTGGAAAGTCGTATGTTCTATTGAGAACCTCTGTAAAAAAACACAATGTTTCTTTTTCTCTTGATGATTTGAAGACTCAAATCTTTGTTAAAACAAACGATCCTGGCCGTATAAGTTTTAAGGTCGGCCGTCAACTACTCCTCTTCGAGTAATTTGGACAAGCGGCCATGATAAGGGCCGGGTCTTTGGCTATATGTTTGTCAGGACCAATTCTTTGGGTCCTGACCTGGCGTATTTGAATCATGAGGCCTGTGTGGCTGGTGAGTCTTTTGGTTTCTTTCCTTAACCTGCATGTTTTTTCTGTTAGTGAAAAAAATGAAAAAATAATAAGTCATACCTTTTATGTGTGCGATTTGACGACCGGGTTCAAACCGAGAATCCTACTCCCAATGTTTCGCTTTCCTTGCTATCTCTCCTTTGGAGAGGTCCGGCCTCTTTGTTGCGGGGTTGGTCACCTTCCTCATTGTTTGAAGGCGATGGTGCTCCCGGGCGGCTAAAGTGTCGGGGAAATTTCTTTGGTGCCGTACCTCAGTCGTAAGTCTATTTTAATTTTTCCTTTCTTTCTACCTGGGCTTACGATAACGTTTGGTTTGTATTAACGATCTGAGTATTTCGTGTTGCGGCTACCAGGTCATCTGTTCGTCTTGCCGGGTTTGGCATGGTGACCTTTCACCAGTGGCGAAAATCAAGGAGGAAGGTCCCGGGGAAGCGGGGATCGAGCTGTTATAGACTTGACCGAGCGTCGATGTCTTTGCTAAGATCGATCTTGCGCTGCTTGCCCTATTTGAAACAAGTTCAGCACTCGAGTAAAAGGAGGATTGAGGATGTTGACGTTTCTGCCCCGGTCAAGGAGGTGAGAGCCAGGTTGGATAATGTGGAGGCTGCTAGGGTAAAAATCAGGGACTATTCAGCTTCTAAATCGGATGTCATGCTTACCCTTGACCCTGTTGAGACTGCTACTCAGGCAGTTGCTTCAGTGGATCATTCGGTCAGCCTCTTGGCTGGTACCCTGGCTGCTGTGAGGGAGGTATGTTGGCATTACTTCCATGTGTTTTGGTAGTCCTCTATTATTGTTACAAATTATTCATACTTTTCTTGTTTTTGACCAGAGTCTTTGTGACTGTCTCCATAATGCCTATTAGGCTACTTCTTTGGTAGCCAGGATTGATCTGATGAGATTAGATTATGATAGGTTGAAGTCCGAGTGGAATTTGCAAGGGTGGCTTGGTCGCTAAAAGCGCCGATTTGACAAAGGTGCGGTGAGAGGGATCTTGCTAAGACCGAGGCGACTTCATGCACGCGGCATTGCGGGAGGCCCGGATAGGAATGAAGAGCTTACCGAGGAGAGGGATGACTTGGAGTTCAAGTTGGATGATGCCTCCCTCTATTTCTACATCAAGGGAAGGGCGGATGCCATGTCGGAGCCTGTCGAGGCCAGGGAAAAATGGGACCCTGCAGCTGAGATGGCTTTTGCTGCTTCGAAATACCCTAACCTGCATAATTTGGAAAATGAACAGGAGGTCGACTCTCCGGGGAGCGAACGTTGAGGCCGAGCCGGCTAAGAGTGGGAGCGAGTTGTTGATGCCGCGCTTCCGAGGAGAAGCAGTAATATTTTGTAATTCTCAGTTGGTATTTTGGTCCATCCAGGGGGGGTGTCCCTGGACAGACATTATTTTTATTTTCCTGTTTTGGGTCAGGGAGGCTCTCCCTGGCTTTTATGAATATTTTGGCGCCTTTGCCCCAGGGGGTAAAGGTTTATTAATATAGGCATGATGGCCTTCTTTTGGCTGATTTCACTTTTGTCTTTGCTTGATTTGTGAGTTTCATCCTGTTGGACCTGTCAAATATTTTGTTTGCAAGATTTGCACATTATTCTGGTTAAATAACCTGCACATTTCGTTTCAATTTTTGTCATGAGTATTTCAACCAAGTCTAGTTTATTTGCTATAATGGTTGAAAGGGTGGGAAATTCGGCCTGTCAGGAGGGCTTATGTCCCCTGCCTGGCTGGAGGGCTTGGTATTCGGCCTGTCGAGAGGGCATTTTAGACTGATGGTCGGGATAAAACACCCTTGCACCGTCTTGCTGCGTCCAGCCGGTTGTAATCCGTGGAAGTAAACCTAGTCAGGTCAGGCAATTATTTCATGCCTCATTGGTCCTGACTTTTTACTGTATCTGGTGGTGGTTACCAACTCGTCAGGCACAGTTAAGTGCAGAATTTTTATTTCAGGAATTATAGTAATAGAGTAGCCCTCAATCCTGAATATTCATGCATATAATCTTTTATTATGTATAATTGTTCAGGATTTAAAAAGTAAATAGATGGGTTAGTTGAACAGGTAAAAAATACAGGCAAGTCATATAAAGCATGTAGTTCATCACATAGCACATCAGGTTTAGTAGTGATTGAATTTATACCTGACTGTAGCCTGATCTGATCTTTACATGTGGAATAGTTTTAAATGAGTTACATTCCAGGATCGTGGGATCATTTCCCCTTCTAGTGTTTGGAGCCTGTATGCTCCTTGTCCAACAATTGAATCAATTAAGTAAGGGCCTTCCCATGTCGGAGCTAGTTTGCCTGCTGACTTTTCTTTTTTATTTGGAAATACTTTGCGTAGGACAAGATCTCCTTCTTTGAAGACCCTGACCCTGACGTTTTTATTGTAAGTCTTGGCAACTGCTTGTTGATATGATGCCATCCTGATTTTGGCAGCGTCTCTTAGTTCTTCTGTCAGGACTAAGTTATCTTGCATCAGGTCTTTGTTTGTTTCAACGTTGTTTAGGTTGCATCTGGATGTTGGTACCCGTACTTCCGCAGGAATAACAGCTTCACAGCCATACACCAGGGAGTAAGGTGTCTGGCCTGTTGCGGTCTTTGGAGTTGTCCTGTTTGCCCATAGTACTAATGTGAGTTCTTCAGCCCATCTGCCTCGTCTTCTTTTCAGCTTCTTTTTTAGGCAGCTTATGACTACCTTGTTGCTTGACTCTGCCTGGCCATTAGCTTTTGGATATCCAGGGGTTGATGTTACCAGGTTGATATTCCATTCTTGGCAAAATGCTTGGGTTCTTTTTCCCACGAACTGAGTTCCGTTGTCACATACTATTTCTGATGGGACTCCATATCTGCAAATGATGTTCGTCTTGATAAAGGATATTACTTCTTTTTCGGTTACCTGCATGTAAGAGTCAGCCTCGATCCATTTGGAGAAGTAATCAGTCATGGCTAACATGAAGACTTTTTGTCCTGGAGCTACAGGCAATTTTCCCACAATATCCATGCCCAACTTTATAAATGGCCAGGGCGCGGAAATTGAATGAAGGAGTTCAGATGGCTGATGTATGATTGGTGCATGAATTTGGCAGGCTTCGCATTTTGAAGAGTATTCAGCGATCGGCCCTCGGTGTAGGCCGATGTGCTGTCCTGAGAACTTTGCATGCCAGGCTCTTTCCTCCTTTATGGTTGCCACAGTGTCCATCATGTATTTCTTGAAGTACTTGTTTGGCTTCATCAGACTCCAAGCATCTCAGGTAGGGTCCAGCCTGCGATCTCTTTGATGCGTGTCTTTTATATGATGTTTTACATCCCATTTTACACGCATTTCAGAGCTCATTCATGTAGTTTATGCTACATTTCTCCCTATTTCCGTCTACTTCCGTATTTTGTACATTATTGCAGAAATGTAAAGAATCGAGCGGTAATCGAGCTAAATCCGTCCCCGAGTATCCTGCATTGCATATGGCGTGAAGTATCCACCCGAGGAACGAGCTTGGTGCGCAATTTAAGGCCCAAAAGACAAGTCCACGAGTTTATAGAAGTCAAAGTAGCAGCTCAAGCAGTCGATCGACCACTGACATCAGTCGATCGACCAACCATCGGGTTCCAGAAGCTACTGTTTACTGAAGACCGGTCGATCGACCAGTCATAGCAGTCGATCGACCAAATTGCTATCCCAGACGAGAATTAAAAGACTGAGGAAGCGCAAGCCCATGATGCTAGGTTTAGGAAATAAGAGGTTACGTTAGTTGCTATATAACGTAACCTAGAACATTCAGTTTTTATCCAAGTTTTGACGGTAGAATTTTACATCTAGTTTTCATTTTAAGTTCCACATTCAATTTAGTTATCAATTAATTAGGGTTTGGATTATTGTTGAGCATTGGAATTTCAGTTCTTATTCCTAATATTTCCCTTGCAATCTCGGTATTCTTCTGCCCTAACTTTAGTTCTTCTTTGTTTTCATTAGTATAGAATTGCTAGCTAGATTCCCGCAACCAATTCATTGTTTATGTTAATTGTTTACTTTATCGTTTCAAGCATGAATTCAGTAGTTAGTTTAATCATCGTTATTATTGTTTTTACCCTTAGCATGAGTAGCTAGATTATTTGTGCTAGGATGTAGGCGAGTTATAGCATAGGCGGCAATAGATTGAACACGGCCTGATTCGCGTGTCAGTCGATCGACTGACATACTTGGTCGATCGACTGACCTCGTGAGGTTATCCTTCGTTTTAATTGATTTTAATGTTGTATTTAACGAATCGAATGCATGCGACCAGTTAGATGCTTAATTTATGACTGACTCATTAGGTCGAAAGATAGGGAAAGTTATTTGACCACCAATTAAAATGACTAAACTGTGCTGAGATCGAAAGATAGGTATAGTTTAGACCGTTAGTCACTTTTCAGGACGAGAGTCAGTATTAGTGATATTAGGGACCTATAGCGAGATTGAAAGATGCTATCTGTTAAGAGTGGACCGAGAGGACCTCTTGTTTCCCGCCTCACTTGTGTTTGATTCAGACCGACTTAGTATGCTGCCGCCGAAGCTTTAATGAACCGACCATCCTAGTACCCCTTCTTTATCTGCTTAATCCGTCTTTTTAGTTTATTGTCTTATTTACTCTTAGCTATAGACCAAATCAATTCAACCCCCACAATTGTTACCTTAGACTTTTATTAGACAGCTAGAAATTACGTCTGCCTTCTTGTGGTTCGACCCTGTTACCACTAGCCTAGGTTAGTCTTAATAGGAAATTATAAATCTTATTTTTGGTACTCACAACGACGGGTATCACTCTTGAACAAGGTGTTATTGATTATAGCATAAGATGAAGCTCTAATTCTAAAGGCCCTTGCCTCATGTCTTCCCTGAGGCAGTATTCCTCGGAGAAACCAATCATAATAGGGTTTAGTCCAAGAGTTACTGTCCTGATTGACAGGATTGACCTGCTCAGGTCTGCTGATAGTCGGTTCTAATAAGTGCACAATTGGTATTTTATCAAAAACAGTGGGGGTAAAATTTGAACCTAGGCTGGCCAGAGCATCAGCCTGGGTGTTCAGGTCTCTTGATATTTGATCTATATCAAATAAAGCAAATTTAGCGGTAAGGTTTTTTGCATATTCTAAATACGAAATCATTTTTGCATCCTTAGCCGTATAAATTCCTTTTATTTGATTGGCAATTAAGAGTAAATCAGTTTTTACCTTTAGGTTTTGAACACCGAGGTCTAGACATACCTTTAAGCCTGCTATCAGGGCTTCATATTCTGCTTCATTGTTGGTAGCTTTGAACTCACTGACTTACCTGAGCTATCACATCTCCCTGTGGTGATTTAAGTACTAGTCCTAACCGTCCCCCGGGGGCGTTGGATGCCCCATCTATGAATAGGGTCCATTCTGGTGCTGGGGTTTTATTTTCTAGTTGATTGACTTCTTTTATCGGGTCTGGTTCCAGTTAGGGCTAAAATCAGCCACAAAGTCTGCTAGGGCCTGCGATTTGATCATCGCCCTGGGTTAAAAAGAGATGTCATATGTGCTAATCTGTACTGACCATTTGGCCATCCTGCCTGAAAGTTCAGGTTTACGCAGGACAGATTTTATGGGTAAATTGGTCCTGACTATAATTGGGTGACTTTCAAAATAAGGTCTCAGCTTGGTGCATGACATTATTAAAGCTAAAACATATTTTTCAAGTAGTCCATACCTCAACTCAGCATCTAGCAGGCTTTTACTTACATAGTAGATCGGATGTTCTTTGCCCGTCTGTTCTTTCTCCAGGATCGCACACGATTCTTTGTGTCGGTGATGAGATAGGTATACTGACAAAGGTTCTCCCTTTTCTGGTTTAACCAGTAAGGGTGGAGATGATAAATAGGATTTTAGATCCTGGAAAGCTGCCTCATGTTCGTCCGTCCACTGGAATTGTTTATTTTTCCTGAGGAGGTTATAGAATGTTTTGCATCTTTCATAAGATCTTGATATAAAGCGGTTCAGGGCAGCTACCCGGCCTGTCAACTTTTGGATATCTTTGACAGACTTGGGTGACTGTAGTTCCAGGATAGCCTTTATCTGTTCAGGGCTTGCTTCTATGCCTCTCTTTGTGACCATATATCCAAGAAATTTGCCTGTAGAGACCCCAAAGTGGCACTTTGCAGGGTTCAGCTTCATATTATATTTTTCTAATATCTCGAATGCTATTTCTAGGTGCTTCACATGATCTTCTGCATTTTTGGATTTCACCACCATGTCATCTATGTATACTTCCATGATGTCACCTATCTGGTCTTTAAACATCATGTTGACCAGGCGCTGGTACGTTGCCCTTGCATTCTTCAGGCCGAAAGGCATGGCAGTGTAACAGTATATGCCTCGGTCTGTAATGAGTGCAATACTCTCCTGGTCAGCAGGGTGCATCTTTATTTGATTGAATCCACTGGAAGCATCCATGAATGTCAGCATTTCGTGGCTTGCTGTTGCGTCTACCATGGCATCAATATGAGGCAGGGGGAATGGATCTTTAGGGCAAGCTTTGTTGGTCGGTGTAGTCTACACGGACTCTCCACTTTCCATTCTTTTTTCGCACAACAACTACGTTAGCCTTGACCACTCGGGGTACATTAATTCCCTGATCATCCCCATATCCAAGAGTTTTTCTACTTCTTCATTTATTATGGTGTTTCTTTCATTTTGCAAATTTGCGCCTTTTTTTCGCCGCACAGGCTTAAAAGATGGGTCAACATTGAGCTTATGAGTAATAATATCGGCGCTAATTCCAGTCATATCAAAATGTGACCAAGCAAACCAAGATGATTTATTTTTAAGGAATTTTACCATTCGGGCACGACACTACCAGTGCGTCGGATCCTATCAAAACATACTGTCGGGTACTCGTGGTCTAGAATTACCTGATCTGTTTCCATTCTGGGAGGTGCTATATACATGCTCCTGACAGGGTACTGTAATTGCTATGCCAGGGACTTACCTGCCTTGGAAGGTTTCAAGGCTGCTGTGTAGCATTTCTGGGCTGTCTTGTGATCCCCTTTGATTGTGGCTATGCCCCAGTCTGTTGGAATCTTGATGCACTGGTGATAGGTAGATGGTACGGCCTTGACATTGTGAATCCAGGGTTTGCCCAGGATGGCGTTGTAGGATGACAAGCAGTCAAGGACCCCAATCTTTTCATAGGATGAGACTCCTTCCACATAGGTTGGGAGGTGGATCTCTTCTAGAGTGCTCCTGGTTTCACCACTAAACCCTACTAGGACGCTGGATTTTTTGGTGATTTGATCATCGTTTATCTTCATGGCTTTCAGTACGTCAAGCATGATCAGGTTTACTGAACTGCCTCCATCTACCAGGATCCTTCTTACTGTGGCTGTTCCGATCTGCATAGAAATGACCAGGCCATCGTGATGAACATCAGGGATGCCCACCAGGTCACAATCATTGAAAGTGATTGTTGGAACAGGATCCAGCTTACATGGTGACATAGTCCTCGGTGTCCTGGCTATCTTTTTTGCTGCTGAGCTTGTCAGGCCACAAATCTCTGAACCGCCTGATATGAATTTTACTTCATAGAGTGGTGGTGGAGGAGGGAGATTTCGATCCTGCTTGTGCTCCTGATTTTCTTTATCCTGGTTTGCATTCCTGCCTTTTGACTTGATCAGGTCTTTTAAGTATCCCGATTTCAGCAGGTAGGCCACTTCCTTCCTCAGGGTGAAACAATCATCCGTGGTGTGTCCAATATCCATGTGAAATTCGCACCATTTTGAATTGTCTCTTCTGGGATTTGGATTTTCTACCTTCCTGGGCCATCTAACAGCCGTTCCCATGTTGTCAAGCCTCTGGATCAATCCTGCAGTATCAACACAAAAGTTATGTTCGTAGATAGGTGGATAAACCTTAGCCTTACCTTGATATTCATGAGTCAGGTTGACTTCTGACTGATCTGGCCTGGAATATGGAGTAGGTCTATAATTGTTCCCTCTGTTGCTTTTCCTATTGCTTCTTTCATGGTCCCTTGGTCCACTGGGTGATCCAAGTTTGTAGCTTTTATCTTCTTCCAGCCTGATGAAAGCAAGAGTCTTGGCCTGAACATCTTCGAAGGTGTGGCAGGGATACTTAGTGAGCTCACTGTATAAGTCACTATTTGGTAGTAACCCCTGTCTAAATGCCTCCACTGCTGTTCCAACGTCGCACCTGGGTATAGATACCTTCTCTTTATTGAATCTTGCAAGGAATGTCCTGAGGGTTTCATCAGGCTTCTGTGTAACTCGATAAAGGTCACTGGATCGTTTCTCCAACTCCCTGCTACTTGCAAACTGTTGGTTGAAACTGTTGATCAGGTTAGCAAAGGAATGGATGCCGCCAGTAGGCAGGTTAATGTACCATTGCAGGGTAGGGCCAGTCAGGGTCGCTCCAAACCCCTTGCACATGCAAACTTGTCTGAATTCGCTAGGAATAGATGCAGCCAACATCTTCTGCTTGTAAAGAGCCACGTGATTTTGTGGATCCGTGGTTCCATCATAGACCCTCATGGATGGAATTGTGAGCTTCTTTGGTAGGTCTACTTTGGCTATTTCGTCTATGAAGGGTGAATCAAAGCATAGTTGTCGGGGCGACTTCTTCCAGGGCGGTACTCTGGTATCTTGTCGAATTTTTCATTGAGTTTCTTGATCTCCTGAACTACTGCCATCATGATAGCCGCTGCAGATTCATCAGGTTTCTCTTGATCATCGTTTTTTGGCTCATCATCACCATCTACGTTAATGGCTTTGGGGATATTTGGGCTTCCAAAACTGGAGAAATCAATGTTTTTGATGATTGATGAGAACGGGGTTCCTGGTTGGAATCTAGAGCCTGCCCCTTGGGTTTTTTCGATTTTGCTTCGTGGTGACTCAGATTCTTTCAGTTGCAGGATTTCTGCTTCAGTTTGGGCCACTTTTTCTTTCAGGCTTTCCAACTCAGCGATTTTTTGGAGAGCTGCATTCAGATGTTCTTCAACGGTGGGTTGGGCCATTTTTGTAGGTTTTTAAATTTTTTATAGGATAAGAAAAAAGGATTAAAGAGCTAGATGCCCCACGGTGGGCGCCAATTGTTTTGTGTGGATTTTGCGCAGGGCGAAATCAGGTCAGGGTGATATTGTGCAGGGTTAACTAGCTCTAATTAGATTACTGATTAGGTCGTCAGGATACGATATTGAGCTATAAGTAAAATAACAAAAATAACAAGACAAACAATTTTGTACGTGGAAAACCCTTGAATGGGCAAAAACCACTGGCACCAAGCCAGGAGAGGATTTCACTATATGATTTGAGAGAATATTATTATGATAACAACAATGCTTGTATTTCTCTAAGTAATATGTGTTCTTCTTCTTGTGTACGAATGATGTCTCCAATATCTTCCAAGTGTCTCTTATATAGCTTTCCTATCTTGAACGGCTGTATGATCAAGCATTGACGGCTGAATATTCCCCATAATTGCTGGTAATAATTGCTGAATATTTCCCATAATTGCTGGTAATAATTGCTGAATATTTCTCTCTTGAATACCGTATTTACTGCATAATCTTCATACTTAATGCTGCGTATTTATTTCCATTAATATACGCGGATATGGTCAAATATTGTCCTGATATTTGGACCGTTGTCCTCTCCATGGCCTGGTGCCTATCTTCATGTGCCCTGAGAGGCTGGCACCCTGAGAGCCTGGCAGTCAGGTTTAGATGAAATGCTGATCAGGGTGGTCTGCGGATTTCCAGGCCTAACAGAAAGCAATCCCGAAATAAAGTTACAGTAGTGAAGAATGAATTACGCAGTAAAAGTTTGATAGATGCTAAGTAGTAAGTAAATCTCATTCTAATAACCTAACTAATGTAGGTTTAAATAGCAAAGAAAATGAGTTTTGCGGAATTAAACATAACACGGGCTGTTTAAAGCCCATAAATAGCGAAACCACTCGATCGAGTGGATTAAAACCACTCGATCGAGCAAACACCTCAGCAAAACTACTCGATCGAGTAGAAAGTTACTCGATCGAGTAACAGGCCTTTCTGCAAGATAAGGATCGAGTGGAAAACCACTCGATCGACCACCTGAGGACGTAAAAACCACTCGATCGAGTGGTAAAACAGCTCGATCGAGTTCTTTAACTTCAAATCAGCTCAAGTCCGCGCCTAAATGCCTCGTAATCCGTGCCATGACGCTTTCAAGTGCAGTATCTCACTCTGGAAAAATCCCGTCTCCTCTAAATGCATGCAAAAGGGACGAAAAAGAGTACGATTCCACTACTTTCGCGTTCATTTCTAGAAAATGGACAAAACGAACCAAAGTAGCCAATTCGGGGCAAAATACTATAAAAACAGTATAAAAATGCATAGAAATACGTGCTGAAATAGGCTAAAAAGACTATATAAAAAGCACGTATCACTGCGCCTCGCTCTTCAAAGGGACGCAGCTCCTGCTGCATCTCTTCCTCAGCTTTGTTTCTGTGAATTTCCGCGTTGGATCTTTCCTAAATTCCTAACGAATAATTTCCTATTCATACGGGTTATTATTTTGGTAAATACGTGAAAATTACCATATTTCGTGTTTCCTAATTTCACGGATGGGCATCTCGAGACGATATCGACATTTTCGTCATTTTAGCACACTTGTACATTTCTTTTAAATTTTCTTTTCAAGGAATCTTTTCACTTTTCATTTCAAACTTATATGTTTTTATTTTTTTTCTTTTTTTAGGGGGTAACCCTCCCTACCATCCGGTCATTTCCGACCAAATTTTTGCATTCATTTCTGACCAATCTTTGCATTTTTGAGTCATTGTTTTGCGCTAATTTAGGCCATACGTATGCATACATGTTCTATATGATTTATATGTAAATTTCGGCAGCATGACGGCGTAAACCGTCATCTACCAAACCTGTTCAAAACTAACCTGCAGGTACAAACAAGACAACCCAGCAGCAAAGGCACTCAGGCCGTCGTATATACAACCAAAAAAGGGATATGTACACCAAACTGGGGGCTCGAGCCCCAAGCAAAGTCCAAAATGTCCAAAATGTAGGTCCTAAAATGTACAAATGTGCAAGATACAGCCAACAAACAAACAACAACAAAACAAAACTTCTGCTGGTCGCCGCCTAACTCCGCAACTCTCGCCTCGAGAGCAGCAACCTCGGCATCGCGGACCTCGAGCTCCCTCGGCAAACGAGCTGTCTCCTCCCGAGACTGGGCCAGCTCTCGCCCCAGCTCACGCTCCCTCTGCAAACAACAAATTGGCTCATGTCAATCATTTCAAACAATCATAAGAAAATAAGAAAAATAAAATAGGTAAAAGGTTCATACCTGACGACCTCGACCGCCGACAAGTGCCTCGACGGCAGTAGCTCGCAGCCGGTTGGCTACCCTCCATAACGCCACAAACCGGGACGGCGCAACCTGCATTTTCAATATAAAGTTCTTAATAATTGGATAAGTTCAATCAAATGTGTTCTTACACAAAAATCATACAAATTAAGAGGCTCGCCCTCCGAATCAGATGCTGCCAATCGTCCAAGCCCGCATCCGTCATAGCCACGTCAAAGTCATGCAGCTCGGAGATCGTCGTCCTCCCGGTCGCGCCAGTGTACTCGAGAGTCTCGGGGTACTCTGGGGGCTCGATGCCCGCCGCCTCGACCTCCTGCAAAGCCAAATGATTTTCATTAATCGGTGATCTTTCATCGTGTTCTCAAAAATCAGAAATAAAGAAGGATAAAGCACTTACCACAACCGGCCAGTACGCCAACCTCCCGTAGAGGAACGCCGAGTAGTCCTCACCAGGAAGAAAGAGGGCGTCACCACCAACGCCAGCCAAGTCAGCCTCCCTCTCAGCCTCAGAAGGCTCCCTAAACATCGTCCTAGGAGGATCGATGGGAACCGTCAAGACATCTCGAGAGCACTGACGAGCCAAGCGCTCGCCCAAGTACCACACAAGACCCATCGACGTCCTTAGAAGCAACCGACTCGAGCTCCTAGGTCGAAGGACCTCAGCCACGAAAGGAGGAGCACCAGCGAACTCCGCCCAAGGCCTGGGCACCCACTGGGAAAAAGACAAGCAAGAAATCATTCTTATGATCGGTAAAAGTAATAAAGAAGCAAAACGAATATAAGTTGGATGCTCACGTTGTCCAGCTGAAGAGCGTTCACGTCCCGCCGGTAGACGCCGTGAGAGGAACGCTTGCTCCTCATGCGACACATCACCCAATCCCTCACAACGAGATAGGCCTTCTCCAGCGGCTCCGTCCTCTTGGGCGAGAGGCTCGGAAAGTAGGAGTACACCCATGCCTGTGAAGCAAGATAGTCAATAACGATCTTTCGTAATTCGGTAAGGAAAAGAAGTGATTATTTAGACCAAATGAAGGTTCATACCTCCAACAGTAGTCCAGGGCCGACAGCACCAGGAGAAATCCCCTTCTCCATCAACTCCGGACGAACCATGGCCCTCATGAAGCGGATGAGGACCGCAAAACCAGCAGTGACCCAGTCCCAACGTCCTAGGGAGCTCAGGTCAGAAAGAAAGGGAAGAAGCTTCGTCGACAGCCTCTCTCCCTTGTCTCCGAGGTAGATCGAAGACAGAAACCACCAAAGCCACAAACGGGCCCTCTACTCAGCTGTACAGGGAGGAGGAGCCATCTCTCTCCCGTCAATCACCACTCGCGTCGGGGTCTTCCCCGCAAAGTAGTCTCGGACATAAGAACTAGGCACCAAACCAGGCACTGTAGCAGCCTTCGGCGCGAAGTTCCAGCCGATCAACCTCCTGGCCTCCGCCGAGTCCACCCTCATGGCAGTCTCCGGCCACTCCACCTCCTCGGTCCCACATGGTAGTCCAGAGATCATGCCGTAGTCCTCCAACGTGACTCCCACCTCACCAAAAGGCATGTGAAAAGTGGAAGTCGTATCCCAAGAATCGGTCCAAGAAAGCGCGGACCAGGCTAAGGTTAGCCCGCAGTGTTAGAAATCTATATCTCTTTACTCAACATATTCATATATGTTATAGTTTTAATTTAGTCATAAAATTAAAAGATGATCTTATGCATGCAAACAATAATATAATTAAAGAAGAAATCATCATCTTACATTGAAGAATCGGATTATATGGGCACAAGTGAGTTCTCCTACTCACTTCTTCTTGAGCTTCCTTAAGTGGATGAACAAGGATTCAACTAGAGAATCCCTCCCAAGGTTTTATACCCAAAGTAACAACTTAATAAAATTAATATTATTATTACTAGAACAATATTAATTTTGTATAAAATTGACCAAAATATTATTTTGTTCTCTCAATATTTCGGTTAAGAGAAAGGGAGAATAAGGAAGAATTTATCTCTCTAAAAACTCTTATTTTAGATGTTAAATGAATGAATGAATCTTTTTACATTTGATATAATGTATAAGGTAAAAATTAGAGGAAAAACCCATGGTATTTCCACTCACAAAACCGGGTAGAAGGGGGAGGTTTTTATGCCCAATGCATGATCAAAGTGCTCTTCACAATAACCACTAGGTATGCATGGCTAGGTTTAGGTAAATGATAATGCTTACCATTCACTTAGTTAACATAATATTTTTCTAGTACTCCCCATTATTTCGGTTATTATAGATAAAATGGACTCCATTTTATCTTTGTCAAATTGTCAATTTGTCACATGTCACATGTCATGTAAAATTGTTATGTATTTTTAACATATTAAAAATCAACGCATTAATAAAAATACGTCATATACAAAATTGACTTAGTAATTCATAATTACTTGTACCAAAATATTTTACCAATTATAAATCACAACATCTTGTATTTATAATAATTTATTCATTCAAATGCAATTGTTTCCTTAAACAATAATTTCATCTAAGTAATAAAACAATTCGATTACTTAGACCGTATCTTATTTAATCAAATTACAATGAGACATGTAAATACTACTTCCAAAATCGTCCGTCAATTTTAAGTAATTTAATTAACCCGTATCGTCATACGATCAATTAAATGATCAATTAAGAGTGTTACCCTTTAGGTATGACCTAAGGGGATTACTGATCACCACCGTCTCACGACAGTAATGTCAAACTCTAGTTAGCCAATCATTACCGATATGTGTGGACCAGTTGACAGTAAAATATTACTTCCCAATTGTATTCTTTAAAATGAGACTTAAACATGTGATCATCATGATCAACAGTTATGATCGCATTATTGTCGGAGGATACATATTCCAACAATCTCCCACTTGTCCTCGACAAGTCTGCGTCACCAATTCTCTTGTCCTATTACTATCTCCCACTCAATGCAAGGTGTCTTTCAGGTCGTACTTGCAAGTGATCATATCGAGAGTGGTTTCCTCGATCTGGAGAATAACTGATTGATCGGATTTATCTACCATAGATATCTTCCGAGCGTGGCCACGTATTTCCAGTTTATTACTCCTCGAGTGGCCCTGAGATATTTTTATAACCCTGACTAGGGGTGGACAATTCCTATCGCACTCATTCCCTTCGACTAGCCACAGCCATCATAACCCAAAATATGCCCATTTGACCCCATTTACGAAGGTCGTAGTAACACAAATCAAAGTTAATCTGAAACTGTGCCATCTTAGGCGAATAGTCTTTAGTCAAAAGAATCGACTCATTAGAATACTATAGTAGCTCTCGCCACGACCAGGCTATATAAATTTGCCAGAACTCTATAAGCGGTCATAAGGCCCGACAAAGTGTTCCTAACAGTCTGCCTATGTGATCGACTAGTCATTCTCATATGACCCTATGGCACTTGAACTTGCCATCAATCTTATCACATTCTAGTCACTTCGAGACGTCACCTCAAGTAAGTAACTATGGGCGAATACAATGCTAATCCGTGTTCACTTTAACGGGGTTCAATTGTCTCTACAACCCGTCTGGATGTAACAAAGTATAAGGTGAGTTCATAATAACTCAAACGACAAATGTCGACATCACATTCGGGTAGTCAATACCATATTACAACCTTGTGATGCATATCGTAAGTGTGTAAACACTTGTTGATTGCAATAGAAGTTTAACATACCATGTGTCCATGTGTTCAAACTTCTTATAATCGCATTTTCCTTTACAATCATGTTATCTTTCATAGCATGAACCTTACCAAGTACACATATAGGTTCCCAACCTTGGTTTGGGTTCTTTATCTTGAAAGAACTTCCCTGTCGATTATCACATAACCAATGAATTTGTGGTGAATTACATAACTTGCACTGATCAAGTACTCCACCCACTCACAATGCACTAGGTAAATGTTTTGTAGAGTCTTGCAACAATTTGTCAAGATGATTAGCCTAGTACTTCTCACTAGTCCTAGCATATAAGAAAATATTAGTTTTGAGTAACTTCTTACTACAACTAAGTATCTTTCCTAACTTCTTATTTCTCCTTTTAGCTTGAAAGCTTAGGATTTTCATAAATCCTTACACGTGTTAGAACTTTAATATGTGCAACCTCTTGGCACATAATAGAGTGTTCTGTCCAACACTGAAATCGCTCATCGGATTTTCCTCGAGAATTCATGACGATTCTTCTATGGCTTGCCAATGAATCATCATGCTCTTATGCATATGATTCATTATTGGACATGTGCATGATTATTCTAATGGCAGAAACATTAGTTACTAATAATCATGTGATCAACCATTCTTAGGTTCAATGAACGACCATGACTACTAATGGCAATTCCATTTTCATTGACATGAATAACATACATTTCTCGTTGATTCGATGTGTATATCTCAATACCTATCCAACATCTCATGATGTGATTGGATTCATTACAGTCCATTTTCATCCAGAATTGAAAACTCAAATACTTCTTTGTGAAAGAAAGTATTAGCTCGTCATTCTTCAATGAGTAATGAGTTATAAACTTTTACAAGATGATTGCTCCCACTAAATTTCATGTCTTCACATGATAATTTCCAACTCCCACTTAATTCCACATGTTTCTCAATTGACTACTCAATCGAAACATTTCAAGAATTTTAATATATTTTGCTTTGCTAAGCTATTAAGATAAAACCATATATGTTCCTATCATATCCTCTCAAAATACTTATTTTGAAGAGGTCTCATCTTAACCTTATGGAAAGAGATCTTAATCTCTAACTCATTCATTTTATAATGATGCGTAGCAATGTCATAATTTAAATATGAATAATATCTAATACACGTCCTTCAAAATACCCTTTTGGAAGGAGGTTTAACCATTTCATTTTCATAATGAGGTTAAGTAATGACATTAGCGTGGTTTATACTTAACTTAGCTCTTGTGGATATCGGTATATCAATATTTGCAACTTTGATTTATATAGGCTCTTAAGTAAATATCAATATTGAAACTATTGGTCAAAATTTATCATAAACTAGTCAAAAACTCTTGTTAAGACTTTATATTAGTCATTCTTATTCCAAAACTTTCTTTTGGTCTCCTCGTGTAGTTATCTTGAGAACATATTCTTTTAATTACTTCACTTGGTCTCTTTTGTCTTGTAGATCTATTCGAGACCATAGATCTCATCTATTCGTGTATACCTTATAAATAGGTATACCTTCATTCAAATCATTCTCCCTTGCATAGATCTCATTTACACAAGTACACAAATTTATCTTGGTGTTCTTTGTGTCCTCATTTGTCTCCCCTCTATCTTTAGAATGAATACACTAGAGATTCAAAGATAGTATATGAGACACAAATAATGATTTTTGAAGTATAAGGAGAACTATCTCATAGGTTGACTAATTGTTTTAGATTTTGTAAGTGTACTTGGTGATTGACATTCCTTTAAGAGAGTTCATCGACTCAATATCACTTTATAAATGATCATACACAAGCCTTAAGCTCGTGGACATATAATGAATCCCATCATTATAGTTGTCTATTAGATCACTTTAAGTGAATGATCATATGTTTCTATGAGCAAGCGGATAAAGACGAATTTTAGAACAAGGATAAAAACGATAAAACGGGTGACTTGGGTTGCAAACCAAGCCACCATTATCCAAAATACAACCATTATCCAAAATACATTTCCATGTCGAACACGGAAATCAAAAGGTTCTAAAATCCGAAAAATAATTAAAATAAGACAATAAAAAGCGAAGCTTCATGGAAGCTATTTCTAGCTTCTTGATGGTTTCTCAAGCTTGCTTTTCTTTTCCCTTGTCCTTGCTTGGTGGAGGCCCTATTTACAATAAAAAGGGGATACATTATCACAACTTTGTATCACAATACCATAGTTGAATTAGAAACATAAAAGAAAGGATAGTCATTTACCTCTTGGAGTGATCTTTCCAGCTTTAATGTCACCAAGGTATTTGGAACAATTTCTTTTCCAATGTCCAACACCATTACAATAATGGCATTTATCAAGAGGACCCTTCTTGATTTTGGAAGTGCTAGCTTCATAAGACTTAGCTTTGGTGAAAGTGGGAGCTTGCTTCTTACTCTTCTTCCCATTCTTTTTGAACTTCCCCTTGCTTTTGGTGCTTATGTTAAGCACATCCTTAGGTGGGTTAACATTTAACCCCATGTCTCTTTCGGCTTGCACAAGTAACTTGTGCAATTCTTCAAGAGACACGTCCTTGTCTTGCATGTTAAAATTCACCCGGAATTGAACATACGCTTTGACTTTGGATAAGGAGTGTAGAATCCTATCTACAATGAGTTCTTTGGGGATTTCAACCTTTTGAATCTTCAGGGTCTCGACTAGCTCCATCAATTTGAGCACATGAGGGCTAACCTTTTGGCCCTCTTTAAAGTCGAGATCAAAGAATGCCGCGGCCGCCTCATATTGGACGATCCGCGGAGTTTGTGAAAACATTGTCACAAGCTTGGAATAGATTTCATTAGCGGTGCCCATCTTAAAGGCTCTCCTTTGGAGATCCGCCTCCATCGCAAAGATCAACACATTTTTCATTGCGGCGGACTCCTTGTGGTAAGCCTCATATGCTTCCCTAGTAGCGGCGGTCGACCTAGTAGTAGGTTCGGGTGGAGAGACCTCGGTGAGGTAACGAAGCTTGTCGTCATCTTGGGCGGCTAATTTGAGTTGGGCATCCCAATCGGAGAAATTTGACCCATTCTTTTCAAGTTTACATCGATCCATGAAGGATCGGAGCCATGAAGTATTAGTGAGAGGAGTGGCGTTTGTGTTTGGATTGGCCATTTGTTATGAGAAATAAAAGCGGTCTACAAAACAAAATAGAAGAAATAAAACATATGTCGTTTTCAAAATAATAATAATCGTAAAAATTAAATTTAAACAAGTTATGAGCATTTATATAGTGACCTCTACCCAACTATTATAAATGATTCCAAGATCCAAATTCATATTAACTTGGGCACGGTAGGGCCGATTCATCCCTTATCAATATAACTCGGTGGATTAACGCTTTAATCGATTCTACTTTTAGAACTCTTGGTCGATAAAATTACATTAACATTTATCTTTAGCCCGGAACACATGCGACTACGGTCACAAATACTTCCGTTGAGCTCAATCCAAATTTCGAATAAATGTGTCCATGATCCAAATCCATATCAACTTGGGCACGGTAGGGCCGATGAAACCCTTATCAACATGAATTTGGTGGATAGACATTTATCACCCACTTCCCCTACGTAACAAGGTTTGTACCCCGGTAGGGCCGAGTGCACTCCCTCGCGAAATAGGTTTTCATGGTTTCTACTTTTGGTAAGGCTATGTCTCAATTGATTATTTTAGCGAGAGGTCATGTCAAATTATTATCTATCACGTTTTAAGTGAACTAAAGCGGTGAACTACGATAATTCTAATTGACACGGTCGATAAACTCGATTAAAATGACAATGCATGTTTTAGTTATGGCGATTTAGCGATGCATGCAACATATAAATAAAATGCAAAGCATAAAATAAATCCTAGTATGGCCTTCCTAAAATAGAAAATCTAATTAACTATTACATATTCGGAAACCAACTCCATTGGTCCCTTGAACTTCGGTTTTGGCACGCATCTCGAGGTAACACCGTCTTTATGTATCGCCTTCTTGAGTGACACCGTCTGGAACTCCGGGATAATTAAATTACATAACAAATTACATAATTTCCTATTATACATTTGTAATTAAAATAAAATAAATCTATTAAATTACAAAACGGTGATAAGAGATCACAATAAATTACAACCGAATCGATATTCCCATACATTTCGGGTAATACCAATTAAAACTAAGGCCATACTAAGTAAAAATACATAATTCAAAAATTACATAAAATAAAATTATGACAATCATAAATAAAATGCAGCATTATAATATGTATGAACATGTCCAATTTTATGCTAAATCGCCTTTAAGGAGCCAATATCGTATATTAATCGGTTTTTACGGATTTGCGTGATTCAACCTTTTAAAATCACAATAAATTACATAAATTCATATTTATGCACAAGTTAATTACCCTAACCAACTTAGGACTCAAAATTAGTCTCCACTAACTATTTGACTATAATTAACTTATATTTCTTAAAATTGTTCATTAGTGGACTCAAAATTACAATAAAAGCTATAAACTTCAAATAAATCACAAAAATTTCAAATAAATTTGAAATTTGAAATTTAAACTTATGAAAATTCTGGAAAAATACCATGACACTCATAATGTTCAAAAAAACTTAGGTTAAAATTTTGTAAAATTATCGGAAAAACTATGTTGCGGTTTATCGGAATTATCTATAATAATCATAAAAACATGAGAAAAATTATGTTCATCAACTTTTCAATTTTAGATTTGAAAAAGATAATAAAATACAATATGTGACGTTTTTCCTTAGTCATGAAATATGTTTTAGCAATTATTCACTAATTCAGTCACTATTTATGCTATTTTTCATCAAAAATTCATAAATCATGCATAAAGACTTCATTATAGCCTATTATTTTACACACATCTTATAAAATTGCATGTGACAACATACTAAATTTCTATGACCAGATTCGAAATATATCTCATATTAACCTATTTTTCACCTAAATCCGATTTTTATCATGAAAAATCCATATTTTGAGCATAAAAACTCCAAACATTCTGAAAATTTACAGGTCATCTAGAAATGACATATTTGAAAACATATCCAAAAACCACTAGAAAATTCGAAGTTTAGCTAATTTTAGTCCGAAAATGACATTTTAATCATAAAATCACATTTTTAATGCCATTATTATATAAGATGAACAATAAAAATCCATAAATTAACCAAAAAATCCTAAATACATTTTAGGATCAGAAACTTTAACATGCATAATTTATTTCGTGATATATCATAATAACACAAATTTACAAGTTTTATATGTTAATCGTATAACTCGGAAAAACTATAACCTATTTGCATGCAAACAACCAAGGCTCTTGATACCGCTTGTTAGAAATCTATATCTCTTTACTCAATATATTCATATATGTTATAGTTTTAATTTAGTCATAAAATTAAAAAATGATCTTATGCATGCAAACTATAGTATAATTACAGAAGAAATCATCATCTTACATTGAAGAATCGGATTATATGGGCACAAGTGAGTTATCCTACTCACTTGTTCTTGAGCTTCCTTAAGTGGATGAACAAGGATTCAAGTAGAGAATCCCTCCCAAGGTTTTATACCCAAAGTAACAACTTAATAAAATTAATATTATTATTACTAGAACAATATTAATTTTGTATAAAATTGACCAAAATATTATTTTGTTCTCTCAATATTTTGGTTAAGAGAAAGGGAGAATAAGGAAGAATTTATCTCTCTAAAAACTCTTATTTTAGATGTTAAATGAATGAATGAATCTTTTTACATTTGATATAATGTATAAGGTAAAAATTAGAGGAAAAACCCATGGTATTTCCACTCACAAAACCGGGTAGAAGGGGGAGGTTTTTATGCCCAATGCATGATCAAAGTGCTCTTCACAATAACCACTAGGTATGCATGGCTAGGTTTAGGTAAATGATAATGCTTACCACTCACTTAGTTAACATAATATTTTCCTAGTACTCCCCATTATTTCGGTTATTATAGATAAAATGGACTCCATTTTATCTTTGTCAAATTGTCAATTTGTCACATGTCACATGTCATGTAAAATTGTTATGTATTTTTAACATATTAAAAATCAACGCATTAATAAAAATACGTCATATACAAAATTGACTTAGTAATTCATAATTACTTGTACCAAAATATTTTACCAATTATAAATCACAACATCTTGTATTTATAATAATTTATTCATTCAAATGCAATTGTTTCCTTAAACAATAATTTCATCTAAGTAATAAAACAATTCGATTACTTAGACCGTATCTTATTTAATCAAATTACAATGAGACACGTAAATATTACTTCCAAAATCGTCCGTCAATTTTAAGTAATTTAATTAATCCGTATCGTCATACGATCAATTAAATGATCAATTAAGAGTGTTACCCTTTAGGTATGACCTAAGGGGATCAACTGATCACCACCGTCTCACGACAGTAATGTCAAACTCTAGTCAGCCAATCATTACCGATATGTGTGGACCAGTAAAATATTACTTCCCAATTGTATTCTTTAAAATGAGACTTAAACATGTGATCATCATGATCAACAGTTGTGATCGCATTATTGTCGGAGGACACATATTCCAACACGCAGCTTCCTCTTCGCGATATCCCTCCAAGCCTGCACCAGGGCGTCGAATGCTCCCCGCTCGATCATGGCTCCCTCCTCCGCCGACAGCCTCTCGTAGCACTCCATCGCCGTCGTGTAACCCGAGAAGGATCTGATGTTCCCGGCCTCCTATTGTGATTTTAAACAAAAGCTATCTTTAGTTTGAATGAAATTGGAAAAGATATGAGCAGATGAAATGAAAGAAGGTGAGTGATGAGTAATGAATTCAAGATTACCAAACTCTTCACCGTCCTATAGGACAGGTAACCCTCCGCAGCCCAAAGCAAGTGCCTGATGTCCCAGGTCTCAGCCCACGCAGGTGCTCCCCTCAGCTGACGACCGCCTCGCCCAACGTTGGCCCGCCTCGGGACCTCCTCCTCCTCCTCGAGGATCTCGTCCTCGGCGACCTCACCAGCTGCCCTAGCCGCAGCGAAAGCCTCCTCGAGAGCACGAGAAATGTCAACAGCAGTGTCTATCTCCATGGGAGCTCTCCCAGACGTAGAAGCCTCGTCACCTGCAAGATTAAAGTAATTTTAGGCCGCCTCAAGTGACGACAAGCCTTGATTAGGGGATTTTCGAGTTTTTTAGAAGCCCGAAGTCGCTCTTTTCTCGCCATCTTTGGCCATATTCCCACAATCTCGATCGCTCATGTGGTAATTTGGGTTAAGTGAAGCCTAAGTTGAAGCCTAGTCATGGGTTCGAGTCAAAATTTCGGCAGCATTTCGTTATAACGGCGATTATGCCCTAGAAAAGTGTCCTAAAAAAGCCGTCACAAACCAAAATTCAGAGATGGTAGGAAGTTTACCCATCATCCAAGGATTCCAAATATCAAGTTTTATCGCAAATGGGCAATCCTAAGGCTATTTTCGAAGCAATTTACGGTTTAGCTGTGAAACCGTCTCAATCTCACTCAAGTGCCCAAAACTCAACGAAAATTCGAAACAAATACATGGTTATGATCCTTATACTACCAATTAGCCATTTACAAGGTCAATTTTACAAGGCAAGATCATTTGGGGGAAAAGCCCCAAATTTTCGACATTTTAGGGTTGAAAACCCTAAATTTTGTCGATCCAATTCGTCTGTTATAGAAGATTAATGCAAGAATGATATACATACCTCGATTAGTCATGGCGAATGCAAGCTTTTGGATCAAATTTTGACGGAAATGGTTGAAATTTGAGAGAGAAATTGATGATTTGTGTTTTGAAACAAATGAAATAAACCCTCTGTTTCATCGCGTTTTTACGCAGAAAAGACACCTCCAGGAACAGACGCAGCAGGCGCTGCGCCTCTTCCTCAGCTTCCCTTCATACGAATTTTCAAAAATTCGTTATGAGTTCGTTATTTGTGGGCCCATCTTTGGTGCGCCTCTTCCCCGATGCCATTTATCTTTTTTGGTCCGTTTGACGATTATTCTTCGCTCAAACCCGCCTTTCTAAGCCAACTGCAGACTGTCATACATTATTTATCGCTTCCGAGACCTTGTTTGTCACAACGAGCAAGAATTCCCCGACAGGTGTTTCGACACGCCTTCATTATATTCCCCCCAGCGAGAGTAAGCGGATAGACAATCCCTCTCGAGACATGGAGATAAGTTCCCGATAAGGTTTCCCCAACGAGAGTTCACGACATACAATCGTCCTTCTCATGTTCTTCTGAAGTTTGTTTGAAGACGACCCAAGCAGATTTATCCCAGCAGTTCCCGCCTGTGTCCTGCTACTCACAATATTTCTTGTTTCTCCGCGGAGTGCGATAAAGGTGTCGCTCTCCAGAAGTTCCCATACCGATAAAGTTCTTACACTCAAGCCTTAGTTACCCCTCAGGTCGAACTTATACTTTGGGCCTCCTTCCCATTGATGCTTTCCTTTAGGATCCCATACCCTAGCACAATCCCTACTTATCTTCTAGGTCTTATCCTTTAGCTCTTACGCTTATCCTTTAGCTCTTACGCTTATCCCTTAGCTCCTACGCTTAACCTTAGCTCCTATGCACCTCCGGGAATGTCTCGAGGAAGAAGTCTCAGGTATGGTCTCTTCTTATGGCTGGCGAGCTTCCTTACGTAGTCTAATGGACTTTAAACGACCCTCCCCGATAGTCGACAGACTCTAAAATGTTCCCGACGACAGGTCCTTGGTTCAGACCCCTTGAACCGCCTCGCGTCGCCATAGTCGTCAGGTTGTAATCTTCGATTGAACTGATGGCTATACTTTGACTTTCGCCTTGTCCAAGCCTCAGTCAAAGTGGGGGCTCTGTAGATACCTCATTTCTGCACCTCCCGCAAACCACCCGGTGATGATTGGGCCGCATGTTTGGTACGCGGAATGATTTGTGACAGTTCGTAAGTTTATCGTCAAGTGATTGCTCAAACATAGATGTCTACCTCTTAATTGTCATCTACGCACCGATACGGTCGTTTTGACAGTAATTAGAGTACATTTGGAGTCCAGGCCTAAAACCGTCTTCATTTTCTGATAACCGCTAAATCTCGAGTCAGAATGTTCTGGAATGTTCCGGATATTTCTATTCCATATTTTTTAAATCTTTCACAATATTTTAATCTTTGGTAAAGAATTTCCCGTAATATTCATACAAAATATTAAGGAAAATAAGATTAATCCGTTATTCCATAAATTAAACACGGAAATCTTTCTTTTGCAGGAGGAAACCACACTGGGAAAGGCGCGGCGAGTCTTTGCGCCTCTTCCAAGGGACGCAGTGCATGCTGCGCCTCTTCCCAAGTCCTTTTTCTGCGTATTTTTCGTATCTTTTCATATCTTTTCGAGATTCACTTCCAAAGTTTCTCCGAAAACCCTAATTCCTTCACGTGATTAGTATAAATAGGAGCCTTCGCTCCTCATATTTCTCACGCGAGTGTCCGCCCTTCTCTTCTCCCTTTGCATTCTAGACCACGTTCTTACTTTTTGGCGTCTACGTGCTTGAACATTCGACCACGTAAGCTCGGATCTTTCTGAGTACCAGCCTCGTTTGCATGACCGACCAATTTGACCAACTCCACAATCAATCAACTTAATTAATCTTAAACGTTTTCCTCTTACGAGGGCACTTTCGTTACATTCGAGTCGAGCATCACTAATCATAAACTTAGTTCATCTCGTTTCGTCAAACATGTAAGTCTGAGGGTGTAAATCCTTCTTTATTATTGTTATTTATCTTTTTGTATCATTAATGTAAGGTTTATGTCGAAAATACTTCTTAAAACCGATTTATAAAACCCTTTGTTTAAATCTCTTTTTTACGGATTATCAGAGAACAACCGTCGAGAAAGGACGCAGCAACTGTTGCGCCTCTTCGAAGGGACGCGGCACCTGCTGCACTTCTTCGAAGGGACGCAGCACCTGCTGCGCCTCTTCGTGAGGCTGCCGCAGTTCCTGCTTCCTTTCTTCTTCCTTCGTCCTCTGTCAATTCGTTGTGTTTTTATTTGTTTTCGTTTGTTCTTTAATTTCTTGACATAATTGCATAATAATTTCACATATATATTGTTTATCATCGTTAACACATATAATTCATCATTGATTCTCGACTTAAATCTCTTATAATCCAATATTTGCGGGTTTTCGTCATTAAAGTCAAATCCGGGTTGTAGAGATTCGATTCATTCATATTGAGGTTCTGGAATTCATCGTTGATATATTGTCACCTGTTTATTATCATATTCATCCTTAATCCGTCATTAATTCATCATATTTAACCTAATTAATTAGTTTAGTTTGTTAATTTGTAATTAATCCTTATAAATCATGTAATTAATTCATCCTAATTCCGTTCATCCATGTTTATTGCTTTTATGACCCTTAATCACATGTAAATAATATATTAATCACTTCCATCCGAGTCATATATTATAATCGATCATTAAATTCACCCAAGAATATTAACGATTTGCAGTTCCGGCTTCACAGCCAGAACTCACCCTTAGAACAGATGCAGCAACTGCTGTGCCTGTTCCAGCTTGACTTCTGTCTCTGAACCTTCCATTCTGCTTTGACCTAGTTTATTAGTTACGTATTTAATTAACTATTATTCGTATTATTGCCTAATTCCTGTTCGTTAATTTCTTTATTCTCTTTCTTTCTCAAATTATCCGTTTTGAAATTATTTTCGACATAAATCATTGAATCCGATGTAATCATTGTAATTTTTTCATTATTGTATTTATTTTATTGTGCCATTTGTATGCCTTCACATGTAATTGAATCTAACTCCCTACTTTGACTCAATTGTATGCTAATTAATTGTCCACCGACTTAGTATTAATTCTCACATGCTAGGATTAAAACTTGGATGTTGCATTGCATGCATATAATCGACGATATATCAAGTACGAATAACTTCCCTAATCATTAGTAGAGGCCGCTATCGAGGCAGGCGGGATTAGGTGTTCGATCAAAAGAGCTTCCTAATACGTACCCTCACCCCTTACTCCAGATCTCTGTGAACATCCGTGTTCATTGGCATCCACGAGAGTCATTCTAGACATAGAATGCTAAGGGTAACGAGTTCTTGGTGTTCATGTCACTACTTTGTGTCTTGACATGACATGAGGTATTCGAACGGTTTTCAATTTTCCACAATAAATTGGTGGCGACTCCACAAATGCAAACATTTGTTCTCCTCCCAAGCGCCCCCGTGGGCCCGCGTCCACATGGGTAAAAAGCGGACAAACGAGTTTGGATATGTGGAGTTAAGGGTCAAGCTAATCAACCATCCAAATGAGCAAAGAGTGCTTAAATAACCCAATGTCGATCTTATGGCAATAACCCATTGAACCAAAGCAGCATATGGCCCAAATTAAAACTTTTACAACACAAAATGAACTTCCCAACTCAATTTCTTAGTCAAATATGGAAGTATCATTCTCATCTCTTTTTTCTTTCTCTTTTTCATCAAAACTTTCTTTTCCTTTTTTTCATTTCATTTCTTTTCATCTTTCTTTCATTTTTTTTCATTCCAATCATTTTTTTCCTTCTTCCTTTCTCACTTTTCTTTCACAACACAACGGGAATTAGTGATCCCGTCAACATCATCAACTTCACAAAAGCACCCTAAAATCACCAAGATGGTTACTAGCTCACCAAGGTAGGCAATTTAAAATGTAGCTAGAAGTAAATATTTCATAGCATATAATGAGGAAAGGCTCAAAATGGGTAATGCATGTGAAAAATTATAACAATAATGCTTCATGTGCAAACTATCGTTGCATGTCTAAGAATAAGGAACCAATCCCATACTTGTGCGTTTTGATGTAACGCACACCAAGAGGAGAAACTACACACACCCAAATGAGACCGGGTAAAGATGTACCGACCTTTTTTGGAGATTCTACCTTACCATTTTTATTTGTAGCTTACCAATGTCAAGGTCAAGTCTATTTTGTCCAAGATTCATCCCTCACCCACTATGTCAAGACATCCCCATGTAAGCAAACCCGTAAAATGCGTGATTCATTGACTTATAAAAAGGGAAATGCAAGGAAAGATGACATTATGCACAAGACAAAAGGGTGGACACAACAAACAACTTCTCACGAAATTTTTCAATTTACAAAATTTTTAGTTTTATAGATTTCCTCTAACTAGACTCACTAAATCCCTCCCCCAAGCCAGAACAACACATTGTCCTCAATGTGTATAACAAATAAGGACACCCAACAAGGGGAGATGGGACGACACATGCGGAAATGAAGAAAGGAAAGAAAGCATACAACCGCGTAGAAGCTCCCTCAAGCTAGCTTGAAAACGGGGTAAGGTCCAATTCAAGTAGAAAAGTACCTGCAAAAGACAAGCTACTACATAAGAAAGCAAGATAAATTTCTTATTATCCTAAATATTACATCAAAACTGAATTAAAAGTGAAGTTGTAAATTATCTTAAAAAACATAAGTAAAACAATTTTTCCTAAATGAATATCCATCGTCCTTTAAAAAGCATGTCAACGCTCTTAGAAGTTGATCATATTCCTGCGCATGAGCAATACACAAGCATATGTAAGCAATTGATAAGATATAAGCATGCGATTTTAGAGGGATAAAGCGATTTTAGGGTTCTTCAAGTTTCTGCAATGGCAAAACGTCGTGGTAACCTTAACATTCAGCAAATAATTCCTAATAATACACAAAAAACCAAAAATAATAATTCATCTGGTAGTAATCAATCACCACCTAAAAGTATTATGCCTAATAATAATAATCTACCCAACTCCTCTTCTATGGAAGTTGGGTCTTCTAGCAAGGGCTCTTCTGCTGGTGTGAGCAATGATCAGGAGGTGGAAATTCAGGCTTATGATTTAGCAAAGGAGATGAATCCAATTGCAGAAGAGCCGATTCTGGATGAGAAGGATTAGGAGCACGTTGATCATTCTAAATCTAGGTCGTCATCTGCCTCTTCTGTGAGTAAGGACTCTTCTTCGCTAAAAATTGACATTGATGATGTTAAACAAGAATTAGAGTATTGGTCTACTTCAGTTTTATGTTATGTTCTTGGGGCTAACCCGCCAGGATATGTCTTAGGAGGGTATGTGAGGAGATTATGGAAATTCCATGAAATTGATAATGTTACACTATTGGTAAAATGGAATTTGTGTTGTCATATTTAAGAATGAAACGAGTAAACAGACTGTGCTTCGATTAGGTCCTACGTTTTATGATAACAAACCCTTAGTGTCAAAGAATGGCAGCCTGATGTAAAGCTGGTTAAATCTGAGATAGATACTGTTCCGATTTGGATTCGATTTTACGGACTTGACCTTAAGTTTTGGGGCTTAGCTTTGAACAAATAGCAAATCTGGTTGTGAAGCCTATTCGTACTGATGTTGCTACTCAGTCTAAGTCCTTCTTAGGTTTTGCTCATGTAATGGTGGAAGTCACTTTGGATCAGGAATTCCCGGATGTAATTGAATTTTTGGATGAGAATGATAGTTTACACACGCAGATTGTACACTATGAGTGGAAACCTGTGAAATGTTCAAAATGTAGGGGTATGGGACATACACCAGGTGTGTGCAGAGCAGATCATGGAGAAGGGTAATAAGAGGATGGAGTGGAGACCAGTACCACCTAAACCTCAGCAGACTAAGCAAGCTTCTGTTCAGATGGCACAACCAGTACCTCCCATTGTTCAGGAGCTTGTTCAGCTTGACCCCCAATCATTGCCTGTTATTGAACCTAATGCCATTATCACGCCTATGCCATTTAATGGGAGAGTGTTCAACACCATGACTCCTGCAAAAATAATCACTAGAATGATTAGAGGGGCTGACAAGTCTCTTGGTGAGGGCAGGACTTTTATGGGTAGGTTGAGGATTTCCATTGTGAAGAGTAATAGGGTTGAGAATGGGCTTAGAAGAAGCAGTTTATTTGTTGAAAATGACTGGCATAGCTTTTTGGAATGTTAGAGGAATAAATAGACCTAATCAGCAGGGAGATGTTAGACGTCTACTGCATATCAATAATATTGGTCTATGTGGTTTGCTAGAGACTAGAGTTAAATCTCATGCTATTAATAAAGTTACAGGAGAAATTGGTAATAAATGGAAAGTCATTTACAATAATGATGTTAGAGAGGGTGGAAGAATCTGGTTGCTGTGAGATGATCAATTTTTTCATGTTGATGTGATCACTAAGGAACCTCAAGTGGTTCATGTTAGGGTGACCTTTTTACGTAAGTAGGTCTCTTGGGTGTTGTCCTTAGTGTATGGCCTTAATAAACTTCATGATATGAGTACTCTTTGGACCTCTCTTAATCAGCTAGGGTAGCAAGTAAGGGGACCTTGGCTAGTTATTGGAGATTTTAACAATGTGCTTCATATGGACGAGAGAATTGGGTTTTCTATTACTTCTGCTGAAGTCCATATTTTCAAGATTGTGTGGATTCTTGTGGCTTACTTGATCTATATGCTTCTGGTGCCTTTTTTATTTGGAATAATAAGCAAGTGGGGCAGGCTAGGGTTTATATTCGTATTGATAGAGTGTTAGCCAATGATTGTTGGGTGTTAAATGGTCCTGATGGCAGTATCTCCTTTCTTCCTGAAGGGTTGTATGACCATAACCCCTGTGTGTTGGATTTATCGCATGATGCTGTCAAACCTAAGGCCAGTTTCCATTATTTCAAAATGTGGGGGAAAAGTGATGAGTTTTTATCTATAGTGGCAGTTGTTTGGTCCCAAAGAATTCGTGGTTTTTCTATGTTTTAAGTTGCCAAAAAGCTTAAATTGTTAAAACAGCCTCTCATGAAGCTAAATAAACAGAATTATGGCAATATTGAAGTCTCTGCAAATGTGGCTTGTCAGCTGCTCCATGACCTTCAATCAAAGATACACAGTGATCCTTTTAATGCAGCTTTGCAAGATGAGGAAAGAGTAGCTGCTAAAACTTATATGGAATTGGAGGAGGCTAGAAGGAGTTTTCTAGCTCATAAGTCAAAAATACAATGGATGCATTACGGTGATGACAACACTCATTTCTTTCACTGTGCTATTAAGGCTCGAAGGATCCATAACAAAGTTCTTAAGATAAATAATGCTCAGGGTATCTTATGCAACAATGTTAGTGATATTGAGCAGGCCTTCCTAGACTACTATCAAGGTCTACTTGGGAGTGCTAATCCTGTCACCCCTGTGTGTTCTAATGTGGTTCAATGTGGTCAGGTTTTAACAGAGGAGCAGGCTGCCTATTGATCAGGCCAGTTATAGCTGATGAGCTTAGGGGAGCCTTATTCTCTATTCCCCCCAGACAAGGCACCTGGCTCTGATGGCTACACCAGCTAATTTTTCAAGGATGCTTACTATATTGTTGGGGAGGATGTGATTAAAGCTGTCCAAGAATTTTTCACCACTGGTTCTCTTCTGCAACAACTCAATTCCACTATACTTACTCTTATACCAAAGAAGGACATTCCTAAATCAGTGATGGATTTTAGGCCAATTGCTTGCTGCAATGTCCTATATAAATGCATCACCAAGGTTATATGTTCTAGATTGAATTCAGTTTGGGTACTATTGTAAGCATTAATCAGAGTGCCTTCATCAGAGGTAGGGACATTGTTGATAATGTCCTCATTTGCCGGGATCTAGTCAGGCTTTATAATAGGAAGAGTTGTTCTCCTAGGGCAATGATGAAAATAGATTTTAGAAAAGCGAATGATTCCATTGAGTGGATCTTTATTGAGGGGATGTTACAGAGTTTTCATTTTCCTAGCATGATGATTAAATGGATTATGGCTTGTGTTACATCTCCTACTTACACCTTAGCTTTAAATGGAGCACATTTTGGTTATTTCAAAGGGATAAGGGGGATTAGGAAAGGGGATCCCATGTCTTTTTTGCTATTTACCTTGTGTGGAATATTTGACTCGTATCCTTTCTATGATTACCAACCAGCCTGGCTTCAACTTCCATCCTTTGTGCAGGAGCTTGAAGTTAAGTCATCTATGTTTTGCTGATGATTTACTCTTATTTAGCAGAGGTGATTTGTATTCCATAACAGTTTTAATGAGGGGCCTCAAGACTTTTGATGAAGCTTCAGGTTTGAAAGTTAATTATGACAAGTCTGAAATCTTCATGAATGGTGTAGAACAGCATGTGAAGAGCAAATTCTTAAGGATTTCTAGTTTTATGGTTGGGTCCTTCCCCTTTAAGTATTTGTGCATCCCTATCTCTTATAAAAGACTATCTGTTAGTGATTATGGCAGACTCAGTGAGAAGATGGTAGCTATGATTCGAACCTAGGGTGCTAGGAATCTCAGCTTTGCTGGTAGACTTGTGTTGATTAAGGCTTTCCTCTCTCAAATTCATTCTTATTGGGGTAGGATTTTTGTTATCCTTGCCACAATAATTAAACGAATTGATGGGATTTGTAGGAATTTTTTATAGTTTGGCATTGAGCAATTTAAACATCCTCTTGTTGCTTGGGAGAGTTGTTGTAGGAGCAAGGATGAAGGTGGTCTGGACATCTTTAATTGTGGGTCGTGGAACAAAGCTATGATGGCTAAGTATAACTGGTGGATAGCTAATAAGGAGGATCATCTCTGGATCAAGTGGGTTAATGCTGTATATATCAAGAACAGATCCTGGTGGGATTATAAGCCTTCTATCAATACCAGCTGGTCCTGGCGACAAATTGGTAAGGTTAAGGAGCTTTTTAAAGGAGGATATATTAATGATACTTGGATGGGTGGAGAGTACTCAATTCAGGAAGGGTATAAATAGATTCAAGGTACCAGACCTAAGTCTTGGATTCCTGTTATGTGGAACAGATTTAGCCTTACTAAGCATTCTTTTATCCTTTGGTTTTATGCTCTGAAACGGTTACTCACTAAAGACAGACTGCTTGCTCGTGGTATCATCTCAGATGCTCAGTGTGATCTTTGTTGTAGTTATGATGAGGGTCATGTGCACCTCTTCTTTAACTGTGATTTCAGTATGCAGTGTTTGATTCTTGTTCAACAATGGCTTGGCTTAAGCATGACTGGTATGGATCCTATTGTGTGGTGCTCTACTTGGAGGTGTAGTTATTTGCTTAAGAAGCAGATTATCATGGCAAGTATTGCAAACCTGATATATCACATCCGGCTTGTTCGGAATAGTTGTAGAATTGACGGTGCAGTGGTGCATCCTGGTGTGCTCTTGAGACGAATTAAAGATTCAGTGTTGTCTAAAGTTCTACCTAAGTGATGTGACCATAATTAGCGCATATTTAGCCCCCGAATTAACCTTGTTCCCATGCTTTTTAGTGCATACTTGGGTCATTTATTGTCTTTAGTTCTTTGTTTTGCATATTCTTTGAGATTTTGATCCCTTGGTAGGAAAGGAGTAAGAATCTTGCATTTTCATGGCAAAACAAGACTAAATTGATTGAATTCAATGACCAAGCATCAAGGAGAGGCAAGATTAGAAGGCCTTTGTACATATTATAGTAGATGAGCAATGTTAAGAAAGGATCCTTGAGTCCTCGAGGAAATTCCCAAGGATTTTGTGAAGAAAAGGGAAGAAAAGAAGAAGAAATATTGCTGAGCTACAATCCGAGCGGTTTCTCCACAATCCGCCCGTCCTCCACAAGCACAATCCGTGCGTTTTCTCCTTGTGACGCCCGGGTTTGCAGCCACCAGAATCCGCCCGGATTCTCCTGAAGACGTCCGTGTTCCACCGCCAGAATCCGCCCGTCCCGACTCCAAAACGCACGGATTCCTGTACAGCACAATTTCGTCTTCTCCAAGCTACAAAGAAAGAAGCCCTTCCTTCGAAAAATACCGGCTCCTCCCTGCTCAATCTAAAAAGTGTAATCACTAGTTTAGCCTTTAGTTAACCCTAATGCATCCACCTAATTTCCACTATAAATACCCCATTAGTCTAATTAGAAGAGCATGTTCTTCTTATCAATTCTTAGAGTAGTTAATATCAATCAAATCTCTCTTTAGTTTTGTAATCAACAATTAATCAAGTTCTAATACAAGTTTTATTTCCTTAATCTCTCTTTTGTTCATCCTTTATTTTGGGTAATTGAAGATTATTTGGGTTATTATTGGGAGATTGACAACCTCTCAATCAAGCATCAAGTACTTCTTTTATTCTTTGCTTTATTATTGGAATCATTAGTAGGTATAATTCTCTTAATCCCTTTTTAATTATTGTTAATTACTTTCATTTATTCATCATGTTTCCTTTTGTTGGTATGATTGACAACCTTGCTAGCATGATCAACATGATAATGAGTGAGTAGTGATCTAGCTAGGGTTAATGGGTAATTAGGGGAAACCAACATGGGGAATGATTCATGCTTAAATTAATATGCTTTCATGGTTTATTTGCTTGCTTGTTTTGATCTCAACTCATGCACATGTTATGTTTGATGAAATGTGAGCCTATGAATCCTTGCATTTTTTACCCATCACCTATCTTTTCAATGAGACTTGTAAGACATAAACCAACTCGAGTCTCATTAAACCATGCATGTTGTTGAGTAGGGAAGATTAAGTCGACTTGTAGGTGTTGTACAATCTAATTGATTCGGCTCCGGGACCCAAACTTTCCTAGGATTGTAAGATATAACCCAACTAAATCCATCACAACAATAATTGCTTGCTTATAATTTGAGAACATGTTTGTATGATCAATTCCCATGATTCCCCTATGACCCCATGATACCCTAGTGCTTTTTATCAATTGTTTACAACCCTTTTAATTCATCTTGCTTATTTACTTTCATTGCTATTTAGTTAGTGACCTTCTACATCAACCCAATTTGTGACACCCCTAAGACACCACTAGTTTCAATAGAAATCTCATCTCAATTCCCGTCCCTTGGGATCCGACCTTTACTTGCCTCTTTACTAATTGTAGAGTTGTTTGTGAAGTTATAAATTGTGTTTTGATTCGGACGTGGCCCAACGACAACATCTATTTAATTGTGAACACGGAACCCGGACCACTAAGATAGAACAAATTAAATCTAGGGTGGATAGGAGATGGATTTCTAGCCTTAGCAGGTAGTGATATTTGATGTATGTGTGTTTATTAGCAAGTCTTGTAAGCTAAGTACAGGGTGATGTAATATTTCTATCTTTTATATATATTCACATTTACCTAAAAAAAATATAAGCATGAAATATCAAAGGCAATAAAGGATAAATCTTATCAAAATGACCATGAGAGATTTCAAATAGAACCACCGTACTCCACTCGTCAGCAAGAGATGGAGCATCATGCTTAAGACCTTAAAAATAACCGTTAGTGCACAAATTATAATCATGACCGGTCTCAAATTGGGGCTATGAAAACTCTAAGTGGTAGGACTAATTAAAAATGGGGGGGTGCATCCTATTTAACCTCTATAATAGCATCACTAAGTCCTTCATCAACTTCGAATGGGTCAATTACATCCTGACAGGCTAATCGTATACCTACCAAAAATAACCAACTGGTCTCTAACTAATATAGCTAGGGAAGTCGGGATCGTATCCACAGGGAGGCTATTTGCAAATCTAAATGTCAATTCAGGTCTGTCTGAGTCACCAAATTAGGGAGTTTTGAATTGGGTTTTGTCTATTAACTAAAGTAGCAAACAAAAGAAAGTAAATTATAAACGAATTCAAATAAGAAAGAAACAGTTAGGATGGTCGGTTCACCGCGGTCCACAACGATCTAAGGTAAGGTCAACGGTCAGCAATAAATGGTCTGCAGGGTATTGAACAGGTCCTCTCGGTCCATTGTTCGCCATAGAATTCTAATGTAGCTCTCGCCCTAATTAGAGTATCCTATTGTTCATAACAAGTCTTCGCCTTTTCCAATCTCTCGATCCAGGTCAAGGTTTAACAAGATGGTCTACTAATTAAGTGCACTTAATTAATCAAACCGCTATCAGATGCTATGATTAACAAAACAGACGGAGTAAACAGCTAGACCCAAAACCCTAACATATCATGTCATAGAACCGCGGATCCCTTATATCCTAGCACGAGGGATTTAGCTATGCCAAATTATATGAAGAACAACAATCAAAGTAGAAAAGAAAACTAATGATTGAATGATGGAATTAAATAGATATTGAACTAGCATAAAACAGAATAAATAAGAACAATAAAAGAACAATAATGAAAGTAAGAAACGAAGAACAATTGAAATTACCGAAATTAAAAGGGAAAGATTACAAGTTTAGATCCGAAAAATGGAAGGAGCAAAGTAACGTGTAAAACAGTTTTTGCAAAAGTAAAGATGCTCTAATCAAGTTATCAGCTTGTCTTTATATAGAAATAGCTAAGAATTATTAATTAAACAACTAATGGGCCGAAATAATAAGTTAAGCAAACACGGCCTGGTAAGTGAAATAGTCGATCGACCAAAATTCCAGTCGATCGACTAAATAGAACAAGCGTCAGGTCTCGAGTTAGCAAAAAGTCAATCGACTACAAAGACCAGTGGATCAACTAAAGATACCAGTCAATCGACTATAATAACCAGTCGATCGACTTTTCTTCAGTGCGCATTTCCTGCAATGCGCACTGAATTTCAAACGGCCGCCATTTCTTCGTTACTTGGGAAAATAAAGCGTTTTCAGTGGCGTTTGAAAGCTAAGAGGATAAGAGTTCACCTCCAATTGTAATAACTTGATTATAACTTATAGAACTCGAGTTATGGCTCTTCAAAGTAGGCACTAGTAATGTGAAGCCTTTCTTTTGCTCGCTAAGCTTCTTTACTTCACTAAGTAATCCAAAAGGATGGTTTCCAAGCTCATTTCCATCAAGACCAAGATTTCAAGATTTCGTGATGGGTTTTAGCTTATTTGCACATACTCGATCCTATACCCTACATAAAACACAACACGGCCCAAAGTAGCCAAAACAAGGGAGAATAGTAGCTTACGCTACTCAATAATGCATAGAAATGCGTGCAAATGAATATAATAATTGTATGAAATAGCCACGCATCAAACCTCCCCAAACCAAACCCTTCCTTGTCCCCAAGCAAGCAAAGACTAAGGACAGAAACAACTAATGGAACGGTAGACAATCTCAGAGCTAACTATGATTTACACGCCCAAACCAATTTAATGCAAGCAGCCAAAACCAATGTACAAAATCAATTGCAAATGAGTTATACGTATGAAACAACTTACTGAACCGTCAACCTTGAAAGACTCGTATATATCGGACACTCACGGGTCGCTCATCACTCGTTAAAGAACATGGTGAGTATATAGTGTAAGATAGAAAGAAATATAGCCGCTCACCTAACTGCAACCTATAAGAACATGCATGCAATCTAACATGATAGTTATTTCTACTGACCGTACATATGCATTCCAACCATTCAAATGACCAAGACACATGCCGAGGACTTATATTTGGATAAGTGAGGTAATGGGTAAGAAGGGGCTAAAATGAATTTGGGAATGTGGAGTTAAAAGTCAAGCTAGTAAAACCCGAATACCAAATTTAACAACATTCCAACTTCATACTCAATTTAACAATACAAAACAGTGCAAATTGGATGCACGCAGCTCACAATTCACCAAAAAGGTGTCAACTCCCCATAAGATACAGATAAAACGTGGGAGTATAAATCATCAACACAATATCTTCCATTCTTCCGCATATGACTTTTCTAACTTTATTTTTATTCCTTTTCTCTTTTTTTTTCACAATTTTTCTTCTTTTCATTCCCTTCAACATTTACACCAACTTCTCAAACCAGATATAACCACATTGCAATGAAACATTCCCAACAAGCTACCATTACTAGCTCGGCTAGGGTAGGCAGAATTATAGATTGTAGCTACATGGGACAAAACAGGCAATTTGGCTATGTGGAGCTCATGGGTAAAATGAAATAAAGGGGATTGCCTCTCCTAACATGTGTCACCAACCACAGACCCGAATGCATACAGGTACTAAGAGACAAATGTCATGCTTATGCAATTTGATGTTACATGTCTTATATGGAGTACTACTCTCATCCTAGCATGAAACTGATCATGAATGTCATCAGTTTATTAAGCTCTATACCTCAGAAATTTCGAGTAGGTTGTCGATATTAAGTCAAGTTTATTCGTTCAGAAAAGTTAATCAAAAACTCGTAGACTATGCAATGATTGTACATAAAAGGCATTGGCAATGCAAGGCTTAGGAAAGAGGTAAAAACATAGACGCGGTTTCATCATTGTTACCTAACCGTTCCGACTCGACCTAATATGCAAAATAAAACATGTTTTTGTATTTTTTCAATTTTTTTTTAATTTTTTTGAGTGGAAAAGAAAAACAATGCATATGGAAATGCAATAAACATACAAACATAAATGCAGTAAAAATGCAGATGGATGCAAACATACAGATGCATACCCTCCCCAAACCAAATCACACAATGCCCTCATTGTGTTCAGCAAACACTAGTAGCGGTGCAAAATATAAAGCGAAAGGGGATATGCGAAACGAGATGAAAACAAATAAAGGAAAGTAGAAGTAATGGGAACTTACAATTTAATGACCTCCCCAAACCAGCCAACAACAAGGGAGGTCGTGGCCAGCTGCCACTATTCATCAACCTTCAAATAAGTGTGTGTGAAAGTAGGCGCTCAAGGCCCTTAAAAACTTATCATAAATCTGCGCATGTGCTACACAAAAGCATAAGTAGCACCAAAATAAAATTTGAGCATATAAAATCAAAGTTAGAGACCGTCTCAACTTGCTGGAATTTCTTTGACAGCTCTCATAGAAATCCACCAATTTATACCACCCATCAGCTAAGCATGGACCATCAAAGCTCAAACCATAAGGCACGAAAGACAAACAACCGACTCCCACATCGACAACATGCTTAGACGGGTATTCTATGTAAGGTGGAGGAGTCAAGTGTGTAATAGGAGAAAGTGGGTAGTAATCCCAAGTACAAGGGGTGGTAAAGTCAAATGTGTCAACGGGATCTTCCATAATAAACTCATCTATTATATCATCATATGTATCCCATTTGACCTCAAGAGCTTCTAATTGCACATCTTCACTCTCCTTATCGCAAGACTCGTCACAAAAGGGGTTCTATAGGGAGTCCGTCAAGTCTTCCTAATATGGCTCACTATCAGTAAAGCTTTCATAGAGGGGTTCTAGATTATCCTCAAAGAAGGGGTTATCAACTGAGCATATGGTCTCCTCCTCTATGTTTTCGTCAATAACATTTTTATTCTTTAAAACAGGTTCTATGGTCTCAACTCTCACCCACTCCCTCATCCATGTCTGACTGAAGTAAGAAAGTGGGTTTAATGCTCTCAATGGCAAACCAGTCAAAGAATTCCAAAACCTCGTTGACAGGTTTCCCACGGAAGTCTCCCCTACCTATTGAGTTGAGGTATGCTCGTGTAGGGCCATTTACACCCTGGATAATAGACAAACAAATCTGGAGAGCAGATAAATTTCCACTATTTATTGTACTAAGCCATTCCTCGAACCTGTCTATATATGCACCAAAAGAGTCATTCTCATCCTGCGGGAACCTGATGGTAAGTAACATGAAAACGGTCTCAAGGAACTAAAGTTCCCTGAGACAAAAGACAAACTAAAATTAAACAAACCGCTATCAGATGCTAGTAAACAGCTAGACCCAAAACCCTAACATATCATGTCATAGAACCGCGGATACCCTATATCCTAGCACGAGGGATTTAGCTATGCATAATTATATGAAGAACAACAATCAAAGTAGAAAAGAAAACTAATGATTGCATGATGGAATTAAATAGATATTGAACTAGCATAAAACAGAATAAATAAGAACAATAAAAGAACAATAATGAAAGTAAGAAACGAAGAACAATTGAAATTACCGAAATTAAAAGGGAAAGATTACAAGTTTAGATCCGAAAAATGGAAGGAGCAAAGTAACGTGTAAAACATTTTTTGCAAAAGTAAAGATGCCCTAATCAAGTACTCAGCTTGTCTTTATATAGAAATAGCTAAGAATTATTAATTAAACGACTAATGGGCCGAAATAATAAGTTAAGCATACACGGTCTGGTAAGTGAAATAGTCGATCGACCAAAATTCCAGTCGATCGACTAAATAGAACAAGCGTCAGGTCTCGAGTTAGAAAAAAGTCGATCGACTACAAAGCCCAGTGGATCGACTAAAGATACCAGTCGATTGACTATAATAACCAGTCGATCGACTTTTCTTCAGCCCGCATTTCCTGCAACGCGCACTGAATTTCAAACGGCCGCCATTTCTTCGTTACTTGGACAAATAAAGCGTTTTCAGTGGCATTGGAAATCTAAGAGGATAAGAGTTCACCTCCAATTGGAATAACTTGATTATAACTTATAGAACTCGAGTTATGGCTCTTCAAAGTAGGCACTAGTAATGTGAAGCCTTTCTTTTGCTCGCTAAGCTTCTTTACTTCACTAAGTAATCCAAAAGGATGGTTTCCAAGCTCATTTCCATCAAGACCAAGATTCCAAGCTTTCGTGATGGGTTTTAGCTTATTTGCACATACTCGAGCCTATACCCTACATAAAACACAACACGGCCCAAAGTAGCCAAAACAAGGGAGAATAGTAGCTTACGCTACTCAATAATGCATAGAAATGCGTGCAAATGAATATAATAATTGTATGAAATAGCCACGCATCACTCATCAAAATCCCTTGGATTCGAAGACGTAAAAAGGTGCTGAAAATAGTCGTTGGTCACGCTTGACACGGCTTCATCCCCAGCTCTAGTAACGCCATTATCATCAATAAGTCTAGGAATAAAGTTCTTCCTTATTCGCTCACCAACCTGGGTATGAAAGAATTTCCTGTTTCGGTCCCCATCTTTGAGCCATAGGGCCCTAGACCTTTCTCGCCAATATTGCTCTTCTTGTCATCTCAATTCAGAAATTTCAGCCACTAATTTCCTCCTCTTACTCACACTCCCAACAGACCGGTCACCCTCATTCATCCTCGCTAACTATTTCCTCCTCTTCTTTATATCCCTCCCGATTTTATTAATGCTCATCTTCTTCCAGCCTCTCAGCTCCTTAGCACACTCATTTAAAACCGTCATAAGACTCCCTCTCCCTCTAGTAATGTCGCGCTCCACAACTTCCCTACACCCGTCCAGATTTATTCAAACCTAAAAGGACGTTTGCTCAACACTTCTACTTCACGCGTGTTTAGGATAAGCTTAATAGGCGCATGGTCGGACCATTCTCTCTCTAGATAATATAATTTAGCAAAAGGGAATAAGTCCAACCATGTGACCGTATAAAGAGCCCTGTTAATCATACTCTGTCGATTCGCCTCCCCGGCTTGCCCATTATCGAAAGAGAAATTGTAGCCTTCCCAAGGAACATCACGGAGTTCACACTCATCGATTGCAGCACAAAAGTTGTTCATTTGCCATTGGGGCCTACTTCCCCCTTTCATCTCAGTTGAAAACAGTATCTCATTGAAATCGCCAATACAAACCCAGGGCAACGGAGATTTCCTGCTAAGTAAATGAAGCAAGTCCCACGATAAATGACGCTCAGAAACGGCAGGCCAACCATAAAAACCTGTTATCCTCCACTCTCCCTTATCACCTCGGACCGTGAAATCCATATGGTGAACGAAAGCTGAAACAAAAACACAATCAATCTCCTTTTTTCATAAGAACGCGAGACCACCCGACCTCCCAACACTATCCACTTCCATCCCATAATACCCATCAAATTTATCCCTCACTCTCCGCATTTCACGACCACTTAGTTTAGTCTCGCATAAAAACAAAATGGCCTGAGCCTCCCTTCGTACAAGAGCACGAAGTGCGCTGACCGTGTCGGGGTTGCCTAAGCCCCGATAGTTGATACTTAAGGTATTCATTCAACCTCCGCCTCAGGTATAAAGACACTCCTGTCTGTGAATTGTTTTAGTCACTTTTGTCCAACTACATAATCCACCCCATCTCTATTCCTCTTCCCCAGGACCTTCATACCCTTTGCGTCGCGACTCATCGCATGCCTTATAACCCCATCATGCATCAGCCGTTTCCAACCTCCTCCTCCTCTACCCACCAAATCACTCTCGTCCCCTTTCAACTGGTCAGGCCCATTAAGACACGAAGCCACTCTCTCACACTCACTCACATCCATCTCAGTGACAGAAACAGCCAACTCCCCATCAATACTCCCTCTTACCGTCTGCCCATCATCATCTCCCTCACTTTCTCTAACCATAACGATTCGGTCTCCTTTCACACCATTACCCCTACCTCCCTCTTCTCCTCTCCACCACTTCCCCCGTTCTCCTTCAGCCCTAGCCACTTGCTTCTCGTCCCCATCCTTCGCAGCAGATTTCTTATTGCCCATATCAATAGCAATTGTTTGTAATTTTGTAATCATTCTGGATATAGCACTCCCCATCCCGTGCAACCTCAAAACTTGCTTGAAGATCTTTAGCAACCTTGTCCAACCCCTTTTTAACAGTTTTAACGACTTTCCATGGCGAAGCACGAAGCCATTCCCCATATTTTAGATCATCATCCTCGTAAGGACCATCGTCATAGTCTTTTTCTCCATGACCAATCAAACCACAACCATAGCAGTATGTAAGAGGACGTTCGTATTTAACATTATAATTTATCATATGTGCTTTCATTCGAACAGGGACAACAAGTTTAAGCGGCTTTCTTATATCATATAAAATACGAAGACGAATTGCCCTATCTAACTCCACATTCAGACCATATTCAACACTGATGAACGATCCTAAACACGCTCCCAACCTTTGTGCATTCGCCATACTCGAACGCCCCGAAAGCGGTAGATCATAAACCCGCGCCCAAATCGGAAAGTGAAAGAGCGGAACATCAGTAAGCTTACCGTCAATATTTGGCTCATTGAAGCACCACAAGAATTTGTCGAAGTCCCACGGCTGGCCCTCCAAAACCTTAGCTTTGTCTCTTGGTGAACCAAAACTAAAGATAAACGTCTTCTCTTTAGCGTCCACTACGTTCCCCAAAATCGGTTTTGACATATTCCACAGATTTGTCATTGTATCGATGGCGGCTCTAACATTAATTGCCCTAGAAGCCCATAGTTTACCAACGAGTAAGAACTTATTATTAGTCGCTGCATCACCCACATCCTCTTCCCAATCAACTGATTCCTCATCCTCAATAATAGGCCCTTTCCCATCCCGGTATTGTCCCGTTGTGATAATCATCCCTCAGCACCTGCACAAAGAAATAAAGAAGACAAGAGTTACAATCAAAATCATAAGAAGAGGCTCGAGTAAGAGGAGAAGAGACAAAGAAAAAATTGACTGAGCCCTAAGAAACCCTAGACGTTAGGTTTGAGATTCATATTGCTACCTTTTTTTCCTAAAATCTATTTGTTACCAATAACTTTCATCCATTTTTTTATCCTCGAATCTTTGGTAAAGCAGGTTTAATAATTTGCTACTTGACACATGCTTGTTCAACTCATCTCTATGAAACAATTTTTTTCGAGGTACGGAAGCCAATTTAGTGGATAGATCTTTTTAAGTTTGGCTTTTTCTTTTACAATAGCCAGAAATCGAAACTCCGACCACTTGCTTAAGAGATGAGAGTCATTATCACTCACACCAGCCAGCCAACTAAGTAGCAACAAATACTATGTAATTACTTTTTTTTCCTACTATTGTCTTTGTGACAAGTTGTACAACACTAATACACTACAATATGCGTTTATATGTAGATGTCAACTAACTTAGTTGGTAAACTCATGAGATGTGATACTTATAACTTTGATTCGAATACCGTTAGCACAAAAATCACCTTTAAGACTTGTTTTACACACAAAAATTTACATGCAAATAATCAACATATATACTCCGTATTATATATATAACAAAGTTAAAAATTAATATCCTTAACCATCATATTACAACTTATATTGTTAAGAATAAATTATCAATTATACCCACGCTTAATCCACTTTTTTACATTTACTCTCACGTCAAATGTTTTTAATAAATTACATCCAAATTAATAGCTCAGGTTATAAATTGCACCCAATATCAACTTCAGACCACATTTCCGTCAAATTTCAAATTTTTTGGGTTAAAACATTTATTTTAGGACGATTTTGCCCTTCTTCCTTCCTTTATTAAGCTTATGTATGTTAGATGTTTAAAATCTCATTCATTCCCTTCTTCATCCTTCTTTCTCATATCTTTCCCAATTTGATTTCTTTCATTGTGTTCCTCATCGTCAAGGTAACTCATTCCCAATTGTTTTGTTTCCGTTCATTGTGTTCAGTTTAATTAATTTGCAATCAATAAAATTCGTGACTTTGAAGAATGAAGGAGAACTTACCCGGAAATTAAGGTCACCAAAATTAACCTAATTTAATTCCCAACAATTATAAATCCATCAATTAGGGTAATAAACATTGAATACTTTCAGAGCAAAGATTAGCAATCAAACAATAAACTACAAACAAATACGAAAAAAGAGAAAAAAGGAGAATTTACATAAATTTGGGAATGGATGAACAATATTTCAAATAAAGGAGCTCAATGATTCAAGGATTATGATGGAGATTTGGGAGAATATTTAGGGGAAAATGTTGAGGGAAATATTTGGGAAAAGTTGAGGGAAAATTAAGGGAAAAATAGATTGAGGAGATGAAATAGGGGAAGTTACTCAAAAATCACACAAAATTTAGAGTAATAGTCGGGGGCAAATTTATCATTTTCTAATTTTTTTGGCGTGAAAATAGGGTTGGGTGCAAATTATAACCTGAGCTAATAACTTGGGTGTAAAATAAATAAAAAAAATTGACATGAGAGTAAGTGTAAAAAAGTAGATTAAGATGTAATTGATAATTTACTCTATTGTTAAACACACCCCTTTTATGTGACAATCTCAAGTATGAAACCAGCTTATGTAAGCTTACACGGAGTAATAATTAAATGTCAATACTTTCTAAAGGCACTCTAGATATCGGTCACTTATTAGATTTAACCGAAGGTACTAAAATATTACAATACAATTAATGAAAGCACTGAACTAAAATGTTATACATGTTGTGAAATAAGAGATGAGAGAATTGTAGAGAGAAGACAGAGAGAGGAAAAATGAGAGACAAAACTCTGTATTATTGCATTATGAGGGAGTTTATATATACACATACAATAGGGTAGATTTCCATAATATAATATCTCTAGAATATCCTAACATATGGACATCCATATAATATTACATAATAATATTTCATAACACTCCCCCTTGGATGTCCATTACTGAAGAAGATGCCTCGTTAAAAACCTCACTAGAAAAACCCCTTGGGAAAAACACTGGCGAAGTAAAAGAGTACACTAATCTTCAAACACGCATAATAATAGTTGCCTCGTTAAAACCTTTCCATGGAAAACCCAATGGGACAAAACCATGGATAAGGAAAAAGAGTACAACGCATGTCTACTCCCCCTAACGACTACATAACTTGATGTATCTTGAAATGAACCATGCTTTAACGTAACTTATCGTCTCGATAGTTGAATAAAATCCATTGTAGTTGATAAACTTGATATCGCCAAATTCTTGATAATTTCAATCTTCATATTTCTTTAATTCTCACAATCTGGGTGTAGTCATTTGTGATGACTCTTGGATCTTCATTTCAAATAATATTTCCACAATAGTGATAGGGAACTTTTTTATAGATGACATAACATTATATGTTAAGAATAACTCATCTTAATAATCATAGCGTATCAATGCGCTTATTGTGCTACCTCGTTAAAAACCTTGTTAGGAAAAACCCATTAGGACAAAAAAACCTAGTCGAAGGGAAAAAGAGTGTAGCCATCATTCCTTAATTCCTTATCTTAAGGAGAATCAATCCGATAATTATTGAATAAAATATCCAACACTTTTTAGCGATTTTCTTTGCTAAACCACATATGTATGAATTGGCATTCTCATTGTAGACTTTGACTACATTAATTTCCAATCGTTATGGTACTTCTGGACCATAAACTAATTTCACATGTTTAGCATGAAGCTCATTTAAATCATTATTTTGATATGCTCAAACTTCAGGTTGAGACAATAATAATTTCCATCAAGTAAACTCTACATGAAATTAAATATTCCATTTTGAAAATAATCACGATAACATTTCAATCGTGTCGTAGAGATTCATATATAATCACGAGTTCCCAAAACTCAAGTGGCTCCTATAGGGAGTTATCCTCGTTGAAGTATCTCGTAAGATAATAACATTTCTCCTTTTTTAAAAACATTTATCCATTTAAAACAATATTATAAAACATGTTCATACATATGATATAAAACTAATTCTAAACAACGGTTTTATAATTAACAATGTAATAATGCACAAGATGATGACTCGATAATGCAAACTGTACAGTTTCATTTTCCAATATTCATAAATTCAATTGACTTCAGGTCAATAGTTGGACATTTAGTCCATGAGCTCATTTATAATCATAGATTATATGTCGACAATCAAAATTGGACTTACTTATAAGATCCCCATTTTCTAGTCCATTAATTTCCGCGCGCAAATGCATATCGGTTCCTTAAACATATCGATATAGCTTCAATATCTCGTGATATTGTCAGTACTGATCAATGATATCTGAATATATTTGGTACCGTTCCTTTTCTATATAGGCCATCTATTATCATTCAGATATCTATGTCACTTCCGGGACATCCAAATTTCTTTACTCCATAGGAGTACCAACTGCCCAAACTTGCCATTTTCTTATTACTTGAAGTATGTGAACCGATATGACTCTCACACTATATTTCACGTGTGCTTTATTGTTCAATTTGGCAAGAATCTCAATTTTATTACATATATTTTCTATGACTAATTTATAGCTCGCTATACCACATATAGGGCTAAACTGTCTATAATTAAATCATAGATTTTAATGTAACATATCATATTTTGATAAGGTAATAAAAGTGGTATCATAATACATCTTCATAACCAAATCAATACCATCATTTCTAATTCCATGAACCTCTACTTGATGTATTTCATATTGAAAACAAACCACTGAACTTCTGGTTCAGTTAGGGATAATTTACTTGTTTGTTTTTACCAGCTTTTCCTTATCATTCTCCCCCTAAGGTGGTAAAAACCATAACCACCTTAGGACATAATTTCTCATATCACCGATGAGAATTTATATGGGCATTTTTTGTATAATAACAATATAATGCAGTTGGATTTTTAATGTGCTGAATCACAATGCCCAATTCAGAGACTAACGATTCCATATAATAATCAAACTGTGATCTCCAATATTAAATATATTTACTCAATCTCCGTGTAATGTCTTGTCTTTAATAAATTTACACGAGAGAGTTTTCAGCACTTATGTTTTCCTTAGGATAAACTTCAGGTTTATCAAAACGGGTATAATAAGAACCCGGATGGCCTTAATTGCCACATCTGGATCATCTCATGTCAAGTTTCTTAGTTGACAACAACCCATGACAATCTTTTATAATCTATCCGGCCAGATAAATGATGTGACATAAGACACAACAGGTGTCTCGTACATATAGGCAAGACTTATCAATGTTCATTCAGGGAACATGACTATATTACTCTTTTGAAAGTGAGTAAATAATCTCCAACAATCCATGATAATCTTATATACTTTTGGTATACAACTTCTATTTATATAACTTTTAGTGCAAAATAGATAATATGTAAACAAATTACTGAGACGAAAGAGTACAGTATAACCAATCACCTCTATAACTCCACTTAGTAGTTAAGTAAACATTATAAACAGCCAAACTCCGTAACAATGTGAACCAAGCCCAATGATAACTTGCAATGATAACTTCTCTAGTATACATTATACGAGTAATTTGGGACGGAAGGGTGCATTGGGGATAGCTTATAATGGGCTAAAATAATTACGTACTCTTGCTCGTTTATCTTATTAAAAGCTAGATAGAAAAGCAATAATAAATAGAGCGTTAGAGGGTTAGAGCGTATAACGGAAACATACCTTAATTAGCGGAATAAAATTAATAATATCTGATATGAACCTCCAGATTATCAGATCTAATTGATTGCAGAAGATAATAATAATAAATTGGTTGTATCCAATGTAGAAATAATAAGGATGGGTAGAGACTCGTGCTGATAACGTGTTGTGAAATAAGAGATGAGAGAATTGTAGAGAGGAGACAGAGAGAGGAAAAATGAGAGACAAAACTCTGTATTATTGCATTACTAGTTTGGATGCCCGCCGTTGCAACGGAGTAATTAACTTAATAACAAAATTTTGGTTATAAGGTCTTAATATTAACATCTTATGTCTAATCATTTATTTAGATATGATCAAAAGTCAAAATATTTTATTTAAAAGACGCAAAAGATGTTGGGTTGATACCTAAGTTCCAATGATGCCTCATATTTATAATCATAAGACCACCACATCTGATGTTAATCTTTCGATGTGGGACAATTCTATTATTTTTATATAATTCCACATTATTTTTCAATGTGAGACATATAAAATACTAAGAAATACACAATTTTATATATGAAAAAATTATATGAAATTTAAACGCTAATGATAGCATTTTTACCACGAATCAAATTATGTTATTTTCATAATTTTCTTCATTTTGCCAAATGAAATGTAAAAATTTTTATATAAAAATTAGAAACATCACTTGAATGCAATATAGGAAATAAATATTATAATAATTAAAATTTCTCCACTTTAATTTTTAACATTGAAATATATTATTTATAATACTTTCCTAAATTAATTTTTAGGATCACCCCACCTTATGATAATTTTCTGATGTGGGACAATTCAACTATTTATATGTAGTATATTTAATGTTAAAAGGTTTTCCACTTATTTTTTACATTTAAATATATTATTTATAATACTTCCCTAGATTAATTTTTAGGATCACCCCACCTTATGATAATTTTCTGATGTGGGATAATTCAACTAATTATATGTAGTATATTTACCACACCTACATTATTTTTCAATATGGGACAAATAACACACGAAAAAGTACACCATATTTTTTGCACCTATTTCAATATCCAACCCGATTTAATAATGAGAAAATACTACACTATCTATTTGTCGTACCTACGTTTTTTCCATTTTTTGTCATAATTAAAATATGAACAAATCATATGATTCAAATAACATTTTTTTCCTAACACGACTTTTAAGATGTAATTGAGGTAGCAATAAAATGTATAAACAAATGCAAAATATTTTCTTTTTTCTGGTGCAATTTTGATTAATGGTTAAAAATTATGATGTGTTTTAGTTACTCAAATGTAATGAGGAATAATAATTACCTATATTTGAAAGTTAAAAAGATTTAATTCTACTATTTATCAAAGTAAAAAAGCTCATTATTGATTTGTTTATGGATTCAAGATCTTTTTATGCAACACTTGATTGTATTATAATTCATAAATTTTCTATTTACAATCATCATTATATATGACACATTATTGGCCAATTTATGTATATTTAGCACCCATTTTATTTTTAAATTATGATTTTGTCTTAAATAAAGTTATTATACTATCGATTGTCTTAAAATAAACATTATAATATCACTAATATAGTAATATATAATCGCTTTTATAAATATATACGTGATTAATATGTCTATGGTATTGTTGTAACAAAGGTTTACCATTAATACAAACTCATATAAAAATTCTCTAAGATAATATTTAAGCGATTCAAACGATTTTGGATTGATACCCCTAAGTTTCAAATATGACTCCTATTTATAATCATGCGATACCTCACCTCACGATAATCTTCTAATGTGGGACTATTCAACTATTTATATGTAGTATATTTACCACACCTACCTTATTTTTCAATGTGGGTCAAACAATATACTTAGAAATACACCTTCTTTTTCGCTCCTAATTAGACATCCAACCCAGTTTCATATCTAATTATATAATTTTTCAAAAAAAAAATTATGTTACTTTTTTGCTAAATGAGATGTATAAGTTTTTATATAAAAATTATAAACATCACTTGGACATAATATAAAAAATATATATCATACCATGGAGATAATGATATATAAACTCTTCAGAACCCTCCAAGACAATGCTTAAGAGAATTAGAAGGTTTTGGGTTGGTATTTAGGTTCTAAGAATGCCTTCTATTTATAATCATATGATCACCCACCTTATGCTAAACTTTCGATGTGGGACAATTCTATTATTTATACGTAATATATTCACCACACCAACATATTTTGCAATATGGGACAAATAACATAGTTAGAAATACACCAATTTTTCCGCACATAGTTCGACATCTAACCCGGGTTAATAATAATAAGCAAATACTATACTCCCTCGATTCAAGACCAAATACAACATTTCCCTTTTTTCACTATTCATGAACGAGTAGAATCTTTACGATTCCTTGCAATATGTAAGACAAAATATAGTCATCTGAGATCTTATTTGATTCACGTAAGTACAATGAGAATATCAAATTTTTAAATTTATTATAATATAAACTTAGAGATATTTACGTTGTAATTTGTGATTTGGCAAGTGTGTAAATGAAAATGTTGTATTTGGTCTTGAATGGAGTGAGTACTATTTATTAATATTCATACGTTTGTTTTTAATTTTTTTATCATAATTAAAAATATATGCAAATAATATGATACTATATACTAATGCTAGCATTTCTTCTACCAAGAATTTATTATAATATAATTTTCATAATTTTTTTTATAATACTTTTTTGGGAAAAGAGATGTATAAATTTTTATATAAATATTATAAACATCACTTGAATATAATATATAATATATATATATATATATATATATATATATATATATATATATATATATATATATATATATATATCATACTGTGAAGATAATGATATAAACTCTTAAGAGCTCTCCAAAACAATACTTAAGAGACTCAAAAGGTTTTTGGTTGGTATATAGGTTCCAATGATGACTCCTATTTATAATCATAGGATCACCCACCTTATGTTAATCTTTCGATGTGGGACAATTCTATAATTTATACGTATTATAATCACCACACTAATATTGTTTTTCAATGTGAGACATATAACATATTAAGAAATACAATATCTTTAATATGTGCAAATCATATGAAATTTATACTCTAATGAAAACATTTTTACCACGTATCTAATTATATTATCTTCATAATTTTTATAACGACATTTTTTTGCCAAATGAAATGTTAAAGTTTTTATATAAAAATTAGAAATTTCTCATGAATATAAAATAGGAAATATAGATATTATAATAATTAAAAGATTCTCCACTTTATTTTTTATGCGGAAAATTTTATTTACAAAACTTTCCTAAATTAATTTTTGATGATGTGGACGCTCTAGAATCGCTCGAAAAAACTCTCTTTTATGTAGATACTAGATTTAATGCCCATGCGATGCACGGGCCACTTTTAATATTCTGTCTCTTAAACGACCGTTGAACTTCAAGTTTTAAAATAATCACTACAAATTTCAAGTCCCGTTTACAAATAGGCTTGATGCTAACTCCAACTTCAAGCTGACTACTCATCCTATTACCACTCCAAAATGATCGAATTACGCACCCACATACATTTCACTGACAACCCTCGAATAGTTCAGACTAATCTTGCACAGTAAGGTATCGTTTGGTTGATAAAGAAGTTGAACCAAAATGACATTATAAAAAACAAAATAAGTTCAAAATAATACTCATTTTGTACCAGTCATTTATTGACCTATTACATTTTAAGGTATTTCAGTCAATTGTACGATTATTCGAAAATTTGAATATGTTCAATTCATTGAATATAAGGGTTAACTTTCCATTATACCACGCTCCTTAACTCCACAAATGATATCAATGACATGCACGTACGTAAATCTAAAGGAACACTATAATAAACGCCACAAATTCTTGCATTAATACGACAAATTCGTCTTAAACTTCAAATGAGCAACTATGTAGAGTTGATCATGGGCCGGATTGGGTTTGGGCCGAGCCCACCTTTCAAAATCAGCCATTTGAGCGGGTCGGGTCAAGGCTACAGGCTTAAATGTTAATTAATCATGAGTTTTACCGTAGATTATATAACGATAATCTAATGTGATCGATGTTCATTACAAAAAATAAGTTATTGATTGTTGCATGAAGTCCTAAATCTGACTAAAGTCTACAATCTCTCGTACTCTCCTTTTAGTAGGCAATTATATCATGACTTCTTTAATTGCTATGAACTTGATCTTGATAAATTTTAATTTCGTACGTTTACTACTATTGTATTATTATGCATGGGATCCAATTGCTTATATAATTGATATTTTATCGTTCTGCTTGGACGATTTCATGTAGTGTTTGGTATTTTAGCCCGTCTCAAAAGTTGTCTTTGAAATTGACTTTAAACAAAGGTAAATAAATAATTTAAAAAAATAGTTCTTAAAAACTGAACTCGGTAAAATTTCTGGAATTCAACTCGAATTTTTTTTTTATGATTATTAACAAACCCGTAGTAGTAGTGGACGTTTGATAAAACCCATCTTCGAGTTTTTTTTTTGTTTTTTTGTTTACGCATAGAATGCTAATTCTTTATCTACATCTCCGTCCATATCAAATACGTATTTTTAATAATAGTTCAATTGCCTTAAGAAGTTTCTATGGGGACGACTATATTATTTGCCTGTATTTTTGGTCATTCACAGTTACACTTCTTAGGTGTATAGCTTAGGGGATTGTCGTCTCGCTGATCCCTTTGAGCCTCTCCATCATTATTTTTGTAGAACGACTATTTTAATTCACGAATTCTCATTTACCTCGTCTTAATCCGTCTTAAACTCATTAAGACGGGTCAAATACATCCCATATCGTATGGTAATTGCCTAAAATATGTCAAACATTTTGTTTGTTAACACCATATAGTAGTATTTGATCCGTCTTAAACAAACTTACTAATTTTATTTAAGTTAAATACTTGATGCTCCTAATTCATTATGAGTAGAGAGTAGACTACTACTCCCTCCGTCTCATTTATTTGTTTACCTTTTTTTAAAAAAAAATTGCGAGGAATATTTTAATCAAATATAAACAAATAATTGGAACGGATGAAATACGTGTATTATGTGAACAACAAAATAATGAAGGCATGCATACATCCTTCAACAATACGTATTCAAGGCTAAAAATAAAAAATAAAAAATAAAAAAATAAAGAGGTTACTTCAATTTATTCATATTCAAAGCTACTCCAATTACCGAGCATAGTAATTAAATGAAGTTGAGATCAGTTGCTAGGTCGAGCAGTCGAGTCGCGCGCCATAGTGTATACGGAGTAATAATCTTGTGATTCGTGGAAAAATAAAAGTGAGGTTATAACAAAAAAATGCAATTAAACTACAAAAATTGTACGACAATAAAGATCAAACATAATGGGGACAAAACATTATAACAACAAAAATTCTGGTTAACAGAGGAATAATTAAAATTGAAATACGAAACTAATGAAGGAAAACACACAACGAATTGCAAATTGAGGAGAGTATATATAGGATTGTAATACTACGTAAAATGTTTTGTGTACATAGGATGTCTTGTGTACATAGGATTGTAATTGCAAGGCAGTGGTTTCTCTTAGGTAGAGTTTTATAGATGAGGGAGTTTATATATACACATGCAATAGGGTAGAGTTTCCATAATATAATATCTCTAAAATATCCCAACATATAAACATCCATATAATATTACATAATAATATTTCATAACAATACAAAAACGAAATAATATTACACCCCCACACGGTCAAATAGGATGAATTCTTAGTTGTTCGGATCCTCGTCCTTGTCCTTGTCCTCGTCCTTTGATATCCCTCTAATGACAGGCGAGATAAGACTTGCAGAGTAACTAGCAATCTCCGACATAATTTCAAGGGACATAACTGGTGTGAGCTTCCAAGGCCTTGAACTTAAATCAATAACCCCTAACTGTGGTTCATGACTACCATAGTATTTTATAAAAATCTTGTCACTTCCTCTGTATCCGATCAAATCCTTGCATGCCGAGCTAACAACATCCTTAGAGAGAACATTTTGTTCCGTCTCACCAGAACCATTCAACACAGTTATAACTCCTTCACCGTTTCTAACATGCCTACCATACTTCGAAAGACACCCTTTTACGACACATAAGAACTCGTCTGTACACTCCTCATCTACCACCCATGTCAAAGGTGTGCTCACCTTTAGGTCTGGAAAGGTGTTGAACACCTCTAGGGCTAAATTGAAGGACATAATTTTTCTTTCTGACTCTTCGTGGATGAGTGGTACGCCGCCCATCCAATATAGAGTATCATTGACCAACACCCCTGGTCTATACAAGTTATACAAGTGTTCAGTAGTCATCAAACCAGAAAAATCATGAGAAGAATCATTGTCGATTCTTCTCCATTTATCAAACCTTACTGAGAAGACATGCAACCTAAAAGATTGACCCTTAACTTGTTTACAAATCCGAACAATCTTGTAATCATCACTATCCGAAACGTACCCAAATCCCCAAGTGACCATCCACCCTCGAGTAAAAAACTTGGAAATTTCAGGGTCCAAGTATTTGCGAAAATCGTGGGTTATTGGATTCCATAAAATGAACAAACCCCCCGAACTTGATCCTAAACAAACCAACCCATTACAAGTGCCCACCAAAACAAGAATCTCATTCCCTACATCAATATCAACCTCAAAACTGACCAACTTCACATCAAATTGTTCATCACTTTCACAAGACAAAAAATGGAATTTGTCGTTAGATCGGATAAGCAAAGATAGTGTAGGTGAGGAAGGGTGATGAAATTTGAAGTGGGTGTGACCAAATTTAGAAGAAGAAAGAGTAGAATACCATAGTTTCGAAACTAACTTGAAACGAACAACGGATTTGATTGGCAATCTTGTTAATATGTTTTGAGTAATTAGATCAAATGGAAGCTCTCTATGTTGTACCACTTCTTCTTTATCATCCTTAATTTGACATGCCATTTTAGTTTTTCTTTTCTCCACAACTTTTTTTTAGTTTTGTTACTTTGAATTTGTCATGAATTAGATTAACCGAAGAGATCGTCACATAATAATTAAATACCCATAGAAAAATATGTTCATTATAGTAATCTAATAATTCATTTACTGGCATTTACGCCATGATATTATATTGTTGAGAACATATTAGGTAAGATTTGAAGAACATATTAGGTAAGATTTGAAAAGCATGTCAAAAGGTGGTGTTTATTATGTTCCTTAATAAAATAAGAGACGTTGATAAGGCTCAAGCTTATTAAACATGTTGTAGATTGTGTGTCAAAACCGCTACTTTGTGACTAAATTATATATTCTGCCGTACAATACAATTCCGTCAACCCATACTATAGTACTATACCGTCTCTCCCATGATTTTACTGTTACCTTAGAAAGGACACTAAGATGCATAATTCGCTCATTTAAATCAAATAGTTCAATCCAAATGATGACTAAAAGGGTTATCAATCATTGTTTCAAGATGCACATCCAAGTTTCAGAAAATAAGAGCAAACTCACACTTTATCTTAAGAAAAGGATACATCTGAACATTATAGGATAGAATGACACAAGTATACGAACTAATTGAACATCACATACAGGCAATGTTACGAACTGTAGTAGAAGACTGACTGCATCTAAATGAACAGAGACGGAGAAGTATTGTTGGTGATTTAAGAGTAATTACCGGTTTCATTTTTGCGTAATTAAGGTTGGTTCGTTAGTGGGTAATTTCTGAATAATAAATTGCAAGTTCGGGAAAATACGGAGAGTATACTTGCATAATTATTTACGGAATTACGGTTTAGCATTCGGACGAATGACTATGACGGGGGTCAATAACTTCCCTCCCTTCCCTGTTTTCCTCTCTATATAAACAAAGAGGAAGAGAAGAAGCAGATATAGAAAATTCTTCTGACATCAACAAACGTTTAACAAACTACACACAATATTTCTTTATTACGTCTCTGATCTTTGAGTGCCAAAGACAGAGGGAACCGTCTTATCTCAGTAGAAAAATTCGGTATAACCCAGGCACAAGAATAAGGGTCGAATTATTCTATTAGGAAAGCAAGAGTCGATTCGGTCTGTATTTGTTTGTCAAATTTATTGTTCGTAATAATCAATCCCATAACAAGTATTTCACACAATAAATCATTATGCAACCTCTAGCAGCATTTTCCAAATCAGTAAGAAGAGTACAGGACATATTAGTTCAGTGTTACCTTGATGACTACGGATTCTTCTGTGGTAGCTCTGAATCGTTCATGATGATGGAACACTTGCCGATCCTGATAAGTCCACTGAAATAAGGACAAAGGCCTGAACTAGAGCAAAACATTCCAAACAAACACGAGAGTTCATGTGCAATATCATTGATAAAAAGCAAATAAATAACAAAGGTGGAGTCAAATGTAGAGAATTAGTTGTCAATACTACTCCGAAGAAGTACAACAAAGCCATTTAGATTTTCGGTACAACATACTGTCTTCAAACAAGGCAAGGAGCAACGGAACAGTGGCTTAATCATACCCCAATGCACTGTATCTAATATTTAAGCCTTTGACAGCTCTTCCAATAGGTAAAGGTTAAACTAGGCTTAGAACATATCTTGCAATAATTTATAATCATCTCCTCGTACCTCAAAATGGTGTAGTGTATTGCACGGATAATCGACCTATTTCAACTATCCCCAATGTTCTACTCTGCAAATCTCATACCTCATTGTTGAAACTCGAAAGGCCCTATCACAAAAAACCTTTCCGTCCTCGTAAACCAGATCATTTCAGAGAACGTATGGAATCTCAATCCTAAATAGCTGAAACGGAACAAGCTGAACTTATTTATAGTAAACTTCTCTAGCCCCAAATTAAATCTAACAATTTCATGGCCTGCTTGTTCAGTTGTTCACTATAACCAGCCCAATTGCCCAATATAATTTTTCATTAACAAAGCACTGCTAGTCCGTTAAGGAACGATAACACCATGATCAAAATCAATTTTTCTCCACTTATTTTCCCTGAGAGAAGATATGAACAATATTTACTTTTTCATTTCCACGATGAAGTGTAAATAAATCATCAACAGAGGATGCATACCTAAATCCATGAGCTACAAAAGGCTTTTTTGGAGCATTTTAAAACGCCTTAAATACCTATCTGACCCATATTTTTGTAGCCTACAGGTAGTCGGGTTCCATAGATTCATAGAACGAAGTATTAATAGAACTTGGGTTAAACAAATCAACATATTGGAGCAGTGAAGGAACACATAATGTAAGCTTAAGATAACCTTTCATGCCAAACTCGACGTCTAGTTTAACTCTTTAACCAAATTATCTTCAAAATTACCAAAAGTTTGATCATCATCATAAAAAAAAAAGGTGACATTTCTTACTGCTCTTGATAAACAAGGTGTTTACGAGAACAGAAGGGTGAGAAAAGGAAGATTTTGTAAGGGGAGCATTGGCAAATTTGGAAGAAGAGTAGAGTACTAGTATCTGGAAAGTGGAAACTGACTTGAATCTATCAGCTTGTTCGAAAGTTACAGTTAAGAAGAGTACATTACATATTAGTTCAGTGTTTACTTGATAAATCCAGATCAATCTGTGCTAGGCTAGTACAAATTTAACACTTGCCGGCCCTTCATCTCACCAGCCAAGGACAAGAACTAGAGAAAACATTTCAAACAAATACAGATTCATGTGCACTACCATATACGGAGTACTCCATAAGAATAAGCATATATTGCTCGCCCTGGTGATAAATTAATGGTTAAACGGCGTTACGAGAGAAATGGTGCAAGTAAATAATGAAAACGAAACCAATGTAAAGAACTAATTGTCAATACTAGTTTGAAGAAGTACAACAGAGTAACTAAGAGTACTACAAGCCATTTAGTTTTTCAGTACAACATTCAATGTCTTCTAACATGCCAGGGAGCAATGTAGTGATGTACTGTATCTATGTCTGACAAAGCTCCTGAGAGGGAAAGGGTGAAACTAGGCTTGGAACATACCTTGAAATATTAATCGGCCCATTGAACTTCACAATCGGCAAGTACAGCATAGGGTTTGTACCTGTGTCAACTAACCCCAACGTTGCTTGAAGATCATCATGGACTGGTCCCGTCACAAAAAACTTGCCAGTCCTCGTAAACCCAATCATTTCAGAGAGCATGTCTAATTTCGACTCCTTTGGTAAACCAATAGATTTCACTATTGTCGGAGGTTCCAATATGTGGATTAAATTGTCACGTCTATTTCTGTTACAACAGTTGCACTTGCTCAAAGCCCCGCCCATGACTCCTATGCAGTCGAAGTATTCCAAGTTGAACTTAAGTATGTCGAACCTCTCAGCCCCCAAATCAAAGCTTACAATTGAATTACCAGCACGCCAATATAATTTTTCATTAATAAGCACTGCTCGTCTCTTAAAATAGAGATAATCATGACCAAAATTAATTTCTCTCCACTTGTTTTCACGGAGAGAGAAGACATGGACAATATTAGTTCTATGACTTTCCCAAACCCCAGTCCAAATTCGAACAAATTTGTAGTCAGAAGCAGAGGATGCATACCCAAATCCATGAGCTACAAAAGAATCATCAATCATCTGTTACAAAACGCTTTGAACACCCATCTGACCCATATTTGTGCATTTTACGGATAGTCGGGTTCCATATAATGAAATATTCAACATAATAAGGAGTTAAACAAATCAATCCATTGCAGGAGCCTGTAAGTTGAACATTATAACTCTGGACCCCATAGTCAACGTCTAGTTTAACCAAATTATCTACAAAACTACCCGAAATTTGATCATCGTCATCATAGGAAAACAAGTAACAATCCTCACGACACTTGATAAACAAGGTGTTAACAGGAGTAGAAGGGTGGGAGAAGGGGGATTTGATAAGGTGGGCATTAGCGAAATCGGAAGAAGAAAGAATAGAATACCATTGTTTCGAAACTGACTTAAATCTAAGAATGGATTTTACAGGTAATCTTGTAAGTATTTCTTCAATTATCAGATCATCAGAAAGGTAGCTTTGTTGCTCAATCACTCGTTTCTTCAATAGCATTAATTGATTCTTAATAAATGACAAAAATGAAAGGATGTAAATTAAATTTTTCCCCAAAATGAATGAACAAGAAGTATAAAGCATGGAACCCTAAAAAATGGTGCAAACCTGAAATCAGCAGCAGGCAGTTGTAGCCGGTTTACTCTGGTCTCCTTCTTGTATAAGTCGCGTGTGTTTTAATAACGGGTTTACAGGTCGGATTTGGGTCACTTAACAAGCCCCAAAGTTTATTTGTGGTACACCCAAATATGGGCCCGATTCAGCGTTTTTGGCTTGGTTATGGATTCAATCAAAGACCAAGAAAAAAAGAGAAGGTTAATTATTAGATGACGAGTGTACTAAATTGAGTGTGTATGATTAAATTGTCCGTTAAAGATATTCTTAAAATAGAAATGTAAACAATTGACTGATACACCTGAAATAAAATAAACAAACAAATAACCGAGACGAAAGGAGTATTTTTAAGATAATGTTTAGGAATAAGTCCAGGAGGTCACCCATATATCCTAAGACTACTCCCTCATCACAAATACTATCTTACAACCAGTTGTATATTAGCATTGTACAACTGCCTCAAAGTTGTTGAGTTCTTTACAGAAAGTTATCGAGCTATTTTATAAGTTATTGAGCTAATTTAAAAAGTTATTGAGTTTAATAATTATTCCTCTTAAGCTCAATAACTTTGTATTTTAACTCGACAATTTTGTTAGTAAAGCTCGACAACATTATAACAAAACTCGACAACATTGAAAATGTTGTACATAAACTACATACAACCAGTTGTATAATCTACTAATTGATTGATGACGAGGAAAGAAAGTACACTTTGTTATGAGTAATACTTTCAATCACTTTAAGCACGCTAGTCAATTAAGCTTATCAATATACTTCTTCAATTATCGTGGGTAGGGATGTCAGCGGGGCGGGTATATGTGGGTACCGCCCCGCACCCGCCCCAGTTAGGGCGGGGATGGGTAGAGTTTTGGCGGGTGGTGGGGCGGGTGCGGGTACGAAAATTGTACCCGCCATGGGTCATGGGGCGGGGATTGATTTTGCATCTTACCCTCCTAATATCCGTCTACCCGCAAATCATTAAAAAAACTAGTAGGATTATGATAATTATATAAATCTTATTTAGTTATAGTTAAGATATAATGTTAATAATAACTATTTTATAAAGTTTTTTACTAACTTACTTGGTGAAAAAATAAAATTATAAAGATAAATTCAAAAAGATGGAAATTAATAATGATTAAACCAACTTTTACGAACAAATTTATCGAATAAAATTGTCGTGTAGCGAGTTAATGGGTAAGCGGGGCGGGTACGGTTTTAAATTTCCACCCGTTGGGGCGAGAATGGTTTTGGAAACTTATACCCGCCACGGGTGGTGGGGCGGGGATGGGTACGAGTTTTTCTTAGTGGGTACGGGTACGGAGGAGCCTATATCCACCACCGCCCCACCCCAATGACATCCCTAATCGTGGGGTGATACCAGAAACGAAGCACTTCCTTGGCCCAATGGGCCATGGCCCGGGCACATTTATTTGAAAAAAGTTAATTATACACAATAATTTTTATAATATTCCTAAATTGTCATCTCAACATCTCTTCCTTCCAAACAACCTGGAAGGATTGAAAAAATCCCCAAAAAAAACCCTAATTTTCCCACCGCTTTTCCACCTCGCCCTCTCCTCTCTCGTCGGTGACCTCACCGCACCTCTGTAGGCCACCGGCGAGAGCCTCCTCGCACCCTTCTCTTCTTCAATCGGAGTTTTTCGTCTTCTTTTGTTGTTATTTGCTATATTCGGGTGGTGGCCGACTTTTTTCTCTGGTGTGGCTGGTGGATGCGTCTGTTCTTTGTTTCTAAACTCCAGCGTCGGCTTTAATCGGGTTAGTGGGTTTGAAATATCTGTGCTTTCTTCCTCTTTCTCTATTCAATTAGTCACATCTTTCGTCCTATGTGACTTGAATTCCGAAAGACTGCTTTTAGTTGCTTCTAATTTCGTCTATGGTTCAGTTTAGCTCTTTGTCAATGGATTATATGTCTCTTCTTCTTGATCTTGGTGAATTGTTGATCTTGGATGACAATGGTTTGGATGATGAAGATTTAGTTAGGTGGGTTATGAGTATGGGAGAGCCCTCTTTTTACTCCATTCATATGATAAAGGATCGTGGTAATTCCCTTTTCAAAGACGACAATTTCTCCCTGGCTATTAGTCTTTATAAGTTGGCTCTTAATTTTCTCTGCTGGCTTGCCATTCCGCCCACTCACAATCAGTCAGAGGCCTCTTCCCTTGCCATATCCCTTGTGCTAAACTTAGCTGCTTGTGAGTTAAAGCTGTCTCGTTATATTGAGGCCCGCTGTTTGTGCAATCAAGTCCTAAAAATTGAACCGTGTAATGTGAAAGCTTTATACCGCCGTGGCTCCGCCTTAAAGAAATTGAATTTCCTTGCGGGGGCGCTAGATGATTTTGAACATGCCTCGAATCTAGACCCGAATAATAAGGATGTTGCTCGTGAGTTGAGCTCTGTTTCTGAATGCTTACTTTTGAATCCCAATGGTAAACGTGTCGCTTATCATTTTGATCCCTTAGGTAGGGATAAGAAAGGTAAGAAACCTCTTATAATTGCTGAGATGGACAACAAGTTTGTAATTCCTGATGTTGTGAGTGAAGCCTCTTGTAGTAGTAGTAGTAGTAGTGGTAGTAGTATGGAGTTGTTGGAAAATGCGTTATGCAATGAGCAATCTGCAAGTAGCGGGAGTTCAGACTTGCTTATGGACTCTAACACCGTCTCTGAGTCTTACTCTCCCTCACCAGTTGAGTATGATGGTAAACCCTCTCTTTCCTTTACCCCGGAAACTTCCAAATGCAGCTTCTCTAACAAAAAGCAAGCACACAAAAAATTGTATCTGTCTTCAAAAGATTACGAAAACTTGATGCTTTGGAGGAATTTGCAATTTTTCCATCCTAATTCGGGGGCTTACTTGAAGGTTCGCCCCCTCTTCACACAAACTTCTACTTTGGCGGGAATTCCCCGTGAAAATCCTTCACGGGAAGCAGTAGTTCCCTCTTTTTCCTCTTCGTCTATTAATCATTTTACTGTGGACATTGATCCACCTAATAATTTGGTTAATTTTCATGAAGAAGTTGATTCTCATGAGGTTAAGCGACCTCGTTTGTCACATGATAAGATTTCTGATCATTCTAGGGAGGTTTGCAAAGTTTCTTTTACTGATAGCAACGTTTTGGACCAATCTGACAAAGTCGGTCCTAACCCATTGCCAAGTCAAAGTGAGTTTGTTTTCTCAGCTCTGAAGAAGCATTCAATCAGAGCATGTAAGAGAGCATGTACCCAGGTTGTAGGAAAGTCTTCTTGCCAAAATTCTTTGAAGCATGTTCGAACTAAGGTAAAGAACAAGTCTATGTTGAAGGTTAGCCGTTCATCTATTTTTTGCAGGTTTATGAGAACAGGAGCTTTGAAGATGGTTGCAGGTTTTAAGAGAAAGGAGGAAGGCTCGATCCAATTTGACTATCATCCTCCGTTTAAAAAGCGTCGTCTTTGTGTTCTTGTCAATTCTGTTTGTAATATTAGTTATGTTAGTTGTGTTTCTACTAGTTTAGAGGGTTGTAATGACCCTCGGTTTGTTTTGTAACTGGTTTGTATGTACTCATATATTATGTAGTATATAAAAATAGTACACCTTTGTCTAAAAAAAACATCTCTTCCTTCCATATTAAATCACGTATACAAATCTCAAAAGGCTACGTAGTCATAGTTAATCACTTAATCCCATAATTATTTTCTTTCCATATTAATTATTTTTTCCATATTTGTTCTAGTTCTAAAGTTAAGTCTCCTTCCCACGATGCAGTAGCTCAATACAAATTTCCTAAAATATTGCTAAAGACGTTAAACATCAATTAAAGATTTTAGTATTTACAAATCAATGTCGATACAATACAATATAATCATTTCAATTAGCATTAAGTAGCAAGAGGTAATATCTAAACCAATTTTTTTTTATTCTTTAAATTTTGCGTTGAGTTATTATTAGGCAAATTTAATAAAAATAACCCAACATTTACTTATTCTTCCCCCAATAACCCAACCTTTTAATGTTCACAATAATAATCCAAACTTTATACTCTTCTTCTGAAAATGACCAACAAGTTATCTGCTTTAAAATTTCTGCAAAATAAAATATTAAAAAGCGATTTATAATTAAAAAGAAAATCAACTTAAGGAGAGAAATAATTTTAAAACGTTTAATTTAATTGAAAATTTCTTGTTAAATCTCATGTCGACTTTAATTAATATTTACTTCATAACAAATTACACCAGAAATGATGTTGTGTTCTACAGTTGTAGCATACAACAAAAATTAATCTAACATAAAACATAGTTTCAATTGGATATCCGAGAATTCTACAAACTCATGTAGTCATGTACTCATGTGGTTAATCCAGGAAAATTGTGTTATGTCGTTGTGCCATGCAGCAAAAACAAATTTGTTCAAGAGTGCATCGGATTTCAATATTTAATCCACGTAAATCAATTTCTAATTAATGTATTGGATTCATTGCCATAAATCAATTTCCATCTCATATTTTGATGCCCTAAATTCATATCGTATAACTTTGAGTACTGGCTAAATGAATTTGTAGTTTCAATAGAAACAAATTAATTATTTAAATAAGTGGCTCATTTTTTGTAAGACGTGGATAAAGGTTGGATTATTATGGTTAACATTGAAAGGTTGGATTATTGTAGGAAGAAAGACTAAAGGTTAGGTTATTTTTGTTAAATTTGCCTTATTATTATTATGCTATTAATAATTTAACCGAGATACGTACTATTTTATACATTCTATTGAAATGTAGTTCTCACTCTTTATGTTAGTTTTCTTTATTTTTTCGTTGAATTTCTGTTGTTTATATTGAGTTTTTTCTTTCACTTAATTATAAATTTAAATTAGCTTTGTCGTAATGTGGATTAATTAGTCAGAGTCAGTGCTAAAATGGGTTAATATAGATATGATAAATATTTCGGCCCTATCTTAAATTTGATCCTAGCTTCGTCTCTGGGTGATACATATTAAAAAATAAAATTTGCACCAAATACCCCTAAGGTTTGCAATATACATGTTAATTTTGGTTTGATGAAAAACTTGATAATCATTTTCGAAAAAAATCGTACCTTTTATTTTGATATTGATGAATAATTAACAATAAAAAGATATTCCGATGAAGATATATGTAAGAGATTAATTTATTTAGGATCAAAATGATGAAGGTGAATGAAAGAGGAATGTAAATGGAGAGCACTCTGGAAGCTTTGTTTAGGATTTTTGGTTTGTGTTTATAAGGAGCACAAGTCATTGGGATATGTGATAGGTGATTAGGAAGTTTAAGAGTCATTAGATGAAGTTTGTCGCTCAAATGTAGGATAATAACACATTGAACCTCATGGTATCATAGACGCATTCTTAAAAAGAGGGGTACCATGAACAAAGTGACAAATCACAATAGTATCATGAGAAAAAACCGTTTTATTTTTGTGAGAAGCCCCACAATCACAATTTTCATTTGTGCATTCACATTATACTTCCTCCGTCCCGATCATTTGTTTACCATTTCATTTATGTGTTTCTCATTCATTTGTTTACCTTTCTATATTGGATATATTTTTGAAAGGTAATTTGATCATCGACATAACCAATTTTTCATTTGTCACTCAAAAACAACCCCTGTAAATATTTCTCTACCCTTTTCTTGATCTTTGTGTCAAAACCAAAAATAAATAAATGACCGTAACGGAAAACTACTACATAATTGTCTCTCCAATCCGTCTTGCTTGTGACGGAGATACCCGTCACAAGCTTGCGACGGGTCGGATAGTGCTGTATTTGTGCTTAATGGGTCGACATTGTGTACTGTGCGTGAATAGTGGATGTTGACTTTTTTTACTGTGAGCATTTAATGTTGTGCATTAAAAAAATACTAAACCCCCCCTCCCAATACCTCACTGCTCACTCTAAGATTACACACTATCAATTCATTTTCTCTTTTCATTTTCTTCTCTCTTCATTTTCTTCTCTCTTCTTTTCTCTTCATTCAATAAACTCATGACATAATAGTCAACTTCAGTCATCTTTAACATCGAAATACAAAAAAATAGTGACAAAAAAAATTACAAAGACATCACTTGCAAAGAATACAAAAAAATAAGGAAACAAGGGAAATTAAGATCAAAGGTGGGTTTAGAACATGCATTTTATTTGAATATTTGGAATGATTTTTCATTTTTGGCACATGCATACAAAAAAAGAGTTAAATTTAGGGTTTATAAATTGGAATTTGTGAATATTTTCTGGATTTATAAATTTAGGGTAAAAAAAAGGAGTTAAATTTTGAGTATGATGGTTTTTTTAGATTTTTGGGGTCTTGATAACTGTTTAGATTTATTTTTCATTGTGATTTGATGACTGTTTATATTTTCGATTTGCATGTTTGCGATCCATTTTAGTCTTATTAATATAGTTTTGTGAAGTGTATTTGGGAAGTGTATTATGTGACCTATAAACTATGAAAATGTTACCAAATTAAGATGATTTTGTACAAGTATTATGTTACAAAGGGCATATCTCAACTTAATTTGGTAGGGTTGATTATGTTTATAAACTCGGACACTTTGTTACTACATACTGTGGTGTTATATTTTATTTATTTATGTTATCAAATTTTTTAACAAATTTCATGATTGTCCTTGGGAGATCGTAGCATATTGATCAATGAAGTGAACATGTAACAGACTGAAATATGTTTCCATTTCCTGAATGTTTGTGACCATATTTACCGGGTGTACTCTATTTATCCATCACATATTAGTTGGCTGAAAATGATAATTTATACTCCTCAAACGGTCACATAATAAAATCTAGGAAAACATGTACCTCAAATGATTTTTGAAGTGGTCACATGTTAAATTGGGGTGGTTATATTTTTCTCCAGTGATGGGAAAAAGTTATGCATCTTCATCTAATTCACGAAATTCAAGAGTACTTGAAAAAACGATTTTATGCAAGCACAATATGGGTGCAGTCTTGAAGATAGTGAAGCATGTAGAGCATATAGGAAAAAGGTTTTATGGGTGTTCTCTTTGGCCGGTATGTTATTTAACTTCATTTTTTGCTTGTTAATTTATTTTTGCAATTGAGTTTGATTATATCTTGTGTAATCATTTCCTTATTGTACAACATTTGCAGCACAATAGTTGTGCCTTTTTTCAATTAGTTGATGTCATGGCGGAAAGTGAGGACATAGAGAAGAAGAACGAGTTGCTAGAAAAAATGAAGAATCTGAAGATAAAGAATGAAAAGTTGAAAATGGTTGTTGTAGAATTAAATATTGAAATCATGAAACATAGGAAAAGCGAGAAATTAATTACGGTTACCTTGTTGGTTTCTTGGGTTTTATTTGCAGTTTATTGTATGTTTAAGAATTGAAAAATAGTAAACATTTGTTGACATATTGAATAAGTTTGTGAACAAGTTCTAATGTGTAATATGTTTCCATTATGCAGATATTTGTTTATATAAGTAGTTGAATATAAGTGATCTGGAAATGTTAACATATTTAAACCTAAAATGGTAACATGTTGGATTATTACTTCACATGTTTATCCATTATGTTACCAAATTCTATATGATAACATATTAAACAATAATAAAAACGTTAGTTAATATATATAATGCCACATTTAATTCACTTTATAAATATATTGGAAAATGATATGAAGAAAATTTGTAAAATACATTTATGTAAATCATGAAAAATTAATTCACATGTTTATCTATTATATTACCAATTTCAATATCGGATAGGATCTAGAATTGCACCAAGTTTAGTTCTTTAGTTGTTTGAGTGTTTGGATCAACATCCATGGTAAGTTAACAGGGTGACATTAGGACCAAAACTAGAGACATTTATCAGATATACGCCAACACTTTTTTTTTTAAATAATCTATATCAACTCTAATTGACAAGGTGACATTAGGACCAAAAGTGGAGATATTTATTAGATATACGTCAACATGTGCCTTTAAATAATCTGTATCTACTCTAGTTGACAGGGTGACATTAACACCAAAAGTAGAGAAATTTATTAGATATACGCTAACATTTGCCTTTAAATAATCTGTATCTACTCTAGTTGACAGGGTGACATTAACACCAAAAGTAGAGAAATTTATTAGATATACGCTAACATTTGCCTTTAAATAATCTGTATCTACTCTAGATAGCAGGGTGACAATGTAACATTAGGACCACTTATAGACTTTGAAATTGCAATATCTGTGTAAATTGTAATGGTAACAATATAACGAAAAATATAGGCATTTATATAAAATATAAGTAAACAATATACAAAATGCTAAAAATCATATACATTATACAAAAAAATTGCACGATAATGATTCTCACATACAATATAATCATTCAAGTACTTCCCTAATTATTTTACACCATTATTCATAGTTTTACTACTGGATTTTTCAATTATGATTTTTTCAAAGACAAACACTTTATTAAAATGGAAACAAAATCCATTATTTGTCCATAAATAGAGCTAAAAAATTGAATTATTTAGATCTTTTCCTACTTTCAATAATAGTAATATTTTTATGATAACAAACCCTAAAAAAAGAACAATATATAAATAAAAAAAACTCGGAACAATAATAAAAAAACGAACAATAAAATGATAGATCTAGAACAATAAAATCAAAAAACTAAGAGCAAAAAACTTGTATGTGCCGTTAGAGCACCATCAATTATGGAACCATAAAAAAGAACAATATATAAATTAAAAAAAAAAAACAGAACGATAATAAAAAAACGAACAATAAAATGATAGATCTAGAACAGTAAAATCCAAAAACTAAGAGCAAAAAACTTGTATGTGCCGTTAGAGAACCATCAATTATGGAACCATCCATTATAGCTTCATCCATCATTTTTTATTAGGGGTTTTACTGATTTAGTGATGGTTATTATAAGCTTTTTAGAGGTTTTGAGAGAGAAAGAATGGAAATGGAGAGAAGAAGTGTTTAGCAGGGAAACAAGAAAATTATGTTTGCGTAGTGTAGTGTGAGGCATTTAATGCATAAAACAAAAACAAATAATTAAAAATTAAATATTGGGATATGTACAATCTGCCATAAATGAGCAACAGTGTCGTGTCCCTTTCTTGTTTCCCGACCCGCGATTAATATTGTATATAATTGACCCGTCACAAGTTTGCGACGGATATCTCCGTCACAAGGAAGAATTTGTGTTGTCTCTCACACACGGGAAATGGCTAACAAATTACATACGACTGAAAATATTTTTTACACAAAGGGTGAACAACTGAACATTAGCTTGCATTGCTTCGAAGTACAACTAAGTCACACAGCACAAATACTTTATTTATATGTGCCTAAGTATATTATAAAACGGGTTTTTGGATAACTACTTTTATGCTAATATGGGGCATGATTTTCTTGTGATTTGGACCCATTTTACACAATCTTTGTGTTAACCTGTCTTATGTAAGACTGGCTCGTCAATAAAACGGTTTTTCTAATGCATGCCCTAAGGGCACACATTAATACTTAGGCCCTGTTTTTTTGGACTTAATTTCGATTCTAATCGATTCGATTCGATTCAGCTCATTGATTGATTGATTGACTCAATTGATTGATTGATTGATTCGAATCAGATCGATTGATTGATTGATTGATTCGATTTATTTCAACATTACTATTATTATTCTTATTGATATTCTTATTCTTATTTTTATATTAATGTATTTACTATTGTTATTATTATTATTATTATTATTATTATTATTATTATTATATTATTTTTATATTTATTATATTGCTATTATATTTATTAATAATTAATTCGTATTGTTTATATTATTATATTTATATTTAATATATTTATTATTATTATTATTATTATTATCATTATTATTATTATTATATTATATTTATTATTTTATTAATATATTTATTATTATTAATATTATTCATAACATATTTATTATTATTATATTTAATATTATTATATTAATAAGTTATTATTTAATATTTTATTTTATTAATATACTCATTATTAATATTATTAATCACATATTTATTATTATTATTATTATTATTATATTTAATATTATTATGTTAATAAGTTATTATATTAGACCTATTATTATTATTAATTTATTATTATTATATTATTATTTATTTTTTAGTTATTATTATTAATATATTATATTATTATTAACAATGTTATCATTTATATTACTAATATATTATTATTATTATTATTATTACTTTATTTATTATTATATTAATATTTTATTTTTTATATATCTTATTAGATTATTATTATTAGATTATATTAATATATTATTATTATTAATGAATAATATTATAATAATATTTATTATTATTATTGGTATTATTTTTATTATTATTATTATTATTTTTATTATTTTTATTATTATTATTATTATTATTATTATTATTATTATTATTATTATTATTATTATTATCTTTTTATTATTATTCGAGATTTGATTGATTGATTGATTCGATTCGATTGATTTGGCTCCATTAAGTTTGATTCGATTTGACAATTTCAAATCCAAAAGAACAGGGCCTTAGTTAGGCATAGGTTAAGCATTATCCATAATTAAGATTCTCATATTTACCTTAATTATCTTTTCTTCTTCTCTCTCCTAAATATTTTTTTCCTCCCACCAATATCTCTCCCTTTCTCCTAAATATTCTCACGTATGAATTTTCATAAGTTATGAAATTTAACTTTTTTTTTTTTTAGTATTGTTACTCAAATTCATACCCAACTTTTTTTGTAATCCACTACAATCATTTTCTCAATGAAAATTATAACTTAGAACATAAAAAAGTAAAACAAACGTAATTATAAATTTCTAAAATACAAAAAATAAATTAAATGTACACCAAATACGATAAAACATCTAAATTTATTTTAGTTTTTTATACAAAAAAATTGGGATTCAAGCCTTCTTGTACTTGGGCATCTTTTTTCCCTCTTCTTAGCGGCAATTTCAAGTGACATTATTATGCTACTGAGTACATGACTCTTCAATCTTCATAGTGTTGTACAATTAAAACACGAGTGCGAGCCTCACATACCGTACACTTGACCTACAAACACAAGTCATATACCAAATTAACATTTTTAATCCAATAATGAATCATGGATGGCAATACTCTGTTGATCCATCTACATGCTTATTACGTAATAAATAACACCATTCAAAGCATGCTTGGCGAATTATTACGGAACAAATGCACAATCAATTGATTTTTATTGGTGTTTTAAGATACACCAATTTATATTGAAAACAAATACCTAAAGAAAAACCACGTACCCTGCAGGAGGAGTACTGTTTGTTGCATCGGAATCGATTTAGATTGATCATCATTGATTTGGGATAGATGAAAAAATGATTTAAAAAATATGTATAAATTTTAGTGATGAATAAGTTATGTAGAAATTTTTTTTTACGGTGGGAGGAAAAAATATTTAGGAGAGAGGAAAATAAAATATAATTAAGGTAAATGAGAGAATCTTAATCATGGATAATGCTTAACCTATGCCTAACTAAGTATTAATATGTGCCCGCATTAGAAAAACCGTCAATAAAATACTACGTACATAGTGTGTCTTCAGTACATAGAGTGTCTTCACTCTTCAAACAAGGCAAGGAGCAAGGGAACAGTGAGTTAAACATAGAGCACAATGTAATGTATCAAATATCTTGCAATTTTAGTCAACCAATCGAACTTCAAAAGTGTTGTGAATTACATAGGCTTAGTACGTGTGTCAACTATCCCCAACGTTCTGCTATGGAAATCTCTCGGGTCATCACTGGATTGCCCTGTCACAAAAACACTTGCCAGTCTTCGTAAACCCGATCATTTTAGAGTGTGTGTCTGATCTCAACTCCTTTAGTACACCAATAGATTTCACTTTGGTACACCAATAGATTTCACTTTTGAAAGAGTATCCAATATGTCCATTAACTTATCCCCTGTATTTGTTCTATCAAAGTTATACTTGCTCAAACACCCTCCCATGACACCTAAGTAGTCGTAACTGTGCAAGTTGAACATAAGTACATAACTATGTCACGCCTCTCAACCCGTAAATCAAGGCTCACAATTAACTCGCCGTCTTCGCTACTACGAGCCGCCCAATATAATTTTTCATTAATAAGCACGGCTAGTCCACGAGGAACATTAACATTATGATCAAAATCAATTTTTCTCCACTTATTTTCCCTAAAAGAGAAAATAAAGAAAAAACTACTACATTCTTCATTTTCCCAAAGCACCGTTGAAATTTGAACATATTTGTAGTCATCAACAAAAGACACATATCTAAATCCAGAAGCCAAAAAAACATGATACACAATATGTCAATATCAAAACGCTCTAAATACCCATGTGACACGTATTTGTGGAACTTACGAGTAGCCGGGTTCCATATAATGAAGTAAGAGTATTTTTCAAAAGCTGAGGTTAAACAAATTAATCCATTGCAGAGCATAGTGAGTTCAAGATCATCGTTCTTGACATCATAGTCAATGTCTAGCTTAATCAAATTATCTTCAAAATTAGTAGAAAGTTGATCATCATCATAAAAAAAAGGTAATAATTCTTACAACTCTCGATAAACAGAAAATTGATAGGAGCAAAAGGATGAGAAAAAAGTGATTTCAAAAGGTGATGAATGATGATTAGCGAATTCAGAAGAAGAAAGAGTAGAATACTATTGTTTGGAAACTGATTTAAATCGACGAACGGATTTAATAGGTAGTCGTATAAGTATTTGTTGAACTATGAAATCATCAAAGTAGTAGGAGTAGCTTTGATGCACAATCACTTGTTTATTCTTAGAATTTGGCTCTCTATCACCCATCTTCTCAGAAAATTGATAGGAGCAAGAATGCAGGCTTTGCCCAAGTGACCAAGACTACCAGAATCGTCCAACTTAACCTATCGGACCCCTGAATTAGGAGGCCTAGTACTAGAGCAGAACGCTATTAATAGACTCCGGAGTCAGGACTGACTACTAAATCGAGAAAGCAGAGAGGGTACGACCTCACAACAAAAACAAATTATTGAACAAGGCCATCAAATAATAATCAGACTTAGCATGGTCTGACGATAATTATGGTTAAGAAACTTAAAATACAGTAAGCTCAAGGCTCAATTATACGATGAAGATAGAACTAAATGTAAGGATTTACTTCAAGGAATCAAGGGTGTGTTTGTATTGATGGATTTTGGAAGGAAAAGGAGGGAAGGGATTTGGAGAGAGGTCAAGTCCTTTGTTTAGATCACAAAATGGAGATGGACGGATTTGGAGGGTACGGAAACTCGACCCCTCTATTTCCCTCCTCCAAGCCAATTGTTTCCCTTCCCACAGAGGAAAGATTTGAAGGGAAAACTCAAAACTCCCTCCCCTCCATTTTCGGTATCCAAACAAGGTGTAAACAGTGGATTAGTAGACTCCGACCTACTCTGAAGAAGTGAATGCTCTCATACAGACAATTTGACAAAACTTAAGTAGCAGAATGACTGCATCAAATTGACAGCAAACAGGGAGAAGATGACACAGCAAATCAGTTGAACCTAATCATTCTGTGAACCTCTTATTGAAAAATGTGAGATCACACTTCAAACATAGCTATAGGAAGAGTAGATTACCTATATTAGTTCAATGTCTAATTGATGAATCCAGATTCATGAGCCATGCGTCCTAGTTCCAAATCCTTGAAGATGATGAAGCATGTAGTGAGCCAAATGAGTCCCGCCAACCAAGGACAAAGGCGATTGTATCTATGCCCACGAAGGCTCTCCCATGGGAAAAGGCGAAACTACGCTTGGGAAATATCTTGCAATTTGTAGCGTCATATCAAACTTCCAAAGTGATTTGTAGCGCATAGGTTCTGTACTTGTGTCAACAAAGCCTAATGTTCTACACGTGGAATTCTCATCACCATTTGATGGCACCGTCACAAAAAACTTGTCAGCCTTTGTGAACCCGACCATTTCAGAGAGCATGTCTAAACAGAGACCCTTTGGTAGACATACAGATTTTAGTATTGAAGGAGGTTCCAATATATGCATTATCTTGTCACCAGTATAGTTGCACTTGCTCAAACGCCCTCCCATTACTCCTAAGACGTCCGTTTCGACCAAGTTCATCTTGATTATGTCAAACCTCTCACTCTCTAGATCAAAGCTAACAATTAAATCACGAGCTTGACTATTGTTAGGAGCCCAATATAATTTATCATTAAGAGGCACTGCGAGTCTATAAGTAACGAGAAGATCATGACCGAAATCAATTTCTCTCCACTTGTTTTCCCTGAGAGAGAAGATATGAGCAATACTACTACCTTGTCCACTTTCCCATCCTAGTGTTAAAATCTGAACATATTTGTAGTCATCAACAGCTGATGCATAACCAAATCCAGAGGATACATGAACATAAGGGCGACTTAGTTCATCAGAAAGCTTCAAATACCCATCTGACTCATATGTCTTTCGCTTACGGGTAGCAGGGTTCCATAAAACGAAGTATTTATCAGAAATAGAGGTTAAACAAATTAAGCCATTGCAGCATCCTGTAAGGCTCAGATATTGTTTCTTGCCAAAGTCTAGTTTAACCAAATTATCTTTAAAACTTCCCGAAACTGAATCATCATCATCATGATCATCATAGGAAAAAAGGTAACTTTTATGACGATAATGGATAAACAAGGAGTTAACAGGAGCAGAAGGGTGAGCAAAGGGGGATTTGGCAAGGTGGGCATTGGCGAAATCGGAAGAGGAAATAGTAGAATACCATTGTTTCGAAACTGACATACATCGAAGAATGTATTTAATGGGTAATCTTGCAATTATTTCTTGAAATATCAAATCATCAATGAGGCAGCTTTGTTGCTTCTTCTTCTTACACATTGTCATTGAAGAACTAAGATGTAATTAATTAACTAGAATGATTAAGAAACACAAAATTGAAGATTTTCCCCAAATCAATAAAGCATGAAACCCTAAAATCAGTAGCAAACCTGGAATTAGCAGCAGGCAGTAGTTGCCGATTGCAGATTGTATTCCGTATGTGTTTCTTTTGGAGTGACGGGGGGGCGGGGACTTGCAGGTACAAGTGTACAACACAACGGAGTGAGTTAGGTTAGGCACTTGGGCCTCGTAAATGGTCAATCTAGTCTAGTCGGTTCGGTTGTGTTCTTTTCGGGTTTAACAGAATTTGGGGTGGATTAATTTGGATCGTTATTATTAAATTATTACTTGGGGCAATTCGGTTAAGTCTTTAGAAGTAGGGCCTAGTACGATTCAAATCATTCGAATCAAGTCGATTATATTAGGTCTACATTTTTTTTTTGAAACCCCAAAAGGAATTAAATATCATTATCACCATCAAAAGAGACAAGCTTGTCAATGTTTAGCGGAAGTACATTGACCTAGAAACGCCTATCAAGCGACCCAAGGCCTAATATGAGCAAGTTCATGGGCAACCCTATTACTTGAACGCCTAACGTAGAGAAATTCAACGTATTAAAATGAGAACATAACGAATAAATATCATCGTAAATAAGACACAAATCACTTCGGCCTTGTTTTCGCTTGCGCAAATCTTCTATCCCGGTCAAGCAATCGCTTTCAATCTCAACTTTCATCAATTCCATATCCTTGGCCTTGTGAAGACCCATGGGAATTGCTTCAGCCTCGAGCATTGACGGTTCCCGAACCTCCTTCTTCTAGACCTGACACCCCACATTACTCTCCCTTCGTCATCACGGCATACAGCACCCAATCCCAACCCCGCACCCTCCGTTCTTCCCGCGTCGACATTGATCTTAACCCACCCCGTCTTTGGTTTTTGCCATCCTTGAGTTTCCTCCACGCGCGCCACATCCTCTTCTACCACCATCCCTTTCATCTCATCAATAAGCTCCCACACCCTACGCATTAGTGTATTTTTAGGATACCGCTCATACAAGTGCTGTTTAACGGAAGTAATAATATTTATAGTATTGGTTAAACCAATTTATTTTGAGAGCTATTGATAATTTGATATAATAACTAACAAAATATGCCTTAGCTAACCACATAGAAGCACCAAATTCTCCGATAAAAATAACGTAAAAAAATCCGAATTCAAGTAAAAAGCTTGAAGGTGACTGATTTGTGGAAATTGTGAAGAACAAGAAGAGAAATCTGGAGAAGTGGGGATTTGTTGTTGTTGGCTTTGGAAAAGAAGAATAAAAGAGTTTGAACAACGGTGATTGATTTGTACATCAGTGCAAGTTTAGTGCTTCCTAGAGCACCTTGATAGATGAACCAACTCAACCAAAACCTTACAACTCAACCAAAACCTTAAGGTGATGGTTGAGGCCCAACTATTATAAATATTCCTATTACGCTCCCTCACTCAAATGCCCATTGGGCTTGAAGAGTGGTTGGTTATGCCCATTGGGCTTGAAGAGTGGTTGGTTGTGCACCGGCTCCCCCGTACCGTGTGCTGGAATTCCACTTCGAGTTTTTGAGGAGTTTTGAGGTTGCCAGGATTTGAACCCGTGACCTTCGGTCACGCTGGCTCTGATACCATGATAGATGAACCAACTCAACCAAAACCTTAAGGTGATGGTTGAGGCCCAACTATTATAAATATTCCTATTACACCTGATCATCAACAAATAACATTGAGGATGAATTATTTCCATTTCCTTCAGTTTTCTCTAATAGAATTAACAATTCCATTTTAAATTGTCATTCCTATTCCATCGGATTAAACAATTGGTCGTCAGGTTGCCCGAGAACAAAATCCAAACCATTAAAAGGAAATAGAAAGAAATGGAGTGAGAAATAATGAAAATGATCGAAAATGCATATCATAATCCTCGTATTCTCTCAAAAAGCACCACTTTTCATTTTCGATTCATTTGCTAGATTTGTACCGGTCGATTTGTAACCCTTAAAAAAAGTTAAAAGAGAGGATACATAATTAGCTCATTTAAATCAATTAGTTCAATCTTAATGATGACGACTAAAATGGTTATCATTGTTTCAGAAAATAAGAGCAAACTCAGACGGATACAGTGATAACTGATGAGTATACGAACTAACTGAACAGCTAGCATATACACAAAATGCTACAATGACAGCATACAAAGGGTATTTGAATCAACGACGAATACATAGCTACTATGAGTTTTTTCCAAAGTTACAAGAAGAATACATTAGATCTCAGTTTGGAAGTGGACAAAACCGAAAGGATGAGATGAGAGAGTAGAATACCAGAGTTTGGAAACCGGCTTGAATCACTTGCCATACTACCCAACAATATGGTTTATCAGTAACCAGTAGAGTGTGCTAAGAAAGCATATGCAAAGCCGCCAAGGAGCAAGCAAATCATAGCACAATGTATGACAACTATGCCTAAGACAACTTCTCAACTACTATACACACAGTTTGACGAACTGTAGTAGGAGACAGGCTGCATCCAAATGACAGAAAACAGAGGCAGATGATACAGCAATAACATAAAACGTAATTCACTATTTAATCGATGAATATGGATCCATGTTAGTTCCTAAATTAGAGGAAGAGTACATTACGTATTATCCTCCCCATTTATATTTGGGTGCTATCAAACAAATCACTTTCAACGGCCGGCGAGATCATATTAGACAGCACAGGCCAACATCCTACTGCTCTGGGTGCTCTCATATGAAGACAGACTAACAAACTCTAGTTGCAGACTGACTGCATTAAAATGACAGCATAACAAGCCAAATAAACACCAATTCATGCGCACTACCATCTGATCAAAAGCTTATTTTGAAGAAAATTGAACTAAATGCAAGGAACTACTTTGAACAAGTACAACACATTCACATAAAACAAGCGACTTAGTTTTTGAACTACATCATACAATGCCTTCCAACATGCCAAGGAGCAAGGGAATGTTGTATTGCAACTATGCCTCCGAAGGTTCCTCAATAGGAATAGGTGAAACTAGGCTTGGAACATATCTTGCCATCTTGAAATAGTGATCGAACCGCAAAAGCATTGTGTATTGCATAGGTTTCGTGCGTGTATCAACTATCCCCAACGTTCCAATTTGGAAATCCCTTGGCTCATCATTGAATGGCCCAGTCACAAAAAACTTGCCAGTTCTCGTAAAACCGATCATTTCAGATTTTTCGTCTAATCTCAACCCTTTTGGCAGACCAATAGATTTTACTATCGCAGAAGATTCCAATATATGCATTGACTTGTCACCGGCAAATGTCTTATCGCAGTTGCACTTGCTCAAACACCCTCCCATGACTCCTAAGTCATCAAACCGGTCCAAGTTGAAGTTAATAATGTCAAACCTTTCAAGCCCTAGATCAAAGCTAACAACTAACTTACTATCTCCGCCAGTACGAGCACCCCAATACAATTTTTCATTAATCAGCACTGCTCGTCCATAAGGAGAGATATGATCAAAATCAAAATCAATTTTTCTCCACTTATTTTCCTTGAGAGAGAAGATATGAACAATATTACTCGTACCATTGTAACAACAAATTTGTGTTAAATCTGCAAACAAGTAGATAAAACACAAAAGAATGCAACAAAATAATAATTTTATTAATTTAAAGATTTCGGGTACAATCTTCTAGTTATTCTACTGATTCGATTTCCGCACTTGGATGAATAGGAGGGTCTTGATTTGAAGACTTGATTCTCCTTGGATGAATTTGATTTTGCTTCTCTTCAGTTGACGGCGATGAACGCTTGATGTCGGATCGAAGAGTAGTTTTCTTTGTTCTCTAGCTTTCTCTTGGAAGAGGATTTTTGTAGAGAGAGTTTCTTTGTAGAGAGGTTTTATTTTGTAGTGTGATTTTCTTTGTAATTCTCCATCAGAAATTTTGAAGCTAATGCTTGTATTTATAGAAAAAGGAGGGGTTTGGTTTCCATCCTAAGTGGACTTGGTAGTCTTGGTATTTTTGTAATGGACTTGGTAGTCATTTTGGCCCATTTGAATGTATTTGACCCATTTAGTGAGTTTGACCCATTTGTCGGATTTTATCACTTTAGAGAGTCGGACCGACTAAAATAATTAAAATGGATTACTTTATTTAAATTTCGTCCAAATTAATTACATTATTTCGTATTTCCTTTGACGGGTCAATATTTTGACCTTTGACTTCCGACGTGGCAACATTTTGACCTTTGACTTCAGACGTGGCACTTGTATAATTTTTCCGTGTCTACAAATTGCCCCCTCGGGACCTTGTCACGTGCACTATTTAGTGTCTTGACGTGGCTGGGTCTCGATTCATTTTGGCTTTGACTTGAAAGTTGAGGCATACCCAAACTTGTCGTAAAGGCAGCTTCATATTTTTTGTCGTCACCCTGTCATTTTCTGATTTGGCGGATGAAATTTTTTTTTTTTTTTTGTCCAAGTTTAATATTTGCTTTTTGCCGAAAGGTGTGGGAGCAATTGTCATTTTTTTAATAAAGTAATAAAGTAATCCATTTTTTTATTATTTGCTTTTTTGCCGAAAGTGTGAGAGCAATTGCCATTTGTTTAAAAAAGTAATCCATTTTTTTATTATTTGCTTTGGAAAGAATAATCATTATGAACAATATTTTACATCTTATTTCCAAAATTTGGGTCCCTTTGTTCCATATAAACGAAGGGTTTGGGATTGTTGTTTTCATGGCTCAACCAAAGACATGAATGAAGGTGACGACAAGAAGTCGAGCCAACGATGCAACGACACAGATGAGACGAACTGGTGACGCCATGACACCGATTTGAAGAGCCAGAGATGCCACGCCCGGTGAGCAGCTAGTATCAAGCCGATCGAGCACACGAAGACGCCCGCACATTTGATGAAACTCCCGTAGCAGCCCACGAGATCATCATGTCAACCCCGGAGTTCAACTACTTGATGCGACCACATCGAAGTTCAATTTTCTGATATCGATGGAAAAGCTGAAGTAGATGAGCCTCTACGTCTATCAATGTGACAAAGAATCCGGACTGCCGATCATGTTAATTAACTTGGCTTTGCATTTTTTTTTTTTGCTTTTTGAATTGTGCAGGTAAATGGTGTATGACTATGGAGCCACCATCGATTTCGGGGTGTAGTTTTCATGTAGTTCGAGTTGAAGCCATCGATCATGCCTCTTCGAGACGCCGTCTTCGTGATGTTCGAGATGACACCGTCTTTTTCATACTGTCATGGATTCCTCTCGACATAATGATAAACGAACTGCTGCTTCACGCCTGCATATAATCCAATGCCCATCGTTATCTCGACGCGGTCCAAGGTTTTCAAAGTTCAAATTTCACCCCTTCTTTTATGGCGTGTGAACTGCGAAACCGAGGTGGTTGTTGAGTCTGACGGTGGGATTGACATTGGGTTTTCCTCGTTGACCGGTGTGGTGCCCCGCCAATAACGACGCCATGCTAGTGAATCTGTCTCACTTGACTCAAAATTGCATCCGATGGGTATACTGAATTCCGTTGGGAAGCTGCACTGGTGACTTACAAGCAATCCACACACGACCTCGTCAGAAACAGTGCTACCCAGAACGAAGCGCGGATCCATGTCTTTTCTATCAGTCTTGCCTGAGAATTTGCCGCCCATCGGTGTTATCCAGACCATCTTCTCTGGCGTACTTGCATTGATCGCTGACTGTCTCCTTGACGGTGGCTGACACGAGCCGGAGCAGCGTCATCCTCAACGACTTCTTTTTCTCGACGTCTCTGCTTCGACGACCGATCTGATTCTGGTGCTTCCCTTTCGACGACCACGGAACTCGCCATGAGCCTGATGGCCATACTTCGTCTGAAATCCCGATGTTCCACCGTTTACTCGGACAACCCTATGCTCGACAAAGGAGAATCCACCACCGACCGGAACGAGGGACGGAACTGACGCTGACGCTCATTATTTATTTATAATCGTTGCTTTCATCGGTGGCAACCTTACCCGCTGTCACGAAAAGAACGACGCTGTACTTCAGGGAAAACATGAGCCACTATTATAAACAAATTTATTGGGCAGAAGTTTGCTCGCAACAAGAAATCAATTAGCATTTGAGTTGTGATTTCCATGTTGTTTGACTTTTGGGTTTGCAGGGGCTTTCGCATGGCAAATTTGTTACAAGTTTTTGATTTCCATTTCCTCTTTTCATTTGATTTGAGATTTTTCCATTAACTTTGGATTTTGGCTTTTGATTTTCACTGTGATGGGTTGAGTTTGCAGGAGTAATTAACACTTTTTTTTTTTTTTTTTTTTTTTTTGAGAGTATTTAACATTTTTGACTTTTCTTTGTTTGATTTGGGCAGTACGTGGTCCAACACCACCACTTCCTCACTTTAACTTTTCCTCTTTTTTTTTTTTTGTATAAAGAAAATAATTTGTGTTTTCTGTAACATGTGAGTATGTGGTCCAAAATACACTACACCACTTTATATTTCTTTTCCCTTTTTTTTTTTTTTTTTTTTTGAAATATGAATTGTAATTTGGTTTTGTCTTTTTGTCTAAGGGGACGATATGGTGCACTTTTAGGCGAGCGAATCTAAGACGACTGGCAAGAAGCACTTAGTGACGGTCGACATTGCTGATGACGAAGCAAATAATGGAGTTAAACACACCATCTTTTCTTCGATGACGGGTCCCTTTGCTGAGTCGTGGTTGCCGTTGACATATCCACAAAGTCTGGATTGCTGGTGGCAGAAACTTGAAAAACCATTGCTGGTGCTCCTCTCGTCCCATCATCGAGAAAGTGCCGACACGCCATCCTTCTCGAAGCTCCAGAGGCGAAGTTCAACGAAACGGCAGTTTTCACTTTGGATATGAATTTTCTTATATTCCGCGCTACTGGGAATGGTTAGAAGACATTCTTTGCGAGTGCCGCAACAGTTTGAGATCCGTCTACATTTATGAAGCAGTTTTACGCCTCACTTTTTCTCTACCGCCGGAGTAATCAGCTAGTAGAGCCATTCTGCGATTTTTGGTGTCCACAGACTAACACTTTGTTGACAACGGCGGGAGAAATTTCAATCAGCCTTTGGGATATACGCTCTATCACCGGACTACCTCTAACGGGCTCATTTTTGATGAAGTAGTGCCTTCGGTCGAAGAACTCCAGGGCTTTGGTGATGACGACCGACCGTACTTGCCCCCAAGTTCCAGTATTTATTTTCTGCGTTTCATCGGATGTCTCTTTCGGCGAAGAAACTAGCAAAGTAGCTTTTGAAGACTGGTGTCGCTTTTGGTTTAAAGGAACCTCCAAGTCTTCTCTTCTGTCTAATGCGTCAGAGAAGACACATTTTCCGACTCTACGATAAGATTTTTCTTCTTACGGAGAACCTTCGCCATTGGGACGAGACCACATGACTTCTTTCTTCTTTTAGGCGTTCCAGAGGCAGAAAGACGACAGACGTATCTGGGAGCTTTCCTTTCTTGTTGGCTCTGCGCATTTGTTCTCCATGTTCGTGACCTAAGCCACATACGAGCGAGCGTCTTTAAAATTTCTTCTCTGTTAGCGAGCAACCACATGGTTTTAACAAGAAACTCGGTCAAGCCTCAATTGTCAAGACTTTGATTCAAGAAAAGTCCTCTTTGGAAGCACGTATGACGATGCAAAAGAAGAAGCCGGGAAGATTGATCATGCTGAGAAAGCTTTCACTGAAACTTCTGAACTTTGAAGAACTTGCCGTGGTTTCTATGATGTCATTTGTTGTATCTCCTTTTTGTCTTTGTTTTAGATACGTTTTTCTTTTGACACTTAGGAAAGTTTGTTTTTTTTTTTTTGGAGGATGAATAATAATAAGTTGAGTTTTTTTTTTTTATTTCTCAATCTCATACATTCATTTTGCTTTGCCGTACATAGTTTATACTCGTATGGGCGAGGAGTAAAAGGATTTTTTTTTTTTGGTGTGGCTGGACTAAAGCAAGATGTTTACTTCAGCTGCCTACGTACCCATAAAGCACGAAAGAATGTACTTTACGAGATCAAGCCAACGTAGTTCCTTAAAGGGATTTTTTTTTGTTGTTGTTTGGATCGTTTTTTTTTTTTTTTTTTTTTTTTTTTTTTTTTTTTTGGTGTGCAGTTTAGGCTCGTGCTTAGGAGCTTATTACAGAATCGTCATCTTACGCGTAATAGCGCTTCAAAAACTTGGCGTTGATCGGACCAACACGTACTCCATCACTATCGACAATCTTGTACGCGCCGTTGGTGTAGACCTCTTGCACAACGTAAGGTCCGTCCCACTTGGAGGTGAATTTACTTCCGGCTTTACGAGGCATTATGATAGGTCTTCGAATTGCCAAGACCATATCGCCAACTTGAAAAGATCTAGGACGAACTTTTTTATTGAACGCCCTTGATAGCCGAGCCTGGTAGCACTCCAAATTCTGCTGCGCATCGAGCCTTTTCTCATCAAGAGCTTCAAGCTCAGCCAAACGCAGCTTTTCATTTTCGCCTTCCGCCAAACCCATTTGTATGGCCATACGAAGAGAAGGAATTTCCAATTCAAGTGGAAGGACCGCCTCTACTCCATAAACCAAGGCATAAGGTGTTGATTGGGTTGGAGTTCTATACGTGGTGCGATAAGCCCAAAGTGCTTCCCCAAGCCTCTCATGCCAATCACGCTTTGATTTTGAAACCATTTTCTTTAACAAATTGCAAAGAGTCTTGTTGAAAGCTTCGGCGAGACCATTGGCTGGCGCATTATACATCGAAGAATTTCGTTGGACGAATTTGAACTTTTCCATCAATGCATCCATGAGTTTGTTGTAAAAGTTTTTGCCATTGTCGGTAATGATATACCTTGGCACTCCATACCGATATATGATATGCGTTCGCACGAAATCTGCAACATTCTCCTTTTTCACCTCTCGAAGAGGAACAGCTTCCGCCCATTTCGAAAAATAATCAGTTCCGGCCAAGATGAATAGATGTCCGGCAGACGACTTAGTTGGTAAGGGTCCAACTACATCGAGTCCCCAAGCTTCAAATGGCCACGATGTAACTGTAGGGTGGAGCACCTCAGGCGGTTGATGAATGAAGTTTCCATGAAACTGACAAGCATCACACTTCTTCGCATACTCCATGCAATCTTGTACCATTGTCGGCCAATAATAGCCCATTCTTTTGATTCGATCGCACAACTTCGGTCCCGATTGGTGAGCGCCGCATATGCCGGCATGTGCCTCCTCCATGGTGTGCATACCTTCATCTTCATCGAGGCATCGTAACCAAAGTCCATTAAACGATCGGCGATACAAAATATCTTTGTAGTAGATGAAGCGGGCAGAGCGACGTCGCACCTCTGTCTTGTGTCTGGGATCATTCGGCAACTTTTTATGCTCCAAGTAATCGATGATCGGTTGACGCCAATCTTCTTTGTTGATTACATAGACCAAAATTGCATTGACGTCTTCTGTCAAATCGTAATCCTCTTCTTCTGGCAGCACTACCCATCTTTTGCAAATCGGAATTGAAGAAGGAATACTTGCCCCCAGTGCCAAAGTGGCTGCGAGATTTGCCAGAGCGTCGGCCATCTTGTTGGCACTCCTTGGTATATGACCTAAGAAGACCGAATCAAGTTTTTGTAGGCACCCGGAAGCTAATTTATGATATGGCACAAGACTTTCTTCTTTGACTTCGTACTCGCCGAGCAATTGATTAATTATCAACTTGGAATCACCATAGATGTCAAGATCTTTGCATCCCAATTCGAGAGCCATTTGTACGCCTATGATCAGAGCTTGATATTCAGCGGCGTTATTTGTGCACAAATCTGGAAGTATGAATGAATATGTCAGGAGATGTTTTTCCGGCGAAATGAATAGGACTCCGGCTCCTGCTCCATCTTGACGAGCGGCTCCATCAAAGTACATCTGCCAAGAAGGAAGAACATCAATGTAGAAGACTCCTTCTCCGGGAAGTTCGTCAGAGAAGCTCCATTTTCCCGGAACTGGATGATCCGCTAAGAAATCTGCCAACGCTTGTCCCTTGACAGCCTTTTGAGGAATGTAAACTATGTCATACTGCTTCAACAGCACGGCCCATTTGGCGAGTCGTCCCGAGAGCACTGGTCTCGACAAAATGTACTTGATCGGATCAGCTTTAGAAATGACATGGACGGTGTGAGCTTGAAAGTAATGGCGCAACTTTTGGATGGCGAAGATGAGAGCTAAACACATCTTCTCAATGGACGAATATCCCAATTCGGCTCCAACAAGTGTGCGACTCAAATAGTATAGGGCTCTTTCTTTGCCGTCTTCATTCTCTTGAGCACATAATGCCCCCATCGAGTGTTCTTGGGCCGATATGTACAGAATGATCGATTTCCCAGGAATTGGCGCTCCTAATACTGGAGGATTTGACAAATACTTCTTGATGTCATCGAAAGCTTTCCGACACGATTCATCCCACTCGAAAGGAGCACCTTTTTTCATTAGATGACTAAACGGGTGACATCGTCCTGCCAAATTGGAAATGAATCGGCGTATGTAAGCTAAACGACCTTGAAGACTTCGAAGATCTTTAAGTGTAGACGGTTCAGGCATGTCTTTTATTGCCTTGATTTTGGATTGATCTATCTCAATTCCTCGGTGGCGTACGATGAAACCCAAAAACTTGCCAGAGCTAACACCGAAAGCGCATTTTAAAGGATTCATCTTGAGCTTGCACTTTCGTAGTCTCTCGAAAACCGTTCGAAGATCTTTCACGTGGTCGACCCTTTTCTTGGATTTGACAACAAGATCATCGACGTAGCACTCAACAATGTCATGTAGCATATCATCGAAAATCTTCTGCATAGCTCGCTGATATGTGGCTCCTGCATTCTTCAACCCAAAGGGCATTACCTTATAGCAAAATATGCCCTTTGGTGTTCGAAACCCAGTGGCTTCTTCGTCTTCTGGCGCCATTTGGATTTGATTATATCCAGCGGTGCAATCCATGAATGACAATGCTTCATGCCCGGTCGTGGCGTCAATCATGATCTCCGTAACTGGAAGCGGGAAATCATCCTTTGGACAAGCATCGTTCAAATCTCGAAAGTCGACACAAATACGGAGTTGTCTGCTTTTTCTTTTTCTTAGGAACAATGTTAGCAATCCACGTCGGATACTTGACCTCCCGAATAAATCCTGCGTCGATCAATTTGTTTACCTCCGCTTCAATTTCTGGCAACATTTCTGGCCGAAATCGTCTTCGTGGTTGCTTCTTTGGGGAAACGCCTTTTCTTATTGCGAGTCGATGAACTGCGATTTTTGGACTCAGGCCGGGCATTTCTTGATAGCTCCAGGCAAACACATCTTTATATTCTGATAGAAGCGCAGCATATTCCATTTGCTCTTGATCTGTCAGAAGAGAACTTACATAGACGGGTCGAGGCTCCTCAGTTGTGCCTAGGTTGATTTCTTTCAAGTCATCAACCGTCGCTTGGACCCCGTCTTCAAGTGTTTTTGGAATTTCACCAACCTCTATCTCGTCATCTAAATCTGGACATTCTTGTGCCGTCACATGGTTAGACGAGACAAAATCCCGAGCGATTTTCCTTTGACTCGACTCCTCTTGTGGATTCGTGAAGATGACAGTACGACTTTTTAATTTCAACGACTTATCCATAGTTATTTCCACTTCATGATGACGTTTCATTTTAGAGGGAATGACACTGTGGATATCTTTGCTGAGGTCAATAGCAACTTTTGTCTTCGAGGACTTCCTCCATTTTTGTCGGCGCCTCTTTTGTACCTTCGAGCTATCAATGCGACTGAAGACTGATTTCTTTACCTCTTTTCCTCCAATGCGAGTGAACACTGACGTATTTGGCCCTTGCTGTTGAGAACCTGTCGTTAAATGGACACAGATGTTCTCTTCCCTTTCTCCCAATCTGTTGAACACGGAAGAGCGAGGCGTAGAAGTTGGTGATCCCAACCTGTCGAAAACAGATCTTCGCGTCAAGATTTCCGTATTATCGCCTTCACTTTCCGCCAGTTCTGCCACAATATATTGTGACGACGCTTGATTCTCTTTACGTCGTGCAGAAATTCGAATGGGCTCAGGATGTGAAAATCCGATACCAGCCCTTCCGACTTCAAGCTTGTTCCCTTGTTGATGTAATTTCTTTTGCGTTTGATTCAGGCCATACGGGGTAACTTCAATCACTTGCCCTAATGGAGTTGGATTTTCAAAATCATATCCTGACTTTGACATGAGCTTGTAAGCATTTGGATCGAATCGTCCCTTGGTTGACTCTTCAACAGGTGCTTGCTCCTCTTTCATTAAACCTTTCGTGAACCCGGACAACGGTTGTTTACTCGCCACAAGGCAATCTGTTCGCGTAACCGGAACAATGACCTTCTCCTTCAAAGTTTGAAGATTGTCTTCATTGATTGTTCTAGTTGACGTAGATGTCTCTTCTCGCGGTGTATACTCTGTGAAAGGCGCCTCTCCAGTTTTACGTTTTGATTTCGGCACGTACTTAAAGATTGGCGTTGCTTTTGGCATGGTTGGAGTAACTTTCTTCGTAGACGAATTCTCATTTGTTTGATTGGTCTTTATCAAGACGCTTTCACGATGTTCGACCACCATCAATTCTTTTGCGGCTGGAATTTTGATGTCGTCAACCTTCTTTGAAATTCTGGTTCCCGTCGAAATGATCGAGGATGGCAACATCTCACTTGGCGCATCCTGCTCTTCATAGAATCGAGCGTCGGCAAAGTACGATTCAACCGTAGAAAAGGGCTTCACATCACCATTTATCTTCTTTTCGCCATCTCTGTAATATTTTAGACATTGGTGTAGAGTTGACGCTACAACACCATTCTCGTGAAGCCAAGGTCGACCAAGCAACAACTTGTATGATGTTTTGGCATCAATAACTTGGAAAAGTGTGGTGGATAACAAATCTCCCATCGAGATTTCGACACGGATCATGCCAATTGACTTTTGTCCACCGAGATTGAATCCTTGGATCATCAAGCGACTTTTGGCTAGTTCGTTTACAGAAATCCCTAGCTCTTCCATAGTGGCTTTCGGCATTATGTTGTGGTGAACCTCCGTCGACCAAGATGCGGCTCACCTTCTTCTCTCGAATGTATCCAGATACAAACAAAGGGCGATTGTGCAATTTTGATCCAAGTAACAAATCTTCATCACTAAAAGCGAGAGCGACATTGCAAGTGACACATTTTTTGGATTGGTCTGCAGGCTCTCCCGCGGCTTTAAGTTTATCAGCATACGCTTTCGGTTGAAGAATCGCCAAAGACAATTGTTGACGCATCTCTTCGGGCAAGTGGAACATTTGTTGCCATCCCATACGCGAAGGCAATGCGTCTAAGATTGCATCAATCTTTGCACCATCGATCAAATTTGAGGGAGGTTCTTTAGCCACATCATCTTTACAACTTTCTTCCTCAATGACGGTAGAAGACACGGTATTCACCGAAACTTTAGCAAGGTAGAACTTGGGAAAATAATCCTCTAACGTCACAACTTGATGTAATCTCGACTTAATTTTCTTAAACGACGTGACATCTGGCAAAGAATCCATGACGACCCTTCTATCTTTCTTCAATGAAGATTTCCTCACTTTCTGACGAGTTGACTTTTGACGTTTTTGCACTTGGGGTACCGACACTTCTCTGCCTTGATTCTTTCGTCGACGCCTAGTCACAAGGGTCCACCCTTCGTCGTCTTCCTCGTGATTTTGATTCTCGGGAGTTGTCGATACGATGGACTTAAACTCCGTAGGCTTGCCGATGCTTACCGGTTCAAGAGTTCCGAACTGAATTATCCATGCACATTCTTCGCTTGTTGAATGAGGATGCGGCTTATGACTTTCGGCAACCACTTGTGCTACAACGCAATTGGATTCAGCGACATCATCTAGATCCAAGAGAATTTTCCCTTCTTCGGCCAAACGCATGATTTTCTCCTTGAGGGTTATGCATTTCTCCAACGGATGACTCACAACCCTATGGTATCGACAATACTTCGGATCGGTCGTGCGTCCAGCTTCACTTGGTCGTTTAGATTCGGGAAGCTCGATCACCTTCTTTTCTAAAAGATCATCTAACATTCCTGCTAGATCGGAATCTGGAAAAGGGTATTTCTTTTGCTCAAGCTCTCTTAGAGTCGGTCGTGTCTTTCTCGCATCCTTTGAATAGGTTGGCGCCTTCGTTTCTGTTTTAGGTCGCGCCGAGATTTTCACTGGATTAGAAGTAGAAATTGACATAACCTCCTTCGAAGTGCTCTTGGACGCCTTGTCGTTTTTCTTATACTCCTTTCTCTCCGTCTTCGGTTCTGAATGAGTAAAAAGTCGTCCCCCATGGCTAGCGATAGTAATCTCCATGTCGTGAGCTCGAGTGGCTAAATCCTGGAATGTTATCGGCTTGTTGCCTTGGAGGATGTAAACTAGATCCAGATTCATTCCCTGGATGCACATTTCAATAGCAGAAGTCTCCGACAAACGATCTTTACATTCGAGGCTTAACGAGCGCCATCTACTTATGTAGTCGATAACGGGTTCGTCCTTCCATTGCTTCGTGTTAGTTAGTTCCGTCATGCTTACGATGACGCCAGTATCGTAGAAGCGATTAAGGAACTCCTTTTCCATTTGGTCCCAGCGTCGATTGACTCGGCGCTTAGATCCGTGTACCAATCAAAGGCAGTCCCTTTCAGAGATCGGACAAACTGCTTGACAAGGAGATCGCCATCAGTACCGGCAGTGTTACAAGTTTCAATGAAATGGGCAATATGTTGTTTGGGATTGCCCTTTCCATCAAACTGCTGAAACTTCGGTGGTTGGTAGCCGATAGGCATCCTCAAATAGTCAATCTTCTTACTATATGGCTTGACGTAACGGTGATTGCCGACGGAGCGAAAGTTTCCATCAAACTGACTTTTGAAGGCCTCCGCGATCATCTTTTGGACGTCTTTAGCAGTAAACGACTTATCCTTATCACGATCATCCTCGTTCTCGCTGGCATAGTCACTATCTTCATTTTGCATTGACGAAATAGGCCGCTTCTCCAACTTTTTCGTCAAGGCGGCAACCGCTTGGATTTCTCTTCGTTTTCCTTCGGAGGTCTTCAAGAATAGCTTTCATTTTATTAAGCTGTTCTTCCATATTGTCGCCCTCAATGACCATAACGGGTGCCACCATGGAATATGACGGTTGGCTTGACATCTCCTCGTTACGCCTTCGTGGTGACGACGGAGACGAACCCGCGCTACTCTGGCCATCCTCGACGGTGAATGGCTCAAACAAAGGGCTAGTGTGAACAGTCATATCCTCAAAAGTGCCGGACATTATCTCTCGAAATGTTGACGAGACAAGCTGAGGGTCGTCGACTTGGATGGGAGAAGATGAACCGAACACAGGATATTCATATGGCCTAGAGTTGCCGGCACCATATGATTCCCTTGGAGCATTGACAGTGACATTGGATTTGCGAGGTCTCGTAGGCACGGATGCAGAACGGAGTCTCGCTGCAGCGGTACGGAAGAGGATGGATCTTGTCCTGCTCCTTGTAGAAACACCAACGGGCGATCTGTCGAGAGACCCACCGAGACGGATTGAGCTTTCGTTAGAGGCCATTGAAATGATTGTTGTGAAACTTGATTGTGCGGAAAAAGAGATGAGTAGTAGAGATGTCCCACCGGGCGTGCCAAATTTGTAACAACAAATTTGTGTTAAATCTGCAAACAAGTAGATAAAACACAAAAGAATGCAACAAAATAATAATTTTATTAATTTAAAGATTTCGGGTACAATCTTCTAGTTATTCTACTGATTCGATTTCCGCACTTGGATGAATAGGAGGGTCTTGATTTGAAGACTTGATTCTCCTTGGATGAATTTGATTTTGCTTCTCTTCAGTTGACGGCGATGAACGCTTGATGTCGGATCGAAGAGTAGTTTTCTTTGTTCTCTAGCTTTCTCTTGGAAGAGGATTTTTGTAGAGAGAGTTTCTTTGTAGAGAGGTTTTATTTTGTAGTGTGATTTTCTTTGTAATTCTCCATCAGAAATTTTGAAGCTAATGCTTGTATTTATAGAAAAAGGAGGGGTTTGGTTTCCATCCTAAGTGGACTTGGTAGTCTTGGTATTTTTGTAATGGACTTGGTAGTCATTTTGGCCCATTTGAATGTATTTGACCCATTTAGTGAGTTTGACCCATTTGTCGGATTTTATCACTTTAGAGAGTCGGACCGACTAAAATAATTAAAATGGATTACTTTATTTAAATTTCGTCCAAATTAATTACATTATTTCGTATTTCCTTTGACGGGTCAATATTTTGACCTTTGACTTCCGACGTGGCAACATTTTGACCTTTGACTTCAGACGTGGCACTTGTATAATTTTTCCGTGTCTACAACCATCAAAGTCACCTCCCCCAATCTCCCAAAGCACCGTCAAAATTCGAACATATTTGTAGTCATCAATAGAGGATACATATCCAAATCCAGGAGATACAAAAAAGTAGTGTTCATTATTAAAATGCTCTAAATACCCATATGATGCATATTTGCACAGCTTACGAGTAGCCGGGTTCCATATAATGAAGTATTCGTTAGAAGCTGGGTTTAAATTGAACATACTGCCTACAGAAATCAACCCATTGCAAGACCCTGTAAGTTTGAGACGATCTTCCTGGATGTCAAAGTCGAAATCAAGCTTAACCAAATTATCTTCAAAATTACCAGAAATCTGATCATTATCATCATCATAAGAAAATAGGTAACAATTCTTAAGATCCATGATAAACAAGGTGTTAACAGGAGCAGAAGGGTGAGACAAGGGAGATTTCAAAAGGTGGGCATTAGCGAAATCCGAAGAAGAAAGAGTAGAATACCATTGTTTGGAAACTGACTTAAATCGAAGAACGGATTTAACGGGCAATCTTGTAAGTATCTCTTCAAATATCAGATCATCGAAGAGGTAACTTTGTTGCTCAACAACTTGTTTCTTCTTAGCAATATTTGGGTCATTGTCTCCCATTTTCTCAAAAATTCAACTGATAGCAACTGTAAGATTATTAAAATTGTTAACTAAAATGATTAATACTCCCTCTCTTCCGGTCAATTATTGTCCTTTAGTTTTGGCATAAATAACAAAAAAAAAGAAGAATCCATTTTTAAAATAGAAATGACAACAATTAACTAAAATACCTTGAGAAAACTGACCACAAATGACCGGTATGGAAAAGTACAAAATTATAGATCTGAATTAAACAATTCACTAAATAAATAAATGTATAAGAAGAGTAAAAACCTTATGTTTGGTTTGGACTTTGGAGTGACGGAGTGAAGAGCAACAAGTGGCCAACATTGCGGGTCATCCTAATGACTAATCATCCAAATACTACTCCCTCCATTCAACTCCACTTTACAACTTTGGTTTTTACACGAATATTAAGGAGCGGATTAAAAAAAGTATTAAAAGTACATGGGAAAAGAGAAAGAAGAGGTAAAAATATTAAAAAAACATAAAGGTGGGGTTTTATGGTGGGTTAGTGTGGGGTTTGGGTGTCATTTTTTGTAAATAAAGATTTTCAATAAGGATAGAATTGTCATTTTTTTAGCCAAATAAGGAAACCTGTAAAGTGGAGTTGAATGGACGGAAATGGAATACATGTAAAGTGGAGTTGAATGGAGGGAGTATTAGACTTGGCAAAAGCAGCCTAACCCGATTGCTCTGATTAGAAAAGGTTGACCCGAGACCCGAAATTGACCTAGCTACATCACTCAAATGTAACCCGAAAACCTGAATTGATCCGACCCGACCCCAAGCTTGTTTTGGGTCTCGAGCTTGCTTGACCTGTAACTGACCCGACCGAAAATGACCCGATCCGAAATCACCTAACCTGAAAAGCACCCGACAAAATATAAATTTAATTGAACCGTGAAATGACTTATTCTCTCTTAGGCCCTGTTCTTTTGGACTTAAACTCACTTAATTTAAGTTCATTTCAGATCCCATAAGTTCGATTCGATTCGAGATCGAGATCCTATAAATTCGATTCGAGATCCTATAAATTCGATTCGATTCGAGATCCTATAAGTTCGATTCGATTCGATCCTATAAGTTCGATTCGAGATCCTATAAGTTCGATTCGATTCGATTCGATTCGAGATCCTATAAGTTCGATTCGAGATCTTATATGTCACTTAATTTAAGTTCGATTCGAGATCATATAAGTTCACTTGATTCGATTCGAGATCTTATAAGTTCAGTTCAGATCCTATAAGTTCAGTTAAGTTCTGATCCTATAAGTTCAGTTAAGTTCAGATCCAATAAGTTCAGTTCAGATTTTATAAGTTCAGTTCAGATCTTATAAGTTCAATTCAGTTCATATCCTATAAGTTTCAGTCCAAAAGAACAGGGCCTTAGGCCCTGTTCTTTTGAACTTATCACTTAATTTAAGTTCACTTCAGATCCCATAAGTTCAGTTCAGTTCAGATCAGATCCTATAAGTTCAATTCAGATCCTATAAGTTCGATTCGATTCGATTCGAGATCCTATAAGTTCGATTCGATTCGAGATCCTATAAGTTGGTTTAGATCCTATACGTCACTTAATTTAAGTTTAATTCAGATCCTATAAGTTCGATTCGATTTAGTTCGAGATCTTATAAGTTCGATTCGAGATCCTATAAGTTCGATTAAGTTGGACATATAAGTTCGATTAAGTTCGAGATCCTATAAGGTCGATTCGATTCGATTCGAGATCTTATAAGTTCAGTTCCTATAAGTTTCAGTCCAAAAGAACGGGGCATTCATTAGTAGACCTGGCAAAATCAACCCGACCCGATTGACCCGACCTGAAAAGGATGACCCGAGACCCGAAATCGACCCGAATTGCTGAATCCGAATGACACCCGAAGCCAGAAGTGACCCGACCCGACCCGAAAATGACCCGAGCTTTCATGGACCCGTAACAGACCCGACTCGAAATGACCAATCCGAAACCACTCAACCCGAAAATGACCCGACAAAATATAACTTTAATTGACCCTAATAGACTTGAAATGTCTCTCTCCTCTTAATCTTTGACCCGAAAATGGTCTGACCCGAATTAACCCGACCCGCTTGACCCGAAACACACCCGACCAACAAACCCGAAATAGACCCGTAACCCGAAATGAACTGACCCGATCCGAACTAACCCGAAAATTTGAGAAACCCGAAATGACCCGACCCAAACCGGCCCGACCCGAACCCGACCCGGTTGACCCGTTTGCCAGGTCTATTCATTAGCCCAAAAATAACACGACCCGCTTGACCCGAAACAGACCCGACCAACAAACCTAAAACAACCTCAAACCAGACCTGACACCACCCGAAACAACCCGAAATCAGTGAAAGACCCGACTTGACCCGACCTGAACCCGACCTGATTGACCCGTTTACGAGGTCTAAATATTATTTAGATACATTCTTAATTGAAAGGGTCACACTCACCCCATGTGAGAGAATAGCGTCCAAATTAGGCGCCCCGGTGAGGCGGTGGCGCTCTTTTATTTTCCTTTTCTGAAACATTCAATTGATAACAACTGTAAGATTACTATAATTGTTAACTAAAATGATGAAGATTTAAGAAACACAAAATTAAAGATCTGAATTAAACTTTTAATAAGAAGAGTAAGGCCCTGTTCTTTTAGACTTAAGGTCACTTAATTTAAGTTCACTTCAGATCCTATAAGTTCAGTTAAGTCCAGTTCAGATCCTATAAGTTCAGTTCAGTTCAGTTCAGATCCTATAAGTTTAGTTCGATTCGATTCGAGATCCTATAAGTTGATTCGATTCGAGATCCTATAAGTTCGATTCATTTCGAGATCTTATAAGTTCGATTCGAATCCTATAAGTTGATTCGATTCGAGATCCTATAAGTTCGATTCGAGATCCTATCCTCACTTAATTTAAGTTCACTTGAGATCCTATAAGTTCGATTCGATTCGATTCGAGATCCTATAAGTTCGATTCGAGATCCTATAAGTTGATTCGAGATCCTATAAGTTCGATTCGATTCGATTCCATAAGTTCGATTCGATTCGAGATCCTATAAGTTTGATTGATTCGATCCCGAGATCCTATAAGTTCGATTCGATTCGAGATCAGATTAGTTTCATTCCAAAAGAACAGGGCCTAAGAGTAAAAACCTGGTGTTTGGTTTTGGAGTGACTGAGGCCCTATTCTTTTGGACTGAAACTTATCTGATCTGAACTGAACTTATAGGATCTCGAATCGAATCGAATCGAACTTATTGGATTCGAATCGAATCGAACTTATAGGATCTCGAATCGAACTTATAGGATCTCGAATCGAATTTATAGGATCGAATCGAATCGAATCGAACTTATAGGATCTCGAAGTGAACTTAAATTAAGTGAGGTATAGGATCTCGAATCGAACTTGTAGGATCTCGAATCGAATTTATAGGATCTCGAATCGAACTTATAAGATCTCGAATCGAATCGAACTTATAGGATCTCGAATCGAATCGAACTTATAAAAATCGAATCGAACTTATAGGATCTAAAGTGAACTTATATTAAGTGACTTTAAATCCAAAAGAACAGGGGCTGAGTGAACAATGGTGTAGGACTGTAGGGGTGTTGCTGCCTGTTGCTTATGTGAGTTATGTGGGTGTGTTTTGATACACGTGTAGAGGTGGGCAAGTGGCCATGCTTATTTTCTGGCGTCACACCTAGTCACCTAGCACCAAAACGAACACGAGTTCGACACGAACACGTAAATACGTAATACGGTTTTCCATGAAATTTTGAATATAGGTATATTATTTAAATTTAATAAAATATGGAGTATATCTTGTTGTTATAATTAATGTACTATTTTATTTTTTAAATGTATTTGATATCAATAATTAAATAAACAAAGGTAAAATTTGACTTTGACTATATATTATTTTCATTTAGCACTCAAATAATCTTTCTAATCAATTTCTTTTAGTCTTTCGACATCTCATTCCTCGTTCATAGATATCCGACACATTTAGACGTGTCCGCCTGTGTCGATATCCGACACATTGTCGGATATAGGACAGCTAATTAAAAGGAGCGTTCATGCTACCTAATGTCACACCATCGCATAATGAAATTTAGATACACGTGTTTCACAATCGTAAGTCCTCTTACAAGTGGTCAACATTGCGGGTCATATTAATCCGTCTCTTTTTATAACCCACCAAATGTAAACGAACGGGTCATAATAATCCGCCTACGTGTTTCTAATAGAAAAATTTCCACCAAAATTAATTACTTTAGGATAACAATTATATTACCTCTCAACCCCAAAATGAAAGTTAACAATTATATTACCTCTCAACCCCAATATAACTTTTCATTAACAAGCATAGCTGCTGCTCTGCAAAAAATGCCAGCATCATGATCAAAATCAAATTTCCGCCACTTATTATTTTTCCTAAGAGAGAAGATACAAACAGTATAAGTTCAATGCACTTGATGATTTCCGCCACTTAGATGGGAAATGGGGAGCATTGCTTTTTATGAGTTTGTTCAGCAGTAACAAGAAGAGCACATGATATCAGTTCAATGCACTTGATGATTACGGTACAATCTGTGTTAGCTCCGAAACCTGATGGGTCTTAACAACCAAGGACAAAGGCCTAAAATAGAGCATAACAACCCAAATAAACACCAATTCATGTGTACGGTCATCTGATAAAATGCTTATTTTGCACGATAATTAAAGGATTAAACGGATTTAATTACTAGAGACATGGTGCATGTAAATGAAGAAAATTGAACCAAATGCAAGGAACTACTTTGAACAAGTACAACACATTCACATAGTAGAATACTATAAGCGACTTAGTTTTTGAACTACATCATACAATGCCTTCCAACATGCCAAGGAGCAAGGGAATGTTGTATTGCAACTATGCCTCCGAAGGTTCCTCAATAGGAATAGGTGAAACTAGGCTTGGAACATATCTTGCCATCCTGAAAAAGTGATCGAACCGCAAAAGCATTGTGTATTGCATAGGTTTCGTGCGTGTATCAACTATCCCCAACGTTCTAATATGGAAATCCCTTGGCTCATCATTGAATGGCCCCGTCACAAAAAACTTGCCAGTTCTCGTAAAACCGATCATTTCAGATTTCGTGTCTAATCTCAACCCTTTTGGCAGACCAATAGATTTTACTATCGCAGGAGATTCCAATATACGCATAACCTTGTCACCGGCAAATGTCTTATCGCAGTTGCACTTGCTCAAACACCCTCCCATGACTCCTAAGTAATCAAACAGGTCCAAGTTGAAGTTTACGATGTCAAACCTTTCAACCGCTAAATCAAAGCTAACAACTAACTTACCATCTCCGTCACTACGAGCACTCCAATACAATTTTTCATTAATCAGCACTGCTCGTCCATAAGGAGCAATATGATCAAAATCAAAATCAAAATCAATTTTTCTCCACTTATTTTCCTTGAGAGAGAAGATATGAACAATATTGGTCGTACCATCATAGTCACCTCCCCCAATATCCCAAAGCACCGTCAAAATTCGAACATATTTGTAGTCGTCAATAGAGGACACATATCCAAATCCAGGAGCTACAAAAAAGCAGTGTTCATTATTAAAAGGCTCTAAATACCCAAATGATGCATATTTGCACAGCTTACGAGTAGCCGGGTTCCATATAATGAAGTATTCGTTAGAAGCTGGGTTTAAATTGAACATACTGCCTAAAGAAATCAACCCATTGCAAGACCCTGTAAGTTCGAGATCATCTTCCTGGATGTCAAAGTCCAAATCAAGCTTAACCAAATTATCTTTAAAATTACCAGAAATCTGATCATCATCATCATCATCATCATAAGAAAATAGGTAACAATTCTTAAGATCCATTATAAACAAAGTGTTAACAGGAGCAGAAGGGTGAGACCAGGGAGATTTGAAAAGATGGGCATTAGCGAAATCGGAAGAAGATAGAGTAGAATACCATTTTTTGGAAACTGACTTAAATCGAAGAACGGATTTGATGGGCAATCTTGTAAGTATTTCTTGAAATATCAGATCATCAAAGAGGTAACTTTGTTGATGGAAAGGTTCATCAATTCCTCATGGGCCTCGACACTAGCTTATATGGAAACATCCGTTCGAATTTGTTGATGGAAGATGACATTACATCATTAAGTCGGGCATACTCTCTGGTTTTGCGTGAAGAAAGACATAGGAGTGTCACTAAAGCCAAAGAGGAAAGCCATGAAGCAGCTATGGCGGCAAGAATCAACCCCGATGTTGGTCGAGAAAAGGGGCAGTCATCAACAAATACTGGGGATGCTTCAGACGATAAGCCACCACCTCGGTGTACCCACTGCAAACGGTATTTTCATACCGAAGAAAATTGTTATGTTAAACACGGTTTTCCTGGTGGTGGCAGAGGTCGAGGAAGAGGTCGAGGCAGAGGCCGTTGGGGTCGTGGCAGAGGCTACACTAATGATTTCCAAGTAGCTAATGCAATTAACACGGAAGCAGATGCAAACAAGAAGGATCTCACGGCTGATGAATTGGTGCAGCTCCGAGGATTGATATCGAATAAAGCCGAAGGTAGTCAAAAATTGAAAGGTATGGATAACAATACTTGTGTTGATTGGTTGCTTGATAGTGGTGCTTCGCACCATATGACCGGTCGACGAGAACTATTAGAAGGCATATGGCATGGCGAGATTTCACGAGTAGGTCTACCAGACGGAACGAGTATTATCGCGAATGAACATGGGAAAGTTACCTTGAGTAACAATTTAATTTTAACTGATGTGTTATACGTTCCAAATTTAGCTTGTGATTTGATCTCCATACGCCAGTTAATGGAAGAAAATAACTGTGTTGTGATTTTCTGTTTGGACTATTGTGTTTTACAGGACCAATCTACGAAGATGACGATTGGACGGGGTGAGCACAAAGATGGGGTTTATATTCTGAAGGAAGCGAAGCAAGTCGCAGGAAAGGTCACCGTCAATAAAGATACACGGCTCTGGCATAAGCGATTAGGTCATCCGTCTAATAGTACTCTACCTTATTTTTCGTCTTTAGTTGGAACTAAATTATCTTGGAATCCTGAACATGTTTGCGACCCTTGTTGCCGTGCGAAACAAACACGGTCTGTTTTTAAGCTTAATAATAAAAGAAGTTCAGATTTATTTGCTATGATTCATTGTGATATTTGGGGGCCGTATAAAACAAAGAGTTTTTCAGGAGACCAATATTTTCTAACTATTGTCGACGATTGTAGTAGAGCTGTCTGGGTGTATCTAATGCGAGATAAAGGAGAAGCAGGAAACTTACTTGTCACTTTTTGCAAAATGACCCATAATCAATTTGGCAAAAGAGTTAAACTTGTACAGAGTGACAACGGGAGTGAGTTCCTTTCTGGAATTGTGACCGACTATTATGATGATAATGGAATAGTTTTCCAGACTAGTAATGTAGACACACCTCAACAGAATGGTAGGGTAGAAAGGAAACACAGACATATTTTAGAAAAAGCTAGAGCCTTGCGTTTTCAGGCCAACCTACCTATTGAGTTCTGGGGGGAGTGTATACTTGCAGCTGCTTACTTAATTAATCGAACTCCAACGAGAATTCTTGATGGTAGAACACCCTTCGAAATTTTGTATAAAAACAAACCTTGTCTCGATAATTTACGAACTTTTGGATGTCTTTGTTACGCTCATAATAAAGATAAAACGCGAGATAAGTTTGGACCACGGGGAAAGAGATGTATGTTCCTTGGGTACCCAAAAGGGAAGAAAGGATGGCGAGTGTATGATCTAGACAAAAAGAAAATATTCGTGTCACGAGATGTTATATTTTATGAGAGCATTTTCCCGTGGTCAAGAGAGGACAATGGGAATGATGATCAGGTGCAGCATTCCACAGCCCGTGAGCATCAAATTTATGTGGACCATGAATATGTGATAGATAATGAAGGACCTAATAAGGACGAGAATGATAGAAGTTCAGAAGGTGTTCCTGACCAACCTCACAACGAAATAGAGGAATTGGTCGAGGAAGCAGAGGTCGAACAACCAGTCGAAGCACAAGGTAGAGGAGCTCGTGAAAAATTCGAGCCATACTGGAAGAAGGACTATGTGTGCAAATCGACGAGAATAATAAACCCCACGAAGACAGCTCACCCGTCACAGTCATCGTCTCCAAAGAAAGGTACCCGTTATCCAATAGCTAACTATGTCACAACTAGTTGTTTTTCTTCTACTTACAGGGCTTATTTGGCGAAAATTGATGCGATAAAGGAACCCCATAATTACAATCAGGCAGTGCAGAATGTCGAGTGGAGGAAGGCAATGGCAAAAGAAATTGATGCACTTGAGTCAAATGCTACATGGTCAATTGTTGAGTTACCAAAGGGAAAACGACCAATTGGATGCAAATGGGTCTATAAGGTGAAATACAAAGCAGATGGAAGTGTAGAACGATATAAAGCGAGGTTGGTAGCTCAAGGTTTTACGCAAGTAGAAGGGGTTGATTACCATGAAACTTTCGCACCAGTTGCGAAGATGCCAAGCATACGATGTTTGCTCGCGGTTGCCGTAGTAAAGAATTGGTTCATAACTCAGTTGGATGTTAATAATGCTTTTCTACATGGAGATTTGGATGAGGAAGTATATATGCGACTGCCACAAGGTTTTGAAAGTGATGCTCCAAATCGAGTTTGTAAACTTCGAAAATCGTTATATGGGCTAAAACAAGCATCGAGAAATTGGTTTGCCAAGCTCACTGACTCGCTAAAGGGATATGGTTTCGTTCAATCTCTAGCTGATTATTCATTTTTCACGTATCATAAGGACGGAGTTTTCATTGGAATTTTAGTTTATGTCGATGATATGATTATCGTGAGTAATGATGAAGGAGCAAGCTCACGGTTGAAACAATTCCTCGATACCAATTTTGGAATCAAAGACCTGGGACGTTTGAAGTATTTCCTCGGGATAGAAGTAGCGACGGGGCCAAAAGGACTCTTCCTTTGTCAAAGGAAATATGCCATGGAAATTATAGCAGATGCAGGAATGGAAGGAGCTAAGCCACTTGATATTCCTATGCAACAGAATCATAACTTAGCTTTGGCAAAAGGTTATGTCCTAAATGACCCAATGAAGTATAGAAGAATTGTGGGTCGATTAATATATTTAACCATAACTCGACCGGATTTAGTATATTCCGTGCACATACTATCCCAGTTTGTCCATGAGCCGAGAAAGGAGCATTTAGAGGCAGCTTTGCGTGTGTTACGATATGTGAAAGGGAGTCTGAGTAAGGGTATTATTATGGATAGGCGGTCTTCTTTGCAGCTCTATGGTTACTCGGACTCGGATTGGGGTAGATGTCCCCTAAGTCGACGGTCACTCACTGGTTATTTCGTTGCATTAGGTAACACGCCAATCTCCTGGAAGGCTAAGAAGCAAGGGACCGTGTCGAAATCATCCGCTGAGGCGGAATATAGAGCAATGGCAGGTCTGACTAGTGAGTTGCTTTGGTTAAAGAGTTTCCTTTCGTCACTTGGGATTGATCATAAGCAGCCTATGGAAATGTATTGTGACAATCAAGCGGCCTTACATATAGCGAAGAATCCTGTATTTCATGATAGAACCAAGCACATTGAAATCGACTGCCACTTTATACGGACTCACTTGCAAAATCGTACCATATCAACCTCTCACGTCCGGAGTAATGAGCAAATTGCGGACCTATTCACTAAAGCCCTTGGACGAGAAGCTTTCGAGTATTTGCAATTCAAGTTGGGCATTGGTTTGCCCACTGCTCCAACTTGAGGGGGAGTATAGAAATAAGAATATAGTATGAAATATTAAGTAAGATATGATGTATATTATAATTACCGTAAATATGAGGTCGTCATTAGGAAAGTCGTCATTAGGAAAGTCGTCTTTAGGGTTTAGCTGTTGGTTGATGTAGTATATAAACTCAACTTGTATATGAATGCTTAATATCAATACAATAATACACATTCATAACCCTATTCTGATTTCTTCATTGTTGCTCAACAACTTGTTTCTTGTTAACAATATTTGGGTGATTGTCTCCCATTTTCTGAAACATTCAATTGATAACAACTGTAAGATTACTATAATTGTTAACTAAAATGATTAAGAATTAAGAAACACAAAAGTAAAGATCTGAATTAAACTTTTAACTAAATAAAATGTATAAGAAGAGTAAAAACCTGGTGTTTGGTTTTGGAGTTACTGAGTGAAGAACAATGGTGTAGGACTGTAGGGGTATAGCTGTCTGTTGCTTATGTGAGTTGTGTGGGTGTGTTTTGATACACGTGTAGAGATGTGCAAGTGGCCATGCTATTTTTCTGGGGTATTGCTTTTTCAAGTACGGGTTTTACTCTTTCATATACGCATTTTCCGATTTTACCCTTTTATTTTTTAATCTATCTTGCCTTCCCCTCCTTTTGTCCCCGAAGTGATAATTCACCAATTACCATCATCATTTCATGAAGATCATCAACTGTTTCAATGAGGTTAGGAATTCATTGAGAATGATTCCATCGTCCAACTATACATAAAAGTTCAAACCCGTTAAAAGGGCTATGACATTACCAAGATCCACCATTGACGGAACATGTTAATTCAATGGGGTTAATAATTACGATGATGATATTTTGTTAAATATGAAATGGGAAAAAAACGTCACATCTCAAATATAAGACTAGCAATTCTTGTATTATCATTCGAATGAATGCATGATTATACTCTCCACAAGAGAGTTTTGCATAATTATGTTCTTTTATATGTAGTTTGTTGATAAATCGAAGTAAATTACTCATTTGGTATGAAAATTAAGAGTGATAATTGAATAATTTCGGGGAAAATTTGATTAGGTTTCAAGAGATAGAGAGGAGAGAAAATTTTGATTAATTGGTTAAGGAAAAAGGGTAATGTTTGGAAACTGAGTAAAAGTGGTACATGAAAGAGCAACTACGTTTTTCTGGTGTCACACTTAAGTAGCATCAAAACGGACACGGATACATAACACGGCATGCCATAAATTTAGAATGCGGATATGTTATTTAAATTTAATAAAATATATATTTTACACAAATTCTCATTGAAGACATGACATATCCGTCACAAGCTGAAGACGGATACCATTTTACCTCACAATGTACCCACTTTTTCTCTCTCTGCAACACTATTCATGTGGTCCCCTTTCTCCACTAACCCGTTTTGTTACCATTTTATCTCACAAAATATCCGTCATAAATGGTAATCCGTCACAAGGGAGACCAATTGTATATTTTATTGTTATAATTAATGTACCATCTTATTTTTGTGAATGTATTTGATACTCCCCCTGACCCGGTCATTTGTTGTTCTTTTTCATATTGAGGTGTCTCAGTGAGTTATTGTCCTTTCTATTTTAAGAATGAACTTGATGAATAATTTGATCACTCACATTCAATATGTTCCACTTGCCATTTAGTAATTGGACCATTTCTTTTTCCTTGGATTTTGTGTCAAAACCAAAGGACAACAATTGACCGGGACAGAGGGAGTATTAATTTAAATAATTAAAGGTAAAAATTGACTTTAACTATATCTTGTTCTCATTTACACTCAAATAATCCGTCTAATCAATTTTTTTCAGTCCTTCGACATCTCATTCTTCATTTATAGATATCCGACACATTTAGGCGTATCCACGTATGTCCGGCGAGTGTCGATTTCCGACACATTATCGGATACAGAACGACTACTTAAAAGAAGTGTCCATGCTACCCAATGTCACACTATCACATAAATGTTAGATACACGTGTTCCACAAGCGTAAGTTCTCTTACAAGTGGTCAACATTGCGGGTAGACCTCGGAAAACGGGTCAACGGGTCAGGTTCGGGTTGGGGCAATTTGGGTCGGGTCAGTTCGGGTTTCTCATTGATTTCGGGTTAATTCGGATTGGGACGGGTCGTTTCGGGTCTGTTTCGGGTTTGTTGGTCAGGTTGTTTCGGATCAGGTTATTTTCGGGTCAATGAATAATAAAGAAATAGTCATAAGTATTTTCGGTTCAATTAGAGTTATATTTTGTCGGGTCATTTTCGGGCTTGGTGATTTCGGATCGGGTCATTTTCGGGTCGGGTCAAGAAGCTCGGGTCATGTTCGGATCGGGTCAGGTCAATTCGGGTTTTCGGGTCACTTCGGATCTCGGGTCAATCGGGTCGGGTTGATTTTGCCAGGTCTAATTGCGTTTTATAACCCACCAAATGTACATGAACTAGTCATAATAATCCGCCTACGTTTTTCTAATAGAACAATTTCCGCCAAAATTAATTACTTTAGGATAAAAAGATTGACGCCAAACTGTACCGTAAATTCGTAAATAATTATGTAAGCATATACTCTGTATTTCCCGAACTTACATTATATTATATGGAACTCACTCATCCGTGCTGGCTTGGGATTCGTGGCCGGATTAAGGTCAGGTCTGGCTCCCCAGAATTACTGGTGCGTGCTTCACAGGCAACGAACTCAATACTGGACATATTGAAGAGTTTAATAACCTCATAGGATGCAGAAGACATTTGAGAGCATTGAGCTTGAATGTCGTTTTTGTGTTTGTTTTTCATTAATTGTGTGTAAAGATACAACAGAGAAGTTTTGCATAAGTATATGCAATGTTGGTTATTGGCCAACAGACAAAGAAAAAGTTCCTGCCAAGTACTTACTAGCCTTACTCTATATTTGACTCTAGTTTGTACTATGTAAGAACAAAATCTGACCCTACTCAGATTTTGCTTAGGATCCTTTTCTCCTTTGTTTTAAATGGACATAAGCTCTATTATTAGATGTTATTTTAGTATGTAAGTTGCTTGTGCTTGGACTCGCTTGTGAATTGGACTTGGACTGTTTATCCTCCTCTTTACACTCCCCCTCAAGATGAGAGTGAAGTTTTGATGTAACTCCCATCTTGGACAGTAAGTGATTTTGCTGTGAGATGGAGCATGACTTGGTGAAGACGTCAGCAACTTGGTCCTTGGTATTGACATAGGAGGTGGTGAGTAGGCCTTGCTGTATCTTTTCTCTGATAAAGTGACAGTCCACTTTAATGTGTTTAGTGCGTTCATGGTACACTGGATTAGCAGCAATTGCCAGAGCTGCTTGATTGTCACATTTGAGATGTGCTGAACCTATATGTTTAAGTCCCTAGTCTTGAAGCAGCTGGAATAACCAAGTCACCTCACAGGTAGTCATTTCCATAGCTCTGTATTCAGCTTCTGCTGATGACCTTGAGACCACAGATTGTTTCTTTGACTTCCATGAAATAGGAGAGTTACCAAGAAGGATGCAATAGCCTGTGGTTGACCTTCTGCTGTAGGGACAGGATGCCCAATCGGAGTCATAGTAGGCAGTCAATTGAGCTGCTGAGTGGCTGGCAAACAAGATCCCCTGACCAGGTGCAGATTTAAGGTATCTGAGGACCCTCCTAGCTGCCTACATATGGTCAGATGTGGGAGCTTGAAGAAATTGACTCAACAGTTGGACTGAAAAGGCGATGTCTGGTCTGGATATGGTCAAGTAAATCAGCTTGCCCACCAGTTGTCGATAGATATCAGGTTGAGGAAGGGGAGTCCCTTTTCTTGGTTCAAGTTTGATAATGGGATTGACTGGTATTTGTAGAGTCCTTGATTTATCCATGCCAAATGTTTTGAGGAGATCAAGGGTATATTTTTGTTGAGAGATGAAAATCCCTGCATGGCTTCGTGTCACCTCCAATCCCAGAAAGTAGGTCAATTCTCCAAGGTCCTTCATGTGAAATGAAGAGTTAAGGTGTGCTTTAAGGTCCTGTATTTCAGATGAACTGTCACCAGCATTAACCATATCATCCACGTAGATCAACACAACCGTAGTGCTGCCATTTTGTTGTTTAACAAACAGAGAGTGATCTGCATTGGACTGCCTGAACCCATAGAGAAGTAAGGCTTGAGACAATTTTGAAAACCATTATCTAGGTGCCTGTTTCAACCCATAGAGAGATTTGAGTAACTTGCACATCTTGCCATCAACATTCTTATCCTCCTCCTTTGGACCAGGAAGTAAAATTCCATCAGAGTAACCCTGTGGGAGCTTTATGTACACATCTTCCAGAAGGTCACCATGAAGGAATGAATTGGCTACATCCATTTGACATGTTTCCCAATTGTTAATGGATATAATAGCAAGGAGAGCTCTTACTGTTGACATTTTGGCAACTGGTGCAAATGTCTCATCATAGTCTATTCCACGCTTTTGCCTAAATCCTTGCACAACTAATCTGGCTTTATGTCTCTCAACTGACCCATCTGGTTTGAACTTGGTTTTATATATCCACTTACAGCCTATGGCCTTCCTTCCCTTGGGGAGAGTAGTTAGTTTCCAAGTATTGTTGTCATGTAAGGCTTTCAGCTCAAGGTTCATGGCTTGGATCCATTTTGAGTCTTTAATGGCTTCTTGAAAAGATACTGGGTCAGTAGTCTCAGTGATAAGACTTATGTGGCCAGCAAATGGTCTGTCTAAATGTAGCTGGACAACATTGGCTACAGTTGAAGGAGCCATGGTTGGGTTTATGACTATATATGAAGTCCTTAACCCATGCTGGTGCACTCCGTTCTCTTCTTGGCATATCTGAAGTGACAGTGACCTCAGTGTCAAGACTATTGTCCTGATGTTCTTCAGGGGTGGTGAGTTGTGTTTGCGCTGCAGTGATGGATGTATCAGGTTCCCTAGGAAGGTCTTCTGCAGGAGCATTTGATTCAATAAAGGCAGTGGTATCTCCCATTAGAGGGGAAGGTTCCTGATATCTCCCTGAATGAAGGGAAGGAATATGCTGAGCAAAATTTTTAATCTTGCAAGGGAACACCCTTTCAAAGAATTTTACATCTCTAGATACAAAGACAGTACAAAGACAGTCTTCTTCACTATAGCATACACCTTATATCCCTTTTGAGACAGAGGATATCCAATGAAAATGCATGGAATGCCCCTAGGTTGAAACTTGTTTTTGTCTCTACTAGGGTTGTAGACTATGGCCAAGCAGCCAAACACCTTTATCTTCTCATAGCTGGGAGGTTTGTTGAACAGTGCTTCATAGCATATCGGATACGTATAATAAAACCATACCGTATAATTTGCTCAGCCCTAGTTCATTGTTTATCCTTCATCACGACGGAACATATCTTGCAATAATAACCGACTCTTCAAATCACAGAAGTACAAATACAACATCAATTATGTACCTGTGTGGCTGTGTCAACCCAACATACGACTCTTGTAATCCCTAAGCTGATTAAAGGACCACGCCAATGAATAATAATTCTCCAAGTATATTTGACAATGACGTTATATGTTTCTCACCCCTAAAATCACTCTTGTCCTCAATAGTGTAGACGGAAGACAAAATTGAAACATTATCTACCAGAATTCAGATCATATGACAGACAAATATAAAAGAGAAATTAATAAACAACACATAGAAATAACAAATGGATTTTTAATTAGGTTGAAAAACCTACTCCACCTTGTGGTGCTGTAAATATTGAAAAAAAACAGTACTCTGCTTCATTGGCTAACCATAAGAACGGAAACAATGGGGAACAAAAACGCCAACAACGAAATATATTCTGCCGCCCAGTAAATAAGAGCATTATTTTCTCTAAGGTATGTTTTGAATTTTGATGGCAAAGTGTATTTCGGTATGGAACGCAAAAACTTATATGCCATGATCGTAGTTGCACAACGAAAAGTAAAAGGCATATAAACACGCTGTGTCTATGTTTATGTCGTAAAATCACGATGTTTCTATGCCTTAAAGAACTCTGTCGTACAAATATTACCATCACTCAAAAGACGTACTGAGAAGGGAATAAAAACTACGCATAACATTATCTCAAAGGACATCATGAATCATGAGTTACACAATTCTGATGGTCTGAGAGTACTGAGACTCTTATTATCAGCTCCAACATTGCATAATCACAACAGAACTGAATGTTAACGTCTTAACGATGTACTGCAACTATTTCTAATTCAAGCAAATTAGAACTGAAACTAACACATAAGAGTATAAGAAAAAAATGCTCATGGAATGCACTTTATTAAAAACATAAAAAGCTCATAGCTCACCTGAGAATATAGACATTAAAGGCCCAAATTTCCACCACAGAGTTCGTCGTTATCATTGAAAAATTTGAACAATCAATTAGTCTTAAGAAGTACGGGCAAATAAGCAATCAAGCAACGAGTTAATCATAGTACATACTGCACTTTCAGACTGTCTTGAATCTCTATGCATCTAACAGAAATAAAGACAAAACTGTAGAAGATGATGCATGGGAAAAAACAAAGACACAAACTAGAGGAAAACATTCCAAACAAACAGACATTCATGATTCATGTGCAAAATCATCTGACAATTAGCATATTTTGTTGGTCTGATAAATTAACGGTTAATCTGCCTTACTACAGACTTGGTGAAAGTAACTATAGAAGATGAACGACTACTCTAACAAGTACAAGACAGATGGTTAAGATACTACACAGAATTTAGATTTTCACCTTTTCAGAAAACATACAAAATCTTCACACAGGTCAATGAACAATGTAGTGCATCTATGGCGTTGACAACTCCTCAATGGGTAATGGTGAAACTAGGCTTGGACAATATCTTGCAATATCAATCAAACTGACTTATTTTAACTAACTGTGTTGACAGTTAATCGGGCCTGCTAGAGACTTGGTGAAGGTAACTGTAGAAGATGGAATCAAACCTAAACTACTACTCTAAGCAGTTAACACAGTTAGTTAAAATACTCCACGCAATTTAGTTTTTCAGAACACCATATAATGTCTTCAGACAGGCCAACGAGCAAAGGAAGAATGTAGTGCATCTATGACCTCGACAGCTTCTCAAAGGGAAAAGGTGAAACTAGGCTTGGAACATATCTTGTAATATCAATCATCTCATTGAACCTCAAAAGCGTTGTGTATTATTGCATAGGTTTAGTACCTGTATCAACTACCCCCAGCATTCTAGTATCGAAATCAGTCACCCTATTAGTGATTGCCCCTGTCACAAAAAACTTGCCAGTCCTCGTAAACCTGGTCATTTGAGAGGCCATGCCTAAGCTCAACCCCTTTGGAAAACCAATCGATTTCACCATCACCCCGGAAGATTAATATATGTGCATTAACTTGTTATCTTTATTTGCGAAATCAGAGTCGCACCTACTCAAACACCCTCCCATGACTCCTAACCAGTCCCTGCGCTCCAACTTAATTACGTCAAACCTCTCAACCCCTAAATCAAAGCTAATAATAATATTTATATGACCAGGAGAAAGAACAAAAGCAGGCCAATATAACCTTTCATTTGTAAGCATTGCGTGTCCGGTAATAAGGAAATCATGACCATAATCAAAATCAGATCTTGTCCACTTATTTTCCCTCAAAGAGAAGATATGAACAATACAATTAGTATCCCCATTTCCCAAACTCCGTTTCAAAATTCGGATAAATTTATAGTCATCAACAAAGGATGCATACCAAAATCCACAAATTACGTGACGGACTTTAGTTTCATCATCAGTACGCTTAATGTAGACATCTGTTTCATATTTGTGCATTTTACGTGTAGCCGGGTTCCATAAAATGAAGTACTTATCCGAAACTGGGGTTAAACAAATCAACCCACTGCAAGATCCTGTAAGTTCAAGATCATCTTTCTCGAATCCCAACTCGAGGTCAATTTTAACCAAATTATCTTCAAAATTACCATAGTTTAGAAACCGACTTAAATCGAAGAATTGATTTAATGGGTAATCTTGTAAGAATTTTTTGAATAATTAGATCATCATAGAGGTAGCTTTGTTGCTCAACAACTTGTTTTTTTTTTTTTCAGAATTTAAGCCTTCGTCTCCCATTTTCGAAGATCTTCAACTGTAATGTAATAAAGGGGAATTTTGAAGAAATAAAAGCTGGAGACAATTGGCAACCAGCTGGAAAACCCGAATTCTAACAGATTCAGTTAGGGAATTTTGGCGGGAAAAACAGTCCAGCAAAGTCTTTAAATAGGTTGTTAGAGGTTGATAGATTTATTCCTCATCAATTGTAAACATTTCTCTCTAGTTTTCTCTTTCTAAACCTTACTCAAATTCTCTGTAATTTCTGTAATCGTGTAATCATTCGATTATCAGGAATAATAACAACAATTCGATTCTCTTCCATTTCAAGAATCCTATAGTTGTTTCCAGTTTTCCTCGAATTAATTCGGAATTCATATCAATTTGCGTCATAATTCTAGTACATTGCAAGTGGTATCAAACTTCCTTCATGGGTAAAGCTTTCATACTGCAACAATGGTTGATATAGGATCCTTTTACGCCTTTTTCTCCTCTATTTTCATGCCAACCGACTCCATTTGAGTCGGTTTTGATCGTCCTTTCTCGCATTTTGTGTCCCGATTCCCTTTACTATGACATTTTGGCCTCCTTGCAGAAATTGAGGCGGGAACGGGTGAAATGAAGCAAGGAAGACGGGTTGCCTAGACTCAACATGAAATAAGGAAGAGAATGAAGCTGAAAGGTGTTCCCAGCCGGTAGGCCGGCAGCCGGCCAGCCGGCTGGGAGTGCAAATATATACAACTAAGGCTGAAACCAAGAAAAGAGGTATTCCCAGCCGGTGGCCCGGCAGCCGGCCAGACGGCTGGGAGTTCCCCCAAATGCCAAAAGTCAAGATTCAAGTCAAGAGTGCCCCGGCCGGTCAGTGACCGACAGCCGGTTGCCCGACCGTGCATACCTGATGACTTCTCAAAATTTATTCAACTTCCAGGAACCTCCCAGCCGGTCATAGGACCGGCGGCCGGTTGACCGGCCGGGAGTGCAAAGTCGTGTTTTAAAGCCCATTTCGAATCCTACCCTAATCTTGGTGGAAACTATATATACCCCCTCCCTTAACCATTTGTACACACTCTCCGAGATCTGAAATTATTTCCTTTTCCAAGTTTCAAACTTTGTTAATCATTTTGTTAATCATTCCTTAATTAGACTAGTTCTTCAATTAATTAGTAATTGAAATTGGGTTGTAAGAAGATTGAAGGTTCCTCCTTCTTTATTTTTCTATCCTAATTCCTTTCTTGCTATTGAGTTGGTATTATTTCTCTCCTCTCCCTATTTTCATTAGTTTACATTTGTTTTTCCTTCAAGTTTGTTTGATGGCATGCACGTCCACATGGGTCGGAATTTGATGTGAATTTGGCGTTGTATTTAAATAAGAGGTTTTGAAAAAGAAACGAAAAACAAAATAGAAAAGTGAAAATGTCATGAAAAATCAATAAACAATGAGTCAAATGTTGTATATATGTTATAAAGAAAAGAAAAAGGCAAGCAACACCCCTCATCATCATTAAATGGGGAAGAAAAAGCCGTTGCTAAATAAAAAGGGCAAATTGATGTTTTTCCAAAGATGAGTCGGGTTTACACATTTTTTGCATGGCTTGGGAAACCGAGCCATTGTTACGGTGTAGACGTTACCATTTGTTGAAATAAGAGGAGTTTTATCAAATTTTTCCTACTTGAGTTGGGTTTATGCAATTTTTGCATAGTTTTGGTCATCAATGCTATGTTAGGGCATAGACGTGTCTCATGTGTTGCAATAAGAAATGGGATGTGATGTGTCGATAATTCTTGATTTGAGCTCCACATATCCAAACGGTGCTTGCACCAATCCCGTTTCGACCTACTCCTTAGCCCCGTTTTAACCCTTGCTTCATTTTGTGTGCATTCTACCATTGTTTGCATTTCATCGGACGTAGGACGGTCTTACACATTAGATTGCGGGCACGTTTTCGCTTGTTGAGTTAGTTGAGTGATTTTGGTTACTACTGGTCACAAAAATCACCTTGTTCTTTCATTGAGTGACGAGTGAAAACCGTGAGGATGTCGTTGCCTAGGTCCCCTTAGTCATGGGTCCTTTGGTTGAATCTCGTGTCGGTTTTGTAATTCTCGGCGGTCTTGCCCTTTCTCCCACTTCCCCGCTCTTGAATTTGTTTCTTGAGCATTGGTCACACGAGGGTTGCTTTAGTCACGCTTAGGGGGTTGGCACCTCAATTGGAACTTCTGAGACGGTACTCCAGACCAAGACCGTGTTTTGATGTTTGAAAAATCCGGCCACTTAGATGAGGAAAGTGGATCATTTTGTTAGATGCATTCTATTGATTGATTACGTGCTTTTATGATAGATGCGTCGCGATTTTGTAGCAAGACCCAACTTGGCTTGCAATAGGGCACTCTTCCCTCATGAGTGTCAAATTGCGAGTTGAAGGGGCGTTGAGTGCGCGAATACTCGATCGGCTTAATTAGTAGCGTTGTTGAGTGGTGCTTATATTGTGCACCCACTCTCCGTATTTATCTTGGTTGTACATTGGTTGAGGACTTACTCGGGGACGAGTAAGGTTCAAGTGTGGGGAGGTTTGATATAGGATCCTTTTACGCCTTTTCCCCCTCTATTTTCATGCCAACCGACTCCATTTGAGTCGGTTTTGATCGTCCTTTCTCGCATTTTGTGTCCCGATTCCCTTTAATATGACATTTTGGCCTCCTTGCAGAAATTGAGGCGGGAACGGGTGAAATGAAGCAAGGAAGACGGGTTGCCTAGACTCAACATGAAAGAAGGAAGAGAATGAAGCTGAAAGGTGTTCCCAATGGTAGGAGGCAAGAATGGCCATTGGCCTGGGAGTGCAAATATATACAACTAAGGCTGAAACCAAGCAAAGAGGTATTCCCGTACCGGTGGGGTCTGCAAGCCGCCGACGACGGCTGGGAGTTCCACCAAATGCCAAAAGTCAAGATTCAAGTCAAGAGTGCCCCGGCCGGTCAGTGACCGGCAGCCGGTTGCCCGACCGTGCATACCTGATGACTTCTCAAAATTAATTCAACTTCCAGAACCTCCCACCGGTCATAGGACCGTGGCGGTCGCTGACCGGCCGGGAGTGCAAAGTCGTGTTTTAAAGCCCATTTCGAATCCTACCCTAATCTTGGTGGAAACTATATATACCCCCTTCCTTAACCATTTGTACACACTCTCCGAGATCTGAAATTATTTCCTTTTCCAATTTTCAAACTTTGTTAATCATTCCTTAATTAGACTAGTTCTTTAATTAATTAGTAATTGAAATTGGGTTGTAAGAAGATTGAAGGTTCCTCCTTCTTTATTTTTCTATCCTAATTCCTTTCTTGCTATTGAGTTGGTATTATTTCTCTCCTCTCCTTATTTTCATTAGTTTACATTTGTTTTTCCTTCAAGTTTGTTTGATGGCATGCACGTCCACATGGGTCGGAATTTGATGTGAATTTGACGTTGTATTTAAATAAGAGGTTTTGAAAAAGAAACGAAAAACAAAATAGAAAAGTGAAAATGTCATGAAAAATCAATAAACAATGAGTCAAATGTTGTATATATGTTATAAAGAAAAGAAAAAGGCAAGCAACACCCCTCATCATTATTAAATGGGGTAGAAAAAGCCGTTGCTAAATAAAAAGGGCAAATTGATGTTTTTCCAAAGATGATCGGGTTTACACATTTTTTGCATGGCTTAGGAAACCGAGCCATTGTTACGGTGTAGACGTTACCATTTGTTGAAATAAGAGGAGTTTTATCAAATTTTTCCTACTTGAGTTGGGTTTATGCAATTTTTGCATAGTTTTGGTCATCAATGCTATGTTAGGGCATAGACGTGTCTCATGTGTTGCAATAAGAAATGGGATGTGATGTGTCGATAATTCTTGATTTGAGTTCCACATATCCAAACGGTGCTTGCACCAATCCCGTTTCGACCTACTCCTTAGCCCCGTTTTAACCCTTGCTTCATTTTGTGTGCATTCTACCATTGTTTGCATTTCATCGGACGTAGGACGGTCTTACACATTAGATTGCGGACACGTTTTCGCTAGTTGAGTTAGTTGAGTAATTTTGGTTACTACTGGTCACAAAAATCACCTTGTTCTTTCATTGAGTGACGAGTGAAAACCGTGAGGATGTCGTTGCCTAGGTCCCCTTAGTCATGGGTCCTTTGGTTGAATCTCGTGTCGGTTTTGTAATTCTCGGCGGTCTTGCCCTTTCTCCCCTTTCCCCGCTCTTGAATTTGTTTCTTGAGCATTGGTCACACGAGGGTTGCTTTAGTCACGCTTAGGGGGTTGGCACCTCAATTGGCACTTCTGAGACGGTACTCCCGACCAAGACCGTGTTTTGATGTTTGAAAAATCCGGCCACTTAGATGAGGAAAGTGGATCATTTCTTTAGATGCATTCTATTGATTGATTACGTGCTTTCATGATAGATGCGTCGCGATTTTGTAGCAAGACCCAACTTGCCTTGCAATAGGGCACTCTTCCCTCATGAGTGTCAAATTGCGAGTTTAAGGGGCGTTGACTGCGCTAATACTCGATCGGCTTAATTAGTAGCGTTGTTGAGTGGTGCTTATATTGTGCACCCACTCTCTGTATTTATCTTGGTTGTACATTGGTTGAGGACTTACTCGGGGACGAGTAAGGTTCAAGTGTGGGGAGGTTTGATATAGGATCCTTTTACGCCTTTTTCCCCTTTATTTTCATGCCAACCGACTCCATTTGAGTCGGTTTTGATCGTCCTTTCTCGCATTTTATGTCCCGATTCCCTTTACTATGATATTTTGGCCTCCTTGCAGAAATTGAGGCGGGAACGGGTGAAATGAAGCAAGGAAGACGGGTTGCCTAGACTCAACATGAAAGAAGTAAGAGAATAAAGCTGAAAGGTGTTCCCAGCCGGTAGGCCGGCAGCCGGCTGGGAGTGCAAATATATACAATTAAGGCTTAAACCAAGCAATGAGGTATTCCCAGCCGGTGGCCCGGCAGCCGGCCAGACGGCTGGGAGTTCCCCCAAATGCCAAAAGTCAAGATTCAAGTCAAGAGTGCCCTAGCCGATCAGTGACCGGCAGCCGGTTGCCCGACCGTGCATACCTGATGACTTCTCAAAATTAATTCAACTTCCAGGAACCTCCCAGCCGGTCATAGGACCGGCGGCCGGTTGACCGGCCGGGAGTGCAAAGTCGTGTTTTAAAGCCCATTTCGAATCCTACCCTAATCTTGGTGGAAACTATATATACCCCCTTCCTTAACCATTTGTACACACTCTCCGAGATATGAAATTATTTCCTTTTCCAAGTTTCAAACTTTGTTAATCATTTTGTTAATCATTCCTTAATTAGACTAGTTCTTCAATTAATTAGTAATTGAAATTGGGTTGTAAGAAGATTGAAGGTTCCTCCTTCTTTATTTTTCTATCCTAATTCCTTTATTGCTATTGAGTTGGTATTATTTCTCTCCCTATTTTCATTAGTTTACATTTGTTTTTCCTTCAAGTTTGTTTGATTGTTTATGATAAATTTGCATCTTTGTTGTTTGATTGTTGTTGTTTTCACCATTGTTCATCTTTTCATTGTTAATCTTTTCTTTGATTCTCTTTCCTTTGTTCATCTTTTGTTATTTACACCCAAAGATTCAATCTTTGAGTGGATAGTGTTAAAGATTGTGTCTTTTAGTTTGTTCATCCTTGTTATTAGACTAAACCATCTTTCTTCATAATTATTGTTGGATTGTTGCATGTTTAGAAGTAGAATTCATCCTCTCACCATGTTTATGCTTAAAGACTCCATATTTATTTTTTATTTTGCCTTTAGAAACATGATTAGTGAGTAGTCTCCTTCTAGGACTCGATTTGACCCGATATGGGTAATTTCACTAATTAATTATCATTAAGGCTAATTTGTGGGGAAAATTGGTGAAGGTAGTTTAAAGGAATTAGCATGCTTAAGGTTTGGTTTTCGGGTAGTGTCGACTTTTGACCCTTGTCCACCAACGAGAGTTAGTTAGGTTGTTAGTTGGATATTTGGGAACCGACCCTTGTCACCGACTAAGGTTGAGACCGAAAGGGAGAACCGAGGGAGGGTGCCTCTAGATTAGTGTTTGAAATCGACCCTCGAGAGAGGGAGTGGGATGACCCGGATTACGATGAGGGTTTAATGACCTTGACCATTTACTTGACCTCCTTGGGAAAATGCATGTTTTTGAGGTTGTCGGATTTTGAGTTGGGGATACCGGCTTTCGGACCCGAGAGGGGGGTTAGTCGGGATAGCTAGTGTCCTATTGCGAACCCGAGAGGGAGGTTCTAGGCGAATTAGAGCCATCTCCCCCTTACCTTTCTACCCCTTTTAGTTAGCCGAGACGATTAGTATGTGGAATTACTTATATTCGTGGGAGAACCGAGTTCTAGTCCTTCTCTTTATTTGATCTATCCTTTATCTTTTAGTTTGTTCTTATCTTGTCTAGTTTATAGCCTTTAAATTTGTTAGTTTAGTGCTAGTTCGTTACCACCCTCTTTGTTTTTTATCGACTTAGCTAAGCTCGTGAATTAGAACGATTAGTACTCCACCTACTCCTTGTGGGATCGACCCTCTAAAGTGTACAACGATAAAATCGTGCACTTGCGAGGTATTACTTGATACCATCAAGTTTTTGGCGCCGTTGCCGGGGATCGAACCCGGGTCACCCGCGTGACAGGCGGGAATACTTACCATCAAGTTAGCTGTAACATTTTGAAGAATTTGAAAATTATCCGTTTTCCCAGCCGGTTGACCGGCGGCCGGTCTCCTGACCGGCTGGGAATGTTCTGATGCTCTAATTTACCCGAAACTCGCCCAAATTCCTTTCATTATTTCGCAATCTCCTTCCCTCTTCTCTCCCTCTAAACCCTAACCCCCTACCCCATCCTCACCAACAACCACTCCCACCACCCCCTACCACCTCCCTACCACCAGCAAACCACCACAACCACCTCCCTAACCCTTATCCCTCCTTCAAAACCACAAAAATGGCCCCAAAGAAAAGAGTGAGGAGAGGAGACTTAGCCCTCTAACAAGCGAAAATGGTGGCGGCGGCGGCAACCGACATGAGCACCGATCCCGACTTCCCGGATATCCAATTCACTTTAATCACCATGAAAGGTAAATTTGTTTTATTCAAGAAACGCCCCATCACCCCGACCCGATTCATTGATAGACAATCCATGCGGGAGTTAGGGCTAGACCAAGTTACTCTTGAATTATTTGATGCGGTAGGAATGAAAATGATGTACGGGATTCATGAGAAAACCTATGCCCGTCTAACATGGGAGTTTTTGAGCTCCCTTCGTATTGACAAGCATCGCCAATCCCAAAAGGTAGCCTTTTTGCACTTCCGATTGATGAACAAGGACTACTCCTTGACCCTCCCGACCTTTGCTTCCCATTTCGGGCTTGACACAAGCCCTCCACATAAGGCACCCGAGACCTTTGACCATGGGGCCTTATGGAAGGCCATTACGGGTTTAGATGATGTTCCGGGGGTCAAGAGAGCCGCTAACACTGTCCATAATGCGGCTATTCGGGTTTGGCATCGGTTTATAGGGTGGACTGTTTTTGGCCGTGAGGAAAATCACAATTTCCGAACGGAGGAATTGGAAATTATCGGCTCTTACCTTCGTTCCAACCCCACTACCTTCAAAATCTACATTGCCCACCACTTGGCACTCACCTTGCAACGCCTTAGCAACTCCCCGGGTGCTACGACGACGATTGTTGTAGGTGGACTCATCACCCATTTGCTAAAGAGGCTCAATAGGAGGGTCAACTTGAGTGGTATGAGATACATGATTGGTGATACGATGCTTTTCAAGAATTATATCCACCACAACCTCAATTGGTTAAAGACTAACCCGAACGATGGCCTTGACTATTGGCAAATTCGGGTGGATGGTGTTGACAGAAATTCTATCCCCCTTCCTAACCCCGAGAAGATGAAAGTGGTGCCTAACTCAGAGCATTATTTGCTTGAAATTGAAAACAATGAAGACCCCTCAATTCCCCAACAACAAAACCCAAATCTTCGGTACACTCGTGGCCGACCTATCATTCCCGCGAGGCCCACCTTGCGATATGCTACACCGTCTTCTCCTTTCGTTGTCGGGCCCTTCCAACAAGGAGAGGGGTCCTCTAGTCACCAACCACAACAACCACCCCCTCTCCACGCCGACCTCATTTCCTTCATGGAGGATATGAAACTTAATATGGCAACCGCCGCAAATGAGCGGCTTGAGCTTCAACAAAGACTTGACCGGATTTACTATGACCATTCCCTTGGCCAATTCCCGATTTATGATGACATGATGAGGCACCAATACAAGCATCCCTCCGGCCTTCACCCTTCTTACTATTTATTCCCGGATGGCGGAAATCTGGAAGATGGGAGGATCCTTTATGGCGACATTAATTTGCGGCCCGACTACTATAGCGCCCCGGTCTTTCCCACCCCGCCTTCCACTCAAGGGGAGGGACATGACATGAGGTGGTTCGGGGTTGCCCCTTCCATCTTCACTGAGGGAGGTTCTAGTGGAGCCGGAGGGAACACGGAGGTGTTCGTCGGCATGAGCTCGGGGATGGGGGACTTTGGTTCGGATGCCCCTTTGAACACGAACGATTTCATCCGTGAGTCCGAGTTCGGGGCGAGTCATGATGATGGAGACGGTGATGATGATGGTGATGGAGATGGAGACGGCGATGGTAACGAGACCGAGTATGAGTAGAGCCTAGTAATGAGGGCTCCACTCCCTCCCTTTCAATCCAAAATGACGAGTATGCCTCTTCCCTTAACCCAAATTCTCTCATTCATGTTTAAATTTTAGCATGCATTTAGTTAGAAATTCACTTAGTTGCATTCATATAGGATTGCATTAGATTTCAAATTTGTAATATATTGTTACATTTAGTACTTGCATTCACTTAGCATAACTTGCATTGTAATTTAAATATCGCATATAGAATAGAGCATGCATTCTTATTCTAAAATTCACAAAAAAATGAAAAAAAAAATGGCAAAAGCCACCAAAAACATGTTACTTTATTTCCCTAAATTGCCCTCCCATGTCTATAAATAAGTGTGGGGAGGGCCTAAAAAAAAACTAACAAAAACATGTCTTTTCATTTTAATTTCCTCCACACATTTATTTCCATTTGGAAGTAATGTAAAAAAATAAGTGTGGGGAGGAAATTCCCATATTAAAAATCAACAAAAATATGTCTTTTTAATTTTTCAAAAACAAAAATCTCAAAAATATGTTATTTTTCTTTTCAAAAATCAAAAATATGTTCCTTTCTTTTTCTTATTCACTCCCTATGCTTTTGTCCATTGAGGACAATGTACATTTCAAGTGTGGTGAGGGAAATATCCACCTTTGTGAATATTGTCTATAATTGTTCATATCATTATATACTCGTAAATTTAAGAAAAAGTAAGAAAATGCCTAAAAATTGAAAAAATTCTGAAAAATACAAAAACATTGCATTGTATATATATGTTTGACTAACCTTTCGCATATGAATCTACCATTTGAGGCAAAGAGGAGACTAGAAGACAGCTTGGTAAACTCGTTCTTATCTCTTTCTCCTTTTGGATTCTCTCTCTTTTTTATATTGTTGTATAATATGGAGAAGGATGGGATTTTTGTGCCTTGGATGTTCCTTCGGGGAACTTTGGATTGTTGGTGTTGATGTGTTGCTAGGATTAGCCAACTTGTTGCACGTTTCGTTTCATGTTTGTTTAAATTTCCGCATGCATTTGTTCACATGTGCATATGTGTCGTTGTTAAACTTAGTTGCACTTAGTTTGTAAATGATTTGCATAAGCATGGTCTAGGAAGGGAACCAAGTACCCCCATGATGAGCTATTGTGCCCAATTGTGCCCTTCCCCTCCTCGTGACTCGCACCCGTGGCCTCTTAGTTAGCCGAGGGAGGCGGGCTTGACCAAGGAGTTTTGACCGATCCTGTGAGACCTAGGGCCGGAGACTAGACCTTCGGCTTGACTTAGCTACTCAAAGGTAAGGGTAGAGCCTCCTAGGGTGGGTACATTCATACCCCGCCCTCATCTAGGTTTGAGGGTAGGCCTCCTCGCGGGGCGTGTCACATCATTACGCATAAGTATGTCGCATCGTCCTTAGACCGTGAAATTGCATTACATTTTCGTGCACATGATATGAAGCAAAAATCAGTTTTTATGAACCTCACATAGCCAAATAACCTTGTTTTCTCCCCTACATCGTGTCCCTTTTTGATTCACCCCCTTGAGCTTAGCCTTTCCATTTGGCAAACCCACCAAAAGTAGCTACATCCCATAACCACCCTTCCTTAATCAAGAATTGGTCGGTTTTGTAGTTGTGTTGTAGGAGGTGACTTGGGTCGTAATGGTGGATGGCATGCACGTCCACATGGGTCGGAATTTGATGTGAATTTGGCGTTGTATTTAAATAAGAGGTTTTGAAAAAGAAACGAAAAACAAAATAGAAAAGTGAAAATGTCATGAAAAATCAATAAACAATGAGTCAAATGTTGTATATATGTTATAAAGAAAAGAAAAAGGCAAGCAACACCCCTCATCATCATTAAATGGGGTAGAAAAAGCCGTTGCTAAATAAAAAGGGCAAATTGATGTTTTTCCAAAGATGAGTCGGGTTTACACATTTTTTGCATGGCTTGGGAAACCGAGCCATTGTTACGGTGTAGACGTTACCATTTGTTGAAATAAGAGGAGTTTTATCAAATTTTTCCTACTTGAGTTGGGTTTATGCAATTTTTGCATAGTTTTGGTCATCAATGCCATGTTAGGGCATAGACGTGTCTCATGTGTTGCAATAAGAAATGGGATGTGATGTGTCGATAATTCTTGATTTGAGCTCCACATATCCAAACGGTGCTTGCACCAATCCCGTATCGACCTACTCATTAGCCCCGTTTTAACCCTTGCTTCATTTTGTGTGCATTCTACCATTGTTTGCATTTCATCGGACGTAGGACGGTCTTACACATTAGATTGCGGGCACGTTTTCGCTAGTTGAGTTAGTTGAGTGATTTTGGTTACTACTGGTCTCACCTTGCTCTTTCATTGAGTGACGAGTGAAAACCGTGAGGATGTCGTTGCCTAGGTCCCCTTAGTCATGGGTCCTTTGGTTGAATCTCGTGTCGGTTTTGTAATTCTCGGCGGTCTTGCCCTTTCTCCCCTTTCCCCGCTCTTGAATTTGTTTCTTGAGCATTGGTCACACGAGGGTTGCTTTAGTCACGCTTAGGGGGTTAGCACCCCAATTGGCACTTCTGAGACGGTACTCCCGACCAAGACCGTGTTTTGATGTTTGAAAAATCCGGCCACTTAGATGAGGAAAGTGGATCATTTTGTTAGATGCATTCTATTGATTGATTACGTGCTTTCATGATAGATGCGTCGCGATTTTGTAGCAAGACCCAACTTGCCTTGCAATAGGGCACTCTTCCCTCATGAGTGTCAAATTGCGAGTTGAAGGGGCGTTGACTGCGCTAATACTCGATCGGCTTAATTAGTAGCGTTGTTGAGTGGTGCTTATATTGTGCACCCACTCTCCGTATTTATCTTGGTTGTACATTGGTTGAGGACTTACTCGGGGACGAGTAAGGTTCAAGTGTGGGGAGGTTTGATATAGGATCCTTTTACGCCTTTTCCCCCTCTATTTTCATGCCAACCGACTCCATTTGAGTCGGTTTTGATCGTCCTTTCTCGCATTTTGTGTCCCGATTCCCTTTACTATGACATTTTAGCCTCCTTGCAGAAATTGAGGCGGGAACGGGTGAAATGAAGCAAGGAAGACGGGTTGCCTAGACTCAACATGAAAGAAGGAAGAGAATGAAGCTGAAAGGTGTTCCCAGCCGGCCAGCCGGCAGCCGGCCAGCCGGCTGGGAGTGCAAATATATACAACTAAGGCTGAAACCAAGCAAAGAGGTATTCCCAGCCGGTGGCCCGGCAGCCGGCCAGACGGCTGGGAGTTCCCCCAAATGCCAAAAGTCAAGATTCAAGTCAAGAGTGCCCCAGCCGATCAGTGACTGGCAGCCGGTTGCCCGGCCGTGCATACCTGATGACTTTTCAAAATTAATTCAACTTCCAGGAACCTCTCAGCCGGTCATAGGACCGGCGGCCGGTTGACCGGCCGGGAGTGCAAAGTCGTGTTTTAAAGCCCATTTCGAATCCTACCCTAATCTTGGTGGAAACTATATATACCCCCTCCCTTAACCATTTGTACACACTCTCCGAGATAAATTTGCATCTTTGTTGTTTGATTGTTGTTGTTTTCACCATTGTTCATCTTTTCATTGTTCATCTTTTCTTTGATTCTCTTTCCTTTGTTCATCTTTTGGTATTTACACCCAAAGATTCAATCTTTGAGTGGATAGTGTTAAAGATTGTGTCTTTTAGTTTGTTCATCCTTGTTATTAGACTAAACCATCTTTCTTCATAATTATTGTTGGATTGTTGCATGTTTAGAAGTAGAATTCATCCTCTCACCATGTTTATGCTTAAAGACTCCATCTTTATTTTTTATTTTGCCTTTAGAAACATGATTAGTGAGTAGTCTCCTTCTAGGACTCGGTTTGACCCGATATGGGTAATTTCACTAATTAATTATCATTAAGGCTAATTTGTGGGGAAAATTGGTGAGGGTAGTTTAGAGGAATTAGCATGCTTAAGGTTTGGTTTTCGGGTAGTGTCGACTTTTGACCCTTGTCCACCAACGAGAGTTAGTTAGGTTGTTAGTTGGATATTTGGGAACCGACCCTTATCACCGACTAAGGTTGAGACCGAAAGGGAGAACCGAGGGAGGGTGCCTCTAGATTAGTGTTTGAAATCGACCCTCGAGAGAGGGAGTGGGATGACCCGGATTACGATGAGGGTTTAATGACCTTGACCATTTACTTGACCTCCTTGGGAAAATGCATGTTTTTGAGGTTGTCGGGTTTTGAGTTAGGGATACCGGCTTTCGGACCGGAGAGGGGGGTTAGTCGGGATAACTAGTGTCCTATTGCGAACCCGAGAGGGAGGTTCTAGGCGAATTAGAGCCATCTCCCCGTTACCTTTCTACCCCTTTTAGTTAGCCGAGACGATTAGTATGTGGAATTACTTATATTCGTGGGAGAACCGAGTTCTAGTCCTTCTCTTTATTTGATCTATCCTTTATCTTTTAGCTTGTTCTTATCTTGTCTAGTTTATAGCCTTTAAATTTGTTAGTTTAGTGCTAGTTCGTTACCACCCTCTTTGTTTTTTATCGACTTAGCTAAGCTCGTGAATTAGAACGATTAGTACTCCACCTACTCCTTGTGGGATCGACCCTCTAAAGTGTACAACGATAAAATCGTGCACTTGCGAGGTATTACTTGATACCATCAATGGTGAACAATAAGGTTAGGCGCAGCTCTGAGAATCAATTGGTCTATTCTTTGCAATCTTTGGAGGCCAAATTGAAGCATGTTCAGGAAGACATGATCAACATTCAAGCAACTTTGGGGGAAATTGCCCAGAAACAACAGCAAGATCAAATTGATTGGCAATCGGCATTGAAGGTGCAAGGGCAAGGGTTGGATCAATAAAATGTTCAAATGGAGGACATGCTGTGTCAATTGCATCAATTTGTGGCGAATAATCAGGGTAATAGTAATCACAGAGGAATTCTTAATGGAGGTATTCAAATAAACCCTAACCCTAATTCCAATTTTGCTCGTTTTTCAAAAATTGAATTTCCTATGTTTTAAGGGGATGATATTCAGGGGTGGTTGTATAAAGTAGAACAATTCTTTGAAGTTGATGCAACCTCTGAAAACATTAGAGTTAAATTGGTATCCATTCATTTAGAGGGTAAAGCTTTGTTGTGGCATCAGTCTTTAATAAAAACAAGACCCAGTGGTGACTGGCCTACTTGGTCAGATTATAAGGTTGCAATGTTATTTAGGTTTTGGCACATCCCCTTATGATGATCCCATTGCTGAAATCATGAACTTAAGGCAAAAAGGTTCAGTAGAAAATTATCAGGATCAATTTGACAGCATCCTAAATAGAACTGTCTTAACTGAAAAACAGGCAATCAGTTGTTTTCTTAAGGATCTTGATGCTGACATATAGAGCACTGTGAGAATGTTCAAACCCCAATCTCTAGCAGAAGCATATTCTTTGGCCAGATTACAAGAAAACACATTGGCTTCAATTCATAAGAGAAATCATTCCAACTCACATAATAGACCAATTCTTGAAAAACCTAATTTTAAACCTTTTGTTTCCTTTCAGCCAAAACAGAATTCTCCATCTTTTACACCAAAGAAATTTTCAAATACACAACATTCCAATAATTCCACAAAAAATGCTTTTCAAAAAATTAAGTCAGTAGCGTTGAGTGAAAAAGAGGTGCAGGAAAGGAGAGCAAAAAACTTGTGTTTTACTTGTAATGAAACTTGGGCACCCAATCATAAATCATTGCACAATTACATAGTATCCAGGTTCTAACCTTGGAAGCGGATGAGGGGGATAGTCCTGACTCTGGAGAGGGGTCAGTTGAAGGACTTGAGCAGTCTGTACAGTCTGTTCAGTATTGGCAAGAAGACACTATTCCACCCTTAATTTCACTTAATGCTATCCATGGGAATGCCAGTTATCAGACAATGAGAGTAACTGGTAAGGTGAAGGGAAACCCTATTCACATTCTGATAGATTCTGGAAGCACTCATAACTTCCTAGACACAGGGTCAAATTAAAAGCACTTGTCCTTTTATGGTGACTGTAGCAAATGGGGAGACTATAATTTCTAAATCTGTGTGTCAAGGGTTTAAATGGCATCTTCAGGGGCATGAATTTGCTACTGATGTTAAGTTAGTACCATTGGGAGGCTGTGAAATGGTGCTAGGTATTCAGTGGCTGGAGTCCTTGGGACCAGTTCTTTGGGACTTCAAACAACTCAGAATGGAGTTTACTGTTCAGAGAAAGAAACATGTGTTGAGGGGCTGTCAGAGTGGAACATTGCATTGGGTGTCTGCCAAGCAAATGCAGGCCTCTTTAGCAAAACAGCCACCTGGAGCTCAGTTATTTGCCATGAGAGCTTATCCCTTACTTGAGTGCACCAACATGGAAGGGTCATATGTTAACCCCAGCATTCAGGGTCTTCTTCAGGAGTTTGAGGATATCTTTAAGGAACCAACCACCTTACCCCCACATAGGGTATAGATGATGGAATCTATAGATTCCATAATCTATACCCTTCCACAATTACCGTTCTTTTTCTAATGATGTATTGTAATTCAACTGGGAAACCAATTATACGTTATATTCATTAAAGATTAATGATCAATTATTGCTTCATCAATGATTTTTTGTTACTTGTACCTTGTTAGTTTAGGGTTAAGATTACTTTTTTCCAGATTTGGGGGTTTCTTATTGTGTATGGTGCTTTTATGGACATCAATGGAGGAGTGGTGCGGCTGATGGTGGTACGACAGAAAGGGCCGGCGGGACTATTGGTGGTAGAGAAGGAAACAGACGGCGTAAACGGCATAGTGGTGGGCCGATGATGGTGGTATTAGATGGGTGAAAGGTTTGAGGGTGGTCGCCGGTGCGAGGAGAAGCTGGTGGGGGTGTGGTCGCTGGTGATAATCGTTGGTGGGGAGGGCTGGTAGGAGGTGGATGTGGTTGAAGCTCCGATGCTCTTCTTCTATGCAAATTTTCTAGGTAGTACATGATTTTTGGAAATGGGAGGGGTAAAATGGTCAAATATGTACTGCGATGAGTAAAATGTGTACTGCGAAAATCAACACCCTTAATGTATTATTTTATTTTTTAAATGTATTTGATATCAATAATTAAATAAATAAAGGTAAAATTTGAATTTGAGTATATCTTATTTTCATTTAGCACTCAAATAATCTTTCTAATCAATTTTTTTGGGTATTGCTTTTTCACATACACAATTTACTCTTTCACATACGCATTTTACAATTATATCCCTCTCATTTTTTCAATCCATTTTCTCTCGTGTTTCTTTTGTTCCTATTTGTGCAGAATTCATTAATGAAGAATAGACTACACTACCTCCCACACCAACCTTTGAATGCTTAATTTCCATAATTCCTTTCGTTAATTCAATTGTTGAGACTAGTATATTTGTGGGTTGCGGTATGTGCAGATGAACTTTAATCGAAATAATTTATGTTGTTCATGATTCTATACATAATGATTTTGTTTTATTTTGAAAATTTGGTGTGCCAATTACTTGATTATTCTCCTGAATAATTGATTAATTATTGAATAAAACTTGTGCAGGTGAGCATTGAGACCTATTGTTCAATCCATTCATGGAGCAGTGATGATTTCGCAGCAACTACACCCTTTCTTAAATCAATATCCCAATTGAAAATTAACCCTAATAAAGAAAAATGATTAGATCAATTTAATCCACTAAAAATTATGGCCATTTGTTGATAGAACGATTTAACTAGTTGTTCTATATAAGAGTTAAGATTCATAATTGAAGAAAATGGGAGGAATTTGATTAGGTTTTAGGAGAAATTGAAAAGAGGAAATTTAGGTTATTTAATTTAGGGGAGGGTAATATTTGGAAATCTTATGAAAAAATGTATGTGAAAAAGTAAAATGCGTATGTGAAAAAGCAATACCGATTTTTTTTAGTCTTTCGACATCTCATTCCTCGTTCATAGATATCCCACACATTTAGACGTGTCCGCCTGTGTCGATATCCGACACATTGTCGGATATGGAACAACTAATTAAAAGGAGCGTCCATGCTACCTAATGTCACACCATCGCATAATGAAATTTAGATACACGTGTTTCACAATCGTAAGTCCTCTTACAAGTGGTCAACATTGCGGGTCATATTAATCCGTCTCTTTTTATAACCCACCAAATGTAAACGAACGGGTCATAATAATCCGCCTACGTTATTCTAATAGAAAAATTTCCGCCAAAATTAATTACTTTAGGATAACAATTAAATTCGGGGATGTAGCAAATTACCCCCATAACTTATGTATGTTGTGCAATTCAACCCTCTAAGTTTCACTTGTAGCAAATTACCCCCATAAGTTTTCAAAAATGTGCAATTAAGCCCAAATCAATTTTTCTACCGTTTTTTTTAACTAAAACATATTATTTTCTATTATAAAAATCATTTTAAATATATCTACTAAAAACTAAATACAAAATTTACATATTCAACAAAAAATATGAACCAAATTTAAGATAAAAAAAAATTGGACATTGTAACTTGACTAAAAAATAAAAATTCTCATATTATGAATATTTTTTCACCAAAATACAAAAAAAAAAAAAAAGAAAAAAAAATTGAACATGCTTTCTAATAATTAGAAATTTTAGGATTAATATTTGATCAATAATTTTGACTTTTAGTAATAGTAAATATATTTAATTTAGTAAATTTCATTAATTTCATTATTAAAAATAAAATATGTAGTGAATTGCACATTAAGAAAAACTTATGGGACCTATTTGCTACATTTATAAATTAAGGGGTTTATTTGCACATACTCCATAGTATCAAACTTATGGGGATGATTTGCTATATTTCCCCAATTATATTATCTCTCAACCCCAAAATGAAAGCTAACAATTATATTACCATCTCCGCCACTACGAGTAGCCCAATATAACTTTTCATTAACAATCATAGCTGCTCTGCAAAAAATGCCAGCATCATGATCAAAATCAAATTTCCGCCACTTATTATTTTTCCTAAGAGAGAAGATACAAACAGTATAAGTTTTAAAATTTCCCTGAAACACTGTTGACAAAACTTGAACATATTTGTAGTCATCAACAGAGGATGTATTTCCAAATCCCGGAGTCGCAGAAACTTTACCGCGGTTCCATATAATGAAGTATTCAGCAGAAGCAGAGGTTGAACAAATCAACCCATTGAAGCAACCTGTAAGTACAAGTAAATCTTTTCCGACCCCAAACTCAACGTCGAGCTTAACTAAATTATCCTCAAAACTGCCAGCAATTGTATCATCATCATCATCGTCATAAGAGAAAAGGTAACAATTCTTATAGCCCATGATAAACAAGGTGATAACTGATAACAACGGAAGGGTGAGAAAAGAGGAATTTGATAAGGTGGGCATTGACAAAAGCGGAAGAAAGAAAAAAGAGTAAAATACCATTGTTTAGAAACTGACTTAAATCGAAGAATGGATTCGACATGCAATCTTGTAAGTATTTCCTGAATGATAAAATCTTCAGACAGGCAGGTTTGTTGCAGAATCACATGTTTCTTTTTAGCATTATGTGGTTCTTTCTCCCCCATTTTCTCCAATCTTCACTGTAAATTGTGAGAGTAGGGAGTGATTGAGGTTGAAACAGGATTTGTTCATCTAAACTTAAGATTTGTGTGGGTAAGTAGGCTAACTAATTTGGATCCTCTTCTTTCCCTCTTCTTTTGGCTCGAATTTTAAGCACCTTTTATTGTTACGTTATGATGTAAGGGAAATAAAAAGAGAAATATACTACGGAGTACTTCGTATAAGATTGTCGTGTTATGTTAGGTTAGTTTGGACACTACTTGACCCGTCTTAAATTTAAGACGGATATACCCTCTTTTTATTTCCCTCATTTGAAGCATTTTGTCAAGGACCTTGTGTGCAAATGGTAATCTAACCTTCCCCAATCAAACTGTGCTAAGCTTGATATAGAATTTCATTAGCCAAACCCAAATTTTGTTGTGAACTATTGTTTAGAATGACATGACAGAGATATCGACTACTGAAGAAAGTTTAGTAATAGTAATTACCCTCCCCATTTATATTTGGTGTTATAAAACAAATCACTTTCAAGGGTCTACGAGATCATATTAGAGACAAATAAGCAAGCCAGCAAAGAGACAAGCATAGCACATACTGAGCAAAGGGGGCCAGCCATTCGTTGAATTCCTCCATCGTCTTTTTGATGATCTTTGCTGACTGCTATAGATTCCATCATTGATGTGCTTATCCAAATTCCGAGCCTCCTAATCAACGAAAGACATACACCCGCAAAGGCCAAAATCTTACTGATCTGGGTGCACCCATATGAAGACAGATTAATGAAGTCTAACAAGCCAAATAAACACCAATTCGTGTGCACTACCATCTGATAAAAAGCTTATTTTGCACGATAATTGAAGGATTAAACAGGTTTAATTACTAGAAACATGGTGCATGTAAATGAAGAAAATTGAACCAAATGCAAGGAACTACTTTGAACAAGTACAACACATTCACATAGAATACTATAAGCGACTTAGTTTTTATACATCATCATACAATGCCTTCCAACATGCCAAGGAGCAAGGGAATGTTGTATTGCATCTATGCTTCCGAAGGTTCCTCAATAGGAATCGGTGAAACTAGGCTTGGAACATATCTTGCCATCTTGAAAAAATGATCGAACCGCAAAAGCATTGTGTATTGCATAGGTTTCGTGCGTGTATCAACTATCCCCAACGTTCTAATTTTGAAATCCCATGGCTCATCATTGAATGGCCCCGTCACAAAAAACTTGCCAGTTCTCGTAAAACCGATCATTTCAGATTTCGTGTCTAATCTCAACCCTTTTGGCACACCAATAGATTTTACTATGGAAGGAGGTTTTAATATATGCATTGACTTGTCACCTGTAAATGTCTTATCGCAGTTGCACTTGCTCAAACACCCTCCCATGACTCCTAAGTCATCAAACCGGTCCAAGTTGAAGTTTACGATGTCAAACCTTTCAACCGCTAGATCAAAGCTAACAACTAACTTACCATCTCCGCCACTACGAGCACTCCAATACAATTTTTCATTAATCAGCACTGCTCGTCCGTAAGGAGCGATATGATCAAAATCAAAATCAAAATCAATTTTTCTCCACTTATTTTCCTTGAGAGAGAAGATATGAACAATATTACACGTACCATCATAGTCACCTCCCCCAATATCCCAAAGCACCGTCAAAATTCGAACATATTTGTAGTCGTCAATAGAGGACACATATCCAAATCCAGGAGCTACAAAAAAGCAGTGTTCATTATTAAAATGCTCTAAATACCCATATGATGCATATTTGCACAGCTTACGAGTAGCCGGGTTCCATATAATGAAGTATTCGTTAGAAGCTGGGTTTAAATTGAACATACTGCCTAAAGAAATCAACCCATTGCAAGACCCTGTAAGTTCGAGATCATCTTCCTGGATGTCAAAGTCGAAATCAAGCTTAACCAAATTATCTTTAAAATTACCAGAATTCTGATCATCATCATCATCATCATCATCATAAGAAAATAGGTAACAATTCTTAAGATCCATTATAAACAAAGTGTTAACAGGAGCAGAAGGGTGAGACCAGGGAGATTTCAAAAGGTGGGCATTAGCGAAATCGGAAGAAGAAAGACTAGAATACCATTTTTTGGAAACTGACTTAAATCGAATAACGGATTTGATGGACAATCTTGTAAGTATTTCTTGAAATATCAGATCATCAAAGAGATAACTTTGTTGCTCAACAACTTGTTTCTTGTTAACAATATTTGGGTGATTGTCTCCCATTTTCTGAAACATTCAATTGATAACAACTGTAAGATTACTATAATTGTTAACTAAAATGATGAAGATTTAAGAAACACAAAATTAAAGATCTGAATTAAACTTTTAACTAAAAACAAAATGTATAAGAAGGGGTAAAAACCTGGTGTTTGGTTTTGGAGTGAAGAAGTAAGAACAATGGTGTAGGACTGTAGGGGTGTAGCTGCATGTTGCTTATGTGAGTTATGTGGGTGTGTTTTGATACACGTGTTGAGATGTGCAAGTGGCCATGCTATTTTTCTGGGGTATTGCTCTTTCAAATACGGGTTTTACTCTTTCATATACGCATTTTTTGATTTTACCCTTTTATTTTTTAATCTATCTTGCCTTCTCTTCCTTTTGTCCCCGAATTGATAATTCACCAATTCATGGCGGATCTTGAACATTTTTTCAAGGTGGGCCAATTTAAATATGAAAAAGTTATAGAGTGCCATTTTGAAAAATAGAAAAAACTACCGTATATTTGTAACTTTATCTAATACTTGCTCACTTTATTTCACTTTTAGATGTTTGTTCCAAATTATGCTTACATATTATAAAAAAAAGGTAAGAAGAAGATGTTAATAAACGGGGTCCAAGGAGGGAAATAATATGATTAAAAGAACTTTTATAGTTATATGATTAAAAGAACTTTTATAATTATAGAAAAACGGTAATTATGATCTGCTTTTTTAAAATTATTAACTAAAAAGATATTTTAATTTTAGTTTCATAAGCAAAGAACATTAAAACCGAAACTTAAAGTCGATTTATTTACCGTTGTTTAAAATGCTTCTAAAAAAAGGTAGATAATGGAATGGAACAAACAACATATCTACATGTTAATAATAACATACTCACATTTTCACAAATTTTAAAAGGGATCAAATAAATATGAGTATTTGATTATAAAAAAGGAAAAATAATAAAATGAACTAAGAAAAAAAATGACTTAAAACAAATAATTCACCCAAAGAATATATAAAAGCTACTCCTACTAAATAAAGAAGTTGATAATGAGGTGGGCCAAGAAACTAAAAGTGTTATGGCCCAAGAAACTAAAAGTGTTAGTATTACAAACTTGTAATACTCCGTAGAACTTAGATCTTTCTCCGTAGCCCATACTTAAACTACTCGCAATTTGGTCCGTATGAAGCAAAGGGCTAATTAGCACACTTGGGCATCTTCTTCAGCCAGGGTGGGCCGGGCCCAGGGCCAGCCAAGGGAAGATCCGCCCCTGTTTACCATCATCATTTCATGAAGATCATCAACTGTTTCAATGAGGTTAGGAATTCATTGACAATGATTCCATCGTCCAACTATACATAAAAGTTCAAACCCGTTAAAAGGGCTATGACATTACCAAGATTCACCATTGACGGAACATGTTAATTCAATGGGGTTAATGATTACGATGATGATATTTTGTTAAATATGAAATGGGAAAAAAACGTCATATCTCAAATATAAGACTAGCAATTCTTGTATTATCATTCGAATGAATGCATGATTATACTCTCCACAAGAGAGTCTTGCATAATTATGTTCTTTTATATGTAGTTTGTTGATAAATCAAAGTAAATTACTCATTTTGTATGAAAATTAAGAGTGATAATTGAATAATTTCGGGGAAAATTTGATTAGGTTTCAAGAGATAGAGAGGAGAGAAAATTTGATTAATTGGTTAAGGAAAAAGGGTAATGTTTGGAAACTGAGTAAAAGTGGTACATGAAAGAGCAATTACGTTTTTCTGGTGTCACACTTAAGTAGCATCAAAACGGACACGGATACATAACACGGCATGCCATAAATTTAGAATGCGGATATGTTATTTAAATTTAATAAAATATATATTTTATTGTTATAATTAATGTACCATCTTATTTTTGTGAATGTATTTGATACTCCCTAACCCGGTCATTTGTTGTTCTTTTCATATTGAGGTGTCTCAGTGAGTTGTTATCCTTTCTATTTTAAGAATGAACTTGATGAATAATTTGATCACTCACATTCAATATGTTCCACTTGCCATTAAGTAATTGGACCATTTCTTTTTCCTTGGTTTTTGTGTCAAAACCAAAGGACAACAATTGACCAAGGACAGAGGGAGTATTAATTTAAATAATTAAAGGTAAAAATTGACTTTAACTATATCTTGTTCTCATTTACACTCAAATAATCCGTCTAATCAATGTTTTTCAGTCCTTCGACATCTCATTCTTCATTTATAGATATCCAACACATTTAGGCGTATCCACGTATATCCATGAGTGTCGATTTCCGACACATTATCGGATACAGAACGACTACTTAAAAGGAGTGTCCATGCTACCCAATGTCACACTATCACATAATGAAATTTATATACACGTGTTCCACAAGCGTAAGTTCTCTTACAAGTGGTCAACATTGCGGGTAGACCTCGGAAAACGGGTCAACGGGTCAGGTTCGGGTTGGGGCAATTTGGGCCGGGTCAGTTCGGGTTTCTCATTGATTTCGGGTTAATTCGGATTGGGACGGGTCGTTTCGGGTCTATTTCGGGTTTGTTGGTCAGGTTGTTTTGGATCAGGTTATTTTCGGGTCAATGAATAATAAAGAAATAGTCATAAGTATTTTCGGTTCAATTAGAGTTATATTTTGTCGGGTCATTTTCGGGCTTGGTGATTTCGGATCGGGTCATTTTCGGGTCGGGTCAAGAAGCTCGGGTCATGTTCGGATCGGGTCAGGTCAATTCGGGTCACTTCGGGTCTCGGGTCATTCTTTTCGGCTCGGGTCAATCGGGTCGGGTTGATTTTGCCAGGTCTAATTGCGTTTTATAACCCACCAAATGTACACGAACTAGTCATAATAATCCGCCTACGTTTTTCTAATAGAACAATTTACGCCAAAATTAATTACTTTAGGATAAAAAGATTGACGCCAAACTGTACCGTAAATTCGTAAATAATTATGTAAGCATATACTCTGTATTTTCCGAACTTACATTATATTATATGGAACTCACTCATCCGTGCTGGCTTGGGATTCGTGGTCGGATTAAGGTCAGGTCTGGCTCCCCTACTGGTGCGTGCTTCACAGGCAACGAACTCAATACTGGACATATTGAAGAGTTTAATAACCTCATAGGATGCAGAAGACATTTGAGAGCATTGAGCTTGAATGTCGTTTTTGTGTTTGTTTTTCATTAATTGTGTGTAAAGATACAACAGAGAAGTTTTGCATAAGTATATGCAATGTTGGTTATTGACCAACAGACAAAGAAAAAGTTCCTGCCAAGTACTTACTAGCCTTACTCTATATTTGACTCTAGTTTGTACTATGTAAGAACAAAATCTGACCCTACTCAGATTTTGCTTAGGATCCTTTTCTCCTTTGTTTTAAATGGACATAAGCTCTATTATTAGATGTTATTTTAGTATGTAAGTTGTTTGTGCTTGGACTCGCTTGTGAATTGGACTTGGACTGTTTATCCTCCTCTTTACACTCCCCCTCAAGATGAGAGTGAAGTTTTGATGTAACTCCCATCTTGGACAGTAAGTGATTTTGCTGGGAGATGGAGCATGACTTGGTGAAGACGTCAGCAACTTGGTCCTTGGTATTGACATAGGAGGTGGTGAGTAGGCCTTGTTGTATCTTTTCTCTGATAAAGTGATAGTCCACTTTAATGTGTTTAGTGCGTTCATGGTACACTGGATTAGTAGCAATTGCCAGAGCTGCTTGATTGTCACATTTGAGATGTGCTGGACCTATATGTTTAAGTCCCAGGTCTTGAAGCAGCTGGAATAACCAAGTCACCTCACAGGTAGTCATTGCCATAGCTCTGTATTCAGCTTCTGCTGATGACCTTGAGACCACAGATTGTTTATTTGACTTCCATGAAATATGAGAGTTACCAAGAAGGATGCAGTAGCCTGTGGTTGACCTTCTGCTGTAGGGACAGGATGCCCAATCGGAGTCATAGTAGGCAGTCAATTGAGCTGTTGAGTGGCTGGCAAACAAGATCCCCTGACCAGGTGCAGATTTAAGGTATCTGAGGACCCTCCTAGCTGCCTACATATGGTCAGATGTGGGAGCTTGAAGAAATTTACTCAACAGTTGGACTGAGAAGGCGATGTCTGGTCTGGATATGGTCAAGTAAATCAGCTTTCCCACCAGTTGTCGATAAATATAAGGTTGAGGAAGGGGAGTCCCTTTTCTTGGTTCAAGTTTGATAATGGGATTGACTGGTATTTGTAGAGTCCTTGATTTATCCATGCTAAATGTTTTGAGGAGATCAAGGGTATATTTTTGTTGAGAGATGAAAATCCCTGCATGGCTTCGTGTCACCTCCAATCCCAGAAAGTAGGTCAATTCTCCAAGGTCCTTCATGTGAAATGAAGAGTTAAGGTGTGCTTTAAGGTCCTGTATTTCAGATGAACTGTCACCAGCATTAACCATATCATCCACGTAGATCAACACAACCGTAGTGCTGCCATTTTGTTGTTTAACAAACAGAGAGTGATCTGCATTGGACTGCCTGAACCCACAGAGAAGTAAGGCTTGAGACAATTTTGAAAACCATTATCTAGGTGCCTGTTTCAACCCATAGAGAGATTTGAGTAACTTGCACACCTTGCCATCAACATTCTTATCCTCCTCCTTTGGACCAGGAAGTAAAATTCCATCAGAGTAACCCTGTGGGAGCTTCATGTACACATCTTCCAGAAGGTCACCATGAAGGAATGCATTGGCTACATCCATTTGACATGTTTCCCAATTGTTAATGGATATAATAGCAAGGAGAGCTCTTACTGTTGACATTTTGGCAACTGGTGCAAATGTCTCATCATAGTCTATTCCATGCTTTTGCCTAAATCCTTGCACAACTAATCTGGCTTTATGTCTCTCAACTGACCCATCTGGATTGAACTTGGTTTTATATATCCACTTACAGCCTATGGCCTTCCTTCCCTTGGGGAGAGTAGTTAGTTTCCAAGTATTGTTGTCATGTAAGGCTTTCAGCTCAAGGTTCATGGCTTGGATCCATTTTGAGTCTTTAATGGCTTCTTGAAAAGATATTGGGTCAGTAGTCTCAGTGATAAGACTTATGTGGCCAGCAAATGGTCTGTCTAAATGTAGCTGGACAACATTGGCTACAGTTGAAGGAGCCATGGTTGGGTTTATGACTATATATGAAGTCCTTAACCCATCTTTGGTGCACTCCGTTCTCTTCTTGGCATATCCGAAGTGACAGTGACCTCAGTGTCAAGACTATTGTCCTGATGTTGTTCTTCACGGGTGGTGAGTTGTGTTTGCGCTGCAGTGATGGATGTATCAGGTTCCTTAGGAAGGTCTTCTGCATGAGCATTTGCTTCAATAAAGGCAGTGGTATCTCCCATTAGAGGGGAAGGTTCCTGATATCTCCCTGAATGAAGGGAAGGAATATGTTGAGCAAAAATTTTAATCTTGCAAGGGAACACCCTTTCAAAGAATTTTACATCTCTAGATACAAAGACAGTCTTCTTCACTATAGCATACACCGTATATCCCTTTTGAGACAGAGGATATCCAATGAAAATGCATGGAATGCCCCTAGGTTAAAACTTGTCTTTATCTCTACTAGGGTTGTAGACTATGGCCAAGCAGCCAAACACCTTTATCTTCTCATAGCTGGGAGGTTTGTTGAACAGTGCTTCATAGCATATCAGGTACGTATAATAAAACCATACCGAATAATTTTGCTCAGCCCTAGTTCATTGTTTATCCTTCATCACGACGGAACATATCTTGCAATAATAACCGACTCTTCAAATCACAGAAGTACAAATACAGCATCAATTATGTACCTGTGTGGCTGTGTCAACCCAACATACGACTCTTGTAATCCCTAAGCTGATTAAAGGACCACGCCAATGAATAATAATTCTCCAAGTATATTTGACAATGACGTTATATGTTCCTCACCCCTAAAATCACTCTTGTCCTCAATAGTGTAGACGGAAGACAAAATTGAAACATTATCTACCAGAATTCAGATCATATGACAGACAAATATAAAAGAGAAATTAATAAACAACACATAGAAATAACAAATGGATTTTTAATTAGGTTGAAAAACCTACTCCACCTTGTGGTGCTGTAAATATTGAAAAAAAAAAAACAGTACTCTGCTTCATTGGCTAACCATAAGAACGAAAACAATGGGGAACAAAATAACCAACAACGAAATATATTCTGCCGCCCAGTAAATAAGAGCATTATTTTCTCTAAGGTATGTTTTGAATTTTGATGGCAAAGTGTATTTCGGTATGGAACGCAAAAACTTATATGCCATGATCGTAGTTGCACAACGAAAAGTAAAAGGCATATAAACACGATGTGTCTATGTTTATGTCGTAAAATCACGATGTTTCTATGCCTTAAAGAACTCTGTCGTACAAATATGACTATCACTCAAAAGACGTACTGAGCAAGGAATAAAAACTACGCATAACATTATCTCAAAGGACATCATGAATCATGAGTTACACAATTCTGATGGTCTGAGAATACCGAGACTCTTATTATCAGCTCCAACATTGCATAATCACAACAGAACTGAATGTTAACGTCTTAACGATGTACTGCAACTATTTCTAATTCAAGCAAATTAGAACTGAAACTAACACATACGAGTATAAGACAAAAATGCTCATGGAATGCACTTTATTAAAAACATAAAAAGCTCATAGCTCACCTGAGAATATAGATATTAAAGGCCCAAATTTCCACCACAGAGTTCGTCGTTATCATTGAAAAATTTGAACAATCAATCAGTCTTAAGAAGTACGGGCAAATAAGCAATCAAGCAACGAGTTAATCATAGTACATACTGCACTTTCAGACTGTCTTGAATCTCTATGCATCTAACAGAAATAAAGACGAAACTGTAGAAGATGGTGCATGGGAAAAAAAAGACACAAACTAGAGCAAAACATTCCAAACAAACAGACATTCATGATTCATGTGCAAAATCATCTGGCAATTAGCATATTTTGTTGGTCTGATAAATTAACTGTTAATCTGCCTTACTACAGACTTGGTGAAAGTAACTATAGAAGATGAACGACTACTCTAACAAGTACAAGACAGATGGTTAAGATACTACACATAATTTAGATTTTCACTTTTTCAGAAAACATACAAAATCTTCACACAGGTTAATGAACAATGTAGTGCATCTATGGCGTTGACAGCTCCTCAATGGGTAATGGTGAAACTAGGCTTGGACAATATCTTGCAATATCAATCAAACTGACTTATTTTAACTAACTGTGTTGACAGTTAATCGGGCCTGCTAGAGACTTGGTGAAGGTAACTGTAGAAGATGGAATCAAACCTAAACTACTACTCTAAGCAGTTAACACAGTTAGTTAAAATACTCCACGCAATTTAGTTTTTCAGAACACCATACAATGTCTTCAGACAGGCCAACGAGCAAAGGAAGAACGTAGTGCATCTATGACCACGACAGCTTCTCAAAGGGAAAAGGTGAAACTAGGCTTGGAACATATCTTGTAATATCAATCATCTCATTGAACCTCAAAAGCGTTGTGTATTGCATAGGTTTAGTACCTGTATCAACTACCCCCAGCATTCTAGTATCGAAATCAGTCACCCTATTAGTGATTGCCCCTGTCACAAAAAACTTGCCAGTCCTCGTAAACCTGGTCATTTGAGAGGTCATGCCTAAGCTCAACCCCTTTGGAAAACCAATCGATTTCACCATCACCCCGGAAGATTAATATATGTGCATTAACTTGTTATCTTTATTTGCGAAATCAGAGTCGCACCTGCTCAAACACCCTCCCATGACTCCTAACCAGTCCATGCGCTCCAACTTAATTACGTCAAACCTCTCAACCCCTAAATCAAAGCTAATAATAATATTTATATGACCAGGAGAAAGAACAAAAGCAGGCCAATATAACCTTTCATTTGTAAGCATTACGTGTCCGGTAATAAGGAAATCATGACCATAATCAAAATCAGATCTTGTCCACTTATCTATAAAATACTATTAAAAGCCTAAACTAAAATGGCTCATAAAGTCCACGTCAACAAAGCCACGTGTTATTGTAAAAAGCCACGTCAGATAATTACTATGCCACATTTGATTTGCTAATGACACGTTTGCAATCAAAATGCCAACACATAAACTTTTATCAATTTTATAACTTTGTCTTTAATCAAATACCAAATGTTCCCGTGCTCCTATTTCCTTCCTCCCCAAAACCGATATAAAATTGATAAACAAGGATGACACACGCATATTCCGGTCACCGCCGATCGTCGGTCTCGCCTACCAACGGGTTACTCCAGCTTCCCACCACCATGTTGAATTCGTATTATGCCGTTCAATGTTACCGTATAACGCCGGCCGACCGTCAGTTCGTCATACGGCTGCCGGAAACCTCAAATGGTCCGTTATCTGTGTTTGTAATCGCTCCTCAAAGGGTCGCCCATCATATATACCTACTTTAACAAGGGTTTAGGAGATAGTTGTTTAACCGCGGGAAAAAAAGAATAAAAAAAATAATATTCCGTATTAACTAACCCTTCGTATTACTATAGTCATAATGTCAGATGTTGTGGAACAACAGAAACTCAAGAGTCCGCTCTCTTCATCTCCCTATTGACATTAGATACTCAATTAATATTTTGTCAGTTACATAAAATAAGTGAGTATTTATGCAGATTTTGACCACTCTTCGTTTTGATCTCCAATCTCCATTTAGTTTCTAAAACAAGCCCTCATTCAGGTAAAACTCTTTGTACAACAATTTCATTTCTACTGTAATTTTACGAAGTAGTTTGAAGGTGACTTTGCTCGACAAAAGTACACAATGTCAGAAATTTGGTATTTATAAGTTAAAGTAATACCGTATATTTCTTTATTAAGAGGCTTCTCTTTATTTTTATATTGTTTGAATTGCTGTTTAGAAGTTGATGTATGGAAGGTGCTCAATGAAATTTCCCAAAGGAAACTAAAGTACAAGGTGATTTCTAATTTTCTAATATCTATATGAAATTATGCTTCTTATATTTTTGTGACTTGGTTGTAGTTTCTTTTTATTGATATTGTATAGCTTATGATGAGTATATGATGAGTTATCCTTAAACCTATAATGACTTAATGAGTATTTGGAGTGTTCAGTGGAACAAATATTGCGGATTTGATCGTTTGGTTGATTTTATTTTTTCAGTGACGGGGTCCTCTACAATTGAAGTGAGCAAGAGAATAGTTCGAAATAAAGGAACTTCCTTCAATAACGTTGATAGAGGTGACGTCAACAGTCACGTATAGGCATCTCTCCTACTAGAGTCTAGAGGTGTTGTACTTACTGTCCTTTAACCTATTTTATGCTTCATATGATTTCACTTATTTTGTAGATTTTTAAAATGCAAATTTATATCCATGGCCAAGAATAAGACTTAGATCCCACTGATTTATTTATGTAGTGTCGTGAAATTTTCTTCATTTTCTTTTCTGTTTCAACTCCACCATTATAGTTAAGGTAGTGTGTAATAATAATAAAAAAAAAATATAACTATCTCTAGTGAAGTGTCATGAATTTTTGTTTGAGTGTGTTTTAGTAAAATTCTTAACTTGAATGTCGTACTTTAATGTTCATCATTCGTGCAGAAGGATTCACAAATGGAGATCGACATCAACAACAATGTAGTTGGCTTCGTGCAGAAGGGCTCATAATTGGAGATTTACATTAACGACCATGGAGCTTCCTTCGTTATTCGATAGTTTAGTAGCTGAATGCATTTTGCCAATTGGCTTGGTCATTATATTAATAGGTTTTAGGATCTCAAAAAAAAATACATATTAATAGGTTTTGACTTTTGAGTGCCAACCAGTAAAAAGACCTCTTTGGTTAGGCCACACTTACTCCGTATTATTAATTATGTTAAGGAGTATGTAATACAAAATTATTCCAGTAAGTGGATTATACATCTGATGTAGTACATCTGATGGTATAGTTTTTGAGCATTAACATAAAGTTTTTGAGTTTTAATATTAAGATTTTGAGTTTTATCATAAAGTTTTTGAGTTCATTTAAACATTAATCTCAAAAAGTTATAACTCAAAAGAATTACATATGAGCTCAGAAAATTTTGATTTTTGAAGTCATAAAACTAAAATGTAATTTATAAACTCTATAAAACTCAAAAAAAGACACAAAAACTCATAAATTCATTAAGTGTGAGGTAGTACATCCGGTGTACAATTCTTTTTCTAAAATTATTAAGTGCTCTTGTAGATTTCTCATATTTTTTGTTTCATGGTGGCTTATTCTCTTATTCAATGTCAATAGAACGTGCAAACTAAAGTATATGAAATTCCATAATAAATTGTGGTCAAAGCCCAAACAAATGTTTACTTATGAATTAATATAAATTGGACATCATAAACGATCCCGTGAATTTCACGGGCTCCAAAACTAATTTTACCTCAAAGAGAAGATATGAACAATACAATTAGTATCCCCATTTCCCATACTCCGTTTCAAAATTCGGATAAATTTATAGTCATCAACAAAGGATGCATACCAAAATCCACAAATTACGTGACGGACTTTAGTTTCATCATTAATACGCTTAATGTAGACATCTGTTTCATATTTGTGCATTTTACGTGTAGCCGGGTTCCATAAAATGAAGTACTTATCCGAAACTGGGGTTAAACAAATCAACCCACTGCAAGATCCTGTAAGTTCAAGATCATCTTTCTCGAATCCCAACTCGAGGTCAATTTTAACCAAATTATCTTCAAAATTACCATAGTTTAGAAACCGACTTAAATCGAAGAATTGATTTAATGGGTAATCTTGTAAGAATTTCTTGAATAATTAGATCATCATAGAGGTAGCTTTGTTGCTCAACAACTTGTTTTTTTTTTTTTTTTTTTTTTTTTTTTTTCAGAATTTAAGCCTTCGTCTCCCATTTTGAAGATCTTCAATCGTAATGTAATAAAGGGGAATTTCGAAGAAATAAAAGCTGGAGACAGTTGGCAACCAGCTGGAAAACCCGAATTCTAACAGATTCAGTTAGAGAAATTTGGCGGGAAAAACAGTGAAGCAAAGTCTTTAAATAGGTTGTTAGAGGTTGTTAGATTTATTCCTCATCAATTGTAAACATTTCTCCATTGTTGTCAGAATCGCGATTCGATCCAACGGTTCTATGACTTTACGATCCAAAAATACTTGACCGATCCTGGATCCTACGATTTTATCATGGTTGTAGAATCTTACGATCCTATTAATTTGAAAATTTTTAGAGATGGGATCATAACACGATCCTACGATTTTACGATCCGATTCCTAACAAAAATATTAATATATATTTTTATATAATGACACCGTAAAACCTAAATTTCGTATAAGTTGTAGAAATATGTTTTTACAATGATACCAAAATCATTAATTACCAATATTTTATGAATAAATATTATTAAATAAGTGTTTTGATCTTCAATTATATGTTTTTATCAAATAAAAAATTATATTTAGTAAGTTCCTAGAATCTTGCGATTCTACGATCCGATTCTACCGATTCGATCCTACCATCCCCATCGATTCAAAGTAAAATCCCGATCCTAACAACATTGCATTTCTCTCTAGTTTTCTCTTTCTAAACCTTACTCAAATTCTCTGTAATTTCTGTAATCGTGTAATCATTCGATTATCAGGAATAATAACAACAATTCGATTCTCTTCCATTTCAAGAATCTTATAGTTGTTTCCAGTTTTCCTCGAATTAATTCGGAATTCATATCAATTTGCACTACAAGAAAAACTAAAACAGGCGACCGAAATTTGGCGACTGATATTGGTAGTTGCCAAATTGGCGACTGATTCACAAATTAGCGACTGAAATCAGTCGCTAATTTGGCGACTGATTTTTTTAAAAGGGGAATCTAATTTGGCGACCGATAATCAGATTTGGCGACTGATTTCAAAGTAGTCGCCAAATTGGCGACTGAATTTCAGTCGCCAAATGGCTTTTCGGTCGCCAAAATTTTTTATAGAAAAACGGACACTCCTCTCTCCTGCTTTACTCTTTCGAAACAAAAAAAAAAAGAGAGGAAGCAGCAACGGGCGATTAAGGCGACGACAACAACCACACAACCACACAACCACACCACCACATCCACCACCGTGGCCACCGTTCTCATTGCCTCCATCACTCTCTTTAATTAGGTTAGTTTTTTTTGTTTAATTTCAGTTTAATTAGTTTAATTTATTAGATTAATTTGTAGTTAGTTTGATTAATTTGTGGTTAGTTTGTTAGATTTATTTGTAGTTAGTATGTTAGATTAATTTGTAGTTAGATTTAGTTTAATTTGTGTTTGAATTAAAAGGGAATGATTAAGGGGGTTTGTGTTTAGGTTTAGGGTTATGGGTGGGGGTTTGGTCGGCGGTGGGTGGCGGTGGTCGTGGGTGGCGGTGGTCCGTGGGTGGCGGTGGTCTGTGGGTGCGGTGGGCCTTGGTGAAACCGTCTCATTATTATTATTATTAGTATTAGTATTAGTATTATTATTAGTATTAGTATTATTATTATTATTGTTATTATTATTATTATTATTATTATTATTATTATTATTATTATTATTATTATTATTATTATTATTATTATTATTATTATTATTATTATTATTATTATTATTATTATTATTATTATTATTATTATTATTATTATTATTATTATTATTATTATTATTATTATTATTATTACTAATTAAACCGTCTTATTATTATTAATAATATTAAGCTAAGTGAAACCGTCTTTTGCATTAATGGAATTAGCTAAGTGGAACCGTCTTTTGGATTAAGAGAAATTATCTATTAGCTAAGTAGAACCTTCTTTAGGACTTGATTTTGATAAATTTAGTTTGATAATTCATGTTATTGATGAATTGAGGTAGAATAATTCAAGGTAGTCGCCAAAATGGCGACTGAATTGCAGTCGCCAAATCCCAATTCAGTCGCCAAATTACATCAGCCAAACTGGCTACGTCACCCAAAAAAGGCGACTGAATTGGCATTTGGCGACTGCTATTCAGTCGCCAATTTGGCGACTACCTTTAATCAGTCGCCAATTTGGCGACTACCCTATCAGTCGCCATTTTTGGCATTTGGCGACTGATTTGGCAGTCGCCAAATTTGGCGACCGACTTTAGTCGCCAAAGCTAGAAAAGGCGACTAAGGTCCGCGACTGACGTTTGGCGACTGATTTCAGTCGCCAAATTGATTTTGGCGACTGATTTCAGTCGCCAAAATCAGTCGCCTGTTTTAATTCTTTTTGTAGTGTTGCGTCATAATTCTAGTACATTGCAAGTGGTATCAAACTTCCTTCATGGGTAAAGCTTTCATACTGCAACAATGGTCAACAACAAGGTTAGGCGCAGCTCTGAGAATCAATTGGTCGATTCTTTGCAATCTTTGGAGGCCAAATTGAAGCATGTTCAGGAAGACATGATCAACATTCAAGCAACTTTGGGGGAAATTGCCCAGAAACAACAGCAAGATCGAATTGATTGGCAATCGGCATTGAAGGTGCAAGGGCAGGGGTTGGATCAATCAAATGCTCGAATGGAGGACATGTTGCGTCAATTGCATCAATTGGTGGCGAATAATCAGGGTAATAGTAATCACAGAGGAATTCTTAATGGAGGTATTCAAATAAACCCTAACCCTAATTCCAATTTTGCTCGTTTTTCCAAAATTGAATTTCCTATGTTTTAAGGGGATGATATTCAGGGGTAGTTGTATAAAGTAGAACAATTCTTTGAAGTTGATGCAACCTCTAAAAACATTAGAGTTAAATTGGTATCCATTCATTTAGAGGGTAAAGCTTTGTTGTGGCATCAGTCTTTAATGAAAACAAGACCCATTGGTGACTGGCCTACTTGGTCAGATTATAAGGTTGCAATGTTATTTAGGTTTTGGCACATCCCCTTATGATGATCCCACTGCTGAAATCATGAACTTAAGGCAAAAAGGTTTAGTAGAAAATTATCAGGATCAATTTGACAGCATCCTAAATAGAACTGTCTTAACTGAAAAACAGGCAATCAGTTGTTTTCTTAAGGATCTTGATGCTGACATATAGAGCACTGTGAGAATGTTCAAACCCCAATCTCTAGCAGAAGCATATTCTTTGGCCAGATTACAGGAAAACACATTGGCTTCAATTCATAAGAGAAATCATTCCAACTCACATAATTCACATAATAGACCAATTCTTGAAAAACCTAATTTTAAACCTTTTGTTTCCTTTCAGCTAAAACAGAATTCTCCATCTTTTACACCAAAGAATTTTTCAAATACACAACATTCCAATAATTCCACAAAAAATGCTTTTCAAAAAATTAAGTCAGTAGCGTTGAGTGAAAAAGAGGTGCAGGAAAGGAGAGCAAAAAACTTGTGTTTTACTTGTAATGAAACTTGGGCACCCAATCATAAATCATTGCACAATTACATAGTATCCAGGTTCTGACCTTGGAAGCGGATGAGGGGGATAGTCCTGACTCTGGAGAGGGGTCAGTTGAAGGACTTGAGCAGTCTGTACAGTCTGTTCAGTATTGGCAAGAAGACACTATTCCACCCTTAATTTCACTTAATGCTATCCATGGGAATGCCAGTTATCAGACTATGAGAGTAACTGGTAAGGTGAAAGGAAACCCTATTCACATTCTGATAGATTCTGGAAGCACTCATAACTTCCTAAACACAGGGTCAAATTAAAAGCACTTGTCTTTTTATGGTGACTGTAGCAAATGGGGAGACTATAATTTCTAAATCTATGTGTCAAGGGTTTAAATGGCATCTTCAGGGGCATGAATTTGCTACTGATGTTAAGTTAGTACCATTGGGAGGCTGTGAAATGGTGCTAGGTATTCAGTGGCTGGAGTCCTTGGGACCAGTTCTTTGGGACTTCAAACAACTCAGAATGGAGTTTACTGTTCAGAGAAAGAAACATGTGTTGAGGGGCTGTCAGAGTGGAACATTGCATTGGGTGTCTGCCAAGCAAATGCAGGCCTCTTTAGCAAAACAACCACCTGGAGCTCAGTTATTTGCCATGAGAGCTTATCCCTTACTTGAGTGCACCAACATGGAAGGGTCATATGTTGACCCCAGCATTCAGGGTCTTCTTCAGGAGTTTGAGGATATCTTTAAGGAACCAACCACCTTACCCCCACATAGGGTATAGATGATGGAATCTATAGATTCCATAATCTATACCCTTCCACAATTACCGTTCTTTTTCTAATGATTTATTGTAATTCAACTTGGAAACCAATTATACGTTATATTCATTAAAGATTAATGATCAATTATTGCTTCATCAATGATTTTTTGTTACTTGTGCCTTGTTAGTTTAGAGTTAAGATTACTTTTTTCCAGATTTGGGAGTTTCTTATTGTGTATGGTGCTTTTATGGACATCAATGGAGGAGTGGCGCGGCTAATGGTGGTACGACAGAAAGGGGCGGCGGGACTAGTGGTGATAGAGAAGGAAACAGACGGCGTAAACGGCGTAGTGGTGGGCCGATGATGGTGGTATTAGATGGGTGAAAGGTTTGAGGGTGGTCGCCGGTGCGAGGAGAAGCTGGTGGGGGTGTGGTCGCTGGTGATAATCGTTGGTGGGGAGGGCTGGTAGGAGGTGGATTTGGTTGAAGCTCCGATGCTCTTTTTCTAAGCAAATTTTCTATGTAGTACATGATTTTTGGAAATGGGAGGGGTAAAATGGTCAAATATGTACTGCGATGAGTAAAATGTGTACTGCGAAAATCAACACCCTTAATGTATTATTTTATTTTTTAAATGTATTTGATATCAATAATTAAATAAATAAAGGTAAAATTTGACTTTGACTATATCTTATTTTCATTTAGCACTCAAATAATCTTTCTAATCAATTTTTTTTAGTCTTTCGACATCTCATTCCTCGTTCATAGATATCCCACACATTTAGACGTGTCCGCCTGTGTCGATATCCGACACATTGTCGGATATGGAACAACTAATTAAAAGGAGCGTCCATGCTACCTAATGTCACACCATTGCATAATGAAATTTAGATACACGTGTTTCATAATCGTAAGTCCTCTTACAAGTGGTCAACATTGCGGGTCATATTAATCCGTCTCTTTTTATAACCTAACAAATGTAAACGAACGGGTCATAATAATCCGCCTACGTTATTCTAATAGAAAAATTTCCGCCAAAATTAATTACTTTAGGATAACAATTAAATTCGGGGATGTAGCAAATTACCCCTATAACTTATGTATGTTGTGCAATTCAACCCCCTAAGTTTCACTTGTAGCAAATTACCCCCATAAGTTTTCAAAAATGTGCAATTAAGCCCAAATCAATTTTTCTACCATTTTTTTTAACTAAAACATATTATTTTCTATTATAAAAATCATTTTAAATATATCTACTAAAAATTAAATACAAAATTTACATATTCAACAAAAAATATGAACCAAATTTAAGATAAAAAAAAATTGGACATTGTAACTTGACTAAAAAATAAAAATTCTCATATTATGAATATTTTTTCACCAAAATACAAAAAAAAAAAAAAAAAAAAAAAAATTGAACATGCTATCTAATAATTAGAAATTTTAGGATTAATATTTGATCAATAATTTTGACTTTTAGTAATAGTAAATATATTTAATTTAGTAAATTTCATTAATTTCATTATTAAAAATAAAATATGTAGTGAATTGCACATTAAGAAAAACTTATGGAACCTATTTGCTACATTTATAAATTAAGGGGTTTATTTGCACATACTCCGTAGTATCAAACTTATGAGGATGATTTGCTATATTTCCCCAATTATATTATCTCTCAACCCCAAAATGAAAGCTAACAATTATATTACCATCTCCGCCACTACGAGTAGCCCAATATAACTTTTCATTAACAATCATAGTTGCTTCGCAAAAAATGTAACACCCCATACTCCAAGTGCCTTACCAGGACCACTCAGGTATAAGGATACTACCATCTCGGTTGTCCGAGGCAATGAATATCATAAGACAATAAAGAAACATATTTTAAAAGTAATTATAGTTTAAGTGATTACATGTTCAAAACCAAAACTGACAAAAGGAAATACAAGTTCTCAAAACTATCTACTATCAAATACTATCAAGCGTCGACACGGCGGAAGACTTCTAAATTGCAACGTGGTGACTCATCCCGGCCTATCCCATACGCGTCATATCATACCGCTCAATAACTGTTCACCACCCCCGAATGGATCACCACAGTTTTCAAAACATTTAAACGGAGTCAGTACTAATCACACAACTCAATATATCAACAATAAGATAAACAGACAGCTTAACCGTCACACACACACACACACAATCACGCCGATCCCAACAATCTCAATCACCGATCGTCCACCTTGGACCACCGCCGATGGGGGACCGCACTGCCGTACCCACCAAATCCCCGCTCCTCATAATGAGCGATAACCTTGTCCATTAATGTGCACATCCCTTCTGTGGCGGGTTCCATAGAGAGCGAAACTAGGGCGTGAAGCCACTCCCGCAAGTGACCCCACTCGGCCCGAGGCCACGCCTCGCGAACCATAGACAACGATCACAACCACAATCACAATACAATTACTATATCAACCAACCAAACACAACACATCAACCAATATCCCATTATGGGACTAATGCGAGTAGGAAATCCTACCCGGAACAAAGAACACAATCGACGGTCTCAACAAACAGTATCACAAATCCTTTTCTACGAATCCTCCTCCTAACATATAATCACATAATTACTAACAATCACAAAACTAACACAAAACCCCCAATCCCAAAATTAGGGTTTAACGAAACTTGACGAAATACTATAAAATTGGTATGTAGATCTTACCCTCGACGCAAGGATCACAAAGGTATAAAGAACGATGGAATCCGACCTCTCAAGCTCCGGGATTTGTCAACAACACGGATGAATGCGAAGAACGTAACTTGAATCTCCTTTTTAATGTTATTAGGTTTGTAAAAGTGTATTATGAAAGTGACGGAAAGATTTATATATTAATCCGTGTTATTAACAAAACCCGTCGAATTATCACCCGCTAACCGAGCTACTCGATCGAGTAGCTAAAGTACTCGATCGAGTGCCCCCTTACTCGATCGAGTATCCTAGTTACTCGATCGAGTACCCAACAGGTCAGAAACTATTTTAAAACGCAACTCACCCTTACTCGACAGAGTAAGGCCTACTCGATAGAGTAACCAAAGACTCATAAATACGGAGTATTACAGTCTTCCCTCCTTAAAAAGAACTTCGTCCCCGAAGTTCAACCCATACATAAAAAACAAACATACTAACTCGGTCAAGACGCAACAAAGCTACTAAGAACTCAAAACAAAACCCCAACTTACCGAACATGAAACCATGAACTCTTAGTACCAACTCTACCAACTATTCCTACCTCCACACCTCGCTCACGATGTCGTATCAACTACATCATAAACTCTCCCGACACTAACTCCATACATAACCAACTACATAAACATCAAACGGAATGTTACATTCTACCACCCTTAAAAGGAACTTCGTCCTCGAAGTTTACTCACACTCATAACCTCATCATCCAACTGTCAACACTATCGAAGTATTCTCGCATTCCTAACCTTGAACTACTACAAGCACGTCCATGACCTTTTAACACTATCAACCACAACATATACAAATCCATACCTTATGCTACACCAACACTCTACTTCCAAATATACTACCATATGTACAACCATCAAAATCTCTTTTATCGCGTCCTACTCCTCTTAAGATAAATGTTACGTCCTCGTAACTCACTAATACTAAATCCTAGATATATCTTTTCATTATCCTTATCACCACCGCATGTCAAAGATAACCACCTATAACCTAAACACTCGCCATGCACATATCCAAGGCTCTCTTACTTAAACATTTTTCATACCTCAACTCATGCGGCACACCACCTAACTTATACCATAAAACTCGTAGCAAAATCACCATACTAACTCTCCATTCTTACTGCAAAACAACATACCTCTCTATGTAAGGCACCTATCTCCCAAAAGCATAACTCACGATCTACACTCGTTACGTACACTCACACTAGATCCTCAAGTTCTTTTCTTTATTACCGCAAAACTCAAACAAAACTTAACATGACACTAATTCCCAACACCCTACACCCACTGTTCCAAAATCTGATTATGAACCACCTGCAGCGTCCAGATCAATACAACACATGTTCCACCAATCACTTACCATGACTATGTCTAAAGCCTCATCTTAAAACAAGATCAAAAGTACTGTAACAACTTCTGACAACTGTGTCCCATCAACATAATGTCACTATACCATGACAACAACGAAAACATATACAACTCTCTTTCATATCATACTCTACCCTCATACCAAAACTTAACTGGTAAGAAACATCAATAAACAAAACAACTGTCTATCTGTACAAACTGAAACTCACAGGAAGCAACATCAAACAAAACAACAATTTATGTGTAACTGGTATGTACTTTCGAAACTCGAATCATAATCATCCCGCCTACTCCACCACAACCGGTGACGACATCGCAACACCACCACCAACAGCCACACCGCAGTGCGAAAATACCCGCATCACAACACTAGGTACCGTGCCCGGATCATCACCCGAGGCACCACAACTACACCGATAGACATCACAACAGACACAATCCCATAAACACTGACCCAACATAACTTCTCGAACAAGAAAAACTTACTCAAATCCACTTTACTAAATCACAATGCAACATGTTATATGAATTAAACAGATAATAATCTCATGAACATCATCCTTACCATTTCACGGAATAAACAAGTATCATCCATACACATACAATTTTAACTATCCATGCCAGATCAATCACATTATTACCTTTTTGAACCTCATTCCATTAGTATACCGTACCCAACATAAATTACAAAACAATCATATAACAACTTTATAATTATCACACCATACCGCTTCTTGTGAGGTCAGAACCTCACACAAACATTTACACGTATCATAGACCCGTAATCACATCCACCTAGTCAATCCTGATCACGTAAGTTACCACTCAACAAAGGTTACCTGTCGCCCGAGCTTAACTCATATGCCCCTCATAACATATTCTCCCATTCGCATATCCATCACCCCCTGCCAAATGTAATCATACTATTAATACTCAACTACTAACAACCGCCTCATATAACCACATCTTACACTCTCTCACAACCATACATATCAACCTGGTCTCTAAAAAAAATCAACCGCTTCAGAATTGTTACCTTTCTAATATATCCTCACCCTTAACCATTAGTCACAAACCATAACACTACCACTGTCCGGACATCAAATCCTTACACTCATCTCTAAATATCACGATTTCTTTCCTATCTTTGGTTAACATCCCAAATAACGAACATCAAATCCATCAACAAAATTACTTCAACATTCTTCCCAATACCATTCTTAACTGTATCATCATCTAAATCTCCACCAAAATCTCATATCATGCAGATATTCTACCAACTTCTTACTTTCCTGAATTCCTCAAAACTCAAGACTAATCATGTTGTCCCGAAACTCCTCTATAACCATTAACTAACATCCTCATGATTGGTAGCACACATCTCGACAACTCCTTACCTCTATATCACACAACTCCGGTCAACATTTTCTTAGTTTTATTCCCCTCATTCTTTTTCTTTTACACTCTACAAAATCAATTAACCATTCAACTCCTTATCACTTCTACCTAACTCTTTAGTGTTCCGGTTACTTTCTCACTGCTCCAAAACTCACATCTAATTATTTCATATCGATATCATCTCACTCTTTCTTACCACAAATATTCTCTTATTATGTCATCAATCACCCTTGCCACTAATCCATCCATAGAATCAACGTTTACTGTTCAACAATTATATCTCTAGAAATCAAAATTCCTTTCATACCGCTAATTGCCCAAGGAAATCACACAGTAGTTTCATCTCTTAATAAACCAAATCTCCCAAACTCATTCACTGTCTACAAATCCACCTCGCGACATGTCTCCACAAAGTTCACTATATACTACTCTTCTCAACCTTTTTAAAACGAACTTTCACTATGTATATTCTTAACCCACACGACTCCTAACCATCCTCCTCCATGATTCTTTACACATCTCAAGATGCCACCATTTGCGTCCCTCATTTCAATCCTTTCATTCTCACGTTCCATAAACTCACATCATCCCTTGCCCCCATTTAATTACTTTTGCATTACTCAACGTACAAACATATCGCTCATCTCATCTCACAAAACATGCTCTATGTCTCAATAAACCATAACGATCATCCTTTTCTTTTTCCACTATCTATCACAACCACGTATAACTCATGTCCTCCCACCGAACTCATACTCACCACAGGTGCCACTCACTACACCACAAGATTGGGTAACTTACGCGTCAAGACCAACGTACATGTAAAACAATGCATAAAGAAGCAAAATAACAACTTTGAATTAAACATAATATGCAATGAATTCAAAAGATAAGCATATGACCCAAAATAGGGGTCACTAGATCGAGTACTGGACACTCGATCGAGTAAGTGACTTACTCGACCGAGTAGGTGAAGATCAGAAGCATGTAAAACAAATCACCAGGGCTACTCGATCGAGTAACTAACGTACTCGATCGAGTCCCCCCCTACTCGATCGAGTACCAAGGCTACTCGATCGAGTACCTACGCATTTCTCAGCACTGTCCAGTTTTCGTAAAACAATCATAACTCACTCATTTCTTGGTCGTTTTGGGCGTGTGACCTATCGTTAGAATCGTAAAAGGACAAGCTATCACCTCCAATTGGAATCACATTAAAATCATTTATGCATCTAAAGTTATAACAGTTTAAAGACAACCTCCCTATAATCGAAAACACAACTACTTGATTTTACTTCCCAACAACTTAAACGACAACATGGTAAAAAAAAAAACAACTCGATGCTCATAAAACCAGTATCCCTAACCACATGTTACTAACTTCAAAAGCCAAGTAACAAATAACTCGATGCACATATATCATTCAACTTACCAATCACATATTACCCACATGTTTTTATTATATAACTTTACGTAAACAAAAGGGTTCACAATTATATGACATCAAGTATCATATTCACATGTTACTAGCATAACAACCTTATAAAATCTCTTCCATCATACAACATGCGTTATAAAAAAAAAATATCATATTATCATGCAACAATTATCATCTTTTCCACCAATTATTCATGCTCTTACTCAAACTTTCAGCTATATAAACTCGTACAACACTACCAACAACATATATGTATACATAACTCTATGTATAACTCCAATCAAACAAATTTTCTTTCCGTATTTCTATAATGCCATATCGTAAAACAACTATCATATTTTCAATCAATAATACGAAATCACATCATCACCATCTTTTCTACACATTCCCCATTCTCAACATACATACATCCACTGATTCATGCCACACATCACTACATAGGTACACAATACACAGGGTAAACACATAGCGATCCCGACTCATATCCCATAGTGACCGGTTCAAAATTGTAGGGCGAGTTCGCGACTTTAAGACGTCTCCCAAGTCTTTGCATTAGCTCCTACAACTTTTACCCCGGTTTCATTTTAATTGACTCCCTATATTCATTAAATTCATTGGTTACAGGTTTCAGGATTGTCGCTCTGATACCATTTGTAACACCCCCATACTCCAAGTGCCTTACCAGGACCACTCAGGTATAAGGATACTACCATCTCGGTTGTCCGAGGCAATGAATATCATAAGACAATAAAGAAACGTATTTTAAAAGTAATTATAGTTTAAGTGATTACATGTTCAAAACCAAAACTGACAAAAGGAAATACAAGTTCTCAAAACTATCTACTATCAAATACTATCAAGCGTCAGACACAGCGGAAGACTTCTAAATTGCAACGTGGTGACTCATCCCAGCTATCCCATACGCGTCATATCATACCTGCTCAATAACTGTTCACCACCCCCGAATGGATCACCACAGTTTTCAAAACATTTAAACGGGGTCAGTACTAATCACACAACTCAATATATCAACAATAAGATAAACAGACAGCTTAACCGTCACACACACACACACAATCACGCCGATCCCAACAATCTCAATCACCGACTGTCCACTGGACCAGCTCTGCCAGTGGGGGACCGCAGCCGTACCCACCAAATCCCCGCTCCTCATAATGAGCGATAACCCTGTCCATTAATGTGCACATCCCTTCTGTGGCGGGTTCCAAAGAAGGCGAAACTAGGGCGTGAAGCCACTCCCGCAAGTGACCCCACTCAGCCGAGGCCACGCCTCGCGAACCATAGACAACGATCACAACCACAATCACAATACAATTACTATATCAACCAACCAAACACAACACATCAACCAATATCCCATTATGGGACTAATACTGAGTAGGAAATCCTACCTGGAACAGCAACACAATCAGACGGTCTCAACAGCTGTATCACAAATCCTTTTCTACGAATCCTCCTCCTAACATATAATCACATAATTACTAACAATCACAAAACTAACACAAAACCCCCAATCCCAAAATTAGGGTTTAACGAAACTTGACGAAATACTATAAAATTGGTATGTAGATCTTACCCTCGACGCAAGGATCACAAAGGTATAAAGAACGATGGAATCCGACCTCTCAAGCTCCGGGATTTGTCAACAACACGGATGAATGCGAAGAACGTAACTTGAATCTCCCTTTTAATGTTATTAGGTTTGTAAAAGTGTATTATGAAAGTGACGGAAAGATTTATATATTAATCCGTGTTATTAACAAAACCCGTCGAATTATCACCCGCTAACCGAGCTACTCGATCGAGTAGCTAAGGTACTCGATCGAGTGCCCCCTTACTCGATCGAGTATCCTAGTTACTCGATCGAGTACCCAACAGGTCAGAAACTATTTTAAAACGCAACTCACCCTTACTCGACAGAGTAAGGCCTACTCGATAGAGTAACCAAAGACTCATAAATACGGAGTATTACAAAAAATGCCAGCATCATGATCAAAATCAAATTTCCGCCACTTATTATTTTTCCTAAGAGAGAAGATACAAAAAGATAAGTTTTAAAATTTCCCTGAAACATCGTTGACAAAACTTGAACATATTTGTAGTCATCAACAGAGGATGTATTTCCAAATCCCAGTCGCGAAACTTTATCGCGGTTCCATATAATGAAGTATTCAACGAAGGCGAGAGGTTGAACAAATCAACCCATTGAAGCAACCTGTAAGTACAAGTAAATCTTTTCCGACCCCAAACTCAACGTCGAGCTTAACTAAATTATCCTCAAAACTACCAGCAATTGTATCATCATCATCGTCATAAGAGAAAAGGTAACAATTCTTATAGCCCATGATAAACAAGGTGATAACTGATAACAGCGGAAGGGTGAGAAAAGAGGAATTTGATAAGGTGGGCATTGACAAAAGCGGAAGAAAGAAAAAAGAGTAAAATACCATTGTTTAGAAACTGACTTAAATCGAAGAATGGATTCGACATGCAATCTTGTAAGTATTTCCTGAATGATAAAATCTTCAGACAGCAGGTTTGTTGCGTAATCACATGTTTCTTTTTAGCATTATGTGGTTCTTTCTCCCCCATTTTCTCCAATCTTCACTGTAAATTGTGAGAGTAGGGAGTGATTGAGGTTGAAACAGGATTTGTTCATCTAAACTTAAGATTTGTGTGGGTAAGTAGGCTAACTAATTTGGATCCTCTTCTTTCCCTCTTCTTTTGGCTCGAATTTTAAGCACCTTTTATTGTTACGTTATGATGTAAGGGAAATAAAAAGAGAAATATACTACGGAGTACTTCGTATAAGATTGTCGTGTTATGTTAGGTTAGTTTGGACACTACTTGACCCGTCTTAAATTTAAGACGGATATACCCTCTTTTTATTTCCCTCATTTGAAGCATTTTGTCAAGGACCTTGTGTGCAAATGGTAATCTAACCTTCCCCAATCAAACTGTGCTAAGCTTGATATAGAATTTCATTAGCCAAACCCAAATTTTGTTGTGAACTATTGTTTAGAATGACATGACAGAGATATCGACTACTGAAGAAAGTTTAGTAATAGTAATTACCCTCCCCATTTATATTTGGTGTTATAAAACAAATCACTTTCAAGGGTCTACGAGATCATATTAGAGACAAATAAGCAAGCCAGCAAAGAGACAAGCATAGCACATACTGAGCAAAGGGGGCCAGCCATTCGTTGAATTCCTCCATCGTCTTTTTGATGATCTTTGCTGACTGCTATAGATTCCATCATTGATGTGCTTATCCAAATTCCGAGCCTCCTAATCAACGAAAGACATACACCCGCAAAGGCCAAAATCTTACTGATCTGGGTGCACCCATATGAAGACAGATTAATGAAGTCTAACAAGCCAAATAAACACCAATTCGTGTGCACTACCATCTGATAAAAAGCTTATTTTGCACGATAATTGAAGGATTAAACAGGTTTAATTACTAGAAACATGGTGCATGTAAATGAAGAAAATTGAACCAAATGCAAGGAACTACTTTGAACAAGTACAACACATTCACATAGAATACTATAAGCGACTTAGTTTTTATACATCATCATACAATGCCTTCCAACATGCCAAGGAGCAAGGGAATGTTGTATTGCATCTATGCTTCCGAAGGTTCCTCAATAGGAATCGGTGAAACTAGGCTTGGAACATATCTTGCCATCTTGAAAAAATGATCGAACCGCAAAAGCATTGTGTATTGCATAGGTTTCGTGCGTGTATCAACTATCCCCAACGTTCTAATTTTGAAATCCCATGGCTCATCATTGAATGGCCCCGTCACAAAAAACTTGCCAGTTCTCGTAAAACCGATCATTTCAGATTTCGTGTCTAATCTCAACCCTTTTGGCACACCAATAGATTTTACTATGGAAGGAGGTTTTAATATATGCATTGACTTGTCACCTGTAAATGTCTTATCGCAGTTGCACTTGCTCAAACACCCTCCCATGACTCCTAAGTCATCAAACCGGTCCAAGTTGAAGTTTACGATGTCAAACCTTTCAACCGCTAGATCAAAGCTAACAACTAACTTACCATCTCCGCCACTACGAGCACTCCAATACAATTTTTCATTAATCAGCACTGCTCGTCCGTAAGGAGCGATATGATCAAAATCAAAATCAAAATCAATTTTTCTCCACTTATTTTCCTTGAGAGAGAAGATATGAACAATATTACACGTACCATCATAGTCACCTCCCCCAATATCCCAAAGCACCGTCAAAATTCGAACATATTTGTAGTCGTCAATAGAGGACACATATCCAAATCCAGGAGCTACAAAAAAGCAGTGTTCATTATTAAAATGCTCTAAATACCCATATGATGCATATTTGCACAGCTTACGAGTAGCCGGGTTCCATATAATGAAGTATTCGTTAGAAGCTGGGTTTAAATTGAACATACTGCCTAAAGAAATCAACCCATTGCAAGACCCTGTAAGTTCGAGATCATCTTCCTGGATGTCAAAGTCGAAATCAAGCTTAACCAAATTATCTTTAAAATTACCAGAATTCTGATCATCATCATCATCATCATCATCATAAGAAAATAGGTAACAATTCTTAAGATCCATTATAAACAAAGTGTTAACAGGAGCAGAAGGGTGAGACCAGGGAGATTTCAAAAGGTGGGCATTAGCGAAATCGGAAGAAGAAAGACTAGAATACCATTTTTTGGAAACTGACTTAAATCGAATAACGGATTTGATGGACAATCTTGTAAGTATTTCTTGAAATATCAGATCATCAAAGAGATAACTTTGTTGCTCAACAACTTGTTTCTTGTTAACAATATTTGGGTGATTGTCTCCCATTTTCTGAAACATTCAATTGATAACAACTGTAAGATTACTATAATTGTTAACTAAAATGATGAAGATTTAAGAAACACAAAATTAAAGATCTGAATTAAACTTTTAACTAAAAACAAAATGTATAAGAAGGGGTAAAAACCTGGTGTTTGGTTTTGGAGTGAAGAAGTAAGAACAATGGTGTAGGACTGTAGGGGTGTAGCTGCATGTTGCTTATGTGAGTTATGTGGGTGTGTTTTGATACACGTGTTGAGATGTGCAAGTGGCCATGCTATTTTTCTGGGGTATTGCTCTTTCAAATACGGGTTTTACTCTTTCATATACGCATTTTTTGATTTTACCCTTTTATTTTTTAATCTATCTTGCCTTCTCTTCCTTTTGTCCCCGAATTGATAATTCACCAATTCATGGCGGATCTTGAACATTTTTTCAAGGTGGGCCAATTTAAATATGAAAAAGTTATAGAGTGCCATTTTGAAAAATAGAAAAAACTACCGTATATTTGTAACTTTATCTAATACTTGCTCACTTTATTTCACTTTTAGATGTTTGTTCCAAATTATGCTTACATATTATAAAAAAAAGGTAAGAAGAAGATGTTAATAAACGGGGTCCAAGGAGGGAAATAATATGATTAAAAGAACTTTTATAGTTATATGATTAAAAGAACTTTTATAATTATAGAAAAACGGTAATTCGCAGTCTGTTTTTTAAAATTATTAACTAAAAAGATATTTTAATTTTAGTTTCATAAGCAAAGAACATTAAAACCGAAACTTAAAGTCGATTTATTTACCGTTGTTTAAAATGCTTCTAAAAAAAGGTAGATAATGGAATGGAACAAACAACATATCTACATGTTAATAATAACATACTCACATTTTCACAAATTTTAAAAGGGATCAAATAAATATGAGTATTTGATTATAAAAAAGGAAAAATAATAAAATGAACTAAGAAAAAAAATGACTTAAAACAAATAATTCACCCAAAGAATATATAAAAGCTACTCCTACTAAATAAAGAAGTTGATAATGAGGTGGGCCAAGAAACTAAAAGTGTTATGGCCCAAGAAACTAAAAGTGTTAGTATTACAAACTTGTAATACTCCGTAGAACTTAGATACTCCGTAGCCCATACTTAAACTACTCGCAATTTGGTCCGTATGAAGCAAAGGGCTAATTAGCACACTTGGGCATCTTCTTCAGCCAGGGTGGGCCGGGCCCAGGGCCAGCCAAGGGAAGATCCGCCCCTGTTTACCATCATCATTTCATGAAGATCATCAACTGTTTCAATGAGGTTAGGAATTCATTGACAATGATTCCATCGTCCAACTATACATAAAAGTTCAAACCCGTTAAAAGGGCTATGACATTACCAAGATTCACCATTGACGGAACATGTTAATTCAATGGGGTTAATGATTACGATGATGATATTTTGTTAAATATGAAATGGGAAAAAAACGTCATATCTCAAATATAAGACTAGCAATTCTTGTATTATCATTCGAATGAATGCATGATTATACTCTCCACAAGAGAGTCTTGCATAATTATGTTCTTTTATATGTAGTTTGTTGATAAATCAAAGTAAATTACTCATTTTGTATGAAAATTAAGAGTGATAATTGAATAATTTCGGGGAAAATTTGATTAGGTTTCAAGAGATAGAGAGGAGAGAAAATTTGATTAATTGGTTAAGGAAAAAGGGTAATGTTTGGAAACTGAGTAAAAGTGGTACATGAAAGAGCAATTACGTTTTTCTGGTGTCACACTTAAGTAGCATCAAAACGGACACGGATACATAACACGGCATGCCATAAATTTAGAATGCGGATATGTTATTTAAATTTAATAAAATATATATTTTATTGTTATAATTAATGTACCATCTTATTTTTGTGAATGTATTTGATACTCCCCCTGACCCGGTCATTTGTTGTTCTTTTCATATTGAGGTGTCTCAGTGAGTTGTTATCCTTTCTATTTTAAGAATGAACTTGATGAATAATTTGATCACTCACATTCAATATGTTCCACTTGCCATTAAGTAATTGGACCATTTCTTTTTCCTTGGTTTTTGTGTCAAAACCAAAGGACAACAATTGACCGGGACAGAGGGAGTATTAATTTAAATAATTAAAGGTAAAAATTGACTTTAACTATATCTTGTTCTCATTTACACTCAAATAATCCGTCTAATCAATGTTTTTCAGTCCTTCGACATCTCATTCTTCATTTATAGATATCCAACACATTTAGGCGTATCCACGTATATCCGGCGAGTGTCGATTTCCGACACATTATCGGATACAGAACGACTACTTAAAAGGAGTGTCCATGCTACCCAATGTCACACTATCACATAATGAAATTTATATACACGTGTTCCACAAGCGTAAGTTCTCTTACAAGTGGTCAACATTGCGGGTAGACCTCGGAAAACGGGTCAACGGGTCAGGTTCGGGTTGGGGCAATTTGGGCCGGGTCAGTTCGGGTTTCTCATTGATTTCGGGTTAATTCGGATTGGGACGGGTCGTTTCGGGTCTATTTCGGGTTTGTTGGTCAGGTTGTTTTGGATCAGGTTATTTTCGGGTCAATGAATAATAAAGAAATAGTCATAAGTATTTTCGGTTCAATTAGAGTTATATTTTGTCGGGTCATTTTCGGGCTTGGTGATTTCGGATCGGGTCATTTTCGGGTCGGGTCAAGAAGCTCGGGTCATGTTCGGATCGGGTCAGGTCAATTCGGGTCACTTCGGGTCTCGGGTCATTCTTTTCGGCTCGGGTCAATCGGGTCGGGTTGATTTTGCCAGGTCTAATTGCGTTTTATAACCCACCAAATGTACACGAACTAGTCATAATAATCCGCCTACGTTTTTCTAATAGAACAATTTACGCCAAAATTAATTACTTTAGGATAAAAAGATTGACGCCAAATGTATCAGTAAATTCGTAAATAATTATGTAAGCATATACTCTGTATTTTCCGAACTTACATTATATTATATGGAACTCACTCATCCGTGCTGGCTTGGGATTCGTGGTCGGATTAAGGTCAGGTCTGGCTCCCCTACTGGTGCGTGCTTCACAGGCAACGAACTCAATACTGGACATATTGAAGAGTTTAATAACCTCATAGGATGCAGAAGACATTTGAGAGCATTGAGCTTGAATGTCGTTTTTGTGTTTGTTTTTCATTAATTGTGTGTAAAGATACAACAGAGAAGTTTTGCATAAGTATATGCAATGTTGGTTATTGACCAACAGACAAAGAAAAAGTTCCTGCCAAGTACTTACTAGCCTTACTCTATATTTGACTCTAGTTTGTACTATGTAAGAACAAAATCTGACCCTACTCAGATTTTGCTTAGGATCCTTTTCTCCTTTGTTTTAAATGGACATAAGCTCTATTATTAGATGTTATTTTAGTATGTAAGTTGTTTGTGCTTGGACTCGCTTGTGAATTGGACTTGGACTGTTTATCCTCCTCTTTACACTCCCCCTCAAGATGAGAGTGAAGTTTTGATGTAACTCCCATCTTGGACAGTAAGTGATTTTGCTGGGAGATGGAGCATGACTTGGTGAAGACGTCAGCAACTTGGTCCTTGGTATTGACATAGGAGGTGGTGAGTAGGCCTTGTTGTATCTTTTCTCTGATAAAGTGATAGTCCACTTTAATGTGTTTAGTGCGTTCATGGTACACTGGATTAGTAGCAATTGCCAGAGCTGCTTGATTGTCACATTTGAGATGTGCTGGACCTATATGTTTAAGTCCCAGGTCTTGAAGCAGCTGGAATAACCAAGTCACCTCACAGGTAGTCATTGCCATAGCTCTGTATTCAGCTTCTGCTTGATGACCTTGAGACCACAGATTGTTTATTTGACTTCCATGAAATATGAGAGTTACCAAGAAGGATGCAGTAGCCTGTGGTTGACCTTCTGCTGTAGGGACAGGATGCCCAATCGGAGTCATAGTAGGCAGTCAATTGAGCTGTTGAGTGGCTGGCAAACAAGATCCCCTGACCAGGTGCAGATTTAAGGTATCTGAGGACCCTCCTAGCTGCCTACATATGGTCAGATGTGGGAGCTTGAAGAAATTTACTCAACAGTTGGACTGAGAAGGCGATGTCTGGTCTGGATATGGTCAAGTAAATCAGCTTTCCCACCAGTTGTCGATAAATATAAGGTTGAGGAAGGGGAGTCCCTTTTCTTGGTTCAAGTTTGATAATGGGATTGACTGGTATTTGTAGAGTCCTTGATTTATCCATGCTAAATGTTTTGAGGAGATCAAGGGTATATTTTTGTTGAGAGATGAAAATCCCTGCATGGCTTCGTGTCACCTCCAATCCCAGAAAGTAGGTCAATTCTCCAAGGTCCTTCATGTGAAATGAAGAGTTAAGGTGTGCTTTAAGGTCCTGTATTTCAGATGAACTGTCACCAGCATTAACCATATCATCCACGTAGATCAACACAACCGTAGTGCTGCCATTTTGTTGTTTAACAAACAGAGAGTGATCTGCATTGGACTGCCTGAACCCACAGAGAAGTAAGGCTTGAGACAATTTTGAAAACCATTATCTAGGTGCCTGTTTCAACCCATAGAGAGATTTGAGTAACTTGCACACCTTGCCATCAACATTCTTATCCTCCTCCTTTGGACCAGGAAGTAAAATTCCATCAGAGTAACCCTGTGGGAGCTTCATGTACACATCTTCCAGAAGGTCACCATGAAGGAATGCATTGGCTACATCCATTTGACATGTTTCCCAATTGTTAATGGATATAATAGCAAGGAGAGCTCTTACTGTTGACATTTTGGCAACTGGTGCAAATGTCTCATCATAGTCTATTCCATGCTTTTGCCTAAATCCTTGCACAACTAATCTGGCTTTATGTCTCTCAACTGACCCATCTGGATTGAACTTGGTTTTATATATCCACTTACAGCCTATGGCCTTCCTTCCCTTGGGGAGAGTAGTTAGTTTCCAAGTATTGTTGTCATGTAAGGCTTTCAGCTCAAGGTTCATGGCTTGGATCCATTTTGAGTCTTTAATGGCTTCTTGAAAAGATATTGGGTCAGTAGTCTCAGTGATAAGACTTATGTGGCCAGCAAATGGTCTGTCTAAATGTAGCTGGACAACATTGGCTACAGTTGAAGGAGCCATGGTTGGGTTTATGACTATATATGAAGTCCTTAACCCATGCTGGTGCACTCCGTTCTCTTCTTGGCATATCTGAAGTGACAGTGACCTCAGTGTCAAGACTATTGTCCTGATGTTGTTCTTCACGGGTGGTGAGTTGTGTTTGCGCTGCAGTGATGGATGTATCAGGTTCCTTAGGAAGGTCTTCTGCATGAGCATTTGCTTCAATAAAGGCAGTGGTATCTCCCATTAGAGGGGAAGGTTCCTGATATCTCCCTGAATGAAGGGAAGGAATATGTTGAGCAAAAATTTTAATCTTGCAAGGGAACACCCTTTCAAAGAATTTTACATCTCTAGATACAAAGACAGTCTTCTTCACTATAGCATACACCGTATATCCCTTTTGAGACAGAGGATATCCAATGAAAATGCATGGAATGCCCCTAGGTTAAAACTTGTCTTTATCTCTACTAGGGTTGTAGACTATGGCCAAGCAGCCAAACACCTTTATCTTCTCATAGCTGGGAGGTTTGTTGAACAGTGCTTCATAGCATATCAGGTACGTATAATAAAACCATACCGAATAATTTTGCTCAGCCCTAGTTCATTGTTTATCCTTCATCACGACGGAACATATCTTGCAATAATAACCGACTCTTCAAATCACAGAAGTACAAATACAAAGATCAATTATGTACCTGTGTGGCTGTGTCAACCCAACATACGACTCTTGTAATCCCTAAGCTGATTAAAGGACCACGCCAATGAATAATAATTCTCCAAGTATATTTGACAATGACGTTATATGTTCCTCACCCCTAAAATCACTCTTGTCCTCAATAGTGTAGACGGAAGACAAAATTGAAACATTATCTACCAGAATTCAGATCATATGACAGACAAATATAAAAGAGAAATTAATAAACAACACATAGAAATAACAAATGGATTTTTAATTAGGTTGAAAAACCTACTCCACCTTGTGGTGCTGTAAATATTGAAAAAAAAAAAACAGTACTCTGCTTCATTGGCTAACCATAAGAACGAAAACAATGGGGAACAAAATAACCAACAACGAAATATATTCTGCCGCCCAGTAAATAAGAGCATTATTTTCTCTAAGGTATGTTTTGAATTTTGATGGCAAAGTGTATTTCGGTATGGAACGCAAAAACTTATATGCCATGATCGTAGTTGCACAACGAAAAGTAAAAGGCATATAAACACGATGTGTCTATGTTTATGTCGTAAAATCACGATGTTTCTATGCCTTAAAGAACTCTGTCGTACAAATATGACTATCACTCAAAAGACGTACTGAGCAAGGAATAAAAACTACGCATAACATTATCTCAAAGGACATCATGAATCATGAGTTACACAATTCTGATGGTCTGAGAATACTGAGACTCTTATTATCAGCTCCAACATTGCATAATCACAACAGAACTGAATGTTAACGTCTTAACGATGTACTGCAACTATTTCTAATTCAAGCAAATTAGAACTGAAACTAACACATACGAGTATAAGACAAAAATGCTCATGGAATGCACTTTATTAAAAACATAAAAAGCTCATAGCTCACCTGAGAATATAGATATTAAAGGCCCAAATTTCCACCACAGAGTTCGTCGTTATCATTGAAAAATTTGAACAATCAATCAGTCTTAAGAAGTACGGGCAAATAAGCAATCAAGCAACGAGTTAATCATAGTACATACTGCACTTTCAGACTGTCTTGAATCTCTATGCATCTAACAGAAATAAAGACGAAACTGTAGAAGATGGTGCATGGGAAAAAAAGACACAAACTAGAGCAAAACATTCCAAACAAACAGACATTCATGATTCATGTGCAAAATCATCTGGCAATTAGCATATTTTGTTGGTCTGATAAATTAACTGTTAATCTGCCTTACTACAGACTTGGTGAAAGTAACTATAGAAGATGAACGACTACTCTAACAAGTACAAGACAGATGGTTAAGATACTACACATAATTTAGATTTTCACTTTTTCAGAAAACATACAAAATCTTCACACAGGTTAATGAACAATGTAGTGCATCTATGGCGTTGACAGCTCCTCAATGGGTAATGGTGAAACTAGGCTTGGACAATATCTTGCAATATCAATCAAACTGACTTATTTTAACTAACTGTGTTGACAGTTAATCGGGCCTGCTAGAGACTTGGTGAAGGTAACTGTAGAAGATGGAATCAAACCTAAACTACTACTCTAAGCAGTTAACACAGTTAGTTAAAATACTCCACGCAATTTAGTTTTTCAGAACACCATACAATGTCTTCAGACAGGCCAACGAGCAAAGGAAGAACGTAGTGCATCTATGACCACGACAGCTTCTCAAAGGGAAAAGGTGAAACTAGGCTTGGAACATATCTTGTAATATCAATCATCTCATTGAACCTCAAAAGCGTTGTGTATTGCATAGGTTTAGTACCTGTATCAACTACCCCCAGCATTCTAGTATCGAAATCAGTCACCCTATTAGTGATTGCCCCTGTCACAAAAACTTGCAGTCCTCGTAAACCTGGTCATTTGAGAGGTCATGCCTAAGCTCAACCCCTTTGGAAAACCAATCGATTTCACCATCACCCCGGAAGATTAATATATGTGCATTAACTTGTTATCTTTATTTGCGAAATCAGAGTCGCACCTGCTCAAACACCCTCCCATGACTCCTAACCAGTCCATGCGCTCCAACTTAATTACGTCAAACCTCTCAACCCCTAAATCAAAGCTAATAATAATATTTATATGACCAGGAGAAAGAACAAAAGCAGGCCAATATAACCTTTCATTTGTAAGCATTACGTGTCCGGTAATAAGGAAATCATGACCATAATCAAAATCAGATCTTGTCCACTTATCTATAAAATACTATTAAAAGCCTAAACTAAAATGGCTCATAAAGTCCACGTCAACAAAGCCACGTGTTATTGTAAAAAGCCACGTCAGATAATTACTATGCCACATTTGATTTGCTAATGACACGTTTGCAATCAAAATGCCAACACATAAACTTTTATCAATTTTATAACTTTGTCTTTAATCAAATACCAAATGTTCCCGTGCTCCTATTTCCTTCCTCCCCAAAACCGATATAAAATTGATAAACAAGGATGACACACGCATATTCCGGTCACCGCCGATCGTCGGTCTCGCCTACCAACGGGTTACTCCAGCTTCCCACCACCATGTTGAATTCGTATTATGCCGTTCAATGTTACCGTATAACGCCGCCGACCGTCGATTCATCATACGGCTGCCGGAAACCTCAAATGGTCCGTTATCCGTGTTTGTAATCGCTCCTCAAAGGGTCGCCCATCATATATACCTACTTTAACAAGGGTTTAGGAGATAGTTGTTTAACCGCGGGAAAAAAAGAATAAAAAAAATAATATTCCGTATTAACTAACCCTTCGTATTACTATAGTCATAATGTCAGATGTTGTGGAACAACAGAAACTCAAGAGTCCGCTCTCTTCATCTCCCTATTGACATTAGATACTCAATTAATATTTTGTCAGTTACATAAAATAAGTGAGTATTTATGCAGATTTTGACCACTCTTCGTTTTGATCTCCAATCTCCATTTAGTTTCTAAAACAAGCCCTCATTCAGGTAAAACTCTTTGTACAACAATTTCATTTCTACTGTAATTTTACGAAGTAGTTTGAAGGTGACTTTGCTCGACAAAAGTACACAATGTCAGAAATTTGGTATTTATAAGTTAAAGTAATACCGTATATTTCTTTATTAAGAGGCTTCTCTTTATTTTTATATTGTTTGAATTGCTGTTTAGAAGTTGATGTATGGAAGGTGCTCAATGAAATTTCCCAAAGGAAACTAAAGTACAAGGTGATTTCTAATTTTCTAATATCTATATGAAATTATGCTTCTTATATTTTTGTGACTTGGTTGTAGTTTCTTTTTATTGATATTGTATAGCTTATGATGAGTATATGATGAGTTATCCTTAAACCTATAATGACTTAATGAGTATTTGGAGTGTTGATGGAACAAATATCATGATTTGATCGTTTGGTTGATTTTATTTTTTCAAAGTGACGGGGTCCTCTACAATTGAAGTGAGCAAGAGAATAGTTCGAAATAAAGGAACTTCCTTCAATAACATTGATAGAGGTGACGTCAACAGTCACGTATAGGCATCTCTCCTACTAGAGTCTAGAGGTGTTGTACTTACTGTCCTTTAACCTATTTTATGCTTCATATGATTTCACTTATTTTGTAGATTTTTAAAATGCAAATTTATATCCATGGCCAAGAATAAGACTTAGATCCCACTGATTTATTTATGTAGTGTCGTGAAATTTTCTTCATTTTCTTTTCTGTTTCAACTCCACCATTATAGTTAAGGTAGTGTGTAATAATAATAAAAAAAAAATATAACTATCTCTAGTGAAGTGTCATGAATTTTTGTTTGAGTGTGTTTTAGTAAAATTCTTAACTTGAATGTCGTACTTTAATGTTCATCATTCGTGCAGAAGGATTCACAAATGGAGATCGACATCAACAACAATGTAGTTGGCTTCGTGCAGAAGGGCTCATAATTGGAGATTTACATTAACGACCATGGAGCTTCCTTCGTTATTCGATAGTTTAGTAGCTGAATGCATTTTGCCAATTGGCTTGGTCATTATATTAATAGGTTTTAGGATCTCAAAAAAAAATACATATTAATAGGTTTTGACTTTTGAGTGCCAACCAAGATAAAAAGACCTCTTTGGTTAGGCCACACTTACTCCGTATTATTAATTATGTTAAGGAGTATGTAATACAAAATTATTCCAGTAAGTGGATTATACATCTGATGTAGTACATCTGATGGTATAGTTTTTGAGCATTAACATAAAGTTTTTGAGTTTTAATATTAAGATTTTGAGTTTTATCATAAAGTTTTTGAGTTCATTTAAACATTAATCTCAAAAAGTTATAACTCAAAAGAATTACATATGAGCTCAGAAAATTTTGATTTTTGAAGTCATAAAACTAAAATGTAATTTATAAACTCTATAAAACTCAAAAAAAGACACAAAAACTCATAAATTCATTAAGTGTGAGGTAGTACATCCGGTGTACAATTCTTTTTCTAAAATTATTAAGTGCTCTTGTAGATTTCTCATATTTTTTGTTTCATGGTGGCTTATTCTCTTATTCAATGTCAATAGAACGTGCAAACTAAAGTATATGAAATTCCATAATAAATTGTGGTCAAAGCCCAAACAAATGTTTACTTATGAATTAATATAAATTGGACATCATAAACGATCCCGTGAATTTCACGGGCTCCAAAACTAATTTTACCTCAAAGAGAAGATATGAACAATACAATTAGTATCCCCATTTCCCATACTCCGTTTCAAAATTCGGATAAATTTATAGTCATCAACAAAGGATGCATACCAAAATCCACAAATTACGTGACGGACTTTAGTTTCATCATTAATACGCTTAATGTAGACATCTGTTTCATATTTGTGCATTTTACGTGTAGCCGGGTTCCATAAAATGAAGTACTTATCCGAAACTGGGGTTAAACAAATCAACCCACTGCAAGATCCTGTAAGTTCAAGATCATCTTTCTCGAATCCCAACTCGAGGTCAATTTTAACCAAATTATCTTCAAAATTACCATAGTTTAGAAACCGACTTAAATCGAAGAATTGATTTAATGGGTAATCTTGTAAGAATTTCTTGAATAATTAGATCATCATAGAGGTAGCTTTGTTGCTCAACAACTTGTTTTTTTTTTTTTTTTTTTTTTTTTTCAGAATTTAAGCCTTCGTCTCCCATTTTCGAAGATCTTCAACTGTAATGTAATAAAGGGGAATTTCGAAGAAATAAAAGCTGGAGACAGTTGGCAACCAGCTGGAAAACCCGAATTCTAACAGATTCAGTTAGAGAAATTTGGCGGGAAAAACAGTGAAGCAAAGTCTTTAAATAGGTTGTTAGAGGTTGTTAGATTTATTCCTCATCAATTGTAAACATTTCTCCATTGTTGTCAGAATCGCGATTCGATCCAACGGTTCTATGACTTTACGATCCAAAAATACTTGACCGATCCTGGATCCTACGATTTTATCATGGTTGTAGAATCTTACGATCCTATTAATTTGAAAATTTTTAGAGATGGGATCATAACACGATCCTACGATTTTACGATCCGATTCCTAACAAAAATATTAATATATATTTTTATATAATGACACCGTAAAACCTAAATTTCGTATAAGTTGTAGAAATATGTTTTTACAATGATACCAAAATCATTAATTACCAATATTTTATGAATAAATATTATTAAATAAGTGTTTTGATCTTCAATTATATGTTTTTATCAAATAAAAAATTATATTTAGTAAGTTCCTAGAATCTTGCGATTCTACGATCCGATTCTACCGATTCGATCCTACCATCCCCATCGATTCAAAGTAAAATCCCGATCCTAACAACATTGCATTTCTCTCTAGTTTTCTCTTTCTAAACCTTACTCAAATTCTCTCGTAATTTTTTGTAATCGTGTAATCATTCGATTATCAGAATAATAACAACAATTCGATTCTCTTCCATTTCAAGAATCTTATAGTTGTTTCCAGTTTTCCTCGAATTAATTCGGAATTCATATCAATTTGCACTACAAGAAAAACTAAAACAGGCGACCGAAATTTGGCGACTGATATTGGTAGTTGCCAAATTGGCGACTGATTCACAAATTAGCGACTGAAATCGATCGCTAATTTGCGATCGATTTTTTAAAAGGGGAATCTAATTTGGCGACCGATAATCGATTTTGACGATTTCAAATTTCAAAGTAGTCGCCAAATTGGCGATCAATTTCATCGCCAAATGGCTTTTCGGTCGCCAAAATTTTTATAGAAAAACGGACACTCTCTCTCTCCGCTTTACTCTTTGAAACAAAAAAAAAAAGAGAAGCAAAAGAACGGGCGATTAAGGCGACGACAACAACCACACAACCACACAACCACACCACCACATCCACCACCGTGGCCACCGTTCTCATTGCCTCCATCACTCTCTTTAATTAGGTTAGTTTTTTTTGTTTAATTTCAGTTTAATTAGTTTAATTTATTAGATTAATTTGTAGTTAGTTTGATTAATTTGTGGTTAGTTTGTTAGATTTATTTGTAGTTAGTATGTTAGATTAATTTGTAGTTAGATTTAGTTTAATTTGTGTTTGAATTAAAAGGGAATGATTAAGGGGGTTTGTGTTTAGGTTTAGGGTTATGGGTGGGGGTTTGGTCGGCGGTGGGTGGCGGTGGTCGTGGGTGGCGGTGGTCCGTGGGTGGCGGTGGTCTGTGGGTGCGGTGGGCCTTGGTGAAACCGTCTCATTATTATTATTATTAGTATTAGTATTAGTATTATTATTAGTATTAGTATTATTATTATTATTGTTATTATTATTATTATTATTATTATTATTATTATTATTATTATTATTATTATTATTATTATTATTATTATTATTATTATTATTATTATTATTATTATTATTATTATTATTATTATTATTATTATTATTATTATTATTATTATTATTATTATTATTATTATTATTACTAATTAAACCGTCTTATTATTATTAATAATATTAAGCTAAGTGAAACCGTCTTTTGCATTAATGGAATTAGCTAAGTGGAACCGTCTTTTGGATTAAGAGAAATTATCTATTAGCTAAGTAGAACCTTCTTTAGGACTTGATTTTGATAAATTTAGTTTGATAATTCATGTTATTGATGAATTGAGGTAGAATAATTCAAGGTAGTCGCCAAAATGGCGGATCGAATTCGATCGCCAAATCCCAATTCAGTCGCCAAATTACATCAGCCAAACTGGCTACGTCACCCAAAAAAGGCGACTGAATTGGCATTTGGCGACTGCTATTCAGTCGCCAATTTGGCGACTACCTTTAATCAGTCGCCAATTTGGCGACTACCCTATCAGTCGCCATTTTTGGCATTTGGCGACTGATTTGGCAGTCGCCAAATTTGGCGACCGACTTTAGTCGCCAAAGCTAGAAAAGGCGACTAAGGTCCGCGACGCGTTTGATCGATTTGATCGCCAAATTGATTTTGGCGATCGATTTGATCGCCAAAATCATCGCTGTTTTAATTCTTTTTGTAGTGTTGCGTCATAATTCTAGTACATTGCAAGTGGTATCAAACTTCCTTCATGGGTAAAGCTTTCATAATCGCAACAATGGTCAACAACAAGGTTAGGCGCGACTCTCGAGAATCAATTGGTCGATTCTTTGCAATCTTTGGAGGCCAAATTGAAGCATGTTCAGGAAGACATGATCAACATTCAAGCAACTTTGGGGAAATTGCCCGGAAAACAACAAACAAGATCGAATTGATTGGCAATCGGCATTGAAGGTGCAAAGGGCGGGGTTGGATCAATCAAATGCTCGAATGGAGGACATGTTGCGTCAATTGCATCAATTGGTGGCGAATAATCAGGGTAATAGTAATCACAGAGGAATTCTTAATGGAGGTATTCAAATAAACCCTAACCCTAATTCCAATTTTGCTCGTTTTTCCAAAATTGAATTTCCTATGTTTTAAGGGGATGATATTCAGGGGTAGTTGTATAAAGTAGAACAATTCTTTGAAGTTGATGCAACCTCTAAAAACATTAGAGTTAAATTGGTATCCATTCATTTAGAGGGTAAAGCTTTGTTGTGGCATCAGTCTTTAATGAAAACAAGACCCATTGGTGACTGGCCTACTTGGTCAGATTATAAGGTTGCAATGTTATTTAGGTTTTGGCACATCCCCTTATGATGATCCCATCTTTGAAATCATGAACTTAAGGCAAAAAGGTTTAGTAGAAAATTATCAGGATCAATTTGACAAACATCCTAAATAGAACTGTCTTAATCGAAAAACAGCAATCAGTTGTTTTCTTAAGGATCTTGATCTTTGACATATAGAAACCTTTGTGAGAATGTTCAAACCCCAATCTCTAGCAGAAGCATATTCTTTGGCCAGATTACAGGAAAACACATTGGCTTCAATTCATAAGAGAAATCATTCCAACTCACATAATTCACATAATAGACCAATTCTTGAAAAACCTAATTTTAAACCTTTTGTTTCCTTTCAGCTAAAACAGAATTCTCCATCTTTTACACCAAAGAATTTTTCAAATACACAACATTCCAATAATTCCACAAAAAATGCTTTTCAAAAAATTAAGTCAGTAGCGTTGAGTGAAAAAGAGGTGCAGGAAAGGAGAGCAAAAAACTTGTGTTTTACTTGTAATGAAACTTGGGCACCCAATCATAAATCATTGCACAATTACATAGTATCCGGTTCGACCTTGGAAGCGGATGAGGGGGATAGTCCCGACTCGGAGAGGGGTCGGTTGAAGGACTTGAGCGATCATGCGATAGTCTGTTCAGTATTGGCAAGAAGACACTATTCCACCCTTAATTTCACTTAATGCTATCCATGGGAATGCCGTTATCGACTATGAGAGTAATCGGTAAGGTGAAAGGAAACCCTATTCACATTCTGATAGATTCTGGAAGCACTCATAACTTCCTAAACACAGGGTCAAATTAAAAGCACTTGTCTTTTTATGGTGACTGTAGCAAATGGGGAGACTATAATTTCTAAATCTATGTGTCAAGGGTTTAAATGGCATCTTCAGGGGCATGAATTTGCTGCGATGTTAAGTTAGTACCATTGGGAGGCTGTGAAATGGTGCTAGGTATTCAGTGGCTGGAGTCCTTGGGACCAGTTCTTTGGGACTTCAAACAACTCAGAATGGAGTTTACTGTTCAGAGAAAGAAACATGTGTTGAGGGGCTGTCAGAGTGGAACATTGCATTGGGTGTCTGCCAAGCAAATGCAGGCCTCTTTAGCAAAACAACCACCTGGAGCTCAGTTATTTGCCATGAGAGCTTATCCCTTACTTGAGTGCACCAACATGGAAGGGTCATATGTTATTGACATTCGGGTCTTCTTCGGGAGTTTGAGGATATCTTTAAGGAACCAACCACCTTACCCCCACATAGGGTATAGATGATGGAATCTATAGATTCCATAATCTATACCCTTCCACAATTACCGTTCTTTTTCTAATGATTTATTGTAATTCAACTTGGAAACCAATTATACGTTATATTCATTAAAGATTAATGATCAATTATTGCTTCATCAATGATTTTTTGTTACTTGTGCCTTGTTAGTTTAGAGTTAAGATTACTTTTTTCCAGATTTGGGAGTTTCTTATTGTGTATGGTGCTTTTATGGACATCAATGGAGGAGTGGCGCGGCTAATGGTGGTACGACAGAAAGGGGCGGCGGGACTAGTGGTGATAGAGAAGGAAACAGACGGCGTAAACGGCGTAGTGGTGGGCCGATGATGGTGGTATTAGATGGGTGAAAGGTTTGAGGGTGGTCGCCGGTGCGAGGAGAAGCTGGTGGGGGTGTGGTCGCTGGTGATAATCGTTGGTGGGGAGGGCTGGTAGGAGGTGGATTTGGTTGAAGCTCCGATGCTCTTTTTCTAAGCAAATTTTCTATGTAGTACATGATTTTTGGAAATGGGAGGGGTAAAATGGTCAAATATGTACTGCGATGAGTAAAATGTGTACTGCGAAAATCAACACCCTTAATGTATTATTTTATTTTTTAAATGTATTTGATATCAATAATTAAATAAATAAAGGTAAAATTTGACTTTGACTATATCTTATTTTCATTTAGCACTCAAATAATCTTTCTAATCAATTTTTTTTAGTCTTTCGACATCTCATTCCTCGTTCATAGATATCCCACACATTTAGACGTGTCCACTTTGTGTCGATATCCGACACATTGTCGGATATGGAACAACTAATTAAAAGGAGCGTCCATGCTACCTAATGTCACACCATTGCATAATGAAATTTAGATACACGTGTTTCATAATCGTAAGTCCTCTTACAAGTGGTCAACATTGCGGGTCATATTAATCCGTCTCTTTTTATAACCTAACAAATGTAAACGAACGGGTCATAATAATCCGCCTACGTTATTCTAATAGAAAAATTTCCGCCAAAATTAATTACTTTAGGATAACAATTAAATTCGGGGATGTAGCAAATTACCCCTATAACTTATGTATGTTGTGCAATTCAACCCCCTAAGTTTCACTTGTAGCAAATTACCCCCATAAGTTTTCAAAAATGTGCAATTAAGCCCAAATCAATTTTTCTACCATTTTTTTTAACTAAAACATATTATTTTCTATTATAAAAATCATTTTAAATATATCTACTAAAAATTAAATACAAAATTTACATATTCAACAAAAAATATGAACCAAATTTAAGATAAAAAAAAAATTGGACATTGTAACTTGACTAAAAAATAAAAATTCTCATATTATGAATATTTTTTCACCAAAATACAAAAAAAAAAGAAAAAAAAAATTGAACATGCTATCTAATAATTAGAAATTTTAGGATTAATATTTGATCAATAATTTTGACTTTTAGTAATAGTAAATATATTTAATTTAGTAAATTTCATTAATTTCATTATTAAAAATAAAATATGTAGTGAATTGCACATTAAGAAAAACTTATGGAACCTATTTGCTACATTTATAAATTAAGGGGTTTATTTGCACATACTCCGTAGTATCAAACTTATGAGGATGATTTGCTATATTTCCCCAATTATATTATCTCTCAACCCCAAAATGAAAGCTAACAATTATATTACCATCTCCGCCACTACGAGTAGCCCAATATAACTTTTCATTAACAATCATAGGTACTCGCTTCAAAAAAATGTAACACCCCATACTCCAAGTGCCTTACCAGGACCACTCAGGTATAAGGATACTACCATCTCGGTTGTCCGAGGCAATGAATATCATAAGACAATAAAGAAACATATTTTAAAAGTAATTATAGTTTAAGTGATTACATGTTCAAAACCAAAACTGACAAAAGGAAATACAAGTTCTCAAAACTATCTACTATCAAATACTATCAAGCGTCAGACACAGCGGAAGACTTCTAAATTGCAACGTGGTGACTCATCCCAGCTATCCCATACGCGTCATATCATACCTGCTCAATAACTGTTCACCACCCCCGAATGGATCACCACAGTTTTCAAAACATTTAAACGGAGTCAGTACTAATCACACAACTCAATATATCAACAATAAGATAAATGCAAATGATACTTAACCGTCACACACACACACACACACAATCACGCCGATCCCAACAATCTCAATCACCGACTGTCCACTGGACCAGCCCTGCCAGTGGGGGACCGCAGCCGTACCCACCAAATCCCCGCTCCTCATAATGAGCGATAACCTTGTCCATTAATGTGCACATCCCTTTCGTGGCGGGTTCCCATGAAGGCGAAACTAGGGCGTGAAGCCACTCCCGCAAGTGACCCCACTCGGCCCGAGGCCACGCCTCGCGAACCATAGACAACGATCACAACCACAATCACAATACAATTACTATATCAACCAACCAAACACAACACATCAACCAATATCCCATTATGGGACTAATACCGAGTAGGAAATCCCCGGAACAAGAACACAATCGACGGTCTCAACAAATTTGTATCACAAATCCTTTTCTACGAATCCTCCTCCTAACATATAATCACATAATTACTAACAATCACAAAACTAACACAAAACCCCCAATCCCAAAATTAGGGTTTAACGAAACTTGACGAAATACTATAAAATTGGTATGTAGATCTTACCCTCGACGCAAGGATCACAAAGGTATAAAGAACGATGGAATCCGACCTCTCAAGCTCCGGAATTTGTCAACAACACGGATGAATGCGAAGAACGTAACTTGAATCTCCTTTTTAATGTTATTAGGTTTGTAAAAGTGTATTATGAAAGTGACGGAAAGATTTATATATTAATCCGTGTTATTAACAAAACCCGTCGAATTATCACCCGCTAACCGAGCTACTCGATCGAGTAGCTAAAGTACTCGATCGAGTGCCCCCTTACTCGATCGAGTATCCTAGTTACTCGATCGAGTACCCAACAGTCAGAAACTATTTTAAAACGCAACTCACCCTTACTCGACAGAGTAAGGCCTACTCGATAGAGTAACCAAAGACTCATAAATACGGAGTATTACAGTCTTCCCTCCTTAAAAGAACTTCGTCCCCGAAGTTCAACCCATACATAAAAAACAAACATACTAACTCGGTCAAGACGCAACAAAGCTACTAAGAACTCAAAACAAAACCCCAACTTACCGAACATGAAACCATGAACTCTTAGTACCAACTCTACCAACTATTCCTACCTCCACACCTCGCTCACGATGTCGTATCAACTACATCATAAACTCTCCTGACACTAACTCCATACATAACCAACTACATAAACATCAAACGGAATGTTACATTCTACCACCCTTAAAAGGAACTTCGTCCTCGAAGTTTACTCACACTCATAACCTCATCATCCAATTGTCAACACTATCGAAGTATTCTCGCATTCCTAACCTTGAACTACTACAAGCACGTCCATGACCTTTTAACACTATCAACCACAACATATACAAATCCATACCTTATGCTACACCAACACTCTACTTCCAAATATACTACCATATGTACAACCATCAAAATCTCTTTTATCGCGTCCTACTCCTCTTAAGATAAATGTTACGTCCTCGTAACTCACTAATACTAAATCCTAGATATATCTTTTCATTATCCTTATCACCACCGCATGTCAAAGATAACCACCTATAACCTAAACACTCGCCATGCACATATCCAAGGCTCTCTTACTTAAACATTTTTCATACCTCAACTCATGCGGCACACCACCTAACTTATACCATAAAACTCGTAGCAAAATCACCATACTAACTCTCCATTCTTACTGCAAAACAACATACCTCTCTATGTAAGGCACCTATCTCCCAAAAGCATAACTCACGATCTACACTCGTTACGTACACTCACACTAGATCCTCAAGTTCTTTTCTTTATTACCGCAAAACTCAAACAAAACTTAACATGACACTAATTCCCAACACCCTACACCCACTGTTCCAAAATCTGATTATGAACCACCTGCAGCGTCCAGATCAATACAACACATGTTCCACCAATCACTTACCATGACTATGTCTAAAGCCTCATCTTAAAACAAGATCAAAAAATCAGAACAACTTCCGACAACCGTGTCCCATCAACATAATGTCACTATACCATGACAACAACGAAAACATATACAACTCTCTTTCATATCATACTCTACCCTCATACCAAAACTTAACTGGTAAGAAACATCAATAAACAAAACAACTGTCTATCTGTACAAACTGAAACTCACAGGAAGCAACATCAAACAAAACAACAATTTATGTGTAATGGTATGTACTTTGAAACTCGAATCATAATCATCCCGCCTACTCCACCACAACCGGTGACGACATCGCAACACCACCACCAATGACCACACCGCAGTGCGAAAATACCCGCATCACAACACTAGGTACCGTGCCCGGATCATCACCCGAGGCACCACAACTACACCGATAGACATCACAACAGACACAATCCCATAAACACTGACCCAACATAACTTCTCGAACAAGAAAAACTTACTCAAATCCACTTTACTAAATCACAATGCAACATGTTATATGAATTAAACAGATAATAATCTCATGAACATCATCCTTACCATTTCACGGAATAAACAAGTATCATCCATACACATACAATTTTAACTATCCATGCCAGATCAATCACATTATTACCTTTTTGAACCTCATTCCATTAGTATACCGTACCCAACATAAATTACAAAACAATCATATAACAACTTTATAATTATCACACCATACCGCTTCTTGTGAGGTCAGAACCTCACACAAACATTTACACGTATCATAGACCCGTAATCACATCCACCTAGTCAATCCTGATCACGTAAGTTACCACTCAACAAAGGTTACCTGTCGCCCGAGCTTAACTCATATGCCCCTCATAACATATTCTCCCATTCGCATATCCATCACCCCCTGCCAAATGTAATCATACTATTAATACTCAACTACTAACAACCGCCTCATATAACCACATCTTACACTCTCTCACAACCATACATATCAACCTGGTCTCTAAAAAAAATCAACCGCTTCAGAATTGTTACCTTTCTAATATATCCTCACCCTTAACCATTAGTCACAAACCATAACACTACCACTGTCCGGACATCAAATCCTTACACTCATCTCTAAATATCACGATTTCTTTCCTATCTTTGGTTAACATCCCAAATAACGAACATCAAATCCATCAACAAAATTACTTCAACATTCTTCCCAATACCATTCTTAACTGTATCATCATCTAAATCTCCACCAAAATCTCATATCATGCAGATATTCTACCAACTTCTTACTTTCTTGAATTCCTCAAAACTCAAGACTAATCATGTTGTCCCGAAACTCCTCTATAACCATTAACTAACATCCTCATGATTGGTAGCACACATCTCGACAACTCCTTACCTCTATATCACACAACTCCGGTCAACATTTTCTTAGTTTTATTCCCCTCATTCTTTTTCTTTTACACTCTACAAAATCAATTAACCATTCAACTCCTTATCACTTCTACCTAACTCTTTAGTGTTAGGATTTACTTTCTCACTTTGCTCCAAAACTCACATCTAATTATTTCATATCGATATCATCTCACTCTTTCTTACCACAAATATTCTCTTATTATGTCATCAATCACCCTTGCCACTAATCCATCCATAGAATCAACGTTTACTGTTCAACAATTATATCTCTAGAAATCAAAATTCCTTTCATACCGCTAATTGCCCAAGGAAATCACACAGTAGTTTCATCTCTTAATAAACCAAATCTCCCAAACTCATTCACTTTCTACAAATCCACCTCGCGACATGTCTCCACAAAGTTCACTATATACTACTCTTCTCAACCTTTTTAAAACGAACTTTCACTATGTATATTCTTAACCCACACGACTCCTAACCATCCTCCTCCATGATTCTTTACACATCTCAAGATGCCACCATTTGCGTCCCTCATTTCAATCCTTTCATTCTCACGTTCCATAAACTCACATCATCCCTTGCCCCCATTTAATTACTTTTGCATTACTCAACGTACAAACATATCGCTCATCTCATCTCACAAAACATGCTCTATGTCTCAATAAACCATAACGATCATCCTTTTCTTTTTCCACTATCTATCACAACCACGTATAACTCATGTCCTCCCACCGAACTCATACTCACCACAGGTGCCACTCACTACACCACAAGATTGGGTAACTTACGCGTCAAGACCAACGTACATGTAAAACAATGCATAAAGAAGCAAAATAACAACTTTGAATTAAACATAATATGCAATGAATTCAAAAGATAAGCATATGACCCAAAATAGGGGTCACTAGATCGAAATCTTGGACACTCGATCGAGTAAGTGACTTACTCGACCGAGTAGGTGAAGATCAGAAGCATGTAAAACAAATCACCAGGGCTACTCGATCGAGTAACTAACGTACTCGATCGAGTCCCCCATACTCGATCGAGTACCAAGGCTACTCGATCGAGTACCTACGCATTTCTCAAAGACTTTGTCCAGTTTTTCGTAAAACAATCATAACTCACTCATTTCTTGGTCGTTTTGGGCGTGTGACCTATCGTTAGAATCGTAAAAGGACAAGCTATCACCTCCAATTGGAATCACATTAAAATCATTTATGCATCTAAAGTTATAACAGTTTAAAGACAACCTCCCTATAATCGAAAACACAACTACTTGATTTTACTTCCCAACAACTTAAACGACAACATGGTAAAAAAAAAAACAACTCGATGCTCATAAAACCAGTATCCCTAACCACATGTTACTAACTTCAAAAGCCAAGTAACAAATAACTCGATGCACATATATCATTCAACTTACCAATCACATATTACCCACATGTTTTTATTATATAACTTTACGTAAACAAAAGGGTTCACAATTATATGACATCAAGTATCATATTCACATGTTACTAGCATAACAACCTTATAAAATCTCTTCCATCATACAACATGCGTTATAAAAAAAAAAAATATCATATTATCATGCAACAATTATCATCTTTTCCACCAATTATTCATGCTCTTACTCAAACTTTCAGCTATATAAACTCGTACAACACTACCAACAACATATATGTATACATAACTCTATGTATAACTCCAATCAAACAAATTTTCTTTCCGTATTTCTATAATGCCATATCGTAAAACAACTATCATATTTTCAATCAATAATACGAAATCACATCATCACCATCTTTTCTACACATTCCCCATTCTCAACATACATACATCCACTGATTCATGCCACACATCACTACATAGGTACACAATACACAGGGTAAACACATAGCGATCCCGACTCATATCCCATAGTGACCGGTTCAAAATTGTAGGGCGAGTTCGCGACTTTAAGACGTCTCCCAAGTCTTTGCATTAGCTCCTACAACTTTTACCCCGGTTTCATTTTAATTGACTCCCTATATTCATTAAATTCATTGGTTACAGGTTTCAGGATTGTCGCTCTGATACCATTTGTAACACCCCCATACTCCAAGTGCCTTACCAGGACCACTCAGGTATAAGGATACTACCATCTCGGTTGTCCGAGGCAATGAATATCATAAGACAATAAAGAAACGTATTTTAAAAGTAATTATAGTTTAAGTGATTACATGTTCAAAACCAAAACTGACAAAAGGAAATACAAGTTCTCAAAACTATCTACTATCAAATACTATCAAGCGTCGGACACGGCGGAAGACTTCTAAATTGCAACGTGGTGACTCATCCCAGCTATCCCATACGCGTCATATCATACCGCTCAATAACTGTTCACCACCCCGAATGGATCACCACGTTTTCAAAACATTTAAACGGGTCGTACTAATCACACAACTCAATATATCAACAATAAGATAAAAGCAGAAACTTAACCGTCACACACACACACACAATCACGCCGATCCCAACAATCTCAATCACCGATCGTCCCTTTGGACCGGCGCGCGATGGGGGACCGCAGCCTGCACCCACCAAATCCCCGCTCCTCATAATGAGCGATAACCCTGTCCATTAATGTGCACATCCCTTCTGTGGCGGGTTCCAAAGAAGGCGAAACTAGGGCGTGAAGCCACTCCCGCAAGTGACCCCACTCAGCCGAGGCCACGCCTCGCGAACCATAGACAACGATCACAACCACAATCACAATACAATTACTATATCAACCAACCAAACACAACACATCAACCAATATCCCATTATGGGACTAATACTGAGTAGGAAATCCTACCTGGAACAGCAACACAATCAGACGGTCTCAACAGCTGTATCACAAATCCTTTTCTACGAATCCTCCTCCTAACATATAATCACATAATTACTAACAATCACAAAACTAACACAAAACCCCCAATCCCAAAATTAGGGTTTAACGAAACTTGACGAAATACTATAAAATTGGTATGTAGATCTTACCCTCGACGCAAGGATCACAAAGGTATAAAGAACGATGGAATCCGACCTCTCAAGCTCCGGGATTTGTCAACAACACGGATGAATGCGAAGAACGTAACTTGAATCTCCCTTTTAATGTTATTAGGTTTGTAAAAGTGTATTATGAAAGTGACGGAAAGATTTATATATTAATCCGTGTTATTAACAAAACCCGTCGAATTATCACCCGCTAACCGAGCTACTCGATCGAGTAGCTAAGGTACTCGATCGAGTGCCCCCTTACTCGATCGAGTATCCTAGTTACTCGATCGAGTACCCAACAGGTCAGAAACTATTTTAAAACGCAACTCACCCTTACTCGACAGAGTAAGGCCTACTCGATAGAGTAACCAAAGACTCATAAATACGGAGTATTACAAAAAATGCCAGCATCATGATCAAAATCAAATTTCCGCCACTTATTATTTTTCCTAAGAGAGAAGATACAAACAGTATAAGTTTTAAAATTTCCCTGAAACACTGTTGACAAAACTTGAACATATTTGTAGTCATCAACAGAGGATGTATTTCCAAATCCCAGAGTCGCAGAAACTTTATCGCGGTTCCATATAATGAAGTATTCAGCAGAAGCAGAGGTTGAACAAATCAACCCATTGAAGCAACCTGTAAGTACAAGTAAATCTTTTCCGACCCCAAACTCAACGTCGAGCTTAACTAAATTATCCTCAAAACTACCAGCAATTGTATCATCATCATCGTCATAAGAGAAAAGGTAACAATTCTTATAGCCCATGATAAACAAGGTGATAACTGATAACAGCGGAAGGGTGAGAAAAGAGGAATTTGATAAGGTGGGCATTGACAAAAGCGGAAGAAAGAAAAAAGAGTAAAATACCATTGTTTAGAAACTGACTTAAATCGAAGAATGGATTCGACATGCAATCTTGTAAGTATTTCCTGAATGATAAAATCTTGAGACAGGCGAGGTTTGTTGAGAATCACATGTTTCTTTTTAGCATTATGTGGTTCTTTCTCCCCCATTTTCTCCAATCTTCTTGTAAATTGTGAGAGTAGGGAGTGATTGAGGTTGAAACAGGATTTGTTCATCTAAACTTAAGATTTGTGTGGGTAAGTAGGCTAACTAATTTGGATCCTCTTCTTTCCCTCTTCTTTTGGCTCGAATTTTAAGCACCTTTTATTGTTACGTTATGATGTAAGGAAATAAAAGAGAAATATACTACGGAGTACTTCGTATAAGATTGTCGTGTTATGTTAGGTTAGTTTGGACTACTCTTGACCCGTCTTAAATTTAAGACGGATATACCCTCTTTTTATTTCCCTCATTTGAAGCATTTTGTCAAGGACCTTGTGTGCAAATGGTAATCTAACCTTCCCCAATCAAACTGTGCTAAGCTTGATATAGAATTTCATTAGCCAAACCCAAATTTTGTTGTGAACTATTGTTTAGAATGACATGACAGAGATATCGACTACTGAAGAAAGTTTAGTAATAGTAATTACCCTCCCCATTTATATTTGGTGTTATAAAACAAATCACTTTCAAGGGTCTACGAGATCATATTAGAGACAAATAAGCAAGCCAGCAAAGAGACAAGCATAGCACATACTGAGCAAAGGGGGCCAGCCATTCGTTGAATTCCTCCATCGTCTTTTTGATGATCTTTGCTGACTGCTATAGATTCCATCATTGATGTGCTTATCCAAATTCCGAGCCTCCTAATCAACGAAAGACATACACCCGCAAAGGCCAAAATCTTACTGATCTGGGTGCACCCATATGAAGACAGATTAATGAAGTCTAACAAGCCAAATAAACACCAATTCGTGTGCACTACCATCTGATAAAAAGCTTATTTTGCACGATAATTGAAGGATTAAACAGGTTTAATTACTAGAAACATGGTGCATGTAAATGAAGAAAATTGAACCAAATGCAAGGAACTACTTTGAACAAGTACAACACATTCACATAGAATACTATAAGCGACTTAGTTTTTATACATCATCATACAATGCCTTCCAACATGCCAAGGAGCAAGGGAATGTTGTATTGCATCTATGCTTCCGAAGGTTCCTCAATAGGAATCGGTGAAACTAGGCTTGGAACATATCTTGCCATCTTGAAAAAATGATCGAACCGCAAAAGCATTGTGTATTGCATAGGTTTCGTGCGTGTATCAACTATCCCCAACGTTCTAATTTTGAAATCCCATGGCTCATCATTGAATGGCCCCGTCACAAAAAACTTGCCAGTTCTCGTAAAACCGATCATTTCAGATTTCGTGTCTAATCTCAACCCTTTTGGCACACCAATAGATTTTACTATGGAAGGAGGTTTTAATATATGCATTGACTTGTCACCTGTAAATGTCTTATCGCAGTTGCACTTGCTCAAACACCCTCCCATGACTCCTAAGTCATCAAACCGGTCCAAGTTGAAGTTAATAATGTCAAACCTTTCAAGCCCTAGATCAAAGCTAACAACTAACTTACTATCTCCGCCACTACGAGCACCCCAATACAATTTTTCATTAATCAGCACGGCTCGTCCATAAGGAACGATATGATCATGATCAAAATCAAAATCAATTTTTCTCCACTTATTTTCCTTGAGAGAGAAGATATGAACAATATTACTCGTACCATCATAGTCACCTCCCTCAATCTCCCAAAGCACCGTCAAAATTCGAACATATTTATAGTCGTCAATAGAGGATACATATCCAAATCCAGGAGCTACAAAAAAGTAGTGTTCATTATTAAAATGCTCTAAATACCCATATGATGCATATTTGCACAGCTTACGAGTAGCCGGGTTCCATATAATGAAGTATTCGTTAGAAGCTGGGTTTGAATTGGACATACTGCCCAAAGAAATCAACCCATTGCAAGATCCTGTAAGTTCGAGATAATCTTCCTGGATGTCAAAGTCCAAATCAAGCTTAACCAAATTATCTTTAAAATTACCAGAAATCTGATCATTATCATCATCATAAGAAAATAGGTAACAATTCTTAAGATCCATGATAAACAAGGTGTTAACAGGAGCAGAAGGGTGAGACAAGGGAGATTTCAAAAGGTGGGCATTAGTGAAATCGGAAGAAGAAAGAGTAGAGTACCATTGTTTGGAAACGGACTTAAATCGAAGAACGGATTCGACGGGCAATCTTGTAAGTATCTCTTCAAAAATCAGATCATCAGAAAGGTAACTTTGTTGCTCAACAACTTGTTTCTTCTTAGCAATATTTGGGTCATTGTCTCCCATTTTCTCAAAAATTAAACTAATAGCAACTGTAAGATTATTAAAATTGTTAACTAAAATGAGTAAGAAATACAAAATTAAAGATCTGAATTAAACAAACAATTCACTGAAAAAACCTGGTGTTTGGTTTGGAGTGACTGAGTGAAGAACAAAGGTGTAGGCGTGTAGCTGCCTGTTGCTTTTACGTGTTGAGGTGGGCAAGTGGCCATACTATTTTTCTCGTGTCAGACACTCCTAGTCTCTATTTTATACGTGTTGGTTTGGCCATACTATTTTTCTCGTATCACATAGTGAAATTTAGATACACGTGTTGGCCAACTTTGCGCAATTAGTAAATTGTACCGTAAATTCATACTCCCACCTAATCTCTATTTTATGAATAATTACGAGTTAAATAAGGAATTGTGGGGTTAAAATATTAAGAAAAATAATAAAATATGAATAAAGAGTTGGGTGGGATTTGACGATATGAGAGAGAAATGAATAAAATAAGATTAAAAATTTCCAAAATAAGAAAAGGGAAAAAGCCTGAATAATCCGTTTTAGGAAATAGGGAAGAAAATAGTGAATAGGACAGAGTAAATAATTATGTAAACATATTCCGTACTTTTCGAACTTACATTATATTATATTGAACTTACCCGTCTATGATCAAAGCCGAATATGCTAAAATAAACCAGTAATTATACTTAAATCACCAACATAAATTCTCATTGAAGACGACACTATTCGTCACAGGCTGAAGACAGATAGTGCCCTCTCACAATATGCAAGTGGCACTATTCATGAAGTGCTCTATTTCTCCCCACTTGCCCTCCCACTTGTAGGGGTGTTCATTGGTCCGGGACCGGACCGGACCGGACCAAACTCTCTGGACCGAAGACCAAATAAGGGTTAAGAGGTGGACCGAAGACCGGACCATATTAATATTGGTCCGGTCCGGTCTGAACCACAAAAACACGTGGACCGGACCGGACCAGCCCAAATGGACCAAAGTGGACCAAATATTATTGTCATTGACATGTTTTACCATATAAAAATAGAACTCGAGAAATTCGTAATGATCAAAATAAACAACATTATTTTCTTACGAAATTTAACTACATAATTACACATCTTATAATACGTGTAAACAAAGTAGAAAATAAAATCAATAATATTACAAATTTAAAAATTCTTTTATTACATAACTTCGGTCCATGGTCCGGTCCGCGGTCCATTCGGGTTGGTCCAGGACCGGACTGAAGACCAAAGTAGAGTAAATAGGTGGACCGTGGACCGGACCAAACAAAATTCGGTCCGGTCTGGTCCGGACCAAATGGTCCGGTCCGGTCTGGTCTTTGGTCCGGACCACTAAATGAACAGCCCTACCCACTTGCCTTATTATGAGAGGGGCACTATCCGTCACAAGCTTAAGCTTGTGATGGACACTAAACTTGTGACGGTCTGACGGATAGTGTCTGTCACAAGCAAGACGTTAAGCTTGTGACGGACACTAAGCTTGTGACAGTCTGACAGATAGTGTCCGTCACAAGCAAAACGTTTTGTTCCTCATAAGTCATTACACCAAAACCAAACTAATTTATATTATAAAATATAAATAGACTACTGAATTGCCGAAGCAAAGTGGGTATGTAAGAGCTTACTAACAAACATAGATTAATGTATAACTCATTTTGCATGTTCCGATGGGTTAGTATACTCCTACCTAAGTGGGTGCTATCGAAGACACACAGTTTGATGAACTGTAGTAGCAGATTTAATGTATCCAATTTACAGCAATCAGAAATTGGTGAGATCACACTTCACAAACGTAGCTCATTATAAAAAAAATTCCGTTTATTCCAAAGTTATAGCAGAGTACATTAACTATTAAGTAGTTCGTTGTTTACTTCATGAATCCGGATCAATCTGTGCTGCAAATATTGAAAAAAACAGTACTCTGCTTCATAGGCTAACCATAAGAACAGAAACAATTGGAACAAAAACGCGCACAACGAAATATATTCTGCCACCCAGTAAATAAGAGCATTATTTTCTCTAAGGTATGTTTTGATGGCAAAGTGTATTTCGGTATGGCGTCAAGCTCACCCTTAAAGCAAAGGTAAGAAGCAGCAAATACACTCCAAAGTCCGACCGACACCAACTGTAAGAAAATAAAGCACAACACAAAATCACTTGAATACTACATACCATTTGGTTCATCGCAACAATGTCGAAAGACAACTCCTCTACTAAAAAAGGCCAACATTGGATTAATCATAGCACAATGCTCATGAAATGGACTTTATTAAAAACATAAAAAGCTCATAGCTCACCTGAGAATATAGACATTAAAGGCCCAAATTTCCACCATAGAGTTCGTCGTTATCGTTGAAGCATTTGAAGCGATGACTGGCAGCCATAAAAGAGCAAACCTGAAACCTCAAAAAAACCTCTTTACTTGCACCTATCATGACCTGATCCCGAATGTATAGGCCATCTAGTGCGCACCTGATTTTGCAATCATTCACTGCTTACGCGTAAAAGTAACATCCCAGTCCATTTGGGGCAGGAACAGAACCTCATCCAACGGAAAAAGCTGGTGCAATTTCCATGGCGAGAACAGTTCTCATGCGAAAATCTGCTTGACGCATTTTTTCAAGACCTTATGTGCAAAAGATAATTGAAACTCAATTAAGTTTTGCTTAGTTTGAGATAGAATTTTATCAACCACCAAACTTAAAATTTACATCCGAAATTTGGTTGAGATTGACAAGGCAGAGCTCTCAGCTAGTCCTAGGTGACAATGTAGTATCAGAGAGTAAGACACCAGAGGTAAAGCCTCTTTACTTCAAAAAAAAAAACATGTATAGTGAAATATCCTCATTTTTATTCGGCGTTATCAGTACAGCACTACAGCAAACAAGTCACTTCCCAAACTCGAAGAGATTAGATTAAACCACACAGCATTGAACAATCAATCAGTCTTACGAACAGGCAAATAAGCAATCAAGCAAAGAGTTAATCATAGTACATACTGCACTTTCAGACTGTCTTGAATCTCTATGCATCTAACAAAAATAGAGGCAAAACTCTAGAAGATGGTGCATGGGAAAACACAAAGACATAAACTAGAGCAAAACATTCCAACCAAACAGACGTTCATGATTCATGTGCAAAATTATCTGACAATAAGCATATTTTGTTGGTCTGATAAATTAACGGTTAATCTGCCTTACTACGGACATGGTGAAAGTAACAACTATAAAAGATGAACGACTACTCTAACAAGTATAAGACAGTTGGTTAAGATACTACACGCAATTTAGATTTTCACTTTTTCAGAACATACAAAATCTTCACACAGGTCAATGAACAATGTAGTGCATCTATGGCGTTGACAGCTTCTCAAAGGGAAAAGGTGAAACTAAGCTTGGAACATATCTTGTAATATCAATCATCTCATCGAACCTCAAAAGCACTGTGTATTGCATAGGTTTAGTACCTGTATCGACTACCCCCAGCATTCTAGTACCGAAATCACTCACCCTATCATTGAATGCCCCTGTCACAAAAAACTTGCCAGTCCTCGTAAACCCGGTCATTTGAGAGGTCATGCCTAAGCCCAACCCCTTTGGAAAACCAATTGATTTCCCTATCACCCCGTGAGATTCATATATGTGCATTAACTTGTCATCTTTATTTGAGAAATCAGAGCCGCACCTGCTCAAACACCCTCCCATGACTCCTAACCATTCCTTAGACTCCAACTTAATTACGTCAAACCTCTCAACCTCTAAATCGAAGCTAAGAATAATAGTTCTATGACCAGGAGAAAGAACAGAAGCAGGCCAATATAACCTTTCATTTGTAAACCTTGCGGGTCCAGTTACAAGGAAATCATGACCATAATCAAAATCAGATCTTGTCCACTTATTTTCCCTCAAAGAGAAGATATGAACAATACAATTAGTATCCCCATTAAACAAACACCGTTTCAAAATTTGGATAAATTTATAGTCATCAACAAAGGATGCATACCAAAATCCACAAAATACGTGACGGAGCTCATTAGTTTTATCAGCAATACGCTTAACGTAGACATCTGTTTCATATTTGTGCATTTTACGCGTAGCCGGGTTCCATAAAATGAAGTACTTATCCGAAACTGGGGTTAAACAAACCAACCCGTTGCAGGATCCTGTCAGTTCAAGTTCATCTTTCTCGAATCCCAACTCGAGGTCAATTTTAACCAAATTATCTTCAAAATTACCAGAAATTTGATCATCATTGTAAGAGAATAGGTATAAATTCTTACCAGATTTGATAAACAAGGTGTTAACAGGAGCGGAAGGGTAAGCAAACGGGGATTTGATAAGATGGGTCTTGGCGAAATCGGAAGAAGATAGAGTAGAATACCATTGTTTAGAAACCGACTTAAATCGAAGAATTGATTTAATTGGTAATCTTGTAAGAATTTCTTGAATAATTAGATCATCAAAGAGGTAACTTTGTTGCTCAACAACTTGTTTCTTGTTAACAATATTTGAGCGTTCGTCTCCCATTTTCGACGATCTTCAACTGTAAATTGTGAAGTGATAAAACAGTGAAATGGAGATAGAATAGGGTTTGTTCATTCAAAGTAAAAAAAAATTGGGAATATTTTCCCCTCGCTGGTCCTTACAAGTCCTCGGCTCCTCGCTAGTCCTCACAAGTCACCACCCAAAAGTAGACATGTGAAATTCCGGCCGACCCGAAAATTTGACTTGACCCGTTTTTTCAGATTTAAGACCCGGAAATTTTAATCCGACGACCTGTTTAACCTGAATCCGAACCGTTATTTTAGGGCCGAGCCCGACGCAAACGGATCGACTCGTTGGGTCAAAGGTAAATCACGAATTATATTAAAAAATATTAATATTTATATATTATATTTGAAAAAATAGTTAAAATTTTGTTTTTTATTACTTAAAATTACAAACACAATTAAAAAGTCAATTTTAAATAACTTTTATAATATTTACTAATAAAATAATTACTAAAAAATATTATTTTAATAATTATGTCAATATAATTAATGTAAATATTGAATATGATTAAAATATTAATTTTAAATATGTTTTACATTTTTAAAAAAATATTTTTTATTTAAAAAATCGTTAAAAAAGGCGTTATAAATTATTTCTTGACCCAGAATCTGACCCGTCCGACCCGTTCGATATGTCTACTCACAAGTTAGTGAGTCACCAAACTCACAAGAGTCACAACTAGTATTTGCAAAAGTAACATGATTTGATAAGCTTGACTCAACGTTCAAAATGATTTGAAAGGGATCTTAATCTATATATCTATATATAAAAGAGAGTTTTTTCGAGCGATCTGAGAGCATCCACATCATCAAAAATCAATTTAGAAAAGTATAATTTTTGATGTAAAAAATAAAGTGGAAAATCTTTTAATTATTATAATATGTATATTTCCTAAATTATATTCAAGTGATATTTCCAATTTTTATATCAAACTTTTACATTTCATTTGGCAAAAAAATATCGATAAAAAAATTATGAAAATAATATAATTAGCTTTGTGTTAAAAAATGCTATCATTAGAGTATAAATTTTATATTATTTGCACAATTAAAGATGGTGTACTTCTTAATACGTAAAATTGTGTACTTTTTAGTATGTTTTGTCCCACATTGGAAAATAAGTAGGTGTGGTGAAGATACTACATATAAATAGTAGAATTGTCCCACATCGAAAGATTAGTATAAGGTGATGTGATCCTATGATTATAAAAAGGATGCATATTTGGAACTTATGTATCCACCCAAAATTTGTTGAGTCTCATAAATATTGTTTTAAAGAGACTAAAGGTTTTACTAATGGTAGTCTCCTGACACAATACAAAACTAAAGATTTTACTAATGGTTGTCTTCTGAATGCAGTAATAGAGCATTAATGAGTCGTTATATGTACGAAGTAGAGATCCATATCTAATGATCGAGACTAAGTGGTTTTACCTTCAAAGAAAAATAATATGTATACAATAGTGGTTTTTTAAGAAGAGACATGTATTTCTTGGTATGTTATATCTTTCACATTGAAAAATAATATAGGCATTATGAACATACTACGTCTAAATAATTAAATTATGTATCTCACATTGAAATAATAGTATACGGTAGGGTGATGATTCTATAAATATAAATAGGAGATATCCTTGAAACTTAGGCATTAATCCAAAATTTTTTGATATAAAAGATATAGACTTTTTGGTATGTTATATGTCCCACATTGAAAAATAATGTAGGTGTTGTGAATATATTATGTATAAATAATAGAAATGTCCCATATATATACATTTTCTATATTATATTAAAGTGATTTTTATAATTTTGATATAAAAACTTTATATTTCATTTGAAAAAAAAGTATAGTATGAAAATTAAATAATTAGATTGGGCAAAAAAATGCTATCATTAGAGTGTATATTGTATTGTATTGTATTTTTCATTATTAAATCGGGTTGATGTGAAAGTAGGTGCAAAAAAAAACAATGGTGTACTTAGTATGTTATTTGTCCTACATTGAAAAGTAACGTAAGTGTGGTGAATATACTATGTATAAATATTAGAATTGTCCCACATCGGAAGATTACCATAAGACATGGTGATCTTATGATTATAAATAGAAGTCATAACTCAAAATCTTTTGATTCCCTTAAGTATTATCAGAGATAACTCTTAAAAGAGTTTGTATTACTGTCTTTACAATAATGATTTCTAACCTAAGTTAATGTTTGGAAAATCTTTTAGTTTTTATAATATATACTATGTATTTCTTATTTTATATTCAAGTGATGTTTCTAATTTTTATATAAAAACTTTTAAATTTCATTTGACAAAATAATGTCGGTAAAAAAATTATGAAAATAATATTATTAGATTCATGGTAAGAAATGCTATCATTAGAGTATTATAGATTTCATGTAATTTGCACATATTAAAGATGGTGTATTTCATAGTATGTTATATCTCCCGCACTGAAAAATAATATAGGTGTGATAAATATACTACATATAAAAAATAGAATTTTCCAACATCGAAATATACCATAAAGTGGGTGATTCTATGAGCATCCTTGGAACTTAGGCATCAACCCAAAATCTTTTGAGTCGCTTAAGTATTGTCTTGGAGAAATTTCCAATATTATAAAGATATAGTTAATTAAATTTGCATTTAAAAGAGAGATATCCGTACCAATAAAACAATAAAGAGGATATTATTTTTTAATAGTTATTTTATTGTCACGCCATCAAACTTAACGTCCATTTAAGAGCCTTTACATTAGGGGGTACCATGGGCAAAAAAATGGAACCTCAAGGGTACCATAGGCAGATTTTTAAAAGTAGGGGTAACATGGAAAATCTAACAAAATTAAGGGGTACCACGGAAAATTTCCGTATCTCAATTATGTTAAATTTTTTTTGAAGAAAAACAAAGTACAAATATTAATGGAGAGTACTTGATCATATTATTAAATTTAAATATAACTATTAGATATAATGAGTAGCAATTGTCTGTATTCGGTATTCGAGATCTGGTTGGATGTCGAACTAAGTGCAAAAAAGATGGTGTAATTCTGAGTATGTTATTTGTCCCATATTGAAAAATAATGCAGGTTTGATAAATATATACTCCCTCCTATTCACCATTTTCTTCACCTTTCCTTTTTGCACAAGAAATAAGAAAATGAATTTGGACCACACAAAACACATTATCCAACATACAAATGAATTTGGACCACACAAATTAACCCAAAAAAGGAAATACGGAAGAAAACCTGAATAATCCGAATAAGGAAATAGGGAAGAAAATGGTGAATAGGAGGGAGTATTATGTATAAATACTAGAATTGTCCCGCATCAGAAAAAAAAATTCCAATTTTTGTGAATATATTACTTATAAATAGTAGAATTGTCCCACATTGTAAGATTAGTATAAGGTTGGGTGATTATATAATTATAAATAAGAGTTAACCCACGTATATATTAATCTTTTTTTTTTTGAAAGAGATATTTTAATAATATGTAAACAAATCATTAGACATATAATGTAAACATTAAACGCTTATAACGTTTTTTTTTTTTGCATTATAAATAAGCTAATTACCCCGTTGCAACGCACGGGCATTCAAACTAGTTATTAATAGACCAGACTTAAAAGTGATCCGAGATAATATTTAATAGACCAATACGACTTATTTAAGGGGATATTTAGACCCAAATAATTCAAAATGACCAATTCAAAATAATCTGACATTAAATAACTGGCCTAAAAATGACCCTATGTCAAACCTTGGACATTGGCCAAGGTAGGCATGCTAGGCACGTTACACCTTAAACCGGTATGTACGATGGGCTAAGTTTGACACACAAAAACAGGTCAGTGGCCGACTGGCCGGATCAAGTCGGGTTAGACTATTTGAAATAAAGTTTTATGACTTTTTTTTTTTTTTTTTTGGGCTAGACCAGGAAACGGGACCTTAAATTTGGCAGGTGTGAACCATTGCCTGAGAAAATTGGTCATGAGTCGGGCTAGCCCACTCAAACGGTCAAGTTAATTTATTTTTATTCAAATGAGCACACTATATCACAGATATCAATACTATATATTAAATCCAGAAACCAAGGGGCTTCAATGTAATTAAAGAAAGTTATACAAATTAATTATACTATATAGTTTTAAATCAATAGCACCGTGTGATGGACCTGATTAAGGGATCTCAATGCAAATATTATATAGTTTGGGTTAAAATTAAATTATATAGAAGCTTGGTAATTTTCCTAAACATGGTCAATTTCCTTATAATAAAATAATTAATTAAGATGGTCAATTTTCTTAAAATAAAATAATTAATTAAGATGGTTAATTTCAAGGAGACTAAAAGAAAGAAGATGCCTGATAATTTTCCTAAATATTTATAGAAGACTATAAATGGTCAATTTCCTTAAAATAAAATAATTAATTAGTATAAATATGCACACTTATGGTATTAATTATTATCATCATAAAATTACATATTAAATTTAGAATCTATACAATTTTATTAAACTTTATAGTTTATTAGATGTATAAAGATGTTAACTATTTAACATACAAAAATATAATAAGTAGATTATAAATAATTCAAGTTAGGTTCCACAATATATAATATTGAATAATTCTTTCGATTTGATTTAATGCATATATGTAATATATTAATATAGATATATAATTTTCTTAAAATTGCATTGGTAATTTTCCTAAACATGGTCAATTTCCTTATAATAAAATAATTAATTAAGATGGTCAATTTTCTTAAAATAAAATAATTAATTAAGATGGTTAATTTCAAGGAGACTAAAAGAAAGAAGATGCCTGATAATTTTCCTAAATATTTATAGAAGACTATAAATGGTCAATTTCCTTAAAATAAAATAATTAATTAGTATAAATATGCACACTTATGGTATTAATTATTATCATCATAAAATTACATATTAAATTTAGAATCTATACAATTTTATTAAACTTTATAGTTTATTAGATGTATAAAGATGTTAACTATTTAACATACAAAAATATAATAAGTAGATTATAAATAATTCAAGTTAGGTTCCACAATATATAATATTGAATAATTCTTTCGATTTGATTTAATGCATATATGTAATATATTAATATAGATATATAATTTTCTTAAAATTGCATGCCCAAGTAGTAAAAGTAATTTCGTCAGTAAAGAAAAGAATTGTAGTAACATTGGATATAGTTATATGATAGTACTCACTCATTTGAATAGTAAAAGTAACAATATTATCAACGAGATTAGTGTAGAAACAACGGGAGTAGTGAAATAATCAATATTAATGCGGTAATAGTGAAAGTAAGAATAATTACAGCGGGGTAGTGAAATTATCAATATTAATGCGGCAGTACAGTAACAATAATTACGGCGAGAGTAGTGAAAGTAATAGTGATTACGTGCAAGTAGTGAAATGTTATTACTATTGTTTTATTAATAAGAGAGAAATATTAATAGCGAGAGTATTGAATTTGTCTCAAAATTTATTTTATCGTAATTTAGGATATGTTATAAAAAAAATATTAATGACAAATTTATGTGTTATGCAACTTTAGCCCGGGCGAAGCCGGGCTCCAATACTAGTAAATTATAAATCGAGAACCCCTATCTCATAGTTGGAGTAACAGGGGCGGCCGGTGAATTCGGGAGGCCCTGTTCCGATTCTTAGGTTGAGGCCCCATAACAATTAATTGTCATTTACTTGAGACCCTAAACGAAAACTATTAAAAATAAAAATTTGAGAAAAAAGGAAAGGTTAACATATATGAAAAAAAAATTGCTATGATTTATTTTAGGCATATACTTAAAACACAGATTATATAAATAAGACCGTTTCATAATTCATATCATGAGACGATTCACTTTTATAAAATATACAGTACTTCATATTTGTTTATTTGTAATAAATATCTTGTCTTTTATAGAATAAAAATGTCTCACACAATAATTAATAATTTAATATAAATATAAAGAGTAATATAAATAAAAGAAATTAAAAGATGGAGATATAACAAAAGAACCGAGAACTGAGAAAGGTAAAAAAATATACTTTTCTGTGATCCACTTAAATAAATAAATAAATTTAAAAAAAAAAACTGCCTATTGATGGGAAATGGGGATGCACGTGTGTTTTGGGTAAACAAAGATGCTGTGGAGTGTAGAGTAGTGACTTTACAGGAGTAGTCCACAAGGAGGAAAAAAGCCAAAATCATTTTCATTTAATGTTATGAATTGAGCTTAGATTTTGGGGCCCTATTTTCCCTTGGGCCCCTGTGCTGTGAACCTAATTGCACAGCCTTTGGGCCTCCCCTGTGGAGTAATAGAGCTCTTAACACTTAAACTAACTCTTACTCTAATTGACGAAATATGTTATTTACATACATGTTTTTGAACTTTTTGCTCTTCCATTTTTCTCTTGGGTAATTAGTGATTTGGTTATGCTGCTTAACCTATTTTATATGTTGATAATTTCTTATCGTAGGTCCTATATAACAGTCGGTATAGACATATCATATTACACAGGTACAGAATTGATAGCAAAACACAAAAGCAACGCATCGCATCTTTGCCCAAGGTAGCTCCGTAATAATGGGAAGAAGCCGACAATGGCATAATGTACCGTTTACTATGCCTCAGTGACTTTTCAATGGGTAAGGCGAACTCAGGCCTTGAACATATATCTTGCGATATTAAACCGACTCTTTAAACCAGTGAAGCAGAAAATACTGCATCAATTCTGTACCTGTGTCAAGCAACCCGAGGATTCTACTCTGGTAATCCTCAAAGAGCAAACCTTTCATTTTCATATTTAAATTTAAACACGAAAAGAAAATTAAGATTAGAAACGAGGTAGTATCTAAATAATTTATATGGAAAATATGCAGTCGGACGAAGTATATACGGTAGCAGACTGACTGCATCAAGATGACACAACAAATCACCTAAGCCTTAAATCAGTTAGAGCAAAACTATCCAAAACAAAATCAAGATATTATAAGCATATATATTATGCTTGGTCAGGCTTGGAACAACATAACAATGTCTTCGTACAAGCCAATGAGCAAGGGAACAAAACAATGGATTCATCAATACCACAATGTATCGTCTTTATGCCACCGACAACTCCTAAACGAATCAATGGGAAAGGGTGAAGCAAGGCTTGGAATATATTTTTGCCATATTAAGCGACCCATAGAATTTCTTGAGTATTGAGTGTTGCATGCGTATTCTACCGGTGTCAAGTAAACCCAATGTTCTCCGGCAATCCCTTAGGCACATCCCTATATCATCACTGCCGAATGGTCCCATCATAAAGATCTTGCCAGACCTCGTGAACCCGATCATTTTAGAGTAAATGTCGAAAAGCAACCCTTTTGGCAGACAAATAGACCTCACTTTTTTATATGGTTCCATTATGTACATTAATTTGTCATCTCCATTTTCTCTAACATGGGCCAACATGCTCAAACACCCTCCCACAACTCCTAAGACGGAATTTTGGAGGTCCGAGTTGAAGTGAATTATGTCAAACCTCTCAACATTCAAATCAAAGCTAACAATGACGCTAGCATTTTGGGTCCACCAATTCAATTTTTCATCAACGAGCACTGCTTTTCCATTACCGATGAACATATCAAGATCGAATTCAATTTTTCTCCACTTTTTTTCCATAAGAGAGAAGACATGAGCTATACTATTATGTTCATCACTTGGTCAATTATACCGGCCTTGTCGACATTCGAACATATTTATAGTCATTAAATCATTAATAGAGGACGCATATCCAAAACCACGAGCTAACGAAGGATGTTTAACATCATAAATATTTTTTAGATAACCATCTGACTTATACTTGTGCAGTTTTCGAGTAGACGGGTTCCATATAATGAAGTATTGATCATCAGACAGATTTGAATCATAATCGTACGGGATAGAAAATATAGTGAAACAAATCAACCCATTGCAGGATCCTGTAAGCTCAACATGATGATTCTTGATCTCAAAGTCTACGTTTAGTTTAACCAAATTATCTTCAAAATTACTCGAACTTTGATCATCATCATCATAAGAAAAAAGGTAATAATTATTACAATTCTTTATAAACAAGGTGTTAACAAGCGCAGAAGGGTGAGAAAAGGGGATTTGTTAAGGTGGGCATTGGCGAAATCGGAAGAAAAAGAATAGAATACCAATGTTTGGAAATTGGCTTAAATTGAAGAACGGATTTGACGGGCAGTCTTGTTAAAATTTCTTCGATAATTAAATCATCAGGGAGGTAACTTTGTTTCTGAGTAACTTGTTTGTCTTAGCATTAATTGGCTGATTGTCTCCGATATTCTACGAACTTCAATTGAAAATTGTAAACTGAGTGATTTACACAATGACATAATTTCTTCTATTAAGAAGACGTCCAAGAATTAGGATTCGAACAACTAACCTCTGTTTTTTGCTTGACCGTAGTGGGATAACGCTCCTAACTCCTATTTTGTCGAACATCTTTATATTTTCCAATCAATAAGTTTTGTATAAAAACGTGTGACGGAGTATTATAATAAGTTGATTAGAGTAATTTATATTACGTCTTTAATACTAATATTTGATTTTTTTTAAACTTACTCTGTACTTAATGGGCTTAATGCACTATAGTAAATTGAGGGTCTTTTTCACCTTTTTTTTCTTGCAAAAAGTGTCCAACGTCTAAACGCAGTTACCTCTTTTTGAGTTTTATGAGATTTGGATTGCTATGCAAGAATTAACAAATAGAAAGCGATACCAAGCTGAAGAGTTAAGAACGATTAACACCTAAGAGGGAGAGGGGGTGAATTAGGTGTACCTTTTAAAATTGTATCCTTAACTTGGTTAATTAGTTACTTTAAGCTAAGAATAAAGAAGTACAAGACTTGAGAAACTTAATTGAGTGTAAGTTCACAAGAAGGTACTGCAGTTCTATGTCACAGTATAGGTGACTGTGACACAGAACTTGATTAGGTACATGCGAGAAATAGCAAAGTGGAAAAACGTAAAAGTAAATGAACAAACAAACGACATTTTAAAAATTGGTTCAACCTCTACTCCGAGGCTTACGTCCAACCGTTATTTTATTACTTGTTTAGAAATTTACTCAAACTTACTAAACCCCTTACAATGAAAATAACTCGCCAACCTACTCCGGTTGCACTCAAACTTAAAGCTACTCCGCTTCAAGAGTTTATGGGTTCTATCTCAAGGTGTTACAGAATCTTGAATCTCAAGAGTTCACTTAAATGAACATGGAGATTACAATGAAGATCTAACACGAGAATCATGGAACAAACTCATTATGTCACAAAGACAAATGAATCGATACTTGGAGGTTTTACTGACTTTTTTTCGAAAACAATCTTGAAGACTTAAAATCAGAAAAACGTTTTGCAAACACTTGAAGAACAAAGCTTTAAATGCACAAATGATTTGCAAGGTTTTTACAATAAATGCTTTGGAAGTCTTAAGAAATAAATGTGACTAAGACACTCTATTTATAGTGGATTTAGTCTTAGGTAAGTACAACTTAGAAAGATTAAATCCAATATTAAAATGATAGCTTTGAGTGATGGTAAGTGTTAGACTATAAGCTTGGGGCTTAAGAAATCAGAAAACTTAAGCTTCTACACTCAACATGTGACAATTTACCAAAATGACAAAAATCTTTTCTTACTTTAGAAGTTTGACAAGTCTTCTTTGCCATTTTAGTAAAAGGTGTTTGCACAAATCTAGAGGCTTAGTCAAGTGGGCTTGTGACTCCAAAATTTCAGATTATTTTCAAGCTTTTGAAAATTCAAATGTTTAAGGTTTAAAGTTTGCAAAGTTTTGACACTTTAAAAACATTTGGTCGAAATTCCTCCTCCGTATGATAGTACCAGAAACCGCAGTGCAGCGTACTGTTGCATGGTTTTGCCATTACTTGACTTAAATGAGAATGTTACACTTACTCTTACATATGTCGACTAAGGCTTGGAAAATATCATTGTCTTGACTTCCTTAATTACCTTGATCATCTTGAATCATTGTTGAATGTCCATTTGATTGCTTCAATCACTAATTATTTCAACTAAGAGCAAACAATCAAATAACAAAGGGACTTGGCATCATCAATCAAATGTGTTCTAACAAATTCCCCCTTTGATGATGACAAGTCCAAACATGTGTGATATTCCCCCTTAGCCCATGGTTAGTCGGTCTTTGGTCATTTCAACATAAACATGATTATAAACATGATCAAGGTAGTCGAAAGGTGCAACATGCTTGGCCAAAGTAAAACATCTAATCATGGAAGCTAAGACATAATTAAGGTGGACGTTAGCCTAAGAGTTAGAAGATCACACATAGCATAATTAAACTACTTCCCCCTCTTGACATCGTCAAAGGAGGATAAAACATGTCCAAAAGTTAAGCAACGCGATTTAAACACACACAAATAGTTCAAGCAAGATAAAAAACAACCATCCGAAAGTGCAAGAGAGTGTCTTAAAAACAGCAAAGAGCCAAAGTTCATAAAGAGATAAACGGGTTAGGGAGGTATGAGCTTAGGAGGCATTCGGCTTGGTAATCTGAAGACGTTCAAGCAGATCTTCATTCATAGTGCGAAGATCACCCACCTCATCCCTTAGCTTGCCCTGTTCTTTGACCAACCGATTGACAATTCCAAGAAGTTCATCCAACTTTGCGAGCACCACACCCAATTCAACAGTAGAACCTGCTGTAGAACCCGACTGATTTTTCCTTTCCAATTTCCCATCCTTAATCTCCAAGATCATCCGAGAAGAAGGCCCGGTGTCATTTCATCACTCAATTTTTTAATTGCAGGGCTTCCTTTCAACACTAACCCCTCCCTCATAAAGATGATCGAGAGCCACATACCATAAGGGACCACGACATTTTTGTCAAAGTTGCCGCTTTGGAACTCAGTGGACATCTCAAGAATTCGGTGAAACATAAGGCGAGGAAGGTTAATGGGTTTGTGCTTGACAATGTGATGAATAAGGAGCATATCAAGGAGAGAACATCTCCCACGACTATTGTTGGAAGGGACTAGGTTACGAAAAACAAGGTTACAGATGAACCGGATGGGTGCGGTTAATTCAAAGGCATATATGTTGGTTGGGCCATCGTCATCATGAGGTCGAAGAACCTTCATGACCTGGGTAGAGGTAACCTCGTCAACTTCCCCCCAATCATGTTTGGGAAAGGAGGTAAGCCCGACATCACATATGTCCAGATGGGCAGCAAGTTGGTTGATTGTAAGGACAAAGGGTTTCTGATTTATAAAGGCAGAGAGAGTTCCAGATTCAACATCTACCTTGACTGTTGCATAGAATTGGATGATTTCGGACAAGTACATGGGACTATATTTGTCCAACAAATTCACCCAACCCTGTGCATACATAGCCTCTTTGAAGTATTTAAAAACAAGAGAGGTGTCATACCAAGATTTCTTATAACGCCTTCCACTGTGGAAGCAACAAATCAGCATACCGTGACATATCTTGAAGATCTCCTCCGGAAGATCGAGAGAACTAAGATGGTTGAGGATGTCATTCTTGAATGATTCGGCATAAGGAGCAATAACCAGGTCCATGCATGTGTTGAGTGAAACCTTCTCCTCAATGATCTCATTCTCATCTATGTTTGGCAAATCCCGATGATAACGAGCCCGTTTGGGTGCTTTGGTTTTTGATCCGGATCCCCTTTTCCTTTGAGTGACTTTGGGTTTTGGAGGGGATGCTTCCGGTGTCACATCATCATCATCACCGAAGATTTCAAGCATCTTCCGCTTGGACCGGGTTCTTGATGCCGGTTTCGAAAATAATGGATCAAGCCCATCATCAAGCATCTCATTGGCATCACCATGATCCTCAACATCAACTACCACTTCAACATGCGCCGTCTTTGTTAAAACAGTTTTTGGATCTTCATTAATTTTTTCAGCATTGGGACCGATTTCTTCTTCAACAGTGGAAGCCACAGTTGCATCAATTTTACTCATCTCATCCTTCTCTAAACTTTCACTCACCAAATCTTTCAACAACACATCATCATCATTCTTTTCAGTAGCATCATTTTCATTTTCACTATTCTCCTTCTTTTCCTCTTCTTTTGAGTCCCCTTCATTTTCTTTTGATTTTTCATCACTTTCTTTTGATTTTTCGTTGTCTCCCTCTAATTTTTCTTCACTTTCTTTTGATTTTTAATTGTCTCCCTCTGTTTTTTTTGTTTGCTTTCTTTACCCTCTTTTGATTTCTCACTTTCAAGTTCCCCCTCTTTCATCTCACTTGAGTGATCTTCTTTTTCATTTGTTTCGACAACATCACTTGATTTTCGAATGTCTTCATCCTTTTTGGTTCCCTTAGAACCGGAGTCTTCCTCATCGGTGTCATAGTCCACCGCAGCATCTAATTGTAGAGAGATAGGAGGATTCCTACTTCTACCTCCTCTGCCACGACCACCGCCCCTTTTGGCGGTTGTCTTTTTTCGTGCAATGGTTGGCTTGGCAGTGGCAGGGCTGATCTCATTAGTTTTGACAGCGGTTTTGGGAGCCATTTTCTTCTTGGCAATATATTTTGGATTGAAAGTATTTCTGAGTTGAAGAACTTCTTTTGAAAACCTTGGAGGCATTTTAAGAGAGTTGAAAAGGGAAAGGGTGTTGACGGTTTTGGGAATCCGAAAAAGGTGAGGGTTGGTTTTTGTTTAGTGGGTAATAGGGAGTGTTAGTGGAAACATGGAAATAAATGAGGGGTTGGTGTAATTAATCAAGGTGAGAGGACGGTTGAGTGTTGAGAGAGTGAGGCTAGGGTGTAGGCTTTAGGTATGATGGGACATAAAGTGATTTGGGAAGCTCAATGCAAAAATAACTCAAGTGCACACAGACAATTGTTAATTTCATTTTGTTCGACACTTGCATGCATTTAACCATATTAACTAAAATTTAATTACATGTAAATCCTCCCTCTAATCAATCATTGGAAAAAGTAATTTAATTTAGCGGTATGTCACCTAATAAACCAATTTCCGACCGAAGTCTTTCGAATTGTTCTCTTTCTAACAGTTTTGTAAGAATGTCCGCAATTTGATTTTCCGTTTTACAAAAGTTTAGACAAATATTACCTTTCTCAACTTGATCATGTAGAAAATGATGTCGTATGTCGATGTGTTTAGTTCGTGAGTGTTGTATAGGATTCTTTGATATATTAATTGCACTAGTGTTGTTACAGAAAATAGGGATACTCTCGAAAATAAGGCCATAATCATGCAATTGTTGACGTACCCAAAGAATTTGTGCACAACATAGAGCGGCACTCACATATTCACTTTCGGCCGTGGACAATACAACGGTGTTTTGCTTCTTAGAAGCCCACGAAATGAGACACTGTAGATACCCGTATCCGTCGATATTGGAATTTATAGAGAACCCGACAAACACCCGATGATGATAGGACACATGTATTCTTTAGTTGTCACTGTCATTATTTGGAGCTCGTTTTACGAGGTGGAATGGGCGTCGTCGATGAAGTATTTTATTAATTTAAATGATATTTAAATTAATGTTTTTAGTGAATTCATTCTGTTAATTTAAATGATATTTAAATTAATGTTTTTAGTAAGTTCATTTTGTTATTTTAAATGATATTTAAAATTAATGTGTTTTTTAAGTGAATTCATTATTCATTTAATTTAAATGATATTTAAATTAAAGCTTTATTTTGAACTTATTTTCTTAAGTTTATTTTATTGAAAATGAAATAAATATTTGATTTGAAAAATCATTTTATGAGAATGTTTGATTTGAAAAGTCATTTATTTTAATTTATTAATTGATTTGAAAAATCGATTTGAAAAGCGAAGGAAACTCGTTTTGAGTACTTGTTTTTGAGCTCGATTTTAGCTCGGTTTTTTGAGCCCGTTTCCTTTACGAATTGGCACGAATCTCGAGTACACTAACCCACCTAGACCAATACCCATCCACCCATGTTCGAACCCCCATACCATGGCCCAAATCCTCGTCCCAAACCCCTCACAAGCAGCCCACGCATAAACCGAGCCCCCTGTTTTGGCCGCCAATTCTCGAGCCCAAACCCGCTCCAAACACTACCAAGACCCGTACCCATTAACCCTAACCCATACCCTAGTATCCTACCCATATTATCCTAGCTTAATCACCAAGAAAACCCCCAAAACGAACCCTAGAAACCCCCCCCAAAAGCTGCTGGACAGCAGCTATGTTCAGCAAGCCCGATTGCCTCTCCCTCTCTTTTACCCTACTTTAACTCCTTATAAATACCACCCCTTCACCATAGATTCATTCCTCTAAGTTCTCCATACATCCAAGCACCACATACAAGCTTTAAACCTCAGAAAAAAACCCTAAACATCCTCCAAAAACCCTAAACAAAACCGACACACAAACTGAAACTGTTTGTGTGTCCTCTTCGAAAACCCATTCGTTCCTCCATCAAACCTCCATAAAAATTCGAGTTTCTTGTTCCTAATTAACCACATAACATCCATCTACACATTAGAAAAAAATTTACGAGCCAAATTGCCCTTGAGAGTGCACGAAATCCCTCGAAAAACAGAGTGAAATAACACTCTGTTTTCGCGGTTTCTTCTTGTCTGTCCAGTTCTGTTTGTGCTCGTTTTTCGTTCCCATTAACCCAAATCGAGCAGGGGTTGATTTAAGATCCTTGTTCTCCTCTCTTTCTAGTTTCCAAAACATCTTTCGAATCGAATTTTCGTCGTGAAACGACGGAGATATCACTGTTTTAAAATCGCTGTCCAGAAACTTTCCAAAACCCGTGTTTGCTTTGTTCTTCGTCGACGACGGCCTCTCGAGATAAAATCTACCATCGATTACGACCCAAGACGGTGTCAACGATACATGTAGGTTGAGGGTGCATCAAATCCCCTTCTCTTTTCTCTTTTTATTTCGTTTTTTTATGCTTTTTTTATTGTCTTTTTTTGTTTGTTTTTTTCGCTTGTTTATCGATTGTTTTAAATTAACTATGAAACTAGTTAGTCCGAGTATGAGTTAAAGTACCACTATGAACACCCGCGTTGACTTGAGATGGGAAAAGGAACCGCTACATCTGTCGGTCGTACACCCCCGTCTCATTTACATATCCTCGTGTTCAAAGTAGGGCATAAATAAAACGATTATCTAACTTTGTTCTTCGTTTTCGACCCCCTTTTGTTTTCGCCAAATCGATGAGACCCTAGGACCCGTTGCATGTTAGTTTAACCTCTGATTGTTAACCTATGACGTATTTAGATGACTTTAATTTAATTTAATAACCTAATTAGACACGATAGGTGGCTTCGACGTAAGTTATAAAATCAATCGACGATTCTGTAAATAATTGAATGCATCTCTCTCTTTCACCTAATTTCTCGCTAGTATAAGAGTGCGTGATTAGCACCTTCTTATTGACACTCGATGAGTTAAATTAATTAGCGAATTTGACCTAATTAGACCCTTTAGGCCGTGTAGAATGCACCCTTGCGCGACAATCAATCAACATCGTTTTTTTACTCGTTTTCTAACTTGTTTCCTATCCCTTTTCGCAATCATTCGATCTAATCAATGAATCTAACTTAGGAACTAGGTTGGCCTTGTCTTGGCCGTGAGGTTGCCGTGGGTTTGGGCCGTGAGTTGGCCGTGTGTTTTGTCTTTCCTATTTCGTTTCTCTTTCCTTGTTTGTCATTCGTTCTTTGTTTATTTTGTAGCTTGTAATTTATCGTTGGTTTATCGAGTTGTAATCTTTCAAGTTTGTTTTCTTTTATCGAGTCAAATGATTTCTAAAAACCTTAGTCTTGTTTGGTTAGACGGTTGTTCCCCAATGTTTGTAGAAGCGTAGTAAACCGCATGTTGTCTAAAGCAACATGGCCCGGTTTATGCTAATGCATGCTTTGGTGCGTAGCCCTATGTCTAATTCGATGAGATTAAGCGCGAGCACGCATTATGAGGAGTGACCCAAGGCCGTGGGTCATGTGAGCCGTGGGCCACCCCTCATGTGCACGGTTTTCTAGGCCAAACGGCCGTGTGTGTCGTCGTGTATTGTTTTGTATGTAGCATTTGTATTTAGATCGAGTTGTATCTTTAATTTGTTGTTGTGTCGGCATGAAATGCCTGGTTTGTAATAGGTAGATCCCAACGGCTCCCCCATTCCCCCTAAGCCTTGTTTGTTTGCTTTACATGTTGTTAGATCAATCAACCCACATGCTAAATTACAACTTTGACAAAGTTAGTTTAATTGCATCTAAAACGACATAGAAATTGTTGTCACATGATAGGGTTAAAACAACGTTTGCATATCATACATCGCAGTAGCTATGACCTTGTTTGAAATCCGACACTTGACTTAGTAGAGGCCGTTATTGACGGGCGGGGTTGGGTGTCCTTATGGGCTTCCCAACACGTACCCTCACCCCTTACTCAAGATCTATGGTTTGTGGATCCGTCTAAATACCATTGGATTACGAGAGTCATTCAAATCGAGTGATATAGGGTACAAGTCTTTATCTTTAATCACTCGTAGTCGATGGGCTTTATGCTTTTCGATGAAAGGTGTAAAGTTGACTTGAACGGTTCCAAGTTCCCAAAAAACTTGGTGGCGACTCTAATATGTCTTAATTCGATTCGAAAGAACCTCGAGTCGATTATGCCTGGTGTGGATCCCGCGGACGCAGTTCCCGAGGGCCTTGTCCACAGACACGGTCCTAGGAAAGTAGCAATGCCCGAAGTGCTTTTCCTATCCAATGTATCACCGGCATAGTCTGCATCCGAAAAACCTACAAGATCAAGTTCATAGTGAGTTGAGTACCAAAGATATAGCCCTTGTGTTCCAATCAAATACCTAAAAATCCGTTTGACGGCTTTGAAATGAGATTCTTTAGGATTTGCTTGGAAACGGGCACAAGCACACACACTAAATTGTATGTCGGGTCGACTAGCGGTTAAGTAAAGTAAGGAACCGATCATACCTCGATATATCTTTTCACTAATGCTCTTACCGTTTTCTTCTTTGTCAAGCTTGACTTTAGACACCATTGGTGTAGGCATAAGATTAGAATTAGTCAACCCAAACTTACTTAGCATTTCTTTTAAGTACTTTTGTTGGTGAATCATCGTTCCATTTTCACATTGTTTGATTTGAAGACCAAGAAAGAATCCAAGTTCTCCCATCATACTCATTTCAAATTCCGAAGTCATCAAATCAGAAAAGTACTTATAAAGAACATTATTAGTTGCTCAAAAAATAATGTCATCGACATATACTTGCACAAGCAACAGTTCATCTCCTTGTGACTTGATAAACAACGTTTTATCCACGGACCCACGTATGAAACCATTTTCTAATAGAAACTTTGAAAGCCTATCATACCAAGCCCTAGGAGCCTGTTTTAAACCATAAAGTGCTTTATCTAGTTTAAAAACGTGGTTGGGAAACTCGTTGTTTATAAAGCCCGGAGGTTGTTCAACAAACACTTCTTCATCAAGGTATCCATTTAAGAATGCGGTTTTGACATCCATTTGAAAAAGCTTTATACCTTGAAAAGATGCAAAAGCTACAAGCATTCGTATGGCTCAAGCCTAGCTACCGGTGCAAATGTTTCATCGTAATCAATTCCTTCTTGTTGGTTAAAACCTTGCACCACTAGTCTAACTTTATTCCTTACGATTTCTCCAACATCATCTAGCTTATTTCGAAAGACCCACCGTGTACCAATTACAGTACGTTGGGAGGGCCTAGGGACAAGATGCCATACCTTGTTCCTTTCGAATTGCTCCAATTCCTCTTGCATTGCAATCACCCAAAGATTCATCATCAAGGCTACGTGACATGGTCCGGTTCGATTTTTGAGATGAAAGCATTGTGTGCACAGAAATTTTGAAGCGATGATCTGGTTTTTATTCCAGAGGTTAGGTCACTGGTTAAGTTTGATAAAGGATGTGAGCTTTGGTGTTTCCATTTCTTGGGGATAAGTGAGTTAGAGGATTCGGTTTGTTCGTCCGCAATAGTAGAGGGGACAGTTGCATGAGGATTGTTTGAAGGAGGTGATTGTGGTTCATTTATGTTTAGATTGGGCTGTTCTTCACCATCCTTGTTTCCCCTGGATGAGGTAGCATCATCTTGTGTAGGAGGACGATTAGTTCCCCCTGAGTTTTGGACATCCTCCTCATGCAACAAAGTGGCTCCAATGTTGCTCACCTCTTCTACCACTTGATCCATATCATGTCGTATCAAACCAATCTCAAAATCGTCATCATATTCATCATCCTCATCATCAACCTGTGTGTTTGACACAAAAAGACTAGATTCGTCAAATATTACATGAACGCTTTCTTCCATTTTCATAGTCCTTTTGTTATAAACCTTATAGGCTTTACTATGATCGGAATAACCAACAAAAACTCCTTCATCACTACGAGCATCAAATTTGTCAAGGTTGTCTTTTCCATTATTGTGCACAAAGCATTTACTACCAAAGCATTTTAAATGTGAAAGGTTAGGTTTTCTTCCTCGTAATAGTTCATAGGGAGTTTTCTCAATGATTTTTCTAATCATGACACGGTTGTAAATATAACAAGATGTGTTTACGGCTTCGGCCCAAAAATTCTTAGGAACTTTAGAGCTAATGAGCATGGTTCTAGCCATATTTTCAAGAGTTCGATTCATTCGTTCCACAACCCCATTTTGTTGTGGGGTTCTTGCGGCCGAGAAGTTATGACTAACACCATTCTCATTACAATAAGAGTCAAATGACGAGTTCTCAAACTCGGTTCCATGGTCGGATCTCAATGAGACAAGTTTATAACCAAATTTGTTTTGAACCTTTTTGACCCAAATTAAGAACTCATTAAATGTTTGATCCTTAGAACTTAAGAAGAGAAGCCAAACAAATCTTGTGAAGTCATCTACAATGACACAAATAAAACGACTTCCACCTCTACTCACAACTCGCATTGGACCACATAAATCAATATGAATGAGTTCAAGAGGTAAGGAAGTGCTAACAACCTTTTTAGATTTAAAAGAGCATTTAACTTGTTTTCCTTTAACACAATCATCACAAAGTGATTTAAATTCAAACTTAATGTTAGGAATACCGTCAACTAGATCTAGTCTCTTGAGGGTGTTAAGTGTCTTAGCATTTACATGACCAAGTCGTTTGTGCCAAAGCCAAGGGTCGTTCTTTTGAACACTCATGCATGATAATGATTGATCCGACAATGAATATAAGTTAGTCATGTAGATATCTTTGACACGTTTACCTTCAAGTATGAGTTCTCTAAATTTTCCATTGATGATTCTACATTCACTAGAAAGAAATTCAACAATATTACCTCGATCACATAGTTGTGAAATGCTCAAGAGATTGTGTTTCAAATCTTTGACAAGCAACACTTTGTCCACGCATAATGACTTTGACTTACCAACTTTTCTAATACCAATGATTTCACCTTTCTTGTTGTCGCCAAAAGTCACCATGCCCCATCGTAGGCTTCTAGCGAGAGGAATTGGTTTTCATCTCCCGTCATGTGACGAGAGGATCCACTGTCTAAGTACCAATTGCTGCTGCCCCTCACTAATGCCTATAAGAAATCAAACATTTAGTTTAGGAACCCAAACAAGTTTGGGCTCCTTCTTGATAACGACCTTTTTGACTTCCTCTTTCTTTATCCACACTTGTTTAGCATTTTTAGTGTTTCTTTCTATGTCACGGACTCTTTTGTCACAACCATTAAACTCATGACCTGTTTTGCCACAGTAGTTACAAATGATGTACTCAGGAAGACCAGCATATTTTCTTATTCGGAAGTCAGTTTGACTTGGATCCTGGTTTCGAGTGCAACAATGTGTGCTACTGTTGCATTTGAAACCAAGTCCAGCATTCTTTGCAAATTTTTCATATTCTTGTGATTGTTTCAAGAGAAACTCCAAAACATTCTGACTTCCTTCCCATTTTAAGTAGAACATCTTAGCCTCATCTAGCTCTTTAGTCAATGTTTCGATTTTAGCAAGATGATTAAGATTCAATTTACCTAAATTGTCGAAAGCTTGTTTTGCAAGTCTTGCTTCGTCACTAAGTAACATCCCAATTTGTTCCAATTGTTTATTATCCCTTTGACATAATTTGAGGTCAGCTAGAAGAGTGTCACGTTCCTTAGTTAAAGAAGACACTAATTTCGTGAGAGTATCTACTTCTTTTCTCGACTCAGATGCCACAGTAGAGACCTCTGTGGCATGAGTCTGTTCAGCTCTTTTTAACATCTCAATTTGAGCAAGAAGGTCATCATTTGATTTTTGAGCTCGTTCTAAGGCACTTTTGACATGACTAGACTCATCATTTAACATTTCAGCAATTTTAACAAGATCGTCCTTTTCGTTGTTACGAGTAGCTAAGTCAATCAAAAGTTGGTCACGTTCTTGAGTTAATGATGACACATTTCCTTTGTTAGAACTGGATGCAACAGTGCAGGGATCTGTTGCACCGGTTTCATCAATTTTGTTGGCTAAAAACAAATTTTGTTTTCGAAGATTTTTGATTTCTTTCTCAAGACTCAACATGGAACTAGGTTGATCATTCTCATTTAGACTTTCTTTTAGGACTACATTTTCCTCAGCTATGTCCTCAATTTCGATTTGCATAGCTTCCAACTTATTAGTTTGGACACGACATTTATCTATGAATTGATCTAGGAGGAGACAAACTTTGTCTTTAGAGAAAGATCGAACCTTTTTCTTGAGCTTAATTACCTCATGGTCTGAATCAGAGTCTGAATCTGCGGAGTGAGCCATAACACACTTGATGTCTTCTTTCTTTGATGATTTGGAAGCATTTTTTGAGGAACTGGACGAGATGCTAAGTTTGGCGTCTAATTCATCCTCAAGGACATCGTCCTCTTCAGAATCAGACATGCCCCAAATAGCAGTCATTACTTTGTTTTTGTAATCACGTTTTGCAAAGTCACGTTTTTCCTTAGATTTGATATCATTCCACTTTGGGCATTCCTTGATTTGGTGACCTTTGTCGCCACATTTAAAGCAACCAATAGTGGAGTTAGATCTTCTCTTAGGAAAACGGGGTTTACTAGAGTTGTTGTTATACCTTTGAGAGTTTCGACCATTTATCATGCCAACAATGTTTTTAGTGAACATTGCAAACTCATCATCTTCATCCTCCTCATCACTTGAGAGAGCATTAAGAGCGAGTCCTTTCCCTTTAGAGCTTTCACTAGAACGCTTTATGAGAGTTAACTCATGAGCCATAAGTGAGCCCATAAGTTCATCAAGGGCGAGCAATGAAAGGTCCTTAGCTTCCTCAATAGCCGTAACCTTCGGTTGCCATTTTTCAGTTAGGCTACGAAGGATTTTACGGACTAAATCCTCGGATTGAAAACTCCTACCTAAACTCTTAAGGTCATTGACAATACTAGAAAAACGTGAAGACAAACTATTAATTGACTCATCTCGTTCCATATTGAACATCTCATATTGTTGCATGAGAAGATCAATACGGTATTTCTTGACTTGTGACGTTCCCTAATAACCAAGGCTTAGGGTGTCCCAAATCTCTTTGGCCGAAGCACATCCAGATATACGATTAATCTCTTGGTCACCGATCCCATATTCAAGAATGGACATGGCCTTAGAGTTTTTCTCGATTTTCTTATAGTCGGCCTCAACATACTTATCCTCACTTTTCAAGGAGCTAGTGCCATCAGCATTAGTCACTTCGATTTTGAGGGGACCCTTTTGAATGATTAACCAACATTCATAGTCCGCACTTTTGACATAGTGCTCCATGCGATGTTTTCACCAGGCATAGTTTTCTCCCTTGAAAATGGGATACTTAGTGTGTTTTGAATCGTCCATAACTATAGGATCAACTCTTTGAATTTAACCAATGTCAAGAGCACGAGGCTCTGATACCAATTGAAGAGTTAAGAACGATTAACACCTAAGAGGGGAAGGGGGTGAATTAGGTGTACCTTTTAAAAATTTTATCCTTAACTTAGTTAATTAGTTACTTTAAGCTAGGAATAAAGAAGTACAAGACTTGAGAAACTTAATTGAGTGTAAGTTCACAAGAAGGTACTGCAGTTCTATGTCACAGTATAGGTGACTGTGACACAGAACTTGATTAGGTACATGCGAGAAATAGCAAAGTGGAAAAACGTAAAAGTAAATGAACAAACAAACGACGTTTTAAAAATTGGTTCAGCCTCTACTCCGAGGCCTACGTCCAACCGTTATTTTATTGCTTGTTAAGAAATTTACTCAAACTTACTAAACCCCTTACAATGAAAATAACTCGCCAACCTACTCCGGTTGCACTCAAACTTAAAGCTACTCCGCTTCAAGAGTTTATGGGTTCTATCTCAAGGTGTTACAGAATCTTGAATCTCAAGAGTTCACTTAAATGAACATGGAGATTACAATGAAGATCTAACACGAGAATCATGGAACAAACTCATTATATCACAGTACAGCGAACTGATACTTGGAGGTTTTACAGCTTTTTCGAAAACAATCTTGAAAACTTAAAATCAGAAAAACGTTTTGCAAACACTTGAAGAACAAAGCTTTAAATGCACAAATGATTTGCAAGGTTTTTACAATAAATACTTTGGAAGTCTTAAGAAATAAATGTGACTAAGACACTCTATTTATAGTGGATTTAGTCTTAGGTAAGTATAACTTAGAAAGATTAAATCCAATATTAAAATGATAGCTTTGAGTGATGGTAAGTGTTAGACTATAGGCTTGGGGCTTAAGAAATTAGAAAACTTAAGCTTCTACACTCAACATGTGACAATTTACCAAAATGGCAAAAAACTTTTCTTACTTTAGAAGTTTGACAAGTCTTCTTTGCCATTTTAGTAAAAGGTGTTTGCACAAATCTAGAGGCTTAGTCAAGTGGGCTTGTGACTCCAAAATTTCAGATTATTTTCAAGCTTTTGAAAATTCAAATGTTTAAGGTTTAAAGTTTGCAAAGTTTTGACACTTTAAAAATATTTGGTCGAAATTCCTCCTCCGTATGATAGTACCAGAAACCGCAGTGCAGCGTACTGTTGCATGGTTTTGCCATTACTTGACTTAAATGAGAATGTTACACTTACTCTTACATATGTCGACTAAGGCTTGGAAAATATCATTGTCTTGACTTCCTTGATTACCTAGATCATCTTGAATCATTGTTGAAAGTCCATTTGATTGCTTCAATCACTAATTATTTCAACTAAGAGCAAACAATCAAATAACAAAGGGACTTGGCATCATCAATCCAATGTGTTTTAACACAAGCAAAAATGTAAATGACACAAGAAATTGGTCACGCGGAAAACCCAAATTAGGAACATAGGCCTTCTGTGTACCGGGTCGACTATATCCTTATGGAAAACAATTTATTCTGCTTCTCCGGGACTTTTCATCATGGTAATAAATCGCTCATCACTTGTAACAAATCTACCTCCTGTGATGATGGAACAAAACACAATCGCTTGCAATACTAGAGGTCGTTCGGTTTATCAGTACAATGTCTTAAGAAGGCACAGACCACGAAGTGGATCGCAAGTATGCCTAAGACAGCCCTCAATAAGAGAAGGCCAACATGCAACAATGGGCACTAATCGTAGCACACAATATACCGTCTACATGCTACAGATAACTCAAAACCTCGAAACCAGGCTTGTAAAAATTTCTTGCAATATTAACTGACTCTTCAAACCACAAAAGCATCAAGTACAGTTCAGAGACAAAAATCCTAATTGTGTGGAGTGCTGCACTAGCAGACTAAACTGCATCAAAATGAAAGAAAGACAAGGCAGATGACACAACAAGTCACTTAAGCCTTGTGTTTTTGACTCCTTTTGGTTTTTATTACCTTGCGTACCATGTCTGACACTTGACACACGGACGTGGGTATGACACTTGCACACCTCAATTTAAACCAAACACGCTGAATTTTCACAAAAAACAGCAGAGTCCGACACTTGGACACAAAACCGTTTAGGATACATTAAAACGAGTCTATGTAACATATAGCTAAACGGTAATCATCATTACGTTAATCTCCTATAGAAATTGGTGAGATAAAACGTAGAAGGTAGACCACTATGAAGCGTATATTACATATCAGATCAATGTTCATTAGATGGATCCGGATCCATCTATGCTAGCTCCGAATCTTTCAAGATGAGATAACACTAGCTGATCTTGACGAGTCCCACACTCCGACCAACCAAGGACAAAGGCCTGAACTAGATAAATATATTCAAAACAAACACAAATCCATGTCCGCAACAATCTTATAATAAGTGTATTTTACTTGTTGGTCTGGCGATAAATTAATGGGATGCAAAGGTCTAAGAGACTACACTGAAGAAGCACGTAATAGTCTGTTACTCGTAGAATACTGCAAGCAATTTAATTTTTCGGTAAAGTACTTACAATGACATCAAACAAGCCAAGGAGCAAGGGAACAAATAATGTATCTATCCCTCCCAAGGCTCTTCAATGGGAAAGGGTGAAATTAGGCTTGGAACATATCTTGATATCTCAATCACCTCATGGAATCTCAAAAGCATTTTGTATTTCATAGGTCTCGTACATGTGTCAACTATCCCCAGTGTTCTATTGAAACCCCTTACCTTGTGACTCGATGGCCCTGTCACAAAAAACTTGCCAGTCTTTGTAAACCCGATCATTTCAGAGTCCTCGTCTAATATCAACCCCTTTGGTAAATCAATAGATTTCACTATTGCAGGAGGTTCCAATATGTGCAGGAGAAAATCTGAGTACTCATCACAGTTTAACATTGCCAAACACCCACTCTTAACTCCTAACAAGTCTGACTTATCAAGGTCCATATTATTAATTACGTCAAATCTCTCAACCCCTAAATCAAAGCTAATAAGTAAATCGCCAGCTTCCTCACTATGAGCATACCAATACAACTTTTCACTAACAAGCATTGCTTGTCCAAAAATAGAGAGATGATCATTACCAAAATCAATTTTTCTCCACTTATTTTCCCTGAGAGAGAAGATACAAACGATACAATCACTTATCGCGTCTTCTTGATATGCTGTCAAAATTCCTACATATTTGTAGTCATCAACAGAGGATGCATATCCAAATCCAGAAGCTACGTAAACATCACTGGCATTATCAAAACGCTTTATATACCCATGTGGCGCATACTTGTTCAGGTTTCGGGTGGCCGGGTTCCATAAAATGAAGCATTCACCAGAAGGAGAGGTTAAACAAATCAACCCGTTGCAAGATCCAGTAAGTTCAAGATCGTCTTTCTCGACCGGAAACTCAGGGTCATGTTCAACCAAATTATCTTCAAAATTACAAGAAATTTGATCATCATCGTAAGAAAAAACGTAGCAACTCGCACAATCCATAATAAACAAGGTGTTAACAGAAGCAGTAGGGTGAGAAAAGGGGGATTTGGTAAGGTGGGCATTGGCGAAATCAGAAGAAGAAAGAGTAGTATACCATTGTTTCGATACCGACTTAAATCGAACAACGGCTTTGACGGACAATCTTGTAAGTATTTCTTCAATTATGAGATCATAAGAGAGGTAGCTTTGTTGCGGAATCATATGTTTCTTCTTAGAATTATGCGGGTCTTTGTCTCTCATTTACTCAGATCTTCAACTGTAAATTGTAATTTGAAAAGGATGAGAGTGAAGTGAAGAGAAAGGGTTAAGGGAGGTGGTGACTGACGTAGAATTAGGGTTTGCAATACACCCGACAAAATCAACCGAACCCATAAAAACCGATCGAAAAATATTTTAATTGATAACGATGGAACGCCCAACAGCTAACCTGAATAGTGACCGAGTCAAACCAAAATATAACGAATTCATACTAACCGGATGATACTCGATTATGAATACATAAGAGCGGATATGAATAATACCAATTGACATGTATTAAAAATATTTATGATCTCATGAAAACATTTTTAGTTTTGGAGTTTTTTTTTTTTTTTTTTTTTTTTTTGGAATTCCAACAAGGGATACTTAATTCATTAATAAACCATCCACAGCAGCAATATCTGCAATATACCTAGGCAGAGAGTGAGAGTGACCAACCAAGTTCTACCACCAGCTGACCAAGGTCTAACATGAGCTAGCTCATGTGCGACTTTATTATAAGTTCGTTGAACTACCGACCATAAAACTGAATCAAACTTACTAGCTAACCTACGTATATCATCAATAATTAGATAAAGATCACTCCGTCCCTGTTTATTTGACTTCAATACTTCGATCACCGTTGCACACTCTCCTTCAATAACAACCTTCTAGTTTCGCCTTCGCAATGCTTCCTTAAGCCCTAGTAATATAGCTTCTGCTTCCGCCTCATCTACCTGCATTGGTTCCCTCTGTTGGACTGCCGCGCCCCATTGAACTCCACCGTCAGCTCCCCTATACACCGCACCAAGGCCAACTCCAACCCCCTCCTTTACCCCCGCATCGACGTTGATCTTCACATAACCCACACTCCCGGCCTCTTCCACCGCTCCATATCCACTCCGTCACTCGCATTTCCCCCCTTGCCATCCCCTCTTCCTCTCTTATCTCCTCCAAAACATCAGTTACACTCCTTATAATCGTCTCCAACCTAAAAGATTTTCCTTCGAAGACTACCCCATTTCGTTCTTCCCACAACGCCCAACACCCAACTACAAATCTGACTCGATCTATTCCTCCATTTCCCTCATCACTGTTTCCACCCAGTCCCTCACATCTTCAAAACCCAAAGCCGACTGTACTTCCAAACTCAGACCATTCCAACACCCTCTCGCCCACCCACGACCACAAAATAAATGAAATATCGATTCCTCCCCGCCTCACATAAAACACACTGTGTATCAAATGAGCCCAGTCTCCTCGCAATATACACCTTTGTCCCCACCGCCGCATTACAAAACTACCACATAAAAGCCTTGATACGAGGCCATATCGGTAACTTCCATAGTATATTCAATATCCACTTTTCTCTCGACTCATCAGACTGACTCCCGTCATCAACACCACCCCCCACAAGCAATCGATATGCCGATCTCACTGAATATACCCCATCCTTTTCCGCGTCCCAACACCACGAATCCTCCGGCCTAGAACTACTAATTCGTATTTTAAGAATACGATCTTGCTCAAATGGAAGAAAGAAGCTACGTACCTGTTTTAGCAGGATTTTCTCTGAATGAATCCGGTTTGATTAAAGAGTAATTTCGGTATCTAGTTCTATAAGCTTGGAAAAATATTATAAATAAGTAATAAAGAAAGACCAAGTATAAAGAATATGGCTTTGTATTATCTCAATAAGCTGAGTACAATTTTGTGAATATAATCGAGTATTTGAGAAAATAATCAGAGGTAAATTGTGAAATAACTCAGGAATAATTGATTCCCAATAATCCATTTACAAATGCCTTTTATAGTTTGTACAAATGTTAACGTTGCATTAATCTTAACGTTCCCCTCCATTGTCGGAGTTGTTACCGGATTAATAGGGCACACCTCCTATTAATCCGGTTGACTCGTTCTTTTCTTTAATCAATCTTCAGCTCTTCCTCCTTATGCGTCTTGATTCATGGGAGTGATAAGGTCTTGTGGTTAGACTTGGTCTTCCTTGTGAATAGGACGTGATTATTAGTTCATGCAACTGCATTTCTTGTTTATCTTCTTAATCCAGCCTGTTTGGAGGCTTTACCAGGCTATTCTGCACTTACCATCAGGCTTTCCTTCCAGGACTTAGTAGCCTGCTTATCCTGTAATGCTCTTTATCTGCCAAATAGTAGTTAGACTTGTTCGGTCTCTGGTTGCCTCAATCAGCCTAGTAAGGTCAGGCCAGGTTATAGTCAGACCAGGCTAAACTTGGCCTAACAATTGCCCCTTGACATTTTACCCGTGCTGGATCAGGCCAGGGGTGAGATGTCAATTTTACCGGGTTAAACAATAAAGAGAATTATATTTGCTCAATGACTCTTAGACTCCTAGTTACCGTTAAACACTATAACGGCTAATTTGTATGATGTCATGTTGACAGTTTTGCATTTTCTAGGGTTTTTTCACCGTTACTCCCCTTCTATAAATACGGTATTTGCGATGAGTTTGTTTTCCATCAAATTTCTTCCACTTTCTTTGCTAAATTTTCTCTAAAATTCTCCCCTATTTCCCAGGAGTTCCATTCTGCTAACTTATAAACTAAAATTCATCACAATAAACTAAATAATAAAGGATATGGGAGCCAAAAAGCGTCCTGCACCCTTTAAAGTCGCGCCGAACTCGAACCCAAAGACGTCCGAGGAGGAGGAGGTGATTGAAGTTGATCCTCCCGCTCGTGCTATAGCTTTTAAATATCGGGATTCTATTTTTTCTCGCTCTTCAATCTCTCGGATCCTTACTTTCCGAAGAAAACTTATTGAAAACAAACTATGATAGGGTTTTAAGGGAGAAGAAATTAATTCCGATTCAACCGAGGTATGGATTCTCGAGTCTTGTCGATCGAGCTAAGCTAAGCGGGTGTCACCTGGTTGGTTATGTATTTTTGAATGGGCGTTCAAAGCAGGTTGTAAGTTACCTTTTACTCCTTTAATGATTGATACCTTTCGTGCTATGGAAGTATCACCTTTTCAGATTATGCCAATGGTTTGGAAACTTGTTCATTCTATTGAAATTTATGTGCTAAACATAATCTTGTAATTACTATTAATGATATCAAGGCAATATATCATATGAAAAATCCTGTTAATGGTCGTTTTAATTTGAGAATTAAGTCGAAAATGTCTCCATTAATTACTAACCTGGACTCTGAAGATGATAAAAGTTGGGCAAAGACTTTCCTGTTCATCCGGACTGAGAGTCTGGGATCAGGCTTTGATTATCTGAGATATCCTCTCTTGGAGAGTGGTAGGTTTCCTGTACTCTTAGTTTGCAATATATATTATACGAAATTAGGATGTTCTGAGTTTCACCTGTGTATTTTTGATGATTTCTGCAACTCCTGATTGGAACTCTGATCCTCTTGACGAGGAAGCTATTTCCAGGATAGAGGCTTTCCTTGCTATTCCTGAGGAAGAGAGGGCCTGGCCTGCTAGTCTGGGCAGGGATTTATTGCCCCGGTATATGAAGACCAAGCTGAGTGTGGTCAAAGTACCCAAAGGCAAGCCTAGCTCCACTGCTCTTTCCTGTACGTCTTCTATATGTCTTTATGTCAATTGTTGTCTTTTTATCGCTTCTCATCTGATATTTATGTATATTCTTTATATATTCAGTATTCAAGTCTTCTGCTAGGTTGGCCAGCTTTACTGCAAAAGATTTAAAGGCTGGGGTGGCTAGAATTGCTGAACAGTCCAAGAGCCAGGAGGCTAGTGGGAGTGACAAGACGCTTGATATTTTGGTTTCTGATGTCCAGCCTCCCCAAGAACCGCCCAGGCTAGTATCACCAGAGGTCGTTCAAGCTTCTAAAAGGAGAAGGGAAGATGTTATTCCTGAAGAGGAAGGAGGAGAGAAAGAGCCTATTCAGGCACAACCAATCAGGAGTATCAGGCAAGTGTCTGCTAGGATGGACGATATGGATGCTGCCCGGGCACGAATAAATGAATTTTTTGCTAACATGGGCGACCAGCTTTTGTCTGCTAATACCCTTGAGTCTTCTACTAAAGTGGTTTCTATCTTGACTTCTCTTGTGACAAAGGCTGCTGAACTTGCTTCTCAAGCTAAGGAGGTTAGTTGTAAAGTGATGTTTCAATTGTTATGTGTTCTTTGTGTTACTTTATATTTGGTTGATTGATTTTGTTTCTTGTAGGGGTTGGATGTCGGGTTGGCTACTGCTTGTCAGCTCAGGGATGCCCAATCCAGGGTTTCTAGCTTGGAAGAGAAAGTGGATAAAATCAACCGCGAGCTGCACACATCCAGGGGTAATGAGGTAGTACTTCAATCTCAGCTGGGGATAGCTAGAGAGGCATCCAGGGCTGCTATTGTTTGTGAGGTGGCTGCAAAAAATGCTGAGAAGGTTGTCAGGCAAGAGTTGGAGGCTGTAAGGGAAGAACTGAGGACTGTCAAGGAAGAGCTAGCTGCCGAGAAGTAGGCAATGCATGATCAGCTGAGAAAAAATGAAGAGCTTGGTGCTGAAAAGGAACTAGTGGAGGCGCGGCTTGCTGATGCCGCTCAGTACTTCTTTGGGAAAGGCCGGGTTGATGCTATGAGGGATCCGGAATCTGACCGGGCTAATTGAGATCCGGACCGGGATGAGACAGCACTGGACACCCAGTATCCTGATTTGGCCAATATGGGTCAAGAAGAAGAAGTGGATTCTCCTGCTTCCAAGGAGAAATCTGGTGATCAAGAAATGGTGGATGGTTGTGAGTCGGTTATTGGCTCAAAACCTACTTAGATTTATGTTTTTCCTCTTCGTTTTGGCCCATCCAGGGGGATGTTCCTAGAATGGATATTTAGGTATTTTTTGGCCCATCCAGGAGGGATGTCCCTGGAATGGATAATTATTAAGTATGAGTCAAGGCCGGCTATTTTGGATGAATAAATATTTGGTCTTTGTTGGTTCCTTTTTGTGTTTCGATAAGGTACTTTTGTAGTATTGGATGTTTTCTTTGGATCGGCTAGTTATTCGATTTGGATCGGGCCGTTTTTTGTTTGTCTTTGGATCGCGCGATTCGTTGTGTTATGGGTGGGGTTATTTCTGCCCGGGAGGGCTTACGCCCCCCCGCACATGCGGAGGGCTTATGACCCATCTCTGTTATACAATCCAGGAAAAGATTTTCCAGATTTGTATATTAAATGGAGCTCAATATTTTAAGGCATGTTTTTGCAAATGAAAGTTGAGTATCAGTTGGATATTGGTGGGCTGACCCCCAATCTTTAAGGTTTATTTTAAGTAAAACGCAGTATGTAAAACAAATATTGAAGATTCTACTTGGTAAAAATAAATATGAAAATATTGACAAGTACTTGGGCACATAATGGAAAAATTATATAAGGCATTTATTCATATAATGGCAAGTATCATACATTTAGTTTCATATCAAGCCAGGCAAGAAATGTGAACACGAAAATTATACCTGGACCGGGAGATATATTCTATATGTGAAATAGTTTTAAGTGTGCAATATTCCAAGCTCTTGGGATCATTTCGCCGTCCAGGGTTTGTAGTCTATAAGCTCCCTGACCGACTATTGAGTCAATCAGGTAGGGACCTTCCCAGGTTGGGGCCAATTTGCCAGCATTCTTCTCTTTTGTGTTTTGAAAGACTTTTCTGAGGACAAGGTCTCCTACCCTGAATACTCTAGTTTTGACGGTTTTGTTGTAGCTTTTTGCAACTCTTTGCTGATATGCTGCCAATCTAATGCTGGCTGCATCTCTTAGCTCTTCCGTTAGGTCCAGGTTGTCCTCCATCAGAGGTATATTGCTCGTTATTCTGTTCAGGCTGCATCTGGCTGATGGGATGTCGATCTCAGCTGGGATTACTGCTTCACATCCGTAGACCAAGGAGTAGGGGGTTTGGCCTGTGGATGTTTTTGGCATGGTTCTGTCATCCTAGAGGACCAAGGGGAGCTCTTCAGCCCATCTGCCTTTTCTTCTTTCTAGCTTCTTCTTTATGCAGCTGATTATTACTTTGTTACTGGATTCTACCTGGCCATTAGCTTTTGGGTATCCTGGCGTGGAGGTTACCAGGTTGATGTTCCATTGAGCACAGAAGGCTGCTGTTCTTTTTCCCACGAATTGCGTGCCATTGTCGCATACTATTTCAGAGGGGATGCCATATCTACATATGATGTTGTGTTTGATAAATGCTATGACATCCTTTTCTTTGACTTGCCTGTATGAATCAGCTTCTATCCACTTGGAGAAGTAGTCAGTCATTGCTAGCATGAAAACTTTTTGTCCGGGTGCTTGAGGTAGTTTCCCTACTATGTCCATGTCCCATTTCATAAATGGCCAGGGTGCGGATATGGAATGTAGTTCCTCATATGGCTGATGGATATATGGTCCATGAATCTGGCAAGCTTCGCATTTAGAGCTGAATTCCAGGCAATCGGCTCTCAAGGTGGGCCAATAATAACCTGTTCTGAGTACTTTGCTTGCCAGGCTCCTTCCGCCTTTATGATTTCCACAGTATCCTTCATGTATTTCTGATAATATCTGTTCAGCTTCTTGTGGTTCCAGCATCTGAGGTACGACCCAGCCCGCGATTTCTTAAAAAGCACGTTGTTAATAATAGTATATGAAGCAGCTTTTATTTTTAGTGCTCTGACATCTTGCTTATTTAGGGGAAGGATTCCTTGTTGTAGCCAGTCGTAGTAAGATTTCGTCCAAGAATTGGCAACATATATTGGGAAACTTTCATCTTGTTTATTTATTGTAGGTTCTAATAAATGTACGATGGATATTTTGCCAAAGTCAAGGGGACTGAAGTTGGATCCTAGGCCGGCTAAGGCATCGGCCTGGGTATTCAAATCCCTGGGAATTTGGTCAATATTAAAATTGCGGAATTTTGCTTTTAAATTTTGGACAACTTCCAGATAAAGCATCATTTTTGAGTCTTTTGCAGTATATATTCCGTTTACTTGGTTGGAAATAAGAAGGGAATAAGTATGTACCTTTAGGTTTTGCACACCAAGGTCAATACATACTTTTAATCCAGCTATTAGGGCTTCATATTCTGCTTCATTGTTGGTAGCTTCAAATGCACAGCTTATAGCTTGTACTATCTTATCCCCCTGTGGCGATTTTAGTACTACCCCCAGGTCTGTGCCCCTCATGTTGGCTGCACCATCGACAAATAGGGTCCATTCTAGGTCCGTTTGGTCATTTGGTCGGGTTTATTTACTTCTTTTATTAGGTCGGGTTCTAGGGTCGGACTAAAATCAGCCACAAAGTCTGCTAGTGCTTGTGACTTAATTGCTGTCCTTGGTTCAAATGTTATGTTGTATGTGCTTAGCTGGACTGACCATTTGCACATTCATCCGGACAATTCTGGTTTCCTAAGTACGGACTTGATAGGAAGATTGGTTCTGACTATTATAGGGTGGCTTTCAAAGTAGAGTCTCAATTTTGTGCAACTCATAATTAAAGCTAAAACATATTTTTCAAGCAAGCCATACCTGATCTCTGCTTCCAGTAGACTCTTACTTACATAATATACAGGGTGTGTTGTTGTCATCCGCTTCTTTGACCAAGACCGCACCGACAAAAAGATTTCTGTGGATCGAAGGTATCTTGTCGGGGTTCATCTTTGACTGGTTTTTCCAGCAAGGGAGGAGAGGATAGGTATGTTTTCAGGTCCTCAAAGGCAGCCTGGTGATCAGGGGTCCATTGAAAGTCTTTGTTTTTCCTTAGCAGATTATAGAATGATTTGAACCTCTCTGACGATCTTGAAATGAACCTGTTCAGGGCCGCTATTTTTCCAGTCAGCTTTTGTATGTCTTTGACCGTCTTTGGTGGTTCTAGCTCAAGGATAGCTTTGATCTGTTCAGGTCTGGCTTCTATTCCTCTTTTTGTCACCATATAGCCCAAGAATTTGCCTGCTGAGACTCCAAAATGGCATTTTTGTGGATTGAGCTTCATATTGAATTTCTCAAGTATTTGGAAGGCTACTTCCAGGTCTTTGACGTGGTCTTCTGCCTTTTTTGACTTGACTACCATGTCATCTATGTAGACTTCCATGGTATCTCCTATTTGGTCTTTGAACATCATGTTGACTAACCTTTGATAGGTTGCACCTGCATTCTTTAATCCAAAGGGCATAGCAAAGATAGCAAAGATATATTCCTCTTTCGGTGATGAAATTTGTACTTTTCTCGATCTGCAGGGTGCATCTTTATTTGGTTGAATCCACTGGAGGCATCCATGAATGTTAAGATCTCGTGGCCTGCAGTGGCATCCACCATTGCATCGATGTGTGACAGGGGAAATGGATCTTTGGGGCAGGCCTTGTTTAGGTCGGTGTAGTCTACACAGACTCTCCATTTGCCGTTTTTCTTTTGGACGACTACTACATTTGCAAGCCAGTCAGGGTACATTACTTCCCTGATCATTCCCATGTCCAATAGCTTGTCAACTTCTTGGTTGATGATTTCATGCCTCTCTGCAGCAAATTTTCTTCTCTTTTGCTGTACAGGCTTGAATGACTTGTCAATATTTAACTTATGGGTTATAATATCAGCATCTATACCAGTCATATCAAAATGCGACCAAGCAAACACATGACATTTTAGTTTTCAGAAAGCTGACCAGATTGGGTCTGACCGAAGTGCAGTGCATCGACCCTACAAGTACCTTCTGTCGGGGAATGCGGGTCCAAAATGACCTCTCCTGTTTCCATCTGTGATTGTGCAATATATTCTTCCCTGACAGGTGACTTTAATTGCTATGTAAGGGATTTACCTGACTTTGAGGGTTTGAAAGCCTGGGTGTAGCACTCCTGAGCCGTCCTTTGTTCTCCCCTGATGGTGGTTATCCCCCATTCGGTTGGTATTTTCCCACATTGATGGTATGTTGATGGGATTGTTTTGACGTTGTGGATCCATGGTCTGCCCAAGATTACATTATATGAGGATAGACAATCCATTACCCCGAATCTTTCATACGAAGCCACGCCTTCCACATAGGTTGGCAGGCTAATTTCTCCCAGGGTGTTCTTTGTTTCTCCGCTGAACCCAACCAGGACGCTGGATTTCTTGATGATCTTTCCTTCATCTATCTTCATAGCTTTGAGGACGTCAAGCATCACCAAATTGATTGAACTGCCTCCGTCTATTAGGATTCTTGATACCTTAGCTGTGCCAATTTGCATGGTAATTACCAAGTTGTCATGGTGTAGGTCTGATATTCCCTGCAGGTCCGAGTCATCAAAAGTAATAGCAGGCAATGACTTGGACCTGGAAGGGGGCTGAAGTCTAGACTCCCTGGATATTCTTTTGGCGGCCAGATTTGGTCGGACCACGATTTCGATCCTCCATTTATGAACTTGACTTCATAGATGGGGGGAGGAGGAGGAGGATCTCTGCCGTTCCCTGAATATCTCTTGTTTTGTCCTTCATCTTTGTTCTTTGGCTGTTGGATTAAGTCCTTCAGATAGCCTTTCTTTAGGAGGTATACCACCTGTTTCCTGAGTTGGATGCATTCTTCTGTGGTGTGCCCGATGTCCTGATGGAAGTCACACCATCTCGTTGGATTTTTCCTGGGGTTGTCGGATTTCTTGGGCCATCTGACCGTATCTCCCAGGCTTTCCAGGCGTTTGATTAACCCTGCAGTATTAATAGAGAAGTTATATTCAGAAATAGTTGGAAGGCTAGAAAGGTTACCTTTGTGTTCTTGTGCCATATTGACTTCAGATCGTTCAGGCCTGGAATAGGGTGCTGATCTGGATTTGCCTCCTTTTCGGTAGGAGCTTTTCTGTTAGTGTGTCCATAGCCTTGCTTTCCTCCCAGGACAATTTTTGTTCGAAGTTGAGATCTTCCTCCAATCTGACATGTTCTAAGGCGATGGATTGGACAGTGGCAAAGGTTGGGCAGCCTTTTTTGGTTAAGTCTGCATAGATGTCACTGTGAAGCAGGACTCCTTGTCTGAAGGCCTCTACTGCTGTCTCTTCGTCACACCTGGGAATGGCCACCTTCTCTTTGACAAATCTTACCAGGAATTCTTTGAGAGATTCTTCAGGGAGTTGCTTTACCCTGAATAGGTTACTGGGTCTCTTTGCCATGTCTCTGCTGCTTGCGAATTGTTGATTGAAGACATTGATCAGCTCTGCAAAATTCTTGATACCTCCATTTGGGAGATTGATGAACCACTGTAATCTTTGCTCGGTCGGGGGTTGTACCAAAGCCTTTACACATGCGGACTGCCCGAGTTCACTTTGGGTATTGAGGCGGCTAACATCTTTTGTTTGAATATGGCAACGTGATTTTGTGAATCAGAGGTCCCATCATAAGTTCTCATGGATGGGACGGTAAACTTTTTGGGGAGATCAATCTTTGCAATTTCATCTGCAAAGGGTGAATTTGCAAAGCTGTCAACTTTTACTTCAGCCACAGGGTCGGGCACTCCAGGTATATTTTCTATTTTGTTGTGGAGTTTTTGGATTTCCTGAAGCATAGCCATCATTATTGTTGTTTCAGTTTTGTTTGTTTCATCATTGGAAGTGATTTGGGTACCGGATAATGTATCTTTCTCCGGAGTCCCAAAATTGGAAAAGTCAATGTTTTTGATAATGGATGAGAATGGGGTTCCTAGTTCGAATTTGGTCTTGGAGCCTGAAGCCTGATTTTCCAATTTTTTCCTCAGGTTAGACTCAGATTCCTTCAGCCTATTGATTTCTGCTTCTGCTTGGGCTGCCTTCTCTTGAATTGTTTCCAATTCTTTGATCTTGGCCAGGGCAGCCGCTAATTGTTGTTCTGGGGTGAGGTCCACCATTTTTTATGTGAATATTAAATGGAGAATGGTAAAAGGATTTTTTTTTGATTAAAGAACTAGATGCCCCACGGTGGGCGCCAATTGTTTTAGCAGGATTTTCTCTGAATGAATCCGGCTTGATTAAAGAGTAATTTGGGTATCTTGTTCTATAAGCTTGGAAAAATATTATAAATAAGTAATAAAGAAAGACCAAGTATAAAGAATATCGCTTTGTGATATAGGACCCTTTTATGCCTTTTTCCCCTCTATTTTCATGCCAACCGACTCCATTTGAGTCGGTTTTGATCGTCCTTTCTCGCATTTTGTGTCCCGATTCCCTTTACTATAACATTTTGGCCTCCTTGCAGAAATTGAGGCGGGAACGGGTGAAACGAAGCAAGGAAGACGGGTTGCCTAGACTCAACATGAAAGGAGGAAGAGAATGAAGCTGAAGGGTGTTCCCAGCCGATAGGCCGGCAGCCGGCCAGCCGGCTGGGAATGCAAATACATACGACCAAGGCTGAAACCAAGCAAAGAAGTGTTCCCAGCCGGTGGCCCGGCAGCCGGTCAGCCGGCTGGGAGAACAATTGAGCTGAAGATTTAAGGAGTTATAGAAACCTCCCAGCCGGTCAACCGACCGGCAGCCGGCCAGCCGGCTGGGAGTGCGCCCAGATGCCAAAAGTCAAGTTCCGAGTCAAAGGTGTCCCAGCCGGTCAGTGACCGGCGGCCGGTTGACCGGCCGTGCCTACCTGATGACCTCCAAAATTCATTTCAACTTCCAGAGATCTCCCAGCCGGCCAGAAGACCGGCGGCCGGTTGACCGGCCGGGAGTTTAAGGACGTGTTTTAAAGCCCATTTCGAATCCTACCCTAATCCTATACAAGCCTATAAATACCCCCTCCTTAAACCTTTTTGTAAACAGAACCCTAGATCCAATTTATTTCCCTTTTCAAGTTTCAAACTTTGCGAATCTTATTGTTAATCTTTCCTTAATTAGAGAAGTTCTTCAATTAATTTGTAATTGAATTTGGGTTTGTAAGAAGATTGAAGGTTCCTCCTTTATTTTTCTATCCAATTTCCTTTCTTGCTAGTGGATTGGTATTATTTCTCTCCCTATTTTGATTAGTTTACATTTGCTTTTCCTTCAAGTTTGTTGATTGTTTATGTTAAGTTTTCATCTTTGTTGTTTGATTGTTATTGTTCTTTCTATTATTCATCTTTTCATTGTTCATCTTTTCATTGTTGCTCTTTCCTTTGTTCACCTTTGCTAGTTGTCCTCAAAGACTTAATCTTTGAGTTGATTGTGTTAAAGATTGTGTCTTTTAGTTTGTTCATCCTTGTTATTGGATTAAAACCATTTTTCTCCGTAATTATTGTTGGATTGTTGCATGTTTAGAAGTATAATTCATCCTCTCACCATGTTTATGCTTAAAGACTCCATCTTTATTTTTTGTTTTGCCTTTAGAAACATGATTAGTGAGTAGTCTCCTTCTAGGACTCGGTTTGACCCAATATGGGTAATTTCACTAATTAATCATCATTAAGGCTAATTTATGGGGGAAATTGGTGAGGGTAGCTTAGAGGAATTTGCATGCTTAAGGTTTGGTTTCCGGGTTGTGTCGACTTTTGACCCTTGTCCACCAACGGAAGTTGGTTAGGTTGTTAGTCGGATATTTGGGGACCGACCCTTGTCACCGACTAAGGTTGAGACCGGAAGGGAGAACCGAGGGAGGGTGCCCCTAAGCTAGCGTTTGAAATCGACCTCCGGAAGGGGGAGTGGGATGACCCGGAATATGATGAGGGCTTAATGACCTTGACCATTTACTTGACCTCCTTAGGAAAATGCATGTTCTTGGGGTTGTCGGGTTTTGAGTTAGGGATACCGACTTTTGAACCCGGGAGGGGGGTTAGTCGGAGTAGCTAGTGTCCTATTGCGAGACCGGAAGGGAGGTTCTAGGCGAATTAGAGCCATCTCCCCCTTGCCTTTCTATCCCTTTTGATTAGCCGAGACGATTAGCATGTGGAATTACTTATATTCGTGGGAGAACCGAGTTCTAGTCCTTCTCTTTATTTGATCTATCCTTTATCTTTTAGCTTGTTCTTATCTAGTCTAGTTTATAGTCTTTAAATTTGTTAGTTTAAGTGCTAGTTTGTTACCACCCTCTTTGTTATTTATCGACTTAGCTAAACCGGTGAATTAGAACGATTAGTACTCCACCTACTCCTTGTGGGATCGACCCTTTAAAGTGTACAACGATAAAATCGTGCACTTGCGAGGTTTAACTTGAGACCATTACTTTGTATTATCTCAATAAGCTGAGTACAATTTTGTGAATATAATCGAGTATTTGAGAAAATAATCAGAGGTAAATTGTGAAATAACTCAGGAATAATTGATTCCCAATAATCCATTTACAAATGCCTTTTATAGTTTGTACAAATGTTAACGTTGCATTAATCTTAACGTTCCCCTCCATTGTCGGAGTTGTTACCGGATTAATAGGGCACACCTCCTATTAATCCGGTTGACTCGTTCTTTTCTTTAATCAATCTTCAGCTCTTCCTCCTTATGCGTCTTGATTCATGGGAGTGATAAGGTCTTGTGGTTAGACTTGGTCTTCCTTGTAAATAGGACGTGATTATTAGTTCATGCAACTGCATTTCTTGTTTATCTTCTTAATCCAGCCTGTTTGGAGGCTTTACCAGGCTATTCTGCACTTACCATCAGGCTTTCCTTCCAGGACTTAGTAGCCTGCTTATCCTGTAATGCTCTTTATCTGCCAAATAGTAGTTAGACTTGTCCGGTCTCTGGTTGCCTCAATCAGCCTAGTAAGGTCAGGCCAGGTTACAGTCAGACCAGGCTAAACTGGGCCTAACAGTACCTTACTCCTATCCCAAGACGAACCATCAGCAGTCATAAGTTGTGACACTACCATCATTGGAGTTTTTTTTTTTCGGATTTTCTAACATGTGCCCTTAGGGCACATGATAATAATCTAATTAGAGAAATATTATTAAGAATATTTCATGATAAATTAGAGTTGAAACTCATATTTACCATAATTAGTGTAATAATCTTGAAAATCTTTTCCTACTTAGCTTATTATCATGTGCCCTAAGGATACATGTTAGAAAAACCCTTTTTTTTTATTGATTCCTCCTTATTTGCAAATGATATTTTCAAATATAACATTCTACTCCGTAATTGAAAGGCAGAGAGTTGACTGGCAACAATTAAAGTCTTAACTAGTTGTTGAACCTGTGCACTGTATGGGTGATAATAGAAAGTATTATAAAAGTAAAAAAACCTATGTATTTTTTTATTTAGTAAATAACTAAATTTTAGAAAATTTTACTTGCCTAAAAAAAAAAGATAATTTTACTTTGCATAATCATACAGTTTTGATAAGTTTATGTTATTTGTTGAGCTTGGATTTTTGCACTACTGACATGATAGAATTTTACCCTGGCCTGACGATCAGGGTAGGTCCGACAGGGTAGTTCAAGTTTGGCACCAGTCACTGAGCCTAGACTCCCGCATCATCTTCAGGATCAAGTTCAACCCTAGCCTGATAATCATGGCAGGATTGTCAGGGTAGCTCGAGCCTAGCACCAGGCAGAAGAGGGCAACGGTTAAATGTAAGGTCAACATTTGACCAAATCAAGGATAATAATATAAGATTATTACCACCTAAACTTAGCATGTTATGTAAATGTGTATCACATATTCATAGCACACTATTTTAGAATTTTTTCTATATACTTCAGTCCTAAAACATTGTAGTACACTACTAAGTACTAAAAATAAACTATCTACCTAACAATTTCTATTAAACTTGTGGATCATCAATGCAACATTATGTAAGGTTGCTAAGCGAGATAATTTTTTTTCCCGGTTTTAATCTTATTTCGGGCAGGGCCGGGCCAAATAGCGGGATAATCTTTGGGCCCATACCCGGCCCAAAAAATAAATTGGGCCGGGCCATGGGCTTTTTTGGGCCTCATAGAGACCCAAACCCGGTGAAAATTTGGACTGGGCCGGGTCGGGCCCCTGGGCCTAGGCTATTTGATCAGCTCTATAACCATATTAGCTTTAATGAAAAACAAAAAACTGAGAGTCAACAACAACAACATCAGAGCCTTAATCCTAAAATGCTTTGGGGTTGGCTGACATGAACCATCCTTTAGAACCGTTCATGGGTGAACGCACATATCAAAAATGCGAAAAAATAAAAGAGAAAAAGTGAAAAATAAAAGTGTAGTGAAACATAATACTCCCTCATATTCTATATTTTCTTCCCTATTTCCTAAAAGGGATTATTTAGGTTTTCTTCTCATTTCTTATTTTGGAAACTTTTACACTTATTTTATTCATTTCTCTCTCCTATCACCAAACCCCACCCAACTCTTTTACTCATATTTTATTAATTTCCTTAATGTTTTGACCCCACCATTCCTTATTTAACTCATAATTATTCATCTCTCTCTCCAACCACCAAACCCCACTCAATTTTTTACTCTTATTTTATTCCTCTCCTTAATTCACGTGCCCACAAACAAGGGGAAGAAAATATAGAATTGGAGGGAGTATAAAAGACAACTAAACTTATAGGTTTTAAAATCGAAGTCCGGAATTCTTTTATAAAAACTTAGAATTTAAATCGAGAATAAAGATTAAAACGATTTTGAAAATCGAAGTAAAACTTAAGGATCCAGAATACCTTAAAAGTGAACCAAGTATTAATATACTCCCTCCGTCCCGGTCATTTGTTGTCCTTTTCCATTTTGGGGTGTCTCATTCATTTGTTGTCCTTTCTATTTTAAGAATGAATTTGATAAGTAATTTGATCATTCTCATTCAATTTGTTCCACTTGTCATTTAGTGATTGGCCTTTTCCTCATTCCTTGGTCTTTGTGCCAAAACGAAAGGACAACAATTGAGCGGGACGGAGGGAGTATAAGAAAGTTATTGGTAAAAAGGTGTAATAAATCCGAAAAGAAAAAGTCTTAAAAATTAAATATAAACATTAAATATATCAAATAACGTCAAATACTAACAAACTGAGAGTGCGATTACAAAGTAAAGGCGCCTTAGGCAAACGTCGATAGTCTTGTCCGAACCAAACTCCGTTTCTTATCTTCCTTGTATCTTGTCAAACTCGTATGTTACAGATTGCAAATTTAGATAAGGAGCCCACCATTGATGAATGCCATGGGCTATCTTGAATTCGACTTTTGTAGGATGAGAATTCGTAACAAGTAGTGCAGTAGGAATCAAATGATGTGCATCACCATCTTTTCCACATGCTCCTGATACTATACTTACCAATGTATCCTTGGCTGCAACCCTTTCGATCCCACTAAACCCCTTCTTCTCCATATATTCTCGATGCTCGAAATACCCGATATACCCGCAGCAAAACGGATCATATTGGTTCACAAACAAGTATGGCTTCCATGGGGATAGTATCGTAAATGGATCATACTGTTGGGTATTCTCGGTAGTACCCTTTAAAACAACAGAGACCGCTGCAGTTGCAAGACTACTAACCACACGGAACCGGGTCTTATACTTCTGGTTAGTGAGCATATCAAACGGGGCAGACGGGTATGGAGGGTTGAATAAGTAGGCTTCAACGAGACGGCCTTGTCTAGCCATCGTTTTGCCAATTTGTAAGGCTATTGCAGCACCTAGTGAGTGCCCTGTCAGCCAAACATTTTCGGGACCTACTTGGGCGACTATGTCCTGTACATATTCGAGCGAGGTTTGATATCGGGGATCTCGAGTTAACTTGTTTAGGAAGAGTCTCGCACCTTTGTGTAGGTCTTGATACCGTGTTTTGGATTTCATGAGACAACCCCTGAAGGCAATGACATACTTCGGAGGCCGGCTTTGGGGCGGTATGTCATCGTTTTCGTTAGGGTTATCACTAGGTTGGTACTCGAAAATGGCTCCGAATATGGAGGATTCTGTATCATTATCAACAAGCATTTGAATGAGCGCGAAATCGAAGATTTTCCACCAGATTGGTGCCAGTGCATTGTGATCGACTCTCTTTTGTTGGCGATCACGTTCCGATACGTACACTCCCTGGACCAAGCTTGCTGTAATAGACCTCTTTTGACTTGGTTCACTCCTAAACAATGTTCTATGGTTTAGTCTTTCAAAATTAACCATCTTTACAAACAAATGATTACAGCCTTCGTCCCGGTCAAGGTCAATTGTTGTCCTTTGATTTGGGTACAAAGACCAAGGAAAGATTAGGGACCAATTATAAGATGATAAGTGGACCAAATTGACTATGAAGGATCAAATTGCTCATAAAATGCAATCCTAAAATAGAAAGGACAACAAATGATGGACGCACCCAAAAATGGAAAGGGACAACAAATATACGGGATTGAGAGAGTGCATTTTTATCTTCCAAATTACATCAGACATATTCACAAATCAGAAATGAATTGTTCAAAAGATTATACAAGTCTCTCTTTAGATGACATGCAATATTCATCTTAAATGAAAACGGGTTAAATATATTTTCATTTCCATCCGTATGACAAACCTTGTTGTAATATTTGAGCCCTTTTAAGTTTAAGACGAATATTGCTGTCTGACACAAAAAATTGTGAAGAAGACTATGCTAACTAAGGGTGTGTTTGGATTGAGTGATTTGGAGGGAAAAGAAAGGGAGGGAGAGTAAGGGATTTAAAATTCCTTATTTGGATAGCAAATGAGGGTGGAGGGAAATGGAGAGGGAGAGATTTGGAGGGATCCAATTTCCCTCCTCCAAGGCTAATCAAAATCTCTCCACAATGGGCAAGATTTGGAGGGAAATTGTATCCAAACAACCACACTTCATTCCCCCTCCCCTTCCCTTCTCTCCCTTTCCCTTCCCTCCTTCCCCCTCCCCTCCCTTTCCCTCCACATTTACTATCCAAACACACCCTAAGGGTTTAGAAGAATACCAGTCAATATTTTGGAGGTGAATAGGTCCACACACGTCAAAAAGTTCTCTCTCAGAAGGGGCCTTTGTCATTTGTTCCCAAGCTCGTCAAGATGATCGAACCGTTTCCCAAGCTCGTCAAGATGATCGAACCGCTAGCCTTGATTAAAAAAATGTCCAAACATATGAAAGTTAATCATAAAACTAAAATAAATGGAACCATAAGTGGATGAACAATCATCAAACAACAAATTATATTCCACATCCTTGTATATACGGCGGGCAATAAAAAAATTAGAATTGTCAACACTTTCGATGGATTACAAAACGATTAATGAAGAAAATATAGTTTTCTCATTTACTGGAGTATACAATAAGCTGGTGACATCTTACATCCAGCTGCAAGTGTAACTAACAATTTGTTGAATCTTAATAACCATGATATTTCGAGTTTTATTCTATAATTTCGCGTATATTATCTTGAAAAGAGAAACCGAACAATATAACAGAGCAAATAGAGAAACTTACCAATTCAAAGAAATGGCCAAGTCCTAAAGATTAGAGAAGAAAGGACGTGGGGGTGTAGGTCGAATGAAGTTGAGAAGGCATTATATATTTAGCGTACAGTTTCAGTAGTTGACTTGTACCGGTTAACCCGACCCGGCCGGAAATTTACTCGAATTTTATCAAGATAATGCCATTGACTTGTTGGACTGACTGGTAGTTGCCTCGAAAAGAAAATGATATACAACGTATCATGACTTGTGACTTGCAATTAGACCTGGCAAAAGGGTGATTGATATTTGATTCAGTTTTGGATTGGGTATAATTGATTCTATTTATTTCGGGTTGATTTAGTTTTAATTGGAGTTCAATTCAATTGGGTTCATTTCGAGTCATGTACGGTTCTGGTCGGGTTTATTTCAATTCAGTTGAGTTTCAGGTCATAGTTTATTGAGTTCCGAATAAAATAATTAGCTTAAATGGACTATACATTTTAATTTAAATATAATAATTCATAATACCATTAATAAATACAACATCAATGAAAAACACATAAACATGAGTGTATCTATGAGAAAATAAATATTTTCCATTCTGGTTAATCAGTTCAGTTCTTATCGGTTATTATGATGTTCGATTTAGTTTCGTTTCGATTCAGATTGAATCGGGTTTCAGGTAAAACTTAGATTCCTCATATCAGGTGTTCAAATGATTATCAATTCAGATATTTTTGATCGATTTTTCGAGTTCATGTTTATTTTTAACAAGTCTAACTTGCATAAACGAGTACATTTGACTAGCTAGTGATTGATAATGTATACCATGATTTACGTTAGAGAGAGATTTTTGTTTAAAGTCTTGTGCAGTAGTGTTTAAACTGACCAGAGTTTTAGTGACCTAGTAATCTTACCCGACTCAGATTCAAATTAAACTGTTTGGTATACATCAAAAAAGAGAAAGATAGAGAGAGGGTGATTTAAAGTTACCGAGGTTGAGTTAGTGGTCAACAGCCTACATAGGTAAAGCTGTTTTGGGGTCGGGCTGACTCGGGGGCGGGCCGGGCTCACTTGGCTAAACTCTGAACCGGCCAGGGGGAGGGTCGGGCTTGGTCGGACCTGGGACTATGCATGCTTTACCCGGGCCAGTATCGTGGCGGGGCGGAGGCGGGCCGAGCTAACGGGCCTATGTAACTTTTTTTTTCTTTTTTTTTAACTAAATAGGCGGGCCAAGGGTGGGCCGGGTTTTGGATTCATGACATGGGCCAGGCTAGGGAGGGGAGGCGGGCTGGGGAGGGGGAGGCTTGGTCGCTTGCTGAAAGAGCGTGAAGGATAGGTCAAGCCGGGTTGGGCCGGGTCAGCCCGTGCTGATGGCCAACTCTATAAAGTACGGAAGATATAAAATGAGTTAGAATACTAAATTTGAAATTAAACCAAATTCGATATATACCGTATATGCCAACATTATCAAAATGGGTAGTGACACAACTCACAAGGACTATTATAAGAGAGAGATGAAAAATATCAAAGATGTCACATTTTTTTATGCATAGAAGTATTGAAGTGGTCTTATTACAATCTTATACAAGAATTTGTGACATAATTTTATACTCCCTAATAGTTTCCCAACTCCATTCGACCTATATTCACAAGTTGTCTTCGCTATCGACCTTATAATTCCATGGTTCTGTAGAGCATCGCCATTAATTTGGTAACTTTCTTTCTGGATATAATTACACTACCGTGTTATATAAATGCTTTCTTTGCTATCTTGCTTATTATAGTGTAATCGATATGGATCGAATGAAATTGTATCTCGGTGAGCTTCAACCATCAATTTAAGCTTTTATTTGATTGTATAAATATGCTCTTAATCACGGCGGATGTTTCATCTTGATCAGACAGGGAATAAATGGCGAATGTTCCTACGGAGATGGAGCATTTTGACGTGTGTGGACCAATTCACCTCGAACATGTTGACTGGTAAATTTCTATTTCCTCATTGAATCTTTAGCTATACTTGAAGATCAATATTTGTAAAACTAGTTGAGCTTAATTCGTTAATGTGCAATTTGGGATTATTGCGCAGGACGGAACCAAATGCAAGGAGCTCAATTGCAGCTAGCTTGATTCAAGGAGTGTACTTTTTAGAACAAGATCGCCAACAAAAGAGAGTGGATCACCATGAACGACTAGCACCAATCTGGTGGAAATTTTTTGATTTCCAGCTCATCGAAATGCTTACAGATAATGCTGATTCCTCCATATTTGGAGCCATTTTCAAGTACCAACCTCATACCTTTGACGAAAGCCGACCTCCAAAGTATGTCATTGCCTTCCGGGGTATTATCATGGAACCCGACACACGCTCTCAAGACCTACTCATTGGAATGAAACTCATCCTAAACGCGTTAGCCCTAGATCCCCGATACAAAACCTCTCTCGAATATGTACAGAACATAACTGCACAAGTAGGACCCGAAAATGTTTGGTTAGCCGGGCACTCCCTAGGTGCAGCAATAGCCTTACAAATTGGCAAAACTATGGCTGGACAAGGATTGCTTATTGATGCCTATTTATTTAACCCACCCGATCTCTCTGTCTTATCTGATATGCTCACTAACCCAATGATCCTAACCCCATTATTTATGCCGTTTGGCGGCTTGGTCAGTAATTCTGTAGCCTCAGGGCTCTCTGTTCTTTTAAAGGGTACTACCAATAATACCCAACAGAATGACCCATTTGTCAAACTATGCGAATGGAAGCCGTACTTGTTTGTAAACCAAAATGACCCGATTTGCAGCGGATATATTGGGTATTTTGAGCACCGAGAAGCTACGAAAAAATGGGGGTTAATTGGGGTTCTGAGTATTGCAGCCAAAGTGACATTTGGAAGCTTTGGATCAGCTGTATACGGAAGAGATGGTGATGCACCTCATTTGATTCCTACTGCACAACTAATTAAGAATGTGCATCCTATGACAGTCGAATTCAAGTTAGCTCACGGCATTCGTCAATGGTGGGCGAGTGATTTGAATTTGGAATCTGTAACCTACAAATTTGACAATACATAAGGTTGATAACAAATTAGCTTTGGTTTGGAGAAGACAATTGAGTTTTTGTATCTAAAGTTAACTCTGATATGGCGCCACCTGATGCTACTTGAAACTTAGTGCAACCGGGTGATCGAGTGGGTGACACCATCATTTTTAATTGCGAGTGTGAAAGTGTATTTATTGATAGATGTTGTAAATGGGATTATGTCATTACATTTTTTCCGAGAAAAAGAAAAAAAGGTCACGAGTCTCATGAGTCATGACCAACCCGCTTGCATCTTGATAAAGGAATATGAAGGGAAATTCGATGAAATATTTTCCTCGTTTGTTTGGAGGGGAACAGTCAAAGGTGAAGAAAAGTAGCGATCTAAAATCTTGTTTTTTCTGACTTAATTTTAGGTTAGTTTAGTTTTATTCAGTTCAACTTACTTTCCGAGTTAAGTTCAATTAGTTCAACTTATTTTCATTCTTTTTTGTTTAGTACTTTTCAGCAAAAAAAAACAGAGTCTTATTACTATGTTTTAAATTTTTGACATGATTAAATATAATAAGTTTGCAAATATCATCTTATCATGAAAGGGGATACTAATGACATGGTTTCATAAAAACCATGTATAGATACTTGTTCATAACTTGATGTTACAAGCCATGAGCCATGATATGCTCCACATCATTCCATTTTCTCTCAAAAGTAACATAACAACACTCAAAAGGGAGTATATAACTATGTACTCCCTCCGATCCACATCAAAGGTAACATACATTTTTTTATAGTCAAACTTCAAAAACTTTAACTACTAATTTCGTTAAATATATAAAATTTTGAAAAACGAAAATTATGTATAGAGATTTGGTATGAAAAAATCTTTCATAAAATTTTATTTTTTTACAAAAAAAGTCACGTATGTGTGAAGAATAATACGATCAAAGTACCGTCTCGAAAACCACCCAAAAACAAGTGTTACTTTTAGTGCGGATCGAAGGGAGTAAGTATTAAGTCATCATCTTTAATAGATCAGGAGTTCAGGAGTCAGGACACATAGATCACACAGGCAGGGACCGGGTTGGGCCTAGCCAAGCCTACCGAACCAGACTATTTTTTTTATTTTTCTTTTTGATGGGATAAGTTGGGCTGGGTAGGGAATTTGGGCCCTGAACCGCCCCGGCTACACAGGCCTAGGAAAGTTTGCTGAAGAGCTGAGTCGGGTCAGTCCATGCAAATAGCCAGATCTAGTCTCGATATATAAAAATGGAACAAACTATCGGGTGGAGTTAACTAGTCAAAGTCAACTAGGCATATTTTATGATGCCGCTTTATGTTATTTCGACGTACCTTCACATCTTTTGTTTCTACGCGTTCTTTACAAACACTATTGATCTAAACCGATTCATGCGTCTTTAGAATCATAGGACTTTGCCATTTGTTTGGTAATTCTCTTTTAAAGAGTTCCTCATCTGTCCTAGTTATTTGTTTAAATATTCATTTTTAATTGTGTTGTTAATTTATTTATCTTTTTATATTATTTGCGTTTTGAATTTTTAAAGTTATTTGATGATTAATGATTGATGATTTATGCTTAATCATTACAGGATTAGTTATGGAACAAATGGTGAAGTCCCCTTCTAAGAGGGAACTTTTTGACGTGACTGGACCTATTCACCTCAATAATATTGATTGGTAATCTTCGAAATTCTTGATTTTTCTTTATTGTGAGCTTGAAGTACTACTAATCCATAGAACATTGTTTAGGAGTGACCCAAATCAAAGGAGGTCAATAGCAGCTAGCTTGATCCAAGGAGTCTATGTATTAGAACATGATCGCCAGCAAAAGAGAATTGACCACAATGCACTAGCCCCTATCTGGTGGCAATTCTTCGATTTCCAACTCATCCAAATGCTTGAAGATCATGTTGATTCTATTAACAATATCTCAGAAGATAATATTGACAAATCACAAAATCAATCCAATCCCACATAATCTTCAATCAAGCTGTCATATCTTTGTAAATATAGCATCAACATTATTCTGTCAATCAATTAGCTCATTGTATAGGCTCCTCTCCCTTTTTAGATGTACATGCTACTCCTATATATACTGTAAAAACATTCAGTCATAATACACAATTCATTCCAAACTCTAAGTCTTATATGGTATCATCGAGTCACATTCGATCCAACCCTCTTCGCCCAAAACGCCACCAGTTCAAACGCCAACATCACCATCCTTCTAACCCGTGTCTCACCATGACTAACACTCACAATGACACCCTCATCCCGAACCCTCACAATGACGCCAAACCCCTCACTGCACCAAACCTCGCTCATGTGGTGAAGTTGACACCTCTCAACTACATCTCATGGCGTTTCCAACTGACTAACATCCTTTTTGGACTTAGTCTTCTCGGTTTTATTGACGGATCCGAACCAACCCCTCCTGCCACCATTGTTGACGCCAACAAGCAGGAGACTAACAACCCTGCACACCTGTCTTGGCTTAAGCAAGACGGGCTAATTCTCGGTGCCCTCATGGGTACCATCACCTCCGCCCTACAAACCTTAATAGTACGGGCCAAAACCACTAAAGAGGCATGGGATATTCTAGCCCATACTTATGCCAACCCCTCTCGGATTCATATCCAACAACTCAAATCAAAACTCGATTCGATCGTAAAAACCGCGGACCAAACCATCAGTGAATACATTCACTCAATAAAAGCCTGCGTGGACCAACTTGCCCTTATGGGCAAAATACTCGACCCAGAAGATGTCATATCAAAGGTCCTCAATGGCCTCGATTATGATCTCTATAAATCGGTTATCGATACAGTCCGCGCTCGGGATACACCTATTCCCTTTGAAACCCTTCACGAGAAGTTACTCCACCATGAGTTGCTTCTTCAACAACAAACCAGTACCAATCATAATCATTTTCAACCCTCTGCCAACCCAGCATATAGGCACAATAACCATGCTCGCACCAACTACCGTCCACCAAACCCAAGCTACAGCCATACCAACGCCGCTGCCCAATCACCCAACCACAATAACCCACGCCCATTCAAGGGTAGATGTCAATGGTGCCGTGAAACCGGCCATGTCATTGCTCACTGTCCACTGTTTAGGAAATTATTTCCTAACATTACCTTCCCTGCTCCACCAGTCAACCGATACCACCAAACTGCACCACATGCTAATACCGCAACCACTGGACCCGCAGCCCCGAATCCGGATTTTCTGCTTGACAGTGGCGCGAGTCACCACATCACCCATGATTTAGATACTCTTGCTTTCCATTCTCCTTACAATGGCCTTGACGACCTTATCATTGGAGACGGTTCCGCAATACCAATAGCCAATATAGGTAATTTCACTCTAAACTCGCTTAATTTTACTAATGTTCTTCATGTTCCGAAAATATCAAGAAATATAATATCCATATCTCAATTATGTCGTGATAATCAAGCCTTTGTTATTTTCTCACATGATCGTTTCTTTGTTAAGGCGATAGCAACGGGAACCATACTCCTCCAAGGCCAAGTTAAAAACGGAGTTTACGAGTGGAGTCCTTCGAAACCGCAAGTCCATGCCTCTGTTAAAGGACCCACTTCACTTTCTTGGCATCATAAGTTAGGCCACCCAACATATGATGTAATCAAGATTATTAATAAAGATTTACCTTTCTCTATTTTTGATTTTAATCACTGTGAATCATGCAATATCGCAAAAAGCAAAAAGCTACCATTTTCGAAATCGACATTCGAAACCCACGCACCACTGGAACTCATTTTCTCAGACCTTTGGTCAAGCCCTGTTATATCCTTTGACCATTATAAATATTATATTGTGTTTGTTGATCATTTTAGTAAGTATATTTGGATGTATCCGCTAAAACAAAAATCCGACACCACTAAGTTATTTATACAATTTAAAACTCTTGTTGAAAAATTTTTCAATAAACCAATCAAACATTTTTTTTCCGATAACGGAGGCGAGTACATTAAATTATCCACCACTTTACTTACCAATGGTATTTCTCACTCTACATCTCCTCCGCATACCCCCGAACATAACGGGTATGCCGAAAGGAGACACCGTCACATAGTTGAAACGGGTCTTGCCCTTCTTAACCACGCCCATCTCCCCACCAAATACTGGCCCTTTGCTTTCAGCACCGCCACATACCTTATCAATCGTCTTCCCACTCGATCACTACAAGGAAAATCCCCATATTTTATGATTCATAATAAACAACCCGACTACACCAATCTTCACAACTTTGGTTGTCTTTGCTATCCTTGGCTAAGACCCTACACCAAACATAAATTGGAAAACCGATCTATTCCTTGTGTTTTCGTTGGTTATTCCAACACACAAAGTGCCTTTCATTGTCTTGACCCTAAGACTCATCGCATCTATACCTCGCGACATGTCAAGTTCTATGACGATATTTATCCATTTGCAAAATTACCAACTGACCAAGTACCCTCTCCATCCATTGATGAATGGGCTACTCTCTCTATTCCAATCCTCTCCACCACGTCCACCATCCCAGCACCGTCACCTTCTCCAGCCGTGCCCCACCGCCCCAAACACCCTATCACCATTGTGTATCAACGTCGAAATCCGCCTCCCTCCACCCCCTCCTGTTCACCTTCCTCTTCTTCTTCCCCGTCCATCGATACCACTGCCACTTTACCAAATGACACCACCCTTGACCCATCTCCTCCTACAGCTCCTGTTAGGTCGTCCCGTGTCTCCAACCACCCTCCTCCGCCTGAAAAAACTATCACCACCCGTCTTGACAACAATATTAGAAAACCGAACCCAAAATATGCAAAAGTTGCTCATCTCTCCACCTCGACCATGAGCCTTCCAAACACCATAAAACAGGCTCTTGTTCTACCACATTGGCGTCAAGCAATGCAAGACGAATATAATGCTCTTGAACGCAACCACACTTGGACCTTAGTTCCACGCTCTTCCGCTCAAAACATTGTTGGATGCAAATGGGTATATCGAAACAAATATAACCCTGATGGCACCCTAAAACAACATAAAGCCCGCCTTGTTGCAAAAGGGTTCACTCAACGGCCGGGCATTGATTATACGGAAACCTTTAGTCCCGTTATCAAACCAACCACCGTTCGCTTAATTCTCTCATTAGCCGTGACCAAAGGCTGGCCACTCCGTCAACTCGACGTCAATAACGCATTCCTACAAGGCACTCTAACAGACAATGTATTTATGACACAACCACCCGGATTTGTTGATCAAAGCAAATCCGATTTTGTATGTAAATTGCACAAAGCCATTTATGGACTCAAACAAGCTCCTCGAGCTTGGTACACCGAGCTAAAGACATATCTAACCACTGCTGGTTTTACTCAATCAATTTCCGATCCTTCCTTATTTATTTTACAAACCAATAAAACTAGTCTCTACATGCTTATTTATGTAGATGACATAATAATTACAGGACCAAATTTGTCTCACTTACAAACCTTTATTACAACACTCTCTAATCGTTTTTCTCTTAAAGATCTTGGACCACTATCATACTTCCTTGGCATTGAAGTTACTCCAAATGCTCAAGGTCTCCACCTAAGTCAATCTAAATACATACATGACCTTCTTACAAAATACAACATGGCAGATGCCAAACCAAATACCACGCCAATGGCCACATCGCCTCCCCTTCTGCGTGAAGATTGCAAACCTGTTCACGACCATTCAACCTATCGAGCTATCGTTGGTAGCCTCCAATATCTCTCTCTCACTCGACCCGACATTGCCTTCACCATTAACCGTCTTGCTCAATTTCTTCATCACCCCACTGCCAACCATTGGACGGCATTAAAACGTCTTCTCCGATATCTTCAAGGTACTCAAACCCATGGCATTCAACTCTATAAACTTACTCCTCTTTGTCTCCATGCATTCTGTGACGCCGACTTTGGAGGTGACAAAGACAACTACTTCTCAACAACTGGCTACATTGTTTACCTTGGCCGCAACCCGATTTCCTGGTCCTCCAAGAAACAAACAGGTATTGCCATCTCAACAACAGAAGCTGAATTTCGCGCCGTTGCCTCTGTTACAACAGAAACTCTATGGCTTCGCAATCTCCTCTCCGAACTACACATCACTGTCACCAAACCGCCGGCCATCTTCTGTGACAACATCTCAGCCACGCTCTATGCCAAGAATCCCGTGTTCCACTCCAGAATGAAGCACATGGCTATCTCCTTTCACTTTGTCAAACAACAGCTTCAACTTGGCCAAATACGCATTTCTCATGTTGCAAGCAAAGACCAAATCGCCGACATTCTTACCAAGCCGCTGCACAAACATCAACATCATGAGTTACGAGTCAAGCTTGGCCTTATCGAAAGGACGTCCAACTTGAGGGGGCGTATTAACAATATCTCAGAAGATAATATTGACAAATCACAAAATCAATCCAATCCCACATAATCTTCAATCAAGCTGTCATATCTTTGTAAATATAGCATCAACATTATTCTGTCAATCAATTAGCTCATTGTATAGGCTCCTCTCCCTTTTTAGATGTACATGCTACTCCTATATATACTGTAAAAACATTCAGTCATAATACACAATTCATTCCAAACTCTAAGTCTTATAGATTCCTCCATAGTTGGAGCCATTTTTGAGTACCAATCTGCTAACTCTAACCAAGACGACCATGTACCGCCTGAAAGCCGGCCTCCAAAGTATGTCATCGCTTTTAGGGGAAGTCTCTTCAAACCCGACACACAATTACGAGATGGGAAATTAGGCGTGAAGCTCCCTTTAAACCGGCTAACCCACGACACCCGATACCAAACATCGCTGCAAGCAGTACAAGAAGTAATATCCCGAGCAGGTCCACAGAATGTCTGGTTAGCAGGACATTCCCTAGGCGCTGCAATTGCCTTACAAATTGGCAAAAGCGCGGCTAGAGAAGGGTTTTTCATTGATGCTTATTTATTCAACCCTCCATACTTGTCTGTCCCGATTGAGATGCTTGATAACCCGAAACATAAGGCCGCGTTTCATTTGGCTAGTACTCTTTTGATTGCAGGGCTCTCTGTTGCATTAAAGGGCACCAACACTCACAAGAATTCTAGTACTACTACTACCGAACATTATGACCCATTTACAACTCTATGCACATGGATCCCAAACTTGTTTGTGAACCCGTATGATCCAATTTGCTGTGGATACACTGGGTATTTCGAGCATCGAGAGAAAATGAAATCATGGGGTGTAGGCGGAATTGAGAGGATTGCAGCAAAAGATACATTAGTAAGTTTAGTATCAGGAGCATTCGGAAAAGATGATGAAGCACTTCACCTAATTCCGTCTGCTGTTCTTGTTAAGAATTCGCATCCTACAAAAGTCGAATTCAAAATAGCCCATGGCATTCATCAATGGTGGGCTCCTGATCTAAATTTGCAATCTCAAACCTACAATTTTAGCTGAAATAGTGTGCATTAGATAAAAAAAAACATAACTATTGATGAGTTATTTATTTGTGTAAAGTTTTTGATGTTTGATTATTTTAGTTGGGTTGATTTATCAATTGCAAGTGTGAATATGGGGATTTACTGATGTTTGATATTCATCTATATCTATATCTATCTATCTATATTAATAAAGGAAGCTTTTTTCGAGCGATTACAGAGAGTCCAGTTTTTGCGAATCGCTTTCGAATAATAAATAATAAATAAATCTATAAAGATATACTTATGTAACTACGTATGTTTGGTATAATTCTAATGACGCTACAATTCTTATGCAAGTTTATTAAATAAAATATGGATTTAAGAATTAGACGATGAATTGTTTGTGTAATAGACAATAACAAAAGAAAAAGGCGTCAAAAGTCATAGGAGTAATGACATTATGACGGAAGTTGTCAAATGGTATTCTGGGAAAGAAAAAGGTGAACACGTACCATTTGTAGAAACTTAAAATTAGGGGTACCATGTGTAATCTATCAAAGTTCAAGGTTCTCATGAGAAATTTCCAATATTATAACGATATAGTTAATTAAATTTTTATTTAAAAGAGAGAGATATCCGTACCAATAAAACAATAAAGGGGTATTATTTTTTAATTATTATTTTATTGTCACGCCATCAAACTTAACGTCCATTTAACAGCCTTTATATTAGGGGGTACCATGGGCAAAAAAAATGGAACCTCAAGGATACTATAGACAGATTCTTAAAAGTAGGGGCAACATGAAAGATCTGACAAAATTAAGGGGTACCACAGGAAATTTACGTATCTCAATTATGATAAAAAAATGAAGAAAAACAACGACAAATATTAATGGAGAGTACTTGATCATATTATTAAATTTAAATATAACTATTAGATATAATGAGTAACAATTAACCGTATTCGGTATTCGGGATCTAGTTGAATGTCAAACTAAGTGCAAAAAGGATGGTGTAATTCTGAGTATGTTATTTGTCCCACATTGAAAAACAACGCAAGTTTGATGATATACTACGTATAAATGGTAAAATTGTCCCACATCAGCAAAATAATCCAAGTTTGGTGAATATATTACTTATAAATAGTAGAATTGTCCCACATCGAAAGATTAGTATAAGGTGGAGGTGATTATATGATTATAAATAAGAGTTAACCCACGTATATATTAATCTTTTATTTTTTTTTAAAGAGATATTTTAATAATATGTAAACAAATTATTAGACATAGAATGGAAACATTAAACCCTTATTTTTTTTTGCATTATAAATAAGTTAATTATCCCGTTGCAACGCACGGGCATTCAAACTAGTATATATATAAAAAAGAGTTTTTTCGAGCGATCTGAGAGCGTCCACATCATCAAAAATCAATTTAGGAAAGTATAATTTTTAATGTAAAAAATATAGTGGAGAATCTTTTAATTATTATAATATGTATATTTCCTAAATTATATTCAAGTGATATTTCCAATTTTTATATCAACCTTTTACATTTCATTTGGCAAAAAAATATCGTTAAAAAAATTATGAAAATAATATAATTAGCATTGTGGTAAAAAATGCTATCATTAGAGTATAAATTTCATATTCTTTGCACATATTAAAGATGGTGTACTTCGTAATACGTAAAATTGGGTACTTTTTAGTATGTTTTGTCCCACATTGGAAAATAACGTAGGTGCGGTGAATATGCTACATATAAATAGTAGAATTGTGCCACATCGAAAGATTAGTTCCTATGATTATAAATAGGAGGCATATTTGGAACTTATGATCCACCCAAAAAATTTTGAGTCTCATAAATATTGTTTTAAAGAGCTCTTAAAATTTTCAATCATTATCTACGATATGATATAAAAAATAAAGTGGAAATCGTTGGGAACTACCCGGAAAAGAGTTAAGAACATGAGCAAGAAAATCAAAAAATACAAAACTAAAGGTTTTACTAATGGTAGTCTCCTGACAGAGTACAAAACTAAAGAAATAATGTCGGTAAAAAAATTATGAAAATAATATTATTAGATTCATGGTAAGAAATGCTATCATTAGAGTATGTATAGATTTCATATAATTTGCACATATTAAAGATGGTGTATTTCATAGTATGTTATATGTCCCACATTGAAAAATAATATAGGTGTGACAAATATACTACATATAAAAAATAGAATTTTCCCACATCGAAATATAACATAAGGTGGGTGATTCCATGATTATAAATAAGAGGCATCCTTGGAACTTAGGCATCAACCCAAAATCATTTGAGTATCTTAAGTATTGTCTTGGGGTGCTCTTAAAAGTTTATATCATTATATTTTCTACTTATTGATTTTATATGTCCCACATTTAAAAAATAATGTAGGTGTGGTAAATATACTATGTTTAAATAATATAATTAGAATTGTGTTAAAAAAATTTGTATCATTAGAGTATAGGTTCATATGATTTGCACATATTTTTATTATGATAAAAAAAAATAGAAAACAAATGTATGAATATTAATAGATAATAGATAATATAGTATTTACTTATTATTAAATCGGGTTGGATGTTGAATTAGGTTCAAAAAATATGGTGTACTTTTAAATATGTTATTCGTCTCACATTGAAAAAGAATGTAGGTGTGATAAATATATACTACGTATAAATAGTTGAATTGTCCCACATCAGAAGATTATCATAAGCTGAGGTGATCCCATGATTATAAATAGGATTTATCCTTATAACTTAGGTATCACCCCAAATATATTAATCTCTCAAAATATACTTATTATATAAGAAACTTTAAACATAATCTTGAATTAAATGTTAAATTTTTAAAGTTGTAACATTTTTTTTAGGTGGGAGAAAGAGCGATAAAATGGTCAATAATATAACGGAAATTTTTCATGAACCCTCGAATCTTGGTAGATTACACATAATACCTCTAATTTTAAGTTTCTACATATAATACCCTGGCCTTGTGTTTACTTTTTTTTCATAATGCTATTACTCCTATGAGTAACTAGATGAGTAATTGAGCATGCCATATTATTTGTGTTTTGTTATTTAGGTATTAAATGTTAATTTATTAAATAAAATATGGATTTAGGAATTAGATAATGAAGTGTTTGTGTTATAGATAACAAAAGAAAAAGGCGTCCCCAAGTCATAAGAGTAATAGGCTTATGACAGAAGTTGTCAAATGATATTCTGAGAAAGAAAAATGTGAACACAAGGGTACCATTTGTAGAGACTTCAAATTAGGGGTACCATGTGTAATCTATCAAAGTTCAAAGTTACCATGAGAAATTTCTAATATTATAATGATATAGTTAATTATATTTTCATTTAAAAGAGAGAGATATTCGTACCAATAAAACAATAAAGGAGGAATTATTTTTAATTGTTATTTTATTGTCACGCCATCAAACTTAACGTCCATTTAATAACCTTTACATTAGGGGATACCATGGGCAAAAAAATGGAACCTCAAGGGTACCGTAGGCAGATTCTTAAAAGTAGGGGTAACATGGAAAATCTGACAAAATTAAGGGGTACCACGGAAAATTTCCGTATCTCAATTATGAATTTTTTTTTTCATAATTTTATGGGGTACCATGGTGTACTTAGTATGTTATTTGTCCTACATTGAAAAGTAATGTAAGTGTGGTGAATATACTATGTATAAATATTAGAATTGTCCCATATCAGAAGATTACCATAAGGCAGGGTGATCTTATGATTATAAATAGAAGTCATAACCCAAAATCTTTTGATTCTCTTAAGTATTGTCAAAGAGAGCTCTTAAAAGAGTTTGTATTATTGTCTCTACAATAATGATTTCTAACCTAAGTTAATCTTTGGAAAATCTTTTAGTTATTATAATATATACTCTGTATTTCTTATTTTTATATTCAAGTGATGTTTCTAATTTTTATATAAAAACTTTTACATTTTATTTGGCAAAATAATGTCGGTAAAAAAATTATGAAAATAATATTATTAGATTCATGGTAAAAAATGCTATCATTAGAGTATATATAGATTTCATATAATTTGCACATATTAAAGATGGTGTATTTCATAGTATGTTATATGTCCCACATTGAAAAATAATATAGATGTGATAAATATACTACATATAAAAAAGAGAATTTTCCCACATCGAAATATAGCATAAGGTGGGCGATTCTATGATTATAAATATGAGGCATCCTTGGAACTTAGGCATCAACCCAAAATCTTTTGAGTCTCTTAAGTATTGTCTTGGAGAGCTTTTAAAAGTTTATATCATTATATTTTCTACCTATAGATTTATATGTCCCATATTGAAAAATAATGTAGGTGTGATAAATATACTACGTTTAAATAATATAATTAGAATTGTGTTAAAAAATATTCTATCATTAGAATATAGGTTCCTATCATTTCCACATATTTTAATTATGATAAAAAAAAAATAGAAAACAAAAGTCCATGGTAGCATGTGTAATCTATCAAAGTTCAAGATTACCATGAGAAATTTCCAATATTATAATGATATAGTTAATTAAATTTTAAAAGAGAGAGATATCCGTACCAATAAAACAATAAATGGGGTATTATTTTTTAATTGTTATTTTATTGCCACGCTATCAAACTTAACGTCCATTTAACAGCCTTTACATTAGGTGGTACCATGGGCAAAAAAATAGAACCTCAAGGGTACCATAGGCAGATTTTTAAAACTAGGGGTAACATGGAAAATCTGACAAAATTAAGGGGTACCACATGAAATTTCCGTATCTCAATTATGTTAATTTTTTTTTGAAGAAAAACAACGTACAAATATTAATGGAGAGCACTTGATCATATTATTTAATTTAAATATAACTATTAGATATAATGAGTAACAATTGTCTATATTGGGTATTCGGGATCTGGTTGGATATCGAACTAAGTGCAAAAAAGATTGTGTAATTCTGAGTATGTTATTTGTCCACAATGAAAAAAAATGCAAGTTTGATGAATATATACTATGTATAAATAGTAGAATTGTCCCACATCAGAAAAAAAATCCAAGTTTGGTGAATATATTACTTATAAATAGTAGAATTGTCCCACATCGAAAGATTAGTATAAGGTGGGGTGATTATATGAAATCTTTTTTTTTTTTGAAAGAGATATTTTAATAATATGTAAATAAATCATTAGACATAGAATGTAAACATTAAACCATTATAACGTTTTTTTTTGCATTATAAATAAGTTAATTACCCCGTTGCAACGCACGGGCATTCAAACTAGTATTTTACTAGTTTGAATGTCCGTGCGTTGCAACGGTGTAATTAACTTATTTATAATGCAAAAAAAAAAAACGTTATAAGAGTTTAATGTTTACATTCTATGTCTAATGATTTGTTTACATATTTTTAAAATATCTCTTTCAAAAAAAATAAAAGATTAATATATACGTGGGTTAACTCTTATTTATAATCATATAATCACCACACCTTATAGTAATCTTTCGATGTGGGACAATTCTACTATTTATAAGTAATATATTCACCAAACTTGGATTGTTTTTCTGATGTGTGACAATTCTACTATTTATACGTAGTATATATATTCATTAAACCTGCATTGTTTTTCAATGTGGGACAAATAACATACTCAAAATTACACCATCTTTTTTGCACTTTAGTTCGACATCCAACCAGATCCCGAATACCGAATATGGACAATTGCTACTCATTATATCTAATAGTTATATTTAAATTTAATAATATGATCAAATACTCTCCATTAATATTTGTACGTTGTTTTTCTTCAATTTTTTTTATCATAATAATGAGATACGGAAATTTCCCGTGTTACCCCTTAATTTTGTCAGATTTTCCATGTTACCCCTACTTTTAAGAATCTGCCTATGGTACCCTTGAGGTTCCATTTTTTTGCCCATGGTACCCGCTAAGGTAAAGGCTGTTAAATGGACGTTAAGTTTGATAGCGTGACAATAAAATAACAATTAAAAAATAATATTCCCTTTATTGTTTCCCAGAATACCATTTGACAACTTCCGTCATAACGCCATTACTCGTATGACTTGTGACACCTTTTTCTTTTGTTATCTATTACACAAACACTTCATCATCTAATCATCTAATTCCTAAATCCATATTTAATTTAATAAACTAACATCTAATACCTAAATAACAAAACAAAAATAGCATGGCATGCTCAATTACTCATCTAGTTACTCATAGGAGTAACGGCGTTATGGAAAAAGTAAACACAAGGGTTTTATTTTTTGAACCTAATTCGACATCCAACCCGATATTTCATGGGAATAATCCATCCTATGGGTGCCCTACAAATAACACCCCATCCTATTAGTAATTCCAATTAAATCCATCATATCCATCATTCTTCCCATAACAAACTCCCTTAAAATTATGACCGGTTACTTAAGGTAACATTCTTTCTCCTTTATTTAAGTATTTTCGACTAATTTCCTTCATTTTTATACATCTCTATATTTATTCAACTTTTGTGTTCTCCTTTTGTTCTCTGGCTTCTCATTCTCCCTTGTTCTTCTGTAATTTTAAGTGAGTTGAAGTCCACTACTACAGATACAACCTATAACAACGGTCAAAAACCGTTGTTATATAAAAAAGCGGACGTTGTTAAAGCGTCCGTTGTAAAAGGTTTTAACAACGGTTGGTTTTCTTAAGGAAACCGTTGTGAAAAATATTAACAACGGTTTTAAGTATAAAAACCCGTTGTGGAAAGTGTGACTCAATTTTGGGTGGTAAAGTTATAACAACGGGTTGTTTGTAAATAACCGTTGTTGTTTGTTCTTAAAAAATAAAAAAAAAATAATTAAATATTACTAGCTATAAATATTAAAGCATCCTTTACTAACATATTAAAGCATCCTTTACTAACATTCATTAATTGAAACAACATGGCAATGAACCCTAATTTTATCAACAACGAAGAATGGCTTACACAAACGATTGAAGATGATGGGAAGGTTCTCGTAGGGCTTCCGCCGATCAACACCCATTAATCAAAGCATCCCTTGAACATCAACGGAATTATTGGATTAAGAGGCGTGAAGCGGTCCGGCTTGTCAACAAAGCCTCATCATCATCATCATCATCATCTTCATACCCTCGTCGACCTGTTACTCGCAACTTGGGCAGCCGAGAGATATGTTGAGTTGTACTCTTCCAACCTTATCTCCACATGCAAGTCGTGTCCTTGCATATATTCAATCTGTTATTGCAAAATATGAAGCCAATGACCCGGAAGTTAGCGGTATACCAGAGTGGCGTGATTGGTGGCAGGTTGAGAAGCGCTTTTTACGCTTAACCGGGGTTGTTCCGGCTTATTATACATCTTTTGATTTCGATAATTTGTAATGTATTTGGTTTAAAATTAAATGAAATGATCATTTTGAAAGTGTTGAGTTATGCTTGTTTGATTTGCTTCCATTTTTTCAACTCCATAGATCTATCAGTCATCATCAAGATCTGATTATGGCACAACTTCCTAACATATATGGCACAACTTCCTAACATAAATATTAATTAAAAAACAACTCAACCCACACATTAGTATAAATACATTGCATTATCTCAACTAACATGCATTTCCATTATCTCAATATATTCTCCAAACCCTAATCGCTAAAACATGCTCGATCCGTCTTGAAGGACGCCAAAGAAGATGGAAATGAAATAATTAGAAACACATACATGGAAATGAAATAATTAGCAGATCTTTGAACGGAACCTAATGGTCGATAAAAACACATACATTGAAATGAAATAATTAGAACAATAAAATAATGACGATGAAACAAAACGATAATTACAGTAACGTACGTAAAGAGACGATGAAATCAACAAGTGACGGCGAGAAGATAAAGCGACGATGAGAAAGAGAGAAAGAGACGATGAGAAAGTGTGTGTTTTGTGTTTGTGTTTCATTTCTGCTTTGGGTTTGTGTTTGTGTATTAAGGTTTGTGTTTTGTGGTTGCAGCAGACTTGTGTTTGTGTGGTTTATAGTATGGAAGGTATTGACAACGGTTATTAAACAACAACCGTTGTGAAATATGTTTTAACAACGGTTATAAAAAACACCCGTTGTTAAATAAGTTTTAACAACGGGTTTCAAAAATAACCGTTGTGATTACTTTTCACTAACTTTGCGCCAATTTTGCGCCAAATTATTAACAACGGTTGTTCATGTGTGACCCGTTGTTAAAACGAATAACAACGGTTTTTATAACCATACCCGTTGTAATTGATTTTAGTAAAATTCGCGCCATACATTCTACAACGTCTATTGTGATTTTCGTGAATATTCGTTGTTAAAGGGGCGTTGTAGTTGCCTGGATTTGTAGTAGTGGTCAGACATCTCTTAATACCATGGCCCCTAATTTTGCACCTTCTTCCTTTGTTTATAACACACAACACACAGAAAGTTTTCCCCTTCATTATCATATTTATCTAAAAAAAACTTAAAAATCTCTCAACTTTCATACTTTACAACATATCCATCTCGTTTTTCATACTTATTCTCACATATCTGCACCTGGATTCATCCCAGAATTTTGATTTACAGTGTTTTGAGTTAAATTTTTGTGGAGTTTTGGTTATGTATACCAGGTGTTTGTTTAAATACCTCAGTGAAGAAAATTGAATTAAATTGTGTCTTTGTTGTTGGGTTGGTGAATTTAAAGGAAAATGGAAGGTGCGTGGGTTGGTTCAACATAAGATTGTTGGGCTTTTCTTCTCTTCTTTATCGGCTTATCAAACTTCCACCTCTGGAAAGCACCTACGAATTCAGAGATTTTTGTGGAGTTTTGGCTTATCAACCGTTCGCCCCTTTTTGCCTGCTCCTACCGAGGACGAAGAACAGACATTTGATAGATTGAAACTGGAAGTTCAAGAATAGGCGGCTGGGCCAAATTCTTGTTTTAAATTCAAATGTTAATATGAGTAGTAGAGTTACTAAGAAGAAGAAAAAGTTGTTAGGAGAAAATCATTGATGTTATCATCTTCGTCGTTGAATAATGCAAGGAAATCAGTATCTTGTTATGAAAAAAAAGGTGCGAGAGAAGGGTGTTTGATGTATTTAAAGTGTGTCGAACACACTTCAATGCTTATAACCTAAAAATAACAAGGGCGACTTGTTGTTTAGGTTGCCGGTCTCCTGAGAGTATTATGGGAAGAATGGCGAATATGATGGGTTTAATTGGAATTATGGATAGGATGGAGTGTTATTTGCAGGGCACCTATAGGATGGATTATTCCCATGAAATAATCCTTAATAATAAGCAAATACTATATTATCTATTAATATTCATACTTTGTTTCTATTTTTTTTTATCATAATTAAAATATGTGCAAATGATATGAACCTTACTCTAATGATATAATTTTTTTTAACACAATTCTAATTATATTATTTAAACGTAGTATATTTACCACACCTACATTATTTCTCAATGTGGGACATATAAAATTTATAGGTAGAAAATATAATGATATAAACTTTTAAGAGCTCTTCAAAATAATACGTCAGAGACTCAAAAGATTTTGGGTTGATGTCTTAGTTCCAAGGATGCTTCCTATTTATAATCATAGAATCACTCACCTTATGCTATATTTCGATGTGGGAAAATTCTATTTTTTATATGTAGTATATTTGTTACACCTATATTATTTTTCAATTTGGGACATATAACATACTATGAAATACACCATCTTTAATATATGCAAATTATATGAAATCTATATATACTCTAATGGTAGAATTTCTTAAAATGAATCTAATAATATTATATTCATAATTTTTTTACCGACATTATTTTGCCAAATGAAATGTAAAATTTTTTATATAAAAATTAGAAACATCACTTGAATATAAAATAAGAAATACAGAGTATATATTATAATAACTAAAAGATTTTCCAAAGATTAACTTAGGTTATAAATCATTATTGTAGAGACAGTAATACAAACTCTTTTAAGAGCTCTCTCTGACAATACTTAAGAGAATCAAAAGATTTTGGGTTATGAGACTTATGACTTCTATTTATAATCATAAGATCACCCTGCCTTATGATAATCTTACGATGTGGGACAATTCTAATATTTATACATAGTATATTCACTACACTTACATTACTATTCAATGTAGGACAAATAACATACTAAGTACACCATTTTTTTTCGCACTAACTTTGACATCGGGTATACGATACTTTTTTGTCAAATGAAATATAAAGTTTTTATATCAAAATTATAAACATCACTTTAATATAATATAGAAAATGTATATATATGGGACAGTTTTATTATTTATACATAATATATTCACCACACGTACATTATTTTTAACTGTGAAACATATAACATACTAAACAGTACATATCTTTTATATCAAAAATTTTTGGGTTAATATCTAAGTTTCAAGGATGCCTCCTATTTATATTTATTGAATCACTCTACCGTATACTATTCTTTCGATGTGAGATACATAATTTAATTATTTAGACGTAGTATGTTCATCATGCCTACATTATTTTTCAATGTGAAAGATATAACATACCAAGAAGTACATGTCTCTTCTTAAAAAAACCACTATTGTATACATATTATTTTTCTTTGAAGATAAAACCACTTAGTCTCGATCATTAGATAGAGATCTCTACATCGTACATATAACGACTCATTAACGCTCTATTACTGCATTCAGAAGACAATCATTAGTAAAATCTTTAGTTTTGTACTCTGTCAGGAGAGTACCATTAGTAAAACCTTTAGTTTTGTATTTTTTGATTTTCTTGTTCATGTTCTTAACTCTTTCCTGGGTAGTTCCCAACGATTTCCACTTTATTTTTTATATCATATCGTAGATAATGATAGAAAATCTTAAGAGATCTTTAAAACAATATTTATGAGACTCAAAAAATTTTGGGTTGATACATAAGTTCCAAATATGCCTCCTATTTATAATCATAGGATCACATCACCTTATACTAATCTTTCGATGTGGGACAATGATGCGTGTATTTTATATAAGGTTTTTACCTCATTTTTACACGCATTTCTATACTATTTATGTAGCATCTAGCTACAAATACCCCCGAATATTCTACTTTGGTTCGTTTTATGTAATTTGCAGGAATAAACCAAAGAGGAGCTAAATCGAGCCTAATTCGTCCCATTTGCATACATTTATTGAGAATAAGGAGACGGAGCTTGGAATCTAACATTTTGGAGACGCGTGAGCTGGTTTTAGAAGGTGCTTTGATGTCTTACGTGCCAAGATAGCTCGATCGAGTGATTTATTACTCGATCGAATGCTTTATATACTCCAAGTTGCTCGATCGAGCAGTTCAAGTAGCCAATCGAGAAGATATTGCAAGGAGTGCTCGATCGAGTGGTTTAATTCCACTCGATCGAGTGGTTTGGCGTTAGTTTGCTCGATCGAGTGGTTTATTTCCACTCGATCGAGTGGTTTGTCTTTCTATAGATTATTTCCGCCTAATTTTCGTATGGGCTTTTGTAATTAGTCCATAGGTTAGATTAGGGAGGGATTTTCGTATGTAAAGAGAAGAGGGGACTGCGTAACCTCTCTCTTCTCTTCCCTCATTCTTTTTACTCTACTGTTAACTACTGTTCTCGGATTTTTGTTCTTCTTTTACACTTTTGCTACTCAGATTTGGATTACGATTGGTATTATTATTCTTGTTCTTTCATCTCTTAATCTTAATTATTGCTTCAATTCCTTCTCTCCTTTATTGTTATCATAATTGCTTAAATTCGATCTTTATTAGTTTTGCTATTATGTTTAGTTTCAATTATCTATTTGTTATTATTGTTAGTTCAATGATGATGCGTAGCTAATTCCCCTCTGCTAAGACTATAGGGGATCCATAATTATGAAGGGATAGTAATCGATTTATTGGGTTAATGCTGGTATAATCTTTGTTGTTAACTGCTTCAATTAACTGTATCTGTTTAATTGAGTCGACGCAATTAGGCATTTATATCTTAGTGACCCTTAACCTGGACCGAAAGGTTGGAAGAGGCGAGACTAGTAGCGAACAATAGGGCATTATAGTTAGGGCGAAAGCTAAGCTATTTGTGCTTTAGGGCGAATTGAGACCGAAAGGAGATATTCACTGCTCCTCAGACCGTATCTGCATTGACCTGAGACCTAGATTACTTGACTGAATGATTATGGTGAACCGTCTGTCTTAGCTGTTTTCTCTTCTTAGTTAATCTTTATTCTCTTATTCTCTCTTCCCTATTCTCTCATTAGTTTAGAATATCACAATAAAAAAAACCCCCCAATTTGGTTACCTTGACGAACTTAGACAAGGCTGACATTTTCCCATCTCCCTGTGGATTCGACCCGACTTCCCTAGCTATATTAGTTAGAGCCAGTTGGTATTTTTGATAGGTATAGGACTGCCCTGTCAAATTTTGGCGCCGTTGCCGGGGAGGTGGCGCAATTTTGTTGCTTTATTTAAGTTTGTTTCTCATCTCAAGGAATTTATTCCTTGAGACTGATCTCATTTCTGCAAAGTTTTTGATTAGTTTTGCAGATTACTTTTTGCTTTGTAAGGTCTGTTTGCCAGAATGCCTAAGTTAGCCAGCCATTCAGAGCCTAACGTGGATTCGCTTCCAAAAGGTTTCCTACTACCCATCACTGATCAGGGAAACTTTGGAATCCACCCATCTTATATACAGCTGGTAGAGAGAAATATCTTTAGGGGGGGGGGGGGGGGGGGTACCTGAAGAAGATCCATGCAGACATATAGAGCTATTTACAGAGTATTGCTCTACCATTCCTCTTTCTACTGGGGTGACACAGGACAAAGTTAAGGGAGCTCTTTTTCCTTTTTCTTTAGCTGATGATGCCCGGGAATGGTTGAGAGACCTTGATAGGGAGACAGCCGGTGTAACCGACTGGAGTTCCCTTGCTTTGGCCTTTTACAGGCGATATTTTCCGCCACAGCGCACCAATGCCTTGAGAGCTCAGATTAGTTCCTTCGAGCAGCTGTCTACTGAAGATTTGAATGGGGCTTGGACTAGGTTCAAGAAGCTTGTTCGTTTTGTGCCTCATCACGGGTTCAAGAAATGGTTCCTTTGTACCCAATTCTACAATGGGTTATATTGGAGCGAGAGAGCTATTCTTGACAGCGTAGCTAAAGGGAGATTCACGAAGAATGTTGAAGATGACCAAGGGTGGCGTCTCATTGAGGAGATGGCTATTCATGTCTCTGAATATGGAAATCCCCGAGGTAGTGAGCAAATTATTGAGTCGGCAGCTGCTGCAGTGGAAGGTCCTAGCAAAAGTCTAGGTAATGTGGAGATTACAGAAGTTTCAGGCGAGAGTGCTCAGGTTTGTTCGATTACTGAGTATGTTGAGTTGTGTGGTAGAAGTGGTATGGAAGGGCATGACCCTATTTGATGCTTGGCAAGTACAGAGCGCGTCCTTGCTTATCAGAAATACAAGCAAGGAGTTCCTTTTTCTCAATTGTACGAAGAAATAAGGAATGCTCCTACTCTTTATACGCCAGCGCCGCAACCCGTTCCCCCTCCTGCAAATCAAGAAATTGCCGAACTAAAATCCTTTATGTTTAGCATAACACAATAATTTGAAGAGAAGTGCAATAGGAAAGAAACTGTCATAGCAGGATTGAGAGAACAAGTCGCGCAGTTAACACTCGCAAAAGACCAAGCCAAGCTTCTACCGACATGCAATCCGGCCGATGCAATGAATCTCCAAGTTGGCCTTACTCATGAAGGGCCAAAAGTACCAGAAGACGGGGTTTTGATGGCTGAAGATACCCCGGATGATGATATAGATGAGTTTTTGGACGAAATAGTTGCTACATGTGGTCCAAACACTCGATCGAGTGAAAAATCTACCTGATCGAGTGATTTAATTCATCCTGTCACTCGATCGAGTGATAATTATGGTCGATCGACCAGTGCAGAAATTGAAGATGGTCGATCGAGTGACATTCTTACTCGATCGAGTAAGTTTGCTGAAGAAATCACTCGATCGAGTGATAAAAGGGCTCGATCGAGTAAGGCAGAAAAAGAGAATGGTCGATCGAGTAAGGAAAGTGGTCGATCGAGTCTTTCTGAACATGAAATCACTCGATCGAGTGATAAAAGTACTCGATCGAGTACCAGAAGCGGCGGGGATCATATTTTACTATCTAATTCCGCTACCGTGTCATCTTCCCCTGCTGTGGAGACGTTCCGCGTTGATAAAGGTAAAGAGAAAGTTGCGGGTCCACTTATTGCTACCAGAGTGCCCTTCCCAGGTCGTCTGAAGGACGCAAAGATCGAGTGACAGTACGGTAAGTTTGTGGACGTTGTGAAGAACCTCCAGGTAACTGTCCCTTTTACTGAACTTGTTACTCAGGTACCCACTTACGCTAAGTTTATGAAAGATATTGTGACGCGTAAGAGAGATTTAAGTGAGTTCGAGACAGTTTCATTTATGGAAGAGTCTAGTAATTTGCTTTTAAACAAGGCTCCACCCAAAATGAAAGACCCGGGTAGCTTTTCTATTACCTGTATTATAGGCAATGTGGTTATTGATAAGGCTCTTTGTGATTTAGGAGCCAGTGTTAGTGTCATTCCCTTATCCGTCTGCAAGAAACTGAACACGAGTCACCTTAAAGTGACTAACATTACCCTACAGATGGCTGATAGATCTGTTAGGAAGCCCTTAGGTGTCTTAGAGGACGTGCCTGTGAAAATAGGCAAGCTCTTTATTCCAGTGGATTTCATTGTTTTAGATATAGCTGAGGACACCCGGACCCCAATTATTCTAGGAAGACCATTCCTTTGCACAGCTGGGGCCGTTATTGATGTCAAACAAGGGCGTTTGACTCTTGTAGTAGGGGATGACACGATCACTTTCAGTCTGCCTAGTACTTTGGCTCGGCCAATGATAGAGGATACTTGCTATTCGGTTGATATTATTGACGAGTCTATTTATGACTTCTGGTCGGGTTCTTTTATGAAGGACCCACTAGAAGCTCTTATGCTTTTTGATGAGTGTGCAGATAGCCCAGGATGATGACAATTTGTGTTGGATTTGCTTGTTGATGATTTAGATGAGCCTGAACTCACTGAAGCTGAGGGAGAGCAAGTGGAACAGATGATTAGCACTCTTTGCTCCATTGAGATAAAGGTACCGGAACATAAGCCTCTCCCTTCTCATCTAAAATATGTTTTCTTAGACGATACTGAGCAATTTCCAGTCATTGTTAGTGCTAAGCTTGATAATGATCAGCTGACTTCTTTGTTAGCTGTACTTAAGAAAAACAGGAAAGCACTGGGTTATTCATTGGACGATATCAAGGGGATTAGTCCCGATGTTTGTATGCACAGGATAGAGCTGGAGGAAGATCACAAACCTTGTAGACAGGGTCAGTGCAGACTGAACCAGAAGATGCAAGATGTTGTGATGGCTGAGGTAATGAAGCTGCTCGATGCAGGTATTATTTATTCCGTTGGTCATTCTAAATGGGTGAGTCCAGTACAGGTGGTCCCGAAGAAAGGAGGGACAACTGTGGTAAAGAATGATAAGAATGAACTAATACCTACTCGAGTAGTGACTGGTTGGCGGATGTGTATAGATTACAGACAGCTTAATGCCGCCACCAAGAAAGATCACTTTCCCCTTCCTTTTATTGATCAAATGGTAGAAAGGTTAGCTTCTCATAAATTTTTCTGCTATTTAGACGGGTATTCAGGGTTCTTTCAGATCCCTATCCACCCAGACGATCAAGCTAAGACTACATTTACTTGTCCTCAAGGCGTGTTTGCTTATCGCAGGATGCCTTTTGGTTTATGTAATGCCCCTGCCACCTTTCAAAGGTGCATGATGGGGATATTTTCAGAGTATATTGAGTCTATTATGGAAGTATTGAAGGAAATGTAGATTTATATACATACTAACATACTCATATATGTTTAAACTAATTTGTCATAAAATTAATAAAGGTCTTATGCATGCAAACTAATTAACAAAATAAAGAAGAAATCATCCTTACATTGTGATTTCGGTTCTAATGGGCACAAAAGAAATCTCCTTTTCTTTTGTTCTTGAGCTCTCCTTTTGGATGAACAAAAGATCCAAGTGTAGGATCTCTCCCAAGGAATAATACCCAAGGCTTACTCTTAATTAGAATTAATATTATATGAACTAGTACAATATTAATCTTGTGAAAAAAGACCCAAAATAATTTGGTATTTTTGCTCTCTAAAACCGGTTAGAGGAGAGGAATTTTGGAGGATTTTTATCTTTCTAAAACTTAATCTTTTTAGAAGTTGGAATGAATAATAATTATCACACACCCATTCATATGGTGAATGATAATTAAAATAAGCAAAAGAACCCTTGTTCTTTTCAAGGGAAAACCGGGTAGGGTGGAGTGGGATGGCCAATGCATGGTCTTTGTGCTCTTACACAAAAGACACTAGGTATGCATGCCTAAATTAGAGTAATAATAATGAATTCCACTAATCTTAATTAACACAATACAATTTGTTACTCACACCCATATTTCGGTCCATTTGGAGATAAAATGGAATCCATTTTATTTTTGTCAATTGTCAATATGTCACATGTCATATGTGACATAAATTTGTTATGTATTTTTAACATATTAAAATCAACGTATTAATAAAAATACGTCATAAACAAAAATCGACTTAGTAATTCATAATTACTTGTACCAAAATATTTTACCGTTTATAAATCACAACAGATTGTATTTATAATAATTCATTCAAATTTAATTGTTACCTTAAACAATTATTTCATCCGAGTAATGATACGATTCAATTACTCAGACCGTATCTTATTTAATCACATTTCAATATGATACGTAAATTTTACTTCCAAAATCGTCCGTCAATTTTCAAATAATTTAATTAACTCGTAACATTATACGATTAATTAAATAATCAATTAAGAGTGTCGCCCTATAGGTATGACCTAGGGGGTCAACTGATCACCACCGTCGCATCGCACGACAAAGTAATGTCAAACTCTAGTCACCAATCATTACCGATATATGTTGACCGGTTGACAAGAACAATACTTCCCAATTGTATTCTTTAAAATGAGATTTAATAACGATATTTAAATCATGTGATCGCACTATTGTTGAGGACACATTTCCCAACAATCTCCCACTTGTCCTCGACAAGTGTGCGTCACCAATTCTCTTGTCCTATTACTATCTCCCACTCAATGCAAGGTGTCTTTCAGGTCGTACTTGCAAGTGATCATATCGAGAGTGGTTTCCTCGATCTGGAGAATAACTGATTGACCGGACTTATCTATCATAGATACTTTCCGAGCGTGGCCACGCATTTCCAGTTCATTACTCCTCGAGTGGCCCTGAGATATTGTTATAACCCTGACTAGGGGTGGACAATTCCTATCGCACTCATTCCCTTCGACTAGCCACATCCATCATAACCCAAAATATGCCCATTTGACCCCATTTACGAAGGTCGTAGTAACACAAATCAAAGTTAATCGACACTTTGTGCCATCTTAGGCGAATAGTCTTTAGTCAAAAGAATCGACTCATTTGAATACTATAGTAGCTCTTGCCACGACCAGGCTATATAAATTACCAGAACTCTATAAGCGGTCATAAAGCCCGACAAAATGTTCCTAACAGTCTGCCTATGTGATCGACTAGTCATCTCACATGACTCTATGGCACTTGAACTTGCCATCAATCGCATCACACTCTAGTCACTTCGAGACGTCACCTCATACAAGTGACTATGGGCAAATACTATGTTAATCCGTGTTCACTTTAACGGGGTTCAATTGTCACTACAACCCGTTTGGATGTAACAATGTATAAATTAAAGATAAAAGACAAATGTGATTATGAACATGAACAAAAACAACACTTTTATTTCATTTCAAAATCTAACAAAAACTTGGTACACGTTTAAGTCCCATGGACGTAACATGTCCATCATGCTTAACCTGCGATAAAGGCTTGGTGAGCGGATCGGCTATGTTGTCATCCGTCCCAACCTTACAAATCGCAATTTCCTTTCTTTCAATGAAATCTCTTATTACATGATATTTTCTAAGTACATGTCTAGATCTATTACTAGACTTCGGCTCCTTAGCTTGGAAGATCGTCCCACTATTATCACAATAGAGAGTGATGGGATCATTGGCGGTAGGTACTATTTTTAGACCTTCCGTGAATTGCCTCGATCCAAACAGACTTCCTTAGCGACTTCGATCTTTGCGATGTACTCAAACCTCCGTTGTAGAATCCATGATTCTGACTTCCTTGAAGCTCCTCCAGCTTATGGCACCACCATTGAGCATAAACACAAAACCAGCTTGTGATTTCAAGTCATCTCTATCTGTTTGAAAACTTGAGTCCGTGTATCCATTAACACGCAACTCAGTGTCTCCTCCAAACACTAGGATAGAATCCTTAGTTCTTTTCAAGTACTTAAGGATGTTCTTGACAGCAATCCAGTGACTCTCACCTGGATTTCCTTGATATCTACTCGTCATGCTCAAGGCATACGAGACATCAGGACGTGTGCATATCATGGCATACATGATTGATCCAACAGCGGAAGCATAAGGGATCAACTTCATGCGTTCAACATCATGGGGTTCAGAGGGACATTGAGTCTTGCTCAATATCGTCCCGGTTACCATAGGTACCAAACCCCTTTTGGATTTGTCCATGCTGAACCGTCGAAGAATGTTATCAACATAAGACTCTTGACTTAGTGCCAATATCCTCTTGGATCTATCTCTATGGATCCGGATACCTAATATGCGTTGTGCCTCTCCTAAATCCTTCATTTGGAAGTGGTTACCTAACCACTTCTTAACAGAAGACAACATTGGAATATCATTTCCAATGAGTAGTATGTCATCGACATACAAGATTAGGAACACAACATTGCTCCCACTGAATTTCATGTATAAACATGGTTCCTCAACACTTCGAGTGAAACCATTTTCCTTTATAACATGATTGAATCGATGATTCCAACTTCTAGATGCTTGCTTAAGACCATAAATAGATCTCTTAAGCTTGCACACTTTGTTAGGATTTTTAGAATCAACAAAACCTTCGGGTTGTATCATGTACACCTCCTCTTCTAAATGCCCATTTAGAAAAGCGGTTTTGACATCCATTTGCCATATTTCATAGTCATGAAATGCGGCAATCGCTAACAAAATCTGTATGGATCTTAACATGGCTACGGGGGCGAAGGTCTCATCATAATGGAGACCTTGGACTTGGGTAAATCCTTTTGCCACTAGCCTAGCTTTGTAGACATCGTCATGTCCTTCTATGCCATTCTTGACCTTGAATATCCATTTGCATTGGAGGGGTCTTGCCCCTTTAGGCAAATCTACCAAGTCCCAAACTTGGTTTTCATGCATAGAATCCATTTCGGACTTCATGGCTTCAAGCCATAAGGAGGAATTTGGACTAGAGATTGCAGCCTTGTAGGTGGCGGGCTCGTCACTTTCCATAAGTAACACATCGAGTGTTCCATCTTCCTCGATAAGTCCTACATATCGATCGGGATGGCGAATTACTCGACCCGTCCTTCTTAGTGGAGGAGGTACAACCGCATTAGACGACGAAGGAACTTCTTCTTGCGTCTCTACCTCGGTTTGTGGCTCTTGAACTTCATCAAGTTCAAAATTTCTCCCACTCTGTCTCTTAGTAATAAATTCTCTTTCTAAGAAGACAGCCTCACAAGACACAAACACTTTTTTTATCTTGAGGTTTGTAGAAGTAGTATCCTCGAGAGGTCGAGGGGTAACCTACAAAGATGCATTTTTCGGATCTTGGGGCAAGCTTGTTGTCGTTCTTACTTTTGACGTAAGCATCACATCCCCAAATCTTCATATAGGATATATTGGGGATTTTTCCCGTCCACATCTCATATGGAGTCTTTTCGGTGGACTTAGTGGGACTATTGTTCAAAGATCGAATTGCGGTTTGAATCGCAAATCCCCAAAACGAGTTCGGTAACTCGGTTTGACTCATCATGGAGCGAACCATATCAAGTAGGGTTCGATTCCTCCTTTCGGCAACACCATTGAGTTGTGGTGTTCCGGGTGGAGTAAGTTGTGATATAATACCACAACCTTTCAAGTGTGAATCAAATTCAAGGCTAAGGTATTCACCACCACGATCGGATCGTAGTGCCTTAATCCTTTTGTTCAATTGGTTCTCTACTTCGTTTTGAAATTCTTTGAATTTCCCAAATGCTTCACTCTTATGCTTCATTAAATAGACATACCCATGTCTACTCAATTCGTCGGTGAAAGTTATAAAGTAGTCATAATTTCCACGAGCGGTGATACTCATTGGTCCACATACATCGGTGTGTATGAGTCCCAATAGTTCACTAGCTCGTGTCCCTTTACCACTAAAAGGATTACGAGTCATTTTGCCAAGTAGGCAATATTCGCATGTACCATATGATTGATAATCAAATGGTGTAATCACATTAGTCAAAATTAATCTTTTGATGCGATTCTCGTTTATGTGACCTAATCGACAATGCCAAATGAACGCTTCACTTGGGTCACTTGTTTTGAGTTTCTTTGATTGAATGTTATAAATATCATTAGTCGGATTTGAGGTCTCTAAAATGTAAATGCCATTGATAGAGGAAGCTTGGCCTATAACCAAGTCGTTCCTAGAAATAGTACAACGATTGTTCTTAATGACAAAACAAAAACCGTCCATGTCTAGCATGGCGATTGAAATAATGTTTTTAGAGAGCGTAGGCACATAAAAACAATTATGCAAATACAACTCAAATCCATTAGGCAAAGCTAAAACATAAGTTCCCTTGGATTCGGCCGCTACCCGAGCTCCATTTCCAAGGCGTAGATCCACATCTCCCTTGCTAAGCCTCTCCACATCTCTTAAACCCTGTAAATGATTACAAAGGTGAGAACCACAACCGGTATCTAGTACCTATGTCGTAGTGGAAGTATAATTTATATCAATAACATAAATTTCTTTAGGAATTGTACCTTTTGGAGTAATGAGTCCTTCCCTTATATTTCGCAAATATACGGAACAATTCCTAAGCCAATGTCCCATGCCATAGCAATAATGGCACTCATCATTAACTTGCTTGAAGTTTTTGATTTTCTTTCCTTTCTTCTTGAACCTTTTGCCCTTAGAAGCAAGAGCTTGATTGCTTGAGCTCCCACTAGCTTTGGCATCTTTATCTTCCAGAGACAAAGACCCTATAGATTGTATGAGGTAGTCTTCCTGAGACGGACTCACACGAGGTCTAGTAGTAGTAGGTGGTTTAGAAGAAGTGATGAAGTTAAGGTTTCCATCCGAACCTATCCCGAAATGAAGTTCTCTAGTAGTATCGAAATCATTGTTGGAGCATATGTCGTCAAGAATATTGTGATAAGATTCAATAGTTATTGGTGCGGTAGCATTTGATGGATTCATTGTAAAGAACTACAAATATGGAGGAAAAGGAAATATTAACATTTGTCTTTTTAAATCATACTTGTAAAATATTAACAAGATATGAACATTTATATAGTGACCTCTACCCAACTATAATAAATGATTCCAAGACCCAAATTCATATCGACTTAGGCACGGTAGGGCCGATTCATCCTTTATCAATATAACTCGGTGGATTAACGTTTAATCGATTCTACTTTTAGACTCTTGGTCGATAATATTACATTTAACAATTATTTTTAGCCCAAAACACATTCGACAAAGGCACGGTAGGGCCGATACATCCCTTATCAAAAACTTTTGTTGAGTTCAATCCAAATTTCGAATAAATGTGTCCATGATCCAAATCCATATCAACTTGGGCACGGTAGGGCCGATTCATCCCTTATCAACATGAATTCGGTGGATTAACATTCATCACCCACTTCCCCTACGTAACAAGGTTTGTACCCCGGTAGGGCCGAGTGCACTCCCTCGCGAAATAGGTTTTCATGGTTTCTACTATTTGGTAAGGCTATGTCTCAATTAATTGTTTTAGCGAGAGGTCATGTCAATTTATTATCTATCACGTTTTAAGTGAACTAAAGCGGTAAACTACGATAATTCTAATTGACACGGTCGATAAACTCGATGAAAAGATGCATGTTTTAGTTATGGCGATTTAGCGATGCATGTGACATAAAATAAAATGCAAGCAAAAAAATAAATAAATTAATCCTAGTATGGCCTTTCCTAAAATAGAAAAACTATTTAACTATTACAAATTCGGAAACCAACTCCATTGGTCCCTTGAACTTCGGTTGTGGCACGCATCTCGAGGTAACACCGTCTTTATGTATTGTCATTCTTGAAGAAATCCGTCTTGGGAACTCCGGAATGAATAAAATTACATAATAAATTACATAATTTCCTATTATACATTTGTAACTAAAATAAAATAAATCTATTAAATTACAAAACGGTGATACGAGATCACAATAAAATTACAACCGAATCGATATTCCCATACATTTCGGGAAATACCAATTAAAATCTAAGGCCATACTAAGTAAAATTACATAATTCAAAATTACATAAATTAAAATTATGACAATCATAAAGGAAAAATGCAGCATTATAATATGTATGAACATGCTCAATTTTATGCTGAATCGCCTTTAATTAGCCAATATCGTATATTACTCGGTTTTTACGGATTTGCGTGATTTCAACATTTTTATAATCACAAAAATACATAAACTCATATTTATGCATAAGTTAATTACCCTAACCTCTTAGGACTCAAAATTTAGTCTTCACTAATAATTTGACCATAATTAACTCATATTTACAAAATTGTTCATTAATGGACTAAAATTACAAAAATAAGCTATAAACTTCAAATAAATCACAAAATTTCAAATAAATTCAAAATTTGAATTTTAAACTCATGAACATTCTGGAAAAATACCATGACACTCATAATGTTCAAAATATTAGGTTAAAAATTTCAAAATTTTTCCGGAAAAACAAAGTTGCGGTTTATCGGTTTTAACTAAAATAATCATAAAATCATGGAAAAATTATATTCATTAACTTTTCAATTTTAGATCTGAAAAATATAATAAAATGCAATATTAGACGTTTTTCCTAAGTCATAGATTATGTTTTATTAATTTTTCACTAATAATGTCACTATTTATGCTATTTTTCTTCAAAAATCCATAAATCATGCAAAATGACTTCTTTATAGCCAATTATTTTACACACATCTTGTAAAATTGCATGTGACAACATATTAAATTTCTATGACCAGATTCGAAATTTAACTCATATTAACCTATTTTTCACCTAAATCCGAATTTAATAATGAAAAATTCATTTTTCGAGCATAACAAGTCCAAAAATTATGAAAATTTACAGGTTATCTCAAAATAATATATGTGACAACATATCCAAAAATCAATGGAAAATTAGAAGTATAGCTAATTTTAGACCGAAAATGACATTTTTACTCATAAAATCATATTTAAATGCCATTATTGTATAATATGAACAATAAAAATCCGTAAAATTAACCAAAATATCCTAAAACATTTTAGGACCAGAAATATTAACATGCATGGATTAATTTCGTGATATCTCATAATAACACAAATTTTACAAGTTTTATATGTTATTCTTATAACTCGGAAAAACTTTTAACCGATTTGCATGCAAACAACCGTGGCTCATGATACCGATTGAAGAAAATGTAGATTTATATACATACTAACATACTCATATATGTTTAAACTAATTTGTCATAAAATTAATAAAGGTCTTATGCATGCAAACTAATTAACAAAATAAAGAAGAAATCATCCTTACATTGTGATTTCGGTTCTAATGGGCACAAAAGAAATCTCCTTTTCTTTTGTTCTTGAGCTCTCCTTTTGGATGAACAAAAGATCCAAGTGTAGGATCTCTCCCAAGGAATAATACCCAAGGCTTACTCTTAATTAGAATTAATATTATATGAACTAGTACAATATTAATCTTGTGAAAAAAGACCCAAAATAATTTGGTATTTTTGCTCTCTAAAACCGGTTAGAGGAGAGGAATTTTGGAGGATTTTTATCTTTCTAAAACTTAATCTTTTTAGAAGTTGGAATGAATAATAATTATCACACACCCATTCATATGGTGAATGATAATTAAAATAAGCAAAAGAACCCTTGTTCTTTTCAAGGGAAAATCGGGTAGGGTGGAGTGGGATGGCCAATGCATGGTCTTTGTGCTCTTACACAAAAGACACTAGGTATGCATGCCTAAATTAGAGTAATAATAATGAATTCCACTAATCTTAATTAACACAATACAATTTGTTACTCACACCCATATTTCGGTCCATTTGGAGATAAAATGGAATCCATTTTATTTTTGTCAATTGTCAATATGTCACATGTCATATGTGACATAAATTTGTTATGTATTTTTAACATATTAAAATCAACGTATTAATAAAAATACGTCATAAACAAAAATCGACTTAGTAATTCATAATTACTTGTACCAAAATATTTTACCGTTTATAAATCACAACAGATTGTATTTATAATAATTCATTCAAATTTAATTGTTACCTTAAACAATTATTTCATCTGAGTAATGATACGATTCAATTACTCAGACCGTATCTTATTTAATCACATTTCAATATGATACGTAAATTTTACTTCCAAAATCGTCCGTCAATTTTCAAATAGTTTAATTAACTCGTAACATTATACGATTAATTAAATAATCAATTAAGAGTGTCGCCCTATAGGTATGACCTAGGGGGTCAACTGATCACCACCGTCGCACGACAGTAATGTCAAACTCTAGTCAGCCAATCATTACCGATATATGTTGACCAGTTGACAGTAACAATACTTCCCAATTGTATTCTTTAAAATGAGATTTAATAATGATATTTAAATCATGTGATCGCACTATTGTTGAGGACACATTTCCCAACAGTTTTCATGGACGATTTCAGTGTTTATGGAAGTGATTTTTCTAACTGTCTGTCTAACCTTGAGAAAGTGTTGCGTATTTGCATTGAGGTTAATCTTGTCTTTGAATCGGGAGAAGTGCCACTTTATGGTCAACGAGGGAGTTGTCTTAGGGCACTTAGTTTCTGATAGGGGAATAGAGGTTGATAAAGCAAAGGTGGAAGTGATTCAGCAATTATCACCTCCTGTCAATGTTAAGGGGGTGAGGAGTTTCCTTGGTCACGCCGACTTTTATCGTCGGTTTATCAAGGACTTCTCAAAAATTGCTAAACCACTTACACAGCTGCTGCTTAAGGATGCCCCTTTTGTGTTTACTGACGAATGTCTTTCTGCTTTTCACAGGTTAAAGCAGGCTTTAGTCTCTGCGCCGATCATACAGCCTCCCGACTGGGACTTGCCGTTTGAGATCATGTGTGATGCCAGTGACTATGCACTAGGAGCGGTGCTAGGCCAAAGGAAAGAGAAAGCTTTGAATGCCATATACTATGCGAGCCGAACTCTGGATGAGGCTCAAGTGAAGTACACTACCACTGAGAAAGAGCTGCTAGCCGTAGTTTATGCCTTAGAGAAGTTTCGTTCTTATTTAGTTGGGTCAGAAGTTACTGTTTTTACTGACCATGCAGCTTTGAGGCATCTCCTTGCTAAGAAGGAGGCTAAACCGCGGCTATTGAGATGGATACTCCTTCTTCAGAAGTTTGATTTTGATTAAGGATAAGAAAGGAGCCGAGAACGTTGTAGGCGATCACTTGTCGCGATCGATGCGACAAGAAGGGGAAGATTCTCTACCTATTGATGATTCTTTTCGTGACGATACTTTAATTCTTTGTTATATCGTCTATTGTTAACCAAGAACCTTGGTATGCAGATATAGCTAACTTCGTTGTCGTGGCAAGCGCACCGACCTTTCTCATCGCCAGAGGAAGCGTTTTCTGTATAACGCTAAGCAGTATTTCTGGGATGATCCTTATTTGTTTAAGGAATATGGAGACGGTCTCTACAGACGGTGTATTTCGCAGTGGGAGGCCAAAGTAGTCCTGGAAGGCTGTCACTCCTCTTCCTATGGTGGTCACCACGGTCCATCGCGCACCGTGGCTAAGGTACTTCAGTCTGGTTTCTACTGGCCTTCTTTGTTTGCTGATGCTAAGTCTTTTGTTTCAGCTTGTGATGCTTGCCAACGATCAGGGAACATTTCGAAGAGACATGAGATGCCACAAAATGGTATCTTAGAGGTTGAGGTTTTCGATGTCTGGGGCATTGATTTCCAAGGACCGTTCCCATCCAGTAAAGGTAACAGGTATATCCTAGTGGCTGTAGATTATGTGTCGAAATGGGTTGAGGCAATTGCCTCACCTCATTGTGATGCCAAGACCATGATAAAAATGTTCAAAAAGGTCATATTTCCCCGATTTGGTGTCCCTAGGGTCGTCATTAGTGATGGGGGAATGCACTTTAAGGAAAAGAAACTAACTTCTATTCTGTCTAAAGTTGGTGTCCAACACCGGCGTGGTTGAAAGAGATCTTGTCTAAGGTAGTTTCTAAATCACGGAAGGATTGGAGTCTTAAGTTAGAGGACACATTATGGTTCTACAGAACTGCCTTTAAGACACCAATTGGTGCATCACCTTATAGGTTAGTTTATAGGAAATCATGTCACTTACCTGTCAAATTGGAATGTAAGGCTTGGTGGGCAATTCGTGAGCTTAACTTTGATCCTAAGTTGTGTGGTCAGAATCGTCTTTTGCAGCTAGATGAGTTGGAAGAGTTTAGGCTTAATGCCTATGATAGCTCGCGCATATACAAAGAAAAGACGAAGAGATGGCATGACAAGAGAATTTTACCTCGGGAGTTTCATGTTGGGCAAAAGGTGCTGCTGTTTAATGCCCGATTGAGATTATTTCTGGCAAGTCAAGTCCGGTGGAGTGGTCCTTATACGGTGACAGCTGTTACCAAATTTGGATCCGTGGAGCTCGAAGATTCCGAAGGTAATAGGTTCAAGGTGAATGGGCAATACGTGAAGCATTATCACGAGGCAAATGAAGCAGACAATCGTGTTGAAGTCTTGTACTTCGACGAGCTAGATGCGCCAGTTGCTTGATGCCAGAAAGGTCGTGCGGGACCTCTTAAACCAGCGCTCTCCGGGAGGCAGCCCGGATTGTTTTATTGTACTTTTGTTAAACATTTTATTTTTCTTTAGTTTTTTGTTGAAATTTAGACGCTGTTTTACGAACGTTTTATGCTTTCCTTGCTTTTAACGCGTATTTTGCAGGTTAAGTGATATATTTACTCGATCGACCAAATGCAAATTCACGCTTACTCGATCGAGTGGTTTTCTACTCGATCGAGTCCTTCCATTTACCAGTTTACTCGATCGAGCTGTTCCAAGTTGCTCGATCGAGTAGTTATGTCTTCCAGCTGCTGTTTTACGTCTATGGAGCTACTGCTTGACTTTCTTTGACCTCCCATGTTCATGGTCGGTTTGGGGAGGTCCCTCTATACGACGTTTTGTAAGTTTTCCGACTCCACTTCTCCTTTTCTCTTCAGTTTGCATTTCTTTCCCTGTTTTTGGTACAATGAGGGCATTATACGGTTTGGTTTGGGGAGGTATGCATCCATATCTGTGTCTGCATGTTTTCTTGCATTTTTGCTTTCACGTTTATTTATTTTCGCATGCATTGTTGTTCTAATTAATTCATAAAAATGCATAAAATTCAAAAAATTTCATGTTTAATTTGAGTCGGAACGTTTGAACATTGACGCTACATTGAATCTTTACTTGAGCCTTGCATGTTCTTGACATTTAGTTGGCATGATTATGTGCATGATCTACGAGTTTTTGTTTCTCTCTTATCTGAACGAATAGACTTGATTCATATATCGGCAAGCTACATTACATTCTGAGGTTAGAGCTTTATAAACTGGTGACATTCATGACCGGTTTCATTTAGGATGTGAGTAGTACTCTCTTTAAGGCATGTAACATCAATTTACATAAGCATGAGTCTAGTCTTATTAATACCTGTATGCATTCGGTCTGTGGATGGTGACACATGTTAGAAGAGGCAGTTCCCTTTATTTCATTTTACCCATGAGCCCCACATAGCCAAATTGCCTTTTTTGTCCTATTAGCTACTTTCTATAATACTTCCTACCCTAGCCGAGCTAGTGACGAGTAGTTATTGAAATGTTTTATTGCAATATGGTTATTTTGTCTGATTCCAGAAGATGGTGGAAGAACTGAAGGGAATGAAAAAAAAAATGAAATGAAAAAGAAAAAAGAGAACGAAAAAAAATGGAAATAAGAAAAGAAGAAAAAGAAAGAAAAATCATGTGTGAAGGAAAAAATGAGAAATTGTATATAATGTTTTTCACTCCCATGTTTTACTTATATCTTATGGGGAGTTGACAAGTATTGGTGTTTCGTGAGTAGAGTGCATGGTATTTGCACCGTTTCATCTTGTTTTATTGAGTACGAAGTTGGGATGTAGTTTATATTTGGATTCGTTGTTGCTAGCCTGGCTATTAACTCCACATATCCAAATTCATCTTAGCCCCTTTTTACCCATTACCTCACTTACCCAAATGTAAGTCCTCGGCATGTGTCTTGGTCATTAGTTTGGTTGGAATGCATATGTACGGTTGTAGAGACTTTATTCATGTTAACTGCATGCATGTTCTTATAGGTCGAGTTAGGTGAGTGTCTTACTTCTTCCTATCTTTCACATATATACTCACCTTGTGCCTAATTTTGAGTGACGAGCGACCCGTGAGAGTCCGATATCTTTTGAATCTTGCAAGGTCGACGGTTCAGTAAGTTGGAAACATTGATTTAACTCGTTTGCACTTTTCTTTTGCCACTTTGTCAGTTGTTGCATTAAATTGGTTTTGGTGGGTGATTTGTAGCTGATGCGTTGGTCCCGTTCCACTGTTATCTCTTAGTTGCATTCATATTTTGCTTGGGGATAAGCAAAGGTTTGGTTTGGGGAGATTTGATGCGTGTATTTTATATAAGGTTTTTACCTCATTTTTACACGCATTTCTGTACTATTTATGTAGCATCTAGCTACAAATACCCCCGAATATTCTACTTTGGTTCGTTTTATGTAATTTGCAGGAATAAACCAAAGAGGAGCTAAATCGAGCCTAATTCGTCCCCATTTGCATACATTTATTGAGAATAAGGAGACGGAGCTTGGAATCTAACATTTTGGAGACGCGTGAGCTGGTTTTAGAAGGTGCTTTGATGTCTTACGTGCCAAGATAGCTCGATCGAGTGATTTATTACTCGATCGAATGCTTTATATACTCCAAGTTGCTCGATCGAGCAGTTCAAGGAGCCAATCGAGAAGATATTGCAAGGAGTGCTCGATCGAGTGGTTTAATTCCACTCGATCGAGTGGTTTGGCGTTAGTTTGCTCGATCGAGTGGTTTATTTTCACTCGATCGAGTGGTTTGTCTTTCTATAGATTATTTCCGCCTAATTTTCGTATGGGCTTTTGTAATTAGTCCATAGGTTAGATTAGGGAGGGATTTTCGTATGTAAAGAGAAGAGGGGACTGCGTAACCTCTCTCTTCTCTTCCCTCATTCTTTTTACTCTACTGTTAACTACTGTTCTCGGATTTTTGTTCTTCTTTTACACTTTTGCTACTCAGATTTGGATTACGATTGGTATTATTATTCTTGTTCTTTCATCTCTTAATCTTAATTATTGCTTCAATTCCTTCTCTCCTTTATTGTTATCATAATTGCTTAAATTCGATCTTTATTAGTTTTGCTATTATGTTTAGTTTCAATTATCTATTTGTTATTATTGTTAGTTCAATGATGATGCGTAGCTAATTCCCCTCTGCTAAGACTATAGGGGATCCATAATTATGAAGGGATAGTAATCGATTTATTGGGTTAATGCTGGTATAATCTTTGTTGTTAACTGCTACAATTAACTGTATCTGTTTAATTGAGTCGACGCAATTAGGCATTTATATCTTAGTGACCCTTAACCTGGACCGAAAGGTTGGAAGAGGCGAGACTAGTAGCGAACAATATGGCATTATAGTTAGGGCGAAAGCTAAGCTATTTGTGCTTTAGGGCGAATTGAGACCGAAAGGAGATATTCACTGCTCCCCAGACCGTATCTGCATTGACCTGAGACCTAGATTACTTGACTGAATGATTATGGTGAACCGTCTGTCTTAGCTGTTTTCTCTTCTTAGTTAATCTTTATTCTCTTATTCTCTCTTCCCTATTCTCTCATTAGTTTAGAATATCACAATAAAAAAACCCCCCAATTTGGTTACCTTGACGAACTTAGACAAGGCTGACATTTTCCCATCTCCCTGTGGATTCGACCCGACTTCCCTAGCTATATTAGTTAGAGCTAGTTGGTATTTTTGATAGGTATACGACTGCCCTGTCAGACAATTCTACTATTTATATGCGCAAATTCTTGTTTATAACGGTTGTAAATACGACAATAGTGAAACGGACTCGGATATTGGTTATTTAAATCTGATTAACAACTAATATGGGTTGGGAGAATTAGTCATGTGATTTAATTAAAATAGTTTCCACAAAATCAGCCACTAAATAATACACTTACCTTAATTAAAATATTTTCAATTAGTCTTCCACGTTAAACAAATATACAAACACAGCGGTTTCACTATTGTCACTCATCAATTCGTGTTCATCTCCTACCTCTACCAATCAATCATTTTCATCAATTTTTTTCTGTTTGTAAGATGATCAACCATCCCATTTGCGTGGAAGACGATGATGATACCATATTTACACCCCATAATGATGATATCGTAAGTCCATCTTTAAATGAAAATGATAATCACGTCGAAGGCGATGTTGGTTCCATTGTTTTGAACGATGGATCAATTCATTCTCTTAAAGAAGGTAATGAACGTTTCCTTTAACCCTAATGTCGTCATATATAATTTGTATCCACCCTCGTGCACATTGTAATAACCATTATTGGTTACTATGTTACCATATAACATTATTCATAATGATAGGCGGAGGGCATTAATGAGGCAGTCAATTGGCGGCGCCAATCTCTTACAAACTTCAACAATATGATAACAAAATGCCATAGTGTACCCGAAGTGAGGTCGTTATTGGACCAGGTGTATGCAAGAGCTCTAGAAGAGGTCTAATCTTATTTCAACGATAAAGCGTACAATGTCCAACAAATAATGCTCAAAGCATAGGCCCAACGATTCTTGATCCAATTATGAAGGGGCGTAGACAAAGAAAGAAAAGCGGGATACAAAAACGAAAGTCAAAGCATTCCTTTAAAACAAAAACAAATGAGATCGAGCTCCCATACACTCCCATTCTTACGCTCTTATAAGCAAAACATGCTCTTTTCTCTTTTAGTTGAAAGACCGCGTATTTGTCGTTGAACTTATAAGCAAGACATACTCTTTACTATATAGCAGCATATAATGGTTACTAGTCATTATGGTCACAAAATTAATTTTCTGAATTACATGTTACAGATATTTGGTTACAAAGTCAATTTTCTTAGTCATAAATGGTTTCATGATATGCTGCTATATAGTAAACTTGTTACTAACTTCAAATTATACACATACAGCTACAAAATTATTTGACTAAGAAAATAAATAAGGCGTAATATTGTCTTTAAAGCAATAGTTGAACACTATCTACCTAATGCAGAAGTCGGATAATTTTGTGACTAATTAACATGATATTCTTTATTTTGTGACCAGATCTGATTATGTTGTGACCGAATCTAGTAAACTTGTTACTAGCTCCAAATTGTAAATAGTTGGTCACTATCACTATCTATCTAAGGTAGAAGTCTCATAACTTTGTGACCAAATAAACATGATATCCTTTAATTTGTCACCAACTTGTTACTAGCTCCAAATGGTATATATTTGGCCACAAAATTATTTGACTAAGAAAATAAAAAAAGGCATAATAATATTGTCTTGAAAGAAGTACTTGTTCAATTAATTCATAATCCGAATTAGAAAATGACCAAAACAAAATGCGTTCAATACTTAGTCGTTCAAATATTAAGAGCAAAATATGAACGACATATCAACTACAAATAGAAAGCAATAAGTTTTAAATCAACTACCAAATCCAAATAAAAATAGCATTCTACTTGAGGTGCGCAAAATCTCCTTCCCACGGTTACAAGGTAACATAAATGTGTCGTATACATCAACTCTCGTCAAACAAAGTAACGCTCCTTATAAATCAAGAACATCCCGGAGTCTGGGTCATAAAGTGCTATCAACCAATCTATCATTACATGATACATTCCGCTAGCTCTAACCTCCAACGTCCCCCTGAAACCAATCTCTTCAACACTTTTCTTCTGCTTTTCTGTCATCTTCTTAATCAGCTTAAATAAGCCACCCGAGGACCCGTATGCATTAGCAATCTTTTTAGAAGTCCTGTTGTAGACACCTCGTTTCTGCACCTCCTGCCAAACACCCTGTGATGATTGGGCCGCATGTTTGATACGCGGAGCGATTTGTGACAGTTCGTAAGTTTATCGTCAAGTAATTGCTCAAACATTAATGTCTACCTCTTAGTTGTCATCTACGTGCCGATACGGTCGTTTTGACAGTAATTAGAGTACATTTGGAGTCCGGGCCTAAAACCGTCTCCATTTTCTGATAACCATTAAATCCCGAGTCAGAATGTTACGGATATTTCTATTCCATATTTTATAAATATTTCACAAATCTTTTATTCTTTGGTAAAGAATTTCCCGTAATATTCATACAAAATATTAAGGAAAATAAGATTATCCCGTTATTCCATAAATTAAACACGGAAATCTTTCTTCCGCAGGAGGAAACCACCTGGGAACAGACGCAGCAGGTGCTGTGCCTCTTCCAAGAGACGCAGTGCATGCTGCGCCTCTTCCCAGGTCCTTTTCTGCGTATTTTTCATATCTTTTTCATATCTTTCCGAGATTCATTTACAATGTCTCTCCGAAAACCCTATTCCTTCACGTGATTAGTATAAATAGGAGCCTTCGCTCCTCATATTTCTCACGCGAGTGTCCGCCCTTCTCTTCTCCCTTTGCATTCTAAGTCCACGTTCTTACTTTTTGGCGTCTACGTGCTTGAACATTCGACCACGTAAGCTCAGATCCTTCTGAGTACCAGCCTCGTTTGCATGACCGACCAATTTGACCAACTCCACAATAATCAACTTTAATCAATCTGTTTCTTTCCTCTTACGAGGGCACTTTCGTTACATTCGAGTCGAGCATCACTAATCGATAACTTAGTTCATCTCGTTTCGTCAAACATGTAAGTCTGAGGGTGTAAATCTCTCTTTAGTTATTGTTCTTTATTTATTGTATCACTAATGTAAGATTTATGTCGAAAATATTTGTTAAAACCGATTTATAAAAATATGTTTAAAACCCTTCTTACGGATTACCAGAAGATAACCGTCGAGAAAGGACGCAGCAACTGCTGCGCCTCTTCGAAGGAGCGCAGTACCTGCTGCGCCTCTTCGTGAGGCTGCCGCAGTTCCTGCTTCCTTTCTTCTTCCTTCGTCCTCTGTAATTCGTCGTTCTTTATTTGTTTTCGTTTGTTCTTTAATTCTTTGATATAATAACGTAATAATCACATGTATATTATTCATCATTCATTAACGCAGATCTATCATCATTAAATCCGACTTAAATCCCTTATGATTCATATTTGCGGGTTTTCGTCATTAAAATCAATCCCGGGTTGTAGAGATTCAATTCATTCATATTGAGTTTCTGGAATTCGATCTTTGGTAAATTTCCATCTGTCATATTCATCATTAGTTCGTCATTAATTCGTCATATTCAACATAATTAATTTGTTTAGTTCACCTATGTCACTAATCAATCTTTCATCCATGTAAATAATTCGTTCTATTATTTTCATCCATGTTTTATTGCCTTTATGACTCATTCATATGTAATTAATGAATTGAATCACTTCTATCCGAGTTAAATAATATAATCAATCCTTCAAATCACCAACGAACATTAACGATTTGCAGTTCCGGCTTCACAGCCTGAACTCACCCTTGGAACAGACGCAACAAATACTGCGCCTCTTCCAAAGGGCGCAGTCCTGCTGCGCCTGTTCCAGGATGATTTCTGTCTCTGAACTTCCGTTCTGCCTTGACCTAGTTTAATTAGTTCCGTATCAATTAACTATTATTCGTATTATCGCTTTAATTCCTGTTCGTATTTATTCATTCCTTTATTCTTTTTCTCAAATTATCCGTTTTGGAAGTATTTTCGACATAAATCATTTGAATCCGTTGTAATTATTGTAATTTTCATTATTATAATTTTCCTTCATTGTATTTTGTATCATTTGTATGTTTTCACATGTAATTGAATCTAAATCCCCACTTTGACATTAATTGTTTGCTAATTAATTGTTCACCGACTTAGTCTAATCTTCACATGCTAGGATCAAAACTTGGATGTTGCTTTGCATTCATACAATCGACAATATATCGAGTATAAATAACTTCCCTAATCATTAGTAGAGGCCGCTATCGAGGCGGGCGGGATTAGGTGTTCGCTCAAAAGAGCTTCCTAATACGTACCCTCACCCCTTACTCCAGATCTCTGTGAACATCCGTGTTCATTGGCATCCACGAGAGTCATTCTAGACATAGAATGCTAAGGGTAACGAGTTCTTGGTGTTCATGTCTCTACTTTGTGTCTCGACATGACACGAGGTATTCGAACGGTTCCAATTTCCCATAAAAATTGGTAGCGACTCCACAAATGCAAACACTTGTTTCCCAAGCGCCCCCGTGGCCCATGTCCACACCTGTCAAACGTAAAAAAAAAATAGAGATGAAACATGGCTACTAACTAGTTATACATGGTCAAAACATTTGAACTACATATTCGATTACAAAAATTAAATGAGTACTTAAAAAATATAACAAAATTACGAACAATATTTTTAGCGACAAATATCACAACAATGGTAACTAACAAAATAGTATATATACCTACTAAGTTCATCATAATGGTACTAAGCTAATAAATGGCCACAAAGATAAGCATATTGGTCACAACAGCTAGTCTTGCTTGTGACGGGCTAATCCCGTCACAAGCTTGTGACCTCTCACAAAAAGGGAGAGGGCACAAGGTGGGGCACCCTCATGTGCTTCTCACTCACCTCTTAATGGATATTTTGTGAGAGGAAACGGTATCCGTCACAAGCTTGTGACGGATATCGCCCGTCTTCAATGAGATTTTGTGTGGTCACAAATGGTCCTAAGCTACTTACAACATTTATTTGGTCACTACGTTCAGCAAAATGGTTACAAAGAATTGAACACAGAAGTACTCTTTAACAAATGATCAAACTTGGTCACATTTTGGTCTTAATAAGTTACAAAAACAAATCAATATCAATATCAACAAATGGCCACTAAGTTCAGCAAAATGGTCACAAAGAATTGAAAATATAAGTACTCCTTAACAAATGGTCTTAAGCGACAAATAGCACAAACTTGGTCACATTATGATCTTAATAAGTTACAAAAAAAAGATCTAATTAAACATCAACAAATGGCCACTAAGTTCAGCAAAAATGGTCACAAAAACTAAAAACAGAACTACTCTTTAACAAGCGGTCTTAAGCTACAAATAGCATAAACTTGGTCGCATTCTAATCTTAATAAGTTACTAAAAAAATGTAATTAAACATCAACAAATGGTAACTAAGTTCGGCAAAATGACCACAAAGAACTAAAAACAAGTACTCCTTAACAAATGGTCTTAAACAACATATAGCATAAACTTGGTCACATAATGATCTTAATAAGTTAAAAAAAAAAACAGATCTAATTCAACGTACACAAAAATTACCAAAAACGGCTACTAAATCATTAACCATGGTAAAAATATTAATCAAAATAATGTAAAAACTCATAAAACCGACAAATCAACATCAACACCATTAGGTTGTTATTTTACTTCATCCTCTACATTAGGTCGGTCTTTCCTCTTATTCTTATTTATAACTGCTTGTCTTGGATTTTCATATCCTTAAAACGAAGAATCAACCCAAAAAAAATTACTTTAATGAAATTATTTAAGTAAAAAAAATAGTAAAATCAGTACTATTAAATTACTAAATCATACCATTAATATCCACTTGAAGTGGCTTCAACCAAACCCTTCTTGCTGCTTGCTTCCTCGTCATTTCCCAAAAACTGAAAACACAAACAACAAATTGATTGTAAAAAACGGTACTATGGTAAAGTTTAGATCCGAAATTATGATAATTAAAAAAATACCTACAATTAGGTTGAAACTGAAAAAAAAATGGGAAGAAGACGGTAGGTTGAATCTGAACGAAAATGGAGGTAAAAGACGGTTATGGAGAAGCAAAAAATGCATGAATATAGGCAACAATTTTATTGCATCCATTAGACGGTTAGGTTGATTAGTTTTCCTTTTTTAAATTTTATCTTTCGAAATTATATCCTACCATTTCATCCTATATGGTAATTACTTGATCCGTTTTATTGGTACTAGTTGATGCACCGCGCCCTACCGGGCGCGGTGCCCCAATTTGTGCAATGTTTGTGGTCGATCAATTATGGTAGACATAAGTTTTGGTTTATAGGCAAGTGCTAACATCATAATATTTACAATAATGCAAAAGGTTTACATATTAGTCTGAGTAGTACAAATGTTCACATCAGAGACAAGGTTTAATTTGTGAACCAAAAGATTTAGATACTTAGTAGATCAAAAGCAATTTCATATTGCTTTTGAACAGAACAATGATCTTAGTGAAGTTCAGTGTTCCTAAAAGGTTACTAAATTGTAGACACCTCATTTCTGCACCCCTCGCAAACCACCCAGCGATGATTGGGCCGCATGTTTGGTATGCGGAACGATTTGTGACAGTTCGTAAGTTTATCGTCAAGTGATTGCTCAAATATTAATGTCTATCTCTTAGTTGTCATCTACGTGCCGATACAGTTGTTTTGACAGTAATTAGAGTACATTTGGAGTCCGGGCCTAAAACCGTCTTCATTTTCTGATAACCGTTAAATCCCGAGTCAGAAGGTTCTGGAATGTTCCGGATATTTCTATTCCATATTTTATAAATATTTCACAAATCTTTATTCTTTGGTAAACAATTTCCCGAAATATTCACACAAATATTAAGGAAAACCGAATTATCCCTTTATTCCATAATTTAAACACGGAAATATTTCTTTCGCAAGAGGAAACCACTTGGGAACAGACGCAGCAGGTGCTGCGCCTCTTCCAAGAGACGCAATGACTGCTGCGCCTCTTTCCAGGTCCTTTTCTGCGTATTTCTCGTATCCTTTTTTATATCTTTCCGAGATTCACTTCCAAAGAGTCTCCGAAACCCTATTCCTCCACGTGATTAGTATAAATAGGAGCCTTCGCTCCTCATATTTCTCACGCGAGTGTCCGCCCTTCTCTTATCCCTTTGCATTCTAGACTTTTGTTCTTACTTTTTGGCGTCTACGTGCTTGAACATTCGACCCTGTAAGCTCGGATCCTTCTGAGTACCAGCCTCGTTTTGCATGACCGACCAATTTGACTAACTCCACAATCAATCAACTTAATTAATCTATTCGTTTTCCTCTTACGAGGGCACTTTCTTTACATTCGAGTCGAGCATCACTAATCGATAACTTAGTCCTTCTCGTTTCGTCAAACATGTAAGTCTGAGGGTGTATAATCTCTCTTTTATTTATTGTTCTTTACCTTTTTGTAACCATTAATGTAAGGTTTATGTCGAAAATATCATTAAAACCGATTTCTAAAACCCTTTGTTTAAAACTCTTTTTACGGATTTTCAGAAGACAAACCGTCGAGAAAGGACGCAGCAACTGCTGCGCCTCTTCGAAGGAGCGCAGTTCCTGCTGCGCCTCTTCGTGAGGCCGCGCAGATTCTCGCTTCCTTTCTTCTTCCTTCGTCCTCTGTAATTCGTCAAGTATTTGTTTTATTTCGTTTGTCCTTTAATTCTCTGATATTATAGCACAATAATTTCACATGTATAATTCATCATTCATTAGCATATATAATTCATCCTAAATCCGACTTAAATCCCAAGTAATCTCATGTTTGCGGGTTTTCGTCATTAAACTCAATTCGGGTTTTAGAGATTCAATTCATCAATATTGAGTTTCTGGAATTCATCATTGACATATTTACATCTGTTATTTGTCATATTTATCATATATTCGTCACTAATCCGCTGTATTTAACCTAATTAATTGATTTAGTTTGTTAACTTGTTAATAATTCTCATTAATCTTATGTTAATTCGTTTAATTCCGTCTCATCCATGTTTTATTGTTTTCATGACCATCAATCATATGTAAATAACCTATTAATCACTTTCATCCGAGTAAATAATTTAATCAATCATTAAAGTTCACTAACGATATTAACAACTTGCAATTCCGGCTTCACAGCCAGAACTGAGCCAAGGAACAGACGCAGCAACTGCTGCGCCTATTCCTAAGGACGCAGCTCTGCTGCGCCTGTTCCGGGTTGAATTCTGCCTCTGAACTCCGTTGTTGTTTAACTTAGTTTAATTAGTTTACGTATAATTAACTATTAGCCGTATTATCGCCTTCTGATTTGTTCGTTAATTCTTTCTTTTATTCGTTTTCTCAAATTATCCGTTTTAAAGGTATTTTCGACATAAATCGCCTATCCCAATGTAATTATTGTAATTTTCATTATTGTAATTTTCATTATTATATTTATCATTATTTCTTGTATCATTTGTATGCCTTCCCATATAATTGAGCGTTAAATCCTACTTTGACCCTATTGCATGACTAAATTAATTGTCTACCGACTTTGTCTTAATTCACATGTTAGGATTAATCAAATGGATGTTGCATTGCATGCATATAATCGACGATATACCAAGTACGAATAACTTCCCTAATCATTAGTAGAGGCCGCTATCGAGGCGGGCGGGATTAGGTGTTCGATCAAAAGAGCTTCCTAATACGTACCCTCACCCCTTACTCCAGATCTCTGTTAACATCCGTGTTCATTGGCATCCACGAGAGTCATTCTAGACATAGAATGCTAAGGGTAACGATTGCTTAGTGTTCATGTCTTTACTTTGTGTCTTGACATGGCGCAAGGTATTCGAACGGTTGCAATTTCCCATAAAAATTGGTGGCGACTCCAACAAAATGCAAACGCTTGTTCTCTTCCTCCCAAGCGCCCCCGTGGGCCCCCCCGCTATCCACAGTTTGGCGACTCCGCTGGGGATAATACACTTACGTGTAGCCAAGGGTTAAACTTGAACAAGGTTAGGGAATAATTTGTACAAGACAATTGTCGGTTTTCATAACTCGGTCTTCCTAGATATTTTTATTTGGCCTTCCTAGGCCCAACCCAACCCATTCGACCAATCGTCCCGTCTAAACGGTCCTAATTCTTATTTGGGCCTAAGGATGGATAGCGATTGACGTCATCCATACCATGATGCTTACTCTTGTTTGTATCAAGGGCCTTCACTACTTGAGGAAATGGACTAGGAATCGGCCTTACTCTTGTTTGGTACGAGCCTCTCCACAGACTTCGGGTTTGATGGTTCGGTATGGCAACCCACCCTTTAAACCAAAACCCTTTTAAATGCACTCAGCATCCCGTTATAATGCCTGTATATATGTTTGAACCTTACATGATCACTATTTCTAAACGAAACCATGACGATTTTGCAAAAATCAAAACCCTTTTTTTAAATCAAAATTTCGAAATAGGCCATTGATTAGCTGACAAGGACACGCATTTTCAAAACTCGGGCCACAAGCCCATTTCAAAAACCTCACTTTGAGTCCACTCCTACAACTACACTATAGTTGACAAGGACACGCATTTTCAAAACCTTGTCTATTCTTCAAAGCTCACTCAACACAAGTGGCACACACCCACTTCACGAGTCAAAACATTTCTTCTTTTAGCAAGTGTGTTAGAATGGTCGATCGTGTTTTGATTCGTCGTCGATCTCTTATCCAGTTTTCAAGATGCCCGGATCTAGCGAGACAAACCTCCACCAACTTCAAGATGGTAATGATCGAATCCTAACCGCGCTAGCCCAAATCCAAGTTACCCAAGATCAAGTCCATGATCGCCTTGAGACCATCGAAGGTCGGATCTACGCCGTAGAGGTGATGTGACCATAATTGGCGCATATTTAGCCCCCGAATTACCATTGTTTCCATGCTTTTTAGTACCTATTTGGGTCATTTCTTATCTTTAGTTCTTTGTTTTGCATATTCTTTGAGATTTTGATCCCTTGGTAGGAAAGGAGTAAGAATCTTGCATTTTCATGGCAAAACAAGGCTAAATTGATCATATTCAATGACCAAGCATCAAGGAGAGACAAGACTAGAAGGCCTTTGTACATAGCATAGTAGAAGAGCAATGTTGAGAAAAGGATCCTTGAGTCCCCAAGGAAATCCCCAAGGAATTCATGAAGAAAAGGGAAGAAAAGAAGAAGAAAAGATCTTTGCAGACAATCCGAACGGATTGTACACAATCCGTCCGTCCGCCCAAGCCCAATCCGAGCGTCCCTCAAAGGAATCCGCTCGGATTCCCCATCGCCAATCCGAGCGTCTTGCCCAAGGATCCGCTCGGATTCTCCAGCCCAGATCCGGCCGTCCCGACTCCCATCCGCACGGATTTGAAGACAAAGACGTTTTCATTCTTCAAGCCACGATAAGAGAAGCCCTTCTCTCGGAGAATACCGGAGTCTCCTTGCTCAACTTAAAAGTGTAATTACTAGTTTAGCCCTTAGTTAACCCTAATGCATCCTCCCTAATTTTCACTATAAATACCCCATTAGTCTAATTAGAGGAGCATGTTCTTCTTATGAATAACTAGTGTAGTTAATATTAATCAAATCTCTCTTCAATATTGTAATGAAATATTAATCAAGTTTTAATCCAAGTTTTAGTTCTTTAATCTCTCTCTTGTTCTTACTTTATTTTGGGTAATTGAAGATTATTTGGGTTATTATTGGGAGATTGACAACCTCTCAATCTAGGATTCAAGTACTTCTATTATTCTTGCTTTATTATTGGAATCATTAGTAGGTATAATCTCTTAATCCCTTTTTAATTATTGCTAATTACTTTCATTTATTCATCATGTTTCATTATGTTAGTATGATTGACAACCTTTCTAGCATGATCAATATGATAATGAGTGAGTAGTCTCTTAGCTAGGGTTTAATGGGTGATTAGGGGAAACCAACATGGGGAATGATTCATGCTTAAATTAATATGCTTTCATATCTTATTTGCTTGCTTGTTTTGATCTTAATACATGCACATGTTATATTTGATGAAATGCTAAGCCTATGAATCCTTGCATTTACTATCATCTTCTATCCTTTCAACTTGACTTGTAAGACATAACCCAACTCGAGTCTTGTTAGACCATGCATGTGTTGAGTAGGAAAGATTAAGTCGACTTGTAGGTGTTGTACAATCTAATCGATTCGGCTCCGGGACCCAAACTTTCCTAGGATTGTAAGATATAACCCAACTCAATCCATCACAACAATAATTGCTTGCTTATAATTTGAGAGCATGTTTGTATGATCATATCCCATGATTCCCCTATGAACCCATGACACCCTAGTGCCTTTAAATCAATTGTTTACACCCCTTATTTTATTCATCTTGCTAGTTTATTTTCATTGCTATTTTAGTTTAGTAACCTTCTACATCAACCCAATTTGTGACACCCCTTAGACACTACTAGTTACAATAGAATTCTCATTTCAATACCCGTCCCTTGGGATCCGACCTTTACTTGCCTCTTTACTAATTGTAGAGTTGTTTGTGAAGTATAAATTGTGTTTTGTATCGACCATTGACCAACGACCACATATGCTTAATTTGTGAAACGAAATGGACTCGATCAAAAAATGGCGCCGTTGTTTAGGGACGGTGTTTAATTGATTTAAGATTTCTTTTATTGTTTTTAGTTGTGTCTTTCTCACCTTGGGGAAGTAAAACTCCTCAAGGTTTGTTCTAATTGTTTTCGAGTTGTTTGATATTTTGCATGTCTAGAAGGTTACAAAGAGATTTGTTACCTTTTGACCGTGAAATCGAAAGAACCTTGACGAATAATAGGAGACTTGTTAGGAGGAATTTGGGAGGTGTTGGTGAAGTTGTTCAACCCACTAGTGAGTTTGTCAATCCTTTCGCAATAGAAGGAGAAGAAAACCCATTAAACAATACCACACAAAATCCACCTACAATGCCTAAATTCTCGTCACACTCTATACCCACCGAGGAGGATCTACCAAATGGTACTCCTACCCCACAACATCTTACCGGAAACTTTATTGCCAAGTCCGCCTTCATCCAACTAGTTGAGAGGAGCCAATTCGGGGGGAATGCCTAGTGAGGACCCTCATTCTCATATGGAAACCTTTTGCGATTATTGTGAAGCTATATCTCAAAAGGCGTGACTCAAGACCAAATAAGATGGGTCTTATTTCCTTTTTCGTTAATCGGCACCGCAAAGCAATGGTTGAAGGGCCTTGATAAGGCCACCCTTGGAATAGATTCTTGGAAGAAGCTAGCTCTAGCTTTCTACAAAAAATTCTACCCGCCGGAAAAGACCAATATGCTAAGAGCTCAAATTACGGGTTTTAAGCAAAGGGATGAAGAATCTTTGTATGAAGCTTGGGAGCGGTTCAAAGGTATTTGTCGCTCATGTCCTCACCATGGACTTAGCGAATGGTTTTTAGTGCAACAATTTTGGAATGGTTTATATGAAGATTCTAGGAACATTCTCAATATGGGATCAAATGGAATGTTCACCGAAGTTGATGACAATCAAACATGGAACAAGATTGAGGAAATGGCGGTCCATAATTCACAATATAGTAGGCCTCGCAAGGCTACTAGAGGAGGAAAGTATGAAGTGGACACCGTTACTCAATTGGGTGCTCAACTTAGTGCTCACATTGACACAATAAAATTGAAGTTTGAACAAGCTATGGCTAGACTTGAGGAAAACTCAAAATCATCAAAGCATCATGTCAATGCCATGACGGCATCCTCATCAATCCCAAGCGGGATATGTGAGAATTGTGGAACCTTGGGTCATGACTCAAGTGAATGTAGGGGAACAACCGAACAAGTTAATGCTTTCCAAGCTTACAAAAGTGGTACCCCTTATTCCAACTTTTACAATGAAAACACCAAGTTCCATCCAAATCTCTCATACAAAAGCCAAAATGTTCAAAACCCTCAAACAACATACACTCCACCACCCATGAGAAATCAAAATCAAAGACCCTTTTACAATCAAAACCAAGGTTACCAAAATCAAAATCCATACAATCACCACAATGACCAAGGTTTTGATGTCCAAAAAGCGGTCCTCCAAATGCAAAAGAATCAACAAGAATTTTTCACCCAAATGCAAAAAGATAGCCAAGCAAAAGACACCACCATCAACAACATTCTAGCTCACACCAAGATGTTGGAAACACAATTGACCCAACTAGCATCTTCAAGCTCACAAAGACAAAAGGGGCAATTACCACCTCAAAGTAATCCCCCTAGACATGAAACGGTTAGTGCCATTCACTTGAGAAGTGGTACAAGATATGAAGCACCGGAGAAGCAAGTTGAGGATGAAGTTGTGAGAGCTAGTGAGAATGAAGTTGTGGTGCAAAGTCCCAAAGAAGGGGAATCATCAAAGGAAGAAAGTTCAAAGAAAAATGAAGACAAAGCCAAAGAAAAGGAGCCCATTGTGATTAGACTTCCTTTTCCAAGTCGTCAAGCCAAGCCCAAATTTGATGATCAACTTGTAAAGTTCATGGAAATTGTGAAGAACTTAGAAGTCTCAATTCCTTTCACGGAATTAATCAATCACGTTCCGGCCTATGCAAAGTACATGAAAGATATCCTCACAAAGAAGAAGTCGATCCGGAAACTTGAGACTATCGCCTTCACTAAGGTGAGTAGTGCAATACTTCAAGGGAGTTCACCTCCAAAGTTAAAGGATCCGGGAAGCTTCTCAATACCGTGTACCATTGGCGACACAACGATCAACAAAGCCTTATGTGATCTAGGGGCTAGTGTGAGTGTCATGCCGTACTCGGTAAGTAAAAGGTTGGGAATGGGAGAGCTTAAATACACCAATATCACTCTTTAAATGGCCGATAGATCGACGAAGACACCATTAGGGATATGGGAAGATGTCCCCGTGCGAATTGGGAAGTTTTTCATCCCGGTGGACTTTGTCATTGTTGATATGGAGGAAGATTCCAACATTCCAATCATCTTAGGAAGACCTTTCCTACACACCGCGGGTGCGGTGATTGATGTGAAACATGGAGAGCTCACTCTAGAAGTGGGAGATGAAAGCATAACTTTTAATCTTGACAAGACTATGAGAGCTCCTCGTTTGCATGAGCCATGTTTCATGATTGATCATTATAGCCGGAAAGATGAAAGGAAGAAATCGGAACTCCAATGGAGGAAGAAAGTTGAAGATGCTCCATTCAAAGAGCAAGTGAATTGTGACAAGGAGAGCTTGCAAAGCTCATCAAAATCAACCAAGGAAGAAGATGATGGCCTCATTGGCCAAGAGAAGAAATTGGGAGAGTTGTCTCCATCTAAGCAAGAGATTTTCAATGATCAACTCAATGAAGTTTGTGGTCTTTGGGACGACGAATTTGAAGGGATCTTTAATCCCTACATTGGACATGCCATCGATCATGATCAACAACAAGGGCCACGGTCTATTGAGGACCTCTACCATAACAATGAACAAGCTTTGATTACCTTTTCAAGGTGTTGAGCAACATCAACAACACCTTGAACATGCCCCCTTGACATCTCATCAAGAATGAGAGTTTGGTGGAGTCCTCCCTAAACCACCACTTGTAAATATTTTTAACTCCCTAACTTAGTTTTCAATTTTTGTATTGCATTTTTGTCATTTTTGGATTTATTTTTACATTGATCAAAATAATTGTCATGTAAGAGAGAAGTGAGGGAGGGACTAATGATTTTAATTGATGTGTAGTGCTTTACCTTAGTGTGGGGATGGAAATTGCCTAGGCTATTCATGCCTTAGTAGTGCCCCCACAATGAAGATCACAAGATTTGAAAGAAAGAAAGAAAGAATGATAAGGGAATGCGTTGGTGCACGGATGGAACTGAATCCGTGTACACAAGGACCAATCCGAGCGGATTCCTGAGAATCCGCCCGTCTGCAGCAAATCCGAGCGTCCTGCTGAGAAGACGCCCGTCTTGGGCTGAGTTGAAATTGCAAAAATTCTTGACTGTCAAAGAATCCGAGCGGATTTTTGGAAAGACGCCCGTCTCACAGAATCCGTCCGTCTTTTGAAAAAGACGCCCGTCTCAAAGCTGAAGAAAAACAAGGAAAAATCTCTGGACTGAAATCCGTCCGTCCTGCACGAAATCCGCCCGTCCCATCTCAGAAGAATCCGAGCGGATTCCCCAGAATCCGCCCGTCTCTAGGCGGGATTATGAAAATTTTGAAGCTGTAGAATCCGCACGGATTGCGCCCAATCCGCACGGATTGTCCCTGCGTCCTAAAATTGTCGAGTTCTTTAAATACCCACCCCACCTTCACTCATTCATTCATTCATTCATTCATAAACACTACCCATAACATCAAAACCCTCATCCTCTCCATCTCAAAAACAAAAACCCTCAACAAAACCCACCAAAATCAAATCAAACCATCTTTCAAACAACAAATCAATCACTCCATCTTCATTAACAATCAAAACCAAGAACAAATTCTTCAACCTTTGAATCGATTTTTGTTTTTATAAAGGCAAAGCCTTTCACCTTCAAATCGATTTGGGCATTCTACAAATTGAAGATTTTTGACTCTTTACTTGGTTAGTTCATCAAATGGCAAGAACAAAGGGAGCAACAAGGGCAACAAGGGCACCAAAAGCAAAGGCTGTCTCTCAAAGGCAAAAAGCTCTACAAGCAAAGAAAGCTTTGGCAATGGTGGTATCAACACCAAACTTGGTAGTGCAACAACAACAACAAATTCCTATGGAAGCATCACCTTCTACTCCGGTAATCGATCAACTCTTGCATTTTCCGGAGGTAACATTCATTTCCGATACCCATAGAAATACATTTGTCAAGTTTGCTATGAAACAAATCCAATCCACCAAATTCATATGTCAAGATGCCTTAGAGAAGTTGGGTGTTCTTGAACAAACAAGAGTCTTTTTCAATGCCATGGGTTTGAAGAAATTGTTTGAAATGAAGGAAGTAACATACCCCTCCCTTGTCTTGGAATTCTTAAGTTCTTTAAAAGTGACAAAAGTTGAGAATAGGGAAAATATTGAGTTTCGTCTAGCTAACACTAGTAGACGCATTACCTTTCCGGAATTGGGTGAAATTTTGGATCTTAGCGATGAACATAAATTTTATAAGCAATATGGGAAGTATGATCCCGAGCCTCTTTGGGAGGCAATCTCCGGGAAGAAATTTGAAGATTTTCATGCTTGTCGTGCTCTTTTGGTCCATCATCCGGGCATAAGAATATGGCACAAAGTTGTGGGAAATACCATAATTGCTAGGAAAGACACCAATCATTTCACGGGACTCGATTTTATTCTCCTTGAATCAACTTTGAATATTGGAAGAATTCACACCAAGCCTTACAATTCTTTGAGGCTATTGGTTGATAGATGGCTCCATGTAGATAGTGGGAAGAAGGGTCAAACCGTTATTGTTAATGGCGGCCTTGTCACGGTCCTAGCCAAGCACTTTGATCCTAATTTCAATAAGGATAGCAAGTACAAGGCTAAGGATGGTGGCCATCTTATTGATATGTCCATCTTGATTAACAAGTTTAAGTGGGTTGCTCACAATCCCCTTGATACCAAGTATGGGTGGCTTACTAGTGAGGCTCGATCATTCACTTTACCCGCAAAGATTTGCCGTCTTAGTGTCCACCGGACCAACTATTTACTTCCCCTATCCGAAGAAGCCGAGTACATCATTCAACAACAAAAGGGTGATCATGAAACTCCCTCCTCTTCCATTGTTATACCACCTTACCCCTTTGTGTATGAAGAGTTCAAACCGCAAGGAGTTGAAATTGGAAAAGACTATGTCACTCTTCTTATGCAAGCCATGCACAAGCAAGCTTATGAAGATCGGAAGAATGCATATTTGGCTCAATATCCTCCCCTCCTACATCTAGCTAGGCAAGGACTCCTTGATCCATCTTGTCCTTTGCCTAGTTGGGCGGATAGAGAAGCCTTATTTAGGGTGCATCAAGGGACGTGGTGGAAGACAATGAGGTTGTTGGAAATGGTGAAGAAATTGATGATAATATTGAGGAAGAAGCAAGTGGATATGAAGAAAGAGATGGTGAAGATAATGATGAGCAAGATGATGGAGAAAGTGATGAAGAAAGTGCCAAGGAAAGTGGCAATGTGACCGCTTCTCATGAGGGAAGTGGTGATGATAATAGCATGATGGAAGACTAGCCTTGGGGACTCCTACACTCCCATGGTTTGTCTATATCTCTTTGTATTTTATTTCATTTTGATCATTGTTGGTTTAGTCCTAGCAACATCAAAGGACTCACACTCGGTTCCATTGAGGTGTTCTTTATTGTCCCCATTTTTGAAAATCCAAAATGACAATCTAGTTTCATGCATAGCATAGTGTGTGCATGAACTCCCCCATGCTTTGACATTAGCAATAGTGTCTTATTTGGTTTGGGGAAGTTAATGCATACACAACGGGAGGTAATCTAAATTATCCTCTCCGTCATAACAAAAACCATGCATCATGTAGTATAGCTTAGTGTAGAATTGCATTTAGTATAGAAATCATGCATCATCTTTGCATAATTTCCATCATTTTGGCCATTGAGGACAATGCCCATATTAGTGTGGGGATGGGAATTCTAACACTTAACTTTTATTCAAAAAACATAAAAATTGAAAAATTTCAAAAAAACCATAAAAATTTGAAAATTTGAAAAATCCAAAAACAAGTTCATTTCCTTTGTATATATTGTCTTGTATATATTGTGTTTGTTTATCCTTGTTCACTTTGATCGACTACGCCACATCCGAGACATGAGGATATTGAAGACCGCATGGTATGATCTTTCCAATCTCCTTTTTCCTCTTTATGTTAATGACTATGTGGCTTTATTTTGATTGATGCGGTAAAACAATGTGAACTTAGGATTGCATTTAGTTTATTTGGCATATTAGTTGGTAGAATCATTTGCATTAGGATGTTTATATGTTAGTTGCATCATGGCATGTAGTTGCATGTTTAGAAAAATTTTGCGAAACCGTCTATTTGGGAAGCTTGACAAGTGTATATAGGCCCTAGTAGATGCTTTTTATTCTTAAGAATTTGCTTGTTAGAATACTTGTAAAACACCCTAGGATGTGTCATGCTAGTATCTTTTGACCCATGGTTTAAGGCCTAGTCAAGAGTACCTTGTGGTGTGATAACTCCTTGGCTACCGTTTATTCCAAGGTGACCCTTGAAACCATGCATACTTCTATCATTCATCCATGTTCTACCACATTTTTGTCATCAAAGGGAATGGGCACAAAACAAAAAGAAATCAATTTGAGTTCAATGAAATGAAAAATGAAAGAAAGTTTGCAAAAATGCATCAAAAGAAAAGAGGAGCAAAAATAGACTCCTAAAGCTTCAAATACAAGGCACCCTCGTTACTAATTGGGGTGACTTTGAAAATGTTCAAAAAGAAATTCAAAAAGTTGTCAAGTATTGAAATGCCAAAAATCAAAAGAAATGGCAAAGAAAGTGTTCTCAAATGTCAAATGCCAATGAAATTGGGGGGAAAACAAAAATAAAAGCAAACTCCCAAAGTGAAACTCAAATATCTATCGATCCCTTTATCCATCGTATCCATTTTTGTGCATGGTAGAGAGGGGACGACCCTTCTTCTTGTCTAGGCAAGAGGGGGAATTCCGCGATCCTCCAGTGTTTCTAACACCATAGGGAGTCTACTCTTGACAAAAGCATTTAACGATTGAGGACAAAGGTACCCTAGCTTGACACCGTTTGGAGGTGATTTATTGGTATCCTTCTAGGCTTAGTAGTTTGAACAAATTGCATCTATGAAGGATTGTGTACCCTTGAATTGCTTCCCTTGTAGATAATTTCCGCCACTTAGATGAGGAAAGTGGCTATTCTTTTTGTAGATGCATCCATTATGTGTTTTTGTGTGCTTAAAGTTTGGATGTGTCGCCATTTTGGCAAGACCCACCTTGCCTTGCAAGAAGGCATCCTACCTCATGGTTGTCTTGTTGTGAGTTGAAGGGGCGGAGTGAGACCCGCTAATTGTCTCATATCGGCTATTATTATTAGGTTAGGTTAGTGTTGGTCCTAGTCTTTGTCACCTCTTTACTCGGGACGAGCAAAGGTTCGGTTTGGGGATATTTGATGTGACCATAATTGGCGCATATTTAGCCCCCGAATTACCATTGTTTCCATGCTTTTTAGTACCTATTTGGGTCATTTCTTATCTTTAGTTCTTTGTTTTGCATATTCTTTGAGATTTTGATCCCTTGGTAGGAAAGGAGTAAGAATCTTGCATTTTCATGGCAAAACAAGGCTAAATTGATCATATTCAATGACCAAGCATCAAGGAGAGACAAGACTAGAAGGCCTTTGTACATAGCATAGTAGAAGAGCAATGTTGAGAAAAGGATCCTTGAGTCCCCAAGGAAATCCCCAAGGAATTCATGAAGAAAAGGGAAGAAAAGAAGAAGAAAAGATGCTGCCAGACAATCCGAACGGATTGTACACAATCCGTCCGTCCGCCCAAGCCCAATCCGAGCGTCCCTCAAAGGAATCCGTTCGGATTCCCCCTCGCCAATCCGAGCGTCTTGCCCAAGGATCCGCTCGGATTCTCCAGCCCAGATCCGGCCGTCCCGACTCCCATCCGCACGGATTTGATGACAAAGACGTTTTCATTCTTCAAGCCACGATAAGAGAAGCCCTTCTCTCGGAGAATACCGGAGTCTCCTTGCTCAACTTAAAAAGTGTAATTACTAGTTTAGCCCTTAGTTAACCCTAATGCATCCTCCCTAATTTTCACTATAAATACCCCATTAGTCTAATTAGAGGAGCATGTTCTTCTTATGAATAACTAGTGTAGTTAATATTAATCAAATCTCTCTTCAATATTGTAATGAAATATTAATCAAGTTTTAATCCAAGTTTTAGTTCTTTAATCTCTCTCTTGTTCTTACTTTATTTTGGGTAATTGAAGATTATTTGGGTTATTATTGGGAGATTGACAACCTCTCAATCTAGGATTCAAGTACTTCTATTATTCTTGCTTTATTATCGGAATCATTAGTAGGTATAATCTCTTAATCCCTTTTTAATTATTGCTAATTACTTTCATTTATTCATCATGTTTCATTATGTTAGTATGATTGACAACCTTTCTAGCATGATCAATATGATAATGAGTGAGTAGTCTCTTAGCTAGGGTTTAATGGGTGATTAGGGGAAACCAACATGGGGAATGATTTATGCTTAAATTAATATGCTTTCATATCTTATTTGCTTGCTTGTTTTGATCTTAATACATGCACATGTTATATTTGATGAAATGCTAAGCCTATGAATCCTTGCATTTACTATCATCTTCTATCCTTTCAACTTGACTTGTAAGACATAACCCAACTCGAGTCTTGTTAGACCATGCATGTGTTGAGTAGGAAAGATTAAGTCGACTTGTAGGTGTTGTACAATCTAATCGATTCGGCTCCGGGACCCAAACTTTCCTAGGATTGTAAGATATAACCCAACTCAATCCATCACAACAATAATTGCTTGCTTATAATTTGAGAGCATGTTTGTATGATCATATCCCATGATTCCCCTATGAACCCATGACACCCTAGTGCCTTTAAATCAATTGTTTACACCCCTTATTTTATTCATCTTGCTAGTTTATTTTCATTGCTATTTTAGTTTAGTAACCTTCTACATCAACCCAATTTGTGACACCCCTTAGACACTACTAGTTACAATAGAATTCTCATTTCAATACCCGTCCCTTGGGATCCGACCTTTACTTGCCTCTTTACTAATTGTAGAGTTGTTTGTGAAGTATAAATTGTGTTTTGTATCGACCATTGACCAACGACCACATATGCTTAATTTGTGAAACGAAATGGACTCGATCAAGAGGGAAGACTGCCTCCTCACGAAAGTGAAGTAATAGGTGACTACGCGGATGAATCCAGGGACGAAAATCCTCCCATGGGACTGACTGTGGCCGAGAAAAGGCTCCAATACTTAGAGGAGCAATTGATGTACCTTAAGGGGGATGACATTTATAGGGAGAATAATCGCAAGTATGAGGCCGTCAATTCCAAATTGCCAACCAACTTCAATATGACGGATATCCCTAAATTCAAGGGGCACGAAAACCCTTTGGACCACATTCGTGCTTTCAAGGATTACATGTCTATCAAAGGCATCAAACCCGAGATGTTCTTAAGGATCTTTCCTTCATCTCTTGACACCATCCCAAAACAATGGTTTTACTCTTTAGACAACAAGAAGATCGCTACTTGGGAAGACGCCGCAGTCGGGTTTTCTAAGCAATATGCGGATAATGCCGAGATCCAGGTTAACATGCGCACTCTAGAGGTTCTTACCCAAAATGACAAAGAAGGATTCACCGACTTCCTAAGTAGGTGGAGGAAGACTAGTACCCAACTAGTTGAACGCCCGGATGAGGCTACCCTTTTGGAAAAGTTCGTGGATAATCTCAAACCCATTTATGCCAACCATTTGAGATACCAAAACATCAAAACTTTCAAGGACTTAACCGTACTAGGGACAAGGATTGAAGATGACATCCGTAAAGGGCTCTTGTCCAAAAAGGTAGGTCGAGGATACCAAGGCTCGACAAGTCGTTCATACGGCTCCACTAGCAAGACCGATGAGGTTAACCTTGTCGAGCCATCCAAGAAAAGTACCCCACCAAGGAAATTCACAAATCTTGGGGATACTTACTCCAACGCTCTTAAGAGGTTAATGAAACAAGGCAAACTTCAACCCACTGGACCTACTCCCGAACCCGAAAGGAAATCCAAATTCTGGGACGAGAATTCATACTGTGAATACCATAGGGGCAAGGGGCATGACACAGAAAAATGCTACAAATTGAAGAATGTGCTTCAAGACATGATAGAGGATGGTCGACTACCTGATCGGTCCATTTCGTGTTCACAATTGAATAAGTGTGGTCGTTGGGTCACGTTCGAATCAAAACACAATTTATAACTTCACAAACAACTCTACAATTAGTAAAGAGGCAAGTAAAGGTCGGATCCCAAGGGACGGGAATTGAGATGAGATTTCTATTGAAACTAGTGGTGTCTTAGGGGTGTCACAATTTGGGTTGATGTAGAAGGTCACTAACTAAAATAGCAATGGAAATAAACAAGCAAGATGAATTAAAAGGGTTGTAAACAATTGATAAAAAGCACTAGGGTGTCATAGGGTCATAGGGGAATCATGGGAATTGATCATACAAACATGTTCTCAAATTATAAGCAAGCAATTATTGTTGTGATGGATTGAGTTGGGTTATATCTTACAATCCTAGGAAAGTTTGGGTTCCGGAGCCGAATCGATTAGATTGTACAACACCTACAAGTCGACTTAATCTTCCCTACTCAACAACATGCACGGTCTAATGAGCCTCAAGTTGGTTTATGTCTTACAAGTCTCATTGAAAAGATAGGTGATGGGTAAAAAATGCAAGGATTCATAGGCTCGCATTTCATCAAACATAACATGTGCATGAGTTGAGATCAATACAAGCAAGCAAATAAAACATGAAAGCATATTAATTTAAGCATGAATCATTCCCCATGTTGGTTTCCCCTAATCACCCATTAACCCTAGCTAAGAGACTACTCACTCATTATCATGTTGATCATGCTAGCAAGGTTGTCAATCATACCAACAAAATAAAACATGATGAATAAATGAAAGTAATTAACAATAATTAAAAAGGGATTAAGAGGATTATACCTACTAATGATTCCAATAATAAAGCAAAGATAAAAGAAGTACTTGATGCTTGATTGAGAGGTTGTCAATCTCCCAATAATAACCCAAATAATCTTCAATTACCCAAAAAAAGGATGAACAAAAGAGAGATTAAGGAAATAAAACTTGTATTAAAACTTGATTAATTGTTGATTACAAAACTAAAGAGAGATTTGATTGATATTAACTACTCTAAGAATTGATAAGAAGAACATACTCTTCTAATTAGACTAATGGGGTATTTATAGTGGAAATTAGGGGGATGCATTAGGGTTAACTAAGAGCTAAACTAGTAATTACACTTTTTAGATTGAGCAGGGAGGAGCCGGTATTTTTCGAAGGAAGGGCTTCTTTCTTTGTAGCTTGGAGAAGACGAAATTGTGCTGTACAGGAATCCGTGCGTTTTGGAGTCGGGACGGGCGGATTCAGGTGGTGGAACATGGGCGGCTTCAGGTGAATCCGGGCGGATTGTGGTGGCTGTAAACCCGAGCGTCTTGGTAAGAAACCGCACGGATTGTGCATGTGGAGGACGGCCGGATTGTAGACAATCCGCACGGATTGTGCCTCAGCAACATTTCTTCTTCTTTTCTTCCCTTTTCTTCATAAATTCCTTGAGGATTTCCTTGGGGACTCAAGGATCCTTTCTCAACATTGCTCATCTACTATAATATGTACAAAGGCCTTCTAATCTTGTCTCTCCTTGATGCTTGGTCATTGGATTCGATCAATTTAGTCTCGTTTTGCCATGAAAATGCAAGATTCTTACTCCTTTCCTACCAAGGGATCAAAATCTCAAAGAATATGCAAAACAAAGAACTAAAGATAATAAATGACCCAAATATGCACTAAAAAGCATGGGAACAAGGCTAATTCGGGGGCTAAATATGCGCTAGTTATGGTCACATCAAATATCCCCAAACCGAACCTTTGCTCGTCCCGAGTAAAGAGGTGACAAAGACTAGGACCATTATTTAAACTAACCTAATAACATAGCCGATATGAGACAATTAGCGGGTCTCACTCCGCCCCTTCAACTCACAACAAGACAACCATGAGGTAGGATGCCTTCTTGCAAGGCAAGGTGGGTCTTGCCAAAATGGCGACACATCCAAACATTAAGCACATAAAATCACATAATGGATGCATCTACAAAATGAATAGCCACTTCCTCATCAAGTGGCGGAGGCACTAAATGTTGGAGCTATGTCCTCCAGTTAGTGCGGATAACGTCATTGCACATATACTTGTACAAACAAGTGGGAGCTTGTTGGGGCTGGTGTCCTTTACAGTTAGTGCAAGGACTTATAAATCTCCAAAAGGATCAAAGGGTATACTTTTGTATTATAATCAGTTGGTCCACGTTTATCAATAACGGTTGGCTTGCTAGATAAGTTTGACGTTATTGTCATACAGATGGCGGTGATCAACTGGTCCCTAAAAGTCACACCTATAGGATACGTTTGAGAGATGTGACGGTATGAAAATACAGTCATGTTGATGCCTAATATGACTAACCAGTTAGTCAGAGTTATTGACTAGTAATTAGTCAAACGCGATGTTGAGATAATTATTTAATACGGATTAAATAATAATGGCTAAGACGAATTAAGTAGTTAATTCGTAAATTGAATATAAACGATTTATATTTAATTAATGTATATTGAATTAATTAATTATACAATATTGTCTTTGTCGGACAAGTATTAATATATCGACTGAGTCATGTTACTAGTTGATATTTTAATAACCGATAACCGATGACAATTTATAATAAAACCGCGTCGTATACATTTTAGCGAGACGAGTCGGATCACGAGTCAAAATAAGGAGAAAGTGGAAAGCCCACTCCCTCCTCTTGAGACCCGCGGACCGAGGCTAACAAAAGAGAGGCTCTCTCTCTTTTGTAACCTAAGCAATTCATTTGTCTCAAAACTAGGGTTTTGGAAAAATTCCTCTGAAACCTAGATCTCACATCTAGCAAAACTCACAACAAATTCTCTCGATATTGCAAGGCAATTAGAGAATACTTTCTAGCACAAGGGGCATAGTCTCAGACGGTCTTGGGTGCAACAATTAGGAGGAAATCTACGTTGATTTCTGTTCATTTTGCCGAATTGCACTAGGACCCGAGGTTGATTCTTTACCTTTATCGTTTCTCTTGTATTTATGTTTTATGACCATAATTCACATGTAAATTTGCGTTATAATCCTTAAAATTTAAGGAAATTTTACGGATATTTCCCTACACTAAAGAGGAACAAATTTAAGAGCATGTAATCCTTCACAAATACTAGTTCAACAAATTACTAAGGCTAAGAGGATGGCACTAAATCACCTCCAAATGGTGTTAAACTAGACTACTTTCGTCCTCAATTTCCAAATGCTTTCGTCAAGGGCGATCGGATGGTGGTGGAATGATGATCCCTATGATGCTAGTAGCATATGACATGACAAGTCTCGAATTCTCTACAAAAGTAAAGGTCATGGATCGTCTCAAGCTCGACAAAGTGGCTTGACAAAAAGGCTTTTTGGGAATGAAATGCTCAAATCTTTATACACAACGGGTGGATATGACTAGTATTCAAAAATTGACCTCATTTGACTTTCACATTTCAAAAATTTAAGATGGGGTTTGCCCCTTCCGGGCTAGTGTCCTTTGCTTTCGCCAATCGCTTATTAGGCAACCGGTTAACCTCTAGACAATAGCTTTTCGGGGTGATAGTCACTCTGTCTCTGGGCGGCCGAATTCAAAACCGTGTGGGGGCCCAATTCAATGGATCCCGCTCCAAAGCACATCGAAGTGGTACGCCTCCATCAAAACAATTAAATTTCTCAACATATAACATTTGAGGTTTCCTTGGCATTAAATTACTTCCACATGACAAAACTTTCGAAATGAGCACTTCAAGCTTATTGATAGAAAATATTTTTGGGTTGCCTTACCACAAGGTCAATCAAGGTCACCTAGACAAGCTAACCAAGTCCACATCACATCACGGGGTTGGATAGGTGACTCACATGCAAACCCTTGACTAGGCTTTGGGTCATGGGTCAAAAGACACTAGTATGACACTATCTAGGGTGTTTTACAACGATTCTAGTAGGCAAAGTATTAAGTTGAAAAAGTATTTGTAATGGCTTAGTTGCTCTTGTCAAAGTTCCTAATTAGGCATTTTTCGAAACTTTTTATCTAAATGCAACTACATGCTATGATGCAACTAATATAAACATCCTAATGCAAGTGATTCTACCTACTAATAAGACATATAAACTAAATGCAAGTCCTAAGTTCACATTGTTATACCGCATCAATCAAAATAGAGCCACATAGTCATTAACATAAAGAGGAAAAAGGAGATTGGAAAGATCATACCATGCGGTCTTCAATATCCTCATGTCTCGGATGTGGCATAGTCGATCAATGTGAACAAGGATAGAACAATATATACAAGACAATATATACAAGACTACACTACAAAAGGAAATAAACATGTTTTTGGGTTTTCAATTTTTCAATTTTTTATGATTTTCGAAATTTTTCAATTTTTTTGGATTTTTGAATAGGAGTTAAGTGTTAGAATTCCCATCCCCACACTAATATGGGCATTGTCCTCAATGGCCAAAATGATGGGAAATTATGCAAAGATGATGCATGATTTCTACACTAAATGCAATCTACAGTAATCTACACTACATGATGCATGATTTTTGTTTATGACGGAGAGGATAATTTAGATTACCTCCCGTTGTGTATGCATTAACTTCCCCAAACCGAGTTAGACACTATTGCTAATGTCCTAAGGATGGGTGTAGTTCATGCACACACTATGCAATGCATGAAACGAATTTGTCATTTTGGATTTTGAAAGTGGGAACAATAAAATGAGAACACCTCAATGCTACCGAGGTGTGAGTCCTCTATGGTGCTAGGACTACTCCAACAATGATCAAGAAAAATAATTAAAACAAAGAGAGAAATAGACAAACCATGGGAGGGTAGGAGCCTCCAAAGCTTGCTAATCTTCCATCATATCATCACTACCATCACTTTCCTCATTAGAAGTGGTCTCATTGCCACTTCCCTCTTCATTTGCTTCTTCACTTTCTTCTTCACCTTGCTCATCATCTTGCTCACCATCCTCTTCTCCTTCTTCACTTGCTTCCTCATCAATGTTATCATCAACCTCTTCATTATCGACAACCTCATTGTCACCCGGAACGACCCTAGATGCACTCGGAAATAGGACTTCTCTATCCGCCCAACTAGGCAAAGGACATGATGGATCAAGTAGTCCTTGCCTAGCTAAGTGTAGGAGGGGTGGATATTGAGCCAAGTAAGCATTTTTCCGATCCTCAAAGGCTTGCTTGTGCATTGCTTGCATGAGAAGAGTCAAATAATCATTTCTTGCTTCAACGCCATCGGGCTTGAACTCTTGGTACTCGAAAGGGTAGGGTGGTGTGACAATGGAAGAGGAGGGCATTTCAAGTTCACCTTTTTGTTGTCTGATAATATACTCGGCCTCTTTTGAAAGGGGAAGTAGATAATTGGTCCGGTGGACGCTTAAACGACAAATCTTTGAAGGCAAAGTAAACGATCTAGCCTCACTAGTGAGCCATCCATACTTGGTGTCAAGAGGGTTATGGGCAACCCACTTGTACTTGTGTATCATAGTATGCATATCAACAAGATGACCACCCTCTTTCGCTTCATACTTGTTATCTTTGTTGAAGTTAGGATCAAAGTATTTAGCTAGGATAGTGACTAGGCCGCCATTCACAATAACGGTAGTGCCTTTCTTCCCACAATCAATTTTGAGCCATCTATCAACCAAAAGCCTTAAAGAGTTGAAAGGCTTGGTGTGTACTCTTCCAATGTTCAAAGCCGACTCAAGAAGAACAAAATCAAGTTTGGTGAAATGGTTGGTATCTTTTCTTGCAATGATGGTGTTTCCTATGACCTTGTGCCATACTCTTATGCCCGGATGGTGGACTAAAAGAGCACGACTCGCATGAAAGTCCTCAAATTTCCTTCCGGAAATTGCCTCCCAAAGAGGGTCGGGGTCATACTTTCCATAATTCTTAAAATAACTCGGTTCATCACTAAGACCCAAAATTTCACCCATTTCTCTAAAGGAAATGCATCTACTAACATTAGCTAGACGAAACTCGAGGTTCTCCCTAGTCTCAACTTTGTTGACTTTCAAAGAACTCAAAAACTCCAAGGTAAGGGAGGGGTATGTCAATTATTTTGATTCAAACAATTTCTTCAACCCCATTGCTTTAAAGAAGGCTCTAGTTTGCTCAAGGACACCCAACTTATCTAAGGTATCTTCACAAATAAACTTGGTGGATTGAAATGATTTCCTAGCAAACTTGGCAAAAGTTTCTCTATGGGTTTTGGAAATAAAAGTTACCTCCGAATAGTGCAAAAGTTGATCAATTTCCGGAGTAGTAGATGTTGTTACTCCCATAGAAGGTTGTTGTTGTTGTTGCACTTCCAAGTTTGGGTTTGCTACCACCATAGCCAATGCTTTCTTTGCTTGAAGAGCCTTTTGCCTTGATGAAAATGTCTTTGCCTTTGGTGCCTTTGTTGCCTTTGTTGCTCCCTTAGTCCTTGCCATTAATGAATTAACCAAGAAAAGAATGAAAAATCTTCAATTTGTAGTGTACCCAAATCGATTTAAAGGTGAAAGGCTTTGTCTTTATGAATTCGAAAATCGACTCAGAGGTTGAAGATTTTGTGCTTGGTTTTGATTTTTATTGAAAAAAGAGTGATTGATTTGTTGTTAAAAGGATGTTTTTGATTTGATTTTGGTGAATGTAGTTGAGGGATTTTGTTTTTTGTGATGGAGAGGATGAGGGTTTTGATGTTTTGGAGTAGTGTTATGAATGAAGGAATGAAGAAATGAAGGTGGGAGGGGTTTTATAAAGCCCGAAAAATTCGAACTGCAGGGGCAATCCGTGCGGTTTCTGCTCGAGACGGGCGGATTCTGCCTTTTCTGGGTTGGGAAAAACTCGCCTAAAGACGGGCGTCTTTCAGCGAAGACGCTCGGATTCGCAGACATGGGACGGGCGGATTCTTCAGAAGACGGGCAGATTCCTTCACAGGGATTTTTCTTGTTTTCCTCAGCAAAGAAGACAGGCGTCTTCCCTTCAAGACGGGCGGATTTTCAGAGACGGACGGATTTGAATTCAGGACGCCCGGATTCTCTTACAGTCAAAAATATTTCAAAAGTTCAGCTCAGAGGGACGTGCGTCTTCTACCCAGCACGTGCGGATTGCCTGAAGACGGGCGGATTCTCCTGAATCCGCTCGGATTCGACCCTTTTGTACCCGGATTCAGTTCCATCCGTGTACAATGCATATCCCTTGTCATTCTTCCATTCTTCTTCAAATATTGTGTTCTTCATTGTGGGGGCACTACTAAGGCATGGATAGCCTAGGCAATTGCCATCCCCACACTAAGCTAAAGCACTACACATCTATTGAAATCATTAGTCCCTCCCTCACTTCTCTCAAACATGACAATTATCTTGATCAAAGTATAAAAATCCAAAGATGACAAAAATGCAATGTAAGAATTGAAATGCGAGTTAGGGAGTTAGAAATATTTACAAATGGTGGTTTAGGGAGGACTCCACCAAACTCTCATTCTTGATGAGATGTCAAGGGGGCATGTTCAAGGTGTTGTTGATATTGCTCAACACCTTGAAGAAATAATCAAAAGCTTGTTCATTATCGTTGTAAAGCTCTTCAATAGACCTTGGCCCTTGTTGTCGGTCTTGATCGATGGCATTACCAATGTAGGGATTAAAAATCCCTTCAAATTCGTCGTCCCAAAGACCACAAACTTCATTAAGTTGATCATTGAAAATCTCTTGATTTGATGGAGACAACTCTCCCAAATTCTTCTCTTGGCCAATGAGGCCATCCTCTTCTTCTTTGCTTGATTTTGATGAGCTTTGCAAGCTCTCCTTGTCACAATTCACTTGCTCTTTGAATGGAGCATCTTCAATTTTCTTCTTCCATTGGAGTTCCGACTTCTTCCTATCATCCTTCCGGCTATAATGATCAATCATGAAACACGGTTCATGCAAACGAGGAGCTCTCATAGTCTTGTCAAGATTAAAGGTTATGCTTTCATCTCCCACTTCTAGAGTAAGCTCACCATGTTTCATATCAATCACCGCACCCGCGGTGTGTAAGAAAGGTCTTCCTAGAATGATTGGAATGTTGGAATCTTCCTCCATATTAACAATGACAAAGTCCACCGGGATAAAAAACTTCCCAATTCGTACGGGAACATCTTCCCATATCCCTAATGGTGTCTTCGTCGATCTATCGGCCATTTAGAGTGTGATATTGGTGCATTTAAGCTCTCCCATCCCCAACCTTTTACTCACCGAGTACGGCATAACACTCACACTAGCCCCTAGATCACATAAGGCTTTGTTGATCGTGGTGTCGCCAATGATACACGGTATTGAGAAGCTTCCCGGATCCTTTAATTTTGGAGGTGAACTCCCTTGAAGTATTGCACTACTCACCATAGTGAAGGCGATAGTCTCAAGTTTCCGGATCGACTTCTTCTTTGTGAGGATGTCTTTCATGTATTTCGCATAAGCCGGCACGTGATTGATTAATTCCGTGAAAGGAATCGAGACTTCCAAATTCTTCACAATTTCCATAAACTTTCCAAGTTGGTCATCAAATTTGGGCTTGGCTTGACGACTTGGAAAAGGAAGTCTAATCACAATGGGCTCCTTCTCCTTGACCTTGTCTTCATTTTTCTTTGAACTTTCTTCTTTTGATGATTCTCCATCTTTGGAGTTTTGCACAATTTCTTCCTTATCACTAGCTTCCACAACTTCATCCTCAACTTGCTTCTTCGGTGCTTCATACCTTGTACCACTTCTCAAGTGAATGGCACTAACCGTTTCATGTCTTGGGGGATTACTTTGAGGTGGTAATTGCAACTTTTGTCTTTGTGAGCTTGAAGATGCTAGTTGAGTCAATTGGGTTTCCAACATCTTGGTGTGAGCTAGGATGTTGTTGATGGTGGTTTCTTTTGCTTGACTATCTTTTTGCATTTGAGTGAAAAATTCTTGTTGATTCTTTTGCATTTGGAGGACCGCTTTTTGGACATCAAAACCTTGGTCATTTTGGTGATTGTATGGATTTTGATTTTGGTAACCTTGGTTTTGGTTGTAAAAGGGTCTTTGATTTTGGTTTCTCATGGGAGGTGGGGTGTATGTTGTTTGAGGGTTTTGAACATTTTGGCTTTTGTATGAGAGATTTGGATGGAATTTGGTGTTCTCATTGTAATAGTTGGAATAAGGGGTACCACTCTTGTATGCTTGGAAAGCATTCACTTGTTCATTTGTTCCCCGACATTCACTTTGGTCATGTCCCAAAGTTCCACAATTCTCACATATCCCACTTGGGATTGATGAAGATGCCGTCATGGCATTAACATGATGCTTTGGTGATTTTGAGACTTCTTCAAGTCTAGCCATAGCTTTTTCAAACTTCAAATTGATTGTGTCAATGTGAGCACTAAGTTGAGCACCCAATTGAGTAACGGAGTCCACTTCATGCTTTCCTCATCTAGTAGCCTTGCGAGGTCTACTATATTGTGAGTTATGGACCGCCATTTCCTCAATTTTGTTCCATGTTTGATTGTCATCAACTTCGGTGAACATTCCATTTGATCCCATATTGAGAATGTTCCTTGAATCTTCATATAAACCGTTCCAAAATTGTTGTACCAAGAACCATTCGCTAAGTCCATGGTGAGGACATGAGCGACAAATTCCCTTGAACCGCTCCCAAGCTTCATACAAAGATTCTTCATCCCTTTGCTTAAAACCCGTAATTTGAGCTCTTAGCATGTTAGTCTTTTCCGGTGAGTAGAATTTTTTGTAGAAAGCTAGAGCCAACTTCTTCCAAGAATCAATTCCGAGAGTGGCCTTATCAAGGCCCTTCAACCATTGTTTCGTGGTGCCAATTAGAGAAAAAGGAAATAAGACCCATCGAATTTGGTCTTGAGTTACACCGGTTTGAGAAATCGCATCACAATAGTCACAAAAGGTTTCCATATGAGAATGAGGGTCTTCACTAGGCATCCCCCCAAATTGGCTCTTTTCGACTAATTGGATAAAGGCGGATTTGGCAATAAAATTTCCGGTTAGATGTTGTGGTGTGGGAGTACCATTGGGTAGGTTCTCCTCGGTGGGTACGGAATGTGATGAAAACTTAGGCATTGTAGGTTGATTTTGGGTGGTATTTTGTAATGGGTTCTCCTCACCTTCTCTTGCAAAAGGGTTGATGAACTAAATAGTTGGTTGAATATCTACAACCTCACTAATACCTCTCAAATTCCTCCTAGCAAGTCTCCTATTGGTTGTCAAAGTTCTTTCAATTTCACGATCAAAAGGTAACAAATCACCTTGTGACCTTCTAGACATGCAAAATATCAAACAACTTGAAAACAATTATAACAAACCTTGAGAAGTTTTACTTCCCCAAGGCAAAGAAAGACACAACTAATAACAATGTAAGGAAATATAAATCAAGCTAACACCGTCCCCGGCAACGGCGCCATTTTTGATCGGTCCGTTTCGTGTTCACAATTGAATAAGTGTGGTCGTTGGGTCACGTCCGAATCAAAACACAATTTATAACTTCACAAACAACTCTACAATTAGTAAAGAGGCAAGTAAAGGTCGGATCCCAAGGGACGGGAATTGAGATGAGATTTCTATTGAAACTAGTGGTGTCTTAGGGGTGTCACAATTTGGGTTGATGTAGAAGGTCACTAACTAAAATAGCAATGGAAATAAACAAGCAAGATGAATTAAAAGGGTTGTAAACAATTGATAAAAAGCACTAGGGTGTCATGGGGTCATAGGGGAATCATGGGAATTGATCATACAAACATGTTTTCAAATTATAAGCAAGCAATTATTGTTGTGATGGATTGAGTTGGGTTATATCTTACAATCCTAGGAAAGTTTGGGTCCCGGAGCCGAATCGATTAGATTGTACAACACCTACAAGTCGACTTAATCTTCCCTACTCAACAACATGCATGGTCTAATGAGACTCGAGTTGGTTTATGTCTTACAAGTCTCATTGAAAAGATAGGTGATGGGTAAAAAATGCAAGGATTCATAGGCTCGCATTTCATCAAACATAACATGTGCATGAGTTGAGATCAAAACAAGCAAGCAAATAAAACATGAAAGCATATTAATTTAAGCATGAATCATTCCCCATGTTGATTTCCCCTAATCACCCATTAACCCTAGCTAAGAGACTACTCACTCATTATCATGTTGATCATGCTAGCAAGGTTGTCAATCATACCAACAAAATAAAACATGATGAATAAATGAAAGTAATTAACAATAATTAAAAAGGGATTAAGAGGATTGTACCTACTAATGATTCCAATAATAAAGCAAAGATAAAAGAAGTACTTGATGCTTGATTGAGAGGTTGTCAATCTCCCAATAATAACTCAAATAATCTTCAATTACCCAAAATAAAGGATGAACAAAAGAGAGATTAAGGAAATAAAACTTGTATTAAAACTTGATTAATTGTTGATTACAAAACTAAAGAGAGATTTGATTGATATTAACTACTCTAAGAATTGATAAGAAGAACATACTCTTCTAATTAGACTAATGGGGTATTTATAGTGGAAATTAGGGGGATGCATTAGGGTTAACTAAGGGCTAAACTAGTAATTACACTTTTTAGATTGAGCAGGGAGGAGCCGGTATTTTTCGAAGGAAGGGCTTCTTTCTTTGTAGCTTGGAGAAGACGAAATTGTGCTGTACAGGAATCCGTGCGTTTTGGAGTCGGGACGGGCGGATTCAGGTGGTGGAACCCGGGCGGCTTCAGGTGAATCCGGGCGGATTGTGGTGGCTGCAAACCCGAGCGTCTTGGGATGAAACCGCACGGATTGTGCATGTGGAGGACGGCCGGATTGTAGACAATCCGCACGGATTGTGCCTCAGCAACATTTCTTCTTCTTTTCTTCCCTTTTCTTCATAAATTCCTTGGGGATTTCCTTGGGGACTCAAGGATCCTTTCTCAACATTGCTCATCTACTATAATATGTACAAAGGCCTTCTAATCTTGTCTCTCCTTGATGCTTGGTCATTGGATTCGATCAATTTAGTCTCGTTTTGCCATGAAAATGCAAGATTCTTACTCCTTTCCTACCAAGGGATCAAAATCTCAAAGAATATGCAAAACAAAGAACTAAAGTTAATAAATGACCCAAATATGCACTAAAAAGCATGGGAACAAGGCTAATTCGGGGGCTAAATATGCGCTAATTATGGTCACATCACGACCAATACCGCCGGGAGGTAAACCCAACAACACTCAGAATCCTCTTGGAGTTCTAGTGATTACAAGTGACGAATCTACCTTAGATTGTTCACACCTCATTTCTCCAATTGAAAATGAAATCCATGCAATCGATAATGAAGGGTTCTACTCTACTATCTCCCCTACCATTTCCGATTTCATCACATGGGCAAGGAGTGTGGATAGGCAAGTTTGGGAATTGGAAGATGTGGTGACAATTTTACGGGACCCCAACGCAACACCTAGGGAGCATGTGCCACTAACCTTCTCCCAAAATGCTACTATGCAAGAAGTACTCGTCGTGGTTGATAGACTAATCGACCAAATCACACAATTAGAGGACGAAATCATGAGAATGAGGGAAATAGCTACAATCAATGGAGTTTGGGCCGACGATGATGAGGACGAGTACCTCATTGAAAACTCCTTAGTCAAGAAAATAGTCCAAAATGGTGAAGACCAAGATGTGGACCACCTAACTCTATCGGGACGTCCATACCAAAGCACTACTCAAAATGGTCCAACCAACGTTGTCACACCAAATGATAACGAAGATGACTCCACTGACCATTTGCTCAAGCAATTACAAAAGACAAAGGTTGATCTTTCAGTCTGGCAATTAGTAGCAAGCTCATTCCCACATCGCCAAGCTTTACTGCAAGCTTTGGCCAAATTAAATGTAGCGCATAATTCCACACCCGAAGACGTAGTGAACTTGGTCTTCCAAGAATCACCAAAGCTAAGTAATCCTATTACTTTCTTAGACGAAGATTTGCCACCTTTTGGCGCCAGTCACAACTTAGCTCTTTACATCACTGTCATTTGTCTAAAGAAGAACGTGCCAATGACCTTGGTAGATGATGGCTCTGCGGTCAACATCATACCCCTCAAAACGGCATACAAATTAGGCATGAAAGAGTCAGATTGGACCCCTACCAATCAAGGTGTTCCCGCATATGATGGTACACGACGAAAGGTAGTAGGACTTGTTAACCTAACCATAGCCACAGGGCCAATTGAGCGAAAGGTTAACTTCCAAATAGTGGACATTGAAGCTTCCTTCAACATACTCCTAGGAAGACCTTGGATTCACGCTTCCAAAGCGGTGACATCCACCCTTCATCAAAAGATCAAGATCCCACTAAATGGCAAAGTGGTGACGATCACTTCGTCACCCATCAAAGCAATAATCGAAAAGAAGTCAAACAATCAAGTCCTTGCAGATCCAGTATATGAACTTGGGGGCTTCCAGAGCATAAGTGTCATAGAAAGCGAATTGGCACCCCTATACTACGATCCCTACTCCAACTTGGTGGTCAACCACATGCTCAAATCCCAGGGATACTTCCCTGGAATGCCTTTGAACCCTATTCGAAGAAACACTTTCGCACCTTACAAGGAAGGCAACTCAAAAAGAATACCACTTGGACTAGGTTACAAACCTACTAAAGAAGAGGTTCTTGAAATGCTTGCTCAAGTTCAAAGCCGTAAGCACACAGGAGTCCAAATGCGACCATATTTCCCTACCCTAAACGGATATTTTGTTAGGGAAGGAGATCAAGAATTCTTTCACGGATTTCCCGATCCTTGGCATTATCTCGAGAGGAAGCTAGCCGGAATCGAGATCTTTCACGATTGCTACTTCATCCCTCCAGAAACGGTTCCTACCTTCAAAACCCGTCAAGCTCCTTGCTTAGACGAACAAGCTGTTAGTCTATTGTTCGGAGAAGATCGATTTGTTAGAGCCGTGCAGGATGAGATCATTACCATGATACTTCAAGACGATCACTTCAACCCTACCGCGTTAATCACATAAACAAACGAAAGTCAGCAGAAAGGATGGAGAGAATCAATCAAATGGACCAACAATCAAGGAAGACTCTTTAAGCTCACCACTGGAGAAGGAGAGATGTTCAAAGGAGAACCAGAAGACGATGAGTTCGAGTTGGAGTCGGAGTCAGAGTCGGAGTCTAGAGAAGTCGCTAGGGAGTCTCCTCCTGTCGTCATCCCCATTCCCTTTGTTTCTCCTAGCTTAGCCTCGAGTAGTTACAGTAGTTCGGGAAATGTCCCAACCACTGTCTCTTTGTCGCCACTGACCACAGATCAGATGGCTTCTTTGTTTCAACTTTTCTCAAACTTTAATATGAATAAATCAGGTTCTGCTTACTCTTTGTGTTATCTTGAGTGCAATTCTGTTTACGATGATACTGAGGATGACCATGACCCAGACTCAATCGAAATACCTCCCTACGTAGCCAAAGAAATACTACAGGAAGGGGAAGGGGGACCAGTAATAGAGGACACCGAACCCATCAATGTAGGAACCGAACTAGAACCCCAAGAACTTAGGATAGGGACTACCTTGAGCTCTACCGAAAGGGCCGATTTTATAGACCTCCTAAACGAGTTCAAAGACGTTTTCGCTTGGTCCTACAAAGACATGCCAGGGATCGATAGGGATATCGCCGAACATAGGATCCCGATTAAGCCGGGTTTCAAACCTGTAAAACAGAAGCTTCGACGAATGAGAACGGAATGGGCTCTCAAGATTAAGGAAGAAGTTGATAAGGAATTCAAAGCCGGGTTCATCAAAGTTTCCGAGTATTCTGACTGGGTAGCCAACATAATACCTGTACCCAAAAAGGATGGGAGAATCCGTGTTTGTGTTGACTTCAGATATTTAAACAAAGCAAGTCCTAAAGATGACTTCCCCTACCGCACATCGATATATTGGTGGACAATACTGCAGACCACGCATTACTATCCTTCATGGATGGATATGCGGGTTATAACCAAATCAAGATGGCCATAGAAGACATGCATAAGACCGCCTTCGTCACTCAATGGGGAACCTATTGCTATACGGTCATGCCGTTTGGGTTAATCAACGCCGGAGCTACATATCAACGCACCGCAACTACACTCCTACATGATATGATGCATAAATAAGTTGAGGTATACGTAGACGACATGATTGTCAAGTCCAAGGATAGAGAAGGGCATATTGCGAACCTTCGCAAATTTTTCGCAAGGCTACGAAAGTACAACATGAGGCTCAATCCTCAGAAATACGCATTCGGAGTAACGTCTGGCAAACTCCTGGGATACGTCGTTAGCCAACGAGGTATAGAAATAGACCCTTCCAAGATCAAGGCTCTGATCGAAATGCCACAACCTCAAACAGAAAAAGAAGTCAGAGGATTCCTAGGGAAAGTGCAATATATAAGTCGATTCATATCGAAACTCACCATGATTTGCGAACCTATCTTCAAGAAGCTCAAGAAAACGGACCACACCATGTGGGACGATGATTGTCAAAAGGCATTTGACCGAATCAAAGAGATATTGGCTAAACCACCAGTGCTCATGCCACCACAACAAGATCAACCTCTTGGTTTGTATCTCACAATAACCGAACCGCCATGGGTGCCATGCTAGCTCAAACTGTAGGAAGTGAAGAAAGGGCTATCTACTACCTTAGTAAGAAGTTCTTGGAGTACGAGTGTAAATACTCACAACTCGAAAAGACATGCCTCGCTCTTGTGTGGGCAACGAAGAAGCTACGCCATTACATGCTTAGCTACTCCGTCAAAATATACTCCAAAATAGATCCAGTCAAATATCTCTTCGAGAAACCCGTCCTCAACGGACGCCTAGCAAGATGGACTTTGATGCTCTCAGAATTCGATCTCAAATACGTGCCTGTGAAAGTAATAAAAGGACGCGCCGTTGCCGAATTCTTCGCAGAAAATCCCATCAATGATGCATAAACGATAGATACTTGGTCATTTCCAGACGAGGATATACTCCAAACTGATGTAGACTCCTGGGACCTTTATTTTGATGGAGCATCAAACTTAAGAGGATTTGGAATAAGAGTGTTGCTCATTTCTCCTGAAGGCGAGCATACACCAATCGCTGTCAAACTCGACTTCGAGGTGACAAATAACGCTGCAGAGTATGAAGCTTGTCTCATTGGACTACAAGCGGCAGTGAGCTTAGGCATTAAAAACCTCCGAGTACATGGGGATTCATCCCTGATCATCAATCAAGTTACAGGATCTTGGAAAATCTAAAGCGAAAGCTTAGAACCTTATCAAGCCAGAATAGACCAAGTTGCCCAATTCTTTGATCACGTCACCTATCTACACCTACCTCGGGAAGAAAATCAATTTGCAGATGCTCTTGCAAAACTTGCATCTTTGATTAATATGCCAGATCACATGGTGGAAATGCCTTTATGCATCGAACGACAGTCAGAGCCGGCTTATGTCCACCAAATTACCGACGAAGAGGAAATCGCACAGGAACCCTGGTTCCAAGCAATCCTAAACTTTAAACTCAATGGTACCTATCCACCCGATATGGACAAAAGAGGACAACACGCTATATGCCTACTAGCTTCCCAATACGTTCTTATGCAAGGAGAGTTATACAAAAGAACACCTCTTGGTGTAATCTTACGTTGCCTTGATCATTCACAGGCGCGGAAAGTGATGGAAGAAGTTCACGATGGAGGATGCGGTCCTCACATGAGTGGGCCCATGATGGCGAAGAAAATCACACGTTTGGGGTACTATTGGACCACAATGGAATCCGATTGCATCAAATATGTAAGACATTGCCACAATTGCCAAATCTTCGGGAACGTACAACATTTCCCTCCTTCGTTGCTCTATACGAGACATCTCCTTGGCCATTTTTTGCCTGGGGAATTGACATAATCGGGAAGATAACCCCAGCCGGAACAGGAGGTCACTGTTTAATATTGGTGGCAATCGACTATTGCACCAAATGGGTAGAAGCGGCTTCCTACACTGGTCTCACAGCCAAAAACGTGGCAAAGTTCATACAAAACAACATCATCTGTCGATATGGTTGCCCACATGAGATCATTAGTGATAATGGATCACATTTCCAAGCTGAGACTGAGCAATTGCTAGCCAAGTAAAAAATTTGGCATCACCACCCTTCGCCCTATAGACCACAGACTAATGGCGCGGTAGAGGCAGCAAACAAGAACGTTGTCACAATTCTCAAGAAAATGATTGACAACTATCGAGATTGGCCAAGCAAGATACCCTTTGCTTTGTGGGGATATCGTACATCTGTTAGGACGCCCACTGGGGCTACTCCTTTCTATCTAACCTACGACATGGAAGCTGTACAACCAGTCGAATTAGAGATACCATCCTTGCGTATCTTACTCGAAAGTCAAATCCCGGAAGCCGATTGGAAGAGAGATAGATATGAAGAACTCATCCTCCTGGATGAACGTAGGCTACGCGCCTTGCATAACGTCCAAACATATCAAGCACGTATCAAATGAGCTTTCAACAAAAGGGTTAGGCCAAGAAACATCAAGGAAGGAGACTTAGTACTCAAATCGGTTAGAGCTCTTTTACCTGTCGACCCACGGGGAAAATTCAAACCTAATTGGGCCGGACCATTTCTAGTCAAGTCCATACTTCCAGGGGGTGCGGTTAGAATCACAGACCTAGATGGAAATGAGTTTTCCAACCCAACAAACCTCGACCAACTAAAACGGTATTATGCCTAGAATAGGAACAAAAACGCGCCTCGCGTAACCTCAAGTGTCGCTCTTGTGACACTAAATAACCGGCCCCTGGCCAAGCTAAAATAAGCTAATGTCACTTTGCTCTTGCATTTTGACAAATTTGTCATCCTCATATCATCAAATAAACTAAACTGCACCTTCAGAGTAAGCAAAAGCTCATGCTTATTTTCTAAGTTCATTACAAGCTCTTGCTTAGAACAATTATTCTTTTACATTTACTCGAACTACGCGCAAGGGTTTGATTTCATTTTCTAAATAAATACGTAGGCAATCCTTCACAGGATACAACCCATTATTTTAAAAATGTAAATAGAAGGACATTTGCTTTGCATTTGGAATTCGACAAGAATAATAAATAGAAAATCACAACGGTTTCATAACCATTTAACCTTTTTTTTATTTCATTCATTTTTCTAGTAATAGTACGCTACATAATAAAAATAAAATAGGCTAGGATACTAAAAACCCCACCTTTTATAACAACAATAATAATAATAATAATAATAATAATAATAATAATAATAATAATAATAATAATAATAAATAAAGACTCGGGCTATTCTTCCATCTTCCCTTTGCCCTTGTCATTCTTATCATATTTCTTGTCACGACCTCGAGCCGGACGCTCTTGCGCCACTTCGGACCTAATCACCAACGGTCTTTCTCGAGGCCTAGACTTCCCATTCTTGTCAATCACTTTATCCCCGACAGGAGAGATCTTCGATTTCTTCGAAGGATGAACAACTCGAAACCTGGCTTCCTCCTCCCCCTCGGTTAGATGCTTCTCTTTCTCCTTTTCCACCTCGCGCACCTTGTAGTCAACGGGCTTGCGCTTTCTCAATCTCTCGCGCTCTTCCGGAGTAGTAGCTTTCCTCCATCGCAGATAGGAATCCGACAACCATAGAGCATTAGCAGAAGAGTTCAGGAACCATACATTTCTTTGAGCCCATTTAATGGCCCACTCCCTTCGGCTCTCTGTAGTAAGCGCCACGGCAATCTGCGGTACAGTATCAAGCTTCGGGATCGTCTGCTTTAGTCCAACCTGTCTCATCAGCCTTTCCGGGAAGATGCATACCATGAATTTCAAGCCAGGAATGCGCACGGATCGAGTAGGATCCAAAGAAGACACTCCAGTGACAGATTTGAGGTGCCACCACGGTACAATCCACCTAATCAAAGGGCCATCATCACTCTTCAGCTTGTTCTCCCAATAATTGCAGACTCGGGTGAAGTCTACCATGTAAAGCTTGGTCCTCATTGCGATTGAACGAGCATGATAGGAAGGAACATGAACTGGGGGCTCGATCAATCGAAGCCGTTCCATAAGCCAAACCTACCAAAAGCGGGTATTAGACATCAAAAAAAAAAAACTAAAAAAAAAAATAAAAAAACAAAAAAACAAAAAAAACAAAAAAACGAAACAAAAAAAGAAAAAGAGAAGAACGTGTTCTTTTACCTGCAGAATGACGGGACTTCCCAAATACGGTAGGTCACGGTTGGCTTTTCTATTATCCAAGCCCAACAGGATCTCTCCTAGACATAAACAAGCTGGGCTCCTGCGCAGCTCCATTTGCTCCACAAGACCCAGAAGACGGGGATCACCTCTCAAGTCTTCATCAACATGCCCTTGGAAGACATACACATGCAACAAGCAAAACCCAAATGCCCTTCGCCTAGCAACATAAGAAACGGTGGAGTCGGCCCTGTTAATAAATCGGTCTATGAAGTCCAACATTCGCACTCCCTTCGAGGTCACTAGACGGTCAAACTCAAGCCTAGTCAACCCAAGCAAGTCTCTAAATTTGCTCTTGTACCCTTGCGAAGTAGAAGGAATGGCAGGCAAATGTTCAAGGTCCCACCCACCAATAACGGCAATTTCTTCAGGAAATGGGCAAATATCGCCTCCAGAGAACACAAAAACATGGTAATTCGGGTCCCAATAATCAAGACAAGCATCCAAGAACGGTTTGACAACCTTGATGAGCTTCAAACTCAACAATGATCCAAGATTATAGGCGCCCATGTCGTATTTCTCCACGTTTGAAAATTCGTTGGTCCATTCTTTCAGCGAATCTCCAAAGTATTCATGATGAAGAGATTATTTTGAGAATTTTATTGAATAAAGACGAAGAAGAGACGGAAGAATTGTGTGAATAAAAGCTCTATCGACATCTCTATTTATACTAATTTCTGTTTCCAAAAAAATCGCGAACAGAACCACTGGGAACAGCGCGGCACTGCTGCGCCTCTTCAAAGGGACGCAGCTCATGTTGCGCCTTTTCCTCAGTTACACTTCTGTGATTTTCCGCGTTGGATCTTTCCTAATTCCGTGACGAATAATTTCCTATTCCTACGGGTTATTATTTTGGTAAATACGTGGGAATTACCATATTTCATGTTTCCTAATTCCGCGGGCACGCTTTTCGAGGCGACATCGACATTTTCGTCATTTTACCACACTTGCAAATTTTCATTTTAGTAAATAATTTTCATTTTAATATAATTCTTCATTTTAGGAAATAACTTTCATATTAATTCATTTCAAAATTTATATTTATTTCATTTATATTTATTTCATTTCTAAACTTATAGGTTTCTATTTTTTTTTCTTTTTTTAGGGATAACCCTCCCTACCGTCCGGTCATTTCTGGCAAAATTTTTGCATTTTTGCGTGCTTTTGAGTCTTTCGTTTTGCGCTAATTCAGGCCATGTGTATATACAAATGTATGTTTTACGTGAATTCCATGTAATTTCGGCAGCGTGACGGCGTAAACCGTCATCTACCAAACCTGTTCAAAGCTAACCTGCAGGTACAAGCAACACAACCCAGCAGCAAAGGCACTCATGCCATCATATACAACTCAAAAAGGGAAATGTACAGCAAACTGGGGGCTCCCGCCCCAAACAAAGTCCGAAATGTTCAAAATGAAGGTCAAAATGTACAAATGTGCAAAGTACAGACAACAACAAAACGAAACTACTGCCGGTCGCCCTCCAGCTCCGCAACTCTTGTCACAAGAGTAGCAACCTCGGCGTCTCGAACCTCGAGCTCCCTCAACAAGCGAGTTGTCTCCTCCTGAGACTGAGCTAACTCTCGCTCCAGCTCACGGTCCCCCTGTAAACAACAAAATTGGCTCATGTCAATCATCTCAAGCAGTTACAAGAAAGTGGAAAATCAAAATTCAAAAATGAAATAGGCACAAGGTTCATACCTGACGGCCTCGACCGCCGACAAGTGCCTCGACGGCAGTAGCTCGCAGCCGGTTGGCCACCCTCCATAACGCCACAAACCGAGACGGCGCAACCTGCATTTTCAAAAAGAAGTTCTCAATAATTGAATAAAATTCAACCAAATGTGTTCCTACACAAAGAATTATGCAAATTAAAGGCTCACCCTCCGAATCAGATGCTGCCAATCGTCCAGGCCAGCATCCGTCACAGCCACGTCAAAGTCACGTAGCTCGGAGAGCGTCGTCCTCCTAGTCGCGTCAGTGTACTCGAGGGTCTCGGGGTACTCTAGGGGCTCGATGCCCGCCGCCTCAACCTCCTGCAAAGTCAAATATTTCTCATTAATCGATGATCTTTCTTCATAGTTCTCAAGAATCAAGTAAAGAAAGAGAGAAAATATACTCACCACAACCGGCCAGTACGCCAACCTCCCGTAGAGGAACGCCGAGTATTCCTCGCCAGAAAGAAGGAGGGCGTCACCACCAACGCCATCCAAGTCAGCCTCCCTCTCAGCCTCAGAAGGCTCCCTGAACATCGTCCTAGGAGGATCGATGGGAACCGTCAACACATCCCGAGAGCACTGACGAGTCAAACGCTCGCCCAAGTACCACACAGGACTCATCGACGTCCTCAACAGCAGCCGGCTCGAGCTCCTAGGTCGAAGGACCTCAGCCACAAAAGGAGGCGCTCCAGCGTACTCCGCCCAAGGCCTGGGCACCCACTGGGACAAGATAAACAAGGAATCATTATTATGATCAATTTAAAAGCAATGAAGAAGCAAAGGAATATAAGTAAGATGCTTACGCTGTCCAGCTGAAGAGCATTCACGTCCCGCCGGTAAACACCGTGAGAAGAACGCTTGCTCTTCGTCCTGCACATCACCGAATCCCTCACCACGGGATAGGCCTTCTCCAGCGGCTCCGTCCTCTTGGGCGCGAGGCCCGGAAAGTAGGAGTACACCCACGCCTGCGAAGCGAGATAGTTAATGACAATTTTTCGTAATTTGATAAAGAAAATAATTGATTTTAGTCTAAATGAAGGTTCATACCTCCAACAGTAGTCCAGGTCCGACAGCGCCAGGAGAAGTCCCCTTCTCCATCAACTCCGGACGAACCATGGCCTTCATGAAGCGGATGAGGACCGCAAAACCAGCAGTGACCCAGTCCCAACGCCCTAGGGAGCTCAGGTCAGAAAGGAAGGGAAGAAGTTTCGTCGTGACCTCTCTCCCTTGTCTCGAGGTAAATCGAAGACGAGAAACCACGAGCCACAAGCGAGCCCCTGCTCGGTCACAGACAGGAGGAGGAGCCGTCTCCCTCCCGTCAATCGTCACCAGCGCCGGGATCTTTCCCGCAAAGTAGTCTCGAACGTAGGAGCTAGGCACCAAACCCGGCACTGTGATAGCCCTCGGCGACAATTTCCAGCCGATCAACCTCCTAGCCTTAGCCGAGTCCACCCTCATAGCAGTCTCCGGCCACTCGACAGCCTCAGACCCACACGGCAGACCAGAAATCATGCCGTAGTCCTCCAGAGTGACTCCCACCTCACCAAAAGGCATGTGAAATGTGGAAGTCGTATCCCAGAATCGGTCCAAGAAAGCGCGGACCAGGCTAAGGTTAGCCCGCAGCTTCCTCTTCGCGATACCCCTCCAGGCCTGCACCAAAGCACCGAACGCTCCACGATCGATCATGGCGCGCTCCTCTGCCGACAACCGTTCGTAGCACTCCATCACTGTCGTGTAACCCGAGAACGACCTGATGTTCCCGGCCTCTTATTGTGATTTGAAACAAAAGCTATCTTTAGTTTTGATTTGAAAATTGGAAGAGATATGAGCAAATGAAATAAATGAAAAAAAGTGAGTGATGAGTAGTGAATTCCTATTTACCAAGCTCTTCACCGTCCTGTAGGACAGGTGACCCTCTGCAGCCCAAAGCAGGTGCCTGCTCTCCCAAGTCTCAGCCCACGCGGGAGCTCCTCTCAGCTGACGACCTCCTCGCCCAACGTTGGCCCATCTCGGGGCCTCCTCCTCCTCAACAGCCTCCTCCTTATGGATCTCGTCCCCAGCAGCCATCACCGCAGCGGTGAAGGCCTGCTCCAAAGCCTCCTCGACCACAACAGCGTCTATCTCCATGGGAGCTCTCCCAGAAGTAGAAGCCTCATCACCTGCAACGTTAAAGCAAATTTAGGCCGTGTCACGTGACGACGAGCCTTGGTTAAGGGATTTTCGAGCCTTCGGAAGCCCTGAAATCGCTCTTTTTTCGCCATCTTTGGCCATATTCTCACAAACCCGATCACTCATGTGGTAATTAGGGTCCAGTCCAACCTAATTGGAAGCCTAGTCATGGGTTCGAGTCGAAATTTCGGCAGCATTTCGTTATAACGGCGATTATGCCCTAGAAAAGTGTCCTGAAAAAGCTGTCACAAACCAAAATTCCGAGATGGTAGGAAGTTTACCCATCACCCAAGGATCCCAAATATCAAGTTTCATCGCAAATGGGCAATCCTAAGGCTATTTTCGAAGCAATTTACGGTCTAGCTGTGAAACCGTCTCAAATTCACTCAAAATGCTCAAAACTCAACGAAAATTCGAGACAAATACATGGTTATGTTCCTTATATTACCAATTATCCGTTTCTAATACCAAATTCACAAGGCAAATCCATTTGGGGGAAAAGCCCCAAATTTTCGATCAAATTGGGTTGAAAACCCTAATTTTTTCGGTCCAAAATTGAGCAAATGCAGAAGATTAATGCAAGAATGAGACACATACCTCGATTAGTCATGATTAATGCAAGCTTTTGGATCAAACCTTGGCGGAAATGGTTAGGATTTGAGAGATTATTCCGTGATTTGTGTTTCGAATAAATGAAATAATCCCTCTGTTTATCGCGTTTTTACGCAGAAGATGCACCCTTGGGAATAGACGCAGCAGGCGCTGCGCCTCTTCCAAGAGACACAGCTCCTGCTGCGCCTCTTCCTGGTGTTCCCTCCATACGAGTTTTCAAAAATTCGTTATGAGTTCGTTATTTGTGGGCCCATCTTTGGTGCGCCTCTTCCCCGATGCTATTTTATCTTTTTGGTCCGTTTGACGATTATCTTTCATTCCGGCCCACATTTCTAAACCAACAGCAGACTATTACACGTTATTTATCGCTTCCAAGACCTTGCTTGCCACAACGAGCAGGATATTCCTTCACAGGTGTTTCGACACGCCTTCATTATATTTCCCCAGCGAGAGTAAGCGGATAGACTTTCCCTCTCAAGACATGGAGATTGATTCCCGATTATGTTCCTCAACGAGAGTAAGCGGATAGACTTTCCCTCTCGAGACATGGAGATCAACATCAACCCCAATTCTTCCGAAGTTTGTTTGAAGCTGAACACAAGCAGATTTCTCTCAGTAGTTCCCGACTGTGTCCTGCTGTCTTTCCCAAAATCATCATTTTATCCCTTTAGGTAACCCTTCTTTCAGAATAAATCCTTCAGATCTTTCAGAAACCTGCCTTAATCCTTCAGACAGCCCTTTTAGTCCTTTGGAGTAATCCTTCCTTCAGCCTTTCCTTTAGTGAGAGATAGTCTTCAGAGTTAGCCTTCAGAAGTGTTAAGAAGTTTCTTCAGAATTCCTGTGACCCCGAATGCCTTCAGACACCAAGTTATCTTCAGACCAAAGAGTTTTGCCGAAGCGTCTTCAGTCCCGTTCCACCCAGGGGTATCTCAGGTATGGTTTCTTCTTATGGCTGGCGAGCTTCCTTACGTAGTCTAATAGACTTTAAACGACCCTCCCCGATAGTCGACAGACTCTAAAATGTTCCCGACGACATGTCCTTGGCTCAGACCTCTTGAGCCGCCTCGCGTCGCCATAGTCGTCAGGTTGTAATCTTCGATTGACCTGATGGCTATACTTTGACTTTCGCCTTGTCCAAGCCTCAGTCAAAGCGGGGGCTCTGTAGACACCTCATTTCTGCACCCCTCGCAACCACCCGGTGATGATTGGGCCGCATGTTTGGTACGCGGAATGATTTGTGACAGTTCGTAAGTTTATCGTCAAGTGATTGCTCAAATATTAATGTCTACCTCTTAGTTGTCATCTACGTGCCGATACGGTCGTTTTGACAGTAATTAGAGTACATTTGGAGTCCGGGCCTAAAACCGTCTTCATTTTCTGATAACCGTTAAATCCCGAGTCAGAATGTTCTGGAATGTTCCGGATATTTATATTACATATTTTATAAATATTTCACAAATCTTTATTCTTTGGTAAACAATTTCCCGAAATATTCACACAAATATTAAGGAAAACCGAATTATCCCTTTATTCCATAATTTAAACACGGAAATCTTTCTTTCGCAGGAGGAAACCAATTGGGAACAGACGCAGCAGGTGCTGCGCCTCTTCCAAGAGACGCAGTGACTGCTGCGCCTCTTCCAAGAGACGCAGTGACTGCTGCGCCTCTTCCCAGGTCCTTTTCTGCGTATTTCTCGTATCTTTTTTTATATCTTTCCGATATTCACTTCCAAAGAGTCTCCGAAACCCTATTCCTCCACGTGATTAGTATAAATAGGAGCCTTCGCTCCTCATATTTCTCACGCGAGTGTCCGCCCTTCTCTTCTCCCTTTGCATTCTAGACTTTTGTTCTTACTTTTTGGCGTCTACGTGCTTGAACATTCGACCACGTAAGCTCGGATCCTTCTGAGTACCAGTCTCGTTTTGCATGACCGACCAATTTGACCAACTCCACAATCAATCAACTTAATTAATCTATTCGTTTTCCTCTTACGAGGGCACTTTCTTTACATTCGAGTCGAGCATCACTAATCGATAACTTAGTCCTTCTCGTTTCGTCAAACATGTAAGTCTGAGGGTGTATAATCTCTCTTTTATTTATTGTTCTTTACCTTTTTGTAACCATTAATGTAAGGTTTATGTCGAAAATATCATTAAAACCGATTTCTAAAACCCTTTGTTTAAAACCCTTTTTACGGATTTTCAGAAGACAAACCGTCGAGAAAGGACGCAGCAACTGCTGCGCCTCTTCGAAGGAGCGCAGTTCCTGCTGCGCCTCTTCGTGAGGCTGCCGCAGTTCCTGCTTCCTTTCTTCTTCCTTCGTCCTCTGTAATTCGTCAAGTATTTGTTTTGTTTCGTTTGTCCTTTAATTCTTTGATATTATAGCACAATAATTTCACATGTATAATTCATCATTCATTAGCATATATAATTCATCCTAAATCCGACTTAAATCCCAAGTAATCTCATATTTGCGGGTTTTCGTCATTAAACTCAATTCGGGTTTTAGAGATTCAATTCATCAATATTGAGTTTCTGGAATTCATCATTGACATATTTACATCTGTTATTTGTCATATTTATCATATATTCGTCATTAATCCGCTGTATTTAACCTAATTAATTGATTTAGTTTGTTAACTTGTTAATAATTCTCATTAATCTTATGTTAATTCGTTTAATTCCGTCTCATCCATGTTTTATTGTTTTCATGACCATCAATCATATGTAAATAACCTATTAATCACTTTCATCCGAGTAAATAATTTAATCAATCATTAAAATTCACTAACGATATTAACAACTTGCAATTCCAGCTTCACAGCCAGAACTGAGCCAGGGAACAGACGCAGCAACTGCTGTGCCTATTCCAAAGGACGCAGCTCTGCTGCGCCTGTTCCGGGTTGAATTCTGCCTCTGAACTCCGTTGTTGTTTGACTTAGTTTAATTAGTTTACGTATAATTAACTATTAGCCGTATTATCGCCTTCTGATTTGTTCGTTAATTCTTTCTTTTATTCGTTTTCTCAAATTATCCGTTTTAAAGGTATTTTCGACATAAATCGCCTATCCCAATGTAATTATTTTAATTTTCATTATTGTAATTTTCATTATTGTATTTATCATTATTTCTTGTATCATTTGTATGCCTTCCCATATATTTGAGCATTGAATCCTACTTTGACCCAATTGCATGACTAAATTAATTGTCTATCGACTTAGTCTTAATTCACATGTTAGGATTAATCAAATGGATGTTGCATTGCATGCATATAATCGACGATATATCAAGTACGAATAACTTCCCTAATCATTAGTAGAGGCCGCTATCGAGGCGGGCGGGATTAGGTGTTCGATCAAAAGAGCTTCCTAATACGTACCCTCACCCCTTACTCCAGATCTCTGTGAACATCCGTGTTCATTGGCATCCACGAGAGTCATTCTAGACATAGAATGCTAAGGGTAACGATTGCTTAGTGTTCATATCTTTACTTTGTGTCATGACATGGCGCGAGGTATTCGAACGGTTCCAATTTCCCATAAAAATTGGTGGCGACTCCAACAAAAATGCAAACGCTTGTTCTCTTCTCTCCCAAGCGCCCCCGTGGGCCCCCGCTGTCCACATAAATTATAATGCCAATTTATTTTGGCTACTTCACTTTTCTGCATTTTCAGGATTGTCTACGGGGTTGTAGAAGTGGTTGCGTCTTCATTTGCAGGAGTGTTGTCTTCTGATGGATTAGTTACCTGTGGATCTGTTTTCCTGACTTTTTCAAATCTTACTGGCCTTAGCTGCTGTGTGTTTGAGCTTCTTTTTGCAGTGGTCAGAATGGCTGAATGAGATTTGTCTTGTTCGGTGTTGTCTATTTGTGTTTTTTCCTGGTTCTTGTTTGCTGCAGTGGAAGAGTTTCCAGCAGTCGTTTCTGCGTGTTTGTTGCCAGAGTGGTTCTTCACAGCTTCTAGTTTCCATTGTTCTTCATTGTTGGTTGTTAGAGATGTGTTTTGCGTCACCACCATTGTAAATTGGGATGTTTGTATATTTTTTTTGGATTGGTTCAAAAGCTGCGTAATCTTCCTGCAAAAATTCTAGACAATGTTACTCTACTAAATGTTACAGATTTGAAAGAGTGTTTGTTATAAGAATGGTAGGTCATAATTATTTCCTAACTGTTGTAACAAACATTTTAGTAATCGAGATGCGGTCAATTTTATATGGGAAATTTACGTGTGTATTATTCTGAAGATGTCAGCAGCTTGCATCTGTAAAAAAATTTCAGCAATAGCTGTGGACGCTGTGATTGCCAGATTACCAGTTCCATCAGAAATTTCACAATTGAGAGTGACCCTGCATTGGACGGTTTTAGTAATATATGTCAGCTAATATTGTTGTGTGATAGTTTATTGGTCAAATAGTTTGTAAGAAAGCATATGATTACCTGGGCATTGAAGTAACATTGTCTGTTAAACAGCTTGTGCAGCAATAAATATCTCCTCCTTTTGTAGTTGTTTCTTTTCCGCATTCAGAGCATCCTAAATATGCAGTAAGCTTGTCGAAGGTTGGTTTTGGTATTGTGACCTTGAGAATATGCTTTTCTAGTAGGGTTGTTTATATGGCTGCGTGAGTTAGTGATAGTAGGAGTGTTAGATTTATTTTTTGTTGTTTAAATGTAGAAAGTGAATCGGTTTGTCGATTCAGTACCTTTTGGTCAAGCAATGCTGCAATGGTTGTCCTATGTTTGTTTGCAAATGATCGGCGTGCATCTTGAATGCGTTCTTGCATTTCTGTCAGCTTATCCCAGCTTAGATTGCGCCTGCAGTAGTGTCAATTTGTCAAAATTTTTTTCGTGTAAAGAGAAGATGTTGTAAGGTAAATGTTTCTGAAGCCTTACCAGTAGGCAAGAATAGCTGGTTTCTCTCCAGTGGGTGATTGGATTACTGTTGTAGATATTGTGGTGGCCATAGAGAATCCTGTGCATTATAATGAGTTTATTAGTAGATTAATACTTGTATGTTTTTCAATATATTAAGTTTGTAGTATAGTATTACCTTTGTAGGTGGTAATTTTCAATGCTGTGAAACCTACTATTTTAAATTCTCGAGCTTTTGGAATGAGCAAATCGCATGCAGTAGAAGCTAAGTCATCCCAGACAGTGATAAGGAGTGGAAGGTCGGTGCTGTTGATTTAAATATATGGAAAAGGCAGTTTAGTAACAGATTTGTTATAATGGCTATTGTAATTTCGTAATTGTTGTAGTTGATATATATTACCTGTTGTCTGAAATGACAAGTTCTCGTATTGTGTATTCTTTGCCATTTTGTGTAGTGACTTTGTGAGGCTGTTCTTCTACAAAGAGCAGAATTCCAACGACATCTGCATACATATGTGTTAATTCAAGTGTAAATGCAAAACTTGTTCTTTAAGATTATTACAGATTATTTAAAATTATAGTGCATAAGAGAAGTTGAGGTTTTACCATATCTGTCTCTTCTAGAAGACACTTTTGGTATCTGGCATATGTATTGATAATTTGGATGAATTGGTCCTGGTCCGATGTCTAAGGGTTGAATGTCTGTAAGAAGATTGAAAACCATTAGGTTTCTGCGATTAGATGGGGTTGGTGTTTGGTCTTTGTAACAGGTTTTGATTAGTGCATTTGAAATTTCATAGCGGCCATTGTAGATCAAGACGTCTTTGTATAGGCTTATCTGTTCACCAAAAAGTATTACACGCATCTTATTACCCTGCAAATATAAATCAACGTTTGTTCATAAGGGTGTCTTAAACACTTTGAAAATTGTAAGATGATTGCTAATCCTTACTCTTATAAACATGAGAACTTCATTGCACTGTAGCAATGAATAGTCCCGCCCAAACCCCCCCTCTGCCGTTGGATTTCCACGCTTAATCTCCACCTTCCATCCCTGCTATATACTCTCATCCACAGATTTAGGTCATCAGTTCTCCCTCTAAAAAGCCGTCCTCTCTCCTTTTACTCCATAGCTCCAATCCCTTCTCACTACTCATCTCACTCTCACCTACCCAGTTCCTCTCAAATATCACATTGGTCTCCTTCATTCTTCACTTCAATCTTCTATCAACTCTCTCACCATCGGTGCTACTAATGATGACGACTACTTATTTTTTTCTAGGCCATTATCGATTTTATTCTTCCGGGTTAGTTTAGTCTTTGTTTTCTGGGTTATATGACTAATATGAATTCAAGTTCAGTTAACTTTTCTTTATTTTTGAGCAGGTTAATTTTTGAGCCGATTTCTTTCTTCCCTACAGTTGTTGCACATCCATATAGGTAGTTATCATCGTCTATGATGCTTTTCGTTGTTGATCATTTTCATTGGTGTTTTTGTTCAATTTAATTTTATTTGATCCGATTTATTGTTAATTATATTGTTGCAGTTGAGCAAGTCATTTATAACCGTCAGATTGAACGCGCTGTGTTGGAACCATATTACAGGCTACGCACCACAGTTATGATTTTCTTTGCCCTCAAAAACCATCTCAATGTTAACCAGCATATTCTTCTTTTGTGCATTAAAATATTTATCTTGAATCCATCAGTTTGAGCAAGTCACTCACAATCGTTAGATTGATTTCACTGCCGAAGTATCAGTATTAGTGGCGTAATTTTATACTTATCGGTACTTCACATAGTTACATACTCCCTCTGTCCCGGTCATTTGTTGTCCTTTTCCATTTTGGGTGTCTCAGTCATTTGTTGTCCTTTATATTTTAAGAATGAGCTTGATGAGTAATTTGATCATTCACATTTAATTTGTTCCACTTATCATTTAGTCATTGGCCTTTTTCTCATTCCTTGGTCTTTGTGCCAAAACGAAAGGATAACAATTGACCGGGACGGAGGGAGTACTTCTTAGGCTTAGACATAAATGTCATCTCTTGTTTTTAGAGGCAGGTTTTATATTACGAAAAAGGGATTGCCGCCCAAACTTTTTAAGTTCATGCATATTTCAGCACATACGAAAGAGGGTTTGTGAACCGGCAGGTGGTTCATTGCTAAATTTGTTTATTTGTTTAGTTTACGCTTTTTTTCTAAAGAAATCCCGTTGCTTTCGGTGTTAGTTCTATTTGCTTGGGGTATGTGAGTCTACAAATGTGACTTTCTTGGAGAGATCTTAATGGTTTGTTGTTGTACTTGTCTTCTGATTAGTGTTGTTGTCTTTGTGTCTGAATATCTACAGGTTTTCGCTCTCATTTAATTGGTGGATGAGTGGATGACCCTCTTAAATCTCCTGAGCTCCTAAGAGGTGAGCTATTTAACAGGCTATTTCTTGATATTGGATATGCTTACTTAGGGTTAAAGGGTCGATTTAGCTGTATTACTCGAGAGATCGTAGTGGGTTGTTGGTATGCACTGTGTTTTGGTTAATGTTGTCTTTCTCGTTGAAAATCTTTGGGGTTGGTCGTCCATTTAATTAGGGGGGGAATTTCCTATAACTCCTAAGAGCTTAGTGATTTACCAGCCTATTTATTGTTTTCAAGGTCTATCGATATTATATGCTAAGCCTGGAGTTGTCAGTATTATACTGGGAGTATTATACTGGGACTGAGGTCGCTGCTGAACTTTCATCGTATTTTTTAAAAGGTTAGCGTGGGTTATGGTTTTATTTAGCTTGATCCTTTGTTCGGTTGAGTATGTATTTTCCGGCCCCGTTTGCTTTCGTTGTTGTTTATTATGTTGATATTTAAATCCAGAGTTTCTTATCTGCTCGGTATGGCACCTTGGGATGCTCCTTGGATTGGAACTGCTTTCCTTTTTTTTATAAGGTAAGTGTGGCTTATGCTTTTAGTTAGCTTGTTGTTTGTTTGGCTAGACACGTAATTTTCGTCACCGTGTACCCTTATTATTGTTTATTATGTTGACCTTTAGATCCAATGTTTCCTAGCAGCTCGGTATGGCACCCCAGGGATGCTACTGGGATTGAAATTGCTTTCATTTGTTTTAAAAGGTTAGCATGGGTTGTGGTTTTATTTAGCTTGTTTTTTCCGTTAGATACGTATTCTTCATCACCATTTACCCTCATTATTGTTTATTATGTTGATCTTTCGAACCAGGTGTTCTTAGCTCCTTGATATGGCGTCATGGGGATGCTCCTGCAGTCGGAATTGCTTTTATTCCTTTCAATAGGTTAGCAAATTAAATACACATTTATCGTTCAATTTTTTTTGGTTTTTTTTCCACTCGTATTGTATTTTCATCTCCTCTCACCCTGATATTATTTATTATGTAGTTCATTTAAATCAGGGTTCCAGTATTTGTTACGTCTTGTGGCCTTCTAATTAAAGTTAAATTCTACGTTTTAGTTCAGTGTTCACATTTACCATTTCTCTTTCGATTGATTATTTCTCAACTGTTTGTTTGTGTGGATAGCAGATTAACCTTGCCAGATTGATGGACTACAAAGGTGGTAATTGCAACAATAAGAGGCGCCTTTGGTGATACGAGTCGTATAAATTGAAAAGGCGTTCTTATATTAGGTAAGAGCTGTTTATTATACCTTATGGTTTACTTATAACCAAACTTGTTCTCTTTTAATGACTTAGATTCTTTACAATATTTTCTGTGGATGTTTCTTGGTTCGTCTAGGTCAAAACATGATGGTGACAGTTATAGATGGTTTGGCTCTCATCCGTGATAAGAGATCACTCATCTGCAATGTAAGTCTAAACATTCAATTTCTCAATTTATTGTGCTTACAAGGGACTTCCGCCATGCTTAAGTTCCTGGCTATTTATTTTTTTTCTTTTTTTTGGGTGCTTCTGCTTTCGTTCCTAATTGTTCTCTGGTTTTGAATACCTAGCGATAAGCATAAATTAGACAATATTCGATGTACCTCCACACACTTTTAGCACTGACATGGTTATATGTAACCTCTTTGTGATGTGAAGAACACAATAAGGGGTGCTGCAGGTATTGGCTGCCTTACCTTGCCATTGGCCAGCTGGGATAGTTTTTTGGGACTATTTGCAGTGCATTTGGAACTACCTGACTTTAGGGTTGTTCTAGCACTCGAGTCCCATGCTTGTTGGATATATATATAAATATATATATATATATATATATATATATATATATATATATATATATATATATATATATATATATATATATATATATATATATGCTACTCCTGTTCTTTGCGTGTTCTGGACATGTTTTTGGGATTTATAGTTCACTGTTTAAATTACACTATTTACAGGTCTAGATGCTATTGGGGCACGCTGATTTGCCTAATCTTCAATATTTTAGACTGGGTTTTTTGGCTTATGTCTGGGTGAGTTTATTGACACCCTCCAACACATACATATATTCGCAGATAATCGAGTGTCCTTCATTGACACTATGCGCTTCTTTTTAGATTTGGTTTTGAACACCAAAATCAGCTATATGCTCTGCCTTATGATATGGAGTAGGTTGATTGGCGTGAATGCTTCTTTACATTTGGGTAAACTTGTTCCTAATAAACTTTTGCTACTGGTAAACTGTACAGGTACCAACTGCTACTCACCCTGGTTGTCGTTTCTGACCCCGTCAAAGGCAAGCACCGGGTCCCAAACAGTGAATACAAGCGCACTTATGTGCTGCTCTTGGCTCTTTCTTATTTGACCACGGTCACTGAGTCTTTAAAGCTTTACAATATTTTGGGCGCCTAACAATACAACTTGCATTTGCTGTAATCAATGCAGGAACAAATGCAATAGTTGTGACTTGTGAGCATCTGAGTAACTGTGGCAGGTTATAAAATGCTGCTCTCCCCGGGTATGATTGGTTTTAGCAATTTTTTTAATGTATTTTAATTTGGTTGGAGTTAGTTTTGAAAGTCTTAAATCTTTTTTTTATTTTGGTTTAGCTATTTTTTTTAATGTGTTTTTATTTTTTAATGGCAGAGAGCCCTGGCGATTTTCACGATGTGTCCTCCTTTGCTAAAGGTATTTGCTTATTACAAGAGTATTATTATTGATCTTGCTGTTAGTAGTGTTATATATTATTAGATGATTATTATTTATCATTGTGTCATAAATGTAAATGTTTTGTCAATTTATATTGGATTGGATGGTTCATCATGTATCATTTATCATGTTTATGCGTGAAAATGTTCTTTTTCAATTATCGATTACTCGGAAAGTGACCTTCCCTTTTAACCCTTCTCAGTTCCGTCACGGGCATAAATAATGTACCACAATCAAGTTCTGATTTGACGCTTGATTAGTGACCGGATGTTTGTTAATTAACTCTTACATTTCCGCTTATATGCTCCATTATTCTTTTGGTGGACTTTGTATAATGATTCTTGTAGTTGTGAACTTGTGATATTGCATTCTAGCTCTCTCTTACCTTTAATTCCTTCCGCTTTCTCCTTACCTATCCACTTTTGGTTGATTATAGATGGGTGTCCTATTGATTCTTAGCCATTCATGGGGACCTTTGCAACACTGAGCTGACGTACGATGGAAACTGCCTTACGATGGGAACTGCCTGACGACGGTGATGGTGGTGGATGTGGATAGGTATTGGCTGAAAGTGGTAAGCAACAACTGAAAATTATGTTTTTTTAGCGAGTTTGATTGAAGTTGGACTTCTCTTATATTGAAGGTGGTGGTTGTTTTATGCAGATTTAGTGTGCTTGACTTGTTTTCTCTATTAACTTCATTTTTGGCATACTTGTCAATAAATATATTCTAGTAATAAAGCAATTTCACTCGCCAAATTACAATATATCATTTGTATCCTGCTCGGTTAATTGTTCTGGTGGGTGTGTAAGACAATGATTCATTCTCTTTAGAAGTTCCAATGGATCGGTTTGTTTTAGCTCGTGTGATTATTCTGGTTGTATATAAAGGAAGATGCAGTGTCCTATCTTTTGTACTCAATTTGACATGATGATCATTGATCTTTCATGGGTTAACTGGTCAATTGTTATGTTTTTTTATCTTCTTTTTTATTTGATTGCTTATCTTACTTCGTTATGCATCTCTCAAATTTATATGTGATAAGTTAACATGAATGAAGAGTATGTTTTTATCAATTGTCACATAATGTTTTTTTGAAAACAAGAAAGTGACAATTGAAGTCTCAACCAGGTTGTTACAACTACAATTGTAATAAACCGCACAAGTTAGAGAGAAATGACCATTTAGACTTGAATAATGTATGAATACAAAACCCAAACTCTGTCCTTTTAAACTACCTTTCACTTTCTTTAATACCATTCCTTTTGAGCTATGTTTTTAAAATGAACTTGATGCTCATTATTATGGGTAGTTTATATGGTTTGTGAAACTGATTGATTAGTTGGAATTCTGAACCGGGCTATGCTTGTTTAGATGTGGTAGTTCATTTTGTTAATGAAAGTTATGTATTTGTGCTTATAATTAGGGGGTCTCTCTTTTACAGAGTATGAGGTTCATATTCATGGCCACAACTAAATTTGGTTGACTAATTATGGTGTTTTTAGACAGATTAAGTGTATGCTGATAATATTGTGTCTTTAAGTTTGTATATTTAGTCGAATTTTCACTTATTAAGCTCGCGCAAGGTGTTTAGGAAGACAGCATCCTGCATCTGTATTATAGAACGAGAGAGTTTGACAATACTAATACAATTAGTCGGGGTCTGCCTCATTGGTAGTGAGTGTTGAGCCTTAGTGTATTCTTATAGTGAGAGTGTGACAACAGTTGCCTGGCACTCCCAAGGGAGCAAAGGGTGGAGATATCAACTTAGGAATTTCGTATTAGTTAGATTATTATTAATGTTGTGTTGTTTATCATGAACTTTCAAAATTTGCAACATTTATGCACTTCCGATATATGTATATTATCATCTGAACCTCACCATAAATACATGTGACTTATGTGTAGGAACGAGAGGGCTACCTTGACTACATCGAGAACAAATTAAGGACTACTAAGCTGTAGTGGGTGCTCAAACAATTCTCTCTAATCTAAACACAAAATAGTCAATGGCTATCTTGTCAACTTTTGGTACCTGTAACCTGTGCACACTTTCAACCCAAGTAGAAGGAAAGGTTTCAGAGTTAGATAACCCAAAAACAGTTGTACAAAAAGCTGGATTGGAATTAAAACAAGCAGCTAATTTTTGGATGTAGAAGATAGTTAGTATATGACTATTAGACAAACCTTAAATTTTGTGTAGAAGTGGCCAAATTACATACATTACTCACTTTGTCCCATCTTAATCCTAGCTAGCATGTATCATTGTGCCTTTATTATGACTTTTCAGTGCTGCACACTACGCTCAAATTCGTGGCCTAGCTGTAAAATTGTGTATTCTACCTCCTAAGGCGTCCTATTTGAATTTGACCATCCACAATAGTGGAGTAAGGCTACTCATATGTCTGTTAAATGGTTGAGACCAAATTGGCAAACTAATTAACATTCTATACTCCAACGCCAACGCACGTTGCGTCAACAAGATTCCTGTTGGTCTTTTATAAACAATTAACCGAATTGGGGCTCCGCGCCCGGGAGGGCGCGGCGCAACAACTAGTACTATAAAATGGGTAAGTTGTTAATACCTTTTCATCTTCAAGCAGCAAATTTTGGTATTGGATTCCATTCCTTGGCTAGTATTTGGGTCGTGTTTTCTCAATGACTTTTACTGCAACACTAAATTTTTTACTTGATGTGGTAAGGTCATCCAAATACACTCGAGGTTCTGTCATCCTGTAAGTTGCGATATCAAGTTAACTTTATCGATAATTCAATAAGGCAGACATTAGTTAATAATGGTAAAAGTAAAAGTGCATTTATCCAAATTTTGGCTGCTGCATGAGGTTTCAGACAAATATATGAACATGCAGAGGCTAACTATGTAGCTTGAAAATATGAACTATAGTATTTAGAAGACAAAAGAGGATAACAAATCCTAAGAGAAAATCAAAGAAGAGAACAACAAAATGCACTTTCGTTTTGGTTATCAATGCGAAAGATCTCTACAGTTAAGCGTTCTTGGCTCTTAGGATGGGTGACCTCAAAAGAAGGTTCCCGTGATGCGCATGAATGGCGACAAAATGCCTTGAAAAGGACCCGTGTTGATATGGGGGCCAAGTATACAACCTGACGTGCTATCGTGAGTAACACATGCATGTAAATTAAAACACCTTGTTAAGATGATTAAATAGTTGACAACATTATTTCCGCAACTATTTAAATGCAGCTGGTTTTATTTCAGCACAGACACCTAAAGAAATTGTAATACTGTAAGTTTGTAACACATGCATGAAGGTTGCAAGGATGTTTTGGGTGATCTAAATCAAAGAAGGTGGAATTGGGCATCAAGCAACATGTTGGGTGTAGAATTGAACCATAAATTTTGTGAAAACATTTAATAGTAGTCAGATTGTGAAAGTATTATGCAAGGAAAACAGTAGAGAAAGCAAAGCATTAAGAAATGTTAGTACAAGTAGATGCACAATATGTATTATGTCTGCTTATTGAAACAGGTTGTTGAAGTTGAGTAGTAAAGCGAGTTGAACTTTCGACCAGGAAGCAGGTATTTAGTTATATTACATGGACATGAACAATCTTCAGAAACATTTGAATACAAAACCTTAACTTAGTAGTATATGCATGTAATTTAAGGACAAAAAGGAGCTGCATGGTGATCATAAATCTATTTTTTTGTTTTACAGTAAATGAGTAGAGGTAAACATGCCTGAACACAGAGAAATTCAATATGGATATTGTTAAATTTAAATTATAAAGGCCAGAAATTAATAAAGGATAAACAGGCATCATCTCATAAAAATTTAAGTGACTGTATCAAGAGTAAAGATCAAATTGCAAAGCTGTAAGTGAAAATTACCTCTTAATTTGTTTAGCTATATGTTGTTGGATTCTTGTTTTCTTTTTTTTTTTGGTTGTTATTGTGAGATGTGCTTATGTGTGATTTAGACTATGCTTTTTCCATCCTTTTATAGTGAGTAAGTAGAACTCTAAGCTGGGTTTTGTAAGAAAAGTTTTAAGTTATGGTAATAGTTACTGCAGCAACAGTGCCTCTGTTTTTTTTTTTTTTTTTAGAAATAAGTATTGGTGTATTCCAATTGATGTATTTATAATATAGATATTCAGTTTCATAGTACATCACCTATGTATATTTTGTTCGGGTTCTAATGGAGTCTGCTTAAAGTAGTAATGATCTCTATGGAGGTCTGTTGATTTAGCGTCGATTTAACAAACAGACATAAGGCATTGAACTAAGCGTCAATTTAAGTAGCGATTAATGTTTATTGCCTCCATCATTGTAATGATCATTAGTATCACATTATGGAGGTGAGGTTGAGGAGTTACTACTCTGAAGATACTCGAAAGTTTTCCAGTTTGCTAATACATCAGTTGTCTGACAATGTTGCTCATTCAATAATCTATTCGGTACTGTTAATTGTTAATTGTTATTCATTTATAGGTGTTTAGTGTTGTTCTGCTGTTGTTTTTGGTATAGTTATTTGGAAATCTAAGTAAAAGAGATTTGCTTAGATGTTAAGAGTAATGAAGCTCTAAAATGCAGTAGTATCTATAAATTGAACGTTGATTTAAAGTTACGGGTATTTGGTAGTTACTCAAGTTAGTGACCTATTAAGTGCACATTAGAAATGTGTGATGCAATTCTGATGACAAATACTGCATATTTTATATATTTTAAGGTACAACAGTGCATATTGCACGTACAAAAGCAAAAGCTTATAGCTTTTGAAGGAAAGACTTTGCTTTTATGGCATAGCCTGTTGTTAGATAATCTATTCAAGAGCTTAGAGCTTTTGAATGGAACATCCCCTTTCTTTCTAGTCTAGATGATCCCAAAATATTTGGATTGTCTTACATTACATGAAGCTAATATTTAATTACTAATTCAGGAATGCTTTGTAGAGTTGCAAATTGTAGTTCTTTTTTTTTCCAAACTAATTTGCTGAGCTGCCGGCCTTTTGAGATATTGACTTATCTTTTTGTGGATATGTTGCATGTTTTGCTTGTGTGACCTTTTTGGCTGCCCCTTCAATTTTCACAGAAATTATGTCTGATACTTGCAGTTGTCATGTTGCAGTAGATGCCAGTTCCTTTGATTTCTGATGGTTACCATTTGTTCTTTCTGTTGGATTAGTGTCTGCATCTTCTGCCAAGAGGAGCACTTGTGTTTCTTTCTCAGCATCGTTGATTACAGGTGGAATTGTGTCAGGTGGAGTTATTTGATTAGCATCTGTTATGCAGTAGGTGAGTTTAGAGGTGGTTCTGCAGTTTGAATGATCTTTTTAAGCACCCACTGCAATACATTGTTCATGGAAAGTGTAGTGTTTGGCCCTACTTTAATTGAGAAAGGCGTAGTCTGAAGTTTGCTTTTCATTGCTTCAAATCTTGTCAGGTTCTCCTACAAATGTATTGTGGTTATATTAGCGTTTATTACATATACATGTTGATTTTATTTGTTTCTGCAGTAGCTGTAATTATCAAACATTGCATATGTATATCGTGCAATATGTCGTTCTTATGTAATCACAAGGTTCTCTACATTAATAGCACGTAAATATAATGGTAGATATGATGTGTTGTGTGTGATAATTAGAAACAAAATCATACCGAATGTTTCATCCTGAATATGTCCTCTGCAAGTGCTTGGAATATTTTCTCAGCATCTGCAGTGAATACTGTTATAGGAAGTGTTCCAGTTCCGTCGGAGACTTCGCAGTTGAACGTTATCCTATATTGTGTGATTTTTGAGATTATTTAAAGCTAGCAATTGTAATTATTATGTGACAACAATTAAATTGAGGGCTGAAATTATATTTGTTATTTAATAAATACCTGGGGATAGATGTGCTTGCTGATTTTGAACAGTAGGAACAGGTAAAATAATTTCCTGCACTCGTATATGTCCGCCTACTGCAGTTGGAACAGCCTAGATATGCGTTTATTTTATCAACTTTGGGTTCTGGAATTGTGACTTATAATGTATACCTTTCATCTTGTAGTGTTGTTTGCGCCTGAAATGTTATTGTTTTTGTTATTTTAAATGGAAGTAAGTAGTTAGTTATCAGTAGGTTATTGGACTTTGAAAATAGTAGTGGACCTTTGGAATTTGGCGCATATACCTTTTTCATCCGCAGAGCTGCAATAGTTGATGTCTGATGTACAGCAAATAAGCCTTTAAGAGTTAAAATGCGTGCTTGTATTTCACAGAGTTTAATGTTGTGGTTCGCCACCCTGAAAAGGCCACAAAAAAAAAGTGTTAGGAGCTTGTAAAAGATTGCTTTTCAGATTCGTATGAGATAAAAGCAATGTTTGTCTTCAATGAATGTTTACTTGATGTGACAAATGTATAGCGTAAATGAATGTTCCTTGAATAGCTTACCAATCTTCAAGAGAACGAGGTCTTTCTCCGACAGCTGCGTGTTGAATAGTCGTTGACATGGTAGTTGTCATTGAGAAGCCTGATAATTTGCATTTCAGTTAGTTTATGTAATTGCAGTGGTACAAAAAATAGTTACATATCATAGCAGAAAAGACCTTTGTGAGGCGACACTTTAAGTGCAGTGAAGCCAACAACAGGAAGTTGTTCAGTCTTTTTCATTAGCAAATCACATTCATCTTCAGCCAAGTCGTTCCACGCCGAAATGATTAATGGTTGCTCAGTACTGTTTTTTTTGCAATGAACACAAATGTAAATTAGAAAAATACTTTTGAAATTTTATGTAGAAGTTAGGGTCTCTTCTTCCAAAGGATTAGGTTAAAGTTGTCTAAAGAAGTACCTATGATCAATAACTGTTATTTCACGAACACAAATTACATGGCCTTGTTCTCTGACGATTCTCCGTGGTTTATCTTCAACAAACAGAACTATTGCAGCAATATCTGAACATTTATACTATTGAGTTATGGTGTAAAACTTAAATTTATTATCGACTTAGCAAATACATATAAGTGAAACAAATATCCGTACCATATTTATCATTTGGATCAGCTCTTTTTGGAATTTGTGCAATGCTCCGGTACTGTGGAAGAATAGGACGTTCGTCATTCTTAACGCGTTCTACAATGGTTGGTTTTCCGAAATGCATTTGGTAATCCAAGTCAGATGTAGATACTTTCCATTGTTCTTCACAAGGTTTGATATGTGCATTAGCTATCTCATATTCTCCATTATACATTAAAACTTCTTTAAAGCCTTCAACTTGTTACCTGCAGTACTACTGTTTCTTATGCTGATATTGTTTCTAAGAACCTAATATGATATTTAACAAATGAAATAAGCTGAAATATAAGAAATTACATTAAGCAGAGGATAGTCTTAATTAGTTATATGAAATTAAAGGATAATGCGTTATGTTAATTGTAGGCAAATTAAATGTATCTGAATTATGTTTAAAATAGCTTTTTGATTTCTATGATGATTGCATGCAGTAAAATTAACTTCATACAGAAGCAGACAACATTACTGCTGATTTAAAGGCAAATGCAGATGAAATTGAAGCTTACCAATTAAAGTAATGAACATAAAGCAATCAATAGTGGATGACCAATTACTTGGCAGAAATATTTCCATAAGTTAATAGTAATAGCACGGTGGTATGGTTTGGTTTTGTTAACTGTAAATTACTCAGCATTATTTCCATGCAATTCATTGTTTGGCAGTTGCAGTGAACTGTTTACAGATCTAGAGTTTGTGCATACTTATAGTTTAAAGAATTTTAGAGGGAATTATATGCATGCAATAAAAACTAAGCTAAATTACTGAGAATTTAGATCCTTAGAGCCATCATTCACTGAGAGTTAAGCGTAATCAAATGTTAAAAACAAGTGATGAGAATTTCACCTCTAAAACATCAATGTTCAGGAATTAATCAAGTAATTGTGTACTTTTCAAAATAATCTGACACATAACTTTAAGTAATTATTTGATCACAGACGGTGAGTAATTCTTAATCACCACATTTTTGATTGAAATCTATGCATGCAATTTTCATTACGACAATGTATAAGTATTAATGGATGGCATGCATATAGTAAACATGTTTGTAAAATAGTAGAATACATTTGTTATGGAATCTATGCAATAGTAATGTCAAATTAAGATGTTCGCACATACCTTTGGAGCTGAAGCTTATAGTTGTTTTTGATTGTTAGAAAGTTTTAATCCTTTTATTTTTCCCGCGTTTAAAGAAAGTTTTAGCTAATAATGAAGTTGTGTTTGGATGTATATAGCATTGTCTTTCTTCCATAGTCATATATAGAGGAAGCTAAAACTCGTTTGGGTTTGCAAAATTTACTATATTTTTTTTAATAAAAAATAGATAATTATGTGGACCATTTATATTTGCATGTATTTACACATGTATTCTTATTTGCTTGTAGAAGGGTAGAAGAACTGTTTGTAGTGATTAGTGACGTCATTGCCACTATTTATTTTTAGTTGTCCACATTGGTAATATTGACAAGTGTTGTCTTATATTGAGTTTTTTTGTTTTTTTAATGTTTTTTTACTTTGTATATTGATAGAGCAGATAAGTATTTCCATAGATTGGATAGCAAGTTGGGTTAGAAGACATTTAGAGGGAATTGAAGGTGTATGATGGAAATATCCAGTTCGATTTTCTTTTCTGCAAGTCGAAGAATATTAATACGACATGATAAATGATTTGTAAGGTTAAATGGCCTGCTCCTATGTCTTCGTTTTTTGGTGTATTGTTGGATCCCCTTCCATTCTTCATGTGTATCCTTTCTTGTTTTCTTGACAAGGTTAAATAGACGAAGTCTTACACTTTTGGTAATGAGTTTTACAATGACATTTAGAGGGAATTGAAGGCTAACAGTTAACACACTAACATTGTTGGATCCGATCTTTAAAACGGACACAAATTAAGAAGTTTGGATTCCATATATCTACTTTTGGTAATGAGTTTTACAATGACCAATATTTTCAGGTCTATCTGTGTTTTTGTACTCACAGATTCACATTTATTGTCTTGGTTGCAGCATTTGTTGTGAAAACTGGAAGGTATAATCAAATGTTTTAAACATCCTTTCAGACGGTTTTAAGTTGATGGGATTTAGTTGTTCTGATTTTCTTAAGTCAAGTTCGATTGACGTACAGTTGAGATTGTATTGCTTAAGAATTGCAGTCTTTAGTGCTGGAGTTGATGGCGCTGCAAGTCTCATGCAGTACGTCATTGACAGTCATCTTACAGATATCGTTGCTTTAATTTCATGTACAGCCTGTTTTAATATTAAAATGAACCTAGTGTGATTGAAATCAGCTAATTTTTAATGATTAGCCTGCTCTTTTAAAGCTCGGGTGTGATTGAAATCTGCAAAGTAGTAATAGCAAAACAGAATTTTAGGTTGTATGAAGAAAGTTTGACAAATTTAAGTGGAAATAACATTTGAACATCGTGTGGTGTGGACAGTGGGCCGCCCACGGGGGCGCTTGGTGAAAACGAAACAAGCGTTTGCATTTTTGTATGGAGTCGCCACCAATTTTTATGGGAAATTGGAACCGTTCGAGTACCTCGTGTCATGTCAAGACACAAAGTAGAGACATGAACACTAAGCAATCGTTACCCTTAGCATTCTATGTCTAGAATGACTCTCGTGGATGCCAATGAACACGGGTGTTCACAGATATCTGGAGAAAGGGGTGAGGGTACGTATTAGGAAGCTCTTTTGATCGAACACCTAATCCCGCTCGCCTCGATAGCGGCCTCTACTAATGATTAGGGAAGTTATTCGTACTTGATATATCGTCGGCTATAATGCATGCAATGCAACATCCAAGTTTTAATCCTAGCATGTGAGAATTAATACTAAGTCGGTTGACAATTAGTTAGCAAACAATTGGGTCGAGGTAGGATTTAATGCTCATTTACATGTGAAAGCATACAAACAATAAAAGAAATACAATAATTATGAATTACAATAATGAAAATTACAATAATTACATTGGATTAGGCGATTTATGTCGAAAATACATTTAAAACGGATAATTTGGGAAAAAGAATAAAAGAGAAAGAATAAAATAAACCAACGAACATGAATTAGCGATATATTACGGTTAATAGTCAATTAATACGTAGACTAATTAAACTATGTCAAGGCAGAAACGGAGTTCAGGGACAGAACTCAGCCAGGAACAGGCGCAGCAGTGCTGCGTCCTTTGGAATAGGCGCAGCAGACGCTGCGTCTGTTCCTTGGCTAAGTTCTGGCTGTGAAGCCGTAATTGCAAGCCGTTAATGTTAATTGGTGAATTTAATGATCAATTGATGATATTTACTCGGATGAAAGTGATTAGCATGTTATTTAACATATGAATGGGTCATGAAAACAGTAAAATATGAATGAGACGGATACAAACGGATTATTACATGATGGAATAATGATAGAAGTGAAAAATATTAATGAGTCCTACGATTTAAATCAATTAACTACGTTAGATATGGCGGATTGATGACGAATATGCGACGAATATGTGAATAAACAGATAAAAACTATATCAAAGACGAATTCCAGAAACCCAATATTGAACAAATTGAATCTCTACAACCCGGAATTGAATTTAATGACGAAAACCCGCAAATATTGGATTATTTGGGATTTAAGTCGGATTTATGACAAATTAAACATGAGAATGACGGTGATTATAACACATGTGGATTTATTATGATATTAAGACGAAGAATTAACAGACGAAGCAAGCAAAAGAAAGAATTTGAACACGAATTACAGAGGACAAACGAAGAAGAAAGGAAGCAGGAACTGCGGCAGCCTCACGAAGAGGCGCAGCGAGGCTGCGCTCCTTCGAAGAGGCGCAGCGATTCTTTGCGTCCTTTCTCGACGGTTATCTACTGGAAATCCGCAAAACAGGTTTTAACAAAGGGTTTTAGAAATCGGTTTTAATGGTAATTTCGACATAAACCTTACAATTGATGATACGAAAAGTAAAATACAATAAATAAAAGGGGAATTTACACCCTCAGACTTACATGTTGACGAAACGAGAAGGACTAAGATATCGATTAGTGATGCTCGACGCGAATGCAAAGAAAGTGCCCTTGTGGACAAGGCCCTCGGGAACTGCGTCCGCGGGATCCACACTAGGCATAATCGACTCGAGGTTCTTTTGAATCGAATTAAGACAAATTAGAGTCGCCACCAAGTTTTTTGGGAACTTGGAACCGTTCAAGTCAACTTTACACCTTTCATCGAAAAGCATAAAGCCAATCGACTACGAGTGATTAAAGATAAAGACTTGTACCCTATATCACTCGATTTGAATGACTCTCGTAATCCAATGGTATTTAGACGGATCCACAAACCATAGATCTTGAGTAAGGGGTGAGGGTACGTGTTAGGAAGCCCATAAGGACACCTAACCCCGCCCGTCGATAACGGCCTCTACTAAGTCAAGTATCGGATTTCAAACAAGGTCATAGCTACTACGATATATGATATGCAAACATCGTTTTCAAAACCCTATCATGTGAAGTTTCTATGTCGATTTAGATGCAACTAAACTAACTTTGTCAAAGTTGTAATTTAGCATGTGGGTTGATTGATCTAACAACATATAAACGAAACAAACAAGGCTTGGTGGGAATGGGAGAGCCGTTGGGATCTATCCTATTACAACCCAGGCATTTCATGCCGACACAACGAGGAATTAAAGATACAACTCGGTCTAAATACAATTGCTATATACAACACCGTACATGACACATTACACGGCCATTCGGCCTAGGAAAACCGTGCACAAAGGGGCGGCCCAGGGCTTACATGACTCACGGCCTTGGGTCACTCCTCGTAATGTGTGCTTTCACTTAATCTCATCGAATTAGACATAGGGCTACGCACCAAAGCATGCATTAGCATAAATCGGGCCATGTTGCTTTAAACAACATGCGATTTACTACGCTCTTACATACATGGGGGCACAACCATCTAACCAAACGAGACTAAGGTTTTTTGAAAGGGGTTTTGACTCGATAAAAGAAAGCTAGCTTGAAAATTACAAACAAACTACCAAACACGACTCGATAAACAAAGTAATTACAAGATACGAAATAACGAGATAAAGATGAGAAATAACGAGAAAAGGGACTACAAGGACGCGGCCAAACACGGCCTACACGATTTAGCATACCCTAATCCTTAGGTTAGATTCATTAGGTTAGATAGATGATTGCGAAACAGGATAGGAAACAAGTTAGAAAACGAGTTAGAAACAACGTTGATCGATTGGAAGGATGTCGCGCAAAGGTGTATTCTACACGGCCTAAGGGGTCAAATTAGGTCAAGTTCGCTAATTAAATTAACTCATCGAGTGTTAATAAGAAGGTGTTAATCACGCACTCTTATACTAGCGAGAAATTATGTGAAAGAGAGAGATGTATTCAATTAAGTTACAGAATTGTTAATCGGTTTTAAAAGCTATGTCAATGTACCCTAAAGTGTCTAATTAGGTTATTAAACTGATCTAATATCTGTTATATGTTAACAATAAGAGGTCATACTAACATGTAAATGGTCCAGGGGTAGGTCGAATCACACGAGAGAAGAGAGGGGTCAGAAGCGAAGAGCGAAGTCAGAATTCGTTTTATTAATGCCCTACCTTGAACACGAGGATATGTAAATGAGACGGGGGTGTACGACCGACTGATGTAGCGGATTCTTTCCTATCTCAAGTCAACGCGGGTGTTCATGGTGGTACTTTAACTCATACTCGGACTAAACTAGTTTCGTAGTTAATTAGAGCAATCGATAAACAAAAAAAACGATAAACAAACAAAAACAAACTATATAAAAAACAAACATAAAAAAACGAAATAAAAGGGAGAAAGAAGAGGATTTGATGCACCCTCAACCTACATGTATCGTTGACACCGTCTTGGGTCGTAATCGATGGTAGATTTTATCTCGAGAGGCTGTCGTCGACGAAGAAACAAAGCAAACAACACGTTTTTATCGAATCTGGACAGCAACTTTCAAACAGCGATTTCTCTCTCGTTTCACGATGAAAATTCGATTTAAAAGATGTTTTGAAAACTAGAAAGAGAGGAGAACAGAGATCTTAAAGCAACCCCTGCTCGTTTTGAGTTATTGGGCACGAAAAACGAGCACAAACAGAACTGGACAGACAGGAACAAACCGCGAAAACAGAGTGTATAACACTCTGTTTTTCGAGGGATTTCGTGTACTCTCAAGGGCAATTTGGCTCGTAAATCTTTGTCTAATGTGTAGATGGATGTTGTATGGTTAATTTGGAACAAGAAACTCGAGTTTTGATGGAGGTTTGAAGGAGGAACGAACTGTTTTTCGAAGAGGACACACAAACTGTTTCAGTTTGGATGTCGGTTTTGTGGAGGGTTTTTGAGAGGCAATTAGGGTTTGTTTCTGAGGTTTAAAGCTTGTGAGTGAAGGTAGGATATATGGAGAACTTAGAGAAATGAATGTATGGTGAAGGGTGGGTATTTATAGGGAGTTAAAGTAGGGTTAAAGGGAGGAGAGGCAGACGGGCTCGGCTGAGCATAGCTGCTGTCCAGCAGCTTTTGGGGGGTTTTCTAGGGTTCGTATGGGGGGTTTTCTTGGTGATTAAGGTAAGGTAATATGGGTAGGACATTAGGGTATGGGTTAGGGTTAATGGGCACGGGTTTTGGTGGTATTTGGAGCGGGTTTTGGACTCGGGTTTGAGCTGCAAAACAGGGGGGCTGCTTTGTGTTTTGCGCGGGCTGTTGGGGGTGATTTGGGACGGGATTTGGGCCATGGTTATGGGGTTCGAACTGGGGTTGGATGGGTAGTGGTCTAGGTTGGTTAGTGTACTCGAGATTCGTGCCAATTCGTAAAGAAAACGGGCTCAAAAACCGAGCTAAAATCGAGCTCAAAAACACATGTTCAAAACGAGTTCTTTTCGATTTTCAAATCGATTTTTCAAATCAATTAACACATTAAAATAAATGATTTTTCAAACCAAATATACTCATAAAATGATTTTTCAAATCAAATATTTATTTTATTTTCAATAAAATAAACTTGGGAAAATAAATTCAAAATAAAATAAAATAAATTGAATTCACCTAAAAAAAGCCATAATTTAAATATCATTTAAATTAATAAAATGAACTCACTTAGAAAAACATTATTTTAAATATCATTTAAGTTAATAAAATACTTCATCGACGACGCCCATTCTACATCGTAAAACGAGCTCCAAATAATGACAATGACAACTAAAGAATACATGTGTCCTATCATCATCGGGTGTTTGTCGGGTTCTCTATGAATTCCAATATCGACGGATACGGGTATCTACAGAGCCCCCACTTTGACTGAGGCTTGGACAAGGCGAAAGTCAAAGTATACCCCAGGTCCCTCTCGACCTGAGGATTTTGCGGGTCGTTTATAGTCCATTAGACTTGCGTATATAAGCTCGCCAGCCATAAGAAGAGATCATACCTGAAACTTCGTTGGGGATTGACTCTTGCTTCTGTTGTGTCAAGTTGTCATCGTCATTGGTCGTCGACCCACAAATTGCATATATGGTGGATTGAGCCTTATCCTTAGGCGCCTACGTATCCGTTTCTGACGGAATCAAACCCGCGTCGTAGTTCGGCCACTGCTGACACTTGCCCTAACTTTATCATCTGCTGGCGTTTGTCCAAAATTCATCATCTGTTGACACCTGCCCAAAGCTTATCATCTGCTAGCAGGTGCCCAAATGGGACGGGACTTTCCGAGGAGGTTGCCGCCGCTTTCATTATTTGCTTTCAGCTAAGGAATTCCTCCATTTCATACTCTTGTAATTGAATTGAATTTTTGGTGGATGTCATCCTTTACATCTTGATAATGGTCTCTGAAGCCAACGGCTTCAGAGCCCCCAGTTTGCAATGGCTCTAAAGTCGAAGACTTTAGAGCCCCCAGTTGAAGCATATCCTGCTATATTTGAAACACAAAAACGTACTAGCAATAATCATCACATAAGCACATTTGGATCATCGATCTTGAAATTGGATCATTTGAAATACTGGGTCATCGATCCGAAAATTGAATTTGAAAATTTTGAATAACTGGGCCATCGACCCGAAGTGTGAATTTGACATCACTTGGAATGTTGGGCCCTTGGCCCTTCAAAAAATTGAATTTGAAATTTTGAATTTCGAAGGATTGGATCATCGACCCAAAAAGTTTTTGGAATTTTGAAATTTTGAATTGAAATTTTGAAATTTTTTTTGAAATCGAACCTTGATGGGTGAGCATGAAATACGACTCAGACACTCTACCTGACTGCAAACAAACGTGGGCGTAGCCCGCTACCGTAAAACAAAAAAAGAAAATAAAACCGTAAGTGTGCACAGGTTTTAATTCAAATATGGACTTGCTGGGGGTAGAAATGTGAATTGGCCATTCTGGCGCCAAAAGATGGCAAATGGGAATCACAAGGCCATCGGACTTGAGACAGAGATATCGTATGGCATGGGCGTGCTCCCAAGGGCACATGGGAATCAAGATCACTTGGCATTGACAAGGTGGATTAAACTCACAGAGCAACAACGTTGGCTTCGCCCAGACACTAAACACAGACTGACTTTTATGAGAACACTTAGACATCACACATCACTCTTGTTGGGAACATTCTGTCACTCTTCTCCTCGCCTCCTTTCTTTTCAGCGAGTTTCATCATTTCTTGCCACCGCCTTCTTTCTTTTCAGCGGGCTTTTACTATTTTCCTTCCACGCCTTCTTTCTTTTCAGCGGGTTTTTCATATTTTCTGTTCCCAACACAAACTCACATCTATATGACTCGGCATCTTTGCCCAAACCGTTCGATAAAGCTCATTCTGAGACTCGATACTATTCATCCGAACCTATACCCTTATCCTAGCCTACATCGAGTGCTAAGACCGACTCGAACAAAGGTGGCTTCATTTGGACTTGGTTAAGACCCGTAAGAAACCGACAAGATGATAACTTGGATGATGGGTGGATTGAATCCCTTATTCTAAAGGACTGCCTACGTATTCGCGTGGAGCGAAATCAAATCCGACGTAGTTCGATCATGGTGCATAAACATGGCATTTTGATTGTGTGTACACACTCGAAGGTTTCACCTAAGGTATCATGTCGTATCCCATTCTAGCCTGTAAGGTACTGTTAAATCCCGTGTCTAGGGTTGGTACAAAAGGTTGTGGTTCTTTGGGATGTGGAGCTTGGTAAAAATAGGTTTGAAAGGTAAACCATCATTCTGAAGGTTCGTTTTGTGATGCTAAGGCCAAGGGCTATGGCTTATAACATGGTTGGAAATTGTGTCTCGGGTTTGATGAAACCCGAGTGCAAATGGGTTGGAAAATGATGTGGGTTCAAATTTCCATGTCTGGACCCTAAAGGCTAGGTATAACAACACAAGCGGAATGATTCTCAAAATTCCCGACTATCCCTTTGTAACTGTCTCAGGAAGGACTTAGAGGGTAAAGAGGTTACTACTTAAGCTTTTGGGATTCGCCCATTGAACTTCAACTATGGGTACTTGACTTGACTTCTGGCTTCCGTAACTTCGACATTCAACCAAAAGCGTTCTGCAACAACTTCAACATCTTTTTTTCCTTATTCTTTCATCACTTTTCTTTTTTCATTTTTTTTCATTTTTCCAATTTTTCTCTTTTTCTCTTTTTCTCATTTTTCATTATTTTTATCTCTTTTTTTTTTCTCTTCTTGAAAATGGTCTTCTATTCATTCTCTTAGTCACAAATGGGTACACCTTGAAAACTGGGCTTCGCCAACTAAATTGGGTCAGAACTAACAATTCCTTGTTAGAACGGGTTGATATCTTCTCTCTTCGAGAGGGGATGATTTTGTTGGGGAAAAGGCTTGCCTTCCATCATCGATAGGGGAAACAAGGAGCTAGTCCGGGTTCGTCATAGAATCATCTAAAAGCTTGTCATAAGCACTGGTTCTGATGGAGGTTTTCTACCGCCAGACATGGAATAGGTAAAGGAATCAAACACAGGATCCTAGTGTACCTTACATTTTGAAACGGGACATATTTCTACCTCAGGGATGCCTTTGAGTGTGTTGTGCGTTTTATCATATTTCGAAATGATTGAGGATGGGAAACAAGACATATTTGGAAACGAAACTGCAACTTTTATTGGAAAGGCAATTGCTTAACAGACTCAAAGGAACGATTCCTAGGACACACCCTAGGTCATCGCGGAACAAACGACTCAACCTCAAGAAAAGAAAGTCCTAGACTCGACTCGACTAAGATAAGAAAACAGATCCCGACTCATAATTTTTCAAATCTGGTCTTGAGCTTTCCCTTGTTTAGCTGTCAGCTTAGATGCTCGGTTCTAGTCCTTGATCCCTTTGATGGTCTGCCTTCATCCTGAGGTAGTCCTCTGAGGATCTATGCCAGTGATGAAGGTTGGTGAATCGAATTGTCCTTTATTAACTTCGTTAACGAGAGGAGTACATTCTAGAGCAAGACTCCCGACTTGAATTTCATTCTTCGGGTTTGGCAAGAATTCAAAGCAATCCACAAATATCTTCCCGATGAACAACCCTTTCAAGTGACATGGGCGTATAAGATGGGAATAATCGACATTGTCTTCGACAGACACAAAGTTGGAGTGATCGCCAAATGGATTGGTGATGTTATTAGGTTTAACAGCTGGGATCGGGAGCGTTCCGTTCTCAATCATGTCTTGAATTTCGTGCTTCAGTCGATAGCACCTTTCAGTATCATGGCCTTTCCCTTGATGAAAGGCACAGTAGGCATTTGGTTTATACCATTTACCTTGTTGATCAGCAGGAGGGTCCGGAGTTGGACCAATAGGCTTCAGCTTTCCTTGGGCTATGAGCCTTTGGAGAGCATATGTATAAGTGCATCCGATATCGGTGAATGCCCTAGGTGTTTGGCGCTGCGACTTCTTCGATTGCCCTTCTAAGAGATTGATGGCTTCATCAATATGGGCCGTTGTTGGGGCCTTGCCCTTAGACGATAAGGCCCCTTGGTACCCTTTCGGCCTTTCCGCCTCTGCCCTTATGACATCATCTTCTACCTTTATCCCGATTCTTATCAATTCTTTGAAAGAGCCAAAATTCTGGTATTTCAGAGCATTGCGGTAAATAGGTCGTAGATTCTTTACGAACTTATCTACCATTTCAACTTCATCAGGCTTCTTGGCTAATTTCACGCTTTCAGCGCGCCATCTTGCAAGGAATTCAGTAAAGCCCTCTTTTTCCTTCTGTGTCATTACTTCCAAAGTCCTTATGTTGGTTTGAATCTCAACATTGTCAGCATAGTGCTTACAGAACTCCACCGTAATATCTTCGAAAGTGGGGAAGTTCTTAAGGTCCAGATTATAGAACCACGCCTTCGGGTGTTCATCCAGAGATTGGGCAAAAATTTCAGAGAGCATGTCAGCAGGTACTCCCTTGGTGCTAAGTACCCTTTATAGGCCTTAACATGGTGGATCTGGATCTTGAGTGCCCTTGAACTTTGGGATGTCAGTGAGTACCATGTTCGTGGGCAACTTATCCTGAACGGGGGCATAGGCCCTAGCATTCTCATAGTGAATGTTCTTCCCCTGGGAGAGTTTCAAACGGTCTTCGATGAACTTGAACCGTTTCTCCGGATCATCGAGGTGGGGTAGATGGAGGGGAATCTTCACTCAGCTTAGATTCGATTGCATCCATTCGGGTCATCATGAGGTTCACGGCCTCAGTGAGCTTGTTAACAGCATCTTCCATTGCTTGACGTCGGGTTTTTGGCGGCCTTTCTACAAGAAAACCCCGTACTGGGTCAATATTTAGAGTAAGAGCCCCTGCACACTTAAGGACACGACCCCAACTTGACTCAAACAAAGACTCGACTTGAGACTGACTAACCAAAGGTTCGACTCACGGTTGGATTTAGACCTTGGTTCATTTTAGACTCGGCAAAACGACATGACTCAAACTGTCATAGCACGATTCTAAACCGGACTCAGTGTGACTAAACCCGTGATTGGACCAACATAGTCCTTAGGTTCGGGTGAAACGTCCTAAAGGGCCTAGCTTGGACGTGTCTGTGGACTATCCTAGACCAAATGGTCGACCAACATGACTCAAAGCCCAAGAGGTGAGCTTGGGTGACCCAACAAGGTCGTGTTCTAGACTCTTGGAACGAAAAAAAACGTCTAGCCTAACACGGCCATGACCCGGACACGACTCGACGCATTTCATGCTTGGTTGAGGTTCGGGAAATATTTTGGATTGAATTTGAAAAAAACGAAGGATCGATTTGAAAATGAGATTTGAAATGGGCAGCATGCTGGCTATAAAAGCTCATTTTGGCCGAAATTTCTAGTCCTATTTGGGCAGCATTCCGCGTTTTTAAAACCATGCTATTTTGAAAGTAAGGTGTTCAAAAGTTCGGTTTTGAAAAGGACATGGAAAATTTTGAAAAGACTCGGGAAAACACCTTGCACATTGTCATTCTCATGTTATAAGGATGTATGCTCCTAAACATCTCTAAGTCTCGGCAAGTCTTCTACAAGAAGGTCTATGCCCTCCATCCTTTTGCGGTCTTATAGAGCAAGGGCCTTAAGGTAAAGTACCTAGAAGAGCGTCCCCACCATGAAGAACCACGCGAGGTGAAGTGGAAGCGAGCAATGTGCAGCTTCCTAGCATAGTGGGACGTCGCCCCCCACGCATCACAAAGAAACGCTGGGACGGCCCGGGAAAATCCTTAAGGGTTTATGCATGAATCGTAGCACTATGAGTAATGTTTTACTTTCCAACACTTTCTTTTCAAGTTTCACCTCGGAGGAAAAGACCCTAGAAACAAAGTGTAACTAGCCCTCTTTTCCCAAATGAGTCGCCAAATCGTGGACAAGGCCCTCGGGAACTGCGTCCGCGGGATCCACACTAGGCATAATCGACTCGAGGTTCTTTCGAATCGAATTAAGACAAATTAGAGTCGCCACCAAGTTTTTTGGGAACTTGGAACCGTTCATGTCAACTTTACACCTTTCATCGAAAAGCATAAAGCCAATCGACTACGAGTGATTAAAGATAAAGACTTGTACCCTATATCACTCGATTTGAATGACTCTCGTAATCCAATGGTATTTAGACGGATCCACAAACCATAGATCTTGAGTAAGGGGTGAGGGTACGTGTTAGGAAGCCCATAAGGACACCTAACCCCGCCCGTCGATAACAGCCTCTACTAAGTCAAGTATCGGATTTCAAACAAGGTCATAGCTACTACGATATATGATATGAAAACATCGTTTTCAAAACCCTATCATGTGAAGTTTCTATGTCGATTTAGATGCAACTAAACTAACTTTGTCAAAGTTGTAATTTAGCATGTGGGTTGATTGATCTAACAACATATAAACGAAACAAACAAGGCTTGGTGGGAATGGGAGAGCCGTTGGGATCTATCCTATTACAACCCAGGCATTTCATGCCGACACAACGAGGAATTAAAGATACAACTCGGTCTAAATACAATTGCTATATACAACACCGTACATGACACATTACACGGCCATTCGGCCTAGGAAAACCGTGCACAAAGGGGCGGCCCAGGGCTTACATGACTCACGGCCTTGGGTCACTCCTCGTAATGTGTGCTTTCACTTAATCTCATCGAATTAGACATAGGACTACGCACCAAAGCATGCATTAGCATAAATCGGGCCATGTTGCTTTAAACAACATGCGATTTACTACGCTCTTACATACATGGGGGCACAACCATCTAACCAAACGAGACTAAGGTTTTTTGAAAGGGGTTTTGACTCGATAAAAGAAAGCTAGCTTGAAAATTACAAACAAACTACCAAACACGACTCGATAAACAAACTAATTACAAGATACGAAATAACGAGATAAAGATGAGAAATAACGAGAAAAGGGACTACAAGGACGCGGCCAACACGGCCTACACGATTTAGCATACCCTAATCCTTAGGTTATATTCATTAGGTTAGATAGATGCTTGCGAAACAGGATAGGAAACAAGTTAGAAAACGAGTTAGAAACAACGTTGATCGATTGGAAGGATGTCGCGCAAAGGTGTATTCTACACGGCCTAAGGGGTCAAATTAGGTCAAGTTCGCTAATTAAATTAACTCATCGAGTGTTAATAAGAAGGTGCTAATCACGCACTCTTATACTAGCGAGAAATTATGTGAAAGAGAGAGATGTATTCAATTAAGTTACAGAATTGTTAATCGGTTTTAAAAGCTATGTTAATGTACCCTAAAGTGTCTAATTAGGTTATTAAACTGATCTAATATCATCTAAAAGAGTTATATGTTAACAATCAGAGGTCATACTAACATGTAAATGGTCCAGGGGTAGGTCGAATCACACGAGAGAAGAGAGGGGTCAGAAGCGAAGAGCGAAGTCAGAATTCGTTTTATTAATGCCCTACCTTGAACACGAGGATATGTAAATGAGACGGGGGTGTACGACCGACTGATGTAGCGGTTTCTTTCCCATCTCAAGTCAACGCGGGTGTTCATGGTGGTACTTTAACTCATACTCGGACTAAACTAGTTTCGTAGTTAATTAAGCAATCGATAAACAAAAAAAACGATAAACAAACAAAAACAAACTATATAAAAAACAAACATAAAAAAACGAAATAAAAGGGAGAAAGAAGAGGATTTGATGCACCCTCAACCTACATGTATCGTTGACACCGTCTTGGGTCGTAATCGATGGTAGATTTTATCTCGAGAGGCCGTCGTCGACGAAGAAACAAAGCAAACAACACGTTTTTATCGAATCTGGACAGCAACTTTCAAACAGCGATTTCTCTCTCGTTTCACGATGAAAATTCGATTTAAAAGATGTTTTGAAAACTAGAAAGAGAGGAGAACAAAGATCTTAAAGCAACCCCTGCTCGTTTTGAGTTATTGGGCACGAAAAACGAGCATAAACAGAACTGGACAGACAGGAACAAACCGCGAAAACAGAGTGTATAACACTCTGTTTTCGAGGGATTTCGTGTACTCTCAAGGGCAATTTGGCTCGTAAATCTTTGTCTTATGTGTATATGGATGTTGTATGGTTAATTTGGAACAAGAAACTCGAGTTTTGATGGAGGTTTGAAGGAGGAACGAACTGTTTTTCGAAGAGGACACACAAACTGTTTCAGTTTGGATGTCGGTTTTGTGGAGGGTTTTTGAGAGGCAATTAGGGTTTGTTTCTGAGGTTTAAAGCTTGTGAGTGAAGGTAGGATGTATGGAGAACTTAGAGAAATGAATGTATGGTGAAGGGTGGGTATTTATAGGGAGTTAAAGTAGGGTAAAAGGGAGGAGAGGCAGACGGGCTCGGCTGAGCATAGCTGCTGTCCAGCAGCTTTTGGGGGGTTTTCTAGGGTTCGTATGGGGGGTTTTCTTGGTGATTAAGGTAAGGTAATATGGGTAGGACATTAGGGTATGGTTTAGGGTTAATGGGCACGGGTTTTGGACTCGGGTTTGAGCTGCAAAACAGGGGGGCTGCTTTGTGTTTTGCGCGGGCTGTTGGGGGTGATTTGGGACGGGATTTGGGCCATGGTTATGGGGTTCGAACTGGGGTTGGATGGGTAGTGGTCTAGGTTGGTTAGTGTACTCGAGATTCGTGCCAATTCGTAAAGAAAACGGGCTCAAAAACCGAGCTAAAATCGAGCTCAAAAACACACGTTCAAAACGAGTTCTTTTCGATTTTCAAATCGATTTTTCAAATCAATTAACACATTAAAATAAATGATTTTTCAAACCAAATATACTTATAAAATGATTTTTCAAATCAAATATTTATTTTATTTTCAATAAAATAAACTTGGGAAAATAAATTCAAAATAAAATAAAATAAATTGAATTCACCTAAAAAAAGCCATAATTTAAATATCATTTAAATTAATAAAATGAACTCACTTAGAAAAACATTAATTTAAATATCATTTAAGTTAATAAAATACTTCATCGACGACGCCCATCCTACATCGTAAAACGAGCTCCAAATAATGACAATGACAACTAAAGAATACATGTGTCCTATCATCATCGGGTGTTTGTCGGGTTCTCTATGAATTCCAATATCGATGGATACGGGTATCTACAGCCCTCGTAAGAGGAAAACGATTAAGTTAATTCAGTTGATTATTGTGTAGTTAGTCAAATTGGTCGGTCATGCAACGGAGAGGCTGGTACCGGAAAGATCCGAGCTTACGTGGTCGAATGTTCAAACACGTAGGCGCCAATAAGTAAGAACAAAGTCTAGAATGCAAAGGGAGAAGAGAAGGGCGGACACTCGCGTGAGAAATATGAGGAGCGAAGGCTCCTATTTATACTAATCACGTGAAGGAATTAGGGTTTCGGAGACTCTTTGGAAGTGAATCTCAGAAAGATATGAAAAAGATACGAAAAACACGCAGAAAAGGGCCTGGGAAGAGGCGCAGCAGCCACTGCGTCTCTTGGAAGAGGCGCAACACCTGCTGCGTCTATTCCCAGGAGGTTTCCTCCTGCTGAAGAAAGATTTCCGCGTTTGAGTTATGGTAGGACGGAAATAATTCGATCTTCCTTAATATTTTATATGAATATTACGGGATTTTATTTACTAAAAGATAAAATTTGTGAAATATGGAATAGAAATATCTGGAACACTCCAGAACATTCCGACTCGGGATTTAACGGTTATCAGAAAATGGAGAAGGTTTTAGGCCCGGACTCCGAATGTACTCTAATTACTGCCAAAACGACCGTATCGGGACGTAGATGACAACCATGAGGTAGACATTAATATTTGAGCAATCACTTGACGATAATCTTACGAATTGTCACAAATCGTTCGCGTATCAAACATGCGGCCCAATCATCACCGGGTGGTTTGCGGGAGGTGCGAAATGAGGTATCTCTGAGCCCCCACTTTGACTGAGGCTTGGACAAGGCGAAAGTCAAAGTATAGCCATCAGGTCAATCGAAGATTACAACCTGACGACTATGGCGACGCGAGGCGGTTCAAGGGGTCTGAACCAAGGACCTGCTGTCGGGAACATTTTAGAGTCTTTCGACTATCGGGGAGGGTCGTTTAAAGTCCATTAGACTACGTAAGGAAGCTCGCCAGCCATAAGAAAAGACCATACCTGAGACTTCTTCTCGAGATGCTTCCGGAGGTGCATAGGAGCTAAGGTTGAGCATGGGAGCTAAGGGTAAGACCTAAAGGATATATAAGGATTGTACTAGGGTATGGGACCCTAAAGGAAAGCATTGACGGGAAGGAGGCCTAAAGTAAGTTCAACTTAAGGGGTAAACCGAAGGTTGGGTATAGGAACTCTATTGGTTTGGGGAACTTCTGGAGAACGACACCCTCGTCGAACTCCGTGGGGAAACAAGAAATATTGAGAGTAGCAGGACACGACTGGGAACTGCTGGAGGGAAAACTGTTTGGATAATCTTCGGGAAAATATTGCAAGTAGCAGGACACGGCTGGGAACTGCTGGAGGGAAAACTGTTTGGGCAGATGTTAATCCTCACATCTTGAGAGAGACAGTACGTCTGCTTACTCTCGCTGGAGACATCATGGGGAATTATTCTTCTTTTCTTGAGAGGGAAAGTATATCCGCTTACTCTCGCTTGAGACATAATGAACGTGTGTCGAATTCTTGTGAATAAGTAAATGCTCGTTGCGACAAGCAAAAACGGGTCTTGGAAGGAGTAAACAGTCTGCTGCTAGCTTGGAAATGAGAGCCGGAACGAAAGAAAATCGTCGAACGGACCAAAAGAGTAAAATAGCATCGGGGAAGAGGCGCACCAAAGATGGTCCCACAAATAACGAACTTATAACGAATTTTTGAAAATCCGTATGGAGGGAACAAAAGGAAGAGGCGCAGCAAGAGCTGCGTCTCTTGGAAGAGGCGCAGCGCCTGTTGCGTCTATTCCCCAATTTGGCTTTCCAGCGTAAAAACGCGAAAATCAGAGGGATTGTATTTATTTGCATTCGAAACACAAATCACTCATTTCTCTCTCAAATCTTCACCATTTCCGCCAAGGTTTGATTCAAAAGCTTGCTTTAAACATGACTAATCGAGGTATGTATCTCAATCTTGCATTAATCCTCTACATTTGTTGAATTTTGAGCCGCAAAATCTAGGGTTTTCGACCCTTTTGATCGAAAATTTGGGGCTTTTCCCCCAAATGAATTTGCTTTGTCAAATTGACGTTAGAAATGGATAGTAGGTAATGTTAGGAACATAACCATGTATTTATTTCGAATTTTTGTCGAGTTTTGAGCCTTTGAGTGAAATTTTGAGACGGTTTTACAGCTAAACCCTAAATTCCTTCGAAAATAGCCTTAGGATTGCCCATTTGCGATGAAATTTGATATTTGGGATCCCTGGGTGATGGGCAAACTTTCTACCATCTCGGAATTTTGGTTTGTGACAACTTTTTCAGGACACCTTTCTAGGGCATAATCGTTGTTATAGCGAAATGCTGCCGAAATTTCGACTTGAACCCGGAACTAGGCTTCGAATTAGACTTGACTTGACCCAATTTATCACATGAGTGATGGGGTTGATGGGAATATGGCCAAGAATGGCAAGGAAAGGGCGTTTTCAGGGCTTTGAAGGCTCGAAAACTCCTTAACAAAGGCTCGTCGTCATATGACGCGGCCTGAATTTGCTTTAACGTTGCAGGTGATGAGGCTTCTACTTCTGGGAGAGCTCCCATGGAGATAGACGCCGCCATCGTTGAGGAGGCTTTAGAGCGTGCCTTCACCGCCGCGGTGATGGGCCGAGTTTCACGAGGAGGAGGGTCGAGGAGGAGGAGATCCCGAGACGGGCCAACGTCGGGCGAGGAGGTCGTCACCGAGGGGAGCTCTGCGTGGCCGAGACCTGGGAGAGTAGGCACCTCGTGTGGGCTGCAGAGGGTCACCTGTCCTACAGGACGGTGAAGAGTTTGGTAAATAGGAATTCACTACTCACTACTCATCCCCTATTTATCCTTTTGTCCAAATTTCTTTCAAATTTCATTCAAAACTAAAGATAGCTTTGTTTTAAATCATAATAGGAGGCCGGGAACATCAGGTCGTTCTCGGGTTACACGACAGCGATGGAGCACTACGAGCGGCTGTCGGCGGAGGAGAGGGCCATGATCGAGCGTGGAGCGTTCGGTCCTTTGGTACAGGTCTGGAGGGATATCGTGAAGAGGAAGTTGCGGGCTAACCTTAGCCTGGTCCGCGCTTTCTTGGACCGATTCTGGGATACGGCTTCCACGTTTCACCTGCCTTTCGGTGAGGTGGGAGTTACTTTGGAGGATTACGGCATGATTTTCGGTGCCGTGCGGGAGCGAGGAGGTGGTGTGGCGGAGGCGCCATGAGAGTGGACTCGGCCGAGGCGAGGAGACCGATCGGGTGGAACTTGTCGCCGAAGGCTGTTGCGATCGGGTTTGGTACCCGTTCTTACGTTCGAGACTACTTTGCGGGGAAGACCCCGGCGCCGGTGACGATTGACGGGAGAGAGACGGCTCCTCCTCCTTGTACTGGTGAGCGAGAGGGCTCGTCGTGGCTTTGGTGGTTCCCTGTCTTCGATTTACCTCGGAGACAAGGGCGAGAGGTTGTCGACGAAGCTTCTTCCCTTCCTTTCGACCGAGTTCCCTAGGACGTTGGGACCGGGTCACTTTTTGGTTTTGCGGTCCTCATCCGCTTCATGAGGGCCATGGTTCGTCCGGAGTTGATGGAGAAGGGGACTTCTCCAGTCTTTGTCGGACGGACTACTTGTTGGAGGTATGAACCTTTCTTTAGACCAAAGTAAATTCCTTTCTTTATCAAATCACGAAAGATCGTCATTGATTATTCTGCTTTACATTCGTGGGTGTACTCCTACTTCTCGAGTCTCGCGCCCAAGAGGACGGAGCCGCTGGAGAGGGCCTATCCTGTGGTGAGGGATTGGGTGATGTGCTGGACGAAGAGCAAGCGTTCTTCTCACAACGTCTACCGGCGGGACGTGAACGCTCTTCAGCTGAGCAGCGTGAGTATCCCATTTGTATTCATTTATACTTCTTATACTTTGCCTTTAATTGATCATAGGAATGATCTTTGCCTTAACTTGTCATAGTGGGCGCCCAGACCTTGGGTGGAGTACGCTGGAGAGCCTCCTTTCGTGGCTGAGGTCCTTCGACCTAGGAGCCCGAGCCGACTGCTGTTGAGGACGTCGATGGGTCCTGTGTGGTACTTGGGTGAGCGTTTGGCTCGTCAGTGCTCTCGGGACGCATTGACGGTTCCCGTCGATCCTCCCAGGACGATGTTTTGGGAGCCTTATGAGGCTGAGAGGGAGGCGGACTTGGCTGGTGCCAGTGGCGGCGCCCTTCTTCTGCTTGGCGAGGACTACTCAGCGTTCCTCTACGGGAGGTTGGCGTACTGGCCGGTAGTGGTGAGTATCTTTTACTTTTTCTTGATTTGATTTTGAGAATTTACGACGAAAGATCATCGATTAATGAGAGCTACTTGTCTTTGCAGGAGGTCGAGGCGGCGGGCATCGAGCCCCCAGTGTACCCCGAGACCCTCGAGTACACTAACGCGACCGGGAGGACGACGATCTCCGAGCTGCGTGACTTTGACGTAGCTGTGACGGATGCTGGCCTAGACGACTGGCAGCATCTGATTCGGAGGGTGAGTCTTTAACTTGTATAACTTTCGTGTAGGAACACATTTGATTGAGTTTGTTCAATTTGCTGAGAATTTCTTTTGAAAATGCAGGTCGCGCCGTCCCGGTTCGTGGCATTATGGAGGGTGGCCAACCGGCTGCGAGCTACTGCCGTCGAGGCACTCGTCGGTGGTCGAGGTCGTCAGGTATGAACCTTACACCTATTTCTCTTTTTTTTTTTTTTGATTTTTCTATTTTCAATTTTGCTTGAATCGATTGACATGAGCCAATTTATTGCTGTTTACAGGGTGACCGCGAGCTAGAGCGAGAGTTGCCCCATCTCGGGAGGAGACAGCTCGTTTGTTGAGGGAGCTCGAGGTTCGGGACGCCGAGATCGCCGTTCTGGCGGCGAGAGTTGCAGAGTTGGAGGGCGCCCAGCAGTAGTTTTGTGTAGTTTTGTAGGCTTGTACATTTGGACATCTGATTTTGAACTTTTTTTTTTTTTGGACTTTGTTTGGGGCCCAAGCCCCCAGTTTGCTTGTACATTTGCTTTGTTTGGCGTATATACGACGGCCTGAGTGCCTTTGCTGCTGGGTTGTGTTGCTTGTATCTGCAGGTTATTCTTGAACAGGTTTTGTAGATAACGGTTTACGCCGTCATGCTGCCGAAATTTACATAGAAATCACGCAAAACATACATTTTTATATACATATGGCCTTAATTAGCGCAAAATGAGACTCAAAAGAACACAAAAAAGCAAAAAATTTGCCGGAAATGACCGGACGGTAGGGAGGGTTACCCCCTAAAAAAAAAGAAAAAATAAATCTATAAGTTAGAAAATGTAGAAATGAAATTAAGAAACTGAAGTGAATAAAAATGCTGAAATTTGTTAATAATGGAAACAAATGAAAATTGTTTCCCAAAAAAGAAAATGAATTAAAATGAAAATTACCTCCTAAAAAGAAAATGAATTAAGATGAAAGTTATTTCCTAAAAAGAAAATGAATTAAGTGTGATGAAATGGCGAAGGTGTCGACGTCGCCTCGAAATGCGTGCCCGCGAATTTAGGAAACCTGAAACATGGTAATCTTCCCGTATTTACCAAAATAAAACCCCGTAGGAATAGGAAATTATTCGTTATAGAATTAGGAAAGATCCAACGCGGAAATCACATAAGTGAGACTGGGGAAGAGGCGCAGATGAGAGCGTCCCTTTGAAGAGGCGCAATAGGGAGTCTTTGCGCCTTTGTTTCAAGCTGGTCCGTTCTGACGGATTTTTGGAAACAGAGAATAGTATAAATAGAAGCGTCGATGGAGCTTTAATTCACATAAATCTTCCGTCTCTTCTTCGTCTATTCACATAAAACTCTCAAAATAAATCTTCAAAAGAAAATTGTCATTATGAATACTTTGGAGATCCGCATGAAGTAATGGACCAACGAATTTTCGAATATGGAGAAGCATGACATGGGTGCTTATAACCTTGGGTCTTTGTTGAGTTTGAAACTCATTAAGGTTGTAAAACCATTCTTGGATGCGTGCCTTGACTATTGGGACCCGAATTATCATGTTTTCGCGTTCCCAGGAGGTGACATTTGCCCATTTCCTGAAGAAATTGCTGCTATTGGTGGGTGGGACCCCGAACATTTACCTGCCATTCCTTCCACTTCACAAGGGTATAAGAGCAAATTTAGAGACTTGCTTGGACTGACCAGACTTGAGGTGGATCGTCTAGTTACCCCGAAAGGTGTGAGAATGTTGGATTTTGTAGACCGATTCATCAACAGGGCCGACCCTACTATTTCTCATGTTGCTAGGAGGAGGGCATTTGGCTTTTGCTTGTTGCATGTGTATGTCTTCCAAGGACACGTTGATGAAGACTTGAGAGGTGATCCCCGTCTTTTGGGCCTTATTGAGCAAATGGAGCTGCGGAGGAGCCCAGCTTGCTTATGCTTAGGAGAGATTATTTTGGGTTTGGATAATAGGAAATCCAACCGCGATCTGCCGTTCTTGGGGAGTCCCGTCATTTTGCAGGTAAAAGACACTTTTTTTTTTTTTTTTTCGTTTGTCTAATACCTGTTTTTCGGTAGGTTTGGCTTATGGAACGGCTCCGATTGATCGAGCCCCCAGTTCAAGCACTTTCCTATCATGCTCGTTCGATTGCGATGAGGACGCGGTTGTACATGGTGGACTTTACCCGGGTCTGTGATTAATGGAAGAACAAGCTGAAGAATGATGATGGTTCGTTGATTAGGTGGGTTGTACCGTGGTGGCACCTCAAGTCTGTCACTGGAGTGTCTTCTTTGGATCCCACTAGGTCCGTGCGCATTCCTGGATTGGAGTTTATGGTATGCATCTTCCCGGAAAGGCTGATGAGACAAGTTGGGCTGAAGCAGACGATTCCTAGGCTTGATACCGTCCCGCAGACTGCTATGGCACTTACTACAGAGAGCCGAAGAGAGTGGGCTATCAAATGGGCCCAAAGGAACATGTGGTTCTTGAGCTTCTCCGCCAATGCTTTGTGGGTGTCAGATTCTTATCTGAGGTGGAGAGAGGCTATTACTCCGGAAGAGCGCGAGAGACTGAGGAAACGCGAGCCTGTTGACTACAAGGTGCGCGAGGGAGAGAAAGAGAAGGAGAAGCATCTGACAGAGGGAGAAGAAGAAGCCGGGTTTCAAGTTGTTCATCCTTCGAAGAAATCCAAGACTACTCCTGTCGCAGAGATTGTGATTGGCAAGAATGGAAGAGCCAGGCCTCGAGAAAGACCGTTGGTGATTAGGTCTGAAGTGGTGCAAGAGCGTCCGGCTCGAGGTCGTGACAAGAAATATGACAAGAATGACAAGGGCAAGGGGAAGATGGAGGAATAGCCCGAGTCTTTATTTATTATTTGATTATTATTGTTGTTGTTGTTGTAATAAAAAGGAGGGATTTTTAGAATCCTAGCCTATTCTATTTTTATTATGTAACGTACTATTATTATTTAGGAAATGAATGAAATAAAAAGGTTAAATGGTTATGAAACCGTTGAGATTTTCTACTTATTATTCTTGTCGAATTTCAAATGCAATGCAAATGTCCTTCTATTTACATTTTAGATATAATGGGTTGAATCCTGTGAAGGATTGCCTACGTATTCACTTGAAAAGCGAAATCAAACCCTTGCGCGTAGTTCGAGTAAATGTAAAAGAATAATTGTTCGAAGCAAGAGCTTGTAATGAACATAGAAAATAAGCATGAGCTTTTGCTTACTCTGGAGTTGCGAATTTAGTTTATTTGATGATATGAGGATGACAAACTTGTCAAAATGCAAGAGCACAGTGACATTAGCTTATTTTAGCTGGGCCAGGGGCCGTTTATTTAGTGCCACAAGAGCGACACGTGGGTTTACGCGAGGCGCGTCTTTTGTTCCTATTCTAGGCATAGTACCGTTTCAGTTGGTCAAGGTTTGTGGGGTTTGAAAACTCATTCCCATCTAGGTCTGTGATTCTAACCGCACCCCCTGGGAGTATGGATTTGACTAGAAATGGTCCGGCCCAATTAGGTTTGAATTTTCCCCTTGGGTCGACAGGTAAAAGAGCTATAACCGATTTGAGTACTAAGTCTCCTTCTTTGATGTTTCTTGGCCTAACCCTTTTGTTGAAAGCTCGTTTGATACGTGCTTGATATGTTTGGACATTATGTAAGGCGCGTAGCCTACATTCATCCAGGAGGATGAGTTCTTCATATCTATCCTTTTTCCAATCGGCCTCCGGGATTTGACTTTCTAGTAGAATACGCAGGGATGGTATTTCTAGCTCGACTGGTTGTACGGCTTCCATGCCGTAGGTCAAATAGAAAGGAGTAGCCCCAGTGGGCGTCCTGACAGATGTACGATACCCCCATAAAGCAAAGGGTATCTTGCTTGGCCAATCTCTATAATTGTCGATCATTTTCTTGAGAATCGTGACAACATTCTTGTTTGCCGCCTCTACCGCGCCGTTAGTCTGTGGTCTATAGGGCGAAGAGTGGTGATGCTTAATCTTGTATTTGGCTAGCAATTGCTCGGTTTCGGCTTGGAAGTGTGACCCGTTATCGCTAATGATATCATGTGGGAAACCATATCGACAGATGATGTTGTTTTGTATAAACTTTGCCACATTTTTAGCCGTAAGACCAGTGTAGGAAGCCGCTTCTACCCATTTGGTAAAATAGTCGATTGCCACCAGAATGAAACAGTGACCTCCTGTTCCGGCTGGGGTTATCTTTCCGATAATGTCAATTCCCCATGCAGAAAATGGCCAAGGAGATGTCATTGTGTAGAGCAGTGAAGGAGGGACATGTTGTACATTCCCGAAGATTTGACAATTGTGGCAATGTCTTACGTATTTGATGCAATCGGATTCCATTGTGGTCCAATAATATCCCAGACGTGTGATTTTCTTTGCCATCATAGGCCCACTCATGTGAGGACCGCATTCTCTGTCGTGGACTTCTTCCATCACCTTTCGTGCATGTGAATGATCAAGGCAACGCAGGACTACAGCAAGAGGTGTTCTTTTGTATAATTCTCCTTGCATGAGAACGTATTGGGAAGCTAATAGGCGTATAGCACGTTGTCCCCTCTTGTCCATATCCGGTGGATAGGTACCATTAAGCTTAAAATTCAGGATTGCTTGGAACCAGGGCTCCTGTGCGATTTCCTCTTCATCGGTGATTTGGTGGACATAAGCCGGCTCTGGCCGTCGTTCGATGCACAAAGGCATTTCCATCATGTGATCTGGCATATTTATCAAAGATGCAAGTTTCGCAAGAGCGTCTGTAAATTGATTTTCCTCCCGAGGTAGGTGTAGGTAGGTTACGTGATCAAAGAATTGAGCGACTTGGTCTATCCTAGCCTGATAGGGTGCGAGGCTTTCGCTTCGGATTTTCCAAGATCCTGTAACTTGGTTAATTATCAGTGATGAATCCCCATGTACTCGGAGGTTTTTGATGCCTAAGCTTACTGCCGCTTGTAGCCCAATGAGACAAGCTTCATATTCTGCAAAGATTGTTTGTCACCTCGAAGTCGAGTTTGACAGCAATTGGTGTATGCTCACCTTCAGGAGAAATGAGCAACACTCCTATTCCGAATCCTCTTAAGTTTGATGCTCCATCAAAGTATAGGTCCCAGGAGTCTACGTCAGTTTGAAGTATATCCTCGTCGGGAAATGACCAAGTATCTATGGTTTGTGCGTCATTGATAGGATTTTCTGCGAAGAATTCGGCGACGGCGCGACCTTTTATAACTTTCAGTGGTACGTATTTAAGGTCGAATTCTGAGAGCATCAGAGTCCATCTTGCCAGACGTCCGTTGAGGACAGGTTTCTCGAAGAGATATTTGACTGGATCCATTTTGGAGTATATCTTGACGGAGTAGCTAAGCATGTAGTGGCGTAGCTTCTTCGTTGCCCACACAAGAGCGAGGCATGTCTTTTCTAGTTGTGAGTATTTGCACTCGTACTCCAAGAACTTCTTACTAAGGTAGTAGATAGCTCTTTCTTCACTTCCTACAGTTTGAGCCAGCATGGCACCCATGGCTGTTTCGGTTACTGTGAGATATAAACCAAGAGGTTGATCTCGTTGTGGTGGCATGAGCACTGGTGGTTTAGCTAATATTTCTTTGATTCGGTCAAACGCCTTTTGACAATCATCATCCCACATGGTGTGGTCTGTTTTCTTGAGTTTCTTGAAGATAGGCTCACAAATCATCGTAAGTTTCGATATGAATCGACTTATGTACTGTACTTTTCCCAGGAATCCTCTGACTTCTTTTTCTGTTTGAGGTTGTGGCATTTCGATCAGAGCTTTGATTTTGGAAGGATCTATTTCTATACCCCGTTGGCTAACAACGTATCCTAGGAGTTTGCCAGATGTTACCACAAATGTGCATTTCTGAGGATTGAGTCTCATGTTGTACTTTCGTAGCCTTGCGAAGAACTTGCCAAGGTTCGCAATATGTCCCTCTCTTTCCTTGGATTTGACGATCATGTCATCTACGTATACCTCAACTTCTTTGTGCATCATGTCATGTAGGAGTGTAGTTGCGGTGCGTTGGTATGTAGCTCCGGCGTTGATCAATCCGAACGGCATTACTGTATAGCAATAGGTTCCCCATTGGGTGACAAATGCGGTCTTATGCATATCTTCCATGGCCATCTTGATCTGGTTATAACCCGCATATCCATCCATGAAGGATAGTAATGCGTGGTCGGCAGTATTGTCCACTAATATGTCAATGTGAGGTAGAGGAAAGTCATCTTTTGGACTTGCTTTGTTCAAGTCCCTAAAGTCGACGCAAACACGGATTCTCCCATCCTTTTTGGGTACGGGTACTATGTTAGCTACCCAGTCAGAATACTCGGAAACTTTGATGAACCCGGCTTTAAATTGCTTGTCCACTTCTTCCTTAATCTTTAGAGCCCATTCTGTTCTCATTCGTCGAAGCTTCTGTTTCACAGGTTTGAAACCTGGCTTAATCGGAATCCTATGTTCAGCGATATCCCTGTCGATTCCTGGCATGTCTTTGTAGGACCACGCGAAAACGTCTTTGAATTCATTTAGGAGGTCTATGAAATCGGCCCTTTCGGTAGAGCTCAAGGTAGTCCCTATCCTAAGTTCTTTGGGTTCTAGTTCGGTTCCTACATTGATGGGTTCGGTGTCCTCTATTACTGGTCCCCCTTCCCCTTCCTGTAGTATTTCTTTGGCTACGTAGGGAGGTATTTCAATTGAGTCTGGGTCTTGGTCATCCTCAGTATCATCGTAAACAGAATTGCACTCAAGATAACACAAAGAGTAAGCACAACCTGATTTATTCATATTAAGATTTGAGTAAAGTTGAAACAAAGAAGCCAACTGATCCATGGTCAGTGGCGGTAAAGGGACAAATGGTTGGGGCATTTCCCGAACTATCGTGACTACTCGAGACTAAGCTAGGAGTAACGAAGGGAGTGGGGATGACGACAGGAGTGGACTCTCTAATGACTTCTCTAGACTCCGACTCTGACTCCGACTCCGACTCGAACTCATCGTCTTCTGGTTCTCCTTTGAACATCTCTCCTTCTCCAGTAGTGAGCTTGAAGAGTCTTCCTTGATTGTTGGTCCACTTGATTGATTTTCTCCATCCTTTCGCCGCTTCGCGTCGGTTTTCGTGATCAACGCGGTGGGGTTGAAGCGGTCGTCTTGAAGTATCATAGTAATGATCTCATCCTGCGCGGCCCTTACGAATCGATCTTCTCCAAACAATAGGCTAACAGCTTGTTCGTCTAAGCAAGGTGCTTGACGGGTTTTGGCGGTAGGAACCGTTTCTGGAGGGATGAAGTAGCAATCGTGAAAGATCTCGATTCCGGCTAACTTCCTCTCAAGATAATGCCAAGGTTCGGGAAATCCATGAAAGAGCTCTGAACTTCCTTCTTGAACAAAGTACCCATTTAAAGTAGGGAGGTATGGCCTCATTTGGATTCCTACGTGCTTGCGGTTTTGGACTTGGGCAAGCATTTCGAGAACTTCCTCTTTTGTAGGTTTGTATCCTAGTCCAAGTGGTATCCTCGTTGAGTTGCCTTCCTTGTAGGGCGGGAAGGTATTCTTCCGAATAGGGTTCAAAGGCATTCCAGGGAAGTATCCCTGGGATTTGAGTATGTGGTTGACCACCAAGTTAGAGTAGGGATTATAGTATAAGGGTGCCAATTCGCTTTCTATGACACTTACACTTTGGAAGCCCCCAAGTTCGTATACAGGATCCGCAAGGACTTGATTGTTCGACTGTTTTTCGATTATTGCCTTGATGGGTGATGAAGTGATCGTCACTACTTTGCCGTTTAGTGGGATCTTGATCTTTTGGTGAAGGGTGGATGTTACCGCTTTGGAAGCATGAATCCAAGGCCTTCCCAGAAGTATGTTGAATGAAGCTTCAATGTCCACTATTTGGAAGTTAACCTTTCGTTCAATTGGCCGTGTGGCTATGGTTAAGTTAGCAAGTCCTACCACTTTTCGTCGTGTACCGTCATATGCACGTACACCTTGATTGGTAGGAGTCCAATCTGACTCTTTCATGCCTAGCTTGTATGCCGTTTTGAGGGGTATAACGTTGACCGCGGAGCCATCATCCACCAAGGTCATTGGCACATTCTTCTTTAGACAAATGACAGTGATGTATAGAGCAAGGTTGTGACTAGCGCCGAAAGGTGGCAAATCTTCGTCTGAGAAAGTAATAGGATTACTTAGCTTAAGTGATTCTTGGAAGACCAAGTTGACTACATCTTCAGGAGTGGAGTTATGTGCTACGTTTAGCTTGGCCAAAGCTTGTAGTAAAGCTTGGCGATGTGGAAATGAGCTTGCTATTAATTGCCAGACTGAAAGATCAGCCTTGGTCTTCTGTAATTGCTTGAGCAAATGATCAGTTGGGTCATCTTCGTTGTCATTTGATGTGATGACGTTGGTTGGACCGTTTTGAGTAGTGCTTTGATATGGGCGACCCGAACGAGTTAGGTGATCCACATCTTGGTCTTCACCATTTTGGACTATTTCCTTGACTAAAGAGTTTTCAATGAGATATTCGTCCTCATCATCATCGGCCCAAACCCCATTGACTGCAGCTAGTTCCCTCATTCTCATGATATCACCTTCTAGTCGTATGATTTGATCGACTAGTTTATCAACCACGGTGATTATTTCTTGCATAGTAGCATTTTGAGAGAAGATCAATGGTACACGTTCTTCGGGTATTGCGTTGGGATTGCGTAAGGTTGTTACCATGCTTTCTAGTTCCCAAACTTGTCTATCTACACTCCTTGCCCATGTGATGAAGTCGGAAATGGTAGGGGAGATAGTAGAGTAGAGCCCTTCATTCTCGACTGCATGAATTTCATTTTCGGAGGGAGAAATGAGGTGTGAGCAATCTAAGGTAGATTCATCACTTGTGATCACTAGAACTCCAAGAGGATTCTGAGTGTTGTTGGGCTTACCTCCCGGTGGTATTGGGAGTCGACCATCTTCAATCATGTCTTGAAGCACGTTTTTCAACTTGTAGCATTTTTCTGTGTCGTGCCCTTTGCCCCTATGCTATTCACAGTATGAATTTTCGTCCCAAAACTTGGACTTCCTTTCGGGTTCGGGAGTAGGTCCAATGGGTTGGAGTTTACCTTGCTTCATTAGCCTTTTTAGAGCGTTGGAGTAAGTGTCCCCAAGGTTTGTGAATTTCCTTGGTGGGGTAGTTTTCTTGGATGGCTCGAGAAGGTTAACTTCATCGGTCTTGCTAGTAGAGCCGTATGAACGACTTGTGGACCCTTGATAACCTCGGCCTACCGTTTTGGACAAGAGTCCTTTACGGATGTCGTCTTCGATCCTTGTTCCTAGTACGGTCAAGTCTTTGAAGGTTTTGATGTTTTGGTATCTCAAATGGTTGGCATATATGGGCTTGAGATTATCCACAAACTTCTCCACAAGAGTAGCCTCATCCGGGCGTTCAACTAGTTGAGTGCTAGTCTTCCTCCACCTACTTAGGAAGTCGGTGAATCCTTCTTTGTCATTTTGGGTAAGAACCTCTAGAGTACGCATGTTGACTTGGATCTCGGCATTATCCGCATATTGTTTAGAGAACTCGATTGCGGCGTCTTCCCAAGTGGCGACCTGCTTGTGATCTAAAGTGTAGAACCATTGCTTCGGGATGGTGTCAAGAGATGAAGGAAAGATCCTTAAGAACATCTCGGGTTAGATGCCTTTGATAGACATGTAATCCTTGAGGGCACGGATGTGGTTTAACGGGTTCTCGTGTCCCTTGAACTTAGGGATATCCGTCATGTTAAAGTTAGTTGGCAATTTGGAATTGACGGCTTCATACTTGCGATTGTTCTCCCTATAAATGTCATCCCCCTTAAGGTACATCAATTGCTCCTCTAGGTATTGGAGCCTTTTCTCAGCTGCAATCGTCCCCATGAGAGGATTCTCATCCCTAGATTCATCATCGGAGTTACGTAGTACTTCACTCTCAAGAGGGGGCAACCTTCCCTCTACGGCATAGATACGGCCTTCGATGAGCTCAAGGCGGTCATAGGTTTGTTCTTGAGTAGACTGCATTTGGGCTAGCGCGGCTAGGATTCAATCATTACTATTCTGGAGTTGGTTGAAGTTTGCTTCATCACTTGATCCGGGCATCTTGAAAACTGGATAAGAGATCGGCGACGAATCAAAACACGATCGACCATTCTATCACACTTGCTAAAAGAGGAAAAGTTTTGACTCGTGAAGTGGGTGTGTGCCACTTGTGTTGAGTGAGTTTTGAAGAAAGACAAGGTCTTTGAAAATGTGTGTCCTAGTCAACTGTAGTGTAGTTGTAGGAGTGGACTCGAAGTGAGGTTTTGAAATGGGCTTGTGGCCCGAATTTTGACACGACAAACGGACAGAGTTTTGACCGGATTTTGCGCTAATTAAGAGCCTATTTCGAAATTTTGTTTGAAAAAGGGTTTTGAAAATTCGTCATGGTTTTGTTTAGAAATGATGATCACGTAAGGTTTACACATTTATACAAGCATTATAACGGGATGCTGAGTGCATTTAGAAGGGTTTTGGTTTAAAGGGTGGGTTGCCATACCGAACCATCAAACGCGAAGTCTGTGGAGAGGCTCGCGCCAAACAAGAGTAAGGCCGATTCCTAGTCCATTTCCTCAAGTAGTGAAGGCCCTTGATACAAACAAGAGTAAGCATCATGGTATGGATGACGTCAATCGCTATCCATCCTTAGGCCCAAATAAGAATTAGGACCGTTTAGACGGGACGATTGGTCGAATGGGTTGGGTTGGGCCTAAGAAGGCCGAATTAAACGGTCTAGGAAGACCGAGTTAATGAAAACCGACAATTGTCTTGTACAAACTATTCCCTAACCTTGTTCAAGTTTCACCCTTGCTACACGTAAGTGTATTATCCCCAGCGGAGTCGCCAAACTGTGGACAGCGGGCCGCCCACGGGGGCGCTTGGTGAAAATGAAACAAGCGTTTGCATTTTTCTATGGAGTCGCCACCAATTTTTATGGGAAATTGGAACCGTTCGAGTACCTCGTGTCATGTCAAGACACAAAGTAGAGACATGAACACTAAGCAATCGTTACCCTTAGCATTCTATGTCTAGAATGACTCTCGTGGATGCCAATGAACACGGGTGTTCACAGATATCTGGAGTAAGGGGTGAGGGTACGTATTAGGAAGCTCTTTTGATCGAACACCTAATCCCGCCCGCCTCGATAGCGGCCTCTACTAATGATTAGGGAAGTTATTCGTACTTGATATATCGTCGGCTATAATGCATGCAATGCAACATCCAAGTTTTAATCCTAGCATGTGAGAATTAATACTAAGTCGGTTGACAATTAGTTAGCAAACAATTGGGTTGAGGTAGGATTTAATGCTCATTTACATGTGAAAGCATACAAACAATAAAAGAAATACAATAATTATGAATTACAATAATGAAAATTACAATAATTACATTGGATTAGGCGATTTATGTCGAAAATACCTTTAAAACGGATAATTTGGGAAAAAGAATAAAAGAGAAAGAATAAAATAAACCAACGAACATGAATTAGCGATATATTACGGTTAATAGTCAATTAATACGTAGACTAATTAAACTATGTCAAGGCAGAAACGGAGTTCAGGGACAGAACTCAGCCAGGAACAGGCGCAGCAGAGCTGCGTCCTTTGGAATAGGCGCAGCTGACGCTGCGTCTGTTCCTTGGCTTAGTTCTGGCTGTGAAGCCGTAATTGCAAGCCGTTAATGTTAATTGGTGAATTTAATGATCAATTGATGATATTTACTCGGATGAAAGTGATTAGCATGTTATTTAACATATGAATGGGTTATGAAAACAGTAAAATATGAATGAGACGGATACAAACGGATTATTACATGATGGAATAATGATAGAAGTGAAAAATATTAATGAGTCCTACGATTTAAATCAATTAACTACGTTAGATATGGCGGATTGATGACGAATATGCGATGAATATGTGAATAAACAGATAAAAACTATATCAAAGACGAATTCCAGAAACCCAATATTGAACAAATTGAATCTCTACAACCCGGAATTGAATTTAATGACGAAAACCCGCAAATATTGGATTATTTGGGATTTAAGTCGGATTTATGACAAATTAAACATGAGAATGACGGTGATTATAACACATGTGGATTTATTATGATATTAAGACGAAGAATTAAGATACGAAGCAAGCAAAAGAAAGAATTTGAACACGAATTACAGAGGACAAACGAAGAAGAAAGGAAGCAGGAACTGCGGCAGCCTCACGAAGAGGCGCAGCAGGAACTGTGCTCCTTCGAAGAGGCGCATCAGTTGCTGCGTCCTTTCTCGGCGGTTATCTACTGGAAATCCGCAAAACAGGTTTTAACAAAGGGTTTTAGAAATCGGTTTTAATGGTATTTTCGACATAAACCTTACAATTGATGATACGAAAAGTAAAATACAATAAATAAAAGGGGGATTTACACCCTCAGACTTACATGTTGACGAAACGAGAAGGACTAAGAAATCGATTAGTGATGCTCGACGCGAATGCAAAGAAAGTGCCCTCGTAAGAGGAAAACGATTAAGTTAATTCAGTTGATTATTGTGTAGTTGGTCAAATTGGTCGGTCATGCAACGGAGAGGCTGGTACCCGGAAAGATCCGAGCTTACGTGGTCGAATGTTCAAGCACGTAGGCGCCAATAAGTAAGAACAAAGTCTAGAATGCAAAGGGAGAAGAGAAGGGCGGACACTCGCGTGAGAAATATGAGGAGCGAAGGCTCCTATTTATACTAATCACGTGAAGGAACTGTGCTCCTTCGAAGAGGCGCAGCACCTGCTGCGTCTATTCCCAGGAGGTTTCCTCCTGCTGAAGAAAGATTTCCGCGTTTGAGTTATGATAGGACGGAAATAATTCGATCTTCCTTAATATTTTATATGAATATTACGGGATTTTATTTACTAAAAGATAAAATTTGTGAAATATGGAATAGAAATATCTGGAACACTCCAGAACATTCCGACTCGGGATTTAACGGTTATCGGAAAATGGAGACGGTTTTAGGCCCGGACTCCGAATGTACTCTAATTACTGCCAAAACGACCGTATCGGGACGTAGATGACAACCATGAGGTAGACATTAATATTTGAGCAATCACTTGACGATAATCTTACGAACTGTCACAAATCGTTCCGCGTATTAAACATGCGGCCCAACCATCACCGGGTGGTTTGTGGGAGGTGCAGAAATGAGGTATCTACATGTGGCAAAGCTCCATAATGGTGTGTATTATCTGCTATTTGTAAGATAAATTGTTGAAAAACAGTTTGCTAGTAGCCTTGAATGCTTTTATCCCTACTGTTGATGTTGATAGGAATTAATAGTGGCAAGGGTGTAGTGGTAGGTAAGTTGAGAGAAGAAAGTGGTATCTTCAAGCTGTTGAAAATACTCATAGAACATCAGTACAACACGATTATGTTTTTTAGCGAAAGTATGAATTTTTGGGTATGCAGTTAAAAATTAGCCATATTGTCCCAGTAGCACATTTTCTTCTTGTCTTAATTATTTCTTTATGATAAGGAAATACGAACTGTAAGGTTTTGGCACTCTGTAAAATGGATTATGAAGCTTATATTTACGTTGGAGTTGTTCGAGACACAGCAGCCTATATGGCACATTCTGAAGCCATTGCGCTGCTTTTTTTGTTGGCCATACTACTACAAAGGCCATGTTAAACCCGGCCTGGCTGCTATGCAAACTTGCTTATTATCCATCTATTTGCCTGCAGACATTAGTTTGTTTCAAGATCATTTGCAGAGTTAAAAGGTAACTTAGGTCTCATTTAAAAACATTAGTGATTGTTTTGCTGTTTGAACTGAGTAATAAATAATTCTTCCTAAATATAGAATTGATATCGAATAAAGTTGTTCAACCATGTCTCTTTTGCTGTTTTGACATAGTAGAAGTGTTCCATGTTTCCATGTTATGTTATTTCCTACAGTTGTTGTGCATTCTGCAATTTAGGAAAATGGTCATTACAAATGAAGGAAAAAGTAGTGTCGTAAATAGATAAGAATATTTAATTACTTCTTAATAATAAGACAACAATCCCTCAAACAGAGTGACATTAAAATATTTAAGAAGTAAGGACATTATATTTGTACATTTAAATATATGCACCATTCATATCACTATTTCTACCATTGTTGTTTATCTAACTGATGATATTTGCTAAACGTAGTACTGTGAATGATACCACATTTTTAACACGACAATCTGTTGTCAGATCTTGTCTGTTTGTTGACATAACAGTGACCTGCTTCGATGTCCTCGCACGAGACAATGCAACGTATAACTGTCCATGCGAGAAACATGGCTTTGGGAGGAAGACAACCACTTGGCTTAGAGTTTATCCTTGTGACTTGTTAGTAGTCATTGCAAAACTCAGTTTCAGTGGAAACTGATTCCTTTGGAATTGGAATGGATAGTTTGCAGAAGGTGATGGTCCCATCTTAATTCGTGGAATAAAAACATGTTCTCCTTTGTGATGACCAGTTGTTATAACGCATTCAATCAAATTAGGGGTGAAGCGTTTGCAGAGGAGCCGAGTACCATTACACAAACCATATGACGGTAGTATATTGCGTAACAGTATCACTGGACAATTCTCCTTTAGAACAAGTTCATGTGGGCTCATGCCTCCTGGACAGAGTTTGTTAACAAATTCAGCTGGATAGATATTACATTTGTCATCAAGTAATGAGTCGTAACTTCTGTATGTTACAGCTTTTCCAGGAAATTTATTGATCAGAACTGAATTTATTGCGTCGACATCATCGTTCATTGGTGTAATAATAGCACGGCTTGTAAAAATATCTGAATTAAATTCAGTATGATCCAGCTCTGGGAAAGCAACAGATGCAATATCATTTATAGGATCCGGTCCACCATGTATAGGCTGTCGAACAATCTGTTGAGGAAGCTTTACTAATTCATTTTCCTCAGACTGTAATTCTCCGTTGCCTAGGGATAGTAGGAAGGAAGAATAAAGAGGATCTTCTCGTGCTCGCATGTTTTCAGTTAATCGAAATTTGATAAACTTGGCCCAAAATACAGAATTTACTAAGCTTGCCTCAACAGCTTCTCTTTGGGGTTTATGAGGAATTACTGGCAGAACTTGACGAAAGTCACCACCAAAAACAATAATCTTACCACCAAAGACAATTTCAGGATTGCACAAATCTCGAAGTAGCAAATCAAGCGCTTCAACGTTTTCCTTTTTGGCCATTGAAGCTTCATCCCATATAATTAGACTTGTTTCTCTTATTAATGCGGCTAGGCTACTCTGTTTCGGTACATCACATGTTAAAGATCCATTAATATCAACAGGGATTTTAAACCTAGAGTGCGTTGTTCTTCCAGAAGGTATATTTGCAGCAGCTATGCCGGAAGTAGCTGTATATAGTACTATTTTGTTCATTAGGCGTACTTCTGCATATAATGCATTGTAAAGAAAAGTTTTGCCTGTTCCTCCTGACCCATCTATAAAAAAAGTGCCTGGTTTATTTTCTTTTACATGAGAAATTATAGTATCAAATGATGCCTTCTGCTCAAAGTTAAGCATTGTTCTACAATCAGCACACTCTTGCGAGATGGGTGCATCAAGTGCATCGACAATATCTTTTGTCCTTCGAATTTCATCATCTTCAGATTCCATTAAGTGTTCTAGGTTGAATGCCTTCAATGATTTCCCCATAGCTTCCAAAGATATTTCAACTGACGAAGTTGTAAGCCGACTTACTTTGTTTGGGTCATTGGGGAATTTGTGATTAAAATCTTCAGACAAATGACAGTAATATTTTGTCCACAATTCTGCTGGATCTTTTGGTTGGCTAAAGATGAGGACAATTGCAAAAAGGTGTCTCAGTGCAGATGGCATTTGAACTTCACATGCTTCATTTAAACACAAGTCAACTGTGTTATCTTCTTCAATTAAGCGTCTTTTGAGGGCAGCTTCTTGGAAAGTAGCACATGTATACCCGTTAATAGTTAGTAGATCTTTAAAAGACTTTGGTCCTCGAACATGAAGAAGAAGAATACGCAGGAAATATCGCTCCCCTTCTGAAGGTGAAGCAAACACTACACGACCAATAACCAAAAGTTTTGTTTTTCTTTTAAACCATCGCTTCTGTCCTTTGTCCCACCGATATTTTTTGGTGAAGTCAGCATATAATAGTGGCTCAGTTCCTTCCTTTGAAGTTTCCACAAAAAACTCAGTAAGAGGCGTGCGAGCATGTTTCTCATTTGCAACTACCGCCTCTAAATTTTCGTCCGGGTGCAGGCACATTGTCTGCATATTTTGAAAATGGACTGGCAACACCATAACAGGTGGCTGTGTTTCACATAGTTCAAAGCCATAGAGACGCCACATTGCCTCACATGGTGAAACCCATCTACCAGATTGATATTGCTCGATTTCATCGACAGGTTTTGGATCTGCACTTTTGATAACATTGAAAGAGATCCGGTCATGGCCTTTGTAGACATATTTGTACAAATATTTAACATCTTGAATAGTTGAACACACTTCGACATTTAAATGGCAATCGAAAAGTGATAATAAGAATGGGTTATAAGGAATAACCCATCTGTTGTCCAACGTTTGTTTACGAACAACAGCAGCTTGGCCATCATCACGTTTTCTATATTCTGGATATCCATCTGAATTGGTAGTTGTCTCAGCTGTAAATGTTTTAGGATAGTTGTACTTACACCGACCGATACTGCTTTTGTGTTTCATGCATTGATATTCACGATTGAACTGACCACAGGGTCTGTGCATCATGTGCTTCAACACCAGTGCACGTAATGCTGGATTTTCTTGTCGTGGTATTTCAACAGATACAAATCTATCAAAATCAACAGAGGTTGTAATCTTGGAACCAGGTTTCAGAATAATGAGCATATGTGCATGAGGGAGGCCCCTTTTTTGGAATTCAACTACGTAAATGAAAGCTGCTACTTCTCCAAATATATGCTTTTCCATTATTTGCTTCTTCAGGGATAACAACTTGCCATGGAAAACTCTTACTACTATATCTGGTCGATTTTGTGCTTCTTCTCCAGGACCAATTTGTTCTTTTATTTCAGGCCAGTTAACGTTACATGTCATTGTTACAAAGAGATCAGGTTTCCCGTACTCATGAACAAGAGTCATTGCATTTAGGTATCTTTTTTTAAGATCACGAGGGCCTCTTATGTACGTTGGTGGCAAGATAACTCGTCGACCAACATTACAACTTTCTCCAGCATCAACCGTATCCAAGATGCCTTGGTATAGTTCCGCTCGAATTGTTTCCTGATTTTTTCTAAAATAATCTAATCTGGTATTCTCCACTTTCACATACATATCAACAATATATTGCTGTAGACAACGACCAGCCTTTAACAGCATATTACCAGGTCTATTTTGCAGCTTGTAGCAATAATATCATCCTTTGACGTTGGTGCAGCTGTCAATCCGTTAGTGATTAGTAACTATTTTAAACCTAGAACATTAAATGCATAAAGTATTTTAAAGTAATATTGCAAAAGACGTTGCAAAACTTACAGTTTTCCTCTGCCTCTAACAAAGCTTCTACGTTATCTACAGATGCTGCCAGTGGCCGTCTTTGCATGCTGGGTACCGTCCTTAAGGTGTCTTTTTTTTTCTTCTCTAAACCTTGTCTCCATCCACATTCGCCAGATGGGAACAAAAGCGGATACTGTAATGGATCATAGCAACCATAATAGTGCATAATCCTGTGACTACCATCCATTTTACCAGTTACTGATATATGTGGACCTTCAGATAGACTCGATGATGAACTTTCAGACCAAATCACAACAACTTCATCTGATGAAGGTGCATTATAAACATTTGCATCTGTACGTGGGTTCTTGTTAATGACAATTTGGGTGTTTTCGTCTACGGTAATATCTTTCAGTGATCGAAAGAACCGTGCATATGGATTTGTTTCCGTTATACGCATAAGAATATCTATAATATCTTGCCTCAATTCTGAAAGGCAATTACCCCGGTTTTCAGCCTCATGTTGGCCATCATAAAAATAAAGTTGTAAATAGCGTGGTTTGCCATCAACGGGTAATAAATTTGGCACATGATGATAAAGCTGCCCATGTAATTTGAAAACATAAATGCCTTTCTGAGTTTTGATATCAAAGTCACCACCAATTTAACTGAACGCAAAGAGATTATTGTAGATCCTAGCATATTTTCGAAAGTTCAATGCATCCTCCGTGTTAGCAGTATATAATCGTGCCAGTTCAGGAGGATATTCACTCTGAGGTATTTCTATAACACCATCTCCACAACAAAAGTTTTTAGTCTCATAGCCAATCTTGATTGCCAGACATTTTTGGCATTGTTGTAAAGAAGGTAGTCGGAAGGGCACGCAAGGTAAAGGTTCGCCTATTGTCGCACCTGGTACTCCTTTCAGAAACAAACAATAAATTACATGTTGGCTGGTAGATAATCAGAAGAGAAACAATTTAAAGGTTTGATAAATCCATGCACACTTACTTTGTATTTGTGCAATAGGATGTCGTGTCCGAGGCTTTTTAGGTTGTCTAGCGATAACACGACCCATCCCTCTGTATGCAAATAAATACCAATACATTATATCCAAAACTATTCAAAACACAGACATTCAAATAATGAAACTTACACAGCTGTTGATCCTTCTGCCTATGAAAGTGCATGACGCATACGTTTAGGCCTACCCATGCCCACTGTTTGTGGATAATAAGGAAAAGGATCTGCAGAGTGTAAATGTTATGGCACATAATAACATCAGTTTACTAAATACTCAATTTAACTGTATTAATAGTTCAGAAAACAGATACATAATAATATTAGTCTACGTTTCAAGATTTCTTTGATTATAAAAACTAACCCATTTAAAGAAACTGTTGCGGCTGTATACCGTTGTCTTTAAGATTGGTATGAAATGTTGTGCGCAAACCTGGCCAAGGTAATACATAGTAGAACGAGTTACCATAAGCAACAATGTTTATAGGTAGGCATAAATAAAAGTGTGTACCAAGTCGAAACATCTCTGAAGCGTTGAAAGAGAGATAAATACTACCGAACAACGATGTAAAGCAAGTTGTATACGATAATTTAAATTTATCATTATAAATTATATCAGGAATTTACATACTTGATCAAAATGTATAAAACAATATGTAAAACGGTGTACAATATATAGGCTTAAAATATTGAAATAGATTTATATTTGCAACTTTTAATTAAAGTTTTCATTACAAGGGCAAATTAAGAGTTTCCAAAGACAATCAAAATGACCCCTCTTTCTAAGGTTTTGACAATCTAAAGCTAATCGAAAAGAAAACGTTTAAACATGACTTTTTAAAATTTTATAGCCTAACAACACTATTCTGGAATGCCAGCCAAATCCTAAGTGATATAAGCTAATAAGAGTATGATACAACAACGATATGGATATCCTAATAAGGAGTGAAGCTATGTGTGCTTCGTGTTACTACTGTGCGCAGTTCTTCAGGAAACTTGAAATCTCTCCTTTTCCCATTCTGCATCTTCTTCTTAAGAGAGGAAAGCATTGACGCTTTTTTGATAGGCCTTTTTAGGGGAGGTACAGGCGTCGAAATCATTTTGGGAATTTCAAGCTGATAGGTTGCAGATTTGGAGCTATGCTTCAGAGGTAACAATCTAGGTACCGCAGTCACAACCTCCAACTTCAAAAAACGTTCTTTTGAAGCTAAATAACTCTCCATTTCAAGTGCACACAAAAGCATTGCATATGCAGTAAGTTTCTTATTATAATTTGCATCAATAATTTCCACATTATAGATAGGAATAAGGTGCTCAATAACAGTTTTGGCCAAACTATTTTCTGCATCTTCAATACGATCACAACAAATACTGTAAAACTTTTTACTGCCATAATTTGGATTGGCATAATTAATGGTAATCCAAGCAGTGTATTTAGAACGGCCATGTGCAATAGTTTGAAGTTCAGAACTGTTAATTTCACATTTCCTTATAATCAACCGCAATATAGCTGTGAAATCTACAATCACTGGCTCAGTACCAATAGGTGCACCCGTACCTAGCTTTTCAAGTAGTGGAACGCCATCAAATCCCCTTATAGCATTACGGATTTCTTGTCGCTTTAACCTATAAAGTGAAGCACAACGCTTTATTTCTCGCCTTTTTGAAATGGAAATATCTTCAACCCAGACATTAAACCTATCCATACAATCAGAAACAACCATTCGTGCAGCATTTTGGCAAGAGTTTTCTAAACTTTCAGACGGGCCACCTATAAAAGTATAAGCTTCAGGGCCAGAGTCTGTATAAACCATCACAGCAGCGTTGTTTGTGGTAATCTTCAACCCAGACATTAAACCTATCCATACAATGAAGATATTTGGTAATTTGCAAGAGTAAAGATTGGAAATGGATCACTATCTGTATAGGTGGTTCCGATTTATGCTTAGCAGTAGTCATGTGTAAATCCCGAACTGCAGAATTGCTCACCATAAACTGCATTTCAAAATTACTAATTATTTTTAAACACGCTAATTGGACACTTTTGAAATGATGATTTAAACCTGTATACATTCACAGTCGAGAAATAAATTAGGGAATTATTGTTGGTTAAGTAAATCTCCTATAATTACTACAAACACAGGTCATCTTATTTAATTTACACTACTTTTGCAAAAAAAAAAACCACAATAACAACATAACAAGTTACATAGTTAAACAACACCACACCCAATTCCAGATATCATGTGTAAGAAATAATCCAAAGAATAATCAATTCATCTCAAAATGTTTAAATAACAAATGCATGTAAATGTTGTCGTGGTCAAAATGTATGCATGTCGATTTACAATACATAATCTGAACTATATTAGCTTTTAAAAAAAGATGAAAAGGATCAAAGGAAACAAAACTTTGTCCTGACATAAATACATCAAATAACTTGCCTTTCAAACAAACATGCATGCACATTTGGACAAAAAAACACATGTTGATTTCAGAAGTTTTAGGAAGCTATACCTTTGAAATGGCAATTGCTAAATACTCCAGAAGTTAGCAGAACAAATTAAGTTTTTGCATCAAATAAATAACCCTTTTTTTTTATTTCTCAATTTACCTTGCTACAAATTTCAGAAGTTGAGAGAAGTTATATATACACATATATGAGGATACTGCAGACAAAAGATAGTGGATGTTCATTAGGTGTAATGATGTATACTGTTCCTGAGATCATCTTTTCAACCGACTAACGCCTACCGCAGAGACCATGCATTTGATTTAAGTAGTTCTTGCCTAACTTACCTTTTAATTTGATCCTTAACATTGCTCATTCAATAAGACGCTCAGTAATTTGCTCTGATGATGATTTTATCGACGCCCATAAATGGCATAAGTTGCGTAGCAGTAATCGTGTTTGCATGTATCAGAGTAATTGGACTCTAAAGTTGTAGAACAATAACCACTGTTAATGTTCAATTCAAACACATGACAACGTTTACTACAAGTTAATAAATCCTTTATGTATAGGTGATTAGAGAGTATTACAAAGTAATGTATTACCATCAACTGCAGCGTCTATAACTACATATACACACACTAAAGACATCAGTGCTCACGATATTTCCGAAAATTTGCTATTCTGAGCGTAGCTACTTTTGTAAACATTTCCATTTCAATTAAACTGAATATATTCCATTCTACTAATAAAATTTAAGATAACTGCAATATCAACAATGCTAACAATATGTCTAGATATTTAACAATGTCATAATATTTACATTTGGAACCAAAAACAACAAAGTTTTCCAACCATTATATTACAGTTAGAAATTGAATTGGCCCCACTCTATGTGGATACAATGACACGATGGTGTATTTCAATTTCCAGTACATGAATTTAACAAACTTAGATTATTTTCCTATAAATAGGCTCCACAACTTTTAGAGAAGTGCAAATAAACTACTTCATGCATCTTCCCACTCAGTCTTCAATCTCTTCTATAATACTTTCAATTTCTGGGTTTGCCCTGAGACATGGCAACAAACACTTTCATAATCAGGCATATCCAGTCCAAAATTGATACAATAGTATACGAAGCACCTAAACTGTTCAGGCGCTTAAATATAATTATGGACGCACGTGCAAGTTGCAATTTAATGAATAACGAGAATCCCACATTAGGAAGACTCGGCCACCTTATTATTGGTGACAGAACCCAATTTCACCAGCAATCACCAGCCTGCACGTTTCCAACGGTAAGGTTAATTTGCAGTCTAATTATATACGATCCTACCATTTCAACCCAAGGAGCCACTTACAACAAACAAACATCATAAACCTCGCCTATACGCCCCACATTGTTACGCATTTTCCTAATATTAGTGAGAAATTATAACAGTAAATACAGAATAATTACAACAAACTCAAAAGCTTCTGCTAACAGCATCATACAAAAAATGTGTCCATGCCTAAGAGCATCGTTTGCAAATATTAAAACTGAACCAACCATCTGCAACAAATGTGGTGAAGATCAAATGCTTTAATTAATTGCCATACCATATAGAGGAGTGTATCCTATCTTAGTGAGAACACATTAACAAACTTTTAAAACTTTGGATTTCCTAATTTTGAGCTGTTTTACATATTGTGGTGAATGCAGAAGCAGTAAACAAAAAACGACAAGAACTCAATGACCTAAATAATGAAGTTATTGTCCTTTTTCAAAGGCTCCAAGCACTTTTGAATTGGACAGCTGTTGTTGACCTATGTTTTGCGAGGGGACAAATTATCATGCGTCCGCAAGAAGAACAAGATGAGATCACAATGCTAGGTATCTACACCGACCATGTGGAAAGAGGAATTGACGAAAGGCAAAGGGAACAGCGGCGACAAGAAATCGACCCATCGTGTTCATCTGATGACAGCTGCAACTTACAATTCTGGTAATTAAATCCATGTTCATTAACGCTTGTACCAAAATATGCTGAAACAATGCACCAGCAACAATGTGTACTACTGATTTTAAGGCCTTCCAAAAGTTGTACACATGCTACCCATGAACGTAATAAAACAGAATGTATTTGTTAATTAGGTATATTTGTGGCCAGCAGTATAACACATAATCACTTAAACACAACTGAAGAACTAACTAATATTGTTCAAACTAAATTTACAAGCCATTTTTTAACCGAACCAACCGCTGACAAATTAAATAAATAAACTTATTTAAATTCTTCATTCATTTTTGGTGATAGAACATTGCTTTCTTAGACTAAATTTAAAATTTAAAATTACTTGTGAGACAAAACCTTATCTATTATTATTCTAACCTTATCCAATCTCATCTGTAGACTTATCCCTAAACCCAAAAAGAGCCTTATCTTCACATTAAATAATTTAGATGTCAATCATCTGACATATACAGAGCAAAACATGAATATAAATAGCAGAGAACACTTAAACCTGCCAATCACTTTCCATATCCTTTCATTTCTCTACTCTTTCCTTTTGAAACCTAACTAATAGACCTTATGTCAAACAATATTCAAGAAATTAAGGCAATGCAAAATGCAATTGATAATATTGTAAAAGAAATTCAAGAACTATTTGTCCGACTAAGATTAGTCCTAACAGAAAGCATTATATGGGAGAAGCTTAACCAAGCTCCAGCAAGTGCTATGCTCGTTCAAATCCTCTCTGGAACTACTCCAAATAATCTACTTAACCCAGGCTATGATATGCTGCACAGTGTAACATGCACTGAGTTGTATTCTAAAAAAGGAAATCTGGAAGCATTGAGACAAGAAGTGGTAGAGTTTCTATTTAAACTTGAAAGCGTAATGACATCAAATGCATTATGGGATCTGTGCTACGGGGGGCGAACTTTATTTAGCCTCCCAGCAAGTGAGCGGTCTAAATTTGAGTTGATAAATATGTACTCAAATTACTTAAAGGATCAACATTTTGCATATGAGATGGAGAGGGATATAGATAAGGCGTTGCCATCATCTTCGTCTTCAATTGACAGCTGCAATCGAGAGATAAGGTAGTTTTCATTTAAAATTTAGGTGTGTAATTAGTCTTTGTTACATTAAGAAGCGATTGTAGTACTGAGTACTTAAACCTTGCCGAATTTGCTAATAAATTTGAAATGATTTGGAAATGTGTGATTCCAAAAAGATTCAGATAATTCCATTCTTGTGACACTATGCAGGCACATGAGTGTTAAATTTGAAATCATATGGTAATGTGTGAACTAAGAGAAATATAGAGAAACAATTACCTGCGAGATACATAACTGATCATCTCCAACAATACATGCAAAGTAGCAACGTTTACTTGATTTCCTAGCCTAAAATAGAGCGTGTTCGTGTTGTCTGTCAATGCTTGTGAAGTAGTTGTGAGGACAGTCACCCACATCTGCTTGATCTCCTAGCATAGAATGGAGCTTCCTCGTATTGTCTAACAATGCTTGTGAAGTATTTGTTAAGATAGGTGCCCACTTTACAACTTGCTAAATAAGTGTTCAGTCCAAACATGTTTTTCTGACTTAGTATTTTCTTCCTATTTAATCAGAAGTTTAAAAACAACAATCAGACATAAAAAGTGTAACATAGCATCGCTCCTTCCTTTTTTCCTTATCTCTTTAGGTTATATCACTTGAGGACAATGTTAAAATACTTATGTACACTGTTTTACACAAGGAACAGATTATCATTCGTAATCTCACAAATTAAACATTTTTTTTTTTGCAACTAATACCCAGATGATTGCAAACGAATTTCATTTAAAACAGACAGGAGCACATAACACTGGAATAACAAGGGTAAATATACATCTAAAACAAGAACCCCTCCGCAAAACAAAGCTAGATATGATCTGAATCTACGCATACACAGAAATTACTAAAACAATTCCCATAACAACAACATGATAAAGATGACACAAAGTTCCCTTGCACGAAAATGAAATCAAGGGTAAACGGAACGAATCACTGCTGTTACTGCAGCACACACATCATGAACTTCTGCATTAGCAGCCATCTGAGCCTCATATCTTAAAACATATGGAACCTGAACCCAGTCAGTAGGTTTGTTAAAATAATAGTCATCATCACTAATACCAACCCAAACGTAAGGCTTTTTACCATCACTAACATCTTGCAAAAGCCAATCTTCACGAGAACACCCCTGAAGTGCAAACATATGTGCAAGCTGAAAAGCAAAATGGCAGTCTATAGGCTGCGATCCAAACTCAACTAATACAGCCTTCCTAAACTCCCCATGCACCCACACATGCTTCACTCTAGTTACAGGGTATCCTATTTCCACCAAAACAGACTTAAGCTTACTGAAACTTTTGCACACTGTCTTCCCACCCTACTCATGTGAAGGCATATTTGCAAACACACATGTATAAGGTTTAACAAATTCATATGTCGGCATGGTTAGAGAAGCTGACTTTATATATCCTTTTTAAATGCAAAGACAAAAAACAACTTAATTTATTTGTAAGTCTTTTATTTTGGTCTGAACACACAATGAAAGATGGGTGATCATATAACAAACAACAAACAATGCGTACATATTTATAGGCAAATGGAATGAACAGTATAAAACACAATAAATTGAAATATCTTTTTTTTTAAAAGATAATTTGGTAAATACAAATCTGAATACACTAATCCCATCAACGAATTTTGACTCCTCAAAGTTTAATAATCAACCAAACGTATCCTAAACCACTGCTAACGCCAAATTTTCATATATTTTATTTGACAATAATTTTCCATGCTATTTACAACTTAAGTGAAGATCCTACTTAATGTCGTAAGTATGTTCAATACGAGAACAAACCCAAAAACTAAATGTCAATGATGACTGTCGCCTATTTAAAATTTTCAACATCATGTAGGCCATTGTATATTACACAAATTTCTTCAAATATATATAAATAAATATATATTGACACAGAATCCACAGGCAAACAGATGGTCAATTTATACCATAATCTTAATATAATGATAATGAAAACATATTCGGTAACAAAATGGATTTACTTATTCCATAGTTCAATTACTTAGTTAGCTAAAATCGCAAACGTTGCCAAACTAAAGTCTAATGTTGAAAACTTCAACATGCAAATAGAGAACAACAACAACCATACCCTATACTGGATAACACACCTCGCAGCTGATAGCCCCAAACACCTAACTAAGCAATAAAACGACCACGTGTATACAATACCCTAAACGAAAGAAAAGGTCAACATGCAAACTGCAGGCCACAGTGTTAAGATACGACAAGACCATAGCCCTGCAGGCCACAGTTGAAAGTCTCGACAAAACCATAGCCAGTATCCAAAATTCGAAAAACAACAGACAAACACAAAAAAACAAAATAAACTAAAGATAAAGGAAGAAGATGTTTTAAGATAAGGCATAACAGAGGATACTAATTTCAAGAAACAGACGACTACCCTCTGTATTTACCCCAAAAAACAACAAGATAATAATAGATTAAAAACAAAAACAACAAGATAATAGCAGATTTAAAACGTATAAAACACACAAACAAGATTTCAATGCAAATCCAAACAAAACAACAGGAAAAGAACAGACAAAAGAAGAAAAAAATCACAATTTTAAAAGTTGCATGCAAACAGAAACAGAGAAGTAGAAAGAATAGTTAATTTTGCCAGACGACTAACCTGTGTATTTTCCCAACAACAACAGGATAATAGCAGATAAGAAGCGTAGCAAACACACAATCAAGATTTGCATGCAAACCCAAACAAACAACAGAAAAAGAAGACAAACGAAAAAAGAAAAGAGAAGTAGAAATAAGAGAGAGATAAAAAAGAAAAGAGAAGTAGAAATAAGAGATAGATTTGCCATGTGTAGCCACAGCCACTTGTCAGTGGGTTGAAAATAATAGATAACGTGGTCGTTGATAAAGAACAACAAAAATGTAAATAAAGAAGGACATGAGGGCAAAGAAGGGAAAAAACATAAAATACACTGTTCTGAGAACATTAACCATACTTCTGATTTTTTAGGGAGTATGGATAACGGATACATCCGTTATACAGGAGACTAATTGATTTATATGTAGTATATTCACCACACCTACGTTATTTTCCAATGTGAGACGAAACATACTAAAAATTACACAATTTTACATACTAAAAAGTTTTAATATGTGCAAATAATATGAAATCTATACTCTAATGATAGCCTTTTTTACCACGAAGCTAATTATATTATTTTAATAATTTTTTTAACGATATTTTGTTGCCAAATGAAATGTAAAAGTTTGATATAAAAATTGGAAATATCACTTGAATATAATTTAGGAAATATATATATTATAATAATTAAAAGATTCTCCATTTTTTTTTTTACATCAAAAATTATTATTTATGATAGTTTCCTAAATTAATTTTTGATGTTGTGGACGCTCCCAGATCGCTCGAAAAAACTCTCTTTTATATATATACTAGATTTAATGCCCATGCGATGCACGGGCCACTTGTAATATTCTGTCTCTTGAAGCATCATTGAATGTCAAGTTATAAAATAACCACTACACATGGCAACTCTCATCTAAGAGGCTTGATGCGAACCCCAATTTCAAAGAGACTAAGTTACTCATGCTAATGTATTTCTAATTCACTAAAAGCACTTGACTTGTTAAGACTAATTCTACGCAATAATTATTACTACAACTCCAAAATGACCAAATTACGCAGCCCAATACATTTCACTGAATCAAAACGCGAATAGTTAAGACTAATTTTACACAGTTGATGTAAAAAAACTCAATAAGTCTCACATGTGAGTGTTGTCCCACATTAATAAAAAAGAAGAGTGTTTACCACTTTATAAGCTACGAGTTGTTTCCTTTATTGTCAATTGGTTTAAGATGAAGAGCATATAAGTCATATTTATTATTGTATGAGAAAAAATGATTTTTTGCTCTCAAATGAGAGAGAGTGTAAATGGAGAGCAAAATAGGTTCTCTCCATTTTTCATTAGTGTACATTTCTAAGAATTATTTTGTCAACAATCCTTTTAACAATAGTCGATTTGTTCACAGACCAATATAAATCACATATTATCTTGTTTGTAAATTAACTAAACAAAGAGTCCATGTACTTTTCCACTAATAAACTCAAATCTTACGATAACGGTTTTATAAGAGCAATTATGAATTTGTGATCAAACACATTTCTAAAAGTAGTAGTGTTGCGATACTTAGGCTATAAGTTCTAAGAATTAGTCTTGTGTAAGGCGATATTACACTAATATAGTTATAAAACGGGTCTAAATACTACCCTATTAGTGGATAAAATGGATCTAAAAAAATACTTATATCATAAATTTGTGTAGAACCGTTTTACACAAATATTTGTGCAGCTCTAGTACTCGTCTTATGTACTTTCCTTGAGTCCAATCAAATAGTGCTTAATCTAATTTTTTTTAAGTTTCAATATGATAATCTTCTTTATTAATATTTCGAATTGTAACATATCTCGTTAGCCGCTCACCTTTTTCATCCCTTGTTAGTCTCCTGTAGTGTACTTTAATATGTCTAAGGAAAAGAAAAAATTATAACCAATTAAATTTTCTTTGTCTCAGTCAATAGAATTAATAGCAAACGTTTGACTTATTTTGAATCAATAGTCTACATTTAACTTATTTTTCCCTCACCAAATAAAGCAAATATAAACTATTCACTGAGATAAGATACATAGTATATAATAACAGTATTAAATACTTAGCTTATTTGAAGTCAAATAAAACTCCTCCATAACAACGTAGTATATAATAAGAATATTAAATACTTATCTAAAGTCAACTAAAACGCTTTGATAACCTTTTTCAGTAAAGATAGGATAATTAGATTAACGGGTTTTTCTAACGTGTGCCCTAAGGGCACACATTAAGAAGATAAATTTAGGAAGATTCATTAGATATCCTCACTAATTATGGCACACAAAGTTTATTCTTACATTTCTTGTGAGAATATGTTGTGAATCTTACCATATTTATCTTCTTAATATGTTCCCTTAGGGCACACATTAGAAAAACCCTTTGAAAAAAATAACATACAACATAAACCATTAACATCTTTGATTATAATATACATCTTCTTGTATCGTCCGAGTTACCTGATATATTTAACTTTCTTATAATCTAAACTTGTTGTATCTTGGAGATGGAATAGACATCTATATAGGTCATTGATCAATATCCGTATTTGATTTTACATCTTTACAAACAAATGAAAGAAATAACATACATGGGTACATAAACCATTAACATCTTTTACATTTAATTTGAAGATAAATACTGCATGGTTAACTACTAAACTACCGGATTTGTAATCTGTTTGAAATAAAATACGGAATAGCAATTACTACAATTGTACTATAGAGTTAATATAGTGCAATAGTGACAATAGATATACTCCGTAATATACATGAATGTTCAACCCAAAGAGGAACAAATAGCTGGTACATGGTCATGTACGTACTCATGGTGATAACATATAGCTTTAAGTTTATATTGTACTCGTGGTGATAACATCATCGTCTCTTCCGAATCAAGTAGTGTAAAAATAAAGATAGGTGTCTATATCTAGCTATTATGTGTTTGCTGTCGGACGGAAGATTGGATTTTTGATCATCTCTTATACAGAGTAATATTTATTTTCTCAATCAATAGTTGTGCCTAATAATCCCTTTAGTTAAGTAAATCATTCAAATTGTTGGATCGGAATAATATAAAAATATAGACTCGTCGCATGCTTAAAACATACCACAGGTAAATTATCCATAAGCGTCATTGGTAATCTCTACATAAAATCATTCGATTCAACGTACAAACAAAACCATTACATAAAAGATAGTAACTAAAATCGAAGAATAATAACAATTACAATGTTCACCAAGATAAACAACCCTATATTCACGGTTTTCACCATTACATTAACATGGGGATGCGCTGCCAAAAAAAATATACATGGGAATGTAGACGCGCTTTCGTCTATTACAATAAATATCACCAACAACAATAAGAAGAATGATAAAAGAGAGCCTGAAACATACTTATGTTAAGAAACAATGTGAAAAGTTGGAAAAATAAGCCGGCCAAGACTTGTTTATATACTAACGAAATTTGTTAGTGCGTCTGATTAAGGATTCTAACAAAAGATAGAGTTTGATGGTTTATGATAAACTTTATCTAGTTGTAGTTGTATTAGTTAATTTTTTCCAATCTATTCTTTAAGAGTTTGCATATAGTACGTAGATATATTGAGGTGTTTTGCGAAGGTTGGAGACTCTATAATCGCTCGAAAAAAGCTTCCTTTAATAATATAGATAGATATATATACTAGCTTTAATGCCCGGGCGATGCCCGGGCCACTTGTAATATTCTGTCTCTTAAACCACCGTTTAACGTTAAGTTATAAATAACCAATACAATTGTCAACTCCCATCTACAAAGGCTATGTTCTTTTGTTCTTTTTTGCTGAATAGAGCTAAACTATACTGAATTGAGCTAAAGTGAGCTGAATTGAATTGAAATTTGCTCAGATGAATAGAGTTGAAATCAGCTGAGTTTAACTGAACTGAAGTGAGCTTAATAAGAAGTGAAATTAAGCTGAAAAGAACAGGGTCATCCGAATACATTTACAATTCACTAAAAGCTCTCGAATAGTTAAGACTAACTTTACATAGTCATTATAACTTATAAGTACTATAAGTCTATTATTAGTATCAAACACATTTTAAAAGGGGTGTTGGAATACTTAAGCTTTTATACACAACAAATGGTATAAGAAATTTAGCCAATTATAAGTTAATTTTCATCATAATCGTATAAAATTAAGATTAATTTAATAAATATGTTATTTTATTAGGTTCATGCTTAGATAACTCAACTCAAACACGACCATGTTAAATATCGTGTCATATTTCCAGTCCACTTATATAAATGGTCATTAAATATCAACCCAAACCCGTTAACTTTGTGTCTTTCGTATCATATTTTTGGCTTATATAAGTGTTTGCGGCTCTCACCATACGTTCGTCTAATAAGAAAAATATCAAAGATAGCTCAATAATTGACATAGCTTATGTATAGTGACTTAACCCCTAGCAAGTAATTCAGAAAACATACAATTTCCACATTACGTTTTGATATTGTCTTCTTCTACTTGATATAACTACTATACATCTTGTGTTGTAAACTCTTAATGCAATGTACTCTTATTGACGTTCCAAATTTATCTCATACTTTTTCTGTTCGATTGAATTACTTACATCTGTTTTTGGGCCTTATTCATAAGTTAAGAGAAATATTTAATACAACTTCTAATATATAACACCTAAGTTGCACCCATACGGCCACACGGAGTACTTCAGAAATTGGTCATCCACTCATATCTTTTGAGTAAGTCTCGCGTGCAAGTATTGTGAGACAAAGAAATAAAATAAAGTAAAAATAAGTAATCCGGAGTTGTCAATCATGTTAGAGATCAGACTCATATTAAAATTGGATAGTGATAGGGTGTCACCGAGTGACGTTCAAATTGGGATTATGGTTAGAAGAATATGAACGAATGTAAAAGAAAAATTGGGAAAACAATTTATTTGCGACACTTGTCCCTAATTATACAATCTATATCTATCAAGGTATGTATGTGTACCTGCACAATGAATTTGTATGACAAACATAATATCATGTAAAGTAGGAGAATAACAAATCATGCATAGTTATAAAATCTATCACATGAAACAATACATTATTGGGTTTTTCCCTAAACACTCGTGTAATACAAATACTGTGAAATCGACTATTAGACCAATTTCTTAGTCCATCCTGAAAAGAAAAAAAAAAGCATTTAGTTATAAAACTATGAACGAATGATAACATTCATTAAAAAATCATAAATCTAATATAAAGAACATGGTAATAGCATTAGCTACCTATTTGGCATTGACGTTGTAACACTACTGTCAAGAGGGCTTTATTTTCCGATTTTCGTCCAATAATCTTAACTCTAATGTTGTTAATACTTTTATTTGTACTAGTCGTTGCTCAGCGCCCTACCGGGCGCGGTGTCCCAATTTGATTAATCGTATAAAGTACCTCGTTAGCATGTATCGTAGTGAAGTTTGATATTGTGAGTGACATTTCGTACTATTTGTGTATTACACAGCAGAAAAACACTATGTACAACATATTATGTTGTAAAAGATTGGAATTAATAGCATGGTAAAGGGTACACAACAAAATGCAGATTAATAAAAGACGTGATGAGCATAACTAACAACAAAGCCAAGAGATCTTGTGTTTGTTAACAACAAAACGTTGTGCGTGGAGCAAAGGCAAGTGGTGTATTAATGATACACTTTTCAAATCAGAAGAGTATTTTGCTTTCATAAATCTTATAATAAGGCAAGTTCGTGTTTCAGAATGATCTTATTCCGTCACGTATAAAAGAGTTACCATTTTACTCCCTCCATTCAACTTCATTCTACCACTTTCCTTTTTCATGTTTGCCAACGCGTATTTTATGCGCTAAAAATCGCTAACTACGTATTTGCAAAAATTATAAAAGAGATTTTTAATGTACTCGTAAAGACGAATCAAATAAGAAATCACTTGAATATATCTTCACTTACGTATCGAGAGAAAATTGAAATTGAATACTCACTTGTAAAAAGTGTAAAAAAAAATTGGTAGAGTGAAATCGAATGGAGGAAGTATATGAATTTTATTTGACCCGTCACAAACTTTTGAGGAATATCGACCGTCACAAATGAGAATTTGTGATTAATGACACCAAGACCACAAAACCAGCCGAGTACCAATATTCCCGATAAACTCACCAATCTTCTTGTTTACCACCACCACCAAATTGAACAATAAATCATATGTAGAAGGTTTTAATGATATATCTCACTTCTGTAAAAAGTAAATGAAAACATTTTTTTTTACCGTAACTGATAAATTGCGGTGCCTCACTTTGGTGACATGGTAAGTGGAAGTTGGAATTATCGAGTCAAAAACCCTATGTTATCCACCACGTATTCGGAAATGGTGACGTAGATCAGCAGATGTAAGACGCTTTAAAATATCATGTATAATAGAAAACTTCACATCACAAAAGTCGGAAATTCGAGTGCGAATGTGTAACGCTACAAACGAAAATGGAACATAGGCATGGGCCTCGGAGTTTATGCATTGCAGAATATGTTTTCAGTTTTCACTAACACCATCTGGACAGAGGCGACTTTAGCCATTTACAAATGATATAGTGCTGAACTATATTACGAAGTACAATTCTCAAATTTGTAATGGAATTGGCGTTTTATGAAGTGAGATCCTCAAGCAAAACTCCGCTCAACGTCTGGAACATAAAACTGCACTGCAATTTCAAAACAATATTTAGGACACGAAAAAAGAAACATAGCTCGATTAGTTAATACCATATCAAACTAGACACTCTCTCTATCAGTCAGAGTAACATTGGCTAAAACTTTTAAATGACACTCCCAAAGAAATACTCCCTCCTATTCAAAATAAGTGTCTCATTTGCCATTTTCGTCAATTCACATAACTGTCCCATTTGCCATATTTGGACATGATTATTTACTTTCCTACCCTTGATTATTTTCTTTATTTACCACCCCAACCACCCATAACCCATCATATTCAATACTTTTCATTATTTAACTCCTATATTCTTACCCCTATACAATAATTTTCATTATTTTAACTATATTCCTTAATTTTCGTGCCATTGTCCAAACGGGACACTTATTCGGAATACGAGGGAGTAATAGGGTAAGTAGAAAGTGTTAACCAGTTGGTCGCATATTAGAGTTTACTGTCTTTGTTATATTCAACCAAATTCGGAATTACTACTAATTCTTAACATGGTTTTAGGCAGGAAATATTAAACTAAACAAAACTTAAGATTAATGACAACCTATGTACATGAGTACATGACGTGCACTGATGTAAAGGTAATAAAGGAAAGGAATATCTAACGCACAACAAATAACAATGGTTGTTCATCAAGTCGATGTCAAGCATTACAAAGGGACTCAAAGCTCGTATCGTTATCATACTCTCCAATCTCCATCCTACCTCCCATCAAACAAAAGAACAACCCACACACGCACACACCAAACCGCCAGGCGCCATCGTCCATCGACGCTCGCCACCACTAAGTATTGTCATACTTTCCACCGACAATACTTAGTGACCCGCAACAATACTACCGACAGTAAACATATGAACATGCAATGACTATTTTAAGAACACTTAAAACAATAAAACTAAGGCCTTAAGACACATGAACGGGCTAGTACGTGCCTTTTTGTAGTACCATGAGAAGCTTGCAACCATCGATCTTTAAAATGACCTTTAAAATCGTTCGATGATGTCCAGTTGCAATACGCCATCTTTGATAAGTTAATTTCCAAACTGAGGCTGGCTTTTTTTTTAAAATAAAAATAAAAAAAAAATTCTAGATTCAATCAAACGAACCCAACTCTTAGAAATAAAGATGCATATAAAAATCCAACTTCCACATAGTATATGCAAGTATACTGCATAAACTATTCATTGTACTGGACAAACCTACAGCTGCCCGTTCCCCTGCTCCTACTCCCCCTTCCTCTCCTTTTACCCCTTCCTTCACTCTGCCTCTATCTCGCCACGTGAAGTGTATTAGGTGAAAAATGTAGCTAATTATATAGAACAAACAATGTCCCTTGTGTGAGTGTATTGTCGACTTGTGCTCTACAAAAGCATAGCCTTTTGGCTTGTTTGTCTACTTATCACAGGTCATTTGCGTTTGAAATGAAAACTTAGATGGAAACTACAGATAATTAAAAAGAAGCCTATAAAACTCGTTGGTATAGAAACATAAATCCTGATGCGGTCATTTCATGATGATGTTATAGATGGGTAGCTACTCCCATATAATAAGAATCAAATCAATGACAGATGTGCTACATATCCGAAGGCAATCTTAAGATTATGAAGAAACCCAGGCACGTACATTCTGCCTCCCTCCTCTTCTCCCTCTCCCTCCCTGTCTCCTACCGACTACAGTACCCTCTCCATCCCTCCTACTATTCTGTCGAGCCTTTCCCCCTCCCCCATATTTTATCCCTATCAATCAGAGCAAAACTAAGCACAAATTATCGACGCTCTCGTATCCCTCCATTTTACCTACCTTTACCCAAGGTATTATCTGCAGTGAGAACAACGGATAAACAAACTTAACAACCTCTTGAAACTATTATCATCATAATGACCTATATTTATAATACGGTAATAACCATTATTTGGAGTAAGTGGATTATCGGGTGTATGGGTAGATTCATAGTTACATAGGTTGGTCTCATCTTATATCAACACGAGACCACCTTTCTAAATACCAACTGCAGATAAAAAGCTAAGTGTGATGGCATTTATGCAAGTGTAACTGCCTACCTTGTATTGAGGAGTGAAAAAAACTTGAAGTTGTCCTCCATGAGTTTGAACAGGTTTTATAAAAGACAACATTAGACTCCCATCGGGAAGCATCTTTTCTTTCGAAACATTGAGATATAAAAGTTCACTGACTATGTCGCCCCTATTGAAGTAAGGCTGGTTCAACCATGGGAGAGCATCAAATTTTTCCAGTTTCGACTGTTATAAGAAAAGGTTACATATAAAATCAGCTCCTATTAATCATGAAGTCAGTGGATCAAAACGGGAAAAAAATACATTTTACATAGTTCAACATTAATGAGTACTCCTTAGTCCTGAATTACTAAATACATTTGTATTTAGAAAAGCTTACCCAATCCTTTCCCCTGACGTAGATGCACAAATTTCACACTTCCAAGTACCCTGGAAGAATAAATAGCATGACTATTTTATGGACAGAAACAAGGCAACAATTGAGTGAAGAAACCATGTATGTTTTTGTGAAACTAAAAATGTACAAAGACCTGCTCACCCCCTTAACTTTCTCCGGATCAAAATGAAGTTCAAGGGGGGCATTCTTTCTCACATGATAATAAGCATTAGCGAGGGTAAAAACTCAGTTAAATGAAAACAGGGTACGTCTAAGATGTCCTAATCTAAAGAATTTTGTATTTCATAGCGACCTGAAGTAGAGTAGCAGTCATAACTCAATTACAGAGCTGATAAATGACACAATGAAAGTAGTACGTGTTAGAATGCACCAAAATTAAACAACAGACCAGCTAGCAACTGCTTACGGAACAATCCTCGTATGGTAAGCAAAAGACCTATGTGTCTTTAAATATAGGAATGGTGGGCTCACAAATAGGCAAAAGGTAGAAATACAAGCTAAAGAAACTGCATTAATCATAAAACTAGTAGCAGCAAGTAAAACAAGCTCGAGTTGCTAGTACATTACCGAATCACTCACCAAAACCAGCCTAGTAAATGTAATTACCTCGCTAAATATTTTTTGGAATTCTACCGCAACCGCTGAAATATATATTTAAAAAAATACAAAATAAATGGTCGAAGTAGCAATTTGAAAACCACGCAATAGTATGTTGGAAAACCACACATCAACTCATCTCGCAAAATCACACAAAAGTACGCTGTATCAGTGATGTAGAGCAAAACGATTGAAAGGGAAAAATCAAGTGTTAGAATAAGATTGTGAGAATTTGGAGATGAAATGGAAGGTAAAGCCTGCTGTATCGGTGATGGAGAGCAGAAAGAATGAGGGAGAACCAAGGAGGCATAGCAGGACAATAGAAGAAATGGAAGGCCAAGATTGAAATGGACAAATGGACTGAGGTGCACTACCGAGGTGCTATTCCTAAGGAACGGTTAGGCCTTGTAAACGGTTTAAAGAAAATCCCATCATACAGAATGAAAGAGGACACAGCTGTACCAAAAACGGTAATAAGGGTAATGAAGAGCGACATTTTATCCCATTTAACCACTCTTAAGCTGAAAACAATCTGCTTCGTTCATCCATATTTAGCCAGAGATTGCCAAGGATGCTGGTCAAGAATACCAGGGGAAAGCATCTTAATGTAAGCATTCTGCCGTGAAAGACTTAGCGATATCTGAAGTTCTGAACAGAGCTGGCCCTAAATGTTTCAAACGATTACATTAACACCTCAGTTGTAATAACCCGCCATTAATGAACTGTATTGCCCTAGCTAATTACTCTAATTCTAAGTAATTGACAAAGTCAAATGTCATTTGCCTTAAATATACTAAGTCACGGGTTTCCATTGAGGGCTGAACTACTGCTGAAGTCACCATGCACTGTAAAAAGAAGCCCTGAAATTCACAATTTACCATGGTCAAACACACTAATGTCCTAACTTGAACTCTAATTAAGCGATGGAATAAATAACGGCCGTAGCTCCCAGAAAACGCAGCAATCTAATAATCCAAGGGCTCTAAATGGTAGTGGCCTGCAAAACTAAACTGAACCTCAAGTTGCGAAGTTTAATCCGGAAGGCAGCTGTCTTGCTAATTACAGTTGTCTATCTAGAAGCTGTACACTGTTGGTGCGTTGACAAGGGTTAGCCTAACAGGTAATTTTGACAGCGCCCAACTTGCTGGCAGCTCACTAAAGTACTAAACACCTACGTATAACTGTATGTGACTAATTAAACAGGAGTACTCATCTAGTTAAACTGTCATGCCTCATACCTAAACTAATGTAAGATGTGCGGACAGACATTGCAAAACGAACAGGCCAACACCTAACAAAAATTATCTCGTGCCCCTTCCCCGGTTAAAACCATTTACAGGAGAAGTTTAGTTATTCAATTTAAGGTATGAGATGTTCAAGCACCTAGCAAAAGGAATTCTTAGCACCTTTATAGTCCTCTAAGCGTAGGGAATTAACCCGTACAATTGCATATCCAGGACATTGAGAGGCGTCTAAGGGCAGTCGTCAATAGTAACTGCCTACCACCACAGAGCCCCTTAATCTAATAACGCAGTAGGTTAACTAAGTAGCCACCCTTAAATCGACAATTAGACATAGATCTCCCTCCAGTTTAAGAACCGTAAATTAAGTAAAACCAACAATCTATAACAGGGAACGTAATTAGCATAGTTCACCAGAGTTCAGCTAAGGCCGCCTTTAGCTAATAATAGAGGAGCCATTATAAAACAAAGAAACTCTAAACTGGGCAAGGCATCGTGACGACACAACTCAGTATACGGAATACTATTCTACCGAGTACAATAAAGCAATGCAAAATTACGCGGCAATAGTAATAGCACATACAACCAAAAAAACATCACGAAAAGTTTAATTGTGATCTGAAAAACAAAACTACTCTAGAGATTTACCTGCATTTGTGACAACTTCCTGGATTTGGATGCCTTGGTTCTTTGCTGACCATGAGCAGTAGGAAAGAACACTCGGGTTTTGTCGCGAGAAATAGTAAAGTAGGCTGCATGTGTGTGTATCACCACCCACATGGCGAGTCCAGGTCGCGTTAATAATTATGTAGCTGTCATTTGTACTCAATTAGTTTGATTTCCATCTAATATTTTTAAAAAATATATATGATAATACTCTTTCCTTCTTCACTCTTATAGTGTATATATAATTGCCAAAAAACATCATTAAAATTTCTACTATAAAGAAATATTAGTCATATGTGAAGTATATTGACATAGAATTGCTGCCTTTGGATGTGATATTGGCCCACCATATGAAGTATGTATTACCTGAAGTAGCAGAAGAGGAAGAATCGACATATCGTTGTAAACACTAAACGCCGCAGGGCACTGACCTTTCAAAACACCCAAATTACCGAAAAGAATACCTCAAGCAAACCTCGAAATTACATGAGTATGCACCAAACATAGGCAAACTCAGAAAAAATAAAAAGACGAACTTAGTGGAAAGACAACACTGCGGTGAGTGAAAAATTGAGCAACCAATAGCACAACTCACATATAGCGAAGCTTCCACGGTCTTTCACCACTTTCAGCCGCCATTCACCATCCTGGCTACCTGCAAAAAAAGCGAGGTCCATTTTTTCAGTCTGTGTTATGTGGCAGATCACAAAAAAACAACTTTAACTATCTATCTACACCTGGATATTTGGGGCAAGGAAGCAGACAAAAAAGGAGAAATTAAACATACGAAATGGTAAGTATAGAATGGAAAACAGAGATTAGGTTGTAACGTTACCATTCTAACAGGGATCTTTGACACTGCCAGTAGGATCATCACACTCGCCATTGTTAACCACGGGCGTCTGTAAAACCCTAGATTCCAGATAAAGACGGATAAAAGGAAGGCTGGAAAACTAAAATTGAAGTTGAAACAATTGAGACAGCTAGTTACACCTCGATGTTTTGTTCACAATTAAATAAAAGAAAAAGAAGTAACCTGAGACTGAAAGAATGCAGTGGAGTGGAGAGGATTAATCAAACTGACCCAAGCTCTATCTCATTTCCACGTATAAAATGTTTTAAAAACCGCAGGGTACAATGGCTTAGACGTCATATGAATGAATCCACCTGATGTGGAAGCCTTTACAACCTGCAAGTCGACGAGAAGTCCCGAAAACAAAATGAACACAATTCAGGAAATTGAAGCAAGACAAAACCACACAACGCACCACGAATTTTAAGTAACAACTCTTATCATCAGGCACCAAAAATGTCACACAAATCTCATATTCAGCCTAATGTCTAACAACAACAGTAACCCAGCAAAACATAAACTCAAGGGGAAAAAGACCATGTACAATAATAATAAAAAAAACACGTATAAGCACCAGATCGTATAACCAAAACTCCAAAAAACAACATAATCACCATATCCAACATAACAAACTAATTTAATCCCAAAAGCTTATCATAAAAAGAATAAAACCAAAAAGGGCAAAACGATTAGTGCTAACAAACCTGGAATTGGAAACCCAGAAGCTGATTATCACTTGGATATTGAAAGAACAAGACCAAAAGGCCCAAATCAATCAGCGGTACCAAACGAGCTGTACAACTTCATGTTCTAGAGGCAAACGAAAGTTAGAAGCGAAGCACAAGAGGAGAACGAAAGGCGGAACACGAAAGATAAGGAGAAGAGATGATGAGATGGAAAGGAATTGCCCTTTGAGGAGAAAATTGGAAAATGAGGGAGAGTTGGGAGTAGTGAGTTGGACCCTGTAAGAATTGAGTGATCTATCGTAAGAATTGGTGAGAAGAGAATGAATGAAGGCAAGGATTGAATTGGATGGTGGGGAAGAATGAATAATAGAACAGAAAGAATGAGGGTGAACAAATGAAGCAGAGCAGGGCAAAAGAAAAAATGAAGGGCAAGATTGAGAGGGAGAATCCTTAAAACCACATTCAGTAACCAGGCTGCAACATAAATTGAAAAGGGACATGTAGACGGTACCTATATAGGACAAATTGAATGACCATATCTACAATCTTATTTGACGAAGCCCTGACATGAAACGAAAAAGTAGTTTGATGATTGATTAAAAACCCTGTAATTCAACAATACCAATGCCGTAGAAATGGATCAACATCAACTTGATACATGACATGAAACTCTCAGAAACAAAACAACAATCCAAATCACATAAATATATAAAAAATGCAACCAAGCTTACCACAATCAGACTTGTAGAGATGTAAAAGTGGAGCCCTGCCAAAACTGCTTCGGATTTTTTAGGATTCCGCAACTTGGCTTATGACTACTTCTTTACAGACTCAGACTCTTATACTGCCCTAAATTTAAAAACAACTGAAGGATAGAAACAAAAGAATATCAAAAGAGCTACCAAGCTTACCATCATCAGAAGGAGCAAAGAGACGGGACATCATATCCAAAGAAGAGAAGTAGATGACCTGATAAAGCAAAGAAATCAAAACCTATTAAATAAAATAGACAACACTCACATCTCTATCAACATATATGAGGAACTGATATAAAGCACTAAAACCCTAACCCATTAAATAAAATAGCAAGGCCTCACATCTCAACCATCATATTTTCCGATTCCTGGTAATTGAATCGACCATTTGATTATTGAATAGGTCAACACAAGAATTGACGGGTCACCCAACTGATAATGGAGTGGAGTACATATGAGAAAGTGAAAGAGCACCTACCATATTATTAGAGAAAAGCAGGAAACTATTTTGCTCACGAGCGAGTAGCGACCGTCAAGAATTACTGCACCCTAAGTTCATACAAATTTCACCATTAAACATAGAATGAAGCAAAATCAGCAAACTAATCATGACTTATAACAAAATCAACAAGGCATAAGCAAATAACATTTATATAAAAATGATAAATAAAAAGCATTGGATAATACCACTAATAACAGCACCAAAAATAATACTCATGTAATAGGCAAATACCTGTAGCCAGAGACGATGACACATCTTGAAAATCGGAGGCCTCTCTTCTAAGAGTCGGCATATCCACCGAAGCGTAGTACATAACCTGATAAAGCAACAAAATTAAAACCCAGCAAATTAAATAAAATAGTCAAAACAAACAACTCTACCAACATATACGAGGAATTGATAAATGAACCGGCCAATTTATGATTAAATATACCAACACAAAAATCGACAGGGAGGCTAAAGGGGGGAACTAAGTAATAAGCTTACAAATGAGATAACACCTTTAAGGAAAGCCAGATCAGAAATGCCTATCCGGAAACGAAAATCTGCAAATATTAGCAACAATAACCATAACACTAATTAAAACCACAATTAACAAAAAAACATGAGATCTTCAAAAATATCAAAATCACAAAATCCACATTAAGAAAAGCAATACATGGGCAACATGGCCGCTAAATGGCTAACCTTTTAGTAGAACTAAACGCATCTTCAGCTCCAAGCTCGTCCCCACAACTAATGGCTCACAAAATAACCATCTCAGAAATCGGCGAACTAAATAAGAAAACCAAAAGGCGTGTTTAAAATGAACAAGAGCGGTCGAATATCTATTGAGCGGTAATTCAGGGGAAAACCGTGTAAAAACGATGCTGAAGTTTGCAGCACATAAATTCTGCCCCCAGACCCTGACTAACGGCGCCCGCAAGTCCCGTGAAGACATACACAGAGGATACTGGCCTCAGGAAAAGAAGAAAGACTGCAATAGAAATAACAAACCTAATCAATACTCGCCAAATAAATCAGTAGAAATTAGGCCAATGAAACCAGTGCTTGTGATTTATCAGACCCTTAATTAAGCAAACTAAAAATCTAACAAAACCCTAATAAAACAATCGAAATCAGTAGGCGAATAAAAGAGGAAATCAAAATAAACCAATTCCAAATTCCATAACCCTAGTTTGCAACAAAATGTAAAAAAAAAACTCATTTGAGCGACATTCAACATGCCAATAGACTTTCCCCCATCAAATGAAACCAAAATAAACCAATTCCAAATTCCATAACCCTAGTTTTTACATTCTCGGATTTCCAACCATCAATTGCGAAAATTAGTTCAAAACTGGATGTCGAGAAGATTATCTGAGCAAAACCAAACCACCTCGAAACGCAAAATCCAAACCTGTGAAAGCTAGGGTCGAAGTTCCATCAATCAGGTGCCAGAATTTCTATGGATGTATAAAAAGATTGTGAGTTTTATGAGTAAACTTTGAGCAGTATCGGTGGTGGAGAGCGGAAGGCAGTGAAACGAGAACGAAACGAAATAACTTTGAAATCATCAAAAGCAAATAGAAATTCAGATTAGCAGTCCATACCTAGGTTTTGCCGAGGGAACTCAATCGCAGTGTGAGAAACAAGAGAGGGATGAGAATAAGTGGTGGAGTGAAATGGCTGAGGGAAAAGGTGAGATTGTGGCTGTGATTTTAGGATAAATGGAGGGACGAGATCTTGAAGAAGGATCAAACGGTGGAGGATACACTTGTGGCCATACTGTTCATAGCTACAGTAAGAGTAAGTTTACTCTTTTTACTGTTCATAGCTACAGTAAGAGTAAGTTTACTCTTTTTAAAGGTTAGGGATAGAGCCTACGTAAATACCACAATAATGCATGAAGTCCTTTCGAAGCAAATGTAAGTGTGCTGCAAAAATAGAAAAATAAACGGATCAGTGTCTCTGAACAAATAAAAAAATTCCGCGAAACCAGAAAGACGTTGAATTGTAAACTTTGTGAAGAGTATAATACAATTATTGTACACACAATCACATATAATTAATAACCGCATATTGTACCTGAAATTACAAACAAATTAAACAATTAGTTAAACTATATAGTAAGAATATGAGCCAATATGATCATAAGCAATAAGCAAGCAATCACATTATAATTTAAGCAACACAAAAAATACGCACAATCAATATCACAACAAAGTTCATCCTACATTACAATAAAATTAGATTCAATTTGTACGTCTACACAAGAGCTTTTATTTATAATACATGTTAAAGTCTTTGAAGTTGTATCAAATTCGTTTCAATATTTAAGAGTATTAATAAATCAATCGATTAATTAGTACTTGATAGAAATTGTAACAATAAAAACTTTCACTCTAACACAAAGACTACCAAGTAGTGTACGTGATTTCAACTCAGATTATTAAATTAAAATTCTTTAAATATGTTTCTTATAGCTCTTAGAATTTTATAAAGGTTTGGTTTTCCTTTTTTTTTCATTTAGATAAAATTTTCCTTTAATAATATAGATAGATTTTATAGATTTAGTTATTATTTCTAGATATATTTTCATTAAATAAGTATTTTAGGTAGTTTTGAAAAGCTGGACTCTCTATAATCGCTCGAAAAAAGTTTCCTTTAATAATATAGATAGATATAGACTAGGTTTAAACCCGTGATGTTAATTTGGGCTAATTTGTGTTTTACTTTCATAAATAAAATTTTTCTCAAGACTTTGTTAACCGTGTCATGTCGTGTCCTCTTTATTGGTCAAGACACTCTGTTGACCATGTTTACGTGTCCTAAAATTTCATGAATTACGTGTCTAACACTCCGACACTGACATGTGTCGGCATGTCTAAGTAACACAACTTTTTGTATACCAATCTTCTTACTGGTTGATCATGTAATACCCGCCCTTTTAGGGACCCGTTGACCAGCATTGACCGACCTTGGGAGCAGTAATAGTCCTTAGAAATACTTACCAAGATTGTCTTGTGTCTTGAGTTATGGGTGGTACTCGATAGAGTAGAGGCTACTCGATCGAGTAGCTTGAATACTCGATCGAGTAGGGGCCACTCGATCGAGTAAGTGGGGTTACTCGATCGAGTAGCGTCTTTTCAGCGAGGGTTTATAATCGTGTTTTCCCATATCCGCAAATCATTTTCGCCACTTTATTCTAAACCTAAATGTCGTCTCTTCTTCTTTTCCTTCACCTATTACCTTCCATGGGAGCCTTTGAGGATGCTAATGCCTTGAGGATGAGTTGCTTGAGTCGGGTAGCGGTCTTAACGCCGTTGTGAGATGAGTAGGTATGTCATCATCATCGCCTTTGTCGTTGTCTTTCTTTGTATAGTTATAGAGGTAGTAATAGGCTTGTGTATGGTTTGTTTAGGGATGCTTACTTGGTTGATGTCATGTGGCTAATCGAGGAATCGCTGCTTTTGGTTAAAGGTAGGTTCGCCTACTCAGTTTCTGTTGTTTGTCTAGTGTGTCGACGGTGGTGTCGTTGTTGTATCGTTGTCGTGGGGTTGTGTTACACGGTAATTGGTTGGTGTATGCTGTTCTATTGGTTGTTGTTCTGTTGCAGCTGTCTGTGATTGTTTGTCTCTAGTTCTCGAGGTGCGTCCTCGGCTGAGTGGAGTCACTTGCGGGAGTGGCTTCACGCCCTAGTTTCGCCCTCCGTGGAACCCACCACGGGAGGGGATGTGCATATTAATGGGACAGGGTTATCGCTCGATTTGATGAGCGGGGCTTAGGTGGGAACGGCTGCGGTCCCCCACTGGCAGGGCTGGTCCAGTGGACAGTCGGTGACGGAGATTAATTGGAGGGGGGTGTGATTGTGTGTGACTGGTTGTGTTTGTATTGTATTGGCGATTGTTGTTGGTTTATGCTGTGTCTCGCCTCGTTTACTGACCTTGTGTGGTTGTCTTGTTTGTTTATGTGTCTGCCGTGATCCCTTATGGTGAGCAGTCAGTCTTAGCAGGTGTTGATGTGGTTGATAGCTGGAGTCCTGGCAAGGGTGTGTCGTCACGAGTTCTGATAGAGATAACATGTAGCTGACGAGTTGTACCTTTATTTTCGTTAGTTGGTTGTAACACTTGTAATATAACTATAATTGTTCTTTTATCGACTTTTGATGGTTTCTTACCTCGGGCAACCGAGATGGTAATGCCCTTATATGCTAAGGAAGGTCTGGTTAAGGCTCCTCGGTATATGGGGGTGTTACAAAGTGGTATCAGAGCGACTATTTTGGAACATGTAACAAATGAACCTAATGAACGTAGTGAGTCTAATAAAATGAACTTGGTGTGTGTATAATGGGAGCCCCAGCTGATGCTAGATTTTGGGTGAGTAGGCGCCCTGATTTCAAAATCTTGGCCTCATTGTGCTTAAGCCAGTCACTGGGTATGGGAAGGTGGAGTTAGTAAATATGTGCTTAATGTGTATGTTGATTATGCGAGAATTGTTTGTGGTTAAGTCTTTATTGAAGCTAATATCGGTGCGATAGCTACGTTAGAATCGTGTATGGTGAACTTGTGGTGGAGTTATGGTGCGTATGCGATGGTAATGAGAAACGTAGAAGGGTCGGTCTATATGATAGAAGTGTGTGAAAAGAGTAGAGGTGTATGCAGTGACATGAAATGTGGCAATGATTGGTGTTTGTTTCCGGTTGTTAGTGATGGAGAGTTCTATAAGAATTTGTAAGTCTTGTAGTAGCCATACAAATGATAGCTAAAGAAGTGTCGAGTTATAATGAAAATTTTCAAAATAGTAATGGGTATATGCAAAGTGTAATGGTTGAAAGTTTCCGCTTGTGTGGTGATTAATTTGTGTAGAATAATTTGTTTATGTTGAAGCTGGAACATGTTAGTGCTACACTTGGATGACGCATGGAAAATTTATCGTTAATTATGTGTTTTGTATAACGTGAGTATAAGTTTGTTAATAATGTAGTAAGACAAGTTTAGCCATAATATAATGAGATAGTTGCATATACGGATGACTCGGTAACAGGTAAACTGTGTTGAGTGCAGTTCATGATAGAATAATGTGATGTGAATTGTATTCGATAAGACTGTATGATATAATTGGTTAGAAACGGTGATGTATGAATGAGTACGATAACCAGTGACGATTTCCGAACTTGGTTTGGAATCGACACGTGATATTGTTTTGCAGGAACCTTCAGCTAATTTTGTAATTCTGACCGTGAACTTAATCTTACTTGACCGAGTGCGAGAGCTTACTAGACCGAGTAGACCTCACTCGATCTAGTTAGGAAGCTATGACGTCGAGACGTAGGAATTTATTACGATTACTCGATGAAATAGCACCTACTCGATCGAGTGGAGGGCACTCGATCGAGTACCCGAGGCACTCGATCGAGTAGGCTACAGTACACGGATTTCCGCGGGTTTCATAAAACCCTTGTTTTTCCCTCATTCTTCTTATTTCTTCTTCTTTTGCAAACCCTAACTTTCTAATCTCTCTAAAACTCTTGCATTCTTGTGTTAGTGGTGATTAATTTGGGTGGTTTTTATTGCTTTAATTAGTTCTTGCACTTCCTATTTGATCAAGGTATAAATTTCTTTCCTAATTTCATGTTTTTATCACTTAGAATTAATTGGGATGGTAGAATAATCTGAAATTTCGGTTTATATGGAAGAAAAGTTGCTTGTAATTGTTGTATAGGATCCACATGCTTCCCTTTCATGATTGTTGATGTTTATTGTGCTAAAAATAGAATAGAAATTGCAAATTTGGGGATAAATTTTCTAGGGTTTGTGAAAATCAAATTGATTTTTGGGTGTTTTCTATATGATGAGTGATGGAATTGAGTAGTATATGTTGCATATATCATGTTAGAAGTTGAATTTTGTGATTTCCACCTTAAAATTTGCCTTAAAATTCCGTCTTAAAAGTGCCCAAATTGAAATTCGTCTTCTATAATTGAGCTTTTGTTTTGAATTTGAATATATGTGTAAGAATTAAACCTCTGATATAGTAGTAGTGATGCCAATTCGTGCTAAATATGTCAAAATTGTTACAGCTATAGAGACCGTCTGACTGTTTGAATTGAGAAGTTTACTCATGATGTTGAATGTCTGTAATGGTGTGTACTTAGTTGCCCTTTTATGAGCATACATGAACGTTTTACATGTTTTCAAGTATATATGGAGTAGTATTTGAGCCATATCTTGACAGTTGTAGTAGTCGAGTAAATCATGATTATCCATGCTAAAATTCTCTAAACTATGGAGAGCGTCTGAGATGCACTAAACTGAAATTATACATATCAAAATTGGGAATTGTTGGTGATGGTGTGTACATAGATGTTTTACTCCGTGCTTAATTTGTGTAAATTACATGTTTCAAGTGCCTATGTTAGTATGTTTAAACTGTATGCTGAAACAGATGCCGAGACTAAACCTGGGAACCCGTCAGAGTAAGAGGGGAAGGGATTCACAGCCCGGAATTGGGGAGGGTAGTGGACCCGTAGTACTAGTTGTACCGGAATACCCTTCAGTAGTCTTTGTGGACTACAAGCAGAGGGAGAGGTTCGTAGCTTTACAGAAACGGAAGATGAGACCCACTCGTTGTGTGGACACCACACTTCTAGATGACCTGGGGATTGAGACGGATGTCCGTCACATTTTTGAGACCTTGGGGTTCACGGGCTTGTATCGTTTAAGGAAACATTCCTATGCCTTCCTGACTTTGGAGTTCATGAGCTCGTTTAAATACGAGCCGAAAGCGCAATCTGTCGAATTCCGTCTTATGAACACGAGTTTTGTGCTAACCATGGACCTTTTTGCTTCTCACCTTGGGTTGGCTAAGCCTCCCAAGGGATCCATCCGCGACATTCCGGCTGAGTGCGGGGTTTGCCGCCTAATGCCTTGTCTTTCTGGGAAATCAGCTCTCACCGCCAGCAACATGTTAATTAACGATGTGCAGCACGTCACTTTGAGAATCTTTCTTCGTTCTATATCGAATCTTCTTTATGAGAGCCCTGACATGAGTAAGCTGAACTCTCACGAGTTATTGCTTTTGATGGCTTATCTTAACCCGTGGACCTAGAAGGTGGTCTTCAATGCTCCTGCCATGCTCTGTGCTAGCCTTGCTTTGATGGCTACTTCTACCACTCGGCACTTGACTTGTGGTGCTTTTGCCACTCGGTTAGCTGAAAAACTAACTTCCTTTGAGGCTTCTTCTGAGTACGTTCCTCTAGTCACTCCATTGCCTACCATGGACAGAGATTACTACCTCGACCTAAAATGGTTGAGAACATTGGAGGATGGTAGCCTAGCATGGAGGGTGTGGGGTATGAGCTGGATGAGGATACGGGCTCCTGAGCACCTTCCACCGACTGAGCCTTTGGATGCGGTCGATTCTGATGAGGATGCACTTCGGCAGACACAGACATACCTCATTGACGACACGATCCTTCAGGTGATTCCCGAGCCGAGGAAGGGGGAGAATGTGAGAGCGGCCGAGGATAGATCCAGGCTAGGGAGGGGACCACGTCGTGTGAGGAAGAGGACGGTTGAGACCCAGCCACAGCCAGCAGCACCACCGCAGTACCCTTTTCCTTGTTACCCCTACCTTGATACCCCGGAGACACGTTCGAGCTACTTGGCAGAGAGAGTGTCCTCTACCTTGACGCTCAGGAACATGCATGAGATGGCATATGCTCAGGGTATTGGGACCAAGGGACCACATCCAGTGTGGTGGAGCGGAGTTGGGGACTACAGTGGGGTTTCCACTCTTACGGGGTGGACCAGACAACATGGGGGACACCGCAGTCCTTTGCTTTTGGTGGTTTGACCCCATGGTATGAGAGTCCAGGAGCTGGAGCAGGGGTCGATGCGGGTCTTGGGTCATCAGGAGCAGGCACCTCGGGAGGGGATGGTGGTGGAGATGAGATGATGGATGAGCAGCAGTAGCAGGAGTGATACTCCTTTTCTTTCTCTTTGTTTATGGTTGGTTGTGTTGGATGGTAGTAGTCGTTTTTAGCTAGTAGTTTTACGTTTGGCTTGTATGGATGGCCATAAGGCCGGATTTGCTTAGTTTAAACATGTTTGCAGGATTTCGGGGGTCGGGTTGTCATCCCGACTCGCGCTTATGTGACATTTTATATACATAATGTGTGTTATGACAAGGAGATTTAGAGGTTTTGACCTGTGGCCACTCGACAGAGTGCCCCTCACTCGGTCGAGTAGCTGCAGGTATGACGGGAATGGAGCATTCTGATTTGGGGCTACTCGATCGAGTAGCTAAGATACTCGATCGAGTAGGGCCAGCTCGATCGAGTACCCTACATACTCGATCGAGTGGCACTGTTACAGGCACATTTCGTTAATTAAATTTGTTTTCATGGTTATATCATTACATGTTTTGATGTTTACTATGGTTGTTAATGATTAGTAACATGTTTGAACCGTTAATTTCATATGTTGGAAGTCGTGTTTGGATTGTGGATGCGTATTCGTAACGATTAGTACAAGTAGCAATCAGACCCACCCCGGATCCGTCTGATGCTAAGAGATCTCGCTTCTGGAACCTTAATGCCTACTGTCAATACCACCAAGGGAAAGGGCATGACACAGAAACCTGCTTCAAACTCAAACACATCATCCAAGACATGATCGAGAAAGGAGAATTGCCTTTGCCTCCGCCCACTAAACCAAACAACAAAACGAACCCTTTGGGAATCCATGCCATCTCCAATGATGAGCCGACCTTGGACTGCTCATACCTCATCCTGCCAATTGATGACGAGGTGAATGCCCTGGAGAAGGATGCCTCAGACGGGGTATTTGTGTTCAGCGTCGCAATTATGCTTGCCATGTTCCAACAAGTTGAGGAAGCTATAGCCAGTCTCTCCGAAAGTATCACCCGACTTGACGATGCTTACCGCCGACTGATTTTCAATCTTCCAAGACCACGCCCGAGGGAAGGTCCCCCGAACACCCAAAACTACCCTCACCAGGATGGATTGCTCCCGCGACCATTCTGGCATGCACCTCACGATAACCACCCCCACAATAATCAACCTCACAAAAACTACCCTCACAAAAACTACCCTCACAAAAATGTCCCTCACAAAAACTGCCCACCGAGGAATACCCCTCCAAGGTACCCTCGAGATCCCGAAATCAATGGCATCTGGAGAGATGATGTTGAAGACGTCTATATTATCCCAGGGAAGCAGGCGAAAGAGATCGGTCATCTTACCTGGTCCGGACGCCCCTATCAAAACCCGAACAATTCTACGGTCGCTCCAACAATGAATGACCAAGTTGTCCCGGACATAGACTCTCAACCCAAGGCTCCCGAGAATTCGATCCTCAAACAACTGCAGAAAGCAAAAGCCGAAATCTCAATTTGGCAACTGATTGCTACATCCTTCGAGCATCGGCAGGCTCTACTACAAGCCTTGGGAAAATTGACTGTGCCCTCTACCTCCTCCCCAAAAGAAGTGGTGGCACACATGACAAGGGATGTCCCTGATTTGAGTAACCCGATCATCTTCTCTGACGAAGATATCCCTCCCTTCTGAGCCAACCACAACCTGGCCCTGTATATCACCGTACAATGCCTCAAAAAGAATGTGCCTATGGTTCTTGTGGATGACGGATCCACGGTGAATGTCATTCCCCTCAAAACGGCTCATAAACTGGGTATCAAAGAAGCTGGTCTGGTCCCGACCAATCAAGGAGTACGCGCTTATGACGGCACTCGTCGTAAGGTCGCAGGGCTTATCACTCTAACTGTCGCAACCAGACCACTGGAGAGGCAAACCAGTTTTCAGGTAGTCGACATCGACGCCTCATTAAACATGCTCCTGGGACGTCCCTGGATTCACGCCGTCAAGGCAGTCACCTCAACTCTCCACCAGAAAATCAGGGTCCCCTTCAACGGGAAAACAATCACAATTCCTGCTTCCCAGATCAAAGCCGTCATGAGAAAGGGAATAGCCTCTCAGGCCATTTAGGAGTTTCCCTTGGTCCATAAGCCTCTTCAGGGCACTTGCAGAAGTTGACCCTATATTAGTGAACACTCTCTGGGGGCGCTCAGCTCTCTTGGCGGTTGGTTCAAGGAGGTTGACCTCATCAATCTTGTTCGTCTAACCATAAGGGCGAGATCCGGTTGATGTGGATCCCTGGTAGCCTCTACCGGTGGTTTTGGCTAGGACACCCTTTCGAAGGTCGTCTTCAATGTGTGTCCCAAGGATTTGCAGATCCTGGAAGGTCTTAATGTTTTGGTACCTCAATAAGTTGGCATACACCGGGCGGAGATTGTTAACAAACTTTTCCACCAAGGTTGACTCACTCGGCTTGCTGACCAACTGAGTGCTTACCCTCCTCCAACGGGTTAAGAACTCGGTGAATCCCTCCTTGTCATTCTGGGTTAGGACCTCAAGAGTACGGGTATTGGCTTGGATTTCGACATTGTCGGCATATTGCTTAGCAAATTCAACTGCGACCTCGTCCCAAGTAGTAAGGTTCTTCGGGTCAAGGGACTAGTACCATTGGCGAGGGATTGGTTTCAAGGATGATGGAAAGATCCGGGTGAAAAGTTCCTGTTTAACCCCTTTTATGGCCATGTAGTCTTTGAAGGCTCGAATATGATTGAGCGGGTCCTCTACTCCCTTGAATTTGGGCACATCAGTCAGGGTAATGTTGTCGGGTAGTTGATCCCCAACAGGTTCAAACCTTCGGTTGTTCTCAAGATGGATATTGTTACCCCGGGCTAGGAGTTGTTCTTCCAAGAGTTTGAGCCTTTTCTCAGTTTCAGTCAAAGGCAGAGTGTTGTGTTCTCCAGTTTCCTTGTTTTCCAGGGTGTCGATACGGATCTCGACACGATCCAGAGTGACCTTAAGAGCAGTGAGCAGGCTGGCTAGCTGAGCAGTTGTGACATCTCTGTTGTTATCATTGTTGTTGTTGGACGAAGTTGAAGACGGGGTCATGGTTCTGAGGCAGAAAAATGTCTCACATTACAACTCAATCCGACACGGTTCAAAGACTTAACGCAGACAACGTAAAGGACGAGACAAATATCAGACTCAACAAGACGAGGATGACCGTGCGTGGTACCTCGGTGCTGACTCGATTTATGACGTGAGGGTGTTGACCAAACCTTTGACACGCGTCCAACGTAGCGGCGTGATGCCATTGGGCGAATCTCGTGGTGAGACAACTCATAAGTAAAGACCCATAAGTACATTTGCTCGACTCGATAGACGCGAGGCGGAATTGGAATGGTGGACTGAAGTTTTCGAAAATATAAATTTTCAAAAAGATTCATTTGTCGTTTTATGGACGGCTTCCGAATATAGGGATCTCCGCAAGTCGGTCAGTTGAAAGGGTTGTCTTAAGTTTGTTTGCAAAAGACGGTTTTGAGTTTGAGTCGGCTCGGAAAACAATGTACTGTTTCCCAAGACGGTTTTTGAAATTCAAAATTGTATGTTTTGAAAATCGGGTTTGAAATGTTTGAAGAGGTCTCGGGGACAGTGTATGGTCCTCGGGATCTCAAAAGTGTCTCGAGAAAAGGGTGTGTGCTTTTCTCGGGTTTTGAAAGAGCCATTGTCGGCGTGAAACGGGTTAAAATCTGGGTCTAGACGCGGCGATTATAACGGCGTAAAAAGGTGATTTGAAATGGTTGTAGAAACCGAGTTTGAAAATCGTCATTACGACGGCCTAGGAAGGCGTGTTGAAATGGTTATAAAAACCGGGTTTTGAAAATTGTCGTTACGACGGCCTAGAAAGGCGTGTTGAAATAAATGGTTATAAAAACCGGGTTTAAAAATCGTCATTACGACGGCCTAGAAAGGCGTGTTGAAATGGTTATAAAAACCGGCTTTGAAAATCGTCATTACGACGGCCTGAAAAAATTTCTCTCTCTTTAACAAACTTTCTCTCTTTTTCGTTAAAAAAAAATAAAAACACCATTTTTTCATGATTTTCTACGCTACCCTGTTCTTCTACGGTTAATCCATGGCGCGAACTCGAGGTAGCATAGCGCGGAATCGTCCTAATACTAGTACCCCTAGAGCTTCGATTCCTTCTGATAGTTCACTTGTTGTTAATGATGATGTTTCCATGGCGGAATTTCAAGCTCCCATGGAATTGGGGACAGTTAATGATTTGATTTCCTCTGCGATTAAAGTGGCTGGTATAATTCGTTCTTCTCCTATTTCATCTAAGCTTTCTTCTGCTAATACTATTCCTATGTCTACTACTATGATTGAGCCAAACCCTAGTTCATCCTCGGATGTTCTAACGACTGATGTTTCGTCTAAGGTAGTTGCTAATTCGAAGAACTTGAGTTCTCTAGTGGATAATTCTGTGGTTCCTTCAGTTTCTTTAAAGTCTGTTTCTGTAGTTTCTGATGTTGTGGGTAAAGCTCCTGCAAAAACCTGGTCTCATGTAGTTAAAGCACCACAAAATTTGGGTATGAGCTTACATTTCTGTCAAAATAGTGATGTTGCTTCTGAAATTGATATTGATGAAACTGATTTTGTGGATGAGCTTAAGATTTGGGAATTCACTTTAATGGGTCATGTAATTGGGGCAAATCCAACTCTTAAAACTGTCCAAGACTTTGTAACGAAACAATGGGCAAAAATTGCAATTCCTGTAGTTCAATACTACAAAAAAGGGTGGTTCTCTTTTAGATTCTCTTCATTGGAGGATATGAACAAAGTCCTTAGGCTAGGTCCCTGGATGATAGGTGGTAATTTTCTGATTCTTAAACAATGGACTCGTACATTTTCTGGTAATATGGAAAGGGTAGCTAAAGTACCTGTCTGGATCCTTTTTCCGGGTCTGGATCCTTACTTGTGGTCTGAAACTGTTCTCAGAAAGATTGCTAGTAAGATAGGTAAGCCTCTTTTTGCGGACCCTGCAACCACTAACAAGGAAAAGCTTTCATTTGCTCATGTCCTGGTGGAAATTGATGTTTCCAGTGAGTTTGTTGAATCTGTTGTCATCAATACTCCTTTTTTGGGTCAAATATCTCAGAAAGTGGTGTATGAGTGGGTTCCTTTTTACTGTTCTGGTTGTGGCAAACTGGGGCATAAAATTTCTACTTGTAAGTGGCATAAACCTAAGCCTGTCTCTGAGAGCACACCTACTGTGCTGGCAGATGTTCAGTCTGAGTCTGCTCCCATTCAGATGAACACTGTGGTAGAGGAGCAGCTGAATGAGGTTCCACAGCCTTATGACGCTGACCCTTTCCTAGATGGTACTTTTAAAGAAGTACCTGGAGATGTTTTGCAGGATACTGTAGTTATTTCTTCTTCTCAGAATGGTTTAGTTCCTCTTGCCAATAAGTATCAGGCTTTGGAACCAGGAGAGATATTGGAGCCTGTTGAACTTGTTTCTGAGACCTCTCTGGAACTAGGTGCTACTTCATAAGGGGCCAAAACTGGAATGGTATCTACCCTGGAGAATATAGACTTGGGATGCTCTTTGCTAGGTTAGAGATCTTCAGTGGTAATGCCTTCCTCTTCTGGTCTTTCTTCTGAGTTGCACTCAGAATGTTCTACTGTAGTGTTAGAAGTTGAGAATGTTGTTCCTCCTGATAAACCTCAATGAAGATTTCTTCTTGGAATATAAGAGGGTTTAATTTCTTTTAAAGCATAGTGAAGTTAAAGACTATTTAGGGGTTAATAAAATTGATATTATGGCTCTTTTGGAAACCAGGGGTAAGGAGCATAAAGCTTCTAAAATCATTAGAAAGAAGTTTAGTCATTGGAATGTGGTTTGCAATTACTCTCATCATTATAATGGGAGAATTTGGGTTTTCTTTAACCCTAGTACTGTTACTATGCTTAGCAAGACAGTTGCTGATCAGCTTATTCACTTTAAGGTGCATCATCATGAGTCTTGCTCAACTTTTCATTTAAGTATAGTCTATGGGTGTAATGATCCTCTGGATAGGCATAGGCTATGGTCTAGTCTTGTTGCAGCTTCCACTGCTGAGCCATGGTTGGTGCTTGGTGACTTTAATGTGGTGAGAACTCCTTCTGAGAAATTGAGTAACACTCCTCTTGTGCTTCAGGATATGCTAGATTTCAATGATTGTCTTGCTTCCTGTCATCTTGATGACCTTTCTTGCACTGGGGTTGATATGACATGGACTAACAAGCAAGATTCTATGACTAGGGTTTGGTCCAAATTGGATAGGGTTCTGGCTAATCCAGGCTTCATTACGTCTTTTCCCAATGCTTTTGGTCACTTTCAGGAGCCTGGTCTATCTGATCACTCTCCTGTCTTAGTCCAAATTTCTCAGGACAAAGAATTTGTTAAGAGATTTAGGTTTCTTAATAGTTGGGTTGGCCATCCTGACTATTTACAAACAATAAAGGCAGCTTGGATTACTCCTTTGCAGGGTAGTCATATGTACTGTTTCTTTCAGAAATTAAAAAGTGTTAAGCATGCTCTTACCCAATTTCATAAGCAACATTTCAGCAACATTTCTCAAAGAGTTCAGTCTGCTAAGAATGCCTTGGTGGAGTGTCAACAAAAACTTGCTTCCAATCCTTTCTCTGATATTCTTATTCAGGAGGAAAGGCTCTTAATTGCTGATTATATCAAGCTTAAAGATCATGAGTTTTCTATACTTTCTCAGAGGGCTAAAGTAAAGGATATTCAGGACTCTGATTGCAGTTCTAAATATTTTTTTGCAAAAAATTCTAAGAGAACTCATCAGCAGGTTATTGGTGGCATTCATGATCACCATGGCAAGCTTCATATTGGGTTTTCTTCAGTTAGTAAATCTTTTAATCAGTATTATCAGGATCTGTTGGGGCATAGCTCTCCCACTACCCCCACTTCTTCTGATAGGCACTTCCTGATTAGAGAGATTTCTCCTACTGAAATCAAAGATGCCCTTTTCAGTATGGATTCTAATAGTAGCCCTGGTATTGATGGATTTTCAGCTGGGTTCTTTAAGTCTGCCTGGCAGATCATTGCCAAGGATTTTTGCAAAGCTGTGAATCAGTTTTTTTCCTCTGGCAAAATGTCCAAGCAGGCTAACTCAACTGTTATTTCTCTGATTCCTAAGAAGGCCATAGCTAATGCTGTTACTGATTATAGACCCATCTCTTACTGTACTGTCTTCTATAAGACAATTAGTAAGATCTTAGCAAACAGGCGTCAAAGTATTCTTCCTTCCATTGTTGGTGCTGAACAAGCTGCTTTTATAAAAGGTCGTAGCATTTTTTAGAACATAATGTTATCTCAAACATTGGTTAAAGGATATAATAGGGCTAATATTTCACCTCGTTGCATGATCAAGGTGGACATAAGGAAGGCTTTTGATTCCCTCCAATGGTCTTTTATTGCTAATATGCTTTCAGGTTTGGGTTTCCCTCAGCAATTCATTGGCTGGGTGCTTGGCTGCATTCAAACTCCTTGGTATTATTTAAAAATTAATGGAGAGCTTTCTGGTTTTTTTCAAGGGAAAATTGGAATTAGGCACGGTGATCCCCTTTCCCCTTACTTGTTTATGCTCAGCATGGAAGTCTTATCTAGATATCTCAGGACACTTTGTGGTAAGCCTCTTGTTTCTTATCACCCTAAGTGCTCTAGGCTTAAACTTAATCATTTGATCTTTGCTGATGACTTGATGGTCTTTGTCAGGGGGGATGTTCCCTTTGTTGCAGCAGTTAAGAGCACTCTTAGTCTTTTTGCTGAGCTATCTGGACTTCATGCTAACATAGAGAAAACAAACATTTATTTTGGAGGGGTGCATCCTGATGTAAAGGGGGTTATGCTTGCTGCAACAGGTTTCTCTGATGGTCAGTTTCCCTTCAGATATTTAGGAGTCCCATTGTCTACTTCTAGAGTCTCAGTGACAATGTTTGACTCCCTCATTCTCAAGATTAAGCACTCTATCCAACATTGGTCCTCTCACTTTCTTACCTATGCTGGTAGGGTACAGCTGATCAACTCTATAATATTTGGCATGGAAAATTTTTGGTGCTCTTGTAATCTTTTACCCCAAGAGGTTCTGCATAAGATCAATAAGCTCTGTAAGGATTTTTTTTAGGGAATACCGTTTGAAGGTAGAAGAATGGTGTTTAAAAAATGGAAGGATATCTGTTTGCCTTGGGATGCAGGAGGCTTCAACATCAAGGATCTCTCCACTTGGAATGATGCTTTGCAGTGCAGATGGCTTTTCTGTTGGCTCATACTACTGTGGGAAGTTGGGTTTCCTGGCATCAGGCTTACATTTTGCAGCATCAGTCTATCTGGTTTGTGCAATCTCAGGATAGTTTTTCCTCTAGTCTAAAGGGAATCTTGACTGTAAGGGATAGGCTGGTTGCTCTTGCAGGCAGTATAACTAATGCCTCCTCTTTGATAAACAGTTGGTGTTCTCATGGTAAATTCAGAGTTACTGCAGCTTATAGCTATCTGAGAGGTACTGTCTTGGCTGGTCCTTGGACTAAAGCTTTGACTCATCCTCGTATTGTTCCTAGTCATACGATTATTTGCTCTTTGGCAGCTCAGAAGAAATTGGCTACTGTGGATAATATGCAGCATAGAGGTCTTTATATGGTAAATAGATGCTCTCTCTGTGAAGTTCCTCTTGAGGATCATGCCCATTTTTTCTTTAATTGCTCCTTTTCCAAGGATATTTGGCAACGGCTTCTGCATTGGATGGGTATAAATCGTGCTGGTTCATGCTTACTTGCTGAACTTAAACAAGCTGGAGTTGGAAGTAAGCAGAATTGGAGGATGGCCTGGTTTTGTACTTCTTTGGCAGCTGCAGTTTATCAGGTCTGGAATGAACGTAACTCTCGTTGTAGATACCTCATTTCTGCACCACCCGCAAAACACCCGGTGATAATTGGGCAGCATGTTTGGTATGCGGAACGATTTGTGACAGTTCGTAAGTTTATCATCAAGTGATTTCTCAAACATTAATGTCTACCTCTTAGTTGTCATCTACGTGCCGATACGGTCGTTTTGACAGTAATTAGAGTACATTTGGAGTCCGGGCCTAAAACCGTCTTCATTTTCTGATAACTGTTAAATCCCGAGTCAGAATGTTCTGGAATGTTCCGGATATTTCTATTCCATATTTCACAATCTTTATTCTTTGGTAAACAATTTCCCGTAATATTCACATAAAATATTAAGGAAAATCGAATTATTCCGTCCTACCATAACTTAAACACGGAAATCTTTCTTCCGCAGGAGGAAACCACTTGGGAACAGACGCAGCAGGTGCTGCGCCTCTTCCAAGAGACGCAGTGGCTGCTGCGCCTCTTCCCAGGTCCTTTTCTGCGTAATTTTCGTATCTTTTCCATATCTTTCCGAGATTCACTTCCAAAGACTCTCCGAAAACCCTATTCCTTCACGTGATTAGTATAAATAGGACCCTTCGCTCCTCATATTTCTCACGCGAGTGTCCGCCCTTCTCTTCTCCCTTTGCATTCTAGACTTTTGTTCTTAATTTTTGGCGTCTACGTGCTTGAACATTCGACCACGTAAGCTCGGATCCTTCTAAGTACCAGCCTCGTTTGCATGACCGACCAATTTGACCAACTCCACAATCAATCAACTTAAATAATCTATTCGTTTTCCTCTTACGAGGGCACTTTCATATTTGCGTTATAGTTCGAGTCGAGCATCGCTAATCGATATCTTAGTCCATCTCGTTTCGTCAAACATGTAAGTCTGAGGGTGTAAATCTCTCTTTTATTATTGTTCTTTACCTTTTTGTACCATCAATTGTAAGGTTTACGTCGAAAATACCAATTAAAACCGATTTCTAAAACCATGCTTTAAAACCCTTTTACGGATTTTAAGACAAACCGTCGAGAAAGGACGCAGCAACTGCTGCGCCTCTTCGAAGGAGCGCAGTTCCTGTTGCGCCTCTTCGTGAGGCTGCCGCAGTTCCTTCTTCCTTTCTTCTTCCTTCATCCTCTGTAATTCGTCAATCTTTTGTTTGTTTTCGTTTGTTTCTTGTTAATTCTTTGATACGATAGCACAATAAATTCTCATGTATATTATTATTTTCACATACGTATAATTCATCATTAAATCCGACTTAAATCCCAAGTAATTCATATTTGCGGGTTTTCGTCATTAAAATCAATCCGGGTTGTAGAAATTCAATTCGTTCATATCGGGTTTCTGGAATTCGATCCTTTGATATATTTCCATCTGTCTATTATATTGTTCGTCATTAATTTGTCGTTAATTCATCATGTTTAGCTTATTTCATTCACCCATGTCACTAATTAATCATTCATTCATGTAATTAATTCGTTTAATTCCGTCTCATCCATGTTTTGTTGCTTTTATGACCATCAATCACATGTAAATAACGTGTTAATCACTTTCATCCGAGTAAATAATTTAATCAATCATTAAATTTACCGACGAGTACTAACAACACGCAATTCCGCTTCACACGGCCTGAATCGGTCGTCAGAATGACGCAAAGAATCGCGCGCTATTCTGGGGACGCAGCTTCTCATTGCGCTTATTCCGGTTGAATTCTGCCTCTGAACTCCGTTGTTGCCTGACCTAGTTTAATTAGTTTACGTATAATTAACTATTATCCATATTATCACCTTCTGATTTGGTCGTTAATTTATTTGTTTATTCTTTTTCTCAAATTATCCGTTCTAAAGGTATTTTCGACATAAATCGCTTATTCCATTGTAATTATTGTAATTTTCATTATTGTAATTTTCTTTTATTTTCTTTATCATATTCTTGTATTATTTGTATGTTTTCACATGTAATTGAACACTAAATCCTACTTCGACGTTAATTGTATGCTAAATTACGTGTTAACCGACTTAGCCTAATCTTCATATGTTAGGATTAAAACTTGGATGTTGCATTGCATGCATATAACCGACGATATATCGAGTATAAATGATGTCCCTAATCATTAGTAGAGGCCGCTATCGAGGCGGGCGGGATTAGGTGTTCGATCAAAAGAGCTTCCTAATACGTACCCTCACCCCTTACTCCAGATCTCTGTGAACATCCGTGTTCATTGGCATCCACGAGAGTCATTCTGGACATAGAATGCTAAGAGTAACGATTGCTTAGTGTTCATGTCTTTACTTTGTGTCTTGACATGGCACGAGGTATTCGAACGGTTCCAATTTCCCATAAAAATTGGTGGCGACTCCAACAAAAATGCAAACGCTTGTTCTCTTCCTCCCAAGCGCCCCCGTGGGCCGCCCGTCGTCCACGATTTGGTGACTCACTGGGGATAATACACTTACGTGTAGCCAAGGGTGAAACTTGAACAAGGTTAGGGAATAATTTGTACAAGACAATTGTCGGTTTTCATAACTCGGTCTTCCTAGACCGTTTTATTCGGCCTTCCTAGGCCCAACCCAACCCATTCGACCAATCGTCCCGTCTAAACGGTCCTAATTCTTATTTGGGCCTAAGGATGGATAGCGATTGACGTCATCCATACCATGATGCTTACTCTTGTTTGTATCAAGGGCCTTCACTACTTGAGGAAATGGACTAGGAATCGGCCTTACTCTTGTTTGGTACGAGCCTCTCCACAGACTTCGGGTTTGATGGTTCGGTATGGCAACCCACCCTTTAAACCAAAACCCTTTTAAATGCACTCAGCATCCCGTTATAATGCTTGTATGAATGTTTGTACCTTACGTGATCACCATTTCTAAAACAAAACCATGACGATTTTTTCAAAAATCAAAACCTTTTCTTTAATCAAAATTTCGAAAAAGGGGCCTTCAAATTAGCGCAAAACCGAGTCAAAACTCTGTCCGTTTGTCGAGTCAAAATCCGGGCCGCAAGCCCATTTCAAAACCTCACTGCGAGTCCACTCCTACAACTACACTATAGTTGACTAGGATACACATTTTCAAATTTTCGTCCTTTCTTCAAAGCTCACTCAACACAAGTGGCACACACCCACTTCACGAGTCAAAACATTTCTTCTTTTAGCAAGTGTGTTAGATTGGTCGATCGTGTTTTGATTCGTCATCAATCTCTTATCCAGTTTTCAAGATGCCTGGATCAAGTGAAACAAACCTCCACCAACTTCAAGATGGTAATGATCGAATCCTAGCCGCGCTAGCCCAAATCCAAGTTACCCAAGACCAAGTCCATGATCGCCTTGAGACCATCGAGGGCCGGATCTATGCCGTAGAGGGGAGGTTGCCTCCTCATGAAAGTGAAGTAGTAGGTGACTACGCGGATGAATCCAAGGACGAAAATCCTCCCATGGGACTAACTGTAGCCGAGAAAAGACTCCAATACTTAGAGGAGCAATTGATGTACCTTAAAGGGGATGACATTTATAGGGAGAATAACCGCAAGTACGAGGCCGTCAATTCCAAATTGCTAACCAACTTCAATATGACAGATATCCCTAAATTTAAGGGGCACGAGAACCCTTTGAACCACATCCGTGCCTTCAAGGATTACATGTCTATCAAAGGCATCAAACCCGAGATGTTCTTAAGGATCTTTCCTTCATCTCTTGACACCATCCCGAAGCAATGGTTCTACTCCTTAGAACACAAGAAGGTCGCTACTTGGGAGGATGCCGCAATCAAGTTTTCTAAGCAATATGCGGATAATGCCGAGATCCAAGTTAACATGCGCACTCTAGAGGTTCTTACCCTGAATGACAAATAAGGGTTCACCGACTTCCTAAGTAGGTGGAGGAAGACTGGTACCCAACTAGTTGAACGCCCGGATGAGGCTACCCTTGTGGAGAAGTTCGTGGACAATCTCAAACCTATCTATGCCAATCATTTGAGATACCAAAACATCAAAACTTTCAAGGACTTAACCGTACTAGGGACAAGGATTGAAGATGACATCCGTAAAGGACTCTTGTCCAAAACGGTAGGTCGAGGATATCAAGGCTCAACAAGTCGTTCATACGGCTCCACTAGCAAGACTGTGGACAAGGCCCTCGGGATCTGCGTCCGCGGGATCCACACTAGGCATAATCGACTCGAGGTTCTTTCGAATCGAATTAAGACAAATTAGAGTCGCCACCAAGTTTTTTGGGAACTTGGAACCGTTCAAGTCAACTTTACACCATTCATCGAAAAGCATAAAGCCAATCGACTACGAGTTATTAAAGATAAAGACTTGTACCCTATATCACTCGATTTGAATGACTCTCGTAATCCAATGGTATTTAGACGGATCCACAAACCATAGATCTTGAGTAAGGGGTGAGGGTACGTGTTAGGAAGACCATAAGGACACCTAACCCCGCCCGTCGATAACGGCCTCTACTAAGTCAAGTATCGGACTTCAAATAAGGTCGTAGCTACTGCGATATATGATATGCAAACATCGTTTTAAAACCCTAACATGTGACAACAATTTCTATGTCGTTTTAGATGCAACTAAACTAACTTTGTCAAAGTTGTAATTTAGCATGTGGGTTGATTGATCTAACAACATACAAAACAAAGCAAACAAGGCTTGATGGGAATGGGGGAGCCGTTGGGATCTACCCTATTACAACCCAGGCATTTCATGCCGACACAACGAGAATTTAGAGATACAACTCGATCTAAATACAATTGCTATATACGACACCATACACGACACATGGCCATTCGGCCTAGGAAAACGTGCACAAAGGGGTGGCCCACGGTTTACATAACTCACGGCCTTGGGTCACTCCTCGTAATGCGTGCTTTCGCTTAATCTTATCGAATTAGACATTAGGCCACACACCAAAGCATGCATTAGCATAAATCGGGCCATGTCGCTTTAAACAACATGCGATTTACTACGCTCTTACACGAATTGGAACACAACCATCTAACCAAATGAGACTAAGGTTTTTGAAGAAGTTTTGACTCGATAAAAGTAAAACAAACTTGAAAATTACGACTCGATGAACAAACTATAAATTACAAGCTACAAAACAACAAAGAACAAATGATATTAAATAACGAGGCAAGAACGACAAAAGGCACGGCCACCCTCACGGCCAAGCCACGTCCACCCTAGTTCCTAGGTTAGGTTCATTAGTTAGATCAAATGATTGCGAAATGAGTTAGGAAACGAGTTAGAAAACAAGTTAGAAACGACGTTGAACGATTGAGAAGATGCCACGCGAATGTGTATTCTACACGGCCTAAAGGGTCTAACTAGGTCACAATATTACAAGATTAACGCTTACTCATCGAGTGTTAATAAGAAGGTGCTAATCACGCACTCTTATACTAGCGAGAAATTAGGTGAAAAGAGAGATGCATTCAATTAGGTTACATAATTGTTGGTCGATTTTAATGCTTGTGTCGAAGCACCCTAACATGTCTAATTAGGTTATTTAATCGATATAAAGCCGTCTAAATGAATCGTATGTTAACAAACAAGGGTCGAACTAACATGTAACGGGTCCTAGGGTAGGTCGAGTTGAACGAAACAAGCAAGGGGTCAAAAGCGAAGAACGAAGTTAGGATTCGTTTTATTAATGCCCTACTTTGAACACGAGGATATGTAAATGAGACGGGGGATACGACCGACCGATGTGGCGGATTTCTTTCCCATCTCAAGTCAACGCGGGTGTTCGTGGTGGTACTTTAACTCATACTCGGACTAAACTAGTTTCATAGTTAATGATGTCAAACGATAAACAACGTAAAACTAACAATAAAAAACAAACATAAAAAAGAACGAAATAAAAAGGAGAAAAGGAGGATTTGATGCACCCTCAACCTACATGTATCGTTGACACCGTCTTGGGTCGTAATCAATGGTATATTTTATCTCGAGAGGCCGTCGTCGACGAAGGAACAAAGCAAACAACACGTTTTTTGTAAATCTGGACAGCAACATTCAAACTGCAATTTCTCACTCGTTTCACGGTGAAAATTAGATTTAAAAGATGTTTTGAAAACTAGAAAGAGAGTAGAATAAAGATCTTAAAACAAACCACGCTCGTTCTGAGTTATTGGGCACGAAAAACGAGCATAAACAGAACTGGACATACAGGAAAAGCCGCGAAAACAGAGTGTATGACACTCTGTTTTTCGAGGGGATTCGTGTACTCTCAAGGTCAATTTGGCTCGTGAATATTCGTCTAAGATGTAGATGGATGTTATATGGTTAATTAGGAACAAGAAACTCGAATTTTAATGGAGATTTGAAGGGGAAACGAATTGTATTTCGAGAAAGACACAAACTGTTTCAGTTTGGATGTCTCGGTTTTGTCGAGGGTTTTGAGAGGCAATTAGGGTTTGTTTCTGGAGTTTAATGCTTGTGCGTGACGGTAGTATGTATGGAGAACTTAGAGGAATGAATTTATGGCATAGGGGAGGTATTTATAGGGAGTTAAAGTAGGGTTTCGAAGGGTGAACAACAGCTTGTGTCTGTTTCGTATAGCTGTTGTCCAGCAGCTATTTTGAGGGTTTAGGGTGTGTTTTCTTGGTGGGCAAGGCATAGTAATATGGTTAGAATATTCAGGTGTGGATGGGTGGTCATGGGCACGGGTTTGGTAGCCGTTTGGAGCGGGTTTGGAAGTGTTTGATTGGGCTCGGGTTTGGAGAACGAAAACAGGGGGGCTGCTTGTTGCGTGAGGTTTGTGAAGGAGTTTGGACGTGGGTTAAATGGGAAAGGGCTTGGAATTATAGCTTGATATGTGGGCTAGGTGTGAGGTGAGATATGGGTCGCATTGGAGTCGAATACGGGGCAGTTTTGGTGTCGGGTTTGGGGCTGCAAAACAGAGCAGCAAAGGTGGTGTTGGGCTGTTTGGGACGTGATTTGGGAGGGCTAAGCCAGGGTTTTGTGGTGGGATTTGGCTGGGATTTGAACACGGGTTGGAGGAGAGGGGATTGGGCCGAAAGTGCGTCGAAAATCGAGCCCAAATCAAGTAGAAAACGAGCTCAAAATCGCGTATAAAATCGTCGTAAAAATCGAGTTCTTCAAATACGATTTATAAAACGATTTAAATTGATTTTTCAAATCAATTAACTAAAGAATGATTTTTCAAATCAAAAATATATTTTATTTTCAATAAAATAAATTTAAGAAAATAAATTCAAATTAAAACAATAAAATGAATTCACTTTTAAAAACAACATTTAATTTAAATATCATTTAAATTAATAAAATATGTAAATCGACAACGCTCATTCTACATCGTAAAACGAGCCCAAATAATGACAATGACAACCAAAGAATACATGTGTCCTATCATCATCGGGTGTTTGTCGGGTTCTCTATAAATTCCAATATCGACGGATACGGGTATCTACAGAGCCTCCACTTTGACTGAGGCTTGGACAAGGCGAAAGTCAAAGTATACCCCAGGTCCCTCTCGACCTGAGGATTCTGCGGGTCGTTTATAGTCCATTAGACTTGCGTATATAAGCTTGCCAGCCATAAGAAGAGATCATACCTGAAACTTCGTCGGGGATTAACTCTTGCTTCTGTTGCGTCAAATTGTCATCATTGGTCGTCGACCCATAAATTGCATATATGGTGGATTGAGCCTTATCCTTAGGCGCCTACGTATCCGTTTCTGACGGAATCAAACCCGCGTCGTAGTTCGGCCACTACTGACACTTGCCCAAAGTTTATCATCTGCTGGCATTTGTCTGAAATTCGTATCTGCTGACACTTGCCCAAAGCTTATCATCTGCTGGCAGGTGTCCACATGGGACAGGACTTTCCAAGGAGGTTGCCGCCGCTTTCATCATTTGCTTTCAGCTAAGGAATTCTTCCATTTCATACTCTTGTATTGAATTGAATTCTTGGTGGATGTCATCCTTTACATCTTGATAATGGTCTCTGAAGCCAACGGCTTCAGAGCCCCCAGTTTGCGATGGCTCTAAAGTCGAAGACTTTAGAGCCCCCAGTTGAAGCATATCCTGCTATATTTGAAACACAAAAACGTACTAGCAATAATCATCACATAAGCACATTTGGATCATCGATCTTAAAATTGGATCATTTGAAAGATTGGGTCATCGACCCGAAAATTGAATTTGAAAATTTTGAATAATTGGGCCATCGACCCGAATTTCGAGTTTGTCATCATTTAGAATATTGGGCCATCGATCCGAAATTTGAATGTGTTGCAAATTTTGAATAGTTGGGCCATCGACCCGAAATTTGAACATGTTGCAAATTTTGAATAGCTGGGCCATCGACCCGAAATTTGAACATGCTGGGTCATCGTACCGAAATTGAATTTGAAAAAAACAGGGTCATCGACCCAAAATTTGAACCATCTGTTGTTGTCAAAAAAAAAAAACTTTTTCCTTTTTGAGATTTTGAAATTTTGAATTTTTGAAACTTGATGGGTGAGCACGAAATGCGACTCAGACATTCTGTATGACCCGTAAATGACGTGGGCATAGCCCGCTACCGTAAAACAAAAAGGAAAATAAAACCGTAAGTGTGCACGGGTTTTAATTCAATTATTGACTTGTTAGGGGTAGAAATGTAGATTGGCCATTCTGGCGCCAAAAGATGGCAAATGGGAATCACAAGGTCGTCGAACTTGGGACGGAGATATCGTATGGGCGTGCTCCCGAGGGCACATGGGAATCAAGATCACTTGGCATTGACAGGGTGGATTAAACTCACGGAGCAACAACGTTGGCTTCGCCCAGACACTAACCACAGACTGATTTTATGAGAACAGTTGGACATCACACATCACTCTTGTTGGGAACATTCTGCCACTCTTCTCCTCGCCTCCTTTCTTTTCAGCGAGTATTCATCATTTCTTGCCACCGCATTCTTTCTTTTCAGCGGGCTTTTCATATTTTTCTTCCACGCCTTCTTTCTTTTCAGCGGGCTTTTCACATTTTCTGTTCCCAACACAAACCCACATCTATCTGACTGAGCATCCTTGCCTACACCGTTAGATAAAGCTCATTCCGAGACTTGACATTATTCATCTGAACCTATATCCTTATCCTAGCCTACATCGAGTGCTAAGACCAACTCAAACAAAGGTGGCTTCATTTGGACTTGGTTAAGACCCGTAAGAAACCGACAAGATGGCAACTTGGATGATGGGTGGATTGAATCCCTTATTCTGAAGGACTGCCTACGTATTCGCGTGGAGCAAAATTAAATCCGACGTAGTTCGATCAAGGTGCATTAAATTGGCATTTTGATTGTGTGTACACACTCGAAGGTTTCACCTAAGGTATCATGTCATATCCCATCCTAGCCTGTAAAGTACCGTTAAATCCCGTGTTTGGGGTTAGGTGTAAAAGGCTTTGATCTTTTGGGATGTGGAGCTTGGTAATAACAAGTTTGAATGCTTAAAAATCATTCTGAAGGTTTGTCTTGTGGTGCTAAGGCCAAGGGCTATGGCTGCTGATGTGGTTGGAATGGGTGTCTCGGGTTTGATGAACCACGAGTGCAAATGGGTTGAAAAATGATGTGGGTTCAAATTTCCATGTCTGGACCCTAAAGGCTGGGTGTAACGACACAAGAGGAATAATTCTCAAAATTCCCGACTATCCCTTTGTAACTGTCTCAGGAAGGACTTAGAGGGTAAAGAGGTTACTACTTAAGCTTTTGGGCTTCGCCCATTGACTTCAACTATGGGTACTTGACTTGACTTCTGGCTTCCGTAACTTCGACATTCAACCAAAACATTTTGCAATAACTTAAACATCTTTTTTTCTTTTTTTCTTTTTCTTTCATCACTTTTTCTTCTTTCTTTTTTTTCGTCTCTTTTTTTCTTTTTTTCTTTTTTTTCGTCTCTTTTTTTCTTTTTTTCTTTTTTTTCTTTTTCTTCCTGAAAATGATCTTCCACCCATACTGCTTGTTACCATTGAATTCACACTGAAAACTGGGCTTCGCCAACTAAATTGGGTTAGAACTAACAATTCCTTGTTAAAATGGGTTGGTCTCTTCTCTCTTCGAGATGGGATGATTTTATGGGGAAAAGGCTTGCCTTCCGTCATCGATAGGGGAAACAAGGAGCTAGTTCGGGTTCGTCATAGAATCATCTAAAAGCTTGTCATGAGCACTGGTTCTGATGGAGGTTTTCTACCGCCAGACATGGAATAGGTAAAGGAATCAAACACGGAATCCTATTGTACCTTACGTTTTGAAACGGGATATATTTCTATCCCAGGGATGCCTTTGAGTGTGTTGTGCATTTTATCATGTTTTCGGAATGATTGAGGATTGGAAACAAGACATATTTGGAAACGAAACTGCAACTTTTATTGGAATGACAAATGCTTAACAGACTCGAATGAACGATTCCTAGGACACACCCTAGGTCATCGCGGAACAAACGACTCAACTGCAGGAAAAGAAAGTCCTAGACTCGACTCGACTAAGATAAGAAAACAGATCCCGACTCATAATTTTAAATCTGGTCAGGAGCTTTCTCTTGTTCAGTTGTCAACTTAGATGCTCGACTCTTGTCCTTGATCCCTTTGATGGTCTGCCTCCATCCTGAGGTAGTCCTCTGAGGATCTACGCCAATGATGAAGGTTGGTGAATCGAATTGTCTTTTATTAACTTTGTTAATAAGAGGAGTACATTCTAGAGCAAGACTCCCGACTTGAATTTCATTCTTCGGGTTTGGCAAGAATTCAGAGCAATCTAAAAATATTTTCCCGATAAACACCCCTTTCAAGTGACATGGGCGGATAAGATGGGAATAATTGACATTGTCTTCGACAGAAACAAAGTTGGTGTGATCGCCAAATGGATTGGTGATGTTATTGGGTTTAACAGTTGGGATCGGGAGTGTTCCATTCTCGATCATGTCTTAGATTTCGTGTTTCAGTCGATAGCACCTTTCAGTATCATGGCCTTTCCCTTGATGAAAGGCATGAGAGGCATTTGGTTTATACCATTTACCTTGTTGATCAGCAGGAGGGTCCGGAGTTGGACCAATAGGCTTCAGCTTTCCTTGGGCTATGAGCCTTTGGAGAGCGTATGTATAAGTACATCCGATATCGGTGAATGCCCTAGGTGTTTGGCGCTGCGACTTCTTCGACTGCCCTTCTAAGAGATTGATGGCTTCATCAATATGGGTCGTTGTTGGGGCTTTTGTCTTAGATGACGAGGCCCCTTGGTATCCTTTTGGCTTTTCAGCCTCTGCCCTTATGACATCATCTTCTACCTTTATCCCGATTCTTATCAATTCTTTGAAAGAGCCAAAATTCTGGTATTTCAGAGCATTGCGGTAAATAGGTCGTAGATTCTTTACGAACTTATCTACCATTTCAACTTCGTCAGGCTTCTTGGCTAATTTTACGCTTTCAGCGCGCCATCGTGCAAGGAATTCAGTAAAGCCTTCTTTGTCTTTCTGTGTCATCACCTCCAATGTTCTTATGTTGGTTTGAATCTCGACATTATCAGCATTGTGCTTGCAGAACTCCACCGTAATATCCTCGAAAGTAGGGAAGTTCTTAAGGTCCAGATTGTAGAACCATGCCTTCGGGTGTTCATCCAGAGATTGAGCGAAAATTTCAGAGAGCATATCAGCAGGTACTCCCTTCAGTACTAGGTACCCCTTATAGGCCTTAACATAGTGGACTGGATCTTCTGTGCCTTTAAACTTTGGGATATCAGTGAGTACCATGTTTGTGGGCAACTTGTCCTGAACTGGGGCATAAGCCCTAGCATTTTCGTAGTGGTTGTTCTTCCCCTGGGAGAGTTTCAGACGGTCTTCAATGAATTTGAACCGTTTCTCCAGATCAGTCAGAGGTGGGGTGGAGGAATCTTCACCCAGCTTGGATTCGATCACATCCATTCTGGTCATCATGAGGTTCACGGCCTCGGTGAGTTTGTTAACAGCGTCTTCCATTGCTTGAAGTCGGGTTTTTGGCGGCCTTTCTACAAGAAAACCCCGAACTGAGTCAATATTCAAATGTAAGAGCCCCTGCACACTTAAGGACACGACACCAAATTGACTCAAACAAAGACTCGACTTAAGACTGACTAACCAAAAGGTTCGACTCACGGTTGGATTTAGACCTCGATTCATTTTAGACTCGACAAAACGACGTGACCCAAACCATCATAGCTCGATTCTAAACTGGACTCGGTGTGACTCAACCCGTGATTGGACCAACATAGCCCATAGGTTTAAGTGAAATGCCCTAAATGGCCTAGTTTGGATGTTTCTGTGGACTATCCTAGACCAATTGGTCGACCCACATGACTCGAAGCCCAAGAGGTGAGCTTGGGTGACCCAACAAGGTCGTGTTCTAGATACCTAGGACGAAACACACCTAGCCAAACACGGTTAGGACCCGGACACGACTCGACGCATTTCATGCTTGATTAAGGTTCGAGAGGCATTTTGGATTGAATTTGAAAAAAACGGATAATCGATTTGAAAATGAGAATTAAAATGGGCAGCATGCCGGCTATAAAAGCTCATTTTGGGCCGAAAAATCTAGTCCTACTTGGGCAGCATTCCGCGTTTTTAAAACCATGCTATTTTGAAATTAAGTTGTTCAAAAGTTCGGTTTTGAAATCGATACGGAAAATTTTGAAAAGACTCGGGAAATTCATTTCGCACATTGTCATTCTCATGTTATAAGGATGTATGCTCCTAGACATCTCTAAGTCTCGGCAAGTCTTCTACAAGAAGGTCTATGCCCTCCAACCGGTTTGGGTCTTATAGAGCAAGGGCCTTTAGGTAGAGTACCTAGAAGAGCATCCCCACCATCAAGAACCACGACGAGGCGGAGCGGAAGCAAGCAATGTGCAAGTTCCTGGCATAGTGGGACGTCGCCCCCCACGCGTCACAAAGAAGCGCTGGGACAGCCCGGGAAAGTCCATAAGGGTTTATGCATGAATCGTAGCACTACGAGTAATGTTTTACTTTCTAATACTTTCTTTTCAAGTTTCACCTCGGAGGAAAAGACCCTAGAAACAAAGTGTAACAAGTCCTCTTTTCCCCAGCGGAGTCGCCAAACTGTGGACAAGGCCCTCGGGATCTGCGTCCGCGGGATCCACACTAGGCATAATCGACTCGAGGTTCTTTCGAATCGAATTAAGACAAATTAGAGTCGCCACCAAGTTTTTTGGGAACTTGGAACCGTTCAAGTCAACTTTACACCTTTCATCGAAAAGCATAAAGCCAATCGACTACGAGTGATTAAGATAAAGACTTGTACCCTATATCACTCGATTTGAATGACTCTCGTAATCCAATGGTATTTAGACGGATCCACAAACCATAGATCTTGAGTAAGGGGTGAGGGTACGTGTTAGGAAGACCATAAGGACACCTAACCCCGCCCGTCGATAACGGCCTCTACTAAGTCAAGTAACGGACTTCAAACAAGGTCGTAGCTACTGCGATATATGATATGCAAACATCGTTTTAAAACCCTAACATGTGACAACAATTTCTATGTCGTTTTAGATGCAACTAAACTAACTTTGTCAAAGTTGTAATTTAGCATGTGGGTTGATTGATCTAACAACATACAAAACAAAGCAAACAAGGCTTGATGGGAATGGGGGAGCCATTGGGATCTACACTATTACAACCCAGGCATTTCATGCCGACACAACGAGAATTTAGAGATACAACTCGATCTAAATACAATTGCTATATACGATACCATACACGACACATGTCCATTCGGCCTAGGAAAACGTGCACAAAGGGGTGGCCCACGGTTTACATAACTCACGGCCTTGGGTCACTCCTCGTAATGCGTGCTTTCGCTTAATCTTATCGAATTAGACATTAGGCCACACACCAAAGCATGCATTAGCATAAATCGGGCCATGTCGCTTTAAACAACATGCGATTTACTACGCTCTTACACGAATTGGAACACAACAATCTAACCAAATGAGACTAAGGTTTTTGAAGAAGTTTTGACTCGATAAAAGTAAAACAAACTTGAAAATTACGATTCGATGAACAAACTATAAATTACATGCTACAAAACAACAAAGAACAAATGATATTAAAAAACGAGGAAAGAACGACAAAAGGCACGGCCACCCTCACGGCCAAGCCACGTCCACCCTAGTTCCTAGGTTAGGTTCATTAGTTAGATCAAATGATTGCAAAACGAGTTAGTGTGGACAAGGCCCTCGGGAACTGCGTCCGCGGGATCCACACTAGGCATAATCGACTCGAGGTTCTTTCGAATCGAATTAAGACATATTAGAGTCGCCACCAAGTTTTTTGGGAACTTGGAACCGTTCAAGTCAACTTTACACCTTTCATCGAAAAGCATAAAGCCAATCGACTACGAGTGATTAAAGATAAAGACTTGTACCCTATATCACTCGATTTGAATGACTCTCGTAATCCAATGGTATTTAGACGGATCCACAAACCATAGATCTTGAGTAAGGGGTGAGGGTACGTGTTAGGAAGCCCATAAGGACACCTAACCCCGCCCGTCGATAACGGCCTCTACTAAGTCAAGTGTCGGATTTCAAACAAGGTCATAGCTACTACGATATATGATATGCAAACATTGTTTTAATCCTATCATGTGACAACAATTTCTATGTCGTTTTAGGTGCAACTAAACTAACTTTGTCAAAGTTGTAATTTAGCATGTGGGTTGATTGATCTAACAACATACAAACGAAAGCAAACAAGGCTTAGGGGGAATGGGGGAGCCGTTGGGATCTACCTATTACAAACCAGGCATTTCATGCCGACACAACAACAAATTAAAGATACAACTCGATCTAAATACAAAGCTATACACACGACGCAATACATGGCCGTTTGGCCTAGAAAACCGTGCACAAGGGGAGGGGGGGGTGACTCACGGCCTACATGACACACGACCTTGGGTCACTCCTCGTAATGCGTGCTTTCACTTAATCTCATCGAATTAGACATAGGGCTACGCACCAAAGCATGCATTAGCATAAACCGGGCCATGTTGCTTTAAACAACATGCGGTTTACTACGCTCCTACAAGCATTGGGGAACAACCGTCTAACCAAATAAGACTAAGGTTTTTCGAAGAGGTTTTGACTCGTAAAAAAAGAAAACTAACTCGAAAGATTACAACCCGACGAGCAAACGATAAATTACAAGCTATCAAACGACAAAGAACAAAAGATATAAAACAAACGAGACAAAGAGAGGCATGACCAACCCCACGGCCTAAAGCCACGGCCACAGACACGGCTACCCTAGTTCCTAGGTCGGGTTCATTAGTTAGATGGATTTGCAAAGCGATACGGGAGATACATTAGAAAACGATGATAAAAAAAAGGTCAGAAAGCTTCGCTTAAGATCGAGTGTTCCACACGGCCCAAAGGGGTTGAATTAGGTCAAGTTTGCAAATTAAGTTAACTCATCGAGTGTTAATAAGAAGGTGCTAATCACGCACTCTTATACTAGCGAGAAATTAGGTGAAAGAGAAAGATGCGTTCAATTATTTACAGAATTGTTAGTTGATTTTTAAAGATATGTCGATGTACCCTAAAGTGTCTAATTAGATTATTAAATTAATTTAATGTCATCTAAATACGTCATAGGTTAACAATCAGAGGTTAAACTAACATACAACGGGTCCTAGGGTATGTCGAATTAGCCGAAATAACAAAGGGGTCAAAAGCGAAGAGCGAAGTTAGAAACTCGTTTTATTTATGCCCTACCTTGAACACGAGGATATGTAAATGAGACGGGGGTGTACGACCGACTGAAGTAGCGGTTTATTTTCCCATCTCAAGTCAACGCGGGTGTTCATGGTGGTACTTTAACTCATACTCGGACTAACTAGTTTCATAATTAATTAGAACAATCGATAAACAAAACGAAAAACAAACAAAAACAAGACAATAAAAAAAAGCATAAAACAAACGAAATAAAAGGGAAAAGAAGAGGATTTGATGCACCCTCAACCTACATGTATCGTTGACACCGTCTTGGGTCGTAATCGATGGTAGATTTTATCTCGAGAGGCCGTCGTCGACGAAGAGCAAACCAAACACGCGTTTTTGAAACTTTCTGGACAGCGATTTTCAAACGATGATATCTCCCTCGTTTCACGACGAAAATTCGATTTAAAAGATGTTTTGAAAACTAGAAAGAGAGGAGAATAGGGATCTTAAAGCAACCCCTGCTCGTTTTGGGTTATTGGGCATGAAAAACGAGCACAAACAGAACTGGACAGACAAGAATAAACCGCGAAAACAGAGTGTATAACACTCTGTTTTTCGAGGGATTTCGTGTACTCTCAAGGGCAATTTGGCTCGTAAATCTTTGTCTAATGTGTAGATGGATGTTATGTGGTTAATTAGGAACAAGAAACTCGAATTTTGATGGATGTTTGAAGGAGGAACGAATTGTATTTCGAAGAGGACGCACAAACTGTTCCAGTTTGCAAGTCGGTTTTGTGGAGGGTTTTTGAGAGGCAATTAGGGTTTGTTTCTGGAGTTTAAAGCTTGTGAGTGATGGTTGTATGTATGGAGAACTTAGAGGAATGAATGTATGGTGAAGGGGTGGTATTTATAAGGAGTTAAAATAGGTTAAAAGAGAGGGAGGGGCAATCGGGCTTCATCCCGTATGGCTGCTGTCCAGCCGTTTTTGTGAGGGTTTGAGGGGGGTTTTCTTGGTGATTAAGCTAGGATAATATGGGTAGGATACTAGGGTATGGGTTAGGGTTAATGGGTACGGGTCTTGGTAGTGTTTGGAGCGGGTTTTGGGCTCGGGATTGAGCTGCCAAAACAGGGGGCTGCTCGGTTTGGTGCGGGCTGTTTGGGGCTTGTTTTGGACGAGAATTTGGGCCGTGGTTGGGGGGTTCGAACAAGGGTGGATGGGTAGAGGCTTGGGTTGGTTAATGTACTCGAGATTCGTGCCAATTCGTAAAGGAAACGGGCTCAAAAACCGAGCTAAAATCGAGCTCAAAAACAAGTGTTCAAAACGAGTTCTTTTCGATTTTCAAATCGATTTTTCAAATCAATTAACCCATTAAAATAAATGACTTTTCAAATCAAATATACTCATAAAATGATTTTTCAAATCAATTATTTATTTTATTTTCAATAAAATAAACTTGGGAAAATAAATTCAAAATAAAATAAAATAAATTGAATTTACCTAAAAAACCATAATTTAAATATCATTTAAATTAATAAAATGAACTCACTTAATTTAAAAAATCATTTAAATTAATAAAATGAACTCACTAAAAAACATTAATTTAAATATCATTTAAATTAATAAAATACTTCATCGACGACGCCCATTCTACATCGTAAAACGAACCCAAATAAATGACAGTGACAACTAAAGAATACATGTGTCCTATCATCATCGGGTGTTTGTCGGGTTCTCTATAAATTCCAATATCGACGGATACGGGTATCTACAGTTAGGAAACGAGTTAGAAAACAAGTTAGAAACGACGTTGATCGATTGAGAAGATGCCACGCGAATGTGTATTCTACACGGCCTAAAGGGTCCAACTAGGTCACAATATTACAAGATTAACGCTTACTCATCGAGTGTTAATAAGAAGGTGCTAATCACGCACTCTTATACTAGCGAGAAATTAGGTGAAAAGAGAGATGCATTCAATTAGGTTACAGAATTGTTGGTCGATTTTAATGCTTGTGTCGAAGCACTCTAACATGTCTAATTAGGTTATTTAATCGATATAAAGCCGTCTAAATGAATCATATGTTAACAAACAAGGGTCAAACTAACATGTAACGGGTCCTAGGGTAGGTCGAATTGAACGAAACAAGCAAGGGGTCAAAAGCGAAGAACGAAGTTAGGATTCGTTTTATTAATGCCCTACTTTGAACACGAGGATATGTAAATGAGACGGGGGATACGACCGACCGATGTGGCGGATTTATTTCCCATCTCAAGTCAACGCGGGTATTCGTGGTGGTACTTTAACTCATACTCGGACTAAACTAGTTTCATAGTTAACGATGTCAAACGATAAACAAAACGATAAACAACGTAAAACTAACAATAAAAAACAAACATAAAAGAACGAAATAAAAAGGAGAAGAGGAGGATTTGATGCACCCTCAACCTACATGTATCGTCGACACCATCTTGGGTCGTAATCGATGGTAGATTTTATCTCGAGAGGCCGTCGTCGACGAAGGAACAAAGCAAACAACACGTTTTTTGCAAATCTGGACAGCAACTTTCAAACTGCAATTTCTCACTCGTTTCACGGTGAAAATTAGATTTAAAAGATGTTTTGAAAACTAGAAAGAGATTAGAACAAATATCTTAAAACAAACCACGCTCGTTCTGAGTTATTGGGCACGAAAAACGAGCACAAACAGAACTGGACAGACAGAAAAGTCTGCAAAACAGAGTGTATGACACTGTTTTTCGAGGGGATTCGTGTACTCTCAAGGTCAATTTGGCTCGTGAATCTTTGTCTAAGATGTAGATGGATGTTATGTGGTTAATTAGGAACAAGAAACTCGAATTTTAATGGAGGTTTGAAGGGGAAACGAATTGTATTTCGAGAGAGACACAAACTGTTTCAGTTTGGATGTCTCGGTTTTGTCGAGGGTTTTGAGAGGCAATTAGGGTTTGTTTCTGGAGTTTAATGCTTGTGAGTGACGGTAGTATGTATTGAGAACTTAGAGGAATGAATGTATGGCATAGGGGGGGTATTTATAGGGAGTGAAAGTAGGGTTTTGAAGGGTGAACAACAACTTGGGTCTGTTTCGCATAGCTGCTGTCCAGCAGCTCTTTCGAGGGTTTAGGGTGTGTTTTCTTGGTGGGCAAGGCATGGTAATCTATCTATATATATATATATAAAAGAAAGTTTTTTCGAGCGATCTGAGAGCGTCCACATCATCAAAAATCAATTTAGGAAAGTATAATTTTTGATGTAAAAATAAAGTGGAAAATCTTTTAATTATTATAATATGTATATTTCCTAAATTATATTCAAGTGATATTTCCAATTTTTATATCAAACTTTTACATTTCATTTAGCAAAAAAATATCGTTAAAAAAATTATGAAAATAATATAATTAGCTTTGTGATAAAAAATGCTATCATTAGAGTATAGATTTCATATTATTTGCACATAGTAAAGACGGTGTACTTCTTAATACGTAAAATTGTGTACTTTTTAGTATGTTTTGTCCCACATTGGAAAATAAGTAGGTGTGGTGAATATACTACATATAAATAGTAGAATTGTCCCACATCGAAAGATTAGTATAAGGTGATGTGATCCTATGATTATAAATAGGGGGCCTATTTGGAACTTATGTAACCACCCAAAATTTTTTGAGTCTCATAAATATTGTTTTAAAGAGCTCTTAAGATTTTCTATCATTATCTACGATATGATATAAAAAATAAAGTGGAAGTCGTTGGAAACTACCCGGGAAAGAGTTAAGAACATGAACAAGAAAATCAAAAAATACAAAACTAAAGGTTTTACTAATGGTAGTCTCCTGACACAGTACAAAACTAAAGATTTTACTAATGATTGTCTTCTGAATGCAGTAATAGAGCGTTAATGAGTCGTTATTTGTACGATGCAGAGATCCCTATCTAATGATCGAAACTAAGTGGTTTTACCTTCAAAGAAAAATAATATGTATACAATAGTGGGTTTTTTAAGAAGAGACATATATTTCTTGATATGTTATATCTTTCACATTGAAAAATAATGTAGGCATGATGAACATACTACGTCTAAGTAATTAAATTATGTATCTCACATTGAAATAATAGTATACGGTAGGGTGATTCTATAAATATAAATAGGAGGCATCCTTGAAACTTAGGTATTAACCCAAAATTTGTTGATATAAAAGATATGTACTTTTGTATGTTATATGTCCTACATTGAAAAATAATGTAGGTGTGGTGAATATAATATGTATAAATAATAAAACTGACCCATATATATACATTTTCTATATTATATTAAAGTGATATTTATAATTTTGATATAAAAACTTTATATTTCATTTGACAAAAAAGTATCGTATGAAAATTATATAATTAGATTGTGACAAAAAAAATGCTATTATTAGAGTGTAGATTGTATTGTATTGTATTTTCTCATTATTAAATCGGGTTGATGTCAAAGTAGGTGCAAAAAAATGGTGTACTTAGTATGTTATTTGTCCTACATTGAAAAGTAATGTAAGTGTGGTGAATATACTATGTATAAATATTAGAATTGTCCTACATCGGAAGATTACCATAAGACATGCTGATCTTATGATTATAAATAGAAGTCATAACCCAAAATATTTTGATTCTCTTAAGTATTGTCAGATAGAGCTCTTAAAAGAGTTTGTATTATTGTCTCTACAATAATGATTCTAACGTAAGTTTATCTTTGGAAAATCTTTTAGTTATTATAATATATAATCTGTATTTATTATTTTATATTCAAGTGATGTTTCTAATTTTTATATAAAAACTTTTACATTTCATTTGACAAAATAATATCGGTAAAAATATTATGAAACTAATATTATTAGATTCATGGTAAGAAATGCTATCATTAGAGTATATATAGATTTCATATAATTTGCACATATTAAAGATGGTGTATTTCATAGTATGTTATATGTCCCACATTGAAAAATAATATAGGTGTGATAAATATACTATATATAAAAAATAGAATTTTCCCACATCGAAATATGGCATAAGGTGGGTGATTCTATGATTATAAATAGGACGCGTCCTTGGAACTTAGGCATCAATCCAAAATCTTTTGAATCTCTTAAGTATTCTCTTGGAGAGCTCTTAAACTTTATATCATTATATTTTCTACCTATAGATTTTATATGTCCCATATTGAAAAATAATGTAAGTGTGATAAATATACTACGTTTAAATAATATAATTAGAATTGTGTTAAAAAATATTTTATCATTAGAGTATAGGTTCCTATCATTTGCACATATTTTAATTATGATAAAAAAAACGTTCATGATATCATGTGTAATCTATCAAAGTTCAAGGTTACCATGAGAAATTTCCAATATTATAATGATATAGTTAATTAAATTTTCATTTAAAAGAGAGAGATATCCGTATAAATAAAACAATAAAGAGGTATTATTTTTTAATTGTTATTTTATTGCCACGTCATCAAACTTAACGTCCATTTAACACCCTTTACATTAGGGTACCCCGGGCAAAAAAATGGAATCTCAAGGGTACCATAGGCAGATTCTTAAAAGTAGGGGTAACATGGAAAATCTGACAAAATTAAGGGGTACCACGGGAAATTTCCGTATCTCAATTATGTTGAAGAAAAACAATGTACAAATATTAATGGAGACGAGAGTACTTGATCTTATTATTAAATTTAAATATAACTGTTAGATATAATGAGTAGCAATTGTTTGTATTCGGTATTCGAGATCTGGTTGGATGTCGAACTAAGTGTAAAAAAGATGGTGTAATTCTGAGTATGTTATTTGTCCCACAATAAAAAACAATGCAGGTTTGATGAATATATATTACGTATAAATAGTAGAATTGTCCCACTTCAAAAAAAAATCCAAGTTTGGTGAATATATTACTTATAAATAGTAGAATTGTCCCACATCAAAAGATCAGTATAAGGTGGGGAGATTATATAATTATAAATAAGAGTTAACCCACGTATATATTAATTGCATTATAAATAAGTTATTTACCCCGTTGCAACGCACGGGCATTCAAACTAGTATGTTTAGGATAGTCAGGTGTGGATGGGTGGTCATGGGCACGGGTTTGGTAGCCGTTTGGAGCGGGTTTGGAAATGTTTGATTGGGCTCGGGTTTGGAGAACGAAAACAGGGGGCTGCTTGTTGCGTGAGGTTTGTGAAAGAGTTTGGACGTGGGTTGCATGGGAAAGGGCTTGGAATTATAGCTTGATATGTGGGCTAGGTGGGAGGTGAGATATGGGTCGCATTGGAGTCGAATACGGGGCAGTTTTGGTGTCGGATTTGGGGCTGCAAAACAGAGCAGCGAAGGTGGTGTTGGGCTGTTTGGGACGTGAGTTTGGGATGGCTAAGCCAGGGTTTTGTGGCGGGATTTGGCTGGTATTTGAACACGGGTTGGAGGAGAGGGGATTGGGCCGAAAGTGCGTCGAAAATCGAGCCCAAATCAAGTAGAAAACGAGCTCAAAATCGCGTATAAAATCGTCGTAAAAATAGAGTTCTTCAAATACGATTTATAAAACGATTTAAATTGATTTTTCAAATCAAGTAACTTAAGAATGATTTTTCAAATCAAATATCTATTTTATTTTCAATAAAATAAACTTAAGAAAATAAATTCAAATTAAAACAATAAAATTAATTCACTTTAATAAAACAAACATTAATTTAAATATCATTTAAATTGATAAAATATTTCATCGACGACGCCCATTCTACATCGTGAAACGAGCTCCAAATAATGACAATGACAACTAAAGAATACATGTGTCCAATCATCATCGGGTGTTTGTCGGGTTCTCTATAAATTCCAATATCGACGGATACGGGTATCTACAGATCCCCCACTTTGACTGAGGCTTGGACAAGGCGAAAGTCAAAGTATACCCCAGGTCCCTCTCGACCTGAGGATTCCGCGGGTCGTTTATAGTCCATTAGACTTGCGTATATAAGCTCGCCAGCCATAAGAAGAGATCATACCTGAAACTTCGTTGGGGATTAACTCTTGCTTCTGTTGCGTCAAATTATCATCGTTGGTCGTCGACCCATAAAATTGCATATATGGTGGATTGAGCCTTATCCTTAGGCGCCTACGTATCCGTTTCTGACGGAATCAAACCCGCGTCGTAGTTCGGCAACTGCTGACACTTGCCCAAAGTTTATCATCCGCTGGCGTATGTCCAAAATTCATCATCTACTGACATTTGCCCAAAATTTATCATCTGCTGGCGCTTGTCCGAATGGGACGGGACTTTCCAAGGAGGTTGCCGCCGCTTTCATCATTTGCTTTCAGCTACGGAATTCTTCCATTTCATACTCTTGTATTGAATTGAATTCTTAGTGGATGTCATCCTTTACATCCTGATAATGGTCTCTGAAGCCAACGGATTCAGAGCCCCTAGTTTGCAATGGCTCTAAAGTCGAAAACTTTAGAGCCCCCAGTTGAAGCATATCCTGCTATATTTGAAACACAAAAACGTACTAGCAATAATCATCACATAAGCACCTTTGGATCATCGATCTTAAAATTGGATTATTTGAAAGATTGGGTCATCGACCCGAAAATTGAATTTGAAAATTTTGAATAATTGGGCCATCGACCCGAAATTTAAATTTGACATCACTTGGTATGTTGGGCCATCGACCCTTCAAAAATTGAATTTGAAATTTTGAATTTCGAAAGATTGGGGTCATCGACCCGAAAAGATTTCACTACTTGGATCATCTATCCATAATTCGCAAAAAGTTTTTGGAATTTTGAAATTTTGAAATTTTTTGAAATCGAACCTTGATGGGTGAGCATAAAATACGACTCAGACACTCCATATGACCCGAAAACAACGTGGGCGTAGCCCGCTACCGTAAAACAACAAAAAGAAAATAAAACCGTAAGTGTGCACGAGTTTAAATTCAATTATTGACTTGTGGGGGGTAGAAATGTAAATTGGCCATTCTGGTGCCAAAAGATGGCAAATGGGAATCACAAGGTCGTCGACTTGGGAAGGAGATATCGTATGCCATGGGCGTGCTCCTGAGGGCATATGGGAATCAAGATCACTTGACATTGACAAGGTGGATTAAACTCACGGAGCAACAACGTTGGCTTCGCCCAGACACTAAACACAGACTTATTTTATGAGAACACTTACATCACACATCACTCTTGTTGGGAACATTCTGTTACTCTTCTCCCCGCCTCCTTTCTTTTCAGCGAGTTTTCATCATTTCTTGCCACCGCCTTCTTTTTTTTTCAGCGGGCTTTTACTATTTTTCTTCCACGCCTTCTTTCTTTTCAGCGGGTTTTTCTTATTTTCTGTTCCCAACACAAACCCACATCTATATGACTCAGCATCATTGTCTACACCGTTCGATAAAGCTCATTCTGAGACTTGATACTATTCACCCGAACATACATCCTTATCCTAGCCTACATCGAGTGCTAAGACCGACTCAAACAAAGGTGGCTTCATTTGGACTTGGTTAAGACCCGTAAGAAACCGACAAGATGACAACTTGGTTGATGAGTGGATTGAATCCCTTATTCTGAAGGACTGCCTACGTATTCGCGTGGAGCGAAATCAAATCCGACGTAGTTCGATCAAGGTGCATTAAATTGGCATTTTGATTGTGTGTACACACTCGAAGGTTTCACCTAAGGTATCATGTCATATCCCATCCTAGCCTGTAAAGTACCGTTAAATCCCGTGTTTGGGGTTAGCTGTAAAAGGCTTTGATCTTTTGGGATGTGGAGCTTGGTAATAACAAGTTTGAATGCTTAAAAATCATTCTGAAGGTTTGTCTTGTGGTGCTAAGGCCAAGGGCTATGGCTGCTGATGTGGTTGGAATGGGTGTCTCGGGTTTGATGAACCACGAGTGCAAATGGGTTGAAAAATGATGTGGGTTCAAATTTCCATGTCTGGACCCTAAAGGCTGGGTGTAACGACACAAGCGGAATAATTCTCAAAATTCCCACTATCCCTTTTCAGAATCGTCTCGGGAAGGACTTAGAGGGTAAAGAGGTTACTACTTAAACTTTTGGGCTTCGCCCATTGACTTCAACTATGGGTACTTGACTTGACTTCTGGCTTCCGTAACTTCGACATTCAACCAAAACATTTTGCAATAACTTCAACATCTTTTTTTCTTTTTTTCTTTTTCTTTCATCACTTTTTCTTCTTTCTTTTTTTCGTCTCTTTTTTTCTTTTTTTCTTTTTTTTTTTTTTTTTTCTTTTTTTCTTTTTTTCTTTTTCTTCCGAAAATGATCTTCCACCCATACTTGCTTGTTACCATTGAATTCACACTGAAAACTGGGCTTCGCCAACTAAATTGGGTTAGAACTAACAATTCCTTGTTAAAATGGGTTGGTCTCTTCTCTCTTCGAGATGGGATGATTTTATGGGGAAAAGGCTTGCCTTCCGTCATCGATAGGGGAAACAAGGAGCTAGTTCGGGTTCGTCATAGAATCATCTAAAAGCTTGTCATGAGCACTGGTTCTGATGGAGGTTTTCTACCGCCAGACATGGAATAGGTAAAGGAATCAAACACGGAATCCTATTGTACCTTACGTTTTGAAACGGGACATATTTCTACCCCAGGGATGCCTTTGAGTGTGTTGTGCATTTTATCATGTTTTCGGAATGATTGAGGATTGGAAACAAGACATATTTGGAAACGAAACTGCAACTTTTATTGGAATGACAAATGCTTAACAGACTCGAAAGAACGATTCCTAGGACACACCCTAGGTCATCGCGGAACAAACGACTCAACTGCAGGAAAAGAAAGTCCTAGACTCGACTCGACTAAGATAAGAAAACAGATCTCGACTCATAATTTTAAATCTCGTCAGGAGCTTTCTCTTGTTCAGCTGTCAACTTAGATGCACGACTCTTGTCCTTGATCCCTTTGATGGTCTGCCTCCATCCTGAGGTAGTCCTCTGAGGATCTACGCCAATGATGAAGGTTGGTGAATCGAATTATCTTTTATTAACTTCGTTAATAAGAGGAGTACATTCTAGAGCAAGACTCCCGACCTGAATTTCATTCTTCGGGTTTGGCAAGAATTCAGAGCAATCCAAAAATATTTTTTGCCGATAAACACCCCTTTCAAGTGACATGGGCAGATAAGATGGGAATAATCGACATTGTCTTCGACAGAAACAAAGTTGGCGTGATCGCCAAATGGATTGGTGATGTTATTGGGTTTAACAGTTGGGATCGGGAGTGTTCCATTCTCGATCATGTCTTGGATTTTGTGTTTCAGTCGATAGCACCTTTCAGTATCATGGCCTTTCCCTTGATGAAAGGCACAGTAGGCATTTGGTTTATACCGTTTACCTTGTTAATCAGCAGGAGGGTCCAGAGTTGGACCAATAGGCTTCAGCTTTCCTTGGGCTATGAGCCTTTGGAGAGCGTATGTATAAGTGCATCCGATATCGGTGAATGCCCTAGGTGTTTGGTGCTGCGACTTCTTCGACTGCCCTTCTAAGAGATTGATGGCTTCATCAATATGGGTAGTTGCTGGGGCTTTTGTCTTAGATGACGAGGCCCCTTGGTATCCTTTTGGCTTTTCAGCCTCTGCCCTTATGACATCATCTTCTACCTTTATCCCGATTCTTATCAGTTCTTTGAAAGATCCAAAATTCTGGTATTTCAGAGCATTGCGGTAAATAGGTCGTAGATTCTTTACGAACGTACCTACCATTTCAACTTCGTCAGGCTTCTTGGCTAATTTTACGCTTTCAGTGCGCCATCGTGCAAGGAATTCAGTAAAGCCTTCTTTGTCTTTCTGTGTCATCACCTCCAATATTCTTATGTTGGTTTGAATCTCGACATTATCAGCATAGTGCTTGCAGAACTCCACCGTAATATCTTCGAAAGTAAGGAAGTTCTTAAGGTACAGATTGTGGAACCATGCCTTCGGGTGTTCATCAAGAGATTGAGCGAAAATTTCAGAGAGCATATCAGCAGGTACTCCCTTCAGTGCTAAGTACCCCTTATAGGCCTTAACATGGTGGACTGGATCTTCTGTGCCTTTAAACTTTGGGATATCAGTGAGTACCATGTTTGTGGGCAACTTGTCCTGAACTGGGGCATAAGCCTTAGCATTTTCGTAGTGGTTGTTCTTCCCCTGGGAGAGATTCAGACGGTCTTCAATGAATTTGAACCGTTTCTCCAGATCAGTCAGAGGTGGGGTGGAGGAATCTTCACCCAGCTTGGATTCGATCACATCCATTCTGGTCATCATGAGGTTCACGACCTCGGTGAGTTTGTTAACAGCGTCTTCCATTGCTTGAAGTCGGGTTTTTGGCGGCCTTTCTACAAGAAAACCCCGAACTGAGTCAATATTCAAATGTAAGAGCCCCTGTACACTTAAGGACACGACAACAAATTGACTCAAACAAAGACTCGACTTAAGACTGACTAACCAACAGGTTCGACTCACGGTTGGATTTAGACCTCGATTCATTTTAGACTCGACAAAACGACATGACCCAAACCATCATAGCTCGATTCTAAACTGGACTCGGTGTGACTCAACCCGTGATTGGACCAACATAGCCCATAGGTTTAAGTGAAACGCCCTAAATGGCCTAGCTTGGACGTTTCTGTGGACTATCCTAGACCAATTGGTCGACCCACATGACTCGAAGCCCAAGAGGTGAGCTTGGGTGACCCAACAAGGTCGTGTTCTAGATACCTAGGACGAAACACACCTACCAAACACGGCTAGGACCCGGACACGACTCGACGCATTTCATGCTTGATTAAGGTTCGAGAGGCATTTTGGATTGAATTTGAAAAAAACGGATAATCGATTTGAAAATGAGAATTAAAATGGGCAGCATGCCGGCTATAAAAGCTCATTTTGGGCCGAAAAATCTAGTCCTACTTGGGCAGCATTCCGCGTTTTTAAAACCATGCTATTTTGAAAGTAAGTTGTTCAAAAGTTCCGTTTTGAAATCGATACGGAAAATTTTGAAAAGACTCGGAAAATTCATTTCGCACATTGTCATTCTCATGTTATAAGGATGTATGCTCCTAGACATCTCTAAGTCTCGGCAAGTCTTCTACAAGAAGGTCTATGCCCTCCATCCTTTTTGGGTCTTATAGAGCAAGGGCCTTTAGGTAGAGTACCTAGAAGAGCATCCCCACCATCAAGAACCACGACGAGGCGGAGCGGAAGCAAGCAATGTGCAAGTTCCTGGCATACTGGGACGTCGCCCTCCACGCGTCACAAAGAAGCGTTGGGACGGCCCGGGAAAGTCCTTAAGGGTTTATGCATGAATCGTAGCACTACGAGTAATGTTTTACTTTCTAATACTTTCTTTTCAAGTTTCACCTCGGAGGAAAAGACCCTAGAAACAAAGTGTAACTAGTCCTCTTTTCCCCAGAGGAGTCGCCAAACTGTGGACAAGGCCCTCAGGAACTGCGTCCATGGGATCCACACTAGGCATAATCGACTCGAGGTTCTTTCGAATCGAATTAAGACAAATTAGAGTCGCCACCAAGTTTTTTGGGAACTTGGAACCGTTCAAGTCAACTTTACACCTTTCATCGAAAAGCATAAAGCCAATCGACTACGAGTGATTAAAGATAAAGACTTGTACCCTATATCACTCGATTTGAATGACTCTCGTAATCCAATGGTATTTAGACGGATCCACAAACCATAGATCTTGAGTAAGGGGTGAGGGTACGTGTTAGGAAGCCCATAAGGACACCTAACCCCGCCCGTCAATGACGGCCTCTACTATGTCAAGTATCAGATTTCAAACAAGGTCGTAGCTACTGCGATATATGATATGCAAACATCGTTTTAAAACCCTAACATGTGAAGTTTCTATGTCGATTTAGATGCAACTAAACTAACTTTGTCAAAGTTGTAATTTAGCATGTGGGTTGATTGATCTAACAACATATAAACGAAACAAACAAGGCTTGATGGGAATGGGGGAGCCGTTGGGATCTACCCTATTACAACCCAGGCATTTCATGCCGACACAACGAGAAATTAGAGATACAACGCGATCTAAATACAATCGCTATATACAACACCATACACGACACATGGCAATTCGGCGTAGGAAAACGTGCACAAAGGGGTGACCCACGGTTTACATAACTCACGGCCTTGGGTCACTCCTCGTAATGCGTGCTTTCGCTTAATCTTATCGAATTAGACATTGGGTAACACACCAAAGCATGCATTAGCATAAATCGGGCCATGTCGCTTTAAACAACATGCGATTTACTACGCTCTTACATGAATTGGAGCACAACCGTCTAACCAAATGAGACTAAGGTTTTTTGAAGAGGTTTTGACTCGATAAAAGAAAACTAATTACAAGTGAATTACAAGAGACGACCCGATAAGCAAAAGGTAATTACAAAATACAAAACAACGATGAATAAACGATGTAAAGATGAAGCAAGAATGACAAAAGGCACGGCCAAGCACACGGCCCCAGACACGGCCACCCTAGTTCCTCGGTTAGGTTCATTAGGTTAGATAGATTTGCAAAGCGATATGGGATGTACATTAGAAATTAATGATAAAAGAGGTCAGAAAGCTTCGCCTGAAACCGAGTGTTCTACACGGCCTAAAGGGGTCGAGTTAGGTCAAGTTCACTAATTAAGTTAACTCATCGAGTTTTAATAAGAAGGTGCTAATCACGCACTCTTATACTAGCGAGAAATTAGGTGAAAAGAGAGATGCATTCAATTAGGTTATAGAATTGTTGGTCGATTTTAATGCTTGTGTCGAAGCACCCTAACATGTCTAATTAGGTTATTTAATCGATCTAAAGTCGTCTAAACGAATCATATGTTAACAAACAGGGGTCGAACTAACATGCAACGGGTCCTAGGGTAGGTCGAATTGAACGAAACAAGCAAGGGGTCAAAAGCGAGGAACGAAGTTAGGATTCGTTTTATTAATGCCCTACCTTGAACACGAGGATATGTAAATGAGATGGGGGATACGACCGACCGATGTGTCGGATTTCTTTCCCATCTCAAGTCAACGCGGGTGTTTGTGGTGGTACTTTAACTCATACTCGGACTAAACTAGTTTCATAGTTAATGATATCAAACGACAAACAAAACGATAAACAACGTAAAACGAACAATAAAAAAACAAACATAAAAGAACGAAATAAAAAGGATAAGAGGAGGATTTGATGCACCCTCAACCTACATGTATCGTCGACACCGTCTTGGGTCGTAATCGATGGTAGATTTTATCTCGAGAGGCCGTCGTCGACGAAGGAACAAAGCAAACAACACGTTTTTTGCAAATCTGGACAGCAACTTTCAAACTGCAATTTCTCACTCGTTTCACGGTGAAAATTAGATTTAAAAGATGTTTTGAAAACTAGAAAGAGATTAGAACAAAGATCTTAAAACAAACCACGCTCGTTCTGAGTTATTTGGCACGAAAAACGAGCACAAACAGAACTGGACAGACAGGAAAAGCCGCGAAAACAGAGTGTATGACACTCTGTTTTTCGAGGAGATTCGTGTACTCTCAAGGTCAATTTGGCTCGTGAATCTTTGTCTAAGATGTAGATGGATGTTATGTGGTTAATTAGGAACAAGAAACGCGAATTTTAATGGAGGTTTGAAGGGGAAACGAATTGTATTTCGAGAGAGACACAAACTGTTTCAGTTTGGATGTCTCGGTTTTGTCGAGGGTTTTGAGAGGCAATTAGGGTTTGTTTCTGGAGTTTAATGCTTGTGAGTGACGGTAGTATGTATGGAGAACTTAGAGGAATGAATGTATGGCATAGGGGGGGTATTTATAGGGAGTTAAAGTAGGGTTTCGAAGGGTGAACAACAGCTTGGGTCTGTTTCGCATAGCTGCTGTCCAGCAGCTATTTCGAGGGTTTAGGGTGTGTTTTCTTGGTGGGCAAGGCATGGTAATATGTTTAGGATAGTCAGGTGTGGATGGGTGGTCATGGGCACGGATTTGGTAGCCGTTTGGAGCGGGTTTGGAAATGTTTGATTGGGCTCGGGTTTGGAGAACGAAAACAGGGGGGCTTCTTGTTGCGTGAGGTTTGTGAAGGAGTTTGGACGTGGGTTGCATGGGAAAGGGCTTGGAATTATAGCTTGATATGTGGGCTAGGTGGGAGGTGAGATATGGGTCGCATTGGAGTCGAATACGGGGCAGTTTTGGTGTCGGATTTGGGGTTGCAAAACAGAGCAGCGAAGGTGGTGTTGGGCTGTTTGGGACGTGAGTTTGGGAGGGCTAAGCCAGGGTTTTGTGGTGGGATTTGGCTGGTATTTGAACACGGGTTGGAGGAGAGGGGATTGGGCCGAAAGTGCGTCGAAAATGGAGCCCAAATCAAGTAGAAAACGAGCTCAAAATCGCGTATAAAATCGTCGTAAAAATCGAGTTCTTCAAATACGATTTATAAAACGATTTAAATTGATTTTTCAAATCAAGTAACTTAAGAATGATTTTTCAAATCAAATATCTATATTATTTTCAATAAAATAAACTTAAGAAAATAAATTCAAATTAAAACAATAAAATGAATTCACTTTAATAAAACAAACATTAATTTAAATATCATTTAAATTGATAAAATATTTCATCGACGACGCCCATTCTACATCGTAAAACGAGCTCCAAATAATGACAATGACAACTAAAGAATACATGTGTCCAATCATCATCGGGTGTTTGTCGGGTTCTCTATAAATTCCAATATCGACGGATACGGGTATCTACAAAGACCGATGAAGTTAACCTTCTCGAGCCATCCAAGAAAAGCACCCCACCAAGGAAATTCACAAATCTTGGGGATACTTACTCCAACGCTCTAAAAAGGTTAATGAAGCAAGGCAAACTTCAACCCATTGGACCTACTCCCGAACCCGAAAGGAAATCCAAATTCTGGGACGAGAACTCGTACTGTGAATACCATAGGGGCAAAGGGCACGACACAGAAAAATGTTACAAGTTGAAAAATGTGCTTCAAGACATGATTGAAGATGGTCGACTACCAATACCACCGGGAGGTAAACCCAACAACACTCAGAATCCTCTTGGAGTTCTAGTGATTACAAGTGACGAATCTACCTTAGATTGTTCACACCTCATTTCTCCAATTGAAGACGAAATCCATGCAATCGAAAATGAAGGGTTCTACTCCACTATCTCCCCTACCATTTCCGACTTCATCACATGGGCAAGGAGTGTGGATAGACAAGTTTGGGAATTAGAAAATGTGGTGACAACTTTACATGATCCCAACGTGACACCCAAGGAGCATGTGCCACTAATCTTCTCTCAAAACGCTACTATGCAAGAAATAGTCGCCACGGTTGATAAACTAGTCGACCAAATCATACGACTAGAAGATGAAATCATGAGAATGGGGGAACTAGCTACAATCAATGGAGTTTGGGCCGACGATGATGAAGACGAGTATCTCATTGAGAACTCCCTAGTCAAAGAAATAGTCCAAAATGGTGAAGACCAAGATGTGGGCCATCTAACTCGTTCGGGTCGTCCATATCAAAGCACTACTTAAAATGGTCCCACCAACGTTATCACACCAAATGAAAACGAAGATGACTCCACTGATCATTTGCTCAAGCAATTACAAAAGACAAAGGTTGATCTTTCGGTCTGGCAATTAGTAGCAAGTTCATTCCCACATCGCCAAGCTTTACAGCAAGCTTTGGCCAAACTAAATGTAGCACATAACTCGACACCCGAAGATGTAGTCAACTTGGTCTTCCAAGAATCACCAAAGCTAAGTAATCCTATTACTTTCTCGGACGAAGATTTGCCACCTTTTGGCGCTAGTCACAATTTAGCTCTTTACATCACTGTCATTTGTCTAAAGAAGAACGTGCCAATGACCTTGGTAGATGATGGCTCCGCGGTCAACGTCATACCCCTCAAAACGGCATACAAATTAGGCATGAAAGAGTCGGATTGGACCCCTACCAATCAAGGTGTGCGTGCATATGACGGTACACGACGAAAGTTAGTAGGACTTGCTAACCTAACCATAGCCACAGGGCCAATTGAGCGAAAGGTTAACTTCCAAATAGTGGACATTGAAGTTTCCTTCAACATACTTCTAGGAAGACCTTGGATTCACGCTTCCAAAGCGGTAACATCCACCCTTCATCAAAGGATCAAGATCCCACTAAATGGCAAAGTAGTGATGATCACTTCGTCACCCATCAAGGCAATAATCGAAAAGAAGTCGAACAATCAAGTCCTTGCAGATCCCGTATATGAACTTGGGGGCTTCCAAAGCGTAAGTGTCATAGAAAGTGAATTGGCACCCTTATACTATGATCCCTACTCCAACTTGGTGGTCAACCACATACTCAAATCCCAGGGATACTTCCCCGGAATGCCTTTGAACCCTACCCGAAGAAACACCTTCGCACCATACAAGGAAGGCAACTCAAAGAGGATACCACTTGGACTAGGGTACAAACCCACTAAAGAAGAGGTTCTCAAAATGCTCACTCAAGTCCAAAACCGTAAGTATGTAGGAGTCCAAATGTGACCCTATATCCCTACCCTAAATGGGTGCTTTGTTAAAGAAGGAAGTCGAGCCTTGGCATTATCTCGAGAGGAAGCTAGCCGGAATCGAGATCTTTCACGATTGCTACTTCATCCCTCCAGAAACGGTTCCTACCGTCAAAACCCGTCAAGCACCTTTCTTAGACGAACAAGCTTTTAGTCTATTGTTTGGAGAAGATCGATTTGTTAGGGCCGCGCAGGATAAGATCATTACCATGATACTTCAGGACGATCACTTCAACCCCACCGCGTTAATCACAGATACCAACGCAAGTCAACAGAAAGGATGGAGAAAATCAATCAAGTGGACCAACAATCAAGGAAGACTCTTCAAACTCACCACTGGAGAAGGAGAGATGTTCAAAGGAGAACCAGAAGACGATGAGTTCGAGTCGGAGTCGGAGTCAGAGTTAGAGTCTAGAGAAGTCATTAGGGAGTCTCCTCCTGTCGTCATCCCCATTCCCTTTGTTTCTCCTAGCTTAGCCTCGAGTAGTCACAGTAGTTCGGGAAATGTCCCAACCACTGTCCCTTTGCCGTCACTGACCATGGATCAGATGGCTTCTTTGTTTCAACTTTACTCAAACTTTAATATGAATAAATCAGGTTCTGCTTACTCTTTGTGTTATCTTGAGTGCATTGCATTTACGATGATACCGAGGATGACCAAGACCCAGACTCAATCGAAATACCTCCCTACGTAGCCAAAGAAATACTACAAGAAGGGGAAGGGGGGCCAGTAATAGAGGACACTGAACCCATCAATGTAGGAACCGAACTAGAACCCCAAGAACTTAGGATAGGGACTACCTTGAGCTCTACCGAAAGGGCCGATTTCATAGACCTCCTAAACGAGTTCAAAGATGTTTTCGCTTGGTCCTACAAAGACATGCCAGGGATCGACAGGGATATCGCCGAACATAGAATTCCGATTAAGCCAGGTTTCAAACCTATAAAAATGAAACTTCGTCGCATGAGAACAGAATGGGCTCTCAAGATTAAGGAAGAAGTCGATAAGCAATTCAAAACCGGGTTCATCAAAGTTTCCGAGTATTCTGACTGGGTAGCCAACATAGTACCCGTACCCAAAAAGGATGGGAGAATCCGTGTTTGTGTTGATTTTAGGGACTTAAACAAAGCAAGTCCTAAAGATGACTTCCCTCCGCCACACATTGACATATTGGTGGACAATACTGCAGACCACGCATTACTATCCTTCATGGATGGGTATGCGGGTTATAACCAAATCAAGATGGCCATAGAAGACATGCATAAGACCGCCTTTGTCACTCAATGGGGAACCTATTGCTATACGGTCATGCCGCTTGGATTGATCAACGCCGGAGCTACGTATCAACGCACCGCAACTACACTCTTACATGACATGATGCACAAAGAAGTTGAGGTATACGTAGATGACATGATTTTCAAGTCCAAGGAAAGAGAGGGGCATATTGCGAACCTTCGCAAATTCTTCGCAAGGCTACGAAAGTAAAATATGAGGCTTAATCCTCAGAAATGCACATTCGGAGTAACATCTGGCAAGCTCCTGGGATACGTCGTTAGCCAACGAGGTATAGAAATAGACCCTTCCAAGATCAAGGCTCTGATCGAAATGCCACAACCTCAAACAGAAAAAGAAGTCAGAGGATTCCTAGGAAAAGTGCAATATATAAGTCGATTCATATCGAAACTCACCATGATTTGTGAGCCTATCTTCAAGAAGCTCAAGAAGACGGACCACACCATGTGGGACGATGACTGTCAAAAGGCATTTGACCGAATCAAAGAGATATTGGCTAAACCACCAGTGCTCATGCCACCTCAACGAGATCAACCTCTTGGTTTATATCTCACAAGAATCAAAAAATGACCATGGGTGCCATGCTAGCTCAAACCGTAGGAAGTGAAGAAAGGGCTATCTACTACCTTAGTAAGAAGTTCCTGGAGTACGAGTGTAAATACTCACAACTCGAAAAGACATGCCTCGCTCTTGTGTGGGCAACGAAGAAGCTACGCCATTACATGCTTAGCTACTCCGTCAAAATATACTCCAAAATGGATCCAGTCAAATACCTCTTCGAGAAACCCGTCCTCAATGGACGCCTAGCAAGATGGACTTTGATGCTCTCATAATTCGACCTCAAATACGTGCCTCTGAAAGTAATAAAAGATCGTGCCGTTGCCGAATTCTTCATAGAAAATCCCATCAATGACGCACAAACAATAGATACTTGGTCATTTCCAGGCGAGGATATACTCCAAACTGATGTAGACTCCTGGGATCTCTACTTTGATGGAGCATCAAACTTATAAGGATTAGGAATAGGAGTGTTGCTCATTTCTCCTGAAGGCGAGCATACACCAATCTCTGTCAAACTCGACTTCGAGGTGACAAACAATGCTGCCGAATACGAAGCTTATCTGATCGGATTACAAGCAGCAGTGAGCTTAGGCATTAAAAACCTCCGAGTACATGGGAATTCATCACTAATCATCAATCAAGTTACAGGATCTTGGAAAATTCGAAGCGAAAGCCTAGCACCTTATCAAGCCAGAATAGATCAAGTGGCCCAATTCTTTGATCACGTGACATACCTACACCTACCTCGGGAAGAAAATCAATTTGCAGATGCTCTTGCAAAACTTGCATCTTTGATTAATATGCCAGATGACATGGTGTCAATGCCTTTGTGCATCGAACGACGGTCAGAGCCAGCTTATGTACACCAAATCGCTGACGAAGAGGAAATCGCGCAGGAACCCTGGTTCCAAGCAATCCTGAATTTCAAGCTCAACGGTACCTATCCACCCGATATGGACAAGAGGGGACAGCGTGCTATACGCCTACTAGCTTCCCAATACGTTCTCATGCAAGGAGAGTTATACAAAAGAATACCTCTTGGTGTAATCCTACGTTGCCTTGATCATTCACAGGCACGAAAGGTGATGGAAGAAGTCCACGATAGAGAATGCGGTCCTTACATGAGTGGGCCCATGATGGCAAAGAAAATCACACGTTTGAGATATTATTGGACCACAATGGAATCCGATTGCATCAAATACGTAAGACATTGCCACAATTGCCAAATCTTCGGGAATGTACAACATATCCCTCCTTCATTGCTCTATACGATGACCTCTCCTTGGCCATTTTCTGCTTGGGGAATTGACATAATCGGGAAGATAACCTCAGCCGGAACAGGAGGCCACTGTTTCATCCTAGTGGCAATCGACTATTTCACCAAATGGGTAGAAGCGGCTTCCTACACTGGTCTTACGGCTAAAAATGTGGCAAAGTTCATACAAAACAACATCATTTGTCGATACGGTTGCCCACATGAGATCATTAGCGACAATGGATCACATTTCCAAGCTGAGACTGAGCAATTGCTAGCCAAATACAAGATTAGGCATCATCACTCTTCGCCCTATAGACCACAAACTAATGGCGCGGTGGAGGCGGCAAACAAGAACGTTGTCACAATTATCAAGAAAATGATTGACAACTATCGAGATTGGCCAAGCAAGATACCCTTTGCTTTGTGGGGATATCGTACATCTGTTAGGACGCCCACTGGGGCTACTCCTTTCTATTTGACCTACGGCATGGAAGCTGTACAACCAGTCGAGCTAGAGATACCATCCTTGCGTATTTTACTCGAAAGTCAAATCCCAGAAGCCGATTGGAAGAGGGATAGATATGAAGAACTCATCCTACTGGATGAACATAGGCTACGCGCCTTGCATAATGTCCAAACATATCAAGCACGTATCAAACGAGCTTTCAACCAAAGGGTTAGGCCAAGAAACATCAAGGAAGGAGACTTAGTACTTAAATCGGTTAGAGCTCTTCTACCTGTTGACCCACGAGGAAAATTCAAACCTAATTGGGCCGGACCATTTCAAGTCAAATCCATACTTCCAGGGGGTGCGGTTAGAATCACAGACCTAGACGGGAATGAGTTTTCCAACCCCACAAACCTCGACCAACTAAAACGGTACTATGCCTAGAATAGGAACAAAAACGCGCCTCGCGTAACCTCACGTGTCGCTCTTGTGGCACTAAATAAACGGCCCCTGGCCAAGCTGAAATAAGCTAATGTCACTATGCTCTTACATTTTGACAATTTTGTCATCCTCATATCATCAAATAAACTAAATTTGCACCTTCAGAGTAAGCAAAAAGCTCATGCTTATTTTTCTAAGTTCATTACAAGCTCTTGCTTAGAACAATTATTCTTTTACATTTACTCGAACTACGCGCAAGGGTTTGATTTCATTTTTTTAAGTGAATACGTAGGCAATCCTTCACAGGATACAACCCATTATTTTAAAATGTAAATAGAAGGACATTTGCATTGCATTTGGAATTCGACAAGAATAGAAAATAGAAAACCACAACGGTTTCATAACCATTTAATCTTTTTTATTTCATTAATTTTCTAATAATAATACGCTACATAATAAAAATAAAATAGGCTAGGATTCTAAAAACCCCACATTCTTATTACAACAATAATAATAATGATAAATAATAAATAAAGACTTGGGCTATTCCTCCATCTTCCCTTTGCCCTTGTCATTCTTGTCATACTTCTTGTCACGACCTCGAGCCGGACGCTCTTGCGCCACTTCGGACCTAATCACCAAAGGTCTTTCTCGAGGCCTAGACTTCCCATTCTTGCCAATCACCATCTCTACGACAGGAGAAGTCTTCGGTTTCTTCGAAGGATGAACAACTCGAAACCCGGCTTCTTCCTCTCCCTCAGTCAAATGCTTTTCTTTCTCTTTCTCCACCTCGCGCACCTTGTAGTCAACGGGCTCGCGCTTCCTCAATCTCTCGCGCTCTTCCGGAGTAGTAGCTTTTCTCCATCGCAGATAAGAATCCGACACCCACAAGGCATTAGCAGAAGAGTTCAAGAACCATACATTTCTTTGAGCCCATTTAATGACCCACTCCCTTCGGCTCTCTGTAGTAAGCGCCACAGCAGTCTGCGGGATGGTATCAAGCTTCGGGATTGTCTGTTTCAGTCCAACTTGTCTCATCAGCCTTTCCGGGAAGATGCACACCATAAATTCCAAGCCAGGAATGCGCACGGACCGAGTAGGATCCAAAGAAGACACTCCAGTGAAAGATTTGAGGTGCCACCATGGTACAATCCACCTAACCAACGAGCCATCATCGCTCTTCAGTTTGTTCTCCCAATAATTGCAGACTCGGGTGAAGTCCACCATGTAAAGCCTGGTCCTCATTGCAATTGAACGAGCATGATAGGAAGGAACATGAACTGGGGGCTCGATCAATCGAAGTCGTTCCATAAGCCAAACCTACCAAAAGCAGGTATTAGACATCAAAAAAAAAAAAAAAAAAAAAAAAAAACGACGAAAAAAAAAAAAAACGAAAAAAAAACAAACACAACAAAAAAAGAAGGAAGAAATGTTCTTTTACCTGCAGAATGACGGGACTTCCCAAATACGGTAGGTCGCGGTTGGCTTTCCTATTATCCAAGCCCAAAAGGATCTCTCCTAGACATAAACAAGCTGGGCTCCTACGCAGCTCCATTTGCTCAACAAGGCCCAGAAGACGGGGATCACCTCTCAAGTCTTCATCAACATGCCCTTGGAAGACATACACATGCAACAAGCAAAACCCAAATGCCCGTCGCCTGGCAACATAAGAAACGGTGGGGTGGGCCCTGTTAATAAATCGGTCAATGAAGTCCAACATTCGCACTCCCTTCGAGGTCACTAGACGGTCCACCTCAAGTCTAGTCAACCCAAGCAAGTCTCTAAATTTGCTCTTGTACCCTTGCGAAGTAGAAGGAATGGCAGGGAAGTGTTCGGGGTCCCACCCACCAATCGCAGCAATTTCTTCAGGAAACGGGCAAATATCGCCTCCAGGGAACGCAAAAACATGGTAATTCGGGTCCCAATAATCAAGACAAGCATCCAAGAATGGTTTGACAACCTTAATAAGCTTTAAACTCAATAATGCTCCAAGGTTATAGGCGCCCATGTCATATTTCTCCATGTTTGAAAATTCGTTGGTCCATTCTTTAAGGCGAATCTCCAAAGTATTCATGATGAGGGGTTATTTTGAGAAGTTTTATGTAATAAGACGAAGAAGAGACGGAAGAATTGTGTGAATAAAAGCTCTATCGACGTCTCTATTTATACTAATTTCTGTTTCCAAAAATCGCGCTAACAGAACCACCTGAACGGGAAAGCAAAGACTGTTGCGCCTCTTCAAAGGGACGCAGCTCATGCTGCGCCTCTTCCTCAGCTTAACTTCTGTGATTTTCCGCGTTGGATCTTTCCTAATTCCTCCACGAATAATTTCCTATTCCTACGGGTTATTATTTTGGTAATTACGTGGAGGTTACCATATTTCGGGTTTCCTAACTTCCGCGGGCACGCATTTCGAGACGACATCGACATTTTCGTCATTTTCGCACACTTGTACTTTTTCATTTTAGGAAATAATTTTCATTTTTTAATATAATTCATTTTAAGAAATAATTTTCATTTTTATAATTCATTTTAGGAAATAACGCTAAATTCAAATTTATTTTATTTTATTTCATTTTTTAATCATCTCATTTCTAACTTATAGATTTCTATTTTTTCTTTTTTTTTAGGGGGTAACCCTCCCTACCGTCCAGTCATTTCCGGCAAAATTTTTGCATTTTTGCATTCTTTTGAGTCACTCGTTTTGCGCTAATTACGGCCATATGTATGTTTTGCGTGATTTCTATGTCAATTTCGGCAGCATGACGGCGTAAACCGTCATCTACCAAACCTGTTCAAGGCTAACCTGCAGGTACAATCAACGCAACCCAACAGCAAAGGCACTCAGGCCATCTTATATACAACCAAAAAGGGAAATGTGCAACAAACTGGGGGCTCGAGCCCCAAACAAAGTCCGGAATGTTCAAAATGAAGGTCCAAATGTACAACTGTGCAAAATACAGCCAACAAGCAAGCAAAAAACTAAACAAAACTACTGCTGGTCGCCCTCCAGCTCTGATTCATGAAGATCCGAAGCCAGGACTCACGGTCCAATGTGACACTTGGCATTGGGTCGTTCTGAAGACCAGCCATATTGTTTTAGCAGTTTAAATGATCGTGTTATACAATGAAAAAGGAAGAAAACCAAAAACGAAATAAGCAACTCATCGAGGTGATTTAAGTCTATTTAAAAATTCATTTTAACGTGTAGACTCTCGCACTTGCATAATTGATCTCCCTCAAGAATGATACAAGTGATCCCAAGACTCAATTTCCGTAAGTTGATAAGCCAACTGTTTAGCTAATTCTTCCGTAAGAACTCTTGGTCGATAGATTTCCGTAAATCCTATCTATAGTCCACCATAATCACAGGATCGTACGAGTGACCATAGTGTTGAGATAAAATAGGTCAATCGGTTCCAACTTACCCGACGTAGAAGGGGTCATATTATGCCTACCGACGAAGAAGGGACTCATTGGAGTTTGACCTATAAAGACCATTCTCAATTTTGGTTTATACGAGGAAGATCCCATCAACTTAATTTTAATTCATTTTAAGTGAACGAAAAACTAGCATTACGTGAATGAATTAATTTAGGTGATGGCTTAAAATCGTGTGACATATGAATGTCATAGAATACTAACGCATGACCTTTATATGAGTCAGTTTTCATGCAATAAATAGGTGGTTTGGTTTTAGGCGGAAAATGATGCAAGCTATCGTTACGATGAAAGCATCAAAAAAAAAAAATATATGCAATACGTAAATAAAAATTCCTAGTGTGGCCTATCCTAGTAAAAAGAACATAATACAACTTTGGAATCCACCGTTGGACCCGAAAAGCTTGTCTTGATGTTCCATCTTTGTCCATGCAGCGGGAGTGAGCATCCGGTTCTCCATCTTTGGTCTTCTCAAAAATTACAATTTAAAATTTACAAATATAAACCTATTTACATTCTAAATACAAAAACTGTAATTACAAGTGAAAAATCCAAAACGGAGATACGAGATCTCAAAATACAACCAAGACCGTGTTCCATCATTACGGTAACACGTTCTACTAAGGCCACACTAAGTTACAACTGTTTGTAAAAATGAATAAATACGTAAAAAAAGGCATTCAAGGCATTCAACAAAAACGATAAACAAAATGCATCAACTAAAACAAATTTATTCGTGACATAATTCCGTAATTATGTTAAATTTATCCAAACCACCTTTTATTGATTAAAATTGTATGACAAAACTGCTTCTATCAATTCAATTTTAATCCATTACAATCCGTTACTTTAAATACACTTTAAAATAACTATAAGGTACGTGAGTGAACCGTTTCACTATCAAGCGAGTGTACAACATCCGTATGATGTACAATTTATGGCCAAAAGAGAATTTAAAACAAAAAAGAGTAAAATTCAAAGCTGCCAAAACAAAATCCCTCGATCCAGGGACAAAAGTGCTCGATCGAGGAACAAAAGGGCTCGATCGACTGAACTGCTAGTCGATCGAGAGATATGCCAAACAGAAAGAACTCGATCGACAAAACTGGTGGTCGATCGAGGACTTTTATCAGCAAGACTGCTCGATCGAGTACGAGGACTACTCGATCGAACAGTTGGGGTTTTAAACAGAGGTCGATCGAGTAAAGCATGTGCTCGATCGAATGAAAACATCACTGAAAAGCTCTCGATCGACAAGGAAATGGCTCGATCGAGAGGAAAACATGCTGAAACTTTAAACCCTCGTGAAAACAGATTTGTCGAAACAAAACCATTGCAAATTTGATCTAATTCGTATAAAATCAATTCTACAATTGACAAAACTTAACATATTGCTATAATCTCCGTATAAAATAACAATATGCAAAAGAACAAAACGAAAACAAGATAAAACATCCGTGTAAAACATGTCACGGTTTCAAAATTGCAACAGCCGAATCAAAAAAATTCTGCCGTGAGAGTATGGCTGATGCCGCACGGTTTTAAGACAAAAACAAAATCGTTTCAAATCGATTTATGAAAAATCACAAAGAAAATTTACGTGGCCTCGCTCTGATACCACTTGTAGGGTAATATCCGTATAAGACCCTTTAAATTTAGGACTATAACGTAAATTTAACATGCGATTATCGTCATAAAATATAAATACAATAGAGAAACGATAAGGAACAAGAATCAACCTCGGGTCCTTTGAAATGCGGCGTAATGAACAGAAATCAAAGTAGATTTCCTCCTAATCGTTGCACCCAAGACCGTCTGAGACTATGCCCCTTGTGCTAGAAAGAATTCTCTAATTGCCTTGCAATATTGAGAGAATTTTGTGAGGTTTTCTGATGTGAGATCTAGGTTTCAGAGGAATAATCTCCAAAACCCTAGTTTCTGTAAAAATGAGATGATCTCCTGCAAAAGAGAGATGCCCTCCCTTTTGTTCACTCGGTCCGTGGGTTTCATGGGGAGTGAGTGGGCTTTCCACTTTCTCCTCATTTTAACTCATGGTCCGACTAAATCTCGCTAAAATGTATACGACGGGTTTTCAATTATAAATCGTCATCGGTTATCGGTTTAAAATATCAACTAGTAACACGACTCAGTCGATATATTAATACGTGTCCGACAAAGACAATATTGTATAATTGATTGATTCAATATACATTAATTAAATATAATTGCTTATATTCAATTTTCAAATTAACCGCTTAATTCGTTTTCGCCATGATTATTTAATCCGTATTAAATAATTATCTCAACATCGCGTTTGACTAATTACTAGTCAATAACTCTGACTAACTGGTTAGTCATATTAGGTATCAACATGACTGTATTTTCATACTGTCACATCTCTCAAACGTATCCTATAGGTGTGACTTTTAGGGACCAGTTGATCACCGCCATCTGTATGACAATAACGTCAAACTTATCTAGCAAGCCAACCGTTATTGATAAACGTGGATCAACTGATAATAATACCAAAAGTATGCCCTTTGATCCTTTTAGAGATTTGTAAGTCCTTGCACTAATTGTTAAGGACACCAACCCCAACAAGCTCCCACTTGTCCGTACAAGTGTATGTGCAATGACGTTATCCGCACTAACTGGAGGACACAGCTCCAACAAACTCCCACTTGTCCGTACAAGTGTATGTGCGATAACCGATTCTCATATTCATTTAAAATTTCTCCCACTCAATGTAAAACAATTTGCAGATCCGGATCCGCAAAGGTCGTATTTTACAATCGATCTGGATCAAGAGTGGTTTCCCCGACTAGAGAGTAACTTAACTGATAAAACGAATCCGTATTCGAGCATGGCCATGCATTTCGATTCTGACTCCTCGAGTGGCCCCGAGAAATATCGAGTACCTGATAAAGGCTGAATATTTCCTTCAACTCGACTCCTTCCGATCTAAGCACAGCATAAAATGACCCAGAAAAAATCTACTTGGCCCCCTGTTACGGATGACCGTGAAAAAGAAACCAAAGTCACCCAAAATCTGCCGTAGTCTCAAGAGACAGTCGATAGTCAAAAGAATCGACTCTTAGGATCACCATGGAGGTCCTATCCACGACCTGGCACCGAATGTTATAAAACATTTAGGACTCCACGTCGATGTCACAATTGTGTCCTATGAGATATCCGTATAACTCGCCTCTGTGATTGGTCAGTCAACCGGTTGACTTATGGCTTGTTGAACCCACCATCAACCAACGTCACAAAATAATTGCCAGAGTTATCAGCTCATGTGGGCAATTAAGGACTAAAAAAAATATAATGTTTGTTCAGTTCACTTTGTAGTGTTCAAAATTGTCGTACAATTCCACATGAAAAACAAAATATATAAATATCAAAACGATGATGTCGTATAGAGTACACAAGAAGATGAATCTAATCCATAAAAGAGTACCACAACTCAGGAACACGTTTAATTCCCATGGAATTAACATGCCCTTCATGCTTATCTTGTCGTAATGGTTTAGTGAGAGGATCTGCTATATTATCATGTGTAGCAATCTTTTCTATCACTACTTCCTTTTGCTCCACGTAATCTCGGATTAGATGAGCTTTCCGTTGTACATGTCTAGACGCGACATAGTACTCGGACTCGATCGTAGAAATCTCTTTGTAACACTTTGTTTGGAACACTCGGTGATCTGCAGCGCCATTAAGAGTAAAAACGAATCCAGATCGAGATTTCGAGTCATCTCGATCCGTTTGAAACTAGCATCTGCGAAACCCGATTCTTGCGCATAGCTTTTGTTCGCCTCCATAAGTCAATGCCCAATCTTTAGTCCTCCGTAGGTACTTAAGAATGTTCTTGACAGCCATCCAATGTGAATCACCTGGATGCTGTTGGAATCGACTTGTCATACTCAATGCATATGCCACGTCTGGACGTGTGCATATCATGGCATACATGATTGATCCTATAGCCGAAGCATAAGGAATCCGTGTCATGCGCGCTTTCTCTTCCGGTGTCTCTTGTGCCTGAGACTTGCTCAAATGCACCCCTGGAGCCATGGGAAGAAACCCCTTTTTGGAGTTAGTCATGCTGAATCTCTCTAGGACTTTGTCTATGTGAGACTCCTGACTGAGAGATAACATCCGACGTGATCTATCTCGATAGATACGGATGCCCAAAATTCTTTGTGCCTCACCCAGATCTTTCATCTGGAAATGGTTTTTCAACCATACTTTCACCGAAGTTAAGAGAGGTATGTCATTCCCAATCAGGAGTATGTCGTCAACATACAATATTAGGAAGACAATCTTGCTCCCACTCGACTTGATATAAAGACATAGTTCCTCGACTGATCGAATGAATCCATTTTCTTTTATCACTTGGTCGAAGCGATGATTCCAACTCCGAGATGCTTGCTTAAGTGCATAAATGGAACGCTTAAGCTTGCACACTTTCTTAGGATGTTGTGGATCGATGAAACCTTCGGGCTGCACTATGTACAACTCTTCCTCCAAAAAGCCATTTAAGAAGGCGGTTTTCACGTCCATTTGCCAAATTTCATAGTCATGAAAAGCGGCGATCGCTAAGATAATCCGAATGGAACGCAGCATGACTACGGGTGCAAAAATTTCATCGTAGTGCAAACCTGGCACTTGGGTGAAACCTTTAGCAACTAGTCGTGCTTTATAGATATCTTGTTGACCTTCCACAGAATGCTTTATCTTGTAAAGCCATTTGCATTGAAGGGGACAAACCTTAGCAGGTAAGTCAACAAGATCCCATACGTTGTTCTCATACATGGAGTCCATCTCGGATTGCATGGCCTCAAGCCATAGCTTTGAGTTAGAACTGGTCATGGCACCTTTATAGGTTGCGGGTTCACTACTCGTTAAGAGTAGAATGTCATCTATGTCATGTTCCTCGACCATACCAATGTATCTGTCCGGAGGAATATAGACTCTTCCCGACCTCCTAGGTTCCTCAGGAATATTAACCGCAGCCGGGATTGAAGGAACTGGTTCCTCCAATGGTTGCTCGGTATTTGGTTCTGGAATCTCCGACAGGTCGAAGGTTCTATCACTCTTTGCATTCTCGAGAAATTCCTTCTCTAAGAATGTCGCACTAGCCGCAACAAAAACACGTTGTTCGGTTGGCGAATAGAAGTAATGACCAAGTGTTCCTTTAGGATAACCTATAAAGTATGTCTTGACCGATCGCGGGCCGAGCTTATCCTCGTGTCTCCACTTGACATAAGCCTCGCAGCCCCAAACCCGTATAAAGGATAAGTTAGGGATCGTTCCCTTCCATAGTTCATATGGAGTCTTGTCAACAGCTTTAGACGGACTTCGGTTAAGTATTAGAGCAGTGATGTAAGAGCATAACCCCATAATGAATCAGGTGATACCGTGTGACTCATCATGGATCGAACCATATAAAGAAGTGTTCGATTTCTCCGTTCGGACACACCATTCAATTGAGGTGTTCCAGGTGGAGTTAACTGTAGGGCAATCCCACAGTCCTTAAGGTGTAGATCAAACTCGTGAGAAAGATACTCGCCACCACGATCTGAACGTAATATTTTAATCTTTCTACCCAGTAGGTTCTGTACCCTATTCTGGTATTCTTTGAATTTCTCAAAGGATTCACTTTTGTGCTTCATTAAGTAGACATAGCCATATCTACTTAAATCGTCCGTGAAAGTGATGAAATACCTATAGCCTTCTCGTGCGGTGATTGACATAGGCCCACATACATCCGTATGTATGAGTCCTAATAGGTCAGCAGCGCGCATTCCAACACCTTTGAAGGAAATACGAGTCATCTTACCGATGAGACATGATTCACACGTGCCAAATGATTGAAAATCAAAGGCCGAGATAGCTCCATTTTTGATGAGCTGTTTTACGCGTTTCTCATTAATGTGTCCCATACGGCTGTGCCATAGATACGTTTGATCTTTGTCACCAACCTTTAACTTTTTATTCATTACGTGTAATATTTCGGTGGTCTGATCTAAAACATAAATTCCATTCATGGAGACTGCCTTGCCATAAATCATATTGTGTAATGAGAAAATGCAAGAATTATTCTCTATTACAAATGAAAATCCATGTTTGTCAAGTGCAGAAACTGAAATAATGTTTTTCGAAAGACTGGGTACATAATAGCAGTTATACAAAAATAACTCAAATCCTCTAGGGAGCTGGATCACATATGTTCCCCTCGAGACGGCAGCCACTCGTGCTCCATTCCCGACACGCAGGTCCACCTCACCCTTTACGAGGGGTTCGATGTTTCGGAGCCCCTGCACATGATTACACAGATGAGAACCACGACCAGTATCTAGTACCCAAGTTCCGTAACTTGCGTGGTTAATCTCAATCATATGAATAAAAGTAGAAGAAGAAGACATACCAACAGGTTTAACGCGACCTGCCTTTATGTCCTCATGGTATACGGGACATGTACGCCTCCAATGCCCAGTCTTGTGGCAATGGTGACACTCCATGTTACCATCCTTGCTCTTTGTCGCGCCTGATGAGTTGCTCGACTCACCAGGCCCACTCTTACCTGAACCCGACTTCTTAAACTTCGCCTTACTCACTCGCTAGGTCCGCCTTAGCTTTGCCCTTACCCTTGCCCTTGTTTGACACAACGAGAACATCCTGTTTCATGCTCCCACTGAACTTCATGTCCTTCTCGATGCCTGCGTACGAGAAGGGAGTGCGAGTTCATGGGGACTTTTCTTCAAATCATTCATATAGTAATTCGCTCTAAAGAGCGTAAAACCATCGTGGAGTGAATGAAGCATGCGGTCAATCACAATGTTCTCGCTGATTTTACAATCAAGCGTCTCCGGCTTCTCGACATTCTCAATCATCCGAGAATGTGTGGGCTAACGGTTGGCCCTTTCGGAGTCTCGCATCAAAGAAGCGAGTGGTATGCTCATAGGTCACGATTCTCGGTGCTTTCGAGAATTCCTTAGTTAGCGTGGTGAAAATCTTGTTTGCACCATGGGCTATGAAGCGTTTCTGCAAATTGGGTTCCATTGCAAAAATGAGTACGTTTTTAATCGCACCCGCTTCCATACAGAAATCGTTAAACTTGGCGATCTCATTAGCTCTAGCCGTGGGACCTGGGTTTGGCGGGATGGGCTCTATTAGATATTTGAGCTTCCGTCGCAGCGGCAAAGATTCCGTAATGCCGCCTCCCGTCCGCGAAGTTTGATCCATCATTCTTGATCGAGTAGACTGATTCATCCGATTCATGAAGATCCGAAGCCAGGACTCACGGTCCAATGTGGCACTTGGCATTGGGTCGTTCAAGTGACCAGCCATATTGTTTTAGCGAGTTTAAATGATCGTGTTCTACAATGAAAAGGGAAGAAAACCAAAAACGAAATAAGCAACTCATCGAGGTGATTTAAGTCTATTTAAAAATTCATTTTAACGTGTAGACTCTCGCACTTGCATAATTGATCTCCCTCAAGAATGATACAAGTGATCCCAAGACTCAATTTCCGTAAATTGATAAGCCAACTGTTTAGCTAATTCTTCCGTAAGAACTCTTGGTCGATAGATTTCCGTAAATCCTATCTATAGTCCACCATAATCACAAGATCGTACGAGTGACCATAGTGTTGAGATAAAATAGGTCAATCGGTTCCAACTTACCCGACATAGAAGGGGTCATATTATGCCTACCGACGAAGAAGGGACTCATTGGAGTTTGACCTATAAAGACCATTCTCAATTTTGGTTTATACGAGGAAGATCCCATCAACTTAATTTTAATTCATTTTAAGTGAACGAAAAACTAGCATTACGTGAATGAATTAATTTAGGTGATGGCTTAAAATCGTGTGACATATGAATGTCATAGAATACTAACGCATGACCTTTATATGAGTCAGTTTTCATGCAATAAATAGGTGGTTTGGTTTTAGGCGGAAAATGATGCAAGCTATCGTTACGATGAAAGCATCAAAAAAAAAAAATATATGCAATACGTAAATAAAAATTCCTAGTGTGGCCTATCCTAGTAAAAAGAACATAATACAACTTTGGAATCCACCGTTGGACCCGAAAAGCTTGTCTTGATGTTCCATCTTTGTCCATGCGCAGAGTGAGCATCCGGTTCTCCATCTTTGGTCTTCTCAAAAATTACAATTTAAAATTTACAAATATAAACCTATTTACATTCTAAATACAAAAACTGTAATTACAAGTGAAAAATCCAAAACGGAGATACGAGATCTCAAAATACAACCAAGACCGTGTTCCATCATTACGGTAACACGTTCTACTAAGGCCACACTAAGTTACAACTGTTTGTAAAAATGAATAAATACGTAAAAAAAAAGGCATTCAAGGCATTCAACAAAAACGATAAACAAAATGCATCAACTAAAACAAATTTATTCGTGACATAATTCCGTAATTATGTTAAATTTATCCAAACCACCTTTTATTGATTAAAATTGTATGACAAAACTGCTTCTATCAATTCAATTTTAATCCATTACAATCCGTTACTTTAAATACACTTTAAAATAACTATAAGGTACGTGAGTGAACCGTTTCACTATCAAGCGAGTGTACAACATCCGTATGATGTACAATTTATGGCCAAAAGAGAATTTAAAACAAAAAGAGTAAAATTCAAAGCTGCCAAAACAAAATCCCTCGATCCAGGGACAAAAGTGCTCAATCGAGGAACAAAAGGGCTCGATCGATGAATCGCTAGTCGATCGAGAGATATGCCAAACAGAAAGAACTCGATCGACAAAACTGGTGGTCGATCGAGGACTTTATCGCAAAGATCGCTGATCGATCGAGTACGAGGACTACTCGATCGAACAGTGGGGTTTTAAAGCAGGTCGATCGAGTAAAGCATGTGCTCGATCGAATGAAAACATCACTGAAAATCTCTCGATCGACAAGGAAATGGCTCGATCGAGAGGAAAACATGCTGAAACTTTAAACCCTCGTGAAAACAGATTTGTCGAAACAAAACCATTGCAAATTTGATCTAATTCGTATAAAATCAATTCTACAATTGACAAAACTTAACATATTGCTATAATCTCCGTATAAAATAACAATATGCAAAAGAACAAAACGAAAACAAGATAAAACATCCGTGTAAAACATGTCACGGTTTCAAAATTGCAACAAAGTAGAATCAAAAAATTTCTGCCGTGAGAGTATGGCTGATGCCGCACGGTTTTAAGACAAAAACAAAATCGTTTCAAATCGATTTATGAAAAATCACAAAGAAAATTTACGTGGCCTCGCTCTGATACCACTTGTAGGGTAATATCCGTATAAGACCCTTTAAATTTAGGACTATAACGTAAATTTAACATGCGATTATCGTCATAAAATATAAATACAATAGAGAAACGATAAGGAACAAGAATCAACCTCGGGTCCTTTGAAATGCGGCGTAATGAACAGAAATCAAAGTAGATTTCCTCCTAATCGTTGCACCCAAGACCGTCTGAGACTATGCCCCTTGTGCTAGAAAGAATTCTCTAATTGCCTTGCAATATTGAGAGAATTTTGTGAGGTTTTCTGATGTGAGATCTAGGTTTCAGAGGAATAATCTCCAAAACCCTAGTTTCTGTAAAAATGAGATGATCTCCTGCAAAAGAGAGATGCCCTCCCTTTTGTTCACTCGGTCCGTGGGTTTCATGGGGAGTGAGTGGGCTTTCCACTTTCTCCTCATTTTAACTCATGGTCCGACTCGTCTCGCTAAAATGTATACGACGGGTTTTCAATTATAAATCGTCATCGGTTATCGGTTTAAAATATCAACTAGTAACACGACTCAGTCGATATATTAATACGTGTCCGACAAAGACAATATTGTATAATTGATTGATTCAATATACATTAATTAAATATAATTGCTTATATTCAATTTTCAAATTAACCGCTTAATTCATTTTCGCCATGATTATTTAATCCGTATTAAATAATTATCTCAACATCGCGTTTGACTAATTACTAGTCAATAACTCTGACTAACTGGTTAGTCATATTAGGCATCAACATGACTGTATTTTCATACTGTCACATCTCTCAAACGTATCCTATAGGTGTGACTTTTAGGAACCAGTTGATCACCGCCATCTGTATGACAATAACGTCAAACTTATCTAGCAAGCCAACCGTTATTGATAAACGTGGATCAACTGATAATAATACCAAAAGTATGCCCTTTGATCCTTTTAGAGATTTGTAAGTCCTTGCACTAACTGTAAAGGACACCAGCCCCAACAAGGCCTGCTCTACAGCCTCCTCAACAGTAGCAACATCTATCTCCATGGGAGCTCTCCCAGAAGTAGAAGCCTCATCACCTGCAATATTAAAGCAAATTTAAGCCGCGTCACGTGACGACGAGCCTTAGTTAAGGGACTTTCGAGCCTTCGGAAGCCCTTAAATCGCTCTTTTCTCGCCATCTTTGGCCATATTCTCACAAACTCGATCACTCATGTGGTAACTTGGGTCAAGTCAAGCCTAATTTGAAGCCTAGTCTTGGGTTCAAGTCGAAATTTCGGCAGCATTTCGTTATAACAGCGATTATGCCCTAGAAAAGTGTCCTAAAAAAGTTGTCACGAACCAAAATTCCGAGATGGTAGGAAGTTTACCCATCGTCCAAGGATCCCAAATATCAAGTTTCATCGCAAATGGGCAATCCTAAGGCTATTTTCGAAGCAATTTACGGTTTAGCTGTGAAACCATCTCAAATTCACTCAAAGGCTCAAAACTCAACAAAAATTCGAGACAAATACATGGTTATGTTCCTTATATTACCAATTACCCGTTTCTAATACCAATTTCACAAGGCAAATGCATTTGGGGGAAAAGCCCCAAATTTTCGATCAAATTGGGTCATAAACCCTAATTTTTTCGATCCAAAATTGAGCAAATACGGAAGATTAATGCAAGAATAAGACACATACCTCGATTAGTCATGATTAACGCAAGCTTTTGGATCAAACCTTGGCGTAAATGGGTAAGATTTGAGAGAGAAAGAGAGGATTTATGTTTCGAAACAAATGAACACAACCCCTCTGTTTATCGCATATTTACGCAGAAAAAATGCGTTGGGGAATAGACGCAGCAGGCGCTGCGCCTCTTCCAAGAGACGCAGCTCTTGCTACGCCTCTTCCTGGTATTCCCTCCTTACGAGTTTTCAAAAATTCGTTATGAGTTCGTTATTTGTGGGCCCATCTTTGGTGCGCCTCTTCCCCGATGCTATTTTATCCTTTTGGTCCATTTGACAATTATCTTTCGTTCCGACCCGCATTTCTAAGCCCGCAGCAGACTATTACACGTTATTTATCGCTTCCAAGACCTTGCTTGCCGCAACGAGCATTTATTCCTTCACATGTGTTTCGACACGCCTTCGTTATACTTCCCCAACGAGAGTAAGCGGATCGACTTTCCCTCTCGAGACATGGAGATCAATATCAATCCCTATTTCTTCCGAAGTTTGTTTGAAGCTGAACCCAAGCAGATTTCTCCCAGCACTTCCCGCCTGTGTCCTGCTACTTACATTTTTTCTCGAAGACTACCCAAGCAGTTTTCTCCCAGCAGTTCCCGCCTGTGTCCTGCTACTTACGATTTTTTTCTCGAAGACTACCCAAGCAGTTTTCTCCCAGCAGTTCCCGCCTGTGTCCTGCTACTTACGTTTTTTTTCTCGAAGACTACCCAAGCAGTTTTCTCTCAGCAGTTCCCGCCTGTGTCCTACTTCTCGCAATCTCCAAACCTTAGTTACCTTTTAGGTCTTAGCCCTTAGCTCCTACACCTCCGGAAGCATCTCGAGAAAGAAGTCTCAGGTATGATTTCTTCTTATGGCTGGCAAGCCTCCTTACGTAGTCTAATGGACTTTAAACGACCCTCCCCGATAGTCGACATACTCTAAAATGTTCCCGACGACAGGTCCTTGGCTCAGACCCCTTGAGCCGTCTCGCGTCGCCATAGTCGTCAGGTTGAAATCTTCGATTGACCTGATGGCTATACTTTGACTTTCGCCTTGTCCAAGCCTCAGTCAAAGTGGGGCCTCTGTAGATACCTCATTTCTGCACCTCCCGCAAAACACCCGGTGATGATTGGGCCGCATGTTTGGTATGCGGAACGATTTGTGACAGTTCGTAAGTTTATCGTCAAGTGATTGCTCAAACATTAATGTCTACCTCTTAGTTGTCATCTACGTGCCGATACGGTCGTTTTGACAGTAATTAGAGTACATTTGGAGTCCAGGCCTAAAACCGTCTTCATTTCTGATAACCGTTAAATCCCGAATTAGGATGTTCTGGAATGTTCCGGATATTTCTATTCCATATTTTACAATCTTTATTCTTTGGTAAACAATTTCCCGTAATATTCACATAAAATATTAAGGAAAACCGAATTATTCCGTCCTACCATAACTTAAACACGGAAATCTTTCTTCCGCAGGAGGAAACCACTTGGGAACAGACGCAGCAGGTGCTGCGCCTCTTCCAAGAGACGCAGTGGCTGCTGCGCCTCTTCCCAGGTCCTTTTCTGCGTAATTTTCGTATCTTTTCCATATCTTTCCGAGATTCACTTCCAAAGACTCTCCGAAAAACCTATTCCTTCACGTGATTAGTATAAATAGGAGCCTTCGCTCCTCATATTTCTCACGCGAGTGTCCGCCCTTCTCTTCTCCCTTTGCATTCTAGACTTTTGTTCTTACTTTTTGGCGTCTACGTGCTTGAACATTCGACCACGTAAGCTCGGATCCTTCTGAGTACCAGCCTCGTTTGCATGACCGACCAATTTGACCAACTCCACAATCAATCAACTTAAATAATCTATTCGTTTTCCTCTTACGAGGGCACTTTCATATTTGCGTTATAGTTCGAGTCGAGCATCGCTAATCGATATCTTAGTGCATCTCGTTTCGTCAAACATGTAAGTCTGAGGGTGTAAATCTCTCTTTTATTATTGTTCTTTACCTTTTTGTACCATCAATTGTAAGGTTTACGTCGAAAATACCAATTAAAACCGATTTCTAAAACCATGCTTTAAAACCCTTTTTACGGATTTCCAGAAGACAAACCGTCGAGAAAGGACGCAGCAACTGCTGCGCCTCTTCGAAGGAGCGCAGTTCCTGTTGCGCCTCTTCGTGAGGCTGCCGCAGTTCCTGCTTCCTTTCTTTTTCCTTCGTCCTCTGTAATTCGTCAATCTTTTGTTTGTTTTCGTTTGTTTCTTGTTAATTCTTTGATACGATAGCACAATAAATTCTCATGTATATTATTATTTTCACATACGTATAATTCATCATTAAATCCGACTTGAATCCCAAGTAATTCATATTTGCGGGTTTTCGTCATTAAAATCAATCCGGGTTGTAGAAATTCAATTCGTTCATATCGGGTTTCTGGAATTCGATCCTTTGATATATTTCCATCTGTCTATTATATTGTTCGTCATTAATTTGTCGTTAATTCATCATGTTTAGCTTATTTCATTCACCCATGTCACTAATTAATCATTCATTCATGTAATTAATTCGGTTAATTTCGTCTCATCCATGTTTTGTTGCTTTTATGACCATCAATCACATGTAAATAACGTGTTAATCACTTTCATCTGAGTAAATAATTTAATCAATCATTAAATTTACCGACGAGTACTAACAACACGCAATTCCGCTTCACACAGATCGGAGTCAAAGTCAGAACAGACGCAAAGAATCGCTGCGCCTATTCAAGGGGGACGCAGCTCTGCTGCGCCTATTCCGGGTTGAATTCTGCCTCTGAACTCCGTTGTTGCCTGACCTAGTTTAAATAGTTTACGTATAATTAACTATTATCCATATTATCACCTTCTGATTTGGTCGTTAATTTATTTGTTTATTCTTTTTCTCAAATTATCCGTTTTAAAGGTATTTTCGACATAAATCGCCTATTCCATTATAATTATTTTAATTTTCATTATTGTAATTTTCTTTTATTTTCTTTATCATATTCTTGTATTATTTGTATGTTTTCACATGTAATTGAACACTAAATCCTACTTCGACGTTAATTGTATGCTAAATTACGTGTTAACCGACTTAGCCTAATCTTCACATGTTAGGATTAAAACTTGGATGTTGCATTGCATGCATATAACCGACGATATATCGAGTATAAATAATGTCCCTAATCATTAGTAGAGGCCGCTATCGAGGCGGGCGGGATTAGGTGTTCGATCAAAAGAGCTTCCTAATACGTACCCTCACCCCTTACTCCAGATCTCTGTGAACATCCGTGTTCATTGGCATCCACGAGAGTCATTCTGGACATAGAATGCTAAGGGTAACGATTGCTTAGTGTTCATGTCTTTACTTTGTGTCTTGACATGGCACGAGGTATTCGAACGGTTCCAATTTCCCATAAAAATTGGTGGCGACTCCAACAAAAATGCAAACGCTTGTTCTCTTCCTCCCAAGCGCCCCCGTGGGCCCCCCGCTGTCCACACTCGTCTGTTTAGAGGAAGGAAGGCTACTGCAACTGAAATTGTTAGGAAGGTTAAGTTTCTAGTTTCTACACGCCTCCTAATGTGGATTCATCATAAGCATTACTCGCTTATAGTTGCTAGTTTATAAGCTTCTTGTATAGTGGATAGTCTTTGCAAAAAATTCTCTTGTAATTTCTTTCATTATTGAATGAAATGATAATTTTTTTGCAAAAAAAAAAGGGGGTTTGCAACGGTCGGCAAAAGACCGAGCTTTGAAATGGCCATTATAGCGGCGCAAAAAGGTGTTTTTGAAAGTTTGAAAATGACACGGAAGGACTTATGATCAAGTAGCACATAAGCACTCGCAGTTTCATTATATTATGCATTATGCTGACACGGGTTTTGGCTTAGAAGGGTGGGTTACACACCAAGCAATCAAACCCCGATTTGCGAGAGGGATACCAATCCAAACAAAATGTGTAAGGAGGGTGCCTTAGCCTCGTGCTCGAAAGTGATGAAAGCTCTTTGACGAAACAGAAATGTGTAACGTCAATGGTATGCTTGACTTAATCGGGATTCAAAACGCGGGGATGAGAAAACTCACGCCGACGAGACGAGCTAATTGGTCGAAAAGGGTTAGGTTATGGGCCCGGACAAGGAACCCGACCGTGACCATAATATCAATTAATGCATTCCAACCAAGACCTCGTTCGAGTCTCACCATCTAGGGATCACAAAGACATAGGTGTCTTAGTTTTCCCCAGCGGAGTCGCCAATCTGTGGACGTAGCCACCTGCACGCCCCAGCCGATCTGTGGGACATACAACGGTCTTTTGAAAGCCACGCTCGGCGGCGTAAAAATGCTTTCGACCGGATCGTTTTAGATCGGTCGGTTTCGTCTCGGTAAGGGTCTCGAAACGATTAGAGATGTTCGGAGTCACCACCAAGCATTTGTGGGATACTTGGAACCCGTTCGAATCCACTTTATACCTCAGTCAAATGAAGCACAAAGAAGTGTTTAACATAGGTACTAAAGATAAGGAATCGTCCCTCTTTAGCATCCTATCTCTAGAATGACTCTCGTACGCCCTGGATAAGGTCGTCCACTATCCAAACTTTCTGAGTAAGAGGTGAAGGTATGTATTGGGAAGCCCTTTAATCAGACACCCAATCCCGCCCACGGTAGCGGCCTCTACCAATCGATCTTGGTTGGTTGAATGCAAATGTTGATAAAACGGTTTAAATGCATGAATGCGCATCCAATAATTTAAACCTAACGTGTGAGAGCTTTCTAAGTTGGTTGATTTAATCCAAGTATCAAGTATAAGATGTCAAGTTGGATTTATGATTGATTTGCATGCAAGACGGAAATTAAACATCCATTTACCAAATTAGGTTTATGGTGCATAACGTGATCCATTTGTCTTAGTAAGGCATTTTGCAAATATGTTTTTTGAATGAGCAAATTAGTCGTCTGATCTGTCCTATATCCGTGTTAACCGGAGTCGGGATCGTCCTAGACTAATGCTGGAAAGGGAACAGACCCTGCACCAGGCGGCCAGATGAGGCGCGAGCCTGTTGACGGTGTAAGGGGGTCTCCCCTGGTTTGAAAATAGGAAAAGAAATGGCATGTTTAGGCGCGGGCCAGTCAACGGTTTAAGACGCATTCTGACCATTGAAAAACGTTTATAAAACGTATTGAAAATTGGTATTTGAACCCGTTTTGGTTTGAAAGGACCGTTTAGGCCGTATTTGTGTTGATTTGAGGAACGAGACTTGAATAATCATCATTGTTTGGATGATATTCGATGTCGGGTTCGACTTTATGAGCTTGACATGAATACTTTTGAAAATAATTATGAACTAATTGTTTTAAGTTCATTTGAATATAATTAGTCGATACTCATCATCGTACTCGGGTTAAAATCCGACATGGTATGTAGAACCAAGGATGACTTTGTGATGGTGACTAATATATTTATTTCGGAAATGTAAAGAAATGATGAAAGGCTTTAAAATACCTCCAAAAATGTAAAGAAATGAAATAAAAGGCTTTAAAATACCTCTTAAATGTAATTAACCAAATATTATCACCAAAACACGGATTAAACCGTCATGGTATTAAGAACCAAGGGTGAAAAATGTTTTATGGTTAAAACTTGTAAAAAGGAAATAAAAAGGGTTTGAAAATACTTGAAATGGTAAAAACCGATTACAAATGTGAAAATAAAATAAAGAGGAAAGACGAGAACAAACACGGTTGAGTCTGACTTGGACACCCCATTGAGGCGCGAGCCTCTGTGCATAGCAAGGGGCTTCTGTCTCAGGTCAAAACTCAGTTTTGGCTCGTCTAACCTATATTTGGATCGTGTTATGCATGATTTAGCATGTTATAGTCATGAAGCAAGTAAAGACATGATAAAAGAAGGATTTTTACACCCTCATACTTACATGCTTGGTTTATGGCGAGAAACCGACGTAAGTGTATCAACTCGTTTGGTCGGAATAGACTCGGTTTAAAACCGTTTTAGTAAATAAAAAGAGTGTTTTATTAAGTTTAGTGATGGTGTAGTGGTCGAAATGGTCGGTCAAGTGATTTAATGCACGATGACGGTACCAAACAATGTGTAAGGCTTGTATTTACGATCGGTAGGTCGTAAATACGCGTCAGATTGTGACTTAGGAAGTCGAGTCTAGAATTTTAAGGGAGAAAGAGGGGGCGGACACTCGCGTAAGTTCTAAAATGGGGGCATTTGAGGGGTATTTATAGGAAAATGAGTGGTTGTGTGAGTTTTGAGCGACGTGGCTACCTGGGCTGCTCAAAGAGGCGCGAGCAATGTAGCACGTCTTCGAGGTGTCTTGTCGCTTTCACACAAATGCAATCATGATTTGTTCTATCCTAGGATTTGTATGCACATGTTTGGTACTTGACCATGCATGAATCCGGGAAATCTTAACATGGAAGCATTTTAATGGTTTGTTTTTTGTGTTTGACTCGCTTTGACTCGTTGTTGGAGTCGGGATTTGAATTTTGAGTCGGTTTTTGGTCCGGTGTCGGTTTTGACTCTAGTTAGTGTCATTGCGACTCCGTCGTCATGCATTAAACACTCCAGGTACTTTTTAAAAGTTTTGAAATGCTTTATTTTCGAAATCGTTTTAAGTTTTCCGACGTAAAGTTGTACACAAACTGTCGATCAAACGCCGCGATTCCAAATCATGTTATAGTCCGATAATCATCGGGTGTTTGTTGGAGTCTCAGCAGATACTAGGTATCTACAGACGCAGAACAGCTGGCTCGTACTCAAGAGGTATGCAAGGAGTTTGTTGATGGCTTGACCTGAACAAAAGCAAGGATCGAGGATTTGGTGGAGCTTGCTACCAATATTGTTGCCCATGCTACCTGGCAAGGCAAGGTTAATGGAATGCAGGCAGCGATAGAGGGGTCTCTTACCATCCAAGACCTGGAAAAGGAAGAGAGGCAGCTGAAGACCTTTTTCCCAGTTGCCCTTGACCTTAGTCTCCTGATGCCTGAGATAAGCGAAGTTAACTCTCCAGTGGCGGCTGAAGATGTTGCGATAGAGGAGGTTGTCCCCGTGCAGGAAGCTGCTGATAAGGAGGTTGTTGCTGAGGATGCTGCTGGGTCAGGCCCTATTCCTGAAAAAGAGAGTAAGCCAGAGACAGTTGGGGAGGAGGTGATTGTAGGTGAGAGGATAGTTGTAACTAGGCCTCTATTTATTTTTCTTTTATTAGTATCTGTTTTTGGGGACTTGGACCTATGTGGCGCAGGTTTAGTAAAAATTTTAAAACACTTTGTTTTGTGGATTCTGCCCTGGGGGTAGATTAAACTTTAAACATTGTCGTCTCTACCTAGATGGCAGATTTAGGCTTTTGAATGTCAGGTGGTAAGCTGCTCAGAGAGCAGCACCTTAACTGCTGTGTTTTTGTTTGTTGAAACCCAAAAAGCTATCGTGTCCACCCAGAGGGCAGATTTAGACTTAGATGGTTGTCGTGTCTACTCAGGGGACAGATTTATACTTGGATGGCTGTCGTGTCTACCAAGGGTGCAGATTTAGACTTGTGTGTGCCATTTTGTATTTTGCTCTAGGAGCAGACTACTTAACCTTGTTCATTACGCAAGGTGTGTTCATCGTATTTTAAGCCAACAGGGGTGTACCTTTGGTAAGTTTATCGTCATTCTAGGACCATTGGAGTGTAGCAAGACGCCGGTTGATGATCAATCCTTGCACTCCTTTTCTGTTTGCATGCATGTTGGGGCCCTGACTACGTCGAGTACTCGGTGTCGGTAGCTACCTTGGGGGTGTTATCCGGGGTAGCTGCGTGAGCTCTGAGCTACAGCCAAGCTCCCTATCGTGTCCACTAGCCGCCGTATGAGGGTGCCTGATCCAGGAATTAGGTTGGGCATGTTGGAGTGTCGTGTGCCTTGTCACCCCGCATTCAGGAGTAAATCCTGTTTGTACCACCCCTAACGTGCCAGGGAGGTCAGAGCTTAGAATTATATCCAAAAACCAAAATCAGAAAATTAAAAAAGAAAACCAAAAGAGCGACGTAGGATACCTGGTATAATCTTATGGGGTTCTAGAGAAACCTTGGACCCAGGAAGCCACAAAACCCGCAGCTCAAATAGCAAGTTTTTAAAGCAAAAAGAGTCTTAAAAGGAACAAAGAAATGTAAATGCAAAAAATATTAGGAACCCAGAACTGTTAGTATGCCTACTACTGTTTTTTTTAGGTTTTTCAAACTACCTCGGTACACTAAACTCCACGCGTTATTAAACGTGATACTTCTTCAGGTGAAGTATGTTCCATGGTTTGTCTATTAATTAACCCTGCATGGTCATTAACTTATACGCACCATGGCCAACAACTCCTTCCACCTGGTATGGACCTTCCTATTTATGGGCAAATTTACTAGCTTTGTGGTTTTTGGTGTTTTAGAATACCTTCCGGAGAACTAGGTCTCCTACCTCCAGGAACCTGATTTTTACGTTCTTATTGTAACTTCTGGCGACTGACTGCTTGTAGGAGACTAAGCGTATTTGAGCGCTTGTTCTCAATTCATCTATAATATCCAGGCTCCTGATCATCTCCGCATGGTTCAGTTCCCCTGTCATACATCCATACCTGTGGGTGGGAACTAGAATCTCTGACGGTATCACTGCCTCTGCCCCAAAAACGAGGCTGAAGGGTATTTGACCTAACGCCATCTTTGGAGTTGTCCTATCTGACCACAGCACCAGGGGCAGCTCATCTTCCCATTTTCCTCCTAACTCCTCCAATCTTTTCCTCAAGTTTTCAACTATGATTTTGTTACTGGATTCAGCTTGTCCATTGGACTACGGGTTTCTGGGTGCTGATTTTTTTAGTGAAATATTCCATCTAGCATAGAATCCTTCAAAGTTGTCTGATACGACCTGTGATCCGTTGTCACATATGATTTCTGATGGGATTCCAAACCTGCAAAGTATGTTACGTTTGATAAAAGAAATCACCTGCTTATGTTTTACCTTAGTGAATGCCTCAACTTCTATCCATTTGGATACGTAGTCTGTCATCATCAACATGTATAACCTGTTCCCCGGTGCCCTGGGTAGTGGACCAAAAATATCCATTCCCCATGTCATGAAGGGCCATGGTGAAATGATTGGATGTAGGGGTTCTGCTGGCTGATGTATTATTTGTGTTGATCTCTGACACGCGTCACATTTTTTTACGTACTCTACTGCATCTGCACGCATCGGTGGCCAGAATTAGCCTTGTCTGAAAGCTTTGTTTGACAGACTCCTGCCCCATGCGTGGTTTCCACATTCGCCATTGTGGATGGCAAGCAATACAGTCTGTGCCTTTGTCTTGTCCAAGCACCTCAAGTAGGGTCCAGCTAGCGACTTCCTGAAAAGCACATTATCAACTAGCACAAATGTAGAGGCTTTTATTTTGAAACCTCTTACCTCCCTTTGGTCTGTTGGCAGCTTGTCTTCCATTAGCCACTCTAGGTAGGCTTTACGCCAATTGGGGCCAGCCTGCTGCTCGTCTATGTTCACCAATATTCCTGCCCCATTTACATGCTCTGCATCTTGTTGTTCTTCCAGCTCTCCTATGTCTTCTTCTACTAGCTTTTGTATGCCTGGTTCTAACACATGCACGATTGGTATGTTGGACAGTTCTGTTGGTTTGAATGTTGCCCCCAGGGTTGCTAGTGCATCATCCTCCACGTTCTGGTCCCTGGGAACTTGAACAATTTTGAAGGCCTTGAATTTCTGTTTCAGGCCCTTGACTACTTTGAGATAGGCTATCATCTTGGAGTCCCTAGCTGTATAAGTGTCATTCACATGGTTCCCTATGAGTAGAGAGTCGTTGTATGCCTGCAAGCACCTGACTTTTAAATTTAAAGCCAGCTGCAGCCCTAGAATGAGGGCTTCATATTCTGCCTCATTTTTTGTTTCTTTGAATTCGCATCGGACTCCCTGCATTATCAGGTCCCATTTGGGGATCGCAGAACCAGACCAACTCCTGCTCCTCTTTGGTTTGAGGCTCCATCTGTGTGCAGCGTACAGGCTTCGCCTTCCTTACTTTCTTCTAAGTTCAGTATCTCTTTTCCAGCCAGATTTTGGATAACTGGGCTGAAGTCTGACATAAAGTCAGCCAATGCTTGTGATTTTATCGCAGTTCGTGGCTCATATTGGATGTCATATCCACTGAGGTGTACAGACCATTTTGACATATATCTTGATAACTCAAGCTTCCTCATTATTGATTTTAGGGGATAGTTAGTTACAACATGTATAATATCAGACTCAAAATAGGGGCGCGACTTATAAGATGCACTGACAAGTGCTAGTGCCAATTTTTCGAGAGATGTGTACCTGGTATCTACAGGTAGCAGAGACTTGCTTACGTAGTAAACGGGTTGTTGCACCTTGTCCTACTCCCTGACCAGAACTGCGTTGACTACTACTTCTGTGACTGACAGATACAGGAATAGAGGCTCTCCCTACTCTGGTTTTGATAATAGCGGCGGGGAGCTTAGGTAGCTTTTCAGCTCTCTAAATGCTTTCTCGTGTTCTTCAGTCCACTCAAATTTCTGGCTCTTCCTCAGAATAACATAGAACAGCCTGCACCTGTCTAAAGATCTATAGATGAATCTGCTTAAAGCTGTCACCTTCCATGCCAATCGTTGAACGTCTTTGGGTATTTCTGGTGACTCCAGCTGTAGTACTGCTTTTATCTGCTTTGTGCTTGCTTCTATTCCTATTTGTTTCACTATGTATCCCAAGAACTTTCCTGATGACACCCCGAAGGTACACTTAGATGGGTTTAGCTTTATCTTGTACTCCCTTAGGGTGTCAAAGGTATCTGCCAGGTGCTCCATGTGTTTATCATCTTTCTTTGACTTTACTACCATACATGTCATCAATGTACACTTCCATTGTCTTCCCTATTTTCTCTCTGAACATTCTATTCACCAACCTTTGGTAGGTTGATCCTAAGTTCTTTAACCCAAAGGGCATCACGTTGTAACAGTAGATTCCCCTTTCCAACATGAATGTTGTCTTCTCCTGATCTCCTGGATCCATTTTAATTTGATTGTAGCCACTCCAGGCATCAAGGAATGTCAGCATCTCATGTCCTGCTATAGCATCGACCATGGCATCAATATGTGGTAGTGGGAAAGGATATTTTGGGCATGCTTTGTTCAGATCTGTGAAGTCCACATAGAGTCTCCATTTTCCATTCTTCTTAGGCACTGCCACCATATTTGATAGTCATTCTGGGTACTTGAATTCTCTTATTTTGCCTGCTGCTAGCAGGCTGTCCACCTCCTGGTTAATAACTTGATTCCTTTCAGCTGCGAACTTTCGTCTCCTTTGCTGCACTGGCTGGCATTTTGGACCTACACTTAGCTTGTGTGTTATGATGGATGGATCTATCCCTACCATGTCATCATGGGATCAAGCAAAGCAATCCATATTAGTTTTAAGGAAATCAACCAGTTGCTGTCGGATGTTACCTGCACATTCAGCCCCCACCAGCACTGTTCTTTCTGGATGCAACTTATCTAGGCTGACTTTGTCTAATTCTTCTGCAGGTGCTCAACATAATCAGTGTAGATGCACTGTTTCTGTAATTGCTATGCTGGGGGACTGGCTGTGCATTTCAAAGCCTTTTTATAGCACCCTCTATCTTCCTCCTGATCTCCAAGTATTTCTTCTACTCCCCATGGCGTGGGAAACTTTACACACTAGTGGTATGTTGAGGGTACTGTCTTCATTGGGTGTAACCATGGTCTGCCAAGGATGACGTTATACGTTGAAGGGCCATCAATGACTAGGTACTTTACTTGCTTATTGACTCCTCCTGCATAGGTTGGGATTACGATCTCTCCAAGTGAATGTGATGTCTCCCTACTGATCCCACCAGTGGAATAGTCTTTTTCTGTAGGTCTTTCTTGATGAATCCCATGTTTCTTATGGTCTCCAGCATGACCAGGTTGAGTGAGCTTCCAGTATCCACCAGAACTTTCTTCACTCTACAGTTTGTCATGGAAAGCGTTATGATGAGCGTGTCATGGTGCTCCTGGTTATCATGGATGTACACCTCGTCGAAGGTAACAGCTGGAAGATTGCTGTGGGTAACCCTACAAGAAGAATATGGCCTGTTACCCTTGACTTCAGTGACGTGCCTTTTTGCAGCTGAATCCTGATGGAGTCCCTGCCTGAATGCCTCTACTGCCGTTGGCACATCATATTCCCGTATTGCTACCTTCTCTTTATTAAACCTGGTGATGAAATCTCCGATTTTCTCTGTGAACGCTTGAACCACCCTGTAGAGTTAACTGATATACTTCTTAGGCTTCCTACTGCTGGCAAATTGTTGGGTGAACGCATTTACCAAGTCAGCGAAGGTTGCTATGGATTTGTTTGGCAAACCAACGAACCATTGCAGGGCTACTCCGGACAGTGTGGACCCAAATCCTTTACACATGCAGGCTTCCTTCAGATGTCCAACTGCTGTTATTACCATCATCTTCTGCTTATACTGGCTGCCGTGATCAAAGAGGTTTGCTGTGCCATCATAGAGTGTCATCATGGGGGCATTGAATCTCTTTGGCACGGTAACCAGTGATATGGCGTCTATGAACGGAGAATCCGCATAACTGTCAGGGGTTACTGTAATCCCCTATAAAATCTAGTGCAAAACAGTGGCGGAAACACTGTCGAATGGGATTAAATATACAATGATAAAACTAAATGACCAAACTCGGATTAAAATAAATATAATCCACCAAAAACATTCCCAAAAGGGCAGTCGATACAATTGCCACTTTTGCAAAAAAAAGGGCTTAAAATTAAAACCTCCAAAACATGGTTCTACAGTCCAAAAGAAACGAAAAAAAAAAAAAAGAGTAGGATCAACTACTCGCTAGCGCACTCCTGGAATCCCAGCAAAACAAATACCTGTCATGTTATATACATAACAGCCACAATCAGTGGGGAGTAACTCAGGAGTTCTCCTAGCCACATTTCATCAAGTTAAAGGCAAACTAATGCTAAAACCACAATTATTTGAAATATGAAACCTCAATACATCAGAAAATGTTAAAAACATAAATAAGCATTTGAACAATTGAAAATCCAAATCTCGTCCAAAAACATTAAAGTATAAGATACAATATCAAATACTTCTTATGGAAAGCCAGCTTAGTATCTTAGTATAGATTTTCACTCGGACTATGCTAAAGTACCGCGGTTCCACAACCATAATAGGGTGGCGTCTTACTCCGCAGTACGAGGCCCTAGTCTAAGTGTATGTACATAACTCCCGGGATGCAACACTCCCAGACGACCACTGACGACAATCATCAGTTCTATAGCTAATGGCAAAACTAAGCATATCCTAAGTTTATTATTCTAAACCTTACACCTAGTTGTTCCATAAGTATTCAAAACCATTTCAAAAGTGTGTATTATTCAAATCCTTTAAAAGGAAAACCTTCCAAAAAGGCAATTTCTAAAAATAGCAACTTTCTATAAATAGAATCTTACTTAGAGTAAATACCTTCTCAAAATAGAAATCTTATGAAAATAGTAATGTATGGTGTTATAAATAATGTGATTTAAGAAGTTAGAAAATATAAGTTATTCTCTTATTACCAAATTGGGTAATCCAATTTAAATACTAATCCATTATTTAAAATGATAAAATAATTTTAGTCAAATACTTCTTATAAAACAGGCTCTTAACACATTCTGGAATCATATGAAAAATGACCATAATACCATTCTTCTTAAATTAACTTCAAAACCATTATTTACTCGGTTTAACCAAAACAGTGTTTTATTTTTATAAAATCGATTTTAACTTCGATACTCATGAAATTTAACGTGATTACTTTTTATAACATCTATGACCAACATGTAAAATTTCGAAAAATATATGCTCATTTGATATATGAACCGAATTAAAAACCAGATTATCGTAAAAATCGCAAAACACCATTTCAATTTTAAAATAGTTTCTGACCAGAACGGTTCCCAAGAAAATTTGTAACATTCTGTAATTAAGTAAAAACACCAAAAATAATTTTCACAGTAACTAAAAATCGTAAATACTATTTAATAAAATTGTATTCCTAAAACAGCCATAACTGAATTTTATTTATTAAAAATATGAGTCGACCCAAAATAATTTTTAACAAAATTTATATCATTCCACACTGCATTATCAGAGCTAATAAAATAGGTTTTATAAATTAGAAAAATCAAAAACGAATTAATACCTAATAAACATCAAAACCGCTGAAATATTGTATAAGTCATAATAATTAATAATAAGATTAAAAGATCGAAACTTTTATGATACTAAGTCTTAAAAAAATTCACTGGACCAGAATAAAATCATAAAGATAAAATTATACCAAGATTAGTAATTTAAAACCCTAAAAATCGATATATTGTGATTATAACAACAACAACATTACATCTAATAAAAACAATACTAAATATGATAAATTCATAAATAAAATATATTTTGATATATAATAAAATATCAGAAACTTTTATGCCATGAGAACAATTCGAAATATATAAATTAAAAATCATAATTGATTAAAACAACGATAATAATAAAAAACAAGCAACTACTCAACAATAACTAATGAATTGCCGAGTCATGCCCTTAAGAGTTACCTCTTATTCGCGTTCCAAATCGATGAAATACTTGTTCTCCTACGGATCTTGATGATATCCTCCAAAAACAAACATTCATATATGATTAAATCATATACTAATTAAATAAAAACCAAAACTAAATATATGACTACGATTAAGGGTAATAATTACCCTTAGAATAGGATGAACGGATGAGAAAGGAAGATCGATCTTAATAAAGAAGCAAGAAGGCAAGCACGTACGTAGAATGCGGAAATAAAGAAGCAAGAAAGCAAGCACGTACGTAGAATTATTACGTACGCCATGACAGAATTAATGGTGATAGAGAATGAAATCTCACGGCACAATTATAAACTTCGTATGTTTTTTTTTTTTTTGAAAGAGTAAAAGAATGTAAACAAGTGGTATAAAAGAAAGGAAGGAGTAACAAATTTGCTCCTTGCTCTGCTCACAATATCCGGCCAAACTCTAACAAACCCAAACAAATTATCTACACTTTCTTCTTGGACAAATAAAGGTAAAAATATCTCAAATTTATTAGTAAAAATTAAAAAGGAAAAAAAAAAAAAAAAAAAAAAAGTAAGATGAATATAAATATCCTATAATTTGATAAACAAAGATAACTAAACCATTTGCTTTATCTATCAAAATACACGGTCCAAAAAAAGAAGAAAACCGGCCCATATAAATTTTCCCATTTTACAAAAACGTCATTTAAATGAAAGTCGGTCCAATTATAAAATCAGACTAAAGTTTAATCAAAAGCGGTTTTAAATTAAAATATTTAACCAAAATCGATAAACCGTGAATCGAGTTAAATCTCATAAATAAATAAGTACAAAGAATATATGGGATTAGAAGTAAGAATAAAATGTGCTCAAAAGAAATAAATTCCGAAGTACAACGAATTAGCTCGGAATTGAAGTAGAATGTGAACTAAATGAATAAATAAAACGAGGCTGTAATAATTAGAAATAATAATAGTACACCTTGAAAACAAAGCAATATTCGAGGTATAAAACAATTCAAGAATTCAAGGATAGAAAAGAAGTTGCTCGAGAATAGATTTCGAGTCAAACCAGTTAATTCGTAATCGAAAATGGAATGTGATTACGAAATCAAATTAGAAAAAAAGGCGGGTGTTACAACCTCGCCCACTAAAAAAAGTTTCGTCCTCGAAACTCGAAGGTAGAAAAATAAAACTTAAGGGACAAGACCTTGTTAAGACACTCAAAACAATTTTTAAGCCAGTTTTCAAAATTGATTTATTAAACTACTTGTCTCATCTCATGGAACGGAAGAATACCCGTCTCGAACAAGAATTCTATCGTCCAAGATAAAAGCAAGTCAACGATTGAAAAATCATTTCAAAATCATACATTTGTGAGTACCGAACCGGTCATTAGACGTCTTTAATGACAAGTCCTAGTATTCAACCAATGTCGAAATCCAAAAGTAAATGTGCACATTTTAATAAAAACCTTTGGACAAATCGAATTTTTAAATACAACGTAACTTTTGAAATTTTGAGAAGCATCCAAACAACATTATTCGAAACAATTCCGAAATATTTTCAAACGAGTTTTAAAAGCATTTCAAGACAAGACAAAATTTAGATACTAACAAAGAGTAAAACGACAATGGAAGGTTAACTTTTTGAAATCATAAATTTCCAAGATAATCAAAACTTTATAGGAGTCAAACCTTGTATAAAACAGAAATATTCGAGGAAAAAGGTTAAAGGTAAAAGTTTTCAAACATAAACCAAGGTTAAGGTAGTAAGAGCTGGAACAGATGCTCGGGTGAAGAAGTGTGAAGGAGAGATTCAAGGGCTATACAAAGCTCTCTTAAGGATTATAGAAGAGGTTAAAGATCTCAAGACTCTTGGTAGGACTCCTCTATGGAACCCAAGCTTTTTCTATTTCCATCGAAAACAACACCAAGGTTATTAACACCAGGCAACTAAGTTGTCAAGCTCAGAGTTGTCTAACTTCCTAGTCTATATCCTCCAATCTCATCGATTGATACAACTCTCATCCACAACATTACATAATTGTTCAACCTGTCAAAACATCATGGTAAAAACCATCAAGTACTTCAACATCCAATTGACTAACTAAATTTGTAATACCCGTCCTTTTAGGGACTCATTGACCAACGTTGACCGACCTCTGGGGCAGGCAATAGCCCTTAGCGCTGCGTGCCAGAGTTACCTTATGCCTTGATTGCCTTTAGAAGTGAGTGGTACTCGATAGAGTAGAGGCTACTCGATCGAGTAGCTTGGGTACTCGATCAAGTAGGGGCCACTCGATCGAGTAAGTGGGTTACTCGATCGAGTAGCGTCTTTCCAGCGAGGGTTTATAATCGTGTTTTGTCAAAACCGCATATCATTTCCGCCTCCTTCCTTCAGATCTAAAGGTCGCCTCCCTTCTTTCCCTTCACCAAATACCTTCCATGGGAGCCTTTGAGGATGCTAATGCCTTGAGGATGAGTTGCTTGAGTCGGGTAGCGGTTGATACCCGTCGTTGTGAGTACCAAAGATAAAATTTATAAACTCCTATTAAGACTAACCTAGGCTAGTGGTAACAGGGTCGATCCACAAGGAGGCAGTTGTAAATTCTAGTTGTTTTATGATCAGTCCGAGGTAACTATTATGGGGGTTGATTTGAATTGATCTAAAACTAGTAACAGTAAAAATAAAATAAACTAAAGATATGATTTAAACAGATAAAAGAAAGGTACTAGGATGATCGGGTCATTATAGCTTTGGCGGCAGCAAACTAAGTCGGTCTGAATTAAACACAGGTAAGGCGGGAAATAAGAGGTCCTCTCGGTCCACTCCTAACAGATAGCATCTCTCGATCTCGCTATAGGTCCCTAATGTCACTAATACTAACTTTCGTCCTGAAAAGTGACTAATGGTCTAAACTATACCTATCTTTCGATCTTAGCACAGTTTAGTCGAATTAATTGATGGTCAAATAACTTTCCCTATCTTTCGATCTAATGGGTCAGTCACAAAATAGGCATCTAACTGGTCGCATGCATTCCATTTGTTAAATACAAGATTAAAGACAATTAAAACGAAGGATAACCTTACAAGGTCAGTCGATCGACCAACAAGGTCAGTCGATCGACTGACACGCGGGTTCAGGCCGTGTCTAATCTAATGCCGCCTATGCCATAAATCGCCTACATCCTAGCACTAAAGATTTAGCTACTCATGATGAAGGTAAAAACAACAATCAAACTCATGACAATTACGGAATTCATACTTAAAATAAATAGCAATGATGATGGAACGATAATTGGCTTGGGAACACTAACTATCAATTCTATACTAACAATGGAAACAAAATAATAAAACTGAAATTAGGGCAGAGTCAATACCGAGATTAAGGAGGAAAGATTAAGAGCAAAGGCAGAAATCCAATGTTAAAGTCGATAACCCAAAACCCTAACTCGGAAAATAAGCTAAAATTATTGTGATGTGAAACTTAATGTATTCTCCGATATGTTCTTCGATATGAAAACTAGATGCTGGTGTTACGTTATATAGCAATCAACGCAACAACTTCTTTCTAAAACCTAAACTTCACGGGCTTTCTAAATCTCGTCTGGAATCGAAATCTGGTCGATCGACTAAAGCTGCTGGTCGATCGACTGCTCCTCAGCAACAGTAGCTTCTGGAAACCGAGCCTTGGTCGATCGACTGAAGATGCTGGTCGATCGACTGGCTAAGCTGCTACTTGACTTCTTTTAACTCGTGGACTTGTCTTTCGGGCCTTGGATTGCGCACCAAGCTCGTTCCTTAAGTAATTCCTCTACGTCATTTGCAATGCAGATTACTCGGGGGCGGATTTGGCTTGATTTCCCGTCGAATTCCTCACATTTCTGCAATAAAGTACAAAAACACGAAAGTAGAGGAAAATAGAGAAATATGGGCATATATAGCACAATTGAGCTCTGAAATGCGTGTAGAAAAGAGTGTGAAACATCGTATTTTAGACACGCATCAAATCTCCCCAAACCAAACCTTGCTTGTCCCCAAGCAAGAACTAGACTCGATCTAATGACCTAATGGAACGAGTTCAATCTCAGAGCGAGATGCACAAGTAAAGCCTAAGCCAATTTAATGCACAACTAACAATCAATCAGTAATGTGAATCATGCAAACGAATTATAAAGTCGTTAAAAACTGCTGAACCGTCAACTGTAGAGACTTCTCAAATTGGACTCTCGCGGGTCGCTCAAATCACTCAATTAAGCACAGGTGATATATTTGTAAGATAGAGAGAATTTATTTTGTAAAGACTCTCACCTAACTACGACCTATGAAGACATGCCAGCAATAAAATATGAAAACGACCTCTATGACCGTACATATGCATTCCAACCAAACAGATGACCAATGACACATGCCGAGGTATATATGGGATATGTGAGGTATGGGTAAGAAGAGGCAAAACATTTTATGGTAGAGTGGAGGTACAGGTGATCAAGCTAGTACCAAAACGGAACCAAAGGACAATATCCAACTTCTTTCTCATAATCAAGTGAAACGGTGCTATGCCAAGCACAAAACTCACAATCTCCAAACTATCAAATCAATAAAACTCCCCATAGGATATAAACGAAACATGGGAGCAAAAATCGCCAAAAGATAAGGATTAAATTATGCGAATTGACTTTTTTTTTTCTTTTTTTTTCTCTTCGAACTTCAGTCGATCGACTATATTGGGCAGTCGATCGACCCATTTGAACAGTACAGAACCTCTTTTCTTTTTCGAATCATTTTTTTCCATCTTCTTTTTTTTTCTTCTTTTTCTTTCATTTCATTTCCCAACTATCGTCTCAACAGAGCATATGCTACCAAAAACTGAGTAACAATCCCGAAAACACAGACTACTAGCTTGACAAGGGACAGGCTATGTGCAGGATGTAGTAAATAGGACAAAAAGGATATTTTTGGCATAGTGAAGCTTATGGGTAAAATGAGAAAAGGAAACCTCTACCACATGTGTCAACAAACCACAAACCGAATGCATGCAGGTATTAAGTAGATCAAATTCATATTTATGCAAATTAAGGAAACATGTCTCATAAGGAGTACTACTCACATTCCTAAATGAACTGGTCATGAATGTCACCAGTTATAGGCTCTAAAAACTCAGAAATATGATGTAGCTTGCCAATTTGTAAAGTCAAGTCTCAAGTTCAGCAAATAATTTAACGAAAACTCGTAGATATGCATTTATGATTCTACTAATAACATGTAAGTCAAGCAAGGCTTAGGCAAAACAGGTGCAAATGCAAAATCATCCTTGAAATACTACCGTTCCGACTCGACCTATATGCTAAAATAAACGTGCGTTTTATGGAAAATTTTGAAATTTTTCAATTTTTATTGAATTTTTTTATATATGATGAAAACGAAATAAACGATGCAAACTGAAATTTAAACGTGAATGCAAACAAATGAATGAAGTGCGACGCAAAACCCTTCCCCAAACCAAATCGCACAATGTCCCCATTGTGCAAAATCATGTAATGAAAGCGAAGAGAAATGGGAATTTGCGAGAAAAGGGAAATAAAAACACAATGACAGAAAGTAAAGACTTGGGAACTCACAAGACTTTAAGCGCAGCAAAGGAAACCTCCCCAAACCAGCGTGAGCTAGGAGGTTTCAGTAGCCAGCAGTGCTACCAACAAGAGTGCATGAAAGACAGAAAACACCACGCATAAGACCGAAGAAAACAATTTTGAAGCGTAAATATTGTGCACTAATGAGACAAACGAAGAAATAGATAGTTCGACGGAAAATAAAGTGGAGTAGAAAACTCCCTTAGGTCCGCATATCGACCAAACACAGCAGGGGAGAGGTCGTGAACGAATATAGCAGCAGCAGTAGTCGATCGACCTAAAGAGGCAGTCGATCGACCAGGTGGCGAGAACAGTAGCTCCTGTAAACCTGCAATTCAGTCGATCGACCAATGGTGCCAGTCGATCGACTGAAAACACTGCTGCAGTGTTTTATTTCTTCGTAATTGCTCAATGATTTGAGCTAATAAGCTCTAAATACCTGCAAATGCACAATAGTACGCGCCCAAAATTGCGCAAAACCCAGAACGAAGTCTAAAACACTTGAAAATCCTAAGCAAACGAAATAAAAGCGAAGTTTTCGCGCACACAAAAGCAATAGAAAATAGTTCGAAAGCAATAAAATGAAGTTTATAACGAACTTGATCAACTAATAGTTGATCAAAAAGGACCACGGTATGGCCCACTTCGTTGGCTTCTGGCTACTAGAGGTAGCCTCAGTGGTGCTCATCTTATCAGTTGCACCCTTCTCAGCTTCAACAGTTGGGGAGCTCAATGGATCAATCTCGTCATCTCCCCAATCAAAGGCTCCCTCGGAATCGTCGGAATCTAGATCAGCCCATCTCACCTTGGCTGGCTCATCTTCCACTTCCTCATCAGTCCCATAACTTAGGCATCCAAGACCTCCTCTTTGAATGATAGGTTTTGTCGCAGCTGGAGTATCCAACGGCTCTTCCTTCCCCAAACCAGCTCCTGCAATGTCTAAAACAACAAACTCTTCCTCCTTCTTGCTCCCAATCTGGGGCGGAGGGGTTAATACAGCAGTAGTAATAGGGACAGTCGATTCAGGAAGAACAAAGTACGATCTCTTTTCAGAGACCGTATTACAAGTAACCGGCCACATGGCGTCCTTCTTTTTAGCAGGTTGGGCAAAAATGATGGAATGTTTCCCAACCTTGAAGGTCAAGGTTCCTAAACCGACGTCAATAACTGCACCAGCAGTGTGCAGAAACGGCCTACCCAAAATGATGGGAATATGGTCATCCTCAGGCATATCAAGGACAACAAAGTCGACAGGGAAGAAAAACTTCCCTATCTGGATGGGTATGTCCTCTAGGACTCCTATGGGCTCGACCGCAGATCGGTCAGCCATCTGGACTGTCATCTCTGTGATAGCAAACCGGGTCAACTTGAGTTTCCTAGCTAAACTCAAGGGCATGACACTTATACTGGCCCCTAAATCACACAATGCCTTCTCAATTGAGAAGGTACCTATTTTGCAAGGGACAGAAAAGCTACCCGGATCCTCTAACTTAAGGGGCGCAGTGTGAGACAGATAAGAACAAGACTCCTTGGTGAGTGCGACAGTGTGCACTGTTTCAAGTGACCGCTTTTTTGACAACAGTTGCTTCATAAATTTAGTGTAGGCGGGTACTTGGTTAACTAACTCAAGGAAGGGGACTTGCACATTCAGACTACGGATAACTTTCTCAAACTTATTGAAAGATACCTGTTCTTTGGTCGGCACGAGTCTCTCCGGATATGGGGCTGTAAGGAGCACCTTAGCCCTCTCTTCTAAGTCGCGTGTGCCGGTATCCTTGGACTTAGGCTGAAAGTCCGTCACTTTCTCTTTGTTGAAGCTGGATCCTTCCTCAGACCGTCTCAAATGAGACCCATTGACCGTCATTGGATCGAACTTCGGAGCCGGGACTGACCCATCAGCACTCGGGTCTGCCCCTAAAATCTTCGGGACTGTGGTACCCCGAAACAAGTGATCTCGTAAGTTATTTGGCATTAAAGGACGAGATTCTTCAATATCAGCAGCGATATTGGTCGATCGACCAACCTCCTCAGTCGATCGACTGAGTTGCACAGTTCCAGAAGCTCCTGGAACCCGTGTTTCAGTCGATCGACTAGGTACTTCAGTCGATCGACTGCTTTTCCTGGCAGACGTCTTTTTCTTTGAATTGTTCGTTGAAGCTTTCTCTTGACTTATTTCTGGCTCATCTTTCTCGACAGCATCCTCAACCATGGCAGGACCATCAAGGGTGGACCCGCTCCTCAAGGTGATGGCATTTAGGGTCTCTTTTTGTTCGGGTTGAGTGGGTAAGTGTCCGGGAGCTCGAGTGTTGCTTTTACTAGCCAGTTGAGCAATTTGGCTCTCAAGTAACTTCATCCCGGCCTCTCTTGCTTGGGACTCCTTCAAAGAATGATTCTTGACTCGGAAAATTCAGAATTTTGCGTTTGTTCTCTTCTGCGGCACATAAGGAGGCTTTTGATATTCTTTGTTGCTTTTGATGTGGAGGTACATATGGGCTGCTCTTTGTGGCGGAGGTTGAGTTGGGTTTTGGACATTCTGGCTCCTCCAACTCAAGTTCGGATGCGGTGGCTCGTAGTAGGTGTTGTTTCGCCTATAGTGTTGAAAGGCAAAGACAAGATTCAAAGGGACTAGGGCAGTTCTTCGAGACATGGCCCTCAACTCCACACCTTTCACAAAGGAAGGGACCGTCGACACAAAGATTGACTTGGTATATCCCACCCTTAGAGGCTCCTCCTAGCTCATACTTGTCAAATCTCGCGGTGAGAGCCTCAAGTGCAAAGAACAGAGGAAGATTCAGCAGCTCTCCTCTCGGTTCCCTCTCGAATTCCCATACTCGGCCTTGTGGGTAGCTAGATCGTCAATGATCTTCCACCCTTTGGTTGCTCCCAAATTCTCAAAGCAAATCTCCGTTGGCTGCAAAGATCCAAAATGGCCCTCGATCGTCGTACAACCCATTGTAGAAATGATTGCACAAACTCCACTTAGCAAACCCATGGTGCGGTATGGTTCGCACCAACTTCTTGAATCGGACCCATGCCTCATGGAAATTTTCATCTGGCCCTTGTTTAAAACCCGTGATTTGGGCTCTAATAGCGATCGTTCTTGAAGCAGAGAAGTACTTCTTGTAGAACGCCAATGCCAATGTATTCCAATCAGTGATCTCCTGAGCGGCTCGGTCCAGATCTCTATACCATTCCCTTGCAAAGATCGCGAAGGGAGAAGATGAACATTGTCTCCTTGATCCGGTCCGGGTCACGCCATTTGGTGGGGGAATGGGAGCAAAGAGAGTCTATGAAGGTCTCCATGTGCTTAAGCTGCATCTTCGTTTGCAGCTCCCCCAAACTGATTTCTCTCAACCATAGTGATGTAGGCAGGCTTTGGTTCGAATTTTCTGGCATCTCCCGGTAATTCGAATCCCTTGTATAAGTTGTCGGCTGTTGGTTCAGAAAAACTAGCTATACTTGCCTCCTCGGCCATGACTGGAATTTCTGGGGAAATAACTGTTTCGGCTGAAGAGGTGGGTGAAGACTGTTGGTCTTCCTCAAACAGATCGTGCTCGAGATAGCTTGACAGAGTACTCAGCTCTTCCTCTGTCGACAATATCCTTCGTGCTCGTCTCAACCCGCGCAAAGATTTCTCTATCTCAGAGTCAAATGGTAATAATTCTCCACCCCGTGACTGCGCATAAGATGAAACTACAACAAGAATATAAGAAAAGTTTAAGGAACAAAAGTCCCTTAAACGAGAAAGACCGAAAATAAAAACAACTAAAATTAGGACTATTGCCTCTAAGAACAACGGCGCCAAAATTTGATACCCGTCGTTGTGAGTACCAAAGATAAAATTTATAAACTCCTATTAAGACTAACCTAGGCTAGTGGTAACAGGGTCGATCCACAAGGAGGCAGTTGTAAATTCTAGTTGTTTTATGATCAGTCCGAGGTAACTATTATGGGGGTTGATTTGAATTGATCTAAAACTAGTAACAGTAAAAATAAAATAAACTAAAGATATGATTTAAACAGATAAAAGAAAGGTACTAGGATGATCGGGTCATTATAGCTTCGGCGGCAGAAAAACTAAGTCGGTCTGAATTAAACACAGGTAAGGCGGGAAATAAGAGGTCCTCTCGGTCCACTCCTAACAGATAGCATCTCTCGATCTCGCTATAGGTCCCTAATGTCACTAATACTAACTTTCGTCCTGAAAAGTGACTAATGGTCTAAACTATACCTATCTTTCGATCTTAGCACAGTTTAGTCGAATTAATTGATGGTCAAATAACTTTCCCTATCTTTCGATCTAATGGGTCAGTCACAAAATAGGCATCTAACTGGTCGCATGCATTCGATTTGTTAAATACAAGATTAAAGACAATTAAAACGAAGGATAACCTTACAAGGTCAGTCGATCGACCAACAAGGTCAGTCGATCGACTGACACGCGGGTTCAGGCCGTGTCTAATCTAATGCCGCCTATGCCATAAATCGCCTACATCCTAGCACTAAAGATTTAGCTACTCATGATGAAGGTAAAAACAACAATCAAACTCATGACAATTACGGAATTCATACTTAAAATAAATAGCAATGATGATGGAACGATAATTGGCTTGGTAACACTAACTATCAATTCTATACTAACAATGGAAACAAAACAATAAAACTGAAATTAGGGCAGAGTCAATACCGAGATTAAGGAGGAAAGATTAAGAGCAAAGGCAGAAATCCAATGTTAAAGTCGATAACCCAAAACCCTAACTCGGAAAATAAGCTAAAATTATTGTGATGTGAAACTTAATGTATTCTCCGATATGTTCTTCGATATGAAAACTAGATGCTGGTGTTACGTTATATAGCAATCAACGCAACAACTTCTTTCTAAAACCTAAACTTCACGGGCTTTCTAAATCTCGTCTGGAATCGAAATCTGGTCGATCGACTAAAGCTGCTGGTCGATCGACTGCTCCTCAGCAACAGTAGCTTCTGGAAACCGAGCCTTGGTCGATCGACTGAAGATGCTGGTCGATCGACTGGCTAAGCTGCTACTTGACTTCTTTTAACTCGTGGACTTGTCTTTCGGGCCTTGGATTGCGCACCAAGCTCGTTCCTTAAGTAATTCCTCTACGTCATTTGCAATGCAGATTACTCGGGGGCGGATTTGGCTTGATTTCCCGTCGAATTCCTCACATTTCTGCAATAAAGTACAAAAACACGAAAGTAGAGGAAAATAGAGAAATATGGGCATATATAGCACAATTGAGCTCTGAAATGCATGTAGAAAAGAGTGTGAAACATCGTATTTTAGACACGCATCAGCGGTCTTAACGTCGTTGTGAGATGCGTAGGTATGTCATCATCATCGTCTTTGTCGTTGTCTTTCTTTGTATGGTTATAGAGTTAGTAATAGGCTTGTGTATGGTTTGTTTAGGGATGCTTACTTGGTTGATGTCATATGGCTAATCGAGGAATCGCTGCTTTTGGTTAAAGGTAGGTTCACCTACTCAGTTTCTGTTGGTTGTCTAGTGTGTCGGTTGTTGTGTTGTTGCTGTAATCTTATGGTTGAGTATTGTGGCAATCGGTTGGTGTATACTGTTTCGTTGGTTGTTGTTGTGATGCAGCTGTTTGTGATTGTTTGTCTCTGGTTCTCGAGGTGCGTCCTCGGCTGAGTGGAGTCACTTGCGGGAGTGGCTTCACGCCCTAAGTTTCGCCCTTCGTGGAACCCGCCACGGGAGGGGATGTGCACATTAATGGGACAGGGTTTATCACTCGATATGATGAGCGGGGCTTAGGTGGGAACGGCTGCGGTCCCCCACTGGCAGGGTTGGTCCAGTGGACAGTCGGTGGCGGAGAATGATTGGTATGGGTGTGACTGTGTGTGAGTTTGGTTGTGTTCGTATTATGTGATAGTCGATTGTTGTGTCTTGCCTCAGTTGCTGACCTTGTGTGGTTGTCTTGTTTGTCTTATGTGTCTGCCGTGATCCCTTACGGTGAGCAGTCCATCTTAGCAGGTGCTGTCTTGGATGCTAGCTGGAGTCCGGGTTGGGATGAGTCCTCACGAGTTAAGACAGAAGCAGGATATAGTTAATGAGTTGTATCTTTCTTTTAGTAGTTTGGATATAACGCTTGTAATAACTATAAATGTTCTTTTATTAACCTTTGATGATTACTTTCCTCGGGCAACCGAGATGGTAATACCTTTATATGCTAGGGAAGGCCTTGTTAAGGCTCCTTGGTATATGGGGGTGTTACAAAGTGGTATCAGAGCGACGATTTTGGAACCTGTAACAAATGAACCTAATGAACGTAGTGAGTCTAATAAAATGAACCTGGTGTATGTATATTGGGAGCCCCAGCTGATGCTAGATTTTGGGTGAGTAGGCGCCCTCATTTCAAAATCTTGGCCCAATTGTGCTTAAGCCAGTCACTGGGTATGAGAGTGTGGAGTCGGCAAAGATGTGCCTAATGTGTATGGTGATTATGATATAAATGATTGTGGATGAGTCTCTGTTGAGGATAGTATGTGCGTAATAGCTAGGTCAGAATTATATATATATAGTAAAGTTTTGTTGGAACTTATATGTGAGTGGGATGATAATGAGGATCATAGAAAGGCCTAATACGATAGAAGTACGCGAAAGAGTAGAAATGTGTGATGTGATCTGGAATGTGGTAACGGTTATATTTGCTTCAGCTTGTTGGTAATGGTAGCTTTATACGGTTTTATAAGTTCTATAATGGTGCTAGTGTTAGTAATTAAATAGTTATAGAATTGTAATGAGCATTATAAAATGTTAATGGATGAATATGATACAAGTATGGCTGAAAGCTTCTGCATATGATGTGAGTAATTTGAGTAGATTAGTTGTTTGGGTTGAAGCATGAGTATGTTGCTAATGTACTTGGATGACACATGGATAGTTAATGCTAAATATGTGCTCAGAGTAAGGTGATTATCAGTTTGTTAGCGATGTTGTAGACAAAAGTTTAGGCATGATATGATGAATTAATTGCATACATGGATGACTTAATAGCGTGATAAACAAAGTTGTGTGAAGTTCGTTATAGAATAATATGGTATGAATCCGAGTGATTAAACCCTTGCGGTACAATTGAGTAGTAGCGGTATAATGTGTATGAATATGATAACAAGTGACGATTTCCGAACTTGGTTTGGAATCGACGCGTAATGTTGTTTTGCAGGAATTTTCATTTAACCTTGTAATTCCGACCGTGTACCCAACCTTGCTTGACCGAGTGTGAGTGCTTACTAGACCGAGTAGACCTCACTCGACCTAGTTAGGAAGTTATGACGTTGAGATGTAGGAAAATTTCCTACGGTTACTCGATAAAATAGCGCCTACTCGATCGAGTACCCTAGAGACTCGATCGAGTAAGCTACAGTACCGGAAAATTCGCGGGTTCATAAACCCCTTTTCTCCCTCATTCTTCTTATTTCTTCTTCACATATCACAAACCCTAATCTCCATATCTCTCTCAAGATCTTCAATTCTTGTGTTTGTGGTGATTTGTTAGGTGAATTCTTTTACTTATAATTGTTCTTGTACTTCCTATTTTATCACGGTATGGATTTCCTTTCTATTTTAATATTCTTCATCAATTAGAAACAATTAGGATGGTAGAAAAATCTGAAAATTCGATTTATATGTGAGAAAATTTACTTATAATTGATGCAATATGATTTATATGGTTCTCTTTTATGATTATTGTTGTTGATAACACAAAACTCAAGTAGAATTTGCATATATAGGTGACCGAATTTTCTAGGGTTTGAGAAATTAAGTTAATTTTTGGTTGTCTTTTACATGTTATAGGATGAAATTTGGATAATGTATGTTGTATATATGATGTGGGAAGTTGATTTTTGTGATTTTTACATCAAAATTTGCCTTAAAACTCCGTCTTAAAAGTGCCTCATATTGAAATTCGTTTCATATAAATTGGGATTTTGTGTTGTACATGGATGCAATTTGAATGTAGGAGTCTTAGAAATTGTAATAGATGAATTAACTCATGTTGAATTTGACAAACGTTTCGCAGCTGTAAAGACCGTCTGAACTTTGAAAACTTGAACCTTACTTGTAATTTGGGAAATTGTTGGTGATCATGCGTACTTAGATGATTCTTCCATGGCATAATTTGTATAATTAGCATGTTTTGGTGCATACATGTTGGTATATTTAATTATATGTGGAATAGATGCCGAGACTAAACTTGGGAACCCGACAAAGTAAGAGGGGAAGGGCTTCTCAGCCCGAAGTTGGGGAGGGTAGCGGACCAGTAGTACCGGCTGTACCAGAGTACCCTTCGGTAGTCTTTGTAGACTTTAACCAACGGAAGAGGTTTGTAGCTTTACAAACTCGCAAGATGAGACCAACCCGTTGTGTTGACACGACTATCTTAGAGGACCTGGGTATTGAGACGGATGTCCGTCACATTTTCGAGACTTTGGGGTTCACTGGGCTATATCGTTTACGGAAGCATTCTTATGCTTATCTGACCCTTGAGTTCATGAGTTTGTTTATATACGAGCCGGTTGAGCAGACTATGCAATTCCGTCTTATGAACACCAGTTTCCTTTTAACCATGGACCTGTTTGCCTCTCACCTTGGTTTGGCTAAGCCTCCCAAGGGATCTCTCCGTGACATTCCAGCTGAGTGCGGGGTTTGCCGCCTTATGCCCTGCATTACCAGAAAATCAGCTCCCACCGCTAGCAACATGTTGATTAATGATGTGCAACATGTTACCTTGAGGATCTTCCTACGTGCCATGTCGAACCTTCTTTATGAGCGTTCTGATATGAGTAAGTTGAACTCTCACGAGTTGTTGCTTCTTATGGCCTATCTTAACCCGGAGCGGACCGAGAAGGTGGTCTTCAATGCCCCCCGCTATGGTTTGTGCCAGCCTTGCCTTGATGTCCTCTTCTAGTACCAGGTACCTGAGTTGTGGTGCTATTGCCACCCGGTTAGCTGAAAAGCTAGCTGCCTTTGAGGCTTCCTCCGAGTACGTTCCCTTAGCCACCCCGGTTCCTACCATGGATAGAGATTATTTCCTCGACCTGAAATGGTTGAGAACTTTGGCGGATGGTAGCCTAGCATGGAGGGTGTGGGGTATGAGCTGGATGAGGATACCGGCTCCTGAGCACCTCCCACCGACTGAGCCTTTAGATGCGGTGGATTCTGATGAGGAGAAGGATGAGGATGCACCTCGGGCGAGACAGACGTACCTTATCGATGATACGATCCTTCAGGTTATGCCCGAGCCGAGGAAGGGGGAGAACGTGAGAGCTGCGGAGGATAGACCCAGGTTAAGGAGGGGACCACGTCGTGTGAGGGAGAGGACGGTTGAGACTCAGCCACAGCCAGCAGCACCACCTCAGCACCCATTTCCTTGCTATCCCTACCTTGATACCCCAGAGACACGTTCGAGCTACTTGGCAGAGAGAGTGTCCTCTACCTTGACGCTCCGGAACATGCCCGAGATGGCATATGCTCAGGGTATTAGGACCGAGGGACCGCATCCAGTGTGGTGGAGCGGAGTGGGAGACTACAACGGGGTTTTCAACTCCTACGGAGTGGACATGTCCGCGTGGGGAGCACCACAGTCTTTTGCTTTTGGCGGTTTGACCCCATGGTATGTGAGTCCAGAGGGTGGAGCAGGGGATGGTGCGGGTCTTGGGGCTTCGGGGGCAGGTACTTCAGGTGGTGACGGAGTGGAGGATTACGTCATGGATGAGCATCAGCAGCAGCAGGAGTGTACTCCTTTTCTTATCTTGTTAGTAGTTGTATCGGATGTTAGTTTGCTTTGGTTGGAACCTTCTCTTTTCGTGCCTTTATGTTCGGATTGTATTGGTGGCCATAAGGCCGTATTTGCTTTCCTAGACTTGTTTGCAGGATTTATGGTCGGGTTATCATCCGACTCGTGGTTATGCGATTATGTATATATAGATATGGATGTCGTGTTTGGAAACTTTGAGCAGTTCTGACCTGAAGCTACTCGATCGAGTAGCTAAGACACTCAATCGAGTAAGACTAGCTCGACCGAGTGCCTAACCCACTCGATCGAGTGTCACTGTTACAGGAACTTTTCAAAAATTCATTTGTTGGATGTTTCTATTTTGCATATTTCGGTACGTATAACGGTTATTGAAGGATAGTAGCATGTTTGGGTCGACTTATCACTTATAAATGACATTTGGTTGGAGTAGTTGTGACACAAAAGTTTCTTTTAATGCATTCTTTTTACTTTGTTAACATCTACAGGAGAGCAAAACTTATTCATTAATCGAAAAGACTTGTTACCTATTTCACAGAATTTCCATAACTATATTATATACAATTGATATATGCATGTTTTTATGGTTCATGATAATTATTCTCGTAAGGTAGTATATATATATATATATATATATATATATATATATATATATATATATATATATATATGTATATATATATATATATATATATATAGAGGCAAGATCCGGTGAGTCCACCTATATTTTTGAGTCTCATGAGTCCACTTATGTATCACACGTTGTACAAAAGAATATCACGAATTAAATATAGTAGTGTTTATAAACAAGAACCAAACTAAGCTTTGAGTCTTCATTAATGAACCGAACTTGAAGAAGAGCACTGGATATCATGGGACTCAAAATGAATGACAATGATGGACAAGATGACAACTTGTGTGACATTATAGTACTGTTGATTTTGAGTGACATAAACGATGAATAGTAAAATTTTCTGTAAAAATCTTAGAATTGCGTTCAGTCCATAATCAATAGACCACAACTGCTAAAGCAACTCTAGACCAAGTATTCTTCCAAATCTTGCCCAGCCAATTGAACAACTAGCCTTCTCACTTCATGATTGAGACTCAAACTCAACGAGTGATACCCTGCGAAATAAAGATGTCCTATTATACCTGAGAGGACTAAGAGCGATTGAAGAAAAGATGTTGCTTGGTCTCATCGCCCGCATACATAAAACACACCTACTAGCAAGACTAAACCCTATTTTGCAAAGTTTAGTCTAGAAGAATCCATCAATTTTCTATAATGATGCCTTTAATTCGTAAACGATGCACTTAAAAGCTTGACGACCAAAACAACGATTTTGCATAAACGATGCACTTAAAGTAATCCGTACATCCATTCAACTTGAAATCAGGAAATGAATCCATCAATTTTCTACAATGATGCCTTTAATTCGTTCGTTTAGAGTTTTTGATTCAACGTGAAATTGTATTCTGTCCAATGTTGCTTGTTACGTTTTATTTTAAAGTACCACTATCGTACGAGTATGGTAAGTATATGAACTTTGTTTTCAAAGTTGTCATATTGGTATAATATAAGTTTTGTTTTGCAAAGAAACAAATTTGCAGGGTCGTTGAATAAATCTGAGCGATTATAATGGTAGACAAGATAACTGACAAGGAAGATGGTGAAAGGCGGAGTTAGGTTCAGTGGTGTGATATTGTATAGTATAACCCGTGATATTGTTTAGTACAACCAGTGATATTGTTTATTATAAGGTGTGATATTGTTTTGTATAACTTGTGATACTTTTTTACTAGATTCACAAACTCATATACAATATCACAGCTTATACAAAACAATATCGGAGCTTAAATTTTTTTTAAAAAAAAAAAAAAATTATCCACAACCTTTGGGCTTCCCGCCTTCTCCAAATGCTGCAGACTCTAATGCTAAGAATGGGACATGCTTTTCTATGCTGCGTCGCACTGGAATTAATTGGGGTTCCCGTCATATCCAGCTAATGAAAGAAAACAAGCTGAAAGCCATCTAAACAATTAAATACCCTACCTTTTATGTCGAGTTACTACTTCATGTTAATTCATTTTATGGTGACACTTATTTCTATAATTACGGATTACTCCCTCCGTCCCGGTCATTTGTTTACCGGATCAAGAAAACCGGAAATGAGCAACTATTTGATGACAAGTGGACCAAATTGAGTGTGTGGAATCAAATTGTTCATCAAAAGCTTCCCAAAAATAGAAAGGTAAACAATTGACTGAGACACTCCAAAATGGAATAGGTAAACAAATGACCGGGACGGAGGGAGTACTTTTCTATGGCACACAATTCTATTTTTACTTCAGCACTTTCGATTACAAAATGATTGCTTAAGTAAAACTAGAAAATTCAGTGTCTTTGTTAATTGCATCTGCCCCACACTAGCTGCTAGAAGAAACAAAGAAATTATATCGTGTTAATATACATCTTCACCATTCTAACAAGTTAGATATAGGCATGGAAGGTCAAAGGAAAGAAGTTGTACATGGGTTCGGTTTGGAGCAAAAGCATGGCAAACAAAGGGTCAGAGTTGGCAAGTTTGGAAAGATCCCACAACTGGATCCCACCATTTTGTAGAGTGGAATGTTGGCATCAGCCTTCTCTCTGACTGCATCCCTTTCTATGTCAATGATGATAATTCTGATATTGTTGCCACTAATACAATGAAGAACACCATATGATTCTCACAACCAACTTTTAAAAAAAAAAAAATATCGGAGCTTAAATTGTTTTTTTTTGTTCTTAAAAAAATTGTGATATTTTTGTGTAGAGCGTGTGATATATAAGTGGACTCGCGGGACTCAAAAAGTTAGGGTGGACTCATGTGATCCTAATTCATATATATATATATATATATATATATATATATATATATATATATATATATATGTATGTATGTATATAAAACTCTGTTAATCGTGATCAATGAGTAATGTCGACAAGGTGCAGTTTTTGTTAGAACTTTTACTTGATGGTGAACTTCGGGGACGAAGTTCCTTTTAGAGGGGAAGAGTAATGTCGCGAAGTAAAAAGCCCGATATTATAATAATTTTGTGGTATACGATACTAATTTCGTTGTTGTGAGTAATGCTCGCTATTCTCTCTGTTATAAGTCCCGCATGAAGTTGTAATTGTTTTTAATTGTTTTGATGTAATTGTTTAAATTGTTGTAATTGTTTTAGTCGTTGCATGGGTAATTTGCATGTTTAAGTAAAAGTTGAGTAAATTACAAGGAAACGATAGTCATAAAGAGATGAGCGTGTCGGGAACGGTAACGAAGTGTTTGAATTGTTGTGTGGCATGTTTTGGTATTTATGGTTGTGTACTAGTGAAAGTATAGTCCCGTAGTGCGTGGCTAAGAGTTTGGAGTCGTAGTATAGTTGTGGGTCGTGTTGATACACGTTATGAGTTTGATACTCCAAGTTGGGGGTCATAGAAGTCGGTATATAGGATGTGTTGGGCAGTGATGATGATGACATAGTGGGGTAATGCCCATAGATGGTAGTAACCTGTGTCGGGAGAACAGTTCTGTCAACCTTGAGTTCGTGTTGTGGGCTTGCGGGAGAGTGAGTTGAACTTCGGGGACTAAGTTCTTTTTAAGGAGGGAAGACTGTAATACCCGTCCTTTTAGGTACCCGTTGACCAACGTTGACCGACCTCTGGGGCAGGCAATAGCCCTTAGTGCTGCGTGCCAGAGTTACCTTATGCCTTGATTGCCTTTAGAAGTGAGTGGTACTCGATAGAGTAGAGGCTACTCGATCGAGTAGCTTGGGTACTCGATCGAGTAGGGGCCACTCGATCGAGTAAGTGGGTTACTCGATCGAGTAGCGTCTTTCCAGCGAGGGTTTATAATCGTGTTTTGTCAAAACCGCATATCATTTCCGCCTCCTTCTTTCAGATCTAAAGGTCGCCTCCCTTCTTTCCCTTCACCAAATACCTTCCATGGGAGCCTTTGAGGATGCTAATGCCTTGAGGATGAGTTGCTTGAGTCGGGTAGCGGTCTTAACGTCGTTGTGAGATGCGTAGGTATGTCATCATCATCGTCTTTGTCGTTGTCTTTCTTTGTATGGTTATAGAGGTAGTAATAGGCTTGTGTATGGTTTGTTTAGGGATGCTTACTTGGTTGATGTCATATGGCTAATCGAGGAAACGCTGCTTTTGGTTAAAGGTAGGTTCGCCTACTCAGTTTCTGTTGGTTGTCTAGTGTGTCGGTTGTTGTGTTGTTGCTGTAATCTTATGGTTGAGTATTGTGGCAATCGGTTGGTGTATACTGTTTCATTGGTTGTTGTTGTGATGCAGCTGTTTGTGATTGTTTGTCTCTGGTTCTCGAGGTGCGTCCTCGGCTGAGTGGAATCACTTGCGGGAGTGGCTTCACGCCCTAAGTTTCGCCCTTCGTGGAACCCGCCACGGGAGGGGATGTGCACATTAATGGGACAGGGTTTATCGCTCGATATGATGAGCGGGGCTTAGGTGGGAACGGATGCGGTCCCGCACTGGCAGGGTTGGTCCAGTGGACAGTCGGTGGCGGAGAATGATTGGTATGGGTGTGACTGTGTGTGAGTTTGGTTGTGTTCGTATTATGTGATAGTCGATTGTTGTGTCTTGCCTCAGTTGATGACCTTGTGTGGTTGTCTTGTTTGTCTTATGTGTCTGCCGTGATCCCTTATGGTGAGCAGTCTGTCTTAGCAGGTGCTGTCTTGGATGCTAGCTGGAGTCCGGGTTGGGATGAGTCCTCACGAGTTAAGACAGAAGCAGGATATAGTTAATGAGTTGTATCTTTCTTTTAGTAGTTTGGATATAACGCTTGTAATAACTATAAATGTTCTTTTATTAACCTTTGATGATTACTTTCCTCGGGCAACCGAGATGGTAATACCTTTATATGCTAGGGAAGGCCTTGTTAAGGCTCCTTGGTATATGGGGGTGTTACAAAATTCCTCAAGTTATTAAATCCATAAGACTTCTCAAGATACGGAACAAAAAACCGATATCACCGTCTAACAAAGATAAAAGTCTCTTAGGAGTCCATCAAGTTTCTAATTATAACACTACAACAACTAGGGGTTACTAGTTCAAAAAGTCAACAATCACATTAATCTAATGGTTCTCAACTAAAAACTTCCTTTAAAGTAATTCGCACCCGAAAAGTCCTTAAATAATTACTTTTACTAAGGTCCATACATCAAAGTATGAAAGATACACAATCCTCAACTTCAAGGTTTTACATTCCTCAAATCAATACAATCAATCCACAACACGATTGTGCAAGGACGCCCCTTCGTCTCAGGGTTAACACTAATCAACTCAAGTAAAGATAAGTTACACAACCAAAAGTTCAAAGGTTACAACCTTACATCAGAACTCAACAATATAAATCCATACGAATCAAAACTGAGATTAATCTAGGTCAACCAATAATGATACATGGTTACTATAAAAACCTTAATCACATCTAGACCAAAATATGCAAGCTGCTTATACTTCAAAGCCAACATCTAAGCTAAAATCCTAAATCCATAATCCATTAGCCATCATTCAAGTTAGTCCTTAAGGAATGAAAGCTCTTACAAGATAAATATTATAGACAATACTTACTATCCACAAACCATAAGTAACAAGGCTTCACTAAACCTAAAACGCACATAACTTCCATCACAGTTCACCAAGAAAGGGTCGGTCTAACCAATGAATCTCAAGGTAATAATTAAATAGAAAAATAGAAAGAATCGTGAACAAAGATTATTTCACCATAATAGGAGATGAAGATTTGTTAGAGTGAAGGAAGATAAACCATGGTCGCAGACTAACAAGATCTGAGATCAAAGAAGGAATCTTCAGGCTTCTAGAGTTGCAAGAGTGCTCACTGGTTCACTTCATCTTCTTGCAGAGAAATAAACACGCGAGTCTTGGGTCGGTCCATCTAACGGATCCACAGTGTAATCATCTCTTGGTCTACTGCACCGTCGTGAAACTTGAGTCTACTCTTGGTCATCTGGTCTACAGCTTGAGCAAAACTGAATCTGGCTCGAAACCACCATTGTACCTTCCTTGCAGCACCAAGTTCTCGTTCTTTCATCTTTTTCGTCGGGGAAACAAGACATAAATTCAATGCTAGTCATTGAGTTACACAATCACATAAGCTAGCAAACAAGTACTTATTTGTTTCTACTCATCTCTCACTAATATATTTTTAACTCGTTAAGTTATCTTTTAGTCTTTTTGCCTAAAGATCAAAGTGTGAGCGTCGGAAGCTGTATGCTCTGATACCAACTGTAATCCCCTATAAAATCTAGTACAAAACAGTGGCGGAAACACTGTCGAATGGGATTAAATACACAATGATAAAACTAAATGACCAAACTCGGATTAAAATAAATATAATCCACCGGAAACATTCCCGAAAAGGTAGTCGATACAATTGCCACTTTTGCTAAAAAGGCTAAAAATTAAAACCTCCAAAACATGGTTCGACAATCCAAAAGAAACGAAAATAAAAAGAGTAGGATCAACTACTCGCTAGCTCACTCCTCGAATCCCAGCAAAACAAATATCTGTCATGTTATATACATAACAGCCACAATCAGTGGGGAGTAACTCAGGCGTTCTCCCAGCCACATTTCATCAAGTTAAAGGCAAGCAAATGCTAAAACCACAATTATTTGAAATATGAAACCTCAATACATCAGAAAATGTTAAAAACATAAATAAGCATTTGAACAATTGAAAATCCAAATCTAGTCCAAAAACATTAAAGTATAAGGTACAATATCAAATACTCCTTATGGAAGCCAGCTTAGTATCTTAGTATAGATTTTCACTCGGACTATGCTAAAGTACCGCGGTTCCACAACCATAATAGGGCGGCGTCTTACTCCACAATGCGAGGCCCTAGTCTAAGTGTATGTACATAACTGTACTCCCGGGGTGCAACACTCCCAGATGACCACTGACGACAATCATCAGTTCTATAGCTAATGGCAAAACTAAGCATATCCTAAGTTTATTATTCTAAACCTTACACCTAGCTGTTCCATAAGTATTCAAAACCATTTCAAAAGTGTGTATTATTCAAATCCTTTAAAAGGAAAACCTTCCAAAAAGGCAATTTCTAAAAATAGTAACTTTCTATAAATAGAATCTTACTAAGAGTAAATACCTTCTCAAAATAGAAATCTTATGAAAATAGTAATGTATGGTGTTATAAATAATGTCATTTAAGAAGTTAGAAAATATAAGTTATTCTCTTATTACCAAATTGGGTAATCCAATTTAAATACTAATCCATTATTTAAAATGATAAAATAATTTTAGTCAAAAACTTCTTATAAACCAGGCTCTTAACACATTCTGGAATCATATATGAAAAATGACCATAATACCCTTCTCCTTAAATTAACTTCAAAACCGTTATTTACTCGATTTAACCAAAACAGTGTTTTATTTTTATAAAATCGATTTTAACTTCGATACTCATGAAATTTAACGTATGTACTTTTTATAACATCTATGACCAGCATGTAAAATTTCGTAAAAAGATATGCTCATTTGATATATGAACTGAGTTAAAAACCAGATTATCGTAAAATCGCAAAACACCATTTCAATTTTAAAAATAGTTTCTGACCAGAACGGTTCCCAAGAAAATTTGTAACATTCTGTAATTAAGTAAAAACACCAAAAATAATTTTCACAACAACTAAAAATCGTATATACTATTTATAAGTCAAAACCGCATAAACATTGTATAAGTCATAATAATTAATAATAAGATTAAAAGAACGAAACTTTTATGATACTAAGTCTTAAAATTTGTCATAGGACCAGAATAAAATCATAAAGACGAAATTATACCAAGATTAGTAATTTAAAACCCTAAAAATCGATATATTGCGATTATAACAACAACAACATTAAATCTAATAAAAACAATACTAAATATGATAAATTCATAAATAAAATATATTTTGATATATAATAAAATATCAGAAACTTTTATGCCATGAGAACAATTCGAAATATATAAATTAAAAATCATAATTGATTAAAACAACGATAATAATAAAAAACAAGCAACTACTCAACAATAACTAATGAAATGTCGAGTCATGCCCTTAAGAGTTACCTCTTATTCGCGTTCCAAATCGATGAAATACTTGTTCTCGTAAGGATCTTGACGATATCCTCCAAAAACAAACATTCATATATGATTAAATCATATACTAATTAAATAAAAACCAAAACTAAATATATGACAACGATTAAGGACAATAATTACCCTTAGAATAGGATGAACGGATGATGAAAGAAGATCGGTCTTAATAAAGAAGCAAGAAGGCAAGCACGTACGTAGAATACGGAAATAAAGAAGCAAGAAGGCATGCACGTACGTAGAATTATTACGTACGACATGACAGAATTAATGGTGATAGAGCATGAAATCTCACGGCACACTTGTAAACTTTGTAGGTTTTTTTTTTGAAAGAGTAAAAGAATGTAAACAAGTGGTATAAAAGAAATAAAGAAATAACAAATTTGCTCCTTGCTCTGCTCACAATATCCGGCCAAACTCTAACAAACCCAAACAAATTATCTCCACTTTCTTCTTGGACAAATAAAGGTAAAAATATCTCCAATTTATTCGTAAAAACTAAAAAGGAAAATAAAATAAATAAAATAAAAGTAAGATGAATATAAATATCCTATAATTTGATAAACAAAGATAACTAAACCATTTGTTTTATCTATCAAAATACACGGTCCAAAAAAAGAAGAAAACCGGCTCATATAAATTTTCCCATCTTACAAAAATGTCATTTAAATGAAAGTCGGTCCAATTATAAAATCGGACTAAAGTTTAATCAAAAGCGGTTTTAAATTGAAATATTAAACCAAAATCGATAAACGGTGAATCAAGTTAAATCTCATAAATAAATAAGTAAAAAGAATATATGTGATTAGAAGTAAGAATAAAATGTGCTCAAAAGAAATAAATTCCGAAGTACAACGAATTAGCTCGGAATAGAAGTAGAATGTGAACTAAATGATTAAATAAAACGAGGCTGTAATAATTAGAAATAATAATAGTACACCTCGAAAAGAAAGCAATATTCGAGGTATAAAATAATTCAAGAATTCAAGGATAGAAAAGAAGTTGCTCGAGAATAGATTCCTAGTCAAACCAGTTAATTCGTAATCGAAAATGGAATGTGATTACGTAATCAAATTAGAAAAAAGGCGGGTGTTACAGTTGCTTTCTCCAAGGGAGCAGACATCCCTGGGATCCTGCTGAGCATGTCCCTGATTTCCAAGCATCGCATATCTCGATCTTTGTCATAGGCAAAGACGGGATCGTGGGCAGCCGCGCGGTTCGGATGTCGCCCTCGGTTAGATCGTCATGGGACTCTGGTGCTCGGTGACCAGGGGGTCGCCGTCATTAAGAATCCTGGTTGCCAGTATGTTTCCTGCCTACTGATAAATTATACACCATGTGTCTGATTAGTGACAACAAAATTACTAGTTGGGACGTTACCTGCCCTTGGTTCCATACTGCTTGTTGCTGGCCAGCCATCAGGTGTCAGACATCCTAGCCTGCGTGGAATTATTCCTCTTTCTGGCGGTGTTCCTTATAGATCTAGCCTGGTGACCAACTCCGTGGCGAATGAGCGTGCTGGCTCCCTACTACCTAACGCCTCGTCTTGGCGACTTGTTGTTGGAGTCTGGCTCCTGATTGTCATGGGTGTTGGGATAACCCTTCGCTGTTGCAAGGCGTCTATCCGCTGGGGCCTGCTCCTTTGCCTTTCTGTTCTCCTCCCTCATGCTGTCAATTGTCCTTTGCAGATTATCGATCCCACTGATTATAATTGGGGTTGGATTAGGTGGTGGGGGAGTATGGTGTTGAGCGAGTTTCCTGCTCTTGCTGGACAGGCCTTGTTTCCTTCTCAATCCTTGTTTGGACTTCCATCTTTCTGGACACTTTTGGATGACTGGTTTTGGGTGGAAGATTGGCTTTTGGCGAAGGCCCTGATGCTGAGGCCTGCACTCCTGCTACTGGCGGTGGTCATGAGGCCAAGTGTGGCGACTGGCCCCCCTCGGATCTTGGTATGATGTTCTGCTTGTTTCCTGACATGGTGTACTGTTGCTTGTAGTACGTTTAACGATGACGACCACTATGCCCCACGGTGGGCGCCAAACCGTTTTGGTATTTTTTTTAATGAATTAGTTAATTTAGGGTTAAAGCGGTCTTATATCTTAATCGCGTGGTTTTGTATGCGTTTGATTTGTTGTATTGTGAATAGTAATGAATGTAAATAAAGAAATTGACACAAGAGATTTGGTGACGCGGAAAACCCAATGTGGGAAACGACCGCGGAAATGGGACGATACCCTTCCAAGGTTTCACTAGAAAATATAACGATTAGGGCTACGAATACAAGAGGAACAAGACGGCTGAAGTGCTAGTGATATGCGTGAGGCTATATGTTTGTCAATAAATGATCTCCTCCTTCTCCTTTCCGTCTTATATAGCACTAAATCCTAGTCGGGTTTAGCTTGCTTGCTTCTCAAGTCAGCTGCGGTCTTCTTAATGGGCTTATACTCTGTTTCCCACGGACAACTCCCTTTGACCTATGATTCTCCTTCCTCTTGCGTTTGGCTCACGCGACCATGGACTCCTTCTACTCGACACCTGAGCTACCCAACTTACCAAACTCCACAGCCCAACTGCTCTCCTTGGCCTAACTACTCTCCTTGGCCCAATATATAAAATTTGGCCCAAACAATTGCCTCTTGTGCGATTCTAAAGGTGATATTGAAGTCATTTGCAATAATATAAAGTCAAGTCCTTGAGTACAATCATACTTTTATTTCAACATGGTCTATGATCCATGTGCTTTACACTCGATAAGAGAGCCTTGCTCACGGGAATGTCTCTCAATTACATCATAGGCGACCATTATTATGTGTAGTGAATTATAGGCGTTTAATTTCTTGAATTATTTTATTCATGAGAGAACCTTACATGAATTACATAGCCCTGACCATGACTAGTCAAACACTACACCCTACAGATTATGCACCTTAGACCATCCCCAAGCAAGGATCGCCTTAACTAGGTCACCATCCCATTTTACTCTTAATCACACCTTATTAATCTCGACCCACTTTTACCCTCCCAAGCAGAAAGTCACGACCTAGGTCACCAACCCAATCATTTTTTTACTTTCCAACAATTCTAATCATTTCCCACATTCTTTACCCCACCAAAACCTCTCACTTACTTTTCAATTATTATTTACTAAGAAATTATAAATAAGTTAATTTTGTGATTTTGTAAATATTTTAATAAATTAATAACTAGTCTAATATGATAAGTATTTTAAATTTATTTCGTACTTAGGAAAAAAAAAATACAATGTTAAAATTTTAAAAGATAAAAGAGGACTTCTTTTTACGAAACTAAATATGTTCAATGAGATCATTTTTTCCGAGTAACGAGATAATTAGTTTATACGTCCGAATTCCCGTCTTTTATTGCATACACTAATCTCCTCTAGAAAATTCCTAAGTTAGTCTTCCTGGAGTCCCCAACTTCATCTTAACCCATTTACTATTATTTCCCATCTTAATTTATTTCTTCATTCTTCATCTTCCCATCATAAAACACAAATTCCCAAACCATAAATTTTTCACATTAATATACCAGCCCCAAATTTTATTTCACCAAATTTATTATTCATCTTCATCATCAATCTTCAATTAATTTACTCTTTCCCATCTCCATCTTATACGCACGGGCTCATCACCTTCCCCAAACTCAATCGTGGCTCATCACCATCGTCAATCGATCTTCACCATCATCAATCGACCTTCACCACCAGATCGACATATGGATTTTTTGCATGAAGATCAGCATCATCAAAGATCATCATCACCATCATCGTTCAATCTTTTATTTACCCTCCTCGGTTTTTTTTTTCTTTCTTTTCTCTTGCGTAATTTAATGCATGATTTTGATTAAACCAATAGATCTAACGAAATTGATAAAAATTCAAACCAAATTCTTAAATATAAATTTTAAAAAATGGTTCAAAATCCGTCAAAATTGAGTTCGTTAAATAGGTAATTTAAAATGTGGCTCAAAACAAATATTCTTGTAATTTATTTTCAATTGCTATGGTATGTATTCCTAATTTTATTTTTTATGAAAATTTTTGCAGAAAAGTATAAAGGGCAGAGTAGCAGAGCAAGATTGCAGGCGTCGTTGTCCTTTTTTTCTTTTTTTTGTAACCAACAAACTAGAGCATGACATGTGTCGGGTCACCAACCAGGTCAAGAATATCAAAAGAGGTCATGGGATGACCTTCTTTGCCAACCGGGTCATGCTAATTTGGAGTTTAATTTGTGATTAAGGAGACCCACCCCCCTCATGACCTAGGTCATGACCTTGCTTGGGGGTGGTCTTAGCACCAGTTTTTACTTCATGGGGCACAATTTTTGTTCACAAGTGATAATTATGTTGTTGTACCTACTAGTGTAACTCCTCCGCGAAAGCGCGGTTTTTCTAAATAAAAGTAATAGAGACTTTGTCTATTAAATTTACGATATTTAACTCCATTTTGAAATGTTGCTAATCAATAATTTATGGAAAGGTTGTGTCCTCATACTTATCGTAAATATTATGGTATATAATCATTAATTAGTATGCAAATATTGTAGTAAATATACATAGTAGGATTAATTAATTAGGAAGAAAATATTTTATAGTAGTATATATATCACTTAGGCGGGAAATTTAGAGACTTTTAATCTTTTAGTAGTAAGGAGATTTTAAAAGACCGCCAATTTAGCTAATGAATAATAGATAAATCCCTAATTAACACTTCCTTATATTCTTTAAAACTAGTTTGAATGCCCGTGCGTTGCAACGAGGTAATTAGCTTATTTATAATGCCAAAAAAAATGTTATAAGTGTTTAATGTTTACATTATATGTCTAATGATTTGTTTACATATTATTAAAATATCTCTTTCAAAAAAAATAAAAGATTAATATATACGTGGGTTAACTCTTATTTATAATCATATAATCACCCCCCTTATACTAATCTTTCGATGTGGGACAATTCTAATATTTATAAGTAATATATTCACAAAAATTGGATTTTTTTTCTGATGTGAGACAATTCTAATATTTATACGTAATATATATTTATCAAACCTGCATTATTTTTCAATGTGGGACAAATAACATACTCAGAATTACACCATCTTTGTTGCACTTAGTTCGACATCCAACCAGATCTCGAATACCCACAGACAATTGCTACTCATTATATCTAATAGTTATATTTAAATTTAATAATATGATCAAGTACTCTCCATTAATATTTGTACGTTGTTTTTCTTCAAAAAAAATTTAACGTAATTGAGATATGGAAATTTCCCGTGGTACCCCTTAATTTTGTTAGATTTTCCATGTTACCCCTACTTTTCAAAATCTGCCTATAGTACCCTTGAAGTTCCATTTTTTTGCCCAGGGTACTCCTTAATGTAAAGGCTGTTAAATGGACGTTAAGTTTGATGGCGTGACAATAAAATAACAATTATTATGGGAAATGTTATATACAACCCAATGGGTTGTATTTAAGCATTTAATACCCTTCCGAATTTGGTATTAATTTAGAAATTAGAGAATAAATTACACATGAATCAATGTAATTAATGCATATATTAAGTGTTTATTTCCTTTTTTAGTTTCTTAAATACAACCCATTGGGTTGTATTTATCATAACCCATAAAATAATACCCCCTTTATTGTTTTATTGGTACGGATCTCTCTCTTTTAAATGCAAATTTAATTAACTATATCATTATAATATTGGAAATTTCTCATGGTAACCTTGAACTTTGATAGATTACACATGCTACCATGGACGTTATATAATTCTAATTATAATATGTGCAAATGATAAGAACCTATACTCTAATGATAGAATATTTTTTAACATAATTCTAATTATATTATTTAAACATAGTATACTGACTACACCTACATTATTTTTCAATATGGGACATATAAAATCTATAGGTGGAAAATATAATGATATAAACTTTTAAGAGCTCTCCAAGACAATACTTAAGCGACTCAAAAGATTTTGGGTTGATGCCTAAGTTTTAAGGATGCTCATAGAATCACCCATCTTATGCTATATTTCGATGTGGGAAAATTCTATTTTTTATATGTAATATATTTATCACACCTATATTATTTTTCAATGTGGGAGGTATAACATACTATGAAATACACCATATTTAATATGTGCAAATTATATGAAATCTATATATACTCTAATGATAGCATTTCTTACCATGAATCTAATAATATTATTTTCATAATTTTTTACCGACATTATTTTGTCAAATGAAATTTAAATTTTTTTTTATAAAAATTAGAAACATAACTTGAATATAAAATAAGAAATACATAGTATATATTATAATAATTAAAAGCTTTTCCAAACATTAACTTAGGTTAAAAATCATTATTGTAGAGACAGTAATACAAACTCTTTTAAGAGTTATCTCTGACAATACTTAAGGGAATCAAAAGATTCTGGGTTATGACTTCTATTTATAATCATAAGATCACCATGCCTTATGGTAATCTTCCGATGTGGGACAATTCTAATATTTATACATAATATATTCACCACACTTACGTTACTTTTCAATGTAGGACAAATAACATACTAAGTACACCATTTTTTTGCACCTACTTTGACATCGACCTGATTTAATAATGAGAAAATACAATACAATACAATATACACTCTAATGATAGCATTTTTTTGTCACAATCTAATTATATAATTTTCATACGATACTTCTTTTTCAAATGAAATATAAAGTTTTTATATCAAAATTATAAACATCAATTTAATATAATATAGAAAATGTATATATATGGGATATTTCTATTATTTATACATAATATATTCACAACACCTACATTATTTTTCAATGTGGGACATATAACATACTAAAAAGTCTATATCTTTTATATCAAAAAATTTTGGATTAATATCTAAGTTTCAAGGATGCCTCCTATTTATATTTATAGAATTACCCTACCGTATACTATTATTTCAATGTGAGATACATAATTTAGTTATTTAGACGTAGTATGTTCATAATGCCTACATTATTTTTCAATGTGAAAGATATAACATACCAAGAAATACATGTCTCTTCTTAAAAAACCACTATTGTATACATATTATTTTTATTTGAAGGTAAAACCACTTAGTCTCGATCATTAGATATGGATTTCTACATCGTACATATAACTGGATTTCTACATCGTACATATAACGACTCATTAACGCTCTACTACTGCATTCAGAAGACAACCATTAGTAAAATCTTTAGTTTTGTATTGTGTCAGGAGACTACCATTAGTATAACCTTTAGTTATTTTTTGATTTTCTTGTTCATGTTCTTAACTCTTTCCCGGATAGTTCCGTTGTTTTCCACTTTATTTTTTATATCATATCGTAGATAATGATAGAAAATCTTAAGAGCTCTTTAAAACAATATTTATGAGACTCAAAAAATTTTGGGTGGATACATAAGTTCCAAATAGGCATCATATTTTTAATCATATGATCAAATCACCTTATACTAATCTTTCGATGCGGGACAATTCTACTATTTATATGTAGTATATTCACCACACCTACTTCTTTTCCAATGTGGGACAAAACATACTAAAAAGTACATAATTTTACGTATTAAGAAATACACCATCTTTAATATGTGCAAATAATATGAAATTTATACTCTAATGATAGCATTTTTTAACACAAAGCTAATTATATTATTTTCATAATTTTTTTAACGATATTTTTTTGCCAGATGAAATGTAAAAGTTTGATATAAAAATTGGAAATATCACTTGAATATAATTTAGGAAAATATACATATTATAATAATTAATAGATTTTCCACTTTATTTTTTACATCAAAAATTATACTTTCCTAAATTGATTTTTGATGATGTGGACGCTCTCAGATAGCTCGAAAAAACTCTCTTTTATATATATATATATATATATATAGATTGTCCGTTTTTTAAAAATTATTCTTGCATATCTTAATTTTTAGGCAAGTGCTAAAAAATCAAATGAAAAAAAGATAAAAAGAACATTGTATTCATTTTTTAACAAGTTTTAACTGTATATGTAAAACTTCCCTTTAAGTATTTTTTTAAGGCTATTTTAATTCCGGATAAACTATTTAATTGACATTGAAACCAACTCACCATATTAAATAAATCATATTCTATGTGAAAATAGGGAAGTTAGGAATGATAACTTTTACACAAATATTACTATATAACCAGTTGTATAATAAGTATTGTACAACCCTATATATTAATCCGAGCTTATGTGCAATTTTATTGAGTTTTGTAAGAGTTTATTTTTTTATGTTGAAGCGTGTGAGTTCAAAAACTTTAAAGCACATCTCAGATTCTTTTTAACAAAACTCGAAAAGTTTAGCACACAGCTCGAATTCTACACCATACAACCATATACAACTGGTTGTATAATCTACTAATTGTAACTTTTAGGTCTCGGAAAAAGGAGAAGATATAGGATTGTAAAGCGGTAAATGTAATCAAGACCACGACAAAAACTAATCTGCACGTATGCCTAAAATGTTTTGTTTGAAGAGGCTTGAACCAACATCCCTTTTACTGGAGGTACATTACTTCAAGACCATCTTTAGAAATACTAAACCAAGACAAGTTTTCTAATTTTTGCAAGGCAGAAATTATTGTTATTTCTAGACTTGGAGGTAGGCACTTTCCCACCCTACCCTCACGTTAAATCCTGCTTAGCAAGAGATATATTCATAAGATAAATAAAAGATATACAAAGGTGATAATAAAACCTTTCATACGCAAGGAATGCTATATAATTGATCTACTAATGAATAATTTAGAGACATTTTTATATTTTTATTACTACTAATATATTTTCTCTTTTACATTTATAAATTACTCCGAACACATTTGAATTGCAACATTTTTTAAAATTTTACTCATGTGTTTTGTCAAATGTTGCAATTCTATTGAATTGTAGGGAATGATTATTTACAAGAGTCATGTACCATTCACATGCATGATCGTACATGCATTTATTCTGATGTATTATATTGATTAATTTATTAAAGTAATACACCTTTGAACAATACAATCTATAATCATATTGGCGAATGAGATTCCGTGCCTACACTATAACTCGGACTAGCTTGTAATCGTGTACTATCAATACTATTTTTTCGTTTAAAACTACCCTTGACCTCGGTTTCTTTTGAATCAATGAAATCAATCAAGTCCTTGAAGCTAGCTGATTTGAGACATCTATTAGGCCCCGACTTGGTAGGTTCTACTACCATAATTTCGTCTTGGCTAACTCCAGGACCATATTTAGTGTACTGATAAAGCACCGTGGAAAAAAAGATACCAAGTGATAAAAAGCATGAACCGCCACAAATTAAGAACAACCCCCAAAAACTTTCGAGCGAAAGCCGATTGTTGTATTCATTGGTTTGGCTCGAGCAACCTTTGAGTGACAACCACTTGTCATGAATTCTTTGTAGTTCACCGTTTTCAGAGAGTTGAAGAAGTGTCGTTGATAAGTCAACCGCCACAGGTGAGTCACGTTGGAATGCCTGTAATTGTAGAGGAAAATTTCAAATTTGTAATACTATTCTCGATTTATTTTTCTTTTCTTTTTCACAACACATCTAAGACTTAAAAGATCGAACTCAGTTATCTGAATAAACTCACCTATTTTGTGAAGAACATTAAAATTTTTGACCCTTAAGATTTTTTTCATTTCATGGACTAAGGATTCTTGCTCTATTTCTATATCAATCCTAATTTTATTATTTGAATGATCAGTTCTGTACCACTTCTTTAATAATGGTCTATATGACAGTTCATATTAATAATTCTTTTTATTTCTTATAGAATCGTAATTGATATTTGATATACATATCTTACTAAATCATTTCCATACATTACTGTTCTCCTATAAAAAAAAAGGAAACTAAATTCTCTCGTTTTCCCTTTCTCCTAAAATCTAATCAACTTTTTTTCCCAAAATTTCTTAATTATTGATGTTAAACTGCATATCACACAAGTAATAATAATAATAATAATAATAATAATAATAATAATAATAATAATAATAATAATAATAATAATAATAATAATAATAATAATAATAATAATAATAATAATAATAATAATAATAATAATAATAATAATAGCAAACTACTACCTATTATAGTCAGAATTTTTCAAAATACTACATATTATATTTTTTTATTCAAATTACTACCTACAAAGTTACAACTTTTCCAAAATTACTACTTAATCACTGGATTTAGAATTGAATTAATGTTATTAAGTGAATTTCATTAAGTAATCCCCGTTTTAAATTTAATCCTAAATAATCTACTCTTACTACCTTTATACTAATCCTAATCAATTTTTAATCTTCCTTATTCTTCATCTTGATCCACCCACCACCACCACCACCACCACCACCAACTTCCACCACTCTCAACAACCACCACCACCACCACCACCAACTTCCACCACTCTCAACAACCACCACCACTACTAATCACCATCTTCAACACCCACCACTATTTATCTTACTCTAGATGACCACCATCAATTTCCACGATTATCACCACGCCCGCCGGAAACCCTTCACCACCATAACTTCACTATGACTATCATTGTCGTATAGTCCTCCTTAGATCTAGGGTTTTAGATTGGTGGGGACTTGAGGTGGTTGTGTTGGGTTAAAGGTGGGACTTTAGAGGCATTATGGGCGGTGGTGGTGGTGGTGGGTATGACAAACATCGAAAATAGTGGGACTATGGTGACTTTTTGGTGGTGGTGGAGGATGATTCTTATGGTGGCTATATAAGGTGAGGAAGATAGTGTTAAGTGGGTGTTTAAAAACAAAAGAGTATAATATGTAGTATGTTGAAAAATCTTGACTATAATAGGTAATATTTTGCAATTCTCGGAATCTCAGGATGCGGGGGCTCGGGTGGCCGCTTACATTTTTACTAGACTTAGCTTTGCTATTGCTAAGGGTGTGGGAGCCCAGCTTGTTTCTCGGCTCCCCACCAATTTCATGTAAACTTATGTTTTTCTATTAATGATAGCTGCGCGCACCCTTTTATAATAATAATAATAATAATAATAATAATAATAATAATAATAATAATAATAATAATAATAATAATAATAATAATAATAATAATAATAATAATAATAATAATAATAATAATAATATTAATAATAATAATAATAATAATAATAATAATAATAATAATATCATCATCATCATCATCATCATCATCATCATCATCATCATCATTAATGATAAATTTTGTGATGAAGAGAAAAATGAACAAGAAATAAAAATTATTGGGTGAAAAACTAAATAAAAGAGGAAAAGACAAGTTTTACATATGCATTTAACAATTAAGAATAATAAGGTTTTTTTTTATGGCTTCCTTGATAATCTGTTTAATGTTTAAGAGATTGTTCATTAACTCAAACTACTTAAAAGAGAGCGATGGAGAAACGCCCTTTCAAGAAATCAGATTTGAAGCACAAATATGCAAGTCATTATGTAAAGTGAGAATGTTGGACGATTGTTCTTTAACAAAACCATAATGAAGCGGAAAAAAATGCAATTACTTACAAATCCCCAGCCGCTTTTTGTAAAAACTTGCCCTACTATCTGGAACTCGCAATTGCTGTAAGACAGGAACAATTTGACATAAGGAAGTTCATCAACTATGCCAGCTACTCCTCCATTATTTGGGCCACGCCTAAGTGCATCAACATACTCTTCTTGGTTCTTAAGTGATTTTATCCTAGATATATCTACATTGAGTTCTTTGACAAGATAATCATAAGCAATAGAACCATCCTGAATCCCAATTGGCTCATTACTTGAGATCAAAGTATCGATTCCATCGATTCTCGAAGAAAGTTGTTGCACTGTCAATATGGAGGTTAAACTAGCAGTATAACTTGAATTGATTATTAAAACCACAAACAACCATATAATCAACACAAATCTCCCCAAGGTGCTCACAGTGTTCTCTCCTGCAAAGTCAAACAAATTAATGTCATAAGTTTTTCCGATACCAAAATAATTATTTAAGAAAGTGACAAAGCGAACAACCCAATTTAGGGAGAAGCAAGCCGAGAAGGAAAGAAACAAAGTTTCTGGAACATGACAAAAAAATATATAAGAGCGTAGTTTTACTTACTATGTGAGAAAAACATCGTTGAGAAACTAAACCTACAAAATTAGAAAATTAATGTAAGAAAATTGACATCTAAAATACAACATTAATGAACAGAACAACAAGAAATTATTTTTCACTTACGAAACTATTAGAAAACCTTTTCTAAGTCACGAATAACAAAAACATTTGTCAGCTAGATCCGGCAAAAAAAATAGTAAAAAAACTTATGAGTCTTATGTAATGAGTAGTGCAAATTCCACTGGTAATTGTTTCTATTCCCTATTACTTATCATTTCATTTCTTTAAACCAATCACAGAATTACAAAACTATAACAAGATCTTATTTAAAAGCGTCAAGGGACAAAATACATACCACACAATTGTGATAAGTTGTTGACTTGGTTGACCACGAAATTCGCTATTCACTCGATGTTCAAGAATCCAAACAACAGCTCCAACAAATACAAAGAAAGCACCAGTAACACACCACATCTGCACAGTGAAAGGTTTCAAAAAGGCCCATGCACTTGATTGTACCTTCCTTACTGGAACAACAACGACTAGGCCCGATTCAACATATGGCTGCGTAAAGTCCACTATTCTAGTTCTGTCATTCGTGATAATTATGTCCCCTACAGCAGCATCAAATTTCTGATAACAAAAGTTCATACAAAAAATAGCCACGCATTATTAGTTGTCTTACTAACAGAATCGGTGCAAAATGAAAAATAAAGAAAATTGATTTATAGAGTCCCAGGACATTATTAGTCATATAGATTGAAAAACAAAATTATTCGAGTTAGGATATTAAGGTAATGATACCTTCTCTATATGCAAATAACTGGAAAAAACTATTAAAATTGTACTTACATTTTGTGAAACATCATAGACGAGATTATCATAACTCGGGTTTCTTAAACCGTCACCATAGAGTACATACTTGCGTGGAACAACATAAGGAAGTAGTCGTACTGCAGCTTCAAAGACGTCTATACAAAATCCTTGTGCGCCTGGTGGATCATTGTCCTTCCCAACAAAATCTTTATAACTTGCACGATTAGGCACTGCTATTAGTAGCGGCTTTCCATTGTTGGGAAATGTCCATCCCCGAGGAACATTGCTTGTTTGACCTGGCCATATGACACCATTAAGTTTTTGACTGCTCGCGGATTTGTTTGCAGGCTTTAGATATAGGATTTCTGGAGCAATAATTGAAAGTCCCGAATAATTTGACCAGTATCCAATCTTATTGATTCCACTTCCAACAATATTTAAAATGTCAAGTGACGGACGAGCTATGTTCTTATCTGATTCAAATTTGATTTCTCCCGATACACCGGTGAACTTAGTAGTTAGTAGTATCTGATTAAGTTTTTCACCTCCTTGAAATACACGAAGAGACGATAAGTTCAGTGCGCTCGTACTTGTAGAACTCAACTTCGGATCACTCGAAAATGATAAGTTTCCACCTTGATTAAAAAATGTTTCAAGAGCATGGGCTGCTAACATGACAGAGTCATATGCATATAAAGCATAAGAAATAATGCCTTGGTTCTCCATGGATGTCAATTCTTTCCATCTGGATTCCAATATTTGTCTCTCTTTAGAATGTACAATGTGATGCCGAAATGTTAACACTCCTTGTAATAGATCCATGTTTACGGTGTCTGTAGATTTTGGGGTGTCAATTACGGAAGCAAGCCAATTTGTTGCAATCCAGACAAAGCCAGACTTCATCATCTCTAAACTCTTGGCAACTGAAAATATTGTAAGGCCGGAATCAGGGTTCACATGAACAACATAAACCTGAGATTGCATCATGCTGACTTGGACTAACAAATCAGTAATAACAGTCCTTGGAGCATCGGGAGCAAAAGCTGCCTTGAAAGATATTTTGGCACGTTTTTTCGCAAGAGCATCTCCTAAGGCAGAAATACCACTTCTGCCATAATCATTATCCACATATATGGCAACCACATCTTTCCATCCATAACGGTCAACAAGATCCGCAATAGCATTCATTTGAAAATAGTCACTCTGTATCGTACGGAGGAAAAATGGATATTGTAGGGAAGATAAAGAAGGGTCTGTGGCTAACGATATTAGGGGAACATGAAGCTCATTCACCACATTAGAAATGACATGAGCGATGCCAGAGGATTGGGGACCAATTACAATTGCAACATTTTTTACCATTAGCTGCAAAGCTGCAAAATAGATATAATTATTTCAAATTAACATCTTTTAATCTTAGGGATAGTTAAAGATGATCATTCAGTAGTTATATTATTTACCAAAGAGAAACTGAGTTGTCACGTAATCACCATCTTGACTGAGAAGATAGATACCAAAGAACATTATCTATCTTGCTTCTTGTATAATTCTTAATTCTCTCAATCAAATGACACATGCCGTTATGAAAAACCTATAACTTGTTAATGGACAACCAATAATTTTAGTCTAAGGCTATCTTAATCCCCAGACTTAAAATTGGCCTTAACATCTAGTAATAATTTATTTTAAGACACACCTCAGATTTTTATATATTTTTTTCACTTTATTCCTAGACCGATGCTCAAACTCATGAAAATTTGTTACAACAATATATGAGACCTACTTTCTCACTCATATTTCAATACATAAGTCTTGACTTATGTCCTGTATTTCAAAGATCCAATTTAAAACTTTGCCATCATGAGAGTACATTATCCCTAATTTTATGTTAAGACTTGAATGAGTCTTGTATCCAGACTCAAATTGAGCATAAATAGGATTATACCTCGAGTTGTACAATAGCATTGTATGACCATCTAATATCTGACTAACATTGTACGACCATCTAATATCTGACTGAGCTTATATGTATTTTTTTTGCTGAGCTTTTAAAAATTTATAGATTACATTTTAGGTTTTTGATATGAAAACAAATGTAATGTTTTTGAGTTATATTATAGTCATTTTTTAGCTTAATATTTAAGTGAAGAACGCAGAAACTTTACAGTAAAACTCATAATTTTTAAAACAAAACTCGAAAATTTTATTATAAAGATCAGAAATGACACCAGCTTCAAATTGAATCTAGGGATAAAGATAGTCCAACTATAAATAGCTAGAAATTTCTAAATAACATACATGCTCTAATAAAAATTGAAGTGAAATCAATTATGAATGTTATTTTGTTCTACAACTGACTTTTGGTAGGATAAAAAGGTCATCTATGCTTGGAATTTTCAGATTGACTTATGCTATTAGGTTGGATAATGTTCTTAGACTTTAAAAAATTTCAAAATTTTTGAATTTTTAAAAAAGTTATCACTTTTTAAAATATATATGGATATCCATTAGGTTGTTGATTTACAAATACCCCTAAATATATTGTTGCATAAAAAACCATTTTTTTATATTTCCACACATCGTAAGAATTCGATCAAAAACATTTATTAGTCAAATATATTTACTCACCCATATCTCTATTTATCATATAAAAAGTATATGTATAATATCATATTTCCACCCTTTTCAATTTATGGATTTAATTTATCGATAAAAAATATATTGAAAAAAATATTTAATTTATCAATAAATAATATATGAAAACTATGAATAAGCGTCATGTGTTAAATAAAAAAATATCTCAAATGTCATTTATTAAAATTTAGGTTTCTATTTTATATGTATATAACAAAGTATCATAGTTATTGTCAAAGAAGCGGAATAATAAGAAACTATATGTGCAAAATTAACTGAGGGAAAAAAAATAAAAGCATAGGTATTTTCTTTTTGCCAAATATTACTTGGAGGAAATTCCATTTGAGCAAGAAAATATTTTATCCAAGCACACAATTATCAAAACGCAGATAATATCAGAGAGTAACAAACGATTTAGGATGGTATGATTATTAATAAATTATGTGTCTTATATATAATCCATACTTCATTACTTCTAGTCTATTCCATAACAAATAGAAGCTAAGCCAATAACCTTGTCCACAACTATAACAGAAAGTTTGTGGAGGACAAATGAATTAAGCCCTAGACACAGTCAGATCATGTAGGTTACATTAATGCAAACATGCGACCGAATTATGAATCCACATTGGATATACAATGTACCAATAAAAAAACGATGGATACACAAACATGAATACATAATTCTCGCTGATATTATGTTTTTTTTTTTTTTGGTAAAACATTCGAGTACAAATTTGGGAATGCTAGTTATTACATGACGCCTAAACAAAAATGTAATATTTATGAGTAGAACATCAGGCTATCAATAATGTAACTTAAGCTACTCGGAGGTTAGGCCTCCTTAAAGTACTCCTAAATGCTAACTAATAAGGGTGCACGAGTGCTTATGAAAGGGCCTCATATATACTATCGATTTTCAAAAAATGAACGAAGTTCAAGTTTATCACACGCATGAGTATGAGTGTCAGAGTTATATATGTATGTAAAACTAACGTATCACGATAAGTCGGAGTCAAGATTGTGGAATCTTATAGGGCTAGTTATACAATCATCTTAGGCCTCCGAATAAAAAAAATCTCTACCTTAGGCCCATAAATAATAGATCTGCACTTTATTATTCCCTTAAATAAAAAAAATCTTATTATATAGAAAGATAAAAAAAAGTTCATTAGATTTATATTCTGAGTGACAAGGTTAAGTTTATTTGGGATCCCTGTCTAATAGTTTAGAGGGAGAACGTTCCTCTGAAAAAGCAAAAAAGCCCCAAAAAATGAATATGGGTGTTGAATCCTTTCTTGGTCTTTCCCATCTAGCTCTCCATCTCTTTCTTTAGAAATTTCTTGAGTCAATTTTCTTGATTTCTACCTCCTCTAAGATTTGACTCTTTTAACTCTCCATTTTAACACATAATGATTTTCCAGATACCCTTATTTGGGGGTTGTCCGTAGATGGAAATTTCTCGACCAAAACAGCAACTTGGTTAGCACAAGGTTTGTTCAATCAAGCTCTTGTCAAATGTGAATTTCAGTGGATTTGGAAATTGAATATTCCTCCAAAATTAAATTTTTTTTCTTTGGAAAGCCTGTATTGACGGCCTTCCAACGAAAAGTAGACTTCTCAAGAGTCATATTGATGTCCCACCTCATTGTGTTCTGTGCAACAATCCTAATGAAAACAAAGATCATTTCTTTTACGAATGTCCCTTGATTGGGTCTGTCATCCAAGACCTGAACATTATTAGTTTCAACGAGTTTTTGTCAAATTATGATACTATTACAAGTCAAACTTTTCTAACGAAACTTAATTATCTCAAGGATTTAATTCCAAAAGATGACTTTATAAAGGTTATTTTTATTTGGTGGAATGCATGGTTCCATAGAAATGATATTATCTTTAATAATGTTAATTTAAGTATCAACAAACTTATTACTTTATGTAATAATAGCACTAAGACATGGAATGTGACTAGATTTAAGGATCTCAACAATCCCGAGGTAGAAGAGTCAGCTAGAAACAATTCTAGTAAGGAAGAGATTTGGTGGGAAAAACCTACAAACGGTTTCCTAAAGCTAAATTTTGACGGATTGAGAATAGAAGGTAATAAAGCTGCTTTAGGATATTCTATAAGAGATCACAATGGTAAAGTCATTTTGTTGGGAGCAAAAAAATGCGGATCCAATAATATCCTTGTTGCGGAAGCACTTGCTTTAAAAGAAGGTATTTTAGCAGCTAAATACTTAGGAATCTCAAAGTTAATTGTGGAGGGTGATAACTTATGTGTTATTAACTCAATTCGAGGTACTTGGCAAATTCCGTGGGAAATTTCTAGTATTATCAAGGATGTGAAATTAGACCTTCATTTATTCGAGGAAGTGATAATTAAACATTGCTTTCGTGAAGCCAACAAGGTTGCTGACTTCATGGCTTCAGTTGGACATTCATGTCCAACTCTTTCGAGGTGGTTTGATAGCCGGTGGCTTCAACTTACCTCCCTCATTCGAAAGGATGAGATAGGTTGGTTCTACCCTAGAGGATCAACCTAGTTTTCTTACCTAATCAAAAAAAAAAAAAAAAAAAAAAAACTCTCCATTTTAACCTAGAAAAATTTGTTAGAGTCATCTACCTTAAGAATAAAGGTTTAAATCAAGAATCTTAATAGAAATTTGTGAGTTTTATTATCATATTTTGATTGATTATAGCAAACAATGTTGGTATATGTTGATTAATTGTCCTTTTTTAGCTGTGAAACGCATTTCATTGTATTCTCAATGAATAGTGAAACAATATTGCGGCTGCCTGGTCATTTTTGAGACCCCTTCTTGGTTTTGATTGAATGACACAGGTGGAAGCCTTCTTCAAAGACATGGGGACTATTGAATGACATGCTTGTTTTTGGCTGAATTTTTAGCTTTTTAGGCAAATCAGTGTCAACATTAACAGTTTAAAGTTAACACTCGATCTTTTAGACTTATTTTTTTTCCGTCTTCTTAAGGTGGTTTCTTTTCCTTTTCGGCTTTTGAGGATTAAGATTTTCGTTGTGGGAGTCTTTTCTATGCCCATCTTTATCTCGGTCTTATTATGATTTTCTTGGTACATATATAACTCTTTTCCTTTTCGGCTTTTGAGGATGATATAAGTTGATTTTGATTAACCTAGTTTCTTTACCTTATCAACAAAAAAAAAGTTAATAAGTTTATTTGACCAATATATTTTACTTGACCAAAATTTAATTTAAGCTTAGATGTTTATTTGCGACAAGTGTTTGATAAATGGCATTTCAGCTCGCTAAATTATATAGCTACTCCAACTTTCTTAAAAAAAGGACCTTATCGAACAACTTTTCATAATTTTTGAGTAAATTAGAAATTACTCTCTTTTAAAATCCAGTTTTAAAAAATTACTCCGTTATAAAAAAAATTTCTTAAAATTACTCCCTTACGAATACACTTTTATTAAAAATTCTTCATAACTCCAACTTAAGCAACTTATTCTGTCTGTTTTACGTCATATACCAGTAACCTTTTCAACTATCTTATAAATAATTAGTTTTCAAATAGTACATTTTTAGATTTTAACTATCATTTCAGTTTTCATTTGTATTTTCAGCTAGATTTATCAAACAGCAAATCCTTACCTATCCTAAACTACTAAATTACGTACATAAGTACATTAATATTAGTGTTTGGAGTAATTTAATTATCTTTTCAATATTAACCCTACAATTATTAGCAATTAATCTATTTTCTCCTAATTTAAAGAACACTGTGTTATACAAAAATAAATCAACAAATTTCTTTCGACTTTATTGTATTCTCAATTCTCAACTATTAATGTATATGATTGTATTCATCATAAATCTTAACTTTGATCTTTGATCATTTACTCATCCTTCATCTATTTAATCTTTATAGTCTTAGAAATGAGTTTTTGACGTGCGATTGCACAATAACGTATTGACAACTATCAAATTACTAATACAGTGCTCCCTCTGTCCCAAGCTCCCAGTCAATAGTTTACGTTTTCTTTATTTTTCCCTCACAAAATAAAAGTAAACGTAATTGTTGGAAGTATTGCTTCAAAAGAATCCCCTTTTATCCCACATTGATAAATTATGTTGGATTAATATAGTTTATAAGTGATCACCTATGTTGGACTACTAGATGTGTAGTAGTAAAGGGACCGTACCACCAAACGGGCCGGGCTCGGGCACGGGCACGGGCTCTGGTAGAGCACCTGCGGTGCGTGTCGTAGGCTCCTTTTGGAAGTAAGATCACTTGTCTCTATATTATGGTTTACCATACTGATTTTGCAAAAATCTAAAAGATATTTACGAGACACTTTAATACAATTCTGGAACCTTCCTACTCTCCCAATATATACCTCCTACCTCTACCATTTTAGAACACACAAAAATCTTACTGTCATCTTATCTGTTCTATCTCTATAAAACGTCTTCTGCTACAAGCCGATTTTGGCAACGTTCTATTAGTAATTCTCAATCCGAGTCTTTGTCGTACACCTTAGGCTCGGACGTTGTATAACCCTGGGAGTTGGTTGCCAAGAGGCCGTGTGTATCGAGCGGGGCAAATTCAACTTTAGTACAGTGATTCTAATCACGCCACGACATTCTTCTTTACCGGTTCTGTAAGGTTTTTCCATTCATTGTTTATCTAATAGTTACACCGCCTACAGTCTAAAGTTGAATTTTAGTTTTTTTTTCTTGCTCGTTAAAATTTTATCTTAGGCGATATGGCTATGGCAATTTCTGCTGCTTCATTTAATCCGACTCTTATGCCTACAGTTTTTATCCCTGATATGTCAAAATTGGATTTACTTGACGGTAAAAACTATAGGATTTGGTCCGGAAAAATTGATTTTCTTTTAAGCTAGTTAAAGATAGATTATACTTTAAGTGAAACTGAAGCACCAGAAAACAGTGAACGGAATTATCCCGCAGACAATCAAACTTGTCGTAGTTTTTTACTGCACTATATGACCGAACCTTTATTTTTGATCTATAGCAAGATTGATACTACTAAAGACATCTGGGACGCTCTTAAAACAAAATACGGAACAAATGATTTTGGCACTAAAAAATATGCTTTCAATAAATGGTTAAATTTTCGTATAACTGATGAAAAACCTCTGCTAGATCAAGTTCACGAGTATGAGACTTTATGTGCTGATATTATAGCGGAAGGTATGAAAATCTCTGAAATTTTTCAAGCTAATTATCTACTCGAGAAACTTCCATCCTCTTGGCAAAATTATGTGCACTCCATGAAACACAAACAGAAAGATTTTACTCTCCTTGCGTTGGTGTCACACATCAAGATTGAAGAGCAAAATCGAATTCAGTCAAAAGGAAAACAAGTTGATCATTCGTCTTCCAATGCCAATCTCGTTGAGACAAAAAATCGCAACAAGGGTCCTAGACGTAATAATAACAACCACCACAACAACAAGGGACCAAACCAGATTCACGGAGTGAAAAATCAAACAAATTTTAAACCTAAAAGGCCGTTTAAAGAAGAATGTTTCACTTGTGGTGAAACGAGTCATTCCACAAGATATTGTCCGCAAGGATCCCAAGGAAAGTCCAGAAACAAGCATCAAGCTCATCTCACCGAAACAGATGAAGTAATTGCCGCCGTGGTATCCGATGTAAATCTAGTAAGCAATGTCACAGAATGAGTTCTGGATACTAGAGCTACGAGTCACATATGTTGTGACAAATAAGCGTTCAAAGAATATGTGCCAGAAACTAATGGACAATGCGCGTTCATGGGCAACTCTAGCACTACACGAGTCATTGGTAAGGGAAAGGTACAACTGAAGCTAACTTTCGGTAAACTTCTCGAACTTAATAATGTTCTTCATGTTCCAGAAATTCGTAGGAACCTTATTTCAGGGTCTCTACTTAACAAGGCCGGTATAAAACTCACCTTTGAATCCGACAAACTTGTACTCACTAGAAACAATAATTTAGTTGCAAAAGGTTTTTGTAATGGCGGGCTTTTCGTGCTCGATGTGGTGACTATTAATAAAAACTCTACCGCTTCCGTTTATCTCGCTAAGTCTATTACTTTATAGCATGCTAGATTAGGTCATATAAATGTTGATTATGTTAAAAAATTGAAACATCTTGACCTTATACATGATTTTAGTAATACGGCTTTGACAAATGTGAGATATGTGTAGAGCGAGGCTAAACATTCCAGGACACCGTTTAATAAACAAGTCCATCGTGCCTCAACTCTTCTTGAACTAAGCCATTCGGATTTGGGAGATTTCAGAAACACAATGAGCCAAAGAGGTAAGCGTTATTTTGTCACTTTTGTAGATGATTTCTCTAGATATACGAAAGTGTATTTGTTAAGTACAAAATATGAAGCTGAGCAAAAATTCATGATCTATAAAGCTGAAGTTGAGAATCAATTAGACCTAAAAATCAAACGTGTTAGGTTTGATTGGGGCGGTGAATATGAGGGTTATCCACTTAAAAAATATTGTGAATAAAATGGCATTATCCATGAGATCACTACCCCATTCACACCTCTACAAAACGGAATAGCCAAAAAGAAAAATGGATCTTTCAAAGACATGATGAATGCTATGCTTATTAGTTCTGGTATGCCTACTAACATGTGGGGCGAGGCCATTCTTTCTGCATGTTTTGTACTTAACAGAGTTCCACAAAAAAAATTGGAGCCAACTCCTTAAGAGCTCTGGAAAGGCCACAAGCCTAATCTCAACTACCTCAAAGTGTGGGGGTGCTTGGGAAAAATTGGAATACCTGCATGTCAAAGAAGCAAAATTGGACCAAAAATAATCGACGGTATATTCATTGGTTATGCTTCTAATAGCGCGGCTTACAGGTTTATTCTAAAGGATGGTTCAAATTTTGGTTCTATTAAAGAATCAAGAGATGTTGTATTTTTTGAGAATATTTTTCCAATGAAAACTAACTCTGAGCCTCGTTTACCGCTTGTTTCCAATAATGTTGATAATGCTTCTACTAGTGCAGTAACTAATGCAGATACAGTGACTAAACCTATAAAGAGCAAGAGGGCTAGAATTTCAAAAGATTTTGGCCCAGACTTCGAGACAAGTTTGGCACTTATGTTCTAGAAAATGATCCTAGAACTTACAAGGAGGCCATGAATTCCATCGATTCTACTTTCTGGCTGGAAGCTATCAACAGTAAGATAGACTCCATCAAAGGTAATAATACTTGGATTGTCACCGATCTGCCTAGAGGGTGTAAACCTCTAAACAACAAATGGGTCTTCAAGAAGAAACTCAATCCTGATGGGTCTATCGACAAATATAAAGCTAAATTGGTTGTTTGTGGTAATCGACAAATCAAAGGTTTGGATTTCTTTGACACTTACTCTCCTGTTACTAAAGTTGCTACTATTAGGGCTTTAATTGCACTAGCTTCTATACATGATCTATTTGTGCATCAAATGGACGTTAAGACAACTTTTTTGAACGCAGACATGAACGAAGAAATATACATGAAGCAACCAGAGGGTTGTGTAATTTCAGGACAAGAAGACAAGGTATGTAAAGTGGTTAGATCATTGTATGGTCTAAAGCAAGCTCTGAAGCAATGGTATGACAAATTTCATCAAACTATTACGTCTTATGGTTTTCATGTAAATGATTCGGATGCTTGTATTTACGCTAAAAAGGACACAAAAGGATGTGTTATCGTGTGTTTATATGTTGATGACATGCTTATTTTTGGTACTAATATGGATGTCATCAATGACACTAAAGTTTTCTTATGCTCCCGTTTTGACATGAAAGACCTAGGTGAAGCCAATGTTATTCTTGGTATAAAAATTACTTGGACCAAATGAGGTTTTAGTTTGGATCAGTCACATTATGTTTAGAAAATTCTTAAAAGATTTGACTGTTTTGATTGTGCACCAGTCAAAACCCCATACGATCTTTGTATACACCTAAAAACGAATGAGGGTGTTAGCGTGAACCAAGAAGAATATGCTAAGATAATTGGCAGTGTCATATTTTTAATGAATTATACAAGACCAGACATTGCTTATGCGGTAAGTCGTCTTAGCAGGTATACACATAGTCCAAATCAGTCACACTGGAATGCTTTATTTAGACTTCTAAAATACCTTAGGGGACCAATGGATTGGGGCTTGCACTATTCCAAATCTCCATGTGTTTTAGAAGGATATTGTGATGCTAATTGGGTGTCTGATAATGATGAGATTCATTCTACTAGTGGATATGTGTTTACTTTGGCTAGTGGTGCTATTTCTTGGAAATCTTCTAAACAAAGTTGTATTGTAAAATCAACAATGGAATATGAGTTTATTGCTTTATAATTGGCAGGTTAGGAAGCCGAATGGCTAAGGAACCTGTTAGCAGACATTCCATTGTGGGGGAGACCGGCTCCATCAGTTTCAATGCATTGCGATTCTCAAGCAGCCATTGGCGTGGCAAGCAATCAAACTTACAACGGAAAGAGGAGACATATACACTAGAGATATGCTATAGTGAGGAATCTGATCAGAAATAATGTGATATCACTGGGTTATGTAAAATCGGAGAGGAATATTGCGGATCCTCTCACGAAAGGCCTCTATAGAAAATTAGTGGTGGAGTCAACACGGGGAATGGGTTTAAAGTCTATTGGGAGTGAATCGTGACGGGGCTCCTCCACTTGGGTTTACCAAGTTCAATGGGACAAACGAAGTCACGAGAATCTTATGTTGTAATACTACTACCATTTCTATTTTAATAAAAGTGATGTAGTATTCTTTCTATATATTGTGCTATTTCTGTCATGTGAGGAAGGTTGAGCTAAGCTCTTAATAAGTCCATAGTCCTTGTGTAGGAATGGTTTGTGACAGTCAAACCTGATGAACTTACCTATGTGAATGTGAGGGAAATGCCCTACCCCTATGAGGTCTTTAGGCTTTAGGACCTCTAGAGCGTTCACGAGATACCAGGTACGTGAGGGGCACCTTTTTATGAACTTTCGCGAGGACGAACACAGATTCGAATGCAGGTTTGTGCGCATTTATCCGTTACAAACCACCGTGGAGAGTCCATTGCCGAGAGCAACTCGATACGGCTGTAGCAGGTAATTGTATGCACTGGGTGACAATTTAATTCCTCAGGAACATTGTCATCTTAAGACTTACGTTCCGTTTCCTTAATCAGCTATTTCTCTTCTTCTTCTTTTGAATCATGTGGGGGATTGTTGGAAGTATTGCTTCAAAAGAATCTCCTTTTATCCCACGTTGATAAATTATGTTGGACTAATATAGTTAATAAGTGATCACCTATGTTGGACTACTAGATGTGTAGTAGTAAAGGGACCGTACCACCATACACGCGGGCGCGCGCACGCCACGCCACGCCACGCCGGGCCGGGCCGGGCACGGGCTCTGGTAGAGCACCTGTGGTGCGTGCCGTAGGCTCCTTTTGGAAGTAAGATCACTTATCTCTATATTATTTTTGCACAATTTCCGAGACTGATTGTTCAGTCTTCTATAGGTGACTTATCTGAGTCTTTGTCGTACACCTTAGGCTCAGACGTCGTGTAACCCTGGGGGTTGATTGCCAAGAGGTCGTATGTATCGAGCGGGGCAAATCTTAGACATATATAGCCTTGATCGGAGTAACATATATAGGAATAAAGCATATATAATCTTGTACCAACAAATTTAAACAATAATCCTTTACTTTTCATCCCAAGTTGTGTTACTGTCTTAACGTAGGAATCGAATAGCATAAACCTCTAACTAGTGGTGACTACGTTTAGTTTACCATGCAGAATTGCATTTCCCTCCAACTTTCAAAACTATGTCAGCCATAACCAAATAAATGCAAATAGATGACTTAAGCAGGAAACAAGAAACTAAATAAATACGGAGTAAAACAAATGATTAAGACGAAAGGAGGAAATAAATACCTCCGATAGTTCCAATATATCCGCTGCAATTTGTGTCATGAACAATGATGTTTACCTTGGTACCATTCAAAATACTCGGGCTCGAATTGATGTCATCAACAGCAGCATCAATGGCAGGCCTCACAGCTCTTCCAATAATAGAATTGAAAGTGAAAAGAACACCAATATTAACAGATTTTGGCCTGGAAGATGCTGAAGTAGTTGATGCATTATTAGATATTTGAGCTTTTCCTCCAACCACTATAACAAACAAAACCAGCAAACTTAAGAAAACTTGTCTTTGGATATAATTATAGAAATCCATTTTCAAATAAGAAAATGTCTTCTAGCTCAATTGTTCAATCTATCAACCCATAAATACAATTTGTCGAGGATATAATTATAAGAATATATCCGTGGACCAACGATATTGTCCAACATGATATGCCTACGTATAACATGTGTAATCTACAAAATCGATAATAAAAAAATATATTACAAAATTCCTTCCCCTCACTTGCTATTAAGTTTAAATAAACTGCAACTATCCGAAAAAAATATTAAATGATCGAGTACAAAGTTTTTAAATAGCTTATACTACATATTAGTAAGTCTCCTATAAGACGTACGGCACAATTCATCTTAAGATTAAGACGGGTCAAGTGCATGCTACTTGAGTGTATAAAGAATGCATAGGGAAAACAATATATTTGTCTTATGTATGTAAGTGATATGATACTTAACCCGTCTTAAGTCTAAGATGGATAGTGCCGTCTTAAATGAGAATTTGTAATTATATATATTACACATTGGTAGAGAATTGTTTAAAAAAAATAACAGGCTTTGCATGACAACACTAAACAATGCATAATATAACGGTGTCATCGGTAGCGTGTTTGGAGAAGTATGGTCAACGGTTGACAAAAGTTGGCATAGGAATATTTTGTGACAAATGATTTAAGTTAAAGGAATCAAATGAATGGCAGAATGAAGAATAGAAGATACTCGCATCTCCCAATTAATTAACAATCATCGCTTAACAGCTAATCTTTCAAAATTAAAATAAATGAATTTTATAAATAATTAGTAGATCGGTCAAACGGATCAGGTTCATGTATGGGACATATGAGCGGGGTTATTATTATTGTCACAAATAGGGACAATGTCAGAATACAGGTTAAAAATAGTTTATAAGATTTTCTTATTTACCATTTTTAAATTTGATTTTTTTTAAAATTAAATCATATTTAAATTGATATTGATAATCATATTAATATTTTAATCATTTTTTTTTTGGTGGAATGTGAGTATGTGTCATATATATCAAAAGGGTTTAAGTACAAAGAATGCATCAATCAACCATTACATATAAATTCTTAAGACTTAGCCAATCTAACTCTGCCTTGGTCATATGTTGGAAATCTCGACCTCTAATTCTTGCTTTCACCTCTTCTATAATCTGCTCTGAAAGGTTTTCTGGCCTGGTTACAGCACAATCAATCTTGCACTTATTTCTCTGCTGCCAAATGTGGTAAATAGCTCCCCAAACAACGGCTGCCTGTACCCCGAGCTGCATCTTTGTACCAGTCCTATGTAAGCACCAGTCAAGGACATTAGTTTCAGGTATATGGCATCCTAACTTCTGATTTATGCTGTGGATAAGCTTCTTACTGTAAGCACATTCAAAGAACAAATGATCAGACCTCTTAGTAGCTTGGGAACACAAGTAACATCTATCATCTACATCCATACCATACAGGACCAACTTGTCATTAGTTCTTAAAGCTCCATGGACAATTAACCACCTTATAAACTGATGCTTGGGTAACACCCACTCATTCCATACCAGTCTAGCCCATGGTACCTTTGGCCTGTTTCCTTTGAACCACTCATAACACCCAGCAGGTGAGAATCCCTTATCTTGTACAGCCCACTTGCCATTAACATAGCCAAGGACCATTTCTTGCTTAACTCTGCAAATTCTCCTCCACACCTAACTGGAGTTGGCACTAGGTTTATACTCCATCCAATCCTTCCCTTTCAGATAGTTTTGTTGCACCCAATTCACCTATATTGAGTTTTTCTTCTCTGCTACCCTGTTCACTAGTCTCCCTACCATTGCTTTGTTCATCACTTCCTGATCTTTAAGACCAAGACCCCCCTCTTCTTTTGGCCTGCATACTTTATCCCATGCCACCAATGGTACTCTCCTATATTCTGCATTGTTGTCCCAAAGAAAATTTCTACAAATTGCCTCAATCCTAGCAATGATTCCCTTAGGTAAAACAAACATAGAAGCCCAATATGAATGCAAGGAAGAAAGGACAGATTTCACCAATACTAACCTCCCAGCATATGAGAATTTCCTTGCTCCATAACTATGGAGCCTGCTGCATATCTTCTCCACCAAGCACTCACAATCCTTTTTTTTTGCAATCTAGTGATCTGTATAGGCATTCCCAGGTACTTGAAAGGCAGTACACCTTCTACACCCTGGAACCCTGAGGATATCTTGCTTGATTTGATCTGGTACACCCTTGAAGTAAGCATTTGATTTGGATGAACTTACCTTCAAGCCAGTAGCTTTAGAAAAAGTAGAGAAAGATTTAAGCAAAAGCATCATAGACTCAGTATCCCCTCTACTAAATAACAGAACATCATCAGCAAACATCAAACTAGCCAGCTTCTGTTGTTTACACAGTGGATGATAGTGGAAATTAAACCTGGCAGCAGCATATTTCAGAGTCCATGTCAAATATTCCATGCACAGAGTGAAAATTAAGGGAGAGAGAGGGTCCCTTTGTCTGAGTCCTCTCTTACCATGGAAATAACCAAACATATTCCCATTAATGGACAATGAGAAAGTAGCAGTTGTAATGCATTGTGATGCGGTCGTTTCTACACCAAAAATAAAATACCTAGATTACTGCTAACAGAAGTCAGCGGTAAGTAGGGTCGATCTCCACAGGGAGGCGGTGTACTATCTATTTGTCTATTCTATCCGTCTGATGTCACAATTGGGGGTTGAATTGATTGTGACTATACTAATGAGGCTAAGGCAAAAAGGAAATAAAAGCAAGAGAAAATAACAGTAGAGAAGGAAGTATGCTAGGAGTCGGTCCACCGTGGCAGCTATCAGATCTTATACTATCATGAATACTAAAGCGATTAGACTATTGATAAGAAGAGCTATGGTCGTCACCTTTCGGTCCTTAAACCACCCTAGAGCGTAAACAGCTTAACTTTCGCCCTCACTGCTATACCCTATTGTAATTAAGCAAGCCTTCCCTTCCAATCTTTCGATCTAGGTCGGGGTTAACTAGATTTATGGTCTCCTGCATGCATTCATTCGACCGGATAACAATTAAATTGCCTAATACAATTCTTATCGCAGGGCTAATCTATTTAATACAATTAAAGCATGCTACCACGGCTTCCCTAATCCTAACATACTAGGGGAATTAGCTATGCATAATTAAAGGGGAAGCAAGAAATAAAAGAAGAACAACAATAAACATTAAGTAATTAAAGAGAGAAAGGGGGAGAAATTACTGTAAATAAATGATCCGGAAATTAAGAGCAAAGTGACAGTAGAAAGAGTAGCAGTGTCTTCGAACCAGAGAGAAAGGGAGGGTATATAATGTGTGAGTTTACATCGACATCCCTAACTCCTATTTATAAGAAAATAGGAGTAGGATTAAACCTAATTAACGAATTAAATCTTAAAAGCCCAACCCGTCAGTGAAGCCACTCGATCGAGTAAAGAAATCACTCGATCGAGCAAACTCAAACAGAAAACATTTCGATCGACCAAGGAAAAGTGATCGATCGAGTAAGGGCATATAAGGAACTGGTCGATCGACTTAGAATAGTGCTCGATCGACTGATTATTGACTCCTAAACCACTCGATCGAGTAATAAATCACTCGATCAAGTGAAACTTGACTTCAGCAGCTCATCATTCTTGTCAATTTGACTTTGACTTGTCCTTTTAGCTCCCGAAACACCTTCACGCATCCCAAATCAGCAATATTTCCCGCTCCAAATTATCTCTTCCTCCAAATGCATGCAAAACGGACGGTAAATGACTTGATTCCGCTACTTTCGGGTTCATTCCTACAAATAAGACAAAATAACCCAAAGTAGCATATTCGGGGCATTTCGTAGCATAAAACCACGATAAAAGCATGAAATACGTGCATAAAATAGGCTAAAAAGACTATATAAAATGCACGTATCAAATCTCCCCAAACCAGACCTTTACTCGTCCTCGAGTAAACTCAAAACTAAACTAATGGAACGGAAATGATAACTCAGAGCCAGCTACAAATGCCCACTTAAGCCAATTTAATGCAAGAAAACTAACACTTATAGCAAGACAGCCAAATGCAAACGAGTTATAAGATGTTTGTAAATAAAGCTGAACCGTCGACCTTGCAAGACCTTTAACAATGGACTCTCACGGGTCACTCTTCTCTCATGAAGTAAAGGCAAGCATATATATGTAAGAGAGGAAGAGAAAAATAGTCGCTCACCTAGACTACGACCCACATAAACATGCATGCAACTAATATGATAGACAATTCTAGCTACCGTTCATACATTCCAACCAAACAAGGTCCGTCACAGCCGAGGGCTTACAAAAATATGGTAAAGTGAGGCAGTGGGTAAGAAAAGGCAAAACATTTATGGGAATGTGGAGGTATAGGTGATCAAGCTAGTACCTAAACAGAACCATATGAAAGCATCCATTTCCAACTCAATTATGGAATAAGCACATGCCCTTCACTTGGCATCAAACTCACCAAACCAAACCAAACATACTCCTCATATGAAATAAGATAGAACATAGGAGTAGAAACCGTCAACCAAACAACATCTTTTTTTTTTCTTTTCTTTCTCCTTCTTTCGGTTTTTTTCATTTTCATTCCCTTTTTTTTTTTTCATTTTTCTTTTTTTTTTTTCTTTTTTCGATTCTTTTTTCTTTCTTTTTCACGTTTTTTTTTCTTTTCATCATCCTCCCTTTCTTCATAGATTACCAACTCCGATTCAATAGAATATGCGCCAATATTTGATACAATGAAATATATACCGCAAGACAACAATCTAAACTAGCTTGACAAGGCAGGCTAAATTTGGATGTAGCTAAAGGGTCAACTGGCAAATTTGGCTAATGTGGAGTTAAATGGGTAAAAACGAAAGAAAGGGAAATTGTAAGCACCTCCCTGCATGTGACACCAACCACTAACCCGAATGTATGACGGCAAAAAGCAATTGAATTTCATATACGTGCAAATTAATGATACATGCTATGCAAGGAGTGTACTACTCACAATCCTACATGAAACTGGTCATAAATGACACCAGTTTATAAGGCTCTAATCCTTAGAATTTATAAGTAGGTTGCCAAAATTTCAGGTCAAGTCTATTCGTTCAGCTAAATTAAACATTAACTCGTAGATTATGCAAAAGACAAAGCTAAAAGATAACAGTTTAATGCAAGGCTTAAGCAAAAAGACAGTTGCAGTGCAATTTCATCATTGAAATCTACCGTTCCGACTCGATCTATATGCTAAATTAAACGTGAAATTTTTTAAATTTTTAACAATTTTCTGATTTTTATTGAATTTTTGAATTTTAGCGAAAATAAACAACAGTGCAAGCATAAAATTAAACGTGATAACTGAAATGCAGTAAAAACAAGATGCAGACACAGATATGGATGCATAACCTCCCCAAACCAAACCGTACAATGCCCCCATTGTACCAAAACATGGAAAGGAAATGCAAACTAAAGGAGGAAGAGAGTAAATGCGGAAAACTCACAAGATTGCGCGAATAAGGGGACCTCCCCAAACCGACCATGAAATGGGAGGTTGCTAAGGTCCGGAAAACCGTCTCAGGAAGCTGATACAAGTCAAATACACTCGATATCCGTCCAACAGTGGTCGATCGAGTGAATGGGCATCCAAAAACTGCTCGATCGACTGGAATAGTGGTCGATCGAGTGGTTCTCTAATCTGCAGGTGGTCGATCGAGTGGATTAATTACTCGATCGAATGAATCCCTCAGCAAAGGTGCTCGATCGAGTAGAAAAATTACTCGATCGAGTAATCCTCGTTGTAATTCCTGCAAAACGCAATAAAAACAGCCCGCAAACTAACTAGACAAGCAAACTGAGAAGGTCTATGGTATGCAAACCATTTATTACAACTGAAATTAAATAAAAAGTAAAATAAAATCGCCGGGTTGCCTCCCGGATAGCGCTAGCTTCAGTCAGGTCCCAGCTCGACCTTCTTTTCTTCAAGCTCCTCTAATTAATCACAATCAAAACGGCTCAAAGCGCGCAAAGCAAATTTGTCAAATATTTGCGCATGTGCTACACAACAAACATAAGTAGCACCAAAGTGGAATACGAGAAATAGGAAATGAAATTATGTAAGCATTTAAGTCTAACAAATTTCATATGTGAGCTCCTAAATTTATCCACAAAATAAAGGAGCGCGGGAGCAATTGTCAATATATGGGGTTCCGATTGATTAACGGTTTTGAGATGATAAGGACGGTGAAAATTCTTTAAATTAATCGACCATATGAGAGGAGGTATAACTTTAAAAGAAACATTGCTTGAGTCAAATGAGGCAAAATACTATTAGAACAAACAATAATAAAATTATCGTTTACTACCTCAGATCGGTCGCTCTCAATGACGGAATCATAGGTAAAAGAGCTTATTACCTCTTCCGTGCTAGGAGCAATTACCGTCTCAACTGCTTCTTCATCAACCTCCTCAGTGGAATCCATCCCGTAAATCGTAGCTTCAAGTGTATCCGACTCGGCTGTGAATAGGGGAGGTTTACCGTAACCTTCATCATCGTCAGACTCGTCATCCAAATCAAACCAAAATGACGAACCAAAGCTCCCAATGGCCAGACTACTCGATCGAGAAGAGTTGTCATTCGATCGAGCAGTTTTCTCTTGATTTTCACTCGATCGAGTGGAATGTTCACTCGATCGAGCACTTTCTCCTGGAAAATCACTCGATCGATCAATAATTGTCACTCGATCGAGTGATTCCTCCCTCTATCTGTGCTGAAATCCTCGTGTGGGGCAGTGAAATATGATAGAAACTCGTCATCCGAGTCATAGAGATCATCCTCAACATTGGGTAACACGGTTTTCTCAGGGGAGAAACCGCTCTCAACAAGGTATACTTCTTCTTCTTGCATCTCAGCTGCTAACTGAGCAACTACAGACTCGAGCTCAAGGATTTGAGCATCCGCACGTCTATCACTCTCTTGCCTCACTCGATCATAATTCTGCACTTGAGATGCAAGTATCTCCATTAAAGACCTCGTTCGCAACCTCTTCTTCTTGTATCTCACCGCTAACTGAGCAATGTCAGTTTCGAGCTTTTCAAGTCGCGAAGAAGTGCGTCTATCATGATCTTGCCTCTCTCGGTCACGATCTTGCAATTGAGATGCAAGTGTCTGCAATACGGATTTCAGCTCCGCAATCTCTTCTTCTTGTATATCAGGAGGATCTTGTTGCGGCGGCCATTGATAGGGTGGATGTGGCGGCACAACTACAGCTGCATTGTGCTCAGCAGAACCACATCTCCCGTAGCAGATCACCGGCTGTTCCATATAATGGGACATAGGTGATGGGTCAAAGGTACTCAAGCCTTCCCTTTGACGATCTTTCACCTAGAACTGTCTAGGTAGTACCGTAAGGCCTATCAAAACAGCACTCAAGGAAAAAGATTAGAACGGCCTCAAGGGAAAAATCCCTTGAAGCTAAAAACAGATAAAATTAAACAAATAAATAAATAGATTGCCTCCCCGGCAACGGCGCCAAAATTTGATGCGGTCGTTTCTACACCAAAAATAAAATACCTAGATTACTGCTAACAGAAGTCAGCGGTAAGTAGGGTCGATCTCCACAGGGAGGCGGTGTACTATCTATTTGTCTATTCTATCCGTCTGATGTCACAATTGGGGGTTGAATTGATTGTGACTATACTAATGAGGCTAAGGCAAAAAGGAAATAAAAGCAAGAGAAAATAACAGTAGAGAAGGAAGTATGCTAGGAGTCGGTCCACCGTGGCAGCTATCAGATCTTATACTATCATGAATACTAAAGCGATTAGACTATTGATAAGAAGAGCTATGGTCGTCACCTTTCGGTCCTTAAACCGCCCTAGAGCGTAAACAGCTTAACTTTCGCCCTCACTGCTATACCCTATTGTAATTAAGCAAGCCTTCCCTTCCAATCTTTCGATCTAGGTCGGGGTTAACTAGATTTATGGTCTCCTGCATGCATTCATTCGACCGGATAACAATTAAATTGCCTAATACAATTCTTATCGCAGGGCTAATCTATTTAATACAATTAAAGCATGCTACCACGGCTTCCCTAATCCTAACATACTAGGGGAATTAGCTATGCATAATTAAAGGGGAAGCAAGAAATAAAAGAAGAACAACAATAAACATTAAGTAATTAAAGAGAGAAAGGGGGAGAAATTACTGTAAATAAATGATCCGGAAATTAAGAGCAAAGTGACAGTAGAAAGAGTAGCAGTGTCTTCGAACCAGAGAGAAAGGGAGGGTATATAATGTGTGAGTTTACATCGACATCCCTAACTCCTATTTATAATAAAATAGGAGTAGGATTAAACCTAATTAACGAATTAAAGCTTAAAAGCCCAACCCGTCAGTGAAGCCACTCGATCGAGTAAAGAAATCACTCGATCGAGCAAACTCAGCCAGAAAACAGCTCGATCGACCAAGGAAAGTGATCGATCGAGTAAGGGCATATAAGGAACTGGTCGATCGACTTAGAATAGTGCTCGATCGACTGATTATTGACTCCTAAACCACTCGATCGAGTAATAAATCACTCGATCAAGTGAAACTTGACTTCAGCAGCTCATCATTCTTGTCAATTTGACTTTGACTTGTCCTTTTAGCTCCCGAAACACCTTCACGCATCCCAAATCAGCAATATTTCCCGCTCCAAATTATCTCTTCCTCCAAATGCATGCAAAACGGACGGTAAATGACTTGATTCCGCTACTTTCGGGTTCATTCCTACAAATAAGACAAAATAACCCAAAGTAGCATATTCGGGGCATTTCGTAGCATAAAACCACGATAAAAGCATAGAAATACGTGCATAAAATAGGCTAAAAAGACTATATAAAATGCACGTATCACATTGCATTACCATATCCTTGAATTCAGCAGGAAACTTGAGCATATCCAACAACTGATCAACAAAGGACCACTCTACTGTATCATAAGCTTTTTGCAAATCTATTTTGAACATGCATCTGGGAGTTGCATTTGGTCTCTCATATAACCTTATTAAATCCTGGCATATCAGAATGTTCTCCTGGATGCTTCTGTTCTGAATAAAATCCCCTTGGTTTTGATCAATAATACTGGGCAATACCTCAGCAAGCCTAACACATAACAGTTTGGAGATGACCTTATATATAACATTGCAATAGGCAATTGGACAATACTGCAATACAGTTTGAGGTCTATCACACTTAGGTATTAAAGTTAAATTAGTGGCATTGATCGGTTTCAGTAGTTGCCTCTGCTGGAAGAAGCTTTGACAACATTTATAATATCCTCTCCTATCTCTTCCCAAGCATCCTTAAAAAATCTACTGGTGTAACCATCAGGTCCAGGAGACTTGGCATCAGGTATACTAAACAAAACATCCCTTATCTCTTGCCCTGTGACAGGTCTGAGCAGACAACCATAATGTTCAGCAGAACAACTAGGCCCCTGATCAATGATCTTTCTGTGTAACTTCTTTGTTTCCTGACTGGTCCCAAGCAGATGTTGATAATAGTCCAGAAAAGCTGTATGGATTTGGTCAGGACTAGTACAAATCTTACCATTCATATCCTCTATCATCACTATCTTATTCCCATTTCTTCTATTCTTAAGCAACCCATGGAAAAAGGAACTATTAGTATCTCCCTTTTGAACCCATTGGTGCTTAGCCTTCTGAACCAGGAAGCTATCACGAGCTGTATACATCCCCCTTAACTCTTTAGAGGCCTCATATTCATCAGCAAGTAGCTGCACATTAGAGGGGTCCTTGCCCAACTGCTCCTGCATCTCCTGTACTATCTTCTGTAAAATATCAGTGGAGTTCTCAATGTCACTAAACCTTTCTCTATTCAATTTTTTCAGGGCAGGCTTCAATAGCTTCAGATTCTTTGCCACCTTAAACATAGGAGTACCAGCAATATTCCTATCCCAAGAGCTTCTGATAATAGATTTAAATTCTTTTGATCCACCCCACATATTGAAATACTTGAAGCTTATATTGCCTTGAAATTGATTAGTATTACTGACAATGCAGGGAGTATGATCAAGAATACCTTCAGGCAGGAAGTGAACATATAAATCAGGCAAGTGATCACACCAGGCTTTGTTCACCAAGAATCTATCAATTCTGCTATAAATGATATCCTCAGGCTTCTGTTTGTTGTTCCAAGTGAAAAGGGAGCCAATAGCAGTAATATCAACCACACCACAATCTTCTACACAACTTCTGAAGGGTTCAATCTCATTAGAAAGAGTATTACCTCCTACTCTCTCATAAGCAGCTAACACACAATTGAAGTCCCTAGCTATGGCCCAAGGTCCATTAACATGCATAGCTATCCTCCTCAAGTGATCCCAAAGAGGAGCTCTCTCATGTATACCATTAAAGGCATAGACCATAGTTAAATGAAAAACCCATCTGTTAACCAAAGACTCAACCTTCATATGTATATATTGAGCATTATACTCTACGAACTGAATTCTAAAGGCCTTAGGATGCCAAAGAATCCAAATCCTCCCACCATTATGATATCCATTATTGGTAGATATACACCAGTTATTGAAATTATTTACAACCATATTAAAAGAACTGTTCTTTATTTTAGTTTCCAAGAGACCAAATAAGCCAATGCCTTTATTCTGTAAGAAAAAATTGATATCATTCTGTTTTCCTACCCTATTCATGCCTCTTATGTTCCAAAAACCTAATTTATCCATTAGAGATATTGGGAGATAAAACAATACCATTTGCTATGCCAACCATCTTAGGAGGAGAGGATAAGATGTCCTTATATGAATGAGCACCAAACCCCTCATTGTTATAGCCACTCTTATCAGCATCCTACCCATGCATCCTAACCAGCCGTTTAACAGGAGTAACAGTCTGTAGATACCCAGTATCTGCTGAGACTCCAACAAACATCCGATGATTATCGGACTACAACATGTTTTGGAATCGCGGCGTTTGATCGACAATTTGTGTACAACTTTACGTCGGAAAACATAAAACGATTTCGAAAATAAAACATTTTAAAACATTTCAAAAATACCTGGAATGTTTAATGCACGACGACGGGGTGGCAATGACACTAACTAGAGTCAAAACCGACACCGGACCCAAAACCGACTCAAAATTCAAATCCCGACTCCAACAACGAGTCAAACCGAGTCAGCCACCAAAAACAAAACATTTTAAACCTTCTACCTTAAGTTTTCCCGGATTCATGAATGGTCAAGTACCAAACATTTGACTACAAAACCTAGGATAGAACAAATCATGATTGCGTTTGTTGTGAAAGCGACAACTCACCTCGAAGAACCGCGACGTGGCTCGCGCCTCTTTGAGCGGCCCAGGTGGCCACGTCGCTCAAAACTCACACAACCACTCAATCTCCTATAAATACCCCTCAAATGCCACCCATTTGAGACTTACGCGAGTGTCCGCCCCCTCTTTTCTCCCTTAAAATTCTCGACTCGACTTCTTAAGTCACAATCCGACGCGTATTTACGACCTACCGATCGTAAATACAAGCCTTACACATTGTTTGGTACCGTCATCGTGCATTAAATCACATGACCGACCACTTCGACCACTACACCGTCACTAAACTTAAAACACTCTTTTTACTTACCAAAACGGTTTTAAACCAAGTTTTTTCCGATCAAACGAGTTGTTACACTTACGTCGGTCACTCGCCATAACCAAACATGTAAGTATGAGGGTGTAAAAAATCCTCCTTTATTATGTTTTCATTTGTTTCATGACTATAACATGCTAAAACATGCATAACATGAACCAAAACATGGAATAAACGAGCCAAAACTGATTTTTGGTTTGAGGCAGAAGCCCCTTAGGTCGCCAGCTTACCCGCGCCTAAATGGGGCTTTCAGACCAGAGATCAACCGTGTTTGTTCTCGTCATTTCCCTTTAATCCATTTTCATATTTGTAATCGGTTTTCACCATTTCAAATATTTTCGAACCCTTTTTATTTTATTTCATTTGTTTGAACCATAAAGCATTTTTCACCCTTGGTTCCTCATACCATGACGGTTAAATCCGTGTTTCGGTGATAATATTTGGTTAATGACATTTAAAAGGTATTTTAAAACCTTTTATTTCATTTCTTTACATTTTGGAAGGTATTTTAAAGCTTTTCATCATTTCTTTACATTTCTAAAAAGCAAACATATTAGTCACCAACACGAAGTCATCCTTGGTTCTACATACTATGCCGGATTTTAACCCGGGTACGATGATGAGTATCGACTAATTACATCCAAATGGACTTAAAACAATTAGTCCATAATTATTTTCAAAACTATTCATGTCAAGTTTGTCAAATCGAACCCGACACCGAATATTATCAAAATAATGATGATTATTCGAGTCTAGTTCTTCAAATCAACAAATGCGGTCTAAACGACCCCTTCAAATCAAACCGGGTTCAAATACCCATTTTCAACACGTTTTATAACGTTTTCCAAAAGGTCAGAACACGGCACATAAACCGTGGGCTAACCCGCGCCTAAACAGGCCCTCCATTTATCATTTTCAGAACCAGGGGGAGGCCCCTTGTATCGCCGGCTAGCTCGCGCCTCATGTAGCCGTTTGGTACAGGGCTTGTTCTCTTCCAGCATTAGTCTAGGACGATCCCGACTCCGGTTAGCCCGGATACAGGACGGATCAGACGACTATTTGATTATTCAAAATCATATTTGCAAAATGCTTTACTAAGACAAATGGATCATGTTATGCACCCTAAACCTAATACGGTAAATGAATCTTTAATTTCCGTCTTGTATGCAAATCAATCATTAATCCAACTCGACATCTTATACTTGATACTTGGATTAAATCAACCGACTTAGAAAGCTCTCACATGTTAGGTTTAAATTATTGGATGCGCATTCATGCATTTAAACCGTTTTATCAACTTTTGCATTCAACCAACCAAGATCGATCAGTAGAGGCCGCTAAACGCGGGCGGGATTGGGTGTCTGATTAAAGGGCTTCCCAATACATACCTTCACCTCTATCTCAAAAACTTTGGATAGTGGACGACCTTATCCAGGGCGTACGAGAGTCATTCTAGAGATAGGATGCTAAAGAGGGACGATTTCCTTATCTTTAGTACCTATGTCAAACGCTTCTTTGTGCTTCGATTTGACCGAGGTATAAAGTGGATTTCGAACGGGTTCCAGGCATCCCACAAAAGCTTGGTGGCGACTCCGAACATCTCTATTCGTTTCGAGACCCTTACCGAGACGAAACCGACCGATCTAAAACGATCCGGTCGAAAGCATTTTTACGCCGCCGAGCGTGGCTTTCAAAAGACCGCTGTGCCTCCACAGATCGAAGTGGGCTCGCAGGTGGGCCATGTCCACAGATTGGCGATTCCCCTGGGGATAACTAGGACACTTACGTCTTTGTGATCCCTAGATGGTGAGACTCGAACGAGGTATTGGTTGGAATGCATTAATTGATATTACGGTCATGGTAGGGTTCCTTGTCCGGACCCACAACCTAACCCTTTTCGACCAATTGGCTAGTCACGTCGGCGTGAGTTTTCTCATCCCCGCGTTTCGAATCCCAATTGAGTCAAGCATACCATTGACGTTACACATTTCTATGTCGTCAAAGAGCTTTCATCACTTTCGAGCACGAGGCTAGGGCACCCTCCTTACACATTTTGTTTGGATTGGTATCCCTCTCGCAAATTGGGGTTTGATTGCTTGGTGTGTAACCCACCTTTCTAAGCCAAAACCCGTGTCAGCATCATGCATAATATAATGAAAATGTGAGTGCTTATGTGCTAGTTGATCATAAGTCCTTCCGTGTCGTTTTTCAAACTTTCTAGAACACCTTTTTGCGCCGTTATATTGGCCATTTCAAAACTCGGTCTTTCGCCGACCGTTGTCCGCTTTTCTAGGCCGTCGTAATGACGATTTTCAAACCCGGTTTTTATACCATTTCAACACGCCTTCCTAGGCCGTCGTAATGACGATTTTCAAACCCGGTTTTTATAACCATTTCAACACGCCTTCCTAGGCCGTCGTAATGACGATTTTCAAACCCGGTTTTTATAACCATTTCAACACGCCTTCCTAGGCCGTCGTAATGACGATTTTCAAACCCGGTTTTTATAACCATTTCAACACGCCTTCCTAGGCCGTCGTAATGACGATTTTCAAACCCGGGTTTTACAACCGTTTCAACACGCCTTCCTAATCCGTCGTAATGACGATTTTCAAACTCGGTTTTTTTAACCATTTCAAATCACATTTTTACGCCGTTATAATCGCCGCGTCTAGACGCGGACTTTAACCCGTTTCGCGCCGACAATGGCTCTTTCAAAACCCGGGAAAAGCACACACCCTTTTCTCGAGACACTTTTGAGATCCCGAGGACCATATACCGTCCCCGAGACCTCTTCAAACGTTTCAAACTCGATTTTTAAAACATACAATTTTGAATTTCAAAACCGTCTCGGGAAACAATACACTGTCTTCCGAGCCGACTCATACTCAAACCGTCTTTTGCAAATAAACTTAAGACAACCCTTTCAATTAACCGACTTGCGGAGATCTCTATCTTCGGAAGTCGTCCATCAAAGCGACAAATGAATCTTTTTGAAAATTTCTATTTTCGAAAATTTCAGTCCACCATTCTTATTCCGCCTCGTGTCTATCGAGTCGAAGCGAACGTACTTATGGGTCTTTACTTATGAGTCATCTCACCACGAGAGCCGTCTAATGGCGTCGCGCCGTTATATTGGACTCGTGTCAAAAGGTTCGGTCAAACACTGTCACGTCATAAATCGAGTCAGCACCAAGGGACCACCACACGGTCACCCTCGTCTTGTTGAGTCTGATCTTTGTCTCATCCTTGTGTTGTCTACGTTCAGTCTTTGAACCATGTCGGATTGAGTTGTAATGTGAGCCGTTTTTCTGCCTCAGAAGCCATGGCCCCGTCTTCAGCTTCGTCCAACAACAACAATGATAACAACAGAGATGTCACGACTGATCAGCTAGCTAGTTTGCTTACCGCTCTTAAGGTCACCCTGGATCGCCTCGAGACGCGTATCGACGCCCTGGAAAACAAGGAAACTGGGGAACATAATACCCCACCTCTGACTGAAACCGAGAAGAGGCTAAAACTCTTGGAAGAACAGCTCCTAGCCCGGGGTAACAATATCCATCTTGAGAACAACCGAAGGTTCGAACCTGTTGGGGATCAATTACCTGACAACTTTACCCTAACTGATGTACCTAAGTTCAAGGGAGTGGAGGACCTGCTCAATCATATCCGTGCCTTCAAGGACTACATGGCCATTAAAGGGGTCAAACAGGAACTTTTTACCCGGATCTTCCCATCCTCCTTGGAACCGATCCCTCGACAATGGTACTACTCCCTTGATCCGAAAAACCTTACTACTTGGGATGAGATCGCAGTTGAGTTTGCCAAACAGTATGCCGACAACGTCGAGATCCAGGCCAATACCCGTACTCTCGAAGTGCTAACCCAGAACGATAAGGAAGGGTTCACTGAGTTCTTAACCCGTTGGAGGAGGGTGAGTACTCAACTGGTCAGTAAACCGAGTGAATCAACTTTGGTGGAAAAGTTCGTCAACAATCTCCGCCCAGTTTATGCCAACCTACTGAGATACCAAAATATCAAGACCTTCCAAGATCTGCAAATTCCGGGGACACGCATTGAAGATGACCTCTGAAAGGGTGTCTTGGCCAAGACCACTGGCAGAGGCTACCAAGGATCCACCTCAACCGGATCTCGCCCTTACGGCCAAGCGAACAAAATCGATGAGGTTAACCTTGTTGAACCATCTGCTAAGAGAACTGAGCGCCCCCAGAGAGTGTTCACCAACATAGGGTCGACTTATGCAAGTGCTCTGAAGAGGCTCATGGACCAGGGAAAGTTACAACCGATCGGACCCACCCCGGATCCGACCGATGCCAAGAAGTCCCGATTCTGGAACCCCAATGCCTACTGTCAGTACCATCAAGGGAAAGGGCATGATACCCGATACCTGTCGAAGTGAGTATCAAAAATAATATTTATAATTTTCCAAACTACAACTAGCAAGCGGTAGTAAGGGTCGATCCGCAGGGAGGTAGGGAGTTAAGTTGTTTTATTTCAGTCTATGGAATTTCTGGGGGGTTTGATTATGTCTAAGTCTAAGGCAAAAAGATTAAAAACTAAATGCAAATAAAAGATGAAAAGCGGTAAAGAAAATGATGTAAACAAATAATAAAAAGGGGCTAGGATGATTGGGTCACTATAGCTACGATGGCACATAAGTCTAGGTAAGTCTCGAAATACAGTCGTGGGTGATGGGTATGACAAGTCCTCTCGGTCCAAGTCAACTAATAGCCCTTCTCGGTCTATGCTATTAGTCCCTAGGTGTCACTAATACTAACTTTCGTTCTCGACTAGTGATCCTAATGCCTAAATTACATTATCTTTTGATCTAGCAATTTAGCCATCTTAATTCGTCAATTTAAGTCCTTCCCTATCTTTCGATCTACGGGTTGGTCAAAACTAAGCATCTAACAAGTCTCCGCTAGGTCTCATTGATAGATATTGCACTTAACGATTCAAACGAAGCAAATCAAACACGAAGTCAGTCGATCGACCAGCTACCCCAGTCGACCGACCAACCGACTCAGTCGACCGACCAGATAAGCCAGTCGGTCGACCAAGCCCTAGTCCGAGGGTAACCTATTCTAATGCCATCTACGCTATAACTCGCCTACATCCTAGCAATGGTGATTTAGCTACTCATACTCATGATAAAAACAGCAATAAAATCAACAATTAAAACATTCGAATTCATATTTAAACTAATTAAATGAACAATTAACATAAAACGATAATTTGGCTTTCGGGAAACTATTCTAGCAATTCTAAACTATCAACAAATTAAAGCTATGAAACTGAATATAAGAACAGAAGAATACCGTAAAAGGAATTGCAGAGAAAGGATCAAAACCGAATGCAAAAGTAAACTTTTATTGACGGAAATTATTCTAAGCTAATGAATTAACCCTAACGAATTTGATGATAAAACTGGATGATTATTCTGAAAACTAAAGCTACGTTATATAGGAATATCACGCAACTCTTATTCCTAAACCTAATATATAATGGGCTTCTAACTCCTCGTCCTTTTAATTTGCGCATCAGCTCGTGGAGTGGTCGATCGACCACTGAGGCCAGTCGATCGACCACAGGCGCTGTACAGTAGCTTCTGATAATTTCTGCAGCGCGCACCGATATTAAAACAACTGCCATTTCTTCGTTACTTGGTCAAATCAGGCGTTTTATGCGGCGTTGGAAAGCTAAGAGGATAAGCTTTCACCTCCAATTGGAATCACTTGATTATCAGGTGTAGAACTCGAGATATGTCCATCTGAATAAGGCTGCAATGTCGAGAAGCATTCTGAGAGTCTATAGACCATGTAGGTCAGTCTATAGACCACTGTAGCTGGTAATCCGCTTCTAAAACTCTCGCAAATATATCTTTCAGGCCTTGAAACGCACGCCAAGTTCATTCCTCAAGCTTTCCCTTCATGTCGAATGCTATGCTAAGCACTTAGGGACGGATTTGGCTCATTTTCCGCTGAAATCTTCACATTCCTACAAAATCGCACGAAAAGGAAGAAATACACGAAACAAGGGAAATAGTAGCATAAACTACTCAATTGAGCTCTGAAATGCGTGTGAAATGAGGTGCAAAACATCATAAATTAGACACGCATCAAACTTCCCCAAACCAAACCCTTGCTTGTCCCCAAGCAAGAACTAGACTCGATCTTAGGACCTAATGGAACGAGTTCAATCTCAGAGCGAAATGCAACAAGTAAAGCCTAAACCAATTTAATGCTACAAATCAACAATCAATTAGTAATATGAATCATGCAAACGAGTTATGTAGTCGTTAAAAACTGCTGAACCGTCAACTATAGAGACTTATCAATTCCGACTCTCACGGGTCGCTCATATCACTCAATGAAACACGGGTGAGTATATGTAAAAGATATAAAGAAGTAAATATGTAATGACTCTCACCTAACTACGACCTATGAAAACATGCCTGCAGTCTAATATGAAAGTAATCTTTACAACCGTACATACGCATTCCAACCAAACAAATGACCATGACACATGCCGAGGTAATATGGATATGTGAGGTAAAGGGTAAGAAGGGGCTAAAATGAATTTGGATATGAGGAGTAATAAGCCAAGCTAGTACTACAATCCAAACTATAAACGAATCCCAACTTCAAACTCAAAGTAAATGATACAATATGGTGCCAATTTGAAGCACAAAACTCACAACCTCCATAAAATTCAACTCCCCAAAGAATATAAATGATAACATGGGAGTGAAGATCACCAAATCATAATAATTGAAACATGTGATTTTTCCCGAACTGCAGTAACGTGGTCGACCGTGGTCGACCGACCATAGGGGACGGTCGGTCGACCGAATGTCGGGTCTGAAATAATTTTTCGTCTTTTTTTTTCTTTCTTCGTATTCTGTTTTTTTCTTTTCAATTCTTTTCTACCCACATTTCTCCAACAACATAATTGAGCATATGACCAAAGTTGCAATAAAACATTCCCACAAATACAAGTACTAGCTCGGATAAGGTAGGCTAAATTATAGTCTGTAGTTTATGGGACAAAAAAGGCTAATTTGGCTAATGAGAGGCTATTGGGCAAAAATGAGGAATGGGACCTCTACCACATGTGTCAACAAACCACAAACCAAATGCGTACAGGTATTAAGCAGATTAAGTTCATATTTATGCATAATGATGTAACATGTCTCATAAGGAGTAACTACTCACAATCCTAGATAAACCGGTCACAGATGACACCAGTTATAGGCTCTAAACCTCAGAAATATAAAGTAGTTTGCCAAAAATAAAAGTCAAGTCTAAAGCTCAGCAAGATAAATTAACGAAAACTCGTAGATTATGCATATATAATTCTACTAATAACATGTCAATTAGCAAGGCTTAGGCATAAAACAGCTGAAAATGCAATGTCATCATTGAAATACTACCGTTCCGACTCGACCTATATGCTAAAATAAACGTGAAATTTTTTGAAATTTTTGAAATTTTTCAATTTGTTTTGGTATTTTGGTATATATGGAGAAATTAAAAAAAACAATGCAAACAGAATAATTAAACGTGAATGCAAAAACAAATGAATGCTATGCAATGCAAAACCCTTCCCCAAACCAAATCACACAATGTCCCCATTGTGCGAAATCATGTATAAGAAGCGAAAAAGGAAATGGGAAATTGCATTTAAAGAGCTACAACTAAATAAGACATAAAAGAAAAAGATTTCAGGAACTCACAAGATTTAAGCGCGAACGGAAACCTCCCCAAACCAGCGCGAGCTAGGAGGTTTCGGTAGCCAGCAGTGCTACCATAAGAGACCTGAAAGATAGATAAGCAAACATCATTCGGAAATAAAAGAACTTGGGCGGGAAAAATGTGCATGGAATTTAAAGTAGAAGAAAACGAAGTCAAGAATATCAGCGTTGGTGGTTGACCGACTGAAGGGACAGGTCGACCGACCAACTACTGAGCGAACAATGCCTCTGGAAACAGCAACCCGGTCGATCGACCAAAGGAACCGGTCGACCGACCATTGCACCTGCTGCAGAACTCGTTTTCTTCGAAATTAACTCAATAGATTGAGTTAATACGGCCTATAAACCTGCAAGTGCACAATAATACGCGCCGAAAATTCGCGCAAACCCAATAAAAACAGTTTATAGTCTTAAAAATCCTAAAGCAAACCAAACAAAGCGAAGTCTCGCGCAAACCAAAAACAGTAAATAGTCTAAAACAAAAATAAAAAAAAGTCTTTAAAAGGTCTAAGAAACGAATATATCAACGAAAACTGCGGAAGATCTCCGACCAAGGCTTCTGTCTACATGAAGTAGCTTCCGCAGTGCTCATCTCAGAAGCTGGACTCCACTCTACTCCGACTGGAATACTCAATGGATCATCTCTAGCATCTTCCCAAGCATGGCCATCATCTTCTAGCTCCTCACACTCAAGATCCGACTCCGAAATTTTGACTGGCTCCTTCTTCTTGGGCTCCTCATCTGGCTCCTCGTCAGTTGCATAGCTCAAACATCCCAAACCGGTTCCTGCAACATCCAAAACAGAAGAATCTTCCTCCAATTTGCTCCCATTCTGGGGCGGAGGTGTCATAACAGGAATAGGCACAGGTAATGAAGGAGGAATGTCAGTAATTACAACATAAGACTTAAGAGTAGAAATCGCATTACAAATCACAGGACACATATCATCTTTCTTCCTATAAGTCTGGGCAAAACTAATGGACTGCTTCCCCGACTTAAAGGTCAGTGTCCTTGAGCCAACATCAATAACTGCACCAGCAGTGTGCAGAAAGGGCCTACCCAAAATGATAGGGATATGGGCATCCTCGGGTATGTCTAACACAATAAAGTCAATTGGGAAGAAGAATTTTCCTATTTGCACAGGAATATCCTCTAGGACTCCTGCGGGCTGGACCGCAGAACGATCAGCCATTTGCACTGTCATATTAGTGACCGCAAATCTAGTCAATCCTAATCTCCTAGCAAGACTTAAAGGCATGACACTAATACTAGCCCCTAAATCACATAATGCCTTCTCAATTGAGAAGGTACCAATATTACAAGGGACTGAAAAGGTACCCGGGTCAGCTAACTTGTGTGGAGCAGTGTGAGTCAAATAAGAGCTAGATTCTTCAGTTAAATTAACAGACTCGACCCTATCAAATTACCGCTTCTTATTTAAAAGCTGCTTTATGAATTTCATATAAGCGGGAACTTGATTTACCAACTCAAGAAAAGATACTTGCACATTAAGACTATGAATGACATTTTTAAATTTTTCAAAATATACCTCATCCTTCGTTGGTACCAGCCTCTCTGGATATGGGGCTTGTAAAAGTAACTTAGCCCTCTCCTCTAGGTCTCTCATACCGGTATCGGTGGATTTAGGCTGAAAATCCACTACTTTATCCTTGTTATAGCTCGAACCTACTTCAGTCCGCCTCAGGAATGAACCATTGACCGTCGTAGGGTCATACTTAGGAATCGGAACGGACCCATCAACTTCTGGATCATGCCTCGATAATTTCGGAGCCGTCATACCCCGAAATAAGTAGTCCCTCAAGTTGTCTGGCATTGGAGGGCGGAACGGTTCGTCTTCAGCTGCTTCCTCAGTCGATCGACCATGTTGGTCAGTCGATCGACTGGTTTCAACAGTACCAGAAGCTGTGTCATTTCGCGGACTGGTCGATCGACTGGGTGATGTGGTCGATCGACCGTGATTACTGTTGATCGTCTTTTTCTCGCCCTTTTTCTTCTTCCCTTTTTCAGCAGCTTTCTCAGGTCCATCAAGAGTAAACCCGCTCCTCAGTGTCATTGCATGTACGGTCTCAATACGCTGATTCAAAGAGTGAATTTGACTCGGTATCTCAGCTGCATTCTTATCTAATGTGGCAAATTGAGATTTCAGCTCCATGATTGAGACCTCATTTGCCGCATTACTTTTCTGTACCTCTACCATAAGCAGCTGCACTAGACTTGTTAACTCTGCAACGTCATTATTCAACTTTTGCTGTGACGGAGTGGATGGTGGTGGGGCTACATACAGAGGCACACATGGTTGATGCGGTGAAGTAGGGGCGTAATTATATGCATTGTCGAGCCGCAATTGATGAAAAGCAAACATCTTCTCATTAGGGCTCCTGCATGCATCAGCTATGTGTCCCATTCTGCCGCATCTCCCACAAAACTCCACCTGCTGCTCCTGAGAATGGAACATGGGTGGACCTTTCTGAAGTACTGCAGATAGGACCTATAGGACCTAACAAAACAACACTAGAGAAGATGGTAAGAACTGCCTCAAGGTACTCAGTCTTCCCTTGAGGCGAAACACAGACTAAAATAAAAAACAACTAAAACTAGCGCTGCCTCCCCGGCAACGGCGCCAAAATTTGATACCTGTCGAAGTGAGTATCAAAAATAATATTTATAATTTTCCAAACTACAACTAGCAAGCGGTAGTAAGGGTCGATTCGCAGGGAGGTAAGGAGTTAAGTTGTTTTATTTCAGTCTATGGAATTTCTGGGGGGTTTGATTATGTCTAAGTCTAAGGCAAACAGTTTAAAAACTAAATGCAAATAAAAGATGAAAAGCGGTAAAGAAAATGATGTAAACAAATAATAAAAAGGGGCTAGGATGATTGGGTCACTATAGCTACGATGGCACATAAGTCTAGGTTAGTCTCGAAATACAGTCGTGGGTGATGGGTATGACAAGTCCTCTCGGTCCAAGTCAACTAATAGCCCCTCTCGGTCTATGCTATTAGTCCCTAGGTGTCACTAATACTAACTTTCGTTCTCGACTAGTGATCCTAATGCCTAAATTACATTATCTTTCGATCTAGCAATTTAGCCGTCTTAATTCGTCAATTTAAGTCCTTCCCTATCTTTCGATCTACGGGTTGGTCAAAACTAAGCATCTAACAAGAACCCGCTAGGTCTCATTGATAGATATTGCACTTAACGATTCAAACGAAGCAAATCAAACACGAAGTCAGTCGATCGACCATCTACCCCAGTCGACCGACCAACCGACTCAGTCGACCGACCAGATAAGCCAGTCGGTCGACCAAGCCCTAGTCCGAGGGTAACCTATTCTAATGCCATCTACGCTATAACTCGCCTACATCCTAGCAATGGTGATTTAGCTACTCGTACTCATGATAAAAACATCAATAAAATCAACAATTAAAACATTCGAATTCATATTTAAACTAATTAAATGAACAATTAACATAAAACGATAATTTGGCTTTCGGGAAACTATTCTAGCAATTCTAAACTATCAACGAATTAAAGCTATGAAACTGAATATAAGAACAGAAGAATACCGTAAAAGGAATTACAGAGAAAGGATCAAAACCGAATGCAAAAGTAAACTTTTATTGACGGAAATTATTCTAAGCTAATGAATTAACCCTAACGAATTTGATGATAAAACTGGATGATTATTCTTAAAACTAAAGCTACGTTATATAGGAATATCACGCAACTCTTATTCCTAAACCTAATATATAATGGGCTTCTAACTCCTCGTCCTTTTAATTTGCGCATCAGCTCGTGGAGTGGTCGATCGACCACTGAGGCCAGTCGATCGACCACAAGCGCTGTACAGTAGCTTCTGATAATTCCTGCAGCGCGCACCGATTTTAAAACAGCTGCTATTTCTTCGTTACTTGGTCAAATCAGGCGTTCTATGCGGCGTTGGAAAGCTAAGAGGATAAGCTTTCACCTCCAATTGGAATAACTTGATTATAAGGTCTAGAACTCGAGATATGGCCATCTGAACAAGGCTTCAATGTCGAGAAGCATTCTGACAGTCTATAGACCATGTAGGTCAGTCTATAGACCACTGTAGCTGGTAATCCGCTTCTAAAACTCTCGCAAATATATCTTTCAGGCCTTGAAACGCGTGCCAAGTTCATTCCTCAAGCTTTCCCTTCATGTCGAATGCTATGCTAAGCACTTAGGGACGGATTTGGCTCATTTTCCGCTGAAATCTTCACATTCCTAGAAAATCACACGAAAAGGAAGAAATACACGAAACAAGGGAAATAGTAGCATAAACTACTCAATTGAGCTCTGAAATGCGTGCGAAATGAGGTCTAAAACATCATAAATTAGACACGCATCAATACCGAAACCTGCTTCAAACTCAAGCACATCATCCAAGACATGATTGAGAAAGGGGATTTGCCTTTACCCCCACCGACTAAGCCGAACAACAAGACGAATCCTCTGGGAATCCACGCCATCTCTGACGATGAGCTGACTCTAGACTGCTCTCACCTCATCCTGCCAGTTGACGACGAGGTGAATGCTTTGGAAAAGGATCCTTCAAACGGAGTGTTTGTGTTTAGTGCTTCCACTATGCTCACTATGTTTCAACAAGTCGAGGAAGCCATAGCCAGCCTCTCCGAGAGAATCACCCGACTTGACGATGCCTACCATCGACTTATCTTCAATCCTCCGACACCGCGCCCGAGGGATTATTCCCCAAGCATTCAAAACTACCCACACCAGGATGGATTGCTCCCGCGACCATTCTGGCATGCACCTCACGAAAATCACCCTCAAAACAACTACCCTCACAATAACTACCCCCCATAAAAATCACCCTCACAAAAACCACCCTCACAAAAATATCCCTCACAAGAACTGCCCGCCGAGGAATACCCCTCCAAGGTACCCTCGAGACTCTAAAATTAATGGCATCTGGAGAGATGATGTTGAGGATGTCTATATCATCCCAGGGAAAGAGAAACGAGCGAAAGAGATCGGGCACCTCACCCGGTCCGGACGCCCCTATCAGAACCCGAACAATCCAACGGTCGTTCCAACAACGAATAACCAAGTCGTCCCGGAAGTGGACACTCAACCAAGGGCTCCTGAGAATTCAATCCTCAAACAACTTCAGAAGGCAAAAGCCGAAATCTCAATCTGGCAACTAATTGCAACATCTTTTGAGCATCGACAGGCTTTATTACAGGCCTTGGGAAAGTTAACAGTGCCCTCCACCTCTTCCCCTGAAGAAATAGTGGCACATATGACGAGGGACGCACCTGATCTGAACAACCCAGTCGTCTTCTCCGACGAAGATATCCCTCCGTTCAGAGCCAATCATAACCTAGCCCTGTATATCACCGTACAATGCCTCAAGAAAAATGTACCCATGGTCCTTGTAGATGACGGATCCGCGGTAAATGTCATTCCCCTCAAGACTGCTCACAAGCTGGGTATTAAGGAAGATGATTTGGTCCCAACAAATCAAGGAGTACGCGCCTACGACGACACTCGTCGCAAGGTCGCGGGGCTTATCACTCTGGCTGTCGCGACCGGACCACTAGAAAGACAAACCAGTTTCCAGGTGGTCGACATCGACACCTCTTTCAATATGCTCCTGGGACGTCCCTGGATTCACGCCGTCAAGGCAGTTACCTCGAATCTCCACCAGAAAATCAGGGTCCCCTTCAACGGGAAAACGATAACAATTCCTGCTTCCCCGATCAAAGCTGTAATGAGAAAGGGAATAGCCTCCCAAGCCATTGAGGAGGATGACAATGAAATGTGGGGTTTCCAAGCTGTGAATGCCATAACTGATGAATCAACGCCCTCTGATTGTGACCCGTTCGCCAACCTCACAGTCAACCGTATCATGATGCGTCAGGGTTATTTCCCGGGTTTGCCCCTCAATCCACTGAAGAACCCATTGCCTCCTTTGAAACAGGCTAAGGTCCCCAACATTCCCTTTGGGCTGGGATATGAACCTACCAATGAACATATCCAGGAGATGAACCTCCTCGTTCGAAAACGCAAGAAGCACGGAGTTATTCTCCGTCCCTACCATCTAACTCTCAATGGATACTTTGTCACCGAGGGAGAGTCTGAGCTCTACCATGGCTTTCCGGAGCCAATCTATGACTCCGTGGCCAGGGCTAGGTACCCGGGAGTGGAAGTCTTCCAGGACTGCTACTTTATCCCCGACAACATCGAAGCTGAATCAACTGAGTCTAGGCCGTCATCATGCCTCGACGGACAAGCTGTCACTCTCCTCTTTGGGGAAGATAACATCAAGCACCTCGACTATGAGGACATTATTAACATCGCCCTGAAGGACAATCAATTTGACCCAACCGCCTTGATCTCCGACACTGACCCAAAGAAAGCTACACAGGGCTGGAGTAAGACCGTCAAGTGAACCGATCGCCAAGGCCGCATTCTCAAGATCACAACTGGAGAAGGCCCTATGTTCAAGGAGGGAAGTGAAGAAGGCTCTGAATCTGAGTCTGAGTCGGAGTCAGAGTCTATCATAGCTTCTAACACTCCTGATGTCCCAGTCAAGGTCCCTTTCCCACTGTTCTATCACAAAGTCGTGGCTGATTCAGAGGCTGAGTCTACTAGGGTCACCCCCACTCCCATGAAAGGTGACAACCTGGAGCCTGTTCCAGGGGCTACCTCCTCTGTTGTGTCGCCTCTGACTGACCATGAGATGTATGTTCTTTCCGAGTTTTTCGCTCGTGTCAACTTAATGAACGCTAAGTTTTCTTATGACTCGTCTCATTTTAACTGCAATGCAATTCTGAATGACTATGAGGAATTTGACTTGAGTGACTACCCACTTCACCTAGCCAAAGAACTTGACAAACGGGAAACCAGAACCCCCATCATTGAGGAGACCGAACCTATTAACGTAGGAACCGACAGCACACCTCAAGAACTTAGGATAGGGACAACCCTGGACCCCTCGGAAAGACAACAGTTCATTGACCTCCTCCACGAATACAAGGACGTGTTCGCCCGGTCTTAGAGAGACATGCCTGGGATTGACAGAGAAATTGCAGAGCACCGGATACCCATTAAACCCGGAGCTAAACCTGTGAAGCAGAAGCTACGCCGGATGCGTCCTAAATGGGCCCTAAAGATCAAGGAAGAAGTGGATAAACAATTCAAGGCTGGTTTCATCAAAGTGTCTAAATACTCTGATTGGGTGGCCAACATTCTGCCCGTACCAAAGAAAGACGGAAGAATTCGGGTTTGCGTCGACTTCAGGGATCTGAACAAGGCGAGCCCAAAAGACGATTTCCCTTTGCCGCATGTTGACATTATGGTGGACAACACCGCCGAGCATGCTCTCCTATCCTTCATGGACGGGTATGCTGGGTACAACCAGATTAAGATGGCTGAGGAAGATATGCACAAGACATCATTCACTACACATTGGGGTACATATTGCTACACGGTCATGCCTTTCGGTCTCATCAACGCCGGAGCAACCTATCAAAGAACCGCTACCACTCTCCTACATGATATGATGTACAAGGAGGTAGAGATATATGTCAATGACAAGATTGTCAAATCAAAAGGACGGGATGGCCAAATCAGTGCCCTCCGGAAATTCTTCGCTCGTCTGCGGAAATATAACATGAGACTAAATCCTCAGAAGTGTGAATTCGGGGTCACCTCCGGAAAACTCTTGGGACATGTCGTCAGTAAAAGAGGCATTGAGATTGATCCAACCAAAATCAAAGCCCTTCAACAGATGCCTCGGCCTAGGAATGAAAAGGAGATTCAGGGATTTCTCGGTCAGGTCCAATACATCAGTCGCTTCATTGCCAAGCTCACCATGATTTGTGAACCGATATTCAAGAAACTGCGCGCCTCCGATCACACCGATTGGGACGACGACTGTCAGAAGGCCTTCGACAGGATAAAGGAAATCCTATCCAAACCTCCTGTCCTCATGCCACCTCAACCGGGGATTCCTCTATCCCTTTACCTGACTGTTACCAACACAGCCATGGGAGCAATGCTAGCACAAACAGTTGGCAACGAAGAACGAGCCATCTACTACATCAGCAAAAAGTTCATTGAGTACGAAACGAGGTATACCCAACTGGAAAAGACATGCCTTGCCCTAGTATGGACAACAAAGAAGCTGCGGCATTACATGCTCAGCTACACGGTCCACATCTACTCTAAGATCGACCCGGTTAAATATATCTTCGAAAAACCCGTACTAAACGGAAGGCTGTCTAGGTGGACACTCATGCTATTCGAGTTCGATCTCAAGTTTGTACCCCTCAAGGTTATCAAGGAAAGAGCAGTTGCCGATTTCCTAGCAGAGAATCCCGTCAACGAAGATCCGACGACCGACACATGGTCACTTCCTGATGAAGACATCCTCTGTGCCGACTCCGACGCATGGGACCTATACTTCGATGGTGCATCTAATATGAGAGGCTTCGGGGTAGGAATCCTTCTGATATCACCAGAGGGAGAACATGTTCCGATCTCGGTCAAGCTGGACTTTGCCGTCACCAACAATGCCGCTGAATATGAAGTATGTCTCATCGGCCTACAAGCAGCCATCACACTTGGCATCAAGAGACTGAGGGTCCATGGCGATTCCTCGCTCATCATCAATCAGGTGTCCGGATCATGGAAAATCCGATCTAACAGCTTAGCTCCCTACCGAGCAAAGATCAATCAAGAGGCCGAGTTCTTCGACCAAGTTGACTACTTCCACTTGCCACGAGAAGAAAATCAATTTGCTGATGCCCTGGCAAAACTTGTCGCGCTCGTCAACATACCCGGCGATATGATATCGATGCCCCTACGTGTCGAAAGAAGGAGCGAGCCAGCTCACATTTGTGCCATTATCAACGACGAGGAAAGCCATGATGAACCTTGGTACCAAGCCATCCTCAACTACAAAACCAAAAACGAATTCCCTCCCAACTCTGACCAAAGAGGACAAAGAGCCATCCGTTTACTTGCATCACAATTCGTGATAAACCAAAATCAACTATACAAAAGAACACCCCAAGGAATTCTCCTCCTTTGCATTGACCATCACAAAGCCAAAAAAGTCATGGGAGAGGTTCACGACGGAGAATGTGGCCCTCACATGAGCGCAATGATGCTTACACGGAAAATCATGCGGCTCGGTTACAACTGGACCACCATGGAAGCCGATTGCCGTAACTACGTCAAACATTGCCACAATTGCCAAATCTTCGCCAACATACAACACATACCACCATCCCTTTTATACACCATGACATCACCCTGGCCTTTCTCAACCTGGGGTATCGACATCATCGGGAAAATCAACCCGGTAGGCACCAAGGGGCATTGCTTCGTCCTCGTCGCCATCGACTACTTCACCAAATGGGTGGAAGCGCAGTCATATGCAATCTTGACCGCCAAACAAGTGGCCAAGTTCATTCAAAACAACATCATCTGCCGGTATGGGGTACCCCATGAAATCATCAGCGATCAAGGCTCTCACTTCCGGGCGGAAACTCAAGCCTTGCTGGACAAATACAAGATCAAGCGACATCGATCATCCCCTACCGTCCCCAAACTAACGGAGCGGTGGAGGCAGCTAACAAAACTCTTGTCACCATTATCAAGAAAATGCAGGACAACTACCGCGATTGGCCGAGCAAGCTCCCATTCGCACTCTGGGGATACCGAACCTCCATTCGAACACCGACAGGCGCCACACCCTTCTACCTAGCATACGGTATGGAGGCAGTTCAACCGGTAGACTTAGAGGTCCCTTTTCTATGCATCCTACTAGAGAGTCAAGTCCCTGAGGCGAAATGGACCCGTCGAAGGTACGAACAACTCACTCTTCTAGACGAACGACGACTCAATGCCTTGCACAACGTCCAGCTATACCAACGACGTATACAACGGGCATTCAACAAGAAGGTCAAACCCAGGAACATCCAGGAGGGCGACTTGGTCCTCAAGTCAGTTCGATCACCATTACCCGTCGATCTGAGGGGGAAATTCAAACCCAACTGGGTCGGGCCATACCTGGTCAAGAAAACACTTTCGGGGGGCGCAGTGAGACTGAGTGACCTAGATGGGGAGGACTTTACAAACCCGACCAGCCTAGACCAACTCAAGAAATACTACCCTTGAACCATAACAACCAATGACCTAGCCTAGTTTTATAACTAGCAACCACCTTCAACCCTTTTCAAGTCAAGTTCCTCAACGTGTTCTGATTTGAAATTACATGTTTTATCGAGTCTAAGCTGCGGCACCCTGCCCGTTTCGAATGTCCTTTGATCCGTCAAAGGCAACGTCCGTTTGCACTACAACAAAAAAAAACCCCTGAACTACGAGCATGGTTTGATTTCACCTCTTCAGGTGAATACGTAGGCAATCCCTCTTATGCATGAGGGATACAACCACAAAACCCCATCAAATTTACAAAACATTTCGAACTACGATCATGGTTTGATTTCACCTCTTCAGGTGAATACGTAGGCAGTCCTTTCTTACACAAGAAGGATACAACCTTTCCCATAATCAAAAACAACCATTCCCACAATCAAATAAAAAAATCCCCAATCAAAAAAAGAAAGGGAAAACAATTCCCTTTCCCACAAAATATGAAAAATAAGCCTTTCTCCCTTCCTACAAAATACCACTTTCCCAAGTGCAAATGTTTAGGACGATTCAAATCGAATTGCCTTTACAAAATGGATGGAAGAAACAAGGGTTCACAATTTCCGACACGAGCAATCCTCTTATTTAATTAATAATGGGAGGGATTACAATTTCAACAACAAATAAAGCTCGACGAGTCTAGAACTTGTCAAAGCTAAGGTGTCAACTCAAACACCTCACATAATAAAACTAGCACTAAACACACAATAACTAGCTAGTACAACATAATAAAAACTCACAACACTACTACAACATAATTATAAAGTGGGTAATATAGGTCTTCACTCCTCCATTCTACCCTTGCCTTTTCCCTCGGGGTACATCTTCCCCTTGTTCTTCTTGTTGGCCCGCCTAGCATGGATTTCCCCCTCGGAACGGATCCTCAACGGATCTAAGACGACGACGGCCTCCGGTCTAGCACAAGACCCCATATTCGACCCAAGACGAGCCAATGCACGGCCCACCATATTCTTGGGGCCGGAACTCCTCCTCTTCGGTGGTCTCATCATATCGGGGGTAGCTACATCAACATACTCCTCAAAGAAGGCACGGTTGGCCTTGCCAACCTCTCGGTACTTCAAGTCGACAACCTCGTCCTTACGAAATTTGGATCTCTCTTCCAAGAACGGAGCACGTGACCACTTGACATAAGCGGGAGTCACCCATGTCGTGGCAACGGGGTTTGGCACCTCCCAAAGCGGCCGAGCGGCCCACCACCTTTCGAAGACCTCCACAAGCTCGGAGTTCCGGAAAACATTCTCTTGGACAAGAGTATCTTGAGCGGGCACCTTTTGTTGACGCCCCATTTGCCTCATGAGCCTTTTGGGATAAATGAAGGAGACAACCTTCAAACCCACCACCATCAAAGAACGAGGACTAGCACCCGAAGCGGGCAACCCCGTGAAGGACCTCAAGTGCCACCATGGCACCACCCAACGGATATGAGGACCACCCTCCTCCGCCAATGTTGCGGCCCAATAGGCCTTGGTGGAAGCGAAACTATCCGGGTACAACTTCTTCCTCATGGTAAGGTGACGGAAGGAATAAGAAGAAGAATCAACCAGAGGCTCTACATACCTTAGCCTCTCCAAAAGCCACACTTGGAGGATCCTCGAGGATCCGAAAGAAGGAGCTTCTCCACAAGAGCCTTCCTTATCCAAAGCGTGGATGATCTCTCCGAGCACCAACCATGATGGATCTCTACCATGCTCCATTTGCTCAACCACATGAATAAGGGTCATGCTACCATAACATTTTGGCCCCTCCTTCTTCAAGACATCAACAAAGAGGTACACATGGACAAGGCAAAATGCAAGAGCCCTTCTCCTAGCCACCTCCGAGACATTGACATCTAATCGGTTTGAAAAGATGTTGATAAGAGCCAACATATCCACACCATGTGGAGCAAGAAGAAAGTTGATTTGGCTTCTTGACAAGCCCAACATGGAACGGAATTTCTCCTTGTAGCACAACCGAGTTGGAGGAAGCACCGGAGCACAACCCGGCCACCCACCAATGGCGCCAACTTCTTCGGCAAGAGGACAAAGCTCACCTTTCGGGAAAACGAAAACATGATGTTTTGAATCCCAAAACCGAGAACATGCTTCAAGAAATGAAGGTTGCACCTTGACTTGACGAAGCACCAACAATTGACCAACTCCCATGCAAACGAGTTGATACTTTTCGGGAGGCGACAAATCCCGGCACCATTGTCGCAATGCGTTCTCGAAAGCATCCATGAAATATTTTTGTGGAAAAAGAAGAGGTTTTATAGAGATGATCTTGTGTTTCGGAAGATGAAACAATGAAGCGCAAACGTCCCTATTTATACAAAATGATCAGCGCGTTTTTCAGAAAAAGAGGAAAGCTGGCTTCCATCGCTAGGAGGCTTGCGCCTCTTTGAGGCTTCCCCAGGATTCCCGCTGTTGACTTGTCTCTTTCAACTTGTGTTTTCTCCTGACACTTCAAACCTCCCGCCAGGAAGCTCGCGCCTCTTCGGGATGATCCAGGACTTTTTTGTGTTTCCTCACACTCACACTTCCTTGTTTTCGCGTTTTACGAAATCCGACACGGTTTCCATGACGCAGCTTTAAACATACGGATTTTTCTTTCTTTTTTTAAGGGGGGAAGATCTAGTCGCCCCGATCCGCGATGGATCGTTTCCATGTCAGTCGAAATTCCGAAATTTTTTCGCTTTTTCGCAATTTTCCATCAAAAATCAAAATCGAAAATTGATAACACGACATCAGTTTTCCTCAAAAATTCAAGCACTCATAAATTCAAGTCCTGACCTCAAAAACAAAAAATCAAGTATACTTCTAAAAATGTTTTCTAAAATTCATCCGTGACGGTTTGAGTTTGAATTTTTCGAGTCACAAATCAATTTCAACAAATTTCAACGCAATTTAATTCAAGACACGAATTAATTGCTCAATTTTCAAATTATTCCTTTTTGAATCCAAAACGCGGCGACTTGTCGCAAAAAATTTCAAAATTCATTTCAATTTTCTACACTAACGATGCAGGAACTAGTGCGAAGCAAAAAGGAGAATTGACAGCCGACAGCGCTCCTCCGAAACACAACACAAAAAGGCAAAAATCACAAAACGAACCACAATCCAAAAACACATATATACAAACCGCCTCACGCAAAATACATCAACACACGTTTGATACAGACAACTGACCGTACAAACAGGATCCGGTACAGACATCTATCATACAGACACTGGCCTAAGACAACCGTCTATCATACAGACACTGGCGAAAGACAAACGAACTGGGGGCTATCCGCCACCTACCGAACTAAGCACTCTTTATCCTCTCAAACGGAAAAGAAAGAGAGCAACACAAGAAACAGAGGAGCAACAGTGGAACCAGAGGTGGTTACCATGACGATAACCCCACGCTCCTCCTCCGTAACAAAAAGAAAAATAGTGCCTGGCAGATTTTGGACGACACGACAACCGAGGACCGTAACTTAGCATGTTACCCCGATGTTGAACCCCACTCAGCTGAATTCAACTGCGATCGAGATCAACAACAGGGGATAACACACTCATACTCAACCCCACTCATCGGACATCCGGACCTCTGCAGACAACGACCAACGATCGATACCCGATCATTGGCCGGACAAAGGCCGCCAGGGAGAAACACAACCAAGCCTGTAACAAAAAACAGTCGTCCCTTCCCCTCCAGGATCGTCTTCCTCCTCCAAAACCTCAACAACGGACCCCATAGGTCCCAAATGATACCCTGCAATAAAAAAGAAACAACAAACAAAAAACGTTAGCCGAAATTCCGGCATTATGACGGCGTAAAACGGACAAGTCCGAAAAAAAAAACAACCTGCAAAGCAAAACAAGGGCAATCCCGCCTAAATCCAACCAAGCAAAACAATTCACAAAAAACGCACAAAAAAACGACTCGCCCATCTTTTCAAGCAAAAGACGAGTCAAAACCATCACAAAAAAATCGGCATTTCAAGACCCCTACAAGGTTCGCCAACAAACCAACATGCATTCCCGACACAATGGGGTATTTTTCTACGGCTCAAAAAGGCAATCATACGCTAATTTGAGCCCAAACCGGTCAAAAATTCAAAAACGACCGCAAAAAGGCAAACGTGATTTTATCACGCCTCAAGGCGACCTAAATTACCAATAAGGTCCATTTCAAGGCGAACTGACTCAATTCAAGGTCAAACGGGTGCTTATTTTGTCAGACGTAAGACCGTCACAAAAGGCAAAAATTCCAATTTTGCCCACAATACCCAACAAAGGTCCACAATGGCAAAAATGGGTTTTCCCAACTACGATGCAACTTAGTGGGACCCACTACCCAAGCAAATAAACTTGGCATTGCGAAGTGAGACGATTTCTCACCTTACTCACGTTTTTCGAGCATAGGGAGCGAGAACGGGGACCAAAATGCAAACTAAAAGCACCCATATACTCCTAAACAGGTTTCTAACCTAATGCAAGCATCAATTTCACTCGAAATGGACTCTATCAAAAACGCCCAATTCAATTTTTAGGGCAAAATTCCGCCCTAACTCAATCAAGCTAAAGATCAATAAATTTAAATGGATTCAAGAGGAAATACATACCTTGAGATGACATTGTTGATGATGGCACGAATGGGAGCGAGCTAGAAGGTCCAACAATGGCGATTATGGCTTGTTTTGTCGAAATTTGGGGAAGACGAAATGATGAATGATCCGCAAATCAACCTCGCGTCTTTTTACAGAAAAAAGGGAAGCCCCTTTGGTTCGCCAGGTGGCTCGCGCCTCAATCAGGCGTCCCTTACTCTTTCGGCGAATTTTGGACTTTGGCCCGAATTCCCATATTAAATTTCGAAATTTCATTTGACGATATTAAAAATCGTCATTTTCTCAAAAACAAAAACAAATAGTGAAAATTTAAATTCGCTATTTTCGAAAATTTCAAACAAACGGCGATCAAAACCGCCAATTTCAAAAATAATAGTGAAATCAAAATTCACTATTTTCCTTCAAAATTTCAAAATAATAGCGAAAATTCAAAATCGCTATTTCCTCAAAATCCAAACGACGGCAATTAAAACCGTCAATTTCAAAAACAATAGCGAGAATCCAAATCCGCTATTTCTTCAAAATTTCAAAACAAACGGCGATCAAAACCGCCAATTTCGAAATAATAGTGAGATCAAAGTTCACTATTTTCTTTCAAAAATTCCAAAAATAATAGTGAAAATTTAAAATTCGCTATTTCTTCAAATTTCAAACGACGGCAATTAAAACCGTCATTTTCAAAATAATAGCTGGAAATTAAATTCCACTATCTTCATCACACATGTCAACGGCGGCACATAAACCGTCACTTCAATTAATAGTGAAGATTCCAAATTCACTATTTCCATCAAATATCAATGGCGGCACATAAACCGTCACTTCAAGCGTTATAGCAGATTTAAAATTTGCTGTTTCCTTCAAAATTCAAACAAATGGCGATCGAAACCGCCACTTCAAATTCAAAGAAGAGCGACGAATGGTGAAGATCCCAAATTCACTATTCCTTCAAATGCCAAGCAAGGGGCTTCCTCGTGGAACCCGCTCATTTCAAAAACAGTGATAGTTAAGCTTCAAATTCACTATTTCCACAGCGGCATCACGAGTCCGCTACTTTCAAAACAAGCCCAGTTGACACGGCTTCTCTCACGGTCCATTAATCGACCATACCATTGGCTGGCGAGCCTTTGTCCGCAAACATCCGAGAACAGATCCCGAAGATGCCTCGGGTACATTTCCATACCAATGGCTGGCGAGCCTTTGTCCGTAAACATCCAAGGACAGATCCCGAAGATGCCTCGAGTACATTTCCTTACCATAGCTGGCGAGCCTTTGTCCGCAAACGTGCAAGGACATATCCGAAGTTGCCTCAGGTATGACTCCTTCCTATGGCTGGCGAGCCTTTGTACGTAGTCTAATGGACTTTAAACGACCCGTACGGATAGTCGACAGACTCTAAACTGTTCCCGACGATAGGTCCCTGGCTCGTACCCTCGAGTCGCCTTGGTGTCGCCCTTCCCGACGGCAGGTCCTTGGCCCGAATCCTTTCGAGACGCCTCGACGTCGCTTGGGTCTCCAGGTTGTAATCTTCGATTGACCTGGGGGCTCTACTTTGACTTTCGCCCTGTCCAAGCCTCAGTCAAAGTGGGGGCTCTGTAGATACCCAGTATCTGCTGAGACTCCAACAAACACCCGATGATTATCGGACTACAACATGTTTGGGAATCGCGGCGTTTGATCGACAGTTTGTGTACAACTTTACGTCGGAAAACTTAAAACGATTTCGAAAATAAAACATTTTAAAATATTTCAAAAATACCTGGAATGTTTAATGCACGACAACGGGGTCGCAATGACACTAACTAGAGTCAAAACCGACACCTGACCCAAAACCGACTCAAAATTCAAATCCCGACTCCAACAACGAGTCAAACCGAGTCAACCACCAAAAACAAAACATTTCAAACCTTCTACCTTAAGTTTTCCCGGATTCATGAATGGTCAAGTACCAAACATGTGACTACAAAACCTAGGATAGAACAAATCACGATTGCGTTTGTTGTGAAAGCGACAACTCACCTCGAAGAACCGCGACGTGGCTCGCGCCTCTTTGACCAGCCCAGGTGACCACGTCGCTCAAAACTCACACAACCACTCATTCTCCTATAAATACCCCTCAAATGCCACCCATTTGAGACTTACGCGAGTGTCCGTCCCCTCTTTTATCCCTTAAAATTCTCGACTCGACTTCTTAAGTCACAACCCGACGCGTATTTACGACCTACCGATCGTAAATACAAGCCTTACATATTTTTTGGTACCGTCATCGTGCATTAAATCATTGACCGACCACTTCGACCACTACACCGTCACTAAACTTAAAACTGTAACATTCCGTTTTGATGGTTGATCTTCTTTTGTGGATGGAGTGCTATTGAGTGTTATGGAAGTGATACAAGGTTGGCAACATTATATTGTGGTTATTGGGTAATGTTATGGAGTCAGTATTGGGAGCCTATGCTATAGTTGAGACGATATCGTGAGCCATGTTGTGGAAGGAAGAGTGGTTTGTGGAGTTGGTGTTAAGTGTCCATGTTTTATAGGTTGGGTTGGAACTTCGGGGACGAAGTTCTTTTTAAGGGGGGAAGACTGTAATACTACGGATTTTATAAGCTAAGTACTCGACCGAGTAGAGCCTACTTGGCCGAGTAGTGCCAAAAGTGTAGTTTGTTTGGGTTCTGCCGAGGAATACTCGGCCGAGTATGGTGAATACTCGACCGAGTAGAGGATACTCGGCCGAGTATACATTTTACTCGACCGAGTATCCGGTCTGACGGGTTATATTTTCCGCGATTGATTTAGAAAGGATTAGAGTTATTTATAAACGCAAAACAGTTTCCTATTACATTTCATAAAACCTAATCACTCAAACGACGCTCTAATCCTCTCCAAATCTCCCCTTGTGTGTGTGTGTGATCATAGCAAGTGCATTCATCCTTTGTTTCTTTCGCCGGTAAGTCGTTATCCCTATGTTGTTGATGATTAATTATAGGGTTTGTCTTTATTCATGAATTGGGGGAAATGGGGTTTTGCAGTTAGTGATTGGAACTATATGATTGTTGTTGTAGGTGACGATGTGGTAATTGTTATGCATCTGTATGGTTGATTGCAGCGTAAGCGGATTGCGAAAAGGTAGGGTTTCCCTACTCAGTTCTTGTGTAATTGATTTGAGATATTTGTTGTATTGTGTATGATTGTTTTCTCATTCGATCGGAGTGTTGGTGTTGTGGTGACGGTAGTGATGTGGTTGTGTTGTGACGGAAGTGGTGTTGTGACACTGTGATTTGTGATCTTTGTGGTATGTGTGATTGTGGTGGAGTCACTTGCGGGAGTGGCTTCACACCCTAGTTCGCCCTCCGTGGAACCCGTCACGGGAGGGGATGTGCACATTAAGGGACATGGATTGTTAGTCGCTCGTTGATGAGCTGGACTAGGTGGGGATGGGCTGCGGTCACCCACTGGCTGCGAGGATTACCTGTTGCGATGGGTAATCTGGCAGGGCTACACACTTTGGTGTGTAGTCGGTTAATGTGTGAAATCAGGAGACCGGTGATGGAGGATGATCAGCCGGTTACATTATTTGTTTGTCTTATTTGAATTATGCGGTAACTGACCCCGTGTTGTTGCTTTGTAAAACCTGCGGTGATCCATTCGGGGATGGTGAGCAGATATGACAGGTAATGCAGATGTTTAGTTATGGGACAGACATGGGGAGACATCGCTTCGAGTCTAGTTTCCGCTGTTACAAGTTTAGCCGTCAATGATTTCAGTTGTATTGAAGTTCTTACACTTTTAGTTTGAGTTGGTTTGAGATAATGTATTCGCTAAATCTTTATACTTTGATAAATGTTTTTTGGAAATTGTAACTTTGATATACTAACCTCGGGAAACCGAGATGGTAACAGCCTTTCATGCTAGGGTAGTCCTTGGTAAGGTACCTTGGTATGAGGGGGTGTTACAAAGTGGTATCAGAGCCGACGATTCCGGCACCTAAAACTAATGAACTCAATGAACTTAGGGAGTCTAAATAAAATGAACCTAGGGAGAGTTGTTTGGAGCTACCGCAAAGACTTGGGAGACGTCCCGGAGTCGCACTAAGGCCCTTACGATCTCAAGCCGGTCACATGGGGGGAAACTGTTGTATGTTTGAGTTATGTGTGTTTGATATCTATAGTTTGAATCTTGTGCATGGTTGGATTAAATGATGAAAGAAGTGGAATGTGATAGTTGTTGAAAGATGTATCGAGGATTGTTGATGTTAAACTTTGAGCATGAATATGTTGGCATGTTAAGTGTTGGAGCATGATAAAATATGAAGGGTGAATTGTGAATTCGTATCTGATTGATATTGAGCCTGAAGAATGTGATCATGTTACCTGTTTAATACAATGTTGAGCATGAAGTATAGTAGTGGTACATGTGCATATGAACATGATGGTGTCAATGCTTGATTGTTGGTAGAAGCATGTGATTAAGGTCATTCGTCTATATATGTGAATGTCGTGTTTAATTTTAATGTGAGTATGATAAAAGTTCAACTACGTACTGGTTTTTAGAGGTTTTGAATTGTTATTGTTGCCTTATGTATGTTCAAGTTGTTTTGGCTTAGGAAACTTAATTTGTAGAAAGAACGATTACAAAAGGGCTGTTTTAAAACTGTCATAAGTCGAGTTCTAGAAATGATATTGCTGAAATTCCAAGTTGAGGTGATAGAGTGTCCTCTTACGATTCTAATGATAGGTCACACGCCCAAAATGAACAAGTAACGAGTGAGATATGATTGTTTTACGAAAACTGGACGGTGCTGAGAACTGCGCCGATACTCGACCGAGTAGTCCCTACTCGGCCGAGTATCTATTATACTCGACCGAGTATTCCATATTCGGCCGAGTAATCTCTCTGTGATAATACTGTTTAGCGTCTGGAGTCGTGAACTCGGCCGAGTAGTCTCATACTCGACCGAGTAAGGTCTACTCGGCCGAGTGTTCCCAATACTCGACCGAGTAATCCTTCTGCGACAATTGAGTTTGCTTCTGGAGTCGAAAACTCGACCGAGTAATATAGTTACTCGACCGAGTACCTTGTACTCGACCTAGTATGTTATGTACTCGACTGAGTACCTCATTGGGCGGCCACTTTGAGTCGGCGGCTATGTTCTTACTTTTGTTTTGAGCCGGTGGCTATGTTTTTACATTGTTTTGAGTCGTAGGGTATATACACATGTATGTTTTGAGTCTTAACGCATTCTTTTATATGTGAGATGGTCATGATACGTAAGTTACCAGAAGTTATGACATGGAGAATGACGGCTTATGAGGGACATGTGTTGGGTAAGGAAGACATGTGTTAATGTGGTTGTGAAGGATAGTGGAAAAAGAAAAGGGAAGAATGATGAGCTAATCGAGGTAAAGAGCATGTTTTGTCAGATATGACGAGTGATATAGTCGTGTGTTGAGTAGTATAAAAGTAAGTGTATATGGGCAAGGGTGATGTAAGTGTAAAGAAGCATGAGAATGAAAGATTGAGATAAGGGATACGAATAGTGGCATATTTGGATGTGTAAGGATTTATGGAGGAAGACAGCTAGGATAGAGTTGCTTAAGGATATATGTAATGGAAGGTTGTTGTAAGAAGATAGGAAAGCGAGGTATATAGTGAACTTAAAGGAAGTTATGTCGCGATGTGGATTTGTAGATAGTGGCTAAGTTTGGGAAGTTGGAATATCAAAGGGTGAGCCTAGTGTGTAATTCTTTGGACAAATGGTATGAAGTGAATTTTGGTTTCTAGAGATGCGAAAGGGAGATACGGCTAATTGAAGAGTAATTGTTAGTGCGTGGACTTGATGGTGACAAGGGTGAGTGTGAAGCAAGATGAGAGATGATAAATGATAAGAAGAATGATAAGATATTGATATGAATTAATGGAATTAGAGTTGTGGAGCTATGGAAAATAAACAAATGACTAAAGAGTTAGGTAGAAAGAGAAAGGAGATGACTTATTAATTGGCATTATTGAGTAAAAGGAGGGAAAGAGGGATGGAAGTAAGTTGAGAGAACGTTGACCGGAGTTAAGGAGCATGAAGGTAGGAAATTATGAAATGTACGATATCCCCACTAGAGGGTGTGAGTTAATGGTTATATAGGAGAGCAGGACGACGTGTTAGCCGTGAGTTTCGAGGTATTAAGGGAATAAGAAGCTTGTGGAGTGTTGCAAGATCTGAGATTTTGGTGGAGAGTTAGGTAGCGATATGATAAAGGATAGAATTGGGAATAATGTTGAGGTATGTTTTGTTGATGGATTGGATGTTCGTATTTGGGATGATAACCAAAGAGAGGAAACAAATTGTTATATTAAGAACTGATAGTAAGAGAGTAGTCACATGAAGGATGTTGGTGTCATAGTAGTGTCACTAGTGGCTGAGAATGATGTTACTTTAGAGAAGTTAGTTGTTCTAATGAGGTTGATTTTGTGGAGGTGGTTAGTATGTTTGGTGTTGAGGAAGTATAAGATGTGGATATACGAGGTGTTATTTGGAAGTTGGGTGCTGATGTTATGGCTACATTTGCCGGAGGGGTGATAATTGTGTGTAAGAGAAGATATGTTAGGAAGGGCACCTGAGTTAAGTCCGGATAAGAGATATTCATTGTCAAGTGGTAACTTACGTAATCAGGATTGTCTAGTTGGATGTGATTATGGGTCTAAGATGTATATAAATGTTTGTGTGAGGTTGTGACCTCACGAGAAGCGGTATGGTGTGATAGTTATAATGTTGTTATCTGAATGTTCTATAATATATGTTGGATACGGTAACTTAATGGAATGATGATCAAAAGTGATATTTTGGGTGGTCTGACAAGACTGGTTATACTTGCATGTGTATTCATGATATATGTTTATTCCATGAAAAAGTATGGATGGTATGCATGAGATTCTTGTCTATTTATTCCGTATGATATATGGTGTTGTGATCTGGTAAAGCAGTTTTGAGTAAGTTTTTCTTGTCCGAGATGTTATATTGAGTCAGTGTTTATGGGATTGTGTATGTTGTGATGTCTATCGGTGTGGTTGTGGTGCCTCGGGTGGTGATCCGGGCACGGTACTTACTGTTGTGATGCGGGTATTTTCGCACTGCGGTGCGGCTGTTGGTGGCGGTGTTGCGATGCCGTCACCGGTTGTGTGGAGTAGGTGAGATGACTATGATACGAGTTTTCGAAAGTGCATACCAGTTAAACATAGATTGTTGTTTTGTTTGCTGCTGTTCCTTGTGAGTTTTGGTTGAACATAAAGACTGTTGTTTTGGTTTGTTGATGTTTCTTACCAGTTTCAGTTTGGAAATGAGGGTAGAGTATGATATGAAAGAGAGTTGTATATGTTTTCGTTGTTGTCATGGTATAGTGATATTCTGTTGATGGGACACAGTTGTGAGAAGTTATTCTGATAATTTTGATCTTGTTTTAAGATGAGGCATCGGTAGTCATAGTCATGGCAAGTGATTCATGGAATATGTGTTGTAATGATCTGAAAGCAACAGGTGGTTCATAATCTTTTGTTGAGATAGTGAGTGCAGGATATTGGGAAATTGGTGTCATGTTAAGTTATGTATGAGTTTTGCGGTAATGAAAGAAAAGAACTTGAGGATCTAGTGTGAGTGTACGTAACAAGTGTGGAGTGTGAGTTATGCTTTTTGTGATATGAGTTTTATATAGTTTATATAAAGATGTGTGTCATGTTGCGGTAATGTGGAAGAGTTGAAGTTTTGGGTTAAGTTAAAGATTTTGAGGTATAGGTTAGGGGGTGTGACGAGTGAATTAAAGGATGAGATTTGTTTAAGTAAGAGAGCCTAAGATATATGCATGGCGACTGTTCAGATTATAAGTGGTTATCTTTGACATGCGGTGGTGATGGGGATAATGAGAATATATAGCTAGGATTTAGTATTAGCGAGTTACGAGGACGTAACATTTATCTTAAGAGGAGTAGGATGCGATAAAAGAGATTTTGATGGTTGTGCATATGGTAGTATAATTGGAAGTAGAGTGTTGGTGTAGCATAAAGGACGGATATTTGTGTTGATTTTATTAAAGGTCATGACCGTGCTTGTAGTAGTTCGATGTTTAGGAATGAGAGAATATTTCAATAGTGTTGAGAGTTGAATGATGATGATTATGAGTCCGACAGTTTTGACAGTTGGAAGATGATGTTTATGTGTTTGAGTAAACTTCGAGGACGAAGTTCGTTTCAAGGATGGTAGAATGTAACATTCCGTTTTGATGGTTGATCTTCTTTTGTGGATTGAGTGCTATTGAGTGTTATGGAAGTGATACAAGGTTGGCAACATTATATTGTGGTTATTGGGTAATGTTATGGAGTCAGTATTGGGAGCCTATGCTATAGTTGAGACGATATCGTGAGCCATGTTGTGGAAGGAAGAGTGGTTTGTGGAGTTGGTGTTAAGTGTCCATGTTTTATAGGTTGGGTTGGAACTTCGGGGACGAAGTTCTTTTTCAGGGGGGAAGACTGTAATACTACGGATTTTATAAGCTAAGTACTCGACCGAGTAGAGCCTACTCGGCCGAGTAGTGCCAAAAATGTAGTTTGTTTGGGTTCTGCCGAGAAATACTCGGCCGAGTATGGTGAATACTCGACCGAGTAGAGGATACTCGGCCGAGTCTACATTTTACTCGACCGAGTATCCGATCTGACGGGTTATATTTTCCGCGATTGATTTAGAAAGGATTAGAGTTATTTATAAACGCAAAACAGTTTCCTATTACATTTCATAAAACCTAATCACTCAAACGACGCTCTAATCCTCTCCAAATCTCCCCTTGTGTGTGTGTGTGTGTGTGATCATAGCAAGTGCATTCATCCTTTGTTTCTTTCCCCGGTAAGTCGTTATCCCTATGTTGTTGATGATTAATTATAGGGTTTGTCTTTATTCATGAATTGGGGGAAATGGGGTTTTGCAGTTAGTGATTGGAACTATATGATTGTTGTTGTAGGTGACGATGTGGTAATTGTTATGCATCTGTATGGTTGATTGCAGCGTAAGCGGATTACGAAAAGGTAGGGTTTCCCTACTCAGTTCTTGTGTAATTGATTTGAGATACTTGTTGTATTGTGTATGATTGTTGTCTGCTGATCATCGGAGTGTTGGTGTTGTGGTGACGGTGGTGATGTGGTTGTGTTGTGACGGAAGTGGTGTTGTGGCAATTTGTGATCTTTGTGGTATGTGTGATTGTGGTGGATTCACTTGCGGGAGTGGCTTCATACCCTAGTTCGCCCTCCGTGGAACCCGTCACGGGAGGGGATGTGCACATTAAGGGACATGGATTGTTAGTCGCTCGTTGATGAGCTGGACTAGGTGGGGATGGGCTGCAGTCACCCACTGGCGGCGAGGATTATCTGTTGCGATGGGTAATCTGGCAGGGCTACACACTTTGGTGTGTAGTCGGTTAATATGTGAAATCAGGAGACCGGTGATGGAGGATGATCAGCCGGTTACATTATTTGTTTGTCTTATTTGAATTATGCGGTAACTGACCCCGTGTTGTTGCTTTGTAAAACCTGCGGTGATCCATTCGGGGATGGTGAGCAGATATGACTGGTAATGCAGATGTTTATGTTGGAATATGTGTCCTCCGACAATAATGCGATCACGACTGTTGATCATGATGATCACATGTTTAAATCTCATTATAAAGAATAAAATTGGGAAGTAATTTTTACTGTCAACTGGTCAACATATATCGGTAATGATTGGCTGACTAGAGTTTGACATTACTGTCGTGCGACGGTGGTGATCAGTTGACCCCCTAGGTCATACCTATAGGGCAACACTCTTAATTGATCATTTAATTAATCGTATAACGTTACGAGTTAATTAAATTACTTGAAAATTGACGGACGATTTTGGAAGTAAAATTTATGTATCACATTGAAATTTGATTAAATGAGATACAGTCTGAGTAATTGAATTGTATCATTACTCAGATGAAATTATTGTTTAAGGAAACAATTAAATTGAATGAATTATTATAAATACCATTTATTGTGATTTATAATTGGAGAAATATTTTGGTACAAGTAATTATGAATTACTAAGTTGATTTTTGTATATGACGTATTTTTATTAATACGTTGATTTTTAACATGTTAAAAATACATAACAAATTTATGTTACATATGACATGTGACATATTGACAAATTGACAAAAATAATATGGAATCCATATTATCTAATGTACCGAAATTTAGAGGGGTTTAGGCTAAATATTGTGTTGTTTAAATTAGTGGAAAACACAATCATTTGCAAGATAGCCTAGCCATGCAACCCTAGTTTGCATTGTGAAGGCAAACAAGAGCATGCATTGGGTCTCCTTTCTTCCCTCCTCTTCCCTCCTACCCGGTTTTTGAGATGGAAAAAAACCATTATGGTTTTTTCATCTTATTTTACCTAATAACACACTAAAATGTTGTAGTGTATTATTCATTCTTTACTCATCCAAAAATAAGAATTCTAGAGAGACAAAAAGCTCTCTTCTTCTTCTCTCCCAAAAACCGAAAATATTAAGTGTTTTATAATATTTTTGGGTCTTTTTCTACAAGATTAATATTGTACTAGTAACTATAATATTAATTTTAATTAAGAGTAAGCTTTGGGTATAAATCCTTGGGAGAGATCCTACACTTGGGTCTTAGTTCATCCAAAAGGGAAAGCTCAAGAACAAGAGAGAAAGGTGATCTCTCTTGTGCCCACTAAACCGAAAATCACAATGTAAGAACAATGTTTCTTCCTTATTTTGTTTTAATGTTTGCATGCATAAGATCAATCATTAATTTTATGACAAATTAAATTAAAACATATATGAATATGTAAGTATATAGATCTACTTTTCCTTCAGTTTAGTTATGGGACAGACTTGGGGAGACATCGCTTCGAGTCTAGTTTCCGCCGTTACGAGTTTAGCCGTCAATGATTTCAGTTGTATTGAAGTTCTTATACTTTTAGTTTGAGTTGGTTTGAGATAATGTATTCGCTAACTCTTTATACTTTGATAAATGTTGTTTCGAAATTGTAACTTTGGTATACTAACCTCGGGAAACCGAGATGGTAACAGCCTTTCATGCTAGGGTAGTCCTTGGTAAGGTACCTTGGTATGAGGGGGTGTTACAAAAACACTCTTTTTACTTACCAAAACGGTTTTAAACCGAGTTTTTTCCGATCAAACGAGTTGTTACACTTACGTCGGTCACTCGCCATAACCAAACATGTAAGTATGAGGGTGTAAAAAATCCTCTTTTATTATGTTTTCATTTGTTTCATGACTATAACATGCTAAAACGTGCATAACATGAACCAAAACATGGAATAAACGAGCCAAAAGTGATTTTTGGTCTGAGGCAGAAGCCCCTTAGGTCGCCAGCTTACCCGCGCCTAAATGGGGCGTTCAGACCAGAAATCAACCGTGTTTGTTCTCGTCATTTCCCCTTAATCCATTTTCATATTTGTAATCGATTTTCACCATTTCAAATATTTTCGAACCCTTTTTATTTTATTTCATTTGTTTTAACCATAAAGCATTTTTCACCCTTGGTTCCTCATACCATGACGGTTAAATCCGTGTTTCGGTGATAATATTTGGTTAATGACATTTAAAAGGTATTTTAAAACCTTTTATTTCATTTCTTTACATTTTTGGAAGGTATTTTAAAGCCTTTCATCATTTCTTTACATTTCTAAAAAGCAAACATATTAGTCACCAACACGAAGTCATCCTTGGTTCTACATACTATGCTGGATTTTAACCCGGGTACGATGATGAGTATCGACTAATTACATCCAAATGGACTTAAAACAATTAGTCCATAATTATTTTCAAAACTATTCGTGTCAAGTTTGTCAAATCGAACCCGACACCGAATATTATCAAAATAATGATGATTATTCGAGTCTTGTTCTTCAAATCAACAAATGCGGTCTAAACGACCCCTTCAAATCAAACCGGGTTCAAATACCCATTTTTAGCACGTTTTATAACGTTTTCCAAAAGGTCAGAACACGGCACATAAACCGTGGGCTAACCCGCGCCTAAACAGGCCCTCCTTTTATCATTTTCAGAACCAGGGGGAGGCCCCTTGTATCGCCGGCTGGCTCGCGCCTCATGTAGTCGTTTGGTACAGGCCTGTTCCCTTCCAGCATTAGTCTAGGACGATCCCGACTCCGGTTAGCCCGGATACAGGACGGATCAGACGACTATTTGATTATTCAAAATCATATTTGCAAAATGCTTTACTAAGACAAATGGATCATGTTATGCACCCTAAACCTAATACGGTAAATGGATGTTTAATTTCCGTCTTGTATGCAAATCAATCATTAATCCAACTCGACATCTTATACTTGATACTTGGATTAAATCAACCGACTTAGAAAGCTCTCACTTGTTAGGTTTAAATTATTGGATGTGCATTCATGCATTTAAACCGTTTTATCAACTTTTGCATTCAACCAACCAAGATCGATCAGTAGAGGCCGCTAAACGCGGGCGGGATTGGGTGTCTGATTAAAGGGCTTCCCAATACGTACCTTCACCTCTTACTCAGAAACTTTGGATAGTGGACGACCTTATCCAGGGCGTACGAGAGTCATTCTAGAGATAGGATGCTAAAGAGGGACGATTTCCTTATCTTTAGTACCTATGTCAAACGCTGCTTTGTGCTTCGATTTGACCGAGGTATAAAGTGGATTTCGAACAGGTTCCAGGCATCTCACAAATGCTTCGTGGCGACTCCGAACATCTCTATTCGTTTCGAGACCCTTACCCAGCCGAAACCGACCGATCTAAAACGATCCGGTCGAAAGCATTTTTACGCCACCGAGCGTGGCTTTCAAAAGACCGTTGTGCGTCCACAGATCGAAGTGAGCTCGCAGGTGGGCCATGTCCACATAGTCCTAGGAGATGCACTAAGGATCTGCCTAGAAGGAGATATTGTAACTGTGACTTCCTTGTGAGCAACAGTCTGCTTCACCACTGGTCTCCATACCTGTTTGACAGGTTTGCTATTCAGTTTTTCCGGCATACCTTTCCTGCACTGCTCCATCACATGCCCCATTCCCAAGCACTTCTTACACTTTACGTGCCTCCATTCATATTCAATATCCACCTTAATGACAGAGCCTTTTTCATCCTTGAATTCAATATGAGCTGGCAAATCTTGATCCACAACTAGTTCAACCATAACTCTAGCATACCCCAACTTGATTTTCTCTTCTGTAGCTATATCACTCTATATGAATTTGCCTACTAAACTAGAGATTTTTGGTAACCCTTTGCCCCAAAATTTCAGTGGTAAATTATGAATTTGTATCCACGCAGGCACATATTTAACATCCTCTTTCTTCAATTCCAAATCCTTGGTCCATGACTTAACAATAATCATGGGTTTGTTGTCAAATAAGTAATGCCCTGACTGCTGCACCTTCTCTTTCATTTCCATGGATTTGAAACGAACCAAAAAGATCCCATTTGGCATAAACGATATTTTATCAATATTATATTTCGTCCAAATCCTTCTAATAAAACCTTCAACAATATCCCATGGCGGATTTGCTCCTAAAATTAAGCATACAACCGCCTGACTCCAATACTCTATCTCTTCCTCAACATCCTCCAACTGAATCTGTAACATTTCTTTCGTCTCTGTTTTAGGGTTATCATCATTTTGAGCAGTCCCCTATTCTGCAGTCTCTGGAATAATTTCCTCATCTTCCTCCTCTACTTCGTCCTCTTCATCCTCCGTTTCCACCACTAATTCAGGGATTTCATTTATCTCATTTATATTCTTAGTTTTCACCCCTTCATCACCATCCGGACCCTTTTGAATCTCATTAGGGTTTGCAGTCATCAATGTTCCATCTGTTGTTAAATTCCCCTCTCCTGATTCTTTGCTGGACTTATCATTCTGGTTTGCAGGGATGCTCCGTCCACGTAAAGTCATCTCCCTCTATCTCTGTAGGTTTGACTTCCTAGCAATAGGCGCGGAAATCAAGGTCAAAGTCGCTTTCGCTCTCTACGCAGTCATTGTTTCTCTCTCTAGGGTTTTAAAAATCCACTTTGGGTTATTTCTAGCATTTGTTGCATTTTAATCATATTTAATGTAATTAGCGTTCTTAAATTGAAACAACTAATGATATATTGTTTGAGTTAAATTTTAAGAGGTATAATCAATACTAAATATAAATTCCAGAAACCAAGGGATTTCAATGTAATTAAAGAAAGTTATACACATTAATTATACTATATAGTTTTAAATCACTAGCACCATGTGATGCACCCAATTAAGGGATCTCAATGCAAATATTATATAGTTTGGGTTAAAATTAAATTATATAGAAGCTTGGTAATTTTCCTAAACATTTGTAAGAGACTAAAACATGGTCAATTTCCTTAAAATAAAAGAATTAATTAAAATGGTCAATTTCCTTAAAATAAAATAATTAATTAAGATGGTCAATTTCAAGGAGACTAAAAGAAAGAAGATGCTTGGTAATTTTCCTAAATATTTATTGAAGACTAGAAGATGGTCAATTTCCTTAAAATAAAATAATTAATTAGTATAAACATGCATACTTATGGTATTAATTATTATCATCATAAAATTATATATTAAATTTAAAATCTATGCAATTTTATTAAACTTTATAGGTTATTAGATGTATAGAGATGTTAATTATTTAACATACAAAAATATAATATAAGTAGGTTATAAATAATTCAAGTTAGATTCCATAATATATAATATTGCATAATTCTTTCGATTTGATTTAATGCATATATGTAATCCATAATTAATTAAGATGGTCAATTTCAAGGAGACTAAAAGAAAGAAGATGTTTGGTAATTTTCCTAAATAAAATATATAATCCCCTTAAAATTGCATGTCTAAGTAGTAAAATTAATTTCGTAGTAAAGAAAAGAATCGTAGTAACATTGGATATAGTTATATGATAGTAATCACTCATTTGAATAGTAAAAGTAACAATATTATCAGCGATATTAGTGAAAGTGGTAGAAACAACAACGGGAGTAGTGAAATAATCAATATTAATGCGTCAATAGTGAAAGTAACAATAATTACGGCGGGAGTAGTGAAATTATCAATATTAATGCGGCAGTAGTGACAGTAACAATAATTACGGCGGGAGTAGTGAAAGTAACAATGATTATGAGCAAGGAGTGAAATGTTATTACTATTGTTTCATTAACAAGAGTAAAATATTAATAGCGGGAGTAGTGAATTTGTCTCAAAATTTATTTCGTCGTAATTTTAGGATATGTCATAGAAAAATATATTAATGATAAATTTATGAGTTATGCAACTTTAAGTAATTTTATTTAATGAAAAAAAATTTAATGGTAAGTAGAGGTAGCCCGGGCGAAACCGGGCACCAATACTAGTAACTACAAAAGTTAAATACACAGTATAATTTATACTCCCTCCTATTCTGAATAACTGTCCCATTTGCTATTTCTGTCTATTCACATAATTGTCCCATTTACCATATTTGGACATGATTAATGACGTTTCTACCCTTTGCTATTTTCTTTATTTACAACCCATACCACCCCTAAACCATCATATTCAATATTTTTCATTATTTAACTCTTATATTTTTACCCCTATACAATACTTTTCATTATTTTAACTTCATTCCTTAATTTTCGTGCCATTGTCCAAATGGGACAGTTATTCGGAATAGGAGGGAGTATTACATGAAATGAGAAAAGCGAAAATAATTGTCGTCGGTAAAGCTTGTAAATTAAATGCGTTTTAAGTTGTAAGCACGGCAAGTCGGCATTGACTCTACCCGGTCTCTAGTAAGTGGGCATCAATTAAGTATCCAGGCTGCCCATTTTATAGTTCCTCACTGCGATAATTCACGGCAACAACCAACGTGATTACGTGCAACCGGCTAAACCCATAGCTAGGATTGTGGAATTTATACAAGAAAATTTAAGGGGAACTTGACAAATCTTACTCACTAACTAGCACGTATCCCATTCAACGGATAATCTACAAATTGATAATCGATAAGACGGTACGTAAAGGTGTTTGGGAGCAATCAATTAAGCATTATAAACGTACAGCAAATCTTTGATATTTGGCACGTTACAGATGCTGAACGTTGAACAAGTTTCCTAGCTGTCAAACTCAAGGATGCCGTAGTTTTAAGTTGTCAACTCCGTGGATGCATGCTGCTAGAACTGTTCTGGCCTCTTCGGCACGAGATAGGAAATTTAATAGTGTCAGTCACATGTCTAATCTAAATGTATCCTTGAGAATGCTGGACATGATCCTAAAGATACGATTACATTTGGTATATAGAATCTTCTACACCTCGATTAAGTTTCATGTTAATGTGCGTATTTTGCATGGACAGCTTAAATGCTTAGGTTTCATTATTGGTTACTCCTTTTAAAGAATGTTACTTGGTTTGTCCTCAAAGGATGAATATAATTGTTTTGGTATATTTACCGTTTTTCTGTTGAGGGTGAGTTAAAGTAGATTTATTCTATAATCGCGAGATTTGCTGTTTTGGAAGGGATTTTACTAAATGAGAATGTCCTGCCAGGGAAGATTCGAGGGGGTGATCTAACTCAATTGAATTGCCTGACTAGTATTGCTAAATAAGTAAACGAATAGAAAACAATAACACAAAGATTTATACGTGGAAAAACCCTGGGAATAAGGGAAAAAACCACGGGCACCAAGCCAGGAGGGATTATTGCTATAATTTAAGGTAACCTGACAGGGAATTTGTATGTCAGGCGTGGTATAAGGTATGACAGGCTAAGAATAATGCTAAATATTATGTTGATTACAAGTATGAGAGTAGTAGTATGAGTGTACGAGTGAGTGAGTATGTATATCTTCTTCTCTAGTCTTCTTTGCTATTTATAATAGCCTTGAAACGGTCCTCTCAAGTTGTATTAGGGTTTCCTGGTAAATAGGACTCGTGCCCTATTTACCCGGAAGTAGTTGATTGACCCATTCTACATTCCAGCCGTTGCTTTTGATCTTTTCCTCTATATTCTTCCTTTGAATAGGTCTTCCTTGTTTATAGGGACTTTGTTTTCACATTCTGATCGTGCTTTCCTTTGTGGTTTGACTGGCTTTGGTGATGGTATTCCTATGCTTGACATAGTGTCTCCTCAGGCCAGGCTTATTGGTTGCCTTGCCCTGTGTTTCCCTCTTGCTTAATGCCTGACCAAGCGCTCCAATTGCCTTGCTTTAGATATTTCTTGTTCAGGCCTAGCCTTAAGTATTGTCTGACTTTACTCTGACGAGTCAGGGTAATTCTGGGCCCAACAATTGCCCTTTATCTTCTTATTCCCTAATGGGTCTGGCCATGAATAAGGAGATAAAAATTCGGGCCAGGCAAAAAAAACGTATAAGAGTACTTTACCGGAATAGAGTTTGTGTTTGGTTCAACTTCTATAACGGCTAGTTTGCCATTAATGGGGTAGATTCACAAAACCCTAGGAGAGTTATGATTAGGTTTGTCCAATTGCTTTTGCCCGTTTGTTTTTGCGGCTATAAATATCTCCTTCCGGTTACCTTTGCTTTCACATTCCCAATCTTCAAACTCTTCTTTCTTTCTCTAAAATTCTCTTTGCAAAAGAAAATCAGTCTTCAATTAAATCTTTAAAATATGGCTGGGAGGAGAAGAAAGACGACCGCATCCAAGGCTGCTGCTGAGGCTGAGAAAACTCCTGTTGTTGATGTCCCGGATATCATCCATGAAGATGAAGTTGTGGAGATAATTGCTCCTCCAGAAATTCTATCTATGTCATACAAGGGGTTTGACTATGCCCCTGTGAAGGCTTTGTCTGCCTCTTTTCCTGAGGCTAATCAGTTGAAGCCTACCTTTGAACATTATCTAAAGGGCAAGGGTCTTCTTCCTGCTGAAGCTGATGTTTGGATCCCCGAGAGTTGTCCAGTTAGGGCTAATGGAGTAGTCCATGCTGGTTTTGTATCTTTGAATGGGCGTTTAAGGGTGGATGTCAGCTTCCACTTTCTCCGTTCATGGCTGAGGTTATTAGGGCTATCAGGGTCCCTCCATTTCAACTTATGCCAATGGTTTGGAAGATCGTCCATTCAGTTGAGCAGCTGTGTGCTAAACATAAGTTGGTCATTACTCTGGAAGACTTCAAAAACGTTTATCATTTGAAGGGTCATTCTACTGGTCGCTTTAACCTTCGAGTCAGGTCGAAGATGGCTCATTTGATCACAAACTTTGATTCAGGGGATGATAAAGGATGGGCGCAGACCTACATGTTCATTAGGGCTGACTCCATTGCTCCTGATCTGGATTATCTCAATTACCCTGCTGTTAAGGGAGGTAATTTTCTTTTCCTGCATTGTATTCTGGTTAGAGATGATTTGTTCTATTTTGAAAATATGCTTACTTGATTTTGTCCTCGTAGTGGCTGACTAGGCAAATGATCCTGATGCTGAGGGATCGGCTGACCGAATTGCAGCTTTCATGGCATTGCCTGAAGAGGAAAGGACGTGGCCTGCCTGTCTAGGGCAGGCACCTATGCCTCGTTTTAAGAAAGCTAAACTAAGCACCTACAAACCTGTGAAGGGTGCTAAAGCTTCATGGGCTTCTTCATTAGGCAATAAGTTTTGTTGCTTTTGCTTCGTGGGTTTTTTTTGTTTGAACATATGTTTATATTGATGATGTAGAACCTCGTCGTGCAGCTACTAGAGCTTATGCTAGGATAGCTAGTTTTGGTTTGTCCTTGGTGAAGGCAGGCATTTCTCAAATTACAGGGGAGAAATTCAAGAGTAGTGAGGCTACAGGGAGTGATAATGCTCTACAGGTTCAGGCGCATGTTCAGGATGTACAACTGGTGTCTCCTGAAAAGGTTGTGGATGAGGTTGGTTGGGCTGAAAAGAGGAAGAGGGTTGATGAAACTTCTGATGGGGTCCATGAGGTTGGGGGGGGTTAGAGCCCGGCTTGATTAAGTTCAGTTTGCCAAGGAACAGATCCAGGCTCACTCTTATCTGGTTGATGACCCTTTTTATAAATATCAGGTTGAGGATTCTTCTGCTCGTGGGTTGGCTGCTATGTACCGTACCAGGGACTATGCTACTAACCTTATGACTATGCTACATGAGGTAATTGTTTTCTTAGTTTTTATTTTGGTTGTTTTTTGTTATGTTTTGCCTGATTGGTGACATTTTTGCAGAATGTAAATGATATGTTGAGGGGTGCCTGGCAGCTCGATTCTGTAACCAGCCTCAAAGATGCTTTGGATTGGGAAGTGCAGTGTCTGAAAAAAGATGTTGTCGCCCTGAAAACTGATTTGGAAGCGGCAAAAACTAAAACCATTCGTTGAGGGAAGATAATGAGGCAGGGAAGGCACGATTGGTGATGGAGGCATCCAAGCTGGGTTCTGCTCAAAATGCCCTGAAAACTCTCCAGGCCAAGTTTGACACTGTTCAGGAAGAGTTGAAGGCTGAGAAGCAGGCTATGCAGGAGCAACTAAAGGTAAATGAGGAGTTGGTTGTTGAGAGGGACTTGGTGCAGCGTAGGTACAAGGATGCTGCTCTCTATTTCTTTGGTAGGGGTCGTGTGGATGCTATGAAGGAGCCTATTGAAGTCAGGCCTTTCTGGAATCCTGACCAGGAGATAGCTAACCTTAATGCCACTTATCCTGAGCTGTACAAGTTGCATGCTGATGAGGAGGTAGATTCCCCTCCGTCCAAGGAAAAAAGCGGTGAAGCTGGTGATAGGGAGGATGATGAGGAGGAGGAAGAAGAGCTTGTTGATGAAGGGATCGGTTCTGCTACTGCTTCCAAGGCAGGCTAGTTGGTTTAGGTTTGTTTTTTGAAGTAGTTGTTTTCTTGTTTTGGCCCATCCATGGAGGGATGTTCCCTGGACAAACAATTTTTCTATCTTTCAAAATATTTTGCCCTACCCAGGAGGGATGTTCCCTGGGCAGTATTTGTGCTTTGGTATAATTTGAATCTTTTCTTCTGGTTTCTTGAAATAGCTTGATTTGAACAATTTGTACCTGTTCAAAAAAAATACATTTTGAAGTATTTTGTTAGGAAGATGCCTGTCAGGAGGGCTTATGGCCCTCAGTCCTTATCAGGAAATGATGGCTTATTTGCCTGTCAAGAGGGCTTTTTAGTAAGAGGGGTGGTTGCCAGTCAGGAGGGCTTATGGCCCTCAGCCTGTCAGGAGGGCTTTTTAGACAAGTGGTCTGGTCTATTCCACCATTGTACTTATGTAGATACCCAGTATCTGCTGAGACTCCGACAAACACCCGATGATTATCGGACTACAACATGCTTTGGAATTGCGGCGTTTGATCGACAGTTCGTGTACAACTTTACGTCGGAAAACTTAAAACGATTTCGAAAATAAAACATTTCAAAACTTTTCAAAAGTACCTGGAGTGTTTAATGCATGACGACGGGGTCGCAATGACACTAACTATAGTCAAAACCGACACCGGACCAAAAACCGACTCAAAAATTCAAATCCCGACTCCAACAACGAGTCAAACCGAGTCAAACACAAAAAACAAACCATTCAAATGCTTCCATGTTAAGATTTCCCGGATTCATGAATGGTCAAGTACCAAACATGTGCATACAAATCCTAGGATAGAACAAATCATGATTGCATTTGTGTGAAAGCGACAAGACACCTCGAAGACGTGCTACATGGCTCGCGCCTCTTTGAGCAGCCCAAATGGCCACGTCGCTCAAAACTCACACAACCACTCATTTTCCTATAAATACCCCTCAAATGCCCCCATTTGAGAATTTACGCGAGTGTCCGCCCCCTCTTTCTCCCTTAAAATTCTAGACTCGACTTCCTAAGTCACAATCCGACGCGTATTTACGACCTACCGATCGTAAATACAAGCCTTACACATTGTTTGGTACCGTCATCGTGCATTAAATCACTTGACCGACCATTTCGACCACTACACCATCACTAAACTTAATAAAACACTCGTTTTACTTACTAAAACGGTTTTAAACCGATTCTTTTCCAACCAAACGAGTTGATACACTTACGTCGGTTTCTCGCCATAAGCCAAGCATGTAAGTATGAGGGTGTAAAAATCCTTTCTTATCATGGCTTTACTTGTTTCATGACTTTTTGGTTGAGGCAGAGGCTACTTACGTAGCACATAGGCTCGCGCCTAAAGCTGCCTGCCCAGCCTCAAGTCCAATCCGTGTTTGGTCTCTTCTTTTCTTCTATTTTCATTTTCATATTTGTAATCGATTTTTACCATTTCAAGTATTTTCAAACCCTTTTTATTTCCTTTTTTACAAGTTTTAACCATAAAACATTTTTCATCCTTGGTTCTTAATACCATGACGGTTTAATCCGTGTTTTGGTGATAATGTTTGGTTAATTACATTTAAAAGATATTTTAAAGCCTTTTATTTCATTTCTTTACATTTCGGAAGGTATTTTAAAGCCTTTCATCATTTCCTTACATTTTCCAAATAAATATTAGTCACCGACACAAAGTCATCCTTGGTTCTACATACCATGTCGGATTTTAATCCGAGTACAATGATGAGTATCGACTAATTATATTCAAATGAACTTAAAGCAATTAGTTCATAATTATTTTCAAAACTATTCATGTCAAGCTCATAAAGTCGAACCCGACATCATATATCATCAAAACAATGACGATTATTCAAGTCTCGTTCCTCAAATCAACACAAATACGGCCTAAACGGTCCTTTCGAACCAAAACGGATTCAAATACCCATTTTCAACACGTTTTATAAACGTTTTTTTCAATGGTCAGAATGCGTCTTATACCGTTGACTGACCCGCGCCTAAACAGGCCGTTTCTTTTCTATTTTCAAACCAGGGGAGACCCCCTTACATCGCCAATAGGCTCGCGCCTCATCTGGCTGCCTAGTGCAGGGTCTGTTCCCTTTCCAGCATTAGTCTAGGACGATCCCGACTCCGGCTAACCCGGATATAGGACGGATCAGATGACTAACTTGCTCATTCAAAAATCGTATTTGCCAAGTGCCTTACTAGGACAAATGGATCACGTTATGCACCATAAACCTAATTCGGTAAATGGATGTTTAATTTTTGTCTTGCATGCAAATCAACCATAAATCCAACTCGACATCTTATACTTGATACTTGGATTAAATCAACCGACTTAGAAAGCTCTCGCATGTTAGGTTTAAATTATTGGATGCGCATTCATGCATTTAAACCATTTTATCAACTTTTGCATTCAACCAACCAAGATCGATCAGAGAGGGCTGCGGGGCGGGATTGGGTGTCTGATTAAAGGGCTTCCCAATATGTACCTTCACCTCTTACTCAGAAACTTTGGATAGTGCACGACCTTATCCAGGGCGTACAAGAGTCATTCTAGAGATAGGATGCTAAAGAGGGACGATTACTTATCTTTAGTACCTATGTCAAACACTTCTTTGTGCTTCGTTTGACCGAGGTATAAAGTGGATTCGAACGGGTTCCAAGCATCCCACAAATGCTTGGTGGCGACTCCGAACATCCCTAATCGTTTTGAGACCCTTACGGAGACGAAACCGACCGATCTAAAACGATCCGGTCGAAAGCATTTTTACGCCGCCAAGCGTGGCTTTGAAAAGACCGCTGTATGTCCCATAGATCGGCTGGGCGTGCAGGTGGCTACGTCCACAACTTGTCAGGTATTTTTTGTACTGAGCTCAGTTTTTTGTATGTGTTTTTTGGATCAGACAGGCAGGTGCCAAGTTATAGTAGAGCATTTCTGGGATGCTGTTGAGGTTGGGTGGAGTGGCCCTCAATCCTGAATATTTGTTTAAGCTTGTGTGTAATGTATAATTAATGGAAGAAAAGCGTAAAACAAGTTTTCAGGATTCAAGATACTGGGATTTAAATAGGCAGGCATAATAGAGTTTGCATAAAGGAAAATAGGCAAATATTCAGGCAAGATAGCAAGTAGCAGGAAAACATAATTTGTGAAGGTTACATGATTTTATTTGGGGGTTTGCAATAAAACTTGGTCAGGCATATCTAGAGTTAATAATTTTACCTGGTTTTAGTCTAGACATGAAATAGCTTTAGGTGGGAAATGTTCCAAGATATGGGGATTATTTCTCCGTCCAAAGTTTGTAATCTGTAGGCTCCCTGTCCTACTATTGAATCAATCAGGTATGGTCCTTCCCATGTAGGAGCTAGCTTGCCAGCATTTTTGTCCTTGGTGTTAGGGAAGACTTTCCTTAGGACCAAGTCTCCTTCCCTAAACACCCTGATGTTAACATTTTTCTTGTAGCTTCTGGCTACTGTTTGCTGTTAGGAGGCTATCCTGATCTTGGCTGCGTCTCTTAATTCTTCAGTCAGGGTCAGGCTGTCTTGTAATAGTGGCATGTTTTCTCTTATGGTGTTCAGGCTGCTTCTGGTGGTTGGTACGTGGATTTCTGCTGGGATTACTGCTTCACAGCCATAGACCAGGGAGTAGGGAGTTTGGCCTGTGGCTGTTTTAGGTGTAGTTCTGTCAGCCCAGAGGACCAAGGGGAGTTCTTCAGCCCATCTGCCTTTTCTTCTTTTTAGCTTTTTCTTCAGGCAACTGATTACCACTTTGTTGCCAGATTCTGCTTGACCATTGGCTTTTGGGTAGCCTGGCGTGGATGTTATCAGGTTGATATTCCATTGTGCACAGAAAGCCGCTGTTCTTTTTCCCACAAACTGGGTACCATTGTGACAAACTATTTCCGAAGGTATCCCATATCTACATATGATATTGTGTTTGATAAATGATATGACATCCTTCTCTTTGACTTGCATGTATGAATCTGCCTCTATCCATTTTGAAAAATAGTCGGTCATTGCTAACATAAATACTTTCTGTCCAGGGGCTTGAGGTAGTTTGCCCACAATGTCTATTCCCTACTTCATAAATGGCCAGGGAGCTAAGATGGAATGCAGCAGCTCTGATGGTTGGTGGATGAATGGAGAATGGATTTGGCAGGCTTCGCATTTGGAGCTGTAGGCTATGCAGTCAGCTCTGAGGGTTGGCCAGAAGTAGCCTGTCCTTAGAACTTTGCTAGCCAGGCTTCTGCCACCTTTGTGATTTCCACAGTATCCGTCATGGATATCTTTTATAACTTGTTTAGCTTTATGAGGTTCCAGGCAATGCAGGTAAAGCCCAGCCTGTGACTTTTTGAACAACATGTTATTGATGATAGTATAGGTGGAGGCTTTGATCTTTAGAGCTCATGCCTCATTCTTATCTTTAGGAAGTGTCCCTTGTAAGAACCAATCATAGTATGGTTTGGTCCAAGAATTTGTGTCCTCAGAGATGGGACGAGTTTGATCAGGTTTGTCAATGGTTGGTTCTAACAGGTGAACAATGGGTATTTTATCAAACACAGCAGGGCTGAAATTTGATCCCAGGCTGGCCAGGGCATCAACCTGAGTGTTCAGGTCTCTTGGTATTTGATCAATGTCAAATGAACTAAATTTTTTGCAAAGGTTTTTGACATAGTCTAAATAGAGAATCATTTTTGAATCCTTTCCATCATATGATCCTTTGACTTGATTGGAAATTAAAAGGGAGTCAGTTTTTACCTTGAGATTTGTCACACCAAGTTCTATACATACCTTAAGTCCAGCTATCAAGGCTTTATATTCACCTTCATTGTTTGTTGCTTTGAACTCACAACTAATAGCCTGAGCAATTAGGTCTCCCTGTGGTGATTTCATTACTAATCCTAGGCCAGTTCCTCTCATATTTGTTGCTTCATCTACGTGTAAGGTCCATTCCTGGCCTGATTTAGGGGTGTCTAGATGGTTGACCTCTTTTATGAGGTCTGGTTCTAGGTTGGGACTGAATTCAGCCACGAAGTTTGCTAATGCCTGAGATTTAATTGCTGTCCTAGGTTCAAAGGTTATGTCATAAGTGCTTAGTTGCACTGACCATTTTTCCATTCTGCCTGAAAGCTCAGGTTTTCTCAGGACAGATTTGATAGGCGGGTTAGTCCTGACAATTATTGGGTGACTTTCAAAGTAAGGTCTAAGTTTGGTGCAGGATATAATTAAAGCAAGTACATATTTTTCAAGTAAACCATACCTTGTTGCTGCATCCAGGAGACTTTTACTTACATAGTAGACAGGGTGCTGTTCGCCCTCAATTTCTTTAGTTAGAACTCCACTCATTGTTGTGCCAGTGACAGATAGGTAAACCGTCAGGGGTTCTTCTTTGTTTGGTTTAGCCAACATTGGAGGAGTGGTCAGGTGTGCTTTTAAGTCCTGAAAGGCTGCTTCGTGTTCAGGCAACCATTTGAATGACTTGTTCTTCCTGAGGAGGTCATAGAAGGATCTGCATCTTTCTGATGATCTGGATATGAATTGGTTCAGGGCTGCAACTCTTTCTGGTAACTTTTGGATATCTTTGACTGATTTGGGAGATTCTAATTCCAGGATAGATTTTATTTGTTCTGAACTGGCTTCAATCCCTCTCTTTGTCATCATGTATCCGAGGAATTTGCCTGAAGAGACTCCAAAGTGGCATTTGGAAGGGTTGAGCTTCATATTGAATTCTTCCAGGATTTTGAAAGTTGTTCCTAGATCCCTGACATAATCTTCGGCCTTCTTTGATTTGACCACCATGTCATCAATATAGACCTCCATTATATCACTTATTTGATCTTTGAACATCATATTGACCAGGCGTTGGTAGGTTGCCCCTGCATTCTTCAGGCCAAAGGGCATTGCTGTGTAACAATATATGCCCCTTTCCGTGATGAATGCAGTGTTTTCCTGGTCAGCTGGGTGCATCTTGATCTGGTTGAACCCACTTGAGGCATCCATAAATGTTAGGAGTTCATGTCCTGCTGTGGCGTCTACCATTGCATCTATAAGAGGAAGCGGGAATGGGTCCTTTGGGCAGGCTTTGTTGAGGTCCGTGTAGTCTACTCAAACTCTCCACTTGCCATTCTTCTTTTGTACCACCACCACATTTGCCAGACACTCAGGGTACAGGAATTCTCTGATCATTCCCATATCTAGCAATTTGTCTACTTCTTCATTAATAATGGAATTGCGTTCAGGGGCAAACTTCCTTCTCTTCTGTTGCACATGCTTAAAAGATTTGTCAATATTGATTTTATGGGTGATGATGTTGGCATCTATACCAGTCATATCAAAATGAGACCAGGCAAAACATAAAGATTTATTCTTAAGAAAACTTACTAATTCTGGTCTGATATTATCAGGGACATCAGATCCTACCAGTACATGCCTATCAGGATACTCAGGGTCTAAAATAACTTGATCTGTTTCCATTTTGGTTTCAACCACATAAGTGCTCCTGACAGGGTACTGTAATTGCTAGGCGAGAGACTTACCTGTCTTGGAAGGTTTTAATGATTCAGTATAACATTCCTGGGCAAATTTTTGTTCACCTTTGATGGTTGCTATTACCCACTCTGTTGGTATTTTGACACATTGGTGGTAGGTGAAAGGTATAGCTCTGACATTGTGGATCCATAGTCTTCCTAGGATAGCATTGTAGGTGAAAGATCATAGATCCATATTAGACTCTCTAATAAAATTAATTTATCTCATAAATTGTTATTAAGGTGATCTATGTAACATGCATGCTAATATGAAAGCATAAAAAGAGAGTATAAGGAAAAACAATTTCCTTACATTGAATTTGTGGTAAAAGGGCACAAACTAGTTCACCTTACTAGCTTTTTCTTGAGCTTAAACCAAATGGAATATCCTCCTTGCAAATCTTCAATAAGAAGATCTCCTTCTTGTTGCACCCAAGAACTAACCCAATAATAATAACAAGTTTTGAACTAGAACTTGTTAATATTGTTCCCTTGATAAATATTAGTAATATCACTAACTAATCTTAGTAATATTATTAATGTATACTAGTAATGAATTATTATTGTAGAGAGGTAGAGAAATAATGTTCACATGCAAAATATGTAGAGTGTGTAAGTGAGGTAGAGTGAAATGTGAACAATATATGGAGTGTAAGGGAAGGGAAGTGGCGGGTGGAAGAGTGTGGAAGTGGACAATTTTTGTCTTATAATTTTATCTTACATCACATACAAAATCTTGTATAAGATAAATTATGGTAGTATACAAAATAAGGTGAAATGATTATGTGAGTAATCATCCACTACTCTTATTTTACACGGTCCACTTGACCATTTACGGGTCCATGTTGGTTCTTATATTTGTCGCACAAACCCGTGTAATTTTTATTTTAAACATCGTATCATGTTTAAATACTTCCATAATTAATTCGTCCAATTCACTACGTAAATATACGTGTACCACTACATATATTATTTACGTACTAATATTAATCACATTAATCAATTAGTACAATTTTAGTAAATTAACAGTTAATTAACTAAAACCCGTTTCCCAAAACTTATTATTTAATTATCGCATAATTAAATAATAACTGCCGCTCCTCGAGTTCGCAACTCGAAATCTCTCTAAAAATAATCGACTAACCTCTTAGTCTATAAATCAAGGGACTAAACAAATTGTATCTCATACAATTAATTAGTTATCAATTGGGGTTCGTTCCTTTAGGTGTGACCGAAAGGGGTCAGTTGATCACCGCCGTCTCACGACAATAACGTCAAACTCTAGTCAGCCAACCGTTATCGATTTACGTTAATCAACTGACGAGGATCAAATAATTAAATATCTGATGATATTCTATTAATGAGATTTATTATGTTAACGCACTATTGTGGAGGACACTAACTCCAACAATCTCCCACTTGTCCGACACAAGGTGTGGGCTACCAATTCTCTTGTCCGTTTTAATCTCCCACTCATTGCAAGGTGTCTTTCAGGTCGCACTTGCACATGAACACATCGCGAGTGGTTTTCTCGATCGGGAGTGTGACTACCTGACCGGAAAAATCTCTCACAGATTACTTCCGAGCGTGGCCACGCATTTGTAGTCATTAACTCCTCGAGTGGCCTTGAGATATAGTTACCCAACGTGGGTGGACAATTCTGTATTCCCTATCTATCCTATTGCACAATCTGACTCACCATGACCTAGTAAATGCCCTTTTGGCCTCCTTTCACGGCACGACCTAGGACAAAAACCAAAGTCACTCGGAAAGCGCACTGCTCGGATAATAGTCTCCGTCAAAAGAATCGACTCATTAGAACATCTTAGAGATCCCCGCCACGACCAGGCGTCTATAATAGAACTTAGGGATTCTCTAAATGGTCACTGTCCGGCAAAGTGTCACACACTCTGCCTATGTAATCGACCAGTCATCACATATGACCTTATGGTGTTGAACAACCATCAATCGACTTACAATCTAGTCACTCCGAGACGTCACCTCATTAAGTGACTAGGGACAAAATACAATGTTCATCTTATTCACTTGAATAGTGTTCAACATTGTCTCCACAACTTATTCAGATAAACAAGGTATTAAAATTTAGTCACACGAAATAAAAGATTCATAAAAGAAATGAATGCGAAAACAATGAATGTGATTATCATATATATAATAAAAGATACACTATCCAATTATTACATATCCATAATCTAAAGAAAATCTGGTACTCGTCTCAATCCCATAGCGACGACATGACCATCATGCTTAGCCTTTGATAAAGGCTTGGTTAAAGGATCAGCAATATTATCATCTGTCCCAACCTTACAAATGTCAATTTCCTTCCTTTCCACGTAATCTCTAATTACATGGTATTTCCTTTCAATGTGTCTAGATTTGTTACTAGACTTAGGCTCTTTGGCTTGAAAAATAGCTCCACTGTTATCACAATATAGAGTGATAGGATCTTTGGTGGAATGGACTACTCCTAGCCCCTCCATGAATTGCCTAATCCAAACAGCTTCCTTCGCAGCCTCAGACGCTACAAGGTACTCAGCCTCAGTTGTAGAATCCGCAGTAACGCTTTGCTTGATGCTCTTCCAGCAAACAGCTCCTCCATTTAGCATAAACACATAGCCGGATTGGGATTTCATGTCATCCCGATTGGTTTGGAAACTTGCGTCCGTGTAACCTCTTACACGCAACTCAGTTTCTCCTCCAAACACTAAGAACGAATCCTTAGTCCTTCTCAAGTACTTAAGGATGTTCTTTACGGCTATCCAGTGACTCTCACCAGGCTTGGCTTGATACCGACTTGTCATGCTCAAGGCATACGCAACGTCGGGATGAGTGCAAATCATAGCATACATGATAGACCCAACAGCGGAAGCATAAGGGACGGTCTTCATATGTTCAATTTCCTTAGGGGTGGAGGGAGACTGTGACTTGCTCAAAGTAATCCCTTGGCCCATAGGTAGGAATCCTCTCTTGGAGTCTTTCATATTGAACCGGTCAAGAACTTTGTCAATATAAGCTTCTTGACTTAATGCTAGTATCCTCTTGGACCTATCCCTATAGATCCGGATACCTAAGATTCGTTGTGCCTCTCCCAAGTCCTTCATTTGGAAGTGTTTCCCTAGCCACTCCTTAACGGAAGTGAGTGATGGAACATCATTCCCAATGAGCAATATGTCATCGACATATAGGACAAGGAATACAACCTTACTCCCACTAAACTTCATGTATAAACACGGTTCTTCCACACTTCTAGTGAAACCGTATTGTTTAATAACATGATAAAAGCGATGATTCCAACTCCTAGATGCTTGCTTAAGACCATAAATGGACTTCTTAAGCTTACACGCCTTCTTAGGGTTAGATGTATCAAAAAAAACCTTCAGGTTGTATCATGTACACCTCTTCTTCTAGAATCCCATTCAAGAAGGCGGTTTTGACATCCATTTGCCAAATCTCATAATCATGAAATGCGGCAACCGCTAAGATTATCCTGGTGGACCTAAGCATAGCGACTGGAGCGAAGGTTTCATCATAGTGTAAACCATGAACTTGGGTGAAACCTTTTGCCACCAATCTAGCTTTATAAACATCCACATGTTTATCCACGCTGAGTTTAATTTTATATATCCATTTACACTGAAGGGGTCGCACTCCCTCAGGTAAATCCACCAAGTCCCATACTTGGTTCTCGTACATGGAATCCATTTCGGACCGCATGGCTTCTAGCCAAAGTGAGGAGTCGGGACTAGACATAGCCAATTTGTAGGTAGTGGGTTCATCACTTTCAAAAAGTAACAAAACACCATCCTCTTCGATGTTACCAAGGTAACGGTCAGGTGGATTAGAAATCCTACTTGACTTTCTAGGAACAATTACCGTTTCAGAGGAAGAGGGAATGCTATCCTCTACGTTCTTCTCTACCTCATTCTCGGTTTGTGGCTCTCGAACTTCTTCAAGGTCAAATTTTCTCCCACTCTGTCTCCTAGAAATAAACTCCTTTTCTAGGAAGACAGCATCATGAGCCAAAAACACTTTGTTCTCGTGTTTATTGTAGAAGTAATAGCCACGTGTTTCCCTTGGATATCCTACAAAAAGACATTTGTCAGACCTGGGTGTAAGCTTATTGTCAGACTTGATCTTAACGTATGCTTCGCAACTCCAAATACGCATGAATGACAAATGAGGGACTTTCCCTGTCCATATCTCATATGGAGTCTTATCGGCCGCTTTAGTCGGGCTTCGATTTAGTGAAAAAACTGCAGACAAGAGGGCAAAACCCCAAAATGAACTAGGAAGCTCAGTTAGACTCATCATTGACCGAACCATATCAAGTAAAGTTCGGTTTCTCCTTTCGGCCACACCATTTAATTGCGGTGTGCCAGGAGGAGTCCATTGTGATACTATACCACAATCTTATAGGTGTGAATCAAATTCAATATTTAGATACTCACCACCACGGTCGGACCGTAGGGTCTTTATCTTTTTATCCAATTGGTTCTCTACTTCTTTTTGAAACTCTTTGAACTTGTCAAAGGCTTCACTCTTGTTCTTCATTAAATAGACATACCCATATCTACTTAAGTCGTCATTAAAAGTAATGAAGTAGTGAAAACCTCCTCTAGCGGTGATGGTTAATGGTCCACACACATCCGTGTCTATGAGAGCCAAAACCTCACTAGCTCGTGTCCCTTTTCCCGCAAAAGGTGCACGAGTCATCTTGCCTAAAAGGCAAGACTCGCATGTACCATAAGATTCGAAACCAAATGGTTTGAGCACTTTTGATAAAGCAAGTCTCTTAATGCGTCTTTCGTTTATGTGGCCTAAACGACAATGCCAAAGGTAGGATTCGTTTGGATCACCCTTTTTGAGCTTTTTGGTTTCCATATGATAAACGTCATTAACATCATTTAAAACATAAATGCCTCCAATTGAAATGGCCTTGCCATAAACCACATCATTAAAAGAAAAAGTACAACACTTGTCCTTAATCATAAAACAAAAGCCTTCCGCGTCTAACGCGGAAATGGAGATGATGATCTTAGTTAAAGTTGGTACAAAATAACACTTATTTAAATACAACTCTAAACCACTAGCTAAAGTGAGCACATAGGTCCCTACGGCAACGGCGGCTACTCTAGCTCCATTGCCCATGCGGAGATCCACATCACCTTTTGCTAGTGCTTGCACGTCCCTTATACCCTGCAAATGGTTACAAAGGTGAGAGCCACATCCGGTATCAAGTACCCAAGTGGAAGTACAAGCATAATTAACGTCTATCACATAGAGAGAGGAAATCATACCAATAGGCGTCACACGCCCTTCCTTGAGATCCTCCAAGTATTTGGGACAACTCCTCCTATAATGCCCATTCCCATTACAATGGAAACATTCGGCCTCGGAGAGCTTGACACTTTTTGCCTTGGGATTTCCATTCTCAACGGCCTTCCCCTTTCCCTTGCCATGTTTCTTTGACGATTTCTTGAATTGGGACTTTTCTTTCCCTTTTCCTTTCTTAACTCCAAGAGACATGTTCTTTAACTTCATGGTTAAAACATCTCCCTTTTCACTCCCACTAGCCTCCATATCCCTCTCCGCTTGGGTGAGGAGTGCATGAATTTCATGGTAACTCTTATCCATGTCATTCATGTTGTAGTTTACCCTAAAGTGGGCAAACTTGGTGGGGAGTGAGTGAAGGATACGATCCACCACAAGAGTCTTAGGAATCTTACACCCTAGACGCTCTAGGATGTCAACATATTTGACCATTTTGAGTACATGGGGACCAACCTTTTGGCCCCTCTCAAGCTTAGCTTCAAAGAAGCGTGCCGCCGCATCGTATTGACGGACTTTTAGTGTTTGTGAAAACATAGTAATCATACGACTGAAAATCTCGTAAGCATTTAAAGAAATGCATGAAAGCTTGAGCTTTGGGGATATTGACCATATCAACACATTCTTGATATCATTCAACATCCTCACATAGTCATCATAGACGGTCCGCACCGCCGATGAAGCTCTTGCACTGGGCTCGATTGGAGGAGCATCGGTCAAGTAAGTGAGCACATTGTCGGACAACGCGGCACTTTTGATGCTGGATTCCCATTCAAGAAAGTTACTACCGTCATCTTTTAAAATACATTTGTCCATTACGGACCTTAGCCATGAATCTTTGCCTAGTGAAGTAGTCGATGGAGTTGATGAAGTTGCCATTGCGAATTAAAATGCTACAACAAAAAGGAAAAATTAACATTCATTGTTTTTAAAAAATACTTGTAAAAACATGTTTAGCAAGTTTTAGCATTTATATAATGACCTCCCACTAAATTATATAAATGATTCCAAGACCCAAATATTAAACAAAAATGAGCATCGCTTGGGCGAAACATCCCATAATTGTGTAAATTCGGTAAGTCACGTTGACTAATTCTACCTCTAAAACTCTTGGTCGACGAATTTCCTCAAATTCATCGACTAGCCCCGGAACACAAGACCGTCTTATATCCTGTTGAGTCCAACCAATTTTAGCATGTGATAACCGTTTACCACCCTACTTACCCAAGGTAAAAAAAGAACACCCCGCTTGGGCGAGCGTGGCTCTAATGAACAAGAGATTCATAGGTGTTACTAATTGGTAAGGCTAATCTCAATTTTAGTTATGTGAGAGATCTTGTCAATTTAGTCATAAATTCCTTACAAGTGAATTAATTCGGTGAATGTAAATGACGTGAATTGACAACCGCGAAAATAAAATGCATGTGAATGGCGATTTTGGCATGCGCGAAAATAAAACAAGCAAACATGTAAGCATATGAATAAATCCTAGTATGGCCACCTAGTTAATAAAAACTAGTCTATTACATTTCGGAAACCAACTCCTTGGTCCCTTGCCTCTTCATTCCATAAGTGGCTCTTCCTTGTGGGATTTGGAACACCTTCCAAAAATAGACTAAAATCTCGTTTGTAATCTTCTTTTGGAAACGCCGGTAAAATAACTATTACAAATGAATTACATAGCTATTCCTATTATACATTAATTAATAAAATAAATAAAACTATTAATTAATTACAAACCGACGATACGAGATCGTATTTAATTACAAACAAATCGATATTCCCATTCATTTCGGGTAATAACGATTAAAATTAACTAGGCCATACTAGGTACAATAAGATAAATACTTTGAATAAATGACAATCATTCATTAAACTTAAATAAATATGCTTAAAATGCTGTAAAAATGATGCCAAAATAGCCCTATCTATCATTCATTGGTATCCATCTCGGTTTTTGTGGATTTAATCGATTTTTAACATGTAAAAATCAATAATTAACTCTTAAATCTCATTTAAGTCCAAACTAATTGTCCAAACTGATTTGAACCTCAAAATTAGTCCTCACTAATTTTATGACAAATTATTAGTTTGATTTGGTGATAATTTGCTAATTTAATCGATAAAATCATAATATTTAAGTAAAAATCCAAAATAATTGAAACATTACCCAAACAATTGAAACAAAAATTTTTAGTATTCTCGAACACTCCCAAGAACACCAAAAAGTCAGAAAAATTGCCCAAAAATTCCGGATAAAGTTTGTGAAGAAAAAGATCGATATTTATCGGTTTTTAACCACTAAAACCAATAAACATCAAAACAAAGTGAAAACACACATGCAAAATCACTTTTGACATTTAAATAATATTCTTAAATGTACATAAATTTATCATGGGCAGAATCAAAAGTTTCAAAATTATGATTAATTAATTTGACTTTTATCGACTTTTAACTCAAAAAATCAATAAACATGCAAAACTTCGAAACAACCTTCAACTTTTTGCATACAATCAGTAGAAAATACGCATGAACTACCATAAACAATCCATGCACCGAATCAACGTTTAACTAATTTTAGTCAATTTTTCACTAAAATGCGACATTTTGACTCGGTTTTCTACCAAAAAACATTAAAAAAAGCAAAATAACTTTAAAAATCACCAAAACATTCCACAAACCTTTTGAGATCAGTAGGTATGCATGTCCCAAAAATTTCGTGCTAAAACCTCTTCTAACACAATTTTTTAGTTTTTATAAATTATCACATAATTCATTAAAATGCTTAAAATGAACATGCAAATTACAAGCCTAAGCTCTGATACCACTTGAAAGATCATAGATCCATATTAGACTCTCTAATAAAATTAATTTATCTCATAAATTGTTATTAAGGTGATCTATGTAACATGCATGCTAATATGAAAGCATAAAAAGAGAGTATAAGGAAAAACAATTTCCTTACATTGAATTTGTGGTAAAAGGGCACAAACTAGTTCACCTTACTAGCTTGTTTTTGAGCTTAAACCAAATGGAAGATCCTCCTTGCAAATCTTCAATAAGAAGATCTCCTTCTTGTTGCACCCAAGAACTAACCCAATAATAATAACAAGTTTTGAACTAGAACTTGTTAATATTGTTCCCTTGATAAATATTAGTAATATCACTAACTAATCTTAGTAATATTATTAATGTATACTAGTAATGAATTATTATTGTAGAGAGATAGAGAAATAATGTTCACATGCAAAATATGTAGAGTGTGTAAGTGAGGTAGAGTGAAATGTGAACAATATATGGAGTGTAAGGGAAGGGAAGTGGCGGGTGGAAGAGTGTGGAAGTGGACAATTTTTGTCTTATAATTTTATCTTACATCACATGCAAAATGTTGTATAAGATAAATTATGGTAGTATACAAAATAAGGTGAAATGATTATGTGAGTAATCATCCACTACTCTTATTTTACACGGTCCACTTGACCATTTACGGGTCCATGTTGGTTCTTATATTTGTCGCACAAACCCGTGTAATTTTTATTTTAAACATCGTATCATGTTTAAATACTTCCATAATTAATTCGTCCAATTCACTCCGTAAATATACGTGTACCACTACACATATTATTTACGTACTAATATTAATCACATTAATCAATTAGTACAATTTTAGTAAATTAACAGTTAATTAACTAAAACCCGTTTCCCAAAACTTATTATTTAATTATCGCATAATTAAATAATAACTGCCGCTCCTCGAGTTCGCAACTCGAAATCTCTCTAAAAATAATCGACTAACCTCTTAGTCTATAAATCAAGGGACTAAACAAATTGTATCTCATACAATTAATTAGTTATCAATTGGGGTTCGTTCCTTTAGGTGTGACCGAAAGGGTCGATTGATCACCGCCGTCTCACGACAATAACGTCAAACTCTAGTCAGCCAACCGTTATCGATTTACGTTAATCAACTGACGAGGATCAAATAATTAAATATCTGATGATATTCTATTAATGAGATTTATTATGTTAACGCACTATTGTGGAGGACACTAACTCCAACAGTAGGATGACAGGCAGTCCAGGACTCCAAATCTCTCATATGAGGAGACTCCTTCCACATATGTTGGCAGGTATATTTCTCCTAGTGTGTTCTTTGTCTCTCCACTGAATCCTACTAGGACATTTGATTTCTTTATGATCTAGCTTTCATCAATCTTCATTGCTTTCAGGATATCAAGCATGATCAGGTTAACTGAGCTGCCTCCATCTACTAGCATTCTTAGGACACGTGCAGTTCCTATTTGCATGCCAATAACCAAGCCATTGTGATGTAGGTCAGGGATTTCCTGCATGTCAGTATCATCAAAAGTAATCTGAGGTAAATTTTTAGGTTTAAAAGGAGATTTTATTTTTGACTCCCTGGCAATTTTCTTTGCAGCCGAACTGGTCAGGCCACAGATCTCAGATCCTCCATTGATGAATTTGACCTCATAGATGGGTGGTGCTGGGGGCAGGCCACGTTGTTGCCTTTCCTGATCTTTTCTTGCTCCATTGTCTTCCCTGCTTTTTGATGGCATCAGATCTTTTAAGTAGCCTTTCTTTAGTAGGTAGGCCACTTGCCTGCGCAATCCCAAACATTCTTCTGTTGTGTGCCCTATGTCCATGTGGAATTCACACCATCTTGTAGTGTCTTTCCTTGAGTTGGGGTTGTCTGTCTTCTTTGGCCACTTGACAATGTCTCCCATGTTGTCGAGCCTTTTGATTAACCCTGCAATTTCAACAGAGAAATTATACTCTTGAATAGGGGGATAAGTATAGGAATTACCTCGTTGTTCTTGTGCATAGTTGACTTTTGATCTGTGTAGATACCCAGTATCTGCTGAGACTCCAACAAACACCCGATGATTATCGGACTACTACATGTTTTGGAATCGCAGCGTTTGATCGACAGTTTGTGTACAACTTTACGTCGGAACACTTAAAACGATTTCGAAAATAAAACATCTCAAAACATTTCAAAAATACCTGGAGTGTTTAATGCACGGCGACGGGGTCACAATGACGCTAACTAGAGTCAAAACCGACACCGGACCAAAAACCGACTCGAAAATTCAAATCCCGACTCCAACAACGAGTCAAACCGACTCAACCACAAAAACAAAATATCTCAAGCCTTCTACCTTAAGTTTTCCCGGATTCATGAATGGTCAAGTACCAAACATGTGACTACAAAACCTAGGATAGAACAAATCATGATTGCGTTTGTTGTAAAAGCGACAACACAGCTCGAAGACCCGCGACGTGGCTTGCGCCTCTTTGAGCAGCCCAGGTGGCCACGTCGCTCAAAACTCACACAACCACTCATTCTCCTATAAATACCACTCAAATGCCACCCATTTGAGAACTTACGCGAGTGTCCGCCCCCTCTTTTCTCACTTAAAATTCTCGACTCGACTTCTTAAGTCACAACCTGACGCGTATTTACGACCTACCGATCGTAAATACGAGCCTTACACATTGTTTGGTACCGTCATCGTGCATTAAATAACTTGACCGACCACTACACCATCACTAAACTTTAACACACTCTTTTTACTTACCAAAACGGTTTTAAACCGAGTTTTTCCGATCAAACGAGTTGTTACACTTACGTCGGTCACTCGCCATAACCAAACATGTAAGTATGAGGGTGTAAAAATCCTCTTTTATTATGTTTTCATTTGTTTCATGACTCTAACATGCTAAAACATGCATAACATGAACCAAAACATGGAATAAACGAGTCAAAACTGATTTTTGGTATGAGGCAGAAGCCCCTTAGGTCGCCAACTGGCCCGCGCCTAAATGGGGTACTCAGACCAGAGATCAACCGTGTTTGTTCTCGTCATTTCCCTCAATCCACTTTTCATATTTGTAATCGGTTTTCACCATTTCAAGTATTTTCGAACCATTTCTATTTTATTGCACATGTTTTAACCATAAAGCATTTTTCACCCTTGGTTCCTCATACCATGACGGTTAAATCCGTGTTTCGGTGATAATATTTGGTTAATGACATTTAAAAGGTATTTTAAAACCTTTTATTTCATTTCTTTACATTTTGGAAGGTATTTTAAAGCCTTTCATCATTTCTTTACTTTTCAAACAAACATATTAGTCACCAACACAAAGTCATCCTTGGTTCTACATACCATGCCGGATTTTAACCCGGGTACGATGACGAGTATCGACTAATAACATTCAAACGGACTTAAAACAATTAGTCCATAATCATTTTCAAAACTATTCATGTCAAGCTTGTCAAATCGAACCCGACACCGAATATTATCAAAACAGTGATGATTATTCGAGTCTAGTTCTTCAAATCAACAAATGCGGTCTAAACGACCCCTTCAAATCAAACCGGGTTCAAATACCCATTTTCAACATGTTTTATAACATTTTCTAGATAGTCAGAACACGGCATACAACCGTTGGCTAACCCGTGCCTCAAGCAGGCCTATTCTTTCTCATTTTCAAAACCAGAGGGAGGCCCCTTACACCGCCGGCTGGCTCGCGCCTCTTATAGCCGCCTGGTACAGGGCCTGTTCCCTTCCAGCATTAGTCTAGGACGATCCCGACTCCGGATTAACCCGGATATAGGACGGATCAGACGACTATTCGATAATTCAAAACCATATTTGCAAAATGCTTTACTAAGACAAATGGATCACGTTGTGCACCCTAAACCTAATACGGTAAATGGATGTTTAATTTCCGTCTTGCATGCAAATCAATCATTAATCCAACCCGACATCTTATACTTGATACTTGGATTAAATCAACCGACTTAGAAAGCTCTCATATGTTAGGTTTAAATTATTGGATGCGCATTCATGCATTCAAACCGTTTTATCAACCTTTCCATTCAACCAACCAAGATCGATCAGTAGAGGCAGCTAAACGCGGGCGGGATTGGGTGTCTGATTAAAGGGCTTCCCAATACGTACCTTCACCTCTTACTCAGAAACTTTGGATAGTGGACGACCTTATCCAGGGCGTACGAGAGTCATTCTAGAGATAGGATGCTAAAGAGGGACGATTTCCTTATCTTTAGTACTTATGTCAAAACGCTGCTTTGTGCTTCGATTTGACCGAGGTATAAAGTGGAATTCGAACGGGTTCCAGGCATCCCACAAATGCTTGGTGGCGACTCCGAACATTTCTAATCGTTTCGAGACCCTTACCGAGACGAAACCGACCGATCTAAACGATCTGGTTGAAGGCATCTTTACGCCGCCGAGCGTGGCTTTCAAAAGACCGCTGCATGTCCACAGATCGGCTGGGCTTGCAGGTGGCCCGTGACTACGGATTGATAGGTGGCCCAAATCCACAGACCGAGACGTGGCCCATGTCCACAGATTGGCGACTCCGCTGGGGATTACTAGGACACTTACGTCTTTGTGATCCCTAGATGGTGAGACTCGAACGAGGTCTTGGTTGGAATGCATTGATTGATATTACGGTCACGGTCGGGTTCCTTGTCCGGGCCCATAACCTAACCCTTATCGACCAATTGGCTCGTTTCGTCGGCGTGAGTTTTCTCATCCCCGCGTTTCGAATCCCGATTGAGTCAAGCATACCATTGACGTTACACATTTCTGTTTCGTCAAAGAGCTTTCATTGTTGGAAATCTATAACTCATTATTTAACATATTCTTATATGTTTCAAATTTATTTAGTCATAAAATAAATTGCAAATCTTATGCATACAAACTAAAATAGATAAATGAAGAAATCATTTTCTCACCATATGAAACTCGGTCAAATGGGCACCAACAAGATCTCCTTCTTGTTAGTTCTTGAGCTTTCCAATATTGGATGAACATACATGACCTCAAAGTAGAAGCCCTCCAATTAGTAGCACCCAAGACTATCCCTTAAACCCACAAACTAATATGTACTAGATATTTATATTATGGTTTACCTTAAAATTGATTACTAATACTCATATATTACATTGATAATTTTTAGTAATCTTTTGAACAAATTTGAATCAAAAATTCATCCTTTTTGATGAAGATTTAAGAGAGAAATAATTCATGAACTTTTGCATGTGTTTTGAATGGTAGAGTGTGATAATCATAAAAGAACAAAAGCCCTCTCATTAGTAGAGAGGCCACGCGGTTTGGGTGAGGCAAAAGGGACCAATATTGGTCCTTCACTTTTCTTTTTGTTCTTTTCTATACCTTAGGCTTGTAAGGCTAGTAGTAGGTTAGTGATCATTAGCTTATTTTATCTCATAAAATAATTCACCCACTAACTCCCTTTACACTCTTATTTCGGTCCATTTTTATAAAATGGACAACCATTTTATTTTTGTCAATTTGTCATTTGTCACACAATATGTCACATGTAGTATGATACATGTTACTAATTAATTAAATGCATATTTATCACATAAATATCATTTTATAAATTAATTAAATTACATTCAACAAATTGACTAGTGATACTTGATCACTTAAATAAAATAGGTTATATAATTATAATTCACAATATCTTGTAATTATAATCAACCATTCATTCTTATCTTTATTGTTTCTCAAACAATAAACAATTTTAGTAATAAAGCATTTTATTTACTAAAATAAATCTTATTTAATCCCATTAAAATAAGATATCAATATTCTCTCTCACAAATTGAATTGTTCAATTTTAAGGAATTAATTAATCTGTATCGGTATACAATTAATTAACCTTTTCAATTAAGGGAATCGTCCTTTAGGTGTGACCTCAAGGGATACACTGATCACCACCGTCGCACGACAAGTAATGTCAAACTCTAGCTTGACCAATCATTACCGATAAGTGTGGACCAGTTGACTATATATATTATGTATCATCCCTTCCGTATTCTTGTAATGAGATTTAACAATGATATTTAAATCATGTGATCGCACCATTGTTGAGGACACATTTCCCAACAATCTCCCACTTGTCCTCGACAAGTGTGCGTCACCAATTCTCTTGTCCTATTACTATCTCCCACTCAATGCAAGGTGTCTTTCGGGTCGTACTTGCAAGTGATCATATCGAGAGTGGTTTCCTCGATCTGGAGAATAACTGATTGACCGGAATTTATCCACCATGGATACCTTCCAAGCGTGGCCACGCATTATTTCCAGTTCATTACTCCTCGAGTGGCCCTGAGATATTGTTTTAACCCTGACAAGAGGGTGGACAATTCGTATCGCACTTATTCCCTTCGACTAGCCACAGCCATCATAACCCAAAATATGCCCATTTGACCCCATTTACGAAGGTCGTAGTAACACAAATCAAAGTTAATCTGAAACTGTGCCATCTTAGGCGAATAGTCTTTAGTCAAAAGAATCGACTCATTAGAATACTATAGTAGCTCTTGCCACGACCAGGCTATATAAATTTGCCAGAACTCTATAAGCGGTCACTGCCCGACAAAGTGTTCCTAACAGTCTGTCTATGTGATCGACTAGTCATCTCACATGACTCTATGGCACTTGAACTTGCCATCAATCGCATCACACTTTAGTCACTTCGAGACGTCACCTCATACAAGCGACTATGGGCTAAAACTATGTTAATCCGGGTTCACTTTAACGGGGTTCAATGTTATCTCTACAACCCGTTTGGATGTAACAAAGTATAACAAAAGAGTTTTAAAGTAAAACTCGAACGACAAAAGTGATTATCACATATGAATAGTCAATGCCTGATTACTATTTCATGTTCTATAATCTAATTTGATCTTGATTGTAGTTGTTCATCTCAATTTAATTGAAATGACATGACTTATCATGTTAAGCCTATGAGAAGGCTTTGGTTAGTAGGTTTTATCAACTTCTTGTACCTTATTCAACCTTACTACATATTCGTTTTCCTTTGTAATGTATACATTTGCATCACAAAATTCTCTGAGTACGTGTCGAGATCCAATCAAGACATAGGTCCTCTAGCCTAAGAATAGCTCCCACTGTTTTCACAGTGTGCGGGACTCATCCTCTTGCATATCTCATGATTGCAAGTGTACTCAATTTCCGTTGTAAACATTTCTCATTGTTCTTTATTGCCTAGAACGATTCTAGAAAATTTATTTCTTAATTAACATAGCCACAATGTTATCTTAACCATCCTAATGTGTTTTGATTATGGTTTTGTCAGAAACCATGTGCAATCTGAATTGTCAATTGTCACTTGTGTAACACCCTTCCACAAAATTGCATCATAAACACTTTGCTTTACTTCCTTAATGCTTCTGCAAGCACTTAAGGGTAATATTTATGGCTTACTTGGTAAAGATTACTTAAATTAGATTTTGAAAACAACTCATCATACTCAAAGTATATGAAGTGTTATACATCATTACTCATTTAATTGATCCGGCAGTGGAAGCAAATGAAATCAATCAAATATGTTCAATTTAATTGAACTAGTCATGAATCTTATCAACATAAGACTTCTTATTGATGCTAATATCATGTGAATTTATCTTCATAAAACCGGATATTCAAGATGTATTATAATACTCCAAAAGTCTTAAATCATTCGCAATGATCAATATGTCATCCACATATAAGACTAATAAAAATTTCCGTAACTCCCACTAAACTCCATGTATAAACACAACTTCTCGACTTATCGAGAAAAGTTTTATAACATGATCAAAACATTGATTCTAACTCATTGATGTCCTACTTAAGACCATCTCTTAAGTTGCACATTATCTTAGGATTGCAAGAATCTATAAAACTCATGACATGTATTGAATACATTCCTTCTTTTGAAGAAGTGGGTTTTAGATTCACATGTTGTATGCGTATCCTCATAATGAAATACAATCCCTAAGAAGATCCAAATAGACTGAAGCATTTCAATTAGTGCAAAACCCTTTGCAACCAATCTTGCTTTGAAATCTCTCTTTATTAGTGCAAAACCCTTTGTCACTAATCAAGCCCTTTTGTTTCGGATTTTCATGGCTCTAAGCCTTGTATTGAGTTATGACTTAAACACTCTTATGTAAGTCATATGTTCATTACTTTCTAGAAGTAATCAACTTGAATCAAACAATTTCTTTTGTAAGTTATAAGCTCTTTACTTTCTTAAAAGTAGCATGAATTCATCATTTTTAACAAGTGACGAATTTAACCTCCTAGGTTTTGAAGAAACAATGTCTTACACAAAACGTCTCATGTAGCCAAGAAAGACCAGTTTCTTGCGACATAACATTCTCTGTGACATTCTTTGTGGCTCTTGAATAATTTCTCCCACTCTGTCTTCTAGAAATAAACTTGTTTTTTAGAAAGACAGCTTCACGAGCCGCAAACCCGTCGTACTCGTGATAATTGAAAAGGGAAAAATGAGCATTTGTTTCTTGTGAAAACTTACAAACATGGTACCCTTACCATTTCATATCTCATATGATTCGATTTAGTGGAAAAATAATTTAGACAAAAATGATAAAATCCCCAAAAGGATCAAGTAACTAAAGTAACTTGATTGAAGTCCAAACCATATCGAATAGCATTTGATTTCTTATCCAACCACACATTATTCCATAATGCGTGCTAAGAGAGATTAACTTGTGATACTATATCACATTTCCTTTGGCTTATATCAAAGTCTTCACTTTGATAATCCCATCACGACTAAATCGTGATTCCTTGAACTCTTTAAACTTCTTCAAAGATTTTTCTATTTACCTTATTAAGTGAACATATTAGCGTCAACTTAAATCATTGGTAAAAGAAAATGATCAACCTATTTTGGATCGATGATTTACAACCTCGATCTCCTTTTCAACCAAAAGGCACGAGACATCTTGCTTTGAATACAAGATACGCATATACCATTAACAATCTAATGGTTTCAAGAGTACTCGATAACTCTTTGCGTTCATCATTCCAAAATTTAAGGTTTAATCTTGGGTTACCAATTTGAATCTTACATCATCTACATGATATATCATTCTAGTTTGGTTTAGAATATAATCACCTTGATAATGGGCTAGCCATACATCAAATCGTGGTGTATGGGGTCACAAAAGTGAAAACCTCTTTTGTATCTTAACAAGTTTATATTCTTATTTAGAGTTTATGCACTTAATAGTCACAATTAAGTACAACTTTAAATCCAAAAACTAGATTGAGTGCACAATTACTCTATCTCTCGACATTATTGTTGCTAGTCGTCATATTCTAATCATCTTATGTGTCGAATACAATGATTAAAACCTCCCTTTGGTTTCTAATATATTGGAAGTGGTACTAGCAAAATTTATGTTTAATCAAATAAACATTTAAAGAAGAAGGTCCCATTAGATGTCCCACAACTAACTTGTTGATTCTTCAATAATTTGGGGTAGTTTCCTTTCTTGTGTCCAACATTTAAGACAATGGAAACTTTATTGGTCGGGATTGATAGGTTTAGTATCGTCATTTCTCAATGACTTTACTTTTAACATTACCTTGTATCAATTCCATTATTATCTTTACTTCTTGAACCTCGTCCTCATCTTAACGGTTTAAGAGAATGCTCCCACTCATTTCAATGAGTCTTTGCTTTGAGAAGCAAAATTGAATTCATGAAGATTACTCTTCATTTGTTCGTTTTAGTCTTAAAACTTTCATTGAAGTGGTTGCGTTATTTTGGTCAATTATGAATTCTGAAAATCTAATCACCAAAACAATTTATCGCTTCAAGGTACTTAATTCAATTAAGTATATGAAACATAATCCATTGTAAGTAGAAGTGTTAGTCAAGAATCAAAAACTTGTTTGATAATGAATAACTTTAATCTATACTCTTTACAAGAGATCCTTAGCAATGGTTCGTTTGAGGTTTTAGAAGCAAATTCAAATTTTGTCTTTAGTTACGATGTTTTAATGGAGATTTGTATCAAAATCGAAATGATATCGTATATGAATTGTGGTAAAGAAATAGAACAATATAAAAACGGAATAGTGGAAAACTTAACATTTATCGTTTTATTAATACTTGTAAATAACAAGTAAAGCATTTACATAGTGACCTCTACCCAACTATGATAAATGATTCCGAGATCCAAATTCATATTAACTTGGGCACGGGATAGCCGATGGAACCCTTATCAATATAACTCGGTGGACTAACTCTTTAATCGATTCTACTTTTAGAACTCTCGGTCGATAAAATTACTCTAATATTTATCTATAGCCCGGTACACATGCGGCTACGGTCGCGAATACTTCCGTTGAGCTCAATCCAAATTTCGAATAAATGTGTCCATGATCCAAATCCACATCAACTTGGGCACGGGATAGCCGATGAAACCCTCATCAACACGAATTCGGTGGATAGACATTTATCACCCACTTCCCCTACGTAACAAGGTTTGTACCCGGGATAGCTGAGTGCACTCCCTCATGAAATAGGTTTTCATGGTTTCTACTTTTTGGTAAGGCTATGTCTCAATTGTTTAATTTTAGCGAGAGGTCATGTCAATTTATTATCTATCACGTTTTAAGTGAACTAAAGCGGTGAACTACGATAATTCTAATTGACACGGTCGATAAACTCGATTATATGAAAATACATGTTTTAGTTATGGCGATTTAGCGATGCATGCAACATATAAATAAAATGCAAAGCATAAAAATAAATCCTAGTATGGCCTTCCTAAAATAGAAAAACTATTTAACTATTACATATTCGGAAACCAACTCCATTGGTCCCTTGAACTTCGGTTGAGGCACACATCTCGAGGTAACACCGTCTTTAATGGATTTCCTTCTTGAGTGACACCGTCTTCAAGTAACTCCGAAATAAATAAATTTCATAACAAATTACATAATTTCCTATTATACATTTGTAATTAAAATAAAAATAAATCTATTAAATTACAAAACGGTGATACGAGATCACAATAAATTACAACCGAATCGATATTCCCATACATTTCGGGTAATACCAATTAAAAACTAAGGCCATACTAAGTAAAATTACATAATTCAAAAATTACATAAAATAAAATTATGACAATCATAAATAAAATGCAGCATTATAATATTTATGAACATGCCCAATTTTATGCTAAATCGCCTTTAAGGAGCCAATATCGTATATAAAACGGTTTTTACGGATTTGCGTGATTCAACTTTATAAAATCACAATAAATTACATAAAATCATATTTATGCACAAGTTAATTACCCTAACTTCTTAGGACTCAAAATTAGTCTTCACTAACCATTTGACCATAATTAACTCATATTTCTTAATATTGTTCATAAAAGGACTCAAAATTACAATAAAAATGCTATAAACTTCAAATAAATCACAAAAATTTCAAATAAATTTGAAATTTGAAATTTAAACTCATGAACATTCTAGAAAAATACCATGACACTCATAATATTCAAAAACTTAGGTTAAAAATTTCGAAAGTTATCGGGAAAAACAATGTTGCGGTTTATCGGATTTATCAATAAAAATCATTAAAACATGAGAAAAATTATATTCAACAACTTTTCAATTTTAGATCTGAAAAAGATAATAAAATACAACATGTGACGTTTTTCCTTAGTCATGAAGTATGTTTTAGCAATTATTCACTAATTAAGTCACTATTTATGCTATTTTTCATCAAAAATCCATAAATCATGCATGAAGACTTCATTATAGCCTATTATTTTACACACATCGTGTAAAATTTCATGTGACAACATACTAAATTTCTATGACCAGATTCGAAATATTTCTCATATTAACCTATTTATCATTTAAATTCGATTTTTAACATGAAAAATCCATATTTCGAGCATAAGAACTCATAAAATTATGAAAATTTCCAGATCAACTAAAAATAATATATGTGAAAACATATCCAAAAACCACTGGAAAATTCTAAGTTTAGCTAATTTTCGTCCAAAAATGACATTTTTATCATAAAAATCACATTTTAATGTCAATATTATATAAAATGAACAATTAAATCCATAAATTATACCAAAATATCCTAAAACATTTTAGGACCAGAAACTTTAACACGCATTATAAATTTCGTGATATTTCATAATAAACACAAATTTATAAGTTTTGTTTGTTAATCATATAACTCGGAAAAACAATAACCGATTTGCATGAAAACAACCTTATGCTCTTGATACCGCTTGTTGGAAATCTATATCTTATTATTTAACATATTCTTATATGTTTCAAATTTATTTAGTCATAAAATAAATTGCAAATCTTATGCATGCAAACTAAAATAGATAAATGAAGAAATCATTTTCTCACCATATGAAACTCGGTCAAATGGGCACCAACAAGATCTCCTTCTTGTTAGTTCTTGAGCTTTCCAATATTGGATGAGCATACATGACCTCAAAGTAGAAGCCCTCCAATTAGTAGCACCCAAGACTATCCCTTAAACCCACAAACTAATATGTACTAGATATTTATATTGTGGTTTACCTTAAAATTGATTACTAATACTCATATATTACATTGATAATTTTTAGTAATCTTTTGAACAAATTTGAATCAAAAATTCATCCTTTTTGATGAAGATTTAAGAGAGAAATAATTCATGAACATTTGCATGTGTTTTGAATGGTAGAGTGTGATAGTCATAAAAGAACAAAAGCCCTCTCATTAGTAGAGAGGCCACACGGTTTGGGTGAGGCAAAAGGGACCAATATTGGTCCTTCACTTTTCTTTTTGTTCTTTTCTATACCTTAGGCTTGTAAGGCTAGTAGTAGGTTAGTGATCATTAGCTTATTTTATCTCATAAAATAATTCACCCACTAACTCCCTTTACACTCTTATTTCAGTCCATCTTTATAAAATGGACTACCATTTTATTTTTGTCAATTTGTCATTTGTCACACAATATGTCACATGTAGTATGATACATGTTACTAATTAATTAAATGCATATTTATCACATAAATATCATTTTATAAATTAATTAAATTACATTCAACAAATTGACTAGTGATACTTGATCACATAAATAAAATGGGTCATATAATTATAATTCACAATATCTTGTAATTATAATCAACCATTCATTCTTATCTTTATTGTTTCTCAAACAATAAACAATTTTAGTAATAAAGCATTTTATTTACTAAAATAAATCTTATTTATTCCCATTACAATAAGATATCAATATTCTCTCTCACAAATTAAATTGTTCAATTTTAAGGAATTAATTAATCTGTATCGGTATACAATTAATTAACCTTTTCAATTAAGGGAATCGTCCTTTAGGTGTGACCTCAAGAGATCAATTGATCACCACCGTCGCACGACAGTAATGTCAAACTCTAGCCACCCAATCATTACCGATAAGTGTGGACCAGTTGACTATATATATTATGTATCATCCCTTCCGTATTCTTGTAATGAGATTTAACAATGATATTTAAATCATGTGATTGCACCATTGTTGAGGACACATTTCCCAACATTCATCACTTTCGAGCACGAGGCTAGGGCACCCTCCTTACACATTTTGTTTGGATTGGTATCCTCTCGCAAATCGGGGTTTGATTGCTTGGTGTGTAACCCACCCTTTTAAGCCAAAACCCGTGTCAGCATAATGCATAATATAATGAACTGTGAGTGCTTATGTGCTATCTGATCATAAGTCCTTCCGTGTCATTTTCAAAGTTTCAAAACACCCTTTTTGCGCCGTTATAATGGCCATTTCAAACCTCGACCTTTCGCCGACCGATACACGCCTTTCTAGGCCGTCGTGATGACGATTTTCAAACCCGGTTTTGTATAACCATTTTAACACGCCTTTCTAGGCCGTCGTAATGACGATTTTCAAACCCGGTTTTGTATAACCATTTCAACACGCCTTTCTAGGCCGTCGTAATGACGATTTTCAAACCCGGTTTTGTATAACCATTTCAACACGCCTTTCTAGGCCTTCGTAATGACGATTTTCAAACTCGGTTTTGTATAACCATTTAAAAACGCCTTTTTACGCCGTTATAATCGCCGCGTCTAGACACGGATTTTAACCCGTTTCGCGCCGACAATGGCTTTCTTTCAAAACCCGAGAAAAGCACACACCCTTTTTTCGAGACACCTTCGGGATCCCGACGACCATACACCGTCCCCGAGACCTTTTCAAACATTTCAAACTCGATTTTCAAAACATACAATTTTGAATTTCAAAACCGTCTTGGGAAACAATGCACTGTTTTCTGAGCCGACTCAAACTCAAACCGTCTTTTGCAAATAAACTTAAGACAACCCTTTTCAACTGATCGACTTGCGGAGATCTTTATCTTCTGAAGCCGCGCATTAAAGCGACAAATGAATCTTTTTGAAAATTTCTATTTTCGAAAACTTCAGTCCACCACTCCAATTCCGTCTCGTGTCTATCGAGTCAAAGCAAACGTACTTATGGGTCTTTACTTATGAGTCGTCTCACCACGAGACCCGTCCAATGGCGTCGCGCCGTTATATTGGACTCGTGTCAAAGGTTCGGTCAAACACCGTCACGTCATAAATCGAGTCAGCACCGAGGGACCACACACGGTCACCCCGTCTTGTTGAGTCGATCTTTGTCTCGTCCTCTGCGTTGTCTGCGTTCGGTCTTGGAACCGTGTCGGATTGAGTTGTAATGTGAGCCGTTTTTATGCCTAAGAGCCATGGCCCTGTCTTCAGCTTCGTCCAACAACAACAATGATAACAACAGAGATGTCACAACTGATCAGCTAGCCAGCCTGCTTACCGCTCTTAAGGTCACCCTGGATCGCGTCGAGACCTGTATCGACGCCCTGGAAAACAAGGAAACTGGGGAACATAATACCCCACCTCTGACTGAGACTGAAAAGAGACTGAAACTCTTGGAAGAACAGCTCCTAGCCCGGGGTAACAACATCCATCTTGAGAATAATTGAAGGTTCGAACCTGTTGAGGACCAGTTACCTGACAACTTCACCCTGACCGATGTGCCTAAATTCAAGGGAGTGGAGGACCCACTCAACCACATTCGTGCTTTCAAAGACTACATGGCCATTAAGGGGGTCAAACAGGAGCTTTTTACCAGGATCTTCCCATCCTCTTTGGAGCCGATTCCTCGCCAATGGTACTACTCCTTGGATCCGAAAAACCTTACCACTTGGGATGAGATCGCAGTTGAGTTTGCCAAACAGTATGCCGACAATGTCGAGATCCAGGCCAACACCCGTACTCTCGAGGTGCTAACCCAAAACGACAAGGAAGGATTCACTGAGCGTCAACTTAAATCATTGGTAAAAGAAAATGATCAACCTATTTTGGATCGATGATTTACAACCTCGATCTCCTTTTCAACCAAAAGGCACGAGACATCTTGCTTTGAATACAAGATACGCATATACCATTAACAATCTAATGGTTTCAAGAGTACTCGATAACTCTTTGCGTTCATCATTCCAAAATTTAAGGTTTAATCTTGGGTTACCAATTTGAATCTTACATCATCTACATGATATATCATTCTAGTTTGGTTTAGAATATAATCACCTTGATAATGGGCTAGCCATACATCAAATCGTGGTGTATGGGGTCACAAAAGTGAAAACCTCTTTTGTATCTTAACAAGTTTATATTCTTATTTAGAGTTTATGCACTTAATAGTCACAATTAAGTACAACTTTAAATCCAAAAACTAGATTGAGTGCACAATTACTCTATCTCTCGACATTATTGTTGCTAGTCGTCATATTCTAATCATCTTATGTGTCGAATACAATGATTAAAACCTCCACTGGTTTCTAATATTGACGAAGTGGTACTAGCAAAATTTATGTTTAATCAAATAAACATTTAAAGAAGAAGGTCCCATTAGATGTCCCACAACTAACTTGTTGATTCTTCAATAATTTGGGGTAGTTTCCTTTCTTGTGTCCAACATTTAAGACAATGGAAACTTTATTGGTCGGGATTGATAGGTTTAGTATCGTCATTTCTCAATGACTTTACTTTTAACATTACCTTGTATCAATTCCATTATTATCTTTACTTCTTGAACCTCGTCCTCATCTTAACGGTTTAAGAGAATGCTCCCACTCATTTCAATGAGTCTTTGCTTTGAGAAGCAAAATTGAATTCATGAAGATTACTCTTCATTTGTTCGTTTTAGTCTTAAAACTTTCATTGAAGTGGTTGCGTTATTTTGGTCAATTATGAATTCTGAAAATCTAATCACCAAAACAATTTATCGCTTCAAGGTACTTAATTCAATTAAGTATATGAAACATAATCCATTGTAAGTAGAAGTGTTAGTCAAGAATCAAAAACTTGTTTGATAATGAATAACTTTAATCTATACTCTTTACAAGAGATCCTTAGCAATGGTTCGTTTGAGGTTTTAGAAGCAAATTCAAATTTTGTCTTTAGTTACGATGTTTTAATGGAGATTTGTATCAAAATCGAAATGATATCGTATATGAATTGTGGTAAAGAAATAGAACAATATAAAAACGGAATAGTGGAAAACTTAACATTTATCGTTTTATTAATACTTGTAAATAACAAGTAAAGCATTTACATAGTGACCTCTACCCAACTATGATAAATGATTCCGAGATCCAAATTCATATTAACTTGGGCACGGGATAGCCGATGGAACCCTTATCAATATAACTCGGTGGACTAACTCTTTAATCGATTCTACTTTTAGAACTCTCGGTCGATAAAATTACTCTAATATTTATCTATAGCCCGGTACACATGCGGCTACGGTCGCGAATACTTCCGTTGAGCTCAATCCAAATTTCGAATAAATGTGTCCATGATCCAAATCCACATCAACTTGGGCACGGGATAGCCGATGAAACCCTCATCAACACGAATTCGGTGGATAGACATTTATCACCCACTTCCCCTACGTAACAAGGTTTGTACCCGGGATAGCTGAGTGCACTCCCTCATGAAATAGGTTTTCATGGTTTCTACTTTTGGTAAGGCTATGTCTCAATTGTTTAATTTTAGCGAGAGGTCATGTCAATTTATTATCTATCACGTTTTAAGTGAACTAAAGCGGTGAACTACGATAATTCTAATTGACACGGTCGATAAACTCGATTATATGAAAATACATGTTTTAGTTATGGCGATTTAGCGATGCATGCAACATATAAATAAAATGCAAAGCATAAAAATAAATCCTAGTATGGCCTTCCTAAAATAGAAAAACTATTTAACTATTACATATTCGGAAACCAACTCCATTGGTCCCTTGAACTTCGGTTGAGGCACACATCTCGAGGTAACACCGTCTTTAATGGATTTCCTTCTTGAGTGACACCGTCTTCAAGTAACTCCGAAATAAATAAATTTCATAACAAATTACATAATTTCCTATTATACATTTGTAATTAAAATAAAAATAAATCTATTAAATTACAAAACGGTGATACGAGATCACAATAAATTACAACCGAATCGATATTCCCATACATTTCGGGTAATACCAATTAAAAACTAAGGCCATACTAAGTAAAATTACATAATTCAAAAATTACATAAAATAAAATTATGACAATCATAAATAAAATGCAGCATTATAATATTTATGAACATGCCCAATTTTATGCTAAATCGCCTTTAAGGAGCCAATATCGTATATAAAACGGTTTTTACGGATTTGCGTGATTCAACTTTATAAAATCACAATAAATTACATAAAATCATATTTATGCACAAGTTAATTACCCTAACTTCTTAGGACTCAAAATTAGTCTTCACTAACCATTTGACCATAATTAACTCATATTTCTTAATATTGTTCATAAAAGGACTCAAAATTACAATAAAAATGCTATAAACTTCAAATAAATCACAAAAATTTCAAATAAATTTGAAATTTGAAATTTAAACTCATGAACATTCTAGAAAAATACCATGACACTCATAATATTCAAAAACTTAGGTTAAAAATTTCGAAAGTTATCGGGAAAAACAATGTTGCGGTTTATCGGATTTATCAATAAAAATCATTAAAACATGAGAAAAATTATATTCAACAACTTTTCAATTTTAGATCTGAAAAAGATAATAAAATACAACATGTGACGTTTTTCCTTAGTCATGAAGTATGTTTTAGCAATTATTCACTAATTAAGTCACTATTTATGCTATTTTTCATCAAAAATCCATAAATCATGCATGAAGACTTCATTATAGCCTATTATTTTACACACATCTTGTAAAATTTCATGTGACAACATACTAAATTTCTATGACCAGATTCGAAATATTTCTCATATTAACCTATTTATCATTTAAATTCGATTTTTAACATGAAAAATCCATATTTCGAGCATAAGAACTCATAAAATTATGAAAATTTCCAGATCAACTAAAAATAATATATGTGAAAACATATCCAAAAACCACTGGAAAATTCTAAGTTTAGCTAATTTTCGTCCAAAAATGACATTTTTATCATAAAAATCACATTTTAATGTCAATATTATATAAAATGAACAATTAAATCCATAAATTATACCAAAATATCCTAAAACATTTTAGGACCAGAAACTTTAACACGCATTATAAATTTCGTGATATTTCATAATAAACACAAATTTATAAGTTTTGTTTGTTAATCATATAACTCGGAAAAACAATAACCGATTTGCATGAAAACAACCTTATGCTCTTGATACCGCTTGTTGGAAATCTATATCTTATTATTTAACATATTCTTATATGTTTCAAATTTATTTAGTCATAAAATAAATTGCAAATCTTATGCATGCAAACTAAAATAGATAAATGAAGAAATCATTTTCTCACCATATGAAACTCGGTCAAATGGGCACCAACAAGATCTCCTTCTTGTTAGTTCTTGAGCTTTCCAATATTGGATGAGCATACATGACCTCAAAGTAGAAGCCCTCCAATTAGTAGCACCCAAGACTATCCCTTAAACCCACAAACTAATATGTACTAGATATTTATATTGTGGTTTACCTTAAAATTGATTACTAATACTCATATATTACATTGATAATTTTTAGTAATCTTTTGAACAAATTTGAATCAAAAATTCATCCTTTTTGATGAAGATTTAAGAGAGAAATAATTCATGAACATTTGCATGTGTTTTGAATGGTAGAGTGTGATAGTCATAAAAGAACAAAAGCCCTCTCATTAGTAGAGAGGCCACACGGTTTGGGTGAGGCAAAAGGGACCAATATTGGTCCTTCACTTTTCTTTTTGTTCTTTTCTATACCTTAGGCTTGTAAGGCTAGTAGTAGGTTAGTGATCATTAGCTTATTTTATCTCATAAAATAATTCACCCACTAACTCCCTTTACACTCTTATTTCAGTCCATCTTTATAAAATGGACTACCATTTTATTTTTGTCAATTTGTCATTTGTCACACAATATGTCACATGTAGTATGATACATGTTACTAATTAATTAAATGCATATTTATCACATAAATATCATTTTATAAATTAATTAAATTACATTCAACAAATTGACTAGTGATACTTGATCACATAAATAAAATGGGTCATATAATTATAATTCACAATATCTTGTAATTATAATCAACCATTCATTCTTATCTTTATTGTTTCTCAAACAATAAACAATTTTAGTAATAAAGCATTTTATTTACTAAAATAAATCTTATTTATTCCCATTACAATAAGATATCAATATTCTCTCTCACAAATTAAATTGTTCAATTTTAAGGAATTAATTAATCTGTATCGGTATACAATTAATTAACCTTTTCAATTAAGGGAATCGTCCTTTAGGTGTGACCTCAAGAGATCAACTGATCACCACCGTCGCACGACAGTAATGTCAAACTCTAGCCAGCCAATCATTACCGATAAGTGTGGACCAGTTGACTATATATATTATGTATCATCCCTTCCGTATTCTTGTAATGAGATTTAACAATGATATTTAAATCATGTGATTGCACCATTGTTGAGGACACATTTCCCAACATTCATCACTTTCGAGCACGAGGCTAGGGCACCCTCCTTACACATTTTGTTTGGATTGGTATCCCTCTCGCAAATCGGGGTTTGATTGTTTGGTGTGTAACCCACCCTTTTAAGCCAAAACCCGTGTCAGCATAATGCATAATATAATGAACTGTGAGTGCTTATGTGCTATCTGATCATAAGTCCTTCCGTGTCATTTTCAAAGTTTCAAAACACCCTTTTTGCGCCGTTATAATGGCCATTTCAAACCTCGGCCTTTCGCCGACCGATACACGCCTTTCTAGGCCGTCGTGATGACGATTTTCAAACCCGGTTTTGTATAACCATTTTAACACGCCTTTCTAGGCCGTCGTAATGACGATTTTCAAACCCGGTTTTGTATAACCATTTCAACACGCCTTTCTAGGCCGTCGTAATGACGATTTTCAAACCCGGTTTTGTATAACCATTTCAACACGCCTTTCTAGGCCTTCGTAATGACGATTTTCAAACTCGGTTTTGTATAACCATTTAAAAACGCCTTTTTACGCCGTTATAATCGCCGCGTCTAGACACGGATTTTAACCCGTTTCGCGCCGACAATGGCTTTCTTTCAAAACCCGAGAAAAGCACACACCCTTTTTTCGAGACACCTTCGGGATCCCGACGACCATACACCGTCCCCGAGACCTTTTCAAACATTTCAAACTCGATTTTCAAAACATACAATTTTGAATTTCAAAACCGTCTTGGGAAACAATGCACTGTTTTCTGAGCCGACTCAAACTCAAACCGTCTTTTGCAAATAAACTTAAGACAACCCTTTTCAACTGATCGACTTGCGGAGATCTTTATCTTCTGAAGCCGCGCATTAAAGCGACAAATGAATCTTTTTGAAAATTTCTATTTTCGAAAACTTCAGTCCACCACTCCAATTCCGTCTCGTGTCTATCGAGTCAAAGCAAACGTACTTATGGGTCTTTACTTATGAGTCGTCTCACCACGAGACCCGTCCAATGGCGTCGCGCCGTTATATTGGACTCGTGTCAAAGGTTCGGTCAAACACCGTCACGTCATAAATCGAGTCAGCACCGAGGGACCACACACGGTCACCCCGTCTTGTTGAGTCGATCTTTGTCTCGTCCTCTGCGTTGTCTGCGTTCGGTCTTGGAACCGTGTCGGATTGAGTTGTAATGTGAGCCGTTTTTATGCCTAAGAGCCATGGCCCTGTCTTCAGCTTCGTCCAACAACAACAATGATAACAACAGAGATGTCACAACCGATCGCCTAGCCACCGCTTACCGCTCTTAAGGTCACCCTGGATCGCGTCGAGACCTGTATCGACGCCCTGGAAAACAAGGAAACTGGGGAACATAATACCCCACCTCTGACTGAGACTGAAAAGAGACTGAAACTCTTGGAAGAACAGCTCCTAGCCCGGGGTAACAACATCCATCTTGAGAATAATTGAAGGTTCGAACCTGTTGAGGACCAGTTACCTGACAACTTCACCCTGACTGATGTGCCTAAATTCAAGGGAGTGGAGGACCCACTCAACCACATTCGTGCTTTCAAAGACTACATGGCCATTAAGGGGGTCAAACAGGAGCTTTTTACCAGGATCTTCCCATCCTCTTTGGAGCCGATTCCTCGCCAATGGTACTACTCCTTGGATCCGAAAAACCTTACCACTTGGGATGAGATCGCAGTTGAGTTTGCCAAACAGTATGCCGACAATGTCGAGATCCAGGCCAACACCCGTACTCTCGAGGTGCTAACCCAAAACGACAAGGAAGGATTCACTGAGTTCCTAACCCGTTGGAGGAGGGTGAGTACTCAGTTAGTCAGTAAGCCGAGTGAATCAACTCTGGTGGAGAAAGTTGTCAACAACCTCCGCCCGGTTTATGCCAACCTACTGAGGTATCAGAATATCAAAACTTTTCAAGATCTGCAGATTCTGGGGACACGTATTGAGGACGACCTCTGAAAGGGTGTCTTAGCAAAGACCACTGGCAGGGGTTATCAAGGATCCACCTCAACCGGATCTCGCCCTTACGGTCAGACAAACAAGATTGATGAGGTTAACCTCGTCGAACCATCTGCCAAGAAAACTGAACGCCCCCAGAGAGTGTTCACCAACATAGGGTCGACTTATGCAAGTGCCTTGAAAAGGCTCATGGACCAAGGGAAGTTACAACCGATCGGACCCACCCCGGATCCGACCGATGCCAAGAAATCCCGATTTTGGAACCCCAATGCCTACTGCCAGTATCATCGAGGGAAAGGGCATGATACCGAAAATTGCTTCAAACTCAAGCACCTCATTCAAGACATGATTGAGAAGGGAGATTTGCCTTTACCCCCACCAACTAAGCTGAACAACAAGACGAACCCCCTGGGAATTCACGCCATCTCTGACGATGAGCCGACCCTAGACTGGTCTCATCTCATCTTGCCGATTGACGACGAGGTGAATGTTCTGGAAAAGGATCCTTCAGACGGAGTGTTTGTGTTCAGTGCTGCCACCATGCTCACTATGTTTCAACAAGTCCAGGAGGCCATAGCCAGCCTCTCTGAGAGAATCACCCGACTCGACGATGCCTATCGTCGACTCATCTTCAATTCCCCAACACCGCATCCGAGAGAGAATTCCCCAAGCATTCAAAACTACCCGCCCCAGGATGGATTTCTCCCGCGACCATTCTGGCATAGACCTCACGAAAACTACCCTTAAAATAACTACCCCCACAAAAATCGCCCTCACAAAAATATTTCCCACAAGAATTACCCACCGAGGAATACCCCTCCAAGGTATCCTCGAGACTCTGAAATTAACGGCATATGGCGGGATGATGTTGAGGATGTCTATGTCATCCCGGGGAAGGAAAAGCGGACGAAGGAAATCGGACATCTCACCCGGTCCGGACGTCCCTATCAGAATCCGAGCAATCCAACGGTCGTTCCAACAACAAATGACCAAGTCGTCCCGGAAGCGGACACTCAACCAAAGGCCCCCGAGAATTCAATCCTGAAACAACTTCAGAAAGCAAAAGCCGAAATCTCGATTTGGCAGCTAATCGCAACGTCGTTTGAGCATCGACAGGCCTTGCTGCAGGTCTTGGGGAAATTAACCGTGTCCTCCACCTCCTCCCCAGAAGAAATAGTGGCGCACATGACGAGGGACGCCCCTGATCTGAGTAACCCGGTCGTCTTCTCCGACGAGGATATCCCCCTGTTCGGAGCCAATCACAACCTAGCCCTGTATATCACCGTACAATGCCTTAAGAAAAATATACCAATGGTCCTCGTGGATGACGGTTCCGCCGTGAATGTCATTCCTCTCAAAACTGCCCACAGGCTGGGTATCAAGGAATCTGATTTAATCCCAACAAACCAAGGAGTACGCGCCTACGACGGCACTCATCGCAAGGTTGCAGGGCTTATCACTCTGGCTGTCGCAACCGGACCACTGGAAAGACAAACCAATTTTCAGGTGGTCGACATCGACGCCTCTTTCAATATGCTCCTGGGACGTCCCTGGATTCACGCCGTCAAGGCAGTTACCTCGACTCTCCACCAAAAGATCAGGGTCCCTTTTAACGGGAAAACGATCACGATCCCCGCTTCCCCAATCAAAGCAGTTATGAGAAGGGGAATAGCCTCCCAAGCCATTGAGGAGGACGACAATGAAATGTGGGGTTTCCAAGCCGTGAACGCCATAACTGATGAATCAACACCCTTTGATTGTGACCCGTTTGCCAACCTCACGATCAATCGTATCATGATGCGTCAGGGTTATTTCCCGGGTTTACCCCTCAATCCACTGAAGGACCCATTGCCTCCCTTAAAACAGGCTAAGGTCCCCAACGTTCCCTTTGGGCTGGGATATGAACCTACCAATGAAGATATCCAGGAGATGAACCTCCTAGTTCGAAAACGCAAGAAGCACGGGGTTATCCTCCGTCCCTACCACCTGACTCTCGATGGATACTTTGTCCCCGAGGGAGAGTCTGAACTCTACCACGGCTTTCCGGAGTCAATCTATGACTCTGTGGCCAGGGCTAGATACCCGGGAGTGGAAGTCTTCCAGGACTGCTACTTTATTCCCGACAACATCGAAGTTGCATCAACTGAGTCCAAACCGTCACCATGCCTTGACGGACAAGCTGTCACACTACTCTTTCTGGAAGATAACATCAAACGCCTCAATTATGAGGACATCATCAACATCGCCCTGAAAGACAATCAGTTTGATCCAACCGCCTTGATCTCCGATACTGACCCGGAGAAAGCTACCCAGGGCTGGAGGAAGGCCATCAAGTGGACCGATCGCCAAGGCCGCATTCTCAAGATCACAACTGGAGAAGGCCCTATGTTCAAGGAGGGAAGTGAAGAAGGATCTGAGTCTGAGTCTGAGTCGGAGTCAGAGTCTGTCACAGCTCCTAACACTCCGGATGTCCCAGTCAAAGTCCCCATCCCACTATTTTATCGCAAAGTCGTGGTTGATTCAGAGGTTGATTCTACTAGGGTCACCCCCACTTCCATGAATGGTGACAACCTGGAGCCTGTTCCAGGGGCCACTTATTCTGTTGTGTCGCCTCTAACTGACCACGAGATGTCTGTCCTTTCCGAGCTTTTCGCTCATGTCAACTTAATGAACGCTAAGTTTGCTTATGACTCGTCTCAATTTAACTGCAATGCAATTCTGATTGATTATGAGGAATTTGACTTGAGTGACTACCCACCTCACTTAGACAAAGAACTTGACAAACGAGAAACCAGAACCCCCATCATTGAGGAAAACGAGCCTATTAACGTAGGAACCGACAATACACCTCAAGAACTTAGGATAGGGACAACCCTGGACCCCTCGGAAAGACAACAGTTCGTTGACCTCCTCCACGAATACAAGGACGTGTTCGCCTGGTCTTACAAAGACATGCCTGGGATTGACAGAGAAATTGCAGAGCACCGGATACCCATTAAACCCGAAGCTAAACCTGTGAAACAGAAGCTACGCCGGATGCGTCCTGAGTGGGCCTTAAAAATCAAGGAAGAGGTGGACAAACAGTTCAAAGCTGGGTTCATCAAAGTGTCTGAATACTCGGATTGGGTGGCGAACATCGTGCCCGTACCAAAGAAAGACGGAAGAATTCGGGTTTGCGTCGACTTCAGGGATCTGAACAAGGCGAGTCCTAAGGATGACTTCCTTTTGCCATATGTTGACATTCTGGTGGACAATACCGCCGAGCATGCTCTCCTATCCTTCATGGATGGGTATGTCGGGTACAACCAGATTAAAATGGCTAAAGAAGACATGCACAAAACTGCGTTCACTACACAGTGGGGTACATATTGCTACAGGGTCATGCCCTTCGGCCTCATCAACGCCGGAGCAACCTATCAAAGAACCGCTACCACTCTCCTACATGATATGATGCACAAGGAGGTAGAGGGATATGTCGATGACATGATTGTCAAATCAAAAGAACGGGACGGCCACATCAATGCCCTCCGGAAATTCTTCGCTCGCCTGCGAAAATATAACATGAGACTAAATCCTCAGAAGTGTGCATTCGGGGTCACCTCCGGAAAACTCTTGGGACATGTCGTCAGCAAGAGAGGCATTGAGATTGATCCAACCAAAATCAAAGCCCTTCAAAAAATGCCTCGGCCTAAGAACGAGAAGGAGATTCGGGGATTTCTCGGTCAGGTCCAATACATCAGCCGGTTCATTGCCAAACTCACTATGATTTGTGAACCGATATTCAAGAAGCTTCGTGCCTCCGATCACACCGATTGGGATGACGACTGTCAGAAGGCCTTCGACAGGATAAAGGAAATCCTATCCAAACCTCCTGTCCTCATGCCACCTCAACCGGGGATTCCTCTATCCTTATACCTGACTGTTACCGACACAACCATGGGAGCAATGCTGGCACAAACAATTGGCAACGAGGAGCGAGCCATCTACTACATCAGCAAAAAGTTCATTGAGTACGAAACGAGGTATACCCAGCAGGAAAAGACATGCCTTGCCCTAGTATGTTCAACAAAAAAGCTGCGGCATTACATGCTCAGCTACTCGGTCCACATCTACTCCAAGATGGACCCGGTTAAATACATCTTCGAGAAACCCGTACTAAACGGAAGGCTGTCTAGATGGACACTCATGTTGTCCGAGTTTGACCTCAATTTTGTACCCCTCAAGGTTATCAAGGGAAGGGCGGTTGCCGATTTCCTAGCAGAAAATCCCGTCAATGAAGATCCGACAACCGACACATGGTCACTTCCTGACGAAGACATCCTTTATGCCGACTCTGACGCATGGGACCTATACTTTGATGGTGCATCTAATCTAAGAGGCTTCGGGGTAGGAATCCTTCTAATATCACCAGAGGGAGAACACGTTCCGATCTCGGTCAAGCTAGACTTCGCCGTCACCAATAACGCCGCTGAATATGAAGCATGTCTCATCGGCCTACAAGCAGCCATCACACTTGGCATCAAGAGATTGAGGGTCCATGGCGATTCCTCACTCATCATCAATCAGGTATCCGGATCAATGAAAATCTGATCTGACAGCTTAGCTCCCTACCGAGCAAAGATCAATCAAGAGGCCGAGTTCTTCGACCAAGTCGACTACTTCTACTTGCCACGAGAGGAAAATCTATTTGCTGATGCATTGGCAAAACTTGCCGCGCTCGTCAACATACCTGACGACATGACATCGATGCCCCTACGTGTCGAGAGAAGGAGCAAACCAGCCCACATTTGTGCCATTATCGACGACGAGGAAAACCATGATGAACCTTGGTACCAAGTCATCCTCAATTACAAAACCAAAAACGAATTTCCTCCCAACTCTGATCAAAGAGGACAAAGAGCCATCCGTTTACTTGCATCACAATTCGTGATAAACCAAAATCAACTCTACAAAAGAACACCCCAAGGAATTCTCCTCCTTTGCATTGACCATCACAAAGCCAAAAAAGTCATGGGAGAGGTTCACGACGGAGAATGTGGCCCTCACATGAGTGCAATGATGCTTACACGGAAAATCATGCGGCTAGGTTACTACTGGACAACCATGGAAGCCGATTGCCGTAACTACGTCAAACATTGCCACAATTGCCAAATCTTCGCCAACATACAACACATATCACCATCCCTTTTATACACCATGACATCACCCTGGCCATTCTCAACCTGGGGCATCGACATCATCGGGAAAGTCAACCCGATAGGCACCAAGGGGCATTGCTTCGTCCTCATCGCCATCGACTACTTCACCAAATGGGTGGAAGCACAGTCATATGCAGTCTTGACCGCCAAACAAGTGGGCAAGTTCATCCAAAACAACATCATCTGCCGATATGGGGTACCCCATGAAATCATCAGCGATCAAGGCTCTCACTTCCGGGCGGAAACTCAAGCCTTGCTGGACAAATACAAGATCAAACGACATCGATCATCCCCCTACCGTCCCCAAACTAACGGAGCGGTGGAGGCAGCGAACAAAACTCTTGTCACCATTATCAAGAAAATGCAAGACAACTACCGCGATTGGCCGAGCAAACTCCCATTCGCACTCTGGGGATAAAAAAAACCTCCATTCGAATACCGACAGGCGCCACACCCTTTTACCTAGCATATGGTATGGAGGCGGTTCAACCGGTAGAGTTAGAGGTCCCTTCTCTACGCATCCTACTAGAGAGTCAAGTCCCTGAGGCGGAATGGACCCGTCGAAGGTACGAATAACTCACTCTTCTAGACGAACGGCGGCTCAACGCCTTGCACAACGTCCAGCTATACCAACGACGTATACAACGGGCATTCAACAAGAAGGTCAAACCCAGAAACATCCAGGAGGGCGACTTGGTCCTCAAGTCAGTTCGAGCACCATTACCCGTCGATCCTAGGGGAAAATTCAAACCCAACTGGGCCGGACCATACCTGGTCAAGAAAATACTTTCGGGGGGCGCAGTGAGACTGAGTGACCTAGATGGGGAGGACTTTACAAACCCGACCAACCTAGACCAACTCAAGAAATACTACCCTTGAACCCTATTAACCAACAACCTAGCCTAGTTTTCCAACTAGCAACGACCTCAACCCTTTTCAAGTCAAGTTCCTCAATATGTTCTGATTTGAAATTGCATGTTTTATCGAGTCTAAGCTGCGGCACCTTGCCCGTTTCGAATGTCCTTTGATCCGTCAAAGGCAACGTCCATTTGCACTACAAAAACAAACCCCTGAACTACGAGCATGGTTTGATTTCACCTCTTCAGGTGGATACGTAGGCAGTCCCTCTTATACCTGAGGGATACAACCACAAAACCCAAATCAAATTTACAAAACATTTCGAACCATGGTTTGATTTCACCTCTTCAGGTGAATACGTAGCCAGTCCTTTCTTACACAAGAAGGATACAACTATTCCCACAATCAAAAACCATCATCCCCATACAAAAAAACATCCCAAAAAAAGAGAAAGGGAAAACCATTCCCTTTCCCACCAAAATACAAAATAAGCCTTTCTCTCTTTCCACAAAATACCACTTTCCCGAGTGCAAATGTTTAGGACAATTCAAATCGAATTGCCTTTACAAAACGGATGGAAGAAACAAGCGTTCACAATTTTCGACACGGGCAATCCTCTTATTTAATTAGTAATGGGAAGGATTACAATTTTAACAACAAATAAAGCTCGACGAGTCTATAACTTGTCAAAGCTAAGGTGTCGACTAAAACACCTCGCATAATAAAACTAGCACAAAACATACAACAACTAACTAGTACAACATAATAAAAACCTACAACAATAATACAACATAATAATAAAGTGCGTAATGGAGGTCTTCACTCTTTCATTCTACCCTTGCCTTTTCCTTCGGGGTGAATCTTCCCCTTATTCTTCTTGTTGGCCCGCCTAGCATGGACTTCCTCCTCGGAACGGATCCTCAACGGATCTAAGACGGCGATGGCCCCCGGTCTAGCACAAGACCCCATGTTCGACCCAAGACGAGCCAATTCACGGCCCACCATGTTCTTGGGGCCGGAACTCCTCCTCTTCGGTGGTCTCATCACATCGAGAGTAGCACCATCAACATACTCTTCAAAGAAGGCACGGTTGGCCTTGCCAACCTCTCGATACTTCAAGTCGACAACCTCGTCCTTACGAAATTTGGATCTCTCTTCCAAGGACGGAGCACGTGACCACTTGACATAAGCGGGAGTCACCCATGTCGTGGCAACGGGGTTTGGCACCTCCCAAAGCGGCCGAGCGGCCCACCACCTTTCAAAGAATTACACAAGCTCAGAGTTCCGGAAAACATTCTCTTGGACAAGAGTATCTTGAGCGGGCACCTTTTGTTGACGCCCCATTTGCCTCATGAGCCTTTCGGGATAAATGAAGGAAACAACCTTCAAACCTACCACCATCAAAGAACGAGGACTAGCACCCGAAGCGGGCAACCCCGTGAAGGACCTCAAATGCCACCATGGCACCACCAAACGGATATGAAGACCACCCTCCTCCGCCAATCTTGCGGCCCAATAGGCCTCGGTGGAAGCAAAACTATCCGGGTACAACTTCTTCCTCATGGTAAGGTGACGGAAGGAGTAAGAAGAAGGATTAACCGGAGGCTCTACATACCTTAGCCTCTCCAATAGCCACACTTGGAGGATCCTTGGCGATCCGAAAGAGGGAGCTTCTCCACAAGAGCTTTCCTTGTCCAAAGCTTGGATGATCTCTCCAAGCACTAACCATGATGGATCTCTACCATGCTCCATTTGCTCAATCACATGAATGAGGGTCATGCTACCATGACATCTTGGCCCCTCCTTCTTCAAGACATCAACAAAGAGGTACACATGGACGAGGCAAAATGCAAGAGCCCTTCTCCTAGCCACCTCCGAGACATTAGCATCTAATCGGTTTGAAAAGATGTTGATAAGAGCCCAACATGGAACGGAATTTCTCCTTGTTGCGCAACCGAGTCGGAGGAAGCACCGGAACACAACCCGGCCACCCTCCAATGGCTCCAACTTCTTCGGCAAAAGGACAAATTTCGCCTTTCGGGAAAACGAAAACATGATGTTTCGAATCCCAAAACCGAGAACATGCTTCAAGAAGCGAAGGGTGCACCTTGACTTGGCGAAGCACCAACAATTGACCAACTCCCATACAAGCGAGTTGATACTTTTCGGGAGGCGACAAATCCCGGCACCATTGTCGCAATGCGTTCTCAAAAGCATCCATGAAATATTTTTGTGGAAGAAGAAGAGGTTTTGTAGAGATGATTTTGTGTTTCGGATGATGAAACAATGAAGCGCAAACGTCCCTATTTATACAAAATGTTCAGCGCATTTTTCAGAAAAAGGGGAGAGTCGGCTTCCATCGCCAGACTGCTGGCGCCTCTTTGAGGCTCCTCCAGGATTCCCGCTGTTGACTTGTCTCTTTCAATATGTGTTTTCTCCTGACACCTCAAACCTCCCGCCAGGAACCTCGCGCCTCTTCGGGATGATCCGGAACATTTTGGGTTTCCTCACACTCACATTTCCTAGTTTTCGCGTTTTACGAAATCCGACACGGTTTTCATGACGCAGCTTTAAACATACGGATTTTTCTTTCTTTTTTTAAAGGGAGGAAGGGCTAGTCGCCCCGATCCGCGATGGATCATTTCCATGTCAGTCAAAATTCCGAAAATTTTTCGCTTTTTCGCAATTTTCTGGCAAAAATCAAAATCGAAAATTGATAACACGACATCAATTTTCCTCAAAAATTCAAGCACTCACAAATTCGAGTCTTGACATCAAAAATCAAATGTACTCGCAAAAATCCTTTTCTAAATTTCTTTCCTGACGGTTTGAGTTCTTTGAATTTTTCGAGTCACTTTCCAAAAAATTTCGATGCAATTTAATTCATGACACGATTTAATTGCTCAAATTTTCAAATCAATTCCTTTTGAATTCCAAACGCGACGATTCGTCACAGAATTTTCAAAATTCATTTCAAAATTTCAAATTTTAACTTTAAGTCATCTTGGTTAATTTTGATTTTCAAACAAATGCTTTACGTGTTTTTAATCAAATGCTTCTACGTGTTTGCGTTTATGCATATATGCTATCTGTTGCCTGTTTTCTACACTAACGATGAAGGAACCGGTGCAAAGCAAAAGGAGAGTCGACAGCCAGCAACGCTCCTCCGAAACACAACACAAAAAGCCAAAAATCACAAAATGAACCACAATCCAAAAACACATATATACAAACCGCCTTACGCAAAATACATCAACAAACGTCTATCATACAGACACTGGCCTAAAACAACCGTCTATCATACAGACACTGGCCTAAAACAAACGTCTATCATACAGACACTGGCCTAAAACAACCGTCTATCATACAGACACTGGCCTAAAACAAACGTCTATCATACAGACATTGGCCTAAGACAACGAACTGGAGGCTATCCGCCACCTACCGAACTAAGCACTCTCTATCCTCTCAAACGGAAATGAAAGAGAACAACATGGGAAACAGAGGAGCAGCAGCGAAAGCAGAGGAGGTTACCATGACGATAACCCCCCGCTCCTGCTCCACGACAAAAAAGAACACAGTGTCTTGCAGATTTCGGATGATGAGGAGGCCAAGAACCATGATGCGATGCACCACCCCGGTACTGAACCCCACTCATCAGCCACCCTATCTATGAGCCACAACGAAAAGGACAATCCGGCCATAACAGCCGCCTATCCTCCTCTACGGAAGCATCCTCCGCCACCGCCTCGAGTACGGCAGCCTCCTCGGCCGCTACAGCCCCTCCGGGATCGTGTTCCTCCTCCAAAACCTCAACAACGGACCCCATCGGTCCCAGACGATACCCCGCGATAAAAAAAAAAACAACAACAAACAAAAAAACGTCAGCCGAAATTTCGGCATTACGATGGCATGAAATGGATAAATCCAAAACACAAAAAAACACAACCTGCAATGCAAAAAAACAAGGGACAATCCCGCCCAAGATCCAACCAAACAAAGCCATTCACAAAAAAAACACACAAAAACGACTCGCCCCTCTTTTCAAGCAAAAGACGAGTCAAAATCACAAAAACAGGCATTTCAAGACCCATACAAGGTCCGCCTACAACCCAAAATACATTCCCGACACAATGGGGTATTTTTCTACGGCTCAAAAAGGCAATTCCTACGCTAAATTGAGCCCAACCCGGTCAAAATTCAAAAAAGACCGCAAAAAGAAAAAAGGCAAACGTGATTTTATCACGCCTCAAGGCGACCTAAATTACCAATAAGGTCCATTTCAAGGCAGACTGACTCAATTCAAGCCCAAACAAGCGCTTATTTTGTCAGACATAAGACCGTCGCAAAAGGCAAAAATCCAATTTTGCCCACAAGCATCCAACGAAGGTCCTTAGATGGCAAATACGGGTTTTCCCAACTAAAATGCAACCTAGTGGGACCCACTACCCAAGCAAATAAACTTGGCATTGTGAAATGAGACGGTTTCTCGCCTCACTCACGTTTTTCGATCATAGGAAGCGGGAACGGGGACCAAAATGCAAACTAAAGGCACCCCTATACTCCTAAACAGGTTTCTAACCTAATGCAAGCATCAATTTCACTCGAAATTGGCTCAATCAAAAACGCCCAATTCGATTTTTTAGGGCAAAATTCGCCCTAATTCAATCAAGCTAAACAATCAACAAATTTGAAAGGATTCAAGAGGAAATACTTACCTTGAGATGACATTTGTTGGCAATGGCACAAGTGAAAGCAAGCAACAAGGTCCTTCAATGGCGATTTTGCGGGATTTTGAGGTTGAAGATGAATAATCATCCGCATCTCAACCTCGCGTCTTTTTAACAGAAAATAGGGAAGCCGGCTTGCGTCGCCAGATGGCTCGCGCCTAAACCAGGCCTCCCCTTTGCTTTTCAGCGGATTTTGGGCTTTGGCCCAATTTCCACACAACAAACTTCAAAGTTTTCATTTGACGATATATAAAGTCGTCATTTATCTCGAAAACAAACAGTGAAGACTTAAATTCACTATTTTCGAAAGCTTCGAACGACGGCACATAAACCGTCATTTCCAATTGAATAGTGAAAATTTAAAATTCGCTATTTTCAAGCAAACGGCGATCAAAACCGCCAATTTCAAAAATAATGGTGAAATCAAAATTCACCATTTTTCCTTCAAAATTTCAAAAATAATATCGAAAATTCAAAAACCGCTATTTCTCCAAATTTCAAGCAGACGGCGATCAAAACCGCCAATTTCAAAAATAATGGTGAAATCGAAATTCACCATTTTCCAAAATAATGGCGAAAATTCAAAAACCGCTATTTCAAGCAACGGCAATTAAAACCGTCGATTTCAAAATAATAGTCGGAAATTGAATTCCACTATTTCCATCAAAATGTCAACGGCGGCACATAAACCGTCACTTCAATTAATAGTGAAGATTCCAAATTCACTATTTCCATCAAAATGTCAACGGCGGCACATAAACCGTCACTTCAATTAATAGTGAAGATTCCAAATTCACTATCTCCATCAAAATGTTAACGGCGGCACATAAACCGTCACTTCAAGCGCAATAGCAAACCCAAATTTCGTATTTTCCTTCAAAATTGAAACAAACGGCGATCAAAACCGCCACGGCAAATTCAAGCAAACGAATGGTGAAGATTCCAAAATTCACTATTTCCTTCCAACACCAGCAGGGGGCTTCCTCGCGGAACCCGCTCATTCCAAAAAACGGTGATAGTGAAAATCCATACTCACTATTCCCACAGCGGCATCACGAGTTCGCTACTTTCGAAACAAGCCCATTTGACGCGGCTATTCCCATGGTCCATTAACCGACCATACCATGGCTGGCGAGCCTCACAACGCACCATGGCTGGCGAGCCTAACAACGCGCCATGGCTGGCAAGCCTTACAACGCACCATGGCTGGCGAGCCTTACAACGCCCCATGGCTGGCGAGCCATACAACGCACCATGGCTGGCGATCCTCACAACGCACCATGGCTGGCGAGCCTCACAACGCACCATGGCTGGCGAGCCTCACAACGCACCATGGCTGGCGCGCCTCACAACGCACCATGGCTGGCGAGCCTCACAACGCACCATGGCTGGCGAGCCTCACAACGCACCATGGCTGGCGAGCCTCGCAACGCACCATGGCTGGTGAGCCTCACAACGCACCATGGCTGGCGAGCCTCACAACGCACCGCGGTTGGCGAGCCTTTGTCCGCAACCTTTCAAGGACAGATCCCGAAGATGCCTCGGGTACATTTCCTTCCCACAGCTGGCGAGCCTTTATCCGCAAACGTGCAAGGACATATCCGAAGATGCCTCAGGTATGACTCCTTCCTATGGTTGGCGAGCCTTTGTACGTAGTCTAACGGACTTTAAACGACCCGCATGGACAGTCGACAGACTCTAAACTGTTCCCGGCGACAGGTCCTTGACTCGTACCCTCAAGTCGCCTTGGCGTCGCTCTTCCCGACGGCAGGTCCTTGGCCCGAATCCTTTCGAGCCGCCTCGACGTCGGTTGGGTCTCCAGGTTGTAATCTTCGATTGACCTGGGGGCTCTACTTTGACTTTCGCCCTGTCCAAGCCTCAGTCAAAGTGGGGGCTCTGTAGATACCCAGTATCCGCTGAGACTCCAACAAACACCCGATGATTATCGGACTACAACATGTTTTGGAATCGCAGCGTTTGATCGACAGTTTGTGTACAACTTTACGTCGGAAAACTTAAAACGAATTCGAAAATAAAACATCTCAAAACATTTCAAAAATACCTGGAGTGTTTAATGCATGGCGACGGGGTCACAATGACGCTAACTAGAGTCGAAACCGACAACGGACCAAAAACCGACTCGAAAATTCAAATCCCGACTCCAACAACGAGTCAAACCGAGTCAACCACAAAAACAAAATATCTCAAGCCTTCTACCTTAAGTTTTCCCGGATTCATGAATGGTCAAGTACCAAACATGTGACTACAAAACCTAGGATAGAACAAATCATGATTGCGTTTGTTGTGAAAGCGACAACACAGCTCGAAGACCCGTGACGTGGCTCGCGCCTCTTTGAGCAGCCTAGGTGGCCACGTCGCTCAAAACTCACACAACCACTCATTCTCCTATAAATACCCCTCAAATACCACCCATTTGAGAACTTACGCGAGTGTCCGCCCCCTCTTTTCTCCCTTAAAATTCTCGACTCGACTTCTTAAGTCACAACCCGACGCGTATTTACGACCTACCGATCGTAAATACGAGCCTTACACATTGTTTGGTACCGTCATCGTGCATAAATCACTTGACCGACCACTTCGACCACTACACCATCACTAAACTTTAACACACTCTTTTTACTTACCAAAACGGTTTTAAACCGAGTTTTTCCAATCAAACGAGTTGTTACACTTACGTCGGTCACTCGCCATAACCAAACATGTAAGTATGAGGGTGTAAAAATCCTCTTTTATTATGTTTTCATTTGTTTCATGACTCTAACATGCTAAAACATGCATAACATGAACCAAAACATTGAATAAACGAGCCAAAACTGATTTTTGGTCTGAGGCAGAAGCCCCTTAGGTCGCCAAGTGGCCCGCGCCTAAATGGGGTACTCAGACCAGAGATCAACCGTGTTTGTTCTCGTCATTTCCCTTAATCCACTTTTCATATTTGTAATCGGTTTTCACCATTTCAAGTATTTTTGAACCATTTCTATTTTATTGCACATGTTTTAACCATAAAGCATTTTTCACCCTTGGTTCCTCATACCATGACGGTTAAATCCGTGTTTCGGTGATAATATTTGGTTAATGACATTTAAAAGGTATTTTAAAACCTTTTATTTCATTTCTTTACATTTTGGAAGGTATTTTAAAGCCTTTCATCATTTCTTTACTTTTGAAACAAATATATTAGTCACCAACACAAAGTCATCCTTGGTTCTACATACCATGCCGGATTTTAACCCGGGTACGATGACGAGTATCGACTAATAACATTCAAACGGACTTAAAACAATTAGTCCATAATCATTTTCAAAACTATTCATGTCAAGCTTGTCAAATCGAACCCGACACCGAATATTATCAAAACAATGATGATTATTCGAGTCTAGTTCTTCAAATCAACAAATGCGGTCTAAACGACCCCTTCAAATCAAACCGGGTTCAAATACCCATTTTCAACACGTTTTATAACGTTTTCTAGATAGTCAGAACACGGCATACAACCATTGGCTAACCCGCGCCTCAAGCAGGCCTATTCTTTCTCATTTTCAAAACCAGAGGGAGGCCCCTTACACCGCCGGCTGGCTCGCGCCTCTTATAGCCGCCTGGTACAGAGCCTGTTCCCTTCCAGCATTAGTCTAGGACGATCCCGACTCCGGATTAACCCGGATATAGGACGGATCAGACGACTATTCGATTATTCAAAACCATATTTGCAAAATGCCTTACTAAGACAAATGGATCACGTTATGCACCCTAAACCTAATACGGTAAATGGATGTTTAATTTCCGTCTTGCATGCAAATCAATCATTAATCCAACCCGACATCTTATACTTGATACTTGGATTAAATCAACCGACTTAGAAAGCTCTCATATGTTAGGTTTAAATTATTGGATGCGCATTCATGCATTTAAACCGTTTTATCAACCTTTTCATTCAACCAACCAAGATCGATCAGTAGAGGCCGCTAAACACGGGCGGGATTGGGTGTCTGATTAAAGGGCTTCCCAATATGTACCTTCACCTCTTACTCAAAAACTTTGGATAGTGGACGACCTTATCCAGGGCGTACGAGAGTCATTCTAGAGATAGGATGCTAAAGAGGGACGATTTCCTTATCTTTAGTACCTATGTCAAAACGCTGCTTTGTGCTTCGATTTGACCGAGGTATAAAGTGGAATTCGAACGGGTTCCAGGCATCCCACAAATGCTTGGTGGCGACTCCGAACATCTCTAATTGTTTCGAGACCCTTACCGAGACGAAACCGACCGATCTAAACGATCCGGTCGAAGGCATCTTTCCGCCGCCGAGCGTGGCTCTCAAAAGACCGCTGCATGTCCACAGATCTGCTGGGCTTGCAGGTGGCCCGTGACTACAGATTGGTAGGTGGCCTAAATCCACAGACCGAGACGTGGCCCATGTCCACAATCTGTCAGGCCTTGTATAAGGGGATGGCCTGGAGCTGCTTCCTCTGTGGGTGGAACTCTTCCTGTTGAATCTGTCATAACCTAAGTTGTTGTCAGTGGTGTCTGCTTTGAAACTTTTATCTTCTTCCAGCCGGATATAGCCAAGGGCTAAAGTCTGGACATCTTCAAAGGTTTGGCAAGGCTTCATAGTCATCTAATCATAGAAATCACTGTCCAAGGGCAGTCCCTGCCTGAAAGCTTCCACAGCTGTTCCAACGTCACATCTGGGGATTGATACTTTCTCTTTGTTGAATCTGGTCATGAATGATCTAATTGACTCGCCAGGCTTTTGCTTGATCCTGTACAGATCACTGGATCTCTTTTCAAGTTCCCTGCTGCTGGCGAATTGGTGGTTGAAGGGGTTTACCAGGTCAGCAAAGGATTTGATGCTTCCATTTGGTCGGTTTATGTACCATTGTAAGGCAGGTCCGTTCAGGGTCGTTCCAAGCCCCTTGCACATGTAGACTTGTCTCAGTTCACTGGGTATAGAGGCTGCCAGCATTCTTTGTTTGTAGTAGGCTACATGGTTTTGTGGGTCTGTAGTCCCATCATAAATTCTCATTGATGGAACCACAAATTTCTTTGGTAGATCTACTCTGGCTATCTCATCCACAAAGGGCAAGTCAGCATAAATCTTTGGATTTGCTTCCTCAACGGGTGTAGGTACTCCAGGGATCTTCTCAAATCTTTCATGGAGCATCTTGATTTCCTGGAGCATGGCCATCATGATTGCTGTGTTAGTTTGATCTGGGATAGCCTCTTCATTTGGGATTTCCTCTGAGTCTGTATCACCTTCTCCTGCTCTGGATTTTGATGGACTAGGAGTCCCAAAATTGGATAAATCTATGTTCCTGATGATTGAAGAGAATGGCGTGCCAGGCTGAATTTTTAATTTTGAGCCTGAGGCTTTCTCTCCTAGCCTTTGCTTTAGACTGGACTCTGATTCCTTTAGTTTCACAACTTCAGCTTCAGCCTGAGCCATTTTTTGTTTCAGCTGTTCCATTTCCAACAATTGTTGTTGGGCGGCAGCCAGTTGTTGTTCAATGCTATCTCTAGTCATTTTTTGGTGATTGTTTTTGTGTTGTTTGGTTTTAGGGTTTTGATTATTTTTGAGCTAGATGCCCCACGGTGGGCGCCAATTGTTTTGGCAGGGATTTTACTAAATGAGAATGTCCTACCAGGGAAGATTCGAGGGGGTGATCTAACTCAATTGAATTGCCTGACTAGTATTGCTAAATAAGTAAACGAATAGAAAACAATAACACAAATATTTATACGTGGAAAAACCCTCGGAATAAGGGAAAAAAACCACGGGCACCAAGCCAGGAGGGATTATTACTATAATTTTAGGTAACCTGACAGGGAATTTGTATGTCAGGTGTGGTATAAGGTATGGCAGGCTAAGAGTAATGCTAAATATTATGTTGATTACAAGTATGAGAGTAGTAGTATGAGTGTACGAGTGAGTGAGTATGTATATCTTCTTCTCTAGTCTTCTTTGCTATTTATAATAGCCTTGAAATGGTCCTCTTAAGTTGTATTAGGGTTCCTGGTAAATAGGACTCGTGCCCTATTTACCCGGAAGTAGTTGATGGACCCATTCTACATTCCAGCCGTTGCTTTTGATCTTTTCCTCTATATTCTTCCTTTGAATAGGTCTTCCTTGTTTATAGGGACTTTGTTTTCACATTCTGATCGTGCTTTCCTTTGTGGTTTGACTGGCTTTGGTGATGGTATTCTTATGCCTGACATAGTGTCTCCTCAGGCCAAGCTTATTGGTTGCCTTGCCCTGTGTTTCCCTCCGGCTTGATGCCTGACCAGGCGCTCCAATTGCCTTGCTTTAGATATTTCTTGTTCAGGCCTAGCCTTAAGTATTGCCTGACTTTACTCTGACGAGTCAGGGTAATTCTGGGCCCAACATTTGCTATATGATTTATGTGATTGTATGGCGTGTATAGAACATAAGTAAATGCAAACAAGAAGGAGACACACGGTTTGGTGACGAGGAAAAACCCTAACGGGAAACAACCGCGGGGGAGACGGAATCCCACCAATTATTTCAGTAGCAATCAATTAGGTCACGAGTACAATTGAATTTGGCGGCTAATTACTAGTGCGTGATTAAGAGGCTTCTCGTATTGTATGTTGAATGCCCTTATTCCTCATATTCTCCTTGCTTTTATAGTACTTAACCCTATTACGGTTACATGGCTTGCTCTTCAAGATATCCGTCGTGAGCCATTCAGCCCGTATTCCTTATTTGAGCTCTTCGCTAACCTGCTACCCGTGACCTGACTGCTGCCCTTAATATGCTTCTGGTTCCTGGTCTTGTTATCTGAAATTAGGCCCAAACAGTTTGCCTCAATTTCTTGTGAATCAAACTTCCGAGTTGTTGAGCGGGAAATTACTCAGTTTGATTCGATTCGTATACTGACTCGTATATTCCCATGCAATACTCTCCCAACTAACTTCCCCTATCATTACTCCTCACACACCCCAACCCCTATTTAGTCACTCCGCCGCCCTTTCCTCTCTCTTTACTTCACCCTTTTCCAATTTTTTTTTAAATTATATCATCTCCCTTTTTCCTCCCTCTTCTTCTTCCGCCTGCTTCACTTCCAACCGCCATCATTTCCACAGGTACCATCTTTTCTCTCTTTATTTTAACAATGACGAGAAGAAATACACGTCCTTCCTCTTCTTCATCTTCCCCATTCAACCTTGAACCTGATGAGGAGTTTCCCTCACAGGGCATTTTCACCCACACGACTATGACTCCATCCTCCCTACCGCCGACCTTCCTTTAATCAAAAGTCTCCTCGGTTTTACCCATTCAGTATTGGGTTAAGATTTCCATTTCCTCCGATGATCCAAGAGTTTATCTTGGTAAATCGCTTCGTCGTTGCTCAGCTGAACCCCTACGCCTGGAGGATCCTGCTGTCAACTCTTGCCCTAAATCAGATGCTGAGGTCTGAAATCAGTCTTGGTGATTTGGCACACCGATTCCAATACCGCTCACTGGGTAAGGGATAGTACACCTTCAGGTTGAAGAACGGCTACGAAAATTTCCTCTCCATTCCTTCTAGGTCCAACAACGAAAACTGGTTCCATAAATTTTTCTACGTTAAGACCGGTTCTCTGAGCGTGCCTACTGATTACATCTTTGAGGATTGGATTCAAAATAAAAGTAAGTCACTTGTGTTGGACCCATTTCTCCTTTGCTCACCTGCTTACTCTTCTCTTGCATGCAGGTCCTGTCCAACCCCGCAAATCTGATAGTGAAGAAATTGTTGTTGCCAAGATATTATCCCTCCCTGCCGAAAGAAGGAAGTTCCTTGCCCTCCTTGCCGATTTTGCTCCTGCAACCCCATCAACTGCCCAGCATTCTACTAACTCCATGTCTTTAGGTAAGGCTTACTTGATTTAGTCCTGTCACTATATCTTCGACTCCCTGGATTTCTACTGTTTGATTCTGTCAGGTTTCTGACCTGGTACTTGATGTCTGACTCCCAACTTAGGTAATGCCTCGCTTGACCCAATCGATATCCGAGTTGAAAATGTTAGGAAAAGAGCTGTTGGTAGCTCGTCCTCTTCTGTTGCTAAGAGGAGAGCCTCTGAATCTCCTGCCCTTCAACCTAATCCTCGTACTTCCACTCGGACTACACCTCGCCCTCTGCCCCAAGTTTTAGACGCCACTCCCCTATCTTGGCTGGAACCAGATTTTACTCCTAGCCCAGTCCGTGGAGAAGGGAGCTACGCTATTAAAATTCCCATGAGATTCGGGGACCCAGATCATGCTCCCTTCTGGCCGCACATGGAGCATTTTCTAGTACCCACCAGCCGTCGTGACCTCGACGATCTGGATCCTGAGGACATTATGGATCTTGGGTATATTGAAGCTTTTATGGTATGTTATTTTCTTCTTCGTTCTCTCTTTCTCATCTGCTTTGCCAGCCAGTGGTACTCCTTTATTTTCTGGCCATTCCTTATTTGCCCATTATCTTGGTTTGCAGGTGATGTAGCGCATTCTTTATGCTCTTCAAGTGGTGAAAAGGGCTTGGATTGAATGCGCAGCTACCAGCTCCAGAAATAGAAAATTGACCGATGAATGCGCTGAGCTAAAGGGGCAGCTGGCTGAGGTGAGGAGGCAGAATTTGGACCTCAAGAGGCAGAGTAAGGTGGATGTTGTCCATCTCTTCTGTACCCAGGGGGTGCGCTAGACATTGACGGATGGTCTGGCTAAAGCTGAGGCCAGAGTTAAGGAACTTTCTGATTTGGCTATCAATGTGGCTACCTATGCTGCGTGGTCAAGTAGGATCAGCTGCATGCAAGCTTTTGAGGAAGGCAAGCATACCTCTTGGGACCTGGCTTCAGAAAGAAGGCTCCTTACTGAGGAATTCCCCGTGCCTCTAGATATGAGGAGTCTGGTCCCTGAAGCTGGCGAGGTGAATTCTCCGCTAGTCCCCGAGCAGATGGTTGATTCCACCATGGAAGAGGTCTATGACGTCAGAGCCGTTGAGTATGCTGAAAAGGCCTTTTCAGTTCCTGAAGAGGTGGTTGCAGCTGGTGTCCAGGAGGAGAAGGGACCTGTGGAGCAAGGTTAGCAAGCAGAAGGTGCAGAGAAGGCTGCTTAGGAGAGAGTAGAGCTGGTGTAGCCCCCTCCCCCTCCTTTAATTAATATTTAGGTTTTTGGGACTTGGCCGTGTCTGATGCAAATTGTAATTTTCAAACAATTTGACATTGTGATCTGTCTGCATGGTGGCAGATAGTATTTTAAACATGTGGTGCCTGTCTACTGGCAGGTTATGTTAGGAATATTTTGCGCCTGACGGCAGGCTATATTCTGTGTATTAACATGTTTTAGATAAGTCTTGACTACGCCTGCCTTGTGGCAGGAAGTGTTTGTGCACATGCGCCGTAGGTTCTTTATTGGACATGATAGGATGTATACGTGATGTGTCGAGTGTGGCTCCACTTGGGGTCATCCAAAGATCTAGCCAATTGGGGCGTATATGAGGTTTTAGCCAACTGGGGCGTTTGCGTGGTTTAGCCAACTGGGGCGTCTGCCACAATTCGTAGGACAAGTTTAAAGTCTTTTTGGGACGTTGCATACATGCGTTTAAGAGTGTACACTTAGAATGGCCAATGTTTGAGTAGCTACCTTGGGGGTGGTTACGGGGATGCTGGTGAGCCGGAGCTTGTCTTGCCAGCACCCTTTGGTGTCTGCCTACCTGTTGAGGGTGTTCCATAGGAGTTGGTTAGCTAAGTTGAATACCGTGTGTCTGTCACCCCGCATATTATGAGGAGGGAGTGATGTGTCTAATTTATATATGATTTTACTCCCTATTTTAGCTCGGTTTTATTTGATTATTGAACTTTTATAAGTGTATTTGTGAGCTAATTTCGTGTTTTAGGTGTTTTTGCTTCTACTCATTGCATTTTGTAGGAAATGAAGCATTCGGTAGCTTTTTCCCGTCAAATTACCAAGCACCAAAGTTCACAAAGCTAATGGAAACAAGACTTGAACATAGAAGGGCATTTTGGGAAGAATTGAAAATCCCGAGCATGAAACCAACTTGGGTTGATGCAAAAGTAAAGAAATGAAAATGCAAGCCCAAATGAAGTCCAAATAATCAAGTGAGGTTGCAAGCTTAGGATTCCCAATTGTGCAATTAGTCGTGGAATTAAGACGAGTTAAAAGCAAAGCTTTAGGTCCCTTATGCTAATTAATCAAGGCATTTAAGAGAATAACTCGGATTCCTGCGTCCCCGATCGGGGTGGGGTGTCCCCGATCGGGGTCACCTGCATTTATGTTGTTTACGTTTCACCCCTTAAGTCCTATATAAGACGTGTTGAATCCGTCATTTAGGATACACACTTTCAAACACTTAAGCACACAATACTTCAGTTTTCAGAATAGTTTAGAATTCCTTTAAGCATTTCCTTATTGTTATAAACAAGTTCCTTTAGCATTTCAAGTTATAACTCAAGCTTTCCATTTAAGTTATTTGGGTTTTCATTTGTGTTCTTCATAATCGAGTTCTATTTCCTTCATTACGGTAATTTCATTTCTAGCATTATTTCGTTAATTCATTCATCATTATCGTTGTTACATAGTTTTCATTATCGTCATTAGCATTTCCATTTTTTTACTAGTTTATTACTCCCTTCGTCCCGGTCATTTGTTATCTATTTTCATTTTGGGGTGTATCAGTGAATTGTTATCTATTTCTACTTTTGGTATGTTTTATATGTTAAAGGTAGTTTGCAAGTAGATGAAATAATAATATTATATTACTTTGTCAGACATCCACTTGCATTTCCTCTGTCTTTGTGCTAAATACACTAGATAACAAATGATCGAGTCAGAGGGAGTACATTTTATTATTAAGTTATTTTCATCATAGTTTATGCATAACATTTTCATATATATAATTCATCATAGTTATTTTGCTAATTACATATTATTATCATTCCTTTGTTATTTGATTAAGCATTATTTCTAATATTTATGGTTTTATCATCATTTAGCAATATCTTAATTCTCAATTATTCATTTAGTTATAATTCTATTATCATCATGTTTATCATATCATATGTTATTATTTAGTTTTCAATATGTGTGAGTAGTTTATCTTGTCTAGGGATTAGGGGAGCCATGCATAAGTAGTACTTGTAAATATTAAATTAGGATGCTATAATATCGTTTAATAGTTTCTATCACATACTTGTTTTATTTGCTTGTCTTTGATAATTGATCACAATCTTAGATTAAATTTGTTAACTCTCTTTTAAAAGTCGACAGACACGAAATTGAATTAGACTAAGCATGTTTTAGTAGATCGATCTAGTAATAGCGAGAGCTAGCTAGAACCCGTTCTATGGTTGACAATAAGGTCGAGAGGTGGTTGTCATTAGACCTAAACAATTAACGTTATTATCTATTCCTAGTTTAACATGAGCATTTACATAATTGCATGTGTGACTCGACTCCCCTAGACTCTTTTATCATAACTAATTTTACTTCATTTTACTACAAGTTTACCAACCAAACCAATCAAACAATCGTAACCGACCTTAATAGAATCTATTCATAGCATTTCACTACGCAACTCCCGTCTCCTTGTGTTCGAGCCCTACTTTACAACATTCATTTGTTAGCCTTCTAGGGTATTTTTCTTAGGTGTGCGATACCCTATCAAATTTTGGCACCGTTGCCGGGGACACGATTTTGTTGCATTTTTAATTGTTGATGTGACTAATTTATATATGATTTTACTCCCTATTTTAGCTCGGTTTTATTTGATTATTGAACTTTTATAAGTGTATTTGTGAGCTAATTCCGTGTTCTAGGTGTTTTTGCTTGTACTCATTGCATTTTGTAGGAAATGAAGCATTCAGTAGCTTTTTCCCGTCAAATTGGCAAGCACCAAAGTTCACAAAGCTAATGGAAACAAGACTTGATCATAGAAGGGCATTTTGGGAAGAATTGAAAATCCCGAGCATGAAACCAACTTGGGTTGATGCACAAGTAATGAAATTAAAATGCAAGCCCAAATGAAGTCCAAATAATCAAGTGAGGTTGCAAGCTTAGGTTCCCAATTGTGCAATTAATCGTGGAACTAAGACGAGTTAAGAGCAAGCTTTGGATCCCTTATGCTAATTAATCACTGCATTTAAGAGAATAACTCGGATTCCTGCGTCCCCGATCGGGGTAGGGTGTCCCCGAACGGGGTCACCTGCATTTATTATGTTTACGTTTCACCCCTTAAGTCCTATATAAGAGGTGTCGAATCCGTCATTTAGGATATACACTTTCATACACTTAAGCACACAATACTCCAGTTTTCAGAATAGTTTAGAATTCCTTTAAGCATTTTCTTATTGTTATAAACAATTTCCTTTTGCATTTCAAGTTATAACTCAAGCTTTCCATTCAAGTTATTTGGCTTTTCATTTGTGTTCTTCATATTCGAGTTCTATTTCCTTCATTATGGTAATTTCATTTCTAGCATTATTTCGTTAATTCATTCATCATTATCGTTGTTACATTGTTTTCATTATCGTCATTAGCATTTCCATTTTGTTATTAGTTTATTACATTTTATTATTAAGTTATTTTCATCATAGTTTATGCATAACATTTTCATATATATAATTCATCATAGTTATTTTGCTAATTACATATTATTATCATTTCTTTGTTATTTGATTAAGCATTATTTCTAATATTTATGTTTTTATCATCATTTAGCAATATCTTAATTCTCAATTATTCATTTAGTTATAATTCTATTAACATCATGTTTATCATATCATTTGTTATTAGTTTAGTTTTCAATATGTGTGAGTAGTTTATCTTGTCTAGGGATTAGGGAAGCCATGCATAAGTAGTACTTGTAAATATTGAATTAGGATGTTATAATATCGTTTAATAGTTTCTATCACATGCTTGTTTTATTTGTTAGTCTTTGATAATTGATCACTATCTTAGATTAAATGTGTTAATTCTCTTTTAAAAGTCGAGAGGCAAGAAATTGAATTAGACAAAGCATGTTTTAGTAGATCGATCTAGTAATAGCGAGAGCTTGGTAGAACCCGTTCTATGGTTGACAATAAGGCCGAGAGGTGGTTTTCATTAGACCTAAACAATTAACATTATTATCTATTCCTAGTTTAACATGAGCATTTACATAATTGCATGTGTGACCCGACTCCCCTAGACTCTTTTATCATTATTAATTTTACATCATTTTACTACAAGTTTACCAACCAAACCAAACAAACAATCGTAACCGATCTTGATAGAATTCTATTCATAGCATTTCACTACGCAACTTCTGTCTCCTTGTGTTCGATCCCTACTTTACTACATTCATTTGTTAGCCAAGTCTAGGGTATTTTTGTTAGGTGTGCGATAGCCTATCAAGGGAGCTTAGACCTGGCAAAATCAACCCGACCCGATTGACCCGACCCGAAAAGGCTGATGCGAGACCCAAAATTGACCCGAACTGCCGCACCCGAATTACACCCGAAACCCGTATTAACCCGACCCGACCCGAAAATGACCCGAGCTTTCATAGATCCGTATTAACTTGACTCGAAATGACCCGACCCGAAACTACCCAACCCGAAAATGACTCGACAAAACATAACTTTAGTTGGCCCCAAAAGACTTGAAATGCCTTTTTCCTTCTTAATCATTGACCCAAAAATTACCTGACCCGAAATGACCCGATCCGCTTGACCCGAAACAACCCGATCAACAAACCCGAAACAGACCCGTAAACCCGAAATGACCTGACCCGGCCCGAACTAACCCGAATATTTTAGAAATCTGAAATGACCCGACCCAAACCCGAGCCGTTGACCCGATTTGGCATGTCTACAGTCTTGCTGTACTAGAACCTCATAAGTAACGCAGGTTAGGACTCACAGTTTTTCTTCTATGAACAAAAGAATTTAGACAAAGGAATGCGGAATACCTGGTTCCATCTCATGGGGTGACAGAACAATGTCTGGATCCAGGAGGTTCCAGAACGCACCACTTTGACTTATTTAGGCAGACACGTATGAAATTTGGAAAGATTGAAAGACAAGTAAAACTGACATTTTTTTTTTAAAATACACAAATCTACTATCATACTCACGGTTTTTTTTTTCTTTTTTTTTGTTGTTCATGGACTGCTGAAACGTCCTCTGTGCACTAATTCTCCATACATGAGCATTTACATAATCCCAGCCCCTTGTTGTTTGAAGAAACCCTCATTGCATGTGTGACCCGACTCCCCTAGACTCTTTTATCATTATTAATTTTACATCATTTTACTACAAGTGTACCAACCAAACCAGACAAACAATCGTAACCGACCTTGATAGAATTCTATTCATAGCATTTCACTACGAAACTCCCGTCTCCTTGTGTTCGCCCCTACTTTACTACATTCATTTGCTAGGCAAGTCTAGGGTATTTTTGTTAGGTGTGCGATAGCCTATCAAATTTTGGCGTCGTTGCCGGGGACACGGTTTTGTTGCATTTTGAATTGTTGATTTCTATCTTGTTTTCTTTTGTCTTGAAGAACACTTGTTCTTTGAGACCGTTACTTACAAGTTTCTTGTAGTTGTTGTCTTATGCCCAGGTCGTCTCGCACCGGAGAATTGCTTCCTTTTGATCCGGAGGCCGAGAGAACCTTCCATAGCCGACTCAATTATTTCAAGGAGCTTCCCGATTCTTCTAGTCCCAGTAGTTTGGCTCGCATTCGTGCCAATTATGTACTTCGTGACGAAGAAGAAGGTTCTAGTTTATCATCTCCACCGCCACCACCATCACCAATCAAGAAGATGGTGAAACTTTCCGATTATTCCAAGCCCACCGCGGCTATGCTTCCTAAGGGTATCACTACTACCCAAATTGGAGCCACCGATTTCGAGATCAAACCGGCTTTCATTAGCCTTGTGGAGAGAAGGAAAATTTGGGGAAGTCCTTTGGAGGATCTCGATTTGCATGTGCAAAACTTTTGTGACTATTGCTCAATGATTAGACAAATAGGAGTCACACAATCTCAAATAAGGGAGGTACTTTTCCCGTTCTCTTTGAAGGACAAGGTTAAGCTATGGATCAATAGCCTTGATAGAACCGCCATGGAGATCACCAATTAGGATAATTTGGCTCTTGCTTTTTATCAAAAGTATTTTTCACCGGAGAAAACACAAACTTTAAGGAATCAAATCACGGGGTTCCGTTAACAAGGGCTAGAGAGTCTATATGAAGCTTGGGAAAGGTACAAGGAATTGCAAATACAATGCCCACATCATGGGTTGGATCCTTGGTTTCTCGCTATTACATTCTAAAATGGATGTTGTGCCGAGTCCCGACGTGTTCTAGATTCCGCCAACAATGGGCGGTTTGATCAAATTGACACCGATATTGCTCATGCTACAATTGAATCTATGACGATTCATGATTCGTAATATTGTCAATTCCCGAAGTGTGCCATTGAAGACTAAGGAGGAGTCTTCCGATATATCCGTTTTGAAGGCTCAAATTGCCTTGCTTCAACAACAATTGGAGACCCAAAATGCATGTTCATCTCTTTAACAAGTTAATGCTATGTCCACTACTAGCCAAATACTTGTATGTGAAGGTTGCGAAGGTGCGGAACATTGCACCGCTTTGTGTAGGGCAACCACTGAGGAGGTAAATGTTTTTCAAAGTTTTAGACAAAATACACTTCCACCGGGTACTTTCTCAAATACTTACAATTCCAATTCGAAGTACCACCCAAATTTGTCTTACAAAAGCACAAATGTGCTAAATCCTCCACAACAAAATACCTTTGTGCCTCAACAACAAAATAGCTTTATTCCACAACAACAAAGGTACAATTATCCACCGGGCTATCAAAATCAAAATCAAAGGCCACCTCAACAAAACTTCCAACAAAATTTCCAACAAGCTCAAGGTCAATCTTCAAATTCTCAACAAAATGACCAAGGGGGAAGCAAACTTGAAGCCTTGGTAATGCAAATGGCAAAGACTCAATCCGATTTGTTGGCTCAAATGCAAAAAAGTGATCAAGCTCGCAATGCCGCCATCAAGATGCTAGAGAATCAAATGGCTTAACTAGCCTCTTCTAGCTCTCAAAGGAAGACGGGTTAAATACCACCCCAAGGTGAGCCACCACATGATACCGTTATTGCTATTACCTTGAGAAGTTGTATCAAATATGATGAGCCCCCTATGCCTAAAGAAAGTGAGGAGGTACTTGTTGAAATGGAGGTTTCTCTTATTTCAAAGAAGGTTGATGCTATTCCCAAGAAGGTTGTTGAACCTATTGTCATAGAAGAAGTGAAAGATGTGGAGGATGCTCCTCCAAAGAAAGATGCTCAAGTCAAAGTTCCGGAAAAAGTCAAAGTGCCTTTCCCTCATAGATTGGCCAAATATCAAAAGGAGACTCAATTCGGCAGGTTCATGGAAGTCGTGAAAGATTTGAAAATAACTGTTCTTTTTACCGAATTAATCACTCAAATTCCATCATATACTAAGTTAATGAAAAACATTTTAATTAAGAAGAGAACTTTTGATGATGTTGAAACTATAGCATTCACCGCCGAGTGTAGTGCTCTTTTACAAAATAAGTCCCCTCCTGCAATACCCGGATATTGTGGGACCTGGAAAGGAACCTTGGGATACGTTAAGGGACCTTATTGCATTCATTTTAGATCCGTAATGGTTACTAATTATATTTCACCGGAGTTGTGTATTTCCTATATGCATATACAATCGATATATACATGCATTCGTAACTGTGGCTAATTGTTCGAATAAAGTAGCATATGGTTTTATGACTTAATGTTTGTATGATTAATGAGTAATGTCCATAGGGCCTTGTATGTGTTGGTTATATGTCAAGAAGTAAGTTTTTGGTAATGTGGGTAATAATTCGGTGGTGAACTTCGGGGACGAAGTTCCTTTTTAGAGGGGAAGAGTAATATTGCAAAATAAAAAGGTCGATATTACAATTATTTTGTTGTTTGTCTATAATGTTTCTTTTATTTCTGTTACATTCCTAACATGACGCTATAATTGTTTTTATGGTTTGATGAGTAATTTGTATGGTTTGTTGAGTGTTGAAGTAAAAGTTGAATAGTGTGCTATGAAAAGACGATCATAGAAAGAGTTATGATGGCATGCGTTTGAATAGAATCATATCGTTGGGTAACATAGTTGTGTTAATATGACATGTTTCGGGTTGATGGTCATGTACTAGTGAAAGTGTAATCTCGTAGTGTGTGGCTAAGAATTGGGAGTAGCAGTGTAATCGTTGGTTGTGTTGATTCATGTTGTGAGGTTAGTACCTTGTGTGGTAGAGTGTAGAAGTCGACCTAGATGGAGTGTTAGACAGTTGATGATGATGACATTGGGGATAGTGTTTCTGGGAAATAGTGACCTATGTCGAAGGAGTAGTGATGCCGCCATGTTTCCGTATCTTGTACTTTGGGATAGGTGAGATGAACTTCGGGGACGAAGTTCCTTTTAAGGGGGGAAGATTGTAATACCCGCCCTTTTAGGGGCCCGTTGACCAGCATTGACCGACCTTGGGAGCAGTAATAGTCCTTAGAAATACGTACCAAGGTTGTCTTGTGTCTTGAGTTATGGGTGGTACTCGATAGAGTAGAGGCTACTCGATCGAGTAGCTTGGATACTCGATCGAGTATGGGCCACTCGATCGAGTAAGTGGGTTACTCGATCGAGTAGCGTCTTTTCAGCGAGGGTTTATAATCATGTTTTCCCATATCCGCAAATCATTTCCGCCTCTTTCTTCTAAACCTAAATGTCGTCTCTTCTTCTTTTCCTTCACCTAATACCTTCCATGGGAGCCTTTGAGGATTCTAATGCCTTGAGGATGAGTTGCTTGAGTCGGGTAGCGGTCTTAACGCCGTTGTGAGATGAGTAGGTATGTCATCATCATCGCCTTTGTCGTTGTCTTTCTTTGTATAGTTATAGAGGTAGTAATAGGCTTGTGTATGGTTTGTTTAGGGATGCTTACTTGGTTGATGTCATGTGGCTAATCGAGGAATCGCTGCTTTTGGTTAAAGGTAGGTTCGCCTACTCAGTTTCTGTTGTTTGTCTAGTGTGTCGACGGTGGTGTCGTTGTTGTATCGTTGTCGTGACCGTGGGGTTGTGTTACACGGTAATTGGTTGGTGTATGTTGTTCTGTTGGTTGTTGTTCTGTTTTAGCTGTCTGTGATTGTTTGTCTCTGGTTCTCGAGGTGCGTCGTCGGCTGAGTGGAGTCACTTGCGGGAGTGGCTTCACGCCCTAGTTTCGCCCTCCGTGGAACCCGCCACGGGAGAGGATGTGCACATTAATGGGACAGGGTTATCGCTCGATTTGATGAGCGGGGCTTAGGTGGGAACGGCTGCGGTCCCCCACTGGCAGGGCTGGTCCAGTGGACAGTCGGTGACGGAGATTGATTGGAGGGGGGTGTGATTGTGTGTGACTGGTTGCGTTTGTATTGTATTGGCGATTGTTGTTGGTTTATGCTGTGTCTCGCCTCGGTTAATAACCTTGTGTGGTTGTCTTGTTTGTTTATGTGTCTGTCGTGATCGCTTATGGTGAGCAGTCAGTCTTAGCAGGTGTTGATGTGGTTGATAGCTGGAGTCCTGGCAAGGGTGTGTCGTCACGAGTTCTGATAGAGATAACATGTAGCTGACGAGTTGTACCTTTATTTTCGTTAGTTGGTTGTAACACTTGTAATATAACTATAATTGTTCTTTTATCGACTTTTGATGGTTACTTACCTCGGGCAACCGAGATGGTAATGCCCTTATATGCTAAGGAAGGTCTGGTTAAGGCTCCTCGGTATATGGGGGTGTTACAGATCAAATGCCCCAGTCCAATGGCTAGACTCGACCCAATTTTTTTTGAGGGCTTGAGCCTTCCATATGGCCCAAAAAAGCCCAAAGCCCAGTCCACATGTGGCCCGATGCTAATGTAAGGCCGGGTACGGGGCCAACATTTGAGCCCAAATTTTGGCCCGGCCCAAGCCCAAATTCTCGGATTCTATCGAGTCTAATTTACTCGGGTCAGTCGGGTCGGATTGGATCATGCTTGCCAACTCTAGATATATTAGCTTTTTTTTGTGAACTGAAACTGACTCGACCTGACCCGCTGACGACTCGTGACCAGACATGCATGACCCGATACGAATCCAAACCAAACCGGACTCGATATTGACCCGATTAAATTGATAACCAGACAATTATTAAGCTTAAGATTGATCAAAATAAAAGTGATTTAGTATTTATATTGATATATTTGACTTAAAATAATGAAGTAATTAAACCAAATAATGATTCAAACAAAATTTAATGGTCAAAAATTAAAGTAATTGCGATAAAGTAGAGGTGATCATGGGTCGGGCTTGGGCCGGGCTTGGATGAGAAAAACGACCCATATATGCGGGCTAGGCCGGGCCAGGCCAAATGAATGGGCCTATTTAGTGAGCCCAAACCCGGCCCTTATGGGCTGAATCGGCTTTTAGGCCTAAATGGTCTTTTTGGGCCGTAAAATTTAAAAAATACCGAAAGACATAAGTAGCTTAATACATTCAACTAGTACTTTAAAAACCTACTTAGTTTTTAAAATCGCGTAAAATATAATAAAATGTACCTAATTATACTACAAAAATATAATAAAAGAGAATCAACGCCTCACTAGAATCATTAATCATATACTAGTAAAAAATATGATTAATGTTATGTAAAGATCGTTTTAAAACTTCAATAAATATACATGAGTTTCTAAAGAGTTATATTTAATTTTAACGCTACTTTCACAAACTTTTTGAGAAAAAAAATATCCATTGAAATATTAATTAATAAAGCGGGCCGGGCCAAACCTTGCCAAACCCAACCCTAAAATACTTTGGCCTTTTCTAAAGAGTTCAGTCTCGCTTTGTTCATCGAGAATCAAGTTTTAACCACTACACTTCAACTTTGCAGACGATCTAACTTGCTGTTAATTAATTGCCATGAGCGGCATGAGACATGAGACGATCTACATCACTTTATGTACGGATGTTAGTAGGACAACTCAGCTACTTTAATTCTGTCACGTTCTTAATTTGTTCTTTTTCGCGTATTTAAACTTATAAACTGGACTCTCAATCCTTTGTATATGTGGGGCTCGAGCCCGAGAACAATAATTTAACCCCTTCATGTCATTGGTTTGTGATATGTAAATAAACTGCTCAAAGGTCAACAACTCAAACTACGCATAGTTTAATTATAATGCCCCTTTCCGTGTTTTCCGACACCCTTCACATCTCTTCTTTACCCAAAATCTACCTATATAGGTGCTCGTTATAAACATTATTGAACTAAACTGATTCATGCATCTATAAAATCTTCGGTCCGTTTTGCTTGTGACCTCTCACAACATTTTCCCACTTGCTCCTTTCACTTGCCCCTTTGTCTCACGTTACAAGCTTATTATGACGAATTTTTTCCGTCACAAATGAGAATTCGTGTAGAATCTTAGGACTTGCGCCATTTGTTTGGTAATTCTCTCTTTTGAGGTTATTACTCTATTAATATATTCAATTTAAGACGGATATATCTATTTTAAGCTTAAAACGGGTCAAGTATCATACATAAGATGTACATAATGTCATAATGCATTGAGATAATCAAAATGTTTGTCTCATTAATGCAAATGAAGTATTATTTGACTCGTTTTTATCCATGAGATTAAGTTTATTTATTGTTTGTTTATAATTTGCATTTTGAAAATTTGAAGTCATTACTCTTTGAAGATGAGCTTAATCATGGCAAGTGTTCAGCGACATTGATTAGGTTTGGAATTTGGAACAAATGGTGAAGGCCCCTTCCAAGAGTGAACTTTTTGACGTGACTGGACCTATTCATCTCAATAATGTTAATTGGTAATCTTCTAACAATAGCTCTTAGCTTAATACGATTTTAAGTTAAGAACTCTCACAATCTCCTATTCATTTTAACATTAGTAAATTCAAGTGTGAGTATATCTTAATTTAAGACCGTCTGAAATAAACAAGAATTTGTGATGTTCTAAATTCTCGGTCTTTCGTTAATCCACCCCACGTACTCTCATTTGTCATGTCTTGTAGTGTCATGTCCAAAAATGCGGGTTGGATGTCTCGATCTTTCATTCTTTGATATCCCACCCTCAATTGTCGTGTCGTCTCATGTCCAACCATGCGGGTTGGTGTTGCCAGTTGGCCTAGGAGCAGGGGCTGGTAGCCAGAAACGAAATTTTGGGTTAGCAAAACTTTTTCTTGTCGTTTAGTATCTTTGCTAAGACCTCATTTTTAAAGATTTTCAGGTAGCAAAAATCAATAATTTTAACTACTATTTTGAGATTTGGGGTAGCCAGTGTTACCTCGGCTACTATGTAGCTCCCCCTCTGCCTATGAGTTGGCCGCTATTTGAGACGGCCAACAAGTTGAGTCACGGTCTATCATGTTATGGTGAGTATCATGTTACGGGTTGTGTTGATTCGACCTTTATGTGACATCGTGGTACCCTGTCCTGGTCGACTCATGGTCTATCATGTATCGACTTCTGTCAATTTGACCATTCTCGCGTCACGGTCAATTGTGTTGGCCTGTACTGGCTTGCGAAGATCTGTAAGCTTGAAGTACTAATCCCGAGAAAATTGTTTAGGAGTGAGCCAAATCATAGGAGGTCAATAACAGCTAGCTTGATCCAAGGAGTCTATGTATTAGAACACGATCGCCAGCGAAAGAGAATTGACCACAATGCACTAGCTCCTATCTGGTGGCAATTCTTCGATTTCCGACTCATCCAAATGCTTGAAGATCATGTTGATTCCTCCGTAGTTGGAGCCGTTTTTGAGTACCAATCTCCTAATACTAACCAACATGACCATATACCACCCGAAAGCTGGCCTCCAAAGTATGTCATCGCTTTTAGAGGAAGTGTCTTCAAACCCGACACACAATTACGAGACGGGCAATTGGGTGCAAAGCTCTCTTTAAACCGGCTAACCCATGACACCCGATACCAAACATCGTTGAAAGCAGTTCAAAAAGTAATATCCCAAGCAGGTGCACAGAATGTCTGGTTGGCAGGGCACTCCCTAGGCGCTGCAATTGCCTTACAAATTGGCAAAAGCGAGGCTAGAGAAGGGTTTCTCGTTGATACTTATTTATTTAACCCTCCATACCCGTCTGTCCCCATTGAGATGCTCAATAACCCGAAACATAAGGCCAGGTTTCATTTGGCTAGTACTCTTTTGATTGCAGGGCTCTCTGTTGCATTAAAGGGCACCAACACTCATAAGAATTCTAGTACTACTACTACCGAACATTATGACCCATTTACGACACTATGCACGTGGATTCCAAACTTGTTTGTGAACCCATATGATCCAATTTGCTGCGGGTACACTGGGTATTTCGAGCATCGAGAGAAAATGAAATCATGGGGTGTAGGTGGAATTGAGAGGATTGCAGCAAAAGATACATTAGTAAGTTTAGTATCAGGAGCATTCGGAAAAGATGATGAAGCACTTCACCTAATTCCGTCTGCTGTTCTTGTTAAGAATTTGCATCCTAACAAAACTGAGTTCAAGATAGCCCATGGCATTCATCAATGGTGGGCTCCTGATCTAAATTTGCAATCTCAAACCTACAATTTTAGCTGAAATAGTGTGCATTAGATACAAAAAAACATAACTATTGATGAGTTATTTATTTCTGTAAAGTTTTTGATGTTTGATTATTTTAGTTGGGTTGATTTATCAATTGTAAGTATGAATATGGGGATTTACTGATGTTTGATATTCATATTTTACTAGGTTTAAACCCGTGGTGTTAATTTGGGCTAATTTGGGTTTTACTTTCCTAAATAAAATTTTTGTCAAGACTTTGTTAACCGTGTCGTGTCATGTCCACTTTATTGGTCAAGACACTCCGTTGACCATGTTTACGTGTCCTAAAATTTCATGAATTACGTGTCTGACACTCCGAGACTGACATGTGTCGGCATGTCTAAGTAACACAACTTTTTGTATACCAATCTTCTTACTGGTTGATCAAATGCCCCAGTCCAATGGCCAGACACGACCCAATTTTTTTTGAGGGCTTGAGCCTTCCATGGCCCAAAAAAGCCCAATCCACATATGCCCGATGCTAATGTAAGGCCGGGTACGGGGCCAACATTTGAGCCCAAATTTTGGCCCGGCCCAAGCCCAAATTCTCGGATTCTATCGAGTCTGATTTACTCGGGTCAGTGGGGTCGGATTGGGTCAGGCTTGCCAACTCTAGATATATTACCTTTTTTTTTGTGAACTGAAACTGACTCGACTTGACCCGATGACGACGCGTAACCAGACATGCATGACCCGATACGAATCCAAACCAAACTGGACTCGATATTGACTTGATTAAATTGATAACCAGACAATTATTAAACTTAAGATTGATCAAAATAAAAGTGATTTAGTATTTATATTGATATATTTGACTTAAAATAATGAAGTAATTAAACCAAATAATGATTCAAACAAAATTTAATGGTCAAAAATTAAAGTAATTGCGATAAAGTAGAGGTGATCATGGCCCGAGCCATGTATGCGGGCTAGGCCGGGCCAAATGAATGGTCCTATTTAGTGAGCCCAAACCCGGTCCTTATGGGCTGAATCAGCTTTTAGGCCTAAATGGGCTTTTTGGGCCGTAAAATTTACGACATACCGAAAGACATAAGTAGCCTAATACATTCAACTAGTGTCTAGTACTTTAAAAACCTACTTAGTTTTTAAAATCGCGTAAAATATAATAAAATGTACGTAATTATACTACAAAAATATAATAAAAGAGAACCAACACCTCACTAGAATCATTAGGCCCTGTTCTTTTAGACATCTATTTGCTGAACTGAACTAAACTGAACTTATTGGAACTGAACTGAACTTATAAGAGCTGAACTGAACTTATAGGAGCTGAACTGAACTAACTTATAGGAACTGAACTGAACTTATACGAACTGAACTGAACTTATAAGAGCTGAAGTAAACTTATATGAGCTGAACTTATAAAAGTCGAACTGAACTTATAAAAAATTTACGCTTTATATATATTAATTTTTTTTTACAACTAATACAATACATTACAATAAAAAATAAATTATATATTACATTTTTTTTTCTAACCATTTATTTCCATATTATCATCATACTCGTCACTTTCATCTTCATCTTCATTTTCACTGACATCATCGAATCCATCTATTTTTTTTCTAACCATCTATTTTTTTTTTTTTTAAGAATAGTGTATATAGGATAATTTTAATATTAGATTATTTTTTTTTGCATTGATTTGAATGAAAAGGGTACTATTTTTTTTCAATTCGTCAATATTAAAAAACCGGTATGAATTTATAGTTAATATAAGTTGTATGAACTTGTCTAAACTGAACTTATAGGGACTGAACTGAACTGAACTTATAAGAGCTGAACTGAACTGAACTTATAGGAATTGAACTGAACTGAACTTATAAGAATTAAACTGAACTTATAGGAACTGAACTGAACTTAAAAAGGCAAATAGAAGTCCAAAAAAACATGGCCTTAATCATGTACTAGTAAAAAATATAATTCATGTTAGGTAAAGATCGTTTTAAAACTTCAATAAATATACATGAATTTCTAAAGAGTTATATTTAATTTTAACGCTATTTTCACAAACTTTATGAGAAAAAAATATTCATTTAAATATCAATTAATAAAGTGGGCCGCGCCAAAACTTGGGCCACACACTTGGCCCAAACCAGCCCTAAAATACTTTGGCCTTTTTTGGGCCGGCCCATGGCCTTTTTTGGGCCAAAAAAAGGCCGAAGCCCTTCAAAAATGCAGACTGGGCTGGGCCGGGTCGGGCTTTTGAGCTTGAGCCATTTGATCATCTCTACGATAAAGTAACCCGACCTTATACATCACTTGACTCCAATGACCCAACCAGGACCTGACTTAACCCGACATTTCCCGAGTCCGATATGATCCAAACCGACTTGACCTAACCCGAACTCGACTCGACTAACCCGATTACTACCTCTGTATATCTAATGTCCACCGCTTACTATACTCCGTAGTATAATACTAGTAATCCGTAATCATGCTTCTCGGTGAAAGATTAATTCATCTTCCAATATTAATTTGAACAAAGCACAATAATATACATTTAACTTTCCAACCAAAAGTGATAAAGTTCCTGGTACTGAAATTTTTTTTTTTTTTTTCCAGTGCGTCTTGCTTCAGACGGGCCTTTTTGGTCTGAAATAATAAGACGAGATTTTGTAACCATTTTAGAGTTAAATGTGACCATTATTGAAAAACCAGTTACCATAAGCTGTAACACTGCCTATACCATTATGGTTACATTTAACTATAAAATGGTCACATATGCCCGTCTGAAAAATAAGACGAAAAGTATCCGTCTGAAATAAGAATTTGTGTTTTTTTTTTTTTTGGTTCACGCATGTTCTTGAATCATGACTCAGTTTACCTATTGGCCTCTTCCACCCTAACCCTTCATTCTTTAATTAGTTCAGTACCTAACCTAGTTAATGGATTCCATCATTGTACGGATAGTTGAGACCACCCCCATTAAAAACCAAAACAGAGGAAATAAATCAAACAAAACAATGACATATACATAATCAAAAGACGCCGCCTTTGCCTCGGACTCATGCTTAATTACACTTATTTGCTGAGTTCAGTCTCGCTTTATTCATCCAGAATCAAGTTTTAACCACTACACTTCAACTTTGCAGACCTTTTTGCTTATCTAAACGACTTCATTTTGTAATACAATTATCGTTGTTGTTCTCAAATTTGAGCTTCGATGTTCTAATTCACAATCGAGTAATTATACAATAGCAGTCACTGGATGCATAACATAACTTAGAAAATATTCATGAAAATAACTTGCTGTTAATTAATTGCCATGAGCGGCATGAGCCATGAGACGATCTACATCACTTTATGTACGGATGTTAGTAGGACAACTCAGATACTTTAATTCTGTCACGTTCTTAATTTGTTCTTTTTCACGTATTTGAACTTATAAACTGAACTCTCAATTCTTCGTATGTGTGAGGCTCAAGCCCGAGAACAATAATTTAACCCTTCATGTCATTGGTTTGTGATATGTAAATAAACTGCTCAAAGGTCAACAACTCAAACTACCCATAGTTTAATTATAATGCCCCTTTACGTGTTTTCCGACGACCCTTCACATCTTTTCTTTACCCAAAATCTACATATATATAGGTGCTCGTTATAACATTATTGAACTAAACTGATTCATGCATCTATAGAATTTTCAGTCCGTTTTACTTGTGACTTCTCACAACATTCTCCCACTTGCTCCTTTCATTTACCCCTTTATCTCACGTTACAAGCTTATGACGGATTTTGTCCGTCACAAATGAGAATTCGTGTAGAATCTTAGAACTTGTGCCATTTGTTTGGTAATTTTCTCTTTTGAGGTTATTACTCTATTAATATATTCAATTTAAGACGGATATATCTGTCTTAAGCTTAAAACGGGTCAAGTATCATACATAAGATATATAATATCATAATGCATTGAGATAATCAAAATGTTTGTCTCATCACAAAATCCCATTTGTGACGGCACACATTTTGGAGTGACGGATATCATTTTCCCTCACAAATGACCCAAATAGAGGAGAGAGGGAAGCACATGGGGTGCCCCCACCTTGTCCCCCCTATTCATTTTGTGAGTGGCATTATCCGTCACTTGCTCCGACCCGTCTTCAGCAAGACTAATTGTTGTCTCATTGATGCAATGAAGTATTATTTGACTCCTTTTTATCCATGAGATTAAGTTTATTTGTTGTTTGTTTATAATTTGCATTTTGAAAATTTGAAAGTCATTACTCTTTGAAGATGAGCTTAATCATGGCAAAGTGTTCAACGACATTGATTAGGTTTGGAATTTGGAACAAATGGTGAAGGCCCCTTCCAAGAGTGAACTTTTTGACGTGACTGGACCTATTCATCTCAATAATGTTAATTGGTAATCTTCTAACAATAGCTCTTAGCTTAATACGATTTTAAGTTAAGAACTCTCACAATCTCCTATTCATTTTAACATTAGTAAATTCGAGCGTGAGTATGTCTTAATTTAAGACCGTCTGAAATAAACAAGAATTTGTGATGTTCTAAATTCTCGGTCTTTCGTTAATCCACCCCAGTAGTCTCATTTGTCATGTCCAAAAATGCGGGTGGGATGTCTCGATCTTTCATTCTTTGAAATCCCACCCTCAATTGTCGTGTCGTCTCATGTCCAACCATGCGGGTTGGTGTTGCCACTTGGTCTAGGAGCAGGGGCGCGTAGCCAGAAACGAAATTTTGTGTTAGCAAAACTTTTTCTTGTAGTTTAGTATCTTTGCTAAGACCTCATTTTTAAAGATTTTCGGGTAGCAAAAATCAATAATTTTAACTACTATTTTGAGATTTGGGGTAGCCAGTGTTACCTTGGCTACTATGTAGCGCCCCCTCTGCCTATGAGTTGGCCGCTATTTGAGACGGCCCACAAGTTGACTCACGGTCTATCATGTTATGGTGAGTATCATGTTACGGGTTGTGTGGATTCGACCTTTATGTGAAGTCCATGCCATCGTGGTACTCTGTCCTGGTCGACTCATGGTCTATCATGTTACGACTTCTGTCAATTTGACCATTCTCGTGTCACGGTCAATTGTGCTGGCCTGTACTGGCTCTTGCGGCCTGCAACCCAGGCTCCACACTCGCCCCTAGATTAAATTACTTTGAAAAAAAAGCGTTGGCTTGCGAAGATCTGTAAGCTTGAAGTACTAATCCCAAGAAAATTGTTTAGGAGTGAGCCAAATCATAGGAGGTCAATAACAGCTAGCTTGACCCAAGGAGTCTATGTATTAGAACACGATCGCCAGCAAAAGAGAATTGACCACAATGCACTAGCTCCTATTTGGTGGCAATTCTTCGATTTCCGACTCATCCAAATGCTTGAAGATCATGTTGATTCATCCATAGTTGGAGCCATTTTTGAGTACCAACCTATTAACAGTAACCAAGATGAACATATACCGCCTGAAAGCCGGCCTCCAAAGTATGTCATCGCTTTTAGAGGAAGTCTTTTCAAACCCTACACACAATTACGAGACGGGCAATTGGGTGCAAAGCTCTCTTTAAACCGGCTAACCCATGACACCCGATACCAAACATCGTTGAAAGCAGCACAAGAAGTAATATCCAAAGCAGGTGCACAGAATGTTTGGTTGGCAGGGCACTCCCTAGGCGCTGCAATTGCCTTACAAATTGGCAAAAGCGAGGCTAGAGAAGGGTTTCTCGTTGATACTTATTTATTTAACCCTCCATACCCGTCTGTCCCCATTGAGATGCTCGGTAACCCGAAACATAAGGCCAGGTTTCATTTGGCTAGTAGTCTTTTAATTGCAGGGCTCTCTGTTGCTTTAAAGGTCATCAACACTGATAAGAATTCTAGTACTACTACCGGAAACTATGATCCATTTACGAAACTAAGCACATGGATCCCAAACTTGTTTGTGAACCCGTATGATCCAATTTGCTGCGAGTATATCGGGTATTTCGAGCATCGAGAGAAAATGAAATCATGGGGTGTAGGTGGAATTGAGAGAATTGCAGCAAAAGATACATTAGTAAGTTTAGTATCAGGAGCATTCGGAAGAGATAACGAAGCACTTCACCTGATTCCGTCAGCTGTTCTTGTTAAGAATTTGCATCCTAAGAAACTTGAGTTCAAGATTGCCCATGGCATTCATCAATGGTGGGCTCCTCATCTAAATTTGCAATCTCAAACCTACAATTTTAGCTGAAATAGTGTCAAGTTTTTGTTTGATTATTGCATGTGTTTTAATTTATCAACTGCAACTGTGAATACAAATAACCCCCAAGGATCGACGAGATTATATTAGGCAGTACAACATTGAACAATAATTCATCGTCCTTTTGATGATCTTTGCTGACTGCTATAGACTCCATCATTGATGTGTTTATCCAAACCTCGCCATCAATGAGACAACCACCGTCAAAGGCCAAAATCCTACTTATATGGGTGCTCTCATATGAAGACAAGCTTAACAATTGATGTTGTAGACTGTCTGCAGCAAAATAGCAAAATGATTAACATAGCTTACTATGAGTTTGTTCCCAAGTTATAAGAAAAACACAGTACATATCAGTTCAATGTTTACTAGATGAATCCGGAACAATTCGTTCTAGTTCCAAAACCTGATTGGGCCCTCCAAAATCTCCTCCAAATTCGGCGTCTAGTTTAACCAAATTATCTTCAAAAGTACCAGAAATTAGATCATCATTGTCGTCGCAAGAGAAAAGGTAATCATCCTCATAACAGTTGACCAACAAGCTGTTAACTGGAGCAGAACACCATTGCTTCGAAATCGATTTAAATCTAAGAACGGATTTGACGGACAATCTTGTAAGTATTTCTTCAATAATCACATCATCAGAGAGGTATCTTTGTTGCTCAACAATTTGTTTCTTGTTAATATTATGTGGGTATTTATCTCCCATTTTCTACAAATATTAAACGGTATCTCCCATTTTCTACAAATATTAAATGGACAGCAATTTATAAAGATTCATAAAGAACAAATGATAAGATTGAACATCAAAATTAATTACTCCTTCCGTCTCATTCATTTGTTATCTTTGATTAAAATACCGTCAATAAGAAAACGGTAAATAAATAACCGGGACAAAAGGAGTAATATTTTACCCCAAATACTCAAATAGATGTAGATAAGAAAAAAAGCATGGAACCCTAAAAAATGGTGCAAACCTGAAGGGAAAAGTGGCAAATTAACCCCAAACTTTTGACCCTACGTGTATTTAAACCCCATTACTTTTAAAACGAGCAAATTAGCCCCCAAACGTTTCTCTTACTGTGCAATTGGTTCCCCTTACCTATTTCCGCCAATTCTATCGCCGGAAAATTCTGAAATGTCACCGGAAATAAAAATATCTTAATTTAATTAAAAGAAAAAAAAAAACATTTTATCAATTATTTGGATTCGGGTAAATTTATTTAGCAATGTTGAACAACTTAAGTTATAGAGTTGCAAAATTTGTCCCATCATGGTTATTAGTTATTACTCCTAGTTTTTCATCTGCTGCGTGTCAATTAGTTTTGTGTGCTTCATACTTTTATGTATTTGGTTGAGATTAATCAAGGGACCACGACCTAATTGAGATAAGATGTTAGTTTTAATCATGAATTTGTATCGCCATTAAGAGTAGGAATTATATGCTCTATATTTTTACCCTTTTTTCATGAATCTCGTATGTTGTAGTTTCTTACGAAATATCTTGCCGAGAATTTTGGACGCCATTAATCTACAAACTGAAGGAAATAGGTAAAATAGACGTTTGGGGCAAATTTTGTTTCCGGTGACTTTTTATAATTTTCCGGCGATAGAATCCACAGATATAGGCACGGGGAGGACATTAAGAGAAACGTTTGGGGCTAATTTGCTTATTTTAAAAGTGATGGGATTTAAGTAACGTAGGGACAACGGGGCAATTTGCCAAATTCAGCAGCCAAGGGGTAAATTAGTAACCGATTGATCTGCTCTTCCTCTTCTATTTGTTTGTTTTTTTGGGACGGACTGAGGGATGGGAAAGTGTGTGGAATGTGGATGGTTTGGTGACTAAGAGCATCCGCAAAGGTGGAAATCAAGCTCCTCATATACACTCTCTGTCCTTATATGGGGCTCCTCATTGTTACACCAACCTCCCCAATATTTGGAGCTCCACTGTTTTTAGGGAAGGTCCCCAAAAGAAAAGTAAGGCAATTTGTGTTACTTTTGGGGAGGTTCCCAAATTTTTGTGTGTGAATTGGGGAACCTCATTATTGCATAGATGAGTTATGAAATGGGAAGGGTAAATGGAAAAGTTAGTGGAAAATGAGGTGGACGAATAAGAAAAGGAAAGAGAAAATATGGGGAGCCTCACCTTTGCGGATGCTCTAATGTTTAAACCAAAAATAGGACTCCTTTGGTCTGTTTTATTTTTGAGGGTCTCAGTTAATTATTGTCTTTTCTATTTTAGAAATGCATTTGATTAGTAATTTGATGGCCCCCTCCTATTTTCGTGATATTTGTGTCAAAACCAAATGATAACAATTAACCGGAATGGAGGGAGTACTCCGTAATTTTATTAGACCGGTCAAACCGGGAACTTGAAGATGTTGATAATACATTTATACCTCCTCCATTCAAACCCAAACACAATTTCATTTTTTGACACTATTCATAAATGAAGAGAATTTTCAAAATTCTGAGCAAGATATAAGGTAAGACCTGTTTAATTCGTCTTTATAAGTACAATTAGACCTAGCAAAACGGGTCAAGGGGGCGGGTTCGGGTCGGGTCAATTCGGGTCGGGTCAGTTCGGGTTTCTAATTGATTTTGGGTTAACTCGGGTCAGGACGGGTCATTTCGGGTTTCGGGTCTGTTTCGGGTTTGTTGGTCGGGTCAGTTCCGGGTCAAGCAGGTCGGGTTGTTTCGGGTCGGGTTATTTTCGGGGCAATGAATAATAGAGAAATTGTCATTTCAAGTCTTTTCGGTTCAATTAGAGTTATATTTTGTTGGGTCATTTTCGGGTTTTGTGATTTCGGATCGGATCATTTTCGGGTCAGGCCAGTTCGGGTTTTAATAATTATTTTATTATTTAATGATATACAAGTTATATAAAATTGAATTTCAAATTATCTTTTTAATTAAAAATATTAACATAATATTTTTTATATTTATTGTTTCAAATATAATATAAAAATATTAATATTTTAATAATACTCTTAATTTATCTTTGATCCAACTGGTGGAACGGGTCTCGGGTTTCGACCCTAAAATAACGGTCATTTCGGGTTCAAGTTATTTCAGGTCACAAGTCAATATTTACGAGTCTTTGATCCTAAAAAACATGCCTAATAATAATAATAGTAATAGTAATAATAATAGTAATAATAATAATAGTAATAATAATAATAGTAGTAATAATAGTAATAATAGTAATAATAATAATAATAATAATAATAATTTGCAACCCCTAAGGTAGGTGTGGGTACAAGTGGTAGTGCATTACCTCCCCCTAGGGGTAATGCATAACATATGCTTCTGGAATATTAGGGGACTAAATAGCCAGTCTAAGCAAAAACATATTAAATGGTTTCTTCATCATAATCGGATTGGTCTTTTTGGTCTCCTTGAGACGAAGGTAAAACCTTCTTCTCTAAATAGAATTACTACTAGTATGTTTCCTGATTGGTCTATTTCTACTAATACTAGATGGCATAAAGGAGGTAGAATTTGGGTACTCTGGAAACCACAATTGTTTCAGATTGATTTTCTTTGCTATAGCTCTCAAATGATTCATATGGAGGTTATTGAATTAAGTACTCAATTTAAATTTCATTATACAATGGTTTATGTTTTTAATGAGGTCAATGATAGGAAGTCTTTATGGAAGGATATGTGTCAGATTGCTATGAATGTTAAAGGGCCCTGGTTAACTAATGGGGACTTTAACTGTGTTCTCTCACCTTCTGAAAGATTGGGTGGCCACACTAGTGAGGAGGAAATGGATGATTTTCAGCATTGTATTGATTATTGTGGCCTTACTGATATCCCTGCTGTGGGCTCTTATTTCACTTGGACAAATAAGCAGAATTACCAAACTAGGGTTTTCTCAAGATTGGATAGGGTTTTGGTCAATCATAAATGGTTAACAGACTGTGGAGATGCTTATGCCCATTTTCTTAATGAAGGATTATTTGACCATACCCCATGTATCATTCAAGATAGGCACTCAGAGCTGGAGCTGGACAGTGGAGATGCTTATGCCCATTTTCTTAATGAAGGATTATTTGACCATACCCCATGCTTATGCCCATTTCCATGTGGAGTACTTCTAATGCTTTTCTCCCTTGTGTTCATCATGCATGGAACAAGCAATGGCAAGGGACAAAAATGTTCAAGGTAGTTATGAAGTTGAAAAGTTTGAAATACCCTCTTAAGAATCTCAACAAGGCTTTATTTGATGATGTTGAAAATAATGCCATCAGAGCTGGACAGTACTTGGATTTTGTTCAAACTCAACTGAAACTGAATCCTCAAGATCAGGACTTACTTAAGAAAGAACAGGAAGCTAGTAACACTTATAGAGACCTGAGTAATGCTGCTGAGAGCTTTCTATTGCAGAAAACAAAAGCAGTATGGTTCAACAAAGGAGATGACAATACTAGCTATTTCCACAATATTCTCAAAAACAGACAAGTCAAAAACAAAATCATAAGGATTGCTGATACTGCTGGCTGCATTCATACTGAGGGTGAAAAAATTCAAGGGGCTTTTTTAACTTATTATAAAGACCTCCTTGGTACTCCTATAGCTACTAATCCAATTAGCTATAGGGTCGTGCAGATGGGAGGTACCTGCAATCAAGAGCACTGGAATATTCTTCTTGCCCCAGTGACCAATGATGAAATAAAGAAAGTCATTTTCTCAATCCCAAATCACAAAGCTTCTGGTCCAGACGGGTACTCTAGTGCTTTTTATAAAGATGTCTGGTCTATTGTTGGTGAGGAGGTTTGTGCTGCCATTTATGACTTCTTCAATACTTGTAAACTCCTACAACAGATTAACCACACCTTTGTTACTCTCCTTCCCAAATGTGATAATCCTCAAGATGTCACTCAATATCGTCCCATTTCATGCTGCAATGTGTTATATAAAGTCATTTCAAAACTGTTGAGTGCTAGATTATCAGCTATACTACCTGGTTTGATTAATGAGAGTCAGGGTGGTTTTATTCAAGGGAGAAATATTATAGAGAATGTTTTAATTTGCCAAGACATTGTCAGGATGTACAATAGGTCAACTGTTTCTCCCAGGTGTCTGATAAAAGTGGACCTTAAAAAAGCATATGACTCTGTGAGTTGGGAATTTATTGAGCACATGATGCAGGCATTGAAATTCCTTCCAAAGTTCATCCACCTGATCATGTTGTGTGTTACTTCTGCTTCATATTCGTTGGTCTTGAATGGTGTAAACTTTGGTTTCTTCAAAGGGGCTAAGGGTTTAAGGCAAGGGGATCCTTTATCACCCTTGCTTTTTACCATTGTCATGGAGTACCTCAGCAGAGTCTTAGCTTTTGTTACTGCAAAGATGAATTTTAAGTATCATGCTCTTTGTGGGAAACTCAAGTTGACCCACCTAATGTTTGCTGACGATTTGCTCTTGTTTAGCAAAGGGGATATTGGGTCAATCATGATACTTCTTAGGGCTTTTGCTACTTTCTCAGCAGCATCAGGTTTACATATGAATACTCTGAAATCCAACATTTATTTCAATGGTGTTGCCACTGATGTTAAGAATGATATCTTGCAAATCTCTGGTTTTGTGGAAGGGAAATTGCCTTTCAAATACCTGGGAGTACCCATCTCTGCTGGCAGGTTAAAAGTGAGTCAATATTCTGTCCTTATGGATAAATTTTTGGAAAGAATCAGAAGCTTGGGTGCCAAAAGACTTTCTTACACTGGAAGATTGATCCTTGTAAACTCTGTTCTGACTTCCTTATACTCCTATTGGGCAAATATTTTTGTCATTCCAAAATCAGTCTTAAGGAGAATAGATGCTATTTGCAGAAACTTTTTATGGGATATCAATTCTGAATTTGTGAGGGTTCCCTTTGTTAGTTGGGAAAAAGTTTGTGCACCTAAAGTGGAAGGGGGACTTGGCATTAAGGATGGTATTTCTTGGAATGTGGCTGCTATTGGAAAATTGGTCTGGTGAATTTATTCCAAACCAGACAGTTTGTGGGTTAAGTGGGTTAACCGCATCTACATCAAAGATGCCACCTGGACTGATTATACACCAAAGCAAGACTCTAGTTGGAGCTAGAAATCAGTCTGTCGAGTAAAAGATGATTTTAAACAAGCTTATTCTAATGGAACTTGGACACTGCAACCAAATGGGTATTCGGTTCACTCTGGATATCAACATATGAGAATGAAATTCCCTGATGTTTCTTGGTATAAATGTGTATGGAATAATTGGTGTGTTCCTAAACATTGCTTCATTAATTGACTTATTATGAGAGAAGCTCTACCATTGAAGGATAAATTGTTTTAATATGGGGTATGCACTGATGACTTTTGTTGCATATGTTCTAGTCATTCTGAAACTCATACCCATCTCTTTCAAGAATGTGCCTACAGTAAAGAAGTCCTAAGGTCTGTGGCAGATTTCCTGCACATACAGCTCCCAGTCAGTAATACTCTTATCTGGGTTTCCAATAAGCCCTGGGCAAAAACAAAGAAAAAGGTAGTGATTGCATGGACTCAGGCTGCGTATTATGCTATTTGGAATCAGAGAAATCGAGCAAGATTGGAAGGTTATCTGACTCGTCCTGCTGTGTTAGTTAAAGGTATTCAACAGGTAATGAGGATGCGGATGATATACTGGCTGAAGCATGCTATTCCTGTACAAGATGTTGCATGGATCAAAGCTACTCTATAATGTTCCTTTGTTGTAGTTTGTTTCCATTTGCAAAAACTGTTTATGCAGTCCCACGAATTGGGATGCATTGTATTGTAAAATGTTTTTGTTTGATCTTAATGAGAAGCTAACATTTTACCAATAAAAATAAAAATAAAAATAAAAATAATAATAACAATAATAACAATAACAATAACAATAACAATAATAATAATAATAATAACAAGAGTAAATTAACAATTACTCCCTTATATAAACCACTTTTCTAAAATAACTCCCTTATGAAAACTTTTTAATAATTTACTCCCATAAAATGTTCTCAGGTCAAAAATTACACCCGTTTGCACTTTCCGGTGACATATTCCGTCAGTTTTTAAATTTTCAGTTTTAAGGTCTAAATTTATGACCAAAATACCCCTAGCTGTATCCTGTTTTCTCTCTTACTCACCTCACTTTAATTCTTTCCTGACATATTCCGTATGTATTCCATGAATTGAACATCAAAATCACTGGCAACCCATTACAACAAATTCATCAAATAGCAATCCACCAAAAACAAAACACATAATGGCAGATCAACAATGAAAAAAAATTGGAAATTGTAATAGGAATTGACGATTATTTTCTTCTAGTTTTCCATATTTCCAATAACTGATCAACATAATCGCAGATCCACTTGTACGATAGTGGAGGTTGTACCAGACCAATTGTCGGCGGCGGCGATGACGCCGGCGAGACGGAATGATTGCTTGCATTTCTCGAGATTGCCATGGATGTCTCCAATGGCGATTAGATGGTCTTGTGGTGGATAATGGGTTTGAATTGGGGGATTAGGGTTGGGGTTAGGGAGGAAATGCCGCCGCTGACGGTGAAATCGACGAAGTTGTCGCCGAATTTGGAGAGGGGATTTGGGGATAATGGGTTTGAATTGCTGCAATTTTTGATGGAGAAGCCGGTGACGCTGATGAAAGTGAAAGAATTATTAATTACTATGTTTCGGATCTTGGAAAAAACACCCCATTGCATGTTGCAGCTAGATCTGCTCCATTTGGAAATGTTTCAATATTGTTAGATAAAAGGATTTTTGCAAATTTGAGGGTTGGGATTTATTGTTGTTGTCGTCGTCGTCGAACACCTTCTGCTCACCTGAAAAGTTGTTGTTGACAAAGGGGGAAGAAGATAACAAGGGGGAAGAAGATAACGAATTTACGTAGGGGCAAAACGGTCATAGAAAAAGATTTTTCACCTGAAAGTGCAAACGGGTGTAATTTTTGACCTGAGAACATTTTATGGGAGTAAATTATTAAAAAGTTTTCATAAGGGAGTTATTTTAGAAAAGTGGTTTATATAAGGGAGTAATTGTTAATTTACTCTAATAACAACAACAACAACAATAATAATAATAATTCAGTTTAACATAGTTCAGTTCAGTTCAATGTTGTTCATTTTAATTCAATAATCCAACACACCTACGCTTACACATAGATCGTGTCGGCACAACAACGACACACGATTTAATTAAGTCAGTTTTGGAGTAAAGGGGTTCGTGACCCGTTTACATATGACAAGAACACAAATCTAAGATGACCCGATCTATATCGACACTACCACGACATGAGATTTAATTGGGTCGGTTTAAGTTGAAAGGGTTCGTGACCCGCGTACATGTGACACGAATACAAATCTTACACGGCTCGATTTGTAAGTGAGACGATACTAATACGACACGAGATTTAATTGGATTAGGTTTAGGTTGAAGGGGTTCGTGACCCATTTACATGTGACACGAGTACAAACCTCATACGACCTAATCTGTAAGTTCCTCGACAATAACATGATACGAGATTTAATTTGGCCGGGTTTGGGTTGAAGGGGTTCGTAACCTGTTAACTAGAGTTGTTCATTGGTCGTCGTCCTGTCCATTGAACCCGGCTTATCTGGCTCGCCAAATAAGCGAGTATACACAAGGAATTTTGAGAAAATTAAAAAGGCGCAGTTCACTAACCTGTCCTAAGCTCTCAAAACCGCTTGTCTGTAACCCATAAATTTAACGTTAGCCTACGCACTCGATCACCTTTACTATTTACATGTTATACGAGTACGAACTCGACACGGCCCTATTAGTTTGCCTTGTCTATGTGTAGGCATGTAGCTCATCAATTTAACTAAACTCAATTTAGTCTAATACAATTAAATTTAGTTAATTAAGAACAACTTAATTCAACACTCTCCAAAATTGAGTTTAACTTAACATAGCTCAATTCAGTTTAGTATATTTTTCTTTATCTCAATTTAGTATAGCTCAGCTCTATTTATTTCAGCTTAATTCACTAAAATTTATAAATTATCGTTATGTATTTTAAACAACGATACACTAAAATATATTTGAACATATAATTTTGTTATCAATATAAAATACTAATTTCTTAATGGGTTTGATGTTATGATGATCAAAGTTTTTTACGGTGTCCAGAGAAGGCAAGTATTTCCCTTTTACTCTTAATTAGGTTTACTTCAATAGAAATAATCCTAATTTTGTTTGTTCATTCGTGAAGTGACGAGTGTCGAAACAGTAGGAGGAGCACTAATGAGATTGCTTTTGCCGGCGATTAAGACAAAGGATGCTCCTCTACCTCGTCTCCTTGTTCAGATTGAAGGATAGCCGGATAGGTAAACATTCCTCTATGTTTTATTTTCCAATTTCGGTAATTTACTGTTTTTAAACGATTAAATTTACTTAATTTCTGGACTCTTCTTTTCTCGGTATTCGATTATTGGTGATTACAAGAAACGTTTTTAGTGCATAGATATATTTAGTGAGCATCAAACAAGCAATGCAGGAAATGTGGGCATTAATCTCCTCTTTGAAATGTGTTTTGAGAGCTTGTCTAGGGAAAATAGGGAATGAATTGTCTTTGACATTTTGTACTACTAGAAACCTTTGATGCCTGTTTGTCAGTGGATTTCATAGTCAGCATCTTTATTTAGGGCATTATTAATAGATGAACCTCTAAGAGGTTTGTTCTAATGCCACATAAGCTAATATACAAACTCATTTACCTACAAACCTCTTACCAACAACAAATAAATCTCTTCAAGGTTCATAACATGGCCCACTAAATTTTTTCTCCTCTCACATTCTCTCTCCACAAACCATCATACTAATTTGTAACCCCTTCCATCCATGAACCTCAACACTCATCACTAACAATAGAAGGTTTGTAGACAAACCTCTAAAATGATGGACATATCATCCTACAAACCTCATGATGAACCTCTATTGCTAATGCCCGGTTCTCTCTTCATCATCCTCAATCCACAACAAATGTCGTTCTAGAGCTATCTACCTATTTGTATTCACTGATATTTTTAAAATTGCTTTATTTACGTTTGCCACATAAGCTAAAGGAAAGCATCAATAGGTATTTTTACTTTAGACACTATAAACAAGTCACATACGAGCAATTGCTTGATTGTTTATTATTATACAAGTAGCTCAATTGGTGAGGTAATCTTATCTTGCAGGCGAGGTCTAACGGATAAGACATGGACTTGAATAGTTTTTCATGCAATGAAGGGGAGGAAGGTTGCAAAATGAGAAGCTTTTGATGGATTTTACTTTCGTAGGAACACAAACTGTGGAGATGGCAGTAATAGCATGGAAGTGCCTGCTACTACACATTTTTTAAGCAAAGCTAATGACTTTTATGGTATGTGTTTTGGGTAAAGAAATTTGATATATTCTGAAATTGTGGCCTTTGATTGAGGATGACACTATTCACATTCTGCAGTTTTAAACTACTTTGTATTTATATTTGCATCAATGGACCAATGGAAAAGTTTAATTCTATTGTTTAAAGGCAGGTATATGTCGTCCCCTTAAGTCCTATCCTATTAGGTTGTGTGTTCCTCTGATTCTTTCAACCTCCAACGACAACAATGACTCACCTGCTGTCGTCGCCAATTCGCTCATATTCCATCAGCCTCCTCCGTCCCAGCCCGCCTATTCCCGACAAAAATGGTGCTTCCGGTTCTTCTAATTCTAATTTAACCTTTGCCGGACTGACACCTGAGGAGATTTCTTGCCATGTTCAGCTCTTCCAGGTTTGTTCTTCGTTTTAAGTTTTAAGCAAATTCTTGTATAATGAGGTGATTGTTATGTTTTGGTTGTTAGTTAAATGAGTTCGTCTTGAATATTTTCATTAATAAGTTAGTTGAATGCTTGAATGTAAGAAAACAAAGACAGAAAGATTTTGTAAGAAATTCAGAGAAAGCATAGTGATTTGTTGTTGAATGAATTGAATAATTAGAGAGATGTAGAACCCATTACTTATACTATACACTAAGGGATAGGGAAGACAAGCGCTGGACTCGTAATATAATTCGATTATGAGAATGGGGAAGTGTAGGTGCTGCACTGTATGTGAGTGCGTGAGTAGGAATGTAAGACATACTGACGTAGGCATAAGGGCAGCAGTAACCAAGTTTCTCACTTGCAAAATGATACTCCAACTCAATGTGTTTATGGCAGCTTGGTGTAATATCATGAAAATTCAGTGTCTAACCCTGTTAACCAAGCCAACAAATGAAGATACCTCCAAGGACAATTATATAATCACTCACGGATCCCCCTCATGTGAGGCAAGCTGCTCAATCAGCATAACAATACGCCTCCACTGCCATATAGGAATAATTATTGGACAAAATAATGTCTCGACAAGGACTTATGTGTTGGACTGATACACAAGTCACAACAGGCGCTAAACGGGCACAATTAAATTCTTTTAACAAGTCCAGGCTGAACATTCTTCGAGTGACTGCTATCATGAGGAAACTTGTTAAATTCAATGCCTAATAAATAGTGCAGCTGTCCTGAATTTTTGATCTAAGAAAATATTTTGAGATCCTGAATTTCAACAGAATGATCGAGTAAATATGTGTTAATATGGTATAAGACCGTCTTTTAAGAGACATACTCTTGTTGCATTGGCACATCGAAGGACGACGCTATTCAGTATTGGTGTCGAAGAACGTATTTTAACACGCTGAGTGTGACTATCAATAGAATGTAGTGATTATTAGTTCATTTTAGTTTTTGTAATGATTTAGTAGGTTAATGAGCTTAGTTTAATGAGTTGGTAAGAGAGTATGAGACCGTGCTTTAATTGGCGTACATGATTGTAGTGACTAATTGGCGATTGTGTTAAATGACGTAGATGTTTGAGAAAGATGTCAAAGAAAGTGATGAATATGAAGGAAGTAATGAGGTGAGCAGCTGTGGGAGTTGGGAGTTCCTGATGGTCCGGTTGTTCGCTCTCATGTTTTGAAGGTAGTTTCAATAATTTTAATCTCCTAGAATGTTGTGATGTGTAATTAATTATCTTGATATTGTGCTCAATGAAATTGAATAGCGGCTTCTATTAGGGTATCTGTCGAGTGATGGAGCAATGTGGCGGCAGAATCATCTAGCGATGTTGCAGTACAACTGTACAAGCATTTCAAGGATGACCTCTTGATCACGCCGGTATTTATCCGTTTTTTCTCTTACGTACCACGAAGAGGTTGCAGTTAGAGACTTGATTAGGAAAAAATGTATTGCTGGGTTGCTTTTCAAGATTTTATCGATATTTGCTTCTTATATTTAGGTCAATGACTTAAGGACATGTTCACTTCAGTTTTAGAATTTGCTTCTCTCTAATCTCTAACTCCTAAAATGTAAGAACTTGAGAAAGAGCTTAGAACTGTGCTCCACTATTTACCCTCATTCATTCCCTGCACAAGTACCCTTCCCTCTAAAACTTTCCTCATCTAATATCCACCCATTTCCATTTTCCTTTCTAACATTTTCTTCGTCACATCATTCTCCCTTACTCTGCTACTCCTTCCCACTCTCCCCACCTCACTTCAGTTACATCTTAATGCATCCTGATAAGATTGGGCGAGTGGAACCCAATTCTCTGAACCCACCTAGCATCGGAAACTGCACCAAGCACACCCATATTGTGCAGGAAATCAGCCCTCGGCACAACAAAAATTAAACCACAATGCCAAGCTTGAAAGTACGCATGTTTAAGAGAAACTGAGTAGTTATCATGCAATATGCAACAATGATATCTCCCATCTCTGGTGGTTACGCAAGTTTTTGATCTTCTGTTTGATCCCTCTTTACAGGCTGAAGGAAACCACAATGCACAACTGAGCAGTTAGCCTGGGATTGCCTCGGAGTTTTGTTAGTTGATCGCTCACTCTTTAGTGACCAGGTGTAAAGGTAGCAGGCTAGGTCCCTAATGTACGCAAGTCCCTTAATGTAATATACACTACTATCTTTGTTTTGTTTCGAGAAAGGTAGTTCATATTTTTTTCTTCTTTCATGTAATCGTGCACATGTTTGTTTGTGTTCTTGATCTTTCTTTGAATTTGGAAATCTTCTTCGGGGTTCTTTCTCTGATGAAAGATAAATGCGATGTAAAACAAGAGCAAACCACACTTGTTTCGTTTTTGTTGTTAAGGTCACTGTAATTTCTCAAGTGTGATCATTTAGCTTTTTGTTTAAGGCTCATTTTGGAATGTTTTCCTTCATTCAAACAACCATATTGTTGTCATATTTGGACCTTTTTGGAATGTTTTCCTTCACTCAAACAACTTTATACGATGGAAATAGTTCGATTAAATGAATGTTGTTTAGTACTCTGTTGTCACCTTTGATCTAGCAGCTACTTTGGATTGTGTTTCGGGTAAGTATATTTTGGTTGCTTCAAAGAATCATATCTCACACCCTGTGAGGTGAACAACAAACAACCTTTACCTTAGAGGTTTGATTGTTAATTAGATCGAGGTTTGTGCATGTTCAGTTCTCATTATTTAAACCAAAAGTGTTACCGTTAGTATTATCTTATACTATTATCCCAAAAACGAGGCAATTTTATGACATGGCATAAAACTCATTTGGTGATTCCTTTATTTATGGCAATATTACCAATAATATTTGATTCGTATATAACTCAGTATTACCTATTACCTACTGCTCGGGTATTGATCCTATTAACTAATATCATTTCTTGAGAATTTTAAAAAGGTCAACACATGATCAAGAGAAAACGGAACTAATATACTAGACTATTGTGTTTATGTAGTCGATATCAAAGGGAGACGAATAATATAAGGCTTTCCTAAGGCCTTTACGAGGAGACGAATAATATAAGGCTTTTCTAAGGCATTTACGAGGAGATGCGAAATATGCCATGTCAGGGGAGGGAGGGAAGGGGAATAAGGAGGAAGAGGAGGAGGGGGAAATGAGGGAAAGAGGAGAGGATGAGGAGACGGTAGAATAACATCAAGGGAAATAGAGCAAGCATTAGTAAAAGATGAGGAGAGGATAAAGGAGTAACATAGGAAATAAGGATTTGGCACCAGGATTAAGAGGAGGAATAATAAGAAGGGGCAAATGAATAAATAATAAAGATTAGTAGAATAAGGGGGAGAGGGAGCATAGGGGAAGAGAGCAGATATTGGAAGCTGAAGGCAGATGAGGAGGAATAGCGAAACGAGGAGGCGGGGGATAAGGAAAAGGGAGGAGGATAAAAAGAGGGACAAATGAGGTCATTCTAGGAGTTACGGAGTATTAAGGAAGTTTAAAACTCATATTGATCATGTCTCGCCTGGTTTCAAAGGTAAAGTTATTATTGAGTTTGGTCCAACGGTCGAGCATTGTTTGTCTGCGTTCAAACTAGAACAAATGTTTGCAAAGAGTAAGCATGGTCACTCTGCGTGTTTTTTTAAGCACTCCCCTAAGATAGGGCCTTATTGTTGGGTTGCTACGCGTCGAGATGCACAATTACTAGGCAAGGGCTGCACTTACGTAGAAGTGTCATATATAATTAGACTTGAGGTCAAGATCTTGCGAACGCAGACGGCTTAAATGCGTACTCCTGTATGTGGATTTTATACATAAGATGTACCCCTAAATCACAACTAATTGGAAAACGAGCAACTATCTACAGTCATTATCTAATATTGTTTTTGATGAACATAAATGTAGCAATTATTATCAATTGTTACCTTAGAGTTTCTACCTAAGGTAATCGTTGCATAAATAAATATTATCGCAAAATTTTCAAGTTAGACGAAGGTGGTCCTTGGGACTCCGCGCGCAACGCGCGCGGAGGAACAACTAGTAAAATAAAAATTAAAAAATTGTCAAAATAAAAGTATAGCAAATGATATATGCTTCTTTAGTCTCGGACATTTGTTTACCTATGATTAAAATATCTTTCTCATAGAATATATTCCTTCCATTTTTGGGCGTCTAAGTGAGTTGTTACCTTTCTATTTTAGGAATGTCTCTGTTTGAATATATGCAGTCAATTTGGTCCATTTATCATCTAATAATTGGTCTCCCTCCCCAAGGAAAACAAATGACCGGACAGAAGAGTAATACATACACAAATGACCTACAAGATAGAGTATGTTTTAATTCTTTTGTTTTTGGACCCCTTCTATAAAACAATGAGACACTCAAATAGAAATATCGATTTCCGTTGCATAAATAAGTAAAAAAAACCATATTAATATCCAAATTTTAACTAAAATAATTTTTATTAGAACAAAAAAATGAGTTGCTCATAAGGGTCGAAATTCCGTCTACTCAGTAGCTCACATAAGCTAGTGTACCAAATTAGCAAGGAGATTAGTATGCTACACTTTCAATTTTTTATTATTAATTTACAAAATTTAAATCGTGGTCTAAGGCATAGGAAAGATCATTAGTAATGAACTAATGATCATGACCCACACTTCCACCATTAACGCACGGAAATCACGCGCTAAGATCTTTTTTTTTTTTTTAATTATTATTATTCCTTATTGTTAAATTCCTAAACAACCCTTTTACAATAATTAGTTTGAAATTTTAATTTTGAAGGAGGGAAAGCAAAATATAAATGTAAATTACAATAATACCCCGGGTGTCGCTCACTTTGAGTAACACTCGGTGTCGCTAAATCATTTTCCTTTCCGGGAATACTACACACCATTTTGTGTTCAGTGCAATGTCTTAAGAAGGCATATGCCAGACTGCAACCAAAAGTATTACATACAGCAATTACACATGTTAAATCGTCTAGCTAGTAACATAAAAGTTACCTGCTATAACAATATACGCAGTATAACATTATCTGAAATGATATCGTGAAATCACGAGTTACACCATCAGATGGTTTATATTGCATGATCACAACAAAAATGAATGTGAATGGTGTTACTCCTAACAATTTTCTAATTTGAAACAAATCAATGCTATAAACCGGAACACATCCAATGAGGATGTATGAATGTGAATGCGAATGGTAGAGACAAATAAGCAAGACAGCATTGAGTAAATCATAGCAGATACTGAACAATAATTATCTCTGATGGGGCATATTCTGCACCGCTGACCAAGTCAAACATACTAAGATGTCCACAGCAAGTCAACGACTTAGACAACCTAGCCGATGCCGCCCATCGGCCTGTCAACCTGGGTCCCGGCGTGACAACCCGCCACCGGGACATATCCGCGTACTCATATCCAAGACCCCTCGGCGGTGAGTCAACGGGGCCCGCCGGCCTGCCATAGGTCCCTCGGCCGAGGGGTAGATCGATCTTTCCACCGCTAGCCACTTGGCCACTTGGCCACTACGTGACAAAAGGTGAAGTCTATAAATACTCCTCAACCTTCATTGAGGAAGGGATCCAATCCAGAAATACACAACTTGACCTAAATACACTATTCATCTGGTATAATCTTCCTTATCTCTCTACAATATATTCCTAGCCAATTAGCATACAACTTATACATCTGAGTTTGCTGACTTGGGCGTCGGAGTGAGTACGCTTGGCACCAAGCCAAGCCCTCAGTTCGTTCATTGTTGCAGGAGAGGCCGAGAGGAACGATTAAGACCAAGGGAGAACCCAACTCAAGACATCATTCAACAAGCCACGGGTGGTAACTATACTTGCTCTGGAATTACACCCGGAACAATTGGCGCCGTCTGTGGGGAAAGACACTAGAAGCTAGTCACATTCATTCCCAAACAAAAAAACAACAAAAACCCACCCAAAAAGCTAAGAAGATGTCAAAAGAACAAGAGGTGTTCGTAACCGACGAGCCCCTCCACCCAGATGACACCTTCAACAATTCTGGAGTCATACAGCCCTCCGCCGGCGGAGTAATCCAACCGGAGTTCGGGATGCCAATAACACCAGATGCGACGCTGCCCGCCAACCAAGTCACCCTCATGGGACATGTGGTCGACGTGGCATTGCTAAAGCAAATCCTGGACCTCATCGGTAGGACGTCGGCTCACACTGTCACACCGACAAGAGCGGCGGGACCCGTCCAGGAGACCAGGGCCCAGAACGTGACTCCAAGAGACTTGAACGGAGCACTGGAAGAGGTTGGCCCTGTTGAAACACCGGAGGAGCCCAGAATGCTAGTGATGGACATAAGTCCCGACCGCACTCGCGGGGGGACAGCGTCACCGCAGCAGCCACGAGGCCCACTCCGGAGGAATGAAAGAAGTCCGACCCATCAGAGTCGGAGAAGAAGAAGCCCGACTCGCCAGAGTCAGGGAAGGAGTCCCTCCCGCCACGAGGAGAGGAGTCGGGCTAGGAATGCGAGGAGCCGATCGCCACGTGTCGTCCGGCATGTGATCGACGACCCCTCGGCGCCTACGTCCTAGAAGTCCAGTGCCAACTAAGCTCAAGTTGCCCCCATATCACACAAAGGGGAGGGTGATCCGGCCGACCACGCCGAGGCTTTCGAGTCTCACATGTCAGTATGGGAGCAGCCCGATGAAGTATGGTGCCGAGTTTTCCCAACGACATTGCATGGGATGGCTCAAAGTTGGTACAAGGGGCTCCCCGACGGCTCGGTGTACTACTACGCCGACCTAAGGGACGCCTTTCTAGCCCAGTACTCTTGCAACAAGAGAAGGGCCGTGGAGACATCGGACCTCCTAACTATCAAACAAGAAGGGGGCGAGTCTCTACGAAGCTACATGAAGAGGTTCGACGGAAAGGTCCAACAGATTCGGGAGATTAATCCGAATCGGCGGCCTTCGCGCCGATGAAAGGCCTCCCAAGGGGAGATTTGAAAAATGAGCTCATCAAGTGCGGAGGCCTGGGCTTGATGCCGCCAGAAGAAGGCCGACCAAGCCATCAAGGTAGAAGACTATCACAAGACGTGGCTAGGCCCGAGCGAGGCCGAGCACTCAGAAAAGAAGAGCCGCCAGGAGGACAACCCGCAGGAAAGACGCCGTGACAACAACGGGTCACGGTCCGAAGAAAGACGCCGTGACAATAATAGGTCACGGCGACGACAAATCTGCCAGAAAAAGGACTCGGCGGGCGCCGGTGGAGTTCGGGAACGTACCACCGGAGGCGGTATAACGATAAAACCCCTCTCGTCGTATCAGCCGCCGAAGTCTTCGCCCTGAGCAAAAGCGAGGGCCAGAAGTGGGAGAGACCCCCAAAACCAAAAAGTGACGGTGACACGAGCCAGTACTGTGAGTACCACGGCCACACCGGCCATCTAGTCAATGACTGCCGGCATCTGAAGAATGCCATTGAAGAGCTGATCCGGAAGGGGAGCCTCGGCAAGTACGTTGCCAAAAGCCAAAAGACCGACGCCGGCAGTTCAGAGAAGAAATCCGTCTTCGAACGGATAGGAGTGATCCACGTTGTCATCGGGGGCCACGAGAACGGAGGGTCCGCTCATGGGTACAAACGACACCTGAACGAGCTCTATCAGGCCATCAACTTTGTGCCCAACACAGCCACCCCCTCTTCCAACATCCCCGACATAACTATCGGAAGAAAGGACTACGAAGGAGTCATCGCTCCTCACAGCGACCCACTTGTAGTCAATTTGGACATATCCAACCACCTGGTCAAAAGGTGCCTGATTGACACAGGCGCATACACGAATGTCATGTTCAGGGAGTGCTTCCTCAGCCTCGGCCTGAAGGTCAAGGACTTAAGCCCCTGCACCAACCCGCTATACAGTTTCTCTGGGGCCGGACTGGTACCACTGGGATCAATCAGACTCCCGGTAACGTTCGGCGAAAGGAATGCGGCCAAGAATGTCCTAGCTGAGTTCGTGGTCATCGACGGCTCATCCGCCTACAACGTTCTCATAGGCCGCGTCACTCTGAGCGAGGTTGACGCAGTGATGTCCATCCGGGCCCTAACATTGATGTACGTCTCGGACCGGGGGGAAGCGCATAAGCTCGTCTCCAAAGACGAGAATGACGAGGTGGTGAACGCCCAGATAGCTGCCAGAGGATGCAACATGCAATCCCTTAAGGTGGCAAAGAAATCGGAGAAAGGGAAAGGTCTATCCTTACAACAGGAGAGCGACCTCATGGATGTAACTAGCGTCTAACTGGGGAGGTACGCCTTCAACGGGCCATTAGGACGCCGGAAAATCTCGGGAATACTCCATGTAACGTCGGAGGTGTCCAAAACAGCTGTGGGCACCCCGACGCATGTTTTTACCTAAATGAAAAATCATCCAAGTCTTCCATCAGAATGTACGCTCTTCCCATAGTCACTAGGAAGGAGCAGACGCCGGCTCACACTGTCATACCGACAAGAGCGGCAGTCTCCTTCAAGAAACAGGCACCGTCGCAGTCACTCCAAGTAGTAGACGCCACGGCAGTCACCCCAAGAGGTGTGACGCCGTCGCAGTCACTCCAAGTAGTAGACGCCACGGGAGTCTCCTTCAAGAAACTTGCACCGTCGCAGTCACTCCAAGTAGTAGACGCCACGGCAGTCACCCCAAGAGGTGTGACGCCGTCGCAGTCACTCCAAGTAGTAGACGCCACGGGAGTCTCCTTCAAGAAACAGGCACCGTCGCAGTCACTCCAAGTAGTAGACGCCACGGCAGTCACCCCAAGAGGTGTGACGCCGTCGCAGACACTCCAAGTAGTAGACGCCACGGGAGTCTCCTTCAAGAAACAGGCACCGTCGCAGTCACTCCAAGTAGTAGACGCCACGGCAGTCACCCCAAGAGGTGTGACGCCGTCGCAGTCACTCCAAGTAGTAGACGCCACGGGAGTCTCCTTCAAGAAACAGGCACCGTCGCAGTCACTCCAAGTAGTAGACGCCACGGCAGTCACCCCAAGAGGTGTGACGCCGTCGCAGTCACTCCAAGTAGTAGACGCCACGGGAGTCTCCTTCAAGAAACAGGCACCGTCGCAGTCACTCCAAGTAGTAGACGCCACGGCAGTCACCCCAAGAGATGTGACGCCGTCGCAGTCACTCCAAGTAGTAGACGCCACGGCAGACGACGGCTCACACTGTCATACCGACAAGAGCGGCATGCACCCTAAGGAAGCGCACACTGCGCGGTTATAACCAGCGGTTGATACTCGGCGAAACGATCAAGATGCCTTGGAAGCGTTAACACAATTGAGACACGCACTCTAGGCTGCCTCGGCCAAGCCGAGGTGGGAACATAAGAGATACTCAATTAATAACGGAAAGAGACAACCCGGACAAAGACGGAGACGCTAAAAGGACAGTCGAAGCTCGAATACCAGCACAAGGAAAAGAAGTGAAGTAAAAACGAACTCTTATTAAATATATTCAACGAATCACAAGAAATTACAAGGATAAGCCAAAAGACAAAAAGTTACAAATGCTATCCCCCTATGTCCGTTGTTGCTCGCCATCAGCAGCGGCAGTGGCACTTTCCTCGATGGGTACCCCGGCGGCTCCTTAGCGGCCTCGGCTTGGCGACCTCGGCTTTAGCCTCGGCGGCCTCACCGCCTTTGCCCGCTTGGCTTCCTCTTGGGCCTCCTTAGCCTTCTCGGCCAGAGCGCCTTTCTCGGCCGCCTCCTTTCTCGCCTTCGCCCTCACCGCCTCTTTAGCCTTCTCGCCACGGCTTTCTCCTTGGCTTCGAGCTTGTCATCAAGCGACTTGTCATATCGTCCCACGGAAAGGAACCATCAAGAGGGAAGAGCTCCTCAATCACTTCCCTAGCAGCTCCTTCGGCTAAATCCCGGAATTCAAAGACACATGTTAGGGAGCATGACGGTTTGGAGCATCTCAATGTCCTTATCCTTTTGCCTAATGACGGCATCTCTGATCCGAACCACCTCCGCCTGGGCCTTAAACAGTCCCCGGATTCATTCCTCCGCTTGAGGTAGAGGTCGGCGTGCCTCGAACAAGTGTACACTTCTCCAGCGACTTAGCAGATTCACTGCCGCAGCCTCGGCCTTGGCTCTCTCAAAGAAGGACCTCTTTCTCAACGTCCCGCCCGAGTTTTCTTTCGCCCAAGAGCGCCCTCTCGGCCTCTCCCCTAAGCCTCGCTCATTGAGAAGATCCTGCTTGGCCTTCGCGGCCACCTTCTTAGTGGCGTTTAGCTCCAAGGTGGATTGAGCCACGACCTTCTCCTGCTCTACGATACGAGCACCGGTAAGACTGTTCCACCTCGCCGGCTCCTTGATCACTCCGTGCCTTCATCTATGAGCGGGAGAAGGAAACCTTCCGGGATGAAGGGACAGTGGCGACATTTTTATCACCGGCTTTGCCTGGGGAGGGAAACCTTCGGGATGAAGAGTTCACGGTGACGTGTTGATCACCGGCTCGCACGAGCTCCCTCCACTTGTCGCCCAACAGAGCGGCGGCCGACCGGGGCCGATCTACAAAATTAAAAGCAAGCATAAGTATCGACATACGCAGACATGCCGAAGAGCTCACGGCAGCGCCTAAGGAACCGGCTAAATCGAAGCCACGAAAGAACAATACCGTGCTTGGCCTTCTTGGCCGAAACGCGTCTCCGTCGGCCAGCAGAATCAACGGTCGCGGTATAGGCCGTCTGTTTTCTTTTACGGACAAGGGGCGAGCCCTCCTCCTCGTCGGAGTCATCCCCGTTGGAGATACAAATGACCTCCACCGTCTCCTTCTGAACAGGGGGGATGGAAGGCGGAGCCGGTGTCGACGCCACCACCGCCGAGGACTTCGTTTTGCGCGTGTGGCGCGGCACGTTACTAACAACCTTCGCTCGGGTCTCCACCGCACTCAAGCTTTTCACCCCGCTCTATGAGATCGTCGGCGACCTCCTGCGGTCATTGGGGAGAGCTTTGGGATGTAAGTTAGCAACGGTTTTATCTTTGTTCGGATCCCATTCTCCGGAGGATATCCTCGACAGTCCGGTCCAAAATGGCCTGCGAAGGAAACGAAGCAAGAGTTAAGTAGAAGAAATAAATCACAGTTCAAAGACACAACGAGAACGGTGATGGGCCTCACACCGACCCCACTCACCCTGCGCTAGGGCCGGTATGAGGCCGACATGGCAAAGCGGCTCATCCTGAAGAATGATCTGCGTTGGAGGAATCCATCTTTTCGGCAGCCCACCCTTGTCTACCTCAAAAAGCCGCATTGCCAACCTCTCGTCCTCCGAGAGAAGAACCCTGCCAGCATCCATTTTGAGTTTCTTCCGGAGACCCATCTGTCATGCTCCGCCTTAGTCTCACACCGCAGTTAACTTGATCTTTGAAAGGAGCAGGGAAGCGGATAGTCGTTCGGCACCTTAACGTACACCCACCGACCCTGCCAGCCCTTGCAAGAGGAAAGTTTGTCAGCAGTGACATAACCCTTCTCCGTGTGCACGCTGAACCACCCGGCGCGGCCAGAGGATGACGGCTGGAGGTAGTGAAGTCGGCGAAATAAGTTCACCGTTGGGGCCTCCCCCTTGAAGAGACAAAGCCAGACAAACCCGATTATGGTCCTCATGGCCAACGGGTGCAATTGGGCAACGGCAACGTTCATGGCCTTAAGGATGGCCACAACATACCCATTCAGCGGAAACCGGAGCCCAAACTCCAAATGTCGCATATATACGCCGGTGTGGCCCGGTGGAGGGCAACAGACAGCCCGACCCTCCTCGGGATAACGATTTCGTAGCCCTCACCGAAGAAGAAATGTTTCTCGAAAAATATCTCACCGGAACAGCGGGCCAACTTATGGGTCCAAGTACAGTCAAGACGGACTTTACAAGCGAGGCCGTGATCCATAACGTACTTCCTCACGTTATTAGGACGAGCCTCCTCAGCATCGTCACCAAAATCTTCTGCATCATCATCGACATCAGAATCATCCTCCCATTCCTCCAGAATTCGAGGATCGACCTCGGGAGAAGGGGACCTACGGCCCGGCTTACTAGGCCCGGCGTCGGCAGAAGACATGTTTACAATGAAATTACAAAATTAAAAATTGGAAAGTTTGTTTGTTTACCTTGAAGAAAACGCTCGCCGGAGTAACAACTCTGGAAATTAGAAAAAGAAACCCTTGGAAGTTTAGAGAGAAGGAAATTTTGGAGAATGAAATTGGTGGCCAATTTTTCGGAGCAATTGCCCTATTTATAGGGAAAAGCCCATGAAGCAGGACCAATCAGAGAACAGCCCATGAAGCGTCAACCAATCAGCATGCAGACACGTGTCGGACATGCAACCACGGAATGTCAATCGTTGCAACAGTTGTGTCAATCAATGCAACAGTGACCAAACGTCTTCAACACGCCTATTCAAATCTCTCCGCCTATTCAACTTCCTCAAACAAATTCCCATGCACCTATTCTCCGCCGGCCACATGATCAACCAAGCTAGACACCGCCGGCCGGGGGCAATCAAAAATAACCGCAGCCTCAACCCGGTCTCGCCAGCGTCCCTTTCTTTTCCACATCGGATGCCCAATACACATCCATGTGGAGGGGGAATATGGTACGGCCTAAGAAAGACTAGGCAGAGAGCGAGAAGAAGCCGCCAGAAGAAGCCGATGCAGGAAAATTTTCTACAAACTACTTGCGCAGAATATACGCTCAGACGTACATCGAAGCCCATACCACGGCATAGACTACGCTGGGGGCAAATTGATGGGGCATATTCTGCACCGCTGACCAAGTCAAACATACTAAGATGTCCACAGCAAGTCAACGACTTAGACAACCTAGCCGATGCCGCCCATCGGCCTGTCAACCTGGGTCCCGGCGTGACAACCTGCCAGCCGGGACACATATCCGCGTACTCATATCCAAGACCCCTCGGCGGTGAGTCAACAGGGCCCGCCGGCCTGCCATAGGTCCCTCGGCCGAGGGGTAGATTAGTCTTTCCACCTGCTAGCCACTTGGCCACTTGGCCACTACGTGACAAAAGGTGAAGTCTATAAATACTCCTCAACCTTCATTGAGGAAGGGATCCAATCCAGAAATACACAACTTGACCTAAATACACTATTCATCTGGTATAATCTTCCTTATCTCTCTACAATATATTCCTAGCCAATTAGCATACAACTTATACATCTGAGTTTGCTGACTTGGGCGTCGGAGTGAGTACGCTTGGCACCAAGCCAAGCCCTCAGTTCGTTCATTGTTGCAGGAGAGGCCGAGAGGAACGATTAAGACCAAGGGAGAACCCAACTCAAGACATCATTCAACAAGCCACGGGTGGTAACTATACTTGCTCTGGAATTACACCCGGAACAATCTCAAAGGACATCATGATTCATGAGCTACACAATCTGATGGTGTTAGACTCTTAGTATCAGCTCCAATATTGCATAATCACAACAGAATTGAATGTTGACGATGTACTCCAACTATTTTCCAACTCAAAACTAACACATCTAAGACCATTGACGAACTTGAGCACAAAAACCAACTCATATCATTGATCAATAAAGGTCACATAACATTTCAAACAAAGTTCATTGGATGGAATTTATTTACCAAAGATAAAAGGGTCATTGCTCACCTCAAAATCTGAACATTGAAGGCCCAAATTTTCACCATAGAGCCTGTCATCATCGTTGATGCATTTGACTTGATGACTTGCAGTCATACAAGAGAAACCCAATCTGCAATGTATAGGCCATCTAGTGCGTACCTAACTTTGAAAGCATTCACTGCTCACGCATAAAAGTGTCATCCCAGTCCACTTGGTGCAGGCATAACGGAAGAAGCTGGTGCAATTTCTATAGCCGGAGCAATTCTCATACGAAAATATGCTGGACGCATAAACGTAATCTAAACTCAATTAAGTTCTGCTTAGTTTGAGACAATTTTTTCAACCAAACTTAAAATTTAGTTCTGAAATTTGGTTACGATTGACAAGGCAGGGCTCTCAACTAGGCGACTTAATGTAATATCAGAGAGTAAGAGACCACAGGTAAAATATCCTCATTTACATCCGGTGTTATAAGTACAGCATCATACAAGTCACTCCCAAAACTCGAAGAGATTAGATTAAACCGCAAACAGTCAATCAATCAGTAGAGCATTAAAGCATACAAGTCACTCCCAAAACTCGAAGAGATTAGACATACAATCAATCAGTTTTAAGAAGTACATGCCAATCAAGACTGCTCCATATGGGAATAGAGGCTAAACAGTAGAAGATGGTCCATGGGAACACACAAAGACATAAACTAGAGCAAAACATTCCAAACAAACAGACGTTCATGATTCATGTGCAAAACCATCTGACAATAATAAGCATATTTTGTTGATCCAATGTTAAGAGCTACTCTAATAACAATAGAAGATGGAATCCAATGTTAAGAGCTACTCTAATAAGTACAACACAGACAATTAAAATACTACACGCAATTTAGTTTTTCAGAACAACATACAAAATCTTTCAGAGAGGCCAATGAACAATGTGCTGCAGCTATGCCGTCGAGAGCTCCTCCTCAATTGGAAACGGTGAAACTAGGCTTGGAACATATCTCGCAATCTCAATCATCTCATTGAACCTTAAAAGTGTTGTGTATAGCATAGGTTTAGTACCTGTGTGAACTACCCCGAGCATTCTAGTCTCAAAATCCCCTGTCACAAAAAACTTGCCAGCCCTCGTAAACCCAATCATTTGAGAGGCCATGCCTAATCTCAACCCCTTTGGAAAACCAATCGATTTTATAATCACCCAAGGAGATTCATATATGTGCATTAACTTGTCATCTTTACTTGGGCTATCAGAGTCGCACTTGCTCAAACATCCTCCCATAACTCCCAAATTATCCCTGCGCTCCAACTTAACTACGTCAAACCTCTCAACCACCAAATCGAAACTAAGAATTATAGAATCAGTTGGGGGAATAAAAGCAGGCCAATATAACCTTTCATTCGTAAGCATTGCGTTTTGTGTAACAAGGAAATCATTACCACAATCAAAATCAAATCTTGTCCACTTATTTTCCCTCAAAGAGAAGATATGATCAATACAATTAGTATCATCAGTTCCAAAACTCCGTTTCAAAAGTCGAACAAATTTGTAGTCATCAACAGAGGATGCATACCAAAATCCACAAATTACGTGACGGATAGTAGTTTCAGCATCAATACGCTTAACATAGACATCGGGTTCATATTTGTGCATTTTACGAGTGGCTGGGTTCCATAGAAAGAAGTATTTACCGGAAGATGGGGTTAAGCAAACCAACCCATTGCAGGATCCAGTAAGTTCAACATCAAATTTCTCGAAGCCACGGTCTACGTCTAGCTTAACCAAATTATCTTCAAAATTACCAGAAATTTGATCATCATTGTAAGAGAAAAGGTAGTAATTCTTACCAGATTTGATAAACAAGGTGTCAACAGGAGCGGAAGGGTAAGCCAACGGGGATTTCAAAAGGTGGGCATTAGCGAAATCGGAAGAAGAAAGAGTAGAATACCATTGTTTCGAAACCGACTTAAATCGAAGAATTGATTTAATGGGTAATCTTGTAAGTATTTCTTGAATTATGAGATCATCAAAGAGGTAGCTTTGTTGCTCAATGACTTGTTTCTTCTCAGAATTTGAGTCTTTGTCGCCCATTTTCTACGATTTTCAACTGTAAATTGAGAAATTAAGAGACGGTGAAGTGGAGAAAGGAGGAATCCATTTTTGAAATAATGGTTAAAAATAAAACATTTGTCGTTTTAGGTCGGTTTTGAAAATATTTGTCAAAATGGTGTCCACGTAGACTCGGGATTTCTGGACCTAAAACACGCCACTACCAATGGCGTGTTTATAATGAGTAGGGAAAGAAACTTCATTAAAAAATGGACTAAAACAAACACGTCATTGGGAATGGCGGGTTTCGGAGGGGAAACACGCCACCCCCTATGGCGTGTCTTATGTAAATTTTTTTTTTTTTTAAAGTTCAGTCAGTTGAGGAAAAAAATTGTTGTAAAGACACGTCACTGCTAATGGCGTGTTTCACAAACCACGCCATTAGTAGTGGCGTGTTTCAGGTCTAAAAATCCCGAGCCTACGTGGACACCATTTTGACAAATATTTTCAAAACCGACCCAAAACGACAAATATTTTATTTTTGACCATTATTTCAAAAATGGACTCAGAAAGAAGGTAGTGTGATTGAGTTGGCACTAGGGTTTGCTCCTCCGGAGTTGAAAAAATTGGGATTATTTTTCCCTCGTTAGTCACAAGGTGGCAATTGGGCCAGTCGGGTTGGGTTTGGGTCGGGTCACGTTGGGTTGGGTCACGTATATTCTTTCGGGTCAGGTTGGATTGGGTTCAGGTCGAGTCATTTCGGGTCAAATGATGTATCGGGTCGGGTCGGGTCATTATCGGGTCCGGTAACTTAATCAGATTACTACAAATTTTTACCATTAAATTTAGTTTTTAACCTATTATTTATTTTAATTACTTTATTACTAAGTCAAACATATCAATTTAAACACAAAATCACTTTCATTTTGATCAAAATTAAGCTTAATAATTGTCGGGTCATCAAATTAATCAGATTAGCACCGGGTCGGGTCAATATCGAATCGGGTCGGGTCTGGGTCGGGTTCGAGTCGCTGATAATCGGGTTGTGTCGGGTTACGGGTCGTCATCGAATCGCGTCGGGTCGGTTTTGGGTCGCAATATTTCCGAGTCCTGTTGGGTCGGGTTTGCTAGGGTTCGGGTCAAGTCACTCGGGTCGGGTCAGACTTGTCAGCTCTAGTCACACCTAATGTAGATCCGTGTGTTGCACGATTTTCTAGATTGTGTTTTATATAGAAGCAAATATTTAAATATTTTGTATTTCACTAACTTATATCCAACGTATTTCATTACACTTCAAATCTAACGTTAAAATCAACATTGTTAATGTACAATATTAAGATGTAGAAAAGAGAAAATTAAAATACTTTAATCCGAATAAGATCGATAATTTAAATGAAAGTATGCTAGTCAAAAATTTGGTTTATATAAACTAATATACTTTGTTCATCATAGACATTACTAATGAGTAGCTTTAAGAGGTTAGAAAAGAGTAGTTTTTCGAATATGATTGAATGAGAGTATTTTTGCAAACTTGTTTATAGAAAATAATATTATATCTTTACCTTTACTAAAGGCGGAAAACTTATAATAATTCATAATTTAAAATCAACCATCAATACTATATATTAAATCCAGAAATCAAGGGACTTGAATGTTGTTAGGGTGCAAACCCTTGTTTCACATCGGTAGAATAAAGATGGAAGCTCATCTTTATCAGTGTCTACAAAATATAATAGTACGAGGCCTTTTGGGAAGGAGCCCAAGAGTAAATCCGTGAGGGCTTGGCCCAAAGCGGACAATATTGTACTATTATGGGTTGTGGACACAAATGCAGCAGAGGCCCAACACAAGGTATTCACGCTTTCGCACAACAAGTGGTATCAGAGCCCATGGCTCGGCTTGGGTTAGACACGAGGATGTATCAGCAGACCCAAGACTTGAAGTTGTACACTGTAAGGCATGTAACTCCTAACTCGGAGTGAGTCCTTGAGCAGGCCCGGTCCAGGGTTAAATGGATGAAAGGCGTCATAGGTCTTGTGGGATAGAGACCATTTGTGTACTATAACAGTTGATTAGGTGGACCCTTATCAGATTGGGTGCCACAGGTCTAGTGGGTCTTTTCCAGGTTGGATGCCAGAGACCGTTTGTGTTCTAGGACTTCTGAAGTGACGGATCGGTCCAGAGTATATTGGTTGGAAAGGATGTTCGATATGCATGTGTAGCAAATTCCCAAGAAGGGCACATGGACATGCAGGCTCAGGAGCATGTGGGGGCACTCACTTGACCAGGCGGTGACATGTGGTGCAAGACATGGCTCGTGGTAGCATGGTGTTTCGGCTAAGGGAAGGTTATCAAGACTTGTGATGTTTTGAGTGGTCTCTAGAGTTGGGGCTGTAGACTGTGGGAGTCCTCCATCCATAGAGGTCAAGGTCTGAGTCAAGATGATGGTCCTTGGTTTGAGGGGAGGATTGTTAGGGTGCAAACTCTTGTCCCACATCGGTAGAATAAAGATGGAAACTCATCTTTATAAGTATCTACAAAATATAATGGTACGAGGCCTTTTGGGAAGGAGCCCAATATCGTACTATTATGGTTTGTGGACACAAATGCGGGAGAGGCCCAACATAAGGTATTCACGCTTCCGCACAACAAATGTAATTAAAGAAAGTTATACAAATTAATTATACTATATAGTTTTAAATCACTAGCACCGTGTGATGGACCCGATTAAGGGATCTCAATGCAAATATTATATAGTTTGGGTTAAAATTAAATTAGATAGAAGCTTGGTAATTTTCCTAAACATTTGTAAGAGACTAAAACATGGTCAATTTCCTTAAAATAAAATAATTAATTAAGATGGTCAATTTCCTTAAAATTAAATAATTAATTAAGATGGTCGATTTCAAGGAGACTAAAGAAAGAAGATGCTTAGTAAATTTCCTAAATATTTATAGAAGACTAGAAGATGGTCAATTTCCTTAAAATAAAATAATTAATTAGTATAAACATGCACACTTATGGTATTAATTATTATCATCATAAGACTATATATTAAATTTAAATCTATGCAATTTTATTAAACTTTATAGTTTATTAGATGTATAGAGATGTTAATTATTTAACATACAAAAATATAATATAAGTAGGTTATAAATAATTCAAGTTAGATTACATAATATATAATACTAGGTTTGATGCCCGGCTTCGCCCGGGCTACCTCTATTTACCATTAAATTTTATTTTCAATGAAATAAACTATGTTGGAGTTGTCTAACTCACACGTTTACTATTTGTAATATATTTTTCAACGGCATATCTTGTAATTATAATGAAATGTAAAATTTATTTTCAAATTATGAGACACGTTCGCTACCCCGCTATTAATATTATTATTTTCACGACATTCTTTCTTAATATCATTACGTTCACTACTCTCGTGGTTACTATTGTTTCTTATACTAATTCCTCTATTTTTTTCTGTTAAATTTATTATTCCCGTTAATTTTATCCCGCCTATATTTAAATAAATACTTCCTTGAGTCGATTGGTTATTTAATTGTTCATACTTTTTTCTCATTGTTACCACTATTACTTTCACTACATTCGTAATTACTTTCACTACCCCCACTATCATTATTATAACTGTCACTACTCCCACATTAATACCGTTAAATTTATTAATCTCGTTGCTGCTACTATTACTTTTACTACATTTAATTTAATGTATAATTCTATGATGATACTAATTAATTACATAAGTGGGGCATGTTAATTTTAAGGAAAATCACTATATTCATGTGTTTTCTAAATTTAATTACTTGAATTTAATGTAATTTCCATAAATATTTTTCATCAAGACATCTTTATATTATACTTTTAACCAAAACTATATAATATTTACATTGAAGTCCCTTTATCAGGTCCATCACACGGTGCTATAGATTTAAAACTATATAGTATAATTAATTTGTATAGATTTCTTTAATTACATTGAATTCCCTTGGTTTCTGGAATTAATATATAGTATTGATTGCATAATTCTTTCGATTTGATTTAACGCATATATGTAATATATTTATATAAATATATAATACACATAAAATTGCATGTCTAAGTAGTAAAGGTAATTTCGTCAGTAAAGAAAAGAATTGTAGTAATATTGGATATAGTTATATGATAGTAATCACTCATTTGAATAGTAAAATTATCAATATTATCAGCGAGATTAGTTAAAGTGGTAGAAACAATAATGGGAGTGTGAAATAATCAATATTAATACGGCAATAGTGAAAGTAATAATAATTACGGCGGGAGTAGTGAAATTATCGATATTAATGCGGCAGTAGTGACAGTAACAATAATTACGGCGGGAGTAGTGAAAGTAACAATTATTACGGGAAAGTAGTTAAATGTTACTATTGTTTCATTAATAAGAGTAAAATATTAATAGCGGGAGTAGTGAATTTGTCTCAAAATTTATTTCATCGTAATTTTAGGATATGTCATAGAAAAATATATTATTGATAAATTTATGGGTTATGCAACTTTAAGTAATTTTATTTAATGAAAAAAAAATTTAATGGTAAGTAGAGGTAGACCTGGGGAAGCCGGGCACCAATACTAGTACAATTAAATTAGATACGAAATATGAGAAGATAACAATATATTTAAGATAGATTATATATGAGAAAGTAGTCGGAAATATAAAAATATATAGAATTGATAATATTAATATTATATTTTAAAGAATATACGGCGAGTACATTATTGTAGCCTAACAAAATATTATATTTTGATTTATATGTGGTTGAAAATTTTAGCCCAACACAACATCAAATAATAATAAATTGTAATATATAAGATATTATGTAGGTAGTATAAGCATGTGTAGGAGGTTTGCATTTTTGAGGAATCATAAATGTTGGGTCTAATTTATGGAAAATTTTATTTGAGCGGAAAAATTTGATCATGACTTATTCTTTTAGTTAATACTAGTAAAGATCTCGTGCTACAGTACGGTATTTGTAGAGGGTTGGGTTAGAGAAAGTTGTAATTAAAATGTTGTCATTAACTTATTTTTACATTTGATAAATCTACTATTCATTAACTCATTTTTATATTTAAAATGTCATGAAATGTATATATTAATGAATTTTGTTTATCACAAAACTAATAGTTTTATTTTGTAAATTTCTCAACTTATTTTAATGATTTTTTTTATTTTCACTAATCAAATAATATCAGTTATATTTTTGTTTTATAGACAGAAAGTATACGACAAATCATTTTCTAACAAAGATTAGCAATTTGTATTTAAACTTTTATTTTATGCTTATTAAAAAATTGTTTTAATTTGATACTCTCTCCCATTCATCATAATCTTCCCATTTGGTTTTGGCACAATACTTTAGGAAAAGTATTAAAATAAGAGTAAAATAGTTGTGTGGGGTTGGTGATAGGAGAGATGGATGAATTATTAGTAGTTAAATAAAGAATTGTGGGGCCAAAACATAAAGGAAAGTAATAAAATAAGAGTAAAAGAGTTATGTAGGGTTTGGTGATAGGAGAGAGGAATGAAAAAAATAAGAGTAAAAGTTTCTAAAAATAGAAAGGGGAACATTAGTTGAATAATCCGTTTCGGGAAATATAGAACATTATAGTGACTGGGAGGGAGTATAAAGTTATATTTTAATGAAAAGTTAATAGTTTATTGTTCATTTGTTTCCTCATTTAAGTAAATGAAGTTTGGAGGGAAATTTTTTCTTATTTAAGTAAATGGTGATAGGAAGCAAACCTTTTGAGAATCTTATACTCCGTATGGTAAATAATATGACTATAAATATTGTAATTCCGTTTGTGTACAAATTATAATATAAGCATAAAGTATTTATAGTATAGAATTAATTAGTGGATAATATTGTGTGTTAGGCGCAAAACTTAGGCGGGAAAATCTAGTTTTGTTAATCTTTTAGTATATAGAGGATGAGACTGGTGTTGGCAAAGGTAACCTGATCTCGACTTAAGATCGGAAATGTTTTTAAATTTAATTGAATAGACTCGATGAAAAAGTGGCCCGAGATAATCTTATAGCCCAATATGACTTAGTTAACACAATTCTCATTTGTAACGCCTCACAAACTTATGACGTCTCACAACCGGTTTAAAATAATAATGAGAAATAAAAGGGAAAGATGGTTGTAGATGTCAGAAATATCTTTTCGTTACAAGCGAGTATAACCGCTTATTAAAGGGACTATTCTGATCCCATATAACTCCAAACAAACTAACACGACATCACCGACCTAAAAGTGACCCTCACCAAACCTGAGTCCAGACTAACCCATTTGCAAAATATAGTCACAACTGACCTTACGACATTAGCCAAGCCAGGGTATGCCATTTGAGGGACGATATACACCTTAAACCGATATGTGCCAGAAGGTGAGTTGGGCTAGCTTTGGCAAACCAAAAACAGGCTAGTGGCTGCGTGGCTGGACCAAGCGGGGTTTGACTATTGGATTTATCGCAAGTTCTACATCTCATGTTTTCTTGTCAATTTGAGATCAAATAAGATACCATATTACTACTCTCCATGACTTACAATCAGGGGCGGAACTAGGAATCGTAAGTATCTAGAGCTGAAAATTAAAACTACAAGGATTGATATTTTGTATATAAATTATAACTAATATTAGCATTTAAAAAAAAGGACGGTAATTATAATTACCCCATTTACATCGCTTTTGTGGCGATGTTTCTGGGGGCGACGTATTTAGTATTTTTACCTTAACATCGATTTTAGAACCGATGTAAATAGTATACAATTAACATCGTTTATATGTGAAAACCGATGTTAATTGTGTTTCAAATACATCGGTTATAGGTGAAAAGCGATGTTAATATTATCTCAGTTACATCGGTTTTGGCCTGAAACTGATGTAATGTAAATGCCAATCCTATACTACATGATTCTACATCGGTTTTGGTCTCAATTACATCAGTTTCTGAAACTGATATAGTATGAAACTAATGTAGTATATTTGAGGTTCGTATATGATGATTTACTCATAATCTATTTGTGAACTTTTACACGATTAGGGGCCTGCAAAATGAATCAATATACAAATAATAACCATGCATCTCATTCATTCCAACAATTCAAACACAACTATAAATTTATTATACCAAAAACAAATATCATAACGTATACAGTTCCGTCCATTCAAAGTAGTTTAAAACGTACACTACACGCTTCTACGACGCAAAATGTGTATTTTCAATTACAATTTCTAAAAATCTAAACCATACATACTCTAGACGTTCCTTCCACAATAAAGCGACCAAAGCTCTCAAACCCCGTTCATTTGTTCAATTGTCATTTGCGAACCTGAAACACACTACATACAAGAACAAGGATTAGGAAGAGATAATACACACTTAGAAAAGACGAACAATATCTATACATAAAAATTCTATACGAACAATATCTATACATAAAAATTCAAACAGTTCGAGACAATAGTTCAAGATACCTATACTATGTCGTCCTCTGATGATGCGTAATGTACGGTAATATCAGACATCCACTTCATAACATAATAACCGCACTCATAATTCTGCAGCTGTTGAGGGCACTACATTTATACAAAAGTAAGAGTAAGTAGGCACCCAACAAGGGCATTAAGAGTATGCAAGCAAAAGTTCCTATATTCATGGAGATATATAGAACAACATATAATTTATGATGCTTGCATATCAGCAGCAAGATCAGCATACATATGCATCAACATGCAGGAGCAACATCAATAATCTAAGTCTATAAGTGAGTTAACTAGGCGTAATTGGTTCAATTTGCTACTCAACACCTCAACCATATATATTAAACAAGATCAGCCACTTTGTGCACCAAATCGGCACCAAATCTACGTATTGGACAAATATTGCCATCATATGACTGTAAAGGCTTCTTACCAATCAATACAAACAAGAAAATGGCAGCAAAGGCAGCTCAAGGCACAGTTCATAGCAAAGGCAGTTCAAGGCACAACTATACTCGGCGTAATTGAATTTCTAAGGAAAACAGCTACATACCTCAATCATTTTTATTTGGAGTTCATTTTTTTTCTTTGACATATCACGCGTTCCCCCCTAAAAGAATACCTTTTCCAAGCCCTAGAATTGAATACATGAAAAGTAATCATATTATCGATCATTCATACATGAATAACAATAATTTTAATGTTGTTAGCTAATCGATTGAACTTGCCATGTTAAGCAACTTTTTATCTGCCATGTCTTCTTTGTCGCCTTATCCGAGTCAAAAATATATATGCAAGATTATCTCCAAGACAAAATAATGTGAAGGTAATAGCATACCACCCGGGTATCGTCTCATCCATGAGAATGCCTCCCTCTCGCTCGACCATGTACTCATCTGTTCGTTCCAATCGCTTCCCATGCATTTTAAATGTTCAAAGTTACACTTATATATTTTCATCCTTCCTCTGGTATTAATTATAAGTTAAGAAAATAAAAAGCTGACAGATAGTGTAAAGGGGAAATGCCCACAAACAAGACTTTAGTGTTACAAGAGATTGACGTTGTAATTGATCCACTTAGCCCAAGTTGTTAGTCCTTTATAATACCCACCACACTGGTGATATTTGATCAAATTAGTATCTAAACAATTAATATCTAAATAATTTGTTTATATATAAGTTATTTTTGGCCTGTAATGGTTACAAAAAATGTAAATGGTACAAAAAACTAAACACAGTTTGAGAGAATAGGTAGAGACACCTTTTATATGTCGTGTTTTGATGATGCGTAGTATAAAAATTACCGGCTATTGTAGGAAAACAATGAGTAACAAGACGGAAGCGAAAAATTTCTTGAGGTTGACAAACAATATGCACAACCTTCTCCAAAGAAACTGGGCACACACTATAGTCAATAAAAAAAATCTTCCTGTAATGACGAAAGGGCATACTGATAAGCTGCAATAATAGAGCTGTGTAGTAATAGGAATTCTAACTTGTAACTAAGGAAGTACAGCCATAGAAGTATGCTTGCTACTGGAATACAAAAGGAAGTACTATCATGGAAGCATGACTGAGGAAAATTAAGTTGGACAAAAAATAGTGACAATCACCATTTTCACATAAACACAATCCAAAGTCCCATAAGTGATAACTAATTCTCCCAGTAAATCAGAATAACTCATATATAACCTTGATCAATATTCCTTCTCAGTAAATCACATATCTCTAATTGTGATTAAGATTTTTGAATGAAATGTAAACATTCAAGTACTAACTACTACAGATTATAATAACCAACATAAACAAGAACATAACTTCAACTTATAAAATACTCTCTTTGTCCGAATCATTTGTTTACCTTTGATTAAAATAGTGCTCGCAAAGAATATAAAAGTTAAACAAATGTTCGGGACGGAGGGAGGGAGTAAATAATGAAAAAAAATAAAAGCATCAGAACTACCAAATATTGAGCATGAACAGAAGGCGTAATTAATAGCTTCAAATTAGTGTTACAAGGATCATTTATCCTTATGCTTAATTTCTAAGAGTCCACTCAATTTTTGATCCCTCTATAGTTATATCACGGGCTGATATTATCACCCTACTTTTTTTGGGTTTCAAGTCACACCTAGGCTCAGATGGCTTTGTTTTACTATAGATTAACCTCTTTTAAATCCAAAACCTAATGATTATGAAACAGGAAGATCTTACCTACTAGTCACGAGAAAGATGCTGAATATAGGAAGATCGACAACATAACAAGTACTGAGAATTCCTCAATCGCATGTTTTTGTCACAACAGTTGGAATAGTTGAGTGGCCCGAATATAGTTATGGTTGATGGCTCTATTTTAACAAATTTTATGATGATCTAGTTTGTTCTCATTGCAAGACATGAAATTATTCACACCTCATTAACACTACACACCCATTGTTGACATGGGAATTAATAATATTAAAAAAAGTGTGCATTTAGCTCTGATTAAGCAAATCCCAAATCGAAAGATAAAATCCAATTAAAGAAGTTGCACATTTAGCCATTTAGGACTGATTAAACATGCCCTAATCGAAAGTTTAATTCTAATTCTAACCTAGATTTTTAATCTAACAATTAACCACATAAATTTGTACATAAACTATTTGATTCATACCACATTAGCAGGTTGAAATCAAATCTAAACGTATAGAACAAAAAAAGTTCCTAAAAAAATTAAAAACAATGACAACCAGATTGAACTCGACAGTCTGCAAGTATGTGGTAGAACAGAAAATCAAAAACCTAGATTAGAAAACTTACCCGAAGATCCCAAATCAAATTGAGTTGGAAATGGAAATAGAGAAATTGATGCTGAGCCAAATCCATCTTCATTGATAGGAACTTACCCGCAAAATCAAAAACCTAGATTAGAAAACTTTCCTTATTTCGTTCATCTTGATCACTTTAATTTGTTTACAGCTTGATCAACAATTAACCCTAATCTTCATCTTCTCCGATTCTCTTCCCTTTAATTTTCCCCAAATCCATCTTCATTACAATACATTATGAGGAAATCAGCAGCCAATTCGAAAGCCGGGTACATTGATTACTTCCCTGGGGAGCCTCTTAGAAAGGTTGCTCACCGCAAAAGCTGATAGAGAAATTGATAGAAACTTACCCGCAAAAGCTGCCTCTTGGTGTAGTCAACGAGCAGTATAGACGGCAGTGAGCGGTGCGGCGAATATGGTTGTCGAGGATAGGCTAAAATAGGGTAAGTTTAAAGGGAAATGGGCAATCTAATTTGTACCGGGGTGTTCATGTTAGGGTTTAGGAGATGAACAATTGAACAGAGCTCTTACATCGGTTATGTATAAACCGATGGCAACAAAATTTTTAACATCGGTTTTATATAAAAACCGATATAAACAAACTAAACTACATTCAATTGACATCGGTTTTTGAAACAACCGATGTCATTTACTAACATTTACATCGTTTCAATTAAAAACGATGTTATTGTGGCGATGTCAATAGGACTTTTTCTACTAGACGCCAAACCCCTCTCACTATTCCATCGGCACTAAATTCAAATTTACTACTATATAATTCATCGTTCTCAACATTATAACTACCTCATTTCTGCACCTCCCGCCAAACACCCAGTGATGATTGGGCCGCATGTTTAGCATATGTCGCGATTTTATGACGTTTGGTAAATCGGTTAATAAAAGGTAACTCATACACTTGTGTCTACCCCTTGGTTGTCATCTAGGTGTCATTACGGTCGTTTTGGCAGTAATTAGAGTTCATTTGGAGTCCGGGTCAAAATCATCTTCATTTCCTAAAACCGTCAAATCCCGAGTCAACGCAATGGGCTTGTCTACCTAAGGTTAAGATGTCATAAAATGTCATGATTATTCTCATTTTGAGTCCCATGTCACTTCTTTGGCTAAACTTAAAGTTTACATTACAAAATGTGTATTTCATTTAGCTAAAATGATAACCCGACCTTTAGGCCCGTTTTACGAGGTATTAACGACTTTTTTGGGTCAGCCCTATTTCACAGATATTTCTAGATATTTTTTTTAGCTTTTCAACTTCACCGAAATCACCTTATTCCGAGTCTTGTAGAGAAAGTTATGCCTAAAATACGACAGGCTGTCAAACGCGCTTTCTTGCGCAGGAGAAAACCGCTAGGGAAAGGACGCAGTAAGTGTTGCGCCTCTTTGAAGGATCGCAGCACCTGCTGCGCTTTTTCTCAGGGTTTTCTTTTTGTCTAAATTTCCGTGTTTAACCTAAGTTGGTTGTTTCCGGATCTTTCCTTCCGTAACCCTAATTCCTCTGCGTGTTTAGGATAAATAGGGACCTTCGTTCCACATATTTCTCACGCGAGTGTCCGCCCTTCTCTTCTCCCTTTGCATTCTAAGACCGCGCTCTTTGCTTATTGACGTCTACGCGCTTGAACTTTTGACCACGTAAGCTCGGATCCTGCTGAGTATCAGCCTCGTTTTGCATGGCCGACCAATTTGATCAACTCCACTCAATCAATTTAATCAATTTAGTTTAATTCCTCTTAAGAGGGCACTTTCATCGTACATTCGAGTCGAGCAATCACTAATCGTTAACTTAGTCAATCTCGTTTCGTCAAACATGTAAGTCTGAGGGGGTAAATCCCACTTTTATTATTGTATTTTATCTTTATACTAATTATTGTAAGATTTACATCGAAAACACGTTTAAAACCGATTTACAAAACCTTTTATCAAACCTTTTTTACGGATTAACGGGAGACATGCGTCGAGAAGAAACGCAGCAACTGCTGCGCCTCTTTGAAGAGCCGCAGCAACTGGTGCGCCTTTTCGAAGAGCCGTAGCACCTGATGCGCTTCTTCCTGAGGCTGCCGCAGTTCCTGCTTTTCTTCTTCTTCCTTTGTTCTCTGTTAATTTGTCTTCTTTCTTCTTTCGTCTTTTTGTCCTTTTCTCTTATTTCGTTCGTATAATAATTTTAATACATATAATTCATATAATTTATCACTCTAATCCGACTTAAATCCCAAGTAACTAATATTTGCGGGTTTTCGTCATTAACATCAAACCCGGATTTTTAGAGACTCGATTCGTTCATATCAAGTTTCTGAGATTCGACCTTTTGTACATGTTTTTCATCTGTCTTTCACATCGTTTCCATCTTCAATTTAACATAATTCGTTTTTACTAACTTTAATTTGTTTGTAATTCGTTTTAATTAGTTATAATAGTCTTAATTAGTTTTATCTCATGTTTTATTGCTTTTACGACAATTTCGTATGTAAATAACCTGTTAAATCACTTTCACCCGAGTTAAAATTCAATAATCGATCATTAAATTCACCAACGAACATTAACAACATGCAGTTCCGGCTTCCCAGCCAGAACTCACCTCAGGAACAGACGCAGTGACCACTGCGCCTCTTCCAAGAGACGCAACATTGCTGCGCCTGTTCCGGGTTGAGTTCTGTTTCTGAACTTCCGTTTCTTGCTTTGACCTAATTCATTAGCTTACGTATTAATCGACTATTAATCGTAATATCACTCCTAATCTGTCCGTTTTCTAACCTTATTTGTTTTCCTTTTCTTTTCTAAAATTATCCGTTGTAAACGTATTTTCGACGTAAATCATTGAATCGTTGTAATTATTGTAATTTTAATTATAGCTTTTTATTTATTGTATCTTTATTATGGATTATTTATTTACTTGTTCTCACATGTAATTAATCTAAACCCTAATTCGACATAATGAGTGCTAAATTATATGTTCACCGACATAGCCTAATTCTCACATGTTAGGTTTAAAACGATGGATGTTGCATTGCATGCATATAACCGACAACATATCAAGTATAGATGATTTTCCTAATCATTAGTAGAGGCCGCTACCTAGGCGGGCATGATTAGGTGTTCGATCAAAAGAGCTTCCTAATACGTACCCTCACCCCTCACTCTAGATCTCTGTGAACATCCGTGTTCATTGGCATCCACGAGATTCATTCTAGACATAGAATGCTAAGGGTAACGAGTTCTTAGTGTTCATGTCACTACTTTGTGTCTTGACATGACGCGAGGTATTCGAACGGTTTCCAATTTTCCACAATAAATTGGTGGCGCCTCCACAAATGCAAACGCTTGTTTCCTTAGTGCCCCCCGTGTCCACAGTTTGGCGACTCCGCTGGGGAGTAATACACTTACGTGTTGCCAAGGGTGAAACTTGAACAAGGTTAGGGAATAATTTATATGAGACAGTTGTCGTTTTTCATTACTCAACCTTCCTAGGTCGTTTTATTTGGCCTTCCTAAGCCCAACCCAACCCATTCGACCAATCGTCTCGTCTGGACGGTCTAAATTCTTATCTGGACCTAAGGATGGATAGCGATTGACGTCAACCATACCGTGATGCTTACTCATGTTTGTATCAAGGGCTTTCACTACTCGAGGAAATGGATTAGGAACCGACCTTACTCATGTTTGGTACGGACCTCTCTACAGACCCGGTTTTCATTGCTTGGTATGACAACCCACCTTTTAAACCAAAACCCTTCTAAATACACTCAGCATACCGTTATAATGCCTATATGAATGCTTGTATCATATGTGATCGCCATTTTGTAAATAAAACCATGACGAAGTTTTGTAAAATAAAATCCTTTTCAAAATATAAACATTTTTTAAAACAGCGCAAAATAAACCGAAACTCTGTCCAAATGTCGAGTCAAACTTCGGGCCTAAAACCCATTTCAAAACCCATGTAAAAAAAAACATAAAAAAAAAACCTTTTTAAACCAAAATATTTTCCAACCATGTAAATGTGAATATGTAAATTCAATTGGACTAAGTTAGAGTCAAAATTTAAACCGACTATGTCCTAGTCGGAACTCTGTCGAGTTATAAACCCGTCTTCCTTTACATTTTGGGTCTTTTCAAATTCAAGTCAAGTCCTAAGGCATCGCACCGTCATTTTGGACCCCCTACCCCAATTCAGTTAGGATCTAAACATTTCCGACACCTCGAGTCACACGTTCCGAGGCTCAACACACGAGTCTCAATGGGCCTCATATTTGAGTCTAAACTACAGCAGTCTTCTTAACACCTATAAGCAAACCTCGAGTCTACAATCAACATGTGTCGTCAATCCCATCAATAAGGTCAATCATATAAGGGTCACTCCGTCAAAGTTAACACTTGAGTCTAAAATTACAATCAAGCACCGTGAATTCAAACACGAGAAGTCGCTCACGACATTTCACGAATTCACAAGTCAAGTCTAGATTTGTCATCTTGTCCTTTCCTTTGTTTGTTGCCTTAGTATGCGTGATCCCATGTCGAATCGAGGTGTAATGCGCGTCATTTCTGTCGAGTAGGAATCCAGCAAGTTCCGTCAATCAGCAAGGTCACGAAGCAACTCAAGCCACAATCACCGTGTCTCTCCAAGACATTTATACCATGGTCCTGCGAGTCCAAGCTACAGTGGAAAATTTGAGCATTCGCGTCCTCACCCTTGAGAATGGGATGGTGGAAAAGAACACGCCACCTAGAGAAACCTCTAGTATGATCAAATGGGGCAAGGTTCCAGTGTCACTTTCTGTTGAGCAATTCGAGAAAATCAACCCTCTTGGGTTTAGTATCATTAAACATGACCATGAATCATCCCTAGACTGTTCTCATCTCCTCGACCCTCGTAACAACAAAAAGATCAATATCCTCGAAGACGACGATATCCAAAATGGAATGCTCATGTTTTCTATGGCCTTCAACAATAAATTTTCAAAAATATAAGGAGCCATTGATAATCTAAACTCTCGACTTTCCAATATGGAGAACCTGTTTGCTGAAATGGGTAAGAAGCTTGATGCCCAACCTCTCAAGATGAAAAATGTCCAGATAAATCCTCAACCTGACAGTCCTAAAGCAAAAAGCAAGCAATCTATTCCTAGCTCTTCTCATCCAGGAACCAAAATCAATAAAGGCAACCTCATGGAGCCTTCGTCAAAGAAATCAAACAACTCTCCTAGGTCATTCACGAGTCTAGGCATACTTTATGCCCTAGCCTTGAACCAATTATCCTCTCTAGGTCTTCTTCAACCAATAGAACCTAGCCCAGACCCAGAAAAGAAATCTAAATTTTGGGATGGCAATTCGTATTGTCAATACCATGGGAGTAGGGGGCATGATACCGAAGATTGCTATAAACTCAAGAATATCATACAAGATGGGGTTGAGGATGGTAGGATTTCTTTCTCGCTCTTAAATTGTTTGGGTACAGAAGCTAAGCGACCTTATAGGGAGTTCAACATTGCAGATGATCAAGAAGATGAACGATCCACCAATCATTTGGTGAAAACAAGGAAAACAGACTATCAAATACCCAACAATCAAACAATCCGCATTACCGACGTGAAGTTTATAGAACCTTCACCAGAAGGAGGGACTCAGCCTCCAAGGTCATTCTCCAATTTAGGCATGCCTTATACAATCGCCTTTGAAAGACTCTTTGCTCAAGGACTAGTCCAACTGATCGGTCCAACCCCAGACCCTAAGTACGAGAGGAGAGGTTGCTTGTGGGACAGTTCTCAATATTGCTTATTCCATAGGGGTAATGGACACGACACTGAAAAATTTTCCAAACTCAAATATACCATCCATTATATGCTCAATTGCGGTAAGACATCGTTATCGACCCTCGGTCCTTTTAAAGAAAAGAACAACCCGCATGGGTGTCCTAATCTTCAAAGACAGGAAGGTCTCTTGGACCTTTACCCTTATAGTACCCCAAACAACGAGGACATGGTGCTCAAATCGTTTAAAAAACTATATGCTGGAAGAGTGGATGTTCAAGCATGGGCCGATGATTACGAGCCTAGATCTAAGATCGAGTCAAAATCCGGGTCCGAGTCCTAGGTTTTCTATCCCATAATTTTGTTCTAGCGTCTTTCTTTACGTATATTTCCATTTCTAGTGACAACCTGGGGGCTGTCCCACGAGTCACATGTCTTCTCGAGTCTATGTTATATTCATTCATTATCCATTTAAATAAAAGTACACTATTCAATCCACATATTCTATCATATCTCTTCCTTTACCCTTTTCCTGTGATAACAAGAATTGATTTGAGGCATTTTTAAAACGAACGACAACGCATGGCAAGTCGATGTGAGTACATTTAGATGATGTTCCATTCCAAGTTGTAGAGGACCTGAATCTCCGTGTTCATTTTCCTTACCTATTCCATGTCTGGCAATAGAAACCTTTCTATACCCCAGTTTAGGACGTACCTATCTCAAGAGATTCTAGGACGAATCCAGACCGTCTCCCTTGTTAACGATCCATGACGGAAGGCAAGCTCATTCCCCACAATAAACAACCCCTGTTTACTAAAAGACCAACCCTTTTTACACCAAAGGTGCTAGTCTGACCCAAATCCATGGTAGCAAACAAATCCAAGACGATACGAGCCATGATCAAAGACAAAGGTTCGATCAAGAGAAATGAGCAAGATCGATATCAAAGACAAAAGAGTCAAAAGAAAAAGGCTTGGTCAAGCAAGCCTATGTCTATATCCAAAGTCAAAGTTATCTTCAAAAACCTGAATCAAGAATCTGAGCAAAAATCCGAGATATATTCCAGACCAAGAATCTGAGTCCGAATCAAGAACAAGCCTGAAAACAAATGCTATACGGAATACTGCAGAATTATATATAGAATCAAGGCATCAATGAAGATGGTCAGCTAGCACCCTCACTTAGCCTTTCACACATCCTAAGTCCTTCTCGAGACCATTACAGGGAGATAGTTAGGAATTTTGAGAATTCTCTCAAGCTCGTCAAGTATTCCCACCCTTTAGGGCCAAGACTTGGAAACTTGAACACACATTATTTTTACCTACCTTTATGTGCTCAGGCTACATCAAGCCAAGAGACTCCATTTCCAAGCCACATTACAAGCCATAATCCCATTGAGTCTTAACTCCATAAAATCAAGCTCCAGAGATTTGTTCATCAAAGCCTCCTATTTCCGAGCCCCACATTCCAAATATACAATCCAATTTCACCTTGACCCAGACACGGAGTCTTCGAATACTTTGCTACCTAGAACGGGACGAACTCATATCATCCTTAGGGTCCACTAAGTGTGCTCACATGACAAGGAAATTTTTACAAAATTAATTATACCTCTTTGGTCTATGATCAAAGGGAGTTATCTCATATCGATTCTTTGAGTCACCAAAGGAAAATCACTCTCCTGACCCATGCACTTTAAGGTCCTGACAACATAAGCTTAGGCACACACTTGAACTACGAGCATGGTTTGATTTCACCTCTTCAGGTGGATACGTAGGCAGTCCTTTCTTACACAAGAAGGATACAATCACAACACCCAAATAAAATTAACCAAACCTCAGAACTACGATCTGGTTTTATTTCACTTCACGTGAATACGTAGGCAGTCCTCATGGACACAACCGTCCTAACAATCAACTTTCAACCTCAATTATCGACACCCATTTCACAACCATCTCTTTCCATTTCATAACCTTCCAATCACAATTTCTATTTTTACCTCTTTACTGGGGGCTCCTTCTCGTTGCCCAGGCTCCGTTTGACCAAAGTCTAGAGTCTTCTTCTCTTCCCGAGGGCTTCTCTTCCGAGGTGTCACCCCTCTTTTATTCCTCTCTCATTTGAGTCGAGCTGGTGCTCGGTCCGGACAATGACAAAGGTCTTAGATCGATTCTCCAAGTTATCGTGCCTCAAGAGGGGTCACTTTTACAGCAAGCGGCAAAAGATGTCCAAATAGACAGTTGATCCACGGATCATGCCTTGCCTTTATATGCCGTCATCATTCTTGCGATTCTTCTACCTTTGGAACTGATACGCATTGTCATTCACACTCGGCTAGGGGTTGCGCATACTTAGGCAAAGTTATCCCTGCGTCGTATCGAATTCATCCTTATGTCGCGTCAGTCAAACCTAAGTCTACATTTCACGTCCGTATAGGGTCTATGTCGCGTCAGTCACGTGTTTAAAGCCCATTTGAATATGCATAACGCATTACAAACGACAAACTTCTTTAAGCAAGTTTTAAATAACTTTTATAAAAGAAACAACTTTTGCAAAACCTGTGTGCTTCCTTATTCGAGGTCTATGTGCTAGTTTTTTATGTGCTCGTGTGCTATGAGCTATTTGTCTATTAGATCGCATTCTTGTGTGGCTACTAACCATGTAGGTAAGTATCAGAAACAGTGCTCGCTCCAACTGGGGGCTTCGCTCAAATCTTTATTCTCCCCAGCGCAGCAGTATTTTGCAGTATTGCTCAAATTGTTATGTCCAGCGCAGCAATATTTTGCAGTATTGCTCACCCAAGGTTTCTTCCATGACGATCAAGATGTTCCTAATCGTCATTTCTCTCCAGCGCAACAGTACTTTGCAGTATTGCTCACCCAAGGTTTCTTCCATGACGATCAAGATGTTCCTAATCGTCATTTCTCTCCAGCGCAGCAGTATTTTGCAGTATTGCTCACCCAACGAGAGTTTGCTTGAGGACAAAGACAGGCAGATTCCTCAGAATCATCGATTTATTCCCCAGTGAGAGTTTCCTTGAGGATAGAGACATGCAGACACCCCCAGATGATCCTTTATCCCTTTAGATAACCTTCAGATAACCCTTTAGATAACCTTCAAATGATCCTTCAGATAACCTTTAGGATAATCCTTCCTTCAGCCTTCCTCCCTTCAGGTAATCCTTTAATTCTTTAGACACTTTCAGATAATCCTTTCAGTAACCTTCAGACAACCCCTTTTCAGTTAAGTCCCCTTTCAGTCTTTCAGAGAGAGTTGTCCTTCCCTTTAGAGAGAGATAGCCTTCAGAGTTAGCCTTCAAAAGTGTTAAGAAGTTTCTTCAGAATTCCATGTAACCCCTAATACCTTCAGACACCAAGTTATCTTCAGACCAAAGAGTTTTGTCGAAGCACCTTCAGTCTCGTTTCACCCAGGGGTGTCCCAGGTATGGTCTCCTCTTATGGCTGGCGAGCTTTCTTACGTAGTCTAATGGACTTTAAACGACCCTCCCCGAAAGTCGGCAGACTCTAAAATGTTCCCGACGACAGGTCCTTGGCTCAGACCCCTTGAGCCGCCTCACGTCGCCATAGTTGGTAGGTTGTAATCTTCGATTGACATGATGACTATACTTTGACTTTCGCCTTGTCCAAGCCTCATTCAAAGTGGGGGCTCTGTAGATACCTCATTTCTGCACCTCCCGCCAAACACCCAGTGATGATTGGGCCGCATGTTTAGCATATGTCGCGATTTTATGATGTTTGGTAAATCGGATAATAAAAGGTAACTCATACACTTGTGTCTACCCCTTGGTTGTCATCTAGGTGTTATTACGGTCGTTTTGGCAGTAATTAGAGTTCATTTGGAGACCAGGTCAAAAACCATCTTCATTTCCTGAAACCGTCAAATCCCGAGTCAACGCAATGGGCTTGCCTACCTCAGGTTAGGATGTCATAAAATGTCATGATTATTCTCATTTTGAGTCCCATGTCACTTCTTTGGGCTAAACTTAAAGTTTACATTACAAAATGTGCATTTCATTTAGCTAAAATGATAACCCGACCTTTAGGCCCGTTTTACGAGGTATTAACGACTTTTTTGGGTCAGCCCTATTTCACAGATATTTCTAGATATTTTTTTTAGCTTTTCACCTTCACCGAAATCACCTTATTCCGAGTCTTGTAGAGAAAGTTATGCCTAAAATACGACAGGCTGTCAAACGCGCTTTCTTGCACAGGAGAAAACCGCTAGGGAAAGGACGCAGTAAGTGTTGCGCCTCTTTGAAGGATCGCAGCACCTGCTGCGCTTTTTCTCAGGGTTTTCTTTTTGTCTAAATTTCCGTGTTTAACCTAAGTTGGTTGTTTCCGGATCTTTCCTTCCGTAACCCTAATTCCTCTGCGTGTTAAGGATAAATAGGGACCTTCGTTCCACATATTTCTCACGCGAGTGTCCGCCCTTCTCTTCTCCCTTTGCATTCTAAGACCGCGCTCTTTGCTTATTGACGTCTACGTGCTTGAACTTTCGACCACGTAAGCTCGGATACTTCTGAGTACCAACCTCGTTTTGCATGACCGACCAATTTGACCAACTCCACTCAATCAATTTAATCAATTTAGTTTAATTCCTCTTAAGAGGGCAATTTCATCGTACATTCGAGTCGAGCAATCACTAATCGTTAACTTAGTCAATCTCGTTTCGTCAAACATGTAAGTCTGAGGGTGTAAATAATTTTAATACATATAATTTATCATTCTAATCCGACTTAAATCCCAAGTAACTAATATTTGCGGGTTTTCGTAATTAACATCAAACCCGGATTTTTAGAGACTCGATTCGTTCATATCAAGTTTCTGAGATTTGACCTCTTGTACATGTTTTTCATCTGTCTTTCACATCGTTTCCATCTTCAATTTAACATAATTCGTTTTTACTAACTTTAATTTGTTTGTAATTCGTTTTAATTAGTTATAATAGTCTTAATTAGTTTTATCTCATGTTTTATTGCTTTTACGACAATTTCGTATGTAAATAACCTGTTAAATCACTTTCACTTGAGTCAAAATTCATAATCGATCATTAAATTCACAAACGAACATTAACAACATGCAGTTCCGGCTTCACAGCCAAAACTCACCTCAGGAACAGACGCAGTGATCACTGCGCCTCTTCCAAGAGACGCAACATTGTTGCGCCTGTTCCGGGTTAAGTTCTGTCTCTGAACTTCCGTTTCTTGCTTTGACCTAATTCGTTAACTTACGTATTAATCGACTATTAATCTTAATTTCACTCCTAATCTGTCCGTTTTCTAACCTGATTTGTTTTCCTTTTCTTTTCTAAAATTATCTGTTTTAAACGTATTTTCGACGTAAATCATTGAATCGTTGTAATTATTGTAATTTTAATTATAGCTTTTTATTTATTGTATCTTTATTATGGATTATTTATTTACTTGTTCTCACATGTAATTAATCTAAACCCTAATTCGACATAATGAGTGCTAAATTATATGTTCACCGACATAGTCTAATTCTCACATGCTAGGTTTAAAACGATGGATGTTGCATTGCATGCATATAACCGACAACATATCAAGTATAGATGATTTCCCTAATCATTAGTAGAGGCCGCTACCGAGGCGGGCAGGATTAGGTGTTTGATCAAAAGAGCTTCCTAATACGTACCCTCACCCCTTACTCCAGATCTATGTGAACATCCGTGTTCATTGGCATCCACGAGAGTCATTCTAGACATAGAATGCTAAGGGTAACGAGTTCTTAGTGTTCATGTCACTATTTTGTGTCTTGACATGACGCGAGGTATTCGAATGGTTTCCAATTTTCCACAATAAATTGGTGGCGACTCCACAAATGCAGACGCTTGTTTTCCCAAGTGACCCCATGGGCCCCTCGTGTCCACAAACATTAAAAGGAAAAAAAAGTTTGGCCAAACTTTGTATAAATAAATCCGATTGAAAGAATGTCCCATTTTTAAAAAAATTATTATACTCAATACTAAGGGTGTGAAGAAGAATAATTATAGAGTGAAGTATACATTCAATAATTATTTGAGTATTTGAGTATTCGAGTATAGATTTATTCCCCAAAAGAAAAGAAAAATAAGTATAAATCTTTTAAAATTTTACATAATGTTTAAAAAAACCCAAAAGGTAAGTAACGAAAAACAAGTTGGAATTAATAGTAGCAATTAATTAAAATAAATATTAAAAGAGGTGGTATTAATGGTAGGCCATTAATTAAAAAAGGAATAAAAATTAATGTCAATTGGAATTGAACCCAAAACATCTAACTGTTGTGAAATATAGAGTATGAAGAATTAGAGAGAGAAACTAAAGAGAAAGTAAGGGAGACGGAACTGTATTCTTATTCTATTATTAAGGGTATATATATATATATATACAATACAATGGGAAAAGATTTCCATAAGACAATATATTCTAGAGTATTCTAAGATATGGACATTCATATTATAATAATATTCATAACACTCCCCCTTGAGTGTCCATCATTGAAGAACATGCCTCGTTAAAAACCTTATTAGAAAAACCTCATGGGAAAAAACGTTAGAAAGGAAAAAAGTACACTAATCTTCAAACACGCATAACAAGCTGCCTCGTTAAACCTTTGAATGGAAAACCTAGTGGGACAAAACCATGGCTAAGGAAAAAGAGTACAACGCGTGTGTAACAACCCAGATTTTTAATGACTTAATTAAGGGAGAAAAGCGGAATAAAACTAAGTCATTGCTATAAAAATGAATCCAGATCGTCATGGATCACTTACACATGACTAAATAATTTAGTCGAGAGATTTAATTACAAATTTAAACAACACTTAAAGTTCCTCTTATAACCCAGAATGTCCTTGAAGGGTGTCTCCATCTAACTCGTTCTTGGTACCTGAAAAACATTTAAACAAAAGTCGCTGAGCGACAGTAACCTAACCATTCTTCTATCATTGCCTTAATCATTCAAAGCAGGCATGCGAATGGAAATGAAATGCATAAATAAGAATCACTTAAAGCATACATTACGTAAGTTCTCTTATCACAACATTCTTAATATCTAAAGGGTACAACGATATTTCTCAAAGATATTAAGAAACCATTTTAGTAACACAACAACACTTATAGAAGGTGAATACAAAGTTAAGCATATATGAGCACAACAGGTTCCAATCATCAAACATGTGACATTTTTACCTTGATCTTCCTTTATCATGCAGTAACGTCAACCATAAAATAATTTCATTGATAAATCCAACAGGCATCATGTGAGAAAAACTGTAGTCATCTCTTTTAAAAACATTTGTTTTCTTTATAAATAAGCACGAGACGTGACTACTAATATCACACGCATACTCACGACTTGCATCTCACCTTAAGTACGAATGTGAACATCAATCTCGCCAATCATACCGATTCTAGGAGGTTTACATCTCACCCCTAGTGCTCAGTAGGACCGAACAACTAGATTGACTTGGTTTAACAACCAGAATCGTGGAGAAGAACAGACTGCTAATGGATGGTCTCAGAGGTCCCATTTAAGTGACATGTCCCATACACTTCGAGGCACCAAGACAATCGCAACCGTCAAAGTCTGCACACGATCGCAACCATGAAATAATAATTGCCAAGATATCTGAAAGGTAGTAAAGCTGATCAAGCTCCTGTCAATATATGCGCATATAACCACTCCACAACTTCTTGGAACACTCTACTCCCCAGTGGCAGCTAGTTGACCACTATCCTAACGACAATCCCTCCACACGCAGCTTCGGGATGTGCTGTCCATACTTGTATAGCATAAGCTCTCTAAGCATTCTTCCGTCACGTCGATCCCTAAACCTTACCAAGACAGTGCTCAACATGTAGCATGAAAGACTCATGGATGTCTCATAGAGACGATAATACATCAATATGCGGACCATCCCAACATATCGACAATACAACGGTACTTGGCTCAGAGGTCCCATTCAAGGGGCATACCCTAGTAAACCAGGAGAGATATCATGGCTTATAGGTCTCATTTAAGAGGCATAGCCAGTTTACCGTTTACTGATATTCTGATCTCAGCGGTCCCATTTAAGGGACATGTCCCAGAGTGCTAGAAGCTTTTGAATAAGAAACGTAAACACACATAAATTCATCTTGATTTATCTTTTCTGAAATCTTTAGGATTTGGCAAATCTTATTTGAAATTTATTATTTCTAAATTCTTTATTCGAGGAACGACATTTAGATTTTTACTATAATAAGCTTAAGTTTATGCTTCGTTTTTAAATTGCCTATTCAATCTTCCTTTTTTTTTAATGAAATTTAGTTATTTAATAAACATTATATGTAAATTATTTGGAAACACTATTAAATCATTTCAATATCTTAACTTTACAAACTATAAGGGTAATACTTTTATCAAATAAAAGTTGTAAATTGACTCAGACTTATTTACTAAATAACTTACCTTGTAATTTGGAGAAACATTTAAATCATATAAACCATTTTCGTTTTGAAAACATTTACGAATACTTTTGGTTTTCAAACTTTAAAAGGATTGTTATTAAACTTTAAAATTTAATAAAATTTAAACTTACCTTCTCTATTATTAGCTATATTTAATGAGGAAAGGTATGATCCCTTTAGGCTAGTGGTTAAGAGCTAATATGTTTTTTACTCATTTAAAAGTTAACATCTCAATAGACTACGTACTACTTAATAAGATAAGTGCAAAAATCATAAGATAACACCTCGAAACATACGTCACACGGACGTAAATAAATGTAGCCACCTAAGATATTATTTAATCATATTTCTTAATCATATTTCTAGGTGAGAAAATAACACAACGATAAATCACTTGTTATCATGTAATTTTTAACATACAAGTCCAACTAATTAAGTATTTAATTAGCGCATATGTATACTTCATGCCATGTCAATGATTTAGCGGTCTAGTATTTCTAATCAGATTTTAATAGTCAAACAAGTTACGGAATTCATATTTAAACATATTCATTAACATTAGCATAACGAGTCTTGTAAAATTAAGGAGGGATAGAAGAAGGTCGGGTTACCGAAGTTAGTGAAACAAAAGTGAATGTGCTTATTAATCCGATTTAATAAGAAATTAATCGTTATTAATAAAGTCACAAATCCGTCTTGAATCCGTCATAAAATCAAGAGAAGTCCAAGTCCGAATCCCGTCAATCAAACCTTGAATTACGAAAGGTCAAGTTAGAAAATCGGGCCAAACCCGTTTCATTTAAAAGGAAGAAAAGGGACGGTGTGACTATAACGTTATTCCAGTTGAACAATCCCAAATCGATTTAGGGATTAAGTTACCATAACCCACTTCTTCACTGGTTCCTGGTGGAATCTGCGGCGACATCGACGGCGACAGAAGGCAAGGCGTCAACGGCGGCTCCAACAGCGGTCCTGTGGCGGCGTCGAAGAACAGAACAAAGAGGACGAGCAGTCAGGAGAACGTGAACAAAAGAAGGAGCGAAAGGATAAAAAGGGATAAAGGAAACGGAGGCTTATGACGGTGGTGGTGCTTTGACGGCAACGAAGTTGATGGCGTGGGCACGACTAATGGTGGCAGAGACGAAGATGACTGGTGATGCTTGAAAACAGGCGAGGGAGGAGAGTGAGACGGATTATCTGTATAAAAAAAAGGAAAAAGGGGGAAGGAGGAGGAGGGCGGCTCTGTGGACATGGCCCACCTGCGTATGCCCAACCGATCTGTGGACAACGGCAGCGGTCTCTTTGAAAGCCACGCTCGGAGGCGTAATGATGCTTTCGATCGGATCGCTTTGGATCGGTCGGTTTCGTCTCGGTAAGGGTCTCGAAACGATTAGAGATGTTTGGAGTCGCCACCAAGCATTTGTGGGATGCCTGGAACCCGTTCGAAATCCACTTTATACCTCGGTCAAATCGAAGCACAAAGCAGCGTTTGACATAGGTACTAAAGATAAGAATATCGTCTAACCCTCTTTAGTATCCTATCTCTAGAATGACTCTCGTACGCCCTGGATAAGGTCGTCCACTATCCAAAGTTTCTGAGTAAGAGGTGAAGGTACGTATTGGGAAGCCCTTTAATCAGACACCCAATCCCGCCCGCGTTTAGCGGCCTCTACTGATCGATCTTGGTTGGTTGAATGCAAAAGTTGATAGAACGGTTTAAATGCATGAATGCGCATCTAATGATTTAAACCTAACATGTGAGAGCTTTCTAAGTCGGTTAATTTAATCCAAGTATCAAGTATAAGATGTCGAGTTGGATTAATGATTGATTTGCATGCAAGACGGAAATTAAACATCCATTTACCGTATTAGGTTTAGGGTGCATAACATGATCCATTTTTCTTAGTAAGGCATTTTGCAAGTATGGTTTTGAATAATCAAATAGTCATCTGATCCGTCCTATATCCGGGTTAACCGGAGTAGGGATCGTCCTAGACTAATGCTGGGAGGGAACATGCCCTGTATCAGGCAGCTACATGAGGTGCGAGCCAGCTGGCGATACAAAGGGCTTCCCTCTGGTTTTGAAAGTGAGAAATGGAGGGCCTGTTTAGGCGCGGGTTAGCCGACGGTTTATGTGCCGTGTTCTGACTTTTTAGAAAACGTGTTGAAAATGGGTATTTGAACCCGGTTTGATTTGAAGGGGTCATTTAGACCGCATTTGTTGATTTGAAGAACTAGACTCGAATAATCATCATTATTTTGATAATATTCGATGTCGGGTTCGATTTGACAAACTTGACATGAATAGTTTTGAAAGTGATTATGGACTAATTGTTTTAAGTCCATTTGAATGTTATTAGTCGATACTCATCATCGTACCCGGATTGAAATCCGGCATGGTATGTGGAACCAAGGATGACTTTGTGTTGGTGACTAATATGTATGTTTGAAAATGTAAAGAAATGAAATAAAAGGCTTTAAAATACCTTTTAAATGTCATTAACCAAATATTATCACTGAAACACAGATTTAACCGCCATGGTATGAGGAACCAAGGGTGAAAAATGCTTTATGGTTAAAACATGCGGAATAAAATAACAACGGTTCGAAAATACTTGAAATGGTGAAAACCGATTACAAATATGAGAAATGGATTAATGGAAATGACGAGAACACACACGGTTGATCTCTGGTCTGAATACCCCATTTAGGCGCGGGCTAGTTGGCGACCTAAGGGGCTTCTGCCTCAGACCAAAAATCAGTTTTGGCTCGTTTATTCCATGTTTTGGTTCATGTTATGCATGTTTTAGCATGTTGGAGTCATGAAACGAATGAAAACATAATAAAAGAGGATTTTTACACCCTCATACTTACATGTTTGGTTATGGCGAGTGACCGACGTAAGTGTAACAACTCGTTTGATCGGAAAAAACTCGGTTTAAAACCGTTTTGGTAAGTAAAAAGAGTGTTTTAAAAGTTTAGTGATGGTGTAGTGGTCGAAATGGTCGGTCAAGTGATTTAATGCACGATGACGGTACCAAACAATGTGTAAGGCTCGTGTTTACGATCGGTAGGTCGTAAATACGCGTTGGATTGTGACTTAAGAAGTCGAGTCGAGAATTGTAAGGGAGAAAAGAGGGGGCGGACACTCGCGTAACTCTCAAATGGGTGGCATTTGAGGGGTATTTATAGGAGAATGAGTGGTTGTGTGAGTTTTGAGTGACGTGGCCACCTGGGCTGCTCAAAGAGGTGCGAGCCACGTCGCGGTTCTTCGAGTTGTGTTGTCACTTTCACAACAAACGCAATCATGATTTGTTCTATCCTAGGTTTTGTAGTCACATGTTTGGTACTTGACCAATATGAATCCGGGAAAACTTAAGGTAGAAGGTTTGAAATGTTTGTTTTTTGTGTTTGACTCGGTTTGAGTTGTTGTTGGAGTCGGGATTTGAATTTTGAGTCGGTTTTTGGTCCGGTGTCAGTTTTGACTCTAATTAGTGTCATTGTGACCCCGTCGCCGTGCATTAAACACTCCAGGTATTTTTGAAATGTTTTGAGATGTTTTATTTTCGAAATCGTTTTAATTTTTTCGACGTAAAGTTGTACACAAACTGTCGATCAAACGGCGCGATTCCAAAGCATGTTGTAGTCCGATAATCATCGGGTGTTTGTTGGAGTCTCAGCAGATACTAGGTATCTACAGAGCCCCTACTTTGACTGAGGCTTGGGCAGGGCGAAAGTCAAAGTAGAGCCCCCAGGTCAATCGAAGATTACAACCTGGAAACCCAAGCGACGTTGAGGTGGCTCGAAAGGATTCGGGCCAAGGACCTGCCGTCGGGAAGGGCGACGCCAAGGCGACTCGAGGGTATGAGCCAATGACCTGTCGTCGGGAATTGTTTACAGTCTGTCGACTGTCCGTGCGGGTCGTTTAAAGTCCATTAGACTACGTACAAAGGCTCGCCAGCCATAGGAAGGAGTCATACTTGAGCCATCTTCGGATATGTCTTCGCATGGTTGCGGACAAAGGCTCGCCAGCCGTGACAAGGAAATGTACCTGAGGCATCTTCGGGATCTGTCCTTGGGTGGTTGCGGACAAAGGCTCGCCAGCCATGGTGCGTTATAAGGCTCGCCAGCCATGGTGCGTTGTAAGGTTCGCCAACCATGGTAAGGAAATGTACCCGAGGCATCTTCGGGATCTGTCCTTGGAAAGTTGCGGACAAAGGCTTGCCAGCCAATGGTAAGGAAATGTACCCGAGGCATCTTCGGGATGTGTCCTTGAACGGTTGCGGACAAAGGCTCGCCACCCACGGTAAGGTCGGTTAATGGACCATGAGAAATAGCCGCGTCGAATGGGCTTGTTTGAAGTAGCGAACTCATGATGCCGCCGTGGAAACAGTGAATTTGCACTTTCACTATCACTGGTTTTTTTTGAAAAGAGCGGGTTCCGCGGGGATGCCCCCTGCTTGTACTTTGAAGGAATAATGAATTGGGAATCTTCACCATTCGTTGTTCTTCTTTGAATTTGGAGTGGCGGTTTCGATCGCCGTTTGTTTGAATTTTGGAGGAGAATAGCAAATTTTAAATCTGCTATTTCGTTTGAAGTGACGGTTTATGTGCCGCCGTTGACATTTGAAAGAAAATAGTGAATTTGGAATCTTCACTGTTTAATTGAAATGACGGTTTATGTGCCGCCGTTGACATTTGATGGAAATAGTGAATTTGGAATATTCACCATTTAATTGAAATGACGGTTTATGTGCCGCCGTTGACATGCGATGGAAATAGTGAATTTGGAATCTTCACCATTTAATTGAAATGACGGTTTATGTGCCGCCGTTGATATTTGATGGAAATAGTGAATTTGGAATCTTCACCATTTAATTGAAATGACGGTTTATGTGCCGCCGTTGACATTTGATGGAAATAGTGAATTTGGAATCTTCACCATTTAATTGAAATGACGGTTTATGTGCCGCCGTTGACATTTGATGGAAATAGTGAATTTGGAATCTTCACCATTTAATTGAAATGACGGTTTATGTGCCGCCGTTGACATGCGTGGTGAAAATAGGGGAATTCAATTTCCTGCTATTATTTTGAGCATGACGGTTTTAATTGTCGTCGTTTAAAATTTGAAGAAATAGCGGTTTCTGAATTTTCGCTATTATTTTTGAAATTGGCGGTTCTGATCGCCGTTTGCTTGAAATTTTGAAATAGCGAATTTAAATTTTCACTATTTGTCTTTTTGTCTTTGAGGAAATGACGATTTCCAATATCGTCGAAGAAAACTTGAAGTTTATCACGGGAAATTGGGCTAAAGCCCAAAATCCGCTGAAAGAGCAAAGAGGAGGCCTGGTTTAGGCACGAGCCACCTGGCGAACCAAAGGGGCTTCCCTATTTTTCTGTAAAAGACGCAAGGTTGGTCCGCATATCAACCTCACTTCATCTTCTTCCTTTCGACACAAAAAACCCGCAAAAATCGCCATTTGAAGGACCTTTGCTAGCTTCCACTCGTGCCATCATCAACAATGTCATCTCAAGGTATGTATTTCCTCTTGATTCCATTTAAAATTGTTGATCCTTAGCTTGATTGAATTAGGGCGAATTTTACCATAGAAAATTGAATTGTGCGTTTTTGATTGAGCCCATTTCGAGTGAAATTGATGCTTGCATTAGGTTACAAACCTGCTTAGGAGCATAGGGGTGCTTTTAGTTTGCATTTTGGTCCCCGTTTCTGCTCCCTATGCTCGAAAAACGTGAGTGAGGTGAGAAACCATCTCGTTTCGTAGGTAGTTGGTCCCACTAGGTTGCATTGTAGTTGGGAAAACCCGTATTCGCCATTTTATGGACCTTCGTTGGATATTGTGGGCAAAATTGGATTTTTGCCTTTTGTGACGGTCTTATGTCTGACAAAATAAGCGTCTGTTTGAGCTTGAATTGAGTTAGTTTGCCTTGAAATGGACCTTATTGGTAATTTAGGTCACCTTGAGGCGTGATAAAATCACGTCTGCCTTTTACGGTCGTTCTTTGAATTTTTGACCGGTTTGGGCTCAAATTAGCGTATGAATTGCCTTTTTGAGCCGTAGAAAAATACCCCATTGTGTCCGGAATGTATTTTGCTTTGTTGGCGGACCCTGTAGGGGTCTTGAAGTGCCGTTTTTCGTGGTTTTGACTCGTCTTTTGCTTGTGTTCCGGGTGTAATTCCGGAGCAGGATTATGACCACTTAAGCTTGTAGAATGACGCCGTTTGCTTGTATCTTCCTTTCGCTCTCTCCTGTAAAGATGAACAAACTGAGGGCTCGGCTTGGTACTGAGCGTACTCACTCCGACGCTCAAGTCAGTAAACTTAAAGAGATAAGTTGTGTGTTAACTTGGCAAAGTATATTGTAGAGAGATAAGGGAGTTTATACCAGATTAAGATGATATTCAGATAGTTTTCGGAACCTTTTCTCAATGAGAGAAGTGGAGTATTTATAGACTTTCTCCTTTTGTCACGTAGTGGCCAAGTGGCTAGCAGGTGGAAAGACTATCTTACCCTCGGCCGAGGGACCCATGCCGGGCCGGCAGGCCTGGTTGAATCCATGCCGAGGGGACTGGATGTGAATAGGCGGATATGCCTCTCGGCCGGCTGGTTGCCAAGACCGAGACCCAAGTGACAGGCCGACAGGCTTTGTCGGTTAGGCTGTTAATACGTTGACTTGCTGTCTTTAAGCTTTGACCTTGCTCAATATGTTGACCCGGTCAGCGGGTGCAGAATATGCCCCATCAGTTTGCCCCCAGCGTAGTCTATGCCGTGGTATGGACCTTCGATGAGTGTTGAGCGTATTCTGCGCATGTCAATCTTCTTCCTCGGCTTGGTTCTGTTCAGGCCATACCATATCCCCCCTCCACATGGTTGTGTAATGGACATCCAATGTGGAAAAGAAAATGGTGCTGGCCGAGACCAAGGTTGAGAGTGCCGTTTGTGCCTTTGATTGCCCCGGCCGGTGCTGCCAAGCTTGGTTGATCAGCTGGCCGAGAGCAAGTAGATACCAAGGAGCGTGTTGAAGAAGATTCATCACTGTATGTCGATTGACATTCCGTGGCTGCATGCTTGACACGTGGCTTGGTGCTGATTGGTGGACGCTTCATGGGCTTTGTTCTGATTGGTCCACTGAATGGGCTTTGCTCTATAAATAGAGAAGTGTGCCCCTCATTTTGACCTACAAACATCTTTTTCTCAAAAAATTTTCTCTCTCTAGTTTTTTTCGAAGAAACTTCTCTCTAGTTTTCGAAGCGTTACTCGGCGTAACACTTTCTTTCAAGGTAAACAAACAAATTCTTCCTCAATCTTTTTTTTGTTAAGTAATTGTTGCCACTATGTCTTCTGCTGATGCTATGCCTAGTACCTCAACTCCGGGGGGCGAACCGTCGCATCCTGATGAACAGGAGCCACTGGTTGTCACCCCGATAGGGTTCGGGGGCCGCAAGTCGCCTTCTCCTGAAATTGATGAGAAATTATGGGAGGATTTCAATGATGATGATGATGAAAAGACCCAATCCGACTCAGAGAGGCCGCATTATTCGTGGCACGGCGAAGCCTGCTCGATCAATCCTGATCGTGTTTGGACGAACAAGTTCGCTAGTTGTTCCGGGCCTGATCTTTTTGAAGACCATTACTCCTTCCGCAGGGGGTATAGAATCATTGTCCCTGAGGGTGATCAGGCAGTCTGTTGCCCTCCCGAAGGTTGTATCGGCGTGTACATCAGACATCTGGAGTATGGGCTCCGATTTTTTCTTAATGAACACGTCGCCGCCATAATCAAAGCCATGAATGTCGCCGTGGCACAACTGCATCCGTTGGCCATTAGGACTATTATTGGCTTTGTATGGTTATGTCTTTTTAAGGGGGAGGCCCCAACGGTGAACCTTTTCCGCCGGCTCCACCATCTTCGGCAGACTACCCTAGGCGGCACGGGGTGGTACAGTATACAGACCGAGCCGGGTTATGGGACCGCCTCTAAGCTGACCTCTTGCAAAGACTAAAAGGGGCGGTGGGTATATGTCGAGGTTCCGGAGGACTATCCCCTGCCCCGGTCCTTCCAGAGCCGCGTCAATTTGCGGTGTGAGAGTCAAGGGGAGCATGATAGATATGTCTCCCGGAATAAGATTAAGATGGATGCCAAGAAGGTCTATCTTAAGGAGGACGAAGTGCGGGCAATGAGCCTGTTCGAGACTGAGAAGGATGGCACGCCGAAGGGATGGATGCCTCCGACGCAGATCGTCCTTCAAGACGAGCCGCTTTGTCACGTCGGCCTCATACCGGCCCTCGGCCAGGGTGAGTGGGATCGGTGTGAGGCCCACCCTTGCTTTTTATGCTTCTATTTTTTGAGCCTTGGTTTACTTCCTTTGCTTAACTGTTGGCTTTGTTTCTTGCAGATCGATTTGGCCGGGATCTCTCCGTCTCTATTCTAACCAAGTTGGGACTCGACCAGGATGGGAGAGTTGTTGAGCTGCACCCTAAGGCCGCGCCACGTGATCGCAGACCGGCCCCGCACGAGCTTATGGAGCAGGCGATGAAGGCAATGGATGTGGCGGCGACTCAAGCGGAGATTGGCGGTAACGTGCCGCGCCGGAAACCAAAAACAATGTTTACGGCGGCCACGACGCCAACTCCCACTCAATCTCCAATCCCCGCAGTCCAAAAGGATCAGGTGGTCGTCGATGTCGACGAGGACGTCACCGTTCTGGAGGATCCTCCTACTTCAAATAAGAGGAAGGAAGCAACGCCTGCTGCTGCTGTTACCGAGGGAGGGAAAGAAAAGGGGTCAGCCGGCCCTCTGCCCAAGAAGGCTAAGACTGGTACAGATCTAACCCATGGCTCGGATTTAGCAGGTTCTTTAGGCGTTCTTGATGACAGGCTTTCTGATATGTCAATGAATGTTGACATGGATGCTTTGTCTGGGTTTTTTATAGATCAGCCGTCGTCGGCTGTCGTTCTCACTGAACGGCAATTGGAGAAGCTGCTTGTGCAGACGGGCGATAAAAATGTCACCGCCGACTCCTCATCCCTGAAGGTTTCCCCCCGTTCAGCTCAGGGCGGAAGTCATAAGGTTGGCCAAGAGGCTGGTGAAGTGGGCTGATTTAGCCGGCACTCATCTCGTCGAGCAAGAAAAGCTCATGGCTGAAACTGCCCCGGTGCTTGAACGGCTTAGGCTCGAGCTTGCCGCTGCTAAGAAGGAGGCCGAGAGGTCGAAAAGGGACTTCCTGGCCACCATGAAAGACTTCCTCGCTGAGCGAAAGCTTAAGGAGGAGGCTGAGAAGGCGGTCCAGGCCGAGAGAGCCAAGGTTGAGGCTGCGTTGGCTGATGCTGCTAAGCTGCGGGAGGAGAGAAACAAATTTGAGGGCGGCTATCAGGCTATGGTTGATCAGAGGGAAAGATGGAAGTCCCTGCATTCGGCCGAGGCGAAGGAGCACAAGGGCACGAAGGCTATCCTTGCTCAGAGGGAGAAGGATATTGAAATGCTGAAAACCGTCATCATCCCTGACATGTGTGCCCGGTACCGGGACCAAGCTGAAGATGCTACCAGGGATGCGATTAAAGAGCTCCTTCCTGAAGGTACCTTCCCGTGGCAAGATTTTGACAGGCTTCTTGAAGAGAAAGCGGCTACTGCGGAGGTCAAGGCCGCGGATGAGGCGAAGGCGGCGAAGGCCGCTTAGGAGGCTGCGGAGAAGGCGGCCCGGGATGCTAAGGTGAAGGAGGCCAGAGAGGAGGCTGAGAGGGCTAAGGCAAGTGAAGCTGCCAAGTCATCCTCTGGGCCGCCCATCGTTGGTGATGCTGCTACTGCTGCCGGTGGCGAGCGGCAACAGGCATAGGGAGACGGGCGGTCGTCACCAGATTCACCCGGCCCTTCGGACAGCTTCAGCTGTTCGGGGGCCAACTATTGAGCCTTTCCTCCCTGTCATCCTTTTGGCGCTTCATGTCTTATGTTGTAATATTTTGTTGTACCTTCTTTTTTTTGTTAAACTTTGGTAGGTTGTGTTTAGGCTATCCCTATGGGGACGGCCGTCGACTTTGTTTTGCCTCACCTGTAAACATTTTTCGATAAAGTTTGTTTATTTGCCTTCGGCTTGGCCGAGGCTTTTGATCTTATCCTCCATTAAGTTGTCTTACGTTTTTAAACATATTGAGCGCTTTTTCGTTTTACCTTCGGCTTGGCCGAGGCAGTTAGATTGCGTATCTCAACTGTACTTAAAACGTTTTTAAACATGTTGGCATGTCGGTCGCTTCCTCCTCCACTCCCGGTCTTAGCCGAGGCGGTCAGATTTGTGCTTCCCAACTGCTGTTGTGAACATGTTAGCGTATCGGTCGTTTCCCCGTCACTCCCGGCTTTGGCCGAGGCAATCGAGGTTACGGCTCGACAGCGTTCGTATCTATAGACATATTGATCGCTTCCTCTACCACTCCCGGATTGGCCGAGGCAGCCAGATTTGGGTTTCTCAACTGTACTTATACGTTCTTAAGCATGTTGGTCGCTTTCGCGAGTATCAACTGCATTGTTAGTGACTGCCCGGCTGGCGACTACTAAGCATGTTGGTCGCTTTCGCGAGTATCAACTGCCATTGTAGTGACTGCCCGGCTTTGGCCGTGGCGTCTACTAGTGACTGCCCGGCTTTGGCCGTGGCGTCTACTTTGGTACGACTACGGAGGGGACAAGCATTTCGATGGAAAACTTGGATCACTCTTCATAAGATATAATCACGCGTTGGGGTGCCCACAACGGTCTCGGACACCTCCGCCGCTATACGAAATACTTCCTAAGGTTGTCGGTGTTCCAGTGGCTCATTAGAGGCACACCCTCCATGTCTGTCAGCCGGTATGTCCCCGGCCTCATTTCTTCAACTACCCTGTAGGGTCCTTCCCAGTAGGCCGTCATTTTACCATGGATGTTTCCTTTGTTTGTTGCGGCCGACTTTCTTAGGACTAGATCTTCTACTCTTAAGTCCCTTTTGTGGACCCTATGGTTGTATGCTCTTCTCATTCGGTTTTGATAGACTGCCAAGTTGAGCCGTGCCGTGTCCCGACTTTCTTCGACCAGGTCTAGGGAGGCTCTCAGGCCTTCCTCATTTTCGACTGGGTCAAAAGTTTGCGTTCTGAATGTCGGCACCGCTGCTTCAATTGGCAGGACGGCCTTAGACCCATAGACTAGGTGGAATGGACTGTACCCTATTGCTTCTTTTTCTGTGGTTCGAAGTGACCACAGGACGCCGGGTAGTTCATCAGCCCATCTTCCCTTTAGATCTTCAACCTTCTTTTTCAACCCGTTCAGTATTGTTTTATTAGCTGCTTCCGCCTGCCCGTTGCTCTGAGGGTGACAGACAAAGGAATATGCGAATTTGATACCGAGCTCCTCTAACCAATTCATCACCATGTCACTCCAAAACTCTCGGCCGTGGTCAAATACAATGACTTGGGGTAAGCCAAAACGAGTTATGATGTTCTCCCAAATCACCTTTCTTACGGCCGCCGTGGTCTTGGCAGGTACCGCGACAGCCTCAACCCATTTGGTGAAGTAGTCAACGGCGATAATCAGGTACTTCCTTCCTCTGGAGGCCGTCGGAAATGGCCCTAATAAATCCATCCCCCACTGTGCAAATGGTAGGGGGCTAAGTTCTGGTTGCAGGTCTCGGGAAGGTGCATGTATTACCGGATCATGCATCTGACAATTCTTGCACTTCTTGGTTTTTGCCCTGGAATCTTTCAGCATGGTAGGCCAGAAGTAGCCGGCTCGGAGAGCTTTGTGGGCTAACGTTCTCGCTCCCATGTGGTGTCCGCAGATGCCTTCGTGGATCTCTGTCAGTATAAGCTCCGCGTCGGCTGGGCCAACACATTCAAGAGTGGTCTTATTACGGACCTTCTGTACAATTCTCCTTCAAACACTAAGTACCTTGCGGCGCTCCTTCTTATCTTCTGAGACAGACTGCGGTCCTCCGGCAACTCTTTTGTTAGCTTGTATTTCATTATCGGAGTCATCCACGTCGTCTCGGCTTCGATGTCGCCCACCATGCCGACGGTCTCAGTGATGCTTTTAGCATTTCTGATATCCACCAGCACGGTTCGATTGACATTCTTGATGCTTGAACTGGCAAGTTTTGAGAGAGCGTCGGCTCGGTTGTTCTCAGACCTGGGGATGCACTGTATTTGGAAAGATTTCAATTTTGCGGTGTCAGCTTTTACCCTTTCCAGGTGCCTTACCATCCCATCGTCTCGAGCCTCATACTCTCCTCGGATTTGATTAGTCACTAAGAGTGAGTCTGTTTTTAACACAATGTGCTCTGCTCCGGCAGCTCTAGCTAACTCGACTCCAGTTATCACCGCCTCATATTCGGATTCGTTATTCGAGGCCGAGAAGCTAAACTTCAATTATATATATATCGTCTAGATAGTCTTTCGGCGGCCAACAGTGTATGGCTGATAAAGTAAATTGTGTGTTGCTGCTTATTTTCTTCCATGACAATTACGGCACTGACCGTGGCCGAGGTAACTGCTAAGTATAGATATAGCGTCTCCCCCAGCGTCGGCCTGGACAGGGTCGGAAGTGTTAGAAGGTGGGCTTTCAGTTGCTTGAAAGCCGTGCTCTGTTCCTCCCCCCAGCTAAAGTCTTTATTCCCCTTTAGCACTTTAAAGAACGGAGTGCTCTTGTCGGCCGACCGAGAGATGAAACGGGCAAGAGCCGCCATCCTGCCGGTCAGCGTCATAACCTCTTTTCGATTTCTCGGTTCCGGTAGGTCTAGTATCGCTTGGACTTTCTCTGGGTTGGCATCAATTCCCCTGCCGCTGACAAGCACGCCGAGGAACTTGCCGGCCCGGACACCGAAGCTGCATTTCTTCGGGTTAAGCTTCATTTTATATTTCCTTAGTGAACAAAATGTCTCGCTCAAATCGGCCAAGTGCTCGCTGTCAGACTTGCTTTTTACAATAGCATCGTCGACGTAAGCCTCGATGTTTCGCCCTTTTTGATCTTGAAACACTTTGTCCACCAATCTGGTGTAAGTTGTGCCAGCGTTCTTCACACCGAACGGCATCATTTTATACATGTATGTGCCGTGTATGGTGATGAATGCGCACTTAGGCATGTCTTCCTCGGCCATGAATACCTGATGATACCCTGAGAAGGAGTCTAGCAGGCTTAGCATAGTGTAGCCTGCAGTGGCGTCAATTAAACTATCTATTCGAGGCAAGGGATAGAAATCTTTAGGGCACGCTTTATTAAGATTGGTAAAATCAACACACATCCTCCACGCCCCTGATGACTTCCTCACCATTACAACATTTGCTAGCCACTCAGGTTAAGTACAAGGCATGATAAAGCCCGCCTCTAATAATTTGTCTACTTCGGCTTTGATGGCCTCATCCTTCTCGGCCGAGGAGTTCCTCATCTTTTGCTTGACAGGGCGAGCGGTGGAGAGTACGTTCAGCTTGTGAACGATCACCTCCCGGCTCACGCCGGCATCTCATTTCGCCGAGTATGCGAAGACATCTTTGTTCTTCCTCAGTAGGTCTAGGAGATCGGCTCTGAATTTTGGCTCCAGGTCGGCACCGATAGTTACGGTGCGCTCTGGGTCAATTTCCACTTCCTCGGTCTCGGCTCCTTCGACCATGCCGACATTAGTATCCATCGATTCGCCCTCCTGCTGTAAGGATGGGCTCTTCCCCTTCTCCGATTTCTTCGCCACTTTGAGGGATTGCATGTTGCACCCCCTGGCAGATACTTGGATATTGACAATTTCATCTCTTTCGTCCTTTAAGACGAGCTTTTGTGCTTCCCCCCGGTCCGAGACATACATCAATGTCAGGGCCCGGATGGACATCACTGCATCGGCCTCGCTCAAAGTGACTCGGCCTATGAGAACATTGTAGGCAGACGAACCATCAATAACCACGAACTCAGATAAAACATTTTTAGCCGCATCCGCTTGGCCGAACATCACCGGCAGTCTGATTGACCCCAGGGGTACCAGGCCGGCCCCAGAGAAGCTGTATAGCGGGTTAGTGCAGGGGCTCAGGTCTCCAATCTTCAGACCAAGATTGAGAAAGCACTCCCTGAACATGATGTTTGTGTAGGCGCCTGTGTCAATCAGGCACCTTTTAACCAAGTGGTTGGCTATATCCAAGTGGACTACAAGCGGGTCGCTGTGCGGGGCAACGACTCCTTCGTAGTCCTTCTTTCCGATGGTTATATCGGGGATGGTGGAAGCGGGGATCACTGTTTTGGGCACAAAGTTGATGGCTTGGTACAACTCATTTAGGTGCCGTTTGTGCCCATTAGCTGACCCACCGTTCTCGTTTCCCCCGATGACAACCTGGATCACTCCCATCCTTTGGAATACTGATTTTCTATTCGCCCCGTCGGAGTTTGTTTCTGGGCTTCCAGCTACATACTTGCTGAGGGCCCCCTTTCGGATCAGCTCTTCGATGACGTTCCTCAGATGCCGACAATTGTCGGTCTTATGGCCGGTGTGGCCGTGGTATTCGCAAAACTGGCTTGTGTCGCCGTCCCCCCTTGCCTTGGGGGGCCTTGCCTATTTCTGCCTTTCATTCTTGCTTAGGGTAAAGACCTCGGCTGGTGATTTGACCAGGGGGGTGAGACTACTGTACCGCTTCTGGGTGTATGGTCCCGAACTTCCCCCAGCGCCCGCCGAGTGCTGTTTCCTATTAAATCTCTCAGGCCGTGGCCTATTCCCGTCACGGTGTCCTTCATCTACGTTGTCCCGACGGCTCCTCCTCTATGGGTGCCCAGCTTCACTGTAGCCTACCCAGGTCTTGTGATAGTCCTCCACCTTTACGGCTCGGTCGGCCATCTTTCTGGCGGAGTCTAAGTTGAGGTCTTCACACTTGATCAGCTCGTTTTTGAACTCGCCTTTCGGGAGGCCTTTCATCAGTGCGAAGGCCACCAGTTCAGAGTTCAGCTCTCGGATCTGCTGAACCTTAGCGTCAAACCTCTTCACATAGCTTCGGAGGGACTCGTCCTCCCCCTGTCGGATAGTTAGGAGATCCGAGGTTTCCACGGCCCTTCTCTTGTTGCAAGCATACTGGGCTAGGAAATTGTCTCTCATGTCGGCATAACAAAGATACCGAGCCATTAGGTAGCCCCTTGTACCAACTCTGAGCCATCCCATGCAGGGTCGTTGGGAAGACTCGGCACCACACCTCATGAGGCTGCTCCCATACCGACATGTACGACTCGAAAGCCTCGGCATGGTCGGTTGGGTCGCTATCCCCTTTGTATGATAGGGGCGGCAGCTTCAGTTTAGTCGGCACAAGGACTTCGAGGACATAGGCACTGAGGGGCTGTCTGACCACGTGTCGAATGACACACGGCGATCGGCTCCTCGCAACCTTAGTCCGGCTTCTCTCCCTCTGGCGGGAGGGGCTTCTTGTTGTCCGACTTTGGTGAGTCGAACTTCTTGAATTCCTTCGGGGGTGGCCTCGTTGTTGCCGCGGCGACGCTGTCCTCCCGCGAGTGGGGGAAGGACTTAGGTCTGCCACTGGCACCACGGGCTCTGCCGGCGTCCTAGCATGGCCAGCTCCTTGTATCGCTCCGGACAAGTTATTCGGAGTCACTTTATGGGCCCTGGTCACCTGTGGGTGCGCTGCCGTCACCGTCGTCGTGACAGGGGTGATCGGCGTACTACCCATCAGGTCCAGGAATAGCTTCAGTTTGGCTGCATCGACCACATGTCCCATGACAGTGACTTGGCCGGTAGGCAGTGGCGTTTCTGGTTCTTTTGGCATCCCGTACGCCGGCTCAGTGAGTTGGCCGGTGGGGGACTGCCCGATCTCAGAATTACGGAACGTGTCATCCTGGTAGAATGTCATTCCTTCACTCACAGTTTCTTGTTGTTTTGACATCTTCTTAGCTCATTGAATGGTTTTGTTTTGGTTTTTTTTGTAAGGTAGGTGACTAGCTTTTAGTATCTTCCTTCCCCACAGACAGCGCCAATTGTTCCGGGTGTAATTCCGGAGCAGGATTATGACCACTTAAGCTTGTAGAATGACGTCGTTTGCTTGTCTCTTCCTTTCGCTCTCTCCTGTAAAGATGAACAAACTGAGGGCTCGGCTTGGTACCGAGCGTACTCACTCCGACGCTCAAGTCAGTAAACTTAAAGAGATAAGTTGTGTGTTAACTTGGCAAAGTATATTGTAGAGAGATAAGGGAGTTTATACCAGATTAAGATGATATTCAGATAGTTTTCGGATCCTTTTCTCAATGAGAGAAGTGGAGTATTTATAGACTTTCACCTTTTGTCACGTAGTGGCCAAGTGGCCAAGTGGCTAGCAGGTGGAAAGACTATCTTACCCTCGGCCGAGGGACCCATGCCGGGCCGGCAGGCCTGGTTGACTCCATGCCGAGGGGACTGGATGTGAGTACGCGGATATGCCTCTCGGCCGGCTGGTTGCCGAGACCCAAGTGACAGGCCGACAGGCTTTGTCGGTTAGGCTGTTAATACGTCGACTTGCTGTCTTTAAGCTTTGACCTTGCTCAATATGTTGACTCGGTTAGCGGGTGCAGAATATGCCCCATCAGCTTGAAAAGATGGGCGAGTCGTTTTTTGTGTTGTTTGCTGTGAATTTTGTTTGGTTGGATTTTGGGCGGGATTGCCCTTGTTTCGCATTGCAGGTTGTTTTTATCCATTTCATGCCGTCGTAATGCCGAAATTTTGGCTGACATTTTTTTTTGTTGTTTTTTATTATCGAAGGGTATCGTTTGGGACCTATGGGGTCCGTCGTTGAGACTTTGGAGGAGGAAGTCGATCCTGGAGGGCTGTAGCGGCCGAGGAGGCTGCCGTATACGAGGCGGTGGTGGAGGATGCTTCCGTAGAGGAGGAGAGGCGGCTGATGCAGCCGGCTTATCCTTTTCGTTGTGGCTCATAGACAGGGTGGCTGATTAGTGGGGTTCAATACCGGGGTGGTGCATCGCATCATGGTTCTTGGCCTCCTCATCATCCGAAGTCTGCAAGACACTGTCTTCGTTTTTGTTGCGGAGCAGGAACGGGGTATTACCATAATGATAATCACCTCTGCTTCCGTTGTTGCTCCTTCGTTTCTTGTGTTGCTCTCTTTCTTTTCCGTTTGAGAGGATAAAGGTGCTTAGTTCGGTAGGTGGCAGATAGCCTCCAGTTCGTTGTCTTAGGCTAGTGTCTGTATGATAGACGGTTGTTTTAGGCCAGTGTCTGTATGATAGACGGTTTGTTTATATGTATTTTTGGATTGTGGTTCATTTTGTGATTTTTGGCTTTTTTGTGTTGTGTTTCGGAGGAGCGCTGTCGGCTGTTGATTCTCCTTTTGCTTTGTACTAGTTCCTGCATCGTTAGTGTAGAGAAAAGGCAACAGATAGCACATACGCATAAACGTAAACACGTAGAAGCATTTGATTGAAAACCAAAATTAACCAAGATGAATTGAAGTTAAAATTGAAATTTTGAAATGAATTTTGAAAATTCCGTGACAAAATTGTCACGTTCGGAATTCAAAAGGAATTGATTTGAAAATTTGAGCAATTAACTCGTGTTGTGAATTAAATTGCATCGAAATTATTGAAATTGACTCGAAAAATTCAAACTCAAACCGTCAGGAAAGAATTTTAGAAAAGGATTTTTGTGAGTATATTTGCTTTTTAATTTTTTGAGGTCAAGACTCGGATTTGTGAGTGCTTGAATTTTGAGGAAAATTGATGTCGTGTTATCAATCTTCGATTTTGATTTTGATGGAAAAATTGCGAAAAAGCGAGAAACTTTCGGAATTTCGAATGACATGGAAACGATCAATCGCGGATCGGGGCGACTAGCCCTTCCCCCCTTAAAATAAGAAAGAAAAATCCGTATGTTTAAGGCCGCGTCATGGAAACCGTGTCGGATTTCGTAAAACGCGAAAACAAGGAAATGTGAGTGTGAGGAAACACAAAATGTCATGAATCATCCCGAAGAGGCGCGAGCTTCCTGGCGGGAGGTTTGAGGTGTCAGGAGAAAGCACAAGTTGAAAGAGACAAGTCAACAGCGGGAATCCTGGGGAAGGTCCAAAGAGGCGCGAGCAGCCTGGCGATGGAAGCCAGCTCTCCCCTTTTTCTGAAAAAAACGCGCTGATCATTTTTGTATAAATAGGGACGTTTGCGCTTCATTGTTTCATCATCCGAAACACAAAAACATCTCTACAAAACCTCTTCTCCTTCCACAAAAATATTTCATGGATGCTTTTGAGAACGCATTGCGACAATGGTGCCGGGATTTGTCGCCTCCCGAAAAGTATCAACTCGTTTGCATGGGAGTTGGTCAATTGTTGGTGCTTCATCAAGTCAAGGTGCAACCTTTATTTCTTGAAGCATGTTCTCGGTTTTGGGATTCGAAACACCATGTTTTCGTTTTCCCGAAAGGTGAGCTTTGTCCTCTTGCCGAAGAAGTTGGAGCCATTGGTGGGTGGCCGGGTTGTGTTCCGGTGCTTCCTCCGACTCGGTTGTGCTACAAGGAGAAATTCCGTTCCATGTTGGGCTTATCAACAAGCTAAATCAACTTTCTTCTTGCTCCACATGGTGTGGATATGTTGGCTCTTATCAACATCTTTTCAAACCGATTAGATGCTAATGTCTCGGAGGTTGCTAGGAGAAGGGATCTTGCATTTTGCCTTGTCTATGTGTACCTCTTTGTTGATGTCTTGAAGAAGGATCGGCCAAGATGCCATGGTAGCATGACCCTTATCCATGTGATTGAGCAAATGGAGCATGGTAGAGATCCATCATGGTTGGTGCTTGGAGAGATTATCCATACCTTGGACAAGGAAGGCTCTTGTGGAGAAGCTCCCTCTTTCGGATCCCCAAGGATCCTCCAAGTGTGGCTATTGGAGAGGCTAAGGTATGTAGAGCCTCCGGTTAATCCTTCTTCTTATTCCTTCCTTCACCTTACCATGAGGAAGAAGTTGTACCCGGATAGTTTCGCTTCCACCGAGGCCTATTGGGTCGCAATATTGGCGGAGGAGGGTGATCCTCATATCCATTGGGTGGTACCGTGGTGGCACTTGAGGTCCTTCACGGGGTTGCCTGCTTCGGGTGCTAGTCCTCGTTCTTTGATGGTGGTGGGTTTGAAGGTTGTTTCCTTCATTTATCCTGAAAGGCTCATGAGGCAAATGGGGCGTCAACAAAAGCTGCCCTCTCAAGATACTCTTGTCCAAGAGAATGTTTTCCGGAACTCCGAGCTCGTGGAGGTCTTTGAAATATGGTGGGCCACTCGGCCACTTTGGGAGGTGCCAAACCCCGTTGCCACGACATGGGTGACTCCCGCTTATGTCAAGTGGTCACGTGCTCCGTCCTTGGAAGAGAAAACCAAATTCCGTAAGGACGAGGTTGTCGATTTGAAGTATCGAGAGGTTGGCAAGGCCAACCGTGCCTTCTTTGAGGAGTATGTTGACGGAGCTACCCCTAATGTGATGAGACCACCGAAGAGGAGGAGTTCCGGCCCCAAAAATATGGTGGGCCGTGCATTGGCTCGTCTTGGGTCGAATATGGGGTCTTGTGCTAGACCGGAGGCCGTTGCCGTCTTGGATCCGTTGAGGATCCGTTCCGAGGAGGAAGTTCATGCTCGGCGAGCCAACAAGAAGAATAAGGGGAAGATGTACCCCGAGGGAAAAGGCAAGGGTAGAATGGAAGAGTGAAGACCTCCATTACCCGTTTTATTATTATGTTGTATTATCGTTGTAGGTTTTTATTATGTTGTACTAGCTAGTTATTGTGTGTTTTGTGCTAGATTTATTATGTGAGGTGTTTTAGTTGACACCTTAGCCTTGACAAGTTGTAGACTCGTCGAGCTTTATTTGTTGAAATTGTAATCCCTCCCATTATTAATTAAATAAGAGGATTGCTCGTGTCGAAAATCGTGAACACTTGTTTCTTCCATCCATTTGGTAAAGGCGATTCGACTTGAATCGTCCTAAACATTTGCACTTGGGAAAGTGGAGTTTTTGGGAAGGGAGAAAGGTTCATTTTTGTGTTTTGTTGGGAAGGGGAATGGTTTCCCTTCCTCTTTCGATGGGGATGTTTTTTTGTATGCGGGGATGGTTGTATCCTTCTTGTGTAAGAAAGGACTGCCTACGTATCCACCTGAAGAGGTGAAATCAAACCATGATCGTAGTTCGAAATGTTTCGTGAATTTGAATTGGGTTTTGTGGTTGTATCCCTCAGGTATAAGAGGGACTGCCTACGTATCCACCTGAAGAGGTGAAATCAAACCATGCTCGTAGTTCAGGGGGCTTGATTTAGTGCAAATGGACGTTGCCTTTGACAGATCAAAGGACATTTGAAATGGGCAAGGTGCCGCAGTGTCACGGTCCGCTACTTTTGCCGGACCGTGGCGCGCACCTTTGCCCCTTCTCTAGGCAAGATGCAAGCGACAAGGCTCTACGTACTAGTGAGGGATCGCCCACTAGCACGATACTCGGGTCTCGGGGTGTGAGTCGGGATCCTAGTGTCGATCCCGCAAACACGGCTTGTTAGTAAAGTGAAGGCTAAGAGTCGTTCACAACAAAGCAACAACAAGCAATACGAAGGCACAAGGTAGGAAGTAGATTTTCATTCACTAGTACTCCCTAAAGAGGGAAATTTGATATTTACATCCTGGTAGCAGGAAACATTGATTTTACAAGTTTAGTTCAGAATAGCGATATACCTATTTATGGAAAACTATTCTAAAACTACTAAGAAAATACTTACTACAAATGTACAAGGAAAATGAAATTACATAAGCATAAAATAAATCTAAGGGCTCAAGTGTGCGGATCGTCACACTCTCCCCCACCTAATCTGTTGCCGCCCTCGACAACACAAAAAATCTTGAATGGTGCTTCAGTGAGACATCCTCGGTGAGCTCTGACTGTCCATGCAGTGTTGGGGATTGGCTTGTACAACTCGGCTTGAATGTGCGCTTCGTCCCAAACAATGACTGGCCTCTTCGTCCCTTCAAGGATAGGCTGGAGTTCCTTGACATAGAAGCTGCCGAACATCATGTTCTCCAAGTCCACCACGTGCTCCTTGTCTCTCGGGAACGCCCACTTTGCCGCTGCTTGAAAAGTGCTCTCTCGGGCTTTCTCCAAGTACTGGCCCCAACGGACCTTCGTCTTGTCTCTCGTCACTTCAGCACCTGCATTCAAGGGAATGTGAGATCTCCAGGACGCCGAATCAGCATTTCGGCGCGGCCCCCTGATGGTACGAGGCCTTCTCTCTTGGGTCGACTGACCCGCAAACCAGGACGTCGATTCAACACATCGACGCGGCCCCCTGATGGTGCGAGGCCTTATCTCTTGGGTCGATTGACCCGCAAACCAGGACGTCGATTCAGCACATCGACGCGGCCCCCTGATGGTACGAGGCCTACTTCTTTGGGCATCTCGGCCCTCATTGTCTACTCCTCGGTGAGAGGGTAGACTCTTCTTTCGTCCCCCAGGCCACCTAGCATCGTAGTTAGCCTGGGTCTTGTTCGCCCTCGGCTCCACCGAACCTTTAGGCATTCTCCAAGGTCGCATCCCTTGTTTCGGCGTCGGTATCACCCTCATAGCCGAAATTCGATGCTGCCCCTTGTCTTCGTCGCTGTCTACCGTCTTCACTACGATATACCCCATTAGTAGCATCGATCCGTCACTCGGTTTCAATACCACCAATGCCTTCTGAAAGAACTGCATCCCGAGTACTAACTTGAAGTCATCCAGCGGAACGGTGGTGAAGTCGAGTTCCCCTGCCCACTCACCCACTTGGACCGCGACCTTCTTAGCCACTCCTTGGACGCGTCTCATTTTCCCATTGACCGGCTTCAGGCAGCTGTTAGCATCCCGCAAAACAAGCCCCAACCGATCAGCTTCTTCTTTCGTAACAAAGTTGTGGGAGGCACCCGAGTCGATCAAAGCTCGTGCGTGCTTCCCATTCACCATCATGTCCACGTACATGAGCCCGTCGGATTTCTTGGCGGAGGAAGCTTCGTACTTCCCCATCGCGCTGATCCTCTGAAGTGAGCCCATCCGTGGTTGGTCTTCACCATCACTCGAGTCTTCGTTACACTCTTGGTGATAGTCGGCCAACGCCCCATCGAGACGTTCTTGAGCCCCTTTCGGCATCTGCTTGAACATGGCATTGAACTCCGCTTGGTTCGGACAATCGGCCATCTTGTGAGGACCCTTGCACACAAAACACGCGAACGGTCTCTTCGTTGTGGAAGCAGTAGAGTTTCCCCCCTTCGAAGACGAGCTTGAGGGCGAGTTCGTAGTGCTCGCCGATTGGGCTTGACTTCCTTGTGAGCGGAACCGACTGTTCCCAACTGAAATGGCGCTGTTTTGTGGCCTTTGTCCATTGTACCCACTCTGTGACGCACCAGTATTCCCCGTTGGTGTCACCACTCTTGGTGCCTCTCGCTCTCCGTGAAAGTCGAGTAGGCGCTCCCGCCCGATATGGCCGAAGACAGAGTTTTGGGATTCTCGCCTCATGACCTCTTGTTGTGCCCACCTCTTCAACCCGTCAATGAACTCGAATGTCCTATCCGTCTCGGACATTTCGCTAATCTCGAGCATGCACGCTGAGAATTCCCTCACATATTCCGAATTGATTTGGTGTGCTTGATTTCCTTCAACTTCTTCCGAGCAACAAACTCCGTGTTCTCGGGGTAGAAGTGATCCTTCAAGATCCTCTTGAAATCGGCCCACGATGTCACCGTAATCGTGCCCGCATCAATTTCCTTGTACCTAGCCCTCTACCACATCTTGGCATCGTCGACTAGATACATGCTTGCCGTGACAACTTCCGCGTCTTCGTCGAGCCCACTTACTCGGAAGTATTGCTCCATATCGAAGATAAAGTTATCCACCGCTTTCGAATCCCTCGCCCCATCGTAGGCACGAGGTGGAGGTGCCTTCACCTTATGGCTCCCCCGATTTCCGTCATTGGCCACCGCTTTCACGAGCGTGGCACACGTGTTCTCTAACATCTCAACCTTTCGATGCAGATGATTGATCTCTTCCTCCCGATCGTCGGGGATCGCACCACTGATCGATTGGATGCGGGAATCCATCCCGTCCACCTTCGTCTCAAGGTCACAAACCGTCTTTTGCAACTCCTTGAGGCTCGCAGCCATCCGCATAACGATGCTCTCGAGTTTGGGAAGCTTGACGTCGATTGTGTCCATTAAGGCATCCACTCGGTCCTCGATTGTTTCGCCTATTTTCTCGATCTCGATGAACAAATGCGGCTTGCAGACGCCCGTCCGAAGACCGGGCTCTGATACCAAATGTCACGGTCCGCTACTTTTGCCGGACCGTGGCGCGCACCTTTGCCCCTTCTCTAGGCAAGATGCAAGCGACAAGGCTTTACGTACTAGTGAGGGATCGCCCACTAGCACGATACTCGGGTCTCGGGGTGTGAGTCAGGATCCTAGTGTCGATCCCGCAAACACGGCTTGTTAGTAAAGTGAAGGCTAAGAGTCGTTCACAACAAAGCAACAACAAGCAATACGAAGGCACAAGGTAGGAAGTAGATTTTCATTCACTAGTACTCCCTAAAGAGGGAAATTTGATATTTACATCCTGGTAGCAGGAAACATTGATTTTACAAGTTTAGTTCAGAATAGCGATATACCTATTTATGGAAACCTATTCTAAAACTACTAAGAAAATACTTACTACAAATGTACAAGGAAAATGAAATTACATAAGCATAAAATAAATCTAAGGGCTCAAGTGTGCGGATCGTCACACGCAGCTTAGACTCGATAAAACATGCAATTTCAAATCAGAACACGTTGAGGAACTTAACTTGAAAAGGGTTGAGGTCATAGCTAGTTGTAAGACTAGGCTAGGTTGTTGTCTGTCATGGTTCAAGGGTAGTATTTCTTGAGTTGGTTTAGGTTGGTCGGGTTTGTAAAGTCTTCCCCATCTAGGTCACTCAGTCTCACTGCGCCCCCGAAAGTATTTTCTTGACCAGGTATGGCCCGACCCAGTTAGGTATGAATTTTCCCCTCGAATCGACGGGTAATGGTGCTCGAACTGACTTGAGGACCAAGTCGCCCTCCTGGATGTTTCTGGGTTTGACCTTCTTGTTGAATGCCCGTTGTATACGTCGTTGGTATAGCTGGACGTTGTGCAAGGCGTTGAGTCGCCGTTCGTCTAGAAGAGTGAGTTGTTCGTACCTTCGACGAGTCCATTCCGCCTCAGGGACTTGACTTTCCAGTAGGATGCGTAGAGATGGGACCTCTAACTCTACCGATTGAACTGCCTCCATACCGTATGCTAGGTAGAAGGGCGTGGCGCCTGTTGGTGTTCGAATGGAGGTTCGGTATCTCCAGAGTGCGAATGGGAGTTTGCTCGGCCAATCGCGGTAGTTGTCTTGCATTTTCCTGATAATGGTGACAAGAGTTTTGTTCGCTGCCTCCACCGCTCCGTTGGTTTGGGGACGGTAGGGGGATGATCGATGTCGCTTGATCTTGTACTTGTCCAGCAAAGCTTGAGTTTCCGCCTGGAAGTGAGAGCCTTGGTCGCTGATGATCTCATGGGGTACCCCGTATCGGCAGACGATGTTGTTTTGAATGAACTTAGCCACTTGTTTGGCGGTCAAGACTGCATATGACTACGCTTCCACCCATTTGGTGAAGTAGTCGATGGCGACGAGGACAAAGCAATGCCCCTTGGTGCCTATCGGGTTGACTTTCCCGATGATGTCGCCCCAGGTTGAGAAAGGCTAGGGTGATGTCATGGTGTACAAAAGGGACGGTGGTATGTGTTGTATGTTGGCGAAGATTTGGCAATTGTGGCAATGTTTGATGTAGCTACGGCAATCGGCTTCCATGGTGGTCCAGTAGTAACCTAGCCGCATGATTTTCCGTGTAAGCATCATCGCACTCATGTGAGGGCCACATTCTCCGTCGTGAACCTCTCCCATGACTTTTTTGGCTTTGTGATGGTCAATGCAAAGGAGGAGAATCCCTTGGGGTGTTCTTTTGTAGAGTTAATTTTGGTTTATCACGAATTGTGATGCAAGTAAACGGATGGCTCTTTGTCCTCTTTGATCAGAGTTGGGAGGGAATTCGTTTTTGGTTCTGTAATTGAGGATGGCTTGGTACCAAGGTTCATCATGGCTTTCCTCGTCGTTGATAATGGCACAAATGTGAGCTGGCTCGCTTCTTCTCTCGACACACAGGGGCATTGATGTCATGTAGTCAGGTATGTTGACGAGCGCGACGAGTTTTGTCAGGGCATCAGCAAATTGATTCTTCTCTTGTGGCAAGTGGAAGTAGTCGACTTGGTCGAAGAACTCGGCCTCTTGATTGATCTTTGCTCGGTAGGGAGCTAAGCTGTCAGATCGGATTTTCCATGATCCGGATACCTGATTGATGATGAGTAAGGAATCGCCGTGGACCCTCAATCTCTTGATGCCAAGTGTGATGGCTGCTTGTAGGCCGATGAACATGCTTCATATTCAGCGGCATTGTTGGTGAAGGCGAAGTCTAGCTTGACCGAGATTGGAACATGTTCTCCCTCTGGTGATATTAGAAGGATTCCTACCCCGAAGCCTCTCAGATTAGATGCACCATTGAAGTATAGGTCCCATGCGTCGGAGTCGGCACAAAGGATGTCTTCGTCAGGAAGTGACCATGTGTCGGCCGTTGGATCCTCGTTGACGGGGTTCTCTGCCAGGAAATCGGCAACTGCTCTTCCCTTGATAACCTTGGGGGGTACGAACTTGAGGTCAAATTCGGACAGCATCAGTGTCCATCTAGACAGCCTTCCGTTTAGTACGGGTTTTTCGAAGATGCATTTAACCGGGTCCATCTTGGAGTAGATGTGGACCGTATAGCTGAGCATGTAATGCCGCAGCTTCTTTGTTGACCATACTAGGGCAAGGCATGTCTTTTCCAGTTGGGTATACCTCGTCTCATACTCAATGTTTTTGCTGATGTAGTAGATGGCTCGCTCTTCGTTGCCAACTGTTTGTGCTAGCATTGCTCCCATGGTCGTGTTGGTAACAGTCAGGTAGAGGAATCCCCGGTTGAGGTGGCATGAGGACATGAGGTTTGGATAGGATTTCCTTTATCCTGTCGAAGGCCTTTTGACAGTCGTCGTCCCAATCGGTGTGATCGGAGGCACGAAGCTTTTTGAATATTGGTTCACAAATCATAGTGAGCTTGGCGATGAACCGACTGATGTATTGGACCTGACCGAGAAATCCCCGAATATCCTTCTCGTTCTTAGGCCGAGGCATTTGTTGAAGGGCTTTGATTTTGGTTGGATCAATCTCAATGCCTCTTTTGTTAACGACATGTCCCAAGAGTTTTCCAGATGTAACCACGAATGCACACTTCTAAGGATTTAGTCTCATGTTATATTTTCGCAGACGAGCGAAGAATTTCCGGAGGGCATTGATGTGGTCGTTCCGTTCTTTTGATTTGACAATCATGTCATCAACATATACCTCTACCTCCTGGTGCATCATATCATGTAGTAAAGTGGTAGTGGTTCTTTGATAGGTTGCCTCGGCATTGATGAGGCCGAAAGGCGTGACCGTGTAGCAATATGTACCCCACTGTGTAGTGAATGCTGTCTTATGCATGTCTTCCTCAACCATTTTGATCTGGTTGTACCCAGCATACCCGTCCATGAATGATAGGAGAGCATGCTCGGCAGTATTGTCCACCAGAATGTCAACATGTGGCAAAGGGAAGTCGTCTTTTGGACTTGCCTTGTTCAGATCCTTGAAGTCGCAAACCCAAATTCTTCCGTCTTTCTTTGGTACCGGCACAATGTTGGCCACCCAATCCGAATATTCAGACACTTTGATGAAGCCAGCCTTGAACTGTTTATCCACTTCTTCCTTGATTTTTAGGGCCCATTCAGGACGCATCCGGCGTAGCTTCTGCTTCACAGGTTTAGCCCCGGGTTTAATGGGTATTCGGTGCTCTGCGATTTCTCTGTCAATCCCAGGCATATCTCTGTAAGACCAGGCGAACACGTCCTTGTATTCGTTGAGGAGGTCAATGAACTGTTGTCTTTCCGAGGGGTCCAGGGTTGTCCATATCCTAAGTTATTGAGGTTTATTGTCGGTTCCTACGTTAATAGGTTCAGTCTCCTCAATGATGGGGGTTCTGGTTTCCCTTTTGTCAAGTTCTTTGGCTAGGTGAGGTGGGCAGTCACTCAAGTCAAATTCCTCATAGTCATTCAGAATTGCATTGCAGTTAAATTGAGATGAATCGTAAGCAAACTTAGCGTTCATTAAGTTGACACGAGCGAAAAGCTCGGAAAGGACAGACATCTCGTGGTCAGTCAGAGGTGACACAATAGAGGAAGTGGCCCCTGGAACAGGCTCCAGGTTATCACCCTCCAAGGGAGTGGGGGCGACCCTAGTAGATTCAGCCTCTGAATTAGCCACGACTTTGTGATAAAACAGTAGGAAGGAGACCTTGACTGGGATATCAGGAGTGTTTGGAGCTACGACAGACTCTGACTCCAACTCAGACTCAAACTCGGATCCTTCCTCAATTCCCTCTTTGAACATAGGGCCTTCTCCAGTTGTTATCTTGAGAATTCGGCCTTGGCGATCGGTCCACTTGACGGTTTTCCTCCAGCCTTGGGTAGCTTTTTTCTCCGGGTCAGTATCGGAGATCAAAGCGGTTGGGTCAAATTGATTGTCTTTCAGGGCGATGTTGATGATGTCCTCATAGTCGAGGTGTTTGACGTTATTTTCCCCAAACAAGAGTGTGACAGCTTGTCCGTCGAGGCATGGTGACGGCTTGGACTCAGCTGATGCAGCTTCGATGTTGTCGGGGATAAAGTAGCAGTCCTGGAAGACTTCCACTCCCGGGTACCTAGCCTTTACCACAGAGTCATAGATTGGGTCCGGAAAGCCATGGTAGGGCTCAGACTCTCCCTCGGGGACAAAGTATCCGTTGAGAGTCAGATGGTAGGGACAGAGGATGACCCCGTACTTCTTGCGTTTTCGGACTAGGAGGTTCATCTCCTGAATATCTTTGTTGGTAGGTTCGTATCCCAGCCCAAAAGGAATGTTGGGGACCTTAGCCTGTTTCAAGGGAGGCAATGGGTCCTTCAGCGGATTGAGCGGCAAACCCGGGAAATAACCCTGACTCATCATGATACGGTTGACCGTGAGGTTGGTGAACGGGTCGCAATCAGAGGGCGTCGATTCATTAGTTATGGCGTTTACGGCTTGGAAACCCCACATTTCGTTGTCGTCCCCCTCAATGGCTTGGGAGGCTATTCCCCTCCTCATGACAGCTTTGATTGGGGAAGTAGGAATTGTGATCGTTTTCCCGTTGAATGGGACCCTGATCTTTTGGTGGAGAGTTGAGGTGACCGCCTTGACGGCGTGAATCCAGGGACGTCCCATGAGCATGTTGAAGGAAGCGTCGATGTCGACCACTTGAAAACTGGTTTGTCTTTCCAGTGCTTCGGTTACGACAGCCAGAGTAATAAGCCCGACGACCTTGCGACGAGTGCCGTCGTAGGCGCGTACTCCTTGATTTGTTGGGATCAAATCAGATTCCTTGATACCCAGCCTGTGGGCAGTTTTGAGAGGAATGACATTCACGGCGGAACCGTCATCCACGAGGACCATGGGTATATTTTTCTGGAGGCATTGTACGGTGATATACAGGGCCAGGTTATGATTGGCTCCGAACGGAAGGATGTCCTCGTTGGAGAAGACGACCGGGTTATTCAGATCAGGGGCATCCCTTGTCATGTGCACCACTATTTCTTCTGGGGAAGAGGTGGAGGGCACGGTTAATTTTCCCAAGGCCTGTAGCAAGGCCTGTCGATGCTCAAAAGACGTTGCGATCAGTTGCCAAATTGCGATTTCGGCTTTTGCTTTCTGGAGCTGTTTCAGGATTGAGTTTTTGGGGGCCTTTGGCTGAGTGTCCACCTCTAGCACGATTTGGTCATTCGTTGTTGGAACGACCGCTGGATTGTTCGGATTCTGATAGGGACGTCCGGACCGGGTGAGATGTCCGATTTCTTTCGCCCGTTTCTCCTTCCCTGGGATGACATAGACATCCTCAACATCATCTCTCCATATGCCGTTAATTTCGGAGTCTCGGAGGATACCTTGGAGGGGTAGTCCTCGGTGGGTAGTTCTTATGGGGAATAATTTTGTGAGGGCGATTTTTATGGGGTAGTTATTTGAGGGTGATTTTCGTGGGGTCTATGCCAGAATGGTCGCGGGAGCAATCCATCCTGGGGTGGGTAGTTTTGAAGGCTTGGAGAATTCTCCCTAGGGCGCAGTGTTGGGGGATTGAAGATGAGTCGACGGTAAGCGTCGTCGAGTCGGGTGATTCTCTCAAAGAGGCTGGCTATAGCCTCCTCAACTTGTTGAAACATAGTGAGCATAGTGGTAGCACTAAACACAAACACTCCGTCTGAAGGATCCTTTTCCAGAGCATTCACCTCGTCATCAATTGGCAGGATGAGGTGAGAGGAGTCTAGAGTCGACTCATCTTCAGAGATGGCGTGGATTCCCAAGGGATTCGTTTTGTTGTTCGGTTTAATTGGTGGGGGTATATGCAAATATCCTTTCTCAATCATGTCTTGAATGAGGTGCTTGAGCTTGAAGCAATTTTCGGTATCATGCCCTTTTCCCTGATGGTATTGACAGTAGGCGTTGGGGCTCCAGAACCGGGATTTCTTGACGTCGGTCGGATCCGGGGTGGGTCCGATCGGTCGTAACTTCCCCTGGTCCATGAGCCTTTTCAAGGCACTCGCATAAGTCGACCCTATGTTGGTGAACACTCTCTGGGGGCGCTCAGTTCTCTTAGCAGATGGTTCGACGAGGTTTACCTCGTCAATCTTGTTTGTTTGACCGTAAGGGCGAGATCCAGTTGAGGTGGATCCTTGGTAGCCTCTGCCAGTGGTTTTGGCCAAGACACCCTTTCGGAGGTCGTCTTCGATACGTGTCCCCAGAATCTACAGATCTTGAAAAGTCTTGATATTCTGATACCTCAGTAGGTTGGCATAAATTAGGCGGAGATTGTTGACAAACTTTTCCACCAAAGCCGACTCACTTGACTTATTGACCAGTTGAGTACTCACCCTCCTCCAACGGGTTAGGAACTCAGTGAACCCCTCCTTGTCGTTCTGGGTTAGCACTTTGAGAGTACGGGTATTGTCCTGGATCTCGACATTGTCGGCATACTGTTTGGCAAACTCAACTGCGATCTCATCCCAAGTGGTAAGGTTCTTCGGATCAAGGGAGTAGTACCATTGGCGAGGGATCGGTTCCAAGGAGGATGGGAAGATTCGGGTAAAAAGTTCCTGCTTGACCCCTTTAATGGCCATGTAGTCCTTAAAAGCACGGATATGGTTGAGTAGGTCCTCCACTCCTTTGAACTTGGGCACATCAGTTAGGGTGAAGTTGTCGGGTAGTTGGTCCCCAACAGGTTCGAACCTTCGGTTGTTCTCAAGATGGATATTGTTACCCTGGGCTAGGAGCTGTTCTTCCAAGAGTTTCAACCTCTTCTCAGTTTCAGTCAGAGGTAGGGTATTGTGTTCCCCAGTTTCCTTGTTCTCCAGGGCGTCGATACGGGTCTCGATGCGATCGAGGGTGACCTTAAGAGCGGTAAGCAGGCTGGCTAGATGGTCAGTTGTGACATCTCTGTTGTTATCATTGTTGTTGTTGGACGAAACCGAAGACGGGGCCATGGCTCTGAGGCAGAAAAACGGCTCACATTACAACTCAATCCGACACGGTTTGAAGACTGGACGCAGACAACGCAAGGGACGAGAGAAAGATCAGACTCAACAAGACGGGGAGACCGTGTGTGGTCCCCCGGTGCTGACTCAATTTATGACCTGACGGTGTTTGACCGAACCTTTGACACGAGTCCAACATGACGGTGCGACGCCATTGGACGGGTCTCGTGGTGAGACGACTCATAAGTAAAGACCCATAAGTACGTTTGCTTTGACTCGATAGACACGAGGCGGAATTGGAATGGTGGACTGTAGTTTTTGAAAATAGAAATTTTCAAAAAGATGCATTTGTCGCTTTAATGGGCGGCTTCCGAAGATAGAAATCTTCGCAAGTCGATCAGTTAATAGGGTTATCTTAAGTTTATTTGCAAAAGACGGTTTTGAGTTTGAGTCGGCTTGGAAAACAGTGCATCGTTTCCCAAAACGGTTTTGAAATTCAAAATTGTATGTTTTGAAAATCGGGTTTGAAATGTTTGAAGAGGTCTCGGGGACGGTGTATGGTCCTCGGGATCTCGAAAGTGTCTCGAAAAAAAGGTGTGTGCTTTTCTCGGGTTTTGAAAGAGCCATTGTCGGCGCGAAACGGGTTAAAAATCCGTGTCTAGACGCGGCGATTATAACGGCGTAAAAAGGTGATTTTAAATGGTTATACAAAACCGGGTTTGAAAATCGTCATTACGACGGCCTAGAAAGGCGTGTTAAAATGGTTATACAAAACCGGGTTTGAAAATCGTCATCACGACGGCCTAGAAAGGCGTGTTAAAATGGTTATACAAAACCAGGTTTGAAAATCGTCATTACGACGGCCTAGAAAAGCGTGTTAAAATGGTTATACAAAACCAGGTTTGAAAATCGTCATTACGACGGCCTAGAAAGGCGTGCTTCGGTCGGTGAAAGACCGAGGTTTGAAACGGCCATTATAACGGCGCAAAAGGGTGATTTTGAAAGTTTGAAAATGACACGGAATGAATTATGATCAAGTAGCACATAAGCATTCACAGTTCATTATATTATGCATTATGCTGACACGGGTTTTGGCTTAAAAGGGTGGGTTACACACCAAGCGATCAAACCCCGATTTGCGAGAGGGATACCAATCCAAACAAAATGTGTAAGGAGGGTGCCCTAGCCTCGTGCTCGAGAGTGATGAAAGCTCTTTGACGAAACAAAAATGTGTAACGTCAACGGTGTGCTTGACTCAATCGGGATTCGAAACGCGGGGATGAGAAAAACTCACGCCGACAGGACGAGCCAATTGGTAAAAAAGGGTTAGGTTGTGGACCCAGACAAGGAACCCGACCGAGACCGTAATATCAATTAATGCATTCCAACCAAGACCTCGTTCGAGTCTCACCATCTAGGGATCACAAAGACGTAAGTGTCGTAGTTATCCCCAGCAGAGTCGCCAATCTGTGGACATGGCCCACCTGCGTATGCCCAGCCGATCTGTGGACAACGGTAGCGGTCTCTTTGAAAGCCACGCTCGGAGGCGTAATAATGCTTTCGACCGGATCGCTTTGGATCGGTCGGTTTCGTCTCGGTAAGGGTCTCGAAACGATTAGAGATGTTCGGAGTTGCCACCAAGCATTTGTGGGATGCCTGGAACCCGTTCGAAATCCACTTTATACCTCGGTCAAATCGAAGCACAAAGCAGCGTTTGACATAGGTACTAAAGATAAGGATATTCTCCCTCTTTAGTATCCTATCTCTAGAATGACTCTCGTACGCTTTGGATAAGGTCGTCCACTATCCAAAGTTTCTGAGTAAGAGGTGAAGGTACGTATTGGGAAGCCCTTTAATCAGAAACCCAATCCCGCCCGCGTTTAGCGGCCTCTACTGATCGATCTTGGTTGGTTGAATGCAAAATTTGATAGAACGGTTTAAATGCATGAATGCGCATCCAATGATTTAAACCTAACATGTGAGAGCTTTCTAAGTCGGTTGATTTAATCCAAGTATCAAGTATAAGATGTCGAGTCGGATTAATGATTGATTTGCATGCAAGACAGAAATTAAACATCCATTTACCGTATTAGGTTTAGGGTGCATAACATGATCCATTTGTCTTAGTAAGGGATTTTGCAAGTATGGTTTTGAATAATCAAATAGTCATCTGATCCGACCTATATCCGGGTTAACCGGAGTCGGGATCGTCCTAGACTAATGCTGGGAGGGAACAGGTCATGTATCAGGCAGCTACATGAGGCGCGAGCCAGCTGGCGATACAAAGGGCTTCCCTCTGGTTTTGAAAGTGAGAAATGGAGGGCCTGTTTAGGCGCGGGTTAGCCGACGGTTTATGTGCCGTGTTCTGACTTTTTATAAAACGTTTTGAAAATGGGTATTTGAACCCGGTTTGATTTGAAGGGGTCATTTAGACCGCATTTGTTGATTTGAAGAACTAGACTCGAATAATCATCATTATTTTGATAATATTCGGTGTCGGGTTCGATTTGACAAACTTGACATGAATAGTTTTGAAAGTGATTATGGACTAATTGTTTTAAATCCATTTGAATGTTATTAGTCGATACTCATCATCGTACCCGGGTTGAAATCCGGCATGGTATGTGGAACCAAGGATAACTTTGTGTTGGTGACTAATATGTATGTTTGAAAATGTAAAGAAATGAAATAAAAGGCTTTAAATACCTTTTAAATGTCATTAACCAATTATTATCACCGAAACACGGATTTAATCGCCATGGTATGAGGAACGAAGGGTGAAAAATGCTTTATGGTTAAAACATGCGGAATAAAATAACAACGGTTCGAAAATACTTGAAATGGTGAAAACCGATTACAAATATGAGAAATGGATTAAGGGAAATGACGAGAACAAACACGGTTGATCTCTGGTCTGAATACCCCATTTAGGCGCGGGCTAGTTGGCGACCTAAGGGGCTTCTGCCTCAGACCAAAAATCAGTTTTGGCTCGTTTATTCCATGTTTTGGTTCATGTTATGTATGTTTTAGCATGTTGGATTCATGAAACGAATGAAAATATAATAAAAGAGGATTTTTACACCCTCATACTTACATGTTTGGTTATGGCGAGTGACCGACGTAAGTGTAACAACTCGTTTGATCGGAAAAAACTCGGTTTAAAACCGTTTTGGTAAGTAAAAAGAGTGTTTTAAAAGTTTAGTGATGGTGTAGTGGTCGAAATGGTCGGTCAAGTGATTTAATGCACGATGACGGTACCAAACAATGTGTAAGGCTCGTGTTTACGATCGGTAGGTCGTAAATACGCGTTGGATTGTGACTTAAGAAGTCGAGTCGAGAATTGTAAGGGATATAAGAGGGGGCGGACACTCGCGTAACTCTCAAATGGGTGGAATTTGAGGGGTATTTATAGGAGAATGAGTGGTTGTGTGAGTTTTGAGCGACGTGGCCACCTGGGCTGCTCAAAGAGGCGCGAGCCACGTCGCGGTTCTTCGAGTTATGTTGTCACTTTCACAACAAACGCAATCATGATTTTTTCTATCCTAGGTTTTGTAGTCACATGTTTGGTACTTGACCAAGATGAATCCGGGAAAACTTAAGGTAGAAGGTTTGAAATGTTTGTTTTTTGTGTTTGACTCGCTTTAACTAGTTGTTGGAGTCGGGATTTGAATTTTGAGTCGGTTTTTGGTCCGGTATCGGTTTTGACTCTAATTAGTGTCATTGTGACCCCGTCGTCGTGCATTAAACACTCCAGGTATTTTTGAAATGTTTTGAGATGTTTTATTTTCGAAATTGTTTTAAGTTTTCCGACGTAAAGTTGTACACAAACTGTCAATCAAACGCCGCGATTCCAAAGCATGTTGTAGTCCGATAATCATCGGGTGTTTGTTGGAGTCTCAGCAGATACTGGGTATTTACAGGCTCACGGTGTCCAACGAGACTGACGGCGATGATGATGGCTGCTGACCACGGGGTGACGGAGGTGATAGGATATAGTTTCAGTTTCCGAAACTAATAAGCTAAGGTATCCGGAGTAAGATTAGGAAACACAATATGATAAATATTGTGTGAGTATAAAATAAAAGATATTATTATTGTCTTATGGAATAAGTTAGTATATTTTAGATCTAGGGTTTAAGGTATGGTTAGTACTATAAATACGGTCATATGTATTCGTATCTGAGGGACACAATATTTTCAATAATACAAAGTACGTTTATGAAATACTCTCCCTTATAAAATCTATCACGATAATGCGTAATCGACTCGCCAGTCAAGATAAGTGCGTAACTCGCCAGTACATACGAGGGGTAACAACCTACCCACTCAATTCAATACGTGCGTAATTCGCCAGTACAATAATGCGCAACCGACTCGCCAGTCAATACGTGCGTAACTCGCCAGTACATACGACTATACGAGCGGTGACAACCTACCACTCATATAAGTAAATACTCTTGTGTTACGACAAATAGATAAACAATATGCTTCGTCTCACAACACGAGGAGAGCCAAAATACGCTACCAACGCAATAGCCTATAACTCCCGTCTTTTTTTCCGATGGGATTACATACAATAAACCCACCAAATTGCATACTTGCCTTGCATACCTTACTTTTCCAACTAATAAATTGCTAAGCCGTGATTTCTCACGGTCACATACACCATGTAAGCAAACTTTTTTTTTTAAGTAAAATACGGACGGTTGAAGGATTCAGGATATATATTTTTGTGGTTTTTTTTTAGAATAAAGGTAAATTTGACAGTAATAACGGAATCCCGCCGGTAGGTTTCTTACGACATTAATAACCTACCGGCGAGGTAGCGGAAGCGATTTTTGTAGAGTCCTCAGGAAAGAGGCTCTGATACCATGATAGATTTTATAAGGGAGAGTATTTCATAAACGTACTTTGTATTATTGATAATATTGTGTCCCTTAGATACGAATACATATAACCGTATTTATAGTACTAACCATACCTTAAACCCTAGATCTAAAATATACTAACTTATTCCATAAGACAATAATAATATCTTTTATTTTATACTCACACAATATTTATCATATTGTGTTTCCTAATCTCACTCCGGATACCTTAGTTATTAGAAACAGAGGAAAACAGAGGAGCAAAACAGAGGTAAAGGCTGTGGTTTGATAGCCGAGGGTGGCCAGGTTGATTGAAAGTAATGTGTTGGCCGTGGCTTCTGTTTTGAAACAGGGACGGGAAGCAGGGGTGTGAGAACGGAGGAGAGGGCCTCACAGCGGTAGTGAAGGCGAGTTGGTGTCGGGTCGATGAGTACGGAGGTATGGTATGGGGGTGTGGCGTGATGTTGCGTTGCTTTAGTCAGCCGTGAAGGACGCTTGATAACGGACTCGGTGTCGCCTCGGATTCGGGTAGCTATAAAATGTGGAGTAGAGCCGTTTGGTTGAGTTTAGAGTGGCATTTGAAGATGATGTCGGGTTAAGGAGTGAATAGTTGTGTGGGTCTTGACGATTTGACCAACCGGTTTGATAATGATGATGGCACGGGTTTGCAGAGGTAGCTTTTATAAAGGTACAAGATGGTGAGGCTGGTACAACGATGTTTACATGGTTGATGGTCAAGATGATGGTAAAAGTGTAAAGGATGTTGTAATATATGAGGGAGGCATGTTAAGGTGTGAAGTAGTAGTGACAAAAACATAAGCAGAGGAAAAGATACATGTGAAGGCATAGTAAGAAGGCATGTGAACTACGGAGGTGTATAGTGCTAGTGATAAGACTATACACTATAGAATGACTAAGCCAAATGTTTGATAAACTACAATGAGTGTGATAAATGTCTGGGGTGATGTGAAGAAACATTATTGAATAAGGCAACGATTGTCATCGTATTTTTATTTAAGACAAGCTTTTGATTATAATTAAAATGAACGAAATCATTTATAAAAATGTGTGTTAAAAAAATTTAAATTGAGAACAATATGAGATAAACGTAACTTAATATAATTTGGAAATTATAAAAGTAGTTTTAATTGTAATTAAATCAAATTAATTTGTAGCAGTTTAACACGGGGTGTTACATTATGTAAATGTTTTAGATCAAAAGTAAAATTAACGAAATTGCTTGTAAGATGTATGAATAATTTAAATTAAAATGGAAATGTGACGAAAACAACTTAAAATATGCGTGGAAAAATATAAAAGCAGATCTATATATAGTTAAGTCAAATTAATCAGTAGTGATTTAATACGGGGTGTTACAGCGTGCTACTCCCCCTGATGATTACATAACTTGATAAATCTTGAAATGATCCATAATTTGACGTAACTTCTCGATCGTTGAAGTAGTACCCATTGTGGTTAATAAACTTGATATCTTCAATTAGTAGAAATTCTTGATAACTTCAATCATCATAATTCATCGGAACTCACAATCTCAATATGACCATTTCAGAATAACTCTTCGATCTTCATTTCAAATAATACCTCCATAATTATGATGGAGTTTCTCCTCAATATGTAACATAACATTATATGTCGAAAATAATTGTTATCTCAATAATAATAATGACGTTCATGACTATAACGTAATAATGCGCTTATAGTGCTACCTCGTTAAAAATCTTGCTAGGAAAAACCCTTTGGGACAAAAAAACCTAGTCGAAGGGAAAAAGAGTGTAGCCATCATTCCTTAATCCTTGTCTTAAGGAGAACAATCCGATAATTATTGAATAAATCATCCAATACCCTTGAGCGGTTTTCTTTGCTAAACCATATATGTATGGATTGACATTTTCATCGTAGATTTGTACTACATTATTCTAATCGTTATGGTAATTCTGAACGATAAACTAATTTCACATGTTTAGCCAGAAACTCTTTTAAATCTTAATTCTCATATGCTCAAACTTCAGGTTGAGACAATAACTTTAAAAAAAAGATTGATATTTTGTATACAAATTATAACTACTCTTCATGACTTATAATCAGAGGCGGAACTACGAATCGTAAGTATCCAGGGCTAAAAATTAAAACTGCAAGGCCGGATTGATATTTTGTATACAAATTATAACTAATCTTATATATTAGCATTTTTTTTTTAAAAAAAAGGACGGTAAACGCCAAACCCCTCTCACTATTCCATCAGCACTAAATTCAAATTTACTACTATATAATTCATCATTCTCAACACTAAAAAGACAAAAAAGTTTGGCGAAACTTTTTATAAATAAATCTGATTGAAAGAATGTCCCATTTTAAAAAAAATTATTATACTCAATACTAAGGGTGTGAAGAAAAATAATTATAGAGTGAAATATACATTCAATAATTATTTGGGTATTCGAGTAATAGAGTATAGATTTATTCCCCAAATGAAAAGAAAAATAAGTATAAATCTTTTAAAATTGTACATAAAGTTTAAAAAAATCCAAAAGGTAAGTAATGAAAAAAAAGGTTGGAATTAATAGTAGCAATTAATTAAAAAAAATTAAAAGAGGTGGTATTAATGGTAGGCCATTAATTAAAAAAGGAATTAAAAATTAATGCCAATTGGAATTGAACCCAAAACATCTAACAACATGAAAGACTTATGCACTCTATTTTCAACCACTCCACCATACACATTTACCATGTTAAAACAAGGATTACAAAAAATTATATTCTGAAAATCTACTAGGGTTATAGCCCTAGTAAAAAATACATCACGTTCTAGAAAAGTAACCAAACAATCATTTAGGTATTCATCGCCCATGCTATTACGCAATCTATTTTTGATAAATGACATAGCTGAAAATGCCCTTTCCACAGTCGCGGTTGCCACCGGAAGAACCAACACAAGCTTTAAAAGCATGTAAACCTTTGAATAAGTCAGATGCTTCATTGTTTCAACAAGTTTCATGGAGAGTTCATTAAGAGTTTTGAGATTCCAAAATTTATCGTCATTTTGAACATCATACTTGAAGGTATCAAGTTGATATTCAAAATACAACAAATCTGCACGAGAAAATTCACAAGGGTAGAACTCGGCAAGTTGAAAGAGCTTCTTCGTATCAAAAGAAGCAAATCAATTTTGAGGATTAAAGCAAGACATACATACCAGCAGTTCTTTACTTTTCTTGTTAAATCGATCGTTAAACTCCGACAAAATTTGATCAATGACGCTTAAGAAAACCTCACCTCGAAAATGTTGAAGATTAGTTACTTCTCGTCGATCACGTCTATGTCTTCCTAGAATAACATACAAATCATCCATATTGGGAATATCAATGCCATTCTTAAAGCAAAATGTACTAACCTTTTCCAAGTGAGCATCCCATCCATTATCTCTTATCCTTTGCAAAGAGCCTTTTGTCACATCCACAAGCTTTACAGCATTCACAATATCTTGCTCTTTTTTTTGCAATGCAATGTTTAATTCATTTGTTACCCCAAAAATAGTCACCATTAATTGAGCAACAAATACAAAATCAAACGTCCTCAAAGCATAAGAAATGGACTCTGCCTTTACAGTGTCAGCCCCACTTGAAATCTCTCCAATTGTATCAATTGCATCAAGGATGGAAGAGTACATAGTAAGCACACGCAAGATTGTTTTAAAATGAGAATGCCATCGAGTATCACCTGGTCTGCTCAATCCCAACTCTTGATTTAAACCACTTCCTGATTCAATTTCTCCTACCTCAATTTCTTTCAACACCTGTTCAGCTTGTCTTTCTTTAAGAATTTCTTTTCGCTTGGGTGAACTTCCAACCAAATTCTACAAATTTGCAAGTGTTTCAAACAACCAACTACAATCATAATTCTTTTTAGCAACAGCAACAAGTATTAATTGGAGTTGATGAGCAAAACAATGAACATAGTACGCACTTGGAGATTCATTCAAAATTAAAGTTTTGAGCCCATTAGTTGAACCTTTCATATTACTAGCACCATCATAACCTTGACCCCGAACTTTCGAAAAAGTTAGAGAATATTTCTTAAGTAACTCATAAATAGCTTCTTTCAATGTTAAGGACGTAATGTCACCTACGTGCACAATACCAAAAAACCTCTCTTTCACCTGTCCTTTTTTTATCAACGAATCTTAAACAAAGAGCCATTTGTTCTTTATCAGCTATATCAGCCGACTCATCAGCGAGAATACCAAAAAAATCACCATCAAGTTCTTTCACGATCTTCATAGTTGTCTCCATTGCACAAGCATTAAGAATTTGTTTTTGAATTTTAGAAGATGCCAATATGCAATTTTGAGGAGCATTTTCTAAGACAACTTTTGCTATATTTTGATCATGTTGTGCAAGAAATTCAAAAGCTCAATAAAGTTTCCCCTATTCAATGAAGTCCCTTTTTCATTATGACCACGAAATGACAATCCTTGTAGTAAAAGAAACCTTGTAGTTTTAATAGAAGCTTCTAAACGAGTAAGGTATGCACTTTTAGTTGCGGTAGAATGATTTTCAAACCTTGATACTATGGAATATTTTTGCTTCTTGAAATTATCAAGATCTCTCATAGCATTATTGTGAGCGCTCTTGTTATTACCAATATGGTTATTAAAGGCATCAGTTCTACTCCAAGTTTTAAATCCATCACTAACAAAGGCATCACCTCCTACTGCATTATCTTTTTTGAAAAGATAACAAACAAAACAAAAGGCAGCATCTTTCGTTTGACTATATTCGAGCCAAGACTCAAAATTATTAAACCACTCAGCCTTAAACTTTCGTTGTGCCTTGCCCATAAGTTTTTGAGGAAAATCATAATCTTTAGGTTGACAAGGACCTCTACGAATATATTCCCTTTGGACTATTTCCTTATCGTTAGGATGATAATCTGATATTCTTTTCCTCAATCCCGGATCATGTGGAAGCGATGCAATTTCGGTTTCACTTAATCTTAGTACAATAGAAGGTTGTGATGTAGGGTTTGAATTACCTCTCTCATGAGTTTCACCTTCTTGAGTATTAGCATTAAGTGGCGAAGAACTCTGGCCACTCGATAGAGTTGATTCTTCGTTTGATTTGGAAACCTTTTTCGAGAAAAAACTTGTAATTACTCCATCTCTTGTTCTTTTAGATTTAGAATCTAGAGTCATATGTCAAATAATGTGCAATTAGTCTACTGATTACTGAAAGTTCAAATATTAGAAACAAAGAAATTCACCAAAACTTTTCACTGTTTAGTAGAAATGAACCCATTACTACATGTCTACATTGTAAATGTCAGAAATTCACCAAAACTCTTCCCTGTATTCTCATTTAAGACGGTGCTATCCGTCTGAAGTTTAAGACGGCTTAAATTACCCCACTTGTTGCCATGAAAATGTCAAAAATTGTGTTTATTTACCACCATCTGATTAGTATTTTACCCGTCTTAAGTTTAAGACGAATAGTGTCCGTCTTAAGCAAGACTTACGAAGATTAGATTTGTCACAAGATTTCAAAACAAGTTACTAATCAATAAGCAATCTACCATCTTACGGAGTACTTATCTACTTGACTACTTCCACAACTAATACAAATGAAGTAATGAACAATCTGCAATTTTCATCAATTTTTACTCGGCAACTTTTTGTCTCTTGTACCCAAAATCCCAAATCCGAATTCCCACCAGTTTCAATTTGCACTACAATTTTCATCAATTAACCAATTACTTAAATTGCAAAAAGTAACTACGACAGTCGACATTGTATCATTGTAAATCAACAATCATTCAATCAAACTCTTCACTGTATAGTACAAATGAAATTGAATTTCTAAAAAGGGCAACATGACAAATAAGAGGTAGAAATTAAAATTACCTGGCGGATTTGTGGTGGTGGGGCGATGCGGCTGTGGTCCGATTGTCGACGGCGGTGCTCCAGTGATGCTCGGGGTCGGATCATCCGCCATACTGATTTGTGTTTGAAATTAAGAAATTTGAGAGTAAATTGAAAAGGTATGAAAGTTTTCCCCAAATTAAAAGTGATATTGTTCATTTGGTAATTAAAGATCAAAAAGGAAGTTGTAGAGATTAGATTTTGATAGAGGTGAGAATTCAATGTAATTAATGAATTCATTCACCAGATTTTTAGGAATATGGGTGAGATAATTTAGGAATTGATTAACTGATTGGAGAAAGAGTAATAAAAGATACGGATTTTTTTTTTTTTGGTGTAGCAGTTTTTTCCATTATAAGGGATTTTTTTTTGGTGTAGCATTTGCTACACCTCACCATAGTGTGGGTCCCCCCCTGCGACCGGCTGAGCACCCTTTGGCGATTTTGAATCCCGTTTTCCCCTTCCCCTTTTTGGTTTTTGTTTCGTTGTTGTTTTGTTGGGAAGTCGTTCTTTTTGGGCGCTTATAGTTATTAGTTGTATTATGAGTATTATTAATAATAATATTATTATTATTAGAATTGGAATTAGTGTAAATTATCAAAAACTCCGTTTTATATACAACTTTTTAAAATTTACTCCCTTTTAAAAAATTTTTAAAAACTTACTACCTTTAAACTAACATTTTTTAAAAATTGCTACCAGTTGGCTTTTCCGGTGGAAATTAAACTAAATGGACCGATTTGCCCCTCAGTTATTATATCCCCAATTCTTACCCACCTAATTCATTTCGCTCCCAATGACTTCCTTTGCCCCTTTCCCAGTTACAGAAAACCCCATTTTCACCTTTACCCTAATTTATTGTCATTTACCCAGATTTAGCTTCTCCCAATTATCAGCAAATCATGCAATTATATTGAGCATCAAGATCCGCATTACGCATGTTTGTTTTTAACCTAATTTTTTTTTTCTTAAAATCTATATATGTTCTTGAATTTCTAGGGTTAATAATTAGGGTTTATTGTTAATGTGATGATTGATGATCGTAGTTCATAGATTAATTTGTAATTATTTGTTTCAATTAGATTAACTGAAACTTTATCTTCATTTACCCTAATTTAGCTATGTTGGATATGTTTATTGTTTCAATTAGGGTTAATAATTAGGTTTACTTGTTTCAATTAGAATAGCTGAAAATTTTGTTTGTTTACATTTAAATTGTAGGAATGACAGCTTTGTCCTTTTTAGTTGATATTAAAGTACATTATGGTGGTCATTTTGAGTTTAAGAAAGGGAAAACCGAGTTTGTGATTCCTGAGAAGGATCGTGGTGGGATTCATATGTTATGTGCTGTTTGGAGTTATAAAATCACAGTACCTTTTTTTAGGGAACTTGGGTCAAAGCTGGTGGGGAATTCTAAATTTGAGTTGTGGTTTAAGAGGCCTGGTTAAACTCTAACTGGTGGAAGGGCTTTACTTGTTTCTGAGTTTGATGTTGTGCAATTAATAAAGGGCAGGAATCAAATGAATGTAGCAACCCTTTATATAACAAAACCTTTACTCTTGTTTCATCATCTTCCACAGGTACTCAAGTCTCACCAAAGACAAAACCAGATAATGTGGGCCTTTCTCTGACAACATCATCAAATAGCCCACATGATAAAAAGCCCAATCTTAGAGCCAGTAAAAATTTGAACCAACAATTTATTGAGCCACTTAATGAGGTACCTTACACTACTTCATTTCAAAGGTCCTGGGAAGATAGTCCAACTCTTACTTTAAACCCAACACCTAGTAGGAGAAGCCCAAGAAAAAAAACAAATAAAAGTGCTTTAAAAACACCAAACATGTCAACAACCAACAAATTTCAACAAGATTCTGTTTCACAATCTCTTATACTTGAACCTGGTTGTCCATTTATACCACCCCCAAAAGGAAGACCTCAAAAATTATTGACTAGTAAGAAGTGAGATTTGCTCAGAATCAGTCCAAGGTTGGTTTAGGGATAGAGGGAAGTGAAGTGGTTGGCTCTGTTACTGTGAATCTGAATGATAAAGGGGAAAATAAAGATATCAGGGGAGGAAGGCAAGAGACAGCTGACTGTGAGTTTTCACTTGAGTCTGAAGTTGGTTTAGAAACAATCAGTAGGAAAGGTAAAGAAAACATCACAAAGGTACCTAAAAATGGTAAGGAAAAGTTGAAGAATGTAGTGTTAGATGTGGATGCAAAAGGGAAAGGGGCAACTAGGTTATTGAGGAGCAGATTAGGAAAGGGGGAGTCTGAGGTTGATAAAGGGAAGGGTGGGAAGGGTAAAGTTGAGAAAGGGAAAAAGAAGACTGGTAAAGGGAAGTCCAAGAAGAAAAGGTCCAGATCTGTGGTTGAGGAGAAAGATACAGGGTTCATTGATTCTGATCTAAGTGACTCAGATTATTTAAGCCCAGTTGAAGAGGGTGATGAGGATAGGCTTGACAACCCAGATTTATTTGAAGTTGATGAGCAAGAAACTGTCCTTGATACAGTTGAAAAGAGCTTAGCTGCACTTGGAGGTCAGGGAGGTAGTCAGGAGCCATTTGTTTGGGGTGTGGACAACTTAGAAGTCAACCTTAATGATGAGGGTGGCTATGATTTAGATGAGTTAAGGTCACTTGAAGGTTCTGATGATGAGGGTATAATTGGTTCAGCCTTTAATCCTTCTATTGACTTCAGCAAACCCATTGTCCTAAAACAGGGACTGTGGTTTCCAAGTAACATTGTTTATAGAAAAGCCCTAGTTCAACATTCAATCCAAAATAGGTATGATTTCTTTTACTCTCATAATGGTGCTGATAGAATAACTGTTTATTTTACAAAAAGGTGTGACTGTGAGTGGAATAGTAAGAGGTCAAGGTTAGGAGCTTGTAAGTGCAAAGCAAAGGTGAGGTGTCATTATAGAGTGCATGCTAGAAAGGCTGATATGGGAGATTCTTTCCAAATTAGGACCTGCAATTTAGAGCATAGATGTGGGGTATCAAATTACAATAGGAAGGTCACATCTGAGTATTTAGCTGAAAAGTTATTAGAATTTTGGAGAACAAATATTGACTGGAAGTTGAAGCATTTTCAAGATCATGTCTTCAAAGAGTTGAATGTACATGTTAGCTATGCAAAGTGTTGGTTAGCTAGATCAAGGGCTAAATTAATTATTTTTGGTAATGGTAGAGACCAATATGCAAGGGTCTGGGATTATGCATCTGCCATTATTAAGTTCAATAATGGCAGTACAACAATTGTTGTGTGTGATGGGATTGAGAGACCTCTTGTGACTTTCAGAAGAATGTATATATGTTTGCAACCTTTAAAGGTTGGCTTCATTAGAGGTTGTAGACCAATATTGGGAGTGGATGGCTGTCACTTGAAAGGGCCATACTCTGGAATGTGTTTAGTGGCAGTGGGTAAGGATGGCAACAACAATATATTCCCAATTGCTTGGGCTGTAGTGGAAGTGGAGAACACTGATAGTTGGACTTGGTTCCTAGAATTGTTGATCAATGACCTGGGCAAAGAGGAAGGGAATGGCCTAACATTTATGTCTGATAGACAAAAGGGACTCATAAAGGCTATGAATAGGGTGGTCCCTAAAGCAAATATCAGATATTGTGTTAGACACATATGGGCAAACTTCAAGCTCCGCTTCAGTGGTCAAGTTTATAAGGATTATTTTTGGAGGGCAGGCAGAGCAACAACACAGGTCAGTCCATATTTATTTCAGTCTCCTACCACTTGTTTACCATTTATTGTTCATTACTAGGCATAAACAATAGTAGTCAAGTATATAACATCTTAATCACATTTGTTGTCTTTGCAGGCTCAGTTCAATATTGAGATGGAAGGTTTGAAGATGCTGTCCAATGAAGCACATTTATATCTGAGCAAAATCCCAGCAAGGCATTGGTCATGACATGCCTTTGATACATAATGTAAGTCTAATATGCTGGTGAACAATATCTGTGAGAGTGTTAATGCAGTGTTGAAGGAGGCTAGAGACAAACCTATCCTCACCCACATGGAGTGGATGAGGAGGTATGTCATGAAAAGAAATTCTGAGAAAAGGGAGGGAGTGAATAAATATGATGGTAAGCATATGCCATATGCAAAAAAACACCTTAGTTGGGCTGTGGATGAGCAAAGGTTTTGCACAATATGTCAAGCTTATGCTGATAGATTTGAGGTGACTTACCATGGGGAAGGGTGGGGTGTGAATCTTGAGGCAAGACATGTTATTGTAAACATTGGCAATTGACTGGCCTGCCATGTGTTAATGCTATGGCATGCATTCTCAAGCAAAGGTTAGTCTTAAATGATTATGTACATGCTGCTTACTGGAAAGAGACCTATCAGTTGGCATATGAACCTACAATCAGCCCAATGCCAAGTGTAAAGCAATGGGAGAAGGCTAGTTTGCCTGAGCCCTTACCTCCACCAGAAAGAAGAATGCCAGGTAGACCATCAAGCAAGAAGAGGAGAAAGGAGGTTAGGGAAGATAAAGAGAAAAGGGCAGTGAAAAGAGTCAAAAAAATGAACAAGTGTGGACAATGTGGGCAGCTTGGACATTACAAGAGGACCTGCAAAAACCCTCCAGCTCCACCAAAGCAGCAATCACAAGCTGGTGGTAGGCCATTAGGGACTTCTGAATGGTCAAAGCAAGTAAGGAAAAAAGCTGAAATGAGGAAGGCAACAAAGGCAGCTTATGCAGCTCAGTTCCCACCCCAGACTACCAAAAGAAGAAGCCAACCATCTCAATCCAGTGTAGTTCAGTCATCATCCACCCCTGCACCATTTTAGTAAAAATGCTGATGCATTTTAATTAGTGTTCAGTATGGATATGTAACAATGACTTTGAGATGATTGTATTTCTTTTGTTTGGTTCTATTAGTTATGTTTGGAACAATGTTTGGGTGTATTAACTATGTATGGGTATGGAACAACAGTTTGGAGTAATGATACTCAGTTTTGGAAAATTACAGTTTATATCAGAGTTTGTAGGAATTGTCAGTCCATTTCTTTGTTCAGGAAAATTGCACTTCATTTGGAGACTTTTTTTTTTACTTAAACTTCTATCTTCATTGATTAAAATTACACCATACAACATAGTTCATTTACCAATTTAAACTAACATTACATCACAACATAGTTCATCAACCAACTTAAACTAACATACCCTAATACATTACATAAATTTGAAACCAATTGCAATAATACATGAAATGCCAAAGATCAACAAACATGCCATTGTTGAACATCTGTTAGGCTGCGTCACAGCCACACCAACATCCACACCCACATTTGGTCTGTCAACCATCAAATTATACATCTCCTCTAGCATCTTCTTTCTTTCTTTCTTTCTTCCTTAATCCACTTTAACTCATAATTAAGCAACTTCTTCTCCCTCACCAGCTTATTGATCATATCTCTCTGCCAATCGCATTGAGGCTTATCAAACCAACGAAAAAACTTGCATCCACGAAAGTTGGTGTTTGGATTATAGAACTTGCAAGCTTCAAACCTTCTACCAGGACTATCCTCCGTCCATGAAGTCACAAGCCCAACAGGTATACCACAAAAACATTTCCGAGGCCCTTCATTGCTGTCATGGGAACCTACATCGGAAACAAAATACATCTCCTGCAAAAATAGGACACTTAATTATAGTAAACCAACAGAAATCTAATTTTTGGGATAAAAATTCAGAAAAGGCTAAAGACATGTAAATGAAGAAGGAGATGAGACATGTAAATGAACGCAAAATACTTAACTTACTTATTAGAAAAAAGAACACTACTTTGCAAAACAAGGAGATGAACAAGGAGATGAGAGATACAAATAAAACCACAAAGTAATGAAGAGGGATTTGTAAATGAAGAAGATGTAAATGAAGAAGGAGATGGGCATTGAATATAAGTTAATAGGCAGAGGGGTATTTGCGTCCAAAAAAACAGAAATTGAAGGGAGAAATTTGAACTCGCCGGAATATTCCTCTATTATTCCTATGAGTTCAAAATTGGTACCAAAATCAAACGTTTTCCAGTTTAAAGGTAGTAAGTTTTTAAAATAATTTTAAAAGGGAGTAAATTTTAAAAAGTTGTATATAAAAGGGAGTTTTTTGATAATTTACACATATTAAAAAGTTGTAAAAATTTTAAAGGCTGGGAATACATCAAATTCATCCCTCGTTTTCCAGAGAACTCCCAGCCGGTGCCATCACCGACGGCCGGCCGACCGGCTGAGCACCCTTTGGCAATTTTGAATCCCGTTTTCCCCTTCCCCTTTTTGGTTTTTGTTTCGTTGTTGTTTTGTTGGGGAGTCGTTCTTTTTGGGCGCTTATAGTTATTAGTTGTATTATGAGTATTATTAATAATAATATTATTATTATTAGAATTAGAATTATTATATTATATTATTAATTTTAGGGTTATTTCACAACATTAATCCAATCTATACCCTCTCTTCTCACATTAATCTATCCTACATTTTAATTGAGAATAATCTCGTCTTTGACCTCATTTAACTTGTATTAGACTAGTCGAAGGGATACCTAAAGAACCGGTATCCCTTGTGTTAATAAACCTGTTTACCCTTTAACTCCCTTCTTATTCCTTTCTTATCCTCAAAACCCTAATTTCATTTCCCCCAAATTTTCCAATATCTTAATCAATGCAAACCCTAGATTGAAGCAACGGAATCTGATTTCCCCTTTTCCTTTGTGGTGCAAATTGATTAATAAGACGGCTTCATTATATACATGCATCGATCTGAGTCATTTCTTAATTTCTAAACAATCTTATCCTTTAGCAGCTGGGCAATTTAATTACATAAGATTGTTGTCTTAATCACTAGATGGACAGAGATTTGGAGATGGGTGTTCAATGTACTGGAGGGAGATGCAGATTGTTTATACTGATTTGATAATGAATGTTTGTTATAGGGATGACGATGAAGTTTTTAGAGTGAGATGAAGATAATGAATCATAATAATTCTAAAAAACTGTCATATTCCTCAACATCTATAAATATGATCGTTCTCCATTACATTCATCATTAACTTCTCTCTTCTTAGAATCTTATCTTCTTCCTCTTCAATTCCTTCGTACAATCAATTATCTTCAGTCCCAAATCAAACTCATTTCAGAACTTCCATTAATTTGTCTAATTCACACACAAAAAAAAATTATCTAATTCAATTTTTGGGTATCTTAATCAATCTCATAAGATAAGGATGCCATTTTTAAAGATTTCTAATGATTAAGATAGAAATTTTTAGAGGATGCGAAATATTTAGATTTGTAAGGAAATGAGAGAGAAAGAGTAAACTGAAGAATTTAAGAAAGAAATGAAGAAGAAGAAGAAGAAAAGAAAATGATAGAAATGAAGATGAAGATCTGATAAATGGAAGAAATAAAGATGAAATAAGGCTTAAATCAGGTGACCTGTTTAGATACCGGTACTAACAGGTCAAATTTGGGGTTGGTCTAATACAAGTTAAATGAGGTCAAAGACGAGGTTATTCTCAGTTAAAACGTAGGATAGATTAATGTGAGAAGAGATGGCATAGGTTAGATTATTGTTGTGAAATAACCCTTAATTTTATTAGATTAGTATAAAAGGAAAACCTCATTAGAAGACATGAGTCTACCTTACTTTAGAATTGCTCCACCTTAGAAATTAGACTAGAATTAGATTAGAAATTAGTCTCTCATACTCTCTCATTATTGTAACAAGAACACTAATATTTCTCTCTTCAATTTCATTAATAAAAGTCTTTATCTTTCTTCATCATTAATTTAATTCCTCTTTAGTTTATTCAAATTCTACAATTCTCAATAATTTACATTTAGATTAGTGGGTTGTATTTTGAAGGAAGAAGAGATTCATCCTCCTTATTTCAATCAAAGTTCTTTCCTTTAATTAGTATTGGTATAATTCCTTCTCTTAATTACTCTTTATTTCAATTGTTTACAAGTTTATTACTTGCTTAATTACTTGTCTTAATATTATGTTTCCTCTTATTATTTACTTGTTCTTTTGTTCATATTTTGCTTCCATATTTATGATTATGTTTAGTAAGTAGATTGAGACTAGGGTTAGGGGAAGCTCTTGTGGGTAATGGGTCGAACTTGAGTTGTATTTGTTTGCAAATCGTTATGGGAAATTTGTCTTTTAACTCATGCACACAAGGTGTTTGTGGAAATGCTTAGATGAGAATTTGAGTCTTTTACCTCCCCTATTAAATACCCTTTGAGAAGAGAGCATAAGATTGGTTAATAGAGTGCTTAAGTTTTGCGTAGACAATTACCCATGTTCATTTGTTTACATATTTCATTGGATGTCGGTTTCTTGTCTTGTGTTTTGAGCATATTCGAGGGAACGACTTAGACGAGAGTTTGGTCCCCCTTGCTCGGTTTGACTTGCTAGAGGCGAAGGCCGGGCCTAGTTAGACCATATTAGATAGGTGGGTTAGGACTAGTTAGGACGAGGGTTCAACTAGTCTCGACCCAAGGACCGTCTCATATCGAGAGATAGAGACACACCTAGACTACACCCTCCATTTTATCTTTCATTCCGACTCATACATGACCCATCCTACTTGGGTGACCCCGACACCCTAGTTTCCCTTTTTATTATTTGTATTGTTTATTTAATTGCTCATTTATTTCGTGTCATTAGCTTAGATATCTAGCATACAAATTACGGTTTTTGGTAGTTAGTTATCAATCAATTAATACTTGCTGGAACTAAACTAGAAACTAGATAATTAATTTAAGAACCATAATCACCGTCTCTTGGGTTCGACCCTCGCAATACTACAACGGGCAACCGTACACTTGCGGGGTTATAAATAAAAGACACAACACTACCGTGCAGGCACGGTTTCCCATGGTATTGTTATCCATCGTGACTCTCCTGCAAGTCTTCATGGTTACTCCGATTCCGATTGGGGTGGCAATCAAGACGACCTCACGTCAACTGGTGCGTATATCGTCTATCTAGGTCGCACACCCATTCGTGGAGCTCCAAGAGACTCCGTACTGTTGCCCGTTCCTCCACGGAAGCAGAATATCGCTCTGTGGCCAATGCCGCTGCCGAACTCACATGGCTATGTCACTTACTCAAAGAACTCTGCATTCCCATCTCCTCGATTCCAGCAGTCTATTGTGACAATCTCGGTGCAACGAATCTAAGTGCTAATCCCGTCTTCCACTCTCGAATGAAACATGTTTGCTTTGGACTATCACTTTATTCGGTAAAAAGTTCAATCCGGCTTTGTGCGGGTGGTTCCTATTGCAAACGACGACTAACTAGCTGATGCCCTCGCCAAAGCTCTCCCTCGTCCTCGATTTGATAAGCCATTATCTAAGATCGGACTCTCAACTAGGTCATCCGTCTTGCGGGGGGATGTTAGAGAATAATTATGAGATCACTAATTATTCTTATATGATTTAGTTAAATATCTCATTCTATATATTAGGATGTAAATCCCATGTAATTAGCGAACATATAACCATCTAACCTAGCTCCTAGTTGTATAAGTATATGCATTGTATTCACAAACTGATTATCATTTCAATAATATCATTTTGTAATGAATATACTTAACCTTTCCCCCCCAAAAAAAATAATACTCCGTATCATTTTACATTCTCTGCAACATGTTGATTGCCAAGCAATCAACCATTATTACTTTGAAATTTTCAACGTATTAGGGCTTGTTTGGTTGCCCATTAAAATCATGGGATCTTAAACTTCCTAGGAAGTGTAAAACCATGATGTTGTTTGGTTGCCAAAATCATGGGAAGTAGAACTTCCCACATGAATCTACTTCCTCCATTATGTGGGAAGTCACTCACCAAGCTCCTCCTTGGTCATTGGAACTTCCCACATGAATTAACTTCCCACATGCAAACCAAACACTTTTTAGGAATTCACATGAATTGGAAATTCATGTGAACTTGAAGTTCCCAGGAACTTTAGTTCCCTTATGTCAACCAAACAAGTCCTTAGTTTGTGGAGAATATGCTAGTTTTATAACATTTGGAAAATAAATACGTTAGGTCATGTATGCCATAACTAATTTTACGAGTAACTATCGTGAGTGGCACGATCATGTGTACCTCAAGCTTTACGGAGAAAAATAGTACTCACTGTAGAATATGTACAAGTTGAAATCCGACCTTTTCCACATTTTGTCAATCAGTTCACATTATTTAAGAGTTGTAATTCTCGGGTCAGGGCCGACTCAAGAAATGTGGAAGTCCGGTGCAAAAAAAAAAATGAAGCCTCAAATTTACAAAATCAAAGTACAACTTATTTGGTGAATTAAACATCTATAAAAGCAAATTCTCTAATCTTAGAGTCTTTTGGCTCGTTGTCCTTCCTCCAATAGGTGCAAATGCATTAAATTTCAGAACAATATTGAAAATTCAGAAAGCAAATAAACAAGGAGTCAATAATAAGAAAGAAAAATAAAGGCCAAGATTCACAAGAAAACAACATTATCACCCAAAACTAAACAATTAAACAATTTAAGTATATACATATACATACATGCTCAGAAGTTTTTATTAGGTAAATTCAAATTAAAACCATTTTTAAATGAAGATCTTTCAAATTAAAAATAAAAAGGGCTCAGTTTTATAAATTTTTCTCAATAATCATGAATATTGTGCTGAAATATGAAATTCATTAAAATTAAGAAGAAAAATTGCATATTTCGATCTCTTTGAAACTCAAGTGTAAATCTGGGATTTTAATAGATGATTGAAAATGATTGTAACTGCAAAGTTTGATTCTAATCATACTCTAATTGTAAATTTGGAGTGATTTGTGAAGAATTAATATGGAGATAATCATATTTGATTACAATGAAATGTTTGAAGAGAAGATTACCAGCAAGTTTAATTATTTGGGGGAAGAAATTAATTATTTAGGGAAGGATTAATTATTTGGGGAAGGGGATTGTTTTGAGATTTGGTAAATGGAATGAATAGTCCCATAGTTTTTGCAATTGTGCTTCATTTTTTTTTAATTAACACTATATGAGTAATGGCAAGATTTGGGCCCCAAAATTTTGAGAGCCAGTGCCATTGCACATAGGGCGCCATGGGTTAGACGGGCCTGTCTCGGGTCATATTGCCCCAGTGCCCCATACTGGATTTATATCGCGGGCCTTAAAAGAAACTTGATTTTCAATACCATGTCTTTATACTAGCCAACGAGCAAGGTAACAATGGGTTAATCATAACACGCTCTAATGTCTTTATGTCTCTGATAACTCCTCAATGAAAAAGGCGATAGCAGGCTTGGGGCATAACTGACAATATTAAGCGGCGCAATCGCATTGAACTTCAAAAGCGTTTTGCATTGCATATGTTTCATAACTGAGAGCATGTTTGGCCTCGATTCTCAAAAGTGAGTTTTTGATTTTCAAGCTTAATTTTTGAAAAGTGTTTTCCAAAAGCAGAAACAACAAATAGCTGCTTCTATTTCTATGGGCAAAAATATGTGTTTTTAGCTTTTGAGAATTTTTGTTTAACTTTTAGAAAATGATGTGTTTGGCCAAAAAGTGTTTTTGAGTCCAAAAATACTTTTACAAATTAGGTCAAACACACACTAAGTCAACTAACCACATCAATCTACTCTCAGCCTGCCCAACTTCGACCGCATCATTGATTTCCCCGTTGCAAAAAAACCGCCAGTTCTCGTATACCCAATCATTTGAGAGTCCATGTCTAATATCATCTCCTTTGGTAGATCAATAGATTTATCTATTATAGTAGATCCCAGTATTTGAATTATTAAATCGTCACCTCGATTTGTGCTATCATATTTGGACTCGCTCAAAGGCGCTCCCATGACTCCTAAGTAGGAGACACTTACCAAGTTCAACTTAATTACATCAAACTTCTCTAGCCCGAAATCAAAGCAAACAATTACACGGGTAATTTGTACACCATAACCAACCCAATATATATATTTTTTCATCAAGAAGCATTGGCTTTCCATAAGGAAAAACAACGTAGTGATCAAAGGAAATTTTTTTCCACTTATTTTTCCGAAAAGAGAAGATATGAGCAATATTACTAACTTGTGGACTTCCCCATCATATTGTCGAAATCCGAACATATTTATAGTCATCAATAGATGATGCATACCCAAATCCAGGAGCTACAAAAGGGATAAAAACATTATCAATACTAAAATGAATAATAATGTTATTAATGTTAATATTATTGTTGTTGTTGTTGTTGTTGTTATAATTATTACTAGTTTTAAACCCGTGCAAAATTGCACGAGTATGTATTTGGGCCGGTATAAATGTTTTTGGATGTATTTTTTTTTTTTGCATTTCTATTGTACTTATCTAGTTGGTCTAAATCAGTAATCTACATAATTAATGTTTAAACTTGTTACAAATACGTGTTCACATGCAATGGTTTAAGAGGAAATAACAAAGGATATTTTTTTATTAAAAATATATCGTACTATCTAGTTTTTAAAAATTATGCAGTAATTTATTCGCATTAAATGTAATTCAATCCCGTAATTAAATGTAATTCCTTCTCGTAATTATGTAATTTTATTATTTTTTTTTTTAAAATTATGTAATTCATTTATTTGTAATTAGTTTCATTTATTCCGATTTGTAATTCATTCCGCTTATATGCCATTAATTTCATTTATTCGGAATGTATAAAATTATTTCATAGTAGTATTATTTCATAGTATTTGTTCTAAGAAGGAATTTGTAGCATGTTTGTACAGCCAAAATTATGAAGAAATAAATATATTGCACACTAACGGGGCCCACCATAACATGTATTTCCATACTCTTTTAAAATCCCAAACTTCCCCTACTGTAGCTGTAACAGTATCTTTGTCACTTTCTGACCATTATGCCCCTTTGTTTTTCCCTCTTAATCCCGTCTCTTCTGCACTCTCTCACTCTCAGTTCCTCTTTTGTTTCTATCTCTATCGTCTCAGCGAAAATGGTTTCCACTATTTTCGCACCTTCTCCTTTTCTCTTTCTCTCTTTTCATCAATTTATGATTTTTGTACTGCTTATCTTTGTGAGTTTTGCTATGCGATTAGAATAATTGTTCTTGAAAACAACGTAAATCGTCGAGAAGCACTACTACCCCTTTCCCCCTTTCATCTACTTTTGGTAGATCAATCACAGGTGATTTTCCCTTGATTCCTCTATTTTTTCTTCCTATTTTATAGAGTTGTAAAGCATATTCTTCTTTCTTTGAGTTGTGATTATCTTCCTATATGTTACCTATTGGGATGAATTATTGATTGTGAGTTAGTTTAAATAATTTAGGATTTCATTTTTGGGTTTAAATTGATTGCATGCAATGATCTAGGCTTTTTTTAAGGTTTAATTGATTGCATGCAATAATTTTTTGGCATATTGAAATTTCCGGGTTATTTTGGGGGTTTAACAAGTACTGATGTGCCAATATTATGAGTAGTTTGGTTAGATTGTTCAGGCTATATTCCCAATTTAAATTTCTAACAAAATTTACTTGAGAACCTGATATGCATTTTGTTAAATTGGATCCTTCTCGTTGGTCTTTTTTTTTTCTGGGTTTCTTATGCTGAGTGTTAGAGTTTCATTCTCAAAGAAATTGTTGGCGTTTTGTTACATACGGAGTAGTTGGCAAATAACTTCTAGGCTTCATTGTTGTTGTTGTTGATGATGATGATGATTTGATGGTGTTGTTGTTGTAGTCGTCTTGTGGTTTCTCATTTACTCCGTATATGTTATGTCATTTGATAATTTAGTATCGCCTCTTTAAAATTTAATTTCGTCACATTTTTACGATTTTTTGGCCCTAATAACAATTTGTTAGTTTGATTGTTTGATTTAATTTTGTTGTTTTTTCCGAGTCATTTTTTTTCTTTTGGATTGGTTTGTGCTTTTACTATTGTGTAGTTGCAAGTTGTCGGTTCATTCATGAAATAACCCCCAAAAAAATGTCATGTTTGTTGAATGTTAAGATTCGTAGAAATTTTAGTGCACAGTTAGTAGAAAGCTTAAAGCTTCTGATCCATGATGTCTGATTGCATGTTTTTGTATAGTAGTGTGTTTCTTAGGATGCACTGTGATAAGTGAAGTTGTTTAATTGCATCGTTATTGTCTGATTCAGATTGATCTGGTATTAGGTCATGTTTGAGTTTTTATTTACTTTTTGATTTTGAATTAGTTTGGGCTTTCTACTGTTTGTGTAGTTGTAACATGATTGATATTAGGTCCTGTTCGAGTTTTTTTCCCTCAATTCATATCAACTTTATTTGTTTTGTTTTTTTTTTCGTTTTCATATTTTTAATATTGTTATGGGATTAATTATGGTGAGCAAAACTACTTGTGCAGCTTCAATAAGCATGAAAAGAAAGAGGGGTGATAAAGTTGATGTTGTTCTTGCTAAAGCTTGCGTTAGACTCACAAGGTAATAAAATTCTCGTGGCGTTTTTAGTTTTCACTGATGTCAATTTTTCTGTGTGTATCTTTGTTTTATCAATATTTACCTTGTATACATTAGTAATTCACGGACACTTTTGAAAAAGTTTGAATCTTGTTTGAGTTTGTGGTTTCTTTGTGTTATTCATTTGTTGGTCTGTTGAGAAATGTTCAATTGAGTTCGGAATCGAATTATGCTCGAAGCTTTCGAGCTTTAATTTGATTATTTTCTTTTTTCTTCTTAGGAGTACTATTTTATGGAATAGTTATGAATGTTGTAGGTTGGCGTTTGCTGAGATAAATGTGAAACCGTCCTAGAATATGGAACTTTGCAAAGTTAGCTTTTGGATGGCCCGGAAACCCAGTAAGATGTCTATTCATTTTCCATCTCTTTAGTGCCAGCTATTCACTGTTTTTATGGATGGACAAACTTTGATCTGGTAAGGTAGAAATACTATCTTTGACGTTAGTTTCTTCACATATATAAGTGGGTAAGCACACTGGTTGGTATGCTGGTTGTCGAGTACTCATGTGGATAATTGAGACTTGAGAGTGACTTGAGCTAGACGGTTGTGCCTTTGATGAATTAGAGAGCTTTTCAGTGTTAATGGACTCTATATGTGATATAGGTCATTTTTTAATTGTTAAAAGTTTTTGTATTTTTTTTTTCGTTCGTTCAAACACCAATGATGAATAGGATTCCTGGGGGTGCAGCTGCATGTCCATTTGTGACCTATCACAATAACCTTACCATGAACTTGTACATGCGTGTTGCTCCTGAGCTTTATCTGAAGGATCTTGTTATTAGTGGTCTTGACCGCGTTTATGAGATTGGTAAACAATTTATGAGGGCATTGACTTGACACATAATCCTGAGTTTACCACTTGCGAGTTTTATATGGCATTTGCTGATTATAATGATTTGATGGAGCTTATGTAGCAGATGTTGAGTGGTGAGCATTTTTTATATCTTAACTTTGACGATGTCTTCTCTTTTAAATCTGACAAATCTAACGAGTTTATTTTGATAGGAATGGTGAAAGAATTGACAGGTGGTTATACTGTTAAGTATCATTCTAATGGGCAAGATAAGGATCCGATTATAATCGATTTTAGTCCTCCGTACAGGTTTGGACATTGGTCATAGACCGTAGTAATGGTCTATTTGGCTTCTCTCCTGTTGATATGATTGTGTAGGCAGATAGCTCTCATGATATTCCTACTTTGCTGAAGACGGATAGACATGATAGAGGAATTAGAAAAAATGGCAAAGCTGAATTTTCTGAAGGACCTATCTAGCGAAGAAGCGAATAAATATTTGATAGATGCGTGTGTGAAATATGACGTGAAATGCCCACCACCACAGACAACAACTCGTTTGTTAGATAAAGTAAGCTTTAGCGGTTTTTCCAATTTTTATCTGATACTCTTGCCTTCACTCTGAATGGACACTTTTTTGGTTTCTGTTTTGCTGCCCTTGTTAAAAAGCTTATGCTTCTCTGGTCAGAATTTTGCTTATTGGAATCTGAAGTTGCAGCGCACTGTTTTGTGCCAAACTTCCAATCCGAATGAAACTGCTTGTGCCGGAATTTTTAATCTTGGAATTCTGCTTTTTTGTTCTTTTCTGAAGTTAATGCAATGATGCATGCTTTTCAATTGTTTCTTTGTTTATGCACCGTTTCTTATTAGATGCAGCCTCTAACCTTTTGAACAATGGCTACTGCTACGCGTTGACTCCGTTATTGTCGTATTCCTGGAATGCTTATTCTTTACTGTTGTGCTTGCAGCTGGTGGGACATTTTTTAGAGGGTACTTGTGTTAATCCCACTTTTCTCATTAATCAACCAGAAATAATGAGTTCTTTAGCTAAGTGGCACAAATCAAAGCTAGGCCTCACTGACCGGTTTGAATTGTTAGTGAACAAGCATGAAGTATGGAGATGAACGTTTCTGTCACTTGTGCCAATTCCGATAAAAGCTCACTGGCTGCAAATTGCATTTTTTAGTTTCTAAAATATTATTTTTATCTGTATGAAAATCGTCAGGTCTGTGATGCATACACTGAATTAAATGATCCTGCAGTACAGCGCCAAAGATTTGCTAACCAACTGAAGGTACTGAAATATTGTTCGTCACATCTAATTCACGTACACTATCACTACTACAAATACAGGCAACCACAACGGCCCTTTAACAACGCTTATTCACGAAAATCATCAAAACACGTTGTAGAATTTATTCCGCGAATTTTACCAAACTTAATTACAACGGTTATGTGTTGTTAACCGTTGTTATTGGTTTTAACAACGGGTCATACTTAAACAACCGTTGTTAATGAAAAAACTAATAACAACGGTTAAATTTTAACCGTTGTTAATGGTTTGGCGCCAAATTAGTGAAAAGTAATCACAACGGTTATATTAGAACCCGTTTTTAATACGTTTTAACAACGGTTGTAGACTCAATAACCGTTGTTATTAATATTATGAAAATCTTAAGAACAACATATTGCTTTATTCTGCTATACGCTACAAACACAAACACAAGCTAATACTGCTACTATATCATCCTCCATTCCTCCCTGATCGTCTCTCTGTCTTCATCTCCGTCACTGTTGTCACGTCTTCTCTCCCTCATCGTGTTTATCAATCAGGTATATATATGTTTCTTAGCAACGCTTATAACTAGATATAGGATTTTTGGGTTATTATCTAATTTGTTGATAATTTAGCTTAATTGCTTTCCGAATTTCGTTTATTTGTTTGCCTATTATTGTATTTTCCGAATTAGTTGCCTATTATTACGAATGTAGAATAATGACTCGAACTTGGATGATTGATGCAAATATGAGTGACCGCACCTACAAGGATGGTTTAGTTGAATTTTATGAATTCGTTTCGAACAATTTGAAAGGTTCTTCTAGTATTGCATGTCCTTGTGAAAGATGTGGTAATATTAGCTATATGGCTTTTCCGGACGTTAAAATACACCTAGAAAAGTGGAGATTTAGTCGATCCTATATACTTTGGATTTTTCATGGGGAATCATTAGAGGAAGAGAATAACTCTGAAGAAGATGATGTTGAGGTACACGAAAGGCTAATCGATGATCCCGAGTTTGCCGAGTTTTTGAGTTGGAAGAGTTGGAAGTAGAGAAGTTGAATGTTGGGTCTATAGATAATGAAGAGAATGATGTTGAGTCCATTGCTTTTGAAGATGTAGGTGATGACACTAGTAATTGGGATGACCTTAACAACATGTATGAGAAGTTGTGTGAGTCCGAAGCACCTCTGTATCCTGGTTGTAAGTTCACAAAAATGTCTATTTGTGGTGAAGTTGTATAATATCAAGGGGGCAAATGGGGTGAGTGACACGTGTTTCACTAGTTTTTTAGCCTTGATAAAGGAGTTGCTTCATGATGGTAATGTTCTACCTGTTAAGACATATGAGGCGAAAAAACTAATAAGAGGAGTGGGTATGAAATATGAGAAAATACATGCATGTCCAAATGATTGCATATTGTATCGGAAATTATATCAAAACTTAACCAATTGCCCTAAATGTTTGGAGTGGCGTTATAAGGATAAGGAAGGGATCCCGGCTAAGGTGTTGTGGTATTTTCCATTGATACCAAGAGTCATAAGGATTTATGCGAATCCCGATGATGCAAAAATGTTAACTTGGCATGAAACAGGAAGAATAAATGATGGAAAGCTAAGACACCTGGCAGATGGTAAGCAATGGAAATCGTTCGACGCTAAGTATCCCGAGTTCGGCAATGAACCTAGAAACTTACGTCTAGCGCGTCCACCGATGGAATGAACCCACACGGAAACATGAGTAGCCAACATAGTACTTGGCCGTAGTGTTGGCTATTTATAACTTACCTCCATATGTGTGCATGAAAAGAAAGTATTTGATGTTGTCGTTGTTAATTTCCGACCCTAAACAACCTGGAAATGATATAGATGTATATTTGGAACCTCTTCTAGATGATTTGCGATTGTTGTGGGATAGTGGGATAGAAGTATTTGATGCATATAAGAACGAAACTTTCAATTTGAGAGCGATGTTATTGTGTACAATAACCGACTATCCGGCTTATGGCGACCTTTCTGGCACACAGTTCATGGGAAAGAGGCTTGTCCATTGTGTGGGGAGGATATCGAGTCCGAATACTTGAAGTCTTCTCGTAAGTATGTGTATATGGGAAATAGGAGGTTCTTGTCTCATGACCATTGTTATTGCAAGATGCAGAAAGCATTCAATGGAAGACAAGAACTTCGTCAACCTCCTAGAATTTTGAGTGGGCATAAAGTTTATCAGAAAGTAAAGCATATTGAGATAGATTATGGGAAGAAGAGCGGCTCTAAATTGTCTACTCGTGGGTATAAGAAAAGATCCATATTTTTTGATAAACTTCCATATTGGCCCGACTGGAGGTCGCATTGCCTCGATTTCATGCACATTGAGAAAAATGTCCGTGATAATATTATCAATACCCTTCTGAATGTTCCTGGTAAAACAAAGGATAACGCCGCACCTAGGGAAGATATGAAAATGATGGGTATTAGGCTAGAGTTGGCACCACAGAAGAGAGGTAATCGTACATTTTTACCCGCAGCAGCTTTTACCCTTTCACGGAATGAGAGAAAAGAGTTTTGTGCATGCTTGAATGGAATTAAAGTGCCACATGGTTATTCGTCGAACATCAAAAGCCTAGTGTCGATGCAAGACCTAAAACTCACCGGGTTAAAGTCACATGATTGTCACACTTTGATGCAACAATTACTACCTGTGGCTATTCGTTCCATTTTACCTGAAAAGGTAAGATATGCTATAACTAGATTCTGTCTCTTCTTCCAGTCCATATGCGAGAAAGTCATCGATCCCGATGACGCGGATTCATTGCAGGACCTCGTTGTAACCTCTCTTTGTCAGTTGGAAATGTATTTTCCACCCTCTTTCTTCACTATCATGATTCATCTGACCATTCACTTGGTTAGGGAGATTTTGTACCTTGGGCCCTGTACTTGAGATACCAGTATCCTTTCGAAAGATTGATGAAAGTCTACAAGGACTATACATCTAATCGGTATCGTCCAGGAAGGTTGTATTCTGAACGCGCTATTTTAGACGAAGCTCTTTCATATTGTTACGCTCATCTCTCCCCGAAGGAGTTGATTGGCGTTCCTAAGAATCGTCATAGTGACTGGATGACCGGAAAAGGTATTAGGGGCCGGGTTGAAAAAATTGTGACACGTGAAATGTTGCATTTAGCACACATGTATGTGCTAAACAACGAAGATGAGGTGCAACCTTATATTCAACAACACAAAGATGAGCTCAAATACGATCACCAAAACAAGACCGAGAAGTGGATTGCGAACAAGCATACGAAGACGTTTCCAGAGTGGTTTAGGAATATTGTCTTACGATGTATCGATCAAACTGGTGATGACATCTCTCCTAGGTTACTACGTCTTGGTTTAGGTCCAAATGCCAGGGTCACCTTTTACAAAAGTTTTGCCATTAATGGATATACTTTTTACACCCGCGAGCAAGATGAGGTGAGCACAATGCAAAATAGTGGTGTGAGTTCTGAATTTGAGGCAATGCACTTTGCTACTTCAAAAGATAAAAAGCCTATTTGGGGAAAATGCCTTTATTATGGTGTTATTCAAGAAATATTGGTACTAGATTACATTGATTTCACAATGCCTTTGTTTCGATGTAACTGGGTTGATAACAACATCCATTGTGTCCGAAAGGATAAGATGGGATTTACGTTGGTCAATCTGGGTAAGGTTGGCAATAATAAGGATGATCCTTTCATAATGGCATCCAAAGCTAAACAAGTGTTCTATGTCACCGATCCTATGGATAAGAAGTGGTCTCGTTGTCTTGTCTATAAGGAAAAGAAGGAGTAGTCCATCCGATAATGGTGATGATGATCAGGATGTCGTTTTTGAGGGAATGGATCAGTCTACCGCTGTATCTTATTTCGACGATGTTGACATTGATCATGAGGACACTGAAAGCATCTATATGCGTGATGACCATGGTGAAGGTATTTGGGTTAACGAAGAAACTATGACATCCAAGAAACGTCCCCGATCCTGAGATAGTTCACCAGGACACAAGTATGCATGCATCTTTGGTGTTGTCTTATTTTCTTGATCTTATTATTAGATGTGGATCTTTGGTGTTGAAATTATTTGAATAATGTTGCAAAGATATGGTGCTTCATGCTGTTTAAAGTATGTATTATTGTTTACAGTTTGACCGTAATGGAATTACTGAGTAATTTTAAAAAAAAAAAAAAAAAAAGAGGTTCAACAATAACAACGGTTATATTTAAATTACCCGTTGTTAATACTTTCAACAACGGGTGTAGTACCTCTACCCGTTGTCAATTATTTTTTTGACATATTTAATTTTGGCGCAAATTTGGTGAAAATATATTACAACGGGTATATTTTAACCGTTGTAATAAACTTTTGACAACGGTTTACTTTTATTGACCCGTTGTTATTAACATATAACAACGGTTCTTCTTTGAGCACCCGTTGTCAATAGTTTGTCTTAATAAAAAACTAATATAGAAACCCATACAGCATGCCATACACAAACACACACAACATTATTATTAGTTCAACCGTTGGTATCCTGAGTTAATTCTTCTCTCTTCCTCGCTTTTTACATTTCGTCGCCGCCGTCGCCCGATTTCGAAGCCAGACTCCGTTGCTTTCCCTTATCATCCTGCTCGTTCTCTTTATCATCATCATCAACAGGTATGTTCACTTTAATTTTGTGTTTCGTCATTAGGGTTTTAAAACGATCATCTTGTTTCTTTTTCATGCATCTGTTTGTTTTTCGTCTTCTTTGTTATCTTTATCATCCCGCATCATCTACTTTACTCCTCTTATCGGGGTTTAGGATTTTAGAAGCTCAATCTGTTGTTTTAAATTTTCATTCCTATTAGGGTTTAGGGTTTTAGATAATACTCAGCATGTACGTTGTTAAGTTGTTCATTTCCGGCTATATCATTCATATTTGGGTTTTAGGATTATCATGGGTGAAAAACGTAAAAGAAGTCAAAAGAATAATGAGCCTGGTGATAATAAGCCTGGTGAGAGGGGTGCTACGAAGTGCAAGAAAGTCCTTGCAGCTATAGCCGCTAAAAACAGTGTTCGAAATAACATGGAGTGAGATGGGTTTCCCTCTTTTGGTCCAAATGCGAGTCTTTTCTCCGGTTGGATTGGTGCTTGCACAAGACAGTTTGTGCCTATCCATTTAGATGATGTTAGAACTTTGAATCCAAAATTGGCGGAGTTATACTTGGCTCGTGTAAAGGAAGGCTTTATTATACCCGATAAAAGCCATGATGAGTATTTAATGCATAAGGCAGCGGATGTCCACAGGCAGTGGAAGTGTGGCGTTGCTAGGGATTGGTTGTATGTGGACAAGGCGACGGGGGAGATGCGTAAGAGCCCACCGGAAAACAAGTGTCCCACCATCAGCGGGAAGAATGGGATCTTTTCAAAAGATGAGAACTACCGAGAAGTTTCGGGTTAAATATCCTCGCCTTTTAACGATTTACCTATCATTTTTTTAATTAATGAGTCCTTTATATAATCTTTTTATTATCTCATCTACTTGCGCTTTTATATAATTATTTGAAGGCCGTTAGCAGAAGAAATCGTGCTAACATTTCATGCAAGAAGGGGAAATTCTATGGTTCTCGAGGCGATTCTGAGAAAGATAGAAGAGGAGCTCGTAAGTAGCATGCATTATTCCCCTGTGGGACTTTATTTTTTTAATCACACTTGGACTTGCATTGATACACATTTACGTGTATAAATGTTACCATGTTAATGTGTAGGTGGCAAAGGGAGTGAAAGAGGTGGATCGGCATGTAACTTATAAACAAGGGCACACGCCTAAAGGATCCCGGTCGTCGCGTGACAAATATGATGAGGAAGTTTTGGCCAACATAGTAAGCATTATTTTATTAAGACGAGTTCATTACTAACTTTATTATTTTAGTCACAAATATAATTTGAAGTTTATTTAATATATTATAGGACAACGTATTGAAAGAGGTAGAAGAAGGGAAATTCACTCCCAGTGGTCGTAATGACGTTCTTGCTAGAGCGATCGGCCGACCCGAACATCCAGGTCGTTTGAGGGGCGTCCCGTTACAGGTTGGAGTAACGAAATATTATGGGAAAACTGCCCAGATAAAGAAGAAAAGGAAGACTAAGTCTGAGAACGCTGACATGGTAACATTTATTCTATTATTTTCATTTAAGTTCAATTCACATGTTATTGTTGGGATAAAAATTGTTGACACATTACATTCTTGGCAAGCGACTTGATTAATGGCATCCGTACTACTAAAGCTGAATGCTTTGGAGGTAAGCTTTCGAAGAAGAAGAAGTGAAGATGATGGAGGATGTCATTTCTAAAGGGGGTAATAATAAGGTACAACAGATTGGTGAAGAGGCCGCTACTACCTTGGCAATACATGAGAAGGAAGTATCGGTCAACGAGATTCGAGAAAGATCGGTACCTAATAATGCTTCAAGTTGTAACAACTAAAGCCGATCGGTACCTAATACTTCCTTATTTTTCTTTTGTTTTTTTTTGGGTAAGATCAGGGGGTGTGTTCACCGCCAACTTCCGACATGGTGCCATTGAATTGGTTAATTTTATTAGGTAAATAATGGGTCCGAAAAGGAGATGCAACTTGAGAAGAAGACTGATGGAAAACAAAGATACATCCCCTTCAAGTCGGTTCCCTGTTTTCGTAAGGTATGCATGAAGTGTTTAATTAGTTAAATTTATATGAATGCTGAAGTTTGTGCAAAAATCGGCCCGAGACAGAAAGCGTTTTTGCAAAATCTTTGAATTTGAAGCGTTTTTGGAAAGATATAATAATGTATGTGTATATTCTTCAGGCCGTAAACAAGAGGCCAGTTATTCTTGCTGACCCTAATAGAATCGAAAAGCCACATGTGCGTGTTGGCGGGGGTCTCGTAGAAAACAAATCCAGCAAATGAAACCGTAGTTCATGGCGAAAAACTTTTGCCGAATCATAGAATAGTAGAGATAACTACAAAGTCAATCCAGGCCATGAAAACTTTCAACCGCTGCCTGTCCCCGATTCGTGACGACATTACCATTCTCGGGAGATGCGCTTGGAAGTTTCATCCAATGGCCTCGATACTCACATCTACTTGGCGAAGATATCTCCGCCGCCCGAGCAATGAAAGCGAGTTGGGGTTAGAAGAAATACCTTTATATATATGTTACATTTTTAATTGTTGAATGTTTTTATATGTTAAATTTATATGTTATTTTTTTTTTGTAGGGAACAAAAAAGGCGGCTTTGGCGGATAAGCCTAAGTCCACAGACATGCCAACGACCTTGTGGACAAGGCCCTCGGGAACTGCGTCCGCGGGATCCACACTAGGCATAATCGACTCGAGGTTCTTTCGAATCGAATTAAGACAAATTAGAGTCGCCACCAAGTTTTTTTGGGAACTTGGAACCGTTCAAGTCAACTTTACACCTTTCATCGAAAAGCATAAAGCCAATCGACTACGAGTGATTAAAGATAAAGACTTGTACCCTATATCACTCGATTTGAATGACTCTCGTAATCCAATGGTATTTAGACGGATCCACAAACCATAGATCTTGAGTAAGGGGTGAGGGTACGTGTTGGGAAGCCCATAAGGACACCCAACCCCGCCCGTCGATAACGGCCTCTACTAAGTCAAGTGTCGGATTTCAAACAAGGTCATAGCTACGTACGATGTATGATATGCAAACGTTGTTTTAACCCTATCATGTGACAACAATTTCTATGTCGTTTTAGATGCAACTAAACTAACTTTGTCAAAGTTGTAATTTAGCATGTGGGTTGATTGATCTAAGCAACACGTAAAGCAAACAAACAAGGCTTAAGGGGGAATGGGGGAGCCGTTGGGATCTACCTATTACAAACCAGGCATTTCATGCCGACACAACGATAAATAAATTACAACTCGATCTAATTACAATTGCTACATACAACTCAAAACACGACACAAAACACACGGCCATTGGGCCTTGAAAACCGTGCACATGAGGGTGGCCCACGGCTCACATGACCCATGGTCCTTGGGTCACTCCTCGTAATGCGTGCTCGCGCTTAATCTCATCGAATTAGACATAAGGCTACGCACCAAAGCATGCATTAGCATAAACCGGGCCATGTTGCTTTCGACAACATGCGGTTTACTACGCTCCTACAAGCATTGGGGAACAACCGTCTAACCAAACAAGACCAAGGTTTTTTGAAGAGGTTTTGACTCAAAAGAAGTAAAACAAACTCGAAAATTACAACTCGATAAACAAACGATAAATTACAAGCTAACAAACGACAAAGAACAAAAGGTAAAAAACAAGCGAGACAAAGAAAGACGTGGCTAACCCCACGGCCTAAAGCCACGGCCCAAACCAACGGCCAAGATAAGGTCAACCTAGTTCCTAAGTTAAGTTCATTGGTTAGATCGAATGTTTGCGAAAAGGGATAGGAAACAAGTTAGAAAACGAGTTAGAAACAAAGTTGATTGATCATCGCGCAAAGTATGTTATTCTACACGGCCTAAAGGTCCAATTAGGTCAGATATCATAAGATTAACGCTTACTCGTCGAGTGTTAATAGGAAGGTGCTAATCACGCACTCCTATGCTAGCGAGAAATCAAGTGATAAGAAAGATGCGTTCAATTATTTACTGAGTAATTGTTAGTTGATTTTTAAAGCTATGTCGATGCATCCTAATGTGTCTAATTAGGTTATTAAATTAATTTAAAGTCATCTAAATACGTCATAGGTTAACAACCAGAGGTTAAACTAACATACAACGGGTCCTAGGGCATGTCGATTTGGCCGAAACAATAAGGGGGTCGAAAGCGAAGAGCGAAGTTAGAAACTTGTTTTATTTATGCCCTACCTTGAACACGAGGATATGTAAATGAGACGGGGGTGTACGACCGACAGAAGTAGCGGTTTCTTTTCCCATCTCAAGTCAACGCGGGTGTTCATGGTGGTGCTTTAACTCATACTCGGGCTAACTAGTTTCATAGTTAATTTAAAACAATCGATAAACAAACGAAAAAAACAAACAAAAAAAAAGACAATAAAAAACGAGCATAAAACAAACGAAATAAAAGGGAGAAGAGGAGGATTTGATGCACCCTCAACCTACATGTATCGTTGACACCGTCTTGGGTCGTAATCGATGGTAGATTTTATCTCGAGAGGCCGTCGTCGACGAATAATAAAGCAAACACGCGTTTTGGAAACTTTCTGGACAGCGATTTTCAAACGATGATATCTCCCTCGTTTCACGACGAAAATTCGATTCGAAAGATGTTTTGAAAACTAGAAAGAAAGGAGAACAGGAATCTTAAAGCAACCCCTGCTCGTTTTGGGTTATTGGGCACGAAAAACGAGCACAAACAGAACTGGACAGACAAGAGTAAACCGCGAAAACAGAGTGTTATTTCACTCTGTTTTTCGAGGGATTTCGTGTACTCTCAAGGGCAATTTGGCTCGTAAATCTTTGTCTAATGTGTAGATGGATGTTATGTGGTTAATTAGGAACAAGAAACTCGAATTTTTATGAAGGTTTGATGGAGGAACGAAAGGGTTTTCGAAGAGGACACACAAACAGTTCAGTTTGTGTGTCGATTTTGTTTAGGGTTTTTGAAGGGTGTTTAGGGTTTGTTTCTGAGGTTTAAAGCTTGTGTGTGATGGTTGGATGTATGGAGAACTTAGAGGAATGAATGTATGGTGAAGGGGTGGTATTTATAGGGAGTTAAAGTAGGTTAAAAGAGAGGAGGAGGCAGTCGGGCTCAATCCCGTATGGCTGCTGTCCATCGGTTTTTGTGAGGGTTTGAGGGGGGTTTTCTTGGTGATTAAGCTAGGATAATATGGGTAGGATACTAGGGTATGGGTTAGGGTTAATGGGTACGGGTCTTGGTAGTGTTTGGAGCGGGTTTGGGCTCGCGAATTGACACGCGAAAACAGGGGACTGCATTGGTGTTTTGCGGGCTGCTTGTGGCCTGTTTGGGATGAGAATTTGGGCCGCTTGTGAGGGAGTTCGAACATGGGTTGATGGGTATTGGTATAGGTTGGTTAGTGTACTCGAGATTCGTGCCAATTCGTAAAGAAAACGGGCTCAAAAACCGAGCTAAAATCGAGCTCAAAAACACATGTTCGAAACGAGTTCTTTTCGATTTTCAAATCCATTTTTCAAATCAATTAACACATTAAAATAAATGATTTTTCAAACCAAATATACTCACAAAATGATTTTTCAAATCAAATATTTATTTTATTTTCAACAAAATAAACTTGGGAAAATAAATTCAAAATAAAATAAAATAAGTTGAATTCACCTAAAAAAAGCCATAATTTAAATATCATTTAAATTAATAAAATGAACTCACTTAAAAAAAACATTAATTTAAATATCATTTAAATTAATAAAATACTTCATCGACGACGCCCATTCTACATCGTAAAACGAGCTCCAAATAATGACAATGACAACTAAAGAATACATGTGTCCTATCATCATCGGGTGTTTGTCGGGTTCTCTATAAATTCCAATATCGACGGATACGGGTATCTACAGAGCCCCCACTTTGACTGAGGCTTGGACAAGGCGAAAGTCAAAGTATACCCCAGGTCCCTTTCGACCGAGGATTCTGGGTCGTTTATAGTCCATTAGACTTGCGTATATAAGCTACTTGACCATAAGAAGAGACCATACGAAACTTCGTTGGGGATTGACTCTTGCTTCGTTGTGTCAAATTATCGTCGTTGGTCGTCGACCCATAAAATTGCATATATAGTGAGTTGAGCCTTATCCTTAGGCGCCTACGTATCCGTTTCTGACGGAATCAAACCCGCGTCGTAGTTAAGCAATCGCCGACACATGCCCAAAGTTTATCATCTGCTGGCATTTGTCCAAAATTCATCATCTCCGACACTTGCCCAAAATTTATCATCTTGGGCAGTGCCAAAATGGGACGGGACTTTCCAAGGAGTTGCCGCCGCTTTCATCATTTGCTTTCAGCTACGGAATTCTTCCATTTCATACTCTTGTATTGAATTGAATTCGAGTGGATGTCATCCTTTTCATCTTGATAATGGTCTCGAAGCCTACGGCAGCCCCGATTTAAAATGGCTCTAAAGTCGAAGACTTTAGAGCCCCCAGTTGAAGCATATCCTGCTATATTTGAAACACAAAAACGTACTAGCAATAATCATCACATAAGCACATTTGGATCATCGATCTTGAAATTGGATCATTTGAAATACTGGGTCATCGACCCGAAAATTGAATTTGAAAATTTGAATGATTGGGCCATCGACCCGAAGTTTAAATTTGACATCACTTGGTATGTTGGGCCATCGACCCTTCAAAAATTGAATTGGAAAATTTTGAGTGATTGGGCCATCGACCCGAAAAGATTCTACTACTTGGATCATCCATCCACAATTCGCAAAAAGTTTTTGAAATTTTGAAATTTTGAATTTTTTTTTTTAAAATCGAACCTTGATGGGTGAGCATGAAATACGACTCAGACACTCTGTATGACTTGCAGACAACGTGGGCGTAGCCCGCTACCGTAAAACAAAAAAGGAAAATAAAACCGTAAGTGTGCACGGGTTTTAATTCAATTATTGACTCGCTGGGGGTAGAAATGTAAATTGGCCATTCTGGCGCCAAAAGATGGCAAATGGGAATCACAAGGCCATCGGACTTGAGACAGAGATATCGTATGGCATGGGCGTGCTCCCAAGGGCACATAGGAATCAAGATCACTTGGCATTGACAAGGTGGATTAAAATCACAGAGCAACAACGTTGGCTTCGCCCGACACTAAACACAGACTGATCTTATGAAAGCACTTAGACATCACACATCACTCTTGTTGGGAACATTCTGTCACTCTTCTCCTCGCCTCCTTTCTTTTCAGCGAGCTTTCATTATTTCTTGCCACCGCCTTCTTTCTTTTCAGCGGGCTTTTAATATTTTCTGTTCCCAACACAAACCTACATCTATATGACTCGGCATCTTTGCCTAAACCGTTCGATAAAGCTCATTCCGAGACTTGATACTATTCATCTGAACCTATATCCTTATCCTAGCGTACATCGAGTACTAAGACCAACTCAAACAAAGGTGGATTCATTTGGACTTGGTTAAGACCCGTAATAAAACGACAAGATGACAACTTGGTTGATGAGTGGATTGAATCCCTTATTCTGAAGGACTGCCTACGTATTCGCGTGGAGCGAAATCAAATCCGACGTAGTTCGATCTTGGTGCATAAACTTGGCATATTGATTGTGTGTACACACTTAAAGGTTTCACCTAAGGTATCATGTCGTATCCCATTCTAGCCTGTAAGGTACCGTTGTATCCCGTGTCTAGGGTCGGTGAAGAAGGCTGTGATTTTCTGGGATGTGGAGCTTGGCAACAAAAGGCTTGAATAGTGGACCGTCATTCTGAAGGTTCATTTTGTGGTGTTAAGGCTAAGGGCTATGGCTTCTGATGTGGTTGGAAATGGTGTCTCGGGTTTAATGAAACCCGAGTGCAAATGGGTTGGAAAATGATGTGGGTTCAAATTTCCATGTCTGGACCCTAAAGGCTGGGTGTAACAACACAAGCGGAATAATTCTCAAAATTCCCGACTATCCCCTCAGAATCGTCTCGGGAAGGACTTAGAGGGTAAAGAGGTTACTACTTACGCTTTTGGGCTTCGCCCATTGAACCTCAACTATGGGTACTTGACTTGAATTCTGGCTTCTGTAACTTCGACATTCAACCAAAAAGCATTCCGCAATAACTTCAACATCTTTTTTCCTTTTTTCTTTTTCTTTCATCTTTTTTTTTCATTTTTCTTTTTTTTCATTTTTTTTCATCTTTCCAATTTTTCTCTTTTTCTCATTTCTCATTCTTTTTCATCTTTTTTCTCTCTTTGAAAATGATCTTCTATTCATTCTCTTAGTCATAAATGGATACACCTTGAAAACTGGGCTTCGCCAACTAATTTGGGTAGGAACTAACAATTCCTTGTTAGAACGGGTTGATATCTTCTCTCTTCGAGATGGGATGATTTTGTTGGGGAAAAGGCTTGCCTTCCATCATCAATAGGGGAAACAAGGAGCTAGTCCGGGTTTGTCATAGAATCATCTAAAAGCTTGTCACAAACATTGGTTCAGATGGAGGTTTTCTACCACCAGACATGGAATAGGTAAGGGAATCAAACACGGAATCCTATTGTACCTTACATTTTGAAACGGGACATATTTCCACCCCAGGGATGCCTTTGAGTGTGTTGTGCATTTTATCATGTTTTGGAAAGATTGAGGATTGGAAACAAGACATATTTGGAAACGAAACTGCGACTTTTTATTGGAAAGGCAAAAGCTTAACAGACTCGAAGGAACGACTCCTAGGACACACCCTAGGTCATCGCGGAACAAACGACTCAACTTCAAGGAAAGAAAATCCTAGACTCGACTCGACTAAGATAACAAAACAGATCCCGACTCATAATTTTCAAATCTAGTTTTGAGCTTTCCCTTGTTCAGTTGTCAACTTAGATGCTCGGCTCTTGTCCTTGATCCCTGTGATGGTTTGCCTCCATCCCGAGGTAGTCCTCTGAGGATCTACGCCAGTGATGAAGGTTGGTGAATCGAATTGTCTTTTATTAACTTCGTTAATGAGAGGAGAACATTCTAGAGCAAGACCCCCGACTTGAATTTCATTCTTCGGGTTAGATAAGAATTCAGAACAATCCACAAATATATTCCCGATAAACACTCCTTTCCGGTGACATGGGCGGATAAGATGGGAATAATCGACATTGTCTTCGACAGAAACAAAGTTGGCGTGATCGCCAAATGGATTGGTGATGTTATTGGGTTTAACAGTTGGGATCGGAAGTGTTCCATTCTCGATCATGTCTTGGATTTCGTGCTTCAGTCGATAACACTTTTCAGTATCATGGCCTTTCCCTTGATGAAAGGCGCAGTAGGCATTTGGTTTACACCATTTACCTTGTTGATCAGCAGGAGGGTCCGGAGTTGGACCAATAGGTTTCAGCTTTCCTTGGGCTATGAGCCTTTGGAGAGCGTATGTATAAGTGCATCCGATATCGGTGAATTCCCTAGGTGTTTGGCGCTGCGACTTCTTCGATTGCCCTTCTAAGAGATTGATGGCTTCATCAATATGGGCCGTTGCTGGGGCCATGCCCTTAGACGATGAGGCCCCTTGGTATCCTTTTGGCTTCTCAACGTCTGCCATTCGGACGTCATCTTCTACCTTTATCCCGATTCTTATCAATTCTTTGAAAGAACCGAAATTCTGGTATTTCAGAGCATTACGGTAAACAGGTCGTAGATTCTTTACGAACTTATCTACCATTTCAACTTCATCAGGCTTCTTGGCTAACTTCACGCTTTTTCAGCGCCATCCGGCAAGGAATTCAAGATAAAGCCTTCTCTTTTTTTCTTTCGTGTCATCACCTCCAATGTTCTTATGTTGGTTTGAATCTCGACATTATCAGCATAGTGCTTGCAGAACTCCACCGTAATATCTTCGAAAGTAGGGAAGTTCTTAAGGTCCAGATTATAGAACCACGCCTTCGGGTGTTCATCAAGAGATTGAGCAAAAATTTCAGAGAGCATGTCAGCAGGTACTCCCTTCAGTGTTAAGTACCCCTTATAGGCCTTAACATGGTGGACTGGATCTTCGGTGCCCTTGAACTTTGGGATGTCAGTGAGTACCATGTTCGTGGGCAACTTATCCTGAACTGGGGCATAGGCCCTAGCATTCTCATAGTGAATGTTCTTCCCCTGGGAGAGTTTCAAACGGTCTTCGATGAACTTGAACCGTTGTTCCAGATCAGTCAGTGGTGGAGGGGAATCTTCACCCAGCTTAGATTCGATTGCATCCATTCGGGTCATCATGAGGTTCACGGCCTCAGTGAGCTTGTTAACAGCATCTTCCATTGCTTGACGTCGGGTTTTTGGCGGCCTTTCTACAAGAAAACCCCGTACTGAGTCAATATTTAAAGTAAGAGCCCCTGCACACTTAAGGACACGACCCCAACTTGACTCAAACAAAGACTCGACTTGAGATCGATTAAACAAGGGTTCGACTCACGGTTTGATTTAGACATCGGTTCACTTTAGACTCGATAAAACGACATGACTCAAACTGTCATAACTCGATTCTAAACTGGACTTGGTGTGACTAAACCCGTGATTGGGCTAACACAACCCATGGGTTCGAGTGAAAAAACGTCCATAAGGGCCTAGCTTGGACGTTTTTTGTGGACTATCCTAAACCAAAAGGTCGACCAACATGACTCAAAGCCCAAGAGATGAGCTTGGGTGACCCAACAAGGTCGTGTTCTAGACTCTTGGAATGAAAAAACGTCTAGCCTAACACGGCCAGGACCCGGACACGACTCGACGCATTTCATGCTTGGTTGAGGTTCGAGAAACATTTTGGATCGGATTTTAAAAAAACGAATGATTGATTTGAAAACGAGATTTGAAATGGGCAGCATGCCGGCTATAAAAGCTCATTTTGGGCCGAAAATTCTAGTCCTATTTGGGCAGCATTCCGCGTTTTTAAAACCATGCTAGTTTGGAAATAGGTTGTTCAAAAGTTCGGTTTTGAAAAGGACATGGGAATTTTCGAAAAAAAGACTTGGGAAAACAAATTGCACATTGTCATTCTCATGTTGTAAGGATGTATGCTCCTAGACATCTCTAAGTCTCGGCAAGTCTTCTACGAGAAGGTCTATGCCCTCCATCCTTTTGCGGTCTTATAGAGCAAGGTGTCTTAAGGTAAAGTACCTAGAAGATCGTCCCCACCATCAAGAACCACGCGAGGCGAAGTGGAAGCGAGCAATGTGCAGCTTCCTGGCATAGTGGGACGTCGCCCCCCACGCATCACGAAGAAACGCTGGGACGGCCCGGGCAAGTCCTTAAGGGTTTATGCATGAATCGTAGCACTATGAGTAATGTTTTACTTTCCAACACTTTCTTTTCAAGTTTCACCTCGGAGGAAAAGACCCTAGAAACACAGTGTAACTAGTCCTCCTTTCCCAGTGAGTCGCCAAACCGTGGACAAGGCCCTCGGGAGGCTGCGTCCGCGGGATCCACACCCGGCATAATCGACTCGAGGTTCTTTCGAATCGAATTAAGACATATTAGAGTCGCCACCAAGTTTTTTTGGGAACTTGGAACCGTTCAAGTCAACTTTACACCTTTCATCGAAAAGCATAAAGCCAATCGACTACGAGTGATTAAAGATAAAGACTTGTACCCTATATCACTCGATTTGAATGACTCTCGTAATCCAATGGTATTTAGACGGATCCACAAACCATAGATCTTGAGTAAGGGGTGAGGGTACGTGTTGGGAAGCCCATAAGGACACCCAACCCCGCCCGTCGATAACGGCCTCTACTAAGTCAAGTGTCGGATTTCAAACAAGGTCATAGCTACGTACGATGTATGATATGCAAACGTTGTTTTAACCCTATCATGTGACAACAATTTCTATGTCGTTTTAGATGCAACTAAACTAACTTTGTCAAAGTTGTAATTTAGCATGTGGGTTGATTGATCTAAGCAACACGTAAAGCAAACAAACAAGGCTTAAGGGGGAATGGGGGAGCCGTTGGGATCTACCTATTACAAACCAGGCATTTCATGCCGACACAACGATAAATAAATTACAACTCGATCTAATTACAATTGCTACATACAACTCAAAACACGACACAAAACACACGGCCATTGGGCCTTGAAAACCGTGCACATGAGGGTGGCCCACGGCTCACATGACCCATGGTCCTTGGGTCACTCCTCGTAATGCGTGCTCGCGCTTAATCTCATCGAATTAGACATAAGGCTACGCACCAAAGCATGCATTAGCATAAACCGGGCCATGTTGCTTTCGACAACATGCGGTTTACTACGCTCCTACAAGCATTGGGGAACAACCGTCTAACCAAACAAGACCAAGGTTTTTTGAAGAGGTTTTGACTCAAAAGAAGTAAAACAAACTCGAAAATTACAACTCGATAAACAAACGATAAATTACAAGCTAACAAACGACAAAGAACAAAAGGTAAAAAACAAGCGAGACAAAGAAAGACGTGGCTAACCCCACGGCCTAAAGCCACGGCCCAAACCAACGGCCAAGATAAGGTCAACCTAGTTCCTAAGTTAAGTTCATTGGTTAGATCGAATGTTTGCGAAAAGGGATAGGAAACAAGTTAGAAAACGAGTTAGAAACAAAGTTGATTGATCATCGCGCAAAGTATGTTATTCTACACGGCCTAAAGGTCCAATTAGGTCAGATATCATAAGATTAACGCTTACTCGTCGAGTGTTAATAGGAAGGTGCTAATCACGCACTCCTATGCTAGCGAGAAATCAAGTGATAAGAAAGATGCGTTCAATTATTTACAGAATTGTTAGTTGATTTTTAAAGCTATGTCGATGCATCCTAATGTGTCTAATTAGGTTATTAAATTAATTTAAAGTCATCTAAATACGTCATAGGTTAACAACCAGAGGTTAAACTAACATACAACGGGTCCTAGGGCATGTCGATTTGGCCGAAACAATAAGGGGGTCGAAAGCGAAGAGCGAAGTTAGAAACTTGTTTTATTTATGCCCTACCTTGAACACGAGGATATGTAAATGAGACGGGGGTGTACGACCGACAGAAGTAGCGGTTTCTTTTCCCATCTCAAGTCAACGCGGGTGTTCATGGTGGTGCTTTAACTCATACTCGGGCTAACTAGTTTCATAGTTAATTTAAAACAATCGATAAACAAACGAAAAAAACAAACAAAAAAAAAGACAATAAAAAACGAGCATAAAACAAACGAAATAAAAGGGAGAAGAGGAGGATTTGATGCACCCTCAACCTACCTGTATCGTTGACACCGTCTTGGGTCGTAATCGATGGTAGATTTTATCTCGAGAGGCCGTCGTCGACGAATAATAAAGCAAACACGCGTTTTGGAAACTTTCTGGACAGCGATTTTCAAACGATGATATCTCCCTCGTTTCACGACGAAAATTCGATTCGAAAGATGTTTTGAAAACTAGAAAGAAAGGAGAACAGGAATCTTAAAGCAACCCCTGCTCGTTTTGGGTTATTGGGCACGAAAAACGAGCACAAACAGAACTGGACAGACAAGAGTAAACCGCGAAAACAGAGTGTTATTTCACTCTGTTTTTCGAGGGATTTCGTGTACTCTCAAGGGCAATTTGGCTCGTAAATCTTTGTCTAATGTGTAGATGGATGTTATGTGGTTAATTAGGAACAAGAAACTCGAATTTTTATGAAGGTTTGATGGAGGAACGAAAGGGTTTTCGAAGAGGACACACAAACAGTTCAGTTTGTGTGTCGATTTTGTTTAGGGTTTTTGAAGGGTGTTTAGGGTTTGTTTCTGAGGTTTAAAGCTTGTGTGTGATGGTTGGATGTATGGAGAACTTAGAGGAATGAATGTATGGTGAAGGGGTGGTATTTATAGGGAGTTAAAGTAGGTTAAAAGAGAGGAGGAGGCAGTCGGGCTCAATCCCGTATGGCTGCTGTCCATCGGTTTTTGTGAGGGTTTGAGGGGGGTTTTCTTGGTGATTAAGCTAGGATAATATGGGTAGGATACTAGGGTATGGGTTAGGGTTAATGGGTACGGGTCTTGGTAGTGTTTGGAGCGGGTTTGGGCTCGCGAATTGACACGCGAAAACAGGGGACTGCATTGGTGTTTTGCGGGCTGCTTGTGGCCTGTTTGGGATGAGAATTTGGGCCGCTTGTGAGGGAGTTCGAACATGGGTTGATGGGTATTGGTATAGGTTGGTTAGTGTACTCGAGATTCGTGCCAATTCGTAAAGAAAACGGGCTCAAAAACCGAGCTAAAATCGAGCTCAAAAACACATGTTCGAAACGAGTTCTTTTCGATTTTCAAATCCATTTTTCAAATCAATTAACACATTAAAATAAATGATTTTTCAAACCAAATATACTCACAAAATGATTTTTCAAATCAAATATTTATTTTATTTTCAACAAAATAAACTTGGGAAAATAAATTCAAAATAAAATAAAATAAGTTGAATTCACCTAAAAAAAGCCATAATTTAAATATCATTTAAATTAATAAAATGAACTCACTTAAAAAAAACATTAATTTAAATATCATTTAAATTAATAAAATACTTCATCGACGACGCCCATTCTACATCGTAAAACGAGCTCCAAATAATGACAATGACAACTAAAGAATACATGTGTCCTATCATCATCGGGTGTTTGTCGGGTTCTCTATAAATTCCAATATCGACGGATACGGGTATCTACAGACCTCGACTTCACAACAACTTGATGAGGTATTTAATTAAGTACGCTTTTATTTTTATTACTCCAACTAGGATATGTTACCTTTGGATTTTTTATTATTTTAATTATCTACTACATGTGTAGGCTGGTGGTAGTAGCACAAAATCAAAGACTCATTCTTTCCCGGACCTGAAAGTTAGGACTTTAAACTCCACACAATATAAAGGGAAGGATTACATGCAAAAAGTAAGAACGGTGACGATGATGAGACTGCATGAGGAGGCTGGCCATCGCATAGCCACCGAGCAAGTGATAGTTATTCCGCTCGAGGAGGATATTCTAGGGGCTGAGCACCAAGCGCTTATATCATGGGATCTGCTAGCCGTATGGGCTGGCCTAGACCAGATTGATATATCACACATATTTGTTTGGATGAAGTAAGTTTCTTAATAAATAATTTCATAGTCTAATATTCTGACTACTAGATAGTGTTTTAAATACCGGAATTAATACCGTAATAATGTAGGATATTGAAATTGAGAGTGATCCCCGAGAAGAATATTCCATCTGATCTATACGGATTCTTGTGCCCCTATGTTTTATCTTTATTTATTCCGGATTTCTCGTTCGAACAACGGGTAGATTATATTGCTCAAAGAATTGGCGACAACCAAGAAGCCGATTTTTGGCGCTTATAATGAAAAAGGGTAATAAACAAATTAATATTACGTTTCCCCCTACAATTGCATTTTCATACCTAATATATGTATTTGTTAATAATGATGATGTCTCTTGATGTAGGACTCATTGGGTGCTAGCACCATCATCATGCCGACAAGGAATACAGTTTTCTGGTTGGACTCTTTACATCATCAACCAAGCGAGACTTTTAAGCACTTGATTAATATGTAAGTTTATAATACTGATTTATTTATAATAACATTTTCATTTTTTATTTATAGAAAAAAGTTCTTTCATATTTTTGCCCCTAAAAAAATTAGTTTCTGCCTCCTTTTTTATTTTTTAAAAAAGGGCCTTTAAGAAGAAAAGAGCAAACGAGCAGGATCAACCCACGGAAGATTCTGATGTTGGCCCTGATTTTATTACGATAACAGGGGTACGTGCTCAAATACAATAACATTAAGTGCAAAATCTGTGTTTAATACTAATACAATACCTAAAGTTCAAGATTATGATGTGAGCCTTCTCTCGTCTGTTTTTTTTATGTAATAATAGGCCCTCGCCAGCCGGATAGCATACAATGTGGATACTACGCTTGTCGGTTCATGTTGGAGATTATTAGGCGAAGATATCTCGTTATTCCAGACAAGGTTAGTAATAATTTAAACATGTGTTTATTACTTTTTTTAAATTAGAGCTAATGTTGTCTTGCTGCTTCGCCGCTATATATACCATGATGTTGCTAATGTTGTCTTGCTTGCTGCTATATATACCATAATGTCTTCTCTTTGTTTTTTCCGCAGTATGCAATCAACCCGTCACAACAGATTGAGCAGTACTCAAGTGTAGATATAGACGAGGTAAGAGACATGTGGGGCAACTACGTCTTAGAATATATTTAGAAATGCATGATACTCAGAGTTTAGATCAACTTATTAGTAAATTTTTTGTTGAAGTTAGGGAATGATTAGTTCATGTAAATTCAACTCCTTGTAAGTATATATATATATATATGATGCAAATTTCTTTGTTGTGGTTGAATTGAATCTATTGAGTTCGATGAACCCATTTGTGATTTATCTTTGTGTCTTTGGTATATGGTGTCTTTGACATATGCAGGTTTTTGAATGGCATGAAACAAATTTATTTTTTCAAAACATTAGGAGTTTGTAATAAAAACGGTTACTAGAAAAAACCGTTGTGAATACCTTTCACAACGGTTAATAAAAATAACACCGTTGTGAATGACATTCACAAATACCCGCGCATAATATTCAACAACGGGTATTAAACAAAGAACCGTTGTTAAAAGTCTTCACAATTTTGGAGGTAAAATTACAACAACGGGTATTAAACATAGAACCGTTGTTCAACAACGGGTATGTACCATAAACCCGTTGTCAAAAGACTTCACAATTTTGGAGGGAAAGTTACAACAACGGTTATACATACGACAACCGTTGTTATATTATTCCCTCCAAAATTTTGAAACACTTTCCACAACGGAGAACACCCAACAACAACGGCTTTTAACCGTGGTGAATACTTTAGACAACGGTTTCACTAAATAAGCAAACCGTTGTAAATACCTTCTACAACGGCCGCTTTAACAACGTCCGCTTTTTTATTTTACAACGGTTTTTACCCGTTGTTATAGGCTGTATCTGTAGTAGTGTATGTGCTATTGTGCTTGAGGAATTCACTTTAAAAAGTACCCTTCTGAAATTCAGGACCGACAATCTGGTGATGACGAAGCAATGGATTTGGATGAGACATTTTACACAGCTCTCGAGTATGGGTTGCCTCCTACTGGTGGCTGGGGCATGGGTATTGTTAGATTAATTATGTTGCTCACAGATTACCAAAACATAAAGGTTCGTTTATGTTACAGTTTGCTCGCTTACCACGTACATTATGTTGTCGAAAAAGTTGTTCATCGCTTTGTGTAAATATAATGGACATTTGCTCTGTTACTCTGTGTTGCTACTGCAGGAAGTCCTGCTCTTCCCCGCCATGAAGCCTCAAAACGAGCCATCAACTAAAGCCTCAAGGTACTGTTCTAGAAAAAGTTACTCCGTAGTATGTTGCATGCTATTTCTGGTAGTTGTTAGAGATGAGACATGATATCGTCTGGATTTCACTAGGCCATTTAGACAATCCTAACTGACAATAACTGATGCTTAACAGGTTACGACTTGTGAGCTTGCAGTTACTAACTATTGTGTATGATGCCATGATGGCTTTGATTCCGTCGTAATAATTTTGTTGTGTTGTGACTTGTGAGCTTGCAGATACTATTGAAGAAGGCTGATACATTCAGAAGGTGTATTGTGTCATTCGTGTGTATGCTTTGCCGTGGAAGAGGGCAAGTTTGTGGCCTCATCACGACTCACAGCCTAGGCTACGAAGAATGAACAGGAACGAAGCTATGTGAGGAATGAGTGGTAAGAAGAATATTAGTAACAAGCAAAGACTACGTCAGATTGAAGCCAAAAGCATAGAATTCTATTGCGGTGACCCATTTTTTATATATGTTACCATCGAAAAAAGAGTGATATATAGTCACATTTGAACGCTGTGTAATTTATATATCTACTTATCTTTTCTTTGTGCGGTTAGTAATTATGATGCTGAACCGATGGTGAAGAATTGTGGCATCACAATCAACAATAACTTCACTGAAATTGATACCTGTGTTTTCCCAGCTCCTAAGGGCTAAGGAAACAAACCCCTTCCTCTGAAATTTATATTTATCCACAATATTTGTTAATCCAATCTTCTTATTACCTCCTGCGTTCGTGGCCACTTTACACGCCAAAATGTGTGACTTGGATTCAGTTTAAAGCTGGAAATGGTGACGACTTCTTCCCTCGTAATGGTCGGTGGAATTTCAACAATAAGGCTTCACTCTCACGATGCGTATTTTTGGGTGGAGATTGTTGGAATATGTGTCCTCCGACAATAATGCGATCACGACTGTTAATCATGATGATCACATGTTTAAATCTCATTATAAAGAATACAATTGGGAAGTAATTTTGTTACTGTCAACTGGTCAACATATATCGGTAATGATTGGTTGACTAGGGTTTGACATTACTGTCGTGCGACGGTGGTGATCAGTTGACCCCCTAGGTCATACCTATAGGGCAACACTCTTAATTGATTATTTAATTAATCGTATAATGTTACGAGTTAATTAAATTACTTGAAAATTGACGGACGATTTTGGAAGTAAAATTTACGTATCAAATTGAAATGTGATTAAATGAGATACGGTCTGAGTAATTGAATTGTATCATTACTCGGATGAAATTAATGTTTAAAGAAACAATCGAAATTGAATGAATTATTATAAATACAATCTGTTGTGATTTATAAATGGTAAAATATTTTGGCACAAGTAATTATGAAATTACTAAGTCGATTTTTTGTATGTGACGTATTTTTATTAATACGTTGATTTTTAATATGTTAAAAATACATAACAAATTTATGTCACATATGACATGTGACATATTGACAATTGACAAAAATAATATGGAATCCATATTAACTAAAAGTGCCGAAAATTGGAGGAGTATTAGGCTAAAATTGTGTTTATATTTTAAATAGTAAACATAATGATTAAAAAGTAAGAGTAGCCATGCAACCCTATTAACCTTGTGAAGACAAATGTGGGCATGCATTGGCTCCCCTAAATCTCCTCCACCCACCCGGTTTTCCAAGAGAGAAAGGCAAGGGTTTTGTCTTATATTTTTGATATACACTACTTTGATTAAGTGTGTGTATTATTCATTCTTCAACTAATCTAAAATAAGAGTTTTAGAGAGATAAAAACTCCCATCTTCTTCCTCCCCAAAAACCGAAATATTCAAGTGTTTTATAATATTTTGGTTCAATTTTCTTCTAGATTAATATTATACTAGTACTTATAATATTAATTTGAATTAAGAGAAAGCCTTGGGTATAAAGCTTAGGGAGAGATCCTACACTTGGATCTTGGTTCATCCATAAGGGAAAGCTCAAGAACAAGAGAGAAAGGTGATCTCTCTTGTGCCCATTAAACCGAAATCATCAATGTAAGGACATGATTTCTCCTCTATTTTTATATTGTTTGCATGCATAAAATCCACATTTAATTTTATGACAAATTAATTTCGACATATATGAGTATGTTAGTATGTATATGAATCTACATTTCTTTCAATTGGTATCAGAGCCACGGTTGTTTGCATGCAAATCGGTTAAAAGTTTTTCCGAGTTATAAGAATAACAAATAAAACTTGTAAAATTTGTGTTATTATGAAATATCACGAAATTAATTCATGCATGTTAATATTTCTGGTCCTAAAATATTTTAGGATATTTTGGTTAATTTTACGGATTTTTATTGTTCATAATTTACAATAATGGCATTTAAATGTGATTTTATGAGTAAAAATGTCATTTTTGGTCTAAAATTAGCTATACTTCGAATTTTAAGTTGATTTTTGGATATGTTGTCACATATATTATTTTGAGATAACCTGTAAAGTTTCATAATTTTTGGACTTGTTATGCTCGAAAAATGAATTTTTCATTATTAAATTCGGATTTAGGTGAAAAATAGGTTAATATGAGTTAAATTTCGAATCTGGTCATAGAAAATTAATATGTTGTCACATGCAATTTTACAAGATGTGTGTAAAATGATTGGCTATAAAGAAGTCTTTTTGCATGATTTATGGATTTTTGAAGAAAAATAGCATAAATAGTGACATTATTAGTGAAAAATTAATAAAACATAATCTATGACTTAGGAAAAACGTCTAATGTTGCATTTTATTATATTTTTCAGATCTAAAAATTGAAAAGTTAATGAAAATAATTTTTCCATGTTTTTATAATTATTTTTATTAAAAATCGATAAACCGCAACATTGTTTTTCCGGAAAAATTTCGAAATTTTTAACCTAAGATTTTGAACATTATGAGTGTTATGGTAATTTTCCAGAATGTTCATGAATTTAAATTTCAAATTTCAAATTTATTTGAAATTGTGTGATTTATTTGAAGTTTATGGCTTATTTTTGTAATTTTTTGGTCCATTTATGAACAATTTTATAAAATATGGGTTAATTATGGTCAAATTATTAGTGAAGACTAAATTTTGAGTCCTAAGAGGTTAGGGTAATTAACTTATGCATAAATATGAGTTTATGTATTTTTGTGATTATAAAATGTTGAAATCACGCAAATCCGTAAAAACCGAGTAATATACGATATTGGCTAATTAAAGGCGATTTAGCATAAAATTGAGCATGTTCATACATATTATAATGCTGCATTTTCTTTATGATTGTCATAATTTTAATTTATGTAATTTTGAATTATGTAATTTTACTTAGTATGGCCTTAGATTTTAATTGGTATTTCCCGAAATGTATGGGAATATCGATTCGGTTGTAATTTTTATTGTGATCTCGTATCACCGTTTTGTAATTTAATAGATTTATTTTATTTTAGTTACAAATGTATAATAGGAAATTATGTATATCATTATGTAATTTAATTCATTCCGGAGTTCCCAAAGACGGATTTCTTCAAGAATGGCGATACATAAAGACGGTGTTACCTCGAGATGCGTGCCACTACCGAAGTTCAACGGACCAATGGAGTTGGTTTCCGAATATGTAATAGATAAATAGTTTTTCTATTTTAGGAAAGGCCATACTAGGATTTATTTATCTTTATGCTTGCATTTTATTTTATGTCACATGCATCGCTAAATCGCCATAACTAAAACATGCATCCTTATTTTATCGAGTTTATCGACCGTGTCAATTATAATTATCATAGTTCACCGCTTTAGTTCACTTAAAACGTGATAGATAATAAATTGACATGACCTCTCGCTAAAACAATCAATTGAGACATAGCCTTACCAAATAGTAGAAACCATGAAAACCTATTTCGCGAGGGAGTGCACTCGGCCCTACCGGGGTACAAACCTTGTTACGTAGGGGAAGTGGGTGATGAATGTTAATCCACCGAATTCATGTTGATGAGGGATAAATCGGCCCTACCGTGCCCAAGTTGATATGGATTTGGATCATGGACACATTTATTCGAAATTTGGATTGAACTCAACAAAAGTTTTTGATAAGGGATGTATCGGCCTTACCGTGCCCTTGTTGAATGTGTTTTGGGCTAAAGATAATCGTTAAATGTAATGTTATCGACCAAGAGTTCTAAAAGTAGAATCGATTAAACGTTAATCCACCGAGTTATATTGATAAAGGATGAATCGGCCCTACCGTGCCTAAGTCGATATGAATTTGGGTCTTGGAATCATTTATCTAGTTGGGTAGAGGTCACTAGAAAAATGCATAAAACTTGTTTAAATCATACATTTTTACGAGTATTATTAAAACGTCAATTGTTTTACTCCTTATATTTTGTTTTGTAGACCACTTCTTTTTCATAACAAATGGCAACACCAACACCAACTCCTAACGCCACACCTCTCGCTACTTCATCTTGGCTCCGATCCTTTATGGATCGTTGTAAACTTGAAAAGAATGGGTCAAATTTCTCCGATTGGGATGCCCAACTCAAATTAGCCGCCGAAGGTGACGACAAGCTTCGTTACCTTACCGAGGCCTCTCCACCCGAACCCTCCACTAGGTCCACCGCGGCCACTAGGGAAGCATATGAGGCTTACCAAAAGGAGTCCTCCGCAATGAAAAATGTCTTGATATTTGCGATGGAGGCGGACCTCCAAAGGAGAGCCTTTAAAATGGGCAATGCTAATGAGATTTACTCCAAACTTGTGACCATGTTTTCACAAACTCCGCGGATCGTCCAATATGAGGCGGCCGCAGCATTTTTTGATCTCGACTTCAAAGAGGGCCAAAAGGTTAGCCCTCATGTGCTCAAACTCATGGAGCTTGTCGAGACCTTGAAAATTCAAAAGGTTGAAATCCCCAAAGAACTCATCGTAGATAGGATTCTACACTCCTTGTCCAAAGTCAGGGCATATGTGCAATTCCGGGTGAATTTTTACATGCAAGATAAGGACGTGTCTCTTGAGGAGTTGCACAAGTTACTTGTGCAAGCCGAGAGGGACATGGGGTTAAATGTGAACCCTCCCAAGGATGTGCTTAATATAAGCACTAAGAGTAAGGGGAAGTTCAAGAAGAATGGGAGAAAGGGCAAGAAGCAAGCTCCCACATTCACCAAAGCTAAGTCTTGTGAAGCTAGCACCTCCAAAGTCAAGAAGGGTCCTCTTGATAAGTGCCATTATTGTAATGGCATGGGACATTGGAAAAGAAATTGTTTCAAATACCTTGGTGATATCAAAGCTGGAAAGATCACTCCAGTAGGTAAATGACTAACCTTCTTTTATGTTTCTAATTCAACTATGGTAATATGATGCAAAGTTGTGATAATGTATCTCCCTTTTTATTGTAAATAGGGCCTCCACCAAGCAAAGACAAGGGAAAAGAAAAGCAAGCATAAGAAACCATGGAGAAGCTAAGGATAGCTTTTATGGAGCTTTGCTTTTCATTGTCTTATTTTAAGTTGTGTTTTGGATTTTAGAACTTTATGTTTCCGTGTTCGACATGGAAAAGTATTTTGGATAATGGGTTGTATTTTGGATGATGGTGACTTGGTTTGCAACCCAAGTCACCCGTTTTATCATTTATCCTTTCATGTTCTAAAATTCATCTTTAAATGCTTGCACTTTGAAACATAAGATTAGTCACTTAAAGTGATCTAATAGACAAATATAATGACGGGTTTCATTATATGTCCACATGCTTAAGGCTTGTGTATGATCATTTATGAAGCGATTTTGAGTCTATGAACTCTCATAAAGGAATGTCAATCACCAAGTACACATATGATAACTATTAGTCTATCTATGAGATAGTTCTCCTTATACTTCAACATCATTAATTTGTGTCTCATATGTTATCTTTGAATATATAGTGTATTTATTCTAAAGATAGAGTGGGAGAAAAATGAGGACACAACACACAAGGCAAGATAAAATTGTGTACTTGTGTAAATAAAGATCTACGCAAGAGAGAATGATTTGAATGAAGGTATATCTATTTACATAGTATGCCGAATAGATGAAATCTATGGTCTCAAGTTAAGTTCTATATGACTAAAGAAGACCAAGTGTAGTAAACATAAGAGAATATTCTCAAGATAACTACACGAGGAGACCAAAAGAAAGTTTTGGAAGAAAAATGACTAATGTAAAGTCTTAACAAGTTTTTGACTAAGTTTATGAAACATTTGACCAATAGTTTAAACCTTGAGATTTACTTAAGAGCCTAAATGAATCATAGTAACACAAATTTTACAAGTTTTATTTTACAAGTTTTATTTTGACTAAGTTTATGAAACATTTGACCAATAGTTTAAACCTTGAGATTTACTTAAGAGCCTAAATGAATAATAGTAACATACTAGTTATGATCGAGTTGCAAAGATTGATATACCGATATCTTCAATGGCCAAGTCTTAACCACGCAAATGTCATTACTTAACCTCACTATGAAATGGTTAAACCTCCTTCCAAAAGGATATTTACGAAGGACGTATTCTAGATATTGTTTATATTTGAATAATGACATTACTACACATCATTATGACATGAGTGTGTTGGAGATTTAAAATATCTTTCCGTAAGGTTAAGATGAGACCACTTCAAAATAGGTATTTTTAAGGGATATGATGGGAACATATATGGTTCTATCTTAATAACTTGGCAATGCAATTTATACTTCAATTCTTGAATAAATTTCGATTGAGAAGTCAATTTCGAAATGTGTAGAATTGAGTGGGAGTTAGGAAATTCTCATGTGAAGACATGGAATTTAGTGGGAGCTATCATCCTTTGAATATTTACGACTCATCACTCATTAAAGAATGACGAGCTAATACCTTCTTTCATAAAGAAGCTTTTGAGTTTTCAATTCTGGATGAAAATGGACAATGATGAATCCAATTACATCAAGGGATGTTGGATTAGTATTAAGAGATACACATCGTATCAACATTCACATAGGTTATTCATATAGATGAAAATGGAATTACCATTAGCAGTCATGGTCGTTCATTGAATCTATGAACGGTTGATCTCATGATTATTAGTAACTAATGTTTCCGCCATTAGAATAATCATGTACATGTCCAATTATAAATCATATGCATAAGAGCATGATGATGTTGGAGCGAGGTCGTCACTCATCCAATCAAACACATTTATAATACTCAACATACAACTAGCTAGTGGTAAGTCGAGGTCGATCCATGGGACGGTGTGCTTTGGGTTCTAAGTCTATCTATCTCAATTTATGCTAGTGTCACAATTTGGTTGGGTTTGTAGTTGTGTCTAGACTAATGCAAACAATAAAGTAAAGCAAACAATAAAGGGAAAGATGTAAACAAATGATTAAAAGTGCTAGGGTATCATGGGGTCATGGGGGATTCATGGTGTTGATCATACAAACATGTTTACAAGGTTGCAAGCAATTAATGTTGTGGAGGAACCGAGTTGGGTTATATCTTACGGTTCTTAGGAAGAGTTGGGTCCCGGAGCCGAATCGATTAGATTGTACAACACCTACAAGTCGACTTACTTTCCTCCTAATCAACTTCTATGCATGGTCTAACAAGACTCGAGTTGGTTTATATCTTACAAGTCAAGTTGAGTAGATAAGAGATGGTTGTAAATGCAAGGATTCATAGGCTTAGCATTTCATCAAACACAACATGTGCATAAAGTTGACATCACAACAAGCAAGCAATTTAATCATGTGAACATATTAGATTAAGCATGAATCAATCCCATGTTTGTTTCCCCCAATTACCCACTAATCCTAGCTAAGTAACTACTCACTCATTATCATGGGAAACATGTCATTAATGGTGTCAATCATCACAACAAGTATAAACATGATAATGGAATGAAGAAATGAACAATAAAGAGTAAAGAGTAAAGGAATTATACCAACTTAAGATGATCCAAACAATAAAGCAAGGAATAATAGAAGAAACTTGATGATTGATGGAAGGTTGTCAATCTCCCAATAATAACCCAATAATCTTCAATTACCCAATAATAAACTTGAATAATGAACTTGAACAATAATTAAAGAGAGATTAATGTGTAATTTGTGGAAAGATTAAAGAGTAATCTATTCTAATCTACTCCTAATCTAATCTAAAGAAGGATTTTCTACTCTAAAACAACATGCTTGATTAATTACAAAGATGGGGTATTTATAGTGGAAATTAGGTGGATGCATTAGGGTTAACTAAGGGCTAAACTAGTAATTACACTTTTTAAGTTGAGCAAGGAGACTCCGGGATTCTCCGAGAGAAGGGCTTCTCTTATCGTTGCTAGAAGAATGAAAACGTCTTTGTGCTACAATCCGTGCGGATGGGAGTCGGGACGGCCGGATCTGGACTGAGGGATCCGAGCGGATTCTTGGGCAAGACGCTCGGATTGGCGAGGGGAATCCGGGCGGATTGTAGGGAATCGGGCGGATTCTCTTCCGTGAAATTTCTTGTTTTTCCCAGCCGGAAGACGGGCGGATTGGGGACAATCCGGGCGGATTGTAGGAATCCGAGCGGATTTGAGGGAAAGACGCTCGGATTGTAGCAAGGGAGGAATCCGCTCGTCCCGAGCGAAATATGGGCGTCCTGGGCTTCAACCCGAGCGGGTTGAATTTGACCCGAGCGGGTTGAGCTGTATCTTGAGCTCGGATTGTAAAACGGACGTTATTTCCTCATCCGGACTCCTATTGGAGTGATTCAAAAGCCTAGATCACTTGATTTTTCGATGCCGTTCCATCTAGCATATTTTCAGAGCCAAAGGAGCAACCCTTGGTTCGGTTTTTGAGCGATTTCTTCTTGTAATGCCTTCCCTCTCGTCATTCTTACTTTTAACCCTTTGATCCTTCTACATACACTTTATTCCTACATCTTTGGTCATCATTCTTGCCTCCTCTTCATACTAGTCCATCTAATATCATCAATAAGCTTCCAAATATGCACGAAAGACGGGAATTTCCGCCTTATTCTCTCCTTTTCTACAAAACATATGAAATGCGATAGAAAAGCAAATAGGAAGGTTTTGACGGATAAAATGGCCATGAAATGTTATAATAGTATGCAAAATAGGCTCAATTAGGGGACTAAATGTGCGCTAATTATGGTCACATCAAATATCCCCAAACCGAACCTTTACTCGTCCCGAGTAAAGAGGTGACAAAAACTAGACCTTTATTTAAACTATCCTACTAATATAGCCGATATGAGACAATTAGCGGGTCTCACTCCGCCCCTTCAACTCACAACAAGACAACCATGAGGTAGGATGCCTTCTTGCAAGGCAAGGTGGGTCTTGCCAAAATGGCGACACATCCAAGCATTAAAGCACAACAAAATCAAGTAATGGATGCATCTACAAAAGGATATAGCCACTTTCCTCATCTAAGTGGCGGAAATTATCTACAAGGGAAGCAATTCAAGGGTACACAATCCTTCATAGATGCAATTTGTTCAAACTACTAAGCCTAGAAGGATACCAATAAATCACCTCCAAGTTGTGTCAAGCTAGGGTACATTTGTCCTCAATCGTTAAATGCTTTTGTCAAGAGTAGACTCCCTATGGTGTTAGAAACACTGGAGGATCGCGGAATTCCCCCTCTTGCCTAGACAAGAAGAAGGGTCGTCCCCTCTCTACCATGCACAAAAATGGATAAGACGGAAAAGGGATCGATAGTATTTGAGTTTCATTTTGGGAGTTTGCTTTCATTGTTGTTTTTCCCCCAATTTGTGGCATATAACATTTGAGAACACTTTCTTTGCCATTTCTTTTTGATTTTTGGCATTTCAATACTTGACAACTTTTTGCATTTCTTTTTGAATATTTTCAAAGTCACCCCAATTAGTAACGAGGGTGCCTTGTATTTGAAGCTTTAGGAGTTCTATTTTTGCTCCTCTTTTCATTTGATGCATTTTTGCAAACTTTCTTTTCTTTTCTTTTCATTGAACTCAAATTGATTTCTTTTTGTGCCCATTCCCTTTGATGACAAAAATGTGGTAGAACATGGATGATGGATGTATGCATGGTTTCAAGGGTCACCTTGGAGTAAACGGTAGCCAAGGAGTTATCACACCACAAGGTACTCTTGACTAGGCCTTAAACCATGGGTCAAAGGATACTAGCATGAAACATCCTAGGGTGTTTTACAAGTATTCTAACAAGCAAAGTCATAAGAAGAAAAAGCATCTACTAGGGCCCATATACACTTGTCAAGCTTCCCAAATAGACGGTTTCGCAAAATTTTCTAACATGCAAACTACATGCCATTATGCAACTAACATATAAACATCCTAATGCAAATGATTCTACCAACTAGTATGCCATATAAACTAAATGCAAGTCCTAAGTTCACATTGTTTTTACCGCATCAATCAAAATAAAGCTACATAGTCATTAACATAAAGAGGAAAAAGGAGATTGAAAAGATCATACCATGCGGTCTTCAATATCCTCATGTCTCGGATGTGGCGTAGTCAATCAATGTGAACAAGGATAAAACAAACACAATATATACAAGACAATATATACAAAGGAAATGAACTTGTTTTTGGATTTTTCAATTTTTCAATTTTTATGGTTTTTGTTTTTATGAAATTAAAAGACATATTTTTGTGATTTTTCGAAATTTTTCAATTTTTATGCATTTTGGAATATAAATTCCCATCCCCCACTTTATTTTGGACATTGTCCTCAATGTACATGTAGGAGTAGGAATAAAAAGGAAATACATGTTTTTGGATTTTTGATTTTTTTGAAATAAAGTACAAATGCAATGATATGGTATGAATGAATGCATGCTCTAACTAAATGCAATTCTATATGACATATATAACAAATGAATGCAATATAAACTATACTATGTGATGCATGTTTTAAACTATGGTCACTTATGATCAAACCTCCCCAAACCGATTTAAACACTATCTCTAGTGTAGAAAAGAATAGGATTGGTCATTAGTGACTATGCATGAATTCTAGTCTATATGCAACTATCTACATGAATCATGTGAGATATATTACAATGCAACTATACTATATAAACTAACTAATGTAAATGCAATATGAAATATAATACAAATGCAAGCTAAATGTATATGTAAATAACTAAATGCCAGTGGAAATGTAATGCAAAGTGAAAGGAAAGGATATCTTACAAATGGTGGTTTGAGGGAGGACTCCACCAAACTCATTCCTTGTTGCCATGATTATTGATGTTGTCCATGTTGCTTAATGCTCTCAACAACCGGTCAAAGGCTTTTGAATGGGCTTCATATAAGCACAAATAGGAGATTGGCGATGTTAAAACGTAGTTTAGCCATCTTGGCTTGGAATAGAACTTGCCGAACACTCTCGCATTTGTTTTGCCCTTGGCACTTGACTTCTTCCAATGCTTCAAACCAACAAGCACATGATTCTTGTCAATACAATGTATGAAGTATTGCCCATATTCATCCGGAGCCTTCCACTCTTTACCATCTCTTTCAAATTCTATGATGATAGAGCATTGATTCATCAATCCTTCAATAGTAGAAGGAGAGTTCTCATTTCTTTGATGAGGGGATAGTTGAAGGATAAGATGTGGAGGAGTCAACTTCTCACCATTGAGGTCATTCATGCTTTCATTATCTTTACTTTCTTCTTGACCCTCCTTAGAACTTGAACCATTTCCAAAGAAAAGAACTTCAATTTCTTCCAAACTATGATCAAAGAGGCCAACATCATAGTTTTCCTCTTGACCTCTCAATTCCCCAAAGATTGCAAGTTCAAATTCATCAACCTCTTCTTTCAAAGTTTTACCTCCACTCCCATAAGTGAAAAGGGAACACACTTCCTCTACATGGGTCATAGAGGGAAATTGTGGTGGGAGGTCTTCCTCATCATCATCATCATAGGTATCCCAAATTGGAGAAGCAAGGCTAGTGTGTGAGCTAGATTCATTAGACAATTTAGACAAAGTGCTTGTCTCATAATTGGCCTTCAACTCACATTCATCATTGCTCTCCACCCCAACTTCATCATGCTTCAATTCATCATCCACTCTTGGTCCATAATCAATCAAGCACTCCCCTTCCTCAAAAGTAACATCTTCATATTCACATCTATCATGAATGTTTGTAAAGTTGGGTACAAGTTGGAATATGGGGTGTTCAATACTTATGAATTTAGGAGGTGGTGGGGGATTCACAAGAGTAGCTTCATAATGCCATCCAAATTCTTCTTCACCCTCATTATTTTCCCCTTCTTCTTCATTTAGCATTTGGGTGGCTTCCATTTGGGCAATTTGATTTGCCAACTTCTCACCATTAGTAACAATGTTTTTGAGAACATTGTCCCTAGCTTGGCTCTCTTCTAGCATTTTCATGAAGAGATTTTGTTGGCACCTTAACATTTGGAGAACCACACTTTGCATGTCAAGATTATGCTCATTCTCTTGTTGTGGGTACATGGGAATTTGGTGGTATGGGTGTTCATTGTAGGATGACATTTGGCATTGATTGTAAAGTGGGTTTTGGGAGGTTGGTTGTTGTGGATGTTGGATGTGGGGGCTTTGGTAAGAAAAGTTGGGGTAGTGGTTAGGACTTTCATTGTATGAGTTGTAAGGTAGGTTCGTTTCAACTTGCTCCAAAAACTCCCCATACCCATGGTAATCATACTCAAAAGATTCACCACATACTCCATGTGCCAAGCCTTCGGTCATCATCATAACTAGGACAAAGATATAACTACAAACAAGGAAACTACAAGAAAACGGTAAAAACAATCCTTGAGGAACAAGTTCCTCAAGGTTAAAGCAAAATCAAAATAGACAAACAAGCAAGAACTTAATCACATAGCACCATCCCCGGCAACGGCGCCATTTTGATGTTGGAGCGAGGTCGTCACTCATCCAATCAAACACATTTATAATACTCAACATACAACTAGCTAGTGGTAAGTCGAGGTCGATCCATGGGACGGTGTGCTTTGGGTTCTAAGTCTATCTATCTCAATTTATGCTAGTGTCACAATTTGGTTGGGTTTGTAGTTGTGTCTAGACTAATGCAAACAATAAAGTAAAGCAAACAATAAAGGGAAAGATGTAAACAAATGATTAAAAGTGCTAGGTATCATGGGGTCATGGGGGATTCATGGTGTTGATCATACAAACATGTTTACAAGGTTGCAAGCAATTAATGTTGTGGAGGAATCGAGTTGGGTTATATCTTACGGTTCTTAGGAAGAGTTGGGTCCCGGAGCCGAATCGATTAGATTGTACAACACCTACAAGTCGACTTACTTTCCTCCTAATCAACTTCTATGCATGGTCTAACAAGACTCGAGTTGGTTTATATCTTACAAGTCAAGTTGAGTAGATAAGAGATGGTTGTAAATGCAAGGATTCATAGGCTTAGCATTTCATCAAACACAACATGTGCATAAAGTTGACATCACAACAAGCAAGCAATTTAATCATGTGAACATATTAGATTAAGCATGAATCAATCCCATGTTTGTTTCCCCCAATTACCCACTAATCCTAGCTAAGTAACTACTCACTCATTATCATGGGAAACATGTCATTAATGGTGTCAATCATCACAACAAGTATAAACATGATAATGGAATGAAGAAATGAACAATAAAGAGTAAAGAGTAAAGGAATTATACCAACTTAAGATGATCCAAACAATAAAGCAAGGAATAATAGAAGAAACTTGATGATTGATGGAAGGTTGTCAATCTCCCAATAATAACCCAATAATCTTCAATTACCCAATAATAAACTTGAATAATGAACTTGAACAATAATTAAAGAGAGATTAATGTGTAATTTGTGGAAAGATTAAAGAGTAATCTATTCTAATCTACTCCTAATCTAATCTAAAGAAGGATTTTCTACTCTAAAACAACATGCTTGATTAATTACAAAGATGGGGTATTTATAGTGGAAATTAGGTGGATGCATTAGGGTTAACTAAGAGCTAAACTAGTAATTACACTTTTTAAGTTGAGCAAGCAGACTCCGGGATTCTCCGAGAGAAGGGCTTCTCTTATCGTTGCTAGAAGAATGAAAACGTGCTGTGCTACAATCCGTGCGGATGGGGGTCGGGACGGCCGGATCTGGTCTGAAGGATCCGAGCGGATTCTTGGGCAAGACGCTCGGATTGGCGAGGGGGAATCCGGGCGGATTGTAGGGAATCCGGGCGGATTCTCTTCCAGTGAAATTTCTTGTTTTTCCCAGCCAGAAGACGGGCGGATTGGGGACAATCCGGGCGGATTGTAGCAGGGGAATCCGAGCGGATTTGAGGGAAAGACGCTCGGATTGTAGCAAGGGAGGAATCCGCTCGTCCCGAGCGAAATATGGGCGTCCTGGGCTTCAACCCGAGCGGGTTGAATTTGACCCGAGCGGGTTGAGCTGTATCTTGAGCTCGGATTGTAAAACGGACGTTATTTCCTCATCCGGACTCCTATTGGAGTGATTCAAAAGCCTAGATCACTTGATTTTTCGATGCCGTTCCATCTAGCATATTTTCAGAGCCAAAGGAGCAACCCTTGGTTCGGTTTTTGAGCGATTTCTTCTTGTAATGCCTTCCCTCTCGTCATTCTTACTTTTAACCCTTTGATCCTTCTACATACACTTTATTCCTACATCTTTGGTCATCATTCTTGCCTCCTCTTCATACTAGTCCATCTAATATCATCAATAAGCTTCCAAATATGCACGAAAGACGGGAATTTCCGCCTTATTCTCTCCTTTTCTACAAAACATATGAAATGCGATAGAAAAGCAAATAGGAAGGTTTTGACGGATAAAATGGCCATGAAATGTTATAATAGTATGCAAAATAGGCTCAATTAGGGGACTAAATGTGCGCTAATTATGGTCACATCACATGATGATTGATTGGTAAGCCATAATAGAAACGTCATGAATTCTCAAGTAGAATCCGATGAGCGATTTCGGTGTTTGACGGAATACTCCATTATGTGATAAAAGGTTGCACATATTATAGAAAGTCCGAGCACATGTGAGGATTTATGAGAATCCCAGATCTTTCTAGCCTAAGAAAGAGAAATAAGAAGTTTTTGGAAAGATGCTTAGTTGAATAAGAAGTTATTCAAAAATTAATCTTTCCTAGTATAGCTAGGACTTGTGAGAAGTACTAAGCTAAATAATCTTGTCAATTGTTACAAGATTCTACAAAACATATACCTAGTGCATTGTGTGTGGATGGAGTACTTGATCAGTACAAGTTATATCATTCATCACAAATTCGTTCGTTATGTGATAGTCGATAAGAAAGTTCTTTCAAGTTAAAGAACCGAAACCAAGGTCGGGAACCTTGATGTGCACTTGGTAAGATTCATGCTATGAGAAAGAACATGAATGTAAAGGAAATGCAAGTGTAAGAAGTTTGAACACATGGACACATGGGATGTTAAACTTCTATTGCAGTCAATGAGTGTTCACACTTATGATATACATCACAAGGTTGTAATATGATATTGACTACCCGAGTGTGATGTCGACATTTGTCGTTTGAGTTATTATTAACTCACCTTGTACATTGTTATGTCCAAACGGGTTGTAGAGACAATTGAACCCCGTTAAAGTGAACATGGATTAACATTGTTTTTGCCCATAGTTACTTATATGAGGTGACGTCTCGAAGTGACTAGAGTGTGATGCGATTGATGACAAGTTCAAGTGTCATAGAGTCATGTGAGATGACTAGTCGATCACATAGGCAGACTGTTAGGAACATTTTGTCGGGCCTAATGACCGCTTATAGAGTTCTGGCAAATTTATATAGCCTGGTCGTGGCGAGAGCTACTATAGTATTCAAATGAGTCGATTCTTTTGACTAAAGACTATTCGCCTAAGATGGCACAATTTCAGATTAACTTTGATTTGTGTTACTACGACCTTCGTAAATGGGGTCAAATGGGCATATTTTGGGTTATGATGGCTGTGGCTAGTGATGCGTGTCTAAAATATGATGTTTCACACTTTATTCTACACGCATTTCAGAGCTCAAATGTGCTATATATGCCCATATTTCTCTATTTTCCTCTACTTTCGTACTTTTGTACTTGATGCGAAATGTGGAGAATTTAGCGGAAATCAAGCCGAATCCGTCCCCGAGTAAGCTGCATTGCAAATGACGTTAAGGAACCGCTTAAGGAACAAGCTTGGTGCGCAATCCAAGGCCCGAAAGACGAATCCACGAGTTTAAAGAAGTCGAGTAGCGACTAATCCGGTCGATCGACCAAGATATCATCGATCGATCGACCACCTATCGGATCCCGAAGCTCATTATTTTGAGGAGCGATCGATCGACCGATCTGAATAGTCGATCGACGGACTTCGATTCAGACGAGATTTAGAACTCAAAGCCCGTGAAGTTTAGGTTTAGGAAAGGGTTGTTGCGCTTATTTTCTATATAACGTAACACAACTTTCTGTTTTATTATCAAGTCTTTTAGGGATAATTTTACATCAAGTTTTATTTCAGTTTTACATTCAGTTTAGAATAATTAGGGTTCAAGGTTTGCTTCGGTTTTGAGTACAATTTGCTTGGATAATTCGGCCTTGTTCTTTTCCTTCACAATTCTACACGGTATTCTCTTGTTTCTATTTCAAAGTATTTTGCTTATAGTGTTAGAATTGCTAGATCGTTTCCCCAAAGCCGAACCGTTGTTTTATGTTAATTGTTTCTTCCGCCGTTTTAAACATGAATTCAATAGTTAGATTTATCATTGATGTTATTGTTTTTACCCTTAGAATGAGTAGCTAATTAGTTTGTGCTAGGATGTAGGGGAATTATAGTATAGGCGGCGTAGAATAAATTCGGACTGAATCGTATGTCAGTCGATCGACTGCTATGCGTGGTCGATCGACTGACCACGTGAGGTTTTCCTTTCGTTTTAATTGTTTTAATTCTTAATTCGACGAATCGAGTGCACACGACCAGTTGAATGTTTAGGATATGACTGACCCATTAGATCGAGAGATAGGGACAGTTGTTAGATCACCAATTAAAATGACTAAACTATGCTGAGATCGAAAGATAGGTAAAGTTTAGATGATTAGTCACTTTTCAGGACGAGAGTCGTATTAGTGATATTAGGGACTTATAGCGAGATCGAAAGATGCTATTTGTTAAGAGTGGACCGAGAGGACCTCTTTATTTCCCGCCTCATGTGTTTTGATTTAGACCTGTTTAGTATGCTGCCGCCGAAACTATAACGAACCAACCATCCTAGTACCTCGTTTATTCTTGATATTTCATTAATTTACTTTTCTTTTATTGTTATTAGCTATAGACCGAATCAATCAAACCCCCACACAACTGTACCTTAGACCAGATTTAGACAATTGAAATTCCCTTCCTCCCTGTGGTTCGACTCGTGCTACCACTAGCTTCTGTTAGTTTAGCTCGAAATTATAAATATTATTTTTGATACTAAAACGACGGTATCAAATTTTGGCGCCGTTGCCGGGGAGGTAGCGCTAGTTTTAGTTGTTTTCATTTTGGTCTGTCTTTAGCCTCAAGGGAAGACTGAGTACCTTGAGGCAGTTCTTATCTTCCTTTTTTAGTGTTGTTTCGATAGGTCCTACAGGTCCTATTCGCAGTACTTCAGGAGGATTCACCATGTTCCGTTCTTGGGAGCAGCAGGTGGAATTTTGTGAGAGATGCGGTGCCAAGGGGCATGATTCTGCTATCTGCCGAGCAACTATGGACCAAGTTTATGCTTACAGGCAATATCAACAAGGTCATTATACGCCGCCACATCCGTACTATCATCAAGGCTTTCAAGAGCCTCCATATTCTTTTGCACCACCTCCAATCCCTCTTCCCTCTGACGAGATAGCGGATCTCAAAGCTATGATAGAAGAGATTTCGGCCAAAAATCGCAAAGACATGGTTTAAATCGACTCACTCCCGAATGGCCGACCTTTCTTCTCTTCAACGCCTGGAGACAGTGCATGCTATACGCGGTTGTAATGGGTCAACCCCTGAAAAGCCTGCTATGGAAAGGGTAAGCCCGAATAAAGATGAATTGGGAAGAGAAGAGGCTGAACTCTCGGAGCAGAAGAATAGCGTTAGGAGTAGAATTGCTGCATTTGAAAGTCAATCGACCTCGCCTACTACTGATATTGTTGATAAAGATGAGACCGAGAAAAAAGAGACTTTGAATGCCATAACATTGAGGAGCGGGTCTGCTATTTCCGGGTCCACTGTGGCGAAAGACGGTCCGAAAAAGAAGAAAAAAAGACGACGTCACAGCAATTCGATCGATCGATCGAAGTACCCGATCGATCGACTGAATCACGGGTCACAGGAGCTTCTGGAAGTGTACAGACCAGTCGATCGACTGAGGAGGTTGGTCGATCGACCAAGATCACTGCTGATAATGAGGAATTTCGTCCTTTAATGCCAACTAATCTAAGAGACCACTTGTTTCGGGGTACCACGATCCGAAAATATTGGGGGCGGACCGAGTCTTGATGGGTCGATCCGGCTCAAGTTCGATCCGATGACGGTTAATGGCTCACATTTGAGACGGTCTGAAGAAGGGTCGAGCTGCAACAAAGAGAAGGTGACGGACTTCCAGCCAAAGTCCAAGGATGCTGGCACGCGAGACTTAGAGGAGAGGGCTAAATTACTTCTTTCAGCCCCATATCCGGAGAGACTAGTGCCGACAAAGGAACAGGTATCATTTAATAAGTTTGAAAATGTTATTCGTAGTCTGAATGTACAGGTTCCTTTTCTCGAGTTAGTTAACCAAGTGCCCGCTTATACTAAATTTATGAAACAATTGTTATCCAAAAAGCGGTCACTTGAAACAAAGATTGCACACTGTCGCACTTATCGAGGAGTCTTGCTCCTATCTGTCTCACACACGCCCCTAAGTTAAAGGACCCCAGCGGTTTCTCTGTTCCTTGCAACATAGGTACCTTCTCAATTGAGAAGGCATTGTGTGACTTAGGAGCCGATATAAGTGTCATGCCCTTGAGTCTAGCTAGGAAGTTGAATTTGACTAGGTTTGCAGTTACTAGCATGACAGACATGGATGGTCGATCGTTCGCGGTCCGGCCTATAGGAGTCTTAGAGGACATTCTGTCCAAATAGGGAAGTTTTTCTTCCCTATTGACTTCGTTGTACTTGATATACCCGAGGATGCTCATATTCCTGTTATTTTGGGTAGACCATTTCTACACACCTTGCCTGGTGCGATTATAGATGTAGGCTCGGGGACGTTGACCTTTAAAGTAGGAAAAAGTCCATCGTTTTTACTCACCTGCTAAGAAGAAAGACCCGTGTGGCCGGTCACTTGCAATACGGTTTCGAAAAGAAATCGTACTTTGTGCTTCCTGAATTACTGTCTCTATTTCTACTCTCTTTGTGTTAACACCTCCGCCCCAAATTGGGAGCAAATTGGAGGAAGATCTGTCTATTTTCGATATTGCAGGAGCTGGTTTGGGGAAGGGTGAGCTGCAAGTTGCTCCAGCTGCAAAGAAGCTAATCATTTCAAGGGGTGGTCTTGGTTGCCTAAGCTATGGAACTGATGAGGAAGTGGATGACGAGCCGGTCAAAGCAACGAAGTCTGATTTGGATTCTGACGAGTCCAAGGAAATCCTTGATTGGGGAGGTGACCAAGTTGATCCATTGAGTTTTGCGGATGTTGGGGCTGAGAAGAGTGCAGCTGAGAAGATGAGCACTGCTGAGGCTACCTCATGTAGCCAGAAGCCGACGAAGTGGGCCATACCGTGGTCCTTCTTGATCAACTATTAGTTGATCAAGTTCGTTATAAACTTCATTTTATTGCTTTCGAACTATTTTCTATTGCTTTTGGGTGCGCGAAAACTTCGCTTTTACTTTATTTGCTTAGGGTTTTAAGTACTTTAGACTTCGTTCTGGGTTTTGCGCAATTTTGGGCGCGTATTATTGTGCATTTGCAGGTATTTCGAGCTTGTTAGCTCAAATCATTGAGCAATTACGAAGAAATAAGACGCTGCAAGAGTGATGATTTTGATCGATCGATCGCCATCATGGTCGATCGATGAATTTGTTTGTTTACAGAGCTCTTGTTCATGCCACACCGGTCGATCGATCGCCTCTTTAGGTCGATCGACCCCTTCTTCGCTATATTCGTTCACGACCTCTCCCCCTTGTGTTTGTGTTTGGTCGATATGCGGACTTAAGGGAGTCTTCTACTTCACTTTATTTTTCCGTCGAATTCTCTATTTCTTCTATTGTCTCACCTGTGCACAATTTTTCCGCTTTAAAATTGTTTTCTTCGGTCTTATGCGTGGTATTTTCTATCTTTCAGGCACTCTTCTTTGGTAGATCTTTGCTCTTGAAACCTCCTAGCTCACGCTGGTTTGGGGAGGTTTCCTTTGCTGCGCTTAAAGTCTTGTGAGTTCCCAAGTCTTTACTTTACGTCATTGTGTTTTTATTTCCCTTTTCTCGCAAATTCCCATTTCTCTTTGCTTTCATTATATGATTTTGCACAATGGGGACATTGTGCGATTTGGTTTGGGGAAGGGTTTTGCGTCGCATATCATTTGCTTGCATTCACGTTTACATTTCTGTCTTGCATTTGTTTATTTCATTTCTCATAAATACAAAAGTCCAAAAAAATTGAAAAATTTCAAAAATTCCATAAAATGCACGTTTATTTTAGCATATAGGTCGAGTCGGAACGGTAGTATTTCTATGATGATTTAGCATTTGCATCTGTTTTGCCTGAGCCTTGCTTGACTTACATGTTATTAGTAGAATCGTTAGTGCATATCTACGAGTTTTCGTTAAATTATTTGCTGAGCCTGAGACTTGACTTGGATTTTTGGCAAGCTACATCATATTTCTGAGTATTAGAGCCTATAACTGGTGACATCTATGACCAGTTTATCTAGGGATGTGAGTAGTACTCCTTATGAGACATGTTTCCTTAATTTGCATAATTATGAACTTGATCTACTTAATACCTGTATGCATTCGGTTTGTGGTTTGTTGACACATGTGGTAGAGGTTTCCCTTTATTCATTTTACCCATGAACCCCTCATAGCCAAAAATAGCCTTTTTGTCCCTTAACTACATCCTATATTTAGCCTGCCCTTGTCAAGCTAGTAGTATTAGTTTTGGGAATGTGTTTATTTGCGGTTTGGTTATATGCTCATTTCGAGATGTTGGGTGAAAGGGTGGAAGAAAATAAAAAAAAAGAAAAGAATAGAATTGAAAAGAAAAAAAAAGGGAAGAAAAATGACTCGAAAAAGAAGAAAAAAAAGAGACGAGTGCTGTAGAATCCGGTCGATCGACTGACCATATTGGTCGATCGACTGCATCCCGAGAGAAAGAAAAGTTCGAAAAAATCACATGTTGCAATTGTTATGATTTGGTGATTTCCACTCCCATATTATCATTTGTATTCTTTGGGGAGTCAAATTTTGTGGAGATTGTGAGTTTTGTGCCTTGAATTGGCACCGTATTGTATCATTTATATTGAGCTTGAAGTTGGGATTCGTTTATAGTTTGGATTGTAGTACTAGCTTGGCTTATTACTCCTCATATCCAAATTCATTTTAGCCCCTTCTTACCCTTTACCTCACATATCCATATATACCTCGGCATGTGTCATGGTCATTTGTTGGTTGGAATGCATATGTACGGTCATAGAGTTCATTTTCATATTTTATTGCTGGCATGTCTTCATAGGTCGTAGTTAGGTGAGAGTCTTTACAAAATAAATTCTTTCTATCCTCTTATATATTCACCTTGTTCTTATTTGAGTGATTTGAGCGACCCGTGAGAGTCCAATTTGATAAGTCTCTATGGTTGACGGTTCAGCAGTTTTTAACGGCTTCATAATTCGTTTGCATGATTCACATTGCTAATTGATTGTTGGTTGTGCATTAAATTGGTTTAGGCTTTACATATTGCATTTCGCTCTGAGTTTGAACTCGTTCCTTTAGATCGAGTCTAGTTCTTGCTTGGGGACAAGCAAGGTTTGGTTTGGGGAGATTTGATGCGTGTCTAAAATATGATGTTTCACACTTTATTCTACACGCATTTCAGAGCTCAAATGTGCTATATATGCCCATATTTCTCTATTTTCCTCTACTTTCGTACTTTTGTACTTCAGTGCAGAAATGTGGAGAATTTAGCGGGAAATCAAGCCGAATCCGTCCCCGAGTAAGCTGCATTGCAAATGACGTTAAGGAACCGCTTAAGGAACAAGCTTGGTGCGCAATCCAAGGCCCGAAAGACGAATCCACGAGTTTAAAGAAGTCGAGTAGCAGCTAATCCGGTCGATCGACCAGTATCATCAGTCGATCGACCACCTATCGGATCCCGAAGCTATGTTCTTTGAGGAGCGATCGATCGACCAGTCTGAATAGTCGATCGACCAGACTTCGATTCCAGGCGAGATTTAGAACTCAAAGCCCGTGAAGTTTAGGTTTAGGAAAGGGTTGTTGCGCTTATTTTCTATATAACGTAACACAACTTTTGTTTTTATTATCAAGTCTTTTAGGGATAATTTTACATCAAGTTTTATTTCAGTTTTACATTCAGTTTAGAATAATTAGGGTTCAAGGTTTGCTTCGGTTTTGAGTACAATTTGCTTGGATAATTCGGCCTTGTTCTTTTCCTTCACAATTCTACACGGTATTCTACTGTTTCTATTTCAGTATTTTGCTTATAGTGTTAGAATTGCTAGATCAGTTTCCCCAAAGCCGAACTGTTGTTTTATGTTAATTGTTTCTTCCGCCGTTTTAAACATGAATTCAATAGTTAGATTTATCATTGATGTTATTGTTTTTACCCTTAGAATGAGTAGCTAATTAGTTTGTGCTAGGATGTAGGGGAATTATAGTATAGGCGGCGTAGAATAAATTCGGACTGAATCGTATGTCAGTCGATCGACTGCTATGCGTGGTCGATCGACTGACCACGTGAGGTTTTCCTTTCGTTTTAATTGTTTTAATTCTTAATTCGACGAATCGAGTGCACACGACCAGTTGAATGTTTAGGATATGACTGACCCATTAGATCGAGAGATAGGGACAGTTGTTAGATCACCAATTAAAATGACTAAACTATGCTGAGATCGAAAGATAGGTAAAGTTTAGATGATTAGTCACTTTTCAGGACGAGAGTCGTATTAGTGATATTAGGGACTTATAGCGAGATCGAAAGATGCTATTTGTTAAGAGTGGACCGAGAGGACCTCTTTATTTCCCGCCTCATGTGTTTTGATTTAGACCTGTTTAGTATGCTGCCGCCGAAACTATAACGAACCAACCATCCTAGTACCTCGTTTATTCTTGATATTTCATTAATTTACTTTTCTTTTATTGTTATTAGCTATAGACCGAATCAATCAAACCCCCACACAACTGTACCTTAGACCAGATTTAGACAATTGAAATTCCCTTCCTCCCTGTGGTTCGACTCGTGCTACCACTAGCTTCTGTTAGTTTAGCTCGAAATTATAAATATTATTTTTGATACTAAAACGACGGTATCAGCTAGTCGAAGGGAATGACTGCGATAGGAATTGTCCACCCCTAGTCAGGGTTATAACAATATCTCAGGGCCACTCGAGGAGTAATGAACTGGAAATGCGTGGCCACGCTCGGAAAGTATCTATGATAGATAAGTCCGGTCAATCAGTTATTCTCCAGATCGAGGAAACCACTCTCGATATGATCACTTGCAAGTACGACCTGAAAGACACCTTGCATTGAGTGGGAGATAGTAATAGAACAAGAGAATTGGTGACGCACACTTGTCGAGGACAAGTGGGAGATTGTTGGAATATGTGTCCTCCGACAATAATGCGATCACGACTGTTAATCATGATGATCACATGTTTAAATCTCATTATAAAGAATACAATTGGGAAGTAATTTTGTTACTGTCAACTGGTCAACATATATCGGTAATGATTGGTCGACTAGAGTTTGACATTTCCGTCGTGCGACGGTGGTGATCAGTTGACCCCCTAGGTCATACCTATAGGGCAACACTCTTAATTGATTATTTAATTAATCGTATAATGTTACGAGTTAATTAAATTACTTGAAAATTGACGGACGATTTTGGAAGTAAAATTTACGTATCAAATTGAAATGTGATTAAATGAGATACGGTCTGAGTAATTGAATTGTATCATTACTCGGATGAAATTAATGTTTAAAGAAACAATCGAAATTGAATGAATTATTATAAATACAATCTGTTGTGATTTATAAATGGTAAAATATTTTGGCACAAGTAATTATGAAATTACTAAGTCGATTTTTTGTATGTGACGTATTTTTATTAATACGTTGATTTTTAATATGTTAAAAATACATAACAAATTTATGTCACATATGACATGTGACATATTGACAATTGACAAAAATAATATGGAATCCATATTAACTAAAAGTGCCGAAAATTGGAGGAGTATTAGGCTAAAATTGTGTTTATATTTTAAATAGTAAACATAATGATTAAAAAGTAAGAGTAGCCATGCAACCCTATTAACCTTGTGAAGACAAATGTGGGCATGCATTGGCTCCCCTAAATCTCCTCCACCCACCCGGTTTTCCAAGAGAGAAAGGCAAGGGTTTTGTCTTATATTTTTGATATACACTACTTTGATTATGTGTGTGTATTATTCATTCTTCAACTAATCTAAAATAAGAGTTTTAGAGAGATAAAAACTCCCATCTTCTTCCTCCCCAAAAACCGAAATATTCAAGTGTTTTATAATATTTTGGTTCAATTTTCTTCTAGATTAATATTATACTAGTACTTATAATATTAATTTGAATTAAGAGAAAGCCTTGGGTATAAAGCTTAGGGAGAGATCCTACACTTGGATCTTGGTTCATCCATAAGGGAAAGCTCAAGAACAAGAGAGAAAGGTGATCTCTCTTGTGCCCATTAAACCGAAATCATCAATGTAAGGACATGATTTCTCCTCTATTTTTATATTGTTTGCATGCATAAAATCCACATTTAATTTTATGACAAATTAATTTCGACATATATGAGTATGTTAGTATGTATATGAATCTACATTTCCTTCAGAGATGTGTTAGTTCTCTTAGTTTTTTATAAATTTCAGTATCTGAGTATGTTTTACTTTCTGAAGAAACTCATGGACTCTGCTAAGATAGAAAAGTGGGCAGCTATGAACATCTCAGCTCGATGTGATGTCAAGAATCTGAATAGAGTTTTGAACAAGTGTGCAAATATGAATGCCATAGTAACTTTGGTTAGTATTTTTGTTATTCTGATCAGTTGGTGGAATAATCTCGATCATATTTCAGCCGTTTACATTGATAGTTTACGATTTCATTTTTGTTGTCTTTTAGGGTTATATTAAGATCCATTTTATGTTTTTGAAGAAAATGAAGGAAACAGACGTGATCATCCTCTTGTGAGAGTTGAGAAGATGTTTGAAGATGTAAAATCAAAACTTCCTCGGGCTTCCAGATTTTTGCTGTGCCTTCTTTCAGAGAGGGAAAACTGTGGTCTTTATGGTATATAATTTTTTTGTCACCAATTATTTATTTTTGCAGTTCAGTTGCCAATATGCCTTTGACGGAATCATACGAGTCACTCAGGTAATGTTATATCTTACTAAGATGGTTTCTAATTTGCAAGTCCCTGGAAGAAGTGTCTTGCAGATTTTGGAATTGTGACACAATGCATAGCTCCTGTGAGGGTTAATTATCAGTACCTGATTAATGTGCTACTAATGATAAATGCCAAGGTGAGGTTGCAAAAGCAGGAGTCCTAGGAATGTTGACGAATGTTTTGGCCCTGCATATGCGAACTTTTACTTGTTTCATTTTAACTTTGTTGTCCTTCATTTGAGTGGGTTGTCAAACAACTCAGACAATAACGATGAATTTTACAGTTGTATCTTACATTATGACGTTTAAATATTTTATATTTTACATTAATTGTTCACTTATTTGCTGATGTTATTAGTCGTAGCTGAGCCGGCATCCCTTCAAAATCAAATTGAGAAAATAAATTTTGGATTGTGGTACTTTTTAAGAGTGTAAAACCAAATTGGAAAAATAAATATAGTATAGTGGTACTATTGTAAGGGTGTATCCTGAAAAGGGGGCATTCAGTTAGCTTTCTATGTCCTAAACCAGGCGGCATTATTCTGTTTATAGTCTCTTACCTCTGTGCTTTCTTATGCAGGTTGGCGGTCTTTACTCGATGCTGTCTATGGAACACACTGTCTTACACAGGAGTCAAAGAATGTCATATTGTAGTCGTGTATCTCTCGGAAAGTGTTGCACCATTGATACGTAGAGTCACTTTAAGATGAAAACAACACTCAATACAAACATGTTAAAATCAATGAATACTCAAGGAACATAAGTTTGATATATATATTTTTTCCCTTGTGTTTAGGTGTTGTTTACATATTTGCCGAATATATTATACTTCAGATATTTGTATCCCGAATTTTTTATACTTTAGATATTTGCTTACATTGACCCCTCTATATTTTACGCTATCAATTAACAGGTTGTCATCCTGCCTACGCTGAAAGTTTGTGCCATAATTTGACTTCACCGGCGTACCCTTGAGTAATGACAAGGCACTTATTTGGCACGCTTTGGGGCAGGTTAAAGGTTTTACAGCAGCAGTTTGTTTTTTTCAAGTAATTTGTTGTAATGCCGCCTTGTTTTCAACTATGCTATGTTACTCTTCTTATATCTGATTGATGTTTGTTTTCTTGTGATTTTTAAGGAAACACTACTAAGGCAAGATAAATGTTGTGGCGAAGCACTTATTTAGGAAGTTTCGAGGCAGGTAACTCTCCTAATAGCTACTTTACATGCATCCACCCCTTGCTACTTTCCATACATTGTTAGGTAACATCAGTTAAGTATCTCAAAAGCAGTGGCGGCACCAAGATTTTAAATCAGCGGGGGCGAAAAAAGGGGCCTCGAAAAAATTCGAAAATTTTAACTATAAATTTCGAAAATTTCAAACGCCGCTCCACCACTACTCACAAGTAATTCTTCCTCTAAATTTTTCTTAGATGACACGGTGCCATATCACTTCAAATAAGAATGAATTTATCCCATTCTCTTTTGGCTACTGGTATAAAAATATACTATCAAATAATGCAAAGTTAAAGTACCTAAAACTGCTGATGTTTCTAAATGAAACAAAACAAACTTACACACCTAGGTTTAAAATGGAAACTACCGTATCTCTCGGTTGCAGCTGAAGACGAAGATGACGACAACGCCCTTTCTCTATTTCTCTCCATCTCATATGCAAAATGTTGATCCCTTAAGTAATTTGAGTATAGTTATCAACTCAAATTTTGACCGTTCACTTTCTGGGAAGCTAAATAAAGTGCGTCCCTCGTAGCACAAATCCCACAATGCACTTGATGTCATAACACTTTCAAGCTTAAATAGAAACTCTACCACTTCTTATCTTAATGATTCCACTCAGTGCGCGTTACATTTTGCAGCACATCATAGCCTGGGTTAAGTAGTTCATTTGGTGTATTTCCACAAAGAATTTATTTGACTATTCTTAGTCGAACAAATAGCTCTCGAATTTCTTTTACAATATTATCAATTGCATGTTGCATTGCCTTTATTTTCTGAATATTGTTTGACATAATGTCTAAAGTTAACTGTAAAAAAATTCTAGAATAGAAATGTGAGGATATGGGAAATGACTGGCAGGTTTTAGATTTTTTTTCTATTTATATTTTTTTTCTCTTTTTATAGCTCAGTTGATTGACATCTAAATTATTTGATGTCGATGATAGATGAGGTTGGATAAGGTTTTGTTACACAAGTAGATATTAATTAAAATTTTAATGTTTATTGGCTAATTTCAATTTTGGATTTTTAAAAAACATTGAATTGTTTATTGATTCTTTTCTTGAAGATGGTGGTACTGATTTTCACCAAACAATGTTCTACGATAGTAAATGAATGATGAAATTAAATTAGTTTATTTATTTACTTTATCGGTTTATGGAATCTGATTTTTAACCAAAATGCATTTCAGATTCTAGAGTTTCATTGTTTATTTAAGATATTACGAGGCGACAATTACAACATATTAACTTGTACTAATTGGCTTTCAACAGGAAAGGAATGGCATGACTGAGGATGAAGCTTAACATGTTCATTGCTGAGCAAAGTGTGAACATCCTAAAGGCCGTCATTGAATTGATAATAGTGATGTAGGAATGCTGGCCATGTCTTCAACTAACCTTTTTTGCAATTAGGTTTTGTTATACTCAATTCATGAAGGTGCTCTTGCTGATGCATGATAGAGTTATGCAGTCCAAGTCTCTCGCATTTTCTGAGTCATAAGTTCATCATAGTTGTACAATTCCAGGATTTGAGCTGTCTGTTGTACTTTAGCCGTGTTTCATACAATCGTTTGCATTATACTTGTTCTTTTCTATACAACACAGCGGAATAACGATCTTGTATTTTGAAGAACCATCGTCGCGCTCTTTTTAGATCAGGAATGCAATTTTGAATATTTATCTAATTGTTGCTATATTTATTATTGGTATTATTATTAAAATTAATAACATTTATTATTAATATTATTGATGGGGCACGCCCAACCGACTCGACCCACTAGGCAATACGGAGTCATACAAGTCAACACACTTGCCAACATGGTTACTGATATGCTTGAATTGGTACCCTACGAATTACAAATCGTTAAAAGCGAATTCTATCAAGTTGATTACTGAAAATACATATAACACATTTTCTATAAGCGAATCGCAAATCGGTAAGGTGTATTCATAGCGAATCTGGTAACCATGTTTGCCAAGCCATCATTTGAGGTACACATAGAAACCTATAAATACCTCATTATTCACCAATCAATGGTAAAATACTTTTCACCAACAACTTTCTCTCTCTAAAAGTAAGACTACTCGAGCAACTATGGGAGGACACAGAGACCTTAGCTTCAAGCAAGGTCCTGACTATCCACCGGTACCTTAGCTTCAAACGTCGTTTTGGAATGTATGCAGTCTGACGAACTATGGTACCAGACTGACCTCTTTAAAATGACGGCAAACAGAGAAAAGACGACTCAAAAAATCACCTAAGAATTAATCATCTTGAAAATCTCATATACAAAAATGGTGAAATCAAACCTGGACAATAATACATTACCACTTCCAGAAAAATCGAAAGATGTTTCGTGAAACAAAATAGTGTCGTCTCTAAACAACGCCATTATACAAGATAGTAGAAAACAATCCCATGGCCTAGCGCAGATCGAACAAAAAAAAGCAAAGGTTAGATGTTCCAATACTCATCCTCACAGCTCACCCTCGAGCGTCCTTATGACATGACCATTAGGTGATATAAGACTAGTATAATAACTAACGAGCTCAGTTGCTTCGCGAGTCATCAGTGGTGTGAGCTTTAAAGGCTGCGAACTTAAATCTATAACCCCTAAAATTGGTAGTGCTTGATTACCTAAGTCAATACTTATAATTACTTAAATCATCAATTAGTCAATGTTTAATACGAGTAATAATAATAATGAAGATAGATTATGTTTAACAGCTTACAATATGTTAGTGGACAAGGAGCAAGGACAAAAATGGTTAATCATATCACAATGTACTGCCTTTATGCCTCCGACAACTCCTCAATGGAAAAAGGCGAAATCAGGCTTGGAACATATTTGGTAATATTAAGCGGTGCCTTGACCTTCATAAGCGTTTTGTATTGCACAGGTTTCATACCTGATTCAACTAACCACAACGTTGTATTGCGACCCTGTGTTACTTCTACTCCATCACAAGATTTCCCCGTCATAAAAAGAAACTGCCAGTCCTCGTGTACCCAATTATTTGGGATACGTCTAATATTATCTCCTTTGGCAAAACAAAAGATTTCTGTGATGCCGTAGATTCCATTATTTACATTATTAACTCGTCACCTGTACTTGTGCTATTATAGTTGAAACAACTCAAACACCCTCCCATGACTCCTAAGTAGACGAAGGGTGCCAAGTACAACTTAATTATGTCAAACTTCTCTAGCCCCAAATCAAAGCAAACAATAAGATTAGAATTACGTCCAACTTGTTTACACTGACCAGTCCAATATAATTTTTCGTCAACAAGAACTACTTGTCTATAAAGAATAACAACATCATCATCGTCGAAATCAACTTTTCTCCACTGATTTTCTCTAAGAGAGAATACATGAACAATATAACTTGGTTGTTTAGCTCCCAAATAATTCAGTTTCAAAATTCGAACATATTTATAGTCATTATCAGATGATGTATATACCCAAATCCATGAGCTATAAACAAGTGTAACTGTGTCCATTAAAACGGTTTATATACCCGTCTGAGTCATGTTTGAGTTGTTTGCGTGTACCCGGGGTCCATAAAAGAAAATATTCAGCAGAAAGTCGGCTGAAACAAATCAACCCATTGCAGCATCCGGAAAGTACAAGAAAATTTTTCACGGCCAAGTTGACGTCGTCTAGTTTAACCAAATTATCTTTAAGTTACCAGAATTTTGATCATCATCATAAGAAAATAGGTAACCACCCTTAAAACTCTCGATAAACAAGGTGTTTACCGGAGCAGAAGGATGAGAGGAGGAGGATTTGTTAAGGTGAAAATTAGCAAATTTGGTAGAAGAAAGAGTAGAGTACCATAGTTGGAAACTGACTTAAATCGAAGAATGGATTTAATGGGTAATCTAGTAAGAATTTCGTGAATAATAAGATCATCAAAGAGGTAGCTTCGTTGTACAATGACGTCTTTATTCTTAGTCTGTCATCAAATCCGATCCGAACTTTGGTGCAATCGTGAATTCATCCGTAGGAAACCGTCTCTCCGTTTTGTATTTCTGCTGTTAGTGTTAAACAACGTTATCTTGGGAGTTGCTAAATCCCACACACGGTTTTACTTAATCCCGCACATTTTTCCGTCTTATTCCGAGTTTATCCCTCCCAGTTCTCACCCTCACTAAGAGGAAAATCAAAAACCAGCAAAATAGAATACACCCCATGCCCGCGTCCTACTCCAATCAACCAATTCTCATAATCTTACTGCAATAAGAGAATTGAAACACATAATTTCATGAAATTGATGTTAATCATTAGCATATCTTCGTCTATTACCATATTTTATGCCTTGATCGCTACTCTTTTTATATCTCCTGTGATTATTTCTTTCTTTATTCTTGTGTATAGTTTAGGCAAGTAGGTTATTTCCTTTCTATAAGTCATGTACATGTATACCTATAAATATTGTAATCTATTGAATCAATGGAATTATCACATTCAAAATCAATTATTCTTAATTCTTACATGGTATCGAGCTTGTAAGATCCGTCTTACCAATAAAACCAATTTTTTTCGGCTTTCCACCACCTCAACCCGTCTTCCCTCCCTTTCCATGGCTCCTCATGGCAATCTAATTCCCAACCCTAACGATCCGAAAGCACCTTTCATCGATGTCAACTTATCCCAATGCAAAGAACTTACCCCTCTCACATACTTTAGTTGGAAAACCCAAATCTCGAATATCCTCTTTGGCTATGACCTTCTCAAATTCATTGATGGCACTCATCCTGCACCTCCCGCTACCCTAACTGATGAAACCACAAAAACCACAAAATCCAACCCCGCCCTTCACACTTGGCAGCGCCAAGATCGTCTTGTCCTCGTTGCCCTTATTGGCATGCTTCCCACTAATATCGCATCCCTCCTCACCAACACAACAACTTCTCATGAAGCTTGGCTCACGCTAGCTCAAACATATGCCAACCCCTCTAGGGGACACATCCTACAAATCAAAGACACCCTTGACTCCTTCTCCAAAGGCAATCTCTCCATCTCTGATTATATGACCCAAATCAAAACTTATACTGACAAACTTGCAGCACTCGGCAAGCCCATGGATGTCGAAGACATCATCGCCAAAGTCCTTCGAGGCCTTGACTCGACCTATCAACCTGTGATCGACTTCGTTCGAGCACGAGACACTCCAATTTCCTTTGACTCCCTTCATGAAAAATTAATCAATCACGAACTCACAATCAAACACACTACAACTTCCTCCTCCTTCCCCATAACCGCCCTAGCTGCTCAAACCCGCAGCAATTACCCTCGCTCTAACTATCGCTCATCCACTCAACCACCTCTCCTTCCTACACCACCATCCAATTCCTCCACCGAACCCTCCACACCCTTCAAAGGCCGCTGCCAGTACTGCAAATTTCCTGGTCATTACCTCACCATATGTCGAAAGTTCAAACGTTACTTCCCTAATCTCGTCCTCCCTGATTTACCCTTTCCTCCTTCCCGGTCTGCAAACCGCACTCCCACCTCGCGTCCTTGGATTGTTGACAGTGGTGCTAGTCACCACATCACCAACGATCTAGCAAACCTCTCCCTTCACACACCTTATGATGGCTCAGACGATGTCATAATCGGTGATGGTACATTCCTTTCTATATCTGCTATTGGTTCCTTTGTTTTTCATACTTCCTCAAATTCCTTAAAATTCTTTAACGTTTTACATGTCCCTCGTGTCTCTCGTAAAATATTTTCTGTTTCTCAATTTTGTCATGACAATAATGCTAAAATTGAGTTTTCTTCTTCTGCTTTTCAAATTAAGGATCTCACAACGAGTCAGGTGCTCCTTCAAGGCAGTCTTGAAGATGGCGTCTATCTGTGGTATCCTCTGTCTCCTCAAGCTCACCTCGGCCTCCTCTCTCCATCCATTGCTTGGCACCACAAATTAGGACATCCATCAAAGTCTATTTTATCTTATCTACGCAGCAATTACTCTTTAAATATTCCGTCTTTAAATTATTCAAAGTGTAATGCTTGCGATATTAATAAAAGTCACAAACTCGCCTTTCATGATTCTACTTTACATTCTACTGCTCCCCTTGAGTTAATTTTTTCTGATGTATGGACTTCCCCTGTCCTTTCCTACGATAATTTCAAATATTACGTTATCTTTGTCGATCACTTCACCAAATACATTTGGCTTTACCCTCTCAAAAACAAGTCGGATACCTTCTCTGTTTTTCGTTTTAAAGCTCTTGTGGAAAATTTTTTTGATCGTCCTATAAAACAACTATTCTCTGATAATGGCGGAGAATACCTCAAACTTACCCCGTCCTTGTCCACGAATGGTGTTGCTCATCTTACATCTCCTCCACATACCCCCGAACACAATGGCTATGCCGAACGTCGCCACCGTCATATCGTCGAAACCGGACTCTCCCTTCTATCACACGCACACCTCCCTCTCAATTTCTGGCCTCATGCGTTCACTACTGCCGTCTACCTCATCAATCGTCTTCCTACACCATCCCTCTCTAATGATTCACCTTATCTAAAATTATTTGCCAAACCACCGAATTATCCTAAATTACGGAGTTTTGGATGCCTATGCTATCCATGGCTCCGACCTTATGCTGCTCACAAACTAGCCTCTCGTTCCTCCCCTTGCATTTTCGTAGGCTACTTTGCCTCCCAAAGTGCGTATCACTGTCTCGATCCACTCTCAAAGCGACTCTATACCTCTCGACACGTAAAATTTGTCGACGATACCTTCCCTTTTCCTACCCTTACCAAATCATCCTCTACTGAGGACTATGCTTCAACCCGCTGGTGCTCTGTCCTCTTACCTATTCCGCCTTCATCACCATCTCCTGCTACATCTCCTACACCGCCTAATAGCCAACCCTCAACCCCGTCCTCTGCTCCCTTAAACTCCCCTGCCTCGCCTTTATCCCCTCCTTCCTCTGCCGCCATCGATCCACCCACTACCCCTCCTCCCTCTGAACCAAACAGTCCCGCAACCACACCCACAAATCCTGCCACTTTTCATGCATCTCCTTCCCCACCACCTCCACCTCCCCCTTTTCGATCAGTTACAACCCGTCTTCAAAACAACATTCGCAAACCCAATCCTAAGTATGCCAAAACCGCTACTGTTTCTGACCCTCATCACCTCCCTACCTCCACGAAGGAAGCCTTGTCCATACCCCATTGGCAAGCTGCCATGCTTGAAGAATTTACAGCCTTAACGAAAAATAAAACGTGGTCCCTTGTCCCTCCTCAATCCGGCCGAAATGTCATTGGTTGTAAATGGGTTTCTCGGATTAAATACAATCCCGATAATACAATTCACAAATATAAAGCTCGGCTCGTTGCAAAAGGATTCAATCAACGACTGGGTCTCGATTATGCTGAAACACTCAGCCCGGTTGTAAAACCGGCCATAGTCCGTCTCTTTTTGTCTCTCGCTGTCTCGCATAATTGGTCCATTCGCCAGTTGGATATTAACAATGCTTTTCTTCAAGGTTCTTTGTCTGATACACTATACATATCGCAGCCTCCAGGTTTTCTTGATAGTACGTCTCCGTCTCATCACTGCCTCCTTTTCAAAGCAATTTACGGTCTTAAACAAGCGCCACACGCCTGGTATAACGAGCTCAAAACTACTCTCTTAACATATGGTTTTCGGTTATCACCTGCTGATCCGTCTCTTTTTATTTGCACTACTTTTTCTTCTCCTATTTATCTCTTAGTTTATGTTGATGATATTATAAAACCAGTCCGTCTACTGCTCTATTGTCTTCCTTTATCTCGAAGCTTGCTGCTCGTTTCTCGTTAAGGACTTAGGTCCGTTGTCCTATTTTTTGGGTATCGAAGTTACACCAAATTCCGCAGGTCTTCTCCTCACTCAATCCAAGTATATACTCGATCTTCTTGCACGCCACAACATGCATGAAGCCAAGCCACTTCCAACACCTATTATTCATCATCCTCCTTTGCTGCGCAACCGAGGTGCTCCAATTTCGAATGTCTCCGACTATCGAGCCATCGTTGGTGGCCTTCAATACCTTGCTCTTACTCGTCCAGATATCTCCTTTACTGTTAATAAGCTTGCTCAGTTCATGTCCGCTCCAACTGATTTACATTGGGCTGCTGCCAAACGCCTTTTACGCTACCTTCAAGGTACATCTACTCTTGGTTTGCAATTATATCGTCAATCTCCTGTCACTCTACATGCTTTCTGTGATGCGGATCATGCCGGTGACAAGGATGACTATGTCTCCACCTCTGGTTACATAATTTATCTTGGTCGAAATGCTATTACTTGGTCCTCTCGAAAGCAACGTGCTTTAACTCGTTCTACCACTGAAGCTGAATTCCGTGCCATAGCTGATACGAGTGCTGACATTGAATGGGTTCATGCTCTCGTCACTGACCTCGGCATTTCTCTCCCTTATTCTCCTGTGCTTTACTGTGACAACTTAAGTGCCACGCATTATTCTGCTAATCCCGTGTTCCACTCTCGTATGAAGCATGTTGCTATTGCCTTTCATTTTGTCCGTGAGCGTATTATTTCTCAGAAATTACGGGTTCAACATATTGCGGGTTCTGATCAACTTGCTGACCTTCTTACCAAGTCTTTACCTCGTCCGCGTTTTGCTACGTTATGTTCCAAGATTGGTCTCTCCTCCGGATCGTCCATCTTGCGGGGGCGTGTTAATCATTAGCATATCTTCGTCTATTACCATATCTTTTATGCCTTGATCGCTACTCTTTCTATATCTCCTGTTATTATTTCTTTCTTTATTCTTGTGTATAGTTTAGGCAACTAGGTTATTTCCTTTCTCTAAGTCATGTACATGTATACCTATAAATATTGTAATCTATTGAATCAATGGAATTATCACATTCAAAATCAATTCTTCTTAATTCTTACAATTGATATCAAGATTTAGTTACTTTTAATAATATTATCCCATTTGCTTGACTCTTCATTAATTAGAGAAGCATAATACAATTCCCAATTTCCCAGTTTATGCGTCTAAATCGGCACCATTTGACAGGAATATTTGAAGGTCTTGAATGAGTGGTGGACAAGTTGCTGCCGTCAACATTACATCTGACGAAATCACCCTGTGAACAACCCAACTTTAATCATAATTAACATCAATCCAAACCCTAATTGCAAAAATCCTCTTTCCAATTAAAAAAAAACATCATTTAAATCAATTAAAAAACAGTATTAATATAATTGTTGATAAAATGGAGAAATTACGTGTTGTAATTGTGTATTTCAATGCATAATCATCGAACTATTAACAAGTTGATTAGGTTTTAAGGGAGAGAAGGGAGGGAGAACTCTTTTCAGTTCTTTTTTTTTTTACGACGAAGGGTAGTTATGGCATATTAGGAGAAAGTGTGTGGGATTTAGCAAATACGTTTCTTTTTTTCGTTTTTTTTGTAAACCCTAAGTTAGGGTACGTTTGGTTCTATTCTTTACATCGTCTAGTGTCGTCTTTTCTCAATTTGGTAACCCTAATATCTTGCCAGACCTCGTGAACCCGATCATTTGAGAGCAAATGTCGAAAAACAACACCTTTGACAGACAAATAGACCTCCCTTTTTATATGATTCCATTATATACATTAATTTGTCATCTCCATTTTCCCTAACATGGGCCAACATGCTCAAACACCCTCCCACGACTAGGGATGACAATGGATAGGATTCGGATAGGATCCTATAAGATTCAGATTCGGTCCGTATTTACAGGATCTTAAATTTCCATTTCCATATCCGAATCCACATGATCTGGACTGGATCAGGATATATCCATATCCTTTTGATAATAAAAGAAAACTCTTAAAATATGAAAATATTAATTTTTGGATTTTACTGCGACGTAAGATATTATTTTTATCTATTTGATATAAATAAAAAAGCTAAAATTCTAAAACATAAAACTAAAGTCTTATGAAATTACAATCACACTAAAAAATTATCTTTTTTTAACCCAAAAATGTTAATCGGAGAAAAATCATGGTTTAATTTATGAAAAACATTAAAAGACAAAGCATATAGTTTTACTATTTGTTTAACTTAACTTATTGTTTAAGGAAATGAAATAAAAATGGATCTAAGGGTAGGATCTGGATCTCAACCATACGATCCATATCCATATCCTTATCCACTAGATCTCAAGTATTACGATCCATATCCAGTCTATAGAATCTGGATCCCAGGATCTGGATTCTGTTGTGATCCCTACCCACGACTCCTAATACAGAATTTTGAAAGTCCGAGTTGAAGTGAATTATGTCAAACCTCTCAACATTTAAATCAAAGCTAACAATTACACTAGCATCTTGGGTCCGCCAATTCAATTTTTCATCAACGAGCACTGCTGCTCCGTTAGCAATGAACATATCAATATCGAATTCAATTTTTCTCCACTTTTTTCCCTAAGAGAGAAGATATGAACAAAACTATTATGTTCATCACTTGCCCAATACCCTTTCGTATCAAGATCGAATTCAATTTTTCTACGTTAGCAATGAAGGTATAGAGCTCTGAGAGAGTTTAGTGGGAATAGAGAACCGTTTTGATGAGCGTAAAGTAGCCAAGTTAAGCCATGATTCATGAGAGTTTCCCGACAATTTTTCAATCGACTTAGAGCGTGGCTTCTTATATGTTCTACTGATGGCATTAGTTGATTTCTTTCTCTTTTCTGGTTGACTAACAGACTGATATGCTTGCTTCATACTAAAACTAATACCATTTTAACAAATTTATTATAATATGCAACCACCGTATTCATGTTATGGCGTAATTTCTGCTTATCACATAACATCAATTGATCCGGATTTGTAGTTCCAGAATCGGAAATTGATGATAATGCTGATGCACCCGAATAATTCTGACAGCGAATATAAGCACTCAGTGTTTCTTTTCTCTTCAACATACAGTCCGGATAATTCTGTTGCCTAAACTCATGATTCTGATCAACCATATTTCTGGGTTGCATTACTGGAATATTCGGGTTTTGATTAAAGTTCAGTTCATGGAACCGGACTGAACAATAGGCCTCGAAATCACATTCTCTTCCAGCTGATTTACTGTAACAGATGATGCAGGACGCATATTAGTGGCTTGCGGGAGCTTTTGTTCGATTATCTTTATATAATCATCACAACTTGTTGCATTTACAGATACCTTATGCTCAAACTATTGGCGCAAAGACGAAGCAGTAACAATAAAAATTAAGGAGATCAGAAAGTATAACCGATTTTGCAGCAACGTGGTATGATGACCATTGCCATGAAAACTATTTCGGCACGACCGTGGTGGCGATCAGCAGTTGTCGGTAGTCTCCCAAGGTTTACACTACAACTCTTAAACCCGCCCACTCAAGAATAAGAGCCTTGGAACGATTTAATTACTTTACCCAGAAATTATAAGAGAGGAAGAGAGAATGAGAGTGATAATGTCGTGTGTTCAGAGGCTGAGGAAGTGCTCTATATATACCGAAAAAGGGAGCATTTGAGGAGTAAGAGAAAGGTCCTAAACAACAGCAGTCAAAAGGTAAGTGGGGGAGAAAAACTCTCACCCCACTAACAGCTCCATTGACTGACTAAACACAACAACAGAAAATTCAAACTCGGACCCGGTCCAAAAAGATATGCACAGCCCGCCGCAGGCGGTTGCCAAATCCCGAATCCAGAATCACAAATTCGGATCCGGACTGGGTCGGGCTCGGGCACAGCGTGCACGCGTGTGCGAGCTGAATTAAGCACCTTGCAAAGTCTCTGCAAAAAGACTCCCTTTACCCACTAGTGATATGGTAATGTGTAGTTGATATATAAACACCAAAACCCAACTACATTCTACCAATGTGGGACAAATTGAAAAAACTACACAAGGCATAAAAGAGCCCCTATTTCCAATAATCCTCCACTAGGGGCGACAGAAACAGAGAAATAAATTCCTGGGCAAAGAAAGGATTGGATAATTAGGTATCAATATCTTTCGATTTGAATTGACACTTCTTACTTACAGCGAGAGAATATATTGCGATTTGAATTCCTAGCTGAGCTTCGGTCGAAACCCCCCACAACACATATCATACCTTCAGAACTGTTATCGTTCCGCGATTTCAAAGTGCAACGCGCTCCTTTTAGAGCATTGCGTTTTCCTTGGTACTAATAGGTGTATACACAAGACTTCTTACAGTCTTATGATTATTACACCTACGTAGGTGGCTCAAGTGCTTCTCAATAGCACTTCTTACATGAGCCATTAAGGACATATGTCCAACCTTGTGTATGATTCATCAAGTACGTCTCAAAAGCACCACCATTTAAGGCTATGAATCATATAACGCCATAGAAATAGAAACTTTAGGCCTAGTCACTCTTGACTTAAGGACTTAAGCCCCATTCCCCTCGACGTTTCAACGACTAGTCTTCTAGTAAATCTCTTAGTAAAGGGATCATCCAGATTGCTTTTGGACTTCACATAGTCCAAAGCAATCACTCTATTATCAAGGTGTTATCTAACTGCAGCGTGCCTGATTCGAATGTGTGTTTCTTCGCATTATACACTATTCTTAGCAGCACCAATAGCTGCTTATGAGTCACAATGTAAGGAGACCGGTGTTTGTCGACCTCCCCACACTGGTACATCTGCCAATAGGTTTTTCAACCAATTAGCCTCTTGTCCTGCCAACTCAAGAGCTATGAACTCCGACTCCATGGTAGAGCTTGCAATACAAGTCTGTTTAGTAGACTTCCACGATATAGCACCTCCACCCATGGTGAAGACATAACTACTAGTAGAACAGATCTCGTCGTTGCCTGAAACCCAATTTGCATCACAATATCCTTCTAACACATAAGTAAATTTATTATAATGCAAGCAAAGGTCAACTGTTCCTTTTGGGTATTTTAGTAAACAACGAAGAGCATTCAAATGTTCACTACTAGGGTTATGTGTATAACGACTCAGTCTACTAAATGCATATGCAATATCTGGCCTAGTACAGTTCATAAGAAACATCACACTACCTAGGATTTTAGCATACTCTTCTTGGGATACTCTCTTACCGAAGTTTTTACATAAATGTATGTTGGCATCGTAGGGTGTCCTAGCAGGCACATCATCAAAGCAGTTAAAATTTTTCAACACTTTTTCCACATAGTGAGATTGACTTATAGAAATTTCATTAGAGTTTTGAATAACCTTAACTCTTAGGATTACATCAGCTTCTCCTAAGTCTTTCATCTCAAATTGTGATGACAAAAATTCTTTGGTTTTAATTATTACCTCCAAATTATTACCAAGTATTAACATGTCATTAACATAAAGGCATATAAGCACACAATCAGATTCTATTACTTTTGAATAAACACATGAATCAGAATTATTAACCATATAGCCATTACTTACCAAAGTGTTGTTAAATTTCCAATATCACTGTTTAGGTGCTTGTTTTAGACCATATAGTGATTTATTCAGTTTACCGCCTTATTCTCTTGACCCTTTACCACAAACCCTTCAGGTTGCGACATATAAATCTCTTCCCTTAACTCACCATTCAAAAAGGCAGTTTTGACATCTATCTGATGTATAAAAAGGTTATGAATAGCAGCTAAGGCGACAAGAGTTCTAATAGTCGAAATTTTGGTCACAGGTGAATCAGTATCAAAATAATCAATATCTTTCTTTTGTGTAAAACCTCTAACCACAAGTCTAGCTTTTAACCTTTCTATTGTACCGTCAGGTCTCATTTTCCTTTTAAAGATCCATTTACTCGTAATGGGTTTACTACCTTTAGGTAAATCAGTCAACTCCAAAGTCTGATTAAACACAATATAATCAAGTTCACTTTTAATATCATCTTTCCAAAAGTTAGCATCAATGGATTTCATTGCCTCACTATACGTTTTTGGGTTTTCTTCTATTAAAAAAGTTGAAACAAATTCATCACTAGCACAAACAGTGTATCCATGTTCAGACAACTAAGTTGAAACAAAATCAGCCCCAAAGTTCTTTGGACGTCTAGGTCTCTTAGTCCTTCTAGGCTCAACAATATGATCAATAGAAGTGCTACTACTAGCATGTGAAGAGATATCATTAAATGTAACAGGTAAACTAGGAGGTGAATCAACATTCTTCTATAATGGAAAAACATGCTCAAAAAACACAGCATCGCTAGCCTCTGAAATAGAACGATCACTCAAAGACATGAATCTATAAGCAAAACTATTTTGAGCATAACCTATAAAAACACAATCATAAATCTTTGGTCCAACGGTAGGTCTCCTAAAGCCCACTTTAGCCAAACACCCCCATACCCTAAGGTAACTCAGGTTAGGAGGATAGCCCTTCCAAATCTCGTAGGGTGTCTTGTCAATTTTCTTATGAGGTACACGATTAAGAATGTGACAAGCAGAAAGTATTGCTTCCCCCCACATATCGTCAGACAGGCCAGAACATAAAAGCATAGCATTCATCATCTCTTTTAAGGTTCTATTTTTACGTTCAGCTACATCGTTGGACTGAGGTAAGTAAGGTGGACTAGTCTCATGTATTAAACTGTTAGCAGCGCAAAAGTTGGCTAGATAACTAGACTTATACTCGCCACCTCTATAATACCTTACCCTTTTGATTTTTCTGCCGAGTTGATTTTCGACATCATTTTTAAAGTTTACAAACGATTGTTCTGCTTCATCTTTAGTCTTAAGCTAATATACTCGAGTATACCTTGAACAGTCGTCTATAAAGGTGACATAATAATTCTTTCCAACGATACTTCCAATATTTTTGAAGTCAGCTAGGTCGGTGTGAATAAACTCAAGAAGACTCGTATTCCTAGTTGTAACTGGTTTACTAGGTTTCTTTGTGAATTTAGCTTCAACACAGCTAGCACATTTAGAGAATTCTTGACTCGTCAAACTTGGAATTAAACTCATAGTTCTATGTTTTTTTTAATATAGTCAACATTCACATGACCTAATCTACCATGCCAAACATCAATAGACTCAGCGATATAAGCAGAAGTAGATGCAATATTATTATAAACTGAATCAGTGTTCAATATAAAAAGACCCCAGACAGATAACCCTTGCCCACAAATTCCCCATTACTCGACATTAAAACCTTGTCAGCCTCAAAAACAAGTTTCAAACCAGCTTTGTTCAATAAGGCACCAAACACGAGGTTTTGACGCAATGAGGGTACAAATAAAACATTGGTGAGAGCAAGTGTTTTCCCCGAGGTGAGTTTGAGAAAGATCTTGTATTTGCCTGTGATCAATGTAGATGAAGAATTACCCATGTAGACACATTCCCTATCAGCTACTTCCTCGAACTCACCAAATAACCCCTTATCAGCACAGAGGTGTCTAGAAGCACCAGTATCCAAGACCCATTCAGCAACATTACCCACCAGATTTGCTTCCACAACCACAGCAGCAATGATATCATCAGTCACAACAACATTGACTTCAGAAGTTTTCTTCTTGGTACATTGGTAGGCTTTGTGACCCGTTTTTGCGCACACATAGCAAACAATTGGACCCTTAGGTTTCTGAATCTTAGCAACTGGTTTGATATGCTTCACTGGACCATTCTTCTTAGCCGGACCCTGGTTCTTACCCTGACCAACCTTGGCCTTACCCTTGAACTTCTCAAAATTGGACGGACCACCAGACTCAACCAAATTAGCAGCAACAGTAGCATTCGCAGTTTGACTAACATGCTTATCTTTGAGACGGTTTTCCTCCTCGGTCCTCATGACCCACTAGTTCTTGGAGTGAAAGGTCTTCTTTCTTATGCTTTAGGTGGTTTCGGTATTCAGACCAGGAAGGGGGAAAACGTTTTAAGAGAACATTGGCCAGGAAAATGTCATCTAGTTTCATCCCTTCATTAACGACATCAGCACATAAATTTTCATAGACATGTACTTGTTCCGTGATAGTTTTCCCATCGACAATCTGAAATTCCAACCATTTACCCACAACATATTTCTTTTTCCCTGCGTCATCAACCCCATATTTCGTTTCTAATGATTCCCAAATGGTACGGGCAGACTTATGAATCATAAATAAATCAAACAGGATATCAGCCATGTTGTTCAATAGATGGTATTTAACAGTTTTATTGTCCTTATCAAATTTCTTAATAGCCTCTTCATTTGACTTTACTGCAGAAATAACTGGAGGGGTTTCTTCTACAGTAGCAGCATTTTCGGTAACAGCAGGAGGAGGGTCACTAAATAGAACATAATCAATTTGAGTTGTTCAAAGAACATCAGCAATTTTTGTGACCAACGTTTGTTACCATCTAGACACTCAAGTTTAGGCAAATCAGGAAGACTCTTTGACTATACAGACGACATTGTTACAACATAAGACAACAACAAAAAATAGTTTTCAAATTGTCGGTGCAAAGACGAAGCAGTAACAATAAAAATTAAGGAGATCAGAAAGTATAACCGATTTCTTAGTGACGTGGTATGATGGCCACTGCCTTGAAAACTATTTCGGCATGACCATGGTGGTGATCAGTAGTTGTCGGTAGTCCCCCAAGGTTTACACTACAACGCTTAAACCCGCCCACTCGAGAATAAGAGCCTTGGAACGATTTAATTATTTTACCCAGAAATTATAAGAGAGGAAGAGAGAATGAGAGTGATGATGTTGTGTGTTTAGAGCTGAGGAAGTGCTCTATATATACCGAAAAAGGGAGCAGTTGAGGAGCCAGAGAATGGTCCTAAACAACAGTAGTCAAAACGTAAGTGGGGGAGAAAAACTCTCAACCCACTGACAGCTCCTTTGGCTGACTAAACACAACAACAAAAAACTCAAACTCGGACCCGGACCCGGTCCAAAACGATAGACGCAGCCCGCCGCAGGCGATTGCTGATTGACGATTGCCGAATCCGGGCCGGGCCGGGCTCGGGCACGGCGCGCGTGTGCGAGCTAATTAAGCACCTCGCAAAGTCTCTACAAAAGACTCCCTTTACCCACTAGTGATATGGTAATGTGTAGTTGGATATATATAAACACCAAAACCCAACTACATTTTACCAATGTGGGACAAATTGGAAAAATAACACAAGGCATAAAAGAGCCCCTATTTCTAACACAAACTTGTTCATTCCTATAATCTCATCAAGCGACCGAAACAGGCAGGATTAATAGAACTTCGGGCATAGTAATCTTTGAGACTAATCTTGATTAAATTTAATCCACTTAGACGAAAGGGGAGATCTAAACCCCTCGAATCGTCACCGCCGTTCATTGAATTCTACTTCCTTAAAACAACAATTACAAACTTGATAATGGAGGGAGGTTGTTTGGTTACGTTAAGCTTGGAGAGCTCAAGGGGTCAAGGGTTTTATGAGTTTGAAAGCATATAATTGTAAGAAGTGTTGAATATATAAGGATGTATTATACTCCACGATTAAAGTGGGCATTGACCAGCTTTGTTTCCATATTTGTGTTTCATGATCAACGTTAATATAAATAATTATTGAGGGTAAGAAAAAAATGTTTATTATTGTTTCTATATAACTAATTTAAACATTGAATACTTTTAAAATATTATTATTAACTATTCTCAAGTCTGCTGACTTGCTAGTCAGGATTCTATGCTAAAGAACCCTAAAAAGCAGCAAAATCTACTCGCAAAGGCCTGCTTCCTGAAGCCTCTTCTAGAACCCTGCTCTTGGAGACTCTTTGAGGTGCCTGCTCCTGACACCTTCATTCAGGTCTTAGCCTGACGTCTCTTGGTGGAGTTCTTCCAGGGTTAAAATCCTTCAGGGTTCCTGATTCCGTACCTACCAGGTTGCTGATTCCACCCCCCTAAATCATAATAATTACTAGGACAATAATGTGTGGTGCATAATAGAAGATCTCAAGGAAGAATGACATCATGTGGTCCTTCCTTTTGTCCCCTAAAGCTGTTGCCACAATAAAGGAGCATAACTATCTTATGCAAGCTGCCAATGACGTCCCTTTCAAGTCATGTGACTAGTTTTAGGAGTAATTTTTAGCTTGTTTTCTTTTGTCTAGTTCTCCTTTTAATTGTAGCCATTAGATTTACTTTTTGATGAAAGGCCAAGATGTAATGTGAGACTCGATCTATATAAGGAGCTCACCCTCCCATGTATTATTCTGTTTTTTTATGAATTAAAATTGTTGTGTCGAACATAAAATTTAGGGGTTGCCTAAGGGCTGCTCTTCTCCAACCAATAGTGGGGCCACCTTTCTTGGTTGCTTCTAGATTAAGGGAGGTTAATCTGTGCTTGACTGTGATTTAGATTTCCTAATCGAAAGGCCTAGTGGTTATCCTGTGCTAGGCTATGGATAATCGACCTACTTCTGTTAGTAAGGGTAGTTTAGTTCTGTGCTAAGTTGTGAGCTAAACTAAACCTGCTGTCCCGGTTAAGATCTAAGCATGTGCTAGGCCGTGGCTTAGCTCTTAATCATATCCAGCTTGAATTAGGGAGTTGAACTTATAGTTTAGCTTTACTAATCAAGTAGGTTATGGATGGTACCATGTGAAAACAGTTGGTACTTTGTTCACAACCATATCTTTTATGTTTTCTTAGGCTAGATTTGTAACATTCCGTTTGATGTCTATGAGTGTCTTGATATTGGGTTTGATATTGGATGATATTATGGAGCTAGCAGCGTTAGAGGATGGTAGTTGGTTATGTATGGAGTTGGTGTCGTGAGAGATATATAGGTGGTAGATACGATATCGTGAGTCATGCTGTGGAAGTAAACATAGTTGGTGGAGTGGCTGTTAAGAGTTCATGTTTTATGTTTGGTCGAGTTCTTGAGTTCTTAGTATGTTGTTGTGTCTTGGTCGAGTTAGTATGGTTGTTTTTAGGTATGGGTTGAACTTCGAGGACGAAGTTCTTTTAAAGGAGGGAAGACTGTAATACTACGGTTTTATGAGTCTCTGGGTACTCTATCGAGTAGGCCTTACTCTGTCGAGTAAGGGTGAGTTGCGTTTTTAAAATAGTTTCTGACCTATTGGGTACTCGATCGAGGAACGTTGATACTCGATCGAGTAAGGGGGCACTCGATCGAGTAGCCGGTTTACGGGGGATGATTTCTCGGGTTTTGTTATTAATGCGATTAAGTATATAATTACTTCCGTCACTTTTATTTAAACACTTTTACAACCTAATTACTTTCAAAAGAGAAATCAAACTACGTTCTTCGCATCAATCGCATTGTTGGCAAATCCCGGAGCGTGGAAGGTCGGATTTTACCTTTCTTTATACCGTTGTGATCCTTGCGTCGAGGGTAAGATCTACGTACCGTTTTTATAGTATTTAGTCAAAGTTGGTTAAACCCTAATATTGGGATTTGGGGGTTTTGTTGTATTTTGTGATTGATAGTGATTATATGTTTGTATGTTAGGAGGAGGATTCGTAGAGGAAGCGTTTTGATATCAGCTGTGAGATCGTCTGATTGTGTTGTGCTTTGCAGGTAGGGTTTCCCTACTCAGTATTAGTCCCATGATGTGTTGATTGGTGTTTGTGATTGTTGAATATTATCATACTCGTATTGTGACGGTTGTGGCTTTGATTGTTGGTTGTAGCTGTGATTGATTGTATCTGTCTGTGTTCTTCGGGGTGCGCCCCTGGCTTAGTGGAGTCACTTGCGGGAGTGGCTTCACGCCCATGATTTGCCTTCTGTGGAACCCGCCACAGAAGGGATGTGCACATTAATGGATTTGGGTTTATCGCTCGATGGAGATGAGTGGGGCTTAGGTGGGAACGGCTGCAGTCCCCCACTGGCGGCGAGGAGTGACCTGTTGCGATGGGCACTCTGGCAGGGCTACACACTTTAGTGTGTAGTTAGGATTGTGGAGTTGGGTTTGGAGTTCGGAGAATATCTGTGATGATTGAGTTGTTTGTTTTACTGTGTTGGTTTACATAAATTGTGTGATTAGTACTGACCCCGTTTAATGTTTTAAAAACTGTGGTGTTCCATTCGGGGATGGTGAGCAGTTATTGAGCAGGTATGAGTCGATTCTTTGGGATAGCTGGGATGTGCCACCGTCTGATGATAGAAGTCTTCCGCTGTAGCTTAGTAGTTTAATAAACATTTCAGTTAGTTGCTAGACAGTTGGTTTGAGAACTTGTATTCGTATTTTGGTTTTGGTTTTGGGTTCTAACCTTTCACTAAAGTATTACTATTTAAATGTTGTTTCGTTATTGTCTGATGATTATCATTGCCTCTGGTAACCGAGATGGTAGCATCCTTATACCTGAGTGGTCCTGGTAAGGCACTTGGAGTATGGGGGTGTTACAAGATTTCACAAATAAATCCTCTTAAAATCGTTGTTTTTAATGGATTTGAAAAAGGGAGAAATTATTTTAAGGCTGACGTTTTGTTGCACATCCTATGCATCCTCGAATTCGTGAGGACCCCGGGTGTTTCACTGCAGTTAGATTAATAATAATGGGTATTTTAACAAATAAAAACTGAAAGTTATGTATCAATGCAAAAAAATAATCATGTTTTATGATAAAAATCTTTAAATTATATTATATTATATATAAATATATATAGAGATAGGATCTTACGAGTTTGGTTTCTTATGGTGAGTTGTGAGTTTGTGCTTTGAAATCTCAGCCATTGGATTATATTAGGGATGAATGGCCAAGATCTAATCTTACCTGTCATATAAAACTACTTTCATTTACTTATTTTCTCTTTTTTTTTTTCTAGTGCTACTCTTTTTTTACTTTAATTTTTTATCTTCTTTTTTTTACCTCGTGTTATTATGTTTTTTTTTTACAACTTTGATTTTTTTTCTCTTATGTTTTTCTTTAATTTTCTCATTATGTTACCTTTTTTTCTTTTCTTTTTGTACCAAATTTTTTTGTACTTGAATTTTTTTTGTTCTTATTTTTACCTCGTGTTATTATGCTGTTATTGCGCTTTTTTACTTTGATTTTTTTACGACTTTGATTGTTTTCTCTTTTTTTTACCACATGTTATTGTTATTCCGCTGTTATTGTGATTTTATTCAGCTGTTACTTTGATTTTTTTTACGACTTTGATTTTTTTTTCTTTTTTTTACCACGTGTTATTGTGCTGTTATTCTACTGTTACTCTGCTGTTATTGTGATGTTATTCCGGTGTCACTTTGATTTTTTTACTACTTTGACTCTTTTTTTTACCGCATGTTATTGTACTGTTATTCTGGTGTTATTGTGATGTTATTCCGTTGTCACTTTGATTTTTTTACTACTTTGAGTTTTTTTACTACTTTGATTTTTTTACTCTTTTTTATCGCATGTTATTGTGCTGTTATTTTGGTATTATTGTGATGTTATTCCGGTGCCACTTTGATGTTTTTACGACTTTGATTTTTTTTCTTTTTTTTACCACGTGTTATTGTGCTGTTATTCTACTGTTATTCTGTTGTTATTGTGATGTTATTGTGCTGTTATTCTACTGTTACTCCGGTGTTATTATGATATTATTGTGTTGTTATGATTTTTTTTCCTTTTTTTTACGACTCTGATTTTTTTTACGAAATCTAGGTGATAATATCTAGGCATAACCATCTCTGCGCATCTCCTTCAATAATTCCTCCGCCTCAAAATGAAGTCCAGCAGCTGCATATGCATTCATCATAACACTGTAGCAAGCAATGAATGACAAATGCAAGTTAACCAAAACAGGAAACGGCATGGACACCTCTAACAAAGCCTAACTAGGCTGCCCGAAACCACCAGCATTACCTCTCGTCACGGAACTGCTGCTAGCATCGTAACACCGCACACAAGCCACTATGCCTTGGCCAACATCAGGCGAGTGGCGAGCCAGTAGCATTGACGCTACACCGACACCACCAAACACATCACCAACAGTTCGCCTTGATTCAATTAGTCTATATCTCTCTCGACTCCTCGTGGTGACCAGGAAAACGAGGACCAGAACTCCTTATCACCTCGTCATCATTGCACAACACCAGTACACGTCTCCGATGATTTCATCGATAAGCCACCAACCTGCAATTCCATGTCCAGCACACCAATTCCATCTCAGATAGCCACAAATATTTGTGCTTTTGCTAACCGCCGTCAACTTCCGGATTTACACAGGCGAAACTCGTCGTTATCGATCTCATTCCCAGCAGCTCACCAAAGTTAAGAACAATCACATCAAGAATAAAAAAAATCAACAAACCCCAGAAAATCAATTAAGAAAAATTAAACAACAGAAAATCAAAATAAATCTGAAACTAAATCTGGTACCTGACCACCACCAACGGCAATAGAAGGGAGTTCATCTTAATTCTTAACTGATTAATTGGTGTTAATCAATTAATCAATAGTAGGAAGACCCCTTTCGTCGCCATGATCACCGAGAGCTGTACATGCTCATTGAATCTTATTAACTAGCGATATCAAGTTCTCCATTTTTGTCGCAACGAATCAAGATTAGAGGAAGAGAAAGAGAGAACGTTTTGAGATCTGCGATTTTGAATATTGAATCGAAGAAATTGGAGACGAAGAAGAGTAAAAGTCTGGGTCGTTAGTTTGTTTTCAGCGTTGTTGTTTTATTATTATTATTATTATTATTATTATTATTATTATTATTATTATTATTATTATTATTATTATTATTATTATTATTACAATTTTTATAAGATTCAATCTTAGCCATCTATTTCCCTTTATTCAATGGCTGAGATTTGTGATCAAACAAACTCACAACTCACCGTAAGAACCAAACTCACGACATCCCGTCTCAATATATATATATATATATATATATATATATATATATATATATATATATATATATATATATATATATATATATATATAGAGAGAGAGAGAGAGAGAGAGAGAGAGAGGTGGGATCCGGTGAGAACAACCATTCGGTGAGAACGCGCTAGATACATTAGAATATATATAAAAGTTGATTTTTTTTTTTTTACCAAATCTCATATACACTTTTAACTAAAGTAGGTACACTTTTTTTACCAAAATTCTATATACGAATTTTAAGAATTTAGATACACTTTTTTTTTAACAAAATCTTATATACACTTTTAACTAAAGTAGGTACACTTTTTACCAAAATTTTATATACGCATTTTAAGAATGTAGATACACTTTTTTAATAGTACTATTCACTTTTTGTTAACCAAATTTCATATACACTTTGATACCCACAATTTGATAGATTTTTTTTACAGCTACTAAATACATTACAATACATGTTAGATACGTTTTTCTTCATAGATTCTCAGATACACTTTACACTATTATAGGAACGCTTTTACATAAAGTCTAGATACATTTTATAATGATGTAGATACATTTTTTTTTCTATACTAGGTACACTTTTTACCATAAATTTTATTAAAGAGAAGTGAAGAAAATAAAGAAGCAAGTGATTATAAGTCAAAAGCTTAACTTTGACAGACTAATAGGGAGTACTACTTTTCGTATTCATCATCATCATCAACTTCCCTGTATTTGCTTTCATCATTCACCATTAAACCATTCATTCATCACCCGACCTGCACCATCTCACCATCATTGACTTTATTTCGTCCACCACATCACCATAACCATCAAACCCGTCTTCTTCCCCCTTCATCACGACTACCACCAGCATCATCAACTCAACTCCATCATCATCAACCACCACGACCTGCATTCAACACGCGACATCCATCATCATCCCAACAATTCACCACGACATCACCATCCCGCTCATCGACACCAAGCAACTGCAGCAACCAGGCCACATCCATCACCTCCATTCACCTTCATCATCAATCCGCCATCTTCATCACCGTTAAACCCGATCTCCATTCATCAGCTTCATCACTATGCTCAACCTCCATTGGTCATTCACCTGTCACCATCATTTTATCACCATATCAACATCATTGGTGATGTTGATATGGTGATGCGGTGGTGGCTATCGAACTGGTGAGTGGCAAGAATGTCGGAGATCAGTGGTGGAATTGAATGGATATGGTGATGATGAATTGTTGGGGTAGATGGTGACAGACTGTTGCTGCTGGTTTTGGGCGATGTTGGTGGCCGCCGGAGCTTGGTGTCGGCGATGGTGGTGGCCGCCGGATTCCGATAGTGGTGGTAGAAGGGGACAAATGCGATTTTTGTTTTGACACTGTGTTCGTTTATAACGGGGTTGGTATGTCGTGTGGTTAGTTAATAATGGACAGGTTAGTTCGTTCTCACTGTTCTCCCCGAGTGATCGTTCTTACCGGATCCTAAATCTATCTATCTATATATATGTATATGTATATATATATATATATATATATATATATATATATATAGATAGAGAGAGAGAGAGAGAGAAGAGATCAAGCGAGTCAACTATATGTATTTGAGTCCATAAGTTCTATTAAGGGCCCTTGGATGGTGGAAATGAATGGTCAAGATTAACTCCCAAAAAGTGTGTTTAATGACTAATATCACTCATCTCTCCTCCCCCACTAATCCTTCTAATCATATACTCCCTCCGTCCTGGTCAATTGTTGTCTTTTCGTTTTGGCACAAAGACCAATGAATGAGGAAAAGGCCAATAACTAAATGACAAGTGGAACAAATTGAATGAGAATGATCAAATTACTCATCAAATTTATTCTTAAAATAGAAAGGACAACAAATGACTGAGACACCCAAAAATAGAAAAGGACAACAAATGACCGGGACAGAGAGAGTACTTCTCTATTGCCAATTTGTTGAGGTGTCATCTCAAGTTTTAATTTCGGTCTGATGTAGCAGAAATATAGGAGGGCTAAAATGACTTAGACAAAAAAAAAAAAAAATAATAGTAAACTGAGATATGAGAAAAGAATCACAGCATATGGCATTTTTATAGAATATTCCATTTTTTTTATATTTTATAATGATTTAATAGAAATAGAAACAAGATATATATGTCGCTAAAAAAATGATGAAGATTCTTCCAAGTTTAACTTGATTACGTATGATAACTTTCCTTGATTAGCTATAAATTAGGAAAATTAGGATTGCAATTAAGTGATTCAAAAATTATACACATAATATAATAATATTAATGATAATAATTTAGGTATCTTTGGAAATTATCTTTTTTTATTCCCACAAAATAATTGACCCAAAATATTTTAAGAGATAAACATTATTTTTAGAAGTTATCCCGAAAAATACCCTAGAAAATGCAATATAAATAGCACCGTTCAGAAATTAAAAAATCATTACTCCAAAATAAAATTAACTACAAGTAGATCAAGATACGAAAACTTAATGAACCATTAATTGAGCAAGATACATGCATGAGAGTTGATATTTGTCGACGATCAACATTCTATCCGATGTAGCTACATCCAACCAACTTCTGCGAAGTTAAAACTATAGAGATATACTTTGTAGTAGTAGATATACTTTGTAGTAGGCAATCGATCGTGTTTTTTGCTTATGGGTTTCAATATTCTTATGTTTGTGAATTTGGGTTTGGTAGTTAGATAAGGGTTTTTTTAGGGGTTTTGTTATATTCTTATGTTCTTATTCGTATATGGGTTTTGTCTTAATTTATTTTCCTACTTTACTGTTTTCACATATTAGAATAATTTACGAAATTAGCTATTAACTCATAAATCAGAATGGTGGTAAATAAGTTGTATTTTTACGCAAAAAATATCGCCTCACATAATAATGTGTTACTCCGTCTTTGATATATGTACATACTTTAGTAAATAAAATTAAACTTAAGTTTCTAACCCAACTTTTGAGTTTTGGATTATTTTTTATTTTACCAAGTCTTGACTATTTTACATATTTTTAAAATGGTGTTTTGGGTAATTGATATGTATGAATATGAATAAAAATAGTTACACTAATTAAGAAAATAGCGATTAAACTAAAAGGTGGGTTTGACTCAATGAAAATTAACTAAAAGAGTTAAAACAGGGGCATAAAAAAAAATATGAAAGAATGGCCCCTTGCAAATTTGTTGCTCGAGATTCATGTAGCACGTCACGGTCGAGTGTTTAGACTAAACTTTTAGTATATACGAACTACTCTTAATATATACGGAGTAGTTGGATATTTGTTTTGTCAATCGTTAATAGTGACTTGATATATTGGAATAGTGACTTAATGTTATTCATTGATTAAGTCTTTCTCATGTTATTGAGCATAATACTATATGACATCTCATGTATAATTAATAATTCTAAATAAATTAAATTATTATATTTTTTTCCAAGATCAAATTTTTATATCTTCACTATGATTAACGATATTTATGTAAAATTTTGAAAGTAGACCCGTGAATTTCACGGGTTTAAACCTAGTTAATCACTAATTTAGGGGGCGTTTGGTTCAAACATTAGGTATGGAATGGAATGGATTCTAACTCCAAGGAGGTATGGAGTTAGAACCCCATACTTGTTTAAAGTTGTTTGGTTCAATCCGGGAATGTGAATAATAATGTGTGGGATGGAATGGAGTTGGAACCTTGGGGAGAAAGATGGGTATGGGATTCCAAGGGGTTGGAATGGAGTTAGAATCCATCAGGTATCTAACTCCATTCCAAAATGTTCCAACCAAACATTGGAATGGCTTGAATCCATTCCATTCCATTCCAAAAGCTCCAACCAAACACCCCCTTAGTATAACTTCCTTTCCTCTCATCCATTTCTCTCTCATCTCACACATTTGACATTTCACCCACCTCCTCTCTAAAACCCCAAAAAATAAAAAACCCCAAAAAATCCAAATAAATAAAAAACCAAAAAACCAAAAAAATAAAAAAAAAATAAAAAAACTCGAAAAATCTAAAAAAATAAAAAAACCCAAAAAAATCAAAAATCCAATTAAATCAAAATCTTTTTTCCTTATACACCAGTTATTGATGAGAAATTAACAATCCGGTGAGATTTTGACCGGAAAAATAAAAAGGGCTTGATTTCACCTATGAGCAAAATTAAGGGGGTTGTTTGCTACAAAGTAAACTTAGGGATTTAATCTCACGTCATAGCAAAATTAAGGGGTTCGTTTACCACTCTCGCGATAAAATAAATAAGTAAATAATGAAGTTGACCTACCTTGGCATAATTAACTGGGTTAATAGCGTACATTCGACCTACCTTCGCATTCTTTTGTCCTATCTTAAGATAACCATACCTACTGCATATAAATTATAACATACTTATCAAGTTACCATCATAATTCCTTCCAAGTCTTTGTAGAAGGTAAGAACATTGCCATTAATTTGTTGACTTTTTCTCTTAATATAATTATTATTTCATTTCATTTTGTTCTTGCTTTTTAATCATAGCAGGTGTTTTTATCTTGACCAGCTAGCTAAGGGAAATGGCGAATGGTCCTTCCGAGAGGGAGCTTTTTGACGTGACTGGACCCTTTCATCTTCTACATGTTGACTGGTAATAATCTTCTTCTTCTTCATTCTCTCTCCCTATATATCTAATAATTAATCCTTACGTCCAGGTCATTTATTGTTCTTTGGTTTTAGCACAAAGACCAAGAAAACGGGAGGAATTAAGTGTGAATAATCAAATTACTCATCAAATTCATTCTTAAAATAGAAAAAACAACAAATGACTGAGACACCCAAAATAGAAAAGGAAACAAATGACCGGGATAGAAAGAGTACTATTTTTAAACCTAATTTGAGGTGATCATCGTCTACTCCCTCTGTCCCGGTCATTTAATATCCTATGCTATTTTTGGGTGTTGTCAATTCTTTTCATTTTTATTTTAGGATTGCAATTGATGAACAATTTGATACTCTCACTTAATTTGATCCACATTTCATCTTATAATTAGCTTCCTCTTTTCTTTCTTTGGTCTTTATGTCAAAAACAAAGAATAACAATTGTCAGGTTATGACCTCCGTTTGACTCTTCGAAATCGATGATATGATTTGTTTTCACTTAATTTTCTCAGCGTAGTGGATGGTTAGTTTTAATTTTAATTTTAGTCTGTTTGCTATTAGGATTTCTCTTTTGATATTTGATTGATCTTAAAGTTTACTTCTTTGAACTCAATTGCTATTTCTTTTGCTTTCAATCTGTTTTCCATGAATCATACTTAGTTCTTAAGCTGCTTTTCTTGAGTTCTTAGGGTTTGTTCATGGTTGTGATGGGTCAACGGAAGATGATGACTTTGATATGGATTTTTCCCATTTAAATGCGTCCCCTCTTTCTAGGATTTATGCCTTTAAGGACTTCGGTAATGATCTATTCCGACAAAACCATTTTGATGAGGTGAGTGCTTGCTATGACAAAGCATGTCGCCTTTTGTGTTTCGTTACGAAAGATGGATCTGACCTTGATTTAAACTCCATTTCAAACCTCGCAATTTCTTTATATTTGAATTTAGCTCCTTGTGCGATTAAGCTTCAAGCTTTTGAAGGGGCTTCAATTCTATGTTCTATATTCTATGGTGTTGAACTATTTTCCTAAATATGTTAAGGCTCACTTTCGTAAGACGGTAGCTCTTAGAAGTTTGAATAGGTTACAAGAGGCTCGCTCTACGTTGGAGGAGGCAGTCTCGGTGGATCCTCGAAATAAGGCTATTCTTCGAGAGTTGGGTGAAATTAAAAAGCTACCTGTTTCAACCGAAATGCTAAGCGAATGGTGGAGGATTCTTTTCATACCAATGATATTCGAAAAGGACGATGGGGAGGATAATTCTATTTTATTCCAAAAATAGGTGAATAATGCTAACTTGGGTTATTAATCCTACTAACATATAAAGCGTTATCATTTTCCTTGTTCATTATTTTAAATAGATCTTCTCATGAGCGGTGCATTGGATGCGAAGGGGTAAGGTCTTTGGAATGAATTTCTTTTATGGTGAAATTATGAGAACATCATTATTTGGTTAGGAGTAAGAAGGATTTTGAGTGATTTGGGTAACTTTTTGAGAAAAAAGAGATGTCCATGAAATTGGTAAAAAAACATTCAACACAATATTAACAAGACTAATAAAATATTGCGTACTTCTAAAATCTCATCAACCTGATTTTTATTATGAATGAATAACTTAGAATAACAAGACAATTGAGCTATACATCATCTCGAACTTACTAAACATCTCCTTAATATACTTTTGTTTGTGGATTATTGCTCTATCTTCCATTTGCTTGATCTCAAGTACAAAGAAGAATCCTAGCTATCCCATTATGTTCATTTCAAATTCAGATTTCATTAGATGAAAGGTCATCAACATAAATATGTGCAAGTAAGACTTTATCAGCAATGTTTTATCAACCAAGCCATTTGTCACGGTCCGGGACTTTGAGCCAGAACGTGGTGCACATCCTTGTCTAAAACACGGCAAGAATACAAGCGAGAGCGTCAAGCACTAGTGTAGGATCACTAGTGCAATAGTAATGGGTCTCGGTCGGCGTGTGTCGGGAATCCTAGTCACGATTATCAAGTCCGGCACACGAAAGCAATAAAAGTATGCTATACGATTATTGAAAGCAAGCAACAAGCAACAACAAGCTTTTGGATGAGAAGCGGTTTTTGATTTACTAGCACCTCTCATAGAGGCAAATTTGATAGTTTGGTCATGGTAGCAGGATACCTTGATTGTGCAGAATATCGATATGTTTTCTAAACGCCTAAAAACATATCTTAAACTAAAAACGAGACTCCAAGATTCGACATGCAGGAAGTAGTCTTGGAGTACTAAATGAAACTTAAAACAGAAATGAAAATACATAAGTACAAATAAGAAATCTAAGGGTTCGAAGTGGAAGGACCGCGCGCGCAATTTTTAAGGATTGTGCGCTACAACTGCGGCTCATTACACCATGCACAAAATCATTTTCTAAAGAAAATTGGAAAATCTTTCATACCAAGCTCGAGAAACGTGTATTAAACCATAAAGTATTTTGTCCAATCAAAAACAACCTTGGGAAAATAACTGTCAACAAACCGGGTTGTTACTTTACAAAGACATGCTCATCTAAATAGTCCCGTGTAAACTTCTCTCTAAAAAAAAGTCTCTCTAAAAACCCTAACCCTAACCTTCAATTTCATCAATTAGGGGCTACCGTCTACCAATTTTGTTGGAGGTAAGCCCCAATTTTTCCGTTCGAAGTGGAAGGACCGCGCGCGCAATTTTTAAAGATTGTGCGCTACAACTGCGGCTCATTACACTCTCCCCCACCTAATTTGTTGCCGTCCTCGGCAACGCTTGAAATTCTCCATGGCTGGTTCAGTCGGCTAATGTCGCTGGAAGTTGATTTTAACGGATTTTGGCGCGCTTGCTCTTGTTGCGGGTAGGATCTTCAGGATCTGGATGGTAAGGCTTTAGACAGCTCACATGAAAGACAGGGTGTCACTTCATCCAGGCAGGGCGGTCAAGCTTGTATGCTACTTCCCCAATCCGCTTGATCACTTGGATGGGGCCTTCGTACTTTCGCACTAGACGCTTGTCTCGTTCTCGGAGGAATCTCATCTGCTCTTTGTTCAGCTTCACCATGACCATGTCGCCTACTTTGAACTCCCTTGGTCTCCGATTCTGATCATCCCACTTCTTCATGCGGCGAGACGCTTTCTCCAAGTAAGCTCGAGCAATTTCGGCATTCACGTTCCATTCTTTCACATACTCGTGGGCTTTCTTTGTCCGGCCTCCATAGGTATCTGCAACTGTGGGAGGCAATAACGGCCGTTGACCTGTAACAAGCTCAAACGGGCTCTTGTTGGACGAAGAGCTTGTCTGAACATTAAAACAGAAACTGGGCAACATCAAGGAGTCTCACCCACTCCATTTGAGTTGCCCCAACAAAGTGTCTCAAGTGCTCTTCCAACATGCTATTGAATCGTTCAGTCTGGCCATCCATTTGGGGATGGTATCTTGAGGACATCCGCAGCTTCGAAACCAGAAGATTGAACAACTCTCCCCAAAATAGTCCCGTGAAGCGAGAATCGCGGTCACTCACTATACTTTGAGGCAATCCCGAGTATTTCACAACATGCCTGAAGAACATTGTGGCAGTTTCTTCAGCGCTACACGCCTTAGGAAGGGGAATGAAAGTCGCGTATTTTAAGAATCAATTCACAATGACAAGGATCACACTTAACGCCCCTACCTTCGGCAACCCAGAGATAAAGTCCATTGAGATACTCTCCCATGGTCGTGTTGGTAAGGGCAACGGATTTAGTAGCCCTCCCGGCTTCTGTTTCTCTCCCTTATCTTACTGGCAAATGAGGCATGTCTTCGTGTACTCCATCACATCATCCTTCATCTGCGGCTAGTAGTAACTTCTCTTCAATAGGCATAAAGTTCTCTGCCATCCCGGGTGACCCGTCCACAAGGTATCATAGCACTCATGTAGAAGCATCTTCCTCAATCCAACCGCCTTTGGAACAAAGATGCGATGTCTCTTTGTGAACAAAAGCCCATCTTCCACCCAAAACTTGCGAGTCTTTCCTTCTAAGGTCAACTGTTTCAGAGTCCTCGCCATTGGGTCTTGGTCGAGGTGCTCCTTCGCCTTAGCTCGAATATATGTGACCACGGTGGTAGTGGACAAGTGAGCGATCGTGTGGAATATGGCCAAGTCGCACCTACGGCTTAGGGCATCAACGACCCTATTCGCTGCTCCCGGTCGATAAGTGAACTCCACATCAAACTCGGCCAACAATTTTTGCCATCTAGCTTGTCGGTTGTTGAGTTTGTGTTGCGTCAGGAAGTGGGATGCCGCGGTGTTATCCGTCTTGACGATAAACTTCGATCTCAAGAGATAGTGTCTCCATCCCCGCAGGCAATGAACAATAGCAAGAAGTTCCTTCTCTTGGGCAGCATACCGAGCCTCGACCCCATTCCACTTTCTACTCTCAAAGGCCACTGGATGACCCTCTTGGAGGAGTACTCCCCCAAGGGCATAATCAGACGCTTTCGTCTCTACTTCAAATGGCTTGGTGATGTCCGACAGTGCAAATACGGGTTCCTACATCACTGCTTCCTTGAGCCTCTCAAAGGCTCTTCTTCTGTCGATAGACCACTCCCACTTGATATCCTTTTTCAACAAATCGGTTAGAGGGGTGGCTATTTTTGAATACTACCGGATGAACTCAGATAGTAGTTTGCTAGCCCCAAGAAAGAGCGAAGCTCTGACACGTTTCTTGGGGTGCCCCAAACCTTGATGGCTGTAACCTTATTAGGATCCATTCTAAGTCTCCCTTTTCCCACGATGTGGCCAAGAAAATTGACTTCAGGTTGGGCAAACTCGCACTTCTCCTTTTTGACAAATAAGTGATTGTCCCACAGTTTTGCGAACACAAGCTTCAAGTGTTCTGCGTGTTCAGCCAAAGAGCGACTATACACAACGATATCATCCAGTTACACCACCACAAATTTATCCAAGTACTCATGGAATACATGGTTCATCAGCGTGCAAAACGTGGCAGGTGCGTTCGTCAACCCGAAAGGCATGACCAACCATTCAAAAGACCCATACCTCGTCACGCAAGCTGTCTTCGGCTTATCTCTTTCGGCAATTCGAAATTGATGATAACCCGATCTTAGATCTAACTTGGTGAAGTACTGTAGATACCCAGTATTTGCTGAGACTCCAACAAACACTCGATGATTATCGGACTATAACATGCTAAAACATGCATAACACGATCCAAAACATGGGATAAACGAGCCAAAAATGAGTTTTGGCCTGAGGCAGAAGCCTCTTATTGTGCACAAAGGCTCGCGCCTCAATGGGGTGCCCAGGTCAGAACTCAACCGTGTTTGTTCTCGTCTTTCCCCTTTAATTCATTTTCATATTTGTAATCGGTTTTTACCATTTCAAATATTTTCAAACTTTTTTTATTTTATTTTATTTGTTTTTAACCATAAAACATTTTTCACCCTTGGTTCCTCATACCATGACGGTTAAATCCGTGTTTCGGTGATAATATTTGGTTAATTACATTTAAAAGGTATTTAAAGCCTTTTATTTCATTTCTTTACATTTTGGGAGGTATTTTAAAGCCTTTCATCATTTCTTTACATTTTCAAATCAAGCATATTAGTCACCAACACAAATTCATCCTTGATTCTACATACCATGCCGGATTTTAACCCGGGTACGATGATGAGTATCGACTAATTATATTCAAATGAACTAGAAATAATTAGTTCATAATTATTTTCAAAACTATTCATGTCAAGCTTGCCAAGTCGAACTCGACACCGAATATCATCAAAATCATGATGATTATTCGAGTCTCGTTCCTCAAATCAACAAATGCGGTCTAAACCACTCTTTCAACCCAAATCGGGTCAAATACCCATTTTTCAATACGTTTTATAAACATTTTCCGCGCCTAAACAAGCCCCATTTCACTTATTTCCAAAACCAGGGGAGGCCCCCTTACATTGCCGACATGCTCGCGCCTCATATGGCCGCCTGGCACAGGGCCTGTCCCCTTTCCAGCATTAATCCAGGATGATCCCGACTCCGGTTAGCCCGGGTATAGGACGGATCAGATGACTATTTGCTCATTCAAAAAATCATATTTGCAAAATGCCTTACTAAGACAAATGGATCACGTTATGCACCATAAACCTAATACGGTAAATGGATGTTTAATTTCTGTCTTGCATGCAAATCAACCATTAATCCAACTCGACATCTTATACTTGATACTTGGATTAAATCATTCGACTTAGAAAACTCTCACATGTTAGGTTTAAATTATTGGATGCGCAATCATGCATTTAAACCATTTTATCAACTTTTGCATTCAACCAACCAAGATCGATCAGTAGAGACCGCTACCGCGGGCGTGATTGGGTGCCTGATTAAAGGGCTTCCCAATACGTACCTTCACCTCTTACTCAGAAACTTTGGATAGTGGACGACCTTATCCAGGGCGTACGAGAGTCATTCTAGAGATAGGATGCTAAAGAGGGACGATTCCTTATCTTTAGTACCTATGTCAAACACTGCTTTGTGCTTCGTTTGACCGAGGTATAAAGTTTATTCGAACGGGTTCCAAGCATCCCACAAATGCTTGGTGGCGACTCCGAACATCTCTAATCGTTTCGAGACCCTTACCGAGACGAAACCAACCGATCTAAAATGATCCGGTCGAAAGAACTTTTACGCCGCCGAGCGTGGCTTTCAAAAGACCGCTGTATGTCTACAGATCGGCTGGGCTTACAGGTGGACCATGTTCACAGATTGGCGACTTCTCTGGGAAAACTAGGACACTTACATCTTTGCTATCCCTAGATGGTGAGACTCGAACGAGGTCTTGGTTGGAATGCATTAATTGATATTACGGTCACGGTCGGGTTCCTTGTCCGGGCCCACAATCTAACCTTCATCGACCAATTGGATCGTCTCGTTGGAGTGAGTTTTCTCATCCCGCGTTTTGAATCCCGATTGAGTCAAGCATACCTTTGACGTCACACATTTCTGTTTCGTCAAAGAGCTTTCATCACTTTCGAGCACGAGGCTAGGGCACCCTCCTTACACATTTTTTTTGGATTGGTATCCCTCTCGCAAATCGGGGTTTGATTGCTTGGTGTGTAACCCACCCTTCTAAGCCAAAACCCGTGTCAGCATAATGCATAATATAAAGAACCGTGAGTGCTTATTTGCTACTTGATCATAAGTTCTTCCGCGTCATTTTCAAACTTTCAAAAACAACCTTTTGCGCCGTTATAATGGCCATTTCAAACCTCGGTCTTTTGCCGACCGTTGCACGCCTTTCTAGGCCGTCGTAATGACGATTCTCAAACCCGGTTTTTAAAACCAATTTAACACGCCTTTCTAGGCCGTCGGAATGACGATTTTCAAACCCGGTTTATATAACCATTTCAACACGCCTTTCTAGGCCGTCGTAATGACGATTTTCAAACCCGGTTTTTATAACCATTTCAACACGCTTTTCTAGGCCGTCGGAATGACGATTTTCAAACCCGGTTTTTATGACCACTTTAACACGCCTTTCTAGGCCGTCGTAATGACTATTTTCAAACCCGGTTTTTATAACCATTTCAACACGCCTTTCTAGGCCGTCGTAATGACGATTTTCAAACCCGGTTTTATGACCACTTTAACACGCCTTTCTAGGCCGTCGTAATGACGATTTTCAAACCCGATTTTATAACCACTTTAACACACCTTTCTAGGCCGTCGTAATGACGATTTTCAAACCCGGTTTTTATAACCACTTTAACACGCCTTTCTAGGCCGTCGTAATGACGATTTTCAAACCCGGTTTTTATAACCACTTTAACACGCCTTTCTAGGCCGTCGTAATGACGATTTTCAAACCCGGTTCTTTACAACCATTTCAAATCACCTTTTTACGCCGTTATAATTGTCGCGTCTAGACACGGAATTTAACCCGTTTCGCGCCGACAATGGCTCTTTTAAAACCCGAGAAAAGTACACACCCTTTTCTCGAAACACTTTCGAGATCCCGAGGACCATGCACCGTCCCCGAGACCTCTTCAAACATTTCAAACTCGATTTTCAAAACATACAATTTTGAATTTCAAAAACCGTCTTGGGAGGCAATGCAATTTTTCTGAGCCGATTCAAACTCAATCCGTCTTTTTCAAATAAACTTAAGACAACCCTTTCAACTGACCGACTTGCGGGGATCTCTATCTTCGGAAGCCGTCCATAAAGCGACAAATGAATCTTTTTGAAAATTTCTATTTTCGAAAACTTCAGTCCACCATTCCAATTCTGCGTTGTGTCTGTCGAGTCAAAGTAAACGTACTTATGGGTCTTTACTTATGAGTCGTCTCACCATGAGACTCGTCCAATGGCGTCACGCCGCTACGTTGGACACGTGTCAAAGGCTCGGTCAACACCGTCACGTCATAAATCGAGTCAGCACCGAGGTACCACACACGGTCATCCTCGTCTTACTAAGTCTGATCTTTGTCTCGTCCTTTGTGTTGTCTGCGTTCAGTCTTCAAACCGTGTCAGATTGAGTTGCAATGTGAGTCGTTTTTCTGCCTCAGAGCCATGGCCCCATCTTTAACTTCGTCTGTCAACAGCAACAACAATGATAACAACAGAGATGTCCCGACTACTCAGCTAGCCAGCCTGCTCACCGATCTTAAGGTCACCCTGAATCGTGTCGAGACCCGTATCGACACCCTGGAAAACAAAGAAGCTGGAGAACATGATACGATGCCCAAGGAGGTAGAGGTACATGTTGATGACATGATCGTCAAATAAAAAAAAACGGGACGGCCACATCAGTGCCCTTCGGAAATTCTTCGCTCGTCTGCGGAAGTATAACATGAGACTAAATCCTCAGAATTGTGCATTCGGAGTAGCCTCCGGAAAACTCTTGGGACATGTCGTCAGCAAAAGAGGCATTGAGATTGACCCAACCAAAATCAAAGCCCTTCAGCAAATGCCTCGGTCTAGGAACGAGAAGGAGATTCAGGGATTCTCGGTCAGGTCCAATACATCAGCCGCTTCATTGCCAAGCTCACCATGATTTGTGAACCAATATTCAAGAAACTTCGCGCCTCCGATCACACCGATTGGGACGACGACTGTCAAAAGGCCTTCGACAGGATAAAGCCTATCCAAACCTCCTGTCCTCATGCCACCTAAACCAGGGATTCCTTTATCCCTATACCTGACTGTTACAGACACCGCCATGGGAGCAATGCTAGCACAAACAGTCGACGGGGAAGAACGAGCCATCTACTACATCGGCAAAAAGTTCATTGAGTACGAGACAAGGTACACCCAACTGGAAAAGACATGCCTTGTCCTAGTATGGTCAACAAAGAAGCTTCGGCATTACATGCTCAGCTACACGGTCCACATCTACTCCAAGATGGACCCGGTCAAATATATCTTCGAAAGACCCGTACTAAACGGAAGGCTGTCTAGGTGGACACTCATGCTGTCCGAGTTCGATCTCAAGATTGTACCCCTCAAGGTTATCAAGGGAAGAGCAGTTGTCGATTTCCTGGCAGAAAATCCCGTCAACGAGGATCCAACGACCGACACATGGTCACATCCTGATGAAGACATCCTTTGTGTCGATTTCGACGTATGGGACCTATACTTCGATGGTGCATCTAATCTGAGAGGCTTCGGGGTAGGAATCCTCCTAATATCGCCAGAGGGAGAACATGTTCCGATATCGGTCAAACTAGACTTCGGCTTCACCAACAATGCTGTTGAATATAAAGCATGTCTCATCGGCCTACAAGCAGCCATCACACTTGGTATCAAAAGACTAAGGGTCCACGGCGATTCCTCGCTCATCATCAATCAGGTGTCCGGATCATGGAAAATCTGAAGTGACAGTTTAGCTCCCTACCGAGCGAGAATCAATCAAGAGGCCGAGTTCTTCGACCAAATTGACTACTTCCACTTGCCACGAGAGGAAAATCAATTTGTTGATGCCCTAGCGAAACTTGCCGCACTCGTCAACATACCTGACAACATGACATCGATGCCCCTATATGTCGAGAGAAGGAGCGGGCCAGCTCAAATTTGTGCCATCAACAACGACGAGGAAAGCCATGATGAACCTTGGTACCAAGCCATCCTCAACTACAAAACCAAAAACGAATTCCCTCCTAACTCTGATCAAAGAGGACAAAGAGCCATCCGTTTGCTTGCATCACAATTCGTGATAAACCAAAATCAACTATACAAAAGAACACCCCAAAGAATTTTCCTCCTTTGCATTGACCATCACAAAGCCAAAAAAGTCATGGGAGAGGTCCACGACGGAGAATGTGGCCCTCATATGAGCGCAATGATGCTTACCCGGAAGATCATACGGCTAGGTTACTACTGGACCACCATGGAAGCCGATTGCCGTAACTAAGTTAAACATTGCCACAATTGCCAAATCTTCGCCAACATAGAACATATACCACCATCCCTTTTATACACCATGACGTCACCCTGACCTTTCTCGACCTGGGGCACCGACATCATCGGGAAAGTTAACCCGTTGGTCACCAAGGGACATTGTTTCGCCCTTGTCGCCATCGACTACTTCACCAAATGGGCGGAATCGCAGTCATATGCAGTCTTGACCGCCAAACAAGTGGCCAAGTTCATCCAGAACAACATCATCTGCCGATATGGGGTACCCTATGAAAACATTAGCGATCAAGGCTCTCACTTCCGGGCGGAAACTCAGGCCTTGCTGGACAAATACAAGATCAAACGACATCGATCATCCACTTACCGCCCCCAAACCAACGGAGCGGTGGAGGCCGCTCACAAAACTCTTGTCACCATTATCAAGAAAATGCAAGACCACTACCGCGATTGGCCGAGCAAACTCTCATTCGCACTCTGGGGATACCGAACCTCCATTCGAACACCGACAGGCACCACACCCTTCTACCTAGCATATGGTATGGAGGCAGTTCAACCGGTAGAGTTAGAGGTCCCGTCTCTGCGCATCCTACTGGAGAGTCAAGTCTCTGAAGCGGAATAGACCCGTCGAAGGTACGAACAACTCACTCTTCTATACGAACGGTGACTCAACGCCTTGCACAACGTCCAGCTATACCAACGACGTAAACAACGGGCATTCGACAAGAGGGTCAAACCCAGGAACATTAAGGAGGGCGACTTGGTCCTTAAGTCGGTCCGAGCACCGCTACCCGTCGATCCGAGGGGAAAATTCAAACCCAACTGGGCCGGGCCATACCTGGTCAAGAAAATACTTTCGGGGGGCACAGTGAGACTGAGTGACCTAGATGGGGAAGATTTTACAAACCCGACCAACCTAGACCAACTCAAGAAATACTACCCTTGAACCATAGCAACCAATGATCCAAGCCTAGTTTTACAACTAGCGTCCACCTTCACCCTTCTCAAGTCAAGTTTCTCAAACGCGTTCTTATTTGAAATTGCATGTTTTATCGAGTCTAAGTTGCGGCACCTTACCCGTTTCGAATGTCCTTTGACCTGTCAAAGGCAACATCCATTTTCACTAAAACAAACAAAAACCCCTGAACTACGAGCATGGTTTGATTTCATCTCTTCTGGTGGATATGTAGGTAGTCCCTCTTATACATGAGGGATACAACCACAAAACCCAACCAAAATTTACAAAACATTTCGAACTACGATCATGGTTTGATTTCACCTCTTCAGGTGGATACGTAGGCAGTCCTTTCTTAGACAAGAAGGATACAACCATCCCCATAATTAAAAAAAAAACCACATACAAAAAACATCACCCATATCAACTTTCAAAAAAAGAAAGAAAGGAAAACCATTCCCTTTCCCACAAAAATACAAAAAGTAGCCTTTCCCCCTTCCTACAAAAATCCCACTTTCCCAAGTGCAAATGTTTAAGATGATTCAAATCGGATTGCCTTTACAAAATGGATGGAAGAAACAAGCATTCGCAATTTTTGACACGAGTAATCCTCTTATTTAATTAATAATGGGAGGGATTACAATTTCAACAACAAATAATGCTCGACGAGTCTGCAACTTGTCAAAGCTAAGGTGTCCACTAAAACACCTCACGTAATAAAACTAGCACAAAACACACAATAACTAGCTAGTACAACATAATAAAAACTCACAACAATAATGTAACATAATAATAAATTGGGTAATGGAGGTCTTCACTCTTCCATTCTACCCTTACCTTTTCTCTCGGGGTACATCTTCCCCTTGTTCTTCTTGTTGGCCCGCCTAGCATGGATTTCCTCTTCAGAACGGATCCTCAACGGATCTACAACGGCAACGGCCTCCGGTCTAGTGCAAGACCCCATGTTCGGCCCAAAACGAGCCCATGCATGGCCCACCATGTTCTTGGGACCCGAGCTTCTCCTCTTTGGTGGTCTCATCACATCGGGACTAGCTCCATCAATATAATTCTCGAAGAAGGCACGGTTGGCCTTGCCAACCTCTCGATACTTCAAGTCAACGACCTCGTCCTTACGAAATTTGGACCTCTCTTCCAAGGACGGAGATATTGACCACTTGATATAAGCGGGAGTCACCTATGTCGTGGCAACGGGGTCCGGTACCTCCCAAAGCGTCCGAGTGGCCCACCATCTTTCGAAGACCTCCACAAGCTCGGAGTTCCGGAAAACATTCTCTTGGACAAGGGTTTCCTGAGCGGGTACCTTTTGTTGACGCCCCATTTGCCTCATGAGCCTTTCAAGATAGATGAAGGAAGCAACCTTCAAACCCACTACCATCAAAGAACGAGGACTAGCACCCGAATCGGGCAACCCCGTGAAAGAGCTCAAGTGCCACCACGACACCACCCAACGGATGTGAGGACCACCCTCCTCCGCCAATCTTGCGTCCCAATAAGCCTCGGTGGAAGCAAAGCTATCCGAGTACAATTGCTTCCTCATGGTAAGGTGACGGAAGGAATAAGAAGAAGAATCAACCGGAGGCTATACATACCTTAGCCTCTCCAATAGCCACACTTGGAGGATCCTTGGGGATCCGAATGAGGGAGCTTTTCCACAAGAGCCTTCCTTGTCCAAAGCATGGATGATCTCTCCAAGCACCAACCATGATTGATCTCTACCATGATCTATTTTCTCAACCACATGAACAAGGGTCATGCTACCATAGCATTTCGGCTCCTCCTTCTTCAAAGCATCAACAAAGAGGTATATATAGAAAGGCAAAAGGCAAGAGCCCTTCTCCTAGCCACCTCCGAAACATTGGCATCTAATCGGTTGGAAAATATGTTGATGAGAGCCAACATGTCCACGCTATGTGGAGCAAGAAGAAAGTTGACTTGACTTGTCGACAAACCCAACATGGAACGAAATTTCTCCTTGTAGCACAATCGAGTTGGAGGAAGCACCGGAACACAACCGAGCCACCCACCAATGGTTCCAACCTCTTCGGAAAGAGGACAAATTTCACCTCTCGGGAAAACGAAAACATGGTGTTTCGAATCTCAAAAACGAGAACATGCTTCGAGAAATGAGGATTGCACCTTGACTTGACGGAGCACCAGCAATTGACCATCTCCCATGCAAATGAGTTTATACTTTTCGGGAGGCGACAAATCCCGGCACCATTATCGCAACGCATTCTCAAAGGCATCCATGAAATATCATTGTGGAAGAAGAAGAAGAGGTTTTATAAAGATGTTTTTGTGTTTCGGATGATGAAACAATGAAGCGCAAGCATAACTATTTATACAAAAACAATCAGCGCGTTTTTCAGAAAAAGGGGAGAGCTGGCTCCCATCGCCAGGCTGCTCGCGCCTCTTTAGGCCCTCCCCCAGGATTCCCGCTTCGACTTGACTCTTTCAAGTTGTGTTTTCTCCTAACACCTCAAACCTCCCGCTAGAACGCTCGCGCCTCTTCGGGATGATCCAAGATATTTTGTGTTTCCTCACTCACATTTCCTTGCTTTCGCGTTTTACGAAATCCGACACTGTTTCCATGACGCAGCTTTAAACATACGGATTTTTCTTTCTTTTTCTAAGGGGGGAAGGGCTAGTCGCCCCGATCCGCGACGGATCGCTTCCATGTCAATCAAAATTCCGAATTTTTTTTGCTTTTTTCGCAATTTTGCATCAATAATAAAAATCGAAAATTGATAACACGACATCAATTTTTTCTCAAAATTTCAAGCATTCACAAATTCGAGTCTTGACCTCAAAAAAATCAAATCAAATACACTCGTAAAAATCTTTTCTAAAATTCTTCCCTGACGGATTAAGTTTGAAATTTTTCGAGTCAAAAATCAATTTCAGCAATTTCAACGAAATTTTATTCATAGTTCAAGACACGAGTTAATTGCTCAATTTTCAAATTAATTCCTTTTGGGAGTCCAAACGTGACGACTTGTCGCAAAAATTTTCAAAATTCAATTTTAACTTCAAGTCATATTGGTTAATTTTGTCTTCGATCAAATGCTTTTACATGTTTACGTTTATGCATACGTGCTACCTGTTACCTATTTTCTACACTAACGATGCAGGAACTGGTGCAAACCAAAAGGAAAATTGATAGCCGACAACGCTCCTCCGAATAACAACACAAAAAAAAAATCCAAAAATCACAAAATGAGCTACAATCCAAAAACACATATATACAAACCGCCTCACGCAAAATGTAAATATGTACAAACAAGAGCCCAAGACACGGACAAGCTACTACAACTACTCAGTGCCTCTCGTCGGACCAGTCCCTGTCTCACGAAAAGTCGCCGCCAACCAGACACTACCACCTGTTTAGACTCCCTCTCCGGGGAACACTCCAGCGTCTCACGCTCCATCTCGAAGTGAAGCTCCTCCGCTGCAGCCAACTGAGCCCTCAGAGAAGCAATCTCCGCATCTCGGCTCCGTAACTCGTTCTCACGACGCCTCAACTCCTGGTCTCGACGAGTGATCCCCAACCCTTGGGCCTCGATCATCGACCTAGCTGCGTCCAACTCAGTGCGAACCCGAGCAAGCTCCGCTGGATCCGCATTACCCTACAAATCACAACACAGATCATCCAGATCTAAAAATGTGAAATGCAACACAAAATACACAAAACAGCACACACAAATATACCTGAGAAAGCAGAGCCTCCCTCGCAGCCACGTCACCAGCAAGCGCCCTCCAGCGGTTAGCCATCCGCCACAAAGCCTGATGACTAACGGTCGTCATCTACATTCAAAAATGTCCTTCAATACAATGCAAGGCAAAACACAAATGAGGAAAAATGTTCAAGTCAGGGACTCACCCTCAAAAGGATAAACCTCCACTCCATACCAAGGTCGGTCACCTCAGCAACAGCAGGCTCTAGTAAGCGCAGCTGTAGCTCCTCGCCACCCGGTCCCTGAAAGGCAGCCTCCGCCGGGAAAACTGGGGGCTGAGTCCTCATCAACAAGTCGACTCCCTGCAATTTGGGTCCATATCAAAGGTAACAAATCCTCCTACCAAAAGAAGCTGAAAATAAAATAACGGAGGAAGATATACCTCGATCGGGTACCAGGCAAGCCTCGACAACCGGAAGGTGTCGTAGTCGGCGTCCCGCAACAACAGCGCCTCATCTCCCTGACCGTGAAGGTGCTCCTGAACCTCGTCGGGGGTCGACTCTCGGAACAACACCCTAGGCGGGTCGACCGGTACCACGAAGATCTCAGTAAGGCACTGACGAGCTAAACGCTCGCCCAGGTACCAAACCGGCTCGATCGCCGTCTCCAAGTACAAACGCTGGGAGCTGCGAGGCCGCAGACGCTCCCTGACGGCGGCCGGTACGTCCGTGTAATGCTCCCAAGGCCACCCTACAAACTGCATTTAGAACAAAGCTACTCAACCGGCAGGGGGCTTCCTAAGCTACCTAGTCATCCTATCTCTATCTAATTCTACAAAGAAGAAAGAGTAAGGAACAACGACTCACGTCAGCAACTCGAAGCTTGTTCACGCGACGCCCGCAGTCCTCGTAAGTCGACTTAGTCGACTTCTTCCGAGCCACCGTTCAACCCCTCACAGCAGGGTAGGTCAAGGGGACACCACCTGTGGTCCCCAGAAGCAGAGGGGTGAAGTAAGCGTACAACCAAGCATGTAATCAAACACAGCAAACACAAGTCAGCAAATTTCTCAAGGATTGCCAAAATCAAAATCAAACTTAAAACTACAAAAACTCTCGTACCTCCAAGATGAGGCCGGGACCACCCAAAGCGGGGGCGCTACCATCCCCAACTACCTTCGGACGCACCGCTGCGTGCATGTACCGGGTGAAACTCGCCAAGGCCTACGTAACCCAGTCAAACTGACCCAAAGTGTCGAGGTCAGCAAGGAGGGAAAGGACTTTGGTCGACAAGCGCTCACCCTTGTCGCTAGAGTACGTGGCACCCAAGAAGTACCACAACCACAACCGCGCCTCCTGCGCGTCAGCCCTAACCTCAGCCTCCGGACTCGCCAACGGTGCCGGAGCAACACCCGCCACTCTCTCTGAAGTGGTCTCTCACGTACGAACTCGCGATCTGGTACGGAGTAATGTCAGAAGGCTCAGGAAAAGCAGTACCGATCAGATGAGTAACCGCAGGAGAAGACACTCTCTCTGGTGTCTCGGTAAACTCAACAGGCGTCTCGCCACAAGGGAGGCCGGATATCATGTGAAATACTCTAAGGTCACACCGACCTCCCCGAACTCTATGTGGAACGACGACTTCGTATCCCAGTACCGATCCAACATGGCACGCATTAGACACAGGTTCGACCTAATCGAAGACCTGTGAATATCCCGCCAAGCGGCCACCAACGGCCCAAAAGCCGACCTCTCTATCAACGCCCTCGTCCCGGCTGGGAGAACGTCGTAAACGCCCAACCAGGTAGTAAAGCCCGAGAAAGTCCTCATGGTGCCGATCTCCTGAAATTAAAAACAAACAACGTCAGAACGCCTATTCAGGTCTGACACTTCAAAATTGACGAAAGTTCAATAAAGGGACACGACTCACCAAGCCCTCGTGAGCACGGTAGGAGATGTGCCTATCCAGTTGAAGCAACAACTGACTGCCGTCGAAACCCTCGGCCCAAGCAGCGCCGCCCGCAGGTTCAGCCCCCACGGAGCTGTAACCCGTCTAGCATCCCAACTCGCGACGTCAACGTCGTCCTCAACTGTCACCGCCCTCCGTCTCTTCTGACCACGAGACTCACCGTGACGGATGAAAGGCCTCTCAACGACCCTAACGACGTTCTGTAACGTCCGTCTGGTCGGCCGAGGAGTCCGTCTCCTCGTAGAAACCCTCCTCCCGGAGGTACCAGCCTCAGACCCAGTCTGAGCTCTCCCAGCGCCAGTAGCCCAAACAACGGGCTCCTCACGCTCCTCAATGGCCCTCTTGGCCCCAACAGTCTCCGCAGGGGGTCCCTCCTCCTCGGAAGCGTCCTCCACTACCGCGGCGGGTACACTAACCGGAGTGCTAACCGGCCCTGTCCCGAACAACTCCTCAAAAGTCGCTGCAAGGGACCCAGCCTGTCCCGAACACTCTCTTGCAAACAAAAAGCGTCAGCCGAAATTTCGGCATTATGACGGCGTAAATTGGACAAACCTAAAACAAACAAACAACCTGCAAAGCAAAGCAAGGGCAACCCCGTCCAAACCCAACCAAACAAAAAAAACAATTCTCAAAAACGCACAAAAAACAACGACTCGCCCTTCTTCTCAAGCAAAAGACCAGTCGAAACAACCATAACAAAAAAACGGCACCCCAAGACCCACCCAAGGTCCGCCAACAAACCAAAGTACATTCCCAGTGTAATGAGGAATTTTTCTACGGCTCAAAAAGGCAATTTCTACGCCAATTTGAGCACAAGCCGGTCAAAAATTCAAAACGACCGCAAAGAGACAACGCGATTTTATCACGCCTCAAAGCGACCTAAACTACCAATAAGGTCCATTTCAAGGCAAACTGACTCAATTCAAGCTCAAACAGGCGCTTATTTCGTCAGACATTAACCGTCACAAAAGGCAAAAATTCCAACATTGCTCACAATACACAACAAAGGTCCACAATGGCAAATACGGTCTTTCCCGACTACAATGCAACTTAGTGGGACCCATTACCCAAGCAAATAAACTTGGTATTGTGAGATGAGACGGTTTCTCCACCTCACTCACGTTTTTCGAACATAAGGAGCGGGAACGGGGACCAAAATGCAAACTAAAATCACCCATATACTCCTAAACGGGTTTCTAACCTAATGCAATCATCAATTTCACTCGAAATGGGATAAATCAAAAATGCCCAAATCGATTTTCCAGGGTAAAACTTTCGCCCTAATTCAATTTAGCTAAAAGACCAACAAATTCAAATGGATTCAAGAAGGAATACATACCTTGAGATGACATTGTTGATGATAGCACGAATGGAAGCAAGCTAGAGACCTTCAATGGCGGTTTCTGGTGTGTTTATGTCGAAGGTTGAAGACGAAATGAGGGAATGGCATGCGAACCAACCTCGTGTCTTTTACTGAAAAACAGGGAAGCTCCCTTGGTTCGCCGGGTAGCTCGCACCTCAATCAGGTGTTCCCTCTCTTTCAGCGAAATTTTGGGCTTTGGCCCAATTTCCCGTAATAAACTTCAAGTTTTCAATGACGATATTAAGGGCCGTCATTTTGCAAATATAAAAACAAATAGTGAAATCAAAATTCACTATTTTACTTCAAAAATTTCAAACAAACGGCGATCAAAACCGCCATTTTTCCTTCAAAAATAGTGAAAAATTCAAAATTAACTATTTCTTCAAATTTCAACGACTGCAATTAAAACCGTCATTTTTTCAAAATAATAGTGAAAAATTCAAAAATTCACTATGTCTTCAAATTACCATGACGACGATTAAAACTGTCAATTTCAAAATAATAGTGGAAAATTCAAAATTCACTATTTCTTCAATTTTCAATTTCAAGAATAATAGTGAAAAATTAAAAAATTCACTATTTCTTCCAAATTTCAGTATTTTCACCACACATGTCAACGACGGCACATAAACCGTCACTTCAAACGTAAAAGTGAAGATTCCCAATTCACTATTTCCTTCACGTGTCAACGACGACACATAAACCGTCACTTCAAAAATAATAGTGAAGATTCCAAATTCACTATTTCTATCACATGCCAACGACGGCACATAAACCGTCACCTCAGTCGTAATAGCGAAATTTAAAATTTTCTATTTCCTTCAAAAAATTCAAACAAACGATTAGTGGAAGTTCAAAATTCGCTATTCCTACAAATGTCAACAGGGGGATTCCTCGCGGAACCCGCTTATTTCAGAAACAGTGATAGAGGAAATTCAAAATTCACTATTTTCACGGCGGAATCAAGATTCCGCTACTTTCAAAACAAGCCCATTCGACGCGGCTATTCTCACGGTCGATCAACCGATTGCACCATGGCAGGCGAGCCTTACAACGCATCGCGGCTGGCGAGCCCTCCTCATATACGCACCATAGCTGGCGAGCCTTACTACGCATCGCGGCTGGCGAGCCCTCCTCACATACGCACCATGGCTGGCGATCGTTACAACGTATCGCGGCTTGCGAGCCCTCTTTATGTACGCCCCATGGCTGGCGAGCCATACAACGCATCGCGGCTGGCGAGCCCTCCTCATATACGCACCATGGATGGCGAGCCTTGCAACGCATCGCGGCTGGCGAGTCCTCCTCATATATGCACCATGGCTGGCTTGCCTTACTACGCATCGTGATTGGCGAGCCCTCCTCATGTACGTACCATGGCTGGTGAGACTTACTACGCATCACGGCTGGCGAGCCCTCCTCATGTACGCCCCATGGCTGGTGAGCCGTACAACGCATCGCGGTTGGCAAGCCCTCCTCATATACGCATCATGGCTGGAGAGCCTTACAACGCATCGCGGCTGGCGAGCCCTCCTCATATACGCACCATGGCTAGCGAGCCTTACTACGCATTGCGGTTGGCGAGCCTTCCTCAGGTACGCACCATGCCTGGCGACCCTTACAACGCATCGCGGCTGGCGAGCCCTCCACATATACGCACCATGGCTGGCGAGCCTTACAAGGCATCGCGGCTGGCGAGCCCTCCTCATATACGCACCATGGCTGGCGAGCCTTACTACGCATTGCGGCTGGCTTGACCTCCTCATATACGTACCATGGCTGGCGAGCCTGCTACGCATCACGACTGGCGAGCCCTCCTCATGTACGCCCTATGGTTGGCGAGCCTTACAATGCATCGCGGCTGGCGAGCCCTCCTCATATACGCACCATGACTGGCGAGCCTTACAACGCATCGCGGCTGGCGAGCCCTCCTCAGGTACGCACCATGGCTGGCGAGCCTTACTACGTATCGCGGCTGGCGAGCCTTCCTCATGTATGCACCATGGTTGGCGAGCCTTACAACTCATCGCGGCTGGCGAGCCCTCCTCATATACGCACCATGGCTAGCGAGGCTTACAACGCATCGCGGCTGGTGAGCCCTCCTCATATACGCACCATGGCTGGCGAGCCTTACTACGCATCGCGGCTGGCTAGCCCTCCTCATATACGTACCATGGCTGGCGAGCCTTCTACGCATCACGGCTGGCGAGCCCTCCTCATGTACGCCCCATGGCTGGCGAGCCTTATAACGCATCGCGGCTGGCGAGCCTTCCTCATATACGCACCATGGCTGGCGAGCCTTACAACGCATCGCGGCTGGCGAGTCCTCCTCAGGTACGCACCATGGCTGGCGAGCCTTACAACGCATCGCGGCCGGCGAGCCTTCCTCATGTACTCACCATGGCTGGCGAGCCTTACAACACATCGCGGCTGGCGAGCCCTCCTCATATACGCACCATGGCTGGCGAGCCTTACTACGCATCGCGGCTGGCGAGCCCTTCTCAGGTATGCACCATAGCTGGCGATCCTTACTACGCATCGCGGCTGGCGAGCCCTCCTCAGGTACGCACCATGGCTGGCGAGCCTTTATCCGCAAACGTGCAAGGACGTATCCGAAGATGCCTCAGGTATGACTCCTTCTTATAGCTGGCGAGCCTTTGTACGTAGTCTAACAGACTTTAAATGACTCGCACGGATAGTCGATAGACTCTAAACTGTTCCCGATGACAGGTACTTGGCTAGTACCCTCGAGTTGCCTTGGCGTCGCCCTTCCCGACGGCAGGTCATTGGCCCGAATCCTTTCGAGTTGCCTCGACGTCGCTTGGGTCTCCAGGTTGTAATCTTCGATTGACCTGGGAGCTCTACTTTGACTTTCGCCCTGTCCTAGCCTCAGTCAAACTGGGGGCTCTTTAGATACCCAGTATCTGCTGAGACGCCAACAAACACCCGATGATAATCGGACTATAACATGCTAAAACATGCATAACACGATCCAAAACATGGGATAAACGAGCCAAAACCGAGTTTTGGCCTTAGGCAGAAGCCCTTTATTGTGCACAAAGGCTCGCGCCTCAATTGGGCGCCCAGGTCAGAACTCAACCGTGTTTATTCTCGTCTTTCCCCTTTAATTCATTTTCATATTTATAATCGGTTTTTACCATTTCAAATATTTTCAAACCTTTTTTTATTTTATTTTATTTGTTTTTAACCATAAAACATTTTTCACCCTTGGTTCCTTTATACCATGACGGTTAAATCCGTGTTTCGGTGATAATATTTGGTTAATTACATTTAAAAGGTATTTTAAAGCCTTTTATTTCATTTCTTTACATTTTGGGAAGTATTTTAAAGCCTTTCATCATTTCTTTACATTTTCAAAACAAGCATATTAGTCACCAACTCAAAGTCATCCTTGGTTCTACATACCATGCCGGATTTTAATCCGGGTACGATGATGAGTATCAATTAATTATATTCAAATGAACTTAAAACAATTAGGTCATAATTATTTTCAAAATTATTCATGTCAAGCTTGCCAAGTCGAACTCGACACCGAATATCATCAAAATCATGATGATTATTCGAGTCTCGTTCCTTAAATCAACAAATGCGGTCTAACGACCCTTTCAAACCAAATCGGGTCAAATACCCATTTTTCAATGGTCAGAACACGTCATATACCGTTGACTGACCCGCGCCTAAATATGCCCCTTTTCTCTTATTTCCAAAACCAGGGGAGGCCCCCTTACACTGCCGGTATGCTTGCGCCTCATATGGCCGCCTGGCACAGGGCCTGTAATCTTTCCAGCATTATTCTAGGACAATCCCGACTCCGGTTAGCCCGTATATGGGACAGATCAGATGACTATTTGCTCATTCAAAAATCATATTTGCAAAATGCCATACTAAGACAAATGGATCAGGTTATGCACCGTAAACCGAATACGGTAAATGGATGTTTAATTTCCGTCTTGCATGCAAATCAACCATTAATCCAACTCGACATCTTATACTTGATACTTGGATTAAATCAACCGACTTAGAAAGCTCTCACATGTTAGGTTTAGATTATTGGATGTGCATTCATGCATTTAAACCGTTTTATCAACTTTTGGATTCACCCCACTAAGATCGATAAGTAGAGGCCGCTACCGCGGGTGGGATTGGGTGCCTGATTAAAGGGCTTCCCAATATTTACCTTCACCTCTTACTCAGAAACTTTGGAAAGTGAACGACCTTATCCAGGGCGTACGAGAGTCATTCGAGAGATAAGATGCTAAAGAGGGAAGATTCCTTATCTTTAGCACCTATGTCAAACACTGCTTTGTGCTTCGTTTGACCGAGGTATAAAGTGGATTCGAACGGGTTCCAAGCATCCCACAAATGCTTAGTGGCGACTCCGAACATCTCTAATCGTTTCGCGACCCTTACCGAGATGAAACCGACCGATCTAAAATGATCCGATCGAAAGCACTTTTACGCCGCCGAGCGTGGCTTTCAAAAGACCGCTGTATGTCCACAGATCAGTTGGGCTTGCAGGTGGGCCATGTCCACAAGTACACAATGCCCTATAACTGATCGAACAAGTCCGCTACCAGAGGAATGGGTAGCGATTTCTCACCGTCAACTTGTTTAAGGCCCGATAGTCGATACACAATCTCAGACTACCGTCGTATTTCTTCTGAAAGAGCACAAGGGTAAAGAATCTGGCATCAAGTCCTTGTTGTCCTCCAACACCCGCATTATCGAGGGTTCCTCTGATTCGGCAGAAGTGTCCTCTTTCATGGACACGATACACAAATAAGTTGGCTAGCCCTTTTGAAGTCCTATATTCAATTGCATCGCCGAAAGGAGGGGTCCCTTCATCTTACGATCTTCCCCCACGACCTTCACCAAATAAGGGTTTGACCCGACCATCATAAGGGAACCATTGTGGGGTGCCAGGAAGGTCGGTGTTCGCTTTAGAAAATCCATTCCGAGGACATTATTGAAGTCATCCATTATGACACTGCTGAAGTCGAGCTTTCAGCTCCATTCACCCATCTTGATCACTACATCTTTGGCCACGCCCTAAATCGGCTTAGCAGTGGAGTTAACAACTTTCATCCTTCCTCCTTCTCGGTTTATCTCCATCCCGAGCCACTTCGCCTCATCTGGGGTAACAAAATTGTGGGAGGCTCCCGTGTCTATCATGGCACGAGTGAAAATTCCATTAATTTTTTACTTCAACGTACATGAGCTCAGTGGACTTGGCCTCGGAAAGGTTGGTGCCTTTTCCTATCGAACACATCATGTGCACCGCGCCCATCCGTGCCACTTCTCCCTATTCGTTGAACTCGTCATCATCCCCTGGGTCGACTTCATGGTCCGTCCCTTCGAAGTTTGGTTTAACCGACATCTTAGACAAATTCTTCTTGAGGGTGTTGAACTCCCCTTGGTGCGGACACTCGGACATTCGGTGTAGTCCTTTGCACATAAGAAATAGGCAAACGGTTTTCTAGCGGTATACGCTTCTGACGTGCTCCCCTTCGAGGAAGTTGGGGTGGAATTAGCTTACCCCCACTTTCTATAATCTCCTCCTGGACGGAATCAACTGTTTCCCGTAGAAGGAGTTCTGGCTTGCGACGCGTTTCCTCCAAATATGGGGTTACCCCCGCTTGCTGCTGGGAATACCTTCTTCTGCGCCGTTTCACGCTCAAAATAATAATCGGCTAGTCTCTCGGTCGCGGTCATTACAGCGGAGAGGGACTCGGGTCTCTGTCGCATGATCTCTCGTTGAGGCCACTCTTTCAAACCATCGACGAACTAGAACACGCGATCCTTCTCGGTCATATCAATTATCTCTAGCATACACGTCGAGCAGGATTTCACGTACTCCCGGATAGAACTCGTATGCTTCAAGCTCTTGAGTTTCCTTCGAGCTAGGAAGTCGGTATTCTCCGGATAGAATTGTTCCTTGAAGATTCTTTTGAAATCGTCCCATGACTCCAACACTATGCTCCCTGCCTCAATTTCGGCGTATTTGGAGCGCCACCATTGTTTGGAATCATCGATTAGGTACATACTTGCGGTAGTGACCTACAGTGTCTCGTCGAGTGCACTCGCTCGAAAGAATTGCTCTATGTCGAAGAGGAAGTTGTCGACTTCTTTCGAGTCTCTCGCCCCACAATACTTGTGGGGTGTAGGCGGCTTCACCTTGGGAGTCCCACCAAAATTCTCGTCTGCGACCATTCTCATCAATGTATTACACATGTTCTCGAGCTGTCCGAGTCTCTCGTGGAGATAGCCCATCTCTTCTGCGTACTCACGCGGGATCAATACCTCTATGGCGTCAAAGCGAGCCTCATGCCCTTTTATCGTCTCATTTACGGCTTCTAGGCATGCCTCATGCCCCCTTACCGTCTCATCTACGGCTTGGTGAGTGCCCCCGACACTCACCACGAGTCCTTCCAAATAAGGAAGTTTCTCCTCAAGTAGTTTCTCTAAGGCCGTCACCCGGGCCCTAGTTTCTCCTTTGTTCCCACTCGGTTCTGTGTTCTTTCCCGTCATCGTAAGCAGCAGCTCGTCGTGAAGACTGAGCTCTGATACCAAGTGTCACGGTCCGGGACTTTGAGCTGGAACGTTGGCCCCACCCTTGTCTAACACACGACAAGAATACCAAGCATCAATGCCATATGTAGAAACTATCTGTGGGGAGGCAAGGCTGACTATACAAAGGCTCCTAATGTAGGGTGGGATATTTGTTGTATGCCAAAGGCTGAAGGAGGTCTTGGGCTCAAGGATAGCTGTAGTTGGAATGTTGCTTTGTTGGGTAAATATGTGTGGTGGCTTGCTTCTAAAAAGGATCATATGTGGGTAAAGTGGGTAAATCATGTGTATATGAAAGGACAGCACTGGTCTGATTATCAGGCTCCTCCTAACAGCAGCTGGTCTTGGAGGAAAATCATTTTTATTGTACAAAAATTTAAGCAAGCCTATACTAATGATAAATGGCTCAATTCTGATCTCCAGTATACAGTGAAAGCAGGATATGATTGGGTGAGAGGAGTTCATTCAGTTGTCCCTTGGTGTCATCTGGTTTGGAATAAGCTAAACTTACCTAAGACTTCTTTTATATGCTAGGCTATTATGCATCATCGTTTACTTACCAAGGACAGATTGCTTAGAATGGGAATCACTCTGGACCCTTTGTGTGAAATTTGTCGTGTCTGTTCTGAGGATCATCAGCATCTTTTTGTGGATTGCTCTTATTTTCTCTATTGCTTTAATTTACTCTTGGCTTCGTTGAGGCTGACTGTGCAGCCTGCAAATGTGGTTCACTGGTTCTCTAATGCCAGGAATACCAAGCTGCAGAAGAGAGTTTTTGGTGCTGCCTACGTTGCCCTTCTATACCAGATTTGGATGTGCAGAAATGAGGCTAGACTGTCACAGTTTGTTTGTAAGAGACCTGAGGTTGTTGTGCAGCAGGTGCTAAAGGATGTTAAGCTGAGGTTTCATCGGCTCAATATGAGCAAACTAAATCAGAGAGATAGCAGTTGGATTTTGAATTTATAGTTTGTTTGATTTGCTTGTATAGTCTCATATAGTTTTTTTGCTTTAGCCTTACAAACAGGATGTAACACATTTTGAGTTGATTCTAATATACTTAACCTTCCCCCCCAAAAAAAAAAAAAAAGAATACAGCAAGAGCGCCAAGCACTAGTGAAGTATCACTAGTGCATTCGTAATCGGTCTCGGTCGTCGTGTATCGGGAATCCTAGTCACGATTATCAAGCCCGACACACGAAATCAAAAAAGTAAGCAATACGATTATTGAAAGCAAGCAACAAGCAACAACAAGCTTTTGGATGAGAAGCGGTTTTTGATTGACTAGCACCTCTCATAGAGGCAAATTTGATAGTTTGGTCCTGGTAGCAGGATACATTGATTGTGCAGAATAGCGATATGTTTTCTAAATGCCTAAAAACATATCTTAAACTAAATACGAGACTCCAAGATTCGACACGCAGGAAGTAGTCTTGCAGTACTAAATGAAACTAAAAACAGAAATGAAAATACATAAGTACAAATAATAAATCTATGGGTTCGAAGTGGAAGGACCGCGCGCACATTTTTTAAGGATTGTGCGCTACAACTGCGGCTCATTACACCATGCACAAAATCATTTTCTAAAGAAAATTGGACAATCTTTCATACCAAGCTCGAGAAACGTGTATTAAACCATAAAGTATTTTGTCCAATCAAAAACAACCTTGGGAAAATAACTGTCAACAAAACCGGGTTGTTGCTTTACAAAGACATGCTCATCTAAATGGTTCTTTAGAAAATGAAGTACTCCGTGTAAACTTCTCTCTAAAAAAGTCTCTCTCCAAAACTCTAACCCTAACCTTCAATTTCATCAATTAGGGGCTACCGTCTACCAATTTTGGTGGAGGTAAGCCCAATTTTTCCTTTTTTCTTACTAAATATCTATTAATTATTAATTATATGCAAATAACTCTTGCCTCTCCTTTATTGGAGATTTGTCCTCGCCTTTGTGTGAGTTTGGTCCTCATCTTGTGTGAGATTCATCCCTTTATTTGAGAGGTTCAAGAATTATGTGGAAGATCAATGATCTTATATGTAGTCATATGGTGCTGCAATGGATATTGGATTATTGCTTATGATTTGTGAGATCGGACAAGATTCATCTCTTTCAAAACTTTATTATCAGATCTATGGATCCCCTCGCAGTTGTTTGTATGAAGAAACAACGGTATTTTAGAGGGTAGTGTGCAGAAACGCTTTTATCTAATAACGATCTTTGTTTTAGGAAGAGTTTGTCTTACTTGTGTTTTACAAATTTGTATTCAATTAATTTTAGTTTTTGTTGCAATTCTTATATGACATAATATTATTATTAATGAAATTGATCTTTTACTAAAAAAAAAAAATGATTGTTTAAAAAATGGTTTTAACTTCCACTTTAGAAGTTTCATACATTTGTGAGCTGCAAGCCTACAAAGTTATTATAATAGGTATAATCTCAAGCCTAACTACCGGTGTGGAGGTTTTGTTTCAATCGATACAATTTTCTTGATTATAACAATCTTGCACTACTAGTCTACCTTTATTCCGCCGAAATTCATTAGAAACATCAAGCGTATTGCAAAAACTCCACTTCGTACCAACTATTGTCCGACTAGAGGGCCTACGAACAAGATGTCATATCTTATTTCTCTTAATTCTAAAATGGAGGTTACTGGTTATGTTTGAGAGTGAGTGAGAATTGTGGTGTATTACAAATAAGATTATATATCCAGATGTACCATAAGTATGGTACAACCAAGGTATAAGAATCCGAGTTTATATGTAATTTTTCTGAGCTAATTTAAAGTTCATGTCTTTAATGTTGACCCGGTTGGGCGGGCCGGGCTAACCCGCACCATAGTCCAGCTCTATATGTCGGTTTAAGCTTTTTTATTTTTTTTATTTTTATTTTTCTTCTTCGACGGTAAGAGAAAATAGGCGGTCAGTCCATGGCAGATTTAAGCTTTAAAATACTGAACTCTAGAAAATGTGCACAGGACGGAACCAAATCACAAGAGCTCAATTGCAGCTAGCTTAATCCGAGGAGTGTACATACTAGAACAAGATCGCCAACAAAAAAGGGTGGATCAATCTGCGCTAGCACCACGCTGGTGGGAATTCTTTGGTTTCGAGCTCAAGGAAACATTTAAAGATAATGCTGGTGATGCTGATTCCTCCATATTTGGAGCCATTTTCATGTACCAACCTCATACCCTTAATGAAGACGGCGACATACAATCCCAAAGCCGACCTCCAAAGTATGTCATAGCCTTCAGGGGTGTTATCATGGAACCTGACACACGCTGTCAAGACTTACTTATCAGTACGAAACTCTTACTGAACGAATTAACCCAAGATCCCCGATACCAAACCTCACTCGAACGTGTACAGGAGAAAATTGAACAAGTAGGAGCCGAAAATGTTTGGTTAGCTGGACACTCCCTAGGTGCTGCAATAGCCTTACAAATTGGCAAAACTATGGCTAAGCAAGGACTGCCTATTGATTCCTATTTATATAACCCACCAGACCTTTCCTACTTTTCTGGTACGATCACCAAACCGGTGGTTGGTATGACGGTTATGCTTAGCTGTATATTTTTTCCAGTTGTAATCTTGGGATTCTCTCTACTTTTGTTGAAGAATACTATCCTTAATATTCATCAGAGTGGCTCATTTATGAAACTATGCGAATGGAAGCCGTCCTTGTTTGTAAACCAAAATGATCCGATTTGCAGAGGGTATATCGAGTATTTCAAGCTTCGAAAAACCATGAAGAAATTGGGGTTATGTGGGATACTGATAACAGGGGGAGGACGTTGCGATCAACCTCATTTCATTCCTACTGCACAACTTGTTAAGAATGTAAATCCTGAGATAGTCAGATTCAAGTTAGCTCATGGGATTCGTCAATGGTGGGACCCAGTTCTAAATTTGGAATCTGTAGCTTACGAGTTTGCCATCAGCGTGTAACGAAGATAACAAATCAGTTTTGATTTGGAGAAGAGTATTGAGTTTTTGTATTTAAACTTTTTGTTTATTAATTCATCAATTGCAAGTCTGAAAGTATATTACTTGTCTATTTCGAGATAAAGAAACAATGTCAAGAAACGGTTTGTGTTTTGATAAAGGAATTCCAAGGGAATTTGTTTCCGTCATTTTCCCATGGTTGTTTCCGTCATTGTGTCATTTATATGGAAATTATGCAGTCGGACGAACTATATATGGTAGCAGACCGACTGCATCAAGATGACACAACAAATCACCCAAGCCTTAATCATATTATGCTTGGTCAGGCTTGGAACAACATAACAATGTCTTCGTACCGCAATGTATCTTCTTTATGCCACTGACAACTCCTCAACGAATTAGGGCGAAGCAAGGGTTCGAACATATTTTGCAATATTAACCGACCCATAGAATTTCTTGAGTATTGAGTGTTGCATAGGTATTCTACCGGTGTCAAGTAAACCCAGTGTTCTCCGGCAATCCCTTAGACACTTCCCTATATCATCACTGCGGAATGGTCCCATCATAAAGATCTTGCCAGACCTCGTGAACCCGATCATTTTAGAGTAAATGTCGAAAAGCTACCCCTTTGGCAAACAAATAGACCTAACTTTTTTATATGATTCCATTATGTACATTAATTTGTCATCTCCATTCTCCTTAACATGGGCCAACATGCTCAAACACCCTCCCACGACTCCTAATACGGAATTTTGGAGGTCCGAGTTCAAGTGAATTATGTCAAACCTCTCAACATTCAAATCAAAGCTAATGTTGCATCTAGTTTGTTGATGATGACAAGTCCTTCACTTTTATTCCTCTAAGTTAATAGTGTGTGCTAGATGTGTATGACAGGTCCACGAGTTGATCGTTTTTGCTCGGAAGAAAAGTTGGACTTTACATGGATCATGTCTTGGATTGGGTCTAGAAATATGTAAGGGTATAGAATATGTGTTTACTCTTTTGTTCGGTCCAATAATTCACGGCTTATTATTTTGGTCAAAATACTTTCAAAATAAGATATTTTCCTTTGAATTGTTTTGGTGAAAAATTTCCGTGGGATTCACCACTGCTTGCTCTACAAGAAATATCTTTTTGTTTTGAGGAGTTGGTGTTTGAAAAGGCAACTAAAATATTATGGTCAAAGATTTTGTCTAAAGATTAGTTGCTTAACAAAAAGGATTTGATTAGGTCAATCTTCAGCAATTATAAAAGACGGAAGAATCTTTTGCTAAAGTCAACCAAGTATTGACGTGAGCTTTGAGCGAAAAAATAAGTTCTCAAGTTTTCAGCAAAGTCAGTAGTGCTCGTTCTTGAATAGCGTATTTTTGCAAATCTGTTTTGAACTGCTTCTTTATTTTCTCTTCTGAGTTTTGCAAAATATTTTTAAGCCGTGTTTTATAAGATCGTTCTTGAGTACACAAGTTCTTATACTCATAAGAATATTTTGTCTCCATCGTTCCAATTGTTGAACCATATAAGGAGACAATTTGTGTTGTAATTTTTCTTTTGTGAGAGAGTGTTTTTGGGGTACGGGGTTGTACTCGAGTCGCACGATCGGGGTTGATCGTGGGGGTTTTCTTTGTAATCGAGTTTGGTTATAAAGGAAATAATAATAAGAGAGAGGGTGGACGTAGACCTTTAGAGAGTAGGTCGAACCACGTTAAAAATCGTGTGTCTCTTGCTTTCTTTATTTCGTTTCCCTTTGATTTTATTTGTTTTTCCTTTTTGATTCACGTATTCACTCAACCGAACAATACAGCACAACTCTGATTGTTTGAACAGTCACCGAGACTGTTCAATTAGCCTGTGTATTGTTTCAGAAGGAAATTCGTGAACGATCTAGTGCTTCAATTTCGCATTATTTTTTAAAAGGGTACTTAATTCACCTCCTCCCCCTCTTAAGTACCGGATCGATAAACTCAACAATTGGTATCAGAGCCTCGTGCTCTTGATTGCCTTACAGCAAAGAGTTTGATCCTTTTTGAGTTTATTCGTTTGTACTTTATTTTATCATGAATTCCAAATCTGTCAAATGTCCTGTCTTTGATGGCACGGACTATGGCTGGTGGAAAAATCGTATGATGCACTTCATACACGGAACAGGTTACGAATGTTGGGTAATCATCGAAAATGGTCCTCTTGCTATCACTACCACCAATGCTAATGGTGTGTCTAGTGCAAAAGCGCCCAAGGACTACACATCCGATGATTACAAAAAGGCGGAGAAGAATGCTAGAGCCATATCACTCCTGCAATCCGGAATTGGCGAATCAGAAACTAGTCGGATTGCAGGATGTAAAACGGCCAAACAAATTTGGGATAGTTTATCACTAGCCTATGAGGGGACCGTGCAAGTAAAGAAGCAACGTATTGATCTCTTAATGCAACAATATGAAAACTTTAGAATGCACGAGGATGAACCCATAAAAAGCATGTCTTCACGTTTTTCAAGTATAACTAACGAACTTTCAAATCTTGGTAGACAATTTGAAACTGAGGACATTGTCCGTAAAATTTTAAGAAGTCTTACCAGGAAATGGCGACAAAAAGTCACGGCCATTGAAGAGTGTAGAGACTTAGCCACTCTTACCTATGAAGCTCTAATGGGATCTCTTATGGCACACGAAATAACACTTGAAAATGATGCCGAAGAGAAACCCAAAGCTAAGGGTCTGGCCTTGAATGCCGTCTCAAGTGATAATGAAGATGATCTTGAGGAGGAAGTTGCCTTGCTGTCTAAAAGAATTGCCAAAATAATTAGAAAGCAAAATCAAGGAAAGTTCGAAAGTTATAAACCAAAGAAATCTGTTTCCTCATCTTCCTCATCTCGTTCTACTTCTAGAATGGGATGTTTCAAATGCGGTGAACGGGATCATCAGATCCGAAATTGCCCTAAATGGGAAGAAGAAAAAGCTAAGGATAAGCGTGAAAAGTCTAAGCAGGAGTACAAACGTGCAATGATAGCTGCTGTATGGGGTGAGTCCGACTCAGAGGACGAGGAACCCTCTGTAAACGAGAAAGAAGAGAAATTCTGCCTACGAACTACCTACAAGCCTAGATCTCAGCGAAGAAGGGATGACGACTCTCTAAGGTGTCTCATGGCTCACTCTGATGCATCGGATAGCGAATCCGAAGATGAGGTAAATCTCTCAAATCTCAAAATTAAGATTAGATCTTTGTCTAAAGAAAAAATTGTAAGATTGCTTGATGAGACTTTGGATACTAGTTATGAACAAAACAAGCGTCTTGAGGCTATGCAATCTGAAATTGAAAGTATTGCGGAGGAGAATATAGAGTTAAGACGAAATCTGAAGAACATACAGAAACAAACAGACGACCAGACTGTTCAATCTGATCTCACTGCTGAAAACGAGTCCCTTGTTAATAAAATCCACGTCTTAACAAATGAACTAGATGAGATTAAAAAATTGCATGTTACTAGTTCAACCACTTATTCTGAAATTCGTTCCAAATTTGATAGACTTAATGTTGATTATGATGCTCTTCTTGCTAAGAATAAAAATTTGCTTGTAGTTGTCAACAATCTTGAAACTGATTTAAGTAATGCAAGAAATGTAGTTGCTAAATGGGAAGGTAGTACTACCGTCCTAGATTTTCTAGTCAATCAATCTAAGAACAACAATAAACTTGGATTAGGCTATGACTCACGTTCTGATTTCAGACAGGGCGGTTCTCAATATCGTACTGTCTGGATCCCTGAACAGAAAGTAAACACTCCTCCCGACTGTTCAATTCAGACTGACGCCAGTACTGTTGAAACTAAAAGATCTAAACCCATCGAGAGAGATTTTCGCAAGGCTAAGTACGTGGGTCTACCTGAATACACTATTTGCAAATTTTGTGGACACACAGGTCACGTATTTAATGCGTGTAAAAAACGCTTAGGTCATTTGGATCGAAACATAAGAGTTGTTAAGAAAATGTGGATTAGAAAAGATGTTTTAGATACTGTTCGTCATAAGAAGGGACCCAAACTTGTTTGGGTTCCTAAATCATCTAACTAAATCTCTTTTGCAGGGCCATATGAGAGGAGGCAGCCGTTGGTATCTTGATAGCGGATGTTCACGACACATGACAGGTAATAGAAACCAATTCCTCTCATTATCGGCCTACGACGGTGGAAATGTGACATTTGGAGACAACAAAAAAGGTGAAGTAATTGGTTGGTAAAGTCGGTAAGTCTCTTTCACATTCCATTGATGATGTGCTGCTTGTAAAGGGTCTCAAACACAATTTGATTAGTATTTCTCAATTATGTGACAAAGGAAATAAAGTTGAATTTCATGCAAACCTTTGTTATGTAATCAAAGAAAGTACGAATGAAATTGTTCTTCAAGGTAAGAGAGTCAATAACATTTATGTGGCTGATTTAGGAAGCATTCCTAGAGAAACCATTAAATGTTTGTCGGTATTGCAAAACGATCCTAATTTATGGCATAAGAGGTTTGGACATGTTGGCTTTTCATCTCTAAACAAACTTTACAAACTCGATTTAGTGGAAGGTCTACCTTCTATGAAGTTTGAAATTGATGGAGTGATGTGATGTTTGTGCTCGATGCAAACATGTCCGAAGTTCTTTTAAATCTAAAAGGGTTGTTAGCACCACCAAGCCTCTAGAACTCATTCACATGGATTTGTGTGGTCCGATGAGGATTAGAAGCCGAGGTGGAAGTCTTTATGTATGTATTCTAGTGGACGATTATTCACGGTTTGTTTGGACTTTATTTTTACATGCTAAAAGTGAAACTTTTGAAGAATTCCAAGTTTTGATTAAGAAACTCCAAAACAAACTCGGTCACAAATTGATCTCCATTAGAACCGATCATGGAAGAGAATTTGAGAATGATTCGTTTATATCTTTTTGCAGGGAACATGGCATTGGTCATAACTTTTGTGCTCCTAGAACACCGCAACAAAATGGTGTAGTGGAAAGAATGAATAGAACCTTGGAGGATATGACAAGATCCATGTTACTTTGTAGCGAGCTACCTAGAAACTTTTGGGCCGTAAGTCGTGAATACGACTTGTTATATTCGTAATCGTGTTGCTATTAGATCTATCCATAAGAAAACGCCTTATGAGCTTCTATATGGGCGAAAGCCAAACATTTCACATTTCCATTTGCTTTGGATCAAAATGTTATGTTCACAACAATGGCAAAAATAATTTGGGAAAATTTGATCCAAGAAGCGATGAGGCGGTTTTCATTGGATATTCAAACGAAAGCAAGGCCTATAAAGTTTACAATAAAAGAACTATGTGTTTTGAGGAAAGTGTACATGTAATCTTTGATGAAACTAATGTGCTTAACGCTGAATTGCAGGATGATGATGACTTTGAGATTGGATTTATAAGAGATGATCCACCTGAACTAGAGGAGAATCCCTCATCGTTGGAAGGAACAGGTGCAGAACAGTCCACGAATTCAGGGGAAATGAACAGAACACAGAACTGTCCAGTCCTGGAAAATCACCAAGTTCAGGCGTCTCTGAACAGACAGCTGCACGGTCTAATGAGACAAATCAGGCCTCCAGTAGCTCAAATTCGTCAAGAAAGACAAATACAGATGTTGAGCAGAATCGAACAGGACCCAGTACTGTTCAATCTGAAGCTACGAATGACGAGCAGAATCAAACAGAACCCAGTACTGTTCAATCTACACCAGAAACAGAAACATTTGTTCCTCGACGTTGGAAGCATCAAAGTTCACATCCAATGGATAACATTTTGACTGACATTCATGAGGGAGTCAAAACTAGATCTTCTTTAAGAAATTTTTGTGCCCATTATTCATTCTTATCAGAATTAGAACCCTCTAACATTAATGATGCTTTAACTGATCCTGATTGGGTTATTGCTATGCAGGAGGAGCTTAACCAATTTGAACGAAGCAAGGTGTGGCACTTGGAACCACGACCAAGAGATCGTTCCGTCATAGGAACGAAATGGGTATTTCGAAACAAATTGGATGATGCAGGTAAGATTGTGAGAAACAAGGCTAGACTTGTCGTGCAAGGATACAATCAACAGGAGGGGATTGATTACGATGAAACATTTGCTCCAGTGGCGAGACTTGAAGCCATTCGTCTCCTTATTGCTTTTGCCGCTCATATGGGTATCAAACTCTTTCAAATGGATGTTAAGACCGCGTTTCTTAATGGCTATTTGCAAGAGGAAGTGTATGTTGAACAACCTCCCGGTTTTTTAGATAGTAATTTTCCTAATCATGTTTATAAATTAGATAAGGCACTTTATGGTCTTAAACAAGCACCTAGGTCTTGGTATGATAGACTATCAAAGTTCCTTATTGAAAATGGTTTTCAAAGAGGTTCAGTTGACAAAACACTATTTCTAAAACCGGTGAAGGAGGACTTATTAGTTGTTCAAATTTATGTAGATGATATCATTTTTGGAGCAACTAATGATGTTTTATGTGCATATTTTTCCAATCTTATGCAATCGGAGTTCGAGATGAGCATGATGGGCGAGCTAGGATTCTTTTTGGGCCTCCAGATAAAGCAAATCACACATGGCATAATGATCCATCAAAGAAAATATATCAAGGAGATGCTAAAGAAATTTGGTATGACTACCGCTATTCCATTCCCTACACCTATGTGCTCTACACTCAAGCTTGACAGAGACGAAAAAGGTAAAAGTGTAGATGAAAAGGTGTATCGAGTATGATAGGTTCACTTTTATATCTCACAGCTAGTCGTCCAGATATTCTTTATAGTGTTTGTTTGTGTGCCCGGTTTCAATCAAATCCCAAATAATCACATTTAACAGCTGTAAAGCGTATTCTTCGATATTTGATTGGAACTCAGGACTTATATTTATGGTATCCTATGGATTGCAATTTCGCTCTCACGGGGTATTCAGATGCAGATTATGCAGGTTGCTCAGTTGAAAGAAAAATTACATCTGGTATTGCCACCTTTGTAGGACCGTGTCTCATCTCTTGGGCTTCCAAGAAACAAAATACAGTTGCTCTATCTACTGCCGAGAGTGAATATGTTGCTGCTGCCCAATGTTGTGCTCAAATCTTATGGGTAAGACAACAGCTGCGGGATTACGGTATGATAATTAATTGTGTTCCTATTCTTTGTGATAACACGAGTGCAATTAATATTTCTAAAAATCCCGTTCAGCACTCCAAGACAAAACATATTGACATTCGTCATCATTTTCTTCGTGATAACGTAGAAAAAGGGAACATAAGCTTAAAATTTTGTAAAACCGAAGATCAGTTGTCCGATATTTTTACTAAACCATTGGCTCGAGAACAATTTGAGAAAATCCGATTAGAATTAGGTCTTTTGAATAGCAGCTCGTAGTATCTATGGTCCCAAAAATTAATACCTCAATGATTGATTAGATTGGAGATGTCGTGATTATGTGTCAATAATTCAACTCATGAGATTTTAATTTCACGTGCATTCTGCTTACTCTAGTCGGTTTCTTTCATATAGACTAGTTATAAGTTGATAATCTATGAATTGTTACTGTCTTACGTAATCAAGCTTTTTCCCTGGCAAAAGACAAAACCCAACAAGTCCCAAACATATCATAAATCTACCCAACAAGCCTAGCCCATATGATCAAAACCCAAATAAACCAAAATAAAGTCCATATAATCCCCACACCCGTCAAATACCCTCTAACCCACATCAAAATTCCCAAAATTTCAACCTAAACTCCAAAAATCCCCAACTTAAACCTAAACCCCAAAAAAATCCCCAATCACTCCCCTTGTTCCGCGGCGACTATGGCGAAAAAGAAAACCAAAGCCGCCTCCAACCGCTCTAAGCCTCCTTCTTCAACCATTCCCACCTCACCGGAAACCACACCCACCACCTTAATCCAGCCGGAAACAACCCCTATACCCACATCAACTCCACCTAAATCAAAAGCTCCAACACCTCAACCAATTAATCCCTCTGCCACCATAACCACTCGGTCTAAAACAGTGCATGCAACCGGTTTTGCGCCGCCAGCTACGGAATTCGAGGAATCGTCTTCTCCATCTGAAGCACCTAAAGCTTCCAATCGTTCCGCAAGGCTCCGAAAAGGGATCCGGATATGTGAACCCGTGAATGGCAATCGAGTTGTACCCGTGAGTGTGTCCGGGAAAGGTAAAGGGAAGATGGTGTATGGGGATGACGAAGGATCTGAGGATGAAGAGTGGACTGCTGATCTTTATAAGAGCTTCAAACCTTTGGAGCAGTTGAAAAAGGGAAAGGGGCGGTCTCTTAAAAGAAAATGCCCGGATTCTCCGGACGATGATGCTACGGCAGATGGTGCTCCCGTCTTGAAAGCTACACTGCTGTCTGCCATGGATAATGATAAGGTTCTTGATTTTCTTCGGTCTGTGGATATGACTGACACGGAGTTCAGTATGTGTCAAAGGTTACTTGCTCATTCTCTTCTCCCAGGCCGCTACTACCCGCTTCCATGGTTAGAATCTAAACCCGCTTTTTCCTTTTTCCTTGATCTCCTTAATGCCCAAAAGTGGACTTCCATGTTTACTGCTAATTCCGTGGTCTTTATCCCGGAAATTCTGCAATTTTACCAATCTGTGGCGGTAAATAACCAAGGTACTCTCCTGTCTGCTAAAGTTAATGGTAGGACTTTTGTCTTAAGAGCCGCTGAGCTTGCTCAAATATTTAACATCCCCTTTACTGGCTTTGATATTCTTGCTCAAAATAGTTGGCCCGGGTTGGTTGGCTTGGATCCTCTATTGGTTCTTCAATATTTTGATCCTACTGCTACTATAAATAGTCACATTAGCCCGAGTATTCTTGATGCTCCTCATCAATTTTTATATAATGTTATTCGCCGAACCGTCACTCCCCGTCCTCATTCACGTGGTTATTGCCATATCTCTGATCTGTTGCTTATGTATCATCTTATGTTGAAGAAACCCGTCAATCTGGCTGTTATTATGTTTCATTATATCCGTGAGGTTGCAGCTGAAGTTCAGCACACAAACAGCAAGAAGGCACGGGATTTGCCCTATGGGATGTGGCTGAGCCATGTGTTTTGGCAGTTGAAACTATTGTCAGACGATATTTTCTGTGTTGCTTTGGATGATCGTATGGGAGATGGGCTGATGGGTCAGATGCACATTCGGGTTGTTGATGATCAGCTACATGGGTTGCGCAGTCAGGCTTCGAGTTCTGCTGGGCCTAGTACAGGGGGTTTTGGTGCTCTTGGATTGAAGATGGATGATCTCTCGGATACCATGGCTGGTGGCTTGGGGACGCTTTTAGACGAATTGGTGGCTATCCGTGAACTTCTTGAACAGCTCACTGTTATTCCTGCCCTCCTCAGCCAAATCTTAGCCCGCTTTCCCAAATAGACCTCCCTTGCCCCACCCGTCTTTTGCTTGCTTTTTATTGCTGGTTATGTATTATTCGTACTTTTCTTAGTGGTCTGTACTTATATCGATGATGTCTTTTGACTGTGTCCGGTAGGTGCACTGACACTTAACTGACCATGGGGCGTTGCGTTGACACATTTTGACCGTCCCTCTCCTTTTGATGATGTCAAGAGGGGGAAAGATTTAGGGACTCTAGTGTACTTAGTAGCTGCTGATATTAGACCTATGCCTATGATAATCTCGACTATGTTTCATGAACTTTGGTTTAGTTATTTCACTGATCGTATTGTTTCCTATTTCTATTGTTATTACTGTCTTGGATCTTCTGGAATGTTTTTGCAGGTATATTCTTTTGTTGAGGGGGAAATTCTATTTAGGGACTTGCCATCATCAAAGGGGGAATTTGTTGCATCTAGTTTGTTGATGATGACAAGTCCTTCACTTTTATTCCTCTAAGTTAATAGTGTGTGCTAGATGTGTATGACAGGTCCACGAGTTGATCGTTTTTGCTCGGAAGAAAAGTTGGACGTTACATGGATCATGTCTTGGATTGGGTCTAGAAATATGTAAGGGTATAGAATATGTGTTTACTCTTTTGTTCGGTCCAATAATTCACGGCTTATTATTTTGGTCAAAATACTTTCAAAATAAGATATTTTCCTTTGAATTGTTTTGGTGAAAAATTTCCGTGGGATTCACCACTGCTTGCTCTACAAGAAATATCTTTTTGTTTTGAGGAGTTGGTGTTTGAAAAGGCAACTAAAATATTATGGTCAAAGATTTTGTCTAAAGATTAGTTGCTTAACAAAAAGGATTTGATTAGGTCAATCTTCAGCAATTATAAAAGACGGAAGAATCTTTTGCTAAAGTCAACCAAGTATTGACGTGAGCTTTGAGCGAAAAAGTAAGTTCTCAAGTTTTCAGCAAAGTCAGTAGTGCTCGTTCTTGAATAGCGTATTTTTGCAAATCTGTTTTGAACTGCTTCTTTATTTTCTCTTCTGAGTTTTGCAAAATATTTTTAAGCCGTGTTTTATAAGATCGTTCTTGAGTACACAAGTTCTTATACTCATAAGAATATTTTGTCTCCATCGTTCCAATTGTTGAACCATATAAGGAGACAATTTGTGTTGTAATTTTTCTTTTGTGAGAGAGTGTTTTTGGGGTACGGGGTTGTACTCGAGTCGCACGATCGGGGTTGATCGTGGGGGTTTTCTTTGTAATCGAGTTTGGTTATAAAGGAAATAATAATAAGAGAGAGGGTGGACGTAGACCTTTAGAGAGTAGGTCGAACCACGTTAAAAATCGTGTGTCTCTTGCTTTCTTTATTTCGTTTGCCTTTGATTTTATTTGTTTTTGCTTTTTGATTCACGTATTCACTCAACCGAACAATACAGCACAACTCTGATTGTTTGAACAGTCACCGAGACTGTTCAATTAGCCTGTGTATTGTTTCAGAAGGAAATTCGTGAACGATCTAGTGCTTCAATTTCGCATTATTTTTTAAAAGGGTACTTAATTCACCCCCTCCCCCTCTTAAGTACCGGATCGATAAACTCAACAGCTAACAATTACACTAGACTCTTGTGTTCGCCAATTCAAATTTTCATCAACGAGCACTGCTTCTCCATTAGCAATGAACATATCAAGATCGAATTCAATTTTTCTCCACTTTTTTTCCCTAAGAGAGAAGATATGAGCAATACTATTATGTTCATCACTTGGCCAACTATACCCTGTCGAAATTCGAACATATTTATAGTCATTAATAGAGGATGCATACCCAAATCCACGAGCTAACGAAGGATGTTTAACATCATAAATAATTTTTAGATAACCATCTGACTTAAACTTGTGCAGTTTTCGGGTAGTCGGGTTCCATATAATGAAGTATTGATAATCAGACGGATATGAACCATAATCGTACGGGATAGAAAATATTGTTACGCAAATCAACCCATTGCAGGATCCTGTCAGCTCAACATGATGATTCTTGACCTCAAAGTCTACGATTAGTTTAACCAAATTATCTTCAAAATTACTCGAACTTTGATCATGATCATCATCATAAGAAAATAGATAGTAATTGTTATGATTCTTGATAAAAAAAAAAGGTGTTAATAAGAGTAGAAGGGTGAGAAAAGGGGGACATAGCTCAGTCAGATCATTATGAACATCTTATCAACTTGTTCCTATCCAAAGTTATATAGAAGAGTACATTATATATTAAGCCCGATTAATAATCTGAATCCTTCACGTCCGAGAGTGACCACTTCCAATCCTTTAAGGTGACTAAACACTTGCCGGTTCCTAGTGGGTCCCGCCAACCATGGATACAGGCCCCGTATTCGAGCAAAAAACCCAAGTAAACACGAATTCATGTACACCCCAATCTGATAATACACATATTCTGCTTGGTTAGGCGATAAATTCTAGTTGAACGGTCTTAAAAGAGACTTAATGCAAGTAGTATACTCTGAAACAGTACACGACAATCTCTACGTACAATGCTACACAAGCGAACTTACACGAACATTCATTCACAAGCGAACATTTACATCCGACCCAATGATTTGTTGACGTTTTAATTTTTTTGTGAAGAGCATTTAATTAAAGTTAAAACAAAAAAATTGATTGGGGCAAGGGAGCAGTAAAAGACCAACAGTATTATGATAGTAGAAAACAAAACTATGGCCCAATAGAAAAAGAAAAGAAGAAAATTAGATGTTCGAATCCTCATTTTCAGGAGTCAGAGTGACTCCTTAACGTGAGCACAATAACTAACAATCTCCCTCTCCAACCTTCTTTCAAGGTCCATCAACCGTGAATGATCCAAAGCCCGCAGATTATAATGGTTATACCTAAACGTTGTGCGACTACTACTAGAACATAGTCGTGTAGATATTATCTGAAATAAAAAGAGAGATAATGGAGTCATTGGGCTCGATCCCTGGTGTCCTTGTTGAAATATTACCTTAGATACCACTATACCTAACTAATCTTCATATAAGAATAAGGCACCGTATAATACATAAACAAAAACTTAGGATTGGTCAGGCCCAGGCCCGCGTGGCCTAAGATCCGCCGCTGGATACACTATAATCGACTTCACTGCTTGTTGTGGAGTAGCTCTCTTAAATACGTAAATACAGATTCGGCGTTTCAGTATAAAATGCTTATTGAACCATAAAGTATATATATGGACCAAATAATTAACAAATAATATAAATAGAGCTTAAAATCAAAGAAAGATTTATGTCCTCCTGCTATACTATACAAGTTTTCTTGCATAGTGGATAATGATCCGGGTCGAACAGGATCCCCATCATTTTTGAAGCTGAGATTTCCGCTAGGAAGAGCTTTTCATAGGCGAGGAACCCTGATTGAGCAACGCGATCCCACACTCGTGCCATCTCACTTACAGTTGAGAAATATTTACTTTGAACTAGGTTGGTTATACTAATTTCACCATCTCTTTCTTGAATGATTCCATTAGCCGGATCTTGGGAGACGAAGTGGGATAAACGAAAGGAACCAAACTCTACTGACAGATTCATCGATTGGGAAGCAAAAATTGATCTTAAAATGGTTGTTGATCTTCAATATTCATACAATTGTAATGCATACTTTCTACAAACTCTGTCAAGTTAATGTCAAAAGTTGGCTCATCATCGTGATCTGGATATGCAATATCAGAATTCAGAAATACCAAGTACAACACAACATTGATATGAAGTATCGTACAAACTTGGCATTACTTAATACAACTTTTTAAATTTACAAGATATTTTCTTGAATTAAAGTGCAAAAACAACGAAAAAACCTTTATCGGAAGAAAGAAGACTCTGCATGATACTTAATCTTGATGCAATTGATCTAGATTCAGGTGAAAACGCATTTTCAACTCCTATAACCACTGAGGTTTCACAAAGAATGTCCATGATTTCACTGAGATTTAGAGTTATTGTATCAAATCTGTTCTTTTGGAAACTAGGATCGTACTGATAGTCACAACTTGATCACCAACAAAAAAGGATCTTAACCATTAAGAAGCACCAGTTTTTTCAGTTACGGTAACAACGGCGTGATGCATAACTAAGCAAATATTTTGTTTCAAGTCTGAAAAGATCTTAATCACGATTGTCCGTTAATGCATGACTAAACAAATGTTTTGTCATCTACGTTATGCAAGTCGTGGCAAGAATACGTGGCTAAATATATTTTTGCCACGGGTGTGACATATATTTTAAAACAAAATTTTGGCGTAAACTATCAATCTTATTTGTGTGTCAAAATGTTAAATCTTCATTTTTTTATTTCATAAAAATTAATCCTACACATTAATAATTTTAGACACGAAATATAAATTAAAGGCCAATGATATATTTCAGAAACCAAGTGACTTCAATGTAATTAAATAAACCTATACACCTTAATTATACTATATAGTTTTTAAACGATAGTATTGTGTGATGGACTCGATCAATGGACTTTAATGTAAATATTATATTGTTTTGGTTGAAATGTAAACTTAGAAAATATCAAAATATGGTGATTTTCCTTAAAATAAACATGCTCCACTTATGTTATTAATTAGTATCATCATATAATTATACAATTATTTACTAGACATAAAAATAATATAAGTAGTTTATATTTTGGAAACTATTAAAAGGTAAATAAATCAAGCTATATTTCCAAATGATATAATATTCTATAATTATTTCAATTTGATTTAATGCATATATTTATATAAATATATATAAACATATAACCTCTTAAAATTGTATGGCTAAATAGTTAGAGTAATTATGTTAGTTCTGAAAGTAGTTGTACTAACATCTCACTACTAACATTGGATATAATAATATGTTAGTACTCACTCATTTGAATAGTCAAAGTAACTATATTAGCATAGGGATTAATGAAAGTGTAACACCCTTATATAGCAAAGTGCCTTACCAAGGACCACATTAGTATATATGGGTGCTACCATCTCGATTGCCTGAGATAGTACGCATCATAGTAACAATAATGAAACAAACTTGAATAAAAGAAAGGGATAAATTTTACAAGTCTCAAAACAACTTTAAAAGTCACAACTGAAACAAGGTCATGAAGTGATCTAATGTCAGCTAAAACAACACGACGACTCGGTGATGACGACGCCCATCTATGCCCCCGCAAGCTATACCATCAATCATCAACAATCATCACCAGCTAAGCCAACTGCTTGATGCGTGTATTTTGTGTAAGGTTTTTACCCTATGTTTACACGTATTTCTGTGTTATTTATGTGGCGTCTACCGCCCGAATAGTCTACTTTGGTTTGTCTTGTATTAATTGCAGGTATGGATCGGAAATGAGCGTAATTAAGCCTGAAGCTGTCCCAATCTCATGCATTATAGCGAAGGAGGAGTCTGAGCTTTGAATTTGTCACTTAGAGATGTGTGAAGTGGCTTCCAAATTTGTTTAAGAGTTCACCCGTGCAAATATAGCTCGATCGACCAAGTTGGCTGCTGAAACCGGTCGATCGAATGCTTTATGTTGCCGAGTTTCTTGATCGAGTTCTCTCTTTACTCGATCGAGATAGTCGTTTGCTGAAGTCTTCGATCGAGCACTTTTTTAACTCGATCGAGAGGTTTGCTGAATTTTATCCTCGATTGAGTGGTTTCATTTCACTCGATTGAGAGGTTCGGTGTTATACGCTGTTTTAAGTTAATTTCAAGATTTTCTTTTGTAATTAGGAATAAATAGGAGAAGTGACGGCAACCATTAGGAGATCCTTATTCTTTTTATTTTCTCTTATTATCTATCTTAGAACTTTACAGTGGAAACCTAATTCTCCATTGCTACTCTCTAGGATTCGGTATTCTCTACTCTCTATTTCAATTAAACACTTTTTCCTTATTGTTCTTGTTCCATTAATCTCTTTGCTCTTTTAATTCTCTTCCTAGGTTATTATCTACCGATTTATTATTATGTTTAGTTCTCTTGGTTTATGTATTGTTGTTGTTTGTTCAATAATTATGCATAGCTAATCCTCTATGCTAGGACATAGGGGAACCATGATATTAAGGAGATTATAAATAGGTGATTAGGGTTCGGTGTAAATTAGATATGTGTTGTTAATAACTGCAATTAACTGTAATTATCTGCTTGAGTCGATAGATTTAGATGATTAAATTTGGTACACCTTGACCTGGATCGAAAGAGTGGAAAGGGTAAGGCATGCAGTGAACATTAGAGCATTCTAATGAGGGAGAAAGTTAAGTTAGTAATGTTTAGCGGACCGAAAGGACCTTTTCACTACCCCGCAGACCGAATTTGTACTGAATTGTGATCCTATATTAGACTCCTTGAGAATCATGATGAACCGATTGTTTTATCTGTTTCACCTTATTTGATAAACTCATTAAGATTCTCTTTATTTCTCTTTACTCTCTTTCTCTTTCAATCTCAGTAGTTTAGAACAAACTATCAAAACCCCCAAGAATCGGTTAGTTAGACGGACTTAGCTTATCATACATTTTCCCATCTCCCCGTGGATTCGATACCCGAACGCCTCTACTGCATTTATTAGAGACCGGTTGCTTTTATTTTTGATAGGGTTGCGATAGCCGTGTCAAATTTCGGCGCCGTTGTCGGGGAGGTGGCGTAATTTTGTTGCTTTATTTTTAGTTTGTCTCTCTTCTCAAGGAATTTATTCCTTGAGACTAATCTCATAGTTTTCTCTAGTGCTTTAATAGTCCTGCATGAAATCTGTCCTAGAAGAGGACATTGTCATACCTGCTGTTCTTTCAACTCTGCTTGCTAAAATGCCGAACATCGCCAGTCACTCAGAACCTACGGTGGATTCTTTGCCTAAAGGTTTCCTGCTTCCTACTACGGACACAGGCACCTTTGGAATTCAGCCGTCTTACATACATTTGGTAGAGATAAATCTCTTCAAGGGGGTACCTGGCGAGGATCCATATAAGCATATAGAGTTCTTTACGGAGTATTGCTCTACCATTCCTTTATTTGTCGGGGTGACACAGGATAGGGCCAAGGGAGTACTTTTTCCATTTTATTTAACGATGACGCCCGGGAATGGTTGAGAGACTTGGATAGGGAAGCTGCTGGTGTTACTGGCTTGAATTCCCTAACTTTAGCCTTCTACAGAGGTATTTTCCACCACAACGCACCAATGCGCTGAGAGGCCAAATCACCACTTTTACACCATTGGCCACTGAATATTTGAATGATGCTTGGACTAGGTTCAAGAAGTTGGTTCGCTCTGTGCCTCACCATGGTTTCCAACGATGGTTCTTATGCACCTAATTTTACAATGGGTTGTATGATGATCGAAGAGCTATGTTAGATAATGCAGCCAAAGGAGATTCCAGAAAAATATTGAAGATGATAAAAGATGGCGTCTTGTTGAGGAAATGGCCATTCATGTAGCTCAATATGGGAATCCTAGAGGAGGTGGATGAGTAAGCAAATCTCTAGTGGTTGAAGTGGAAAGTCCTAGTGGAAGGTTTGATAATACAGAGATTCTACAAGTTTCAGTGCACAAGAGTAAGTCCATGCTATGATTGAGCAAGAGGTAATTTTGGGTAGATGCGGTACAGAAGGACACGATCCTATTACTTGTATGGCGGATGTAGAGCAAGTCCGTGCTTACCAACAATTTAAGTAAGGAGTTCCGTTCTCTAAACATTATGAAGAGTTTACCATGCCAAGTACCTCTAGTCTTCCTAATCCGATGCCAGAACAAATTGATTCACCTTCTACAAATGTAGAAATTGCGGAACTGAAGTCATTGGTGCCATCCTTAGCTCTTCAACTTGAAAGAAAGTCGGAAATAGCTGAAAATTCTATAGGAAAGCTGCAAGACCAAGTCGCGCAACTTACATCCGAGCAATTAAGTCAAGTGAATCACTCACCTCATTGTGATCCAATCAATGCAGTCAATCTCCGAAGTGGTCTTACCTATGATGGACCGAAAATGCCGGAAAATGATGATATAATTGTTGCCGAAATTCCGGAAACTATTTTGGAGGAATTAATTGAAGATGTCCCTGCTGGGCATCGTCTATCTACTCGATCGAGTAATTCTGCTTCTCGATCGAGTGGTTTGTCCACTGAAAACCTTCGATCGAGTAACCCAGACCTTTGATCGAATTGTGCCAAATATGATGTCCTCGATCGAGAGGTATGCATTTCTCGATCGAGTGATTTACCTGAAGAACATGCTCGATCAAGCGGAAATAGTACTCGATCGAGTACTTGTACCAGCGGAGACTCTATTTCAAAGCTTAATCCCGCTGATGTGTCGTCTTCCCCTGTTGTGGAGATGCCACGTTCAGACAAAGGTAAAGAGAAAGTCGCAGACCCGCTTGTTGTTACCAGAATTCCTTATCTGGGATGTCTGAAAGATGCTAAGGGCGAGCGACAGTACGGTAAATTCGTGGATGTGGTCATGAATCTTCAGGTGACCGTCCCTTTTACTAAACTAATTACCCATGCCCCTACTTAGGCGAAATTTATGAAAGATATTTTTGACGCGTGAGAGAGAGCTTAGTGAATTCGAGATTGTTTCTTTTATGTGTAGATACCTCCTTTCCGCACCTCCCGCCAAACACCCAGTGATGATTGAGCCGCATGTTTAGCATATGTCGCGATTTTATGACGTTTCATAAATCGGTTAATAAAAGGTAACTCATACACTTGTGTCTACCTCTTGGTTGTCATCTAGGTATCATTACAGTCGTTTTGGCAGCAATTAGAGTACATTTGGAGTCCAGGTTAAAAACCGTCTTCATTTCCTAAAACCGTCAAATCCTGAGTCAAAAGCAATGTGCTTGTCTACCTAATGTTAGGATGTCATAAAATGTTATGGGTAAATCTCTTTTTGAGTCACATGTCACTTCTTTGGGCTAAACTTAAAGTTTACATTACAAAATGTGCATTTCATTTAGCTAAAATGATAATCCGACTTTTAGGCCCGTTTTACGAGGTGATAACGACTTTTTGGGGTCAGTCCTATTTCGGAGAAAGTTCTATATCTTTCTTTTAGCTTTCCAGCGCCACCAAAATCACCTTATTCCGATTCTTGGAGAGAAAGTTATGTACGACATGCTGTCAAACGCGCTTTCTTGCGCAGGAGGAAACCGCTGGGGAAAGGACGCAGTAAGTGTTGCGCCTTTTCCAAGGAACGCAACACCTGCTGCGCCTTTTCTCCAGGCTTTCTTTTTGTCCAAGTTTCCGTGTTTAACCTAAGTCGGTTGTTTCCAGATCTTTCCTTCCGTAACCTTAATTCCTCCATGTGATTAGTATAAATAGGGACCCACGTACCTCGTATTTCTCACGCGAGTGTCCGCCCTTCTCTTCTCCCTTTGCATTCTAAGACCGCGTTCTAAGGTCATTGACGTCTACGTGCTTACTCTACGCGACCACGTAAGCTCGGATCCTTCTGAGTACCAGTCACGTTGCATGACCGACCAATTTGACCACTACACCATAATTAATCAATTTGTTTTTAATTCCTTTTTCAAGGGTACTTTCATATTTGCATTGATCGAGTCGAATTACCACTAAAAACCGATTTAGATAAATCTCGCGATGCTAACATGTAAGTCGAGTTACCGATATATTATTATTCTATTTTACTTTTGTACTAATTATTGTAAGATTTACGTCAAAAATATGTTTAAAACCAATTTCTAAAACCCCTTTTGTTAAACTATTTTACGGATTAACGGAAGACTGACGTCGAGAAGAAACGCAGCAACTGCTGCGCCTCTTCGAAGGGTCGCTGATACGTGCATTTTATATAGTCTTTTTAGCCTATTTTATGCGCGTATCTCTATGCTTTTATCGTGGTTTTATGCTACGAAATGCCCCGAATATGCTACTTTGGTTTGTTTTGTCTTATTTGCAGGAATGAACCCAAAAGTAGTGAAATCAAGCCTTTTACCATACTTTTAGCATGCATTTGGAGGAAGAGTGAATTTGGAGCGGGAATGAAGCTATTTTGAGATGCGCATTGGAGTAAGGAAGTTAGGCGAGCCAAGAGAGCGCTTCAATTTGCTAGTTCCTGCTTGTAAGAGCCATATCTCGAGTTATACAACAGCTATTAAGGTGATTCCAGTTGGAGGTGAAAGCTTATCCTCTTAGCTTTCCAACGCCACCAACCACGCCCTATTTGCCCAAGTAACGAAGAAATGGCAGCCGTTTTAAGTTCAGTGCGCGAAGCAGGAATTACGCGCTGAGAGGTGCTCGATCGAGAACTATTTCTGTTTGATCGAGAGCCCATTTGCTCGATCGAGAGACACTTCTTCTCGATCGAGTGGTTTTAGGATGAATAAGTATTCGATCGACTAATTTTCCCTTTCGATCGACCAGTTCCTTTTATGCTTTTGCTCGATCGAGTGATTTAGTTACTCGATCGAGTGGATATTGTTGACGGGCTGGGCTTTTAAGCTTTCTTTTCCGCAATTAGGTTAATAAATCTTATTTTTCTTATAAATAAGATATTAGGACGACATAATGAGGGACTTCTCCTCTCTTTTCCTCTCTTCTCTTCTCTCTCAGACTGTTACTTTTACACTGTTACTTTGTTCTTCCATTTCCGGACTATTTAATTCAGTAATTTCTCTCCTTTTTTCTCCTTAATTTCTTAATGTTATTTATTGTTTTTCCTTTATTTCTTGTTCTCCCTTTAATTATGCATAGCTAATTCCCCTAGTATGTTAGGATTAGGGAAGCCGTGGTAGCGATGTTTTAATTGTATTACATAGATTAGTCTTGCGATAGAATTGTATTAGGCAATTTAATTGTTATCAGGTCGAATGAATGCATGCAGGAGACCAATAATTTTAGTTAACCCCGACCTAGATCGAAAGATTGGAAGGGAAGGCTTGCTTAATTACAATAGGGTATTGCAGTGAGGACGAAAGTTAAGCTGTTTACGCTCTAGGGCGGTTTAAGGACCGAAAGGTGACGACCATAGCTCTTCTTATCAATAGTCTAATCGCCTTAATATTCCCGATAGTATAAGATCTGATAGCTGCCACGGTGGACCGACTCCTAGCATACTCCCTTCTCTCTTGCTGTTAATTTCTCTTATTTATTTCCCTCGCTTCAGTCCCTAGTTAGTTAAATCAATACAAAACCCCCAATTGTGACATTTAGACAGATAAATAGACAAGTAGATAGTACACCGCCTCCCTGTGGAGATCGATCCTACTTACCGCTGACTTCTGTTAGTAGTACTTAGGTATTTTATTTTTTACGAAACGACGTGTATCAAATTTTGGCGCCGTTTTCGGGGAGGCAATCTATTTATTTATTTGTTAAATTTTTATCTGTTTTTTTAGCCTCGGGGATTTTTCCCTTGAGGCCGTTTTAATCTTTTGTTTAGTGCTGTTTTGATAGGCCTTACAGGTACTACCTAGACAGTTCTAGGTGAAAGACAGTCAAAGGGAAGGCTTGAGTACCTTTGACCCATCACCGATGTCCCATTATATGGAACAGCCGGTGATCTGCTACGGGAGATGTGGTTCTGCTGAGCACAATGCAGCTGTAGTTGTGCCGCCACATCCGCCCTATCAATGGCCACCGCAACAAGATTCCCCTGATATACAAGAAGAAGACATTGCGGAGCTGAAATCCTTGATGGAGGCACTGGCATTCCAAGTGCAAGAATATGTCTCGCGATTTGATGAGCTCGAGTCTGCAGTTGCTCAATTAGCAGCTGAGATGGAGAGAAAAGAGGTCGCGGAGCTGACATATTTAATGAGAATGCTTGTATCACAAATGCAGGAGAGTGATAGGTATATGGACGCTCGAATCCCTCGAATCGGAGTCACAAATAGCTCGGTTAGCGGTGAGATGCAAGAAGAAGAGGTTTACCTTCTTTGAGAGCGGTTTTTCTCCTGAGGAAACCGTGTTGCCCAATGATGAGGATGACTTCTATGACTCGGACGACGAGTTCCTTTCATATTTCACTGCCCCACGTGAAGAATTCAGCTCTATGCAGGAAGAATCACTCGATCGAGTAACTTGTAATGGTCGATCGAGTGAATTTCCAGAAGACAGTCCTCGATCGAGTAATATCCCTTCTCGATCGAGTGACATGCAGGAGGATAGTTCTCGATCGAGTGATGTTGTTACTCGATCGAGTGAGATGCGGGAGGAAGTTGGTCGATCGAGTGATTATTCTGCTCGATCGACTGAAATGGCCATTGGGAGCTTTGGTTCGTCATTTTGGTTTGATTTGGATGACGAGTCTGACGATGATGAAGGTTACGGTAAACCTCCCTTATTCACAGCCGAGTCGGATACACTCGAAGCTGCGATCTACGGGATGGATTCCACTGAGGAGGTTGATGAAGAAGCAGCTGAGACGGTAATTACTCCTAGCACGGAAGAGGTAATGAATTCTTTTATCTATGATTCCGTCATTAAGAGTGATCGACCTGAGGTAGTAAACGGTAATTTCATTATTATTTGTAAATTGCCTCGTCTTATTCATGCTTCCTTTTTCAAAGCTATACCCCCTCATATGTGGACGCATAATTTAACGAATTTTCACCGTCCTTATCATTTCAAGTTTGCTAATCTGAATCGGGACCCCCATATATTGATAATTGCTCCCGCGCTCCTATATTTTGTGGATAAAGTTAGGAGCGCTCATAGGAAATTTGTTAGACTTAAACGGTTTATTATTTTAATTTCCTATTCTGTTATTCCACTTTGGTGCTACTTATGCTGTTGTGTAGCACATGCGCAGCTATTTGACAGGTTGCTGCGCGCTTTGAGCTGTTTTGATTGTAACTAATTATAGTGGCTCGAAGAAAAAGAAGGTCGAGCTGGGACCTGTCTGAAGCTAGCGCTACCCGGGAGGCAACCCGGCGATTTTATTTTGCTTTTTTAGATTAATTTCAGTTGTAATAAATGGTCTTCGTACCATAAAACTTTCTCAGTATGCTTGTCTTGTTAGTTTGCGGGCTGTTTTTATTGCATTTTGCAGGAACACGCTGAGATCCACTCGATCGACCACCTGCAGAAACAGAACCACTCGATCGACTGGTACCCTCTTCGATCGAGCAGTTCTTGGATGCCCAACCACTCGATCGACCACTGTTGGACGGATATCGAGTGTATTTGACTTTAATTAGCTTCCTGAGACGGTTTTCCGGGCCCTTAGCAACCTCCCATTTCATGGTCGGTTTGGGGAGGTCCCCTTATTTCGCGTATCTTGTGAGTTTTCCGCATTTACTCTTTTCTCTTTTAGTTTGCATTTCCTTTCCATGTTTTGGTACAATGGGGGCATTGTACGGTTTGGTTTGGGGAGGTTATGCATCCATATCTGTGTCTGCATATTGTTTTTATTTGCATTTCTGTTATCACGTTTAATTTTCTGTTTGCATTGTTATTTATTTCATAAAAATTCAAAATCACATAAAAATTCAAAAAATTGTTAAAAATTCAAAAAATTTCACGTTTATTTTAGCATATAGGTTGAGTCGGAACGGTAGATTTCCATGATGATATTGCACTGCGTTTGTCTTTTTGCTTAAGCCTTGCATTGAACTGTTATCTTTTAGCTCTGTCTTATTGCATATCTACGAGTTAATGTTTAATTTAGCTGAACGAATAGACTCGACCTGAAATTTTGGCAACCTACTTATAATTTCTAAGGATTAGAGCCTTTTAAACTGGTGTCATTTATGACCAGTTTCATGTAGGATTGTGAGTAGTTACTCCTTGCATAACATGTATCATTAATTTGCACATATATGAAATTCAATTGTTTTTTGCCGTCATACATTCGGGTTAGTGGTTGGTGTCACATGCAGGGAGGTGCTTACATTCCCTTTCTTTCATTTTTACCCATTTAACTCCACATTAGCCAAATTTGCCAGTTGACCCTTAGCTACATTCCAAATTTAGCCTGCCTTGTCAAGCTAGTTTAGATTGTTCTGCGGTATATTGTCTATTGTATCAAGTTTGGCCTGTATTCTGTTGAATTGGAGTTGGTAATTTATGAAGAAAAGGAGGTTGATGAAAAATTCGAAAAAGAAAAAAAAGAAAAAAAAGGGAATTCAAAAAAAAAAAAAAAAAGAGAGAGAAAAATTCGAAAATCAAGAAAAAGAAACCGAAAAAAAAGAATTGAAAGAAAAAATGTTGTTTGGTTGACGGTTTCTGCTCCTATGTTCTATCTTACATCATTTGAGGAGTAATATCAGTTTGGTTTGGTGAGATTTATGCCAAATGAAGGGCATTGTGCTTATTCTATAATTGAGTTGGAATCGGATGTTGTCATATGGTTTTGTTTAGGTACTAGCTTGGCCGCCTATACCTCCACATTCCCATAAATGTTTTGCCTTTTCTTACCCATTGCCTCACTTTACCATATTTTTTGTAAGCCCTCGGCTGTGACAGGACCTTGTTTGGTTGGAATGTGTGTACGGTAGTTAGAATTGTCTATCATATTAGTTGCATGCATGTTTATGTGGGTCGTAGTTTAGGTGAGCGACTATTTTTCTTTCTCTCTTACATATATATGTTCACCCTTTGCTTCATGAGAGAAAGAGTGACCCGTGAGAGTCCATTATCAAAGGTCTTGCAAGGTCGACGGTTCAGCTTTGTTTATAAACATCCTATAACTCGTTTGCATTTGACTGTCTTGCTATAAGTATTTAGTTAGCTTGCATTAAATTGGCTTAAGTGGGCATTTGTAGCTAGCTCTGAGTTATCTTTTTCCGTTCCTTTAGTTGCATTTTAGTTCACTCGGGGACGAGTAAAGGTTTGGTTTGGGGAGATTTGATACGTGCATTTTATATAGTCTTTTTAGCCTATTTTATGCGCGTATCTCTATGCTTTTATCGTGGTTTTATGCTACGAAATGCCCCGAATATGCTACTTTGGTTTGTTTTGTCTTATTTGCAGGAATGAACCCAAAAGTAGTGAAATCAAGCCTTTTACCATACTTTTAGCATGCATTTGGAGGAAGAGTGAATTTGGAGCGGGAATGAAGCTATTTTGAGATGCGCATTGGAGTAAGGAAGTTAGGCGAGCCAAGAGAGCGCTTCAATTTGCTAGTTCCTGCTTGTAAGAGCCATATCTCGAGTTATACAACAGCTATTAAGGTGATTCCAGTTGGAGGTGAAAGCGTATCCTCTTAGCTTTCCAACGCCACCAACCACGCCCTATTTGCCCAAGTAACGAAGAAATGGCAGCCGTTTTAAGTTCAGTGCGCGAAGCAGGAATTACGCGCTGAGAGGTGCTCGATCGAGAACTATTTCTGTTTGATCGAGAGCCCATTTGCTCGATCGAGAGACACTTCTTCTCGATCGAGTGGTTTTAGGATGAATAAGTATTCGATCGACTAATTTTCCCTTTCGATCGACCAGTTCCTTTTATGCTTTTGCTCGATCGAGTGATTTAGTTACTCGATCGAGTGGATATTGTTGACGGGCTGGGCTTTTAAGCTTTCTTTTCCGCAATTAGGTTAATAAATCTTATTTTTCTTATAAATAAGATATTAGGACGACATAATGAGGGACTTCTCCTCTCTTTTCCTCTCTTCTCTTCTCTCTCAGACTGTTACTTTTACACTGTTACTTTGTTCTTCCATTTCCGGACTATTTAATTCAGTAATTTCTCTCCTTTTTTCTCCTTAATTTCTTAATGTTATTTATTGTTTTTCCTTTATTTCTTGTTCTCCCTTTAATTATGCATAGCTAATTCCCCTAGTATGTTAGGATTAGGGAAGCCGTGGTAGCGATGTTTTAATTGTATTACATAGATTAGTCTTGCGATAGAATTGTATTAGGCAATTTAATTGTTATCAGGTCGAATGAATGCATGCAGGAGACCAATAATTTTAGTTAACCCCGACCTAGATCGAAAGATTGGAAGGGAAGGCTTGCTTAATTACAATAGGGTATTGCAGTGAGGGCGAAAGTTAAGCTGTTTACGCTCTAGGGCGGTTTAAGGACCGAAAGGTGACGACCATAGCTCTTCTTATCAATAGTCTAATCGCCTTAATATTCCCGATAGTATAAGATCTGATAGCTGCCACGGTGGACCGACTCCTAGCATACTCCCTTCTCTCTTGCTGTTAATTTCTCTTATTTATTTCCCTCGCTTCAGTCCCTAGTTAGTTAAATCAATACAAAACCCCCAATTGTGACATTTAGACAGATAAATAGACAAGTAGATAGTACACCGCCTCCCTGTGGAGATCGATCCTACTTACCGCTGACTTCTGTTAGTAGTACTTAGGTATTTTATTTTTGGTACGAAACGACAGTATCAGTCGCATCATCGACTGCGCCTCTTCCAGAGGCTGCCGCTATTCCTGCTTTTCTTTTTCTTCCTTTGTTCTTTGTTAATTCGTCTCTTTTGTTTCGTCTTTTTATCTTTTCCTCTTATTTCATTCGTATAATATTTTTACTTCATTCTTAATAAATTATCACTTTAAATCCGACCTAAATCCCTTATAATCAATATTTGCGGGTTTTCGTCGTTAAATCAAACCCGAGTTTTAGAGATTCGATTTGTACATATCAAGTCTCCGAAATTCGACTTTTGTATATGTTTTCATCTGTTTATCACGACCTTTCATATTCATAGTTTAGCCTAAATAACCTCAATTAATTTATAACTAGTTCAGAATTTGTAATTAATTATCCTAATTCGTTTTAATTTGTTTTTATCGTTTTTATGACAAATTCATATGTAAATAAACCTGTTAAAACACTTTCATCCGAGTCAAATATAAATAATCAACCATTAAAATCACCAACGAACATTAACAATTCACAGTTCCGGCTTCACAGCCAGAACTCACCTCAAGAACAGACGCAGTAACCACTGCGCCTCTTCCAAGGGACGCAGCATTGCTGCACCTGTTCCAGGTTTAGTTCGGTGTCCGTTCTTGCCTTGACCTAATTTGTTAGTTTATGTATTAATCAGCTATTATCCGTATTATCACCTTTAATCTGTTCTTTTTCTAACCTAATTATCTGTATTATCCGTATTGGTTGGTTTATGGGAGTCCTGTCATTTACTTGTTCAACTAGAATGTAAGGTCTGGTGGGCTATTCGTGAATTAAACTATGATCCTAAGTTATGCGGTCAGAATCGTTTATTGCAGCTAGATGAGCTAGAAGAGTTTATGCTTAATGCCTATATATGATAGCTCACACATTTATAAAGAGAAAACGAATAGATGGCACGATTAACGGATCATACCTCAAAAATCCCATATCGGGCAGAAGGCGTTGCTGTTTAATGCCCGACTGCGCTTGTTTCCTGATACGCTGAACTCCAGGTGGAGTGGCCCTTATACAGTGATTGTTGTCAACAAATTTGGGTCCGTTGAATAGAAAGTTTTACGGGCAAAATGTTTAAAGTTAATGACCAATATGTGAAGCATTACTACGAATCAAATGTCTTGGGTGGCAAAGTTGAAGTTCTCTACTTCGACAATCCTGATGAGCCAGATAATTGAAGTCAAAAGGTCGTGCGAGACCTCCTAAAGAGGCAACCCGACCTGTATTTTGTTTTAATTTTGTTTACACTTTTTAAATTGTTTTTGTGTTGTTGTTTGTTCAATAATTATGCATAGCTAATCCTCTATGCTAGGACATAGGGGAACCATGATATTAAGGAGATTATAAATAGGTGATTAGGGTTCAGTGAAAATTAGATCTGTGTTATAAATCTCTGCAATTAACTTTAATTATCTGCTTGAGTCGATACATTTAGATGATTAACTTTGGTACACCTTGACCTGGATCGAAAGAGTGGAAAGGATAAGACATGCAGTGAACATTAGAGCATTCTAATGAGGAAAAAAGTTAAGTTAGTAATGTTTTACGGTGAATAGCGGAACGAAATGACCTTTTCACTATCCTGCAGAGCAAATTTATAGTGACATGTGACCCTAGATTGGACTCCTTGAGAATCATGGTGAACCGACTGTCCTAGCTGTTTCTCTTTATTTGATAATCTCATTAAGATTCTACTTTATTTATCTTTACTCTCTTTCTCTTTTAATATCCGTAGTTTAGAACAAACTATCAAAACTCCCAAGAATCGGTTAGTCAGACAGACTTAGTTTAGCATATATTTTCCCATCTCGATGTGGATTTGATACCCGACTACCTCTACAGCATTAATTAGAGACCGGTTGGTTTTATTTTTGATAGGGTTGCGACAACCTTGTCACTGCTCACCATCCTCGAATGGATCACTATAGTTTTGAAAACATAAAACGGGGCAGTCGATCTCCAACTCCAAAAATTACCAATCATTGACTACACACTAAAGTGTGTAGCCGTGCCATATTACCCATTGCAACAGGTAACCCACCCCGCCAGTGGATAACCTCAGCCTTCCACACCAAATCCCCGCTCATCGCAACAAGCGATCCCGGCTTCTTAATGTGCACATCCCCCTTGTGACGGTAGTCACAAGGGCGAACTTGGGTATGGAACCATCTCCCGACATAGTTCCACAACAATCATCCAACCAACAATACAAACCAACCAATATCCACCAATTCCAACCAACGATCACATGCCAACAATCAATCATAAACAATCAATTAATTAAACAACCACATTAGTAGAGAAACCCTACCTCATTCACAATCCAAACAATCACAGCAACAAATCAGAAAGGCTCCTCTATGAACTCGTCACCTATACACACATCATATAATAAAAATCTACCCTAAATCCCTAATAAATATGATTAGGGTTTAACAACAACAATAATATGACCATATACACAAAAGTACGATGCTTACCGATGAATCGATGTGAAAGAAAGATGTAAACCCCATTCAATCCAGCTTTAGCAGTGATTAGAACGATTGTAGAAGTTGTACGTAGCTTAGGTTTTAAAAGAATGGTTAATAACTTATAAGACGTCTTTATAAATTCTCCAGTTATTATCATCAAAATCGCGGATATAACTCTGTTAGATTGGCAACTCGACCGATTACGAAATATACTCGACCGAGTACCATCATACTCAATTGATTTCTGATATTCCAGAACCTAACCTTAACACACCCGACAGCCAAGTCGGCCGAGTAAGCCCTAATTGACCGAGTACCCATAGTCAGAAACCTTGGTATTAATGTTTTCCCTCCGTAAAAACGAACTTCATCCTCGAAATTCATCTAAGTCCAACACAAACGCAAAACCACAAGACCAAAAAACTTAAAACGACTAAAAAAAACAACCCACAACTGACTCGAAAACTTATAAACATCCCAAAACTGTCTCAAAACTCATGCGGTTATCTCCTACCCTCGTTTAAAGAAAACGGTTACGACCCCGTAACCAACCATACATAATAAAAAATATGAGGATAACTCTCTCTCATAGCCTCCTCCGCTTCCCATATAGCCTCTTCAACCTTATAATTAGACAACAACACCATAAGTAACACAGTTTCGCTCTTCCTTATCTTGCGCACTTTTCGATCTAAGGTCTCTTTTGGTGTTTCGACATAAGTAAGTGCTTCATCCAATTCAGTATGTTCAACCTCAAGTAGGTGAGATGGATCAATCACATACTTCTGAAGTTAAGACACATGAAAAACATTATGCACCTGATCAAGCGCTGGTGGTAAGGCGAATCGATAGGCCACCTCGCCTACACGATCTAGAATCTCATACGGTCCAATGTACTTATGACTCAAATTCCCTTTCTTTCCGAAACGCATGACACCCCTTCATATGTGACTCTTTTACAATGACCTTTTCACCCACCTCAAACTCCACTGCTCGACGATGTAAATTTGCATCTCTCTTTTGTCGATCCTAGGTCGCTTTCATCTTTGACGAATCAACTTTACTTATTCAATTATCTTCTATATCATTTCTCCTTCTAGAGCCACAGCCTCTGCACTATCCCAATAAATGGGAATCCTACACCTCCGTCCATGTAAGGCCTCAAAAAGTGTCATTCCAATACTAGTATGATAACTGTTGTTATATGAGAACTCTATCAAATTCAACCTATCTTCCCAACTACCACCAAATTCCATCACACAAGCCCTCAACATGTCTTCAAAGGTATTTATAGTTCACTCAGTTTGTCCGTCCGTTGTAGCATGGAGTGTTGTACTCATCTTCAAAGTAGTACTCATCAACTCCTGCAATTCCTGCCAAAATCGGGATATGAACCTTTGTTAGGCCTGATATTCCCGCAATATGTTCAGGGTACAATCATGCCCTGGCCTGACGTTCAGGACATAAGTTTGAAGATAATTCAGTCTTGACGCCAGGCAGGAGAGGATAACGGTCAAATATAAAAATATTATTTGACCAAGTCAACAAGCATTATATGGAATAATTTGGTAATTAAACCAGCAATTAAGGAGAATAATTGATTATAATTATGGAGCATTCTTCCAACTAATTAAACGCATTAAAGACGATAATTATTGGTATCATTAAGAGAGAATATTGTGCCATTGAAGAGGAAGATCACGCGGATATGTAGAGAGGACTATATAAAGCAGACTGAAAATCATCCAAAGGGACATTCGAAGATATTCTACCATACGAGACAAGTTTTACTGTTACAACACTTAAAAAAAATACATTGTTTAGCTTAAGATACAATTATTCTCCAAGTATTATAGTCAAACCTCTTCTGGCTTGGTGCGCATGGTTTTTATCCATCAAGGGTTTTCCACGTACAAAAACTTTTGTCTTATTTGTTCTCTTTATTTCTTTTTTCTTCACGTTGTATTGAGCCTGCCCGACAGCCATACACAAGATACACACGCTAGTTAACCCTGCTAAACTCTCTATCCTGGCCTGATTCGGCCCTCCGCAACATCTAGATAAAATAATTGGCGCCCACCGTGGGGCATCTAGCTCATTAGTATTGTTTCCCCTTTTCACAAACAAAATAAAATAAAAAACTATAAATGGCCACCCCAACCATAGAGGAGCAATTGGCTGCTGCATTACTATAAGTGACTCAACCCAAGGCTGAAATCCAACAATTAAAAGAATCTAAGTCAGCCTTAAAATAGATTTTGGAGAAATGCAAAGGTTCAAGCTCAAAGATCCAGCCAGGAACCCCATTCTCATTAGTTATCAAACACTTTGATTTCTCAAAAATTGGAAGTCCAAGTGGTGCCAAGAAAGTGATCAACGTTGATGATGATGATATTCCCAAAGATGACAATGAGAAGTCAGGTGAAACAGGAGCATCCGTCATGATGGCAATAGTCCAGAAAATCAAGAAACTCAATGAAAACTTCAAAAGGATACCTAGAGTCCTTGCCAGCATAGAGAAGGTTGTCCGAGAGAGTTATGCTGACCAACCCTTCATAGGCCCTCGAGTTAATATCCTAAAACCAAGCCATAACCTACTTTATACGTGTTTATATGTTGGGAATAGTTGAAAACATATACTCAAGGGTTTTTTGGTTTAACATGGGAAAATAAAGTTCCTAGAAAGTTAAATTCACATGAATTTGTAATTTATGTGAATTGCAAAAATGTTGTTTGGTTGTCACGGGGAAATGAGTTTGAATAGGAAGTTGAGTGATTTCCGTCATTATGGAGGAATTAAAGTTTCTTAAGAAGTTCTAATTCCCATGAAATGGACAATTAAACAACATCAAATTTAGCCAACTCATGTGTTAGAATATTATGTAAATATATCTTATTTACTTACCTTTTACTGTTAATATTCTGATATTATAGCCTTGTTATTGTGTGTGTGTATCTTATATCTTAGGTAACTGTATCTCGTATCTTTGTACTTAACCTTGATTAATGATCAATAGAAAGGCAAGCATTATCTTCCTTCATGGTATCAGCTTCCTAGGTTTTTTTCGATCCTCTGCGCTTCCGCTCAACCTAGCCGTCGTGCATCTCCTTTCACGGTTTTCTTTCTATTTTTCTTACCGACCTCACGTCAAATTCAACATCATGCCGGATACAAAATTCCCTTCGTTTTATCCTGCTCTCGTAGTTAACAACATTAAGAATCATATCACGGTGGAACTCGGTATAGACAATGACCAATACTATCTTTGGTCTGCGCTTTTCTTAAATCATGCGAAGTCCAACCGTGTCCTTCACCATCTCGTCAAACCTAAATCCGGCAGTCCAAAGGCACCTGTCATGGACGCCAACAAGGAACAATGGGAGATTCTTGATGTCACTGTTTTACAGTGAATATACGCGACGGTGACAAATGATTTGCATGAAACCATCGTCGATGCGGAATCCATCGCCAAGGAGTGTTGGGAACGTGTCCGTGATATCTTTCAGGACAACCAGCATTCTTGTGCGATAACTCTTGAGCAATAATTTTCGCGTACATCCATGGCGGATTTTGCAACCGCGTCGGCTTATTGTCAACGTTTCAAGACCCTCTCTGACCAATTGAAGAACATCGGGTCTCCAATATCTAATACTCGTCTTGTTTTACATATGGTCTTAGGTCTTACACCGACATATCATGGTGTCGGGACGATTATTCGTCAAAACGATCATCTTCCTCCGCTTTATAGGGCCTGCTCTATTTTAGATCTTGAGGAAGCTGGCTTTGCAAAACATAGCGCCACTAACGGTAGCGGTTCTGCCATGTATTCTGCTAAGCATGACAATGAAGCTTATCCTTCCATCCTTGGACGTCCACGTGTAGTTCATGGAAAAGGGAACAACAAAGGTGGTGGTAAAAAGAAAAAGGGCGGGGGGAATAAGAAGGGAAAAGGGAACAACAAAAGGGTTCAAACAATCGCTGCAACTACCCCGACTACCCATTTTACTAATGCTCCATTTCTTGCTTAGTGTCCAGGCCACTATGCCCCGTGTTCATGTAATTTATCCCCTTGGGGCTACCCTTCTTGCTTCTATCTGACATTACCATAGTCACGCACTCTTACTGCTCCTCGTCCTCCTCAGGTACCGCGGCCACAAGATTACTCCACGTAGTCTCCACCGACGCAAAAGGACATAAAAGCTGCCATGTATACCCTCGGTCTCACTCCTGATCCTCGTTGGTTTATTGATACCGGTGCTACATGTCATATGGCGTCGGATGCAGATATACTCTCTTCTTATACTAAATCAAAATTTAGCAATGGTATTTTAATCGGAAATGGTCAATCTATTCCTATTAGTGGTTCTGGTCGTAGCAAATTATCGCCCCCACACCCTCCGTGTCTCTCAAAAATATCCTTCACGTATTACACAGTATAAAATCTTGTGTTTGTTCGTAAACTCACTAAAGATAATTACGTCACTGTCGAATTTGACCCGTTTGGTTTTTGTGTTAAAGATTATCAGACGGGGACGCGACTTATGAGGTGTAATAGTCAGGGCAACCTTTACACGTTAACCAGTCCTAGAGTAACCTCTCCTCCAACTAGTTTCACTGCCATTGGACCTTCGTTTTGGCATGACCGTCTAGGCCATCCCAGCGCTCCTATTTTTAATTGTGTTAGGCTTAATAATTTGATATATTATAATTCGCGCTCTCTGAATACAGTTTGTCATTCTTGTTCAATTGGAAAACTTATCAAGCGACCTTTTGTGCCATCTGCTTCTCGTACTCAAATGCCCTTTGATATTATTCATACTGACCCGCGGACCTCTCTCGTCCTTAGTTCATCTAGACACCGTTACTACCTATTGTTTTTGGATGATTATACGAATTACTTATGGACTTTTTGGATCTCTAATAATCGGATGGCTTGGGCATCTCTATAAAATTTCGAAATTTTATCCAAACACAATTTGAACGAGAAATAAAAACAATTCAATGTGATAATGGTAAGGAATATGAAAACGGTCCATTTTGGGATTTTGTGCAAAGCACAGAATATCTTTTCTTATTTCGTGTCCTTACATTTCTTCTCAAAATGGTAAAGCCGAACGAATAATTTGTACCATACATTAACAACATTATGCGTACTTAAAGTCTTCATGCATCGGTTCCATATTATTTTTGGCATCACGCTCTTCACATGAGTACTTACTTGCTTAATATTCTTCTTAATCAACAAAAAGCCTATTACTCTCCTCTTCAAATGTTTTACAATAAAACCCGTCTTATAATCATTTACGTGTTTTTGGTTGTTTATGCTACGCGTTAGTCCCATCGACTACCATTCATAAACTCTAGGTCTGGTCCTCTCCTTGTGTCTTTCTAGGCTATCCCGACAATCATCGTGGGTACAAGTGTTTTGACGTCAAAGCTAAGAAAATTATAATCAGTCGCCATGTGGATTTTGATGAAACAAAATTCCCGTTCTCACAAACTCACCCACCCGACTCCTATCACTTTCTTAATGATGACACGTCTCCTTAAGTGCTTCAACAGTTCACCAAAACACAACCTACTACCGAGCCTAACCCCACAGTCACACCCATGACGCCACCCTCGGCATACTAGTGACCCCGCCCACGGTCACACTCGTGACCTCACCCACACTCTCACATGTGCTCTCTCCCTCTACTTCACATGACCACAATGACATACCCAACCATCTTATTCCTCCTATTTCTAAATTCGTTACTCGTGGCGACCATGGTATACGTAAACCAAAACCCATATTTGATTTACATGTCGAGGCTGCCATTTCACCCATTTCTCGTAACCCAGTGTCTGCCCTTCGGGACCTTAACTGGAAATTGGCTATGGATGACGAATATCATGCTTTAATTAGTAATAAGACATGGGTACTTATACCGCGTCTACCAAATGTGAATGTAATTTGGCCTATGTGGATTTTTCGTCATAAAGTGAAATTTGATGGTTCTTTTGAGCGCTATAAAGCTCGTCTTGTAGGTGATGGAAAGATTCGGCAAATGGGCATTGATTGTGGTGAAACTTTTAGCCCAGTTGTCAAACCAATAACCATTCTCACATTTCTTACAATTGCTTTGGCTCCAAATGGGAGCATTCGTCAATTAGATGTTAAAAACGCATTTCTGCATGGGTACTTTAATGAGACGTTTTATATGCATCAACCAATTGGCTACAGGGATGCTTCACGACTTGACCATGTATGTGTTTTACAGAAATCGCCGTAAGGAAAGATGAACGGTTTTGGGCTTGTAAACCCAAGTTGGCCCCTGTTGACTTTTTGAAAGAAATCCAAGGCAAGTGATAAATTTTCTAAGCCCAATGGCATGATTTCTATTCTTATTAGCCAAGTAAACTTTTCCTTGCATCAATATTACTTCTTACATAGTTTATAACTACTACGTTCGTATTTTAAAATTCGTAACTAGTTTTTGTGCCCGTGAAATTCACGGGTGCGTTTGAGTGTAATTGTGTAAGCTCACGTATAAATATAACTTTATTAATTTGGAACATGTTGACAACTTGTTGAATACAATGACATGCAAAACTGTCGCACATGATCAATTGTAGTTCATTTATTTTGGCGAGAAGTAGAACCAAAAGAAAAAAATTGGTTTCACATGATAAGATATAAGACGGGTAAGTAATGTAATAGTGTGTTCATTTAACCTAAAACTACATAATTGAACACTGACAATTCCGATACAAAATTATTCATGTCAATTAAATAAGCAATACATGTGAAACTCATTTTCATCATTGACTTGTGTTCTCTTATGTAAAATAATAAATACATGTTTGTATATACAATTATAGTGTCACAATAACTTTAAGACTATCGTCTATCGATGTATAAATTTGATAATATTACGATTAATATTTACATTAACTATCGTAAATTATTTATGTATTACATTTTTTTCTCATTTGCATATATACCTTTAGCCTACAAAATAACAAACACAATTCCGCAGAATCCTACATTAAAATTTGAATGAATTTGCTACAATATGGATCATAATTTGGACGTGAAACATGTATTTGATTTGTATATTAAAAATTATTGATTCGTGCCAGTGGAAAGGGTGCAGGTGGTGGTGAGCAGTGAGCGAGGGATGATGACAATAGGCAGGTTGTTAAAACTGGCAAGTCAAGCTGTGGTGGGCATTAGGGGGGGGGGGGGGGGATTTATAGGTTGGTGGTGGACGAGCAAGGGTAATGTGTTTTTCTATATTCTTTTGTAAAATTAATGTTTATGCAATGTGTGACGTGTTTGATCCTCTCTATTTTTCATTTTGTTTTTTCTCCCTCTTCAATAAATTTTCTTTATGTTGTCTATTTGTTACTTTTGTTTGTTTCTTACTTAACGTATATTATTTTTGATTTGAATTTTTTTTTCATCACATCTCTTATGTTGGTTAATATAGTTTAGAAGAGTTTACATGTGATAATCTATGCTTTTCTTGTAGCACAAAAACTTCGGAGAGATGGTCTCTCACTAAGTTATTGAGAGTCCACTTTATCGTACCTCTTTATGTAGCTTTCATACCCCTTTTACTGTTGCTTGTGACTTAGAATGTCTATTTTATTTGGTATATGTTTTCATACAATAGTAGCTTTTTTTTATCATATATTGTAACCATTTTTATTAATACCCCATTTTATAGTTTACGTACCTCTTTTATCACATTTTCTACCATTTTTCACTACTTTGTAACCGTCTCTCAAGAGACTTACAATTTTTGTAGAAGGATATCCTAATTTTGCTACGCTATTATAATATTTAAATACATCATATGAACAAAATATGGTAAAGACATTAGTTTTTTAAGTCCTGTTTATGTATCTAATTAGTTAATTAAAATTAACGGGGTATATAGCAAAATAGAGATAACATTTATAAATATCGTAAAACTAAAGTGATGCAATGTAATTTTATTTGTCATATAACTTGTTTTAACAATAAAACTCCATCATTTAGAATGTAGTATTTACTTTGATGTATAATTTTTATTTAATTTTCTGTAAGGAAAAAAAGAGGAAATGGTGAAAGGTAGTGCTTTGTCGTTATCTTTTAATTATTTTTATAGATTATAGGTTATAGATTTAATGCTTCTCTATATCCTATATATCTTACACATTCACTACTACAGATACAGGCTATAACAACGGGTACAAATCGTTATTAAAACAAAAAGCGGACGTTGTTAAAGCGGCCATTGTAACAGGTATTTACAACGGTTAGGTTATTTACTAAAACCATTGTGGAAATTATTCACAACGGTTAAAAGCCGCTGTTGTTGCGCGTAAGTCGTTGTGGAAAGTTTGACAAAATTTTGGTGGGAAAGATATAACAACGGTTATAATATAAAAAACCGTTGTTGTATCTTTCCCACCAAAATTGTGAAGACTTTTAACAAGGGTTATATTTAAAAAATCGTTGTTAAAAGTAATAACAACGGTTATATGTTAAAAAAAGCGTTGTTAAAATTGACTATTAACAACGGTTTTTTGGCATATAACCGTTGTTATTGATGTTTTTTTTAAAAAAAAAAATTTACAAAATTAATGCATTAAAGATCCGGTATCAACAACAACAGCAGTATCAACATACAACAAAAGCTCACTTTAAATTGATTAACCCAAAATTAAACACCTGCAAAGTTTTATGCACTAGCACAATGACTTTCTCAAAATATTAATACCACAATTCAAACATCCATTTACATCCAAGAGTTACGACTCCACTACTACGTATGTACATTTTAATGAATAAAATATTCAACAATACAACTCCAACATATTTACATCAATCTCGCATCACATCCAACATAACAATAACATCTTAATGAATAGACTATTCAGTATTACGTATTCCCTAAATAGTTGGTAAGCCTACACCTCATTAACATCCCTCATCTCCTCAATTGACACTCTCAAATTTAAATCTGCAATGATACATTTAAGTTAAGATGATGGAAATAAAGAAGGGAAACCTACGTAGATATGAGAAGTGGATGGAAGCAATAAGTTGAGGAAAAATAAAGTAGGAAGATACCTGAGGAAAATATATGAAAATCACCAAAAGTCTAACCTACAAACAGCATAAAATAAATGTTTACTAGCAAAAATCAAGGAATAAAACAGAAATTAAAAATGAAGGAGAAATCAAAAAGAAGAAAGTGAGGTAGCACAACATAGAAATTTCACAAGTTTAGCCAAAAATGAGCATATATTGCATCTTTAGCCATAAAACTAAAAGTCGTGAACCCAAACACTTGAAACTGAAGTAACACAAACAACATTGATCCATCTTAACTTCATAAAATTTGGAAAAAAATTCAAACCATAATGGATATTGTGGGGGGACTAAATTACCGAGTCAAATTAGTTATTGATACGTGCATTTTATATAGTCTTATTAGCCTATTTTATGCACGTATTTCTATGCTTTTATCGTGGTTTTATGCTACGAAATGCCCGAATATGCTACTTTGGTTTGTTTTGTCTTATTTGCAGGAATGAACCCAAAAGTAGTGAAATCAAGCCTTTTACCATCCTTTTAGCATGCATTTGGAGGAAGAGTGAATTTGGAGCGGGAATGAAGCTATTTTGAGATGCGCATTGGAGTAAGGAAGTTAGGCGAGCCAAGAGAGTGCTTCAATTTACTAGTTCCTGCTTGTAAGAGCCATATCTCGAGTTCTACAACAGATATTAAGGTGATTCCAGTTGGAGGTGAAAGCTTATCCTCTTAGCTTTCCAACGCCACCAACCACGCCCTATTTGCCCAAGTAACGAAGAAATGGCAGCCATTTGAAGTTCAGTGCGCAAAGCAGGAAACTGTCGCTGAGAAGTGCTCGATCGAGTACCACTTCTGCTCGATCGAGAGCCCATTTGCTCGATCGAGAGCCACTTCTTCTCGATCGAGTGGTTTAGGATGAATAAGTACTCGATCAACTATATTTCCTTTCGATCGACCAGTTCCTTTTATGCCTTTGCTCGATCGAGTGATTTAGTTACTCGATCGAGTGGACTTTTGCTACTGGTGGGCTTTTAAGCTTTATAATCCGTCATTAGGTTTAATTATACTCCTAATTTGTTATAAATAGGAGTTAGGTCGACATAATGGGGGAGCTCTTCCTCTCTTCTCTTCTTCCCTTACTCTTGGTTCGTTTAATCGCTACTTTGTTCTTAATTTAGGATCAATAATTAAAGTATTAATTCTTTCCTTTCTTTTCTTCTTTAATTATTGTTTATGTTTATTGTTATTTCTTTATTTCTTGTTCTCTATTTAATTATGCGTAGCTAAATCCCTTAGTATGTTAGGATTAGGGAAGCCGTGGTAGCAATGCTTTAATTGTATTAAACAGATTAGTCTTGCGATAGAATTGTATTAGGCAATTTAATTGTTATCAGGTCAAATGAGTGACATACAGGAGACCAATAATTTTAGTTAACCCCGACCTAGATCGAAAGATTGGAAGGGAAGGCTTGCCTAATTACAATAGGGTATTGCAGTGAGGGCGAAAGTTAAGTCTGTTTTACGCTCTAGGGCGGTTTAAGGACCGAAAGGTGACGACCATAGCTCTTCTTATCAATAGTCTATTCGCCTTAATATTCCCGATAGTATAAGATCTGATAGCTGCCACGGTGGACCGACTCCTAGCATACTCCCTTTTTCTCTTTGTTAATTTCTCTTTTTCAATTCCCTCGCTTTAGTCTCTAGTTAGTTATATCAATTCAAACCCCACACCGTGACACCCGACAGACCGAATTAGACGGATAGATAGCAACTTAGCCTCCCCTGTGGAGATCGACCCTACTTGCCGCTACTTCTGTTAGCAGTAATCTAGGTATTTTATTTTTGGTGTAGAAACGACCGCATCAAATTTTGGCGCCGTTGCCGGGGAGGCGACGCTTTTTATCTGTTTTATTTTGTTTGTCCTTTCGCCTCAAGGGAAGACTAAGTACCTTGAGGTCTGTTCTTATCTTTCTCTTTAGTCTTTGTTTTGATAGGCTCACAGGTTTATTAGACAAAGCACGAGGGAGATTATCGAAGGGAAGGCTTGAGTACCTTCGATCCCTCTTGCCAAGATGACATCTGTTTCCGACTAATTGCTCGTTTGAAGCCCAAGCCGAGAAACCCGCTAGAGGGGAAAGGAAGAAATCTTGGGGATGTGGTCTTCTTGAGCACAATGCACTGTAGTTGTGCCGCCACATCCACCCCATCAATGGCCACCGCAAGAAGATCCTCGTGATATGGAGAAAAAGAAACCGCGGAGTGAAATCCTTAATTCGGAATTTGGTAGACATGTGGGTGCTCAAGTCACCGAAATTGCTTTGAGTTACTGATCCAAATTGCTCGGTTAACACTGGGTTGGATGAACGGAAATCAAAAGAGGTGTGCTTGACCAAGAGCGGTTTTTCCCATGAAGAACCCGCGTTGCCCAATGCTGAAAATGATTTCTATATTTCGGATGACGACTTTCTATCGTATTTCCAGAATGCATGCAGGGATACCGGCGCTGTCCAGGAGGAATCACTCGATCGAGTGACTATTATTGGTCGATCGAGTGATTTTCCAGGAGAAAGTGCTCGATCGAGTGAACATTCTGCTCGATCGAGTGACGGACAGGAGGATAGTACTCGATCGAGTGATTGTGTTACTCGATCGAGTGAGGTGCGGAAGGAACTTTGTCGATCGAGTGAGCAATTTGCTCGATTGACTGAATTGGCCATTGATGGGAGCTTTTATTCGTCACTTGGGTTCATATTGGATGAAGGGTTTGACGATGATGAGGATTACGGTGAACCTCCCTTATTCACAGCCGAGTCAGATACACTTGAAGCTGCGGTTTACGGGAAGGATTCCACTGAGGAGGTTGATGCAGAAGCAGCTGAGACGGTAATTGTTCCTAGCACGGATGAGGTAATCCATTCCTTTGTCAGTGATTCCGTTGTTGAGAGCAACCAACCTGAGGTAGTAAACGATAACTTTATTATCGTTCGCTTTAATAGTATATTGCCTCGATTGACTCGCGCTATTTCTTTTAAGGTTATACCTCCTCTCATGTGGTCGATTAATTTAAAGATTTTTCACCGTCCTTATCATTTCAAGTTCATTAATCTGAGACGATACCCTATTTCATTGACGACTGCTCCCGCGCTCCTATATTTTGTGGACAAATTTAGGAGCGCCCATAGGAAATTTGTTAGACTTAAATGTTTACATATTTTTATTTCCTATTTATGTAATCCACTTTGGTGCTACTTATCTTTGTTGTGTAGCACATGCGTATTTATTTGACAAAGTTCTTTTCGCGCGCTTTGAGCTGTTTTGATGGTGATTAATTAGAGAGGCTCGAAGAAAAGAAGGTCGAGCTGGGACCTGACTGAAGCTAGCGCTACCCGGGAGGCAACCCGGCGATTTTATCTTTGTTTTTATTTCAATTTCAGTTGTAATAAATGGTTTTATACCATAGACTATCTCAGTTTACTTATCTAGTTAGTTTATGGGCTGCTTACATTGCGTTTTTGCAGGAAGTACAATGAGAACTACTCGATCGAGTAGTTTTTCTACTCGATCGAGCACCTTTGCTGAGGGATTCACTCGATCGAGCAGACCTTCCACTCGATCGACCACCTGCAGAAACAAAACCACTCGATCGACTGATATTCCCTTCGATCGAGCAGTTTTTGGATGCCCATTCACTCGATCGACCACTGTTGGACTGCCATCGAGTGCTATTGACTTGGATTAGCTTCCTGAGACGGTTTTCCGGGCCTTAGCAACCTCCCATTTCATGGTCGGTTTAGGGAGGTCCCCTTATTCGCGCTATCTTGTGAGTTTTCCGCTCTTACTCTTTTCTTCCTTTAGTTTGCATTTCCTTTCCATGTTTGGGTACAATGGGGGCATTGTACGGTTTGGTTTGGGGAGGTTATGCATCCATATCTGTGTCTGCATATTGTTTTTATTGCATTTCTGTATCACGTTTAATTTTCTGTTTGCATTGTTTTTTTTTTATTTCATAAAAATTCAAAAAATTCCATAAAAATTGAAAAAAAATAGAGAAAAAATTCAAAAATTCACGTTTATTTTAGCATATAGGTTGAGTCGGAACGGTAGATTTCAATGATGATATTGCACTGCAACTGTCTTTTTGCTTAAGCCTTGCATGAACTGTTATCTTTTAGCTTTGTCTTATTGCATATCTACGAGTTAATGTTAAAATTTAGCTGAACATATAGACTTGACCTGAAATTTTGGCAACCTACTTATAATTTCTAAGGATTAGAGCCTTATAAACTGGTGTCATTTACGACCAGTTTCATGTAGGATTGTGAGTAGTTACTCCTTGCATGACATGTTCATCAATTTGCACATATATGAAATTCAATTGCTTTTTGCTGTCATACATTCGGGTTAGTGGTTGGTGTCACATGCAGGGAGGTGCTTACATTCCCCTTCTTTCATTTTTACCCATTTAACTCCACATTAGCCAAATTTGCCAGTTGACCCTTTAGCTACATCCAAATTTAGCCTGCCTTGTCAAGCTAGTTTAGATTGTTGTTTTGCGGTACATATTTCATTGTATCAAGTTTGGCTTGTATCTATTGTTTTGGAGTTGGTATTTATGAAGAAAAGGAGTTGAAAAAAAAAAAACGAAAAAAGAATTCGAAAAAAAAAAAAAGGGAATGAAAAAGAAGAAACCGAAAGAAATAGAAAGAATAGAAAAGAAAGAAAAAGATGTTTATTTGTGAGTCGGTTTCTGCTCCTATGTTCTATCTTATATCTTTTGAGGAGTTAGTTCAGTTTGGTTTGGTGAGATCTTATGCCAAGTGAAGGGCATGTGCTTATTTCATAATTGAGTTGGAAATGGATATGTCTCATATGGTTTTGTTTAGGTACTAGCTTGGCCGCCTATACCTCCACATTCCCATAAATGTTTTGCCTTTTCTTACCCATTGCCTCACTTTACCATATTTTTGTAAGCCCTCGGCTGTGACAGGACCTTGTTTGGTTGGAATGTATGTTTGGTAGCTAGAATTGTCTATCATATTAGTTGCATGCATGTTTATGTGGGTCGTAGTCTAGGTGAGCGACTATTTTTCCTTCTCTCTTACATATATGTTCGCCCTTTGCTTCATGAGAGAAAGAGTGACCCGTGAGAGTCCATCATTAACGGTCTTGCAAGGTCGACGGTTCAGATTTATTTATAAACATCTTACAACTCGTTTGCATTTGACTGTCTAGCTATAAGTGTTAGTTTGCTTGCATTAAATTGGCTTAAGTGGGCATTTGTAGCTAGCTCTGAGTTATCTTTCCCGTTCCTTTAGTTGCATTTTAGCTTACTCGAGGACGAGTAAAGGTTTGGTTTGGGGAGATTTGATACGTGCATTTTATATAGTCTTATTAGCCTATTTTATGCACGTATTTCTATGCTTTTATCGTGGTTTTATGCTACGAAATGCCCGAATATGCTACTTTGGTTTGTTTTGTCTTATTTGCAGGAATGAACCCAAAAGTAGTGAAATCAAGCCTTTTACCATCCTTTTAGCATGCATTTGGAGGAAGAGTGAATTTGGAGCGGGAATGAAGCTATTTTGAGATGCGCATTGGAGTAAGGAAGTTAGGCGAGCCAAGAGAGTGCTTCAATTTACTAGTTCCTGCTTGTAAGAGCCATATCTCGAGTTCTACAACAGATATTAAGGTGATTCCAGTTGGAGGTGAAATCTTATCCTCTTAGCTTTCCAACGCCACCAACCACGCCCTATTTGCCCAAGTAACGAAGAAATGGCAGCCATTTGAAGTTCAGTGCGCAAAGCAGGAAACTGTCGCTGAGAAGTGCTCGATCGAGTACCACTTCTGCTCGATCGAGAGCCCATTTGCTCGATCGAGAGCCACTTCTTCTCGATCGAGTGGTTTAGGATGAATAAGTACTCGATCAACTATATTTCCTTTCGATCGACCAGTTCCTTTTATGCCTTTGCTCGATCGAGTGATTTAGTTACTCGATCGAGTGGACTTTGCTACGGGCTGGGCTTTTAAGCTTTATAATCCGTCATTAGGTTTAATTATACTCCTAATTTGTTATAAATAGGAGTTAGGTCGACATAATGGGGGAGCTCTTCCTCTCTTCTCTTCTTCCCTTACTTGTTTCTTTTAATCGCTACTTTGTTCTTAATTTTTAGGATCAATAATTCAAAGTATTAATTCTTTCCTTTCTTTTCTTCTTTAATTATTGTTTATGTTTATTGTTATTTCTTTATTTCTTGTTCTCTATTTAATTATGCGTAGCTAAATCCCTTAGTATGTTAGGATTAGGGAAGCCGTGGTAGCAATGCTTTAATTGTATTAAACAGATTAGTCTTGCGATAGAATTGTATTAGGCAATTTAATTGTTATCGTGTCAAATGAGTGACATACGGAGACCAATAATTTTAGTTAACCCGACCTAGATCGAAAGATTGGAAGGGAAGGCTTGCCTAATTACAATAGGGTATTGCAGTGAGGGCGAAAGTTAAGTCGTTTTACGCTCTAGGGCGGTTTAAGGACCGAAAGGTGACGACCATAGCTCTTCTTATCAATAGTCTATTCGCCTTAATATTCCCGATAGTATAAGATCGATAGCGCCACGGTGGACCGACTCCTAGCATACTCCCTTTTCTCTTCTTTGTTAATTTCTCTTTTTCAATTCCCTCGCTTTAGTCTCTAGTTAGTTATATCAATTCAAACCCCCACACCGTGACACCCGACGAGACCGAATTAGACGGATAGATAGCAACTTAGCCTCCCTGTGGAGATCGACCCTACTTGCCGCTACTTCTGTTAGCAGTAATCTAGGTATTTTATTTTTGGTGTAGAAACGACCGCATCAGTTATAGTTGAAAGATTTGTTGATATGCAGCAAATAAATTAAACACTTTTATAACATTCCAAAGACAAAATATTCCGAGTCTTGCGAATCCTTAGCAATTAAAAACTTTGCACTATATGTAAACTATATATGAACAACATAATTTCTAGTGAAAAAAAGTAGTGATAATTACCAAACGAAGTGGCTTTCGTCCTGCTTTGTCAGTCAGACTTGCTCCTGCAGCAGTGATTACTACCTGCAGGATCAATTTCTCTAAAGAAGAGGTCAATTTAAGATGTTAACCTGAATAAGAGCATATATTACAATCCCAATGCTAGGTAATATCGCGGAAATGGGGAAAATGAAGAGGTCACATGTTAATATCATTGTGAAAAGGAAGGAATACATACCATTTCACGCACCTCTGAAATTAATCATCTATAATCGAACAATAGTATACAAAGAAGTGTCATGTCCACCAAACAATATGATCATTAAATAAGGAGCCCATATATTGAGCGAGATTACCTGACAAGAAAGACGGTAAAAGACTACAATATACAAACTTCCACCATGTTTGACCTTCTAAATCAGCTGAGCATATTAGCATACTACCTCCAAGACTCCAAGACTACAATGTAAAAATTTCCAAGTATAAGAATAATGCGAGACGGTAAAAAAAGTACAAATATCAAACGAAACCTAAAATTCAACAAGGCACCAGAGATTTTAAAATCAAAATAGGCGAAGCAATTACGGTTAGAAAGAAAACCTATAGATCTGAATCCCTTCATAGATACTATGAAAGATGAGATCCTTACGAAATCAAACAAAACCCTAAAATTTAATAGGGTAATTGATAGTGTAAAATGAATAATTGATAAAGGGGAGAGTGATGTCGATGGTGAGATAAAGAAGGGTTAGTCAAAAAACAGTAAAATGGGAAATAAAATAGATGTGGAATTATTAAGATTTTGTGTTAACAAATAAATCGAGTAGGTTAGTATTTCATACCTAACAATTGAAGTAATAAGGCGAAAATCAAACAAAAAAATAAATTTCTTGCTCTCGTATTTTTAAAACCCTAGGTTTCTAAAAGTCGATTTTGAGTGATTTTGGTAGTTTTGAAGGTTAGAAAATGGGTTATAAGTATGTAAATGGAGTTAGGGAGAATTTTTGTGTGTTTTGGGGATGATTTGGTGTGTTTTGAGTGAATATTGTGTGAGAGGTTTTGTTTTTGAGTGTGAAAGAGATGAAGATGCAAAGGTTGAAGATGAATAAAGAATAGAAAGGGAAAGAAACATAAGGGATCCGATTTGTCCCACAATGAAAATATTTTGGTGCGAAGGTAATAACAAGGGTTATATGTAAAAAAACCGTTGTTAAAAGTAATAACAACGGTTATATGTAAAAAACCGTTGTTAAAAATAATAACAAGGGTTATATGTAAAAAATCCATTGTTAAAAGTAATAACAACGGTTATATGAAAAAAAAACCGTTGTTAAAAATAATAACAAGGGTTTTAAATAAATAACCGTTATAACTTTTCAACTATTAACAACGGTTCTAAAATGAAACCCGTTGTGATTACTAATAACAACGGTTTTAAAGAAATAACCATTGTTATTACTTTTCATAGAATTGCGCCAAAATATACTAACCTGATTAACAACGGTATTACATATAATGCGTTAATATGCGTTGTTATTGCCTATATTTGTAGTAGTGATTACACTAATCACTATTCAATAGTACTAGTAGTACTTCTCTTAATTTTTCCATTCCCTAATCTGTTTTACTATTGTAAAACATTTTTATCAAAGAAAAAATAATCAAATTTGCAAGCCTTATTTATTTTGAAATTTATATTAAATCCACTTTACAAAATTTTCCATAATAAAATTTATAGTAGTATTAGTGTACCATATTATCCCATACTATAATGTCCAAAAAATTCGATTTTTTTTTTATTTCACCTATATTTTACTTTCTTTTTTTTATATTTTTACAAGAATTATTATCTATTTCAACGCTCTCATCGATTATAATCGACTATAACTTGGTGTATTATATTTACTCGAAAATTAATCTAGATGTACAGACTCAAATACACGTGGTTCCACAAAAATTTGAGTAATTTAAGATTAATTATTTAGACCGATCCCCTATAAAACCATTTTATATAGTAAAACATTGGTGTACGGATTAGTTTGTGCAAAAGTAGCTTATATTTTTAACCGATCACTTTTATAGGTTATATTTTGCTAAATAATTTGTAGTAGTTTTGCCTTTATAAGTTGTTAGAACTCACTTGGTTGATGATGCCAAGTTTCATTATGATTTAATTGTTTGCCTCTTAGTAAATGTTTAGCAAATTGAAGCATCCCATGATTGTTCAAAGAAGTTCAAGATGATCAAGATGAAGGACAAGTCAAGCATGCCCATAGTCTAGAACAAATGTTGTAAACGAGGTAGTTCAACATATTTCTTTTATGCATAAGTTATGGCAAAACCGTGCAACAGTTCCTGAGACTGTTGCACCATGGTTTCTGGTACTAACGAATGGAGAATTTTCGGGAAAATTCACAAGTGTTTGAAATTCTTTAAAAAGCTTTTCTATGTTTAAAATGAACATTATTTCAAACTGAAGAACAAAAAGAACAAAAGGAATATGCTTGCACAATAATTTAAAAGATGTCAATCCCATTTGAACAAGTTATTTTTCATGCTAAAAATAGGTCTTATGCTTTTTCCATTTGTGGCAAAATTGTGAGTTCCCATACTTTATGGGAAACACTCCTTTGGTTTGTAAAAATGCAGCCACCTTGAGCCTCTCAAACCTGATTGTTCTTTTATATTTTTAAATGAAAATGCAAACTACAAACTTGTGGATATTAGATTAATGTATTGTAAAGATCCTTCTCTTACACACTACCTTTCTCTATAAATAGCCACTTCATTTTTCATTTATTGTAAGACTTTGAAAGAGCATTCATTGTAAACACTTTGCAAATCTTTTCAGCATTAAAAGCTTTGTTCTTCAATCATTTGCAAAACCGTTTTCTGTTTTTCAAAAGTCTTCAATTGTTTTTCAAAGCTTTAAAATCTCCAAGTATCAGTTCGCTTAACTGTTGCATAAACGAATATGTTCAATGATTCTCGTGTTTAGGTCTTAATTGTAATCTCCATGTTCTTAAGTGAACCACTGAGATTCTGACTCTGTAAACCGTTGAGATAGAACATTAAGTCTTGAAGCGGAGTAGCTTTGAGAAAGAGAAAGTCTTGAAGCGGAGTAGCTTTAAGCAATTGCAACCGGAGTAGGTTGGCGAGTTGTTTTCATTGTAATGGTTTAGTTAAGTTTGAGTAAATTTCTAAACAAGCAATAAAATAACGGTTGGACGTAGGCTCCGGAGTAGGAGCTGAACCAATTGTTAAACATCGTCTTGTTTGTTTATTTACTTTCACGTTCTCTTATCATTCTTCTTTTACACGTTAATCTCGCTCTCAGTGCTGTGCAACAGTCTCTCATACTGTTGCATAGACCTGATGTATCGTTTGTGAACTTACAATCCATTAAGTCTCTCAAACTCGTATTAATAGATCTTACTTGTGTTAGTCAGTAACCAAGTAAAGGAGAAAATGATTAAAAGGTACACCTAATTCACCCCCTCCCCCTCTTAGGTGTTTATCGTTCTTAACTCTTCAATTGGTATCAGAGCCTAGTGCTCTTGATATTGCTTAAAACCAAAGAGTTGATCCTATAGTTATGGACGATTCAAAACACACTAAGTATCCCATCTTCAAGGGAGAAAACTATGCTTGGTGGAAACATCGCATGGAGCACTATGTTAAAAGTACGGACTATGAATGTTGGTTGATCATTCAAAATGGTCCCCTCAAGATTGAGGTGACTAATGCCGATGGCACTAAGTCTATCAAAAGTGAGGACAAATATGTTGAGGCCGATTATAGAAAAGTCGAGAAAAACTCTAAAGCCATGTCCATCCTTCAATATGGCATCGGTGAACAAGAGATCAACCGGATATCCGGATGTGACTCGGCAAAGGCAATTTGGGACACCCTAAATCTTGCTTATGAGGGAACGTCACAAGTCAAAAAGTACCGTGTTGATCTTCTCATGCAACAATATGAGATGTTCAACATGGGAAAAGATGAGTCAATCAATAGTTTGTCTTCTCGTTTCTCTAGTATTGTTAATGACCTCAAGAGTCTAGGTAGAAACTTTGAATCCGAGGATTTAGTACGTAAAATCCTTCGTAGCCTATCTGAAAAATGGCAACCGAAAGTTACGGCTATTGAGGAAGCTAAAGACCTTTCTTTGCTATCCCTTGATGAACTTATGGGCTCACTCATGGCTCATGAGTTAACTCTCATGAAGCGTTCCGGTGAAAGTTCTAAAGGGAAAGGACTTGCTCTTTATGCTCTCTCAAGTGATGAGGAGGATGAAGATGACGAGTTTGCAATGTTCACTAAAAACATTGTTGGCATGATTAATGGTCGAAACTCACAAAGATCTAAAAACTATACTAGCAAACGACGCTTTCCCAAAAGAAAGTCTACTTCCACTGTTGGTTGCTTCAAATGTGGTGACAAAGGTCACCAAATCAAAGAATGCCCAAAGTGGAATGACATTAAGTCTAAAGAAAAGCGTGAGTTTGCTAAAAGAGAATACAAAAGCAAAGTAATGACTGCTATTTGGGGAATGTCTGATTCTGACGAGGACGATGTCCTTGAGGAAGAATTGGATGCCAAACTTAGCATCTCGTCTCAGTCAAACATTGATGTTCCAAAGTCAACAAAGAAAGAAAGTGTCAAATGTCTTATGGCTCACTCCGCGGACTCAGATTCAGATTCTGACATTGAGGTAAATAAGCTCAAGAAAAAGGTTCGATCTTTCTCTAAAGACAAAATTTGTCATCTCCTAGACCAATTCATTGATAAGTGTCGTGTCCAAAGCAATAAATTAGAGGCTATGCAAACTGAAATTGAAGACATAGCCGAAGAAAATGTTGGTCTAAAAGAATGTCTAAATGAGGTAGATCTGTTGGAGTAGTGTCCTCCACAATAAGTGCGTTTACATAATAAATCTCGTAAAAGGAATATCAGGGATTTATTTATTTATTTGTCAGGTGGTCATCGTTAATCGGTAATGATTGGCTGACTAGAGTTTGACATTACTGTCGTGTGATGGCGGTGATCAGCTGATCCCTTTAGGTCACACCTATAGGATGACGCCCAAATAGAATAAATTAATTGTTTGTATGAGATACGAGATAATTAATTCCTTGTATTATTTGTCTTTTAATTAGTCACGTAAATGTATTATTTGATGACGGGTTACGAACTCGGGACAAGGAGATTTGTTATTTAATTATGTGATATTTAAATAATAAATTTATTAGAATTTATTAATTAATTGTTAATTAATTAATTTTATACGATATGTGTATATGTTTTGAGGTGGAATTAATTAGCTATTAAATTTTACAAGAGGTTGTAAAATTAGCTAAATGGGTTTATATTGACACATTGTATGTTGATAAAATGGTCTTATGATTACTTAATAGTTAAGTAGTCATTGGTAGTTAATTTATATTATTTAAGTGTTAAATAATCAAATTAATATTTAATTATGTCAGATAATTAAATATAAGACTTATAAGCACTTGTGGGGCAAATGTCGAAAATCGAAATGGACCCGAAGGGAACCATTTGGACAGATTTTTATACACTACTAATACACTCATTGTGAGTGGAAAAGGTAGGCATTTCCCACTAGCATTTGTATGTGAATTGTATACATTTGCATGCCTATATATACCTAAGTCATTCCATCATTTCTTAAGTTGGAAATTTGAAGAAAAATTGGTCTTTGTGTGCTTGTTGTGGATGGTTCATATACACCATCAAAAGACCATATTTTTCTTCTTATTTTGTTCATCCTTTTACAATAAACACATATAAAAGTAAACTAATAATATTATCAAGGTAATAATATTAATTAGTACATCAAATATACATATAACAAAGTTACTACTACTATTAACTAGTTATTAATTTTAGTAGTATTTTAGGCTTATCTTGGGTGCCACCTTAGGAGATTTTCTATTTTGGTAATTTTGGTGTATTTGGAGGATCATCCACATTCATATAGCTCAAGAACTACAAAGGTAGGAGACCTTTGTAGTGCCCTTACTTGCCTTATATAATGTAAGGAACTTTTGTCTTAAGATGGTTTAATACCATCTTTTATACTTTTATTTGCATGCATGTAGATTTAGACCACTTTAAATTAATTTGTAATTTTAATATCATCAGATGAGTATTAATTTGGTCTAAATAACTAACAAGTGGTATCAGAGCATTGTTAAATACATGCATGTTGTTTTAAGACGATTTTAGTAATTTATGAGATAAATTAATAAAATTGATATTATGTTACTAAAATTAGTTTTATCATATAATATGGTCTTGCATATAAATAATCTGGTCTTAAGATGATATGGGACACAAATTTGATTTTTGTTAAATTTTTCCACTTTTTATAACTTAAAATGGCATAAAATTGAGTAAAAATGCATTAAAATTAATTAAGAGTTAATTAAATTTGGTTGCATGTTAATTTTATGCATGTTTATTTAGAAATAATCACTTGCATGTTCTATTTATGAGATAAGTAGATACTTTAAATTAATGTGATTAATTTAGGTTGTTTATTAATTTTTATTTGATAAAAAATTGGTAAATAATGGTTATTTTGCAAATAATATTGATTTAATTTTTTGGCTCGAAATTTTTGAATTTTTATCTCCTGGAAAATGTTCCAAAATGTATAAAATTTAATTTTAATGTTGTTTCAATTTTTATGGTTTGATTTAGAATTAAATCGTAAAAATTGTCCGTTTATCAATTAAATTGTGAAATCGTTTTAAATAAATTTTAAAAAAAAAAAATTTCACTTGCATGACATTTTTGGTGTAAGACCAGAATGTTCATGACTTTGAAATTTAATTTTCCATAAATTTTTAAATTAAATGGAATTTTTGTATGATAATTGTGAATTATTATATCATTTTTGTCATAATTGTGTTTTAATTCCCATATAAATTCAAGATAATTGTTGAGAATAATTATTTTGATAATAGACCAGATTAGTATGATGAGTAAGTCTTAAAATTGTTTTAAGAATTGATTATGAATTTTTATTGGTAAAAATTCCGTCAAAGCAAGCTCAAATGATCGTTGTTGGTAAGTTAGACGATTTGGCATGTCATTTTTCCATAATGCATTTTATTATTCATTTGGATGAATGTTTTTTTTTCTTATCATTTTAATTATGTAATTTTTCCTAATATGGCCATAGGTAGAAGTTGGTATTTTCCGTAATGTAAGGGAATATCGACTTGTTTTGTAATTAATTGTGATTTCGTATTGCCTAATTTGTAATTAATTAATAGTTTTTATTTTAATTTTATTACAAATTGTATAATAGGGTATTGTTATGTAATTTAATTATCAGTAATTAGATGAAGCATCTATAGACGGAGTTTTCATGAAGACGGTGTTTTCGGAAAGGCGTTCCGAAATCCTAAAGAAGGAGGCCAATTTATGAAGACTCAAGGGACCAAGGAGTTGGTTTCCGAAGTGTAATAATTTTAGTTAATTAGATTAACTAGGTGGCCATATTAGGACTTGTTTGTTTTAATTCATTTATGCATTCATGCCAAATCGTCACTACATGTTTTATTTTTGTTGTTATGGATTTAATTGTCTAGCATTCACCAATTTAGTTCACTTAAAAGTGATAGACAATTAAATTGATAAGATCTCTCACATTTGTTTAAAATTGAGATTAAGCCTTACCAAATAATAGCACCTATGAATCCCTTCTTCATTAGAGGTAGGTTCGGATCACCGAGGTACACTCTTTTTACGTTGGGTAAGTAGGGTAATAAAAGTTATTACGCGTGAAAATTGGTTGGACTCAACGGGATAAATATGGGTTGAATCGGTCCACCGTGCCCATATTTATTCTGGGGCTAAAAGATAGATTTTAAGAAAATCCGTCAACCAAGAGTTCTAGTAGTAGAATCGGTCAAAGTTGTTGACTCACCAAATTTATATAAATGTGGGTTGAATCGGTCCACCGTGCCCGTGTTTATATAAAATTGGATCTTGGAATCATTTATATAATTCAGTGGGAGATCATTATATAAATGGGAACTTGTTAAATAGTTTCACAAGTTAAATATTTCTAGACGATAAATGTTAATCTTTCCTTTATTTCCTTTGTAGTAATCATGATGACTTCTACTAGTGAAACCGTCACCATAGCTAGAGATTCATGGCTACGTTCTTTTATGGACAAATATGTTATAAAAGCCGACGGTAGTAATTTTAAAGATTGGGAGGAACAACTTCGATTAGTTGCCGCAGGTGATGGCAAATTACGCTACCTTGTCGATCCCTCTCCCCCTTCGCCTAGTACTAGGGCCACTGCCGATGTAAGGGAGGTTTTTTCAAATTATCAAAAGGAATCCGTCGCAATAAAAAATATTTTGATTTTTTCAATGGATCCTGCTTTACAAAGGCAATGTGTCAAGTTTCGCGATGCACATGAAGTATTCTCGAGGCTTTCTACTATGTTTTCTCAAGCCTCGAGAATAATTCAATATGACACCGCAGTTCGTTTCTTTGAGGCTAATCTCAAAGATGGTCAACCTGTAAGTTCACACGTACTTAAAATGATTGAGTACGTGGAAACTTTAGAGGGGTTGGGATGCAAGATCCTCGACGAACTTGTGGTGGACCGAGTGCTCCACTCTCTCTCGCACGTCAAGAGATTTACCCAATTTAGGGTAAATTACAATATGAGGAACATGAAAAAGAGTTTACATGAGCTCCATTCTCTGCTTGTGCAAGCAGAGAAGACATGGGATTGAGTGGGAGTACAAGGAAAGATGTGCTTGCGATAAATGTGAAGGGGAAGAAGCAGTTTAAGAGGAATGCAGGTAAGAAGCCCATTCAGGTAGAGGGCAAAGGTAAAGCAATTGCGAATTGCTCTACCAAGCCTAAACCTATAAAGGGTAATCCTCTTAAAGATACTTGTAATTACTGTAATAACAAGGGACATTGGAGGCGTAATTGTACTAAGTACCTGGATGACATAAAAGCTGGCATTGTGAAGCCAACATGTAATTTCTCAACCGAATCTTTTATGATAGACATAAATTATGCTTCAAATACAACTTGGGTATTAGATACTAGTTGTGGTTCTCATTTGTGCAATCATTTGCAGGGCCTAAAAAGCATAAGAAAGCTAAACAAGGGTGGTGTCGATCTCCGAATGGGAAACGGGTCTAAAGTAGCCGCCGTCTCAGTAGGAACTTATGTACTTAGTTTAGCTTCAGGAATACAGTTGCATCTTAATAATTGTTATTTTGTACCAACACTATCTAGAAATATAATATCCGTATCTGTGTTAGACACAGAAGGGTTTTCCTTTGTAATTAAAGACACGTGTTGTACTTTTTCCCTTAATGGGATTGTATATAGTCAAGCTATTTCAATCAATGGTATTTATAGTCTAGATACTTGCAACGATGTTTATCATTTAGATAATAAAAGACTCAAAACAGGTGATCCTGATCAATCTTATTTATGGCATTGTCGATTAGGACACATCAACGAGAAGCGCATTAAAAGACTAGTGTCGACTGGTGTAATTAAACCTTTTGATTTCGAATCATTTGGTACATGCGAATCTTGTCTTCTTGGCAAGATGACTCGTTCACCTTTTCTAGGAAAGGGATCTCGAGCTAGTGAGTTGTTGGGTTTAATACATACCGATGTATGCGGTCCAATGACACCATCTTTGCTAGAGGTAATTATGACTATTTCATTACTTTTACCGATGACATGAGTAGATATGGGTATATCTACTTAATGAGGTATAAAAGTGAAGCTTTTGATAAGTTCAAAGAGTTTCAGAATGAAGTAGAAAACCAATTAAATAATAAGATTAAAGCATTACGATCAGATCGTGGTGGGGAGTATTTAAGCAATGACTTTAAAGATCACCTTATAAACTGCGGTATTGTATCTCAGTTAACTCCTCCTGGCACACCACAATTAAATGGTGTGGCTGAAAGGAGGAATCAAACTTTATTAGATATGGTTCGATCGATGATGAGTCAAACAGAGTTACCTAAGTCATTCTGGGGTTTTGCCATTTTATCTGCTGTACAATCACTTAATAAAAGTCCCACTAAAGCAACTGACAAAACTCCATATGAGATATGGAAAGGGAAAGTCCCGAATCTGCGATATATGAAAGTATGGGGTTGTCATGCTTATGTCAAGAGCAAGTCTGATGATAAGCTTGCACCTTGTTCTGAAAAGTGTATTTTTGTAGGCTACCCTAAGGAAACTTGTGGATATTACTTCTACAATAGTAACGAGAACAAAGTGTTTGTGGCTCGTGAAGCTGTCTTTCTAGAAAAAGAGTTTATTTTGAACTTGACGAAGTTCAAGAGCCACAAACTGATATGACAATACAGGAAGATGTTCCTTCTACGTCTGAATCAGTTATTGTTCCTTCTGAACCTAGGAGGCCAGAAAGGGTTAGTCGCCAGCCTGATAGATACCTTGGTATTATGGAGGAAGATGGTGACTATGAGGTTTTACTTTTAGAAAGTGATGAACCCAAGACCTATAAAGCAGCTATTATGAGTTATGACTCTAAGCTATGGCTCGAGGCCATGCAATCCGAAATGGATTCCATATACGATAATCAGGTATGGGACCTGGTTGACTTACCTAAAGATGTTCGACCTCTTCAATGTAAGTGGATATTCAAGATTAAAATCGGCATGGATGGACATAAAGATGTCTATAAAGCTAGATTGGTTGCAAAAGGTTTCACCCAGGTTCATGGTTTACACTATGATGAAACTTTTGCACCAGTTGCTATGCTTAGATCATTCGAGATAATGTTAGCGATTGTCGCATTTCATGATTATGAGATATGGCAAATGGATGTCAAAACCGCTTTCGAACGGGTTTCGGAAGAGGAAGTGTTCATGACACAACCTGAGGGTTTTGTGGATCCTAAAAATCCTAACAAAGTATGCAAACTTAAGAGATCCATTTATGGTCTTAAGCAAGCGTCAAGGAGTTGGAATCATCGTTTTGATCATGTTATTAAACAGAATGGTTTTTCTCGAAGTGTTGAGGAACCATGTTTATACATGAAGTTTAGTGGGATTAAAGTTGTTTTCTTACTTCATTATGTGGACGACATATTACTCATTGGGAATGATGTTGATATGCTTGCTTCTGTTAAGAAGTGGTTGGAAAATCACTTCCAAATGAAAGATTTGGGAGAAGCTCAACGCATCTTGGGTATCCAGATCTATAGGGATAGATCCAAAAGGATATTAGCATTGAGTCAAGAAGCCTATATTGATAAGATTCTTGGCCGATTCAATATGAAAAACTCCAAGAGAGGTTTTCTACCTATGGGCAGTGGGATCACTTTGAGTAAGTCACAGTGTCCTACTGAGCCTAAGGATATTGAACGCATGAAATCGATTCCCTATGCTTCCGCTGTTGGATCGATCATGTATGCTATGATGTGTTCTCGTCCTGACGTCTCGTATGCTTTGAGTATGACGAGTCGTTTCGAAAAACGCCGGTGAGAGTCACTGGATAGCCGTCAAGAATATTCTCAAGTACTTGAGAATGACTAAAGATTCATTCTTAGTGTTTGGAGGAGAATCTGAATTACGTGTAAGAGGTTATACGGATGCCGTTTCCAAACCGATAGGGATGATTTGAAATCCCAGTGCTGGTTTTGTCTTTTTGTTGTACGGAGGGGCGGTTTCTTTGGAGAAGTTTCAAAGAGTCTCGTGGATGCTTGATTCTACAACGGAAGCCGAGTACATTGCAGCCTCGAAGCCGCAAAGGAAGCCGTTTGGATTAGGCAATTTTTAGAGAGACTGAAAGTAGTTCCGACCGCCGAGGATCCTATCACTTTGTATTGTGATAACAGTGGGGCTATTTTTCAAGCAAAAGAGCCAAAGTCTAGTAACAAGTCTAGACATGTACTTAGGAAATTTCATGTAATTAGAGATTTAATAGAAAGGAAAGAAATTACAGTTTGTAAGGTTGGGACAGCAGACAACATCGCTGATCCTTTAACCAAGCCATTGTCTCAATCTAAACATGATAGTCATGTAGTTTCGATGGGATTGAGACGAATGCCGTAATCGTTGTAAATTATATGATATGTAATAATCAAAGTATTGTATTTATTATTTCATATATGATAAGTTGCATTTATCGTTATATTCAGTTTTATGTCTGAATTTATATACTTTGTTTTCTCCAAATAGGTTGTAAAGACAATGTCGAACCCTATTAAGTGAACTGGATTAACATTGTATTTTGTCCCTAGTTACTTAATGAGGTGACGTCTCGGAGTGACTAGATTGTAAGGCGATAGATGACAGGTTCGACTGTCATATGGTCATGGTGATGACGGTCGATTACATAGGCTTATTGTGAGACAATTTGTCGACAAAGTGACCGTTTATAGAGTCCTTTTGTTGCTAGGTCGTGGCGAGGATTTCTATTTATTCCTTCGAGTCAATTCTTTAGACTGGTGACTATTTGTCTGAGTTGGTACGGTTTTTCGGTGGCTTTGGTTTTTGTTCTAGGTCGCACCGTAAAAGGAGGCCGATGAGCATTTACTGGGTCATTGTGATTTGTATCGAATGAAGAAAATAGGTCAATAGGATTGTCCTTTTAAGTCATATTTTATCTCAAGGCCACTCGAGGAGAGATGACTGTGAATACGTGGCCACGCTCGGATGCGATCTACAGTAGATTATCCGGTCAGACAGTCATTCTCCTGATCAAGGAAACCACTTTAGGATATGATCACGTGCAAGAACGACCTGAAAGACATCTTGCATTGAGTGGGAGATATTTTTGGACAAGAGAATTGGTAACGCACACTTGTGTCGGACAAGTGGGAGATTGTTGGAGTAGTGTTCTCCACAATAAGTGCGTTTACATAATAAATCTCGTAAAAGGAATATCAGGGATTTATTTATTTGTTTGTCAGCTGGTCATCGTTAATTGGTAATGATTGGCTGACTAGAGTTTGACATTACTGTCGTGTGACGGCGGTGATCAGCTGATCCCTTTAGGTCACACCTATAGGATGACGCCCAAATAGAATAAATTAATTGTTTGTATGAGATACGAGATAATTAATTCCTTGTATTATTTGACTTTTAATTAGTCACGTAAATGTATTATTTGATAACAGGTTACGAACTCGGGACAAGGAGATTTGTTATTTAATTATGTGATATTTAAATAATAAATTTATTAGAATTTATTAATTAATTGTTAATTAATTAATTTTATACGATATGTGTATATGTTTTGAGGTAGAATTAATTAGCTATTAAATTTTACAAGAGGTTGTAAAATTAGCTAAATGGGTTAATATTGACACATTGTATATTGATAAAATGGTCTTATGATTACTTAATAGTTAAGTAGTCATTGGTAGTTGTAGATACCCGTATCCGTCGATATTGGAATTTATAGAGAACCCGACAAACACCCGATGATGATAGGACACATGTATTCTTTAGTTGTCATTGTCATTATTTGGAGCTCGTTTTACGAGGTAGAATGGGCGTCGTCGATGAAGTATTTTATTAATTTAAATGATATTTAAATTAACGTTTTTAGTGAATTCATTCTGTTAATTTAAATGATATTTGAATTAATGTTTTTAGTGGGTTCATTTTGTTATTTTAAATGATATTTAAAATTAATGTGTTTTTTTGAGTGAATTCATTTTTATTTAGTTTAAATGATATTTAAATTAAAGCTTTATTTTGAATTTATTTTCTTAAGTTATTTTATTGAAAATAAAATAAATATTTGATTTGAAAAATCATTTTATAAGTATATTTGATTTGAAAAGTCATTTATTTCAATTTGTTAATTGGTTTGAAAAATCAATTTTAAAAGCGAAAAACTCGTTTTGCATCGTGTGTTTTGAGCTCAATTTTAGCTCGGTTTTTAAGCCCGTTTCCTTTGCGAATTGGCACGAATCTCGAGTACACTAACCCACCTATACCAATACCCATCAACCCATGTTCGAACCCCCATACCATGGCCCAAATTCTCGTTCAAAACCAACCACAAGCAGCCCGCACCCAAACCGCAAACAGTCCCCTGTTTTGCGAGCCAATTCCCGAGCCCAAACCCGCTTCAAACACTACCAAGACCCGTACCCATTAACCCTAACCCATACCCTAGTATCCTACCCATATTATCCTAGCTTGATCACCAAGAAATCCCCCAAAACGAACCCTAGAAACCCCTCCCAAAACCGATGGACAGCAGCTATGTTCATTGAGCCCGATTTGCCTCTCCTCCCTTTTAACCTATTTTAAACCCTTATAAATACCACCCCTTCACCATAAATTCATTCCTCTAAGTTCTCCATACATCCAACCATCACCCACAAGCTTTAAACCTCAGAAACAAACCCTAAACATCCTTCAAAAACCCTAAACAAAACCGACACACAAACTGAAACTGTTTGTGTGTCTCCTTCGAAAACCCTTTCGTTCCTCCATCAAATCACCATAAAAATTCGAGTTTCTTGTTCCTAATTAACCACATAACATCCATCTACACATTAGAAAAAGATTTACGAGCCGAATTGACCTTGAGAGCACACGGGATCCCTCGAAAAACAGAGTGAAATAACACTCTGTTTTCGCGGTTTACTCTTGTCTGTCCAGTTCTGTTTGTGCTCGTTTTTCGTGCCCATTAACCCAAATCGAGCAGGGGTTGTTTTAAGATCCTTGTTCTCCTCTCTTTCTAGTTTCCAAAACATCTTTCGGATCGAATTTTCGTCGTGAAACGAGGGAGATATCACTGTTTTAAAACTGCTGTCCAGAAACTTTCCAAAACGCGTGTTGCTTTGTTACTTCGTCGACGACGGCCTCTCGAGATAAAATCTACCATCGATTACGACCCAAGACGGTGTCAACGATACATGTAGGTTGAGGGTGCATCAAATCCCCTTCTCTTCTCTCTTTTTATTTCGTTTTTTTATGCCTTTTTTTATTGTCTTTTTTTGTTTGTTTTTCGTTTTAATTATCGTTTGTTTTAAATTAACTACGAAACTAGTTAGTCCGAGTATGAGTTAAAGTACCACCATGAACACCCGCGTTGACTTGAGATGGGAAAAGAAACCGCTCCTTCTGTCGGTCGTACACCCCCGTCTCATTTACATATCCTCGTGTTCAAGGTAGGGCATAAATAAAACAAGTTATCTAACTTCGATCTTCGCTTTCGACCCTCTTCTTTGTTTCGGCCAAATCGATGGACCTTAGGACCCGTTGCATGTTAGTTTAACTTCTGATTGTTAACCTATGACGTAATTAGATGACTTTAAATCAATTTAATAATCTAATTAGACACTTTAGGTGGCTTCGACGTAAGTTATAAAATCAATCGACGATTTCTGTAAATAATTGAATGCATCTATCTCTTTCACCTAATTTCTCGCTAGTATAAGAGTGCGTGATTAGCACCTTCTTATTGACACTCGATGAGTTAAATTAATTAGCGAATTTAACCTAATTGGACCCTTTAGGCCGTGTAGAATGCACCCTTGCGCGACAATCAATCAACATCGTTTTTTACTCGTTTTCTAACTTGTTTTCGATTCCTTTTCGCAATCATTCGATCTAATCAATAAATCTAACTTAGGAACTAGGTTGGCTTTGGTTGGGCCGTGGTTGGCCGTGTGTTTGGCCGTGTGTTTGGCCTTTCCTATTTCGTTTGTTTTTGCATCGTTCGTTCTTTATTTGTTTTATCACTTGTAATTAATTTATGTTTCTTTGAGTCACGTTTTGTAATCTATTTGTAATTAGTTCTCCTTTTTGAGTCAAAACCTTTTCTGAAAACCTTAGTTTTATTTGGTTAGACGGTTGTTCCCAATGCTTGTAGGAGCGTAGTAAACCGCATGTTGTTTAAAGCAACATGGCCCGGTTTATGCTAATGCATGCTTTGGTGCGTAGCCCAATGTCTAATTCGATGGGATTAAGTGAGAGCACGCAATACGAGGAGGGACCCACGGCCGTGTGTCATGTAGGCCGTGAGTCACCTCCCCCATGTGCACGGTTTTCAAGGCCCAATGGCCGTGTGTTTTGTGTCGTGTTTTGAGTTGTATGTAGCAATTGTATTTAGATCGAGTTGTATCTTTAATTTGTTGTTGTGTCGGCATGAAATGCCTGGGTTGTAATAGGTAGATCCCAACGGCTCCCCCATTCCCCTTAAGCCTTGTTTGCTTTGTATTGTATGTTGTTAGATCAATCAACCCACATGCTAAATTACAACTTTGACAAAGTTAGTATAGTTGCATCTAAATCAACATAGAAACTTCACATGTTAGGGTTTAAAACAACGTTTGCATTTCATACATCGTAGTAGCTATGACCTTGTTTGAAATCCGACACTTGACTTAGTAGAGGCCGTTATTGACGGGCGGGGTTGGGTGTCCTTATGGGCTTCCCAACACGTACCCTCACCCCTTACTCAAGATCTATGGTTTGTGGATCCGTCTAAATACCATTGGATTACGAGAGTCATTCAAATCGAGTGATATAGGGTACAAGTCTTTATCTTTAATCACTCGTAGTCGATTGGCTTTATGCTTTTCGATGAAAGGTGTAAAGTTGACTTGAACGGTTCCAAGTTCCCAAAAAACTTGGTGGCGACTCTAATATGTCTTAATTCGATTCGAAAGAACCTCGAGTCGATTATGTCAGGTGTGGATCCCTCGGACGCAGTTCCCGAGGGCCTTGTCCACAGTTTGGCGACTCTCTGGGACAAGAGGACTAGTTACACTTTGTGTTTCTAGGGTCTTTTCCTCCGAGGTGAAACTTGAAAAGAAAGTGTTGGAAAGTAAAACATTACTCATAGTGCTACGATTCATGCATAAACCCTTAAGGACTTGCCGGGCCGTCCCGGCGTTTCTTCGTGATGCGTGGGGGCGACGTCCCACTATGCCGGGAAGCGCACATTGCTCGCTTCCACTTCGCCTCGCGTGGTTCTTGGGAATGGGGACGATCTTCTAGGTACTTTACCTTAAGACACCTCGCTTTATAAGACCGCAAAAGGATGGAAGGCATAGACCTTCTTGTAGAAGACTTGCCGAGACTTAGAGATGTCTAGGAGCATACATCCTTATAGCATGAGAATGACAATGTGCAATTTGTTTTCCCAAGTCTTTTTTCGAAAATTCCCATGTCCTTTTCAAAACCGAACTTTTGAACAACTTACTTTCAAACCTAGCATGATTTTCAAAACGCGGAATGCTGCCCAAATAGGACTAGAATTTCGGCCCAAAACAAGCTTTTATAGCCGCAGATGTCGCCCATTTCAAATCTCATTTTCAAATCAATCCTTCGTTTTTCAAAATCAATCCAAAATGTTTCTCGAACCTCAACCAAGCATGAAATGCGTCGAGTCGTGTCCGGGTCCTGGCCGTGTTGAGCTAGACGTTTTTTTCATTCCAAGAGTCTAGAACACGACCTTGTTGGGTCACCCAAGCTCACCTCTTGGGCTTTGAGTCATGTTGGTCGACTTTTTGGTCTAGGATAGTCCACAAAAAACGTCCAATCTAGGCCCTTATGGACGTTTTGCTCGAACCCATGGGCTACGTTAGCCCAATCACGGGTTTAGTCACACCAAGTCCAGTTTAGAATCGAGTTATGACAGTTTGAGTCATGTCGTTTTGTCGAGTCTAAAATGAACCAAGGTCTAATTCAAACCGTGAGTCGAACGTTTGGTTAGTCAATCTCAAGTCGAGTCTTTGTTTGAGTCAAGTTGGGGTCGTGTCCTTAAGTGTGCAGGGGCTCTTACTCAAAATATTGACTCAGTACGGGGTTTTCTTGTAGAAAGGCCGCCCAAAACCCGACGTCAAGCAATGGAAGATGCTATCAACAAGCTCACGGAGGCCGTGAACCTCATGATGACCCGAATGGATGTGATCGAGTCTAAATTGGTTGAAGATTCCTCTTCATCTACTCCACCTCTGACTGATTTGGAGAAACGGTTCAAGTTCATCGAGGACCGTTTGAAGCTCTCCCAGGGAAAGAACATCCACTATGAGAATGCTAGGGCCTATGCCCCAGTTCAGGATAAGTTGCCCACGAACATGGTACTCACTGACATCCCAAAGTTCAAGGGCACCGAAGATCCGGTTCACCATGTTAAGGCCTATAAAGGATACTTAGCACTGAAGGGAGTACCTGCTGATATGCTCTCTGAAATTTTCGCCCAATCTCTGGGAGAACACCCGAAGGCGTGGTTCTACAATCTTGACCTTAAGAACTTCCCCACCTTCGAAGATATTACGGTGGAGTTTTGTAAGCACTATGCTGACAATGTTGAGATTCAAACCAACATAAGAACTTTGGAGGTTATGACACAAAAGGAGAAAGAGGGCTTTACTGAATTCCTTGCAAGATGGCGCGCTGAAAGCGTGAAATTAGCCAAGAAGCCTGACGAAGTTGAAATGGTAGATAAGTTCGTAAAGAATCTACGACCTGTTTACCGCAATGCTCTGAAATACCAGAATTTTGGCTCTTTCAAAGAATTGATAAGAATCGGGATAAAGGTAGAAGATGATGTCATAAGGGCAGAGGCTGAAAAGCCGAAAGGGTACCAAGGGGCCTCATCGTCTAAGGGCAAGGCCCCAGCAATGACCCATATTGATGAAGCCATCAATCTCTTAGAAGGGCAATCGAAGAAGTCGCAGCGCCAAACACCTAGGGCATTCACCGATATCGGATGCACTTATACATATGCTCTCCAAAGGCTCATAGCCCAAGGAAAGTTGAAGCCCATTGGTCCAACTCCGGACCCTCCCGCTGATCAACAAGGTAAATGGTATAAACCATATGCCTACTGTGCCTTTCATCAAGGGAAAGGCCATGATACTGAAAGGTGTTATCGACTGAAGCACGAAATTCAAGACATGATTGAGAGTGGAACACTCCCGATCCCAACTGTTAAACCCAATAACATCACCAATCCATTTGGCGATCACGCCAACTTTGTTTCTGTCGAAGACAATGTCGATTATTCCCATCTTATCCGCCCATGTCACTTGAAAGGGGTGTTTATCGGGAAAATATTTGTGGATTGCTTTGAATTCTTGCCAAACCCGAAGAATGAAATTCAAGTCGGGAGTCTTGCTCTAGAATGTACTCCTCTCATTAACGAAGTTAATAAAGGACAATTCGATTCACGAACCTTCATCACTGGCGTAGATCCTCAGAGGACTACCTCAGGATGGAGGCAGACCATCAAAGGGATCATGGACTAGAACCGAGCATCTAAGCGACGACAAATTTGAACAAGGGAAAGCTCAAGACCAGATTTGAAAAATTATGAGTCGGGATCTGTTTTCTTTTCTTAGTCGAGTCGAGTCTAGGACTTTCTTTTCTTGAAGTTGAGTCGTTTGTTCCACGATTACCTAGGGTGTGTCCTAGGAATCGTTCCTTCGAGTCTGTTAAGCATGTGTCATTCCAATAAAAGTTGCAGTTCGTTTCCAAATATGTCTTGTTTCCAATCCTTAATCATTCCGAAACATGATAAAATGCACAACACACTCAAAGGCATCCCTGGGGTAGAAATATGTCCCGTTTCAAAACGTAAGGTACAATAGGATCCCGTGTTTGATTCCTTTACCTATTCCATGTCTGGTGGTAGAAAACCTCCATCTGAACCAATGTTTGTGACAAGCTTTTAGATGATTCTATGATAAACCCGGACTAGCTCCTTGTTTCCCCTATCGATGATGGAAGGCAAGCTCATACCCACAAAATCATCCCCTCTCGAAGAGAGAAGATATCAACCCGTTCTAACAAGGAATTGTTAGTTCCTACCCAAATTAGTTGGCGAAGCCATGTTTTCAAGGTGTATCCATTTGTGACTAAGAGAATGAATAGAAGATCATTTTCAAAAATTGGAAAAATGAAAAAAAATGAAAAAAAAAAAAAAAGAAAAATGAAAAAAGATGAAAGAAAAAGAAAAAGAAAAAGATGTTGAAGTCATTCCAGAACGCTTTTGGTTGAATGTCGAAGTTACGGAAGCCAAAAGTCAAGTCAAGTACCCATAGTTGAAATTCAATGGGCGAAGCCCAAAAGCGTAACTAGTGACCTCTTTATCCTCTAAGTCCTTCCTGAGACAGTTACAAGGGGATAGTCGGGAATTTTGAGAATCATTCCGCTTGTGTTGTTATACCTAGCCTTTAGGGTCCAGACATGGAAATTTGAACCCACATCATTTTTCAACCCATTTGCACTCGTGGTTCATCAAACCCGAGACACCCATTCCAACCACATCAGCAGCCATAGCCCTTGGCCTTAGCACCACAAAACAAACCTTCAGAATGATGGTTAACCATTCCAACTTGTTATTACCAAGCTCCACATCCCAAAGAATCAAAACCTTTTTTACCAACCCTAGACACGGGATACAACGGTACTTTACAGGCTAGAATGGGATATGACATGATACCTTAGGTGAAACCTTCGAGTGTGTACACACAATCAAAATGCCATGTTTATGCACCATGATCGAACTACGTCGGATTTGATTTCGCTCCACGCGAATACGTAGGCAGTCCTCCAGAATAAGGGATTCAATCCACTCATCAACCAAGTTGTCATCTTGCAGGTTTCTTACGGGTCTTAACCAAGTCCAAATGAAGCCACCTTTGTTTGAGTCGGTCTTAGCACTCGATGTAGGCTAGGATAAGGATATAGGTTCAGATGAATAGTATCAAGTCTCAGAATGAGCTTTATCGAACGGTTTAGGCAAAGATGCTGAGTCATATAGATGTGAGTTTGTGTTGAGAACAGAAAATATGAAAAACCCGCTGAAAAGAAAGAAGGCGTGGAAGAAAAATAGTAAAAGCCCGCTGAAAAGAAAGAAGGCGGTGGCAAGAAATGACGAATACTCGCTGAAAAGAAAGGAGGCGAGGAGAAGAGTGGCAGAATGTTCCCAACAAGAGTGATGTGTGATGTCCAACTGTTCTCATAAAATTAACCTGTGTTTAGTGTCTGGGCGAAGCCAACGTTGTCCCTCTGTGAGTTTAATCCACCTTGTCAATGCCAAGTGACCTTGATTCCCATGTGCCCTCGGGAGCACGCCCATGCCATACAATATCTCCGTCCCAAGTTCGACGACCTTGTGATTCCCATTTGCCATCTTTTGGCGTCGGAACGGCCGATTTACATTTTCTACCCTCGACGAGTCAATATTTGAACTAAAACCCGTACACACTTACGGTTTTATTTTCTTTTTTTGTTTTGCGGTAGCGGGCTACGCCCACGTCGTTCACGAATCATATAGTATGTCTGAGTCGCATTTCATGCTCACCCATCAATCAAAAGCTTCAAAATTTCAAAATTTCAAAATTTCAAAATTTCAAAAACTTTTTGGGTCGACGACCCAACATCCAAGTGATTCATTTCAAATTCAAAATTGTCAACATGTTCAAATTTCGGGTCGATGACCCAGTCTTTCAAATTCAATTTTCGGGTCGATGACCCAGTACTTCAAAATGATCCAATTCCAAGATCGATGATCCCAATGTGCTTATGTGATGATTATTGCTAGTACATTTTCTATGTTTCAAATGTAGCAGGATATGCTTGGTTGGGGCTCTAAAGTCTTCGACTTTAGAGCCATTCAAATCGGGGGCTCGAAGCCGTTGGCTTCAGAGACCATTATCAAGATGTAAAGGATGACATCCACCAAGAATTCAATTCAATACAAGAGTATGAGATGGAAGAATTCCGTAGCTGAAAGCAAATGATGAAAGTGGCGGCAACCTCCTCGGAAAGTCCCGTCCCATTTTGGCACCTGCCAGCAGATGATGAATTTTGGACAAATGCCAGCAGATGATAAACTTTGGGCATGTGTCAGCAGTTGCCGAACTACGACGCGGGTTTGATTCCGTCAGAAACGGATACGTAGGCGCCTAAGGATAAGGCTCAACCCACCTTTTATGCAGTTCATGGGTCGATGACCAACAATGATAATTCGACGCAACAGAAGCAAGAGTTAATCCCCAACGAAGTTTCAGGTATGATCTCTTCTTATGGCTGGCGAGCTTATATACGCGAGTCTAATGGACTATAAACGACCCGAAGAATCCTCAGTCGAAAGGGACTGGGGTATACTTTGACTTTCGCCTTGTCCAAGCCTCGGTCAAAGTGGGGGCTCAGAGATACCCGTATCCGTCGATATTGGAATTTATAGAGAACCCGACAAACACCCGATGATGATAGGACACATGTATTCTTTAGTTGTCATTGTCATTATTTGGAGCTCGTTTTACGAGGTAGAATGGGCGTCGTCGATGAAGTATTTTATTAATTTAAATGATATTTAAATTAACGTTTTTAGTGAATTCATTCTGTTAATTTAAATGATATTTGAATTAATGTTTTTAGTGGGTTCATTTTGTTATTTTAAATGATATTTAAAATTAATGTGTTTTTTTGAGTGAATTCATTTTTATTTAGTTTAAATGATATTTAAATTAAAGCTTTATTTTGAATTTATTTTCTTAAGTTATTTTATTGAAAATAAAATAAATATTTGATTTGAAAAATCATTTTATAAGTATATTTGATTTGAAAAGTCATTTATTTCAATTTGTTAATTGGTTTGAAAATCAATTTTAAAAGCGAAAAACTCGTTTTGCATCGTGTGTTTTGAGCTCAATTTTAGCTCGGTTTTTAAGCCCGTTTCCTTTGCGAATTGGCACGAATCTCGAGTACACTAACCCACCTATACCAATACCCATCAACCCATGTTCGAACCCCCATACCATGGCCCAAATTCTCGTTCAAAACCAACCACAAGCAGCCCGCACCCAAACCGCAAACAGTCCCCTGTTTTGCGAGCCAATTCCCGAGCCCAAACCCGCTTCAAACACTACCAAGACCCGTACCCATTAACCCTAACCCATACCCTAGTATCCTACCCATATTATCCTAGCTTGATCACCAAGAAATCCCCCAAAACGAACCCTAGAAACCCCTCCCAAAACCGATGGACAGCAGCTATGTTCATTGAGCCCGATTTGCCTCTCCTCCCTTTTAACCTATTTTAAACCCTTATAAATACCACCCCTTCACCATACATTCATTCCTATAAGTTCTCCATACATCCAACCATCACCCACAAGCTTTAAACCTCAGAAACAAACCCTAAACATCCTTCAAAAACCCTAAACAAAACCGACACACAAACTGAAACTGTTTGTGTGTCTCCTTCGAAAACCCTTTCGTTCCTCCATCAAATCACCATAAAAATTCGAGTTTCTTGTTCCTAATTAACCACATAACATCCATCTACACATTAGACAAAGATTTACGAGCCGAATTGACCTTGAGAGCACACGGGATCCCTCGAAAAACAGAGTGAAATAACACTCTGTTTTCGCGGTTTACTCTTGTCTGTCCAGTTCTGTTTGTGCTCGTTTTTCGTGCCCATTAACCCAAATCGAGCAGGGGTTGTTTTAAGATCCTTGTTCTCCTCTCTTTCTAGTTTCCAAAACATCTTTCGGATCGAATTTTCGTCGTGAAACGAGGGAGATATCACTGTTTTAAAACTGCTGTCCAGAAACTTTCCAAAACGCGTGTTGCTTTGTTACTTCGTCGACGACGGCCTCTCGAGATAAAATCTACCATCGATTACGACCCAAGACGGTGTCAACGATACATGTAGGTTGAGGGTGCATCAAATCCCCTTCTCTTCTCTCTTTTTATTTCGTTTTTTTATGCCTTTTTTTATTGTCTTTTTTTGTTTGTTTTTCGTTTTAATTATCGTTTGTTTTAAATTAACTACGAAACTAGTTAGTCCGAGTATGAGTTAAAGTACCACCATGAACACCAGCGTTGACTTGAGATGGGAAAAGAAACCGCTCCTTCTGTCGGTCGTACACCCCCGTCTCATTTACATATCCTCGTGTTCAAGGTAGGGCATAAATAAAACAAGTTATCTAACTTCGATCTTCGCTTTCGACCCTCTTCTTGTTTCGCCAAATCGATGGACCTTAGGACCCGTTGCATGTTAGTTTAACTTCTGATTGTTAACCTATGACGTAATTAGATGACTTTAAATCAATTTAATAATCTAATTAGACACTTTAGGTGGCTTCGACGTAAGTTATAAAATCAATCGACGATTTCTGTAAATAATTGAATGCATCTATCTCTTTCACCTAATTTCTCGCTAGTATAAGAGTGCGTGATTAGCACCTTCTTATTGACACTCGATGAGTTAAATTAATTAGCTTAATTTAACCTAATTGGACCCTTTAGGCCGTGTAGAATGCACCCTTTGCGCGACAATCAATCAACATCGTTTTTTACTCGTTTTCTAACTTGTTTTCGATTCCTTTTCGCAATCATTCGATCTAATCAATAAATCTAACTTAGGAACTAGGTTGGCTTTGGTTGGGCCGTGGTTGGCCGTGTGTTTGGCCGTGTGTTTGGCCTTTCCTATTTCGTTTGTTTTTGCATCGTTCGTTCTTTATTTGTTTTATCACTTGTAATTAATTTATGTTTCTTTGAGTCACGTTTTGTAATCTATTTGTAATTAGTTCTCCTTTTTGAGTCAAAACCTTTTCTGAAAACCTTAGTTTTATTTGGTTAGACGGTTGTTCCCAATGCTTGTAGGAGCGTAGTAAACCGCATGTTGTTTAAAGCAACATGGCCCGGTTTATGCTAATGCATGCTTTGGTGCGTAGCCCAATGTCTAATTCGATGGGATTAAGTGAGAGCACGCAATACGAGGAGGGACCCACGGCCGTGTGTCATGTAGGCCGTGAGTCACCTCCCCCATGTGCACGGTTTTTAAGGCCCAATGGCCGTGTGTTTTGTGTCGTGTTTTGAGTTGTATGTAGCAATTGTATTTAGATCGAGTTGTATCTTTAATTTGTTGTTGTGTCGGCATGAAATGCCTGGGTTGTAATAGGTAGATCCCAACGGCTCCCCCATTCCCCCTTAAGCCTTGTTTGCTTTATTTGTATGTTGTTAGATCAATCAACCCACATGCTAAATTACAACTTTGACAAAGTTAGTATAGTTGCATCTAAATCAACATAGAAACTTCACATGTTAGGGTTTAAAACAACGTTTGCATTTCATACATCGTAGTAGCTATGACCTTGTTTGAAATCCGACACTTGACTTAGTAGAGGCCGTTATTGACGGGCGGGGTTGGGTGTCCTTATGGGCTTCCCAACACGTACCCTCACCCCTTACTCAAGATCTATGGTTTGTGGATCCGTCTAAATACCATTGGATTACGAGAGTCATTCAAATCGAGTGATATAGGGTACAAGTCTTTATCTTTAATCACTCGTAGTCGATTGGCTTTATGCTTTTCGATGAAAGGTGTAAAGTTGACTTGAACGGTTCCAAGTTCCCAAAAAACTTGGTGGCGACTCTAATATGTCTTAATTCGATTCGAAAGAACCTCGAGTCGATTATGTCAGGTGTGGATCCCTCGGACGCAGTTCCCGAGGGCCTTGTCCACAGTAGTTAATTTATATTATTTAAGTGTTAAATAATCAAATTAATATTTAATTATGTCAGATAATTAAATATAAAACTTATAAGCATTTGTGGGGCAAATGTCGAAAATCGAAATGGACCCGAAGGGAACCATTTGGACAGATTTTTATACACTACTAATACACTCATTGTGAGTGGAAAAGGTAAGAATTTCCCACTAGCATTTGTATGTGAATTGTATACATTTGCATGCCTATATATACCTAAGTCATTCCATCATTTCTTAGGTTGGAAATTTGAAGAAAAATTGATCTTTGTGTGCTTGTTGTGGATGGTTCATATACACCATCAAAAGACCATATTTTTCTTCTTATTTTGTTCATCCTTTTACAATAAACACATATAAAAGTAAACTAATAATATTATCAAGGTAATAATATTAATTAGTACATCAAATATACATATAACAAAGTTACTACTACTATTAACTAGTTATTAATTTCAGTAGTATTTTAGGCTTATCTTGGGTGCCACCTTAGGAGATTTTCTATTTTGGTAATTTTGGTGTATTTGGAGGATCATCCACATTCATATAGCTCAAGAACTACAAAGGTAGGATACCTTTGTAGTGCCCTTACTTGCCTTATACAATGTAAGGAACTTTTGTCTTAAGATGGTTTAACACCATCTTTTATACTTTTATTTGCATGCATGTAGATTTAGACCACTTTAAATTAATTTGTAATTTTAATATCATAAGATGAGTATTAATTTGGTCTATATATATATATATATATATATATATATATATATATATATATATATATATATATATATATATATATATATATATAAAAGAGAGTTTTTTCGAGCGATCTGAGAGCGTCCACATTATCAAAAGTTAATTTAGGAAAGTATCATAAATAATAATTTTTGATGTAAAAAATAAAGTTGAGAATATTTTAATTATTATAATATGTATATTTCCTAAATTATATTCAAGTGGTATTTCCAATTTTTATATCAACCTTTTACATTTCATTTGGCAAAAAAATATCGTTAAAAAAATTATGAAAATAATATAATTAGCTTTGTGGTAAAAAATGCTATCATTAGAGTATAGATTTCATATTCTTTGCACATATTAAAGATGGTGTACTTCGTAATATGTAAAATTGTGTACTTTTTAGTATGTTTTGTCCCACATTGGAAAATAACGTAGGTGCGGTGAATATGTGATCCTATGATTATAAAAAGGAGGCATATTTGGAACTTATGATCCACCCAAAAAAAATCTGAGTCTCATAAATATTGTTTTAAAGAGCTCTTAAGATTTTCAATCATTATCTACGATATGATATAAAAAAATAAAGCGGAAATCATTGGGAACTACCCGGGAAAGAGTTAAGAACATACAAAACTAATGGTTTTGCTAATGGTAGTCTCCTGACAGAGTACAAAACTAAAGAAATAATGTCGGTAAAAAAATTATGAAAATAATATTATTAGATTCATGGTAAGAAAGGCTATCATTAGAGTATGTATAGATTTCATATAATTTGCACATATTAAAGATGGTGTATTTCATAGTATGTTATATGTCCCACATTGAAAAATAATATAGGTGTGACAAATATATTACATATAAAAAATAGAATTTTCCCACATCGAAATATAACATAAGGTGGGTGATTCCATGATTATAAATAAGAGGCATCCTAGGAACTTGGGCATCAACCCAAAATCATTTGAGTATCTTAAGTACTGTCTTGCAGTGCTCTTAAAAGTTTATATCATTATATTTTCTACCTATTGATTTTATATGTCCCACATTTAAAAAATAATGTAGGTGTGTTAAATATACTACGTTTAAATACTATAATTAGAATTGTGTTAAAAAAAATTTCTATCATTAGAGTATAGGTTCATATCATTTGCACATATTTTTATTATGATAAAAAAAATAGAAAACAAATGTATGAATATTAATAGATAATATAGTATTTACTTATTATTAAATCGGGTTGGATGTCGAATTAGGTTCAAAAAATATGGTGTACTTTTAAATATGTTATTCATCTCACATTGAAAAAGAATGTTGGTGTGATAAATATATACTACGTATAAATAGTTAAATTGTCCCACATCAGAAGATTATCATAAGCTGAGGTGATCCCATGATTATAAATTGGATTTATCCTTGGAACTTAGGTATCACCCCAAATATATTAATCTCTCAAAGTATACTTATTATATAAGAGACTTTAAACATAATCTTGAATTAAATGTTAAATTTTTAAAGTTGTAACATTTTTTTAGGTGGGAGAAAGAGCGATAAAATGGTCAGTATTATAACGGAATTTTTTCATGATACCCTCGAATTTTGGTAGATTACACATAATACCCCTAATTTTAAGTTTCTACATATAATACCCTTGTGTTTACTTTTTTTTTTTCATAACGCTATTACTCCTATGAGTAACTAGATGAGTAATTGAGCATGCCATGCTATTTGTGTTTTGTTATTTAGGTATTAAATGTTAGTTTATTAAATAAAATATGTATTTAGGAATTAGATAATGAAGTGTTTGTGTAATAGATAACAAAAGAAAAAGGCATCCCCAAGTCATAAGAGTAATGGGCTTATGACGGAAGTTGTCAAATGGTATTTTGAGAAAGAAAAAGGTGAACACAAGGGTACCATTTGTAGAAACTTAAAATTAGGGGTACCATGTGTAATCTATCAAAGTTCAAAGTTACCATGAGAAATTTCTAATATTATAATGATATAGTTAATTAAATTTTCATTTAAAAGAGAGAGATATTCGTACCAATAAAACAATAAAGGGGGAATTATTTTTTAATTGTTATTTTATTGTCACGCCATCAAACTTAACGTTCATTTAATAACCTTTACATTAGGGGGTACCATGGGCAAAAAAATGGAACCTCAAGGGTACCGTAGGCAGATTCTTAAAAGTAGGGGTAACATGGAAAATCTGACAAAATTAAGGGGTACCACGGAAAATTTCCGTATCTTAATTATGAAATTTTTTTTTGAAGAAAAACAACGTACAAATATTAATGGAGAGTACTTGATCATATTATTAAATTTAAATATAACTATTAGATATAATGAGTAGCAATTGTCCGTATTCGGTGTTCGGGATCTGGTTGGATGTCGAACTAAGTGGAAAAAAGATAGTGTAATTCTGAGTATGTTATTTGTCACACATTGAAAAATAATGCAGGTTTGATGAATATATATTACGTATAAATAGTAGAATTGTCCCACATTAAATAATAGAATTGTCCCACATAGAAAGATTAGTATAAGGTAGGGTGATTATATGATTATAAATAAGAGTTAACCCAAGATTTGTTTTGAAAGAAATATTTTAATAATATGTAAACCAATCATTAGACATAGAATGTAAACATTAAACCCTTATAACGCTTTTTTTTTTTTGCGTTATAAATAAGTTTATTACCCCATTGCAACGCACGGGCATTCAAACTAGTAACTAACAAAATCAACCTAGTTCATCATCGAGTCTTGAAAAGGAGATTAAAAGGCTCCGAAAACAGAATCTGGTTCTTGCTAAAAGGTTGATGAATTACATGCAACAGATCAATGCAATGTTGCATCTGTGTCTAACAAGGGAGAAGAGTCCTTTGACAAAGCTGTGTCCTCACTAACCAAAGAACGTGACCAACTTTTGATTGATCTTGCAACATGTCAAAATGAAAAAGGGGAACTTGTCAAAATTGCTGAAATGCTAAATGATGAGTCAAGTCATGTTAAAAGTACTTTAGATCGAGTGCAAAATTCAAATAATGATCTTCTCGTTCAAATTGAAACTCTGAAAAAGGTTGAACAAATCCATGCAATAGATGATGCAACTGTTGCATCTGAGTCTATGAAGGAAATTGAGACTCTCTCACAACATGTGTCCTCACTAACTAAAGAACGTGACTCTCTGTTAGCTGACCTTACCTTGTGCAAAAGAGACAACAAGCAACTTGAGCAAATTGGCTTATTGCTTAGTGATGAAGTGAGACATGCTAAACATGCGTTCGACAAAGTAGGTCAACTAAATCTTAATCATCTTGCTAAAATTGAAAAACTAACCAAAGAGCTAGATGAGGCTAAGATGTTCTATTTGAAATGGGAAGGAAGTCAGAATGTCTTGGAGTTTCTTCTTAAACAATCTCAAGAATATGAGAACCGTGCAAAAAATACTGGACTTGGTTTCAAATGCAACAGTTCTACGCATTGTTGCACTCGAAACAAAGACCCAAGCGTAACTGATTTTCGAAGAAGAAAGTATGTTGGCCTTCCTGAGTACATTATCTGCAATTACTGTGGTAAAACTGGTCATGAGTTTAATGGTTGTGAAAAGAGAGTCCTTGACCTAGAAAGAAGTACCAAAGTGGCTAAACATGTTTGGATTAAAAAGAAAGAAGTCAAGAAAGTTGTTGTCAAGAAGGAGCCCAAACTTGTTTGGGTTCATAAACTAAACGTTTGATTTCTTATAGGCATTAGCGAAAGGCAGCAACAATTGGTACTTAGACAGTGGATGCACTCATCACATGACGGGAGATGAAAACCAATTCCTTTCGCTTGAAGCCTACGATGGTGGCATGGTGACTTTTGGTGACAACAAACGAGGTGAAATCATTGGTATTGGAAAAGTTGGTAAGTCAAAGTCACTATGTATCGACAAAGTGTTGCTTGTCAAAGGATTGAAACACAATCTTCTAAGCATATCACAATTGTGTGATCGAGGTAACATCGTTGAATTTCTTGCTAGTGAATGTAGAATAATTGATGGAAAAACTAAAGAACTCATTCTTGAAGGTAAACGTGTCAAAGATGTTTACATGACTAACTTATACGCATTGTCAAGTCAAACACTAACATGCATGAGTGTCCAAAAGAATGACCCTTGGCTTTGGCATAAACGACTTGGTCATGTAAATGCTAAAACACTTAATACCCTTAAGAGGCTTGATTTAGTTGATGGCATTCCTAACATCAAATTTGAATTCAAATCACTTTGTGACGATTGTGTTAAAGGTAAACAAGTAAAATGCTCCTTTAAATCCAAAAAGATTGTTAGCACTTCCTTACCTCTTGAACTCATTCACATAGACTTATGTGGACCTATGCGCATTGTTAGTAAAGGTGGAACTCGCTATATTTGTGTCATTGTTGATGATTTTACAAGATTTGTTTGGCTTCTTTTCTTAAGTTCTAAAGATCAAACTTTTGATGAATTCTTAATTTGGGTTAAAAAGGTCCAAAACAAATTTGGTTATAAACTTGTTTCCTTGAGATCCGACCATGGAACCGAATTTGAGAATTTATCATTTGAGTCTTATTGCAATGAGTACGGTATTAGCCACAATTTTTCGGCCGCAAGAACCCCTCAACAAAATGGGGTTGTGGAACGAATGAATCGAACTCTTGAAAATATGGCTAGGACCATGCTCATTAGCTCTAAAGTGCCAAGAAACTTTTGGGCCGAGGCCGTTAACACATCTTGTTATATCTATAATCGAGTCATGATTAGAAAAATCATTAACAAAATCAATAGATAGAAAATCGCGCCCCAAAAAGAGAGAGAAAATCTAGAGAGATGAAAGCTCTAAAATTCATAACCAAAAACTGAGAAAACCTAATAATTTGTGCGCAGTCATGACTGTTGTTCGTCATTCACCTGCATCAGCTCATCGTACTGCCTCAAATTCCTCACAAAATCCCAAAAATAATTTATCTTCGTCTTCAACTTCTACACAAAATCCCAAAAATACAGTATCTTCGGTTTCAACTACTACCAAAAATCCAAAAAATATGAATAAAGGTCCTTCTGAAACTGATACTGGAAATACTAAGAGCGTTAATGAAATCACTGGAGTAGCTCCTTTTGACCTGGAAAACCTTGAGGTTGAGGAAACAGGGGAAGAATGGCTTATTCAAGGGAAAAAGAAAGCTACTTTGGAGAAAATTGATGAAGAACCCGAAGGTTTGATGCAGTTCACAGCAGAGGATGTTCAGGAGGAGCTTGCTTTTTGGAAATCCTCTGTGTATTGCTTTATCCTTGGAGCTAACCCTCCCTGGGACATTGTGGAAGGTTTTGTACGGCGTATTTGGGCGAATTATCCCATAGACAAGGTATCATTCCTTCCTGATGGAATTTTTCTGGTTCGTTTTCAAAATGAAGCTAGTAAGCAGGCTGTTCTAAAGCAGGGGCATTATCTTTTTGATAACAAACCACTCATTGTTCGAAATTGGCATGAGAATGTTAAACTTACAAAAGATGATGTTATGAATGTCTCTGTTTGGGTGAAAATCATGAATTTACCGTTGAAATATTGGGGTAAATGCTTACCTAAAATTGCTGGGCTTATTGGTAAATATATCCGGTGTGATGCGTCCACAGAGGAAAAAACCAGATTGGGCTTTGCCAGAGTCCTACTTGAAGTGCCTTTTGGTAAGAAAGTTCCTGACTTTGTCAAGTTTTTGGATGAGGAAGGGCAAATTGTCAAACTGGTTGTTGAGAGTGAATGGAAACCTATTGTTTGTCAAGTTTGTGGTGGTACTGGGCATGAGAGTGAAAATTGCAGGAAACCAAAGGCTAAATCTAAGGCTGCTCACCCTGTTCCATCCACCAAGCAGTGGGTACCCAAGAAAAATGGCCCTAACCCTAGACCTAGGTCAGTAGCTGCTGTACAACAGACTGCTGGTGTTGTTGACCCTCAGACTATTGTTCTCCCACAACCTGTGTCTCCTGTAGTGGTAGCAACTCCTCAGGTCTCAAAAACCCCTGAGGAAGTTCAACACCAGTTGCAGGTAACATGGAATTCTGATGGCAAGTATCACCAAGTTAATACACCTGCTAGGCCTGGGATTTCATTGAGCAGGAAGAAAATTATTAATGCTGGTAAACAACATTCCTCCAATTTTAGGAAGTATACTTTTCAGGATGCTCTTAATAATGCAACTCCTAAAGTTGGAATTGGTGTTAATGGTAGTGTGTTACTCCCTTCTGGGAGTAATGCATAGTCTGGGATTCTGGAATATTAGGGGATTGAACAGCTTATCTAAACAAAAGCAAGTCAAATGGTTTATGCATTCTCATCAGGTAAGCTTGTTTGGTCTCCTTGAGACAAAGGTCAAACATTTGTCTCTAAATGCTGTGAAGAACAATATGTGTGATGGTTGGTCAGTCTCTACAAATACTTCCTGCCATCCTGGTGGACGAGTTTGGGTTTTGTGGAAACCTTCTGTGTTTTCTATTAATTTTGTCCATTATAGTGCTCAAGCAATTCATATGGAAGTCACTGAAATTAGTACTGGGTCTCTTTTCTTTTGCACAATGATTTATACCTTCAATGATATCACTGATAGGAAGGTTCTTTGGACTGATCTTATGCATTTTGCTGATAGTATTAATGGCCCCTGGATTTTGTGTGGAGATTTCAATAGTGTGTTAAGTCCAACTGAGAGACTTGGGGGCAACACAACTATAGAGGAAATGGCTGATTTTCAAGCTTGTGTGGACTACTGTACTCTCATGGATTGTCCTGCTGTTGGTTCATTCTACACCTGGAACAATAAGCAGGATCCCTCCACTAGGGTTTACTCCAGGCTTGATAGAGTGTTAGTAAATCATGATTGGCTCCAGAGTAGGAATTCTGCTTATGCTAATTTTCATAATGAAGGACTGTTTGATCATTCTCCCTGCACTATCCAAGATTCAATGGGTAAACTTGTAGGAAGGAAAAGTTTTAAGTATTTTAACATGTGGAGCCAGGTTGATGAGTTTTTGCCTTGCATTCAAAAGTACTGGGACATTAGATGGCAAGGTACTAAGATGTTTAAGGTTGTTATGAAACTAAAGAGTCTAAAAAAACCCCTCAAAGAGCTGAACAAGAATCTTTTTGCTGATGTGGAAAACAGTTCTGCTCATGCTTGGAAAGCTTTGGATACTATTCAAAGTCAACTAAAATTACATCCTACTGATCCTCACCTTATTTACCAGGAAAAAGCTGATGCCAAGACTTATAGGGATCTACAAGTAGCCTGTGATAGTTTCCTACTTCAAAAGTCTAAGGCCACTTGGGTTAATCAAGGTGACCAAAACACCAAATATTTCCATAGTATTTTGAAGAGTAGAAGTACTAAAGCTAAAGTGTTTAAAATTACTGATGTTGCTGGTAACACCTTTACTGATGGTGACCAAATTAAAGATGCTTTTCTGAGATATTATAAACAGTTACTTGGAACTTCTACTAATACTACTCCTGTTTATGCTCCTATTGTCCAATTGGGTGCTGTTTGTACTCAGGACCATTGGAACATTCTTTTGAAACCTGTTACAAAAGATGAGGTAAAAAAAAGCCATATTTTCCATTCCAAACCATAAAGCCCCTGGCCCTGATGGTTTTGCTAGTGCTTTTTTTAAAGATAGTTGGTCCATTGTGGGTGATGAAGTATGCTCTGCAGTATTGGATTTCTTTGCTACTGGGAAGCTTTTACAGCAGGTAAACCATACCTTTATTACCCTCCTTCCAAAATGTGATATCCCTCAGAATGTTACTCAATATCGGCCCATAGCTTGTTGTAATGTTCTTTATAAGGCCATTTCAAAGATTTTATGTTCTAGACTAGCTGAGGTTCTTCCTGCTATTGTAAGCCCTAATCAAGGGGGGTTTGTGAAGGGGAGGTCAATTGTTGAGAACATTTTAATTTGTCAAGACATTATTAGACTATATAATAGGAAATCTGTGTCTCCAAGATGTCTTATGAAGGTGGACATGAAGAAGGCTTATGATTCAGTAAGCTGGGATTTCCTTGAACATATGATGCATGCATTAAAGTTTCCTGAGCATTTTACTAACCTGGTAATGACTTGTGTCAGAACTGCTTCCTATTCTTTAGTTCTTAATGGAGTGAATTTTGGGTATTTCCATGGTACCAAAGGCCTCAGGCAAGGAGATCCTATTTCTCCCTTGCTATTCACCATTACAATGGAATATCTTACCAGGATATTAGATTATGTTACTGCCACAATGAAGTTCAAGTTCCATCCTTTGTGTGGCCCTCTTAGACTGTCTCATCTCCTTTTTGCTGATGATCTTTTACTGTTTTCAAAGGGAGATACACACTCAATCATGGTTTTATTGAGAGCTTTTGCCACTTTTTCTGCTGCTACTGGACTCCAAAAGAATTCTCTGAAGTCTAACATTTACTTTAATGGAGTACAGAGTTCTATTAAGCATGATATATTACAAATTTCTGGTTTTGTGTAAGGGACAACCCCCTTTAAGTATTTGGGTGTCCCTATTTAGCATTGTGCAATTCTCATTGATAAGGTTACTGATAGAATAAGGAGTTTTGGGTCAAGGAAATTGTCTTATAGTGGAAGGCTTACTCTTGTAAACTCTGTACTTACCTCATTGTACAGTTACTGGGCCACTATCTTTGTGTTACCCAAAGGAGTCCTGAGAAGAATTGATTCAATTTGTAGAAACTACCTATGGGATGGAACTGCTGAGTATCTTAGAGCACCCAAGGTCAGTTGGGACAAAGTTTGTGCTCCTAAATGTGAGGGAGGACTTGGAATAAGGAATAGTTTGTTTTGGAATGCAGCTGCCATTGGTAAGCTGGCCTGGTGGGTGTACACTAAACCTGATAGCCTTTGGGTTAGATGGGTGAGTCACATTTATCTGAAAGGACAACCTTGGTCCTCTTACTCCCCAAAACTTGATGTTTCCTGGAGCTGGAAGACTATTTGCAGAATTAAGGATACTTTTGCTGTGAGTTTTACTTCTGGTCATTGGTTATCACATCCTACTGGTTATAATGTTGCTGGTGGGTATCAATGGATCAGACTAAAGCAACCTCAAGTCCCCTGGTATAAGGCTGTTTGGAATGGATGGAGTGTGCCAAAGCACTCTTTTGTTAGCTGGTTTATAGCTAGAGAAGCCTTACAATTAAAGTCTAAACTTTTTCAGTTTGGTATATGTCCTGATGAGTTGTGTTTGGTATGTGGTACTGCACCTGAAACTCACCAGCATTTGTTTCAGCAGTGCCAGTACACTAAATTGCTCTTGCAGAAACTCAGTGCATTACTGCATCTCTATCTGCCAGAGGTCCAATTGCTGAGTTGGGTCCAATCTAAACCGTGGGCCAAAGTCAAGAAGATGGTTACTATTGCCTGGATCCAAGCCTTACACTATCATATCTGGATGCAACGGAATCAAGTTATAATTGATGGCTCTCTTAGTTTGCCTGACAGAGTTTTCTCTGATATTTGTGTTGTAATGAAAACTCGTACTTTATTTTGGCTACAATCTGTGAAAGCGAAGTAGAGATAAGATATGGCTTAGCTCCATTAGCTCCTAATGGTACTAGTCTTATCTTCAAATTGTACCATGAGTTGGTAGTCTGTAATAGTTTTGTTCATTGGTAATTAATGATAAGCTAACCTTTTACCAAAAAAAAGAAAAATCATTAACAAAACCCCTTATGAATTACTACGAGGAAGAAAACCTAACATCTCCCATCTAAAGTGCTTTGGTAGTAAATGCTTTGTACATAATAATTGAAAAGACAACCTAGGCAAATTTGATGCTCGTAGTGATGAAGGTGTTTTTGTTGGTTATTCCGACCATAGTAAAGCTTACAAAGTTTATAACAAGAGAACCATGAAAATGGAAGAAAGCGTTCATGTAATATTTGACGAATCTAGTTTCTTTGTTTCAAACACTCAGGTTAATGATGAAGATGATGAGGAAGACGATGACTTCAAAATTGGAATGATACGTCATGACATGGATCAAGTCATGGAAGAAGCTGAACAATAGTTGGAGCCACTGTTGCTTGAGGAGGCTGGCCAAAATTCAGGGGGAACTAACCCTCCCTCATCTCAAAATGGAGCCAGCTCATCCAGGGTGAATGAGGAGTGCAGTGAACCAACCACTAACCAAATTGAAACCAATCCCCAAACACCCTCACACAATATTCCCCATGCAACAGTCACTGACACTGTTGCATCAGAACCAAACGAAACAAATGAGGCCTCTAACACCCTTGTTCCAAAGAAATGGAAGCATCAAGGTTCCCATCCTCTTTCAAATTTAACCAGTGACCTTATTTCTGGAATCAAAACCAGATCTTCTCTCCAAAATCACTGTGCTTTCGAAGCATTCATATCACAAATTGAACCCACAAATATCACAATGGCACTATCCGATAAATATTGGGTCACGGCTATGCAAGAAGAATTGGAGCAATTTGAGAGAAACAAGGTATGGCATCTGGTCCCTAGACCATCTCAACGTACTATAATTGGTACGAGATGGGTCTATCGCAATAAGCTTGATGATGTTGGAGAAATCGTAAGGAATAAAGCTAAACTAGTGGTACAAGGGTTTAATCAACAAGAAGGGATTGATTACGATGAAACCTTTGCACCGGTAGCTAGGCTTGAGGCCATACGAATGCTCATAGCTTTTGCATCTCATGTTGGCATAAAACTTTTTCAAATGGATGTTAAAACCGCTTTCTTAAATGACTATCTTGAAGAAGAAGTTTTTTGTCGAACAACCCTCGGGCTTTATAAACAATGAGTTCCCTAATCACGTATTTAAACTTGACAAAGCACTTTATGGTTTAAAACAGGCTCCCCGAGCCTGGTATGATAGGCTTTCCAAATTCCTATTAGAAAATGGTTTTGTACGTGGTTCGGTTGATAAGACATTGTTTATCAAGTCACAGTCAGAGGAACTGTTGCTTGTGCAAGTATATGTCGATGACATTATTTTCGGTGCAACTAACAACATTCTTTACAAGTACTTTTCGGATCTTATGACTTCTGAATTTGAAATGAGCATGATGGGAGAACTTGGATTCTTCCTTAGTCTTCAAATTAAGCAAGATGAAAAAGGAACCATGATTCACCAACAAAAGTACTTAAAGGAAATGATAAGTAAGTTTGGGTTAACTAGCTCGAATCCTATGCCTACAGCTATGATTGCCAAGCTTAATCTTGACAAAGACGAAAATGGTAAGAGTGTTAATGAAAGGGTATATCGAGGTATGATCGGTTCATTGCTTTATTTAACCGATAGTCGACCCGACATACAATTTAGTGTGTGCGTATGTGCTCGTTTCGAATCAAATCCTAAAGAATCACATTTCAAAGCCGTCAAACGGATTTTTAGGTATTTGATTGGAACGCAAGGTTTATACCTTTGGTACCCAACTCATTATGACATTGATCTTGTAGGATTTTCGGATGCGGATTATGCCGGGAGTTCGTTGGATAGAAAAAGCACCTCAGGTATTGCCACCTTCTTAGGACCGTGCCTTATCTCATGGGCATCCAAGAAACAAAATACCGTTGCTCTATCCACGGCCGAAAGTGAGTATGTAAGTGCCGCTCTTTCTTGTGCTCAAATTCTTTGGGTACGACAGCAATTGCGTGATTACGGTCTTATTTTAGAAACTACTCCTATATTTTGTGATAATACAAGTGCCATTAACATCTCGAAAAATCCAATACAACATTCTAGGACAAAACACATTGACATAAGGCATCACTTTTTACGTGATCAAGTCGAAAAAGGAAATATATGTCTAACCTTTTGTAGAACGGAAAATCAAATTGCGGACATTTTTACAAAACCTTTAGACAGGGAACAATTCGTAAAACTTCGGTTGGAAATTGGTTTGTTAGGCGACACGTGACATAAATTAAAATTATCTTTCCCATATGATTGACTAGAGATGAAATGATATATATATGTTCTCAAGTTTAAAAATGTCTAATTTGTCATATGACAAGTGTGCCGAAAGAATTGCATTGGAACTCCACATATTGCATTTGAATTATATGCATTGAGCCTTGCACTTACTTTATGTCCCATCTAGCACATCGTACTCTAGCCGCCCCCTATGCCATCATTTCCCTCATTTATACTTCACCTCACCTATCAACCACTCCCTCTTTAACCAACCAACCTTCCATAAAATAAATCCCCCATGTAATAACCCCACTTTCCCATTTACCCACAAACTCCCTTCAAAATTCAAAAATTCCTCAACCTCTTTCATCTCCCTAAACCGTCAAAACCATCACCCTCATAATGGCTCCCAAAAAGGCAACTAAAAGAGAAATTCAAAACCTTAGAAACACATTCAACCCCAAATATATTGCTCAGCAAAAAATGGCCACCAAATCCACTGCAAGTGTTGAAAATCCGACAAACCCACCCCGTCTCCTACCAAGCCGCCAACAGTCAAACCAAATGTTGCACGAAAGAAATCCATGGCTGTCAAAGGAAGAGGCCGTGGTAGAGGAGGCCGTGGTGGATTAAAACGAAGTCCACCAATCTTCTTAATGTTGGACTCAAATGTTGATGTTGATTTCGAGGAAGACGAGCCCACGCTCAAACAAATAGCGAGTAACATCCACAAAGAAATTGATGATGATGTGATTGTTGCTACTGTTGTTGAAGAAGAAAAGGAAAATGAGGTTGTTGATGATGTTGTTGAGGAGGAAAAAGAAAAAGAATCCGAAAAAGTGAATGAGAAAGATGTTGAAGAGAAAAATTAAATTGAAAAGAATGATGATAAGGAAGAAAAAATGAGTGAAAAAGATGAGGAAAGAGAGTGAAATCGAAAAAGAAAAGGGAACAGTGAGCGAAAAAAAATGCTGAAAAAATTGATTCCCCAAATCAAATTTCTGAAAAGGAAGTCCTTCATGAGGAAGAGGCCATTCCCAACATTGAAAACATCAATGAACCACCAATGAAGACACTGTTGCTGATGAATTTGACCCTCTTTTTCCCGAAAACCCCAAAACAAAATCCCAAATCAAAATCACCGAACTGTTTGGTGATGATGATGATATTATCATTGAAACTCCCACCGAATCAAAGGCAAAATCTAAGGCCGGTCTCAAAAGAAAGAAGGAATCAAAGCCAAAAGCGGCTAAAAAGCCGAGGTACCCACGGAAGAAGGAGGTGGTCCTTCCAACGGAAGATGTGAGGATAAAATTCCTCTCAATACATGCACAAAGTTGATGGTCACCACTCACGATAAGGCATTCAAGAACGAGGTCCTTGCCCATCTCAACTCTCTCGACCTTCCGGATGACACCCTCAAGCTATGTCACGGCATGCTTACATGTTGCTTCCACAGTGGGGGGACGTTACAAGAAAACATGGTATGATTCTTCCCCGGCTTTTGCATTCTTCAAAGCTGCTATTTTTGGTCAGGGTTGGTTTAATCTCCTCGATAAACACTCTCCGGTTTACATGTCGGAGTTAATTCAGTTCTATGCAACTGTCAAGGTTGATGTTGCATCAGGAACTCTCTCGACATTTATAAACCAAAAACCCTTTGTCTTGACCATTGCCCGACTTGCCTCTTACCTTGAGGTTGAAGCCGTGGGTCTTACCACCTTTCCTAAGACCACTTGGGGTGATGTTGATGAAGCTATGGCTAGTGAGGTTATGAGAACCCTTCGACCCGACAATGAAAGTGGCACCACCAACATATGTGCCCATGAACTTCAAGCCCCCCCCCCCCCCCCCCCCACCGTTTCACCTTTAACCTTGTTCACCGAGCCATCTTATCAAGCAATAACAGTAGGAGACGATGTTCTCTCCTTGAGATGCTCCTTATTCACCACATTATCAAACGTCGTCCCATCAACCTTCCCCAACTAATCTTCCACCGTATCAATGAGATTGCCCCCGACCTCCAAAAGGGGAAATTTGACAAGAACACCGTGATTCCATACGGTATGTGGTTGTCCATTGTCTTCATGAAACGAAAGATAGTCATGAAAGGAAGCCCCGGTATTGAAAAACTCAGTGATGACATGACCATGGGTTTGCTTTCTCAAATGACTTTGGCTATCAACAATGGGAAGTTGACCCGCAAGTTCTTGGGTAGAGGTAAAACTGGTGCAACAGTTGGCTCAACTGTTGAAATGGGTGTTGTTCTCGGTAAGTTGGACAAGCTTATGAACATGGTGTCCAAATTGGTTGTGGACAATGAGACTCTTAAGGAAGATGTTGCTGAGCTCAAAACCTTGAATGAAGATCTCATTGAGCGTGTGCAAGCTCTTGGTGGTCATGTGTCCGATGATGAATGAGGCATCCGTACCTACCCTTGCCTTCCTATCCTTTTGGCTCTTTGTTCTTAATTCTTATGCAAACTATGGGCTGTTTATTTTCTCTTATTTTGAACATTTGTCTTTGGTTTAATTATGTACTACTTGAACATGTTTCTGTCCTTCTCTTGATGATGTCAAGTGGGGGAAGTAGTTAAATTATGTGTTTATGTGTTAACTAACAACTTTTCGGCTAACGTTCACCGTGAATTTGTCTTAGCTATGATGATTAGATGTTCTACTTAGGCCAAGCATGTTGACCCCCACACACCTTGATCATGTTTAATTGATGTTCTTACTATTTGGTTCAAAGACCGACTCACCATGGGCTTAGGGGGAACTTCACACATATTTAAAACTTGCCATCATCAAAGGGGGAATTTGTTAGAACACACTTGGTTGATGATGCCAAGTTTCATTATGATTTAATTGTTTGCCTCATAGTAAATGTTTAGCAAATTGAAGCATCCCATGATTGTTCAAAGAAGTTCAAGATGATCAAGATGAAGGACAAGTCAAGCATGCCCATAGTCTAGAACAAATGTTGTAAACGAGGTAGTTCAACATATTTCTTTTATGCATAAGTTATGGCAAAACCGAGCAACAGTTTCTGAGACTGTTGCACCATGGTTTCTGGTACTAACGAATGGAGAATTTTCGGGAAAATTCACAAGTGTTTGAAATTCTTTAAAAAGCTTTTCTATGTTTAAAATGAACATTATTTCAAACTGAAGAACAAAAAGAACAAAAAAGAATATGCTTGCACAATAATTTAAAAGATGCCAATCCCATTTGTGCAAGTTGTTTTTCATGCTAAAAATAGGTCTTATGCTTTTTCCATTTGTGGCAAAATTGTGAGTTCCCATACTTTATGGGAAACACTCCTTTGCTTTGGAAAAATGCAGCCACCTTGAGCCTCTCAAACCTGATTGTTCTTTTATATTTTTAAATGAAAATGCATACTACAAACTTGTGGATATTATATTAATGTAGTGTTAAGATCCTTCTCTTACAAGCTACCTTTCTTTATAAATAGCCACTTCATTTTTCATTTATTGTAAGACTTTGAAAGAGCATTCATTGTAAACACTTTACAAATCTTTTCAGCATTAAAAGCTTTGTTCTTCAATCATTGGCAAAACCATTTTCTGTTTTTCAAAAGTCTTCAATTGTTTTTCAAAGCTGTAAAATCTCCAAGTATATATCAGTTCGCTTAAATGTTGCATAAACAAATATGTTCAATGATTCTCGTGTTTAGGTCTTAAGCTTAATCTCCATGTTCTTAAGTGAACCACTGAGATTCTAACTCTGTAAACCGTTGAGATAGAACCTTAAGTCTTGAAGCGGAGTAGCTTTGAGCAAGAGAACGTCTTGAAGCAGAGTAGCTTTAAACAATTGCAACCGGAGTAGGTTGGCGAGTTGTTTTCATTGTAATGGTTTAGTTAAGTTTGAGTAAATTTTTAAACAAGCAATAAAATAACGGTTGGACGTAGGCTCTAGAGTAGGAGCTGAACCAATTTTTAAACATCGTCTTGTTTGTTTATTTACTTTCACGTTCTCTTATCATTCTTCTTTTACACGTTAATCTCGCTCTCAGTGCTGTGCAACAGTCTCTCATACTGTTGCATAGACCTGCTGTACCGTTTGTTAACTTACAATCCATTAAGTCTCTTGATGCGTGTCTTTTATATAAGGTTTTTACCTCATTTTTACACGCATTTCTGTACTTTTTATGTAGCATCTAGCTACAAATACCCCCGAATATTCTACTTTGGTTCGTTTTATGTAATTTGCAGGAATTAACCAAATAGGAGCTAAATCGAGCCTTAATTCGTCCCATTTGCATGCATTTGTGGAGAACGAGAAGCCGGAGCTTTAAAATCTAACATTTGGAAGACGCGTGAGCTGGATTCGGGAAGTATTTCAAGGGTTAACGTGCTTAAACAGCTCGATCGAGTGATTTATTACTCGATCGAATGCTTTATATGCTCCAAACTGCTCGATCGAGCAGTCCAAGTTTATACAAGATAAGGCATTGCGAGAAGTACTCGATCGAGTGGTTTGTCCTGCTTTTGTTTATTTTCCGCCTAATTTCGTATGGGCTTTTGTAATTAGTCCATAGATTAGGTTTAGAGTGGATTTTTCGTATAAGACTGAGTAGTGAAGAACGTAACTGCTCTCTCTCTCTTCTCCCCTCCTTCTCTTCGACATTTTTGGGTTCTCTCATACATTTTTTACTCTATACTTTTCTACTCGGAATTGGATTACGATTGGTACTATCATCCCTCTTTTATCTTTTAATTATAATTACTATTGCTATTGTGTTGTTATTTTCCCTATCTCTACCTTATTCAATCTTTATTAGTTCGCTTTAATGTTTACTGTTAATCATTTATATGTTGTTTTTGTTGATTCGATGATGAGGCGTAGCTAATTCCTTTAATATGTTAGGATTAGGGAAACCGTGGTAGAAACATGTTAGGATCGATATGAGTAGGTTAGCTTTGCAACAAGAATTGTATTAAACAATATAATTGTGTTTAGGTTGAATGAATGCATGCAGGAGACCGATTAATTAGTTACCCCCGACCTGGATCGAAAGATTGGAAGGGAAGGCTTGCTTAATTACAATAGGTGACACCTAATTAGAGCGAAAGCTAAGTTAGGAAGACCCTAGGGCGATTAGAGACCGAAAGGGTATAATCGTAGGTTTAAGGACCGAAAGGTGACGACCTCGCTCTTCTTGTCAATAATTTAATCGACTCAGTTGATCCGATAGTGTAACTGCCACGGTAGACCGACTCCTAGCATATTTCTCTCTTTTATCTGATTTGCCCCTGTTTTTCCTCCTTATTTTCTCCACCCTATTTCTCTTCCTTACTCTCATTAGTTTAGAAACAATCATTTAAAACCCCCCATTTTGGTTACCGAGACGAACTTAGACAAAGCTGACATCTTCCCATCTCCCTGTGGAGATCGACCCGACTTCCCTAGCTATATTAGTTAGAGCCAGTTGGTATTTTTGGCAGGTATACGACTGACGTGTCAAATTTTGGCGCCGTTGCCGGGGAGGTGGCGTAATTTTGTTGCTTTAATTAAGTTTGTTTCTCGTCTCAGGGAATTTATTCCTTGAGGCTGATCTCATTTCTGCAAAGTTTTGATTAGTTTTACAGGTTATTCGGTTGCTTTGTGAATCTATTTGCAAGAATGCCTAAACTATAGGTTTGTTCGGTTACTGAGCATATAGAGCCATGTGGTAGATGTGGCATGGAAGGGCATGACCCTATTGGGTGCCTGGAAAATGTAGAGCGCGTCCTTGCTTATCAGAAATACAAGCAAGGAGTTCCTTTTTCTCAGCTGTATGAAGAAATAAGGAATGTCTCTACTCCTTCTACGCCAGCGCCGCAACCAGTTTCTCCTTCTGCAAATGAAGAAATTGCTGAATTAAAATCATTGATGTTGAGCATATCACAACAATTTGATGAGAAGTGCGATAGGAAAGAAGCGGTCATAGCGGAATTAAGAGAACAAGTCGCGCAGTTAACACTCGCGAAAGACCAAGCCAAGCCTCTACCGATATGCAATCCAGCCAATACGACGAATCTCCAAGTTGACCTCACTCATGAAGGGCCAAAAGAACCAGAAGACGGGGTCTTGATAGCTGACGATACCCCGGAAGATGATATAGACGAGTTTTTGGAAGAATTACTCACTGCGTGTAATGCTGACACTCGATCGAGTAATAATTATGGTCGATCGAGCGTTGCAGAAATTGAAGATGGTCGATCGAGTGATCTTCTTACTCGATCGACTGAAATTGCTGAAGAAATCACTCGATCGACTGATGAAAGTGCTCGATTGGGTAAGTCAAAAAAGGAGAATGATCGATCGAGTGAGGGAAGTGGTCGATCGAGTATTTCCTTATGTGAAATCACTCGATCGAGTGATAAAAGTACTCGATCGAGTACCAGAAGCGGCGGAGATCCTATTATACTATCTAATTCCGCTACCGTGTCATCTTCCCCTGCTGCGGAGATGTCACGCATTGATAAAGGTAAAGAGAAAGTTGCGGGTCCACTCATTGCTACCAGAGTGCCCTTCCCAGGTTGTCTGAAGGACGAAAAGATCGAGCGACAGTACGGTAAGTTCGTGGACGTTGTGAAGAACCTCCAGGTAACTGTCCCTTTTTCCGAACTTGTCACTCAGGTACCTACTTACGCTAAGTTTATGAAAGATATTGTGACGCGTAAGAGAAATTTAAGTGAGTTTGAGAGGATTTCATTTATGGAAGAGTCTAGTAATTTGCTTTTAAATAAGGCTCCTCCTAAAATGAAAGACCCGGGCAGCTTTTCTATTACCTGTATTATAGGCAACGTGGTCATTGATAAGGCTCTTTGTGATTTAGGAGTCAGTGTTAGTGTCATGCCCCTTCCTGTCTGCAAGAAACTGAACATGAGTCACTTTAAAGTGACTAACATTACCCTACAGATGGCTGATAGATCTGTTAGGAAGCCTTTAGGTGTCTTAGAGGACGTGCCTGTGAAAATAGGCAAGCTCTTTATCCCAGTGGATTTCATTGTTTTAGATATAGCTGAGGACACCCGGACCCCAATTATCTTAGGAAGACCTTTCCTTTTTACAGCTGGGGCTGTTATTGATGTCACACAAGGGCGTTTGACTCTTGCAGTAGGGGATGACGCGATCACTTTCAGTCTGCCTAGTACTTTGGCTCGACCAGTGATAGAGGACACTTGCTATTCGGTTGATATTATTGACGAGTCTATTTATGACTTCTGGTAGGGTTCTTTTATGAAGGACCCACTAGAAGCTCTTATGCTTTTTTATGAGTGTGCAGATGGCCCAGACGACAGTGACGCTGTGTTGGAATTGCTTGTTGATGATTTAGATGAACGTGAGGGAGAGCAAGTGGAACGGATGATTAGCACTCTTTGCTCCATTGAGGTAAAGGTACCGGAACGTAAGCCTCTTCCTTCTCATCTGAAATACGTTTTCTTAGACGATACTGAGCAATATCCAGTCATTGTTAGTGCTAAGCTTGATGATGATCAGCTGACTTCTTTGTTAGCTGTACTTAAGAAAAACAGGAAAGCAATGGGTTATTCACTGGACGATATCAAGGGGATTAGTCCCGATATCTGTATGCACAGGATAGAGCCGAAGGAAGATCACAAACCTTGTAGACAGTGGTCGTCTTGGTGAACCGAGAAGATGCGAGAATGTTGTGATGGCCGAGGTAATGAAGCTGCTGGATGCAGGTATTATTTATTCAGTCGGTAATTCTAAATGGGTGAGTCCAGTACAGGTAGTCCCGAAGAAAGGAGGGACAACTGTAGTTAAGAATGATAAGGATGAATTAATACCTACTCGAGTAGTGACTGGTTGGCGGATGTGTATAGATTACAGACAGCTCAATGCCGCCACCAAGAAAGATCACTTTCCCCTTCCTTTTATTGATCAAATGGTAGAAAGGTTAGCATCTCATAAATTTTTCTGCTATTTAGACGGGTATTCAGGGTTCTTTCAGATCCCCATTCACCCAGACGATCAAGCTAAGACTACATTTACTTGTCCTCAGGGCGTGTTTGCTTATCGCAGGATGCCTTTTGGTTTATGTAATGCCCCTGCCACCTTTTAAAGGTGTATGATGGGAATATTTTCATAGTATATTGAGTCTATTATGGAAGTTTTCATGGACGATTTCAGTGTTTATGGAAGTGATTTTTCTAACTGTCTGTCTAACCTTGATAAAGTGTTGCAGCGCTGCATTAAGGTTAATCTTGTTCTTAACTGGGAGAAGTGCCACTTCATGGTCAACGTGGGAGTTGTCTTAGGGTACTTAGTTTTTGATAGGGGAATAGAAGTTGATAAAGCAAAGGTGGAAGTGATTCAGCAATTACCACCTCCTGTTAATGTTAAGGGGGTGAGGAGTTTCCTTGGTCACGCCGGCTTTTATCGCTGGTTTATCAAGGACTTCTCAAAAATTGCTAAACCACTTACACAGCTGCTACTTAAAGATGCCCCTTTTGTGTTTACTGATGAGTGTCTTTCTGCTTTTCACAGGTTAAAGCAGGCTTTAGTCTCTACACAGATCATACAGCCTCCCGACTGGGACTTGCCGTTTGAGATAATGTGCGATGCCAGTGACTATGCACTAGGAGCGGTGATAGGCCAGAGGAAAGACAAAGCTTTGAACGCGATTTACTATGCGAGCCGAACTCTGGATGAGGCTCAAGTGAAGAACACTACCACTAAAAAGGAGCTGCTAGCTGTAGTTTATGCCTTAGAGAAGTTTCGTTCTTATTTAGTTGGGTCATAAGTTACTGTTTTTACTGACCATGCAACTTTGAGGCATCTTCTTGCTAAGAAGGAGGCTAAACCACGGCTATTGAGATGGATACTCCTTCTTCAGGAGTTTGATTTGCAGATCAAGGATAAGAAAGGAGCTGAGAACATTGTAGCTGATCACTTGTCGCGACTGATGCGACAAGAAGGGGAAGATTCTTTACCTATTGATGACTCTTTCCATGACGATACTTTAATTGTTATTATATCGTCTATTGTTGACCAAGAACCTTGGTATGCAGATATAGCTAATTTTGTTGTCAGTGGCAAGCTGCCGCCTGACCTTTCTCATCAGCAGAGGAAGCGTTTTCTGTATAACGCTAAGCAGTATTTCTGGGATGATCCCTATTTGTTTAAGGAATGTGCAGACGATCTCTACAGACGGTGTATTCCGCAGTGGGAGGCCAAAGTAGTCCTAGAAGGCTGTCACTCCTCTTCCTATGGTGATCAACACGGTCCATCGTGTACCGTGGCTAAGGTACTTCAGTCTGGTTTTTTCTGGCCCTCTTTGTTTGCCGATGCTAAGTCTTTTGTTTCAGCTTGTGATGCTTGCCAACGATCAGGGAACATTTCAAAGAGACATGAGATGCCACAAAACGGCATCTTAGAGGTTGAGGTTTTCGATATCTGGGGCATTGATTTCCAAGGACCGTTCCCGTCTAGTAAAGGTAACAGGTACATCTTAGTGGCTGTAGATTATGTGTCCAAATGGGTTGAGGCAATTGCTTCACCCCATTGTGATGCCAAGACCGTGATAAAAATGTTCAAAAAGGTCATATTCCCCCGATTTGGTGTCCCTAGGGTCGTCATTAGTGATGGAGAAATGCACTTTAAGGAAAAGAAACTAACTTCTATTCTGTCTAAAGTTGGTGTCCAACACCGACGAGGTTTGGGGTATCATCCCCAAACTAGTGGTCAGGTTGAGGTCTCTAACCGCGAGTTGAAAGAGATCTTGTCTAAGGTAGTTTCTAAATCGCGGAAGGATTGGAGTCTTAAGTTAGAGGACACATTATGGGCTTAAAGAACTGCCTTTAAGACACCAATTGGTGCATCACCTTATAGGTTAGTTTATGGGAAATCATGTCACTTACCTGTTGAATTGGAATGTAAGGCTTTGTGGGCAATTCGTGAGCTTAACTTTGATTCTAAGTTGTGTGGTCAGAATCGTCTTTTGCAGCTAGAGGAGTTGGAAGAATTTAGGCTTAATGCCTATGATAGCTCGCGCATTTACAAAGAAAAGACGAAGAGATGGCATGACAAGAGAATTCTACCTCGGGAGTTTCACGTTGGGCAAAAGGTGTTGCTGTTTAATGCCCGATTGAGATTGTTTCCCGGCAAGCTGAAGTCCAGGTGGAGTGGTCCTTATACGGTGACAGCTGTTACCAAATTTGGATCCGTGGAGCTCGAGGATTCCGAAGGTCATAGGTTCAAGGTGAATGGCCAATATGTGAAGCATTATCACGAGGCGAATGAAGCAGACAAGCGTGTTGAAGTCCTATACTTTGACGAGCTAGACGCGCCAGTTAATTGATGCCAGAAAGGTCGTGCGGGACCTCATAAACCAGCGCTCTCCGGGAGGCAGCCCGGACTGTTTTATTGAACTTTATTGAACTTTTTATTTTTCTTTAGCTTTTTGTTGAACTTTAGACACTGTTTTACGAACTCTTTATGCCTTCCTTGCTTTGAAATGCGTGTTTTGCAGGTTACTTCACTCGATCGAGTAGTTTTCTACTCGATCGAGCGCTTTTTGGAGTCATTTTCACTCGATCGAGTGATATTTTTCCTCGATCGACCAAAGCCAAAACCACGTTTACTCGATCGAGCAGTTTTCTACTCGATCGAGCCCTTCCATTTACCAGTTCACTCGATCGAGCAGTTCCAAGTTACTCGATCGAGTGGGTTCGTCTTCCAGCAGCTATTTTACGTCTATGGAGCTACTGCTTGACTTTCTTTGACCGCCCATGTTCATGGTCGGTTTGGGGAGGTCCCTCCTTATGACATTTTGTAAGTTTTCCGACTCCACTTCCCCTTTTCTCTTTAGTTTGCATTTCTTTCCCTGATTTGGGTACAATGAGGGCATTGTACGGTTTGGTTTGGGGAGGTATGCATCCATATCTATGTCTGTCTGCATGTTTTCTTGCATTTTCGCTTGCACGTTTAACTAATTTCGAATGCATTATTGTTTAAATTAGTTCGAAAAAATCATAAAATTCAAAAACAATTAGAAAATTTTCAAAAATCAAAAATTTTCATGTTTAATTTGAGTCGGAACGTTTGAACTTTGACGCTACATTGAATCTTTACTTGAGCCTTGCATATTCTTGACATTTAGTTGGCATGATTATGTGCATGATCTACGAGTTTTTGTTTCTCTCTTATCTGAACGAATAGACATGATTCATCATATCGGCAAGCTACATTACATTCTGAGGTTAGAGCTTTATAAACTGGTGACATTCATGACCGGTTTCATTTAGGATGTGAGTAGTACTCTCTTTAAGGCATGTAACATCAATTTGCATAAGCATGAGTCTAGTCTTCTAAATACCTGTATGCATTCGGTCTGTGGATGGTGACACATGTTAGGAGAGGCAGTCCCCTTTATTTCATTCTACCCACGAGCCTCACATAGCCAAATTGCCTTTTTGTCCTATCAGCTACTTTCTATAATACTTCCTACCCTAGCCGAGCTAGTGACGAGTAGTTGTTGGAATGTTTTATTACAATATGGTTATTCTATAGGATTTCAGAAGATGGTGGAAGAATTGAAGGGAATGAAAGAAAAAAAATTGTTGGATGAAAAAAAAAATGAAACGAAAAAAAAAAGGGAAACGAAAAAACGAAAGGAAGAAAAGAAAGAAAATAAGTCATGCGAAAAAGAACGAGAAATTGTATGAACAATTCCTACTCCCATGTTTCATCTATACTTTATGGGGAGTTGAGAAGTATTGGCGTTTAGTGAGTTTAGTGCATGGAATTTGCACTGTTTCATTTTGTTATATTGAGTATGAAGATCGGATGCAGTTATATTTGGATTCGTTGTTGCTAGCCTGGCTATTAACCCACATATCCAAATTCATTTTAGCCCCTTCTTACCCATTACCTCACTTACCCAAATGTAAGTCCTCGGCATGTGTCTTGGTCACTAGTATGGTTGGAATGCATATGTATGGTTGTAGAGACTTTATTCATGTTAACTGCATGCATGTTCTTATAGGTCGAGTTAGGTGAGTGTCTTTACTTCTGTCTATCTTTCACATACATACTCACCTTGTGCCTAATTTTGAGTGACGAACGACCCGTGAGAGTCCGATAATCTTTTGAATCTTGCAAGGTCGACGGTTCAGTAAGTTTGGAACATTCGTTTAACTCGTTTGCATTTCTCATTTGCCACTTTGTCATTTTGTTTCATTAAATTGGTTCTAGTGGGTGATTTGTAGCTGGTGCGTTGGTCCCGTTCCACTGTTTATTCTTAGTTGCATTCATATTTGCTTGGGGACAAGCAAATGTTTGGTTTGAGAAGATTTGATGTGTGTCTTTTATATAAGGTTTTTACCTCATTTTTACACGCATTTCTGTACTTTTTATGTAGCATCTAGCTACAAATACCCCCGAATATTCTACTTTGGTTCGTTTTATGTAATTTGAAGGAATTAACCAAAGAGGAGCTAAATCGAGCCTTAATTCGTCCCATTTGCATGCATTTGTGGAGAACGAGAAGCCGGAGCTTGAAAATCTAACATTTGGAAGACGCGTGAGCTGGATTCGGGAAGTATTTCAAGGGTTAACGTGCTTAAACAGCTCGATCGAGTGATTTATTACTCGATCGAATGCTTTATATGCTCCAAACTGCTCGATCGAGCAGTCCAAGTTTATACAAGATAAGGCATTGCGAGAAGTACTCGATCGAGTGGTTTAATTCCACTCGATCGAGAGGTTTTGTGCTCAGTTGCTCGATCGAGTGGTTTAATTCCACTCGATCGAGTGGTTTGTCCTGCTTTTTTTTATTTTCCGCCTAATTTCGTATGGGCTTTTGTAATTAGTCCATAGATTAGGTTTAGAGTGGATTTTTCGTATAAGACTGAGTAGTGAAGAACGTAACTGCTCTCTCTCTCTCTTCTCCCCCCCTTCTCTTCGACATTTTTAGGTTCTCTCATACATTTTTTACTCTATACTTTTCTACTCGGAATTGGATTACGATTGGTACTATCATCCGTTTTTTATCTTTTAATTATAATTACTATTGCTATTGTGTTGTTATTTTCCCTATCTCTACCTTATTCAATCTTTATTAGTTCGCTTTAATGTTTACTGTTAATCATTTATATGTTGTTTTTTTTGATTCGATGATGAGGCGTAGCTAATTCCTTTAATATGTTAGGATTAGGGAAACCGTGGTAGAAACATGTTAGGATCGATATGAGTAGGTTAGCTTTGCGACGAGAATTGTATTAAGCAATATAATTGTGTTTAGGTTGAATGAATGCATGCAGGAGACCGATTAATTAGTTACCCCCAACCTGGATCGAAAGATTGGAAGGGAAGGCTTGCTTAATTACAATATGTGACACCTAATTAGGGCGAAAGCTAAGTTAGGAAGACCCTAGGGCGATTAGAGACCGAAAGGGTATAATCGTAGGTTTAAGGACCGAACGGTGACGACCTCGCTCTTCTTGTCAATAATTTAATCGACTCAGTTGATCCGATAGTGTAACTGCCACGGTAGACCGACTCCTAGCATATTTCTCTCTTTTATCTGATTTGCCCCTGTTTTTCCTCCTTATTTTCTCCACCTTATTTCTCTTCCTTACTCTCATTAGTTTAGAAACAATCATTTAAAACCCCCCATTTTGGTTACCGAGACGAACTTAGACAAAGCTGACATCTTCCCATCTCCCTATGTAGATCGACCCGACTTCCCTAGCTATATTAGTTAGAGCCAGTTGGTATTTTTGACAGGTATACGACTGACGTGTCATCTCTCAAACTCGTATTAATAGATCTTACTTGTGTTAGTCATTAAGCAAGTAAAGGAGAAAATTTTTAAAAGGTACACCTAATTCACCCCCTCCCCCTCTTAGGTGTTTATCGTTCTTAACTCTTCATAAGTACTTATGATTTGAATTATAAAGCTATTTACAGAAAAATATTTCGGCCCCCTTAGAAAATTCTTCAAGATCCGCCACTGGTAATGAGTAATTTATTTTGTCAAATTTAATAAAATAGTATTGTAAATATTTTCTAATACGAGTCTGTTGTCCATACTCCATAACACGAAAATAAACGCATAAGAAAAATGGTAAAATAAAATCACGTCGGCACATAAGAATCTAAGGAACTGATCAAAGTATACTTTGTAGTCGTTGTCATAATGTCATGGGCCAAAAAAATTGAACACACCATAGCTTTATAATAATATACTACAACCATTAAAATCAAGACATTAAACACTTTACATGATATACGTCTCCTATACACCTAATTCTATACGCAAATATATATAATAAATATCCTCCATATATCCTCCTAAAACATCAACAATAATTAATACTATGGCAGAAGAAGCACCAAAGATTGAGCATGGAGAAGCCGCAGAACCAACAACAACAACAACAACAACAACAACATCAACGGGAACAGCAACAGGGGCAGCAGCAGCAGATGTCGTAGCGAGCGCCAAAGTATTTGTAGAGACGGTACAAACAGCGGTCCTCAAACAAGGTGACAAGGTTAAGGCTAAGGTTGTCGGAGCTGCTGATGACACAAAGACTAGAACGACCCAACAAGGTGGCAATATTAAGGATAAGGTTGTCGAATTTGTTGGCAGTATGTTAGAAGCTACTAAGACCGGCGTGGTCCAGGGTGTTGACAAAGCTCAGGGTTATCTTAACCCGACGACTGGCTCAACTACTGATCCTAACTCCATTGTCCCCGCTGAGGACAAGAAGGAGTCGTCGTAATGGCGAAATTATAGTGAATACCGTAACGTATTGGGTGTGAATACCGATGGTATTGTTGTACCATTTTCCTTTGTCACTTGTTTAGGGTGAAGTACTTTAACTTGACTATCACATTGTGACAATAACAATAATCTCGTTTATGTATTTATTTATTTGTTTTATGTAAATGTAAATTGTGAAGTTTGACGTCTTTATTTATTTATTAATGTAATGTAAATTGTGAAGTTTTGACGTATTTCTAGTGGATTTTAATTATTTAGGCTTTGTTTGGTGGTCGATTGGCCTTGAAATGTGGCGGGTCAGGGGATGTAATCTGGAAAACAGGGCAAAAAACGTGTGACAGGGGTGGTTTTCGAGGGATTTCTGGAACAGCTAGACCGTTGTTGGTTGGTTGTTTGGTGGATCCTACACTAGGGAGACTCCAAAGGTGGTGTTTTTCGTGGTGTTAGGTGACCGGAGGTGGGTTTGAAGGTGCTGTGAAACTGTGAAGGGTAGCTGATTGTAACTAGGCTACGGTTTTGGGGGAGGTGTTTGTTGCTCGGTTTTTGTGTTGATTTTGAGGGGAATTCTTGAGTGTTTTATGCTTATGAGATGTACTCCACCGTTCCGGTCATTTGCTATCATGTTCTCAGTTGTTGTCCTTTCTATTTTTTGAATGTATTTAATGAACAATTTGATCTGTTACACTCAATTTGGTCCACCTGTCATTTAATAATTGGCGCTCTCTTCTTTCCCTGATCTTTGTGCAAAAACAAAAGGATAACAATTGCCCGGGACGGAGGAAGTATATATTATGATGGATACAGGTGAGGTATGGAAAGAGAGTGATAAGGAAAGATAACATCTTCGCTTTTAGGAAAGTATGTATGGCTGGTCTTTATGGTCATATTTCGGTGCCACAAAATCTCATTGAAGACGGTACGTATCCGTCACTTTGGAGTGACGGATACCATTTTCTCTCACAAATGACCCAAATAGAGGAGAGAGGGAAGCACATGGGGGTGCCCCCACCTTGTCCCCCCCTATCTGTTTTGTGAGTGGTATTACTCGTCACTTGCTCCGACCCGTCTTCCGCAAGACTAACTGGGTCGGTGTGAGATGCGGATATTTTGTGGACATTGATTGCTTGGGGATTAAGGTGGAAGTATGGAGATTGATATCGTGTAATTAGTTATCGAGTTTGGGTTTCGTAAGGTGGGTTGACGGGCTAGCGAAGTAGGCTCGTCGAGGATGTAAAAAGCAAAGTGGGCTGCTATGTTTGGTCTTGTTTGGGAAGAAAATGGGCATGGATTTGGGCCAGATTTTGCATGGGGATATGGGTCATTGGTGGAACGAAGGTTGTGTCAAAAGTCGGGTTTAAATCAAGCTCGGTTTCGTGCCAAAATGATGACGGGAATTGAGCTAGAAATGAACAATTTTCGCAAAACTTGACATTTTGATCAACTAAATCAAATGAAATAATTTCAAAATACATTCATTTGTTAAGAACAATTCATGGACTATTATTATTATTATTTTTTTTTTTTTTTTTTTTTTTTTTGTGGAACGTGAAATATATTAATAAAACAAAGTGCACCAACATGCAGTTTACATGGTTTTGAGATGAATGATACCACATACACACTCAATTGGACAAGTACATATAAAGCGTTCTAGAATGCATATAACTGCTCATATCTAGAGGGCCATCGGTCTGGATAGGTATCTTTACTTGATGCTCAGTTGGACCTCATGAATTACAGCTCTAGGAGTTCTCACCCACTGTTCAAGCCTGCAATTATTTCTGCACTGCCAAATTGAGTAAAGAACAGCAAACACAATGTGCTTCTTCAAAAGGGATTTGCATCTCCATTTCATACACCAGTTGATAATGTCCTGCCCAGGTAGTTGAACATCAAGCCAATTCTACAACATCCTCCAGCAGTTGACACTGAACGAACACTGATAGAATAAGTGTATATGAGTCTCAGCACAACCCTTACAGATCTCACATAGCCCATCATTATGGACTCCAAAAGCCAGCAGTTATCCTTGGTTAACAGTCTCTGTTTAACACACATTCATGTAATGAATGAATGTTTAAGAACATTGAATCTATTCTAAATCACAGGATGCCAATCAACCTTAGTCAGGGGGTCCTTGTAGCCATTAGTACCGTGATTTAACATTGTATGCACCATTACTATCACACCACTGGTTATTGTTATACCCAGGTTTAAATAAATTTTTCACTTTGCAAATCATCCTCCAAGTCCAACTTGTATTCTGTGTGGGTTCATAGTTTCGCCAGTCATGCCTTTCATATAGATATGATCAACCCACTGAATCCAAAGATTATCACTCTTACAAGCGAATCACCAAGTAAATTTCCCAATCATAGCCAAGTTCCATTGCCTACTATTAAAACTGCCTTCACCAAGGATGTCAATTCAACAATCTCCTCTTTATTCTCTTCAATGGGAGGAAGGGTTTGTTGTTGCGGGGGCCAGATAAACGGAGGTTTTTGACAGCCTCGTTGCTGAAGCGGATGTGGTGACATATATGCAAAGGAATGAGTAGCTTGCCTATGCTGCCTAAACGCATAGACTTCGTCGTTCCCCGCTAAACAAATAACAGCATTGTGCCCCGCAGCACCACATCTCTCACAGTAAACCACCTGTTGCGCTATAGGATGGAACATAGGTGGAAGATCAAAGGTACTCAAGCCTTCCCTTTGATGAACTTTTACCTAGACCTGTCTAGGTAGGACCTGTAGAGCCTATCAAAACAACACTAGAAAAAAAAAGATGAGAACTGCCTCAAGGAATAAATCCTTTGAGGCTAAAAACAGACAAAAATAAACAAGCAAATAAAATAGTTGCCTCCCCGGCAACGACGCCAAAATTAGATACCGTCGTTTAGTACCAAAAATAAATACCTAAGTACTACTAACAGAAGTCCGCGGTAAGTAGGGTCGATCTCCATAGGGAGGCGGTCACTATCTACTCGTTAATTCAGTCTGTCTATGGTCACAATTTGGGGGTTTGAGTAATTTAACTAAACTAATGAAGGCAAGGTAAGGGATGAAGTAAGAGAGAAATCAAAAAAAGATAAAAATGCGAGGATGTCGGGTTATCATGATAGATGCACAGGTCAGCTAAACATAGGTCAGTCGATCTAATGTGAGAAAGGTAAAGGAAAGGTCCTTCCAGTCCGCTATCCGCCCTAAAATACAACTAGCTTAGCTTCCGCCCTCACTAGTGTAGTCTATTGCTCATAACAGGTCTACTCATTCCAATTTTCCGATCTAGGATTGAACTTAACCAGATTAACTAGTTCAATTGCATGCATTCAACCAAACGATTATAATAAAATTGTTAATGAAACAATTCTCACATAAAATCTCCTAACCAATTAAAGCATCATTGTTATACTACCATGACTCCCCTTAATCCTAGCATTAGGGAATTAGCTACGCATAAATATAAATAAAGCAAGAACAAGAGATGAAGAAATAATAACCATTACAAATTAAAGAGAGTAAAGAGAGAATTACAAGTTAAGATCCGGAGTAAAGAGAGGTAAGAACCAAGTAGCAGCAATTAAGAGAGAATAAACAGTGTTTAAGAGTGTATGAGATGATTATTAACCTAATGACGACTTCATTTATATAGGAAAGTGTTTATTAACATAAAATAAACCTAACACGGAATAAAAATCCCGAGTATATAAGCTAGTCACTCGATCGAGCAACTTTATATCACTCGATCGAACAAATCCAAGCTAAAACCTCTTGATCGAGGACTTTAGGTACTCGATCGAACACTTATCAGAAAGGCACATTCGATCGAGTAGAAAAAGGAGTCGATCGAACACTTTAGTACTCGATCGAGAACTTTCCAGCGCACAATTCCTGCTTCGCGCATTGAACTTCAAACGGCCGCCATTTCTTCGTTACTTGGGCAAACAGAGCGTTTCCGGTGGAGTTGGAAAGATAAGAGGACAAGATTTCATCTCTAATTGGAATCTCCTGAAAATCAGTTGCAGAACTCGAGATATGGCTCTTCAAAGTAGACACTAGTATTTTGAAGCTCTTCCTTTGCTCGCCTAGCTTTCGGACTTCTTTGCGCATCATAATTAGTAGTTTCCAAGCTCCGACTCAACTCATCTCCTAAATGAATGCATAGGGACATGTTTTTAGGCTTGATTATGCTCCTCTCTGGTTCATACCCGCAAATAATCCAAGACAAACCAAAGTAGCCTATTCGGGGGACATTTGTAGCTAAACACTACTAAATATGCATAAAGATGCGTGCAAATATGGTACAAAAAGTCTATATAAAATGTACGCATCAAATTTCCCCAAGCCAAACATTTGCTTGTCCCCAAGGAAATTAAATGCAAACTAAGGGAACGGAAAAAGAAATCTCAGAGCAAGCTACAAATGCCCACTTAAACCAATTTAATGCAGTAAATTAACACTTATAACAAAAAAAGGTCAAATGCAAAGGAGTTGTAGGATGTTTATAATAAAGTTGAACCGTCGACCTTGCAAGACCTTTAACGATAGACTCTCACGGGTCACCCTTCTCTCATGAAGCAAAGGGTAAGCAACTAAATGTAAGAGAGAAAGAAAAATAGTCACTCACCTAAACTACGACCCATATAAACATGCATGCAACTAAAATGATAGACAATTCTAATCACCACACATACATTCCAACCAATCAATGTCTGTCACAGTCGAGGGCTTACAAAAATATGGTTTAGTGAGGCAATGGGTAAGAAAAGGCAAAACATTTTTGGGAATGTGGAGGTATATGTCAAGCTAGCTACCTAAACAGAACCAAACGAACCATATCTGTTTCTTAATCCATCAAAATTTAAGCATAGTGCCCTTCATTTCGCACAAATGCTCACTAACCAAAACAACAACTCCCCCACAGATATAAATAAAGCATAGGAGAGAAATCATCAACAATCAAACATCTTTTTTTTTTCTTTTCTTTTTCTTTTTCTTCTTTTCTCGGTTTCTTTTTTTCCTTAATTTTTTTTCTCTTTTTCGAGTTCTTTTTTTTCCTTATTTTCAATCTCAATTTTTATCATTCCATCCTCCTTCTTCTTCATAAATTACCAAATCCCAATAATACAATACAAACCAAACTTGGATCAATAGACAAAATACCGCAAAAACATACACTAAACTAGCTTGACAAGGCAGGCTAAATTTGGATGTAGTTAAGGGTCAAAAAGGCAAATTTGGCTAATAGTGGAGTTAAATGGGTAAAAATGGAAGAAAAGGAAATGTAAGCACCTCCCTGCATGTGACACCAACCACTAACCCGAATGTATGCAGGCAAAAAATAATTGAATTTCATATACGTGCAAATTAATGAACATGTTATGCAAGGAGTATACTACTCACAATCCTACATGAAACCGGTCACAAATTACACCAGTTGATAAGGCTCTAAATCTTAGAAATTATAAGTAGGTTGCCAAAATTTCAGGTCAAGTCTATTCGTTCAGCTATATTTTAACATTAACTCGTAGATATGCAACAAGACAATGCTAAAAGAATATATAGTTTATGCAAGGCTTAAGCAAAAAGACATTTGCAGTGCAATTTCATCATTGAAATCTACCGTTCCGACTCGACCTATATGCAAAAGTAAACGTGAATTCTTTTTTGAATTTATAGAAATTTTTCTATTTTTATGAGATTTTGATTTTTATAAAAATAAACAAGCAATGCATACAGAAATTAAACGTGATAACAGAAATGCAATAAAAACAAAATGCAGACACAGATATGGATGCATAACCTCCCCAAACCAAACCGTACTATGCCCTCATTGTACTCAAAAATAGGGAAGGAAAATGCAAACTAAAAAGGAGAGAGTGAAAATGGGACTCGGAAAACTTACAAAAATACGCGAAGTAGGGACCTCCCCAAACCAGCCAGCAACATGCGAGGTCGCTAAATAGGCCCAGAACAGCGTCACAGGAAGCGAATCAAAGCAAGCCAACTCAATCGAGAGAGTAGATTAATCGATCGAATCAAATAGGCTGTGGAAGTGTTCGATCGAAATGGTCGTGTTTTGATGCTCGATCGAAGATGGAAAGCATTCGATCGAGGGAGTAAGTCACTCGATCGGGTAGAAGATTGCTCGATCGAGAACTCCTTATTGCGCAACTCTTAGGCGTCAAGGAAACACTAGCAAAGACGCAAATAACAACTACAAATACGACCAAAAACCAAGCCTAGATCGTTCAGAGTCTATGGTTTCAAAAACCACTTATTACACACACAAAATTGAAATGTAAAACAACTAAAAATTTAAACTCCGGGTTGTAATACTCCGTATTTATGAGTCTCTGGGTACTCTATCGAGTAGGCCTTAATCTGTCGAGTAAGGGTGAGTTGCGTTTTAAACTAGTTTATGACCTGTTGGGTACTCGATCGAGTAACTAAGATACTCGATCGAGTAAGGGGGCACTCGATCGAGTAGCTTAGCTACTCGATCGAGTAGCCGGTTTACGGGGAGTTATTTCTCGGGTTTTGTTAATTATGCGATTAAGGTATATAATCTTTTCCGTCATTGTTCTAAACACTTTTCAAAACCTAAATTACTGTCAAGAGAGATAGCAAAGTACGTTCTTCACTCTAATCGCATTGTTAGCAAATCCCGGAGTTTGGAAGGTCGGATTTCATCGTTCGTTATACCGTTGAGATCCTTGCGTCGTGGGTAAGACCTATGTACCGTTTTTATAGTATTTCCTTTAAGTTGTTTAAACCCTAATATGGGAATTTGGGGGTTTTGTGTAGATTGTGATTTGGTAGTGTTTATGTGTTTGTATGATAGGAGGAGGTTTTGTAGAAGAGGCTTTTTGATACAGCTGTTGAGACCGTCTGATAGTTGTGCTTTCCAGGTAGGATTTCCTACTCAGTATTAGTCCCATAATGTGATGTTGATGTGTTGTGGTTGATTGAATAATATAGTAATTGTATTATGACGGTTGTTGTTTGTGATTGTTTGTCTCTGGTTCTCGAGACGCGTTCTCGGCTGAGTGGAGTCACTTGCGGGAGTGGCTTCACGCCCTAGTTTTGCCCTTCATGGAACCCGCCACGGAAGGGGATGTGCACATTAATGAACAGGGAAATCGCTCAATATGATGAGCGGGGATTTGGTGGGTACGGTTGCGGTCCCCCCTGGCGGTGGTCCGATGGACGATCGGTGATTGAGATTGGTGGGGACGATGTGATTGTGTGTGTGACGGTGTGAGATATCATTTATCGTATTGTTGATATATATAGATTGTGTGATTAGTACTGACCCCGTGTTGTTGTTTGTAAAACTGTGGTGATCCATTCGGGATGGTGAGCAGAATTGAGCGAGTTTGAGTTGAGTCACATGGGATTCTTTGGGATGTGCCTTTGTCTAACGATAGAAGTCTTCCGTTTGTAGCTTAGTAGTTTAATAAACTTTGCATTTAGTTGATTAGACAGTTGGTTTGAGAACTTGTACCCGTATTTTGGGATTTGGCTTGATTTGTACTTTTCACTAAAGTTATACTATTAAATGTTGTTTCGTTATTATCTTATGATTATCATGCCTCGGGTAACCGAGATGGTAGTATCCTTATACCTGAGTGGTCCTGGTAAGGCACTTGGAGTATGGGGGTGTTACAAATGGTATCAGAGCGACGATCCTGAAACCTGTAACCAATAAATCTAATGAATATAGGGAGTCAATTAAAATGAACCCGGGGTAAAGGTTGTAGGAGCTAATGCAAAGGCTTGGGAGACGTCCTGAAGTCGCGAACTTGCCCTACAATTTTGAAGCGGTCACATGGGGGGTGTATGTCGAGGTCGTATGCGTTATTTGTTAGCTTGTGTGTGGATGTGATGAAGTATGTGTAATTGTTGGATGTTTGGAGTAGAAAGTTGAGAATGTGAAAGAAAGATTGATGAGATATATAGAACTGTTGATGGAATGAGAAGCATGATGGATGTTTACTATGTGGCGTTTAATAACATGATAGAGTTATTTCGTTGATCTTATGAAGAGTTGTGTAGCATTAAATGCTTAGTTATGATATAATGTTGGGATATGATATAACATGCGGGTAGCGTTTTTGAGTTAGCATGACTCGATCGAGTGGGACTGACTTGATCGGGTGGGTATTTGACGATTTTGAATCCAGAATCGTGTTTTTGGGCACTCGATCGAGTACCTCGGGCACTCAATCGAGTAGCCGGGCTACTCGGTCGAGTATGTTAGAGGTCAAAAGGTCTGTTTTGGGTCTGGAGTCGAGGCACTCGATCGAGTATGTTGGGCACTCGATCGAGTAGCCTGCTACTCGATCGAGTAGGTTAGGGAACTCGATCGAGTATGTCCTGGGTAGCTTGCCTTCATGTTTTGAGGTTTTGGTATGTATGTTTATATCCACCCCTTTTCTGATATAGTTTCAAGATGCCGCCCAAGAAGAATGCTTTGTATGCGAGAGCTGAGCTTATGAACATAGATGATATCGTTAAGATGTTGGAGCATCAGGATGCTTTTACGGAGGCTTTAAAGACGGTGGGAAAGGATAAGGATAAGGAGAAGGAGGTTGATCACTCTAAAATCAGCCTCTATATAGCGAGGTTTAACCCGAAAGAGTACAAGGGGGTTGGGGAGCCTAACCTTCTTGATAACTGGCATAGAGAGATGGAGAACATACTAGATTTGGTTCACTGTCCTGATGAGATGAGAGTAGAACAAGCTGTGTTCTACCTGAGGGAAGCAGCTGGCAAGTGGTGGGATACGGTGAAAGTGAGTGATAAGGAGTTGTATGCGAACCAAGGTTTACCTGCTATACCTTGGGAAGAGTTTCGTAAGGCTATGAGAAAAAAGTTTGTACCGGAGCATGTGAGGAGTAAGTTGAGGGAGGAGTTCGATGGGTTTAAGATGACATCTGACATGTCTGTGGCTGAGTATTACAGGCAGTTTAATGAGAAGTCTAGGTATGCTGAGGATATAGGTTTGAGTGAGGAGAACCTGGCGCTGAGGTTTGAGAGGGGTTTGACCCCTAAGATCATGGATAAGTTACCCGTGAGAATCCTTACTGACGTTAAGGAAGCTTATGAGAGAGCTGGAAGAGCCGAGAGGTTAGTAGAGATGGCTCGGGAGAGAGTGGGTGTTGAGAAAAGAAAGTCTGAGAGTGAGGGTGGTGGCCAATCTAGTCACAAGAAAGGCAACCACAATCAAACTAGAGGGTTTTCTTCTGGGTCAGGGTTCAGTGCTGGGGCTTCCTTTGGGCGTGGCCGTGGAAGTGTTAGTGGTAGTTGGGGAATGACATGCTATAGTTGTGGTGGCGTAGGCCACAAGAGACATGAGTGCACAAGTGCACCTGGAACTTTCCAGAGACCTGCGCAGAGCTATGCGAGCAATAGACCGACTGGATCATGGTCAAACCGGGGAGGTCAGAGCTATCAGAGTGGAGGTAACCGCAACGGCGGTAATTCTTATCAGAAACCCCCGACGAACAACAACAACAATCAAGGGTCGGGTGCTAAGCCGACCACATCAGCCAGCACTGTCCAGGGAGGTGGACAGAAGACCAGTGGAAAGCTGTTCATGATGGAGAAGAAAGCAGCTGAATATGATGCACACGTTATCACTGGTACTTTTCTTGTTAACGGTATTCATACCTTTGTTTTGTTTGATTCGAGGGCGTCTCAATCGTTTGTATCTTCGAGTCATGTTAAACGGTTGGGTTTGAGGGTATATGAGTCTGCTAGTGAGGAATTTTTTATACCTTCGGGTGTGTCTGTATCATGTGGGAGGTTATATAGGGATGTACCTATGATAGTTGGGCAAGTTGATCTACCTGTAGACTTGCTAGAGTTTCCTTTTAGCAGTTTTGAGATGATAGTTGGGATGGATTGGTTGGGAAAGTATAAAGCTAAGATAGACCGTCATCAAAAGAAAGTGTCTTTAAGAGGTCCTAAGGGCGTTAGTGTGTCTTATCGTGGGTTTCTGGTCAAACCCAAAGTTAAGTTGATTGCAGCTGTTACTTTGAAGTCTTATCTAAGGAAGGGATGTCCTTTGATCTTGTGCCATGTGAGAGATGACCGGATAGAGAGTCCTATAGTTGATCAGATACCAGTGGTGGGAGAGTTTGAGGATGTGTTTCCGGAGGAGATTCCGGGGTTGCCACCGAAGAGAGAGATAGATTTCACAGTTGAGTTGAAACCGGGGACGGGGCCAATCTCTAAGGCACCGTACCGGATGGGTCCTAAGGATATGGAGGAGCTTAGGAAGCAGTTAGATGATCTGATAGAGAAGGGATACATTAGACACTACAAAAAGAAATAAAACAGGCGACCGATTTTGGCGACTGAAATCAGTCGCTAAAACCAATTTGGCGACTAAAATCAGTCGCCAAACGTCAGTCGCGGACCTTAGTCGCCTTTTCTAACTTTGGCGACTAAAGTCGGTCGCCAAATTTGGCGACTGCCTAATCAGTCGCCAAATAACAAAAATGGCGACTGAAAAAATAGTCGCCAAATTGGCGACTGATTTTAGGTAGTCGCCAAATTGGCGACTGAATTTCAGTCGCTAAATTTGGTATTAGTCGCCAAATTTGGGTGACGTAGCCACTTTCACTGAAAAAATTTGGCGACTGAATAGTGCTTTGGCGACTGAAATTCAGTCGCCATTTTGGTGACTACTCCTAATCAGTCGCCAATTTGGCGATCAAATTCATCGCAAAACCCTTTTCGATCATAAAGTTCTTTGTATGTTTTTGTGGTTTTTTTTCGTTTTCAATGCTAGCCAACCTGCATACAACGCCATACATCAACCCAAATTACATCGCCATACATCCCAAATTTCAACACACACAACACCATACATTTCAACCCAACACCTCCCATTTTCTCAAACTTCATTTCATATATTGAAAATGAAAGTTTTACAAGCTAAGCTTTTCTAATGTTCAAGTCTAAAGTTCAAGATTTACAAGCTTACATGCTAAAATCATCTTACTTAGAAGCCAACACCGGCTCCACTCCCCCCATGTGGACCATACGGATCATTTGGATCGTAGTTGGGTCTAGGTCCGGGGTTACAACCTTGCCACCAATTCTCAAAAATTTCCATTCTTTCCTTCATTTGGCGGAATTCTTCATCACGTTTGGCATCACGCTCTCTTATTTGACCTTGAAGTTGACTAATAATTCCCGGTTGATACGTGTTGCTGGGAATTGTTGAAGTCGATCTCCTACGCGTTTTCTCATAGAAAGCCGGTGTTGAACTTCCGGTACCATACACGTGCCCTTTCTTGAAGCCATCCACCAACTCATACCATATGTCATTATCCGGTTTTTCTGGATTGGCGGCTTTTTCTTGTTCAAATGCTTCCTACAATATTAAACAAATGGTTGTAAGTTAATATGGTAACCACCTTATATACGACATTTTAAAAGAGAATAAATTAACAAAAATAAAGTGTTAGGGAAAACTTACATATAATTGCTTGTCTTTTGGCTTAGTCCAACTTCTAACCCCTTTGTGGTCAACCCTGGAATGCGTGTCCAGAAACAGATTCCGTGCATCGTCGCAATCGGCTTTGACTTCTTCTTTCCTTTCTGAATGAAAAAAAAACATACATGTTAGAAAATCAACAAAAAATCTAACATAAAATAAACATGTTGCATTGAAAACAAAAAAAAAGTGTGAAATAATAGACAAACTTACACCCAATACTTTATCCCAGAACTATCGTGAACCCGCGTAATGAGTAGGCTCGTTCACGGCGTCTTCCTTTCCTCCTCTTTTGTTGAAGGATGCTTGCTTAGACTTCTTCTGAAAAGCTTCACTTTTGGTATGCTTTATTAAGTCTTCATACTTGTCACCTGCAATTACACATATGAAATCATAACTAATAAGTTACTGATATTATTTATAATATAAGAGAGTATATGCTAATTAATACAAATAACAAAACAAGTTAATTAAATACCTTTCATGTGCTCTGGTTCCTTCGGGCGCCTGATAACCTTCCAGATCACGTCCCGATATCGTCGAGTACCGACGTCATTGTACCTGTTAGGGACATTCTGTATTAGTATAAAATTAAGAGAAAATTGTTGATTACAGCCTTTTAAAAATCACTTTTTGAAAATTACAGCCTTATAAATTTTTTTTTGAAAATTACATCCAAAATATTACTTTTCTTCTAAAATTGCACCAACTTGAGGTTTTTGGTGAATTTTGATGATGTTTTTATGATGTTTGGGGTGATTAATTGGTTTGTGTTAAGGAGAGGTAAGAAATCTGGGTAAGTAGGCTCTCAAATAATAAAGGGTACATCATAAAAACATCATCAAAATTCACCGAAAACCTCAAGTTGGTGCAATTTTAGAAGAAAAGTAATATTTTGGATGTAATTTTCAAAAAAAATTTTATAAGGCTGTAATTTTCAAAAAGTGATTTTTAAAAGGCTGTAATCAACAATTTTCTCTAAAATTAATTAAGTATAACCTTGGTTCTTAAAAAATTTATCAAAATTAATTATTTGGTTTCTAAAACAAAGAATTACGGAAAATATATACCCGAAAGTTATTGAACCACGCCTCTTTTTGTGCATTAGAAGCTTGTGTCTACGATGTAGGAATTGGACCCACTAAATTAGTCTTCGTGCTTTTCGTGACACCTCGTATCACGCAATCGTCCATAAACCTGCATTTATTTTGAACATGTAAAATTAGAAACAATTATTATTTTACAAAAAAAAAAGAAATGAAAATAGTAGACTAATAAAGAATAAGACTTACCATAATCCCGCCGGCTCAAGAATCATCCGATGATCCGAAGTGTACCGTATCGGCACCCGTACTGGCTCGTCGGTAGCGTCAGTATCCTCACCGTTACCGTCACCGTCCATCTGCATCGGATCCTCCTGCACAAACTCCTCCTCCTCCTCCGAACGCGTACTCTGTCCAGAACGTGAGCCGCCTCCACGCTTCCTACCTCGCCCTGCTCCAGCCATCTGCAGTAATACAAATAAAAATTAACACAAATAATGATAAATGAAAATTATACAGACTTCTAAATTTTAATAATTTACTCTTGAGGAATACAAAATTATACCAATTTAATCATCTTCATCTCCAAACCCCTCGTCCTCATCCTCATCCTCATCATCGTCATCATCATCATCATAATCATATTCATCTCCAAACCCCTTGTCCTTCCTCCCTTTCTCCTCCTCCCTTCTCCTCCTCACCTCCTATTCCCCCCTCATGTCCTCCTCTTCTTCCCTTCTCTCCTCCTCCTCCGCCTCATCCTCCCCCGGCAATCTCTCTTCTACATCATAATATTCTTCCTCTTCCATGTCTTCACCATCTTTATTCTCATGCTCATAGTTGATTTCATCAGGTGGAGACAAAAGTGTTTCATTTGAAACGTTTTCTTCTTGGAAAAAATCTTGTATCAACTTGTGACCGTGCCTTTGTCTTAAAGATTGCACACCACGCATTTTGATTTCTATCATTTGTTGTGCTTGGATAAGTAGCAAAATACACTTGATGAGCCTGATGTGCAAATATAAATGGATCATACTTAGAATATGTTCTAGTACGATTCACTTGTACAAGCTTGTATTGTTCATGTACTCTCATTCCAGCCACAAAATTATCCTTCCAGTCAACCTTGAATAAGACAGTTTTATAAGCTCGGTCACGTCCATTATAACTAATTTCAAAGATATCTTCAACTATACCATAGTATTCGTTGTCATCAAGAGAAGAAATAGTAACCCCCCAATTGCACCTAGCCTTACCTTTACCGTGGTTGAATGTTTGAAAATTAAACCCATTAACCGAGTATCGATTCCACGTTCTTACCATTTTTGAAGGACCAAAAGCCAAACTTCTTATCAAATCATCTTGAATATTCAACTCAATTACATGTTTCTGAAACCATGTTGGAAATTGGTCCTCATGTTTGTCCCAAACATCATCCTTACTTATATTAGGATTCCTCTGAATGAAATCATTAACAAACTGTGTTTCGTATGACTCCAAGAGCTCACAATTAGATAGCACGTAAAGGTGGGCACGATTATACTCCTTATCATCCAAATATCTTGTTTGTCCCTTTGATGAACACCCTTCATCATCTTGAGTTTGAAAAAAATCGGGTAAACTTCCGTCTATTTCATCCGGTTTCTCAACATTCAAGTTTTTTGCTTTGGTTTCTATATGTTTTTCAAAGTAAAGAGAACAAAAGTTTGCAATCTCTTCCTTTAAATAAGCATTGCATATAGAACCTTCCACCCTAGCTTTATTACCAATTTTTTTTCTTCAAATGATTAAGAAACCTATAAAAGTTAATGATGAGTTTTATTAATAATAAAGTTAACATATAATAAATAGATTAGTTATTATTATTAATTTTAATTTAAAAGTAGCTAGATTATCTTAATTACCTTTCAAATGGATACATCCACCTATATTGGACGGGTCACCCAACTTTGGTTTCATATGGCAAATGAACTGGTAGATGCTCCATGGAGTTAAAAAATGCAGGAGGAAAGATCATTTCAAGCTTACACAATATCTGTGGTATTTTCTCTTCCAGACGAATCATATCATCAACAGATATTGAAGAGGCACATAAATCTCGGAAGAATTGACTAATCTCAACAACTGCATTCCAAACGTTTGTTGGCACGAGGTGTTTCAAAGCAACGGGTAATAATCGCTCCATGAATACATAACAATCATGACTTTTCAAGCCTTGCAACTTCAGTTTCTTAAGATCAACACATCGACTAAAATCTGATGCATACCCATCAGGAAATTTCAAATTTTGTAATCACTCACACAATACCTTTCTCTTAGCTTTGTCGAGAGTGAAAATGGATGTTGGCTTAGACCCGTCGCCGCGAATGTGTAATTTGGGACGATGACAAAATTTCTGCAAATCTTTTCTAGAAGCAATGCTATCACATTTTTCACCTTCTACATCTATGATCATGTCAATTAGTTGCTCAAAGAAATTCTTTTCTATGTGCATTACATCCAAATTATGTCTTATCAACATTGTCTTCCAATAAGGAAGGTCCCAAAGAATGCTTCTTTTAAACCAACCGTTTTTCAGCTTTTTCAATTCTTTAAATTCTTCTTCGGTACCATCAATAGGGGATGGTAAATCACATACCGTCTTCCATATGTCATCCCCAGGCACTCATTTCGGAGGGGCATCAAGCACCTCTTTACCTTTTGTGAAAGCCTTCTTGTTCCTCCTATGTGGATTTCCCTCTCGTAAGAAGCATCTATGACAATCAAACCAGCTTATTTTCTTGCTATTGGGAAGCCAAAATGCTTTACTTTCCTCCATGCAACAAGGACATGCTTTTTGTCCTTGTGTAGACCACCCAGATAGCATACCATAGGCGGGAAAATCATTTATTGTCCACAAAAGGGAAGCTTTAAGTTGAAAATTTTGTTTTTTAGACACATCATAAGTTTCCACCCCAACTTCCCACAAATATTTCAACTCCTCCACCAATGGTTGTAAATAAACATCCAAATTACGTTTCGGGCTTTTTGGTCCGGGAACAATAAGGGGGCGTTTGGTACGGGAAAGGGTAAGAGAATGAAATCAAGAAAGGGTATGAGAGGGAAATGAATGGGATCACCCATATTATACTTGGGTGTTTGGTTGACAATTAGAGGAAAAGGGAATTAAAAGCCAACATCCACCACCTCCACCACCATTACCCACCACCTGCCACCATTATCTACACCGACACCACCACAAGTAGCGGCGCCGACGATCTTCCTCACGGTACCCCACGACGAACCTAATCACCGCGCCTCACGCCCTCAACAAACACCACAATCCCGACCCCAAACACCTTATTCATTCTAAAAATTCCACCACAACCCTTCGAAAACACCTCCCCCACCCCTTAAAACACCAGATCTGGTGTGGCCGGCGTCGGGCGGTTGCAGTGGTGTGGCCGAGGAAGGTGTTGGTGGTGGTTGGTGGGGTGGGAGAGTTACTGAAGTTGTTGGTGTGGTGTTTAGTGGTTGAGGATATGAGGTAGCGTAGACAGGCGGCGTCGTTGGTGGTGGTTGTGTCGGCATCCCTGGTGGTGGTTGTGTCGGTGTGGTGGGTGTAGGGTGTAGGTGGCAGTGGTTGACGGTGTGAGAGGGTGTGGTGGGTGTTGGTGGGAGTGGTGGAAATAGGGAGTAGGAGGAAGAAGGGATTATGGGGTTATGGGCTTACCCAAGGGGGGGAGGGGTAAGGATGAGAATGGTTTTGGGGGTAATGGGGGGTATGGGTTACCCTTTCTTTGTGTCAAACAAACAACAACAAAAGGAATCAACCATTTTTATTCTCTTTCCCTTTCCTTATTCCCCCCAACCAAACGCCCCCTAAGTGACAAGAAAATAAATGGTCTTTTCTTACATAACCAAGGTGGTAGGTTATATGGTGTGACCATAACGGGCCAACAAGAATACTTCCTCCCAAAATTACCGAAAGGATCAAATCCATCCGTACACAAGACAAGTCGTACATTGCGGGGTTCCTTGGCAAAATAAGGATACATTTGATCAAATCGTTTCCATTCTTCCCCATCACTAGGATGACTCATCTTCCCCGGAGCACGTGGGTTTTCTTTGTGCCATCTCATTTGTTCGACAATGTTTTTGGTGGCATAGATTCTTTGAAGTCTTGGTGCGAGAGGAAAGTAAAACAATTGGTTACATGCTATTGGTTTCTTACTCTTTTTGGCCCTCTTACTACCGTTGCCTTTTTTCAACACCAAAACTGTATCTCCTTCACTAGTCTCATATCTATCCGCCACACAATCTTTACATTTGTGTAGATACCTCATTTCTGCACCTCTCGGAAACCACCCGGTGATGATTGGGCCGCATGTTTGGTACGCGGAACGATTTGTGACAGTTCGTAAGATTATCGTCAAGTGATTGCTCAAATATTAATATCTACCTCTTAGTTGTCATCTACGTCCCGATACGGTCGTTTTGACAGTAATTAGAGTACATTTGGAGTCCGGGCCAAAAACCGTCTCCATTTTCTGATAACCGTTAAATCCCGAGTCAAAATGTTCTGGAATGTTTCGGATATTTCTATTCCATATTTCATAATTTTTAACTTTTGGTAAACAATTTCCCGTAATATTCGCATAAGATATTAAGGAAAACCGAATTATTTCCGTCCTACCATAACTCAAACACGGAAATCTTTCTTCCGCAGGAGGAAACCCCTTGGGAACAGACGCAGCAGGTGCTGCGCCTCTTCCAAGAGACGCAGTGGCTGCTGCGCCTCTTCCCAGGCCCTTTTCTGCGTATTTCTCGTATTTTTTCATATCTTTCCGAGATTCACTTCCAAAGAGTCTCCGAAACCCTAATTCTTCCATGTGATTAGTATAAATAAGAGCCTTCGCTCCTCATATTTCTCACGCGAGTGTCCGCCCTTCTCTTCTCCCTTTGCATTCTAGACCTTTGTTCTTACTTTTTGGCGTCTACGTGCTTGAACTTTCGACCACGTAAGCTCGGATCCTTCTGAGTACCAGCCTCGTTTGCATGACCGACCAATTTGACCAACTACACATCAATCAACTTAATTAATCTAATCGTTTTCCTCTTACGAGGGCACTTTCTTTGCATTCGCGTCGACCATCACTAATCGATATCTTAGTCCTTCTCGTTTCGTCAACATGTAAGTCTGAGGGTGTATAATCTCTCTTTCATTTATTGTATTTTAATTATTGTATCATCAATTGTAAGGTTTATGTCGAAAATATCATTAAAACCGATTTCTAAAACCATGCTTTAAAACCTCTTTTTACGGATTTCCAGTAGATAACCGTCGAGAAAGGACGCAGCAACTGCTACGCCTCTTCGAAGGAGCGCAGTACCTGCTGCGCCTCTTCGTGAGGCTGCCGCAGTTCCTGCTTCCTTTCTTCTTCGTTCGTCCTCTGTTATTCGTCAAAACTTGTTTCGTTTGTTTCCTGCTAATTCTTTGACATAATAGTTTATCATCTCACATGTATATTATTCATCATCATTAATATGTTTTAATCATCACGAATCCGACTTAAATCCCAAATAATCTAATATTTGCGGGTTTTCGTCATTAAATTCAATTCCGGGTTATAGGGATTCAATTCATCAATATTGAGTTTCCGGAATTCGTCTTTGATGTAGTTTTCATCTGTCTTTTGTCGTATTTATCACATATTCGTCATTAATCCATCGTGTTTAACCTAATCAATTGATTTAATTTGTTTAGTTTGTTAATATCTTTCACTCCTGTAATTAATCCATCTTATATTAATTCGTTTAATTCTGTTTCATCCATGTTTTGTTGTTTTATGACCCATTCATATGTAAATAACCTATTAATCACTTTCATCCGAGTAAATAATTTTAATCGATCATTAAATTAACCAACGAATATTAACAACTTGCAATTCCGGCTTCACAGCCAGAACTGAGCCAAGGAACAGACGCAGCAACTGCTGCGCCTCTTTCAAGGGACGCAGCTCTGCTGCGCTTGTTCCTGGTTGATTTCTGCCTCTGAACTCCGTTGTTGCTTTGACTTAGTTATTTAGCTTACGTATAATTAACTATTATTCGTATTATCGCTTTTTGATCTGTTCGTTGATTCTTTCTTCCATTCTTTTTCTCAAATTATCCGTTTTAAAGGTATTTTCGACATAAATCGCCTAATCCTTTATAATTAATGTAATTTTCATTATTGTAATTCATAATTATTGTATCTCTTGTATTGTTTGTATGTTTTCACATGTAATCAACCTTAAATCCTACTTCGACCCAATTGTTTGCTAAATTAATTGTTCACCGACTTAGTATTAATCTCACATGCTAGGATTAAAACTTGGATGTTGCATTGCATGCATATAGCCGACGATATATCAAGTACGAATAACTTCCCTAATCATTAGTAGAGGCCGCTATCGAGGGGGGCGGGATTAGGTGTTCGATCAAAAGAGCTTCCTAATACGTACCCTCACCCCTTACTCTAGATATCTGTGAACACCCGTGTTCATTGGCATCCACGAGAGTCATTCTAGACATAGAATGCTAAGGGTAACGATTGCTTAGTGTTCATGTCTCTACTTTGTGTCTTGACATGACACGAAGTATTCGAACGGTTCCAATTTCCCATAAAAATTGGTGGCGACTCCATACAAAAATGCAAACGCTTGTTTCTCTTTTCCTCCCAAGCGCCCCTGTGGGCCCCCGCTGTCCACAGTTTGGCGACTCCGTTGGGGATAATACACTTACGTGTAGCAAGGGTGAAACTTGAACAAGGTTAGGGAATAGTTTGTACAAGACAATTGTCGGTTTTCATAACTCGGTCTTCCTAGACCGTTTCATTCGGCCTTCCTAGGCCCAACCCAACCCATTCGACCAATCGTCCCGTCTAAACGGTCCTAATTCTTATTTGGGCCTAAGGATGGATAGCGATTGACGTCATCCATACCATGATGCTTACTCTTGTTTGTATCAAGGGCCTTCACTACTTGAGGAAATGGACTAGGAATCGGCCTTACTCTTGTTTGGTACGAGCCTCTCCACAGACTTCGGGTTTGATGGTTCGGTATGGCAACCCACCCTTTAAGCCAAAACCTTTTTAAATGCACTCAGCATCCCGTTATAATGCTTGTGTAAATGTTTGTACTTTACGTGATCACCATTTCTAAACAAAACCATGACGATTTTTTTCAAAAATCAAAACCCATTTTCAAACAAAATTTCGAAATAGGCTTTCAATTAGCGCGAAATCCGGTCAAAACTCTGTCCGTTTGTCGTGTCAAAATTCGGGCCACAAGCCCATTTCAAAACCTCACTTCGAGTCCACTCCTACAACTACACTATAGTTGACTAGGACACACATTTTCAAAAACCTTGTCTTTCTTCAAAGCTCACTCAACACAAGTGGCACACACCCACTTCACGAGTCAAAACATTTCTTTCTTTTAGCAAGTGTGTTAGAATGGTCGATCGTGTTTTGATTCATCGCCGATCTCTTATCCAGTTTCAAGATGCCTGGATCCAGCGAAACAAACCTCCACCAACTTCAAGATGGTAATGATCGAATCCTAGCCGCGCTAGCCCAAATGCAACTTACCCAAGACCAAGTCTATGACCGCCTTGAACTCATTGAGGGCCGTATCTATGCCGTAGAGGGAAGGTTGCCTCCTCACGAAAGTGAAGTACTAGGTGACTCCGATAACGAATCCAAGGATGAAAATCCTCTCATGGGGATGACTGTAGCTGAGAAAAGACTCCAATACTTAGAGGAGCAATTGATGTACCTTAAGGGGGATGACATTTATAGGGAGAACAATCACAAGTATGAAGCCGTCAATTCCAAATTGCCAACCAACTTCAATATGACGGATATCCCTAAATTCAAGGGGCATGAGAACCCTTTGAACCACATCCGTGTCTATCAAAGGCATCAAACCCGAGATGTTCTTAAGGATCTTTCCTTCATCTCTTGACACTATCCCAAAGCAATGGTTCTACTCCTTAGATCACAAGAAGGTCGCTACTTGGGAGGATGCCGCAATCGAGTTTTCTAAACAATATGCGGATAATGCCGAGATCCAAGTAAACATGCGTACTCTAGATGTTCTTACCCAAAATGACAAAGAAGGATTCACCGACTTCCTAAGTAGATGGAGGAAAACTAGCACCCAACTAGTTGAACACCCGGATGAAGCTACCCTTGTGGAGAAGTTTGTCGATAATCTCAAACCCATCTATGCCAATCATTTGAGATACCAAAACATCAAAACTTTCAAGGACTTAACCGTACTAGGGACAAGGATTGAAGATGACATCCGTAAAGGACTCTTGTCCAAAACGGTAGGTCGAGGATATCAAGGTTCCACAAGTCGTTCATACGGCTCTACTAGCAAGATCGATGAAGTTAACCTTCTCGAGCCATCCAAGAAAAGTACCCCACCAAGGAAATTCACAAATCTTGGGGACACTTACTCCAACGCTCTAAAAAGGTTAATGAAGCAAGGTAAACTCCAACCCATCGGACCTACTCCCGAACCCGAAAGGAAGTCCAAATTCTGGGACGAGAATTCGTACTGCGAATACCATAGGGGCAAGGGGCATGACACAGAAAAATGCTACAAGTTGAAAAACGTGCTTCAAGACATGATTGAAGATGGTCGACTACCAATACCACCGGGAGGTAAACCCAACAACACTCAGAATCCTTTTGGAGTTCTAGTGATCACAAGTGATGAATCTACCTTAGATTGCTCACACCTCATTTCTCCAACCAAAAATGAAATTTATGCAATCGAGAATGAAGGGCTCTACTCTACTATCTCCCCTACCATTTACGACTTCATCACATGGGCAAGGAGTGTGGATAGACAAGTTTGGGAATTAGAAAACATGGTGACAACTCTACATGATACCAACGCAACACCCGAAGAACATGTGCCACTAATATTCTCTCAAAATGCTACTATGCAAGAAGTAGTCACCGTGGTTGATAAACTAGTTGACCAAATCATACGACTAGAAGGTGATATCATGAGAATGAGAGAGCTAACTGCAATCAATGGGGTTTGGGCCAACGATGATGAGGACGAGTATCTCATTGAAAACTCCCTAGTCAAAGAAATAGTCCAAAATGGTGAAGACCAAGATGTGGACCACCTAACTCGTTCGGGTCGTCCATATCAAAGCACTACTCAAAATGGTCCAACTAATGTTGTCACACCAAATGATAACGAAGATGACTCCACTGATCATTTGCTCAAGCAATTACAGAAGAGAAAGGCTGACCTTTCAGTCTGGCAATTAGTAGCAAGCTCATTCCCACATCGCCAAGCCTTACTGCAAGCTTTGGCCAAACTAAATGTAGCACATAACTCCACTCCTGAAGATGTAGTCAACTTGGTCTTCCAAGACTCACCGAAGCTAAGTAATCCTATTACTTTCTCGGACGAAGATTTGCCACCTTTTGGCGCTAGTCACAACCTTGCTCTATACATCACTGTCATTTGTCTAAAGAAGAATGTGCCAATGACCTTGGTGGATGATGGCTCTGCAGTCAACGTCATACCCCTCAAAACGACATACAAGCTAGGCATGAAAGAGTCGGATTGGACCCCTACCAATCAAGGTGTGCGTGCGTATGACGGTACACGACGAAAGGTGGTAGGACTTGTTAACCTAACCGTAGCCACAGGGCCAATTGAACGAAAGGTTAACTTCCAAATAGTGGACATCGAAGCTTCCTTCAACATACTTCTGGGAAGGCCGTGGATTCATGCTTCCAAAGCGGTAACATCCACCCTTCATCAAAAGATCAAGATCCCACTAAATGGCAAAGTAGTGACGATCACTTCGTCATCCATCAAGGCAATAATCGAAAAACAGTCGAACAATCAAGTCCTTGCGGATCCCGTATACGAACTTGGGGGATTCCAAAGTGTAAGTGTCATAGAAAGTGAGTTGGCACCCTTATACTATGATCCCTACTCCAACTTGGTGGTCAACCACATACTCAAAACCCAGGGATACTTCCCTGGAATGCCTTTAAACCCTACTCGAAGAAACACCTTCGCACCATACAAGGAAGGCAACTCAAAGAGGATACCACTTGGACTAGGGTACAAACCCACAAAAGAGGAGGTTCTCGAAATGCTTGCCCAAGTCCAAAACCGTAAGCACGTAGGAGTCCAAATGCGACCTTATCTCCCTACTTTAAATGGGTACTTTGTTCAAGAAGGAAGTCTAGAACTCTTTCACGGATTTCCCGAGCCTTGGCATTATCTCGAGAGGAAGCTAGCCGGAATCGAGATCTTTCACGATTGCTACTTTATCCCTCCAGAAACGGTTCCTACCGTCAAAACCCGTCAAGCACCTTGCTTAGACGAACAAGCTGTTAGCCTATTGTTTGGAGAAGGTCGATTCGTTAGGGCCGCGCAGGATGAGATCATTACCATGATACTTCAAGACGATCGCTTCAACCCCACCGCGTTAATCACAGAAACCAACGCAAGACAGCAGAAAGGATGGAGAAAATCAATCAAATGGACCAACAATCAAGGAAGACTCTTCAAGCTCACCACTGGAGAAGGAGAGATGTTCAAAGGAGAACCAGAAGACGATGAGTTTGAGTCGGAGTCGGAGTCAGAGTCGGAGTCTAGAGAAGTCATTAGAGAGTCTACCCTTGTCGTCATCCCCACTCCCTTTGTTTCTCCTAGCTTAGCCTCGAGTAGTCACAGTAGTTCGGGGAATGCCCCAACCACTGTCCCTTTGCCGCCACTGACCATGGATCAGTTGGCTTCTTTGTTTCAACTTTACTCAAATTTTAATATGAATAAATCAGGTTCTGCTTACTCTTTGTGTTATCTTGAGTGCAATTCTGTTTACGATGATACTGAGGATGACCAAGACCAAGACTCGATCGAAATACCTTCCTACGTAGCCAAAGAAATACTACAAGAAGGGGAAGGAGGACCAGTAATAGAGGACACCGAACCCATCAATGTAGGAACCGAACTAGAACCCCAAGAACTTAGGATAGGGACTACCTTGAGCTCTACCGAAAAGGCCGATTTCATAGACCTCCTAAATGAATTCAAAGACGTTTTCGCTTGGTCCTACAAAGACATGCCAGGGATCGACAGGGATATCGCCGAACATAGGATTCCGATTAAGCCAGGTTTCAAACCTGTAAAACAGAAGCTTCGACGAATGAGAACAGAATGGGCTCTAAAGATTAAGGAAGAAGTTGACAAACAATTCAAAGCCGGGTTCATCAAAGTTTCCGAGTATTCTGACTGGGTAGCTAACATAGTACCCGTACCCAAAAAGGATGGGAGAATCCGTGTTTGTGTTGACTTTAGGGACTTAAACAAAGCAAGTCCAAAAGATGACTTCCCTCTACCCCACATCGACATATTGGTGGACAATACAGCTGACCACGCGTTACTATCCTTCATGGATGGATATGCGGGTTATAACCAAATCAAGATGGCCATGAAAGATATGCATAAGACCGCCTTTGTCACCCAATGGGGAACCTATTGTTATACGGTGATGCCGTTTGGATTGATTAACGCCGGAGCTACATATCAACGCACCGCAACTACACTCCTACATGACATGATGCACAAAGAAGTTGAGGTATACGTAGATGACATGATTTTCAAATCCAAGGAAAGAGAGGGACATATTGCGAACCTTCGTAAGTTCTTCGCAAGGCTACGAAAATACAACATGAGACTCAATCCTCAGAAATGCACATTCGGGGTAACATCTGGCAAACTCCTGGGATACATTGTTAGCCAACGAGGTATAGAAATAGATCCTTCCAAAATCAAAGCTCTGATCAAAATGCCACAACCTCAAACAGAAAAAGAAGTCAGAGGATTCCTGGGAAAAGTGCAGTATATAAGTCAATTCATATCGAAACTCACGATGATTTATGAGCCTATCTTCAAGAAGCTCAAGAAAACGGACCACACCATGTGGGATGATGATTGTCAAAAGGCATTCGATCGAATCAAAGAGATATTGGCTAAACCACCAGTGCTCATGCCACCACAACGAGATCAACCTCTTGGTTTATATCTCACAGTAACCGAAATGGCCATGGGTGCCATGCTGGCTAAAACTGTAGGAAGTGAAGAAAGAGCTATCTACTATCTTAGTAAGAAGTCCTTGGAGTACGAGTGCAAATACTCACAACTCGAAAAGACATGCCTCGCTCTTGTGTGGGCAACGAAGAAGCTACGCCATTACATGCTTAGCTACTCCGTCAAAATATACTCCAAAATGGATCCAGTCAAATACCTCTTCGAGAAACCCGTCCTCAACGGACGTCTAGCAAGATGGACCCTGATGCTCTCAGAATTCGACCTCAAATACGTGCCACTGAAAGTTATAAAAGGTCGCGCCGTCGCCGAATTTTTCGCAGAAAATCCTATCAATGACGCACAAACAATAGATACTTGGTCATTTCTAGACGAGGATATACTCCAAACTGATGTAGACTCCTGGGACCTGTACTTTGATGAAGCACCGAACTTAAGAGGATTCGGAATAGGAGTGTTGCTCATTTCTCCTGAAGGCGAGCATACACCAATTGCTGTCAAACTCGACTTCGAGGTGACAAACAATCTTTGCGAGAATACGAAGCTTGTCTCATTGGACTACAAGCGGCAGTGAGCTTAGGCATTAAAAACCTTCGAGTACATGAGGATTCATCACTGATCATCAACCAAGTTACAGGATCTTGGAAAATCCGAAGCGAAAGCCTCGCACCTTATCAGGCTAGAATAGACCAAGTCGCTCAATTCTTTGATCACGTAACCTACCTACACCTACCTCGGGAAGAAAATCAATTTGCAGACGCTCTTGCGAAACTTGCATCTTTGATTAATATGCCGGATCACATGGTGGAAATGCCTTTGTGCATCGAACGACGGTCAGAGCCGGCTTATGTCCACCAAATCACCGATGAAGAAGAGATCGCGCAGGAACCCTGGTTCCAAGCAATCCTGAGTTTTAAGCTTAATGGTACCTATCCACCGGATATGGACAAAAGGGGACAACGTGCTATACGCCTACTCGCTTCCCAATACGTTCTCATGCAAGGGGAATTATACAAAAGAACACCTCTTGGTGTAGTCCTACGTTGCCTTGATCATTCACAGGCACGAAAGGTGATGGAAAAAGTCCACGACGGAGAATGCGGTCCTCACATGAGTGGGCCCATGATGGCGAAGAAAATCACACGTTTGGGATATTATTGGACCACAATGGAATCCGATTGCATCAAATACGTAAGACATTGCCACAATTGCCAAATCTTCGGGAATGTACAACATGTCCCTCCTTCATTACTCTATACAATGACATCCCCTTGGCCATTTTCTGCATGGGGAATTGACATAATCGGGAAGATAACCCCCAAATTAGGTAGAACAGAGGTCACTGTTTCATCCTAGTAGCAATTGACTATTTCACCAAATGGGTAGAAGCGGCTTCCTACACTAGTCTTACAGCTAAAAATGTGGCAAAGTTCATACAAAACAACATCATCTGTCAATATGGTTGCCCACATGAAATCATTAGCGATAACGGATCACATTTCCAAGCTGAGACCGAGCAATTGCTAGCCAAATACAAGATTAAGCATCACCACTCTTCGCCCTATAGACCACAGACTAACGGCGCGGTAGAGGCGGCAAACAAGAATGTTGTCACGATTCTCAAGAAAATGATTGACAACTATAGAGATTGGCCAAGCAAGATACCCTTTGCTTTGTGGGGGTATCGTACATCTGTCGGGGGACGCCCCCACCGGGGCCACCCCTTTCTATTTGACCTACGGCATGGAAGTCGTACAACCGGTCGAGCTAGAAATACCATCCTTGCGTATTTTACTAGAAAGTCAAATCCCGGAAGCCGATTGGAAGAGGGATAGATATGAAGAACTCATCCTCCTGGATGAACGTAGGCTACGCGCCTTGCATAATGTCCAAACATACCAAGCACGTATCAAACGAGCTTTCAACAAAAGGGTTAGGCCAAGAAACATCAAAGAAGGAGACTTAGTACTTAAATCGGTTAGAGCTCTTTTACCTGTTGACCCGCGGGGAAAATTCAAACCTAATTGGGCCGGACCATTTCTAGTCAAATCCATACTCCCAGGGGGTGCGGTTAGAATCACAGACCTAGATGGGAATGAGTTTTCAAACCCAACAAACCTCGACCAACTAAAACGCCTAGAATAGGAACGAAAATGCGCCTCGCGTAACCCCACGTGTCGCTCTTGTGGCACTAAATAAACGGCCCCTGGCCAAGCTGAAATAACCTAATGTCACTGTGCTCTTGCATTTTGACAAATTTGTCATCCTCGTATCATCAAATAAACTAAATTTGCACCTTCAGAGTAAGCAAAAGCTCATGATTATTTTCTAAGTTCATTACAAGCTCTTGCTTAAGAACAATTTTTCTTTTACATTTACTCGAACTACGCGCAAGGGTTTGATTTCATTTTTTTAAGTGAATACGTAGGCAATCCTTCACAGGATTCAACCCATTATATCTAAAATGTAAATAGAAGGACATTTGCATTGCATTTGAAATTCGACAAGAATAATAAATCGAAAATCACAACGGTTTCATAACCATTTAACCTTTTTTTATTTCATTCATTTTCTAATAATAATAGTAAGCTACATAATAAAAATAGAATAGACTAGGATTCTAAAAACCCCACCTTTTTATTACAACAACAAATAATAATAATAATCAAATAATAAATAAAGACGAGGGCTATTCCTCCATCTTCCCCTTGCCCTTGTCATTCTTATCATATTTCTTGTCACGGCCTCGAGTCGGACGCTCTTGCGCCACTTCAGACCTAATAATCAACGGTCTTTCTCGAGGCCTAGCTTTTCCATTCTTGCCAATCACCATTTCCGCGACAGGCGTAGTCTTTGGTTTCTTCGAAGGATGAACAACTTGAAACCCGGCTTCTTCTTCTCCCTCTGTCAGATACTTCTCTTTCTCTTTCTCTACCTCGCGCACCTTGTAGTCAACGGGCTCGCGCTTCCTCAATGTCTCGCGCTCTTCCGGGGTAGTAGCCGTTCTCCATCTCAGATAAGAATCCGACACCCACAAGGCATTGGCAGAGAAATTCAAGAACCACATGTTTCTTTGGGCCCATTTAATGGCCCATTCTCTTCGGCTCTCTGTAGTAAGCGCCATAGCAGTCTGCGGGACGGTATCAAGCCTCGGGATCGTCTGTTTCAGCCCAACTTATCTCATCAGCCTTTCCGGGAAGATGCACACCATAAACTCCAATCCAGGAATGCGCACGGACCTAGTGGGATCCAAAGAAGACACTCCAGTGACGGACTTGAGGTGCCACCATGGTACGACCCACCTAATCAACGGGCCATCGTCGCTCTTGACTTGTTCTTCCGGTAATCACGGACCGAGTGAAGTCCACCATGTACAACCTCGTCCTCATCGCAATCGAGCGGGCATGATAGGAAAGCACATGAACTGGGGGCTCGATCAATCGGAGCCGTTCCATAAGCCAAACCTACCAAAAGCAGGTATTAAAAAAAAAAAAAAAAAAAAAAAAAAAAAAAAAACGTCTTTTACCTGCAGAAGGACGGGGCTTCCCAAATACGGTAGATCGCGGTTGTATTTCCTACTATCCAAGCCCAAAATAATCTCTCCTAAGCATAAGCAAGCTGGGCTCCTGCGCAGCTCCATCTGCTCAACAAGGCCCAGAAGACGGGGATCACCTCTCAAGTCTTCATCAACATGCCCTTGGAAGACATACACATGCAACAAGCAAAAGCCAAATGCCCTCCGCCTAGTAACATGAGAAATGGTGGGGTCGGCTCTGTTGATGAATCGATCTATGAAGTCCAGCATTCTCACGCCTTTCGAGGTAACTAGACGGTCCACCTGAAGTCTAGTAAATCCAAGCAAGTCTCTAAATTTGCTCTTGTACCCATCCGAAGTAGAAGGAATGGCAGGCAAGTGTTCGGGATCCCACCCTCCAATAGCGGCAATTTCTTCAGGAAATGGGCAAATATCACCTTCGGGGAACGCAAAAACATGGTAATTCGGGTCCCAATAGTCAAGGCAAGCATCCAAGAACGGTTTAACAACCTTGATGAGTTTTAAACTCAACAGTGACCCAAAATTATAAGCACCCATATCATGTTTCTCCATGTTCGAAAATTCGTTGGTCCATTCCTTCAAGCGGATCTCCAAAGTATTCATGATGAAAAATTTATTTTGAGAATTTTATGTAAGTAGACGAAGGAGAGACGGAAGAATTATGTGAATAAAAGCTCCATCGACGTTTCTATTTATACTAATTTCTGTTTCCAAAAATCCGTCAGAACAGAACACCTTGGGAACAGGCGTAGCACCTGCTACGCCTCTTCAAAGGGACGCAGCTCATGCTGCGCCTCTTCCTCAGCTTCACTTCTGTGATTTTCCGCGTTGAATCTTTCCTTATTCCATGACGAATAATTTCCTATTCCTACGGGTTATTGTTTTGGTAAATACGAGAAGATTACCATGTTTCAGGTTTCCTAATTTCGCGGGCACGTATTTCGAGGCGACATCGACATTTTTGCCATTTTATCACACTTGTATATTTTCATTTTAGGAAGTAATTTTCATTTTAATTCATCATTTTAGAGAATAATTTTCGTTTTAATTCATTTTAGTTTTATATTTCTCATTTAATTCATTTATTTTACCGAATCTCAACATTTATATTTTAATTTCAATTTCTTAATTTTATTTCTACATTTCTAACTTATAGATTTCTATTTTTTTTCTTTTTTAGGGGGTAACCCTCCCTACCGTCCGGTCATTTCCGGCAAAATTTTTGCATTTTTTGCATTCTTTTGAGTCACTCGCTTTGCGCTAATTAAGGCCATATGTATATATAAATGTATGCTTTGCGTGTTTTCTATGTAAATTTCGGCAGCATGACGGCGTAAACCGTCATCTACCAAACCTGTTCAAAACTAACCTGCAGATACAAGCAACACAACCCAGCAGCAAAGGCACTCAGGCCGTCGTATATACACCCAACAAAGGAAATGTACAACAAACTGGGGGCTCGAGCCCCAAACAAAGTTCAAAAATGTCCAAATGTACAAATGTACAAAATACGGCCAAAAACAAAAAGGCTACACAAAACTACTGCTGGGCGCCCTCCAATTCTGCAACTCTTGCCACAAGAACGGTGATCTCGGCGTCCCGAACCTCGAGCTCCCTCAACAAGCGAGCTGTCTCCTCCCGAGACTGGGTCAACTCTCGCTCCAGCTCGCGGACACCCTGTAAACAATAAATTGGCTCATGTCAATCGATTCAAGCAAAATCGGAAAATCAAAAATCAAAAATGAAATAGGCGCAAGGTTCATACCTGACGACCTCGACCGCCGAAAAGTGCCTCGACGGCAGTAGCTCGCAGCCGGTTGGCCACCCTCCACAACGCCACAAACCGAGACGGCGCAACCTGCATTTTCAAAAAGAAATTCTCAACAATTGAACAAACTCAATCAAATGTGTTCTTACACAAAAGTTATACAAGTTAGAGGCTCACCCTCCGAATCAGATGCTGCCAATCGTCCAGGCCAGCATCCGTCACAGCTACGTCAAAGTCACGCAGCTCGGAGATCGTCGTCCTCCCGCTCGCGTCAGTGTACTCGAGGGTCTCGGGGTACTCTGGGGGCTCGATGCCCGCCGCCTCGACCTCCTGCAAAGACAAATGGTTCTCATTAATCGATAATCTTTCATCATAATTCTCAAAATCAAATCAAGAGGAAGAATAAAAGATGCTCACCACTACCGGCCAGTACGCCAACCTCCCGTAAAGGAACGCCGAGTAGTCTTCGCCAGGAAGAAGAAGGGCGTCACCACTGGCACCATCCAAGTCCGCCTCCCTCTCAGCCTCAGAAGGCTCCATAAACATCGTCCTGGGAGGATCAACGGGAACCGTCAACACGTCCCGAGAGCACTGACGAGCCAAGCGCTCGCCCAAGTACCACACAGGAACCATCGACGTCCTCAACAGCAGTCGGCTCGGGCTCCTAGGTCGAAGGACCTCAGCCACGAAAGGAGGCGCTCCAGCGTACTCCGCCCAAGGTCTGGGAACCCACTGTGACAAGATAAAAAAGGATCATTCCCATGATCAATTAAAAGCAAATATAAGAAGCAAGTGAATATAAGTGAGATACTCACGCTGTCCAGCTGAAGAGCGTTCACGTCCCGCCGGTAGACGTTGTGAGAAGAACGCTTGCTCTTCGTCCGGCACATCACCCAATCCCTCACCACGGGATAGGCCCTCTCCAGCGGCTCCGTCCTCTTGGGCGCAAGGCCCGGGAAGTAGGAGTACACCCACGCCTGTAAAGCAAAATAATCAATGACGATCTTTTGTGATTTGATAAAGAAAGGAATTTACTTTGGTCTAAGGGAAGGTTCATACCTCCAGCAGTAGTCCAGGCCCGACAGCACCAGGAGAAGTCCCCTTCTCCATCAACTCCGGACGAACCATGGCCCTCATGAAGCGGATGAGGACCGCAAAACCAGCAGTGACCCGGTCCCAACGCCCTAGGGAACTCGGTCGAGAGGAAGGGAAGAAGCTTCGTCGTGACCTCTCGCCCTTGTCTCCGAGGAAAATCGAAGACGAAACCACGAGCCACGACGAGCCCTCTCGCTCACCTGACAGGGGGAGGAGGAGCCGTCTCCCTCCCGTCAATCGTCACCGCGGGATCTTTCCCGCAAAGTAGTCTCGAACGTAGGAACGGGTATCAAACCAAGATCGAATTTATTGACCTTCGGCGACAAATTCCAGCCGATCAATCTCCTCGCCTCGGCCGAGTCCACCCTCATGGCAGTCTTAGGCTACTCCACCTCCTCTGTCCCGCACGTCAGACCAGAAATCATGCCGTAGTCCTCCAGAGTGACTCCCACCTCACCGAAAGGCATGTGGAACGTGGAAGTCGTATCCGAGAATCGGTCCAAGAAAGCGCGGACCAGGCTAAGGTTAGCCCGCAGCTTCCTCTTCGCGATGTCCCTCCGGACTGCGCACCAAAGGACCGAACGCTCCACGCTCGATCATGGCCCGCTCCTCCGCCGACAGCCGCTCGTAGTGCTCCATCGCTGTCGTGTAACCCGAGAACGACCTGATGTTCCCGGCCTCCTATTGTGATTTGAAACAAAAGCTATCTTTAGTTTTGAATGAAATTTTAAAGGAATTTAAACAAATGAATGAAAGAGGATGAGTAATGAGTAGTGAATTCCTATTTACCAAACTCTTCACCGTCCTGTAGGACAGGTGACCCCTCAGAGCCCACAAGCGGTGCTCGCTCTCCCAAGTCTCGGCCCACGCAGAGCTCCTCTCAATCGACGACCTCCTCGCCCAACGTTGGCCCGTCTCGGGGCCTCCTCCTCCTCGACTTGACCTCCTCCTCATGGACCTCGTCCCAGCAGCCATCACCGCAGCGGTGAAGGCCTGCTCTAAAGCCTCCTCGACAGTAGCAGCATCTATCTCCATGGTAGCTCTCCCAGAAGTAGAAGCCTCATCACCTGCAACATTAAAGCAAATTTCGGCCGCGTCACGTGACGACAAGCCTTGTTTAAGGGATTTTCGAGCCTTTGGATGCCCTGAAATCGCTCTTTTCTTGCCATCCTTGGCCATATTCCCACCTACCCGATCACTCATGTGGTAATTTGGGTCAAGTCAAGCCTAATTTAAAGCATAGTTCTGGGTTCGAGTCAAAATTTCGGCAGCATTTCGTTATAACGGCAATTATGCCCTAGAAAAGTGTCCTGAAAAAGCTGTCACAAACCAAAATTCCGAGATGGTAGAAAGTTTACCCATCATTTAAGGATTCCAAATATCAAGTTTCATCGCAAATGGGCAATCCTAAGGCTATTTTCGAAGCAATTTACGGTTTAGCTGTAAAACCGTCTCAAACTTCACTCAAAGGCTCAAAACTCAACGAAAATTCGAGACAAATACATGGTTATGTTCCTAATATTACCTGTTATCCATTTCTAATGTCAATTTGACAAGGCAAATGCGTTTGGGAGAAAAGCCCCAAAATTTCGATCAAATGGGTCATAAACCCTAATTTTTTTCGGCTCAAAATTGAGTAAAAATATAGACGATTAATGCAAGAATGAGACACATACCTCGATTAGTCATGATTAATGCAAGCTTTTGGATCAAACCTTGGCGGAAATGGTGAAGATTTGAGAGAGAAATTGTGTGATTTGTGTTTCGAAATAATGAACATAAACCTCTGATTATCGCGTTTTTACGCCGAAATAACACTTTGGGGAATAGACGCAGCTCTTGCTGCGCCTCTTCCTTGTGTTCCTTCCATACGTATTTTCAAAAATTCGTTATGAGTTCGTTATTTGTGGGCCCATCTTTGGTGCGCCTCTTCCCCGATGCTATTTTATCCTTTTGGTCCGTTTGACGATTTTCTTTCGTTCCGGCCCGCATTTCCAAGCCAGCAGCAGACTTTCGCACGTTATTTATTCCTTCTAAGACCTTTTGCTTGTCGCAACGAGCATTTATTCCTTCATAGAATTCGACACACCTTCATTATGTCTCCAGCGAGAGTAAGCGGATATACTTTCCCTCTCATGACAAGAAGAATAATTCCCAATCATGTCTCCAGCGAGAGTAAGCGGACGTACTGTCCCTCTCAAGACATGAGGATTAACATCTACCTAAGCGATTTCCCCTCGCGAGTTCCGCTTTGTGTCCTGCTACTCGCAATTGTTTCTCGAAGACTACCCAAGCAGTTTTCTCTCAGCAGTTCCCGCCTGTGTCCTGCTACTCATAATATTTCGTGTTTCCCCGCGGAGTTCGATAAAGGTGTCGTTTTCCGGAAGTTCCAAAACCAATAGAGTTCCTATACCCAAGCTTTAGTTACCCTTAAGTTGAATTTATATTTGGCCTCCTTCCCGTCGATGCTTTCCTTTAGGGCCCCATACCCTAGCACAATCCTTATATATCTTTTAGGTCTTAACCTTAGCTCCCATGCTTAACCTTAGCTCCTATGCACCCCCGGAAGCATCTCGAGAAGCAGTCTCAGGTATGATCTGTCCTTATGGCTGGCGATCCTCCTTACGTAGTCTAATGGACTTTAAACGACCCTCCCCGATAGTCGACAGACTCTAAAATGTTCCCGACGATAGGTCCTTGGTTCAGACCCCTTGAGCCGCCTCGCGTTGCCATAGTCGTCAGGTTGTAATCTTCGATTGACCTGATGGCTATACTTTGACTTTCGTCATGTCCAAGCCTCAGTCAAAGTGGGGGCTCTGTAGATACCTCATTTATGCACCTCTCGCAAAACACCCGGTGATGATTGGGCCGCATGTTTGGTACGCGGAATGATTTGTGACAGTTCGTAAGATTATCGTCAAGTGATTGTTCAAATATTAATATCTACCTCTTAGTTGTCATCTACGTCCCGATACGGTCGTTTTGACAGTAATTAGAGTACATTTGGAGTCCGGGCCTAAATTCGTCTCCATTTTCTGATAACCGTTAAATCCCGAGTCAGAATGTTCTGGAATGTTCCGGATATTTCTATTCCATATTTCATAATTTTTATCTTTTGGTAAACAATTTCCCGTAATATTCGCACAAGATATTAAGGAAAACCGAATTATTTCCGTCCTACCATAACTCAAACACAGAAATCTTTCTTCCGCAGGAGGAAACCCCTTGGGAACAGACGCAGCAGGTGCTGCGCCTCTTCCAAGAGACGCAGTGGCTGCTGCGCCTCTTCCCAGGCCCTTTTCTGCGTATTTCTCGTATTTTTTTTATATCTTTCCGAGATTCACTTCCAAAGAGTCTCTGAAACCCTAATTCCTCCATGTGATTAGTATAAATAGGAGCCTTCGCTCCTCATATTTCTCACGCGAGTGTCCGCCCTTCTCTTCTCCCTTTGCATTCTAGACCTTTGTTCTTACTTTTTGGCGTCTACGTGCTTGAACTTCGACCACGTAAGCTCGGATCCTTCTGAGTACCAGCCTCATTTGCATGACCGACCAATTTGACCAACTACACATCAATCAACTTAATTAATCTAATCGTTTTCCTCTTACGAGGGCACTTTCTTTGCATTCGCGTTGAGCATCACTAATCGATATCTTAGTCCTTCTCGTTTCGTCAACATGTAAGTCTGAGGGTGTATAATATCTCTTTCATTTATTGTATTTTAATTATTGTATCATCAATTGTAAGGTTTATGTCGAAAATATCATTAAAACCGATTTCTAAAACCATGCTTTAAAACCACTTTTTACGGATTTCCAGTAGATAACCTGTTATAACAGAAGCAAGAAAGAACAAATAAAGAACAATAAAAGACAAACGCACAGATTTACGTGGTTCACTAACGGTGTGTTAGCTACGTCCACAGGGCAGAAGGGAGAGAGTTTTATTGATATGTGAGGAGTTTTCAGATTACAGATTCAGACGGTATGATAAGCATAACTGCTAGGTAGAGGATTAGAGAGTTTATATAATACTCTCTAAACCTAATACATAATGACCTAATAAAGGCCCAAGACAGACCTAGCCCAATAACAGATACGGCGGCGGTTAACAGAATCAAGGCACAAACCCAACAAATCTCCACCTTGACTTGAATTCTCTCACAAAAGAGACAGATGTACCGGATGCATTCCCATAAATGCCGGATGTACTAGAAAGCTCTTTCCCTTCCCCCTCGATATTGCCCCCAAGAGGGCAATTACAGATCGAGATATTTAGCAAGTCCAAACAATGTTGGAACTTGCTATGCGGAATCGGCTTAGTGAACATGTCGGTGGGTTATCGCAGTACCCACTTTGTTCACCTTAATCCTCTTCTCATTTCTCAGAAAGTGATATCTCACATCTATATGCTTAGTCCTCTCATGATGGACTTGATCTTTAGCCAAGCATATTGCACTAAGACATCACTGAGAATACAATAGCTTGCTCGATGTAGACCCAAATCATCGACCAATCCTTTTAACCGATTCCCTCTTTAGCTGCTGCGGTCAACGCCATATACTCGCTTCGTAGTAGACAAAGTAATCGTAGGCGCAATGTAGCCTTCCAATCGACATCGAACCACCAAGAGTGAAAACATAACCGGTCATTGATCGCTTCTTTGTCAACATCTCTGCATAATCGAATCTGAGTACCCGACACAAGGCACTCTCTATCACCTCCATAAATGAGACCAACATCAGATGTACCCTTAAGGTACCGAAAAATTCTCTTCACAGCTTGCCAATGCTCTTTACCTGGATCACCCATAAACCGGCTCACCACACTGACTGACTGTGCTAAATCAGGTCTAGTGCAGACCATAGCATACATCAAACTACCCACTGCACTAGAGTACGGAACTCGGGACATGTACTCCCTTTCTTCAGCTGACTTGGGTGAGAAAGCAACAGACAGATGTGCATTCGATGCACTAGGAGTATCTATGGATTTAGCAGTAGACATGCCAAACCTTGCTAGCACCTTCTGAATATAGCCTTTCTGAGATAAGAAAAGCTTCTTCTTGCTCCTATCCCTGTAGATCTCCATTCCCAGAATTTTTCTTGCTGCACCCAAATCTTTCATCTCAAATTCAGCACTGAGAAGACCCTTCAATTTCGAACATCGACTTGCTCTCTGCAGACTATCAACATATCGTCTACATATAGGATCGGATAAATGAGAGACTCATTCTTGACTTGTTGTAATAAACACAACAATCATACGGACTCCTAGTGTAGCCAATCTCCAACATGTAGCTGTCAAACCTTTTATACCATCGCCTCGGAGACTGTTTTTAGCCCATATAAGAACTTCTTCACTTGCAAACATAGTCTTCTTTACCCGGAATTTGGAAACCGTCTGGCTGAGTCATGTATATCTCTTCTTCCAACTCTCCATGTAGGAAAGCTGTCTTCACATCTAGCTGTTCGAGTTCTAAATCCTGATGTGCAACTATTGCTAGCAACACTCTGATGGAAGTATGTCTGACCACTGGCGAAAATATTTCATTGTAGTCTACCCCCTCTTTCTGACTGAACCCACGAGCTACCAATCGAGCTTTATACCTTATACCCTCAGCAGCAGTCTCTCCCTCTTTCTTCTTGAAGACCCATTTACAAGTAACAATCTTTCTCCCTTGAGGCTTCTTGGATAATTCCAGTGTCGATTCTTTTGAAGAGACTCCATCTCATCTCCCATGGCAAAGCAAGCCACCAGGCGTATTCGAACAACATGTTCTTGCTTCTTTGAAAGTGGTTGGTTCATGTAAGTCAGGATCCACCTCCTCAGCAACCTGAAGTGCATAACCCACCATATCTTCAAAACCAAGTCTATTCGGAGGCTTCCCAAAATTAGGACTGATTGACCGCTCACGGGCCAAACTCTGCTGATTCGGAACTGGTAATGAAGAATCTGATGGAACAGATTCGGATTCGGATTTGTAGTGGTTGATTTTCTTCTGTGGTACACTCTCATCAAGAGTGTCTTTCTGCTCCACCTGTTTATCAACACTACTACTACTATCTGACAACATGTAAGACTTCACAGTAGGATTAACCATAGAATTTTCATCAAAGACAACATTTCTACTCAAAATAACCCTACCCTCAGATGGAGACCAGATACGGTATCCCTTGACACCATCCCCATAGCCCACGAATACTCCCTTTTTAGCTCGTGGCTCAAGCTTACCTTCACTAACATGATAATAAGCAGTACTACCAAAAGCCCTTAAAATAGAATAATCGAGAGACTTACGGACCACATCTCAAATGGAGTTTTGAGATTCGGACTCGTGTGAGGTCCCCGATTTATCGAGATAGCATCTTTGTACTAATCGCTTCGCCTGAGAATCTTCTTGTTAGTCCAAAGCATTAGAGAGCATGCACCTTGCCCTCTCCGAAGTGTCGATTCATTCGCTCGCTACACCATTTTCCGAGGTGTATCTCTGATCGTATACGATGTCTAGCAATCCCTTCATTCTTGCGAGAACTCGTCGAACTCGAACAACAAAACTCTAGGCCGTTATCGATTCAGCCTCTTGACCTTCTTCCAGTTTGATTCTCCATTAATGCCTTCCTTTGCTTAAAGTGAGTAAAGGCTTCGTTTTTGTGCTTCATCAAATAAATCCAAGTCTTCATGGAATAATCATCAATAATAGACACAAAATACCTGTGACCTCCCAAAGACTCCACCTTAGAAGGACCCCAACAATCAGAATGGATGTAATCAAGTGTGCCCTTGGTCCTATGCACTGCTTTAGGAAACTTGCTGCGATGTAGCTTCCCAAATACACAATGCTCACAGAAATCCAGATTCTTGACCTTGTGACCACACAGAAGATCTTCTTTTGACAGTGAGTCGCATCCCCTTTCACTCATATGACCAAGTCTCATATGCCACAACTTAGTCAAATCTTCTTTATCAACATCCGAGGATGCAACAAAGAAATGAGAACCCGTGAGTAGATCCACGAAGATAATATAGAGTACCATGCTTGATACCCCTCGAACTACATTCGAACCTTTGCAGACGTTCAGAACTCCACCTACACCTTGAAAGCTGAAACCCTTACTGTCTAACGTGCTTAAGGAGATCAGATTCTTTGTCATTAGTGGAACATGTCTAACCTCGTTCAATGTACAGAATTTACCATCATGTGTCCTTACCCTGACTGAGCCGATTCCAACTATCTGCAAAATGAAGACTATTCGCCATAGAAATAGTGCCTCCATCTACCTGTTCATAAGTTGTAAACCACTCCCTGCGCGGACATATATGGTAAGATGCTCCAGAATCTAGAATCCACACATCAGTGTGATGCGTGACCCTACCCGTAACTAGAGCATAATCATCTTCCTCGGAACCGCATCGCTACACACCAGCGATAGCGATACTAGACTTGTTCTGTTTATCTTTCTTGGGACAATCGAATTTCCAATGCCCCTTCCCTTTACAGTAGTTACAGACATCACTAGGTTTAGGACCTCTAGAAACATAAGAACCAGACGAACCAGAATTACCAGAAGTACCAGCAGAATTAGAAGAACCCGAATAAGAAGGCTTCTTATACTTTTTCTTCCCCGAATTTCCCTGTCCATAACCCCCACTGGCTGCTAACCCTGCAGCCTGATTGTTTGTACCTGTACCAGCCGCCTTATGGCGCAGTTCTCTAGTATGAAGAGACGACCTAACATCTTCTAGAGTAACAGTATCTTTACCCACAATAAAGGACTGTACGAAATTCTCATACGATAACGGTAAAGAAACTAACAGAATTAATGCAGCATCCTCATCTTCTACCTTAACATCAATATTACGTAATTCTAGTAAAATTGTGTTTAACTGATCTAAATGATCTCGAAGAGGCATACCTTCCTGCATTCTCAGACTAAACAGACGTTGCTTAAGAAGAAACTTATTGGTCAAAGACTTGGTCATATAAAGACTCTCAAGCTTTTTCCACAGACCGGCTGCGGTAGTTTCCTCCGCGACTTCAGTGATGATATCATCAGCAAGACACAACATAATCGTTGAATGTGCCTTCTCCTCCGGTGGCCATCTCGGCGGTAGCGGCAACGATAGCGGCGATTGCGCTTTCCGTCTTCTTATCTGAAAGCGGCGCCCACAACCCTTGCTGCTTTAACAGAGCCCGCATCTTGATCTGCCACAGACTAAAACTATTCCTCCCGGTGAAGCGATCGATCTTTATGTTCATCGCCGACATCTTTCTCGCTGGTCAGGAACCCGAAGGCTCTGATACCAGTTTGTTATAACGAAGCAAGAAAGAACAAATAAAGAACAATAAAAGACAAACGCACTGATTTACGTGGTTCACTAACGGTGTGTTAGCTACGTCCACAGGGCGGAAGGGAGAGAGTTTTATTGATATGTGAGGAGTTTTGATTCTGATTCGAGACGGTATGATAAGCATAACTGCTAGGTAGAGGATTAGAGAGTTTATATAATACTCTCTAAACCTAATACAGAATGACCTAATAAAGGCCCAAGACAGACCTAGCCCAATAACAGATACGGCGGCGGTTAACAGAATCAAGGCACAAACCCAACAAATCTCCACCTTGACTTGAATTCTCTCACAAACAGACAGATGTACCAGATGCATTCCCATAAATGCCAGATGTACTAGAAAGCTCTTCTCCCTTCCCCCTCAGATATTGCCCCCAAGAGGGCAATTACAGACTGCAGATATTTAGCAAGTCCAAACAATGTTGGAACTTGCTATGCGGAACTGGCTTAGTGAACATGTCAGCTGGGTTATCAGCAGTACCCACTTTGTTCACCTTAATCCTCTTCTCATTTCTCAGAAAGTGATATCTCACATCTATATGCTTAGTCCTCTCATGATGGACTTGATCTTTAGCCAAGCATATTGCACTAAGACTGTCACAGAATACAATAGCTTGCTCCTGATGTAGACCCAAATCACTGACCAATCCTTTTAACCAGATTCCCTCTTTAGCTGCTGCGGTCAACGCCATATACTGCTTCGAGTAGTAGACAAAGTAATCGTAGGCTGCAATGTAGCCTTCCAATCGACGATTGAACCACCAAGAGTGAAAACATAACAGTCATTGATCGCTTCTTTGTCAACATCTCCCGCATAATCGAATCTGAGTACCACGACACAAGGCACTCTCTATCACCTCCATAAATGAGACCAACATCAGATGTACCCTTAAGGTACCGAAAAATTCTCTTCTGACTTGCCAATGCTCTTTACCTGGATCACCCATAAACCGGCTCACCACACCGATCGTTGTGCTAAATCGGGTCTAGTGCAGACCATAGCATACATCAAACTACCCACTGCACTAGAGTACGGAACTCGGGACATGTACTCCCTTTCTTCAGCTGACTTGGGTGAGAAAGCAACAGACAGATGTGCATTCGATGCACTAGGAGTATCTATGGATTTAGCAGTAGACATGCCAAACCTTGCTAGCACCTTCTGAATATAGCCTTTCTGAGATAAGAAAAGCTTCTTCTTGCTCCTATCCCTGTAGATCTCCATTCCCAGAATTTTCCTTCTTGCTGCACCCAAATCTTTCATCTCAAATTCAAGACCGAGAAGACCCTTCAATTTCGAACATCGACTTGCTCTCTGCAGCTATCAACATATCGTCTACATATAGGATCGGATAAATGAGAGACTCATTCTTGACTTGTTGTAATAAACACAACAATCATACGGACTCTAGTGTAGCCAATCTCCAACATGTAGTGTCAAACCTTTTATACCACCTTTGCCTCGGAGACTGTTTTAGCCCATATAAGAACTTCTTGACTTGCAAACATAGTCTTCTTTACCCGGAACTGGAAACCGTCCTGGTTGAGTCATGTATATCTCTTCTTCCAACTCTCCATGTAGGAAAGCTGTCTTCACATCTAGCTGTTCGAGTTCTAAATCCACGATGTGCAACTATTGCTAGCAACACTCGATGGAAGTATGTCGACCCTTTGGCGAAAATATTTCATTGTAGTCTACCCCCTCTTTCGATCGAACCCACGAGCTACCAATCGAGCTTTATACCTTATACCCTCAGCAGCAGTCTCTCCCTCTTTCTTCTTGAAGACCCATTTACAAGTAACAATCTTTCTCCCTTGAGGCTTCTTGGATAATTCCTGTGTCGATTCTTTTGAAGAGACTCCATCTCATCTCCCATGGCAAAGCAAGCTTTGGGCGATTCGTAACATGTTTGCTTCTTTGAAAGTGGTTGGTTCATGTAAGTCGGGATCCACCTCCTCAAAGAACCTGAAGTGCATAACCCACCATATCTTCAAAACCAAGTCTATTCGGAGGCTTCCCAAAATTAGGACTGATTGACCGCTCACGGGCCAAACTCGCCGATTCGGGCTGGTAATGAAGAATCGATGGAACAGATTCGGATTCGGATCGTAGTGGTTGATTTTCTTCTGTGGTACACTCTCATCAAGAGTGTCTTGCTGCTCCACCTGTTTATCAACACTACTACTACTATCTGACAACATATAAGACTTCACAGTAGGATTAACCATAGAATTTTCATCAAAGACAACATTTCTACTCAAAATAACCCTACCCTCAGATGGAGACCAGATACGGTATCCCTTGACACCATCCCCATAGCCCACGAATACTCCCTTTTTAGCTCGTGGCTCAAGCTTACCTTCACTAACATGATAATAAGCAGTACTACCAAAAGCCCTTAAAATAGAATAATCAGCAGACTTACCAGACCACATCTCAAATGGAGTTTTGAGATTCAGACTCGTGTGAGGTCCCCGATTTATCGAGATAGCATCTTTGTACTAAGCGCTTCTCGCCCGAGAATCTTCTTGTTAGTCCAGCATTAGAGAGCATGCACCTTGCCCTCTCCAGAAGTGTCTGATTCATTCGCTCTGCTACACCATTTTGCTGAGGTGTATCTCGGACTGTACGATGTCTAGCAATCCCTTCATTCTTGCAGAACTCGTCGAACTCAGAACAACAAAACTCTAGGCCGTTATCGATTCGCGACCTCTTGACCTTCTTCCCAGTTTGATTCTCCATTAATGCCTTCCCGCTTAAAGTGAGTAAAGGCTTCGTTTTTGTGCTTCATCAAATAAATCCAAGTCTTCCTGGAATAATCATCAATAATAGACACAAAATACCTGTGACCTCCCAAAGACTCCACCTTAGAAGGACCCCAACAATCAGAATGGATGTAATCAAGTGTGCCCTTGGTCCTATGCACTTTGCTTTAGGAAACTTGTCTGCGATGTAGCTTTCCAAATACACAATGCTCACAGAAATCCAGATTCTTGACCTTGTGACCACACAGAAGATCTTCTTTTGTGAGTCCGCATCCCCCTTTCACTCATATGACCAAGTCTCATATGCCACAACTTAGTCAAATCTTCTTTATCAACATCCGAGGATGCAAAGAATGAGAACCGACAGAGTAGATCCCTGAAGATAATATAGAGTACCATGCTTGATACCCCTCGGAACTACATTCGAACCTTTGCGGACGTTCGAACTCCACCTACACCTTGAAAGTGAAACCCCATTTGTCTAACGTGCTTAAGGAGATCGATTCTTTGTCATTAGTGGAACATGTCTAACCTCGTTCAATGTACAGAATTTACCATCATGTGTCCTTACCCTGACTGAGCCGATTCCAACTATCCTGCAAACAGCACTATTCGCCATAGAAATAGTGCCTCCATCTACCTGTTCATAAGTTGTAAACCACTCCCTGCGCGGACATATATGGTAAGATGCTCCAGAATCTAGAATCCACACATCAGTGTGATGCGTGACCCTACCCGTAACTAGAGCATAATCATCTTCCTCGGAACCTGCATCTGCTACACCAGCAGAGAGCGATACTAGACTTGTTCTCGTTTATCTTTCTTGGGACAATCGAATTTCCAATGCCCCTTCCCTTTACGGTGAGTTCTGAGACATCACTAGGTTTAGGACCTCTAGAAACATAAGAACCAGACGAACAGAATTACGGAAGTACAGCGAGAATTAGAAGAACCCGAATAAGAAGGCTTCTTATACTTTTTCTTCCCCGAATTTCCCCGTCCATAACCCCCACTGGCTGCTAACCCTGCACTGATTGATTGTTTGTACTGTACCAGCCGCCTTATGGCGCAGTTCTCTAGTATGAAGAGACGACCTAACATCTTCTAGAGTAACAGTATCTTTACCCACAATAAAGGACTGTACGAAATTCTCATACGATAACGGTAAAGAAACTAACAGAATTAATGCAGCATCCTCATCTTCTACCTTAACATCAATATTACGTAATTCTAGTAAAATTGTGTTTAAGCGATCTAAATGATCTCGAAGAGGCATACCTTCCCGCATTCTCGGACTAAACAGGACGTTGCTTAAGAAGAAACTTATTGGTCAAAGACTTGGTCATATAAAGACTCTCAAGCTTTTTCCACAGACCGGTTGCGGTAGTTTCCTCCGCGACTTCAGTGATGATATCATCAACAAGACACAACATAATCGTTGAATGTGCCTTCTCCTCCGGATCGCCATCTCGGTAGCGGCAACGATAAAGAGCGGTTGCGCTTTCCGTCTTCTTATCTCGAAAGCGGCGCCCACAACCCTTGCCGCTTTAACATGAGCCCGCATCTTGATCCGCCACGAGACTAAAACTATTCCTCCCGGTGAAGCGATCGATCTTTATGTTCATCGCCGACATCTTTTCGCTGGTCGGGAACCGAAGGCTCGATACCAGTTTGTTATAACGAAGCAAGAAAGAACAAATAAAGAACAATAAAAGACAAACGCACAGATTTACGTGGTTCACTAACGGTGTGTTAGCTACGTCCACAGGGGCGAGAAGGGAGAGAGTTTTATTGATATGTGAGGAGTTTTGATTCTGATTCAGACGGTATGATAAGCATAACTGCTAGGTAGAGGATTAGAGAGTTTATATAATACTCTCTAAACCTAATACAGAATGACCTAATAAAGGCCCAAGACAGACCTAGCCCAATAACAGATACGGCGGCGGTTAACAGAATCAAGGCACAAACCCAACAAATCTCCACCTTGACTTGAATTCTCTCACAAACAGACAGATGTACCAGATGCATTCCCATAAATGCCAGATGTACCAGAAAGCTCTTCTCCCTTCCCCCTCAGATATTGCCCCCAAGAGGGCAATTACAGACTGCAGATATTTAGCAAGTCCAAACAATGTTGGAACTTGCTTGCGGAACTGGCTTAGTTAACAAGGTCGCTGGGTTATCAGCAGTACCCACTTTGTTCACCTTAATCCTCTTCTCATTTCTCAGAAAGTGATATCTCACATCTATATGCTTAGTCCTCTCATGATGGACTTGATCTTTAGCCAAGCATATTGCACTAAGACTGTCACAGAATACAATAGCTTGCTCCTGATGTAGACCCAAATCACTGACCAATCCTTTTAACCAGATTCCCTCTTTAGCATAGTTATTCGAAGCGGCGGTTAACAGAATCAAGGCACAAACCCAACATAACCGTCGAGAAAGGACGCAGCAACTGTTGCGCCTCTTCGAAGGAGCGCAGTACCTGTTGCGCCTCTTCGTGAGGCCGCGCGATTCTCGCTTCCTTTCTTCTTCGTTAATCTCTCGTTATTCGTCAAAATTTGTTTCGTTTGTTTCCTGCTAATTCTTTGACATAATAGTTTATCATCTCACATGTATATTATTCATCATCATTAATATGTTTTAATCATCACGAATCCGACTTAAATCCCAAATAATCTAATATTTGCGGGTTTTCGTCATTAAATTAAATTCCGGGTTATAGGGATTCAATTCATCAATATTGAGTTTCTGGAATTCGTCTTTGATGTAGTTTTCATCTGTCTTTTGTCTTATTTATCACATATTCGTCATTAATCCATCGTGTTTAACCTAATCAATTGATTTAATTTGTTTAGTTTGTTAATATCTTTCACTCTTGTAATTAATCCATCTTATATTAATTCGTTTAATTCCGTTTCATCCATGTTTTGTTGTTTTATGACCCATTCATATGTAAATAACCTATTAATCACTTTCATCCGAATAAATAATTTTAATCGATCATTAAATTAACCAACGAATATTAACAACTTGCAATTCCGGCTTCACAGCCAGAACTGATTCAAGGAACAGACGCAGCAACTGCTGCGCCTCTTTCAAGGGACGCAGCTCTGCTGCGCCTGTTCCTGGTTGATTTCTGCCTCTGAACTCCGTTGTTGCTTTGACTTAGTTATTTAGCTTACGTATAATTAACTATTATTCGTATTATCGCTTTTTGATCTGTTCGTTGATTCTTTCTTCCATTCTTTTTCTCAAATTATCCGTTTTAAAGGTATTTTCGACATAAATCGCCTAATCCTTTGTAATTAATGTAATTTTCATTATTGTAATTCATAATTATTGTATCTCTTGTATTGTTTGTATGTTTTCACATGTAATCAACCTTAAATCTTACTTCGACCCAATTGTTTGCTAAATTAATTGTTCACCGACTTAGTATTAATTCTCACATGCTAGGATTAAAACTTGGATGTTGCATTGCATGCATATAGCCGACGATATATCAAGTACGAATAACTTCCCTAATCATTAGTAGAGGCCGCTATCGAGGCGGGCGGGATTAGGTGTTCGATCAAAAGAGCTTCCTAATACGTACCCTCACCCCTTACTCCAGATATCTGTGAACACCCATGTTCATTGGCATCCACGAGAGTCATTCTAGACATAGAATGCTAAGGGTAACGATTGCTTAGTGTTCATGTCTCTACTTTGTGTCTTGACATGACACGAGGTATTCGAACGGTTCCAATTTCCCATAAAAATTGGTGGCGACTCCATACAAAAATGCAAACGCTTGTTTCTCTTTTCCTCCCAAGCGCCCCCGTGGGCCCCCGCTGTCCACAGTTTGGCGACTCCGCTGGGGATAATACACTTACGTGTAGCAAGGGTGAAACTTGAACAAGGTTAGGGAATAGTTTGTACAAGACAATTGTCGGTTTTCATAACTCGGTCTTCCTAGACCGTTTCATTCGGCCTTCCTAGGCCCAACCCAACCCATTCGACCAATCGTCCCATCTAAACGGTCCTAATTCTTATTTGGGCCTAAGGATGGATATCGATTGACGTCATCCATACCATGATGCTTACTCTAGTTTGTATCAAGGGCCTTCACTACTTGAGGAAATGGACTAGGAATCGGCCTTACTCTTGTTTGGTACGAGCCTCTCCACAGACTTCGGGTTTGATGGTTCGGTATGGCAACCCACCCTTTAAGCCAAAACCCTTTTAAATGCACTCAGCATCCCGTTATAATGCTTGTGTAAATGTTTGTACCTTACGTGATCACCATTTCTAAACAAAACCATGACGATTTTTTTCAAAACTCAAAACCCATTTTCAAACAAAATTTCGAAATAGGCTTTCAATTAGCGCGAAATCCGGTCAAAACTCTGTCCGTTTGTCGTGTCAAAATTTGGGCCACAAGCCCATTTCAAAACCTCACTTCGAGTCCACTCCTACAACTACACTATAGTTGACTAGGACACACATTTTCAAAAACCTTGTCTTTCTTCAAAGCTCACTCAACACAAGTGGCACACACCCACTTCACGAGTCAAAACATTTCTTTCTTTTAGCAAGTGTGTTAGAATGGTCGATCGTGTTTTGATTCATCGCCGATCTCTTATCCAGTTTCAAGATGCCTGGATCCAGCGAAACAAACCTCCACCAACTTCAAGATGGTAATGATCGAATCCTAGCCGCGCTAGCCCAAATGCAACTTACCCAAGACCAAGTCTATGACCGCCTTGAACTCATTGAGGGCCGTATCTATGCCGTAGAGGGAAGGTTGCCTCCTCACGAAAGTGAAGTACTAGGTGACTCCGATAACGAATCCAAGGATGAAAATCCTCTCATGGGGATGACTGTAGCTGAGAAAAGACTCCAATACTTAGAGGAGCAATTGATGTACCTTAAGGGGGATGACATTTATAGGAAGAACAATCACAAGTATGAAGCCGTCAATTCCAAATTGCCAACCAACTTCAATATGACGGATATCCCTAAATTCAAGGGGCATGAGAACCCTTTGAACCACATCCGTGCCTTCAAGGATTTCATGTCTATCAAAGGCATCAAACCCGAGATGTTCTTAAGGATCTTTCCTTCATCTCTTGACACTATCCCAAAGCAATGGTTCTACTCCTTAGATCACAAGAAGGTCGCTACTTGGGAGGATGCCGCAATCGAGTTTTCTAAACAATATGCGGATAATGCCGAGATCCAAGTAAACATGCGTACTCTAGAGGTTCTTACCCAAAATGACAAAGAAGGATTCACCGACTTCCTAAGTAGGTGGAGGAAAACTAGCACCCAACTAGTTGAACGCCCGGATGAAGCTACCCTTGTGGAGAAGTTTGTCGATAATCTCAAACCCATCTATGCCAATCATTTGAGATACCAAAACATCAAAACTTTCAAGGACTTAACCGTACTAGGGACAAGGATTGAAGATGACATCCGTAAAGGACTCTTGTCCAAAACGGTAGGTCGAGGATATCAAGGTTCCACAAGTCGTTCATACGGCTCTACTAGCAAGACCGATGAAGTTAACCTTCTCGAGCCATCCAAGAAAAGTACCCCACCAAGGAAATTCACAAATCTTGGGGACACTTACTCCAACGCTCTAAAAAGGTTAATGAAGCAAGGTAAACTCCAACCCATCGGACCTACTCCCGAACCCGAAAGGAAGTCCAAATTCTAGGACGAGAATTCGTACTGTGAATACCATAGGGGCAAGGGGCACGACACAGAAAAATGCTACAAGTTGAAAAACGTGCTTCAAGACATGATTGAAGATGGTCGACTACCAATACCACCGGGAGGTAAACCCAACAACACTCAGAATCCTCTTGGAGTTCTAGTGATCACAAGTGATGAATCTACCTTAGATTGCTCACACCTCATTTCTCCAACCGAAAATGAAATTTATGCAATCGAGAATGAAGGGCTCTACTCTACTATCTCCCCTACCATTTACGACTTCATCACATGGGCAAGGAGTGTGGATAGACAAGTTTGGGAATTAGAAAACATGGTGACAACTCTACATGATCCCAACGCAACACCCGAAGAACATGTGCCACTAATATTCTCTCAAAATGCTACTATGCAAGAAGTAGTCACCGTGGTTGATAAACTAGTTGACCAAATCATACGACTAGAAGGTGATATCATGAGAATGAGAGAGCTAACTGCAATCAATGAGGTTTGGGCCGACGATGATGAGGACGAGTATCTCATTGAAAACTCCCTAGTCAAAGAAATAGTCCAAAATGGTGAAGACCAAGATATGGGCCACCTAACTCGTTCGGGTCGTCCATATCAAAGCACTACTCAAAATGGTCCAACTAACGTTGTCACACCAAATGATAACGAAGATGACTCCACTGATCATTTGCTCAAGCAATTACAGAAGACAAAGGCTGACCTTTCAGTCTGGCAATCAGTAGCAAGCTCATTCCCACATCGCCAAGCCTTACTGCAAGCTTTGGCCAAACTAAATGTAGCACATAACTCCACTCCTGAAGATGTAGTCAACTTGGTCTTCCAAGACTCACCGAAGCTAAGTAATCCTATTACTTTCTCGGACGAAGATTTGCCACCTTTTGGCGCTAGTCACAACCTTGCTCTATACATCACTGTCATTTGTCTAAAGAAGAATGTGCCAATGACCTTGGTGGATGATGGCTCTGCAGTCAACGTCATACCCCTCAAAACGACATACAAGCTAGGCATGAAAGAGTCGGATTGGACCCCTACCAATCAAGGTGTGCGTGCGTATGACGGTACACGACGAAAGGTGGTAGGACTTGTTAACCTAACCGTAGCCACAGGGCCAATTGAACGAAAGGTTAACTTCCAAATAGTGGACATCGAAGCTTCCTTCAACATACTTCTGGGAAGGCCGTGGATTCACGCTTCCAAAGCGGTAACATCCACCCTTCATCAAAAGATCAAGATCCCACTAAATGGCAAAGTAGTGACGATCACTTCGTCATCCATCAAGGCAATAATCGAAAAACAGTCGAACAATCAAGTCCTTGCGGATCCCGTATACGAACTTGGGGGCTTCCAAAGTGTAAGTGTCATAGAAAGTGAGTTGGCACCCTTATACTATGATCCCTACTCCAACTTGGTGGTCAACCACATACTCAAAACCCAGGGATACTTCCCTGGAATGCCTTTAAACCCTACTCGAAGAAACACCTTCGCACCATACAAGGAAGGCAACTCAAAGAGGATACCAATTGGACTAGGGTACAAACCCACAAAAGAGGAGGTTCTCGAAATGCTTGCCCAAGTCCAAAACCGTAAGCACGTAGGAGTCCAAATGCGACCCTATCTCCCTACTTTAAATGGGTACTTTGATCAAGAAGGAAGTCTAGAACTCTTTCACGGATTTCCCGAGCCTTGGCATTATCTCGAGAGGAAGCTAGCCGGAATCGAGATCTTTCACGATTGCTACTTTATCCCTCCAGAAACGGTTCCTACCGTCAAAACCCGTCAAGCACCTTGCTTAGACGAACAAGCTGTTAGCCTATTGTTTGGAGAAGGCCGATTCGTTAGGGCCGCGCAGGATGAGATCATTACCATGATACTTCAAGACGATCGCTTCAACCCCACCGCGTTAATCACAGAAACCAACGCAAGACAGCAGAAAGGATGGAGAAAATCAATCAAATGGACCAACAATCAAGGAAGACTCTTCAACCTATTAATCACTTTCATCCGAGTAAATAATTTTAATCGATCATTAAATTAACCAACGAATATTAACAACTTGCAATTCCGGCTTCACAGCCAGAACTGAGCCAAGGAACAGACGCAGCAACTGCTGCGCCTCTTTCAAGGGACGCAGCTCTGCTGCGCCTGTTCTTGGTTGATTTCTGTCTCTGAACTCCGTTGTTGCTTTGACTTAGTTATTTAGCTTACGTATAATTAACTATTATTCGTATTATCGCTTTTTGATCTGTTCGTTAATTCTTTCTTCCATTTTTTTTCTCAAATTATCCGTTTTAAAGGTATTTTCGACATAAATCGCCTAATCCTTTGTAATTAATGTAATTTTCATTATTGTAATTCATAATTATTGTAACTCTTGTATTGTTTGTATGTTTTCACATGTAATCAACCTTAAATCCTACTTCGACCCAATTGTTTGCTAAATTAATTGTTCACCGACTTAGTATTAATTCTCACATGCTAGGATTAAAACTTGGATGTTGCATTGCATGCATATAGCCGACGATATATCAAGTACGAATAACTTCCCTAATCATTAGTAGAGGCCGCTATCGAGGCGGGCGGGATTAGGTGTTCGATCAAAAGAGCTTCCTAATACGTACCCTCACCCCTTACTCCAGATATCTGTGAACACCCGTGTTCATTGGCATCCACGAGAGTCATTCTAGACATAGAATGCTAAGGGTAACGATTGCTTAGTGTTCATGTCTCTACTTTGTGTCTTGACATGACACGAGGTATTCGAACGGTTCCAATTTCCCATAAAAATTGGTGGCGACTCCATACAAAAATGCAAACGCTTGTTTCTCTTTTCCTCCCAAGCGCCCCCGTGGGCCCCCGCTGTCCACAATTTGTCAAGCAAAGCATCATCTTTCCAAAATAGCATACATCCTTCAGCACATGCATCAATCTTTTCATGCGGTAACTGAAGACCTTTAACTACTTTTTTGGTAGTATAGAAACTTCGGGTCATGATATTATCATCGGGGAAAGATTCCTCAAGGAACGAGGCAATGCCATCAACAGCAACAAATGGCATATTAAACTCACATTTCAAGGTAATTAGCCTAGAAGCGGCTTGTAACAATGTCATTATGCTTCCTTCATACAAGGGTTTTTCTGAGGCTTTTAACATGTCAAGAAAGGATTTTGCTTGTGGGTGTGGCGGTTGTTCTTCAGAAATGGTTGTATGGTCATCACTATTAAAAATAGTGGAATCCATAACATCAACAACCATCTCTCTATATGGGTTCTCATCATTTTGTATTTGTTGGGTGTGAGCTTGTTCATGAATTGGAGAATATGCTTCTCCATGTGAAATCCAATTGTAATAATTTGGCTTAAACCCGTTTATAATGAGATGTTCTTCTACTAGAATGTCAAGCTGGTATTTCAGGTTTTTGCATTTGGCACAAGGACACCTAAGTTTTTTGTCTACCAAGTCATATTCATCTTGTTGTTTAGCAAATTCAATAAACTCGCTAACACCCTTTATAAATCTAGCGGTAGGACGTCTTTTCTAATTGGAATGGTCTAATCTTCCTTCATACATCGATGAACGTTCCAATCTCTTCATTTTAATCTAAAGAAGACCCCACAATAATTTAAACATTTTTAGAAAATAACAATAATATTACATACAAAATTTAAACATTATACTCCACATTATACAATAAACATATGAAAACAATATATAAATATTGTCAATAAGTAATCCATCTTTGAATGGGGTCCTTATCACTCCAACCTAAACCGTCAATCAATACGTTTCAAGTCACTAGCAAACACACTTGTAATTTATTAATGAGGAACAAATTCGGCAGCAATTCCCTTCAGTTCTCCAAATACACATCTATGTAGAATAACTAATTACTCCACATATACATGTATTCGGAGAACATTAAAGGGATCGCCACCAAACTCATTCCTCATTAATAAATCACAAGTACGTGTTTACTACCTAAATTACTTGAAACGTACAAAAAGACGATCCCAAAATGGGGACTATTCAAGAATTACTCCTAATGAGTAATTCTTGAACGGGTACTAAGTCAACATCAAATCAAACAACAACACAATCAAGTACTAAATTAATTAAGTCAATCAATAGCCCAATTCAACCACATAATAAAGGCTTCTATCCTAAAGTCCGTAACATAATTTGAACTAAAATTAGTAAATTTAAAAAGGTAACTGGTAAGAGGAGGTTACCTAATCAAGTAAAAGCAAAAATGAAAAGAAAACAAGAAGCAATAGCTACCGCGTACGGTGGTGCCTAGCAGCGCGGTGACAACCCTGAAAAGAGAAAAGAAAAACAAAAATAACAAGGTTATTCTACCTCAATTCATCAATAACATGAATTATCAAACTGAATTTATCAAAATCAAGTCCTAAAGAAGGTACCACTTAGCTAATAGCTAATTTCTCTTAATCCAAAAGACGGTTCCACTTAGCTAATTCCATTAATGCAAAAGACGGTTTCACTTAGCTTAATATTAATAATAATACGACGATTTCACTTAACTTAGTAATAATAATAATAATATTATTATTAATTAAGACGGTTCCACTTAGCTTAATACTAATGATAATGAGACGGTATCACTTAGCTACCCAACACCATACACCACCCACGACCCACCCACCCACGGCCACCCCACGACCCACCCACCCACGGCCCACCACAGCCCACCCCCGACCAACCCCACCCACGCCGCCCCCCCCCCGTGCCCCCCATAACCCTAAACCTAAAGACAAACCTCATAATCATTCCCTTTTAATTCAAACACAAATTAAACTAAATTTAACTACAAATTAATCTAACATACAAACTACAAATAAATCTAACAAACTAACCACAAATTAATCAAACTAACTACAAATTAATCTAACAAATTAAACTATATAAACTGAAATTAAACAAAAAAACTAACCTAATTGAAGAGGGTGGATGTGGCGGTGGAAATGGCGGTGGAGATGGCGGTGGAAGGGTGGTTGTGTGGTGTTGTTCGTTGGTGTCGTCGCCATTTGTTTCAATCGCTCGTCCCTTTTTTTTTTTTTTTTTTTTTCGCAAAGAGTAAAGTAGGAGAGAGGAGCGCTGGTTTGTATTAAAAATTTATTTCGATGTTTTTAATTTGGCGACTGAATTTTAGTCGCCAAATTTGGCGACTACCCTTATTTCAGTCGCCAAATTAAAAACATCAGTCGCCAATTTGATTCCCTTTTTAAAAAAGACAGCCTGGTTTCCATTAAAACAATTGGCGACTGAAATTCATTTTGGCGACCGAATTTCAGTCGCCAATTTGGCGACTACCCAAAAATCAGTCGCCAAATTTAAAATATCGGTCGCCAAGTTTGATTCCCTTTTTAAAAAAGACAGTCGCCAAATTGGCGACTGATTTCAGTCGCCAATTTTAAAATCAGTCGCCAATTTGGCGACTAAATATATCAGTCGCCAAATTTCGGTCGCCTGTTTTAGTTTTTCTTGTAGTGAGACCAAGTGTATCGCCGTGGGGAGCACCAGTTCTTTTTGTGAAGAAGAAAGATGGGAGTTTGAGGTTATGCATAGACTATAGAGAGCTGAACCGAGTGACAGTGAAGAACAAGTATCCTTTGCCAAGGATAGATGACTTGTTTGATCAGTTGAGTGGTGCATCAGTCTTTTCCAAGATTGATTTGAGGTCCGGGTACCATCAGGTAAAGATTATAGAGATGGACATACCAAAGACAGCTTTCACGTCGAGGTATGGCCATTATGAGTATGTGGTGATGCCGTTTGGGTTATCTAATACACCGGCAGTGTTTATGGATTTGATGAATAGGATCTTCAGACAGTTTTTGGATAAGTTTGTGGTGGTGTTTATCGATGACATCTTAGTCTACTCTAAGACTAAGGAGGAGCATGAGGAGCATCTGAGGATTGTGTTGCAGACTCTGAGGGAGCATGAGTTATATGCTAAGCTATCCAAGTGCGAGTTCTGGTTAGAGAAAGTTGCTTTTCTGGGGCATGTGATCTCTAAGGAGGGAGTAGCTGTGGAACCAGCGAAGATTGAGGCAGTGACAAAGTGGGAAGCACCAAAGAATGTTGCTGAGATCAGGAGTTTTCTGGGTTTAGCTGGGTACTACAGACGGTTTGTGAAAGATTTCTCCAAGATAGCTAGACCTATGACAACGTTGATGAGAAAAGAGAACAGGTTTCGTTGGGATGAGAGTTGTGAGACGGCGTTCCAAACATTAAAGGAGCGTTTGACCACAGCTCCTATCTTAGCATTGCCTGAAGGGATTGAGAACTTTGAAGTTTATACAGATGCCTCAAAGAATGGGTTGGGATGTGTGTTGATGCAGAACGGTAAGGTGATTGCCTATGCTTCTAGGTAATTGAAGCCTTATGAGGAGAACTACCCTACTCATGATCTGGAGTTGGGTGCAGTGGTGTTTGCTCTCAAGATATGGAGACATTACCTTTATGGAGGAATCTTTAAGGTGTTTTCTGATCACAAGAGTCTCAAGTACATTTTCACTTAAAAGGAGTTAAACATGAGACAGAGGAGGTGGATGGAGCTGATTGGCGATTATGTCATGGAAATTATCTACCATGAAGGGAAGGCCAATGTTGTTGCAGATGCTTTGAGTAGGAAGAGTGTACATTCTTTGTGTACAGCTCTATCTTTGATGAGGTTGAGAGATGAGGTAGCGCAGTTTGGGATACATATGATGCAGAAAAGAGATGCCATGGGAGATGTGACAGTGCAGCTTGATCTTTATGAGGATATTCGAGGTAAACAGGCGTTGGATCCTAAGATGGTTGAGTGGAGAGCTGGAGTAGAGAAAGGGACAGTGTCTCGATTCTCTATTCAAACAGATGGTAGTTTGAGGTTTGACGGTAGGTGGTGTGTCCTTAAAGATGAGGAGTTGAAAAAGACTATCATGATAGAGGCACATTTCACACCATATTCAGTTCATCCAGGTGGATATAAGTTGTACAAGGATTCAAAGAACACGTTTTGGTGGCCTGGGATGAAGAAAGAGACAGCTGAGTTTGTGGCCCGTTGTTTGACATGCCAGAGAGTTAAAGGGGAACAACGACGACCACAAGGTAAGATTCAATCTTTAACGGTACCTGAGTGGAAGTGGGAGTCCATTTCTATGGATTTTATCGTGGGTTTGCCAAAGAGTCAACAGGGTAACAACATGATTTGGGTAATAGTGGATCGACTGACAAAGTCAGCTCACTTTGTTCCAATGAAAGATACATGGACTAAAGCACAATTGGCTATGGCCTATCGAAAGAATGTGCTTAAGTTACATGGAGTCCCTAAGGACATAGTGTCCGACGAGAGATGCGAGATTTATATCAAGGTTTTGGAAAGAGTTGCAGGAATCGTTGGGAACAACTTTGAAGATGAGTACTGACATTTCATCCTGCGACGGACGGACGAGCAGAGAACGATCAAAACTCTTGAGGTTATGTTACGAGCTTGTGTGATGGACTTTGGTGGTATCTGGGAACAGAGGTTGGATTTGATAAAGTTTTCTTACAACAACAGCTACCACACTAGTATTGGTATGGCACCGTTTGAGGCTTTGTATGGGAGGAGATGTAGGAGTCCGATTTGTTGGGACGATAGTGCTGAGGCAATGGTTTTAGGACCAGAGATGGTACATGAGATGGTTGAACAGATCAAGATGATCAGGGAACGGATGAGAGCAGCTCAGGATAGGCAAAAGAGTTATGCAGATCTACATCGCCGAGATATAGAGTTTCAGGTTGGGGACAAGGTTCTTCTGAAAGTGTCTCCTATGCGTGGGGTAATGAGATTTGGGAAGAAAGGCAAGCTTAGTCAGAAGTTTATCGGGCCTTATGATATCTTAGAGCGAGTTGGGGAACTTGCATATCGTCTGGCTTTACCAGCTGCGTTAGAGAGAGTGCATAATGTGTTTCATGTATCGCAGCTGCGGAAGTATGTGAGTGATCTGTCACATGTGTTAGAGGCATAGAGCTTAGAGCTAGATGAGTCCTTACCATATCTTGAGGTTCCTAAGCAGATTCTTGACCGAAAGGTTAGGAAGACTAGGAGTGGTGAGACAGTTTTGCTTAAGATCCTTTGGTCTAACCACGAGACTGAGGAAGCTACATGTGAGCCAGAGGAGGCCATGAAACAGCGTTACCCTTTCCTTTTTGATCAGGTATGTATGGTTATGGGGACGTAACCTTGTTTCTTTTAGGGGGGGGGGGGGGGTAGGAGATGATCGCGAAGAGTTTTTAAGAGTTTTTGTACCCTTTTGTATGTTGTGTCGGTATGTTTGTCGGAATGAGTTTGGGTTCGTAACATGTTTTATGACGAGTTTTGTTTTGGTTGTTGGGTCGGAAGTGTTGTGGGTGTATCTTTGTTTTGTGGTGGTTTGAACTTCGGAGACGAAGTTCTTTTTAAGGAGGGAAGACTGTAATACTCCGTATTTATGAGTCTCTGGGTACTCTATCGAGTAGGCCTTACTCTGTCGAGTAAGGGTGAGTTGCGTTTTAAAATAGTTTCTGACTTGTTGGGTACTCGATCGAGTAACTAAGATACTCGATCGAGTAAGGGGGCACTCGATCGAGTACCTTAGCTACTCGATCGAGTAGCCGGTTTATGGGGAGTTATTTCTCGGGTTTTGTTAATTATGCGATTAAGGTATATAATCTTTTCCGTCATTGTTCTAAACACTTTTCAAAACCTAAATTACTATCAAGAGAGATACCAAAGTACGTTCTTCACTTTAATCGCATTGTTAGGAAATCCCAGAGTTTGTAAGGTCGGATTTCATCGTTCGTTATACCGTTGAGATCCTTGCGTCGAGGGTAAGACCTATGTACCGTTTTTATAGTATTTCCTTTAAGTTGTTTAAACCCTAATATGGGGATTTGGGGGTTTTGTGTAGATTGTGATTTGGTAGTGTTTATGTGTTTGTATGATAGGAGGAGGTTTTGTAGAAAAGGCTTTTTGATACACCTGTTGAGACCGTCTGATAGTTGTGCTTTCCAGGTAGGATTTCCTACTCAGTATTAGTCCCATAATGTGATGTTGATGTGTTGTGGTTGATTGAATAATATAGTAATTGTATTGTGACGGTTGTTGTTTGTGATTGTTTGTCTCTGGTTCTCGAGACGCGTTCTCGGCTGAGTGGAGTCACTTACGGGAGTGGCTTCACGCCCTAGTTTCGCCCTTCGTGGAACCCGCCACGGAAGGGGATGTGCACATTAATGAACAAGTAAATCGCTCAATAAGATGAGCGGGGATTTGGTGGGTACGGCTGCGGTCCCCCACTGGCAGGGCTGGTCCAGTGGACAGTCGGTGATTGAGATTGGTGGGACTGATGTGATTGTGTGTGTGACGGTGTGAGATATCTGTTTATCGTATTGTTGATATATATAGATTGTGTGATTAGTACTGACCCCGTGTTGTTGTTTGTAAAACCTGCGGTGATCCATTCGGGGATGGTGAGCGATGAATTGAGCGAGTTTGAGTTGAGTCACATGGGATTTTGGGATGTGCCTTTGTCGACGATAGAAGTCTTCCGCTGTAGCTTAGTAGTTTAATAAACTTTGCATTTAGTTGATTAGACAGTTGGTTTGAGAACTTGTACCCGTATTTTGGGATTTGGCTTGATTTGTACTTTTCACTAAAGTTATACTATTAAATGTTGTTTCGTTATTGTCTTATGATTATCATGCCTCGGGTAACCGAGATGGTAGTATCCTTATACCTGAGTGGTCCTGGTAAGGCACTTGGAGTATGGGGGTGTTACACGGGTTGCCTCTCGGGTAGCGCTAGTTTCAGACAGGTCCCAGCTCGACTTTCTTTTCTTCATCAGCCATTCTAATTGAGCCCAGTCAAAACAGCTCAAGGTACGCAGCAGCCGGTCAAATAACTGCACATGTGCTACACAAAACTGTGAGTAGCACCATAATAAAGAAAGAGCATATGAAAGCAATAAAAAGTACCATCTCAGCCTAACAAATTTTCGATGATAAATACGGTGAAACTTTATAAGCTTATTTATCCAACTGGGAGGGGTGGAGTATTGAAATATATAGCATGAGTCATACGAGGCAATTTACTTTTAGTCAGAGCAATAATCATGAAATCATATTTAATTACCTCACGTCAGTCGCTCCTAACGTCGGAATTATTGATAAAAGAATGTATTACCTCTTCCGTGCTAAAAGCGTTCTCTAACTCAGCTACCTTCTCGTTACCCACCTTTGTGGGTTCTATCCCATAAATCGCAGCCTCTAAAGCATCCAACTCGGCTTTGAAAATTGGGGATTCACCATAACCATTGTCTTCGCCCATATCGTCATCCAAAACGGACCAAAGTGGCATAGCAATGCTCTTCGTAGCCATATCACTCAATCAAGAATGCATATTGCTCGATCGAGGAGGTTCTTCATACAATTCACTCAATCGAACAAGGTAAGGTGTTCGATCGAGGTCCTCTTCTTCAGCAATACTCGATCGAACAGTGTGGTGTGCTCAATCGAGGTCTTCCTCATACAAACCGTTCAATCGAGTGGCATGTTCTGCTCGATAGAATTCCGCCTCATAGAATTCACTCGATCGAACATGGTGGGTTGTTCGATCGAGCGTTTGATGCTGAATCGTAGTGAAGTGCTTGAGAAATGCTTCGTGCTCTTAAATTTCCGATTCGTACAAATCTTCTTCATCAATAGGCAGCTCAGGTTCTTCATAGGAAGGACCGCTCTTGGTAAAAATAGCAAGTACCTCCTCTGAATGCCTATAATCCATCTCGGTAGCTAATTGAGCTATTTGAGATTCAAATAGCTTATCACGAACTTCCCTAGCTTTGCGGATTCTTGCACTAGAAGTGAAAATGCCTTCACTAAGGATTTCAATTCAGAAATCTCCTTTATATTCTCTTCAATGGGAGGAAGGGTTTGTTGTTGCGGGGGCCAGATAAACGGAGGCTTTTGACAGCCTCGTTGCTGAAGCGGATATGGTGGAAAATATACAAAGGAATGAGTGGCTTGCCTATGCTGCCTAAACGCATAGACTTCCTCGTTCCCCGCTAGACAAATAACAGCATTGTGCCCCGCAGCACCACATCTCTCACAGTAAACCACCTGTTGCGCCATAGGATGGAACATAGGTGGAAGATCAAAGGTACTCAAGCCTTCCCTTTGATGATCATTTACCTATATTTGTCTAGGTAGGACCTGTAGGGCCTATCAAAACAACATTAGAGAAAAAGATGAGAACTGCCTCAAGGAATAAATCCCTTGAGGCTAAAAACAGACAAAAATAAACAAGCAAATAAAATAGTTGCCTCCCCGGCAACGGCGATAAAATTTGATACCGTCGTTTAGTACCAAAAATAAATACCTAAGTACTACTAACAGAAATCAGCGGTAAGTAGGGTCGATCTCCATAGGGAGGCGGTCACTATCTACTCGTTAATTCAGTCTGTCTACGGTCACAATTTGGGGATTTGAGTAATTTAACTAAACTAATGAAGGCAAGGTAAGGGATGAAGTAAGAGAGAAATCAAAAAGAGAGAAAAATGCCAGGATGTCGGGTTATCATGATAGATGCACAGCTCAGCTAAACATAGGTCAGTCGATCTAATGTGAGAAGGGTAAAGGAAAGGTCCTTCCGGTCCGCTATCCGCCCTAAAATACAACTAGCTTAGCTTCCGCCCTCACTAGTGTAGTCTATTGCTCATAACGGGTCTATTCATTCCAATATTCCGATCTAGAATTGAACTTAACCAGATTAACTAGTTCATTTGCATGCATTCAACCAAACGATTATAATAAAATTGTTAATGAAACAATTCTCACATAAAATCTCCTAACCAATTAAAGCATCATCGCTATACTACCATGACTCCCCTTAATCCTAGCATTAGGGAATTAGCTACGCATAAATATAAATAAAGCAAGAACAAGAGATGAAGAAATAATAACCATTGCAAATTAAAGAGAGTAAAGAGAGAATTACTAGTTAAGATCCGGAGTAAAGAGAGGCAAGAACAAAGTAGCAGCAATTAAGAGATAAAAACAGTGTTTAAGAGTGTATGAGATGATTATTAACCTAATGACGACTTCCTTTATATAGGAAAGTGTTTAATAACATAAAATAAACCTAACACGGAATAATAATCCCGAGTATATAAACTAGTCACTCGATCGAGCAACTTTATATCACTCGAACGAACAAATCCAATCTAAAACCTCTTGATCGAGGACTTTAGGTACTCGATCGAACACTTATCAAAAAGGCACATTCGATCGAGTAGAAAAAGGAGTCGATCGAACACTATAGTACTCGATCGAGTACTTTCAGTAAGACAATTCGCTTTCGCAAGACTTTGAACTTCAAACGGCCGCCATTTCTGCGTTACTTGGGCAAACAGAGCGTTTCTACTAGCTTTGGAAAGCTAAGAGGACAAGATTTTATCTATAATTGAAATTACCTGAAAATCAGTTGTAGAACTCGAGATATGGCTCTTCAAAGTAGGCACTAGTATTTTGATGTTCTTCCTTTGCTCGCCTAACTATCTTACTTCTTTGCGCATCATAATTAGTAGTTTTCAAGCTCCAACTCAACTCATCTCCTAAATTAATGCATAGAGACATGTTTTTAGGCTTGATTATGCTCCTCTCTGGTTCATACCTGCAAATAATACAAGACAAACCAAAGTAGCCTATTCGGGGACATTTGTAGCTAAACACTACAAAATATGCATAAAGATGCGTGAAAATATGGTACAAAAAGTCTATATAAAATGTACGCAGTTGCATTTAGTTGATTAGACAGTTGGTTTGTGAACTTGTACCCGTATTTTGGGATTAGGCTTGATTTGTACTTTTCACTAAAGTTATACTATTAAATGTTGTTTCGTTATTGTCTTATGATTATCATGCCTCGGGTAACCGAGATGGTAGTATCCTTATACCTGAGTAGTCCTGGTAAGGCACTTGGAGTATGGGGGTGTTACAAATGGTATCAGAGCGACGATCCTGAAACCTGTAACCAATAAATCTAATGAATATAGGGAGTCAATTAAAATGAACTCGGGGTAAAGGTTGTAGGAGCTAATGCAAAGGCTTGGGAGACGTCCTGAAGTCGCGAACTTGCCCTACAATTTTGAACCGGTCACATGGGGGGTGTATGTCCAGGTCGTATGCGTTGTTTGTTAGCTTGTGTGTGGATGTGATGAAGTATGTGTAATTGTTGGATGTTTGGAGTAGAAAGTTGAGAATGTGAAAGAAAGATTGATGAGATATATAGAACTGTTGTTGGAATGAGAAGCATGATGGATGTTTACTATGTGGCGTTTAATAACATGATAGAGTTATTTCGTTGATCTTATGAAGAGTTGTGTAGCATTATATGCTTAGTTATGATATAATGTTGGGATATGATATAACATGCGGGTAGCGTTTTTGAGTTAGCATGACTCGATCGAGTGGGACTGACTTGATCGAGTGGGTATTTGATGATTTTGAATCCAGAATCGTGTTTTTGGGCACTCGATCGAGTACCTCGGGCACTCGATCGAGTAGGGGGTCACTCAATCGAGTAGCCGGGCTATTCGGTCGAGTATGTTAGAGGTCAAAAGGTCTGTTTTGGGTCTGGAGTCGGGGCACTCGATCGAGTATGTTGGGCACTCGATCGAGTAGCCTGCTACTTGATCGAGTAGGTTTGGGAACTCGATCGAGTATGTCCTGGGCAGCTTGCCTTCGTGTTTTGAGGTTTTGGTACGTATGTTTATATCCACCCCTTTTCTGATATAGTTTCAAGATGCCGCCCAAGAAGAATGCTTTGTATGCGAGAGCTCAGCTTATGAACATAGATGATATTGTTAAGATGTTGGAGCATCAGGATGCTCTTACGGAGGCTTTAAAGATGGTGGGAAAGGATAAGGAGAAGGAGGTTGATCACTCTAAAATCAGCCTCTATATAGCGAGGTTTAACCCAAAAGAGTACAAGGGGGTTGGGGAGCCTAACCTTCTTGATAACTGGCATAGAGAGATGGAGAACATACTAGATTTGGTTCACTGTCCTGATGAGATGAGAGTAGAACAAGCTGCGTTCTACCCGAGGGAAGCGGTGGCAAGTGGTGGGATACGGTGAAAGTGAGTGCTAAGGAGTTGTATGCGAACCAAGGTTTACCTGCTATACCTTGGGAAGAGTTTCGTAAGGCTATGAGAAAAGAGTTTGTACCGGAGCATGTGAGGAGTAAGTTGAGGGAGGAGTTCGATGGGTTTAAGATGACATCTGACATGTCTGTGGCCGAGTATTACAGGCAGTTTAATGAGAAGTCAAGGTATGCTGAGGATATGGGTTTGAGTTAGGAGAACCGGCCTGGCGCTGAGGTTTGAGAGGGGTTTGACCACTAAGATCATGGATAAGTTACCCGTGGGAATCCTTACTGACGTTAAGGAAGCTTATGAGAGAGCTGGAAGAGCTGAGAGGTTAGTAGAGATGGCTCAGGAGAGAGTGGGTGTTGAGAAAAGAAAGTCTGAGAGTGAGGGTGGTGGCCAATCTAGTCACAAGAAAGGCAACCACAATCAAACTAGAGTGTTTTCTTCTGGGTCAGGGTTCAGTGCTGAGGCTTCCTTTGGGCGTGGCCGTGGAAGTGTTAGTGGTAGTTGGGGAATGACCTGCTATAGTTGTGGTGGCGTAGGCCACAAGAGACATGAGTGCACAAGTGCACCTGGAACTTTCCAGAGACCTGCGCAGAGCTATGCGAGCAATAGACCGACTGGATCATGGTCAAACCGGGGAGGTCAGAGCTATCAGAGTGGAGGTAACCGCAACGGCGGTAATTCTTATCAGAAACCCCCGACGAACAACAACAACAATCAAGGGTCGGGTGCTAAGCCGACCACATCAGCCCAAAGACTTTGTCCGGGGAGGTGGACAGAAGACCGATGGAAAGCTGTTCATGATGGAGAAAAAGGTGAAGATGATGCACACGTTATCACTGGTACTTTTCTTGTTAACGGTATTCATACCTTTGTTTTGTTTGATTCGGGGGCGTCTCAGTCGCTTGTATCTTCGAGTCATGTTAAACGGTTGGGTTTGAGGGTATATGAGTCTGTTAGTGAGGAAGTTTTTATACCTTCGAGTGAGTCTGTATCATGTGGGAGGTTATATAGGGATGTACCTATGATAGTTGGGCAAGTTGATCTACCTGTAGACTTACTAGAGTTTCCTTTTAACAGTTTTGAGATGATAGTTGGGATGGATTGGTTGGGAAAGTATAAAGCTAAGATAGACTGTCATCAAAAGAAAGTGTCTTTAAGAGGTCCTAAGGGCGTTAGTGTATCTTATCGTGGGTTTCTGGTCAAACCCAAAGTTAAGTTGATTGCAGCTGTTACTTTGAAGTCTTATCTGAGGAAGGGATGTCCTTTGATCTTGTGCCATGTGAGAGATGACCGGATAGAGAGTCCGACAGTTGATCAGATACCAGTGGTGGGAGAGTTTGAGGATGTGTTTCCGGAGGAGATTCCGGGGTTGCCACCGAAGAGAGAGATAGATTTCACAGTTGAGTTGAAACCGGGGACGGGGCCAATCTCTAAGGCACCGTACCGGATGGGTCCTAAGGAGATGGAGGAGCTTAGGAAGCAGTTAGATGATCTGATAGAGAAGGGATACACTAGACCAAGTGTATCGCCGTGGGGAGCACCAGTTCTTTTTGTGAAGAAGAAAGATAGGAGTTTGAGGTTGTGCATAGACTATAGAGAGCTGAACCGAGTGACAGTGAAGAACAAGTATCCTTTGCCAAGGATAGATGACTTGTTTGATCAGTTGAGTGGTGCATCAGTCTTTTCCAAGATTGATTTGAGGTCGGGGTACCATCAGGTGAAGATTAGAGAGATGGACATACCAAAGACAGCTTTCACGTCGAGGTATGGCCATTATGAGTATGTGGTGATGCCGTTTGGGTTATCTAATACACCGGCAGTGTTTATGGATTTGATGAATAGGATCTTCAGACAGTTTTTGGATAAGTTTGTGGTGGTGTTTATCGATGACATCTTAGTCTACTCCAAGACTAAGGAGGAGCATGAGGAGCATCTGAGGATTGTGTTGCAGACTCTGAGGGAGCATGAGTTATATGCTAAGCTGTCCAAGTGCGAGTTCTGGTTAGAGAAAGTTACTTTTCTGGGGCATGTGATCTCTAAGGAGGGAGTAGCTGTGGATCCGGCGAAGATTGAGGCAGTGACAAAGTGGGAAGCACCAAAGAATGTTGTTGAGATCAGGAGCTTTCTGGGTTTAGCTGGGTACTACAGACGGTTTGTGAAAGATTTCTCCAAGATAGCTAAACCTATGACAGCGTTGATGAGAAAAGAGAACAGGTTTCGTTGGGATGAGAGTTGTGAGACGGCGTTCCAAACATTAAAGGAGCGTTTGACCACGGCTCCTATCTTAGCATTGCCTGAAGGGATTGAGAACTTTGAGGTTTATACAGATGCCTCAAAGAATGGGTTGGGATGTGTGTTGATGCAGAACGGTAAGGTGATTGCCTATGCTTCTAGGCAATTGAAGCCTTATGAGGAGAACTACCCTACTCATGATCTGGAGTTGGGTGCAGTGGTGTTTGCTCTCAAGATATGGAGACATTACCTTTATGGAGCAATCTTTAAGGTATTTTCTGATCACAAGAGTCTCAAGTACATTTTCACTCAAAAGGAGTTGAACATGAGACAGATGAGGTGGATGGAGTTGATTGGTGATTATGTCATGGAAATTATCTACCATGAAGGGAAGGCCAATGTTGTTGTAGATGCTTTGAGTAGGAAGAGTGCACATTCTTTGTGTACAGCTCTATCTTTGATGAGGTTGAGAGATGAGGTAGCGAAGTTTGGGATACATATGATGCAGAAAGGAGATGCCATGGGAGATTTGACAGTGCAGATTGATCTTTATGAGGATATTCGAGGTAAACAGGCGTTGGGTCCTAATATGGTTGAGTGGAGAGCTGGAGTAGAGAAAGGGACAGTGTCTCGATTCTCTATTCATACAGATGGTAGTTTGAGGTTTGACGGTAGGTGGTGTGTCCCTAAAGATGAGGATTTGAAAAAGACTATCATGACAGAGGCACATTGCACACCATATTCAGTTCATCCAGGTGGATAGAAGTTGTACAAGGATTTAAAGAACACGTTTTGGTGGCCTGGGATGAAGAAAGAGACACTGAGTTTGTGGCCCGTTGTTTGACATGCCAGAGAGTTAAAGGGGAACAGCGACGACCACAAGGTAAGATTCAGTCTTTAACGGTACCTGAGTGGAAGTGGGAGTCCATTTCTATGGATTTTATCGTGGGTTTGCCAAAGAGTCAACAGGGTAACAACATGATTTGGGTAATAGTGGATCGACTAACAAAGTCAGCTCACTTTGTTCCAATGAAATATACATGGACTAAAGCACAATTGGCTATGGCCTATCGAAAGAACGTGCTTAAGTTACATGGAGTCCCTAAGGACATAGTGTCTGATAGAGATGCGAGATTTATATCAAGGTTTTGGAAAGATTTGCAGGAATCGTTGGGAACAACTTTGAAGATGAGTACAGCATTTCATCCTGCGAAAGACGGACAGACAGAGAGAACGATCAAAACTCTTGAGGATATGTTACGAGCTTGTGTGATGGACTTTGGTGGTAGCTGGGAACAGAGGTTGGATTTGATAGAGTTTTCTTACAACAACAGCTACCACACTAGTATTGGTATGGCACCGTTTGAGGCTTTGTATGGGAGGAGATGTAGGAGTCCAATTTGTTGGGACGATAGTGCTGAGGCAGTGGTTTTAGGACCAGAGATGGTACATGAGATGGTTGAACAGATCAAGATGATCAGGGAACGGATGAGAGCAGCTCAGGATAGGCAAAAGAGTTATGCAGATCTACATCGCCGAGATATAGAGTTTTAGGTTGGGGACAAGGTTCTTCTGAAAGTGTCTCCTATGCTTGGGGTAATGAGATTTGGGAAGAAAGGCAAGCTGAGTCAGAAGTTTATCGGGCCTTATGAGATCTTAGAGCGAGTTGGGGAAGTTGCATATCGTTTGGCTTTACCAGCTGCGTTAGAGAGAGTGCATAATGTGTTTCATGTATCGCAACTTCGGAAGTATGTGAGTGATCTGTCACATGTGTTAGAGGCAGAGAGCTTAGAGCTAGATGAGTCCTTATCATATCTTGAGGTTCCTAAGCAGATTCTTGACCGAAAGGTTAGGAAGACTAGGAGTGGTGAGACAGTTTTGCTTAAGATCCTTTGGTCTAACCACGAGACCGAGGAAGCTACATGGGAGCCAGAGGAGGCCATGAAAGAGCGTTACCCTTTCCTTTTTGATCAGGTATGTATGGTTACGGGGACGTAACCTTGTTTCTTTTAGGGGGGTAGGAGATGATCGCGAAGAGTTTTTAAGAGTTTTTGTACCCTTTTGTATGTTGTGTCGGTATGTTTGTCGGGATGAGTTTGGGTTAGTAACATGTTTTATGTCGAGTTTTGTTTTGGTTGTTGAGTCGGAAGTGTTGTGGGTGTATCTTTGTTTTGTGGTGGTTTGAACTTCGGGGACGAAGTTCTTTTTAAGGAGGGAAGACTGTAATACTCCGTATTTATGAGTCTCTGGGTACTCTATCGAGTAGGCCTTACTCTGTCGAGTAAGGGTGAGTTGCGTTTTAAAATAGTTTCTGACTTTTTGGGTACTCGATCGAGTAACTAAGATACTCGATCGAGTAAGGGGGCACTCGATCGAGTACCTTAGCTACTTGATCGAGTAGCCGGTTTACGGGGAGTTATTTCTCGGGTTTTGTTAATTATGCGATTAAGGTATATAATCTTTTCCGTCATTGTTCTAAACACTTTTCAAAACCTAAATTACTGTCAAGAGAGATACCAAAGTACGTTCTTCACTTTAATCGCATTGTTAGCAAATCCCAGAGTTTGGAAGGTCGGATTTCATCGTTCGTTATACCGTTGAGATCCTTGCGTCGAGGGTAAGACCTATGTACCATTTTTATAGTATTTCCTTTAAGTTGTTTAAACCCTAATATGGGGATTTGGGGGTTTTGTGTAGATTGTGATTTGGTAGTGTTTATGTGTTTGTATGATAGGAGGAGGTTTTGTAGAAAAGGCTTTTTGATACAATTTTGTTGAGACAAATCGATAGTTGTGCTTTCCGGGTAGGATTTCTACTCAAGTATTAGTCCCATAATGTGATGTTGATGTGTTGTGGTTGATTGAATAATATAGTAATTGTATTGTGACGGTTGTTGTTTGTGATTGTTTGTCTCTGGTTCTCGAGACGCGTTCTCGGCTGAGTGGAGTCACTTGCGGGAGTGGCTTCACGCCCTAGTTTCGCCCTTCGTGGAACCCGCCACGGAAGGGGATGTGCACATTAATGAACAGGGAAATCGCTCAATATGATGAGCGGGGATTTGGTGGGTACGGTGCGGTCCCCCCTGGCGGTGGTCCAGTGGACGATCGGTGATTGAGATTGGTGGGGACTGATGTGATTGTGTGTGTGACGGTGTGAGATATCTGTTTATCATATTGTTGATATATATAGATTGTGTGATTAGATCGACCCCGTGTTGTTGTTTGTAAAACTGCGGTGATCCATTCGGGGATGGTGAGCAAGAATGTGAGCGAGTTTGAGTTGAGTCGCATGGGATTGCTTTGGGATGTGCCACTGTCGACGATAGAAGTCTTCCGCTGTAGCTTAGTAGTTTAATAAACTTTGCATTTAGTTGATTAGACAGTTGGTTTGAGAACTTGTACCCGTATTTTGGGATTTGGCTTGATTTGTACTTTTCACTAAAGTTATACTATTAAATCTTGTTTCGTTATTGTCTTATGATTATCATGCATCGGGTAACCGAGATGGTAGTATCCTTATACCTGAGTGGTCCTGGTAAGGCACTTGGAGTATGGGGGTGTTACACGGGTTGCCTCCCGGGTAGCGCTAGTTTCAGACAGGTCCCAGCTTGACTTTCTTTTCTTCATCGGCCATTCTAATTGAGCCCAGTCAAAACAGATCAAGGTACGCAGCAGCCGATCAAATAACTGCGCATGTGCTACACAAAACTGTAAGTAGCACCATAATAAAGAAAGAGCATATGAAAGCAATAAAAAGTACCATCTCAGCCTAACAAATTTTCGATGATAAATACGGTGAAACTTTATAAGCTTATTTATCCAACTGGGAGGGGTGGAGTATTGAAATATATAGCATGAGTCATACGAGGTAATTTACTTTTAGTCAGAGCAATAATCATGAAATCATATTTAATTACCTCAGGTCGGTCGCTCCTAACGTCGGAATCATTGATAAAAGAATGTATTACCTCTTCCGTGCTAAAAGCGTTCTCTAACTCAGCTACCTTCTCGTTACCCACCTTTGTGGGTTCTATCCCGTAAATCGCAGCCTCTAAAGCATCCAACTCGGCTTTGAAAATGGGGGATTCGCCATAACCATTGTCTTCGCCCATATCGTCATCCAAAACGGACCAAAGTGGCATAGCAATGCTCTTCGTAGCCATATCACTCGATCAAGAATGCATATTGCTCGATCGAGGAGTTTCTTCATAAAATTCACTCAATCGAACAAGGTAAGGTGTTCGATCGAGGTCCTCTTCTTCAGCAATACTCGATCGAACAGTGTGGTGTGTTCAATCGAGGTCTTCCTCATACAAACCGTTCAATCGAGTGGCATGTTCTGCTCGATCGAATTCCTCCTCATAGAATTCACTCGATCGAACATGGTGGGTTGTTCGATCGAGCATTTGATGCTGAATCGTAGTGAAGTGCTTGAGAAATGCTTCGTGCTCTTAAATTTCCGATTCGTACAAATATTCATCATCAATAGGCAGCTCAGGTTCTTCATAGGAAGGACCGCTCTTGGTACAAATAGCAAGTACCTCCTCTGAATGCCTATAATCCATCTCGGTAGCTAATTGAGCTATTTGAGATTCAAATAGCTTATCACGAACTTCCCTAGCTTTGCGGATTCTTGCACTAGAAGTGAAAATGCCTTCACCAAGGATTTCAATTCAGAAATCTCCTTTATATTCTCTTCAACGGGAGGAAGGGTTTGTTGTTGCGGGGGCCAGATAAACGGAGGCTTTTGACAGCCTCGTTGCTGAAGCGGATATGGTGGCAAATATACAAAGGAATGAGTGGCTTGCCTATGCTGCCTAAACGCATAGACTTCCTCGTTCCCCGCTAGACAAATAACAGCATTGTGCCCCGTAGCACCACATCTCTCACAGTAAACCACCTGTTGCGCCATAGGATGGAACATAGGTGGAAGATCAAAGGTACTCAAGCCTTCCCTTTGATGATCATTTACCTATATTTGTCTAAGTAGGACCTGTAGGGCCTATCAAAACAACACTAGAGAAAAAGATGAGAACTGCCTCAAGGAATAAATCCCTTGAGGCTAAAAACAGACAAAAATAAACAAGCAAATAAAATAGTTGCCTCCCCGGCAACGGCGATAAAATTTGATACCGTCGTTTAGTACCAAAAATAAATACCTAAGTACTACTATTTGAAGTCAGCGGTAAGTAGGGTCGATCTCCACAGGGAGGCGGTCACTATCTACACGTTAATTCAGTCTGTCTACGGTCACAATTTGGGGATTTGAGTAATTTAACTAAACTAATGAAGGCAAGTAAGGGATGAAGTAAGAGAGAAATCAAAAAGAGAGAAAAATGTCAGGATGTCGGGTTATCATGATAGATGCACAGGTCAGCTAAACATAGGTCAGTCGATCTAATGTGAGAAGGGTAAAGGAAAGGTTCTTCCGGTCCGCTATCCGCCCTAAAATACAACTAGCTTAGCTTCCGCCCTCACTAGTGTAGTCTATTGCTCATAACGGGTCTATTCATTCCAATATTCCGATCTAGAATTGAACTTAACCAGATTAACTAGTTCATTTGCATGCATTCAACCAAACGATTATAATAAAATTGTTAATGAAACAATTCTCACATAAAATCTCCTAACCAATTAAAGCATCATCGCTATACTACCATGACTCCCCTTAATCCTAGCATTAGGGAATTAGCTACGCATAAATATAAATAAAGCAAGAACAAGAGATGAAGAAATAATAACCATTGCAAATTAAAGAGAGTAAAGAGAGAATTACTAGTTAAGATCCGGAGTAAAGAAAGGCAAGAACAAAGTAGCAGCAATTAAGAGATAAAAACAGTGTTTAAGAGTGTATGAGATGATTATTAACCTAATGACGACTTCCTTTATATAGGAAAGTGTTTAATAACATAAAATAAACCTAACACGGAATAATAATCCCGAGTATATAAACTAGTCACTCGATCGAGCAACTTTATATCACTCGAACGAACAAATCCAATCTAAAACCTCTTGATCGAGGACTTTAGGTACTCGATCGAACACTTATCAAAAAGGCACATTTGATCGAGTAGAAAAAGGAGTCGATCGAACACTATAGTACTCGATCGAGTACTTTCTAGCGCACAATTCCTTCTTCGCGCACTGAACTTCAAACGGCCGCCATTTCTTCGTTACTTGGGCAAACAGAGCGTTTCTGCTGGCTTTGGAAAGCTAAGAGGACAAGATTTTATCTATAATTGAAATTACCTGAAAATCTGTTGTAGAACTCGAGATATGGCTCTTCAAATTAGGCACTAGTATTTTGATGTTCTTCCTTTGCTCGCCTAGCTATCTTACTTCTTTGCGCATCATAATTAGTAGTTTTCAAGCTCCAACTCAACTCATCTCCTAAATTAATGCATAGAGACATGTTTTTAGGCTTGATTATACTCCTCTCTGGTTCATACCTGCAAATAATACAAGACAAACCAAAGTAGCCTATTCGGGGACATTTGTAGCTAAACACTGCAAAATATGCATAAAGACGCGTGAAAATATGGTACAAAAAGACTATATAAAATGTACGCATCAAGCTACAATCACATTCTCGTTACGCATAGCCTTTTACTTGCATTCTCCATAATCTCCCGGTTCATTATGGTGTGAATGGAAAGGTTTTAAACCCTAATTTTGGGTGGTTGACGCAAATGCTTCATGACTCCGGTTTCACCGCGGTTAAAAAAGTGTACCCTTTGTCTACACACAAGCAAGGTTTTTTAGGCTTCACTTTTATCGTGTTTGACGAAGCCAACTGCCATGATAGTTTTCGTCAGGCAAGAAATAGATTTACGGGGGAAGATGCGGGGAAAGAGGACTTCTATTCGGACGATAAACAACAAGGCTCTTATCTATGGGTTGCGACCCATCTTGATCATCATCTGCAGAAACATTGCAGGAAGCATTACATTCTTGCCACCGTGCCAATGTCATGGGAGAAAGAGGCCATTCCACCTGCGCTTCTCGGTGATAATGAAGGGCTGATCTGCGACTTGATCTATACCGAAATTCATAATGAGTATCCTAATACTTCATCGGATTCTAATAATTAAGTCTTTAATTATTATCTGGCATTGTAAGTTGTACTTGGATTATGGTGGTGGTTTGAATTAAAGTTTAATTACTTATGTTTTTTTTACGTTTTTTTTTACCCCATCCTCTGGAATTCAGAGACAATATCACCATAAAAATATCAAACTTTTATTATAATGACTTAGGTTTTTAGGAGTACATTAAAATATCAAGCGAAAAAAAAATCGCGTAAAACAAGCGTTGACAAACGTGAAAAAGCAAATGTGTAGTGTGGAGTTGAATAGAGGGAATATGTTTTTTGTTACCCCATCCTCTGGAATTCAGAGACAATATCACCATATACGTCTCTTTCACCTTCAGCCAAATCCACACAGTCGTTTTCCCATTCCAACGGCAGTGTCCCCTACTCCGCAATGCGACTTTAGCGGTGCAGAATCGGAAGTAGTAGGAGACGGTCAGATTCATTCACAACACATAAATATGGGCCTACCCGCTGATCATCGTGATCAAACCAGAGGCTCGAAAAGTCATTATTATAGAATGCCCGCTCAAGTTTGCGAGCCTGACGAAAGCATTCCCGCTCCTCATCCCCGCCAAACTCGATGAGGGCGCACCTTCCGAAGCCATCATACGCATCATTGTCTGGGTAGATAGTTTGAACCAAATTAAATATAGCTAACCGAATCAAACCTATTAACCAATCAAGGCTATACGAGAGTATAGCCTTTCCATGCCCGTCCTCTGTATACTGGAGATTGTAAATGATGCACATAAAGGGTTTAGTGTACATAAATCTGTTTGGGGTCCTGCAGGAGGTTCACACGATGGTTCATCATCATCATCATCATCATCATCATCGGATGAATAATATGAACCACTATAAGTTGATGAACTTGACGACATAATCGATGTGAAAAATTAATGGAGGACTTAACAAGTTAAGAATTGGAAAGTGCAAATGGTACAAGTTAAGATTGTGAAAACTATAATTATACTTATAATTAGTTTGGGTTGTAGTGGACACGGTCTAATAAGATAGTAAGAATTGGAACCGGTATAATAATAAGATAAGAATTGGAAACTTAAGAATTAAGAATTGGAAAATGGAAACGATACAAGTTAAATAAGAATCGTCAACTCTACCGTGTTAAACATATTAGCTTACAAGGGTCATCAAAAAACCGTTGCCAATTAGTAAAAAAACAATGGCTATCAAAAAACCGTTGTCCAAATAGTAAGAAAAAAGCGGTTATCAAAAAACCATTGTCCAATGACTAAAAACACAACGGTATTGATTTGACTAATGCATGCCTTGTAATTTTTACTTTTTCTGATTCAAAGTTGCAATATTGCGTGTTTGACCATATGTACAACATAAAATGATAACGGTTATTTGTTAAGCCATTATCTTTTACACATATCAACAACGGTTGGACAGAATCCATTTTAAAAAAAATTGTTTAATTATCTGTGATTTTATAATGTTTGTAATTTGACTAATGCATGCCCAGACGCCCTTTAATTTTTTCTTTTTCTGATTCAAAGTTGCAGTATTGATTGTTTGACCGTATGTATAACACAAAATGATAACGGTTCTTTGTTAAGCCGTTATCATATTTCATATATCAACAACGGTTATTGTAAATTCGTTGTCATATTACACCATTAAACAACGGTTTTTCTTATAACCGTTGTAAATAGAGATCCACTGTGAAAACTAAAAAGTTTGTGGTTTTACCAATGCATGTCGTATTATTATTGTTTGTTTGACCATTATTCACCTCATGCATGCATGCACAATTAATATAGGTTTGAATGTAACGTATGGATGAAATTAATCTAATTAATTATAGCTTTATTATACTATAAATAGCATCACATTTCTAGAAAAAATAAGAATCGTTTTATTATTACTAACCTTTCTACTTCACTTTTTAAATAATCTACATATACATACATATTATAATTAAAAGAATGTCGTCGTCTTCATCACTCGCAGTCGCACCTCCTCAGCAATCGGTAACCCGCAATATCAACTTGATTACGTGCATAATTCACAATCTCCCAGTCATACGCAATGCTGCTGGGAAGCCAGCTTCTAAGTCTCTTAACTCATTGAGGGACATCTTCATTGAGAATGGGTTTTCAAATATTAGGGCAATCCACCCAGCTTGGATTTCTGGTCGTGGGTTTCTTGGATATGCTCTGATCGTGTTTCGAGGGGATGGTCTTGACGATTTTCGCCAAGCAAAACAACTCGCTGCAAGGTATGCATCACGTGACCATCAAAGGGACAAAAGTGACTTTTATGGCGACGACCCTAAGGATCGTTATGTACACGCTGGGCCTTAGTTATGGGCTGCCACCGCTGAGGACGCTCTCTGATGAGGAGGTTCATTCCGTACAGTTTTATTAATGTATCGAAATAATGGGAAGACGAAGAAGTGCCTCATTTTGATCATTGTCTTGATGCCGATGTAGTACGCTTGATTTATAATCAAGTTTATCCTCAGTACCCACCTCCTAGTCAAACTCATGTTAGGGTGTTTGATTAATGTACTAATTAGTTAGCTGTTTGTTTTTGTTGTTTTTTTATTTTTATTGTGTTTCCTTTTTTTTTTTCCTTGTTGTGCTGTTTTTTTTTTTTGCGTCATTGTATAATATGCTTGTTTTAATATATACTTCTACTCTTTATTACATGCAAATGCTTATTAACATAGATTTTAAATAACTTGCGTACAGACAAATAAATGAAACAATAACATATAATATAATGACAACGGTAGTACATAAGAACCGTGTTAGAATATAAATACCTCTAAAAATAAATGGAAATTGGAAGATATTAATAAGATAATTACAACGGTTCTTATAAGAACCGTGTTAAATTATGCAATTGCTGAATAACATATTTTAAGTAACCTTCTTTATTTCTTCTCTCTCTCTCTCTCTCTCTCTCTCTCTCTCTTATTACTTAAATTATGTCAAGTGGTAGCTCTTGTTCTTCCTCTATTTCAACAAGGACATGTAATTGCTCAGTTCCGGCAGCATTGCGGACTTCTTGGACTTTGAAAAATTCGGGAAGAAAGTTTCTTACTTGCAAATTCTATAATCCCGAGACTAAAATGCGTGGATGCAATTACTTCAAGTAGAATGATGAACCAATGACTGAGTGGCAGAGGAAGGTTATAAACAGGTTAGTGAATGAGAAAAAGAGCATGGATATCGAGATTACTCAAGTGAGAAGTATACTATGTCAACTTGAAGAATCGAAGCGGGGATGACAATGAAATATTGAAGGCAAAAGAAGAATGCAAGAAGTTAACCATGGATATCGTAGAACTCAAAAATAATGAGGCGTGCCTTAAGTTAATTATCAAATTTCTTCTTCTAATTGTTATTTACCTATTTTATTATGTATGGTGGTAGTTTGTACTCTTTATGTGTAAACTTGTAATCCTATAAATTAACAGAAATAAGCAATATTTTCTAAGAAACATATTGTAATTAGCTGGTATATACCAAATGATGCTTTGTTTCTTGGCGGTAAAATTAAACACAATGAAATATAAAATAAAACGGTTATACCCAAACCGTTGTTCAGGACGTATACAATTATAACGGTTCAGGCCAGGCCGTTGTTATGTATATAAAAATGATGCTTTATTTCTTGGCGGGAAAATCAAACAACATGAAAATATTATAGACAACGGTTATTTCTAACCCGTTATAGATAGTACTAATCAGTTACGGTTTCAAACAAAATCGTTGTCTATTTGGGAACAAAATAGAACGGTTTTTCTTATATCGTGTTTCTTACTTTCTAATAAACAAGGTCTTGCAAGTGTTGTATTATTCACACATATATACTTTGAGCTTCCCCTCCCCCACATAATATCCTCAAACATTGAGCTTCCCCTCAACCACCAGCCTACCCTATCGTCGTCGCAGTCATCGTCATCATCGTTATTGCCGCCTCCAGATCAATCCGGATTCTCCTCTTTAAAGAAGTAATAAACCCTCCTCTCTAGATATTTATTTGTTATTATAAGTATACATTGTTATTATTTGTTTATTAATTTCTGCTTTAGTTATGGTCCAAAAGCGGAAAAGAAACGATGGAAATGCGTCAGGCGACAACTCAGGTGATGAGAATAATTTGCAACACACTGCGAGTCGAATGCGCCACAAGGTTTCCCTAGAAGCAATAAATTCAAAGATACATAATCCTTTACAGTGGGATAAAGATACGGGGCTGTCATATGGTGAGTATGTCGGGTATTTTGCGAGTTGGATTGGTTGTTGTGTAATACAGTATATGGCTCTCGGTACGCCGTGTATCAGTGAACTGAGTAAAATACGGAACACCATGCTAATAAACAGAATAAAGGTATGTATATACAATAATAAATGTTTTAGCTGAAATTAAGTTACTACTTAATATGTGTTTTAGCCGAAACACTTGTACCAACTATGCTCATCATATATGCAGTTAGCTTACGTTGTCCCCGAAATGTATGATAAGTACCTAAAAAAAAGACAGGGGAAGCCCTCAGTTGTTGGAAGTTAAAGATTGCTGAGAAGCACTTGTTCAACAAGGAAACCGGGGAGATGAACAAGAACCCACCAACAAAGAAGTATATGTATGTTAGTCAAGCCCATTGGGATAGATATATCGCTTATAGGCAGTCTGACAAGTTTAAAGTAACTTAATAATAATAAGAAGTATACCTAGGGTTTGTTTGGTTACCCATTCTAAAACACATGAATTGCAATTCATGGGATTTGCAAAATGGGTGAGTTGTTTGTTTGCCCTAAATCACATGAATTGAAGTTCCATGGGAACTCCAATTCCTCCATGATGTGAGAAGTTTCTTACCTAGGTCCCCCTAGGTAAGTGAGAATTCCTGTGGAATTCATTTCCCACATTCCAACCAAACAACTTTTTCTCATTTCATGTGATTTACAAAATCATGGGATATCTTAATTCCTTGGAACTTCAATTATATTAACGAACCAAACGACTCATTAGTTTAGTGTTTGGTCAAGCTTACGTTTCTTGATACAATTTATTTGATGAAGGCTATGAGTGAGACGAACAACGCGAATATTTCAAAGAAAAAGACCGTCTTTTACGGCTCCCGAGGTGGTTATACATTGATTAAGTAGAAACTTGTATGTACATAATTCTTATAGTATTAGACTATTAGGTGATGAATGTTATATATGTTCATAGTAATCATACATATTTTAAGAGGATATCAATGTGATAAATGAATTGTAGGCAAAGCTTGGAAAATTCGGTCGTCACGACGCTTGGGTGGAAGGTTAAACTCCTAATAATGGAAAGACGGAAATTGAATATGATGAGGACATCAAAGAGAAAATTGTAAGTTTGAATAAATATGTTACCTTTACCGTTGGTGGTCGGAGTTATATAATTGTGAGTTGCTTAATGGTTTTATGTGTATGTAGAGGATCTGTGAGAAGGAGGTACAAGAAGGAAAATGGAAGCCTGATGGACGTGATCACATTTATGCTAGGGCAATCGGCAAAGCAGAGCATCCAGGTCGTGTGAGAGGGATATCGGCGCATGTTGGTATCACTGAGTATTTTGGGAAAACTACTCGAAGTGGTGATGATTCCAAGAAGGTAATCTATAAATACTGTATTTGAACCAACGTAATTTATAACTATATATAATGATATTAACATCTACTACACAGCTACATAAAATAGCCAGGTTGATGGTGAGAATGTTGGAAACTGGGGAAAAGCCATTAGAAAAAGAGTTGGATATGGTTCAAGAAGTCATAAAGGAAGCATAGGAGGAGGAGGAGGAGGAGGAGGAGGAGGAGGAGGAGGAGGAGGAGGAGGAGGAGGAGGAGGAGGAGGAGGAGGAGGAGGAGGAGGTAATAATATTTATGTCTTATATATATATATATATATATATATATATATATATATATATATATATATATATATATATATATATATATATATATATATATATATATATAGAGGCAAGATCCAGTGAGTCCACCTATATTTTTGAGTCCCGTGAGTCCACTTATGTATCACACGCTATACACAAAAATATCACCATTCTTTTTTTTTTTTAAATTGAACCTCTGAAGCTGCATGTTGCGCTAAGAGCGTGATATTTTTGGGTGTAGGATTAGAAGAAGCAAAATTAGATTTCCTACAATGAATGAATTCTAACTATGATTACGCAAAACAGAAAGATATCATGGAAAAAGCTGAAGGTCAACAAATGCACCTCATTAGTATCAACCATTCGCCCTTTGTAAACTTGTCCCAAATCATCAGTACCTATCCGGCACTTTAATTTGAAACCTTGTGTTGCATCAACAAGTGACTGATAACTAAATTGATGAACAGACTTCGCATTAAAAACCTTCAGTTCTGAGTTGTTGATGTTGGCTGATGCATGTGTAAGAAAGAGTAAAGGGCATGTGTAAGAAAGAGTAAAGTCGCAACAAATAAATGAAAGTAAAGTTAATATCACACGGGCACATTTTTTGATATTAACTTATGAAAACCACATAGCAACGTAATGCATCACACGTTTAACTAGAAATTTTGATCAGGAAATTAACATACAACCGAGGGCATAATTCAATAATGGAGGAGAAGTAAGAATCGAGAATTGCGTGAATAATTGATGAGATGACTTATTTGTCACATAATCGATAGTAAATAACCAGTCATTTTGCATTATTCAATGCTATCAATTCCACAGTAACCAGTCATTTTGCAACTATTCAAGAATCGAGAAGTAGTTTGGCATATTTTAGGTTCAGTGGTGTGATATTGTATAGTATAACCCGTGATATTGTTTAGTACAACCAGTGATATTGTTTATTGTAAGGTGTGATATTATTTTGTATAACTCGTAATACTCTTTTACTGGACTCACATACTCAGATACAATATCACAGGTTATACTAAACAATATCACAGCTTTTTTTTAAAAAAAAAAAAAAAAAAAAAAAAATTTAAACGTGATATTTTTGTGTAGAACGTGTGATACATAAGTGGACTCACAGGACTCAAAAAGATAGGGTGGACTCATGTGATCCTAATTCTATATATATATATATATATATATATATATATATATATATATATATATATATATATATATATATATATATATATATACATACAATGTGTTATATGATTTGGAAAATCAATACGTGTTATATGGACAAGTGTTAATGTACAGAAGGAAGCCGGGGAGGACATGGCAAGGGAGAAGGAAATGGCAAAGGAGACTGAGGTGGGAGCCGAGGATCGATATCAGGCAGTTGAAGAGGAAGAGGAATCCAGGAACGCCATGACACAGGATGAGATTGAGGTAGTTGATGATCAGACGTTCTTCTCTACACCGAAAAAGGTAATAGCTGCTAGTTTATAATTATTCATCTCAGTACACGTTTTTTACTTATGAAATTTATTAAAGGTAGTGAATGTATGTGTACTAATTGATTAAAGTTGTCGTGAAGGGCAATTGCAAGGTGGCTTGTCGTCTGTTCTATTTACAGGGGAAACAGAAAGTTGATGTTGCCAGGGGATATGCGTTCGCTTACGACCAGCTTCAACAAGTTAAGGTTCATGGTATACCCCTTCGTCACAATTGCAGGAAAGTGGAAGTGTCCCAATTATATAAAGACAAGTATGGGGAAGTAAAAGTACCATTTCCTAATGAGGAGATCACTTATTTGAAAGATGCCCTGAGCTCTTATGTACAATGGCCTAACAACCTCATCAATGTTGTCATCTCTGAGGTACCTATACGCAGACGTAAATTATTACTTGTTCTTTAAATATATTAGGGTACGAATATTAACACATCGTAAGTACTTTAATCTTTACATTTGCAGAAGTTAAGAAAAGCCATGGCGGCAGCTAAAGCAATTACTACTACGTCAGCGAAAGTTGTTGCAGTCAAGGCTGCTTATGATTCTTATTATGAATTGTGTGAATATAAGAAAAAAATGAAAACTGCTTCGCTGGTGGCTTTGCAGAACCTGGCTGTTGTAAAGAAGTCACCTAGAGGGGATGTAATCATGGTTAACATTGAAAAGGAAATTATGGGCGCAGTTGATATAGCTGTACTTGACCCGAAGCAACTGATGAAATTTGTCGACCTTGACAATTTAGATGTTCACATTTTGATTTGGATGAAGTAAGTTTTATTAATAAAACTATTTAGTCATTTCCATTTACGGATAATGATGTTTGTTAAAAATATCAATTACAATAACATTTTTCATTCCATGTGGCGTAATAGGTACCCGAATAATCAGATCGCTGAGAAAAACGATAACGGTTAAAAACAACCCGTTGCAAACAATTATTTGACAACGGTTTTATTTAGATAAATAACCGTTGACATATTTTCCCTTTCATTCAAACCGCCAAAAATATAAGATAACGAACGATAACCGTTGTCAAGTTTAAAACTTTTACAACGGTTTATTTAAGCAGAACCGTTGTCAAAAATTTCATCAATAAAAATAGATAACGGTTACATACCGTTATCAACAGATGAATATAACAATGGTTTTGCCCCCAATAAAGTTGTTGTTAAACTTTGACATTCAATTAAATAAGATAACGAAATGAACCGTTATCATATATAATATTTAACAACGATTTTGGAACGATAAGACTTTGTCAATAGTAAACTACGACAACGGATATCAAACCGTTCTTAAGAATTAATAACGATTTCTTAGAAGATTTTATAACGGATCTTGATGTATATAACGGTCGCGTGTTATTTGTACAACCGTGGTATATATTTAACAACCGTCGTTGCAATAACGGTCCCGTATTTCTATATAAAAGCGGTAATTGCATTATTTGACCTATTGAATGTCTTATTTGGCGTAGTGTTATTATTATTATTATTATTATTATTATTATTATTATTATTATTATTATTATTATTATTATCATTATCATTATCATCATTATCATTATCATTATCATTATCATTATCATTATCATTATCATTATCATTATCATTATCATTATCATTATCATTATTATTAGTAGTAGTAGTAGTAGTAGTAGTAGTAGTAGTAGTAGTAGTGGTAGTGGTAGTAGTAGACTAGTAGTAGTAGTAGTAGTAGTAGTAGTAGTAGTAGTAGTAGTAGTAGTAGTAGTAGTAGTAGTAGTAGTAGTAGTAGTAGTAGTAGTAGTTTTATTATTATTATTATTATTATTATTATTATTATTATTATTTATTTTTATTTTTATTATTTTTATTTTTATTTTTATAAAAAAAGGATGCGCGCAGCTTTCATTAAAAGAAAAATAAAAGTTTACATAAAATTGGTGGGGAGCCGAGAAACAAATCTGGGCTCCCACACCCTTAGCAACAACAAAGCAAGGTATAGTAAAAATGTAAGCGGCCAGCCGAGCCCCCGCATCCTGAGATACCGAGAATTTATGGATCCGCTTGAGCAAGGCAATAGCATCCGAACCCAGCTCCCCAAGTCAAGAGAAAGAGAAGGGAAGGAAACCATATCCAGCTGTCGCGCACAAATCCCCGTACTTAGCACACTTACGCTGAGCAGCATCAGCGACAACCCGGCCGGGAACAAAATCCATCACTTCATTCAAGGAGAAGACCCTGTCAAGTAAACGCACACATCACGCCCTCTGTCCCAAGAATAAAGCAACAAATCCGCTGAACGAAGAGAGCCACCATGCCCGTCAACCAAACCGATATCAACCTCTTTTCCCGCAGAAATACCAGATCTATAACAGATGTCGAATAGAGTGTCACAGACGAGGTTGTGCCGATGTTTAACGCCCACAGTACCAGTACAAGAAACAGCGTGGTCCCCGAAAACATCATCAGCAAAAACCCGAGAGCAAGCAGGACAGGGCCTAGATACCGTGAATAACGGAACACCCAGACGATACCCAAGCACACTACGGTAAGTCCTCCCGTTCATAGTCTGACCCAACCCCGAGATAGAAACCGCTCGCAACCAATCAGAGGAGTGGGAACTGGGAACCCTGCTGAGACTTCCACAAAGCAAGTTGGCGAGGTGTCAAAGAGAAAACAGACTCTGAAGCAGCAGCAACCGTCGCGAAATATATGTCTGCCAATTTCTTCATAAGTTTTGGGGCAGCAATTTCACTAGGGTTACCTAAGATAGCAGAACCTGTAGTCGCAGTAAACACCCATGCGGCATCGTCAAAAGCAGGGCCAGTAGCTACAATACCAGAAGGTCCGAGTAGCTTAGCCTGCAAATCAGCAGACTGCAAACGGGACGCAATAAAAGCATAGTGTAAAACATCTCCTGCCGCATAGACACCAAGACCACCAAGATGAAAAGGGAATGTAGCAAGGCGCCACTGCCAATCTCCAAAACCCGGGCCAGACGCGGTGACAATACGTTCCAAGCTGGAATGAAGAGCAGCATCGAAAGGATGATGGACCGACCCAAAAACACTGGGGGAGCAAGTACGAAGAGAGAAATAGAGCTTAGAAATACCAGTACAAGCTCGAAGTAGAAGCAACTCACATTGCGGGTCCTCAATCCTCGCAACCAAGTCCATTAGCTCAATGGTCTTAGTCACTCTCTTCGCCACAATCTCACTGCCAAAACCAGGACTAATACTGGCAGGTCCACCCAAAACTGTAACACCATGAAAGAGCCGAGCAATAAAAGGGGGGAAAACCCTAGGAAGCCGACTCTGAGGATCCTCAACAGGCCAAAAGACCTCCGTCTCGGAGATATTAAGATGCAGTCCAAAACGAGGGCCATCCGCCATAATCAAATCCAAAAGCTTCCCCACCTCCAATATATCCCCCACGATGGTGCCATCATCCAAGTACCACGCCTGCATAGTGAGGTCAAAAGTGTCCCGGATTTTGCACACTAAGGGATGCAAATGAAGGAAATGTAGATTCATATACATACTAACTTACTCATATATGTCGAAATTAATTTGTCATAAAATTAAATGTGGATTTTATGCATGCAAACAATATTAAAATAGAGGAGAAATCATGTCCTTACATTGGTGATTTCGGTATTATGGGCACAAAAGAAATCTCCTTTTCTTTTGTTCTTGAGCTTTCCCTAAGATGGAAGAACAAGATCCAAGTATAGGATCTCTCCCTAAGCTTTATACCCAAGGCTTTCTCTTAATTTAATTAATATTACAAGAACTAGTATAATATTAATTAGGTAGAAAATTGAACCAAAATATTTATAAAACACTTGAATATTTCGGTTTTGATGAGAGAAGAAGAGAAGGATTTTATTCTCTCTAGGATTGTATTTTTGGATGAGCAAGTGAATGAATAATGATACAAAACATTTTGTATATTATTAAGTAAAAATATGAGAAAACCATGATGGTTTTCTCTTCTCAAAAACCGGGTGGTATGGGGGCCTTTTTGGGTGAGCCAATGCATGAAATTGTTGCTCTTAACAATGTTAATAGGCTTGCATGGCTAGACAATTAGGTAATCATTGTGTTTACTTAATAAATTAATCAACACAATATTAACTTAATACCCCATTAATTTCGGTACAATCATAATATGGAGTCCATATTATTTTTGTCAATTTCTCAATATGTAACATGTCACATGTAACATAAATTTGTTATGTATTTTTAACATATTAAAAATCAACGTATTAATAAAAATACGTCACATAGAAAAATCGACTTAGTAATTTCATAATTACTTGTGCCAAAATATTTTACCAATTTATAAATCACAACAGATTGTATTTATAATAATTCATTCAATTCTGATTGTTTCTTTAAACAATAATTTCATCCGAGTAATGATACAATTCAATTACTCAGACCGTATCTTATTTAATCACATTTCAATATGATACGTAAATTTTACTTCCAAAATCGTCCGTCAATTTTCAAGTAATTTAATTAACTCGTAACATTATACGATTAATTAAATAATCAATTAAGAGTGTTGCCCTATAGGTATGACCTAGGGGGTCAACTGATCACCACCGTCGCAAATCGACGACAAGTAATGTCAAACTCTAGTCACCAATCATTACCGATATATGTTGACCGAGTTGAGTAACAATTTTACTTCCCAATTGTATTCTGTATAATGAGATTTAAACATGTGATCATCATGATCAACAGTCGTGATCGCATTATTGTCGGAGGACACATATTCCAACAATCTCCCACTTGTCCTCGACAAGTGTGCGTCACCAATTCTCTTGTCCTATTACTATCTCCCACTCAATGCAAGGTGTCTTTCAGGTCGTACTTGCAAGTGATCATATCGAGAGTGGTTTCCTCGATCTGGTGAATAAGCGATTGACCGGACTTATCTATCATAGATACTTTCCGAGCGTGGCCACGCATTTCGATTCATTACTCCTCGAGTGGCCCTGAGATATTGTTATAACCCTGACTAGGGGTGGACAATTCCTATCGCACTCATTCCCTTCGACTAGCCACAGCCATCATAACCCAAAATATGCCCATTTGACCCCATTTACGAAGGTCGTAGTAACACAAATCAAAGTTAATCTGAAACTGTGCCATCTTAGGAGAATAGTCTTTAGTCAAAATAATCAACTCATTTGAATACTATAGTAGCTCTCGCCACGACCAGGCTATATAAATTTGCCAGAACTCTATAAGCGGTCATTAGGCCCGACAAAATGTTCCTAACAGTCTGCCTATGTGATCGACTAGTCATCTCACATGACTCTATGGCACTTGAACTTGCCATCAATCGCATCACACTCTAGTCACTTCGAGACGTCACCTCATATAAGTAACTATGGGCAAAAAACAATGTTAATCCATGTTCACTTTAACGGGGTTCAATTGTCTCTACAACCCGTTTGGACATAACAATGTACAAGGTGAGTTAATAATAACTCAAACGACAAATGTCGACATCACACTCGGGTAGTCAATATCATATTACAACCTTGTGATGTATATCGTCAGTGTAAACACTTATTGATTGCAATAGAAGTTTAACATCCCATGTGTCCATGTGTTCAAACTTCTTACACTTGCAATCTCCTTCACATTCATGTTCTCTCTCATAGCATGAATCTTACCAAGCACACATCAAGGTTCCCGACCTTGGTTTCGGTTCTTTAACTTGAAAGAACTTTCTTATCGACTATCACATAACGAACGAATTTGTGATGAATAATATAACTTGTACTGATCAAGTATTTCATCCACACACAATGCACTAGGTATATGTTTTGTAGAATCTTGTAACAATTTGTCAAGATTATTAGCTTAGTACTTCTCACAAGTCCTAGCTTAACTAGGAAAGATTATCTTGAATAACCTCTTATTCAACCAAGCATCTTTCCAAAACTTCTCATTTCTCTTTCTAGGCTTGAAATATTTAGGATTCTCATAAATCCTTATATGTGCTCGGATTTTCTACAATATGTGCAACCTCTTAACACACAATGGAACATTCCGTCAAGCACCGAAATCGCTCATCGGATTCTACTTGAGAATTCATGACGTTTCTATTATGGCTCACCAATCAATCATCATGCTCTTATGCATATGATTCATAATTGGACATGTACATGATTATTCTAATGGCGGAAACATTAGTTACTAATAATCATGAGATCAACCGTTCATAGGTTCAATGAACGACCATGACTGCTAATGGCAATTCCATTTTCATCCACATGAACAACCTGTGTGAATGTTGATACGATGTGTATCTCTTAATACTAATCCGACATCCCTTGATGTAATTGGATTCATCATTGTCCATTTTCATCCAGAATTGAAAACTCAAAAGCTTCTTTATGAAAGAAGGTATTAGCTCGTCATTCTTTAATGAGTGATGAGTCGTAAATATTCGAAGGATGATAGCTCCCACTAAATTCCATGTCTTCACATGAGAATTTCCTAACTCCCACTCAATTCTACACATTTCGAAATTGACTTCTCAATCGAAATTTATTCAAGAATTGAAATATAAATTGTATTGCCAAGTTATTAAGATAGAACCATATATGTTCCCATCATATCCCTTCAAAATACCTATTTTGAAGTGGTCTCATCTTAACCTTACGGAAAGAGATTTTAAATCTCCAACACACTCATGTCATAATGATGTGTAGTAATGTCATTTTCAAATATAAGCAATATTTAGAATATGTCCTTCGCAAAAACCCTTTTGGAAGGAGGTTTAACCATTTCATAGTGAGGTTAAACAATGACATTTGCGTGGTTAAAACTTTGGCCATTGAAGATATCGGTATATCAATTTTTGCAACTCGATCATAACTAGTATGTTACTATGATTCATTTAGGCTCTTAAGTAAATCTCAAGGTTGAAACTATTGGTCAATTGTTTCATAAACTTAGTCAAAAACTTGTTAAGACTTTACATTAGTCATTTTTCTTCCAAAACTTTCTTTTGGTCTCCTCGTGTAGTTATCTTGAGAAAATTCTCTTATGATTACTACACTTGGTCTCTTTAGTCATATAGAACTAACTTGAGACCATAGATCTCATCTATTCGGTATACTATGTAAATAGATATACCTTTATTCAAATCATTCTTTCTTGCGTAGATCTTCATATACACAAGTACACAATTTTATCTTGCCTTGTGTGTTGTGTCCTCATTTTTCTCCCACTCTATCTTTAGAATAAATACACTATATATTCAAAGATAGCATATGAGACACAAATTAATGATGTTGAAGTATAAGGAGAACTATCTCATGGATAGACTAATAGTAATTGATTTCATATGTGTACTTGGTGATTGACATACCTTTAAGAGAGTTCATAGACTCAAAATTGCTTCATAAATGATCATACACAAGCCTTAAGCATGTGGACATATAATGAAACCCGTCATTATAATTGTCTATTGGATCACCTTTAAGTGAATAATCTTATGTTTCAAAACGCAAGCATTTTAAAGATGAAATTTAGAACATTAAAAGGATAAATGATAAAACGGGTGACTTGGGTTGCAAACCAAGTCACCATCATCCAAGATACAACTCATTATCCAAAATGCCTTTCCATGTCGAACACAGAAACTTAAAGTTCTAAAATCCAAAACATTACTTAAAATAAGACAATGAAAAACAAAGCTCCATAAAAGCTATCCTTAGCTTCTCCATGGTTTCTCATGCTTGTTTTTCTTTTCCCTTGTCTTTGCTTGGTGGAGGCCCTATTTACAATAAAAAGGAAGATACATTATCACAACTTTGCATCATAATACCATAGTTGAATTAGAAACATAAAAGAAGGTTAGTCATTTACCTACTGGAGTGATCTTTCCAGCTTTGATATCACCAAGGTATTTGGAACAATTTCTTTTCAAATGTCCCATGCCATTACAATAATGGCATTTATCAAGAGGACCCTTCTTGACTTTGGATGTGCTAGCTTCACAAGACTTAGCTTTGGTGAATGTGGGAGCTTGCCTTTTACCCTTCCTTCCACTCTTCTTGAATTTCACCTTACTCTTAGTGCTTATGTTAAGCACATCCTTGGGAGGGTTCACATTTAACCCCATGTCCCTCTCGGCTTGCACGAGTAACTTGTGCAACTCCTCAAGAGACACATCCTTGTCTTGCATGTTGAAATTCACCCGGAATTGCACATATGCCTTGACTTTGGACAAGGAGTGTAGAATCCTATCTACGATGAGTTCTTTGGGGATTTCAACCTTTTGAATTTTCAAGGTCTCGACAAGCTCCATGAGTTTGAGCACATGAGGGCTAACCTTTTGGCCCTTTTTGAAGTCGAGATCAAAGAATGCCGCGGCCGCCTCATATTGGACGATCCGCGGAGTTTGTGAAAACATGGTCACAAGTTTGGAGTATATCTCATTAGCATTGCCCATTTTGAAGGCTCTCCTTTGGAGGTCCGCCTCCATCGCAAATATTAAGACATTTTTCATTGCGGCGGACTCCTTTTGGTAAGCCTCATATGCTTCCCTTGTGGCCGCGGTGGACCTAGTGGAGGGTTCGGGTGGAGAGGCCTCGGTAAGGTAACGAAGCTTGTCGTCACCTTCGGCGGCTAATTTGAGTTGGGCATCCCATTCGGAGAAATTTGACCCATTCTTTTCAAGTTTACATCGATCCATAAAGGATCGGAGCCAAGATGAACTAGCGAGAGGTGTAGCATTAGGAGTTGGTGTTGGTGTTGCCATTTGTTATGAAAAAGAAGTGGTCTACAAAACAAAATATAAGGAGTAAAACAATTGTCGTTATAATAATACTCGTAAAAATGTATGATTTAAACAAGTTTTATGCATTTTTCTAGTGACCTCTACCCAACTAGATAAATGATTCCAAGACCCAAATTCATATCGACTTAGGCACGGTGGGGCCGATACATCATTTATCAATATAACTCGGTGGATTAACGTTTAATCGATTCTACTTTTAGAACTCTTGGTCGATAATATTACATTAACAATTATCTTTAGCCCAAAACACATCGACAAGGGCACGGTGGGGCCGATACATCCCTTATCAAATACTTTTGTTGAGTTCAATCCAAATTTCGAATAAATGTGTCCATGATCCAAACCCACATTAACTTGGGCACGGTGTGGCCGATACATCCCTTATCAACATGAATTCGGTGGATTAACATTCATCACCCACTTCCCCTACGTAACAAGGTTTGTACCCCGGTGGGGCCGAGCGCACTCCCTCGCGAAATAGGTTTTCATGGTTTCTACTATTTGGTAAGGCTATGTCTCAATTAATTGTTTTAGCGAGAGGTCATGTCAATTTATTATCTATCACGTTTTAAGTGAACTAAAGCGGTGAACTACGATAATTTTAATTGACACGGTCGATAAACTCGATAAAATAAGGATGCATGTTTTAGTTATGGCGATTTAGCAATGCATGTGACATAAAATAAAATGCAAGCAAAAAGATAAATAAATAAATCCTAGTATGGCCTTTCCTAAAATAGAAAAACTATATTACATATTCGGAAACCAACTCCATTGGTCCCTTGAATTTCGGTTGTGGCACGCATCTCGAGGTAACACCGTCTTTATGTATCGCCATTCTTGAAGAAATCCGTCTTTGGGAACTCCGGAATGAATAAAATTACATAATAAATTACATAATTTCCTATTATACATTTGTAACTAAAATAAAATAAATCTATTAAATTACAAAACGGTGATACGAGATCACAATAAAATTACAACCGAATCGATATTCCCATACATTTCGGGAAATACCAATTAAAACTAAGGCCATACTAAGTAAAATTACATAATTTCAAAATTACATAAATTAAAATTATGACAATCATAAAGAATATGCAGCATTATAATATGTATGAACATGCTCAATTTTATGCTAAATCGCCTTTAATTAGCCAATATCGTATATTACTCGGTTTTTACGGATTTGCGTGATTTCAACATTTTATAATCACCAAAAATACATAAACTCATATTTATGCATAAGTTAATTACCCTAACCTCTTAGGACTCAAAATTTAGTCTTCACTAATAATTTGACCATAATTAACCCATATTTTATAAAATTGTTCATAAATGGACCAAAAATTACAAAAATAAGCCATAAACTTCAAATAAATCACAAAATTTCAAATAAATTCAAAATTTGAAATTTAAATTTATGAACATTCTGGAAAAATACCATGACACTCATAATGTTCAAAATCTTAGGTTAAAAATTTCGAAATTTTTCCGGAAAAACAATGTTGCGATTTATCGATTTTTAATAAAATAATCATAAAAACATGGAAAAATTATTTTCATTAACTTTTCAATTTTAGATCTGAAAAATATGATAAAATTCAACATTAGACGTTTTTCCTAAGTCATAGATTATGTTTTATTAATTTTCCACTAATAATGTCACTATTTATGCTATTTTTCTTCAAAAATCCATAAATCATGCAAAAGGACTTCTTTATAGCCAATTATTTTACACACATCTTATAAAATTGCATGTGACAACATATTAATTTTCTATGACCAGATTCAAAATTTAACTCATATTAACCTATTTTTCACTTAAATCCGAATTTAATAATGAAAAATTCATTTTTCGAGCATAACAAGTCCAAAAATTATGAACATTTACAGGTTATCTCAAAATAATATATGTGACAACATATCCAAAAACCAAGTGAAAATTCGAAGTATAGCTAATTTTAGACCAAAAATGACATTTTTACTCATAAAATCACATTTAAATGTCATTATTGTAAATTATGAACAATAAAAATCCGTAAAATTAACCAAAATATCCTAAAACATTTTAGGACCAGAAATATTAACATGCATGGATTAATTTCGTGATATCTCATAATAACACAAATTTTACAAGTTTTATTTGTTATTCTTATAACTCGGAAAAACTTTTAACCGATTTGCATGCAAACAACCGTGGCTCTTGATACCGATTGAAGGAAATGTAGATTCATATACATACTAACATACTCATATATGTCGAAATTAATTTGTCATAAAATTAAATGTGGATTTTATGCATGCAAACAATATTAAAATAGAGGAGAAATCATGTCCTTACATTGGTGATTTCGGTATTATGGGCACAAAAGAAATCTCCTTTTCTTTTGTTCTTGAGCTTTCCCTAAGATGGAAGAACAAGATCCAAGTATAGGATCTCTCCCTAAGCTTTATACCCAAGGCTTTCTCTTAATTTAATTAATATTACAAGAACTAGTATAATATTAATTAGGTAGAAAATTGAACCAAAATATTTATAAAACACTTGAATATTTCGGTTTTGATGAGAGAAGAAGAGAATGATTTTATTCTCTCTAGGATTGTATTTTTGGATGAGCAAATGAATGAATAATGATACAAAACATTTTGTATATTATTAGGTAAAAATATGAGAAAACCATGATGGTTTTCTCTTCTCAAAAACCGGGTGGTATGGGGGCCTTTTTGGGTGAGCCAATGCATGAAATTGTTGCTCTTAACAATGTTAATAGGCTTGCATGGCTAGACAATTAGGTAATCATTGTGTTTACTTAATAAATTAATCAACACAATATTAACTTAATACCCCATTAATTTCGGTACAATCATAATATGGAGTCCATATTATTTTTGTCAATTTCTCAATATGTAACATGTCACATGTAACATAAATTTGTTATGTATTTTTAACATATTAAAAATCAACGTATTAATAAAAATACGTCACATACAAAAATCGCCTTAGTAATTTCATAATTACTTGTGCCAAAATATTTTACCAATTTATAAATCACAACAGATTGTATTTATAATAATTCATTCAATTCCGATTGTTTCTTTAAACAATAATTTCATCCGAGTAGTGATACAATTCAATTACTCAGACCGTATCTTATTTAATCACATTTCAATATGATACGTAAATTTTACTTCCAAAATCGTCCGTCAATTTTCAAGTAATTTAATTAACTCGTAACATTATACGATTAATTAAATAATCAATTAAGAGTGTTGCCCTATAGGTATGACCTAGGGGTCAATCGATCACCACCGTCGCACGACAGTAATGTCAAACTCTAGTCAGCCAATCATTACCGATATATGTTGACCAGTTGACAGTAACAATTTTACTTCCCAATTGTATTCTGTATAATGAGATTTAAACATGTGATCATCATGATCAACAGTCGTGATCGCATTATTGTCGGAGGACACATATTCCAACAGCAAAACCAAAGAGAAAAGCAAAGGGCCCAAAGGATCACCATGTTGGACACCCTGACAAGACCACAAGCAATGCTCCCCATAAAAAAGACGGGCAGGGCTCGAATAACAAAACTCCACCCAACGGGAAAGAACCGGGCAACGATGGCGGACTTCCTGAAGCATGGTCGCACAATCAACAAGGTTGAAAGCATTCTGGAAATCAACCAGCAACATAGAAAGTCCCACCTCAGCACCCCGAGCCTCAATGAGCCGATTCAAGGCATGCAAGATAGCCTCTCCTCCACCGGACACACCCACCCCAAACTGAAGACCAGCAAAGTAAGAAGACAAATAAGGACCAACCATAAAAGCACCAACCTTACAGACAAGCCGTCTCCAAACAGTGCCAACAACAATAGGACGAACACCACCACCTGGTTTAACAAGCGGCGTGAGAGGGGCGCTAGCAATGTACTCACCCAGAATAAGAGGACACCAGCCCTTAAGAAAAATATTAACCACCTAAGTAATAGAAGTGATAAACTCATCAGAGCTAGCCACAGTTGTGCTACTCAAACAGTCCATCAGGTGCTGGGCACGAAAACCATCCCTCTCACAAGAAGTACCGCGTGGGAAGCTCTGAATCATATCCAAAAACACTGTCGAATAGGCAACCAGAGGATGATGATCCCCAGACAAATGAGGCAATGTTGGAGGCGGGGCGACATGATGCTTCTCACGCAAGGCCACAAGAGTGGCATCGGAGTTGGGGGCTACCCCAGAGGAAGAAAGCACCTGAACAGCAGCAGTATAGTGACCATCACAAATCTTCCTCCGACATTGACGGAGGTTAAGCTCACTCAAATACAGATCCTCCTCTATATTGAATAAAGAAGGACCGTCATCCAAACATTCCTGCAAGAGCTGCAACCCACCCCCCCCCCCCCCCCAAAGCAAGGATAGCCCTGGCAATACTCTCCTCCTGACGCTGGCGCCGAATAACAGTCCTACTGTAATACTACGGTTTTATGAGTCTTTGGGTACTCTATCGAGTGGGGCTTACTCTGTCGAGTAAGTAGTTTTGACGCAAAACAGTAGTCTACCTGTAGGGTACTCGATCGAGTAAGTTGGGTACTCGATCGAGTAGAGGGCACTCGATCGAGTAAGTGCCTTACTCGATCGAGTAAGTGTGTTTTACGGGTTTGTTTTGACGGGTTTTGCTAATAATGCGAGATTAATATAAAAGGCTTCCGTCATTTTCTTTAATCACTTTTCACCTTTCTAAACCTTTAAAAAGAAAAAGAAGTTACGTAGTTCTCTCTCGTCGCGTTTTTGGCAAATCCTAATGGCTAGAGTCGTCGGATCGTTAAGTTCTTTACGTCGTTGAGACCGTCGTATTGTGGGTAAGCTCCTAGTATGATTTTTATATTGTTTCATTGAGTTTGGTTAAAACCCTAATTGGGTAGATTTGGGGATTTTGGGGGTTTTTATGATTGTATGATTAAGGTAGTATTTGTATGAATGTATGTGTAGGAGGAGGGTTCGTAGAAGAGAGGTTTTGAGACAGCTGCTAGATCGTCTGATTCTGTGATTGTTGTTCCAGGTAGGGTTTCCCTACTCGGTATTAATTACATGATGTGTGTGGTGATTGTGCTGTAGTTGTTGATTTCATATTGTTGATTGTTTCAGGCGGTTGTTGATGTTGTATTGTGGTTACTGTTTAACTGTCTATGTTCTTCGGGGTGCGTTCCTGGCTGAGTGAAGTCACTTGCGGGAGTGGCTTCACGCCCTTGATTCTCCTTCTGTGGAACCCGCCACAGAAGGGATGTTCACATTAAGGAACATGGGTTTATCGCTCGATGAGATGAGCGGGGCTTAGGTGGGAACGGCTGCGGTCCCCCACTTGCGGTGTGGAGTACCTGTGCGATGGATACCGTTTAAATATTTTTAAAACTATGGTGATCCATTCAGGGATGGTGAGCAGTTATCGAGCAGGTATGATATGACGCGTATGGGATAGCTGGGATGAGTCATCACGTGGCAGTTAGAAGTCTTCCGTTGTGTAAGACGATGTTTTATAGTTTTGATAGTTTTATCAGTAGACCGTCTAAGAACCTTGTATTTCAGTTTAACAGTTTTGGTTTTGAACATGTAATCACTTTAAACTATATTGTTATTTAAATTATGTTCCGCTATTGTCACATGATTATCATTGCCTTGGGTAACCGATATGGTGACGTTTCTATACCTGAGTGGTCCTGGTAAGGCACTTGGAGTATGGGGGTGTCACAAAGTGGTATTGGAGCGACGATCCTGAAACCTGTAACCAATGAACCTAATGAACATAGGGAGTCAAATTAAAATGAACCCGGGGTAGAAATTGTAGGAGCTAATGCAAAGGCTTGGGAGACGTCCTAAAGTCGCGAACTCGCCCTACAATTTTGAACCGGTCACATGGGATATGAGTCGGGATCTCTATGTGTTTACCTTGTGTGTTGTGTATCTATATAGTAACGTGTTGTATGAATCGATGGATGCATGCATGTGGAGGATGTGAATTGTGTAGTGAAGGATAATGATGATATGATTATATTTGCGTTGATTGAATACATGAATTGCATGATAGTTGGTTTAAAATGTTGTTTTGAATTGTTGGAAAAGTACATGAGAATGATGAATGATGTGGTGGAAAAAGGAAGTAGTTCATATATGATAATATATGATGAATAATGATGTTGCAGGATGAATGATTTATAATGTGTCTATACTAGTAACATGTGATTAGGGATTTGATATGATTTTACATAATTTTGTTTGCGTAAAGTTATATAATAAGTTCATATAATTGTCTACTGTCGTATCATATGCACTTGTTAGATGGAGATTGTGATTGAACTAGGTGAATTGATTGGAAAAGATGAAGTAGCAATTGCATGAGAATATGAATTTTGTTATTATGAATATACGTTTAGGTGACAAAGTGGATTTGTAATAAATAATAACATGGAAATAGGATTTGTAATGTATGAGTATGTTTTATTTTACGAAAAATTATAAAGTTAAAGTATGTGGTAGTACATGATTGATAAGTTGAATGTTATATGAGCATGATAGATGTCAATGTCTGGCTTTTGGTAGGTAGTAACATGTGGTTGGGGATAGTGGTTTTACAAGTATCGAGTCACTTTTGTTCACCTTGTTGATGTTTAAGTTGTTTGAAAGCGAAAATCAAATAGTTGTGTCGTCTGATTACAACAAAGTTGTCTTTAAACTGTTATAACTTGAGATGAATAAATTATTTTAATGTAATTCCAATTGGAAGTGATAGTTTGTTCTTTTACGATTCTAACGATAGGTCACACGCCCAAAACGACCAAGAAACGAGTGAGTTACGACCGTTTTACGAAAATTGGACAATGCTGAGAAATGCGTAGGGTACTCGATCGAGTGGCCCTCACTCGATCAAGTGCACCTCTTGTTACTCGATCGAGTAACCCTTACTCGATCAAGTAGCCCTTGTAATTTGTTTTACGTGCTTCTGACCTTCTCCTACTCGATCGAGTAAGTCACTTACTCGATCGAGTGGCCTGTACTCGATCTAGTGACCCATGTTTTGGGTCATATGCTTATCGTTTGACTTCGTTGCATATTATGTTTAATTCAAAGGTGTTATTTTGCTTCTTTATGTATTGTTTTACATGTATGTTGGTCTCGATGCGTAAGTTACCCAATATTATGATGTAGTGAGTGGCACCTTATGATGGGTATGAGTTCGGTGGGAGGACATGAGTTATATGCGGTTGTGATAGGCAGTGGAAAAGAAAAGAAGGATTGGTAAGGCTTATTGAGGCATGGAGCCTGTTTTGTGAGATGAGACGAGTGATATGATTGTGTGTTGAGTAATGTAAAAGTAAATGAATGTGGGCAAGGGATGATGTGAGTTTATGGAACGTGAGAATGAAAAGATTGGAATGAAGGATGTGGATAGTAGCGGCTTGAGATTCGTAAGGGATTATGGAGGGAGATGGTTAGGAATTGTGTTGGTTAGGAATATATGTAATGAAAGGTCGTTTTAGAGGGATTGAGAAGAGTGGTATATAGTGAACTTAATGGAGACATGTCGCGACGTGGATTTGCAGATAATGAGTGAGTTTGGGAATTTGTGTTATCAAGAAGTGAAACTAATGTATGATTTCCTTGGGCAGTTAACAGTATGAAATGAGTTTTGGGAATAAAAAAATAAAAAAAAAAATAAAAAAAAATAAAAAAAGAGATGGAGTGGACTGACCGTGTAGATTGATTGGTGATAAGTGTGAGTGATAGCATGATAAGAGAAGATCCATGGTAAGAAAGAGTGAGATAATAGCGATAAGAAATAATGAGATTTGAGTTTTGGAGCAATGAGAAGGTAACCGGAGCACTAAAGAGTTAGATAGAAGTAATAAGGAGTTGAATTATTAATTGGTATTGTTGAATTTAAAGGGAAAAGAAGGATAAAAGTAAGCTGAGAAAATGTTGACCGGAGTTATGTGATATAGAGGTAAGAAGTCATCGAGATGTGTGATGCTATCATGAGGATGTTAGTTAATGGTTATATAGGAGTTTCAGGACAACATGATTAGTCATAGTTTTGAGGAATTAAGGGAGTAAGAGGTTGATAGAGTATCTGCACGATATGAGATTTTGGTGGAGAGTTAGAGGACGATACAATTAAGGATAGTATTGGGAAGAATGTTGAGGTAAATTTTTGTTGATAGGTTGATGTTCGTTATTTGGGAAATTAACCGAATTAGGAAAGAAACCGTGATGTTTAGAGAGGAGTGTAAGAGGCTTGATGTCTGAACGACTGTAGTGTTGAGATGTTGTCACTAGTGGTTAAGGGTGATGATAGATAAGAAAGATAGCAATTCTAATGAGGTTGATTTTGTAGAGGCCGGATTGAAATGTATGGTTGTAAGGAAGTATAAGATGTGGTTAGATGAGGCGGGTGCTAATAGTTGAATAGAAATGGTATGGTTATACTTGGCATGAGGTGATGGTTATGCGAATGGGGGAATATGTTATGTGGAGCATATGAGTTAAGTTCGGGCGACAGGTAACCTTTATTGAGTGGTAACATACGTGATCAGGATTGACTAGTTGGATGTGATTATGGGTCTAAGATGTATATAAATGTTTGTGTGAGTTTATGACCTCACGAGAAGCGGTATGGTGTGATAGTTATAAAGTTATTATCTGAATGTTCTGTAATATATGTTGGATACGGTAAACTTAATGGAATGATGATCAAAAGTGATAGTTTAGGTGATCTGGCATGACTGGTTATACTTGCATGTGTATTCATGTTGTATGTTTATTCCGTGAAAAGGTATGGATGGTATTCATGAGATTCTTGTCTGTTTATTACGTATAATATGTTGTGTTGTGATCTAGTAAAGCAGTTTTGAGTAAGTTTTATTTTCCGGAAAGTTATACTGAGTCAGTGTTTATGGGAATTGTATGTAGTTGTGATGTCTATCGATGTGGTTATTGTGCCTCGGGTGGTGATCCGGGCACGGTACTTAGTGTTATGATGCGGGTATTTTCGCACTGCGGTGTGGCTGTTGGTAGTGGTGTTGCGATGCCGTCACTGGTTGTGGTGGAGTAGGCGAGATGATTATGATTCGAGTTTCGAAAGTACATACCAGTTATGCATAGATTGTTGTTTTGTTTGATGTTGCTTCCTATAAGTTTCAGTTTGTACGGATAGACAGTTTGAGAATGAGGGTAGAGTATGATATGAAAGAGATTTGTATATGTTTTCGTTGTTGTCATGGTATAGTGATATTCTGTTGATGGAACACAGTTGTCAGAAGTTGTTACAGTACATTTGATCTTGTTATAGATGAGGCATTGGTGCACATAGTCATGGCAAGTGATTCGTAGAACATGTGTGGTAATGATCTGAAAGCTGCAGGTGGTTCATAATCTTTCGTTGAGACAGGGAGTGTAGGGTGTTGGGAATTAGTTTCATGTTAAGTTATGTATGAGTTTTGCAGTAATGAAAGAAAAGAACTTGAGGATCTAGTGTGAGTGTATGTAATAATTGTGGATCGTGAGTTATGAGTATGGAGATAGGTGCAAGTATAGAGGACTATGTCATTTTGGCATTAATACGAAACAATTGAAGTTTTGGTTAAGCTAAATATTTTGAGGTATAAGTTAGGTGATGTGACGAGTGGATTGAAGTATGAGAATTGTTTAGTAAGAGAGCCTTGGACATATGCATGGCGAGTGTTTAGATTATAGGTGGTTATCTTTGACATGCTGTGGTGATGAGGATAATGAGAAGATATAACTAGGATTTAGTATTAGTGAGTTAAGAGGACGTAACATTTATCTTAAGAGCAGTAGAATGCGGCAAAGAGAGTTTGATGGTTGTAGATGTTGTAGTATATTTGGAAGTTTGAGTCATAATGGAGAATAAAGGATGGTTTTCTGTTGTGGTTGATTTTGTTAAAGGCCATGACCGTGCTTGTAGTAGTGTGATGTCTAGGAGTGCGAGAATATTTCTATAGTGTTGACAGTTGGATGATGATGATTATGAGTTCGATAGTTTTGGCAGTTGGATGATGATGTTTATGAGTGTGAATAAACTTCGAGGACGAAGTTTCTTTTAACGGTGGTAGAATGTAACATTCCGTTTGATGTCTATGAGTGTCTTGATATTGGATTTGCTAGTGGATGATATATTACGGAGCTAGCAGCGTTTGTGGACGGTAGTTGGTAATGTATGGAGTTGGTGTCGAGAGAGATATAATGTGGTGGATACGATATCGTGAGTCATGTTGTGGAGGTAGACACAGTTGGTGGAGTTGGTGTTGGGAGTTCATGTTTTATAGGTTGGGGTTTTGTTTTAAGTTCTTGGTTGCGTTGTTGTGTTTTGATCGGGTTAGTATGTCTGTTTTTATGTATGGGTTGAACTTCGGGGACGAAGTTCTTTTTAAGGAGGGAAGACTGTAATACTACGGTTTTACGAGTCTTAGGGTACTCTATCGAGTGGGGCTTACTCTGTCGAGTAAGTAGTTTTTGACGCAAAACGGGTAGTCTGCCTGTAGGGTACTCGATCGAGTAAGATGGGTACTCGATCGAGTAGGGGGCACTCGATCGAGTAAGTGCCTTACTCGATCGAGTAAGTGTGTTTTACGGGTTTGTTTTGACGGGTTTTGCTAATAACGCGAGATTAATATAAAAGGCTTCCGTCATTTTCTTTAATCACTTTTCACCTTTCTAAACCTTTAAAAAGAAAAAGAAGTTACGTAGTTCTCTCTCGTCGCGTTTTTAGCAAATCCTAATGGCTAGAGTCGTCGGATCGTTAAGTTCTTTACGCCGTTGAGACCGTCGTATTGTGGGTAAGCTCCGAGTATGATTTTTATATTGTTTCATTGAGTTTGGTTAAAACCCTAATTGGGTAGATTTGGGGATTTTTGGGGTTCTTATGATTGTTTGATTAAGGTAGTATTTGTGTGAATGTATGTGTAGGAGGAGGGTTCGTAGAAGAGAGGTTTTGAGACAATTGCTAGATCGTCTGATTCTGTGATTGCTGTTCCAGGTAGGGTTTCCCTACTCGGTATTAATTACATGATGTGTGTAGTGATTGTGCTTTAGTTGTTGATTTCATATTGTTTATTGTTTCAGACGGTTGTTGATGTTGTATTGTGGTTACTGTTTAACTGTCTATGTTCTTCGGGGTGCGTTCCTGGCTGAGTGGAGTCACTTGCGGGAGTGGCTTCACGCCCTTGATTCGCCTTCTGTGGAACCCGCTGTAACAGCAAATTTTGTATCGCAAAATAAATGTAATACAAAATAGGAAACAAATGAATTTTTATTAATATCAGAAAGTTTATGTGTACAATCTCTAATGTATCCTCTGATTCTAAATGTCGTAGTAGATCACGTAAACGCTGTCTGTAGTAGAGGCGCGAACGTTGTATTTGAATGACACCTGTAGAGGTTGTATGCACTCTGTAGGAGGTGTCGATTTGTATTCTTGAGAGGGTCACTGCGACTTGTTCTCTCTTAAATGTTGTAGCTTGAACTTGAATTTCTTGGGCAGGCGGCACAGTTTTGGTGTGCTTGTTGACTGCTTGCAGAGGTGTCTTGCAGAGGGAATTTATAGAGCTTTTATGTCTTCTTCTCTCTGAATTTTATGATTATGATTTCTCTCTTCTGAAATGAATGGGAATAGCTCTATTTATAGAGTTTTAATTCCCCTTGGTGGACTTTGGCATTCACAGGCCCATTTATGGGTTTATTAGTGAATTTGGCCCAAATTTGATCTTTTTCGGGTCTAATGATCCGGATAACCCATTTTGTAATCCGTGTCGATCCGTATTTCATTTAATCGGGGCAAATTAATCAAATTGAGCTAAAATTTAATATTAACTCAGATTCAACTGATTTATTTTATTTATTCGGCACATTAATAAATTTTCCGTGCCTACAAATTGCCCCCTCGGGACCTTGTCACGTGCACCTTTGGTGTCTTGATGTGGCGAGGTCTCGATTCATTTTGGCTTTGACTTGGAAGTCTATACGCACCCAAACTTGTCGCAAGGATGACCCATTTTTTTTTAACGTCACTCTATCAGTATTTTGATTTGGCGAGTGAGCTTTTTTTTTTTTTTTTTCTTTGACTTGAAAATCACGGTACCTTAACTTATCGTAGAGGTAGTCCATTTTTCTAACAATGTCACCCCGTCATTATCTAACTTCGCGGGTGAATTTTTTGTTTAACTTGGAAGTCGAGGAATACCCAAATTTGTCGTAAGGGTAATAATTTTTTTTTTTTAACGTCACCCTGTCATTATCTGACTTGGCGGTTGACATATTTTTTGTTTGACTTGAAAATCGAGTAGTCATAAAGGTAGCAAATCAGTGATATACTAGTGTTTGACTTCGAAGTCGAGATCACGTGACGCAAATCGCTAACTGCATGTGAACTTCGTGCCATCACAACTCCACATATCAAACTTTAGGCCCAAATTCATAGTTGAGCTACTCAGGAAAGTGGAAACATTCAAATTATAGCAATACGGAGTTTCCTTAATTTTGCCGTTTCTTTTCCTTTGTCCACAAGCCTTTGAAAATAGGGTTTAGAGACCACCACATGCCTATTTATACCTAACCGACTTGGATCTCATGCTCATTGATAACTCATCTCCAACGCTGATAACATTCGTCCGCCGTCGAAGATTCTGAATGATACCGGTATGTGCGTAGTTTCTATACTGAAGCGCTGCTTTCTTCTTATAAGTTTTAATTTCTAGCCATGATTATTATTTCATGATCATCTTTCACTTTTGTTTGACTATCCGTGAGCCGTAAGTTTGTCCCAAAACTTACCGTAATAATCTCAGACCAGTTTCAATCTTATATTCATGGAGATGCCTTTTCAAGGCGGTGGACTGGTCGCGCAATTCCGTCATCGAATACGGTAGCTTCCTCCTTATCCCTTTTCTTTAGACTCAATTCACGTACTACCTTCTGAATGCTTGAACTAACCCAGTTTTCTTTAAAAAAAATTGATTGATCAATATCTAACCATGTTCCCCAGTCAATTAAAAAGCAGGAGTTTACTCTTTCTAAATTTCAGCAACATTTAATCGTTGCACTACCGTAAATATTCAACGACTTCGAACACGACGAAGTCTGCCGCTTTTTATGGGGCTGTCGGAATCTTTTATTTTGGTCTCATACAGCAGAATAACAATGACACCGCTGGATAAGGAGGCGAGGGCACACGCACCAAGCTACGCTGCCCAGCCGCTTGCACTACTACGAGGTTGGTGCTGAGGACTTGTGTACTCCTTGAGGTTGTGAGATGGTGAGGACAAAAAATTAGTACCGGATTCAGTGGTTCACTGGAGCATGCCTCTGCGTACGCAAATTGAGCTTTGTTTGAGGACAATAAAGAGAACGCCAGTCTGAGTGCTGATGAATGAAAATGTTCAATTCCATGTATCAGCTTCTATTGTGAGAGATGTGGTTGCTTTTTTTGTCTTTTGTTTGGTGAATTTCAACCATTTTTTTTTGTTTTATAAAATTCCTCATGATGTTAACCATTGTCACGTACCAAGTAAAGACATGCGTTATTAACTATGTATTTTCACACGCATTAATTTTACGTAATGGATTGGCCCTTAATTAAGAGTCTATCTATTATAGTCTTTTCAGGTGAGGTGATACATATCCTTTATTCCCCTTTTCTTAGAGCTTTATATAGACAACATTATAACATAATGTACATATTCATTGCGCAGGTTGTTGCTTGTACTCTTGTTTGTTGGCCAAAATTTTTGCAGGCCTGCAGTTCTTCAAATCAGGCTTTATCAACCTACGTGGATTCACTCCGGTCGGATCATTTCGACTCTCTTTGAAGTTGTCATGCAATGTACCCGATCCGTCGACCGCATGATGATTAAGAGTTATTTCGGTTGGATCATTTCGACTCTCCTTGGATTTGTCACGCAACGTACCTAATTCGTCGACCGCTTGAAGATGTGGAAATTACTCCGGTCGGATCATTTCGATTCTCCTTTGGAGTATCATGCAATGTACCCGATTCGTCGACTGCGAGAGCAAAAGACCGCAAGCTACTCCGAGTCAGATCATTTCGACTCTCTTAGGAGATGTCATGCATTGTACCTGACTCGTCGACAGGAAGAACAAGACGGCGAGCTACTCTCCTAGGAGATGTCATGCAGTGTACCTGACTTGTCGACTCCAAGAGGGTACGCAATGAATTAAGTCAACATAGTTCAAAGATTGAAGATGTTTGTTTGGAGGTGTGGCTGCACTTGAGCTACATGTTCACCCAAGCTGCCTACGTACCTGTAAAGCACGAAGCACTTTACAAGATCAAGCCGACGTAGTTCATAAAGAGGGATGATATTTGTTTGGAAGTGTGGCTGCACTTGAGCTACATGTTCACTCAAGCTGCCTACGTACCTGTAAAGCACGAAGCACTTTACAAGATCAAGCCGACGTAGTTCATAAAAGGGAAGGACATTTTTTTTTTATTTTTTTTTTTGGTATGCAGTTTAACCTCTTACTTAGGAGCTTTGGTGTGCAGTTTAAGCTCTTGCTTAGGAGCCTTGGTGTGCAGTTTAAGCTCTTGCTTAGGAGCCTTCATTGTTGAGCCTCAAGAATAGTAGCGCTTCAAGAATTTTCCGTTGATTGGACCGACACGCACACCGTCTTCATCAACAATCTTATAAGCACCATTTGTGTAGACCTCCTGTACCACGTATGGACCATCCCACTTAGAGGTGAATTTACCAACTGGCTTGTGAGAGGTGATGATTGGCCTTCGTACTGCAAGGACGAGGTCTCCTACTTGGAAAGAACGAGGGCGCACCTTTTTGTTGAATGCGCGTGACAACCTTGCTTGATAACATTGGAGCTTTTGTTGAGCCTCTAGTCTCTTTTCATCGAGAGCTTCCAACTCTGCTAATCGCAACTTGTCATTCTCATCATCTGTGAGTCCCTCCTGAATAGCGATGCGTAAGGAAGGTATCTGCAACTCCAAAGGCAGCACGGCCTCCACTCCATACACCAATGCATACGGGGTTGCTTGAGTAGGTGTTTTGTATGTGGTACGGTATACCCATAACGCCTCACCAATTCTTTCATGCCAATCTCGCTTTGACTTTGCTACTACTTTTCTCAACAAGTTTCAAAGAGTTTTATTGAAGGCTTCAGCCAAACCATTTGCAGAGGCATTGTACATGGATGACTTGTATTGTTTGAACTTGAATTTTTCTCCCAGACTTGTCATCAGATGGTTGAAAAATTGTTTCCCATTGTCAGTTGTGATACGTTGAGGTACACCATATCTGTAGATAATTTGGGTTCTAATGAAGTCCACAACATTTTCTTTCTTCACTTCCCGTAGTGTGATGGCTTCTGCCCATTTTGAGAAATAGTCAGTGGCGGCGAGGATATACTCGTGTCCATTTGAGGCCTTTGGAGTAAGAGGTCCCACAACATCAAGTCCCCAAGCTTCAAAAGGCCATGAAGAAACAGTAGGATGCAACGGCTCCGGCGGTTGGTGTATGAAGTTTGCGTAGAGCGACGGGGTTCACATTTTTTCGCAAAGTCAATACAATCTTGCACCATGGTTGGCCAGTAATACCCCATTCTCTTTACACGATCATGAAGTTTAGGCCCGGATTGATGAGCACCACAAATGCCAGAATGAGCTTCATGCATTGCTTCAGTAGCTTCGTCCTTGCTTAGACACCTCAACCATTGGCACGAGAAAGAACGTCGTAGAGCGTCCCTTTATAGTGAATAAGCTTTGGAGCACGTCGACGTATCTCAACCTTGTATGCGGGATCATCAGGTAATTTTTGGTGGTCCAAGAAATCAATGATAGGTTGACGTCAATCATCTTCATCGGTTGTGTGTAGACGCATATCATGTTGGTTGTGTCTACATTTTCTTCTCCTTCAAGCAAAGATCTCGCCCAACGGTTTGCAGATCGGGACTTGCATAGACTCTTCTGCCCCCAGTGCCAAAGTGGCTGCAAGATTAGCAAGCGCGTCAGCCAACTTATTGGCACTCCTTGCTACATGACCAACATGGATGTCGTCAAGTTGATTCAGCAGTTGTAATGCCCGTTGATGGTAGGGGATCAAGTCTTCCTTTTTCACTTCATATTCACCAAGGACTTGGTTGACCACTAACTCTGAGTCTCCGTAGATGTCCATATCCCTGACGCCTATTTCAATCGCCATTTGAAGGCCGAGTATAAGGGCTTGGTATTCTGCCATATTATTTGTACACAACTGAGTGAGTGTAAAGGCATATGGCATAAGATGATTTTGTGGAGTTACGAATACAACTCCAGCTCCAGCTCCATCTTGCCTTGCAGCACCGTCAAAGTACATTTGCCATGGAGGTAGGACGTCTACATAGAAAATTTCTTCTCCTGGGAGGTCATCTGAAATTTCCCACTCTGCTGGCACTGGATGATCAGCAAAGAAGTCGGCGATAGCTTGACCCTTCACAGCCTTTTGAGGCACGAACACCAAGTCATACTGCTTAAGCAACATTGCCCATTTCGCAAGTCTTCCAGACAAGACTGGTCTTGAGAGTATGTACTTGATTGGATTAGCTTTTGAGACCACATGTATGGTATGCGCCTGCATATAGTGCCTCAACTTCTGGATGGCAAACACCAAAGCAAGACATATCTTCTCTATAGGCGCGTAATTCAACTCAGCTCCAACCAAGGTACGACTCAGGTAGTAGAGTGCTCTCTCCTTGCGGTCTTCAATTTCTTGAGCACAATTTCCCCCAGTGAGCGTTCTTGTGCTGCAATGTAGAGGACCAGTGGTCTTCCTGGAATTGGTGCCCCCAGCACTGGCGCGCTGGCCAAGTACTTCTTGATGCTATCAAAAGCATTTTTGCATTTTTCATCCCATTGAAATGGAGCATCCTTTTTCATGAGATGGCTAAACGGCTGGCAACGCCCGGCTAAGTTAGAGATGAACTTTCGGATGTATGCCAAACGTCCTTGCAATCCGCGCAACTCTTTCAATGTCTTTGGTTCCGGCATTTCGTTGATAGCTCTGATTTTTGTTTGGTCAATTTCAATGCCTCTATGCCTGACCACAAAACCTAAGAACTTCCCAGATGTGACTCCAAATGCGCACTTGAGTGGATTCATCTTGAGTTGACATTTTCTAAGTCTTTCAAAGACGGTTCGAAGGTCTTTGATATGGTCTTCTCTTTTCTTTGATTTGACAACCACGTCATCAACATAACACTCTATTGTTTTATGCAGCATGTCATCAAAGATGTTTTGCATTGCGCGTTGGTACGTAGCTCCAGCGTTCTTCAATCCAAACGGCATGACCGTGTAGCAGAAGATCCCTTTTGGGGTTCGAAAACCTGTTGCTTCTTGATCTTCAGGTGCCATATGTATTTGATTGTAACCAGCAGTACAATCCATGAATGAGAGGGCTTCATGACCAGTGGTTGCGTCAATCATCAACTCTGTAACTGGCAAAGGGAAGTCATCCTTTGGGCATGCATCATTAAGGTCTCTGAAGTCGACACATATGCGCAGTTGTCCATTCTTGTTTCTGACCGGGACAATGTTTGCTATCCAGGTAGAATATTTGACTTCTCGAATGAAACCTGCTTCAATGAGTTTATTGACTTCCTTTTCAATTTCAGGTACAAGCTCCGGCCTGAAACGACGTTGAGGTTGCTTTTTGGGGTTGGTGCCTTTCTTGATTGCTAGACGATGAACTGCAATTTTTGGGCTGAGTCCAGGCATCTCTTTATAGCTCCAAGCGAAGACATCTTTGTACTCGACCAACAACTTGTAGTACTCCTCTTCTTCTTCCTTAGTCAGTAGAGCACTGACATAAATGGGCCGAGGATCTTCAATAGTTCCCAAGTTGAGTTCCTTGAGTTCATCTACGATCGATTGCCCCCGTCTTCAAGTGTTTCGGGGGCTTCATCCGCCTCAACTTCTTCGTTCTCGTCGGTATCTCTTCTCGTGATGTGATATGACGACGTTGTAATTTCTAAGTCACTTGACTTCTTTGTATCACAGGGACGTGAAGATGAAGGCACAAGCTCTTCGGCATTCTTTTGCTGGCCAGTAAGAACTAGTACGCGCCTCCTTGATTTGAGTGGCTCATGTTGGATGATATCCACTACTTGCATACGCTTCATACGAGATGGTATTGCGCTTCTCAAGTCATCACTTACTCTTACTTCTTCTTCATTTTGTGTTGCAGAAGTTGAGAGAGGACGAACCTTGCCACTATTCTTCTTGGGAGCCCCTAGTCGACTGAAGACTGTTTTTGATGGACCGCCCAAGCGTTCATGTATTGCGCCCTTCTTGTTTATGCGCAACAAAGGAGTTGACACTTTGACTTTACTTTCTCCTTGATTGCCAAGCCTAGCAAATACAGAAATGTGTTTGGTTGAAGCACTTGGTCTCCCTAACCTTGTGAATATAGAAGGGTGACACTTCTCTGCAGGTGGACTTATTCGATCGAAGCGAAGATGGATGCATCTTTTCCTCTCCTTCATTTTCTTCGACCTCTTCTCTTTGTGATGTCGAGAAGACGCAGAGAGCCCTTTTCTACGAGCACCAATCTTCACAGGCGCAGGAGACTCATATCCGAGCCCGGCCCTGGTCACCATGAAGCTCCCATCTTGCTTGAACACTTCATGTTGCGCTTTGTTCAGACCGTACGGCTCAACTTCTATAACTTTGCCGAGAGGAGTCGGATTTGTAAAGTCATATCCAGCCTTTGCCAGTAGCTTGTAAGCATTGGAATCAAATATCCCCTTGTTTCCCTCACTTGACGATTTTGGATGAACAGACGAAACCATTCGGAGGAGGTCTCACAATCTTCGTTTGAGATGAACTTGGTAGAGGTGTAACGACTTTGGCCACCCATTCCCGCTTGAACATCGACTTGACTTTTTATCCTTAGGCTCTGTCTTTGGTGTTAGACACTCTGTAAAAGGACTCTCCCCATCTTTGCGGCGAGACTTCGGGATGTAGCGTAGTACTGGTGGTGTAGTTTTCTGCGTCGTCTCTTGCTTCTTGGGTGATGCGGCAGGAGTAGCTGTTTTGCTGGCCTTGTCTACATCTTTCTTAACATCATTTTCTTTAGCAGGATTTGCAGCACTATCTTCTTTGATGATGTTCTTTTCCCGCTTACCCCCTTTTCCTGTTGAAGAGATGGTGGTTGGCATGAACTCACTGGAAGTACCATTCTCTTCAAAGAATTTTGCGTCAGCGAAGAAAGAGTCGACCTTAGAGAAGGGTTTGGCGTCTCCGTCTATCTTCCTTTCACCACCACGGTAATATTTCAAGCATTGATGGAGGGTTGAGGCGACAACTCCGTTTTCGTGCTTCCAAGGTCGTCCCAGCAATAGTTTGAACGATGTCTTGCCATCCATGACATGGAACAACGTGTCGGAAGAAAGATCACCCATGGTAAGGTTCACGCGGATCATGCCAACTGCGCGCTCCCCATTCAAGTTGAAACCATGAATCATTGTTCGACTACTGGAGAGTTCATCCATCGTGATCCCTAATTCATTCATAGTGGCTTTTGGCATGAGATTGACTCCTGAGCCTCCATCTATTAAGATGCGCTTGACCTTTTGCCCCCGGATGTACCCGGACACATAAAGTGGCCTGTTGTGAGGTTTGGATCCAAGAAGTAAATCCTCATCCCGAAAAACTCAAGGTGCGTTGCAGAGACACATCCAGTTGATTGCTCAAGAGGCTCAATTTTTTCTTTCATCTTGCCCGCATACAACTCAGGCTTCTCAAGTCCTTGAATTATCAGCTGACGCTTCTCTTTAGGTAGATGAAAGATTTGCTTCCATCCCATGTTTGTAGGAAGGGCGTGAAGAGCAGCCACTATTTCGTTCTCCTTTTCAGAATGCAACTGTTGAGGCAATACCGTATCATCTGGGCCTCCTTCCTCTATATTATTTTTATCATCACCACCTTCCGTAGCTGAGACGGTGTACACGGTAACCTTGTTTAAGAAGTCTTGTGGGAAAAATTCTTTTAAGGTGACGGGACTCGGTGGTTCCTGCTCAAGTATATCGATAGGCAAGACATGTGGTTTGACCACTGTTTTGGACTTTCTCTTTCCCTTCGTCTTGCGAGATTTCGTCCTTTTTTATTGTTTTCTTCGACGATGAACAAGTTGCGCTATCTGTCTTGTTTGTTTCTTTGACTTCTTGCGCGTAACCAAAGTCCAACCTTCATCGTCATCTTCATGCTTCTTTTCCTCATTCTTATTCTGAGGAGGTAGTTTTTCTTCCAATGACATTGGAGGTAGCGACGGCAATGACTCTTGGATCTGTAATGCCACAGGCTCAAAACTTCCGAACTGCAACATATACACACATTGTCCTTGCTGTGTAATTGGCTCGTCAAGTTGTTCCAGGACTACAGTAGTTTGATTTGTGGTTACTGTGTCCTCCAAATCAAGAATGATCTTCCCTTCCTTGGAGAGCTGCATGATCTTATCCTTGAGTGTTATACACTTTTCAATAGGGTGACTCACCAGCCTGTGATAACGACAGTAATTGGGATCGTTTGTCTTGTTTGCTTGCTCAGGGCGCTTCGACTCTGGCAATTGTATAACCTTCTTCTCTAAGAGGTCATCGAGCATTCCGGACAAGTCGAGAATCTGGGAATGGGTATTTCTTAGCCTGCAACTCCTTCAATGTAGGCTTGTCTCGTTGGTAGTTGTAAGAGAATGACTCTTTCTTCTTTTCATACTTAGGCTTTGACGAGATTTTGTGGTGCACTGTTTTTGGTTTCGACGACCATTGTTTCCTTTGTCGACGATTTGGAGTTCTTATCATTTTTCTTGAACTCCTTCTTTTCACTTGGCACCTTAGAAGAACTTGGTCGATCACTACCATGTTCTTTGATTGTGATCTCCATGTCATGGGCGCGGGTAGCCAGGTCTTGGAAGCTCTTTGGCATGATCCCTTTCAGGATGTAAAGAATGTCCCATTTCATCCCGTTGACGCACATTTCAATCTGCGACGCTTCACTTAAGCGATCCTTGCATTCCGGACTCAGCGCACGCCACTGTTGATGTAATCGACGAGCGGTGCTCATCTTGCCATTGAGTTGTCTTTGTCAATTCGCTCATGCCGACGACACGTCCTGGTGTCTTTGTAGAATCTGTTGAGGAATTCATCTTCCATGTGACCCCAGCTGTCAATTGACTCGAGTCCAAATCGTGTACCGTCGAACGCGATCCCTTTGAGCGAACGAACGAATCGCTTCACCAAACGATCACCTTCTGTTCCAAAGCATTGTTGCATGTCTCGACGAAGTGGGCGATGTGTTGCTTTGGGTTCCCCTTCCCGTCGGCTGTTGAAACTTTGGAGGCCGATAGCCGAGATGGCATGCGCAGATGTCAATCCTCTTAGTGTAAGGCTTGATGTAGCGTCCACTACTTGTCGAGCTATCATCCAACTGACACTTGATCGTCTTGGCTATTAACTCCTGCAGCTTCTCTTGATGAAGTTGTTGATCTCATTTTTTGGCTTTTCCCTATCCTCGCCAACTTCTCTATCGCTATCATCATCCCTATCGGTGTCACCATGCTCGCTCTCGGCCTTCCTGTCACGGAGTGCCACCACCTCTTTTTGGAGCTCATCAATTTTTTTGTTCTTTTCTTCATTTTCCTTCATCATCTTCTCAAGGAGTTCATTCATTTTCTGCATTCGATCCTCAAGAGTATCACCACTTATCACCATGACTGAAGCGACGCTAGGAGTTGATGTTTCTTTCTTCTTTGGCGACGCCTTGGATTTGCAGGGGGAAGCCTTTTTGTCAACCTTAACACTTCTAGTCTCCTCGCGTGAAGGAGAAGAGGCGGCCAGGAGCGCTGTAGCAGCAGCAGCTATGGAGGCGACAGAGAACTTGCGCGGCCTAGTTGGGACGTGTGCAGAGCGTAGACTGGCAGCAGCAGCATTGACAGCAGCCTTCTTCGCCATTCCTCTTGTGGAGATGCCAACTGACTGCGTAGCAGGGGAGGTAGCAGCAATGGGGGTACCCTGCAGGATATCTGCGTAGGTCTTCTTGGATGGACTGGAGGAGATGCTTTGCTTAGTAGACATCTTCTTGTTTTGGTAGACTTGAATAAAACAGCAGTAGAGATGAGAGGTAGAGATTTTCACGTCGGGTTCACCAAAATTTGTAACAGCAAATTTTGTATCGCAAAATAAATGTAATACAAAATAGGAAACAAATGAATTTTTATTAATATCAGAAAGTTTATGTGTACAATCTCTAATGTATCCTCTGATTCTAAATGCCGTAGTAGATCACGTAAACGCTGTTTGTAGTAGAGGCGCGAACGTTGTATTTGAATGACACCTGTAGAGGTTGTATGCACTCTGTAGGAGGTGTCGATTTGTATTCTTGAGAGGGTCACTGCGACTTGTTCTCTCTTAAATGTTGTAGCTTGAACTTGAATTTCTTGGGCAGGCGGCACAGTTTTGGTGTGCTTGTTGACTGCTTGCAGAGGTGTCTTGCAGAGGGAATTTATAGAGCTTTTATGTCTTCTTCTCTCTGAATTTTATGATTATGATTTCTCTCTTCTGAAATGAATGGGAATAGCTCTATTTATAGAGTTTTAATTCCCCTTGGTGGACTTTGGCATTCACAGGCCCATTTATGGGTTTATTAGTGAATTTGGCCCAAATTTGATCTTTTTCGGGTCTAATGATCCGGATAACCCATTTTGTAATCCGTGTCGATCCGTATTTCATTTAATCGGGGTAAATTAATCAAATTGAGCTAAAATTTAATATTAACTCAGATTCAACTGATTTATTTTATTTATTCGGCACATTAATAAATTTTCCGTGCCTGCACCCGCCACAGAAGGGATGTTCACATTAAGGAACATGGGTTTATCGCTCGATGAGATGAGCGGGGCTTAGGTGGGAACGGCTGCGGTCCCCCACTGGCGGTGTGGAGTACCTGTTGCGATGGATACTCTGGCAGGGCTACACACTTTAGTGTGTAGTCAGTTGTGTGAAGATTGATGATGGAGACTGGGGATTGATGCGTTGTTTGAGCTGTTTGGCATTTGTTTCGTATTGGTTTGTATTGTGTAATTAGTACTGACCCCGTTTAAATGTTTTAAAAACTGTGGTGATCCATTCGGGGATGGTGAGCAGTTATCGAGCAGGTATGATATGACGCGTATGGGATAGCTGGGATGAGTCATCACGTGGCAGTTAGAAGTCTTCCGATGTGTCAGACGATGTTTTATAGTTTTGATAGTTTTATCAGTAGACCGTCTAGGAACCTTGTACTTCAGTTTAACAGTTTTTGTTTTGAACATGTAATCACTTTAAACTATATTGTTATTTAAAATATGTTCCGCTATTGTCACGTGATTATCATTGCCTTGGGTAACCGATATGGTGACGTTTCTATACCTGAGTGGTCCTGGTAAGGCACTTGGAGTATGGGGGTGTCACACCTACACTCAAGATTACTCCGAGGAGCGCAAGTCTTAAGGAGACAAAGTGGTAAAACAAGCAAACGAATCCAGCGGGAGAGATCACTAGGGGAACCAGCCACATCATCCAGGGCTCCTTTCAAATCCCGAGCAAACCCAAGACGATACTTAGGAGGAATAGATTTCACGGTGCAAAGGCCCAAAGACAATAAACGGTCAAGCGAAGATATAGACCACTGAACAAGCTCAACACTATCATCAGAAGAAACCGAAGTAGAACGAGCCTTTGGTCTTGGAATACCATAAATATGAAAGCTGTAGAGGCCATCAATACACTCCGGAGGCATCACAATATCACCCCGACTATGCCGACATCTAGCGCGAGTTGTACGAGTTTTAAAGCATACCCCACACAACCAAAGCCCCATCCGCTTCAAAGTACTCACGGCATTAGAGAAAACAGTCAGACTATCAACAAGAGTTTGACATGTAAGCTCTAAAGCACCATAATGACAATGTCGGACCTGAAAATGTTTCTGCCATGCAGCCTTAGTAAGGCCTCTACCAAAACCATCCGGACATGCATGAAGACTCGAAAAAGGACAGTGACACCGTACAAGTCAGGCATGAAGGAACACACCACCAACCTGCACAGAAAACTATAGAGCCACCAACAACCACCACCCGAATGGAAACCACTAAACAGGCTCACGCACAAGCAGCTAAGAGCTCAAAGTGTACCCGCTACCAGCATCCAAAAGGGCAGCCCAGCTGACCACCAACGCACCACATACTCCGGTGATGATCAATAAGCAACCGAGAACACCAACACAACCACAAAGGCAGGCGGCAAACGAACCCAAACCCCACAGCACCCGCTACCCGTAACACCCACACAACCAGCAGCGACAGAGGTGGCAGAGGTGATCGGACACCGGAGAACAGAGAGAAACAGATTCCAGCAACACGGGAAGAAGAAAAGAAAACCCTAACCGAAAAAAAAAAAAAAAAAAAAATGGCAGGCACTTACCGGCAAAGGATCGTAGGGCAGAGCCGTCAAACCACCATGTTAGACCGGCGACGTGAGGTCTGGTGGCCCAATGGTGGTGGCAGAGGGAATAACCGGCGCAGAAAACGACAGAAAACCCCGACAATGACAAACCCTCCCTCACGATATCCCTGGAAACGACAGCAGCCATATGAACAGCCAACAATCACCACCCTGACCGGTGACGTGAGGTCTAAAGGTCGGCGTGGTGTGGTGGTTGGCAGCCTACGACGGCAGGACACAAAAACGCGATGCCCTATTCCTCAATCTCTCTGACACGAAACACCCACAAACCCTAAACAGCACCCGCCGATGACCCCAAAGCCGGTGTGAGGCGGCAGTCACGGTGGTGAAGATTAGGGTGATAGTGAACGTCGACGGCAGCAGCAGCTAGGAATCGCGTGATCGCCAGGAATCGCCTCTCCCTCCCCTATCTCTCTCTCTCTATTATTATTATTATTATTATTATTATTATTATTATTATTATTATTATTATTATTATTATTATTTGGTTCAGTTCAGCTCCATTCAGTTCAGTTCAGTTCAATTCAGCTCCATTCAGTTCAGCTTCATTCAGTTCAGCTTCATTCAGTTCAATTCAGCTCTAAAAAGCCAGAAAAAACAGGGCCTAAGTGTAACATTCTCATTTTCGTCAAGTGGTTGCAAAACCATGCAACAGTGCACTGCACTTTGGTTTCTGATACTACCGTATGGAGGAATGTTTATACGAAAATTTTAAGTCTTAAAATCTTTACAAATTTAATATTGTCAAAGCTTTAACATTTGAATCTTCAAAGTTCAAAACAAATCTGAAATTTTAAGTCACTAATCTTTATTGATAAAACCTCTAGATTTGTACATTTGCTTTTTACCAAAATGGTAAGTTGAACTTGTCAACGTTCTAAAGCTAGAAAAGTTTTTTGCCAATTTGGTAAAGTGTCACATGTTGAGTGTTTTGGGAAGTATTTTTTGATTTTAATCAAAGACTTGTGCCTCAAGCCTAAAGCCTAACACTTACCATCACTCAAAGGCTACCTGTTTTATATTGGATTTAATTAACCTTAATTATACTTCTTAAAGATCAAATCCATTATAAATAGTGTGCCTTAGTTTCATTTATTTCTCAAGACTTTCCAAAGCATTTATTGTAAAACCTTGCAAATCATTTGTGCAGTTAAAGCTTTGTTCTTCAAGTATTTGCAAAACGTTTTTCAGATTTTAAAAGTCTTCGTTTGTTTTCAAAAAGTTGTAAACCTCCGAGTATCGGTTCGCTGCACTGTGACATAATGAGTTTTGTTCCATGATTCTCGTGTTTAAATCTTAATCGTGATCTTCATGTTCATTAAGTGAACCCTTGAGATTCAAAGACTCTGTAAACCTGTGAGAAAGAACACATAAACTCTTGAAGCGGAGTAGCTTTAAGTTTGAGTGCAGTCGGGGTAGATTGGCGAGTTATTTTCATTTGAAAGGTTTAGTTGTTTGAGTAAATTTCTGAACAAGCAATAAAATAACGGTTGGACGTAGGCCTTCGAGTAGAGGCTGAACCAATTTTTAAAAAATTTTGGTTGTTTGTTCATTTACTCATAAGTTATTTCACTTTGCTATTTCTCGTTCATACCTATTCAAGTTCTGTGCCACAGTCAGCTATACTGTGACATAAAAATGTTGTACCATCTTGTGAACTTACAATCTATTAAGTTTCTCAAGGTTTGTACTTTAAGGTTCTCTACTTAAGTTATCAATTAACTAAGTTAAGAACAAATTTTTAAAAAGGTACACCTAATTCACCCCCTCCCCCTCTTAGATGTTTATCGTTCCTAACTCTTCAAACTAGCTCCCTATAATACGTAAGTACAGATTCGAAGTTTCGACATAGAATGCTTATTGAACCATTAAGTACATATATGTATATGGAACAAATATAGGTAATCATTGTGGAACAACTAACTAACAAGTACTGTAATATATAAATAGAGCTTATTTCTCAAAAAAAAAAATATATAAATAGAGCTTAACATGTAAGAAAGACTTATGTCCTTCTATTATACTGTAAATATTTTCTTGAAGAGTTGATCATGATTCGGATCCAACAGGGTCTATATCACCAGTTTCCAAGCTGAAATTTCCTCCAGTGTTGGCGAACCCAATGAAATCTCATCAGGTGCTCCACAAGACTGTGTAATAGGAGTTGAAGGTGTAGAGGTGTGAGAGAGTTTTGTGGTAATATAGCACCGTTTTGAGTGTAAGGTAGCCAAGTTAAGCCACGATTCATGAGAGTTTCCTGACGATTTTTCCATCGACTTAGAGCGTGGCTTCTTATATGTCCTACCGGTGGCATTAGTTAATTTATTTCTATTTTCTCGTTGACTAACAGACTCCGGCATTTCTGGATATTGGATTGTATTACTCTTCATATTCGTTGGATTAATTGTTGATGAAGAAATCTCGGGTTGGTTCATAAGTACCAGACCAGTAAGAGTATTCTGAGTTACATTTGTACCGGCCATCCTCCGAGGTGCAGACAACTGATATGCTTGGTTCATATTAAAACTAATACCATTTTTAACAAATTTATTATAGTACGCAATAGCATTATTCATGTTATGGCGTAGTTTCTGCTTATCACATAGCATCAATTGATTTTCGGCAATGCTCAGCAATTTGATCATTTGTCGGACTGAAACGATGTGTGTCTCAAGGTTGTCACACTCACTGATAGTTTGAACCTCAGAAAACTTACCTTCCATAGCCTTTAACCATTTCTCAAGTTCAGGCAAGTATGAGAGTTTGGCGCGTCTAAACTCATCAATTAGAAGCTGAGACTTATTCGGATTTGTACTTCCAGAATCGGAAATTGCTGACAATTATGATGCACCGGAATAATTTTGAGATACATACTGATGATTCTGCACTACCATATTTCTTGGTTGGATTACAGGAATATTCGGGTTTTAATTAAAGTTCAATTCAGCATAATCGGACTGAACAGTAGGCCTCGAAATCACATTCCCTTCCAACTAATTTCCTGTAACAGATAATGCAGGACGTATATTAGTGGCCTGCGTGAGCTTTTGTTCGATAATCTTTAAATAATCACCGCGGCTTGTTGCCTGTAGAAAGACCTTATGCTCAAACTTTTTTGCTATCTCATCAAGTGACCCAAGACAGGCAAGATCATTAGAACTTGGGGCATAATAATCTTTAAGCCTAGCTAGTCTTGATGAAATTCAACCGACTTTGACAAAAGGGGAGATTTAATCCCCTCAGATCGTCACCGACTTTCATTGAATTCTACCTCCTTAAACAACAATCATAAACTTGACAACATGTTGGTTGGTTACGTTAAGCTGAGAGGTTGGTTGGTTACGTTAAGTTGAAAAAGTGTTGAATATATATACATGATCAAGTCGGCGTTGACAAACTTTGTTTCCATATTTGTGTTTCATAGTCAACATTAATATAGAAGAAAATGTATTTTTTATTTGGGAATTATTGTGGATAAGAAAAAATGTTTATAAATGTTTCTATATAACTAATCTATAAAATATTATTAAAAGGCTAGCCTAAAAATGCCACGTAGAAATCTATAAAATATTATTAAAAGGTTAGCCTAAAAATGTCACGTAGAAAATGTCACATGGGATGAAAAAAAAGTGACGTACACAATAACAATGTGACTTGGCAAACAAAATGACATGGATTATCAATTTATTATTATATTGCATTAATTTAATTCACTTATTTCCTTTAAAAATTCATCCATATTACATTAGCTTTAAACTTAATTAACTCAAAAAAAAAACTACAATAAAAAAATATGCATTAACTATAATTTAATAATTTCAAGATATCTATATAATAATATAAAAAGCCTAGATTGAGTAGTTAGAAGAATGACACATGGCACGCAACATTTACATGTTAGATCATTTTTTTTATTTAAAAAAAATAAAAATTATAAATGTAAAGGCAAAGTAGTAATCAATAGACTAATTATTCATCTTATTTAAACACTTTTATTTACCATGCATTATTCCACTTAATAATCATTATTTAGTGCAAATGGTTTAATATTCTACTGTTATGAAAAAATTTCATCAATAAAAGAAAATAAATTGATAATATCCTAGCATATTCCTAGCAAAAATAAATTAATGAAAAGTAACATAAAAAGCCTAAATTGAGTAGTCACTAGAATAACACGTGACGAGCTACATTTACATGTTTGATCAATTTTTTATTTTTTATTTAAAAAAAAAAGTAAAAATAGAAAATGAAAAGGCAAAGTAATAGTCAATAGACTAATTACTCATCTTATTTAAACACTTTCGTTTATCACGCATATTCCACTTAACTATAATCATAATTTAGTACTAATCTTTTTATATTCTACCGTTATGAAAACATTTCACCTATAAAAGAAAATAAATTGATAAAAATTCTAACACATTCCTAGCAAAAACAAATTAATGAAAAAGTTTGTTTATTTTCACCTAATTATTTTATTTGATTTATTTTTCAACAATTCGCATATCTTTACTTTGTGCTGTGTAGGAATCAAATGGACATCAAATGGACAATAAATGAAGAGATAAGAGAGAAGTAGAAGAAAAGTGGAGAATTCGACAAGCATTTGTATTATATATTTTGCTTTAGGCATTGTCGAATGCATATAAAGACACTTGAGATTGTCGACGATTGAATATAATCATCAGCGAATGGTGGTCAAACTTTGGTGAAGGAAATCATCAGCGAATTACCGAAGGAAAAAGGCTATTACTGACGGATTGCCCGTCAGTTACCCGCGTTTTCGTAGTAATATAACTTGAATAAATTGTAACTTTAGTTTTTTTAATCTCTTTTCAATATTGATAGATTTTTTGTGGATGTTTTTAATATATTCATCATTGTTAATGTGTAATAAATTTATTAAGATTGATATTAACAACAAATTATAAATATGACTAGGGCAAGTCGTCGGTGTAAATATAATATTCTCTATATATTTAATTAAGTTGGTTAAATGGGTACATCTACGAAAAGGCTATGGTTACATTCAGTGTATAGAATCTTCTATACACTGCCAGTAACGTTATGACATGTGGCAATTGAGGGATACGAGATAGAATATTCTTTAGGTTTTGTTTTGTCAAAATTTGGGAGCCATAATTCAAAACATAAAATCTCAAATTTCAAAATTTTTCTAAAATATTATGTGTCATAATTATTCAGATTGTTTAAGATATTATTTTTTGGTGTTTATTTTTGTAATTCCCTAAAAAAAAAAAAAGCAACGTAAGAATTGTAGTTTTTTTTTATCGAAAGATAATTGCTTAAATGCTAGGGTAGAAATTTTAAGTGATCTGGTAAATATTTTGCTAAGATATAATATTATATTTAATTATAGTAAATATATTTATTAATCTTGATACCAAAATTATTAAAGTTCTTAAAACTTTCCCTCCCATATTTTTCTCTAATGTTGAATTTTTTTTCCCTCAAAACCTCTCCATAATTCCCCCATAAATGCCAAGAGATTCTTCCACATATCAAAATTTAATTGGTGGTGTATAGAATATTTTATACACCAAGTGTAACCTTAGCAACTTCCGTAAATCTATATTTTTCTCATGATTTGAATACTAATGAGATGAGATAGGATACATTTGAATTTGTTATCTTATTGTTGCTTTGATGATAAGATGGCAAAAGTACATTGTATATATCGATTTGCGATAATATGTTTATATTAATTCTCTTAGTATAATTACTTACATTTTATCCCAAAATTACATAATACTAATGAGTAGAATATCTTTTTTACTTTTAATTTTCAATGTGAGAATGGATGTTTTATCTATTTACCCACCTTATTTAAATTATTTTTATTTGATTAAACATTACAATAGTTAAGAGAAATGAAGAATATTTTAAGTCTTAAATATCATCATTATTTCTAAATTAAAAAAAAAAGAGGTATATAAACTATTGTATAATATACTACTTATTATTATTTTTAATTAATACGGAGTGTTATCATTTTAATAAAGTTGACTAACAAAAATATCAAATTTGACGTAAAACAAAAATGATATCATTTGGTTACAAAAGTAATGAGAATGAGAATAACAAAATAATAGGTTACAATAAAAAAACAATACTAAAGAATGACGTAAAATCGTAAATAACTGAATATAAAGCTACTACAAAAAGTAGTAAAAAAATTTACGCCAACAAATTAATGAAAAGTTAGAGCTTAACTCTTACACTTTCACAATAGGTTATCTCCTATTGAATAAACCACATCTCATCCTTTCAATTTCCCTATCATAATATTGCAATAGTTAGAACCCTACACAAATGCTTTGTGTGTCTTCTCATGTTTTCTAACTTTTAATTCTTTCATTAGTTTGGCATAAATTCAAATTCATCATCCTCTTTAAAAGCCAATCTTTTACTTTTATAAAATATGAGTATATTAGTATGAGACATCATGGAAGGTCTCATGTGTCAACTTTATTTTTGTTATCGATTCATAGAAACAACTCATTTTCTAGCTGAGTAAAACATACCTAAAATATGAAAGGCTAAAATAATTATAGAGATAGACCACGAATGAAAAATGGAAAAATCATCAAAAAAAAACTAAAGAGGAAAATGCATGAACGGTCCTTAAACCGAACGCGTGAATTTCACGGGTCATAAAACTAGTTTAAAAATTGAATACTATTAAAATATTAATATTAAATAATTTTTATTTAAAAATATATTTTCAATTTAAAAATTGTAAAAGAAAAGGTGTTATAAACTATTTTTTAAAAGTATTTTGTATTATATTTTAGATTGAGTTGAAAGTATATTGTAAATCCTAATTACTTAAAACCTAACGGTTGTATTAATATTAACAGATATTTCAACATATCGAAAATGAATGTTATGTATGCAAAAAATAATCATGTTTATAATGAAGATCCTTAAATTATACTACTATATGATATTTATCAAATTTGAGTTGAAGTGTCATCTAGGGTTTGAGGTGTGTCCAAAATTTGAAAATAATATTGTCTGCTTATTTTTTGTCCTTTTTCATATTGGGGTGTCTCCGTCAATTATTGTTCTTTTTATTTCAAAAATGAATTTGAAGACTAATTTGATCATTCACACTATATTTGTTCCACTTGTCATTTAGTAATGACCTTTACTCTTTTCTTGGTCTTTGTGTCAAAACCAAAGGACAACAATTGACCGGAAGGAAGAGAGTAATAAAACATTTACTCTCTCTGTTGCGTATCGGACACATTATAACGAGTGGTGTATGGGTGTCGAAGTCAAATATGAACACACTAGGTGGAGCTGCGCATCTTAAATAGGAGACATGATCGCACTTTTGTACTTGGGTCGAAAAACAAAATTTCCGTTCTCTCAATTTCTTTTTTTTTTTTTTGACAATAATAAACTTCATATATTAACTTAAAAAGTACCCACAATATCAGCCAGTTGCCAAGCTAACTGACCAGTGAACATATAGACGAAGGAAACTACGAATTGTGCTCAAAGAGTGGCGCAATTCGATTGGTACTGGCTTTTTGGAGGCCAGAACAGCAGATAATTTTTTTGATGTAACTTGGAAAGCAACGGAAGGTTGCAAAGCTGAGTGAGCTCTATACATTGTGAGAAGTAGGCCTTGTGTTGATGCTGCAAAAACCGTGGATGCCACATGTTGAACAACAGGAGTGTCAGAACTCGTATCCGAAGAAGAGATGATGTAGTGATCCCGATGAGATGACCTGCAAACAGGAATAAAGTAAGTCACCGCAGAGACAGGCAGAGCACAGTTCAAGATTGGTAAAGACAGTTTGGAGGCGGCCGCAGAATAGGAAGACCAAAGTACGGTCAGCTGAGAATGAGATGCAAGAAGGTAGTCAGATAGATATAAAATCTGAATCGGATTGACGCTGCAATTGTCAAAGACTACCGAGTTGGAGTCATCCAAATGGCCTTAATAATACATAGGAAACGAAGTAGGCACTGATCTGCAAAGTCCGTGACCCTGTGAAAATAGGTAATAAAATCAGCAATCCATCGTTGCAAACAAACAGCAGGATTAGCTACAGAATTAATGCCAAGAGCCGAAGATAGCCAAACATGTCTAGAAACAGTACAAGAGCGAAAAAGATGATCTAAAGACTCCGAATGTGAGTGGCAGAAGACACAGCAAGTACTAACCTGGATGCCTCTAACAGAGAGATTTTCTAAAGAGAGAAGGATATTATGTACTATACGCCAAACAAGGAGAGGGAACTTAGGAGAACAGCGAAAACCCCAAAGAACTTTCCAAGGAAAGGCAGAGTAAAACGAGGGAGAGCAAGAAAAGCACATCTGTGACAACAAGAAATCATATCCTGAGCGGACTGTATAGACTCCATCCTCCGTGTATTTCCAGTATAGAAAATCATCTATATCAATATGAGGGGGTTCCATAGCAAGAATAGCCTTAGCACACGGAGACTGAAACCAACGGTAAACAGAGAAAGGATTCCAATTACCCGAAGCATTGAGCAAATCACAAAGAGTTGGTGTTTCGGCAGCCGAAAATAATCTCACAGAGGGGGTGTGGCCGTTCACCCATGGGCTAGTAAACAGGTCAACAGCGGCACCGTTACCAAGTTTCCATGAAAAACCAGGAGAAAAAGCATTAGCCGCTCGACATAATCCAGACCATAAAAACGAAGGATGAGAGACTTTTGATTTTGAAGCAGGAATAGGTAGATCCTTCCTGTACTTGGGAGTCATAAACTTTGATAATAAACCAGATGGATGATGATGTATACGCCAGAAATTTTTCATAAGGGATGCCTGACTTAGCAAAGAGACAGATTTCAAACCCAGACCACCACTTTCAAGAAGAAGCTGCAGAGAGTCTCGAGAGAGCCAGTGAATAGATCTATGACGAACATCTTTGTGCCACCAGAAAGCCGCAATCAGAGAATCAAGCTTCTTACAAATTCCAAGCGGGAAAGGAATAGAAGTCATTAGAAACCGGAGAGAACCCAAAATAATAGAGTTGATAATAAGCAGCTTACAAGGCTACAAGGCTGGTTGAGATGGAGAGAGGACCAAGCAATAATACGAGAAGTCATCTTATCCAACAAAGGATGAAATGCTAAAGATCTCTTAGAAGGAAGATCTACCAGGACACCCAAATAATTCCCAAAGCATTCACATGTTCGCATTTTCAGAATGGATGCCGTGTGGGACTTGAAATCAGTCGGAGCATTAGGACTGAATTTAATAAAAGACTTATCCAAATTTACCATCTGCCCCGATGCGAGTTCAAAGCACCGAAACAAATCTCTGAGAGTCTCAAAAGAAGATGGATTTGCTTTACAGCAAATGAAGGCATCATCAGCATAAAAGAGATGCGTAATAGGTGGAGCATACCGAGAAATCTTTAGGCCATGTAAGGTGCCAGTCTTTTCCGCTATTCGCAACTGGCAAGATAAAATCTCCATGCACATAATAAACAAATAAGGTGAAAGAGGATCACCTTGCCTAAGACCACAAGAAGGTCTAAATGTAGCAGAGGGCTCGCCATTGATAATGATATTATAAGTGACAGTCGATATGCATTCCCAAATAATATTTTGCCAGAAAATTGGGAATCCAAATTTCTTCATAACCGCAACAAGAAATGTCCAAGAAACACGATCGAAAGCTTTATGTATATCAAGTTTCAGAGCTGCATAAGAAACCGATCCTTTCTTTGTCTTATTAAGATAATGCATAATCTCGTGAGTAATAAGACAGCCGTCTGACATAAGCCGAGAAGGGACAAAAGCTTGCTGAGATTCCGAAACAATCGATGAAATAACAAGCTTGAGGCGATTAGCAAGACACTTGGAGGCAAGACGATAAATAACATTGCAGAGACTGATAGGACGATACTGAGAAATCAACTCCGGCTTCTCAACCTTAGGGATAAGAATAATATGTGTATGATTCCATTCTTTCAACATAACACCCGAGTTAAGGAATCGAAGAAGAGCCAAAGTAACCAACTGACCTATCTGGGGCCAAAACATCCGGAAAAATTTGGGAGTAATCCCGTCAGGCCCAGGTGATTTGGACCCATCCATACCATTGAGTGCATGTATAATATCAGATTCCGTAAAAGGAGCAGATAACAGTAGGCAGTCCTCAGAGCTGAGCATCGGAAGATCTAAAGACTCAAGCAAAGGGGCAACAAACCCACGAGGTGAGCCAGGATCATGAGGAGGTGTTCATGAGGAGGTGTTGCACACAGGAGATCTCGAAAGAAAGATGTAATCTCCAACGAAATCTGCTCTGGAGTAAACAGCTATTCACCAGAGCCAGAAAGTAAAGCAAGAATACGTTGATGAGAAGATCGTTGTTTAACACGGGAATACAAGAACCGCGATAGGTGTTCCATAATTAATTGACCATCAGATCGATTATTTAACCAAGTAAACGGTGGACCAAAGAAAGGAACATCAAGCAAAAAATTGTCAAGTCGCCAGGTAGTGAAATCTTGTTGACCGCGAATGTCACATGAGCCACCTAATTTATCAGAATGCATCTCAACCTGATTAAAATCACCAATAATTAGAAAAGGAGACAGACTAAAAATCAAAGCAGTAATAGAGGTCCATAAAGAAAGACGCAACTCAAAAGATGGTTCACCATATATAAACATCACATACATATCAGGCTTTGTACATACATCAGTTACTTGTAAACATAATTTACACAAAATAAAGTGGGGGTGAATACTAATAGAGCTAAGTATAAATGAGTCATCCCAACGCAAAAGAAGACCCCCCACTATGCCGAACTGAGTCAATGCCACAAAAATGAGGGCGTCTAAGATGGGCTGTCTTCGAAGCAGCAACAGATAAAGAAGTCACAATCTCTTGCAAAAACAAAATTGACAGATGATATTGACGGATACACCAAAATAAAAACGGAATTGTAGGATCATCCATCTCTCCTAATCCCCTACAATTCCAGGCAAAAGTAGTCATTGGAAACCGGGTGGCGAATTATGGTCCGCCACCAGACCTTCAGCTAGCATGTCTTCAACGCTGGTACAAGGCAAAAAAGAAACAGGTAAGGAATAAGAAACAAAACGAAAAAGAAAAAGCTCATCTGGACGAGCGCGTTTGGGAGGCAGCTGATCAAAATCATCACACGAAATAGAACTGAATAGACGCTTAGCAACATGCCTCAAAATAACATCAAACTTATTAGAAAGCGCAGGAAACAAAAATGAAAAAGAAGGAATACGAGACGGATTTAATACCAAATCAGGAGAAATGGATACCAAATTCGTCGTGCAGTCCAAATCAAAAAAAGAAGATCGATTTGTTCGTTTAAAAGATGCATGACTGGAAGAGTTTATACCGACTTTTACCTTACGTTTATAAACCATAGTTAAAGACCTCGACACAGGTTTCACAAAGTCAAAAGCAACATCAGAAGCAGAAGTGATCGAGTCACGAAAAAGGCAACCAATATCTATAATCTGAGAAGGAAGAGTGGGTTCCCGAAGGCCTAATAAAGGTGAGTCCTCCATAGCATCTTCAGGAACGTGCATACGGAACGCCGGAGAAGGTGGATGAACAGAGACAGCAGGTGGAACAAAGCGAGAAGAAGAAGGAGGATCAAAAGCCGCAGTTCCACGCAGCACCAGGAACGCTTCCAACAGAACTTCACGGGTTAAATCTCCGTGGACCTGGAGGTCCGGAGGAGCCGGTGACGAAGGACCAGCCTCATCAGGATCATCATCTTCAGAGCTCGAGAACGAAAAAACAGGGGAAGCACCCCCTGAATCCATCACCACAGGGTCCCCATCAACCGTAAGATCAATAGTAGAGTTCAAATACTTGTACCTTGGTGGAAGACCCATGATTTCTGTAGAATAAAAAGGAGTATTAGGCGGCCCATGAAGAACCACCAATCCACGCGCTGCAAGTGAATCAATACGGGCACGAATAGCTCGAGCTCCGGCTGCCTTACTCGTTGGACAGAAGGAAATTCTATGACCAACCTGGCCATAGGTCTTGCAAAATCTGAAAACACCTTCATAAAAAAAGGAAATCCATTGATGTTCCTTTTCGTTCAGCGCCAAATAACATCCGGGAATCAAAGGCTTTGAGAGGTCGATCCAAACTTTAACCCGAACAAAGTTTCGCGGAGGTAGCAAAGTCGGGTACGATTCCTCTTCACATACATCACCAACATGGGACAGTAAGAACGCCGCAACAGCGGTATTCATCAGATGAAAAGGCAAATGCTTCACCCGGATCCAAATAGGAACAATATGGAAGAAGAGGTTGTCCGGGGTTGAAGTAGCCGAGATAGGGCGGAAGACGAGCAGGCTACCATCCAAATTAACCGTTTGACGCTGACGAAAGTAATCATAATCTTGCTTTGAAGAGAACGAGAAAAGGTAAAAAGGTTCAAAACGACGGACAGAAACCATACCATTCAACTTCCACTTCGCATTGACAATCTGCAAAATCCGGACAATCTCGAAGTATCGTTGATCCTGCAGCTTCCCCAAAAGTGTGAGAGATGCATCAATATCCGTGAAATCAACACACAAATGAGGCGGGAGCTGTAAGCAAGCTCCAGCTCTACAAGGAGGCGAGAAGGTGGAAGAAGAAGAAGCCATTAAAAGATGGAGATGTATAATTTAAGTTTCTGAAAACGGAGAAGGAGAAAGGACCTACTTGAACTGTTTATAAAGACGAAGGGAAAAACAGGTAAGATGACACGTGGAAAAGACCGGACGATGAACTGACACTGGGGCAAAAAGCAGGGGAAATTAGGTGGATGTCTTAGGTAGAAAGGGAATTTAGGTCAGCAAGAGAGGCAGGGGTTAAGTTTAGCGGTGGGATAAACATGCGAAAAAAGGTTTAGCAGGCAAAAGTTAAGGACTCCTTGGGAGAAAACTCTAGAGAGAATTTCTAGAGAGAGGTAGTTATATTATGATATTAAGGGAAATAATTGTATGAGGTGTTCTCTCAATTTCTATGATACCCTTAATTTTTCATGATCACGAGGCATCTCTTATGGTGGTTAATATGTGTTGTTACAATTACACTTGCTTAAACATCCTCAAATAACTCTTAACGGGTCCAAGGGGTAAAAGTTGAATTATGTCAAAAACATCTCTAGCCTCAAATCAAAGAGCTAACAAATAAGTAACAATGATGAGGTCAAAATCATATGGTCATTCATCCCACAACTATCATGAGTGGTGGGGATATAACATCTCATAAAGTATGCTCCTTTGATTTCATATGCCATGTTTGAATTGTTTTATATTTAAGACGAGTACTTCCGTTTTAAATAAAAAATTGTTTCTTGAGATAAAGCCCACAAATGGTATGCTCTTTTGCGTAGATTTGCTGAAAGCGCATTCATGGGCTGGGGATCATTCAGAACTAGTACCACATTGTGAAGAAATGTCTCTTTAGCTCGTGGAAGACAGCTAGTGCTGCTCCTCCGGCCTCTCCTACTAGTGTTGCAACCTCATTTCTGTGTACTGCGCCTCTAAATAAGTAGAGAGATGGAAAAGGGTAGAAAGATGCGTATATTGCAACTGCAGTTTACAGAGGAAGGCACATAAATCACAGGTTTTAGCAAAAATAAAAGTTAACGGAAAAAATCGACAGCATTTGGTTAACGTAAAGGTCCTTAACCGGAAAAATCGGATTTAGGTCCTTTTTTTCAGGTCAATACCTTTTGGGTAATGTAAATATTGAAAAAGTATTACTCTACCTCAAAGGCTAGCCGCAAGAATGCATGAACAGTTGAACACAATCTCTTGTAATACTACAGGCCATTTGGTTTCTCACTAGGATGTCTTCAGAAGGCCAAGCCACGACGCAAGAGAATCTTAAATTATACGTATCACAAGATACTGTCTCTACGGCCTAGATAACTCTTCAATTGGAAAAGGCGACTAGCCCTGTAACATATCTTGCAATATTAACAGACTATTCAGCCCATAAGCACAACTACTGCATCGATTCTGTATCGGTATCAATCAACTTCAGCATTCTATATTTCTGTCTATTAATCCTACGTCAACAATAGCCCCCCAAGCACTTGGACACGCAACCGTGACCGGTATTTCTAAACTAGTCTAACAAATTTATCCATTGAGTAAGTCACTGCACTAACTCGCTTGCATGAATTTGGAGGGAAAGGGAGGGGAGGGATTTGGAAAGAGGTGATATCCTTTGTTTAGATGACAAAATGGAGATGGATGGATTTGGAAGGGACGAAAAACTAGACCGCTCCATTTCTCTCCTCCAAGCCAATAGTTTCCCCTCCCACAAGGAAAGTTTTGGAGGTAAAACTCAAAAACCCCTCCCCTCCCTTTCCCTTCCCTCCATTTTTGGTATCCAAACAAGGTGTAACGCTCCGGTGGGTTAGATGACTCAACAAATCAGTCTGATGAACCTAATTGACGAATCCAGATTCATGTGCCATATGTGCTAGTTCCAAATCCTTCAAGATGACGAAACGTTTGTTACACTTGTCATTAAATGAGTCTCACACTAACATGTTTTCATACAAAGTTGTTGAAAAATCAGGAGATTGTCCCACAACATCGAGGTCAAGCAAAGCAAAGGTTAGCTATTCGAGTACTAATTATTGGATCTTCTTGCAACAGCAAAGGTAGAAAGAAGACTTGCAGAATAGCTGGCAATTTCCGACCTTCCATCAAATGTCGCTAATGAAGTGTGCTCCATAGGCGACGAACTTAAGTCCATAACCCCTAAATGTAGTTTTCCTACAGTAATAGCGTGATATTCTGTAAAACACTTGCTAATTCCTCTAATTCCAGAGAAGATTCCGGATACCCAGCCAATTGAATGTAAATCCCCAGAGAGAACAATTTGTTCTGTTTCTCCAGGATTTTTCATCATGGTAATAACCCATTCATGGCTTGTCAAAGATCTACCAAACTTATAAAGACACCCTTTTACGACACATAAGAACCTGCATGAACACTTGTCACCAACCCCAGCAGTAGGCGTTGCCACCGTGAGGTGAGGAAACGTGTCAAACACCTCGAGGGCTAAATCAAAAAAAAAAGAATTTTTCTTTGTATCCCGGATTTGCGCTGAATAGTCATCCAATATAGAGTCTCATTAACTAGCAACCCTGATCTATCTAAGTGGTCACTAGTCCTCAAATCGGAGAAATTTTGAGAGGAAAAATCATTGTCAATTCTTCTCCATTTATTGAACCTTATTGAGAAGACATGAACTCTGATAGCTTGACCCCACAGACGTTTGCATATACCAATAATCTTGTAGTCATTTGTAGCAGAAACGTACCCAAATCCCCAAGTAACCAGCCACTCTTTGTCTTTACAGACTTTCGAGTTCGAGTATTTGCGAAATTCGCTGGTTATGGGATTCCATAGGATGAAGGACAACTTAGTTTTTGATCCTAAACAAATCAGCCCATTACAAGTGCCCACCAACAGCATTCTATCCTTATGTACATCAAAGTCAACCTCCATGTTAACCAGCTCAATTTCGCCATTTTCATAAGACAACATCTTGAATTTAAAGTCAGATTGAATGAAAAAGGATTGAATGATTAAAGGATGGGGAGATTTAAAGTGGGCAAAAGCGAAATGAGAAGATGAAAGAGTAGAATACCAAAGTTTGGAAACGGACTTCAATCGAACAATGGATTTGATAGGCAATCTTGTTAATATCATCTCGCTTATTAAATCATGTGGCAGCTCTCTTTGCTCAGTTTGCTGTATTGTATCTTTCTCATCCTTGCTTTGACTTTCCATCTCTATTTTTTCTTCAATTTCTTCACCTTTTAGTTTTGTTATTTATTGACAAATGAGTGCTCATCACTACTTTGAAATTGTCATAATCATTTTGTAGACAACATGATAGTATGATACTTTAATGCCTTTTCCATTTTATAGACATTTTTCATTTTCGTGTCTTTACACAGATTATCGTGAAGGTTTAGATATATACGTATTGACAATTCTAATACGACTTGTTACTTTATTAGTTTGTATACATCTCAGACGTGTAGATTATTTTAGACACGGGAATATAAGTTGGGAGGATATCCTAGACATTTATTTACTCTCATCATACATTCATAGTTCATACTAACCTCTTTCCTGTTTCTTTAAATTTATCACCACTAAACAAATAAACAACCCATAGGTAATATTTCTTATAATTTTTGAAAATGTTTTACTTGTATAATTATAGTTAATACAAATTTGAAATGAAAATGTGCGTACCTTGGTCCTCACACAAGGAGTGTGCAGTACATGATCTGAATAATCTTCTCTTCTATTCTCGTCAAGCAGATTGACGGAAATTAACACCATTCTCTTCCATTTTTCATTGATGTGGAGACACTCGTATGATCATCATAAATCCATAATGTTAAAGCTCCAATGGATCCGGCTTCTTTAGGTTCTTTATAATGGATCGGTTTTCACAATTGCATGTGTACTGTAAAATTGCACAGAGGTGACAAGTAATACCAGAACCGTCCAACATAAGCACAATGTGCCGTGTCCATGTCATAGAAATTACTCAATGGGAAATAGACGAAACAAGGCTTGGAATATAGCTTCCAATATAACCGACTCTTCAAACCACATAAGCACCAAGTACTAAATAGATACACTTGAAGTCTTGAACCTAGAAACCAAATACTCCCAACTGGTTTCCAATTCAAACAAGCCAAGGAGCAAGCGGAACTTAAGCCTACTTTTGCTTATAATGATGTTTTCAGTGATAAGCAAAATATCACTGAAAACATCATTATCACTGAAAACATCATTATCACCTTCAACCCAATCCACCGGGTCGTTTTCCCATGCAAGCGGAACTGTCCCGAACTCAAAGGAAGGCCCCTGAGCATACAAATATGCGACCAGTCCCAAATCATCTCTATTAGCAACCCATAAATATGGTCCTGACGGAGGTTTAACGTTTTCAAACCACCACCTCGAAGCTTCATTATTAGAAAAAGCGCGCTCCAGTTTGCGAGCTTGACGGAAGCATTCGCGCTCATCTCCCGCTCCAAACTCAATCATTGCATGTCCCTTGAACGACCCATTGGAAGAAATAGCCGGGTGGATAGCTTGAACTAAATTTAATCCAGCACCCCGAATAACTTCTACTAATCTGTCAAGATCATATGAGAGAGTTTCCTTTCCAAACCCATCTCGTGTGCTTGGCAAATTATAAAGAATACACATCACAGGTTTGACGTACAATATTTCGGAATGGCGTCGAAACTTTCTCTTGAATCAAAGGATTCTACATCAGATTCATAGGATGCATCAGATTCATAGGATGCATCAGACATAATTAGTTTATAGTATAAGAATGGTTGAGAGGGAATTCAGTATAGATTAAGTTTGAAGTTTTTTGAAACAAACACATGAAAACCTATTTATATAGAAATAATTAAGGCAGATGCAATGCATCCGATGAATCTGATGCATAGAAACGTTTGGTGCATCCTATGAATCTGATGCACAGAAATAATCTGATGCATAGAAATAATTAAGGCAGATGCAATGCGTCCAATTAAGTTTGAATTTTTTTGAACGAATGAATGTTTGGTGTGAAACCTAAGAGAAATGTGTAAATGCGTGGTAAATAGAAACGTTGTAAATAGTCAATGTTTTTATCAAGTTGTTTTTATAAAGATCAACAAAAAAGAATCCAAAAAGAATTGACACAAATTCTTACTTAAGACGGGCACTATTCTTTTTGAAAACAAATACTCCCAAAACGAATATGGGGGACAAGTGGGGGCACCCCCATGTGCCTCCACTATCCTCTATTTGGGCATTTTGTCTCACAAAATGGTATCCGTCTACAACTTAAGACGGATAGTGCCCGTCTTAAGTAAGAATTTGTGTCAATTCTTTTTGGATTCTTTTTGGTTGATCTTTATAAAAACAACTTGATAAAAACATTGACTATTTACAACCACACATTTACACATTTCTCTTGGTTTCACACAAAACATTCATTCGTTCAAAAAAATTCAAACTTAATTGGACGCATTGATCCGCTTTAATTATTTCTATGCATCGATTATTTCGTGCATCGATTCATAGGATGCACCAAACGTTTTATGCATCGATTCATCGATGCATTTGCATTGCATCCGCCTTAATTATTTCTATATAAATAGGTTTTCATGTGTTTGTTTCAAAAAACTTCAAACTTAATCTATACCGAATTCCTCTCAACCATTCTTATACTATAAACTAATTATGTCCGATGCATCCTATGAATCGATGCATCCTATGAATCGATGTAGAATCCTTTGATTCGAGAGAAAGTTTTTGGACGCCATTCCAAATATTGTACGTCAAACCCGTGATGTGTATTCTTTATAATTTGCCAAGCACACGAGAGATGGGTTTGGAAAGGAAACTCTCTCATATGATCTTGACAGATTAGTAGAAGTTATTCTGGGGTCCGGATTAAATTTAGTTCAAGCTATCCACCCGCTATTTCTTCCAATGGGTCGTTCAAGGGACATGCAATGATTGAGTTTGGAGCGGGAGATGAGCGCGAATGCTTCCGTCAAGCTCGCAAACTGGAGCGCGCTTTTTCTAATAATGAAGCTTCGAGGTGGTGGTTTGAAAACGTTAAACCTCCGTCAGGACCATATTTATGGGTTGCTAATAGAGATGATTTGGGACTGGTCGCATATTTGTATGCTCAGGGGCCTTCCTTTGAATTCGGGACAGTTCCGCTTGCATGGGAAAACGACCCGCTTGCATGGGAAAACGACCCAGTACCATCTTAAGCCTACTTTTGCTTATAAGCTCTCAATCACAGTTCCATCTCACTCATGCATGTCAACATTCGTACAACCCAATAAGAAGATCAACATCAAAGATTTATTAACAGATAGATAATATCGATTCCTAATAAGATTTAATGAAGACAAAGCATAGAAGAGAAGCTCTTAACCAGCAACAACCAAATTAGCAATTCATAGCCTTGTATAAGAAGAAATTATCCAAGGCCACATATAACACAGAACTCAAAAGTCTAAGAAAATAAAAAGTGGAAGATAACAGGTAAGCTTCCACATCAATTTTTGGGTCAGAATTCACTGCTACATTTAGTCAATCCCTCTGAAAGCTCCTCAACAGTAAAGGGCGAAAATAGGCTTGGAACATATCTTGCTACCTGAATTGACTCCTTGAACCTCAAAAGCACTGTGTATGTCATAGGTCTAGTACATGTGTCGACTATCCCCAACGCTCTACTTGGAAAATCCTTTAACTCGCAAGGGAATGGCCCCGTCATAAAAAACTTCTCAGTCTTTGTAAATCCGATCATTTGAGAGACCAGATCAAATATCAACCCATTTGGTAAACTAATAGATTTCACTATTGCAGGAGGTTCCAATATGTGCATTAACTGGTCACCTATAAATGTGTTACTACAGTTAAACTGGCTCAAACACCCACTCATAACTCCTAACAAGTCCAACCCATCCCAGTTGATCTCAACTACGTCAAACCTCTCAACCCCTAAATCAAAGCTAACAACTATCAGGTCTACTATAACCATTCCAATATAATTTTTCACCAACAAGAACTCCGTGTCTTAAAAGAAAGAGAGGATAATTAAAAAAATCAATTTTTCTCCACCTATTTTCTCTCATAGAGAAGATCCAAACAGTATCACTCTTTGTGTTACCTTGATATACTGTCAAAATAACAACATACTTGTAGTCATCAACAGACGATGCATACCCAAATCCAGAAGCTACAACGACTCTAACAGCCTTATCAAAATGCTTTAAATACCCATCTGACTCGTATTTGTGCAGCTTACGGGAAGCCGGGTTCCATAAAATGAAGTATTTACCAGAAACTGGGGTTAAACAAATCAACCCATTGCAGCAGCCTGTAAGTTCAAGTTCATCTTTATCGACGCCAAACTCGAAGTCTAGTTTGACCAAATTATCTTCAGAATTACCAGCAATTTGATCATCATCGTAAGAAAAAATGTAATAATTCTTACAATTCTTGATAAACAAGGTGCTTACCGGAACGGAAGGGTGAGAAAAGGGGGATTTGATAAGGTGGGCATTGGCGAATTCGGAAGAAGAAGAGTAGAATACCATTGTTTCGAAACCGACTTAAATCGAACAATGGATTTAACGGGTAATCTTGTAAGTATTTCTTGAAAAATCAGATCATCAAAAAGGTAGCTTTGTTGCTCAATCACTTGTTTCTTCATTGAATTAATTGAATTATTTGGGTCTTTGTCTCCCATTTTCTCAGATCTTCAACTGTAAATAGTAAAGGAAGGCAGTGAAGTGAATTAGTGAAGAGAAAAGGGAGGTAGAATTAGGGTTCTTCGCAAGATTTGTGACTGAGGGTAGAACAACAAATTGGGATCATCTCATTTTCTTTTTCTTTTTCTTTTTTTGACTCATATTTTATTCCACCATAATCTAACGGACTAATTTTAGCTTGAAAATAATGATCGGGTTAGCTCGGGTTCGAGTCTTTTTCGAGTTTATTATTATCAAATTATTTAGGAATAATTATTGTTGTGCAATAATAAAAATTTGGAACTGATCATATTAGGTCGAGTCAATTGCGTTATAAGTCAAACTAAGATCTTCAATTCGGGTGTCGGGTTGCATCATTAACGCCAGGGCAATTTCCCCAAAAATATCTGATAGACCACCACCCTCACCCACTCCCACACCGTCTTATCCGATCCCCGGTCAAAATATTTTGGAATCCCGTTGAAAGATATTTTTGAAACTCGGATGCTAGGGGTATAGGGCGAATCCTGAATACTGTCCTTGAATCCAAAAAACTGTCATTACACAAAACTGTAGTTTTTTTACACCCAGATAATAGTTCAAAGCCGTAGTTTCCTGAATTCATTTTTAAAATAATGATCAAAAATAAAGTATTTGTCGTTTTGGGTCGGTTTTGAAAATAATTGTCGAAATGATGTCCACGTAGACTCGGGATTGCGGAACCTGAAATTTGGGATAAACACGCCATAGGGAGTGGCGTGTTTATAGTTATTATGAAAGTGTACTTATTGGGAAGTAAACGTAAGGAAACACGCCAATACGAATGGCGTGTCTTACTAAATAAACACGCCACTTCTCCTGGCGGGTCTTGCTAAATAAACACGCACTCCAAATCAGCATCTCATCACCATTACCAAATCATCTTCAACACCCACATTAATGGCTTATCATCTCCGTCACACTTTTGACCACCATGGTTCGCTTCAATCGAGTCATTATGGCTCGGACTAAGCCACAACCAATGAACCACAAACACCGCCACTGCTCTCCCTTGCTCCGCTACTTAAAATCGAAACCCGACCCCGCTGCTCAATTACGATTTACGATTAGCCCAGATTCAACCTTCAATCAATCCCGTCGGAATCGGAATCGAGTTAATTAGCATCACCATAGCTGCTCAATTCAACAATCAGCCCGACCATTGCCGCTCACCTCGGTCCAACACCATCGAAACGAAGTTAGAGCAACGAACCACCTCCGCATCTCCAACGAACCAGATAACCACCACTTGCACCTGCTCGCATACAACCCAGAAACGCCGGGTTCGTGTCACATCGTACCACTGCCGCTTAAGTTGTGTGAGGAAGGAGGATAAGGAGGAAGCATGGTTGATTGGCATAAATGTTACAGTACGTGGTACTGTTTTCAATTGAAAATTTTTAATCCATGAGCCACGCCACTATCAATGGCGTGTCTCCTCAAGTATACCCGCCGTTCCGTGTGGCGTGTTTGGCTTCCTAGTTTATTTCACTACTGACCTTCTTGGTAACTATAAACACGCCACTCCCTATGGCGTGTTTATCCTAATTTTCAGGTTCCGCAATCCCGAGTCTACGTGGACACCATTTCGACAATTATTTTCAAAACCGACCCAAAACGACAAATATTTTATTTTTGAACATTATTTCAAAAATGGACTCTAGTTTCCTGGAAACTGTACTTAGGCCATGTTCTTTTCGACTGAAACGGATCTGGTCAGAACTAAACTGAACTTATAGGATCTGAACTAAATTGAACTGAAATTATAAGATCTGAACTTTTCTGAACTTATAGGGTCTGAACTGAACTGAGCTTATAAGATCTGAACTAAACTTACATGATCCGAATTTAAATTAACTTTAGTTAATTTTATTATTATTATTATTATTATTATTATTATTATTATTATTATTATTATTGTTGTTGTTGTTGTTGTTATAAAAAACATAAACTTTTATTGATATTAAACAGAAAATTTACAAGAAAATAATGGGCATCCAAAAGAGAATATTGATAAGAAAATATAGTCTAAAACACAAGGTAAGATAATAACATTTTCCCGCTTTATATACATTGGTTTGTTCATACATTATATTACGATTACGTTACGATAAAAAAAATAAAGAGAGGAGTGATAATTTTGTTTTAAAAATAGTAATGTATATATGTGTCAAATAATTAATGTCAAATATTTTTGTATCGGTTTTTAAAAATAATATTCCGTATATAACTTTTTTGAACTTAATTTATGGGATCTGAACTGAACATATATATATATATGATCTGAACTGAACTGAACTTATAGAATATGAACTGAACTGAATTTGTAGGATCTGAACTTAACTGAACTTATAAGATCTGAACTGAACGTATAGGATCTGAACTTCACTGAACTGAACTTATAGAATCTGAAGTAAACTTAAATTAAGTGACTTTAAATCCAAAAGAACAGGGCCTTAGTTCTTAAGCAGTTAAGTAGTGTGCGTTTAAAAACACCAAGTACTTATATTTGTATCTCAAGTATGCCTACGAAAACCTCTCAATAAGAGAAGGCCAACGATGGGCGCTAATCGTAGCACAAACAGTCTGATAGAATTATGTGAAACGTTTGAAATGTATTAGAATTACATAAAGAGTAATTTATCGCTTACATCCACGTTTAATCCACTTTTTTTTATATTTACTTCCACGTCATTTTTTTTTTAATTACATCCAAATTAATACCTCCGTTTATAAATTGCACCCGATGCCATTTTCAGGTGGAAAAAATTATAAAATGACGAATTTTCCCCTGCATCTATTCTTCCTCAATCCTCCTCCATTTACCAGCACTTCCCCTCTCTCGCTCTACTTCCTTCAATTCATCTCCATCAACATTAAGATTCACTTAATTTTCTGAACCGTGTACGGGGCGGAAGATTTAATTGTGAATTCAAGTGAGGCGAGAGATCCGAATGCACTAGGTGCAACCCGACCAGTTCGTGTCTCTTGATGCATTATTGGCGAAGCGAAAGACTTTTTTTGTTGTTTTTTTGTGTTTTTCTGTTGTGCAAGAATAAAAGGGATATTTGTTTCGATATCTTATGAAGAAATCGAACCAATGGGATATTTGCTATCGTTAGAACTATAACGATAACAATGGGCGGAATTCTCGTAACGCGACAAGAAATTCCCCTTAAACTTCGGAGCACGTCCTTGGTTTAATTCGAGGTTAGAAACACGTCGACTCTCTTGTCGTCTCTACACTCGTGTATGCCACACAAAATGCTTTGACGGTTTTTGGAGAAAACTTCTCAAAAATAATTTTAATTTCTTTCAACAATGATCTGAAATGAAATACAATCTACCCTTTTATAAGGCCCTAAACCGACCTAGGGGACTTAGGATGACCATATTTGACCCGTATTAAATTCAGTTCTACCTAGTTCCTAGCATAATCTCCTAATTAAATTTTTATGGAAAAGAGAATTTGACAATGTAGATTACAATGCTAGGCAAATAATAAATTATCTCGAATTCCCACAATAAGGCTTCACACGACAGCCACCCGTGACCTTTAATTCCGTCTTCCCTTGTTTTGCGTGCTTGCTTCTATTTGTCAACCCGTAACTTGATCATCCGTCATATTTATTTTGGGATTATTCGGACTGATTTTATTTGTGATTCCCGCTAATTTTTATTAGAATTTTTACCCCCCTCTACACGCATCAACACTCCCTCTCTTCAAGAAGAATCGTCCCGATTCTTGTACCTTCGTTTTCTGCGTCGGTGTAACACCCCCTCATACCAAGGTACCTTACCAGGACCACCCAAGTATGAAAGACTGTTACCATCTCGGTTGCCCGAGGTTAGTACATATCAAAAGCGTCTGAACTGAGCACATTTATTAAAGTAATGTAGAATGTAAAGTTTACAATATCCAAATCCAAATATTGTCTAACGAATACAACTTCAAAGTCTTAATAATAAAAGGAAACTCGCTAAGACTCAGACAGTGTTGCTATGACTCGTGGTGGCAATTCTCCCAATGAAATCCCCAAGCTCTCACTAGCAAAACCTGTCAAGCCTGCTCACCATCCCCGAATGGATCACCGCAGATTACACAAACAACAACGGGGTCAGTATTATGCAACAACAAGACAAACAAATGCAATACACGTCCGATCATCGTCAACTCCCAATCACCCTGTCTCACACAGTAACTGACTACACACTAAAGTGTGTAGCCCCCGCGCCAGATTACCCATCGCAACGGGTAATCCTCGCCGTCGATGGGTGACCGCACCGATCCCACCTAGTCCGGCTCCTCAACGAGCGACAATAATCCCTGTCCCTTAATGTGCACATCCCCTCCCGTGGCGGGTTCCACGGAGGGCGAACTAGGGTGTGAAGCCACTCCCGCAAGTGACTCCACCACAATTCCAAACACATGACATTACCGTCATCTCAATCCCCTCACACCAACACTGTCACAACAATCTCCATATAACGATGATCAATAGACAACGATAAATACAACAATATGTCATGTAAAGCACATCAACTGAGTAGGGAAACCCTACCTTAGCAATCACAGCAGTATGCAAGCACGGACAATCAAAAAGGCTCCTCTACGAAGTCTTCTCCTATACAATGATCACACAATACAATTACACTTTGTACAATTCCCGACATTCCCTTCCCATATAAATGTACAGTAACCCAAAAGATACAGTAATTACAAAGGTAGGACTTACCAACAAAGCAACAAGAGTTTATACGGAAGAATCGCCGCGAATTATCGACACAAGGATGCTACGAAATGCTCAAAGGGATGATTAGGGAATAGGGATGATTAGGGAATGATTTGGTTAGGATTAGGGCACGTAGAATGTTAACTTATTTGTGAAAAGTGAAATTAGAAACCGACGCGGAATTATAAAATACCCTAATCATTCCTTAATCAAACCGTCGAAATATAACCTCGCAAACCAGGACACTCGGTCGAGTGTGACGACACTCGGCCGAGTGGCCTACACTCGGTCGAGTATTCACTATACTCGGCCGAGTGTTCCTCGGCAGAACCGAAATAACTCACACAAAGAGCACTACTCGGCCGAGTAGGCTCTACTCGGTCGAGTAGGCTCCTAAGGAAGTCCGTACTGTTACAATCTTTCCCCCTAAAAAGAACTTCGTCCCGAAGTTCACACTCAACTATACACAAACACAACACCACGACACAAGACTCTAACCAACACATGAGACAATTCCAAGGAACTACACAAGCATCACTACAAATTACCCCAAACACATCTCCCGACACGAAACAACCAAAGTAAGGAAGGCACAAAACACTATCGCGACCATCTCCTACCCCCTTAAAAGACAACGGTTACGTCCCCGTAACCAAACGTACCTGATCAAAAAGGTTAGGGAAGCGGTCTCGCATAGCTTCCTCAGCTTCCCATGTGGCTTCCTCCACGTTATGGTTAGACCACAGAACTTTGAGTAAGACCGTCTCACCCGTCCGGGTTTTACGAACCTTGCGATCAAGAATCTCTTTTGGAATTTCGGCATATGACAAGGATTCATCAAGTTCGATGTTCTCCATCTCGAGAATGTGCGACGGATCACTCACATATTTCCGGAGTTGAGACACATGAAAAACATTGTGAACTCTATCCAAAGCTGGTGGTAAAGCTAACCTGTAGGCTACCTCGCCAACACGGTCCAGAATTTCATAAGGACCTATAAACTTTTGGCTTAGCTTCCCCTTTTTCCCAAACCTCATAACACCTCGCATAGGTGACACTTTCAAAAGCACCTTGTCACCTACCGCGAACTCAATGTCCCTGCGGTGTAAGTCGGCGTAGCTCTTTTGACGATCTTGAGCTGCTCTCATCTTTTGACGAATCAACTGGATTTGCTCAACCATATCCTGAACCAACTGTGGTCCTAGAACCCTTTGTCTCGGAACTATCATCCCAACAAACCGGACTTCGGCATTTCCGGCCATACAAAGCTTCAAAAGGTGCCATCCCAATGCTTGTATGATAACTATTATTGTATGAAAACTCGATCAAATCAAGTCCTGTCTTCCCAATCGCCTCCAAAGTCCATAACACATGCCCTTAGCATGTCTTCTAAGGTCTTGATGGTCCGTTCTGTTTGACCATCGGTTGCCGGATGAAAAGTGTACTCATCTTGACGTTGTGCCCATCAACTCTTGCAGTTCTTGCCAAAACTTTGATATGAATCTCGCATCACGATCGGAAACAATATCTTTCGGAATTCCATGTAACCGAACAACATGTTTTTCGTAGCCCAAAGCCACGTGCATCTTAGACCAAGTATCTTTCATTGGAACAAAATGGGCTGACTTGGTTAGCCGATCAACAATCACCCAAATCATGTTGTTACCTTGTTGTGACCTAGGTAACCCCACAATGAAGTCCATAGAGATCGACTCCCATTTCCACCCGGCACCGTCGGGACTGAATCTTACCTTGAGGTCTCCTTTGTTCACCTTTGACCCTTTGGCAAGTCAAACATCTAGCCACAAACTCAGCTACCTCCCTCTTCATGTTCGGCCACCAAAAAGTCTTCTTAAGGTCTCTGTAAAGCTTGTCACCACCCGGGTGAACCGAATAAGGAGTGCAATGAGCCTCGGACAAGATCATTCTCCTTAACTCGCATCGTCAGAACACACCATCTCCCATCAAAACGAACACTCCCATCCGGATGTATAGAGAACCTAGATGTTGCTCCACTCTCTACCTACCGACTTCCACTCCCGGATTTTAGGATCAAGCTCTTGCTTCCCTTTGATGTTTTCATACAACTCTGGCTCGATCGTCAAATCCCCGATGGTATTCCCCTCTCGAATCATAAAGATCCCCAATCTAGACATCTCATCTCTCAACTTCAGCAAAGACATAGCTGTGCATAGCGAATGAACGCTCTTCCTACTCAAAGCATCTGCGACAACATTAGCCTTACCCTCGTGATAGATGATCTCCATATCATAATCTCCAATCAGCTCCATCCACCGCCTCTGTCGCATGTTAAGCTCCTTCTGAGTGTAGATATACTTTAGACTCTTATGATCAGAGAACACCTTAAAAGTTGCGCCGTAAAGGTAGTGTCTCCAAATCTTAAGTGCGAACACAACCGCACCTGACTCCAAATCATGAGTAGGGTAGTTTTCCTCATATTGCTTCAACTGCCTCGAAGCATAAGCTATTACTCTCCCTCCCTGCATCAAGACACAACCAAGACCGTTCTTTGAAGCGTCGGTATACACCTCAAAGTTCTCACAACCCTCTGGCAAGGCTAGGATAGGAGCTGTGGTCAAGCGTTCTTTTAGGGTCTGAAACGCCCTTTCACAACTCTCATCCCAAACAAATCTGACTTCTTTCCTCATCAAGGATGTCATAGGCCGTGCTATAGTAGAGAAATCTTTCACAAATCTCCTGTAGTAGCCGGCAAGGCCTAAGAAACTCCGAATCTCAGCAACATTCTTCGGCGATTCCCACTTGGTAACGGCCTCAATCTTACTAGGATCCACAGATACCCCTTTCTTGGATATTACATGGCCTAGAAAAGCCACTTCCTCTAACCAGAACTCACACTTGGATAACTTGGCATAGAGCTGATTTTCCCTCAAAGTCTGCAAAACTATCCTCAAGTGTTCTTCGTGCTCATCTTTAGACTTGGAATATACTAGGATATCGTCGATGAAAACGACCACAAACTTATCCAAAAACGGTGTGAAGATCCGGTTCATCAAATCCATAAAAGCTGCTGGCGCATTGGTCAACCCAAAAGGCATCACTACATACTCGTAGTGACCATAGCGAGATCGGAATCTTTGTTTTAGGAATATCCTCGTCCGCTATCCTCGGTGATGATACCCCGACCTCGAGATCAATCTTAGAGAATACACCAGCTCCACTTAGCCGATCGAACAAATCATCAATCCTCGGCAACGGATACTTGTTCTTCACCGTAACCCGATTGAGCTCTCTGTAATCAATGCACAATCTCATACTCCCATCTTTCTTCTTTACGAAAAGAATCGGAGCTCCCCACGGTGACACGCTAGGCCCGATGTAACCCTTGTCTAACAACTCATGTAATCGCTTCTTCAACTCGGCCCAACTCCTTAGGTGCCATACGATAAGGTGCTTTAGATATAGGACTGTTCCGGCTTAAGCTCCACGCTAAAATCGACATCCCTCTTGGGAGGCAAACTCAGTATCTCCTCAGAAATACATCTTCAAATTCGTTCACCACGGAAATCTCGAAGTTGTCGGCGGCTCTACTCGATGATCTCTCACATGACAGAGGATTAAGGGACACTTCTTCCTTAAACATGACTTTAAAGTCATAATCGCTATAAACCTACACTTAGGCTTTACCACAAACCCTCTATAGGACACTTTAACACCCTTGGGACTCTTTAAAGACACTCTCTTCTGTCTACAATCTATCCTGGCATCATACCTACCCGGCCGGTCCATCCCGACAATCACCTCAAACCCATCCTTAGGAAACTCTAACAGGTTCTTGGTAAATCTACCCCTCCAATCACTATAGATATACCCTTATATAACTTGAGACACGACACAGACTCCCCGGAAGGTATGAACACATCATCTTTTACAACCTCGAACTTGCCCAAACCCATAGACACTGCATGACTCTTAGACACAAACGAATGTGTAGCCCCGGAATCAAACAAAACAAAAGACGGTACATTATTAACAAGAAAGGTACCGGTAACTACATGAGCATCATCCTGTGCTTCCCGCTTTTCCATCATGAAGAGCTTTCCACTATTCTTCCGTCCTCCACCCCGAATCAAGCATTGGAGGTACTCGGCTTAGCCGCCGAATCTCGGGTGACACCGTTATTCGGCGCCGATAAGATCCACCACTACCGCGGTTGTAACCGCCCGGTTACCCCGTCCACCTCTGTTGCCCCATGCACCTCCCGGTCGGCTACTAGCAAAACTCGAGTCGGCCCCCGAGAGAAATTTCCGATCGAGCTCCCGAACCATTGCCGGGCTTGTAGCTCGTGCATTCCCGCCTTTTGTGGCCTATACCACCCACGGTTGAAACACGTAAGGTTGGTGTTGTCACTCACAGCCCGACCCCCATTCTTTCCCCAACCACGAGAACCTCCAGAGAAACCAGCTCCACTAGAGAAAGCTTTAGCATGGTTGAAATTCCCTTTCTTGTTGGTTGGCTGATTGTTATTCCCACTATCAGCCTTCCTCTTTTCGGTGTGATCCTCTCCTCAATCTCCCTTGAGAGATCCACCATTCTCTCGGCTTGACCCGCTCTCAGATACACTTCCTTGAGGTCGTAGCAACCCCACCGCATACGACTCACGATCTTAGCAGACAAGCCCCTCTCAAATCGGAGGGCCAAACCCTTTCGTCCGAGCCGCAAATCTTCCACATAACGAGATAGCTCCACAAATCGATGATAGTAATCAGTGACGGTCATCTCCTCAGACATAGTGAAAGATTCAAAGTCGGATCTCATCTTGTGTCGGATATGCTCTGGCACAAACTGCTCTCTCATAGCACTCTTCAACCCAGACCACGGAATAGCCCCTTCCTCCTGGTAGTAAGCTCTAGCATCATCCTTGACGTTCTGCCACCAAACTGCAGCTTCTCCTCTTAGGTAATAGACAACCTGTTCAACAATCATATCCTCGGGGCACTTAACCATTTCCATGAGAGCTTCTATCTCACGGTGCCACTTCTCGAGCGACTTTGGTTCGCCTACCCCGTCATACGTGGGAGGGTGGAAACGAGCGATGTTGATGCTAAAGTCGGGTTGCATCCACATTTCTCTCGTTTCCTTTTCCCACATTTTTGAGAGCCTCAAGGAGAGCCTCTTGTTGCTCAATCATGCGAGCAACCTCGTCAACAGACATCTCCGAAGCTTGGATCTGTGCGGGAGTTCTTTTGGGCGGCATTTTGAGCTGATAAGAAAGAAAGAAACGTAAACAAATGCTCAAAATTTAACCTCCCTCCGCCATAAGAACACTCGGCCGAGTATAAATAACACTCGGTCGAGTAAAGATCACTCGGTCGAGTATCCTCTCAGATACTCGGTCGAGTATCGACTCCAGAGACAAACATCAAAACACAAAAAGGAGCACTCGGTCGAGTATAGCAACACTCGGCCGAGTGGACCATACTCGGTCGAGTGGACCCCCATACTCGGTCGAGTTACCATAAACAGTAGCGATTGCTACTTTCCTTCAAACAACACTCGGTCGAGTTCTCTTATGCTCGGCCGAGTACTCAATACTCGGTCGAGTTCCTAACATGCTCGGCCGAGTAACACTATTTACAGGTTAACACTTTACGATCCCTCTATCATACTCAGTATTCTCATAACAATTACGCAAGAACTCAAAAGCCATGTTATAACACCTCAGCATGCGATACATATATTACAACTTTAACACCATATTGTAAACATATCAACATCCAATTTATTCATACGCTACATCCAGCGTTGAAATCACAAACTCTCATCAATTACTTCTCCCATCACAACAGATTAAGAATTTCATCACACATATATACAATTATCGACTTTTACTAACATGCATCTTCACATACGGACACATACAAGGCCTAATCCTCATCACACTTTCCCCAAGTTACCGGCTCGAGTTAGTAAGGGCCATTATGCGACTCCGGGACGTCTCCCGAGTCTTTGCGGTAGCTCCAAACTACTCTCCCCGGGTTCATTTTAGTTAGACTCCCTAGGTTCATTAAATTCATTTGTTTAGGTGCCGGAATCTTGGCTCGATACCACTTTGTAACACCCCCTCATACCAAGGTACCTTACCAGGACCACCCAAGTATGAAAGATTGTTACCATCTCGGTTGCCCGAGGTTAGTACATATCAAAAGCGTCAACGAACCGAGCACATTTATTAAAGTAATGTAGAATGTAAAGTTTACAATATCCAAATCCAAATATTGTCTAACGAATACAACTTCAAAGTCTTAATAATAAAAGGAAACTCGCTAAGACTCGGGCAGTGTTGCTATGACTCGTGGTGGCAATTTCCTCCCAATGAAATCCCCAAGCTCTCACTAGCAAAACTCGTCAAGCCCGCTCACCATCCCCGAATGGATCACCGCAGATTCCACAAACAACAACGGGTCAGTATTATGCAACAACAAGACAAACAAATGCAATACACGTCCGATCATCGTCAACTCCCAATCACCCTGTCTCACACAGTAACTGACTACACACTAAAGTGTGTAGCCCTGCCAGATTACCCATCGCAACAGGTAATCCTCGCCGCCAGTGGGTGACCGCAGCCGATCCCACCTAGTCCAGCTCCTCAACGAGCGACAATAATCCCTGTCCCTTAATGTGCACATCCCCTCCCGTGGCGGGTTCCACGGAGGGCGAACTAGGGTGTGAAGCCACTCCCGCAAGTGACTCCACCACAATTCCAAACACATGACATTACCGTCATCTCAATCCCCTCACACCAACACTGTCACAACAATCTCCATATAACGATGATCAATAGACAACGATAAATACAACAATATGTCATGTAAAGCACATCAACCGAGTAGGAAACCCTACCTTAGCAATCACAAGAGTATGCAAGCACGGACAATCAAAAAGGCTCCTCTACGAAGTCTTCTCCTATACAATGATCACACAATACAATTACACTTTGTACAATTCCCGACATTCCCTTCCCATATAAATGTACAGTAACCCAAAAGATACAGTAATTACAAAGGTAGGACTTACCAACAAAGCAACAAGAGTTTATACGGAAGAATCGCCGCGAATTATCGACACAAGGATGCTACGAAATGCTCAAAGGGATGATTAGGGAATAGGGATGATTAGGGAATGATTTGGTTAGGATTAGGGCACGTAGAATGTTAACGCTGTGAAAAGTGAAATTAGAAACCGACGCGGAATTATAAAATACCCTAATCATTCCTTAATCAAACCGTCGAAATATAACCTCGCCAAACCGGACACTCGGTCGAGTGTGACGACACTCGGCCGAGTGGCCTACACTCGGTCGAGTATTCACTATACTCGGCCGAGTGTTCCTCGGCAGAACCGAAATAACTCACACAAAGAGCACTACTCGGCCGAGTAGGCTCTACTCGGTCGAGTAGGCTCCTAAGGAAGTCCGTACTGTTACAGTCGGGCCATCCTTTTGAAACGTTTCGGGGGTCGTCCATTGCTTCCAATCGACTCATGGAAAATAACTCCCGTAATTTGGCGGTTCCACTTCGAGTCGGGTGTTAAACCAATCCAATCCTCCGGCCATGGGTTGTGATCTCCCTCGGCCTCTGTTAGGAGATTATGCTAGGAACTAGGTAGGACTGAATTTAATACGGGTCAAATATGGTCATCCTAAGTCCCCTAGGTCGGTTTAGGGCCTTATAAAAGGGTAGATTGTATTTCATTTCAGATCATTGTTGAAAGAAATTAAAATTGTTTTTGAGAAGTTTTCTCCAAAAACCATCAAAGCATTTTATGTGGCATACACGAGTGTAGAGACAACAAGAGAGTCGACGCGTTTCGAACCTCGACTTAAACCAAGGACGTGCTCCAAAGTTTAAGGGGAATTTCTTGTCGCGTTACGAGAATTCCGCCCATTGTTATCGTTATAGGTCTAACGATAGCAAATATCCCATTGGTTCGATTTCTTCATAAGATATCGAAACAAATATCCCTTTTATTCTTGCACAACAGAAAAACACAAAAAAACAACAAAAAAAGTCTTCCTCTTCGCCAATAACGCATCAAGTGACACGAACTGGTCGGGTTGCACCTAGTGCATTCGGATCTCTCGCCTCACTTGAGTTCACAATTAAATCTTCCGCCCCGTACACGGTTCAAATGGTATCATAGCTCCGGCTCTCGATTTTCCAAAATAGCGATGATCCTATTGTAGCAAGTTCCGACCCAGAAGACCCGTTCTTCAATTTCGAGTGGCTGACATTCTCTTGCTTAGACAATGGGAATGATCCATTCCTCGATTTGAATAGCACGCCTCGTTTTGACATGGAGCAAGGGGAAATTGATTCTCCTCTATTTATACAACCAGAAAACCCAAACTCCTATCAAAATTCCCCACAAAATAACAATCCCAACATTGCACCCATAATCACCCAACTGCCACCCTTCACGGTTCAGCGACGGACCACCGGTAAACGAATTGGGCCCGCAAAACCCACGCCACCAAAGGTTTCGCCGCCTCGTTCCAATGGCCACGGTGGTTGGCTCGACTCATCCTCGGAATCAACAGGTTTTTCCGAGTCATTGGGCAGAACCGACACCAGCAGCGGCGGGAATAGCAGCGGCAGCAGTCACGGGTCCAGTAGCAAGGAATCCGAGGAGAGTAATTCCGAGAAGGAAGGAGAGAAAAGCGGCAATAACAGTAGCAGCGGCAGCAGCAGGTCCGACACCGACACCAGTGACGGGTTTGAGATTGAAACAGGGGAAGGAGGCCAAGCGAATTCCAATTATCAATTTGTTGATATCGAAAAAATGGATTCCGCCTCTAAGCCATCTCCGATCAGCCTGTTGAGGGCCGCAACAAATGAGAAAAAAACGAGCCCAAATGAAACGGCGGATCATAAAATCTTCAAGAATATTTTATGATATATATTCTCTATACAGTCTCTACATGCTGCAAACAACTAAACCAGAAAACCGTGAAACCAAGCTCGTAAAATTTCATGCAATGTTAATTGACTCTTCAAACAACAAAAGCAACAGGTACAATTCAGAGACTAAAATCCTACTTGTGTGGAGGGTGCTCTAGTGCTCTTCATATACACAGTTTGACGAGCTGTAGTAACAGACTAAACTGCATCAAAATGACAGCAAAGACGGTGGCCAGCGAGTATACTGACCAACGAGTACAGCAGGTGATGGTGGTAGGTGGTTTTTGTAATAATGGGGGATTAGCTAGTGATGTAAGAATTTGAGGGTAAGGGAGATTTGGGAGTTAAACGAAGAGGGGGGAAAATGTGACCTTATACAACATTACAACAGGTAAAAAAATTATGTGAGTTTGTTTTGGAAAGGAAAGAGGGATAAGATTAAAAATTCTGATTACTTAAAGGATAAAGTAATTTAAGCAGGTCATCCATAAATTAGATAATTCCTATGAAATAACCCAAAACAAAAATACAATCATATTTTCGGCCAATATTATAATTTTAAACTAATACGAATCTTTAGGGTTAAATCCATATTTGCAGTCGGTATGTTTCAACGTGATTCAAAACAGACTCGACGATCTCGCTTAATTAGTTAGATCAACTAATGCTTTATTATTTAAACTAGTTTAGACCTCTTGGAATAAATTGCACGGTATGTATTTGGCGTGTATTAATGTTTTTGAATGCATTTTTTTTTTGCCTTTCTATTGTAATTATCTAGTTGGTCTAAATTAATTTCATTTATTCCGAATGTAAAATTATTTCATAGTATTTTTGCTAAGAGGGAAATTGTCGCATGTTTGTATTGACGGACGATTTGAAGAAATTAATTTTTTGCACACCAACGGGTCCCACCATAACCTGAATTTCAAAAAAAAAAAAAAAATTGTACAAATGACGTGGCGCATCCTGCATTCAGCATTGTCTTCTGAATTAATAAAGATAAGATTATTAGTTTCCTTATTTAGTAAATGCACTTATTTGTAATTAGCTTCCTTATTTAAGAATATTTTTTTGGAGAAAAAATTGTAAAAATGTCTATTTTTTTAGTAAATAGGAGATTAATTTATCAAACTAATTAAAAAACCGAGATTTAGAAGGTGTGAATGAAATAATGTTAAACAAATTAGATTTATATTTTAATTTTTGTGCTGAATTTGTGATACACACATTTTACCAGTTTAGCATGAAATCTTACTTTTATTTACCAATTTGGCTATCTTGCCAATAAGTGTTCAAAGTTACAATACGGTAACAAAAAAAAATGTAACAAAGTAAAACGGGGAAGCTTGACTCAAAGTAGAAAAGAAACATTATCAGCAGACCACAGTAAATATCCAGAATGCCCTCGCTGCTTCACTTTCGCTTCATGCATTTGCCCTTGGCAAAAAGAGAACTTTTTGAGCATTCTAGTCGCTCACAACAATCCCTATCGGAGCTGCATTCGTCCCCTTTCATAAGACAGTGTCCGGGTTCCCCTTCGTAACGACAACAGTAAAAGTTACATTTGGAAATCACATTTTGGATTGAAATGCCTTATTATAATTAAGAGAGTCCTAGAAACATATGAGAGTATTTAGTGTTTTGAATCTATCTAGTATCTACAAAATATAAAAACGGATGAATATTATTAACCAATTATATTGTATATGTACTTCCTCGTTTCATAATACATGTCTTATTAGGAAAAATTAAAATTTTCTTTTTATATGTCGTTTTACATTTCCTCATATATTGCCTGTATCATTTTCATTTCCAAATCGCTAACAATTAGGGAAAAAAAGTGATTAAAGCTATTTTATTGGTAGAAAGATTGAGTTTGTCTTTCTATTTTGAAAGAATATTTATAACAGCTAACTAATAATACAACATTTTCCAATACTTTCTTAATGTTTCTTTAGTTTTTGCTAAATAAAAATAAAAAAAATTCGTAATGTTTCTTTAAGTTTTTTTTATGAAAATTAAAATTTATAAGGGTTATTTTGAAAAGTTTCTTGTATTACTAAAGGTAGGTAGTCAATCTTACTAGGAGTATATATATTAAGACTATATTAGCATGTTATTTGATTTATACTTTTTTATTTAATAGTTATATTTTTCAATCAAAATCATTGCTTAAAAAATACAAAGCATAAAAGAAACACAAATTCTCATTATAGACGGACACTATCCGTCTATACGTATAGACGGATACCATTTCTCCTCATAAAATACCCATTTGCCATAAAGTGAGAAGCACATGGGGGTGCCCCACCTTGTCCCCCCTACTCATTTTATTAGAAGTCTTTACCCGTCTGTTCGCCCTACCCGTCTATACCAAGATCTATTGTAAAAGAAATTAGTGATGGTTCGAAAGCTTACAAGGTTGCGTTTCAGATGTGGTACATGTGCCTCCCGAAATAGCAGTAGCATTTTCGCATCTTAATCCGGGACAACAACCCGGACTTAAGATACCAGTAATAGTTCCACACCTCTTGCCATCAAGCAAACAGTTCTTGCTTCCCGCCTTCAGGTGTGGGACTGAGTTCAAAACATGCAATTAATCAATAATATTAACAAATTGAAATACAAAAATCCCCTATTTACTAAATGAATAGGCAACCTCACAAATTTTCCCTCCAAAAAGCATCTTTCTAAATAAGGTAACTACTAATAACACTTATGTATACATTAAGTAAGTAAGGTAACTAATAATCATAATAATTTATTTTATTAACATATTATCTTTTCATTAAAATTAATATTTTCATCAAATTATATTTTTTTGACTAAACTCTAATCTATAATCTTTTAATTAAAATATTTTAATAAAAAAATTGTATCAAACTATGATTTATTAAATATTTTACTGATTTTATTATTTGAAAATGATTTGACTCATATACTATGTATGAAACAAAATTAAACCATTTTAATTACTTTCGAGACAAAAAAATGAGAAAATTTATAAATTGGAATCATTAACTTTGCGTTATAAAAAAGATATTATTTACAAAAATACATTTCAACATTCTACTCAATTCTTTTAATTAATTTTCAGTTTCAACTTTTTATTTCTCAAAGCAAAATGCAATGATGCGAAAAATGAACAACTAATGAGATACCACTATCATATACTGTATCTAATGTAGTAAAAAAAAAAAAAAAAAATATAAGCCGTGTATTTAATGCACGGGGTTTAACTTAATTAAGTAATATAAAAATAAAAATTCTATAAATACCGCGCATTTATTGCGCGGGATCTAAACTAGTATAATATAGTAATATTAAAAAAAATCAGGGGTTGTTTGGTTGATCAAGAAACTTAATTTTCTTAGGAAAATACAATTCATAGGAATTAAGTTCCTCATCCAATTCAGGTGAATTTCGAAAAAATGTTTGGTTGCTCATGTAGGAATTAAATTCCACAAGAACTTCCAAGGACTATGGGGAAGTAGGTAAGCAACTTCCCACATCATAGACATTGGAAGTTCCTGGTGAAGTTCTAATTTCTACATTTTCTAAAATTTATTGCAACCAAACAACCTATGTTTTTCAAAATCATGGGATTTTTCAATGCCTATGTTTTTTAAGTGGCAACCAAACGACCCCTCATTCTATTCTATTATACACAGTAATTTAAAACTATATTTTTTATGTGGTACTCGATAGGTAAAAATGGTAGTTTGATATCGAGTAATTAATCAACACAATAACTCAGGGATGGTATATTGCCATGTTGGTATCTACCTCCACTGACATCTACGGAGTATATATTAGGATGTAAGATGACAATATAACATCTCGCATATTTGCAATATACATGTAAATTTCTAGCTAGAGTATAGCATAATTACCCAAAGCAAGAATCAGAATAGCTGCCAAAATAATTTTCTTGCCCTCCATTTTCTGCTATGCAATAAAATAAATAATATTTTTTTTTGTGGATTATAATTTAAGTTTGGGATATTCTACGGTGTACCCTTGAGTTTTTCGGTTTTCTATGTTGTACCCCTACATTTTTAAAATTCTATGGTGTACCCCTGAACTCTATAAATTAGTCTATATCATGACCTTATTTATTATCTTTGCTAATTTGGTTTCTTAATTGACCTATTAAATCATTTATTTACCATTCCAATTACTCGATAACTTACTCATTTACTTAGTAGTTGGCTGCATTACCTACTAACCCACTAAATAGTATAAAAATCTAACTAAAAGTTCATCAAATCCCTATTATCATGTCATGAATCATAACAGATGTTTTTAATATTATTTTGTGCTTATTAAAAGTGATTTCTGATATTTCTCATATAGGATGATGATACACCACTAATAAGTTAGAATAAAAGTCAAAGTACGATTGTTTGATAGTGATAAAGTTAATGGAGAGTTAAACTTGGCCATGATGGAGAAATAAGTAAGTAGTTTAGGGGTACAAGGTAGAATATAAAAAAATGAGGGGTACATCATAGAAAACCGAAAAACTCAGGGGTACATCGTAGAATATCCCTTTAAGTTTTGTATTTGGTGTGATTATCCTTCATTTTCATACGTCTATTTATAGTAGGTTATGATCAAATTAATATTCCAAATATTATCCGGCCAAAAATCCAATTTTAAATTCGGTTGTCTGAACTTCATGAATGATCGTGCTTTATTTTACTAAATCATTTCCTGCGTGCCGTTAGCTGTGTTATCCCTAATCGTTGACATACGCCGGCTTAAAGCCTTAAATCATTAATTGAGTTTATTCATGAAAAATGCACGTCGTTTTGTAGATGTTTTTTTTTTAAATGTTAGTGGCAATTAATATTAATGTGGATTTTCATTTTTATTTCACATTATTTACAATGATTTGTTAACATACATTGAAGTTAATTTATATAATCTTTTGATCATTCAAATATTTCGTCTATCACTAGCTATTCTCATATTAGACGTTCTTATATAAAAGTTGCCTTATCTTTTTTATATAAATTACATACTCCATCTGTTTCGGTCAATTGTTATTATTACTTTTGGCATAAAAATTAAGTAAACAAGTATAAATGAATTTGGACCACATAAATCACATAGCCCCACATGCAATAAAATATGATCCAAAAAAAGTTGTCAAAAATAGAAATAGATAACAATTCAATGATAACCCTAAAATGGAAATAAATAACTATTAATAGGGACGAAAAGAGTATATGACAGTAAGCCTACTGAGAGAGATCATCTCTCATAGAATTCCGAATTTGTGTCCATATAATATTGTTGTTATTGTTGTTGTTGTTGTTGTTGTTGTTGTTGTTGTTGTTGTTGTTGTTGTTGTTGTTGTGGTGGTGGTTGTGGTTGTTGTTGTTGTTGTTGTCAATGTTGTCAGGATCGGCATCCTACTTTGGATCGATGGGGAGGGTAGGATCGAATCGGTAGAATCGGATCGTAGAATTGTAAGATTCTACAAACTCACCAATTACAGTGTTTTATTTAGTAAAAAAATATCATTGAAGATCAAAATACTTATTTATTAATATTTATCCATAAAATATTTATAATTAACGATTTTAATATTATTATTATATGAACATGTTTCTACCACTTACCCGAAATTTGAGTTTTACGATGTCATTATATAAAATATATATAAATTTTTTTTTACTATGAAATAGGATCGTAGGATCGTATTATGATTCTACCTCTAGAAATTTTCAGATGATTAGGATCGTAAGATTCTACAACCATAATAGAATCGTAAGAACCAGGATCAATCACACATTTTTAGATCGTAAAATCGTAGAATCGTAGGATCGAATCGAGATTCTGACAACAATGGTTGTTGTTATGGTGGTTGTTATCGATGTCATCGTTGTTGTTTAAGTGTCTCATTTACTAAGTTATAACTTTCGTCTCATTACGGTAGTTTTGACAATACTTAGGGTCGATTTTAAAATCAGGTAGATTTAATAGTTCAATACAAGCCTAGATCTCAAATACTTGAGCAAGTGTAGAAGTTTAACTAATCCTAGATTTATTAATTAATGCCTTAAGCAATTAAGTAGAGAGTATGATTAAAAACACAAAATACTTATATTTAAGGAGCAAAGGTTAGTTGTTCGAATCCTAATTCTTGGACGTTGTTGTAACAGAAGACGAAAACATAAGACTAGCAGAAATACTGATCACAATCTTAATTTCCAAATTTTTATCATCAAAGTTCATTAATGAAGTGTGCATTATAGGCGACGAACTTATGTCCATTACCCCCCGCCGTCATTTCCGCCTGCTCTGTTGAGTTTAACATATTGATGCATTAAAGATTAGCAATAGGAAGTAGAAGACAGTGTCAAGCATTGAAGATGAGTTTGTAGTTGTTAGTATTGTATTTCTTGAATAATCAAAGAGTACAGATTTGCTTGTTTTAATGAATACATTCCTGGTTATTGACCAGTAGATAACACTATGGACTGTGATGCAAAGCTTGAATATGGTACAAGCAAGCTGGCAGCTAGCACCCTCTATCAGCTTCTTTTCTGACTCTTCCTTTTGTTGCTTTGGTTGTTGTGCAAGTTACATTTTGTAGTATTATTTTCTAAGTTCTCTTCTTTACACTCCCCCTCAAGATGAGAGTGTAATCCTGATGAAACTCCCATCTTGGACAAGAGATACTGATGTTGTGAAACAGGACAAGACTTGGTAAACACATCTGCCACCTGCTCCTTAGTGTTGACATAAGAAGTAGTAAGAAGGCCTTGTTGGATCTTTTCTCTGATAAAATGACAATCAACCTCTATATGCTTAGTACGTTCATGGTAAACGGGATTTTCAGCTATAGCCAAGGCAGCTTGATTGTCACACTTCAGGTGTGCTGGACCCAAGTGTTGGAGCCCTAAGTCTTGGAAGAGCTGAAATAGCCAGGTGACCTCACAGGTAGTCATGGCCAAAGCCCTGTATTCTGCTTCAGCAGAGGATCTTGACACTACAAACTGCTTCTTTGATTTCCATGAGATAGGAGAGTCCCCAAGGAGAATACAGAACCCAGTGGTGGATTTCCTGCTGAAGGCACAAGAAGCCCAATCAGAGTCACAGTAAGCTGTGAGTTGCACTGCTGAGTTACTGGCAAATAATATACCCTGACCAGGTGCAGATTTGAGGTATCTCAGTACTCTTCTAGCTGCTTGCATGTGATCAGAGGTAGGAGCTTGGAGGAATTGGCTCAGAAGTTGCATAGAGAAGGCAATATCTAGTCTTGAAATGGTCAAATAAATGAGTTTACCAACTAATTTCCTGTAGGTGTCAGGATATGGTAAAGGAGTTCCCTTGCCTGGTTCCAATTTGATAATAGGGTTGACAGGTAGTTGAATGGCCCTAGATTTATCTATACCAAAGGTTTTTAACAAATCTAAGGTGTATTTCTGCTGGGAGATGAATATACCTGCACTACTTCTGGTGATTTCCAAACCAAGGAAGTAGTTCAAATGACCTAGATCCTTCATGTTGAAGGAACTGTGGAGATGATCCTTGAGATTTTGTATTCCAGAGGAGGAATCGCTTGCAATAACCATATCATCTAGATAGATGAGGACCACTGTGGTGCTGCCATGTTGTTGCTTGATAAAAAGGGAATGATCAGCATGGGACTGTTTGAACCCACAAGAAAGGAGGACCTGACACAATTTAGAGAACCACTGTCTAGGAGCCTGCTTCAGGCCATAGAGGGATTTTAGCAATTTGCACACCTTCCCTGTAGTTCTAGATGTGGTACTATCCCCCTGACCAAAAGACTGTAAAGTTCCATCACAGTATCCCTGAGGCAACTTCATGTAAACTTCTTCTATCAGTTCTCCATGGAGAAAGGCATTGGCCACATCCATCTAACATGTGTCCCAATTTTTGATAGCAATGATGGAAAGAAGGGCTCTTACAGTGGACATTTTTGCCACATGAGCAAATGTCTCATCATAGTCAATGCCATACATTTGCCTGAACCCCTGCACTACCAACCTGGCCTTATATCTCTCAACTGAGCCATCTGGATGGTATTTAGTCTTATATATCCATTTACACCCAATGGCTTTTCTTCGCTTAGGAAGGTCAGTAAGGATCCAGGTGTTATTTTCGTGTAGGGTTTGTAGTTCAGCATTCATGGCTTGAATCCATTTAGGATGCTGAATGGCTTCTTGGAATGTGAGAGGATCAATTTCAGTGATTGAAGTGCTAATGTGACCAACAAAAGACCTTTCTAGATGAAGTTGCACCACATTGGCTATTGTGGATGGGGCCAAGACTGGATTATCAACAATGAAGTCCTTAGTCCACACAGGAGCTCTTCGTTCCCTGCTGGGTCTTGCTGATGCAGTGTCAGTCCCTAGTGGGGAGTGAGCCTCCTGAGAAGGAGTATCAAGGATGGGTGCTTCATTTGGGACATGTTGCTCTTCTGGGTCTCTTTCAGGGTCCACAAAGTCTACAATGGACTCCACCATTGGAGGAGTGTCTGGTTGGTATTTGCCTGAGTGTAGAGATGGAATGAACTGGACAAAGTTTTTAATTTTGCAAGGGAACACTGATTCATGGAATTTAACATCTCTAGATACAAACACCCTTTTTTGAATGATATCATTGACTTTGTAACCCTTCTGGGACAAAGGATATCCTACAAAAATGCAAGGAATGCCCCTTGGGAGGAATTTGTCCTTGTCTCTCACAGGATTGTAGATCATTGCTAGACACCCAAACCCTCTCAGCATATCATAATTAGGTACTTTGTTAAATAGTACTTCATATGGTGTCTTGTTTTTCAGGAGTGGAGTAGGCAATCTGTTGATGAGGAAAGCAGCAGTTAAGACACAATCACCCCAAAAAGACAAAGGTAAGCCAGAGCTAAATCTTATTGCTCTACTGATCTCAAGTAAGTGTCTGTGCTTTCTTTCCACTACCCCATTTTGTTGAGGTCTGTCCACACAACTAGTTTGTTGCCAGATACCTTTTGACAACAAAAATTCTTTGCTGTCTCCCTCTGTGAGCTCAAGTGCATTGTCAGATCTCAATATTTTGATGGTCTTATTGAACTGATTGTTTATGAAAGTATAGAAGATCTTAAGCATTTGAGCAGCCTCAGATTTATGATGCATCAGATAAACCCAAGTAGCCCTGCTATAGTCATCAACTAGTGTCAGAAAATATTTATGTTTAGTTCTTGTTTCTTTCTTGTATGGTCCCCATACATCCACATGAACCAGATCAAAAATCCCACGGGTACTGTTGAGTTTGATGGGAAATGGTAACTTGGTTTGTTTTGCCATGGAACATGTGATACAAATTCTTTTGGATTTTTGTGTGTGATGTTTGTGAATAGTTGGAATATACTTTAATTTGTCATCAGGAGCATGTCCCATTCTCAAGTGCCAAACATCAGAGTACTTATCATTGATATTAGGCAGACCATTACACATAGGATCAGGTGCATTACAAGGCTTTGAAAATATGCCACCTGAATCCTTTCCTATTTCAACAGAAACATTAGCATTACATAGAGTTGGATACTTCATCTTAGCAGATTGATTAACTAACTTAGGGTGTGACTGACTGTCATTATTTAATACGTAATAAGCACCCTTGGTTTCTCTTCCAATTCCCTTAGTCTTCCTGGTATGAAAGTCCTGAATGACACAAAACTTGGCATAAAATATCACATAGCAACATTCATCTTGTGTTAGTTTTTGAACTGACAACAAATTATGTTTGAAGGCAGGGACAAATAGAACATTCTTTAGAGTCAGTCCATTGTCAAATGTGTATGTACCTAAGTGAGACACAGTGGTGGTCTCTTCATTAGGTAGATTTATTTTGTGTTTATTGTCCAAGATTTTTATATTTTCCAAGACATTAAGATCAGAAACCATGTGATTAGAAGCTCCAGAGTCTATTATCCACTCTTGTGTGGTGTTAGCAGCATAACTACAGTTTAGATAGGCCATACCTGCAAAATTGGCCTCAAGCTCATCCTCAGTTCCAGGATAGCTGCCTTTGCCACTCTGATTGCTCATCAGCTGTTCAAATTGTTGAGTAGTCAAAGTGATGGACCCTGCAGAGTTGTGTTGGCCTTCACCTGTCATGGCATTAGCAGCAAATTTTCCATGCTTGAAACCAACACCTTGTTTTCCCTTGTTCATTCCAGATCTGTAGTTCTTGGAGCCTGAACCCTGATATCCACTCTGGTGACTACCCTGATAGGTATTCTGAAAGCCACCTTGAGTTCCATGTCTGAGCTTGTACTCTTGTGATTTTTCAGGGAATCTTTTTGACACAGGGTGATCAGCTGGGTATCCAATTATCCTCCAACATTTCTCCTTTGGATGGCCCTTCTTGTTGCAAGGTTGACAAGAGGGAAGGTTGAGAGTGTTGGAATCAGGTTCCTTCTGGCTAGATCCAGATCCAGAGCCAACAAAGAAAGCAGAGTTTTCAACAACCACCTTCTTATTAGACTTGTAGTTCCTCCTTTGAGCCTCCTCGTGTTGGAACATGGAAACGGCCTCTTCCACTGTTGGTAATGGGGACATCATCAGTACATTGATCCTCATGGTGAAGTATGAGGAGTGGAGGCCATTGAGGAACTGGAACAGTTTCCTTTCTTCTTGTTCCTTGTGTTGTGCGTCTAACCAGGCATTCACTTCAGGAGTGACTTGTGTAACTGGTGGCCAGTCACTCATGATCTCAAGATTTTGCCATAAAATCCTGAGTTCTGTGAAGTATTCACAGATATCCTTGTCACCTTGTTCCAGGTCATCCAACTCCTTATTGAGCCTGAATTTCCTGGCCCCATTACTTACAGAAAACTGTTTTTGCAAGTAGTCCCATATTTCTTTTGCTGTTCTGGTGTACAACACAGACTTCTTGATGGATTTTCCACATTTTGGTGGATCCAGTTGATCAGCAAGCTGTTGCACGTTTCCCAGGCAGCTTCCTTCAGAGGATCATTGGAAGGTCTTTCGACCACCCCAGTTAAGAAGCCTAATTTCCTCCTGGAACAGATAGAAATTTCCATCTGTCTTTTCCATTCGAGGTAGTTTTCAATGCCTGACAATTTGGTGTCCACCACCAAAGGATGAGCACATTCAGCAGGATGTAAGTACAATGGATCCGTGGGTTCCATGACCGAAGGTCTTGCTATTATGTGGATGTTATCAGAATTTTCAGCAGTGAAGGGATTTTCCATTGCCATAGTTTGAGAGATAGGGAAGATGGAGAACAGAGACAGAAGAAAAAGAAGGTAGGATTGATGAGATTAACAGGTTAAGAACCTGTTCTATATATAGGCAGAGAAGTACTTCAGCTGAATAAATGGCAGTAAATGCCCAACCATATGGTGGTTATCAGTCTCCTCATCCTGAGGCTCTCATACCATGTTGAGTTTAACATATTGATGCATTAAAGATTAGCAATATGAAGTAGAAGACAGTGTCAAGCATTGAAGATGAGTTTGTAGTTGTTAGTATTGTATTTCTTTAATAATCAAAGAGTACAGATTTGCTTGTTTTAATGAATACATTCCTGGTTATTGACCAGTAGATAACATTATGGATTGTGATGCAAAGCTTGAATATGGTACAAGCAAGCTGGCAGCTAGCACCCTCTATGTAACACCCGCGAATTTCTCATACTGACATTTAAAATTTATCTAACCGTTCGATTACTTTATTTTATACTTTTAAAGTATTTAATTTAATTAATCTCCTTTTGAACATAAATTTTATAAAAGTTACATTTTCACAAGCTTGTTTATATAAAATAAATATTTTTGTCGGATACTATTAATAGCGACAATAATAATAATAAAGCCCCGTCTTAAATTGTAGTAGGTTTAAGGCGAATTTCCGTCTAGCAATAGACCGCCACATTTTCTTATGAGAGACTATTTTTAATCTGAACCAATCAAAGGTTGACAACACTCATACCTCCCTCTTACACTCTACATTTACATAACCCTTTTATTATTATTATTATTATTATTATTATTATTATTATTATTATTATTATTATTATTATTATTATTATTATTATTATTATTATTATTATTATTATTATTATTATTATTATTATTATTATTATTATTATTATTATTATTATTATTATTATTATTATTATTATTATTATTATTATTATTATTATTATTATTATTATTATTATTATTATTATTATTATTATTATTATTATTATTATTATTATTATTATTATTATTATTATTATAAAGGGATGCGCAGACTTTCATTAAAATAAGAATAAAGGTTTACATGAAATTGGTGGGGAGCCGAGAGACAATCTGGGCTCCCACACCCTTAGCAATAGCAAAGCTAAGTCTAGTAAAAATGTAAGCGGCCACCCGAGCCCCAAAGATCCTTGAGATACCGAGAATTTCGGATCCGCTTGAGCAAGGCAACAAAGATCCGAACCCAGCTCCCCAAGTGAAGAGAAGGAGAAAGGAAGGAAACCATAACCCGCTATCGCGCACAAATCCCCATACTTAGCACACTTTATTTGAGCAAAGATCGGCCGACAACCCGCCCAAAGCACAAAATCGTCAACCGGCCCGAGTCAAAGGTGAAGAACCCGTCGGGTCGACGCACACATCACGCCCCCGTCCCAAGAATAAAGCAATAAATCCGCAGGACGAAGAGAGCCACCATGCCCATCAACCAAACCGATATCAACCTCCTTCCCCGCAGTAATACCGGATCTATAGCGAGATGTCGAAAAGAGTGTCCCGGACAAGGTTATGCCGATGTTTAACGCCCACAAGTACAAGACAAGAAACAGCGTGGTCCCCAAAAACATCCCCAGCAAAAACCCGAGAGCAAGCAGGACAGGGCCTAGATACCGAGAATAACGGAACACCCAGACGATACCCCAGCACACTACGGTAAGTCCTCCCGTTCATAGTCTGCCCCAACCCTGAGATAGGAACCGCACGCAACCAATCAGAGGAGTGAGAACCCGCCGAGACCGCCATAGAGCGATCCGGCGAGGTGTCAAAGAAAAAAACGGACTACGAGGCGTAGCAACCGTCGTGAAATAAATGTCCGCCAATTTCTTCATAAGTTTGGGGCGCAATTTCACTAGGGCGACCTAAAATATCGAACTCGTAGTTGCGGTAAACACCGTGCGGCATCATCAAAAGCGGGGCCAGCGGCTACAACACGAGAAGGGCCGAGGAGCTTAGCCTCGCAAACCAACAGATCGCAAGCGGGACGCAATAAAAGCATAGAACAAAACATCTCCGACCGCATAAACACCAAGGCCACCCAAATGAAAAGGGAATGTAGCAAGGCGCCACTGCCAATCCCCAAAACCCGGCCCTGACGCGGTGACAATACGTTCCAAGCTAGAACGCAGAGCGGCATCAAAAGGAAGATGGACAGACCCAAAAACACTAGGGGAGCAAGTACGAAGAGAGAAGTAGAGCTTAGATATACCAGTACAAGCTCGAAGAAGAAGCAACTCACACTGCGGGTCCTCAATCCTCGCAACCAAGTCCATCAGCTCAATGGTCTTAGTTACTCTCGTCGCCACAATCTCACTGCTAAAACCAGGACAAATCTTGTGGTCCTCCCAAAAGCGTAACACCGCGTAATGGCCGAGAAATAGAAGTGGGGAAAACCCCCGGAAGCCGGCTCCGTGGATCCTCAACAGGCCAAAAGACCTCCGTCTTGGAGACATTTAGATGTAAACCAAAACGAGGGCCATCCAACCTAATCAAGTCCAACACCTTCCCCACCTCCAAAGTATCGCCCACAATGGTGCCATCATCTAAGTACCATGCCTGCAAAGTGAGGTCAAAAGTGTCCCGGATCTTGCAAACCAAGGGATGCAAAACCAACGCGAAAAGCAAAGGCCCCAACGGATCACCTGCGTTGAACACCCCGACAAGACCACAAGCAAGTGCTCCCCATAAAAAAGGCGGGCGGACTGGAATAACAAAACTCCACCCAACGGGAGAGAGTGGGCACCGACGTCGGACCTCCTGAAGCATGGTCGAACGGTCAACAAGGTTGAACGCATTCTGGAAATCAACCAGCAACATGGAAAGCCCCACCTGTTCCCCCCGAGCCTCAATGAGCCGATTCAAGGCATGCAAGATAGCCTCTCCTCCACCGGACACACCCACCCCGAACTGAAGCCCATCAAAATAAGAAGATAAAGACGGGCCAACCATAGAAGCACCAACCTTAGAGACAAGCCGTCTCCAGACCGTACCGACAGCAATAGGACGAACTCCACCACCCGGTTTAACGAGTGGTGTGAGAGGAGCGCTGGCAATGTACTCACCCAGAGGAAGAGGGCACCGACCCTCAAGAAAAAGATTAACCACCCTAGTAATAGAAGTGATCAAATCATCGGAGATAGCCACAGCAGCGCCACTCAAACAGTCCATAAGGTGCTGAGCACGAAAACCATCCCTCCCACAAGAAGTACCACGAGGGAAGCTCCGAATCATATCCAAGACCACCGCGGAAGAGGCAACCAGAGGATGATGATCCCCAGACAGAGGAGGCAATGAAGGAGGCGGGGCGACAGGATGCTTCTCACGCAGGGCCACGAGAGTGGCATCGGAGTAGGGGGCGACCCCAGAGGAAGAAAGCACTCGTACAGCAGCAGTATAATGGCCATCTGATATCTTCCGCCGGCATTGGCGGAGGTTAAGGTCACTCAACTCGAGATCCTCATCCACAGAAAAAGAAGAGGGACCCTCATCAAAGCACTCCTGTAACAACTGCAAACCCCCTCCAGGTGTCCCCCAAGCAAGAATAGCCCTGGCAATACTCTCCTCCTGATGCTGACGCCGAATAGCAGACCGACACTCATGGTTACTCCGAGGAGCGAAAGTCCTGAGCAAACAAAGAGGTAAAGCAAGCAAACGAACCCAGCGGGAGAGATCACTAGGGGCATCAAACACCGCATCCAAGGCCCCTTTCAAAGCCCGAGCAAACCCAAGACGACACTTGGGAGGAATAGATTTCACAGTGCGAAGGCCCAAAGACAGCAAACGATCCAACGAAGATATAGACCACTGAACGAGCTCCACACCATCATCAGAAGAAACCGAAGTAGAAGGAGCCAAAGGTCTCGGTATGCCATAAATATGGAAGGTGTAAATGCCATCAACACACTCCGGATGCTCCACAATATCACCCCGATTATGCCGACATCTAGCACCAAGAGTATGGGTCATAAAACACACCCCACACAACCAGAACCCCATCCGTCTCAAAGAACTCTCGGCATTGGAATAAACAGTCAAACTATTAGAAAGAGTCTGCCGCGTAAGGTCCAACGCCCCGTCATGACAATGTCGATCCTGCAAATGTTTCTTCCAAGCTGCCTTAGTAAGGCCCTTACCGAAACCATCCCGACACCCATGAAGACCCGAAAAAGGACAATGGTACCGTACAAGCTCGGGCATGGAGAAGAAACCCCTCCACCAACTCACACGGCAAACAATATAGACCCCAAGAAAACCACCCGGAGATAACCACAACACCGGTCACACACAAGCAGCCAAAGGCCAAAAAGACACTAATCAGCGGCCTAGTAGGTAGCCTAACTGACCACCACCACACGACCTACACCGTTGGTGATCGACAAACACTCCACAAACAACCACAAAAGTCCGTAACACCCACCACACCCACAACTAACAGGGAAAGAGCAGCGGCCGAACACCAGCGGTAGTAAAAAAGCAGAACCACCCACCCACGGGTAACAACCACGAGCGGCAGCAACAGTGGAACGAAACACCAACAGCGAACCCTAAAAAAAAAACGCAAAACAGGAACAAAAAAGGAAACCTTACCGGTGAAACAAAGGTAGGGCAGAGGCGGCGGCCACCACAGCTAGGACCGGCGACGTGAGGTCTGGAAGTCAAAGGGTGGTGGCGATGGGAAGCAACAACCGCTAATAGGCGGCTATCAACCCAAATGCGAAAAACCGCAACCCTAAAAAGAAAACCCACAAACCGAAATGCACCGTGAAAACAACCACCACTCCTTCCCCTGACCGGCGACGTGAGGTCCAAATGGTCGACGTGGGGTGGATGGCGGCTATCAGCGGTGGAAGAGAGCACAACACTAAGCCCTAGAGAGAAAAACGCGATCACCTGCCGTGACACAAAAACCACCCACCTGAACCCTAACCTGAACCCTAAACCGACGAGAAGAAGGGCCGGCGTGAGGCGGCAGTCCTGGTGGTGAAGAAAGGTGTGGCAGTTATTATTATTATTATTATTATTATTATTATTATTATTATTATTATTATTATTATTATTATTATTATTATTATTATTATTATTATTATTATTATTATTATTATTATTATTATTATTAGTATTATTATTATTATTATTATTATTATTATTATTATTATTATTTTTATTATTATTATTATTATTATTATTATTATTATTATTATTATTATTATTATTATTATTATTATTATTATTATTATTATTATTATTATTATTATTATTATTATTATTATTATTGATGGGGCATATTCTGCACCCACTGACCGAGTCAAGACATTGAGCAAGGTCAAAGCTAAAAGACAGCAAGTCAACGTATTAATGACCCTTAACCGACACGGCTGTCGGCTGTCACTGGGTCTCGGTCTCGGCAACTAGCTGGCCGAGAGGCATATCCGCGTACTCACATCCAGTCCCCTCGGCATGGAGTCAACCAGGCCTGCCGACCCGGCATGGGTCCCTCGGCCGAGGGTAAGATAGTCTTTCCACCTGCTAGCCACTTGGCCACTTGGCCACTACGTGACAAAAGGTGAAAGTCTATAAATACTCCACTTCTCTCATTGAGAAAAGGATCCAAAAAACTATCCGAAAATACATCTAAAATCTGGTATAAACTCCCTTATCTCTCTACAATATACTTTGACAAGTTAACACACAACTTATCTCTTTAAGTTTAATGACTTGAGCGTCGGAGTGAGTACGCTCGGTACCAAGCCGAGCCCTCAGTTTGTTCATCTTTACAGGAGAGAGCGAAAGGAAGAGACAAGCAACGACGTCATTCTACAAGCTTAAGTGGTCATAATCCTGCTCCAAAATTACACCCGGAACAATTGGCGCCGTCTGTGGGGATAGATACTAAAAGCTAGTCACCTCCCTTAAAAAAAAAAACAAAAACAAGACCCACTCAGCAAGCTAAGAAGATGTCAAAGCAACAAGAAACTATAAGTGAAGGAACTGCATTCTTCCAGGATGACACGTTCCCTAATTCTGAAATCGGGCAGTCCCCCACCGGCCGAGTCATCGAACTGGCGTATGGGATGCCGAAAGAGCCAGAAACACCGCTGCCTACCGGCCAAGTCACTGTCATGGGACATGTGGTCGATGCAGCCAAACTAAAGCTATTCCTGGACCTGATGGGTAGTACGCCGGTCACCCCCGTCACAACGACGGTGACGGCAGCGCATCCACAGGTGACCAGGGCCCATAAAGTGACTCCGAACAACTTGACCGGAGCGATACAAGGAGCTGGGCAGGCTAGAACGCCAGCAGAGCCCGTGGTGCCAGTGGCAGACTTAAGTCCTTCCCCCACTCGCAGGAGGACAGCGTCGCCGCGGCAACAACGAGGCCACCCCCGAAGAAATAAAAGAAGTCTGACTCTCCAAAGTCGGACAACAAGAAGCCCTTCCCGCCAGAGGGAGAGAAGCCCGGACTAAGGTTGCGAGGAGCCAATCGCCGCGTGTCATTCGACACGTGGTCAGACAGCCCCTCAATGCCTATGTCCTCGAAGTCTCTGTGCCGACTAAACTGAAGCTGCCGCCCCTATCATACAAAGGGGATAGCGACCCAACCGACCATGCCGAGGCTTTCGAGTCGTACATGTCGGTATGGAAGCAGCCTGACGAGGTGTGGTGCCGAGTCTTCCCAACGACCCTGCATGGGATGGCCCAGAGTTGGTACAAGGGGCTACCTAATGGCTCGGTATACTGTTATGCCGACCTGAGGGATAATTTCATAGCCCAGTATGCTTGCAACAAGAGAAGGGCCGTGGAAACATCAGATCTCCTCACTATCCGACAGGGGGAGGACGAGTCCCTCCGGAGCTACCCGAAGAGGTTCGACGCTAAGGTTCAGCAGATCCGAGAGCTGAACACCGAACTGGCGGCCTTCGCACTGATGAAAGGCCTCCCGAAAGGCGAGTTCAAAAACGAGTTGATCAAGTGCGAGGACCTCAATCTGGACTCCGCCAGAAAGATGGCCGACCGAGCCGTAAAGGTGGAGGACTATCACAAGACCTGGGTAGGCCACAGTGAAGCTGGGCACCCAGAGAGGAAGAGCCGCCGTGACGGGAATAGGTCACGGCCTGATAGACCTAATAGGAAACAGAACTCGGCGGGCGCCGGGGGGAGTTCGGGACCATACTACCAAAAGCGGTACAGTAGTCTCACCCCCCTGGTCGCCTCTCCAGCCGAGGTCTTCACCCTAAGCAAGAACGATGGACAGAAGTGGGCAAGGCCCCCCAAGGCGGGGGGGGGGACGGTGACGCAAGCCAGTTTTGCGAGTACCACGGCCACAACGGCCACAAAACTGACAACTGCCGACATCTGAGGAATGCCATCGAAGAGCTGATCCGAAAAGGGAGCCTCAGCAAGTATGTAGCTGGAGGCCCAGGAACAAGCGCCGACGGGGCGAATAGAAAATCCGTTTTCCAACGGATGGGAGTGATCCAGGTTGTCATCGGGGGCAACGAGAACGGTGGGTCAGCTAATGGGCACAAACGGCACCTAAATGAGTTGTACCAAGCCATCAACTTTGTGTCCAAAACAGCGATCTCCGCTTCCACCATCCCCGATATAACCATCGGAAAGAAGGACTACGAAGGAGTCGTTGCCCCGCACAGCGACCCGCTTGTAGTCCACCTTGATATAGCCAACCACTTGGTCAAAAGGTGCCTGATTGACACAGGCGCCTACACGAACATCATGTTCAGGGAGTGCTTTCTTAATCTCGGCCCAAGATTGGAGACCGAGCCCCGCGCTAACCCGCCGTACGACTTCTGCGGGGCCGCACTGGTACCCCTGGGGTCAATCAGACTGCCGGTGATGTTCGGCCAAGCGGACGCGGCTAAAAATGTTTTATCTGAGTTTGTGGTTATTGATGGTTCGTCTGCCTACAATGTTCTCATAGGCCGAGTCACTTTGAGCGAGGCCGATGCAGTGATGTCCATCCGGGCCCTGACTTTAATGTACGTCTCGGACCGGGGGGAAGCACAAAAGCTCGTCTCAAAGGACGAAAGAGATGAAATTGTCAATATCCAAGTATCTGCCAGGGGGTGCAACATGCAATCCCTCAAAGTGGCGAAGAAGTCGGAGAAAGGGAAGAGCCCATCCTTGCAGCAGGAGGGCGACCCGATGTATACCGGCTGATAGACATGGAGGGAGTGCCTCTAATGAGCCACTGGAATACAGAAAACCTTAGGAAATATTTCATATAGCGGCGGAGGTGTCCGAGACCGTTGTGGGCACCCCAACGCGTGATTATATCTAATGAGTGATCCAAGTTTTCCATCAAAATGAAGAGTCCCCTCCGTAGTCGTACCAAGGTAGACGCCACTGCCAAAGCCGGGCAGTCACTAGTAGACGCCACGGCCAAAGCCGGGCAGTCACTACAAATGCAGTTGATACTCGCGAAAGCGACCAACATGCTTAAGAACGTATAAGTACAGTTGAGAACGCAAATCTGACTGCCCCGGCCAATCCGGGAGTGGTAGAGGAAGCGATCAATATGTCTATAGATACGAACGCTGTGGAACCGTAACCTCGATTGCCTCGGCCAAAGCCGGGAGTGACGGGGAAACGACCGATACGCTAACATGTTCACAACAGCAGTTGGGAAGCGCAAATCTGACCGCCTCGGCTAAGACCGGGAGTGGAGGAGGAAGCGACCGACATGCCAACATGTTTAAGAACGTATAAGTACAGTTGAGAACGCAAATCTGACTGCCCCGACCAATTCGGGAGTGGCAGAGGAAGCGATCAATATGTCTATAGATACGAACGCTATCGAGCCGTAACCTCGATTGCCTCGGCCAAAGCCGGGAGTGACGGGGAAACGACCGATACGCTAACATGTTCACAACAGCAGTTGGGAAGCGCAAATCTGACCGCCTCGGCTAAGACCGGGAGTGAAGGAGGAAGCGACCGACATGCCAACATGTTTAAAAACGTTTAAGTACAGTTGAGATACGCAATCTAACTGCCTCGGCCAAGCCGAAGGTAAAAAGAAAAAGCGCTCAATATGTTAAAAACGTAAGAAGACAACTCAATGGAGGATGAGATCAAAGCCTCGGCCAAACCGAAGGCAAATAAACAAACTTTATTAAAAATGTTTACAGGTGGGGCAAAACAAAGTCGATGGCCGTCCCCATAGGGATAGCCTAAATACAACCTACCAAAATTTAACAAAAAAGGAACAACAAAAGATTACAGACATAAAGACTTGAAGCGCCAAAAGGATGGCAGGGAGGAAAGGCTCAATAGTTGGCCCCCGAACAGCTGAAGCTATCCGAAGAGCCGGGTGAATCTGGTGACGACCGCCCGTCTCCCTATGCTTGTTGCTGCTCGCCACCGGCAGCAGTAGCAGCATCACCAATGGTGGGCGGCCCAGAAGACGGCTTGGCAGCTTCACTTGCCTTTGCCCTCTCAGCCTCCTCTCTGGCCTCCTTCACCTTAGCATCCCGGGCCGCCTTCTCTGCAGCCTCCTGAGCGGCCTTCGCCGCCTTCGCCGCCTTCGCCTCGTCCGCAGCCTTGGCCTCCACAGCAGCCGCCTTCTCATCCAGAAGCCGGTCAAAATCTTGCCACGGGAAGGTGCCTTCAGGAAGGAGCTCTTTAATCGCATCCCTGGTAGCATCTTCAGCTTGGTCCCGGTACCGGGCACACATGTCAGGGATGACGACGGTTTTCAGCGTCTCAATATCCTTCTCCCTCTGAGCAAGGATAGCCTTTGTGCCCTTGTGCTCCTTCGCCTCGGCCGAATGCAGGGACTTCCATCTATCCCTCTGCTCAACCATGGTCTTGTAGCCGCCTTCAAATTTGGCTTTCTCCTCCCGCAGCTTAGCAGCATCAGCCAACGCAGCCTCAACCTTGGCTCTCTCGGCCAGGACCACCTTCTCGGCCTCCTCCTTAAGCTTTCGCTCAGCAAGGAAGTCCTTCATGGCGGCCTGTAAGTCCTTCTTCGTCCTCTCGGACTCCTTCTTAGCAGCGGCAAGCTCGAGCCTAAGCCGTTCAAGCACAGGGGCAGTTTGAGCCATGAGCTTTTCTTGCTCAACGAGATGAGTGCCGGCTAGTTCAGCCCACTTCCCCAGCCTCTTGGCCAACCTTATGCCTTCCGCCCTGAGCTGAACGAAGGAAACCTTCTGGGATGAGGAGTCGGCGGTGACATTTTTATCGCCCGTCTGCACAGGCTGCTTCTCCAATTGCCGTTCAGTGAGAACGACAGCTGGCAGCGGCTGATCTACAAAAAATCCAGACAAAGCATCCATGTCAACATTCATCGACATATCAGAAAGCCTGTCATCAGGAATGCCTAAGGAACCTGCTAAATCCGAGCCATGGGTTAGGTCCGTACCGGTCCTAGCCTTCTTGGGCAGAGGGCCGACTGACCCCTTCTCTTTCCCTGCCTCGGTAACAGCAGCAGCAGGCGTGGTTTCCTTCCTCTTATTTGAAAGAGGAGGACCCTCCAGAACGGTGACGTCCTCGTCAACATTGACGACCACCCTATCCTCTTGGACTGCGGGGATTGAAGATTGAGTTGGGGTCGACGTCGTAGCCGCCGTAGACGTTGTTTTTGGTCTCCGGCGCGGCACGTTACCGCCGATCTCCGCTTGAGTCGCCGCCACATCCATTGCCTTCATCGCCTGCTCCATTAGTTCGTGAGGGACCGGTTTGCGATCACGTGGCGCGGCCTTAGGATGCAGCTCAACAACTCTCCCGTCCTGGTCAAGTCCCAACTTGTTTAGGATGGAGACGGAAAGATCACGGCCAAATCGATCTGCAAGAAACAAAATCAACAGTTAAACAAAAGAAATAAACCAAGGCTCAAATACAGAAGCATAAAAAGCAAGGGTGGGCCTCACACCGACCCCACTCACCCTGGCCGAGGGCCGGTATGAGGCCGACGTGGCAAAACGGCTCGTCTTGAAGGACGATCTGCGTCGGGGGCATCCATCCCTTCGGCGTGCCATCCTTCTCAGCCTCGAACAGTCTCATTGCCCGCATTTCGTCCTCCTTAAGATAGACCTTCTTGGCGTCCATCTTAATCTTGTTACGGGAGACATATCTATCATGCTCCCCCTGACTCTCACACCGCAAATTGACGCGGCTCTGGAAGGACCGGGGCAGTGGATAGTCCTCCGGAACCTCAACATATACCCACCGCCCCTTCCAGTCCTTGCAAGATGTCAGCTTGGAAACGATAACGTAACCCGGCTCGGTCTGTATGCTGTACCACCCCGTGCCGCCTAGGGTGGTCTGCCGAAGATGGTGGAGCCGGCGGAAGAGGTTCACCGTTGGCGCCTCCCCTTTGAAAAGACATAACCATACAAAGCCAATAATAGTCCTAATGGCCAACGGATGCAGTTGTGCCACGGCGACATTCATGGCTTTGATTATGGCCACGACGTGTTCATTAAGAGGAAATCGGAGCCCATACTCCAGATGTCTGATGTACACGCCGATACAGCCTTCGGGAGGGCAACAGATCGCCTGATCACCCTCAGGGATAACAATTCTATACCCCCTGCCGAAGGAGTAATGGTCTTCAAAAAGTTCAGGACCGGAACAACTAGCGAACTTGTTCGTCCAAGCATGATCGGGTTTAATCGAGCAGGCATCGCCGTGCCACAAGAAATGCGGCCTCTCTACGTCAGAATGGGTCCTTTCCTCATCATCATCATCAATACCCTCCAAAAATTTCTCATCAATTTCAGGAGAAGGCGACAAGCGCCCCCCGAACCCTATCAGGGTGACAACCAGTGGCCCCTGTTCATCAGGATACGGCGGTTCGCCCCCCGGAGTAGAGGTACTAGGAAGAGCATCAGCAGCAGACATGGTGACAACAGTTAATTAACAAGTAAAAAGTTGGGGAAGAATTTGTTTGTTTACCTTGGAAGGAAGTGTTACGCCGAGTAACGCTTCGAAAACTAGAGAGAAGTTTCTTCGAAAAAAACTAGAGAGAGGAAATTTTTTGAGAAAATGAAGTTTGATGGCCAAAATGAGGGGCTAACTGCTCTATTTATAGAGCAAAGCCCATTCAAAGTGGACCAATCGAGCAAAGCCCATGAAGCGTCCACCAATCGGCACCAGGCCACGTGTCGAGAGCATGCGGCCACGGAATGTCAATCGACACACACGTGACAAATCTTCTTCGACACGCTCCTTGGTATCTACTTGCCAACGGCCGGCTGATCAACCAAGCTTGGCAAAGACCGGCCGGGGGCAATCAAAAGCACACGGCATCCTCAACCTTGGTCTCGGCCCGCGCCATTTTCTTTTCCACATTGGATGTCCATTACACAACCATGTGGAGGGGGATATGGTACGGCCGAGCAGTAACCAAGCCGAGGAAGAAGTTCAACATGCGAGAATACGCTCAACACTCATCGAAGGTCCATACCACGGCATAGACTACGGCTGGGGCAAATTGATGGGGCATATTTCGCACCCACCGACCGAGTCAACACATTGAGCAAGGTCAAAGCTAAAAGACAACAAGTCAACGTATTAACAAACTTAACCCACGGACCTTTCGGCTGTGACTTGGGTCTCGGTCTCGGAACTAGCCGGCCGAGAGGCATATCCGCGTACTCACATCCGGTCCCCTCGGCATGGAGTCAACCAGGCCTGCCGGCCTGCCATGGGTCCCTCGGCCGAGGGTAAGATAGTCTTTCCACCTGCTAGCCACTTGGCCACTACGTGACAAAAGGTGAAAGTCTATAAATACTCCACTTCTCTCATTGAGAAAAGGATCCAAAAAACTATCCGAAAATACATCTAAAATCTGGTATAAACTCCCTTATCTCTCTACAATATACTTTGCCAAGTTAACACACAACTTATCTCTTTAAGTTTACTGACTTGAGCGTCGGAGTGAGTACGCTCGGTACCAAGCCGAGCCCTCAGTTTGTTCATCTTTACAGGAGAGAGCGAAAGGAAGAGACAAGCAACGACGTCATTCTACAAGCTTAAGTGGTCATAATCCTGCTCCGAAATTACACCCGGAACAATTATTATTATTATTATTATTATTATTATTATTATTATTATTATTATTATTATTATTATTATTATTATTATTATTATTATTATTATTATTATTATTATTATTATTATTATTATTATTATTATTATTAATATTATTATTATTATTATTATTATTATTATTATTATTATTATTATTATTATTATTATTATTATTATTATTATTATTATTATTATTATTATTATTATTATTATTATTATTATTATTATTATTATTATTATTATTATTATTATTATTATTATTATTATTATTATTATTATTATTATTATTATTATTATTATTATTGTAGTGTCCACCCGTCCCCACCCCTTCATTTCCTTTTCTTCTTTTTCGTATCACCTGCAACCACACCATCAACTATTATTATTATTATTATTGTTGTAGTGTCCACCCGTCCCCACCCCTTCATTTCCTTTTCTTCTTTTTCGTATCACCTGCAACCACACCATCAACAAACCAACAAAAAATCAAACAGAACCACAAAGCTCCATTTTCGTCGAGCTTAAACCTTAGATCCTGACTTCGTTTCTCAACCTTTTTCCTTAATTCTTCCACCATTAGCTTCCTCATTCCTTCCTCATTCTTTTAAGGTAATAAAGTCTTGATTTTGTAGAAGTTCGAAATTACCGTCTTAAATGACAACTCTATTTCTTGTCTTAACCGACTCGTTTTTCCTCCCTTTCTAGTTGAAGATCTCGAATACTGAAGAAAAGCTCGGACTTGGGACGTTTTTCACTCGAGAATTCGAAAGTTAAAGGTAACGGTGATAGGTTACTCGACAATGAGTCGATATTTTCGCCCTTTCTTACTCGGCTATTCCTTATTTATCGTAAAGTTTGTTTCTTTAATGTGTTCCTCATACATTGAGTCGATTTCGTAATGCTTGAGGTTAGTTTACATGGTCGTTTGCTGGCTTTAACGGTTTGGGTTAATGTATAGTCGATTAAAATGTGTTGCGTAGCTGGTCCGCGAATTTCCTTGTCGTGTGCACATGCTTTTCCCTGCTGTTTGTTCCTGGTCTGTCTATGGCTGAAACCGTTAGTGCCATTTTGTTTGAGTCGTGCAAAATTTTCGTCCCAATACTACCTGCGAGGGAACACTTGAGTTGGGTCTGAAACAAACTTCTAAGACCCGGTTTTATGCGGCTTCAACAACCCGTTTTTCATGACAGTCCTGAGTATGGTTAGGGTATATAAGAAGGTTATTATTCGGGATTTAGATGCATTTCGCGTTGTTTCATTCCTGTCCTAAACCCCGTCTGAGAGCTGTGTTGAAATGGGACTGTTTTGACTCAGTTTAGGATTACTTGAGCTCTGTTTTAATGCCCAGTAGTACGGTCTTGTGTAGCCCGTTGGCTCCGTTTTGAACAGAGAATGGTGGTGGATTGACACGGTATTGGGGACTGCAACGGGCTGTCCATGGCCTGTCCTTGGGCGGCTCACGGTTGTCTGTTTGGGTAGTTGTTGAGGCGTGGATGGGTTGCCCAAAAGGGGTTCCTCTTGTGTCGAGGTATTAGTTTGCCCTTGGCGCAAATTCGGTCTTTGGAAATTATTTAATTTTCGTCTCGTATTTTGTACATTGATAGTTCGTTAATATCGTTCTTTCACATATTTAGCTTGTTGGGCTCTTTTGATTTTGGTGAATGGACTAGTTACATTTGGCATTTGAGCTAGCCATGTTTGATAATTTGGGCTAATTAGGCTTGTTGGATTGTGCTAGTTATACTTAGTCAGTCGGGCTAGTTAGGTTGGATATATTGGGTTGAAATGTTCATTTGATTGGGTTGTTTGCATTTTATGTTTTTGGGCCACACTTGTTATGGGTGCTTTGGTGCCAATCCGAGTCATTTGAAATGTTTAAATGCCGTATCGTATTTTATATAACTTAATTCGTTAAATATCGTTCATTCATATATTTTTCTCACATCAACCATAAATGTGGAATTTATTATTTATTCAAGTCAAAATTTGATGAAAAGCCTTACTTACCTATAATATGAATTTTTAATCCGTTCATTCTCATTTATTTATCGTATCTCAAATGTGAGTGAATTATTCTACTTATTTAATTAAATTAAGTCATTTATAATTGGATGCTTGTTTTGCTTATTATAAATGGTTCATCACCGTTTGTTTACATTTTTATTCGAGTGACAAATATTGAAGAAATGGGTTACTGTGGACAGCGGGCCGCCCACGGGGGCGCTTGGTGAGAAACGAAACAAGCGTTTGCATTTGTATGGAGTCGCCACCAATTTTTATGGGAAATTGGAACCGTTCGAATACCTCGTGCCATGTCAAGACACAAAGTAGTGACATGAACACTAAGCAATCGTTACCCTTAGCATTCTATGTCTAGAATGACTCTCGTGGATGCCAATGAACACGGGTGCTCACGGAGATCTGGAGTAAGGGGTGAGGGTACGTATTAGGAAGCTCTTTTGATCGAACACCTAATCCCGCCCGCCTCGATAGCGGCCTCTACTAATGATTAGGGAGTTTATTCGTACTTGATATATCGTCGGTTGTATGCATGCAATGCAACATCCAAGTTTTGATCCTAGCATGTGAGAATTTAACTAAGTCGGTTGACAATTAATTAGCAAACAATTAATGTCGAAGATGGGATTTAAGGTTGATTTACATGTGAAAGCATACAAGCAATAAAAGAAATACAATAATAAAAATTACAATAATGGAAATTACATTAATTACAAAGGATCAGGCGATTTATGTCGGAAATACCGCTAAAACGGATGATTTGAGAAAAAAAGAATAAAAGAATAAAACAAAGAAATACGAACAAGTCAGAAGGTGATAATACGATATTAGTTGATTAATACGCTTACTAATTAAACCACGTCAAGGCAGAAAAGGAGTTCAGGGACAGAAATCACCCTGGAACAGGCGCAGCAGGCACTGCGCCCTTTGGAAGAGGCGCGGCGATTCTTTGCGTCATTCCCAAGGGTGAGTTCAGCGTGAAGCGAAGCGCAAACCGTTAATGTTAATTGGTAATTTAATGGATTGATTACGATTTTAGACTCGGATGAAAGTTATTAGCAGATTATTTACACATGATTGAGGTCATAAAACAGTAAAACATGGATGAGACGGAATTAAGACGGATTAATTATGTGAAGGGTCGATGTTAATGAATGATTAATTAAACTAACTAACTAAACGAATTAGACTAAACATGATGAACGACGACGGATTAATGAACAAACAGGTGAAAACATATCAACAATGAATCCCAGAAACTCAATATGAACGAATTGAATTTAATGACGAAAACCCGCAAATATTGATTATTTGGGATTTGAGTCGGATTTATGACGATTTAAACATGTTAATGATGATGGTTAATATACATATGAATTATTAAACTATCATGATGAAGAATTAACAGACGAACAAAACAAAAGAAATTAATTTGAGACGAATTACAGAGGACGGAGGAAGAAGAAAAGAAGCAGGAACTGCGGCAGCCTCACGAAGAGGCGCAGCAGGTGCTGCGCTCCCCAAAGAAGCGCGCGATTGCTGCGTCTTTTCTCGACGTCTGTCTACTGGAAATCCGCAAAAAAGGTTTTAAAGACGGTTTTAGAAATCGGTTTTAATGAGGTACTTTCGACATAAATCTTACATGAGTGATACGATAATTAAAAGTACAAAAATACAATAAATAAAAGAGGATTATACACCCTCAGACTTACATGTTGACGAAACGAGATGAACTAAGAATCGACTAGTGAATGCTTGACGCGAATGCAAGGAAAGAGTGCCCTCGTAAGAGGAAAACGATTGATTGATTAAGATTGATTATTGTGTAGTTGGTCAAATTGGTCGGTCATGCAACGGAGAGGCTGGTACCCGGAAGGATCCGAGCTTACGTGGTCGGAAGTCCAAGCACGTAGGCGCCAATTAGTAAGAACGAAGTCTAGAATGCAAAGGGAGAAGAGAAGGGCGGACACTCGCGTGAGAAATATGAGGAACGAAGGCTCCTATTTATACTAATCACGCGACGGAATTATGGTAAGAGTTGGATACGGAAGGAAAGATCCGGAAATAACCGACTTAGGTTAAAACACGGAAACTTGAACAAAAAGAAAGCCCTGGGAAAAGGCGCGCATAGGGTGCGTCCCTTGGAAGAGGCAAAGACACTGCGCGTCCTTTCCCGGGTAGGTTCCTCTGCGCGTAGAAAACGCGTTTGACAGCCTGTCGTATTTTAGGCATAACTTTCTCTAAAAGACTCGGATTAAGGTGATTTCGCTGGCGTTGGAAAGCTAAGAAAGAGATCTAGAACTTTCTGTGAAATAGGCCTGACCCAAAAAACTCGTTATGACCTCGTAAAATGGGCCTAAAGCTCGGGTTGTCAATTTAACTAAATGAAATGCATATTTTGTAATGTAAACTTTTAGTTTAGCCTAATGAAGTGACATGAGACTCAAAATGAGATATAATCTCAACATTTTATGACATCCTAACCTTAGGTAGACAAGCACATTGCTTTGACTCGGGATTTGACGGTTTTAGGAAAATGAAGACGGTTTTTGACCCGGACTCCAAATGTACTCTAATTACTGTCAAAACGACCGTAATGACACCTATAAGATGACCATGAGGTAGACATTAATATTTGAGCAATCACTTGACGATAATCTTATGAATGTCACAAATCGTTCGCGTACCAAACATGCGGCCCAATCATCATAGGGTGGTTTGGCGGGAGGTGCGAAACGAGGTGTCTGAGCCCCACTTTGACCGAGGCTTGGACAAGGCGAAAGTCAAAGTATAGCCATCAGTTCAATCGAAGATTACAACCTGACGACTATGGCGACGCGAGGCGGCTCAAGGGGTCCGAGCCAAGGACTTGTCGTCGGGAACATTTTAGAGTCCGTCGACTTAGGGAGGGTCGTTTAAAGTCCATTAGACTACGTAAGGAGGCTCGCCAGCCATAAGAAGAGACCATACCTGAGACTTCTTTCTCGAGATGCTTCCGGAGTTGCGTAGGAGCTAAGGTTGAGCGTAGGAGCTAAGGGTAAGACCTAAAAGATATATAAGGATTGTGCTAGGGTGTGGGGCCCTAAAGGAAAGCATCGACGGGAAGGAGGCCAAATTTAAGTTCAACTTAAGGGGTAAACCGGAGGTTGGGTATAGGAACTCTAAGGAAAAGTGATCCTAAAGGAATATGATCCTAAAGGGAAAAGGTGATCCTAAAGGAATATGATCCTAAGGGTAGAAGTGTATGAACTCTATGGAGTTTGGGAACTTAAAAGAAGCTAGGTGTGTGAACCTGGGTATATGAAACTAAAAGGACGGCTGGTATGAGAACTTAAAGGCTTATGAACCTAAGAGGATTTGGGATCCTAGGGTTAAGTTTAGGAACTACTGGTTACTAATTCTTGTTTTAAACGCGTGCGCTTAAGCTTTCTGAGGTATGAGAACTCCAAAAGGAATTATGGGTTTATGAACCTAAGGATGTTGGTGTGGGATCTTAAAGGTTTATGAACCTAAAGGAAGCCATTTTGGGATCTAAGAATCTAGGGGTAAGAATCCTAACTTTGGGTTTACGAACCTAAGGAAGGAGGCTTTGGTTTGGGAACTTTCGGAGAACGACACCTTTGTCGAACCCTATGAGGAAACAATAATATTGAGGATAGCAGGACGTCGGTAGAAATTGCTGGGGAATCTGCTTGCGTCGGTCTCAAGCGAACTCTGGTAAAAACTTGAGGTTGAATCTGCCTGCGTCGGTCTCAAGCGAACTCTTGTTGGGGAATATATTGACGATTAGGAACATCTTAATTGCCATGGAAGAAATCTTGAGTGAGCAATACTGCAAAATACTGCTGCGCTGGGGACAAATATTTTGACGACTAGGAACATCATGATCGTCATGGAAGAAATCTTGAGTGAGCAATCGCAAAATATCGCTTTGCTACTGGGACAAATATTTTGACGACTAGGAACATCATGATCGTCATGGAAGAAATCTTGAGTGAGCAATGCGCAAAATATGCTATTTGGAGAAAAGGATTTGAGCAATCGCAAAATACTACCTGGCGATGGATATAAGGATTTGAGCAATCTTTGCAAAATATCTTGCTTATTTGGATAAAGGGATCTTAGCAATATCTGCAAAAATCTTTGCTATTATTTGGATAAAGGGATCGAGCAATCTTTGCAAAAATCTTTTTGCTTATTTGGATAAAGGGATCTGAGCAATACTGCAAAATACTGCTTCTGATACCTACCTGCATGGTTAGTAGCCACACAAGAATGCAATCTAATATGCAAATAGAACATAAACACATATGCACGTAAGCGATTATCACATGGACCTCGAATGAGGAAACACATAGGTCTTCAAAAGTCTTTCTTTATAAAAGTCGTTTAAAACTTGTGTAAAGGAAATTTGTCGTTTGTAATACGTTATGCATATTCAAATGGGCTTTAGACATAGGGCTTGTCATGACACAGACCTTATATGGACGTGACGCGAAATGTAGAGTTAGCTTGGACTAACGCGACACTAACTTAGGTTTGACGCGACACAGAGATGACTTTGACAGACTTTGTTTAAGTATACGCAACCCCTAGCCAAGTGTGGGTGACAATGCGTATCGGTTCCAAAGGTAGAAAAATTGTAAGAATGATGAAGGCATATAAAGTTAAGGCATGAGCCATGGATCAGCTGTCTACTAGGACACCCTTATCACCACCGTTTGCTGTAAAAGAGACCCCTCTTGAGGCACGATGACTTGGAGAATCGATCCAAGACCTTTGTCATTGTCCGGACCGAGTACTATCTAGACTTAGAGGAATAAAGAAAAGGTGGCATCTTGGAAGAGAAGCCCCCAGGATGAGAAGATGACTCTGGAATTTTGGTAAAAGAGAGAGACTGGGCGACCATAAGGAGCCCCCAGTATAGAGGTAAATTTGGTTGTGGAAGGGATGTTAATTGAGATTGAAAGGTTGAAATAGAGGTTAAAAGTTGATGGTTGAGGTGGTTGACAATTGAGATTGAAAGTTGGAAGTGGGGATGGTTGTGTCCTTGAGGACTGCCTATGTATTCACGTGAAGAGGTGAAATCAAACCATGCTCGTAGTTCTGAGGTTTGGTTAATTTTATTTGGGTGTTGTGGTTGTATCCTTCTTGTGTAAGAAAGGACTGCCTACGTATCCACCTGAATAGGTGAAATCAAACCATGCTCGTAGTTCAAGTGTGTGCCTAAGCTAATGTTGTTAGGGCCTTAAAGTGCATAGGTCACAAGGGTAATATTCCTTTGGTGACTCGAAGAATCGATTTGAGATAACTCCCTCTGATCATAGACCAAAGAGGTGTAACTAATTTTGTAAAAATTTCCTTGTCGTGTGAGCACACTCGAAAGTGGACCCTAAGGATGAATATGGGTATGTCCCGTTCTGGTAGCAAAGTATTTGAAGACTCCGTGTTTGGGTCTAGGTGAAACTGGATTGGATATTTGGAATGTGGAGCTCGGTAATAAGAGGCTTTGATGAACAAATCTCTGGAGCTTTGATTTTGTGGAGTTAAGGCTTGATGGGATTATGGCTTGTAATATGGCTTGGAAATGGAGTCTCTTGGCTTGATGTAGCCTGAGCACGTAAAGGGAGGTTAAAATGACGTGGGTTTAAGTTTCCATGTCTTGGCCCTAAAGGATGGGTATATTTGACGAGCTTGAGAGGATTCTCAAAATTCCTAACTATATCCCCGTAACGGTCTCGAGAAGGACTTAGGGTGTGTGATGTGTGAAAGGCTAAGTGAGGGTGCTAGCTGACCATCTTCATTAACGTCTTGATTCTATACTGTAACTTGATTCTATATAGACTTCAGGAGTATTCCGTTTAGTATTTGATTTCAGACTTGTTCTTGATTCAGATTCAGATTCTTGGTCTAGAATATATCTCGGCTTCTTGCTCAGATTTTTGATTCGGTTTTTGAGGATGACTTTAACTTTGGATATTGACATCGTTGGATTAATTGAGCCTTGTTCTTATTTTGACTCTTTTGTCTTGGGCTATAGGCATAACTACGGCTTTGGATATTGATCTTGGTCATTTCTCTTGATTGAGCCTTTTGTCTTTGATCATGGCTCGTATCATCATGGATGGACTTGGGTCAGACTAGCACCTTTGGTGTGAAATGGGTTGGTTTTTTAGTAACACGGGTTGTTTATTGTGGGGAATGGGTTTGCCTTCCGTCATGGATTGTCAACAAGGGAGATGGTTTGGATTCGTCCTAGAATCTTCTTGAGATAGGCTCGTCCTAGACTAGGGTTATATTGTGGTTTCTATTGCCAGACATGGAATAGGTAAGAAAATGAACACGGAGTTTCAGGTCCTCTACAACTTTGAACGGAACATCATTTAAGTGCACTCACATCGACTAACATGTGTTGTTGTTCATTTTAAAATGTCTCAAATCAATTCTTGTTGTCACAGGAAAAGGGTAGAGGAAGAGATATGATAGAATATGTGGATTGAAAAGTGTGCTTTTATTGCCATGATTAATGAATGCTTTTAATATAGACTCGAGAAGACATGTGACTCGTGGGACAGCCCCCAGGTTGTCACTAGGAATGGAAATGGACAAGAAGGAAGACACTAGAACAAAATGAGATAGAAAGCCTAAGACTCGGACTCGGACCCGGACTTTGACTCGATCCTAGAACTAGACTCGTAATCATCGGCCCACGCTTGAACATTTTCTCTTCCAGCAACGGGCTTCGACATCCGGCTTTGAGCATTCACCCATTTGAGCACCTCGTCCTCATCATTGGGAACACTGAAAGGATAATAGTCAAGAAGAGTTTCTTGATAAGTGGTATATCCATGAGGATTGTCCAAGCTACCTTGTGGGTTAAAGGTTGAGAGGGACAACCTCCCGCTTTCGATCATATCATGAATGACATGTTTTAATTTGTAACATTTCTCTGTATCATGCCCTTTGCCTCTATGGTATTTGCAGTAGGCATTCTCGTCCCAGAACTTAGACTTCTTCTCTGGGTCAGGTGTAGGTCCTATAGGCTTCAACATTCGTCGCTCCATGAGTCTCTGAAGGGCATCGGCGTATCCAATACCAATGTTGGTAAATTTCCTTGGAGGCGTGCCCTTCTTTTCGGTACTCTTTGTAAATGACCTTGGAGAGTTGTTAGGAATAGATCGTTCACTAGTTACTTTCTCCTTAGGACAGTCAAGTTGAGGGTTTGTCTGGACACTTTTCATCTTGAAAGATTGGGTCTCAAGCTTCTTACCCATTTCAGCAAACTGTTTCTCGATGTTGGAAAGTCGAGAGTTTAGGCTATCAATAGCCCCCTCCATTTTGGCAAATCTATTGTTGAAGGCAATGGAAAGCATGAGCATTCCATTCTGGATATCGTCGTCTTCAAGCATGTTGACATCTCCGTTGTCATAAGGATCGAGGAGATGAGAACAGTCTAGAGATGATTCTTCGTCATGTTTAGTGATATTGGACCCAAGAGGGTCGGTCTTCTTGGATTGGCCGACAGAAGGTGGCTTAGGAAGCTTGCCCTCTTCGATCATATCTTGGATGGTGTGTTTCAAGAGAAAACACTCTTCGATATCATGACCTCTACCTTGGTGATATAAGCAGTATTTGTTGCCCTTCCAGAGATTCACCTGTTTCTCTAAAGGTGGATCCGGAGTCGGCCCTATTGGATGTAGCTTGCCTTGGGCAGAGAGTCTCTTCAAAGCATTGGCATAAGACATGCCTAAATCGGTAAGCACCCTTTGATGCCTCCCAGGTTTCTTTTCAGCTGTTTTTGGCTTTCTAGGACGATTGTTATTGCAAGAGGTAAGCTTTGGATGACCTAGACTAGAGGTTTCTCCAGGTGGTGTGTTCTTTTTCACCATTCCATTTTCAAGGGTGAGGACGCGAAGGCTCAAATTTTCCACTGTATCTTGCACTCGTAGGACCATGGCATAAACATCCTGGAGAGACATAGTGATTGTGGCTTGATCTGCTTCGTGACCTTGCTGATTGACAGAACTTGCTGGATTCCTACTCGACAGAAATGACGCGCATTACACTCGGTTCGACATGGGATTACGCATACTAAGGCAACCAACAAAGAAAGGGATAAGATGACCAATCTAGACTTGACTTGTGAATTCATGAAATGTCGTGAGCGACTTCTCGTGTTTGGATTCGCGGTGTTTGACCTTAATTTAGACTCGAGTGTTTGACTTTGACGGAGTGACCCTTATATGATTGACCTTATTGATGGGATTGATGACACATGTTGATTTTGGACTCGAGGTTTGCTTATAGGTGTTAAGAAGACTGTTGTAGTTTAGACTCAAATATGAGGCCCATTGAGACTCGTGTGTTGAGCCTCGGAACGTGTGACTCGAGTTTTTTAGATCCTAACTGAATTGGGGTAGGGGGTCCAAAATGACGGCGTGACGCCTTAGGACTTGACTCGGATTTGAAGAGACCCAAAATGTAAAGAGAGACGGGTTCATGACTCGACGGAGTTCGGACTAGGACACAGTCCGTTTGAACTTTGACTCTAATTTAGCCCAATTAAATTTACATATTTACATTTACACGGTTTGAAAATATTTTGAATAAAACGTTTTTTTTTTTTTTTTTTTTTTTTTTTTTTTACGTTTTTTTTGTAATGGGTTTTGGGCCCGAAGTTTTGACTCGACAAACGGACAGAGTTTGGACTTTGTTTTGCCTTTTCTCGAAAATATTTACGTTTTTTAAAAAGAGGTTTTAATTTTACAAAAATCGTCATGGTTTCGTTTAGAAAATGGTGATCACATATGATACAAATATTATACAAGCATTATAACGGGATGCTGAGTGCATTTAAAAGGGTTTTGGTTTAAAGGGTGGGTTGCCATACCGAACCATCAAACCCGAAGTCTGTGGAGAGGCTCGTGCCAAACAAGAGTAAGGCCGATTCCTAGTCCATTTCCTCAAGTAGTGAAGGCCCTTGATACAAACAAGAGTAAGTACCATGGTATGGATGACGTCAATCGCTATCCATCCTTAGGCCCAAATAAGAATTAGGACCGTTTAGACGGGACGATTGGTCGAATTGGTTGGGTTGGGCCTAGGAAGGCCGAATAAACGATCTAGGAAGACCGAGTTATGAAAACCGACAATTGTCTTGTACAAACTTATTCCCTAACCTTGTTCAAGTTTCACCCTTGCTACACGTAAGTGTATTATCCCCAGTGAGTCGCCAAACGTGGACGGGCCGCCACACGGGGCGCTTGGTGAGAAACGAAACAAGCGTTTGCATTTGTATGGAGTCGCCACCAATTTTTATGGGAAATTGGAACCGTTCGAATACCTCGTGCCATGTCAAGACACAAAGTAGTGACATGAACACTAAGCAATCGTTACCCTTAGCATTCTATGTCTAGAATGACTCGCGTGGATGCCAATGAACACGGGTGCTCACGGAGATCTGGAGTAAGGGGTGAGGGTACGTATTAGGAAGCTCTTTTGATCGAACACCTAATCCCGCCCGCCTCGATAGCGGCCTCTACTAATGATTAGGGAGTTTATTCGTACTTGATATATCGTCGGTTGTATGCATGCAATGCAACATCCAAGTTTTGATCCTAGCATGTGAGAATTTAACTAAGTCGGTTGACAATTAATTAGCAAACAATTAATGTCGAAGATGGGATTTAAGGTTGATTTACATGTGAAAGCATACAAGCAATAAAAGAAATACAATAATAAAAATTACAATAATGGAAATTACATTAATTACAAAGGATCAGGCGATTTATGTCGGAAATACCGCTAAAACGGATGATTTGAGAAAAAAAGAATAAAAGAATAAAACAAAGAAATACGAACAAGTCAGAAGGTGATAATACGATATTAGTTGATTAATACGCTTACTAATTAAACCACGTCAAGGCAGAAAAGGAGTTCAGGGACGAAATCACCCTCGGAACAAAGAAAGAGGCGCTGCGCCCTTTGGAAGAGCGCGGCGATTCTTGCGTCATTTCAAGGGTGAGTTCTGGCTGTGAAGCCGGAACTGCAAACCGTTAATGTTAATTGGTAATTTAATGGATTGATTACGATTTTAGACTCGGATGAAAGTTATTAGCAGATTATTTACACATGATTGAGGTCATAAAACAGTAAAACATGGATGAGACGGAATTAAGACGGATTAATTATGTGAAGGGTCGATGTTAATGAATGATTAATTAAACTAACTAACTAAACGAATTAGACTAAACATGATGAACGACGACGGATTAATGAACAAACAGGTGAAAACATATCAACAATGAATCCCTTAAACTCAATATGAACGAATTGAATTTAATGACGAAAACCCGCAAATATTGATTATTTGGGATTTGAGTCGGATTTATGACGATTTAAACATGTTAATGATGATGGTTAATATACATATGAATTATTAAACTATCATGATGAAGAAGAATTAATGATTTAACAAAACAAAAGAAATTAATTTGAGACGAATTACGAGAGGACGGAGGAAGAAGAAAAGAAGCGAGGAGAATCGGCGGCCCTCACGAAGAGGCGCAGCAGTGCTGCGCTCCTTCAAGAGGCGCAGCGATTCTTTGCGTCTTTTCTCGACGTCTCTCACCGGAAATCCGCAAAAAAGGTTTTAAAGACGGTTTTAGAAATCGGTTTTAATGAGGTACTTTCGACATAAATCTTACATGAGTGATACGATAATTAAAAGTACAAAAATACAATAAATAAAAGAGGATTATACACCCTCAGACTTACATGTTGACGAAACGAGATGAACTAAGAATCGACTAGTGAATGCTCGACGCGAATGCAAGGAAAGAGTGCCCTCGTAAGAGGAAAACGATTGATTGATTAAGATTGATTATTGTGTAGTTGGTCAAATTGGTCGGTCATGCAACGGAGAGGCTGGTACCCGGAAGGATCCGAGCTTACGTGGTCGGAAGTCCAAGCACGTAGGCGCCAATTAGTAAGAACGAAGTCTAGAATGCAAAGGGAGAAGAGAAGGGCGGACACTCGCGTGAGAAATATGAGGAACGAAGGCTCCTATTTATACTAATCACGCGACGGAATTATGGTAAGAGTTGGATACGGAAGGAAAGATCCGGAAATAACCGACTTAGGTTAAAACACGGAAACTTGAACAAAAAGAAAGCCCTGGGAAAAGGCGCAGCAGGGGCTGCGTCCCTTGGAAGAGGCGCAAAGACTGCCGCGTCCTTTCCCGGTAGGTTCTCTCGCGCGTAGAAAACGCGTTTGACAGCCTGTCGTATTTTAGGCATAACTTTCTCTAAAAGACTCGGATTAAGGTGATTTCGCTGGCGTTGGAAAGCTAAGAAAGAGATCTAGAACTTTCTGTGAAATAGGCCTGACCCAAAAAACTCGTTATGACCTCGTAAAATGGGCCTAAAGCTCGGGTTGTCAATTTAACTAAATGAAATGCATATTTTGTAATGTAAACTTTTAGTTTAGCCTAATGAAGTGACATGAGACTCAAAATGAGATATAATCTCAACATTTTATGACATCCTAACCTTAGGTAGACAAGCACATTGCTTTGACTCGGGATTTGACGGTTTTAGGAAAATGAAGACGGTTTTTGACCCGGACTCCAAATGTACTCTAATTACTGTCAAAACGACCGTAATGACACCTATAAGATGACCATGAGGTAGACATTAATATTTGAGCAATCACTTGACGATAATCTTATGAACTGTCACAAATCGTTCCGCGTACCAAACATGCGGCCCAATCATCACCGGGTGGTTTGGCGGGAGGTGCAGAAACGAGGTGTCTACAGTTACTTATTCATATTCATGATTATGATTTGGCATGAAATGTCTCACTTGGATTAGCATCGGTTCATTACATGTAGTAGTCTCCTTCCAAGTTGATTCGTATCGCTTGGTTGAGTCGTTTTCTTATGATAATGTCTTTATGCAATACCGTATTGCTTGACTTATCTTTACGCCTCTTTCGGACGGTCCTGCCGATTGTGGGTTTAGCTCATATCTTCCGCCTCTTTCGGACTGTCCTGCCGATTGTGGGTTCTCGATTTCCGATTTAGGGTTCGGGTCTTGGATGCGGACTGTCCTGCCGCATGTCGAATCGGGAACTGTGCTATCCCGAGAGTCTGGCCAGATTTAGACTAGGACTGAGTCTTGAGAGTACCATTGTCGTCCTATCAGGGGAATTATATATTGATATATGAGTAGTAAAGGTCTTGTTTGGTTATAGATATTGGTATTTGCCTGTTGTTTGTCTTGGTCCTATCGGACACTAGGGGTGAGCTATAGGCCCTCTAGTTGCGATATGATCGTCGAGATTGATGTTCCCATCCGTTCTTATGGTGAGATGCAAGCCCTAAGTATGAATGTGACATTAGTAGCCACGTCCCGTATAATGTCTGCTAAGTGGTTTTCCAAATAATGGCTACCATTTCTATTCTTGTAAATTGCATTGGATGACCCCTTACTTAACTGCTTCACATGATTCAGATTCTAACCTCACATCTATGTTGTATTTCCTTGAAATGCGTACCTTTGTATAGATTACCGTATTCTTGTCTTCCATATTATTTAACTGTCTCATATGAGTAGTTTAACCGTTATCATGCTAATGTTGATCTATCTTGTTCCATATCATTTAATTACCATGTTTAAACATAAACTTGATATCCATATTTTTGTAAGTGTCTTACATGACTTACCTGTTTTAGTTATTTGTTATGTTCCTTTCGACATTTTGTGGCTGGGAGAATCTTGAGTTACTCCCCACTGGCTGTGGCGTTCATGTTTACATGAATGACAGGTATTAGTGGTGCATTCATGGGGTGAAGACATGTGTGAGCTAGCGAGCACTTCGGCCTAGTGGTTGGTTTATTAGGATTGTTTAGACCTACCTTTTATTGTATTGTCATTCGAGGGATATATTTTCCCTCACCTTGATTATCACGTTTGTATAATTTAAAATCTTTATTTCCGCACTCTTTATTTATGTTTTAGATTTTGGTGAACCCGCGCTTTAAATTTTAAAAGTTTTAAAACTTCTCTAAAATTCCGCATTTTATTAGTTATATTTTCCGTTTTATCGCGGGGTGTCACAGTTGGTATTAAAGCCTTTGTTGCTCCCGACGCACACACGTGTACCCCAATTTAAATTTGAACTTGACCTTAAATAATGAATGAGAGATGGGTAGAACTAAGGACCTAAGTTGGTAGTCTCTTTGTGTATGTTATTTGTTAGGCGCTAACTTGATTGATCTATTTGGTGTCTTGAGAAAATGGTGCGACCAACCAAGGTGGAGAATACTATCATGGAAGCTCTTACTCAAATCCTCCGGAATCAACAAGATGCGAATGCCCAAGTCAATCATCGTCCTAACTCCCGTGTCAAGAGATCCTTTGTGCTCTCATCTTCGTCATCTGCTAAGAAGAAGAAGAAGCCTTTTCCAAGAGGATAAGTACCAAGTGGACAAGTGCAAGGTGGACAAGCTCGCTCGCTGGAAGACAACCCTGAGGATACCCGCAAATGCTTCAAGTGTAGGCAAGCTTATCACCCCGGGATTGGATGCTTTGATATGCCCTTGAAGTGTTACCATTGCAAGAAGCCCGGTCATCTCATCAAGGATTGCCCCAAGAAGAAGAAGATTGCTCCTCCTCCTCATGTTCCGGAAGCCAGGCCAAGAGGATCCATTCGTGTCGAGAATCAAGTCGGAGCCGTCGTTCCTCCCGACACCGCTTCGGGCCTGTTTTCTATCCTTGATCAACCTTATCTTACTTTTATCCCATGATACTCACCCTTCTTCTAAACTCTCTTTTCTTTTCCTTGGAAGTTACTCTTGTAATCTCCCAACTTGTCCTTTGTTCCTTGCTTATCCTCCCTTAACGCCTTTTTGATAGTTCTCTTTCTTTTGTGAGATGTTTATTTTGGTTGGATAATTTGGCTTTGTGGAGTTTGTTTGTGGTCGACCCATAACCCTTGGTTTTGAGAAGTTGTGATGTTGGAAGGACTTAGGTAGTGTGGTGAGACATACTTAGTGATTCTTATACCTAGTTCTTTGATAAAGTGAGTATAATTGATTGGTGGATTATGTGTGTTAAGAGTGAGTTGTCTATGTTACTAAAGTTATGGAACTTAGTCTTGTTGTTTATACTTGGAAGTTTGGGTTGAGCTCGAGGTTAACATAGTCGGTATACTTTTGTGAGTGTTCTGATGATTACATAGGAACCATGTTAGATGAGAGTTCTTGCTAGTTTTGGAATCTCATTTGGGCATTCACTTCGCGGTAATCAGGATTAATAGCCAGAGTTCTTGAGATGTAATTATAAGTTGGGATCGATAGATATTGAGCTGATATGAGTTAGATATTTTGGGCGGTTGTCTCGTAGTTTGGAGAATGTCACCATTTATGCCTTAGGTTTCGAGAGTATAAAAAGATCTCCTTGGGATAATAGAATGTGCAAAAGAACTTTTGGATTTGGATTTTGATTGATGGTTTACCATTTTGAGAAACCCATGGTTGACCCTAGTTGAATATGAGTATAGGTTTGTTAGAAGCTTTGACCTTGATCTCGTGGAAGTTGTTTGTAGATGTTTGAGGATTTGGAGTGGTGAAATCACACCTATAGTGGAGTACCTTGTTTCATGGAATGGCTTAGGATGAAGTAGCGTAAGTGTTTCGAGGAAACTCTTGGGAGTGTTGTGGTTATAAGTTTTGTTGATAGGAAGTTTTCAGAACCATTTGGATGATGTTGTTATTTGAGATTTGAGTGTCTGGCGTTTCCTTGTTGTCTAATTCCCCTTTTTCCTTGATCATAAGCGTTACCGTTCATACCTCTTTTTCTTGCTTCATCATACTCCTTCCGTAATTTTGATGTTGGTAACTTAAAGCCCTATCTTATACATCCTCGTAAATTTGACTTCGAATCTTACCCCTAGGAGGTTCATCATAGCTCTTTTGACTAGTTAGGTTTGAACTCTCTTAGCATACTTTGTTCTTAGGATATCTAAATTCTTTTCATTTCGTACCATTTCTAAACATTTCAAACTACCATTTTGGTTCGTTGTTAAATATTTTATGTTACTTTTAGAAAACTTTACCTATTTAAAGGTTCAGAAATGAAAATTTGATTTAGTTCTCTATTTGTTCTTTGAGTGTAAAATTATTTATCATGATTTTAATTGCTAAGCCCGAGTTACTTTAAATTTTGCTCAATTTCTAACTAACTTTGATTTATTTATGATCCCTGGTCAAAGTTAATATTATAATTTCAAGGACTTGACTCCTTTTTGAGTTTAAAAATGAAACTTTTATTTTCATTTTGGCTTTTGCAAAAGAAAATTTGAGTTGATTACCTTTTTCGATTGGTTATAACGTTGATGGAATGTTAGGACTAGTTATTAAAGGCGTCTAATAACTTGTCCTGCGCTTATCGATGAATGATTTTTGTTTAAAACTTGTCTTTGACTTGGAAAGTTAGCGTTCTTGTGTACACGACAAAAGCAATTTCGTTCCATGAATGAGACTTATACTTTTGAAAACTCTCCGTTAATGTTTTTGAAAATTTTGATTTTTGATTTATAGAATGATTTACATTTCGATCTGGTTATGTCGGAAAATTTTATTTGAAGCTTTTGAACGAATTTTAATTCTTACGATAAGTAACCTTTTAATGTTTTGGTTGCCGATTTCAAAAGGTCCAAGTTTACTTTTATAACCTCTCATTCCTACTTTCAAGTTTCGAGGACGAAACTTTTTAAAAGATGGGATGATTGTAACACCCGCGAATTTCTCATACTGACATCTAAAATTTATCTAACCGTTCGATTACATTATTTTATACTTTTAAAGTATTTAATTTAATTAATCTCCTTTTGAACATAAATTTTATAAAAGTTACATTTTCACAAGCTTGTTTATATAAAATAAATATTTTTGTCGGATAATATTAATAGCGACAATAATAATAATAAAGCCCCGTCTTAAATTGTAGTAGGTTTAAGGCGAATTTCCGTCTAGCAATAGACCGCCTCATTTTCTTATGAGAGACTATTTTTAATCTGAACCAATCAAAGGTTGACAACACTCATACCTCCCTCTTACACTCTACATTTACATAACCCTTTTATTATTATTATTATTATTATTATTATTATTATTATTATTATTATTATTATTATTATTATTATTATTATTATTATTATTATTATTATTATTATTATTATTATTAATTATATATTATTGTTGTAGTGTCCACCCGTCCCCACCCCTTCATTTCCTCTTCTTCTTTTTCGTATCACCTGCAACCACACCATCAACAAACCAACAAAAAATCAAACAGAACCACAAAGCTCCATTTTCGTCGAGCTTAAACCTTAGATCCTGACTTCGTTTCTCAACCTTTTTCCTTAATTCTTGCACCATTAGCTTCCTCATTACTTCCTCATTCTTTTAAAGTAATAAAGTCTTGATTTTGTAGAAGTTCGAAAATACCGTCTTAAATGACAACTCGATTTCTTGTCTTAGCTGACTCGTTGTTCCTCCCTTTCTAGTTGAAGATCTCGAATACTAAAGAAAAGCTTGGACTTAGGACGTTTTTTACTCGAGAATTCGAAAGTTAAAGGTAACGGTGATAGGTTACTCGACAATGAGTCGATATTTTCGCCCTTTCTTACTCGACTATTCCTTATTTATCGTAAAGTTTGTTTCTTTAATGTGTTCCTCATACATTGAGTCGATTTCGTAATGCTTGAGGTTAGTCTACATGGTCGTTTGCTAGCTTTAACGGTTTGGGTTCATGTATAGTCGAATAAAATATGTTGCGTAGCTGGTCCGCGAATTTCCTTGTCGTGTGTACATGCTTTTCCCTGCTGTTTGTTCCTGGTCTGTCTATGGCTGAAACCATTAGTGCCATTTCTTTTGCGTCGTGCAAAATTTTCGTCCCAATACTACCCGCGAGGGAACACTTGAGTTGGGTCTGAAACAAACTTCTAAGACCCGGTTTTATGCGGCTTCAACAACCCGTTTTTCATGACAGTCCTGAGTATGGTTAGGGTATATAAGAAGGTTATTATTTGGGATTTAGTTGCGTTTCGCGTTGTTTCATTCCTGTCCTAAACCTCGTCTGAGAGCTGTGTTGAAATGGGACAGTTTTGACTCAGTTTAGGATTACTTGAGCTCTCTTTTAATGCCCAGTAGTACGGTCTTGTGTAGCCCGTTGGCTCCGTTTTGAACAGAGAATGGTGGTGGATTGACACGGTATTGGGGACTGCAACGGGCTGTCCACGGCCTGTCCTTGGGCGGCTCACGGTTGTCTGTTTGGGTAGTTGTTGAGGCGTGGATGGGTTGCCCAAAAGGGGTTCCTCTTGTGTCGTGGTATTAGTTTGCCCTTGGCGCAAATTCGGTCTTTGGAAATTATTTAATTTCCGTCTCGTATTTTGTACAACGATAGTTCGTTAATATCGTTCTTTCACATATTTAGCTTGTTGGGCTCTTTTGATTTTGGTGAATGGACTAGTTACATTTGGCATTTGAGCTAGCCATGTTTGATAAATTGGGCTAGTTAGGCTTGTTGGATTGTACTAGTTATACTTAGTCAGTCGGGCTAGTTAGGTTGGATATATTGGGTTGAAATGTTCATTTGATTGGGTTGTTTGCATTTTATGTTTTTGGGCCACACTTGTTATGAGTGTTTTGGTGCCAATTCCGAGTCATTTGAAATGTTTAAATGTCGTATCGTATTTTATATAACTTAATTAGTTAAATATCGTTCATTCATATATTTTTCTCACATCAACCATAAATGTGGAATTTATTATTTATTCAAGTCAAAATTTGATGAAATGCCTTACTTACCTATAATATGAATTTTTAATCCGTTCATTCTCATTTATTTATCGTATCTCAAATGTGAGTGAATTATTCTACTTATTTAATTAAATTAAGTCATTTATAATTGGATGCTTGTTTTGCTTATTATAAATGGTTCATCTCCGTTTGTTTACATTTTTATTCGAGTGACAAATATTGAAGAAATGGGTTACTTATTCATATTCATGATTATGATTTGGCATGAAATGTCTCACTTGGATTAGCATCGGTTTATTACATGTAGTAGTCTCCTTCCAAGTTGATTCGTATCGCTTGGTTGAGTCGTTTTCTTATGATAATGTCTTTATGCTATACCGTATTTCTTGACTTATCTTTATGCCTATTTCGGACGGTCCTGCCGATTGTGGGTTTAGCTCATATCTTCCGCCTATTTCGGACTGTCCTGCCGATTGTGGGTTCTCGATTTCCGATTTAGGGTTCGGGTCTTGGATGCGGACTGTCCTTCCGCATGTCGAATCGGGAACTGTGCTGTCTCGAGAGTCTGGCCAGATTTAGACTAGGACTGAGTCTTGGGAGTACCATTGTCGTCCTACCAGAGGAATTATATATTGATATATGAGTAGTAAAGGTCTTGCTTGGTTATAGATATTGGTATTTGTCTGTTGTTTGTCTTGGTCCTATCGGACACTAGAGGTGAGCTATAGGCCCTCTAGTTGCGATATGATCGTCGGGATTGATGTTCCCATCCGTTCTTATGGTGAGATGCAAGCCATAAGTATGAATGTAACATTAGTAGTCACGTCTCGTATAATGTCTGCTAAGTGGTTTTCCAAATAATGGCTACCATTTCTATTCTTGTAAATTGCATTGGATGACCCATTGCTTAACTGCTTCACATGATTCGGATTCTAACCTCACATCTATGTTGTATTTCCTTGAAATGCGTACCTTGGTATAGATTACCGTATTCTTGTCTTCCATATTATTTTATTGTCTCATATGAGTAGTTTAACCGTTATCATGCTAATGTTGATCTATCTTGTTCCATCTCATTTAATTACCATGTTTAAACATAAACTTGATATCCATATTTTTGTAAGACTCTTACATGACTTACCTGTTTTAGTTCTTTGTTATGTTCGTTTCGACATTTTGTAGCTGGGAGAACCTTGAGTTATTCCCCACTGACTGTGGCGTTCATGTTTACATGAATGACTGGTATTAGTGGTGCATTCATGGGGTGAAGACATGTGTGAGCTAGCGAGCACTTCGGCCTAGTGGTTGGTTTATTAGGATTGTTTAGACCTACCTTTTATTATATTGTCATTCGAGTGATATATTTTCCCTCATCTTGATTATCACGTTTGTATAATTTAAAATCTTTATTTCTGCACTCTTTATTTATGTTTTAGATTTTGGTGAACCCGAGCTTTAAATTTTAAAAGTTTTAAAAATTCTCTAAAATTCCGCATTTTATTAGTTATATTTTCCGCTTTATCGCGGGGTGTCACACTCTATCAGCTTCTTTTCTGACTCTTCCTTTTGTTGCTTTGGTTGTTGTGCAAGTTACATTTTGTAGTATTATTTTCTAAGTTCTCTTCTTTACATGCTGAAGAGAAGATTCTGCGTACGTGGTCGACTATGTCCTAAGAGAATACATGTTGTTCTGTTTCTCCGCGACTTTTCATTATGGCAATAAACCCTTCATCATTTGTAACAAATCTACCTACTGTGAAGATGGAACAAAATTCAATCGCTTGCAATACTAAAGAGGCACATACCACAAAGTGTATCATAACTATGCCTACGAAGGCCAACAATTGGCGCTATAATTGTTGCACAAACAGTCTACATGCTACAAACAACTCAATGAGAAAACCATGCCTTCAGGAAAGGATGGTTCAGCTTTCGTTTTCACTCTGAAGAGAATATGAACACTGTCTTTAAGGGAGGGCCACGAAATATGGGTGCTCATACTTTAATTCTCAAGCAATGGCCACCTACTTTTGCCCAGGAAATGGAGACCATGACTACTGTTCCTATTTGGATCATCCCAATCTTGATCCTTTCTTGTGGTCTAGTGCTGCTTTGAGTAGGCGCTGGCTAGCAAGATAGGTCGTCTTTTATTTGCTGATTTACCCACCACCTGCAAAATAAAGCTGTCATTTGCTAGAGTCATGGTTGAGGTGGATATCTCACAAAAGCTACCTGAGGAGATACTGCTTACCACTTCTTTTCATAACATTATCTCGCAGAAAGTGGTTTATGAATGGATGCTTTATTATTGTGAGGAATGCATAAAATTGGGACATACCAAAGATGTATGTCGACTGAATAAAGCTAAGAAGTAGAAGCATGTTTATAAGCCAATTGGGACTCAACCTGCTGCTATTTCTGAACCAGTTGTTGAAACCTCAGAATATGCTGAGCTAGGTCCCAATCCTCCTAGTGTGGATGTTCAGGACACGGTTATGAGTGGGGGGAACTTAGGATGCTCTGAGCTAGGTTCCTCTTCCTCTCAGGCCTCTGACTTGACTCTCCTAAAGCACAAAGAAGTTAGGAACTTCTTGGTGAAGAATAAAATGGTTATTTTTGGTCTCCTTGAAACTCATGTCAAGGAACATAATGCTCAGCCTATTATTAAGAAATTTGTCACTTATAATATCTTAGACAATTATCAGTCTCATTATAATGGAAGGATTTGGGTGTTCTGGAATCGTAGGACTATTACTATAGTTAATACTTTTATCCATATGCATTGTATCCATTGTACTATAGTTCATAATTCTGCCAATCTAAAGATGGATATTTCTATGGTTTTTGATGGAGTTGGGTTGAATTCGGAGAGGGTTGTTAGGAGGGTGTAGGATGTGTTGCATGAGGTGGCTGAAGGCATAACTGGTGGGAAAAGGAGGGAGGGGAATTGGAGAAAAGGGGTGGGTGGGGGGGGGGGGGGGGGGTGTAGAGGGGTGGAGGCCTTCTGTGGGGAACGTAAAGTTAAATACAGATGCCGATGTGAAGGATGGATATGGCGTGGGTATTGGGCCGTGTGTAGGGACGATCGAGGTGCAGTTTTATAGGGTATGTCCGTTGCTGGAGAGGTTTCTTGGAAGCTTATTATAGCGGAAGCGGTTGCAGTCTTGGATGGACTTCAGGTAGCGGCGGCGGGAGGACATCGGCATGTGATGGGGAAAGTGATTATTTACTGGTTGTTGATGTGCTGAATGAGAAAAGCAAAGGACGAAGTATTTTTTTCGCTGATTTGATGGCATATTACTGCTTTGTCGTGAGCTTTAGTCTGTTGTTTGGTTGCATACGAGTCGTGTTAACAATTGTGTAGCACATGTGCTAACTCATGTTGTGTCTGCGAACTCTGATTTGTTGTTTTGTTTAATTTGTCTTTAGTGAAGTAATACCCTTCAGGGTTTTTCTCTCAAAAAAAAAAAAACTAAAATACAAAAAGAATTTCGCCCCTTATTATAATTTTAAACTAATACGAATTTGTAGGGTCAAATCCATATATACAGTTTGTATGCATTAACGCGACCAAAATAGACTCATCAACAATCTCGATTAAACAGTTAGATCAACTAATGCACTAATATTTTAATTGGTTTATCAAACTTATTAAAAGATCGACATTTAGAAAATGTGAATGAAACAATGTTAATCGAATTAGATATATACTAGTACTGGTGTCCGGCTTCGCCCGGGCTATCTTTACTTACCATTAATTTTTTTTCATTAAATAAAAGTACTTAAAGTTGCATAACTCATAAATTTATCATTAATATATTTTTTTATGACATATCTTAAAATTACGATGAAATAAATTTTGAGACAAATTCACTACTCCCGCTATTAATATTTTACTCTTATTAATGAAACAATAGTAATAACATTTCACTACTTGCCCGTAATCATTGTTACTTTCACTACTCCCGCCGTAATTATTGTTACTGTCACTACTGCAGCATTAATATTGATAATTTTATTACTCCCGCCGTAGTTATTGTTACTTTCACTATTGCCGCATTAATATTTATTATTTCACTACTCCCGTTGTTGTTTCTACCACTTTCACTAATCTCGCTGATAATATTGTTACTTTTACTATTCAAATGAGTGATTACTATCATATAACTATATCCTATATTACTACAATTCTTTCCTTTACTTAGGAAATTACTTTTACTACTTAAGCATGCAATTTTAAGAGGATTCTATATTTATATAAATATATTACATATATGCATTAAATCAAATCGAAACAATTATGCAATATTATATATTATGGAATCTACCTTGAATTATTTAGAACCTACTTATATTATATTTTTGTATGTTAAATAATTAACATCTCTATACATCTAAATATCTAATAAATTATAAAGTTTAATAAAATTGCATAGATTTTAAATTTAATATATAATTTTATAATGATAATGATAATAATTAATAGCATATACATGTTTATACTAATTAATTATAATTATTTTAAGAATTTTAAGAAAATTGATCGTCTTCTAGTTTTCTATAAATATTTAGGAAAATTACCAAGCATCTTCTTTATTTTAGTCTCCTTAAAATTGACTATCTTAATTAATTATTTTCTTTTAAGGAAATTGACCATCTTAATTAATTATTTTATTTTAAGGAAATTGACCATGTTTTAGTCTCTTACAAATATTTAGGAAAATTATCAACCTTCTATATAATTTAATTTTAACTCAAACTATATAATATTTGCATTGAGATCCCTTAATCGGGTCCATCACACGGTGCTAGTGATTTAAAACTATATAGTATAATTAATTTGTATAACTTTATTTAATTACACGGAAGTCCCTTGGTTTCTGGATTTAATATATAGTATTGATTGATTGATTGTTAGTTTTGCGATATATTCTTAACAAATACATATTAAATCGGGTGGCACAAATAACAGGAAAAAAAAGTTATAATGATTTTTTGAGACGCACATTTACCATTTTTGTTACCAATTTAGTCTGAAGTCTTCACACTTAAAACGGATAGGATCATCGGCTTAACCGAGACCAACGGAAATACAATATGCTTAAAAGAAAAGTAACAAAGTAACGAAGCAGAAAGCAAACATGACTCAAAATAGAAAAAAAAAACAAAAAAAGTTCAGCAAACCACAGTAAAATTTCCACAAATGCTTCAATTTCGCACTTTGCATTTTCCTTTTATGTCAAAAAAGGATCTTCTTGAGCATTCTAGTCGCCCACAACAATCGTCATCGGACTTGCATTCGTCTCCTTCCTTAAAACAAGATGGAAAATCTGCTTCGTAACGACAACAATAAAAGTTACATTTGGATTTAAATGCGTTTATTATTAAGAGTCCTAGGAACATATATATGTATGACAAGTTAATGTAGTGAAAAACATTATTCAACACTATTAAAATCATAAAAGGATATTCTAGATGGTAACCTCGTGTTTTTTTTCCTATATGATAACCTCGTTTATGGCAAAAGACATACTGGCGATACCCATAACAATTGTTGCTTCGGAATCGACTTTTAGTATGGGTGGAAGAATCTTGAACAAATGGAGGAGTTCGCTTCTATCTCAAAATGCTGAAGCTTTAGTAACAACTCGTAATTGGCTATTTGGATATGAAGGTAAAAATCTAATTGGATGCTTTTGTTTTTATTAAGTAGCAAATTATAAACTAGGTATCATGTTTTTTTTTTTGTATTTTGTGTAGAGTTGGAACAACTTAGTGTTGAAGTCGATGAAGATGGTGAAGATTGGTAATGTCAGTGAGGCATTTGTGATTGTGCTAGAGGAAGTGTGATCCTGCTGTTATCTTGTTGCTTGGTGTCCCATGTTGCTTTTTTTGGTGCTGGAAGTCTTTTGACCTTGCTGTGGTTTTTCGAGTTGTAGGGTGGAGTACTGTGTTTAGTGTAACTTGTAAAAGGTTATTCCTTTGATGTTGTAGACGGCTTGTTGGCGTCAGTGGCTAAATTTTATCGGTTCTAGGCGTGTACTTTTTTACGCTAATTTAAATCGTTTAAGACGATTATTATAATATTTTTGTATTTTAATTTGATCAAAACTATTTTGTAGTATGTATTAGATAATTTTTAGATGGTGTATTATTAATTTTAAATGATATTTGAGACTTTGAGTATGACACTTTTGAATTTGTACGTGTTTTCAATTTGTGGTTATGGATTTATGGTTGAATGATTAATGAGTTTTAGATTGCGGAGTGACCGAGTGATCGTCTAAGGCAAACAATAAGATCTTCAATTTGCAAAGGTGACTAATGTCCTTTTTTATAAGAGAATTTAAATTTTTTTTTTAATTTTCTTACTTTTTGCAAGTTATCTTTTGGAGTTTTGGTTGCTTTCGAGTCAACTTTGGGTTGTCTTTTGGATCGGGTTAACTTTCGGGTCAGACTCGGTTTTAGGTCGGGGCGGGTCATTAGTCAGGTCGGGGCGGGTCATCATGCAAACCGGGTTGACCCGGGTCACAGGTCATGTCGGGTGGGTTTTGGTTTCGGGTTAGTCATAATCGGGTAACGGGTTGTCATCAAGTCAGGTCGGGTCGGGTCGGTTCGGTTTCGGGTCGCAATATTTTCCGGGCCGGGTCGGTTTTGCTCGATTTCGGGCCGGGTTATACTTGCCAGCTCTAGGAGTAGCCCCTTGTTTTATAAAGTGGTAATTTCTCTCCTCTTTTTATCAATGTGGGACAACACCTCATATGTGGGACTATTGAGTTTCTTCACACTCTATTTTGCTAGTTAATCAATATCTATCTATCTATATATTAATAAAGGAAGCTTTTTTCGAGCGATTACAGAGAGTCCAACGTCTATAAAAGACTTTCGAGCAATAATAATAGAGACATAAATTACAAGAGTTGTAATATAAATACAATCCAGAATTTGTTATTTATGTGGAATATGAGTTAAGGTGAATGGCAATTTTAGACTTTTAGTTGTGGTAGAAATCTTACAGTGCTAGAACTATAATTAAAAGTAGAACTCTTGCTATATATATATATATATATATATATATATATATATATATATATATATATATATAACCCCACAAGCCACAAACCAAAAGCCAACCAATATATCCCCTCCCCGTTTAATGTCGCAATGTGTCTAGGAATTTGACATACTGACATTATTATATATGCTACTCATATTTTATAACAATTAAATTTGTGTTTTTATGTTTTTTTTTGTAGTTTAATGTCACAATGTGTCTAGGAATTTGACATACTGACATTATTATACCCTCCTCTCTCTAAAACAAAAAAAACAAAAAACCCTAGTTTCCTTGCGCCGCCACCTCCATCAACCACACATCCCCTCCTCTTCCCCTATCCGATCGCCGGTGATGGGGTCATCCTATGGCCCTTATCCGGCGATCCCCCACATCTCCCACCTTCTATGATCCTTTTTGGTTCTCACCCCTATGATTTGTGATGGATTTTTGTGTGTTTGGGCTGTTCGTGGTTGCCGTCTCGACCATGGGGCTCCCGTCCCGTCGATCCTTGTCCTGTCGCTGAGAAACCTTACATGCACCTCTCCTCCCTTTCCGTGGTATGTCTCGGGTTGGTTTGTATGGCGGTTTTCCGTCATCTTTCGTTTGTGTCAGTGGGTTGTTTTGCTGATTGGCCTGTTTCTTGTTGTGTCGAGTTGTTGCTTTTTGGGACGGTTAGGGACCGGTTGGTGATCCCCCCATTTCCCCCACCAATCGGTTCTTAGTCTTGGGTTTCTTAGAGCATAGCTCTTTGGGTTTGTTTGGGACGATTGGTGATCCCCCCATTTCCCCCACCAATTGATCCCTTGTTTTTTGTCGTCAATGTTTTTTACGGGTCAGTTTGGGACCGATTGGTGATCCCCCCATTTCCCCCACCAATTGGTCCTTTGGTCTGGGTGGCTGTGTAGGTGGTTTTGCATGTAAGGCGGTGGTCCTGGGAGGTTTCGATTGGTGAAATTGGGTGTCCTTTCTTTGGTTTTCTTGGTGGCTGTTTTTTCTGTGTCGTTCTTTTGCTGTGTCCGTCCGTTTCTTGGGTGGTGTGAGTTCTTGGGGTCGGTCGGGGCTTTTTTGGTTGAGATGTGTTGGGTAGGGTGGACTTGGAAGTGGTTATGTTTGTGGTTGGTACGGATGTGGTGGTTTTCTTTTCTGTTTGATGGTGATTTTCTGTTTATCGTTTTTTCAAATAAGTCTAGCCGCATTTTCGAGTATGATTAGGGTGTCCTGTCCCTTCCTTGGGGTGTTGGTTATCGCTATTGTTGTCTCTTCATGGATGTTTAGGGTGTCCTGTCCCTTTATCCTTGGGGAGCTTCTAGGTATAATAAATCGGCTTTATGAAGATCGTTGTCTGGTTCGGGTTGGATCTGTCAGTCGACGGCGCTTTATAGCAATTATGGACAGAAACTTGGTCACAGGGAATCCTTTGATGTGGTTTGTGTACGTGCTGGGTTTGTTGATCCGTCGTTCGTGTGACTGTAGAGTTCGTTTGCCTTGGTGTAGGAGCCCATGCTCCATCGGATACAGCTTTTTGTCTGTCATCCACCATCTCTTTCTACGCTCTTGTGGCGTAAGTGCACCACGCCCTCGTCACTCCGCATCTCACATGCATTGGAGGCTTTCAGGAGATGTTAGCTGCTCGCACAACGTCGATAAGGAGACTTGTGTCCACTTTTTCGCACTCCACCAACTTGATGTTTCTATCCGACATGGTCTTTTGCTAGGTTTTAATTTTTGTATCGTAGTGATGGTTACTTGCATGTGTAATATGGGCGTTGTTTGCCCGAACTTTATGTAGGTATACCTTTATTTACTGCTGCCAAAAAAAAAAAAAAAAAAAAAAGACATTATTATATATGCTATATTTTATAACAATTAAATTTTTGTTTTTATGTTTTTTTGTAGGTTGTATGGAGCATGTAAAGCAAATGGATCTAAGAAGGTCAAAAGTGAAAACATAGGTGAGAATTACGATTAACCTAGATTTTTATTATCGCAATATTGTGTTTACCTATTACGGAGTATCTTCTCCGATTCTATTGCACAATATTGTTCTTACACCGTATTATACTCCCTTCCTCTAAGTCATTGGTTTACTTTCCATTTTGACACAAAGACCAAGGAAAGAGGAACCAAATTAAGGGTGGATGATCAAATTATCCATTAAAGGTATTTTTAAAATAGAAAGATAAACAATTGATTAAGCACTCCAAAATATAATAGTTAAACAAATAACGGAACAGAGAGTACCTTAAGTACTCATAAATCACAATACAATTTCTATTCTGCAACTACTCGATTTTTGGTCAAATTAAGAACTCCTTAAAGATCAATTTTGGTTATAATAGAATTCAAACTATTAGTGTATATATTTCTTGAATTTTAGTCGTTCAAAGTCCATATGAATTTTTTTTTTGAATATTGATTGATTCAATTACTACATTATATCATTATACATAAAATGCTTATATAAGTTTTATTTATAATTTGCTCACATATATCATGGTGTGCAGTATGCATCGCATGAAGATTGTTCACGATGAACAACACGTAAGCTTTCTTTTGCTATTACCATGGAAGCAATTATCTAGAGTACATACACATACTTACGCTACGGACTCTCCCAAAGTAAGGTGACGGGTTTACATGATGACAGCCAGAGAGTTAGTTAATGAATTGCATACATATTACTCCCTCCGTCCCGGTCATTTGTTGTCCTTTGATTTTGGCACAAAGACCAAGGAAAGAGGAGAGGGCCAATAGCTAAATGACAAGTGGAACAAATTGGGTGTGAATGATCAAATTACTCATCAAGTTCATTCTTAAAATAGAAAGGACAACAAATGACTGAGACACCCTAAAATGGAAAAGGACAACAAATGACCGGGACAGAGGGAGTACATATCATTGAATACAAAGATACTTATTTTCTCCGTTTTTTTTATTATATAGCGTTTTACCTTTTTAAATTAACCCTTTAACTTTAATATTTACAAATATATATTTGCTCAAATATTATAAATATTATACCATTAGATTTCTTATGAAAAGCTATTTTATACTGTATACATATTATAATATTTTATCTTATACTTTAAGTGGTATTGAAGCGACAAGTGAGAGTATCTACATAAGAGGTTAATATATCCTAAAATACTGATGTCCAACGGAGATACAATCACCATCAGCAGTAAGTCAAGAATTTCCTATGAGATGAACTACTATAGTTAAAAGATAATAGCCATGAGAACAATATACACGTGAGATGAGATATGAATTATGATGTAGCATGTATGTGATGCTTTACATTACATTCCTTATATTACCTTTCATAGTGAAACATTAAGTCTTTTTTCATCATCAAGATTAGTGTCACAAAACTTCATTACAAATCTAAGGTAATTGACTTTGTGAGACTTACATCAGTTGCATTATGAGCTATGTTATACATGGTAAACAGTTAGGTTTGATTATACTTTATTTGTCGAAATCATTTGTTTTTTTTTTATTATTCTTTATTAGTATTTTAAGTTAAGTAAAGATATACAAATAATTGGGATGGAAAAAGTATATATTTAATATAAGAAAAAGTTGAGTGATTCACCAATTCATATTTTCAAGCATAAGCCGCGAATATCAAGACATTATTGCGAGTTGTTTCACCGATCCATATGGCTTGATTAGTGATTGGCTTACCTTTATATAATCACAAATCGCACGCATGATACACAAAAGAGCATATCATATCCTTCTATTATTCAAGTGTGAGTACAAATTTGTTAGCTATATCGCTTCGTGAATAACAATAGGCTTAATTAGTGATTGACATACCTTTCAGTGCTCACAAATAAGCATCCAAAGATAAAAATTAACAAAATAAGTTAACTTGAATAATACAAAGCAATATATAAATAATAAAGCGTATGCTATATATATTGAGACAGTTTGTTAGTTGTTAAATAAGTACACTTCACTATTGCAAACATCGAGATAATACGTGATCATAAACGTAATATTCAACAATTGTTCGTAAAACATAATATTACAAGTGGCCCGTGAATCGCACGGGCATTAAATCTAGTATCTATCTATCTATATTAATAAAGGAAGCTTTTTTCGAGCGATTCTAGAGAGTCCAACAATTTCAAAAGACTTTGGAGCAATATTATATGAATTTGTTTTAGAGATTATAATTAAGAAAAATCTAATCTTCTATCTTCTATCTATATTATATTAATACGTCATTTAGTTATACAAGAGGTCAATAGCCATAGAATACATGATACGTAGTAGAAACAAAATACAACTACAACTGCAACACTATCAGCGTAGATGAAGAACAAATTTGATATAATTACAAGACCAGTTCCAATACAATTACTTCCTACAACATTATAAGTAGTATAAATACTTTTTCATCTTGGCTATCTATCAAATTGAATGTTATTTCTCATTAACCTTTTATAGAGTTTGCCATGACCCTAATTTTTGCTTTAATACATCACGTTAATTTTATATTTCTATATTACGGGATCTAATTTTGTGCTTTTTGTGATTTTCCAGGAAAGAGTGAAGGGCAGTCACTTACATAATGGAATTAAAACAGTGCAACATCAACAATAAGATTAATATTTTTTTTGCTTCGTACTATCATATCGATGACTCGATGTTATCGACGGTAAGCAGGTAGTTTTACCCTCTTCTAAGAGCATCTTTACCATTATGTTAATTTACTTTACGATCTACTTTTAGCTCAAAGGCTTGAGGAAGAATAATATGATTAGTAACTTGTGGAAGACGACTTCACTGCCAATCCGTCCATCTATATTTGTGTCATCAGTTTCGTTTGACCTTAAGGAGAACTATCTTGATAATGGTCATTAATGACGATTTAATCTAGCTCGTGTACAACTTGCATCTAGCAAGTTAAATAATGGTCATAGCGTACAGTGACGGTGTCGGGGGCGAAACCTTTTAGGAGGCATATATATAATTATTATTTTATCTTATTTGTATTGATAAAAGAATAAATTGATGGAAAAAGTGGTTTAGCAAGATCGAGGATTCGAGGCTACATGCATTGCATTGAAGATGACTTTGTATGGGTAATTATTAGACCGCTACTTTCTTTAACACCAATTGTGCAGTATATCCTCCAACATACAAGATTTGTTAATGAGTAGATAGCCATCTTAATCTACCTATTTTCTTATTAACAACACACGATAGAAGTTTATCGCTTTCACCGTATACATTCCTTCATAATTTAAATTAATTAATGATAAAAATATTAGAATTACAAATTTAGAATGACTGTATGAAAGTACCTACTCAATTTTGCATGGATCTGTTTAATTGTGATTACGAAATCAATTCAAAAATCAAAAACATATATAAAAAGGCGTATGTCTGTTACGGCACCCCTACCCTTCCTTCCTGCTCCCGCATAATTTTGGGTTTAGTGTATGATACTTAGCCAACAAATTACCAAAATCAGACTCATTTGTATCATAAACTTCATGTCTAATATGATAACTATATATACTCTTTTTTATTCGAGAGTATTTACTTTTAACAAAGATATAATAAAATAAAACCTTAATTAACATGCCACCATGATAAACGAGCCCGCTTTACTTCATAGTGTTCCTAATGAACTTTACTATTTTAGCTCAAACTCGCTAATGTGTACTTCATGGGATACTTGGAAGCACCAATTGAACATTGGGTTGAGTTTTAGAACAACTAAATTCATATTCAAAGTAATAATAATTATTATTAATTACATATATTTTATTTTCTTTGTCACAGTCAATTATTTACATTTGTGAGCGATATTCATATATCATCCAATGCGATATGACACATAAGAATATTAAAGATTAAAGTCATATTCTTTCAAATTAAGTAACACAGTTATTATTGTATTTAGATTTTTTTTTGGCTTTTGCAATTTAAATGTGTGGTAAATATGTAGAATTGAATATAGATGAGTTTTAAAATTACAAGACTATATAAAAAAGATTTACGGTAAAATATTAGTGTCATCTCATTAGATCTACTATATGATGTAGCAGTTTATGAAATAATTAAAAAACATACTGAAGTTTGAAGTTGTAGTCGCCAAAAGGGTTTATACAAACATATACCCCCCAAGTATTATCATCGTTTTTTTAATGATACTTGAAGGATGATGTATTTGATTAAGTTAATAATTCATAAGTATTATCATCGTTTTAAGATTCTTCTCTTTTCGACTTAATTTAAGCTCATTTCAGTTCAGCTCAGGTCCGTTTAGTTCGGTTTCATTGAATTCAGTTAGCCCAGCTTTGATTTAGCTCCACAAATCAACTAATGCCCTTTTCTTTTCGACTGATTAGAACGGAATGGAGCAGAAGTAAAAAGAGTTAAATTGTGTAGAGATAAGTTGAATTGAACTTAATTGAACTAAATGAAACTATATTGAATTAAACAGAGTTGCACTGAACTAAAATGAGCTGAAGTTAAGCCATAAAGAACAGGGCAAGTCCATCTCAGTTCAGCAGGGCTGTTCTTTCTGCCTAATTTTTAGCTCATTTCAGTTCTATTATGCTCAGTTTCATTCAGTTCAGTTCATCTCTTCAGTAATTAACTCTTACTTCATCTTTATTTATCTCAGATCCATTCAGTTCATTTTAGCTTCTTTATCTTATTTGTAGTGGTTAATTTATAACTTGACCTTTAAGAGTGATTCATGAGACAGAATATTACAAGTGGCCCGTGCATCACACGGACATTAAATCTAGTATATAACTAAAGGAGGCTTTTTTTCTAATTATACTATTAGCATTAGAAGTAGGAGATAATTAATTATTTACAATTTTTCTATTATAATTAGGAATATAATTTTCCTATTAGAAATTAGAATTAATTAATTATTTTAAAATTTTCCTATTAGAAATAGGAAATAAATTAACAATTTATTAAGGCTTTTTTTCCTAATTATACTATTAGAATTAGGAGATAATAATTATTTAAAATTTTTCTATTATAATTAGGAATATGATTTTCCTATCAGAAATGAGAATTAATTAATTATTTTACAATTTTATTATTAGAAACACTAAATAAATTAATTATCTACAATTTATTTATATTAAAAAACTATTCATTAATATGTGTTCACTTTTTTATTAAATTAGAAGGAAAAAAACATTTGATATATTTATAATATCCAATTTTATAACCACTTTTGATTAAAAAAAATGAGGTATTATGAGGCTAAAAGGCCGTAGGCTGAACTGGGTTGTGACAAATGTGCATGCGTTATACGTACTACATGGAAATTACTCATTTAAAGAGTAAAATGACTGCTGAAATATGCCCTACGTCTTTTGTTATTGCTAATGTCATATTTAATTATACATATTACGAAGTTTATTTTTCAAATGTCATATGTATTTCTCCTACTAATTTTAAAGTTATTTCCCTCACAATACACTTCAACTTCTATTGATAATTTATTATATAATATTTACATTCATTTGTCATTATATAAAAGTATATTAATCAAAATTTAAATAAGATATTCACAAATTATTGATAAGTACAAAGGTTGATATCTATTTTTCAAGGAGTATTAAAAGATACAGAAAGTTGCTGCTAATTTGCAAATCGAAATATCATATTATGACAAATGAGTAATTGTTTTGAAAAACTTTATTGTGCGATTGTTTACAATTTAAAGTAAAAATGGTACCACGAGTAATAAAATAGATTTGAATGAGGCTTGAAGGTAAATTAGATACACTTATTATAGAAATATGTATAAGGTTAAGATTCAATTCAAGCAACGATCAACATTTAAAAAAAAAGTCATGGAAAACACATAAAAGGGTAAGAGTAGTCTTTCCCTAACATAGTGAAGATCGTCTCTCTCAAGCTTTTCTTCTGACAAATTTACATGCATAAAAAATGGTACTATTCAATTATATGTAGCAAACTAATTATTGTTGATGCTATATATTTTTATTTGTGTGTAAACTGAGCACATCATCACTATAATAGGGAGAGATACGAATTGGGGAAGGGTGAAACATATTCGTCATGCATAATACGATGCTTTAACCACCTTTAGGCAAAAATATAAAAATAAATGAAAAAATTTAAACCTAAAAGGGGGTCACGTACTTGCCAACTCTTCTTTAGATCTCTACCGCATTAATATTCTCATGAAGTTTATGACATTTATCTCATATTAATAAAAAAAATGATTATATTGCTTCGTACAATTTGTGATTTATAACTTTTAGCTAACTTATTTGAACTAAATTTATATATTTTAAGTGAAGAATATTAATTATAAATATGATAAAGATAAAGTTTGATCTTTAATTTGCTCGGAGATAAAAAAAAACTCAATTTTTATTTTCTTAAAATATATTAATTAAAGGTCATAATGTAAAACAGGAAATTAACCACAATCTAATACTTCAATATGTCGATGATCAACACTCAAAATAGCACATTTGTTATTTAAATAGTGTAAAAACTCTCAAAATGCTAAAAAAAATGTTCAATCTGTCGTTATCAAACAAAACCTAAGTTTCTGCATTTTTTTTGTCATGTTCGACTTAATCTTTACGGGATGTAAAAATGATGAAGTTCAGAAAATAGCGGTTAGTTTTCTGTTAGTTAGATGGACTTTTTAAGAGAGAGATGAAAGCTTTGTATTTTAGACCGTTTTATGTGTGAACCAAAGGGATTAAGTAATGGGCTAAAGGTTATTTCGAGTGGGAGTGAGGTTGATTGCGACGAGTTGGTTGACTAAATTTTTTCCTTACTAGATCTAGAAAGGGGATAATAATTATGAGATAATAAAATTTGAAGAAAAAAGGACAATAAAAATGAGATGGAGGTAGTGAGATTTATTTATGCAGAATGAAATAAATAGCAAAGTTCGTGTATATATATAATATTCAAACTTATTCAGTTTACAAACATAGTACCCAAACATTTTGTTTTGAATATCTGGAATGGAGGTAGGGGAGGGGACGAGAAAAAGACTAGGAAGGGAAAGGGAGAGAGATAAGAGGGAAGACTCCTTCTTAAACTTTTCTTTGTTGAAAGAGAAATAAATTGTCTTCGATAAGGGAGACGAGGATCCATATCATCTGGTGTAAAGATTGGTGTTTCATGGAGCTGAATGTGATTTATGACTTCTTAGATGTAAAACGTGGCAGAAAGGTAGTGATAGTGGTAGTGGATTGGAGGTTGTTTCAAGTAGTAAGAACTAATTACACTGGCCGATGTTTTATTTTGCGGTTAAATTAGTGGGGTGGAGGGAGGGTGCATTTGTAGAGGGTGATGAGTTTAACGAGGATAGTGATAATAAATAAGGTTATTTATCAGCAAAATATCGCCTGCGTTAAAACATATAGGTAACATGAATAATAACAAGAAACCTCAAATGATCATACTGATAAACTTAATCTTGACCTCATCAATCCAAATTAAAGTAAATCTTAATTCTAACAACATTGTCGAGAGTAAGGGTTAGTTTCCATTGGATTGTGAATTTTTCTAGAAGTGGGGGGTTTAGTTTTTCACTTGGTTGGAATTTGAGAGAAGTTTCGAAGACAAAGATCGATCTTTCAAGGGATAAGATTGTTTTAGATCATGTGTGTGAATATGGAAGAAAAATAGGGTTCTGCATGAAGGATTTTGTTTCAAATGAGAAGATGGGGGTAAGACTATTGTTATAGGGGGGTGTCATAAGCAGCCCCAGTCATGTAGTATTGCGTTGGAATTTGGTTCACATTCAAAGGTACGTCTATAGTTTGACCGGGAGATATAACATTTAACTACCTTTAAATGTTTTTACATAACTGCCATTTAACCCAATAATGATTAAATTATGGTTGTTATTCTAAACAAGGAGATTTGTTGCATCATTGAGTTGATTATGCAAAGTAGATATTACTGTTTTCTTTGACCAATTGAAAAACAAACAGGTATTAATGAACAAAATCTAAAAACTCTCAGTCCCAAGTATCATATATATAAACTTGTTATTGGTTTTATTTTCCTAAAAAAATAACATTGTCGAAAGCAAGGGTTAGTTTCCATTGGATGGTGTATTTTTCTAGAGGTAGGGCTTTATTTTTTCAATTGGTTGGATAAATTTGAGATAATTAAGTTTCGGAGATAAGAATCGATCTTTCAAGGGATGTGATTGTTTTAGATCATGTGTGTGAATAGGGAAGAAAAATAGGGGTCTGCGTGAAAGATATTGTTTCAAATGAGAAGATGGGGACCAAGGCTATTGCTAGAGAGAGATAGAGAGAGAGAGAGGGGGGTGTCATAAGCAGTCCTAGCCATGTAGTATTGCGTCGGAATTTGGTTCACATTCAAACGTACTTCTATAGTTTGACCGGGAGATATAATATTCTAATTACCTCTAAATGTTTTTACATAATTACAATTTGATCCAGCAATGAATAATCATGGTTGTTATTCAAAAGACGAAGATTTTTTGCATCATTAAGTTGATTATGCAGAGTAGATATTATTGTTTTCCTTGACCAATTGAAAAACAAACAGGTACTAATGAACAAATTCTAAAAACTATCAGTTTAAGTATCATATATATAAACATCATATTGGTTTTATTTTCCTAAAAAAAAGTATTTTATTAATCAAACACTCTTTTATTCTTATGTCAATATTATTTTAACGGGAATTGTTTGTTGGTCATGCGGTATACATAAAATCTTAAACATGAACGATGTACTACTAGATAGCATCCCGCGCTTCGCGCTGCCAGTTTGTATATTTTATGATTATAATTGAACAAAAACAATATAACTGATATGTGACATTTAATATTTTTATTAGTTATAATCTTTTTCAAATATTAGTTTTTTAGAATTAATTTTATGGTTAGTTATGCATGATCAGTTTAAGTATGTCATATGATGTTTAAGATTTTATTTATTAAATAAAAAGATTGAAATTTATGAAATATAATTTTTTGAGGTTTTACTTCAAAGTATTTCAAAATATATCCTAAAAGTTATTTAATTAAAATGTAGTCGTTATTACTGTGTATATACATGCTCTTTATCACACTATTTAAACCCTCTTAAAATCTTATACTCCCTTTGCTCCTTTTTTATGTCATTCTCAATTATTGAGACATTCCGTTCTCTCTGTAATATCTCTCATAACATAAGAGTAAATATCATGAAATGTGGGATACTATGTATCTTCAAGTGGAGTATAGTATATGAGGTTATACTTTATAGTATACATGGGTGGAATGGTGGATACTATGTATCTTTAGCTTTAATCATTTTTTTTCAACAACTTAATTTAATCATTCTTTTCAATATCAGTATTATTTATTTATTTTGAAATTAACATATTCAGATAGCAAGCATAAACACATTTAAATTACATAATAATTACTCGGTATTATTTATAACTTAAACTTACTTATGTTCAGTGTTTCAAAATTTAGAGTAATAAATAAGACGATCCTTAACACATAATTAAATGTGTATTTGTAAAACATGTCCAACCTATTCTTCTAAATGTATACATAACCCTCATATTTACCTTGAATACAATACAATCATCCACTCACCCCAACAAATCTAAACTCATTTATGCATAAGGATTATACTCGGTATTGATAACAACTCATTCCTGCTTATTTCTGATTTCCTACGCTCCCCATCTTCCCAAGAGAATTAAGGAGTCCTATCAAATGAACTCATCTCATCCTTTACATGGTTTTCGCTGTCGTCGACTTTTTCGTCCCTCACTTGTTTGTCTTTATTTGTATATCCGGTCATATCTAATACTTATCCCATTACTACGTCTTCGATCAGCTCAATTCAATTCATATGCGAAGTGGGAGTTTTTGTCCAAGTGTGTCTTTTGCTGATGGATTGGCTATTAAGAGGATTTTTGTTTCATAACCATACTTTTTTAGGTTGTGATTGTTAATCATGGAGATGTGTTTATTTTTTAATGTTTAATTTAATCTATCTATCTAAAGCTTACATGAGGTTATACTCCATATTTATCTTATTATCTCTAATAACCAAATACAAAGTTCCTATAGACTGTAAATAGAATTATTGATTCTAGATAATCTATACTCGTTATATATGTTCCCATCTTTTATACGGTTTCTTAGTCTATACCTCTATAGTTCTATGATTCATTCTACCCTTTCTCCTATTCATCTTAAAGAAATATTTTGTTTTAAAAATACAACATGGATTACTTGCTTCTGTCTCATATGAACTCAAACATATGAACAGTTTAATTGATTATGAAGAAATGAACAATTTAATTGATTATGAAGTAATGAACAGTTCAATGTTGTGAAGATATGAACAGATGTTTGAACAATTTAATTGCTTATGAAGATATGAACAATGGACTATATATAAAAAGTACTACATAGAAAACTTGTGCCTTCGTTTAAATGTTACGGAGTACCAAGATATAAGGGAAAATAAAAGCTTGTGTTATGCCTTAAAATCACATGAGTAATTCTTCTATGGTGCCGATTTCTTCGAACATTTTAGTACTCCATATTTGATAACATAGTTTTTTAGCTTATCAGTTTTTTTGGCTCTTCTTTCCGTTGACAAAATTTCATACTCTATAGACTTAGTTGATCTTTCACCTTCCCATCATCCTCGTCGGTTATAACGCTTTTTGTAGAGCACCATATTTTTAGCTTCAGAAGAAAACCACACCTGCAAAACAAATCATACAAAACCACATTATTAGCTATAGGTATATATGATGCAATCATGTAAAGTTTGGAGATCGTTTGACATGGATTAACCTATTAAGAAAAAAGTAAAGCATAATACCTGTTAGTAAGTTGTGATGATCAGAAAATATGGTCGTGTAGTATTTATATGCACTGCTAGTGTATGTATCTTGAGAATACATACATGTGAATGGATATTTGAAACTTTGAGTATGTGCTCATGAGTTTGTGCATTGACCTTAACTTTTATTTTTACTTTGAATAAGTATACAATTCTTTGTATCTACTATCTACCGAAAATGTAACATTTATTTTTGATTGACTTCAGTTTTATAATATTCTAGGGAATATAAGTTCAACTTAGTCTCATATAATCATATAGGAGTACATTCACATGAAAATATATCAAATCCACACTTTCTCAACCCAACTTTATATATATAAGATACGTCAAATAAATACAACGGAAATTATACTCGATGGAAAGCATTTTTCGCACTAAACGTAATAATTTATATTTTATAATTTTTATAAATATTTTTTTTTAATAAATTTAGAATCAAAACATCCTAATTATTTATTGTAGATTAATTAATACAGTAACATTTATTAAGTTATAATTAAAGATTTGTTAAGATTTGTACAACATTTAATATGTTCGTATTTAATGATTTGACGTATTTAATGTTTGTAATTAAGGTTGAAACGCCACGTGGCGCATCCACAGCGTTTCAACCCAGTTTTATATATATATATATATGTCTATATTCCATTTTATTGTGAAATTTATCACACATTATTTTAATATCCGTGCAACGCACGAGTAAGAAAACTAGTCATTTTCTAATAGAGTGAAATTTCGATCATTCGACCAGCCCAAATTAAGCAGGGATCAATAAAATAGCAATGAACTCCACACAAAAATAGAGAGGATTGTTACTCATTACAAAGCGGGGGCTTTGTGCGGTGATAACTAGATTAATCATACTCCCTTTATCATGTACTCCTCATCATTTGTTAACCTTTTTCACTTTAGGATATGCATTAATTTATTTACCTTTTTATATTTAGAAAGCTTTTTATGGCTAATTTGATCCTCCAACCTTGGTCTTTAATTTGTGTTAATTATAAAAGAAAACCAAAGAAGTTGAATTTAGTGATGGTATAGGAAAGCTTACGTCCTGGCTTAGCTGCCCTACATATGTGTCTTCTGAAAATAACATCAACAGTTTTGCATTCGAATCCAGGACAACAATCCAGGTCAATGATTTCCCTGAAAGTGGTTAAACTATTTGGAATTCCACAGTCTTCGCCATCAAGCCCACAGTAACTGATTCCCGCCTCCAGGGCTGGGACTGAGATCAAAATATGCAACTAACCAATTTAAATAGCATATTCGTGCAATTTGCATAGTTTTAAGACTAATATTAACAAATATGGCATGTAAATACTTTTGATATCCGTACCCATCCATCACCCAGTAAGTTACCCTTATAAGCTTATAGAGCGCGGTTTCAACTAAAACGGATGCAGGATGGTAACTACCCCTGCCATCGACATCTATATATATATATATATATATATATATATATATATATATATATATATATATATATATATATATAGAAATAGGATCTCGTGCGAACTTAAAGTTCGGTGCGAACTTACGAACTCCCTTTTAGCCATTAGATCAAATCAGATCAAAAGGGATCATATTAAACGCCTTAAACAATTACCTCTTCTCTTCTTTTTCCGTAAACCCCAACTCCATCACTCCAACACTTTAAACTTCCTCATCGTCATGTCGCCGGAGACTCGACATCAAACTCGCCGCTTCCTTATCCTCCCTATTCGCCGTCGAGGCCTCACATGTAGGACATTTCGTCACTCTATCGCCTGGTATTGTGGGTTTTTAAATGATTTCTCTTGTTATTCTTCAACCAATTGTTAGATCTACTAAAAAGTGCAATTCATTTCGAAAAACCAACCAGTTTTTAGCTATACTCGTCAAATTTGGATTCTATTTGAGATGTAAAAGATAAGATATCAAATTTGGATTCTCGACAGTGGGGCCGGAGGTCGGCACCGTGTTGTCTCATTTACCGGCGTGTTTCTGGGTTGTTGAAGGGGATGAGTTGAGGTGGGGTGGTCGTGATTGGGTTTTGTTGTCGGTTGTAGTGGGAGGGTGTGGTGTTAGACATAGGTCCGGAGCAGTGGTCTATGTCAGGTGACGGGAAATCCGAATGTTGAGATTTGGTCGAATTTCTAGATCTTGATCATAATGTTGTGTTTGTCGGTGGTGGTGGTAGTTGTGGTAGCGGTGATGTGGTTATTAGTGGTAGTGGTGGTGGTGTGGTTATTAGTGGTGGTGGTGGCAGTGGGGGCGGTAGATACACATAACACCAGCCCGGATACACATTGTATTACTACGGTTATGGTGTCAGGCAGATGTCATGCTGGTGGTGGTCATTACGGTGGTGGAGGTACATGGGTTTGGTGGTTGGTGGTTTATGGATACAGATAGTAGTTCCCTAGGTACACGAGTATACTGCTATGGATACACAAATTGAGCATAACTTCAAAATTCAGTGAACTTAAGTGTAGGGATGTAAGTACTTTGCTCATAGGGCTGAGCAAAACATCGATTATGCTATGCTTGTTGATGACGGTGTTGCTAAAGTTGTTAATTTGGAGAAAGGTGGTGCCTTTACTTTTAGCAGTCCTGAGGATATGCTCAAGCTTCTCGATCTAATTGTCTCCACTTTTCGACGTTGTCTTGTTTTGTTGATCCAAGATTTGTTTTCTGTTGTTTAAAGATTACATTGGTTTGAATAATGCTGTATTATTTAAACCAATCTCTCTTTTATTTCTGAATTCTACTTGAACATACAAACTCAGAGGAAAACCATTATAGTTTCATTCTTGTTTGGAACTTTTCTTGTTTTATCAGGAGTTAGTCTCCTTTATATTTGCAGATATGTGAGGCTCCGCCACTAAATAGGAAAGTGAATGATGTCCAATTTTATGTGTACAAAATTGTTGCAACTTAACGAATGTCGGGGTAGAATAGCCAGAAGTAAAGTCGAATTAGATACTTTTAAGTTGTCAAATACATACCTTTGGCAAGCTAGATACACCCTTTTAACTTACAAGATACTTACATTTAGCTAGCTAGATACAATCTTTTAAGTTTTAACTAGCTAGATACATTCCTTTAAGCTTCTAGATACATTTTCCTAGTTAGCTAGATACACCCCTTTAACTTGCTAGTTACGTATATCTAGCTAGTTAGATACACTTCGTCATGTAGCTAGATACTTACCTTTAACTAGCTAGATACATTCCTTAAAGTTGCTAGATACATACCTCTAACTAACTAGATAAATACACTCTTTTAGCTATCTAGATACACTTATTTGAATTGCTAAATACATTGAGCGATGTAAGATTAATAAATTGAGAGATGCCATGTATCCCATTTAGAATACACGGCCCTTTCGTTTGATCACATTAAATTGTTACATATATTTCTTTATGCTTTTAGCTATCTAGATACACTTATTTGAATTACTAAATACAAATACACTTATTTGAATTACTAAATACAAATCTTTAGCTTGCTAGATACACTTTTAAGTCACTAGATATACAACTTGCTAGATATACACCATTAAATTACTAGATACATACCTTTAACTTGCTAGATACACACGTTTAAATTACTAGATACATATCATGGATATACCGGATGAGTCTTACGACGAAAACCATAATTTCGAAAACCTCGGATAATATCATATCCTTATTATATCACTCATTTCACCCTATTACTATATGCTAAACCTTGCTAACTAAATTCCGATGACGACCATTTCTCAAGGCCTTGCATTCTGCCATGAAACTGTTAGATGCAGCTTGACGTTCCAAGTTGAGAACATTCACAACGACTGTTTTTCCATCCAAATTTCTCTTGAATACGAATCCAAACGAGCCTGTACCAAGCAGGTTTTTGGAAGAAAACCCAACTGTCGCTAGCATTGTAAACATAAATTAGAGATATAAAACTGGTCAAACGTGAACAACTCAGAAATAACTACTTATAACAAACATAGATAACCACAATACTTATCATCATTATAATAGAAAATCAGTGCTCTTTTAGTGTTTTCCTAAGGTTTAAAATCAGTGCTCAAAGACATAACACCTTCTCGCAGCTTCAATCGAGGCAACTTCTCCTTCAATACCTTCCATTTTTCATCAATCACATCTTTCTGCTGTCGCTATCACTTCCGCCTCAAGTTCCCGTCGACGATTTTCTGGATAAAACCGCCAATCAATTGACTGGATCCTTTGGATTTTGTGATAAATTCCTCCATTTTGAATCTCGCGGTTGGTCTTGGAAGCATCGTTTGTCAAGCTTGTGGAAGGAAGCAACTCAACCTCCGTCAGCGGCTTCCGGTGGTCGTCAGTGGCCAGAGATAGGCGTTGGGGTATTAATTATGAAGCTGAGAGGGAGGTGTGTCAGTTGTTAAGTTAGTTGGTTTCATCGCCGGGATGAGTCGGGCCACGTGCGCCGTCGAACTGGGTTCTCCGGCATAGGTGTAGCCGAGCTTGGTGGTGAACGCCTGATGGTGGTGGAATAAAGAGTGGGCGGATTGGGTTTGTTATGCAGGGAGTTGGAGATCTAATTTGGACCTCTGATTATTCAATATAAGGGGTGGTAACCATTAGTTCGTACTGTTCGTACCCTACTTTAGTTCGCACCTGACCCCGACCCTATATATATATATATATAGAAATAGGATCCTGTGCGAACCTAAAGTTCGGTGCGAACTGTGCGAACTAAAAATCCCAACCCCTTACTCTATCAGCTTTCCACACTCCCGTTACTTTCCCAAATAAATCAAAACCCAACAATTTCAAGTCCTCCTCCACGTCTTCTCCCACACACTACTTACTACCCTCTCCCAATTAATTTGGAACTTCCGCTGCTTAACTTTTAATCGACGCCGATGCCGGAGCTCCATCAACAACCGTCAACTGCCGATGTTGACATTCTCGACCGACGAGAACTATTTAGACTCTAAATCTGCCGTCAGACCCGTCTCCTCTTCTCCATTTAGAATTCAGTATCATTTCCGACCAACAACCTCCTACGAAAACGATATATATATACAGAAAATCGATACTTAATTCTCAAATCGACAAAAAATGGCGATTAATTGTCGAAAACTAAGACGGTCGGGATTGTTGAGTGAGTTGGATCTGATTAGGTTTGACGGTTTTGAGGTGTGTATAAGGGATTATGGGTGGTAGGGGGTGTGTAGACACCGCACATCGGTGGGTTTGACGACGACTGGTGCGAGGGACTTTGAGAAATCAGGGAAATGTAGGAGGGACTCAGGTCTTGTGGTCTCACGATGTGGTCGCCGGTATTGGTGTGAAGTCGGGAGAAGGGAGTAGGTCTTGTACTGGTGATAGTGGTGGTGGGCGGTGGTATGGTGATGTGCAGTGGTGGGTGGTCTGATGGCCGGATACACTCATTAGTATTGTAGATACATTTGTTAATAAGCCCGGATACACACGATATTAATGTTGGATACACTAATTAGTATTGTAGCAGTTGTAGTTGTGACCTGTGTAGGGATGCTGTTGAAACAGCCTTGGACAAACTACAGGTCATAGCTAGAAAGCTGGGTGACAGTTGGAATGTTGGTGCATCAGCTAATTGGATATGGGAGTTCATGGTTTCTTCTTTTCTTTGATTAGTAGTTCGGGTAATATGAAGAGTGAACAAGAATGAGTTGTCTCGAGTTTTAGCGCTTAGACAAGCTCCTTGGTAGGGAGAAGGCTTGACATGGAGAAATAAATCCTTGAATGTACTAATGTACAAATAGCCGCTTTGAGAATGTATAGCTGCTACTTTGATTCATGTTATTCTTTGTTATACGCAAGGGTGTTAAGGCTAGGAAAGTAGAAATGCTTGGTTGGTGCTAGTTTGTTGTTTGTATACTAGTTGTAACGTATCTTATTTACTTCTAGTTATGAAATTTATAAATTGTTCTCTTGTTGAACATGACGCTAATTTCCATCGCTTACTAGATACACTATAAGATGTTAGATACACATCTCTGGCACCCCAGATACACTTCGTTACGCTGCTAGATGCACTCCGTGAAGTTCCTATATACACTCTATAAGATGTTAGATACACATCTGTGGCATCCCGAGATACACTCCGTTCTGTTTGCTAGATGCACTCCGTTAAGTTCCTATATACACTTCTTAAGTTGTTAGATACACATCTCTGGCACCCCCGATACACTTCGTTAAGGTGCTAAATACACTCATTAAATTACAAGATACATATCTCTAGCACCCTAAATACACTCATTTAAGTTGCTAGATACATATCTTTAATTGGATAGATACACTTCTTTAAGTTGATAGATACATACCCTTAGCTAGCTAGATACACTTTTTTAAATTACCAGATACATACATTTTGCTAGCTAGATACACTTTTTAATTAAAAGATAATCTAAAGTTAAAACAAATAATTTGAAAGAAAAAAGCGTACATAGACAGAGAAAAAACTAAAACATGATATTATGGCCAAAAAAATAAGAAATGCTCTCACAAAAGGGGCCAGTTTTCCACAAGAAAGCAAAATCAATTAAACAACAAAGTTCTCAAAACTGTAACAAAATCCATTATTATTCATCATTAGAATTAGTCCACTCTAAAGCAACAAAATCCACATGTCGTCTTCTTTTTGTGGTTTGTGTAACTAAATCTCTAACCAAACTTTTTTTCAATGGTGATGTTTGATACTCCTATATATGATAGCAATGTTCTTCAACTTGCCCTTATTGAACCCAATACTAGCAAGACTTCCGTTATGGAGATAACTTCTCGGGGGCTGGTGCGACTGCTCTGGACCCAACAACTTTGGTTGCCATCAACGTCTTCTCGCTTGTCCTTTTTTTGTTGAAAGCTCCCGAAAAACTGTCTCAGGCTGTCTTCCCAACCGGTTTCTCATGCCTGAAGACAAAGATGGTGGGATCTTGAGGGATAATGCTCAATCTAGACCGTAAATCATGAAGTCCAATGGTGGAAATGTTGATGCCATCAATGAATATTCTGTCGGCAGTAGGCTCAACAAGCCGGAAGAGTGCCTGTATGAGGGTTGATTTACCACTGCATGTCCTTCCTACTTTCCCTGTCTTTTTTCCTCCTTCGAACGTGCAGGTTATACTCTGTAATACTAGCGGCAGGTGTGGTGCATAGCGGACCTGCATTAGTGAAATAACAAGCAATTTGATTATGAGGCGTAATTTCTAATGAAATATACGAAAACACAGAAATTCAGTTTCCAGGTATCTCATAATGAAATTTCGTTAAGAATCGCGTCAGAAAATTTGATGAAAAGAACCAGTAGAAGACTAAAATTGACCTTGAGGTCCTGAATGCTGATTTCTCCACAAGAAGGCCAAGAGCTGTCAGGCCTATTTTCTTCTAAACCATAGATACAAAAGAGGTAAGTAAGCAGTAGTCAGTAGATACTCATTGAGTTCTTTTTTTGGTAGAATGCAAGAAATTCATTAATCAATAAAGGTCAAGTACATTTTTATCAACTATACATCACAATTCCTATACTTCTACAGACTAAACCAAAAGACGACCAGGCCATGAATCAGCCCAATATGCAGTATCTACCATTAAAATCACAAAATTATTTGACAAAATACGATCTCAAAATCAATTACTAAACCCTAATTTTTCGAATTCCAATTGATTAGTAAAACCTAATTTTTTGTACCTACTATTCATGAAAAAGGGAAATAGAAATCAAAATTAAAGCTTACCTTTTCTGATAATGGACTGAATGAGTTAGTGTGCAGGTGTATCGATGGTCTGCATAGAGGAAATGCGCGAGAGAGAATGTTAGTTAGACGGAAGTTGGAGATGAAATTAGACGCTTGGTGACAGATAGCACTACGTCTGACGGTTGTCTCGAAGCTCCAACAGTTGGTGGCGGTGGTGGTAATGGATGAAGGAGAGGGAAGTCAGATGTGTGGTGGTAGGGGCGGATAAGAATGATATTGAAGGAAATCAGGGCATTGAGTTTGGTGTTTGAATAGAAAAAGGAATGATGCGCGTGTTTTATTAATTTAGGGAGTTAAATACGGTTCGTATGGAACTTTAGTTCGCACCTGACCCCGAAAAGTGATTTTCAATGGATCCCATTCTCCGGAGTTGCTGGTGCTTAATTTGTTCCTCTATTCTGTGGACTGTGGATATATTCCATAGGTTTCGCGGGATTGATTCTTTTGTTTCACCTCCGGTTGCTATGGCTGCTCTGTCAAGCCACCTGCATGTAACAATGATTCTGTATTATATATTACAGCAAGTTAATTAGTTTGTGTCTAGTTTGGATAAACTTTATTCAGTCGGGTCATTATTACCGGGGTCTATGGACCAAGACGACGAACTTTCTTGAATTGTTCAGTGTGTAGAAGCCTCCCATCTACAGAGATTAGGGCATCAAGCTATTTGTTGTGGTATAACAAATCAGCATGATTAGGCATAGGGACATTCCTCTTTTTCCAAGCAGCAACAACAACTTGACACATTCTAACTAAAGGGCTTCCACCAGGCTTAGGCCTATAATATAGAGGATATCCAACAACAAAGGCAATAAACGAAAGGCCCATCGAAATAGTAGGAATTCCAAGACCCCAACCCCAACCCACATTATCTTGAATATACACTATAACTGTCAGTGCAGTCAATGTTGCCAGTCCCATACAGAAGTAATACAAGTTGAAGTAATTCCATTTCCTATATGCAACCCCGGATTTGGTCATGTCAAATTGGTTAGCCGCAAATGTTACCACACAAGGCCTTATACCGCCTGTGCCAATAGATGTGAGGAGCAAAGCGAGGTAGAGGACCCACAGCTGATGTGAAGATGCTTCCTGGCAGTTCATTTGTGTTGGACATGGTTTAGGGTGGGGTTTTGGAATAATGGCCGACATTGTCATGGCTATAAACCCCTGTACAGATATTGAACATAAAAGTTAAATCATACACACATGAGTCGCATCTAATTAAACAGTTCCAGGGAGCCACCAAAGATTGAATTGCAGAAAATATTGATGGATATACAACAAACAATTACCATAACTGAAGTGATTCAATTACTCAATAAACACAAAATTTAGCCTCACCATAGTTTGACCCTTAAATTCTGCTTTTTAAACATAACACCAATAAAATAGACAACAAGAAGCATAAGGGCTTTAGGCATTTAAACAAAGGAAACGGATAGATAAATATAAGCAGAATTAGATAACCAAAGTGAGAATGCATAGAGCGCACCAATGGGTACTATAGATGATAGATAAACCTCTTTCGACAGGAAAACCGGTTCAATAAACATTATACGTGACAACAAAGAGAGAAACAAAAAACGGACAACATTTACAAGAGCAAACCTGGAAAACAAAGCATTGTACCTAAAGCTTCTACCATTATAGAGCCGTCTCCACAGTTTTCATTTTGAGTGATTGATGCATCTCTCCAACATGAAAATCAGCAATAAAACTCAAAATACCATCAATAAAAAAAAAATAATGTCACATGATATATGATCCAACTTCGTTGTAGCAACACATGGTATTTCTTACTGGATTTCAAATTCACATACAAAAATCAATTACACAACCAAGGAAAATCAAAAGTTTAGATTTTACAAACCCTAATTTTTCTGATTATACTAATTATTTTGCTTATCACAATTATTTATCACAAAAATACATTAAAAATGGACAGAAATATATAGCACCTTTTTGATGGAGGTGTTCTGTCTGAAGGTAGTGTTTCCAGATCCAATGTCACCTCTGGTAGAGAAAGTCACACCTTCCTTTGGCACGGTAATGGTAACTGTCACAAAACATTAGCTCAGATTATTCTGTCACTATTTGGTTTCGATATAAGAGTGTTAACTGCAGGTAGTATGAGTATATACACAGTTTTATAGTGAGTGAAACAACTCACCAGTATCCCCAATTGTGAAAAAGTGTGAACATAGAGTAGCAAAATCAGATGATGGCATTCTAACAATGGCATCATATTCAGCCTCTGGAATACCCAAATGATCACTGTCAATGTCCATTAGCTTCATCTCGATATCCGATATCTTATTTTGAGCTACACATCAACCGATACATACATACATACATCAGTCACACCTCGATATCCACAGTTCACCCAAATATAACATGCATTCTCATTACAAGAACCACAAAGCCAGTCATATAATCATATGGACATAACAAATGCAATTAGTTCCTATATTCAGTCAATCCAAATTATAACCCATCAAAAATTCTTGAAAGACGCTGAAGAGAAAACCCAGGGATGAAGGATGGATATATAAATCAGTTTTTAAAATCTTCGATTACAGATACAACAAATACATATGTTATTACCAGATACACATGGTATTACTGCCGGATACACATGGTATTATTACTAGATACACAAATCAATTTGTGTATCTAGTAGTAATAATGCGTGAATCCGGGATGCTATTTTGTGTATCAACATTCTAAAGATCAACTACGACTACCCACCAGCACCACCTAGCGCTAGCACAACCACCACCATCATCCCTAAACCAACCCCGTTCCCGCCATTAGCCTTGACAGCCCCTTGAACCTGTATCAGCAATATCACGATCGGAATTAGAGGTGCGCCGACCACTAGATCCACCGATTCAACACACAAGACAACTACATAACATTTGACACATTTCCACACCCATTAGGCCACCATTCTAAGCCACTCATAACCACCCACAAACATCACATCATTGTCGAAGCTGATGTATAAACGACATCAAATATAGTGCAAAATAAGTAAGAAAGAGCAAGCTCTCCCATATAATAGTAAATGCAATTAACCTTTTTTCTTATCAAGCTATGATTATCTATGATCAGAATTGATATCTTTTGAGCATTGAATTCTAGCGGAAATAAATAAATTTAGGATCATGGTAACACATTACATATCTTACAAGCAAATCCATCACCATTCATCTATTTCACTCTAATAACCAAGATTATCCAGAATGACGCTCAGTGTTCAGGCATTATCAGAAACAATTATCAATCACCAACTACCACCAGATTCAAACTCGAAACACGGAACCAAAACCCGAACCCGCATTGAGAAGTTCAATGACACTGCTTCTTGGCCAAGGCGGTTTAGCAACTCATTGACACTGGACTACTGTGTGTAATTCAAAGTTCATTTAAAAAAATAGAGCATACTCCTGAACAGGCCTTCTCACCAAAATACAAGCATGAATATAGTACCTACATGTACTCTTTGAGAACAATCCCTACAAGTAACAACAAAGTGCAAGACAAGATCAAATTTCCAACACTACCATTGTCATTTTGAGAGACAAATAAATAGAAGTTGTTTTAGAAATGTCATGCGTCAAAGTAGAAACACAACTCGCCTCGATAAGCTCGGAAGGTCTCCTTCGACACGTATTCCAAAGACCACCATAAATGAGCAGAAGTCTCATACCTGATACAATGTATTGTAATCATCAAGAAGGAATAAAAAAAATCGACTTGTATCTCAAATTGAGTAATAGTAGAAGTCGGGAAAAACACAAATGAAGACTAGATGGAAACATCCTTAGCCACGGCTCACCATGCATAAAATTTGGGCACATTAGGGTGTTCTAGAGCATGAAGTATCCTGACCTGCGATAAATTACACAACCGTAGTAAATAATACCACATATTACTATTACCTAGATACACATATGGATGCAGTCTCCACAAATTAGCTTTGCCCTGCATAATTTCATACCTTTTTTAACAAAAAGATGCAATCTTTTTTTACTATTACTTAGATACACATATTACTTAGTCTAGATACATCTATTATACATTCAGATACACTTGTCGATTTGTGTATCTTAGAGTAGAATTATGTGTACCTGGAGCATCATTTTGTGTATCCATCCACCTACAATATCAACGGCCACCTCAGATGGCACCAGAGACATCAGTGAACAACTCTGATGACACAAAATTTATCACCAGACACCTCAAATGCAGCCTATGACATCCACAAGCTTCCCCATCCACAAGCAGCAACCTCATCAAAATTATAACCACCGCCACCACGTCACTACGACCATCGCCGCCCAACCACAACCAACACCACCTCGTCAATAGAAGTCGGTTTTATTGCTAGATCTAGGAATTGATAGGGATGTATATTGGAGAAGAAAAGAAGCGCGCAGTAGCCGACAATGACAATAGTAGTGACGCAGGTGGCCGTCGCTTCTCCGAGTTTTGGGTGGTCGACGGTGACGCCGGCAATGGTGGCTATCGTCAGGTGGTGGTGGATGGGGATAAGAAATTATTAGGAGCGATTATGAGCCGGTGTCGTCGTATCTCGCCGGCGGCGGCGACAGCAGGTGAGGATAAGTTATGAGAGAGGAGAGCGCAGAGAGGTCGGGGGGAGTATGGAATAGGAAAGGAAAAGGGGTTAATACTTTTATTATTATACCTGTTGACTTTCTTGCGTGAAATACAGTGTCAGAGTCTTAGTTCGTACGGTTCGTACTGAACTTTAGTTCGCACGTGACCTCGACCCTATATATATATATATATATATATATATATATATATATATATATATATATATATATATATATATATATATATATATATATATATATATATAGAGAGAGAGAGAGAGAAAGAGAGAGAGAGAGAGAGAGAGAGAGAGAGAGAGAGAGAGATTGAATCATGTGAGGCACCCTTCTTAGGGTGAGGCGGCTGGACACCTTCTAAACCGTCAGATCTAATAACTAAAGATACTCCAGATGCTGCCACATGTCCCCTATATTATCCACCAAATGCACAGCTTACATTTCATTTACTCGACTCATTTCACCGAGTCTCCTTCTCTCTTTAACTTAACTCCATCATCTTCTTCTCGTCATTCGCCATTAACGACGAACGAAACCGCCTTCTCAATTTCAATCATTTGAATTTTCTCCATCTTAATTTCTAGGGTTTCCGATTCTCTTCAATCTTCAATTATTTTCCCCCAATTTTCACTCAATTTTCACAATTCAAGATGTCGAGCCCTAAGAAACGATTAGATAACAAAGGATTCTTCGCTTCTGTATCTTCTATTATCTCTATGTTTAGTAATGCCATGCATAGATCTGTTAACAGGTATAATTTCTCCTTTTCCTTTTCGGTTTCGTCGAAATCGTTGTCGATTTGTTCAATTATTAGTCAAGTCTTTGGAATTTTTCATTGTTGTTACTGATTTTGAATGGACTTGAGCTTAATTATTTATCGTTGTAGCCTAATTTGTCGTGTTGGAAGTCAGTTTTACTGATTTGTCGCTGTAATTTTCTGCATGTTGTTTGATCATATGGAGCTAGTTACGTTTTACTCGAATTAGACAGAAATCGGTTGTCGATTTTTTTAAACTTTAATTTGCATTTTTTGTTGATTGATCTTAGCTGAATGCTGTAATTTTCTCGTAATTACAGATTTTTAATGAATTTGAGCTTAAGTATTGATCTCTGTAGTCGTATTTGTGAATACCAACCAATTTTAGGTAAACACAAAAAATATATTGAATACCAACCAATCATCTTTTGGATTCACAAAATAAGAAAAAGAGCAAAATAGATAGTTTCAACCATTTATGACCACGTTTCACAATATTATCTTTTGGTTTCACAATATAAGCTCTAAGATTCACAAAACAAGGTCTAGGCTTCACAAAATAAGAAGAAGAGCAAAATAGATAATTTCAACCATTTATGAGCACGTTTCACAATATTACCTTTTAGTTTCACAATATAAGCTCTAAGATTCACAAAACAAGGTCTAAGATTCACAAAACAGGTTCTAGGATTCACAAAATAAGAACAAGGGCAAAATAGGTGATTTCAACCAATTATGACCAAGTTTCACAATATTACCTTCTAATTTCACAAAACAAGCCGTAGGATTCACAAAACAGGCTCTAGGATTCACAAAATAAGAGCAAAATAGATAATTTCAACCATTTATGACCACGTTTCACAATAGTGTCTAAGTTTCACAAAGTAATATGTAGGATTCACAAAAAAACGGGTGTAGAATTCACAATTTGTGAATCCTGCATCTTTGTATTAAGGCAAAAATTTAGACCCTTGTTCAAAGTAACGATTTCACACATTTAAGTCTAGGTTTCACGAAATCATCTTCCAGTTTCACAAATTAAGGTCTAAGATTCACAACATAAGGTCTAAGTTTCACAAATTAATCGTGTACGCGTCACAAAATAAGAAATTAAAAACTTCGTAAGTAAACAATTGCACACATTTAAATCCAAGTTTCAAGAAAATACCTTCCAGTTTCACAAATTAAGGTGTAGGATTCACAAAATAGGAAACAAAAAAAACTTCGTAAGTAAACGAGATTTCACACACATTAAGGTCCAAGTTTCATTAAAAATGACCTTCAAGGTTCACACAATTGCGTAAAATCCTTCGCTAAACAAAATCAACTGGCCAAATGCTTAAGTTTACAACCAAAAAAAAAACCAAAAAAAATCAACGTAGAAAAGAATAAAACATATTTAAAACTTGCGTGTCTTCGATCGTCATCATCCTCACACGTACATCATTCTCTATTCTCTACTTCTTCCACTTCTTCCTCTTCTTCCGATGTATCCCCTGTGAAGAGTTAAACCTTAAATTAGATACTTTTTTGGAAAAATTATAATTTCTACGAATATACATAATTACTATTAAAAAGGGACATAAAGAATGAGACTGCTATGTGAAAATTCACGTAGTTTCAGAATATTATCTTCTAGTTTCACAAAACAAGCTCTAGGATTCACAAAACAATGTCTGAGATTCACAAAATAAGAAAAAGAGCAATTAGGTGATTTCAACCACTTATGACCAAGTTTCGGAATATTAACTTACAGGTTCACAAAACAAGCTCTAAGATTCACAAAATAAGGTCTGAGATTCAAAAAAAAAAAAAAAGCAAAATAGGTAATTTCAACTACTTGCAATGTAAAACCTCTCGCCAATTAGGGGGTTATTCGAACAAAACATTATTCTCCCATCCTTCATCAGCAAAAATTCAATCAAAAAAGAGAACCATCTGTTTTCTGCCCAAGTCTATCTATTTGTGAATTCACTCACCTCCTCCACCCTTTCTCTTCCACCTACATGGTTGTGTCCCGACCGGCCCTCTTTTTTCTTCCTCTACCATTACATTTTTCTGCCCTTTAAAACGAACTTGGGCAGGAACAAAGTAGTCAACCTTTAAATATATATCTTTTACTTGAGGCTGACAAATTGGACAAATCAAAGTTGATAACAGCAGGCCAATGGTTGTTGATTCTAATGAAACAAAAGCAAATATGAAGAGCAACAGTAAAGATACCAACTTTATTTACAAAATAAAGCTAAAGATACCAACTTTATTTGGCAAATTCCACCAACCAATCCCAATTCCAAACAAAATTTCATACCCTCATAACAACAAATTCATTGATTCAAAGAGGAATATAACGCTTGATAGCCTGTTTCGCCCCGACAATCATTCCAACCATGATCCCACCAGCAGCACCAGCAATAGCAGCAGCTTTTGGGCCAAATGAAAAAAAAAAATAAGTTCTAAGATTTACAAAACAAGGTCTGAAATTCATAATTTCGTCAAAATTCCTAATTTCGTCAATTGAATTACTTATTTCAGACGGGAATCAATGATTCATATAGCAAAAATGAAGACAGTCATTTATAATACAATAACAATCCAAAAAATCAAACTAATTCGAGAGAAAAATCAAACGATTATCAGCGAGTTATCAACAATTAGCAGCAAATTGCTTATTCCAGGCGGAAATCAACTAAAAACCTGGAATTTAACCTGGAAATTAATCAAAAAATTATGAAATTACCTGGAAATTATGAAATTACCTGGAAATTAATCAAAATCTTCTTCGAAAATTGCTGAAATCGCGTTGCTGTATGTCGTTCTGATGAAATCTACGAACAATTTTGCCGGAAATCGCTGCAATTGATGTTGCTGATTGGATTTTTGGAAACGAGATTTTGAAAATCGCTGCAACGTTGTGTGTTATATTTTTTAGAGAGAGTAAAGTATTTGTGCTCTTAATTGTCTATTTTAGATAGAGAAAATATTTGGGCCAAATGAAAAGTTAAGAATGACCCCAAATATCCAGCCCAATAAACATTGATAATCAGTCCATGTTAATCAGTCCGCCCAAGTTTAAGGAATTTGGTGAGGCCGTCCGCCTCGCCATAATTAACGGCATCACCGGATCCGACCTATATATATATATATATATATATATATATATATATATATATATATATATATATATATTAGGATGTACGATGACCATATAACATCGCTCACTTGTGATATACATGTAAATTTCTAGCTAGAGTATAGCATAATTACCCAAGGCAAGAATGAGAATAGCTGCCAAAATAATTTTCTTGCCCTCCATTTTCTGCTATTCAATACAATAAATAATTAATACGGAGTATATATATTTTCTTTTATGGATTAATATTTCAAGTTGTGTATTATATTTGTTGTGATTATCCTTTCAATTTGATACTATTAGCATATATATTTGTATATATTGTTTTAGCCTTTAGTTAGTTAAGTATATATCCTTGTTGATAGTTTCCTATTGTAATTAGGTAGCTTTCCTATTTTGTAGCTAACGATCTATCTCATGTACTTGACTATATATTGACATCAATACTAACAACCCTAATGAAGGGATTGAACATCTTATATATAGTCAAGTACATGAGATAGATCGTTAGCTACAAAATAGGTGCCCAGTTTTGAAACCGCTAGGAGTATGGTTAATTGAAAGATGTTGGTGCCCCGATAACGGAACAACGATTGGTCCTCCAACTGGTACGTGGCTTACCAAAAGAATATGATACGGTAGCCGCGTACATTAATCAAACCATGCCCAGTTTTGAAACCGCTAGGAGTATGGTTGAATTAGAGAACCATCGTCAATCGAGTCGGGAAGAGGCCACGGCACTGGTTGCACCACCAGCGCCCTCCTCCGATGATGCCCCTGCACCTCCCCGCAATTCCAAACGTAGCAACAATGGTCGCCGCGGGAATAGCAAGGGTAATAACAGTCGATCTCCGTCGAAGCCATCCTCCTCTGCTGCTCCCGTGACTTCACCGTGGGGCCCAATGCCCGGCTGGCCTGGCCCATGGACTCCTCCCCCCTGCCCGTATCCTACATTCCCAGGGTGGACCAGTCCGTGGCCTCAATGGCCTGCTGCTGCTGCCCCTTCTTCCTCTGGGTCTCGCTCGAATCGCAGTTCTCGACAATCCCCTGCTTTCGGTCAGGCTCACGTTGCCTCTGATGGTGGCTCGCTATGAGCCCACGGACTGGGCGCAGTGTTCGCGGCTCTCCAAATGCCGTCGCAGCAGTCGAGTCCTTTTTACATGGACACTGGCGCATCCTCTCACTTGAGTGCTGATGCAGGTATGTTCCCTCGTCCTCTCAATTCTAGTACGATTAATTCCATTTACGTCGGTAATGGTGCACGCATTCCTGTTCATGGGTCCGGCCATACTACCCTAGACTCCCATAATAGGACCCTTCACCTCCATAATGTCCTCTACACCCCACATATAATTAAAAACCTTATTTCCGTTCGACAGTTTACCAAAGACAATAATGTTTCCGTCGAATTTGACCCCTGTGGTTTTTCTGTGAAGGATTTAGCGAATGGGAATCTGATTCTGAGGAGCAATAGTGACGGTGACCTTTATCCTGTGTCAGCTGAGTCCCCTACGAAGCCTCCCAAGTCTACACCACACCTCCTTGCTTTTTCCACCGATGTCCGGCACTCCCGTCCTGGGGTCACCCGGAGCCAATATTTTGAATTTTCTTAAGTCCAAATCCAACATTGAATGTAGTAGCAATAAGCATTTATCGTCTTTATGTCATTCTTGCCAAATTAGTAAACACAGACGTTTGCCTTTTAATGATTCTTTTTCTACTACTCTTGCGCCTTTTGATATTATTCATAGCGATTTATGGACTTCTCCTGTCACAAGCAAAGCCGGTTACAAGTATTATTTAATATTGCTTGATAATCATACTCAATTCGTGTGGGTTTATCCTCTAAAATTCAAATCTGACACCTTCACTAAATTTCTAAATTTTCGCAATTATGTCACAACTCAATTTAATCGACCCATCAAAGCTTTTCAATGTGATTTAGGCCGTGAGTTTGATAACAATGAATTCCGAAATTTTGCCAATAAAAATGGCCTCGTCTTCCGCTTCTCCTGCCCCCAAACATCATCTCAAAATGGTAAGGCCGAACGTATGCTTAGACGCCTCAATGAAATCATGCTTGCCTTACTACACCACTCGTCTACCCCACCTGAATTTTGGGTCGACGCTCTCCATACCGCTGTTCACTTACACAACATTCTTCCTACCAAAATTCTACAATTCCGCTCACCCACTTCCGCTTTATTCCACAAAAATCCCTCTTATTCTCATCTTCGTATATTTGGCTGTGCATGTTATCCTAACTTGTCATCCAAACGACCACACAAATTAGCACCCCGGTCCACTAAGTGTGTCTTCCTTGGTTACCCTCAAGAGTTTCGTGGTTACAAATGTTATGACTTAGCTACTGGCAAACTCATTATATCCCGTCATGTTACTTTCGACGAGTCCGTTTTCCCATTCGCTAGGTCTTCCTCGCATGCCCCCACCACCTCCCTCGACTCCACACTCGCCCCTGCCATAACTCACACATTATTCCAAACCCCACCACCTGACCCACTACCCACCCATCAGCCCCATTCCCCTCGGTCAAACACTCCCCTCACCCCTCAGCCGCATACCCCTCCCTCGTCTCTACCAGCCACTACACCCCCTGGTCCCACGCCCACGCCTGGTCCCACACCTTCCCCCTCACCTCCTCCCCCCCTTCCACCGCCTCCCCCACCCCGTGCCCACACCATGGCGACCCGTGGGATGCACGGCATCTTTAAACCACGTGCCCCTCCCAACATGCTTGCCTCATCTGACCCCGCTATATCCCCTCTTCCCAAATCACCTAAACTTGCCCTTCAGGACCCGAACTGGCATGCGGCCATGACTGATGAATATCGTGCTCTAATTGATAATAAGACATGGGAACTGGTACCGCGTCCTTTAAATGCTTCTGTTATTCGGTGCCATTGGTTGTTTCGTCATAAGTACAGGTCTGATGGTTCTTTGCAGCGATATAAGGCCCGTTTGGTTGTTAATGGTAGAAGTCAGCAAGTTGGCGTTGATTGTGATGAAACTTTCAGTCCCGTCGTAAAGCCAACAACTATACGGACTGTTCTTAGCCTTGCTACTTCTCGCTCCTGGCCTATCCATCAACTTGATGTCAAAAATGCCTTCTTACATGGTGACCTTGTTGAAACAGTTTTTATGCATCAGCCGCCAGGTTTTGTCAACCCCACCTTGCCTCATCATGTGTGTCGCCTTCGCAAGTCCCTCTACGGTCTCAAGCAAGCTCCACGGGCTTGGTACCATCGATTCGCGACCTTTCTTCATTCTAAGGGGTTTAAGAGTAGCGTTTGTGACCAATCGTTATTTATTTACCGGGATGGTGCTCATACGGCTTACCTTCTTTTATATGTCGACGATATTATTCTCACCACTTCCAGTGACGCTTTATTGCAGCAGCTTATTTCCACATTGTCGTCTGAATTTGCTATGTCTGATTTGGGTAAGCTCAATCATTTTCTCGGGATTCAAGTTCATCGTGACAAATCGGGTTTGTTTCTTTCTCAATCTCAATATGCCCGTGCCATTCTCAAACGAGCTAACATGGACTCGTGTAATCCCGCCACCACGCCTGTTGAGGCTGGCTCGAAGCTCTCCTCCACGGCTGGTCCCCTAATGACCGATCCCACCCTGTATCGCAGCTTAGCCGGTGCGCTTCAATATTTGACTATTACTCGGCCCGACATTACATATGCTGTCCAACAGGTATGTTTATTTATGCACGCCCCCCGTGAGCCACACTTTTCATTCCTCAAGCGAATTTTGCGATATGTCAAAGGAACTCTCACTCACGGTTTCACTATTTCGAAGTCACCTGCCCCTCATACTCTCACTGCGTATTCCGACGCGGATTGGGGTGGGTGTCCCGACTCACGACGTTCCACTTCCGGCTATTGTGTTTTTCTTGGCAATAATTTAGTGTCTTGGTCATCCAAACGCCAACCCACTATCTCGAAGTCTAGCGCGGAAGCTGAATATAGGGGTGTTGCGAATGCGGTTGCTGAAACTAGCTGGTTGCGTAATTTACTCTTCGAGCTGCATGTTCCTCTCACACGCGCCAGCCTTGTCTTTTGTGACAATGTGTCCGCCGTCTACTTATCTGGCAACCCTGTCCAACATCAGCGGACTAAGCACATAGAGATTGATATACATTTTGTCCGTGAGAAAGTCCGACTTGGCCTGGTTCGCGTCCTACATGTACCCGCAGAATTCCAGTATGCGGACATTTTCACCAAAGGCCTACCTAAATACCTGTTTACGCGCTTTCGATCCAGTCTAAGCGTTCGCCCCGCTCCCGTTTCGACTGCGGGGGAGTATTAGCATATATATTTGTATATATTGTTTTAGCCTTTAGTTAGTTAAGTATATATCCTTGTTGATAGTTTCCTATTGTAATTAGGTAGCTTTCCTATTTTGTAGCTAACGATCTATCTCATGTACTTGACTATATATTGACATCAATACTAACAACCCTAATGAAGGGATTGAACATCTTATAGATACCTCTATATATTTATAGTAGGTAATGATCAAGTTAACTATAGTTTTATACTAATTAATTTTCCCAACTATTATCCGGCCAAATCAAATTTTATATTGTACTAAATCATTTCCTGCGTGACCTTAGCTGTGAATTATGATATCCTTAATGGCTGACAAGCCGGCTGAAATCATGAATTGAGTTTATTAATGTAAAATGCACGTCGTATTTTACTAACCCAATATTGTGTAAATCACTAGTCATTTCCTCCCGCTCAAGAGGATTCTGCGTACTTAGTCGATTATGTCCTTAGAGAAAACAATTTGTTCTGTTTCTTCGCGACTTCTCATCATGGCAAAAAACCCTTCATCACTTGTAACAAATCTGCCTACTGTGAAGATGGAACAAAACAGAATCGGTTGCAATACTAGAGGCCGTTTTGTTTATCAGTACAATGTTTTAAAGAGGCACAGACCACGAACTATAGTAGCAAACTAGCAAAGACAAGGCAGATGACACAAGAAATCACTTAAGCCTTATGTTTCTCACTCTCTTATGTCCGACACTGACAGACACTTGCACACTTCGATTTAAAACAAACATGTAGAATTTTCACAAAAATAGTAGGATACTCTAAAACGAGTCTAAGTAACATATAGCTAAAGGGTGATCATCATTTTGTAAATCTCCTATAAAATTAAAAATGGAGAGATAAAATGTAGAAGGTAGATCACTATACTACCTTATCAGCTTGTTCAAAGATTATAAGAAGAATATACTACATATCAAATCAATGTTCAAACAATGAATCCGGATCTATCTATGCTAGCTTTGAATCCTTCAAGGTGGATGTAACACTAGCTGATCCTGATGGGTCTCGCACCCGACCAACCGAGGACAAAGGTAGTGTTTGGAAATACGGAATTAATTTCAGAACATACAATGTTTTCAGAAAGGCCAACGAGAAAAGGAAGAATGTAGTGCATCTATGCCATCGACAACTTCTCAAAGGGAACAGGTGAAACTAGGCTGGGAACATATCTTGCAATATCAATAATCTTATCGAAACTCAAAAGCTTTGTGTATTGCATAGGCTTAGTACTTGTGTCAATTACCCCCAGCATTCTAGAGTCCAAATTATCATTCACCTCATAGTTAAACGGCCCTGTCATAAAAAACTTGCCAGTCTTGTTAAACCCGATCATTTTAGAGGGCCTGCCAAATGTCAATCTAAGTTGAGACTTGATAGATTTCAGTATTACCCCAGTAGATTCAGATATGTGCATCAGCACGTCAGCTGTGTTTCCGCTATCAGCGTTGCACTTGCTCAAACAGTCCTTGTCCTCCAATTCAATTACCTCAACCCGCTCAACCGCCAAATTGAAGCTAAGAATAAAATAATAACCAGAGGCACAATAGGCAGCCCAATATAACCTTTCATTTGTAAGCATTCCGTTTTTGGTAGTAACCACGATATCATTACCAAAATCAACTTTAAATCTTGTCCACTTATTTTCCCTCAAAGAGAAGATATGACCAATACAGTAAGTTCCCGGAAACCGTTTCAAAATTCGGATAAATTTATAGTCATCAACTGAGGATGCATACCAAAATCCACAAAATATGTGACGGACCTTATTAGTTTCATCAACAAAACGCTTGGCAGAGATATCAGGTTCATATTTGTGCATTTTACGGGTAGCCGGGTTCCATAAAATGAAGTATTTACCGGAAGTTGGGGTTAAGCAAACCAACCCGTTGCAGGATCCAGTAAGTTGAAGATAATTTTCTTCGAACCCAAAATCAGGGTCGAGTTTAACCAAATTATCTTCAAAATTAGCACAAATTAGGTCATCATTGTAAGAGAAAAGGTAGTAATTCTTACCAGATTTGATAAACAAGGTGTTAATAGCAAATTTGGAAGAAGAGAGAATAGAATACCATTGTTTCGAAACCGACTTAAATCGAAGAATGGATTTAATGGGTAATCTTGTAAGTTTTTTTAAGGAGTTGGGATTGAGATCATTTTGCTCTTACCACTCGGATTGGTTTTTGGTCGGGTCGAGGCAGGTCGGGTCGTATTGGGTGATAAGTCGGGCAGGCTTTAGTTTGGTTCACTGTCGAATTAGGTTATAAACCGTATTTTATCTTATTTAATTAATAATTTCACTAGTATTGATCCCGAGCGAATGCATAGTTTTGAAGATTGGAATATTAGAGAAAATAATATTTATATTAATAGTGTTTTAACTCCAATTGACATTTAATTATAAAATTTAAATTAGTAATGTTTTGTATTAAAAGAGTAGATTCAACCCTTTTAATCCGTATAAGATTGTTGGTTTTACTCGAACTATTTTGCTAACTTTTTATTTTATATAAAAATATTGTTATTATATATCATTATATCCAGTAAGGACGTAATATAACCGTTAAGTAATTATTGTAGGCGTTAAGTTTAGTTTTAAAAATAATTATATTAAAATATTGCTTTCACATCATAATTATAATTCGTAAAATTTCATTTATATAACAAAATAAGAATATTCTATTAATATGTCTAAACAAATTGAAAAAATGTTATCCCTTTTAAATGGGTTAGAATTATATATTTATTACTCTGTATATGAAATTGGACAATATGACCCAATTTAGATATGACCTAATTAAGTCCAATTATAGAGTTGTTTCATTTTGGCGGAAAAATATTGGAGATCTCTTATTCTTTTAGTATAAGGGGTGTAATACCCATTAATTTGATAAATATTTATAAGAATAGTTTACGTAATTTGAATAACTAGTTAATGGAATTTATAATAGTAATTTCAAATAAGACGATAATTAATAATAAAATAATAGATGAGTCGGATAATATTGACCGAGGGGTTGACTTACACATGATAAAGGAGTTTGACTTGGGAATTTTAATAATAATAATAATAATAATAATAATAATAATAATAATAATAATAATAATAATAATAATAATAATAATAATAATAATAATAATAATAATAATAATAATAATAATAATAATCATAATCATAATAATAATCATAATAATAATAATAATAACAACAACAATAATAATAATAATAATAAAAATAATAATAATAATAATAATAATAATAATAAGAATAATAATCCTTATACTAAAAGAATAAGAGTTTCTTAAAATTTTCCCGCCTAAATGACTTGCCATAAATACATTCATTATAAGTTATATTATATCTACAATTGAGGCAACTATTCTACGCAATAGATAATTTTATTCCGTTTAAAAAGGGTAATATTTTTTCAATTTGTATGAACATATTGAAACGATGTTTTTAATTTTGTTACATAAATGAAATTGCACTAATTATAGGTACGATGTGATAGAAATATTTCGTTATTATTATTTTTTGAAACTAAACATGATGGCCAGCCACGAACATTTTGTTAGCAAATACGTTCTAATTAATTCTATTATTCTGCCTTTTGAAACAAACGTATTACAAGTTGAGAGTATTCATAAATTGTTTTTGTTTTTTACTTCTAAAAGGAAAACCTTAGGAATAATATTTGTTTTCTTACCATTTAACTTAATATCTATCTCTCCTCCATACTATGTGAACATTTAAACTTTGGTTAATTTTTTAAATTTTTTAATTTAACATATACGTAAATATATTTATTACAACACATATCCTTCCATTTTTCCGCTTTTCGTAAACACTCCTGCTCGAGCTACTCGCCCTAACTCTGGTTTTTTTAGGAAGCCCTTCATTTGAAAAGAAAAACCAACACTCGATCTATGATGTGAAATTTTTTTTTATTCTTTATCTGATTGTATTTTCAAGGTCATTCCTTCACGTTTATATTACGTCTTTAGTGAAAATAATGATACAATAAAAATATTTTTTAAAATAAAGTTAATCTTATGCGCAGTATAAGTGTTGAACCTCCTTTTTTCTACCTCTTAATAATACATTTCTTAATCAAACTTCAAATATAATTATTATAGTGGTAAAAATTTTAAATTCTCTAATATCTCTATATATAAGTAAATTTCATATTTAAATTTCAAATGGAGTTATTACAGTGGTAAAATCGTTAAATTCTCAAATATCTCTATCTAAAAAATCGCGCATTTGCGCGGGATCTATACTAGTAGTAATGATAATCCCCCTTATACTTCCCCCTTATACTAAAAGAATAAGAGTTTCTTAAAATTTTCCCGCCTAAATGACTTGCCATAAATACATTCATTATAAGTTATATTATATCTACAATTGAGGCAACTATTCTACGCAATAGATAATTTTATTCCGTTTAAAAAGGGTAATATTTTTTCAATTTGTATGAACATAATAAAACGATTTTTTTAATTTTGTTACATAAATGAAATTGTACTAATTATAGGTACGATGTGATAGAAATATTTCATTATTATTATTATTTTTTGAAACTAAACATGATGGCCACGAATATTTTGTTAGCAAATACGTTCTAATTAATTCTATTATTCTGCCTTTTGAAACAAACGTATTACAAGTTGAGAGTATTCATAAATTGTTTTTGTTTTTTACTTCTAAAAGGAAAACCTTACGAATAATATTTGTTTTCTTACCATTTAACTTAATATCTATCTCTCCTCCATACTATGTGAACATTTAAACTTTGGTTAATTTTTTAAATCTTTTAATTTAACATATACGTAAATATATTTATTACAACACACATCCTTCCATTTTTCCGCTTTTCGTAAACACTCCTGCTCTAGCCACTCACCATAACTCTGGTTTTTTTAGGAAGCCCTTCATTTGAAAAGAAAAACCAACACTCGATCTATGATGTGAAATATTTTTTTATTCTTTATCTGATTGTATTTTCAAGGTCATTCCTTCACGTTTATATTACGTCTTTAGTGAAAATAATGATACAACAAAAATATTTTTTAAAATAAAGTTAATCTTATGTGCAGTATAAGTGTTGAATCTCCTTTATTCTACCTCTTAATAATACATTTCTTAATCAAACTTCAAATAGAATTATTATAGTGGTAAAAATTTTAAATTATCTAATATCTCTATATAAAAGTAAATTTCATATTTAAATTTCAAATGGAGTTATTACAGTGGTAAAATCGTTAAATTCTCAAATATCTCTATCTAAAAACCGCGCATTTGTGCGGGATCTATACTAGTAGTAATGATATTAATAATAAGTGAACTTTGTATATAACCCCTTTTATTGTTTTGTGTACCATTTTTTTTACAAATAACCCCCATAAATATCACTCAATCCTAAAAATTACCCCCAAATGTCGATTACGCTAATAATTTTTATAAAACTCGTTCTATATACGATATTACGACTTAAAATCAATATATATAACTAAATGAGGCTTTTTTTTTCTAATTATACTATTACCATTAGAATTAGGAGATAATTAATTATTTACAAGTTTTCTATTATAATTAGGAATATAATTTTCCTATTAGTAATGAGAATTATTAATTATTTTACAATTTTCCTATTAGAAATAGGAAATAAATTAACAATTTATTAAGGTTTTTTTCCTAATTATACTATTATAAATAGGAGATACATATTATTTAAATTTTTTCTATTGTAATTAGGAATATGATTTTCCTATTAGAAATGAGAATTAATTAATTATTGTACAATTTTATTATTAGAAATAGGAAATAAATTAATTATCTACAATTTATTAATACTAAAAAATTACTCATTAGTATTTGTTCACTTTTTATTAAATTAAAAGGAAAAAAACCTTTGGTATATTTATAATATCCAATTTTATGACAACGTTCGATTAGAAAAATGAGGTATTGTGAGGCTAAAAGACCCTAGGCCGAATTAGGTTGTGACAAATGTACATGCATAATACGTACTACATGGAATTTACTCATGTAAAGAGTAAAATGAACGCTGAAATATGCCCCTACGTCTTTTGTTATTGCTAATGTCATATTTAATTATACATAATACGAAGTTTATTTTTCAAATGTCATATGTATTTCTCCTACTAATTTTAAAGTTATTTTCCTCACAATACACTTCAACTTCTATTGATAATTTATTATTATATTATTTAAATTCATTTGTCATTATATAAAAGTGTATTAATCAAAATTTAAATAAGATATTCACAAATTATTGATGAGTACAAAGTTTGATATCTATTTTTCAAGGAGTATTAAAAGATAAAAAAAGTTGTTGCTAATATGCGAATCTAAATATCATATTATAACAAATGAGTAAATGTTTTGAAAAACTTTATTGTGCGATTGTTTTAATATTTAAAGTAAAAATGGAACCACGAGTAACAAAATAGATTTAAATGAGGCTTGAAGGTAAATTAGATACACTTATTATAGAAATATCTATAAGGTTAAGATTCAATTCAAACAACGATCAACATTAAAAAAAAAAAAGTCATGATAAACACATAAAAGGGTAAGAGCAGTCTTTCCCTAACATAGTGAAGACCGTCTCTCTCAAGCTTTTCTTCTGACAAATTTACATGCATAAAAAACGGTACTATTCAATTATATGAAGCAAACTAATTATTGTTGATGCTATAATTTTTTTTTTTTGTGTGTATGTGTTTAAATTCAGCACATCATCACTATAATTTAGGGAGAGATACGAATTGGGGAAGTGAGACATATTCGTCATGAATAATACGATCCTTTAACCATCTTTAGGCAAAAATATAAAAATAAATGAAAAAATGTAAACCTAAAAGGGGGCCACGTACTTGTCAACTCTTCTATAGTTCTCTACCGCATTAATATTGTCATGAAGTTTATGAAATTTATTTCATATTAATAAAAAAAAAAGATTATACTACTTCGTACAATTTGTGATTTATAATTTTTAGCTAACTTATTTGAACTTGCTTAAATTTATATATTTTATTTAAGTGAAGAATATTAATTATAAATATGATAAAGATAAAGTTTGATCTTTAATGTCCTCGGAGATAAAAAAACTAAAATTTTATTTTCTTATAATATACTAATTAAAGGCCATAATGTAAAATAGGAAACTACACCACAATCTACTATTTCAATATGTCGATGATCAACACTCAAAATAGCACATTTGTTATTTAAATTGTGTAAAAACTCTCAAAATGCTAAAAAAAATGTTCAATCTGTCGTTATCAAAGAAAACCTAAGTTTCTACATTTTTTTTGGGCATGTTCAACTTGATCTTTACGGGATGTAAAAATGATGAAGTTCAAAAAGTAGCGGTTAGTTTTCTGTTAGTTAGATGGACTTTTCAAGAGAGAGATGAAAGCTTTGCATTTTAGACCGTTTTATGTGTGAACCGAAGGGATTAAGTAGCGAGCTAAAGGTTTTTTCGAGTGGGAATGAGGTTGATTGCGACAAGTTGGTTGACTAAAGTTTTTCCTTACTAGATTTAGAAAGGGGATAATAATTATGAGATAATAAAATTTGAAGAAAAAAGGACAATAAAAATGAGATGGAGGTAGTAATATTTATTTATGCAAAATGAAATAAATAGCAAAGTTCGTGTATATATATAATATTCAAACTTATTCAGTTTACGTAAACATAGTACCCAAACACTTTATTTAAGTATCTGGAATGGAGGTAGGGGAGGGGACGAGAAAAAAAGTAGGAAGGGAAAGGGATAGAGATAAGAGGAAAGATTGCTTAAATTTTTCTTTGTTGAAGGAGAAATAAATTGTCTTCGATAAGGGAGACGAGGATCCATATCATCTAGATTAAAGATTGGTGTTCATGGAGCTAAAGTGATTTATAACTTCTTAGACGTAAAACGTGGCAGAAAGGTAGTGATAATGGTAGTGGATTGGAGGTTCGTTGTTTCAAGTATTAAGAACTAATCACAGTGGCTGATGTTTTATTTTGCGGGTAAATTAGTGGGATGGAGGGAGGGTGCATTTGTGGAGGGTGATGAGTTTAACGAGGATAGTGATAATAAATAAGGTTATTTATCTGTAAAATATCGCTTACATTAAAACATATAGGTAACATGAATAATAAAGAGAAACCTCAAAAGATCATACTGATAAACTTTATCTTGACCCCATCAATCCAAATTAAAGTAAAATCTTAATTTTAACAACATTTTCGAGAGTAAGGGTTAGTTTCAATTGGATTGTGGATTTTTCTAGAAGTAGGGGTTTAGTTTTTCACTTGGTTGGATATATTTGAGAGAAGTTTTGAAAACAATGATCAATCTTTCAAGGGATGATATTGTTTTAGATCATGTGTGTGAATAAGGAAGAAAAATAGGGGTCTACATGAAGGATTTTGTTTCAAATGAGAAGATGGGGGGCAAAACTATTGTTATAGTGGGGTGTCATAAGCAGCCCCGACCATGTAGTATTGCGTTGGAATTTGGTTCACATTCAAATGTACGTCTATAGTTTGACCGGGAGATATAACATTTAACTACCTATAAATGTTTTTACGTAACTACCATTTGACCCAACAATGATTAAATTATGGTTGTTGTTCTAAAGAAGGAGATTTGTTGCATCATTGAGTTGATTATGCAAAATAGATATTATTGTTTTCCTTGACCAATTGAAAAACAAATAGGTATTAACGAACAAAATTTAAAAACTCTTAGTCCCAAGTACTATATATATATATATATATATATATATATATATATATATATATATATATATATATATATATATATATATATATATATATATATATATATATATATATATATATTGGTTTTCTTTTCCTAAAAAAATACATTGTCGAGAGCAAGGGTTAGTTTCCATTGGATGATGGATTTTTCTAGAAGTAGGGGTTTAGTTTTTCACTTGGTTGGATAAATTTGAGATAAGTTTCGGAGAGGAGGATCGATCTTTCAAGGGATGAGATTGTTTTAGATCATGTGTGTGAATAGAGAATAAAAATAGAGATCTGCGTGAAAGATTTTGTTTCAAATGAGAAGATGGGGGCCAAGACTACTGTTATAGAGAGGAGAAGGGGGGGGGGGGGGGTAAGTAACCCTGGTCATGTGGTATTGTGTCAGAATTTGGTTCACATTCAAACGTACTTCTATAGTTTGACCGGGAGATATAACATTCTAACTACCTTTAAATGATTTTACATAATTACAATTTTATCCAACAATGATTAAATTATGGTTGTTAATCGAAAGAAGAACATTTGTTGCATCATTGAGTTGATTATGCAGAGTAGATATTATTGTTCTCCTTGACCAATTGAAAAACAAACAGGTATTAATGAACAAATTCTAAAAACTATCAGTCCAAGTACATATATATAAACTTCATATTGGTTTTATTTTCCTAAAAAAACGATATTTTACACTCTTTTATTCTTATGTCAATATTATGTTAACGGGAATTATTTGTTGGTCATGCAGCATACATAAAATCTTAGATGAACGATGTACTATATGTCTATATTCCATTTCATTGTAAAATTTATCATATATTATTTTAATATCCGTGCAACGCACGGGCAAGAAAACTAGTTTATTAATATACCTAAACTACCCTTACCTTACTCATAACTCATAAGTCATAACAAAACCCACCCAACAAACACACCCATTCATACTTGATCGACAAATCTCCCAATTAAAATATAAACTCCCAAATCAATCGATTTAACCCAAATTTCGCCACCCCTCTAGTCTATAAAAATGATTCCCAAGTTGATTTAGATGCTTTGGAAGCACACGATGAGCAAGATTCTATGTCAAATGAAATCCAAACTTGTGCTTCAGAACCTATTTTCGTTGATCAGGATCAATTGTCAAGTGCACAACATATGTTCGATGAAATGCCAAATTCAGTTTTCAGCTCAAATCAATGTCAGACTCTATTATTTAATCATGATGGGAATGTCCAATGCGTGAAAATGGTCAGCAAGATAATTTAGATGCCATAGGGCAACCACTAGAATTTAAGTCACTTGAAGACGTGAGTGCATCAAATATGGACATGAGAAATTTTGTTTTCTATTAGAATTAATTATTGGTGTTTGGTTTGGCTGCAAAAATCTTTACTTTCTGGTGGCACACATGCTTTTACAAGACACAATTGTTTATCCCGTATAACGTGTAGTTTGTTTAAATTATTGGGATATCTATCAAATCTATGCTTAATGAAATTGCTAAATTTATTACTAGTTCAATATTTTTGTAACGTATCTTGTCTAATTTACGAAATACATGTGACCCCTCCACATGTCTATGATATCCGGATAGTTAATATTTGAAGAGTGTGTTTATTGAGGCAATGTTTAAATTTGTTGACCAATTAAGTTACTTGGTCATACGGTAATCTATATACATGAAGTTTTTGGTATATCAATTAACAGATGTTTAATGTTGAGTGATTCAAAATTTTGTTAGTTAGAGAATAGTCACAGCATCTCTAATTAATTGAAATTTTATTTTGGAATCACGTGTGAAAACTAGACATTATTTGTGATTATTCATATGTAATATAATGAGACTTACCCACAGGAATCTTGTTGTATGTATTTGTATGTCTAATTAGGATAATATATTGAATCTTGTTTCTTAATCTACCCACAGGAGTTAAGAGACGTATATGATTTGATAGTATTGTCATAAAGTTAAAATTTATATGTATCTAATTGAGTAAGACTTTAGCCCACAGGCAAGTTTTATGTCTCTAGATTCATATTTGAGCATGATTTATATTGGTAAAGCATGATTAAGTTTAAAGTCTCAATTTTGGTAATAAGCATGTTATTTTATTATATTTGCAGTAATTTTACCTGGGAGTTCTGTTGATGTTAAATTTGACATTCCTGAATTGAATGGTGATAACTATAAGGTCTGGAAAGAGAGAATGCTACTGCAGTTGGGATGGTTAGATATTGATTATGCTATTCGAAAAGACGAACCACCTAAAGTAACTAAAGAAAGCACTAAAGAAGCAATTGATCTTTATGAAAAGTGGGAGAAATCTAATCGTCTCTCCATTATGTTCATAAAGACCAGAATGTGTGCTAGTATTCGTGGTTCTGTCGATCAACATACTAAGGTTAAAGATCTAAGTAAGGCCATCGATGAGCAGTTTGCAACTTCTGATAAAGCTCTTGCTAGTACCTTAATAATGAAGTTTTCATCTTTGAGGCTCACCGAGACTAAGAGTGTGCGTGATTATATCATGCGCATGAGGGATATTGCAGCTCAACTTAAGACTTTGGAAGTTACCATGTCTGACACTTTTCTTGTGCACTTCATTTTATGCACTCTTCCTCCAAAATATGCTCCTTTTAAGATCTCTTACAACACACATAAGGATAAATGGTCAATTAATGAACTTATGGCCATGTGTGTTCAAGAGGAGGGCAGATTGTTAATGGAGGAAGGTGAAAAGGTGAACCTTACTGTTGCTTCTTCTTCAAAGAGGCAAAAGGATCACACTAAAGATAAGGTAAAGGAAAAGATTTCAGCTGAGCCAGCCATTAAGAAGGAGTCTACGTATTTCTTCTGTAAAAAGAAGGGACACAAGAAGATAGATTGCATTAAGTTTAAGGCTTGGCTAAAGAAGAAAGGTAATTTTCATGCGTTTGTTTGTTATGAATCTAATATGGTTAATGTTAATCATAATACATTGTGGATTGATTCTGGAACTACAATCCATGTTTCGAATACCTTGCAGGGTATGACAAACCTAAGGAAACCAGTGGGCAGTGAACTTTCAATCTATTCAGGAAGCAAGATTAGTTCACATGTGGAGGCCATTGGGACATGCAACTTAATATTAAGTAGTGGTTTTATTTTGCATTTGGAAAAGACATTTTATGTTCCGAATTTCTCTAGAAATTTGATTTCAGTATCAAGACTTGTACCTTTAGGTTTTACCATTAATTTTTCTGACTCTGAATTCAGTATTCTCAGAAATTCTGAAATTATTGGTTATGGTATTTTGTCTGATAATTTATATCGTCTTGAACTGCAAAATAATATTACTCATAATTCCATGCATGTCAATGCTGGTTTAAAACGTTGTATTATGAATGAGAATTCCTCTATTTTGTGGCACCGGAGATTGGGACATATCTCCATTGAGAGAGTAAATAAATTAGTAAAAGATGGAGTACTTGATACTTTAGACTTTACTGATTTTGATACTTGTGTTAGTTTCATTAAGGGTAAGCACACTAACATGTCTAAGAAAGGTGAAAAGAGAAGTTCTAGTCTATTAGAAATCATACATACGGATATTTGTTGTCCGGACATGAACGCTAATGATCCAAAATATTGTATCACCCTTATTGATGATTACTCCCGTTATATGTATCTTTACTTACTTCGTTCTAAGGATGAAGCTTTTGATGCCTTTAAATTGTTTAAGGCTGAAGTAGAGAACCTATGCGGTAAGCGCATTAAGATTGTGAGATCTGATAGAGGTGGTGAATACTATGGTAGATACACTGAGAACGGACAAGCACCTGGTCCATTGGCTAAATTTGTTCAAGAGCATGGGATTGTTGCCCAATACACTATGCCTGGTTCTCCAAACCAGAATGGTGTAGCAGAAAGAAGAAATAGGACATTAATTGAGATGGTGCGTTGTATGAGAAGTAATGTTAAACTTCCTTCATTTTTGTGGGTTGATGCACTTAAGACGGCAGCGTATATATTAAATCGGGTTCCTTCCAAGGCTGTGTCTAAGACATCTTTTGAGCTATTTAAAGGATGGAAACCGAGTTTGAGACATATACGCGTTTGGGGATGCCCGTCGGAAGTGAGAGTGTATAATCCACAAGAAAAGAAACTTGATCCAAGGACTATTAGTGGGTATTTCATTGGATATGCCGAAAAGTCTAAAGGTTATAGATTCTATTGTCCATCTCATAGTACAAGGATTGTGGAATCAAGAAATGCTAAATTTCTTGAGAATGACTTGATCAGTGGGAGTGACCTAATTAAGGACTTTGTCCTGGAGAGGGATCATTACTTTGTCCTGGAGAGGGATCATTATGAAGTTCCACCCTCTGATTCAAGTGACAGATTGGTTTTCATTCACACTCCTCATGTTCAATCGAGTGTTACACAACCAATGATAGAAATTCCAAAAAATATTGATCAAAATATGGTAGATCATAATGAGGAAGAGGTTCACCATGAGGGTGAACAAATTCCATTAAGAAGATCTATTCGTGAAAGGAGATCGGCTATTACTGATGACTATGAAGTATATCTACAAGAATTGGATTATAATGTTAGAGCTGATAATGATCCTATGTCGTTTTCACAAGCCATAAGTTCTACAGATTCTAACTTATGGATGAATGCTATGAAAGGTGAGATGAATTCTATGGCATCTAATGGAGTTTGGGATCTCGTTGTATTGCCTAATGGTGTAAAACCTATTGGGTGCAAGTGGGTTTATAAGACTAAAAGAGATTCACTTGGAAACATCGAGAGACATAAGGTAAGACTCATTGCTAAAGGATTCGATCAAAGAGAAGGAGTTGACTACACAGAGACCTTTTCTCCTGTATCAAAGAAAGATTCTTTTTGAATTATCATGGCCTTAGTAGCTCATTTTGATTACGAGTTATATCAGATGGATGTGAAAACAGTTTTTCTTAATGGTGATTTTGGGGAAGAGGTTTATATGAAACAACCTGAAGGATTCTTCTCTAAAGTTGGTGACCATTTGGTTTGTAAGCTAAATAAATCCGTATACGGTTTAAAACAAGCTTTCCGCCAATGGTATAAGAAATTTCATGAAGTTATTTCTTCATTCGGTTTCGAAGAAAATATAATGGATCAATGTATATATCTTAAGGTCAGTGGGAGTAAAGGTTGTTTTCTAGTGTTGTATGTCGATGATATTTGGCTAGCAACCAATGATAAAGGGTTGCTACATGAGGTGAAACAATTCCTTTCAAGTAATTTTGATATGAAGGATATGGGCGAGGCATCTTATGTCATTGGAATTAAGATCCATTGAGATAGATCTCGAGGCATTTTGGGGTTGTCTCAAGAGGCCTATATCAATAAAGTACTTGAAAGATTCAGGATGAAAGATTGTTCACCAAGTGTAATACCAATTGTGAAAGGTGACCGGTTTTGCTTGGACCAGTGCCCTAGGAATGACATTGAAAGAGAACAAATGAAGAATATTCCATATGCTTCAGCTGTTGGTAGCATTATGTATGCTCAGGTCTGTACTAGACCCGATATTGCATATGCGGTTGGAGTGTTAGGAAGATATCAGAGTAACCCAGGACTTGATCACTGGAAGGCTGCAAAGAAAGTGTTGAGATACCTTCAAGGTACTAAGGATTACATGCTTATGTTTAGACGGACTGAGAATCTTGAAATACTAGGTTATTCCGACTCCGACTATACGGGTTGCATAGATTCACGTAAATCCACATCAGGATATGTGTTTATGCTAGCTGATGGAGCTGTGTCATGGAGGAGTGTAAAACAAAACTTGACAGCTACTTATACTATGGAGGCTGAGTTCATATCTTGTTTTGAGGCTACCTCACATGGTGTTTGGTTGAAAAGTTTCATATCTGGGCTTAGAGTTGTTGACTCTATTTGTAGGCCGCTAAGAATGTATTGTGAAAATTCAACTGCTGTGTTTATGGCTAAGAATAATAAAAGTGGAAGTCGAAGTAAACACATCGACATAAAGTATCTAGCCATAAAGGAGCGTGTTCAGGAAAAAAAAGTGATCATTGAATACATTGGCACAGAGTTGATGATTGCAGATCCCTTGACTAAAGGCATGCCAATTAAGACTTTCAAGGATCATATAGTGAGAATGGGACTTGGTTCCATCATGTAGTACATTCATTAAGTTTTTGTAAGAAACTTTAATTAGGTTGGATATTTTTTCATTTGGATTTATGCGCATATTTATAAAGTAATGTTGAGAAATATCATTTTTGTTTGAACCTGGAGTAAACGTGGGGTTTACTCATTAAGTTAAATGTGTGTGGTGTGAGTGACTTGATATATTGTGATACATGGAAGATTAATTCTTGCACTAAGAGAATTCGTCGCCATGATCCATATGTTGTGTCTCTTGTTAAATGGACCAAGTGGGAGAATGTAAGATATTTTCATAAATCAAATAAGTATTATATTAATATTTAATTAAGTTATTTTATGGAAATTAAGTTGGTCCATTGTATGGTGGAATTTACCTAGGATTTTGTTTCCACTATTGTCTCCCATAAGTTACCACTCACAATTTAGGAAACTGTCCCGTTGACTCTTTGATGGCAAGAATCTATATAAGGGGAACATATTTATTCTGATTAAGGTTCACCAAAGTCTACCTCATTAAGAAAATACACCATCTAAATTGTGAGGCTGAGGGTTTGGAAGCCAAGTCAGATTTGGGGCATAAGGAATTGGGGTATTCATTAAGATGGATCAATTATTTCAAGCAATGACTGGAGGTAAGTAATCGATCTCTTTTATCACTTCCGCATTCAGTTTATACATGTTCATTATGAGACTAGAACATGTTATTTTTAGACTATAAAACTTACAAGAAATACAAGTTGATGAAGGTTTTGAAGAAAATGCTCATTCAGCTCACAAAGTCCATGTCAAACACGAAGTCGTTCTAAAATACAAGCAATGGATGTTTTCTAAAATCAATTACATTCGATGGCCCATACTTGTTAAAGCTGCGATTATTCAAGTATACGATTCTATATGGGGATGCTCGAATATACGGAGGCCGTGGATTGTGAGCTACAAGCCTACAACTCTACAAGCAAACTGTGTCTTCAACAATGCTTGCTCCTTGTTTTAGTGGGAAAGGAACGTCGAAATTGAGGTTTAATTGATTGATTTGGGATTTGATTTGGGGGTTTATGGTTATTCCCATAGACTGTAAACATGAGAGTCAATTTAGGATTTAATTTCTAATTTGGGGATTTGTCCATTAAGTGAGATGAGAGAATGGATGGGTGTGTTTGTTGGACGGTAGTGTTATGGGTAAGATAAGCGTAGTTTAGTTATATTGCAAAAGTTTACGTCGCAATATCGTATATAGAACGAGTTTTATGAAAACCGTTAGCCTAATCGATATTAGGGGTAATTTTTAGGATTAAGTGATATTTATGGGGGTTATTTGTAAAAATGGACTTAAAACGGGGTTATTTGTAAAAAACGGTACATAAAAGGGGGTTATATACAAAATTCACTAATAATAATTGTACTTGTATAATAATAATAATATAATAAGTCATAGTTTCCTTATACCGCTCTATAAGACCTACCTTATCACTATAAATAGATGGCATGACCTAATAAGAAAACTAATTTTCACTTAAAGACATAATATCACATAAAAGAAAGAGAGAGTGAATAAGAAGGAGAAAAGCAATGGAATTTATCGTCTTTTATCGTCTCAAGGTAATATTTTAAGACCTTCTCATGTATAAACTTTGCTTTGTTATAACTCGTTAATTAGACTGCCTTAGGACTAGCTAAGACCACGACCTTGACCGTGGACCACTAAGGACTGACCGTATCCTCTGTTGACCACCATTGACCGAGGGGAGAAGGGTGTTTGCAGGGGTTTTTACGTGGTGGGTGTGGGTGTTGTCTTAAACGTTTTATATATTATATTGAACCCATATGCAATCATGATTGACCTCGGTTGGGTTAGGATCGTTCCTAGGGTTGCGTCGACCACCATGGGTGGGCATGGTGGGTATAGGTGGTGACTTGCGCGGTGGTTGACGGTTTTTCGCGAGAAACAGAGGAAGGTATGGATGTTGTTGCAGTCGGGTTTAAGGAGGGAGTCGTGGCTGCGGTAGTTGGGTCGAGGAGATGAGGGAACCACCCTGGAACCACCGTGGGTCAGTGGTGAAGACGGTGGTGGGGTATTGGGATTGGTTGGTGGTTAAGTTGGTGTTTATTAGTGGGTTGAAGGGGTATGCTGCTGGGTTCAGTTAGGGCATGGTTATGGCAGTGGTGTGGTGTAGTGCTGCTGGTGATAGGTGGCGGTTAGGTTGCAGGTGGTGGTGGTGGTAGTGGCGAATGTTGGTGGTGGTCGTGAATAGCTGTTTAATCGTGAGTTATTTAGGTTGCGTCGAGTTCGGATTCGTATATTGTGGTATCGTGAATTAGGGCGTGGATTGGTGACCACATATGGTGGCTAGGAGTTTAGTTTGGACCGTGGCTGGACTGCCGGCAGTGGAGGCTCTCAGTGATGATGATGATGGCAGGTCATGGTGGTTGTCGGGAAAGGGTTGGTACATAGTTGAAGGTAGGTCTTACGGGTTTAGGATTGGGATTTAAAGAGAGGTGTTTGGTGTAGTAATACACATGAGTGACTTCTATTATTTTATTATTGTTGTTGATTATTCTTAGACGGGTTTTTTTTAAGACGGGTTTATAATTATTTAGTTACGTAATAATATAATTAATGTAACTAGTTTATAATTAGTTATATAATTAGAATAGTTAGTAATTGTTATTATTTATAGGTGATGGAATTGGTTGAACGGATTTATTGAAGAATAATACTTCTAGTACATTACTTTAATTCGGATTGCTCTATTTGGAGTGCTTGCTCTCGAGGTAGGATAACTACTCAACTGGTTGTTATTGTTGTATCTCATATGAGTATTATGGCGGGAAGTATACTTGTTATATCGTTATGGTTGAGTATTGTGGATTATATCCGGCTGATTATTAGTATTGTTCGTTGCATTCATATAAGAATGACATTTACATTAGTTATCAGATTTATTCTGGCATACATTATTTATAGTAATGTATAGTGGTTATCAGATTTATTCTGGTAGACGATAATAATCGTGAATTCTCGAGGCAGGCCCCAAGCTGGTTCTGCAGACCGTTTGGTGGATATTTATAAACTGTGTGTTGAGGCAGACATTACTTTATATTAATGTAGTGTGTTTTCTCACCTTCGGGTTGAGGCTGCCCCGGCCAGGGATTGGGGGGATGAATAGTGTTGCAAGTGATGAACTCGGCTGAATGGTTCTATTAAGACCTATCATGCATATTCATATTGTTAATGTCATCTACTGTTGTTAGTTATTCTACTCAACCTCGTGGTTGACCGTGTATTCGTGAACACCTGTGATGAACCATAATGGGGAGCATATTTGCAGGTGCTTAAGATTAGATGACTTGGGAGCTTATGGGGATGCGTTAGGACTCGGTCAGTAGTCTACCTAGAAGTCTAGATCATATAGTTTATTAATCACTTTAATTATTTCCGCTGCGAGTTGTAATTATTTTATATTAAGTTTTAGTTTGATTAAGATGTAATAAACATGTAATCGTTAAATTTTATTTAAAGTAATTTGGTTGTTGTACTTTGTTATTCACTACCTCGGGAAACCGAGATGGTAACGCTCTCATTTACTTGGGATGTCTAGCTAAAGACTCCTAAATAAATGGAGGTGTTACAAGGGGGGATGTTAAGACATTTTATAGGTGTATTTATTTTAATTTTATAAGCTTAAAAATTTTAAGAGAGTATCAATTTGTTGGTATTTTGACCATAATTATTAAACATGGTATATTGTTTGTGAATAATCATAGGCATTAAAATAAATAAAATTAAAGTAAAATTTAACCACCCACTACTAGCGGACCGTGCAGTAAACCTGATAAACGAGTCAATCTACTCGTGTCGGGTAAATTCATTGTCGGGTTTTCAAGAACTCGGGTAGGTTGTTTTTAAGTTGTTTGAAAATAACGATCAATTTTCAATAATAAATATTCAGGTTAGTTGAATAAGTTCGGATCAATTCAGGTTAGATTTGGGTCTCTAATCTAGGTTAGACTGAGTCGTTTGAGTCAGGTCAATTTTGACAGGTATAATGTGCAACATCGTCGTTACTGGCCATTGATGACAACCGCTAAAACCAATTATACTAAGTTATAGCACTAAAACTTGGGAAAAACGACGGTCTTTCAATAAGTTATTGAGAGACCACTATTCCGTACCTTTTTATTTGTATTTCGTGACCCTTTTGTTGTTGATCGTGACATAGTAATTTCGTACCTATTTACATAATAAATGTACCAATTTTATCTTTAACCGAGATTTATACATATTTTAATTTCTTTAGTATCAATTTTTTTTAAAATTGTAAAATAATCTCTCAATAAACTTATTTAGAGAGGCCCGCAAGGATGGAGTTTAGTGGTTAAAACTTGGGTGAAATTCATAGGAGACCCAGGTTCAAGCCTCCCCATGAACAAATCTTGTGGAACATTTTTGGCCTGAGTCCATGCCTAATAGACTTCAAGTCTGTCAGCCTCGGGTGGTTTACCTGGTATACGTGATTTGCAGGCTATCACGTATACCCGCGGGTTTACACAGTGCGCACCGAAGGTAGCGGTTGTGGGTTCCCTCATTACCAAAAGAAAAAAAAATTATTGAGAGAGTGTCTCTCTCTATATATAGATGACCACCATCACCATATTACTAAGGATGAATAACAACCAACACGGTTTATCACTTAGGTTTTAACTGATTTTCAAAGTAAAATAAAATGAATAAACAATCTTATATAAATTGTTGTTACATTATCATAAATTAATTTAATTATTGACGGGTAAATAATTAAATATTAATCGGGTGTGAAGCAAATTATTCTCACTTCTCACTAACAATAACAAGTGTAATATTTAACATCCATATTCACATAGTCACACGGAAAAATTACAAATAACCACCATGTATTTGAGTATTTTTAAAAATAACCATCTCGTATTTCTGTTTTTACAAATAACCCCCAGACTTTTATGTATATTCCCCAATCACCACCGTATATTTGATCCGAGACTCGTTTTTCATTTTTTCTTACTCTTTAATGAACGATTTATCTAAAATACCCATATTATCCCCCATGTATTTAAACAATACTGCAACACATCCCTAATTCCTTTCTCTCCAAATCATCCCCAATCCTTAAATCCCCAAATTTATGTGAAATAATTCTCAAATCCCAAGTCATTTCTTCAAAGTAGTTAATCACTTCTAACAACCTTATGTATAACAACTCTTTTTCATGTCCCCTTATGGTGGTTTCTTATCTCTAAACTTGGACCTGGGATCAAATCGATTGAGATTTTATAACATCTGTAAATAAAAACTCCACATTTTGCACGCTTCTTAATTACTTAATCATAATCAAGATTCCACTGAACAAAACCCCCAAAACAAGTTCACTTATTTTTGTTAGTTATTATTTTGTTTGAACTAGTCGTAGTGTCTTTCATTATTTCTGTTGGCAGAGTCCTAGTCTTTAGGGAAGTTCTATTCTTTAGGGAGTCCAATATTCTAATTCCTAGTCTTTCTATTTGTTGCTAATTAGCTGTGATATCAGTTATGTGTAAGGCTATTTATAGCCCTCTAGTTTGATGAATAAAGTATTCCTTTCCACAAAACATATTTCTCTGTATCAAAGTATTAGATACCTTACATTTGGTATCCGAGCGAGGTTGTGAGTTTGAGTGAAAAAAAAAAAAGCCATGTCATCCTCTGAAAAATTTGTGCAGCCATCAATTCCAAAGTTCGATGGTCACTATGATTTTTGGTCGATGACTATGGAAAATTTTTTGAGGAGCAAGGAGATGTGGAGTTTGGTGGAGGAAGGAATTCCTGCTGCATCAGTTGGAACATCACCTGCGAGTGAGGCGCAGCGGAAGTTAGTAGAAGAAGCCAAGCTCAAGGATCTAAAAGTAAAGAATTATCTCTTTCAGTCCATTGACAGAGAGATTCTGGAAACGATCCTTGACAAGAAAACGTCAAAGTCTATCTAGGAGTCCATGAAGCAAAAATACCAGGGGTCCACAAAGGTGAAAAGGGCACAACTTCAAGCATTGAGAAAGGAGTTTGAGTTTCTTGCCATGAAACAAGGAGAAAAGGTGGATGTATTTTTGGGATGAACTTTGGCTGTGGTAAACAAGATGAAGTCAAATGGTGAGACGATGGAGCAAAGTACAGTGGTAAGTAAGGTACTTAGATCTCTGACTAGCAAATTTGATTATGTTGTTTGCTCAATAGAGGAGTCAAATGATTTAAGTACTTTGAGCATTGATGAACTTCATGGGAGCCTTCTTATTCATGAACAAAGAATGCAGGGCTCCCAAGAGGAAGAGCATGTATTAAAAGTAGTACATGATGATAGGACAACTAGAGGAAGGGGTCGAGGTATGAATAGAGGAGGTCGTGGCAGGGGTAGAGGGAGACAACCTGTCAACAAATCTCTTATTGAGTGTTACTATTGTCACAATTTGGGACACTTTCAATATGAGTGTCCTAATTGGGATAAGAAAGCAAATTATGTTGAAGAAGAGGAGGAGCTTTTATTGATGGCGTATGAAGTGCCTCATCAAAAGAAGCAAGAAGAAGTGTGGTTTCTGGATTCGGGTTGCAGCAACCATATGACGGGAAACAAGGAATGGTTCTCTGATATGGAAGAAAATTTCTCTCGGACAGTGAAGCTCGGGAATGATACAAAAATGGCAGTTGTCGCAAAAGGAAGCATAAGAATGAAAATAAATGGCTTAATTCAGGTAATCTCTGATGTTTATTATATTCCAGAGCTTAAGAACAATTTATTAAGCTTAGGACAATTACAAGAAAAGGGATTAGCTATCTTAATTCAGAATGGAGCTTGTAAGGTATTTCATCCTAGTAGGGGATTGATTATGCAAACCAATATGAGTGCCAACAGGATGTTTAGTGTGTCAGTGTCACTGCCACAAAATAAATCTATGTGTTTGCAAACTGAGGTTGTGTCGGAAAAAGAAGCACATATGTGGCATTGTCGATTCGGGCATTTAAATCATAAGGGGCTTAGAACACTGTCCTATAAAAAAATGGTAATTGGGTTACCACTTTTGAAACCGTCTAAAGAAATATGTGCAACTTGCTTGATGGGAAAACAACACAGGGAGCCCATTCCAAAAAGGAGTTTATGGAGAGCATCTAAGCCACTTGAACTGGTGCATTCAGATATTTGCGGCCCTATCAAACCCGCTTCACAGAGTGATAAGAGGTATATCTTAAGTTTTATTGATGATTTTACACGTAAAACTTGAGTTTATTTCTTAAATCAAAAGTCAGAAGTATTTGTAAGTTTCAAAAATTACAAAGCTTGTGTTGAAAAAGAAGTTGGTGAATATATATCTTGTTTAAGAACAGATAGAGGTGGGGAGTTCACCTCAAATGAGTTTACAGATTTTTGTGCCTCACAAGGTATTAAAAGACAATTGACAGCGGCTTTCACACCCCAACAAAACGGGGTTGCTGAAAGAAAGAACCGAACAATCATGAATTCTGTCCGTTCTATGTTAATTGAGAAAAATGTTCCAAAAGTTTTCTGGTCTGAGGCTTTACGTTGGTGTGTTCATGTTATGAATCGATGTCCGACGACGGCGGTAGCAAGTAAGACTCCAGAAGAGGCATGGAGTGGAAATAAACCATTGGTGGAGTATTTTCGTATTTTCGGATGTGTAGCTCATGTACACATTCCAGATCAGAAGAGGAGTAAGTTGGATGATAAAAGCAAGAAATGTGTTTTCTTGGGGGTCAGTGATGAGTCAAAGGCATGGAGGCTATACGAACCAATCTCAACAAAGGTTATTATTAGTAAAGATGTTGTGTTTGAAGAAGACAAAACCTGGGATTGGGGAAGAACCGAAGAAGAAATTAATCAAGATATATTGGAATAGGAAGATGAAGATGAAATTAATGAAGAAGTAGCTCATGAATTTCAATCCAATAATTCAAGTAATAGCAGTTCAGGCAGTCCAAGCAACTCAGGGAGTGCGGTTACTTCGACGCCAAATCAGTCAACTCCTGATGATGGTGAATTGGATCAAACGGCTGATGGTGGTAGATTGACTCAAGGGAGGGGTTTTCGAGAAAGACGGAGACCAAGTTGGATGGATGATTATGTGGCAGGCGAAGAATTTTCCGAAGATGAAAATCTGAATGCTATGATGGTCATTGAGGATGATCCTATTTTATTTGAAGAAGCAGCAAAGAGCAAGAAATGGAGGGATGCAATGACGGCAGAAATTCAATCCATTGAGAAAAATCAAACTTGGGAACTCGTTTCGGCACCGAGGGGAATCAAACCTATTGGTGTTAAATGGGTATTCAAAACCAAGCTTGACGAAAATGGTGATGTTGAGAAATATAAAGCAAGGCTGGTAGCGAAAGGGTATGCACAACAACATGGAATTAATTATACGAAAGTATTTGCTTCGGTAGCTCGACTCGACACAGTCCGTGCAATTCTTGCTGTAGCTTCTCATTTCAGTTGGGAAGTTTTTCAACTTGATGTGAAAATTGCTTTTCTTCTTGGAGAGCTCAAGGAAGAAGTCTATGTGCTACAACCAGAGGGTTTTGTAAAAGAAGGAGAAGAAGAGAAAGTTTACAAGTTAAAAAAGGCACTCTATGGTCTTAAACAGGCGCCAAGAGCTTGGTACAGCAAAATCGAAGCTTACTTTGTTCGGGAAAATTTTGAGAGATGTCCAAGTGAGCACACACTATTCACAAAATCCAAAGGAGGTCAGCTATTGATTGTAAGTCTTTATGTTGATGACTTAATTTTTACCGGTAATGATAGAACCATGTGTGATGAGTTTAAGAGATCAATGATGGCTGAATTTGATATGTCTGACTTGGGAAAAATGAAACATTTTCTCAGAATAGAAGTGAAACAGTATCCGAATGGGATTTTTATTTGTCAAAGAAGATATGCCAGGGATGTATTAAAAAGGTTTGGCATGGAGAATAGTAATGCTGTAAAAAATCCTATTGTTCCGGGTACAAAGTTGGGCAAAGATGAGCGTGAGGCTAGAGTTGATGACTCAAGATTCAAGCAAGTGGTCGGAAGTCTTATGTATTTAACTGTAACCAGACCCGACTTAATGTATGTTATTAGTCTAATAAGTCGGTTCATGGCTAATCCTACTATGCCCTATTGGCTTGCAGCAAAAAGAATTTTGCGGTACGTAAAAGGTACGACAGATCTTGGGATTTTCTATAGAAAAGGGGGGAATAATTTGAAGCTGATGGCGTTCACTGATAGTGATTATGCGAGTGATTTAAATGACCGCAGAAGCACTTCGGGGTACACTTTCATGTTTGGGTCTGGTGCTATTTCTTGGGCTTCAAAGAAGCAGCCGGTAGTTGCACTCTCAACTACGGAAGCGGAATATATAGCAGCAGCCTTGTGCGCTTGTCAATGTATTTGGCTGAGGCGGATCTTAAAATCCATTAAGGTTGAAGAAAAAAGTGACACTGTGATTATGTGCGATAACAGCTCTACTATCCAACTGTCCAAAAATCCTGTATTTCATGGGAAGAGCAAACATATAGATGTGAAATTTCATTTTCTCAGAGATTTGGTGAATGACGGAGTCGTCAAGTTGAATTATTGCACTTCTGAAAGTCAAATTGCAGATATTATGACGAAACCGTTGAAGTTGGAGCAGTTTGAAAAGCTCCGAAGCATGCTTGGTGTGATTAATGTTGCTGATATAAGCTAAAACCCTTATTAGCTTAAGGGAGGGAATGTTAGTTATTATTTTGTTTGAACTAGTCGTAGTGTCTTTCATTATTTCTGTTGGCAGAGTCCTAGTCTTTAGGGAAGTTCTATTCTTTAGGGAGTCCAATATTCTAATTCCTAGTCTTTCTATTTGTTGCTAATTAGCCGTGATATCAGTTATGTGTAAGGCTATTTATAGCCCTCTAGTTTGATGAATAAAGTATTCCTTTCCACAAAACATATTTCTCTGTATCAAAGTATTAGATACCTTACAATTTTTTCATTAATCCTCTTGAGCATTGCACAAAAATCTCAAAAAAAGTTGAGTTTTAATCATCTGGATATTGCATAAAACACTGAAATTGTGGTTTTTTAAAACTGGGTATTGCAAAAAAAAGCATAAAGTTTCAATTTTTATTCCGAAAATATTGAAAAATATTAAGATAAAAATGGGGAAGGTTTTGGAGGGATAGTCAGTGAAGCATTTACTAATGAAAATGGCGTTAGTAGCTTTTTTTTTTTTTTTTTTTTTTTGACAGCCGTAAAGAAAAGTTTCACAGTCTCATGGCCTGGCGGGCCAGTCCATGCGCTATGGAATTTACATGTCTTGGAATGAAATTGATACATAAACAATGAAAGAAGCCGAAGTTGCCCCTTAAATCTGTCATGATTTCGGTCAGTAAATGATCTTCTTTTTCCACTTCTGCCACTTCCTTGATAAGTTGAAGACAATCCGACGAAATCTCCAGATGGAGAATACCCTCAGAGACTGCCCAAAGTATAACATCTCTCATACCCAAAGCCTCCGCTTGTAGAGCTGATTCCGCTCTAGTTTTCACACTTCGTCGCACAATTTCTTGTCCTCCCGGGTCAATAGCCACCCACCCAAGAGCCGCCCTATATGTCCGATTCCAACTAGCATCCACTTTAACTCTGATCGATCTACAGTGGTCCTGCCTACCAACAAGATAAAAAGGATATCCATCCTTTAACCTCCACTTCACCGTATCCATCCTCCCTTCAGAGAATCCCCTCCCATCTGCTCCAAGCAGTCCTCTATCAACCTGATCATGGAGAACCCTAATATTCTCTCCAATATGGTCATAGAAAAGATCCATAGTGTTTTGCCAATTCAGCTCCATCCCGTCAAATTTGACTCTGTTCCGAAGATTCCAAAGTCCCCATAAAACAGCGACAAACATAATTACCCTCTTTTCACCCCCCTCCTTGCCAGAGAGTAATTTTATCCAATCAATAATCCAGTCCGTGGCGTTTAAGGATCCAACACTATCCACTCTGATCCCCAGATCTGATCCTGCCCAAATCCTTCTTGTACATTCACAGTCCCGAAACAGATGCTCCACTGTTTCCAAGTTTTGACTAGAAGTCCCACACATTCCGCAGTAGATATCCATGTCCAGTTTTCTTCTCAGAAACTCCATTCCAATCGGCAGGGTATTGGTCATGATTCTCCACACAAGGATCTTCCATGTATTTGGAATAGGCATGTGCCATAGTCGCTTCCGACAGAAATCCTTCCCCCGATCCCCAATCCTCGAGGTATCCTTAGATGAGCCCCTCCGCAGGATATAATCATCAAACAGTAGCCCATACCCACTCTTAACTGTATAACTCCCATCCTTAGTGAGTGGCCAATAAACCTTGTCAGCTCGCCCTGGATCCTTTAACTGCATTGCCAGTATTCTTTCTGAATATTCTTCCTTAAACAGTGCGCGGACAAATTGCTCATGCCACATACCATTTGGCATGAGGAGTTGCCGCACCTGCAGATTTGCAAGATGTGTCTCACTATTGTCCAGCCAACAATCATTTGGTTCCTGTAACACCCCCATACTCCAAGTGCCTTACCAGGACCACTCAGGTATAAGGATGCTACCATCTCGGTTACCCGAGGCATGATAATCATATGACAATGAAGAAACATACTTTATTAAATAAGTTTAAGTGATTACATTACAAAACCAACTGTAAGCAAAATACAACTGTTCTCAAACTATAAACCAACTGAAAGGGACTGTTCTAATAAACACAGCGGAAGACTAAAGACTCTGATATGTGATGACTCCATCCCCAGCTAGATCCCACGCGTATCCAAGATATACCGCAAGCAATCGCTCACCACCCCGAATGGATCACCACAGTTTTTAAAACATTTAAACGGGGTCAGTACTAATCACACAACTTATATATATATCAACAGTAAGATACACAGACAGCTTAACCATCACACATACACACAACTACTCCAATCCCATCAATCTCAATCACCGACTGTCCACTGGACCAGCCCTGCCAGTGGGGGACCGCAGTCGTTCCCACCTAAGCCCCGCTCATCATACCGAGCGATAACCCTGTCCCATTAATGTGCACATCCCCTTCCGTGGCGGGTTCCACGAAGGGCGAAACTAGGGCGTGAAGTCACTCCCGCAAGTGACCCCACTCAGCCGAGAACGCATCTCGAGAACCATCAACAAACACAACCACAATCACAATCACAATCACAATCATCATATCAAACAACTAACTACAGACATCACCAATATCCCATTATGGGACTAATACCGAGTAGGAAATCCTACCCGGAAAGCATAATTATCGACGGTCTCTACAAATTTTGTATCAAAAAGGCTCTTCTACAAAACCTCCTCCTATCATACAAACATACAAACACTACCGAATCACAATCTACACAAAAACCCCCAAATCCCTAAATTAGGGTTTCATCAATCTTAACAAAACATTATAGAAATTATATTAAAAGCTTACCCTCGACGCAAGGAATCCAACGACACGAACTACGATACAAACTGACCGTCTGAACTCCGGGAATTGTCAAGAACGCGATTAGGAAGAAGAACTAGTTGCTTTCTCTCTTAAACAGGTTTTAGGTTTTGTAAAAAGTTATTTAAAACAATTACGAATATGTTTAAATACCTTAATCGCGTAATTAACAAAACCCGAGAAAACTCCCAGTAAATAGGACACTCGATCGAGTACCCAAGGTACTCGATCGAGTACCCCTTACTCGATCGAGTGCCTAAGGCTACTTGATAGAGTACCCCCTTACTCTATCGAGTACCTAAGGCTACTTGATAGAGTACCCCCTTACTCTATCGAGTACCTAAGGCTACTTGATAGAGTACCCTACAGGTCAGAAACTTTTCTAAAACGCAACTTACCCTTACTCGACAGAGTAAGGCCTACTCGATAGAGTACCCCCAAGACTATAAATACGGAGTATTACGGTCTTCCCTCCTTAAAAAGAACTTCGTCCCCGAAGTTCAACCCATACTCAAAAACAACCATACTAACTCGACCGGACACAACAACATAACTAAGAACTCAACAACTCGACCAAACATAAAACATGAACTCTTAACACCCACTCCACCAACTATGTTTACTTCCTTAACATGACTCACGATATCGTATCCACCACATATATATCTCTCACGACACCAACTTCATACATAACCAACCACCATCCACTAACACTGCTAGCTCCATAATATCATCCACTATCAAATCCAAAATCAAGACACTCCTAGACATCAAACGGAATGTTACATTCTACCACCCTTAAAAGGAACTTCGTCCTCGAAGTTTACTCGGACTCATAACATCATCCTTCAACCGTCAACACTATATAAAATATTCCCACACTCAAGCATCACACACTACTACAAGCACGGCCATGGCCTTTTATAAGTATTGTCCACAAAACAAATCCCTCCTTTACGCTACGCTAACACTCTACTTTCAATTATATTACCGCATGCACCACCATGAAACTCTCTTTTATTGCATCCTACTCCTCTTAAGACAAATGTTACGTCCTCGTAACTCACTAATACTAAACCCTTAGCTATATTATCTCATTATCCTCATCACCACCATATGTCAAAGATAACCGCCTATAACCTCATTTCCATAATCACTCCTATTTCTCAAGGCTCTCTTACTTCAACAGTTCTCATACTTCAAATCAATCTGCACACCCCTAACCTATACCATAAGGCTCGTAGCAAAATCACCATACTAACTCTCCATTATCGCTGCAAACCAACATACCTCGCTATGTAAAGCACTTATCTTCCAGAAGCATAACTCCCGATCCACACTCGTTACTTATACTCACACTAGATCCTCAAGTTCTTTCCTTCATTACCGCAAAACTCATACATAACTTAATATGACACTAATTCCCCCAACACCCTACACTCACTGTCCCAACAAAAGATTATGAACTACCTGCCGCTTTCAGATCATTACAACACATGTTCCACGAATCATTTTCCATTACCATGTCTACTAAAGCCTTATCTAGAACAAGATCAAAATTATCAGAACAACCTCCCACAACCGTGTCCCATCAATAGAACATCACTATACCATGACAACAACGAAAACATATTCAACTCTATTTCATATCATACTCTACCTCATTCTTAACTTAACCTGGTAAAGAAAACATCAATAAGCAAGACAACTGTCTACATGTTCAACCAAAACTCACAAAGAACAACAGCAAACAAAACAACAATCTATGTATAACTGGTATGCACTTTCGAAAACTCGTATCATAATCATCCCGCCTACTCCACCACAACCGGTGACGGCATCACAACACCGCCACCAACAGCCACACCACAATGCGAAAATACCCGCATCACAATACTAAATACCGTGCCCGGATCACCACCGGAGGCACCACAACCACATCGATAGACATCACAGCTACATACAATTCCATAAATACTGATTCGGAAATAACCTTTCGGACAAAAAAAAACTTACTCAAATCCACTTTACTCAATCACAACGCAACATATTATATGAATTAAACAGATAAGCATCTCATGAACATCATCTCTACCATTTCACGGAATACACACGTGTTATTAATACACATAAAATTATAACTAGCCATGTCAAATTAATCAAATTATTACCTTTTTGGATATCATTCAATTAAACTACCGTGTCCAACATATATATATTACAGAACATTCATAAAACAGCTTTATAATTATCACACCATACCACTTCTTGTGAGGTCAGAACCTCACACAAACATTTACACATATCATAGACCCGTAATCACAACCAACTAGTCAATCCTGACCACGTAAGTTACCACTCAACAAAGGTTACCTGTTGTCCGAGCTTAACTCGTATGCCCCTCATCACATTCTTCCATTCGCATCACCAAGCACCTTTCGCCATACATAACCATACAAAGCTAACACTCATTATGAGAAACCACCTCCTAAGACTATGTCTTATACTTCCTGACAACCATACTTTTATCAATTCCGTCTTTACAAAATCAGCCTCTTTAGAATTGCCACTTTTCTAATATACCCTTACCCTTAACCACTAGTCAAAGACCATAACACTACCACTTTGTCCAGGACATCAAACCTCTTCACTCATCTCTAAACATCATGATTTCTTTTCTATCTTTGGTTAACATCCCAAACAACGAACATCGAATCCATGAACAAAATTACCTCAACATTCTTCCCAATATTTTCCTTAATTGAATCATCATCCATTTCTCCACCAAAATCTCATATCATGTAGATATTCTACTAACTTCTTACTTTCCTTAATTTCTCGAAACTCATTATTAAACATGTTGTCCTGAAGCTCCCATATAACCATTAACTAACATCCTCATGATAATATCACACATTTCGATGATTCCTTACCTTTATATCACATAACTCCGGTGAATATTTTCCTCAGCTTACTTTTATCCTTCTTTTCTCTTTACACTCAATAATACCAATTAATAGTTCAACTCCTTATTCCTTCTAGCTAACTCTTTAGAAATCCAGTTACCCCTTCGTTGCTCCAAAACTCAAATTCCATTACTTTCTACCGACATCATCCCACTCTTTCTTACCATGGATCTTCTCTTATTATGCTATCACTCACACTTGCCAGTAATCTATCCATAGAATCAACGTTTAATGTTCAAACAATTGCATCTCCCTTTTTACATCTCTAGAAATCATAATTCATTTAATACCGTTAATTACCCAAGGAAATCACACAGTAGTTTCGTCTCTCGATAACACAAATTTCCAAACTCAGTCACTACCTGCAAATCCACGTCGCGACATGTCTCATTAAGTTCGCTATATTCCACTATTTCCAAACGACCTTTCATTACATATGTTCTTACTCAACACTATTTCTAACCATCTTCCTCCATAATTTATTATACATCTCAGGTTGCTACTATCCACATCCTTTCTTTCAATCTTTTCATTCTCACGTTCCTTAAACTTACATCATGCCTTGCCCACATTCACTTACATTTTCATTACTCAACATACAATCATGTCACTCATCTCGTCTCACACAACATGCTCTATGCCTCAATTAAGTCTTACTAATCCCAACACATATAAATCATGTCCTCCCCACCGAACTCATACTCATCATAGGTGCCACTCTTTACACCACAAAATTGGGTAACTTACGCGTCAAGACCAACATACATGTAAAACAATGCATAAAGAAGCAAAATAACGCCTTTGAATTAAACATAATATGCAACGAAGTCAAAAGATAAACATATGACCCAAAATAGGGGTCACTAGATCGAGTACAGGCCACTCGATCGAGTAAGGGACTTACTCGATCGAGTAGGTGAAGATCAGAAGCACGTAAAACAAATTACCAGGGCTACTCGATCGAGTAGCTAAGGTACTCGATCGAGTGCCCCCTTACTCGATCGAGTACCAAGGATACTCGATCGAGTACCCCAATTCTCAAGACTGTCCGCCAGTAAAACAGCCATAACTCACTCATTTCTTGGTCGTTTTGGGTGTGTGACCTATCGTTAGAATCGTAAAAGAACAAGCTATCACCTCCAATTGGAATCACATTAAAATCATTTACGCATCTCAAGTTATAACAGTTTAAAGACAACTTTGCTGTAATCAGACGACATAATTATTTGATTTTTACTTCCAAACAACTTAAACAACAACCAAGTTAAACGAAAACAACCCAAAACTCATAAAACCAGTATTCATAATCATATGTTACTATTTTCAAAAGCCAAACAACAACATTCATCATGCACTTAGCTTATCTAACTTGCCAATTATGACTTACCCACATGTTTTTATTCTATCACTTTTCGTAAACAAAATCACAAATACATGACATCAAGTCCCCTATTCAAATGTTACTACCACGATGATTCATCTTTTCCACTAATTCATCCATCATACCACATATTTATCCACCATATACGTTCAACATATTCACCCAGCACATGTTCAATTCATACTCCTAACCTTCTGTACTTTTACTCAACACGACAACAACAACAACATGTATACTTACACATCGCTTTATATATATATATAGACGAAACACTTTTCCTTGCGTAATTATAACATGTCAAATTACATGTATCAATAATTATACTTTCATGCTTTACAATCAACCAACATACAATTCACGTCATTATCATCTTTCATCCATCAATTCATACAACATACTACTACATAAATACACACAAAGACACAATAAGCACATAACGATCCCGACACATATCCCATGGTGACCGGTTCAAAATTGTAGGGCGAGTTCGCGACTTTAGGACGTCTCCCAAGTCTTTGCATTAGCTCCTACAACCTTTACCCGGGTTCATTTTAATTGACTCCCTAGATTCATTAGATTCATTGGTTACAGGTTTCAGGATCGTCGCTCTGATACCATTTGTAACACCCCCATACTCCAAGTGCCTTACCAGGACCACTCAGGTATAAGGATGCTACCATCTCGGTTACCCGAGGCATGATAATCATATGACAATGAAGAAACATACTTTATTAAATAAGTTTAAGTGATTACATTACAAAACCAACTGTAAGCAAAATACAACTGTTCTCAAACTATAAACCAACTGAAAGGGACTGTTCTAATAAACACAACGGAAGACTAAAGACTCTGATATGTGATGACTCCATCCCCAGCTAGATCCCACGCGTATCCAAGATATACCGCTAAAGCAATCGCTCACCACCCCGAATGGATCACCACAGTTTTTAAAACATTTAAACGGGTCAGTACTAATCACACAACTTATATATATCAACAAGAAGATACACAGATGACTTAACCATCACACATACACACAACTACTCCAATCCCATCAATCTCAATCACCGATCGTCCACTTTGGACCGCCTCCCGATGGGGGACCGCATCGTTCCCACCTAAGCCCCGCTCATCATACCGAGCGATAACCCCGTCCCATTAATGTGCACATCCCCTCCGTGGCGGGTTCCACGGAGGGCGAAACTAGGGCGTGAAGCCACTCCCGCAAGTGACCCCACTCAGCCGAGAACGCATCTCGAGAACCATCAACAAACACAACCACAATCACAATCACAATCACAATCATCATATCAAACAACTAACTACAGCACATCACCAATATCCCATTATGGGACTAATACTGAGTAGGAAATCCTACCTGGAAAGCATAATTATCAGACGGTCTCTACAGCTGTATCAAAAAGGCTCTTCTACAAAACCTCCTCCTATCATACAAACATACAAACACTACCGAATCACAATCTACACAAAAACCCCCAAATCCCTAAATTAGGGTTTCATCAATCTTAACAAAACATTATAGAAATTATATTAAAAGCTTACCCTCGACGCAAGGAATCCAACGACACGAACTACGATACAAACTAACCGTCTGAACTCCGGGAATTGTCAAGAACGCGATTAGGAAGAAGAACTAGTTGCTTTCTCTCTTAAACAGGTTTTAGGTTTTGTAAAAAGTGATTTAAAACAATTACGAATATGTTTAAATACCTTAATCGCGTAATTAACAAAACCCGAGAAAACTCCCCCGTAAAACCGGACACTCGATCGAGTACCCAAGGTACTCGATCGAGTACCCCCTTACTCGATCGAGTGCCTAAGGCTACTTGATAGAGTACCCCCTTACTCTATCGAGTACCTAAGGCTACTTGATAGAGTACCCCCTTACTCTATCGAGTACCTAAGGCTACTTGATAGAGTACCCCCTTACTCTATCGAGTACCTAAGGCTACTTGATAGAGTACCCTCAGTCGAAACTTTTCTAAAAACGCAACTTACCCTTACTCGACAGAGTAAGGCCTACTCGATAGAGTACCCCCAAGACTATAAATACGGAGTATTACAGTCTTCCCTCCTTAAAAAGAACTTCGTCCCCGAAGTTCAACCCATACTCTAAAAACAACCATACTAACTCGACCCAGACACAACAACATAACTAAGAACTCAACAACTCGACCAAACATAAAACATGAACTCTTAACACCCACTCCACCAACTATGTTTACTTCCTTAACATGACTCACGATATCGTATCCACCACATATATATCTCTCACGACACCAACTTCATACATAACCAACCACCATCCACTAACACTGCTAGCTCCATAATATCATCCACTATCAAATCCAAAATCAAGACACTCCTAGACATCAAACGGAATGTTACAGTTCCGGCCTAGATCCCCCAACCCATCTAGCCAACCAAACATTGAGCGAAGAGTTCCTACTAGGCTTCCACCCAACATTTTCCTGAATCATGCGAAGACCGTGCTTAATACTGCGTACCCCCCACGACATGCCGGAATCCTTTGTTAGCCGACTGCTGAACGAGAAGGTATCTGTCCCAAACACCTTGAAGCGAAATATCCTGCAAAACAAGGAGGTGTCGCCAGATACTAACCTCCAACCATGCTTGGCCAAAAGAGCTTGATTTAAACACGCCACATTACGGATCCCTAATCCCCCTCTACTTTTGGGGAAACTTAGAAAATTTTTACTGCACCAGTGGATATTCTTCCCCAATTTACATCCCGTCCACCAAAATTGCGACAAAAGAGAGTTAATCTTGGTTGCCACACTTACCGGAATTTTGAAAACCGATAGAAAGTAATTTGAGAGGTTTGATAGGACAGATGAAATTAGAGTAAGCCGTCCCGCTGGTGATAGGAAAATCCCATTCCAAGAGGAAATCCGTTTAGTAATGTATGGTTGGTGTTAAAAAAATGCAATTTTGGAACATAGGAAATCTTTCTTGGATTGTGTAGAGGAGAAAGAGTTGAAAGATGTGGCTTTTTCTTCATCATCATCATCATCATCAATGGTTGTTGCAGATGATAAAGCTAATGCTTTTAATTGGGGATTGAGGGATGATTTGGGGGAAAAAGGGATAGGGATATGTAGTATTGTTTAAGTCTATGGGGGTAATATGGGTATTTTAGATAAATCGTTCATTAAAGATTCGGAAAATATAAAAAACGAGTCTCGGATCAAATATACGGTGGTGATTGGAGAGTATACGTGAAAGTCTGGGGGTTATTTGTAAAAACAGAAATATAAGGTGGTTATTTGTAAAAATACGCAAATACATGCTGGTTATTTGTAATTTTTCCTAGTCACACGGCATAGTTATAATGTAGAAAAAATAGATTACAAAAGATAATTTTCAAAAATGAAAGGTACATCGCAGAACTCGAAAAACATGTATACAATATAACCCATTAAAATCCCTTTTATCTAAATTGTGCAAATCGGTACAACATTTAAACTAGTGTGCAATTAGATCATTACATATTTTCGTTTATGTAGTCACTAGGAAAATCTTATGTGGTAGCAGAAAACTAAATGAACAATTCTATGCTGTACTCTCGATTTTTTCGATTTTCTATATGTACTCTTGACTTTTTAACAATCCATGGTGTAATCGTCTTTTTACCATTTCAATTACCCCATCAACCAACTCATCATCTACGTACTAACTCGCTAAATTACACATCACCATGTTTCAGTCAATTGTTATCATTTGCCTTTTACGTATTTGTCGTTGCACATTTCATTTCGTAAACATCTTTTCTAACAAAAATTATAAAATTTTAACTTCTTAACAAGAACCCTCATGATTAAAATTTATACCTCCCCTGTAAAGTTACAACGAAGGAGTGAAAAGCATCATTATCCCTTAAAAAGTGTTGATTTAGAAGAATTTATACCTCCCCTGTAACTGCAGAGCGCGTTGTCATCGCGAGGCATTTGATTTAAGTGCTGAAAGGCTCACATAATTAGTAAAATAGCCTCCCCATTTTACCTTAGGTGCTATCAACACCATCAAGACCTAGGTAGCACCAAAACGAACACGGATACGTGACACGATATCCCATGAAACTTAGGACACGGAACACGTTATTTAAATTTAATAAAATATATATTTTTTATTTATAAACATTCGATCTTATTTTTGTAAAAGTATTTGATATTAAATTTAAATAAGTGAAAGTAAAACTTGGCCTTGATTTGAACTCGTTTGCATTTCCTAGCGAAACCCGTATTCTAATTAATCTCTTTCGGTGACTCATTTCTTGTCTAAAGAACATCATTCACCCCAAATAATGTCCAAATAGCAAGGACACGGTCGGACACGTGCCAAAATACCATGGACACGCGTCAGACACGTGCCCTTAATAAAAGTAGAAAGTTAGACACGACTTTATAGGTGTCCGACACGTTTAGGCATGTATCCGACGAGTGTCGGTGTCAGACACGAGTCGACTAATTAAGATAAGTGTCCGTGTTAACTAGACCAAGACTAGAAGATATAAGAACAGTCGAACAAATTGTACGGCATTGAACAATCAATAAATCTGTTTTACGAGGTACATACTCGGGCACCTTTCTAATAACAAGAGGTGAAACTAAGCATGAAACGTATGTTGCTTTAGTACATCTTGCTTTAGACCATCTAAATCAGACCTCCACAAACCCTTCTTTCATTTTTCTTCTTAATTAGATCGGTTGATAATCCGTCTTAACTTAAGACAGTATTTGAGTATGTGATAAAAATATAAAATTAATGGTAACATGAAAAAGGAGGCCTTAGACGGTCTAGAGACATAATGCAAGTAATTGTAGAAGATGGAATTAAATTTAATGAATTTCAAGCAATATCTCATACCGGAACTCTCGTTTAAGACCGTTTAAGTTATTAAGACGACACGCTCAAAACCAATTTAAATAATAGTAACATGAAAAGAAGTTGTGAGAGGTCGTAACTTAAGACCGTCTTAAGCAAGACCTACGTTAGTTTATAGAACAACAAACAATGTCTTTAGACAGGCCAACGAGCAAGGCAACAATGTAGTGCAACTATTATTTCCTCGACGGCTCCTCAGTCGGAAAAGGTGAAACTAGGCTTGAAAAATATCTTGCAATATTAATCGTCTCATCGAACATGAAAAGCCTTTTGTATTGTGCAGGTTTAGTACTTATGTCCACTATCCCCAGCGTCTTACTGTCAAAATCCCATATCTCATCTTTGAATGGCCCTGTCACGAAAAACTTGCCAGTCCTCGTAAACCCGATTGTTTGAGAGTCATTGAGTGATATCAACCCCTTTGGAAGATCAATCGATTTCACTGTCGCAGTAGATTCAAATATATGTGTGTTATCAGAGTTGCTGTTACTCAAACACCCTCCCATGACTCCTAAGGAGGCCGAACCCTTAACTATGTCGAACGTCTCAACCCCCAAATCGAAGCTAACAATAACGTTACCATCTTGGGAATGAGAAGCAGTTCAATACAATGTCTCATTTATAAGCACTGGTAGATCAAAAAGAGTGAGAGCATCATGATCAAAATCAATATTTCTACACTTATTTTCTTTTAGAGAGAAGACGTGAACACTACTACGAGTATTACTTTTTTCCATATGGTCAACGACTTTCGACACTCGAACATATTTATAGTCATCAATAGAGGATGCATACCCAAATCCGCAAACAATATGAGCACGCACTATATATCCATCTGGTGCATATTTGTGCATTTTGCGGGTGGCCGGGTTCCATATAAATATATAATAAAATACTTTTTAATAGGCGGTGTTAAGCAAATCAACCCATTACAGCACCCTGTAAATTTAAGCTCGGTTTTCTCGGCCCAAAACTCGACATCTAGTTTAAGCAAATTATATTCAATATAACCAGAAATATGATGATCATCATTGTAAGTAAAAAGGTAACGATTATTACAACACTGGATAAACAAGGTGTTAATTGGAGCCGAAGGGCGAGACAAGGGAGATTTGATAAGGTGGGCATTGGCGAAATCAGAAGAAGAAAGAGTAGAGTACCATTGTTTTGAAACCGGCTTAAATCTAAGAATGGATTTAATGGGCAATCTTGCAAGTATCTCTAGAAATATCAAATCATCAGAAAGGTAGTTTTGTTGCGAATCAGTACTTGTTTCTTCTTAGCATTCGCCTCTTTGACGACTTCGTCTCCCATATTGAGGTAGCTCTAGGTTTGTTCATTTTACGCAAGGGTTGAGATTATTTTGCTAACATGGCCTTGTATAAATCGGCCTATATAATGACGGAAAGGTTAGGTTTCGGTAGAGTTTTTTTTTGGCAAAATCTACACTTTATGGATAGAGTAATTTTTGAATAAAAAATCTAGAATAATTTTTGGTAAAATATATTATGATGATTGGATTCGACTTTAGTATTCATTAAGTTTCTTATTTATTTAACTTGGTATACGAAACTAAGCTAGGAACATATCTTGAATTACTGGTATTAATTAACTAACTCTTTAAACCACAGAAACACTAGTACTCACCATTTACATTCCGTGTTGTCAGTACAACTCGATGAAATTAGAGTACGCAGTAAACATGAAACAATTGTTTTAAGATGTAGAGACGACAAATAGGGAAGCCAGCTATATTGTTCAAGGGGCCAGCCAGCCAGCCCACGTCGTCTGTTCGGCAATCTTTTATCTTCGTCGACTGCTATAAACTTCTTCTCATGTAGGTGCTCTTATATACAGAGTGTTTGACAAACCGGATTATACAGAAATTAGAAAAAGGTGAGATCAAAGGGCGGGAATACCTTACAAACAAGATGAAGTTGTACAATACGGAGTACAATCTAATAGCAAGCATATTTTAACGGGTCTAATGACATATTTCGATCAGCGGTTTTGCAAGCTACTTAATCCAAGTAAATAATGATGAATATAAATTACGTCAAGAAACTCGATTTTTCAGTACATCATAACAATGTCTTTATACTGGCCAAGGAGCATGCAAAGAGAATAATGGGTTAATCATACCACAGTGTACGGTCTCTATGATTCCGACACCTCCTCGATGGGAAAAGGTGAAACTAGGCTTGGAACATATCTTGCAATGTTAATCGGCTCATGAACATTTAAAAGTGTTGCGCATTGCATAGGTTTCATACTTGAGTCAACTAACAACAGCATTATATTCCCAAGTTGATCATTGGAAGTCCCCGTCATGAAAAAACTGCCAGTCCTCGTGTAGCCAATCATTTGAGACTCGATGTCTAATATAATCCCCTTCGGTAGATCAATAGATTTCTCTATTGTAGTAGTAGATCCCAACATTTGAATTTTTTTCAACTTTTCACCTCCATCTGTGCCATCATATTTGGACTCGATCAAACACGCTCCCATGACTCCTAGGTAGGAGAAGGCGGCCGAGTTCAACTTAATTATGTCAAACTTCTCTAACCCTAAATCAAAGCAAACAATTACAGAGCCGAGTTTACTATAACTAACCCAATATAAATTTTCATCAAGAAGCACTGATTTTCCATAAGGAAAAACAGCATGATGTTCAAATTCAATTTTTCTCCACTTGCTTTCCCTAAGAGAGAAGATATGAGCAATATTACTAAGTTTTTTCCTTCCCCATCCTAGTATTCGAACATATTTATAGTCATCATCAGAGGATGCATACCCAAATCCAGAAGCTACAAAAGGCCGATCAACATTATCATGAATACCCTTTAAATACCCATCTGACGGATATTTGTGCAGCTTGCGAGTAGCCGGGTTCCATAAAACGAAGTATTCACTAAAAGGTTTGCTTAAGCAGACCAAACCATTACAACATCCTGTAAGCTTAAGATAATCATTGACACCAAAGTCGACGTCTAGTTTAACCAAATTATCTTCTAAGTTACAAGGATTTTGATCATTATCATAAGAAAATAGGTAAAATTTCTTCCAATTCTCGATAAACAAAGTGTTTACCGGAGCAGAAGGGTGAGAGAAGGGGGATTTCATAAGATGAAAAGTAGCAAATTTGGAAGAAGAAAGAGTAGAGTACCATTGTTTCGAAACTGACTTAAATCGAAGAATTGATTTAACGGGTAATCTCATAAAAATTTCGTGAATGATAAGATCATAAGGGAGGTAACTTTTTTTATCAATAACTTGTTTCTCCTTAGCATAAATTGCCTGTTTGTCTCCCATATTTTCTTCGATCTCAAAACTTTGTAAAGGGAAGCAATGAAGTAAAGAGAGGAGGTATTGACTATGGTTGTGCTAGGGTTTGCTCGGAGTATAATTTAAATTTTACTGCGCAGAAGTTTAAGAAACTTTTTTTAACATTATTTAATAATAGTGAAAGATTTCACAATCAAAGGGCTATAGGCGACATGAAGAGAAGAAAGTAAAAGTGGCTTTACTGACCCGTTTATAACCTACTCCCTCCATTCAACTCCACTTTACAACTTTCTTTTATCACGTTTGCCAACGCAGCTTTTACACGATAAATATCATTAGCCGCGTATTTGCAAAAATTATAAAAGTTAAATATTTTTAATGTACTGTTAAAGACGAATCAAATAAGATCCCACATGAATATATTTTCACTTATGTATCGAGAGAAAATTGAAGTTGAATGTCCGCTTGTGAATAGTGCGCAAAATAGAAAGTTGTAAAGTGGAGTTGAATGGAGGGAGTAATTTTTTAACGTATTTGCTAAATCCCGCGCATAATTTTACTAAATACCGCGCACTTTGCTCTATTATTCCAATTCTACCCTTCATCTTAAAAACAAATTAAAAAAGTATTCTCCCCCATCTCCCTCGCAAAACTTAATCAATTCGTTAATAGTTCGATAATTATGGATCTTAATTCGCACATATCACGAGTAATTTGATTTTATTACTCTTTTTTTACTACTTTGATTTTTTTAATCTTTTTTTTTACCACATGTTATTGTGCTATTATTCTGGTGTTATTGTTATTCTGGTGTTATTGTGATGTTATTACGGCGTCACTTTGATTTTTTTTACTACTTTGATTTTTTTACTCTTTTTTTATCACGTGTTATTGTGAATTGTGATGTTATTCCGGTGTCACTTTGATTTTTTTTTTTTAATTATTTTGATATTTTTACTCTTTTTTTTCCCGTGTTATTGTGTTGTTATTGTAGTTTTATTCGTGTGTTATTGAAGTATTATTCTGGTGTATTGTTGTGTAACAATAGAATAACATATGGAGTACTACAAGAGTAGAGTAACCCCATAAATAAGAGTGACACAAGAATAACACAAGAGTAACAAACGTTAGATTACCTATAGAATAACACGTAAATTACTACAAGAGTAACACAAGAATAACACAAGAGTAACAATAGAATAACACGTCGGGTATTACAAGAGTAACACAGGAATCCATTGTTACTCTACTATTGTTGTCATATACGGAATATTATTTTACTATTAATTTATTTTTGTTACGTGTTACTCTATTGTTATCCTATCTATTAAAACGAAGCCAAGGATAAATTGATTTACCTATTTTTACTCCATGTTATGTCATTGTTATTTAATGTTACATTACTGTGTTATCATGCATTCATGCTACACCATGAAACCCCTAATGCAAGCATTAATTTGTTAAGCATTCTTGTTACAATAGTGTTATTATTATGTGTTTTTCTGCGTTACACCATGTATCATGTGTAGACTCAAGAGTAAGGATGAATCTCTAGATGCAGGCCCGACCCTAGGGGGTGTCATGAGGGGCATTTGTCTAGGGCCCAACCTTGGAAGGGGCCCAATATGAAAAAAAAAAACCTCAAAACTCAGAAATCTGCCTCAGTGCCCCTGCTCCTAGGTATGTAATCTTCAATTCCTGTGTACAATCAATTTTCTCAAAATCTTATCCATTTCACCATCTTCTTTGTCTTCAATTCCTTTGTACACAATCAATTTTCTTCAATTCCAAAGCAAACCAATTTCAGATTTTCCATTAATTTGGCTAATTCCTACGCCAGACAGTGACAAAAGAATAGAAGGGGGCGACCTAAGAAAATGCGATTGATGATCGGAATGGTGGTGTTGAACCGTCGACTATAGAGGAAGTGGTGGCGGAGGAGGCATGAGTTTAATGGGGGTTTGTGCTTGGTACTTTAGGTTTTCAATTGTTCTTTTTAGTCGTGTTGGTATGCTGATATGGAGTAACTTGTTTCTTTTGTTGGGCTATCTTTTTCTATTAAGTCCGTCCTATGCTATAAAACGGTCTTATAGAAGAGTAGTTGTTTTTTTTATATGTTGATTCACAAATTGTTCTATAAGACCAATATTTAGGTAGGACTAACCCAATAGCATAAGGCCCAAAAAAATTTCTTAATAAAAACATAAAATAATACTTTTATTTTTATAACCTAATATTTTAAATTAATAACTTACCTATTTAAATATGTTAGTTTTTATTATAAAGTATAAAGTTATCAAAATAAAATCAAAAACTTAATATATCAATGTTTTTGCTTGGGCTTTTCTCTTATTGGGTCAGTCCTATGCTATAGGACGGTTCTATAGGAGAGTTGCTGATGTTGATTTGGGTCTTAGACTCTTAGCCATAATTTTTATTCTATTTCGTTATATGTGCTGCAAACCTCTAAGTTATTTACCAAGATATTAATTGTATGTATATTTATTTGAAACTTTGTATATTTTAAAGAAAAATTCAAACTAAAACATTATTTATTTAAAAAATTATAGTGTGTATAACAAGAGACATTATTAAAGTTTTCGATATTTTTTACGCTAAATAAAATTTTTTAGAGGAAATTTTTTTTAAAAAAATTCAAGCCAAAATAAGTTATTGGGGAAAAAAAATTGTGCCCCCGTGCCTCAAATTCCTATTTCCGCCACTGATCATACATTGTATTTTTTTAAAGGGCCCCAATTCACGATTTCGCCTAGGGTCCCGAGAAGTCTAGGACCGGGCCTGTCTAGATGTACCATAAAAAGAAAGAATCTCATACCTGGCCTGACAACAGAATGCCCAAGCCAGAGTGGAACTAAATGAGTTAGTTAGCGTAGTCCTTGGGCTCTGTAGAACTCCGTCTTTTACTTGCTCGTAATGTGTTAGAGAATATTACATGTATATATTAGGAATATACCGTAATCTTCTCTAATATCGAATTATTGAATAAGCTATTATATTACCGATATTAGGAAGATATTATTATTGTGTTTGGATATTCTTAGTACTATAAATGTGGAACGTTATAGTCGTTAGAGATACGAACATCAAAATAATACAATACGATTCATGCTTTCGCTGCCCTCTAAATTCCTACATGGTATCAGAGCCTCACGCTCTTGAGGCCTAACTACGATTCCGATAACCTGCCGGTGGGCTTGTGAACTACAACGCTCACCGGCGGAATTTTACAAAAACTTGCGAGTTAAAAAAAAATAATAATAATAATAAGTCAATCGAAGGGATACCAATGATTTGGAATCCTTAATATTACATCTTTGAATCGAAAACGTGGTAGAATGCCACGTGATTTTCATTCTTGCATTTTGATAACAAATTTGACAATTTGATAAGAACACCGAATGCGATTGTGTGTTTTAATCGAGTTGTTTTGACTTTCGAGTATGAGAAGATTACAATCTTCAAATACTAAATTTGACGGATAATTTTCCGTTCGACGAAATTTGTTAGGTTCGAAAAATTACGACATTCCTGACATGAAAATTTCAACGAGTTTGAAAAGTTCGTTTTTAATTTCGACGGGTCCGAAAAGCTGTGACGTTCCCGTACACCGAAGATCGAAGATTGAAGAATTCGATTTTTCTTCTTTCCTTATTTGGCAAACTCATGGAAATTTTGACAAATTACCATGGGTTTGAGAGAGGATGTTAGAGAAGATTACGTGTATATTAGTAATATACCGTATTCTTCTCTAATATCGAATTATTGAATAAGTTATTATATTACCGATATTAGGAAGATATTATTATTGTGTTTGGATATTCTTAGTACTATAAATGTGGAACGTTATAATCGTTAGAGATACGAACATCAAAAAAATAAAATACGATTCATGCTTTCTCTCCCCTCTAAATTCCTACATAATGTGGTAGATGTAGCATAAGGTAAAGAAGCAGTCGCTGAGTCGCTGATGAAGACTGTGGTGTATGGTCCCACTAGATTCTAATCTTAACCTGGAATCTTATTAGCAATGTCAATCTTTTAAACTTACTCCCTCCTATTCTCCATATTCTTCCCCTTTATTGGGGCACAATAATTAAGGAGGAGAATAAAGTATGAATTGTGAGTTGGGTAGATTTGGTGATAGGAGAGTGGAATAAATAAAATAAGGAATTGTGAGTTTGGTGGGGTTTGGTGATAGGAGAGAGAAATGAATAATTAGAAATTAAATAAGAAATTGTGAGTTGGGTGGGGTTTGGTGATAGGAGAGAGGAATGAATAAAATAAGATTAAAAGTTTCCAAAAAAAGAAAGAGGAAGAAAACCTGAATAATACATTTTAGGAAAGAGGGAAGAAAATGGAGAATAGGAGGGAGTATTATACAATTGTTATGTTATTCTTTGTTATGTCATTTCTACTTTGTGTTATTCTATTATTTTCTCATGTGTTAATCCAGCAATTTAAAGGAAACTAACAAAAAAACTGACAAAATACGAAGTTTTATTCTAGTTCACAAGCTACATTCGAGGTACGTCTACACGTCTTGTAGAATCGTTACTTTGCTCTACTCAGGAGTCAGGTCCCTTTCTACTTCCATAGTCACTTCGTAGCTTCACCACCATTAACCCTCCACGAATTCAAACATCTACCATGCCCGACTTTGCTGCACCCTTCACTCCGTCTGACAACATCAATTGAGCCACCGGGTCTACTAGCACTCAGCAACACAGACTTTACTACAAAAAAAACTCAGCAACGCAGTAAAGTTGCTCACCACTATCTTGGTGTTAAACTATTTCATTACTCGGATTTAGACGGTGTTCTCACAAGCGCTTAACCATGGCTCGATGCCCATATCACCATCGACTTCTCCACCATGCGATTCACCATGGCTCGATCAGTGGCGAATTTAGGATTTATGAAATGGGGGTGTTTGCTTTACTTATTCACAAAAGGCCAATGTAAGTGTGAATATTATAAGGAAAAATGTCAAAATACTACCTATTATAGTCAAGAATTTTTAATTTACTACATAATATGTTTACTTATGCAAACTACTACCAACAAACTTACAATTATACTCAGACTACTACCAAATGGACGGAAAACACAACTTAAAGTGCAAAACTCGTCTTACTTCCTCCTCCTTTTATTTTTACACTAAATTTATACCCATACTACCCTTTACTAATTCTAAATTGTTAACCTTAACTAATCAAAACCCTTTCTTTTCCTCCATTATCCTCTTTATTCAACCATTTTTCCCCTTCCATTAAAGGTAGGTTGAGCTTTCTCTCTTAAAACTTATTCTTGTTTCTTTTAATTCTTCTCTGTCTTTCTTCATCTTCTCCCTTTCTCTCCTATGAACCGTTTCTTACTGTTCTTTTTTCTCTTTTCTGGTTTTTGTTCTTGTAGATCTGAGTATTGACGAACACACACTCACTCACAATGCTAAATTGACATCCTACAATCAACAATATACAAATCTGGGTGATTAATCAACAACAAATTAAACAATGTATACATCAAGCATACAAAAAAAACACAAATTTAAGCCATTAATCATCAAGCAACAAAAACCCCCAAAATTATTACCAATATATTAATGTTCATTATAAAGTCAAGGTTCCCAATTAAGAAATAGATCCTCCTCTTACTTTCACTGACGGATAGATTATCCATGATGATAATGATGATGGTGAAAAGCTATGGGTATTGGTGATTAATGGAGGCTGTAACATTGGGATTCACAGTTAATAACGTATTAAAAGGTTGAGTAATTTTGGGTAAGTTTAGGTTAAAAGATAAGTGAGGGGTGGGTAATTGTTGGACAGTGTTAAGTGAGGGTAAAATAGTCATAGCACATTAGATCGGTAAACTCAGGCGACGTATTAGTAGCAAATACCCATTTTCCGTCAAATTAGTAGTAGAATGTATTTGATTGTAGGGTTTTAGATAGTATTTTGCAAAAATAGGTATATTAGGTAGTAATTTAAAATTTTCTGACTTTAATAGGTAGTAATATGCAAATCGCTATAATGCCCTTTTCATTGTCATCGTAAAAACGTCACCGTACAACGGATTTGATACTATAACAACCCGACCCACCATCGTCGTAACACAACCCCAATAAGATGGAATATATACTTTTGAGCCATTATTTGTCCTCACTCAAGCCCAAAAGTACAAGGCCTTATTACTAAAGTAGTGGGTAAAACCCCTTATAAACATATCACTAAGCTCCATATTTTCTCGATGTGGAACAACTTCACTCTCAACTCTTGAGGTGCTACGGATACGGACCATTAATGAGGCCCATTATCATATCCATGCACCTGAGGCCTTATAACAAACGGTCCAACCATAGTCTTTTTTTGACAAACGGTCCAACCATAGTCAAAACAACAAAAATAAATGAAACCCAATCTTATCCAAAAACATACAACAAATCCCAGATTTCCCCTTTTAACTTGAGCTTCCCATAGTCTGTTTCAATCATCTCCTCCTTGCTACATATCCATCCCCAATGAGTCTATCAATCATCTCCTCCTTCCACAATAAATCATACACCACATTCCTTATTCATGTTAATCATCAGTATAAATTATAAAACATACCCTTTGGAGTTTCGGAGACGGAAAATTAACGGTGATGACCACTGATATCTGCTACTCTGCCTCGTTAGTGCCGCTTGATTGGGGTTGTAATTTGTGCGATTTTTAGAATGAAGATGAAATATTGAAAGATGTAGGGTTGTAATTTGGGCAATTGGTACTCCGTATGTCTGTCAGTTTGTGTGATTTGCAATATTTTTTTTTTTTTTAAACTTTTTAAATTTTTTTTTCTAAAATTAATGGGGGTGAGGGTTCACCCTGTAAATTCGCCCCTGGGCTCGATGCCCATATCTCTGGCTTCCCATCTCCGTGTACTACCAGGTGCGACCCACAGCAACATCGACAACCAACAGCCAGAAACCATGTCTCCAGTCAGCTCCGTCGACAGAAACAGGAGAAGCCAACTCTTGCTCGACCCAGATTCGACGCCAAACCCGATTCTGTGGTCGATTGGAGCAGCCCATAACCGGAGCTCAGTCACCCAATATCGATTGAAAAGTACGGTGGAGAAATTGGATTTGAGATTTAAGAGAACAGATACGACGATTGTCATTTGTCACTAGCGAAGGTTGGATCGAAATCAAATTTTTTATGATTGGATTCGATAATTTGTTATGTTTTCAGCAGTAGGGTCGTGTTTTGCTTGAGTTATGTTTAATTCGTTGCTTCTATCTCAGCCATCTATTTCTTCTATCCAAGGCTTGAAATTTGTGAGCACAAACTCACCCTAACAACCAAACTCACGAGATCCCATGTAACAAAATAAGAATATTCTATTAATATATCTAATCAAATTGAAAAAATGTTATCCTTTTAAATAGGCTAGAATTATATATTTATTACTTGTATATGAAATTAGACAATATGGCCCAATTTAGATATGCCATAGTTAAGTCCGATTATAAAGTTGTTTTCTTTTGGCGGGAAAATATTGGAGATCTCTTATTCATGTAGTATAAGAGGAATGTTTTTTTTTTTTTTTTTTTTTTTTTTTTTTTTTTTTTTTTTTTTGACAGCAGTATAAGAGGAATGTTAAGACAATTTATAGGTGTATTTATTTTAATTTGATAAGCTTAAAATTTTTAAGAGAGTATCAATTTGTTGGTATTTTGACCATAATTATTAAACATGGTATATTGTTCTAATGATCATCAATTCATGGTTATACAATAAGTTGTATATGTTGTACGGTGTAGAATCTGAGTTTTGTGATAAAGTATCCGAGCTTTATGTTAAATAATACGAGCTTTATTAGAAAGTATTGAACTCATCCATTTACACATTAAAAACGTGAACTTTGAAATAGCTCAGAAAAAATACATATAAGCTCGGATTCTTATACCTTGGTTGTACAATGCTTATGATACAACTGGATGTATAATCCTATTTGTGAATAATCATAGGCATTAAAAAAATAAAATTTAAGTAAAATTTAACCACCCACTACTAACGGACCGTGCACTAAACATGATAAACGAGTAAATCGTACTCGTGTCGGGTCAATTCGTTGCCGGGTTTGCAAGAACTCGGGTCTAGCCGGGTAGGTTGTTTTTAAGTTATTTGGAAATAACGGTCAATTTTCAATAATAAATATTCAGGTTGGTTGAATAAGTTCGGATCAATTCAGGTTAGATTTGGGTCTTCAATCTAGATTTATACTGAGTTGTTCGAGTCAGGTCAATTTTGACAGGTATAAAATAATCTCTTAATAAACTTATTGAGAAAGTGTCTCTCAATAAACTTATTGAGAGACTGTCTCTAAAGAGACATACTCCATATATAGATGACCACCCTCACCATATTACTAAGGATGAATAACAACCAACAATGTTTATCACTTAGGTTTTAACTGATTTTCAAAGTAAAATAAAATGAATAAACAATCTTATATAAATTGTTGTTACATTGTCATAAATTAATTTAATTATTAACAGATAAATAATTAAATATTAATCGGGTGTGAAGCAAATTATTCTCACTCCTCAGTCCTCACTAACAATAACAAGTCTAATATTTAACATCAATATTCACATAGTCACACACTCACACGGCATAGTTATATTGTAGAAAAAATAGATTACAAAAGATAATTTTCAAAAATGAAGGGTAAATCGTAGAATTGGAAAAACACGTATACAATATAAGCCATTAAAATCCCTTTTATCTAAATTATGCAAATCGGTACCAACATTTTAACTAGGGTGCAATTAGATCCTTACCTATTTTCGTTTATGTAGTCACTAGGAAAATCATATGTGGTAGCAGAAAACTAAATGAGCAATTCTATCTTGTACTCTCGATTTTTTCGATTTTCTATATGTATCCATGACTTTTTAACAATCTATGGTGTAATCGCCTTTTTATAATTCCAATTACCCCATTAACCAACTCATCATCTACCTACTAACTCGCTAAATTACACATCACCATATTCCAATAATCAGAATTTCTCATCTACGAATCCTCCTCCTATAACATGTATACATACAATTACCACCAATACTACACAAAACACCCAAAACCCCCAACATTACCCGATTAGGGTTTTAAAGAAACTCAACCAAACGCTATAAAAATTATACAAGAAACTTACCCTTGACACGATGATCACAACGGCGTAAAGAACGAGATGATCCGACAAAACTAGCCTTGGAATTTGCCAATAACGCGAGAGATGCGAACAACGTAACTTCTAATCTCTTTGAAAGGTTTAAGAATGTTGAAAAAGTGTTTAAGAAATAATGACGGAAGCTTTTTATATTAATCTCGCGTTATTAACAAAACCCGTCCAAACAAACCCGTAATACACACTTACTCGATCGAGTGCCCCTTACTCGATCGAGTACCCAACTTACTCGATCGAGTACCCTACGGGCAGACTACTGTTTTGCGTAAAAACTTACGTACTCGACAGAATAAGTCGCACTCGATAGAGTACCCATAGACATAGAAACCGTAGTATTACAGTCTTCTCTCCTTAAAAAGAACTTCTGTAACACCCCCATACTCCAAGTGCCTTACCAGGAATACTCAGGTATAAGAATGCTACCATCTCGGTTACCCGAGGCAATGAATATCATAAGACAATAAAGAAACGTACTTTAAAAGTAATTATAGTTTAAGTGATTACATGTTCAAAACCAAAACTGATAAAAGGAATTACAAGTTCTCAAAACTATCTACTATCAAAATACTATCAAGCGTCGACACGAAAGACTTCTAAACCGCAACGTGGTGACTCATCCCGCCTATCCCATACGCATCGTCTCATACCTGCTCAATAACTGCTCACCACCCCCGAATGGATCACCACAGTTTTTAAAACATTGAAACGGGGTCAGTACTAATCACACAATTTATATAATCCAACAACACAACAAACAACACAGCTCAAATAGTCACACACACAATCACACCCACTCCAATCAATCTCCGTTACCGATCGTCCCTTTGGACCCGACCGCCGATGGGGACCGCAGCCGTACCAACCAAATCCCCGCTCATCATACCGAGCGATAACCCTGTCCCATTAATGTGCACATCCCCTTCCGTGGCGGGTTCCATGAAGGGCGAAACTAGGGCGTGAAGCCACTCCCGCAAGTGACTCCACTCAGCCGAGAACGCATCTCGAGAACCAGAGACAAGCAATCACAATCAACAACCGTCACAATACAATTACGATAATAATCAACAACCACAACACATCAACAACACATTATGGGACTAATACTGAGTAGGGAAAACCCTACCTGGAAAGCACAACACAATCAGACGGTCTCACAGCTGATATCAAAATGCTTCTTCTACAAATCCTCCTCCTAACATACAAACATATAATCACTACCAATCTCAAAATACAATAAAACCCCCAAATTCCAATACTAGGGTTTAACCAACTTTAAGGAAGTACTATAAAAACGGTACATAGATCTTACCCTCGACGCAAGGATCACAACGGTATAAAGAAAGGTAAAATCCGACCTTCCAAGCTCCGGGATTTGCCAACAATGCGATTAAGGCGAAGAACGTACTTTGTTTTCTCTCTTGACAGTGATTAGGTTTATAAAAGTGTTTAAAGAAAGTGACGGAAGTAATTATATACCAAATCGCATTATTAACAAAACCCGACAAATCTCTCCCCCGTAAACCGGCTACTCGATCGAGTAACTGAGGTACTCGATCGAGTGCCCCCCTACTCGATCGAGTGCCAAGGCTACTCGATCGAGTACCCAACAGGTCAGAAACTATTTAAAAACGCAACACACTCTTACTCGACAGAGTAAGGCCCACTCGATAGAGTACCAAAGGCTCATAAAACCGTAGTATTACAGTCTTCCCTCCTTAAAAAGAACTTCGTCCCCGAAATTCAACCCATACTAAAAAACAAACATACTAACTCGATCAAGACACAACAACGTAACTAAGAACTCAAAACAAAACTCCAACCAAACATGAAATCGTAACACCTACTCCACTAACTATTCCTACCTCCACAACATGGCTCACGATATCGTATCAACTCCATTACATCTCTCTCGACACTAACTCCATACACTATCAACTACCGTCCACAAACGCTGCTAGCTCCGTAATATATTATCCACTAGCAAATCCAATATCAAAACACTCATAGACATCAAACGGAATGTTACATTCTACCACCCTTAAAAGGAACTTCGTCCTCGAAGTTTACTCACACTCATAAACATCATCATCCAACTGCCAAGACTATCGAACTCATAATCATCATCATCCAACTGTCAACACTATCGAAATATTCTCACATTCCTAAACATCGAACTACTACAAGCATGGTCATGACCTTTAATAAAATCAAAACAAATATCCGTCCTTTATGCTACACCAACACTCTACTTCCAATTATACTATCATATGCACAACCATCAAAATCTCTTTTATCGCATCCTACTCCTCTTAAGATAAATGTTACATCCTCGTAACTCACTAATACTAAATCCTAGCTATATCTTCTCATTATCCCCATCACCACCGCATGTCAAAGATAACCACCTATAATCTGAACACTCGCCATGCATAAATCTAAGGCTCTCTTACTTAAACAATTCTCATACTTCAATTCACTCGTCACACCACCTAACCTATACCTCAAAATCTTTAGCTTAACCCAAAACTTCAACTCTTCACATTACCGCAACATGACACACCTCTCTATATAAACTATATAAAACTCTTATCGCCAAAAGCATAACTCACGGTCCACAATTGTTACGTACACTCACACTAGATCCTCAAGTTCCTTTCTTTCATTACCGCAAGACTCATACATAACTTAACACGACACTAATTACCCAACACCCTACATTCACTGTCTCAACAAAGGATTATGAACCACCTGCATATATCAGATCATTACCACACATGTTCTACGAATCACTTGCCATGACTATGACTACCGATGTCTCATCTTAAAACAAGATCAAAATTACTGTAACAACTTCTCACAATTGTGTCCCATCAACAGAATGTCACTATACCATGACAACAACGAAAACATGTACAACTCTCTTTCATATCATACTCTACCCCCATTCCAAAACTTAACTGGTAAGAAACATCAATAAACAAAACAACCGTCGATCTGTACAAACTGAAACTCACAGGAAGCAACATCAAACAAAACAACAATTTATGTGTAACTAGTATGTACTTTCGAAACTCGAATCATAATCATCCCACCTACTCCACCACAACCGGTGACGGCATCGCAACACCGCCACCAACAGCCACACCGCAGTGCGAAAATACCCGCATCACAACACTAAATACCGTGCCCGGATCACCACCCGAGGCGCCACAACCACATTGATAGTCATCACAACTTACACAATCCCATAAGCACTGACTCAACATAACTTCTCGGACAAGAAAAACTTACTCAAATCCACTTTACTAAATCACAAAGCAACATATTATATGAATTAAACAGATAATAATCTCATGAATATCATACCCTTACCACATCACGGAATAACATATATCATGAATACATACAAGTATAACCAGTCATGCCAGATCAATCAAATTATTACCTTTTTGAATATCATTCAATTAAATTACCGTGTCCAACATATATTACGGAACATTGGATAAATGACTTTATAACTATCACACCATACCACTTCCCGTGAGGTCGGAACCTCACACAAACATTTATACACATCATAGACCCGTAATCACATCCAATGGTGGTCCCGATCACGTAAGTTACCAGTCGATAAAGGTTACCTGTCGCCCGAGCTTAACTCATATGCCCCTCATAACATATTCCCCCATTCGCATAACCATCACCTCATGCCGAGTATAACCATACCATTCCTATTCAACTATTAGCACCCGCCTCATCTAACCACATCTTATACTTCCTTACAACCATACCTATCAATCCGGCCTCTACAAAATCAACCTCATTAGAACTGCTACCTTTCTAATATACCGTCACCCTTAACCACTAGTCACAAGCCATAACACTACCACTGTCCGGGCATCAAACCTCTTACACTCATCTCTAAACATCACGATTTCTTTCCTATCTGTGGTTAGCATCCCAAATAACGAACATCGAATCCATCAACAACATTACCTCAACATTCTTCCCAATACTATCCTTAATTGTGTCATCATCTAACTCCCCACTAAAATCTCATATCATGCAGATATTCGACCAACTTCTTAGTCCCTTAATTCCTCGAAACTCATGATTAATCATGTTGTCCTGAAACTTCTGTATAATCATTAACTTACTTACTCTTGATAGTATCATACATCTCGACGATTCCTTACTTTTATGTCACATAACTCCGGTCAACATTTTCCTAGTTTTACTCCCCTCATTCTTTTCTTTTACACTCGACAAAATCAATTAACCATTCAACTCCTTATCCCTTCTACCTAACTCTTTAGTGTTCCGGTTACTTTCTCATTGCTCCAACACTCACATCTCATTATTTCATATCGATATCATCTCACTCTTTCTTACCATAAATATTCTCTTATTATGCCATCAATCACCCTTGCCACTAATCCATCCATAGAATCAACGTTTACTGTTTGACAATTGCATCTCCTTTGTACATATCTAGAAATCAAAATTCCTTTCATACCGTTAATTGCCCAAGGAAAAACCACAGTAGTTTCACCTCTTAATAAACCAAATCTCCCCAAACTCACTCACTATCTACAAATCCACCTCGCGACATGTCTCCACAAAGTTCACTATATACCACTCTTCTCAACCCCTTTAAAACGAACTTTCACTATGTATATTCTTAACCCACACGACTCCTAACCATCCCCCTCCATGATTCTTTACACATCTCAAGCTGCCACCATTTGCGTCCCTCATTTCAATCTTTTCATTCTCACGTTCCATAAACTCACATCATCCCTTGCCCACATTCATTTACTTTTACATTACTCAACATACAAACATATCACTCATCTCATCTCATACAAAACATGCTCTATGTCTCAATAAACCATACCAATCTTCCTTTTCTTTTTCCACTATCTATCACAACACATATAACTCATGTCCTCCCACCGAACTCCTACTCACCACAGGTGCCACTCACTACACCATAAGATTGGGTAACTTACGTATCAAGACCAACATACATGTAAAATAATGCATAAAGAAGCAAAATAACACCTTTGAATTAAACATAATATGCAACGAAGTCAAAGGGTAAGCATATGACCCAAAACAGGGGTCACTAGATCGAGTACATGCCACTCGATCGAGTAAGGGACTTACTCGATCGAGTAGGTGAAGGTCAGAAGCACGTAAAATAAATCACCAGGGCTACTCGATCGAGTAACTAACGTACTCGATTGAGTGCCGCCTACTCGATCGAGTACCAAGGCTACTCGATCGAGTACCCACGCATTTCTCAGCACTGTCCAGTTTTCGTAAAACAGCCATAACTCACTCATTTCTTGGTCGTTTTGAGCGTGTGACCTATCGTTAGAATCGTAAAAGAACAATCTATCACCTCCAATTGGAATCACATCAAAATCATATATAAATCTCAAGTTACAACAGTTTAAAGACAACCTCTCTATAATCGAAAAACATAACCATTTGATTTTACTTCCAAACAACTTAAACGACAACAAGGTAAAGAAAAACAACCCAATACTCATGAAACCAGTAGTCCCAATCACATGTTACTATTTTCGAAAGCAAAGCAACAACATTCATCATGCACTACCCACATGCTTTTATTCTATAGCCTTTCGTAAGACAAAACATACTCATACATTACAAATCCTATTTTCATGTTACTAATACAACAATATTACAAATACACTTCGTCACCTAAACATATTCATAATCACAAAATTCATATTCTCATGCGATTGCCACTCCATCTATTCCAATCAATTCATCCATTTCAACCACATTCTTCATACAACATGTACATATGAACAATAGTAGGCATGTATATGAAATCATTATATAAAATTACACAAACAAAATTATGTATAATCATATCACATATGAACTACTTCCTTTTTCCACCACATTACTCATCATTCTCATACACTTTTCTAACAATTCCAACAACATTGTAAACCAACTATCATGCAACATGTTTTCAATCAACAACATACGAAATCACATCATCACCATCTTTTCTACACATTCCCCATTCTCCACATACATACATCCACTGATTCATGCCACACATCACAATATAGATACACAATTCACGAGATAAACACATAGCGATCCCGACTCATATCCCATGGTGACCGGTTCGAAATTGTAGGGCGAGTTCGCGACTTTAGGACGTCTCCCAAGTCTTTGCATTACCTCCTACAACTCCTACCCCAGATTCATTTTAATTAGACTCTCTAGGTTCATTAGATTCATTGGTTACAGGTTTCAGGATCGTCGCTCTGATACCATTTGTAACACCCCCATACTCCAAGTGCCTTACCAGGACCACTCAGGTATAAGGATGCTACCATCTCGGTTACCCGAGGCAATGAATATCATAAGACAATAAAGAAACGTACTTTAAAAGTAATTATAGATTAAGTGATTACATGTTCAAAACCAACTGATAAAAGGAATTACAAGTTCTCAAAACTATCTACTATCAAAATACTATCAAGCGTCAGACACAGCGGAAGACTTCTAAACTGCAACGTGGTGACTCATCCCAGCTATCCCATACGCATCGTCTCATACCTGCTCAATAACTGCTCACCATCCCCGAATGGATCACCACAGTTTTTAAAACATTTAAACGGGGTCAGTACTAATCACACAATTTATATAATCCAACAACACAACAAACAACACAGTTCAAACGGTCACACACACAATCACACCCACTCCAATCAATCTCCGTCACCGACTGTCCACTGGACCAGCCCTACCAGTGGGGGACCGCAGCCTTACCCACCAAATCCCCGCTCATCATACCGAGCGATAACCTTGTCCCATTAATGTGCACATCCCCTTCCGTGGCGGGTTCCACGAAGGGCGAAACTAGGGCGTGAAGCCACTCACGCAAGTGACTCCACTCAGCCGAGAACGCATCTCGAGAACCAGAGACAAGCAATCACAATCAACAACCGTCACAATACAATTACGATAATAATCAACAACCACAACACATCAACAACACATTATGGGACTAATACTGAGTAGGGAAAACCCTACCTGGAAAGCACAACACAATCAGACGGTCTCACAGCTGATATCAAAATGCTTCTTCTACAAATCCTCCTCCTAACATACAAACATATAATCACTACCAATCTCAAAATACAATAAAACCCCCAAATCCCAATACTAGGGTTTAACCAACTTTAAGGAAATACTATAAAAACGGTACATAGATCTTACCCTCGACGCAAGGATCACAACGGTATAAAGAAAGGTAAAATCCGACCTTCCAAGCTCCGGGATTTGCCAACAATGCGATTAAGGCGAAGAACGTACTTTGTTTTCTCTCTTGACAGTGATTAGGTTTATAAAAGTGTTTAAAGAAAGTGACGGAAGTAATTATATACCAAATCGCATTATTAACAAAACCCGACAAATCTCTCCCCCGTAAACCGGCTACTCGATCGAGTAACTGAGGTACTCGATCGAGTGCCCCCTACTCGATCGAGTGCCAAGGCTACTCGATCGAGTACCCAACAGGTCAGAAACTATTTAAAAACGCAACACACCCTTACTCGACAGAGTAAGGCCCACTCGATAGAGTACCCAAAGGCTCATAAAACCGTAGTATTACAACTTCGTCCCCGAAGTTCAACCCATAGACAAAAACAAAACACAATATCACCACTCCGACACAACAAGATAACCAAAACTCAAAACAACACTCAACCCGACTCAAGACAACTACTAACTGTACTAAACCAACATAAAACATACAAAAACTCTATGCGACCATATTCTACCTCCCTAAAAGAAACATGGTTACGTCCCCGTAACCACACATACCTGATCAAAAAGAGACGGATACCGCTCCCTCATAACCTCCTCCGCCTCCCAAGTAGCCTCCTCAACCTCATGGTTAGACCAAAGAACCTTAAGCAACACTATTTCCCCATGTTTCGTTTTCCTAACCTTGCGATCAAGAATCTGTTTTGGCACCTCAAGATAAGACAAGGACTCATCCAGCTTGATGTTCTCTACCTCTAACACATGTGAAGGATCAATCACATACTTCCGCAGCTGAGACACATGAAACACATTATGCACTCTATCCAAAGCAGCTGGTAAGGCTAACCAGTAAGCAACCTCACCCACACGATCCAAAATCTCATATGGTCCGATGAACTTCTGGCTCAGTTTCCCTTTCTTACCAAATCTCATGACCCCGCGCATAAGAGACACTTACAAAAGGACCTTGTCCCCAACCTGAAACTCTATGTCATGATGATGTAAATCTGCATAACGCTTTTGTCGATCCTGAGCCGCTTTCATCTTATGTTTAATCAGCTTAACCTGTTCAACCATCTCCTGTACCATCTGTAGTCCTAAAACCACTGCCTTAGCTCTATCATCCCAGCAAATCAGACTCCTACATCTCCTCCGATACAAAGCCTCAAACGGTGCCATACCAATACTGGTGTGATAGCTGTTGTTATAAGAAAAATCAATCAGATCCAACCTCTCCTCCCAGATATCACCAAAATCCATAACACAAGCTCGTAACATATCCTCTAAAGTCTTGATGGTCCTCTCCATCTGGCCATCTGTCGCAGGATGAAATGCATCTTCAAATTAGTTCACATCAACTCCTGCAACTCTTCCAAAACTGTGATATGAACCTCGCATCTCTATCGGACTCTATATCCTTAGGTACCCCATAAAAACGAACCACATGCTTCCTATAAGCCAAAGCTAACTGTATCTTGGTCCAGTTATCCTTCATCGGCACAAAGTGAGCTGACTTGGTCAAACGGTCCACTATAACCCATATCATGTTATTACCCCGTTGACTCCTCGGCAAACCCTCGATAAAATCCATAGAGATGGACTCCCATTTTTACTCAGGTACCTCAAGAGACTGAATCTTTTCTTGTGGTCGTCGCTGCTCTCCTTTAACTCTCTGACATGTCAAACAACGAGCCACAAACTCTGCCGTTTCCTTCTTCACCCCAGGCCACCAGAAAGTCTTCTTCAAATCTTTATATAACTTGTCACCGCCTGGATGTACCGAATAGGGTGTGCAATGAGCCTCTGTCATGATCATATTTTTCAACTCCTCATCACCAGGAACACACCACCTCGCATCGAATCTCACACTGCCATCTGTATGAATAGAGAATCTAGACACTGTCCCTTTCTCTACTCCAGCTCTCCACTCCTCAATCTTAGAATCCAAAGCCTGTTTCCTGTGAATATCATCATAAAGGTCTGGCTCCACTGTCAAATCCCCTCTAGCATCCCCTTTCTGTATCATATGTATCCCCATCTTCCCTACCTCATCTCTCAACCTCATCAAAGACATAGCTATGCATAGAGAATGCGCACTCTTCCTGCTCAAGGCATCTGCAACCACGTTGGCTTTCCCTTCATGGTATATAATATCCATGTCATAATTCCCAATCAGCTCAATCCACCTCCTCTGTCTCATGTTCAACTCCTTTTGAGTGAAGATGTACTTGAGACTCTTGTGATCTGAAAACACCTTAAAAGTCGCCCCATAAAGATAGTGCCTCCAAATCTTGAGAGCAAACACAACTGCACCCAACTCCAAATTATGTGTCGGATAATTCTCATCATAAGGCTTCAGTTGCCTAGAAGCATAGGCAATCACTTTCCCGTTCTGCATCAACACACATCTTAAACCATTCTTTGAGGTATCTGTATATACCTCAAAGTTCTCACTCCCTTCAGGTAATGCTAAGATTGGTGTTGTGGTCAAACGCTCCTTTAATGTTTGGAACGCCGTCTCACAACTTTCATCCCAACGAAACCTGTTCTCTGATCTTGTCCATCAAAGATGTCATAAGTTTAGCTATCTTGGAAAAGTCCCTCATGAACCGCCGATAGTACCCTGCCAAACCCAAGAAACTCCTGATCTCTGCCACATTCTTCGGTGCTTCCCACCGAGTAACTGCCTCTATCTTTGCAGGATCCACAGCAACACCCTTCTTTGAAATTACATGTCCCAGAAAAGCAACTTCCTCTAACCATAACTCACACTTAGACAAATTTGCATATAGCTGATTGTCTCGCAAAGTCTGCAACACTATCCTCAAATACTCCTCATGCTCCTCCTTAGTCTTAGCGTAGACTAAGATATCGTCTATAAAGACCACCAAAAATCGATCCAAAAACTGACTGAAGACCCGATTCATCAAATCCATAAACACTGCAGGTGCATTAGACAACCCAAACGGCATCATAACATACTCATAATGACCATACCTCAATGTAAAAGCTGTCTTCGGTATGTCCTTCTCCCGATTCTTCACCTGATGGTAACCTGACGTCAAATCGATCTTAGAAAAGACCGTTGCACCGTTCAACTGATCAAACAAGTCATCTATCCTCGACAAAGGATACCTGTTCTTCACTGTAACCCTGTTCAGCTCTCTATAATCGATGCATAACCTCAAACTCCCATCTTTCTTTTTCACAAACAAAACTGGTGCTCTCCACGGTGATATACTAGGTCTAATGTACCCCCTCTTAATTAGATCGTCCAGCTGTTTCTTCAGCTCCTCCAATTCCGTAGGACCCATGCGGTACGGGGTATTAGAGATTGGTCCCGTCTCCGGTTTCAACTCAACACTGAAATCTATCTCCCTCTTCGGTGGCAAACCCGGTATCTCATCTGGAAAAACATCTGGAAACTCTCCCACCACTGGTATCTGCTCAACTGTCGGACTCTCCATACTATGGTCTCTCACATGGCATAAGATCAACGGACACCCCTTCCTCAGATAAGACTTCAAGGTCACTGCTGCAATCAACTTAACTTTGGGTTTGACAACAAATCCACGATAAGACACACTAATCCCCTTAGGACCTCTCAAAGAAACCCTCTTTTGATGATAGTCTATCTTAGCCTTGTACTTACCCAACCAGTCCATACCAACTATCATCTCAAAACCTTCTAAGGGAAATTCTAACAAGTCCACTGGTAAGTCAACCTGCCCAACTATCATAGACACACCTCTATACAACCTCCCACAAGATACAGATTCACCCGACGGTATAAAAACTTCCTCTTTTACAGACTCATACTCACTCAAACCCAAAAGCTTAGCATCACTCGATGATACAAACGACTGTGACGCCCCCGAATCAAACAAAACAAAGGTAAAGACTCCATTAACAAGAAAAGTACCCGTGATAACGTGAGCATCATCCTCAGCTGCTTTCTTCTCCATCATGAACAGCTTATCACTGGTCTTCTTCCCACCTCCCTAGACAGTACTAGCTGAAGTAGATGGCTTAGCAGCCGACCCCTGGTTGTTGTTGTTCGTCGCCGGTCTCTAATATAAATTACCGCCATTGCGGTTAGCCCCACCATTGTTGTTACTCTGACCACCCCGATTACCTCACACCCTGTCGGCCTGTTACTAGTAAGCTCTGGGATGGACCCTGGGAGAAACTCTCTTGTGATGGTCTCTGGAAACCCCCGCTCACAGCACTAGTACACTCATGCCTCTTGTGGCCCATACCGCCACTGTTAAAGCAAGACAAACCCCAACTACTACTACCACCACCACGGCCACACTCGTAAGATGCTCCACCGCTAAACCCCGACCCTGAAGAGTAAGCTTTCACCTAGTTATGGTCGCCCCTCTTGTAACTAGACTGACCACCACCCTCACTCTCAGCCTTCCTCTTCTCAGAAGCCCTCTCTCTGTTCTCTTTAGTCATCTCAACTAACCTCTCAGCTCTCCCAGCACGCTCATATACTTCCTTAACATTAGTAAGGACCCCTACCAGCAACTTCTCCACGATCTTGGGTGTCAACCCCTCTTCAAATATCAATGCCAAGTTCTCTTGGCTCAACCCCATATCCTCTGCATACCTAGATTTCTCGTTGAACGTATGATAGTACTCAGCAAGCGTCATATGAGAAGTCATCTTGAAGTCATCAAACTCCTCTCTCAGCTAACTACGCACATGCTCCGGCACAAATTCTCGTCTCATAGCCCTCTTAAACTCATCCCATAGTATATCAGGTAACCCATGTTTCATATACAAGTCCAGAGCACTCACCTTAACCTTATCCCACCACTCACCGGCTGCTTCCCTCAAGTAGAATGCAGCTTGTTCCACTCGAAGTTCCTCTGGGCAATGAACCAAATTGAGTATGTTCTCCATCTCTCTATGCCAATTATCCAGCAGGATTGGCGCACCCGTGCCCATTTACTCCTTAGGATTGAACCTCGCTATATGTATAGTCATCTTGGCATAATGTGCCCCCACTTCTTTATCTTTCCCAAATTTCTTTAAAGCCTCTGTAAGAGCATCTTGGTGCTCCAACATCTTAACGATCTCATCTACACTCATGTTCTCAGCCCTGGCATACAACGCGGTTCTTTTCGGCGGCATCTTGAAACTATATAAGAAAAGGTAAACATGAACACACATCCCGTATCTCAAAACACGAAAACAACCTGGGTAAAACCCACTCGATCGAGTTGCCCACTTACTCGATCGAGTACCTCGACTCCAGAACCTGACCGGAAAGCAACCAAAAACGAACTTGATCGAGCCACCTCCTTAATCGATCGAGTTTACCTCACTCGATTGAGTGCCTAAACCTGCTCGATCGAGTGCCCAAAAACAAACTACTGCCCAAAAATGAAAAACATCCCACTCGATCGAGTCTCTCACCTACTCGATCGAGTGCCCCACACTCGTATACTACTCGCATGTTCAACACAACGCTTCCAACCATCTATACTTTTATGCAAAACGACAAACTTATATACGATATCTATATATATACAAACAACGATAACTTCCCTTCCATGTTTCTAATAAGCCACTTTATAAATCAAGTATCATGCAATTCATGTATTCAATCAATGACATATATACTTATATCATCATCAAATTTCACCACACATATCCTATCCTCCACATGCATCCACCAATTCACACAACACATTACTAGATATATTTACAGCACACAAGATAAACACATAGCGATCGCGACATACATCCCTTGGTGACAGGTTCAAAGTTGTAGGGCGAGTATGCGACTTTAGGACGTCTCCCAAGTCTTTGCATTAGCTCCTAACAACTCCTACCCGGGTTAATTTTAGTTTAACTCCCTATGTTCATTAGGTTCGTTAGTTACAGGTTTCAAGATTGTCACTCTGATACCACTTTGTAACACTCCCATACTCCAAGTGCCTTACAAGGACCACTTAAGGCACGAAAGTGGTACTATCTCGGTTACCCGAGACAATGATAATCAAATAGATAATAACGAAATGTACTTTAATAATAATAAAGTTTAAAGCGATACAACCAACTCCGAAACTGATAAATGAAAATACAAAGATTCTCAAAACTGTCAAACGACTAAACAAAATAAGAGAATGTTCGACATAACAGAAGACTTCTAAAACAGCATCGTGATGACTCAACCTAGCTATCCCATGCGCATCAACTCATACCTTCTCAATAACTGCTCACCATCCCCGAATGGATCACCACAGTTTTTAAAACATTTAAACGGGGTCGGTACTGATTACATAAAACAAACAGCTGCAATAAGACAATACAACAAATAACTCAATCAGCACAATTCAATCACCACAACTCCACCTCATCTCCACACACCTGACTACACACTGAAGTGTGTAGTCCTGCCAGAGTACCCATCGCAACAAGTACTCCACACCGCCAGTGGGGGACCGCAACCGTTCCCACCTAAGCCCCGCTCATCTCATCCGAGCAATAAACCCATGTTCATTAATGTGCACATCCCTTTTGTGGCGGGTTCCACAGAAGGCGAATCAAAGGCGTGAAGCCACTCCCGCAAGTGACTCCACTCAGCCAGGGACGCACCCCGAAGATCACAGACAGTTATATAAAGTCACCTTACACAATCAACAATTACCAAAACCAATTCCAATACGATAATTAATCAACAACAACAACAATTACCAACAACACTATGTAACCAATACTGAGTAGGGAAACCCTACTTGGAATAGCAATCACCACAGACGATCTAGCAGCTAATCATAATTTCTCCTCTACTTGGAATCCTCCTCCTATAACATATATACATACAATTACCACAAATACTACACAAAACACCCAAAACCCTCAACATTACCCAATTAGGGTTTTAAAGAAACTCAACCAAACACTATAAAAATTATACAAGGAACTTACCCTTGACACGATGATCACAACGGCGTAAAGAACGAGATGTTCCGACAAAACTAGCCTTGAGATTTGCCAATAACGCGAGAGATGCGAACAACGTAACTTCTAATCTCTTTGAAAGGTTTAAGAATGTTGAAAAGTGTTTAACAAATAATGACGGAAGCTTTTTATATTAATCTCGCGTTATTAAAAAAAACCCGTCCAAAAAAACCCGTAAAACACACTTACTCGATCGAGTAAGTCACTTACTCGATCGAGTGCGCCTTACTCGATCGAGTCCCCAACTTACTCGATCGAGTACCCTATAGGCAGATTACTGTTTTGCATAAAAAGTTACTTACTCGACAGAGTAAGTCCCGCTCGATAGAGTACCCATAGACATAGAAAACCGTAGTATTACAATTCTATTAATATGTCTAATCAAATTGAAAAAATGTTATCCCTTTTAAATGGGCTGTAATTATATATTTATTACTCTGTATATAAATTAGACAATATGGCCAATTTAGATATGACATAATTACAGTTAATATATTATACAACTGGGTGTATATACAACTTATTTAATGTAGTTGGGTTGTGTTATAAAGTTATTGAGCTCTACTAACAAAATTATCGAGCTATGATACAAAGATATTGAGCTTAACAAAACAGTTTTTAAGCTCAATAACTTTGTAAAATAGCTCAATAACTTATAAAATAGCTCAACAACTATGTGTAAGAGCTCAATAACTTTGAGACGGTTGTACAATGCTACTATACAACTGGTTGTAGGATAATATTTGTGCATAATTAAGTCCAATTATAGAGTTGTTTCATTTTGGCGGAAAAATATTGGAGATCTCTTATTCTTTTAGTATAAGGCGGATGTTAAGACAATTTATAGGTGTATTTATTTTAATTTTATAAGCTTAAAAATTTTAAGAGAGTATCAATTTGTTGGTATTTTGACCATAATTATTAAACATGGTATATTGTTCTAATAATCAACAATTCATGGATTATACAACAAGTTGTGTATGTTGTACGGTGTAGAATCTGAGCTTTGTGATAAAGTATCCGAACTTTATATTAAATAATATGAGCTTTATTATAAAATATTGAACTCATCCATTTACACATTAAAAACGTGAACTTTTAATCAGCTCAGAAAAAATACATATAAGCTCGGATTCTTATACCTTGGTTGTACAATGCTTATGGTACAATTGGATATATATCCTATTTGTGAATAATCATAGGCATTAAAAAAATAAAATTAAAGTAAAATTTAACCACCCAATACTAACGGGCCGTGAACTAAACCTGATAAACGAGTCAATCGTACTCGTGTCGGGTCAATTCATTGCCGGGTTTGCAAGAACTCAGGTCTAGTCGGGTAGGTTGTTTTTAAGTTATTTGGAAATAACGGTCAATTTTCAATAATAAATATTCAGGTTGGTTGAATAGGTTCGGATCAATTCAGGTTAGATTTGGGTCTTCAATCTAGGTTTAGACTGAGTTGTTCGAGTCAGGTCAATTTGGACAGGTATACCGTGCAGCATCGTCGTTACTGGCCATTGATGACAACCTCTACAACCGATTATACTAAGTTATATCACTAAAACTTGGGAGAGACGTGTTGGAAATCTTTATCTCATTACTTGACATATTCATATATATGTTGATTTAATTTAGTCATAAAATTAAACATTGATCTTATGCATGCAAACAATAATAAAAGAAAAGAAATCATCAACCCTTACATTGAATATTTCGGATTATTGGGCACAAGTAAGATCTCCTTCTTACTTGTTCTTGAGTACTCCAAAATGGAAGAACAAGGATTCAAGTGTAGAATCCCTCCCAAGGATTTATACCCAAGGTAAACTCTTAACAAAATTAATATTATTATTACTAGAACAATATTAATTTAAATAAAAATGACCCAAAAATATTTATTTTGGTTCTCTTAATTCGGCTAAGAGGAGGAAGAAAAAAGGGAAGATTTTTTCTCTCTAAAAACTCTTATTTTTAGAGGTGTAGAATGAATAATAATCTAACATCTTTTGAGTAATGTATAAGGTAAAATATAGAGGAAAAACCCATGGTCTTTCCTCTCACAAAACCGGGTAGGAGGGGGAGTAAAGGGCCAATGCATGAGCTAGTTTGTCTTCACAAGAACAAGTAGGTTTACATGGCTAGTTTTGGGCAAACATGATTATGTTTACCACTATGTGAATTAACATAATAATTTCCTAATATCACCCCTAATTTCGGTCATATGGAGATAAAATGGATTCCATTTTATCTATGTCAATTTGTCAATTTGTCACATGTCACATGTCATGTAAATTGTCATGTATTTTTAACATATTAAAAATCAACGCATTAATAAAAATACGTCATATACTAAATTGACTTAGTAATTCATAACTACTTGTATCAAAATATTTTACCAATTATAAATCACAACATCTTGTATTTATAATAATTTATTCATTCAAATGCAATTGTTTCCTTAAACAATAATTTCATCTAAGTAATAAAACAATTCGATTACTTAGACCGTATCTTATTTAATCAAATTACAATGAGACACGTAAATATTACTTCCAAAATCGTCCGTCAATTTTAAGTAATTTAATTAACTCGTATCGTCATACGATCAATTAAATGATCAATTAAGAGTGTTACCCTTTAGGTATGACCTAAGGGGATCAACTGATCACCACCGTCGCACGACAGTAATGTCAAACTCTAGTCAGCCAATCATTACCGATATGTGTGGACCAGTTGACAGTAAAATATTACTTCCCAATTGTATTCTTTAAAATGAGACTTAAACATGTGATCATTATGATCGACAGTTGTGATCGCATTATTGTCGGAGGACACATACTCCAACAATCTCCCACTTGTCCTCGACAAGTGTGCGTCACCAATTCTCTTGTCCTATTACTATCTCCACTCAATGCAAGGTGTCTTTCGGGTCGTACTTGCAAGTGATCATATCGAAAGTGGTTTCCTCGATCTGGAGAATAACTGATTGACCGGAATTTATCCACCATGGATACCTTCCGAGCGTGGCCACGCATTTCCAGCTCATTACTCCTCGAGTGGCCCTGAGATATTTTATAACCCTGACTAGGGGTGGACAACTCCTATTGCACGTGTTCCCTTCGACTAGCCACAACCATCATAACCCAAAATATGCCCATTTGACCCCATTTACGAAGGTCGTAGTAACACAAATCAAAGTTAATCTGAAACTGTGCCATTTTAGGCGAACAGTCTTTAGTCAAAAGAATCAACTCATTAGAATACTATAGTAGCTCTCGCCACGACCAGGCTATATAAATTTGCCAGAACTCTATAAGCGGTCATAAGGCTCGACAAAGTGTTCCTAACAGTCTGCCTATGTGATCGACTAGTCATTCTCATATGACTCCATGGCACTTGAACTTGCCATCAATCGCATCACACTCTAGTCACTTCGAGACGTCACCTCATACAAGTGACTATGGGCGAATACTATGTTAATCCGTGTTCAGTTTAACGGGGTTCAATTTGTCACTACAACCCGTTTGGATGTAACAATGTATAAAGAAAAGGTAAAAGACAAATGCGATTATGAACATGAACAAAAACAACACTTTTATTTCATTTCAAAATATATCATAAACATGGTACACATTTAAGTCCCATGGATGCAACATGTCTACCATGTTTGGCTTGCGATAAAGGCTTGGTAAGCGGATCGGCAATGTTGTCATCCGTCCCAACCTTACAAATTTCAATTTCCTTTCTTTCTATGAAATCTCTAATTACATGATATTTTCTAAGTACATGTCTAGATCTACTACTAGACTTTGGCTCTTTAGCTTGGAAGATCGTCCCACTATTATCACAATAGAGAGTGATGGGATCATTGGCGGTAGGTACTACTCTTAGACCTTCCGTGAATTGCCTGATCCACGCAGCTTCCTTGGCAGCTTCTGATACTGCAATGTACTCAGCCTCCGTTGTTGAATCCGCAGTCACAACTTCCTTGAAGCTTCTCCAGTTAACGACACCACCATTGAGCATGAAAACGAAACCAGCTTGTGATTTCATGTCATCTCTATCTGTTTGGAAACTTGAGTCCGTGTATCCATTAACACGAAGCTCGGTGTCTCCTCCCAACACTAAGATGGAATCCTTAATCCTTCTCAAGTACTTAAGGATGTTTTTGACGGCTATCCAGTGACTCTCACCTGGTTTTCCTTAATATCTACTCGTTATGCTCAAGGCATACGAGACATCAGGACGTGTGCATATCATGGCGTACATGATTGATCCAACAACGGAAGCATAAGAGATCGATTCCTTGCGTTCAACATCATGGGGTTCGGAGGGCGATTGAGTCTTGCTCAAAATCGTCCCGGTTACCATAGGTACCAATCCCCTTTTGGATTTGTCCATGCTGAACCGTCGAAGAATCTTATCTACATAAGACTCTTGACTTAGTGCCAATATCCTTTTGGATCTATCTCTATGGATCCGGATACCTAATATGCGTTGTGCCTCTCCTAAATCCTTCATTTGGAAGTGGTTACCTAACCACTTCTTAACTGAAGACAACATCGGAATATCATTTACAATGAGTAATATGTCATCGACATACAAGATTAGGAACACAACATTGCTCCCACTAAATTTCATGTATAAACATGGTTCCTCAACACTTCGAGTGAAACCATTCTCTTTTATCACATGATCGAATCGATGATTCCATCTTCTAGATGCTTGCTTGAGACCATAAATGGATCTCTCAAGCTTGCACACTTTGTTAGGATTCTTAGAATCAACAAAACTTTCGGGTTGTATCATGTACACCTCCTCTTCTAAATGCCCATTTAGAAAAGCGGTTTTGACATCCATTTGTCATATTTGATAATCATGAAATGCGGCAATCGCTAACAAAATCCATATGGATCTTAGCATGGCTACGGGGGCGAAAGTCTCATCATAATGGAGACCCTGGACTTGGGTAAATCCTTTTGCCACTAGCCTAGCTTTGTAGACATCATCATGTCCTTCTATGCCATTCTTGATTTTGAAAATACATTTGCATTGAAGAGGTCTTGCCCCTTTAGGCAAATCTACCAAGTTCCATACTTGGTTTTCATGCATAGAATCCATTTCGGACTTCATGGCTTCAAGCCATAAGGAGGAATTAGGACTAGAGATTGCGGCCTTGTAGGTGTTGGGCTCGTCACTTTCTAAAAGCAACACATCGAGTGTTCCATCTTCTTTGATAAGTCCCACATATCGATCGGGATGTCGAATAACTCGGCCCGTTCTTCTAAGAGGAGGAGGGACAACCGCGCTAGATGACGAAGGAACATCTTCTTGCGTCTCTACCTCGGTTTGTGGCTCTTGAACTTCATCAAGTTTTCCATCTTCTTCGATAAGTCCCACATATCGATTGGGATGTCGAATAACTCGGCCCGTTCTTCTAAGAGGAGGAGGGACAACCGCGCTAGATGACGAAGGAACATCTTCTTGCGTCTCTACCTCGGTTTGTGGCTCTTGAACTTCATCAAGTTCAAAATTTCTCCCACTCTGTCTCTTAGAAATAAATTGACTTTCTAAGAAGACAGCCTCAGAGGACACAAACACTTTGTTATCTTGAGGTTTGTAGAAGTAGTAACCTCGAGAGGTCAAGGGGTAACCTACAAAGATACATTTTTCGGATCTTGGGGCAAGCTTATTGTCGGTCTTTGCCTTGACGTAAGCATCACATCCCCAAATTTTCATGTAGGATAGATTAGGAACTCTTCCTTTCCACATCTCAAATGGAGTCTTTTCGGTGGTCTTAGTGGGACTATTATTCAAAGATAGAATTGCAGTTTGGATTGCAAATCCCCAAAACGAGTTCGGTAACTCGGTTTGACTCATCATGGATCGAACCCTATCAAGTAGGGTTCGATTTCTCCTTTCGGCAACACCATTGAGTTGTGGCATTCCAGGTGGAGAAAGTTGTGATATAATACCACAACCTTTCAAGTGTGAATCAAATTCAAGGCTAAGATATTCTCCACCACGATCAGATCGTAGTGCCTTAATCCTTTTGTTCAATTGGTTCTCTACTTCGTTTTGAAATTCTTTGAATTTCTCAAAAGCCTCAGTTTTATGCTTCATTAAATAGATATACCCATATCTACTTAAGTCGTCGGTGAAGGTTATGAAGTAGTCATAATTTCCTCGAGCGGTGATACTCATTGGTCTACACACATCGGTATGTATGAGTCCCAATAGTTCACTTGCTCGTGTCCCGTTACCGCTAAAAGGATTACGAGTCATTTTGCCAAGAAGGCAATATTCGCATGTTCCATATGATTGAAAATCAAATGGTGTAATCACATTACTCGAGATTAATCTTTTGATGCGATTCTCGTTTATGTGACCTAATCGACAATGCCAAATGAACGATTCATTTGGGTCACTTGATTTGAGTTTCTTTGATTGAATGTTATAGATATCATTAGTTGGATTTGAGGTTTCTAAAATGTAAATGCCATTGATGGAAGAAGCTTGGCCTATAACCAAGTCGTTCCTAGAAATAGTACAACGATTGTTCTTAATGACAAAACAAAAACCGTCCATGTCTAGCATGGCGATTGAAATAATGTTTTTAGAGAGTGTAGGCACATAAAAACAATTATGTAAATACAACTCAAATCCATTAGGCAAAGCTAATACATAAGTTCCTTTGGATTCGGCCGCTACTCGAGCTCCATTTCCAAGGCGTAGATCCACATCTCCTTTGCTAAGCCTCTTCACGTCTCTTAAACCCTTTTAAAACGATGATTCCTTCCCTTATATTTCGCAAATATACGGGACAATTCCTAAGCCAATGTCCCATGCCATAGCAATAATGGCACTCATCATCAACTTGCTTGAATTTTTTCACTTTCTTTCCCTTCTTCTTGAACTTTTTGCCCTTTGAAGCAAGAACTTGATTGCTTGAGCTCCCACTAGCTTTGGAATCTTTATCTTCTAGAGACAAAGATCCTATAGATTTTATGAGGCGGTCTTCCTGAGACGGAGTCACAAGAGATCTTGTAGGAGGTTTAGAAGAAGTGATGAAGTTTAGGTTTCCATCCGAATCAATCCCAAAATGAAGTTCTCTAGTAGTGTCGAAATCATTGTTGAAGCAAACGTCGTCAAAAACATTTTGGCAAGACTCAATAGTTATCGGTGCGGTAGCGTTTGATGGATTCATTGTAATGAACTACAAGTATGGAGGAAAAGGAAATATTAACATTTGTCTTTTTAATATCATACTTGTAAATTAATTAACAAGATATGAGCATTTATATATGACCTCTACCCAACTATTATAAATGATTCCGAGATCCAAATTCATATTAATTTGGGCACGGGGTAGCCGATGAATCCCTTATCAATATAACTCGGTGGACTAACTTTTTAATCGATTCTACTTTTAGAACTCTCGGTCGATAAAATTACTCTAATATTTATCTATAGCCCAAAACACATCCGACAAGGGCACGGGGTAGCCGATGAAACCCTTATCAAAAACTTTTGTTGAGTTCAATCCAAATTTCGAATAAATGTGTCCATGATCCAAACCCATATTAACTTGGGCACGGGGTAGCCGATGAAACCCTCATCAACATGAATTCGGTGGATAGACATTTATCACCCACTTCCCCTACGTAACAAGGTTTGTACCCCGGGGTGGCCGAGTGCACTCACTCGCGAAATAAGTTTTCATGGTTTCTACTATTTGGTAAGGCTATGTCTCAATTGTTTATTTTTAGCGAGAGGTCATGTCAATTTATTATCTATCACGTTTTAAGTGAACTAAAGCGGTGAACTACGATAATTATAATTGACACGGTCGATAAACTCGATAAAAACAATGCATGTTTTAGTTATGGCAATTTAGCGATGCATGCAACATATAAATAAAATGCAAAGCATAAAATAAATCCTAGTATGGCCTTCCTAAAATAGAAAATCTAAATAACTATTACATATTCGGAAACCAACTCCATTGGTCCCTTGAACTTCGGTTTTGGCACGCATCTCGAGGTAACACCGTCTTTATGTATCGCCTTTTTGAGTGACACGGTCTTCAAGGAACTCCGGAATAAATAAATTACATAACAAATTACATAATTTCCTATTATACATTTGTAATTAAAATAAAATAAATCTATTAAATTACAAAACGGTGATACGAGATCACAATAAATTACAACCGAATCGATATTCCCATACATTTCGGGTAATATCAATTAAAAACTAAGGCCATACTAAGTAAAATTACATAATTCTAAAATTACATAAAATAATATTATGACAATCATAAATAAAATGCAGCATTATAATATGTATGAACATGCCCAATATTATGCTAAATCGCCTTTAAGGAGCCAATATCGTATATTAAACGGTTTTACCGGATTTGCGTGATTCAACATTTTAGAATCACAATAAATTACATAAATTCATATTTATGCACAATTTAATTACCCTAACCAACTTAGGACTCAAAATTAGTCTCCACTAACTATTTGACTATAATTAACTCATATGTCTTAAAATTGTTCATCAATGGACCCAAAATTACAATAAAATGCTATAAACTTCAAATAAATCACAAAAATTTCAAATAAATTTGAAATTTGAAATTTAAATTCATGAACATTCTGGAAAAATACCATGACACTCATAATGTTCAAAAAACTTAGGTTAAAATTTTTGAAATTTATCCGGAAAAACAATGTTGCGGTTTATCGATTTTAACAAATATAATCATAAAAACAAGGAAAAAATTATATTTATCAATTTTTCAATTTTAGATCTGAAATAGGTAATAAAAATGCAACATGTGACGTTTTTCCTTAGTCATGGAGTATGTTTTAGCAATTATTCACTAATTAAGTCAATATTTATGCTATTTTCATCAAAAAAATCATAAATCATGCATAAAGACTTCAATATAGCCTATTATTTTACACAAATCTTGTAAAATTACATGTGACAACATACTAAATTTCTATGACCAGATTCGAAATTTATCTCATATTAACCTATTTTTCATCTAGATCCGATTATTATCATGGAAAATTCATATTTCGAGCATAAAAACTCCAAAAATTCTGAAAATTTACAGGTCATCTAAAAAACTATATGTGAAAACATATCCAAAAACCACTGAAAAATTCGAAGTTTAGCTATTTTTGGTCCGAAAATGACATTTTAATCATAGAATCACATTTTTAATGCCATTATTATATAAGATGAACAATAAAAATCCATAAATTAACCAAAATATCCTAAATACATTTTAGGATCAGAAACTTCAACATGCATAAATTATTTCGTGATATTTCATAATAACACAAATTTATAAGTTTTATATGTTAATCGTATAACTCGGAAAAACTATAACCGATTTGCATGCAAATAACCAAAGGCTCTGATACCACTTGTTGGAAATCTTTATCTCATTACTTGACATATTCATATATATGTTGATTTAATTTAGTCATAAAATTAAACATTGATCTTATGCATGCAAACAATAATAAAAGAAAAGAAATCATCAACCCTTACATTAAATATTTCGGATTATTGGGCACAAGTAAGATCTCCTTCTTACTTGTTCTTGAGCACTCCAAAATGGAAGAACAAGGATTCAAGTGTAGAATCCCTCCCAAGGATTTATACCCAAGGTAAACTCTTAACAAAATTAATATTATTATTACTAGAACAATATTAATTTAAATAAAAATGACCCAAAAATATTTATTTTGGTTCTCTTAATTCGGCTAAGTGGAGGAAGAAAAAAGGGAAGATTTTTTCTCTCTAAAAACTCTTATTTTTAGATGTGTAGAATGAATAATAATCTAACATCTTTTGAGTAATGTATAAGGTAAAATATAAAGGAAAAACCCTTGGTCTTTCCTCTCACAAAACCGGGTAGGAGGGGGAGTAAAGGGCCAATGCATGAGCTAGTTTGTCTTCACAAGAACAAGTAGGTTTGCATGGCTAGTTTTAGGCAAACATGATTATGTTTACCACTATGTGAATTAACATAATAATTTCCTAATATCACCCCTAATTTCGGTCATATGGAGATAAAATGGATTCCATTTTATCTTGTCAATTTGTCAATTTGTCACCTGTCACATGTCATGTAAAATTGTCATGTATTTTTAACATATTAAAAATCAACGCATTAATAAAAAATACGTCATATACTAAATTGACTTAGTAATTCATAACTACTTGTATCAAAATATTTTACCAATTATAAATCACAACATCTTGTATTTATAATAATTTATTCATTCAAATGCAATTGTTTCCTTAAACAATAATTTCATCTAAGTAATAAAACAATTCGATTACTTAGACCGTATCTTATTTAATCAAATTACAATGAGACACGTAAATATTACTTTCAAAATCGTCCGTCAATTTTAAGTAATTTAATTAACCCGTATCGTCATACGATCAATTAAATGATCAATTAAGAGTGTTACCCTTTAGGTATGACCTAAGGGGATCAACTGATCACCACCGTCGCACGACAGTAATGTCAAACTCTAGTCAGCCAATCATTACCGATATGTGTGGACCAGTTGATAGTAAAATATTACTTCCCAATTGTATTCTTTAAAATGAGACTTAAACATGTGATCATTATGATCGACAGTTGTGATCGCATTATTGTCGGAGGATACATACTCCAACAAGACGGTCTTTCAATAAGTTATTGTGAGATCAGTCTTCCGTACCTTTTTATTTATATTTTGTGACCCTTTTGTTGTTGATCGTGACATAGTAATTTCGTACCTATTTACATAATAAATGTACCAATTTTATTTTTAATCGAGATTTATACATATTTTAATTCTTTAGTATCAATTTTTCTTAAAACAGTCTCTCAGTAAACTGATTGAGAGACTATCTCCCAAGAGACATACTCTATATATAGATGACCACCATCACCATATTACTAAGGATGAATAACAACCAACACTGTTTATCACTTAGGTTTTAACTGATTTTCAAAGTAAAATAAAATGAATAAACAATCTTATATAAATTGTTGTTAGATTATCATAAATTAATTTAATTATTGACGGGTAAATAATTAAATATTAATAGGGTGTGAAGGAAATTATTCCCACTCCTCACTAACAATAACAAGTGTAATATTTAACATCCATATTCACATAGTCACACGACATAGTTATAATGTAGAAAAAATAGATTACAAAAGATAATTTTCAAAAATGAAGGGTATATCGCAGAACTGGAAAAACACGCATACAATATAAGCCATTAAAATCCCTTTTATCTAAATTGTGCAAATCGGTACCAACATTTTAACTAGTGTGCAATTAGATCCTTAACATATTTTCGTTTATGTAGTCACAAGGAAAATCTTATGTGGTAGCAGAAAACTAAATGAGCAATTTTATGTTGTACTCTCAATTTTTTCGATTTTCTATATGTACCCTTGGCTTTTTAACAATCTATGGTGTAATCGCCTTTTTACCATTTCAATTACCCCATTAACCAACTCATCATCTACCTACTAACTCGCTAAATTACACATCACCATGTTCCACTCAATTGTTATCATTTGCCTTTTATGTGTTTGTCGTTGCACATTTCATTTCGTAAATATCTTTACTAACAGTAAAAACTATAAAATTTTAACTTCTTAACAAGAACTACTACAAAAAAAAGGTTCCATTGCGACAGAGACATTGCGACGGACACATAGCCCGTAGCAAATAAAATCCTGCGACGGGCCTTGCGACGGCTCCCTAATTCTGCGACGGACCTGCGACGGAAATTCCGTAGTAGTCGAATCTCCCAGACCGCCAATTTTTCTGACATGGCGGGAACGCCTGCGACGGAAATTCTGTCGCAATAATAAAATAATACTCCCTCCTATTCCGAATAACTGTCCCATTTGGACAATGACACAAAAATTAAGGAATGGAGTTAAAATAATGAAAAGTAGTGTATAGGGGTAAGAATATAGGAGTTAAATAATAAAAAGTATTGAATATGATGGTTTTGGGGTGGTTGGGGTGGTAAATAAAGAAAAGAGCCAAGGGTAGGAAGGTCAAAAAACCTGTCCAAATATGGCAAATGGGGCAGTTATGTGAATAGACGAAAATGACAAATGGGACAGTTATTCGGAATAGGAGGGAGTAATAACTTTAGCGACGGAAATTCCGTCGCTACAATAAAATATTATTTTTCCTGCGACGAAATTTTCGTCGCAGACGTTTTTCAATGACAGGCTTTACAGCTCACTACGTAAAATATTATTTTAATCTTGCGACGGAAATTCCGTTGCAGTTTTTTTTATACACGGGGTTTTCACCCGTCTCCCTCCTATTTGTTCTCAATTATTTTAAACCCAATTATTTTCAAAAATCCCCAAAAAATCGTCGACCACCACTCCGACCATCACCCAACTGCGCCCATCTCTTTCCCCTCTCCTTTCTCCTTTCTTCTTTCCCCTTTCCCCTTTCCCTTTTCCCTTCTCCCTTTTCTCCCTCCGATCTGCCGCCGCCCCCTGCCGCCGCCGCAACCGCTGCCGCCTTCCTCCCTCCTCTTACTTCCTTGTCTCACTTAATTAATACAAGGTTTGTTTACTTTATTTTATTATTTTGATTAATTACGGTTGTTTTATGGTTATTAATTTGATTAATTATGTTTAGTTTAGGATGCTTAGAATAATTTAGGATGCTTAGTTTAATTAAGTTTAGGATTATTAGAATAATTTAGTTTAATTAAAATCCAATTTAGGATGTTTAGTATTATTAGGGTAGTTTAGTTTAGTTAAAAGCCAATTTAGGATGTTTAAATCAATTTAGGAAGCTTAGTTTAATTAAGTTTAGGATTGTTAAAATAATTTCGTTTAATTAAAATCCAATTTACGGTGTTTAGGATTATTATGGTAGTTTACATTAGTTAAAAGGCAATTTAGGATGTTTAAACCAATTTTAGGATGCTTAGTTTAATTAAGTTTAGGATTATTACAATAATTTAGTTTAATTAAAAGACAAATTAGGATATTTAGGATTATTAGGGTAGTTTAGTTTAGTTAAAAGCCAATTTGGATGTTTAAACCAATTTTAGTATGCTTACTCTATTTTTGCTTAGTTTTATATGGTTTATTAGTAAGCATTAAGTTTGTTTTGATAAGTTGTGTACATTTACTTATGAATTAAATTGTGTCATGTGTATTTTTTTACAAATATTAATTCATCCTATGCTTGTGTTGTCGTGAAATCATAATGTTTTGTATCTGTGATTGTTAATATATTTTTGACCTAGTACCCGTTCAGGGATTACACATTAGGTGTAATTCTTGAATAGTCCCCGTTTTGGGACTGTCTTTGAATCTTTTATGTCATTTAGGTGGTAAATACTCATTTTTTTCTTGATTGTTATGAGACAAAATTTGGTTGACATTTTCTTTAATGTTCTCTGAATACATATGTAGAGTGAGAATTCATTCTAAATAATGTATTTGGAGAACTGTAAGGAAGTGCTGCCGACTTTTTGTCTCATTACAATCAAGAAAAAAATGATGGTGGCGACAATGCTAGGCCGCCTAATTCTACTCCTTTCACCTCATTCACTCCCGTGCATTGATTAGTAACTATTAGTTGGTTTATGGTCTTATTTAGCTTTGTTTGTTGAACACGTATTTAGTTTCAGTTTGTTGTGTACCAAATTTATGTAAATCTTTTATTTTAAGGTTATGAGAAAACGTTGTTTTGAAATATCGTCTTGAACGAGTTGTGAATTTGTCGAATGTTGGAATTTTCTGTGTGTTTGCAGGAACCGTATGTAATTGATTTCGAAGCATTTTAGGGGAGCTGGGAAGACCGTAAACCCCTTGGAACATTTTTTTATTGCGACGAATTTTCCGTCGCAATTGTTAACTATTGGTTTGACCTTGACAGCCACGCTTTTATGAACAGTAACTTGCGACGGAAATTCCGTCGCATATATTGACTTTAGGTTTGTGGGCCCCATGTACAGTGCATTGCGACGAAAATTCCGTCGCAGGTTAACATTTTTTGACGGAAGCTTGCGGCGCCTCTGTCCGTCGCAGGATATTATTTGCTACGGAATTTTCATCGCAAAATTTGATTTTGCGACGATTCTTTGCGACGGTCCAATTACGTCGCAAGTCCGTCGCAAATTCTATATTTGCGACTGTATATCGGTATTTGCGACGAATTCCGCTGTCGCTATGAAACCTTTTTTTTTGTAGTGAACCCTCATGAATCATGATTATAATTTATACCTCCCCTATAAAGTTACAACGAAGGAGTGGAAAACATCATTACCCCGTAAAAAGTGTTGATTTGGGTGAATTTATACCTCCCCTATAAATTATTCTTATTTAAAACGATATAGAGCATCTGAGCGTGTTGTCATCATGAGACATTTGATTTAAGTGCTAAAAGACTCACATAATTAGTAAAATAGCCTCCCCATTTTACCTTAGGTGCTATCAGCACAACAAGGCACCACCAAGACCTAGGTAGCACCAAAACGGACACGGATATAGACACGTGACACGGCATCCCATGAAACTTAGGACACACGACACGTTATTTAAATTTAATAAAACTAGTATTGGTGCCCGGCTTCGCCCGGGCTACCTCTACTTATCATTAATTTTTTTTTTCATTAAATAAAATCACTTAAAGTTGCATAACTCATAAATTTATAATTAATATATTTTTCTATGACATATCCTAAAATTACGATGAAATAAATTTTGAGATAAATTCACTACTCCTGCTATTAATATTTTACTCTTATTAATGAAATAATAGTAATAACATTTCACTACTTGCCTGTAATCATGGTTACTTTCACTACTCCCGTCGTAATTATTGTTGCTGTCACTACTGCCGCATTAATATTGATAATTTCACTACTCCCGTCGTAATTATTGTTATTTTCACTATTGCCGCATTAATATTGATTATTTCACTACTCCCGTTATTATTTTTACCATTTCACTAATCTCGCTAATAATATTGTTACTTTTACTATTCAAATGATTGATTACTATCATATAAACTATATCCAATATTACTACAATTCTTTTCTTTACTGACGAAATTGCTTTTACTACATACGCATGCAATTTTAAGAGGATTATATATTTATATAAATTAATATTACATATATATATGCATCAAATCAAATCGAAATAATTATGCAATATTATATATTATGGAATCTAACTTAAATTATGTATAATCTACTTATTATATTTTTGTATGTTAAATAATTAATTTCTCTATACATCTAATAAACTATAAAGTTTAATAAAATTGCATAGATTTTAAATTTAATATATAATTTTATGATGATAATAATTAATACCATAAGTGTGCATGTTTATACTCTCTCCGTACCAGACCAATGGTAACACTTATCTAGTACGGCCGTACCACACCAATGGTAACCTTCCTTATTTAGCCCACAACATTACCAAATTATCCTTATACCCATTTGGTATTTACATAAAATGTCACTACATACCCACCTACCAACTCACAATTAAACCCACAATTACATACCCCACCTATTTCCTTCCCTCTTTACCCCCTTTTTTACCCTCTTTTCTTAAACCCCTATTTTTTTTTACCACGTTACCATTTGTATGGTGCAGAGGGAGTACTAATTAATTATTTTATTTTAAGAAAATTGACCGTCTTCTATAAATATTTAGGGAAATTACCAAGCATCTTCTTTCTCTCAGTTTCCTTGAAAATGACAATCTTAATTAATTATTTTATTTTAAGAAAATTGACCATCTTAATTAATTATTTTATTTTAAGGAAATTGACCATGTTTTAGTCTCTTACAAATGTTTAGAAAAATTACCAAACTTCTATATAATTTAATTTTAACTCAAACTATATAATATTTGCACTGAGATCCCTTAATTGGGTCCATCACACGGTGCTATTGATTTAAAACTATATAGTATAATTAATTTGTATAACTTTCTTTAATTACGTTGAAGTCCTTTGGTTTCTTGATTTAATATATAGTATTGATATATATTTTTTATTTATAAACGTTCGATTTTATTTTTGTAAAAGTATTTGATATTAAATTTAAATAAGTGAAAATAAAACTTGGTTTGAACTCGTTTGCATTTCCCAGCCAAACCCGTATTTTAATTAATCTTTTTCGGCGACTCATTTCTTGTCTAAAGAACATCATTCACCCCAAATGATGTCCAAATACCAAGGACACGCGTCGTACACGTGCCAAAATACCATGGACACGCGTCGGACACGTGCCCTTATAAAAGTAGAAAGTTAGATACGACTCTATAGGTGTCTGACACGTTTAGGCGTGTGTCCAATGAGTGTAGGTGTCCGACACGGGACGGCTGATTAAGAGAAGTGTCCGTGCTACCTAGACCAAGACTAAAAGATATAAGAACACTCGAACAAATAGTACGACATTGAACAATCAATAAATCTGTTTTACGAGGTACATACTCGGGCACCTTTCTAATAACAAGAGGTGAAACTAAGCATGAAACGTATGTTGCTTCAGTACATCTTGCTTTAGACCATCTAAAACAGACCTCCACAAACCCTTCTTTCATTTTTCTCCTTAATTAGATCGGTTGATAATCCGTCTTAACTTAAGACAGTATTTGAGTATGTGATAAAAATATAAAATTAATGGTAACCTGAAAAGGAGGTCTGCCTTAGACGGTCTAGAGACATAATGCAAGTAAATGTAGAAGATGGAATTAAATTTAATGAATTTCAAGCAATATCTCATACTGGAACTCTCGTTTAAGAACGTTTAAGTTATTAAGACGACACACTCAAAACCAATTTAAATAATAGTTACATGAAAAAAAGTTGTGACAGGTCGTAACTTAAGACCGTCTTAAGCAAGACCTACGTTAGTTTATAGAACAACAAACAATGTCTTTGGACAGGCCAACGAGCAAGGCAACAATGTAGTGCAACTATTATCCCCTCGACGGCTCCTCAGTCGGAAAAGGTGAAACTAGGCTTAGAAAATATCTTGCAATATTAATCGTCTCATCGAACATGAAAAGCCTTTTGTATTGCACAGGTTTAGTACTTATGTCCACTATCCCCAGCGTCTTACTGTCAAAATCCCATATCTCATCTTCGAATGGCCCTGTCACGAAAAACTTGCCAGTCCTCGTAAACCCGATTGTTTGAGAGTCAGTCATTAATCTCAACCCCTTTGGAAGATCAATCGATTTCACTGTCGCAGTAGATTCAAATATGCGCATTGTCATGTAACCCTTAACTATGTCGAATGTCTCAACCCCCAAATCGAAGCTAACAATAACGTTACCATCTTGGGAATGAGAAGCTGTTAGAATTTGGGCAGCGGAAGTATCGTGGACCCAAACGTCACCAACATAGATCATTTGTATAAATTGGAGTGATACACTTTTATAATTGTGGGGAGGATGTGAGAGAGCTAATCTCATATGGTGAGACCTTGTACCTCTCAATGAGAGCACAAGACTACACAAAATAATGCATCGTACATGAACCTATTTATATAACTTACATGACTTTAAACTTCCCTTAGCTATTGAATATTAATGTATATGCTATCTATAACTCCCTCTTAGTTTAATGACAATTAATATGAAATAAATATAAACTAATGTAACTTAAAAAGTTAAGTTACACAATTAAGTGTCAAATTCCAACACTCCCCCTTGACACTTAATTCCGAATTAGCTTGGTATCTTGAATTTCCAATCATATTGTCATCTTCCTATAACTTGTTCTTGTACCCTTGAACTTCGATGATTTAGGATCTTTACCCTTCTCATCTTTCTCGAATCAACGCCCATCTTGCTTAGGTTTTTACCCTTTGTTTTACTTTGGGTTATTAATTGCCCAGCATGAATTCGGGTCTATTGCTCTTTGTTCTATTCGGGTTTGTGGGTCTGTAGCTCATTGCTTGCATGAGTCTAATGCCCTATTTTGTTTATGGGATTTTTGACCAACTTTTGATTTGGGGTCTCTTTAAGTTGCCCCATGATGAAGCGGGTTGACATTTTTGTGATTGTCACCCTTGTTTGAAATTTGGTTAGCCACCTTTTTTTTTCGGCTACCCAATGCTTCTGAAGATTGTGGCCCATGTCCATCAATCATTCTCAATTTTCTGTTGGCACTTTTATCCTCAGTTTAGTTTTTTTTTTTTTTTTCAGTATATAGGAAGAGTAACAGTTTTTTTTCATTTTTTTATATCAAACCCAGGATAAAGCCATGGGCTCTGATACCATGTTAGAATTTGGGCAGCGGAAGTATCGTGGACCCAAACGTCACCAACATAGATCATTTGTATAAATTGGAGTGATACACTTTTATAATTGTGGGGAGGATGTGAGAGAGCTAATCTCATATGGTGAGACCTTGTACCTCTCAATGAGAGCACAAGACTACACAAAATAATGCATCGTACATGAACCTATTTATATAACTTACATGACTTTAAACTTCCCTTAGCTATTGAATATTAATGTATATGCTATCTATAACTCCCTCTTAGTTTAATGACAATTAATATGAAATAAATATAAACTAATGTAACTTAAAAAGTTAAGTTACACAATTAAGTGTCAAATTCCAACAGAAGCAGTCCAATACAATGTCTCATTTAAAAGCACTGGTGGATCAAAAAGAGTGAGAGCATCATGATCAAAATCAATATTTCTACACTTATTTTCTTTTAGAGAGAAGACGTGAACACTACTACGAGTATTACTTTTTTCCATATGGTCAACGACTTTCGACACTCGAACATATTTATAGTCATCAACAGAGGATGCATACCCAAATCCGCAAACAACATGAGCACGCACTATATATCCATCTGATGCATATTTGTGCATTTTGTGGGTGGCCGGGTTACATATAATAAAATACTTTTTAATAGGCGGTGTTAAGCAAATCAACCCATTACAGCACCCTGTAAATTTAAGCTCGGTTTTCTCGGCCCAAAACTCGACATCTAGTTTAAGCAAATTATATTCAATATAACCAGAAATATGATCATCATCATTGTAAGTAAAAAGGTAACGATTATTACAACACTGGATAAACAAGATGTTAACGGGAGCAGAAGGGTGAGACAAGGGAGATTTGATAAGGTGGACTGTGGCGAAATCAGAAGAAGAAAGAGTAAAATACCATTGTTTTGAAACCGACTTAAATTTAAGAATGGATTTAATGGGCAATCTTAAATTTAAAAATTGTCAGCCACTACGATACAAATTACAATCAAAGGGGATTGGGACGGGGAATAGGAGTGGATCCTCCAAAGTTTTTATCCCTGCTAAGATAAACAAGAGTAAATGGTGGAGGGTCAGTCCACCAAAACAAACCCAAAAGCGAATGTCTGCCATGTTTGACAATCCAGCGAGCCACAAGTAAGATCCCTTCTCTCGAATACGATTTTCCACTTGGGCAAGTCCTGTAATCTGATTTACCAAACTTGGTTCATTTTGATTTCTTTATTTTCGGCTAAATACTTCGCTTTGATATGTCAAGCCAATTGTAAAATTTAATTGATTGTTTAGAGTTTTGATATGTCAAGCCGTTTGTTTTTCATCTTTTCGCTCAAGTGTTTTGGACCGGCTTTTCGGAGGATCAAATTATGTCTTCCCTGAATCTATGTAATTGAATGTTGAATACTCCCGATTACATTGCAAGCCCATCTCGTACTTAATCGATCATTTAAAGGGGAAAAACGAAACTAAGCTAGGAACATATCTTGAATTACTCGTATTTAACTCTTTAAACCACCATTTACATTGGGTGATGTCAGTACAACAGACGAGGCACTCGCACCGTCGCACAACTCGATGAAATTAGATTAGGCAGTAAATGTAGAGACGACAAATAGGGAATCCAGCTATACTGTTCAAGGGGCCAGCCAGCCAGTCCACGTCGTGTTTTCGGCAATCTTCGTCGACTGCTATAAACTTCTTATGTGAGTGCTCTTATATACAGAATGTTTGACAAACCCGATTATATAGAAATTAGAAAAAGGTGAGATCAAAGGGCGGAAATACCATACAAACAAGCCTAAGTTCTACAATACGGAGTACGGAGTACAATCTAATAACAAGCATATTTTAACGGGTCTAATGACATACGGAGTAAATCAGCGGTTTTGCAAGCGACTTAATCCAAGTAAATAATGATGAATATAAATTATGTCAAACGTTTTTCTAGAAACTTGATTTTTGAGTACATCATAACAATGTGTTTATACTGGCCAAGGAGCATGCAAAGAGAATAATGGGTTAATCATACCACAATGTACCGTCTCTATGATTCCGACACCTCCTCGATGGGAAAAGGTGAAACTAGGCTTGGAACATATCTTGCAATGTTAATCGGCTCATGAACATTTAAAAGTGTTGCGCATTGCATAGGTTTCATACTTGAGTCAACTAACAACAGCATTATATTCCCAAGTTGATCATTGGAAGTCCCCGTCATGAAAAAACTGCCAGTCCTCGTGTAGCCAATCATTTGAGACTCGATGTCTAATATAATCCCCTTCGGTAGATCAATAGATTTCTCTATTGTAGTAGTAGATCCCAACATTTGAATTTATTTCAACTTTTCACCTCCATCTGTGCCATCATATTTAGACTCGATCAAACACGCTCCCATGACTCCTAGGTAGGACAAGGCGGCCGAGTTCAACTTAATTATGTCAAACTTCTCTAACCCTAAATCAAAGAAAACAATTACAGAGCCGAGTTTACTATAACTAACCCAATATAATTTTTCATAAAGAAGCACTGATTTTCCATAAGGAAAAACAGCGTGATATTCAAATTCAATTTTTTTCCACTTGCTTTCCCTGAGAGAGAAGATATGAGCAATATTACTAGCTTGTTCAGCTCCCCATCTTAGTATCGCAATTCGAACATATTTATAGTCATCAGCAGATGATGCATACCCAAATCCAGAAGCTACAAAAGGCACGTCATGAATACCCTTTAAATACCCATCTGACGCATATTTGTGCAGCTTGCGAGTAGCCGGGTTCCACAAAATGAAGTATTCACTAAATGGTTTGCTTAAGCACACCAAACCATTATAGCATCCTGTAAGCTTAAGATAATCATCGACACCAAAGTCGACCTCTAGTTTAATCAAATTATCTTCTAAGTTACAAGGAATTTGATCATTATCATAAGAAAATAGGTAAAATTTCTTCAAAGTCTCGATAAACAAGGTGTTTACCGGAGCAGAAGGGTGAGAGAAGGGGGATTTAATAAGATGAAAAGTAGCAAATTTGGAAGAAGAAAGAGTAGAGTACCATTGTTTTGAAACTGATTTAAATCGAAGAATTGATTTAACGGGTAATCTCGTAAGAATTTCATGAATGATAAGATCATAAGGGAGGTAACTTTTTTTATCAATAACTTGTTTCTCCTTGGCATAAATTGGCTGTTTGTCTCCCATATTTTCTTCGATCTTAAAGCTGTAAATTGTAAAGGAAAACAATGAAGTAAAAGAGAGGAGGTTGTCCTAGGGTTTGCTCGGAGTATAATTTAAATATTACTGCGTAGAAGTTTAAGAATCTTTTCTAACATTATTTAATAATAGTGAAAGATTTCAATCATAATTCAAAGGGCTATAGGCGACATGAAGAAATAAAAGTAAAACTGGCTTACCGACCCATTTATAACCTTTACCTAATTTTTTTAAAGATAGAAAACTCGTCAACTATGCTCTCATTGCCAATGTTGTTAGGATCGGGATTCTACTTTGAATCGATGGAAAGGGTAGGATCGAATCGGTAGAATCGGATCGTAGAATCGTAAGATTCTACAAATTCACTAAATATAGTTTTTTATTTGGTAAAAATATATAATTGAAGATCAAAAAACTTATTTATACACAAAATATCGATAGTTAATGAGTTTAATATCATTTCATGAACATGTTTCTACAACTTACATGATATTTAGATTTTACGATGTCATTATATAAAAATATATTTTAATATGTTTACTATGGAGTCGAATCGTAGGATCGTAAGATTGTAGAATCGTATTATGATTCTACTTCTAGAAAATTTCGAATAGATAGGATCGTAAGATTCTACAAACATGATAGAATCGTAGGATCCGGGATCGGTCAAGCATTTTTGGATCGTAAAATCGTAGAATCATAGGATCGAATCGGGATTCTGACAACAATGCTCATTGCACTCTTAGGACCTGTGATGCTCGGACTCGGATACGAGGATCCGACATGGACACGGATTCGAGGTTCCGATCCTTGAAATCTCAAAACAAGGACTCGGATACGACTCATACGAGGATCCTAATTTGAATTTGGACTCGGCTAATGTTTTATTTTTTTGAAAATAAATTGATTATTAGTTAAAAAGTCAAAGAAAAGTAAGGAAAAGTTGTTTTTTCATGTTTAACATGAATGAAGACTTTATTACAGCATTAAAATTGATGTCAAGATCACTTTTGATATAGGGCTGCTGTACAAAACAAAGGTTAAAAACAACACTCTCATACCGATTTCTCATAGAAGGATCCGTCAAGGATCCATGTCCGGATCCGTGTCCGGATCCTGTCCACCGGATCCTTAGGGTCAGGTGAAGAGTCTGAGCATCACAGCTTAGGACGACAGTAACCATCATAAGATGAAAACGAGTCCAATATGTTCTCACTGACAGTCTGACATATGCATGACAAACCTTTGGTTAGTGCCTACTCCTTAGGCATTCTTTTTTCTCTCATCTACCACACTTAACCTGTTTTAAGATTAAGACGGATATTGCCGTTTTAAACAAGACTCGACTGATCTTCAAAAGACCTCTGTCAATAGGAAGGTATAAGTATATGATATTCCTGAATTGCACAAGTACTGCTCTGACATTGCATAATCAACAAAATTGAATGTTCGAACAAATTAATTAATGCTATAAACTAACACACCCAAGACAAATTATAGCAAGATGTTGGGGTTTTTGGTACAAATGATATAAAATGCAAAGACACACAATATTTTTGTTATGGGATTAACCCACAACCCAACCTTGTATTATTATTCTTCAAACACTAACAATAATACAATCTCAATCTTCCAACACTTAGCTACTAGCTAAGATTTCCAACTATGCTTAACTCGGGATATTAAGCATACACTCTCTTACTTATCCAACATGACTTATGACCCTTATTTATATAAGCTTCTAAGTCCTAACTCATCTAGTAACATTAAGAGTCATTATACCATATAAAAGCTAACTCCTAAAATTTACATCTTATAACATCTAACATTTAACTATTATATAAATATTAGACATATAACATAAACTAACTTATGACTCTTAATACTTAATAGAATAACTTAAGTGCATCAATGTTGGGGTTACTTTCCCAACAAACCTCCCCTTAAGCCCAACATTACTTTGGACTTGTCAATCATCGAGCGGAGCGACCAAACCTTTACTTGGAAGCACCTCCCCTTCACTTGAGAGTACCTTCCCTTGAACTAACCCATCTTCAACACATCTTCCATCAAATGTGAATAAGTTAGTTTTACCTTTTCTACCTTTGAGAATCACCTTACCCTTTTTAGTGACCTCCAAAACACCACTCTTAACATGAATGGTACAACCCTTAGAATCTAATCTACCTAATGAGATTAAATTTCTACTAATGTTTGGTATATATCTAACATCACCAAACCTTCTAACTTGGCCATCATGAAGTCTCACCTTAACTTCACCAATCCCTTCAATCTTTGCCTTATCACCATTTGGCAAACTAACCACCTTCCCTTCACATTCTTCATAAGAAGAAAACCAATCTTTTCTCCCACATATGTGATAGGAATTTCCCGAATCTAACACCCAACTCTCACTAGGTTCCTTTTCACCATGAACCATTAAGAGCTCACAATCATCAACTTCTGCCATAGCTGCAACCCCACTAGCACGAGTCTTTTTCAACTCTTTCAAATCTTATTTTGCCTTAGGACATACAGTTTGTATATGACCTAACTCATCGCAGTAGAAGCACTTGATATTAGGATTGTGCTTTTTCCAACCGCCCTTCTTCTTGCCGCGATATTCACCCACAAAAGCTCCTCCATCACTTGAAGAACCACCACCTCCTTGCTTCATCAACTTTTCGGACTCAAGCAAAACTACAACGGTCTCATCTAAGGCCAATGTTGTCTTCCCCACAAGTAAATTAGTAATAACCGTGTTATACTTTTTGGGAAGAGACGCCAACAACATTATTGCCTTGTCTTCTTCTTTGAATGTCTCATCCAAACTCGCCAATTGGGTGATCAAGCCATTGAACTTATTTAGATGATCCCTCAAATCTCCGTCATCTACCATCTCGAGCTCGAAAAGATCTTTCTTCAAAAATAGTTTGTTAGCCAAGGACTTCGCATTATAAATGCTACATAACTTGGTCCACAACTCCTTAGGATTTGTCTCCTCTAACACACTATACTTGATTTCTGGTGCAAGGGCTAACCGGATTGTGCTAACCGCGCGCAACTTCATGTCCTCCCATTTGAGAACTTCAACATCATCGGGCTTCTTGTCTTCAAGCGTCGCATACAACCCCTGTTGTATGAGAACATCCTTTATCATGCTTTGCCATAATGAGAAATTGTTCTTGCCATTGAACAACTCCATCTCAAACTTTGTACCAAAACTTTTCTCCATCGAGCCGTAGCTCTGATACCACTTGTTGGGGTTTTTGGTACAAATGATATAAAATGCAAAGACACACAATATTTTTGTTATGGGATTAACCCACAACCCAACCTTGTATTATTATTCTTCAAACACTAACAATAATACAATCTCAATCTTCCAACACTTAGCTACTAGCTAAGATTTCCAACTATGCTTAACTCGGGATATTAAGCATACACTCTCTTACTTATCCAACATGACTTATGACCCTTATTTATATAAGCTTCTAAGTCCTAACTCATCTAGTAACATTAAGAGTCATTATACCATATAAAAGCTAACTCCTAAAATTTACATCTTATAACATCTAACATTTAACTATTATATAAATATTAGACATATAACATAAACTAACTTATGACTCTTAATACTTAATAGAATAACTTAAGTGCATCAATGTTGGGGTTACTTTCCCAACACAAGAGTACATTCAAATCAATCTGTGCTAGCTCCGAATAATTCATCATGACGGAACACATGCCGATCCTTTTGTGTACCACCAACCAAGGACAAGAGCCTGACTTAGATCAAAACAATCCAAACAAACACAAATTCATATGCATTGAATTTGCCATTGTGCTAGCAATTTAATTATTATCTGAATGTCAACAAACTAAGCAAGATAAACGTGTGCCATAGCGCCGGAATGGATTAAATACAATTACCCAAAGCTAGTACCCTATACTATATTACTTCCATCCGTTTTTCAATTGAACCCCCACTAAACCCGCCTCTAGGAACAACGGAACAATGTGCTGTATCTATGTCTCGGAAGGCTCCTCAATAGGAAAAGGAGAAAATAGGCTCGGAACATAACTTGCAATGTTAATGTATCCATGAAACCTTATAAGCGCTTTGTATTCTAAAAGTTTTGTACTTGTGTCAACTATCCTTAGAATAATTGTATGGAAACTTCTCTCCTCTTCGGGTGGCCCCGTCATAAAAATTTTGCCAGTCCTCGTAAACCCAATCATTTGAGAGAACCCGTGTACCCTCAGCCTCTTTGTTACACTAATAGGTTTCACAATTGCATGAGGTTCCACTTTCGGCACTATGTGCTTTAACCTGTTACCTGTAAATCTTCTACTAAAGTTGTAGATGCTCAAACAGCCTCCCATGAGTCCGATTATCGAGCCACTTGCCTTCATTAATATGTCAAACTTCTCAACCCCAATATCAAAGCTAACAATATAAGCAACGTGGCCACAACCCTGAGCATACCAATATAATGTTTCGTTAACAAGCACTGCTGGTCCAAAAAAAAGAGAGGCATTTTAGCATCTTGATGATAAAAATAAATTTTCATCCACTTATTTTCCCTCAGAGAAAAAATATGAACAATAATATCTTCCTGCACAATAATATCAGCCTTTAATGTCAAAATTCGAACATATTTATAGTCATCAACAGAGGAGACATACCCAAAGCCACTTACATAAAGAATACCTAAATAGTCATCTGACTCATACTTGTGCATTTTGCGAGTAGCCGGGTTCCATATAATGAAGTAATCACCATGTTCTGGGGTTAAACAAATCAACCCATTGCAGCAACCTGCAAGTCTAGGTATAAACTTTCTTGACACCAAGCTCGAGATCTAGTCTGACCAAATTATTGTCAACATTACCAGAAATTTGATCATCGTCATCATAAGAATAAAGATTATATTTATTATTAGACTGGATAAACAAGGTGTTAACTGGAGCTGAAGGGTGAGAAAAGGGAGATTTCATGAAGTGAGCATTGATAAAGTTGGAAGAAGATAGAATAGAGTACCATTGTTTTGAAACCGACTTAAACCTAAGAATCGATTTGACGGGCAATCTTAGAAGTATATTTTCAATTATCAAAGCATCAAAGAAATAGCTTTGTTGCTCAATCACTTTTCTCTTCTTAGAATTGACCACTTTGTCTTCCATATTCTCCAATCGAGGTAGGAGGGCTAGGGTTTGTTTAATTTAACGTAAGAATTTTTATTGTTTACCTAATTTAACACGGCCTTGTATAGATTGTCTTATATAATATCGGCAGACCGAATCGACTCTTACTTTCCTAATAGAATAATTCGACCCTTATTCTTGTGCCTGGGTTATACCGAATTTTTCTATTGAGATAAGACGGTCCCCTCTGTCTTCGGCACTCAAAGATCAGAGACGTAATATAGAAATATTGTGTGTAGTTTGTTAAACGTTTGTTGATGTCAGAAGAATTTTCTATGTATCTGCTTCTTCTCTTCCTCTTTGTTTATATAGAGAGGAAAACAGGGAAGGGAGGGAAGTTATCTTGAAGAGTTGCAACTCTTCAAAACCAGGAATACGTTGAATTAGTTTCCCCTGAAATTAATTAATTATCTTTTCAGTGTAGACACGGAATCAAGTTCCGTTTCCCGCGATATTTAATTAATTCCAAAGTTTCGGGGGCGTTGCCCCCAAACCCCCATCGGGGACCACGTTGCGTCCTCGAACCCCTAAACCAGGGCGCTTCGCCCCTGGACCCAGACTCGCTGATCGGGCAGCGAGACCCCCGTCATAGTCATTCGTCCGAATGCTAAACCGTAATTCCGTAAATAATTATGCAAGTATACTCTTCGTATTTTTCCGAACTTGCAATTTATTATTCAGAAATTACCTACTAACGAACCAACCTTAATTACGCAAAATGAAACCGGTAATTACTCTTAAATCACCAACAGATATCGGGAATTGGGGGTGTTTTTTATATAAATAAATTATTAAATTAATCGAGAATTTAAAGTTGAAAAATAACTTTACAGGGTAATATTTAGCTATTCTTACGAGATATCGGGATATGTCGGAGATATCGACATATTCATATTTAAGAAATACGGCATCGAGATATATCGTAGAGAATAATATTAATATTATATCCTATATCATTTCCATTAATAGGAGATTCTACGCCTACTACATATATAAGGCATCATATTGTATTGGTAGAACGACGAACGAATCAATAATAATATAATTATTACTATTATGGTATTCGCCCTCTCCGTTTCTAATAGATATAATAATAAAAAGAAGAAAAAATTAGTCGTTCTAATTAATTTTATCGTCTTTTACAGAAATATTATTTTGTTATTCTATTGTTTAAGTATATATATATATATATATATATATATATATATATATATATATATATATATATATATATATATATATATATATATATATATATATATATATTTTTTTGACAATCGGGTTTAAGGTATATATGATGTACCAAATGATTTTGATGACCCGTAATAGCTTCAAAAATATTCTATGCCTATGTTGAGGTTGGAGTAGTGTTGGTTATTAAACTAAGGTCTAAATTTCCCTTTATTTTCTTTTCTTCGGCTATATCCTTTGCTCCTATTGTAATATTAACCGCGACTCTTGGAAAAGGCAAAATTAGGCTAGAAACATATCTTGCGATATTACAGTTGATTCGTTGAACAATAGTTCTCAAGTATATTTCGCAAAGATGTTATATATGTTCTTCACCTTAAAATCACTCTTGTCCTCCACGGTATAGGCGGAAGACAAAATTGAAATATTACCTACCAGAATTTCAGATCATATGACTTAGAAATGAAACCAGTACCAACATTAGATAATGTTGTTATACTCCTATTACCTTGTTGAATGTCATCGACCAAAGTCAGACGAGCATGGCAGCAAAACCGGCCGAAATCACAACAAAATTGAATGTTATCCGTTTACTTTAGCGATTTCTAATTCAAATAAGTTGGTCCTATAATCGTACACGCTCAAGATCATTCATAAGATGGAGCCCAAAAACAAACCTGAATTTAGTTCAAAACTCTCAACCCCAAATCAAAACTAACAATAAAATTACCATCTTTTTTTACTATGAGAAGTCCAATATTACTTTTCATCAGTATTTATGAAATTAAATATTACTCGTATAAATTACCAGCAATATCTCATACAAATGTCAATTGGGATACCACAAGCAATTTAGTTTTAAACTCTTGTCAATTTAAGACGGTTTAAATTATTAAGACGACACATTCAAAACCAATTTAAATAATGGTAACATGAAAAGGAGTTTTGAGAGGTCTTATCTTATCACCGTCTTAGCAAGACCTACGAGTCTACGACATACAATGTCCTTTATATTAGACAGGCCAACGAGCAAGGCAACAATGTAGTGCAATTATGATAACCTCGGCAGCTCCTCAATCGGAAAAGGTGAAACTAGGCTTGGAACGTATCTTGCAATATTAATCCTCTCATCGAACTTCAAAAGCCTTTTGTATTGCGCAGGTTTACTACTTGTGTCCACTATCCCCAGCGTCTTTCTCCCAACATGCCATATCTCACCTTCGAATGGCCCCGTCGCAAAAAACTTACCAGTTCGGGTAATGCCGATCGTTTGAGAGTCTCCGGTTTCTAAACTTAGATGCCTTTGTTTTCTTTTCTTCGGCTATATCCTTCACTTATGTTACATAACCTATAGAGTATGTCAAGGCGTTTGGAAGGATTGTGGTCCCGCTTTTGGAAGGATCAAGTCATTTCTTCCATGAGCATATGTAATTTACATGTTTGAATAATCCCGATAATATTGCAAGCCCGTCTCCTATTAAGCACATTTAAATTCAAGTAAAGATAATAACTTACTCAAATCAAAGTTTGCCCATCCCTCACCTGAAAATATGGACATTCAGGGTATAAATTTCCACAACCGATATCGCGTGGACATTCAGGGTGTAAATTTCCTCAAAGAGCAAAACCGAAAGTTCAGAAAACAAAATATGCTGTCGACTTGCACCTATGATGATCAATTTCCTGTAGTATGTCCATCTGATGATCAATGGGTCTAATAAACTGTTTTGTTAGAGACTTAACCCAAGTAAAATAATGATGAATATAAATCATGGTAGACGCCTATACTAGACTTGGTTTTTAAGTACATCATAACAATGTTTTCATACAAGCCAAGGAGCAAGGGAACAATGGGTTAATCATACCACAGTGTAGCGACTTTATGCCTCCGACAAGTCCTCGATTGGAAAAGGCGAAACTAGGCTTGGAACATATCTTGCAATGTTAATCAGCTTATGAACTATTAGAATATACTAGTGTATATTCCCTATTTGTATTCCTGGTAAATATTGTTAGGAGCACATATTTAGCATATTGTTTCCATATTTCTAGGATAGGTTTGCTGTAATTCGTTGATAGCCTTGTGTATATATTGACTAACATAATGAATGGAAAGCCCAAGGGAATACAATTCTTATATGGTATCAACCCTAAAACGATCCCTAAGCCTTCTGCTCCTCCCTTCTTCTTCTTCTTCTTCTCCCTCATCTTCCCTATCCTTTGCAGCGATGACGAACGATACAGTCCCTTCTAAAGCTCCATTCCACCCGGCATACTCTGTCTCAAATATCAAAAATTACGTCCAAATAACCCTCGAGTCCGAGAACGTCCATTACGCATCATGGGTAGAACTCTTTCTCAATACTGCCCGCGCCTTTGATGTCATTGACCATATCGATCCACCCAAGGATGCCGTTGTCAATAAAGATGCTCAATGGACGCGTCTCGACGCGCTCGTTAAACAATGGATCTATAGCACAATTTCTCTTGACCTCCTTTACACCATCCTTGAACCTGGTGCCACGGCTCAAGCTACGTGGGATCGACTCAAGGACATCTTTGTTGACAATCAACACTCCCGAGCCGTCTTATTGGAGCAGCAGTTTTCTAGTATCCATATGGATAATTACCCCGATGTATCGTCATACTGTCAAGCGCTCAAGATGATCGCTGACCAACTTGCTAACGTTGGTACTCCGGTCTCCGATACCCGCCTTGTCCTTCAAATGGTCACTAAGGTCTCCGATGGATTTGATGGGATTGCGTCCATTATTCAGCAACGCGATCCATTATCCTCCTTCTATAAGGCACGATCAATGCTAGCACTCGAAGAAAAGCGCCGCGCCAATGTCACGGGCTCCTCTGCCACCGCGCATCATGTTTCTCAGGCCAACCCTTCTTCCTCTGATTCGGATACTCGCTCCAATTCCAACAAATCTAAGGATGCATCCTCTAACTCAAATAAGGGGAAGGGTGGTCGCAATAATCGACAAAATAACCATGGTAAGAATGGTGGTGGTGGCTCGTCTAATGGTCAGAATTCGGGTAGCAGTAACGGTGATCGCGGAGGTCAGCAGCCAGGGACTTGGACTTGGGTACCCCTGTCACCTTGGCAGGCCCCACAGCAGCAGCAAGGGTGGACCATGCCGCCCTGCCCGTACCCTACAGCGGCTGGACGCCTTCTCCTGCATCGCGCCAACCAGGTATTCTTGGTCCGCGCCCTTCTCAAGCTTTTATTGCGCAACCCGGAACCATTGGTGCATCTCAGGGAGCGTTTGTTCCTACGGATGCGGTGATGTAATTTTTATCGCTTCAATAACCGGATGATGGTTACTATATGGACACCGGTGCGTCGTCGCACATGACATCCACCAATGGTAATCTCTCGTCTTATTCTAAATTAGGTAGTAATCGTCACATAGTAGTCGGAAATGGTCACTTGATTCCTATTGTCGGTCGTGGTGCTATGTCCCTTCCCCCTCCTAACCAATCCCTCACATTAAATAGCGTGCTTCATGTTCCTAACATTATTAAGAACTTGGTCTCTGTTCGTAAATTTACAACCGATAATTATGTTTCCGTTGAATTTGACCCACTTGGTTTTACTGTGAAGGATCTCAAGACGGGGATGCCGATTATGAGAAGTAATAGCACGGGGGACCTCTACCCTCTTCACCCCACGCCACCCTCTCCATCGTCTGCCCCAACCCACGACTTAACTGCCGTCGCTGCTTCTACTTGGCACGAGCGCTTAGGACATCCCGGCCCCGACATTTTCAATTCTTTGCGTACTCATAAAAAGATTACTTGTCGTCCTATTAATAAATTTGTTGTTTGCCATTCATGTCAATTAGGAAAACACATTAAACTTCCTTTTCATAATTCTTTATCTCATACTTTGTTGCCATTTGATATCATACATACAGATTTATGGACTTCGCCTGTTTTGAGTACATTGAATCACCGTTACTATATCTTATTTCTCGACGATTACACAAATTTCCTATGGACCTTCCCTCTCACAAATAAATCCCAAGTTGCACAAGTATTTACTACCTTTTATGAAATGATTAAAACACAATTTAATCTACCCATAAAAACTTTACAGTGCAACAACGGCCGTGAATTTGACAATTCCCCCCTCCACCAATTTTTTGCGTCTCGTGGCATTTTATTCCGGTTTTCTTGTCCCCACACTTCCCCTCAAAATGGGAAAGTGGAACGAAAAATCCGAACTATAAATAACACCATTCGCACCCTTCTTATTCACGCCCATATGCCCCTCAATCTATGGCACCATGCCCTTGCCATGGCTACATACATTCACAATGTCCTACCTAGCAAAGCCAACCATTATGACTCCCCTAACTCAAGCTTATATAAACGAGTCCTGTCCTATGCCCATCTCCGGACCTTCGGATGCCTTTGCTACCCACATACTCCCTCCTCTACCATTCATAAATTGGCCCCCCGTGCTACATCATGTGTCTTTATCAGCTACCCGTCTAATCATCGTGGATACAAGTGTTTAGATTTAGTGACTCGGAAAATCATTATTGCCCGTCACGTAACTTTTGATGAGACTGTGTTTCCATTTGCCAAAACCACCCCACCACCAGCCTCTTCTTACCAATTTTTTGACCCCGACCCAAACCCGTATGTCACACACCATTCACTCCAAGCCCCGGCCCAAACTCACGAAATAGACGGCCCTTTTATCCCTGACACTCCTGGCACGCCACTTACCCCTGGCCAACCAATTTCCCCTAACTCGGCTGCCTCCCCTACGTCGGCCCCGTCGACACCAGCCTCGACACCCATGTCCTCAACAGCCTCCTCTACGACCACACCTCCTCCTCAGCCCTCCCCACAAATGACTACTCGAGCCCAACATGGTATCTTCAAACCACGCACCCTCATGGATTTATGTGTCACAACCGCACCATCTCCCGTCTCCAAGAATCCCATAGATGCACTTAAGGACCGTCATTGGAATCAGGCCATGAAAGATGAATTTGACGCACTACTTAAGAATGAGACGTGGGTTCTTGTGCCTCGGCCACCTAATGTTAATATTACTCGTTGTCTATGGTTGTTTAAGCATAAGTTCAAAGCTAATGGTGATTTGGAGCGATACAAAGCTCGACTTGTTGTTAATGGCAGGTCTCAACAGGTGGGAGTCGATTGTGATGAGACTTTCAGTCCAGTGGTAAAACCGAACATTATCCGTACCGTACTTAGTCTTGCCGTCTCTAAAAAGTGGCCTATACATCAACTTGACGTCAAAAACGCCTTCCTTCACGGGCGCTTAGATGAGACAGTTTATATGCATCAGCCACCCGGGTTTCGAGACCGTAATAATCCGGACCATGTTTGCCTCGTAAAGAAATCCCACTACGGACTCAAACAAGCTCCGCGCGCATGGTACCAAAGATTTGCTTCTTTTGTTGCTACAATCGGTTCTATTCACAGTAAGTCGCACAATTCCCTTTTTATTTATAAGCATGGTGAAAATATGGCCTATCTTTTGCTTTATGTGGACGATATTATCCTTACTACCTCCACAACTAAGCTGCGTGATGACATTCTCCGTCTTCTCGGAAAGGAATTCGCCATGACTGATCTCGGGCCATTGTCTTACTTCCTTGGTGGGTCGGCTGTTAGACATAAATCCGGGTTGTGTTTGCATCAACAAAAATATGCCACTGAAATTATTGCTCGTGCGAATATGACCTCATGTAAACCGGCCCGCATACCTGTGGACACGAATCCCAAGCTAGGAGCCAATTCGGGTAAGCCAATTTCGGACCCTTCATTATTTCGAAGTTTGGTAGGTGCTTTACAATACTTAACATTCACGCGTCCCGACATCTCCTATGCGGTTCAACAAGTGTGTTTATACATGCATGACCCTCGAGAAGCTTACTTTGGGGCTCTCAAACGCATCATTCGCTACTTACAAGGTACTACTCACTATGGCATTCATTTACGCACTTCGTACACTGATTCTCTTTGTGCTTATAGTGATGCCGATTGGGTTGGGTGTCCCGACACTCGACGTTCCACCTCCGGTTACTGTGTATACCTTGGTGACAATCTCATATCTTGGTCCTCTAAACGGCAAGCTACCATCTCTAAATCTAGTGTCGAAGCCGAGTATAGAGGAGTGGCTAACGTCGTAGCCGAATCGTGTTGGATTCGAAACTTGCTATTTGAACTTCACTGCCCTATCAAGAAGGTTATGGTGGTCTATTGCGATAATGTGTCCGCTATTTATCTATCCGGTAACCCAGTCAATCATCAACGCACCAAGCACATTGAAATAGATATACATTTTGTCCGCGAAAAAGTCGCCGTTGGTCAAGTTCTGGTTCGACATGTCTCCTCAAGGTACCAATACGCCGACATCTTTACGAAAGGGTTACCTAAGGTTCTATTTGATGATTTCCGTTTCAATCTCAGCGTCCATCCACCTCCCGCTTCGACTGAGGGAGCGTATTAGAATATACTAGTGTATATTCCCGATTTGTATTCTTGGTAAATATTGTTAGGAGCACATATTTAGCATATTGTTTCCATATTTCTAGGATAGGTTTGCTGTAATTAGTTGATAGCCTTGTGTCTATATTGACTAACATAATGAATGGAAATCCCCAAGGGAATACAATTCTTATATGAACTTTCAAAAGCGGTCTGCATTGCATAGGTTTCGTACCTATTTCAACTAACCACAGCCCTTTACGCCAAATCCGCCACATCGCTACAACATCATAGGAATCCCCCGTCAAAAAAAAACTGCCAGTCCTCATGTCCCCACTCATTTGAGAGCCAATGTCTAATGTCACCTCCTTTGGTAGATCAATAGATTCCTCTATTGTAGAAGAACCCGGCATTTGAATTATTTTTGACTCATTATCACCTCTATCTGTGCTATCATATTTAGACACGCACAAATGCACTCTCATGACACCTAAGTAGACTGAGTCGGCCACGTTCAACTTAATTATGTCAGACTTCTCTAATCCTAAATCAAAGCAAACAATTACAGAGCCAACATGTTTAATATAACTAGCCCAATATAATTTTTCATCAAGAAGCACTGGTTTTCCATAAGGACGAACAACAAAATCATGATCAAATTCAATTTTTCTCCACTTACTTTCCCTAAGAGAGAAGATCTGAGCAATATTACTATCTTGTCCACTTTCCCATCCTAGTGTTAAAATTCGAACATATTTATAGTCATCAACAGATGATACATACCCAAATCCATGAGCTACATCATGACTACGCTCTAAATACTCATATGATGAATATTTGTGCAGCTTACGGGTAGCCGGGTTCCACAAAATAAAGTAATCACTAAAAGGTCTGCTTAAACACACCAACCCATTACAGCAGCCTATAAGCTTAAGATCATCATTGACACCAAAGTCGACGTCTAGTTTAACCAAATTATCTTCTAAGTTACGAGGATTTTGATCATCATCATCATCATAAGAAAATAGGTAAAAATCCTTTTAACACTGGATAAACAAGGTGTTCAGCGGAGAAGAAGGGTGAGAGAAGGGGGATTTCATATGATGAAAAGTAGCAAATTTGGAAGAAGAAAGAGTAGAGTACCATTGTTTCGAAACTAACATAAATCGAAGAATTTATTTAATTGGTAATCTCGTAACAATTTCATGAATAATAAGATCATCAGAGAGGTAGCTTTGTTGCTCGATATATTGTTTCTCCTTAGCATTAATTGGCTGTTTGTCTCTCATATATCTTCAATCTTAAAACTGTAAATTTTAAAAGGAAACAATTAAGTAAAAAGATAAGGGAGGCAGTGATTATGGTTGTGCTAGGGTTTGTTAACATTATTTTAGCAAAAGATTTCATAAGGAAAGGGTTATAGCATACGTGAAGAAAAGAATGAAAAAGTGGCTTACTCGCATTATATAAGACAAGTTGAATAAAGTCGTGTTGGATGGATTGGGCATCGCCGTCACCTGATCGTACCAAAACTCACTACTAACAAGAAAAATGAGGATATTACTCATATAATTTATATATCATATTTTAATAGATTGAGTTTAGTTGAAAAGATTCTAACAAGAAATACTTTATGTGTGGTGCTTATTTATGGACATGATTTACTCAATCCAACTATCAACCACCACCACCACCACCCAAGAACCACCATGTCACTGCTCCCACCTCTGCCCACCGCAACACCACCCAAAACAATTGATGAACCCGCTCTACCCCCTCCCCTTCCTGCGACCAGATACCCCCACCCCTGCCACCCGACCACCACTTCTTTTATGAACCCTTATTGGATAATTTTCACTAGCTGAATTTGGATATAGTAAATTTGATGCAAAAAACTGATGTATTGATGATTAAATTAGAATATAACTTGTTTAATGTATGAATAAAAGTACACAATTGATGAATTTTGCAAGATAAGGATTAATTTTCACACGATAGGAAAAAGGAGAAAAGAGAGAAATTATTTTCTTGTTTTCTAGAAAAAAACGTAAGTGGTGGAAAAATTATCAAAAAAAGGTCTATGAAAGAGTAAAATGTGTTATGATTGAGCAACTACGCATATATATCTATACTCTCGCATTATTGGCAAATCCCTAAGCTAAGTTCGTTGGATCATCTCGTTCTTTACGCCGTTGTGATCGTTGTGTCGAGGGTAAGCTTTTCATATAATTTTCATAATGATTTGTTAAGTTTGGTTAAACCGTAATTGGGTAATGTTGGGGGTTTTTGGGTTATTTGTATAGTTGTGGTAGTAATTGTATGTATACGTGTTATAGGAGGAGGTTTCGTTGAGGAGAGATTCTGATTAGCTGCTAGACCATATGTGGTGTTTGCATTCCAGGTAGGGTTTCCCTACTCAGTATTGGTTACATAGCATTGTTGGTGATTGTTGTTGTTGTTGATTCTTTATCGTATTGGCATTGGTTTTGGTAATTGTTGCTTGTATAAGGTGATTGTTGTATAACTGTCTATGATCTTCGGGGTGCGTCCCTGGCTGAGTGGAGTCACTTGCGGGAGTGGTTTCACACTCTTGATTCGCCTTCTATGGAACCCGCCACAGAAGGGATGTGCACATAAATGAACATGTGTTTATCGCTCGATGGAGATGAGCGGGGCTTAGGTGGGAACGGCTGCGGCCCCTCACTGGCGGCTAGGAGCACTTACTGCGATGGGTACTCTGGCTGGTGGAAAAATCGTATCATGCATTTCATACAAGGAACATATTATGAATGTTGGGAAACCATCGAAAATGGTCCTCTAGCTATCATTACCACCGATGCTAATGGTGCGTCATGTAAAAGAATTCAAGGACTACACATCTGATGATTACAAAAAGGCGGAGAAGAATTCTAGGGCCATATCACTCCTGCAATCCGAAATTGGCGAATCTGAAACTAGTCGGATTACAGGATGTAAAACGGCCAAACAAATCTGGGATAGTCTAGCACTAGCCTATGAGGGGACCGTGCAAGTAAAGAAATAACATACTGATCTCTTAATGCAACAATACGAATCCTTTAGAATGCACGAGGATGAACCAATAAAGAGTATGTCTTCACGCTTTTCAAATATAACTAACGAAATTTCAAATCGTGGTAGACAATTTGAAACTGAGGACATTGTCCGTAAAATTTTAAGAAGTCTTACCAAAAAATGGCGACAAAAGGTCACGGCCATTGAAGAGTGTAGGGATTTAACCACTCTCACCTATGAAGCTTTAATTGGATCTCTTATGGTGCACGAAATAACTCTTGATAATGATGCCGAAGAGAAACCCAAAGCTAAGGGACTAGCCTTGAATGCCATCACAAGTGATAATGAAAGTGATCTTGAGGAGGAAGTTGCCTTGCTATCTAAAAGAATTGCCAAAATAATTAGAAAGCAAAATCAAGGAAAGTTCGAAAGTTATAAACCAAAAAAAATCTATTTCTTCGTCTTCCTCATCACGTCCTATGTCGAGAATGGGTTGTTTTAAGTGTGGTGAGCGAGATCATCAGATCCGAAATTATCTTCAAAATTACCAGAAATTTGATCATGGCCATCCTAGGAAAAAAGATAATAATTATTACGAGACTTGATAAGCAAAGTGTCAACTGGAGCCGAAGGGTGAGAAGAGGGAGACTTCATGAAGTGAGCATTAGTAAAGTTGAGAGAAGAAAGAGTAGAATACCAATGTTTTGAAATTGACTTAAATTGAAGAATGGACTTAACGGGTCAAAGAAATAGCTTTGTTTCTCAACCTCTTGCTTAGTCTTAGCATTGGCCTCTTTGTCTTCCATATTGCACGATCTTCTAGTAGTAATCGAGGTAGCACTAGGGTTTTGCTAATATAGCCTTACATAAATTGTCTTATATAATGAGGAAAAGGTTAGGATTAGGGAAAAATTTAGAGAAAATTCACAATACAATTTAAGGATGGTGAATAAATATCGAATATACTTATTGAGATTAAATCATGCTTAATATTACTCGATTTCTAAATTATTTAAACATGATATACGATGAGTGGTAAAGCTGATTTACCCAAGACTTTCTTTAATACGGCAATCTCACGACAGCTTTAAGAAGTGTAGCACAGTAATATAAAATACTACACGCGATTTAGGTTTTCAGAACATACAATGTTTTCAGAAAGGCCAACAAGCAAAGGAAGAATGTAGTGCATCTATGCCATCGACAACTTCTCAAAGGGAACAGGTGAAACTAGGCTGGGAACATATCTTGCAATATCAATAATCTTATCGAAACTCAAAAGTGTTGTGTATTGCATAGGCTTAGTACCTGTGTCAATTACCCCCAGCATTCTATAGTCCAAATTATCATTCACCTCATAGTTAAACGGCCCTGTCATAAAAAACTTGCCAGTCTTGTTAAACCCGATCATTTTAGAGGGCCTCCCAAATGTCAATCTAAATTGAGACTTAATAGATTTCAGTATTACCCCAGTAGATTCAGATATGTGCATCAGCACGTCAGCTGTGTTTGCGCTATCAGCGTTGCACTTGCTCAAACAGTCCTTGTCCTCCAAGTCAATTACCTCAACCCGCTCAACCGCCAAATTGAAGCTAATAATAAAATAAAAACCAGAGGCACAATAGGCAGCCCAATATAACCTTTCATTTGTAAGCATTCCGTTTTTGGTAGTAACCACGATATCATTACCACAATCAACTTTAAATCTTGTCCACTTATTTTCCCCAAAGAGAAGATATGACCAATACAGTAAGTTCCCGGAAACTTTTTCAAAAGTCGAACAAATTTATAGTCATCAACTGAGGTTGCATACCAAAATCCACAAAATGCGTGACGGACCTTATTAGTTTCATCAACAAAACGCTTTGCAGAGATATCAGGTTCATATTTGTGCATTTTACGGGTAGCCGGGTTCCATAAAATGAAGTATTTACCGGAAGTTGGGGTTAAGCAAACCAACCCGTTGCAGGATCCAGTAAGTTGAAGATAATTTTCTTCGAACCCAAAATCGGGGTCGAGTTTAACCAAATTATCTTCAAAATTAGCACAAATTAGGTCATCATTGTAAGAGAAAAGGTAGTAATTCTTACCAGATTTGATAAACAAGGTGTTAATAGCAAATTTGGAAGAAGAGAGAATAGAATACCATTGTTTCGAAACCGACTTAAATCGAAGAAGGGATTTAATGGATAATCTTGTAAGTATTTCTTGAAATATCAAATCATCAAAGAGGTAGTCTTGTTGATTCTTCTCAGAGTTTGGGTATTCGTCTCCCATTTTCTACGATCTTCAGTTGTAAATTGTGAAGTGAAGAGTTAGAGACAAGGGAAGTGGTAATCAAAGCATTAGGGTTTGTTCGTTTAAAGTTTATTAAGGAGTTGGGGATTGAGATCATTTTGCTCTTACCACTCGGGTTGGTTTTTGGTCGGGTCGAAGCAGGTCGTGTCGTATTGGGTGATAAGTCGGGCAGGCTTTAGTTTGGGTCATTGTCGAATTAGGTTATAAACCGTACTTTATCAAATTTAATTAATAATTTACTTGGTATTGATCCCGAGCGAATGCGCAGTTTTGTAGATTGGAATATTAGAGAAAATAATATTTATATTAGGATTAATTAATGACAATGATAACACCACTTCAACCCCTATATTTTGATGTCTCGGACCCATTTCGTCGTGATAAATCAAGCATTATGAACTCATTTAGTTAGTATTAGCTTTACCCGATTACTTTCCCTTCACTCTTCGCGTAGGACGTGTTTTGAGCATTTTTTCCCGTACTTATGAACCCTTTTTTGTAGGTACCATGCTCCAAGATATAAGAAGAACGAAGTTGGAAGGTGATTCGCTTGAAGAATGGAAGTAACTAGGAGAAATTACGGCCGAGAGGCAAAACTTTGCCTGGACCGGGCATAATTACACCCGCCAGGTAAAACTTTGCCCGGACCGGGCATAATTATACCCGACCGGGTAAAACTTCGCCCGGACCGGGCATAATTATGCCCCTCGGCTGCAGATTTCGTTTCTCTCTTGTATTCTCACCTAACTCTTTGTACTTGATATAAATACTTAATTTCCCAGAAAATTAGGGATCCAATCCTAGTTTGGGGAAGAAATTTGTAAGGTTAAGAGAGGAAACTCAAATCCTTTGTGACTTGGCAATCATTCTTCATCAATCAAAGATTATTATTATTGTTCTTACCTTGTTCTTTCTTATTGTTCATCCTTTCAATAGTTGGTATTGTTTCTTTCCTTTTTCTCTTTTCTCCCTTGTTCTTCAATTGTTTTCCATTGTTGTTTGTTGTAGTTAGATTTCTTTTTGTTGGAAGTTGTTGAAAATTGTTGTTTGTTGATAGTTTAGTCAAAGTCTCTCTCTCTCTTGTTCATTGTTTATGTTAAAATTGTTGTTGTTTGTTTGTTGTTGTTAATTTCATCATTGTTCATCTTTTCATTGTTCATCTTTCCTTTGTTTCTCTTTCATTTGTTCATCCTTGGATAGTTGTCCTCAAAGACTTAATCTTTGAGTTGATTTGGTTAAAGATTGTGTCTTTTAGTTTAATCAACCTTGTTATTAGATTAAACCATCTTTCCTCTTAATTATTGTTGGATTGTTGAATGTTTAGAAGTAGAACTCATCTTCCACCCATGTTTATGTTTAAAGATTCCATCTTTATTGTTTATTTTGCGATTAGGACCATGATTAGTGAGTAGTCTTCCACTAGGGCTCGGTTTGACCCAACATGAGTAATTTCACTAATTGAATTTCATAAAGGCTAATTACTTGGGGAAATTGGTGAGGGTAGTTTGGAGGAATGACTTGGTTTATGGGTTGACTTTTGGGTAGTGTTGACTTACCACCCTTGACCACCAACGAGAGTTGGTTAGGTTGTGATTTGGATACCCGAGACTTGACCCTATTGTTAACCTTGGTTGAGACCGAAAGGGAGAACCGGGGTAGGACACCTCTAAACTAGCGTTTGAAATCGACCCTCGAGAGAGGGAGTGGGATGACCCGGAAATTGATGGGGCTTAATGACCTTAGCAAATATTGGACTACCTTGGAAAAATGCATGTTTTTGGGGTAGTCGGGTATTGAGTTAGGGATTCCGACCTTCGAACCCGAGAGGGGGGTTGGTGGGTAGTACTAGTGTCCTATTTCGAACCCGAGAGGGGGGTCTTAGGCGAATTAGATTCGTCACCTCCTCACCTAACTACCCTTGTGATTAGCCTAGGGAATCGATATGTGGAACTACGAATTGTTGTGGGAGAACCGAGTTCTAGGCCTTTTAATCATTTGAATTACAACTTAGTCCATCTTGCTCATTTTACATTCTCTAGTTAAATTGCATTTCATTTTGTTTAGTCTAGTTTTTAGACATTTACACTCATCCTTTTATTGTCGACTTAGCTAAACCATAGAGTTAAAACGATTAGTAGTCTTCCTAGCTCCTTGTGGGATCGACCCTTAATAGTGTACAACGATAAAATCGTGCACTTGCGAGGTATAGCTTGATACCATCAAGTTTTTGGCGCCGTTGCCGGGGAGTTCGGCTAGATATTAATTATTTTCGTTCTTGTTTAGACTAAGTCTTTTGTTACTAATCCCTCTCTTGAGTGTGTAGGACTTTTTGCATGGTTAGGAGAGCTCGAAGAGGTCAACCAATACGCCCGATTGACCACGAGATCGAAGCAACCGCGAGAAGACTAAATTCACTCCGTAGAAGAGGACTTATAGAAACACCGATTCCTCAAGAAAATCCAGTAATTGAGAACCTTCAAGGAGAACCACGGGTCTTTGAAACTTTCGAAAATCCTTTTGCAACACCGGAAACGGAAGTAACAATGGCCGCGGTTCCTATGAGAGATAACTTGGCTCCGAAAAAGGTGGTGAATCCGAGTATTGTGAAGCCACCTATTCAAGCCAACAATTTTGATGTGAAAGCCACCTTGCTACAACTTGTCCAAGGGAATCAATTCGGAGGGGGAGCCACCGAAAACCCCAACGAGCATCTCAACGAGTTCTTGGATAGTTGTGACATGTTCAAGGCCAATGGAGTCACGGAAGATGCCGTACGCCTTAGGCTTTTCCCTTACTCTTTGAGGGGAAGTGCCAAGGAATGGCTTAAAAGTTGTGAACCCGACTCTCTTCGGACTTGGGACGATGTCTCTAAGGCTTTTCTCAACAAGTATTTCCCACCCCAACGAACCGCAAGAATCAAGAGTGAGCTCCAAGGGTTCACCCAACAAGAAGATGAGACCCTTTATGAAGCATGGGAGAGGTACAAGGGCCTCCAAAGGCTATGTCCTCACCACGGTATTGGGGATGATGAGCTCATCAACAATTTCTATGAAGGGTTAAACAATGAGATGAAGATGAACCTTGATTCCGGCTCGGGGAAGGGAGCTTTGGATAAGATAGACCACAAGACGGCGAAAGAGCTTATTGAAGAAATGGCTTCTCGTACCTTTCATTGGAACAATGATAGGCACAAGAGGAAGGGGAAGTCAACGGTCGAATCGGCCAACAATGTGGAAGTGAAAGAGATGATAGAAGAGCTTAAGCAACAAGTTGCCTTGATGAGCTCAAGCAAAACATCTAGCAATTCTTCTATGAGGAACCAAGTCTATAGTTGTGAGCTTTGTGGAGACCAAGGACACCCACCCAATGAGTGTCCTTTGGTGGTTGGAGATGGCAATTGTATGGAGCAAGTGAACGGGATATGGGAGTCTAGTCCGGCCAAGCAAGCATTTAACAACAACCAATATCACCCCGGATTGAGAGTCCACCCAAACTTCTCTTATGGCTCTCAAAATGTCCAAAACCCAACCTTCCAACAAAAGTCACAACAACCAAACTTCCAAACTCAAAAACAAAACACAACATTTAATCAAGGTCCACCGGGTTTCCAAGGAAGAACCTTCCAACCTAGACAACAATTTCAATCACTTAACCCACCAACCACCCAACCATTCCAACAAACCACCCAACCTTTCCAACAAAATTTCCAACCATTCCAACAACCCACCCAACCAAAGTCAAACATGGAACTCATGATGGAACAAATGATGACATCTCAAACACAATTCATCAACCATACCACCCAAAAACAAGAAGAGACAACCACATCCATCAACCAACTTAGAACCCAAATGCAAGCCTCTCAACGAATGACGGACAACCAAATCTCCCAATTGGCTACCCAAATGAGCCAACTACAAGCCTCCCAAGGTAAATTCCCGGGTAAAACCGAGGAAAATCCGAAAACCATGAATGCTATCCACTTGAGGAGTGGTAGAGATTTGGAAGACCGGGAATTTGTCAAGAAAAGGAAGAGTAGTAGACCGGGTAATGTCATTGAACCTCAAATTGTGGTTGAACCTCCTAAGGTAATTGAAGAAAAGGAGGGAGAAGATGAGCTTGTGGAAATTGTTGTGGAAACTCCAAGAGTGATTGATGAACCAACAAGGGTAGTTGAAGAGCCTCAACAACAAGTGGTAAGAACTTATGTACCACCGGTTCCCTTCCCACAAAGGTTGGCAAGAGCCAAACTTGAACAAAAGTATGGGAAGTTCATGGATATGATGAAGGGTATCAACATTACCATGCCTTTCATTGATGCCGTAAAGGAGATTCCAAGCTATGGAAAGTTCTTGAAGGAGCTTATCTCAAACAAAAACTCCTTGAGCCCGACAACCACGGTGAACTTATCCAAGGAGTGTAGTGCAATTCTCATGAATGAGGCTCCTCAAAAGCTTGAAGACCCGGGGAGCTTTTCCATACCTTGCAAGATTGGGACCGTGCACATTGAGAGGGCCTTGTGTGATTTGGGGGCTAGCATTAGTCTTATGCCCCTCAAGATTTTCAAGAAGTTGAAAGGATATGAGCTTTCACCAACAAGGGTTTCTCTCCAACTTGCGGATAGATCGGTAAGATACCCGATTGGTCTTGTGGAGGATGTCCCGCTCAAGGTGGGGAAACTTGCATTTCCATGTGACTTCTATGTAATGGACATCCCCGAAGACTCAAATATTCCCATCATATTGGGGCGCCCATGCCTTGCTACGGGGGGTGCCATGATTGATGTGAAGAATGGGAAGCTTTCTTTACAAGTGGGTGAAGATAAGGTTAAATTCTCCTTGAGCAAGGCTATGAAAGAGCCTTCGGAAGAAAAGTCTTGTTATATGATTGATGTGGTAGAAGAATGGGTTGATATGAAGAAATTTGATGAAGACAAGGGTTTGCAAGGGTTCCTTGAGGGCAAGGTAAAGGATTGCAAGGAACACCGGGAATATGCTTTAGCTATGGAAGCTACAATTGAAGAAGACCCGGACAAAGAATTTGAAAGCTTGAGAGGAGATGGTAAAAAGGAGGAGAGATCTACGCCTCCTCAAGTGGAGTTGAAACCTCTTCCCTCTACTCTTAAACATGCTTTCCTTGGCCCTAATGACACTTACCCTATTATTGTCAATAGTGCACTCAATGACACCGAACTTCAAAAGTTACTTGATGTTGTGAGAAAGTACAAGGATGTCATTGGGTACTCAATTGATGATATTAAGGGGATTAGCCCTTCTTTTTGCACCCATCGCATTCACTTGGAGGATGAGAGTGCATCTTCCATTGAGCCTCAACGCCGCCTTAACCCCGCTATGAAAGAAGTGGTTAGGAAGGAGGTATTGAAGCTCTATGATGCAAGCATAATTTACCCTATCTCCGATAGTGCATGGGTGAGCCCGGTGCATGTTGTGCCAAAGAAGGGCGGGGTCACGGTAGTCACCAATGACAAGAATGAGCTAATTCCAACAAGAGTCACAACCGGGTGGAGAATGTGTATAGACTATAGGCGCCTCAACAAGGCAACTAGGAAAGACCATTTCCCCCTCCCTTTCCTTGACCAAATGTTGGAAAGACTTGCCCAACATTCTCACTTTTGCTACCTTGATGGGTTTTCGGGGTTTTTCCAAATCCCGATTCACCCTAATGACCAAGAAAAGACCACTTTTACATGCCCGTTTGGTACCTTTGCTTATAGGCGCATGCCCTTTGGGCTTTGCAATGCGCCGGCCACATTTCAAAGATGCATGCTAGCTATATTTTCCGAATATGTTGAGAATATCATGGAGGTGTTTATGGACGATTTCTCGGTCGTAGGCACCTCATTTGATGGATGTCTAGCTAATTTGGGTAAGGTCTTGAAAAGATGTCAAGAGAGTGGTCTAGTCTTGAATTGGGAGAAATGTCATTTCATGGTGACATCTGGGGTTGTCTTGGGTCATGTAGTGTCAAGTAAGGGCTTAGAAGTTGATCAAGCCAAAATTGAAGTGATCAAAACTTTACCCCCTCCCACTAATGTTAAAGGAATTAGAAGTTTTCTTGGGCATGCCGGTTTTTACCGGAGATTTATCAAGGATTTTTCTTTGATTGCCCGACCCTTAACTTTGTTGCTTGGCAAAGATGTGCCATTTGAATTTACTAATGAGTGTTTGGATGCTTTCAATAGGTTGAAGGAAGCTCTCATCACCGCTCCAATCATGCAACCTCCCACTTGGGGAGAACCTTTTGAGTTGATGTGCGATGCTAGTGATGTAGCGGTGGGAGCGGTGCTTGGACAAAGGAAGAATGGTAAACTTCATGCCATATATTATGCAAGCAAGACCTTGGATGAAGCTCAATCACACTACACCACCACCGAGAAGGAGCTTTTGGCGGTCATATATGCCATGAACAAGTTTCGTTCTTACTTGGTGGGCTCTAAGGTAATTGTACACACCGATCACACGGCATTGAGGCACTTGCTAATCAAGAAGGAGTCAAAACCACGCTTGATTCGGTGGATACTTTTGCTACAAGAGTTTGATATTGAAATTCGAGACAAGAAGGGTGTGGAAAATGTGGTAGCCGATCATCTTTCTCGGCTACTCCATGTCAAGGGGAAGGATGGATTGCCAATTGACGATTCTTTGCCGGATGATCAACTATTCGCACTTGCTTTGATGGATGTCCCTTGGTACGCGGACTATGTAAATTATTTGGTATCCGGGGTCATCCCGCACGGTTATGACTCCCATAAAAGGAAGAAATTCTTTCATGACCTTAAGCAATATTTTTGGGAAGAACCGTGCCTCTACAAGGCTTGTGCGGATGGCATAATTAGAAGATGCATCCCGAATGAAGAAGTCCAACCCATAATCTCTCATTGCCATGACATGCCAAGTGGAGGGCATGGTAGTTCACGAAAAACCGCCGCAAGGGTGCTCCAATGTGGATTCTTTTGGCCTTCCCTATTCCATGATGTGGCCACCTACGTCAAGAAGTGTGACAAGTGTCAAAGAAGTGGTAACATTTCAAAGAGGCATGAAATGCCAATGAACTACATACTTGAAGTGGAGGTATTCGATGTGTGGGGCATTGACTATCAAGGCCCTTTTCCCTCATCAAATGGGAATGAGTATATCCTTGTTGCGGTGGACTACGTGAGCAAATGGGTGGAAGCAATCCCAACAAAGACTTGTGACGCAAAATCGGTGACCAAACTCATGGAGACAATCATATTCCCACGGTTTGGAGTTCCACGAATTGTGATTAGTGACCGTGGAACTCATTTCCGGGAAAGGACTCTTGATGCTCTACTCAAGAAGCATGGGGTGCAACATAGGCGGAGTCTTGCCTATCACCCACAAGCTAACGGCCAAGCCGAAATCTCTAACCGAGAGATCAAGATGATCCTTGAAAAGACCGTGAGCCGGTCAAGGAAAGATTGGTCTACCAAGCTCAATGATGCATTGTGGGCTTACCGGACCGCTTTCAAAACACCAATAGGAACTTCACCGTTCCGGTTGGTGTACGGGAAGCCTTGCCATTTGCCGGTTGAGTTGGAGCACAAAGCACATTGGGCCATCCGACTCCTTAACTTTGATTTGAAGAGCGCCGGAGAGAAACGACTACTTGACCTCAATGAGCTAGAAGAGTTTAGGCTAGAGGCCTATGAGAGCTCTAGGTTGTATAAGGAAAAGACCAAGCGATTCCATGACAAGGCTATTATAAGGAGGGAATTCAAGGAGGGAGATTTGGTTCTCCTCTTTAACTCAAGGTTCAAGCTATTTTCGGGGAAACTAAAGTCAAAATGGTCGGGGCCTTTCACCGTGGTCCGAGTTTTTCCCTATGGGTCGGTTGAAGTATCCGATGGAGACCAAGCATTCAAAGTAAATGGACAACGGCTAAAGCACTACATTGCCGGTTCTCCCGTCTTGAAGCATATAACTTTCATTGATACTTGTCTTGTCCATCCTTGAATCCCATTTTATTCTTCATGACTTGTCAGTTTATTTAAGTTACTTCTTGACTTGGTCGAGCCAACGACGTTAAACAAAGGCGCTTCATGGGAGGCAACCCATGCAATAATATTCTTGCAATGGTGGAGAGTCAATAGATGGGAGTCGGTTGTCTAAGGAGTTAAGTTTCGAGTCCCGATGAGGTGTAACTAAGTTTGAAGGAACAATGGAAAGGCGACACCGAGTTCGGGATTGCTTTTGAGGGGGTAAATTTTCTTGAATTGAGTGCTATTTTGCCTTCTAAAGATGGATTATAGCAAATTTTGCAGTCTAGGGGCAAAATTATACCTGTGACGGGCATAATTATACCTCTCGGAGGACAGAAAAAATTCAAAAATTGGCCTAAATGCAGTTTTCCCCAACCGGGTAAAACTTTGCCCCTGACGGGCGTAATTATACCCGACCGGGTAAAACTTTGCCCGGACCGGGCATAATTATGCCTCTCTCATCGTCACTCGAATTCGCCCTTTTTGGCTGTTTTTCCTTCACCTTTTTCTCATTATTCCCACTTACCTTCTTCTACCTTTTACACCTTCTCTCCAAAAATCATAAAACCACCATTAAAACTCCACCATAACTCAACTTAATCCTCCATTTTAGACACCTTCCCTCCATCTTTTTCACTCCTAATTTCACCCAAGTGATCCTTGCTACCCATACTCCTAGATCCCCTTAAAAGTTTCGAGTTTCCCTCTTTTCCCAAAATACCCTCCGTCCGATTCATCAATTTTCGTCCATTTTTAGTGGCTTGGGGACGTTCTTAGCCTATCCTCGGGTTTTGGGTTGCAAAATTTCGTGTTTCTTTCGGGTTTGTGAAGCTTCAAGGGACTGTTTTTGGGGTGAGCACTGTTTTGGGGGCTTTTCAAGCAAGGCAAAGAAGTATGGCAACAAAGAGGCAAAGGGCTCTAAATATTGGCAGCTCATCTTCAAGGTCACAGGTAAATGCTCCTCCCGGATTTACTAATTCAGCTTATAATGTAACCTTTAAAACGAGTAAGCATCTCAAGTTATTTGACTCATTGATGGCGAAAATTTGGGAGCCTACTAGGTGGGCTTGTGGGGAGACCTTAGAAAGGATGGGAATTAATGATGAGGTGGCCGAGCTTTGCAATAGAATAGGAATTTATAGAATTTACGATGCTCAAGAGTTGACTTACCCGGCCCTTGCGGCGGAATTCCTTGCAACCTTCGAGGCGAAATTCAAGGATGACTATAGTGAATCTTCAGTCTCGTTCCAATTGGGGGGGAAATTCCACCGTATGTCCCTGTCTGACTTTGGGGGGCACTTCGGGTTTAGGTCTTGTCCGGGGGGTGGATATAGACCAAGTCAAACTAATGATCACATCGCGGACCGAAATGCCTTTTGGAGGCGTATTTCCCGGAGGGTGGAGTTTTCTAGTGGTAAGGAAAGCTCTATCAAAATTAGAAATGCGGTAATTCGTTATTTCGCAAGGATTTTAGCTTCCTCCCTTTTCTCCTCGGGTGAGACACATCATAATTGTAGTGTCTTAGCCCTCCACTTGATACAAGAGGCCGTTCTCCAATGAGAGCGGTCCGTTGATATCCCCACCGCCCTCGCCAAGCACTTCCTTGGCATAAGTGGTAAGCCCCGTCCTATTATCTCTTGTGGGGGGCTTATTTCGATATTGGCGGGTTCACTCGGGGTCGAACATAACCATGCTAGTGTGGAGGGGGGAATTCCAATCAATGGGAGGAAATGTTTGGCTTGATGAAAGAAACTAGGGACTTTTCGAGAGAGGCTCGGGACCTTAGTTTGAGCACTCAAACTTATAATGAGGAAACCCGACGCATTGTCATGGAAAATCAAAGAATATTTGAGGAGAGCCGTGGCTACATGAGAGATACGAGGAATATGGCCATGACATCCCTCCTCTATAGTAGACGGAACACCGACCGTCTCCGTGACATCTCTCGAGTCCAAGCCGACATGGCGGCACAACTAGATGCACTCCACTTGTGGAGTCAGCAAGGGAACCAAGACCCTCCGACCCAACCACCACCCGACCTTTACCAATAGGTGGTGTGTTTCTTGGTGACTTGTTTACTCCGGCTTTCACTCTTGTGCATTTTTTAACGATTTTTTTTCTACTTTTTAGAAGTAAAGAGTGTCATGCGGGGTGGTTCTATGTTTGTCTTTCCATGTCGGTTTTCTTTCCGGTTGGTAGTTTTGGTTGTGTTGGTGCCTTTGTGTTATTGCCTTACCCTTGACCTTGTATTATTTCACCTTGTTTTGAGTGTATTTTTGACTAGAGTTGGTCCGGTGCGTTTCACCTAGCACCAACACCCTTGATGTAGTCGGGTGTGTCATATTGCTCCCCAATTTAAAATCCAAAGCCTTCGGTATGCTCCCCATATTCAATCCAAAATGACAAGTATGATCTCTCCCTTGTATCCAAATCCTCTCCTTCACGTTTAACTTTTCGCATGCATTTAGTTGATAATTCATTTAGTTGCATTCATATAGGATTGCATTAGATTTCAAATTTGTAATATATTGTCACATTTAGTAATTACATTCACTTAGAATAACTTGCATTGTCTTTTAAATTTTGCATATAGAATAGAGCATGCATTGCATTTTCGAAATAAAAAAACCAACTAAAAATTGAAAAATGACAAAAACCACCAAAAACATGTTAATTTATTTCACTAATATGCCCTCCCATGTCTATAAATAAGTGTGGGGAGAGCCTAAAAAAAAAAACAAAAATATGTCTTTTAATTTGTACTCCCTCCACACATTTATTTCCATTTGGAAGTAATGTAAATAAATAAGTGTGGGGAGGGAGTTCTCATATCAAAAACCCAAAAATATGTCTCTTTAATTTTTCAAAACCAAAAATCACAAAAATATGTTATTTTCCCTTTGAAAAATCAAAAATCAAAAAAATATGTTCATTTCTTTTTCTTATTCACTCCCTATGCTTTTGTCCATTGAGGACAATGTACATCTCAAGTGTGGGGAGGGAAATATCACTCTTGTGAATATTTGTATATATTTGTAAATGCTTGTAAATTTAAGAAAATTCAAGAAAATGCCTAAAAATTGAAAAATTTCTGAAAAATTCAAAAAAAATTTGCATTGTATACATATGTTTTGTCTAACCTTTTGGCTTGGCGCATTGACCACTTGAGGCAAAAGGGAGCTAGAAGACCGCTTGGTATAATCCTTCCTATCTCTTGCTCCTTTTACTATTCTTTCTTTTTGGTATCTTGCATATTTTGAAGGAGAATGGGAATTTTGTTGCTTTGGGTGTCTCCTTGGGAGACCGTTTGGAATTTTGGTGTTGATGTGCTGCTAGGTTTAGCCAATTTGTTGCACGTTTCATTTCATGTTTGTTTAAATTTCCGCATGCATTTGTTCACATGTAAATACTTGTTGCATTTCTTTCTTTTTGCATTGAGTTTGTAAATAAGTTTTTAAGGAAGAACATGGTCAAAGGAAGGGAACCAAGTACCCCCATAATGAACTAATGTGCCCAATAGTGCCTTTCCCCTCCTCGTGACTCGCACCCGTGGCCTCTTAGTTAGCCGAGGAAGGAGGGCTTGACCTATGAGTTTAGACCGATCTTGTGAGACCTAGGGGCCGTAGACTAGACCTTTGGCTCGACTTAGCTACTCAAAGGTAAGGGTAGAGCCTCCTAGGGCGGGTACATTCATACCCCGCCCTCATCTAGGTTCGAGAGTAGGTCTCCTCGCGAGGCGTGTCACATCATTACGCACAAGTGTGTCGCATCGTCCTTAGATCATGAATTTGCATTACATTTTTGTGCATATGATATGACGCAAAAGTCAGTTTATATGAACCTCACATAGCCAAATAGCCTTATTTTATTCCCTACATTGTTTCCCTTTTTGATTCACCCCCTTTGAGCTTAGCCTTTTCATTTGGCAAACCCACCAAAATAGCTACATTCCCATAACCACCCTCCCTTAATCGAGAATTGGTCGGTATTTGTAGTTGTGTTGTAGGAGGTGATTTGGGGAATAGTAATGGATAGTACACATATCCATTTGGGTCGGAATTTGGTATGGTTTGGCTTTATATATAAATAAGAGGTTTTGAAAAAAAAAAAAAAAAAAAAAAAAAAAAAAAAAAAAAAAAAAGGGGCAAGCAACACCCCTACTTATCATTTAAAGGGGTAGAAAAAGCCGTTGCTAAATAAAAAGGGCAAATTGATGTTTTTCCAATGATGAGTCGGGTTTACACATTTTTTGCATGGCTTGGAAAATCGAGCCGTTGTTACGGTGTAGACGCTACCATTTGTTGAAATAAAAGGAGTTTTATCAAATTTTTCCTACTTGAGTTGGGTTTATGCAATTTTTGCATAGTTTTGGTCATCATTGCTATGTTAGGGCATAGACGTGCCTCATGTGTTGCAATAAGAGATGGGATGTGATGTGCCGACGATTCTTGATTTGAGCCCCACATGTCCAAACGGTGCTTGCACCAATCCCGTTTCGACCTACTCCTTAGCCCCGTTGTAACCCTTGCTTCATTTTCATGTGCATTCTACCATTGTTGCATTTCATAGGACATAGGACGGTCTTACACATTAGATTGCGGGCACGTTTTCGCTAGTTGAGTTAGTTGAGTGATTTTGGTTACTATTTGTCACAAAAATCACCTTGTTCTTTCATTGAGTGACGAGCGAAAACCGTGAGGATGTCGTTGCCTTGGTCCCCTTAGTCATGGGTCCTTTGGTTGAATCTCGTGTCGGTTTTGTAATTCTCGGCGGTCTTGCCCTTTTCTCCCCTTACCCCGCTCTTGAATTTGTTTCTTGGGCATTGGTCACGCGAGGGTTGCTTGAGCCATGCTTAGGGGGTTGGCACCTAAATTGGCACTTCTGAGACGGTACTCCCGACCAAGACCGTGTTTTGTTGTTTGAAAAATCCGGCCACTTAGATGGGGAAAGTGGACTATTTTTGTTAGATGCATTCTATTGCTTGATTATGTGCTTTCATGATAGATGCATCGCAATTTTGTAGCAAGACCCAACTTGCCTTGCAATAGGGCACTTTACCCTCATGAGTGTCAAATTGTGAGTTGAAGGGGCGTTGAGTGCGCTAATACTCAATCGGCTATTAATTTAGAATAACTGAGTGATGCTTATATTGTGCACACGCTCTTGATAGATATTATTGTAGTCTCTTGTGCTTTGGTTTTGGACTTACTCGGGGACGAGTAAGGGTCAAGTGTGGGGAGATTTGATAACACCACTTCAACCCCTATATTTTGATGTCTCGGACCCATTTCGTCGTGATAAATCAAGCATTATGAACTCATTTAGTTAGTATTAGCTTTACCCGATTACTTTCCCTTCACTCTTCGCGTAGGACGTGTTTTGAGCATTTTTTCCCGTACTTATGAACCCTTTTTTGTAGGTACCATGCTCCAAGATATAAGAAGAACGAAGTTGGAAGGTGATTCGCTTGAAGAATGGAAGTAACTAGGAGAAATTACGGCCGAGAGGCAAAACTTTGCCTGGACCGGGCATAATTACACCCGCTGGTAAAACTTTGCCCGGACCGGGCATAATTATACCCGAATAGGGTAAAACTTCGCCCGGACCGGGCATAATTATGCCCCTCGGCTGCAGATTTCGTTTCTCTCTTGTATTCTCACCTAACTCTTTGTACTTGATATAAATACTTAATTTCCCAGAAAATTAGGGATCCAATCCTAGTTTGGGGAAGAAATTTGTAAGGTTAAGAGAGGAAACTCAAATCCTTTGTGACTTGGCAATCATTCTTCATCAATCAAAGATTATTATTATTGTTCTTACCTTGTTCTTTCTTATTGTTCATCCTTTCAATAGTTGGTATTGTTTCTTTCCTTTTTCTCTTTTCTCCCTTGTTCTTCAATTGTTTTCCATTGTTGTTTGTTGTAGTTAGATTTCTTTTTGTTGGAAGTTGTTGAAAATTGTTGTTTGTTGATAGTTTAGTCAAAGTCTCTCTCTCTCTTGTTCATTGTTTATGTTAAAATTGTTGTTGTTGTTTGTTTGTTGTTGTTAATTTCATCATTGTTCATCTTTTCATTGTTCATCTTTCCTTTGTTTCTCTTTCATTTGTTCATCCTTGGATAGTTGTCCTCAAAGACTTAATCTTTGAGTTGATTTGGTTAAAGATTGTGTCTTTTAGTTTAATCAACCTTGTTATTAGATTAAACCATCTTTCCTCTTAATTATTGTTGGATTGTTGAATGTTTAGAAGTAGAACTCATCTTCCACCCATGTTTATGTTTAAAGATTCCATCTTTATTGTTTATTTTGCGATTAGGACCATGATTAGTGAGTAGTCTTCCACTAGGGCTCGGTTTGACCCAACATGAGTAATTTCACTAATTGAATTTCATAAAGGCTAATTACTTGGGGAAATTGGTGAGGGTAGTTTAGAGGAATGACTTGGTTTATGGGTTAACTTTTGGGTAGTGTTGACTTACCACCCTTGACCACCAACGAGAGTTGGTTAGGTTGTGATTTGGATACCCGAGACTTGACCCTATTGTTAACCTTGGTTGAGACCGAAAGGGAGAACCGGGGTAGGACACCTCTAAACTAGCGTTTGAAATCGACCCTCGAGAGAGGGAGTGGGATGACCCGGAAATTGATGGGGCTTAATGACCTTAGCAAATATTGGACTACCTTGGAAAAATGCATGTTTTTGGGGTAGTCGGGTATTGAGTTAGGGATTCCGACCTTCGAACCCGAGAGGGGGGTTGGTGGGTAGTACTAGTGTCCTATTTCGAACCCAAGAGGGGGGTCTTAGGCGAATTAGATTCGTCACCTCCTCACCTAACTACCCTTGTGATTAGCCTAGGGAATCGATATGTGGAACTACGAATTGTTGTGGGAGAACCGAGTTCCAGGCCTTTTAATCATTTGAATTACAACTTAGTCCATCTTGCTCATTTTACATTCTCTAGTTAAATTGCATTTCATTTTGTTTAGTCTAGTTTTTAGACATTTACACTCATCCTTTTATTGTCGACTTAGCTAAACCATAGAGTTAAAACGATTAGTAGTCTTCCTAGCTCCTTGTGGGATCGACCCTTAATAGTGTACAACGATAAAATCGTGCACTTGCGAGGTATAGCTTGATACCATCAGACAATAATCCATACTATGACCCCCCTTCTTATAATACTCCATATTATCAATTAACTCACTATAATACAAACTATCCTAAACTCTTCCCTTACAAAACTTAGCCATTTTGTTTACCTGAAAGTTCCGGTAAAATCTTATTTTACCAATTAAAGGTTCATCTTCATCTTTCTAGGTATTCTTTCTCTCTCTGCTTCTTATTTTCCTCCCTCCATTTCTGGGTTCATCTACATCAAATTGTTTCCCTCAAACTATCATCTTCATCACATTTCCTTTTAAACAATGAACAAGTACTCCTCATATGCAAGTTCAAGCAATTCGAAAATGATAAATGGTGTATTATGCAAACATAATTTAAAGGCAGTGTTGAGGACTATTAGGAAGGGTGTTCATATAGGGAAGAAGTTTTATGGGTGTCCTCTTTGGCCGATAAGTGATTTTTTTTTTTTTTATAAATAATTTTATTTATTTATTTGATTAATTTAGAAAGTGATAAATGGTGTATTATACACATGTAGGATAATGATTGCAAATTTTTTCAACTGGAGGATGAATTCATGTCGGGGAGTACTTTGGAGGCCATGGGAAGTGAAATTGATGACTTAGAAAAAAAGATTTTGAAAGAAAAAGTGAAGAAATTAGAGTTGAAGAAAGAGAATTTGAAGAAGCTAGTGGTTGAATTAAGAAATGAAGTTAGGAAACATAGCAAAGGAGAGAAGGTTGCTCTAATTGTGTTGATAGTTTCTGGTGTTTTTTTCAATTTGTTGGATGTTGCAAAAGTAGATTATGAACTATGTTGTTGCAAACCCATTGTACTGTGTTCAATGTAGAAGCTTTTGGAGTACTAATTAATGAAAAGTTTGACATTCATTTGAACATGAAAATTATGTCATTACAAGGCAAAATACTTCCAGTGAATGCACATTTCGAATGCATTGATTGCATATTGTTTGAGAATTTGGCAAGATTCGGCAAATTACAAACAATTCACCAAAATACACATGTCTTGATAAGTTTGCACATAACACTAAAATACACATGTCCTAATTACAGCAATTCACCAAAAGCTACTCTTAACTTCTAACTTCCAACTTCAAATGTACTTCACTTCATGGTTGGTTGACTGGTGCTTGAGTGGGTTGTTGGCTGAAAGTTAGAGGAACTGATTGTAAGCTTCTTGGTCCACATTGATTACCTGGTGGATTAATGAAGGCATTTCCCTGCTCATCAATCAAAACGCCTACTCCTTGGGGTGCCTAAAATGAAAAGTAATGATAATATATACTCTAAACAAACAGAAATTAAGACTATAATGCTCCTTGATCAGAAATAAGGAAAAATAAAGACTATACCTTTCCTCTTCCACCTCTGCTCCATCTCCCTGCTCCTCCTGCAGACCCTCTTCCTCCTCTACCTGACCTAATAACTCTTCCATTCCTCCCCAATCTTGTTGGCTGTGCAATAGCCCCATGGTGAGAAGTTGAGGTCATGTTCAGTCCAACCTCTTCTCTGACAGTGGCATTGCTCCTAGGCCTACCCCTTCCTCTTTTTGTTGGTGGTGGCATGACTTTATCCTTATCAGGGCATTTCCTCTTGTTATGAGTGTTAGACTTGCAAACTGAACAAGTCATTTCAATACCATGCTTAGTTAACTTGCCACTCTTTTTGGGATCCTCATGTGGATCCCTTCTTCTTTTTTTCCTCGGTCTGCCAAGGCCAACTTTAATTGGAGGGGGATTTAAAGGGAAGTCAATCTTTGGCTAGTGTCTTTGGCCAGGACAAGGGGCAATGGAACCATTGTATGCATTCATATAAGCTTCTTTTTTGTACATGTCATAGACATAGTCTTCAGCCTGTCCATGCCTGTCAAAGATTGCAGCTACCGCATGACTACAAGGGATCCCAGTTAGATCCCATTTTTTACAAGTACAGGTTCTCTTCACCAAATCAACTTTCACCTCATCAATGCCATGTTTTACTTGGAATAATGTTGTTGATGAAGGTAGTACTTTGTATGCAGCAGCTAGTTCCTTTTCTTCTTCTAACTTGTCCTGAACCCTAGGACATCTTTGTAAGGATTTTCTTTCCCATCTCGGCTTTCTTGGTGCTAACCTTTCCATCATGCTTGATCTTATGTCCTCTAACATGTAGATCAAATGCTTAGACCTTGCTTCTATAATATAAGCATTAAAGGTTTCAGCCATGTTGCTAACAATAACATCAGATTTGCTTTGATTGTCCACAAAAGCTCTCTGAACAGTTCGGTTTACAAGCTAAAAAGGCCTGTTTGCCTTATAGTCTACCTCCTCATCTCATTCAGAGCTCCCTCAAAGTCAGCTTTGTTGTATGCTTTGGCACAACTCCAGAACAACAACTTCATTTCATCTCCCTTGTAGGACTTGTGCCAGTTTGCAAAGATGTGTCTGGCACAATGCCTATGTTCAGCCTTAGGAAATTCTTTAGCAACCATTGACACTATACTCTACGCATCAACAACAAATAACACAACATCATCAGAATTAACATTTGAACAACTCCTACAATATTTGTTTAGAACCATAGAAATTAATAGATAATAAAAAAATTACCGATCTTTGGTCGAAATTATTGTCCACCATCACCATTTTCCTCTCCAAGTGTCTTCTTTAATTGCTGAAAAAACCACTCATAACTCTCATTATTTTCCCCTTCCACTACAGCCCAAGCCAAGGGAAACATTTGCTCATTTGCATCCCTTCCAGTGGCAGCTATCAATTGTCCTCCCAAGAATGTCTTTAAGAAACAGGCATCAACACACAATACTTTTCTACATCCAATTAACCATCCTTGTTTGAGAGCATCAAAACACACAAACAATCTTTGAAAGATTGGGATTTTACCAGGAATTGTAGTCAAAGTAAACACACTATTTGGTTCTTCTTCTTTCAGAGCTTGGATGTAACTCCCCAATTTGCTATAATGCTCCTTCATAGAGCCATGTAACATCCTATGAGCATTATACTTAACCTTATATGCAAAACCTTTTTTTATAAGCACTTTATAAGCTCTCCTCACAGTCTCAATTATGTCAGCAGCTGGCCAATGAGGCCTAGCTTTGAAAACCTCCAAAAACTGCTTAGCTAACCAGGTTGACTTCAACTGCCTATTACTTTCCATATTCCTATGACAGGTGTGATGGGGATCTACAGACTTCACAAGTATGCAAGCCAATTTCTTATCCCAGCTCCCATACAAGTTGAATGGGCAACCTGGGATACACCTAACTCCAAGCCTTGGCCTCTTGCTTTATCACTCCTATTAAAAGTTAGATTTCTACCTTGAGCTATAGCATACCTTGTTACACACTCCCTGAACACCTCTCTGTTTGGAAATCTTATGCCCACCGACCACCTAAGTTTATTGAAATCTTACTTTTCATCCACTACAGGAACATTATTTTTTTTTCTCTTACCTGGAACAGGTTCTTCATCACTTTCATTTGGAGTGTGAATTTCATCTCCACTTTTGTCATAATCACTTAGTCTTCCTTCATTTTCATTTGACTTTAACACTTTCAACAACCAGTTCCTTCTCCCGACCCGAACACACTTTGGATCTTTGCTTCTATTTGTAGTTGTTTTGCTATTTTTATAGCATTAGCATTCCAACACTTCACCTTTTCCCTTGCTTGATGCACTTCCTCATCTGAGTTGTCATCTGAATAGACTCCTTTCTCAATAAAATTCTCAATAACCTCTCCAGTTTCATTCAAATCCCCATCATTCAACTCCTCATCACTTAACTCCTCATCACTGTTACTCTCCTCATCACCACTACAAACATCCTCCTCATTTTCAGGTTCATATCCAGGGTCCTCTCCCTTACTCAAATCATCCCATTCAACATCTTGAAAGACATTGAAACCACCTAAATCTGCCTCTTACTCAAAGGTGTCAAATAAATCTGATATTCTTAGGTCATTCAAATCATATGTTGTCTCACTATAACCTTGGGTCAAATTTTCAGAGTATTTTTGAGTGGCTTCAGTATTTTTTTCAGAAATAAGTTCACTTCTAGGAGTTTGAGAGGGTGCACTGATTTGTTTTTGAGAGGAGAGACTACTTTGTTTTTAGAGGGAGCAAGACTTGGTTTTTGTGAGGGGACACTTTGTTTTTAGAGGATTTTTAAGAGTTTCTGTAGGGTTTGAAGTGGTACTTGACTTTTGTGGTCCATTCTTATCACAAGCCTTTAAGGGTCTTTTATCTTCTTTCTTCCTCTTAGGTGTCAACTTTTGTGGACAATTGACAACATGACTTCATAATTCCCCTTTACTACACTCTCATTTATGAGGTTCATTAAGCGAGGTATATCCCTTTCATCAACAAGGTAACACTCAATCATCCTATTAAATCTTGCCACTTCACACATGACTTGAGCATCCTTGTCATCCTCAGCCTTTGTTAAGCCAATATCAGGTTTCCTATAAAATATCCCATCAACATTTCTCCTAAAGTTATCACATTTCTCAGCCTCTTCAACAATGGTGAACCAACATAATTCATCCGGGTCAACACTTACATCGTCCTAAAACCTCTACCAAGTATACCAAAACCCTTCTCGATTTCTTAAAGGATCCACCAAACCATAGTTTTAAAGTCACGGATTGCTGCGACCTAAATAAGCATCAATAGTTTTTACTCAATAAGACAAGAACAAAATTTTAATAAACTAACCCAAAATAATAAAATGGATTTAAAATAAAACTGTATAAATTAAACAATGCGTCTTAGTCATACTCCATAATCTAACCAAAATTAAACAAAATAAGACAATTAAACAATTTAAAATTAAGACAAGCACTTACAGTTGTCATCCCTGGGAGATGATTAATGGCGTGTTGAACAATTTAGGCTAAATGGGAGATGAAAGAGTAATTGGCGTGTTGAAGATCAATACCGTGCCGAAGATTAATGGCGAAAAAAATTGCAGGCGTAATGTGGGAGATGATATTGATTCATTGGATTGGAAGTGAAAGGGGAAATAGGGTAAATTGGAGATGAAGGGTCTTACTAAGTCTTACTGTGGAAGATAAGTAAGAAAATAAGATAATAAAGACCACACAATTGGTTTTAAGTAAAAGATAACCCGTTTTTCAGGTAACAAGTCATACAAGTGTAATATGGGAAAAGTTTAGGATAGTTTGTATTATAGTGAATTATTTGATAGTATGGAGTATTATAAGAAGGGGGGTAATAGTATGGATTATTGTCATTAATTAATCCTTTATATTAATAGTGTTTTAACTACAGTTGACATTTAATTATAAAATTTAAATTAGTAATGTTTTGTATTAAAAGAGTAGATTCAACACTTTTAATCCGTATAAGATTGTTGGTTTTACTCGAACTATTTTGCTAACTTTTTTTTTATATATAAATATTGTTATTATATATCATTATATCCAGTAAGGGCGTAATATAACCGTTAAGTAATTATTGTAGGCATCAAGTTTAGTTTTAAAAATAATTATATTAAAATATTGCTTTCACATCATTCTTATAATTCGTACAATTTCATTTATGTAACAAAATAAGAATATTCTATTAATATGTCTATTCAAATTGAAAAAATGTTTTTCCTTTTAAATGGGTTAGAATTATATATTTATTACTCTGTATATGAAATTGGACAATATGACCCAATTTAGATATGACCTAATTAAGTCCAATTATAGAGTTGTTTTATTTTGACGGAAAAATATTAGAGATCTCTTATTCTTTTAGTATAAGGGGTGTAATACCCCGTAATTTGATAATTATTTATAAGAATAGTTTACGTAATTTGAATAACTAATTAATGGAATTTATAATAGTAATTGCAAATAAGAAGATAATTGATAATAAAATAATAGATGAATCCGGTAATATTGACCGAGGGGTTGACTTACACATGATAAAGGAGTTTGACTCGGGATTTTAATAATAATAATAATAATAATAATAATAATAATAATAATAATAATAATAATAATAATAATAATAATAATAATAATAATAATAATAATAATAATAATCCCCCTTATACTAAAAGAATAAGAGTTTTTAGAAATTTCCCACCTAAATGACTTGCCATAAATATATTCATTATAAATTATATTATATCTACAATTGAGGCAACTATTCTATGCAATAGATAATTTTATTCCGTTTAAAAAGGGTAATGTTTTTTCAATTTGTATGAACATATTGAAACGATTTTTTAAATTTTGTTACATAAATGAAATTGCACTAATTATAGGTACGATGTGATAGAAATATTTCATTATTATTATTTTTTGAAACTAAACATGATCATGACCACAAACATTTTTTTAGGAAATACGTTCTAATTAATTTGATTATTCTGTCTTTTGAAACAAACGTACGTATTACAAGTTGAGAGTATTCATAAATTGTTTTTGTTTTTTACTTTTAAAAGGAAAACCTTACGAATAATATTTGTTTTCTTACCATTTAACTTAATATCTATCTCTACTCCATACTATGTGAACATTTAAACTTTGTTTAATTTTTTAAATTTTTTAATTTAACATATACATAAATATATTTATTACAACACACATCCTTCCATTTTTCTGCTTTTCGTAAACACTCCTGCTCGAGCTACTCGCCCTAACTCTGGTTTTTTTAAGAAGCCCTTCATTTGAAAAGAAAAACCAACACTCGATCTATGATGTGAAATATTTTTTTGTTCTTTATCTTATTGTATTTTCAATGTCATTCCTTCACGTTTATATTACGTCCTTAGTGAAAATAATGATACAGTAACAATATTTTTAGGGTTATTTGATGAGAATAATCTCAACTATTACCGTCCTGCTTAAAGTTAATCTTATGCGTAGTATAAGTGTTGAATCTCTTTTTTTTTTCTACCTCTTAATAATATATTTCTTAATCAAACTTCAAATAGAATTATTATAGTGGTAAAATTTTTAAATTCTCTAATACCTCTATCTAAAAGTAAATTTCATATTTAAATTTCAAATGGAGTTATTACAGTGGTAAAATCGTTAAATTCTAAAATATCTCTATCTAAAAACCTCGCTTTTGCGCGGGATCTATACTAGTAGTAGTAATAATAATAATAATAATAATAATAATAATAATAATAATAATAATAATAATAATAATAATAATAATAATAATAATAATAATAATAATAATAATAATAATAATAATAATAATAATAATAATAATAATAATAATAATAATAATAATAATAATAATAATAATAATAATAATAATAATAATAATAATAATAATAATAATAATAATAATAATAATAATAATAATAATAATAATAATAATAATAATAATAATAAGTGAATTTTGTATATAACCCCCTTTTATGTACCATTTTTTTTACAAATAACCCCTTTTAAGTCCATTTTTACAAATAACCCCCATAAATATCACTTAATCCTAAAAATTACCCCCAAATGTCGATTACGCTAATAATTTTTATAAAACTCGTTCTATATACGATATTATGACTTAAACTTTATTAATATACCTAAACTACCCTTACCTTACACATAAGTTGTGACACCCCTCGTTAAGGCAAAGAAAATAAATAGTAAAATGCAGCGGAAAACACGGGATTTTTAAAACTTTTTGAGGCTTCTATTGAAGTCCAACGCGAGGTATCGCCAACAACGATAAATAAGTATAGTTAGTTAAATTTAAGTTTACAACACAAGTCTATTTATTGGGGAAAAGATATCCCACGAATGAACACGAGTTTAAAAGTAGGTATGTCTAGCAAAATGATAAATAGGGTCCAAGGGTAAATGATCTCGCTAGCCCAAACGTCTTCCCCATAACATCTGCATAACGAACCTGTCATTCAAGTAAACATGAACGCCACAGTCAGTGGGGAGTAAGTCAGGGTTCTCCCAGCCACAATATGTCAAAATACAAGTAATTAAGAATTTAATTAAACAAACCATCATAAGAATAAATACTTGTGGTAACAAGAGAATCATGATTAGCAGGCAAAATGCAATAAGAATAGTTATGCACAAATGAGAGAAGAATAATTAGGTCATCCGGTCACATATTGACTCGACTCAAAGTGTAAGACATATACAAAGTATAGACGGACAAGACAAACAACCTAGACTCCAACCTCCTGGTAGGACGACGATAATAATACGGTCCTAGTCTAAACCTGGATCCAGACTCTCGGGATGGACGTCACCCGATTCGACATGCGGTGACCTATCCGCATCCAAGACTCGATACATGGCACACAGACCGTAACCAAAGGTCGAGTAACCCCAAATCGGAAACGTGGCACACATACCGTAACCAAAGGTCCGAAGAGGCAGAAGGATATCCAAATCCGGAAACATGGCACACATACCGTAACCAAAGGTCCGAAAGAGGAAATAAAGAAAGTCAAGTCGTCACACAATGTAAAACGTCACACTTGGGTCACAAATGCGAGTGGAAATGATTGCACAAACATAACGTAAACAATTCATATGAAACATGTATAAGTATAAGAGTATAACAAATATCAGGTGCTCTTTGCCGGCTGCCGGCCCACCGGCAGAGGATACAGGCTAAGGTGAAACAGGTCAAAATAGATGAAAGTGTATTCTATGCCGGTGCACCGGCTGCCGGTCCACCGGTAGGGGATACAAGCCAATGATAAAACAAGGTTAAAATGCTCAAGTGTGTTCTCCGCCGGTTGACCGGCTGTCGGCCCACCAGCAGGGAACACCTGCTATAGTCAATTAAGTTCAACATTGCACATTGTGTATTCTCTGCCGGTTGACCGGCTGCCGGCCTACCGGCAGGGGACACACCCTATTATAAAAGACACCAAAATCCCATATGCTCGCTTTCGGTTGGGTAGGCCGGCTGCCGACCCACTGGCAGGGACACACACCTTACCATATGAACTTAGAAAAATCATAAGGAACTCTCTGCCGGTTGGTGGACCGGCTGCCGGCCCACCGGCAGAAACATACAAGGCTTAATTTCCAATTTTTCTAACTCAGAAATACAATGACGCGTTGCCGGTTGGGTAGGCCAGCTGCTGGCCCACCGGCAGGGACTCACTGTACACGAAACATCCATAAAAAAACCATCCAAGTCTTCCAAATTCAATCATCTTAATTTAAATCATCTTATACTTCTCTAATATGATGAATACATGAAAAATTACCACATTCAAGATGTAATTAACATATGGGGTAGATTATAAATCATTAAAGTAAGGCTTAATCATGTAATTATGAGGGAATTCTTTTAAGACAAATCTCATATTTCACCATCTTATAACAAGGCATGAAAATTACTCCTTAAACATGTGAAAAATATTATACAAGTATTCCAATAAACACCAATTCACCACAAGTCATGAAAGACACCAAATTTAACATTCATATGAGTCTAATACTACATAATTCACACAATTTTAACATAAAAGTCGAGTAACCCATGACCGTTACCTTTTTGCACTTCAATCTTCTATTGAGTCGTCAATGATGTAGCTATCCTCCTCCGGGTCGTCTAAGCTTTCCCCTAAACACAAAAATGAAAGAGTTAAGTCAAGAATCCACATCCTTGTAAGATGAGAATTTCGAAATAGGAGGAAAGAGGGTGACTTTCTTACTTAGAAAGAAGGAGAACGAGACAAGGAAGAGAATGGCGCGAAAAGGAGCGAGATTGGTGAAAAATTGAGTGAGATATGGTGATTTTAGGGTTGGGAGGAGATGGTTTAACAATGGTGATGTGTTTGTATAGGAATTTCAGAAATTAGAAGTGAAGGAGATGAAGTTGTGAGGGTTTAGGTGGGGTTTGTGGAGAGAAAAGAGAGGGAAAAAGGCCTATGAATCAAAATAAACCCAATAACTCAAAATGAGTCGGTTTCCACTAGAATTTTCGTCTCAAGCCTACTATAACTCAAGACGGAGAATATTATTATTAGAATCTACACTATTACTACCGTTATACGACTACGGCGATATTTATAAAAATAAGTTTTTAAATTACAATTATTAAATAAAAATTACTTAAAAATTTATTTAAAATATAATGAAAAGCGCGGGTGTTAAAATCACCCCTCCTTTAAAAAGTTTCGCCCTCGAAACTTGAAGTGAAAGGCATTACCTTACGAAAACAAACTAGGGTACTTGACACGCATGGAAGCCTCCGACTCCCAAGTCTCTTCTTCCACATCACCACACTTCCACAAAACTTTTACCAAGAGCACCACTTTGCTCCTTAGCTTCTTCTCCTTCTTATCCAAGATACGAATCGGTCTCTCCTCGAAAGAAAGACTAGGCTCCAGCTCGGGAATCTCATTTTGCAACACATGACTAGGGACGCTAATGTATTTCCTAAGTTGAGACACATGGAAAACATCATGAACTTTACCCAAACTCGGGGGCAAATCCAATTTGTGAGCCACGGCACGAATCCTTTTTATCACTTCATAAGGTCCAATGTACTTCGGACTCAATTTCCCTTTAACTCCAAACCTCTTTACTCCTTTCATCGGGGACACTTTCAAGAACACCTTATCTCCAACTTCAAACTCCAAGGGTCGACGACGAACATCGGCATAGGATTTTGACGATCTTGGGCGGCTTTCATTCTTTCACGGATGAGCTTCACTTGATCAATCGTCTCGGCTAACTTGTCGGGTCCTAGATCACGAACATCACTTGCTTGATCCCAACAAATCGAACTACGACATTTTCTTCCATAAAGGGCTTCATAAGGGGCCATCTTGATAGAAGTGTGATAACTATTGTTGTAAGAAAATTCCACAAAAGGTAAGCTCTTTTCCCAACTAGAATGAAAATCAAGGGCACAAGCACGCAACAAGTCTTCTAGATTTTGAATCGTCCTCTCGGATTGTCCATCGGTAGCGGCATGAAAAGCGGTACTCATCAACAACTTACTACCCATAGCATCTTGCAAAGCTTTCCAAAATATCGAAGAAAAACGCGGGTCACGATCCGATACGATCTCCTTAGGGACACCATGGTAACGAACGATCTCCTCAACATAAGCACTAGCAAGTCGGTCTAAACTCCAAGTTTCTTTGATAGGAATGTACCTAGCACACTTGGTCAACCTATCCACAATCACCCATACGGCATCCTTTCCTCCAACGGTCTTAGGCAAAGCCATCACAAAATCCATGGAAATGGACTCCCACTTCCATAAAGGAACATCCAACGGTTGTAGCAAACCACCGGGTCTCTTATGCTCAATCTTCACTTGTTGACAAGTAAGACACCTTCCAACATATGACACAATGTCATTCTTCATGTTAGGCCACCAAAACTGAAGCTTCAAATCCTTATACATCTTGTCTCCTCCGGAGTAAAGCGAATAAGCGGATAGATGAGCTTCATCTAGAATTCTCTTCCTCAAATCCACGGCATCAGGTACATACATGCGTCCTCGGTAACGAAGGTAACCTCTAACATCAATCTCACAATCTTTAGCTTTCCCTTCCAGAAGCTTGGCTTGAAAACTCTTAAAGGTAGCATCATCCACAAGGTTATCTAGAATCTCACGGTGAAGAACGGGCTCGGTAACCATAGCACCAAGATAATCAAAACCACTCTCCTCAAGTTGCAAACTTAACTTACGAAACTCGGTACAAAGGTCATCGGGAAGCACACGAATAGCACTCAAGGAATGAGTAGACTTCCTACTAAGGGCATCAGCAACCACATTTGCCTTCCCTTCATGATACAACAACTCTACGTCGTAATCATTCACCAATTCCAACCATCGTCATTGTCTCATATTTAAATATTTTTGGGTGAAGATATACTTCAAACTCTTATGATCGGTGTAGATACGGCAATGAACTTCGATGAGATAGTATCTCCACATCTTCAAGGCATGAACGACGGCGGCTAATTCCAGATAATAAGTGGGATAGTTCACCTCATGAACTCTCAATTATCGCGAAGCATAGGCAACAACTCTCCTATTTTGCATAAGAACACAACCTAAGTCCATCTTAGAAGCGTCACAAAACACATCAAAGTCAACTCCATCCTCGGGTAAGGTCAACACGGGGGCGGTAGTCAACCACTTCTTCAACTCTTGGAATGCACCTTCACAAGCTTCGGTCCACACAAGCTTGGTCTCTTTCTTCAAAAGTTGAGTCATCGGTCTAGAAAGCTTGGAAAAATCTTTCACAAAGTGACGGTAATAACCCGCCAAACCCAAGAAACTACGGATCTCACCAACATCGGTCGGACTCTTCCACTCAATCACGGCTTCAATATTCGAAGGATCTACTATAACACCATCCTTAGATATTACATGACCTAGAAAGGACACCTTAGACAACCAAATTTCACACTTGGAGAATTTGGCAAACCACTTTTGACGACAGAGGATCTCCAAAATGATACGAAGTTGATCGACATGCTCTTCTTCGGACATGGAATAGATGAGGATATCGTCAATGAAGACCACAACACACTTGTCTAAGAACTCACTGAAGGTTCGGTTCATTTGGTCCATCAAGATAGAAGGGGCATTGGTTAAACCAAAGGGCATCACCTTAAACTCAAAGTGTCCATACCTTGTGCTAAAGGCGGTCTTAGGGATATCGGACTCGCGAATGAGAATTTGATGATAACCGGATCTCAAATCAATCTTGGAAAAAGTAGAAGCACCTTTGAGTTGATCGAACAAATCTTCAATCCTTGGTAGAGGATACTTGTTCTTGATGGTAACACGGTTAAGCTCGCGGTAGTCAATGCAAAGTCTCATGGATCCATCTTTCTTCTTCACAAAGAGAACGGGAGCACCCCAAGTTGAGGCACTGGGTCTAATGAATCCTTTCTCAATCATCTCATCAAGTTACTTTCTCAACTCCTTCAACTCGGTTGGCGCCATAAGGTATGGGGCTTTAGCAATCGGACCGGTTCCGGGTACAAGGTCGATAGAGAACTCAACATCACGCTCGGGAGGGATTCCGGGCAATTCTTCTGGAAAGACATCGGCGAAACCACAAACCACGGGCACTTCCTCGATCTTCGGTAAGGAAGGGGAGGTAGAAGTCACCACGCATAGAAATATTTGGTAACCTTCCCTCTTCATACTCATCAACTTCGAAGCGGAGATCAATTTCCCACCTTCTTGGGAGCGGACTCCTCTATAGGACACACGAGTGCCTAGCGGACTCTTGAGGCAAATCTTTTGGTCTCTACACTCAAATCTTGCATCATACTTTGACAACCAATCCATACCCAAAATTACATCGAATTCCTCAAGGGGAAAACGAAGTAGTTTAGCGGGAAATAAGGTTCTCGAAATAGAAATAGGAATGTCGGAGAAAGAGAGGGAGCAAGAGAACATTTCTCCGGAAGGTAAGGATATAGACGTTTCCTCACTAGGAATGGCTCAAGGGATAGTTTTTTCGAAAACTTGGAAGATATAAAAGATAAAGATGCGCCGGTATCAAATAAAATGAGGCAAGGTTGATCAAAAATTGAGAACATACCCGTAATGATATCGGGATGAGCGGCGGCTTCAGCTCGACTCATGACAAAGATGATTCCTCTTGGCCTAGTATTTAGAGTATGAGCATCCTTCTTCTCTGGGCAATCAACGGCACGATGTCCGGGCTTCTTACAATGAAAGCAAGTCAAGGGCTTACAATAGCATCCAATTCCGGGGTGTAGAGCTTGCCTACAATGATAGCACTTGCGGTCCTTCTCAAGCCTATTAGTTGATGTGGGAGCTTATCCTCTTGGTTCTTGTTCTCCATAGTCTTGTATCCTTGGCACAAACCTCCTCTTGTTGGCATAGTTGGAAGTAGAAGGTACAAATGGTCTCTTGCCATGAAACTTAGAACGGTAAGAATGAGAAGAGGAGTGGGGCTTGGCTTCTTCTTCAATGGCCTTCAAAGAGCTCTTGGCCCAAATGGCATCATCATAGACTTCCACAAAGGTAGTTGAGTTTCTTCTCACCATGCTTTCCACTTTAGGATTCAACTTGTTCTTGTAGAAGTAGACACACTTCTCTTCATTTTTCACGAACTTGGAGGCATAATAAGCAAGTTCATTAAACTTTTCGGTGTAGGCTTGAATCGATAGCTTCCCTTGCTTGAAGTCCAGGAACTCCTTCAACCTTTGTTGCTTGAGCTCCTTATGGTAGAAGCGGGTCTCCACAAGTGACTTGAAGTAGCTCCAATCAAAGTTGGGGTCTTAAGTAGCGGTAGGACCAGTCAAACTCCACCACCGATCGACTTCCTTCACAAGAAAGTTAGAGGCTAACCTCACCTTGTCCTCCTCTCGGGCATCAAAGAGAGAGAAGTTCTTCTCCATATCACGAAACCACTCCGAGAGAGCAACGGGATCCACTTCACCACCATAAGTCCTAGCCTTGTTCCTTGCTAGTTGACTTGCAATCCAAGCATAGCTTCCTTGACGGTTAGCTTCATTTGGAAGGGGAGCGGGTTGAGCATTTTGTTGATTAGCAAGCACTTGAGTGAGGGCTTGCATGACAGCATTTTCCACATTGGTTGGTCGCACCATCTTTTGCACAAGAGTAAACATGTTAGAACCTACCACAAAGCATACACAAAAAGACTACCAACTAAGGTCCTTAATCCTACCTGTTAGGCCTGGAAATCCGCAGACGTCCCTGATCAGTATCTCACCCTAACCTGACTATCAGGGTGTCAGGATGTCAGGATATCAGGACATATGAAGACAGGCGTCAGGCCATGGAGAGGACAACGGTCAAAATATCAGGACGATATCAGACCAGGAATTAATATTATAAGAGGAATATACGCGCAGTATTGAATAGGAAGATTTCGCAATTAATGCAGCAATTAAGGACGTAATATTGAGAATAATTGTGGGTAATTAAGGAGAATATCCCACATTAATGCTAGGATCATACAGCCGTTCAGCTAGAGCCTATATAAGGAATATTTGGAAATCATTTGCGGCACATCATCACAAGACAAGACGAGAAGCAGCAGACTATATTCATATACAAATCTTACATACTTACGTCCCATTGTGCTAAACATATAATACAATAGTGAAATCCTCTCCTGGCTTGGTGCCCGTGGTTTTTTCCCATTTAAGGGTTTTCCACGTACAAAATTCTGTGTCTTATTATTGTTATCTTTATTGCGTTCTTATCTTTATATTTCATCTTGACGACCTGACCTATAGATCATTTAGAGCTAGTTAACCCTACCTTAATAAACCCTGACCCGATCTTGCCTTGCGCAAAATCCACACAAAACAATTGGCGCCCACCGTGGGGCATCTAGCTCTTTAAATCCTTTTTTCTCATCTTACAAAAATTCAAAAATCCCATAAAAATGGCCCAACCTACCATTGAAGAACAGTTGAACGTAGCCCTTCAACAAGTCACTAAGTTGGAAAGCTTGAAAGAAAAAGTGGCCCAAACTGAGGCAGAAATCCTGCAATTAAGAGAGTCTGAGACTTCTCTGAAGCAAATATTAGAAAAAACCCAAGGAGCAGGCTCTAGATTCCAGCCAGGAACCCCATTTGCATCAATCATCAAAAACATCGACTTCTCCAGTTTTGGGAGCCCAAGTGGTTCTAAATTTATCAATGTTGATGGTGATGATGAGCCAAAGAACAACAATGAGAAACTTGATGAAGGTTTTGAAGAAAATGCTCATTCAGCTCACAAAGTCCATGTCAAACACGAAGTCGTTCTAAAATACAAGCAATGGATGTTTTCTAAAATCAATTGCATTCGATGGCCCATACTTGTTAAAGCTGCGATTATTCAAGTATGCGATTCTATATATGGGGATGCTCGAATACACGGAGGCCGTGGATTGTGAGCTACAAGCCTACAACTCTACAAGCAAACTGTGTCTTCAACAATGCTTGCTCCTTGTTTTAGTGGGAAAGGAACGTCAAAATTAAGGTTTAATGGATTGATTTAGGATTTGATTTTGGGGTTTATGGTTATTCCCATAGACTGTAAACATGAGAGTCAATTTAGGGTTTAATTTCTAATTTGGGGATTTGTCCATTAAGTGAGATGAGAGAATGGATGGGTGTGTTTGTTGGACGGTAGTGTTATGGGTAAGATAAGCGTAGTTTAGGTATATTGCAAAAGTTTACGTCGCAATATCGTATGTAGAACGAGTTTTATGAAAACCGTTAGCCTAATCGACATTAGGGGTAATTTTTAGGATTAAGTGATATTTATGGGGGGTTATTTGTAAAGATGGACTTAAAACGGGGTTATTTGTAAAAAACGGTACATAAAAGGGGGTTATATACAAAATTCACTAATAATAATTGTATTTGTATAATAATAATAATATAATAAGTCATAGTTTCCTAATACCGCTCTATAATAAGACCTACCTTATCACTATAAATAGATGGCATGACCTAATAAGAAAACTTATTTTCACATAAAGACATAATATCACATAAAAGAAAGAGAGGGTGAATAAGAAGGAGAAAAGCAATGGAATTTATCGTCTTTTATCATCTCATGCAAGGTAATATTTTAAGACCGTCTCATGTATAAACTTAAGTCATAGTTATTAAGGTAAAATTTCCCATGTCCACTAGGTCATGACCTAATAATATAATAAGTCATAGTTTCCTAATACCGATCAATTATTTCAAGCAATGGCTGGAGGTAAGTAATCGATCTCTTTTATCGCTTCCGCATTCAGTATATACATGTTTATTATGAGACTAGAACAAGTTAATTTTAGACTATAAAACTTACAGTTGGTATCAGAGCGAATAATTCGCCTCTGTCTTACTTGACTAAATTGTTGTAGTAATTGATATGCAATCGTGGTTTAATGGAGTCAAAAATTAATTTCCATATGGAGTATACCACTTACGAGTCATGACCTAGTGGACATGAGAAATTTTGTTTTCTATTAGAATTAATTATTGGTGTTTGGTTTGGCTGCAAAAATCTTTACTTTCTGGCGGCACACATGCTTTTACAAGACACAATTGTTTATCCCGTATAACGTGTAGTTTGTTTAAATTATTGAGATATCTATCAAATCTATGCTTAATGAAATTGCTAAATTTATTAAAGTTGCTAGTTCAATATTTTTGTAACGCATCTTGTCTAATTTACGGAATACATGTGACCCCTCCACATGTCTATGATATCCGGATAGTTAATATTTGAAGAGTGTGTTTATTGAGGCAATGTTTAAATTTGTTGACCAATTAAGATACTTGGTCATACGGTAATCTATATACATGAAGTTTTTGGTATATCAATTAACAGATGTTTAATGTTGAGTGATTCAAAATTTTGTTAGTTAGAGAATAGCCACAGCATCTCTAATTAATTGAAATTTTATTTTGGAATCACGTGTGGAAACTAGACATTATTTGTGATTAGTCATATGTAATATAATGAGACTTACCCACAGGAATCTTGTTGTATGTATTTGTATGTCTAATTAGGATAATATATTGAATCTTGTTTCTTAATCTACCCACAGGAGTTAAGAGACGTATATGATTTGATAGTATTGTCATAAAGTTAAAATTTATATGTATCTAATTGAGTAAGACTTTAGCCCGCAGGCAAGTTTTATGTCTCTAGATTCATATTTGAGCATGATTTACATTTGTAAAGCATGATTAAGTTTAAAGTCTCAATTTTGGCAATAAGCATGTTATTTTATTATATTTGCAGTAATTTTACCTGGGAGTTCTATTGATGTTAAATTTGACATTCCTGAATTGAATGGTGATAATTATAAGGTCTGGAAAGAGAGAATGCTATTGCAGTTGGGATGGTTAGATATTGATTATGCTATTCGGAAAGACGAACCACCTAAAGTAACTAAAGAAAGCACTAAAGAAGCAATTGATCTTTATGAAAAGTGGGAGAAATCTAATCGTCTCTCCATTATGTTCATAAAGACCAGAATGTGTGCTAGTATTCGTGGTTCTGTTGATCAGCATACTAAGGTTAAAGATCTAATTAAGGCCATCGATGAGCAGTTTGTAACTTCTGATAAAGCTCTTGCTAGTACCTTAATAATGAAGTTTTCATCTTTAAGGCTCACCGAGACTAAGAGTGTGCGTGATTATATCATGCGCATGAGGGATATTGCAGCTCAACTTAAGACTTTGGAAGTTACCATGTCTGACACTTTCCTTGTGCACTTCATTTTATGCACTCTTCCTCCAAAATATGCTCCTTTTAAGATCTCTTACAACACACATAAGGATAAATGGTCAATTAATGAACTTATGGCCATGTGTGTTCAAGAGGAGGGCAGATTGTTAATGGAGGAAGGTGAAAAGGTGAACCTTACTGTTGCTTCTTCTTCAAAGAGGCAAAAGAATCACACTAAAGATAAGGGAAAGGGAAAGATTTCAGCTGAGCCAGCCATTAAGAAGGAGTCTACGTGTTTCTTCTGTAAAAAGAAGAGACACATGAAGATAGATTGCATTAAGTTTAAGGCTTGGCTAAAGAAGAACGGTAATTTTCATGCGTTTGTTTGTTATGAATCTAATATGGTTAATGTTAATCATAATACATGGTGGATTGATTCTGGAACTACAATCCATGTTTCGAATACCTTGCAGGGTATGACAAACCTAAGGAAACCAGTTGGCAGTGAACTTTCAATCTATTCAGGAAACCAGATTAGTTCACAAGTGGAGGCCATTGGGACATGCAGCTTAATATTAAGTAGTGGTTTTATTTTGCATTTGGAAAAGACATTTTATGTTGCGAATTTCTCTAGAAATTTGATTTCAGTATCAAGACTTGTACCTTTAGGTTTTACCTTTAATTTTTCAGACTCTGAATTCAGTATTCTCAGAAATTCTGAAATTATTAGTTATGGTATTTTGTCTGATAATTTATATCGTCTTGAACTGCAAAATAATATTACTCATAATTCTATGCATGTCGATGCTGGTTTAAAACGTTGTATTATGAATGCGAATTCTTCTATTTTGTGGCACCGGAGATTGGGACATATCTCCATTGAGAGAGTAAAAAGATTAGTAAAAGATGGAGTACTTGATACTTTAGACTTTACTGATTTTGATACTTGTGTTAGTTGCATTAAGGGTAAGCAAACTAACATGTCTGAGAAAGGTGCAAAGAGAAGTTCTAGTCTATTAGAAATCATACATACGGATATTTGTTGTCCGGACATGAACGGTAATGATCCAAAATATTTTATCACCCTTATTGATGATTACTCACGTTATATGTATCTTTACTTACTTCGTTCTAAGGATGAAGCTTTTGATGCCTTTAAATTGTTTAAGGCTGAAGTAGAGAACCTATGCGGTAAGCGCATTAAGATTGTGAGATCTGATAGAGGTGGTGAATACTATGGTAGATACACTGAGAACGGACAAGCACCTTGTCCATTTGCTAAATTTCTTCAAGAGCATGGGATTGTTGCCCAATACACTATGCCTGGTTCTCCAAACCAGAATGGTATAGCAGGAAGAAGAAATAGGACATTAATTGAGATGGCGCGTTGTATGAGAAGTAATGTTAAACTTCCTTTATTTTTGTGGGTTGATGTTCTTAAGACGGCAGCGTATATATTAAATCGGGTTCCTTCCAAGGCTGTGTCTAAGACATCTTTTGAGCTATTTAAAGGATGGAAACCGAGTTTGAGACATATACGCGTTTGAGGATGCACGTCGGAAGTGAGAGTGTATAATCCACAAGAAAAGAAACTTGATCCAAGGACTATTAGTGGGTATTTCATTGGATATGCCGAAAAGTCTAAAGGTTATAGATTCTATTGTCCATCTCATAGTACAAGGATTGTGGAATCAAGAAATGCTAAATTTCTTGAGAATGACTTGATCAGTGGGAGTGACCTAATTAAGGACTTTGTCCTGGAGAGGGATCATTATGAAGTTCCACCTTCTGATTCAAGTGACAGATTGGTTATCATTCACACTCCTCATGTTCAATCGAGTGTTACACAACCAATGATAGAAATTCCACAAAATGTTGATCAAAATATGGTAGATCATAATGAGGAAGAGGTTCACCATGAGGATGAACAAATTCCATTAAGATCTATTCGTGAAAGGAGATCGGCTATTTCTGATGACTATGAAGTATATCTACAAGAATTGGATTATAATGTTAGAGCTGATAATGATCCTATGTCATTTTCACAAGCCGTAAGTTCTACAGATTCTAATTTATGGATAAATGCTATGAAAGATGAGATTAATTCTATGGCATCTAATGGAGTTTAGGATCTCGTTGTATTGCCTAATGGTGTAAAACCTATTGGGTGCAAGTGGGTCTATAAGACTAAAAGAGATTCACTTGGAAACATCGAGAGACATAAGGCAAGACTCGTTGCTAAAGGATTCAACCAAAGAGAAGGAATTGATTACACAGAGACCTTTTCTCCTGTATCAAAGAAAGATTATTTTCGAATTATCATGGCCTTAGTAACACATTTTGATTACAAGTTACATCAGGTGGATGTGAAAACAGCTTTTCTCAATGGTGATTTGGAGGAAGAGGTTTATATGAAACAACCTGAAGGATTCTTCTCTAAAGCGGGTGAACATTTGGTTTGTAAGCTAAATAAATCCATATACGGTTTAAAACAAGCTTCCCGCCAATGGTATAAGAAATTCCATGAAGTTATTTCTTCATTCGGTTTCGAAGAAAATATAATGGATCAATGTATATATCTTAAGGTCAGTGGGAGTAAAGTTTGTTTTCTAGTGTTGTATGTGGATGATATTTTGCTAGCAACCAATGATAAAGGGTTGGTACATGAGGTGAAACAATTCCTTTCAAGTAATTTTGATATGAAGGATATGGGCGAGGCATCTTATGTCATTGGCATTAAGATACATAGAGATAGATCTCGAGACATTTTGGGGTTGTCTCAAGAGGCCTATATCAATAAAGTACTTGAAAGATTCAGGATGAAAGATTGTTCACCAAGTATAATACCAATTGTGAAAGGTGACCGGTTCTGCTTGGACCAGTGCCCTACGAATGACATGGAAAGAGAACAAATGAAGAATATTCCATATGCTTCAGCTGTTGGTAGCATTATGTATGCTCAGGTCTGTACTAGACCCGACATTGCATATGCGGTTGGAGTGTTAGGAAGATATCAGAATAACAAAGGACTTGATCACTAGAAGGCTGCAAAGAAAGTGTTGAGATACCTTCAAGGTACTAAGGATTACATGCTTATGTTTAGACGGACTGAGAATCTTGAAATAGTAGGTTATTCCGACTCCGACTATGCTGGTTGCATAGATTCACGTAAATCCACATCAGGATATGTGTTTATGCTAGCTGATGGAGCTGTGTCATGGAGGAGTGTAAAACAAAACTTGACTGCTACTTCTACTATGGAGGCTGAGTTCGTATCTTGTTTTGAGGCTACCTCACATGGTGTTTGGTTGAAAAGTTTCATATCTGGGCTTAGAGGTGTTGACTCTATTTGTAGGCCGCTAAGAATGTATTGTGATAATTTAGCTGTTGTGTTTATGGCTAAGAATAATAAAAGTGGAAGTCGAAGTAAACACATCGCTATAAAGTATCTAGCCATAAAGGAGCGTGTTCAGGAAAAGAAAGTGATCATTGACCACATTGGCACAGAGTTGATGATTGCATATCCCTTGGCTAAAGGCATCCCAATTAAGACTTTCAACGATCATGTAGTGAGAATGGGACTTGGTTCCATCATGTAGTACATTTATTAAGTTTTTGTAAGAAACTTTAATTAGGTTGGATATTTTTTCATTTGGATTTATGCGCATATTTATAAAGTAATGTTGAGAAATATCGTTTTTGTTTGAACTCGGAGTAAACGTGGGGTTTACTCATTATGTTAAATGTGTGTGGTGTGAGTGACTTGATATATTGTGATACATGGAAGATTAATTCTTGCTCTAAGAGAATTCGTTGCCATAATCCATATGTTGTGTCTCTTGTTAAATGGACCAAGTGGGAGAATGTAAAATATTTCCATAAATCAAATAAGTATTATATTAATATTTAATTAAGTTATTTTATGGAAATTAAGTTAGTCCATTGTATGGTGGAATTTACCTAGGATTTTGTTTCCACTATTATCTCCCATAAGTTACCACTCACAATTTAGGAAACTGTCCCGTTGACTCTTTGATGGCAAGAGTCTATAAAGGGGAACATATTTATTCTGATTAAGGTTCATCAAATCTACCTCATTAAGAAAATACACCATCTAAATTGTGAGGCTGAGGGTTTAGAAGCCAAGTCAGATTTGGGGCATAAGGAATTGGGGTATTCATTAAGACGGATCAATTATTTCAAGCAATGGCTGGAGGTAAGTAATCGATCTCTTTTATCGCTTCCGCATTCAGTTTATACCTGTTCATTATGAGACTAGAACATGTTAATTTTAGACTATAAAACTTACAAGAAATATAAGTTGATGAAGGTTTTGAAGAAAATGCTCATTCAGCTCACAAAGTCCATGTCAAACACGAAGTCGTTCTAAAATACAAGCAATGGATGTTTTCAAAAAGCAATTGCATTCGATGGCCCATACTTGTTAAAGCTGCGATTATTCAAGTATGCGATTCTATATATGGGGATGCTCGAATATACGGAGGCCGTGGATTGTGAGCTACAAGCCTACAACTCTAAAAGCAAACTGTGTCTTCAACAATGCTTGCTCCTTGTTTTAGTGGGAAAGGAACGTCGAAATTAAGGTTTAATGGATTGATTTGGGATTTGATTTGGGGGTTTATGGTTATTCCCATAGACTGTAAACATGAGAGTCAATTTAGGGTTTAATTTCTAATTTGGGGATTTGTCCATTAAGTGAGATGAGAGAATGGATGGGTGTGTTTGTTGGACGGTAGTGTTATGGGTAAGATAAGCGTAGTTTAGGTATATTGCAAAAGTTTACGTCGCAATATCGTATATAGAACGAGTTTTATGAAAACCGTTAGCCTAATCGACATTAGGGGTAATTTTTAGGATTAAGTGATATTTATGGGGGTTATTTGTAAAAATGGACTTAAAACGGGGTTATTTGTAAAAAAACGGTACATAAAAGGGGGTTACATACAAAATTCACTAATAATAATTGTACTTGTATAATAATAATAATATAATAAGTCATAGTTTCCTAATACCGCTCTATAAGACCTACCTTATCACTATAAATAGATGGCATGACCTAATAAGCTAAGAAAATTTATTTTCACATAAAGACATAATATCATATAAAAGAAAGAGAGGGTGAATAAGAAGGAGAAAAGCAATGGAATTTATCGTCTTTTATCGTCTCAAGGTAATATTTTAAGACCTTCTCATGTATAAACTTTACTTTGTTATAACTCGTTAATGAGACCGCCTTAGGACTAGCTAAGACCAGGACCTTGACCGTGGACCACTAAGGACTGACCGTATCCTCCGTTGACCACCATTGACCGACGGGAGAAGGGTGTTTGCAAGGGTTATTACGTGGTGGGTGTGGGTGTTGTCTTAAACGTTTTATATATTATATTGAACCCATATGCAATCATGATGGACCTCGGTTGGGTTAGGATCATTCCTAGGGTTGCGTCGACCACCATGGGTGGTTATAGGCGGTGACTTGCGCGGTGGTTGACGGTTTTTTGCGAGAAACAGGGGAAGGTATGGATGTTGTTGCAGTCGGGTTTAAGGAGGGAGTCGTGAATGCGGTAGTTTAGTCGAGGAGATGAGGGAACCACCTTGGAACCACCGTGGGTCAGTGGTGAAGACGGTGGTGGGGTATTGGGATTGGTTGGTGGTTAAGTTGGTGTTTATTAGTGGGTTGAAGGGGTATGCTGCTGGGTTCAGTTAGGGCATGGTTATGGCAGTGGTGTGGTGTGGTGCTGCTGGTGATAGGTGGTGGTTAGGTTGCAGGTGGTGGTGGTGGTAGTGGCGAATGTTGGTGGTGGTCGTGAATAGTTGTTTAATCGTGAGTTATTTAGGTTGCGTCGAGTTCGGATTCGTATATTGTGGTATCGTGAGTTAGGGCGTGGATTGGTGACCACATGTGGTGGCTAGGAGTTTAGTTTGGACCGTGGCTGGACTGCCGGCAGCGAAGGCTCTCAGTGATGATGATGATGGCAGGTCATGGTGGTTGTCGGGAAAGGGTTGGTACATGGTTGAAGGTAGGTCTTACGGGTTTAGGATTGGGATTTAAAGAGAGGTATTTGGTGTAGTAATACACGTGAGTGACTTCTATTATTTTATTGTTGTTGTTGATTATTCTTAGACGGGTTTTTTTAAGACGGGTTTATAATTATTTAGTTACGTAATAATATAATTAATGTAACTAGTTTATAATTAGTTATATAATTAGAATAGTTAGTAATTGTTATTATTTATAGGTGATGGAATTGGTTGAACGGATTTATTGAAAAATAATACTTCTAGTACATTGCTTTAATTCGGATTGCGCTATTTGGAGTGCTTGCTCTCGAGGTAGGATAACTACTCAAATGGCTGTTATTGTTGTATCTCATATGAGTATTATGGCTGAAAGTATAATTGTTATATCGTTATGGTTGAGTATTGTGGATTATATCCGGCTGATTATTAGTATTGTTCGTTGCATTCATATAAGAATGACATTTACATTAGTTATCAGATTTATTCTGGCAGACATTATTTATAGTAATGTATAGTGGTTATCAGATTTATTCTGGCAGACGATAATAATCGTGAATTCTCAAGGCAGGCCCCAGGCTGGTTCTGCAGACCGTTTGGTGGATATTTATAAACTGTGTGTTGAGGCAGACATTACTTTATAGTAATGTAGTGTGTTTTCCCACCTTCGGGTTGAGGCTGCCCCGGCTAGAGATTGGGGGGTTGAATAGTGTTGCAAGTGATGAACTCGGCTGAATGGTTCTATTAAGACCTATCATGCATATTCATATTGTTATTGTCATCTACTGTTGTTAGTTATTCTACTCAACCTCGTGGTTGACCGTGTATTCGTGAACACCTGTGATGAACCATAATGGGGAGCATATTTGCAGATGCTTAAGATTAGCTGACTTGGGAGCTTATGGGGATGTGTGAGGACTCGGTCAGTAGTCTACCTAGAAGTCTAGATCATATAGTTTATTAATCACATTATTTATTTCCGCTGCGAGTTGTAATTATTTTATATTAAGTTTTAGTTTGATTAAGATGTAATAAACATGAAATCGCTAAATTTTATTTAAAGTAATTTGGTTGTTGTACCTTGTTATTCACTACCTCGGAAAACCGATATGGTAACGCTCTCATTTACTTGGGATGTCGAGCTAAAGACTCCTAAATAAATGGAGGTGTTACAAGAGGGGATGTTAAGACATTTTATAGGTGTATTTATTTTAATTTTTAAAGAGTCTATTGATCCAAAATACTCAAAGGGGGGGGGGGGGGGGGGGTGAATTGAGGATTTAAAACTTTTTAAAACTTTTTCGATAATGTATATGTAATTGATTATTTAAAGTTTATTGATTAAACTTTAACTAATCAACTAATGAAAGTAAACGAAATAAACGAAGCAAGCGAAAGAACGAAGAGACACACGGTTTTTGAAGTGGTTCAGTTTCACAAGTCGAAACCTACGTCCACTATTCTCGATTAATAAATTTAGTACATTTCTACGGATTACAAATTTACTAACCCAACTCGTACAACTAACTCTAGCTGTAACTCAATGAGTACCGTTAAATACTCGAGTGACTAACTTACGCTAATAAGAAAGCTCTAATGATTCTAACAAAGGTTCACGTTAATGAACAAGTTAAGAAATCAACAAAGCACTATTATCTTATAACGATAAATTAAGAACAAGTATGAGAGTTTTAAAACACACGACCTTTCAAAAATAACAAAACGGTTTTTCTTGGAAAACACACAGTTTGCTTTGCAAAGATGAAATTAATTTTTATGCTTAAGGTGTCTATTTTAGATGTTGTAAATAGCAAAGTATTTATAGGGAAGGAAGGAGTAGGCTATACGGTTTAGTACAAACCCTAATAGCCGAAATAACAAGATATAAAAGCAAATCATATCTTCTTATTATCTCTTTCCTAAAAGCCTTAAAAGATAAGAAAGAATATTCCAAAAGATAGAATATAATTTATTCAAATATTATCTTTACTATAAATTCTAAGATCATGATAAGATTTCCTAAAACAAGAATATCTTTTATCATAAACAAATATATTAAGTAGGATACATAAGATATGTAAAGATATTATTATAGAATAAAATCTTTACCTAATATACCCTAGGTAACACGAGATGTCACGTCTCATATGCCTCGTGACTCGTGCAAACCCTAGCCTTAACATATGATTAGAATTTAGGTTTTAAGAGAGGCTATATAGAAACCCTAATTAGTAGCAAAGTCCAACTCATAAGTTGATCCATCATGACTACTAATTAACGTTCAATACAAAGCCGGACTCCTCACTAAACTGGGCTTTATATAAATACTTTCATTAAAACATTTAAAATAACTTTAAACAATTATAAAACAATTTTCGAAACAATTATAAGTCGTGCACAAAAACTCAGCATCTCAATGTTATAGTATGAGAGCTATAACATTGAGCTCTTTTACTAGTAATGTTATATCTGCAAAGCTATAACTTTACTAAATCAAGAAACTCATTATTGATTACCATTACGAGATAATCACCTATACTATTCTACTCTTCAAGGAGATCTTCGAATATAGGCTACATCATCATCCAAGCTTGATTAATCTTTAGACGAACTCCGTCTTCACATATTTCTTGAATGAATCTTTAACCGTTTGATCTTCGAATGAAGGCTCGAACTTTACATGCAATTGCCACAATCTTCTCTGTTGCTCGTAATAGGTTAATTCTAAAACACTTGACAAACGATTACACGCAACAAGTATATAAAATGTAAAGCACCTTGACATCATCAAAACATAAACATATAAAGCTATATGGTTCAACAAATTCCCCCTTTTTGATGATGGCAAGCCTCCTAGAATTTGTGACATCAACACGATTTTTCAAAAACCGAAACTTTAAGGACTTTAAGAGACAATTGGTCTTGACAAGGAGCAAGCTTAGGTAGATGCTTACTATAGACGTTCTTTCCCCCTCTTGACATCATCGAAAAGCTAAGAACAAATAAAAAATGACTAGAATAATATAAGACGAGACAAGAGATAAAACGTCATAGGAAATAAAAATAACACGCAAGACCATAAGCATCCAAAAGATAATTATCATACAAACTTAGGAATTAAACATGTTTAAGCCAAAATGGGCCGAATGAACACATGTCTAATGAAACACTTGGGCCATAACCACAAGTGCATTGCCAATATGGGCCGAATGATAAGTCTGAACACACCAAAAGGAATAGAAAAGAAAAGCTAAAAATAGGCAGGGCTAATTATGGTAAGGCAGAGGGAGATCAAATGTTGCGGGTATGGTACGGGTTCACATAGTCGGGTCTAGTACGATGCTCTAAGGCATCAAGACGGTCAAACGAGCTCCGAACCAGCTGTGAAAGAGTACTAATGCTCCTTTCAAAGTTAAGCACTTTCAGGGAAAGAGCTTTTGTGGCCTCTAATGTGAGCGCTTGATCGCTCGCCATGGCTTTCCCGTGCATAACCAACGCTCCACCTTGACTTGTAAGGAAAGTGAGACGATCACCGTGTGGGAACACTTCCCCACGAATTGCCTTCAACTCCCTTTCAAAACCCGCTAACCTTTTGTCTACTTCCTCCATCCAAGAATACACCCGAGTAGCATCCAAACCCAAGTCTAAAGACCGAGATGGTCCAACCCGTGACAACACCGTAGCCAAATTAGTTGAATGCTCCTCAAATTTCTCCATTAAGCCACTCATAAAACCCTCCAATTTCGACTCCATAGCTCCCAAATCCGAATCTCCCGGGGTTTTCTCGACATCCTTAACCAAATGCAACTCGGGTCCATCAACAACAAGGCCCATAAGCTTGATCAACCTATCACCCATACAATCCCGTGCACTAACACCGTAACTATCTTGTCCCACCACTCACTTAATCTCCAACAACCGAGACACCCACATCCCATATGGTAAGTCGATTGTGGTGCTCAACTTCTCTTTTGTCACCGTGAGAGTTGTTTGGATTATACGGTGCAACACGACACTACCCAAATTCACTTTCTGACCCTCCAACCAAGAATAGACCATTATAGCTTCATAACTCGACACCTTATCACGGCCTCCTCTCCTCGGCACCACTGTGTTCCACAAAAAAGTTCAAGAGGAACTTGATTTTTGCCGAGAGAGGACGAACCACGATATTACCTCCTTCCGTCATCTCCTCAAAATACTTTTTCACTAACAACTCTTTTTCACTCACCACATTAGACCATTCAAGACTCGGATTTAATTCAATTCCGTCATCGGGAACCGAAAAAGCAGAGCAAAAATCCGAAACAGAGACCGTCACATCAACTCCATTAACAACCGCATGCAAGAGTCCTTTCTTAATTGAGACACTAGCAAATAATTGAACCACCTCAACTGGATAAATAGAACCCGAAAACTGACTAATGTGACTCCACCCTTGAAAATCAAGAAAATTAACAAAGAAAGCAAGAGCGGGAACATTAACCAACCAAGATTTCGGATAATACCTCCCACCATGAATGGAATACCTCAAAACTCGATTAACTAGGATGCTTTCGTCATGAGTAAGCCGAACACCATTTAACCCTTCCTTGGTCGCGGCTTTCGAAACACCCCTAGGCGAGGTACGAGCAACACCATTCCGAATTATAACCTCGGGTTCCTCCAAAGCTTCACTTTCATCAACAACTACCTTATTTTTTCCTTTGAAAAGACGGCGTCTTTTGCCTTCGGACACCGACTCGTCCCGACCACGAAACAGGGGCGTAGTTTGGTTTGGTTGTGGTGAAGGACAATTAGTTGAGCTAGGAACATGTGGTGGTAGTGGTGATGTTTGGTTATGAAAGGGACGGTTTTGGTGGTGACGGGTTGAAGATCGGGTATTTTTTGCATGGGTTGGATTCATGATGATGATAATAGTTTGAAAAAGGAGGTGATGGTGATGGGTTGTGTAAAGAAGATGAGTTGTGATGATGGTAAAATTTTCGAGAAGAAGAAAAGTATGCAAGTGGGGTTGTGTGGACGGGTAACACGCAAGGAGGGGTAGAAATAGGTGTAGGCTAGGTATAGGGTTAACAAGTGGAGATGAATTATGGTAAGTGTTTAATTATGAATAGGAATTATGGTAGGTATAGGAATTTAAGGGATAGATTTATTATGGTAAAAGATAAGAATAAGGAAATTGAGTTTGTATAGGAAATATGGACCGTGTACATGAGAGCAATTTGGAAAGATTTTTGTGAATTGGAAAGATAAAATATTTGGTGTGTTTTGTTTATTGTGATAAGGAATAAGTACGTATAATAACTAAATTCTAAACTACAAATAGAATTTTATGATAAAAATATTTCTACAAACGAAATTATTCATGCAACGCAATATACGGACACAGTCATACAATCTCAACTTAACTAGTCAGTCATAAAAGGATTGAACATATATAGAAACTTAGGTACCACCGATTAAACCAATTTCCAACCGTAAAGTCTCAAATCGTTCTCTAGCTAATGATTTTGTCAAAATGTCTGCCCATTGTTTTTCAGTACTACAAAATTCAAGTTTTATATTCCCTTTCTCAACATGGTCTCGTATAAAATGGTGTCTTATTTCAATGTGTTTAGTACGTGAATGTTGTGCGGGATTTTTAGAAATAATAATTGCACTAGTATTATCACACAAAATAGGAATACATCCTACGTCAACACCATAATCACGTAATTGTTGCTTAAGCCATAAAAGTTAAGTACATACCAGTCCTGCAGCAATATATTCGGCTTCAGCAGTTGAGAGAGCAACCGAATTTTATTTCTTCGAACCCCACGTAATGATGCACGGTCCGACAAAAGTGGCGACACCCGACGTACTTTTTCTGTCTAGAGAACATCTTGCGTGGTCGGCATCAGAATAACCGACTAGATCAAAATTGCACTCCATTGGATACCATAGGTATAAGTTGGCCGTTCCAATCAAGTAACGTAAAATTCGTTTTACGGCCGTCATATGCGATTCTTTGGGAGATGATTGATATCTCGCACAAACGCATACGCTAAACATAAGATCGGGTTTACTTGCGGTCAAATATAACAGTGACCCAATCATCCCACGGTAAGTAGTTTCATCAACTGATTTACCGTTTTCATCCAATGTCAATTTCTTGTTTTCGACCATTGGAGTAGGCATAGCATGTGAATTTTCCATTCTGAATTTCCGAATCAACTCCTTGATGTATTTCTGTTGATGGATTTTAATGCCTTCATCAGTTTGTTGTATTTGCAGCCCTAAGAAGAATTTCAATTCTCCCATCATACTCATCTCGAACTCAGAAGTCATCAACTCAGAAAAATACTTGCATAGGCTTCGGTTGGTCGATCCAAAGATAATGTCATCGACGTATATTTCAACAACCAAAAGGTCAGAACCCTCAGTTTTTAGAAATAGGGTATTGTCGACGGATCCTCTACTGAATCCACTGTCAAGTAGAAACTTAGATAATCGATCATACCATGCCCTAGGTGCTTGCTTTAATCCATATAGGGCTTTATCCAATTTGAACACGTGATCCTCAAATTTAATATTCTTAAAACCAGGGGGTTGTTCAACAAAGACTTCCTCTTGTAAATAACCATTCAAGAATGCCGTCTTGACATCCATCTGGAAGAGCTTCATTCCCTTGTGTGCGGCGAATGCTATCAGAAGTCTAATAGCTTCAAGACGAGCAACAGGTGCGAAAGTCTCGTCATAATCTATTCCTTCTTGTTGATTATACCCTTAGACCACCAATCTTGCTTTGTTTCTGACAATGACTCCGGCATCATCTAATTTGTTCCTGAAGACCCACCTAGTTCCAATGACTGAACGATCTTTTGGTCTAGGAACTAAATGCCAAACCTTGTTTCTTTCGAACTGTTTTAGCTCTTCTTGCATAGCTATAATCTAATCTGATTCAGCAAGAGCTTCATTGATGTTCTTTGGTTCGATCATGGATAGGAAAGAGTAGAAAGAGCAGAAGTTGTTTAAGGAGCGTCTTGTTTGAACACCCTTCTTAATATTCCCAAGAATATTGTCCATGGGGTGTGAGCTCTTGTATTTCCATTTTGTTGAAGTACTTGGTTCTTCATCGTTATTTGAGCTTGATCCGACTTCATTTGGTTCGGAATTAGAGGAAGTTCCCCCTGAATCCTATTCGGGTGTTGTATTTGAGCCGATTATAACCTCGGACTCTACACCTTGATTTGGATTCAATGTTATAGTAACATCATCTATAATATTGGTTTGGGAGTTCTTGTCTTGAGTCAATGTTATAGTATCATCAACTATAACTTTGTTTTTCTCCTTTTTATCTTTTGAGGAACGATCAAGTTCATCATTCGTTCCCTCAATCTCATTGTCCTCTAATTCCAATTCCGGGGGATCGTCTCTTGAGAGACGAAAGTCGGGTTCATCCAAGTCTTACTCCTCATCCTGTAACGGCTTATCAAACACGTTATCTTCATCAAAAATAACGTGGGTACTTTCTTCAATGCAAAGAGTTCTTTTATTGAAGACTTTGTAAGCCTTGCTATGATCTGAATATCCTATGAAAATCGCCTCATCACTCCTAGGGTCGAACTTACTTAACCGGTTTTTACCGTTATTGTGTATAAAAAATTTACTTCCAAAACAACGAAGATGGGAGATATTAGGTTTTCGACCTCTAAGAAGTTCGTAGGGGGTTTCCTTAAGAATAGGTCGGATCATAGCACGATTATGGATGTAGCAAGAAGTACTAATGGCTTCAGCCCAAAAGTTACGAGGTAAACCACTACACAAGAGCATTGTACGTGCCATATCTTCTAAAGTTCTATTCATACGTTCAACGACACCGTTTTGTTGAGGAGTTCTTGGTGCAGAAAAGTTATGCCCTACACCGTTAACTCTACAATATTCTATAAAGGTTTGATTATCAAACTCGATACCATGATCCGTACGGATAGACACAAGATTAGTCTTATATTTATTTTGAACACTTTTCATAAGACAATCGAATTCATCAAAAGTTTCATCTTTTGAGTGAAGAAAGATAGGCCATACATACCTTGAGTAATCGTCTACAAGAACAAAGACGTACCTGGATCCTCCTCTACTCCTTACCTTCATAGGTCCACATAGGTCCATGTGTACCAATTCCAAGGCTTGATTTGTGCTTACTACTCTTTTTTGTTTGAACGATGATCTCACTTGTTTGCACCTAGCACACGTGTCACACATCTTTTCTTGGTCGAACTTGATCTTAGGTAGCCCCTCAACCAAGTCCCACTTCTTGAGTTTGTTCAAGGTTAGTGAGCTAATGTGACCAAACCGTTTATGCCATAAACAGGGATCATCGAGTGTAACTTTCATGCACGAAAAGGAGTTAGTAGGCACAGCATTTAAATCTACCATATAAACATTCCTTTTTCTGTGGCCTTCAAGAATAACATTGCTAGTTCCTTCAATAATAATGCGGCAACTATCAGTGTGAAAAACTACTTTGTTACCTTTGTCGCATAGTTGATATATGCTTAGCAGGTTATGTTTTAGACCATCCACGAGATAAACATCACTAATCACGTGAGACTTAGAGATTCCGATTTTGCCAACGCCGATTACATTTCCCTTTTTGTTGTCCCCGAACGTCACTTTTCCTCCGTTGAAGGGCTTGAGTGAAAGAAATAGATTCTTATCTCCGATCATGTGTCTTGAACATCCACTGTCAAGATACCATTGATTGTTTTCTTTCACTACTTCCTGCAAAAAGGATTAGATACAGTTTTTAGGTACCCAAGCTAAGTTGGGTCCCTTATGATTAGTTACTCTAAATACTAAATCCTTTCGAACCCAAACACGTCTAATGACCGTTTTTCTAACCTTAGGTTTGTTTGGCTTGGGAGGAGTTTTAGGGTTAGGGTTTTCTCTAGGTCTAGAAATTTCTCTAGGTCTCTCTTGACTATTTCCCTTGTGAATAGGTTTACTAGGTTGAGATCGACAAGGGTTTTGTGAAGTGCTAGGTTTCTTAGTGTAGTCAAAGGCCATGTCATAGAACCAACGAAATTTATTGTTCCTTTCTTCGTTAGGTTCGTCAGTGGGGGTTTCCTTATCCTCGACAACTGTGTCAACAGTTTTAGCATGTTCGGCATTTTTCCGTATATCAGGAGCCTTTTTGACACAATTGATTTGGATGTGACCCGTATGACCACAGTAGTTGCAAATCAGGTATTCCGGAAGATCAGCATACTTCCTTTTTCTGAAATCAAAATCCGAAGGTGTTGATTTTCATTTAGAGTGATCTCTATGGCTGTAGGACTCATGTCTTAACCTCATCTTCATATTATTGTCAGATTGTTCGGTTAGGAAGTTTAGGACTTTTGTGCTACCTTCCCACTTATCATGGACCTTTCTAGCGTGTAGAAGTAGGTCTTTTAGGGTTTTAATTTCCTCTTGACATTTTGTGTGATCTACATCATTGTCCTTTTTAAAGTTATCACGAAAGTCTTGGAATCGTTTGTTAAGAAGGAAAACCACATCGGAATGTTGTTTCTTAACATTGATCATATCGGCCTTAGATTCCTTTAATTGCTTTAAAAGAGAATCTATCTCTTTCTTTTGGTCTAAGATCACTGCTTCATCAGATGTGACCTTAGCTTCCAAAAGTTCTTTGGCTTTTCTAAGTTCTAAAGTTATAGCTTCATTAGCTGTAACTTTGGCTTGAAGGTGCTTGATGTTAAGTTTTAGGTCGGAAGTTATAGCTTCATTAGCTATAACTTTGGACTCCAATTCCTTCTTTTCAGCCATAGTAGAATCTAATGTTGTAGCTTTCTCAGCTATAACCATAGATTTCAACTTCTTAGATTTAGCCTTGAGAGTATGATTTTCTTCCGCGATTTCGAGAATCTGCTCTTTTAGATCTTTCAATTCCAAATCCTGTTCGTGACACTTATCAAGAGATTGTTCAAAGAATTTAACTAACGCACTTTTAGACAATTTCTTAACGCGTTTCTTAAGCTCAAGATAACTTACCTCATCATCGTCATCTTCGTCTGATTCTCCGAGAAAGCAATAGTTTGAGTGAGAATTTGTGCCTTCATCGTCACTGTCGGAGATTAGGTCAAGACTAACACTGCTGAGACAAAGGTTGACCACTTCGTCGTCTTCAGATTCCTCGTCATCTTCTGAGTCAAGGTCTCCCCAACACGAAGCCATCATAACTTGCTTGAATTCTCTCTTTGTCTTCTCACGTTTTGTCTTGTCCTTTATCTTCTCCCATGTTGGATAATCTTTGATCATATGACCAGTTTCTCCACACTTGAAGCATCCTCTATTTGCGAAAGATGACTTTGAATCAGTAACCTTCTTATTGGACGATTTGTTGTTGTTGTTGTTGTAGGATGATTTTGTTTGTTTATTTGAAAATATCCTATTTTTAAAACGGCGTGCAAACAAAACAGTTTCATCCTCTATTTCAGAGTCAACTTCTTCACTCTTTAGGGCCATACTCTTATTGCGACTTGGTTCAGCGTCATCCTTTTTAAGAGTAATTTTATGGGCCATGAGAGCACCAATATGTTCTTGATAGGAAAGGGTTTCAAGATCTCGTGATTCCTCCATTGCAGTGACCTTAGCACGCCACTTCTTAGTAAGGCACCTAAGAACCTTTCTCGCAATGTCCTCAGTACTGAATTTCCTACCTAGGTTTTTTAGTTCATTTATGATGCTCGAAAACCTTGCAGACATGCTATCTAAGGACTCATTAGGCTCCATAATGAATAGCTCATATTTTTGCATAAGCAGATCTATTCGGTGCTTCCTAACAATGGAAGTACCTTCATAAGCTAATTCGAGCCCATCCCATATCTCCTTGGCCGTGGAACATGAATAGAACCGATCAAACTCAGTAGAAGTCATTCCGTTTTGCAGGAGACTTATCGCTTTGGAGTTGTTTTCGGCTTTCTTGTAGTCGGCCTCGACATAGTCCTCTTCTTTCTTTTCATAGGTAGTGCCTTCCTCGGATGCCACAAGAATTTTGTGCGGTCCGTTTTGAATAATCCTCCAGCACTCCCAATCGTGTCCTTTCACATAGTGAGTCATCATGTTTTTCCATAATCCGTAATTCTTCCCATCAAAGAGGGACACTTGAGATATTTGGAATCCATTTATCACGTGAAAGGCAGCGGAATATAAAACGATAAGATAAATGAATAACAAGATAGATCAACCTCTTTGCGGTTAGGCAATCAAGAGCACGAGGCTCTGATACCAATTGAAGAGTCTATTGATCCAAAATACTCAAGAGGGGGGGTGAATTGAGGATTTAAAACTTTTTAAAGCTTTTTCGATAATGTATATGTAATTGATTATTTAAAGTTTATTGATTAAACTTTAACTAATCAACTAATGAAAGTAAACGAAATAAACGAAGCAAGCGAAAGAACGAAGAGACACACGGTTTTTGAAGTGGTTCAGTTTCACAAGTCGAAACCTACGTCCACTATTCTCGATTAATAAATTTAGTACCTTTCTACGGATTACAAATTTACTAACCCAACTCGTACAACTAACTCTAGCTGTAACTCAATGAGTACCGTTAAATACTCGAGTGACTAACTTACGTTAATAAGAAAGCACTAATGATTCTAACAAAGGTTCACGTTAATGAACAAGTTATGAAATCAACTAAGCACTATTATCTTATAACGATAAATTAAGAACAGGTATGCGAGTTTTAAAACACACGACCTTTCAAAAATAACAAAACGGTTTTTCTTGGAAAACACACAGTTTTCTTTGCAAAGATGAAATTAATTTTTATGCTTAAGGTGTCTATTTTAGATGCTGTAAATAGCAAAGTATTTATAGGGAAGGAAGGAGTAGGCTACACGGTTTAGTACAAACCCTAATAGCCGAAATAACAAGATATAAAAGCAAATCATATCTTTTTATTATCTCTTTCCTAAAAGCCTTAAAAGATAAGAAAGAATATTCCAAAAGATAGAATATAATTTATTCAAATATTATCTTCCATACTCCTTTAAAAAGGCCAAAGTGTGGTTACTGTTCCCAGAACAGTAATTTTGTGCGTTTTGGACCATTTTGCCCCTGACTCTTCTATCTTCTGATTTCACGTTGCTTTCCTTCATTTCTTCTACATTTTCTCCCTCTTTCTCTTTCATGCGATTTCATTCCGCATTTTTTCGATTTCCTTCCTTTTACTCATTTCATCTACAACAATTATTTGGGTTTGTTCTTGCATAGGGTATCAAATCTAAGCAATTTGGATGTATCATATCTTAGGTTTAATTTCCATTTTATTCGATTGTGTATGGATTATATACATTTACATGCCTCTGATCGGAGGAGTATCGGTGGTAGTAAGTGGTATCTGAAAGTGGCGGCCCTTATATTTGGTATTCTTGTAGTGTTTGTGAAGGATGGAGGTCGAAGATCTTCGGTATCACGAGGAGGAACACCAACGATCTTTTCTGTAAATCGTTCGCCATTTCAACAAGTAGGGTTTCGATTTGGTGAGCTTCTATTTTCTGGTTTTCATTTCTTATTCTCTTTCTCCCTTTTTCATGGAAATATGAGTTCCTTTTTCGATGTTAAGGTTTCGATTTCAACTTCATTTTCAATTTAATTCCCGTTATTTCTGCAATTCTGCTCATTTTAAGGGTACTGCTATTGATATTTTCGAATTTTTATGGATTATGTTCGGCCAATTAGGGTTATAGTGACGAAAAATAGCATTTTGCAATCCTTTGTTTGTGTGCCACTTTGTATTTTGTAGAGTTCGGGATTTCATTTGATCTAAATTTTGCTTTTTACGTGTTCGATCTACTGCTCAATCATTTTGTCTTTGTTTTTGGGGGATGCACTCCAAGTGTTTGATGTTTTCTCTAATTTGGGTCATGTTGCATGCAAGTGTTGGTTTGGTTTGCTGCCTTTTTGGAGTGACTTTGCATATGTCTGGGTTTATTTTCGGTTAAATATATAACCATTTTAAAGGTATCTTAGATTTGGTCACTTGAAAATTATGATTGTTAGTAAACAAACTACATAGTACTTTGGTGGTTGCTATGATCTACTACATTCGTAGTTATTTTATGAAAAATGATAGTTTACTGCAAACCACACTACAAATCATGACGGTGTCCAATGATCGTGAACTAGCAGGATATGCCTTTGGGGATAAAAACCCAAAAATATATATTTTCGCAGAAAAGTGCATCTACCGCTGGGAACCAATAAATTTGCCCTTCTGAGCATAGCAGTCGATTTGCCAGTAAGCATTCTCTGGCTATCCGCATTTAGTTACCAAATATCGTTTTTTATATCATTCTCACACCATTTCAAACATTTGATTCCTGAAGAATGTGGGATGACATCTTGAGACATGGAACAGAGGACTTTTGGGTATAATGGTGCTAAGTGATCTTGGTAAAGGCAAACTATACTTGTCTTGGGAGAGATAGACCAAATAGGTGAGCATATATTTAACCAGTTAATACATTCTACTATTTGGTTTTTTAACAAAAGGAATTCGCGGATAATGTGAGCTTCTTTTTTACAGGTTGGTTTGAAGGGCATGTCGATTAATCTTTTCCTTTCTGGTTGTCTGAAAGGCGAGGCATGATGAGATTGACTCTTATGTTGATCTTTTGCTTTCTGGTTAGTCAATCTACCTTCTCAATTATCTTTAGTACTTCAATATCTTCAGAAGTTTAAATCATATTTATTCATGCATTTTTGTATTAATTTGATACATATGAAATATTTGCCAGGGAAGGGGAAGGAGGAGGAGGACAGAAAATGAAGGAGGATAAGGGTAAGGGTAAGGGTAAGGAGGAAGGGGGAGATTGACAAGGAAAGTTCCAAGTTGGATATGGTAAGCCACCTTGAAAAGAATTGACCCTCGACAAGATATTATCGCAACTCTACAAATGTGTAAGTATCGCAACATAAATTACTCCTTTATTATTTTATTCTTCAGTAGTGTGCATATGCTTTATAGCCTAATTTAGTTTCCCCGCCATCTACTAGGTTGCATATACATTTATTGTACATATTCTGCTGGTTGGTTTATTTCTGATGTTGGGCTTCATAGTTGCTTTCCACCGTAAGTGTCCAATTACTCCTCAAATAACATTGTTCTTGCTTTAGTCCAACTCTTGCTATTAGCTTTTGCTGCTGCACACGTTCAATGTTGCGGAAAAAGCTAGAATGTCCCTATATATTGAATGGTGTCAATCGTTGATCCCAGGCCTTATAGATAAACAACTTTTACACATATCACCTAATTGGCGCAACATAATGGTGAGTGGCTACGGTTCTGCACATGTTCAGTGTTGCGGAGAAAACTAGAATGTCCCTACATATTGAATGGTGTCAATCGTTGATCCTAGGCCTTATAGATGAACGACTTTTACACATATCACCTAATTGGCGAACATAATGGTGAGTGGCTACCGATTTGAACCGTAAAACTGGAACTTACAATGTACCAGCCTGCCAGGAATGCACTATTTAAGTTACAGTTGTTTTAAACTCAGTACACTGGAAATGGGTTGCATTTGGGGTTCACTTATCATTCCCATGTTCTTGGTTCTTGGTTGAACTGGCGAGGTGATTTGGTCGTATAACAATGATGTTAGCACCTTTTACATTCAATCATGACAGAACCTCATATGTTTCAATTCTTGTTGTCTTTGTTCTGAAGGATGCGCTGGAGATTGATCAATTGATTAGTTATTTTATTCGCGAAAGTGGTAATTAGGCCCCTTAACTTTGTTCAATTGTGAAATTAGGCCCCATAAGTTTCATTTGGAGCAATCAAGCCCCTTAAGATTCACCAAAGGTGAAATTCAACCCCATTTTCTTAAATTTCACCAAATTCTTATGTTAAAATCACTTTTAATACAATTTATCAAATATAAAATATTTTGTTTTATAATTTTAGAACTTTTATATTTATGATAAATATAAAAGTTGATAATTGTGTTTCCAAAGGTTCTGCCTTGTTAACAATTGAAGCAACTGCTTTATTGTGGACATCGATAAGGTTATAGACACTACTACAGATACAGGCTATAACAACGGTCAAAAACCGTTGTTATATAAAAAAGCGGACGTTGTTAAAGCGTCCGTTGTAAAAGGTTTTAACAACGGTTGGTTTTCTTAAGGAAACCGTTGTTAAAAATATTAACAACGGTTTTAAGTATAAAAACCCGTTGTGGAAAGTGTGACTCAATTTTGGGGGAAAAGTTATAACAACGGGTTTTAATATACAAAACCGTTGTTATAACTAAAGACAACGGGTTGTTTGTAAATAACCGTTGTTGTTTGTTCTTAAAAAATAAAAAAAAATTAAATTAAATATTACTAGATGCATGTATAATTACGGCCCGTTAGAATTCCGATGCATGCAGAATATCCCTTAAATTAATTACCAACGGTTTTGAAAAAACTTATAAATGTGACTATAAATATTAAAGCATCCTTTACTAACATTCATTAATTGAAACAACATGGCAATGAACCCTAATTTTATCAACAACGAAGAATGGCTTACACAAACGATTGAAGATGATGGGAAGGTTCTCGCAAGGGCTTCCGCCGATCAACACCCATTAATCAAAGCATCCCTTGAACATCAACGGAATTATTGGATTAAGAGGCGTGAAGCGGTCCGGCTTGTCAACAAAGCCTCATCATCATCATCATCTTCATACCCTCGTCGACCTGTTACTCGCAACTTGGTGCGACCGAGAGATATGTTGAGTTGTACTCTTCCAACCTTATCTCCACATGTAAGTCGTGTCCTTGCATATATTCAATCTGTTATTGCAAAATATGAAGCCAATGACCCGGAAGTTAGCGGTATACCAGAGTGGCGTGATTGGTGGCAGGTTGAGAAGCGCTTTTTACGCTTAACCGGGGTTGTTCCGGCTTATTATACATCTTTTGATTTCGATAATTCTTGTAATGTATTTGGTTTAAAATTAAATGAAATGATCATTTTGAAAGTGTTGAGTTATGCTTGTTTGATTTGCTTCCATTTTTTCAACTCCATAGATCGAGTCATCATCAAGATCCGATTATTATTCGCCATCATTGTGCATATGAACGGACAATATGGAATGAGAAGGGTTAGTAATAAGATTTGAAGCAGCATTGAGAGATATGATGATGCTGATTATGGCACAACTTCCTAACATATATATTAATTAAAAAACAACTCAACCCACACATTGCTTAGTATAAATACATTGCATGATCTCAACTAACATGCATTTCCATTATCTCAATATATTCTCCAAACCCTAACTGCTAAAACAAACTCCAAATAAATTAACCCTCTCCTTAATCTTTCAAAACAAACTCCAAACTCCAACAAAATGAATGATATCATCCTTAAGACTCTTACTATGCTCGATCCGTACTGAAGGACGCCAAAGAAGATGGCTTGACGGAGCAGCAGCAGCTGCAGCTATATGACGATATAGCAGATGCTGAACGGAACCTAATGGTCGATAAAAACACATACATGGAAATGAAATAATTAGAAAATAAAATAAAATAATGACGATGAAACAAACCTGATAATTACAGAACGTACGTAAAGAGACGATGAAATCAACAGTGACGGCGAGAAGATAAAGCGACGATGAGAAAGAGAGAAAGAGACGATGAGAAAGTGTGTGTTTTGTGTTTGTGTTTGGTCATTCTTTGGGTTTGTGTTTGTGTATTAAGGTTTGTGTTTTGTGGCTGCAGCAGACTTGTGTTTGTGTGGTTTATAGTATGGAAGGTATTGACAACGGTTATTAAACAACAACCGTTGTCAAATAAGTTTTAACAACGGTTGTAAATTAACAACCGTTGTCAAAGAAGTTTTAACAACGGGTTCCAAAAGCAACCGTTGTGATTACTTTTTACTAACTTTGCGTCAATTTTGCGCCACATTAGTAACAACGGTTGTGTATGTGTAAACCGTTGTTAAAACTAATAACAACGGTTTTTATAACCATACCCGTTGTAATTCATTTTAGTAAAATTCGCGCCATACATTCTACAACGTCTATTGTAATTTTCGTGAATACTCGTTGTTAATGGGGCGTTGTAGTTGCCTGGATTTGTAGTAGTGAGAGTGAAGATGCCCTGTTGTGTTTTTCATTATCTCATTTACACCGCATTCAATTAGAAAGAACGTTCATCCAGCCCCTGGACTGCTTTAAATAATTCAGAAACATGAGCTGCAACCGTGGTTGGAGAAACATGATAAGCCAATGATTAAAATGAGATATAGAGTGAAGATGCCCTGTTGTGTTTTTCATTATCTCATTACCCATGTTCTGTATTTTCTCTCAGCCTTTTCCTTCTTGTTTGTATATTGCGGTTTTTGGACTATGGCGGTGACGAGCTAGGCAATACATGGCAATGATATGTAACGCCTCAGGTTGGTTTTACGCTTTGACTTTTACAATTGTTCTCTTATTTTAGAAATTATATGACTGCAATGTTGATTGGCCTGGTTCTAGGGTTTGATTGGAGTGGGTCTGTGCTTATTAAGATTTTATTCTTTTGATATAATGGTTGGAAGTCGGAAATCTAAGAATTTTATGAGACGGTAAATTAGGATTTAATCAACTCACTTTATTAAATGGATAGTTAAGATGAAAGTAGAGTGGTTATGATCACGAGGGCATTAGGTGTTATTTTGGTGGCTTGCTGTCGTTTTTTTCGATTGACTAACTCATTGGGGTTTTATTAGGTTTGGTTCGACAGACGGTGGTGAGTTATACTACTTAATTAGGGTTTTACTTTTATGGGGTTCTTTGTTTTTGTTGCGCGTCATTATTGTATATCTAACATCTCACTATTCATTTGTGTTTACTCCAAGTCCCCTTAAATGAGTGTTTTTGGTTGTGTTTTATAAAAGGTTTTACTGATCATTTTATATTGGATATGGTTAGGTCTCAAATTTGCATTGTCACAATCAATTTTATTTGTTGTGTGGAAATCCCTTTGGGTCAACCTGCCAATATACAGGCCAAGCGCGGAAATTAATGTGCTATATTGAACTTTCGAGCTATCGCGACTTCTTTAGTTGGTTGTTTGATGCAGATTTTGGACTTCCGAGCTGTTGCGGCCAGTTTACAGTCAGTGTTTTCTGCTTGATGGCTGCCTTTTAAGGTGAATATCAATATGGCAGCATTGCTTATGATAAGGCTTAATTAGTTTAATTTTGTGACTTGATATTAAGATACATATTTTGGTATATTCTCTGTGTCAACAAGGATAATCTAGCTGTATAAGATCCATTGTTTCTTTTTATTCTCCATATCTTTCCAGAACGTGTACCAAATTTGCAAATATCATCAGTGATCACTTACCGTCAAGACTTTGGACAATTGCTCTTAGTTGGGAACTTCTTCTTCTCTCCGCTTCTTTTCATCTGAAATTCGAATCACAATTTCAGACTTGTCAAAGGAACAAAAAAGACTTGACGATAGGAGATGGCCAATCAACAACACATGAACTTGTGATTTGTGAATATCAATTACAAATCATGAAAATACAATACAGTAGCTTAGTCTTATATTAACAGAAAATTTTGTGATCCTATGAAAAGAACCTTAGCTTGATCCTTCTATGAACAGCAAAATAAAAAATTCCACACAGCCTATACAGTTCTTGCAGGTATACATCAGCCTCTTTTGTTTACATGTGCATATGTTAATCAATTGATGTGTTATGACTTCTGAATGTAGTCCAGATATCCTGAAGGTATTTCATTAATCACTATGTTCATTCATCCCTCAATGATTAAGATGTTGGATGCATCTGTTGATGTCTTGATGATGTTATTGAACGTAATAGCTGGTAAGTGTCTGTATTGTGCTATAAGTTGATAATGGTGGTTTATGTATGTGAGTTTCACCATTGAGAAATCTTCTCTCGGTTGCTAACACAGTGTGGGGCTTTGTACATCAGACAACTTAAAACATGATTTGTAGGAGACTTTGAGTCAGCGAATAAAATAGTAGTATAATGGTGTGTCAATCCTTGAATTTTTAAGATTCTGTAATTGATGTATAACTGGGTTGGAAAAATGTTTTTCCTTTGCATAGATTTGATAAGGGATTGTTGATATAGAAAGGGGCATACTCATAGTAGTTCGCAATAAGAAAATGCAGTTATTTACCTTCTATTAAAACTGACTCATTTGGCATGAGAATGGCGGGGGGAAGAGATCATTTAGGTTTGGTTTTGTTAAGATTGAGAGGAGGGGAGAGCGGGAGGGAGGGAGGGAGAGGGGCATAGGGTGGAACAGACGGAGATCGCCATGGCATGGTTTTGTTCAAATTGAGAGTGATGGGAAGAGTAAGGGAAAGAAGGGAAAGAGAGAGGGAGATGGGGAGTGGCGCAGGGTAAACGCGAGAGAGATCGCCAGGGCTTGGCTTTGTTCAGAGTAAAGGAGGGACGGAATGCATCTTTAAGAGGTGCGAATAAAACTCAGGGTTGAGTTTTCTTAATCCCTACTTTTGGTAGGTGTTGTGTATGTTAAGTTAAGAGATTTTTTGTTACTATTAAGTAACTGAGTTTTATGTACTGATGCAGGCTATAAATAATTGTCGAGATTTACCCTTGAGACAACATTGACATTGGAAATTAGAAAAATACATTAACTAAAGGTATGACATATCACCTCCAATTTCGTGCAGCCTCTCCATGCATTTTACCTGTAAATGTACACTATTATTTATTCTCCGTTGAAGTTACTGACAATTTAATTGTTACTTTAACCAAATTTTAGAATAGGCAGTGACGCACGGGGAGAGGGCGGAGAGGAGCAAGGTTCATCTTAGTAAGAGTTTAAAGGTATTATCTATAAGTAAGTTGATGTTTTTTTTTCTTTTTGTGACATGGCAGCAAGTAGAGGAGGAGTAAGGGAAAGGAAAGGGAAAGGTGAAGAAACAGGCTGTGATTGTGATGAACGCGTAGCATTGGTACGTTAAATTTTTTTGTTGTAGAATCAGATGCTTTTCCCTGTATTATTCTGCTTATACTTTCTCTATCCTTGATATATCCTCAAAGAACTCAACCTGCCAAGGTTAGATTTTCAAATTTTTGTGATAGAGATTGACCTTTGTCAGCCGCTGATTTTGGTTATTGACATTTGACTTATTTTAGTTTATTTGGTGTAATGTTACTGGAATCCAGTTACATCTATCTTCGGAACCAGTAGTTGCTAGAGTAGGCTAAATGTGACGAACCTGGCTTATTTTAGTTTGGGAGGCATGATTACTCTATTTAGCTCTATTTAGCTCATTCTTCTTTGCTGTTGGGTTTAGATCGTAAGTTAGGCTGAAAGTGTGTGCTTTCCCTTTCTAATATGCAATGACAGTCGTCTGTTGCTCCAAGGGTCGCTGAAGAAGTGGGTATTAAACGTGGTGAGAAAGTTGGCTATGTGATTAGATCTGAAAATGTAACAACACCGATGAGACTCTTTTGCCTCATTTATATCTGTATTGTTTGGTCTGCTTAATTCAGTCATAAATAGTCCATCATTCATACCTGAGACCTGAATCATGCATAATCTGCTTCTCGTGAAAATTGAAGTGTTTCAGCTTCCTATTACTGATGTACTAGGATAAAGTTTATGATACATGGCGTGTTGCTCGGAGAAATGATGGATGATTTTCCACTTTCCAAGTACTGGTACTACGTAGAATTGGTTTATGTAATTTTTCCCATCGTTGGCAATAAAAAGTGTGTAGAATTATATCCGTAAAGTTTTTCTCCATACTCATTGATCAAGGGTTTTTTAAATTTGGTTTATGTTGTTGGAATTGTTAGCCCATCAGTGACAAAAATATTCTTTTTTATTTTCGACTGGGTAGCCATTGGAGTATAGAAAGTTTCTAATGGAAATGATTTGGTTCGTTAGTTTCTCGGAAATGTTTGGCTAAAAAAAGAAGGAAAAAAACGCTATAAAAGTTTAAGAATGTCAGATCTATTTCTGTCTTCTACGCATTCCAAACTTGATATTTGACTTTTTTTCCGACTATGAGATGACCCTTTGACCTCGTTTTATTCATTATTTTATTACAACGAGTTTTGTGTCGAAATTATATTTTCTGATGCCTCTTATAATAAATGTCTATATGTCAAATTAAAATTTAAATTATAAAAATTGGACTAAATATAATTGCGATCAATATTTGATAAGTTTGACTTTGAAAAGTGCATGAATCGTTTCGAATGGGTAGGAGAGAGTATTATAATAAGATTGAAAAATGTGAAATAGTTTTGAACTTTGTGAAGACCTCCACATATTCGGATGACTTTGTACGGCGGCTATAATGTTGCATTGTCATTGCCATTTTTTCATAATTATTAATCAGTGATCTCGCTCTTGACCTCACAAAAAGTTTTTAATTTTGGTTAATTTCTGAAACTGGTGAATTGATTGCGCATTTCTTATAATTTTGTATAATAAATGTATGGCAAGGTTGCAGTACATAGCAACAGGAGGAAACAAAGTAGCAAATGGAGTAAAACTTAGTCCATGGAGTACAAAAGCTTATTTTAAAACAAGCCTTATATGCAACCAAGGAACGAACTATCATGAGGTACATACTATTTCACCCATTTGCGTAGACTTTGTTTTCTTTCGAAAGGACCACTGCTGATCTGAAGTTTGGATTCAATATTTCGATAGAATCTATATCAAACATAGGGTTGGATATGACAATGATATTAGGTCTTAAGTATATATACTCTGCTTTCATAAAGAATTCGAAGGGGTCAATTTTGTATACCTAACATGGGTTAACCCAATGGCGGATTATTGCTGTTTTGGGAGTGGCCGAGATTATGCTAATGGGCCACCTATATAACTATGGAAATAAATTTGAATAGTTGTTTGAAATGTTACTCTTTATGTGGGTCATCACTCGACTTATGGTAATCGTTAAGGACGCTCTAAACATTATTGTTGATTATTTGGTTAAGATTTTAGTATTTATACTACTCCAATTCTTCCTGAAAATTGCTGCTTTAGGAGAATGGTGATACAATACTACCCTTTACTTAGCTCCTCAGGCTACACCTTATGAAATTGTGTATGGTCAGGCTCTAGCTGTCCATATTCCATATGTTTCAGCGTATAGTAAAGTACCGACCAATTAAGTGTGCTGCTTTGCTTTTATTTTGGCTGTGTACTAAAATAGATAAGAGTTGTAAAAATTATGAATTTATAATTTAATTTTTTTTTCCAGTATTGATGGATTTGGCAAAGTAGAGTCTAAAGAACATGATATCATTTTAGGAGTACATAATGGTGTAGGTAATGTTTATTGGGTAATTTATGAGTTGTTTCATATAACCACGAGATTGTCAATATCGACACATGTAAGTATGGTGTGTGGTGGGTATGGGATCCTGCCGAGAATAGAAGAACATAAGGCAAAAACAAAGGGTGGCAGGGGCTGCTTGAGGTATTTTAGGGTAAGGAATGCAGAAGAAAATGGTGGGAATATTGCTTAATATGCAAGTTACGGGCAAAGATAAGGATCAATTGAATTAGGGGCAAAGCTTACAAGGAGACTAATAACTCAAAATATTTGAATACCGCACTTTTTAATTACCAACAATATTTACACGGGCGTCTTGCATTTGAGGTCGTGAGGCCAATATATTTATCTCAATATTAATCACGTAACATTTACACAAAAATCTCACACATAAGAACTTCTTGTACATGAACCACTTTTTTTTTGTTCTCAATATTTTCGGATATTGTAGCTATGTAATAAATAAGATGTTGGTTTTGGATTGATGGTTCAGGAAACAAAAGGCCCCATCAAAGTAAACAACCAATGGCTGCTTTCTTCTTATACCGAAAGAGGGGAAAACAACTTTGCTTGGAGAGGGGAAGAAATACGCGAGGTAATTGCATAGATTTATAATCTGATCTAAGTTACTAAAGTGAAGAAAGCTACTAAAGTGAGATCTATTTTATCTTATCATGTATGTGTTAGGCTTCAAAGATCATTTTTATGTGCATCAGTTTTCAAATACTTGTGTGTGCCTGTCAAATAAAAGGTCTATGATTTCAAGATGAAAGATACTACGAATTTATGCCTAAGATTTAACCATTTGAGAAGAACTTTTTGCTATGAAAATGTGAAAGCTGGCACCCCAAAAAAACTTGGAAAATTCGCAAGTTTAGTTAAAAGCCTGTTTGATATGAGAGCTCACTGTGTTCAAGTGTGAATTCAGTTTTAAAATGAAAACTAGGTTATTAAGATTGTAGGGCCTTTTGGGTTTCTTACTGATGATATTAGGGTCTCACCTTTCGTCGAGCGTTTTGACATTGGCGGAGTTGGATTTAATTTAATACACTAACCCCCTTCCAGTTTGCCAAATAAAATAGGTTATTGCCGTTATATGAAGTAGTGCACTTGAGAACAGTCAACAGTTCTCAGTGGTTGTTAGCTTAGTGATTACGCATTTTTGACTAAATTCATTCTTTTCTTTTGAAGAATACTGGTCGTCTTGTATTGTTGGACTGGTTATTTAATCAGGACTCTTAGTTTAGCTGAAAAAATTTATAATAGAAAGGTCATTTTTCATGATTTAATCTGTGGAACGTGGGAGAAGAGACCCTGAGCTGAAAGACGTGCGCGGACTGTCTCATTCTTAATTTAAACCTATTAGACACCGAAGAGGAAGAGGAGAGGTAAGACTAAGGGAACGGGGAGGAGGCGGCAGAGAAGAAGAAAAGGAAGTTGAAGGGCTGGGGATAAGGGAAAGAGATGAGGAGTTCTACAAGAATACAACATTGGATGCTTTTGATGCATACTTATTCTTAAGCCCTTCATTCTATAATATGTTTCAACAAGGTAACAATTGTGCCTTATACTCAAAACCTATTAGACAAGTATGATCACAAAGCCACCTAGACCAGTCTAGCATTTGAAAGTCTGAAGAAAAATCGAGAGAAAGTTAATAGTTTAATATTTGGTCCTTGGTGCCCCTACAGATAGAGAGCTCGAGTGTCATGAATCTGTGGAATACTTGAAATTAACTGGTGTTGGTATATTATGATTGTTGATCCAAAACAAATCCAATGTATTTGTAGGTTTTTTCCATTACTCTTTTTAGTGATTGGCTTCGTTCAACTGTTTGTTTGGTTATTTTTTTATGGTCATCTGTCCGCATATTATGATTACTTAGATGTTGTCTTCATATATGTCCTTCAGCATCTAATAATCTTGTCTGTTCCTTGTTTGATTATTCTTGTCGTTTCCTCCCCACCTCTGCTCCATTTAATTTCAATAATAATTCCCTCTTTTTCATCGTCACTCCTTACTTTTAACTGTTTAGACTAGTGGAGGAGAGGAGGAGCTGAGGAAGGGGGAGGAGGAGGAGGAGGAGGAGGAGGAGGAGGAGGAGGAGGAGGAGGAGGAGGAGGAGGAGGAGGAGGCGGCGGCGGATAAGGGGGGAAAAGTAGGAGGGGACGGAGTAGGACAACATCAAGGAGGTTAAGGGAGGAAGAGGCCCAAAGGCGGCGGAGGAAGGGGGAAAGGGAAGAAGTGGGAGGGGAAAATGGTGCAAAGAAGAAAGGGAGTGGCAGGGGAGAGTGGGCAAGTGTTGGTTAAGAACTGTAGTACACAATTTAGTGAGATATTTTTGCCTTCTTCATTAAATTGACTATGCTTCTTAAAAATGTGTAGTTGTGGTCATTTGTTGCGACGCAGTCGGTGAATCCTTAACCTTGGTATTTTAGTCACGAGGCCACATAACTTATCATTAAACTTCTTGCCAGTTGGTGCGACGCGGTAGGTGAATCCTTAAAAATATGTAGTTCTGGCCATTTCGTGCGATGGGGCAATGTTCATGTTACCGTAGAAGCTCATATAGATAGGGTTCAAAGTAATTTAAATGACCTTGATCATGAAACAAACACAGACTTCTGCGCTTTATAATTTTGACCTTCTTTTCAAAACTTGAAACTTTTTTTTGAGTGATCTTGAATTTATAACTCTTGTTTGTGATAAATATTTTATTTTCTAAGAACTTGGACTCTGATTAACAGCAGGAGCAGAATAATCTCAGCATTGAAAGATTGGAGGAAGGAAGTTACAGAGAGACCGTTTAAAACATAGAGAATCAGCAGGTGGATTTCGACCTCACCATTGATAAGAGCTTTCTAACAAGATACCGTCTCCTCTAAGAATAATTTAGCAAAGCGTTCATTTAGTCATTTTGTGTTCTAATCTCGGTCTTTAGGTCTGTTTGCCAAAGGCATATGCCTTTGTGGTCCTATCGTTCCACCTTGTTTTTTGAGACTCTTATACTATAATTATTTTGCATTAAACATGGCGTTTTCAAGCATTAACGGCCACCATTTTATAAATTTATAATGGACCATGCATCTTTCTATCATACACTACCGACTTACTTTCGCTAAGCGTTCCACCAAATTGGGGCACCGTGCCCGATAGGGCGCGGTGCAACAACTATTACTATAAATTCTAAGATCATGATAAGATTTCCTAAAACAAGAATATCTTTTATCATAAACAAATATATTAAGTAGGATACATAAGATATGTAAAGATATTATTATAGAATAAAATCTTTACCTAATATACCCTAGGTAACACGAGATGTCACGGCTCATATGCCTCGTGACTCGTGCAAACCCTAGCCTTAACATATGATTAGAATTTAGGTTTTAAGAGAGGCTATATATAAACCCTAATTAGTAGCAAAGTCCAACTCATAAGTTGATCCATTGATACGTGCATAATATATAGTCTTTTTAGCCTATTTCTGCACGTATTTCTATGCATTTTTATACTGTTTATATAGTATTTTGCCCCGAATTGGCTACTTTGGTTCGTTTTGTCCATTTTGTAGAAATGAACGCGAAAGTAGTGGAATCGTACTCTTTTTCGTCCTTTTTGCATGCATTTAGAGGAGACGGGATTTTCCTGAGTGAGATACTGCGTTAAGAAGCGTCATGGCACAGATTACAAGGCATTCGGGCGCGGACTTGAGCTGATTTGAGGACAAAGGACTCGATCGAGTAGTTTAACCACTCGATCGAGTGGTTTTTACGTCCCCTATTGGTCGATCGAGTAGTTTTCTACTCGATCCTGAAGTTGCTGAAAGATGAGTTACTCGATCGAGTAACTATCTACTCGATCGAGTAGATTATGCTGAGGTTTTACTCGATCGAGTGGTTTTATTCCACTCGATCGAGTGGTTTTCGCTATTATGGGCTTTAATTAGCCCGTGTTATGTTTTATTTCGCAAAACTTATTTACTTTTCCTATTTAAACCTACGTTAACTAGGTTATTAGGCATCTTTTTATCTATCTTTTCATTATCTAATTTTCCTACTGCAAAACTTTACTGCGTTAAACATTCTTCTTCACTGTAACCTTGTTCTCGGATTTACTTTGCTCGGATTTCGTGTTCTTTACGCCGGATTCGCTTGATTGTAATTCCTTTCTCTTCTCTTAATAATAATTAATCGTTTGTTTGCTTTAGTCATTTGTTTTACTTCGTTTATTTCTTGCCCTAATTTACTCTTTATGCGATTTAATTACAGTTTTAATATGTTGAATGCTGGTAATTTATCTGCTGTTAGTATTGATAGTTTAAATAGCAATATGAGTAGTAAACCCCTTTCATGTTGGGATTAGGAGATCTGCGGTAGGAATGTGACGATGTAGTAAATGAAACAGATGAATTAATTATGAGATTCTGTCACCATAGCAATTTAATTGTATTTATCGACTTAGTTGAGTGCACGCTTCTGAGTTATTTCTTTAATTTGGCTAAAATTAATCCTAGATTGAAAGATTGGACTAAATAGGCCTGCTATGAACAGTAGACTACCCTGACGAGAATGAAAGTTAAGTTAGTGGTATTTTAGGATAGAAAGTGGACCGAAAGGACCTTTCCGTATCCGTCTCGCGTATAATTCGTCTGAATCATTTACAGCTGAGTCACTGGACTACCGTAGTGAACCGAATTCCTGACATGTCTCTCTCTATCTGATAGTTTAATCTTATTTCTTGCCTTTACTGCTCTTTACTTTATTTCTCTTCCTTTAAACTTCGTAGTTTAGAAAACAATTCAAACAATCCCCCCCATTTGTGACCAAATAGAAGGACTTCTACAGATATCTTGCCTCCCTGAGGAGATCGACCTGACTTCCCTAGCTATATAGTTAGTTTAGTTAGTTTATTTTTGACAGGTACACGACAGACATGTCAAATTTTGGCGCCGTTGCCGGGGAGGCAATTGCCCTATCTGTTTTCGTTTCGTTTATTTTATCCGTCTCAGGGAATTTTTTTTTATTCCTTGAGGCAGTTCTTATTTATTTCCTTTCAGTGTTGTTTATGCCCAGGTCAGACAGGTTTGAGTTAGTTTCAGCTGATTCAAAACCAGAGAGATTATTCAGGCATAGACTCCGTCTGTAGAGAAAATCACGAAAGGAAGACTTGAGTACTTTCGAGCTAGAGCTACATCACTCTCTTTTCGAAGAAGACAGTCCGATTTCTACAGTGAAGATGCCAAAGCTTTCCAGTCATTCGGTGCCTAAAGCATCCTCTATTCCGAAAGGTTTCAATCTCCAGACTGAGGACGGGAATACATTCGACATCCATCCTTCTTATATCAATCTGGTGGAGAGAAATATCTATAGAGGTGTGGCTGGTGAAGACCCGAGGAAGCACATAGAGGTCTTTACAGACTACTGTTCTACTATCCCCGCCACTAAGAGGGTAACTCAAGATAAGATTAAGGAGGTTTTATTTCCTTTCTCTTTAGCCGATTCAGCCAGGGAGTGGCTGACTCACTTGGACCGCACAGCTGCTGAGGTTACAGATTGGGAGTCTCTTGCTCTTGCCTTTTACAAGAGATATTTCCCTCCACAACGTACCAACCTGCTGAGCGCCAAGATTACCAGTTTCAGACAGGCTCCCGATGAAAGTTTATATGAGGCGTGGTCCCGATTCAAGAAATTGGTGAGGTCTATTCCTCACCACGGTTTTGACCCATGGTTTATAGCTAATCAGTTCTACAATGGGCTGTATGATGACCACAGAGCCATACTTGATGCGGCATCTAGTGGAAGATTCCAGGAGAATACAGATGATGATAAGGGATGGTCCCTTATTGAAGAGATGGCGAATCATAGTGCTGAGAATAGAAACCCGAGGGATGGGATTAGAACAGTTCATGCAGTGGATAAGCAGGTTGTGGCTCAGCTGGAAGCCATGAATGCTAGATTTGACAAGTTGGAGTTACAAGCTGCTGGGGAGCCTCAGACGGTCCATGTTCTTACTAGAGGAGAGACCGTTTCATGTGAGAGATGTGGGAGTAATGACGGCCACACTGCTGTTGGCTGTCTTGTGGAGAAGGAACAAGTCCTTGCCTTTCAAAAATATAGGCAAGGAGGGGGTTCCTATTACAACAATCAGGGGGCAATCCATCCCAATCTGAGGTGGACTAGTCAAAATGTGCTCAATCCTACCCTTCCTCCGCACCAGAAGCAGCCATATGTTCCTTCACATAAGAATCAACAAGGCTATTAGAAGCCCCCTTCCTTTGCTCCTCCCAATCACGGTGCATCACCTTCCGGTGGGGTGAGTGAAATTGGTGAGCTTAAGTCTATGTTGCAGTCCTTCACGAAGCAGTGGCAATTGAGTGATCAACAGAAAGATGCGTCCCTAAAGGCACTTGAAACTCAAGTTGCCCAATTAGCCACGAATCAATCCACAAGAAAGCAGGGTCAATTACCGACTCAAAATGAGAAGAATCCACATGAGACGGTAAATTTCATCAATTTGAGAAGCGGTCGTTCATATGAGGGACCGGAAATGCAAAAATCAGACCCGCGGAAGGCTATAACTGATGGTGAACAGTGTTATGTCGAAGAAAATGAGCTCACAGCTAAGAAAGTGCTCGATCGACTGGTTTCTGGTGGTCGATCGAGCAGATTTGGTGATGAAAGTGGTCGATCGAGTGGTTTTTCTACTCGATCGAGTGAGCCGGAAAGTGAGACTGTTCGATCGAGTGAAAATTCCACTCGATCGAGTGATATTGTTGAAGATTCTACTCGATCGAATGGGTATTTTGGTCGATCGAGTAGTTTAGATGACGAGGAGCTTTGTCGAGAGCCTGCTAGTGCTCGATTAAGCGAGAAATCACCGGAAAGACCTCGTTCGAGAGGTAAGAAGCGTCCAAAGGATACAGAACTTGCTCCAGGTGACACATTAGAAGAGAGAAACAAGGGACTCGAGATACCTATCACGGTTCCCTTCCCGAGGCGTCTGCAGAATACTAAAGCCAATCAAAAATTCGGCAAATTCGTCGAACTTCTGACAAGCTTAGAAGTCACTGTGCCATTCACCGAGTTGCTGACAAAGGTACCCTCTTACCTTAAGTTTATGAAAGAAATTTTATCGCGTAAGAGGAATATTAGTGATAATGAGACAGTAGCTTTGACTGAGGTGGGGTCAGCCCTATTTCAAAATAAGTTACCTCCCAAACAGTCAGATCCGGGTAGTTTTTCAATTCCGTGTCATATCGGTACCCATTTGATTGATAACGCGCTATGCGATCTAGGCGCTAGCGTGAGTGTCTTACCGTTGTCTCTGGCTAAGAGACTTGGGTTGACAAAGCTAAGATCGGGAGGTTCTTTATTCCCGTTGACTTCGTCGTTTTAGACATCCCCGAAGATGCACATACCCCTATTATTTTAGGGAGACCATTTTTGTCTACTGCCCGTGCAGTAATAGACGTCGGGGGGAAGACTTTGACCTTTCAGGAAGGGGACGAGGAGCTGATTTTTCATCAGTCTAAGTTCCGGAGGGCTTCCATGCAAGCTCAGCCTTGCAATGCCCTCTCTTCTATTGACCCTATTATTGACACTCCAGATGAAAATTTGGAGTATTGTGCTGCTATTGTTACCCCTCCGCCTCAGATTGAGAGCAAAAAGGAGGAAAGTTCGTCTGTTTTCCTTGCTGCAGGTACAGATGAAAGTAATGAAGAAGTTGTCAAGAGACATGGTGCAATTACTGTCAATCAAATTGGAAGTAAGGATGCTAAAGACGGTGATAAAGGAGCAAGGATGAGGAAAGTTCGTGCTTATGTGGATGTGAACTATTCCCCTCCTAGAGAATTAAATGATTCAAATTCAAGCTCGTGGAAGTTGAAGAGGACGAGTCAAATTCTTTGAGATGACGTCCTCCGTCGGGGAGCCCACCAAGGGGCTACTGAATTGCATTGGGAAGTGAGCGGGGAAATGCCCCGTGTAACACCTTGTAAAAACAATTTTTAAATTTCCGTTGAATTTCTTTTATTGCTTTTAATTAGGACAATTAGTTTATAGACAGTTTTTAGCGTAGATTTAAGACTATAGACTGTTCTTATACGTATTTGGTATTTTGGGATATTTTTGCACGTGTTTTTATGCAGGTTTGGGGAAGTTTTACGCAAATATAAAGGAAGAAAGACGAAATTCAAGAGCTTACGCGAAAAAAGAGCTCGATCGAGTACTTTTTGTACTCGATCGAGTGAAAAATGGTCGATCGAGTGCTTCTTTCCAGTCGATCGAGTAAAGCAATAAATGGGACTTCTCGACCGAGTAGAATTCTACTCGATCGAGTAGATGGAGCATCAAAGTGCTCGATCGAGTAGTTTAAAACCACTCGATCGAGTAAATGCAAAAGGACGCATGGAGTTTTTCTTCCTTAAACTCTTTTGTTCTTATTTCTAATTCATTTTCCCATTATTTCGTCTAACACCTCCCTAATTGCGATCAAAATCACCCCAAATCCCCATTTTCTTGCTCTAAATACCAAATCCGTCTCCTACAAATTGTTACTTGCTACTTAATCCTTCAAAGCCCCTTAATTTCCCCTTGTTTCGTGCTCCTTTACACGGTTTTAAAGCGGGTTAGGGTTTGCGGTTTTTAGATCGAAAAATCGCCTTTTCTTGCTTGTTCTTTGAAGATTATTTGCAATTTGTAGGTTGTTCTCGTCAAGTAAGTGATTCCTTCATCCTCTATGCATTTTAATTTCGATTATTTTGATTTTTATGAGGTAAATTTGGAATTAGGGTTCGAAATCCACTGTTAGTCGAATTTTTCGACTTAAATTGTCATTGCTTGCCCTTTTCTATCTTGCTTGATGATCAATCCCAATTCCTCGCTGAATGTTATATGTTTATTTCGAATTTCACGATTTTCGCGATTTGGGCTCTTACAGTCGAAAATTTCGACTGACAGTCGGTCTTTGTTGCTGTCAAATGCCTAGTTAACTTCATTGTTGCTTAATTGCTGCTATTGTTAACTCTTATCCCGCCCCTATCGCCATTTGCATGTTTTAATTCGGAACTTTTGAGGAATATTGGGAATTTTAAGGGCTGAAGTTGAATTTTCGACTGTTTGGGGACTGTAATGCTGTTCTCTGCTGGTTTTTCGTGCTGTTTTAGCTACTGTTAGCCGCTATTTTCTTAACATACCCCCTGCCCTATGTTTACAGGATGGAGTCTAGCTCATTGCCTTCTACCAGTACAACTTCTAGCCCATCCTTGAGTGAGACGATGGCCCCTGTTGTTGCCACCGCCTCCGCCTTAGTCACTACTGCAGCCCCAGTGTTCCTAGTTTCAGCTGCAGGTACAGTTTTCACTCCAGCTAGCTCTGCTGCTAGCTCGATTTCGCTGCCACTTCTCTCTGACCACCACCACCGCTAGCACCTGCTAGCCGCTAGCCTCTCTTGATAGTGGCCACAGCAGACCACTACTCCTACACCACCACTACTTTTACACTGTGGTGTACTACGGCACAGCCGCGGTTGCCTTTAGAGCGACCCCTGGTTCCTCACACCGTCACCGCACGGGCTTTCGCTTTGGGTTCCGAGGCGGGGTCGTGAGCGGTGTCGTTCTCGCCGCCCCATTTGACCACCTCTACCTCTACTGCTACTTACGTCACCTTGCTACTTCTACTGCACGGTCACAGTCCGAGGGGACACTTCCCTCGACTCTCACCCAGATTATCCGCAGGTACATTTTGTTAACGCTTTACATCGTAAGAAGTTTTATCACCTGCTAGGCTGCGTGCATGTATCTTCCCGATTTCTAGAGAAATCGGCACTTGAGAGACTCGGCATTTACGAGTCGGTTTGTGCTTTACTACGGGGCACGGGGATGGCCGGACTCATCACTATGAGCGGCCGTACCTTTTTAGAGCTGAGCCTTGAGTTTCTCAACTCCTTTATCTTCTCTTCCGGGGCACACGATGCTGACCCCACTAGTTCTTCAGTGTCCTTCCGGTTGTTTAACCGGAATTTTCCGATGACCTTAGGGGAGTTTGGTAGGATACTTGGCCTTACTTCTACGGGCGAGACTGCCGCCCCTAGGAGGGTCTTCCGTCAGCTTTGGAGGACCCTAGCCCAGACCACTTTTAGGGAGCGAAAGCTCCAACAGGTCCACCTTCCCCCTGTCCGTTGTTTTCTTAGATTGATGGGGAGCACTATTTTCGTCCGAAAGGAGCCGAACAACATCACAAACACCGAGCTCTCCATCCTAGGCGGTTACCTGAACATCGACTGTGAGGGTCATTTTACCCTCAACATAGCTTACTTGACCGCCCAGTACCTTCAGAACGAGGGGCTGAAGGAGACGGGAACTATTGCTTGCGGTGGCATAGCCACCATTCTTGCCCGTCACCTTCTCCCCGTTTGGCCTCGTGACTTGCAGTACCTCGAGGGAGAGAAGTTACTGAGTCTGGATGCCATGCTTGCTCAACATTGGCTGACCCCAGACTACCAGACATGGAAGATAGACGGCTCCTTGTCTGTTGACTTACCTTGTGACACTCTCCCCCGTCTAGAGCCCTTGCCCACTGTTGCTGGGGCGCCCGTCCGCCACTCTTCGCCGACCTTCACCTTCCAGTCCGACCACCTCCCACTGCACCCGCCGCCAAGAAGCGGCGCCTTGAGACTGGAGAGGGGTCCACACCTTCAGGGAGTACCCAGCCTTCCACGGCTACTCCCATCCCGACCCCTACTCCCACTACTACTACCACTCCTACTCACACTCCCACTGACCAGACACAGACTCAGTCGGTCCTACCGGCTACTTTCGTACCACCTCCATCCTTTGTGGCGTCCGCGGTCATGGACCAAGGGCGCCGTGACGGTTTGTTGCTTGAGATTGTAGAGCGACAGGCTCGTATAGAGAGGGACATAGCTCTTGCTTTGCACCCTCTGTACGAGTACCACTTGAGGCGACACCGTCCGATCCCATAGGGTTGGCCACACCCTTCCTTCTACCGGTACCCACCTGAGGGGTACCCGGAGTCTGCTGACGAGGAGGACGAGGACGAGGACCCTGAGGTGGCAGTGGAGAGAGCTAGAGCTGAGGAGAGGAGGAGGAGAGAGGAGGAGGCTGATCCGGAGTATACGGTGGTGGACGACGACGACGACGAGTAGCTACTGGTCTACTCACTTCCCCAGTTTTCTGGCTGGTTTGGGGAAGTTCGTATTTTGTATGTATTTCTTACTCTTTTATTTTGTCTCCTCTTTTATTTATTGTTTTTATTTTCCTCTTGGTTGTATATTCCCGTTCCCCTGTATATATCTACTGGTGTATGCCGGAGGACAACGAGGGCGTTGTCCGTTTTGGTTTGGGGAGGGTATTGCATCCTTTTGAGTCTGCATTTGCATTTGTTTTTGCATTCACGTTTATTTTTCAGCTTGCATTGTTAAAATCCAAAAAAATTAGAAAATTTCAAAAATAAAAAAAAATATTTCACGTTTATTTTTGCATATAGGTTGAGTCGGAACAGTAGATTTCCATGATGACAATGCACTATAACTTGTCATATTACTTGAGCCTTGCACTTTTGTTAATAGTTATTAGCTTTGTCATACGCATAGTCTACGAGTTTCTGTTCAAATATAGCTTACTCTTTAGACTTGACCTATAAATTGGCAAACTACTTGATAAATTCCGAGTTTTAGAGCCCATAACTGGTGACATTCATGACCAGTTCATTAGGAATTGAGAGTAGTACTCCTTGCATAGCATGTTCATCATTTTTGTACATTTATGACATTCAATTTCTTGTCAAATGCACATATTCGGGTTTGTGGTTGGTGTCACATGCAGGGAGGTGGTTGCAAATTTTCCCTTTTCCTTATATTTTTCACCCATGTTCATCAACCTCTTTGCGGTTAGGCAATCAAGAGCACGAGGCTCTGATACCAATTGAAGAGTCTATTGATCCAAAATACTCAAGAGGGGGGGTGAATTGAGGATTTAAAACTTTTTAAAGCTTTTTCGATAATGTATATGTAATTGATTATTTAAAGTTTATTGATTAAACTTTAACTAATCAACTAATGAAAGTAAACGAAATAAACGAAGCAAGCGAAAGAACGAAGAGACACACGGTTTTTGAAGTGGTTCAGTTTCACAAGTCGAAACCTACGTCCAGTATTCTCGATTAATAAATTTAGTACCTTTCTACGGATTACAAATTTACTAACCCAACTCGTACAACTAACTCTAGTTGTAACTCAATGAGTACCGTTAAATACTCGAGTGACTAACTTACGCTAATAAGAAAGCACTAATGATTCTAACAAAGGTTCACGTTAATGAACAAGTTAAGAAATCAACTAAGCACTATTATGTTATAACGATAAATTAAGAACAAGTATGCGAGTTTTAAAACACACGACCTTTCAAAAATAACAAAACGGTTTTTCTTGGAAAACACACAGTTTGCTTTGCAAAGATGAAATTAATTTTTATGCTTAAGGTGTCTATTTTAGATGTTGTAAATAGCAAAGTATTTATAGGGAAGGAAGGAGTAGGCTACACGGTTTAGTACAAACCCTAATAGCCGAAATAACAAGATATAAAAGCAAATCCTATCTTCTTATTATCTCTTTCCTAAAACCCTTAAAAGATAAGAAAGAATACTCCAAAAGATAGAATATAATTTATTCAAATATTATCTTTACTATAAATTCTAAGATCATGATAAGATTTCCTAAAACAAGAATATCTTTTATCATAAACAAATATATTAAGTAGGATACATAAGATATGTAAAGATATTATTATAGAATAAAATCTTTACCTAATATACCCTAGGTAACACGAGATGTCACGGCTCATATGCCTCGTGACTCGTGCAAACCCTAGCCTTAACATATGATTAGAATTTAGGTTTCAAGAGAGGCTATATAGAAACCCTAATTAGTAGCAAAGTCCAACTCATAAGTTGATCCATTGATACGTGCATAATATATAGTCTTTTTAGCCTATTTCAGCACGTATTTCTATGCATTTTTATACTGTTTATATAGTATTTTGCCCCGAATTGGCTACTTTGGTTCGTTTTGTCCATTTTGTAGAAATGAACGCGAAAGTAGTGGAATCGTACTCTTTTTCGTCCTTTTTGCATGCATTTAGAGGAGACGGGATTTTCCTGAGTGAGATACTGCGTTGGGAAGCGTCATGGCACGGATTACGAGGCATTCGGGCGCGGACTTGAGCTGATTTGAAGACAAAGGACTCGATCGAGTAGTTTAACCACTCGATCGAGTGGTTTTTACGTCCCCTATTGGTCGATCGAGTAGTTTTCTACTCGATCCTGAAGTTGCTGAAAGATGAGTTACTCGATCGAGTAACTATCTACTCGATCGAGTAGATTATGCTGAGGTTTTACTCGATCGAGTGGTTTTATTCCACTCGATCGAGTGGTTTTCGCTATTATGGGCTTTAATTAGCCCGTGTTATGTTTTATTTCGCAAAACTTATTTACTTTTTCTATTTAAACCTACGTTAACTAGGTTATTAGGCATCTTTTTATCTATCTTTTCATTATCTAATTTTCCTACTGTAAAACTTTACTGCGTTAAACATTCTTCTTCACTGTCACCTTGTTCTCGGATTTACTTTGCTCGGATTTCGTGTTCTTTACGCCGGATTCGCTTGATTGTAATTCCTTTCTCTTCTCTTAATAATAATTAATCGTTTGTTTGCTTTAGTCATTTGTTTTACTTCGTTTATTTCTTGCCCTAATTTACTCTTTATGCGATTTAATTACAGTTTTAATATGTTGAATGCTGGTAATTTATCTGCTAATAGTATTGATAGTTTAAATAGCAATATGAGTAGCTAAACCCCTTTCATGTTGGGATTAAGGGATCTGCGGTAGGAATGTGACGATGTAGTAAATGAAACAGATGAATTAATTATGAGATTCTGTCACCATAGCAATTTAATTGTATTATCGACTTAGTTGAGTGCACACTTCTGAGTTATTTCTTTAATCTGGCTAAAATTAATCCTAGATCGAAATATTGGACTAAATAGGCCTGCTATGAACAGTAGACTACCCTGACGAGAATAAAAGTTAAGTTAGTGGTATTTTAGGATAGAAAGTGGACCGAAAGGACCTTTCCGTATCCGTCTCGCATATAATTCGTCTGAATCATTTACAGTTGAGTCACTGGACTACCGTAGTGAACCGAATTCCCGACATGTCTCACTCTATCTGATAGTTTAATCTTATTTCTTGCCTTTACTGCTCTTTACTTTATTTCTCTTCCTTTAAACTTCGTAGTTTAGAAAACAATTCAAACAATCCCCCCCATTTGTGACCAAATAGACGGACTTCTACAGATATCTTGCCTCCCTGAGGAGATCGACCTGACTTCCCTAGCTATATAGTTAGTTTAGTTAGTTTATTTTTGACAGGTACACGACAGACGTATCATCCATCATGACTACTAATTAACGTTCAATACAAAGCCGGACTCCTCACTGAACCGGGCTTTATATAAATACTTTCATTAAAACATTTAAAATAAACTTTAAACAATTATAAAACAATTTTCGAAACAATTATAAGTCGTGCACAAAAACTCAGCATCTCAATGTTATAGTAGGAGAGCTATAACATTGAGCTCTTTTACTAGTAATGTTATAGCTGCAAAGCTATAACTTTACTAAATCAAGAAACTCATTCTTGATTACCATTACGAGATAATCACCTATACTATTCTAATCTTCAAGGAGGTCTTCGAATATAGGCTACATCATCATCCAAGCTTGATTAATCTTTAGACGAACTCCGTCTTCACATATTTCTTGAATGAATCTTGAACCATTTGATCGTCGAATGAAGGCTCGAACTTTACATGCAATTGCCACAATCTTCTCTGTTGCTCGTAATAGGTTAATTCTAAAACACTTGACAAACGATTACACGCAACAAGTATATAAAATGTAAAGCACCTTGACATCATCAAAACATAAACATATAAAGCTATATGGTTCAACAATTTTATAAGCTTAAAAATTTTAAGAGAGTATCAATTTGTTGGTATTTTGACCATAATTATTAAACATGGTATATTGTTTGTGAATAATCATAGACATTAAAATAAATAAAATTAAAGTAAAATTTAACCACCCACTACTAGCGGACCGTGCACTAAACCTGATAAACGAGTCAATCTACTCGTGTCGGGTAAATTCATTGTCGGGTTTTCAAGAACTCGGGTAGGTTGTTTTTAAGTTGTTTGAAAATAACGATCAATTTTCTATAATAAATATTCATGTTAGTAGAATAAGTTCGGATCAATTCAGGTTAGATTTGGGTCTCCAATCTAGGTTTAGACTGAGTCATTTTAGTCAGGTCAATTTTGACAGGTATAATGTGCAACATCGTCGTTACTGGCCATTGATGACAACCGCTACAACCAATTATACTAAGTTATAGCACTAAAACTTGGGAAAAACAACGGTCTTTCAATAAGTTATTGAGAGACCACTATTCCGTACCTTTTTATTTGTATTTCGTGATCCTTTTATTGTTGATCGTGACATAGTAATTTCGTACCTATTTACATAATAAATGTACCAATTTTATCTTTAACCGAGATTTATACATATTTTAATTTCTTTAGTATCAATTTTTTTTAAAGTTGTAAAATAATCTCTCAATAAACTTATTGAGAGAGGCCCGCAAGGGTGGAGTTTAGTGGTTAAAACTTGGGTGAAATTCCCAGGAGACCCAGGCCAGGTTCAAGCCTCCCATGAACAAAATCTTGTGGAACATTTTTGGCCTGAGTCCATGCCTAATAGACTTCGAGTCTGTCAGCCTCGGGTGGTTTACCTGGTATATATACGTGATTTGCAGGCTATCACGTATACCCGCGGGTTTACACAGTGCGCACCGAAGGTAGCGGTTGCGGGTTCCCTCATTACCAAAAAAAAAATTATTGAGAGAGTGTCTCTCTCTATATATAGATGACCACCATCACCATATTACTAAGGATGAATAACAACCAACACGGTTTATCACTTAGGTTTTAACTGATTTTCAAAGTAAAATAAAATGAATAAACAATCTTATATAAATTGTTGTTACATTATCATAAATTAATTTAATTATTGACGGGTAAATAATTAAATATTAATAGGGTGTGAAGCAAATTATTCTCACTTCTCACTAACAATAACAAGTGTAGTATTTAACATCCACTAGTTTCATACCCGTGCAAATTGCACGGGTCTATTTTCTATAATTATAAATTTGTGATGAACGTATTAGTACTAATTAACAATTCCTATATATAGACAGTTAGTACTACATTTTAACTTTAGATCAATCAATTTTCATTTTTTCTTCAGTTTTTTTGGAAATTACATCTCACATCTATATTACCCGCACATTTCACTTTGTTCTTATGACCGATGTATCGAAGTTGACGAAGTCACATGATTTCATCGTATTACTAAGTACCTAGTTATTGATTTCGACAACTATGAAATTTGTTAATTAGGCTCCGCCATCAAGAACGCAAATTCGAAGATTATTATATATTATATTATATTAAAAAAATCGACAATAGCTATTACTTTATATAAAATAGTATCTCTCTTATAACCTAGATGTTTTATGTTTCATTAAAATAGTGCTCACCGAATAATATAAATGTAAACATCTAGATGAACAGTTTTTAAAAGATGACACAAATAGGAATTGAACTACCCATTTTTAGACTTAAACTAACTTGAAGTCCGTATGTATTTGACCCGTAATTTACCCGACCTAAAAATACACTTAACCCATATGTTTCTGTATTTATCTACCCCCTAACTCGCGTGTTTAACCCGTTTGTTAAATCCAACGTTCTCCCATGTTCTTTATTTCAGGCTCTTAATACACTACACCATTAGATCAAAGAAATTAAAGAAATTTATTAATTTAAAAAAGAGGAGGAAAAGGAAATGCACATAAACAATTGGAGCAATTAAATAAAAGTGGTGAGGGTCACCATTGCTTCTTTTTTTGGAAAAAAAAAATACATATAATAGGTGGCTTCATGAGAATGCTTTAAATGTTTTTGTATTAATAAGGATAAGATATTCACATAGTCACACGGAAAAATTAGAAATAACCATCATGTATTTGAGTATTTTTAAAAATAACCACCTCGTATTTCTGTTTTTACAAATAACCCCTAGACTTTTATGTATATTCTCCAATCACCACCGTATATTTGATCCGAGACTCATTTTTCATTTTTTCTTACTCTTTAATGAACGATTTATCTAAAATACCCATATTACCCCCCATGTATTTAAACAATACTGCAACACATCCCTAATTCCTTTCTCTCCAAATCATCCCCAATCCTTAAATCCCCAAATTTATGTGAAATAATTCTCAAATCCCAAGTCATTTCTTCAAAGTAGTTCATCACTTCTAACAACCTTCTGTATAACAACTCTTTTTCATGTCCCCTTGTGGTGGTTTCTTATCTCTAAACTTGGACATGAGATCAAATCGATTGAGATTTTATAACAGCTGTAAATAAAAACTCCACATTTTGCACGCTTCTTAATTACTTAATCATAATCAAGATTCCACTGAACAAAACCCCCAAAACAAATTCACTTATTTTTTCATTAACCCTCTTGAGCATTGCACAAAAATCTCAAAAAAAGTTGAGTTTTAATCATATGGATATTGCATAAAACACTCAAATTGTGGTTTTTTAAAACTGGGTATTGCAAAAAAAAAGCATAAAGTTTCAATTTTTATATCGAAAATATTGAAAAATATTAAGATAAAAATGGGGAAGGTTTTGGAGGGATGGTCAGTGAAGCATTTACTAATGAAAAATGGCGTTAGTAGCTTTGAATGTATGGTTGGTGTTAAAAAAATGCAATTTTGGAACATAGGAAATCTTTCTTGGATTGTGTAGAGGAGAAACAGTTCAAAGATGTGGCTTTTTCTTCATCATCATCATCATCAATGGTTGTTGTAGATGATAAAGCTAATGCTTTTAATTGGGGATTGATGGATGATTTGGGGGAAAAAGGGATAGGGATATGTAGTATTGTTTAAGTCAATGGGGGTAATATGGGTATTTTAGATAAATCGTTCATTAAAGAGTCGGAAAATATAAAAAACGAGTCTCGGATCAAATATACGGTGGTGATTGGGTATACGTGAAAGTCTGGGGGTTATTTGTAAAAACAGAAATATAAGGTGGTTATTTGTAAAAATACGCAAATACATGGTGGTTATTTGTAATTTTTCCTAGTCACACGGCATAGTTATAATGTAGAAAAAATAGATTACAAAAGATAATTTTCAAAAATGAAAGGTACATCGCAGAACTGGAAAAACACGTATACAATATAACCCATTAAAATCCCTTTTATCTAAATTGTGCAAATCGGTACCAACATTTAAACTAGTGTGCAATTAGAATTTAAAGCTGATTGTTTGCGGGCTTGGGCCGGACACGGAGCGGGCCACCATGTATAAAAAGTGTCCGGCGGACCTATTTTTTATGTCTGTACCCGTTATAACGAGCTTATTAAAGTTACCCATACCCTCCCATTATAAGTTGGCGGGCCTGTCCATGGGCCACCGGGCTTTGAAATAAAAAAGACACTAGCTTAATAATGACATATATTTGTACCAAAACCAAATTACTTTGTATATAGTACTAGAGTGCATCTTTGCGTGAACGCAAATACGTCCTCATACTAACACCAAGAGGCATAACAAATGCACAAATTAAGTGTACATCGAGTCAACATTCACGTCATTCAGTACATGGGTTTGGGTAATTTGAGATTTCAAGGTTATTTTTCTTCATTAATTTAATTGGGTGTTGAATTATTACATGGACTTAGTTAATTAATTAGTTTGGTAAATGGTTTTAATGAAGTAAAAATTACATTATAAGCTTAGCGGGCTGTCCACGAACATTTTTATTTAGTTCATACCCGCCCATTAACTTAGCGGGCCGAGTTTTCCTTATCCATTAACCATTTTTCTAAAAAAAATAAATGACCAAGCCCGCTTAAGTAGTGGGCCGGACGGGCCGAGCTGGACGGGCCGGCCCGGAGATGATCAGCTCTAAATTAGATCCTTACATATTTTCGTTTATGTAGTCACTAGGAAAATCTTACGTGGTAGCGGAAAACTAAATGAACAATTCTAGGTTGTACTCTCGATTTTTTCGATTTTCTATATGTACTCTTGACTTTTTAACAATCTATGGTGTAATCGTCTTTTTACCATTTCAATTACCCCATTAACCAACTCATCATCTACGTACTAACTCGCTAAATTACACATCACCATGTTTCAGTCAATTATTATCATTTGCCTTTTACGTGTTTGTCGTTGCACATTTCATTTCGTAAACATCTTTTCTAACAGTAAAAATTATAAAATTTTAACTTCTTAACAAGAACCCTCATGATTAAAATTTATACCTCCCCTGTAAAGTTACAACGAAGGAGTGAAAAGCATCATTACCCCTTAAAAAGTGTTGATTTAGAAGAATTTATACCTCCCCTGTAACTGCAGAGCGCGTTGTCAGCGCGAGGCATTTGATTTAAGTGCTAAAAGGCTCACATAATTAGTAAAATAGCCTCCCCATTTTACCTTAGGTGCTATCAACACCACCAAGACCTAGGTAGCACCAAAATGAACACGTTCACGTGACACGATATCCCATGAAACTTAGGACACAGGACACGTTATTTAAATTTAATAAAATATATATTTTTTATTTATAAACATTCGATCTTATTTGTGTAAAAGTATTTGATATTAAATTTAAATAAGTGAAAGTAAAACTTGGCCTTGATTTGAACACGTTTGCATTTCCTAGCGAAACCCGTATTCTAATTAATCTCTTTCGGCGACTCATTTCTTGTCTAAAGAACATCATTCACCCCAAATAATGTCCAAATACCAAGGACACGGTCGGACACATGCCAAAATACCATGGACACGCGTCGGACACGTGCCCTTATAAAAGTAGAAAGTTAGACACGACTTTATAGGTGTCCGACACGTTTAGGCGTGTATCCGACGAGTGTCGGTGTCGGACACGAGTCGACTAATTAAGAGAAGTGTCCGTGCTAACTAGACCAAGACTAGAAGATATAAGAACAGTCGAACAAATAGTACGGCATTGAACAATCAATAAATCCGTTTTACGAGGTACATACTCGGGCACTTTTCTAATAACAAGAGGTGAAACTAAGCATGAAACGTATGTTGCTTCAGTACATCTTGCTTTAGACCATCTAAATCAGACCTCCACAAACCCTTCTTTCATTTTTCTCCTTAATTAGATCGGTTGATAATCCGTCTTAACTTAAGACAGTATTTGAGTATGTGATAAAAATATAAAATTAATGGTAACCTGAAAAGGAGGTCTGCCTTAGACGGTCTAGAGACATAATGCAAGTAAATGTAGAAGATGGAATTAAATTTAATGAATTTCAAGCAATATCTCATATTGGAACTCTTGTTTAAGACCGTTTAAGTTATTAAGACGACACACTCAAAACCAATTTAAACAATGGTAACATGAAAAGGTATTGTGAGAGATTTTAAATAGTTTGTTTATAGAACAACATACAATGTCTTTAGACAGGCCAACGAGCAAGGGAACAATGTAGTGCAACTATTATTCCCTCGACGGCTCCTCAATCGGAAAAGGTGAAACTAAGCTTGGAAAATATCTTACAATATTAATCGTCTCATCGAACATGAAAAGCCTTTTGTATTGTGCAGGTTTAGTACTTATGTCCACTATCCCCAGCGTCTTACTGTCAAAATCCCATATCTCATCTTCGAATGGCCCTGTCACAAAAAACTTGCCAGTCCTCGTAAACCAGATTGTTTGAGAGTCAGTCATTAATCTCAACCCCTTTGGAACATCAATCGATTTCACTGTCGCAGTAGATTCAAATATGCGCATTGTCATGTAACCCTTAACTATGTCGAACGTCTCAACCTCCAAATTGAAACTAACAATAACGTTACCATCTTGGGAATGAGAAGCAGTCCAATACAATGTCTCATTAAAAAGCACTAGTGGATCAAAAAGAGTGAGAGCATCATGATCAAAATCAATATTTCTACACTTATTTTCTTTTAGAGAGAAGACGTGAACACTACTGCGAGTATTAATTTTTTCCATATGGTCAACGACTTTCGACACTCGAACATATTTATAGTCATCAACAGATGATGCATACCCAAATCTGCAAACAACATGAGCACGCACTATATATCCATCTGATGCATATTTGTGCATTTTGCGGGTGGCCGGGTTCCATATAAATATATAATAAAATACTTTTTAATAGGCGGTGTTAAGCAAATCAACCCATTACAGCACCCTGTAAATTTAAGCTCGGTTTTCTCGGCCCAAAACTCGACATCTAGTTTAAGCAAATTATATTCAATATAACCAAAAATATGATCATTATCATTGTAAGTAAAAAGGTAACGATTATTACAACACTGGATAAACAAGGTGTTAACATGAGCAGAAGGGTGAGACAAGGGAGATTTGATAAGGTGGGCATTAGAGAAATCGGAAGAAGAAAGAGCACAGTACCATTGTTTAGAAACGGACTTAAATCTAAGAATGGATTTAATGGGCAATCTTGCAAGCAGGGTTACCTAATTCGCTCGTCCCCCCTCCGAATTGCGAATTAATTCGCAATTCATTTTCATCTTAATTCGTCCCAATTCGCGAATTATTCGCTGAGATGAGCGAATTATATGATTATGCTAAAAACAAAAAAAAATCAGGAAAAATTGAAGTATAGACAAGATACCTGGTTATTTTGAAGTTTGAACTTTGAAGCCAAGCACAATGATTTGATTCACTATTGTAGATTTGTAGATTTAGCTTTAATTTGATTTTGATTCCTGACAGAAAGATGATTTTTTTTTTAGCGTTGTTGATATAAAAGGATAATCCTTTTGCGAATTGGATTCGACGAATTACCGAATTTTAAAATAATGTAATTCGCCAGCGAATTGAATTCGCTAAATTGAGCGAATCGCGAATTAGAATTAAGAAAGCGAATTGAACGAATTGCAAATCCGATAACCCTGCTTGCAAGTATCTCTTGAAATATTTCCGCTGAAATCTTGTAATAAACTTTTATAATTGTTTTTTTATTGTCAACTTGATATGAACTACCTCGAGTAACGGAGATGGTAGAGCCCTTATTTACTAGGGAAGGTCTGGCTAAGGCTCTTTAGTAAATAGGGGGTGTTTTCAATTTTCCGAGCAAAAAAGTATACAAAATACAATTACAGTTACAAATTTTTGTTTAAGACAGACAATTACAAATGCATATTTGGGTTAAATTCAAGACAGGTCAAATAGATGAATGAGGTAAAACAACAAATTCTTTTCATGTCCACATATATGTATTAATATTTGACCCATTTTACATTTTAAAGGGGTATAACCGTCTTAAGTGAGACCAAATGAAATACAATCACAAATTGAACATGGTTAAAAGAAAAATAACAAAGTAGAAAGCAAAGTTGACTCAAAGTAGAAATGAAACATTTTCAGCAGATCGACCACAGTAAATTTCTATAAATGCCCTTGCTCGTTGCTTCATTAACGCTTTTTGCATTTGCCCGATCCAAAAATTGGGATAGTGTTTGAGCATTTTAGTCGGCCACAACAATGGTTATTGTAGCTGCATTCTTCCCCTTCCTTTTTGCAAAATCCATATCCCCCTTCATAACGCGACAACAGTAAAAGTTACGTTCGGAAAGGACATTTTCGATTGAAATGCGTTAATATTAAGCAATGGTACAAATAGTTCCCTCCTTATTTTGATCTATGGTCTTTATGTTAAAAATAAAGCTAAACATAAACTTAGCTACTTCTTACTATTAATATTTTTTTTTTTTTTTTGAATTTGTATTGATTATAAAAGAAAATCAAAGGAGTTAAAATTACTGATGGTTGGAAAGCTTACCAACTGCCTCACATTTGCCTCCAAAAGTATCAGCATTAGCTATGCATCCGAATCCAGGACAACAACCCGTCAAACCACGTTTAATTCCACAGCTCTCGCCATCAAGCCAACAGTTACTGCTTCCCGCCTCCAGGTTTAAGACTGAGATCAAAACATGCAATTAACCATTAACCAATAATATTAACAAACCACTGAAATACAAAACTATACATACGAGTTGTAGAGTTAATTATTCTACGCTAATATAAACTGTAAAACTATGTTACGAGTACTATTTAACGACTGGTTTCGAGAAATAAAAAATAATACTTGTCACTAAATGAAACAAGGACTAGTTACGAACTCAATAAAAAAAATAATATGTTCATGTGGATCCATTCCGTGTAAATAGTTTGAAATAAGCCTAATTTTGTAAATAGTTTGAAATGAGCCTATTTTTGTAAATATTTTGATTTAGAACGCTATTTGAGAAAAAAATTCCGTAAATTTCTGTAGTATAGAATAATTACCCAAGGCAAAAATCAGAATAGCTGCCAAAAAAATTTTCTTGCCTTCCATTTTCTGCTATGCAATACAATAAATATTTCCTTTTGTGGATTAATATTCCAAAGTTATGTATTTGTTGTGATTTTCCTATATTTTGATACCTCTATTTATAGTAGGTTATGATCAAGTTATCTATAGTTTTATATACTCATTTTCCAATTATTATCCGGCCAAATCCAATTTTAAATTGGATTTTTTGAACTTCATGAATGTTAGTGCTTTCTTGTACTCGATCATTTTTAAATGTGTCCTTAAGCTGGGATATCCCAAATCGTTGACAAGTCGGCCTGAAATCATTAATTGAGTTTATTAATGGAAAATGCACGTCGTTTTGAAGATGTTTTCTTTCCTAAGGTTAGTGGCAATTATTAACAATGATTTTTCTATTATTTCACATTATTCACAATTAATTATTAAAATTTGAGGTAGTATCTAAAGTGCAGAATTGATTTTATTTAAATTATTTTAATTGTAGAAATCAAAACGCTTGAACTTATTTGCAAAACAAATTTTAAATTTTTTTTTGAAAATTACGCAGAATTTGATTCCAAATTTCAATTCTTAATACTGTTTGGGTAACCCATGGAATTTGAATTGGAATTTGGCAGAGCGGGTATGGGCCATTGATAAACGTAAGGTATATGGGAAAGTTTGATTGTATTTCTAAATGAATAATAGAATACAAAGACGTGTCTATATATACAAGATTACGGTAACCCTTCTCACAAGACAAGACTTTCCTAATGATCATACAATTCTATACCAAATAATATCTAAATACCAAAATACAATATATATATATATATATATATATATATATATATATATATATATATATATATATATATATATAGATAGATAGATAGATAGATAGGATCCGGTGAGAACGAACACTCGGTGAGAACGGTGAGAACACACTATTAACCATAGGATTAAAACAATCAGCGGCCCATATTCTACCTCATACAAACACAATAATAAATTAAAAAAACTCTTCAGCCATTAACCTCTCCCAAACATCAGTCATTCATCACTACTCACACCACTAATTCCCGATCTGAACAACTGATAACACCACCACCACCCACATGCCACCCCCGCCACGCTGTTTGGAGACCACCGAATGTTCGACACACGTCACTGGCTCCGGCGACCACCAACGACTACCACTAACTACGACCGTTGATCTCCAAGTCATCATACTTCATCTTCTTCATGTAATCATATTTCTGCAATAGCCATAACCAACCAATCTTCATACTTGATCACATCAATTACCTCTTTATCTGTCTCTCTCTATATTGAATAAGCTCTTAGAAATGGCTCAACCTCGTGTATCGCTGCAAGTCGGAAACGACACCGTTGCAGTCATTACACTCGTTAATCCTCCCGTCAATGCTCTCGCTATTCCGCGTTAGTTCTTTTTATTTCGCGTTAGATCTGAAATCAATTTGTGCACCACGAAATTGATGTATCTGGCTTCTTTATTGATGCATCTCAAAGCCATTTTTATGTACCTAGCAAGTAATTTTGTGTATCTATGTTTAGATACATTAAAATGGTGGCTAGATACATCAATAATTATTGTAGGTACAATCCAAATCTGGGATTCAAAAATCGGGAATTTTGGTTGTTAGTGATGCTCAAGGGCCTCGCTGGAGTTGCATCGGCATTATGGTTGTTCGTCGGTGGGTCGCCGTCTTACTGATTGTCGTCATTGGCAACAACAATCAAATGAAGGCGAAACCATATATGGGATTTGCAAATCGTGGTTAATCGAGATTAGATGGAATTGCGAATAAGAGTGGTTGTGAGAATAGCGGATCTGGTAGTGTTTGCGTTGGAGTTGTAGTGGCGAAGTTGCCAGGCGTCATCGTGGTCAAGCCGAAACCGCCTGAGTGGTTGTATGAGTGGGTGTTGTGGAGGCGATTTATGTCGAAGCCGGTGGTGATAATGGTGTGTCGTGTTGTCGGTGATGTCGACAGTTATGTATATGGAGGTGGTGGCTGCCGGTGATGTCTATGGCGGTAGTGGTTACCGGTGGTGGTGGCTATGATTTGTGGTTGTAAATCGTGTTTGTTGTTTGGGTTTTAATTTCGGTGACTATATTAAAATAGGTGTCACAGAATTTATTGTTAATGTTAGTAATTTGGTGGTGGATAGATATTCGTTCTCACTGAGTAGTCGTTCTCACCGGATCCTAAATCTATATATATATATATATATATATATATATATATATATATATATATATATATATATATACACTAACCATGGGATTCAAAATAAATCCACGGTCCACAAGTCAACCTCACACAAGCATAATCATAAATTATCAAAACAAAAAAAAGACTCTTCTCGTCATTCATCTCCATTAAAACCAGCAGCTAACCAACCAAACATCGACCACCGTAACGTTCGAGTGGCGCATCTCCTACTCCGCCACCCATTGCTTTATTTCCGGCCACCCAGACAACAACTGACACCACCCGGAGTTCAGAAGCACGCCGGCACCTCCAACAACATTTATCAGATATCATTGCCACCTATTACCTGCCATCGTCGCCGGCGATATCATCTTTAGATCTCGATTTTACGGCGATATTTGTGGCATGGGAGAGGTCGACGAGGTCATCTTTGGTCCTACTCGTGAATGGCAGACGGCAAATCGCCGGCGACAACTACCTCACCTTGTTCGTCTTCTTCATTGGTTTCTGTCTATCTCGAATATCTACACCAATTTTGAGTTCGGGAAAACCCATTTTCTTCCTTCTCACTCTCTCCCTGCCCTCTCCATCCGTTCATCCCTCCTTACCGTTATAGCACAACAATCGTGCTACCGTCGTCGCCGTTCCACCGACGATAACATTTTAGGCAGACAATCACACTTTCAGAGCAAAATTTCCAGAATTGGGTGTCGGTTGTATACAGCTGCGTGATGACGCCCAATATCTATCACCGTCGGAGCTAATTGAAATTAGTGTATTTGGTTTATATATTGATGTATCTCAAACCAATTTTGATGTACCTAATAGCTAATTATGTGTATCTATGTTAAGATACATTAAAATAGTAGCTAGATACATCAAATATTAGTGTACATAAAACAATTATTGTAGATTAGCTGTCGTCGCTTCTCTGCCACTCGTGTGAATCTCCGGCGAGGAAGGAGATAGAAGATGGATATGATTTTGATGTAGTCGGAGCTCCGGTCACCATCACCACTGTCACTAGTAAACCTGAATTCGGCCGACAAGAAAGAAAGAAGAAGGGACGAGAATATGCGAGGTGGTTATGGGTTAAGAAGGGAGCGAATGTTGGAGTTTAATTGTTGGTGGTCGACTGGAATGGTGCACACATCCCCACACCTGGCAAGGTGCCGCTGCTGTAATGCCGGATGATGTTGGGACGACGGCGGTAACTGGCTGGCTGCTGCGTTAAATGGGTAATTGTGGCAAGGGAAGCTCGATGTAGTTTCGCCGGAGATGATGGTGATCGTCGTCGACGACGACGACGGCAGGGTGGTAGGTGGTGATGGAGGAATTTGAAGGGTGGTTGGCAGGTTGGGTTTGAGGAGGGATATGATTGGGAGAGATAAAGTTTGGTTGTGAGAACAAGGACGCGCGTGTAGTTTAGTTATAAAGGTCGTTCTCACCGTTCTCACCGAGTGTTCGTTCTCACCGGATCTCACCTCTCTCTTTTTTTTATATATATATATATATATATATATATATATATATATATATATATATATATAAATTGAATCATGTGAGGCACCCTTCTTAGGGTGAGGCGGCTGTACCCATCCTAAACCGTCAGATCTAAAAATTATAGACTCACCAGATGATGCCACGTGTCCCTCTATATTATCCTAACCAACGCACACATTTCATTTACGCAGCTCATTTACTCCTTGCGCTTTCTCTCTCTTCTAACTTATCTTCACTGAGCTCCATCTTCGCCATTATCACCGAGCTTTTCGACCGCCATTATCACTAAGCTTCTCCACCGCTATTATGATCCGGAAATTAGGTAATTTCGATCATCTATTTTTTCATTTCGATTACTTATTATCGCTGTTCATTACTTATTTAATTTGATAAATTACTGATTTAATTTGATAAATTTTCGCTAAACTACTTTCATTACTTATTATCACTGTTCTTATGCAGGTTTTGATCGTTTTGTAAGCATAATCGAGCGCAGTAGGAACGCATAAAATCAATTGAAGTCGATTTCTCCGCTTCTTCGTATGTTCATTTCCTTTTCTTAACTATTTACTACCTCGATTTCGATTTTCGTTGGTTAATCTGTTATGAAATTACTTTAATTACTCAATTTCACTCTTGTTCTACTCTTTCTATTCACTCGACTTCAGTAAATTTTATGCATTCCTACTGTGCTCCTATTTTCGCACAATTTTCAGGTATATATCTCCACTAATCACAATAAATTATACTACTTTCTTTTAATGTTCATATTATTTTCCCGATTTCAATCATTTTTCTTCAGGTTTTTGTGTAATTCCTCTTCCTTTTGATTTCTCATCAGTTCTGATAATTTATTTTGATTTTAGGGTTTATGTTGAATGCATTATTATTTATTGAGAAATCTTGTAAATATATTGATTAGGATTGCATTTGTGAATTGTACTGCTACATAAATTGCTTGAATGCATAAAGTATGTAAAGATTATAATCATTTTATGTTAATTTTGCTTAAATTTTGATTTTTCTGTATTAATCGGATTAGAATTCGGTATACCTCATCATTTTTCAATGAATAAGATCGTTTAATATTTTATGCTAGATTATGATAACATTAGGTTCATCCAGGACGCGACGGGTGTCGAACCATGGCAAGAAGATTGACCATCAGTCCAAACACAGGCTTCCGCATTATAATTCATGTAGGCTGCTGTGAAGGGTGCCTTTGACTAGTCTGTCTTGACTCGACCGCCTTGGGTTGCCCAGTCCTCGGCGTCTCATAGGCTCGAGTATGCTATAATTTGTTGGTTGTTTGGGTATGATACTCCTGCTGTTGCATGTTCTTGAATTCTCTTATGGGTGTGTCGTCCACTGATTTTGTATTCATGCAATGTTCGGGTCAAATTGATGTACTATCGACTTATCGAGTATCAATGTCTTTGTTAAAGTATCATTTTCGCCTTTTTCGGTCTGAAATCAGTTTAGAAGTGTTTTTTAAAACGAGTCATTATTGATTTCTTAGGTACGTTGCGATTTTTTTTTATAATACAGAGTAATTTAGATTTTAGAAGTGTTTTTAAAAACGTAAACTATTGGTTGAGACGGGAATATAACAATCTAATGAGTTACCATTTCATGTCTGGGAATGATTAGCATAAGCGATAGGGATACCGTTTGTCAGCCCATACTTGAGGTCAATTTGATCGAATTTCAGACACAGAGCAAACTATGCAACAACAACATCCATAGTGGCCAACTAGTTCCTTGTTTGTCACTGATGTCAGCCCTTTCTCTCTTGATATTCAGCTCAATCAAATGAAGGAATTCCGGTCTAAGGTCATTGAACTTCAATCTCACTTGTCTCACAACAATGGTAAGAGTCGCTTCGATCAAAATTTGCTTCGCTATCGTTATTGTTTTTACATTGATCACTGCGGATAGTTGCATACTATAAACTGTCAATTTCCTTCGTGCTATTGTGATATGTAATATGTAGTTGCAAATGGTAAACTAGAACTGTAGAACACCTCCACCTACTTTGATTCACGTACTTATCTTGAGAGATTCCTTGCATACACATAGTGTTATTATCCTTACTAGTTATAGTGTCGAAGGTTCACAAGAAGCAGGGTCAGATTCACAAAAATTAGATCCAAGTTTCACAAAATCAGGTCTAATGTTCACAAAATCAGGTTGAGGTTTCACAAAAATAATGTGCAGATTCACAAAATCGGGTCTCATGTATGTGGATTTTGCTAAAAGTCTAATGCATGCCAATTATTTGACGAAATGTGTATGTGAAGTAGAAGTTAGTTGATACAATCATTTGAGTATTCGTGTTCAAATTTAGTATAATTAGAACTATTTTTCATGGTGACGAAATATGTGTGTTTTTTTAGTCAGTAAAACACTATCGATACTAGTACTGAGCAAATGAGCTAAAGGTTTAAGTGGACCTGCTAGAGAAGGAAAGAGATTTCTACTTCGGAAAAGGTTCACAAAATTAGGTCCAAGATTCACAACATCATATCCAAGGTTCATAGAATTAGGTCCTGGATTCAAGATTCACAAAATCAACTTCTATTTGTGATTATTTTTGTTTCTTGTGTTATTATAACAAATGACTGAGACGGAAGGAGTAGTATTTGTTTTGGCAGGAAAGTTCACAATTTTTCACTCTTTGGATTGTCATTAAGTTGATGGTAAGCGCAGTTGCCTCTCAGTTATAACCATTTGCCAATGAAATTTACTAAGTTGCATTGTTGGGTGATGTTAAAATTGGCTTTTATGATTTCTGTTGTGGCAGAAATTAATCAGAAGTAGTATCAGTAGTTGGGTACTTTCGTAAAAGTAATGCTCCCTCCGTCTCAGTCATTTGTAGACTATTATTCAATACATCCGCAAAGAATAAAAAAAGGAACGAATGACTGAGGTGGAAGGAATATTATTTGTTTTGGCAGGAAAGTTCACATCTTTTCACTCTTTGGATTGTCCTTGAGTTGATGTTGAATGCAATTGCCAATTTACTCATTTTACCTTCATATGATCAGTTTTAATTGATGTGGAAACAAGTTTCTGCCTTTATTAGTGTGTTTGCCTGCACTCCCATCTGGGGTGGTGATTTTGTATGATAAATTATACGTGAGGGCGGATGATGATTGGACTTGATACCTAATGACGTTATAGAAATAAGGACTCAGTAGCATATTTTGTGACAAATACCCTGTTGCTGTAGAGAGTTTGGGTGATTGAGCTTGGTTGTAAACTTTCACATCTTTAATTGGTCAAGCGGGCAGGAATGGCTTTAATTGGTACTTGGTAGTCGATTATGGTTAGAAGGAATGAACTTTTTTAAAGTTTTAAGAATGGTGATTACTCGATTAGTCTCGTTTTTTTTTTATCGTTGTCTTGGGGTGCTTATTCGATTAGTCTCGTTTTTCTAATCGTTGGCTTAGGGTGCTTCCGTGGACTTGACTTTGGTTTATACGTGGGTTGGGGTTGCCATGACCAAGGTTGCCTGGTGCGGAGTACAAATTAAGATGTCTAACATCAAAGATTGTTTTTTTAGCATGTAAATATCAAATTTTAATTTATGAAGTATAAGGAGGCGGCTCAGACAAAACTAGGGAGGAGTTAAGCAAATTTGTACAATAACCCTTCTGTTTTACCCTCCCTAATATCAGGTTCATGATTAATTATTGTTGACTTGCCTTTGCTTTGAGTTTTGCTTTGAATGACATTCTGAGTAGCGAACATGGATTGCGATGGATAATCTTGTGACGCATGCAACAACAAAGATTTAAGTGATTTAACGATGGTGCGACTTTTGTGCTGGTTCGATCTCTCTACATTAGTTGTTATTCCGTCTTTCTAACTAGCGAGAGACATGTGTATCCACAACTTCAATGACATGTATGGACGGACCCATTCCTAGCACAATTCAGAATTCCTTATGTGTGCATTGGATGTTTCCAATTTGTCAGTTTTTTTGATAGTTAATGCAACTCGTCATTTTTTTTGTCAACTTTAGCTGGTGAAGGTCAGGTTGCTGTTACTTTTATCATTATGAGAGATTGTTGGCCTGACATTGCATTCTTTAGTTAGTTTTATGATTTTGTGGTTCCTGGTGATTTTCAGAAGCATTTGCTTGATTTGCAAGTCATGATATCATCTTAGTTTTAATGGATACTTGTAGTGAATAAGTGAAATCCACTCGAGTGTTTTATACTTTTATACGTGTCTCATTTTTAGCTACTACTCTCCAATTATTGTCATTTCACCATTTTCAGCTTCTTCCTACCAAACTGGTTTAGAATACATACTATCTCTACTCCACTGTGTATACGGTCAAGTCTTGGAAGCCATTTTATTACCAGCTCTGCAAAATTGGACACTTTCTGCCATTTACCAGATTACATACTGTCTCTACCAGAAATGCTTTGTTATCATGGACACTTAACTTCTTGCATACTATAAAAGTGGCGGTGTTTTCATCATTCTTGTAAGAAACTCCTTAAACCGGGATGTTAAGCTTGGCAAAGACTTTTCATTGTTGCATATCTAAAGGCTATTAGCTTAAGGTTCCCCTTATTTGATCTTTGTTATGTACTCGTATATCTTAACGGCTATTAGCTCAAATGGGAGAGCAATGTGAAAATCTTGCACAAAGGTATGAGTTTGAATCTCATATAGCCTAGTTAATTTAAGAATCTAGTGTATTAAACTTAAATACAATAACATTGAGGATGAGTTAGCCAAATCCGTACTCAGATGTGCAAAATTGAGGATGAGTAGAAGAAGCTCGAACTTAGATGTGCACAAACGGCATGCATAAGCCAAAACGTCGTGCAGAGCCACTATGAGCAAAGGATTACAATTTTGAGTCCTTTGTAAAGTCAATGTTAGAAATTATCTAAATTGGATGCAATTGGACATGACAGAAAAGGCCAAAACCCAAAAGTCCACTAGAGAAATACCAATTAGGCTTTGAAGTAACAGTAGCAGTCAATAACCAACATGGGAGTTGAACCCACACTTGTGCATTGCACAACGCTCTGCCATTTGAGCTAATTGGTTTTAAAATAATTAAATCATTCCACTAGTTTTCATCATGTGAGTTGTTCCCTTATCTCTGCTCCTTCTGCCATTAGAGGAACGACTGAAGAAATTGATTCTCGAGGTGTGCTCTAGTCCTTACCTTGGAACTTTCCATTTTTTGGTTAACTGCTACGCTGAAAAGAAATAGTTGTCACTTTGGTATTTTGCTCTGTACTAGAATAGTTGTGTATATAGCTTCTGATCTTTTTCCACCTTCATGTTGAGGAGCAAAATTAATTGCGGTTTTTTTTAATATGTGCTACTTTAGTTCATTCCATCTTGAAAGAATGTGAAAGAAAATCATACCCCCATTTATTTTAACCACTTATGATGACCAAGTTTCACAAAATAAAGGTTGAGATTCACCAAATAAGGAAAAGAGCAAAAAAACGTGATTTTAACCACTTATGATGACCAAGTTTCACAAAACAAGCTCTAAGATTCACTGAACAAGGTCTGAGATTTACAAAACAAAGTCTGAGATTCACCGAATAAAGAAAAGAGCAAAATAGGTGATTTTAACCACTTATGATGATCAAGTTTCACAAAACAAGCCCTAAGATTCACTGAATAAAGTATGAGATTCACAAAATAAGGTTTGAGATTCACCAAATAAGGAAAAGAGCAAAAAAGGTGATTTTAACCACTTATGATGACCAAGTTTCACAAAACAGGCTCTCAGATTCACTGAACAAGGTCTGAGATTCACAAAATAAGGTCTGAGATTCATCAAATAAGGAAAAAAGCTAAAAAGTAACAGCAAAAAATTCTACTATAAAGTTCCTGAAATAGAAACTAAGCTGTAAACCATCAAACATAGAATGCCCTCAATCGATAGAAACTAAGCTGTAAAACATCAAATTAGTCCTTAAATTCACAAAATAAGTCCTTAGATTCACCAAACAAATAAATAAATGATTTCACAAATTTGAGGGCCACGTTTCACATAATGAGGTCTAGGTTTCACAATATATAAGCTCTTGATTCACAAAATAACCAAGTTTCACAATATAACCTTCTGGTTTCACAATATAAATTCTACGATTCACAAAATAAGAAAAAGAGCAAAATAGGTGATTTGAACCACTTATGAACACGTTTCACAATATTACCATCTAAGTTCACAAAACAAACTTTAGGATCCACAAAATAAGGCCTGAGATTCACAAAATAAGAAAAAGAGCAAAATAGGTGATTTCAAGCACTTATCATCAAGTTTCACAGAATACAATCTAAGTTCACAAAACTAGTTCTAAGATTCACAAAATAAGGTCTACTAATTCTACTAGGTCTATGCTCCATTATTATAAATAAGCCAGCTATTTGAAAGACGCCTTCTCGTGCTAATTACGAAACTACCTTCAACTTGTGCTATCCATATCCACTAATTCTACTAGTTCTATGCAATACAATCGATACAAAACAAGGTCTGTTATTCACAAAATCAGGCAAAGAGCAAAGTATGTGATTTTAACCACTTATGTTCACAAATCAAGCTTTAAGATTTACAAAATAAAGCCTAAAATTCACAGGATAAGAGAAATAGCTAAATAGGCGATTTCAATAACTTATGACCAAGTCTCACAAAATACACATATAAGTTCACAAAAGAAGCTATATGATTCACAAAAACGGACTTCAAGATTCACAACACCGAAACAAATAATAGGCAAAATTTCATAAATTAAAACTGAAATAGAAAATAATAATTAGAGCTTCAAAAAAAGAAATATTTGTTTCAATACCTGTTTCAATATCTACAATCTCCATAGCGAGCTGCAAAATCGTCAAAAAGTAGTATGAAATCGTTAGGTAAAGGAAAATCACTCAATCTTGATCAAATTTGAATGTTTTATTTTCAAAATCGCTCAATTTGATCAAATTCAAACCTTATATCATCACTTATTAGTGAATTAATAAAATTATATGAATATATTCAATTTTTCATCAAAATCATGAAATTACCTTCAAATTAATCGAATGAAGTCTTCTGAAATTGATCAAATGTCGATATTATTGATGTAGCTTGTTGATCGGCAAATCGCTGCAATTGTAATCTACGAAGAATGGCTGCAATTGATTAGTTTATGGAGCAGATTTGGGTATAATTCACAAAATAAGGCCTAAGATTCACAAGTTCACTTTTTGTTTGGTTCAAATTATTATATTCAGTTTTAATCTGATTAGTTCACAAAACAAGCCCTAAGATTCACTGAACAAGGTTTGAGATTCACAAAATAAGGTATGAGATTCAGCAATTATGATGATCAAGTTTTACAAAACAAGCTCTAAGATTCACTGAATAAGGTCTGAGATTCACAAAACGAGGTCTGAGATTCACCAAATAAGGAAAAGGGCAAAATAGGCGACTTTAACCACTTATGATGACCAAGTTTCACAAAACAAGCCATAAAATTCACTGAAGAAGGTCTGAGATTCACAAAACAAGGACTGAGATTCACAAAATAAGGCAAAGAGCAAAATAGGTGATTCCTAACACTTATGGTGACCAAGTTTTAGAAAATGATCTTACAGGTTTACAAAACAAGCTCTAGGATTCACAACACAAGGACTGAGATTCACAAAAATAAGGCAAAGAGCAAAATAGGTGATTCCTAACACTTATGGTGACCAAGTTCTAGAAAATTATCTTACAAGTTCACAAAACAAGCTCTAGGATTCACAACACAAGGACTGAGATTCACAAAATCAGGAGAAGAACAAAATAGGTGATTCCTAACACCTATAATGACCAAGTTTTAGAAAATTATCTTACAGGTTCACAAAACAAGCTATAGGATTCACAACATAAGGACCGAGATTCACAAAATCAGGAGAAGAGCAAAACAGGTTATCTCTTATCACTTATAACAAAATTTAAGAATATTAGCTTCTAAGTTCACAAATTAAGCTCTAAGATTAACAGAATAAGGTCTGATATTCACATAATATGGTTTGAGATTAACAGAATAAGGTCTGAGATTCACAAAACGAGGTATGAGATTCACCAAATAAGGAAAAGGGCAAAATAGGCGACTTTAACCACTTATGATGACCAAGTTTCACAAAACAAGCCCTAAGATTCACTGAACAAGGTCTGAGATTCACAAAACAAGGAATGAGATTCACAAAATAAGGCAAAGAGCAAAATAGGTGATTCCTAACTCTTATGGTGACCAAGTTTTAGAAAATGATCTTACATGTTCACAAAACAAGCTCTAGGATTCACAACACAAGGACTGAGATTCACAAAAATAAGGCAAAGAGCAAAATAGGTTATTCCTAACACTTATGGTGACCAAGTTCTAGAAAATTATCTTACAAGTTCTCAAAACAAGCTCTAGGATTCACAACACAAGGACTGAGATTCACAAAATAAGGCAAAGAACAAAATAGGTGATTCCTAACACCTATAATGACCAAGTTTTAGAAAATTATCTTACAGGTTCACAAAACAAGCTATAGGATTCACAACATAAGGCCGAGATTCACAAAACAAGTTTAGTGTCATTGGAGGTGAAGGTGCTCATTTAGTCATTTCCTTATGCTGGATGCTGGCTAAGTAGTGGCTTTTGCTTAAGATCATTAATAATTAAACATTAAGGGCACAATTAATATTGAGCTCTAATCATAAGCAAACTCTTGTGCAGGATATGTGTACATTTTAGATGATACTATATTGTATCCTATTTAGTATATTATCTTACCCAGGAAGGCTTCTGTGAGCTGTCCAAATTGTTGCTTTTAACCATCACGTGCCACAGATTCTTCTGAGTGGATCATTCAATCATTCAGTTGTCATGGTAAGAGACATATACCTTATGGCTAAGCTTGTCTTTCCTCCTTTTTAATGCGTTTGTTTTGTACTGTTGTTTTGTAGCGATTTTCAGATCAATTGTAGCGATTTTCCAATCAGTTTGTTTTGTACTGTTGTTTTACGTAATCAGAAGAAGAGCAAAACAGGTGATCTCTTATCACTTATAACAAAATTTAAGAATATTAGCTTCTAAGTTAACAAATTAAGCTCTAAGATTAACAGAATAAGGTCTGACATTCACATAATAAGGTTTGAGATTAACAGAATAAGGAATAGAGCTAAAAAGATGATTTTAACCACTTATGACCACCTAGTTACGTAAAACAACAGTACAAAACAATTATTTAAACATGAGGTTATACATACTTGTTTCAATACGACTATTATCAGCATGCATTGTGATATCTACAATTTCCATAGCAATTAGAGCTGCAAAAACAATGTAATAATTAGTAATTATCAGGTTACATTGTAATATCTACAATCTCCATGACAATTTTTGATCTAAAGCGAGCTACAAAATCGTCAAAAAGTTGTATGAAATCGTTAGGTAAAGCAAAATCACGCAATCTTGATCACATTCGAACGTTTTATTTACAAAAGCACTCAACTTTATCAAATTCGAACTTTATAGCATCAATATATTAAATTTTCATCAAAATTATTAAATTACCTTCTGAAATTAATCGAATAAAAATCTTCTGAAATTGATCAAATTGATCAAGTCGCTGCAATTGAAAAATCGCTGCAGTTGATCTGAAAATCGCTCAATTGATCAAATTGATCGAAAAAACGCCGGAATTGATCAAATTGATCGAAAAAACGCTGGAATAGATCAAACTGATTGGAAAATCGCTACAATTGATCGGAAAATCGCTGCAATCTACGAACAATTGCTTCAATTGATTAGGTTATGGAGATTGATTTGGGAAAGATGGCTGAGAGGAGTTGTAGCTTGATGATGAAGAAAGATCGTGTTTTGATGATGAAGAAAGAACGTTGTTTGTATAGGGTTGGGCGTGTGTTTGTAATAATGTAATTGGGTCAATTTTGATCTAAGCCTAGTAGCGCACAATATATCACAGTCCGCTCAACATGTATCATTTCGGTGAGTCCGGCCGCCTCGCCATAATTAAGGCCTCACCGGATCCGGACTCTCTCTCTCTCTCTCTCTCTCTATATATATATATATATATATATATATATATGTAGTGTTGAGATCATATAAGTCCCCCTTCTAAGTGGGAGTCCATAAGTCCTCATCCAAGCCATTGGATGAGGAAGATGGGTGGTGGAGATCAAAGTACAAAAAGGTGATTAATTAGCTAAATAAACACTCTCTCTCACTACCTTAACTAATCCACCCTAATTATCACTAATTTCACTATATATAATTTATTATCACACCCATTTATCTCTCATCTTGCACAATTCATTCACCTTCTCCATCAAAAACCCAATAAAATAAAAAACCCAACAAATTCAAAACCTAAAAATTCAAAAAAAACTCCCCCTCTTTTCCTCACCAACCCACCCCCTCACCCGACACCACCATACCCGACACCACCACCATCTGACGCCACCACCATCGTCGGCCTTTGCCGACAATAACAACCCAGCCCTCACTCGACACCACCACCATCTGACGCCACCACCACCACCCACGACACCCCCACCACAGCCACCATACCACCCTCCACACAGCCACGCACAACCACGCAGCCACCACCACCAGCGACCCTCAACCTCACGCACACCACCGCCAGATCTGACCCCTCGACCTCACACAGCCACCCGCCTCACGCCGCACTGCCGCCCACGGGTTGTGTTGTCGTTTTTTGGTGTTTGTAATTGTTGGTGTTTGTAATTTTTGGTGTTGTTGTCACTGTGTTTGTCGTTGTAGTTTTTTTTGTTTGTTTTTTTTTAAATTGTTGGTGTTGTTGTCAGTCTTGTCACTGTGTTTGTCGTTGTTGTGTTTGTTTTAATTTTTTTTTTTTTGTTTCTGATTTATTGTGTGTCGTTGTTTTGTGTACTTTTTTTTTTTTTGATTCTTCATATTTCTTTTTTTTAAATATCGTATTGTTTTATATTTGTTCGAATCTCGTTTCTTATATGTCGTTTTTTCTTCAAATTTCATTTTTAAAATATCGTCTTGTCATTTATTTTCACAAATCTCGTCTTACACATTTTCTTTTTTTCCGATTTTTGGTTTACAAATTTCATATTTAAAATATCGTTTTGTCATTTCTTACTATTAAAGTTACACTTCTCACTATTAAAGTTATACTTTTCTCTATTAAAGTTATACTTATTAAAATTACAGTTTTTTCTATAAAAATTAAATTTTCTCTATTAAAGTTACACTTATTAAAGTTACACTTTTCTCCATTAAAATTACAATTTTTTCTATTAAAATTACACTTTTCTCTGTTAAAGTTACATTTTTCTCTATTATTAAAATTACACTTTTCTTCATTAAAATTACTCTTTTTTCTTTTAAAATTACATTTTTCTCTATTATTAAAGTTACACTTTTTTCCATTAAAATGACACTTTTTTCTATTAAAGTTACATTATTTCTGTTAAAGTTACATTTGTTTCTATTATTAAAGTTACACTTTTCTCCATTAAAATCACACTTTTATCCATTAAAATTACACTTATCTTCATTAAAGTTACACTTATCTCTATTAAAGTTACCCTCTCAATGATTAAAGTTATACTCTCAATGGACTAAAGTCACTCTCTCAATAGACTAAAATTACACTTTTAAAGGACTAAAGTTACACTCTCAATGGACTAAAGTTACACTTTTAATATGGACTAAAGATAGACTCTTAGTGGACAAAAGTTACACTTTTAATATGGACTAAAGATACACTCTCAATGGACTAAAATTACACTATAATGGACTAAAATTACACTTTTAAAAGACTAAAGTTACAGTATAAGTGACTCAATTTACTTACAATGAGTTGTGTTAAAATTTGAAAAATTCAAAATAATATTTGTCGTAAAAACTAAAGTTACACTCGTAAAACGCAAAATTTATCGTAACTTGCTTCAAATTTTCAAATTTCAAAATAATATCCGTCAAACCGCTTTTTTTTGTTAAAGTTACACTTTTTTTCGTTGAAATTACACTTTTAAAACAGTGAAAGTGTTGTAAAATTTGTATAAAGTTTTTGTCAAAAAAAAAAAATTGTGCTCAAAAAAAAAAATTTGTGTATAATAATCAATTAGTGAATGTATAATTAAAGCTAGAGAGAGAAAGTGGGATTAATTAGTGTATAGAAAACTCATTAGTGTTAAGTATGCTTTTTTGCTTTCAATCTCAACCATCCTTAGTGGGATATCTAAGGGATGTAGTGAGGACTTATGGACTCAAATATATAGGTGGACTCATTAGAACTTCACTCTATATATATATATATATATATATATATATATATATATATATATATATATATATATATATATATATATATATATATATATATATATATAGTAATAAGATCAAGTGAGTCCATGTCTTACATTTGAGTCCATAAGTTCCCTTTAGAGCCATTGGATGAGGAAGATGGAGGGTTGAGATTGGAAGCAAAAAGTAGGGGATTAAAGCTCATTAAACCCACTCTCTCACTACCTATACTAATTAATCACTAACTCTTCCTAATTAACTACTAATTTAATATATATACTTTTCCAAACACCACTTCTCTCTCATATCTCATAATTTCACTCATTTTTTATCTCTCAAAAACCTCTCCTCTCTAAAAAACCAAACAAATTCAAAAACAAAAAAATCAAAAATTTTCCCCCCCTTTTCTCTCCAACCCAACCCACCGGCTTCCACCATCTCCCCACCCCGCTGCCACCACCACCTCACTCACGCCATACCACCACCTCCCTCCATATTACTCTCCCACCCACCTCCACCACCCCACATCGCCGCACACCCTACCCACCACACCCGACAGCCACCACCGCCTCACGCCATACCACCACAGTTCGCACACCCTACCCACCACACCCCGACAACCCAGCCTCTCCTCTCCACTTCAACCACCACCAGATTTACTCTCCTCTCCGTCTCACACACCACCACCCGCATCACCACCAACATAAACCCACCCGGACACCGCCGACCACCCAACTACCACCACCACCACTGTCGTTGTCACCACCACCCAACCACCACTGTCCTGCCTCACTCCTCCCTCCTTCACGCCCTACTCTCCACTGTCTTTTGTTTTCTTCTTTTTTCTTCTTTTTTTTCCTCCCTCCCTCACGTGAATGTGGGTTGTTTTGTTGTTTTTTTTTCTTTTTTTTTCTTCTTTCTTCAATCTCACGCCCCATTTTTTTTTTCGTGTGACTTTTTCTTTGCTTTTTTCTTTTTCAGATCTACTTTTTAGAGTTGGGCTTTTGTGTTTGTTTGTGGGTGTGGACGTGGGGTTCTTTTTTTTCTTCTTTTTTCTTTTTTCTTCAATCTACTTTCTTCTCTGTTTTTTTTTTTTTTAAATTTCTTATCTATATTTGTAAAATAGGATGGTGATGGTTATTGTTGTAAAATATGATCCTACTATCATTTTTTTAAAAACGAGATTAGGAAGGAGGAATTATATCATTTCTTTGGTATATCTTCAACAAATGAAGATAAATACTAAAATCTGAGTATATTGGTGTTAAAATTACAATTTTCTGTTAAAATTACAATTTTCTTCATTAAAATTACACTTCTTGTTGTTAGAATTACACTTTTTTCTGTTAGAATAACACTTTTTTAGGCTAAAATTACACTTTTTGTTGTTAGAATTACACTTTTTTCTGTTAAAATTATACTTTTTTCTGCTAGAATAACACTTTTTTCGGCTAAAATTACACTTTTTTGTTGTTAGAATTACACTTTTTTCTGTTAGGATTACACTTTTTTCTGTTAAAATTACACTTTTCATTAAAATTACACTTTTTTCTGTTAAAATTATACTTTTTTCTGCTAGAATAACACTTTTTTCGGCTAAAATTACACTTTTTGTTGTTAGAATTACACTTTTTTCCGTTAGAATTACACTTTTTTTCTGTTAAAATTACACTTTTCTTCATTAAAATTACACTTTTTCTGTTAAAATTACACTTTTCTCCATTAAAATTACACTTTTTGTTTTTGTTAAAATTATACTTTTTTTCTGATAGAATAACAATTTTTTCGGCTAAAATTACACTTTTTCTGCTAGAATTACACTTACTACTATTGGACTAATGATACATTCTCCATGGACTTGGTCATATTCTCATATTCTCATTGGACTAATGTTACTCTCAATGGACTAAAATTACATTCTCGGTGGTGAAATTATACTTTTCGGACTAAAATTACACTTTTTCGGACTAAAATTACATTCTCCTTGACTAAAAATAACAATCTCATTGGACTGAAATTACACTTACCTGGACTAAAATAACACTTTTTGTCATTAAAATAACACTTGTAAAATGCTAAATTACAATAACTTGTGATAAAATGACAAAAATTCAAAATATTATTCGTTAAAATCACTCGGAAAAGATTGAAGTTAAACTTGTAAAACGCTAAATTCTCGAAAATATTCCTTAAAATTACACTTTTTGCTGTTAGAATTACACTCGTAAAATCCTAAAATGTCGAAAACTTGTCTCGAAAAAAAAAAACGAAAAAAATCGAAACAGGAAAAATGTTAACAAAATTTTCATAAACTTTGAAGTATAACACAAAATATGGTGTTAATTGTGTATGATAATGAATTAGTGAATGTATTATTAAAACTAGAGAGAGAAGTGAATTAATTAGTGTTAAGTGTGTTTTTTCATGCATGATCCAAGGGTTGTGGGAGGGACTTATGGACTCAAAAAAAGGGACTTAGAAGAACTTGACACTATATATATATATATATATATATATATATATATATATATATATATATATATATATATATATATATATATATATATATATATATATATATATAGGTTAGGATCATATGAGAACCACCCTTAGGTGAGAACCATGAGAACCAATCTGATCCGTTAAACATGTTGATCTAACGGTTGATGAGAGATGCATAAAAAATAGTTCTATATTGTTTAGTAAGGTACATTTGTCCCTTTATTTATACTCTCTTACTTTCATTTCTTCTTACGCTGTTTCCCTTTCACCTTCACTCATTTTCCCCTCTTTTTAGCTAATTAAGGAATTCTATTGTACTCCATTCTCAGATCTCGTTACTTCCAAGCAGAATTTGCTCTTGATTTTCACAAATTACATGGTATGAATGTCTTTGATTTGTTTCTTTATTTTGATTGCCCTCTCTAATTCTTAATTTTTTGGGCTGAATCTTTTCTTATGTTCTAAGATTAATTTTAGGGGTTTGCTTTGATTTTGTTGTCGTTACTGTTTAATTTTTATTGCTGATTGTCAGGTTGAATCTTTTCTTTTGTGGGAAAACAATTTTGAGGATACTTACTTTTGTTTTTTTTAGGGTTTTGGTCTAAAAGAATATTCTTCTTTTATGTTGGTCAAGGGTTTGTATAAATTTTCTTACAATGGTTAAATACATTATGCATGTAAGTTCACATGCTTTTATCTTGATGTACATTTTAGCTCAATTGTTGATTTAGATATCTTTGTTGTCTTTCTTGTTATTTGTATGATGATGTTTACTATGTCAACTAGAAATGTATCGCCAATTAGGTTAATGTTGGATCGTCAACTAGAAAAGTGACACGGAGAAATTGAGAATGCTAACATTGATAAAATTGACATCAAGGTTTTTGAATTTGTTGACGAGGCCGGCCTTAGAAGCAATGGTGGATTCGCGGACAAATGCGAAGGTCGGATGTCTGGCCTTGCACTTGCCTCGACTATGAACTTTCCTATGTAACTGGTCCCTCCAATTATCAATATTTTGCTCTTTTATGCCGTTTTGTTATATGTTGCAGATTGAAAATGTTGAAAGGTTGAAAATTGGATACTAAACTACTGTTGCTCATTTCAAAAAGAATATGACAGTGAAATTTTTTGAGCAATAGGAAACTAAAGCTTGGTGATTAAAGAAGAAATTGACCAAGAGGCTGATAAGAAGCTAGCCTTGTGGAGGTTTTACTGAAGCGCGATTCAATGAACAATTGTGTCTGGCTATGCATTTTACTATTTACTCTAATGTTTAGCAAGGAAGCTAGTCTTGTGTTAGGTTGTATTAAGGCTTTAACTGCCTCCGACTTTAATCGAGCTATTTTTACTACAAAGTTCTTCTGAATTGATGTCAAATTCCTCTTTTCTTTCAAAAACATAGATGACGGTGGTGCTAAAATGTGGTTGTGTCCTTCATGAACTCCGACCTTATACGACTCATTTGCTTAAATTGTACCATAGCCTTTCATTTTTTTGTATCCAATCTAGTCTGAAAGCCACAATGTGTCTTTGTAAAATTGCACTACTTCATTTAGGCTATTGTATATATGACCTAGTTCTGGCTTCTTTTCATCCATGCACGGTGGAAAATACTCCCCGCTTCCTCATGGTAGAATTTTCCATGTTAATGTGGAAAATGTAGAAATAGATGTACTAGTTTCATCATTCAACTCCATTTTTAATATACATTATTCAAAAGAGTAAAAATTTAGTATTCCCACTGTTACAATCTACTCCCTCTATCCCGGTCAATTGTTATCCTTTGGTTTTGGCACAAGACCAAGGAAAAAGAAGAGAGTCAATTACTAAATGACAAGTAGATCAAATTAAGTGTGAATGATCAAATTGCTCATCAAGTTCATTCTTAAAAATAAAAAGGACAACAATTGACAATATAATAGGACAACAAATGACAGGGACAAAGGGAGTATCATTTGTGTTTCTGAACTTATTATACAAATAATCTGAACATATGATAAATAAGTTCAGAACTTTTAGCATGTACATCTTGTTATTAAGATAGTAACCAATAATTTGTCAAAGCTATATGAGAAAACTGACAATACAAAGTAAATATCCCTAGGTACATTGTACAACAACTTGAGCTATAACATAAAGTAGCTCCAAATACATTTCTAAAAAGTTGGTTCCCCAGACTCTTATCATTCATCATAAAGCATAAAACACCCACGCAATATATCAGATATTTTTTGAACCTATGTTACACATTTTCTGAACCTATAGCACATAAACTTTGAACCTTTAGTATGAATATCATGTTATTCACATAGATACTCTCATCTTGTCAAAACCACATGAGAAGATACCATAAAACATTAGACAACCCAATTATAGGTACATTGTATAACTGCTTGAGGTACAACACAAAATAGCTACAAGTACATCTCTAAATAATTGTTTCCCAAAAGCTCTGATTGTTTATCGTAAAGCATAAAACGCTCAAACAATTGATCGAATGTTTTCTTGAACCTATGGTACATATTTTCTAAACCTATGTTATATAAGTTCTGAACCTTTAGAAGGTATATTATGTTATTCAATAGCTACCAACAATTTGTTAAACCACCCGAGAAAAAAGACCATTAAACAACGTTAGGTACATTGTATAACTACTTGAGGTACAACACCAACTAGTTACAAGTTCATTCCTCATTAATTGTTTTCGCAACCTCTATCATGAATCCTAAAGCATGAAACGCCAACAGTTACAATCTATCAAAAATTTGTGCTGAACATATGGTACTTATTTTCTGAACTTGTGATACGCATTCTCTGAACCTTGGTATATAAGTCTTATTACTCCGAATTCAGTAGCAATCATCAAAATAACCTCTAAAAATTTGTGTAAACCACATGAGATATAAATCATACAATTTCAAACAACCTTAGGTACATTAAATAATAACTTACACACATACATAATTGTTTTCGCAAACTGTAACATATATTATCAAACGCGAAACATCGTAAAATTACAATCTTAAAACATGCGATATGAAATTAATTTGTACAATTCAATTTGAAAAGGTCGAATCAATTAAAGTTCACAGATGAAGCATGATTAACACTTTTGGTTACCTGTTTGATCTCCTTATGTATGTTGGTTTACCTGAAACTAGTTGATAGTCGTCGTTTAATTAATTATCAGTTCCTGAACTTCCTCCCACAAGAAATCTCATCATTTTTTCTTTTTATAATGAGAATAATTGAGGAACCAGAGGTTGGCAAGGGGTTTATTAAAAGGGGAAGGTATTTAATAATTTGGTTATTGTGTTTAGGGGAGATGACGCGCGACAATCTGGACCATGCACTGATCTACTTTATCCAATGGTGAATAGGGGTTCTCATGGTTCTCATGTGAATAGGGTTCTCATGGGATCTTAACCCTATATATATATATATAGAGTGAGCATATATATATATATATATATATATGCTCACTCTCTCTCTCTCTCTCTATATATATATATATATATATATATATATATATATATATATATATATATATATATATATATATATATATATATATATATATATATAGGGTCGAGATCCAGTGAGAACCACTCATATAATGAGAACCGTGAGAACCTCTAAACTATTGGATCAGACATAAGACTGATTTGCTAGAAAATTTGATACGCTCTCCATCATTAAAAATCGGACGCCCCTTATCTCTTCTCTCTTCCTCCTTGTTCGATTATCGCGCTTTTCCAGCTCCTCCGTCGCCGAGTAGCTCGTTTCTCCTTCTTCATCATCATCAACTACTGTAATATTGCTCAATCACCGCCATTAATAGGTAAGTTTCATGTTCAAATCTATTCAATTGGTAAGCTAGAAGATATTATTTTCGTGTTTAAGTAGTATGTAATCTTGATGGTAACCCAACGATTTTAAGTAATTTTCTATGATTGATTCAATTTTAACTTAAATTGATGCAATCTTGATTTAATTTGAGTGAAATAGCAGTAAAATTAGGGTTCATAAACAGTATAATCTGGATAATAGGCCTTTTTGGTATCGTTGTTTGTAATTATTAATCCTCTTTTTTTTTATATAATCTTGATATTAGGCCTTCATCGTCATCCTCGTTGTTTGTATAATCTTTTTTGTCACCATCATTTGAGGTGATTAACGGGTCATGCTCTGGGATTGGTTGCCGCCAGACCGCTATTCCTAAGGGTTTGAAAAGTTATGAAATTGGCTTAAAAGAGCTAATTAATAACACTGATGTTTTCAACTATAGTCCATGTAGTTATGGCTTTTTAGCCGAGTACACGAAATTCAATAGTACAAATCTAAATGACGCAGGATTTTATAATAGAACTCGAGACAATGTCGATTCGTAATTCTTAATTCATACGAGTAATTTTTAATTCTTAATTCGTAATTCTTAATTCGTACAAGGCAAAACAATCTAGGATCAGTAGCGGCACCTGAGTTGGGGTAACATACTTTCTCTTACGACTTATTACCAGACTAATTTACATGATTTAAGTCTTTAAGATACTGATTCCTGGTTTTTACACCCAAAAATTGCAGACTACAGTTGCATTAAAACGTACTCCATATTTGGTAAGAGTGAATCAAGTTTCCTTGATCGCAAATTATCCCAAATGGAAAGTACAGCGTAGAGCCACAGGGTGGCAGTCCAGCACGTACTCCAGCTATATAACAGTAAGCCACAAGAATGGTTGGGGCCGATAAAATGGAAGCAAATTTACAAGTCTTCTTAAACAGTGTAATTATGTGTGTGAGAATGTGGACATATATAATGCACCAACTTTCTCTAATTTTTCTTTTCCTTAGGGAGACCTGGGGATCTCTTTCACCCAAGCTCTATCCTTGAGTTGATATCAAATTCCGTCTGATCAGGCCGCTCATCTTATTGCCGAACAAAGGTAGTGTCTCATTTACCACCTACCTCTTATAGCTTTATTATAATCTCTCCGTCTCAATCATTATTTTTAGATAAATTACCTGATAACGAATTAAAAAAGCAAACGAATAAAATGTTGATGATAAACTAGCTAGTCAATCCCCTTGGAGTATCTTTATATAGAGGACAATACTCCAATAGATGATCATGGTAGTGCTCTGACTCTGACTCTATGTGTGTGGAAATGTGTAATGAAATAGGTATGCCCAATCGAAGCAACACGATGCTGGCACACAACAAGGTGACCGCACACAGACGCGAGAAGAGCATCACCAAGAGAAGCACCAGACGACTCCTTCTCTGGAACAAGTTACTCAAGTATAGACAAATCGCGTGCAGAGTAACTCAATGGATGCCATTCGAGCTGCTGAGGAGAGGTACTTAAATCCCAAACTCTTTGATTATTACATGTGCATTTTACCTTGTTTCTTTTCTATCACTATTTTAGCTTTGAATAGTTTCAATTTAGAAATAATTCCCTACCTTTGAATTCAAAACTCAACTTTTATACTTTTACTGTTTGTTTGGTTGGAGGTGTTGGAATGGAATGGAATAGAATAGGTTAGAGTGATTCTAGTGTTGAACTGGAGGCTCGAGTTTGACTCGCTTTTCATGAAATCGAAAATGCGTGTTTTTATGGCCAAACCGTGTTCTTATATTGTTTTTGTTCCTGTTCCTGGGTTTTATATTTAATAAGATATGCCAAAGCCAAGGAAGAGGCTGCAAATGCTGCTTATGCAGCCAAAGGTTTTTAATCATTTCATTCATTTGCAATTAGAGTGGTTTTGTATTAACTCGACTCTTTTGCAGCTACTTAAAAAATGTTGAAAAATAATCAAGGCGGAATAAGGCAGGCTTATGCCACTGTAATTGCAATCATCTCATGATTGCGGATGGTCTAACCACATAAACCCTTTCCCATATAACTATCACTATTATTTGGAGTCTAAAGGTAATATCTTGGCTTTCCTGCCTGCTTCATATGTAAAATAAGAATCCAAAATATTTTGCTGTCTCCGTTTCCTTGGTAGTAGCTATGAGCGAGCTACTTTTCGAGTAAAATACATGCGCTGATGAAATAGTCCTCTAACTCAAGCTTAAGCTCTTCTTTCTTCGGCGTGTTACTTATTTTGAAAGCCAATTAGCTCAAATGGGAGAGCATTGTGCAATGCACAAGATGTGGGTTCGACTCCCATATTGGCTATGAAATACCAAATCTTTCTTTTATTCTAAGAATGAAATAGTGTAATTGATAATCCTATTTCCAGTTCTTATCACGGACCTAAAGACAAAAAAGATGAGGAAATTGGACACTTATTTCATGCATGTACAGGGTTGTTTAATGCACATAGGTTGCTTTTTCATGCATCTAATAGGCTATATGGGACTCGAACCCATACCTTTGTGCAAAATTTGCACATTGCTCTACCATTGAGCTAATAGCCTTTAAAATACGCTAAACAAATACGAGTATCATAATATAACCAACTGATGCAACTAAAGAACATTTTAATGCATATGGAACCTTATTTCATGCATATCGAACCTTATTTCATGCATATAGAACCTTATTTTATGCACATATAATTTTATTTCATGCCCATTTAACACTTATTTCATGCACATAGAACCTTATTTCATGCACATAGAACCTTATTTCATGCATATAGAACCTTATTTTATGCACATATAATTTTATTTCATGCCCATTTAACACTTATTTCATGCACATAGAACCTTATTTCATGCACATAAAACCTTATTTCATGCATATATAGTGTTATTTCATGCCCATTTAACACTTATTTCATGAACGTAGAACCTTATTTCAAGCACATGGAACCTTATTTCATGCACATAGAACCTTATTTTATGCATGTACACGGTACAAGTATCCTAAAATTTAGAGTGTGGTAGAGTACTTTTCCCAGTTAACAAGAAAGCAGTAGAAAGGAAAACGGATAACTCAAGACAGCAGGGGCAGGGCACCCAACTAAATAGCAAACTAGGAAACATTACCATGAACAAAGGGGTATGACTTACTGTGCATTTTGTGCATTTTGTGTATGACTTCATTCATCCCCTTCCTTTCCCATTATTTTTGCTAGTTGTTCTGAATATACGACAATTTTCTTTTCTTGTAATCACAAGTACCATCGCTTGCACATATATCTTGCACTCCAGAGCGTAAAACAGAGCATGAACTTTTCCCTCACGAATCGCAACACAAACATGGCAACTCTCGCTCGTCCTCCGTAATGTGCCGTTGAAACAGATTTGACCGTCTTTGCCCAGTATTACAAAGACGCCCTCCGCACAAATTGACTAAGCTTGCGTGGGATATTAAGAGCCCAAACTTGCCTCCACAATCGCATGGCACTACCATCTCCCTGAGACTCTCCTATTCGACCCCTCATTTCATGCCAAACTACTGATTTAACAGTAAAAATACTTCATCCCAAGGACACCAAAACAAGGTATCCACCGGTAGTCTCTTATGGGCAGCTGTAACAAATTTCCTCCATAGCATCCCTCAAAGTCGCCAGCCTCCATTCACTCGTATTATAGTCAATGAAATTCGCCACCCTTAATCCCATATCTGCTCCATTTTTCGCCTTAGGAATTTTTGTAGCTGCATCCTCTCGTAGCCACGCCTTGTCCCATGCCTTAACCTGCAGCTCATTTCCCATTCACAATACTTGATGTTAAAACAAATTTGTAAACAAGGTATCTTCAGACAAGGCTTATTGTAGCAACATACAAGATACTCTTGTAGAGCTGTACTCATGCATCACACCCCGATACTACTATCCGACCACAACTTGAAAATTCGTAAATCCGGTTTTGACTGGATACCTGAAACCTGGAACCGTATATCCAGTTAAACCGTGTCGTACCGTATGGTAAAATTTCTTATTATCTGAACTAGACTTACTACAACAACATAACAGGAAAATAGTAAACTAGGAAACATTACCATCAACAAAGGGGTATCAAGATGAAGAAAAGCCAGGACTTTATACAAAATAGCAAACAAGAGAGGATGCAAGTAGGTATAAATTCCTTTTTCCCATTCCCACGTAAGATGGCCATATCTGCAATCCAAAAGCTAAATAATGTTAACATCCCTCAACAAAGTGCAACGAACAAAAAACATATATGAGACGGACTCACATGTGAGATCAACCATAAAACATATAGTTAACCGGGGAGTAATTAAGTTTTAGGTTGGTTTCGCGTCCAAGACCGTCTCACACAAGACTCAGCAGAACTTCTAACCAAAGCTACATACCCAAAAACAAGATGTGCAACTTCAAGGGAGGAACTATAATCGGAGGATGTTGCATTTCTTGTAACAATACAAGACCCAGTAAATTCCATAGATGCTCGGTTGTTCTGATGTTATCTCTAAATTTATGATGATGAGTTGATTGCTACGACCACCGCAAAGCAATTTCCCAATTTCGTAGAGCATTCAACATAAAAGAGCTACAGTTTTATCTTAAATAGAAAAACTACTAGAAATTAGGGTTAATAGCAGTACACAAATTGATGAATATGAGGAAAAATTACATGTATGAACAAATTAGGGAAAATATGGAGTAGAATTGCAATTAATTAGAGCAGCATAGTACCTTAATTTGAAGTAATGAACCTCGTTGATGGCGGTTGAAACAGATTAGAGGTCAGAAAATCCTGGTGATGAATAAGTTGAAGCTAATTTGAGAAGTTTGATGATCAGAGATGATGATCGAAACGAATGATTGTCGAAAAGAGAGAAAAAAAAGATGAGTGAGAATAAGGATTTGTGTAAATCAATTGCAGTGAAGAATTTGGGAGGGGTATGTCGGTTGTTTTTAATTTTGTTAATCAACACTGTTCATCTCACCGTCAAACTTTAGGTTGATCTAAGGGCTCTAAGTGGTTCTCATGGTTCTCATTATCTCCATGGTTCTCATAGGATCCCAAATCTATATATATATATATATATATATATATATATATATATATATATATATATATATATATATATATATATATATATATATATATATATATATATATATATATATATATATATATATATATATATATATGAGCATCCGGTGAGTCCGTCCTATTAATCTCAGCCATTGGATCTAAAGATCCAACGCGCTTCATTGCTCCACGTGTCCTAAAAATTTGCGCGCTGAATATTAAAAGAGGAAGTCAAACGATACTTCTCATATTTAACAACTCGGTTTCTCTCTCTAAAAATCACTCGCTCTCTCTCTAGTCAATTAAAGCACATTAATTGGTGAACCTGAAAAAACAACTTTCTGTCTAAACTCCCTCTTACTAGGAAAAAAACCTCTAAAAGCAACCAAATCTTTCAATAAATCTTCAAAAACATCAACTTAAGATCTTCAAGTTGTTCAATCGCGAGTCTAATACTTCCGTTTCAACATAATAAAGAGGTATAAATCGATTATCTTTATGCGAATTTTTTAAAAATTGTTTTATTGTGTTTAATGTTACCACATAATTTAAAATTTAATTTGTAAGTTGTTATTGTCGATTTTGAATGATATGAAGAAAATGTTCAATTTGATTGTTGTTCTTCTAGATTTAGGGTTAATATTTTACTCGAACTGAGTAATTGATTTATCGCAAAAAACTTAGGTTTAATTTGATTGTTGTTGTTCTAGATCTAGAATTATATACATAAAAAATTAGGTTTAATTTTCGTTGTTGTTGTTGTTGTTGTTGTTGTTGTTGTTGTTGTTGTTGTTGTTGTTGTTGTTGTTGTTGTTGTTGTTGTTGTTGTTGTTGTTGTTGTTGTTGTTGTTGTTGTTGTTGTTGTTGTTGTTGTTGTTGTTGTTGTTGCTGTTGTTGCTGTTCTTAATGATGTTAATGTCGATTTTAGGTTTTCCAACTGTTTGTGCGAAAAAATTAGGGTTAAGATATGTTAAAATTCAGTAATAATGTCCGTTTTATTTTGTGCTTGTTAAATTGCGATTTATTAAATTAACTTTTGTAAAATACTCGACACCTATTACGGTAGCATTGTTACTGTAACATTATTATTATTGTTGCATTTTCACTATAACACTGTAACAATATTATTGTAACATTGTTACTGTAACATTATTCTACATGCCATGATATAATTATTATTGAGGAATCGTTCGTTACTGTTGAACTGAACCTGAAATATTATTAGAACATTGTATATTTGATATTGTATGATTTATCTCAATTAAATTGTTGGTATAACATTGTTATTAACTCACAAGAGATGTTGATCACTAATGATCGACCATCGGCTTTCACATATATTTTAATTATTAATGGTCGAATATTTTATTTTGAATGTCAGGAATTTTGAAGAAGAAGGTTTGAGAATCAACCAACATAAAACAAGTCGCGCAAAGAGACGGTGTATACAAAGAAGAGAAAGACGCTGACAAATCAATCATGAAGATATGAGTGAAAAAGGAAACGTTCTTGAAGTTAAAATGATGTTAGAGACTTTTAACATTATGTGTGATTATGATGTATACTTACTGTAAACTTTTCACATTACTGTAATGAGGTATTGCAAATCATTTTAGCATATCAGGATCAGTTTGACTAGTGTGTATTCACTTGCCTTTTACTGTGCAAATAATTTAAGTTTGAACTTTTAACATTATTTTAGTGTTACTTTGATGAATCAATATTGTTACAATAACATAATTACTGTGTCATTATTACTTTAATGAGTAAATGATGTTACAGTAACACTTGAAAGTTGTTACTTTCAAGATGAGAAAAATTAATCTCTACCATTACATTTTAGAACTACATTATACACCGTCTTATGTAATAAACGAACTAAATAATTATTATGTAACATTGTTGTCATTTAACATAATTACGATTAGCAAATTAGGTATTACTATAATGAATAAATGATGTTACAGTAGCAATGTTACTGTAACAATGTTACAGTAACACTATATTACTCTGATGAGTGACTGATGTTACAGTAACACAATTTTTATAACGCGGCAGAACAAAGATTAATGGTTGTATTAAAAATATGAGGAACCGCATACAATAAACAATATTAGACTATATGGTTTGTTTGAAAACTAGGCAATATAATCTTAAAATAACTAAATAGGCTATATGGGATTCGAACCCATACCTTTGTACAAGCTTTGCACATTGCTCTCCCATTTGAGCTAATAGCCTTTAAACTAACTAATCAAACTTTCAAATGAAATGAATAACAATAGAGGTATCCTCCTCCTACAAGCTTAAACTTCACAATGATATAATAATAGCCATTATTCATACGGAGTTAAATTCTTTTTCATATGGCATAGATGTAAACATTGAAACAACAAATCACTTCTCTAATGTTTATCTATAATAAATGATCATTATAATGAAACAACTTCATAAAAAGAAGAAGCTAAATTAACATAATACAATTATAAAAATATTAGAATACAGTTGCACTATTACTGTAACACACTTACACAATTATATAATAACACTGTTTCACAATTATTTCAAATTCAGTTCTGACATAAGCATTGACACTAGTACAGGAATATGCACACATGTGGTACTGCAATGAGAAACTAATGAATGTTATAGTAACAGTGAGACTGTTACAATGTGGTGACATTAGCATTGACAGCAGAACAGGAATATTCACACAGGTGGAGCAGGGAGAAGAGCTCAAAAGCAAAGGAGTAATGAAATGTTTTGCAAAATTAATATCAGCGTAGCAGCGTATTGCTAATTTCAACGGGAAAACCAAGGACGATTTTAATCTACGGAAAGAATAAAGCAAATTTGCAGAGAAACAACGATTAGAAATCAAATTCGATCGAATTTGATGGAGAACAACACCGATGATAATGAAAACAAAGGATAAAGCGAAATTGCAAATTCAAGAGAGAAAACAACGATTATAATCAAATTCGATCTAATTTGGCGGAGAAAACTAGGACGATTAGAAGCAAAGCAATGGAAAAAGCGAATTTGCAGCAAAACATAGATTATAATCAAATTCGATCGAATATGACGGAAAACAACAACGATTATCATGAAAGCAAAGGATAAAGCGAAATTGCAAATTCAAGAGAGAAAGCAACGATTCTAATCAAATTTGACAGGAAAAACAACAACGATTATAATCAAAGAAAAGGATAAAGCAAAAACAGAAAGCGATTACTTGCGCGCAAACTATTTTCAGGAGAATCGGCATCCATAGGAGTATCAACCATAAAGCAAAAACTGAGAACGATTGAACTGTTGAATTAATTGAATGATGAATTGAAAAGTAAAATTATTTGTGTATATTTTTTGCTGGATTTGTTTTACGCGAGAACGAAGAAAAAAAGAGGGAAATTCGTAGAGAGAGAAAGAGTGTGAATGAAGAGAGAGAAAGTAAAACAGAATTGTAAGGTTAGCAACGTGAAATCTGAGCCTTATATAGTTTAATTATAATTTTTGAGATTTAATATCAGCCATTGATTTATGTTAGATCTAATTGTAATACTACGGTTTTATGAGTCTCTGGGTACTCTATCGAGTAAGGGTATTTTGCGATTTAAAATAGTTTCTGACCTGTAGGGTACTCGATCGAGTAGCCTTGGTACTCGATCGAGTAGGCGGCACTCGATCGAGTAGCCCGGTTTACGGGTAATGTTTTGTCGGGTTTTGTTAATAATGCGAGTTAATATATAAACACTTCCGTCACTTTCATAATACGCTTTTACAAACCTAATTACTTTCAAAAGAGATTTCAACCTACGTACTTCGCATTCATCGCATTATTGACAAATCCCAAAGCTTGGAAGGTCGGAATTCATCTTTCTTTACATCTTTGTGATCCTTGCGTCGAGGGTAAGATCTACGTACCGAATTTGTGATATTTAATTGAGTCTTGTTAAACCCTAATTTTGGGAATTGGGGATTTGTGTTAGTTTTGTGTGGTTAGTGATATATGTGATGTTGTGTTAGGAGGAGGATTCGTAGAGGAGGCTTTTTGATAACAGCTGTTGAGATTGTCTGACTATGTTGCTTTCCAGGTAGGGTTTACCTACTCAGTATTAGTCCCATAATGTGTTGGTGGTGATTTGTGATTGTTGATTGTTATCATACGAGTATTGTGACGGTTGTTGGTTTTGATTGCTGATTAGTAGTTGTGATTTTTTGTATCTGTCTATGTTCTTCGGGGTGCGTCCCTGGCTGAGTGGAGTCACTTGCGGGAGTGGCTTCACGCCCATTATTCGCCTTCTGTGGAACCCTCCACAGAAGGGATGTGCACATTAATGGATTTGGGTTTATCGCTCAACGGAGATGAGCGGGGCTTAGGTGGGAACGGCTGCGGTCCCCCACTGGCGGCGAGGAGTAACCTATTGCGATGGGTACTCTGGCAGGGCTACACACTTTAGTGTGTAGTCAGTATTGTGGAGTTGGTGATGGAGTTCGGAGTATATCTGTGACGATTGAGCTGTGTTGCTTGTTGTATTGTTGGATTATATAAATTGTGTGATTAGTACTGAACCCGTTTATTGTTTTAAAAACTGTGGTGATATATTCGGGGATGGTGAGCAGTGGTTGAGCAGGTACGAGTCGAGATACATGGGCTAGCTGGGATGTGTCACTTTCAGATGATAGAGTCTTCCGCTGTAGCTTTAGTAGTTGTCAGACATTTTCATTTAGTTGATTAGACAGTTGTTTTGAGAACATGTAACCCGTATTTTGGGCATTTGGTTTGGATTGTATTCTTTCACTAACCTTATACTATTTAAATGTCGTTTCGTTATTGTCTTATGATTATCATTGCCTCGGGGGAACCGAGATGGTAATATCTTTATACCTGAGTGGTCCTGATAAGGCACTTGGAGTATGGGGGTGTTACAAAATGGTATCAGAGCGACGATCCTGAAATGTAACCAATGAATCTAATGAATATAGGGAGTCAATTAAAATGAACCCGGGGTAAAGGTTGTAGAAGCTAATGCAAAGACTTGGGAGACATCCTAAAGTCGCGAACTCGCCCTACAATTTTGAACCGGTCACATGGGGGGAATATATGGCAAGGTCGTATGTCGTGTTTGCTTGCTTGTATGTGAATGTAACGACATATGTTGTGAATTGTTGGATGTTGGGAGTAGAGAATTGAAATTGTGATTGAAAGTTTGGTGGGGTGTGTATAAATGTTAGTTGAATAAAGAAGCATGATGGTTGTTTAATTGTGTGGCAAATAACATGAAGTAGTTTATTTTGTTGATTATATGAGGAATTGTGTAGAATTGCATGCGTAGTTATATTATAATGTTGAGATTATGAAGTCGCATAGTATGTTGGGTTATGAGAGATAACATGCGGGTAGTATGTACGAGTCAGCATGACTCGATCGAGTAGGGGGCACTCGGTCGAGTAGGTGAGGTACTCGATCGAGTGGGTCTGACTTGATCGAGTGGGTATTTTGACATTTTTATGATCAAAAGCGTGTTTTGGGGTACTCGATCGAGTAGGGGGTCACTCGATCGAGTGGCTGTGATACTCGGTCGAGTATGTTAGAGATCAGAAGGTCTGTTTTGGTTCTGAAGTCGGGGCACTCGATCGAGTATAGTGGGCACTCGATCGAGTAGCCTCTACTCGATCGAGTAGGTTTATGCACTCGATCGAGTGGGTTCTGGGCAGTTTGTTTCCGTGTTTTGGGTTATAGTATGTATGTTTATATCTACCTTTTCTTATATAGTTTCAAGATACCGCCAAAGAAAACCGCTTTGTATGCGAGAGCTGAGAGCATGAACATCGACGATATAGTTAAGATGTTGGAGCATCAAGATGCTCTTACGGAGGCCCTAAAGAGAGTGGGAAAGGATAAGGAGGTTGATCACTCTAAGATCAGTCTTTATATAGCGAGGTTTAACCCAAAAGAGTACAAGGGGACCGGGGAGCCAATTCTTCTTGATAATTGGCATCGTGAGATAGAGAACATACTGGACCTGGTACATTGCCCTGATGAGATGAAAGTAGAACAAGTTGCGTTCTACTTGAGGGAGGTGGCTGGTGAGTGGTGGGACAAGGTGAAAGCGAGTACTAGAGAGATGTATACGAAGCAGGGCTTACCTGTTATACCTTGGGAAGAGTTCCGGAGGGCTATGAGGAAAGAGTTTGTACCTGAGCATGTGAGGAGTAAGGTCGAGGGAGGAGTTTGATGGGTTTAGGATGACATCCGATATGTCGATTCCGAGTACTACAAGCGATTTAATGAGAAGTCTAGATATCCGAGGACATGGGTTTGAGTGAGGAGAACCTAGCGGCCCGAGATTTGAGAGGGGTTGACCCCGGGATTATGGACAAGTTACCCGTGGGAGTCCTTACCGATGTTAAGGAAGCTTATGAGAGGGGGAGAGAGCGAGAGGTTGGTGGAGATGGCCCGGGAGAGAGGTAGTGAGAAAAGAAAGGCTGAGAGTGAAGGTGGTGGCCAATATAATTACAAGAAAGGCAACCACAGTCAAGCTAGAGCGTTTTCTTGTGGTTCAGGGTTCAGTGCTGGGGCTTCCTTTGGGCGTGGCCGTGGAAGCGGTAGTGGTAGTTGGGGGATGACCTGCTTTGGCTGTGGCGGTGTAGGCCACAAGAGACATGAGTGCACGAGTGTACCTGGGGCTTTTCAGAGATCGGCTCAGGGGAGCTATTCTCAGGGGCCGACACAGAGTTATGCGAGCAACAGACCGACTGGGTCATGGTCTAACCGGGGAGGTCAGAGCAACCAGGGTGGAGGTAACCGCAATGGCGATAATTCTTATCAGAAACCAGCTACGAACAACAACAACAATTAGGGGTCGGGTGCTAAGCCGACCACGTCAGCTAGTACTGTCCAGGGAGGTGGACAGAAGACCAGTGGAAAGCTATTTATGATGGACAAGAAAGCAGCTGAGGACGACGCACATGTTATCACTGGTACCTTTCTTGTTAACGGTATTCATACCTTTGTTTTGTTTGATTCGGGGGCGTCTCAGTCGTTTGTATCTTCGAGTCATGTTAAACGGTTAGGTTTGAGGGTATATGAGTCTGTAAGTGAGAAAGTTTTTATACTTTCGGATGAGTCTGTATCATGTGGGAGGTTGTTTAGGGATGTATCTATGATAGTTGGGCAAGTTTACCTACCTGTAGATTTGCTAGAGTTTCCTTTAGACGGTTTTGAGATGATAGTCGGGATGGATTGGTTGGGAAAGTACAAAGCTAAGATAGACTGTCATCAAAAGAAAGTATCTTTGAGAGGCCCTAAGGGCGTTAGTGTGTTTTATCGTGGGTTTGTGGTCAAACCCAAAGTTAAGTTGATTGCAGCTCTGACCTTGAAGTCCTATCTGAGGAAGGGATGCCCTTTGATATTGTGCCATGTGAGAGATGACTGGATAGAGAGTCCGACAGTTAATCAGATACCAGTGGTGGGTGAGTTTGCAGATGTCTTTCCAGAGGAGATTCCAGGGTTGCCACCGAAGAGGGAGATAGATTTCACGGTTGAGTTGAAACCGGGGACGGGGCCAATCTCTAAGGCACCGTACCGGATGGGTCCTAAAGAGATGGAGGAGCTCATGAAGCAGTTAGATGATCTAATAGAGAAGGGATACATTAGACCTAGTGTATCACCGTGGGGAGCACCAGTTCTTTTTGTGAAGAAGAAAGATGGGAGCTTGAGGTTGTGCATAGATTACAGAGAGCTGAACCGAGTGACGGTGAAGAACAAGTATCCTTTGCCAAGGATAGATGACCTGTTTGATCAGTTGAGTGGTGCATCAGTCTTTTCCAAGATTGATTTGAGGTCGGGGTACCATCAGGAGAAGATTAGAGAAGTGGACATACCAAAGACAGCTTTCACGTCGAGTTATGGCCATTATGAGTATGTGGTAATGCCTTTTGGGTTATCTAATGCACCGGCTGTGTTTATGGATTTGATGAACAGAATCTTCAGATAGTTTTTGGACAAGTTTGTGGTGGTGTTTATCGATGACATCTTAGTCTATTCCAAGACTAAGGAGGAGCATGAGGAGCATCTGAGGATTGTGTTGCAGACCTTGAGGGAGCATGAGTTATATGCTAAGTTGTCCAAGTGTGAGTTCTGGTTAGAGAGAGTTGCTTTTCTGGGACATGTGATCTCTAAGGATGGGGTAGCTGTGGATCCGACAAAGATTGAGGCAGTGACAAAGTGGGAAGCACCAAAGAATGTTGCTGAGATCAGGAGTTTCTTAGGTTTAGCTGGATATTACAGACGGTTCGTGAAGGATTTCTCCAAGATTTCTAGTGTGACATCCCACGGTAATTGAAGAGGTCCAGTGATAGGCTTAAATGACTAGTGCTTAAAGGGATTGGAAGTACTACTCATATCAACAAAGTGCACTTTCTTTCATGGTCATCCATGCGAAAGAACTCCAAAGTTAAGCGTGCTTGGCTGGGAGTAGTCTTAGGATGGGTGACCTCCTGGGAAGATTTTCGGGATGCGCATGAGTGAGGACAAAATGCGCTGTAAAGGACCCGTGTTGATCTGTGGGCCATGTACACAGCCTGGTGAGCTATCATAAGTAACCGCTCCCGACCCGGTTTTGGCCGGGGTGTTACAGCTAGACCTATGACAACTTTGATGAGGAAAGAGAACAGGTTTCGTTGGGATGAGAGTTGTGAGACGGCGTTCCAAACATTAAAGGAGCGTTTGACCATAGCTCCTATCTTAGCATTGCCTGAAGGGATTGAGAACTTTGAGGTTTATACAGATGCCTCAAAGAATGGGTTGGGATGTGTGTTGATGCAGAACGGTAAAGTGATCGTTTATGCTTCTAGGCAATTTAAGCCTTATGAGGAGAACTATCCTACACACGATCTAGAGTTGGGTGAAGTGGTGTTTGCTCTCAATATTTGGAGACATTACCTTTATGGGGCGACCTTTAAGGTATTTTCTGATCACAAGAGTCTCAAGTACATCTTCACTCAAAAGTAGTTGAACATGAGACAGAGGAGGTGGATGGAGCCGATTGGCGATTATGACATGGATACTATCTACCATGAAGGGAAAGCCAATGTTGTTGCAGATGCTTTGAGTAGGAAGAGTGTACATTCTTTGTGTACAACTTTATCTTTGATGAGGTTGAGAGATGAGGTAGGGAAGTTTGGGATACATATGATGCAGAGAGGGGATGCCATGGGATATTTGACAGTACAGCCTGATCTTTATGATGATATTCGAGGTAAACAGGAGTTGGATCCTAAGATGGTAGAGTGGAGGGCTGGAGTAGAGAAAGGGACAGTGTCTCGATTCTCTATTCATACAGATGGTAGTCTGAGGTTTGATGGGAGGTGGTGTGTCCCTAATGATGAGGAGCTGAAAAAGACAATCATGACAGAGGCACATTGTACACCATATTCAGTACATCCAGGCGGTGACAAGCTATACAAGGATTTAAAGAACACATTCTGATGGCCTGGGTTGAAGAAAGAAACAGCTGAGTTTGTGGCCCGTTGTTTGACATGCCAGAGAGTTAAAGGGGAACAGCGATGACCACAAGGTAAGATTCAGTCTTTAGAAGTACCTGAGTGGATGTGGTAATCCATTTCTATGGATTTTATCGTGGGTTTGCCGAAGAGTCAACATGGTAACAACATGATATGGGTAATAGTGGATCGACTGACTAAGTCAGCTCATTTTGTGCCAATGAAAGATACATGGACTAAGGCACAATTAGCTATGGCTTATCGGAAGAATGTGCTAAAGTTGCATGGAGTTCCTAAGGACATAGTATCTGACAGAGATGCGAGATTTATCTCAAAGTTTTGGAAAGAGTTGCAGGAATCTTTGGGAACAACATTGAAGATGAGTACAACATTTCATCCTGCGACGGACGGTCAGACTGAGAGAACAATCATGACTCTTGAGGATATGTTACGAGCTTGTGTGATGGACTTTGGTGGTAGCTGGGAACAGAGGTTGGATTTGATAGAGTTTTCTTACAACAACAGCTATCACACCAGTATTAGCATGACACCGTTTGAGGCCTTATATGGGAGGAGATGTAGGAGTCCGATTTGTTGGGACGATAGTGTTGAGTCAGTGGTTCTAGGACCAGAGATGGTGCATGAGATGGTTGAGCAGATTAAGATGATCAGGGAAAGGATGAGAGCGGCTCAGGATAGGCAAAAGAGTTATGCAGATCTACATCACCGGGATATAGAGTTTTAGGTTGGGGACAAGGTTCTTCTGAAAGTGTCTCCTATGCGTTGGGTTATGAGATTTGGGAAGAAAGGCAAGCTGAGTAAGAAGTTCATAGGGTCTTATGAGATCTTAGAACGGGTTGGAGAGGTTGCTTATCATTTGGCTTTACCAGCTGCGTTGGAGAGGGTGCATAATGTGTTTCATGTATCTCAGCTGCGGAAGTATGTGAGTGATCCGTCACATGTGTTAGAGGCAGAGAGCTTAGAGCTAGATGAGTCCTTGTCCTATCTTGAGGTACCTAAGCAGATTCTTGACCGGAAGGTTAGGAAGACTAGGAGTGGTGAGACAGTTTTGCTCAGAATCCTTTGGTCTAATCACGAGACTGAGGAAGCTACATGGGAGGCAGAGGAGGCCATGAGAGAGCGTTACCCTTTCCTTTTTGATCAGGTATGTATGGTTACGGGGACGTAACCTTGTTTCTTTTAGGGGGGTAGGAGATGATCGCAAAGAGTTTTTAAGAGTTTTTACACCCCTTTTGTGTTGTGTCGGTATGTTTTGTTGTGGTTGAGTCGCGTTGAGTTTGGTTAGTAGCATGTTTTTATGTTGAGTTTTGTTTTGGTTGTTGTGTCGGGAGTGTAGTAGTATGTCTTTGTTTTTGTCGTGGTTTGAACTTCGGGGACGAAGTTCTTTTTAAGGAGGGAAGACTGTAATACTACGGTTTTATGAGTCTCTGTGTACTCTATCGAGTGGGCCTTACTCTATCGAGTAAGGGTGTTTTGCGATTTAAAATAGTTTCTGACCTGTAGGGTACTCGATCGAGTAGCCTTGGTACTCGATCGAGTAGGCGGCACTCGATCGAGTATGTTAGTTACTCGATCGAGTAGCCCGGTTTACGGGTAATGTTTTGTCAGGTTTTGTTAATAATGCGAGTTAATATATAAACACTTCCGTCACTTTCATAATACGCTTTTACAAACCTAATTACTTTCAAAAGAGATTTCAACCTACGTACTTCGCATTCATCGCATTATTGACAAATCCCGGAGCTTGGAAGGTCGGAATTCATCTTTCTTTACATCTTTGTGATCCTTGCGTCGAGGGTAAGATCTACGTACCGAATTTGTGATATTTAATTAAGTCTTGTTAAACCCTAATTTTGGGAATTGGGGATTTGTGTTAGTTTTGTGTGGTTAGTGATATATGTGATGTTGTGTTAGGAGGAGGATTCGTAGAGGAGGCTTTTTGATAACAGCTGTTGAGATCGTCTGACTATGTTGCTTTCCAGGTAGGGTTTCCCTACTCAGTATTAGTCCCATAATGTGTTGGTGGTGATTTGTGATTTTTGATTGTTATCATACGTGTATTGTGATGGTTGTTGGTTTTGATTGCTGATTAGTAGTTGTAATTGTTTGTATCTGTCTGTGTTCTTCGGGGTGCATCCCTGGCTGAGTGGAGTCACTTGCGGGAGTGGCTTCACGCCCATTATTCACCTTCTGTAGAACCCGCCACAGAAGGGATGTGCACATTAATGGATTTGGGTTTATCGTTCGACGGAGATGAGCGGGGCTTAGGTGGGAACGGCTGCGGTCCCCCACTGGCGGCGAGGAGTAACCTATTGCGATGGGTACTCTGGCAGGGCTACACACTTTAGTGTGTAGTCACTATTGTGGAGTTGGTGATGGAGTTCGGAGTATATCTGTGACGATTGAGCTGTGTTGTTTGTTGTATTGTTGGATTATATAAATTGTGTGATTAGTACTGACCCCGTTTATTGTTTTAAAAACTGTGGTGATCCATTTGGGGATGGTGAGCAGTTGTTGAGCAGGTATGAGTCGAGATACATGGGCTAGCTGGGATGTGTCACCTTCAGATGATAGAGTCTTCCGCTGTAGATTTAGTAGTTGTCAGACATTTTCATTTAGTTGATTAGACAGTTGTTTTGAGAACATGTAACCCGTATTTTGGGCATTTGGTTTGGATTGTATTCTTTCACTAAACTTATACTATTTAAATGTCGTTTCGTTATTGTCTTATGATTATCATTGCCTCGGGGGAACCGAGAAGGTAATATCTTTATACCTGAGTGGTCCTGGTAAGGCACTTGGAGTATGGGGGTGTTACACTAATTGTTGAGATTCGCGGGACGGACTCACCTAAGATACCTAGACTCACCGGATGCAATTTTTATATATATATATATATATATATATATATATAGAGAGAGAGAGAGAGAGAGAGAGAGAGAAGAGTTCTAATGATTCCTCCTCTCCAATTGAGTCCATAAGTCTCTCTAAGGGCCTTTGAATGGACTCAATGAATGGCTGAGATGCATTTGATTAAGGGCTATTAAAAAGAAAAGGAAAAAAATGTGGATGGTTGGATTGAGATGAATGGTTGAGATTGAAAATAACCAAAAAAAATTATCTCTAATCAAATTTCTACACACTAATTAATTTTTCTTTCTCTCTCTAGCCCCTAATTAATCAGTTTTGAATTTATATAATTTTAACATTTTACAAGTGTAAATTTGATGTTATACGAGTGTAAATGTAAAATTTTAAGAGTGTAAATTTGAATTTTTGTGACGGAAATTTTGAATTTATATAATTTTAACATTTTACAAGTGTAAATTTGATGTTTTACGAGTGTAAATGTAATATTTTTAGAGTGTAATTTTAAATTTTTTGTGACGAAAATTTTGAATTTATATAATTTTAACATTTTACGAGTGTAAATTTGAGGTTTTAGGAGTGTAAATGTAATATTTTAAGAGTGCAAATTTGTTTTTTTGTGACGAAAATTTTGAATTTATATAATTTTAACATTTTACGACTGTAAATTTGATGTTTTACAAGTGTAAATGTAAATATTTTAAGAGTGTAAATTTAATTTTTTAGGCAATTTTCTATATAAAAATTTGAATTTATATAATCTTAAGATTCTTAACATGTTACCAAGTGTAAACATGATATTTTACGAGTGTAAATGTAGTATTTTAAGTGTAAATTTGAAGGTCTACGAGTGTAAATTTGAAGGTTTAAGAGTGTAACTTTGGTCCTTTTAGTGTAACTTTGGTCCTTTACAAGTGTAACTTTGGTCTTTTACGAGTAAAACTTTAGTCTGACTACCAACAAACACCACCAACGTCGTCCTCCACCACCAACTCATATCCAAAAAAAACTATGAATGCAAATTTATATAATTTTAACGAGTGTAAATGTACAGATATACGAGTGTATATGTAAATAAATATGAGTGTAAATGTAAAGAAATATGAGTGTAACTGTAAAAAAATACGAGTGTAAATCTGAAAAATGCGTGTAAATGTAAAGAAATATGAGTGTAAATGTACAGAAATAAGAGTGTAAATGTAAAGAAATATGAGTATAATAAATATATTTATTAGATCTAAGAATAAAAATCATGATAATACGATTTTTTTTTTCAAAAATCTACTATATATTTATTAGATCTACGATTGTAAATTTAATAAAATACGAGTGTAAATCTGAAAAATGAATGTAACTTTAATAAAATATAAGTGTTTTTTTTTTTAGATTTACACTTGTAAATCTGAAAAATGAGACCACCACCACCACTGTCCTCATTCAAAAATATGAGTGTAAATGTAAATGTAAAGAAATATGAGTGTAAATGTACATAAATACGAGTGTAAATGTAAAGAAATATGAGTGTAAATGTAAAAAAAATATACGGAGTATAACAAAACCTAAATCTAGGGGAGAAAAAGATAAAAAATTTAATCTGAATAAAAATAATTAAATCTACTCAAAACAGCCCATCAACAACGATCCTATTAATCTGAGAAAAATAAAATAAAAAGAAAACCTTAAAACAACGATAATAATAAAAACGTCAAAAACAAAAAACTTTATCTGCGAAAAAGAAAAAAGAAAAAAAAAACATAAAAAAATTAAACGACCAACAATAAATACCACTGCAACAATCACCCTTATCATTACCACTGCAACAATCATTCATAAGCTTTAAGTTACAGATCTGAGTTTTTAAAAAAGCACGACCGTCATTAGTTACAGATCTGAGTTTTTTTTATTTTAAAAAAATCGAGTAGAAGGTGCAAGGGGAGTGGCGTGAGGCGTGGTGGTGGTGGGTGTGGTTGTTGGGGGTGACGGTGATGGCAGATCTGGAGTGGTGGGTGCGTGAGTCGTGCTTGCCGGAAGGGGTAGGCCGGGGTGGTGTTGGTATCGAGAGGACGTGGAGGTGTGGTGGTGTTTGTTGCGCGAGTTGGTGTTGCTATTGGTGTTGTTTTTGGGTGGTTGTGGTTGTGGTGGTAGTGGAGGTAGTGGACTGGTCGGTTATAGCAGTGGTGAAAGGAGAAAGAAATAGGCGAGGAGAGGCTGGAGAGGAGGTTGTCGGGGTGGTGGGCTGCGGTGTGCTGGTTGCGGTAGGGTTTCGTCGTGGTGGTGTGTGGTTGTGGGCGTAAGGTGGTTGGTGGTGGTAGGTTGGTGAGTGAGGAAGAGATGGGGTGGTGGCCGTGGTGGTGAGCTGGTTTGGTGGTTGGCCGTGGTGGTCGGTCGCGGATCTGGTGGAGGAAGTAATTGCGTTTTGAATTTTTTGGGTGAGATTTTTAATTTTGTTGGGTTTTGAATTATTTGGGTTTTTAGAGAGATGAGGGTAATAATATTTGTGAGATGAGAGAGAAGTGGATATGAAAATAATTGATATATAATGAATTAATTTTTAATTAGGTGGATTAGTGAGGTAGAGAGAGAGAGAGTGTCTTAAATTAACATTAATCCCTCCTTTTAGCATTAATCTTCTCTTTTTCCCTTCAATCTAAGCCCGTCATCTCATCTTTTTAAGGGTCCTAAAGAGGACTTATGGACTCAAAGAAATTAGGTGGACTCATTAGATCTCATTTATATATATATATATATATATATATATATATATATATATATATATATATATATATATATATATATATAAGGGTTCTAGTAAGGCCTTCATCTATATTGAGTCCCTAAGTCCTTATAAGGGCTTTTGGTCCAAATCTGGACTCACAACGTCCTCTGGTTTTTTTGTTTTTTTTTTTCTGATTTTTTTTTTTTTGTTTTCTTTGTCTTTTTTTTTGTTGTTTAATTGAATACCATTTACGACTAATGTTTTTTTTTGGTATTTTTAGATCTCGTTTTTTTTTTTTGTTTATTTGGGTGTTGGTTAATTAATTTTTAGTATTTCAGTTTTCTATTTCCCTTTTTTTTAAGTTCCATATTTTGTGCTAAAGTTATACAATAATTAAAATAAAATTATACTATTAACCTCTAAAGTTATACTATTTACGACTAAAGTTATACCCTTGGCATATTAAAGTTATACTATTTACGACTAAAGTCGTGGTTGTTATTTAATTTTTTCAGATTTAATATTTATTGATTATTACGATTTTTCATATTTATTTGGTTTTTATAAAATTTATATTATTTACGACTAAAGTAATACACTTAAAACATTAAAGTTATACTATTTACGACTAAAGTTATACACTTAAAACATTAAAGTTATACTATTTACGTCAAAAGTTATACCCTTAAAGCATTAAAGTTACACTATTTACAACTAAAGTTATACCTTTCAAACATTAAACTTATACTATTTACGACAAAAGTTATATTCTTCAAAAATTAAAGTTATACAATTTATACTATTTTGTTATGTGTTGTTATTTACTTATTTTATATTTTTTTATTTCAAATATGTCTTATATTACATTTTGATATTTAGATAATGGCATTTTTTTTTTCAGATCTATTATTGTTGGTTTAAAGTTAGTATTGGTGGTTTTTAGGATTTCGGTTATATATTGGACTAAAGTTATACGATTTTGGACTAAAGTTATACAAAAATGGACTAAAGTTATACAAATAAAGACTAAAGTTATACAAAAATGGACTAAAGTTATACAAAAATGGACTAAAGTTATACAAAAATGGACTAAAGTTATACAAAAATGGACTAAAGTTATATAAAAATTGACTAAAGTTATACAAAAATGGACTAAAGTTATACAAAAATTGGACTAAATTTATACAAAAAATTGACTAAAGTTATACAAAAATTACACACATTCCTACTGGAGTTATACATTCATTGAGTAGAAGTTACTCATATCGTTACTAGAGTTATACATTTACTGAGTATAAGTTATACATTTACTGAGTGGAGTTATACGTTTAGTCCATATTTGTATAATTTTAGTCCATTGTTGTATAACTTTAGTCCATATTTGTATAACTTTAGTCCATATTTGTATAACTTTAGTCCATTTTTGTATAACTTTAGTCCATATTTGTATAACTTTAGTCCATTTTTGTATAACTTTAGTCCATTCTTTGTATAACTTTAGTCCACCAAACTACCAGCACAAAACGAGATAATAAAGTTATTTTTTCAAAAGATTAAAATTAACTTATTATATGAGATTTATTTTACACAAAATCTTAAGAAAAAAAATGTAAAAAAAAGCGAGAATTGAGAAAATAGATAAAAAGACAAGAATAAACAAAATAAAAGACAACAAAAATAACAAATGAAAAAAACACAACAAAAATAACGAATGAAAAAAACAACTCAAAACATAAAAAATAACATCAAAACGAAAAAAAAAAATCGCTACGGCGGCGGTGGTTGTGAGACGGTGGGTCGTGGCGGTGGGTGGTGTCGGGTGGGGTGGTGGTGTAGAGGAAGAGAACTTTTTTATTTGTTTGGATTTTTGAATTTTTGGGTTTTTGATTTTTTTGGGTGTTTTGGGTTTTTTTATTTATTTGGATTTTTGAGTTTTTTTATTTATTTGGATTTTTAGGTTTTTTTTATTTATTTGGGTTTTTTTTTAGAGTTTGAGAGAAGAGAGAAATGAAATGTGTAAGATGAGAGAGAAATGGATGAGTGAAAAACAAATATATAGTAAATTAGTGATTAATTAGAGTGGATTAGTGAAGGAGGAGAGAGATGGTGAGATTAGCTATTAAACACACTTTTTTGGGGTTGATCTTGACCATCCATTTTCACCATCCAATGGCCCTTAATAGAACTTATGCACTCAATACATATACATGGCCTTAGTTGATCTCTATATATATATATATATATATATATATATATATATATATATATATATATATATATATATATATATATATATATATAAATTATATCCAGGTGAGTCTAGGTATCTTAGGTGATTCATGGGACGGACTCACCTAAGATACCTAGACTCACCTGATACAATTTTATATATATATATATATATATATATATATATATATATATATATATATAGAGAGAGAGAGAGAGAGAGAGAGAGAGAGAGAGAGAGAGAGAGAGAGAGAGAGAGAGAGAGAGAGAGAGAGAGAGTGAGAGAAGGGTTCTAGTAAGGCCCTTATATCTTATGAGTTCCTAAGTCCTTATAAGGGCTTTTGGATGGAAGGGATGAGATTACATCTCATTGAAGGGTCACAAATCTTCCTATCTAATCTCCCTCACTAATCATGTATAACTCCTTCCTAATTTGTATAACTCCTCCTTCATTCTAATTCTCCAACTCACTCAGTCATTATTCATTCTCTCACACTTCTCTCATCCCTCTTTCTCTCTCATTTTCCTACTCACTGCATACCTTTCATTCTCTCCCAAAACAAAATAAAACCCAAAAACCAAAACAAAAAAATCCTAAAAACCAAATCACAAATTCAAAAAAAAAAAAGACCATCGTCTTCTTCCTCCCGCCGGTAACAACCTCACCACCACAACCCAGCAACCACCTCGGCAACCTCACCCAACAACCCCTGCCCCCTAGCCGACAACTCCACTACCCCGACAACCCCTACCCACTGCCTATCACATTCCCCGACAACCTCACCCAGCAACACCCTTCTTCACCATTCCGCCTGCACCGACACCACAACCCGACAACCCTCCTCTCCACGACCACCCTCCTCTCAACCATCTACCCAAAAACCCCTCGTCGTCACCACCCAACCACCGCTGCGACCAGCCCTTCACCACCCCGACACACCACCACCATCCTCCTGCCGCCCTTACCGAACCGACGACAACCACCATTCACGCGCCACATCCGTCCTCGATCTGACGTTTTTCTTCAGTTTTTTCGTTGTTTTTTGTTCACACGTCACCTCCTGCCGCACTGTTTTTTTGTTTTGGTTTTGTTTTTTTTTTTGTTTTGTTGTTTCTTCAATTTTTCATTGTTTTGTTGTTTTTGTTTTTGTTCCCAGGTCTGACGTTGTTTCTTCAATTTTTTTTGTTTTGGTTTTGTTTTTTTTGTTTTGTCTTTTTTTTTTTTCATTTTTTATTTTTTCAGATTTAGTATTGTTGGTTTAATGGTGGTATTGTTGGTTTTTTTTAAGATTCTAATTTTAAAGTTTAGACGGTTTTTTTTTTTGCAATATTATTGTTGATTATTTTTTTTTTTGCAATATTATTGTTGATTGGAGTATTTTTTTTTTTTTTGCAATTTTCAGTGTCACTACTTTCAATCTAGAATTGATTTTTAGTATTTTGGGTTTTTTATTTCTCTTTTTTTTTTTTCAGATCTATTATTGTTGGTTTAAAGTTAGTATTGGTGGTTTTTAGGATTTCGGTTATATATTGGACTAAAGTTATACACTGCGTGCATTAAAGTTATACACACGATATATAATTTTTTTTTTTGTTATTGTTATTAGGTTTTTTGTTTATATTTGGTTTTTTTGTTCGATTTACGGGTTTTTTTGATAGATTAACGGGTTTTTGTTATTATGTGTTTTTTTGGTTTTTGTTAACATTAAAGTTATACTATTTACGACTAAAGTTATACCCTTAAAACATTAAAGTTATACTATTTACGACTAAAGTTATACACTTTTTACATTAAAGTTACACTATTAACATCTAAAGTTATACATTGTATAAATTGAAGTTATACAACCATTCAAGTTTGTTTTGTTGGTTTTTTTGTTTGGTTTGGTTTTGGTTTTTTTTTTGTTATTTGATTTTTTTTTTTGTTATTTGTTTTTTTTTTTTACTTATTGGTTAATTTTTTATTATTGTTATTGAAGTTTTTTTTTATTGTACTTTTTTGACTTATTGGTTTTTTTAATATCATCTTCTTATGTGTTGTTTCAAATCTGAATTTATAGTTCTAAAGTTATACAATTTTGAACTAAAGTTATACAAATTTGGTCTAAAGTTATACAAAAAATGACTGAAGTTATACTCTTATGGAATAAAGTTATGCAATTTTGGACTAAAATTACACAAATTTGGACTGAAGTTACACAAATAAGGACTAAAGTTATACAAATAAGGATTAAAGTTATACAAATAAGGACTAAAGTTATAAAAAAAACTGACTAAAGTTATACAAATAAGGACTAAAATTATACAAAAACTGACTAAAGTTGTTTAAAAATGGGCTAAAGTTATACAAAAATGGACTAAAGTTATACAAAAATGGACTAAAGTTATACAAAAAATGACTAAAGTTATACAAAAATGGACTAAAATTATACAAAAATAGACTAAAGTTATACAAAAATGGACTAAAGTTATACAAATATGGACTAAAGTTATACAAAAATTGGATTAAAGTTATACAAATATGGACTAAAGTTATACAAAAATTGGATTAAAGTTATACAAAAAAATGACTAAAGTTATACAAAAATTACACACATTCCTATTGGAGTTATACATTCATTGAGTAGAAGTTACTCATATCGTTACTAGAGTTATACATTTACTGAGTATAAGTTATACATTTACTGAGTGGAGTTATACGTTTAGTCCATATTTGTATAACTTTAGTCCATTTTTGTATAACTTTAGTCCATATTTGTATAACTTTAGTCCATATTTGTATAACTTTAATCCATATTTGTATAACTTTAGTCCATTTTTGTATAACTTTAGTTCATTTTTGTATAACTTTAGTCCAATTTTGTATAACTTTAGTCCATATTTCTATAACTTTAGTCCATATTTGTATAACTTTAATCCATTTTTGTATAACTTTAGTCCATTTTTGTATAACTTTAGTCCATTTTTGTATAACTTTAGTTCATTCTTTGTATAAATTTAGACCACCAAACTACCACCACAAAACGAGATAATAAAGTTATTTTTTCAAAATATTAAAATTAACTTATTATATGAGATTTATTTTACCCAAAATCTTAAGAAAAAAATGTAAAAAAAGCGAGAAATCAGAAAATAGATAAAAAGACAAGAATAAAAAAAATAAAAGACAACAAAAATAACGAATGAAAAAAACACAAGAAAAATAACGAATGAAAAAAACAACTCAAAACATAAAAAATAACACCAAAAAGAAAAGAAATAAAAAAAAACCTTTCGGCGGCGGTGGTGGTTGTGAGACGGTGGGTCGTGGCGGTGGGTGGTGTCGGGTGGGGTGGTGGTGTAGAGGAAGAGAACTTTTTTATTTGTTTGGATTTTTGATTTTTTTGGGTGTTTTGGGTTTTTTTTATTTATTTGGATTTTTGGGTTTTTTATTTATTTGGATTTTTTGGGTTTTTTTTTGAGAGTTTGAGAGAAGAGAGAAGTGAAATGTGTAAGATGAAAGAGAAATGGATGAGTGGAAAACAAATATATAGTAAATTAGTGATTAATTAGAGTGGATTAGTGAAGGAGGAGAGAGATGGTGAGATTAGCTATTAAACACACTTTTTTGGGGTTGATCTTTGCCATCCATTTTCACCATCCAATGGCCCTTAATAGAACTTATGGACTCAATACATATATATGGCCTTAGTTGATCTTTTCTCTCTCTCTCTCTCTCTCTCTCTCTCTCTCTCTCTCTCTCTCTCTCTCTCTCTCTCTCTCTCTCTCTCTCTCTCTCTCTCTCTCTCTCTCTCTCTCTCTATATATATATATATATATATATATATATATATATATATATATATATATATATATATATATATATATATATATATATATATATATATATATATATATATATATATAACTTATCCAACAAATACCATCATCCTCACGCACTTTCCCGTCGGTGAGTCGATTTTGGCGACGTGTTCGTCGGAGTTATTGCATATTACTTCTTTTATATTTTTTCCTCTCTTGTTCTCTTCTTTATATTCGCCTATTTCCTTCATCGCCGGCGATGAAACCCCTAATTTAACCGCGGCGGCGTTGTTCTTTGATGGAGGTTAATGGAAGAAGGATCGTTGACTGTATGTTAGTGAGGGGTGGTAGCGATGGTCGTGAGACGGACTTGTGCGCCGTGGTGGTGGTTGTTGTGGAGGTGAACGTGTGGTGGTGGGTCGTGGGTGGTGGTTGTTGGGGAGGTGAAGGGGTGGTCGTGGGTCGTGGGTGGTTGCCATCGACGATTAGTGTCACTGACTATAGTTTTAAGCCTTCTTTTTACTGTTTTTGTTGTATATTTTGCGTGATATTATTCAGTATAAGCAGTGATATTGTTTCGTGTAGTGTTTGATATTCTTGTGTATATTTGTGATACATAAGTGGACTTTCGGGGACTCAGTATTTAGGTGACTCACCTAGGATCTCTCTCTCTCTCTCTCTATATATATATATATATATATATATATATATATATATATATATATATATATATATATATATATATATATATATATATATATATAGGTAGGATCCGGTGAGAACGAACATTCGGTGAGAACGGTGAGAACGAACTATGCAATCCACAATTAACAAATAACACTACCATCCCACTGATAACCTCACGACACCAACAAAATCCATATTAACAACACACTAACCCAAACCCAAAACCCATTCATCCCACCACCAGAATCTGGCGACCACCATACTCATCGCCGACACTGATTCCGTCACCCACCGTCGTTGACTAGACACTGGTGGAGTACTGCGCATCCCATGTCGCCCTTATTCTGCATCCCAAATATCCTGCTGCCGGAGCTCTGACGGCGTCACACTAGCGCACCACCGTCGTACCCCTACCGGCAAACTACCTAGAAGACGCCTGCGATGCCTCATGTGCACACTCCAGTTGTTCCCATCTTTTTTAAATTTCAAGTATCTACTCTAATATTTGATGTATCTAGTCACTGTTTTAATGTATCCAACATAGATACAATTTTTTTTTTATTAGATACATTAAAATTGATCTGAGATACATCAATAAGCAAACCAGATACAATAAATTCGTTTACCTCCAATCACCTTACCACGTCGGCGAGGAACCGGACAAATGTCGGTGCACCCATTTAATCTGCCATTTCCGCACACCTCGAAACCCAACCTCTCCAATCCCCATTCTTCATCTAATTTTGCCTATTGACAACCAGATTAGGACCAACGACTTTTATTTATGTTTTTCGGCATTAGAATATCCGATTTTGTCACTGACTTTTTAGGTTTATTTTCTGGCAATTAATATCTGCGGGACTCGACGAAGGTAAGGAGTTTAGCACTGGATAAGAGTAAATAAGCGAGGAGGATGGTGGATATAGGGTGGTCGAGAAGGCGGATTTCAAAATCAGATGGAGGAGAATCGGGATATGGGATTTGAGAAATGCGAAACGTTGAAGCTTCGTTGGGTTCAATGGTGTCGTCAGAGTGCACCGGCGTCGGGGAAGCTAGCCGGTGGTTCGTTGAGGTTGTTGGTGATCGACGGCGCCGACAACTGTAATGGTGGTGATGGGGAAGCTGAAGGGTGGTTAATGTTTTAGAAAGAAGGGAAAGTTTGGGTAGGATAAGAATGACACTAATTTTTGGGGATAAAATTACGAGAAGATAAAGGGTAGTTAACTTGACTAATTAGTTCGTTCTCACCGTTCTCACCGAGTGATCGTTCTCACCGGATCCTAAAATATATATATATATATATATATATATATATATATATATATATATATATATATATATATATATATATATATATATATATATCTTCTAACATAACCGCTGACATGACATCTTATAGGTAAAGCAATGATTAGATGGCAAGTATATAATCGATCTCCATATATTGCATTCAAGATTCTCCCATAGACCACAGTCTTCCATTTATATTATTCATGTATTATCTCTACCATTTATAAAATAAAAATGTACAATTTTACATTCGTATTCCTTCCTATTCCTATATTATCATCTTTATTATTATATGTACCAAAAACTCATCTATAATATTATGGTAAAAAAATTCACTACAAAAACATATAAATACATGCCAATAGAAAATACATTTCTACACACTACCAAGCAAATCGTACGGAACTAATATTTAAGCAGAAGAATGGCCCAAAAAAACACCCTCACCAGATCCATGGCTTAAAAACCCACCTCTATGACATCCACCATAGCAGATAGACCTGTCAAACGGGTTGGGTCATACAAGTCGGGTCACTGGTTGGATTAGGGTCAGAATAAAAGTTAAAAAATGTTAATGACGTCTTTTATTTTACCATTTTTAAGCCGAAAAACGTACTTTTTAAAATTAAACATATTTAATATTAATAATATACTCCTAATTATATTAATTACATGTCGTAACTATATTAAATGATTATAAAAATAAATTTATTTTATTATTAAATGATGGAGTATAAAAGTTATATAAAATTAATTTTAAAATTTGTTTTTTATTTAAAATATTAAAAAGATTTTTTTATTATTTCAAATAAAATATAAAAATGTCAATATTTTAATACTATTATTGATTTATCTTTGACCCATCGAACGAATCTGGTCCGGTTTTTACCCTAAAATAATGGCTTATTTCGGGTCGCGGGTCAAAATTTACGGGTCCTTGACGGGCTTGACCATTAAATACGGAGTGGGGTCGGGTTTACGGGTCAGGTCAAGCTTTGACAGGTTTAAATGCACATAATAATGCAATGAGAAGTCCCACATAGATACATACCATTCATGACAATTATTATATTTAAAAAAATAAATTGTGCGATTGTTAATAATATTGAATATGGAGTTTTTTCATAAAGTTATAACTATCCATCTGATTTAAATAAAAAGTATTATATTACACATATCCAACAACTCTAATTCGTAACTCTTACATCTCCAATGATTATTTATATAAATGATAATGACATACTAATTTTTGACATTTATACAAACATGTTCTATATAAACAAATTAAATTATAATCTAGTGAATTTCACGGGCCTGCTTTTAGAATTTTAGATGCATATGGACATATGGTATTAAGATTGTACACATAACCATTCTAATCTGTTCCATTTTATATTTATAAGAATTATTTTAGCGATTATAATTATCTTTTTAGTGGTAACATATATTAGCTAATTCTATTCATCTGAATACAAAACAGCCCGTGAAATTCACTGGTTTTAAACTAGTCATCATATCATCATATCATATACTTTTTTTAATGCAATAGCCAATCCCGCTGATGTGGCATCTCAATTTTTAATCTCAGGTTGATGTGGCGAGAAACAAAAGGCGATATAGAAACTAAAAAAAAGAAAAAAAAAAGTTCTAAGTAAACTAACTGAGAAGAAAACGGAAGATATGGCATATTCAATAGAATATTCCATATTCAATTGATACAGAAATTATGGAGATTCATATTATGTTATCTTTGGAATTTTTTTTCCATAAAAACAGAATAATTGACTAAAAATATGATAGAGAACAAAATTTTCGCATGTATTATCGTTTAGATTAGATTAGATTATTCTCGAGAAATGCCCTACAAAAATCAATATAAATATACATTGTAATCAACTTTCAGTCAATCACAATTCATGAAAACTTAACACAGTCCTCTTATAAATCACCAGTTGAAAATAATAATTGGGGATTACCAAGTTGTGATTTTTGCATCATCTACACCCGTTTACAAATTTATAAAAAAAAAAAAAACTGTTGAAACCACCTTGAAAATCAAGCTACTATCACCTAGGAACAATTGAGCGGCGAAGACACACCCAATTGATGCTCGAGCTTTTGATAATAGTGTAATACTCCGCGGCAATCATTACTCCCTCTGATGTAGTTACATTCATGAATTTGTCAATTAACAATATCAGTGGTGGACAAAAAGAGCACAAATTGATTTCTGTTTATTATCTCAAGTGTTGTTCCTATATTTGTCTATCTCTTTGTTGTTATTTCGTTTGGCTTATTTTTCCTAATTTTTCTTAATATTAGAGCAGACGAGATTGAGTCAGGTCATAATCGGATCGGATGTCAAGGGATTAAGTCTTTATTCAAAACATTGGATATAATACGAATAATTTTTTTTAAAAAGTAATAAATAATTTTTTTTGTATAACTACGATATAATATTAATTTATTGACGTCAAATGGGTGACACTCATGTACAAAAAGACACCCTAGATGTGACGCCTAGGTACATTCAGGTCATTTCGGGTTCCAATGTTGGGTTTCTGTCATCAATGTACGGGTTGAAATCGGTTCAGGTGTTTATCGGTTCGGATTAAAACAGTTCAGGTTGAAACAGTTCAGGTTCATTCGATTTTGGGTATATTTCGGATATTACAAATTCGGTTCGATTTCGAATCAATTCAGGTCGATTCAGGTTTCGGGGTGAAGTTCAATTATACCTTTCGGGTGTACGATCAGGTGTCGATTCAGGTATTTTCGATCGGTTTTTCGGGTTCGGTATACTTTTGCCGGTCTAGTTTGCGCATTTGTCGTTGCACATTTCATTTCGTAAATATCTTTACTTACAATAAAAATTATAAAATTTTAACTTCTTAACAAGAATCCTCATGATTATAATTTATGTTATGTATTGAAAGTTGAAACTAGTTTAAAGATTCTCTTTCTTTATGAATAATGCTCAAAACGCAACTGATACAATTGACAGGACAGAAGGAGTACGAAGTACTTCGTATATACTTCCTCCATTCAACTCCACTCTACCTATTTCACTTTTGTACACTATTCACAATTTTGTATTCAATTTCGATTTTCTCTCGATACGTAAGTGGAAATATATTCATGTGGGATCTTGTTTGATTCATCTTTACGAGTACATTAAAAATATATAACTTTTATAATTTTTTCAAATACGTAGTTAGAGGAAGTACAATTAGACGCACCAGGTATTGCGAAGATTCTGTCCCAGTGTCAATTAATTAACCCAAACATTGTTCTCTAGTTATCCCTAACCCTATCAAAAGTCCACAACATCGATCAATCTCTATGTTTACTCACCTATGAATTTTTCCGAATTTTTTTTAATCTACCAAATATTATTCTAATTTTAAAATGGGAGACAAAGTGTTTTATAATCGATGCTTGGATTGTATTTCTTGAAAAAATCATGAGTTACGGTGAAGATAAGAACGTAAACTGTGCAACCTTTTTCAGTTAAGTGTCTGAACTATGGAAATTTTCAAATAAGGACTGTAGAGTCTACTTTCATCTAATTTTCCGCACTAAGTCTTGCTCACAACCGTTGAATTTGTAAGTTACAACGAAGGGGTGAAAAGCATCATTATCCCTTAAAAAGTGTTGATTTTTATGAATTTATACCTTCCGTGTAAATTATTCTTATTTACAATGGTTTTAAATATGAATATGTGAATTTTCTGTTTGACACGAATATGGAGTGCAATAAAACTGACATAACATTTCGACAAAGTACAGGGAATGGACTCCATTTAACACAATCAAAGGCTCCACGCTCACCGGAATTTATTGACATTCGTGTACAAATTTCCGGCATAGAGCGGCAGAGCACGTTGTCATCGCGAGGAATTTGATTTAAGTGCTGAAAGGCTCACATAATTAGTAAAATAGCCTCCCCATTTTACCTTAGGTGCTATCAGCACAACAAGGCACCACCAAGACTAGAAGATATAAGAACAGTCGAACAGACAGTACAATATTGAACAATCAATATACAATGCCAGTTAGGATACAACAATCAATTTAGTTTTCTGAAACTATTATTTAAGACCGTTTAAGTTATTATTACGAGACACTCAAAACAATTTAAACAAGGGTTATTTAATGACAATAATCCATCATTAGCTCCCCCTTCCCCATTTAATCCATCCTATTGATTATCCCATAATAATCTTATCTTTACTATCATTTAACATATTTTACACCAGCCCTCATGTTGACTTGTTGTAACCGATAAAGCTCACTAATTTGCAGGTTTCTTCTATTTTTTACCCTTTCCTTCTTGTTTCATCTTTCATCTTTGCTTCTTTTTGCATCTTTCTGGTTCTTCCCTTCTTCTCTCATCTTTTTGATAATATTTTCCCCCTTGATTTATCTGATCTCCATTTTTTTTGCATCTTTTTGGGTAAGCTTTAAGAAATTCAATGGTGGGTTCCTTTTTTTTCTTCTTTTACCCCGAATTTATGACCTTACTTTCATTTCTTCTTCACCCTTCTTCAATTACAATTCTCAATTAATCAATAAAACACATTAACCATTTACTCCCTCCCTTAACTCCTCAAGTCCTCTATAACCAACCACCAACATCCACACCAACACCAAAACCAACAAGTTGCGTCATTTTCTTAAATCTGACAACATTAGATCTCGAATTTCCACTCAGCGGCGGTGATGGCGTTCACCAATCTTCCTTTCATGATATGCGGCGGCGATTTCGAGGAGTTTGTGATGGTGGTGCGTGCGGAATTCTTTGCGCGTGAACTCCTGCTAACACGGCGGTTGTTCGGCGATTTTCGCAGCGGAGGAGGTGGCAGAGGGTTTTGGAGGCGCTGGTTTGAGTTTAACGGCGTAGGAGACGGGTTGGGGATAGTATTTTAGGGTTTTCGTCGGGAAAAAAGCGGCGGAGGAAGAGGTAAGTTGGTGGGCAACGGTGGAGGTGGGAGAGGGTGAGGGAGAGGACATGGCGACGGGTTAGTGCCACCATTGATGATGACATGGTTTGATCTGAAGGTCTATGGATCTTAGTTTTTTTTTAATTAAAGGACTAAAATGAAAGGGGTGACCTGTGTAACAGGTTGCCCTTCCAGTGTATCAAAATAAGTTAAATGGTAGTAAAGATAAGATTAATATGGGATAATTAATAGGATGGATTAAATGGGGAAGGAGAGGCTTAGGATGGATTATTGTCATTAAATAACCTTTTAAACAATGGTAACATGAAAATGAGTTGTGTAAAATATGTTCAATGTAAAACTCGTCTTATTATTTTGATTAACTTGACTTATGAATACATGTACAATCATATGAGTATATATAGTACTCTTTGTAAACCGACTTATAGTTAGAATAACAACTTCTAACTAACTACATAACAAACTACTATTTTGTCTTGTAGTGTAACAAACTCTTAACTAACTCCTATAATCTAACATCCTCTCCTCAAGGTGGAATGGATGGAAAAGACAAACCAAGCTTGCGAGAAATAAACACATGCTATTCAAATCCCAATGGTTTGGTCATCAAATCAACTAGTTGGAGACCAGTCTTGACATGTTTGGTTGCGAGAAAACCCTCTTGTTGCTTATCTCTAACAAAGTGACAATCAATATTTAGGTGTTTAGTTCGCTCATGGAACACAGGATTCTGTGATATGTGTTCAGCCGCCTTATTATCACATAGCAAAGAAGTAGGTGTAGGTAGTTGCACCCTCATATCTTGCAGCAAATTAGCTAATCAGACCATCACTGATATATAGTATAAGACATACTGCGATACTCAGACTCGGCTGAACTTTTGCTAACCGTGATCTGTTTCTTGGTCTTCCAGGAAACTAATGATTTGCCAAGAAAGATGCAATAACCACTCAATGACCTACAGGTAAAAGGACATTGGCCCCACTCTACATCTTAATAGGCTGTTAGCTGCAGATCAGATGCAGAGCTGTAAAATAACCCTGTATCCAGAGTGGTCTTTAGATACCTGACTGCATGCATAGCTGCCTGTAAATGAGGCTTTCGTGGCTGATGAATAAACTGACTAAGGTGTTGCACGGTGTAAGATATGTTTGGCCTTGACATATTCAAGTACAACAGTCTGCCAATAAGTCATCTATAAACCTCTGGTTGATCAAGTGTGACACTCCCATACTCCAAGTGCCTTACCAGGACCACTTAAGGTATGCGAACGTCACCATCCCGGTTACTCGAGCCAATGATAATCAAATGACAATAAGGAAACGTACTTAAATAGTAATAAAGTTTAAGTGATACAAGCCAAACTCCAAAACTTGTTAAAAGGAAATACAAAGGTTCTGAAAACTGTCAACTACTAAACAACTACAAATGTTCGACACAGCGGAAGACTCCTAAACTGCAACGTGGTGACTCATCCCAGCTATCCCATGCGCATCGTCTCATACCTGCTCAATAACTGCTCACCACCTCCGAATGGATCACCACAATTTTTAAAACATTTAAACGGAGTCAGTACTGATTACACAAAAACAATAGCCATAATGAAACAGTAACACAAACAGCTCAATCAGCTCAAACCAAACTCCACAACTCCATCTCCAACTCCACACAACTGACTACACACTAAAGTGTGTAGCCCTACCAGAGTACTCATCGCAACAAGTACTCCTCGCCGCCAGTGGGGGACCGCAGCCGTTCCCACCTAAGCCCCACTCATCTCCATCGAGCGATAAACCCAAGTTCATTAATTTGCACATTGCCCTTGTGACGGGAACTAAAGGGGCGAATCAAGGGCGTGAAGCCACTCCCGCAAGTGACTCCATTCAGCCAGGGACGCACCCCAAAGATCACAGACAGTTACACAACCAATCAACAATATACTGTCAACATCACCAAAACCAATCCAACATTATAATTAATCAACAATCACAACAACAATCACCAACAAATTATGTAGCCAATACTGAGTAGGGAAACCCTACCTGGAAAGCAAACACCACAGACGGTCTTAGCAGCTAATCAGAATCTTTCCTCAACGAAACCTCCTCCTATAACATATGTACATACAATTACTACCACGTTCATACAAATCACCCAAAACCCCCAATATCACCCAATTAGGGTTTCAACCAACTTTAACAAAATATTATAAAAATTATATAAAAAGCTGACCCTCGACACAACGATCGCAACGGCGTAAAGAACAACGTAATCCGACACTCCTAGCCTTGGGATTTGTTAACAATGCGGCGAAAGCGAACAACGTAACTTAATCTTCTCTTTGAAAGGTTTTTTAGTGTAAAAAGTGTTTAAGGAAAAGTGACGAAAGGTTTATATACTAATCCGGCATTATTAACAAAACCCGTCAATGTCACCCGTAAAAACTGTGGACATGGGGCCACGGGGGCGCTTGGGAAACAAGCGTTTGCATTTGTGGAGTCGCCACCAATTTATTGTGGAAAATTGGAAACCGTTCGAATACCTCGTGCCATGTCAAGACACAAAGTAGTGACATAGACACCAAGAACTCGTTACCCTTAGCATTCTATGTCTAGAATGACTCTCGTGGATGCCAATGAACACGGATGTTCACAGAGATCTGGAGTAAGGGGTGAGGGTACGTATTAGGAAGTTCTTTTGATCGAACACCTAATCCCGCCCGCCTCGATAGCGGCATCTACTAATGATTAGGGAAGTTATCTATACTCGATATATTGTCGATTATATGCATGCAATGCAACATCCAAGTTTTAATCCTAACATGTGAGAATTAACTAAGTCGGTGAACAATTAACTAGCAAACAATTTGGTCAAAGTAGAGATTTAAGGTTAATTACATGTGGAGACATACAAATGATACAAGAAACAATGATAAATACAATAAATAAAAATTACAATAATGAAAAATCACAATAATTACATTGGATTCATTGATTTATGTCGAAAATACCTTTAAAACGGATAATTTAAGAAAAAGAATAAAAGAAAGAATTAGCGAACAGGAATTAGGCGATAATACGATTAATAGTTAATTATACGTAAGCTAATTAAACTAGGTCAAGGCAGAACGGAAGTTCAGGGGCAGAAATCATCCTGGAACAGGCGCAGCAGGACTGCGCCCTTTGGAAGAGGCGCAGCAGACGCTGCGTCTGTTCCAAGGGTGAGTTCTGGCTGTGAAGCCGGAACTGCAAATTGTTAATATTAATTGGTGGATTTAATGATTGATTACGATATTTACTCGGAAGGAAGTGATTTAATGCATTAATTACATATGAATGAGTCATAAAAGCAATAAAACATGGATGAGGCGGAATTAAGATGAATTATTTACAAGAATGAACGATTGATTAATGATATGGGTAAACAAAATAGGCTAAACATAACGAATTAATGAAGAATATGACAATAGACAGATGGAAATATATCAAAGATCGAATTCCAGAAACCCGATATGAAAGAATCGAATTTCTATAACCCGGATTGATTTTAATGACGAAAACCCGCAAATATGAGATTATAAGGGATTTAAGTCGGATTTTAATGATAGATTATATACTAATGAATGATAAATAATGCACATCTGAAATTATTATGTTATTATACTAAAGAATTAAAGAAAACAAACGAAAACGAATAAAGAAGACGAATTACAGAGGACGAAGGAAGAAGAAAGGAAGCAGGAACTGCGGCAGCCTCACGAAGAGGCGCAGCAAGCACTGCGCTCCTTCGAAGAGGCGCAGCAGTTGCTGCGTCCTTTCTCGACGGTTATCTTATGGTAATCCGTAAAAAGGGTTTAAAACGTAGTTTTAGAAATCGGTTTTAACAAGTATTTTCGACATAAACCTTACATTAGTGATACAAAAAGTAAAGAACAATAAATAAAGAAGGATTTACACCCTCAGACTTACATGTTTGACGAAACGAGATGAACTAAGTTTACGATTAGCGATGCTCGACTCGAATGTAACGAAAGTGCCCTCGTAAGAGGAAAACGATTAAGATTAATTGAGTTGATTAGTTGTGGAGTTGCTCAAATTGGTCGGTCATGCAAACGAGGCTGGTACTCAGAAGGATCCGAGCTTACGTGGTCGAATGTTCAAGCACGTAGACGCCAAAAAGTAAGAACGTGGTCTAGAATGCAAAGGGAGAAGAGAAGGGCGGACACTCGCATGAGAAATATGAGTAGCGAAGGCTCTTATTTATACTAATCACGTGAAGGAATAGGGTTTTCGGAGAGGCTTTGGAAGTGAATCTGGAAAAGATACGAAAAATACGCAGAAAAGGACCTGGGAAGAGGCGCAGCAGTCACTGCGTCTCTTGGAAGAGGTGCAGCACCTGCTGCGTCTCTTGGAAGAGGCGCAGCACCTGCTGCGTCTGTTCCCAGGTGGTTTCCTCCTGCGGAAGAAAGATTTCCATGTTTAATTTATGGAATAACGGTATAATTCTATTTTCCTTAATACTTTGTATGAATATTACGGGAAATTGTTTACCAAAGATTAAAGATTGTGAAAGATTTATAAAATATGGAATAGAAATATCCGGAACATTCCAGAACATTCTGACTCGGGATTTAGCGGTTATAAGAAAATGAAGACGGTTCTAGGCCCGGACTCCAAATGTACTCTAATTACTATCAAAACGACCATATCGACGCGTAGATGACAACTAAGAGGTAGACATCAGTGTTTGAGCAATCACTTGACGATAAACTTATAAACTGTCACAAATCGTTCCGCGTACCAAACATGCGGCCCAATCATCACCGGGTGGTTTGCGAGGGGTGCAGAAATGAGGTATCTACAGAGCCCCCACTTTGACTGAGGCTTGGACAAGGCGAAAGTCAAAGTATAGCCATCAGGTCAATCGAAGATTACAACCTGACGACTATGGCGACGCGAGGCGGCTCAAGGGGTCTGAACCAAGGACCTGTCGTCGAGAACATTTTAGAGTCTGTCGACTTCCGGGGAGGGTCGTTTAAAGTCCATTAGACTATGTAAGGAGGCTCGCCAGCCATAAGAAGAGATCATACCTGAGACTTCTTCTCGAGATGCTTCCGGAGGTGCATAGGAGCTAAGGGTGAGCGTAGGAGCTAAGGGTAAGACCTAAAAGATAAGTAAGGATTGGTGCTAGGGTGTGGGGCCCTAAAGGAAAGCATCAATGGAAAGGAGGCCCGAACACAAGTTCAAACTAAGGGGTAACTAAGGCTCGAGTGTAGGAACTCTACGGGTTTGGGAACTTCGGGAGAACGACACCTTTATCGCACTCCGCAGGGAAACAAGAAATATTGCGAGTAGCAGGAAACAGGCGGGAACAGCTGGGAGAAATCTGCTTGGGGTTGTCTTCAAACAAACTTCGGAGGAACTTGAGAGGGACGATTGCATGTCGTGAACTCTGGTGTTGGGGAATCTTGCCAGGAATTTATCTCCATGTCTCGAGAGGGATTGTCGATCCACTTACTCTCGCTGGGAACATAATCGGGAACTTATCTCCATGTCTCGAGAAGGATTGTCTGTCCGCTTACTCTCGCTGGGGGAATATAATGAAGGCGTGTCGAAACACCTGTGAAGGAATACCTGCTCGTTGTGACAAGCAAAGTCTTGGAAGCGATAAATAACGTATAATAGTCTACAGTCAGCTTAGAAAGGCGGATCTGAACGAAAGATAATCGTCAAACGGACCGAAAAGATAAAACGGCATCGAGGAAGAGGCGCACCAAAGATGGGCCCACAAATAACGAACTCATAACGAATTTTTGAAAACTCGTATGAAGGGAACTCAGGAAGAGGCGCAGCAAGAGCTGCGTCTCTTGGAAGGGGCGCAGCACCTGCTGCGTCTATTCCCGGAGGTGTCTTTCCTGCGTAAAAACGCGATAAACAGAGGGACTCAATTCATTATTTCGAAATACAAATTTATCCATTTCTCTCTCAAATCTTAACCATTTCCGCCAAAACTTGATCCAAAAGCTTACATTCACCATGACTAATCGAGGTCTGTATGTCATTCTTGCATTAATGTTCTATAATAGATGAATTTGATCGACAAAATTTAGGGTTTTCAACCCTAAAATGTCGAAAATTTGGGGCTTTTCCCCCAAATGATTTTGCCTTGTAAAATTGACCTTTTAAATGGATAATTGGTAATATAAGCATTATAATCATGTATTTGTTTCGAATTTTCGTTGAGTTTTGAGCATTTGAGTGAAATTGAGACGGTTTCACAGCTAAACCGTAAATTGCTTCGAAAACAGCCTTAGGATTGCCCATTTGTGATGAAACTTGATATTTGGGATCCTTGGATGATGGGTAAACTTTCTACCATCTCGGAATTTTGGTTTGTGACGGCTTTTTCAGGACACTTTTCTAGGGCATAATTGTCGTTATAACGAAATGCTGCCGAAATTTCGACTCGAACCCGAGACTAGGCTTCAACTTAGGCTTGCCTTGACTCTAATTACCACATGAGTAATCGGGTTTGTGAGAATACGGCCAAAGATGGCGAGAAAAGAGCGATTTGACGGCTTCCGAAAGCTCGAAAATCCCCTAATCCAGGCTTGTCGTCACGTGACGCGGCCTAAAATTACTTTAACGTTGCAGGTGATGAGGCTTCTACTTCTGGGAGAGCTCCCATGGAGATAGACACTACTGTTGACCCTTCTCGTACTATCGAGGAGGCTTTGGAGGGGGCTTTCACCGCCGCGGTGATGGCTGCTGGGGACGAGGTCCACGAGGAGGAGGCTGCTGAGGAGGAGGAGGCCCCGAGGCGGCCAACGTTGGGCGAGGCGGTCGTCAGCTGAGGGGAGCACCTGCGTGGGCTTAGACCTGGGACAGCAGGCACTTGCTTTGGGCTGCGGAGGGTCACCTGTCCTACAGGACAGTGAAGAGCTTGGTAATCTTGAATTCATTGACCATCTTCTTTCCTTCTTTCATTTCATTTGCTCATATTTTATCCAAATTTCATTCAAAACTAAGGATAGCTTTTGTTTCAAATCACAATAGGAGGCTGGGAACATCAGGTCATTCTCGGGTTACACGACGGCGATGGAGTGCTATGAGAGGCTGTCGGCGAAGGAGCGCGCCATGATCGAGCGAGGAGCGTTTGGTGCCTTGGTACAGGCTTGTAGGGATATCGCGAAGAGGAAGCTGCGGGCTAACCTTAGCCTGGTTCGCGATTTCTTGGACTGATTCTGGGACACGACTTCCACTTTTCACATGCCTTTTGGTGAGGTGGGAGTTACATTGGAGGACTACGGCATGATCTCTGGTCTGCCGTGTGGGACTGAAGTGGTGGAGTGGCCGGAGACTGCCATGAGGGTGGACTCGGCCGAGGCCAGGAGGTTGATCGGCTGGAACTTGTCGCCGAAGGCTGTTACAGTGCCTGGTTTGGTGCCCAGTTCCTATGTCCGGGACTACTTTGCGGGGAATACCCCGGCGCTGGTGACGATTGAGAGGAGAGAGACGGCTCCTCCTCCCTGTAAAGCTGAGCATAGGGCCCGTTTGTGGCTTTGGTGGTTTCTGTCTTCGATCTACCTCGTAGACAAGGGAGAGAGGCTGTCGACGAAGCTTCTTCCCTTCCTTTCTGACCTGAGCTCCCTAGGGCGTTGGGACTGGGTCACTGCTGGTTTTGCGGTCCTCATCCGCTTCATGAGGGCCATGGTTCGTCCGGAGTTGATGGAGAAGGGGACTTCTCCTGGCGCTGTCGGCCCTGGACTACTGTTGGAGGTATGAACCTTCATTTAGACTAAAATCAATTCTTTTCCTTATCAAATTACGAAAGATCGTTATTGACTATCTTGCTTCACAGGCGTGGGTGTATTCCTACTTTCCGAGCCTCTCGCCCAAGAGGACGGAGTCGCTGGAGAAGGCCTATCCCGTCGTGAGGGATTGGGTGATGTGTCGGACGAGGAGCAAGCGTTCCTCTCACGGTGTTTACCGGCGGGACGTGAACGCTCTTCAGCTGGACAGCATGAGTATCTCACTTATATTCGTTTTACTTCTTCATTGCTTTTAACCGATCATAGGAATGATTCCTTGTTTGTCTTCTCCAGTGGGTGCCAGGCCTTGGGCGGAGTACGCTGGCGCGCCTCCTTTTGTGGCTGAGGTCCTTCGACCTAGGAGCTCGAGCCGACTGCTGTTGAGGACGTCGATGGGTCCTGTGTGGTACTTGGGCGAGCGCTTGGCTCGTCAGTGCTCTCGGGATGTATTGACGGTTCCCATCGATCCTCCTAGGACGATGTTCAGGAAGCCTTCTGAGGCTTAGAGGGAGGCTGACTTGGCTGGCGTTGGTGGTGACGCCCTCCTTCTTCCTGGTGAGGACTACTCGGCGTTCCTCTACGGGAGGTTGGCGTACTGGCCGGTTGTGGTCAGCATCTTACTCTCCTTTATCCTTGATTTTGAGAATACGATGAAAGATCATCGATTAATGAGAAACATTTGACTTTGCAGGAGGTCGAGGCGGCGGGCATCGAGCCCCCATAGTACCCCGAGACCCTTGAGTACACTGGCGCGACCGGGAGGACGACGATCTCCGAGCTGCGTGACTTTGACGTGGCTGTGACGGATGCTGGCTTGGACGATTGACAACATCTGATTCGGAGGGTGAGCCTCTAATTTGCATGATTTTTGCGTAAGAACACATTTGATTGAACTTATTCAATTATTGAGAACTTCTTTTTGGAAATGCAGGTTGTGCCTTCTCGGTTTGTGGCGTTATGGAGGGTAGCCAACCGGCTGCGAGCTACTGCCGTCGAGGCACTTGTCGGCGGTCGAGGTCGTCAGGTATGAACCTTGTGTCTATTTCATTTTTGAACTTTGATTTTCCAACTTTTAATTGCTTGAAATGATTGACATGAGCCAATTTTGTTGTTTGCAGGGGGATCGTGAGCCGGAGCGAGAGCTGGCCCAGTCTCGGGAGGAGACAGCTCGCTTGTTGAGGGAGCTTGAGGTTCGTGACGCTGAGGTTGCTGCTTTCGAGGCGAGAGTTGCGGAGCTAGAGGGCGACCGACAGTAGTTTTGTTTTGCTGTTGTTTGTTGTTGGTTGTACTTTCACATTTGTACATATTAGCACATTTGTACATATTAGGACCTTCATTTTGGACATTTGGATTTTGCTTGGGGCTCGAGCCCCCAGTTTGTTGTACATTTCCCTTTTTTGGTTGTATATATGATGGCCTGAGTGCCTTTGCTGGTGGGTTGCGTTGCTTGTATCTGCAGGTTAGCTTTGAACAGGTTTGGTAGATGACGGTTTATGCCGTCATGCTGCCGAAATTTACATAGAAATTACATAGAACATACATTTGTATATACATATGGCCTAAATCAGCGCAAAACGAATGACTCAAAAGTGCAAAAGAAAGTGCCAAAAAATGCAAAAAATTTGCCGAAAATGACCGGACGGTAGGGAGGGTTACCCCTAAAAAAATGAAAAAATATAGAAACCTATAAGTTAGAAATGAAATGATTAAAAAAAGAAATAAATAAAAATAAAAATAAAAGAAGTATATCTAAGTTTTTTTGAAATAAATTACATTAAAATGAAAATTATTCCCTAAAATGAAAATATACAAGTGTGTTAAAATGACGAAAATGCTGATATTGCCTCGAACTGCGTGCCCGCGGATTTAGGAAACACGGAATATGGCAATTTTCACGTATTTACCAAAATAATAACCCGTAGGAATAGGAAATTATTCGGCTAGGAATTTAGGAAAGATCTAACGCGGAAAATCACGGAAACCTTGCTGAGGAAGAGGCGCAGCAGGTGCTGCGCCTGTTCCCAGTTGTGTCTGTTCTGGCAGATTTTAGGAAACAGAGTTTAGTATAAATAGAGACGTCGATAGAGGTTTTATTGACACAATTCTTCCGTCTCTTCTTTGTCTTATTACATAAAATTCTCAATATAATCGCTCATCATGAATACTTTGGAGATTCGCCTAAAAGAGTGGACCAATGAGTTTTCCAACATGGAGAAGCACGACATGGGCGCTTATAATCTTGGATCGTTGTTGAGTTTGAAACTCATCAAGGTTGTCAAACCATTCTTAGATGCTTGTCTTGATTATTGGGACCCGAATTATCATGTTTTTGCGTTCCCCGGAGGCGACATTTGCCCGTTTCCTGAAGAAATTGCTGCGATCGGTGGATGGGACCCAGAACACTTGCCTGCCATTCCTTCTACTTCGCAAGGGTATAAGAGCAAATTTAGAGACTTGCTTGGGTTGACAAGAATTGAGGTGGATTGTTTAGTGACCTCAAAAGGAGTGCGAATGTTGGACTTCATTGACCGATTCATTAACAAGGCCGACTCCACCATTTCTTATGTTGCTAGGCGAAGGGCATTCGGATTTTGTTTGTTGCATTTATATGTCCTTCAAGGGGATGTTGATGAAGAGTTGAGAGGTGATCCCCGTCTCCTGGGCCTAGTTGAGCAAATGGAGCTGCACAGGAGCCCAGCCTGTTTATGCTTAGGAGAGATCCTATTGGGCTTGGATAATAGGAAAGCCAATCGCGACCTACCGTACTTGGGAAGTCCCGTTATTTTGCAGGTAAAAGAACGCTTACTTTTTCTTTTTTTCTTTTTTTTGTCTCTTTTTTCCTTTCGTTTTTTTTGTTTTTTCTTTTTTTTTTTAATATCTGCTTTTGGTAGGTTTGTCTTATGGAGCGTCTTCGATTGATCGAGCCCCCAGTTCATGTTCCTTCTTATCATGCTCGTTCGATTGCGATGAGGACCAGGCTTTACATGGTGGACTTCACTCAAGTTTGCAATTATTGGGAGAACAAATTGAAGAGTGATGATGGCCCCTTGATTAGGTGGATTGTACCATGGTGGCACCTCAAATCTGTCACTGGAGTGTCTTCCTTGGATCCTACTCGATCTGTGCGCATTCCTGGCTTGGAATTCATGGTATGCATCTTCCCGGAAAGGCTGATGAGACAGGTTGGACTAAAGCAGACAATCCCGAAGCTTGACACTGTCCCGCAGACTACCGTGGCGTTTACTACTGACAGTCGAAGGGAGTGGGCCATTAAATGGGCTCAAAGAAATGTATGGTTTTTGAACTCTTCTGTTAGTGCCTTGTGGGTGTCGGATTCTTATCTGCGGTGGAGGAAAGCTACTACTCCGGAAGAGCGCGAGAGATTGAGGAAGCGCGAGCCTGTTGACTACAAGGTGCGCGAGGTGGAAAAAGAGAAAGAGAAGCATCTGACTGAGGGAGAGGAAGAAGTCGGGTTTTGAGTTGTTCATCCTACGAAGAAACCGAAGACCTCCCCTGTCGTGGACAAAGTGATCGACAAGAATGGGAAGGCTAGGCCTCGAGAAAGACCGTTGGTGATTAGGTCCGAAGTGGCGCAAGAGCGTCCGGCTCGAGGTCGTGACAAGAAGTATGACAAAAATGACAAGGGCAAAGGGAAGATGGAGGAATAGCCCAAGTCCTTATTATTATTTATTATTATTATTATTATTGTAATAAAAAGGTGGGGTTTTTAGAATCCTAGCCTATTTTTTTATTTTTATTATGTAACGTATTATTATTAGAAAATGAATGAAATAAAAAGGGTTAATTGGTTATGAAACCGTTGTGATTTTCTATTTATTATTCTTGTCGAATTCCAAATGCAATGCAAATGTCCTTCTATTTACATTTTGAAAATAATGGGTTGTATCCCGTGAGGGATTGGCTACGTATTCATTTAGAAAATGAAATCAAACCCTTGCGCGTAGTTCGAGTAAATGTAAAAGAATAATTGTTCTAAGCTAGAGCTTGTAATGAACTGTAGAAAATAAGCATGAGCTTTTTACTTACTCTGAAGGTGCAGTTTAGTTTATTTGATGATATGAGGATGACAAATTTGTCAAAATGCAAGAGCAGAGTGACATTAGCTTATTTCAGCTTGGCCAGGGGCCGTTTATTTAGTGCCACAAGAGCGACACGTGAGGTTACGCGAGGCGCGTTTTTGTTCCTATTCTAGGCATAATACCGCTTTAGTTGGTCGAGGTTTGTCGGGTTGGCAAATTCATTCCCATCTAAGTCTGTGATTCTAACCGCACCCCCTGGAAGTATGGACTTGACTATAAATGGTCCGACCCAATTAGGTTTGAATTTTCCCCGTGGATCAACATGTAAAAGAGCTCTAACCGACTTGAGTACTAAGTCTCCTTCCTTGATGTTTCTTGGCTTAACCCTTTTGTTGAAAGCTCGTTTGATACGTGCTTGATATGTTTGGACATTATGCAAGGCGCGTAGCCTACGTTCATCCAGGAGGATGAGTTCTTCATATCTATCCCTCTTCCAGTCGGCTTCCGGGATTTGACTTTCGAGTAAGATACGCAAGGATGGTATTTCTAACTCCACTGGCTGTACAGCTTCCATGCCGTAGGTCAAATAGAAAGGAGTGGCCCCAATGGGCGTCCTAACAGATGTGCGATATCCCCACAAAGCAAAGGGTATCTTGCTTGGCCAATCTCAATAGTTGTCAATAATTTTCTTGAGAATTGTGACAACGTTCTTGTTTGCTGCCTCTACCGCGCCATTAGTCTGTGGTTTATTTGGCAAAGAGTGGTGATGCCTAATTTTGTACTTGGCTAGCAATTGCTCAGTCTCGGCTTGGAAATGTGATCCATTATCACTAATGATCTCATGTGGGCAACCGTATCGACAGATGATGTTGTTTTGTATGAACTTCGCCACGTTTTTAGCCGTGAGACTAGTGTAGGAAGCCGCTTCTACCCATTTGGTGAAATAGTCAATTGCCACTAGGATGAAACAGTGACCTCCAGTTCCGGCTGGGGTTATCTTCCCGATTATATCAATTCCCCAGGCAGAAAATGGCCAAGGAGATGTCATTGTATAAAGTAATAAAGGAGGGACATGTTGTACATTCCTGAAGATTTGGCAGTTGTGGCAACGTCTTACATATTTGATGCAATAGGATTCCATTGTGGTCCAATAATACCCCAAACGTGTGATTTTCTTTGCCATCATGGGCCCACTCATGTGAGGACCGCATTCTCCATCATGGACTTCGTCCATCACTTTCCGCGCCTGTGAATGATCAAGGCAACGTAGGATTACACCAAGAGGTGTTCTTTTGTATAACTCTCCTTGCATGAGAACGTATTGAGAAGCTAGTAGGCGTATAGCACGTTGTCCCCTTTTGTCCATATCCGGTGGATAGGTACCGTTGATCTTGAAATTTAGGATTGCTTGGAACCATGGTTCCTGTGTGATTTCCTCTTCATCGGTGATTTGGTGGGCATAAGCTGGCTCTGACCGTCGTTCGATACATAAAGGCATTTCCACCATGTCATCTGGCATGTTAATCAAAGATGCAAGTTTTGCTAGAGCATCTGCAAATTGATTTTCTTCCCGAGGTAGGTGTAGATAGGTCACGTGATCAAAGAATTGGGCAGCTTGGTCTATTCTGGCTGGATAAGGTGCTAGGCTTTCGCTTCGGATTTTCCAAGATCCCGTAAATTGATTGATGATAAGGGATGAATCCCCATGTACTCGGAGGTTTTTAATGCCTAAGCTCACTGCCGCTTGTAGTCCAATGAGACAAGCTTCGTATTCTGCAGCATTGTTTGTCACCTCGAATTCGAGTTTGACAGAAATTGGTGTATGCTCACCTTCAGGAGAAATGAGCAATACTCCTATTCCAAATTCTCTTAAGTTTGATGCTCCATCAAAGTAAAGGTCCCAAGAGTCTACATCAGTTTGGAGTATATCCTCGTCTGGAAATGACCAAGTATCTATTGTGTGTGCATCATTGATGGGATTTTCTGCAAAGAATTCGGCAACGGCGCACCCTTTTATAACTTTTAGTGACACGTATTTGAGGTAGAACTCTGAGAGCATCAAAGTCCATCTTGCTAGGCGTCCGTTGAGGACGGGTTTCTCGAAGAGGTATTTGACTGGATCCATTTTGGAGTATATTTTGACGGAGTAGCTAAGCATGTGATGGCGTAGCTTCTTCGTCGCCCACACAAGAGCGAGGCATGTCTTTTCGAGCTGTGAGTATTTGCACTCGTACTCCAAGAACTTCTTACTAAGGTAGTAGATAGCCCTCTCTTCCTTTCCTACGGTTTGAGCTAGCATGGCACCCATGGCTGTTTCGGTTACTGTGAGATATATACCAAGAGGTTGATCTCGTTGAGGTGGCATGAGCACTGGTGGTTTAGCTAATATCTCCTTGATTCGGTCAAATGCCTTCTGACAGTCATCATCCCACATGGTGTGATCCGTTTTCTTGAGCTTCTTGAAGATAGGTTCACAAATCATGGTGAGTTTCGATATGAATCGACTTATATATTGCACTTTTCCCAGGAATCCTCAGACTTCTTTTTCTGTTTGAGGTTGTGGCATTTCGATCAGAGCCTTGATCTTGGAAGGGTCTATTTCTATACCTCGTTGGCTAACGACGTATCCCAGGAGCTTGCCAGATGTTACTCCGAATGCGCACTTCTGAGGATTGAGCCTCATGTTGTATTTTCGTAGCCTTGAGAAAAATTTGCGAAGGTTCGCAATGTGGCCTTCTCTATCCTTGGACTTGACAATCATGTCGTCTACGTATACCTCAACTTCTTTGTGCATCACGTCATGTAGGAGTGTGGTTGCGGTGCGTTGATATGTAGCTCCGGCGTTAATTAACTCAAACGGCATGCCCGTATAGCAATAGGTTCCCCAATGAGTGACGAAGGCGGTCTTTGCATGTCCTCTATGGCCATCTTGATTTGGTTATAACCCGCATACCCATCCATGAAGGATAGTAACGCGTGATCTGCGGTATTGTCCACCAATATGTCGATGTGTGGTAGAGGGAAGTCATCTTTAGGACTTGCTTTGTTTAAGTCCCTAAAATCAACACAAACACGGATTCTCCCATCCTTTTTGGGTACAGGTACTATGTTGGCTACCCAGTCAGAATACTCGAAAACTTTGATGAACCCGGCTTTGAATTGCTTATCGACTTCTTCCTTAATCTTGAGAGCCCATTCTGTTCTCATTCGACGAAGCTTCTGTTTCATAGGCTTGAACCCTGACTTAATTGGGATTCTATGTTCGGCGATATCCCTGTCGATCCCTGGCATGTCTTTGTAGGACCAAGCGAAGACGTCTTTGAACTCGTGTAAGAGGTCTATGAAATCGGCCCTTTCGGTAGAGCTCAAGGTAGTCCATATCCTAAGTTCTTGGGGTTCTAGTTCGGTTCCTACATTGATGGGTTCGGTGTTCTCTATTACTGGTCCCCCCTCCCCTTCTTGTAGTATTTCTTTGGCTACGTAGGGAGGTATTTCAATTGAGTCTGGGTCTGGGTCATCCTCAGTATCATCGTAAACAGAATTGCACTCAAGATAACACAAAGAGTAAGCAGAACCTGATTTATTCATATCAAAGTTTGAGAAAAGTTGAAACAAAGAAGCCATCTGATCTGTGGTCAGTGGCGGTAAAGGGACAATTGTCGGGACATTTCCCGAACTACTGTTACTATTTGAGGCTAAGCTAGGAGAAACAAAGGGGATGGGGTGACGACAGGAGGAGACTCCTTAGCGACTTCTCTAGACTCCGACTCTGACTCCGACTCTGACTCTGACTCGAATTCATTGTCTTCTGGCTCTCCTTTGAACATCTCTCCTTCTCCAGTGGTGAGCTTGAAGAGTCTTCCTTGATTGTTGGTCCACTTGATTGATTTTCTTCATCCTTTCTGCTGGTTCGCGTTAGTTTCTATAATTAACACGGTAGGGTTGAAGTGATCGTCTTGAAGTATCATGGTAATGATCTCATCCTGCGCGGCTTTAACAAATCGATCTTCTCCAAATAGTAGACTAACAGCTTGTTCGTCTAAGCAAGGTGCTTGACGGGTTTTGATGGTAGGAACCGTTTCTGGAGGAATGAAGTAGCAATCGTGAAAGATCTCGATTCCGGCTAGCTTCCTTCCGAGGTAGTGCCAAGGCTCGGGGAATCCGTGAAAGAGTTCTTGACTTCCATCCCTAACGAAGTATCCATTTAGGGTAGGGAAGTATGGTCGCATTTGGACTCTTATGTGCTTACGGTTTTGAACTTGAGCGAGCATCTCGAGGACTTCCTCTTTAGTGGATTTGTATCCTAGTTCAAGTGGTATTCTTTTTGAGTTGCCTTCCTTGTAAGGTGCGAAGGTGTTTTTTCGGACAGGGTTTAAAGGCATTCCAGGGAAGTATCCCTGGGATTTGAGTATGTGGTTGACCACCAAGTTGGAGTAGGGATTGTAGTATAGGGGTGCCAATTCACTTTCTATGACACTTATACTTTGGAAGCCCCCAAGTTCATATACTGGATCCGCAAGGACTTGATTGTTTGACTTCTTTTCGATTATTGCCTTGATGGGTGACGAAGTGATCGTCACCACTTTGCCATTTAGTGGGATCTTGATCTTTTGATGAAGGGTGGATGTTACCGCTTTGGAAGCGTGAATCCAAGGTCTTCCCAGAAGTATGTTGAAGGAAGCTTCAATGTCCACTATTTGGAAGTTAACCTTTCGCTCAATTGGCCCTGTGGCTATGGTTAGGTTAACGAGTTCTACTACCTTTCGTCGTGTACCATCATATGCGCGAACACCTTGCTTGGTAGGGGTCCAATCCGACTCTTTCATGCCTAATTTGTATGCCGTTTTCAAGGGTATGACGTTGACCGCGGAGCCATCATCTACCAAGGTCATTGGCACATTCTTCTTTAAGCAAACGACAGTGATGTAAAGAGCTAAGGTATGACTAGCGCCAAAGGGTGGCAAATCTTCGTCTGAGAAAGTAATAGGATTACTTAGCTTCGGTGATTCTTGGAAGACCAAGTTGACTACATCGTCGGGTGTGGAGTTATGTGCTACGTTTAGCTTGGCCAAAGCTTGCAGTAAAGCTTGGCGATGTGGGAATGAGCTTGCTACTAGTTGCCAGAGTGAAAGATCAACCTTTGTCTTCTGTAATTGCTTGAGCAAATGATCAGTGGAGTCATCTTCGTTATCATTTGGTGTGATAACATTGGTTGGACCATTTTGAGTAGTGCTTTGATATGGACGCCCCGAACGAGTTAGGTGGTCCACATCTTGGTCTTCACCATTTTGAACTATTTATTTGACTAGGGAGTGCTTAATGAGATACTCGTCTTCATCATCATCGGCCCATACTCCATTGATTGTAGCTAGTTCCCTCATTCTCATGATCTCGTCTTCTAATTGTGTGATTTGGTCGGCTAGTTTATCAACCACGACGACTATTTCTTGCATAGTAGCATTTTGAGAAACGATTAGTGGCACATGTTCTTTAGGTGTCGCATTGGGGTCATGTAAAGTTGTCACCACATTTTCCAATTCCCAAACTTGCCTATCCACACTCCTTGCCCATGTGATGAAGTCAGCGATGGTAGGGGAGATAGTAGAGTAGAACCCTTCATCCTCGATTGTGTGGATCTCATCTTCAATTGGAGAAATGAGGTGTGAACAATCTAAGGTAGATTCTTCACTTGTGATCACTAGAATCCCAAGAGGGTTCTGAGTGTTGTTGGGTTTACCTCCTGGCGGTATTGGTAGTCGACCATCCTCAATCATGTCTTGAAGCACATTTTTCAATTTGTAGCATTTTTCTGTGTCGTGCCCCTTACCCCTATGGTATTCGCAGTACGAGTTTTCGTCCCAGAACTTGGATTTCTTTTCGGATTCGGGAGTAGGTCCTATGGGTTGGAGTTTGCCTTGCTTCATTAACCTCTTTAGAGCGTTGGAGTAAGTGTCCCCAAGATTTGTGAATTTCCTTGGTGGGGTACTCTTCTTGGATGGCTCGAGTAGGTTAACTTCATCGGACTTGCTAGTGGAGCCGTAAGAACGACTTGTTGAGCCTTGATATCCTCGACCTACCGTTTTGGACAAGAGCCCTTTACGGATGTCATCTTCAATCCTTGTTCCTAGTACGGTTAAGTCCTTGAAAGTTTTGATGTTTTGGTATCTCAAATGATTGGCATAGATGGGTCTTAGATTGTCCACGAACTTCTCCACAAGGGTAGCCTCATCCGTGCGTTCAACTAGTTGGGTACTAGTCTTCCTCCACCTACTTAGGAAGTCGGTGAATCCTTCTTTGTCATTTTGGGTAAGAACCTCTAAAGTGCGCATGTTAACTTGGATCTCAGCATTATCCGCGTATTGCTTAGAAAACTCGATTGCGGCATCTTCCCAAGTAGCGATCTTCTTGTGCTCTAGAGAGTAGAACCATTGCTTTGGGATGGTGTCAAGAGATGAAGGAAAGATCCTTAAGAACATTTCGGGTTTGATGCCTTTGATAGACATGTAATCCTTAAAGGCACGGATGTGGTTCAAAGGGTTTTCGTGCCCCTTGAATTTAGGGATATCCGTCATGTTGAAGTTGGTTGGCAATTTGGAATTTACGGCCTCATACTTGCGATTATTCTCCCTATCAATGTCATCCCCTTTAAGATACATCAATTGCTCCTCTAAGTATTGGAGTCTTTTCTCAGCTGCAGTCATTCCCATGGGAGGGTTTCCATCCCTGAAATCATTCACGAAGTCATCCACGACTTCACTTTCTCGAGGAGGCAACCTCCCCTCTACGGCATAGATCCGACCTTCGATGGTGTCGAGGCGATCATACACTTGATCTTGGGTAACTTGGATTTGAGCTAGCGCGGTTAGGATTCGATCATTACCATCTTGAAGTTGGTTGAAGTTCACGTCGCTTGTTTCAGGCATCTTGGAAACTGGATAAGAGATCGACGACGAATCAAAACACGATCGACCATTCTAACACACTTACTAAGAGAAGAAATGTTTTGACTTGTGAAGTGGGTGTGTGCCACTTGTGTTGAGTGAGCTTTGAAGAAATGACAAAGGTTTGAAAATGTGTGTCCTAGTCAACTATAGTGTAGTTGTAGGAGTTGACTCGAAGTGAGGTTTTGAAATGGGCTTGGGCCCGAAATTTAACTCGACAAATGGACAGAGTTTTGACTTGGTTTTGCGCTAATCATGGGCCTTTTCGAAATTTTCATTTAAAAAGGGATTTTGATTTTTTACAAAAATCGTCATGGTTTCGTTTAGAAATGGTGATCACGTAAGGTACAAACATTTATACAAGCATTATAACGGGATGCTGAGTGCATTAAAAAGGGTTTTGGTTTAAAGGGTGGGTTGCCATACCGAACAATCAAACCCGAAGTCTGTGGAGAGGCTCGTACCAAACAAGAGTAAGGCCGATTCCTAGTCCATTTCCTCAAGTAGTGAAGGTCCTTGATACAAACAACAGTAAGCATCATGGTATGGATGACGTCAATCGCTATCCATCCTTAGGTCCAAATAAGAATTAGGACCGTTTAGATGGGACGATTGGTCGAATGGGTTGGTTTGGGCCTAGGAAGGCCGAATAAAACGGTCTAGGAAGACCGAGTTATGAGAATCGACAATTGTCTTGTATAAACTATTCCCTGACCTTGTTCAAGTTTCACCCTTTTGGCTACACGTAATTGTATTATCCCCAGCGGAGTCGCCAAACTGTGGACATGGGGCCACGGGGGCGCTTGGGAAACAAGCGTTTGCATTTGTGGAGTCGCCACCAAATTATTGTGGAAAATTGGAAACCGTTCGAATACCTCGTGCCATGTCAAGACATAAAGTAGTGACATAGACACCAAGAACTCGTTACCCTTCGCATTCTATGTCTAGAATGACTCTCGTGGATGCCAATGAACACAGATGTTCACAGAGATCTGGAGTAAGGGGTGAGGGTACGTATTAGGAAGTTCTTTTGATCGAACACCTAATCCCGCCCGCCTCGATAGAGGCATCTACTAATGATTAGGGAAGTTATCTATACTCGATATATTGTCGATTATATGCATGCAATGCAACATCCAGGTTTTAATCCTAACATGTGAGAATTAACTAAGTCGGTGAACAATTAACTAGCAAACAATTTGGTCAAAGTAGAGATTTAAGATTAATTACATGTGGAGACATACAAATGATACAAGAAACAATGATAAATACAATAAATAAAAATTACAATAATGAAAAATCACAATAATTACATTGGATTCATTGATTTATGTCGAAAATACCTTTAAAACGGATAATTTAAGAAAAAGAATAAAAGAAAGAATTAGCGAACAGGAATTAGGCGATAATACGATTAATAGTTAATTATACGTAAGCTAATTAAACTAGGTCAAGGCAGAACGGAAGTTCAGAGGCAGAAATCATCCTGGAACAGGCGCAGCAGGACTGCGCCCTTTGGAAGTGGCGCAGCAGACGCTGCGTCTGTTCCAAGGGTGAGTTCTGGCTGTGAAGCCGGAACTGCAAATTGTTAATATTAATTGGTGGATTTAATGATTGATTACGATATTTACTCGGATGGAAGTGATTTAATGCATTAATTACATATGAATGAGTCATAAAAGCAATAAAACATGGATGAGGCGGAATTAAGATGAATTATTTACATGAATGAACGATTGATTAATGATATGGGTGAACAAAATAGGCTAAACATAACGAATTAATGAAGAATTAATGACGAATATGACAATAGACAGATGGAAATATATCAAAGATCGAATTCCAGAAACCCGATATGAAAGAATCGAATTTCTACAACCCGGATTGATTTTAATGACGAAAACCCGCAAATATGAGATTATAAGGGATTTAAGTCGGACTTTAATGATGGATTATATACTAATAAATGATAAATAATGCACATGTGAAATCATTATGTTATTATAGCAAAGAATTAAAGAAAACAAACGAAAACGAATAAAGAAGACGAATTACAGAGGACGAAGGAAGCAGAAAGGAAGCAGGAAATGCGGCAGCCTCACGAAGAGGCGCAGCAAGCACTGCGCTCCTTCGAAGAGGCGCAGCAGTTGCTGCGTCCTTTCTCGACAGTTATCTTCTGGTAATCCGTAAAAAGGGTTTAAAACGTAGTTTTAGAAATCGGTTTTAACAAGTATTTTTGACATAAACCTTACATTAGTGATACAAAAAGTAAAGAACAATAAATAAAGAAGGATTTACACCCTCAGACTTACATGTTTGACGAAACGAGATGAACTAAGTTTACGATTAGCGATGCTCGACTCGAATGTAACGAAAGTGCCCTCGTAAGAGGAAAACGATTAAGATTAATTGAGTTGATTAGTTGTAGAGTTGGTCAAATTGGTCGGTCATGCAAACGAGGCTGGTACTCAGAAGGATCCGAGCTTACGTGGTCGAATGTTCAAGCACGTAGACGCCAAAAAGTAAGAACGTGGTCTAGAATGCAAAGGGAGAAGAGAAGGGTGGACACTCGCGTGAGAAATATGAGGAGCGAAGGCTCCTATTTATACTAATCACGTGAAGGAATAGGGTTTTCGGAGAGACTTTGGAAGTGAATCTCGAAAAGATACGAAAAAGATACGAAAAATACGCAGAAAAGGACCTGGGAAGAGGCGCAGCAGTCACTGCGTCTCTTGGAGAGGCGCAACACCTGCTGCGTCTGTTCCCAGGTGGTTTCCTCCTGCGGAAGAAAGATTTCCGTGTTTAATTTATGGAATAACGGTATAATTCTATTTTCCTTAATATTTTGTATGAATATTACGGGAAATTGTTTACCAAAGATTAAAGATTGTGAAAGATTTATAAAATATGGAATAGAAATATCCGGAACATTCCAGAGCATTCTGACTCGGGATTTAGCGGTTGTCAGAAAATGAAGACGGTTCTAGGCCCGGACTCCAAATGTAGTCTAATTACTGTCAAAACGACCGTATCGGCGTGTAGATGACAACTAAGAGGTAGACATCAGTGTTTGAGCAATCACTTGACGATAAACTTTCAAACTGTCACAAATCGTTCCGCGTACCAAACATCCGGCCCAATCATCATCGGGTGGTTTGCGAGGGGTGCAGAAATGAGGTATCTACAAAAACACACTTACTTGATCGAGTAAGTGACTTACTCGATCGAGTCCCAAACTTACTCGATCGAGTACCCTACAGGCAGTCTACTATTTTGCGTCAAAAGCTACTTACTCGATAGAGTAAGCCTCACTCGATAGAGTACCCAAAGACACATAAAACCGTAGTATTACAGTCTTCCCTCCTTAAAAATAATTTCGTCCCCGAAGTTCAACCCACAAACAAAAACAAAACACACTAACACCACTCCGACACATCAACATAACCAAAACTCAAAACAAAACTCAAAACGCACCTCCCAAACAACACTCAACCCGACTCAAAACAACTACTAACTGTACTAAACCAACATAAAACATGCAAAAACTCTATGCGACCATCTCCTACCCCCCTAAAAGAAACATGGTTACGTCCCCGTAACCACACATACCTGATCAAAAAGAGACGGATACCGCTCCCTCATAGCCTCCTCCGCCTCCCAAGTCGCCTCCTCAACCTCATGGTTAGACCAAAGAGCCTTAAGCAACACTGTCTCCCCATGTCTAGTTTTCCTAACCTTGGGATCAAGAATCTGTTTCGGCACCTAAAGGTAAGACAAGGACTCATCCAGCTCGATGTTCTCTACATCTAACACATGCGAAGGATCACTCACATACTTCCGTAGCTGAGAAACATGAAACACATTATGCACTCTGTCCAAAGCAACTGGTAAAGCTAACCGATAAGCAACCTCACCCACACGATCCAAAATCTCATATGGTCCTATAAACTTCTGGCTCAGCTTCCCTTTATTCCCAAATCTCATGACCCCACGCATAGGAGACACTTTCAAAAGAACCTTGTCCCCAACATGAAACTCTATGTCATGACGATGCAAATCTGCATAACTCTTTTGTCGATCCTGGGCCGCTTTCATCTTCTGTCTAATTAGCTCCACCTGTTCAACCATTTCTTGTACCATCTCTGGCCCCAAAACCACTGCCTCAGCTCTGTCATCCCAAAAAAATTAGACTCCTATATCTCCTCCCATATAAAGCCTCAAACGGTGCCATGCCTATACTAGTGTGATAGTTGTTGTTGTAAGAGAACTCAATCAAATCTAACCTCTGCTCCCAGCTACCACCAAAATCCATAACACAAGGTCGCAACATATCCTCTAAAGTCTTGATGGTCCTCTCAGTCTGGCCATCTGTCGCGGGATGAAATGCAGTCCTCATCTTTAAGGTAGTTCCCATCAACTCCTGCAACTCTTTCCAAAACCGTGATATGAACCTCGCATCTCTATCGGACACTATATCCTTAGGCACCACATGTAACCGAACCACATGCTTTCTGTAAGCCAAAGCTAACTGTATCTTGGTCCATCTATCCTTCATCGGCACAAAATGAGCTGACTTGGTCAGTCGATCCACTATAACCCATATCATGTTATTACCCTGCTGATTCCTCGGTAAACCCACGATAAAATCCATAGCAATGGACTCCCACTTCCACTCAGGTACATCAAGAGACTGAATCTTACCTTGTGGTCGTCCCTACTCTCCTTTAACTCTCTGACATGTCAAACAACGAGCCACAAACTCAGCTGTTTCCTTCTACATCCCAGGCCACAAGAAAGTCTTCTTTATATAGATTGTCACCGCCTGGATGTACCGAATATGGTGTGCAATGAGCCTATGTCATGATTATCTTTTTCAACTCCTCATCACTAGGAACACACCATCTCCCATCAAATCTCACGCTGCCATCTGTATGAATAGAGAATCTAGACACTGTCCCTTTCTCTACTCCAGCTCTCCACTCCTCAATCTTGGGATCCAAAGCCTGTTTCCTGCGAATATCATCATAAAGGTCTGGCTCCACTGTTAAGTCCCCTCTAGCATCCTCTCTCTGTATCATATGTATCCCCATCTTCCCCACCTCATCTCTCAACCTCATCAAAGACAGCTGTGCAAAGAGAATGCACACTCTTCCTGCTCAAAGCATCTGCAACCACATTAGCTTTCCCTTCATGGTATATAATATCCATGTCATAATTGTTGAGTATATAGATCTACTTTTCTTTCAATCGGTATCAAGAGCCTTGGTTGTTTGCATGCAAATCGGTTAAAAGTTTTTCCGAGTTATATGATTAACATACAAAACTTGTTTAATTTGTGTTATTATGATATATCACGAAAATAATTATGCATGTTAAAGTATCTGGTCCTAAAATGTTTTTAGGATATTTTGGTTATTTTATGGATTTTTATTGTTCATATTACATAATAATGGCATTAAAATATGATTTTATGAATAAAATGTCATTTTCGGACTAAAATTAGCTAAACTTTGAATTTTCCAGTGATTTTTGGATATGTTGTCACATATATTATTTTGAGATGACCTGTAAATTTTCATAATTTTTGGACTTCTTATGCTCGAAAAATGGATTTTTCATTATTAAAATCGGATTTAGATGAAAAATAGGTTAATATGAGATAAATTTCGAATCTGGTCATAGAAATTTAGTATGTTGTCACATGCAATTTTACAAGATGTGTGTAAAATAATAGGCTATATTGAAGTCTTTATGCATGATTTATGATTTTTGGAAGAAAAATAACATAAATAGTGATTTAATTAGTGAAATATTAATAAAACATACTCCATGACTAAGGAAAAACGTCACATGTTGAATTTTATTATCTTTTTCAGATCTAAAATTGAAAAGTTGATGAATATATTTTTCTCATGTTTTTATGATTATTTTGTTAAAACCGATAAACCGCAACATTGTTTTTCCGGATAAATTTCGAAATATTTAACCTAAGTTTTTTGAACATTATGAGTGTCATGGTATTTTTTCCAGAATGTTCATGAGTTTAAATTTCAAATTTCAAATTTATTTGAAATTTTGTGATTTATTTGAAGTTTATAGCTTTTTATTGTAATTTTAAGTCCATTAATGAACAAATTTTAGAAATATGAGTTAATTATGGTCAAATAATTAGTAAAGACTAAATTTTGAGTCCTAAGAGGTTAGGGTAATTAACTTATGCATAAATATGAATTTATGTAATTTTTTGTGATTATAAAATGTAGAATCACGCAAATCCGTAAAAACCGAGTAATATACGATATTGGCTACTTAAAGGCGATTTAGCATAAAATTGGGCATGTTCATAAGTTTTTAATTGGTATTACCCGAAATGTATGGGAATATCGATTCGGTTGTAATTTATTGTGATCTCGTATCACCGGTTTGTAATTTAATAGATTTATTTTATTTTAGTTACAAATGTATAATAGGAAATTATGTAATTTGTTATGTAATTTTATTTATTTCGGAGTTCCCAAAGACGGATTTCTTCAAGATGGCGATACATAAAGACGGTGTTACCTCGAGATGCGTACCACAACCGAAGTTCAAGGGACCAATGGAGTTGGTTTCCGGATATGTAATAGTTAAATAGTTTTTCTCTTTTTAGGAAGGCCATACTAGGATTTATTTTATGTTTTGCATTTTATTTATATGTCGCATGCATCACTAAATCGCCATTACTAAAACATGCATTGTCATTTTATCGAGTTTATCGACCGTGTCAATTAGAATTATCGTAGTTCACCGCTTTAGTTCACTTAAAACGTGATAGATAATAAATTGACATGACCTCTCGCTAAAACAATCAATTGAGACATAGCCTTACCAAATAGTAGAAACCATGAAAACCTATTTCGCGAGGGAGTGCACTCGGCCACCCCGGGGTACAAACCTTGTTACGTAGGGGAAGTGGATGATAAATGTCTATCCACCGAATTTATGTTGATGAAGGTTTCATCGGCTACCCCGTGCCCAAGTTAATGTAAATTTGGATCATGGACACATTTATTCGAAATTTGGATTGAACTCAACAAAAGTTTTTGATAAGGGTTTCATCGGCTACCCCGTGCCCTTGTTGGATGTGTTTTGGGCTATAGATAAACATTAGAGTAATTTTATCGACCAAGAGTTCTAAAAGTAGAATCGATTAAAAGGTTAATCCACCAAGTTATATTGATAAAGGTTTCATCGGCTACCCCGTGCCTAAGTTGATATGAATTTGGGTCTTGGAATCATTTATCTAGTTGGGTAGAGGTCACTAGAAAATGCTAATAAAACTTGTTTAAATCGGTTTTTACGAGTATTATTGTTAAAACGACATTTGTTTTACTCCTTCTATTTTGTTTTGTAGACCACTTCTTTTTCTCATAACAGATGGCTACACCAAACGCCACGCCTCTCGCTAATTCATCATGGCTCCGATCCTTCATGGATAGATGTAAACTTGAAAAGAATGGGTCAAATTTCTCCGATTGGGATGCCCAACTCAAATTGGCCGCCCAAGGTGACGACAAGCTTCGTTACCTTACCGAGGCCTCTCCACCCGAACCTAATGCTAGGTCGACCGCCGCCACTAGGGAAGCATATGAGGCTTACCATAAGGAGTCCGCCGCAATGAAAAACGTGTTGATCTTTGCAATGGAGGCGGGTCTCCAAAGGAGAGCCTTTAAAATGGGCATCGCTAATGAGATTTACTCCAAGCTTGTGACAATGTTTTCACAAACTCCGCGGATCGTCCAATACGAGGCGGCCGCGGCATTCTTTGATCTCGACTTCAAAGAGGGCCAAAAGGTTAGCCCTCATGTGCTCAAACTTATGGAGCTAGTCGAGACCTTGAAGATTCAAAAGGTTGAAATCCCCAAAGAACTCATTGTAGATAGGATTCTACACTCCTTATTCAAAGTCAAAGCGTATGTTCAATTCCGGGTGAATTTTAACATGCAAGAGAAGGATGTGTCTCTTGAAGAATTGCACAAGTTACTTGTGCAAGCCGAGAGGGACATGGGGTTAAATGTGAACCCACCAAAGGATGTGCTTAACATAAGCACTAAGAGCAAGGGGAAGTTCAAGAAGAATGGGAAGAAGGGTAAGAAACAAGCTCCCACTTTCACCAAAGCTAAGACTAATGAAGCTAGCACTTCCAAAATCAAGAAGGGTCCTCTTGATAAATGCCATTATTGTAATGGTGTTGGACATTGGAAAAGAAATTGTTCCAAATACCTTGGTGATATTAAGGCTGGAAAGATTACTCCAGTAGGTAAATGACTATCCTTTATTTTATGTTTCTATTTCAACTATGGTATTGTGATACAATGTTGTGATAATGTATCTACCTTTTTATTGTAAATAGGGCCTCCACCAAGCAAAGACAAGGGAAAAGAAAAGCAAGCTTGAGAAACCATCAAGAAGCTAGGAATAGCTTTCATGGAGCTTCGCTTTTTATTGTCTTATTTTATTTTGGATTTTAGAACCTTTTAAGTTTCCGTGTTCGACATGGAAAGGTATTTTGGATAATTGGTTGTATTTTGGATAATGGTGGCTTGGTTTGCAACCCAAGTCACCCGTTTTATCATTTTATCCTTGTTCTAAAATTCGTGTTTAAATGCTTGCTCTTAGAAACATATGATTATTCACTTAAAGTGATCTAATAGACAGCTATAATGATGGGATTCATTATACGTCCACATGCTTAAGGCTTGTGTATGATCATTTATAAAGTGATATTGAGTCTATGAACTCTCTTAAAGGAATGTCAATCACCAAGTACACTTCAAAATCTAAAACTATTAGTCAACCTATGAGATAGTTCTCCTTATACTTCAAAATCATTATTTGTGTCTCATATGCTATCTTTGAATCTCTAGTGTATTTATTCTAAAGATAGAGTGGGAGAAAAATGAGGACACAACACACACCAAGATAAGTTTGTGAACTTGTGTAAATGAGATCTACGCAATGAAGAATAATGAAGGTATATCCATTTATATAATATACCCAATAGATGAGATCTATGGTCTCAAATAGTTCTACATGACTAAAGAGACCAAGTGAAGTAATCGAAAGAACATATTCTTAAGATAACTACGTGAGGACACCAAAAGAAAGCTTTTGGAAGCAAAATGACTAATGTAAAGTCTTAACAAGAGTTTTGACTAGTTTATGATAAATTTTGACCAATAGTTTCAACTTTACTTAAGAGCCTAAATGAATCAAGTTACATCCTAGGAAATAAACGAGATTTATGACTAGAAATTACAAGGATTGATATACCGATATCCTCAATAGCTAAGTTAGGTATTAACCATGCAAATGTCATTACTTAACCTCATTATGAAAATGAAATGGTTAAACCTCCTTCCGAAAAGAGTATTTCGAAGGACGTGTTCTAGATATTATTTATATTTAAATAATGACATTGCTACACATCATTATGACATGTGTGAGCTAGAGATTGAAATCTCTTTCCATAAGGTTAAGATGAGACCACTTCAAAATAGGTATTTTGAAAGGATATGATGGGAATATATATGGTTTTATCTTAATAACTTGGAAATGCAATTTATATTTCAATTCTTGAAATGTTTCGATTAAGAAGTCAATTTCGAAACATGTGGAATTGAGTGGGAGTTTGGAAATTATCATGTGAAGACATGGAATTTAGTGGGAGCAATCATCCTGTAAAAGTTAATAACTCATCACTCATTGTAGAATGACGAGCTAATACCTTCCTTCACAAAGGAAGATTTGAGTTTTCAATTCTGGATGAAAATGGACTATGATGAATCCAATTACATCAAGAGATGTTGGATAAGTATTGAAAGATACACATCGAATCAACGAGAAACGTAGGTTATTTATTTAAATGAAAATGGAATTGCCATTAGCAGTCATGGTCGTTCCTTGAACCTAAATATAGTTGATGACATGATTATAAGTTACTAATGTTTCCGCCATTAGAATAATCATGCACATGTCCATTTATGAATCATATGCATAAGAGCATGATGAATCATTGGTAAGCCATTGTAGAAACGTCATGAATTCTCGAGAAGAATTCGATGAGCGATTTCGGTGTTTGACAGAATGCTCTATTATGTGTCAAGAGGTTGCACATATTATAGAAAATCCGAACACACGTAAGGATTTATGAAAATCCTAAACTTTTCAAGCTAAAAGGAGAAATAGGAAGTTTGGAAAGATACTTAGTTGAATAAGAAGTTGCTCAAAACTAATCTTTCCTAAATATGCTAGGACTTGTGAGAAGTGCTAGGCTAATCATCATGATAAATTGTTGCAAGACTCTACAAAACATATACCTAGTGCATTGTGTGTGGATGGAGTACTTGATCAGTACAAGTTATATCATTCACCACAAATTTGTTCGTTATGTGATAATCGATAAGGAAGTCCTTTCAAGATAAAGAACAGAAACCAAGGTCGGGAACCTTGATGTGTACTTGGTAAGGTTCATGCTATGAGTGATAACATGAATGTAAAGGATAATACGATTAAGTAGTTTGAACACATGGACACGTAACATGTTAAACTTCTATTGCAATCAATAAGTGTTTGCACACTTACGATATGCATCACAAGGTTGTAATATGGTATTGACTACCCGAGTGTGATGTCGACATTTGTCGTTTGAGTTATTATTAACTCACCTTATACTTTGTTACATCCAAGGGGTTGTAGAGACAATTGAACCCCGTTTAAGTGAACACGGATTAGCATTGTATTTGCCCATAGTTACTTACATGAGGTGACGTCTCGAAGTGACTAGAGTGTGATGCGATTGATGGCAAGTTCAAGTGCCATAAAGTCATATGAGAATGACTAGTCGATCACATAGGCGGATTGTTAGGAACATTTTGTCGAGCCTTATGACCGCTTATAGAGTTCTGGCAAATTTATATAGCCTGGTCATGGCGAGAGCTGCTATAGTATTCAAATGAGTCGATTCTTTTGACTAAAGACTATTCGCCTAAGATGGCACAGTTTCAGATTAACTTTGATTTGTGTTACTACGACCTTCGTAAATAGGGTCAAATGGGCATATTTTGGGTTATAATGGCTGTGGCTAGTCGAAGGGAATGAGTGCGATAGGAATTGTCCACCCCTAGTCAGGGTTATAACAATATCTCAGGGCCACTCGAGGAGTAATGAACTGGAAATGCGTGGCCACGCTCGGAATGTATCCATGGTGGATAAATCCGGTCAATCAGTTATTCTCCAGATCGAGGAAACCACACTCGATATGATCACTTGCAAGTACGACCTGAAAGACACCTTGCATTGAGTGGGAGATAGTAATAGGACAAGAGAATTGGTGACGCACACTTGTCGAGGAGAAGTGGGAGATTGTTGGAATATGTGTCCTCCGACAATAATGCGATCACGACTGTTGATCATGATGATCACATGTTTAAGTCTTATTATAAAGAATACAATTGGGAAGTAATATTTTACTGTCAACTGGTCCACACATATCGGTAATGATTGGCTGACTAGAGTTTGACATTACTGTCGTGCGACGGTGGTGATCAGTTGATCCCCTAGGTCATACCTAAAGGGCAACACTCTTAATTGATCAATTAATTGATCGTATAACGTTACGAGTCAATTAAATTATTTAAAATTGATGGACGATTTTGGAAGAAATATTTACGTGTCTCATTGAAATTTGATTAAATGAGATACGGTCTAAGTAATCGAATTGTTTCATTACTCAGATGAAATTGTTGTTTAAGGAAACAATTGAAATTGAATGAAATTATTATAAATACGAATTATTGTGATTTATAATTGGTAAAATATTTTGGTACAAGTGATTGCGAATTACTAAGTCGATTTTGTATATGACGTATTTTTATTAATACGTTGATTTTTAATATGTTAAAAATACATAACAATTTTATGTGACATGTGACATGTGACATATTGACAAATTGACAAAAATAAAATGGATTCCATTTTACATATGTAAACCGAAATAATGGGAGGATGAGGAAATACATTAGGTTAATTATGTTAGTGGTAAGCATAATGATTACCTACTAATCTAGCCATGCAAACTAGTTGTCATTGTGAAGACAAACTCAAGCATGCATTGGCTCCCCTCCCTTCCTCTTACCCGGTTTTGAACAAGGAAAAACAAAGGGGTTTTGCCTTATTTTATCATATACAATACATAACATTTGAAGGTATTGTATGATTGATTCATTCATAACAAAAATATTTTAGAGAGATAAAAATATTTTCTTCTTCCTCTTTCTCCTAACCGGTTTTAGGAGATAAAAACCAAATATTTTTGGGTCAATTTTTCACTAAATTAATATTGTTCTAGTATACATAATATTAATTTGATTAAGAGTGTGCCTTGGGTATTATACTTTGGGAGGGATCCTATACTTAGATCCTAGTTCTTCCATTGAGGAAAGCACAAGAATAAGAGAGAAGGAGATCTCTCTTGTGCCCAAATAAACCAAAATTCCAATGTAAGATAAAGATTTCTTCTTTATATTGTTTATTGTTTGCATGCATAAGATCATCAATTAATTTTATGATTAAATTAACATAAAACATATATGAATATGTTGAGTATATAGATCTACTTTTCATTCAATAATCCCCAATCAGTTCCATCAACCTCCTCTGTCTCATGTTCAACTGCTTTTGAGTGAAGATGTACTTGAGACTCTTATGATCTGAAAACACCTTAAAGGTCGCCCCATAAAGGTCGTGCCTCCAAATCTTGAGAGCAAACACAACCGCACCCAATTCCAGATCATGTGTCGGATAGTTCTCCTCATAAGGCTTCAGCTGTCTAGAAGCATAGGCGATCACCTTCCCATTCTGCATCAACACACAACCCAACCCATTCTTGGAAGCATCTGTGTACACCTCAAGGTTCTCACTCCCTTCAGGTAAAGCTAAGATTGGAGTTGTGGTCAAACGCTCCTTTAATGTTTGGAACGTCGTCTCACAACTTTCATCCCAACGAAACCTGTTCTCTATCCTCATCAAAGCTGTCATAGGTCTGGCTATCTTGAAAAAATCTTTCACAAACCGACGATAGTACCCTGCCAAACCCAAGAAACTCCTGATCTCAGACACATTCTTCGGTGCTTCCCACCGAGTAACTGCTTCTATCTTTGCAGGATCCACAGCAACACCCTTCTTAGAAATCACATGCCCCAGAAAAGCAACCTCCTCTAACAAGAACTCACACTTAGACAACTTTGCATACAGCTGATTGTCTCGCAAAGTCTGCAACATTATCCTCAAATGCTCCTCATGCTCCTCCTTAGTCTTAGAAAAGACTAAGATATCATCGATAAAGACCACCACAAAAACGGCATCACAACATACTCATAGTGACCATACCTCGATGTAAAACTGTCTTCGGTATGTCCTCTTCCCGAATCTTCACCTGATGGTAACCCGACCTCAAATCGATCTTAGAAAAGACCGCTGCACCTTTCAACTGATCAAACGAATCATCTATCCTCGGCAAAGGATACTTGTTCTTCACTGTAACTCTGTTCAGATCCCTATAATCGATGCATAACCTCAAACTCTCATCTTTCTTTTTCACAAATAAGACTGGTGCTCCCCATGATGATACACTAGGTCTAATGTATCCTTTCTCAATCAGATCATCCAGTTGTTTCTTCAGCTCCTCTAACTCCTTAGGACCCATACGGTACGGTGCCTTAGAGATTGGCCCCGTCCCCGGTTTCAACTCAACACTGAAATCTATCTCCCTCTTCGGTGACAACCCCGGTATCTCATCTAGAAATACATCTGGAAACTCTCCCACCACTGGTATCTGCTCAACTGCCGGACTCTCCATACGATGATCCCTCACATGGCACAAGATCAACGGACACCCCTTCCTCAGGTAAGACTTCAAGGTCACTGCTGCAATCAACTTAATTTGGGTTTGACAACAAACCCACAATAAGACACACTAATCCTCTTAGGACCTCTTAAAAAAACCCTCTTTTGATGACAATCTATCTTAGCCTTGTACTTACCCAACCAATCCATACCCACTATCATCTCAAAACCCTCCAAAGGAAACTCTAACAAGTCCACTGGTAGGTCAACCTGCCCAACTATCATAGATACACCTCTATACAACCGCTCACACGATACAGACTCACACGACGGTATAAAAACTTCCACTTTTACAGACTCATACTCACTCAAATCCAAACGCTTAGTATGACTCGATGATACAAATGACTGTGACGCTCCCGAATCAAACAAAACAAAGGTAAAGACTCCATTAATAAGAAAAGTATCGGTGACAACGTGAGCATCATCCTCGGCTGCTTTCTTCTCCATCATAAACAACTTACCACTGGTCTTCTGTCCACCTCCCTGGACAGTACTAGCTGAGGTAGACGGCTTAGCAGCCGACCCCTGGTTGTTGTTGTTCGTCGCCAGTTTCTGGTATGAATTACCGCCATTGCGGTTAGCCCCATCGTTGTTATTACTCTGACCACACCTGTTATTCCACGACCCAGCCGGCCTGTTACTAGCATAAATCTAGGATGGACCCTGAGAGAAACTCCCCTGTGACGGTCTCTGGAAACCCCCACTCATAGCGCTAGTGCACTCATGCCTCTTGTGGCCTATACCGCCACAGTTAAAACAAGTCATTCCCCAACTGCTACTACCACCACCACGGCCACGCCCGTAAGAAGCTCAAACACTAAACCCCGAACCTGAAGAGTACGCTCTTGCCTGGTTATGGCCGCCCTTCTTGTAACTAGACTGACCACCACCCTCACTCTCAGCCTTCCTCTTCTCAGAAGCTCTCTCACGACTCTCCTTGGCCATCTTAACTAACCTCTCAGCCCTCGCAGCACGCTCATACACCTCCTTAACATCAGTAAGGGCTCCTACCGATAACTTATCCATGATCTTAGGTGTCAACCCCTTCTCAATCTCAACGCCAAGTTATCTTGGCTCAGCCCCATGTCCTCGGCATACCTAGATTTCTCGTTGAACTTATGGTAGTACTCGGCAACTTTCATATCAGAAGTCATCTTAAAATCATCGAACTCCTCCCTCAGCTTACTACGCACATGCTCAGGTACAAACTCTCGCCTCATAGCTTTCTTAAACTCATCCCATGGTATCGCAGGTAACCCCTGTTTCACATATATCTCCAAAGCACTCACCTTAACCTTGTCCCACCCCTTACTAGCTGCTTTTCTCAAGTAGAACGCAGCTTGTTCCACTCGAAGCTCCTCTGGGCAATGAACCAGATTAAGAATATTCTCCATCTCCCTATGCCAATTATCCAGCAGAATTGGCGCCCCAGTTCCCAAGTACTCCTTGGGATTAAACCTCGCTATGTGAACACTTATCTTGGAGTGATCCGGCCCTGTCTCCTTATCTTTTCCCACTCTCTTCAAAGCCTCAGTAAGAGCATCTTGGTGCTCCAACATCTTAACAATATCATCAATACTCATGTTCTCTGCCCTGGCATACAACGCTGTTCTCTTTGGCGGCATCTTTGAAACTACATAAGAAAAGGTAAACATGAACACACATCCCATATCTCAAAACACAAAAACGACCTGCACATCACCTACTCGATCGAGTCTCATCACCCACTCGATCGAGTTGAGGTCACTCGATCGAGTTGCCCACTTACTCGATCGAGTGCCTCGACTCCAGAATCTTACCAGAAAGCTCCGTAAAACGTACTCGATTGAGTCAACCACCCACTCGATCGAGTTGATCCCACTCGATCGAGTGTCTTCTCCTACTCGATCGAGTGCCCAAAAACAGACTTCTGCCCAGAAACGAAAAAATCACCCACCCGATCGAGTTACCCCTACTCGATCGAGTCACTCACCTACTCGATCGGGTGCCCCCCACTCGATCGAGTCATGCAGACTCGTATACTACCCGCATGTTCAAACTCACACTTCCCACTATCCATACTCTTATGCAAAACGACAAACAACAACATATATATGTATCTCTTTGTATACTCAAACAAAAGTAACTTTTTCCCGTATTTCTAACATGCCACGTTATAAATCAAATATCATGCTTTCATGCCTTCAACCAATCAACATATAAAATCACATCATCATTATCTTTCTCTACACATCTACCATCCTCCACATGTATGCATCCACCGATTCATATAATACATTACGATATAAATACAAAACACAAGATAAACACATAGCGATCCCGACACACACCCCATGGTGACCAGTTCAAAATTGTAGGGCGATTTCGCGACTTTAGGACGTCTCCCATGACTTTGCATTAGCTCCTACAACTTCTACGCGGGTTCATTTTAGATTGACTCCCTATATTCATTATGTTCATTGGTTACAGATTTCAAGATCGTCGCTCTAATACCACTTTGTGACACCCCCATACTCCAAGTGCCTTACCAGGACCACTTAGGGTGTGTTTGGATAGCAAAAGTGGAGGGAAAGGGAGGGGAGGGAGAAGGAGGGAAGAGAAAGGAATGGAAGGGAAGGGGAGGGAGAATGGAGGAGGTCATTTTCCCTCCAAATCTTGCCTTTGTTGGAGAGGAAATAATTTGGCTTGGAGGGGGGGAGTGAAGGGATTCATTTTCCTTCCCCTCAAAATCCCTCTACCTCCATTTTGCTAACCAAACAAAGGATTTATCATCCCTTCCTTTCCCTCCCCTTCCTTTCCCTCCAAATCCACCTATCCAAACAGACCCTTAAGGTATGAGAACGTCACCATCCCGGTTACCCGAGGTAATGGTAATCAAATGACAATAAGGAAAAGTACTTAAATAGTAATGAAGTTTAAGTGATACAGGCCAAACTCCAAAACTTGTTAAAAGGAAATACAAAGGTTCTCAAAACTGTCAACTACTAAACAACTACAAATGTTCCACACAGCGGAAGACTCCTAAACTGCAACGTGGTGACTCATCCCAGCTATCCCATGTGCATCGTCTTATACCTGCTCAATAACTGCTCACCACCCCCCGAATGGATCACCACAGTTTTTAAAACATTTAAACGGGGTCAGTACTGATTACACAAAAACAATAGCCACAATGAAACAGTAACACAAACAGCTCAATCAGCTCAAACCAAACTCCACAACTCCATCTCCAACTCCACACAATTGACTACACACTAAAGTGTGTAGCCCTGCCAGAGTACTCATCGCAACAAGTACTCCTCGCCGCCAGTGGGGGACCGCAGCCGTTCCCACCTAAGCCCCGCTTATCTCCATCGAGCTATAAACCCAAGTTCATTAATGTGCACATCCCCCTTGTGACGGGAACCACAAGGGGCGAATCAAGGGCGTGAAGCCACTCCCGCAACTGACTCCACTCAGCCAGGGACGGACCCCGAAGATCACAGACAGTTACACAACCAATCAACAATATACTATCAACATCACCAAAACCAATCCAACATTATAATTAATCAACAATCACAACAACAATCACCAACAAATTATGTAGCCAATACTGAGTAGGGAAACCCTACCTGGAAAGCACACACCACAGACGGTCTTAGCAGCTAATCAGAATCTTTCCTCAACGAAACCTCCTCCTATAACATACGTACATACAATTAATACCACATTTTTACAAATCACCCAAAACCCCCAATATCACCCAATTAGAGTTTCAACCAACTTTAACAAAACATTATAAAAATCATATAAAAAGCTTACCCTCGACACAACGATTGCAACGGCGTAACGAACAACGTAATCCGACACTCCTAGCCTTGGGATTTGTTAACAATGCGGCGAAAGCGAACAACGTAACTTAATCTTCTCTTTGAAATGTTTTTGAGTGTAAAAAGTGTTTAAGGAAAAGTGACGAAAGGTTTATATACTAATCCCGCATTATTAACAAAACCCGTCAACGTCACCCGTAAAAACACACTTACCCGATCGAGTAAGTGACTTACTCGATCGAGTGCCCCTTACTCGATCGAGTCCCAAACTTACTCGATCGAGTATCCTACAGGCAGTCTACTGTTTTGCGCCAAAAACTACTTACTCGACAGAGTAAGCCCCACTCAATAGAGTACCCAAAGACACATAAAACTGTAGTATTACATCAAGTAACTGTAATACCTCCATATACCGAGGAGCCTTAACAAGACCTTCCCTAGCATATAAGGGCGTTACCATTTCGGTTGCCCGAGGACAGTAATAATCAAATGTCGATAAAAGAATAATTAAGTTATATTACAAGTGATTAACAAAACTAAAGATATATAAAAGGTACAACTCAAAACCACTATCAGCTATGTGAACTACTTCTGTCATGACTCGTGATAGACTCATCCCGCCAAGCACCCAGATATCATCCAGATCAAAACCTGCTAAGACTGACTGCTCACCATAGTGGATCACGGCAGACACAACAGAAACAAACAACAAAACAAAACCACACAAGGTCAGCAACCAAAGGAACAAACACACAACCACAGACACAACACAGGCATAACGATACACACACAGACACACCACATCTCCCCCAATCAATCACCATCACCGACTGTCCACTAGACCAGCCCTGCCAGTGGGGGACCGCAGCCATTCCCACCTAAGCCTCGGTCATCAAATCGAGCGATAAATCCATGTCCATTAATGTGCACATCCCCTCCCGTGGTGGATTCCACGGAGGGCGAACTACAGGCGTAAAGCCACTCCCGCAAGTTACTCCACTCAGCTGAGGACGCTCCTTGAGAACCATAGACAAACAATCAAAATCAGCTGTTCCACAACAATGATAATCAAAACAACACAACACCAACCAATTACCACAGTCAATCAATCATACTGACACTACATCAGCCAAACCACATCAAAAGACACTCTAGACAACCAACAGTCCTAAGTAGGCGAACCTACCTTTAGCAACCACAGCGATTCCACATCCGATCACATGATACCAATCAACCAAGCAACACACCTATACAAACAGTACAACCATCTATCACTATCACTACAACCCTAACTGAAAACAACGATGACGACGATGATAACGATAACATACCTATACATAGCAATCCGGCGTCAAGACCGCTACCCGACTCAAGCATCACATCCCCATGGTGTAAGCATCCTCAAGGACCTCAAGGCAAGGATTATGGTGAAGAAGAAAGAGTGTGAAGGCATCTATGTTTAGGAAAGAGAAGCGAAAATGATTTGAGGTTTCACGATTATCGATTTATAATTCCCCGCTGCAAACCCGTTACTTGATCGAGTAACTAACTTACTCGATCGAGTGACCCCTACTCGATCGAGCTCCCAAGCTACTCGATCGAGTAGCCTCAGCTAGATCGAGTCCCACACAAACCAAAGCTCACATCGTCACAAGACATCCCACGTAAGGTTTCCCAAGGTCAAGATCAGTGTCTAAGGTCAGTCAACGTCGGTCAACGGGTCCTTAAAAGGAAGGGTATTATAGTAACTCTCCTTCATCAATAGTCAACTTTAACCCTCTTTGCATTGGAAATTTAGTTGGTGCAGAATCTACCATGTTGAGGTCAGATAATATATCCATTATGTATTTCCTTTGGTTAACCTGAATACCTGTACTGTTCCTTGAAATTTCGAGACCTAGAAAATACCTCATGTAACCTAAGTCTTTAATGGAAAAGGTTGTATCAAGGCCCTTCTTTACATCAGAAATTTCAACGTTTGAATCACCAGTCAACAATACGTCATCAACATAAACCAAGTTAAGAACAAAAGTGTTCAGAGTAGGATTATATCTTGTATACAAAGAGTAATCATGCTTGGACTGCTGAAAACCCAAACTTTGCAAATACTTGGTTAACTCTTTATTCCACTGACAAGAAGCTTGTTTCAAGCCATAAAAGTGACCTCTTGAGCTTGCAAACCTTGCCATTAGATATCTGATAACCTTCAGGAGGCTTCATGTAGATATATTCATCAACATACCCATGCAAAAAAAGCATTATTAATGTCCAATTGATGTAGCATCCATCCTTTAATTGCAGCTAAGGCCAACAAAGTCGTAACTGTTGTAAACTTGGCTACAGGTAAAAAGGTATGGGCGTAGTCTTTGTCTTTCACTTGATTGTATCCCTTAGCAACTAACCTTGCCTTGAACCTTTCGACAGTCCCATTAGGATTGTACTTAATCTTATAGACCCACTTAGACCCAATTGCTTTTTGTCCAACTGGTAAATCTACCAATTCACATGTATGATTCTGTTCAAGAGCATTGACTTCTTTTTAAATGGCTTCAATCCATCTTGGGTCTTTAAAAGCCTGGGAATAAGTGTAAGGTTCATGTTCCTTCAGAACATTAGCTAAAGAAGCAACATATTCTGAATGATAACCACTAATATTTGACAACACAGCTGCCTGAAAACTGCTACTACTTGGCAACTTCTGCGAACAATGAAAATCCCTTAACAAGACTGATAGCTGTATGGGCCTGCTGGGCTTTCTGACTTAAGTGACTTGAATGGAAGAATGAGGTTGAATAATGTGTTGCTCAGCATTAGGTTGTGATTGAACAACACTGGTATCAACCCTGTGTTGATCAATGGACTGATCATTAACCTGATGTTGTTCAGCATTGAACTGAGCATCATCATGAACCTGATTCTGATCAGCAGTCTGCTGAACACTAGAATCACCATTCTGCTGCGTAATAAGGATCCCATCCCTTCTTTCAGTGTCAGGATGGATAACATTATCCTTATGAGCTGTTATACTATGAGGAACAAGCAAAGTAGAGGATGCAAGATTGACAATATCTAATGGTGTATCAACATTACACTGAGTACCAGGAACAGTTTTAAAATGAAACTGATCCTCTTTAAATAAAACATCTCTAGAAGTAAAAACCCGATGTGTCTCTAATCATATAATCTATACCCTTTCTGATTGTATGGATAACCTATAAAAATACATTTTCTTGCTTTTAAACCAAATTTATCAAATAATGTAGGAGGCATGGTGGCAAAACATGTACAACCAAAAACTTTTAAAGAATCATAAGAAGGTACTGTGCCAAATAACAATTCATGTGGTGTCTTCCAATCTATAACCCTAGATGGCATCATGTTTATCAAATATGCAGCAGTAAGAATGCAATCACCCTAAAATTTAATAGGCAAATTGGCATAAAATTTCAAAGCCCTAGCTGTTTCCAACAAATGTCGATGCTTTCTTTCTACCCTACTATTCTGTTGTGGCCTGCCTACTATTCTAGTTTGATGAAAAATTCCTCTGTCTTTAAATAACCTACCACAAGTATGTTGAACAAACTTAGTACCATTATCAGTCCTAATAATCTTAACAACAACACCAAACCGAGTATGCACATGAACTAGAAAATCTTTGACAAGAGCAGCAACATGATCCTTATGATGAAACAAAATAACCCATGCAGTCCTTGTATGATCATCAAGAAGAGTAAAAAAATATTTAGCACCAGACAAAGTAGGAACCTTATAAGGCCCCCCAATACATCCATATGAAGTAAATGAAAAGGAGATACAGCTCGAGAAGTACTAATAGGAAAGGAAAGCTTATGGTGTTTTGCTAATACGCAAGTTTCAAAAAAAAATTTTGCTTTTCATTAACAGAAATAGCATTACAAGTTTCAGTTTATCTATAGCCATGTGGCCACTCCTAATATGCATAAGCTTAACTTGCTCATTCTTTGAAAAAAACAAACTGCTACATTTATTAACTAACAACTTATTATGTATAGTTTCCTTAACTAAATTAGTGACATTATCCATTAACATATTCTTATGCATTTGCTGAATCCTGTATAAATCTCCTTCCCTCCGTCCAATCCCAATTATTTGTTTACTTGAACGAGCCTGGAAAACACATTTGTTTGACAAGAACAAAACATTCACATTATTATCATCAATGAGTCTACCTACAGACAATAAATTCTGCCTAAACTCAGGAATATAAAAGACATTTAACAATGTAATGTGATCTGTTAGCTTGAGATCACCTACAATATGCACAAACTTAGATGTTCCATCAGGTAGGCCAACCTGTATAGGGGTAGTCAAATGCTTAACATTAAATAAAAAAGAAGAGTTTGAAGTCATGTGGTCAGATGCTCCGGTGTTTATGATCCATTCAAGCAAAACATGTTTTCTATTCACAGAATGTACTAAAGAAATAGGAACCATACCAGCAAAATGAGCAGCAGCAGTAGAATGAGAATCAACAATCCTCTTCAAGACTTGATCCACAACAGATATCACAAGACCATCAATGACAGCATGATCAAGAGAAGAAGATGAAGAACATGAGGCTTTATTGGTATCTATCTGAACAGCAGAATTAAGAGAAGTAGGTTAAGGCATGAATTATTCAAGAGGAGAATCTTCTGAATCCACCACATCAACATTATTGGCCCTCCTCTTGCCTTTCTGCCCAGTAAACTTCCCCTTAGACTTGTCTTTACCAGGAAAACCATGAAGATCATAACAAATAGTGATGTTATGCCCTTGCTTGTTATAGTGAGCACATTTGTTATGCCTGTAACATTCAGACAAATTATGCCCCTTGATTTTACACGACGTACAAAACTTTGGAGCTGGATTAACATCACAAGATGGAGTACTCTTTCAAGAACCTTGAGTAGAAGTAAACTAACTAGAAACAGCATAAGCATTAGTTTCAGTGACTGTCTCAATAGTTTTAGCAACTTATTTTTGTCTCTCAATCTTTTGCAATAAACCCAATGCCTTGCTTATAGTTGGCAAAGCATCTATTGACAGAATCTGAGTTCTGACATGATCATAAGCATTAATCAGTCCCATCAAGAATTGAATGAGTTTAGCATTCTGCTCTCTCTCAAACATCCTTTTAACCACAAGATAAGTGCAGGAATCCAGTTTTCCATAACTACAAACAGGAAGTGGATCAAGATTATCAAGGGTTTCCCAAAAGTTCTTGAGTCTGCTGTAATACTCAATCAACGAAGCATTCCCTTGAGTAACCCCATCCATATCCTTCTTGATTTGATAAATCTCGATAGCATTAGCCAACCCATAATGCTCATTAAACTCAGACCAAAGAACTTTAGTAGAACGCACATACTTGAAATTATCCCTGAGAGATTTCTCCATTGAATTTAAGATCCAGTTTAAAACCATCAAATTACATCTTGCCCACTGTCGAAACTTCTTGTCAGTCTGAGCAGGTGCAGTGCAGGATCCATCCAGAAAACCCTCCTTATTCTTAGATGCAAGCGCCATGAAAATATCTTGCTTCTAAGATAAGAAATCATGTCCATTAAACAGAGTTGAACTCAACCTAGCAGACGACTGGTCAGACTGAGAAAGAAACAACGGATCATCATAGAACTCATAGGAAGAACCAGTGGAGTTATCAACTTCTGGCATGATGATTTATTTGTAGATGAATATTTGAGAATCAAGAAAGTAAGAAAGGATAATTTGGATGATGAATAGATGAAAGTGAAGTATGAAGATATGAAGACTGAACTTGAAGATATGAAGAAAGAGTATGAAGATATGAATATTGAGTTTAAAGATGTAAAGAAAAAGTATGAAGATATGAAGACTGGGTTTGAAGATGAACTAAGAAACTTATGAATTGATGCAGAAGCGTTCGAACATTAGGATCAATGATACTTGGTAACTGATACCATGTAAAATAGGCTGAATGTAAAACTCATCTTATTATTTTGATTAACTTGACTTATGAATACATGTATAATCATATGAGTATATATAGTACTCTTTGTAAACCGACTTATAGTTAGAATAACAACTTCTAACTAACTACATAACAAACTACTATTTTGTCTTGTAGTGTAACAAACTCCTAACTAACTCCTAGAATCTAACAAGTTGTGAGAGATTTTAACTTAAAAGACCGTTTTAAGCAAGACATACGTTAGTTTATAGAACAACATACAATGTCTTTGGACAGGCCAACAAGCAAGGCAACAATGTAGTGCAACTATTATTTCCTCGACGGCTCCTCAATTGGAAAAGGTGAAACTAGGCTTGGAAAATATCTTGCAATATTAATCGTCTCATCAAACATGAAAAGCCTTTTGTATTGCACAGGTTTAGTACTTATGTCCACTATCCCCAACGTCTTACTGTCAAAATCCCATATCTCATCTTCGAATGGCCCTGTCACGAAAAACTTGCCAGTCCTCGTAAACCCGATTGTTTGAGAGTCATTGAGTGATCTCAACCCCTTTGGAAGATCAATCGATTTCACTGTCGCAGTAGATTCAAATATATGTGTGTTATCAGAGTTGCTGTTACTCAAACACCCTCCCATGACTCCTAAGGAGGCCGAACCCTTAACTATGTCGAACATCTTAACCCCCAAATAGAAGCTAACAATAACTCGACCATCTTTTTTTTTTTAGGTGGAATGTGAAGATATATTAATATATAAAGGAGTGCATATACATTACAAGGCTTATAGGACAAAATAAGACCACCTACAACATAATATAGCAATCATGATACATGGACCCACTTAAAAAATAAAATTTTGCTGAAAACGAGTGGGCCATTGTCGAGCTAAATAGCGTTGCTTGACAGTTTGCTGAACTTCCTGCACAACTGATCTGGGAGTTTTTAACCAATGCTCAAGACGACATAAGTTCCGCACCGCCATATAGAGTAGAAAACAAAGACCATCTGCAAAGCAAACACAATGTGTTTTTTTAATAAAGATCTGCACCTCCACTGAATACACCAGTGAATGATATCCTGCCCAGGAAGAGAAACATGAAGCCAGTCCTTTAAAAGTTGCCAGCAAGAGACACTAAAAGGACATTGATAGAACAGGTGCATATGCGTCTCATCCTCAAGCTTACAAATTTCACAAATCCCATCATTGACAACTCCAAACGCCTGAAGCCTGTCTTTAGTAAGTAATCTCTGCCTAGCACACAACCAAACAATGAAGGAGTGCTTAGGTAGATTAAATCTGTTCCAAACCAAAGGATACCATTCAACCTTAGCCATTGATCCTTGAAGCCACTGATAACCAGCATTGATAGTATAAACACCAGTAGCAGTAGCCCAATTATTATGCACATAACTAAAATCAATATTTCTACACTTATTTTCTTTTAGAGAGAAAACGTGAACACTACTAAGAGTATTACTTTTTTCCATATGGTCAACGACTTTCGACACTCGAACATACTTATAGTCATCAACAGAGGATGCATACCCAAATCCACAAACAACATGAGCACGCACTATATATCCATCTGATGCATATTTGTGCATTTTGCGGGTGGCCGGGTTCCATATAATAAAATACTTTTTAATAGGCGGTGTTAAGCAAATCAACCCATTACAGCACCCTGTAAATTTAAGCTCGGTTTTCTCGGCCCAAAACTCGACATCTAGTTTAAGCAAATTATATTTGTTAGGCCCAATTTAGCCTGGTATGACTACAAATTAGCCTGACCTTATTAGGTTGATTGGGGCAACCAGGGACCGGACAAATCTAATTACTATTTGGCAGATGAAGAGTACCACAAGATAGGCAAGCTATTAAATCCTAGAAGAAAAGCCTGATGGTAAGTACAGAATAGCCTGGCAGGACACTCAAGCAGGCTGGACTAAATTAACAAGCAGCAAAACAGATATACAAGAGCAAATGCCCACGTCCTATTCTCAAAGAAGACCAAGTCCAACTACAAAGACCATATTATCTCCATAAATCAAAACGTGCAAGAGGATAAGAACAGAAGTTTGTTGAAGCAGAACAAGTCAACCGGATTAATAGGGAATATGCCCTATTTTCCACCTAACCACTCCAACGATCATGGAGAACGTTAAGCATGCATCCAACGTTAATATTTGAAGGATATAAATAGCATGGTTCGACAATTGTAAAGATCATCTAATAATCATTCAGATAATCATCTATAATTTACCTCTTATTTTCCCATATTCGATTGTATACAAGAAATTGTGATCAGCCGGTCAAAGAAATACAAACAACATTATTTATCCTTAACTCTTTCCTATTATTTATTCATACTTTTATTCTAAATTTGTTGAACTAGATACCCTTATCATTCAATAAACAGAGCCGGATCCATTCAGGGAAAATCCTGCTAAAACAATTGGCGCCCACCGTGGGGCATCTAGTTCCTTGATAAAAAAAAAAATTTCCCTTACCATTCTTCATTTAATATTCACATACAAAAATGGTAGAACTCACCCCAGAACAACAATTGACGGCTGCCTTAGCTAAGATCAAAGAATTGGAGACAATTCAAGAAAAGGCAGCCCAAGCAGAGGCTGAAATCAGTAGGCTTAAGGAATCTGAGTCTAACCTGAGAAAAAAACTGGAAAATCAGGCTTCAGGCTCCAAGAACAGATTCGAACCAGAAACCCCATTCTCATCCATTATCAAAAACATTGACTTTTCTAATTTTGGAACTCCGGAGAAGGATACCTCATCCGACACCCAAATCATTCCCAATGATGAAACAAACAAAACTAAAGCAGCAATAATGATGGCTATGCTTCAGGAAATTCAAAAACTCCACAACAAAATAGAAAATATACCTGGAGTGCCAGACCCTGTGGCTGAAGTAGAAGTTGATGAGCCTTGATTGATTCACCCTTTGCAGATGAAATTGCAAAGATTGATCTCCCAAAGAAATTTACCGTCCCATCCATGAGAACTTATGATGGAACCTCGCTCTGATTCACAAAATCACGTTGCCATATTCAAACAGAAGATGTTAGCCGCCTCAATACCCAGTGAACTCGGGCGGTCCGCATGTGTAAAGGCTTTGGTACAACCCTGATCGAGCAAAGACATTACAATGGTTCATCAATCTCCCAAATGGAAGTATCAAGAATTTTGCAGAACTGGTCAATGCCTTCAATCAACAATTCGCAAGCAGCAGAGACATGGCCAAGAGACCCAGTAACCTGTTCAGGGTAAAGCAACTCCCTGAAGAATCTCTCAAAGAATTCCTGTCAAGATTTGTGAAAGAAAAGTTAGCCATTCCTAGGTGCGACGAAGAGACGGCGGTAGAAGCCTTCAGGCAAGGAGTCCTGCTTGATAGTGACATCTATGCAGACTTGACCAAAAAAGCCTGCCCAACCTTTGCCACTGTTCAATCCATCGCCCTAGAACATGTCAGATTGGAAGAAGATCTCAACTTCAGAACAAACTCGTCCGGAGGAAAGCAAGGCTATGGACACACTAACAGGAAAAGCTCCTACCAGAAAGGAGGCAACCCCAGATCAGCACCCTATTCCAGGCCTGAACGATCTGAAGTCAACATGGCACAAGAACACAAAGGTAACCTTTCTAGCCTACCAACTATTCATGAATATAACTTCTCTATAAATACTGCAGGATTAATCAAATGCCTGGAAAGCTTGGGAGATACGGTCAGATGGCACAAAAAATTCGACAACCCCAGGAAAGATCCAACGAGATGGTGTGACTTCCACCAAGACATCGGGCTCACCACAGAAGAATGCATCCAACTCAGGAAACAAGTGGCATAACTCCTAAAGAAGGGCTATCTGAAAGACTTAATCCAGCAGCCAAAGAACAAAGATGAAGGATGAACAACAAAGAGATTCGGGAACAAGCAGAGATCCTCCTCCTCCTCCCCCCATCTATGAAGTCAAGTTCATAAATGGAGGATCAGAAATCTGTGGTTTAACCAGCTCGGCTGCCAAAAGAATATCCAGGGAGTCCAAACTTCAACCCCCTCTTAGATCTAAGTCATTACCTGCTATTACTTTGATGACTCACACTTGCAGGGAATATCAGATCTACACCATGACAGCTTGGTAATTACCATGCAAATTGGCACAGCTAAGGTATCAAGAATCCTGATAGACGGGGGCAGTTCAATCAACTTGGTGATGCTTGACGTCCTCAAAGCTATGAGGATAGATGAAGAGAAAATCATCAAAAAATCCAGCGTCCTGGTTGGGTTCAGCGGAGAAACAAAGAACACCCTGGGAGAAATTAGCCTGCCAACCTATGTGGAAGGCGTGGCGTCCTATGAAAGATTCGGGGTAATGGATTGCCTATCCTCATATAATGTAATCCTGGGCAGACCATGGATCCACAACGTCAAAGCAATCCCATCAACATACCATCAATGTGTAAAAATACCAACCGAATGGGGGATAACCACCATCAAAGGAGAACAAAGGACAGCTCAGGAATGCTACACCCAGGCTTTGAAACCTTCAAAGTCAGGTAAGTCCCTCGCATAGCAATTAAAGTCACCTGTCAGGAAAGAATATATTGCGTAGTCACAGATAGAAACAGGAGAGGTCATTCTGGACCCAGAATTCCCTGACAGGAAGGTACTTGTAGGGTCAGATGCACCTGACTCAGTCAGACCCAATCTGGTCAGCTTCCTCAAAAATAAAATGTCTTGTTTTGCATGGTCACATTTTGATATGACTGGTATAGATGCTGATATTATAACCCATAAGTTAAATATTGACAAATCTTTTAAGCCTGTACAGCAAAAAAAGGAGAAAATTTGCTGCAGAGAGGCATGAAATCATCAACCAGGAAGTTGACAATCTATTGGACATGGGAATGATCAGAGAAGTAATGTACCCTGACTGGCTTGCAAATGTAGTAGTCGTCCAAAATAAAAACGGCAAATGGAGAGTCTGTGTAGACTACACCAACCTAAACAAAGCCTGCCCCAAAGATCCATTTCCCCTGCCACATATCGATGCAATGGTGGATGCCACTGCAGGCCACGAGATGTTAACATTCATGGATGCCTCCAGTGGATTCAACCAAATAAAGATGCACCCCGCAGATCAGGAAAGTACAGCCTTCATCACTGAAAGAGGAATATAATGTTATACTGCTATGCCTTTTGGATTAAAAAATGCAGGTGCAACCTATCAAAGATTAGTCAACATGATGTTCAAAGATCAAATAGGAGATATCATGGAAGTCTACATTGACGATATGGTAGTCAAGTCAAAAAAGGCAGAAGACCATGTCAAAGACCTAGAAGTAGCCTTCCAAATACTGGAAAAATTCAATATGAAGCTCAATCCACAGAAATGCCATTTTGGAGTCTCAGCAGGCAAATTCTTGGGCTATATGGTGACAAAAAGAGGAATAGAAGCCAGCCCTGAACAGATCAAAGCCATCCTGGAGCTAGAACCACCAAAGACAGTCAAAGACATAGAAAAGCTGACGGGAAGAATAAATGCCCGAAAAGGTTCATTTCAAGATCGTCGAGAGGTGCAAATCATTCTATAATGCAAAGGAAAAACAAAGACTTTCAATGGACCCCCGATCATCAAGTGCCTTTGAAGATCCGAAAACATATCTATCCTCTCCTCCCTTGTTAGCAAAACCAGTCAAAGACGAACCCCCGACGTTTACACATCGATCCACGGAAATCTTCTTTGTCGGTGCGATCCTGGTCAAAGAAGCGGACGGACAACAACACCCTGTCTATTACGTAGGTAAAAGTCTACTGGATGCAGAGATCAGGTATGGCCTACTTGAAAAATACGTTTTAGCTTTAATTATGAGTTGCACAAAATTAAGACCATACTTTAAAAGCCACCCTATAATAGTCAGAACCAATCTTCCTATCAAGTCTGTACTTAGGAAACCAGAATTGTCCGGATGAATGTGCAAATGGTCAGTCCAGCTAAGCACATACAACATAACATTTGAACCAAGGACAGCAATTAAGTCACAAGCACTAGGAGACTTTGTGGCTGATTTTAGTCCAGCCCTAGAACCCAACCTAATAAAAGAAGTAAATAGACTGACCAATGACCAAACAGACCTAGAATGGACTCTATTTGTCGATGGTGCAGCCAACATCAGGGGCACAGGCCTAGGGGTAGTACTAAAATCTCCACAGGGGGATAAGATAGTACAAGCTATAAGCTGTGCATTCGAAGCTACCAACAATGAGGCAGAATATGAAGCCCTAATAGATGGATTAAAGGTATGTATTGACCTTGGTGTACAAAACCTAAAGGTACGTACTGATTCCCTTCTTATTTCAAACCAAGTAAATGGAGTATATACTGCAAAAGACTCAAAAATGATGCTTTATTTGGAAGTTGTCCAAAATTTAAAATCAAAATTCTGCAATTTTAATATTGATCAAATTCCTAGGGACTTGAATACCCAGGCCGATGCCCTAGCCGGCCTAGGATCCAACTTCAGTCCCCCTGACTTTGATAAAATACCCATCGTACATTTATTAGAACATGCAATAAACAAACAAGATGAAAGTTTCCCAATATATGTTGCCAATTCATGGACGAAACCTTACTATGATTGGCTACAACAAGGAATCCTCCCCCTGAATAAGCAAGATGCTAGGGCACTCAAAATCAAAGCTGCTTCATATACTATTATTAACAACGTGCTTTTTAAGAAATCGCAGGCAGGACCATACCTCAGATGCCTGGAACCACAAGAAGCTGAACAGATACTATCAGAAATCCATGGAGGATACTGTGGAAATCATAAAGGCGGAAGGAGCTTGGCAAGCAAGGTACTCAGAACAGGTTATTATTGGCCCACGTTGAGGGCCGATTGCCTGGAATTCAGCTCTAAATGCGAAGCTTGCCAGATTCATGGACCATATATCCACCAGCCATCTGAGGAACTACATTCCATATCCGCACCCTGGCCATTTATGAAGTGGGGCATGGATATAGTAGGGAAACTACCTCAAGCACCCGGGCAAAAAGTTTTTATGCTAGCAATGACTGACTACTTCTCCAAGTGGATAGAAGCTGATTCATACAGGCAAGTCAAAGAAAAGGATGGCATAGCATTCATCAAATGCAACATCATATGTAGATATGGCATCCCCTCTGAAATAGTATGCGACAATGGCACGCAATTCGTGGGAAAAAGAACAGCAGCCTTCTGTGCTTAATGGAACATCAACCTGGTAACCTCCACACCAGGATATCCAAAAGCTAACGGCCAGGCAGAATCTAGTAACAAAGTAATAAGCAGTTGCATAAAGAAGAAGCTAGAAAGAAGGAAAGGTAGATGGGCTGAAGAGCTCCCCTTGGTCCTCTGGGTTGACAGAACCACGCCTAAAACATCCACAGGCCAAACCCCTACTCCTTGGTCTATGGATGTGAAGCGATAATCCCAGTGAGGTCGACATTCCATCAGCCGGATGCGGACTGGATACAATAACGAGCAATATACGTCTAATGGAGGACAACCTGGACTTGACGGAAGAGGTAAGAGATGCGACAACATTAGAATGGCAAAGATATCGCAAAGAGTTGCAAAAAGCTACAACAAGACTGTCAAAGCTAGAGTATTCAGGGTAGGAGACCTTGTTCTCGGAAAAGTCTTTCAAAACACAAAAGTGAAGAATCTTTGGCAAATTGGCCCCAACCTGGGAAGGTCCCTACCTGATTGACTCAATAGTCGGCCAGGGAGCTTATAGACTACAAACCCTGGACAGCGAAATGATCCCAAGAGCTTGGAATATTGCACACTTAAAAATATTTCACATATAAAATATATCCCCCAGTCGAGGTATAATCTTCATCTTACCATTTCCTGTCTGACCTGATATGAAACTAAATGTATCATATTTGTCATTATATGAATAAATGCCTTATATAATTTCTTCCATTATGTGCCCAAGTACTTGTCAATATTCTCGTATTTCCCTTTACCGAGTAGAATCTTCAATATTTGTTTTACTTACTGTGCTTTACTTAAAACAAATTTCAAAGATTAGGGGCCACCCCACTAATATCCAACTTTCAGTTGCAAAAACAGGTCTTAAAATATTGAGCTCAATTTAATATACAAACCTGGAAAACCTTTTCCTGGCTTGTATAACATAGATGGGTCATAAGCCCTCCAGACAGGCAGGGGACATAAGCCCTCCAGACAGGCAATAACCCCACCCATGACACAAAGAACTGGCCAGATCCAACGCAAAAAACGACCAAATATTTATTCAAAACCGAAACAAAATATTCATCCAAAAAAGTCAGCCTTACCACATACCTAATAAATATTCATTTCAGGAACATTCCCCCTGGATGGGCCAAAACGAAAAGGAAAAACATAAACCTAAACAGGCTTCGAACCAGTAACCGACTCAAAATCATCCACTATTTCCTGATCACCAGATTTCTCCTTGGAATGAGGAGAATCCACTTCTTCTTCTTGACCCATATTGGCCAAATTAGGATACTGGGTGTCTAGAGCTGTCTCATCCCGATCCGGATCCCAATTAGCCCGGTCAGATTCCGGATCCCTCATAGCATTAACCCGGCCTTTCCCAAAGAAGTACTGAGCAGCATCAGTAAGCCGCGCCTCCACTAGCTCCTTTTCAGCACCAAGCTCTTCATTTTTCCTCAGCTGATCCTGCATTGCCTCGCTTTCTCGGCGACCAGCTCTCTTCCTTGATCTTCAAAGACTTCCCTTGCAGCCTCCAACTCTTGCCTGACAACTTTCTCAGCGTTTTTTGTAGCCACCTCACAAACCAAAGCAGCCCTGGATGGCTCTGTAGCTGACCCCAGCTGAGATTGAAGTACTACCTCATTACCCCTAGATGTGTGCAGCTCACGGTTAACTTTATCTAATTTCTCTTCCAAGCCAGAAATCCTAGCCTGGGCATCCCTGAGCTGACAAGCATTAACCAACCCAGCGTCCAATCCCTACAGAAAAACAAAAGAAAGTCAATCAGCCAAACATAAAGCAACACAAAGAACACATAATAATTGAAAAGTCCCTTTGCAACTAACCTCCTTAGCTTGAGAAGCAAGAGCAGCAGCCTTTGTCACAAGAGAAGACAAGATAGAAACCACTTTAGTAGAAGACTCAAAGGTATTGTCAGATAAAAGCTGGCTGCTCATACTAGTAGAGAAATCATTTATCTGCGCCCGGGCAGCATCCATATCGTCCATCCGAGCAGACACACTTCTGATTGGCTGAGCCTGAATAGGCTCTTTCTCTCTCCCTTCTTCTTCAGGAAAAACAACTTCCCTCCTCCTTTTGGAAGCATGAACGACCTCTGGTGATACTAGCCTGGGCGGTTCCCGGGGAGGCTGGACATCAGAAACCAAAACGTCAAGCGTCTTGTCGCTCCCACTAGCCTCCTGGCTCTTGGACCGTTCAGCAATCCTAGTAACCCCAGCTTTCAAGTCGGCTGCACTAAAGCTGGCCAACCTAGCAGAAGACCTGTATACTGAATTTATAAAAAATACACATAAATATCAGAAGAGAAGCGACAAGAAGACAACAATCAACACAAAGACATATAGAAGACATACAGGAAAGAGTAGTGGAGCTAGGCTTGCCTTTGGGTACTTTAACCACACTCAGCTTAGTCTTCATATACCGGGGCAATAAATCCCTGCCCAGACTAGCAGGCCAAGCCCTCTCTTCCTCAGGAATAGAAAGAAAGGCCTCTATCCTTGAAATAGCCTCCTCGTCAAGAGGGTCGAAGTTCCAGTCAGGAGCTACAAATATCACCAAAAATGCACGGGTAAAACTTAAATATCCCAATTTCGTATAATATAAATTGCAAATTAAGAGTACAAGAAACCTACCACTCTCCAAAGAAGGATATCTCAAATAATCAAAGCCTGGCCCCAGACTTTCAGTTCGGATAAACAGGAAAGTCTTTGCCCAGCTTTTATCATCTCCAGAATCCAGGTTAGTAATTAATGGAGTCATTTTCGACTTAATTGTCAAATTGAAACGACCGGTAGAAGGATTTTTCATATGATATACTGCCTTGATATCATTAATAGTAATTATAAGTTTATGTTTAGCACATAAATTTTCAATAGAGTGGACAAGTTTCCAAACCATTGGCATGATTTGGAAAGGTGATACTTCCATAGCACGAATAGTATCAATCATTAAAGGAGTAAAAGGTAACTTACAACCTGCTTTGAACGCCCATTCATAAATACAGAACCAACCGGGTGACACCCAATTAGCTCTGACTGGACAAAACTCAGAAATCCAAACCTCAGCCGAATCAGGAATTAATTTTTCTCCCTTAAAACCCAATCATAGTTCGTCTTCAATAAGTTTTCTTCAGAGAAATAGGGATCCAGAGATTGAAGAGCAGAAAAAACGGAATCTTGATATTTAAACGCAATAGCACGAGCAGGAGGATCAATTTCAACCACCTCCTCCTCATGGACGCCTGTAGGTTCAGGTTCAGCCGCAGCTTTCTGGGAAGCAGGACGCTTTTTGGCTCCCATATCCTTTATTGTTTTATTTATCGTGATAAATTTTACTTAATGAGAAATTATAGTTAGCAAACTGAAATTCCTGGGAAATAGGGAAGAATTTTAGAGAAGATTTAGCAGGAAAGTGGAAGAATTTTGGCGAAAAATAAACTCATCATAATTACCGTATTTATAGAAGAAGAGTAACGGTGCAAAAACCCTAGAAAACACAAAACTGTAAGCATGACATCATGTAGTTAGCCGTTGCAGTGATTAACGGTCACTAGGAGTCTAAGAGTCATTGAGTAAATATAACTCTTTTTATTGTTTAACCCGGTAAAATTGACATCTCACCCCTGGTCTGATACAGCACGGGTAAAATGTCAAGGGGCAATTGTTAGGCCCAATTTAGCCTGGTCTGACTACAAATTAGCCTGACCTTATTAGGTTGATTGAGGCAACCAGGGACCGGACAAATCTAATTACTATTTGGCAGATGAAGAGTACCACAAGATAGGCAAGCTATTAAATCCTAGAAGAAAAGCCTGATGGTGAGTACAGAATAGCATGGCAGGACACTCAAGCAGGCTGGACTAAATTAACAAGCAGCAAAACAGATATACAAGAGCAAATGCCCACCTCCTATTCTCAAGGAAGACCAAGTCCAACTACAAAGACCATATTATCTCCATAAATCAAAACGTGCAAGAGGATAAGAACAGAAGTTTGTTGAAGCAGAACAAGTCAACCGGATTAATAGGGAATGTGGCCTATTTTCCAGCTAACCACTCCAACGATCATGGAGAACGTTAAGCATGCATCCAACGTTAATATTTGAAGGATATAAATAGCATGGTTGAACAATTGTAAAGATCATCTAATAATCATTCAGATAATCATCTATAATTTACCTCTTATTTTCCCATATTCGATTGTATACAAGAAATTGTGATCAGCCGGTCAAAGAAATACAAACAACATTATTTATCCTTAACTCTTTCCTATTATTTATTCATACTTTTATTCTAAATTTGTTGAACTAGATACCCTTATCATTCAATAATCAGAGCCGGATCCATTCAGGGAAAATCCTGCTAAAACAATATTCAATATAACCAGAAATATGATCATCATTGTAAGTAAAAAGGTAACGATTATTACAACACTGGATAAACAAAGTGTTAACTGGAGCCGAAGGATGAGACAAGGGAGATTTGATAAGGTGAGCATTGGCGAAATCAGAAGAAGAAAGAGTAGAATACAATTGTTTCGAAACTGACTTAAATCTAAGAATGGATTTAATGGGCAATCTTGCAAGTATCTCTTGAAATATCAAATCATCAGAAAGGTAGTTTTGTTGCGGAATCAGTTGTTTCTTCTTAGCATTCGCCTCTTTGACGACTTCGTCTCCCATATTGTCTGACCTTACCTTCTAGTCGTAATAATTGAGGTAGCTCTAGGTTGAGATTATTTTGCTAACACGGCCTTATATAAATTGGCCTATATAATGACGGAAAGGTTAGGATTCGGTAGAGTTTTTTTTTTGGCAAAATCTAAACTTTATGGATAGAGTAATTTTTGAATATAAAATCTAAAATAATTTTTGGTAAAATATATTGAAATGGTGATCTAGGTATCACCAAAACGGAAACGGACATGGACACGGACACGGACACGGATACGACACGGACACGGACATGTGATACGACATCCCATAAAATTTAGGACACGGGACACGCTATTTAAATTTATTAAAAAAACATATTTTATGGTTATAAATAACGTATGATTTTATATTTGTAATGTATTTGATTCTAAATTTAATGTATTTGATACTAAATTTAGGTAACTGAAGGTAAAATTCGGCCTTAACTATAACTAATTCTAATTGCGCACCCAAACCAATCTTCTAGTCAATCTCTTTTGAGAATTTATTCCTCGTGTAAACTATAACATGATTAGGCGTGTGCCGGACGAGCGTCGGGTGTCGGACACGAGACGACTAGTTAGAAGGAGTGTCCGTGCTACCTAGATGGTGATTGAATTCGACTTTATTCACTTTCTATACTTCTTTAACTTGGAATGCATACTTTGAGTGGTAGTCTAGACTATACAACCAGTTGTATATATGTTGTACGGTGTAGAATCTGAGCTTTGTGATAAAGTATCCGAGCTTTATGTTAAAGAATATGAGATTTATTAGAAAGTATTGAACTCATCCATTTACACATTCAAAACATGAACTTTAAATTATTTTAGAAAGAATACATATAAGCTCGGATTCTTATACCTTGGTTATACCATGGTACAACTAGATGTATAATGCTATTTGTCTGGTAATCTGATTTACCAAACTTGGTTCGTTTTGATTTCTTTATTTTCGGCTAAATACTTCGCTTCTACTCCGTATTACATAACCAATTGTAAAATTTAATTGATCGTTTGTTTTTCATCTTTTCGCTCATATGTTTTGGTCCGGCTTTTCGGAGGATCAAATTATGTCTTCCCTGAGCCTATGTAATTGAATGTTGAATACTCCCGATTACATTGCAAGTCGATCTCGTACTTACTCGATCATTTAAAAGGGAAAAACGAAACTAAGCTAGGAACATATCTTGAATTACACGTATTAATTAATTAACTCTTTAAACCACAGAAGCACTAGTACTCACTATTTACTTTCCGTGTTGTCAGTACAACAGACGAGCCACTCGCACCGTCGCACAACTCGATGAAATTAGATTAGGCAGTAAACATCGAACAATTGTTTTAAGATGTAGACACGACAAATATGGAAGTCAGCTATACTGTTCAGGAGCCAGCCAGCCAGCCAGCCCTCGTCATCTTTTCGGCAATCTTCGTCGACTGCTATAAACTTCTTCTTATATACAGAGTGGTTGACAAACCCGATTATATAGAAATTAGAAAAAGGTGAGATCAAAGGGTAGGAATACCCTTACAAACAAGCCAAAGTTCTACAATCGAATAACAAGCATATTTTAACGGGTCTAACGACATATTTCGATCAGCAGTTTTGCAAGCCACATAATCCAAGTAAATAATGATGAATATAAATTATGTCAAAACGTTTTTCAAGAAACTTGATTTTTCAGTACATCATACCACAGTGTGTGTACCGTCTCTATGATTCCGACACCTCTTCGATGGGAAAAGGTGAAACTAGGCTTGGAACATATCTTGCAATGTTAATCGGCTCATAAACATTCAAAAGTGTTGTGCATTGCATTGGATTCATACCTGAGTCAACTAACAACAACGTTATATTCCCAAGCTGGTTTAACTCTACCTCATCATTGGATGTCCCCGTCACAAAAAAACTGTCAGTCCTCGCGTAGCCAATCATTTGAGACTCCATGTCTAATTTCATCCAATTCGGCAAATCAATAGATTTCTCTATTGTAGTAGATCCCAACATTTGAATTTTTTTTACCTTTTCACCTCCTCCATCTGTGGTATCACATTTGGACCCGAATAAACGCGCTCCCATGACTCCTAAGTAGGAAAAGGCGGTCGAATTCAAGTTAATTATGTCAAACTTCTCTAACCTTAAATCAAAGCAAACAATGACAGAGCCAACCTGCTGTTCCCAACATATATAACTAACCCAATATAATTTTTCATCAAGAAGCACAGATTTTCCATAAGGAAAAACAGCATGATGATCAAATTCAATTTTTCTCCACTTGCTTTCCCTAACAGAGAAGATATGAGCAATATTACTAGCTTGTTCAGTTCTCCATCCTCGTATCGCAATTCGAACATATTTATAGTCATCAGTAGATGATGCATACCCAAATCCAGAAGCTACAAAAAGCCGATCAACATCATGCATACCCTTTAAATACCCATCTGACGGATATTTGTGCAGCTTGCGAGTAGCCGGGTTCCATAAAACAAAGTATTCACTAAAAGGTATGCTTAAGCACACCAAACCATTACAACATCCTATAAGCTTAAGATAATCATTGACACCAAAGTCGACGTCTAATTTAACCAAATTATCTTCTAACTTACAAGGAATTTGATCATTATCATAAGAAAATAGGTAAAATTTCTTCAAATTCTCGATAAACAAGGTGTTTATCGGAGCAGAAGGGTGAGAGAAGGAGGATTTCATAAGATGAAAAGTAGCAAATTTGGAAGAAGAAAGAGTAGAGTACCATTGTTTCGAAACTGACTTAAATCGAAGAATTGATTTAACAGGTAATCTCGTAAGAATTTCTTGAATTATAAGATCATAAGGGAGGTAACTTTTTTTTATCAATAACTTGTTTCTCCTTGGCATAAATTGGCTGTTTGTCTCCCATATTTTCTTCGATCTTAAAACTGTAAATTGTAAAGGGAAGCAATGAAGTAAAAGAGAGGAGGTAGTGACTATGGTTGTCCTAGGGTTTGCTTGGAGTATAATTTAAATATTACTGCGTAGAAGTTTAAGAATCTTTTCTAACATTATTTAATAATAGTGAAAGATTTCAATCATAATTCAAAGGGCTATAGGCGACATGAAGAAATCCTTACTCTTTAAAAAGAGGGGACTTGGTAGCACTGTAGCTATGAATAGTGCCTACCAAAGTCTCCCTCTGCCGTTGATTTATTTACACATTAAATCTCCACCATCCATCTCTGTTATACTCACAACCACAACTTTCGGTCCTTCTCTGCTCACTCCCACTCATTCTCATTTTATTCCTCACTTCTCACCTTACTCCTTCGATGCTCTCACAAAACCTAGAAACCTGATCGTGAATTTCCTCAAAGGTATTCACTCTTTCTTATAATTGATTCTGAATTAGTTTTTTATGTTTATTCTGTTTGATTTCCAAGGATAGCATCTCTGAATCTCTTATTTTCAAGTTATTTCCGTTTGCTTTCCTTTATGTCGGAGTGTTATAATGATTTTGGGGTCGGATAGCGGTTAGATTTGGTACTGCCTGAACTTTGTTTGCGTGGATTTGTAGGTTCCGTGAGCTGCTTTGGGATTTCCAGTTTGATTAAGATGTGGTTAAGCTCCTTTGAGTGTCAATCCTGTTACTTATGTCTCCTCAAAGGTATTTTACTCCTTAAGCGATTTGGCTTTCATTTTTTTTTGTAATCTCCTGGTATTTACTCCTTATTAGGGATTCCGCGTTCTTTTTTTTTGTCTGTTTAGGGTTGGTTCCATTTTTGGGGATTTCTCCCAGTTTGAATCCGCTAATTAGGTTTGTTTTCGATTGTTATTTGTTATTATTGATTTATTACTACTACTGTTATTACTTTCATTATTATTATTATTCGAATTATTTCTGATCTCATTATTATCGCCACGATCCTGGACCTGAAGTTGTGGACATGCACTAGATCCTGGGGCTGGATTTGGCCTGAGCTTGGAGTTGTTTGGAGCTTTGAGGAGATGCTTAGCTACTAGGGCCACTGTTTTGGATGGTGCGTTAACCAGGTATTATTAGTATTGTTACTGCTATTTCTTTGTTAGACTGTATTCACTCTTCAATTGACGCGCGATCGTTTTGTACATTCATAAGATCGGCCTTATTCTTTGTCTCTTTATCGATTGTATTGCGCTTTATCCTTGTTGTGATTGCATTTTTCGTGGACTGCGGTGTTCCGGAGTATGAGGCGACAAATGGCTTTGTGTTGTCTTCTCTGCCCAATTCATGGTGAGTTTAGTGGCATGGGCATTGGCTTACCGTCTAAAGCCTGCCTGTTTACTTATCTCTGCAGTCTTTTTTTACCTTTCAAGATTTTCTGATCTGTGTTAATTTGGGTTTCTCGCATTTCCAGGTACCCGCTCTTTCCAATCTCCGGTGTTCTTTGTTTGCGCCTTGCGGTGGAGCCGGTATTATATTCGACTGGCTGTGTACTGACTTTTTTTTTTTCCTTTTTCAAGCACTTTATAACCTCTGTTCTTTGGAGTTTCTTGCATTGCTACATTATATCTAGGAATAATACCTCCTCACACCACTTTCTGCCGTTGATTTCTCCCTTGTGATCTCAGATTCTTGGCCCTTCATTTTACTTTCACCTGCATCCACACTTTTTGCCATTCTTACTGTCACTCTACTTCACTCATTCTCGTCCATCATTTGCTTATCACTCCTCGATCAACACCCTCGTCAAAAACCTAAAGGTATTTTTACTCTTAAACCCATTTTTTGTTGTTTATTATTTCAATTTTATTTCGTTATTATTATGGTTATGGGGGTACGATGTTGTTAATGGTGCTCTGCTTGCTCCGTTTGCGTAGTTTGTTCAAATCCTTGTTTTGCCAAGTGAATCTTTTTAGTTTAGGGTTGAGGATATTGTAATCAGGCCTTGATTCGGGGTTCAGGTTTTGTAGTGTTGTTGCCGTTGATGGCTGTCCGGTATTATTATAATTATTATTATTGCTCCTGTGCTAGATAGGATGGATTTCTTCGCAGCTGGGATGGGCTCTATCTGTGCTCAGCAGTTGAAGGAGAATGCCCGCAGGGCATCTCAAACCCATGGCAGTGGTTCCCGTAGATTTGAAGACACGAGTACAAGCATGGAAGTAGTTGAATTCGAAAAAGTCGAGGAAGTTATGACATACGATAAAATGGCAGAGGTCGCAGTTAGGGTACTGTGTGCAGGAATGTCAGTCGCAATGAGCTCACTGACAGAGTTTGCCATTAGTTCAGCCGACTGTTATGCTGAACTTGTACATCAATGGGAAAACGTGAAGTGCCCCCCCAATTCCAGTTAAGATTCGACGACGAACTTGTACCCTATCCGGTTTCGTTAGACCTGATATTGAAAGGTTGGATCTCGATCTTAAAATTTTGGACCCTTTGATCTGGGTTGGATCTGGATCCAACAAAATATCTTACGGTTAGTAATAATGTTATTATTAAATGGTTATTGTTTATCATTGTTTTATAAATGTGAATATGCGTCTCTGATAATTTATTATGGATTGGATGGATTCATCATGTAACATTTATCATATTAATGTGTGAAACTGTTCATTTTCGATTAGCGATTACTCAGAAAGTGAACTACCCTTTTATTCCTTCTTAGTTTCGCCAGAGGCATAAATAATGTTGGACAATCAAGTTTTGATTTGACGCTTACCTGATTGGCGACCCGATATTTGTTAATTAACTCTGACATTTCCTCTTATATACTCCATTATTCCTTTAGTGGACTTTGTATATTAATTCTTGTAGTTGTGAACTTTTGATATTGCATAATAGCTTCTTATCTTTAATTCCTTCCGCTTTCTCCTTACCTTTCCACTTTTGGTGGATTAATTATAGATGGGTGCCTTGCTGATTCTTAACCATTCATAGGAACCTTCGTAAGATTGAGCTGACGCACAATGGGAAATGCACGACGACGGTGACGATGACGGTGGTGAGGTGATGGCTGAAAGTGGTAAGCAACGACTGGTTTTTGTTTTTTTTTTCTGGTTTTTAACAAAAAAACTTAAAAACGTTCACTTGGTGGGTTGTTTTTCTTGTTGTTTTTTTTGTGTGCCTCAGATTCGTTATGTATATGAGATTATATTTTATTTTTTTGTTTCCATTTTGGAATTTCAGTTTATGGCTGTTTTTTTTTTTTGCTTTATGATGCGCTTTCTTTCGTTACTTTAACCAAGTTCAAAGAAATTCATGTACATTACAATTGTCTAGGCTTTACGGAATCATTTTCGGGGTACTTGATTTGTTGAGTTTTTCGATCTATGGAATATGTGATATGTACAAAAATGACCCATTTTTGTTTATTGATGTGCGGAATAATGAATTTTTTTATGCTCTTTCCAATTTAAGTTGGTGTTGCTGTGAGAAACACGGAATATGATTAGTTGAATAAGATCACCTTACTTTTGAAATAAGGAATTCCTTTATTGCTTTTATGTGTCTTCTATTTTAAAAGGCTACTACCGTGCTTATGCCAAGTATTTACTGAATGTCGCTAATGATATACGGCTTCTTAGTCTACTATTATAATTCAAAGATGAAAACGCCTACCAGTGATTTTTTTGGTAATAATTCAAATGTGTTGTTGATGATTGCTATTCCTTGACATATTTCATACATGTTAACTTAGTTGATAATGCTTTGATGACAGCTTCAGATTTTAAGCTAGGAGATAGAACTACAGAAAGAGAAAGGAGTTTCAGTCGAACGTGAGATAAAAATGAACGGTGTCGATTGTGGTGCCTGTGGCGGATGTGAGACTACCGGGGTCAGACCACCATCATTTCTGACAAGTGGAAGCTTCTCGGGTTTTTTGCCTAACGCGCCTCCTCCTGAAGTTCAAGAAGGTATTTATGTTATTATTGTGCACCATTTTATGTATTGTTGACTTGTTGCGCACATAGAAAACTTTGGATGCGATATAATTGTGTGAACCACTTGATTTCATCTGTATTGGTTTAAATTTAGGTTTTTTTGTTGGAATTGTTATTTGGCAGGTTGCATATGGCTAAACCTCTTCACTCATACTCTATCTCTCTTAATCTCGGTATCTGCTCCTACCTTCAGATCGCGGCTGAATACTTGCCTATTCAACTTCACATCTCCTGGAGGTCCATTGTGTCCAACCGAAACTGTTTGCTATGAAGCTTGAGATGCTTGAGATGCACTTTTTTTCCCTGTGAGTAGTTATGCTTATGCCTATTCGACTGTCTTTGTTTGGTAGAGTGATTGTCTCACAAAGCTATAATGCTTGTAATTACAGTTGACCGATTTTGGGCTCTCAAAGGTTGGTCTCATTAACAGCACTAATGACTTATCTGGTCCGTCAGGTGGCAGCTCCTGTTTTTTGGGTGACGAGAATCCTGATTCTATGCTGGATCAACCACCAAAGCGAGAGCAACGCCAGAAACATGTTGTTGTAGGAACTCCTGATTATTTAGCTCCAGAGATACTTCTTGGAATGGGACATGGTTTGATAAATGTTTTTGCATTTATTTTTATAAGTTTGTTAGTTTATCATATCCTCATTTAGTTATTGTTTTGTGGGCTGGTCTTTAATGTTATCCAGGTGCATCTGCTGATTGGTGGTCTGTACTCTGTAGGTGTTATTCTTTTTGAGCTTCTTGTAGGAATTCCACCATTCAATGCGGAGAATCCTCAGGTAAATCAAAATTTGCAGGACAAATTTAAATATCCTGGCATAGATTAATACTACTTCGTCCGTAATACATAGATTACACTAGCTGTTGTGAAATCATCCATTTCACATCAGAAACTCCTTGGGAAATTAAAAGTCATGGTATACATGATACAAACAATCTTTTTTGCATATCGCCTTTATTGTTGGATCTTTGATATTGGTCTTATCTCTTCAGGGAACACCATTGTTCATGAGTTTTTCCTCTGTTGCTATTGATCTATCATTTTTTGTTGCAGCAAATTTTTGTTAACAGTATGAATCACGATATCCCATGGCCTAAGTTCCCTGAGGAAGTGAGTTATGAAGCTTATGACTTAATCAGGAAGTAAGTTGTCGGAAAGTCAGTGAGCTTGTTGATTTGTTCCTTCTCTGATTAGCTATTCTAGGCACTATGTTTGGTGCTCTTGCATGTGTGACTTATAATGAGCTACAGAGTAATTTCTAATGTTGACATTCTAAAACTGTATCTGCATTGTAACTTAGCTGTGTCATTTGTTCGGGAAGACTAAAACAGTAGACAAAACTTAAGGTGGCTTCATACTGACCATTAAAGTTACTCACACACCCTTTCCTTTCCTTTCGGACCATTCTTTTTCTTCTACTTTCTGAAAAATGTGGTGTATTATACAAGTTCGACGATTTATTTCATACTTTGTTTACATGGTGTGTTCTACACAAAAGTACTATACACGATTATTCAAATTGGGGCACCGCGCCCGGGAGGGCGCGGAGCAACAACTAGTAAAAGTAAAAGTGGCTTACTGACCCATTTATAACCTTTACCTAATTTTTTTAAAGATAGAAAACTCGTCAAGTATGCTCACACTGAACTCTTAGGACAACAGTAACCATCATAAGATGAAAACGAGTCAAATATTTTCTCACTGACATCAGGGCTGGCTATTTGCTCGTGCGGTCCGTGCCGTCGCACATGGCCCCGATTTTTTGGGGCCCAATGAAGAGAGGTTAACGTTATATCTAAATTGATGCGCTATAATATATGGTTAAACATAGCAGCTAGACCTGGCAAAAGTTAACACGACACGAAAACACGACACGAACCCGACACGAAATTAATGGGTTTGGGTCAGGACTTAATGACCCATTTAAGTAAGTGGGTCGACACGGACACGACACGAAAATTAATTGGGTCGGGTTAGGGTTGAGGTATAAAAACACGAACCCGACACGAATAACCCGTTTAATTATACGGGTCATAATCAGGTCGGGTTAACACGAAAACCTGTTTAACACGTTTAATTAAAACGGTCATAGACTCATAGTCATAGTCTCATATTGGGCCTAACACAAATACCCATAATTCATTTCCTTATTTTTCTACTGCGGCTAGATGAAACAATTCACAATAATATCTTTTTAACCCTAGATTTAACCCTAGAATGATCTATTTATTTACCTATTAAAATTCACTTTTAACCTACCTAACTTTTCTTATTCCATCGCCTCTCTACACTCCAATTCACAATCACAGTATCAAATTTCTTGTTCTCATATCTATCATCTTCATTCTTCTCCTTACTCAGTAAGTTACTCCATCCAAGCAATTTAATTAGTTTATCATTCGTGTGCCATATTTTCATCTTGCTTTTTTTTATTGTTTTGCTTCTTTTCATCATAATTGTCATCATAATTGTTTATATTGTTGATATAATTGATTTGCATGTAATGGATGATATTATCAATCTGGATGACTATTGTGTATAGGGTCGTTGAACAATTTGATTATGCTTCCCAAACAATTTGAGTTGCACTTTGCTTGTGTTAGGTTGATTCCCTTCCGTCTGTTTACTTCCTTTTATTAATTATGCTTCCCAAACACTTTGCATGATCAGGAACAATACCATCTCTAAATCTGAGTAACAAATCGTGAACTTTTACCCTCTGTTTACTTCCTTTTATTAATTATTTTCCAGAATTATTAATCCTGTGTCCTGCTGATTTGGTGATCACTTGTTTTTATTATTTGCATTGGTAAATTGGTCAGTTCTTCAATCCGTAATTCATCTATTTGTTGCTTCTTCTTTTTTAATTTCTAAATCTGAGTAAAAACATGTGAACTTTTACCCTCTGTTTATGTTCTTTTATTAATTATTTTCCAGATTTTTTTATCTTGTGTCATTGTGATTTGCACGATCATTTTTTCTTTTTGTTCACTTAGTTAATCCTGTTTTCATTTGTTAATAGGATGGACGGTTCAATGGAAAATGCTTCGAACCCTATCGATGTTCCCTCTGGTGATGAGATGGATGAGGCGACAATAAAAAGGCAGAAAATGTCCAGAATTCATAAACCCAAGGTATCTGGTAGAATTTTTAAGCGTCAAAGAAGACTAACTTCTCCTGTGTGGAGTCAATTTGAAATACTTGATGAACCTGATGCTAGTGGTAATCTTGTTTGTAAATGCAAATCATGTGCTAAAACCTTTATTGCTGAAAGTAAGAATGGAACTGGAAATTTGATAAGACATTTGAAGTCATGCAAAGGGAAATCATATAGAGATATTGGACAGTTTATTTTACAAAACAATTCTGGCTCTTTGGCTTCTAGGACTCCTAAATTTAATTCTGATGAATTTCGTGAGTTGTTGGCTGTTGCCATTGCTAAGCATAATTTACCTCTTCAACTTGTAGAGTATGAAGACATAAGAAACTGTTTTTCTTATCTAAACCCAGATGTTAAGTTTTTTGTTAGGAATACAATAAAGTCTGACATCTTAAGAATGTATAGAACTGAGAAAGAGAAACTTATTGGGTTGTTAAAAAGAACAAAGGGGAGAATTTCCCTTACTTCTGATTGCTGGAGTTCTGTCACCACTGATGGCTATATGACCCTCACTGCCCATTTTATTGATGAACATTGGCAACTTCAAAAGCGTGTTCTGAACTTCAGTTTCCTACCCCCTCCCCATACTGGTGCTGCTATGTCTGTTAAGATCACTTCTTTACTAATCGAATGGGGTATTGAAGATAGAATAATGTCCATAACTTTGGATAATGCATCTTCTAATGATTCTATGGTGGATTTCTTAAAGCCTGATTTGAATTTGATGTGTAATGGCGAATATTTTCATATTCGTTGTTGTGCTCACATATTAAATCTAATTGTCCAAGAGGGATTAAAAGATATGGATGATGCAATTGTTAAAGTCAGGGAGAGTGTCAAATATAGCAAAGGATCTCAATCTAGGAAACATAGGTTTTTGTCTTGTGTCCAACACGTTAACCTAGAGTCGGTTCGGGATTAAGGCAAGATGTTCCAACACGTTGGAATTCCACATTCCACATGCTTGAGAATGCACTATACTATCGGAGAGCTTTCAACAATCTTGCGAAAACGGACTTGAACTACTTGCATTGTCCGACCGAAGTTGAGTGGGAGAAGATTGGTAAAATTTGCAAGTTCTTGAAAGTTTTCTATGATGTAACTTGTGTTTTTCCGGCACCAAGTTTCCTCTCGCAAATTTATATTTCACTCATGTGCTGAGAGTGAGATTGTTACTTAAAGAAGAAATGGGAAGTAAAGATAAATTCATAAGGGACATGGCTGCTAAGATGTTTGTCAAATTTGACAAATACTGGTCGACTTTTAGTACAATTATGGCAATAGCCGTGGTCTTTGATCCTAGATATAAATTTAACGTTGTTGATTGGGCTTACAAAAAAACTTTTGGTGAGTCATATAATCTTGAGTTGGAGTTGTTCAAGGACAAACTGTTTGAGTTGTACAACCAATATGCTTCATTTGCAAGCGACTACACTCCATCAGCTTCTAATGGTGTTAATGGTAATGCTGCCAATATTCATGAGGATTCATCTTCAGACATCTTTATGATGGTAAGTCTGGTATATTTAAATCTGATATTTTTTTCTACTTCTCCAAGTCACTGTAGCTATGAATAGTGCCTACCAAAGTCTCCCTCTGCCGTTGATTTATTTACACATTAAATCTCCACCATCCATCTCTGTTATACTCACAACCACAACTTTCGGTCCTTCTCTGCTCACTCCCACTCATTCTCATTTTATTCCTCACTTCTCACCTTACTCCTTCGATGCTCTCACAAAACCTAGAAACCTGATCGTGAATTTCCTCAAAGGTATTCACTCTTTCTTATAATTGATTCTGAATTAGTTTTTTATGTTTATTCTGTTTGATTTCCAAGGATAGCATCTCTGAATCTCTTATTTTCAAGTTATTTCCGTTTGCTTTCCTTTATGTCGGAGTGTTATAATGATTTTGGGGTCGGATAGCGGTTAGATTTGGTACTGCCTGAACTTTGTTTGCGTGGATTTGTAGGTTCCGTGAGCTGCTTTGGGATTTCCAGTTTGATTAAGATGTGGTTAAGCTCCTTTGAGTGTCAATCCTATTACTTATGTCTCCTCAAAGGTATTTTACTCCTTAAGCGATTTGGCTTTCATTTTTTTTTTGTAATCTCCTGGTATTTACTCCTTATTAGGGATTCCGCGTTCTTTTTTTTTGTCTGTTTAGGGTTGGTTCCATTTTTGGGGATTTCTCCCAGTTTGAATCCGCTAATTAGGTTTGTTTTCGATTGTTATTTGTTATTATTGATTTATTACTACTACTGTTATTACTTTCATTATTATTATTATTCGAATTATTTCTGATCTCATTATTATCGCCACGATCCTGGACCTGAAGTTGTGGACATGCACTAGATCCTGGGGCTGGATTTGGCCTGAGCTTGGAGTTGTTTGGAGCTTTGAGGAGATGCTTAGCTACTAGGGCCACTGTTTTGGATGGTGCGTTAACCAGGTATTATTAGTATTGTTACTGCTATTTCTTTGTTAGACCTGTATTCACTCTTCAATTGATGCGCGATCAGTTTTGTACATTCATAAGATCAGCCTTATTGCTGTCTCTTTATCGATTGTATTGCGCTTTATCCTTGTTGTGATTGCATTTTTCGTGGACTGCGGTGTTCCGGAGTATGAGGCGACAAATGGCTTTGTGTTGTCTTCTCTGCCCAATTCATGGTGAGTTTAGTGGCATGGGCATTGGCTTACCGTCTAAAGCCTGCCTGTTTACTTATCTCTGCAGTCTTTTTTTACCTTTCAAGATTTTCTGATCTGTGTTAATTTGGGTTTCTCGCATTTCCAGGTACCCGCTCTTTCCAATCTCCGGTGTTCTTTGTTTGCGCCTTGCGGTGGAGCCGGTATTATATTCGACTGGCTGTGTACTGACTTTTTTTTTTCCTTTTTCAAGCACTTTATAACCTCTGTTCTTTGGAGTTTCTTGCATTGCTACATTATATCTAGGAATAATACCTCCTCACACCACTTTCTGCCGTTGATTTCTCCCTTGTGATCTCAGATTCTTGGCCCTTCATTTTACTTTCACCTGCATCCACACTTTTTGCCATTCTTACTGTCACTCTACTTCACTCATTCTCGTCCATCATTTGCTTATCACTCCTCGATCAACACCCTCGTCAAAAACCTAAAGGTATTTTTACTCTTAAACCCATTTTTTGTTGTTTATTATTTCAATTTTATTTCGTTATTATTATGGTTATGGGGGTACGATGTTGTTAATGGTGCTCTGCTTGCTCCGTTTGCGTAGTTTGTTCAAATCCTTGTTTTGCCAAGTGAATCTTTTTAGTTTAGGGTTGAGGATATTGTAATCAGGCCTTGATTCGGGGTTCAGGTTTTGTAGTGTTGTTGCCGTTGATGGCTGTCCGGTATTATTATAATTATTATTATTGCTCCTGTGCTAGATAGGATGGATTTCTTCGCAGCTGGGATGGGCTCTATCTGTGCTCAGCAGTTGAAGGAGAATGCCCGCAGGGCATCTCAAACCCATGGCAGTGGTTCCCGTAGATTTGAAGACACGAGTACAAGCATGGAAGTAGTTGAATTCGAAAAAGTCGAGGAAGTTATGACATACGATAAAATGGCAGAGGTCGCAGATTAGGGTATGTGTGTGCGGGAATGTCGATCGCAATGAGCTCACCGACGAGTTTGCCATTAGTTCACCCGATTGTTATCTTTGAACTTGTACATCAATGGGAAAACGTGAAGTGCCCCCCCAATTCCAGTTAAGATTCGACGACGAACTTGTACCCTATCCGGTTTCGTTAGACCTGATATTGAAAGGTTGGATCTCGATCTTAAAATTTTGGACCCTTTGATCTGGGTTGGATCTGGATCCAACAAAATATCTTACGGTTAGTAATAATGTTATTATTAGATGGTTATTGTTTATCATTGTTTTACAAATGTGAATATGCGTCTCTGATAATTTATTATGGATTGGATGGATTCATCATGTAACATTTATCATATTAATGTGTGAAACTGTTCATTTTCGATTAGCGATTACTCAGAAAGTGAACTACCCTTTTATTCCTTCTTAGTTTCGCCAGAGGCATAAATAATGTTGGACAATCAAGTTTTGATTTGACGCTTACCTGATTGGCGACCCGATATTTGTTAATTAACTCTGACATTTCCTCTTATATACTCCATTATTCCTTTAGTGGACTTTGTATATTAATTCTTGTAGTTGTGAACTTTTGATATTGCATAATAGCTTCTTATCTTTAATTCCTTCCGCTTTCTCCTTACCTTTCCACTTTTGGTGGATTAATTATAGATGGGTGCCTTGCTGATTCTTAACCATTCATAGGAACCTTCGTAAGATTGAGCTGACGCACAATGGGAAATGCACGACGACGGTGACGATGACGGTGGTGAGGTGATGGCTGAAAGTGGTAAGCAACGACTGGTTTTTTTTTTTTTTTTTTTCTGGTTTTTAACAAAAAAACTTAAAAACTTTCACTTGGTGGGTTGTTTTTCTTGTTGTTTTTTTTGTGTGCCTCAGATTCGTTATGTATATGAGATTATATTTTATTTTTTTGTTTCCATTTTTGAATTTCAGTTTATGGCTGTTTTTTTTTTTTTTTGCTTTATGATGCGCTTTCTTTCGTTACTTTAACCAAGTTCAAAGAAATTCATGTACATTACAATTGTCTAGGCTTTACGGAATCATTTTCGGGGTACTTGATTTGTTGAGTTTTTCGATCTATGGAATATGTGATATGTAAAAAAATGACCCATTTTTGTTTATTGATGTGCGGAATAATGAATTTTTTTATGCTCTTTCCAATTTAAGTTGGTGTTGCTGTGAGAAACACGGAATATGATTAGTTGAATAAGATCACCTTACTTTTGAAATAAGGAATTCCTTTATTGCTTTTATGTGTCTTCTATTTTAAAAGGCTACTACCGTGCTTATGCCAAGTATTTACTGAATGTCGCTAATGATATACGGCTTCTTAGTCTACTATTATAATTCAAAGATGAAAACGCCTACCAGTGATTTTTTTGGTAATAATTCAAATGTGTTGTTGATGATTGCTATTCCTTGACATATTTCATACATGTTAACTTAGTTGATAATGCTTTGATGACAGCTTCAGATTTTAAGCTAGGAGATAGAACTACAGAAAGAGAAAGGAGTTTCGATCGAACGTGAGATAAAAATGAACGGTGTCGATTGTGGTGCCTGTGGCGGATGTGAGACTACCGGGTCGACCACCATCATTTCGACAAGTGGAAGCTTCTCGGTTTTTTGCCTAACGCGCCTCCTCCTGAAGTTCAAGAAGGTATTTATGTTATTATTGTGCACCATTTTATGTATTGTTGACTTGTTGCGCACATAGAAAACTTTGGATGCGATATAATTGTGTGAACCACTTGATTTCATCTGTATTGGTTTAAATTTAGGTTTTTTTGTTGGAATTGTTATTTGGCAGGTTGCATATGGCTAAACCTCTTCACTCATACTCTATCTCTCTTAATCTCGGTATCTGCTCCTACCTTCAGATCGCGGCTGAATACTTGCCTATTCAACTTCACATCTCCTGGAGGTCCATTGTGTCCAACCGAAACTGTTTGCTATGAAGCTTGAGATGCTTGAGATGCACTTTTTTTCCCTGTGAGTAGTTATGCTTATGCCTATTCGACTGTCTTTGTTTGGTAGAGTGATTGTCTCACAAAGCTATAATGCTTGTAATTACAGTTGACCGATTTTGGGCTCTCAAAGGTTGGTCTCATTAACAGCACTAATGACTTATCTGGTCCGTCAGGTGGCAGCTCCTGTTTTTTGGGTGACGAGAATCCTGATTCTATGCTGGATCAACCACCAAAGCGAGAGCAACGCCAGAAACATGTTGTTGTAGGAACTCCTGATTATTTAGCTCCAGAGATACTTCTTGGAATGGGACATGGTTTGATAAATGTTTTTGCATTTATTTTTATAAGTTTGTTAGTTTATCATATCCTCATTTAGTTATTGTTTTGTGGGCTGGTCTTTAATGTTATCCAGGTGCATCTGCTGATTGGTGGTCTGTACTCTGTAGGTGTTATTCTTTTTGAGCTTCTTGTAGGAATTCCACCATTCAATGCGGAGAATCCTCAGGTAAATCAAAATTTGCAGGACAAATTTAAATATCCTGGCATAGATTAATACTACTTCGTCCGTAATACATAGATTACACTAGCTGTTGTGAAATCATCCATTTCACATCAGAAACTCCTTGGAAATTAAAAGTCATGGTATACATGATACAAACAATCTTTTTTGCATATCGCCTTTATTGTTGGATCTTTGATATTGGTCTTATCTCTTCAGGGAACACCATTGTTCATGAGTTTTTCCTCTGTTGCTATTGATCTATCATTTTTTGTTGCAGCAAATTTTTGTTAACAGTATGAATCACGATATCCCATGGCCTAAGTTCCCTGAGGAAGTGAGTTATGAAGCTTATGACTTAATCAGGAAGTAAGTTGTCGGAAAGTCAGTGAGCTTGTTGATTTGTTCCTTCTCTGATTAGCTATTCTAGGCACTATGTTTGGTGCTCTTGCATGTGTGACTTATAATGAGCTACAGAGTAATTTCTAATGTTGACATTCTAAAACTGTATCTGCATTGTAACTTAGCTGTGTCATTTGTTCTGGAAGACTAAAACAGTAGACAAAACTTAAGGTGGCTTCATACTGACCATTAAAGTTACTCACACACCCTTTCCTTTCCTTTCGGACCATTCTTTTTCTTCTACTTTCTGAAAAATGTGGTGTATTATACAAGTCGACGATTTATTTCATACTTTGTTTACATGGTGTGTTCTACACAAAAGTACTATACACGATTATTCAAATTGGGGCACCGCGCCCGGGAGGGCGCGGAGCAACAACTAGTAAAAGTAAAAGTGGCTTACTGACCCATTTATAACCTTTACCTAATTTTTTTAAAGATAGAAAACTCGTCAAGTATGCTCACACTGAACTCTTAGGACAACAGTAACCATCATAAGATGAAAACGAGTCAAATATTTTCTCACTGACATCAGGGCTGGCTATTTGCTCGTGCGGTCCGTGCCGTCGCACATGGCCCCGATTTTTTGGGGCCCAATGAAGAGAGGTTAACGTTATATCTAAATTGATGCGCTATAATATATGGTTAAACATAGCAGCTAGACCTGGCAAAAGTTAACACGACACGAAAACACGACACGAACCCGACACGAAATTAATGGGTTTGGGTCAGGACTTAATGACCCATTTAAGTAAGTGGGTCGACACGGACACGACACGAAAATTAATTGGGTCGGGTTAGGGTTGAGGTATAAAAACACGAACCCGACACGAATAACCCGTTTAATTATACGGGTCATAATCAGGTCGGGTTAACACGAAAACCTGTTTAACACGTTTAATTAAAACGGTCATAGACTCATAGTCATAGTCTCATATTGGGCCTAACACAAATACCCATAATTCATTTCCTTATTTTTCTACTGCGGCTAGATGAAACAATTCACAATAATATCTTTTTAACCCTAGATTTAACCCTAGAATGATCTATTTATTTACCTATTAAAATTCACTTTTAACCTACCTAACTTTTCTTATTCCATCGCCTCTCTACACTCCAATTCACAATCACAGTATCAAATTTCTTGTTCTCATATCTATCATCTTCATTCTTCTCCTTACTCAGTAAGTTACTCCATCCAAGCAATTTAATTAGTTTATCATTCGTGTGCCATATTTTCATCTTGCTTTTTTTTATTGTTTTGCTTCTTTTCATCATAATTGTCATCATAATTGTTTATATTGTTGATATAATTGATTTGCATGTAATGGATGATATTATCAATCTGGATGACTATTGTGTATAGGGTCGTTGAACAATTTGATTATGCTTCCCAAACAATTTGAGTTGCACTTTGCTTGTGTTAGGTTGATTCCCTTCCGTCTGTTTACTTCCTTTTATTAATTATGCTTCCCAAACACTTTGCATGATCAGGAACAATACCATCTCTAAATCTGAGTAACAAATCGTGAACTTTTACCCTCTGTTTACTTCCTTTTATTAATTATTTTCCAGAATTATTAATCCTGTGTCCTGTTGATTTGGTGATCACTTGTTTTTATTATTTGCATTGGTAAATTGGTCAGTTCTTCAATCCGTAATTCATCTATTTGTTGCTTCTTCTTTTTTAATTTCTAAATCTGAGTAAAAACATGTGAACTTTTACCCTCTGTTTATGTTCTTTTATTAATTATTTTCCAGATTTTTTTATCTTGTGTCATTGTGATTTGCACGATCATTTTTTCTTTTTGTTCACTTAGTTAATCCTGTTTTCATTTGTTAATAGGATGGACGGTTCAATGGAAAATGCTTCGAACCCTATCGATGTTCCCTCTGGTGATGAGATGGATGAGGCGACAATAAAAAGGCAGAAAATGTCCAGAATTCATAAACCCAAGGTATCTGGTAGAATTTTTAAGCGTCAAAGAAGACTAACTTCTCCTGTGTGGAGTCAATTTGAAATACTTGATGAACCTGATGCTAGTGGTAATCTTGTTTGTAAATGCAAATCATGTGCTAAAACCTTTATTGCTGAAAGTAAGAATGGAACTGGAAATTTGATAAGACATTTGAAGTCATGCAAAGGGAAATCATATAGAGATATTGGACAGTTTATTTTACAAAACAATTCTGGCTCTTTGGCTTCTAGGACTCCTAAATTTAATTCTGATGAATTTCGTGAGTTGTTGGCTGTTGCCATTGCTAAGCATAATTTACCTCTTCAACTTGTAGAGTATGAAGGCATAAGAAACTGTTTTTCTTATCTAAACCCAGATGTTAAGTTTTTTGTTAGGAATACAATAAAGTCTGACATCTTAAGAATGTATAGAACTGAGAAAGAGAAACTTATTGGGTTGTTAAAAAGAACAAAGGGGAGAATTTCTCTTACTTCTGATTGCTGGAGTTCTGTCACCACTGATGGCTATATGACCCTCACTGCCCATTTTATTGATGAACATTGGCAACTTCAAAAGCGTGTTCTGAACTTCAGTTTCCTACCCCCTCCCCATACTGGTGCTGCTATGTCTGTTAAGATCACTTCTTTACTAATCGAATGGGGTATTGAAGATAGAATAATGTCCATAACTTTGGATAATGCATCTTCTAATGATTCTATGGTGGATTTCTTAAAGCCTGATTTGAATTTGATGTGTAATGGCGAATATTTTCATATTCGTTGTTGTGCTCACATATTAAATCTAATTGTCCAAGAGGGATTAAAAGATATGGATGATGCAATTGTTAAAGTCAGGGAGAGTGTCAAATATAGCAAAGGATCTCAATCTAGGAAACATAGGTTTTTGTCTTGTGTCCAACACGTTAACCTAGAGTCAGTTCGGGGATTAAGGCAAGATGTTCCAACACGTTGGAATTCCACATTCCACATGCTTGAGAATGCACTATACTATCGGAGAGCTTTCAACAATCTTGCGAAAACGGACTTGAACTACTTGCATTGTCCGACCGAAGTTGAGTGGGAGAAGATTGGTAAAATTTGCAAGTTCTTGAAAGTTTTCTATGATGTAACTTGTGTTTTTTCTGGCACCAAGTTTCCTACTGCAAATTTATATTTCACTCATGTGCTGAGAGTGAGATTGTTACTTAAAGAAGAAATGGGAAGTAAAGATAAATTCATAAGGGACATGGCTGCTAAGATGTTTGTCAAATTTGACAAATACTGGTCGACTTTTAGTACAATTATGGCAATAGCCGTGGTCTTTGATCCTAGATATAAATTTAACGTTGTTGATTGGGCTTACAAAAAAACTTTTGGTGAGTCATATAATCTTGAGTTGGAGTTGTTCAAGGACAAACTGTTTGAGTTGTACAACCAATATGCTTCATTTGCAAGCGACTACACTCCATCAGCTTCTAATGGTGTTAATGGTAATGCTGCCAATATTCATGAGGATTCATCTTCAGACATCTTTATGATGGTAAGTCTGGTATATTTAAATCTGATATTTTTTTCTACTTCTCCAAGTTACAGCATTGTTCAAATTTGGCCTATATACTCTTACATATTCCGTATTTAATGTTTACAGGATTACGATTCTTACTCGAGCAATGCTTTTACCTCTGCTGGAAAAACTGAGTTAGAGCTATACTTGGAAGAACCTATATTGCCTCGTAGTGCTGATGTCAATGTGCTTGAGTATTGGAGGACACATTGTGTGAGGTATCCTGTTCTTGCTCAGATGGTTCGGGATATTTTGGCTATTCCTATATCCACAGTAGCGTCCGAATCAACTTTCAGCATTGGAGGTAGAATTCTTGATCCATATAGAAGCTCTTTAAAGCCTTCTACTGTTGAAGCTCTTGTATGCCTTAGAGATTGGGCATTTAATCAAGATATTTCTACCTAGTTCTATTCAACCTGTTGTTAACTCTCTTAACTTATCAGCTTGTTTCCATGACACGTAATAATCTTTTATGTTTTGTTTTATAGTATATTAAAAGAATTTACTACAATTGCAGGTTGCATTGAACCTGAGATAGACGAACTTTGTACCGAAATTATGAAGATAAAGGTTGGCGATGAGTCGGGAGATTTGGAAGATGAGCCAGTACCTGAGACATCTCATGATTAAGGATTGGCACCAACAAAGAAGTGAAGAAATCAAGCTACTGATTTTTTGTTTTGTCTTAAGTATGCTGCTAATAAAAGTACTGTGTCATCTCCAGTACCCTTAGGCTTTAGCTTCAAGTTTGCTTATTACTGAACTCTTTTTTTTAGCATGTTATTTGGAATTTGGGCTATGTAATCTTTTGGATTAATCTTTTGGATTTCCACTGGTTAGTGGTTATGCATGGTTTTGATATTTTGGGTTTGTTTCTTAGATAGGAATAATATTAGTTGGGTTACACAGCTCTAATTGGGTTATTTGTGTTATCGGGTTGAACGGGTTAAACAGGTTAAACAATAGAGTTGTCCACTGGAATCGGGTTGAGCAGATCAGGTCAGGTCATTGATAATGTAAACAGGTCGGGTTCAGGTGAGAGATGCTGACCCGTTTAATTAAACAGGTCGTGTTCAGGTCAGAGGGTTTGTGACCCGTTAATGTGGGACACGGACACGAACCCGACACGACCCGATCTGTTTGCCAGGTCTAATAGCAGCACAATTGGTTGAGACTATAGTTTTGTACTTTTGTTTATTTTACAGCTTTTTAGTCCTTAACATTCAGTTATTATTGTTAATCAACGGAGTATTTATTTCTCTTTCTTTCATAATTATTTTTAGTCGATATGCAAAGTGTGCCTTTTACATTATTAATTAACAAAAAAAATCATTTATTATGTAAGATAGTATAAGAAAACAATTAAGAATGCTACTCTCTAGAAAAAATCTCCTAATAAAATACTTTGTAGCATCAAATTATAAGTAGCAAGACGTAAATGTAGTGATATTTGGGGGCCTACTTTCAAAATTTCGCACAGGCCCCCCGAAATCTCGAAGACGGCCCTGACTGACATATGCATGACAAACCTTTGGTTAGTGCCTACTCCTTAGGCATTCTTTTTTCTCTCATCTACCACACTTAACCTGTTTTAAGATTAAGACGGATATTGCCGTCTTAAACAAGACTCAACTGATCTTCAAAAGACCTCTGTCAATAGGAAGGTATAAGTATATGATATTCCTGAATTGCACAAGTACTGCTCTGACATTGCATAATCAACAAAATTGAATGTTCGAAGAAATTAATTAATGCTATAAACTAACACACCCAAGACAAATTCTTGTATAAGGCCTAGAAATAGAGCAAGTCACTATAAAATACGAGTATAAATAAACTACTGAATCGAGGAAGCTAAGTGTCACGGTCCGCTACTTTTGCCGGACCGTGGCGCGCACCCTTGCCCGTCTCAAGGCAAGATGCAAGCGAAAAGGATCTTCGTGCTAGTGAGGGATCGCCCACTAGCACGATACTCGGTCTCGGGTCGGTGTGTGTCGGGAATCCTAGTCACGATTATCAAGTCTGGCACACGAAAGCAATAAAAGTAAGTAATACGATTATTGAAAGCAAGCAACAAGCAACAACAAGCTTTTGGATGAGAAGCGGTTTTTGATTGACTAGCACCTCTCATAGAGGCAAATTTGATAGTTTGGTCCTGGTAGCAGGAAACATTGAAATTACAAGTTTAGTTCAGAATAGCGATATACCTATTTATGGAAATAAAGCTATTCTAAAATTATGCTAAACTAAGAAATTACTTACTACAAATGTACAAGGGAAATGAAATTACATAAGCATAAATAAAACTAAGGGTTCAAGTGTGCGGATCGTCACACTCTCCCCCACCTAATCTGTTGCCGTCCTCGGCAACGCTTCAAAATCTTCATGGCTGGTTCAGTCGGCTGATGTCGCTGGAAGTTGATTGGAGCGGATGTTGGCGCGCTTGCTCTTGTTGCGGGTGGGATCTTCAGGATCTGGATGGTAAGGCTTTAGACAGCTCACATGAAAGACAGGGTGACACTTCATCCAGCGGGCGGTCCGGCAGTATGCTACTTCCCCAATCCGTTTGATCACTTGGATTGGGCCTTCGTACTTCCGCACTAGACGCTTGTCTCGTCCTCGGAGGAATCTCATCTGCTCTTTGTTCAGCTTCACCATGACCATGTCACCTACTTTAAACTCCCTTGGTCTCCGATTCTGATCCGCCCACTTCTTCATGCGGCGGGACGCTTTCTCCAAGTAAGCTCGAGCAATTTCGGCATTCACGTTCCATTCTTTCACATACTCGTGGGCTTTCTTTGTCCGGCCTCCACATGTATCTGCAACTGTGGGAGGCAATAGCGGCTGTTGACCTGTAACAAGCTCAAACGGGCTCTTGTTGGATGAAGAGCTCGTCTGCACATTAAAACAGAACTGGGCAACATCAAGGAGTCTTACCCACTCCATTTGAGTTGCCCCAACAAAGTGTCTCAAATACTCTTCCAGCATGCTATTGAATCGTTCAGTCTGGCCATCTGTTTGTGGATGGTAACTTGAGGACATCCGCAGCTTCGAACCCAGGAGATTGAACAATTCTCCCCAAAATAGTCCCGTGAAGCGAGAGTCGCGGTCACTGACTATACTTTGAGGCAATCCCCAATATTTCACAACATGTCTGAAGAACATGGTGGCAGTTTCTTCAGCGCTACACGCCTTAGGAAGAGGAATGAAAGTCGCGTACTTTGAGAATCGATCCACAATGACAAGGATCACACTTAACGCCCCTACCTTCGGCAACCCAGAGATAAAGTCCATAGAGATACTCTCCCATGGTCGAGTAGGTACGGGCAACGGATTTAACAGCCCTCCCGGCTTCTGTTTCTCTCCCTTATCTTGCTGGCAAATGAGGCATGTCTTCGTGTACTCCATCACATCATCCTTCATCTGGGGCCAATAGTAACTTCTCTTCAATAGGCATAAGGTTCTCTGCCATCCCGGATGACCCGCCCACAAGGTATCATGGCACTCCTGTAGAAGCATCTTCCTCAATCCAGCCGCCTTTGGAACAAAGATGCGATGTCCTTTCGTGAATAAAAGCCCATCTTCCACCCAAAACTTGCGAGTCTTTCCTTCTAAGGCCAACTGTTTCAGAGTCCTCGCCATTGGGTCTTGGTCGAGGTATTCCTTTGCCTTAGCTCGAATATCTGTGACCACGGTGGTGGTGGACAAGTGAGCGATCATATGTAGTGTGGCCAAGTCGCATCTACGGCTTAGGGCATCAGCGACCCTATTTGCTGCTCCCGGTCGATAAGTGAACTCCACATAAAACGCGGCCAACAATTCTTGCCATCTTGCCTGTCGGCTGTTGAGCTTGGGTTGCGTCAGGAAGTGGGATGCCGCGGTGTTATCCGTCTTGACAATAAACTTCGATCCCAAGAGGTAGTGTCTCCATCCCCGCAGGCAATGAACAATAGCAAGGAGTTCCTTCTCTTGGGCAGCATACCGAGTCTCGGCCCCATTCAGTTTTCTACTCTCAAAGGCCATTGGGTGACCCTCTTGGAGGAGTACTCCCCCAAGGGCATAATCAGACGCATCCGTCTCTACTTCAAATGGCTTGGTGATGTCCGGCAGTGCCAATACGGGTTCCTGCATCACTGCTTCTTTGAGCCTCTCAAAGGCTCTTTTTCTGTCGATAGACCACTCCCACTTGATATCCTTTTTCAACAAATCAGTTAGGGGGGCGGCTATTTTAGAATACTCCCGGATGAATCTCCGATAGTAGTTTGCTAGCCCCAAGAAAGAGCGAAACTCAGACACGTTTCTCGGGGTGCCCCAATCCTTGATGGCGGTAATCTTCTTCGGATCCATTCTAAGTCTCCCTTTTCCCATGATGTGGCCGAGAAAATTGACTTCGGGTTGGGCAAACTCGCACTTCTCCTTTCTGACAAATAAGTGATTGTTCCGCAGTTTCGCGAACACAAGCTTTAAGTGTTCGGCGTGTTCAGCCAAAGAGCGACTATACACAACGATATCATCCAAGTACACCACCACGAATTTGTCTAAGTACTCATGGAATACATGGTTCATCAGAGTGCAAAATGTGGCAGGTGCGTTTGTCAGCCCGAAAGGCATGACCAACCATTCGAAAGACCCATACCTCGTCACGCAAGCAGTTTTTGGCTCATCTCCTTCGGCAATCCGAACTTGATGATAACCCGATCTCAGATCCAACTTGCTGAAGTACACAGCGCCCTGTAACTGATCGAACAAGTCCGCTACCAAAGGAATGGGATAGCGATTCCTCACAGTCAACTTGTTTAAGGCCCGATAGTCGATACACAATCTCAGACTACCATCCTGTTTCTTCTGAAAGAGCACAGGGGCTCCATATGGGGCTTTAGAAGGACGAATCGACCCTGAGCGAATTAAATCATCTAGCTTCTTTCGAAGTTCAGCTAATTCCGGAGGTGCCATGCGGTATGGTCCTCGAGCAGTAGGTCTTGTCCCTGGAAGAAGCTCGATCTGGTGGTCTACCGAGCGTCGAGGTGGAAGACTCATAGGTAAAGAATCTGGCATCAAGTCCTTGTTGTCCTCCAACACCCGCATTATCGAGGGTTCCTCTCGATTCGCCAGAAGTGTCCTCTTTCATGGACACGGTACACAAATAAGTTGGCTCGCCCTTTTGAAGTCCTCTATTCAATTGCATCGCCGAAAGAAGGGGTCCCTTCATCTTACGATCTCCTCCCACGGCCTTCACCAAGCAAGGGTTTGACCCGACCATCATAAGGGAACCGTTATGGGGTGCCAGAAAGGTCGGTGTTCGCTTAAGGAAATCCATTTCGAGGACAATCTTGAAGTCGTCCATCGGGACGCTGGTGAAGTCGAGCTTCCCGCTCCATTCACCCATCTTGATCACTACATCTTTGGCCATGCCCTGAATCGGCTGAGCACTGGAGTTAACAGCTTTCATCCTTCCTCCTTCTCGGTTTATCTCCATCCCGAGCCGTTTCGCCTCATCTGGGGTAACAAAATTGTGGGAGGCCCCGTGTCTATCATGGCACGAGTGCAAATTCCATTGATTTTTACTTCAACGTACATGAGCTCAGTGGACTTGGCTTCGGAAAGGTTGGCGCCTTTTCCCATTGAACACATCATGTGCACCGCCCCCATCCGTGCCACTTCTCCCTGTTCGTTGAACCCATCATCATCCCCCGGGTCGACTTTATGGTCCGTCCCTTCGGGGTTCGGCTCAACCGACATCTTAGATAAATTCTTCTTGAGGGTGTTGAACTCCCCCTGGTGCGGACACTCAGACATTCGGTGTGGTCCTCTACATAAGAAGCAAGCAAACGGTTTCCTAGCGGTAGACGCTTTCGAAGTGCTCCCCTTTGAGGAAGTTGGGGTGGAATTGGCTTGCCCCCACTTCCTATAATCTCCTCCTGGACGGAATCGACTATTTCCCGTAGACGGAGTTTTGGCTTGCGACGTGTTCCCTCCAAATCTGGGGCTACTCCCGCTCATTCTTTGGGAATACCTTTTTCTGTGCCGCTTCGCGCTCAGAATAATAGTCGACTAGCCTCTCGGTCGCGGTCATTGCAGCGGAGAGGGACTCGGGCCTTTGTCGCATGATCTCTCGTTGAGCCCACTCTTTCAAACCATCGACAAACTGGAACACACGATCCTTCTTGGTCATATCAGATATCTCTAGCATACACGTCGAGTAAGCTTTCACGTACTCCCGAATAGAACCCGTATGCTTCAAGCTCTTGAGTTTTCTTCGAGCTAGGAAGTCGGTATTCTTCGGATAGAATTGTTCCTTGAAGAGTCGTTTGAAATCGTCCCATGACTCCAGCACTATGCTCCCTGCCTCAATCTCGGCGTATTTGGAGCGCCACCATTGTTTGGCATCATCAATTAGATACATGTTTGCGGTAGTGACCTTCAGTGTTTCGTCGAGCGCACTAGCTCGAAAGAATTGCTCCATGTCGAAGAGGAAGTTCTCGACTTCTTTCGAGTCTCGCGCCCCACAATACTTGTGAGGCGTAGGCGGCTTCACTTTCGGAGTTCCCCCAAAACTCTCGTCTGCGGCCATTCTCATCAGTGTATTACACATGTTCTCGAGTTGTCCGACTCTCTCATGGAGATAGCCCATCTCCTCCGCGTACTCACGCGGAATCATTGCCTCTATGGCGTCAAAGTGAGCCTCATGCCCCTTTATCGTCTCATTCACGGCTTCTAGGCGAGCCTCATGCCCCTTTACCGTCTCGTCTACGGCTTGGTGAGTTCCCCCGAGGCTCACCACGAGTCCTTCCAGATAAGGAAGTTTTTCCTCAAGTAGTTTCTCTAAGGCCGTCACCCGGGCCCTAGTTTCTCCTTTGTTCCCACTCGGTTCTGTGTTCTTTCCCGTCATCGTAAGCAGCAGCTCATCGTGAAGACCGAGCTCTGATACCAAATGTCACGGTCCTCTACTTTTGCCGGACCGTGGCGCGCACCCTTGCCCGTCTCAAGGCAAGATGCAAGCGAAAAGGATCTTCGTGCTAGTGAGGGATCGCCCACTAGCACGATACTCGGTCTCGGGTCGGTGTGTGTCGGGAATCCTAGTCACGATTATCAAGTCCGGCACACGAAAGCAATAAAAGTAAGTAATACGATTATTGAAAGCAAGCAACAAGCAACAACAAGCTTTTGGATGGGAAGTGGTTTTTGATTGACTAGCACCTCTCATAGAGACAAATTTGATAGTTTGGTCCTGGTAGCAGGAAACATTGAAATTACAAGTTTAGTTCAGAATAGCGATATACCTATTTATGGAAATAAAGCTATTCTAAAACTATGCTAAACTAAGAAATTACTTACTACAAATGTACAAGGGAAATGAAATTACATAAGCATAAATAAAACTAAGGGTTCAAGTGTGCGGATCGTCACACTAAGGGTGTAAAGTTTCATGGATAATAAACACAAATTCCTATGTAAGGCTGTCTAGTAATAAACTCATTTTTAGTAATAAACTCATTTTCTAAATTACTTGCCTAATAATTTTGTAAAACCTCTATCAGCTTGTTCCGAATTATAGCAAAAGTACATTAAAATCAAACTGTGCTAGCTCCGAATACTTCATCATGATCGAACACATGCTGGTCCTTTTGTGTGAAAGAAACTGATAGCTGATCCGAAACGACCCTTAATCGAGACGCCGTGTAAGACACTGCACTAAATCAGTTAGACCCCCACAAAGGTGCTCCTTGGGTTCCGTGGTCACCGATTCCAGGGTTAACGCCTCCTTCCGCACAATGTTGAACACCAAGGACGGAAGCGGGAACTGTTCTCAATATTGATAGCATAAAAGGGACGATATAGAGAAGGAGATGATTTGTATTTTTTTGTGTGTGTAAAATTGAGGAGGAAGAAGATTTATATAGTAGCCAAGAGGCTCCTCCAACAGTCGAAAAGTGAATGCCATTGATTCTGCGATTTAATTGTCATAAATCGTGTAATGAATTTTGTATTGATTGCGGAATAAAATCTCAACAGCTATAAAAAAGAATCCGAGGAGAAAATTCGGACCAGTAGCAAAAAGGGGCCCCACCACACCACGCACGTGTCACGAGCCGAGCCGGCCGGACGGCGGCGGCGGCGCGCGCGTGGGGAGACTATAGTCTACCCACTATAGTCTAGTTAACTCTTGTTAACTCTCTTCCATATATAAATACAACACTCCCCCACTATTCTTCCAATGTGGGATAAGTGTTATTTTACTTAAGCTTTGGAGCAACCAAAACTCCAACATTGTGTCCCACCAACCAAGGACAAGAGCCTGACTTAGATCAAAACAATCCAAACAAACACAAATTCATGTGCACTTATGCCATTGTGCTAGCAATTTAATTATTAGCTGAATAAACGTATTTGCCATAGCGCCGGAATGGATTAAATACAATTACCCAAAGCTAGTATGCTATACTATATTACTTCCATTCGTTCTTCAATTGAACCCCCACTAAACCCGCCTCTAGAAGGAACGGAACAATGTGCTGTATCTATGTGATAAAATTTGGGCAAGAAGAAGAATGAATTGTGAAAGGAAGATATGTTATTCCAACGTTGATGAGAGGAATATATACAACTCTAGTTCCTTAGATTAAGGAATTAAACTACTCTAATAAAAGCTAATGATACATCTTCCCAACTTTGCTGTTAAAGGAATACGAAACAATATGCATTAAACGTATACATGGAATCTTTTCACTCCCCTTCAAGTTGGAGCCCTCGGTAAGCCGAGTCCCAACTTGCTTTGAAGACGATCGAATGCATCAACTCCCAAGGCCTTGGTAAACACGTCAGCCACTTGGTCTTTGCTGCGCACGAAACGTGTTCTGATAGTGTTGTTTGCTAAATATTGTCGGACGAAGTGACAATCAATCTCGATATGTTTAGTTCGATCATGAAAGACTGGATTCCAAGCAATATGAAGCGCGGCTTGATTATCACAAAACAAGTCCATAGGCTGCGTGTGAAATACACCCAACGAGAAGCTAAGAGGGATTTTAACCAAATTAGTTCACTCGTTATAGCGGCCATAGCGCGGTATTCGGCCTCCGCTGTAGACTTTGCCACTGTCACTTGTTTCTTGGCACGCCACGAAATTGGTGCTCCATCCAAGGAAGCAAAGTACCCACTCAAAGACCTCCGTGTCAACGGACAACTTGCATAATCGGAATCGCAAAAACCTTGTAACTGTAGATGCGAGCTACTATTGATAATGATTCCCTTATTTGGAGCCAACTTCAAATAACGTACCACTCGCATTGCACCATCCCAATGCTCTTTTCGTGGCTGATGAACGAACTGAGAAAGTACGTGGACTGCGTAGACGAGGTCTGGCCGGGTAATCGTTAAATAGACGAGTTTTCCTACAATTCTTCGATACTTCATTACATCCTTTAAATACTCCCCTTTTGCCAACGCTAGATTATGGTGCTGTTGAATCGGAGTATATACCGGCTTTGCATTCGTCATTCCAGCCTCTTCAATGATGTCAAGTGTATACTTCCTCTGATTAAGAAACAATCCCTTCGAATTTTGTGCCACTTCTATACCCAAGAAGTATTTGAGTCAGCCTAGATCTTTTATACCAAATTGCTTGTCCAGTGTACGCTTGAACCTGCCACAAGCTTCTCCATTATTGCTCACTACCACCATATCATCAACATATACTAGAATCCCGATAAAAACTCCGTCTTTGTTGTGAGTAAACAAAGAATAATCGGCCCATGACTGAACGAATCCTAACCCGCGCAAGAATTCGGTTAATTTCGAAAACCAAATCCTCGAAACTTGCTTCAATCCATACACAGATTTTTTTAATTTGCAAACTTTATTTCCATGCTCTTTTTCGAATCCTTGTGGGATTCTTATATACACTTCCTCCTCTAAATCTCCATGTAAGAATGCGTTATTTACATCTAATTGTTCAATGGTCCATTTCTTCGCTGTGGCTACTGCTAATAGACATCGTACACTGCTCATTTTCGCGACTGGAGCGTATGTCTCATGGTAATCTATACCTTCCACTTGAGTGAACCCTTGTGCTACGAGTCGTGCTTTGTACCTTTCGACCATTCCATCTGCCTTATGTTTTATCTTGTATACCCATTTGCATCCAATGGGTTTCTTTCCATGGGGAAGTGATACAATCTTCCATGTCCCATTTTTTTCTAGTGCGTCGATTTCCTTACGCATCGCTTCACGCCATTTTTCATTTCTTCCTGCCTCAAAATAATGCAATGGCTCTCTTTCTTTATCAATAGCCGCCAAGTAATTCCTGTGCATCTTAGAAAAGCAATTTGTATTAACGTAATTGACTAAAGGATAACGGGTACCTGGCTTTCTTGACTTTGACTGGACGGTATAATCAACGTTTGCTGCGGGGTTTATTATTCTCGTTGATTTGCAGCTATAGTCTTTTCGCCAATAGGGCTCGAATTTCTGTCGAGCTCCTCTGCCCAATGTCTCGGTAGTCTGTTGTTCACCTTGCTCAATTGTCTCCTTGTTCTGAACTTCCCTCGTATTCTCTTCGTTTGCGTTCGGGCTTGTCACTGGATTGTCCACTTCATTGGTTGCATTACTCCCCCTGTTGTCAAGAGTACCTGTACTGCTTTCTCCCTGAGTGTCCCATTCCCTTCGAATTTCACAAAAATCGATTTCATTCGAAATCTGGGAAGTACTCGAATTGATATCCTCAGACAAAAAAGGTAATTCTTTTTCAAAAAACAGAACATCTCTCGAGACAAACAATTTATTTTCGCTTATATCAAAAACTTTCCACCCTTTCTTGTTGTGCGGATAGCCTACAAATATACACCGCTTTCCTCGTTCTCCAAATTTATCTCGATTTCTATCCTTGTTATGCACATAACAAAGACAGCCAAAAACTTTAATGTTATCAAACTGCGGTTTTTCCCCATACAGTAGCTCATGTGGTGTTTTTCCATTTAAAAGAGGCGTCGGAGTTCTATTAATTAAATATGCCGCTGTCAACACACATTCCCCCCAGAATTTAATTGGTAAATGGGTCTGAAACCGTAATGCTCGTGCCTTCTCAAGAATATGTCGGTGTTTTCTTTCGACCCGACCATTTTGCTATGGTGTGCCTGCGTTGCTAGTTCTAAAAATAATACAGTTTTCCGCATAATATGATTTCATGTCTCCCGACAAAAACTCCGTTCCGTTATCACTTTGTACAACACAGGTATTAAATTGATTCTTGACCATTTGAAGAAAAAACCTCAATGTGTCACCTGCTTCACCTTTATCTTTCATTAAAAACACCCATACATGCCTACTATGGTCATCGACAATTGTTAAGAAAAAATGAGATCGAGATAGACTAGGTGTGCTATAACCACCCCAAATATCACAATGGATCAAACCAAACAATATACTACTTCGTTTATTATTAAGTGAAAATGAAGTTCGGGTTTGTTTGGCCTTACAACAAGCATCACACGACTGACTAGAATTCCAAAGCAGTCTTTTGCCTACCAAATTTGAAAACTGCAAAAAAACTTTACTTGAAAGGTGTCCTAATCTGGCATGCCAAAGTTTTGATTCCTTCGACACATCTACAGAACATGCCACATTATTCTTTTCTTTCTTGAAATAATAAACCCCATTACGAGCATCAGACCGTCCAATCTCCGTCTTCGTAAGCCGGTCCTGTATAACACAAAAGTCACCATGAAACGTTAATACACAATCGTTTTCTCTAATTAATTGCCCAACTGAAATTAAATCGCATTGCAATGTAGGAACATAAAGAACATCTTTTAATATGAGGTTTCTGTCTAAAACAACTTCTCCATGATCTGTAGCTTCAATGGTTCTTCCATCCGGCAATTCGACAATGGACTTTTCCATCTTTCGAATGTTTGTCAAACATTCTCGCCTTCCCGTCATGTGATGTGAGCACCCACTATCAACAAGCCACTTGATGTCAATATTAGTGTGCATACCTGTGAGCTTGTCATTCCCTTCTGGACTCGCTACAAGAAAAGCTCGAATGCGTTCTATTTCCTCTGCACTGAAGGTCAAATCCGAAGCATCAGTCGTATTCGAGCCCGACGTGGTGCCTGCTGCATTAGCCTGGTATGTTCCTCGGCCTCCATTCCTTTTTCCTCCTCGGCCATAGTTCCCTCTGCCATTGCCAGCTCCTCTCCGTCCTCTGCCTCGTCCACGTGCTTTCACGGTCTCATATCCGTGTTTGCTATAACATATGTCCTCTGTATGGTAATCTTTGTTACAAAAAGTGCAATGTGGTATGTTTTCCTCTCTTTCATTGCCCTGAAATTTTACGACAGGACTTCCTCTGCCTTCCCCATGAATGTTTAACGCCATTGCCGCCTCCACCTGTTCTTCTTTTTCCCTCATCATACTCACATGTGTCTCTTCCCGTAATACAAGTGCATACGCTCTAGTGAGAGACACAATGGGGTCTTCCATCAGAATGTTTGTACGGATATGTCCATACAATTTATCATCGAGTCCCATCAAGAATTGATGGACCTTCTCTTCCTCTCGTTCCTTTGCCAATTCTGCAGCTGCCCCACATGTGCATTGTGGCACCTTCGAGTAATTTGCCAATTCATCCCATATCATCTTGAGACGGGTATAATATTCTACTACTGATTCCCTCTTCTGTTTACACCCACGTAGTTCATCCTTCAATTGGTGAACTCGTGGAGCATTTCCCGTCGTGTATCGATCACGCAATTCATCCCAGATCTCCTTCACATTCCCAGAGAACGTGATACTTGCGTGCAATTTCTCGTCGATCGAACTTCTTAGCCATCCTTTAATCATGGCATTACATTGCCTCCATGCCACTAATTCAATATTGTCCTCCCCTTCATCTCCTGGAGGTTTTTGGACATTCCCATCAATGAACCCCAATTTATTTTTTGCATCCAATCCATTCCTAACAGCATCGGCCCATAGATCGTAATTTGTGCCGTTGAATTTAGGTGATGTAAGTTGCATATTGGGGCTGTCAGAAGGATGGAGGTAAAATGGTGATGCCATAGATATAACACGTTTTTCACTCTCTACATTCTTCTTGCCTGATTTTTCTGCTCCTGTCATTTTTTTTTTTTTGTGTTTTTTTTTTGTGTTATATATTTGCCCTTAGATCGTTGCTCTGATAACCATGATACAATTTGGGCAAGAAGAAGAATGAATTGTGAAAGGAAGATATGTTATTCCAACGTTGATGAGAGGAATATATACAACTCTAGTTCCTTAGATTAAGGAATTAAACTACTCTAATAAAAGCTAATGATACATCTTCCCAACTTTGCTGTTAAAGGAATACGAAACAATATGCATTAAACGTATACATGGAATCTTTTCACTATGTCTCGGAAGGCTCCTCAATAGGAAAAGGAGAAAATAGGCTCGGAACATATCTTGCAATGTTAGTGTACCCATGAAACCTTATAAGTGCTTTGTATTGTGAAAGTTCTGTACTTGTGTCAACTAACCCTAGAATAATTGTATGGAAACTTCTCTTCTCTTCGGGTGGCCCCGTCAAAAAAAATTTGCTAGTCCTCGTAAACCCAATCATTTGAGAGAACCCGTCTATCCTCAGCCTCTTTGTTACAGTAATAGGTTTCACAATTGCATGATGAGGTTCCACTTTTCGGCACTATGTGCTTTAACCTGTTACCTGTAAATCTTCTACTAAAGTTGTAGATGCTCAAACAGCCTCCCATGAGTCCGATTATCGAGCCACTTGCCTTCATTAATATGTCAAACTTCTCAACCCCAATATCAAAGCTAACAATATAAGCAAGGTGACCACAACCATGAGCATACCAATATAATGTTTCATTAATAAGCACTGCTTGTCCAAAAAAATAGAGAGGCATTTTAGCATCTTGATGATAAAAATTAATTTTCCTCCACTTATTTTCCCTCCTAGAAAAAATATGAACAATAATATCTTCTTGGACAATAATATTAGCCTTCAATGTCGAAATTCGAACATATTTATAGTCATCAACAGAGGAGACATGCCCAAAGCCACTAACATAAAGATCACCTAAGTAGTCATCTGACTCATACTTGTGCATTTTGCTAGTAGCCGGGTTCCATATAATGAAGTAATTACCATGTTCTGGGGTTAAACAGATCAACCCATTGCAGCAACCTGCAAGTCTAGTATAAACTTTCTTGACACCAAGCTCGAGATCTACTCTGACCAAATTATTGTTAAAATTACCAGAAATTTGATCATCGTCATCATAAGAATAAAGATAATATTTATTATTAGACAGGATAAACAAGGTGTTAACTGGAGCTGAAGGGTGAGAAAAGGGAGATTTCATGAAGTGAGCATTGATAAAGTTGGAAGAAGATAGAATAGAGTGCCATTGTTTTGAAACCGACTTAAACCTAAGAATCGATTTGACGGGCAATTTTAGAAGTATATTTTCAATTATCAAAGCATCAAAGAAATAGCTTTGTTGCTCAATCACTTTTCTCTTCTTAGAATTGACCACTTTGTCTTCCATATTGTCCAATCGAGGTAGGACTGCTAGGGTTTGTTTAATTTAACGTAAGAATTTTTATTGTTTACCTAATTTAACACGGCCTTGTATATATTATCTTATATAATATAATATCGGCAAAGTTAGGTTTCGGGGATTAGCGGTGTTTTTTATATAAATAAATTACAAAATTAATCGAGAATTTAAAGTTGAAAAATAACTCTACAGGGTAATATTTAGCTATTCTTACCAGATATCAGGATATGTCGGAGATATCGACATATTCATATTTAAGAAATACGGCAACGAGATATATCGTAGAGAATAAAATTAATATTATATCTTATAGCGTTTCCGTTAATAGGAGATTCAATGTCTACTACATATATAAGGCATCCTATTGTATAGGTAGCTAGAACGGCGAACGAATCAATAATATTACAATTATTACAATTATGGTATTCGCCCTCTCCGTTTCTAATAGCTATAATAATAAAAAGAAAAAATTAGTCGTTCTAGTTAATTTTATCGTATTTTACAGAAATATTATTTTGTTATTCTATTGTTTAAGGTATATATGATGTACCAAATGATTTTGATGACGCGTAATAGCTTCAAAAATATTCTATGCCTATGTCGAGGTTGGAGTAGTGTTGGTTATTAAACTAAAGTCTAAAGTTCCCTTTATTTTATTTTCTTCGGCTATATCCATTGCTCCTATTGTAATATTAAACGCCACTCTTGGAAAAGGCAAAACTAGGCTGGAAACATATCTTGCAGTATTAAGAGACTCAAGTACTGCATCAATTTTGTACCTATGTCAACCCAACATTATCGTTGATTCGTTGAACAATAGTTCTCAAGTATATTTCGCAAAGATGTTATATATGTTTGTTAGAAACAAAGAAAATAATAATCTGAAATTGATTAACTATTGATTACAAAGTTTTCTTATTTATAGATATACATATGACGGTTACTTTTGAATGGACACAACTATTCAAATAAAAGGACACAACTCTTCATAAGACGGTTAACTTTCAATGGACATTACTTTTCATTCCTTCCCTTAAACTAAACTGTATGTAACAGTTAGTTTACTTCATGTAAAGTGCAGACTCCTAGCTCCTTTCTCAATCTCTGGAATGCTTCCAACTTCAATGGCTTAGTAGACACATCAGCTACTTGATCATTTGTACCACAATACTTCAAGTGTATAATTCCGTCATTCGCAAGATCACGTAGGAAGTGAAAACGCACTTGAATATGCTTACTTCTTCCATGAAAGACAGGATTCTTTGATAACTTAATGGTTGAGCTATTATCACAATAAATGACTGTATTTTCACTTCCTTCATACCCAACTTTTTTTAGTATTCTTTTCATCCATATTGCTTGTGTTGAAGATGCGGCAGCGGCTACATACTCTGCTTCCGTTGTACTTAAAGTAACAATTGGTTGTTTACGGGATGACCAAGATACAGCAGCGGAACTTAAAATAAATGCATAGCCTGATGTACTTTTTCTATCATCAACATCGCCAGCATAATCACTATCTGTGAATCCAATCAACTCCTTGTTGCCATCTTTCTTATAAAACAATCCGAAATCTGAAGTTCCCTTCAGATAACGCAAAACTCTTTTGGCAACCAATAAATGAAGTTGTGTAGGTCTCGACACATATCTACTAATCAAACTCACAACATACATAATATCTGGCCTTGTCGCTGTGATATACATCATGCTTCCTACCAATTGCCTATAAAAAGTTTCATCCACTTTCTCTTCATTATCGTCTCCGTAGATTTTCGTGCCCGGGACAATTGGAGTTTGAACAGGATTACATTCCTCCATCCCAAACTTCTTTAATATACCGAGAACATATTTCTTTTGATTAACAAAAATTCCTTCGCTTAGTTGTGATACTTCAATCCGGAGAAAGTATATCATTTTACCAAGGTCTGACATATCAAATTCATTCATCATTGATTTCTTAAACTCGACAACCATATTTTCATCGTCTCCCGCATAAATCAAATCATGAACATAAAGGATTACCACCAACAATTTACCTTCTTTGCTGATTTTTGTAAAGAGAGTAGGATCGCTATCACATTTTTCAAATCCTTCTTTTATAAAATACGCTTCAATGCGACTAAACCACGCTCTAGGTGCCTGCTTGAGCCCGTACAAGGCTTTGTTGAGCTTGTAAACTTTGTGCATTTCGTTTTTCACCTCATAACCTCTTGGTTGATCAACATATACATCCTCTATAAGGTTACCATGAAGAAAAGCAGATTTAACATCCAGTTGGTAAACATACCAGCCTCGTTGTGCAGCCGATGCAAGAAACATTCTAACGGTATCCATACGTGATACGGGCGCAAATACTTCTTTGTAGTCAATCCCATATTCTTGCGCATACCCCTTAGCGACCAAGCGAGCTTTGTATTTATCTATCTCACCATTCTCATTAACCTTTGTCTTGTATACCCATTTAACCCCAATTTTTTTTGCCCCTGCAGGCAGCTCTGTTAAATACCAAGTATTGTTTCTCTCAATTGATGCTATTTCTGAATCCATTGCTTCTACCCATTTTGGGTCAGTCGTCGCTTCTTCATAGCATGTTGGACTTGTTTTAACAGAAAGTGCCCAATTAACAGGAAACTCTTCATCATCCGAAAGCCCTTCTCCGGAAACATAATCGTTCATCCATGTAGGAGTTCTTTTAACTCTTGCACTCGATCTTACACCAGAAGCATTTGGACCATTATTTTGTACAGCAAATTCATCTTCGTTGTTTGCTAAATTATTGCCATTAGAAACTCCTGAATTCCCAATGATTTGTTCATCTTCATTGTTAACTGGACCATTGTCCTTTACTTCACCAGATTCATAGAGCCCCTCATCATCACCCCATTCCAAATCAATGGCAATCTCCTCCTCAAAGCTTTTGTCCCAATTCCAACTCTTGTCTTCTTCAAAAACAACATCTCGGCTTATTACTATCTTTCATTAACAGGATCGTAAAGTCGATAAGCCTTCGACTCTTCACTAACTCCTAAAAGAATGCAACTGCGACTTTTGTCTTCTAATTTTCTTCTTTGAGCATCTGGAATATGTGCGTGACCAACGCATCCAAACACTCTAAAGTGGGACACCGAAGGTTTAATTCCGTCCCATGCCTCTTCCGGTGTCTTATTTTTGATAGAATAAGTAGGAGACCTATTCAATACATAAATACTCCAGTTGACCGCCTCAGGCCAAAATGTCTTTGGTTCATTTTTTTCTGATAACATACTTCGTACCATATTCATCACTGTCCGATATTTTCTTTCCGCGATGCCATTTTGCTGTGGCGTGTATGCTGCAGTTAATTGTCTCTGAATTCCATTTTCTTTGCAAAAAAGATTAAACTCATCTGAAGTAAACTCTCCGCCACGGTCTGTCCTCAGAGTTCTAATAGGAAGATTTGTTTCTTTTTCTACACGACTCTTAAAGAACTTAAAATAAGCAAAAGCGTCGGATTTGTTATTCAGGAAATACACCCATGCTTTTCTGGTGTAATCATCAATAAAACAAATGAGATACCTCTTATGGCTATTTGATATGGGAGTAATCGGTCCACAAATGTCAGCATGAATGAGTTCGAGTTTTTGAGATGCTCTCCATGTACTCTGCTTAGGGAAAGAGTCACGATGTTGCTTGCCTTTCAAACAATCAGTGCATACAGTCTTGCTTTCGTTGATTTTGGGCAGCCCCCTTACCATTCCTTTTTGTTGTAATGTTTTGAGGCCTTTATACCCGAGATGACCATACCTCCTATGCCAAAGATCAGCGATGCTTTGCGTTGTCTTTTTTAGACAAATTTCTGACTTCAATTTTTCTGCTTGTTTTTCACACTGCAACACATATACTTTATTTGCCGTCATGTCTGCTTGAATAATCAAACCTCTTGAGGGATGATAAATTTGGCATTGCTTTGATTTGAATAACACTTTCATTCCTTTTTCTTGTAATTGACCTATGCTAAGCAAATTATTCTTCAATTCCGGCACATAAAAAACATCTGTCACCACATAACTAATACCTTCCAATAATAACCTTACGTTCCCTTTCCCAACAACATTCATCCTCATATTATTCCCTAATCTTACTGTTTGTTTGAAATTATTATCAAACTCACAAAATAAGGAACGATCGCCGCACATATGGTTACTACAACCCGAATCAAGAAACCATAAGTTATTGTGATTGCCTCGATGTAATCCTTCAAATGCCATAAGCAATATTTCTTCCGACTCGTCAAATTCCACATAATTTGCTTTCTTTTCCCATTTGGGACATTCATATTGAAAGTGGCCAAGACCGTGACATTTGTAACATTCAATGGTAGTTTTATCGTAGGATTGTCGACCTCGTCCTCTACCCCGACCTCCTCGAGATGATGTCCTTCCACGCTCTCTTGCACTATATTCTTCCCCATGAGTGACCCTGAGTGCTTGTTCCTCGTCCTCTATGTTCTTGAACTTTTGCTCATGAACAAGTAGTGAACTTTGTAATGCATCCATAGAGAGACTATCAATATCCTTTGACTCTTCTATGGAGCATACAATATAATTCCATTTATCCGTCAAAGTTCTCAAGATCTTCTCCACGATTTTGACATCAGTAATGTCTTCTCCGCAATTTCTCATATTGTTTGCGACAATCATCACTTGACTAAAGTAGTCAGTGATAGACTCATCTCTTTTCATCGCAAGTATTTCAAAGTTTCGACGAAGACGGTTGAGTTGAGCCCTTTGTACACGAGCATTTCCCTGACATTTCATCTTCATAGAGTCCTAAAGTTGTTTGGATGTCTCCTTTTGTGTTATTGTTTTTAGAATTGTCTTGTCAAGGGACTGGAACAAATAATTTTTAGCCTTCAAATCTTTCAATTTTGACTCTTCAAATGTTTTCTTTTGTGCATCCGTCATTGCCTCCATATTGCTAGGTTGTACATAACCCGATTCCACGACTATCCAATACTCTTTGGACCGAAGGATATTTTCCATGACCATGCTCCAATGGTCATAATCACCATCAAACTTAGGAATAGCAGGTTGAGCAAAGTTGCTATTTGCCTCCGCCATTTCTCTCTTAATCTCACAATTTTCTATCTTATTATTTTTATGAACACCTGTCTCTGATGCCAGAATGTTAGAAACAAAGAAAATAATAATCTGAAATTGATTAACTATTGATTACAAAGTTTTCTTATTTATAGATATACATATGACAGTTACTTTTGAATGGACACAACTATTCAAATAAAAGGACACAACTCTTCATAAGACGGTTAACTTTCAATGGACATTACTTTTCAATGTTCTTCACCTTAAAATAACTCTTGTCCTCCACGGTTTAGGCGGAAGACAAAATTGAAATATTACCTACAAGAATTTCAGATCATATGACTTACAAATGAAAGCAGTACCAAGATCATTAGGTAATGTTGTAATATTACCTTGTTGAATGTCATCGACCAAAGTCAGACGAGCATGGTAGCAAAACAGGCCGAAATCACAACTAAGTTTAAATCAAAAGTTGGTGCTCTGCTTCTTTTCGACGGGGTGGGTTGCGATGATCCATTAGTTCTTTTTCTAAAAGTCTTTTGTTTTGGTTTTCTTGCCCTTCCCACACCTCTTTTATCAACCGGATCCTTTATACATCCTTCAACCGGAGGTGGTAGGTTCTTAATGATATATGTCTTTGATTATTTTCTTTCCTTTGTAACCTCCTACGTCCCCAAACTTTAGACGAATTTCCCCCTGTTCCGGAGGAGCTGATGGTGTCGACTCCCACGTGATTCTCCAATTTTTTGCTCAAATCCGCTATTCCAGCCTCGTATATGGCGTAAGCCTCGTCATCTTGTAAAGCCAGTCTTGCAATGTAATCATTTTTCTCATTCATTTCCATAGATTTTTTCACTCTAGCATATGCTTCCGGATCCTAATAACCCACCCGAATGTGCTCGTACCCTCTTACAATATCTTTTCGCCAACAATCTAAAATGTATTTGTCGGGAATGTACTTGATATCTTCGAGTTGTATACACCGGATAATATGTTTACATAAAATACCCTTGAACTCAAAAACCTTACACGAGCAAGTAAAATCTATCTCAACGGCGTCGATATTCACCTCGTATGATTTTTTAACTCCTCTCCTCCATGGCGGATCAACAATAATCTCATCGGCCAAGTACCTAGTGTAATTTCCGACCTTCCCTATATTTACCACATTTGTATTAATTAACCCAAATACCTAAGCTTGTACCTCCTTAAACATTGTATTTGTGTAAAGTTTATGAAAAACTTCTTCTACTAGAATAGAGCCGGGTGATAACTTAGGCGGTCTATTTGAGCACTCGAAATTCATTTGCTTCTCCTCATTTACCTTTGATGATATGACATTCTTAAACTGATGAATGAACAAAGTTACACAAACTGCTTTCGATGTTGACAAAGGTCTTTAGAAATCGATTTTGTTGCTCACTCCGCTGTGTCGACGACATTCCAGCACAAAAAGTACCTTTCCAATAGACAGGAACCCACTGACGTCTCAGTGCATACAACTCTTTTATCCAAGGATTTTTTTGTATCTGATATTTTTGGACCATTGAACGCCATGCCTCCTCAAACTCATTAGCGTCCATAGTGTCATGAACCGCATTTCTCAATTCCACCTCAATTTTTGGCCAACTAGCACAAGCACCCAAATTCTTTGCCGCATTTCTCATTATGTGCCAAAGACAAAGACGATGAGGAAAATCGATTCCAAATACACTTTTAATAGCGTTACCAATCGCTGTGGCTTGGTCAGTAAGTATAATGGAAGGAGGCTTGCCCATAAATTCAAACCACTGTCAACAGAAGAGATGATATGGCAAATGGATATCTAATTCTAGTCGTTGGGTGAGTAGTTAAGGATTTGGAATGTAGAATAGGTATGTAGATTTTAGTAAAGCTGACCATTTTTGCAGAGAGTGTGTATGAAAGGGTAGTGTAGGTTCGGCTGAATGTGTATGCGGTAGCTGAACTTGATATATTAGATGATGTTCAAGCTATTCTTCCTTCATTAATAGAACTACACATATTAAAAGGATGGTAATACAATAGTTAAATTACCTATTGCACATGAATGTAGTGTCATATGAAAGAACATAGGGGAACGCTTTAAGCAAAGCCCGACATCGAGCATCTGCCCAAAAAAAGTGACAAATGACCGTCACTATTATGCCGAATAGCATAGAAAAAATCCGAATTGTCCGCTTTCATCTCTTCAAAATAATTCAACAATGCAGTAGCATCGCCGCCAAGCCTCACTGTACGTCTCTCTTGATTTATAAGATTCCTCACATCCTTATTATTAAATGGAACATTTTCGTGTCCCCCACATTCAAGTACCATAGAATTGTAGTTTTTAACAATCGAGATACCAGCAGCATCGTTGAGTATAATTCGCCTTTTGAAATAGTCACTTATAACCCTATAATTTACCATAAAACGCCTATTTTTTTAGAAATAATCTCATGATTATGCTCTAACTCACAACACGTGATTTTCATCATCGTTTTTCCTTTCGGAAATCTAGCATCTACTACAAATTTGCACCCAGTAACATTTGAACCTTCATGTTTGCTTTCTCCGCCTTTCTTACACATCATTCTCATCCGCTTGTACATAAAAAAACGTGATTCCTTTTCACCCGTCGATAATCGACTTATGCCATTCGCTTTATACTCTTCTTTAAACTCATTAGTTCTTATAAAAAGCTCGAAACCACGTTTGTATGCATAAGAATATATAAACGCGGTGAATTTTTTTGACCTGGGAAAAACCATTCCAACTTCGGGATTAGTAATATCATTAACGACTTCAGAATTATCGTTATCAAATAGTTCAACTGTTTGTTGGAACAAATTAGTAGACCCACCTTGAGTTGCATCGGACGCTTGCACAATTTCAATCGTCTCGGTTTGGACTCGTTTTTGTACCGTGTCATCCGATTGAGTCCTCAAATTAATTTCTTCCAATGACGGTACATCTTGTTCATTGAATTCATCATTATATTCTTGATTTAAATCAAAAAAGTTATGATTAGAAGTTGACATTGATGAAGGTTAGGGTAGATACTGTATGCTCTGATTTTTTTTATGATACGTATGAAAATTTTAGGTTTTTGTTTTTTTTATATAAAATAATTAGTAACTGTATGATTTAAAGTTTAGCCTAAAATTTTTAAAAGATATTGACAAATATTTTATTAAAATATCCTATTATATTTAATCATAATAAAATATGATTATTATTCATGTTGCCAAAATTAATAAAATTTTAACAAATTTCCCTCCATCTTTTTCATCTTTCCCTCCTATGTGAAATTTTTTCCCTCCAAACATCTACACAATTCCCTCCCTAATTACAAATATATTCCTTCCAAATGCTACATTTTAATTGGTGGTGTATAGAAGATTCTATACACCGAATGTAACCGTAACATCTTCCTATTGTCTGACCTCACCTTCTAGTAGTAATAATTGAGGTAGCTCTAGGTTGAGATTATTTTGCTAACACGGCCTTATATAAATTGGCCTATATAATGACGGAAATGTTAGGATTCGGTAGAGTTTTTTTTTGGCGAAATCTAAACTTTATGGATAGAGTAATTTTTGAATATAAAATCTACAATAATTTAGTATTGATTCACTTTCTATATTTCTTTAACTTGGAATACATACGTTGAGTGGTAATCTTTTTTTTTTTTTTTTAAGTGATACTAAATTAAAAAAAAAATTGTCAGCCACTACAATACAAATTACAATTAAGGGGGATTGGGATGGGGAATAGGAGTGGATCCTCCAAAGTTTTTATCCGTGCTAAGATAAACAAGAGCAAATGGTGGAGGGTCAGTCCACCAAAACAAACCCGAAAGCCAATGTCTGCCATGTTTGACAATCCAGCGAGCCACAAGATCAGCAGTTACATTCAATTCCCTTCTCTGGAATACGATGTTCCACTTAGGCAAGTCCTGTAATCTGATTTACCAAACTTGGTTCCTTTTGATTTCTTTATTTTCGGCTAAATACTTAGCTTTGATATGTCAAGCCAATTGTAAAATTTAATTGATTGTTTAGAGTTTTGATATGTCAAGCCGTTTGTTTTTCATCTTTTCGCTCAAGTGATTTGGACCGGCTTTTCGGAGGATCAAATTATGTAATTGAATGTTGAATACAGCATTTGTTGGCACCAACTACCATTGGATCGGTATATATAACTTATATATTAATTTAACTTTTGAACATATTAGACTAAATTAATTAATATGCCTAACCTAATAAATTGGTGGTGTTTTGCTTAACAAAGATCATTGGGCTCATAATTGGAGTAGTCCCTTTTCTAAAGCACTTGATGGTTGGTAGCAGTGCTCCTCTTCGTGTTGGATACAGTACTGCTGAAATTTTAGGGTATTTATCTTTCTTGTCCACTTCATTATACATGTACTCTCCATCCTAAAATATCAGACTCTTACATACAAGTTTAAAGAGATACTTATATTGTTACGTTGTTTTTATGAATTGTTTTGTTTCAATAGGGGAGCAATAGTCCCTTGTGTGACCCTCATTGTCGGAGCAAACCTTCTAAGAGGTAATTTGATGCATAGCGTGTCTATAATTGAACTGTGTTTCATTTGAAAGTTAATTAATCTGTAGTTGAATTGTTGTTTCGGGTTGGTGATATATCAGGATTAAGAAGATCAGGAGTAAGTGGTTTGATTATAATAGGGGTGATAGTCGTCTGTTATATCGCATTGCCACTCCTTGGCATTGTCATTGTCCGTACTGCGCATCATTTTGGGATGGTGGGAAACAATCCACAGTATCAATTTGTTCTCATGCTTCAATTTGCTCTTCCGCCTGCAATGACAATCGGTATGTTCCATGTTTTTTTTCATACATTTACAATTCAACCACTTAACTCAACATGCCTTTTCAAGCTTATTAATTGAAACCTTAAATTATCTTATGTTTCTATTTGTGTTGTTTGACAGGTACCATAAGCCAACTGTTGTGCGAAAGCGTGAATACCTTGTGTTGGGCCTCTGCTGCATCTGCGTCCACAACCCATAATAGTACGATATTGTCCGCTTTGGGCCAAGCCCTCACGGATTTACTTTTGAGCTCCTTCCCAAAAGGCCTCGTACTATTATATTTTCTGGACACTTATAAAGATAATCTTCCATCTTTATTCTACCGATGTGGGACATTGGTTTGCACCCTAACACCAACTCTTTGAGGCGGGCGAAGCTGAATGCTCAGTCATTATGTTGTGGACGTATATTGTGTCCGCATTAGCCTTAACCCTTTGGGCCACATACTTCATGTCACTTGTATCTTAGGCTATTGAAACTATGCCATTGTTTCATTTACCATCTCTACCAAAAATCGCTTCGTACTTATATGGTATATCTTCTCGTATCTAGATGAAACAGGTTTTGTGCCATCGAGATTCTGAACAACTAGTCAATTACAAACATGATACATTTCGGACGAGCTCAAGCGTTAATGCAACTAACATTTCAATGTATACAAGGTTGATCATCAACAATATTCTATTCAAATACAATGGTTACTTGTCAAGTAATCCGATCCCATGAACAATTTCCAATCTAGTCTTGTTTTATTTTTATTTATTTTTCTACAAATTGTTGGAAAATTAGTGGTCTTTAATTTGTCCTACTCCATATGAGTTATGTACACTCTATAACTCTTTATTCTGTATCTCAATCGTTTTTACATCAATAAAATAATTGGAAATTTTTTGAAGGATTTCTTCTTGCTGGACTGTTTTGATCGATCGCGATAAACAATACTTCATAGTAAAATGATACTCCTTTCAAATTTTAATATTCTACCCATTTCATTAAAATACTACTCACATATAATAGAAAAATGGGAAGAACATTAAAATTTGGAGTTTGGAGGGCGTATGTATCAACTACTTAAGTATGGTTAGTTGTAAAGTTATTATTAACTGTTAGTTAGTTAGCTCTGCTGATGTCATTAGTTAGTTAGAGGGTAAGGATTGTGTAAACTGGTATAATGTATAAAATCTTCATTGAAGATTGAAATTTCTATCCTTCGACGGAAGCGCTTGCCCCTGCTAGCCCGACCCTAACTCCGCCACTGCATATATAGTACATACCTCGTATTTCTCACTCGTACTTACTTTTTCGGACATTAAGTTTTCTTTTAAAAAACGTTAAAAATATTGTCACTTATGTCCACATTCACGCACATATTTTAATTTGTCGACATACGTTTTTATCAGCATAGCCTAAAAATAATACACAAGAGATATTGGAACCATGTCCAAATACCCCATCCCTTCATTCAGGCCGGAAGTTACGACTTTTGCACCACCTACAAGATGGTGATTAGAATAGCAGATTTTTAATTGTATATCCACTACGTACACATTATTAACGAATTTGAGACTTTATTTACATTAGATTTTTTTCGCCCACGGATAAGCAGGGTAGAGAGTCTGGAAGGGTTAGCGGATCGGTGGTTGCAAATTTCTGAAAATACTTTGTCTATATCCTCTTATTTGCAGATCGAATGAAATGCATTCAGTCATCCGTGGATACTATGAGCATGGTAGTTATAGGTTGTTAATAATCAACTAACTTCCCATGTATTAAGAAAATCAGTTAGAGGTAGTTAAAGGTTGTTATGCTCAACCTATTACAACTATTATAAAAGGAAATCAATGTGATTGTAACAAACACAATATTATGAAATATAATTCTTTACTCAATTCTCTCTCTAATACTTCCTTATGAATACTTCAATTCTAGTTCATATCAACTAATATTAGATTAGTTTCATATGGTATCCGAGCCATTGTTACGATCTTATGCTTCCGTCATTAACAAACAACACAACATCATAATCTTTCTTTTTCCAAAGCTTAACAATGTCAGATTCTTCTGAAAACATGTATCTTTATTCTCCTTTAGATGATCCTATGTTTCTTTCTCCTACTGATCAACCTAGTCTGGTTTTGTCCTCTTTCTTGTTCGATGGCACCCGCTTCTTACAATGGCAACATGAAGTTGCTGCTGCTCTGCTATCCAAGAACAAGAGTGGATTTCTTTATGGGGAATGCTCCTTACCTGCTGCCACTGACAAGAAGTATAATCAGTGGATCAGATGTCATCTTTTGATTAAACGTTGGATTCTTAGTTCCACCGTTCCCGTTCTTCGTGAGAATCTGCAGTTTGCTGTGTCTTCTAAAGCCTTATGGACTGACATTGTTGAGAGGTTTGGTCAGCCAAATATCCTTGAAGTTTATGAGTTGAATAAGGATCTTGGTAGAATTACTCAAGATAATTCTTCTTTTGTTTAATATTATGGCAAGTTGAAGAATATCTGGGAAAATTTGGATCATCTTGACCCTATTTCTTCCTGTACATGTGGTGCCATGAATCAATACTCTTGTCAGATGTTGAAACGTCTAGTTGACAGAGAAATGCAAGCCAAGCTGTTACGGTTGTTTATGGGGTTAACATCAAGATATGAGCATGCTCAGATAAATCAGTTGTCTATAGAACCATTGCCTCCTATCAACAAGGCTTTGGGTATGTTACAGAAGGTTAAGAGGCAGAAGCATATCAATGATCAAGCTGTTGAGGTTTCCGTTGAGACAGCTGCTTTTGCTTCAAAGAAAAGGTTTTTCAACAGAGCAACAACTGAAGCTGGTAATGCAGGCAAACGCCCAAAGAAAGATCCTGCTTCTGATCATAAATTATGTTCTCACTGTGAGAAAGTTGGGCATTCCATTGAAGAGTGTCACATGTTAATGACTTGTACCTTCTGTAAGATTAAGGGGCATATTCAAGAGAGGTGCTACAAGTACAAGGCTTTCTTGAAGGGGAAAAGAAAAGTTGGTTCCAGCTCTTATGCTAAGGCAAATAATGTTGATGTGCTTGCTGATGATCAAGATTATGGGTATCAGGATGTCTCTTCTCTTGAATTTCGTCATGTTGTTTCTCAGGTTGCTCAGTTATCCCAGTTTGAGGCTTTTGTTTCACTTCATGTCAACCCAGATTTTGTTTAGGGTATTATTCAATCTGTCACAAAGTCTGTTTTAAAGCAAGTATTTCAGGCCATTTCTGATGCTCCATCTACCAGTTCTTCTGATTTAAAATCATCAGTTAATTTTGCTGGTATGCATCTATCTTCCCATGTTTTTACTGCTAATTTAACTGGTTTTAATGACCATGATTGGATAGTAGATACAGGAGCATCTGATCATATAACATCTAATATTCAATTGATGCATAATGTGAAAAATCTTGCTAAACCTGTATATATGGGGTTACCTGATGGGACAATCAAAGTTGTACATAAATTTGGTCAAGTTTATTTAACAAACCAATTGACATTGCATGATGTCCTTCTCATACCAGATTTCCAACAAAATCTATTGGCTGTAGCAAAGTTAATAACTGCTACTGATTTAACTGATTGTTTTTTGAAAACTAAATGTGTTTTTTCAGGACCATACAAGTAAGGCAGTTGCTGAGGCAAAGAGAATTGGGAATCTCTATAGATTTAGAGCACGTTTTAGTCCTGTTGTTCAGAAAGTTGTTCCTTTTTTGTTCAAATAAAACTCGTTCTTCTCATTGTCATATAAATGCAACTAGTGTAACAGATATAGCTCTTGTACATTCTCGTTTTGGTCATAGTTCCTTAGAGAAGCTTCAACATGTAAATGGAATAAATTTGAAAGAAATAAAACAATTTCATTGTGAGACTTGTGTTTTTGCTAAACATCATATATTGCCATTTCTAAGAAGTATGTCATATGCTAAAAATTGTTTTGATTTAGTTCATATTGATGTTTGGGGGGCATATAAGGTTCCATCTTTGTCTGGTGCAAAATCTTTTCTTAATATACTAGATGGTCACTCAAGGAATACATGGACGTTTCTGATTCAAAATAAGACAAAGTGCTTGGTTTCATTAATGGTTTTGTTGCCTATGTTGAGAATCAATTTGGTGCTAAGATAAAAACTATTAGATTAGATAATGGTTCAAAGTTTTTCCAAGTTCAGTGTAAAGATTTTTTTAGAGACAAGGGTATAGTCCATCAGAGGAGTATTGTAGGAAGACCTCAACAAAATGGTCATGTTGAAAGGAAACACAGACACTTATTAGAGGTTGCTAGGGCACTCAAGATTCAGTCCAATGTTACTATCAAGTTCTGGGGTGAGTGTGTTCTTACAGTCACCTATTTGATCAATAAGATGCCTGCAAAGCTTTTAAGTTGGAAAACTCCATATGAGTTGTTGTATAAAGAAATGCCATTTTATGATGAGCTCAGAGTGTTTGGTACACTCTGTTATGCCACAATGCCTCCCACATCAACTGATAATAAGTTTTCCAAAAGAGCTAGGAAATGTCTCTTCCTTGGTTATCCTTGTAATCAGAAGGGGTATAAGCTTTATGACTTGGAAAAGCATATAGTTTTTACAAGTAGAGATGTTCTTTTTAAAGAGGATACATTTCCCTTTCATACTGTTTCTACACAGTCATAGCCCCAACATTCTCATTCAGTAGTTGATGATTTTTTTATCTTGCAAGATGAGCATGTTACTTCTAATTTTTCTGATCCTCTTACATCTACACCTGAGAACACTGTAGTTCATAGTCAATTAAGTTCAGACATTCCTAGCAGTCAGCAATTTGGTCCAACTTTCGCCAGTGGATCTAGTCCAAATGATGCTATTCAAACTGATCAGTCTACAGTGGTAAATAATCCAACTGATCAAGGTATTAGGAAGTAAGATAGGTCAAGGAAACGTACTGTTCTTCTCTCAGATTTTGTTTTAACCAAAACTAAGAAGGGCTACAATGCTTTACATGTCAAGACCTTAAATGATCTTACCACATATAACAAGGATTTTGTCATGTCTCTATGTAATGTGGTTGAGGAACATGAGCCTAGTACATATGCTCGGGCATGTAAAGATGAGCATGGTAGTTTTTGCAATGAATCAAGAACTCAAAGCTCTTGAGGATAACAAGACTTGGAAATTGACTGAACTGCCAGTAAATAAGAAGACTATTGGCAGCAAGTGGGTTTTCAAGATTGATGTATCACTTCTATACACACTGTTATGACTCCTTTCATGTTAGTTTTGATACCGTTTCCGTGCTTATTATGTCATTTATATGCCTTTTGTAGTAAAATGTCGATATTGCCGCTACTTTATGTTTTAATGCAGAAATGACGCATTACAAGGTAAATCAAGTAAATATGAGCATTGCAGATATGGCATAGTGGAACACACGAGGCATGGCACAAGAAACGAGGATACTTGAAGATAAAAAGAGAAGTTAAGACGAAGATGGGCTGAGGAACCTGATTCCTCGATCGAGTAGCACTGGGCTCGATCGAGTAAGGTGTCCTCGATCGAGTATCACCAGGCTCGATCGAGGATCCTTTTGTCTGATTGTTTTCCGAATTTTCCTAAAACACGTCTTATTTGTATTATATATTCTAAACTCGGGAGAACAATTAGGTTACGCTTTTAATATATTCTGAACTCGAAAAACTCTTAGTTTAGTCGGCTAGCATTAATTTTGGATCTACAATCTTTTCTCATTAATTGTTAAGGTACATTAATCGTTCTTTGTTAATTAATATTCAAGTTTATGCTTTTATATAATTGTTCTTGTTTTATATCTTTAATCATGCTTTCATCTACCTTTGTTGTTGTTTATCTATTTAATATGAGTAGCTAAATCTTTCATCTACGATAAAGGGGATCTAGGTTGATTAGAAGGGAGGGTTATTAATTGATTGTTAGCAATATCGTTTAAACTATCGTTTGATTATTGTTCTTATTCTACTTATTTGATTTAAGGCTTGAATCTATAATTAGTGTAGCGAATTAATACTTTCATCGACTGTGTTAGGATTAATATAGGCTGCGATAATCAGATAGGTTGTGTTTAATTATAGCGATTGCATGTTAGACTTAATCTAAAGGGCATAATAGAATTAATCAATCTTGTGACCTTAGATAGTTTGATTGACCTAACAATTGATTAAGATACACCCCGTATAATTGACGTAGTGAACCGACATCCTAGACTTCTTAATATTATTGTTATTCATCTTTATTTCACTTTCTATTAGTTGTTAGAAAACAAACCAAACAAACCCCCAAGAAATTATTACTTTAAGACGATCTAAATATTAGCAACTGAATATTACCGCCTCACTGTGGATTCGTTACCTGTCTTACCACTAGCTATTTTGTAAGTACTGAGATAGATTTACTTTGACTTAGGTGATATAACTTTAGCCTTATCAAATTTGGCGCCGTTGCCGGGGAGGCAACAATTTTCTTGTTTGTTTCTGTTTATTTTGTCTTTTGTCTCAGGGAACTTTAGTTCCTTGAGACCGTTCTCACACTTTTCTTGTTAGTTTCGTGTACGCCCAGGTCAACTAGGTCTGAGATTCTTCCAATAAATCCCGAGCCAGAGAAGACTTTTCGCTACAGACGAAAGTTTCAGAAAGAAGTGGGTCAAGTAGAAAACTTGAGTATACTTGACGTTAAGACGGAGCATTCTATTACTTCAAAAAATCCGTCCTTTGAAGAGGAGACTATTTTTGACCTTGATATTTCAGTTCCTGAGATTACCAACATGCCTACATTAGCAAGTCATTGCGAGCCTACCTTGGATTCCATCCCTAAAAGATTAAAGCTCCCTACCACAGATGATAACACTTTTGAAATTCGTCCATCTTACATCAATTTGGTGGAACGAAATTTATTTGGAGGGGGAGTTACTGAAGACCCGGCAAAACATATGAAGAAATTCATCACTTATTGTTGTTCCATCCCTTTAACTGCTGGGTGACACAAGATCAGGTGAAGCAGGTGCTCTTTCCTTTTTCCTTGAAAGATGGTGTTGCGGAGTGGTTGCGAGATTTGGATATGGAATATCAGCGAGTTACCGACTGGAATACTCTAGCTCTTGCTTTATATAAGAGGTAATTTCCACTGCAGAACACTAATACATTGAGGAATCAGATTACCAGCTTCAAACAAACATCCAATGAAGATTTGAATAAAGCATGGGTTCGCTTCAAAAGATTAGTTCGTTCGGTTCCCCATCATGGCTTTCAAACGTGGTTTCTTTGCAACCAGTTTTACAATGGATTGTAAGATGATCATCGTGCTTTGCTAGATTCTTCAGCTAATGGGAGGTTTCAGGACAACACTAATGATGATACTGCGTGGAAGTTGATTGATCAGATTGCTACTCATACTGCTAAGTATGGAAATCCTAGGGGAAGTGTACGTGGAAGTGGAGCAGATAGCGGTATTGCGGCGCAGTTGGAGGCTCTTTCTGCCCAAATTGCTGAGATGAAGACTACTCAATCTTTGGGTAATAAGGAGGTAGTCCATGCTATGAGTCAACAAGAGAAGTCTTGTGCGCGATGTGGTATGGATGGTCATGATGTAGCTGAGTGTTTGAGCACATTGGAGCAAGTTAATGCCTATCCGTCTTTCAGGAAAGGCACACCTTTCTCTAATTTTTACAATGAAAGAACGAAGGAGCATCCTTTCCTTCAATGGTCTAGCCAGAAAGTGCAAAATCCACAGCCGCAACAACCACAGAAAAATCCGTATATTGTTCCTCAAAACCGTGGTAATCAACCACAAGGAGGTTATCAAAGGCAGAATCAAGGAGTTCCACAGTACAATAATCAATACCAACAAGATCCTTAACAAGCTCCTCAACAAGCTCCAAATAATGAGACGTCAGAGTTGAAATCTCTCTTACAACAAACTTTGTCAATGCAACAAAAGCAGACGACTCAAATTTCTGAGCTGATTGCCCATAATAAGATGTTGGATACACAAGTGGCTCAGATGGCGGTTCATAATTCTTCAAAACAGCCCGAAAATCTTCCTCCTCAAGGTAAGCAAGCTAATGTCATTTAATTGAGGAGCGGTACCATATATCAAAATACGGAGTTGCCTCATAATGAAGGTGAATTGCCCACTAATGAAGATGAGGTACCCTATATGCATCCTAAGGGATTGGGAAATTTGGAGCTAAGTGACGATGAAAAAGAAGTTGACGAAACTGAAACACGAGATGAGAATAAAAGTGAGAAGAGCAGAAATGACGAAACTGCCAAAGATCCTCGATCGAGTAGACCAAGGCTCGATCGAGGAACCTCTGTGCTCGATCGAGTGTTACCCAGGCTCGATCGAGGGACCCCTGTAGTTGATGACGGTGTTTCAAAAATTGTTTCTAAAGCAAAGGAAGCCGAGCCGATTACTATTGCACTACCTTTTCCGCATCGTCAACAAAAATCTAAGCTGGACAAGCAGTTTGGAAGGTTCATGGAGGTAGTAAAGAACTTACAAGTGAGTGTTCCTTTTACTGAGTTGATCACTCAAGTGCCGGCTTATGCGAAGTTTATGAAGGAAATATTGACAAGGAAGAGGTCTTTTGATAAAGTGGAAACAATTGCCTTTACTCAAAAGTGTAGCGCCGTGTTGCAAGCTAATTCACCACCTAAGCTAAAGGATTCAGGAAGTTTTTCTATTTCTTGTCATATCAGTCATCTTGCTATTAGTAAAGCTCTTTGTAATTTAGGAGCTCGCATCAGTGTCATGCCTTATTCTATTTGTAAGAAATTAAATATGGGTCAAATAACTGTTACTAATATGACTTTGCAGATGGCTGACCGATCTATTAAGCACCCATTGGGTGTGTTGGAGGATGTTCCAGTTACAGTTGAGAAATTCTTCATTCCCGTTGATTTTGTTGTCTTAGATATGGCTGAGGACAACCAAATTCCTATCATCTTGGGTAGATCATTCCTTCACACAGCGGGGGCGGCTATAGATGTTAGGAGAGCGAGACTGACATTAGCTATGGGGGATGATAGTATTGTTTTTAACTTAGAAAAAGCTTTGAAACACCCCATGATAGAAGAAACTTGTCATAGTATTGATATTGTTAATTTTACTATTGATGAGTGTCTTGCTATGTGTTTAAACAGGGATCCTCTGGAGATTGCCCTTGTTTCTGATTCAGCTGCTGAGACGGGTTCATGGAGTCAAGAAGTTGATGAGATTGAGAAGTTGCTAACTAGAGAGGAATGCCCAAAGCAAAAGGTATGTATACAACTTAGATAGCCCATCTAAAGCTACCGAGGTAAAGAAACCTGAACTTAAACCCCTTCCCTCTCATCTTAAGTATGAATTTTTGGATGACTGTGAAATGAACCCAGTAATTGTCAATGCTAGCCTAACTGAAGGCCAACTTTCTGCTTTGTTTACCGTTTTGAAAACTCATAAAAAGGCCATTGGGTATAGCATTGATGATTTACAAGGTATTAGTCCTGACTTTTGTATGCATCGTATTCACTTGGAAGAAGGCCACGAGCCTAGTGCACAAGGTCAAAGACGATTAAATCCTCCAATGTAGAAGATGGTAAGGAAAGAAGTACAGAAAATACTTGATGCTGGCATTATTTATTCTATCTCTGATTCTAAGTGGGTCAGTCATGTCCAAGTTGTACCTAATAAGGGAGGTACTACAGTAGTAAAGAATGATAAAAATGAGTTAATTGCTACTAGACTTGTTACAGGATGGAGAATGTGTATTGATTATAGGAAGTTGAACAAGGCTACTAAGAAAGACCACTTTCCACTTCTCTATATTGATCAGATGTTAGAAAGACTAGCATGTCATATTTATTTATGTTACCTAGATGGCTACTCCGGTTTCTTTTAGATATCCATTCATCCTGACGATCAGGAAAAGATTACTTTCACATGTCCATATGGTGTATTTGCTTATAGGAGGATGCCTTTTGGTTTGTGTAATGCCTCAGCTACCTTTCAGCGTTGTATGATGGCCATATTTTCTGATTACATAGAGTCTATTATGGAAGTCTTTATGGATGATTTCAGTGTTTATGGTACTGACTTTGATGTTTGTTTGAGAAATTTGACTAAGGTTTTACAGTGCTGTAAGGAGAGCAATCTTGTGCTCAACTGGGAGAAGTGTCACTTCATGATTACTGAAGGGGTGATACTTGGTTATTTGGTGTCAGGTAAAGGTATCCAAGTGGATAAAGCTAAGGTTGAGGTAATTGAGCAACTCTCGTACCAGGTTAATGTTAAAAGTGTGCATAGTTTTCTTGGTCATGCAGGGTTCTATCGCCGCTTTATTAAGGATTTTTCAAAAATTGCTCAACCTCTAACCCAGTTGCTTCATAAGGATACACCTTTTGTGTTTACCGATGAGTGTGTTAAGTCTTTCGACAGAATTAAACATGCTCTTATCTCAGCTTCTATAATCCGATTTCCGAATTGGAGCCTACCTTTTTGAGATTATGTGTGATGCCAGTGATTATGCAGTTGGAGCTGTGTTGGGGCAAAGAAAAGATAAAGTGTTGCATGCTATTTACTATGACAGTAAGACTCTTGATGATGCGCAGATCAACTATGCTACTAAGGAGAAGGAGCTTCTTGCAGTTGTCTATGCTTTAGACAAATTTAGAGCTTATCTTGTTGGTTCTAAAGTTATTGTTCATACTGACCATGAAGCATTAAAGTATCTTTTAACTAAATAGGAAGCTAAACCACGACTTATTAGATGAATTTTATTATTGAAAGAATTTGATTTAGAAAACCGTGATAAGTCGGGTGTTGAGAATGTTGTTGTAGATCATTTGTCTCGTTTGAGATTTGCAGGAAGAGAAATATTGCCTATTGATGATTCTTTTCCAGATGACCATATTCTAGCTATTACTACGGGTACTCCGTCATTTGCAGACTATGCCAATTACTTGGTTGGAGGTATTCTTCCTCCTGACTTGTCTTATCAACAGAAGAAGAGATTCATGCATGATGTGAAGCGGTATTTCTGGGGTGATCCATACTTGTTCCGGGAGTGAGCATACGGTATTTATAGACGGTGTATTCCAGAGGGTGAGGTACATGCCATTCTCTCTCACTGTCACTCTTCTTCTTTTGGTAGTCATCATGGTCCATCTAGGACTTTTGCTAAGGTAATGCAATCAGGCTTCTTTTTGCCAACTATTTTAAAAGATGCTACTACTTTTGTCCGTTCTTATGATGCATGTCAAAGAACAGGTAATATTTCGCAAAGGCACGAGATGCCTCAAACTGGGATCTCAGAGGTAGAGATTTTTTATGTTTGGGGTATTGACTACCAAGGGTCATTCCCTACTTCTCATGGTAATCAATATATTTTAGTAGCTGTAGATTATGTTTCTAAATGGGTGGAGGTAACTGCCACCCCCACTTGTAATGCTAAATCTGTTGTGAAGTTGTTTCAGAAAATTATCTTTCCACGGTTTTGAGTGCCTCGCGCAGTGATTAGTGATGGAGGCAAGCACTTCAACGAATGTCATCTCAACTCCTTGTTGAAGAAATATGGCGTTACACACCGTCGAGGATTGGCATATTATCCTCAAACTAGTGGACAAGTGGAGGTTTCCAACAGAGAATTAAAACAAATCTTGGAGAAGGTAGTGAGAAATAACAGAAAATATTAGAGTCGGAATCTTGATGATACTCTATGGGCTTACCGTACTGCATACAAGACCCCGATTGGAGCATCACCTTAGCGATTAGTCTATGGCAAATCCTGCCATCTACCTGTGGAGCTTAAGTACAAGGCTATGTGGGTCATAAAAGAGCTAAATATGGATCTCTCACTGGCAGGTGAAAGAAGATTGATGTAGTTGAATGAGCTTGATGAGTTTCGACTGCATGCCTATGATAGTGCTCAAGTATACAAGGAAGGAACAAAGAAGTGCCATGACAAGCATATCTTGCAACGAAAATTCCATGTTGGTGAAAAGGTATTGTTATTTAATTCTCGTTTGCATTTTTTCTCAGGTAAGCTAAGGAGTAGATGGTTTGTACCGTTCACAGTTGCTGAGGTGAACAAATTTGGGTCAGTTACACTGCAAACTAACAAAGGTGAGACATTTAAAGTGAATGGACAACGTATGAAAATGTACTATGAAGGTGCCCATGTTAGGGTGATAGAGGCCATTGACCTCTTCACCATTGATTCCTCTTACTGATGAGGTAATACGGTCGCGCGGGACCGCTTAAACCAACGCTACCGAGAGGCAGCTCGGAGTTTGAATTGTAATAATTTAGGAATTTAGGAATTTAAATTTCATTAATCGTATTTTAATTATGTTATTTCATATGTTTTGAGTGATGTGAGGGAGAGAATTTGTGCATTTCAAAGTATTTTTGCAGCTAAAACGGATTGCAAGACGGAAGATTATCGTATTAGTGAGAAACTGGACAAAAACAGGTGCCTCGATCGAGTGCAAGGAGGATCGATCGAGGAAATTGCATGCTCGATCGAGTAGCAGTAGGGCTCGATCGAGGAACCAACCTCATTAATTAAAATTTGCAATGTCGAGAGTTGGGGTTTTTGAAAACTGGTGCCTCGATCGAGTAACATCAGGCTCGATCGAGGAACCACTAATGAACCGGGTTCCGCGTTTTAAACCGGCTTCTTTATTCTTTCTTTTCTCATAATTGTTACTTGTTTGTTCCATCTTTTGTTACTCCTTCATCTTATTTGCTCCTTCTCTCTTTCAAACTCACATCCCCATTACTCCAAATCCTTCATATCATCATCAATCTTCATTCTAATTTGTGTTAAATTGCTTGCTAGTGAATTAATACACTCCTTTATACTCATTTTTGTGATTATTTGCTCATACCTCATCAAGTAAGTGTCCCGATTTTGCCCCCTTTTTGGTCCAAAAATTCAATTTTTGTTGCTTACATCTTGTATTTGTTACCTTGCATCTTTCATTGCTTATATACAATTGTTATTTCCTTACTTTTTAACCCTCTAATTGATGAATTAAAGGCCTAATTTCGAAAGTTTGGGAATTAGGGTTCATAAATCTGGGTTGAATAATTGCGCATTAAATTGGTTGGTAATTGTGTTTATTTGCTTGAAATCTTCACTATTTGTCATATAATTGCAATTCCCTTGCCTTTTACATAGTTTATGTGTGATTTTTGACCTCAAAATCAAAATTTCTGACTCATGTAGTCTTAAAAACGTGGACTGTTTTCAGGTAATTAAATTGGTTTGTGATTATATGCTTGTCTTTTGCAGGTATGTCGAGCAGAGGACAAGGCAATAAAGGACCACGGGAGAGGCGCGCTCCCGTCTGTCAACCAGTGGTAGTAGAGACTTCCGAGGAGGAAGAGGAAGAACTTCTACCTATTGATGAATTTCCTTTTGTTGAATTTCGTGATAGTGAGCAACGGGCAAAGTTTGTGGAATTGATGGAAACGAAAGTCATGTTTCCTACTAGGTGTGTGGATCGTAATATTTTGCGCACTTTGAATATAGAGTTGGCCATGTATGATATGTTCTATCAAATTGGGTTACAAGGTCTATTTCTTTTACATGAACTCTCCTACCGAGCTTTGACACTTGAGTTTCTTAGCTCATTTGTTTATCACCCACAAGACCACTTGATTCGGTTTAGGTTGTTAAATGTCGAGCGTTCATTGACCTTTGATCAAATTTCTGAGTACTTGGGCCTTAATAAGCACACTGATGGTGATTTGTATAATGCTAGTGGTTTATCTGTTGTTACATACTTTCCTTTATTTACCGGTTTTGCTGACGCAGATGTTAGTTCTATGGCCTTACTTGATGTGCAACATGTTTGCCTTAGGCTATTTTTGAGGTATTTGAGCTTTTTATTATTTGGGAGGCACGACAGGAGTAAGGCTCAGTCCTTAGAGGTATTGATACTAGCTAGCTACTTAAAACCTTTTCAGGAGGACACCTTCCAGTTCAGTCCACCGGGTTTTATTTGACAAGCCCTAAACCGTATGACTGGGAAGTATGCGGACTTAGATTGTGGGGCTATTGTTACTAGGTTTGCACGACGTTTGTGCAATTTTCAGGGTGAGGCTCCTTGCGAGCCAATGCTTAATCACGAGCCCTTGGTGGATGACGACCACTTGCATTATGGTGTTTCCTATATTGACATTCTTGGTGGTACCGATCATTATTGGAGGGTGAGGGATAACTTTTATATGTTATTGCCTAATGATAAGTTGTCAGCTATCTCCGCTTTAGAGGAGGATGAGTCTGAGGAGAGACCTGCACCATGTACTTGCTTGATCCCGGATGAGCTACTAGTCTCTTTACTTTCATCCAGAACCGCCACTACCACTGGAAGGCGCTGTAGGCCGCACCGAAGACCCCCTACCCACTTACCTGGTTCTTACCAGTCACAGCCTTCCGCTACTTCTTTTGCCTCTACTTCCTATTACGGTTATCATTTTGACCCCGCTATTGAGAGAGAAGTGAGGATGCATGAGGGGATTAACACTGCCTTGACTCAAAGGCGGTTGTGGGAGCAGATGGATGCTATTACTATTTCTGGGGGAGGGCAGTACACTGGCACTTCACCGAGCTACTACACCACTCCAGGAGATGATAGTCAGGTTTTTCATCTCTATGGTGTTACTCCTGCGGAGTATGGGTCGTTCAGTCGGGACTTTGGTGCTCTTGGTCGTCCATTTTATACTCCTATTCGGCCTAGTCAGCCTTCTAGTGCTTTTCCTGAGGATGTTGGGGTTCCTCTTTCTCAGAGAGGACAGTTTGGCCAGTTTGCAGATTCTACTTCTGGGGCAGCTGTTAGTTCGAGAGGTGGCCGTGCTAGAGGCCGTGGTCGACGTGGAGGCCATGCTGGCCGTGTTCCTGATCCAGAGCTGGATGTTTTGTTCCAGAAGATTGTTGGGTATAATGAGGCCATCCAAGATGGCAATGATGATGATGGAGATGCGCAGTAGTGACAGTTGGTCACTACATCCCTCACTTTCCAGCTGGTTTGGGGGAGCTTTTGCTACAAAGCTGGTACTATCTTTCCTTCTATTTCTTTCCTTGTATTTCTTATTTCCCTATTCTCTTTGTTAGTAGTGTCCTTTAGGTTGTTGGATTTCTTGTGTGATTGCTATGTTGTAGGCGTCACAATGAGGACACTGTGAAATTTAGGTTTGGGGGAGTATATTTATTTCTGTTGTGTGATTTCCTTTCAGTTGCGTGCTTTATTTATGTTGTGTGTTTTAAAATCAAAAATTCAAAAAAATTGAAAATTTTATAAAATACAAAAACATGTTTTTCTTTATTTTTAGGTCGAGTCTTGGTGAATTGTTTACCAATGATGATAATTTGCCTTGTCTTTGCATTTGAATCCCATTTAAGTTGTCCATGTACATTGTTTTGACATGTTATTTATAAAAAACAAAGCTCATAACTTAAGTCTTGACCGTAATAATATGCCTTATGCCAAGTAAATTTGACAATATTATGTTGGTAACTCACTTAAATTTCTGAGGTCTATAGAGCTTCCTAGGCCAGGAACATTAATAAACTGGTCTCATTTGTCAATTAGGCTAAAGAGTGTGGTTCTCCTTGTGGAATGTGTAATATCAAACTGCATAAGTGTGACATTAGTTTCTTAACTTTTTGCGCGTTCATATGATTAAGTACATGAGGAAAAGGCGGTTCTTACCGTTCAAATAAGCCATACAACACCCTATTTTGTTAGCCCGTTTGAACCTTGTAGCCATTTCATATCCTATTTTTATAGCTACATTCTAGAATTTGCCTACCTTTTTGGGACAGTCTCAGTTGCTTGAGTTTCATGTTATTTTAGCTACTTTGGTTGGGATTGAGACTTTTATGTCATGTGGGTAGTAGCTTTTTAAGCAATTGTGTTACTCTTATGTTGAAAAAGAAGAAGAAAATTATGAAGCAAAGAAAGAAGGAAAAAAAGAGAATAAGAAAAAAAAAAGTGAACGAAAAAAAAAAAAAAGAATTGCTTCATTTTGTTTTGTTAAGAGATTATAAGTGGTGTACTGGAGTCTAATGCACTTTTGGAGAGTCTTTCATATTTTCTCATATGTTGTCATAGTTGAGATGATTTCTCTAGTTGGGATGGTTATGTTTATTTTTATTAAAATTGGTTTTTGGTTTAACGCCGGGACTACCGTCTTAGTCTCACATATCCATACGTGCTTCGGCACAAACCACTTCTATACCCTTGCCCATTTGCCACCTTATTGTCCTTGATACATGTACTTTGATCTTTATTATGAATGCGTACTAGTTGGAGAAATTTATATCACATTAGATTGCATGCATGTTTCATAAGTTGAGTGAGTGTCTTAATTCTTTTTATCTTACCTATATCTTACCTTTTATGAGTGCATGAGTGAATCCGCGAGAATCCAACTAATTTTCTTGGAAGATTGAAATTTATTTGGCTAAGGCACGGTATCATGTCACATCTTGAGTTGAGCTCCGTTCTTCTATTACCTGTGCCTTTGAATTTGTTTTATTGGCATAATTTTTGGTCATTACTTTGTTATATGTGCATCGACATTAGCTCTGAGTTATTCATTCACCATTTTTATGTTTGTCTTTTGTATGGTGTTTTGCTTTACTTAGGGACAAGCAAAGAGTTGGTTTGGGGGTGTAAAACCCCATGCTAATTAAAGAGATTCAGTGTTAGGCTTAAATGACTAGTGCTTAAAGGGATTGGAAATACTACTCATATCAACAAAGTGCACTTTCTTTTATGGTCATCCATGCAAAAGAACTCCACAATTAAGCGTTCTTGGCTGGGAGTAGGCTTAGGATGGGTGACCTCATGAGAAGGTTCACGGGATGAGCATGAGTGAGGACAAAATGCGCTATAAAGGACCCGTGTTAATTTGTGGGCCATGTACACAGCCTGGTTACCTGTCATAAATAACCGCTCCCAACCCGGTTTGAACCGGGGTGTTACAAGTGGTATCAGGGCAACCCTGCGACCGTGTGGTGATGGGAGGCAGTTGTTATACGCTCCTGGAGGCAGTTGTTATACGCTCCATTGTGATCACCCATCTAGCGGGCGAGGATTCGGGGTTAGCAGTTATGTTCCCAAGCGCAACGAGGATGTTGCGTTCTTCAAGTGGTGGTGATTGTAACATCCCACGTTAATTAAAGAGGTTCAGTGATAGACTTAAATGACTCGTACTTAAAGGGATTGAAAATACTACTCATATCAACAAAGTGCACTTTCTTTTATGGTCATCCATGCAAAAGAACTCCACAGTTCAGCATGATTGGCTGGGAATAGTCTTAGGATGGGTGACCTCCTGGGAAGGTTTCAGGGATGAGCATGAGTGAAGATAAAATGCGCTATAAAGGACTAGGGTTGATTTGTGGGCGAGGTACACAGCCCGGTGAGCTATCATAAGTAACCGCTCCCAACCACCGGTTTGTGAACCCCCGCAAAATCGCTAAGAAAGTACAATAAGAAAATGCGGAATTTTAGGAAATTTTTGAAACTTTTAAAAGTTTAAAACGCGGGTTCAATAAAACCTACAACAAGACAAACTATGCGGAAAATAAAATTTAGTTCATACAAACATGATAGTTAAAAATGGGGGAAAATATATCCCTCGAATGGCAAGACGATAAAGGGTGAGTCTAAGCAATCCTAGTGAACAGACTACTAATCCAGGGTGCTCGCTAGCTCACACGTCTAAACCCCACAAATACATCTTCACGGGCCTGTCATTCATGTAAACATGAAAGCCACAGTCAGTAGAGAGTAACTCAAGGTTCTCTCAGCCACAAATTGTCAAAACAAATATAACAAGGAACTCAAATAGGTAAATCATGTACGATACTTACAAATGACATGAACATCAAAATTTGTATTTAAACATGAGAATTAAATGAGATGGAATAAGATAGGTCAATATAGCATGATAAAGACTTAATTATTCATGTGAGATAATTAAATAATATGAAAGACCAGAATACAGTCATTTACACAAAAACACGCATTTCAAAGAAATATGACCTAGATATGAGATTAGGATTCGAATCATATGAAGTAGATGAGTAAGGGATCAACCAATACAAAATACATGAATGGAAACCATAGCCATTACTTTGAAAACTTCTTAAAAACCATTGCACGGGACGTGGCTACTAATGTCACATTCATACTTATGGGTTACATCTCACCATACGAACGGATGGGAACATTAATCCCGGCAATCATATCGCAACTAGAAGGCTTGACCTCTAGTATCCGATAGGACCAAAACTCTTACATTCAACCACATAAGACGTAAACTCTCGTGTAAAAAGACATATGCCAATGACCATAACCACACAAGACACTTACTACTCTTAGACTAAATTTTCTCCGGAAAAGACTAAGATAAAACTCATTTGCCAGAACAGTACAAGTGACCAAAACCGTACTTGCCAGAACAACACAAGTAGCCAAAACCGCACTTGCCGTAACAACACAAGTGACCAAAATCGTACTTGCCAGAATAGCACAAGTAGCCAAAACCGCACTTGCCAGAACAGCACAAGTGACCAAAATCGTACTTGTCAGAACGACATAAGTAGCCAAAATCGTACTTGCCAGAACAACACAAGTAGGCCAAACCCGTACTTGCCAGAACAACACAAGTAGGGCGTAAAAGAAAAGAGATAAACCGCACTTTCCGGTTAAATAAAATATAACAAGCGGTAATTAATAATTTACGTTATGTAAAATACGAGATGAAATGTAACTAACGATAAATGGGTCAATCAAAAGTCTAAGCCATGATATTGGGTTGGCCAAATAACATGAGGCATACAAGCCCAACTAATAAAACATAGCAAGCCCAACTAAATAAACATAACATGCCCACCTAAATAAACATAGCAATCCCAACTTTACAAAACACAACACAATATGGCCTAATAGCATAAAATGTAAACAAGCCCAGTTTTGGGTTCTCATAAACCCGTCCCAAGCACCCATATTGGATCCAAAATTTAGACGGGAAATTCTAAGCATGAGTAAGACGTAAACATTACAATACACACAAGGGAATAATCCATTTTATGCATATGGACAACCATGTAAACACGAGGATTTCATATGTATCCATGAGACGGGAAGATAATTAATAGCTTACAAAGCATAAATAATTAAATTGGACGTATTATAATGAAAGCACGTCATTTCATTTATAAATGAAATAATTAAATAATGAATTTCACAATTATAAATCATGAGAGAAAAATATATCAATGAACGATATTTAACGAATTACGTTATATAAAACACGAGACGGAGTTTAAATATTTCAAATAACAAAATTTGCGCCAAACGAGCTATGACCACGACTCAAAGGACTGTTTGAGCAGCCCCTTACACGATCTCAAACAACCAGCCGTGACCAAGGCCGCAACTAGCCATCCATGGTCACTCTGCCAGGATACAGCCCGTGCCCAGCCAGCCCTTGCCCAGGTCAGGCAGGCCATTGCCCAGGCCACACGGCCCCCGATACATTCAGCCGTGACCAACCCTGCAAAACAGGTGATGCCACTGTCTAACCAGCCACATCACGACTCCAAAACAGCCCAAACTTTGGTCCTCACACACCCGTCCCAAACACCCATCATTACGACCCAAACTACTCCATTATCACGCATAAAATCGTCCGAAATTGAGCCATGCTAAGACAACATTTAAGACGGGTTTAAAACGGATATTCACAAGTATAAAGCAAACTCAAAAACAGTCCCGAGATGCATAGAAAAATCAGTCCAATTTACGAGCACATTGTGACGGAAATTCGTCAAGTAAACATACGGCATTAAAACACTTCAAGTAAGCACACAAGTGGAGTATTATTCCGACACATTCAACCATTTATATGAAAACAAAGCACAAAGAACCAAACTTTATCACACAAGGGCATGTAAACCAACACATAAGATGAAATTTCGACATTTTTGTCGAGTAACCTATCACCGTTACCTCGAAAGCTCTTTAATCTTCAAGTAAACGGTCCACAAAGCACAAGTATTCCTCCGGGTCTTCAAATCCTTCACCTAGGAGCAAGAAAACGAGTCGTCTAAGCTAAAAATCGAAACTTTTTGTAAGATGGCCGAAAACAAACTTCCACAAAGGTGGGACTATCTTACCTAGAAAGTTGAAGGGCGGAAAGGGGAAGCTAATGGCTCAAAAATCAAAGGAAACTATTGAGAAATGGAGGAGAAATCTAAGGTTGAAGGTTGAATAACAATGGAGTTCATGTTTTGTGTTTGTATATTGTGTATTATTGTGTTTTGTTTCGAAAAATAGAAATAGAAAGGAGGGAGGATAGGGACGGGTGAGTGAGTGTGAGAGAATAACAAAAGGGTTATTTTAAATGTAGAGTATAAAGTGAGTGTGTGTGTTGTCGACATGAGATTGGTCCGGATTAAACTAGCCTCACAAGAGAAATGTGACGGTCTTAGACTAGACGGAAATACGTCTCAAGTCTACTATAACTTAAGACGGAAACTATTATTATCATTATCACTAATATTACTGTCCGACTAAATATATTTATCTTTATATAAATTAAACCTTAAAAATAAAATTTTATCAATATTAGGCTTAAAAATATAATTAATTAAATTAAGTAATGTAAAAATATAAAATAAAGTAATAGAATGGTTAATTAAATTATAAATGTCAAAATGGAAAATTCGCGGGTGTTACAATCACCCCACCTTTTAAAAAGTTTCGTCCTCGAAACTTGAAAGTAGAAAATAAAAAGTTATAAAGATAAAGCCGGGCTTTTTGAAATCGGCAACCAAAACATTAAAAGGTTACTCATTGTAAGAATTAAAATTTCTTCAAAAGTTTCAAGTAGAATTCCCCAACAGTACCAGATTCTCGTCAAAGGAACGAAAGTGTTCTCATTGCGCATTCAAGAACATCACACTCCAAATCAAATAAAAGGCTAAATACCAAATCATTTGCAGAAATCCAAAATCAAAATACTTCCATAAACATTTATGGAGAGTTTTCAAAAGTATAAGTCTCCTTCATGGAACGAAATTGCTCTTGTCGTGCACACAAGAGCGCTAACTTCCCAAGTCAAAGACAAGTTTAAAACAAAATCATTCATCGATAAGCGTAGAACAAGTTATTAGACGCCTTTAATAACGAGTCCTAACATCCCATCAACGTTAAAACCAAACGAAAATGATAATCCACTCAAATTTTCTTTTGCAAAAGCCAAATGAAAATTAAAAGATTCACTTTTAAACTCAAAAAGGAGTCAAGTTCTTGAAAATATAACATTAAACTTTGACAAAGAATCATAAATGGATCAAAGTTAGTTAGAAATTGAGCAAAATTAAAAGCAACTCGGGTGTAGCAATTAAAAATAATGATAAAGAAGTCTATACTCAAAGAACAAAAAGGGAACTAAATCGTACTTTCATTTTCAAACCTTTAAAATAGGTAAAGTTTTGTAAAAGTAACATAATTTTTTTTAACAACGAACCAAAATGGTAGCTTGAAATGTTTAGAAATTGTACGAAATGAAAAGTAACTTAGACGTCATAAATACAAAGTACGCTAAGAGGATCCAAACTTAACCAAAAAAAAGACCTATGACGAACTTCCTAGGGGTAAGAGTTGAAGTAAGGTCAACAAGGATGTCAAAGATAAAGTTTTTATAAGTTACCAACATCAAACTTAAAGGGGGAGCACGACGAAGCGAGGAAGAGAGGTATGAACGGTAACGCTTATGGTCAAAGAAAAAGGGAAATTATACAACAAGGAAACGCCAGATACTCAGATCTCAAATAACAAAATTATCTTAAACGGTTCCTAAAACTTCATAATAAAATCAATCTCACAACCACATTACCCCCAAGGATTCCTCAAGATAACTTACGCCAATTTACATCTAAGCTACTCCATGAAACAAAGTACTTCACTACACTTGTGATTCAACAACTCCCAATCATTGAACATCCACAACGACTTCCACAAAACAAGATCAAAACTACTAACAAAGTTATACTCATACCCAACAATCGTCAAAAGGTAACACCAATCTATGTATGGTTATCAACATTCTAAAGGTATCTCTTTCCAAACTCACATCATAAACTTCACCACATGTGTACTCCCAACGCTCAACCTACTAAGCTTTCAAATCCCAAATACGATTACAAAAAGTCAAGTTCCATAATCTTAGCAACATAGGCAACTCACACTTAACACACAGAATCCCACCAATCAATTATACTCACTTTATATCAAGAAACTAGGTATAAGATTCACCAAGGTATGTCTCACCACACTACCTAAGCCTTTCTAACATCACAACCTCTCAAAACCAGGGTTATGGGCCAACCACAACCAATCTCCTAAAAAGTCAAATTTTTCAACCAAGGTTAACATTCCATAAGACAAGGATGAAGGTGTCCAAGAGGGGTCTTATAAGAATAGAAGGTACAAAGGCAACATCCAAGATATGAGAGAAGAGTTGCGGAAGGTAAAGGAGCAAAAGGATAAAAGGATAAGACAAGGTACTCTAAGAGTGGAAGGAATCTTCGGGACGGTAGAAACATTCTTCAAGATAAGGAATCCATATACAAGGTGTTATGGGAGGAGAAACAAGAAACGGAGGATAGGTCAGGTGGGTACCAAACTGGTTTCCAAGGTAAAGCGAAAGAGATTTTAGAAGGGAAATAGCATCAAGAATTAAAAGAACAAGGCAATGTACACAAGGACAAGGAATATCTTCGAGGAAGTAGAAGCATTCTTCAAAGGTTGAAAAAATCTTAAATTTCCAACAATAGGCACCAAGTCTTGACAATCACATAGGTAAGCTCACGGTTATTGATCTAAGGGTACAAAACTCATTTATTGACAATCAACAAACATGTTAGAACCTACTACGAAGCATACACAAAGAGACTACCAACTTAGGTCCTTATTTCTACCCATCTCTCATCAATTATTCAAGGTCAAGTTCAAATTTAAATTTGGGGTACGCGTGTGTGCGTCGGGAGCAACATAGGCTCTGATACCAAATGTGAACCTCCGCAAAATCTCTAAGAAATTACAATAAGAAAATGCGGAATTTTAGGAACTTTTTGAAACTTTTAAAAGTTTAAAACGCTGGTTTAATAAAACCTACAACAAGACAAAGTATGCGGAAAATAAAATTAAGTTCATACAAACATGATAGTTGAAGAGTCTATCGATCCGAAATACTCAAGAGGGGGGGGGGTGAATTGAGGATTAAAAACTTTTACCTACTTTTTCTTTTGTGTATGTATAACTAATTATTTAAAGTTTATTGATTAAACTTTAACTAATTAACTAATTAACGAACAAGAACGAAATAAATAAACGAACGAAAGAGAGAGACGCACGGTTTTTGAAGTGGTTCAGTTTCACAAATCGAAACCTACGTCTACTATTCTCGATTAATAAATTTAGTACCTTTCTTCGGATTACAAATTTACTAACCCAACTCGTACAACTAACCCTAGTTGTAACTCAAGTGAGTACCGTTACATACTCGAGTGACTAACTTACGCTAATAAGAAAGCACTATTGATTTTACTAAAAGTATACGTTAATGAACGAGTAAGAAATCAATTAAGCACTATTATCTTATAACGATAACTAAAGAACGAATGCACAAGTTAATAAACACACGACCTTTTTTCGAAAATTGCAAAACGGTTTTCTTGTTTGAAATACACGGTTTTTGCTTTTAAAAATAAAAACAATTTATGCTTGAAGATCTTATTTTAAAATGTTGCAAAGGCAAAGTATTTATAGGGAAGGAAGGAGCATGGCACACGGTTTCACAACAAAACCCTAATGGCCGAAATATAAGATATGCAAACAATCATATCTTTGTTATTTCTTTCCTTAAAACCCTAAGAGATAGTAGAGAATATTCCAAAAGATAATTTATAAGATATTCTCCTATTATTTTTTCCTTAAATCTTAAGATATGATAAGATTTTCCATATCAAGAATATCTTTATCATAAATAAAGATATCAAGCTAAATATAAAAGATATGTTAAGATAATTCTAGAGAATAAAACCTTAACAATAATAATCTTTTATCCATTAGGTTTACACGAAATAACCACGGCCCATATGCCTCGTTTTTCGTGAAAAACCCTAACTTGAAGTTAGGTTAGATTTTAGGGTTTAAGAGTATGCCTTGGTAAAACCCTAATTAGTAATATGGCTCAACTCATAAGTTGATCCAACATAATTACTAATTATAAGTTTAAAGCAAAACCACACTCTAATGAATTATGAGCTTCCTTACTAAATAAATACTTTTGCTAGAACATTTAAAAGAAACAAAAACATTTTTCAAAACAATTTGAAAACTTCTTGAGTCGTGTGTAATATAAACTCAGCATCTCAATGTTATAGTAGAAGAGCTATAACATTGAGCTATTACATAAGTAATGTTATAGCTGTCAAGCTATAACTTTACCAATATAAGAAATCCACTCATATGTTACCATTACTAGATAATCACCTACACTATTCTAATCTTCTTAGGAGATCTTCGAGTGTAGGATACTTCATCATTCAAGCTTGATTAAACTTTATACGAGCTTCGTCTTCTCACGATGCTTGAATAATTATTCCACAATCTTGCAAAATCTTGATCCGTAATTGAGGGCTTGATCATAGTAATAGTCTTGTATACTTTCATCACAATTCTTTAAGCTTGGCAAATAGTAAGTCTAATCTGAAGGGACTTAAACAAACAATTACGCGCAACGAGTATATAAACAGTAAAGCACTCTTGACATCATCAAAACATAAACATATATTCTATATGGTTCAACAAATTCCCCCTTTTTGATGATGGCAAGTCTCCTAAAATTGTGACTAAGTATATAGGTCCCCTTCAATATAATACCGTCATCTTTATAGATAAAGATCAACGCAAGATCAAACGATTAACACAAGATCGAAACTTAAAGGACTTTAAAAGATAATTGGTCTTGACAAAGAGCAAGCTTAGGTAGATGCTTACCATGGTCGTTCTTTCCTCCTCTTGACATCATCGAAAAGATAAGAACAAACATAAAATGACTAGAATAATACATGAGGAGACAAGAGATAAGAACGATATAGGAAACTAATAAATCATAGATAAACATAAGTACCTACGAATTAATGTAACATACAAACCAAAGAAAACATGTGTTATGCCAAGTGGGCCGAATGAACAACACGTTTAGAACTACTTGGGCCATACCCACAAGTAGCTTGCCAAAATGGGCCAAATGGTAGAGAGTATTAAGATACAAAATACACCATTATAAAATCAAAAGAACTTAAAGCTAGGAAAGTGCGAAAATAGGTGAGAGGTAAGGCAAGGCTAAATTTGACGGGTCTTATATGGGTTTAACGTAATCGGGACAAGTACGATGTTCCAAGGCATCAAGACGATCAAAAGAGCTCCTCACAAGTGTAGCTTGAGCTTGAAGGCTCCTCTCAAAGTTAAGGACCTTCAAAGACAAGGCTTTTGTCGCCTCCAAAGTAAGAGCTTGATCGGCCTTCATTGCCTTTCCGTGCATAACCAACGCACCTCCTTGGCTCGTGAGGTAAGTGAGACGATGACTATGTTGGAACACTTCCTCCCGAATTGCCAACAAATCCGTCTCAAAACTCGTGAGCCTCTTATCAACCCCGTCCATCCACTCATAAACCCGAGCACTATCCAATCCACCATCCGAGGACCGTGAAGGTCCAACCCGAGACATGGCCGTGGCTAATGCCGTGGTTTGCTCCTCAACCTTAGCCATTAAAGACCTCATAAAAGCTTCCAATTTGGCTTCCATAGCCGCCACTCCACCATCACTAGGACTCTTATCCATATTCTTAGCAAATACCAACTCGGGTCCTTCAAACCCGATACCTATCAACTTGATTACACGATCACACATACTATCCTTTGCACTAACACTGTAGCTATCCCGTCCCACAACTTGTTTTATCTCCAATAATCTTGATAGCCACATCCCATATGGAAGACCAAGAGTGGTACAAAATTTCTCCTTGGTGACAGTTAGACTCGTTTGAACAATACGGTTAAGAACAAGACTAGCCAAATTAACTTTTCGACCCTCCAAACAAGAATACACAATGATCGCTTCATAACTTGACACCTTATCCCGTCCACCCCTTCTCGGCACAACCGTATTCCACAAAAAGTTCAAAAGAAACTTGATTTTTGCCGAGAGAGAACGGACCACAATATTACCATTATCCGATCCAACCTCATCAAAATATCTTTTAATGATTAATTGTTTATCATCATCCACATTAGACCATTCGAAACTTGTATTAATATCGATTCCATCATGAGGAACCTTAAAGGTCGAACGAAAATCATCAATGGAAACAGTAACATCAACACCATTAACAATTGCATGCAACACACCATCCTTAACCTTGACCGAGGCAAAAAATTGGACAACCTCAACCAGGTAAGTAGGACCCGAAAACCTACTCACATCACCCCAACCTTGAAAATCAATAAAATCGACAAAGAACTTAAAAGACGGAATTTGAGACAACTAAGTTTTAGGGTAATACCTTCCTCCATGAATTAAGTATGGCCAAGCCCGAGAAACAAGAATACTTTCTTCTTTTGTCATTCGAACTCGGTTCAGACCAGCTTTTGTCGCATTTTTCGAAGCTTCTCGAAACAGAGTTCTCGAAATCCCGTTCCTAACAATTATTTCGGGTTCACTAGCCTCCTCAACTTCATCTACTATCACCTTATTCTTACCCTTGATAAGTCGATGCCTTTTACCTTCGGAAACCGCATCATCCCGACCACGAAACAGGGGAGGTGATGGTTGTGGGTTTGTTGAAGTAAAAGTGGAGGAATTAGGATGATGAGATGGTTGTTGTTGTGGTTGATTAGATGGGTTTCGTTGGTGTTAGTTGCGGGTTGAAGACCGTGTTGTTGCATGTGGGGGAGTCATGATGAAAGGTTGAAGATGGTGATAATTATGGAGATTGTGATGGTTGTAGATTATGTAAGATTTTTTTAAGGTAAAAAGTGAATGAAAGTGGGGATGTAGGTCTAGAGAACACGACACATAGGGTAATTATAGGGAGGAGTCTAGGTTGAGTCTAGGTTTAGGTAGGTAGTTGTGTGATTAAATATGGTAAGTGAATAATAGAAGATTTAGGATAAAAATTGTTTTGACGAGATATGGTATAGAGATTATAGGAAAGATTTTGATAAAATTTGGAAAATAAAAGAATTATGGTGTATCTCAATTTTGGTAAAAGATAAAGTTTGTATGTCACGCAAATTCTTAAATACAAATAGAATATATACGATAAACAAATTTCCATAAACGTAATATATTCATGCAACGCGATATACGGACACAGTCATACAATCTTATCTTTACTAAACAATCATTGAGAGTTTAAACTTATATAGAAGCTTAGGTACCACCGATTAAACCAATTTCCAACCGTAAAGTCTCAAATCGTTCTCTAGCTAATGATTTTGTCAAAATGTCTGTCCATTGTTTTTCAGTACTACAAAATTCAAGTTTTATATTCCCTTTCTCAACATAGTCTCATACAAAATGGTGTCTAATTTCAATGTGTTTGGTACGCGAGTGCTGTGCGGGGTTTTTGGAAATAATAATAGCACTCTTATTATCACAAAAAATAGGAATACAACCTACATCAACGCCATAATCACATAACTGTTGTTTAAGCCATAATAATTGAGTACATACTGAACCTGCTGCGATATACTCGGCTTTAGCTGTTGAAAGGACAGCTGAATTCTGCTTCTTTGAACCCCATGTAACAATGCAAGGTCCAACGAACGTGGCAACACCTGACGTACTTTTCCTATCTAGAGAGCATCCTGCGTAATCGGCATCTGAATATCCGACCAAATCGAAATTCCACTCCATTGGATACCATAAATATAGTTTAGCCGTTCCAATAAGATATCGTAAAATCCTTTTTGCGGCCGTCATATGAGATCATTTGGGAGATGATTGATATCTAGCACAAACGCATACGCTGAACATAATATCTGGTCTACTTACAGTTAAGTATAGCAATGACCCAATCATTCCTCGGTAAGTAGTTTCATCAACAGACTTACCGTCTTCATCTAAGGTTAATTTCTTGTCTGCGACCATCGGAGTAGGCATAGCATGGGAATTTTCCATTCCGAACTTTCAAATTAATTCCTTAATATATTTCTGTTGATGAATTTTGATGCCTTCCTCGGCTTGTTGAATTTGCAGACCTAAGAAGAATTTCAATTCTCCCACCATACTCATCTCGAAATCAGAAGTCATCAACTCCTAAAAATACTTGCATAGACCGTGGTTGGTTGATCCAAAAATAATATCTTCGACGAAGATTTGAACAACCAAGAGGTCAGTACCCTCGGATTTTAAGAATAGGGTTTTATCAACATAACCTCCCTTAAATCCACTGTCAAGTAGAAATTTTGATAGTCGGTCATACCAAGCCCTTGGTGCTTGCTTCAATCCGTACAGGGCTTTGTCTAATTTAAAGATATGGTCTTCAAATTTGCTATCCTTAAATCCAGGGGGTTGTTCTACGAAGACTTCTTCCTGTAGGTACCCATTTAGAAACGCTGTCTTAACATCCATTTGGAAGAGTTTCATTCCTTTATGAGCTGCGAACGCTATTAGAAGTCAAATAGCTTCGAAACGAGCAACAGGTGCAAAGGTCTCATCATAATCTATTCCTTCTTGTTGATTATACCCTTGTACCACCAATCTTGCCTTATTTCGAACTATGACCCCGGCATCATCTAATTTATTTCTGAAGACCCATCTAGTTCCAATCACCGATCGATCCTTGGGTCTAGGAACTAAGTGCCAAACTTTGTTCCGTTCGAATTGTTGAAGCTCTTCTTGCATAGCTATTATCCAATCTGATTCAACGAGAGCTTCCGTAATTATTTTTGGTTCGATCGTAGATAGGAATGAATAGAACGAACAGAAATTGTTCAAAGATCGTCTCGTTTGAACTTCCTTCTCAATATTGCCGAGAATATTGTCCATTGGATGTGAACTCTTGTATTTCCACTTTGTTGAGATACTTGGTTCATCATTATTTGAACTTGATCCAACTTCATTTGGCTTAGAATTTAAGGAAGTTCCCCCTGAATCCAATCTCGGTGTTGTGGTAGAGTCGGTTATAACGTTAGACTCATTGTCTTGAATTGAATTCAATGTTATAGTAACATCACCTATAACATTAGACTGGGAATTCTTATCTTGAGACAATGTTATAGTATCATCAACAATAACTTTGGTTTTCTCCTTTTTATCTTTAGAAGAATGATCAAACTCCTCATTTATCCTTTCAATCTCATTATCCTCTGATTCTAATTCTGGGGGATCGTCTCTAGAAAGACAAAAGTCAGGTTCGTCCAAGTATTCTTCCTCATCCTGTAAGGACTTATCAAACACATTCACTACAAAAAGAAATAAAACAGGCGACCGATTTTGGCGACTGAAATCAGTCGCTAAAATCAATTTGGCGACTGAAGCCAGTCGCAGACTTTAGTTGCATTTTCTAATTTTGGCGACTAATATTGGTCGCCAAATTTGGCGACTGACAAATCAGTCGCCAAATGACAAAATTAGCGACTGAAATGGTAGTCGCCAAAGTGGCGACTGATTTGAGGATTTCGCCAAATTGGAAACTGAATTGCAGTCGCCAAATTCCCCTTTAGTCGCCAATTTTGGGTGACTAGGCCAATATCAGTGAGTCAAAATTGGCGACTGAAAGGGGGTTTGGCGACTACCCTAAATCAGTCGCCAATTTGGCGACTGAATTTCAGTCGCCAAATCCTTTTTTCAGTTGCCAAACCCACTGTATATTTATGTGGTTCTTTTCGTTTTCATTGCTAGCCAAATATTTACAACCTGCATACAAACCGATGTTCCACAACGCCATACATCCCAAATTTCAACACACACAACACCATACATTTCAATCCAACACCACCCATTTTCTCAAACTTCATTTCATATATTGAAAATGAAAGTTTTACAAGCTAAGCTATTCTAAATTTCAAGTCTAAAGTTCAAGTTTTATAAGCTTACATGCTAAAATCATCTTACTTGGAAGCCAACACAGCTCTACTCCCCCCTTGTGGACCATGCGGATCAAAAGGATCGTAGTCGGTTCTAGGTCCGGGGTTACAACCTTGCCACCAATTCCCAAACATTGCCATTCTTTCCTTCATTTGGCGGAATTCTTCATCACGTTTGGCTTCACGTTCATCACGCTCTCTTACTTGAGCTTGAAGTTGACTAATAATTCCCGGTTGATACGTGGTGCTGGGAATTGTTGAAGTCGATCTCCTACGCGTTTTCTCATAGAAAGCCGGTGTTGAACTTCCGGTACCATACACGTGCCCTTTCTTGAAGCCATTCACCAACTCATACCATATGTCATTATCCAGTTTTTCTGGATTGGTGGCTTTTTCTTGTTCAAATACATCCTACAATATTAAACAAATGGTTGTAAGTTAATATGATAACCACCTTATATATGACATTTTAAAAGAGAATAAATTAACAAAAATTAAGTGTTAGGGAAAACTTACATATAAGTGCTTGTCTTTTGGCTTAGTCCAACTTCTAACCCCTTTGTGGTCAAACTTGGAATGCGTGTCCAGAAACAGTTCTGGTACCGTCGCAATCGGCTTTAACTTCTTCTTTCCTTTCTGAATGAAAAAAAAACATACATGTTAGAAAATCAACAAAAAATCTAACATAAAATAAACATGTTGCATTGAAAACCAAAAAAAGTGTGAAATAATAGACAAACTTACACCCAATACACGATCCCAGAACGATCGTGATCCCCCGTAATGAGTAGGCTCGTTCACGGCATCTTCCTTTCCTCCTTTTTTGTTGAGGGATGCTTGCTTAGACTTCTTCTGAAAAGCTTCACTTTTGGTATGCTTTATTAAGCCTTCATACTTCTCACCTGCAATTACACATATGAAATCATAACTAATAAGTTACTGATATTATTTATAATATAAGAGAGTATATGCTAATTAATACAAATAACAAAAAAAGTTAATTAAATACCTTTCATGTTCTCTGGCTCCTTCGGGCGCCTGATCGTCTTCCAGATAACGTCCCGATATCGTCGAGTACCGACGTCATTGTACCTGTTATGGACATTTTGTTCTACAAAAAAATGATAGCTACAAAAAAAAGGCGACAAAATTTCATATCAGTATAAAATAAAAGTCTAACCTTGGTTCTTAAAAAATTTATCAAAATTAATTATTTGGTTTCTAAAACAAAGAACTACAGAAAATATATACCCAAAAGTTATTGAACCACGCCTCTTTTTGTGCATTAGAAGCATGTGTCCACGATGTAGGAATTGGACACACGAAATTAGTCTTCGTGCTTTTCGTGACACCTCGTACCACACAATCGTCCATAAACCTTCATTTATTTTGAACATGTAAAATTAGAAACAATTATTATTTTACAAAAAAATAATAATAATAATAATAATAATAATAATAATAGTAGACTAATAAAGAATAAGACTTACCATAATCCCGTCGGCTCAAGAATCATCCGATGATCCGAAGTGTCTTCAGATCGGCACCGATCTTGGCTCGTCGGTAGCGTCAGTCTCCTCACCGTCACCGTCACCGTCTGTCTGCATCGGATCCTCACGCACAAACTCCTCCTACTCCGTACGCGTACTCTGTCCAGAACCTGAACCTGAACCTGAGAAGCCTCCACGCTTCCTACCTCGACCTGCTCCAGCCATCTGCAGTAATACAAATAAAAATTAACACAAATAATGATAAATGAAAATTATACGGCCTTCTAAATTTTAATTATTTACTCTTGAGGAATACAAAATTATACCAATTTAATCATACTCATCATCGTCGTCGTCCTCCTCCTCATCCTCATCATCATCATCGTCATCATCATCATCATAATCATCTTCATCTCCAAACCCCTCGTCCTTCCTCCTCCTTTTCTCCTCCTCCCTTCTCCTCCTCACCTCCTCTTCCCCCCTCCTCTCCTCCTCTTCTTCCCTACTCTCCTCCTCCTCCGCCTCATCCTCCCCCGGCAGTCTCTCTTCCACATCATAATATTCTTCCTCTTCCATGTCTTCACCATCATTATTCTCATGCGCATAGTTGATTTCATCGGGTGGAGACAAAAGTGTTTCATTTGAAACGTTTTCTTCTTGGAAAAAAGTTGTATCAACTTGTGACTGTGCCTTTGTCTTAAAGATTGCACACCACGCGTTTTCTTGATGAGCCTGTTGTGCAAGTATAAATGGATCACACTTACAGTATGTTCTAGTACGATTCACTTCTACAAGCTTGTATTGTTCATGTACTCTCATTCCAGCCACAAAATTATCCTTCCAGTCAACCTTGAATAAGAAAGTTTTATAAGCTCGGTCACGTCCATTATAACTAATTTCAAAGATATCTTCAACTATACCATAGTATTCGTTGTCATCAAGAGAAGAAATAGTAACCCCCCAATTGCACCTAGCCTTACCTTTACCGTGGTTGAATGTTTGAAAATTAAACTCATTAACCGAGTATCGATTCCACGTTCTTACCATTTTTGAAGGACCAAAAGCCAAACTTCTTATCAAATCATCTTGAATATTCAACTCAATTACATGTTTCTGAAACCATGTTGGAAATTGGTCCTCATGTTTGTCCCAAACATCATCCTTACTTATATTAGGATTCCTCTGAATGAAATCATTAACAAACTGTGTTTCGTATGACTCCAAGAGGTCACAATTAGATAGCACGTAAAGGTGGGCACGATTATACTCCTTATCATCCAAATATCTTGTTTACCCCTTTAATGAACACCCTTCATCATCTTGAGTTTGAAAAAATTCGGGTAAACTTCCGTCTATTTCATCAGGTTTCTCAACATTCAAGTTTTTTGCTTTGGTTTCTATATGTTTTTCAAAGTAAAGAGAACAAAAGTTTGCAATCTCTTCCGTTAAATAAGCATTGCATATAGAACCTTCCACCCTAGCTTTATTACCAATTTTTTTCTTCAAATGATTAAGAAACCTATAAAAGTTAATGATGAGTTTTATTATAATAGGGTTATTTCATGGGAATAATCCATTCTATGCCCCCTCTTTTCATATTTATCTATCCTTGGGTTTAACTGAGAATAATCCCATCTTTGACGTCATTCAACTTGTAATAGACCAATGGAAGGGTTACCTAGACAACCAGTTACCTTGTGTATAAACCTAATTAACCTTTCATCTCCCTTCACTTTATTTCCCCAAAACTCTCTCCAACTCCACCAGCACCCATCACACACACCCACCACCGACTACAACACCCACCACCCACAACAACAACAACCGCACACTCCCTGCTTCTTTCAATTTCTCCTGCTTCTTCCTCATTTCGTCATTTGTCATCCTCCTCCTCCTTCTTCTTCTTCTTCTTCTTCTTCTTCTTCTTCTTCTTCTTCTTCTTCTTCTTCTTCTTCTTCTTCTTCTTCTTCTTCTTCTTCTTCTTCTTCTTCTTCTTCTTCTAATGGTACTAAATTCCTGGTGTGGAAAGCCCGTTTAGATAAACCAATGTCAAATCTATTTGCCAAAAAATTGGGTACCCTTGAATCTGGGTTGGTTTTGTTTGTAAAAACAATGAATGATTGGAAAAACTGGATATGCTAACTGAATCTGGATTGTGTGATGAAGCTTAGTCATGTTGGTGTTTTCTGGGCTTCTTTTCCTCTGACCAGATTTACAACAACGCCATCAGACCTTTTTTTTTTTTTTGTATGCGGTGATTGTTGGTGTTGTGGTGGTTGTGTGTGGGTGGTGGTGGTGGTTGAAGAAAAAGAAACGAAAATTAAAGAAATAAACGAAGAGGAAGTGATAATGGAGGATATGAAGATTAAACAGAAAAAATAGGAGGAATAATGGTCACCTGTTTAGAAATCGGCAGTAACAGGTCAAAAATGGGCTTGGTCTAATACAAGTTAAATGACGTCAAAGATGAGATTATTCTTAGTTAAACGTTAGGATAGATTAATATGAAAAGAAGGGGTATAAGATGGATTATTCCCATGAAATAACCTTTAATAATAAAGTTAACATATAATAAATAGATTAGTTATTATTATTAATTTTAATTTAAAAGTAGCTAGATTATCTTAATTACCTTTCAAATGGATACATCCACCTATATTGAACGGGTCCCCCAACTTTGGCTTCATATGGCAAATGAACCGGTAGATGCTCCATGGAGTTAAAAAATGCAGGAGGAAAGATCATTTCAAGCTTACACAATATCTGTGGTATTTGCTCTTCCAGCATTTAATCATGTCATCAACACATATTGAAGAGGCACATAAATCTCGGAAGAATTGACTAATCTCAACAACTGCATTCCAAACGTTTGTCGGCATGAGGTGTTTCAAAGCAACGGGTAATAATCGCTCCATGAATACATGACAATCATGACTTTTCAAGCCTTGCAACTTCAGCTTCTTAAGATCAACACATCGACTAAAATCTGATGCATACCCATCAGGAAACTTCAAATTTTGTAACCACTCACACAATACCTTTCTCTTAGCTTTGTCGAGAGTGAAAATGGATGTTGGCTTAGACCCGTCGCCGCGAATGTGTAATTTGGGACGATGACAAAATTTCTGCAAATCTTTTCTAGAAGCAATGCTATCACATTTTTCACCTTCTACATCCATGATCATGTCAATTAGTTGCTCAAAGAAATTCTTTTCTATGTGCATTACATCCAAATTATGTCTTATCAACATTGTCTTCCAATAAGGAAGGTCCCAAAGAATGCTTCTTTTAAACCAACCGTTTTTCTGCTTTTTCAATTCTTTAAATTCTTCTTCGGTACCATCAATAGGGGATGGTAAATCACATACCGTCTTCCATATCTCATCCCCAGGCACTCGTTTCGGAGGGGCATCAAGCATCTATTTACCTTTTGTGAAAGCTTTCTTGTTCCTCCTATGTGGATTTTCCTCTCGTAAGAAGCATCTATGACAATCAAACCAGCTTATTTTCTTGCTATTGGAAAGCCAAAATGCTTTACATTCCTCCATGCAACAAGGACATGCTTTTTGTCCTTGTGTAAACCACCCAGATAGCATACCATAGGCGGGAAAATTATTTATTGTCCACAAAAGGGAAGCTTTAAGTTGAAAATTTTGTTTTTTAGACACATCATAAGTTTCCACCCCAACTTCCCACAAATATTTCAACTCCTCCACCAATGGTTGTAAATAAACATCCAAATTACGTTTCGGGCTTTTTGGTCCGGGAACAATAAGTGACAAGAAGATAAATGGTCTTTTCATACATAACCAAGGTGGTAAGTTGTATGGTGTGACCATAACGGGCCAACAAGAATACTTCCTCCCAAAATTACCGAAAGGATCAAATCCATCCGTACACAAGCCAAGTCGTACATTGCGGGGTTCCTTGGCAAAATCAGGATACATCTGATCAAATCGTTTCCATTCTTCCCCATCACTAGGATGACTCATCTTCCCCGGAGCACGTGGGTTTTCTTTGTGCCATCTCATTTGTTCGGCAATGTTTTTGGTGGCATAGATTCTTTGAAGTCTTGGTGCGAGAGGAAAGTAAAACAATTGGTTACATGCTATTGGTTTCTTACTCTTTTTGGCCCTCTTACTACCGTTGCCTTTATTCAACACCAAAACTGTATCTCCTTCACTTGTCTCATATCTATCCGCCCCACAATCTTTACATTTGTCAAGCAAAGCATCATCTTTCCAAAATAGCATACATCCTTCAGGACATGCATCAATCTTTTCATGTGGTAACTGAAGACCTTTAACTACTTTTTTGGTAGTATAGAAACTTCGGGTCATGATATTATCATCGGGGAAAGATTCCTCAAGGAACGAGGCAATGCCATCAACAGCAACAAATGGTATATTAAACTCACATTTCAAGGTAACTAGCCTAGAAGTGGCTTGTAACAATGTCATTCTGCTTCCTTCATACAAGGGTTTTTCTGAGGCTTTTAACATGTCAATAAAGGCTTTTGCTTGTGGGTGTGGCGGTTGTTCTTCATAAATGGTTGTATGGTCATCACTATTAAAAATAGTGGAATCCATAGCATCAACAACCATCTCTCTATATGGGTTCTCATCATTTTGTATTTGTTGGGTGTGAGCTTGTTCATGAATTGGAGAATATGCTTCTCCATGTGAAATCCAATTGTAATAATTTGGCTTAAACCCATTTATAATGAGATGTTCTACTATAATGTCAAGCTGGTATTTCATTTTTTTGCATTTGGCACAAGGACACCTAAGTTTTTTGTCTACCAAGTCATATTCATCTTGTTGTTTAGCAAATTCAATAAACTCGCTAACACCCTTTATAAATCTAGCGGTAGGACGTCTTTTCTTATTGGAATGGTCTAATCTTCCTTCATACATCCATGAACGTTCCAATCTCTTCATTTTAATCTAAAGAAGACCCCACAATAATTTAAACATTTTTAAAAAATAACAATAATATTACATACAAAATTTAAACATTATACTCCACATTATACAATAAACATATGAAAACAATATATAAATATTGTCAATAAGTAATGCATCTTCAAATGGGGTCCTTATCACTCCAACCTAAACCCGTCAATGTACGTTTCAAGTCACTAGCAAACACACTTGTAATTTATTAATGAAGAAAAAATTCGGCAGCAATTCCCTTCAGTTCTCCAAATACACATCTATGTAGAATAACTAATTACTCCACATATACATGTATTCGGAGAACATTAAAGGGATCGCCACCAAACTCATTCCTCATTAATAAATCACAAGTACGTGTTTACTACCTAAATGACTTGAAACGTACAAAGACAGTCCCAAAATGGGGACTATTCAAGAATTACTCCTAATGAGTAATTCTTGAACGGGTACTAAGTCAACATCAAATCAAACAACAACACAATCAAGTACTAAATTAATTAAGTCAATCAATAGCACAATTCAACCACATAATAAAGGTTTCTATCCTAAAGTCCGTAGCATAATTTAAACTAAAATTAGTAAATTTAAAAGGTAACTGGTAAGAGGAGGTTACCTAATCAAGTAAAAGCAAAAATGAAAAGAAAACAAGAAGCAATAGCTACCGCGTACGGTGATGCCTAGCAGCGCGGTGACAACCCTGAAAAGAGAAAAGAAAAACAAAAAAAACAAGGTTATTCAACCTCAATTTATCAATAACATGAATTATCAAACTAAATTTATCAAAATCAAGTCCTAAAGAAGGTTCCACTTAGCTAATAGTTAATTTCTCTTAATCCAAAAGACGGTTCCACTTAGCTAATTCCATTAATGCAAAAGACGGTTTCACTTAGCTTAATATTAATAATAATACGACGGTTTCACTTAACTTAGTAACAATAATAATAATAATAATAATATTAATTAAGACGGTTCCACTTAGCTTAATACTAATGATAATGAGACGGTTTCACTTAGCTACCAACACCAAACACCACCCCACGACCCACCCACCCACGCCCACCACGGCCCACCCACGGCCGAACCGCCACCCACCGACCAACCCCCACCCATAACCCTAAACCAAGACAAAAACCCCCTTAATCATTCCCTTTTAATTCAAACACAAATTAAACTAAATCTAACTACAAATTAAACTAAATCTAACTACAAATTAATCTAACATACTAACTACAAATAAATCTAACCAACTAACCACAAATTAATCAAACTAACTACAAATTAATCTAACAAATTAAACTAATTAAACTGAAATTAAACAAAAAAAACTAACCTAATTAAAGAGGGTGGATGTGGCGGTGGAAGGGTGGTTGTGTGGTGTTGTTCGTTGGTTGTGTCGTCGCCGTTGTTTCGTCGCTCTTCCTTTTTTTTGTTTCGTAGAGAGTAAAGTAGGAGAGAGGAGCGCTGGTTTCTATTAAAAATTTTGGCGACTGAAATTCATTTTGGCGACTGAATTTCAGTCGCCAAATTGGCGACTACCCCTAAATCTGTCGCAAAATTTAAAATATCGGTCGCCACTTTTGATTCCCTTTTTAAAAAAGTCAGTCGCCAGGCCAATCTGAAAATCAGTCGCCAATTTGGCGACTACTGCTATCAGTCGCCAAATTTCGGTCGCCTGTTTTAGTTTTTCTTGTAGTGATTATCTTCATCAAAAATAACGTGAATACTTTCTTCAATACAAAGTATTCTTTTATTGAAGAATTTGTAAGCCTTGCTATGATCCGAATATCCTATGAAAATCGCCTCATCACTCATAGGGTCAAATTTACTTAACCTATTTTTACCATTATTATGAACAAAATACTTACTCCCAAAACAACGAAGATGGGAGATATTAGGTTTGCGACCTCTTAGAAGTTCATAAGGGGTTTTCTTAAGGATAGGTCTTATCATAGCACGGTTATGGATATAACATGAAGTACTAATAGCTTCAGCCTAAAAGTTACGAGGTAAACCACTACATAAGAGCATTGTACGAGCCATATCTTCTAGTGTTCTATTCATACGTTCAACGACACCGTTTTGTTGAGGAGTTCTTGGTGCATAAAAGTTATGTCCTACACCATTAACTCTACAATATTCTATAAAGGTTTGATTATCAAATTCAGTGCCATGATCCGTACGAATAGACACAAGATTAGTCTTATATTTATTTTGAACAAGTTTCATAAGACAATCAAATTCATCAAAAGTCTCATCTTTTGAATGAAGGAAGATAGGCTATACATACCTTAAGTAGTCATATATGAGGACAAAGACATACATGGATCCTCCTATACTTCTTACCTTCATAGGACCAGATAAATCTATGTGTACCAGTTCCAAGGCTTGATTTGTGCTTACCACTCTTTTAGGTTTGATGATGATCTCAATTGTTTGCACCTAGCACACATGTCACACATTTTTTCTTGGTCGAACTTGATCTTAGGTAATCCTTCAACCAAGTCCCATTTCTTGAGTTTGTTCAAGGTTAGTGAGCTAATGTGAGCAAAGTGTTTGTGCCACAAACAGGGATCATCAAGTATAACTTTCATGCATGTAAAAGGGTTAGTAAGCACAACATTTAAATCTACCATATACACGTTCCTTTTCCTATGTACTTCAAGAATAACATTGCTTGTACCTTCAATTATAATCGGCAACCATCAGTATGAAAAACAACCTTGTTACCTTTGTCGCATAGTTGAGATATGCTAAGCAGATTATGCTTGAGACCATCCACTAGATAGACATCACTGATTGCGTGTGATTTAGAACTTCCAACTTTGCCCACACAAATCACTTTACCCTTCTTGTTGTCCCCAAATGTCACCTTTCCTCCGTTGAAAGGCTTGAGTGAAAGAAACAAATTCTTATCTCCGGTCATGTGTCTTGAGCATCCACTGTCAAGATACCATTGATTGTTTTCTTTCACCATTACCTGCAATAGGGTTAGATACAGTTTTTAGGTACCCAAGCTAGGTTGGGTCCTTTACTGTTAGTTACTCTATATACTAAATCCTTTCGTACCCAAACTTGTCTAATGGTCGTATTTCTAAACCTTGGGTCATTTTGTTTAGGAGGAGTTCTAGGTTTAGGGATTTCTCTAGGTCTAGGGATTTCTCTAGGTCTTATATGAATATTCTCCTTGTGGTTAGGCTTACTTTGTTTAGGTTGACAAGGAGTTTGTGAAGTGCTAGGTTTCTTGGTGTAATCAAAAGCCATGTCATAGAACCAACGAAAGTTATTATCCCTTTCTTCGTTAGGTTCATCTATAGGGGATTCATCATCCTCGACTGTTTGTGTCAACCGTTTTAACAAAATGGGTATTTTTTCGTATATCATGTACACGTTTGACACAATTGTCTTGGATGTGACCCGTATGACCACAGTAATTGAAAATCAGATATTTAGGAAGATCCGCATATTTTCTTTTTCTAAAATCATAATCTGAAGGTGTTGATTTGCATTTAGAGTGATCACTACGGCTGTAGCACTCATGTCCTAACCCCATCTTCATATTATTATCAGATTGTTCAGTTAGGAAGTTTAGGACTTTTGTGCTACCTTCCCACTTATCATGGACTTTTTTGCGTGAAGAAATAAGTCTTTTAGGTTCTTAATTTCTTCTAGACATTTCGTGTGATCTACGTCATTTTCTTTCTTACAATTGTCACGAAAGTCTTGGAACCTTTTGTTAAGAATAAATACAGCATCTGAATGTTGTTTCTTAATATTAATCATCTCAGTCTTAGATTCTTTCAATTGCTTTGTGAGAGAATCGATTTCTTTCTTTTTGTTCTAAAATCACTGCTTCATCAGATATGATTTTAGTTACTAAAAGTTCCTTGGCTTTTCTAAGTTCTAAAGTTATAGCTTCACTAGCTATAACTTTAGCTTGAAGGTGCTTAATGTTAAGCTTTAGGTCTGAAGTTATGGCTTCATTAGCTATAACTTTGGACTCTAATTCCTTGTTTTGAGCATTAGAAGTGTCTAATTTTGTAGCTTTATCAGCTGTAACTTTAGATTTCAACTTATTAGCCTTTGCCTTTAGAATTTGATTCTCCTCAGCAATATCGAGAATCTGTTCCTTCAGATCCTTTAGTTCCAAATCTTGTTCATGACATTTATCGAGGGATTGCTCAAAAAATTCAACTAGGGCATTTTTAGATAATTTCTTAACATGATTTTTGACTTCAAGATAACTAACCTCTTCATCGTCATCTTCATCTGATTCTCCTAGAAAGCAATAATTTGAGTGAGAACTTGTGCTATCATCGTCGCTGTCGGAGATTAGGTCAAGACTAACGCTGCTGAGACAAAGGTTGGCAAATTCGTCATCTTCGGATACTTCATCATCTTCTGAGTCAAGATCTCCCCAGCACGAAGCCATCATTACTTGTTTAAACTCCTTCTTTGTCTTCTCGCGTTTTGCCTTGTCTTTAATTTTCTCCCATTTTGGACAATTCTTGATCATGTGTTCAGATTCTCCACACTTGAAGCAACCTCTGTTAGCAAATGATGATTTAGATTCTGTTGCTTTCTTGTTAAAAGGCTTGTTGTTGTTATAAGAAGATTTTGCTTGCTTGTTTCAAAAGATTCTGTTTTTAAAACGACGTGCAAACAAAACAGTCTCATCTTCTATATCGGAGCCAACATCTTCGCTTTTCATGGCCATATTTTTTCTACTCGATTCTGCTTCATCAGCATTTAGAGTAATTTCATGGGCCATGAGAGCACCAATGAGTTCTTGGTAGGATAGATTCTCAAGATATCGCGATTCCTCCATTGCTGTGACCTTGGCACGCCACTTTTTAGTTAGGCTCCTAAGAACCTTCCTTGCAATGTCCTCGGTATTGAACTTTCTTCCTAGTTTTTTCAATTCGTTTATGATGCTTGAAAAACGTGCGGACATACTATCCAAGGACTCATTAGGCTTCATACTGAATAGCTCATATATCTGCATTAGCAGATCTATGCGGTGCTTCCTAACAATGGAAGTACCCTCATAAGCTAGTTTCAGGCCGTCCCATATCTCCTTAGCCGTGGAGCACGAAGAGAACCGATCGCATTCGGTAGTGGTCATGCCGTTCTGCAATAGACTTATGGCTTTAAAATTCTTTTCGGCTTTTCTTATAGTCGGCCTCGACATAATCCTCTTCTTTCTTATCATAAGTAGTGCCTTCAGTGGATGCAACTAGGATTTTGTGCGGTCCGTTTTGGATAATCCTCCAGCACTCCAAATCATGACCTTTCACATAGTGAGTCATCATGTTTTTCCATAATAATTCTTCTGATCAAAGACGGGACACTTGAGGTATTTGGAATCCATTTATCACGTGATAGGCAGCGGAATATAAAACGATAAGATAAATAAAGATAGACAGATCAGCCTCTTTGCGGTTAGGAAATCAAGAGCACGAGGCTCTGATACCAATTGAAGAGTCTATCGATCCGAAATACTCAAGAGAGGGGTGAATTGAGGATTAAAAACTTTTACCTACTTTTTCGTTTGTGTATGTATAACTAATTATTTAAAGTTTATTGATTAAACTTTAACTAATTAACTAATTAACGAACAAGAACGAAATAAATAAATGAACGAAACAGAGAGACGGACGGTTTTTGAAGTGGTTCAGTTTCACAAATCGAAACCTACGTCCACTATTCTCGATTATTAAATTTAGTACCTTTCTACGGATTACAAATTTACTAACCCAACTCGTACAACTAACCCTAGTTGTAACTCAAGTGAGTACCGTTAAATACTCGAGTGACTAACTTACGCTAATAAGAAAGCACTATTGATTCTACTAAAAGTGCACGTTAATGAACGAGTAAGAAATCAATTAAGCACTATTATCTTATAACGATAAATAAAGAACGAATGCACAAGTTTATAAACACACGACCTATTTTCGAAAATTGCAAACGGTTTTCTTGTTTGAAATACACGGTTTTTGCTTTTAAAAATAAAATTAATTTATGCTTGAAGGTCTTACTTTTAAATGTTGCAAAGGCAAAGTATTTATAGGGAAGGAAGAAGCATGGCACACGGTTTCACAAGAAACTCTAATGGCCGAAATATAAGATATGCAAACAATCATATCTTTGTTATTTCTTTCCTTAAAACTCTAAGAGATAATATAGAATATTCCAAAAGATAATTTATAAGATATTCTCCTATTATTTTTTTCTTAAATCTTAAGATGTGATAAGATTTTCCATATCAAGAATATCTTTATCATAAATAAAGATATCAAGCTAAATATAAAAGATATGTTAAGATAATTCTAGAGAATAAAACCTTAACAATAATAATCTTTTATCCATTAGGTTTACACGAAATAACCACGGCCCATATGCCTCGTTTTTCGTGAAAAACCCTAGCTTGAAGTTAGGTTAGATTTTAGGGTTTAAGAGTATGCCTTGGTAAAATCCTAATTAGTAATATGGCTCAACTCATATGTTGATCCAACATAATTACTAATTATAAGTTTAAAGCAAAACCACACTCTAATGAATTATGAGCTTCCTTATTAAATAAATACTTTTGCTAGAACATTTAAAAGAAACAAAAACATTTTTCAAAACAATTTGAAAACTTCTTGAGTCGTGTGTAATATAAACTCAGCATCTCACTGTTATAGTAGAAGAGCTATAACATTGAGCTATTACATAAGTAATGTTATAGCTGTCAAGCTATAACTTTACCAATATAAGAAATCCACTCATATGTTACCATTACGAGATAATCACCTACACTATTCTAATCTTCTTAGGAGATCTTCGAGTGTAGGCTACTTCATCATTCAAGTTTGATTAAACTTTAGACAAGCTTCGTCTTTTCATGATGCTTGAATAATTCTTCCACAATCTTGCAAAATCTTGATCCGTAATTGAGGGCTTGATCATAGTAATAGTCTTGTATACTTTCATCACAATTCTTTAAGCTTGGCAAATAGTAAGTCTAATCTAAAGGGACTTAAACAAACAATTACGCGCAACGAGTATATAAACAGTAAAGCACTCTTGACATCATCAAAACATAAACATATATTCTATATGAGTTAACAATAGTCAGAAATGGAATATATTTCTCGAATGACACGACAATAAAGGGTGAGTCTAAGCAATCTTAGTGAACAGACTACTAATCCAAGGTGCTCGTTAACTCACACGTCTAAACCCCACAAATGCATCTTCACAGACCTGTCATTCATGTAAACATGAAAGCCACGGTCAGTGGGGAGTAACTCAAGGTTCTCCCAGCCACAAATTGTCAAAACAAACATTACAAGAAACTCAAATAGGTAAATCATGTAAGATACTTACAAATGACATGAACATCAAAACTTATATTTAAACATGACAATTAAATGAGATGGAACAAGATAGGTCAATATAGCATGATTGTATTACTACGGATTTTATTAAGCTAAGTACTCGACCGAGTAGAGCCTCCTCGGCCGAGTAATGCTAAGTATATGTTCTGCTTGGCTTCTGCCGAGGAATACTCGGCCGAGTATGATGAATACTCGACCGAGTAGAGGATACTCGGCCGAGTATGCTCTATACTCGACCGAGTATCCGGTCCGTCGAGTGTTATTTTCAGCGGTTTGATGCGGGAGTGTTTAGGGATTATTTATTCGATGAAGCAGTTTCTAAACATCATTTTACAAAACCTAATCATACGTACGACATCCTAATCACTCCCAAATCTCTCCTCTGTGTGTGTGGTCATCGTAGCTTTTGCATTCAATCTTTCATTCTTCCGTCGGTAAGTCCTTATCCCTATATCATTGATGATTAATTTTAGGGTTTTCTTTATTTATGAATTTGGGGGAAATGGGTTTGTGCAATGTGTAATTGTGTTATGTGATTATTGTTTAGGCGAGGACTTCGTAGAGGAGCCGTTATAGTGATTGTCTCCATCGTTGCTGATTGTGGCTAAGGTAGGGTTTCCCTACTCAGTTCTTGTGTAATTGATTTGAGATATTTGTTGTATTGTGTATGACTGTTGTCTGCTGATCATCGGAGTGTTGGTATTGTGGTGACGGTGGTGATGTGGTTGTGTTGTGACGGTGGTGGTGTTGTGACAGCTGTAATGCTGTGATATGTGTGATTGTGGTAGAGTCACTTGCGGGATTGGCTTCACACCCTAGTTCGCCCTCCGTGGAACCCGTCACGGGAGGAGATGTGCACATTAAGGGACAGGGATTGTTAGTCGCTCGTTGATGAGCTGGACTAGGTGGGGATGGGCTGCGGTCACCCACTGGCGACGAGGATTATTTGTTGCGATGGGTAATCTGGCAGGGCTACACACTTTGGTGTGTAGTCGGTTACTGTGTGAGATCGGGAGACTGGGGATGGAGGATGATCAGCTGGTTACTTGATGCACTTGTTGTCTTACTTTGGTTATGCAGTAACTGACCCCGTTGTTGTTTTGTAAAACCTGCGGTGATCTATTCGGGGATGGTGAGCAGATTGTGACAGGTGATACACTTATTGAGCTTGGGGCAGTCATGGGAGAGTCACCACGCTAGATTAGATGTCACTACCACGAGTCTTAGTTATTGCTTTTGGTAGTTGTTACCATTTGGATAATTCGTTTATTGGATTTTGGAGACTATGTAACTTTTATAATTACCATACATTAATAAATGTGTTTGGATTGTTGCTTTGATATATACTAACCTCGGGCAACCGAGATTGTAACAACCTTTCATGCTCGGGTAGTCCTGGTAAGGTACCTTGGTATGAGGGGGTGTTACAAAGTGGTATCAGAGCCGACGATTCCGGCGCCTAAAACAAATGAACCCAATGAACTTAGGGGATCTGAATAAAATGAACCCGGGGAGAGTTGTTTGGAGCTACCGCAAAGACTTGGGAGACGTCCCAAAGTCGCATTAAGGCCCTTACGATCTCAAGCCGGTCACATGCGGGGAAACTGTTGTATGCTTGAGTCCTGTGAGTTTGATATCTATAGTTTGAATCCTGTGCATGGTTGGATAAAATTTAGAAAGAAGTGGAATGTGATAGTTGTTGAAAGATGCATCGAGGATTGTTCATGTTAAACTTTGAGTAGGAATATGTTGGCATGTTAAGTGTTGGAACATGGTAAAATATGAACGGTGAATTGTGAATTTGTATCTGAGTGATATTGAGCATGAAGAATGTGATCATGTTACCTGTTTAATACAATGTTGAGCATGAAGTATGGTAGTGGTACATGTGCATATGAACATGATGATTTTAATGCTTGATTGTTAGTAGAAGCATGTGATTAAGGTCATGCGTCTATATATGTGAATGTCGTATTTAATTTTAAGGTGAGTATGATAAATGTTCAACTCTGTACTGGTTTTTAGAGGTATTGAATTGTTATTGTTGCCTTATGTATGTTCAAGTTGTTTTGGCTTAGGAAACTTGATTTGTATAAAGAACGATTACGGAAGGGTTGTTTTAACACTGAAATAAGTCGAGTTCTAGAAATGATATTGCTGTAATTCCAAGTTGAGGTGATAGCTTGTCTTCTTACGATTCTAACGATAGGTCACACGCCCAAAACGACCAAGTAACGAGTGAGATATGACTGTTTTACGAAAACTGGACAATGCTGAGAATTGTGTTGGTACTCGACCGAGTAAGGTCTACTCGGCCGAGTATTCCCAATACTCGACCGAGTAATCCTCTGTGATAATTACGTTCGCTTCTGGAGTTGAAAACTCGGCCGAGTAATAAAGTTACTCGACCGAGTATCCTGTACTCGACCTAGTATGCTATGTACTCGACCGAGTACCTCAGTGGACGGCTATTTTGAGTCGGTGGCTATATTTTCACCTTAATTTTTAAGTCGGTGGCTATGTTCTTACTTTTTTTTTTGAGTCGTGGGGTATGTGCACACGTATGTTTTGAGTCTGAACGCATTCTTTTATATATGTGACGGTCTTGATACGTAAGTTACCAAATGCTATGATAAGGAGGATGCCGGCGTATGAGGGATAGGTGTTGGATATAAAGGACATGAGTTATATGCGGTTGTGAGGGATAGTGGAACAAGAAAAGAGTAGATTGATGGGCTAATTGAGGTATAGAGCATGCTTTGTGAGATATGATGAGTAACATAATCGTGTGTTGAGTAATATAAAGTAAGTGTATGTGGGCGTGTGAATGAAAGATTGAGATGAGGGATACAAATAGGGGCATATTGGGATATGTAAGGATTTATGGACGGAGACAATTAGGATTGAGTTGCTTAAGGATATATGTGATAAAAGGTCGCTATAGAGAGATGGAAACAAATAGTGTATAGTGAGGTCAAGTTATGCCGCGATGAGTAGACAGTGGTTGATTTGGGAATTTGGAATATCAAGAGGTGAGCCTAGTGTTTAATTCTTTGGGCAATTAACGGTATGAGATGAATTTTTGGTCTTCTAGAGATACGAAAGGGAGATACGACTAATTGAAGAGTAACTGTTAGTGTGTGGACTTGATGGTGACAAGGGAAGTGAGAAGAAAGATAAGAGAGGATAAATGACAAGAAGAATGATAAGATATTGATATGAATTAAGGGAATTAGAGTTGGGGAGCTATGGAAAAATAAACAAATTACTAAAGAGTTAGGTAGAAAGAGAAAGGAGATAAATTATTAATTGGTATTATTGAGTAAAAAGGGGGAAATAAGGATGGAAGTAAGTTGAGAGAATGTTGACCGGAGTTAAGGAGCATGAAGGTAGGAAATTATAGAAATGTACGATAGTCTCACTAGAGGGTGTGAGTTAATGGTTATATAAGAGAGTAGGACGACATGTTAGCCGTGAGTTTCGAGGTATTAATGGGATGAGAAGCTTGTAGAGTGTTTGCACGATCTGAGACTTTGATGGAGAGTTAGGTAACGATATGATAAAGGATAGAATTGGGAATAATGTTGAGGTAGATTTTGTTGATGGATTGGATGTTCGTTATTTGGGATGATAACCAAAGAGAGGAAACGGAGTGTTATATTAAGAGGTGATAGGAAGAGAGTGGTCACATGAAGGATGTTAGTGTCACAGTATTGTAACTAGTGGTTGAGGATGATGTTACTTTAGGGAAGTTAGTGGTTCTAATGAGGTTGATTTTGGTGGAGGTGATTAGTATGTTTGGTTGTGAGGGAGTATAAGATGTGGATATATGAGTTATTCGCTCGAAGTTGGGTACTGTTGTTATGGCTACATTTGCCGGAGGGGTGATAATTGTGTGTATGAGAGAATATGTTATGAAAGGCACCTGAGTTAAGTCCGGATGAGAGGTATTCATTGTCAAGTGGTAACTTACGTGCTCAGGATTGGCTAGCTAGATTCGATTATGGGTCCATGAGGTGTGTAAAACTTTGTGTGAGGTCCTGGCCTCACGAGTAATGGTGTGGTGTGATAGTTACGAGTAATTATGTGTGTGTCCCGCATCATATGTTATATTTATATATGTATGTATGATGTCTGTAAGTAATGGTGTGAGGTTCCGACCTCAAGAGTCATGGTATGGATAATATTCATAAGGTTGGTATTTGTGATCCCATCTAATATGCTGCGTTGTGATCTGGTAGAGCAGTTTTAATAAAGTCTTGTGGCCAAGGAAGCTGTGTTGAGTCAGTGTTATGAGATTGTAAAAGTTGTGATGGCTATCGATGTGGTTTTGTGCACCGTGCACGGTAATCCGTGAGGTGATACGGGTATTTTCATGTTGTCACGTAATGTTGTTTGTTTACTGTTGTTTGTTGTTAGTGTCAGTGTTGGCATATCGAGTGTTGTTTTGTTTGTTAATGTTTCTTATCTGTTTCGACCTCGGATTGAAGGTAGAGTGGGATATGAAAGAGAGTTGGGTATGGTTTTGTTGTTGTCATGATATAGTAATATTATGTTAATGGGACTCAGTAGTGAGAGGTTGTTGGAGTACTTTTGATCTTGTTTTAGATGAGGCATTAGTGGGCATAGTTGTAGCAAGAGTTGTGGAGCATGTGTGGTATTGAACTGGAACTACAAGTGGTTTAGCACATTTCCTTGGGATAAGGAGTACGGAGTTTTAGGACTTAGTATCATGCTAAGTCAAGGGTGAGTTTTGTGGTAATAGAAGCGATGAACTTGAAAAGCTAATGTGAGTGTGTAACAATTGTGGATTGTGAGTTTAAATCGTGGATATGAGTGTATAAGTATATACAAGTATGTTATTTTGCGGTAATGTAGAAGAGATGGAGTAGTGGTTATACTGAGGATTTTATTGTAACACCCCGTAAATTTGAAGACCTTTATTTTATTTTAAAAGTAATATTTTAATCTATTTTAATTTAATATTAATTTATTGGAAATAAAATTTATTTAATAAAATAAAATATTATTTTATTTTGAAGAAATGTAAATATTTTTGATAGTTTAAAAATGTTTAAAAGTGATTTAAACTATATTTAAACATTTTCCTTTGATAAAATAGATTTCGGATAAAAGTCGTAAAATTGGGATTTTCCCATTTCTTACGGTCGTTGGGTAAACGAGTTTGGATATTGGGCATATGAGTACTTAATCTTTTAGTAAAATCGTGTTTAAGAACTTTAATATTCTCGGAAATCGCGTTCGACGAATATTTTTAATTACGTTCGAAGCGAACCCAAAACGTAAACAATTGACCACCTTCCCACACCATTTGGATCGACCACCTACCCCCATTTGTCCCCTCTTTCAATTCTCATTTCCTCCATAATTCACTCTCTCTCTTCCTTTCATCAAACACCAAATTCATCTCAAAAATTCTCCTTACAATCCCTAAATCCACCATAAATCCTTCATTTCTCCACCAAATCTCATAGAAATTATATATTCGAAATTCTCTCTTCATTCCCCATCTAATAGTAAACTCTATTTTCATTTCCCCCAATTTTGTTTAAGACACATTTTTCTAGGGTTTCGAGTTAAGGCTAATTAACATGTTTTTATTGTTTGTATAGGTTAAGATTTTGAAGATGAGTTAGGGGACTCATATATTGTAGAAGATGATGAGTGATTTCGGTTTCTAGGGCTCTTTCTCAAGTGTTATTGTTCTCTTTTTCTAGCTTAAGGTAACTATTCCGAGTCACTCGACGAATTAATGTCACATTAGTAGTTGTATTTGTTGTTTGTTGTTGTTTGTTGTCGTTTGTTGTTGTTTGTTATTGTTTGTTGTTGTTTGAGACGATCTTGTTGATAAATGAATGAATGGAGTAAGATGAGTATGCTTATGTTTAATTTATGTTACCCATTTGTATATTATTGTTTGGAACAAATTTGGATGAGGAATTATGTGTTGTGACAAGTCCGTGTTTTGGCTAGAACGCGTCAGTACCGGACCGAGACGGTTTCCAATGTTTCCAAAAATATGACAGATTGAACGGCATCGAAAAATTAGGTGGTTTAGCCACTTGAATCACTCAATTCGGAGTCCGTATGAGTAAATAGCGTCGTTTTATCGATTAAAAATTTATAGAAAAGTTTACCCTTGTGTGAGACGATTATTTATGCTATTTTATTATGCGAGAATTTTGTGGAATTAGTTATTTTGTAAGTTGGAATGTTTTCTTTATGTTGATAGTGTTCACATGATAGAAATTGGAATATTCCATGAGAATGATATTGTAATGAATGTTGTGATTTGGGCCAAAATGGGCCAAGACTACGAAAGTGGGCGGTTTGACCGAATGAGTTTGGTCAAACTAGGATTAAACCGGTCAGCCTCGATTTGACCAATGACCCGTCGCGGGACTCGGGTCGAGGGTTTGTCTTTGAGGTGAGATTGGTTGTTATTGGATGTTTTATGTTATGCCTTGATATTTGTAATTATCATTTCACATGTTGGTAGTTGGATGCTTTGGATGCCTTATGCTTGAGTCTTGTTGCCTCTTTGCCATTTTAGCTTGTTCTCATGGATTATGGTCTTGTTGGTTAGTTTGGAATTTGGATTATTATTGATATTGGAGATATTGTTGGATTGTCAGCTGAATATGCTCTTGCGTAGCCTTTCATATGCTAGGGTGTGTATGATCATTTGTGTGTGCAAGTTTGGACTCTTTGCCCCTCTTATGGTTAATTGGGTGTCCTACTTGTCTTGTGTGGTGTGGGCTAAAGTATTCAAGCTGGGACTAGGTCCTAGGTGAATATTTCGGCCTTCATCATAGATAGGCCATTATAGTCTTTGATGAGTGTATGTTCACCGCTTAATAGCCTTTGTGTCTTAGCTTGGTGGGTTTATATCCAAGTTAGGGCATGACCTCCTGACGTACTCTTAGAAGTATGTGGTCAGCTTAAGTACTAGCCAACCCTTTGGTGGACTCCTTAGGGGTACTCATGTGGTGTTATCATGGGTCTTGGATGCGGTAGTTTTCCGCATGTCGCTAGGTGCGCGGAGTTTAGGACTAGGGTGTTTACCTTAACTCGTGGTATAGACTCGAGTTCTGAGTGACTATTGTTGTACTAAGAACTTATGCCTGTCTCTAGATATATTGTCCTTTCTTGTTTGATGATTCTATGAATCATAGAAGGTGAAATGCAAGCCGGCTATGGTTGATAGAGTTTGGATTCCTGGATGTTATGTGATTCACATGATAGTGTAGTATAAGTCGGTCTAGTATTCACATGCTAGGACTATGTGTTGTTATATTGTTGTTCACATGATAAGCACGATTGTCTAGCATCTATATGCTAAGGCTATGTGGTATTCATATTCATATTCTTATGTTTACATGTTATATTAATTATGACATTTCGTGGCTGGGAGAACTCGGAGTTACTCCCCACTAACTGTGGCTTTCGTATTTGTATAAAATGCGATTGGAGTAGGTGATGCATATATGGGGTACATGGACGAGCTAGCGAGCAAAGTAACCTTGGGACCTAGATTGGCTTTATTTTATTGTGACCCTTAAACACTTTTTATGTCATATACTTTTTAGGGACATATGTCTCCTTTTTCATATTTGGGTTGTATAACTTTGTTTCGCGACTTTAGCGATGTTTTATTTATGAGATTTATTTTAGACCTTGCATGTTTGACACCTTCCATTTGGATATTTTTATAACAGGTTCAAGTTTTAAAAATTACAGGTTTTTACCCAAATGAACCTATTACAAACATATCCATGCAGTTTTTAACTAGAATTATGTGTTTACTTTTCCGCAATGAATGAGGGTGTCACATTTATGATATATGTTATGGGAGTGCAGAATAATTGGAGGCACGAGAACTGTTAAAGAAAGAGGGTCCTGGATATAGGAATGGTTGTCATGCAGTAGTAATGAGGATTATGGGAGGTATAGCAAAGGACCTAGTATTAGTGAGTTACGAGGACGTAACATTTATCTTAAGAGGAGTAGGATACAACAAAGAGAATTTGATGATTGTACATGTTATAATATAATTGGAAGTGGAGTGTTGGTGTAGAGTAAATGATGGATTTATGTTGGGGTTTATTTTATTACAGGTAATGGTGGTATTAATATGATGTTTAGGAGGGTGAGTAAACTTTGATAGTGTTAACGGTTTGTGTGAGGATGTGTATGTGTGTGAAGTAAGCTTCGAGGACGAAGTTCGTTCTAAGGGTGGTAGAATGTAACATTCCGTATGATAGTTGATCTTATCTGGTGGATTGTCTTGGTAATTGAGGATGTTAGTGAGCGTTATGAACTAAGATAGAGTTGGCAACATTTAGGTTGTGGGTATCCGATAGTATTAGGGAGTTAGTATTGGGAGGCTATACTATAGTTGAGACGATATCGTGAACCATGTTGTAGAAGGAAGAGTGTTGGTGGAGTTAGTGTTAGGTGTCCATGTTTTATAGGTTGGGTTGGAACTTTGGGGACGAAGTTCTTTTTAAGGGGGGAAGACTGTAATACTACGGATTTTATTAAGCTAAGTACTCGACCGAGTAGAGCCTACTCGGCCGAGTAGTGCTAAGTATATGTTCTGCTTGGCTTCTGCCGAGGAATACTCGGCCGAGTATGATGAATACTCGACCGAGTAGAGGATACTCGGCCGAGTATGCTCTATACTCGACCGAGTATCCGGTCCGTCGAGTGTTATTTTCAGCGGGAGTGTTTAGGGATTATTTATTCGATAAAGCAGTTTCAAAACATCGTTTTACAAAACTTAATCATACGTACGACATTCTAATCACTCCCAAATCTCTCCTCTGTGTGTGTGCTCATCGTAGTTTTTGCATTCAATCTTTCATTCTTTCGTCGGTAAGTCCTTATCCCTATATCATTGATGATTAATTCTAGGGTTTGCGTTATTTATGAATTTGGGGGAAATGGGTTTGTGCAATGTGTAATTGTGTTATGTGATTATTGTTTAGGCGAGGACTTCGTAGAGGAGCCGTTCTAGTGATTGTCTCCATCGTTGCTGATTCTGGCTAAGGTAGGGTTTCCCTACTCAGTTCTTGTGTAATTGATTTGAGATATTTGTTGTATTGTGTATGATTGTTGTCTGCTGATCATCGGAGTGTTGGTATTGTGGTGACGGTGGTGATGTGGTTGTGTTGTGACGGTGGTGGTGTTGTGACAGCTGTGGTGCTGTGGTATGTGTGATTGTGGTGGAGTCACTTGCGGGAGTGGCTTCACACCCTAGTTCGCCCTCCGTGGAACCCGTCACGGGAGGGGATGTGCACATTAAGGGACAGGGATTGTTAGTCGCTCGTTGATGAGCTGGACTAGGTGGGGATGGGCTGCGGTCACCCACTGGCGGTGAGGATTACCTGTTGCGATGGGTAATCTGACAGGGCTACACACTTTGGTGTGTAGTCGGTTACTATGTGAGATCAAGAGACTGGGGATGGAGGATGATCAGCTGGTTACTTGATGCACTTGTTGTCTTACTTTGGTTATGCAGTAACTGACCCCGTTGTTGTTTTGTAAAACCTGCGGTGATCCATTCGGGGATGGTGAGCAGATTGTGACAGGTGATACACTTATTGAGCTTGGGGCAGTCATGGGAGAGTCACCACACTGGATTAGATGTCACTACCACGAGTCTTAGTTATTGCTTTTGGTAGTTGTTACCATTTGGATAATTCGTTTATTGGATTTTGGAGACTATGTAACTTTTATAATTACCATACATAAATAAATGTGTTTGGACTGTTGCTTTTGATATATACTAACCTCGGGCAACCGAGATGGTAACAACCTTTTATGCTGGGGTAGTCCTGGTAAGGTACCCTTGTATGAGGGGGTGTTACAATGATAAAGACTTAACTATTTATGTGAGATAATTAAATAATATGAAAGACCAGAATACGGTCATTTAGACAAAAGCACGCATTTCAAAGAAATATGACATAGATATGAGATTAGGATTCGAATCATATGAAGTAGATGAGTAAGAGATCAACCAATACAAAATACATGAATGGAAACCATAGCCATTACTTTGAAAACCTCTTAACAAACATTGCACGGGACGTGGCTACTAATGTCACATTCATACTTATGGCTTGCATCTCACCATAAGAACGGATGGGAACATCAATCCCGGCGATCATATCGCAACTAGAAGGCTTGCATCTCACCTCTAGTATCCGATAGGATCAAGACACTTACATTCAACCACATAAGACGTAAACTCTCGTGTAAAAAGAAATATGCCAATGACCATAACCAAGAAAGACACTTACTACTCTTAGACTAAATTTTCCCCGGAAAAGACTAGGATAAAACTCACTTGCCAGAACAGCACAAGTGACCAAAACCGTAATTGCCAGAACAACACAAGTAGCCAAAACCGCACTTGCCAGAACAACACAAGTGACCAAAATCGTACTTGCCAGAACAGCACATGTAGCCAGAACAGCACTTGCCAGAGCAACACAAGTGACCAAAATCGTAATTGCCAGAACGACACAAATAGCCAAAACCGTACTTGCCAGAACAACACAAGTAGGCCAAACTCATACTTGCCAGAACAGCACAAGTAGGGCGTAAAATAAAAGAGATAAACCGCACTTGCCAGTTAAATAAAATATAACAAGCGGTAATGAATAATTTACGTTATGTAAAATACGAGATGAAATGTAACTAACGACAAATGGGTCAATCATAAGCCTAAGCCATGATATTGGGTTGGCCCAATAACATGAGGCATACAAGCCCAACTAATAAAACATAGCAAGCCAAAATAAATAAACATAGCAAGCCCAACTAAATAAACATAACAAGCCCACCTAAATAAACATAGCAAGCCCAGCAACTTTACAAAACACAACACAATATGGCCCAATAGCATAAAATGTAAACAAGCCCAATTTTGGGTTCTTATAAGCCCGTCCCAAGCACCCATATTGGATCCAAAATTTGGACGGGAAATTCTAAGCATAAGTAAGACGTAAACATTACAATACACACAAGGGAATAACCCATTTTATACAAATGGACAACCATGTAAACACGAGGATTTCATATGTATCCATGAGACGGGAAGATAATAAATAGCTTACAAAGCATAAATAATTAAATTGGACCGCGTATTATAATGCAAGCACGTCTTTTCATTTATAAACGAAATAATTAAATAATGAATTGCACAATTATAAATCATGAGAGAAAAATATATCAATGAATGATATTTAACGAATTACGTTACATAAAACACGAGACAGAGTTTAAATATTTCAAATGACCAAATTTGCGCCAAACGAGCTATGACCACGAATCAAAGGACTGTTTGGGCAGCCCCTTACACGACCTCAAACAACCAGCCGTGACCACGGCTGTAACTAGCCAGCGATGGTCACTCTGTCAGGCTACAGCCCGTGCCCAGTCAGCCCGTGCCCAGGCCACACGGCCCCCAATACATTAAACTGTGACCAACCCTACAAAACAGGTCGTGCCATGGTCCAACCTTCCAGCATCACGACTCCAAAATAGCCCTAACTTTGGTCCTCACACACCCGTCCCAAACACTCATCATTACGACCCAAACTACTCCATTCTCACGCATAAAACAGTCTGAAATTGAGCCATGCTAAGACAACATTTGAGACGGGTTTAAAACGGAAGTTCACAGGTATAAAGCAAACTCAAAAACAGTCCCGAGGTGCATAGCAAAACCGTCCCAAAAACAGTCCAACTTACGAGCACATTGAGACGGAAATTCGTCAAGTAAACATACGCATTAAAACACTTCAAGTAAGCACACAAGTCGAGTATTATTCCGACACATTCCACCATTTATATGAAAAAAAGCACAAAGAACCAAACTTTATCACACAAGGGCATGTAAAACGACACGTAAGACGGAATTTCGACATTTTTGTCGAATAACTTATCACTGTTACCTCGAAAGCTCTTTAATCTTCAAGTAAACGGTCCACAAATCACGAGTCTTCCTCCGGGTCTTCAAATCCTTCACCTAGGAGCAAGAAACCGAGTCCTCTAAGCTAAAAATCGAAACTTTTTATAAGATGGCCAAAAACAAACTTCCAGAAATGTGGGACTCTCTTACCTAGAAAGTTGAAGGATGGAAAGGGGAAGCTAATGGCGCAAAAATCAAAGGAAACGGTTGATAAATAGAGGAGAAATCTAAGGTTGAAGGTTGAATAACAATGGAGTTCATGTTTTGTGTTTGTATACTGTGTATTATTGTGTTTTGTTTCGAAAAATAGAAATAGAAAGGAGGGAGGATAGAGACGGGTGAGTGAGTGTGAGAGAATAACAAAAGGGTTATTTTAAGTGTAGAGTATAAAGTGAGTGTGTGTGTTGTCGACATGATATTGGTCCGGATTTAGCCTCACAAGAGAAATGTGACGGTCTTATACTAGACGGAAATACGTCTCAAGTCTACTATAACTTAAGACGGAAACTATTTTTGTCATTATCACTAATATTACTGTCCGATTAAATATATTTATATTTATATAAATTAAACCTTAAAAATAAATTTTTATCAATATTAGGCTTAAAAATATAATTAATTAAATTAAGTAATTTAAAAATATAAAATAAAGTGATAGAATGGTTAATTAAATTATAAATGTCAAAATGGAAAATCCGCTGGTGTTACAGGGGGAGTTTGATGTATCACTTTTATACACACTTTTATGACTCCTTTCATGCTAGTTTTGATACCGTTTACGTGCTTATTTTGTCATTTATATGCCTTTTGTAGTAAAATGTCGATACTGCCGCTACTTTATGTTTTAATGAAGAAATGACGCATTACGTGGTGAATCAAGCAAAGATGAGCATTGTGGATATGGCATAGCGGAACACACGAGGCATGGCACGAGAAACGAGGAGACTTGAAGATAAGAAGAGAAGTTAAGACGAAGATGAGCTGAGGAACTTGATTCCTCGATCGAATAGCACTGGGCTCGATCGAGTAAGGTGTCCTCAATCGAGTATCACCAGGCTCGATCGAGGATCCTTTTGTCTGATTGTTTTCCGAATTTTCCTAAAACACGTCTTATTTGTATTATATATTCTAAACTCAGAAGAACAATTAGGTTACGCTTTTAATATATCCTTAACTCAAAAAAATCTTAGTTTAGTCGGCTAGCATTACTTTTGGATCTACAATCTTTCCTCATTAATTGTTAAGGTACATTAATCGTTGTTCGTTAATTAATAATCAAGTTTATGCTTTTATTTAATTGTTCTTGTTTTATATCTTTAATCATGCTTTCATCTACCTTTATTGTTGTTAATCTATTTAATATGAGTAGCTAAGTCTTTCATCTAGGATAAAGGGGATCTAGGTTGATTAGAAGGGGGGGTTATTAATTGATTGTTAGCAATATCGTTTAAACTATCGTTTGATTATTGTTCTTATTCTAGTTATTTGATTTAAGACATGAATCTATAATTAGTGTAGCGAATTAATACTTTCACTGACTGGGTTAGGATTAATATAGGCTGCGATAATTAGATAGGTTATGTTTAATTATAGCGATTGCATGTTAGACTTAATCTAAAGGGCATAATAGAATTAATCAATCTTGTGACCTTAGATAGTTTGATTGACCTAACAATTTATTAAGATACACCCCATATAATTGACTTAGTAACGGGCATCCTAGACTTATTAATATTATTGTTATTCTTCTTTATTTCACTTGTTATTAGTTGTTACAAAACAAACTAAACAAACCCCCCAAGAAATTGTTAGTTTAAGACGATCTAAATATTAGCAAATTGAATATTACCGCCTCCCTGTGGATTCGATACCTGTCTTACCACTAGTTATTTTGTTAGTACTGAGATAGATTTACTTTAATTTAAGTGATATGATTTAGCCTTATCAAAGATCAAACACAAAGCAAATGGCACAGTGGAAAGATTCAAAGCAAGACTAGTGGCTAAGGGGTATAACCAGGTGAAAGACAAAGATTACAAGTTCACTTTTTCCCCTGTTGCAAAGTTTTCCACTGTTAGAGCCCTTCTAGCTGTTGCAGCAATTAAGCATTGGTCTCTATATCAATTAGACATAAACAAGGCATTTCTTCATGGTTTTCTAGATGAAGAAGACTATATGAAACCACCACTGGGATATGTTGCTGCCAAGAAAGGACAAGTGTGTAGATTAAAGAGATCGCTGCATGGGTTGAAGCAGGCCTCCAGATAATGGAACTTGGAGTTAACAAAGCATTTGCTCAGTCTGGGCTTTGTACAGTCCAAGCATGATTACTCTCTTTTTACGAAAACTGATCCAGCATCACAAAAATTATTGATTGCTCTTATCTATGTGGATGATGTGCTTATTAGTGGTGATGATGAGCATGGTATTAAAATTCTCAAGGAGTCACTGCATAGTAAATTCACCATAAAGGATTTAGGGCTTATGAGGTATTTTCTGGGATTAGAAGTAGCAAGGAATGCCAATGTATAGTTGTTAACCAAAGAACGTAAACTTTGGATATAATTAAGGATGCAGGGTTTGAAGACTGTAAACCTGCTAATTTTCCAATGCAGAAGGGATTAAAATTGTCTACTGATTCTGGTGAGATAATGCAGGAACCCGAGAAGTTCAGGAGATTAATAGGTAAGCTCTTGTATTTAAATATGATTGACAAGACCTAATATATCCTACAGTGTGCAACACCTCAGTCAATTTTTAAGCCAACCAAGGGAAACACACTATTTGGCAGCACAAAATGTTATCAGATATCTCAAGGGTACAGTGAATACAAGCTTGTTTTATCCTGCAAATTCCGAGCTGCTTCTGCATTCTTATTGTAATACTCCGTATTTATATGTCTTGGGGTACTCTATCGAGTAGCCCTTACTCTGTCGAGTAAGGGCAAGTTGCGAAATAAAATAGTTTCTGACCTGTTGGGTACTCGATCGAGTAGCTGGGGTACTCGATCGAGTAAGGGGGTACTCGATCGAGTACCTTGGGTACTCGATCGAGTGTCCGGTTTTACGGGGAGTTTTCTCGGGTTTTGTTAATTATGCGATTAAGGTATTTAAACATAGTCGTCATTGTTTTAAATCACTTTTACAAAACCTAAAACCCTGTTTAAGAGAGAAAGCAACCAGTTCATCTTCCTAATCGCATTCTTAGCAATTCCCGGAGTTCAGACGGTCAGTTCTTGTCGTTATTCGTATCGTTGAGTTCCTTGCGTCGAGGGTAAGATCTACGTACCCTTTTTATCGTTTTTCCCTTGATTTGGTTAAACCCTAATTTAGAGATTGGGGGTTTTTATGTGTAGTATGTGATGTATAGCCTATATGTATTATATGATAGGAGGAGGGTTCGTAGAAGAGGCTTTTTGACTCATTTTGTTGATACCGATCTGATCGTTGTTGTGCTTTTCGGTAGGATTTCCTACTCGGTATTAGTCCCATAATGGGATATTGGTGATGTGTTGTATTTGGTTGTTTGATATAATGATTGTATTGTGTTTGTGGTTGTGATTTCTTTGTTGATGGTTCTCGAGATGCGTTCTCGGTGAGTGGGGTCACTTGCGGGAGTGACTTCACGCCCTAGTTTCGCCCTTCGTGGAACCCGCCACGGAAGGGGATGTGCACATTAATGGACAGGGTTATCGCTCGGTATGATGAGCGGGGCTTAGGTGGGAACGGCTGCGGTCCCCCACTGGCAGGGCTGGTCTAGTGGACAGTCAGTATTGAGATGATGGGAATTGGTTGGTGGTGTGTGTGTGTGTGTGTGTGACAGTTCAGCTGTCTGTTTATCTTATTATTGTTATCTATATTGATTGTGTGATTAGTCGACCCGGTGTTGTTTTGTAAACTGCGGTGATCCATTCGGGGATGGTGAGCAGATATTGAGCGGTATTGAGATGAGTCTTGGGATATTTGGGATGCCACGACATGATGATAGGAGTCTTCCGCTGTAGCCTTAGTTTATTTACATTTCTGTTAGAACAGTCATTTGAGAATAATGTATCGTACTTTTGGTTTGGTTTGAGGATTGTATCTATTCACTAAACTATTTATAATAAACGTTGTTTCTTTATTGTTGTTTGATTATCATTGCCTCGGGTAACCGAGATGGTAATGTCTTCATACCTGAGTGGTCCTGGTAAGGCACTTGGAGTATGGGGGTGTTACAAATGGTATTAGAGCGACGATCCTGAAACCTGTAACCAATGAACTTAATGAACATAGGGAGTCAATTAAAATGAACCCGGGGTAAAAGTTGTAGGAGCTAGTGCAAAGGCTTGGGAGACGTCCTAAAGTCGCAGGGGTCGCCCTACAACTTTGAACCGGTCACATGGGGGAAGTGTTTGTCGAGTCGTATGTGCGTTTGGTTAACTTGTTTACGAATGTGATGGAATGCGTTAGTTGTTGGATGTTGAAGTAGAAAGTTGAGCATGTGAAAGAAAATGGTGATATGAGGAAATTTGTTGATGAAATGATAGCATGTTGAATGTTTTACAACGTGGCAATTAATAGCATGATGAAATGATCTCATATATATAGAAAATATGTGTAGCATGATTGTTATGATATAATATGTGATTTATAAAGGTTAGCATGTTAGCATATGACGTAACATGCGGGTAGCTCTTACGAATTAGTGTTACTCGATCGAGTGGGACTGACTCGATCGGGTGGGTTTTTGGCGATTTTGAGTCCAGAATCGAGTTTTGGGGCACTCGATCGAGTAACTAGGGGTACTCGATCGAGTAGGGGTCACTCGATCGAGTAGCCTAGATACTCGATCGAGTAGGTAAGAGATCAGAAGGTCTGTTTGGGTCTGAAGTTTAGGTACTCGATCGAGTACGTGGGGCACTCGATCGAGTAGCCCGTTACTCGATCGAGTGTGTTTGGGGACTCGATCGAGTGGGTTCTGGGCAGCGTGTTTTCGTGTTTTGAGGTTTGGTACGTGTGTTTATGTTTACCCTTTCTTATATAGCTTCAAGATGCCGCCCAAGAGAACTGCTTTGTATGCGAGAGCTGAGCTTATGACCGTGGATGACATCGTTAAGATGTTAGAGCACCAGGATGCTCTTACTGAGACCCTGAAGAGAGTAAATGAGGACAAGGATAAGAGTAAGGAGAAGGAGGCTGATCATTCTAAAATCAGCCTCTATATTGCAAGGTTTAACCCGAAAGAGTACAAGGGAGTTGGGGAGCCTAATCTGCTTGATAGTTGGCTGAGAGAGATGGAGAACATCTTAGACTTGGTTCATTGTCCTGATGAGATGAGAGTGGAACAGGCTGCGTTCTATCTGAGGGAGGCAGCAGGCAAGTGGTGGGATTCAGTGAAGGTGAGTGCTAGGGAGATATATGCAAGCCAAGGCTTACCTGCTATACCTTGGGAGGAGTTTCGTAAGGCTGTGAGGAAGGAGTTTGTACCGGAGCATGTGAGGAGTAAGATGAGAGAGGAGTTTGATGGTTTTAAGATGACTGCTGAGATGTTTGTGGCTGAGTACTACAGGCTGTTCAATGAGAAGTCTAGGTATGCTGAGGACATGGGTTTGAGTGAGGAGAATTTGGCGTTGAGGTTTAAGAGGGGGTTAACCACCAAGATTATGGATAAGTTACCCGTGGGGATCCTTACTGATGTTAAGGAAGCTTATGAGAGGGCTGGGAGAGCGGAGAGGTTGGTGGAGATGGCTCAGGAGAGGTCGGGTGGTGAGAAGAGGAAGTCTGAGAGCGAGGGTGGTGGCCAATCGAATCACAAGAAAGGCAACCACAATCGATCTAAAGGATTTTCTTCGGGTCCGGGTTTAGTCTTTGGGACTTCCTTTGGGCGTGGCCGTGGAAGTGTGAGTAATAGTTGGGGAGTGACCTGCTTTGGTTGTGGTGGTGTAGGCCACAAGAGACATGAGTGCACGAGTGCACCGGATCTTTCGAGACCGCACTGAGCTTCGCGAGCAATGACCGGGCTGGATCATGGCCAAACCGGGAAGTCGAGTTACAGAGTGGAGGCAACCGCAACGGAGGTAATTCTTATCAGAAAACACCGACGAACAACAACAACAACCAAGGGTCGGGTGCTAAGCCGACCGCATCAGCCAGTACTGTCCAGGGAGGTGGACAGAAGACCAGTGGCAAGTTATTCATGATGGAGAAGAAGGCAGCTGAGGAAGATGCGCACGTTATCACCGGTACATTCCTTGTTAATGGTATTCCTACCTTTGTTTTGTTTGATTCAGGGGCCTCTCAGTCGTTTGTGTCTTCGAGTCATGTAAAACAGTTGGGTTTGAGAGTATATGAGTCTGTTAGTGAGCAAGTTTTCATACCTTCGGGTGAGTCTGTATCGTGTGGGAGATTGTTTAGAGATGTATCTTTGATAGTTGGGCAAGTTGATTTCCCTGTAGACTTGCTAGAGTTTCCTTTTAACGGTTTTGAGATGATAGTTGGGATGGATTGGTTAGGAAAGTATAAAGCTAAGATAGATTGTCATCAAAAGAAAGTGTCCTTAAGAGGTCCAAGGGGTGTTAGTGTGTCTTATCGTGGGTTTCTAGTCAAACCCAAAGTTAAGTTGATTGCAGCTGTTACATTAAAGTCTTATCTGAGGAAGGGATGTCCTCTGATCTTGTGCCATGTGAGAGATGACCGGATAGAGAGCCCGACAGTTGATGAGATACCAGTGGTGAGAGAGTTTTCAGATGTTTTTCCAGAGGAGATTCCGGGGTTGCCACCGAAGAGGGAGATAGATTTCACCGTAGAGTTGAAGCCAGGGACGGGGCCAATCTCTAAGGCACCGTACCGTATGGGTCCTAAGGAGATGGAGGAACTTAGGAAACAGTTGGATGATTTGATAGAGAAGGGATACATTAGACCAAGTGTATCGCCTTGGGGAGCACCAGTTCTTTTCGTGAAGAAGAAAGATGGGAGTTTGAGGCTATGCATAGATTACAGGGAGCTGAACCGTGTGACGATAAAGAACAAGTATCCTTTGCTAAGGATAGATGACCTGTTTGATCAGTTGAGCGGTGCAACAGTCTTTTCTAAGATTGATTTGAGGTCGGGGTACCATCGGTGAAGATTAGAGAGGTGGACATACCAAAGACAGCTTTCACGTCGAGGTATGGCCATTATGAGTATGTGGTGATGCCGTTTGGGTTGTCTAATGCGCCTGGCAGCGGTGTTTATGGATTTGATGAATAGAATCTTGAGACAGTTCTTGGACCGTTTGTAGTGGTGTTTATCGATGATATCTTAGTCTACTCTAAGACTAAGGAGGAGCATGAGGAGCATCTGAGGATCGTGTTGCAGACTTTGAGGGATCATGAGTTGTATGCTAAGCTGTCCAAGTGTGAGTTCTGGTTAGAGAAAGTTGCTTTTCTGGGGCATGTAATCTCTAAATATGGGGTAGTTTGTGGATCCGGCGAAGATTGAGGCGGTGACAAAGTGGGAAGCACCGAAGAATGTTCTTTGAGGTTAGAAGTTTCTTGGGTTTAGCTGGATACTACAGACGGTTCGTGAAAGATTTCTCCAAGATAGCTAGACCGATGACAGCGTTGATGAGGAAAGAGAACAGGTTTCGTTGGGATGAGAGTTGTGAGACGGCGTTCCAAACATTAAAGGAGCGTTTGACCACAGCTCCTGTCCTCGCATTGCCTGAAGGGAGCGAGAATTTCGAGGTTTATACAGATGCCTCGAAGAATGGGCTGGGATGTGTGTTAATGCAGAATGGTAAAGTGATTGCCTATGCTTCTAGGCAGTTGAAGCCTTATGAGGAGAACTACCCTACTCATGATCTGGAGTTGGGTGCAGTGGTGTTTGCCCTCAAGATTTGGAGACATTACCTTTATGGAGCAATCTTTAAGGTATTTTCTGATCACAAGAGTCTTAAGTACATCTTCACGCACAAGGAGTTGAACATGAGACAGAGGAGGTGGATGGAGTTGATTGGCGACTACGACATGGAAATCATCTACCATGAAGGGAAGGCCAATGTTGTTGCTGATGCTTTGAGTAGGAAGAGTGTACATTCCTTGTGTACAGCTCTATCTTTGATGAGGCTGAGGGATGAGGTAGCGAGTTTTGGGATACATATGATGCAGAAAGGAGATGCCATGGGTGATATGACAAAGACATCCGGAGTTTTATGATGATATTCGGGATAAGCAGGCTTTAGATCCTAAGATAGTGGAGTGGAGAGCTGGAGTAGAGAAAGGGACAGTGTCCCGGTTTTCTATTCATACAGATGGTAGTTTGAGGTTTGATGGTAGGTGGTGCGTTCCTAATGATGAGGAGTTGAAAAAGACGATCATGACAGAGGCGCATTGCACACCATATTCAGATTCATCCGGTGGAGACAAGTTATACAAGGATTTGAAGAAAACGTTTTGGTGGCCTGGGATGAAGAAAGAGACAGCTGAGTTTGTGTCCCGTTGTTTGACATGCCAGAGAGTTAAAGGGGAACAGAGAAGACCACAAGGTAAGATTCAGTCTTTAGAGGTGCCTGAGTGGAAGTGGGAATCCATTTCCATGGATTTCATTGTGGGTTTGCCTAAGAGTCAACAAGGTAACAACATGATTTGGGTGATAGTGGATCGTCGACCAAGTCATCTCACTTTGTTCCAATGAAAGATACATGGACTAAGGCACAATTGGCTATGGCCTATCGAAAGAACGTGCTTAAGTTACATGGAGTCCCTAAGGACATAGTGTCCGACAGAGATGCGAGGTTTATATCAAGGTTTTGGAAGGAGTTGCAGGAATCGTTGGGAACAACTTTGAAGATGAGTACAACATTTCATCCTCGCGACAGACAGGCAGATCGAGAGAACAATCAAGACTCTTGAGGATATGTTGCGAGCTTGTGTGATGGATTTTGGTGGTAGCTGGGAGCAGAGGTTGGACTTGATAGAGTTTTCTTACAACAACAGCTATCACACCAGTATTGGTATGGCACCGTTTGAGGCTTTGTATGGGAGGCGATGTAGGAGTCCAATCTGTTGGGACGATAGTGCTGAGGCAGTGGTTTTAGGACCAGAGATGGTACATGAGATGGTGGAACAGATTAAGATGATCAGGGAACGGATGAGAGCAGCCCAGGATCGACAAAAGAGTTATGCAGATCTACATCGTCGGGACATAGAGTTTCAAGTTGGGGACAAGGTTCTTCTGAAAGTGTCTCCGATGCGTGGAGTTATGAGATTTGGGAAGAAAGGCAAGCTAAGTCAGAAGTTTATAGGGCCTTATGAGATCTTAGAGCGAGTTGGGGAAGTTGCTTATCGTCTGGCTTTACCAGCCTGCGTTAGAGAGAGTACATAATGTGTTTCATGTATCGCAGTTGCGGAAGTATGTGAGTGACCCGTCACATGTGTTGGAGGCAGAGAGCTTAGAGCTAGATGAGTCCTTATCATATCTGGAGGTGCCTAAGCAGATTCTAGACCGAAAGGTTAGAAAGACTAGGAGTGGTGAGACAGTTTTGCTTAAGATCCTTTGGTCTAACCACGAGACCGAGAAAGCTACATGGGAGCCAGAGGAAGCTATGAAAGAGCGTTACCCTTTCCTCTTTGATCAGGTATGTATGGTTACGAGGACGTAACCTTGTTTCTTTTAGGGGGGTAGGAGATGATCGCGAGCAGTTTTTAAGAGTTTTATACCCCTTTTATATGTTGTCTCGGTATGTTTGTCGGGATAAGTTGGGTTAGTATCATGTTTTACGTTGAATTTTGTTTTGGTTGCCGAGTCGGGAAGCTTATGGGAGTACCTTTGTTTAGTAGTGGTTTGAACTTCGGGGACGAAGTTCCTTTTAAGGAGGGAAGACTGTAATACTCCGTATTTATATGTCTTGGGGTACTCTATCGAGTAGCCCTTACTCTGTCGAGTAAGGGCAAGTTGCGAAATAAAATAGTTTCGACTGTTGGGTACTCGATCGAGTAGCTGGGGTACTCGATCGAGTAAGGGGTACTCGATCGAGTACCTTGGGTACTCGATCGAGTGTCCGGTTTTACGGGGAGTTTTCTCGGGTTTTGTTAATTATGCGATTAAGGTATTTAAACATAGTCGTCATTGTTTTAAATCACTTTTACAAAACCTAAAACCCTGTTTAAGAGAGAAAGCAACCAGTTCATCTTCCTAATCGCATTCTTAGCAATTCCGGAGTTGGACGGTCGGTTCTTGTCGTTATTCGTATCGTTGAGTTCCTTGCGTCGAGGGTAAGATCTACGTACCCTTTTTATCGTTTTTCCCTTGATTTGGTTAAACCCTAATTTAGAGATTGGGGGTTTTTATGTGTAGTATGTGATGTATAGCCTATATGTATTATATGATAGGAGGAGGGTTCGTAGAAGAGGCTTTTTGACTCAGTTGTTGATACCGTCTGACTGTTGTGCTTTCCAGGTAGGATTTCCTACTCGTATTAGTCCTATAATGGGATATTGGTGATGTGTTGTATTTGGTTGTTTGATATGATGATTGTATTGTGTTTGTGGTTGTGATTCTTTGTTGATGGTTCTCGAGATGCGTTCTCGATCGAGTGGGGTCACTGCGGGAGTGACTTCACGCCCTAGTTTCGCCCTTCGTGGAACCCGCCACGGAAGGGGATGTGCACATTAATGGATAGGGTTATCGCTCGGTATGATGAGCGGGGCTTAGGTGGGAACGGCTGCGGTCCCCCATGGTGGTGGTCCGGTGGACGATCGATATTGAGATGATGGGAATTGGTTGGTGGTGTGTGTGTGTGTGTGTGGTTCATTTGTCTGTTTATCTTATTATTGTTATCTATATTGATTGTGTGATTAGTACCGACCCCGGTGTTGTTTTGTAAACTGCGGTGATCCATTCGGGGATGGTGAGCAGATATTGAGCAGGTATGAGATGAGTACTGGGATAAATTTGGGATGCCACGACATGATGATAGGAGTCTTCATTCTGTAGCCTTAGTTTATTTACATTTCTGTTAGAACAGTCATTTGAGAATAATGTATCGTACTTTTGGTTTGGTTTGAGGATTGTATCTATTCACTAAACTATTTATAATAAACGTTGTTTCTTTATTGTTGTTTGATTATCATTGCCTCGGGTAACCGAGATGGTAATGTCTTCATACCTGAGTGGTCCTGGTAAGGCACTTGGAGTATGGAGGTGTTACACTTATTCTGATGCAGATTGGGCTTCATGCAATTTCAGTTGCAGGTCATTGAGTGGGTTTTGTGTTTTCTTAGGAAAGTCCTTAATAACTTGGAAGACTAAGAAGCAGAAAACTGTAAGCAAAAGCTCCCCAGAAGCTGAGTATAGGAGCATGTCCTATACAACAGCTGAACTAGTTTGGTTGGTCAATATGCTTGCAGGTTTACATGTCCATATACCTCTGCCTGTTATTTTGCATTGCGATAATACAGCAAGAGGGTTTCCTCCAGACAAAGCATGTCAAGAGCGCCTTACAACTAGCTGATATCATGACAAAAGCTCTGGGTGCGAATGAGCATAGGTTTCTCTCATCCAAGCTAGGACTACAGCTTCCTCCTCTAGCTGGTCCAGCTTGGGGGGAGGGGGGGATATGAGCATGGTCGTTATAGGTTGTTAATAATCAACTAACTTCTCATGTATTAAGGAAATCAGTTAGAGGTAGTTAAAGGTTGTTATGCTCAACCTATTACAAATACAATAAAAAGAAATCAATGTGATTGTAACAAACACAATATTATGAAATATAATTCTTTACTCCATTCTCTCTCTAATACTTCCTTATGAATACTTCAATTCTAGTTCATATCTATATATATATATATATATAAAAGAGAGTTTTTTCGAGCGATATGAGAGCGTCCACATCATCAAAATTCAATTTAGGAAAGTATAATTTTTTATGTAAAAAATAAAGTACAGAATCTTTTAATTATTATAATATGTATATTTCCTAAATTATATTCAAGTGATATTTCTAATTTTTATATCAAACTTTTACATTTCATTTGGCAAAAAAATATAGTTAAAAAAATTATGAAAATAATATAATTAGCTTTGTGGTAAAAAATGCTATCATTAGAGTATAGATTTCATATTATTTGCACATATTAAAGATGGTGTACTTTTTAATATGTAAAATTGTGTACTTTTTAGTATGTTTTGTCCCACATTGGAAAATAAGTAGGTGTTGTGAATATACTACATATAAATAGTAGAATTGTCCCACATCGAAAGATTAGTATAAGGTAGTGTGATCCTATGATTATAACTAGAAGACATATTTGGAACTTATGTATCAACCCAAAAATTTTTGAGTCTCTTAAATATTGTTTTAAAGAGTTCTCTTAAGATTTTCTATTATTATCTCTACGATATGATATAAAAAATAAAGTGAAGATTGATGATAACTACTCGGGAAAGAGTTAAGAACATGAACAAGAGAAGCAAAAATCACTTAATATTGGTGTCACATAGGCAACCTATAATGAACAATATTACAACATACACAAAGTTAAAGCACAATACAAAACAATGAGTTTTTACTAATGGTTGTCTCCTAACACAGTACAAAACTAAAGATTTTACTAATAGTTGTCTCCTGAATGCACTAATAGAGCGTTAATGTGTCGTTATATGTACGATATAGAGATCCCTATCTAAAGATCATCGATCGAGACTAAGTGGGTTTACCTTCAAAGAAAAATAATACGTATACAATAATGGTTTTTTTTAAGAAGAGACATTTACTTCTTGGTATGTTGTATCTTTCACATTGAAAAATAATGTAGGCATGACGAATATACTACGTCTAAATAATTAAATTATGTATCTCACATCGAAAGAATAGTATATAAAAGATATGTACTTTTTAGTAGGGTGAAATTTAAATAGGAGGCATCCTTGAAACTTAGGTATTAACACAAAAAATTTATATATAAAAGATATGTACATTTTAGTATGTTATATGTCCCAAATTGAAAAATAATGTAGGTGTGGTGAATATATTATGTATAAATAATAGAATTGTCTCATATATATACATTTTCTATATTATATTAAAGTGATGTTTATAATTTTGATATAAAAATTTTATATTTCATTTGACAAAAAAGTATCGTATGAAAATTATATAATTAGATGGTGACAAAAAAATGCTATTATTAGAGTGTAGATTCTATTGTATTTTCTCATTATTAAATCGAGTTGATGTCAAAGTAGGTGCGAAAAAAATGGTGTACTTAGTATGTTATTTGTCCTACATTGAAAAGTAATGTAAATGTGGTGAATATACTATGTATATATATTAGAATTGTCCCACATCGGAAGATTACCATAAGGCAGGGTGATCTTATGATTATAAATAGAAGTCATAGCCCAAAATGTTTTGGGTCTGTTAAGTATTGTCTTGGAGAGCTCTTAAAAGTTTATATCATTATTTTTTACCTATAGATTTTATATGTCCCACATTGAAAAATAATGTAGGTGTGGTAAATATACTACGTTTAAATAATATAATTAGAATTGTATTAAAAAAAGTTCTATTATTAGAGTATAGGTTCATATCATTTGCATATATTTTAATTATGATAAAAAAATAGAAAACAAACGTATGAATATTAATAGATAATATAGTATTTGCTTATTATTAAATCGGGTTGGATGTCGAATTAGGTTCAAAAAATATGGTGTACTTTTAAATATGTTATTCGTCTCACATTGAAAAATAATGTAGGTGTGATAAATATATACTACGTATAAATAGTTGAATTGTCCCACATCAGAAGATTATCGCAAGGTGAGGTGATCCCATGATTATAAATAAAATATGGAATTAAGAATTAGGTGATGAAGTGTTTGTGTAATAGATTACAAAAGAAAAAGGAGTCACAAGTCATAGGAGTAATGACGAAAGTTGTCAAATGGTATTCTTGGAAAGAAAAAGGTGAACACAGGGTACCATTTGTAGAAACTTAAAATTAGGGGTACCATGTGTAATCTATCAAAGTTCAAGGTTACCATGAGAAATTTCCAATATTATAATGATATAGTTAATTAAATTTTCATTTAAAAGAGAGAGATATCCGTACCAATAAAACAATAAAGAGTATATTATTATTTAATTGTTATTTTATTGTCATGCCATCAAACTTAACGTCCATTTAACAGCCTTTACATTAGGGGGTACCATAAGCAAAAAAAAATGGAACCTTAAGGGTACCATAGGCAGATTCTTAAAAGTAGGGGTAACATGGAAAATCTGACAAAATTAAGGGGTACCACGGACATTTTCGTATCTCAATTATGATAAAAAAAATGAAGAAAAACAACGTACAAATATTAATGGAGAGTACTTGATCATATTATTAAATTTAAATATAACTATTATATATAATGAGTAGCAATTGTCCGTATTCGGTATTCGGGATCTGGTTGGATGTCGAATTGATTGCAAAAAAGATGGTATAATTCTGAGTATGTTATTTATCCCACAATGAAAAACAATGGAGGTTTGATGAATATATACTACGTATAAATAGTAGAATTGTCCCACATCAAAAACATAATCCAAGTTTGGTGAATATATTACTTATAAATAGTAGATTGTCCCACATTGAAAGATTAGTATAAAGTGGGGTGATTATATGATTATAAATAAGAGTTAACTCACGTGTATATTAATCTTTTTTTATTTGAAAGAGATATTTTAATAATATGTAAACAAAATTATTAGACATAGAATGTGAGTTAAAAGTTTTCACTGCCACTATAAAAGTTTATTATTTCTAATTTTGCCATTGTAAGATTATTTTTTCTTTAGTTGACATTGTAAAAGTGGAATACTATGTTTAATGCCATTTTATAACTTGGTTTACCTGCTGTAAGAGGTTACTATTACATATATTTTATTTTATTTGTAAAGCTTTTTATAAGATTATAATGAATTCGTTTATAGTTTTTCGAAAGACAAACAAAATGTTTTTTTATTCTCAAATTTTCTATGTTATGCCATTTAATTTCTCAAATGTCGAAAAATTTATAGCCTTTGATTATTAATATTTTTTACTAAAATGTTCATAACATAAAAGGTTTAGGGGGTGTTTGGTAAACAGCGGATTGACAAAAAAATAGCATATTTGGGACTTTTAGCATATTTGACCGGTCAATATGCTATTTGGGGTGTTTGGTAAACATCATATTGGGATAGTAGATTGGGGCCGAATCTACTATTTTACAATATGCTGCTTCCCCCAGCATATTCTAAGAGTAGATTGGGAAAAAAATAACTTCACATTTTTACCCTTAGGAAAATATAACCTTACATTTATTCCGTAGTTAATTCATGTACTTACTTGTCATTTTACAAAAGATTGAGATAATCTGTTAATTTAAATCTGCTACTTACCAAACACCTTTAACAAAATCTGCTAATCGAATATACTAGTCAAACCTGTCAACAAAATCTGCTAATTATAATCTGCTTTCACAATCTGCTTCTGCCAATATTAATCCGTTGTTTACCAAACAGAGCCTTAGTAAACAATTCCTTCAGAACATAAAGAATTTTTTACGAAAATTTTCAACATTACTTGACCGGCACATGAATTGCAACATCACACATATTTTTTTGTTTTTGTTTTGTTTTGTTTTGTGAATATATTATATAACTCTTACCAAACTTACAACTTACTTCATTGTTTAATCATCACGAATTTGATCTTCTCGTATTGAATCAAACAATCCATTCTTTTATCACTAATAAGAAACAAATATTTAAAAAAGAATAGTCTATAGATTATTTAATTAGGTTATAAACATTGAGAAAGAAAAAAAAGCTGTAAAGTACTAAGAAAAGGCTAGTTTTTTATGATTAAAACTTTTTGAGAAAAAACAATTCGATTTTTAATTAATTATCTAGAGAGATTTTTGTGTTTTAGCTAAACCTAAATATTCTGAAGATTTTCGTAAAAAAAAGTCCAAAACCTTAAAATTTTATGACATTGGAGAACTTCATTGACATAATACAGAAGATTTGAATGTAAAAAAAAAACAATATAGCTTGAGTTTTAGTTAATTACTATAACGGAATCATTTATTATTTTATAAAAAGTCATGAAAAATAACTTTTTAGTGGAAAAAAATTGAGGTAACAGCAACCTGCAATAGCAGGTAAAATAAGTTACAAAATGGCAATAAGCATATGAATCAACTTTGACAATGGCGCTAATAGAAACAATAACTTTACAATGGCAAAATTAGAAATACACAACTTTTAGAATGGCAGTAAAAGCTTTTAACTCCATAGAATGTAAACATTAAACTCTTATAACTTTTTTTTTTTAATTATAAATAAGCTAATTACCCTGTTAGAACGCACGGGCACTCAAACTAGTAAACTAATATTAGATTAGTTTCATAGATACAAGGACACAAACAATTCTAATGCATATCATAGTATTATTGATTAATAATTTTGTACAATATATGATTAATCAATGACTACGTAACTAAGTTACGTAGGTTCCTTCAATTCCTTATTAAAATACAAATGCATTTATTTTTTTTTGATCCCACTTCTAGGACGGAGAGTTGGAGACCATACAAGTATTCAACCTTGGTGAACAATTTAGAGAAATCTAATTGCATGAGGTCGGTCCAAGCTCATCTAATGTCACAACATTCACAATTCACTAGCTCATACGGAGTACAGTATTTTTTAGACACATCAATAACAACAAATAACAAGTCAACAAATATGTTTGTATGCGTCGAAATTGAAAAACCGATCAGTTTTAAATATGAGATCGAATAAATAACCAAGATGGAGGATATTCACCCGTTCATGTATTCTTGTCATTTTAATATTAAATTATAATTAAAGTTGGCTCGTGTGAGTGATAAAGGTTCTCATCTCTCAACCAAGTAACTAGGGGTTCTATAACTGGCTCTTGCGAATGAAAAAGTCAAACTTAAAAGAAGACGCGGTGACGACCATAGAAGGACTTCTTTTTATAGTGTAATTTAACAATGCTTCTCATATAAAAGAGTACTGACAATGCAGTCATCTAGCTGAAAAACAAACAAGAAAGCTAACAATATAACGATATTGTGGTCCGACCAACTTTAAAAAGAAGTCCTTCTATGGTCGTCACCACGTCCTGTTCACTGCCAACAGCCCTTCCACAGCAGCCAGGGCCGCCTATCTCCCGCCTATATCTTATGTTTTGTCAGCAGTTCAAACGTTAGCGTACTTTTTTTTGCCGATTATGGCACTAAATATATAGAATATAGTCTAGTCTTGCATAGACTTGGCAAACGGATCAATCAGGTCAGGTTAGTTCGGGTCGGCTCATTTTCGGGTTTGCATAGAATTTGGGTCATTTTCTCGTCTATTATTTTCAAGTTCTTTAGTGATAATGGCTAGTTTGCAACAATAAATATCCGGGTCGGGTCATATTTGTTCGGGTCAATTAGGGTTACGAGTCATGCTCGGGTCCTCATTTCGGGTGTCTAGTCGGGTTATTCAATCCGGGTCAATTTTGTCAGGTCTAATATTGCCTGCATTGGTGAATGATGTTTGTCTATATGCCTGTATGTGTTGTGACTTGAGACTTAAGAGTGATATAAGGAGAATTATAAGGTAGGTTATTTTATACAGTAATAATGGTTTATGATTGAAAGATCACATTAGTTTTCAAGTTAGTGTTCATGTTAGTCAGAGCTCAGTTACTTCATAGTGATTGCTATGGCGTAAACGGAGGTGCAATGACAATTTTAATGTCGACGGGTTCTGATCCTAGTCCATCATTCCCTCATTTCAATTATTTTACCTGCTAGTCTTACTGATATTAAATATGCAGAAATTTGATGGATTTGTGATACGGAGTATTATATTTTGATAATTTCGGCTGTAGATATTTGCATCAGGTTATTCCTGCTTAGTTTTTATAGAAACAATTCTTGAACAAGACCTTCCTCATATCAACAATTCCATTCTGAACTTTCTTTCAACTCATCCACAAACGATTCTCATCGCTCGTGAAAATGACCGGCATGTAGCCTCGTGTATCGGTAATGTAGTCCCCTTAAAGATCTTCTATCTATCTCCTGTGGACTCTTAAGCTTATGGTTAAGATAGACAGATTAAATATAGCAGGGTAACCAAGTGGTGTTAGTCCAGTGGTAGCCGGGTTAAACCTTGAAGCTTGCTGAAATGCAGGAGTTGAGAGGTCCCGGGTTCGACTACCAGTTCGGCGATGATCACTTGGCCACTGCAGCCCCCGAAGGGGGTGGCTTACATGGTCCATGTGGTGGTGCGGGAATGCATGGGCCCGGGGGGATTCAACCCCTTCGTCATCAAAAAAAAAAAAAAAAATAGCAGGGCCCCAGGGTCGAATCATCCTCCCCTTGCTGCAATGCAATCGCTGGTGCGCGTCATTTGGCTTGCAACTGAAAGAGACAACTTAATTGCTACTCAATTCTAGACCTCTCCCTTATGATCACTGACCTTTCGAGTCTTTTGAGCCACTTCTTCGACTACGTACATGTCTATATAACTCAAATGCATAACTCCCTTGTTTACTCAATCTACTTCAGCTCCAAAATCTCCCTAGAAAAAAAAAATCAAACAACATGGCTTCCTTTTTAGACATGTTTTCAGTAGCTTTAATGCCGGTTTTGAAGGTTCTCTTGATGACTGCTGCCGGTTTGTTTCTCGCTCTGGACAGTATCGACATCTTGGGTGATACTTCCCGGCATCATTTGAATAGGGTGCGCGTCTAATCTTTCGTTAACCCAATTAGTTAACATATAATTCCATGCTCTCTCGAATCTCTAACTGTTTCTTCTGTTTTCTACAGATTGTGTTTTATTGCTTCAATCCAGCACTTGTGGCCGTCAGCTTCGCTAAAACAGTCACCTTTCAAAGCTTTATAACTCTGTTAGTTTTTCTTTCTCGTCTTCCTTGTGCATAATTTAACATTTTTCTCTTCAGCACCGTATTAATATTGTTTCGCTTGTGCATTCATGATCATGCTAGGTGGTTCATGCCCGTAAACATCTTCCTCACGTACTTGATCGGCACTGTCCTAGGATGGGTACTTGGCAAAGTCATAAAAGCTCCAAATCACATCAAATGCCTCATGTTAGCATCCTGTGCCTCAGGTAATTACGACTGCGACAGTTTTGTCTTGTAGGAATAATTGTTTATCAGTCAAGACACTTATTGTTCCTGATTTTTTATTTGATCAGGTAACTTTTTGGCCTTACCCATCATCATTATCCCGGCGATGTGTCAACTGAAAGGCGGTCCATTTGGAACGCCTGATGTCTGTGCTCCACACGCTCAGGTTTACGCGTCCCTTTCCATGGCGGTATATTTCTGAATTCAATAAACTACAGTTCATAACATTTATTAATTCTTAAAATAATGTGTTCATCTAATTCATTACATCATCTTACTCCTATTAAAACAGATTGGAGTCACCTACTTTTGGTCATACGTATACAATATGGTGAGGATCTATCCCAAGGATACAGTACCCGAAAATTTGGATGTGGTGAGTAGCAGTAACACTGTTGAGGGAAAAGCCGAGGAAACATTAGTGAACGTGAAAGATCTAGAGCTCCTTTCGCGTATGAATTCTACTCTAGTCACTCCTGTCGATGAACTCTCTGACTCTTCCTCTAACAAGGCTGACGAAGAAACACCAGCAAATGATGCACAATGTCTTCCCTCTGCAAATCAATCCAAAGAGCTTTCAGAGCCTTGTCATTTCATGGTAATTGTTTAAAGAGACATTATATATGTAACTCGTTCATCATCCGGTAACTTGTTGCTAATTCTTTATCAACTTTCACAATTTTGAGCAGATGACGTTAGCGTGCATGCTAAAGCGATGCTTAAGAGACGCCTCAAAGAAGATGAATCTTAAGAAAGCAATGGCACCTTCAACTATTGCAGGGGTAAATATTAATTGTTCTCATGTTCTGATATTCCTAGTACATCCACAACACAAATTGTTATTGTAGTTTTAGTAAGGTAACAAATGATCTCATTAACTGTTTTCTTGTGATTTAGATTATTGGCATTTTAATCGGAATGATTTGGCCTATCAAGTATGTGCTGATCGGTGACAGTGCTCCTCTCCGTGTCATTTCGAACACAAGTTCTATGATTGGGTATGTTATCTACAAAACCAAGCACCAAGCAGTAGTTCTTCACTTTAAAGACTCAAAATCATATATAGAATAATTGATCAAATTTATATGTAGTAATAACTCGACAAGTAAAATGTGGTGAACTTTAATCTGACGTTTCAATTTTTGTTGTGAATAATCGAATCCACAGAGATGCAGCAATCCCATGTACAGCCTTAATACTCGGAGCCAACCTTCTTAAAGGTACATAAACCCTCTACATTTGTTTTCGACAAATTAACAAAAATGCTTGAACGAGGATCCTGAGATTAAATTCAATATCCAGGTTTAAGGGGATGCAAGGTTCAACATACAGTAATTATCGGCATAATAGCAGTCCGCTACATACTCCTTCCTCTGATAGGAATCCTTATAGTCAAGGGTGCTGTTCACCTTGGTTTTGTCGAACCTCATAATCCACTTCTCCACTTCTCTCTAATGATTCATTATGCCCTGCCGCCTGCAATGAACCTAGGTACGCTTAGAAATCTGGCATTCTCAAGTTTCTGTAAATTTTGTATGAGACGGTCTCACAACCTAAATCCTTTTCTTTTTTACCTAAATATGACAGGAACTGTAACTCAGCTGTTTGGAATAGGGCAGCGAGAGTGTTCAGTTATAATGCTATGGACGTACGCTGTGGCTGCAGTTGCAGTCACTCTATGGTGCACTCTCTTTTCGTGGCTCGTTGCATTCTAAACAAAGGCCCGCCTTAGCGATTAGCCTGTAGCCTGTAGCTAGGTAGACTGTAAATACGGAGTACATAGCAACACCTAGCTTAATTACATATGGAGTAGTTTTCTTGTTTAAATTAAATTTTTTTGATGGCAAAGTCATCGAGAGTTGATACTCATGACTTGGTATCGAACCAAGCCAACACCAAAACATATTGTAAACGGGAAGACGAGTACATCTTAAGAGTGTAAGAGATTCTTATTTTCAGTAGTTAAATATGTAAATTCACTGTATTTGTAAACAAACATGTTGATCCATCAACTTGATATAGCTCAGTACACATCTGATAGCTGGACCATGACAAGCAAATCTGTATCGTCCCACGGTAGGCTCAGGATTATTTTTTTCTTCAAATCGATCCATCAACCAAATTTGTGGCTCATATAACATTGGAGAATCAGGTTCGGACCTAGATTAGATTAAATGTCAAAATCGGGTTCAGATTTGGCTACTTGTCAGTAATACATGGGAGTATATTGTATAAAAGACGGATACATTGTATCAAAAATCAAAATTAATACATACATGTTCATGTCCAACCATATATTACCTGCCCATAAGGGCATAACATTACTACATTAATATGCGGCCCTCTAGTGTTCCAGAATCAACATCGGCTTAAGTTGTTGTATCCATTAACCAGAAAACAAACAAAAATTTCCATGAACATACAACAGCAGGCAGTCTAGTTTAACAGCAAAAATATTTTATGATCATGACGGAAATTTTTATGTAAAATACTCGTTTGATAAAAATATTTTTCGAGTTTTGATATCTCTTATCGACCTCGAATTCCCGATAAAGCCATATATGATGGTCTCATCAGAAATTATACGAAAAATATTCTTCCTTCTAGTGGTCTGGACCGACCCAGCTTTAGTCCATTCCTCAAAACCTTGTGAAAGAAGAAAGCCCTAAACACAAAGTAGATATAAAATCTTTGGTTTCAGACTTTCAGTGAAAAATTGACGGCTGTGGGATTTGAACCCACGCCCTTTCGGACCAGAGCCTAAATCTGGCGCCTTAGACCACTCGGCCAAACCGTCTTGTTGCATTATTATGTTATTGCAACTGTCCAATGCAATATTCATAATCTCATAATTTGATCGTTTAACCATCCTTTATCCTTTAATATTAAATTTTTATATGAAACGGTCTTGTGGTCTTGTGATAAGTTTATTTTTGTGTTCCTTATTATGTAATCGTTGTATAGAATAGTCGATTGTATCAATTATAATTATAAATACTTTTAAGTTTTGTGATGAACAATCAAGCAATTACAACCTTTACATGGAATCGAGCGTTAATCGATCCTACCCTAACTCCGACCTCACATCACAACAAACGACCTCACGTCATCAAAACCCCTCTGACAACGACCAGCCGTGACCATGACTCCAATCCAACCCAATTTGCCAACTCCGCTGAACCTTCCAAACTACTAATCCTCCCAATTGTACCCAACTCAAGGACACCCTCACCTTTAGTCAATGGCATTTCTAAGTGCATGTAATCACGAATGGCATTGAACTATTTGGCTATCTTGATGGCATGACCACCACACCCCCTTGCACACTCAAAATCAAACCCACACCACCCGATACCACGTCCACCATAACTCCCAACCCAGCCTACTCCACTTGATACCCCTCAAGATCAATTGATCCTTCACACTTGCCCACCAATCGCCGCCCTTATTGTCAATGACACCACCTCAAACAGTATAAATACCTTCTGTTGGGTGTGCACTGTCCATAATAGTACGATATTGTCCGCTTTGGGTCAAGCCCTCACGGAATTACTCTTGGGCTCCTTCCCAAAAGGCGTCATACTATTATATTCTTTGGACACTTATAAAGATGATCTTCCATCTTTATTCTACCGATGTGGGATATGTGTTTGCACCCTAACAATCCTCCCTCAAACCAAGGATCCTCATCTTGACCCCAAATCTTGACCTCTATGGAGAACCTCCTCACATCCTGCAGCCCCAATTAGACACCCATCAAGTTATAACCTCCCCTTAACCGGCACACAATATGTTTTCCCAGGGGTTTATTGTCCCTTTCACGAGACTGTGCTACACTAGCATACCAAACTCCTCTCCATCCAATATACCCTGGATTGGGTCCATATCCAGTGCCTCAGTGCGCCGCTCCGGAACCGCCTTTGGACTTGTCATAGGCTGCTTTTGTTGGCCTCCATTAAGCCTCAACCTACCACGTCGCGCCGGGTCTCTGATGGCTTCTCTTTGACAGCCTTGTCTCAACACCATGAGACCATGTTGCTTTTCGCGAACATATTAGCTCTCCCTCGAGCTATAGGAGTTCCACGCCTAACAATATAAGACACCTTCAAGTCTTGACTCGATGCTTCTTCTTGCGTCTCGACTTGGGCTCTTTATACCACTTGTTGTACGGAAGCGTGAATACCTTCTGTTAGGCCTCTGCTGCACCGGTTTCCATTGTCCATAATAGTACGATATTGTCCGTTTTGGGTGAAGCCCTCACGGACTTACTTATAAAGATGATCTTCCATCTTTATTCTATCGATATGGGACATGGGTTTGCACCTTAACACCACCGTCTCCAAATCAAAGACCGTCTTAACATCACTCACACCAATATGTTCATCACCGAGTACATGACCACCATTAAGGTATGTACAGACGACCTGGTCCAACTAGAACGCTCAATAGACGAGGATGACATTACATCCAAAATCATCGGCGGTCTAGATCGAACTACATAAACCCATCATCGACATTGTCCGTGCATGTGAGACACCTTACACCTATCTCGTTTTAGGCATTACACGAAAAACTCATTGAACATAAACTAGAACGCTCAATAGACGAGGAGACATACTCAAAGCCACTAACATAAAGATTACCTAAGTAGTCATCTGACTCATACTTGTGCATTTTGCGAGTAGCCGGGTTTCATATAATGAAGTAATTACCATGTTCTGGGGTTAAACAGATCAACCCATTGCAGCAACCTGCGAGTATAGTATAAACTTTCTTGACACCAAGTTCGAGATCTAGTCTGACCAAATTATTGTTAAAATTATCAGAAATTTGATCATCGTCATCATAAGAATAAAGATAATATTTATTATTAGACAGGATAAACAAGGTGTTAACTGCAGCTGAAGGGTGAGAATGGGAGATTTCATGAAGTGAGCATTGATAAAGTTGGAAGAAGATAGAATAGAGTACCATTGTTTTGAAACTGACTTAAATCTAAGAATCGATTTGACTGGCAATCTTAGAAGTATATTTTCAATTATCAAAGCATCAAAGAAATAGCTTTGTTGCTCAATCACTTTTCTCTTCTTAGAATTGACCACTTTGTCTTCCATATTCTCCAATCGAGGTAGGACTGCTAGGGTTTGTTTAATTTAACGTAAGAATTTTTATTGTTTACCTAATTTAACACGGCCTAGTATAGATTGTCTTATATAATATCGGCAAAGTTAGATATCGGGATTTGGGGGTGTTTTTTATATAAATAAATTATTAAATTAATCGAGAATTTAAAGTTGAAAAATAACTTTACAGGGTAATATTTAGCTATTCTTACGAGATATCGGGATATGTCGGAGATATCGACATATTCATATTTAAGAAATACGGCATCGAGATATATCGTAGAGAATATTATTAATATTATATCCTATAGCGTTTCCGTTAATAGGAGATTCTATGTCTACTACATATATAAGGCATCCTATTGTATTGGTAGAACGACGAACGAATCAATAATAATATATTCCCTCCGTCCCGGTCAATTGTTGTCCTTTCGTTTTGGCACAAAGACCAAGGAAAGAGGAGGGGGCCAATAACTAAATGACAAGTGGAACAAATTGAATGAGAATGATCAAATTACTCATAAGTTCATTTTTAAAATAAAAAGGACAACAAATGACTGAGACACCCTAATATAAAAAAGGACAACAAATAACCGGGACAGAGGGAGTAATTATTACTATTATGGTATTCGCCCTCTCCGTTTCTAATAGCTATAATAACAAAAAGAAAAAATTAGTTGTTCTAGTTATTAATTTTATAGTATTTTACAGAAATATTATTTTGTTATTCTATTTTTTAAAGTATATATGATGTACCAAATGATTTTGATGATGCGTAATAGCTTCAAAAATATTTTATGCCTATGTCGAGGTTGGAGTAGTGTTGGTTATTAAACTAAGTTCCCTTTATTTTATTTTCTTCGGCTATATCCTTTGCTCCTATTGTAATATTAACCACGACTCTTGGAAAAGGCAAAACTAGGCTAGAAACATATCTTGCAACTAGCTTAGAACCCGTGCAAGATTGCACGGAAATATATAAAATAATATTTAGATTTTGGTTTTAAAATTATTCATGAGAAGTTCTAATACTCCGTATCTTGGCTAAGAGTATGTGAGTTACCATGAAATCTTGTAGTTGCTGATGGCAAAACATTTAATATACAAATTATTATGGTTATTTAAAAAACCCACCTCGATTTTAATATGTATTCACTACTCCCTTATTCCGGTCATTTCTTCCTTTTTTTTATTTTTAGGTCTCTCGGTTAATTCTTGTTGTTTCTATTTTAGAAAAACATTTCAAAGACAACTTGATCATTCATACTCAATTTGATCTACTTGTCATCTAATAATTGGTCTTTTCATCTTTTCTTGGTCTTTATACGAAACCAAAGGACAACAATTAACCGGAACGAAAAGAGTACATAAATTATTAAGTTTATCTGGGAAGCCCACCTCAACTTTAAACTTCACGTTTAAATCATTTGTACTAGTTTGAATGCCCGTGCGTTGCAACGGGGTAATAAACTTATTTATAATGCAAAAAAAAAACGTTATAAGGGTTTAATGTTTACATTCTATGTCTAATGATTGGTTTACATATTATTAAAATATCTCTTTAATAAAAAATAAAAGATTGATATATACGTGGGTTAACTCTTATTTATAATCATATAATCACCCTACCTTATACTAATCTTTCGATGTGGGACAATTCTATTATTTATATGTAATATATTCACCAAACTTGGATTATTTTTCTGATGTGGGACAATTCTACTATTTATACGTAATATATATTCATCAAACCTGCATTATTTTTCAATATGGGACAAATAACATACTCAGAATTACACTATCATTTTTCCACTTAGTTCGACATCCAACCAGATCCCGAATACCAAATACGGACAATTGCTACTCATTATATCTAATAGTTATATTTAAATTTAATAATATGATCAAGTACTCTCCATTAATATTTGTACGTTGTTTTTCTTCAAAAAAAAAAAAATTTCATAATTGAGATACGGAAATTTTCCGTGGTACACCTTAATTTTGTCAGATTTTCCATGTTACCCCTACTTTTAAGAATCTGCCTACGGTACCCTTGAGGTTCCATTTTTTTGCCCATGGTACCCCTTAATGTAAAGGTTATTAAATGGACGTTAGGTTTAATGGCGTGGCAATAAAATAACAATTAAAAAATAATTCCCCCTTTATTGATTTGTTGGTACGAATATCTCTCTCTTTTAAATGAAAATTTAATTAACTATATCATTATAATATTAGAAATTTCTCATGGTAACTTTGAACTTTGATAGATTACACATGGTACCCCTAATTTTAAGTTTCTACAAATGGTACCCTTGTGTTCACCTTTTTCTTTCTCAGAATACCATTTGACAACTTCCGTCATAAGCCCATTACTCTTATGACTTGGGGACGCCTTTTTCTTTTGTTATCTATTACACAAACACTTCATTATCTAATTCCTAAATCCATATTTTATTTAATAAACTAACATTTAATACCTAAATAACAAAACACAAATAGCATGGCATGCTCAATTACTCATCTAGTTACTCATATGAGTAATAGCGTTATGAAAATAAAGTAAACACAAGGGTATTATACGTAGAAACTTAAAATTAGGGGTATTATGTATAATCTACCAAAATTCGAGGGTATCATGAAAAATTTCCGTTATAATACTGACCATTTTATCGCTCTTTCTCCCACCTAAAAAAAATGTTACAACTTTAAAAATTTAACATTTAATTCAAGATTATGTTTAAAGTCTCTTATATAATAAGTATAATTTGAGAGATTAATATATTTGGGGTGATACATAAGTTCCAAGGATAAATCCTATTTATAATCATGGGATCACCTCAGCTTATGATAATCTTCTGATGTGGGACAATTCAACTATTTATATGTAGTATATATTTATCACACCTATATTCCTTTTCAATGTGAGACGAATAACATATTTAAAAGTACACCATATTTTTTGAACCTAATTCGACATCCAACCCGATTTAATAATAAGTAAATACTATATTATCTATTAATATTCATACATCTGTTTTCTATTTTTTTTATCATAATAAAAATGTGCAAATGATATTAACCTATACTCTAATGATAAAAATTTTTTTAACACAATTCTAATTATATTATTTAAACGTAGTATATTTACCACACCTACATTATTTTAAAATGTGGGACATATAAAATCAATAGGTAGAAAATATAATGATATAAACTTTTAAGAGCACTCCAAGACAGTACTTAAGATACTCAAATGATTTTGGGTTGATGCCTAAGTTCCAAGGATGCATCTTATTTATAATCATGGAATCACCCACCTTAGGTTATATTTCGATGTGGGAAAATTTTATTTTTTATATGTAGTATATTTGTCACACTTATATTATTTTTCAATGTGGGACATATAACATACTATGAAATACACCATCTTTAATATGTGCAAATTATATGAAATCTATACATACTCTAATGATAGCATTTCTTACCATGAATCTAATAATATTATTTTCATAATTTTTTTACCGACATTATTTCTTTAGTTTTGTACTCTGTCAAGAGACTACCATTAGTAAAACCTTTAGTTTTGTATTTTTTGATTTTCTTGCTCATGTTCTTAACTCTTTCCTGGGTAGTTCCGAACGATTTCCACTTTATTTTTTATATCATATCGTAGATAATGATTGAAAATCTTAAGAGCTCTTTAAAACATTATTTATGAGACTCAAATTTTTTTGGCTGGATCATAAGTTCCAAATATGCCTCCTATTTATAATCATAGGATCACATCACATTGTACTAATCTTTCGATGTGGGACAATTCTACTATTTATATGTAGCATATTCACCGCACCTACGTTATTTTCCAATGTGGGACAAAACATACTAAAAAGTACACAATTTTACATATTACGAAGTACACCATCTTTAATATGTGCAAAGAATATGAAATCTATACTCTAATGATAGCATTTTTTTACCACAAAGCTAATTATATTATTTTCATAATTTTTTTAACGATATTTTTTTGCCAAATGAAATGTAAAAGGTTGATATAAAAATTGGAAATATCACTTGAATATAATTTAGGAAATATACATATTATAATAATTAAAAGATTCTCCACTTTATTTTTTACATTAAAAATTATACTTTCCTAAATTGATTTTTGATGATGTGGATGCTCTCAGATCGCTCGAAAAAACTCTCTTTTATATATATATTAGACTAGATTTAATGCCCGTGCGATTCACGGGCCTTTTTGTAGTGCTCTGTCGTGTATAATGTATTAATCAAAAAGTGTTCTCACGATCGCAACTATATGCTATCCTGTTTGTGTTGTGTTCCACTCATGTAAGACATTAATGTTCTGATGAACTAATAACAAATCTATTATCTCTACTTTAAATTTTGGCTATACTATCCGCAAGACCTAAGTTTTATGATTAAAAAAAAAAAACACTCCCTCCTTCCCGATCAATAGTATACACTTTCTTTTTTTCGGTGTTGCAGTCACCAGCTACGTTTATATTTTGGATATTTTTTATTCTCTATTTTATTCTTTAATAATATTAAAAACAATTTCTCTTTCTTTGTACCTTAATCTTTGTGTATAAAACATATATAAACATTTAATTGTGATATATGTATTATAAATTGGATTCCGTGTCAAATTATTAAAGGGCGTCCATGTCAAACACAACACTCATAAGTCATAAGAAACCTCAAATATGGGCTGGTAGTATTTAACTCGTCTTAAGCTTAAGACGAATACTTCTCGTCTTAAGCAAGACTTACCGGTACTTTTATTAGTTCAAAAATCACTCTTATTTTTTTGTTTTCAAGTTTCCTATATTTTAATTATTCTACTTTTATTTTTATCTCTAACCTCATAGATTTTCTACAAATTCTAGATAGACAAATTTTGGGATAGTATTATACAAAAGTCGTAATAGTGTAATATGGTATATTGGTATGTATGTTCTATAAATTCTAGATAGAGTTATACGAAGTACAATTAATGGGATAAACAATATGGTATGGACTCTATGGAAAAACTAGTGTTATTCATTGAGTGTGAATTAAATTCAAATAGTTAAATTTGAGTGTCTTCTAATATTTTGTTTTTAAGAATAGTTTTATACGTATAAGTTGAACTCTCCCATATCGAGTATATGGACATTATTCTGAATTTTCGTTCTAATTACTCCGTAAAATCTATATGAAGAGGAAGTAATTGGATTTTACTCATAGTAACTCCGTAAAACACAATCTAAACGCGGTTTATTTCAATGTAACTCACGCAATGATATGAATTTTTAATGATTAAAGAAGTAATCATTAGAATATATATCATAGATTAATCAATTCATGGATTATACAACCAGTTGTATATATTGTACGGTGTAGAATCTGAGCTTTTTGATAAAGTATACGAGCTTTATGTTAAATAATATGAGCTTTATTAGAAAGTATTGAACTCGTCCATTTACACATTAAAAACATGAACTTTGAATTAGCTCAGAAAAAATATATATAAGCTCTGATTCTTGTACCTTGGTTGTACAATACTTATGGTACAACTGGATGTATAATACTATTTGTGTAGATCAAACATAGAACATGAGCAGTTAATAGATCCTACAACCAGTTGTACCCAATTGTATGCTCTAGAACCCGAGCTATATAATAAAGTTTTCGAGTTTTGTTTTAAAGAAGTCGAGCTATGCCCTAAAATTTCCGAGCCCTTAAACATAAAAAAAAAAAAAAATTAACTTTAAGAAAGCTCAAAAAAATTACACATAAGCTCGATAAGATATAACTTGGTTGTATAATGCTATTATACAACTGGAGGTATAATGTTATTTGGGGAACATGAGTATGTATCTCTCATTCTTGTAGGATAAGTAAATAGGTAACAACACGAATTGTTAATGGTTATATTTAGACCCCAAATCGAATCAGAACTCTAACGTTAATTGTTATTTTTTTTTTCTTATCACATTATGTTATACATGATATGGATTTGTACTTCTATGATGCTAGAATATCTCAAATTGTTGATTTTACGATCTTTTTATACGGTCTCAAATTGTTAATTTTTCAAATTTGTTAAACTATCTCAAAGTGTAAATAAGATCTTATTCACGGGTACTCTTCGAAATCACTTCAACCACCAGAGTCCAGCAAACAGTAACTATTTTTAAAATATTTAAATCATACTTTGTACAAAATTATGACGGATCGTAAAGGTAAAAAGTTACTTATGTATATAATAGATATATTTTTACAGCAAATTTCCCATGTGACAGACATATTCGTCACAAACTTGCGACGAATATACAGTCACGCTCCTCGGATAAGCTCACATCAAGACCTTGGTGAAACGATCCGGCGCTTCTACCTGAATTATTTTGTTTCAAATAGTTGAATTCATTAAAACTCTCAGACTCTCTAATACTGCTCACAAACTATACAAAACAAACATGGGTTAAAATAGAGATAGAATCACTTCGATAGGTTAGTAATTCATGCGTGTGCGCCTTTACCTTGCGGCCGAAGTACTACTTTCCGAAGTATATGACAATAAAATAATGAAAGAGGTAGTAGAGTTATAGTACATTGAAAATCTTAAAAAAGAGGAGAATTACCTGAATGCAAGACAGAGAGTAAATTGAAACGCCTATAAAAATTCATAATTCTGAAAATTAAACAAATTAGATCAATTTAAGTAAATCAAAGAACAAAAGCATGCATAATATAATCACATTAAACATATATGCTTGCTAATTATATTAAAATGAAAAAAACAAAAATAAAGGCAACAATATATATCAACCAAATTAAACAAAGAAATCATGATGGCGTTTCTCTATTGAGGGTGACAAAAACAAAAATAAGAACCTCCTTGATTAGATAAATTGGAAGTAGGCATGTCCGCATGTATATATAGCATGGTCTTTTGAATTTAAATTGTATTAGAATACTGAATAAGAGTTAATTACGACTTTGATTCAATAACAACTCTTGAGTTTTACAATTTCTAGAATTTGGACTCTTTAATTTTTTATTTTATTTTGCTTGAAAGTATTTCGCAAAAGCTGGATACTCTAATATCGCTCGAAAAAAGTTTCCTTTAATAATATAGATAGATATAAATTTGGCCCATGTACAATTTTGATAATCATACATAATGTCAACTCTGGTTAATTTCGAGCAAAAAAATGTACATGAGAAACTTCAAGCAATTGATGTCATGATATTTAATGTCAGCTGGGAGGTTTGGAATAGATCGGAATGGAATGGATTTTACTCATTCCAGTGTTTGGTTGGGGTATTTTGAAATGGAGTTAGAATCCTGATTGATTATATTTCCACCCCAACCCCTTGTAATCCCATACTCATTTCCTTCCCATGGATTCTAACTCCATTCCTTTGTGTTTATTTTTTTAATGAACCAAACATGATTTCAAAGGTATGGATTTGGAGCCTCATATTCCTATGGTTTCTCATTCCAATCCATTCTATTCCTAAGTGTTCCGGGTGTAATTTCGGAGCAGTGTTATGACCACGTAAGCTTTGTTGAATGATGACTTTGCTTGACTCTTCCTTTCGGCCTCTCCTGAAACAGTGAACAAACTGAGGGCTCGGCTTGGTACCGAGCGTACTCACTCCGACGCTCAAGTCAGTAAACTTAAAGGGATTAAGTTGTGTGCTACTTGGCAAAGTATATTGTAGAGAGATAAGGGAGTTTATACCAGATTAATAGTGAGTTTATGGGTTATTCGATTATTTTAGGATCCTTTTCTCAATGAGAGAAGTGGAGTATTTATAGGTTTTCACCTTTTGTCACGTAGTGGCCAAGTGGCCAAGTGGCAGAGCAGGTGGAAAAGACTGTTCTACCCTCGGCCGAGGGACCCATGGCAGGCCGGCTGGCCTGGTTGACTCCATGCCGAGGGGTCTTGGATATGAGTACGCGGATGTGTCTCCCGGCTTGGTAGTTACCCAGCCGAGATACAAGTGACAGGCCGACAGGCTGCGTCGGCTAGGCTGTCCAAGATGTTGACTTGCTGTGGATATCTTTGACCTTGCTCAATATGTTGACTCGGTCAGCGGGTGCAGAATATGCCCCATCAATTTGCCCCCAGCGTAGTCTATGCCGTGGTATGGACCTTCGATGAGTGTTGAGCGTATTCTGCGCAAGTTGAATTTCTTCCCCGGCTTCTTCTTCCTCGGCTTGGTTCTGCTTAGGCCGTATCATATCCCCCCTCCACATGGATGTGTAATGGACATCAGATGTGGAAAAGACAATGGCGCTGGCTGAGACCGAGGTTGAGAGTGCCGTGTGCTTTTGATTGCCCCCGGCCGGTGCTGCCAAGCTTGGTTGAACAGCGGGCCGTTTGGCAAGTAGATACCAAGGAGCGTGTTGAAGAAGATACATCGATTGGCATTCTGTCAAAGAGCGTGTTGAAGAAGATACGTCGATTGGCATTCTGTGGCTGCATGCTTGACACGTGGCTCGGTGTTGATTGGTTGACGCTTCATGGGCTTTGCCCTGATTGGTCCGTTTCATGGGCTTTGCTCTATAAATAGAGCAGTTACCCCCTGATTTTGGCCACCAAAAATTCATTTTCTCAAAAAAAATTCTTCTCTCTAGCTTTCTTCGACGAAACTTCTCTCTAGTCTTCAAAGAGTTACTCGGCGTAACACTTTTCCAAGGTAAACAAACAAAATTTTTCAACTTTTATTTGTTAAATACAAGTAATCATGTCTTCTGCTGATGCTGGACCTAGTACTTCTGCGCCGGGGGGCTCCCCGTCGCGTCCTGATGAAGAGGAGGCACTGGTTGTCACCCCGTTAAGGTTTGGGGGTCCTAAGTCTCCCTCTCCTGAGATTGATGATCAGTATTTGGAGGGTTTCGAGGATGATGATGATGATGTTGATGATGATGATGATGATGAGGAAAGGACTCATTCTGATGAGGGGAGGCCGCATCTCTTGGATCACGGCGACGCCTGCTCGATCAATCCTGATCATGCCTGGACGAATAAGTTCGCTAGCTGTTCCGGTTCTGATCTTTTCGAGGATCATTACTCCTTCGGCAGGGAATATAAAATTGTTATCCCTAAGGAGGGTCAGGCGGTCTGTTGCCCTCCCAAGGGCTGTATCGGCGTGTACATCAGACACCTGGAGTATGGGCTCCGGTGTCCTCTGAATGGATACGTTGCGACCATCATTAAAGCCATGAATGTCGCCGTGGCTCAACTGCATCCGTTGGCCATTAGGACTATAGTTGGCTTTGTGTGGCTCTGTCTCTTTAAGGGGGAGGCCCCAACGGTTAACTTGTTTCGCCGGCTTCATCATCTTCGGCCGTCAACCCCCGGTGGGACGGGGTGGTACAGCGTGCAGACAGAGCCGGGTTACGTTACCGTGTCCAAAATTACATCTTGTAAGGACTGGAAGGGGCGGTGGGTGTACGTCGAGGTGCCGGAGGACTATCCGCTGCCCCGGTCCTTCCAAAGCCGCGTCAATCTGCGGTGCGAGAGTAAGGGGGAGCATGACAAATATGTCTCCCAGAGTAAGCTAAAGATGGACGCCAGCAGGGTCTATCTCAATGAGGATGAGAAGCGGGCAATGCAGCTGTTTGAGGCTGAAAAGGATGGCACGCCGAAGGGATGGTTGCCCCCGACGCAGATCATTCTTCTGGATGAGCTGCTCTGCCACGTCGGCCTCATACCGGCCCTCAGACAGGGTGAGTGGGGTCGGTGTGAGGCCCATCTTTGCTTTTCATGTTTCTGTATCTTGGCCTTGGTTTATATTCTTTTGTTTAACTCTTGCTTTGTGTCTTTTACAGACCGTTTTGGCCCGGATCTGTCTGCGGATATCCTCAAGAGGTTGGGACTTGGCGAGGACGGGAAAATTGTTGATTTGCATCCTAAGGCCTTGCCGCGTGATCGCAGACCGGCTCCTAACAAACTCATGGACCAGCAGTTGAAGGCACTGGATGTGACGGCTGCTCAGGCGAAGGTTGCCAATAACGTGCCGCGCCGCAAATCAAAGACAACGTGTATGGCGGCACCGGCGTCAACTCCGGTTCAGTCTTCAATCCCTGTGGTTCAAAAGCAGCCGGTGGTCATCGATGTTGAGGAGGAGGTAACTGTTGCGGAGGCTCCTCCTTCCTTGAATAAGAGAAAAGAGACCGAGTCTGCCGCCGCTGCTGTCACCGGGGCCGGTAAAGAAAAGGGTCCTCCAACCAAGAAGGCCAAGGCTGGTACGGATCTAACCTGTGGCTCAGATTTAGCTGGTTTATTAGGCATTCCTGATGACAGACTTTCTGACATGTCAATGAATGTTGACATGGATGCTCTGTCTGAATTTTTTGTAGATCAACCGCCGCCGGCTGTCCCTCTCACTGAACGGCAAATGGGGAAGCGGCCTATGCAGACGGGCAATCAAAATGTCACCGTCGACTCCTCAGTCCTGAAGCCTTCCCCTGCTCAGATTAGGGCGGAAGGCATAAGATTGTCCAAGATGCTGGCGAAGTGGACTGAAGTAGCCGGTGCTCACATTATGGAGCAAGAAAAGACCATGGCTGAAGCTGCCCCCGTGCTTGAACGGCTTAGGCTCGATCTTGATGCCGCTAAGCAAGAGGCCGAGAAGGCGAAGAAGGACCTCCAGGCCGCCGAAAATGATTTCCTCGCTGAGCGAAGGGAGGATGCTGAGAAGGCGGTCCTAGCCGAGAGGGTCAAGGTTGAGGCTGTACTGGCTGATGCCGCTAAGCTGCGGGAGGAGCGGGACAAGCTTCAGGGTGGTCACGACGCTGCGGTTGCTAAGAGGGAAGAATGGAAGTCTCTGTATTCGGCTCAGGCGAAGGCACACAGGAACACAAGGGCTATCCTTGCCCAGAGGGAGGAGGACATTGAGACGCTCCAAAATGTCGTCATCCCTAACATGTGCGCCCAATACCGGGACCAGGCCGAAGAAGCCACCAGGGAAGTAATCAGAGAGCTCTTTCCTGAAGGCTCCTTCCCGTGGCAAAAATTTGACCAGCTGCTTGATGATAAGGCGGCTGTTGCGGAGGCAAAGGCCGCGGAGGAAGCAGAGGCGAAGAAGGCCGCTGAGGAGGCTGCGGAGAAGGCGGCCCATGCTGAAAAGGTGAACGCGGCCAGGGAGGAAGCTGAGAGGGCAAAGGCAGCTGAAGCTGCCAAGTCGGCTTCTGAGTCGCCCACTGATGGTGATGCGCTATCGCTGCGCTGCGCTGGCGAGCGTATGGCATAGGGAGACGGGCGGTCGTCACCGGATTCACCCGCCCTTCAGACGATTTCACTGTTCGGGGCCAACTATTAAGCCTTTCCTCCCTGCCATCTTTTTTGGCGCTTTCAATTCCTATGTCTGTAACCTTTTGCTGTACCTTTTTCTTTTTTTGAACTTTGGTAGGTAGTGTTTAGGCTATCCCTATGGGGACGGCCGTCGACTTCTTTCTTGTATTACCTGTGAACATTTTTAATAAGAGTTTGTTTATTTTACCCTCGGCTTGGCCGGGGCTTTGATCACAATCCTTCATTCAGTTGTCTTCTTTCGTTATTAATTGAGCGCTTTTTTTTTTCTGTTTTTACCTTCGGCTTAGCCGAGGCAGTTAAAATGCGTATCTCAACTGTACTTAACGTTTTTAAACATGTTGGCATGTCGGTCGCTTCCTCTTTCACTCTCGGTCTGGCCGAGGCGTCAGATTTGCGCTTCCCAACCGCCGTTGTGAACATGTTAGCGTATCGGTCGTTGTGTCCCCGTCACTCTCGGTCTGGCCGAGGCAATCGGGGTTACGGCTCGACAGCGTTCGTCAGATCGTAGACGTGTTGATCGCTTCCTCTTTCACTCTCGGTCTGGCCGAGGCGTCCGATTTGCGTTTCTCAACCGTACTTATACGTTCCTAAGCATGTTGGTCGTTGTGGCGAGTACCAACTGCTGTTGGCAAGTCGCGTTTCCCTCGTCACCCCCGGCTTTGGCCGAGGCAACCGAGTTTACGTTTTGACTGCTTTCCGTATCTATAGACATATTGATCGCTTCCTCTGCCACCCCGGGATTGGCCGAGGCATTCAGATTTGCGTCTCAACAGTGCTCATACGCTTTTGTACTTCGGTAGTGACTGCCCGGCTTTGGCCGCGGCGTCTATTCTGGCATGACTATGGAAGGGACAAGTATCTTGATGGAAAACTTGGATCATTTTTATAAGGCATAATCATGTGTTGGGGTGCCCACAACGGTCTCGGACACCTCCGCCGCTATACAAAATATTTCCTTAAGTTGTCCGTGTTCCAATGGCTCTTAAAGGCACTCCCTCCATGTCTGTCAGCCGGTATCTCCCCGGCCTCATTTCTTCAACCACTTTGTAGGGTCCTTCCCAGTTGGCCGTCATTTTACCATGGATGTTTCCTTTGTTGGCCGCGGCTGACTTTCTTAGGACTAGGTCTCCTACCCTTAAGTCTCTTTTGTGGACCCTACGGTTGTATGCTCTTCTCATTCGGTTTTGATATACTGCCAAGTTAAGCTGTGCCGTGTCTCGGCTTTTTTCGACCAGGTCTAGGGAGACTCTAAGGCCTTCCTCATTTTCGACTGGGTCAAAGGTTTGCTTTCTGAATGTCGGCACCGTTGCTTCAATTGGAAGGACGGCTTCAGACCCATAGACAAGGTGGAATGGACTGTACCCCGTTGCTTCTTTCTCCGTGGTTCTAAGGGACCACAGGAGGCCGGGTAGTTCATCAGCCCACCTTCCCTTTAGATCTTCAACCTTCTTTTTTAGCCCGTTTAGGATTGTTTTATTAGCTGCTTCCGCCTGCCCGTTGCTCTGAGGGTGGCAGACGGAGGAGTATGCAAACTTTATACCGAGCTCTTCTAGCCAGTTCATCACCATGTCACTCCAAAACTCTCGGCCGTGGTCAAATACCATGACTTGGGGTAACCCAAAACGGGTTATGATATTCTCCCAAATTACCTTTCTTACGGCCGCCGTGGTCTTGGCAGGTACCGCGACAGCCTCGACCCATTTGGTGAAGTAGTCAACGGCGACGATCAGGTACTTCCTTCCTCCGGAGGCCGTCGGAAATGGCCCTAATAAATCCATCCCCCACTGTGCAAATGGTAGGGGGCTAAGTACTGGTTGCAGGTCTCGGGAAGGTGCGTGTATCACCGGAGCATGCATCTGACAATTCTTGCACTTCTTGGTCTTAGCTCTGGAATCCTCAAGCATGGTGGGCCAGAAGTAGCCGGCTCAGAGAGCTTTATGGGCTAGCGTTCTTCCCCATGTGATGTCCACAGATGCCTTCGTGAATCTCTGTCCGTATGAGCTCGCGTCTACCGGGCCGACACATTTCAAAAGTGGTCTTATTACGGACCTTCTGTATAGTTCTCCTTCGAACACCAAGTACCTTGCGGCGATCCTTCTTATCTTCTGGGAGAGACTGCGGTCCTCCGGTAACTCTTTTGTTAGTTTGTATTTCATTATCGGAGTCATCCACGTCGTCTCGGCTTCGATGTCGCCCACCATGCCGACGGTCTCAGTGATGCTTTTAGCATTCCGATATCCACCAAAGCACGGTCGGCTCACATTCTTGATGCTTGAACGGCAAGTTTTGAGAGAGCGTCGGCTCGGATGTTCTCGATCGGGGATGCATTGGATTTGGAAAGATTTCAATTTAGCGGTGTCGGCTTTTACCCTTTCCGGGTATCTTACCATCCCGTCGTCTCGAGCCTCATACTCTCCCTCGATTTGGTTAGTCACCAATAGTGAGTCTGTCTTCAACACAATGTGTTCCGCTCCGGCAGCTCTAGCTAGCTCGACTCCAGTTATCACCGCCTCGTATTCGGATTCGTTGTTTGAGGCCGAGAAGGTAAACTTCAAGGCATACTCAAACTCGTCCCCGTTTGGGCTGATGATAAGGATGCCGCTCTCGAGCTGTTCGCCGTGGAGGACCCGTCGGTGTATACTTCCCAAACTCCGGGATTTGGTTCTTCTTGATATGTGCACTCGGCCAGGAAGTCCGCAAGTGCTGCCCCTTTATCGAGGGCCTCGACTTGTATTGAATGCCAGAAAGCCGGATAGCTCTCTCGCCCATTTGATGAGCTGCCGGATTTTTCGAATTTTTCCAATGCTTTCTCCAATGGTTGGTCGGTTAGGACCGTCACGGGATGTGCGTCGAAGTAAGGTTTTAGTTTCCTTGCGGCAACGACGACAAAAGGCGCTTTTTCGATCGGTGGGTAATTTCTTTCGGCGCCAGCGAGTGTATGGCCGATAAAGTAGATTGGGTGTTCTTGCTTATCTTCTTCTCTCGATGATTACGACCGACCGTGACCGAGGTAATCGCTATGTATAGATATAGCGTCTCCCCCAAAGATCGACCGGACGGGGTTGGGAGAGTTAGAAGATGAGCTTTCAGTTGCCTGAAAGTTGTGCTCTGTTCCTCCCCCCAGCTGAAGTTTTTATTCCCCTTCAACACTTTGAAGAATGGGGTGCTCTTGTCGGCTGACCGAGAGATGAAACGGGCAAGAGCCGCCATCCTCCCGGTCAACATCATAACCTCTTTTCGATTCCTCGGCTCCGGTAGGTCCAGTATTGCTTGGACTTTCTCTGGATTGGCATCAATTCCCCTGGCGCTGACAAGCACGCCGAGGAACTTACCTGCCCGAACATCGAAGTTGCATTTTGTTGGGTTAAGTTTCATCTTGTATTTCCTTAGTGAACAAAATGTTTCGCCCAAGTCGCCAGTGTGCTCATTTGTCGACTTGCTTTTTACAATAGCATCGTCGACGTAAGCCTCGATGTTTCGCCCTTTTTGATCTTGAAACACTTTGTCCACCAGCCTAGTGTAAGTTGCGCCAGCGTTTTTCAAACCGAACGGCATCATTTTATACATGTATGTGCCGTGTATGGTGATGAATGCGCACTTAGGCATGTCTTCTTCGGCCATGAATACCTGATGGTATCCTGAGAAGGCGTCTAGCAGGCTCAGCATAGTGTAGCCTGCCGTTGCGTCAATTAAGCTATCTATTCGAGGCAAGGGATATCAATCTTTGGGGCATGCTTTATTAAGATTTGTAAAATCAAGACACATCCTCCACCCCTCTGATGACTTATTCACCATTACAACATTTGCTAGCCACTCAGGGTAAGTACAAGGCATGATAAAGCCTGCCTCTAACAATTTATCTACCTCGGCCTTAATGGCCTCGTCTTTCTCGGCCGAGGAGTTCCTCATCTTCTGCTTGACAGGGCGAGCGGTGGAGAGCACGTTCAGCTTGTGAACGATCACCTCTCGGCTCACGCCTGGCATCTAGGCGGCCGAGTACGCGAAGACGTCTTTGTTTTTCCTCAGCAGGTCTAGGAGATCGGCTCTGAATTTTGGCTCCAGACCGACACCGACAGTTACGGTGCGTCCTGGGTCAATTTCCACTTGCTCGGTCTCGGCTCCTTCGACCATGCCGACGGTGTTCATCGGATCATCCCCCTGTTGTAAGGATGGGCTCTTCCCTTTCTCTGATTTCTTCGCCACTTTGAGGGATTGCATGTTACACCCTCTGGCAGATATTTGGATATTGGCAATTTCGTCTCTCTCGTACTTTGAGACGAGCTTTTGTGCCTCCCCCTGGTCCGAGACATACATCAATGTCAGGGCCCGGATGGACATTACAGCATCGGCCTCGCTCAAAGTGACCCGGCCTATTAGGACGTTGTAGGCGGACGAACCATCAATAACCACGAACTCAGACCAAACATTTTTGGCCGCATATGCTTGGCCAAACATCACCGGCAATCTGATTGACCCCAGGGGTACCAGGCCGACCCCAGAGAAGCTGTATAGTGGGTTGGTGCATGGGCTCAGGTCCTCAATCTTCAGGCCGAGATTGAGGAAGCATTCCCTGAACATGATGTTTGTGTAGGCGCCTGTATCAATTAGGCACCTCTTAACCAAGTGGTTGGCTATGTCCAGGTGGACTACCAGCGGGTCGCTGTGCGGGGCTACGACTCCTTCGTAGTCTTTCTTTCCGATGGTTATATCGGGGACGGTGGAAGCGGGGATCGCTGTGGTGGGCACAAAGTTGATGGCTTAGTAAAGCTCATTTAAGTGTCATTTGTGCCCATTAGCTGACCCTCCGTTCTCGTTTCCTCCGATAACCACCTGGATCACTCCCATCCTCTGGAATACTGATTTCCTATTTGCCCCGTCGGAGCTCGTTTCCGGGGCCCCAGCTACGTACTTGCTGAGGGCCCCCTTTCGGATCAGCTCCTCGATGGCATTCTTCAGATGCCGACAATTGTCGGTCTTATGGCCGGGCTGGCCGTGGTAATCGCAAAATTGGCTTGCGTCGCCTTCCGCCCTCGTCTTGGGGGGTCTTGCCCACTTCTGCCTTTCACTTTTGCTCAGGGCGAAGACCTCGGCCAGAGATTTGACCAGGGGGGTGAGACCGCTGTACCGCCTCTGGGTGTATGGTCCCGAACTCCCCCCGGCGCCCGCCGAGTTCTGCTTCCTGTTAGATCTCTCAGGTCGTGACCGATTCATGTCACGGCGACCTTCATCAACGTTGTCCCGGCGGCTCCTCCTTTCTGGGTGCCCAACTTCACTGTGGCCTACCCAGGTCTTGTGGTAGTCCTCCACCTTTACGGCTCGGTCGGCCATCTTCCTGGCGGAGTCCAGGTTGAGGTCCTCGCACTTGATCAGCTCATTTTTGAGCTCGCCTTTCGGGAGGCCTTTCATCAGTGCGAAGGCCGCCAGTTCGGTGTTTAGCTCACGGATCTGCTGAGCTTTTGCGTCGAACCTCTTCACATAGCTTCGTAGAGACTCGTCGTCCCTCTGTCGGATAGTGAGGAGATCCGATGTCTCCACGGCCCTCCTCTTGTTGCAGGCGTACTGGGCTATGAAGTTATCCCTTAGGTCGGCGTAGCAATATACCGAACCATTAGGCAGCCCCTTGTACCAACTCTGGGCCATCCCATGCAGGGTTGTTGGGAAGACGCGGCACCACACCTCATCGAGCTGCTCCCATACCGACATGTAAGACTCGAAAGCCTCGGCGTGGTCGTTTGGGTCATTGTCCCCTTTGTATGATAGGGACGGCTGCTTCAGTTTGGTCGGTACGGAGACGTCGAGGACATAGGCACTGAGGGGCTGTCTGACCACGTGTCGAATGACACGTGGCGATCGGCTCCGCGCAGCCCTAGTCCGGCTTCTCTCCCCGTGGCGGGAAGGGCTTCTTGTTGTCCGACTTTGGAAAGTCGGACTTCTTTCTTCGTTTCTTCGGAGGTGGCCTCGTTGTTGCGGCGGCGACGCTGTCCTCCCGCGAGTGGGGGAAGGACTTTGGTCTGCCACCGGCAGCACGGGCACCGTCGGCGTCCTAGTAATGGCTCCTTGTATTGCCCCGGACAAGTTGTTCGGGGTCACTTTATGGGCCCTGTTCACCTGTGGGTGTGCTGCCGTCACCGTCGTTGCGGCGGGAGTGATCGGCGTATTACCCATCCGGTCCAGGAATAGCTTCAGTTTCGCTGCATCGACCACATGTCCCATGACAGTGACTTGGTCGGCAGGCAGCGGTGTTTCTGGTAGTATCGGCATCCCGTACGCCGGTTGAATTACTCGGCCGGTGGGGGACTGCCCGATCTCAGAATTAGGGACGGTGTCATCCTGGTAGAATGCAGTTTCGTCGCTCACCATTATTTCTTGTTGTTTTGACATCTTCTTAGCTTGCTGGGTGGGTTTTGTTTTGTGTTTTTTTTTGTAAGGGATTTAACTAGCTTTTAGTACCTTTCCCACAGACGGCGCCAATTGTTCTGGGTGTAATTTCGGAGCAGTGTTATGACCACGTAAGCTTTGTTGAATGATGACTTTGCTTGACTCTTCCTTTCGGCCTCTCCTGAAACAGTGAACAAACTGAGGGCTCGGCTTGGTACCGAGCGTACTCACTCCGACGATCAAGTCAGTAAACTTAAAGGGATTAAGTTGTGTGTTACTTGGCAAAGTATATTGTAGAGAGATAAGGGAGTTTATACCAGATTAATAGTGAGTTTATGGGTTATTCGATTATTTTCGGATCCTTTTCTCAATGAGAGAAGTGGAGTATTTATAGGCTTTCACCTTTTGTCACGTAGTGGCCAAGTGGCAGAGCAGGTGGAAAAGACTGTTCTACCCTCGACCGAGGGACCCATGGCAGGCCGGCTGGCCTGGTTGACTCCATGCCGAGGGGTCTTGGATATGAGTACGCGGATGTGTCTCCCGGCTTGGTAGTTACACAGCCGAGATACAAGTGACAGGCCGACAGGCTGCGTCGGCTAGGCTGTCCAAGATGTTGACTTGCTGTGGATATCTTTGACCTTGCTCAATATGTTGACTCGGTCAGCGGGTGCAGAATATGGCCCATCACTAAGTATTGAACCAAACGACCTTTTAGTGCTTTAGTTGAAAAGGAGTATTCCAAGGTCTTGAACAACCTTAGCCTGCAAATATTTTCAATTTTATAAATTCCAGTATTAAGATTGCCATATTCAATAGACATTCTCCAATGAATTTTATGAGACTATCAAATTACATGGAACTTTAACTATTCTGCGAAAATTCCCATGTTTTTGTTTTAAATGAAGTTTTCATTGTTGTATACTCGTATCCATGTTAGAGTTGCCACCATCATATAAGTATTCGAAGTAATATTATAATGAATTAGAGTGAGATGCACCAACTAAAACATGGGAAATCATCTAACAAATACACACTATCTTAGTCTTAGCAGCATAAGCATCCCAAATCAAAAACAGATGCTTAAGATAGACAAATTTTGTGCCAACAACAAAAGGCTTGAAGGCTCAAAATTTCCTAGTTGACGAGGGTTCCACATTAGCAGACCAACAGAATAATTTACTTGGCGACAATGATGGCATGCACTGGTTTTCCATCATTTCTCTCCCTGAGTAAGGATTCTCATACATTCTCACATATTTGTCATGTTTCAAAACCGTGTGCTTTATAGTTCTGATTTATATATGACTGATTAATATGCTTGTTTGATGTTATGGCTGCCCGGTGTTCACACACTTAGCAGGGAGGACTTCAGTGTAGAAGGCGTTGTCGTCAGAGGTGGTGCTGGAGGCAGCTTTCAACGTGCCTACGGATGTGGAGAAGCAGTTCCGGTCAAAGAGGACTTCTGATGCCATTTTCTTCCCTTCAAATTAGAGTGACAAAAAATTGCTCCGTATAAACAGCATTCTATTAGAAACTACTTGTATTACGTAGGATTTAGCAGTCTTATGCTACTGCAATGTAATAAATAATGTGTGGATTTTGAAGTAGCATTATCACCTGCTGTCTTGCTGGCTTCTTTAGTTTTAATTACATGGATTTTTTATTGTTACGGGGTAAGTTTAATTACTCCGTATTATAATAAGAGTTTCCCTCAATATGATTCTTACCTTCACAGTTCAATTTGTTTGCTTATTTATGAATCATGATTTTTTTCCCTTTACTGTCTGATCTTTTAACATATACGGTCATACGGAGTACTACATCCTTGTTGGCTTTTCAGCCTTCTCACTTCTCATCTGAGCCAATTAACATACATACTAATTATCGTCTCAAGGGAAAGTAAATTAATCACCACCAGAATGGGAAACAGTGTGTATGAATACTCCCTATTTATTTGTTCACTTCACCGACCAAACCACCATACAAAACAAATTTTAAAAACAACTGAATTGACCATAAATTAACACAGTATTAAACCTATAATACCTTTATTGAAATTAAAAGCCGATATAGTATATAGAGTTGTTCCGGGTGTAATTCCGAAACAGTTATTTGCCACCACTCGTGGCTTGTAGAATGACGTCTTTGGTTGAATCCTTCCTTCGGCCTCTCCTGAAACGATGAACAAACTGAGGGCTCGGCTTTGGCCGAGCGTACTCACTCCGACGCTCAAGTCAGTGAACTTAAAGAGATAAGTTGTGTGTTACTTGGCGAAGTATATGTTGTAGAGAAATAAAGAAGATATTACCAGATTATGAGGTGTTTAGGTTAAAGTGTGGATCCTTTCCTCAATAAGGGTTGAGGAGTATTTATAGACTCACCTTTTGTCACGTAGTGGCCAAGTGGCTAGCAGGTGGAAAGACTGATCTACCCTCGGCCGAGGGACCCATGGCAGGCCGGCGGGCCCTGTTGACTCGCCGCCGAGGGGTCTTGGATATGAGTACGCGTATATGTGCCCCGGCTGGCTAGTTGTCCCAGCCGAGGCACAAGAGACAGGCCGACAGGCTGCGTCGGTTAGGCTTCTAAGTCGTTGACTTGCCGTGGATATCTTTGACCTTGCTCAATATGTTGACTTGGTCAGCGGGTGCAGAATATGCCCCATCAATTTGCCCCCAGCGTAGTCTATGCCGTGGTATGGACCTTCGATGAGTGTTGAGCGTATTCTGCGCAAGTAAAAAAATTTTCTGCCCCGGCTTCTTCTACCTCGGCTTGGTTCTGCTTAGGCCGTACCATATCCCCCCTTCACATGGATGTGTAATGGACATCAGATGTGGAAAAGAAAGTGGCGCTGGCCGAGACCGAGGTTGTGAGTGCCGTGTACTTTTGATTGCCCCCAGCCGGTGCTGCCAAGCTTGGTTGAACCAGCGGGCCGTTTGGCAAGTAGATACCAAGGGGTGTGTTGAAGAAGATACGTCGATTGGCATTCTGTCAAGGAGCGTGTTGGAGAAGTTTTGTAACTGTTTGTCGATTGACATCCCATGGCTGCATGTTTGACATGTGTCTCGTTGTTGATTGGTTGACGCTTCATGGGCTTTGCCCTGATTGGTCGGATTGAGTGGGCTTTGCCCTATAAATAGGAGAGTTAGCCCCTGAATTTGGCCTTCCAAATTCATTTTCTCAAAAAATTTCTTCTTTCTAGCCCTCTTTGACGAAACTTCTCTCTAGTCTTCAGAATCGTTACTTCGGCGTAGCACTTTTTCTTCCAGGTAAACAAACAAATTCACCAACTTTTAATTGTTAAATTTTTGTTGTGAACATGTCTTCTGCTGATGCCGGACCTAGTAACCTTGCGTCGGGGGGTTCCCCGTCGCGTCTTGATGAAGAGGAGGCACTAGCCGCCGTTCCGATAAGGTCTGGGGGCCCTAGGTCTCCTTCTCCCGAAGTTGATCCAAAAGCTCTGGAGGATTGGGAGGATGATGATGATGTTGATGATGACGGTGATGATGAGGAAAGGGCTCGTCCTAATGAGGAGAGGCCGTTCATCATGGATCACGGCGACGCCTGTAAGGTCTGCCCTAACCGTGCTTGGACCCACAAATTTGCCAGTTGTTCTGGTCCTGACGTTTTCGAACGTCACTTCTCCTTCGGCAGAGAGTATAGTATTGTAATTCCCGAGGAAGGTCAGGCGGTCTGTTGCCCTCCTCCGGGCTGTATCGGCGTGTACATGAGACACCTGGAGTATGGGCTCCGGTTTCCTCTGAATGAACACGTTATGGCCATAATTAAAGCCATGAACGTCGCCGTGGCCCAACTGCACCCGTTGGCCATTAGGACTATAGTCGGCTTTGTGTGGCTCTGCCTTTTCAAGGGGGAGGTCCCGATGGTGAACTTATTCCGCCGGCTTCATCACCTTCGGCCGTCGGCCCCTGGTCGCGTTGGGTGGTACAGCGTGCAGACGGAGCCGGGTTACGTCTCTGTTGATAAGCTTTCTTCCTGCAAGGACTGGAAAGATCGGTGGGTGTACGTTGAGGTTCCGGAGGATTATCCACTGCCCCGGTCCTTCCAGCACCAGGTCAACTTGCGGTGCGAGACCAAGGCGGAGCATGACAAATGGGTCTCCCGGAGTAAGCTTAAGATGGACGCCAGCAAGGTCCTTCTTAATGCGGATGAGAAGCGGGCGATGAGGCTGTTTGAGGCGGAGAAAAATGGGATGCCGAAGGGATGGATTCCCCCGACGCAGATCATTCTTCAGGATGAGCTGCTCTGCCACGTCGGCCTCATACCGGCCCTCGAACGGGGTGAGTGGGGTCGGTGTGAGGCCCATCTCTGCTTTTAATGTTTCTGTTATTTGAACTTTGATTCATTTCTTCTACTTAACCCTTGCTTCGTTTCCTTTGCAGACCATTTTGGCCCGGACCTGTCTGAGGATATCCTCCGGAGAATGGGGCTTGCCAAGGACAAGACAGTTGTTGATTTGCATCCTAAGGCCCAGGCCCGTGATCGCAGAACGCCGCCAAATGATCTCATGGATCAGCAGCTGAAGGCCCTAAATACGACGGCGGCCCAGGCGAAGGTTGCTGGTAACATGCCGCGCCGAACGCGGAAAACAAAGTCTTCGGCGGCGACGGTGTCGACATCAGTTCCACCTCCCATCCCTTCAGTCCAGAAAGAGACGGTGGAGGTCGTTGATATTACCGCCGAGGAGGTGGTCACCTTGGCAGTGGAATCTCCTCTCTTCCGCAAGAGGAAAGAGCCTACTACCGCCGCTAATACTTCTGCTTCTACTGCTGCCGAGGGAGGTAAAGAAATGCGTCCTCCGACCAAGAAGGCCAAGCCTGGTACAGATCTACCCTGTGGCTCAGACTTAGCCGGTTCATTAGGCGTTCCTGATGACAGGCTCTCTGATATGTCCATGTATGTTGACACGGATGCTTTGATTGAATTTTTTGTAGATCAACCGCTGCCGTCTACCGGACACAATGCTGAATGGCGTGCTGAGAAGAAAACTACGCAGGCAAGTGGTCAAGATGCCACCGTCGTCACCTCCTTCCCTCAGCCTACCCCCATCCATATTAGGTCGGAGGGCCTAAGTTTGGCCAGGATGCTGTCGAAGTGGGCTGATACGGCCGGTGCTCTTATTGTGGAGCAAGAGAAGGCCATTCGAGGTCGCCCCACAGCTCGAGCGGCTCAGGCTTGAACTCGACGCTGCGAACAAGGAAGCTGAGAGGGCCAAGGCTGAGGCTGCGGAGGCAGTCCGTGCTGAGAGAAAACTTAGGGAGGACGCTGAAAAGGCAGTCCTCGCTGAGAGAGCCAAGGCCGAGGCTGCGGCGGCTGAAGCTGCTAGGCTGCTGGAGGGGCGTGACCACCTTCAGAAAGTCGCCGACTTTAATGCTATGAAGAGGGACGAATGGAAGGGCATGTTTCAGGCCCAGGGGAAGGTGGTCCGGAATAAGGATGCTATCATCGCCCAAAGGGAGGAGGACATTGAGACGCTCCAAACCGTTATCCTCCCTAACATGTGCGCCCACACGGGACCCGGCCGAAGAAGCCGCCGGGGAAGTGATTGGGGAGCTCTTTCCTCTTGATGGCTCCTTTCCGTGGCAAAAATTTGACGAGCTGCTTGATGACAAGCTCGAAGCTAAGGAGAAGGCCGCGGAGGCGAAGGCCGCTGAGGAGGCGAGGGTGAAGAAGGAGGAAGAGGAGGCCGCGGAGAAGGCGGCCCTTGCTGAGAAGGCGAAGGCGGCCAAGGAAGAAGGTGAGAGAATGAAGGCAGCTGAGGCTACTGAGGCTGAAGCTTCCAAGACGGCTTCTGGGTCGCCTACCAAAGATGATCTTCTTGTCGTCGCGATGGCGAAAAGCAAAGAAGAAGAAGAGCATAGGGAGACGGGCGGTTGTCACCAGGTTCCCCCGGCATCTCGGATAGCTTCAGCTGTTCGGGGGCCAATTATTAAGCCTTTCCTCCCTGCCATCTTTTGGCGCTTCAAATGATGTCTGTAACCTTTTGCTTTTCTTTTCCTTGTTTTTTTTGTAAAACTTTGGTAGGTTGTGTTTTGGCTTATCCCTATGGGGACGGCCGTCGTCTGTATTCTCCTTACTTGTAATCATTTTTAATAAAGCTTGTTTATTGGCCCTCGGCTTGGCCGGGGTTTTGATCACAATCCTTCACTTGTCTTCTTGCGTTATTAATTGAGCGCTTTTTCGTTTTTACCTTCGGCCTGGCCGAGGCAGTTAGAATGCGTATCTCAACTGTGTTTAACGTCTTTTTAAACATGTTGGCATGTTGGTCGCTTCCTCTTTCACTCTCGGTCTGGCCGAGGCGTCCGATTTGCGCTTCCCAACCGCCGTTGTGAACATGTTAGCGTATCGACCGTTGTGTCCCCTGCCAGGCCTTCGTTTGGCCGAGACGGCTAGAGGTTACGGCGCGACAGCGTTCGTATCTGTAGACATATTGATCGCTTCTTCTGCCAGGCCTTCGGTTGGCCGAGGCGGCTAGAATTGCGTCTCAACTGTACTTATACGTTCCTATGGCATGTTGGTCGCTTTCGCGAGTATCAACTGCGCTGGTAGTGACTGCCGTGGCGTCTACTTCTTGGGGTGACTGCCCGGCTTGGGCCGTGGCGTCTACCTCGATATGACTACGGAGGGGATAAACACTTTGATGGAAAGCTTGGATGATTCTTTATTAGATATAAACACACGTCGGGGTGCCAACAATTGTTTTGGACACCTCCGCCGCTATACAAAGTATTTCCTGAGATTGTCAGTGTTCCAATGGCTCATCAAAGGCACACCCTCTATGTCTGTCAGCCGGTATGTACCCGGCCTCATTTCTTCAACCACTTTGTAGGGACCCTTCCAGTTGGCCGTCAATTTACCGTGAATGTTTCCTTTGTTGGTGGCGGCCGACTTTCTTAGGACTAGATCCCCTACTTTTAAGTCCCTTTTGTGGACTCTTCGGTTGTAGGCTCTTCTCATTCGGTTTTGGTATACTGCCAAGTTGAGGCGTGCTGTATCTCGGCTTTCTTCGACCAGGTCTAGGGAGGCTCTCAGACCTTCCTCATTTTCAACCGGGTAAAAGGTGGCTGTTCTGAATGTTGGCACCGTTGCTTCAATTGGCAGGACTGCTTCGGACCCGTAGACTAAGTGGAATGGACTGTACCCCATTGCTTCTTTCTCCGTGGTCCGGAGGGACCACAGGAGGCCGGGTAGTTCATCGGCCCATCTTCCCTTTAGGTCTTCGACTGTCTTCTTCAGACCGTTGAGAATTGTTTTGTTGGTCGCCTCCTTTGTCCGTTGTTCGTGGGTGGCGGACGGAGGAGTATGCAAACTTGATACCAAGTTCCTCCAACCAGTTCATTATTGTGTCACTCCAAAACTCTCGGCCGTGGTCAAATACCATGACTTGGGGTAACCCAAAACGAGTTATGACATTTTCCCAGATTACCTTTCTTACGGCCGCCGTCGTCTTCGCAGGTACCGCTACAGCTTCCACCCATTTGGTGAAGTAGTCAACGGCGACAATCAAGTACTTTCTTCCTCCGGATGCCGTTGGAAACGACCCTAGTAGATCCATCCCCCACTGTGCAAAAGGAAGGGGACTAAGTACCGGCTGCAGGTCTCGGGAAGGTGCATGTATCACCGGAGCATGCATTTGTGGTTGTTGCATTTTTTGGTTTTGGCTCGGAATCCTCAAGCATGGTGGGCGAGAAGTAGCCGGCTCGGAGAGCTTTGTGGGCTAGTGTTCTTGCCCCCATGTGATGATCACAGATGCCTTCGTGAATTTCACAAGATTAGCTCGCGTCTACCGGGCCGACACATTTCAAGAGTGGCCTTATCACGGACCTCCTGTATAATTCTCCTTCAAACACCAAGTACCATGCTGCGATCCTCTTTATCTTCTGTGAGAGACTGCGGTCCTCCGGTAATTCATTCATCAGTTTGTACTTCATTATCGGAGTCATCCACGTCGTTTCGGCCTCTATGTCGTCCACCATGCCGACGGTCTCAGTAATGCTTTTGGCATTCCGATGTCCACCAAAGACGGTTCGACCGACATTCTTGATGGTTGAACGGCAAGCTTTGAGAGAGCGTCGGCTCGGTTGTTCTCGGACCTGGGAATGCATTGTAGACGAAAAGATTTCAATTTTGAAGTGTCGCTTTTACCCTTTCCGGGTATCTTACCATCCCGTCGTCTCGAGTCTCATACTCTCCTCTGATTTGATTAGCCACTAAAAGTGAATCTGTTTTCAAAATGATGTGTTCCGCCCCGGCAGCTCTAGCTAGCTCGACTCCGGTTATCACCGCCTCGTATTCGGATTCGTTGTTCGAGGCCGAGAAGGTAAATTTCAAGGCGTACTCAAACTCGTCCCCGCTTGGGCTGATGATAAGTATGCCGGCTCCTGAGCTGTTCGCCGTGGAGGACCCGTCGGTGTATACTTCCCATACTCCGGGGTTTTGCTCTTCTTGATATGTGCACTCGGCCAGAAATCTGCAAGTGCTGTCCCTTTATCGAGGGTCTCGGCTTGTATTGAATGCCGAAGCCGGATAGCTCTCTCGCCCATTTGATGAGCCGCCGGATTGCTCAAATTTTTCCAATGCTTTCTCCAATGGTTGGTCGGTTAAGACCGTCACGGGATGTGTGTCAAAGTAAGGCTTCGATTTCCTTGCGACGACGACAAGAAAGGTCGCTTTTTCAATCGGTGGGTAATTTCTTTCGGCGGGCAACAATGTATGGTCGACAAAGTAGATTGGGTGTTTGTTTGTCTTCTTCCTCGATGATCACTAAGACCGACCGTAGCCGAGGTAATCGCTATGTCTGAGATATAGCGTCTCCCCAAAGATCGGCCGGACGGGGTTGGGAGAGTTCGAATATGAGCTTTCGATTGCTTGAAAGCCGTGCTCTGTTCCTCCCCGGTTGAAGTCTTTATTCCCCTTCAACACTTTGAAGAATGGAGTGCTTTTGTACCGACCGAGAGATAAAACGGGCTAGAGCCGCCATCCTCCCGGTCAACATCATAACCTCTTTTCGATTCCTCGGCTCGGCAGTCCAGGATTGCTTGGACTTTCTCGGATTGGCATCAATTCCCCCGGCGCCGACGAGTACGCCGAGGAACTTACCCGCCGGACACCGAAGTTTGATTTCATTGGGTTAAGTTTCATCTTGTATTTCCTTAGTGAACAAAATGTCTCGTGTAAATCGGCTAAGTGTGCTCATTTGTCGACTTGCTTTTTACAATAGCATCGTCGACGTAAGCCTCAATGTTTCGCCCTTTTTTATTTTGGAACATTTTGTCCACCAGTCTTGTGTAAGTTGCGCCGGCGTTCTTCAAACCGAACGGCATCATTTTGTACATGTATGTGCCGTTCATCGGTGATGAATGCGCATTTAGGCATGTCTTCCTCGGCCATGAATACCTGATGATACCCCGAGAAGGCGTCCAGCAGGCTCAAGATAGTGTAGCTGCCGTGGCGTCAATTAAACTATCTATTCGAGGCAAGGGATAGCAATCTTTGGGGCACGCTTTATTAAGATTGGTAAAATCTACACACATCCTCCACGCCCCGATGACTTCCTCACCATTACAACATTAGCTAACCACTCGGGATAAGTACAAGGCATGATAAAGCCCGCCGCTAGTAATTTATCTACCTCGGCTTTGATGGCCTCATCCTTCTCGGCCGAGGAGTTCCTCATCTTCTCGCTTGACGGGCGAGCGGTGGAGAGCACGTTCGGCTTGTGAACAATTACCTCCCGCTCACGCCGGCATCTCGACCGCCGAGTAGGCGAAGACGTCTTTGTTCTTCCTCGCAGGTCAGGAGAGCGGCCCTGAATTTTGGCTCCAGGTTGACACCGACTGTTACGGTGCGCCCTGGGTCAATTTCCACTTCTTCGGTCTCGGCTCCTTCGACCATGCCGACAGTTGCATCCATGAGGTCGCCCTCCTGCTGTAAGGATGAGCTCTTCCCCTTCTCTGACTTCTTTGCCACTTTGAGGGATTGCATGTTGCACCCTCTGGCAGATATCTGGACGTTGACCACCTCGTCCTTCTCGTCCTTTGAGACGAGCTTATGCGCTTCCCCCCGGTCCGAGACATACATCAGTGTCAGGGCCCGGATGGACATCACTGCATCGGCCTCGCTCAGAGTGACTCGGCCTATGAGAACGTTGTAGGCGGACGAGCCGTCAATGACCACGAACTCGGCTAGGACATTCTTAGCCGCATTCCCCTCGCCGAACATCACCGGGAGTCTGATTGACCCCAGGGGTACCAGGCCGGCCCCGGAGAAGCTGTACAGTGGATTGGTGCAGGGGCTCAAGTCCTCGACTTTCACTCCTCTGGGGCAGGCCTCGTCGGTGCTGCGGCGACGCTGTCCTCCCGCGAGTGCGGGAAGGACTCAGGTCTACCACTAGCACTCTGGGCTCCCCCGGCGTCTTGACAGGGTCGGCGTCCTCCAATGCTCCGTTCAAGTCTCTCGGAGTCACATTTTGAGCCCTGATCTCCTCTGTGGGTGCCGCCGCTCTTCTCGTTGTGACAGTGTGAGTCGGCGTGCTACCCATTAGTTCCAGGAGTATCTTCAGTTTGGCTGCATCAACCACATGTCCCATGATGGTGACTTGGTCGGCGGGCAGCAGCGTATTTTGTTCTATTGGCATCCCGTACGTCGTATCAGTGATACGGCCGGTGGGGGACTGCCCGATTTCAGAGTGGTGGAATGTGTCATCTTGGCAGAATTCAGTTTCCACAAGCACCGTTTCTGGTTGTTTCGACATCTTCTTAGCTCGTTGGGTGGGTTTTGTTTTGTTTTTTTTTTGTAAGGGATTTGACTAGCTTCTAGTATCTTTTCCCACAGACGGCGCCAATTGTTCCGGGTGTAATTCCGAAGCAGTTATTTGCCACCACTCGTGGCTTGTAGAATGACGTCTTTGGTTGAATCCTTCCTTCGGCCTCTCCTGAAACGATGAACAAAGTGAGGGCTCGGCTTTGGCCGAGCGTACTCACTTCGACGCTCAAGTCAGTGAACTTAAAGAGATAAGTTGTGTGTTACTTGGCGAAGTATATGTTGTAGAGAAATAAAGAAGATATTACCAGATTATGAGGTGTTTAGGTTAAAGTGTGGATCCTTTCCTCAATAAGGGTTGAGGAGTATTTATAGACTTTCACCTTTTGTCACGTAGTGGCCAAGTGGCTAGCAGGTGGAAAGACTGATCTACCCTCGACCGAGGGACCCATGGCAGGCCGGCGGGCCCTGTTGACTCGCCGCCGAGGGGTCTTGGATATGAGTACGCGTATATGTGCCCCGGCTGGCTAGTTGTCCCAGCCGAGGCACAAGAGACAGGCCGACAGGCTGCGTCGGTTAGGCTGTCTAAGTCGTTGACTTGCTGTGGATATCTTTGACCTTGCTCAATATGTTGACTTGGTCAGCGGGTGCAGAATATGCCCCATCAAGAGTATTTTTTTTATAAAAGAAAAAATCAAATATTGAAAGACAGACAATGAAACATACGGCGGAGATGCGTCATTCAATGAACTTGAAACTCCATCTGACGAATCACATTATTAAATTCGTCTTAAATCTTCTATGTTTTAGTCTATAGCAAATATTATGGATTGAACAATAAATCAACCAAAATAATAGAACAATAACAAATTTATTTATGAATTGGTGAATTTCTCTATCAAATCACAACTATTCAAAAAAAAAAAAAAAAAAGTTAAAATGAAAAGGCAAAAAAAGGGTAAATGATGCAATTACCTTGAAACCCCATCTTTCCAACTTGAAATTCTAAAAAAATAAAAAATAGGTTAAAATGGAATGATGAAAATGTTTGATAGAGAAATTCGCTAGCCTCAATATCTTGATATCCTTGGATCATTGCCATCAACATAAGAAGCTTTTCAAGAATTACTTGCGTGATTTATCGAAAAATCAAGAGAAAAAGGAAGGGGAACAGGTTAATGGAGAAATCGGTGGAGCCATGGAGGAGTATGTTAATTACTGTTTTGCATGTAAATCAACAGAAAGATGTTGTGGAGGCGGCAAAAAGAATGTGGATTTGCATCTTTTGACATATTTTAGGGTTATTACGCACTTGATGTATACAGTAGTATTTAGATGAGCGGGAAAATTTTGCATAAGAATGCGCCACGTGTATAATTATATGGGTAGTGGTTTCTCTATTATACTTTTATATAGATAGATAGATAGATATAGATAGATATAGATAGATAGATAGATATAGATAGAGATATAGATAGATAGATATTAAGAGACTCAAGTACTGCATCAATTCTGTACCTATGTCAACCCAACATTACCGTTGATTCGTTGAACAATAGTTCTCAAGTATATTTCGCAAAGATGTTATATATGTCCTTCACCTTAAAATCACTCTTGTCCTCCAGGGTATAGGCGGAAGACAAAATTGACATATTACGTACCAGAATTTCAGATCATATGACTTAGAAATGAAAGCAATACCAAGATCATTAGAAAATGTTGTAAGATTACCTTGTTGAATGTCATCGACCAAAGTCAGACGAACATGGCAGCAAAACAGGCCGAAATCACAACAAAATTGAATGTTATCCGTTTACTCCAGCGATTTCTAATTCAAATAAGTTGGTGCTATAATCGTACACACTCAAGATCATTCATAAGATGGAGCCCAAATCGAAACTAACAATAAAATTACCATCTTTTTTTACTATGAGAAGTCCAATATTACTTTTCATCAATATTTATGAAATTAAATATTATGAATTACCAGCAATATCTCATAAAATGTCAATTGGGATACCACAAGCAATTTAGTTTTAAACTCTTGTTAATTTAAGACGGTTTAAATTATTAAGACGACACATTCAAAACCAATTTAAATAATGGTAACATGAAAAGGAGTTCTAAGAGGTCTTATCTTATCACAGTCTTAGCAAGACCTACTAGTCTACAACATACAATGTCTTTATATTAGACAGGCCAACAAGCAAGGCAACAATGTAGTGCAATTATGATAACCTCGACAGCTCCTCAGTCGGAAAAGGTGAAACTAGGCTTGGAACATATCTTGCAATATTAATCCTCTCATCGAACTTCAAAAGCCTTTTGTATTGCGCAGGTTTACTACTTGTGTCCACTATCCCCAACGTCTTTCTCACAACATGCCATATCTCACCTTCGAATGGCCCCGTCACAAAAAACTTACCAGTTCGGGTAAAGCCGATCGTTTGAGAGTCTCCGGTTGATATCAACCCCTTTGGAAGATCAATTGATTTGACTGTTCCAGTAGATTCAAATATGCGCATTGTCATGTCACCTATATTTGAGCCATTACAATCGCCGCACTTGCTCAAACACCCTCCCATGACTCCTAAGTAGGTCCAACCCTTAATTATGTCGAACGTCTCAACCCCCAAATCAAAGCTAACAATAACAAGATTATATTGGGAATGATGAGCTCGCCAATACAACGTCTCATTTATAAGCACCGGTGGATCATAAAGAGTGATATCAGCATCAGGATCAAAATCGAAATTAATTTTTCTACCCTTATTTTCTTTTAGAGAGAAAACATGAACAATATAATTACTTTTTTGCCATCCCACATGTACTATGGACACTCGAACATATTTATAGTCATCAACAGAGGATACATATCCAAATCCGCAAACAACATGAGCACGCAATAAATACCCATCTGATGCATATTTGTGCATTTTGCGGGTGGCCGGGTTCCATATAATAAAATACTTCTTATGAACTGGTGTTAAGCAAATCAACCCATTACAACACCCTGTAAAAAAAAGCTCATTTTTTTTCTCGTCCCAAAAATCGGCGTCTAGTTTAAGCAAATTATCAGTATAATCAGAAATATGATCATCATCATCGTCATTGTAAGTAAAAAGGTAACGATTATTACTACACTGGATAAACAAGGTGTTAACTGGAGCCGAAGGGTGGGAGTAGGGAGATTTGATAAGGTGGGCTTTGGCAAAATCGGAAGAAGAAAGAGTAGAGTACCATTGTTTCGAAACGGACTTAAATCGAATAATAGATGTAACCGGTAATCTTGTAAGTATTTCTTGAAATATCAAATCATCAAAGAGGTAGCCTTGTTGCTTAATCACGACTTTGCCTCGCATATTGTCCAATGTTCTAGTAGTGATTGAGGTAGCATTGCTAGGGTTTTAATTCAATATAAGGGTTAGGATTATTTTGCTAACATGACCTTATATAATTTGGCTTTGGTAAAATCTACGATTTTTGGATGAAGAATAATTTTTTTGAATATATATTATATCTTAATGGAGATAGAAACTGAATTGGACTTTAGTACTTTATTTGGTTTCTATATTGAATACTCTATGTCGAGTTGAAATATTGGTTTCTAAACTTGGATACCTTTTTTTTTCTTTTCTTCGGCTATATCCTTCGCTTATGTTACATAACATATTGTAAAATTTAATTGAATCTTTAAATATGTCAAGGCGTTTGATTTTCATCTTGTTATTAATTAATTAGGATGCTTTAAAGTTAAAACCTTTGGAAGGATTTTGGTCTCGCTTTTCGGAGGATCAAGTCATTTCTTCCCGATAATATTGCAAGCCCATCTCCTAGTAAGCACATTTAAATTCAAGTAAAGATAATAACTACTCAAATGAAAAAGGCGAAACTAAGCTACGGACATATCTTGAATTATTAATTAACCGACTCTTCAAACCACAGAAGCACTAATAATACATCATCGATTATGTACCTTTGTCGAGTTAAGATTCGTTTCTGTTGAAACAATTCTCAAGTATGTTTCACAAAGACGTTATAATCCTCATAATACATAAAATCACTCTTGTCCTTGACAGTGTAGGTAGAAAACAAGATTGAAGTATAATCTACTAGAATTTCAGATCATTTAGTTCAACAAACTGATTCATGAGTTACACAAAATGATGGTCTTAGTATCAGCTCCGATATTTGCATAATTACAACAAAATTGAATGTTAATGATGTACTCATAAACAAAAAAAGAAAAAGCTGTCGACTTGCACCTATGATGATCAATTTCCTTTAGTATGTCCATCTAATGCGCCCAATTTTGCTCGTACATACATAAAAGAACCAGCCTCATAATCTCGTCCAGGGGAATTAACTGGTAAAATTACCACAGTCGGATCAATTCTAATGCGAAATTCTAGTTGAAGCAGCACCTTCTATGCAAAAGGTAATCAAACCGGCCTCCTCTATTAAATTGTGTGCAGTCTGAGATTGCAGCATTTTATCAACAAAACCAAGATTTTGTCCCGATTGACATGGCAGAGGTCTCGACTATCAGAGGATTTAAACTATATAAAAGAGCATAATTACTCAAATATCATATGGAGTTTCAAGAGTTTGTATTATTCTCTCCACAATAGTAAAATTTATTCAGTGTTATCAGTACGACGATATACATGTCACTCCCAAGACTCATTGAAAATAGATTACACAGTTTCGAAACTCAATCGTATAGATATTAGCAAAGTTGAGATAAAAGGGAAGGAAGTCCTAATAAACAAAACGAAGTTCTAAAATACGAGTCTAATAATAAGCATATTTCAATGGGTCTAACGATATCTTACGATTAAGCTGTTTTGTAAATAATGATGAATATAAATCATGGTAGACGCCTACACTAGACTTGGTTTTTCAGTACATCATAACAATGTTTTCATACTAGCCAAGGAGCAAGGGATCAATGGGTTAATCATAGCACAGTGTATCGTCTTTATGCCTCCGACAAGTCCTCGATTGGAAAAGGCGAAACTAGGCTTGGAACATATCTTGCAATGTTAATCAGCTTATGAACCTTCAAAAGCGGTCTGCATTGCATAGGTTTCATACCTGTTTCAACTAACCACAGCGCTTTACGCCAAATCCGCCACATCGCTACATCGTCATAGGAATCCCCCGTCACAAAAAAAACTGCCTGTCCTCATGTCCCCAATAATTTGAGAGTCGGTGTCTAATGTCATCTCCTTTGGTAGATCAATAGATTTCTCTATTGTAGAAGAACCCGGCATTTGAATTATTTTTAACTCATTATCACCTCTATTTGTGCTATGATATTTGGACACGCACAAACGCGCTCCCATGACACCTAAGTAGACTGAGTCGGCCACGTTCAACTTAATTATGTCAAACGTCTAATCCTAAATCAAAGCAAACAATTACAGAGCCAACATGTTTAATATAACTAGCCCAATATAATTTTTCGTCAAGAAGCACTGGTTTTCCATAAGGACGAACAACAAAATCATGATCAAATTCAATTTTTCTCCACTTACTTTCCCTAAGAGAGAAGATATGAGCAATATTACTACCTTGTCCACTTTCCCATCCTAGTGTTAAAATTCAAACATATTTATAGTCATCAACAGATGAAGCATACCCAAATCCATGAGCTACATCATGAATACGCTCTAAATACTCATCTGACGAATATTTGTGCAGCTTGCGGGTAGCTGGGTTCCATAAAATGAAGTAATCACTAAAAGGCTTGCCTAAACACACCAACCCATTACAGCATCCTATAAGCTTAAGATAATCATTGACACCAAAGTCGACCTCTAGTTTAACCAAATTATCTTCTAAGTTACAAGGATTTTGTTGGGTTCCTTTGATTGATGATAACATGCCCATTTGATGTGTGCTTTCTTAGTTTACCTTTTCAGGACTTATGATCAAATCAAGCATGGATTAAGATGTGTTGAGTTGTTGATCATCCCTTTGTATCGAGTCTTATGTGTCATCTAATGTACAAGTGAGAAAGTAGAGTATCCTAGAGTAATAGAAGCAGTCAAGACGACTGTTACTTTCACAAGTAACAGCTGCCTGGACTGTTGCCTAAATTCGTAACACTTGAAGCCTTTTTATCTTTCGAAAATCTTTTACGTGTCTCTTATTTTTCAAAGATAAACTTCAGATTTTTATTAGGATTTGGCCTTCAATAAAGAGTGGTTTGAATAATTATTATTTTCAAAATGTTTCCTCTTTATGAAAATTTGACCCTTTGGTCCTTTAGAAAACAAGAAATGCTTTTTGCCATATTTGTGTAAACTTGTCATCATGTGACTTGTTTTCCCCTCTTTGTTTTCTGAATTTGCATGAGCTTTTATGGATAGTTTTCAAACACTCTTTCCTTTCTTTTGCCTTTGCATAAGAACCTTCTTTGGTGCAAGTATTGGGTGGTTGTTGAGGCTCTTCACATGTGAAATCTTTGACCCTTCAAAACCCTAGCAACTCTCTTACCCATCTTCTCTATAAAAAGCGAGCCATTTCTCTCTAAAAATCCCGAGACTTTTTCTGAAATTTATTTCAAGTTTGCAAATTGTTTTTCAAAGCTTAAAACCGTGTTTATTTTGCAAAACTTCTAAGAGTCTTCAAGTTGTTACAATCTCGGCTACTGTTACTTTAACATACTAAACTCTCTTGCTTATGAATTGTTGATCTTGTAAAAGTTGTCCACCTCAATTCTTTGTTAAGAATAAGTTAGTGGAAACTTGATCCTTATAACATTCTAAGTGTGTTAGTAGAGTTTAGAACGGAGTAGTCTTCAACTCTTGGCAACCGGAGTAGGTTGCGAGTTGGCTTTTCATAAGAACGGAGTAGTTCTTGGACTCTCTTTACAACCGGAGTAGGTTGGTGTTTTTATTGTACGGGTCTTTTAGTAGTCGGAGTAGATCACTAAAAGAAATCAATAAAAAGGTAGATTGGACGTAGGCACTTGAGTTTCTTGCCGAACCAATTCAAAAATCTCGTGTTTAGTCTTCTCTCTTTTATTTCCGCTGCTCTTTTATTTTGTTTGTTCTTGCTTTGCTTAAACTTTCGAAGTAACAATTCACCATACTGTCACATTTGGTCTGCAGTCTATATTCCATAAACTGAGACAAATAGCTACAGTCAGAAAAGTTGTTACTTTCATACTTCAGCAAACATTCATTCCAAATACTCGTTTAATCTTGCAATATTATTCGAAGTATTCGCTCATCACTTTTGTTCTCATAACTCACTTTAATTCAATAAAGTTGGAAGTTAAAATTTTAAATAGTACCTAATTCACCCCCTCCCCCTCTTAGGTACTCGAATCCATAAACTCAACAATTGGTATCAGAGCCTCATGCTCTTGATCGAGGCTAATCGCCATAGAGTTTGATTCGTGGGTAATGGATTCCGAGAAACACTCCAAGATCCCGGTCTTTACCGGTTCGAATTTTGGATGGTGGAAACTCAAAATGGAACATTACATCAAAAGTATCGATTATCAATGTTGGAACATCATCCAAAATGGACCTCTTGTCATTGAGGAAACCGATATCTTAAACGGTTTCACCAAGACAAAAGAGGAAAGAAATTACAATGAAAACGACTTCAAACTTGCCGAAAAGAATTCCAAAGCAATGTCGATTCTTCAACGTTGTGTTGGTGAGGGGGAAGTTAGTCGAATCTCTGGATGTCCTACGGCAAAATCTATTTGGGATTCCCTTGTACTTGCCTATGAAGGGACGTCCCAAGTAAGAAAACACCGTATTGACCTTCTCATGCAACAATATGAGATGTTTAGAATGTCAAAGGACGAGTCCATAAATAGTTTCTCTTCACGTTTTTCTTGTATTGTTAATGAGCTTAAAAGTCTAGGAAGGAATTTCGAGTCCGAGGACATCATTCGAAAAATCCTTCGTAGTCTAACCTCTAAGTGGCAACCCAAAGTCACCGCTATAGAGGAAGCTAAAGACTTGTCTACCCTATCTCTTCATGAACTAATGGGATCACTAATGGCTCACGAGTTTAATCTTGATAAGCATTCTAGTGAGTCCTCAAAGGGAAAGAGTCTCGCCCTCACATCCTCTCCAAGTGATGGAGAAGATGAGGAGGAAGACGAGTTTGCTATGTTCACAAGAAATCTAGTCGGGGTAGTCAATGGTCATGAAAGCAAAAGGTTCACTAATAATTACTCGAAAAAACGCTTTCCTAAGAAACGACCTAACTCCACCGTGGGATGCTTTAAATGTGGTGATAAAACTCATCAAATTAAAGAATGTCCCAAGTGGGATGATATCAAGTTAAAGGAAAGAAGAGAAAAGGTTAAAAAGGACTATAAACATAGAGTCATGAGTGCCATTTGGAGAATGTCCGACTCCAAAGAAGATGAGGAACTCATCGAGGAGGAACTAGAGGCTAAAATGTGTCTTACAAATCATTCTAAAGAAAAAGTCTGAAAAACCTCGAAATTTGAACACTTATGATGCCTCATTGCTAATCCCGACGATTCCGACTCCGATTCCGACAACGAGGTAAATCATCTAAAAGCCAAGGCTAGAACTTACTCCAAAGAGAAAGTATGTAAGTTTCTTGACCAACTTTTTGATAAGTGTCGGTTTCAAAATGATAAGCTTGAGGTAATGCAAAATGAAATTGAGGAAATTGCTCAAAAGGACTTTAATCTTAAAAATGAACTAAAAGCAACAGACAGCGTCACTGTCACCTCTGAGGCTTATGATGAAGTTAAAAGAGTCAACAAGTTAAACAAACATTTGACTAAAGAACTAGAGCGTCTTAGGTTGACCCTCACGGACGTCTCTGACCTTGAAAATGTCAACACTACCTTGGTGATGCAAGTTTCCTCACTAACCAAGGAACGTGATGATCTTTTGAAGGACAAAGATGCTCTTGAGAATGAGATCTATGACTTTGTAGTTGAGGTTGTAGACCTAAGTGAAACCGTGTCTAAGACTGTTGCTTCTGACAAAGATTTAGACAAGTCAAATGAAAAGATTGAATGTTTGGTAAATGAAAACAAGTGTCTAAAAGGTGAGGTTGTTTGTCTCAAGAATGAAATAGAAGTCCTTCATGATAGGCTTACTTTTCTTCAAAAAGGTATGCCCGAATGTAGCACTTCTAGGTCCTCTCCTCATCATAGATCCGATGAATTCGTTGATCTAAACAAACGTCTTGATGAGATGACGTCTAAATATGAAGAGTCCAAAGAACGAATCATGTACCTCATGTCTAAACTCAACAACCACACCCACGACTTCATAATTGAGAAAAGATTGTCGTTAGAAAGTGTTAACAATGATGAACTCAAGTGGGAAAAAGAAAAGAATTTGCATCTTCTCTCACGTGTCAATGACTTGACCAATGAACTTGTTAGTGCTAAAAACATCACTGAAAAATGGGAAGGAAGTCAAACCATGTTAAACTTCCTCACGAATCAAACCGAGAGATGTAACAAAACTGCTGGTTTGGGGTTCAAATGGAACAGTCAGACAGACTGTTACATCCAGAAGCCTAAAACTGATTTTAGAAGGAGAACTATGTTGGTCTTCCCGAATACATTATTTGCAATTATTGTGGTAAGAATGGTCATGTCCTCAACACTTGTGAAAAAAGATTTCATGACATTAACAAAAACATCAAAATAATTAAGCAAATATGGATTAGGAAAGATACCATAAGATATGTTGATCACAAAAGGGGACCCAAGTTTGTTTGGGTTCCTAAACTCAAAATCTAATCTTGTGTAGGGCTTGGTGAGAGGCGGCCGCAATTGGTACTTGGATAGCGGATGCTCTCGTCACATGACGGGTGATAGAAGCCAATTCCTCTCACTTAAAGCATATAATGGTGGCACGGTAAGGTTTGGTGACAACAAGAAAGGTGAAGTAATTGGCATTGGAAAGGTTGGTAAGTCACCATTACTTTGTGTCGACAACGTGCGGCTTGTCAAATGTTTGAAGCATAATCTCCTTAGCATTTCTCAACTTTGTGATAAGGGTAACATTGTAGAATTTAGTGCTAATATGTGTCGAATATTTGATGCCACTACTAATGAACTAATACTCGAAGGAAGACGTGTCAAAGACGTATACTTAACTAATTTGAACACTCTATCCGGTCACACCATGTCTTGCATGAGTGTAATGAACAATGATCCTTGGTTATGGCATAAAAGGTTTGGTCATGTTAGTACAAAAACTCTTAATACCCTTAAAAGACTTGACTTAGTTGAAGGTATTCCCAACATGAAGTTTGATTTTGATAAAGTATGTGATGAATGTGCTAGAGGCAAACATGTTAGAAGTTCCTTTAAATCCAAAAGAATTGTAAGTACATCTCAACCTTTGCAACTTTTACATATCGACTTGTGTGGACCAATGAGAACTAGAAGTAGAGGTGGTAGTCGTTATGTGTGTGTCATTGTTGATGATTACTCTAGGTTCGTTTGGGCACTCTTCCTAAGCTCTAAGGATGAGACATTTGATGAGTTTCTAATTTGGTTAAGGAAGATTCAAAATAAACTTGATTTAAAACTTGTTTCAATGAGAACCGATCACGGAACCGAATTCGAAAACTCATCATTTGGTGCTTATTGTGATGACAATGGTGTAAACCATAACTTCTCGGCTCCTAGAACCCCACAACAAAATGGTGTGGTTGAAAGGATGAATAGAACCCTTGAAGGAATGGCTAGAACAATGTTATTATCTAGTAAGTTGCCTAAGAACTTTTGGGTCGAAGCGGTAAATACCGCTTGCTACATTCATAATCGTGTCATGATAAGGAGTATATTGAATAAAACTCCCTATGAATTATTACGTGGAAGAAAACCCAACATTTCATATTTTAGATGTTTTGGAAGCAAATGTTTTGTTCATAACAATGGTAAAAACAACTTGGGTAAGTTTGATCCACGTAGTGATGAAGGAGTATTTATTGGGTACTCCGATCATAGCAAGGCCTATAAAGTTTACAATAAACAAACCTTGTTAATTGAAGAAAGCATCCATGTCATTTTTGATGAATCTAGTGTGCTTGGACAGGTACAAAACGTGAATGATGAAGATGATGACGATGACGATGAGTTTGAGATTGGTCTTGTTCGAAAGGACTTCGTGTTCGTGAATGAAGAAGCTCCCAACGCTGACTTGCAACAGACACAGGGACTGTCACCTTCAAAGGAAATCAGCAGCTCAGGGGGGAACACGTAGTACATCTGCTACTGTTTTCTCTCTGGAAGCAACAGACCCAACGATTGTTGCCTCCACCTCCAGAACTGAAACAACCCAAAACAGTGATAATGAAGATCACTCCAGGCCAAAAGAAACAGTCACTGTGACTGATGCTGCTGAGGGGGAACAAGAAACCATTGTTCCAAAGAAGTGGAAACATCAAAGCTCTCATCCACTCTCTAATCTCACAAGTGATCTCAACTCGGGAATTCGAACAAGATCATCCCTCAACAATCTCGCTCATCTCAATGAATTTTGTGCCCACAATGCCTTCCTTTCTCAAATTGAACCTTCAAATGTAACAGTCGCCTTGACTGATGCAGACTGGTTGCTTGCTATGCAAGAAGAACTCAATCAATTCAAAAGAAACGAGGTATGGCACTTAGTCCCTAGACCGCCTAATCGTACCGTCATTGGTACTAGGTGGGTTTTTCGCAATAAGCTTGATGACTCGGGAGAAATTGTAAGGAACAAGGCTAGGCTAGTGGTGCAAGGTTATAACCAACAAGAGGGTATTGATTACGATGAAACCTATGCACCGGTAGCTAGACTTGAAGCCATACGATTGCTCATAGCTTTTGCGGCTCACAAAGATATTAAACTCTTCCAAATGGATGTTAAAACCGCTTTCTTAAATGGATATTTGGAAGAAGATGTCTTTGTAGAGCAACCACCGGGTTTTGAGAGCAATGACTTGCCTAACCATGTTTTCAAATTAGACAAAGCTCTTTATGGTTTAAAACAAGCACCTAGGTGTTGGTATGATAGATTGTCTAAGTTTCTTATTGAAAATGGTTTTAAAAGAGGCTCCGTTGACAAAACATTGTTCTTAAAGTCAAAGTCAGACGAATTGTTGGTTGTACAAGTATATGTTGATGACATTATATTTGGTGCAACAAATGAACTCCTTTACTTATATTTTTCGGAACTAATGAAATCGGAGTTTGAAATGAGCATGATGGGTGAGCTAGGATTTTTCCTTGGGCTCCAAATTAAGCAATCAAAAGATGGAATCATGATCCATCAACAAAAGTATATTAAGAAAATGCTTAAGAAATTTGGGATGACTAATGGTAAGTCTCATGATACACCTATGGTAGCCGGGTCCAAATTGGACAAAGATGAACTCGGTAAGAATGTTAGCGATAAGGTGTATAGAGGTATGATAGGCTCACTTCTCTACTTGACCGCAAGTCGTCCCGACATTCTCTTTAGCGTTTGTTTATGTGCTAGGTTCCAAGCAAATCCGAAAGAATCACATTTTAAAGCCGTTAAACGAATTCTTCGGTATTTGATTGGAACACAAAATCTTTACTTATGGTATCCCTTACATTGTCCTTTTGATCTCATAGGCTTTTCGGATGCGGACTATGCGGGGTGCACGGTTGATAGAAAGAGCACCTCCGGAATTGCAACATTCTTGGGTCCTTGTTTGATCTCTTGGGGCTCAAAGAAACAAAATACGGTAGCTCTTTCAACGGCCGAAAGTGAGTACGTTAGTGCCGCACATTGTTGTTCTCAATTACTTTGGGTAAGACAACAACTCTTGGATTTTGGTATTATTTTTGACTCCGTTCCCATAATGTGTGATAATACGAGTGCAATAAATATTTCCAAAAATCCTATTCAACACTCTAAAACCAAACATATTGATATTCGTCACCATTTTATTCGTGATCATGTGGAAAAAGAACATATTAAACTTATCTTTTGCAAAACCGAAAATCAAATTGCCGATATTTTCACTAAGCCACTTGCAAGAGAACATTTTGAGAAATTTAGACTAGAAATTGGGTTAATTAATTGCTTGTGATTTTTAGTGTGAGTTTTACAAATTTCCTTAATTGATTAAATTAAAATTGGATATATGTTATTAAGTATTCTAAGTGCATTGACATCATTTTTAGACCAAAAATTGACACCGTATTCGTGAGTCGGTAATCACTCAACCTCATATCTAAATTTACGTTTATAATATACTACCTTGCGTTTTTATTTCGAGTGATTGAAATTAATTGGTTGGGCCAACTACCTCACTTACCACATTTAATATTTGGGCCACCCTTCATCCATAACCAACCGTCCAAACTCCCTCAACCCACCGAAATCCCACAACCCACTTATCCCTTCATCTCCCAAATCCCTCCTTTTTCACCTACCCTTTAACCCACCATGGTCAAAACGTCATTCAATACACCTATACCCATCAAACCCACGAAAATGACATCTACACATGTTACATCTGACCCACCAACATCGTCTCAAACCATGCCTTCACAAAAAAGCTCCCATGCCTTTCCTCCACAAACCTCAACCACAACTCCAACCCCATCACCGAACCCAGAACCACCAAACCCTCATCCAACACCTCTCTCCACTGTTCCACCATCATCGGTCCCATCTGACGACATCCCCATCTCCACCATGGTCGGGCGTCGTACTCGAGGAGGTCGGAAGAAGAGTACTACTGTCCCAAGCTCTTCCTCTGAAACGGTTACTGTGAATGTTGATGATATTGAAGAAACTCCAATTGATTTGAATGAGAATCCAACTAAGTCTGCCGAGTCAGATCCGATTTCGGCAAAGAAAAACAATAAAAGAAAAGATAAAGCCTCTTCATCCCAATTACCCCCTATCTCTGAAAGTGTCGAGCAAAGTAACAATGAAAACCCCACTATCAATCCCCCTGTTGAAACACCCAGTGAACCACCCTTGAAAAAATCGAAACCATCAAAGAAGAAATTAGTGTACCTTTCACCCTCTGATTCGGTATCCCTAGTTTCTAAATGGGATTTAGCTCATGTTTGAGAACAACTCGAAAGTTTGGATCTTCACACCTCCATCTACAAAAATTGTGAGAGGTTGATGAACCCTAAAGCCATCCATTCTCCTCGGGTTTACAATCAGTCCTAGTTCGAGTCTCCCGCTTTTCACAGTGTCAGGGATATGATTTTGGCTCAAGGTTGGGAAAAATTGTTGGAATTGCGTGAACCGGTATTTGTAAGTGAACTGATTCAATTCTTTGCATCCGTCCGAGTGGATAAATCGGGTGATTTCCTCACGGCTAAGGTGAATGGTAAGCCTCTAAAACTGACTCAATCTGATTTTGCTACCGCCCTTAATATCTCCACCGGAGGTTATGATAATCTCCCCTCCGAAACCTGGGTTGCCTTACCTTACGCCTCACCCCTCGGCGTTGCCCAAATTTTTTGTCCTAAAACAGTCACTTGTGGTCCAGTTAGCAACACCCAAATACCCCCACCTCTCCGAATTATTTTCAACATGCTTTGTCGCTCCATTTACCCTTCGGGTGACCGGGGCAAACTATCCATAGCCCAACAATACCTAATTTACCACATTGCAACTCATAAAAAGGTGAATTTGATTGGGTTAATGTTTAAGCGATTTCATCTCATTTCGACCAAACTCCACAAACCCTCCTCTAGCATGCTACACTTACCCTATGGAATGTGGTTATCAATCGTGCTCAAGGCACATGGGGTATTAGTGAGTTCTAGTTTGGGTTCATTAGACTTGTGTGACATCATGAGTGATGGTCAAATGGGGAAAATGCTTATCAAAGTGGATAATGATGAATTGATTTCTGTGAAGATTAAGTCTGACCCCGAGGTTGGGTCATCTAGTCAAGTGAATACGGGTAGTATGCGGGAAGTTCTTCAAGCTGTGGCTGAGTTGAGTGCTTGGATTAAGCACGATGCTAGTCAAAAGGATTTGGTCATCTCGGCTCTTGCCTCCACCGTGGACCTCATTCGTGGTGAAGTGGACATTATATCCACTCTTGTCTCAACAAAGGAACATGGTGATGATGCTCCATTGGATGATGATCCCTTGGGTAGTGACTCGGATGGTGACCAAGCTTCCTCTCCTTAGCCTATCCCATCTATTTCGGCCCCTTGACCTTATCCTTGACTTTTCATTTTGTCCCACCTTGTTGTGCCCTTCTAAGACATTTCTTTTTACTCGTTGTTTTTATGTTTGGTGGTGTATGATAAACTTTATTTAGCCGTGGTGAACTATGATTAGACTATGTTTAATCCGTATGTTTGTGTTGACTTTGTTACCTTGTCACGGTTATATGTGCCTTTTTGTGTTTTCTTGTGGTTATCTGCACTCTAATGCCTTTAACATCCCTATCCTTTTTGATGATGTCAAGAGGGGGGAAAAGGTAAACTCATGCTCTTAATCTCTTTGCATATTGATTAACTAATGTCTAGGCCTAACCTTCTTAGCTTTTACTCTTGTTTTGGGGCAATGTAAAATTGTCATGGTTAGTTTGATTTAAGTTCTTGCTTTACATAAGGTAATATCGACCCTTCTCTCATTTGATCTTGCTTGATAAAATCTTGAATTAAGGTGTTTACATTGCTTATACATTCGTTTACGGCTTGTCATCATCAAAGGGGGAATTTGTTGGGTTCCTTTGATTGATGATAACATGCCCATTTGATGTGTGCTTTCTTAGTTTACCTTTTCAGGACTTATGATCAAATCAAGCATGGATTAAGATGTGTTGAGTTGTTGATCATCCCTTTGTATCGAGTCTTATGTGTCATGTAATTTACAAGTGAGAAAGTAGAGTATCCTAGAGTAATAGAAGTAGTCAAGACGACTGTTACTTTCACAAGTAACAGCTGCCTGGACTGTTGCCTAAATTCGTAACACTTGAAGCCTTTTTATCTTTCGAAAATCTTTTACGTGTCTCTTATTTTTCAAAGATAAACTTCAGATTTTTATTAGGATTTGGCCTTCAATAAAGAGTGGTTTGAATAATTATTATTTTCAAAATGTTTCCTCTTTATGCAAATTTGACCCTTTGGTCCTTTAGAAAACAAGAAATGATTTTTGCCATATTTGTGTAAACTTGTCATCATGTGACTTGTTTTTCCCTCTTTGTTTTCTGAATTTGCATGAGCTTTTATGGATAGTATTCAAACACTCTTTCCTTTCTTTTGCCTTTGCATTAGAACCTTCTTTGGTGCAAGTATTGGGTGGTTGTTGAGGCTCTTCACATGTGATGTCTTTGACCTTTCAAAACCCTAGCAACTTTCTTACCTATCTTCTCTATAAAAGGCGAGCCATTTCTCTCTAAAAATCCCGAGACTTTTTCTGAAATTTATTTCAAGTTTGCAAATTGTTTTTCAAAGCTTAAAACCGTGTTTATTTTGCAAAATTTCTAAGAGTCTTCAAGTTGTTACAATCTCGGCTACTGTTACTTTAACATACTAAACTCTCTTGCTTATGAATTGTTGATCTTGTAAAAGTTGTCCACCTCAATTCTTTGTTAAGAATAAGTTAGTGGAAACTTGATCCTTATAACATTCTAAGTGTGTTAGTAGAGTTTAGGACGGAGTAGTCTTCAACTCTTGGCAACCGGAGTAGGTTGCGAGTTGGCTTGTCATAAGAACTGAGTAGTTCTTGGACTCGCTTTACAACCGAAGTAGGTTGGTGTTTTTATTGTACGGGTCTTTTAGTTGTCGGAGTAGATCACTAAAAGAAATCAATAAAAAGGTAGATTGGACGTAGGCACTTGAGTTTCTTGCCGAACCAATTCAAAAATCTCGTGTTTAGTCTTCTCTCTTTTATTTTGTTTGTTCTTGCTTTGCTTAAACTTTCGAAGTAACAGTTCACCATACTGTCACATTTGGTCTGCAGTCTGTATTCCATAAACTGAGACAAATAGCTACAGTCAGAAAAGTTGTTACTTTCATACTTCAGCAAACATTCATTCCAAATACTCGTTTAATCTTGCAATATTATTCGAAGTATTCACTCATCACTTTTGTTCTCATAACTCACTTTAATTCAATAAAGTTGAAGTTAAAATTTTAAATAGTACCTAATTCACCCCCTCCCCCTCTTAGGTACTCGAATCCATAAACTCAACAGATTTTGATCATCATCATCGTAAGAAAATAGGTAAAAATCCTTCCAACACTCGATAAACAAGGTGTTTAGTGGAGAAGAAGGGTGAGAGAAGGGAGATTTCATAAGATGAAAAGTAGCAAATTTGGAAGAAGAAAGAGTAGAGTACCATTGTTTCGAAACTGACATAAATCGAAGAATTGATTTAATTAGTAATCTCGTAACAATTTCGTGAATAATAAGATCATCAGAGAGGTTGTTAGACGATATATTTAGGCGGGATATTTTAGCCTAATATATTGGCTTATTTGTTATTTACTTTAGTCAATATTTGCCTGACTATAAGGGAATTTGTTAGACGATATTGTACTATATATGGCCTGCCAATTGATTCAATAAAACACACAATTTACCTCCTCCTTTCTCTGTTCTCTATTTCTTCCTCCTTCTCCACGTAAATCATCATGGTATCGAGCTAGTCAATTTTTTCACACATTCAAAAATCGTTTTTTTTCTTTTTCGACATGTCTGGTGAAGGCGTCGATCCAAAGACAACTGAATTCAAAATTGATCCTTTATCTCCCTTTTACCTTGGATCCCATGATATTCCGGGGATTAAAATTTCAAGTATTCTTCTGACAAGTTCCAATTATGAGGATTGGAGTCGTGATATTCGGATGTCGCTCAAATCCCGTCGCAAATTCGGTTTTTGTGATGGCTCCATTAAAAAGCCGACAGATGCAAATTTACTCGAGCAATGGGAGGTCGTTCACTGCACTGTGGTTCGGTGGATTCGCAATATGATTGATCCCTCTGTTCTTTCTAGTGTCCCGTTCGTGGAGGATGCTTCCGTTTTGTGGCGGGAGTTAGAGGAACGCTTCGTTGTGGTCGACGGCACTTCTATTCACTCGCTAAAGACAGATCTTGGTAATTGCAAACAACTCAAAGGTATGTCTGTAACCGAATACTATGGTAAATTAAAGACGTTTTGGGATGCCCTTGCTATTCATGAACCATCGTTTGCTTGTACGTGTGGTCGTTGTCTTTGTGATATATCGTCTAAAGCTATTAAACGACAAGATAACGAAAGACTCCACCAGTTTTTTATGGGCCTCGATCGAACTTTGTATGGTAATCTTAGGAACAAACAGTTTCAATTGGACCCCTTGCCAACCCTCAATAGAGGGTATCATGCAGTTTTGCAGGCAGAGCGACTTCTTCACGATGACTCTGCTTCCTCTGATGTCACTAATGTCGTCGCATTTGCTGTTCCCGGGGCATCACGACCCCCCACGGACTGGAAGGCAATCCGCGAAAAAGAAAAAATGGAACGCCGTCAATTATTTTGTTCTCACTGTGAAATCCATGGCCATGATATTAACCATTGCTTTATTAAAGAAAACAAATTTCCGGATTGGTGGGGAAGCCGGCCTCGTACGTTAGCAGAACTTCGTCGCAAAAAGGGTGGTGGGGCAGGCCCGAAACCAAGCGGGTCAGGCTCTAACTCTCACGGTGACTCTCTTGTTCATACTAATGTGGCTCATACACTTGCTTCCTCGGATCGGTTATCTGGTACGTGTATTTCTTGGATTATAGACACTGGTTCCTCTAATCATGTCATAGGTGATATATCTTTATTTACGGACACCATGGTTATTCCTCCACGGGCGGTGGGTTTGCCTAATGGAAAACGCGTTATGGCCTCCAAAATGGGGACCGTATGTATTAACAATAAAATAACTCTTCGTCGGGTTTTATTCGTTCCTCATTTAATTTGTAATTTGCTCTCTGTCTCGCAATTGACAGCTGATTACGATTGTGTTTTACAATTTACTAAAGACCGTTGTCTCATACAGGACCGTTCTACGAGGATGATGATTGGAGCCGGTGAACTAAATGATGGACTGTTTTTGCTTTCTTCAATAAATTCGTTCTCTTCGGTGAATTTGGCTGACACGGCAGGAGAGTATACCTTGTGGCATCGTCGGCTCGGTCACCCAGGAGATCATGCGGTTAAATTTATTCCTTTAGCTCGTACTATTTCATTTGATAATAGTGTGGTGTGTGATGTATGCCACCTTGCCAAACAAACTCGCTCTAGTTTTCATTCCAGTGATAACATTGCTTCGGATATTTTTCAATTAATTCATTGTGATCTTTGGGGGCCTTACCGCACTCCTTCTACTTGTGGCACCAAGTATTTTTTGACTATTGTGGATGATCGTTCCCGTTCTGTCTGTGTATATTTATTGCTTGCTAAAACAGAGGTTACGAGTTTATTTATGCATTTTTTATCGATGGTTAAGACCCAATTCTCTAAGCAAGTGAAGGTGGTACGCAGCGATAATGGGAATGAATTTAATCATATGGCTGAATATTTTTTGCAGAATGGTATACAATTTTAAACCTCTTGTGTCGGCACGCCTCAACAAAATGGGCGTGTTGAACGTAAACACCGTCACATTCTTAATGTGGCACGGGCTTTATTATTTCAAGGTCATCTTCCCAAGAAATTTTGGGGTGAATGTGTCCTTACAGCTGCCCACTTAATTAATCGTACACCTTCGACCATTCTTCATCACAAAACTCCATATGAAATTTTGTTTGGCGTTCAACCTTCTTATACGAATTTGCCGATATTCGGCTGCCTCTGTTTTGTTCATAATCAGAAAACTAATGGAGATAAATTTGAACCACGGAGTCGCAAGTGTATTTTCCTAGGTTATCCTTATAATAAGAAAGGATGGCGAGTATACGACATTGATTCCGACACCATTCTTGTCTCTCGTGATGTGGTCTTTTATGAGGATTCCTTTCCATTTGTTGAAAAGGACGACTTGGCTGATCAAATGGAATCTCCTATTTTAGAGCCTGATGATCAAATGGACCCTCCTACTATCAAGCATCCCATACCCACGGCTGTTGAGGAGCCTTCCACTACCGAGCCTGGTGAACGGAACCCCGAGTCCTCTGGCAACGATAATACCCCGACCTGTAACGGGCAGCATGACACCGAAGCTCCCGAAGCTATTATCGAGCCCTCGGTTGATCTAGGCCGAGGTCATAGGCTCAAATTTCCAAATTCTCGTTTGCGCGGTTATGTTCTCGACACAACAAACTGTCCATCTTCGTCAAGTTCACCGGATTCTCCTTCATCGCCCTCAGGTACTCCTTATGCATTAGCTAATTATTTAAATTGTAATAAATTTTCTAGTCGACATCGCACTTTTGTCGCAGCTATAACCGCAGGGATTGAACCTACGTCTTTTAAAATTGCGGTTCGCGATGAAGGGTGGTGTCGGGCTATGCAAGAAGAAAATGATGCTCTCGAGACTAATGGTACATGGGAGCTAGCTGACTTACCATCCGATAAGAAAGCTCTTGGCTGCCGTTGGGTTTATAAAATTAAGTATAAGTCCGATGGTTCTGTTGAACGGTTGAAAGCTCGTCTTGTCGTATTTGGAAATCACCAAGTGGAAGGACTTGACTATGGGGAAACTTTCGCCCCGGTTGTTAAGATGGTCACAATTCGTACTTTTCTCGCTGTTGTCGCCGTCAAAAATTGGGAGTTACATCAGATGGATGTCCATAACGCCTTCTTACACGGTGATTTGACTGAGGAAGTATATATGAAGCTTCCTCCGGGTTTTACTCGTGGTCATGAAGGGAAAGTATGTCGTCTAAAAAAATCCTTATACGGACTCCGCCAGGCTCCGCGTTGTTGGTTCGCTAAATTAGCTGGGGCATTACGTGAATATGGCTTCCGTCAATCCTATTCCGACTATTCTCTCTTTACTTACTCCAAGAATGAGGTACGCTTACACGTTTTAATTTATGTGGACGATCTCGTTATAGCGGGTAATGATAGTTCAGCCATTCGTGATTTTAAGGGCTATTTAAATCGATGTTTTAAGATGAAAGATTTGGGCCCCTTGAAGTATTTCCTTGGTATTGAGGTTGCGCGAAGTATTGACGGAATTTTTCTCAACCAACGGAAATATACTCTTGATATTATTAGTGAGGCCGGGCTTTTGGGTGCCAAACCCGCCTCTACTCCAATGGTGACTGACCATCAGCTCACTACTAGTACAAGTGCCCTCTTAAGTGATCCCGAGCGTTATCGACGTATGGTTGGTCGTCTTGTTTATTTGGCAGTCACTCGGCCTGACCTGTCCTTCTCAGTACATGTACTTTCCCAATTTCTTCAACAACCACGCGAGGCTCATATGGAAGCTGCCCTCCGTGTGGTACGCTATTTGAAAGGTAGTCCCGGTCAAGGCGTGTTGTTAAGGTCTGATAGCAAATTCACGGTGTCTGGATGGTGTGACTCCGATTGGGGCACATGTCCCTTAACTCGTCGTTCTGTAACGGGTTGGTTTGTCTTCCTCGGGGATTCTCCTATTTCTTGGAAAACGAAGAAACAACATACGGTCTCACTCTCCTCGGCTGAAGCTGAATACAGGTCCATGGCCGCGGTTGTCTGTGAGCTCAAATGGTTGAAAGGCCTTCTTACGAGCTTGGATGTTGAGCTATCGTCTCCTATGCGGCTGTTTTGTGACAGTCAGTCCGCAATACATTTAGCTCAAAATCCTATCTTCCACGAGCGCACGAAACATATCGAAATTGACTGTCACTTTGTCCGGGATGCGATTACGGCCGGGCTTGTCTCACCATCTCATGTTCCTACCACTGAACAAGTTGCTGATATTTTTACAAAGCCTTTGGCAGTTCGTCAATTCCACTATCTCCTTCGCAAACTGGGCATTCTCGACCTTCATGCTCCAGTTTGAGGGGGGGTGTTAGACGATATATTTAGGCGAGATATTTTAGCCTAATATATTGGCTTATTTGTTATTTACTTTAGTCAATATTTGCCTGACTATAAGGGAATTTGTTAGACGATATTGTACTATATATGGCCTGCCAATTGATTCAATAAAACACACAATTTACCTCCTCCTTTCTCTGTTCTCTATTTCTTCCTCCTTCTCCACGTAAATCATCAGAGGTAGCTTTGTTGCTCCATATATTGTTTCTCCTTAGCATTAATTGGCTGTTTGTCTCTCATATTCTTCGATCTTAAAACTGTAAATTGTAAAAGGAAACAATTAAGTAAAAAGATAAGGGAGGCAGTGATTATGGTTGTGCTAGGGTTTGTTAACATTATTTTAGCAAAAGATTTCATAAGGAAAGGGCAGCAGAACATAGAATGAAGAAGGTAAGATTCTTAAGAGAAAGTCTGAGAATTACACAGCATACGTGAAGAAAAGAATGAAAAAGTGGCGTACTCGTATTATATAAGACAAGTTGAATAAAGTCGTGTTGGATGGCGATTGGGCCGAAACTCAGTACTAACAAGAAAAATGAGAATATTACTCCTATAATATAATTTATGTATCATCTTTTAATAGATTGAGTTTAGTGGAAAAGATTCTAACAAGAAATACTTATATATACACTAATACACCTATACTCCATTACTCCGTATATCTTGAGGTGACAAACGGGTCTATCTGACCATTTTCCGTTTGGGTTCTTTCGGATCGAGTTATTTCAGTTTATCTTTTTTTTTTTCGATTTCAGTTCGGTTCAACTCAGGATGGATTCAGTTTTTACTTTTAATCGGTTGTAGATATTTCGGGTCGGTTCAATTTCGAATCGGGTCAATATCGGAGCAAATAAGGTTCGAGTCGGGTCAATATCAGAGCAAATGAAATTCGATTCAGGTCATAATCGGATCGGATGTCAAGGAATTAGGTCTTTATTCAAAATATTAGATATAATACAAATAATTTTTAAAAAAAAGCAATATATAATGTTTTTTTGTATAATTACGACATAATATTAATTCATTGACGTCAAAGGGGTGACACTCATGTACAAAAAGACACCCTAGATGTGACGCCTAGGTACATTCGGGTCATTTCGGGTTTCTGTCATCAATGTACTGGTTGGAATCAGTTCAGGTATATATATCGTTTCGGATTAAAACGATTCAGGTTGAAATAGTTCAGGTTCATTCGATCTTGGGTCTATTTCGGATATTACAGATTCGGTTCGATGTCGAATCAATTCAGGTTTCGGGGTGAAGTTCAGTTATACCTTTCGGGTGTACGGTCAGGTGTCGATTCAACAATTTTCGATCGATTTTTCGAGTTCGGCACACTTTTACCAGGTCTACGTATACCATTACTTCATTTGTTTTTTTTGACGAAACGAACACAGATATATATATAAAGAAAGAGAATAGTTCGATTACATCACGAGGGTGGGTCGGGGTTAACTGGCGTACAAGCCGAAAAGATGACAAAGTCACTTTTCTCCTTTGATAAAGAAAAAAAGGCCTAAGAACACAAATTTAAGCAATGGAATACGGAGTGTTGTCACTTTCCTCCTTATATCAAATTTTTTTGTAAGCGATGACCGATATATAGGTGGGCTTATGGTTATATTAGTCAATCGATACTAATGTAAGACGGTACAAATGTACAATGCTCTCGTTGTGTTTGGACTACCAGCGCTTATAAATGAGACACTGGATTGGCGGTCTAGTTATTGTTAGCTTTGATTTGGGATTGACAGGAGAGCGAGGCCAATTTGGAGCAGGCTCACCCATCTCATTTTCTCTGTCATGGGTATCGTTCAAGGTGCAGACGGAAAATTGGAAAGCGAGGCCAATTTGGAGCAGGCTCGACGTGCACCTATGATTATCAAATTCCAAAAGTACAGGCCATCTAATGCACCCAATTTTGAAATCATTGGCTGCTCATACGTCAATTTGGAGCAGGCTCATAACGTGTCCAATGGAATAAGATGTTACAAATTCTACTGATTAGAAAAAAAAGGTGAGATCAAAGGGCGGGAATACCTAACAAATAAAACGAAGTTCTACGATACAATGTAATACGGAGTAATTAATAAGCATATTTTAACAAACAAAACGAAGTTCTACGATACAATGTAATACGGAGTAATTAATAAGCATATTTTAACGGCTCTAATGATATATTACCATTAAACGGCCTTACAAGAGTCTTGATATTTCAGTACATCACCCGATATCTTCATAGAGGCCAAGGAGCATAGGAACAATGGACAGATTATTCTACGTTCTACCGTCTCTGTGCTTCCGATAACTCCTCAATGGGAAAAGGCGGAAGTAGGCTGGGAACATAACTTGAAATAATAATCGGATCAGTGAACTTCAAAAGCGTTGCGCATTTCATAGGTTTCATACCTGCGTCAACTAACCACAACGTTGTACGGTAAGCATTCCCTGATTTAACCATCTCAATGGATGACCCCGTCACAAAAAAAGAGGATATATCTAGTACCATTCCCTTTGGAAAATGAAGAATTTGACAGAAGGAAGATGGAATAGTAATGTGAGGCAATTGTTATTGAATGAAGAGCAACGTACAACCCTAATATATACAAAGATTATGCAACTAAAAATTAGGGAATAATATCCTAATCTCTCTCCTAATATAAGGCAACTGAATAACCAAACCATATACACCCACATATAGAAGATATGATCAAATATTTACAATATCGTATAATATCAAAACGTATATTCTTCATTACTCCCCCTCAAGTTGGAGCACTAGGGGACCATATGCCCAACTTGGACTGAAGATAACGGAAGGCGTTCCCAGCTAAAGCCTTCGTAAAAAGATCAGCAATCCGCTCTTTGCTTCGTATATGAGAAAGTGTGATTGCACCTTGAACAATATGATGCCGAATGAAATGTAAATCAACCTCGATGTGTTTCGTTCGATCGTGAAAAACGGGGTTTTTTGCTATCTTCATTACCGACTCATTATCACATAATAATTTCATTGGCTGAGTATGATTAATCCCCAATGATTTAAGAAACGATTTAAGCCATAAAACCTCACTAGTCACGGCTGCTAGTGCTCTATATTCCGCTTCTGCGGTCGACCTTGCAACGGTGACTTGCTTTTTTGCTTTCCATGAAATTGGAGAATTACCCAAGCATACATAGTATCCGGTTATGGACCTTCGTGTTAAGGGACATTTGGCATGATCAGAATCGGAATACCCCCTTATTCGAAGATCACAATCTCTTGCAATCACAATGCCCTTACCTGGTTCTCCTTTGATATAGCGAACAACCCTCTTAGCAGCGTCAAGATGTTCTTCTCGCGGAGCATGGACAAATTGGCTTAATATGTGCACTGCGTAAATCAAGTCGGGTCTTGTAATAGTCAAATAAATCAACTTCCCGACAATTCGCCTATACTTAATTGGGTTATTCAATATTCGACCATCTGCCAGGGCCAAATTGTGATAAGGTTGAATCGGAGTGTCTACCGGCTTAGCTCCCTCTAGTCCAGCTTCTTTGACAATATCTAGTGCATATTTCCTTTGGCTAAGAAACAACCCCTTTGTGCCATTTGCTACTTCAATTCCTAGGAAGTATTTGAGTTTTCCTAGGTCTTTAATACCAAATTTTCGATCAAGAAACAATTTCAATCGAGTGCTTTCCTTCTCACTGTCACTTACAACTATCATATCGTCGACGTATACTAACACACCGAGAAAAATACCATTTTTGTTATAAGTAAACAATGAATAATCCGCCAATGATTGTTCAAATCCGTACCTTGTTAGTGAATTTGTCAACTTCTCGAACCAGTTTCGTGATGCTTGTTTCAACCCGTATATATATTTCTTCAATTTGCACACCTTAGTCGTCCCCGCTTTATGAAAACCCGGTGGCATTCTCATATAGACTTCTTCATGTAAGTCCCCATGAAGGAACGCATTATTCACGTCAAGTTGGGAAATAGACCATCCCTTTGCTACCGCCACTGCGAGCAAACATCGCACACTTGTCATCTTTGCAACGGGGGCGAAAGTTTCGTGATAATCGACTCCCTCCACCTGTGTGTATCCTTGAGCTACTAGGCGCGCTTTGTATCGCTCTATGCTTCCATCAGCCTTGTATTTGACTTTATACACCCATCGACAACCAATTGGGCGCTTGCCTCGAGGTAAATCAACAACTGACCAGGTACCATTTTTCTCAAGTGCTTCGAACTCTTGCACCATGGCTGTCCTCCATTCGGCCTTTTGAGAGGCTTCAGCATAATTTCCCGGTTCAACAATTTCACTTATTTTCGCCAAATAGCTCCTGTAATTGTTAGAAAAACAATTGGAAGTGACACAATTGACTATAGGGTAACGGGTACCTTTCCTTGAGGATGATGACGGACTGGCGTGAGCACGTGATGAAACAGGGTCTATAACTCGAGTAGATTTGCAATAGTAATCTTTCTTCCACGACGGCTCAAATTTCTCTCTAGCTCCTCTTCCCATGAGTTCATGTGCTGCTGTATTATTGTTTTCTCGCCCTTCATCATCCTGACTTTCCCTTGCTGTTTGATTTTCCCTTGTATCTTGTGTATTGGACTGAATATGTGTTCTTTCAGTCGGGTTTTGAGTTGTATTGGGCGTATCAGGTTGTTGAGAATTTGGTGTTTTTGGACTATTTGCAGCATTTTCTATTTCGTTTATTGTGTTTTGAATGGGATGGATTTCTTCAATAAAGAAATCCGATATGTTCTCATTGGATGAGCTAGAGGTTGAATCAAACTTATCTCGTTCTTGTTGGTCTTTTATTTCCGCAAAAGGGTAAATGTGTTCATAAAAGACTACATCTCGTGACTCGAAAACTCGGCATTTCTTAAGATCATAGACCTTCCATCCTTTCTTGCTATGTGGGTACCCAATAAACATGCAACGTTTTCCCCGCTCAGTAAATTTGTCTCGTGGCTTGTCTTTATTATGGACATAACATAGACTACCTAGGACTCGAATATGATCAAGTGGTGGTGGTGTACCATGTAAAATCTCATACGGTGTAAGACCATTTAACACCCTTGTCGGTGTCCTATTTATCAAATAAGCGGCCGTTAATATGCACTCACCCCAAAATTTTATGGGTGAATTTCCTTGAAACATCAAAGCCCGTGCCTTTTCTAGGATATGTCTATGTTTTCGTTCCACTCTCCCATTTTGTTGCGAAGTATCGATGTTACTAGTTTGAAAAACAATTCCTTCTTCTTTATAATATGACTTTAATGGACCAGAAAGAAATTCCGTTCCATTGTCACTTTGAACTATTTTAACATGTTTTTCAAATTGTGTTTTAACCATTTTGCAAAAATTAATCATCAGCTTATTAACTTCGCCTCGGTCTTTCATGAGATATACCCACACAGCTCTACTTTTATCATCGACAATGGTAAGGAAAAATTGGGCTCCTGTCAAACTTTTGGTTCGGTATCCACCCCAAATATCGCAGTGTATAAGGTTAAACAAATTATCACTACGCTTGTCATTCAACTTAAAAACCAAACGTGTTTGTTTAGCACGACAACACGGATCACAAACATTATTTGAGTCCCAAGACATATTAAAACCAACTAAGTTTGAGAAAAGAGGTAAAATACTATTTGATGGATGCCCGAGCCGTTTGTACCAAAGCCGAACGTCTTTATTAATATCTACCCGATCTGCCATTTCCTTCTCTGTCTTCAAATAATAGACCCCGTCCACATGCTCACCCCGTCCAATCTTCATCCTCGTAGACTGGTCCTGTATCACACAATGGTCATTGTAAAATGTCACTACGCAATTATTTTCTTTAATTAATTGTTCAACGGAAATAAGATCGCATTTTAAGGACGGGACGAAAAGAACATCTTTTAAAATGAAATTCTTGTTAATTACGACACTTCCGTGCTCATGTGCCATAATTGTTGAACCATCAGGAAGTCCCACCGTGGATTGTTTGCGGCTGTAAATATTGCACAATACCTCTCGTCTCCCTGTCATGTGGTGTGAAGCACCACTATCAAGTAACCAATTAGTAGTCATACCTGAATTTTTGGAACTACTTTCGCCGGGGTTTCGCAAAAGAGCACGTAATTGGGTTAATTCCTCCATTGCGAGGTCCTGCTTGCTCCCTTCTTCATCACCAACATTAGTTGCATTCGCTCTCTGATAATTTCCACGGCCACCACGGCCTCTGCCGCGTCGTCCACGGCCTCTTCCTCGTCCATTTCCTCTTCCTCGTCCATTTCCTGGTTTGTCCCAGCAATGCTCCTCGGTATGCCAAGGTTTTTTTTGCAATAGCCACAATAAAAAATGGTACTCTGTTCATTTTGATCTCCATTCGCCTCATCCGATCGACTATGTGCACCAGTATCCATGACCTTGCTGGCCATGGCTGCCTCGACCAACTCTTATTTTTCTTTAGTAACCGCTCTATGGCGCTCTTCCCTCAGAACAAGAGCATATGCTCTACTCAAAGAGGTCACCTCGTCCTCCATGAGCAAATGGGTTCTTAGATTGCCATAGAGACTAATGTCGAGTCCCATTAAAAATTGGTGCACTTTTTCTTCTTCACGTTCCTTGTTCATCGCTGCGGCGGCTCCACAAGTGCAAGCATGGTGTTTCGAGTAACTAGCCAATTTATCCCAAATCGCCTTTAATCGAGTATAATAGTTGACGACGGACTGATTCTTGGCTTGTTTGCAATCACTCAGATCTCCCTTCAATTGATGGACTCGTGGTGCATTACCACTGGCAAGACGCTCTCTTAACTCCTTCCAAATCTCCGGTACGGTTCCAGAGAAGGTAATACTAGGCTGAAGTTCTTCTTCAATCACGTTCCGTAGCCAAGCTTTTACCATAGCGTTGCATTGTCTCCAAGCAACGACTTCCATTGTCTCTTCCGCGCCTTCTTTGAGGATAGGTTTTTTAACTGTACCTTCCACAAAAGCCAATTTATTTTTAGCATCAAGTCCATTACGGACTGCATCCGCCCATAATTCATAATTATTTCCATTGAATTTGATAGAAGTTAAATGGAGATTTGTGTTTTCACTCGGATGCAAATATAAAGGTGATGTTGTGGCAATTGTGTTGTGTTCATTTTTGGAATCGCCTTTGGAATTTCCTTCCTTTGTCATTGTGAAAATTATTGAAAGAAAAAATCACCAGGATCAAAATATTGCTCTTGATGCCATGAAGAATTTGACAGAAGGAAGATGGGATAGTAATGTGAGGCAATTGTTATTGAATGAAGAGCAACGTACAACCCTAATATATACAAAGATTATGCAACTAAAAATTAGGGAATAATATCCTAATCTCTCTCCTAATATAAGGCAACTGAATAACCAAACCATATACACCCACATATAGAAGATATGATCAAATATTTACAATATCGTATAATATCAAAACGTATATTCTTCATTAGAAAACGAAAAGAGGATATATCTATCATTGGAGATTCCATTATTTGCATCATTAAGTCGTGACCTTTATTTTTTTCGTAATTGAGCTTGATCAAACTCCCTCCCATGACTCCTAAGTAGACGAAGTCGTCCAAATTCAACCTAATTACGTTATTCTTCTCTAGCCCCAAATCAAAGCAAAAAATATGATGATTCAAATTGTTGTCAGCTTGTTTCCTATAACCAGCCCAATATATTTTTTCATTAAAAAGGACTGGTTGTCCATAAGGAAAAATAGCATTATCGTCGAAATCAATTTTTCTCCACTTATTTTTCCTAATAGAGAAGATATGAACGATATTACTAACTGGTGCAGTTTCCAAACTCAGTGTCGAAATTTTAACATATTTATAGTCATCCACAGATGAATACGTACCCAAATCCAGTAGCTATACGGGGGTTTGGTACATAAAAAACGGTTAAAAAACGCATCTGATTCATATTTGTGCAGTTTACGGGTAGCTGGATTCCATAAAATGAAGAATTTATCAGAACAGTGGGTTAAACAAATCAACCCATTGCAGCATCCCGTAAAATTAAAATAACCTTCCACACCAAAGTCGATGTCTAGTTTAACGCATTTATCTTTTAACTTACCACAATTTTTAGCATCATCGTAAGAAAATAGGTAATAATTCCTACAACTCTCGATAAACAAGGTGTTTACCGCAGCAGAAGGGGGAGAGATGTGAAATTTCATAAGGTAATAATTAGCAAATTTGGAAGAAGAAAGAGTAGAGTACCATAGTTTGGAAACTGACTTAAATCGAAGAATGGATTTAACGGGTAATCTTATAAGAATTTCGTGGATAATAAGATCATCAGAGAGGTAGCGTTGTTGCTCAATAACATCATTCTTCTTAATCTCCGCCATGGAATCGAACTCGGGTGCAAACGAGAAAGTAGCCACAGGAAACAGTCTCCCCCTTCTATTTTTTTTGTGAGTTTGTTAAACAAGGTTTTTCTTTGGTTTTTAATTGGCTGTTTGCCGCAGGAATTGAACTTGTTTCTTATTAGCATTAGTTGGCTGTTTTTTTTTTGGATAAAAGGAACTTGCATTAAAAGAAAATAAAAGAGTTAGAGTACATCAAGGGGGCGGGTCGGGGGAAAGAGGCGCAGAGGCCAACACAGAGTCGCTAGTACAAAGATCAACAACAAAGGAGGGGGCATGAGCCCACTCAAAACAGCCTAAGAAGGAACTAGTATCATGGACGGAATGATGAGCAAGAGCATCCGTCACACGGTTAGCAGTTCTCTTCTCAAAAACCAGCTTCAAATGGGGTGAGTTCTGCAAGAGGGCCCTACACTCAAGGATGATGTTAGTATAAGGGCCACAAGGGGCAACAGACAGTAAAATAGAGTTAACGGCATCGAGACAATCAGAGGCAATCAAGACATTGTTCACAAGGACGCTAGAGCGACGGATCCCATCACGGATGGCAAGGACCTCACAAAGGAAAGGGTCGCGACCAGGGAAGCGACAAGACCAACCTAAAACCCAGGACCCAAATCAATCTCTAATGACACACCCCAGACTAGCTAAACAGGAAGAGGGGGAAAGAGCCACATCAACGTTGGCTTTAAGCCAACCCAGCGGCGGAAGGGCCCAGCTAACAGGAACATTAGTTGGCTGTTTGTCTCCCATATTCTATGATCTTCAACTGTAAATTGTAAAGGGAAGTAGAGAAGTGAACAAGCTAAGAAGGGAGGTAGTAATTGAGGTTGTATGTGCTAGGGTTTATTTATAGAGTTAAGGGTAAGAGAAGGACCTAAACTATGCATTTTTTTTCAGTTAAGGATTTGAACTATAATTTTTTTCAGTTAAGGACTTATTGTCCAATTCCGTCCAATCTGTCGTTAAACGTTAGTAGCTGCTGTAATTATTCACTAGAAAATGGAGAAGAAAACATCCAGGGGTGTCGGCTCTGTTTGGTAAAATCAACTAAAAAGGTAGCTGAAACCTGAAAAGGTAGCTGAAAACTGAAAAGGTAACTGAAACCTGAAAAGGTAACTGAGAAAATTAAGAACTGATAAGGTAGCTGATTATATAAAAAAGTGTTTGGCAAACTAATTGAAAAGGTAACTGATTTTGATGAAATGACGTAAAAGGATATGATAATTATTTAATAGTATAAATTTAAGGGGTAAAAACGGAAAATCCAATCAAATCAGGTACCTGAAATCTCAAATGCTACTCTAGGTAGCATTTCATTTCGGGTAGCTTATTTGGTTAAATAAGCTACTTGCCAAACGATTTCATTTCGGGTAGCTTATTTGGTTAAATAAGCTACTTGCCAAACGCTTACAAAAGAATAAGGTACCTGAAATTTTTGTCAAATAAGCTACTTTGACCAAATCAGGTACCTGAAATGCCTTGCCAAACGGAGCCTAAGGCCAGGGGCAATCACGGGCGTGGAAACCGGGGCTCCGCTTTTGCTCACCGGATTACAAACTTATATTAATGAAATTCAATACAAACATCAAACTATAATAAACTTATGCATTCATATTTGGGGCCTCATTTTCCTATGTCGCACTGAACCTCCATTTCTTTTAAGACGCCTCTGAAAACATCCCATGTGACCAGTGCCCCAACCTTCCCATTATCAATCACAAGGTTCACAAGTCACAATATGCAAATGAACATGACGGTGAAAAACATTACTCTGTATTATTCATTCCATTTTCATTTCTTTTTTATGTAACTATTAAATGGTTATGTTTATTTCCTTGAATTTTTAACCCCTGGTTAGTGGTTACTCAGAGCAGATTCCCTGTCCAATTTTATGTCCCTTGTGTCTCATTACTTCTCCTAATGACACATTAACATTAAGAGATATAATATTACCATTTTTATTATTTCAAATGTGATGTGTCAACTTAAGGGAATGGAACACAAGATGGGATATAAGAGTGGGACAGGTGATCTCTACTCGTGGTTACCATATTTTTAGCCATATTAATTTGTTTAATTTATTTGTTTAATGTTTTTGATAATTACAACCTCAAGAAATTACCCATCTCCAAATCTTTATTCAAGATCAGCCCAATGTATCAAATGTGAAATTCGTTTTACAATGTACAAAATCCTCACCTTTACTGAAATATAAAAAATTTATTAGGCGATGCCGCCGATCGCAAACTCCGTTGGCAGTGCTTCGATGTGGTGGGTGGCACTTGTTCTATTTAATTTCTCTGAAAATAGTGGGAATGTTTAATTTGAAGTTCCTTTTTTATGGAAGAATGGTGATGAAAGATAAGAAAATGATAAAAGAAATGGTTATAAAACCAAGGAAAAATAGTTGATGATGAATAGGAGTCTGCAAGAAGTGTTGTGAAAGAGGAGCAAAAAAGAAGATTTTAACGAACAATTAACGGAGTAAGAATGTAAGTCCTTAATGGAAAAGTCTGATACTATAAGTCCTTAATTGGAAAAAAAATGGTAAGTTAAAGTCCTTTTCTTATGCTTAACTCTTTATTTTAAAGTTAATTATTGATCGCATTTGTTTCAGAAATTGTTATTATGTTTCTGAATCGTGTAGGAAACTTACTAAGATTTCCTAAATCAAGTTAGGAGAGTTCTTTTTTCCTAAATCGTTTAGAAATTGCTATTATGTTTCCTAAATCGTTTAGAAAGAGTAGAATACCATTGTTTGTACTCTCTCATCAACATTATAACCGATAATCTAATACCGAATTGTCAAGTCTGTGTTAAGGTTGTTTAATCGTTGATTATTTTCGTTTTTTACTTGCACTAAGTGTTGTACGTTGAGAACAAGAGTTAGTTCAAGTGGTAAGAGCTCTTTTACTCAAACCATGAAATTAGATGTTCGATTTTCACGCGCGACATAGTGGCCTCATTTAAACCGGAAAAAAAGGGTTTTGTACACTAATTTGTCTCTATTTGTTACTTGTTAGGTCTTCGTTCCCTTTACTTTGTTCGATCAAATGCTCCTTAGTCCTTCTAAGCCAGGTCTATTCAAGGTTTAATCAGAAACGAAGTGAAATTTTGATTATAATTATCCGAGTAATGTTAAATATGTTGTTTTTCAACGTGTACTCTAAGGAAATATATTAATAAGCTAAATGTGTTGAGATACTAAAATCCACAAGATACCTCTTAAAAAATTTTTTAAAAAAAATAGAAGAGGTAAGTTTTACAATAAAACATTACAACTTGTTGAAAAATCAAAAGATATTTCAACAAATATGAAAGAGCGGCGTCTCTAAACAACGATATTATACAAGATAACGGAAAATGAAACATGGTCTAGTGCAGATCGAACAAAAAAAGGCAAAGGTTAAATGTTCGAATGCTCATCCCTGCCCTCCCGCGTCCTTATGACATGAGCATTAGGTGATATAAGACTTGCACAATAACTAAAGAACTCGATTTTATGCTCTGCTTCAAGAGTCATCAAAGGCGTGAGCTTCAAAGGCTGCCAAGTTATATCTATAACCCCTAAATATGGCAGTTCTTCACTATCGTTGTCAAAACATACAACAAAGACTTTGTCACTTCTCGAGAATCCGATAATTTTTTCAAAATAAATCATTTTAGTCAAATCCATAGGAAGAATGATTTCTTCTATCACCCCCGGGCTTCTCAAAATGGTAACTATATCACCACTTAAAAGTTTATCATATCTAGATAAGCACCCATTTACGACAAATAACAATTTATCAATACATTCATCCTGACTGGTAACGTATGACAAAAGTGTGCTCACCTCAAAATGAGAAAATTTGTTGAACATCTCGGATTCTAAATCAAAGGAAATAATTATCCCTGGCAACCCTGAAAAACCCATCCAACATAGAGTTTCATTAACCAACACCGCTGAACTACGTATCCCACTCCTTGAATCATAGAGAGGATAAGGAAAAACAATGTTGTCGATTATTCTCCATTTATCTAACCTAAATGAGTAGATGTGAACCATATAAGAAGTACTAAGCCATTCTTTACATATCCGAACAATCTTGTAGTCATCAACAGCAGAGAGATACCCAAAACCCCAACCGACAGAATACCATGTGGTGAAAAGGTTAGAGATCTCAGAGTCCAAGTATTTGCGAAATTCACGGGTTATTGGGTTCAATAAAATGAACAAACGGCCACAAGTCGATCCAAAACAAACCAACCCATTGCATGTGCCCACCAAAATCATAGACTCATCACCTACATCAAAGTCAACCTCTACGTTGAACAAGTCAATATCACCATTTTCATAAGACATAATCTGAAATTTGTCGTCAGATCGAATGATCAAGGACTCTGTGATTGAAGGGTTGGGAAATTTCAAATGTAAGAAAGCAAAACGATGAGAAGAGAGAGTAGAATACCAGAGTTTGGAAACAGACTTGAAACGAATAATGGATTTGATAGGCAATCTTGTTAATATCATCTCACTTATGAGATCAAATGGTAGGTCTCTTTCCTCTGTTGGCTGTATCATTATATCTTTCTCGTCCTTGTTTTGACCTTCCATCTCTGCTTTTTTTTCCTCGCACACTGCAATTGACGTTCTTTCACCGTTGTTTTTTTGGTTAGTCCTAAGCATAACTTTGAAAATTTCAACCTGTTAGTCTCTAGAGAATATGCTAAGTTGATACTAATACCAATAATTGGAAAATAATCTCATTATACTGTAGACACCAAAATTTTATATTTTGTTATCTATTTATTTTAACAAAAATCTTTAGTATTTAGAGATAATTATCAATAAATATTGTTTATGTTGCCTAAAAAAGCCAACTACAATTATAAACACAGCTACAATCTCTAGGGTTAGAAGGAGAGCAGATGGATTAAGTCTCAAACGACCCCGTCTTCCTACTACCAAATTGTAGGTAAGATGGAATAAGTCACAAAAAGACCCCATCTTTTCTCCCTACGAGATTAAGTCGATAAGACCCTCGTAGTCCTATCAAAACCCTAAATCCCTTAGAGATGAAATTAAGAGAGTTACGAAAATTGTAACCTTCAATCTTTCAATAATAAAACTTTTGTTTTCCATATTATTTTGTTCCTCTTTATTGTTTATCGCATATACGAATTTTTATGGTTTACATATACGTCATGTATGCCATAACTTATCATAAGATTATATAGTCATAGTGAATGATTGTAATTACAACAGATGCAAGTTCTTGAGCTTATTTACTTGGTTATTTACAAAGTTATGAGCTAGCATTATAGCCGCGCTAACTAACTTTGTAATTGAATTGCGCTCCTTTAAACTTTAAAGATAATTTAGTCCTCTAGTAATTTTGTGAAAGAATTTACTCGTAGTAATTTCGTAAAGTATTCAACAAAATCAACTTGATAATACAGATAACAATGCTAGGATCGATTAACTATGCCCTCTCATTTCCGATGTAAAGTGTTTGACCATCTCTTTCTGAACGGAAGTCCCCTCTACAACCGTTATCTCACTCACACTACTACACTAATCTCTTTCCTCCTTTATCATCATACACACAAATTTCCGTCTTAGACCTTAGTTACAAAATTGTTGAGTTTATAGATTCAAGTACCTAAGTGGGGGAGGGGGTGAATTAGGTACTGTTTAAAAATTTAACTTCAACTTTATTGATTTAAAGTGAGTTAGAAGAACAAAAGAGATGAGAGAATACTTCGAATAATATTAAAAGACTAAACGAGTATCAAGATGAATGTTTGCTGAAGTATGAAAGTAACAACTGTTCTGACTGTAGCTATTTGTCTCAGTTTATGGAATACAAACTGCAGACCAAATGTGACAGTATGATGAACTGTTACTTTAAAGGTTCAAGCAAGGCAAAACAAACAAGCAAGATAAAAACAGCGGAATAACGTAAAGAAATTAAAACACGAGATTTTTGAATTGGTTCGGCAAGAAACTCAAGTGCCTACGTCCAATCTACTTTTTATTGAATTCTTTTAGTGATCTACTCCGACAACTAAAAGACCCGTACAATAAAAGCAACAACCTACTCCGGTTGTGTTACAAGTCCAAGAACTACTCCGTTCTTATGACAAGCCAACTCGCAACCTACTTCGGTTGCCAAAGAGTTGAAGACTACTCCGTCCTAACTCTACACACACACAAAGAATGTTTTAAGGATCAAGCTTCCACTATCTTATTCTTAACAAAGAATTGAGGTGGACAACTTTTACAAGATCAACAATCTTAAGTGAGAGAGTTTAGTGAGTTAAAGTAACAGTAGCCAAGATGGTAACAACTTGAAGACTCTTAGAAGTTTTGCAAAATAAACACGGTTTTAAGCTTTGAAAAACAATTTGCAAACTTGAAACAAATTTCAGAAAAAGTCTTGGGATTTTTATGAAGGAATGGCACGCCTTTTATAGAGGGGATGAGTAAGGGAGTTGCTAGGGTTTTGAAGGGTCCAAGACCTCACATGTGATGAGTCTCAACAACCACCCAATACTTGCACCAAAGAAGGTTCTTATGCAAAGGCAAAAATAGAGAAAGAGAGTGTGAAAATTATCCATAAAAGCTCATGCAAAATCAGAAAACAAAGAGGGAAAAACAAGTCACATGATGACAAGTTTACACAAATATGGCAAAAAGCATTTCTTGTTTTCTAAAAGACCAAAGGGTCAAATTTGCACAAAGAGGAAACATTTTGAAAATGATAATTATTCAAACCACTCTTTATTGAAGGCCAAATCCTTATAAAAATCTGAAGTTTATCTTTCAAAAATAAGAGACACGAAAAGGGCTTTCGAAAGATAAAAGATAAAAAGAATTCAAGTGTTACGAATTGAGGCAACAGTCCAGGCAGCTGTTACTTGTGAAAGTAACAGTTGTCTTGACTGTTTCTATTACTCTAAGATACTTAACTTTCTAACTTGTACATTAGATGACACTTAAGACTCAATACAATGGGATGATTAACAATTCAACACTTCTTAATCCATGCTTGATTTGATCATAAATCCTGAAAAGGTAAACTAAGATAGCACACATTAAATGGGCATGTTATCATCAATCAATGGAACCCAACAAATTCCCCCTTTGATGATAACAAGCCCTAAACGAATGTATAAGCAATGTACACACCTTAATTCAAGATTTTAATCAAGCAAGATCATATGAGAGAAGGGACTATATTACCTTATGAAAAGCAAGAACTTAAATCAAACTAACCATGACAATTTTACATTGTCCCAAAACAAGAGTAAAAGCTAAGAAGGTTAGGCCTAGACATTAGTTAATCAATATGCAATGAGATTAAGAGCATGAGTTTACCTTTTCCCCCTCTTGACATCATCAAAAAAGGATAGGGATGTCAACGGCATTAGAGTGCAAATAACCACAAGAAAACACAAAAAGACACATATAACCGTGACAAGGTAACAAAATCAACACAAACATACGATTTAACATAAGTTAACCATAGTTCACCATGGCTAAAAGTAGTTTAACTTACACCACCAAGCATAAAAACAACGAGTAAAAAAAAATGTCTTAGAAGGGCACAACATGGTGGGACAAAATGAAAAAGGCGAGGATAAAGTCAAGAGATTGAAGTGGGTAGGATAGGCTAAGGAGAGGAAGCTTGGTCACCATCCGAGTCACTACCCAAGGAATCTTCATCCAATTGATTAACATGGGCATCATCACCATGTTCCTTTGTTGAGACAAGAATGGAGATAATGTCCACTTCACCACGAATGAGGTCCACGGTGGAGGCAAGAGCCGAGATGGCCAAATCCTTTTGGCTAGCATCGTGCTTAATCCAAGCACTCAAATCAGCCACGACTTGAAGAACTTCCCGCCAACTTCCCGTACCAGCTTGACTAGACGACCCACCCTCGAGATCCGTCTTAATTTTCACAGAAATCAATTCATCATTATCCACTTTTATAAGCATTTTCCCCATTTGACCATCACTCATGATGTCGCACATGTCCAACGAACCCAAACTAGAACTCACTAATACCCCGTGTGCCTTGAGCACGACAGATAACCACATTCCATAGGGTAAGTGTAGCATGCTAGAGGAGGGTTTACGGAGTTTGGTCGAAATAAGATGAAATCGCTTAAACATTAACCCAATCAAATTAACCTTTTTATGTGTTGCAATGTGATAAATTAGGTATTGTTGGGCTATGGATAGTTTGCCCCGGTCACCCGAAGGGTAAATGGAGCGACAAAGCATGTTAAAAATAATCCGGAGAGGTGGGGGTATTTGGGTGTTGCTAACTGGACCACAAGTGACTGTTTTAGGACAAATAATTTGGGCAACGCCGAGGGGTGAGGCGTAAGGTAAGACGACCCAAGTTTCAGAGGGGAGATTGTCATAGCCTCCGGTTGGGATATTATGGACGGTAGCAAAATCAGATTGAGTCAGTTTAAGAGGCTTACCATTCACCTTAGCCGTGAGGAAATCACCCGATTTATCCACTCGGACGGATGCAAAGAATTGAATCACTTCACTTACAAATACCGGTTCACGCAATTCCAACAATTTTTCCCAACCTTGAGCCAAAATCATATCCCGGACACTGTGAAACGCGGGGGACTCGAACCAGGATTGATTGTAAACCCGAGGAGAATGGATGGCTTTGGGGTTCATCAACCTCTCACAATTTTTGTAGATGGAGGTGGGAAGATCCAAACTTTCGAGTTGTTCCCAAACATGAGCCAAATCCCATTTAGAAGTTTGGGATACCGAATCAGAGGGTGAAAGGTACACTAATTTTTTCTTTGATGGTTTCGATTTTTTCAAGGGTGGTTCACTGGGTGTTTTAACAGGGGGATTGATTGTGGGGTTTTCAATGTTACTTTGCTCGACACTTTCAGAGATAGGGGGTAATTGGGATGAAGAGGCTTTATCCTTTCTTTTGTTACCTTTCTTTGCCGGAGCCGGATCTGACTCAGTGGACTTAGTCGGATCCTCATTCAAATCAATTGGAGTTTCTTCAATTTCATCGACATTCACGGTCACAGTCTCAGAGGAGGAGCTTGGGACAGAGGCACCCTTTTTCCGACCTCCTCGAGTACGACGCCCGACCATGGTGGAGATGGGATGTCGTTAGATGGGACCGAGGATGGTGGGACAGTGGAGAGAGGTGTTGGATGAGAGTTTGGTGGTTCTGGGTTAGGTGATGGTGAAGGAGTCGTGGTTGAGGTTTGTGGAAGAAAGGCATGGGAGATTTTTTGTGAAGGCATGGTTTGAGATGATGTTGGTGGGTCAGATGTGACAGGTGGAGAGGTTATTTTCACGGGTTTGATGGGTATAGGGGTATTGAAAGACGTTTTGACCATGGTGGGTTAAAGGGTAGGTGAGATGGAGGGATTTGGGAGATGAAGAGATAAGTGGGTTGTTGGATTTCGGTGGGTTGAGGGAGTTTGGATGGTGGATTATGGATAGAAAGTGGCCCAAATATTAAATGTGGTAAGTGAGGTAGTTGGCCCAACTAATCAATTTTAATGCTCGAAATAAAAACGCAAGGTAGTATATTATAAACGTAAATTTAGATATGAGGTTGAGTGATTACCGACTCACGAATACGGTGTCAATTTTTGGTCTAAAAATATTATGAATGCACTTAGAATGCTTAATAACATATGTCCATTTTAATTTAATCAATTAAGGAAATTTGTAAAACTCACACTAAAAATCACAAGCAATTAATTAACCCAATTTCTAGTCTAAATTTCTCAAAAGGTTCTCTTGCAAGTGGCTTAGTGAAAATATCGGCAATTTGATTTTCGGTTTTGCAAAAGATAAGTTTAACATGTCCTTTTCCCACATGATCACGAATAAAATGGTGACGAATATCAATATGTTTGGTTTTAGAGTGTTGAATAGGATTTTTGGAAATATTTATTGCACTCGTATTATCACACATTATGGGAACGGAGTCAAAAATAATACAAAAATCCAAGAGTTGTTGTCTTACCCAAAGTAATTGAGAACAACAATGTGCGGCACTAACGTACTCACTTTCGGCCGTTGAAAGAGCTACCGTATTTTGTTTCTTTGAGCCCCAAGAGATTAAACAAGGACCCAAGAATGTTGCAATTCCGGAGGTGCTCTTTCTATCAACCGTGCATCCCACATAGTCCGCATCCGAAAAGCCTATGAGATCAAAAGGACAATGTAAGGGATACCATAAGTAGAGATTTTGTGTTCCAATCAAATACCGAAGAATTCGTTTAACGGCTTTAAAATGTGATTCTTTCGGATTTGCTTGGAACCTAGCACATAAACAAACACTAAAGAGAATGTTGGGATGACTTGCGGTCAAGTAGAGAAGTGAGCCTATCATACCTCTATACACCTTATCGCTAACATTCTTACCGAGTTCATCTTTGTCCAATTTGGACCCGGCTACCATAGGTGTATCATGAGACTTATCATTAGTCATCCCAAATTTCTTAAGCATTTCCTTAATATACTTTTGTTGATGGATCATGATTCCATCCTTTGATTGCTTAATTTGGAGCCCAAGGAAAAATCCTAGCTCACCCATCATGCTCATTTCAAACTCCGATTTCATTAGTTCCGAAAAATATAAGTAAAGGAGTTCATTTGTTGCACCAAATATAATGTCATCAACATATACTTGTACAACCAACAGTTCGTCTGACTGTGACTTCAAGAACAATGTTTTGTCAACGGAGCCTCTTTTAAAACCATTTTCAATAAGAAATTTAGACAATCTATCATACCAACACCTAGGTGCTTGTTTTAAACCATAAAGAGCTTTGTCTAATTTGAAAACATGGTTAGGCAAATCATTGTTCTCGAAACCCCGTGGTTGCTCTACAAAGACATCTTCTTCCAAATATCCATTTAAGAAAGCGGTTTTAACATCCATTTGGAAGAGTTTAATGCCTTTGTGAGCCGCAAAAGCTATAAGCAATCGTATGGCCTCAAGTCTAGCTACCGGTGCATAGGTTTCATCGTAATCAATACCCTCTTGTTAGTTATAACCTTGCACCACTAGCCTAGCCTTGTTCCTTACAATTTTTCCCGAGTCATCAAGCTTATTGCGAAAGACCCACCTAGTACCAATGACGGTACGATTAGGCGGTCTAGGGACTAAGTGCCATACCTCGTTTCTTTTGAATTGATTGAGTTCTTCTTGCATAGCAAGCAACCAGTCTACATCAGTCAAGGCGACTGTTACATTTGAAGGTTCAATTTGAAAAAGGAAGGCATTGTGTGCACAAAATTCATTGAGATGAGCGAGATTGTTGAGGGATGATCTTGTTCGAATTCCCGAGTTGAGATCGCTTGTGAGATTGGAGAGTGGATGAGAGCTTTGATGTTTCTACTTCTTTGGAACAATGGTTTCTTGTTCCCCCTCAGCAGCATCAGTCACAGTGACTGTTTCTTTTGGCTTGGAGTGATCTTCATTATCACTGTTTTGGGTTGTTTCAGTTCTGGAGGTGGAGGCAACAGTCGTTGGGTCTGTTGCTTCCAGAGAGGAAACAATAGCAGATGTACTACGTGTTCCCCCTGAGCTGCTGATTTCCTTTGAAGGTAACAGTCCCTGTGTCTGTTGCAAGTCAGCGTTGGGAGCTTCTTCATTCTCGAACACGAAGTCTTTTCGAACGAGCCCAATCTCAAACTCATCATCATCTTCATCACTATCATCCAAGTTTTGTACCTGTCCAAGCACACTAGATTCATCAAAAATGACATGGATGCTTTCTTCAATTAACAAGGTTCGTTTATTGTAGACTTTATAGGCCTTGCTATGATCGGAGTACCCAATAAATACTCCTTCATCACTACGTGGACCGAACTTACCCAAGTTGTTTTTACCGTTGTTATGAACGAAACATTTGCTTCCAAAACATCTAAAATATGAAATGTTGGGTTTTATTCCACGTAGAAATTCATAGGGAGTTTTATTCAATATACTCCTTATCATGACACGATTATGAATGTAGCAAGCGGTATTTACCGCTTCGGCCCAAAAGTTCTTAGGCAACTTACTGCATAATAACATTGTTCTAACCATCCCTTCAAGGGTTCTATTCATCCTTTAAACCACACCATTTTGTTGTGGGGTTCTAGGAGCCGAGAAGTTATGGTCTACACCATTGTCATCACAATAAGCACCAAATGATGAGTTTTTGAATTCGGTTCCATGACCGGTTCTTAATGAAACAATTTTTAAATTAAGTTTATTTTGAATCTTTCTTGACCAAATTAGATACTCATCAAATGCCTCATTCTTAGAGCTTAAGAAGAGTGCCCAAACGAACCTAGAGTAGTCATCAACTATGACACACACATAACGACTACCACCTCTACTTTTAGTTCTCATTGGTCCACACAAGTCGATATGTAGAAGTTGTAAGGGTTGAAGTGTGCTCACAATTCTTTTGGATTTAAAGGATCTTTTAACATGTTTGCCTCTAGCACACTCATCACAAACTTTATCAAAATCAAACTTCATATTAGGAATACCTTCAACTAAGTCGAGTTTTTTAAGAGTATTAAGAGTTTTAGTACTAACATGACCAAACCTTTTATGCCATAACCAAGGATCATTGTTCATTACACTCATGCAAGACATGGTGTGACCGGATAGAGTGTTCAAATTAGTTAAGTACACGTCTTTGACACGTCTTCCTTCGAGTATTAGTTCATTAGTAGTGGCACAAATTATTCGACACATATTGGCACTAAATTCTACAATATTACCCTTATCACAAAGTTGAGAGATGCTAAGGAGATTATGCTTCAAACCTTGACAAGCCGCACGTTGTCGACACAAAGTAATGATGACTTACCAACCTTTCCAATGCTAATTACTTCACCTTTCTTGTTGTCACCAAACCTTACCGTGCCACCATTATATGCTTTAAGTGAGAGGAATTGGCTTCTATCACCCGTCATGTGACGAGAGCATCCACTATCCAAGTACCAATTGTGGCCGCCTCTCACCAAGCCCTACACAAGATTAGATTTTGAGTTTAGGAACCCAAACAAACTTGGGTCCCCTTTTGTGATCAACATATCTTATGGTATCTTTCCTAATCCACATTTGCTTAATTATTTTGATATTCTTGTTAATGTCGTGAAATCTTTTTCTACAAGTGTTGAGGACATGACCATTCTTACCACAATAATTGCAAATAATGTATTCGGGAAGACCAACATACTTTCTCCTTCTAAAATCAGTTTTAGGCTTTCGGATGTGTGATCTGTCGACTGTTCCATTTGAACCCCAAACCAGCAGTTTTGTTACATCTCTCGGTTTGATTCGTGAGGAATTTTAACACGGTTTGACTTCCTTCCCATTTTTCAGTGAGGTTTTTAGCACTAACAAGTTCATTGGTCAAGTCATTGACACGTGAGAGGAGATGCAAATTCTTTTCTTTTTCCCTCTTGAGTTCATCATTGTTAACACTTTCTAAGGACAATCTTTTCTCAACTATGAAGTCATGGGTGTGGCTGTTGAGTTTAGACACGAGGTACATGATTCGTTCTTTGGACTCTTCATATTTAGACGTCATCTCATCAAGACGTTTGTTTAGATCAACGAATTCATCGGATCTATGATGAGAGGTGGATCTAGAAGTGCTACATTCGGGCATACCCTTTTGAAGAAAGGTAAGCCTTTCATGAAGAACTTCTATTTCTTTCTTGAGACAAGCTATCTCATCTTTTAGACACTTGTTTTCATTGACCAAGCATTCGACCTTTTCTTTGGATTTGTCTAAGTGTTTGTCAGAAGCAATAGTCTCAGAGACTGTTTCTCTTAGGTCAACAATTTCAACCACAAGGTCATAGATTTCATTTTCGAGAGCATCTTTGTCCTTCAAAAGATCGTCACGTTCCTTGGTTAGTGAGGAAACTTGCATTACCAAGGTAGTGTTGACATTTTCAAGGTCAGAGACGTCCGTGGGGGTCAACCTAAGACGCTCTAGTTCTTTAGTCAAATGTTTGTTTAACTTGTTGACTCTTTTAACTTCATCATAAGCCTCAGAGGTGACAGTGACGCTATCTGTTGCTTTTAGTTCATTTTTAAGATTAAAGTTCTCTTGAGCAATTTTCTCAATCTCATTTTGCATTACCTCAAGCTTATCATTTTGAAACCGACACTTATCAAAAAGTTGGTCAAGAAGCTTACATACTTTCTCTTTGGAGTAAGTTCTAGCCTTGGCCTTTAGATGATTTACCTCGTTGTCGGAATCGGAGTCGGAATCGTCGGGATTAGCCATGAAGCATCTTAAGTGTTCAAGTTTTGAGGTTTTTGAGACTTTTTCTTTAGAATGATTTGTAAGACACATTTTAGCCTCTAGTTCCTCCTCGATGAGTTCCTCATCTTCCTCGGAGTCGGACATTCCCCAAATAGCACTCATGACTCTATGTTTATAGTCTTTTTTAACCTTTTCTCTTCTTTCCTTTGACTTGATATCATCCCACTTGGGACATTCTTTAATTTGATGAGTTTTATCACCACATTTAAAGCATCCTACGGTGGAGTTAGGTCGTTTCTTAGGAAAGCGTTTTTTCGAGTAATTATTAGTGAACCTTTTGCTTCCATGACCATTGACTACCCCGGCTAGATTCCTTGTGAACATAGCAAACTCGTCTTCCTCCTCATCTTCTCCATCACTTGGAGAGGATGTGAGGGCGAGACTCTTTCCCTTTGAGGACTCACTAGAATGCTTATCAAGATTAAACTCGTGAGCCATTAGTGATCCCATTAGTTCATGAAGAGATAGGGTTGACAAGTCTTTAGCTTCCTCTATGGCGGTGACTTTGGGTTGCCATTTAGAGGTTAGACTACGAAGGATTTTTCGAATGATGTCCTCGGACTCGAAATTCCTTCCTAGACTTTTAAGCTCATTAACAATACAAGAAAAACGTGAGGAGAAACTATTTATGGACTCGTCCTTTGACATTCTAAACATCTCATATTGTTGCATGAGAAGGTCAATACGGTGTTTTCTTACTTGGGACGTCCCTTCATAGGCAAGTACAAGGGAATCCCAAATAGATTTTGCCGTAGGACATCCGGAGATTCGACTAACTTCCCCCTCACCAACACAACGTTGAAGAATCGACATTGCTTTGGAATTCTTTTCGGCAAGTTTGAAGTCGTTTTCATTGTAATTTCTTTCCTCTTTTGTCTTGGTGAAACCGTTTAAGATATCGGTTTCCTCAATGACAAGAGGTCCATTTTGGATGATGTTCCAACATTGATAATCGATACTTTTGATGTAATGTTCCATTTTGAGTTTCCACCATCCAAAATTCAAACCGGTAAAGACCGGGATCTTGGAGTGTTTCTCGGAATCCATTACCCACGAATCAAACTCTAAGGCGATTAGCCTCGATCAAGAGCACGAGGCTCTGATACCAATTGTTGAGTTTATAGATTCAAGTACCTAAGAGGGGGAGGGGGTGAATTAGGTACTGTTTAAAAATTTAACTTCAACTTTATTGATTTAAAGTGAGTTAGAAGAACAAAAGAGATGAGAGAATACTTCGAATAATATTGAAAGACTAAACGAGTATCAAGATGAATGTTTGCTGAAGTATGAAAGTAACAACTGTTCTGACTGTAGCTATTTGTCTCAGTTTATGGAATACGAACTGCAGACCAAATGTGACAGTATGATGAACTGTTATTTTAAAGGTTCAAGCAAGGCAAAACAAACAAGCAAGATAAAAACAGCGGAATAACGTAAAGAAGATTAAAACACGAGATTTTTGAATTGGTTCGGCAAGAAACTCAAGTGCCTACGTCCAATCTACTTTTTATTGAATTCTTTTAGTGATCTACTCCGACAACTAAAAGACCCGTACAATAAAAGCAACAACCTACTCCGGTTGTGTTACAAGTCCAAGAACTACTCCGTTCTTATGACAAGCCAACTCGCAACCTACTCTGGTTGCCAAAGAGTTGAAGACTACTCCGTCCTAACTCTACACACACACACACAAAGAATGTTTTAAGGATCAAGCTTCCACTATCTTATTCTTAACAAAGAATTGAGGTGGACAACTTTTACAAGATCAACAATCTTAAGTGAGAGAGTTTAGTGAGTTAAAGTAACAGTAGCCAAGATTGTAACAACTTGAAGACTCTTAGAAGTTTTGCAAAATAAACACGGTTTTAAGCTTTGAAAAACAATTTGCAAACTTGAAATAAATTTCAGAAAAAGTCTTGGGATTTTTATGAAGGAATGGCACGCCTTTTATAGAGGGGATGAGTAAGGGAGTTGCTAGGGTTTTGAAGGGTCAAAGACCTCACATGTGATGAGTCTGAACAACCACCCAATACTTGCACCAAAGAAGGTTCTTATGCAAAGGCAAAAAGAGAGAAAGTGTGTTTGAAAATTATCCATAAAAGCTCATGCAAAATCAGAAAACAAAGAGGGAAAAACAAGTCACATGATGACAAGTTTACACAAATATAGCAAAAAGCATTTCTTGTTTTCTAAAAGACCAAAGGGTCAAATTTGCACAAAGAGGAAACATTTTGAAAATGATAATTATTCAAACCACTCTTTATTGAAGGCCAAATCCTTATAAAAATCTGAAGTTTATCTTTCAAAAATAAGAGACACGAAAAGGGCTTTCGAAAGATAAAAGATAAAAAGAATTCAAGTGTTACGAATTGAGGCAACCGTCCAGGCAGCTGTTACTTGTGAAAGTAACAGTCATCTTGACTGTTTCTATCACTCTAGGATACTTAACTTTCTAACTTGTACATTAGATGACACTTAAGACTCAATACAATGGGATGATTAATAACTCAACACTTCTTAATCCATGCTTGATTTGATCATAAATCCTGAAAAGATAAACTAAGATAGCACACATTAAATGGGCATGTTATCATCAATCAATGGAACCCAACAAAAATTAAACTTATAACCAATATATCAAATGGCCAACGTACAAGATAATACTCCATATCTCTGATCAATTTTGAATATGTTTCATTGTTTATAAATGGTGTTAGTAAAAATTTAAAACAAAAAAGTGCATACCTTTACGCTTACGTGAGAAATGTGCAGTATATTATCCGCTTGTTCTTCTCTGACTCCTCAAGCAGAATGACGAAAAGCATTCATTCAATGGATTCAACTACTTTAGGTCGCTTCAAAATAGATCAGTGCTTCCCTATTTAATGTGTATTGTAAGAATTCCAGCTTTGCCAAAGTGACCAAGAGTTCAGAATCGTACAACTTAACATACACTGGACCCTTGAATATTAATAGCTATGTTGCTCGGTCACAAAAAACTTGTCAGCCTTTGTTAACCCGACTATATCAGAGAAATTGTCGAATCTGAACCCAAACTCTGTTGGTAGACATATAGAGTTTAATGTTGAGGGAGGTTCCAACAAAGGCATTAACTTGTCGCATGTACGATTGCACTTGATTAAACGTCCTCCCAGAACTCCTAAGTAGTCTGTTTCAACCCAGGTGTTCGTGATTACCTCAAACTTCTCATTCCCTAAATCAAAGCTAACAAGAAATTCACCAGCTTGCTTATTTGAAGAGTTAAGAACGATTAACACCTAAGAGGGGGAGGGGGTGAATTAGGTGTACCTTTTAAAAATTTTATCCTTAACTTAGTTAATTAATTACTTTAAGCTAAGAATAAAGAAGTACAAGACTTGAGAAACTTAATTGAATGTAAGTTCACAAGAAGGTACAGCAGTTCTATGTCACAAAGATAGGTGACTCGTGACACTGAGAACTTGATTAGGTACATGCGAGAAATAGCAAAGTGGAAGAACGTAAAAGTAAATGAACAAACAAACGACATTTTAAAAATTGGTTCAGCCTCTACTCCGAGGCCTACGTCCAACCGTTATTTTATTGCTTGTTTAGAAATTTACTCAAACTTACTAAACCCCTTACAATGAAAATAACTCGCCAACCTACTCCGGTTGCACTCAAACTTAAAGCTACTTCGCTTCAAGAGTTTATGGGTTCTATCTCAAGGTGTTACAGAATCTTGAATCTCAAGAGTTCACTTAAATGAACATGGAGATTACAATGAAAATCTAACACGAGAATCATGGAACAAACTCATCATGTCACAGTACAGCGAAGTGATACTTGGAGGTTTTACAGCTTTTTTCGAAAACAATTTTTGAAGACTTAAAATCAGAAAAACGTTTTGCAAACACTTGAAGAACAAAGCTTTAAATGCACAAATGATTTGCAAGGTTTTTACAATAAATGCTTTGGAAGTCTTCAGAAATAAATGTGACTAAGACACTCTATTTATAGTGGATTTAGTCTTAGGTAAGTACACTTTGAAAAATTAAATCCAATATTAAAATGATAGTTTTGAGTGATGGTAAGTGTTAGACTTATAGGCTTGGGGCTTAAGAAATCAGAAAACTTAAGCTTCTACACTCAACATGTGACAATTTACCAAAATGGCAAAAAGCTTTTCTTACTTTAGAAGTTTGACAAGTCTTTTTTTGCCATTTTAGTAAAAGGTGTTTGCACAAATCTAGAGGTTTAGACAAGTGGGCTTGTGACTCCAAAATTTCAGATTATTTTCAAGCTTTTGAAAATTCAAATGTTTAAGGTTTAAAGTTTGCAAAGTTTTGACACTTAAAAACATTTGGTCGAAAATTCCTCCTCCGTATGATAGTACCAGAAACCACAGTACATCGTACCGTTGCATGGTTTTGCCATTACTTGACTTAAATGAGAATGTTACACTTACTCTTACATATGTCGACTAAGGCTTGGAAAATATCATTGTCTTGACTTCCTTGATTAGCTTGATCATCTTGAATCATTGTTGAAAGTCCATTTGATTGCTTCATTCACTAATTATTTCAACTAAGAGCAAACAATCAAATAACAAAGGGACTTGGCATCATCAATCCAATGTATTCTAACATTACTGATAGCAATCAGATATATAATTTATCATCGACACGCACTGTGCATCTAAAAAGAAGGAAAGGATCATCACCAAATTCAATTTTTCTCCATTTATTTTCCCTGAGAGAGAAGATACGACATATATTTCCATTTCCATTTCCGCCTCTCAAAATTCGAACATATTTGTAGTCGTCAACAGCGGATACATACCCAAATCCAGAGGATATAACAACGTACTGATAAGAACAATTCAAAGCCCCATCTGATGCATATTTCCGCAGTTTACGGGTAGCCGGATTCCATAAAGCGAAGTATTTACCAGAAAACGCGGTTAAACAAATTAACCCATTGCAGCATCTAGTAGGCCTCAGAAAGTTTTCCGCGACAAAGTCGAGATCTAACTGAACCAAATTATCCTTAAAATCACCCGAATATTGATCATCATCATATGAAAAAAAGGTAATTATGATTACGGTAATGGATAAGTAAGGTGTTAACAGGAGCAGAAGGGTGAGACAAGGGGATTTCATAAGATGGGCATTGGCGAAATTGGAAGAAGAAAGTGTAGAATACCATCATTTCGAAACTGACTTAAATCGAACAACGGATTTGACGGGCAATCTTATAAGAATTTCTTCAATAATAAAATCATCACAGAGGTAGCATTGTTGCTCAATAAATTGTTTCTTACTTTCTTAGCATTAGTGGAATGTTTGTCTCCCATATTCTACGATCTTCAACTGTAAATTGTAAAGAGAAGCAATGATGAACGAATAAGTACAGAGAAAAGGGCGGAGGTGATTGAAGTTGTGCAAGAGTTTATTCATAAAACTTAGGTGGTCTTTGGTCAAGCAGCCAAGCAAGTGTTTTTGTAACCGAAAAAGTAGTAACTTGGCCAAACACTCTAATTTAGGGAGTTCTAAAACTACTTTTAAAAAGTTAAAAGCTGATAATTACCCCTCAAAAGTAGAAATAGGTATTTGTGTATTAGGAATTCCTTAATATGGTTAGGAAACTTCTTTTTTTTTTTTTTTTTAAGGGAGTAATTGAATGATATATTTGAAACATTATGAACACCAAGATATCGTTTGAAATGTTGATAATTTGAATTATTTCGGTTAGCAAAAATAACCTGAATTCTCACAAAAATAATAGAGCGAGTAACCAACACTTGGACACGTAATTGTGTGTCCGATATTTCTAAACAAGTCTAACTAATATATCCATTTAAGTTAGTGGACTAACTCAATTGCATAGTACATACATCAATCAAAGATCCGAACAAAATTATACTCCGTAGTTTGTTATTGTAAGAGACCGATTGATCGACTGCAAGCAAATACAAATTGCAAGGACATGTAAAAAAAATGCCAAAGTTAACAGTATCAAAACGCATAACTCGTATATATATTCACAATAATGTTGGAGTAGAATTTACAAAAACAAAATCAAGGTACAACAAGACAAATTAAAAGTAAAAGATAAGAGTTTCGACGTCGGAATCACGCGCCGCAGTTTCTGTAAGACGGTGGTAAACATGTTTGAATCCTCATCCTTGAACATACTTATAACAAGGAAATTTAGGTGAAATAAGACTTGCACGATAACTAACAATCTCGGTTATCCCCTTTCTTTTAAGGTTCATCAATGGTGTGATATTCAATGGATGTAGACTTAGATCTATAACCCCTAAACAATCCGAATATTGTGTAAAGATCTTGTCACTTCGGGTGAACCCGATTAAATTTCCTCCATAATGCATCGAATCACTCACATCCGTAGGAACAATGATTTGTTCAGTCACCTCCAGGCTTTTCAAAATAGTAAAAATATTACGATCATCATCTCTAAGACATGTACCATACGAAGATAAGCACCCATTTACGACAAATAACATGTTATCAGACGTAACGAATGACAATGGCGTCGCTATTACCTCAAGGTGTCGAATTGTGTCAAGCTTCTCAGTCGATAAATTGACGGAACAAATTGTCCCGGGCAACCTCCAATATAATGTCTCATTGACGAATAATCCTGTTATACGTGTGAACATTGGATAACTCAATTGAGACGACGTAAAATCAAAAGCGTGGTCGTTATTGATTACTCTCCATGTATCTAACTTAATCGAGTAGACATGAACTGTTAAAGAATGACTAGACATATCCATACATAACCGAACAATCTTGTAGTCGTCACCAGTCGAAACACACCCAAATCCCCAATAAACCAAACATTTTGGTCCAAAAGTGTCAGAGATTTCAGTTTCCAAGTATTTGCCTAACTGGCAGGTTATTGGATTCCATACAATAAACAAACGACCAGAATTCGATCCTAAACAAACCAACCCATTACAAGTACCCACCAAAACCATATCCTCATCGCCTACATCAAAGTCAACTTTTACGTTAACCAAGTCAATTTCGCCATTTTGATCATAAGACATAATCTTGAATTTGTCGTTGCCGTTTCGAATGAGTAAGGATTCTGTAGTTGAAGATTGGTGAAATTTCAACTGTGCAAAAGAGAAGCGAGAATAAGAGAGAGTAGAATACCAGAGTTTGGAAACGGACTTGAATCGAACAATGGACCTCATAGGCAATCTTGGTAATATCATCTCCCTTATAATATCATATGGCAGCTCTTTTTGCTCTGTATGTTGTACGGGATCTTCATCATCGTCCTTGTTTTGACCTTCCATCTCTACTCTGCTTTTTTTGTTTGTTACCCTCAACCTTTACTACGAAAAATAGTACTCATATAAAATATGGGCAAATTCGGATCTGACCTTTTCCAAGTTGTATCAATCGGTTCACGTTATATTCCAAACGTGAGGTTCGAGGTTTGATTCTAATCCGCGATATAATACGCTTATTTAAACCAAAAATAAATTATTTAGGGTAGGTCTGTTTGTCGCATTGAATATTTCTCATACTTGCTTAGTTGCTTTGACATTTGAAATTGTTTTAATTTTTTAGTTGGTTGCATATTGGGTGGCAACTATCAAACATAACATTGACTTTTTCATTCTATTATTTTGTAACACCATTAAGGGAGCTGATAATTACAACGCATTTCATCATATAATTGAACAGGCCCCTCGACCCGGCATGACTCGTGATCCGAGCCAGTTCTGGGTCGAAGAAAATGGACTCGACCTGCCCTTCAAACAAAAAAATACTAGACTCGTGACCCCGCCCGCCAAAGGTCGGGTCCAGGTCGGCCTCCCGTTGAATCAGCCCGATCCGGCCAGCCTGCCCTAACCCCAAGGGCCGATTCAGGATCGAGTTGGGTGAACCCGACCCGTGGACACCTTTAGATGGAGGGAGTAGATTAGTTGGTAAAATCTTGAGAGGTGGTGTTCTTTTTGGTCTAAACCATCCGGTAATCCGAACCACATTGGATCGACTAATCCGGATTTCGGGGCGAGTCCAAGGATGACGGTATTTAAACCCCTCCCAATCGCAGTTGTGGGGGATCGATCCGCAAGAGGTGGTGTTCTTGACATGGTTTAAATCTCGTTAGCATCAAAATCGCCATGTGACTCCTTTTAAACAAAAAAAAAAGAAGAAAAGAAAATGCATTTATATACAGCATGTTGCGTGCATGTATTGCACGGTAGCTTGACTGGTTGAATACCGTATTAATTCAGATGCGTTCAACTGGCAATGTGGATCTTATTCTACCGTTATGGGGGATTAATCGCAAAAATGGTAATTTACCTCCCTTAAATTTGTTCTACTACAAGAAAACAGCTATCTACTCGCGACCAAGTGTCACGGTCCGGTACTTTTGCCGGATCGTGGTGCGCACCCTTGCCCAACTCTAGGGCAAGAATACAAGCAACAAGGGTCTCGTACTAGTGAGGGATCGGCCACTAGCACGTTTCTCGGGACTCGGGGTGTGTGTCGGGAATCCTAATCACGATTATCAAAGTCCGGCATACGAAAGCAATAAAAGTAAGCAATACGATTATTGAAAGTAATATCAAGCTTAAAGATGAGAAGCGGTTTATATAGACTAGCACCTCTCATAGAGGCAAATTTGATAGTTTGGTCCTAGTAGCAGGATACATTGATTGTGTAGAATAGCGATATGTTTTCTAAACGCCTAAAAACATATCTTAAACTAAAAACGAGACTCCAAGATTTGACACGCACGAATTAGTTTTGGAGTACTAAATGAAACTACAAACAGAAATCAAAATGCATGAGTACAAATAAGAAATTTAAGGGCTCGAAGTGAAAGGACCGCGCGCGCGCAATTCTCAGGGCTTATGCAGCTAAAGTGCGGCTCCTTACACCAAGCATATAGTAGTTGCTAACTTACTTGATCTTTCTCTTAACTAAGTTTCCTTAATCATGAATTGATTGTGTACAGTCAATGGCAAATATAGGATTTATGAAATGGGGGTGTTTAGTAAACTTTGTGACATAAAAAAAGTTAAAATATAATTACTCTGTTAAGCCCGTCCCTAACATTTTGCGGCGCTATGCAATATTTAAAAGATAAGCCCCGATTAACAAAAACTTATATTAATATACTAATGCTTCCTAAATACTAAAACAAATTTGATAATGAACCGCGCTAGTAAGGCTCACCAAAATACGAAGTAGTTATTTTTAAATATGATAACGCTTCTTTAAATATCATTATGTTCTCATGGTCATGGCGGTTGAATGAATGTAAATTGCAATTTAGATGATGCAGGTTCAATCCTTCCTACGACTATTTTCAATTAATTTTAATATATGCAAAATAATAAGGTAAAAATAATCCCGGGTTTCTTGATTGATGGTGGATGATTGCTCCTACCACTAAACCACTATGATTTGATGAAATGTTGGCACATAAATAAATATATATCTGTTGTTTTCATGATTAATGGGAGTGAGAATTCACCCCCATCGGCCATTACCCCTTTTAAATCCGCCCCAGTACAATGGAGCCAGGATTCTAAGTCACTGGAGGCGAAAATTTTCAGCGGGGACGAAAGTTTTCAGCGAGGGCGAAAGAGTAATATTATAAGGAGATCTCAAAATAATTCAAAAATTTTAACTAAAAATTTCAAAATTTTCAAAGTCAACAGGGGCGACCACCCCTGCTACTCTACTAGCCCCCTCGCTCCACCACTGACTATGTATAATATGAGCGAGTAAATACTCTTTTAGAATTCGTAGGATCATTATAGAGTTGACAAGGGGGAAGAATTGACAAAGTTTGAAGAAGTAAGCTGGTTTTATAATTGGCAATCTTGTAAATATTTATCGGATAATAAGAACACCAATTCAAAGACACAGGGACAAGTAATCTGACATGTCAATATATTCATTTTTATAAATATTTCTCAAAATACATGTACAAATAATAGATTTGGTGAAAAAAAAAAATCAAAAAATGCTTAAATTAATGGTGTTGTTCATTCATGTACATGTTTTACTTAATCATGTGCATGTTTGACACTTATGCCCCTACTATTTTGTCACTCTTCCATACCTTCTCCTTACCACTTTCTAGTTTAATTTCAAGCTCTTCCTCCACCGCCACCATAGAACACCCACCCCCACCGCTACCACCATCCTTACCCCATCGCCTCCTCACCGGAAAACTTGTCATGCCGTCACTGGGATCCCCTCTATTAACCCATCTTCCCCGTTGACTTCCTCGTCACCGCCAAACCTGCCACACCGCCACCAGTGAGATTTGGTTTTCCCGTCGTCAAGATTTTGGTTCTAAATTTTGTGACTAAAATTCTAGAAGTAAATCACCGCTTTTGCGTTTGTTGAATGTGTACCCATTATCATGCCTTTTAGAGTTCACCACTTGCAAATTACTATCTATCATTAGCTTATTACGTATTTGCTTCCATTGATTAATTTTGTATTTGTGGTACCAATTTTAATCAATTATTCAACCCTAATTACAAAATACCTAATTAAAGCGAATTGTAAAAGCTGAATTAATTTGACAAAAAATATAACTAATATATTAAAAACAAATTCATTAGGAGTACTTGTTTGATATGAAGTATGAGTCTTAAGATTGATAAGTGAAAAAAGTATGAGTTTTAAGATTGATAAGTGAAAATTTTCGGAAAAATCCGATTTAACTTTTGAGAGGAAGAGGAAGAGAGAACTTAGTTTTTCTTTTTATGGCAAGGGTAGCATATGAAAAACTTGGGAAAAAATGCCCATAACTGAGTAAATTATGTACATGAATGAGCAATTGTAATACTACGGTTTTATGAGTCTTTGGGTACTCAATCGAGTGGGGCTTACTCTGTCGAGTAAGTAGTTTTTGACGCAAAACAGTAGTCTGCCTATAGGGTAGTCGATCGAGTAAGTTGGGTACTCGATCGAGTAGGGGGCACTCGATCGATTAGGTGCCTTACTGGATCGAGTAAGTGAGTTTACGGGCTGAGTTTTGACTGGTTTTGTTAATGATGCGAGATTAATATATAATGAGTTCTGTCACTTTTCTTAAATCTTTTTATCATTCTAAAAACCTAAATTGAGAGAAGAAAGTTACGCAAGTTGATTCATCGCATCATTAGCAAATCCCCAAGGCTAGGAGAGTCGGATCATCTTGTTCTTTACGCCGTTGTGATCATCGTGTCAAGGGTAAGTTCCTTGTATAATTTTTATAGCATTTGGTTGAGTTTCTTTAAAACCCTAATTGGGTGATTTTGAGGATTTTGGGTGATTTGTATGTGTGTGGTAGTAATTGAATGTATACATGTTATAGGAGGAGGATTCGTAGAGGAGAGTTCTGATTAGCTGCTAGATCGTCTGTGGTGGTTGCTTCTCCACGTAGGGTCTCCCTACTCAGTATTAATTACATAATGTGTGGTGATTGTGCTGCAGTTAGTGATTGTTGATTGATTCAGACGGTTGTGATTTCGTATTTTTGATTGATTCAGACGGTTGTGATTTCGTATTATTGATTGATTCAGACTGTTGTTGGTTTTGTGTTGTGATTACTGTTTATCTGTCTGTGATCTTCGGGGTGCGTCCCTGGCTGAGTGGAGTCACTTGCGGGAGTGGCTTCACGCCCTTGATTCACGTTTTGTGGAACCCGCCACAGAAGGGATGTGCACATTAATGAACATGGGTTTTATCGCTCGATGGAGATGAGCGAAGCTTAGGTGGGAACGGCTGCGGTCCTTCACTGGTGGTGTGGAGTATCTGTTGCGATGGGTACTCTGGCAGGGCTACACACTTTAGTGTGTAGTCATTTGTGTGGATATTTGAGATGGAGACTGGGGTTTGTTGAGCTGTTTGTGTTGTTTGTGATATTGTTCCTTTATGGTATTTGTTTTTATGTAATTAGTACTGACCCCGTTTAAATGTTTTAAAAACTATGGTGATCCATTCGGGGGTGGTGAGCAGTTATTGAGCAGGTTTGGTTGATGCGCATGGGATAGCTGGGTTGAGTCATCACGAGCCGTTTTAAAAGTCTTCCGCTGTGTAGAACGTTGTTCTTTAGCTAGTTGGTTTAACAAATGAGAACAATTGTATTTTCTTTTAACAGTTTTGGAGTTCTGTTGTATCACTTAAACCTTGTAATCATTTAAGTACGTTTCATTATTGTCTATTTGATTATCATTGCCTCGGGTAACCGAGATGGTGGCGTTCTCATACCTTTAGTGGTCGTGGTAAGGCACTTGGAGTATGGGGGTGTCACAAAGTGGTATCAGAGCGACGATCTTGAAACCTGTAACCAATGAACCTAATGAACATAGGGAGTCAAAATAAAATGAACCCGGGTAGAAGTTGTAGGAGCTAATGCAAAGACTTGGGAGACGTCCTAAAGTCGCGAACTCACCCTACAATTTTGAACAGGTCACCATGGGTTATGAGTCGGGATTGCTATGTGTTTATTTTGTGAATTGTGTACCTATATAGTGATGTGTGGCATGAATCGGTGTAATTTTGTATGTTGTTGGTTGAAAGCATGTTGAATGATAGCTGGTTTACAATGTTGGTTGGAGTCGTTGGAAAAGTATGTGAGAATGATGAATGATGTGGTGGAAAAAGGAAGTAATTCATATATGATAATATGTGATGAATAATAATGTTGCAGGATGAATGATTTATAATGTGTCTATACTAGTAACATGTGATTAGGGGATGTGATATGATTTTACATAATTTAGTTTGCGTACACTTACGTAATAAGTTCATATACTTGTCTACTGTTATGTCATATGCACTTGTTAGATGAAGAATGTGGTATGATGGATGAATTAGTGGAAAAAGATGAATAATCGTTGTATGATAATATGATTTATGATTAAGCATGTAGTATGATGAAAGTGATTTTATGATGTAGTTATGCTAGTAACATGTAAAAAGGGGACTTGATGTCATGTATTTGTGATTTTGTTTACGTAAAGTTATAGAATAAAAAAAAACATGCGGATAATATATGATGGGTAAGTTGAATGATATATGTGCATTGAGTTGTTTGTTGCTTGGCTTTTAAAGATAGTAACATGTGGTTAGGGATACTGATTTTACGAGTATTGTGTTGTTTTTGTCGACCTTGTTGTTGTTTAAGTTGTTTGAAAGAGAAAATCGAATAGTTATGTCGTCTGATTACAGCGAAGTTGTCTGTAAACTGTTATAACTTGATATGCATAAATGATTTTAATGTGATTCTAATTGGAGGTGATAGCTTGTTCTGTTACGATTATAACGATAGGTCACATGCCCAAAACGACCAAGAAACGAGTGAGTTATGACCGTTTTACGAAAATTGGACAGTGCTGAGAAATGCGTAGGGTACTCGATCGAGTGGCCCTCACTTGATCGAGTTCACCTCTTGTTACTCGATCGAGTAACCCTTACTCGATCGAGTAGCCCTGGTAATTTGTTTTACGTTCTTCTGACCTTCACCTACTCGATCGAGTAAGTCACTCACTCGATCGAGTGACCTGTACTCGACCTAGCGATCCCTGTTTTGGGTCATATGCTTATCTTTTGACTTGGTTGCTTATTATGTTTAATTCAAAGGTGTTCTTTTGCTTCCTTATGCATTTCTTTACATGTGTGTCGGTCTTGATGCGTAAGTTACCCAATCTTATGATGTAAGGAGTGGCACCTGTGGTGAGTATGAGTTCGGTGGGGAGGACATGAGTTATATGCGGTTGTGATAAGTAGTGGAAAAGAAAATGAAGATTGGTAAGGCTTATTAAGGCATGGAGCATGTTTTGTGAGATGAGATGAGTGATACGACTGTGTGTTGAGTAATGTAAAAGTAAGTGAATGTGGGCAAGGGATGATGTGAGTCTAAGGAATGTGAGAATGAAAAGATTGAAAGGAAGAATGTGGATAGTGGCAACTTGAGATGTGTAAAGAATTATAGAGGGAGATGGTTAGGAATCGTGTGGGTTAAGAATATATGTAGTGAAAGGTCGTTTTAGAGGGATGGAGAAGAGTAGTATATAGTGAACTTAATAGAGACATGTCACGACGTGGATTTGCAGATAGTGAGTGAGTTTGGGAATTTGCATTATCAAGAGGTGAAACTAATAAGTGATTTCCTTGGGCAAGTAACGTTATGAAATGAGTTTTGGGATTTAAAAAAAAAAAGGGAGAGATTGGAGATCAGTGTGAGTAATAGCATGAGATGGTCTGGACTGATTTATGTTAAGTGTGAGTAATAGCAGGATAAGAAAAGATCGATGGTAAGAAAGATTGAGATGGTACTAATATGAAATAATGGAATTTGAGTTTTGGAGCAACGAAAGGGTAACTGAATTACTAAAAAGTTAGGTAGAAGGAATAAGGAGTTGAACTATTAATTGGTATTGTTGAGTGTAAAGAGAAAAGAAGGATAAAAGTAAGCTGAAAAAAATGTTGACCAGAGTTATGTGATATAGAAGTAAGGAATCGTCGAGATTTATGATACTATCATGAGGATGTTAGTTAAGGGTTATATAGGAGTTTCAGGACAACATGATTAGTCATGAGTTTCGGGGAATTAAGGAAAGTAAGAAGCCGGATAAAGAATTTACACGATATGAGACCTTGGTGGTGAGTTGGGTGACGATGCAATTAAGGATAGAATTGGGAATAGTGTTGAGGTAATTTTTATTGATGGATTTGATGTTCGTTATTTGGGATGTTAACCAAAGGTATGAAAGAAACCGTGATGTTCAGAGATGAGTGTAAAAGGGTTGTTGTACGAACGGTGGGGGTATTGTGGTGTTGTCACTAGTGGTTAAGGGTGATAGTCAATTAGAAATATAGCAATTCTAAAGAGGTTGATTTGGTAGAGGTCGGATTGATATGTACGTTTGTGGGGAAGTATAATATGTGGTCTTAGGAGGCGGTTGCTAGTGGTTGAGTATTAGCTGTATGGTTATATTTGGCAGGGGATGATGGTTATGCGAATGGAGGAATGTGTTATGGGCGAGAGGTAACTTTTATCAGGTGGTAACTTTCGTGATCAGGATTGAATAGTTGGATGTAATTACGGGTCTATGATGTGTATAAATGTTTGTGTGAGGTTCTGACCTCACGAGAGATGGTATGGTGTGATAGTTATAAAGTTGTTATATGAATGTTTTGTGATATATGTTGGGTACGGTAAACTGATGGTATGATGTTAGAAAGTGATAGTTTGGGTGATCTGGCATGGCTAGTTATACTTGTATGTGCATTCCTGATATATGTTTATTCCATAAAAAGGTATGGATGATATTCATGAGATTATTGTCTGTTAATTCCGTATAATATGTTGTGTTATGAGCCAGTAAAGCAGTTTTGAGTAAGTTTTCTTGTCCGAAAAGTTATACTTAGTCAGTGTTTATGGGAATTGGATGTGGTTGTGATGTCTATCGACGTGGTTGTTGTGCCTCGGGGGTGATCCGGGCACAGTATTTCGTGTTGTGATGCGGGTATTTTCGTGCTGCGGTGCTGCTGTTGGTGGCGGTGTTGCGATGCCGTCACTGGTTGTGGTGGAGTAGGCGGGATTATTACGATTCGAGTTTCGAAAGTACATACCAGATATACATAGATTGTTGTTTTGTTTGATGTTGCTTTCTTCGAGTTTCGGGTTGTACATATAGACGGTTGTTTTGTTTATTGATGTTTCTTACCAGTTTCAGCTTGGGTGTGAGGGTAGAGTATGATATGGAAGGGAGTCGTGTATGTTTCTGTTGCCGACATGGTATAGCGATATTCTGTTGATGGGACACAGTCTGAGTGGTTGTTATAGTAATTTTGATCTTGTTTTAAGATGAGGCATTTGTAGACATAGTAATGGCAAGTGAATAGTGGAACATGTGTTGTACTGATCTGAGAGCTGCAAGTGGTTTATAATCTTTTGTTGAGACAGTGAGTGTAGGGTGTTGGGAATTAGTGTCGTGTTAAGTTATGTATGAGTTTTGCAGTAATGAAAGAAAAGAATTTGAGGATCTACTGTGAGTGTACGTAATAAGTGTGGATCGTGACTTAGGCTTTTGGCGATAGGTGTTTTATATAGAGAGGTATGTTGTGTTGTGGTAATGTGGAAGAGTTGGAGTGTTGGTTATGCTAAGGATTTTGTGGTATTGGTTAGATGGAGTGCATAATGAATTGAGGTATGAGAACTGTTTAAGTAAGAAAGCCTTGGAAATAGGAATGGTTATAGATATGAGGTTATAGGCGGTTATCTTTGACATGTGGTGGTGATGAGGATAATGAGAAGATATATCTAAGGATCAAGTATTAGTGAGTTACGAGGACGTAATATTTATCTTAAGAGGAGTAGGATGCGGCAAAGAGTGTTTGATGGTTGTACATGTTGTAATATAATTGGAAGTAGAGTGTTAGTGTAGCATAAATGATGGATTTGTTTTGTGGTTGATATTGTTAAATGGTCATGACCGTGCTTGTAGTAGTGTGATACTTAGGAGTGTGAGAATATTTCGATAGTGTTGACAGTTGGATGATGATGATTATGAGTTCCATAGTTTTGGCAGTTGGATGATGATGTTTATAAGTGTGAGTAAACTTCGAGGACGAAGTTCCTTTTAAGGGTGGTAGAATGTAACATTCCGTTTGATGTTTATGAGTGTCTTGATATTGGATTTTCTATTGGATAATATGTTAGTGAAATGGAGCTAGTGGCGTTTGTAGAGGGTAGTTACTAGTGTATGGAGTTAGTGTCGAGAGAGGCTATAATGTGGTGGATATGATATCGTGAGTCATGTTGTGGGGGTAGACATAGTTTGTGGAGTTGGTGTTGGGAGTCCATGTTTTATAGGTTGGGGTTTTGTTTTAAGTTCGTAGTTGCGTTGTTATGTCTTAATGGAGTTGGTATGTTTGTTTTTATATAAGGGTTGAACTTCGGGGACGAAGCTCCTTTTTAAGGAGAGAAGACTGTAATACTACGGTTTTATGAGTCTTTGGGTACTCTATCGAGTGGGGCTTACTCTGTCGAGTAAGTAGTTTTTTACGCAAAACAGTAGTCTGCCTGTAGGGTAGTCGATCGAGTAAGTTGGGTACTTGATCGAGTAGGGGGCACTCGATCGAGTAGGTGCCTTACTCGATCGAGTAAGTGAGTTTACGGGCTGAGTTTTGACGGGTTTTGTTAATGATGCGAGATTAATATATAATGAGTTCCGTCATTTTTCTTAAATATTTTTATCATTATAAAAACCTAAATTGAGAGAAAGAAGTTACGTAAGTTGATTCATCGCATCTTTAGCAAATCCCCAAGGCTAGGAGAGTCGGATCATCTTGTTCTTTACGCCGTTGTGATCATCGTGTCAAGGGTAAGTTCCTTGTATAATTTTTATAGCATTTGTTTGAGTTTCTTTAAAATCATAATTGGGTGATTTTGAGGATTTTGGGTGATTTGTATATGTGTGGTATTAATTGAATGTATACATGTTATAGGAGGAGGATTCGTAGAGGAGAATTCTGATTAGCTGCTAGATCGTCTCTGGTGGTTGCTTCTCCACGTAGGGTTTCTCTACTCAGTATTAATTATATAATGTGTGGTGATTGTGCTATAGTTAGTGATTGTTGATTGATTCAGACGGCTGTGATTTCGTATTTTTGATTGATTCAGACGGTTGTGATTTCGTATTATGATTGATTCAGACGGTTGTTGGTGTTGTGTTGTGATTACTGTTTATTTGTCTGTGATTGTCGGGGTGCGTCCCTGGCTGAGAAGAGTCACTTGCGGGAGTGGCTTCACGCCCTTGATTCGCCTTCTGTGGAACTCGCGGCAGAAGGGATGTGCACATTAATGAACATGGGTTTATCGCTCGATGGAGATGAGCGGGGCTTAAGTGGGAATGGCTGCGGTCCCCCACTGGCGGTGTGGAGTATCTGTTGCGATGGGTACTCTGGCAGGCTTACACACTTTAGTGTGTAGTCAGTTGTGTGGAGATTTGAGATGGAGACTGGGGTTTGTTGAGCTGTTTGTGCTGTTTGTGATATTGTTCCTTTATGGTATTTGTTTTTATGTAATTAGTACTGACCCCGTTTAAATGTTTTAAAAACTGTGGTGATCCATTCGGGGGTGGTGAGCAGTTATTTAGCAGGTTTGGTTGATGCGCATGGGATAGCTGGGTTGAGTCATCACGAGCCGTTTTAGAAGTCTTCCGTTGTGTCGAACGTTGTTCTTTAGCTAGTTGGTTTAACATATGAGAACAGTTGTATTTTCTTTTAACAGTTTTGGAGTTCAATTGTATCACTTAAACCTTGTAATCATTTAAGTACGTTTCGTTATTGTCTATTTGATTATCATTGCCTCGGGTAACCGAGATGGTGGCGTTCTCATACCTTTAGTGGTCCTGGTAAGGCACTTGGAGTATGGGGGTATCACAGCAATTACGTAAATTAATAGGATAAGTGCATCTTCAACCACAAGAAACGGAAAAGAAAACGTAAAGTTTAGAGGTTCAAATCCCCGTCAGTGGGGATCCTTGAAACATTAGGTGATACAAGACTTGCACAATAACTAATGATCTCACTTTCCGTCTGTGCGTCAAGGATCATCAATCGTGTGTACTTTAAAGGTTGTGAAGTTATATCGATAGCCCCTAAACATGGAGCATAACCACAATATTGTATAAAAACCATGTTAATTAGCTCCGGTGAATCCGATTAAATTATCGTAAAGCATTGAGCCAACCAAATTCCTAGGAAGAATGATTTGTTCGGTCTCTCCGAGACCTTTCAACACAGTTGGAGATCCTTCACCACTTACAAACCAACCTACCATACTTGGATAAATACCATTTACGACACATAACAACACATCAAAACATTCGTCATTACTTGTTACCTGACTTGTATTCGAGGTGGCAATCGGGTCTGTCAGGTCGGGTTTGGTTCGGGTCACATCCGATCAGGTCATATCAGGTCAGCATACTCTTTCGATACGGGACGGGACGGGTCGGGTCAAATGATGTATCGGGTCGGGTTTGGGTCCGGTCATTATCGGATCCGGTAACTTAATCATATTATATGGTTATTTTCTGCCTGAAGGACTTTTGACCATAATCCTTGCATTTGCTATAGGAGAGTTGTTAGGAAAAAAAGGCCTCATTTCAGATATTTCAATATGTGGGGTCAGGATCCTCATTTTACAGATATTGTCCAGCATCATTGGGTTAAGAAAATTTCTGGATCATGGATGTATCAAGTGGTTACTAAGCTAAGGAACCTGAAACAACCTTTGAGGGAGCTTAATTGAAACAGGTACTCTGATATAGAGAATGTTGTTGGGATAGCTAAGCATAATCTTGAAGATCTTCAATGTCAGTTGCATAAGCACCCTACTAATAGTAGTCTGATGGATGTTGAATCTGTTGCTGCTGACATGTACAGAGGCCTGATCAAAGCTCATTATAGTTTCCTCAGTCAGAAGTCTAAAGTGGATTGGGTAAGTGAGGGAGATGAAAACTCTAGATATTTTCATAATCAAATTAGAGCTAGACAAATTCACAACAAAATTTTGCAAATTAATGACATGAAGTGTATCTCCCATTCAGCTTCTCCCTGATATATAACAAGCATTCTTATCTTATTATATTGATCTGTTGGGGACCAATGCCTCCACCCTTCCAGTTCACAATTCCACTGTTAGACTAGGACCAGTGATCAATGACGAACTTAAAGAATTACTCCATAAACCTGTAACCAAGGATGAAGTCAAAACAACTATGTTCTGTATCCCTGCCTCAAAATCTCCTGGACCTGATAGCTTCACAAGTCAGTTCTATAGGGATTCTTGGGACATTGTAGGGCATGATGTTACTGGGGCTATTATGGATTTCCTTACTAGTGGAAATATGCTGAAGTAGGTAAACACTACTACATTGACCCTCATTCCCAAAGTTAAAAATCCCACTTCTGTCCTAGAATATAGACCCACAGCATGCTGTAACACTTTATACAGATGCATAGCTAAAATTCTGTGTGCTAGATTAAGTGAGGTTTTGCCTCATATTGTTAATAGGAGTCAAGGGGGTTTTATAAGGGGAAGGAACATTGTGGAGAATGTGTTGATTTGTCAGGAGCTTGTTAGACTCTACAATAGAAAAGTTGCCTCACCTAGATGTCTCATAAAAATTGATCTAAGGAAGGCATATGATACTATTGAGTGGGAATTTATCCATCAAATGCTCACTGCTTTGAAATTCCCTTATGATTTCATTCATCTTATAATGATTTGCATTTCGACTCCTTCCTACACTCTTAATGTCAATGGGAACTCTTTTGGTTTCTTCCACGGCAAAAGAGGCTTAAGACAAGGGGGCCCTTTATCCCCTTTGCTTTTCACTCTTTGTATGGAGTATTTATCAAGGATTTTAACTGTTGTGGCTCAGCAAGAAACCTTTATATTCCATCCTATGTGTGGTAGCCTTAAGCTTAATCATCTCTTGTTTGCGGATGACCACCTTTTGTTTTGCAAAGGCACTGCACTTGTTACTATGTGGTTGCTTAGGGAGTTCTCTACTCTCTCCTATGCCTCGGGTCTGTGTCTAAATTGGGATAAGACTAATATTTATTTCAATGGGGTTAGGAGAGAACTTATTGATGAGATTGTTAGCATTTCTGGGTTCAGAGTGGGATCTTTGCCTTTTAAGTATTTGGGAATCCCTTTTTCTTCCAAAAAGATTTCCAAATTTGATGCTCACAAGCTTATTGAAAGGATTGTGACTAGGGTCAGGTCTTTAGGATCTAGGCAGCTCTCTTATGCAGGAAGATTGGTCCTAGTACAGTCTATGCTAACTACTATGCATTCTTATTAGGCTTCAATCTTCCTTTTACCTTCTGGATTCATGAATAAAGTGGAGGCAATATGTAGGAACTTTCTTTTGGGGGGAGGGGGTAAGGATGATTACCTCAGAGCTCCTAACATATCCCGGGAAAAGTGTTGTACTCCAAAAGAGGAAGGGGGTTTGGGAATTAAGAATGCAAAGCTTTGGAACAAATTTGCTATTGGTAAGTATACAAGCTGGTTAGCAATAAAGAAAGTTCATCTATGGGTAAAATGGGTCAATCATGTGTATATGAAAGGAAGTGACTGGGCTGACTATAAAGCTCCTATAGATTGCAGCTGGTCCTGGAAGAAAATAGTGCAGGCCAAGGACATTTTCAAAGCAGGGTACATTAACAATGTATGGAACAACAATGCCTCAAATTACTCCATTGCATCTGGTTATCAGTGGCTTAGGAATCCTAATGCTAAAGTACCTTGGCAGTTTATAAGTTGGAACTCTCTCAATGTGCCCAGAACTTCTTTTATCTACTGGGCTTCCCTTACAAAAGACTCATTACTCGTGATAGACTGTTTAAAATGGATATTTGCCATGACACCTCTTGTTGTTTGCAAATGCTCCTGAAACCCATGAGCATCTTTTTCAAGGGTGTGATTTCAGTAGGAAATGTATATGTCTGATGAAGCAAAAGATCCAGATCTCCTTTCCTACTGATGACATTATCAAGTTGTTTTCTTCTGGGAGGTGCAAGAGCGTTTTACAGAAATTGATAGCTGGAGCTTGTTATGTTGGACTCATTTATGCTATTTGGATGGCTAGAAATCGTGCAAGGATTCATCATCAGCTGATTCATCCCAAAATCCTTGTGCAGCAAGTATGGAAGGAAGTTAAAGATAGATGGCAAAGACGAAATAGCATTCCCCTCAGGTCTGCTGATGCACAGTGGATGGCTTCTCTGAATTAGAATGTTGCATTACATATAGTTTGATTTGTTCTTAGTTGTGAGCTTTTGTAATTGCGAACTTTGTATGCTCTATTCTTTTGATTAATATATATTTACCCTTCACCAAAAAAAAAAAAAAACTTAATCATATTACTATATTTTTTTACCATAAACCTATTATTTGGTTTAATTACTTCATTACTAAGTCAAACATATTAATCTAAACACAAAATTACTTTCATTTTGATCAAAATTAAACTTAATAATTGTCGGTCATCAATTTAATCGGATCAACATCTGGTCGGGTCTAGATCGGGTTCGGGTCACTAATAATCGGGTCGTGTCGGATTACGGGTCATCATCGGGTCAGATCGCAATATTTTCGGGTCCTGTCGTATTTGCTCGGGTTCGGGTCGGGTCGGACTTACCAGCTCTACTTGTATATGGCGAAGGTGTTCCCACCTCAAGATGAGAAAACATGTCGATTGTCGAACATCACTGAAGCTAAATCGAAGGAAAGAATTTTCCTTCGAAACTGATAAACCATGAGTGGCAGTTGGCACGCCACACATCCAATACAGAGTTCCATTAAACAACACACCCAATACAAGAGTTCCATTAAAATTTTCAGAGATGGACCATGGATATACAATAATACACTTGACTCTTTCACGACAATGATATACGGAGTATGGTTTTTCCACGCTAAAGCATCCTTAAATTAAACGACGTGATATACGGGTGAAAATGTTGGATAGGTCCAGAAATGACGCAGTACTCCTTCCGATTCTCAGGAATGTTCCATCTTCAGTTTATGTCTTGATGAGCATGTTGTTAATAAATCACTCTAATTTATTTGTGAGATTCACCGCCCATCACACAACCGTAATCTTTGTGCAAATGGAGCATTTCCAAAGAATCGAAACTAATATGGACAGGGATAGCCTTAGTGTAGACACCTCATTTCTGCACCTCCCGCAAACCACCCGGTGATGATTGGGCCGCATGTTTGGTACGCGGAACGATTTGTGACAGTTCGTAAGTTTATCGTCAAGTGATCGCTCAAACATTTATGTCTACCTCTTAGTTGTCATCTACGCGCCGATACGGTCGTTTTGACAGTAATTAGAGTACATTTGGAGTCCGGACCTAAAACCGTCTTCATTTTCTGATAACCGCAAAATCCCGAGTCAGAATGTTCTGGAATGTTCCCGATATTTCTATTCCATATTTCACAATATTTTAATCTTTGGTAAAGAATTTCCCGTAATATTCATACAAAATATTAAGGAAAATAAAATTAATCCGTTATTCCATAAACCAAACACGAAAATCTTTCTTCCGCAGGAGGAAACCACTTGGGAACAGACGCAGCAGGTGCTGCGCCTCTTCCAAGAGACGCAGTGCTTGCTGCACCTCTTCCCAGGTCCTTTTCTGCGTATTTTCGTATCTTTTTTATATCTTTTCCGAGATTCACTTCCAAAGTCTCTCCGAAAACCCTATTCCTTCACGTGATTAGTATAAATAGGAGCCTTCGCTCCTCATATTTCTCACGCGAGTGTCCGCCCTTCTCTTCTCCCTTTGCATTCTAAATCCACGTTCTTACTTCTTGGCGCCTACGTGCTTGAACTTTCGACCACGTAAGCTCGGATCCTTCTGAGTACCAGCCTCGTTTTGCATGACCGACCAATTGACCAACTACACATCAATCAACTTAATTAATCTTAATCGTTTTCCTCTTACGAGGGCACTTTCGTTACATTCGAGTCGAGCATCACTAGAACATAAACTTAGTTCATCTCGTTTCGTCAAACATGTAAGTCTGAGGGTGTAAATCTCTCTTTTTATTTATTGTTATTTACTTTTTGTAATCATCATGTAAGATTTATGTCGAAAGTACAATTAAAACCGATTTCTAAAACCATGTTTAAACCATGTTTAAAACCCTTTTTACGAATTATCAGAAGACAGACGTCGAGAAAGGACGCAGCAACTGCTGCGCCTCTTCGAAGGGATGCAACACCTGCTGCGCCTCTTCGTGAGGCTGCCGTAGTTCTTGCTTCCTTTCTTCTTCCTTCGTCTTCTTTTAGTTTCGTTCCTTTTTTTTTCCTTCGTCATTGTTTGTTCATTGTACATAATAATTTAAGCATGTTGTTTTAGCATATTATTAATCGCTGTTAGCATATAATTCATCATTAAATTCCCGACTTAAATCCCAAATAACCAATATTTGCGGGTTTTCGTCATTAAAGTCAAACCGGGTTGTAGAAATTCGATTCATTCATATTAAGTTTCTGGAATTCGACCTTTGGTATATTCCCATCTGTTTGTCTTTCGTTAGTTCATCATTAATCCATCATATTTAACCTAAGTAATTTGTTTAGTTCATCAATTTTCTAATCAATCTTTAATCTTGTATTAATTCGTTTACATTCGTCTCGTCCATGTTTTATCGTTTTTATGACTCATTCACATGTAATTAATGTATTAAATCACTTTCATCCGAGTAAATATCGTAATCAATCATTAAATGCACCCACGAATATTAACGATTTGCAGTTCCGGCTTCACAGCCAGAACTCAGCCTTGGAACAGATGCAGCAACTGCTGCGCCTCATCCAGAGGGCGTAGCTCTGCTGCGCCTGTTCCAGGTTGATTTCTGTCTCTGAATTTTCGTTCTGCCTTGACCTAGTTTAATTAGTTTACGTATTCAATTAAGTGTCATTCGTATTATCATTAATAATCTGTTCATTTATTTATTCTTTCCCAAATTATCCGTTTTAGAGGTATTTTCGACATAAATCGATTAAACCCGATGTAATTATTGTAATTTTCTATTATTGTATTATTTATCGCATTTGTATGATTTATTTACATGCTCTCACATGCAATCAATCTTAAATCCCGATTCGACCCAATTGTATGCTAAATTAATTGTTTACTGACTTAGTTAATTCTCACATGTTAGGATTAAAACTTGGATGTTGCATTGCATGCATATAACCGACAATATATCGAGTATATACAATTTCCCTAATCATTAGTAGAGGCCGCTATCGAGGCGGGCGGGATTAGGTGTTCGATCAAAAGAGCTTCCTAATACGTACCCTCACCCCTTACTCCAGATCTCTGTGAACATCCGTGTTCATTGGCATCCACGAGAGTCATTCTAGACATAGAATGCTAAGGGTAACGATTGCTTAGTGTTCATGTCACTACTTTGTATCTTGACATGACACGAGGTATTCGAACGGTTTCCAATTTTCCACAATAAATTGGTGGCGACTCCACAAATGCAAACGCTTGTTTCCCAAGCACCCCCGTGGCCCGTGTCCACAGTTTAGCGACTCCGCTGGGGAATAATACACTTACGTGTAGCCAAAAGGGTGAAACTTGAACAAGGTTAGGGAATAGTTTGTACAAGACGATTGTCGGTTTTCATAACTCGGTCTTCCTAGATCGTTTCATTCGGCCTTCCTAGGCCCAACCCAACCCATTCGACCAATCCATACCATGGTACTTACTCTTGTTTGTATCAAGGACTTTCACTACTTGAGGAAATGGACTAGGAATCGGCCTTACTCTTGTTAGGTACGAGCCTCTCCACAAACCTCGGGTTTGATTGTTCGGTATGACAACCCACCCTTTAAACCAAAACCCTTCTAAATGCACTCAGCATCCCGTTATAATGCTCGTATGAATGTTTGTACCTTACGTGATCACCATTTCTAAACGAAACCATGACGATTTTTGTAAAACCAAAATCCTCTTAAAACTGTAGATTTCGGCCATGATTAGCGCAAAACCGAGTCGAAACTCTGTCCGTTTGTCAAGTCAAAATTCGGGCCTAAACCCATTTCAAAACCTCACTTCGAGTCCACTCCTACAACTACACTATAGTTGACTCGGACCAACATTTTCTCAAACCTTATCTTTTCTTTAAAAGCTCACTGACACAAGTGGCACACACCCACTTCACAAGTCAAAACATTTCTTTCTTAGTAAGTGTGCTAGAGTGGTCAATCGTGTTTTGATTCGTCGTCGATCTCTTATCCAGTTTCCAAGATGCCTGGAACAAGCGACGTGAACTTTGAGCAACTCCAAAATAGTAATGATCGAATCCTAACCGCGCTAGCTCAAATCCAAGTTTCTCAAGACCAAGTGTATGATCGACTTGACACCATCGAAAACCGAATATATACCGTGGAAACGAAGATCCCTCCTCGGGAAAGTGAAGTCGTTGATGACTTCGTGAATGAGTTCAGGGACGAAAACCCTCCCATAGGTACGACTGCAGCTGAAAAACGACTTCAATATTTGGAAGAACAATTGATGTACCTTAAAGGGGTTGACATTTATAGGGAGAATAATCGCAAGTATGAGGCCGTGAGTTCCAAGTTGCCAACCAACTTCAACATGACGAATATTCCTAAATTCAAGGGTCATGAAAACCCTTTGAACCACATCCGTGCTTTCAAGGATTACATGTCTATCAAAGGCATCAAACCCGAGATGTTATTAAGGATCTTTCCTTCATCTCTTGACACCATCCCAAAGCAATGGTTCTACTCTCTAGAACATAAGAAAATCGCTACTTGAGAAGACGCCGCGATCGATTTTGCTAAGCAATATGCGGATAATGCTGAGATCCAAGTTAACATGCGCACTTTAGAGGTTCTTACCCAAAATGACAAAGAAGGTTTCACCGACTTCCTAAGTAGGTGGAGGAAGACTAGTACCCAACTAGTTGAACGCCCAGATGAGGTTACCCTTGTGGAAAAATTCGTGGACAACCTAAAGCCCATCTATGCCAACCATTTGAGGTACCAAAACATCAAAAGTTTCAAAGACTTAACCATACTAGGAACGAGGATCGAAGATGACATCCGTAAAGGACTCTTGTCCAAAACGGTAGGTCGTGGATATCAAGGCTCAACAAGTCGTTCTTACGGATCCACTAGCAAAACCGACGAAGTCAACCTCCTTGAACCATCCAAGAAGAGTATCCCACCAAGGAAATTTACAAATCTTGGGGACACTTACTCCAATTCTCTAAAAAGGTTAATGAAGCAAGGCAAACTTCAACCCATAGGACCTACACCCGAACCCGAAAGGAAGTCCAAGTTCTGGGACGAGAATTCGTACTGTGAATATCATAGGGGTAATGGACACGACACAGAAAAATGCTACAAATTGAAAAATGTGCTTCAAGACATGATTGAGGATGGTCGACTACCAATACCGCCGGGAGGTAAACCCAACAACACTCAGAATCCTCTTGGAGTTCTAGTGATTACAAGTGTGAATCTACCTTAGATTATTCACATCTCATTTCTCCAGTCGAAAATGAAATCTACGCAATCGAGAATGAAGGGTTCTAGTCTACCATCTCCCCTACCATTTTCGACTTTATCACATGGGCAAGGAGTGTGGATAGGCAAGTCTGGGAATTGGAAAATATGGTGACAACTTTACATGACCCCAACGCAACACCTAAGGAGCATGTACCACTAATCTTCTCTCAAAATGCTACTATGCAAGAAATAGTTGCCGTGGTTGATAAGCTAGTCGACCAAATCACACGACTAGAAGACGAGATCATGAGAATGAGGGAATTAATTACAATCAATGGAGTATGGGCCGATGATGATGAAGACGAGTATCTCATTGAACACTCTCTAGTCAAAGAAATAATCCAAAATGGTGAAGACCAAGATGTAGACCACCTAACTAGTTCGGGGCGTCCATATCAAAGTACTACTCAAAATGGTCGAACTAACGTTGTCACACCAAATGATAACGAAGATGACTCCACTGATCACTTGCTCAAGCAATTACAGAAGACAAAGGCTGATCTTTCAGTCTGGCAACTAGTAGCAAGCTCATTCCCACATCGCCAAGCTTTACTGTAAGCTTTGGCCAAGCTAAGTGTAGCACATAACTCCACACCTGACGAGGTAGCCAACTTGGTCTTCCAAGAGTCACCGAAGTTAAGTAATCCTATTACTTTCTTAGATGAAGATTTGTCACCCTTTGGTGCCAGTCATAACTTAGCTCTTTACATCACTGTCGTCTGCTTGAAGAAGAACGTGCCAATGACCTTGGTAGATGATGGCTCTGCGGTCAACGTCATACCCCTCAAAACAGCATACAAACTAGGCATGAAAGAGTCGGATTGGACCCCTACAAATCAAGATGTTCGCGCATATGATGGTACACGATGAAAGGTAGTAGGACTTGTAAACCTAGCCATAGCCACAAGGCCCATTGAGCGAAAGGTTAATTTTCAAATAGTGGACATCGAAGCTTCCTTCAACATACTTCTGGGAAGACCTTGGATTCACGCTTCTAAAGCGGTAACGTCCACCCTTCATCAAAAGATCAAGATTCCACTAAATGACAAAGTAGTGACGATTACTTCATCACCCATCAAAGCAATAATCGAAAAGAGGTCAAATAATCAAGTCCTTGCAGATCCAGTATATGAGCTTGGGGGCTTCCAAAGCGTAAGCGTCATAGAAAGTGAATTGACACCCTTATGCTACGATCCCTACTCAAACTTGGTGGTCAACCACATACTCAAATCCCAGGGATACTTCCCTGGAATGCCTTTGAACCCTGTCCGAAGAAGCACCTTCGAACCCTACAAAGAAGGCAACTAAAAAAGAATACCACTTGGACTAGGGTACAAACCCACTAAAAAGGAAGTTCTCGAGATGCTCGCTCAAGTTCAAAACCGTAAGCATGTAGGAGTCCAAATGCGACCCTATCTTCCTATTCTAAATGGATACTTCATTAGGGAAGGACATCAAGAACTCTTTCACGGATTTCCCGAACCTTGGCACTATCTCAAAAGGAAGTTAGCCGGAATCGAGATCTTTCACGATTGCTACTTCATCCCTCCAGAAACGGTTCCTACCGTCAAAGCTCGTCAAGCACCTTGCCTAGACGAACAAGCAGTTAGTCTACTATTTGGAGAAGATCGATTTGTTAGAGCCGCGCAGGATGAGATCATTACTATGGTACTTCATGACGATCACTTCAACCCTTCCGCGTTAATCACAGAAACGAAAGCAAACCAGCAGAAAGGATGGAGAAAATCAATCAAGTGGACCAACAATCAAGGAAGACTCTTCAAGCTCACTACTGGAGAATGAGAGATGTTCAAAGGAGAACCAGAAGACGATGAATTCGAGTCTGAGTCGGAGTCGGAGTCAGAGTCGGAGTCTAGAGAAGTCACTAAAGAGTCTCCTCCTGTCGTCATCCCCATTCCCTTTGTTTCTCATAGCTTAGCCTCAAATAGTAACAGTAGTTCGGGAAATGTCCCGACAACTGTCCCTTTGTCGCCACTGACCACAGATCATATGGCTTCTCTGTTTCAACTTTTCTCAAACTTTAATATGAATAAATCAGGTTCTACTTACTCTTTGTGTTATCTTGAGTGAAATTCTGTTTACGATGATACCGAGGATGACCAAGTCCCAGACTCAATTGAGATACCTCCCTACGTAGCCAAAGAAATATTACAAGAAGGGGAAGGGGGACCAGTAATAGAAAACACTGAACCCATCAATGTAGGAACCGAACTAGAACCCCAAGAACTTAGGATAGGGACTACCTTGAGCTCTACCGAAAGGGCCAGTTTCATAGACCTCCTGAACGAATTCAAAGACATCTTCGCTTGGTCCTACAAAGACATGCCAGGGATCGACAAGGATATCGCCGAACATAGAATTCCAATTAAGCCGGGTTTCAAGCCTGTGAAACAGAAGCTTCGTCGAATGAGAACGGAATGGGCTCTCAAGATTATGGAAGAAGTCGATAAGCAATTCAAAGCTGGGTTCATCAAAGTTTCCGAGTACTCTGACTGGGTAGCTAACATAGTACCCGTACCCAAAAAGGATGGGAGAATCCGTGTTTGTGTTGATTTTAGGGACTTAAACAAAGCAAGTCCTAAAGATGACTTCCCTCTACCACATATCGACATATTGGTGGAGAATACCGCAGACCACGCGTTACTATCCTTGATGGATGGGTATGCGGGTTATAACCAAATCAAGATGGCCATAGAAGACATGCATAAGACCGCTTTTGTCACTCAATGGGGAACCTATTGCTATACGGTAATGCCGTTTGGGTTAATCAACGCCGGAGCTACATATCAACGCACCGAAACTACACTCTTATATGACATGATGCATAAAGAAGTTGAGGTATACGTAGACGACATGATTGTCAAGTCCAAGGAAAGAGAGGGACATATTGCGAACCTTCGCAAATTCTTCTTAAGGCTACGAAAGTACAACATGAGGCTCAATCCTCAGAAATGCACATTTGGAGTGACATCTGGCAAACTCCTGGGATACGTCGTTAGCCAACGAGGTATAGAAATAGACCCTTCCAAGATCAAAGCCCTGATCGAAATGCCACAACCTCAAACAGAAAAAGAAGTCAGAGGATTCCTAGGAAAAGTGCAATATATAAGTCGATTCATATCGAAACTTACCATGATTTGTGAGCCTATCTTCAAGAAGCTCAAGAAAACGGACCACACCATGTGGGATAATGACTGTCAAAAGGCATTTGACCGAATCAAGGAGATATTAGCTAAACCACCAGTGCTCATGCCACCTCAACGAGATCAACCTCTTGGTTTATATCTCACAGTAACCGAAACAGCCATGGGCACTATGCTAGCTCAAACTGTAGGAAATGAAGAAAGGGCTATCTACTACCTTAGTAAAAAGTTCTTGGAGTACGAGTGCAAATACTCACAACTCGAAAAGACATACCTCGCTCTTGTGTGGGCGACGAAGAAGCTACGTCATTACATGCTTAGCTACTTCGTCAAAATATATTCCAAAATGGATCCTGTCAAATACCTCTTCGAGAAACCTGTCCTCAACGGACGCATAGCAAGATGGACTTTGATGCTCTCAGAGTTCGACCTCAAATACGTGCCACTGAAAGTTATAAAAGGGCGCGCCGTTGCCGAATTCTTCGCAGAAAATCCCATCGACGATGCACAAACAATAGATACTTGGTCGTTTCCAGACGAGGATATACTCCAAACCGATATAGACTCCTGGGATCTTTACTTTAATGGAGCATCAAACCTAAGAGGATTTGGAATAGGGGTGTTGCTCATTTCTCCTGAAGGCGAGCATACACCAATCTCTGTCAAACTCGACTTTGAGGTGACAAATAACGCTGCAGAATACGAAGCTTGTCTCATTGGGCTACAAGTGACAGTGAGCTTAGGCATTAAAAATCTTCGAGTGCATGGGGATTCATCCCTGATCATCAATCAAGTTACAAGATCTTGGAAAATCCGAAGCGAAAGCCTAGCACCTTATCAAGCCAGGATAGACCAAGTTGCCCAATTCTTTGATCACGTGACCTATCTACACCTACCTCGGGAAGAAAATCAATTTGCAGATGCTCTTGCAAAACTCGCATATTTGATTAATATGCCAGATAACATGGTGGAAATGCCTTTATGCATCGAACGACGGTCAGAGCCGGCTTATGTCCATCAAATCACTGACGAAGAGGAAATCGCACAGGAACCCTGGTTCCAAGCAATCCTAAATTTCAAGCTTAACGGTATCTATCCACCAGATATGGACAAAAGGGGACAACATGCTATATGCCTACTAGCTTCCCAATACATTCTCATGCAAGGAGAGTTATACAAAAGAACACCTCTTGGTGTAATCCTACGTTGCCTTGATCATTCACAGGCACGGAAAGTGATGGAAGAAGTTCACGATGGAGAATGCAGTCCTCATATGAGTGGGCCCATGATGGTAAAGAAAATCACACGCTTGGGGTACTATTGGACCACAATGGAATCCGATTGCATCAAATATGTAAGACATTGCCATAACTGCCAAATCTTTAGGAACGTAAAACATGTCCCTCCTTCATTGCTCTATACGATGACATCTCTTTGGCCATTTTCTGCCTGGGGAATTGACATAATCGGGAAGATAACCCCAGCCGGAACAGGAGGTCAATGTTTCTGTAAGAAATCTATATTTCATTATACAACATATTCATATATGTTTTAATTAATTTAGTCATAAAATTAATTTCTAATCTTATGCATGCAAACTAAAATAAAAAGAGATAAGAAAATCAATTTCTCACCATTAAAATTTCGGTCAAATGGGCACCAACAAGATCTCCTTCTTGTTAGTTCTTGAGCTTTCCAATATTGGATGAACATTCATGACTTCAAAATAGAAGCCTTCCAATTAGTAGCACCCAAGACTATCCCTTAATCCCACAAACTAACATGTACTAGATGTTTGTAATGTAGTTTATCTTAAAATCGATTACTAATACTCATATAATACTTCTAGTATTATTAGTGTTTGATTTATACAAATTTGATTCACAAAAATGAATTTTATGAAGAACAAGAGAGAGAAGTTTTTGTTTTTCTTAAAACATAAGAGAATGATGAATTTTTTAGAGAAAAACTCTCTATAATGCCCACCCAAAATCGGTTGGTATATGCTCATTATAGACCATTTTTCTTTCTCTTTTTGTCTTCACAAGACAAAAGTGTAAGTCTTTTTGCATAGTCAAGTCACTATCAATTGTCATAGACAAATGAACAACACAAATGGAAAAAGACAAAACTTTTCACAAGTCCACCAAAATTTCGGTTTACATGTTGTAATATGGAGTCCATTTTATTTTTGTCAATTGTACAATTGTATGTCTTGTGACATGTGACATGTCTTATGTCATGTTTTAATTTAAAATGCATATTTAACAAATTAAATATCATTTACAAATTAAATAAATCATATTTAACAAATTGACTAGTAATTTAAAATTACTTTCTCATAAAATGGTCATTTAATTACTAGTTAGTATAATTCACAATATCTTGTAATTATAACTAACTTATCATTCTCATCTCGCGTGTTTCGCAAACACCGATTAATTTTAGTAACATAAATTCTTAAATTACTAAATAAAATCTCATTTAATCACATTATAATAAGATGTCATTATCTTTCTTATGATAATAATTTGTTCAATTTTAAGAAATTAATCAATATGTATCGGCATACAATTAATTAACCTTTTCAATTAAGGGAATCATGCTTTAGGTGTGACCTCAAGGGATCAACTGATCACCACCGTCGCACGACAGTAATGTCAAACTCAAGCCAGCCAATCATTACCGATATGTGTGGACCAGTTGACTATATATGTAATGTGTAACACCCCCTCATACCAAGGTACCTTACCAGGACTACCTAAGCATGAAAGGCTGTTACCATCTCGGTTGCCCGAGGTTAGTATAGATCAAAAGCGTCCGTCCCAAACACATTTATTAGAATCTTGTAAAGTATTAATGTTTACAACAATCCAAACCCAAACCAAAACCAATACGGTGAATACAAGCGAGGACAATTACAAAATCATAGCTAGGACTCGTGATTGTGATACTACAACTGGTGATGACGACTTCCCATGATCGCCCAAGCTCATCAAATGCAATACTGTCAAGTCCGCTCACCATCCCCGAATGGATCACCGCGGGTTTTACAAAACAACAACAACGGGTCGGTACCACTCAATCAATATAAGACAAAGCAAACAATACAACCGGTGATCATCGATCTCACTCGAATCGACTACACACCGAAGTGTGTAGCCCCGCAGACATTACCCATCGCAACGGGTAATCCTCGCCGCCGATGGGTGACCGCAGCCCATCCCCACCTAGTCCAGCTCATCAACGAGCGACTAACAATCCCTGTCCCTTAATGTGCACATCCCCTCCCGTGGCGGGTTCCACGGAGGGCGAACTAGGGTGTGAAGCCACTCCCGCAAGTGACTCCACCACAATCACACAAACCACAGCATCACAGCTGTCCCAACATCACAACCGTCACCACACAATCACATCACCACCATCACCACAACACCCATAATCCGATGATCAGCAGATAACAACAATTACCACACAAGCACAGTCTTAAATCAATTAACAGTAACTGAGTAGGGAAACCCTACCTTTTCGCAATCCGCTTACGCTGCAATCAACCATACAAATGCATAACAAATATCACATCGTCACCTACAACAATAATCACATAATACAATTACACATTGCACAATCCCATTTTCCCCAATTCCATATATACAGAAACCCCAAAAGAATACAAATGACATGGAAGTGAAACTTACCAACAGTAGAATAAAAGATGAGAGATTATACGCCAGGACCACGACGATTACACACACAACGAGATTAAAGGATGATTAGGGAGTGATTAGAGAGTGATCGTCAAATGATTAGGGTTGGAAATGATGTTTTAGAAACTGACATCGAATATAAAATAACCCTAAACATTCCCTAATCAAAACGATAAAATAACACTCGCCAGACCGGATACTCGGTCGAGTAAAGCTATACTCGGCCGAGTATCCTCTACTCGGTCGAGTGCTATCTATACTCGGCCGAGTATCCCTCGGCAGACCCAAAACAGACTCCACAATTAACACTACTCGGCCGAGTAGACTCTACTCGGTCGAGTATTCAACTTAACAAAATCTGTAGTGTTACAATCTTCCCCCCTTAAAAAGAACTTCGTCCCCGAAGTTCAACCCATACATAAAACGAACATACTAACTCGGTCAAGACACAACAATGCTACTAAGAACTCAAAACAAAGCCCCAGCCTATAAAACATGAAACCATGAACTCTTAACACCAACTCCACCAACTATTCCTACCTCCACACATTGTTCACGATATCGTGTCAACTACTACCTCCACACATTGCTCACGATATCGTGTCAACTACATTATAACTCTCTCGACACTAACTCCATACACTACCAACACCAACGCTGCTAGCTCTACTAACATATCATCCACTAGAAAATCCAATATCAAGATACTCATAACACCAAACGGAATGTTACATTCTACCACCCTTAAAAGGAACTTCGTCCTCGAAGTTTACTCACACTCATAACATCATCATCCAACTGTCAACACCATCGAAATATTCTCACACTCCTAAGCTTCACACTACTACAAGCACGGCCATGCCTTTTTAACAAATCAATCACAACAAAGATCCATCCTTTATGCTACACCAACACTCTACTTCCAAATATACTACGACATGCACAACCCTCAAACGCTCCTTGCCGCATTCTACTCCTCTTAAAACATATGTTACGTCCTCGTAACTCACTAATACTAGATCCTCAGCTATATCCTCTCATTATCTTCATCACCACCACATATCAAAGATAACCTCCTATACCCTCACACCTATAACCATTCCTATTTCCAAGGCTCTCTTACTTAAACAGTTCTCATACCTCAACTCATTCTGCACTCCATCTAGCCAATACCACAAAATCCTGATCATAACAAACACTCTAACTCTTCCACATTACCGCAACACGACATACCTCTCTATATAAACTATATAAAACTCTTATCGCCACAAGCATAACTCACGATCCACACTTGTTACGTACACTCACACTAGATCCTCAAGTTCCTTTCTTTCATTACCGCAAGACTCATACATAACTTAACACGACACTAATTACCCAACACCCTACACTCACTGTCTCAACAAAGGATTATGAACCACCTGCATATATCAGATCATTACCACACATGTTCTACGAATCACTTGCTATTACCATTTCTACCAAAGCCTCATCTGGAACAAGATCAAAATTACTGTAACAACCTATCACAACTGTGTTTCATCAACAGAATATCGCTATACCATGACAACAACGAAAACATATACAACTCTCTTTCATATCATCCTCTACCCTCATTCCCAAACCGAAATCGGTAAGAAAAAAGAACAAACAAAACAACAAAGATATACATGTCTAACCGAAACTCACAAGAAACAACAAAGAACAAAACAACGATTCGTGCATAATCGGTCAGACTTTGAAACTCAAATCGTAACCACCCCGTATACTCCACCACAACCGGTGACGGCATCGCAACACCGCCACCAACAGCCGCACCACAGCGCAAAAATGCCCGCATCACAACACGAAATACCGTGCCCGGATTACCACCCGAGGCACCACAACCACACCGATAGACACCACAACATACACAATCCCATAAACACTGACTCAATATAACATCTCAGACAAGAAAAACTTACTCAAAACTGCTTTACCAGATCACAACACCATATATCATACGGAATAAATAGACAAGAATCTCATGCATACCATCCATACTTTTTCATGGAATAAACATATATCATGAATACACATGCAAGTATAACCAGTCTTGTCAGACCACCCAAACTATCACTTTTGGTCATCATTCCATTAAGTTACCGTATCCAACATATGTTACAGAACATTCAGATAACAACATTATAACTATCACACCATACCGCTTCTCGTGAGGTCACAACCTCACACAAACATTTATATAGACCCATAATCACATCTAACTAGTCAATCCTGATCACGTAAGTTACCGCCTGTTAAAAGTTACCTCTCACCCGAGCTCAACTCGTACACCCCTCATAACATATTCTCCCATTCGCATAACCATCGCCCCCTGCCAAATGTAACCATACCATTAATACTCAACTACTAACAACCGTCTTATATAACCACATCTTATACTCTCTCACAACCATACATATCTATCTGGTCTCTACAAAATCAACCTCATTAGAACAACTAGCTTCCCTAAAGTAACATCATCCTCAACCACTAGTGACAATACTATGGCACCAACATCCTTCATGTGACTACTCTCTTACTATCACTTCTTAATATCACAATCCGTTTTCTCTCTTTGGTTATCATCCCAAATAACGAACATCCAATCCATCAACAAAATTACCTCAACGTTCTTCCCAATACTATTCTTAATTGTCATATTACCCGATTCCCCACCAAGATTTCATATCGTGCAAATTCTCTACCCAACTTTTACTTTACTTAGTTCCTCGAAACTCCTGACTAATCATGTTGTTCTGAAACTCCTATATAACCATTAACTCAAATCCTCATGCTAGTATCATACATCTCGACGATTCCTTACTTTATATCACATAACTCCGGTGAACCTTTTCTTAGTTTTACTCCCCTCATTCTTTTCTTTTTACACTCGACAAAAGCAATTAACCACTCAACTCCTTATTACTTCTTACCTAACTCTTAAGTAATTTGTTTATTTCTCCCATAACTCCACAACTCTAATTTCATTAATTCATATCAATATCTTATCATTCTTTTTATCATTTATCCTCTCTCATCTTGCTTCACACTCACCCTTGTCACATCAAGTCTACACACTAATGGTTACTCTTCCATTAGTCGTATCTCCCTTTCGTATCTCTAGGAAACCAAAAATTTATCTCATACCGTTAATTTTCCAAAGAATTACACACTAGGCTCACCCCTTGATATTCCAACTTCTCAAACTTAGCCACTATCTACAAATCCACATCGCGACATAACTACCTTTAAGTTCACTATATACCTCTCTTTCCTATATTCTTACAACAACCTTCCATTACATATATCCTTAAGCAACTCTATCCTAGCTGTCTTCCTCCCTAAATTCTTACACATCCAAATATGCCACTATTAGTATCCCTTTTCTCAATCTTTCATTCTCATGCTTCTTTACACTTACATCACCCTTGCCCGTATACACTTACTTTTATACTACTCAACACACGGCTATATTACTTATCATATCTCACAAAACATGCTCTTTACCCCGATTAGCTCATCATTCTTCCCTTTTATTTTTCCACTATCCTTCACAACCACATTAACACATGTCTTCCTTACCCAACACATGTCCCTCATAAGCCGGCATTCTCCCTATCATAGCAATTGGTAACTTACGTATCAAGACCGTCTCACATATAAAATAATGCGTTAATACTCAAAACATACATGTGTAGATACCCTACGACTCAAAACAATGTAAAAACATAGCCACCGGCTCAAAACAAAAGTAAGAACATAGCCACCGACTCAAAGTGGCCGCCCAATGAGGTACTCGGTCGAGTACATAACATACTAGGTCGAGTACAAGGTACTCGGTCGAGTAACTATATTACTCGGTCGAGTTTTCGACTCCAGAAGCAAACTCAATTGTCGCAGAAGGATTACTCGGTCGAGTATTGGAAATACTCGGCCGAGTAGACCTTACTCGGTCGAGTATGAGACTACTCGGCCGAGTTCAGGACTCCAGACGCTAAACAGTATTATCACAGAGATATTACTCGGCCGAATATGGAATACTCGGTCGAGTATAAAAGACACTCGGCCGAGTAGGGACTACTCGGTCGAGTATCGGCGCAGTTCTCAGCACCGTCCAGTTTTCGTAAAACAGTCATATCTCACTCGTTACTTGGTCAATTTGGGCGTGTGACCTATCGTTAGAATCGTAAGAGGACAAGCTATCACCTCCAATTGGAATCACAGCAATATCATTTCTAGAACTCGACTTATGACAGTTTTAAGACAACCCTTCCAAAATCGGTTTGTATACAAATCAAAATTTCTTAACAAAACAACTTAAACATGCATAAAGCAAACAATAACAACTCAATACTTCTAAAAACCAGTACATAGGTGAAATTTCATCATACTCACATTAGAATTAAACACGACATTCACATATGTAGACGTATGACCCTAATCACATGCTTCTACCAACAATCAAGCATTGACATCATTATGTTCATATGCACATGTACCCCTACCATACTTCATGCTCAACATTGCATTAAACAGGTAACATGATCATATTCTTCATGCTCAATATCAATCAAGTACGAATTCACACTTCACCCTTCATATTTTACCATGTTTCAACACTTAACATGCCCACATATTCATTGCTCAAAAGTTTAACAACAAATAAACCTCGATGCATCTTTCAACACCCATCACATTCCACTTCTTTCATCATTTTATCCAACCATGCACAAGATCCAAACTATAGGTATCAACATACATGACTCAACATACAACAATTTCCCCCCATGTGACCGGCTTGAGATCGTAAGGGCCTTAATGCGACTTCGGGACGTCTCCCAAGTCTTTGCGGCAGCTCCAAACAACTCTCCCCGGGTTCATTTTATTTAGACTCCCTAAGTTCATTGGGTTCATTTGTTTTAGGTGCCGGAATCGTCGGCTCTGATACCACTTTGTAACACCCCCTCATACCAAGGTACCTTACCAGGACTACCTAAGCATGAAAGGCTGTTACCATCTCGGTTGCCCGAGGTTAGTATAGATCAAAAGCGTCCGTCCCAAACACATTTATTAGAAGTACTGTAAAGTATTAATGTTTACAACAATCCAAACCCAAACCAAAACCAATACGGTGAATACAACTGAGGACAATTACAAAATCATAGCTAGGACTCGTGACTGTGATACTACAACCGGTGATGACGACTTCCCATGACCGCCAAGCTCATCAAATGCAATACTGTCAAGTCTGCTCACCATCCCCGAATGGATCACCGCAGGTTTTACAAAACAACAACAACGGGGTCAGTACCACTCAATCAATATAAGACAGCAAACAATACAACCAGCTGATCATCGATCTCACTCAGTAACCGACTACACACCGAAGTGTGTAGCCCTGCCAGATTACCCATCGCAACAGGTAATCCTCGCCGCCAGTGGGTGACCGCAGCCCATCCCCACCTAGTCCAGCTCATCAACGAGCGACTAACAATCCCTGTCCCTTAATGTGCACATCCCCTCCCGTGGCGGGTTCCACGGAGGGCGAACTAGGGTGTGAAGCCACTCCCGCAAGTGACTCCACCACAATCACACAAACCACAGCATCACAGCTGTCCCAACATCACAACCGTCACCACACAATCACATCACCACCATCACCACAACACCCATAATCCGATGATCAGCAGATAACAACAATTACCACACAAGCACAGTCTTAAATCAATTAACAGTAACTGAGTAGGGAAACCCTACCTTTTCGCAATCCGCTTACGCTGCAATCAACCATACAAATGCATAACAAATATCACATCGTCACCTACAACAATAATCACATAATACAATTACACATTGCACAATCCCATTTTCCCCAATTCCATATATACAGAAACCCCAAAAGAATACAAATGACATGGAAGTGAAACTTACCAACAAAAGAGAATAAAAGATGAGAGATTATACGCCAGGACCACGACGATTACACACACAACGAGATTAAAGGATGATTAGGGAGTGATTAGAGAGTGATCGTCAAATGATTAGGGTTGGAAATGATGTTTTAGAAACTGACATCGAATATAAAATAACCCTAAACATTCCCTAATCAAAACGATAAAATAACACTCGCCAGACCGGATACTCGGTCGAGTAAAGCTATACTCGGCCGAGTATCCTCTACTCGGTCGAGTGCTATCTATACTCGGCCGAGTATCCCTCGGCAGACCCAAAACAGACTCCACAATTAACACTACTCGGCCGAGTAGACTCTACTCGGTCGAGTATTCAACTTAACAAAATCTGTAGTGTTACATAATGTATCATCCCTTTCGTATTCTTGGTATGAAATTTAAATATGTGATCAATATGATCAACAATTGTGATCGCATTATTGTCGGGGACACTTACTCCAACAATCTCCCACTTGTCCTCGACAAGTGTGCGTCACCAATTCTCTTGTCCTATTACTATCTCCCACTCAATGCAAGGTGTCTTTCGGGTCGTACTTGCAAGTGATCATATCGAGAGTGGTTTCCTCGATCTGGAGAATAACTGATTGACCGGAGTTATCTACCATAGATACCATCCGAGCGTGGCCACGCATTTCCAGTTCATTACTCCTCGAGTGGCCCTGAGTTATTGTTTTAACCCTGACAAAGGGTGGACAATTCTTATCGCACTTATTCCCTTCGACTAGCCACAACCATCATAACCCAAAATATGCCCATTTGACCCCATTTACGAAGGTCGTAGTAACACAAATCAAAGTTAATCTGAAACTGTGCCATCGTAGGCGAACAGTCTTTAGTCAAAAGAATCGACTCATTAGAATACTATAGTAGCTCTCGCCATGACCAGGCTATATAAATTTTCCAGAACTCTATAAGCGGTCACTGCCCGACAAAGTGTTCCTAACAGTCTGCCTATGTGATCGACTAGTCATCTCACATGACTCTATGGCACTTGAACTTGCCATCAATCGCATCACACTCTAGTCACTTCGAGACGTCACCTCATACAAGTGACTATGGGCGAATACCATGTTAATCCGGGTTCACTTTAACGGGGTTCAATATTGTCTCTACAACCCGTTTGGATGTAACAAAGTACAAAAGGAGTTTTTAAAGTAAAAACTCGAACGACAAATGTGATTATCACATATGAATAGTCAATGCCTGATTACTATTTCATGTTCTATAATCTAATTTGATCTTGTATGTAGTTGTTCATTTCAATTCAATTGAAATGACATGACTCATCATGTATAGCCTATGAGAAGGCTTTGGTTAGTAGGTTTTATCAACTTCTTGTACCTTACTCAACCTTACTACATACTCGTTTTCCTTTGTAATGTATTCATTTGCATTACAAAACTTTCTGAGTACGTGTCGAGATCCAATCAAGACATAGGCCCTCTAGCTTTAGAATATCTCCCACTATTCATAGTGTGCGGGACCCATCCCTCTTGCACATCCCATGATTGCAAGTGTACTCAATTTCCGTTGTAAATATTTCTCATTGTTCTTTATTGCCTAGAACGATTCTAGAAAATCTATTTCTTAAATAACATAGCCACAATGGTATCTTAACCATCCTAATGTGTTTTGATTATGGTTTTGTCGGAAACCATGCGCAATCTCAATTGTCAATTGTCACTTGTGTAACACCCTTACACAAAATTGCATCATAAACACTTTGCTTTACTTCCTTAACGCTTCTGCAAGCACTTAAGAATAATCTTTATGGCTTACTTGTTAAAGATTACTTAAATTCGATTTTGAAACAATTCATCATACTCAAAGTATATGAAGTGTTATACATCATTTCCTATTTAATTGATTCGGCAGCGGAAGCAAATGGAATCAATCAAATATGTTCAATTTTATTGAACTAGTCATGAATCTTATCAACATGAGACTTCTTATTTGACGCTAATATCATGTAGATTTATCTTCATAAATCCGGATATTAAAGATGTATTATAATACTCCAAAAGTCTTAAATCATTCTCAATGATCAATATGTCATCCACATATAAGACTAATTAAAATTTCCGTAACTCCCACTAAACTTCATGTATAAACACAACTTCTCGACTTATCGAGAAAAGTTTTATAACATGATCAAAAACATTGATTCCAACTCATTGATGTCCTACTTAAGATTCTCTCTTAAGTTTCACATTATTTTAGGATTGCAAAAATCTACAAAACTCAAGACATGTATTGAATACATTCCTTCTAATTGAAAAAGTGGGTTTTAGATTCACTCGCTATGTATTTCATAATAATGAAACACAATCCCTAAGAAGATCCAAATAGACTTAAGCATTTCAACTAGTGCAAAACTCTTTGCCACCAATCTTGCTTTGAAATCTCTCTTTATTAGTGAAAAACCCTTTGTCACTAATCAAGCCTTTTTATTTCGGATTTTTATGGCTCTAAGCCTTGTATTGAGTTGTGACTTTAAACACTCTCATGTAAGTCATATGTTTATTACTTTCTAGAAGTAATCAACTTGAATCAAACGATTTCTTTTGTAAGTTATAAGCTCTTTACTTTCTTAAAAGTAGCATGAATTCATCATCTTCAACAAGTGACGAATTTAACCTCCTAGGTTTTAAAGAAACAACATCTTACACAAAACGTCTCATGTAGTCAAGAAAGACCAGTTTCTTGCGACATAACATTCTCTGTGGCATTCTTTGTGGCCCTTGAATAATTTCTCCCACTCTGTCTTCTAGAAATAAACTTGTATTTTAGAAAGACAGCTTTACGAGCCGCAAACCCGTCGTACTCGTGATAATTGAAAGGGAAAAATGAGCATTTGTTTCTTGTGCAAACTTACAAATATGGTAATTTACCATTTCATATCTCATATGATTCGTTTTAGATTTAGTGGAAAAATAATTTAGACAAAATGATAAAATCCCCAAAAGGATCAAGTAACTCAAAGTAACTTGATTGAAGTCCAAACCATATCGAATAGCGCTTGAATTCTTATCCAACCACACATTATTCCATAATGCGTGCTTAGAGAGATTAACTTGTGATACTATATCACTTTTCCTATGGCTTATATCAAAGTCTTCACTTTGATAATCCCATCACGATTAAATCGTGATATCTTGAAGTTTTGAACTTCTTCAAAGACTTCTCTATTTACCTTATTAAATGAACACATTAGTGTCAACCTAAATCGTTGGTAAAAGAAAATGATCAACCTATTTTGGATCAATGATTTACAACCTCGATCTCCTTTTCAACCAAAAGGCACGAGACATCTTGCTTTGAATACAAGATACGTATATACCATTAACAATCTAATGGTTTCAAGAGTACTCGATAACCCTTTGCGTTTATCATTCCAGAATTTAAGGTTTAATTTTAGGTTACCAATTTGAGTCTTACATCATCTACATGATGTGTCATTCTAGTTTGGTTTAGAATATAATCACCTTGATAATGGGCTAGCCACACATCAAATTATGGTGTATAGGGTCACAAAAGTGAAACCTCTTTTGTATCTTAACAAGTTTATATTCTTATTTAGATTTTATGCACTTAATAGTCACAATTAAGTACAACTTTAAATCCAAAAACTAGATTGAGTACACAATTACTCTATCTCTCGACATTATTGTTGCTAGTCGTCATATTCTAATCATCTTATGTGTCGAATACAATGATGAAAACCTCCACTAGTTTCTAATATTGACGAAGTAGTATTAGCAAAAATTATGTTTAATCAAATAAACATTTAAAGAAGAAGGTCCCATTAGATATCCCACAACTAACTTGTTGATTCTTCAATAATTTGGGGTAGTTTCCTTTCTAGTGTCCAACATTTAAGACAGTGGAATCTTTATCGGTCGGGATTGATAGGTTCAGTATCGCTATTCTCAACAACTTTACTTTTAACATTACCTTGTATCAATTCCATTATAATCTTTACTTCTTGAACCTCGTCCTTTTCTTAACGGTTTAAGAGAATGCTCCCACTTATTTCAATGAGTCTTTGCTTAGAGAAGCAAAATTGAATTCATGAAGATTACTCTTCATTTGTTCGTTTTAGTCTTAAAACTTTCATTGAAGTGGTTGCGTTATTTTGGTCAATTACAAATTCTGACAAATCTATTTACCAAAACAATTTATCGCTTCAAGGTACTTAATTCAATTAAATATATGAATAACAATCCATTGTAAGTAGATGTGTTAGTCAAGAATCAAAAACCTGTTTGATAATGAATAACTTTAATCTATACTCTTTACAAGAGATCCTTAGCAATGGTTCATTTGAGGTTTTAGAAGCAAAATTCATATTTGTCTTTAGTTACGATGTTTTAATGGAGATTTGAATCAAAAATCGAAATGATATCGTATATGAATTGTGGTAAAGAAATAGAACAATATGATAACGGAATAATGAAAAAAAAAAAACAAAACATTCATCGTTATAAAAATACTTGTAAATAACAAGTAAAGCATTTACATAGTGACCTCTATCCAACTATGATAAATGATTCCAAGATCCAAATTCATATTAACTTGGGCACGGTGTGGCCGATGAAACCCTTATCAATATAAATCGGTGGATTAACTCTTTAATCGATTCTACTTTTAGAACTCTTGGTCGATAAAATTACATTAACATTTATCTTTAGCCCAAAACACATCCGACAAGGGCACGGTGTGGCCGATGAAACCCTTATCGAAAAACTTTTGTTGAGTTCAATCCAAATTTCGAATAAATGTGTCCATGATCCAAACCCACATTAACTTGGGCACGGTGTGGCCGATGAAACCCTTATCAATATGAATTCGGTGGATAGACATTTATCACCCACTTCCCCTACGTAACAAGGTTTGTACCCCGGTGTGGCCGAGTGCACTCCCTCACGAAATAGGTTTTCAAGGTTTCTACTTTTTGGTAAGGCTATGTCTCAATTGATTATTTTAGCGAGAGGTCATGTCAATTTATTATCTATCACGTTTTAAGTGAACTAAAGCGGTGAACTACGATAATTATAATTGACACGGTCGATATACTCGATTAAAAGATGATACATGTTTTAGTTATGGCGATTTAGCGATGCATGCGACATATAAATAAAATGCAAAGCATAAATTTAAATCCTAGTATGGCCTTCCTAAAATAGAAAATCTAATTAAATATTACATATTCAGAAACCAACTCCATTGGTCCCTTGAACTTCGGTTATGGCACGCATCTCGAGGTAACACCGTCTTTATGTATCGCCTTCTTGAGTGACACCGTCTTCAAGGTACTCCGAAATAATTAAATTACATAACAAATTACATAATTTCCTATTATACATTTGTAATTAAAATAAAATAAATCTATTAAATTACAAAACGGTGATACGAGATCACAATAAATTACAACCGAATCGATATTCCCATACATTCCGGGTAATACCAATTAAAAACTAAGGCCATACTAAGTAAAATTACATAATTCAAAAATTACATAAAATAAAATTATGACAATCATAAATAAAATGCAGCATTATAATATATATGAACATGCCCAATTTTATGCTAAATCGCCTTTAAGGAGCCAATATCGTATATTAAACGGTTTATACGGATTTGCGTGATTTAACATTTTAAAAATCACAGTAAATTACATAAATTCATATTTATGCATAAGTTAATTACCCTAACCTTTTAGGACTCAAAATTAGTCTCCACTAACTATTTGACTATAATTAACTCATATTTCTTAAAATTGTTCATTAATGGACCTAAAATTACAATAAAATGCTTATAAACTTCAAATAAATCACAAAAATTTCAAATAAATTCAAACTTTGATATTTAAACTCATGAACATTCTGGAAAAATTACCATGCGACTCATAATATTCAAAAACTTAGATTAAAAATTTCGAAATTCATCGGGAAACACAATGTTGCGGTTTATCGGATTTATCAATTAAAATCATAAAAACATGCGAAAAAATATATTTATCAACTTTTCAATTTTAGATCTGAAAAAGATAATAAAATGCAACATGTGACATTTTTCCCTAGTCATGAAGTATGTTTTAGCAATTTTTTACTAATTAAGTCACTATTTATGCTATTTTTCATCAAAAATTCATAAATCATGCATGAAGACTTCAGTATAGCCTATTATTTTACACACATCTTGTAAAATTGCATGTGACAACATACTAAATTGCTATGACCAGATTCGAAATATTTCTCATATTAACCTATTTTTCATTTAAATTCGAAGTTTATCATGAAAAATCCATATTTCTAGCATAAAAACTCAAAAAATTATAAAAATCTCTGTAATACCCCGTATTTTATATAATCAATTAAACGGATATTATTATATATTAATTATTATACATTTTATATTACTAATTATGTCGGGTTAATGGTGAGTCGATAATTACGTTAAGCTATCGTAAGTTAATTAAGACGGGTTTATAAGGAATGCGAAATGTGAGCTAACCCATTTGAGCTGGCCCAATAACATATTCAGCCCATTTAACCCTTAACCCTAAACCCTAACCCTAATAGTACCCTAACCCTACAAACCCTACTCCCTCAACCCGCCTCCCTCAATTCATACTCCCTCAACCCGCCTCCCTCTTTTCTTCAACACCAATCTCAGCCTTTCATGCATAGAGAGAGAGAGAGAGAGAGAGAGAGAGAGAGAGAGAGAGAGAATGGCCGTGGGTGTTGACGGCACAGCAAGGAAGAGCTAGGGACGATTGTCGACGGCCGTGGGTGGCCCTGGTGGCTGTTGTGGTGGCGGAAAGGTAAGCATTCAACCCCCTCCTCTGTTTTTCGCATTGATGTCGGGTTGTTGGTTGTTGTTTCGTGTCTTATAGAGGTGGTTATGGTGGTTGTTGACAGGGTATATGAGTAGTGTGGTGTGAGACGAGTGACTTGGTGGTTGTTGGGGTGGTTTTAGGTGGTGGTATTGGCAGGGAGAGGCGGCAGCGACAGGGGGGAACAAACGGGTTTAAGATTCGAGTTTTCAGGTGAGTTAGAGGGTTAGGATTGGGGTGGCGCCACCGTGGACTCGGGGGAGGTCGAAACGACGGTGCCATGTCGTCTGGGTTCGTGGGCTGACGGCGAGCAGGATAGTGGTGAGTTGACAGGTAATAGGTGTTGGCTGCGGTGGTGGTAAGGAGAGAACAGAGGGTGTTTGGTGAGGCACGGTGGCGAACCAGGCCTTATGGCAGCCCTGGTTCGACTCGCCGGCGGCAGTCGACCAGGCTGGTGGTGGTTGTTGGTGGTGGGGTCGAAGTGGGGAGCACGGCTGGTGGTTGTCACGGTGGTTCAGGCGGCGCGTGAGGAGTGCGGGCGAGAGTGAAGGCGTGGGTGGTAAGAGTCGGGTTATTCGAATTGTTTTGAAACGGGTTTTCATAGTTTAATCGTTATAATTCGTTAATTGGTCGGATTCTTAATTAATTAATTTAATTCCCGAGTTATTTAAAATGTTTAGAGACGGTTTTGAGTCGGGATTGTTAGAGTTGTTCAAATGCTTGATTCGTTTCATCGTATAATTCGTTTAATCCTCTAATTATCGTTTTGGTCTAAGTTCCGGGTTATTTAAAATAAAATAATAATTAATAATAATTAATTAATTAATGACGGGTTTTTGAGTCAGGTTTGTTAAAAGAGAAAAGTTACTATATCGGGAAAGTTTCCATTCTAAGAAATTCTACTTTAGTAACTTTCTATTTTTGGAAGTTGGGGCAAATACTAATCGGGTTATTTTAGTTATCAGTTGGGCATAAGTTTGGTGTCGGGATTGTATTTCGGGAAAGCTTCTATTTTGGGAGATTTCTATATTTAGTAGTTAGTAATTATAAATATTATAATTGTTTTAGGTGACGGATTCGTGAAGGATCGATAATCAGATTCGTTGCTTTATTTTCTGGACTGCTTGAACTGCTTAATTGGAATTGCTGGCACTTTGAGGTAGGGAAATACACTTGACTTATTATCGTTGTTGTTGAATTGTGTTGACTTGATTCATGGTTGTTGATTTGCGTTATGATTCATATACGGGAAGGTGATTAACTGAATTGATTGTATTGAGTATGATATCACAACATCGGGTAACCGACATGATTTTTATGATTTATCAGTTCAATGATATATATATTGTGTTGCATTAATTTCTTTTGAGCATTCATATGCATTGGAGATGGAGGATGTGGTGGTGATGTGGTGTGGTGAAGATGATGTTGTGATAGGCCCAGGCGGGTTCTGCAGGACTTGCCCTGGTGTCCTCAGCTGCGAGCTGTGGCAGATCGGCTACGGTCGATATATATAGTCTACCGGGGATCGGTATGGCTGGGCGTTCCGGGTTATGAGTTATGAGACTGGTTATGAGATATGAGTTGAGATGGAGATGGAGGTGACGGAGGAGCATGCATATCATATTTTTTTTTTGTTGTTTCATTGTTTTCCCTACTCAACCTCGTGGTTGACCCTGTGTATTCGTGAACACCTGTGATGACCCAAATATTGGCGAGCAGACTTGACAGGTTTAAGAGATAGAACGGGAGCTTGGTGGGCGTGAGACTCTGGATCAGAAGACTTAGTAGCTAGATCATCATCTAGAAGACTTTCACTTTTATTTATGTTAGTTCTTTGTAATTTGGCGTAAATGAGGTTTTGTAATAATTAAGAGTTAAATAATTATATAATTTTGCCTTGGAGTTTAATTTGTTATTTACTACCTCGGGAAACCGAGATGTAACAGTCCGGTTTATTAGGGAATGTCTTGCTAAAGGCTCCTTCATAAACCGGGGTGTTACAAAGTGGTATCAGAGCGAACGATCCTCAGGCCTAAACCAATGAATCCAATGAACACAGGAAGAGTCTAAATAAAATGAACCCCGGGATAGAACTGTTAGGAGCCCACTAAGGTAAGGGATGAGTTAGGGGCCCCCTCACACCGAACCAGTGGCCCTCTCAGTTGACCCGGAAACCCTGAGTGTATATGAGAGAAAGGGTAGAAAAGTTGCTTGAGGTTGAACAGGAAATCCCTATATCGTTGCCTAAGTGTTAACTGATTGATACATTGATTATTGCATAAAAGAGTTGATGTATACCTTGACACCCATATATTCTAACCACTCTGCAGGACAACGCTACGGTAAGTATTTTGTATGAATGATGACGTGATCATATGATGTTGTGGAGATGAGAAATAAATTTTCGAGTTTAGGATAATAATCAATGAAGTGTTATGGTAGTCGTGAGCGTGAAAATAATTGCAAATTGATGATATACATCTGGGTGGATGTTGAATGATGTGTTTATAGTACTACTATATCTAGTAATATGCGGTTATGTGATCCCAAAGCCATGCTAGTATAGTATTGTGATAGTAATAAGAAACACTATTGAATTGCATGTTTTTAGTCATAGCCATCGTGATTTAGATGTAAGGAGTAGATCGAGATGCGAAGGGATTCTATGGGGTAGATGTTACGAAGTACACAGTGCGATATTTCAGTTAGAATGGGTTAGTATCGATAGTCTAGTTGTAAGAATTGGGACATAGGAAATGAAAGACTTAGTGCTGAAACTCGTTTTGTTGATGTTACTCTTTAATTGACCTTACTGCCATTTCTTTTCTGTTTATTGCCTATGGATGAAAATTTTATGAGAGATAGCCTTGGGAGTTAGTGTTCATTTGGCGTTGGTTTCATGCTTATAGGATATACGGATTAGGAGTAATAAATATTTTAGTGGGCTGTCGTCAGGAAGTTCCGGTGCGGTGATGTTTTGACCAACAATTTTGTAAAAATCCTCATTTAAATTATACTAATAATCTTTGCATAATTCCAACTCCATCGACCCGAATATTCGCATATGTTTTCAAATTAATAAGCCACGAAAAATCTTGATGTCTCAATATTAAATAATAAGTTTTGCAAACTGACCCAAGTTGTGGACCAATTGCTGTCACATGTTTGTTTGGACCAACTGAGTTGTAAAATTCTTTAAAAATGGAATTCTTATGCTTTAGACCTAATTCTTTTTCCCCTGTGTTTTTAACTCTCCGTGTTCTATAAAAATAATATGAATCAAGTTTTAATCGAACGGTTATTTATTCGTGATCTTTGAAAGTTACAACGTGAATCATGACTTGTAAAATGTGTGTTCTATGTTGAATTTTCATACGATTGTTTGGTTAATTCATGAGCTTTAGTAATGTGAATTTATAATGTCCTTATATGATGATAGTAGCACGCATGTTCGATAGTTGTGTATCTTAACAAGTGATAAAATTAAAGTCTAGTTGATAACATTGTTGGCATGATAGTATGAGTGAAATTGAATAGCTTAAATTGATTCTTAATCAAGGGTGAAATATTTTATACGAGTCCAGCTGTTTGCATATTTTTTTATACGTTTGGCATGTGGTAATATCTCTGGTGTGTTCATCATATTGCGTAATGGTCGGATATATATAAATATAAAACTAGATTGTCATATCTTGGTAAAGTTGATGGCGTTAAATGTTAATTTGATTGTTCTAATATACTCGCATGAATATTTACAATAATTATGTTTAAATGTTTACACATGGATAGTAGTAAGGATTATGTCTAAATGTTCACACATGTAGGATGTCATCTGAGTACTAATGTCTTTTATATGAGTCTGCGTGCCTATAGTCATACTTATTACTTTCATTGCATTAAATTATTTCAGTTGAACCTAAAACCTACAACATGATAATAAACAGTGTTGTTATTCCTTATTGAATATGTTCGTTATTATATTGTCATAAATTGCTAAAGTGATTCTTACAATTGTAGCACGACATTTGACATATCTATATTCTCGAGTCGTTACTATCAATTATATTATAATAAAGATTTTATGATAACTATGTTGACAATTATAATAGGATAACCCTTTGAAGATTCACATGATATACATTGGTTTAAATGATAGTCGTTATAGTTACATTTAATTGAGCCTACGAGTTGCCTAATTATTCAAATCGTGCAAATCAGAGAAGTTGTTCAAGTTGCTAATCTTTAATCATAGCTAGTGTTCTACAAGTATATGATGGCAAATGTATATGTTTAAGCTATTTATACGATATCTTTTGTTTTTGCTGAAAATAAGTATACTAAGTGGCTGGACACAATTGAATGATATGGTTGCTAAAATGTGAAACATAGGTGTGATATGGAAGTAATCTTGTCGTTGTCATAGATCATATGTAGTTACTTTTATTGGGAAACATGTTTTCAGAATTGATATCGTGCGAACAATTTTTTTTTTTTTTAAATATGAATTATGAGTATGTTGTTGATTGCTTAAATTCATCGACCTAATTCGTGACCTAAACCAGTGAGTGAGTAAATGGTTGTATGGACATGTCAATAAGATCCTGTGATTGTGATGGATAGTAGTGGTAGATCTATTTCTGTGATATGTTTACAAATGTGAGAAGTTCTTAAATTGTTTTGTTGATTTTGCTCTCGCTCGTTCATAGTCTATAATTGATCATCAAATTTGTTTAGTTGTGAAACCGAGTAAACCTTGGTTCCTTTCTTGTTGTTCTTTTAGTTTGATGTTGTGTTTTTAAGTTAAGCATGAGCTAGTAATAAATGTTACTTGTTGACAATCAGTTAATTCCTTAATAAAACCTTGTTTCGACCTTAATGTTGATGCGCAATCTCTTATCATGTGTTTTTTCCTGTCACATGTGGTTGATAATGATTTTGTTGCATAGGTATATGAAAATTGAAAAGAGGTTACGAGGACGTAACCATGTTTCTAGTCGGGTAGGATTGTAAAATCTTAATGCTTAATTTGCACTTGTTTGTAGATTGTAGTTTTGACCAAGTTGATGTTTAGTTGCGGGGTACCTATACAAATGAGTTCTATATGTTTTGTTCCTACTTCTGTTAGTTGGTTGAGGTGTAAAAGGAGAGTGTAATTAAACTACTGGTATTGAGTTATGAGTTAGCCTATGAGCCGAGTTATGTTTACGGGAGTTATGTTTACGGTCCAATGTGGCTATGGTTATTGAGTTATTTGAGTTTGGGAACGGAATTTAGATGGAAGATGACGGTGTTCTCAGGTGATTATTTAGTTGTTATACATTGGCGTTCTCAGGTAGTTATTAGTCGTAGTTAGTTGGGTTAAGTAAAGACGAGCTAAACTTCGGGATGAAGTTTATTTTTAGGAGGGCAGAATGTAACATTCCGTGTCTGTTATGTTTAACTGATGTGTCAAAAGTGGGTGTTAACGATGTAGGAAATGCGTGACGTCCGTAGGTACGATATACAATACCCTTCTGATGTTGGAGTACGGGAGCGAACTTCGGGACGAAGTTCATTTTAAGGGGGGAAGACTGTAATACCCCGTATTTTATATAATCAATTAAACGGATATTATTATATATTAATTATTATACATTTTATATTACTAATTATGTCGGGATAATGGTGAGTCGATAATTACGTTAAGCTATCGTAAGTTAATTAAGACGGGTTTATAAGGAATGCGAAATGTGAGCTAACCCATTTGAGCTGGCCCAATAACATATTCAGCCCATTTAACCCTTAACCCTAAACCCTAACCCTAATAGTACCCTAACCCTACAAACCCTACTCCCTCAACCCGCCTCCCTCAATTCATACTCCCTCAACCCGCCTCCCTCTTTTCTTCAACACCAATCTCAGCCTTTCACGCATAGAGAGAGAGAGAGAATGGCCGTGGGTGTTGACGGCACAGCAAGGAAGAGCTAGGGACGATTGCCGACGGCCGTGGTGGCCCTGGTGGCTGTTGTGGTGGCGGAAAGGTAAGCATTCAACCCCCTCCTCTGTTTTTCGCATTGATGTCGGGTTGTTGGTTGTTGTTTCGTGTCTTATAGAGGTGGTTATGGTGGTTGTTGTGGGGTATATGAGTAGTGTGGTGTGAGACGAGTGACTTGGTGGTTGTTGGGGTGGTTTTAGGTGGTGGTATTGGCGGGGAGAGGCGGAAATGGGGGGGGAACAAACGGGTTTAAGATTCGAGTTTTCAGGTGAGTTAGAGGGTTAGGATTGGGGTGGCGCCACCGTGGACTCGGGGGAGGTCGAAACGACGGTGCCATGTCGTCTGGGTTCGTGGGCTGACGGCGAGCAGGATAGTGGTGAGTTGACAGGTAATAGGTGTTGGCTGCGGTGGTGGTAAGGAGAGAACAGAGGGTGTTTGGTGAGGCACGGTGGTGAACCAGGCCTTATGGCAGCCCTGGTTCGACTCGCCGGCGGCAGTCGACCAGGCTGGTGGTGGTTGTTGGTGGTGGGGTCGAAGTGGGGAGCACGGCTGGTGGTTGTCACGGTGGTTCAGGCGGCGCGTGAGGAGTGTGGGCGAGAGTGAAGGCGTGGGTGGTAAGAGTCGGGTTATTCGAATTGTTTTGAAACGGGTTTTCATAGTTTAATCGTTATAATTCGTTAATTGGTCGTATTCTTAATTAATTAATTTAATTCCCGAGTTATTTAAAATGTTTAGAGACGGTTTTGAGTCGGGATTGTTAGAGTTGTTCAAATGCTTGATTCGTTTCATCGTATAATTCGTTTAATCCTCTAATTATCGTTTTGGTCTAAGTTCCGGGTTATTTAAAATAAAATAATAATTAATTAATTAAAGACGGGTTTTTGAGTCGGGTTTGTTAAAAGAGAAAAGTTACTATATCGGGAAAGTTTCCATTCTAAGAAATTCTACTTTAGTAACTTTCTATTTTTGGAAGTTGGGGCAAATACTAATCGGGTTATTTTAGTTATCAGTTGGGCATAAGTTTGGTGTCGGGATTGTATTTCGGGAAAGCTTCTATTTTGGGAGATTTCTATATTTAGTAGTTAGTAATTATAAATATTATAATTGTTTTAGGTGACGGATTCGTGAAGGATCGATAATCAGATTCGTTGCTTTATTTTCTCGGATCGCTTGAATCGCTTAATTGGAATTGCTGGCACTTTGAGGTAGGGAAATACACTTGACTTATTATCGTTGTTGTTGAATTGTGTTGACTTGATTCATGGTTGTTGATTTACGTTATGATTCATATACGGGAAGGTGATTAACTGAATTGATTGTATTGAGTATGATATCACAACATCGGGTAACCGGCATGATTTTTATGATTTATCAGTTCAATGATATATATATTGTGTTGCATTAATTTCTTTTGAGCATTCATATGCATTGGAGATGGAGGATGTGGTGGTGATGTGGTGTGGTGAAGATGATGTTGTGATAAGGCCCGGGCGGGTTCTCAGCAGACTTGCCCTGGTGTCCTCAGTTCTTGCGAGTGGCAGATCGGCTACGGTCGATATATATAGTCTACCGGGGATCGGTATGGCTGGGCGTTCCGGGTTATGAGTTATGAGACTGGTTATGAGATATGAGTTGAGATGGAGATGGAGGTGACGGAGGAGCATGCATATCATATTTTTTTTTTGTTTCATTGTTTTCCCTACTCAACCTCGTGGTTGACCCTGTGTATTCGTGAACACCTGTGATGACCCAAATATTGGCGAGCAGACTTGACAGGTTTAAGAGATAGAACGGGAGCTTGGTGGGCGTGAGACTCTGGATCAGAAGACTTAGTAGCTAGATCATCATCTAGAAGACTTTCACTTTTATTTATGTTAGTTCTTTGTAATTTGACGTAAAGGAGGTTTTGTAATAATTAAGAGTTAAATAATTATATAATTTTGCCTTGGAGTTTAATTTGTTATTCACTACCTCGGGAAACCGAGATGTAACAGTCCGGTTTATTAGGGAATGTCTTGCTAAAGGCTCCTTCATAAACCGGGGTGTTACAATCTCCATATCATCAAAAAATAATATATGTGAAAACATATCCAAAAACCACCTGAAAATTCGAAGTTTAGCTAATTTTCGTCCAAAAATGACATTTTTATCATAAAAATCACATTTTAATGCCAATATTATATAAAATGAATAATAAAATCCATAAATTAAACCAAAATATACTAAATACATTTTAGGATCAGAAACTTTAACATGCATAATAAATTTCGTGATATATCATAATAATACAAATTTATGAGTTCTATATGTTAATCGTATAACTCGGAAAAATAATAACTGATTTGCATGCAAACAACCTTGTGCTCTTGATACCACTTGTAAGAAATTTATATCTCATTATACAACATATTCATATATGTTTTAATTAATTTAGTCATAAAATTAATTTCTAATCTTATGCATGCAAACTAAAATAAGAAGAGATAAGAAAATCAATTTCTCACCATTAAAATTTCGGTCAAATGGGCACCAACAAGATCTCCTTCTTGTTAGTTTTTGAGCTTCCAATATTGGATGAACATTCATGACTTCAAAATAGAAGCCCTCCAATTAGTAGCACCCAAGACTATCCCTTAATCCCACAAACTAACATGTACTAGATGTTTGTAATGTAGTTTACCTTAAAATCGATTACTAATACTCATATACTACTTCTAGTATTATTAGTGTTTGATTTATACAAATTTGATTCACAAAAATGAATTTTATGAAGAACTAGAGAGAGAAGTTTTTGTTTTTCTTAAAACATAAGAGAATGATGAATTTTTTAGAGAAAAACTCTCTATAATTCCCACCCAAAACCGGTTGGCATATGCTCAATATAGACCATTTTTCTTTCTCTTTTTGTCTTCACAAGACAAAAGTGTAAGTCTTTTTGCATAGTCAAGTCACTATCAATTGTCATAGACAAATGAACAAGACAAATGGAAAAAGACAAAACTTTTCACAAGTCCACCAAAATTTCGGTTTACATGTTGTAATATGGAGTCCATTTTATTTTTGTCAATTGTACAATTGTATGTCTTGTGACATGTGACATGTCTTATGTCATGTTTTAATTTAAAATGCATATTTAACAAATTAAATATCATTTACAAATTAAATAAATCATATTTAACAAATTGACTAGTAATTTAAAATTACTTTCTCATAAAATGGTCATTTAATTACTAGTTAGTATAATTCACAACATCTTGTAATTATAACTAACTTATCATTCTCATCTCGCGTGTTTCGCAAACACCGATTAATTTTAGTAACATAACTTCTTAAATTACTAAATAAAATCTCATTTAATCACATTATAATAAGATGCCATTATCTCTCTTATGATAATAATTTGTTCAATTTTAAGAAATTAATTAATCTGTATCGGCATACAATTAATTAACCTTTTAAATTAAGGGAATCGTGCTTTAGGTGTGACCTCAAGGGATCAACTGATCACCACCGCACGACGACAGTAATGTCAAACTCTAGCCAGCCAATCATTACCGATATGTGTGGACCAGTTGACTATATATGTAATGTATCATCCCTTTTGTATTCTTGGTATGAGATTTAAATATGTGATCAATATGATCAACAATTGTGATCGCATTATTGTCGGGGACACTTACTCCAACCGTTTCATCCTAGTGGCGATCGACTATTTCACCAAATGGGTAGAAGCGGCTTCCTACACTAGTCTTACGGCTAAAAACGTGGAAAAGTTCATTTAAATCAACATTATCTGTCGATACAGTTGCCCACACGAGATCATTAGTGATAATGGATCACACTTCCAAGCTGAGACTGAGCAACTGCTGGCAAAGTACAAAATTAGGCATCACCACTCTTCGCCATATAGAACAGAGACCAATGGCGCGGTAGAGGCAGTAAACAAGAATGTTGTCACAATTCTCAAGAAAATGATTGACAACTATCGAGATTGGCCAAGCAAGATACCCTTTGCTTTGTGGGGATATCGCACATCTGTTAGGACGCCCACTGGGGGCCCCAGTATATTTGACTTACGGCATGGAAGCTGTACAACCAGTGGAGTTAGAAATACCATCATTGTGTATCTTACTCGAAAGTCAAATCCCGGAAGCCGATTGGAAGAGGGATAGATAAGAAGAACTCATCCTCCTGGATGAACGTAGGCTACGCGCCTTGCATAATGTCCAAACATATCAAGCACGTATCAAACGAGCCTTCAACAAAAGGGTTAAGCCAAGGAACATCAAGGAAGGAGACTTAGTACTCAAATCGGTTAGAGCTCTTTTACCTGTCGATCAACGGGGCAAATTCAAAACTAATTGGGCCGGGCCATTTCTAGTTAAGTCCATACTTCCAGGGGGTGCGGTTAGAATCACAGACCTAGACGGGAATGAGTTCTCCAACCCGACAAACCTTGACCAACTAAAGCGGTATTATGCCTAGAATAGGAATAAAAACGCGCCTCGCGTAACCTCACGTGTCGCTCTTGTGGCACTAAATGAACGGCCCCTGGCCAAGCTAATTAGCTAATGTCACCACGCTCTTGCATTCTGACATTCTGTCATCCTCATATCATCAAGTAAACTAAATTTGCACCTTAAGAGTAAGCAAAAGCTCATGCTTATTTTCTAAGTTCATTACAAGCTCTTGCTTAGAACAATTATTCTTTTACATTTACTCGAACTACGCGCAAGGGTTTGATTTCATTTTCTTAATGAATACGTAGGCAATCCTTCACGGGATACAACCCATTATTTATTTCAAGATGTAAATAGAAGGACATGTGTTTTGCATTTGGAATTCGACAAGAATAATAAATAGAAAACCACAACGGTTTCATAACCAATTAACCTTTTTATTTTCTAATAAGAATACTGTTTTAGCAGGATTTTCCTGAAAGGATCCGGCTTAATTATAGAGTAGTCAGGGTATCTAGTTCTATAAGTTTGGTATGTTGTAAATGGATAAAAAGAAAAGAGTAGGAGAAAAGAATAGTGTTTATATTATTTTGATAAGCTGAATACAGATTTTGTTTAAGTAAGTGAACGCTAATAAAATGACGAGAAGATAAATAATAGACTAATTTCGCCCTAATGAATAATCAATGCCTTTGCCAATGCTAGAGTTACAGTATTTATAGCCATAAAAATGAACGTTGTACTGGTCTTCAACGTCCTTCTCTTTTGTCGGAAATATTTAGGATTAATAGGGCATATTCCCTATTAATCCGGTTGACTCGTTCTTATTTGATTGATCCTCTTCCTTTGCACGTCTAGGTTCATGGGCAATATGGTTTTACAAGTAGACTTAGTCTTCCTTGAAGATAGGACACGAATATATATCTTTATATAACCGTTTTGCTTCTTCTTCAGCTTAATTTAGCATGCTTTAATACTCTGCCAGGCTATTCTGTCCTTACCACCAGGCTTCTCTTCCAGTATAAGGCAAGCTGATTGCAATAATAGCTAGAATGGTCCGGTCTTCGTCTTCTTTAGTCAGCCTTGTAAGGTCAGGCCAGGTTATGGTCAGGCCAGGCTAATCTGGGCCTAACAATTGCCCCTTGACATTTTACCCGTGCTGAACCAGACCAGGGGTGAGATGTCAATTTTTACCGGGTTGAATAATAAAGAGAATTATACTTAATCAATGACTCTTAGACTCCTAGTTACCGTTGGACACTGTAACGGCTAGGTGATGTCATGCTGAGAGTTTTGCAATTTCTAGGGTTTTCATGCCGTTGCTCATCTTCTATAAATACGGTATCTGGGACGAGATTATTCTCCACCAATTTTCCTCCACTTTCTTTGCTAAATTTTCTTCTAAAATTCTTCCCTACTTCTTAGCAATCCTGTTCTGCTAGTTTATATTCTTTAAATAATTTAACTTCATCACGATAAATCTGACAATAAAAGACATGGGAGCCAAAAAACGTCCCGCATCCCAGAAAGCTGCTGCTGCTGTTGAGCCTGAACCCACAGACATCCAAGAGGAAGAGGTGAGGGAAATTGATCCTCCTGCTCGTGCTGTGGCTTTCAAGTATCAGGATTCTGTTTTTACTGCTCTTCAATCTCTGGATTCTTCTTTCCCTGATGAAAACTTACTAAAAACAAACTATGACAAGATTCTAAGGGAGAAGAAAATAATTCCCGAGTCAATCGAGGTATGGATCCCGAGTCTTGTCCGGTCGGGGCTAATCGGGTATAACCTGGCTGGTTCAGTATTTTTGAATGGGCGTTCAAAGCAGGCTGTAAGTTACCTTTTACTCCCTTAATGATTGACACCATCCGTGCTATGGAGGTATCCCCTTTTCAGATTATGCCAATGGTTTGGAAACTTGTCCATTCTATTGAAAATTTATGTGCTAAAGACAATCTTGTAATTACTATTAATGATATCAAGGCAGTATATCATATGAAAAATCCTGTTGATGGTCGCTTTAATTTGAGAATAAAATCGAAAATGTCTCTATTAATTACTAACCTGGACTCTGGAGATGATAAAAATTGGGCAAAGACTTTCCTGTTTGTCCGGACTGAGACTTTGGGATCAGGCTTTGATTATCTGAGATATCCTCCCTTGGAGAGTGGTAGGTTCCCTGTACTTTTTATTTTGCAATATACATTACATGAAATTAATGGATTTTGATTCTTACCTGTGTAATTTTGACGGTTTTTGCAGCTCCTGATTGGAGTTCTGATCCTCTTGATGAGGACGTTATTTCCAGGATAGAGGCTTTCCTTGCCAATCCTGAGGAGGAGAGGACCTGGCCAGCTAGTTTGGGCAGGGAGTTGTTGCCCCGGTATATGAAGACCAAGCTGACTGGGGTCAGAGTACCCAAAGGCAAGCCTAGTTCTACTGCTCTTTCCTGTACGTCTTCTATATGTTTTTATGTTAGCCGTTATCTTCCTGTCATTTTTTGTTTGATACTCACGTATATTTTTTATATATTCAGTATTTAGGTCTTCTGCTAGGCTGGCCAGCTTTTCTGCAAAGGATTTGAAGGCTGGGGTGGCTAGGATTGCTGAACAGTCCAAGAGCCAGGAGGCTAGTGGGAGTGACAAAACGCTTGATATTCTGGTTTCTGATATCCAGCCTACTCAAGATCCACCCAGGATAGCGTCACCGGAGGTCGTCCAGGCTCAAAAAAGGAAGAGGGAAGATGTTATCCTGGAAGGGGAGGAGGGAGAGAGAGAGCCTATCCAGGCTCAGCCAATCAGGAGTATAAGGCAAGTGTCTACTAGGGTTGATGACATGGATGATGCCCGGGCACGGATAGATGAGTTTTTCGCAAAAATGAGCGGCCGGCTAATGTCCGCTAGTACTCTTGAGTCGTCTACCGAGTGGTTTCTATTCGACTTCTCTTGTGACAAAGGCTGCTGAACTTGCTTCCCAGGCTAGGGAGGTTAGTTGTAAAGGGATATTTTTAATTGTTCGTGTGCTTTTTGTTTTGCCTTGTATTTGGCTGATTGATTTTATATATATGTAGGGATTGGATGCCGGGTTGGCTACTGCTTGTCAACTTAGGGATGCCTAGGCCAGGGTTTCTAGTTTGGAGGAAAAACTGGATAAATTTAACCGTGACCTGCACACATCCAGGGGTAATGAAGTAGTACTTCAATCTCAGTTGGGGACAGCTAGGGAGTCAACCAGGGGCGCTATAGTTTGTGAGGTGGTGCAAAAAATGCCGAGAAGGTGTTAGGCAAGAGTTGGAGGCTGAGAAGCAGGCAATGCAGGATCAGTTGAGGAAAAATGAGGAGCTTGCTGCTGAAAAGAATTTGGTGGAGGCGAGGTTGGCTGATGCTGCTCAATACTTTTTCGGGAAAGGCCGGGTTGATGCTATGAGGGATCCGGAATCTGACCGGGCTAATTGGAATCCGGACCGGGATGAGATGGCTTTGGACGCTCAGTATCCTGATTTGGCCAATATGGGTCAAGAAGAAGAGGTGGATTCTCCTCCTTCCAAGGCGAAGTCTGATGACCAGGAAATGGCGGATGGTTGTGAGTCGGTCACTGGCTCAAAGATAGCTTAGTTTTGTTTTTCTTTTAGGTTTTGGTCTATCCAGGGGGAATGTCCCTGGAATGAATATTTAGAAACGTTTTTTGGCCCATCCAGGGGGGATGTCCCTGGAACGGATGGTTATTAGGTGTGTGGTGAGGCCAATTATTTTGGATGAATAAATATTTGGTCTTTGTTTGTTTCTTTTTGTGTTTTGATAAGGTACTTTTGAAATGTTGGATGTGTCTTGGATCGACCATTTATTTAATCGGATCGGGGCGTTTTTTGTCTTTGGATCGCCAGTCCTTATTTTTATTGTATGTTATGGGTGGGGTTGTTGCCTGTCTGGAGGGCTTATAACCCATCTGTGTTATACAAGTCAGGAAGAAGTTTTCCAGCTTTGTATGTTTAAGTGGAGCTCAATATTTAAAGGCCTGTTTTGCAACTGAAATTTGGATATCAGTTGGATATTTGGTGGGGGTGGCCCCCAATCTTTAAGATTTGTTTTAAAAATGCAATATGTAAAACAAGTATTGAAGATTTCGCTAAGTAAATATGAGAACATAGATAAGTATTTGGGCACATAATTTGAAGAAATCATATACGGCATTTATTCATATAGTTGCAAGTATCATACATGTAGTTTCCAGGCAAGAGATGTCAAGGTGAAAAGTTGTACCTGGATTTAGAGATATATTTTATATGTGAAATAGTTTTAAATGTGCAATATTCCAAGCTCTTGGGATCATTTCGCCGTCCAGGGTTTGTAATCTATAAGCTCCCTGGCCGACTATTGAATCAATCAGATAGGGACCTTCCCACGTTGGGGCCAATTTGCCAGCATTCTTTTCTTTTGTGTTTTGGAAGACTTTCCTGAGGACAAGGTCTCCTACCCTGAATACCCTGGCTTTGACAGTCTTGTTGTAGCTTTTTGCAACCCTTTGCTGGTATGCTGCTAATCTGATGCTCGCTGCATCTCTTAGATCTTCTGTTAAGTCTAGGTTGTCCTGCATTAGAGGTATATTGCTTGTTATTGTGTTTAGGCTGCATCTGGCTGATGGAATGTCCACCTCAGCCGGGATTACTGCTTCGCATCCATAGACCAGGGAGTAGGGGGTTTGGCCTGTGGAAGTTTTAGGCGTGGTTCTGTCAGCCCAAAGGACCAGGGGGAGTTCTTCAGCCCATCTGCCTTTTCTTCTTTCCAGCTTTTTCTTTATGCAGCTGATTACCACCTTATTATTGGATTCTGCCTGACCGTTGGCTTTTGGGTATCCTGGTGTGGATGTTTGCATTGATGTTCCGTTGAGCACGAAGGCTGCTGTTCTTTTTCCCACAAATTGTGTGCCATTGTCGCATACTATTTCAGAGGGGATGCCATATCTACATATGATGTTATGTTTGATGAATGCTATGACATCCTTCTCCTTGACTTGCTCGTATGATTGACTTCTATCCACTTGGAGAAGTAATCAGTCATTGCTAGCATGAAAACTTTCTGTCCGGGTGCTTGAGGTAGTTTTCCTACTATATCCATGCCCCACTTCATAAATGGCCAGGGTGCGGATATGGAATGTAGTTCCTCAGATGGCTGATGGATATATGGTCCGTGAATCTGGCAAGCTTTGCATTTAGAGCTAAAATCCAAGCAATCGGCTCTCAGGGTAGGCCAATAATAACCTGTTCTGAGTACTTTGCTTGCCAGGCTTCTTCCACCTTTATGATTTCCACAGTATCCTTCATGGATTTTCGATAATATCTGCTCGCTTCTTGTGGTTCCAGGCATCCGAGGTACGGCCCGGACTGCGATTTCTTAAAAAGCACGTTGTCAATAATAGTATATGAAGCGGCTTTTATTTTTAGTGCTCTGGCATCTTGCTTATTTAGGGGAAGGATTCCTGTTGTAGTGATCATAGTAGGGTTTTGTCCAAGAATTGGCAATATAAATTGGGAAGCTTTCATTTTGTTTGTTTATTGCAGGTTCTAATAAATGTACGATGGGTATTTTGTCGAAGTCTAGGGGACTGAAGTTGGATCCTAGGCCGGCTAGAGCATCGGCCTGGGTATTCAAGTCCCTGGGAATTTGGTCAATATTAAAATTGCGAAATTTTGATTTTAAGATTTGAACAACATCTAAATAAAGCATCATCTTTGAGTCTTTAGTCAGTATATATCCCATTTACTTGGTTTGAAATAAGGAGGGAGTCAAGACGTACCTTTAGGTTTTGTACACCAAGGTCAATACATACCTTTAACTTGACTATTAGGGCTTCGTATTCTCGCTTCATTGTTGGTGGCTTCAAATGCACGACTTATAGCCTGTACTATCTTATCCCCCTGTGGCGATTTTAGTACTACTCCTAGGCATGTGCCCCTCGTGTTGGCTGCACCATCGACAAATAGGGTCCATTCTAGGTCTGTTTGGTCGCTGGTCAGTTTGTTTACTTCTTTTATTAGGTCGGGTTCTAGGGTCGGACTAAAATCAGCCACAAAGTCTGCTAGTGCTTGTGACTTAATTGCTGTCCTTGGTTCAAATGTTATATTGTATATGCTTAGTCATTTGATCGACCATTTACACATTCGTCCAGGATAATTTCGGCTTTCTAAGTACATATTTGATAGGAAGATTGGTTCTGACTATTATAGGGTGGCTTTCAAAGTATGGTCTTAATTTTGTGCAACTCATAATTAAAGCTAAAACATATTTTTCAAGCAGGCCATACCTGATCTCTGCGTCCAGTAGACTTTTACTTACATAATAGATGGGGTCTTTGTTGTCCGTCATCTTCTTTGACCAAGACCGCACCGACAAAGTAGTTTCGTGGATCGAGACAGTATATCCGTCGGGGGCTCATCTTTGATTGGTTTTGCCCGCAGTGAGGAGAGGATAGGTATATCTTTAGGTCTTCAAAGGCGGTCGATGATCGGGGTCCATTGAAAGTCCTTGTTCTTCCTTAACGAGGTTATAAAATGATTTGCACCTTTCGATGATCTTGAAATGAACTGTTTAGGGCCGCTATTCTTCCGATCGGCTTTTGTATGTCTTTGACTGTCTTTGGTGGTTCTAGCTCCGGAATAGCTTTGATCTGTTCGTAGCTGGCTTCTATTCCTCTTTTTGTCACCATGTAGCCCAGGAATTTGCCTTTGAGACTCGAAGTGGCATTTTTGTGGTTTGAGCTTCATATTGAATTTCTCCAGTATTTGAAAGGCTACTTCCAGGTCTTTGATGTGGTCTTCGCTTTTTTGACTTGACTACCATGTCGTCTATATAGACTTCCATGGTGTCTCCTATCTGGTATTTGAACATCATGTTGACTAGCCTTTGGTAGGTTGCACCTGCATTTTTTAATCCAAAGGGCATAGCAGTATAACAATATATACCTCTTTCAGTGATGAAAGTTGTGCTTTCCTGGTCTGCTGGGTGCATTTTTATCTGATTGAATCCGCTGGAGGCATCCATGAACGTTAACATTTCATGGCCTGCAGTGGCATCTACCATTGCATCGATGTGTGGCAGGGGAAATGGATCTTTTGGGCAGGCTTTGTTTAAGTCGGTGTAGTCTACGCAGACTCTCCATTTGCCATTTTTCTTTTGGACGACTACCACGTTTGCAAGCCAGTCAGGGTACATTACTTCCCTGATCATCCCCATGTCCAGTAGCTTGTGAACTTCTTGGTTGATGATTTCATGCCTTTCTGCAGCGAATTTTCTTCTCTTTTTTTTGTACAAAGGCTTAAAGGATTTGTCAATGTTCAACTTATGAGTAATAACATCAGCATCTATACCAGTCATATCAAAATGTGACCAAGCAAAACAAGACATTTTAGTTTTGAGAAAGTCGACCGATTTGGTCCGATTGAGTCGGGTGTATCGACCCTACGAGTACTTTCCTGTCAGGGAATTCTGGATCTAATATGACTTCTCCTGTTTCCATCTGTGATTGTGCTACATACTCTTCCCTGACAGGTGACTTTAATTGCTATGCGAGGGACTTACCTGACTTTGAGGGTTTCAAAGCCTGAGTGTAACATTCCTGAGCCGTCCTTTGTTCTCCTCTGATGGTGGTTATCCCCCATTCTGTTGGAATTTTCACGCATTGATGGTATCTTGATGGGATTGCTTTGACATTGTGGATCCATGGTCTGCCAGGATTACATTATACGAGGATAGGCAATCCATTACTCCAAATCTTTCATATGAAGCCACGCCTTCTACATAGGTAGGCGCCGATTTCTCCCAAGGTGTTCTTTGTTTCTCCATGAAGCCCACCAGACGCTGGATTTCTTGATGATCTTCCCTTCGTCTATCTTCATAGCTTTAAGGACGTCAAGCATCACCAGGTTGATTGAACCGCCTCCGTCTATCAGGATTCTTGATACCTTTCTTTGTGCCGATTTGCATGGTGATTACCGGTGTCATAATGTAGATCGATATTCCTTGCAGTCCGAGTCATCAAAGGTAATAGCAGGCAATGACTTGGGCCTGAAAGGAGGTTGAAGTCCGGATTCCCGGATATTCTTTTTGGTGAGCTGGTCGGATCACGATTTCGATCCTCCATTTATGAATTTGACTTCATAGATGGGGGAGGAGGAGGAGGGTCTCTCTTTCTTCGGATCTCTCTTGTTTTGTTCTTCATTTTTGTTCTTTGGTCTTTGGATTAAGTCTTTCAAGTAGCCTTTCTTTAGAAGATATGCCACCTGTTTCCTGAGTTGGATGCATTCTTCTGTGGTGTGTCCGATGTCCTGATGGAAGTCACACCATCTTGTTGGATCTTTCCTGGGGTTGTCGGATTTCTTTGGCCATCTGATCGTATCTCCCAGGTTTTCCAGGCGTTTGATTAATCCTGCGGTATTAATAGAGAAGTTATATTCAGGAATAGTTGGAAGGCTAGAAAGGTTACCTTTATGTTCTTGTGCCATATTGACTTCGGATCGTTCAGGCCTGGAATAGGGTCGATCCGGGATTGCCTCCTTTCGGTAGGAGCTTTTCTGTTAGTGTGTCCATAGCCTTGCTTTCCTCCGGATGAGTTCGTCCTGAAGTTGAGGTCTTCTTCCAATCTGACATGCTCTAAAGCGATGGATTGAACAGTGGCAAAGGTCGGGCAAGCTTTTTTAGTCAGGTCTGCATAGATGTCACTGTCAAGCAGAACTCCTTGCCTGAAGGCTTCCACCGCTGTTTCTTCATCACAACTGGGAATGGCCACCTTTTCTTTGACAAATCTGCCCAGAAATTCTTTGAGAGATTCTTCGGGGAAGTTGCTTTACCCTGAACAGTTCTTTGGGTCTCTTGGCCATATCTCTGCTGCTTGCGAATTGTTGATTGAAGGCATTGATCAATTCCGCAAAATTCTTGATACCTCCATTTGGGAGATTGATGAACCATTGTAATCTTTGCTCGATCAGGGTTGTACCAAAGCCTTTACACATGCAGACTTGCCTGAGTTCACTGGGTATTGAGGCAGCCAACATTTTCTGTTTGAATATGGCAACGTGATTTTGTGAATCAGACGTTCCATCATAAGTTCTCATGGACGGAACAGTAAATTTCTTGGGGAGATCAATTTTTGCAATTTCATCTGCAAAGGGTGAATCTGCTGAAGTCATCAACTTCTACTTCACCACAGTGGTCCGGCACTCCGGGTATGTTTTCTATTTTGTTGTGGAGTTTTTGAATTTCTGAAGCATGACCATCATTATTGCTTGATTTTTGTTTGTCTCATGATTGGGAATGGTTGGGGTATCGGATAATGTATCCTTCTCCGGGGTTCCAAAATTGGAGAAGTCTATGTTTTTGATAATGGATGAAAATGGGGTTCCTGGTTCGAATCTGGTCTTGGATCCTGAAGCTTGATTTTCCAATTTTTTCTTCAGGCTAGACTCAGATTCTTTCAGCCTATTGATTTCCTTCGCCGGGTCGCCTTCTCTTGGATTGTCTCCAATTCTTTGATCTTGGCCAGGGCAGCCGCTAATTGTTGTTCTGCGGTAAGTTCCACCATTTTTGTGTGAATATTAAATGAAAAATGATAAGGGGAATTTTATTGGTTGAAGAACTAGATGCCCCACGGTGGGCGCCAATTGTTTTAGCAGGATTTTCCTGAAAGGATCCGGCTTAATTATAGAGTAGTCAGGGTATCTAGTTCTATAAGTTTGGTATGTTGTAAATGGATAAAAAGAAAAGAGTAGGAGAAAAGAATAGTGTTTATATTATTTTGATAAGCTGAATACAGATTTTGTTTAAGTAAGTGAACGCTAATAAAATGACGAGAAGATAAATAATAGACTAATTTCGCCCTAATGAATAATCAATGCCTTTGCCAATGCTAGAGTTACAAAGATTTATAGCCATAAAAATGAACGTTGTCTTTTGGTCTTCAACGTCCTTCTCTTTTGTCGGGATTTATTCACGGATTAATAGGGCATATTCCTATTAATCCGGTTGACTCGTTCTTATTTAATTGATCCTCTTCCTTTGCACGTCTAGGTTCATGGGCAATATGGTTTTACAAGTAGACTTAGTCTTCCTTGAAGATAGGACACGAATATATATCTTTATATAACCGTTTTGCTTCTTCTTCAGCTTAATTTAGCCTGCTTTAATACTCTGCCAGGCTATTCTGTCCTTACCACCAGGCTTCTCTTCCAGTATAAGGCAAGCTGATTGCAATAATAGCTAGAATGGCCCGGTCTTCGTCTTCTTTAGTCAGCCTTGTAAGGTCAGGCCAGGTTATGGTCAGGCCAGGCTAATCTGGGCCTAACAAATACGTTACATAATAATAACAATAATGCAAAGAAAAATAGGCTAGGATTATAAAAACCCCACCTTCTTATTACAATAATAATAATAATAATAAATAATAATAAAGACATGGGCTATTCCTCCATCTTCCCTTTGCCCTTGTCATTTTTGTCATACTTCTTGTCGCGACCACGAGCCGGACGCTCTTGCGCCACTTCGGACCTAATAACCAACGGTCTTTCTCGAGGTCTAGCTTTCCCATTCTTGTTAATCACCATTTCCACGGCATGAGAGGTCTTCGGTTTCTTCAAAGGATGAACAAATCGAAACCCGGCTTCCTCCTCTCCCTCGGTCAGATGCTTCTCTATCTCCTTTTCTATCTCGCGCACCTTGTAGTCAACAGGCTCGCGCTTCCTCAATCTCCCACGCTCTTCCAGAGTAGTAGCTTTCCTCCATCGCAAGTAGGAATCCAACACCCATAAGGCATTAGCAGAAGAGTTCAAGAACCACATGTCCTTTGGGCCCATTTAATGGCCCACTCCCTTCGGCTCTCCGTAGTAAGCGCCACGGCAGTCCGCGGGACGGTGTCTCATCAACCTCTCTGGGAAAATGCACACCGTGAATTCCAAGCCAGGAATGCGCACAGATCGAGTAGGATCCAAGGAAGACACTCTAGTGATATGGTACAATCCACCTAATCAAGGGGCCATCATCACTCTTCAGTTTATTCTCCCAATAATTGTAGACTCGGGTAAAGTCCACCATATACAACCTAGTTCTCATTGCAATCGAACGAGCATGATAAGATGGAACATGAACTGGGGGCTCGATCAATCGAAGCCGTTCCATAAGCCACACCTACCAAAACGGGTATTAAAAAAAAGAAGAAAAAAAAGAAGAAAAAACGAAAAAAAAAGAAGAAAAAACGAAAAAACGAAAAAAAAAAAGAAAAAAGAAAAGAGAGATGTTCTTTTACCTACAAAATAATGGGACTTCCCAAGTACGGTAGGTCGCGATTGGCTTTCCTATTATCCAAACCCAATAGGATCTCTCCTAAACATAAACAAGCTGGACTCCTGCGCAGCTCCATTTGCTCAACTAGGCCCAGGAGACGAGGATCACCTCTCAAGTCTTCATCAACATGCCCTTGAAGGACATATACATGCAACAAGCAAAATCCGAAGGCTCTTCGCCTAGCAACATAAGAAACGGTGGGGTCGGCCTTATTAATGAATCGGTCAATAAAATCCAACATTCGCACTCCTTTTGAGGTCACTAAACGGTCCACCTCAAGTATGGTCAATCCAAGCAAATCTCTAAATTTTCTCGTATACCCTTGTGAAGTAGAAGGAATAGCAGGTAAGTGTTCTGGGTCCCACCCACCAATCGCAGCAATTTCTTCAGGAAATGGGCAAATGTCACCTTCAGGAAACGCAAAAACATGATAATTCAGGTCCCAATAATCAAGACAAGCATCTAAAAATGGTTTGACAACCTTGATAAGCTTCAAACTCAGCAATGATTCAAGATTATAGGCACCCATGTCGTGTTTCTCCATGTTGGAAAACTCATTGGTCCACTCTTTAAGCTAATCTCCAAAGTATTCATGATGAGCGCTTGTATTGAGAATTTTATGTAAATAGACGAAGAAGAAACGGAAGAATTGTGTGAATAAAAGCTCTATCGACGTCTCTATTTATACTAAAATCTGTTTACTAAAATCTGCCAGGGCAGACACACCCGGGAACAGGCGCAGCACCTGCTGCGCCTCTTCAAAGAGACGCAGCTCATGCTGCGCCTCTTCCTCAGCAAGGTTTCTGTGATTTTCCGCGTTGGATCTTTCCTAAATTCCTTGGCGAATAATTTCCAATTCCTACGGGTTATTATTTTGGTAAATACGTAAAATTGCCATATTTCGTGTTTCCTAATTCCGCGGGCACGCATATCGAGGCAGTATCGACATTTTTGTCACTTTAGCACACTTGTATATTTTCATTTTAGGATATAATTTTCATTTTAACTTTTTTTCATTTTAGGAAATAATTTTCATTATAACTTTTTTTCATTTTAGGAAATAATTTTCATTTTAACTTTTTTTCATTTTAGGAAATAATTTTCATATTAACATTTTTCATTTTAGGAATTAATTTTCATTTTAATGTAATTCATTCTAGGAAATAATCTTCTTTTTTAACTTAATTCATTTCAAAATTCATATATTTACTTCACTTATATATTACTTTATATTTCTTTCATTTCATTTCTAACTTATAGGTTTCTATTTGTTTTCTTTTTTGGGGGGTAACCCTCCTTACCGTCCGGTCATTTCCGGAGATTTTTTCGCATTTTTTGCACTTTCTTTTGCAGTTTTGCATTCTTTTGAGTCATTCGTTTTGCGCTAATTTAGGCCATATGTATATACAAATGTGTGTTCCATGTAATTTCTATGTAAATTTCGGCAGCATGACGGCATAAACCGTCATCTACCAAACCTGTTCAAAGCTAACCTGCAGATAAAAGCAACGCAACCCAGCAGCAAGGCACTCAGGCCACCTTATATACAGCCAAAAAGGAGAATGTACACCAAACTGGGGGCTCGAGCCCCAAGTAAATTCCGAAATGTTCAAAGTAAAAGTCCATAATGTACAAAGTGTGCAAAATACAAGCAACAAAACAAGAAAACTACTGTCGGTCGCCCTCTAGCTCCGCAACTCTCGCCTCGAGAGCGGCAACCCCGGCGTCGCGAACCTCAAGCTCCTTCAGCAAGCGAGCTGTCTCCTCCCGAGACTGGGCCAACTCTCGCTCCAGCTCACGGTCCCCCAACAAGCAACAAAATTGGCTCATGTCAATTATTTCAAGCGGTTATAAGAAAGTTTAGAAAGTTCAAAAATGAAATAAACGGAAGGTTCATACCTGACGACCTCGACCGCCGACAAGTGCCTCGACGGCAGTAGCTCGCAGCCGGTTGGCCACCCTCAATAACGCCACAAACCGGGACGGCGCAACCTGCATTTTCAAAAAGAAGTTCTCAATAAGTTGAATAAGTTCAATCAAATGTGTTCTTACACAAAAAAAATCACGCAAATTAGAGGCTCACCCTCCGAATCAGATGCTACCAGTCGTCCAGGCCATCATCCGTCACAGCTACGTCAAAGTCACGCAGCTCGGAGATCGTCGTCCTCCCGGTCGCGTCAGTGTACTCGAGGGTCTCGGGGTACTCAGGGGGCTCGATGCCCGCCGCCTCAACCTCCTGCAAAGTCAAATGTTTCTCATTATTCGATGATCTTTCATCGTGTTTTCAAAATCAGCAAAATAAAGGAGAGTAAGATGCTTACCACCACCGGCCAGTACGCCAACCTCCCGTAGAGGAACGCCGAGTAGTCCTCACCTGGAAGAAGGAGGGCGTCACCACCAACGCCAGCCAAGTCAGCTTCTCTCTCAGCCTCAGAAGGCTCCCTGAACATCGTCCTAGGAGAATCGATGGGAACCGTCAGGACATCCCGAGAGCACTGACGAGCCAAGCGCTCGCCCAAGTACCACACAGGACCCATCGACGTCCTCAACAGCAACCGGCTCGAGCTCCTAGACCGAAGAACCTCAGCCACGAAAGGAGGCACTCCAGCGTACTCTGCCCAAGGCCTGGGCACCCACTGGACAAGACAAACAAGGGATCATTCTTATGATCGTTCAAAAGTAATGAAAAACACAAAGCAAATATAAGTGAGATGCTCACGCTGTCCAGCTGAAGAGCGTTCACGTCCCGTCGGTAAACACCGTGATAGGAACGCTTGCTCCTCGTCCTGCACATCACCTAATCCCTCACGACGGGATAGGTCCTCTCCAGCGGCTCCGTCCTCCTGGGCGAGAGACTCGGAAAGTAGGAGTACACCCACGCCTGTGAAGTAAGATAGTCAATAATGATCTTTGATAAAGAAAAAATTGATTTTTTAAATCTAATGAAGGTTCATACCTCCAACAGTAGTCCAGGGCTGACAGCACCAGGAGAAGTCCCCTTCTCCATTAACTCCGGACGAACCATGGCCTTCATGAAGCGGATGAGGACCGCAAAACCAGCAGTGACCCAGTCCCAACGTCATAGGGAGCTCAGGTCAGAAAGGATGGGAAGAAGCTTCATCGACAGCCTCTCTCCCTTGTCTCCGAGGTTGATCGAAGACAGAAACCACCAAAGCCACAAACGGGCCCTCTGCTCAGCTGTACAGGGAGGAGGAGTCGTCTCTCTCCCATCAATCACCACCGACACCGGGGTCTTCCTCGCAAAGTAGTCTCGGACATAGGAACTAGGCACCAAACCAGGCACTGTAACGGCCTTCGGCGACAAGTTCCAGCTGATCAACCTCCTAGTCTCGACCGCGTCCACCCTCACGGCAGTCTCCGGCCACTCCACCTCCTCGGTCCCACACGGCAGGCCCGAAATAATGCCGTAGTCCTCCAACGTGACTCCCACCTAACCAAAAGGCATGTGAAAAGTGGAAGTCGTGTCCCAGAATCGGTCCAAGAAAGCACAGACCAGGCTAAGGTTAGCCCGTAGCTTCCTCTTCACGATATCCCTCCAGGCCTATACCAAGGCACCAAACGCTCCACGCTCGATCATGGCGCGCTCCTCCGCAGACAGTCTCTCGTAGCACTCCATCGCTGTCATGTAGCACGAGAACGATCTGATGTTCCCGGCCTCCTATTGTGATTTGAAACAAAAGTTATCTTTAGTTTTGAATGAAAATTGGAAAAGATATGAGCAAATAGAATGAAAGAAGGTGAGTGATGAGTAATGAGTTCCTATTTACCAAGCTCTTCACCGTCCTGTAGGACAGGTGACTCTCGGCAGCCCAAAGCAAGTGCCTGCTATCCCAAGTCTCAGCCCAGGTGGGTGCTCCCCTCAGCTAACGACCTCCTCGCCCAACATTGGCCTGCCTCGGGACCTCCTCCTTCTCAACAGCCTCCTCCTTGTGGACCTTGCCACCAGTAGCCATCACCGCGGCGGTGAAAGCCTCCTCTGAAGCCTCCTCGATAACACGAGAAGCGTCAACAGCAGCGTCTATCTCCATGGGAGCTCTCCCAGAAGTAGAAGCCTCATCACCTGCAACATTAAAGTAGTTTTAGGCCGCGTCACGTGACGACAAGCCCGGATTAAGGGATTGTCGAGACTTCGGAAGCCCAGAAAACGTTCCTTTTCTCGCCATCTTTGGCTATATTCCCCCAAACCCGATCACTCATGTGGTATTAGATTCAAGGCAAGCCTGAGTCGAAGCCTAGTCATAGGTTCAAGTCAAAATTTCGGCAGCATTTCGTTATAACGACGATTATGCCCTAGAAAAGTTCCCTGAAAAGCCGTTACAAACCAAAATTCCGAGATGGTAGGAAGTTTACCCATCATCCATGGATCCCAAATATCAAGTTTCATCATAAATGGGCAATCCTAAGGTCATTTTCGAAGCAATTTACGGTTCAGCTGTGAAACCGTCTCAAATTCACTCGAATGCTCAAAACTCAATGAAAATTCGAAACAAATACATGGTTATGTTCCCTACATTACCAATTACCCATTTCTAATATCAATTTTACAAGGCAAATCCATTTGGGGGAAAAGCCCCAAATTTTCGAATTAATTGGGTTGAAAACCCTAATTTTTTCGATCCAAATTAAGCAAATGTGGATGATTAATGCAAGAGTGAGACACATACCTCGGTTAGTCATGATTAATGCAACCCTTTGGATCAAATTTTGGCAGAAGTGGTTAATATTTGAGAGAGAAAGGGGTAATTTGTGTTTCGAATAAATGAATTACAAACCCTCTGTTTATCGCGTTTTTACGCAGAAAATACACACTCAGGAATAAACGCAGCAGGTGTCGCGCCTCTTCCAAGAGACGCAGCTCTTGCTGCGCCTCTTCATGAGGTTCCCTCCATACGAGTTTTCAAAAATTCGTTATGAGTTCGTTATTAGTGGGCCCATCTTTGGTGCGCCTCTTCCCCGATGACATTTATCCTTTTTGGTCCGTTTGACGATTATTCTTCATTCATACCCGCGCTTTCCAAGCCAACGGCAGACTATCGTACATTATTTACACTTCCAAGACCTTGCTTGTCACAACGAGCAAGTATTTCTCGACACGTGTTTCGACACGCCTTCATCATATTTTTCCCAACCGAGAGTAAGCGGATAGACTTTCCCTCTCAAGACACGGAGATAAATTCCCGACTATGTTCCCCAACGAGAGTTCACGACCGACAGTCACTTCCTCTCGAGACATGGAGATCAACATTGACCCCGCATTCTTCTGAAGTTTGTTTGAAGACTACCCAAGCAGATTTCTCCTCAGCAGTTCCAGCCTGTGTCCTGCTGCTTACAATATTTCTTGTTTACCCCAACATTCTTCTGAAGTTTGTTTGAAGACTACCCAAGCAGTTTTCTCTCAGCAGTTCCCGCATGTGTCCTGCCACTCACAATATTTCTTGTTTCCAAACCTTAGTTACCCTTTAGCTCCCATGCTTATCCTTTAGCTCCTATGCACCCTCGGAGGTATTTAGAAGTTTCTTCAGAATCCTTGTGACCCCCCTAATGCCTTCAGACACCAAGTTATCTTCAGACCAAAGAGTTTTGCCGAAGCGTTTTCAGTCTCGTTTCACCCAGGGGTATCTCAGGTATGGTCTCTTCTTATGGCTGGCGAGCTTCCTTACGTAGTCTAATGGACTTTAAACGACCCTCCCCGATAGTCGACAGCCTCTAAAATGTTCCCGACAACAATACCTTGGCTCAGACCCCTTGAGCCGCCTCGCGTCGCCATAGTCGTCAGGTTGTAATCTTCGGTTGACCTGATGGCTATACTTTGACTTTCGCCTTGTCCAAGCCTCAGTCAAAGTGGGGGCTCTGTAGACACCTCATTTCTGCACCTCCTGCAAACCACCCGGTGATGATTGGGCCGCATGTTTGGTACGCGGAACGATTTGTGATAGTTCGTAAGTTTATCGTCAAGTGATCGCTCAAACATTTATGTCTACCTCTTAGTTGTCATCTACGCGCCGATACGGTCGTTTTGACAGTAATTAGAGTACATTTGGAGTCCGGACGTAAAACCGTCTTCATTTTCTGATAACCGCAAAATCCCGAGTCAGAATGTTCTGGAATGTTCCCGATATTTCTATTCCATATTTCACAATATTTTAATCTTCGGTAAAGAATTTCCCTTAATATTCATACAAAATATTAAGGAAAATAAGATTAATCCGTTATTCCGTAAACCAAACACAGAAATCTTTCTTCCGCAGGAGGAAACCACTTGGGAACAGACGCAACAGGTGCTGCGCCTCTTCCAAGAGACGCAGTGCTTGCTGTGCCTCTTCCCATGTCCTTTTCTGCGTATTTTCGTATCTTTTTTATATCTTTTCCGAGATTCACTTCCAAAGTCTCTCCGAAAACCCTATTCCTTCACGTGATTAGTATAAATAGGAGCCTTCGCTCCTCATATTTCTCACGCGAGTGTCCGCCCTTCTCTTCTCCCTTTGCATTCTAAGTCCACGTTCTTACTTCTTGGCGCCTACGTGCTTGAACTTTCGACCATGTAAGCTCGGATCCTTCTGAGTACCAGCCTCGTTTTGCATGACCGACCAATTTGACCAACTACACATCAATCAACTTAATTAATCTTAATCGTTTTCCTCTTACGAGGGCACTTTCGTTACATTCGAGTCGAGCATCACTAGAACATAAACTTAGTTCATCTCGTTTCGTCAAACATGTAAGTCTGAGGGTGTAAATCTCCCTTTTTATTTATTGTTATTTACTTTTTGTAATCATCATGTAAGATTTATGTCGAAAGTACAATTAAAACCGATTTCTAAAACCATGTTTAAAACCCTTTTTACGAATTATCAGAAGACAGACGTCGAGAAAGGACGCAGCAACTGCTGCGCCTCTTCGAAGGGACGCAGCACCTGATGCGCCTCTTCGTGAGGCTGTCGTAGTTCCTGCTTCCTTTCTTCTTCATTCGTCTTCTTTTAGTTTCGTTCCTTTGTTTTCTTTCGTCATTGTTTGTTCATTGTTCATAATAATTTAAGCATGATATTTTAGCATATTATTAATCGCTGTTAGCATATAATTCATCATTAAATTCCCGACTTAAATCCCAAATAACCAATATTTGCGGGTTTTCTTCATTAAAGTCAAACCGTGTTGTAGAAATTCGATTCATTCATATTGAGTTTCTGGAATTCGACCTTTGGTATATTCCCATCTGTTTGTCCGTCGTTAGTTCATCATTAATCAATCATATTTAACCTAAGTAATTTGTTTAGTTCATCAATTTGCTAATCAATCTTTAATCTTGTATTAATTCGTTTACATTCGTCTCGTCCATGTTTTATCGTTTTTATGACTCATTCACATGTAATTAATGTATTAAATCACTTTCATCCGAGTAAATATCGTAATCAATCATTAAATGCACCCACGAATATTAACGATTTGCAGTTCCGGCTTCACAGCCAGAACTCAACCTTGGAACAGACGCAGCAACTGCTGCGCCTCTTCCAGAGGGCGCAGCTCTGCTGCGCCTCTTCCAGGTTGATTTCTGTCTCTGAATTTCCGTTCTGCCTTGACCTAGTTTAATTAGTTTACGTATTCAATTAATTGTCATTCGTATTATCATTAATAATCTGTTCGTTTATTTATTCTTTCCCAAATTATCCGTTTTAGAGGTATTTTCGACATAAATCGATTAAACCCGATGTAATTATTGTAATTTTCTATTATTGTATTATTTATCGCATTTGTATGATTTATTTACATGCTCTCACATTCAATCAATCTTAAATCCCGATTCGACCCAATTTTATGCTAAATTAATTATTTACCGACTTAGTTAATTCTCACATGTTAGGATTAAAACTTGGATGTTGCATTGCATGCATATAACCGACAATATATCGAGTATAGACAATTTCCCTAATCATTAGTAGAGGCCGCTATCGAGGCGGGTGGGATTAGGTGTTCGATCAAAAGAGCTTCCTAATACGTACCCTCACCCCTTACCCCAGATCTCTGTGAATATCCGTGTTCATTGGCATCCACGAGAGTCATTCTAGACATAGAGGTAACGATTGCTTAGTGTTCATGTCCCTACTTTGTGTCTTGACATGACACGAGGTATTCGAACGGTTTCCAATTTTCCACAATAAATTGGTGGCGACTCCACAAATGCAAACGTTTGTTTCCCAAGCGCCCTCGTGGCCCGTGTCCACACTTAGGAACTACAGACAATGACTCAAAATCAGAGAAGGCACAAACCCCACAATGCCCTTGAAATTTCTTCTATCAGAGAAGACAGATAGAAGAAATGTAGAGTTAAAAGCATACTCTGAATTGACTAATAGTTTTGTAAATTCAAAGGATGAAAATAACCCGATAAATTATCAACTAAACATGTTCTGGCAATAAGGAATCTAACTATAATTCAGAAAACGGTGAAACTAAGCTTGGAAAATATTTGCAATATTAAACGATGCTTGAAACTTTAGAAGCATTGTGTAGTGTGTAGATTCGGTACCTAAATCAATCAACGCCAGTATACTACTCCTGGGCATCAGAAAGCTATCCAGTGACCCGTCATCAGACTCACTGAACAACCCTGTCACAAAAAATTTTCCCGTTCTAGTGTACCCGATCATTACCGATGGTATATCTAAGTGTAAATCCTTTGGAAGACTAATCGTTTCCATCACCGAAGGAGGTTTCAGTATATCCATCGAATTGTCGTCCCAAGTGAATTTACTCAAACACTCTCCTACGGCACCTAACATTAAGGGTAGTAGTAGTTCCGAGTTTGGATAAGTAAATATGGCAAATGTCTCGGTCCCCAAATCGAAGCTAACAATTACATCACCATCACCTTCAACACAACAACCAGGCCAATAAATTTTTTCATTAATAAGTACTCCTTGTCCACGTCCACAAACAAAATAATTGTCAATATCGGAATCGATTCTCCTCCAACTTTTTTCCCTAAGAGAAAAGACATGTACTGCAATAATACCTAGTTCACCTCCCAAAAGCGAGCTCAAGATTCTAACAAATTTATAGTCATCAGCAGATGATGGATACCCAAATCCATAAACAGCACAAGGCTCAAATAGCATGTTAACAAAACTCTAAAAATATCCATCTAATTTATATTTATGCACTTTGCGGGTAGCCGGATTCCATAAAAGAAAGTATTCACTAGAAACTGGAGTTAAACAAATCAACCCATTGTGAAGAGTTAAGAACGATTAACACATAAAAGGGGGATGGGGTGAATTAGGTGTACCTTTTAAAATTTTATCTTGAACTTGGTTAATTAATTAACTTAAGCAAAGAATATTGAAGTACAAGACTTGAGAAACTTAATTGAATGTAAGTTCACAAGAAGGTACAGTAGTTCTATGTCACAGTATAGGTGACTGTGACACAGAACTTGATTAGGTACATGCAAGAAATAGCAAAGTGGAAGAACGTAAAAGTAAATGAACAAACAAACGACATTTTAAAAATTGGTTCAGCCTCTACTCCGAGGCCTACGTCCAACCGTTATTTTATTGCTTATTTAGAAATTTACTCAAACTTACTAAACCCCTTACAATGGAAATAACTCGCCAACCTACTCCGGTTGAACTCAAACTTAAAGCTACTCCGCTTCAAGAGTTTATGGGTTCTATCTCAGGGTATTACAGAATCTTGAATCTCAAGCGTTCACTAAATGAACATGGAGATCACAATTAAGATCTAACACGAGAATCATGGAACAAACTCATTATGTCACAGTACAGCGAACTGATACTTGGAGGTTTTACAACTTTTTCGAAAACAATTTGAAGACTTTAAAAATCTGAAAAACGTTCTGCAAACATTTGAAGAACAAAGCTTTTAATGCACAAATGATTTGCAATGTTTTACAATAAATGCTTTGGAAGTCTTAAGAAATAAATGTGATTAAGACACTCTATTTATAGTGGATTTAGTCTTAGGTAAGTACAACTTAGAAAAAATAAATCCAATATTAAAATGGTAGCCTTGAGTGATGGTAACTGTTAGACTATAGGCTGGGGCTTAAGAAATCAGAAAACTTAAGCTACTACACTCAACATGTGACCTTTTACCAAAATGGCAAAAAAAATTTCTTACTTTACAAATTTGACAAGTCTTCTTTGCCATTTTAGTAAAAGATGTTTGCACAAAACTAGAGGCTTAGTCTAGTGGTTTTGTGACTCCAAAATTTCAGATTATTTTCAAGCTTTTGAAAATTCAAATGTTTAAGGTTTGAAATTTGCAAAGTTTTAACACTTAAAACATTTTGGTCGAAAGACCTCCTTCATACGGTAGTACCAGAAACCACAGTACAGCATACTGTTGCATGGTTTTGCCATTACTTGACTTAAATGAGAATGTTGCACTTACTCTTACATTTTTCGACTAAGGCTTAGAAAATATCATTGTCTGGACTTTCTTGATTATCTTGATCATCTTGAATCATTGTTGAAAGTCCATTTGATTGCTTCAATCACTAATCATTTCAACTAAGAGCAAACAATCAAATAACAAAGGGACTTGGCATCATCAACACAATGTGTTCTAACAAATTCCCCCTTTGATGTTGACAAGTCCAAACATGTGTGATATACCCCTTAGCCCATGGTTAGTCGGTCTTTGGTCATTTCAACATAAACATAATTTATAAACATGATCAAGGTAGTCGAAAGGTGCAACATGCTTGGCTAAGGTAAAACTTCTAATCATGTAATCTAAGACATAGTCACGGTGAACGTTGGCCGAAGAGTTAAGAGATCACACATGGCATAGTTAAACTACTTCACCCTCTTGACATCGTCATAGGAGGATAAAACATGGTCAAGAATAGCGAAAATAGTTCAAGACACACAAAAAAAGTCCAAGCATAACAGAAAACATCCAAGAGTTGCAACATAAGTTTTTAAAGCAAAGAGCCGAAAAGCTTAAGGAGAAAGAGGGTTAGAAAGGCAATAACAAATTTACGGGGATGACTTCCTCTTGTTAAGACGTTCAAGGAGATCTTCATTCATGGTACGCAAATCACTCATCCCATCCCGCAGCTTAGCATTCTCCTTGACCAAACGATTAATCATTCCCAAGAGTTGATCCAACTTACTAAGCACAATGCCAAGATCAACAGAAGTTTGAACTGTGGCATCACCTTTTCCTAGATTTTTCTTTGTCAATTTCCCATTTTGAATTTCCATATTCATTCGGGAAAGGAGACCCGGAGTCATCTCATCACTTTGCTTCTCAACAGCCGGACTCCCTTTCAACACTAAACCTTCCTTCTCGAAAATTAGAGAAAGCCATATCCCATATGGAACCACTATATTCTTATCATAATTCCCATCTTGAAATTCGGCAGCGATCTCATTAATGCGGTGGAACATGAGACGAGGAAGATTAATGGGAATATGTTTGACAATATGATGAATGAGGAGCATGTCGAGGAGAGAGCACCTCCCTCGACTGTTATTGCTAGGTACCAGATTCCTAAAGACAAGATTGAAGATAAATCGAATTGGGGCCGGCGGTTCAAGGGCATAGACATTTGTAGGACCATGTTCCTCATGAGGTCTAAGAACTTTCATAACCTCGGTAGATGTGACTTTCTCAACCTCACCCCAGTCACGTTTTGGAAAGGTGGTTAGCCCAACATCATTAATCTCTAAATGGGTCGTAAGTCGCTTAGTTGTGAGGATAAGGGGTTTTTGATTGATGTAGGCCGAGAGAGTACCAGATGCAACATTGACTTTGAAAGTAGCATAAAATTGAATAATCTCGGACAAGTAAAGATGGCTATACTCATCTAAAAGATTTATCCAACCTTGAGCTGCCATTGCCTCTTTGAAGTACTTAAAGGTGGATGAAGAGTCATACCAGGATATTTTGTATCGTCTGCCACTATGAAAGCAACAGTGCAGAATACTATGACACAGCTTCAATGTTTCTTCGGGAAGGTCAATGGAGTTAAGATGATTTAAGACATTGTGGACAAGGTCCTCGGGAACTGCGTCCGCGGGATCCACACTAGGCATAATCGACTCGAGGTTCTTTCGAATCGAATTAAGACAAATTAGAGTCGCCACCAAGTTTTTTGGGAACTTGGAACCGTTCAAGTCAACTTTACACCTTTCATCGAAAAGCATAAAGCCAATCGACTACGAGTGATTAAAGATAAAGACTTGTACTCTATATCACTCGATTTGAATGACTCTCGTAATTCAATGGTATTTAGACGGATCCACAAACCATAGATCTTGAGTAAGGGGTGAGGGTACGTGTTAGGAATCCCATAAGGACACCTAACACCGCCCGTCGATAACGGCCTCTACTAAGTCAAGTGTCGGAGTTCAAACAAGGTCATAGCTACTACGATATATGATATGCAAACATCGTTTTAAACCCTAACATGTGACAACAATTTCTATGTCGTTTTAGATGCAACTAAACTAACTTTGTCAAAGTTGTAATTTAGCATGTGGGTTGATTAATCTAACAACATACAAAACAAAGCAAACAAGGCTTAAGGGGGAATGGGGGAGCCGTGGGATCTACCTATTACAAACCAGGCATTTCATGCCGACACAACAATAAATTAAAGATACAACTCGATCTAAATACAATTGCTATATACAACACCATACACGACACATGGCCATTCGGCCTAGGAAAACGTGCACAAAGGGGTGACTCACGGCCTACATGACTCACGGCCTTAGGTCACTCCTCGCAATGCGTGCTTCCACTTAATCTTATCGAATTAGACATTGGGTCACACACCAAAGCATGCACTAGCATAAATCGGGCCATGTTGCTTTAAACAACATGCGATTTACTACGCTCTCACTTGCATTGGGGCACAACCGTCTAACTAAACAAAACTAAGGTTTTTAGAAATCGTTTGACTCGATAAAGGAGAACTAATTACAAACAAGTTACAAAACGCGACTCGATAAACACAAATTGATTACGAGATACAAACAATGAGACTAAGATAAAAAAACGAGAAAAGGGATACGAAAGACACGGCCAAACACGACCTCATACACGGCTATCCTAGTTCCTAGGTTAGATTCATTAGGTTAGATGGATTTGCAAAGCGATGCGGAAAATACATTAGAAATCGATGACAAAAGAGCTCAGAAGGCTTCGCCTAAAACCGGGTATTCTACACGGCCTAAGGGGTCAAATTAGGTCAAGTTCGCTAATTAAATTAACTCGTCGAGTGTTAATAAGAAGGTGCTAGTCACGCACTCTTATACTAGCGAGAAATTAGGTGAAAGAGAGAGATGCATTCATTAAGTTACAGAATTGTCGATTGATCTTAAAAGCTATGTCGAAGCACCCTAACATGTCTAATTAGGTTATTTAAATGATCGAATGTCGCCTAAATAAGTCATATGTTAACAATCAGAGGTCATACCAACATGTAAATGGTCCTAGGGTGTGTCGAATTGGCCGAAACAAACAAAGGGTAAAAAACGAGGAGCGAAGTTAGAAGTTCGTTTTATTTATGTCCTACCTTGAACACGAGGATATGTAAATGAGACCGGGGTGTACGACCGACTGATGTAGCGGTTTCTTTCCCATCTCAAGTCAACGCGGGTATTCATGGTGGTACTTTAACTCATACTCGGACTAAACTAGTTTCGTAGTTAATTAGAACAATCGATAAAAAAAACGATAAACAAACAAAAACAAACTATAAAAAACAAACATAAAAAACGAAATAAAAGGGAGAAAGAAGAGGATTTGATGCACCCTCAACCTAAATGTATCGTTGACACCGTCTTGGGTCGTAATCGATGGTAGATTTTATCTCGAGAGGCCGTCGTCGACGAAGAAACAAAGCAAACAACACGTTTTTATCGAATCTGGACAGCAACTTTCAAACAGCGATTTCTCTCTCGTTTCACGATGAAAATTCGATTTAAAAGATGTTTTGAAAACTAGAAAGAGAGGAGAACAGAGATCGTAAAGCAAACCCTGCTCATTTTGAGTTATTGGGCACGAAAAACGAGCACAAACAGAACTGGACAGACAGGAAAAAGCCGCGAAAACAGAGTGTATAACACTCTGTTTTTCGAGGGAATTCGTGTACTCTCAAGGGCAATTTGGCTCGTAAATCTTTGTCTAATGTGTAGATGGATGTTGTATGGTTAATTAGGAATAAGAAACTCGAGCTTTGATGGAGGTTTGATGGAGGAACGAATTGTTTTTCGAAGAGGACACACAAACTGTTTCAGTTTGTATGTCGGTTTTGTGGAGGGTTTTTGAGAGGCAATTAGGGTTTGTTTCTGGAATTTAAAGCTTGAAAGTGAAGGTAGTATGTATGGAGAACTTAGAGGAATGAATGTATGGTGAAGGGTGGGTATTTATAAGGAGTTAAAGTAGGTTAAAAGGGAGGAGAGGCAGACGGGCTCGGCTGAGCATAGCTGCTGTCCAGCAGCTTTTGGGGGGTTTTCTAGGGTTCGTATGGGGGGTTTTCTTGGTGATTAAGGTAAGGTAATATGGGTAGGATATTAGGGTATGGGTTAGGTTTAATGGGCACGGGTTTTGGTGGTATTTGGAGCGGGTTTTGGGCTCGGGTTTGAGCTGCAAAACAGGGGGGGCTGCTCGTGTTGTGCGGGCTGTTGGGGGTGATTTGGGACGGGATTTGGGCCATGGTTATGGGGTTCGAACTGGGGTTGGATGGGTAGTGGTCTAGGTTAGTTAGTGTACTCGATATTCGTGCCAACTCGTAAAGAAAACGGGCTCAAAAACCGAGCTAAAATCGGGATTCAAAACACATGTTTAAAACGAGTTTTTCTCGATTTTTAAATCGATTTTTCAAATCGATAAACACATTAAAATAAATGATTTTTCAAATCAAAAACACTCATAAAATGACTTTTCAAATCAAATATTTATTTTATTTTCAATAAAATAAATTTGAGAAAATAAATTCTAAAAAGCTTTAATTTAAATATCATTTAAATTAATAAAATGAATTCACTTTAAAAAACATTAATTTAAATATCATTTAAAATAATAAAATACTTCTTCGACGACGCCCATTCTACATCGTAAAACGAGCTCCAAATAATGACAATGACAACTAAAGAATACATGTGTCCTATCATCATCGGGTGTTTGTCGGGTTCTCTAGAAATTCCAATATCGACGGATACGGGTATCTACAGAGCCCCCACTTTGACTAAGGCTTGGACAGGGCGAAAGTCAAAGTATACCCCAGGTCCCTCTCGACCTGAGGATTCTGCGGGTCATTTATAGTCCATTAGACTTGCGTATGTAAGCTCGCCAGCCATAAGAAGAGATCATACCTGAAACTTCGTTGGGGATTAACTCTTGCTTCATGTTGCGTCGAATTATCATCGTTGGTCATCGACCCATAAATTGCATATATGGTGGATTGAGCCTTATCCTTAGGCGCCTACATATCCGTTTCTGACGGAATAAAACCCGCGTCGTAGTTCGGCAACTGCTGACACATGCCCAAAGTTTATCATCTGCTGGCATTTGTCCAAAATTCATCATCTGTTGACATTTGCCCAAAGCTTATCATCTGCTGGCAGGTGCCCAAATGGGGCGGGACTTTCCAAGGAGGTTGCCGCCGCTTTCATCATTTGCTTTCAGCTATGGAATTCTTCCATTTCATACTCTTGTATTGAATTGAATTCTTGGTGGATGTCATCCTTTACATCTTGATAATGGTCTCGAAGCCAACGGCCAGAGCCCCGATTTTTGCAATGGCTCTAAAGTCGAAGACTTTAGAGCCCCCAGTTGAAGCATATCCTACTGTATTTGAAACACAAAAACGTACTAGCGATAATCATCACATAAGCACATTTGGATCATCGATCCTAAAATTAGATCATTTGCAAGATTGGGTCATCGACCCGAAAATTGAATTTGAAAATTTTGAATAATTGGGTCATCGACCCGAATTTTGAATTTGACATCACTTGGAATGTTGGGTCATCGACCCGAAATTTGAGTTTGAAAGACTGGGTCATCGACCCGAAATTTGAACATGTTGAAAATTCGAATAATTGGGCTATCGGCCCAAATTTTGAATTTCAAATGAATCACTTGGATGTTGGGTCGTCGACCCAAAATTTGATTTTGAACTTTGAGATTTGAACCTTGACTTGAAATGTACCACTACTTGGATCATCTATCCCATAATTCGCAAAAAGTTTTTGAAATTTCGGAATTCTGAAATCTTTGGCATTTTGAAATCGAACCTTGACGGGTGAGCAGGAAATACGACTCAGACACTCTGTATGACCCGTAAACAACGTGGGCGTAGCCCGCTACCGTAAAACAAAAAAGAAAATAAAACCGTAAGTGTGGACGGGTTTTAATTCAAATATTGACTTGTTGGGGGTAGAAATGTAAATTGGCCGTTCCGGCGCCAAAGATGGCAAATGGAAATCACAAGGTCGTCGACTTGGGAAGGATATATCGTATGGCATGGGCGTGCTCCCGAGGGCGCATGGGAATCACTTGGCATTGACAAGGAGGATTAAACTCACAGAGAAACAACGTTAGCTTCGCCTAGACACTAAACACTGACTGATTTTATAAGAACAGTTGGACATCACACATCACTCTTGTTGGGAACATTCTGCCACTCTTCTCCTCGCCTCCTTTCTTTTCAGCGAGTATTCATCATTTCTTGCCACCGCCTTCTTTCTTTTCAGTGGGCTTTTACTATTTTTCTTCCACGCCTTCTTTCTTTTCAGCGGGTTTTTCATATTTTCTGTTCCCAACAAAAAACCCACATCTATCTGACTGAGCATCTTTGCCTACACCGTTAGATAAAGCTCATTCCGAGACTTGACACTACTCATCTGAACCTATATCCTTATCCTAGCCTACATCGAGTGCTAAGACCGACTCAAACAAAGGTGGCTTCATTTGGACTTGGTTAAGACCCGTAAGAAACCGACAAGATGACAACTTGGTTGATGAGTGGATTGAATCCCTTATTCTGAAGGACTGCCTACATATTCGCGTGGAGCGAAATCAAATCCGACGTAGTTCGATCATGGTGCATTAAATTGGCATTTTGATTGTGTGTACACACTCGAAGGTTTCACCTAAGGTATCATTTCGTATCCCATTCTAGCCTGTAAGGTACCGTTGTATCCCGTGTCTAGGGTTGGTACAAAAGGTTTTGATTCTTTGGGATGTAGAGATTGGCAATAACAAGTTGGAATGGTTAGCCATCATTCTGAAGGTTTGTTTTGTGGTGCTAAGGCCAAGGGCTATGGCTGCTGATGTGGTTGGAATGGGTGTCTCGGGTTTGATGAAACCCGGGTACAAATGGGTTGGAAAATGATGTGGGTTCAAATTTCCATGTCTGGACCCTAAAGGCTAGGTATAACAACACAAGCGGAATGATTCTCAAAATTCCCGACTATCCCCTTGTAACTGTCTCAGGAAGGACTTAGGGGTAAAGAGGTTACTACTTAAGCTTTTGGGCTTCGCCCAATGAACTTCAACTATGGGTACTTGATTTGACTTCTGGCTTCCGTGACTTCGACATTCAACCAAAAAGCATTCCGCAATAACTTCAACATCTTTTTTCCTTTTTTCTTTTTCTTTCATCTTTTTTCATTTTTTTTTTCATTTTTTTTTTCATTTTTCTAATTTTTCTCTTTTTCTAATTTTTCATTCTTTTTCATCTTTTTTCTCTCTTTGAAAATGATCTTCTATTCATTCTCTTAGTCATAAATGGATACACCTTGAAAACTGGGCTTCGCCAACTAATTTGGGTAGGAACTAACAATTCCTTGTTAGAATGGGTTGATATCTTCTCTCTTCGAGATGAGATGATTTTTTTGCGGAAAAGGCTTGCCTTCCATCATCGATAGGGGAAACAAGGAGCTAGTTCGGGTTTGTCATAGAATCATCTAAAACCTTGTCACAAACATTGGTTCAGATGGAGGTTTTCTACCGCCAGACATGGAATAGGTAAAGGAATCAAACACAGGATCCTAGTGTACCTTACATTTTAAAACGGGACATATTTCTACCCCAGGGATGCCTTTGAGTGTGTTGTGCATTTTATCATGTTTCGGAATGATTGAGGATTGGAAACAAGACATATTTGGAAACGAACTGCAACTTTTATTGGAATGACACATGCTTAACAGACTCGAAGGAACGATTCCCAGGACACACCCTAGGTCATCGTGGAACAAACGACTCAACTTCAAGAAAAGAAAGTCCTAGACTCGACTCGACTAAGATAAGAAAACAGATCCCGACTCATAATTTTCAAATCTGGTCTTGAGCTTTCTCTTGTTCAGCTGTCAGCTTAGATGCTCGGCTCTTGTCCTTGATCCCTTTGATGGTCTGCCTCCATCCCGAGGTAGTCCTCTGAGGATCTACGCCAGTGATGAAGGTTGGTGAATCGAATTGTCCTTTATTAACTTCGTTAACGAGAGGAGTACATTCTAGAGCAAGACTCCCGACTTGAATTTCATTCTTCGGGTTTGGCAAGAATTCAAAGCAATCCACAATATTTTCCCGATAAACACCCCTTTCAAGTGACATGGGCGGATAAGATGGGAATAATCGACATTGTCTTCGACAGAAACAAAGTTGGCGTGATCGCCAAATGGATTGGTGATGTTATTGGGTTTAACAGTTGGGATCGGGAGTGTTCCATTCCTAATCATGTCTTGGATTTCGTGCTTCAGTCGATAGCACCTTTCAGTATCATGGCCTTTCCCTTGATGAAAGGCACAGTAGGCATTTGGTTTATACCATTTACCTTGTTGATCAGCAGGAGGGTCCGGAGTTGGACCAATAGGCTTCAGCTTTCCTTGGGCTATGAGCCTTTGGAGAGCATATGTATAAGTGCATCCGATATCGGTGAATGCCCTAGGTGTTTGGCGCTGCGACTTCTTCGATTGCCCTTCTAAGAGATTGATGGCTTCATCAATATGGGCCGCTGCTTGGGCCTTGCCCTTAGACGATGACGCCCCTTGGTACCCTTTCGGCTTTTCAGCCTCTGCCCTTATGACATCATCTTCTACCTTTATCCCGATTCTTATCAATTCTTTGAAAGAACCAAAATTCTGGTATTTCAGAGCATTACGGTAAACAGGTCGTAGATTCTTTACGAACTTATCTACCATTTCAACTTCGTCAGGCTTCTTGGCTAATTTCACGCTTTCAGCGCGCCATCTTGCAAGGAATTCAGTAAAGCCTTCTTTGTCTTTCTGTGTCATCACCTCCAATGTTCTTATGTTGGTTTGAATCTCGACATTATCAGCATAGTGCTTGCAGAACTCCACCGTGATATCTTCGAAAGTAGGGAAGTTCTTAAGGTCCAGATTGTAGAACCACGCCTTCGGATGTTCATCCAGAGATTGGGCAAAGATTTCAGAGAGCATGTCAGAAGGTACTCCCTTTAGTGCTAAGTACCCCTTATAGGCCTTAACATGGTGGACTGGATCTTCTGTGCCCTTAAACTTTGGGATGTCAGTGAGTACCATGTTCGTGGGCAACTTATCCTGCACCGGGGCATAGGCCCTAGCATTCTCATAGTGAATGTTCTTCCCCTGGGAGAGTTTCAAACGGTCTTCGATGAACTTGAACCGTTTCTCCAGATCAGTCAGAGGTGGGGTAGATGGAGGGGAATCTTCACTCAGCTTAGATTCGATTGCATCCATTCGGGTCATCATGAGGTTCACGGCCTCAGTGAGCTTGTTAACAGCATCTTCCATTGCTTGACGTCGGGTTTTTGGCGGCCTTTCTACAAGAAAACCCCGTACTGAGTCAATATTTAGAGTAAGAGCCCCTGCACACTTAAGGACACGACCCCAACTTGACTCAAACAAAGACTCAACTTGAGACTGACTATCCAAAGGTTCGACTCACGGTTGGATTTAGACCTTGGTTCACTTTAGACTCGGCAAAACGACATGACTCAAACTGTCATAGCACGATTCTAAACCGGACTCGGTGTGACAAAACCCGTGATTGGACCAACATAGTCCTTAGGTTCGGGTGAAACGTCCCAAAGGGCCTAGCTTGGACGTGTCTGTGGACTATCCTAGACCAAATGGTCGACCAACATGACTCAAAGCCCAAGAGGTGAGCTTGGGTGACCCAACAGGGTCATGTTCTAGACTCTTGGAACGAAAAAACGCCTGGCCTAACACGGCCATGACCCGGACACGACTCGACGCATTTCATGCTTGGTTAAGGTTCGAGAAATATTTTCGATTGAATTTGAAAAAAAACGAAGGATCGATTTGAAAATGAGATTTGAAATGGACAGCATGCCGGCTATAAAAGTTTGTTTTGGCCGAAAATTCTAGTCCTATTTGGGCAGCGTTCTGCGTTTTTAAAACCATGCTGATTTTGAAAGTAAGTTGTTCAAAAGTTCGGTTTTGAAATGGACATGGAAAATTTCGAAAAAAGACTCGGGAAAAACACCTTGCACATTGTCATTCTCATGTTATAAGGATGTATGCTCCTAGACATCTCTAAGTCTCGGCGAGTCTTCTACAAGAAGGTCTATGCCCTACATCCTTTTGCGGTCTTATAGAGCAAGGGCCTTAAGGTAAAGTACCTAGAAGAGCGTCCCCACCATCAAGAACCACGCGAGGTGAAGTGGAAGCGAGCAGTGTGCAGCTTCCTAGCATAGTGGGACGTTGCCCCCCACGCATCACAAAGAAACGCTGGGACGGCCCGGGAAAATCCTTAAGGGTTTATGCATGAATCGTAGCACTATGAGTAATGTTTTACTTTCCAACACTTTCTTTTCAAGTTTCACCTCGGAGGAAAAGACCCTCGAAACAAAGTGTAACTAGTCCTCTTTTCCCCAGCAGAGTCGCCAAACTGTGGACAAGGCCCTCAGGAACTGCGTCCGCGGGATCCACACTAGGCATAATCGACTCGAGGTTCTTTCGAATCGAATTAAGACAAATTAGAGTCGCCACCAAGTTTTTTGGGAACTTGGAACCGTTCAAGTCAACTTTACACCTTTCATCGAAAAGCATAAAGCCAATCGACTACGAGTGATTAAAGATAAAGACTTGTACCCTATATCACTCGATTTGAATGACTCTCGTAATCCAATGGTATTTAGACGGATCCACAAACCATAGATCTTGAGTAAGGGGTGAGGGTACGTGTTAGGAAGCCCATAAGGACACCTAACCCCGCCCGTCGATAACGGCCTCTACTAAGTCAAGTGTCGGAGTTCAAACAAGGTCATAGCTACTACGATATATGATATGCAAACATCATTTTAAACCCTAACATGTGACAACAATTTCTATGTCGTTTTAGATGCAACTAAACTAACTTTGTCAAAGTTGTAATTTAGCATGTGGGTTGATTAATCTAACAACATACAAAACAAAGCAAACAAGGCTTAAGGGGGAATGGGGGAGCCGTGGGATCTACCTATTACAAACCAGGCATTTCATGCCGACACAACAATAAATTAAAGATACAACTCGATCTAAATACAATTGCTATATACGACACCATACACGACACATGACCATTCGGCCTAGGAAAACGTGCACAAAGGGGTGACTCACGGCCTACATGACTCACGGCCTTAGGTCACTCCTCGCAATGCGTGCTTCCACTTAATCTTATCGAATTAGACATTGGTTCACACACCAAAGCATGCACTAGCATAAATCGGGCCATGTTGCTTTAAACAACATGCGATTTACTACGCTCTCACTTGCATTGGGGCACAACCGTCTAACTAAACAAAACTAAGGTTTTTAGAAATCGTTTGACTCGATAAAGGAGAACTAATTACAAACAAGTTACAAAACGCGACTCGATAAACACAAATTGATTACGAGATACAAACAATGAGACTAAGATAAAAAAACGAGAAAAGGGATACGAAAGACAAGGCCAAACACGACCTCATACACGGCTATCCTAGTTCCTAGGTTAGATTCATTAGGTTAGATGGATTTGCAAAGCGATGCGGAAAATATATTAGAAATCGATGACAAAAGAGCTCAGAAGGCTTCGCCTAAAACCGGGTGTTCTACACGGCCTAAGGGGTCAAATTAGGTCAAGTTCGCTAATTAAATTAACTCGTCGAGTGTTAATAAGAAGGTTCTAGTCACGCACTCTTATACTAGCGAGAAATTAGGTGAAAGAGAGAGATGCATTCATTAAGTTACAGAATTGTCGATTGATCTTAAAAGCTATGTCGAAGCACCCTAACATGTCTAATTAGGTTATTTAAATGATCGAATGTCGCCTAAATAAGTCATATTTTAACAATCAGAGGTCATACCAACATGTAAATGGTCCTAGGGTGTGTCGAATTGGCCGAAACAAACAAAGGGTCAAAAACGAGGAGCGAAGTTAGAAGTTCGTTTTATTTATGTCCTACCTTGAACACGAGGATATGTAAATGAGACGGGGGTGTACGACCGACTTATGTAGCTGTTTCTTTCCCATCTTAAGTCAACGCGGGTGTTCATGGTGGTACTTTAACTCATACTCGGACTAAACTAGTTTCGTAGTTAATTAGAACAATCGATAAAAAAACGATAAACAAACAAAAACAAACTATAAAAAACAAACATAAAAAACGAAATAAAAGGGAGAAAGAAGAGGATTTGATGCACCCTCAACCTACATGTATCGTTGACACCGTCTTGGGTCGTAATCGATGGTAGATTTTATCTCGAGAGGCCGTCGTCGACGAAGAAACAAAGCAAACAACACGTTTTTATCGAATCTGGACAGCAACTTTCAAACAGCGATTTCTCTCTCGTTTCACGATGAAAATTCGATTTAAAAGATGTTTTGAAAACTAGAAAGAGAGGTGAACAGAGATATTAAAGCAGCCCCTGCTCGTTTTGAGTTATTGGGCACGAAAAACGAGCACAAACAGAACTGGACAGACAGGAAAAAGCCGCGAAAACAGAGTGTATAACAGAGTGTATAACACTCTGTTTTTCGAGGGAATTCGTGTACTCTCAAGGGCAATTTGGCTCGTAAATCTTTGTCTAATGTGTAGATGGATGTTGTATGGTTAATTAGGAACAAGAAAATCGAGCTTTGATGGAGGTTTGATGGAGGAACGAATTGTTTTTCGAAGAGGACACACAAACTGTTTCAGTTTGTATGTCGGTTTTGTGGAGGGTTTTTCAGAGGCAATTAGGGTTTGTTTCTTGAATTTAAAGCTTGTAAGTGAAGGTAGTATGTATGGAGAACTTAGAGGAATGAATGTATGGTGAAGGGTGGGTATTTATAAGGAGTTAAAGTAGGGTAAAAGGGAGGAGAGGCAGACGGGCTCGGCTGAGCATAGCTGCTGTCCAGCAGCTTTTGGGGGGGTTTCTAGGGTTCGTATGGGGGGTTTTCTTGGTGATTAAGGTAAGGTAATATGGGTAGGATATTAGGGTATGGGTTAGGGTTAATGGGCACGGGTTTTGGTGGTATCTGGAGCGGGTTTTGGGCTCGGGTTTGAGCTGCAAAACAGGGGGGGCTGCTCGTGTTGTGCGGGCTGTTGGAGGTGATTTGGGATGGGATTTGGGCCATGGTTACGGGGTTCGAACTGGGGTTGGATGGGTAGTGGTCTAGGTTGGTTAGTGTACTCGATATTCGTGCCAACTCGTAAAGAAAACGGGCTCAAAAACCGAGCTAAAATCGGGCTTCAAAACACATGTTTAAAACGAGTTTTTCTCGATTTTTAAATCGATTTTTCAAATCGATAAACACATTAAAATAAATGATTTTTCAAATCAAAAACACTCATAAAATGACTTTTCAAATCAAATATTTATTTTATTTTCAATAAAATAAATTTGAGAAAATAAATTCTAAAAAGCTTTAATTTAAATATCATTTAAATTAATAAAAGGAATTCACTTTAAAAAACATTAATTTAAATATCATTAAAAATAATAAAATACTTCATCGACGACGCCCATTCTACATCGTAAAACGAGCTCCAAATAATGACAATGACAACTAAAGAATACATGTGTCCTATCATCATCGGGTGTTTGTCGGGTTCTCTATAAATTCCAATATCGACGGATACGGGTATCTACAGACATCATTTCTGAATTGATCGGAATGAGGTGCAACAATCAGATCCAGGCATGTATTGAGGGGAATCTTCTCCTCAATAATCTCATCTTCATCGATTGTGTCCAAACTTGGCAGATTCCGATGATACCGAGGTCCTTTGGGTGCCTTGGTTCTTGAACCGGATCCCTTCATTCTTTGAGTGACTTTAGGTTTAGGTGGGGATGCTTCTGGTGTTACATCGTCATCATCACCAAATATTTCAATCATCTTTCTCTTGGATCGTGTCCGAGAGGACCTTTTTGGGAAGAGTGGACCAAGCCCATCATCAACTTCCTTCCTAACATCACAATCATCAACATTGATCATCTCTTCAACAGTGGATGCCTTTGTTGCATCAGTCTCATCCGGCACATCTTCCTCCATTCTCTCATTCACCAAGTCTTTTAAGATTTGATCAATTCCATCATCCTTCTTTTCCTCACTTAATTTTTCTTCACTCTTTTCTTTTTCCTTTTTCTCACTTGTCTTACTCTCTTTTTCTGATTTTTCTTCATTCTCCCTTTCTTCTTTTTCATTGTTCTCACCAATTTCTCCCTCTTTTTCTGATTTTTCTCCACTCTCTTTTTCTTTCTGTATTTCCTTTTGATTTTCAATCTCATCTTCCCTCATCTGTTTCTCAACTTCATTGAAATCATCACCTTCTTCTTGTTTGTCTTCATCACATTGCCCCTCTTTCTTTTCACTTGAATGACTTCGTTCCTCTTTTCCTTTTTCTTTTGATTTCACAATTTCATCCTCCTTTTCGATTGTTTCAACTTTCTCAGATTCCATGGTGGCGGGTTCCTCATCAGTATCAAAGTCAACCTCGGCATCCAACTGTAGCGAGATTGGAGGTCTCCTACCTCGTCCTCCTCTGCCTCGACCACCTCCTCTTTTGGCGGTTGTTTTCCTTCGTGTCATAGTAGGTTTAACGGTAACAGAGGTGGTGTCTTTAGTGGTTTTGGTGGTGACGGGAATAGTTCCTGCAGCGGTTTTGGGAGCCATTTTTTGCTTTGCAATGAACTTTGGATTAAAGGTGTTTCTAAGGTTAACAAGTTCTTTGGACAGTCGAGGTTTTGGAGGCATCTTTGAGTATAAAGGGATTGATTTGGACGGTTTTTGAGAATAAAGAAGGTTTTGAAAAAAGATCTTTATTGTTTGGTGGATAAAAGGAGTTGTTTGTGTATTGGTATGAAAGGTAATAATGTGTATGGTGGGGTAAACGAGGGAGTTTAATGTGGTTTTGTGAGGGGCACGGTTAATGAGAGGTATGTGGAGTGTTTAATTGTGATTGATGGGACATAAAGTGGGAGTGGCTCAATGCAAAAAAGAAAAAGCTTACATGCAACTAAAGGATTTTTATTTGAGATGCACGGTTCATCTTTGCATGCATATGATGTTTATTTTGCTAATTAACACATTAATTCCAACCTCTAGTCAATTATTGAAGAAAATAATTTATTTCAACTACATGTCACCTAGTAAACCAATTTCCGACCGAAGTCTTACGAATTGTTCTCTTTCCAACGGTTTTGTAAAAATGTCCGCAATTTGATTTTCCGTTTTACAAAAGCTTAGACATATATTACATTTTTCAACTTGATCACGTAAAAAATGATGTCGTATGTCGATGTGTTTAGTTCGTGAGTGTTGTATAGGATTCTTTGATATATTTATCGTACTAGTATTGTCACAAAATATAGGGGTAGTCTCGAAAATAAGGCCATAATCATGCAATTGTTGATGTACCCAAATAATTTGTGCACAACATAGAGCGACACTCACATATTCACTTTTGGCCGTGGACAATGCAACGGTGTTTTGATTCTTAGAAGCCCATGAAATGAGACACGGTTCTAGGAAAGTAGCAATGCCCGAAGTACTTTTCCTATCCAATGTATCACCGGCATAGTCCGCATCCGAAAAACCTTGTTCCTTTCGAATTGCTCCAATTCCTCTTGCATTGCAATCACCCAGCATTCATCAGTCAAGGCTACTATGACATGGTCTGGTTCAATTTGTGAGATGAAAGCATTGTGTGCACAGAAATTTTGGAGCGATGATCTGGTTTTTATTCCAGAGGTTAGGTCACTGGTTAGATTTTATAAAGGATGTGAGCTTTGGTGTTTCCATTTTTTGGGAATAAGTGGGTTAGAGGATTCGGATTGTTCGTCTATAATAGTAGAGGGGACTGTTACATGAGGATTGTTTGAAGGAGGTGATTGTGGTTCGTTTATGATTAGATTCGGCTGTTGTTCACCATCCTTGTTCTCCCTGAATGAGGTAGCATCATCTTGTGTAGGAGGACGATTAGTTCCCCCTGAATTTTGGACATCCTCCTCATGCAACAGTGGCTCCAACTGTTGCTCAGCCTCTTCCACCACTTGATCCATATCATGTCGTGTCATACCAATCTCAAAATCGTCATCATATTCATCATCCTCATCATCAACCTGTATGTTTGAGACAAAAAGGCTAGATTCGTCAAATAATACATGAACGCTTTCTTCCATTTTCATAGTCCTTTTGTTATGAACTTTATAAGCTTTACTATAATCGGAATAACCAACAAAGACTCCTTCATCACTACGAGCATCAAATTTGCCAAGGTTGTCTTTTCCATTATTGTGCACAAAGCATTTACTACCAAAGCATTTTAAGTGTGAAAGATTGGGTTTCCTTCCTCGTAGTAGTTCATAAGGAGTTTTCTCAATGATTTTCCTAATCATGACACGGTTGTAAATATAACAAGATGTGTTTACGGCTTCGGCCCAAAAATTCTTAGGAACTTTAGAGCTAATGAGCATGGTCCTAGCCATATTTTCAAGACTTCGATTCATTCGTTCCACAACCCCATTTTGTTGTGGGATTCTTGCGGCCGAAAGGTTATGACTAACACCATCCTCATTACAATAAGACTCAAATGACAAGTTCTCAAACTCGGTTCCATGGTCGGATCTCAATGAGACAAGTTTATAACCAAATTTGTTTTGAACCTTTTTTACCCAAATTAAGAACTCATCAAATGTTTGATCCTTAGAAATTAAGAAGATAAGCCAAACCAATCTTGTGAAGTCATCTACAATGACACAAATATAACGACTTTCACCTCTACTCACAATGCGCATGGGAACACATAAATCAATATGAATGAGTTCAAGAGGTAAGGAAGTGCTAACAACCTTTTTGGATTTAAAAGAGCATTTAACTTGTTTTCCTTTAACACAATCATCACAAAGTGATTTAAATTCAAATTTAATGTTAGGAATGCCGTCAACTAGATCAAGTCTCTTGAGAGTGTTAAGTGTCTTAGCATTTACATGACCAAGTCGTTTGTGCCAAAGCCAAGGGTCATTCTTTTGAACACTCATGCATGATAGTGATTGACCCGACAATGAATATAAGTTAGTCATGTAGACATCTTTGACACGTTTACCTTCAAGTATGAGTTCTCTAGTTTTTTCATTGATGATTCTACATTCACTAGCAAGAAATTCAACAATTTTACCTCGATCACATAGTTGTGAAATGCTCAAGAGATTGTGTTTCAAACCTTTGACAAGCAACACTTTGTCCACGCATAATGACTTTGACTTACCAACTTTACCAATACCAATGATTTCATCTTTCTTGTTGTCGCCAAAAGTCACCATGCCACTATCGTAGGCTTCTAGCGAGAGGAATTGGTTTTCATCTCCCGTCATGTGACGAGAGCATCCACTGTCTAAGTACCAATTGCTGCTGCCCCTCACTAATGCCTATAAGAAATCAAACATTTAGTTTAGGAACCCAAACAAGTTTGGGCTCCATCTTGACAACGACCTTTTTGACTTCCTCTTTCTTGATCCACACTTGTTTAGCATTTTTAGTGTTTCTTTCTAAGTCACGGACTCTTTTTTCACAACCATTAAACTCATGACCTGTTTTGCTACAATAGTTACAAATGATGTACTCAGGAAGACCAGCATACTTTCTTCTTCGGAAGTCAGTTTGACTTGGATCCTGGTTTCGAGTGCAACAGTGTGTGCTACTGTTGCATTTGAAACCAAGTCCAGCTTTCTTTGCAAATTTTTCATATTCTTGCGATTGTTTCAAAAGAAACTCCAAAATATTCTGACTTCCTTTCCATTTTAAGTAGAACAACTTAGCTTCATCTAGCTCTTTAGTCAATGCTTCGATTTTAGCAAGATGACTAAGATTTAATTTACCTAAATTGTCGAAAGCTTGTTTTGCAAGTCTTCCTTCATCACTAAGTAACATCCTAATTTGTTCCAATTGTTTATTATCCCTTTGACACAATTTGAGGTCAGCTAGAAGAGTGTCACGTTCCTTAGTCAAGGAAGACACTAATTCAGTGAGAGTATCTATTTCTTTTCTCGACTCAGATGACACAGTAGAGACCTCTGTGGCATGAGTCTGTTCAGCTCTTTTTAACATCTCAATTTGAGCAAGAAGGTCATCATTTGTTTTTTGAGCTCGTTCTAAGGCACTTTTGACATGACTAGACTCATCATTTAACATTTCAGCAATCTTAACAAGATCATCTTTTTCGTTGTTACGAGTAGCTAAGTCAATCAAAAGTTGGTCACGTTCTTGAGTTAGTGACGACACATTTCCTTTGTTAGAACTGGATGCAACAGTGCAGAGATCTGTTGCACCCGTTTCATCGACCTTGTTAGCTAAAAACAGATTTTGTTTTCGTAGCTTTTTAATTTCTTTCTCAAGACTCAACATGGAACTAGGTTGATCATTCTCATTTAGACTTTCTTTTAAGATGACATTTTCCTTAGCTATGTCCTCAATTTCGATTTTCATAGCTTCCAACTTATTAGTTTGGACACGACATTTATCAATAAATTAGTCTAGGAGGAGACAAACTTTGTCTTTAGAGAAAGATCGAACCTTTTTCTTGAGCTTAATTACCTCATGATCTGAATCAGAGTCTGAATCTGCGGAGTGAGCCATAAGACACTTGATGTCTTCTTTCTTTGAGGATTTGGAAGCATTTTTTGAGGAACTAGACGAGATGCTAAGTTTGGCGTCTAATTCATCCTCAAGGACATCGTCCTCTTCAGAATCAGACATGCCCCAAATAGCAGTCATTAGTTTGTTTTTGTACTCACGTTTAGTGGAATCACGTTTTTCTTTGGATTTGATATCGTTCCACTTTGGGCATTCTTTGATTTGGTGACCTTTTTCACCACATTTAAAGCAACCAATTGTGGAATTAGACCTTCTCCTAGGAAAACGATGTTTGCTAGAATTGTTGCTATACCTTTGAGAGTTCGACCATTTATCATGCCAACAATGTTTTTTAGTACTCGTCATCTTCATCCTCCTCATCACTTGAGAGAGCATTAAGAGCGAGTCCTTTCCCTTTAGAGCTTTCACTAGAACGTTTCATGAGATTTAACTCATGAGCCATAAGTGAGCCCATAAGTTCATCAAGGGTGAGTAATGAAAGGTCCTTAGCTTCCTCAATAGCCGTAACCTTTGGTTGCCACTTTTCAGTTAAGCTACGAAAAATTTTACGAACTAGATCCTCGGATTGAAAACTTCTACCTAAACTCTTAAGGTCATTGACAATACATGAAAAATGTGAGGAAAAACTATTAATTGATTCGTCTCTTTCCATATTGAACATCTCATATTGTTGCATGAGAAGATCAATACGGTATTTTCTGACTTGTGACGTTCCCTCATAAGCAAGGCTTAGGGTGTCCAAAATCTCTTTGGCCGAAGCACATCCAAATATACGATTAATCTCTTGGTCACCGATCCCATGTTGAAGAATGGACATGGACTTAGAGTTTTTCTCGATTTTCTTATAGTCGGCCTCAACATACTTATCCTCACATTTCAAAGTACTAGTGCCATCTGTTGGGGCTGGTGTCCTCTACAGTTAGTGCAATGACATATAAATCTCTAAAAGGATCAAAGGGTATACTTTTGTATTATTATCAGTTGGTCCACGTTTATCAATAACGGTTGGCTTGCTAGATAAGTTTGACGTTATTGTCATACAGATGGCGGTGATCAACTGGTCCCTAAAAGTCACACCTATAGGATACGTTTGAGAGATGTGACAGTATGAAAATACAGTCATGTTGATGCCTAATTTGACTAAACAGTTAGTCGGAGTTATTATTGACTAATAATTAGTCAAACGCGATGTTGAGATATTTATTTAATACGGATTAAATAATAATGGCTAAGACGAATTAAGCAGTTATTTCGTAAATTAAATATAAACGATTATATTTAATTGATGTATATTGAATTAATTATACAATATTGTCTTTGTCGGACATGTATTAATATTTCGACTAATCCATGTTACTAGTCGATGTTTTAATAACCGATAACCGATGACGATTTATAATAAAACCCGTCATATACATTTTAGCGAAATTAGTCGGACCACGAATTGAATAAGGAGAAAGTGGAAAGCCCACTTCCTCCCCATGCATACCCACGGCCGAACTCATGAGAACAAAAGGAGAGTTTTCTATCCTTTTGACCTAACTCATTCATTTTTGAAAGAAAATTAGGTTTTTGAGAGCATTCTTCTCTGAAAAACCTAGATCTCACATCTAGCAAAATTCACACAAAACTCTCTCAATATTGCAAGGCAATTAGAGAGTATATTTCTAGCACAAGGGGCATAGTCTCACGGTCTTGGGTGCAACGATTAGGAGGAAATCTATATTGATTTCTATCTTAGGCCGAATTCACAAGGACCCGAGGTTGATTCTTGTTCTTTATCGTTTCTCTATTGTTTTTCGTTTATGACCATAAATCGCATGTTAAACTTACGTTATAGTCCTAAAATTTAAGGGTTTTATACGGATATTATCCCACAAGTGGTATCAGAGCGAGGCCACGTAAATTTTTCATTGTGATTTTCATAAAACGATTTGAAACGATGTTGTTTTGTGTTGAATACCGTGCGGCCAAACCGTTTTACACGGCTGTTTTTGTTTTTTTTTCTGTTGAAAACCGTGCCCTATGGCTCACGGTTGATCAATTGTTGCTTTGTTCTCGATTTGTTCTTGCATATTGTTATCGTGTTTAATCTTTATAGCAATATGTTATAGTTTTGACGATTGTAGATTTAATTCTATACGGATTAGTTTTAAATTACAATTGGTTTTTGTCAAATCGATATTGTTTTTGTTTTTGGCCGCGCTAAAAACTTTGAGCCGCTGATTTTTTTTCCTGCTCTTTCTTGTTCTCGGCATTGCTGCTGGAAATAAAAAAAAAAAAATTTTTGGAGTTATGTCACGGTCCAGCCGTGAAAAAGAAAAAAAAAAATTTCGTGTTTTTATTTTTTTTCGGCCATAACATATGCATAATACGGACTTTATGCATTCGCTTGATAGTGAAACGGTTCACTCACGTACCATTTAGTTATTTTAAAGCAATTTAAAGTAACGGATTATCATGAATTAAAATTAAGTTGATAGAAGCGGTTTTGTCACATAATTTTAATCGTTAAAAAGGTGGTTTGGATAAATTTAACATAATTACGGAATTATGTCACGAATGAATTTGTTTTTAGTTGATGCATTTTTATTTATCGTTATTTGGAATGCCTTGAATGTTTTATTACGTATTTAATTTTTACAAACGGTTGTAACTTAGTGTGGCTTTAGTAGAACGTGTTACCGTAATGATGGAACACGGTCTTGGTTGTATTTTGAGATCTCGCATCTCCATTTTGTTTTTTTTCCTGTAATTACAGTTTTAATTTAGAACGTAAATAGGTTTATTTTTGTAAATTTTAATTGTAATTTTGAGAAGACCAAAGATGGAGATCGGATGCTCACTCCCGCTGCATGGACAAAGATGGAACATCAAGACAAGCTTCTCGGGTCCAACGGTGGATTCCAAAGTTCTATTATGTTCTTTTTACTAGGATAGGCCACACTAGGACTTTTATTTACGTTTTGCATTCTTTTATTTATTTTATCGTAACGATAGTTTGCATCATTTTCCGCCTAAAACCAAACCACCTAATAATTGCATGAAAACTGACTCATATAGAGGTCACGCGTTAGTTTTCTATGATATACAGATATCACACGTTTTTACAAGCCATCACCTAAATTAATTCATTCACGCAATGCTAGTTTTTCGTTCACTTAAAATGAATTAAAACTAAGTTGATGGGATCTTCCTCGTATAACCAAAAATTGAGAATAGTCTTTATAGGTCAAACTCCAATGAATCCCTTCTTCGTCGGTATGCATAATATGACCCCTTCTACGTCGGGTAAGTTGGAACTGATTGACCTATTTTATCTCAACACTATGGTCACTCGTACGATCCTGTGATTATGGTGGACTATAGATAGGATTTACGGAAATCTATCGACCAAGAGTTCTAAAGATAGAACTAGCTAAACAGTTGGCTTATCAATTTACGGAAATTGAGTCTTGGGATCACTTGTATTATTCTTGAGGGAGATCAATTATGCAAGTGCAATGAGTCTACACGATTAAAATGAATTTTAAATAGACTTAAATCACCTCGATGAGTTGCTTATTTCGTTTTGTTTTTCCTTTCTTTTTCAATGTAGATCACGATCACTTAAACTGCTAATAACAAAATGGTCTGGCCGTCTTGACGACCCAATGCCAAGTGCCACATTGGACCGTGAGTCCCGGCTTCGGATCTTCATGAATCGGATGAATCGGTCTACTCGATCGAAGAATGATGGATCAAACTTCGCGGATCGGGAGGCGGCATTACGGAGTGCTTGCCGCCGCCGACGGGAAGCTCAAATATCCGTGAGCCCATCCCGTCAAACCCAGGCCCCATGGTCGGAGCTAACGAGATCGCCAAGTATAACGATTTCGTCATGGAAGCGGGTGCGATTAAAAACGTACTCATTTTTGCAATGGAATCCAATTTGCATAAACGCTTCATAGCCCAAGGTGCAAACAAGATTTTCACCACGCTCACTAAGGAATTCTCGAAAGCACCGAGAATCGTGACCTATGAGCATACCACTCGCTTCTTTGATGCGAAACTCCGAGAAGGGCCAAACCGGTTAGCCCACACATTCTCAAAGCATGATTGAGAATGTCGAGAGACTGGAGGCGCTTGATTGTAAAATCAGCGAGAACATCGTGATTGACCGTATGTTTCATTCAGTCCACGATGGTTTTGCGCTCTTTAGAGCGAATTACTATATGAATGATTTGAAGAAAAGTCCTCATAAACTACACTCCCTACTAAATACAGGACCGAGAAGGATATGAAGTTTAGTGGGAGCTTGAAACAGGATGTTCTCGTTGTGTCAAACAAGGGCAAGGGTAAGGGCAAAGCTCGGGCGGACCTAGCAGAGGTAAACCGAAGTTTAAGAAGTCGGGATCGGGTAAGAGTGGGCCTGGTGAGTCAAGCAACTCATCGGGCACGACAAAGAGCAAGACCGAAAACATGGAATGCCATCACCGCCACAAGATCGGGCATTGGAGGCGTACATGTCCTGTTTACCATGAGGACATAAAAGCAGGTCGCGTTAAACCTGTTGGTATGTCTTCTTCCTATTCTACTTTTATTCATATGATTGAGATTAACCACGCAAGTTACGGAACTTGGGTACTAGATACTGGTTGTGGTTCTCATCTGTGTAATAATGTGCGGGGGCTCAAACATCGAACCCGTCGTAAAGGGTGAGGTGGACTGCGTGTCGGGAATGGAGCACGAGTGGCTGCCGTCTCGAGGGGAACATACGTGATCCGACTTCCCCCGTGATTTGAGTTATTTTTATATAATCGCTATTATGTACCAGTCTTTCTAAAAACATTATTTCAGTTTCTGCACTTGACAAACTTGGTTTTTCATTTGTAATAGAGAATAATAGTTGCATTTTCTCATTACACGATATGATTTATGGCAAGGCAGTCTCCATGAACGGAATTTATGTTTTAGATCAGACCACCGAAATATTGCACGTAATGAATAAGAAGTTAAAGGTTGGTGACAAAGATCAAATGTATCTATGGCACTGTCGTATAGGACACATTAATGAGAAACGCGTTAAACAGCTCATAAAGAATGGAGCTATCTCGGCCTTTGATTTTCAATCATTTGGCACGTGTGAATCATGTCTCATTGGCAAGATGACTCGGATTTCCTTCAAAGGTGTTGGAATGCGCGCTGCTGACCTATTAGGACTCATACATACGGATGTGTGTGGACCTATGTCAATCACCGCATGAGAAGGCTATAGGTATTTCATCACTTTCACGGACGATTTAAGTAGCTATGGCTATGTCTACTTAATGAAGCACAAAAGTGAATCCTTTGAGAAATTCAAAGAATACCGAGAATCGGGTACGTAACCTCTTTGGGTAGAAAGATTAAAACACTACGATCAGACCGTGGTGGCGAGTATCTTTCTCACGAGTTTGATCAACACCTTAAGGACTGTGGGATTGCCTTACAGTTAACTCCACCTGGAACACCTCAGTTGAATGATGTGTCCGAACGGAGAAATCGAATACTACTTGATATGGTTCGATCCATGATGAGTCACACCGTGTTGCCTGACTCATTGTGGGGTTATGCTCTTCGTCATTTGCTCTAATACTTAATCAAGTCCGTCTAAAGTCTGTTGACAAGACTCCATATGAACTATGGAAGGGAACGGTCCCTAACTTGTCCTTTATACGGGTTTGGGGCTGCGAGGCTTATGTCAAGTGGAGACACGAGGATAAGCTCGGCCCGCGATCGGTCAAGACATACTTTATAGGTTATCCTAAAGGAACGCTTGGTCATTACTTTTATTCGCCAACCGAACAACGTGTATTTGTTGCGGCTAGTGCGACATTCTTAGAGAAGGAATTTCTTGAGAATGCAAAGAGTAATAGAACCTTCGAACTGTCGGAGATTCCAGAACCAAATACCGAGCAACCATTGGGGGAACAAATTCCTTCAATCCCGGCTGCGGTTAATATTCCTGAGGAACCTAGGAGGTCGGGAAGAGTCTTTATTCCTCCGGACAGATACATTGGTATGGTCGAGGAACATGACATAGATGACATTCTACTCTTAACGAGTAGTGAACCCGTAACCTATAGAGGTGCCATGACTAGTTCTGACTCAAAGCTATGGCTTGAGGCCATGCAATCCGAGATGGACTCCATGTGTGAGAACAACGTATGGGATCTTGTTGACTTACCTGCTAAGGTTCGCCCCCTTCAATGCAAATGGCTTTACAAGATAAAGTATTCTGTGGAAGGTCAACAAGATATCTATAAAGCACGACTAGTTGCTAAAGGTTTCACCCAAGTGCCAGGTCTGCACTACGATGAAATTTTTGCACCCGTAGTCATGCTGCGTTCCATTCGGATTATCTTAGCGATTGCCGCTTTTCATGACTATGAAATTTGGCAGATGGATGTGAAAACCGCCTTCTTAAACGGTTTTTTGGAGGAAGAGTTGTACACGGTACAACCCGAAGGTTTCATCGATCCAGAACATCCTAAGAAAGTGTGCAAGCTTAAGCGTTCCATTTATGGACTTAAGCAAGCTTCTAGGAGTTGGAATCATCGTTTTGACCAAGTGATAAAAGAAAATGGATTTACTCGATTGGTTGAGGAACCATGTCTATATATCAAGTCGAGTGGGAGCAAGATTGTCTTCCTAATATTGTATGTCGATGACATACTCCTGATTGGGAATGACATACCTCTCTTAACTTCGGTAAAAGTATGGTTGAAGAACCATTTCCAGATGAAAGATCTGGGTGAGGCACAAAGAATTTTGGGCATCCGTATCTATCGAGATAGATCACGTCGGATGTTATCTCTCGATCGGGAGTCTTATATAGACAAGATACTAGAGAGATTCAAAGCATGACTAACTCCAAAAAAGGGTTTCTTCCTATGGCTCCAGGGGTTCATTTGAGCAAGTCTCGTGCACCGGAGAGACAGGAAGAGAAAGAGCGCATGACCCGGATTCCTTATGCTTCGGCTATAGGATCAATCATGTATGCCATGATATGCACACGTCCGGACGTGGCATATGCATTGAGTATGACGAGTCGATTCCAACAGCATCCAGGTGAATCACATTGGATGGCTGTCAAGAACATTCTTAAGTACCTACGGAGGACTAAAGATTGGGCATTGACTTATGGAGGCGAACACAAGCTATGCGCAACCGATTCTGCAGATGCTAGCTTCCAAACGGATCGAGATGACTCGAAATCTCGGTCTGGATTCGTTTTTACTCTTAATGGCGCTATGATCAGCTAGAAGAGTTCCAAAACAAGTGTTACAAAGCAGATTCTACGACCGAGTCCGAGTACTATGCCGCGTCTGAAGCTGCAAAGGAAGCGATATGGATGCGTCAATTCTTACAAGGACTATATGTAGTGCCTAGTTCGAATGACCCGATCACCATCTATTGCGACAATAGAGGTGCCATCTTCCAAGCTAAGGAGCCTAAGTCTAGCAACAAGTCTAGACATGTACAACGGAAAGCTCATCTAATCCGAGATTACGTGGAGCAAAAGGAGGTAGTGATAGAAAAGATTGCTACGAGATGATAACATAGCGAGATCCTCTCACTAAACCATTACGACAAGATAAGCATGAAGGGCATGTTAATTCCATGGGAATTAAACGTGTTCCTGAGTTGTAGTACTCTTTTATGGATTAGATTCATTCTCTTTTGTACTCTATACGACATCATCGTTTTGATATTTATATATTTTGTTTTTCATGTGGATATGTACGACAATTTTTGAACACCACAAAGTGAACTGAACAAACATTATATTTTTGGTCCTTAATTACCCACGTGAGCTGATAACTCTGGCAATTATTTTGTGACGTTGGTTGATGGTGGGTTCAACGAGCCATAAGTCAAAAGGTTGACTGACCAATCACAGAGGCGATTTATATGGATATCTCGTAGGACACAATTGTGACATCGACATGGAGTCCTAAATGTTTTATAATATTCGGTGCCAGGTCGTGGATAGGACCTCCATGGTGATCCTAAGAGTCGATTCTTTTGACTATCGACTGTCTCTTGAGACTAAGGCAGATTTTGGGTGACTTTGGTTTCTTTCTCACGGTCATCCGTAACAGGGGGCCAAGTAGATTTTTTTTCGGGTCATTTCATGTCGTGCTTAGATCGGCAGAGTCGAGTTGAAGGAAATATTCAGCCTTTATCAGGTACTCGATATTTCTCGGGGCCACTCGAGGAGTCAGAATCGAAATGCATGGCCATGCTCGAATACGAATTCGTTTTATCAGTTGAGTTACTCTCTAGTCGGGGAAACCACTCTTGATACAGATCGATTGTAAAATACGACCTTTGCGGATCCGGATCTGCAAATTGTTTTACATTGAGTGGGAGAAATTTTAAATGAATATGAGAATCGGTTATCGCACATACACTTATACGGACAAGTGGGAGTTTGTTGGAGCCGTGTCCTCCAGTTAGTGCGGATAACGTTATTGCACATACACTTGTACGGACAAGTGGGAGCTTGTTGGGGCTGGTGTCCTCTACAGTTAGTGCAATGACATATAAATTTCTAAAAGGATCAAAGGGTATACTTTTGTATTATTATCAGTTGGTCCACGTTTATCAATAACGGTTGGCTTGCTAGATAAGTTTGACGTTATTGTCATACAGATGGCGGTGATCAACTGGTCCCTAAAAGTCACACCTATAGGATACGTTTGAGAGATGTGACAGTATGAAAATACAGTCATGTTGATGCCTAATTTGACTAAACAGTTAGTCGGAGTTATTATTGACTAATAATTAGTCAAATGCGATGTTGAGATATTTATTTAATACGGATTAAATAATAATGGCTAAGACGAATTAAGCAGTTATTTCGTAAATTAAATATAAACGATTATATTTAATTGATGTATATTGAATTAATTATACAATATTGTCTTTGTCGGACATGTATTAATATTTCGACTAATCCATGTTACTAGTCGATGTTTTAATAACCGATAACCGATGACGATTTATAATAAAACCGTCATATACATTTTAGCGAAATTAGTCGGACCACGAATTGAATAAGGAGAAAGTGGAAAGCCCACTTCCTCCCCATGCATACCCACGACCGAACTCATGAGAACAAAAGGAGAGTTTTCTCTCCTTTTGACCTAACTCATTCATTTTTTGAAAGAAAATTAGGTTTTTGAGAGCATTCTTCTCTGAAAAACCTAGATCTCACATCTAGCAAAATTCACACAAAACTCTCTCAATATTGCAAGGCAATTAGAGAGTATATTTCTAGCACAAGGGGCATAGTCTCAGACGGTCTTGGGTGCAACGATTAGGAGGAAATCTATATTGATTTCTATCTTAGGCCGAATTCACAAGGACCCGAGGTTGATTCTTGTTCTTTATCGTTTCTCTATTGTTTTTCGTTTATGATCATAAATCGCATGTTAAACTTATGTTATAGTACTAAAGTTTAAGTTTAAGGGTTTTATACGGATATTATCCCACACCATCAACATTAGTCACTTCGATTTTGAGGGGACCCTTTTGAATGATTAACCAACATTCATAGTCCGCACTTTTGACATAATGCTCCATGCGATGTTTCCACCAGGCATAGTTTTCCCTTGAAAATGGGATACTTAGTGTGTTTTGAATCGTCCATAACTATAGGATCAACTCTTTGGATTTAACCAATATCAAGAGCACGAGGCTCTGATACCAATTGAATAGTTAAGAACGATTAACACCTAAGAGGGGGAGGGGGTGAATTAGGTGTACCTTTTAAAATTTTATCTTTAACTTGGTTAATTAATTAAGTTAAGCAAAGAATATTGAAGTACAAGACTTGAGAAACTTAATTGAATGTAAGTTCACAAGAAGGTACAGCAGTTCTATGTCACAGTATAGGTGACTGTGACACAGAACTTGATTAGGTACATGCGAGAAATAGCAAAGTGGAAGAACGTAAAAGTAAATGAACAAACAAGCGACATTTTAAAAATTGGTTCAGCCTCTACTCCGAGGCCTACGTCCAATCGTTATTTTATTGCTTGTTTAGAAATTTACTCAAACTTACTAAACCCCTTACAAGGAAAATAACTCGCCAACCTACTCCGGTTGAACTCAAACTTAAAGCTACTCCGCTTCAAGAGTTTATGGGTTCTATCTCAGGGTGTTACAGAATCTTGAATCTCAAGCGTTCACTAAATGAACATGGAGATCACAATTAAGATCTAACACGAGAATCATGGAACAGACTCATTATGTCATAGTACAGCGAACTGATACTTGGAGGTTTTACAGCTTTTTCGAAAACAATTTGAAGACTTTAAAAATCTGAAAAACGTTTTGCAAACACTTAAAGAACAAATTTTTAAATGCAAAAATGATTTGCAATGTTTTACAATAAATGCTTTGGAAGTCTTGAGAAATAAATGTGATTAAGACACTCTATTTATAGTGGATTTAGTCTTAGGTAAGTACAACTTAGAAAAAATAAATCCAATATTAAAATGGTAGCCTTGAGTGATAGTAAGTGTTAGACTATAGGCTTTGGGCTTAAGAAATCAGAAAACTTAAGCTACTGTAACACCCCGGTTTATAAAAGAAGTCTTCGTCAAGACATTCCCAAATAAAACGGACTGTTACCATCTCGGTTTCCCGAGGTAGTGAATAAAAAAGTTAAACTCCAAGGCAATTTATATAATATTTTAACTTAATTATTACAAATCCTCTTTTCAACTCAAATTACAAGAACTGACATAAATAAAAGTGAAAGTCTTCTAGATGATGATCTAGCTACTAAGTCGTCTGATCCAGTGTCTCACGCCCATCAAGCTCCCGTCCTATCTCTTAAACCTGTCAAGTCTGCTCCCCATTAAAAGGTTCATCACAGGTGTTCACGAATACACAGGGTCAACCACGAGGTTGAGTAGGGAAAACAATGAAACAATAAATATGATATGCATGCTCCTCCGTCACCTCCATCTCCATCTCAATTCATATCTCATATCTCATACCCCTGACAACCCAGCCATACCGATCCCCGGTAGACTATATATATTGACCGTAGCCGATTTGCCAGCTCGCAGCTGAGGACACCAGGGCAAGTCCTGCAGAACCCGCCTGGGCCTTATCACAACTCACATCGTATCTCAACATCGTCACTACCACACCATCCTCCAACTCCAATGCATATGAATGCTCAAAAGAAATTGATGCAACACAATATATATATATATAAATCGATGAACTGATAAATCATAAAATCATGCCGATTACCCGATGTTGTGATATCATACTCAATATAATCAATTCAGTCAATCACCTTCCCGTATATGAAACATAACGTAAATCAACAACCACGAATCAAGTCAACACAATTCAACAACGATAATAGGACAAGTGTATTTCCCTACCTCAAGTGCCAGCAAATCCAATTAGGCAGTTAAGCAGTCCAGAAATAAAGCAATGAATTTGATTATCGATCCTTCACGAATCCACCACCTAAAACAATTATAATATTTATAATTACTAACTACTAAATATAGACATCTCCCGAAATAGAAGCTTTCTTGAAATACAATCCCGACACCAAACTTATGCCCAACTGGTAACTAAAATAACCCGATTAATATGACTCAACTTCCCAATATAGGAAGTTACTAAAGTAGAATTTCTTAAAATGGAAACTTTCCCGATATAGTAACTTTTCTCTTTTAACAAACCCGACTCAGAATAATTAATTATGATTAATTATTATTTTTATTTTAATAACTCGGAACTAAAGTCAAATGATAATTAAAGGGTTAACGAATTATGCGATTAAGAACAACCCGAATCAAACATTGAACAACTCAACCACCCGACTCAAACCCGTCTTTAATTATTTAAATAACTCGGGAATTAAATTAATTAATTAAGAGTACGACCAATTAACAATTATATCGATTAAACTATGAAAAACCCGTTCCAAAACTAAAAACAACTCGTCATCGACCACCGCGCCTTCACACGTGCTCACCCGCCACCACAGGCCACCACGAGGCCGTGTCAACCGCCAGCTCAAACACCCACTCTGCCCCTTGACCACCAACGGCCACCCCCATGGGGTCGATGCCGCCGCGAGTCAAACCAAAGCCGCCATTTGGCCTGGTTCACCACCACGCATCACCAAACACCTCTAACTCTCACCCTACAACCACCGCAACTCTCCCTTATCCCCTGCCAAACGACCACCACCATGCTCACCGTCAGACCACGCACCCAGACACCGTGGTACCACCGGTTCCCCTCCCCGAGTCCACGGTGGCACCACCCCTAACTTAGTCGTCTAAAACCCGCTTTGAAACCGTAACCAAACCTGTTTTGTCTACCCCTGTCGATGCCGCCTTTCACAGCCGCTACCACCTCCTAAAACCACCCTAACCACCACCACTACACTCGTCACATGCTACCCATTTCCCCTACCCCGTCAACAACCACCATAAACGCCCCTATCAGACACGAAACAACCACCAAAAACCCCGACATAAACAATGAAAACAGAGAAGGGTGTTGAATGCTTACCTTGCCGCCACCACAACAGCCACCACGGCCACCCACGACCGTCGACAATAGTCCCTAGCTCCTCCCTGCTGTGCCGTCAACACTCACGCTCCCTCTCTCTCTCTCGTTTTGCGTGAAAGGCTGAGATCTAAGCTGATGAAGAAGGGAGGCGGCTGAGGGAAGAGGGAGGCGGGTTGAGGGGGTTACTATTAGGTTTAGGTTTAGGGTTAGGGTTAGGGTTAAAGTTATTGGGCTGGACATGTTATTGGGCCAGCTCAAATGGGTCGATGTTTAATTGTTTAGCTCACCTTTCGAATTCCTTATAAACCCGTCTCAAATAACTTACGATAGCTTAATGTAATTATCGACTCAATTATTATCTCGACCTAATTAGTAATATAGAATGTATAATAAATAATATTTAATAATATCCATTTAATTTATTATATAAAAATACGGGGTATTACAGCTACTACATTCAACATGTGACCTTTTACCAAAATGATAAAAAACTTTTCTTACTTTACAAGTGATGGGGCATATTCTGCACCCGCTGACCGAGTCAACACATTGAGCAAGGTCAAAGATATCCACAAGCAAGTCAATGACGTAGACAGCCTAGCCGACGCCGCCTGTCGGTCTGTCTCTTGTGCCTCGGCTAGGACAACTAGCCAGCCGGGGCACATATCCGCGAACTCATATCCAAGACCCCTCGGCGGCGAGTCAACAGGGCCCGCCGGCCTGCCATGGGTCCCTCGGCCGAGGGTAGATCAGTCTTTCCACCTGCTAGCCACTTGGCCACTTGTCCACTACGTGACAAAAGGTGAAAGTCTATAAATACTCCTCAACTCTCATTGAGGAGGGATACACATTTTAACCTAAGAATCACTATTCATCTGGTAATATCTTCCTTATCTCTCTACAATATATACTTCGCCAAGTAACAATAACTTCTCTCTTTAAGTTTACTGACTTGAGCGTCGGAGTGAGTTCGCTCGGTCCAAAGCCGAGCCCTCAGTTTGTTCAACGTTTCAGGAGACAGCAAGGAGGATTCAACCAAAGACGTCTTTCTACAGGCACGGGTGGTAACAAATAACTGCTCTGGAATTACACCCGGAACAATTGGCGCCATCTGTGGGGAAGATACTAGAAGCTAGTCACATTCATTCCCAAACAAAAAAAAAAACACAAAACAAAAACCCACCCAAAAATCTAAGAAGATGTCAAAACAACAAGAGGTATTCGTGACTGACGAAACCGAATTCTACCAAGATGATACCGTCCACAGTCGGAGTTGCGCAGACCCTCCACCGGCCGGGTAATTCAACCGGAGTACGGGATGCCAATAATACCAGATACGCCGCTGCCCGCCGACCAGGTCACCATCATGGGACATGTGGTTGATGCAGCAAAACTGAAGCTACTCCGGGACCTAATTGGTAGTACGCCGGCTCACACTGTCACACCGACAAGAGCGGCGGAACCCGTCCAGGAGGCCAGGGCCCAGAATGTGACTCCACGAGACTTGAACGGAGCACTGCAAGAAGCTGGCCCTGTCAAGACGCCGGGGGAGCCCAGAGCGCTAGTGGTAGACCTGAGTCCTTCCCGCACTCGCGGGAGGACGGTGTCGCCGCAGCACCGACGAGGCCTGCCCCAGAGAAGTGAAAGAAGTCCGACTCACCAGAGTCGGAGAAGAAGTCCGACTCACCAGAGTCGGAGAAGAAGCCCGACTCACCAGAGTCGGAGAAGAAGCCCTTCCCGCCACGGGGAGAGGAGCCGGACTAGGGATGCGAGGAGCCGATCGCCGCGTGTCGTTCAACACGTGGTCAGACAGCCCCTCAGCGCCTACGTCCTAGAGGTCCCGGTGCCGCCCAAGCTAAAGTTGCCACCCATATCTTACAAAGGAGAAGGCGACCCAACCGACCACGCCGTGGCTTTCGAGTCTCACATGTCGGTGTGGGAACAGCCTGATGAGGTTTGGTGCCGAGTCTTCCCTACGACTCTGCATGGGATGGCACAAAGTTGGTACAAGGGGCTACCCGATGGGTCGGTATACTGTTACACCGACCTAAGGGACATATTTTTAGCCCAGTATTCTTGCAATAAGAGGAGGACCGTTGAGACATCATACCTCCTGACTATCAGACAAGAGGGAGGCGAGTCTCTCCGAAGTTATGTGAAGAGGTTCGACGCCAAGGTTCAGCAGATTCGTGAGCTGAACAATGAATCGCGCCTTCGACCGATGAAAGGCATCCCAAGAGGAGACTTAAAAACGAGCTCATCAAGTGCGGCGGCTGAACTTAGACTCGCCGGGAAGATGGCCGACCAAGCCATAAAGGTGGAGGACTATCACAAAACACGGGTAGGCCCAGCGAGGCCGGGCACTCGAGAGAAAGAGCGCCGGGAGGACAACCCGGACGAAGGACGCCGTGACAATAATAGGTCACGGTCGACAGATCTGCCCGGGAAGCGAGAACTCGGCGGGCGCCGGGGAGTTCGGGACCGTACTACCGAAACGGTTCAATGGCCACCCCCGGTCGTATCTCTGCCGCCGAAATCTTCGCCCGAGCAAGAACGAGGGCCGAAGTGGGAAAGGCCCCCAGGCCGAAGGGGGACGGTGACACGAGCCGATCGTGAGTACCATGGCCACACCGGTCACCTTATCGACAACCGCCAGCATCTCGAAGAATGCCATTGAAGAGCTGATCCGGAAGGGGAGCCTCGGCAAGTATGTTGCCAAAGGCCAAAAGACTGAGGCCAGCGGTTCAAATAAGAAATCCGTCTTTGAACGGATAGGAGTGATCCATGTTGTCATCGGGGGCAACGAGAACGGTGGGTCCGCTCATGGGCACAAACGGCACCTGAACGAGCTGTATCAGGCCATCAATTTTGTGCCCAAAACAGCGATCCCCGCTTCCAACGTCCCCGATATGACTATTGGGAAGAAGGACTACGAGGGATTCATCGCCCCTCACAGCGACCCGCTCGTAGTCCACTTGGACATATCCAACCACCTAGTCAAGAGGTGCCTGATAGACACAGGCGCCTACACGAACATCATGTTCAGGGAGTGCTTTCTCAACCTCGTTCTAAAGGTTGAAGACTTGAGCCCCTGCACCAATCCGTTGTACAGTTTTTCCGGGGCCGGCCTGGTACCCCTGGGGTTGATCAGATTACCAGTGATGTTCGGCGAGGGAGATGCGGCTAAGAATGTCCTAGCTGAGTTCATGGTCATCGACGGCTCGTCCGCCTACAACGTTCTCATAGGCCGAGTCACTCTGAGCGAGGCTGACGCAGTGATGTCCATCCGGGCCCTGACACTGATGTATGTCACGGACCGGGGGGAAGCGCAGAGGCTCGTCTCCAAGGACGAGAAGGACGAGGTGGTCAACATCCAGATATCTGCCAGAGGGTGTAACATGCAATCCCTCAGAGTGGCAAAGAAGTCAGAGAAGGGGAAAAGCCCATCCTTACAACAGGAGGGCGACCTCATGGATGCAACTAACGGCCAACTGGGAGGGTCCCTACAAAGTGGTTGAAGAAATGAGGCCGGGTACATACCGGCTGACTGACATGGAGGGTGTGCCTTTGATGAGCCATTGGAACACTGACAATCTCAGGAAATACTTTGTGTAGCGGCGGAGGTGTCCAAAACAATTGTTGGCACCCCAACGCATGTTTACATATAATGAAGAACCACCCAATTTTTCCATCAAAGTGTTTATCCCCTCCGCAGTCATATCGAGGTAGACGCCACGGCCCAAGCCGGGCAGTCACCCCAAGAAGTAGACGCCACGGCAGTCACTACCAGCGCAGTTGACAGATACGAACGCTGTCGCGCCGTAACCCCTAGTCGCCTCGGCCCACCGAAGGCCTGGCAGGGGACACAACGGTCGATACGCTAACAAACGCTGTCGCGCCGTAACCCCTAGTCGCCTCGGCCCACCGAAGGCCTGGCAGGGGACACAACGGTCGATACGCTAACGAACGCTGTCGCGCCGTAACCCCTAGTCGCCTCGGCCCACCGAAGGCCTGGCAGGGGACACAACGGTCGATACGCTAACATACGCTGTCGCGCCGTAACCTCTAGTCGCCTCGGCCCACCGAAGGCCTGGCAGGGGACACAACGGTCGATACGCTAACATACGCTGTCGCGCCGTAACCTCTAGTCGCCTCGGCCAACCGAAGGCCTGGCAGAGGACACAACGGTCGATACGCTAACATGTTCACAACGGCGGTTGGGAAGCGCAATTCCGACGCCTCAGCTAGACCGAGAGTGAAAGAGGAAGCGACCAACATGCTAACATGTTCAAGAAAAAGACGTTAAACGCAGTTGAGATACGCATTCTAGCTACCTCGGCCAAGCCGAAGGTAAAGATGAGAAAAGCGCTCAATTAATAACGCAAGAAGACAAGAGAAGACCTCGGCCAAGCCAGAGGCAAAATAAGCAAACTCTTATTAAAAATGATAACAGTTAACAAATGAGAAGGATACAGACGACGGCCGTCCCCATAGGGATAAGCCAAAACGCAACCTACCAAAGTTTTACAAAAACAAGGAAAAGAAAAGCAAAAGGTTGCAGACATGACATTTGAAGCGCCAAAAGATGGCAGGGAGGAAAGGCTCAATAGTTGGCCCCCGAACAGCTAAAGCTATCCGAGACGCTGGGTGAGTCTGGTGACGACCGCCCGTCTCCCTACGCTTGTTGCTGCCCACCATCGGAAGAGCAAAGATCATCTTCGGTGGCCGGCCCAGAGGAAAGCTCGTCATTTTCACGTGCCTTCAGCCTTTCAGCCTCCTCTTTGGCCTCCTTCACCTTTGCATCGTAGACCGCCTTGGCCTCGGCTATCTGAGCCGCCTTCGCCGCCTCCGCCTTTTCCGCAGCCGCTTTTTCCGCTGCATCGGCCATCTCATCCAGAAGCTGTTCAAATTTTTCCCACGAGAAGGAGCCTTCGGGAATGAGCTTCTTGATTGCCTCCCTGGTCGCTTCCTCGGCCTGATCCCGGAATTGAGTGCACATGTTAGGGATGATCTCAGTTTGAAGCATCTCAATATCTTTCTCCCTTTGGGCAAGCACAGCCCTAGTGTCCCTATGTGCCTCCGACTGAGCCAAATACATTTCCCTCCATTCTTCCCTCTTGGCAACAACGGCGTCGTAGCCGCCCTTATACCTGTCCCGCTCCTCCAGCAACTTGGCAGAGGTGGCATCAGCAGCCTCAACTTTGGCCCTCTCGGCCAATAGCAGCTTCTCAGCTTCCTCCACACGCTTCCGAGCAGCAAGGAGGTCAAGCTTAGCCTTCCCGGCTTCCCCCTTTGCAGCGGAAAGATCAAGCTTAAGCCGTTCGATCAGTGGCGCAGCCTGGGCCATGGCCTTTTCTTGCTCCATAATGTGGGAGCCGGCTAGTTGAGTCCACTTCGCCAACCTCTTGTATATTCTCGTCCCCTCTGCCACAAGCTCGGCGGGGGGAACCTTCTGGAGTAAGGAGTCAACGGTGACATTTCTGTCACCCGCCTTCTCTGTTGTTTCTCTAATTGCCGCTCGGTGAGAACGGCGGTCTGCCGACGGCGGATCTACAAAAAATTCACACAAAGCGCATCCATGTCAACATTCATTGACACATCGAGAGTCTGTCATCGGGAATGCATAATGAACCAGCTAAGTCTGAACCACAGGTTAGGTTCGTACCAGTCTGAACCTTCTTAGATGAAGGACCGGGTGAATCATTCTTTTCCCCGGCAACGGTAGAAGCCGGCAGTGGCTCTTTTCTCTTCTTTGGAAGAGGAGGGCCCTTCGCAACGATCACCACCTCCTCGGAGACATCGATGACCTCCACATGCTCCTTCTGGACCGTTGGGGTTGAAGAGGGAGTTGGGATCGACGCCGTCGCCGACCTGGACGCTGCCTTTGGTTTTCTTTTCGGCACGCCTCCGAGAACCCGTGCTTGAGCCACCGCCGGATCCAGTGCCTTCAGCTGCTTGTCCATGAGTTCGTTGGGAGCCAGTCTACGATCGCGCGCGTCGGCGTGAGGATGCCGCTGAACGACTTTCCCATCCTTATCAAGCCCTAACCTCTTCAAGGTCCCCTCAGACAGATCCTGGCCAAACCGGTCTGCAAGAAACCAGACAAGAGTTACATGAAAGAAGTAAGACAAAGCTCTAAAAGCAGGAGCATAAAAGGCAAAGATGGGCCTCACACCGACCCTACTCACCCCGGTTGAGGGCCGGTATGAGGCCGACGCGGCAAAGTAGCTCATCCTGAAGAATAATCTGAGTCGGGGGCACCCATCCCTTCTCAGCATCAAACAGCTGCATCGCCCGCTCTTCATCCGCATTAAGAGGAACCCTACTGGCGTCCATCTTGAGCTTACTCCGGGAGACCCATTTTTCACGCTCCCCTTTACTCTCCCACCGCTCTTTCCAGTCCTTGCAGGAGGAAAGCTTATCAACGGAAGCGTAGCCCGACTCCATCTGCACGCTGTACCACCCCACTTTACCGGGGGTCGATGGCCGAAGATGATGAAGCCGGCGGAATAAGTTAACTGTAGGGGCCTCCCCCTTAAAGAGACAGAGCCACACGAAGCCAACTATCGTCCTAATGGCCAACGGATGCAGTTGAGCCACAGCGACGTTCATAGCTTTGATGATGGCCGTGACGTATTCATTCAAAGGAAACCGGAGCCCATACTCCAGGTGCCTAATATATACGCCGATGTGACCCGGGGGAGGGCAACAGACCGCCAGACCCTCCTCAGGGATAACAATTTTGTACCCCTCACCGAAGGAGAAATGACCCTCGAAAAGAGTTTCACCAGAACAACTGGCGAATTTATTGGTCCAGGCACGGTCAAGACCAGTCATGGAGGCCTCGCCGTGATCCAGGAGATGCGGCCTCACATCACCAGAAGGAATCCTTTCCTCACCGCCATCATCAAAGTCTTCATCAGCCTCGTCATCATCCTCCCAACCCTCCAAAACTTTCGGGTCAACTTCGCGAGAAGGAGACCTAGAACCCCCGGACCTTAGCGGGATGGCGGCCAGTGCCTCCTCTTCATCAAGACACGACGGGGAACCCCCCGGCGCACGGTTACTAGGACCGGCATCAGCAGAAGACATGATTCACAACGAAAACTTAACAATGAAAAAGTTAAAAATTTTTTTGTTTACCTTGAAGAAAAGTGCTACACCGGAGTAACAATTCTGAAAGTTAGAGAGAAGTTTCGTCAAAGAGGGCTAGAAAGAAGAAAATTTTTGAGAAAATAAAATTGATGGCCAATTTCAGGGACTAACTGCCCTATTTATAGGGAAAAGCCCATGAAGGAGGACCAATCGGGCAGACCCATGAAACGTCACCAATCAAAGAAACAGACACGTGTCAGACATGCAACCACGGAATGTCAATCGTTGAAACAGTTGAACGTCAATCAATGAAACAGTGACCAAGCGTCTTCAACACGCCCCTTCATATCTCTCTGCCTATTCATCTTCCTCAACAAATTCCTAAGCGTCTGTTCTCCGCCGGCCACATGATCAACCAAGCTAGGTAGCACCGGCCGGGGGCAATCAAAAACAACCGGCACTCTCAACCCTGGTCTCGGCTAGCGTCACTTTCTTTTCCACATCGGATGCCCTTTACACATCCATGTGGAGGGGGGATATGGTACGGCCTAAGCAGAACCAAGCCGAGGTAGAAGAAGCCGGGGCAGCAAAATTTTGTCTTACGCAGAATATACGCTCAACATACATCGGAGCCCATACCACGGCATAGACTACGCTGGGGGCAAATTGATGGGGCATATTCTGCACCCGTTGACCGAGTCAACACATTGAGCAAGGTCAAAGATATCCACAAGCAAGTCAACGACTTAGACAGCCTAACCGACGCCGCCTGTCGGTCTGTCTCTTGTGCCTCGGCTAGGACAACTAGCCAGCCGGGGCACATATCCGCGAACTCATATCCAAGACCCCTCGGCGGCGAGTCAACAGGGCCCGCCGGCCTGCCATGGGTCCCTCGGCCGAGGGTAGATCAGTCTTTCCACCTGCTAGCCACTTGGCCACTTGGCCACTACGTGACAAAAGGTGAAAGTCTATAAATACTCCTCAACTCTCATTGAGGAGGGATACACATTTTAACCTAAGAATCACTATTCATCTGGTAATATCTTCCTTATCTCTCTACAATATATACTTCGCCAAGTAACAATAACTTCTCTCTTTAAGTTTACTGACTTGAGCGTCGGAGTGAGTTCGCTCGGTCCAAAGCCGAGCCCTCAGTTTGTTCAACGTTTCAGGAGACAGCAAGGAGGATTCAACCAAAGACGTCATTCTACAGGCACGGGTGGTAACAAATAACTGCTCTGGAATTACACCCGGAACAACAAGTTTGACAAGTCTTCTTTGCCATTTTAGTAAAAGATGTTTGCACAAAACTAGAGGCTTAGTCAAGTGGTTTTGTGACTCCAAATTTTCAGATTGTTTTCAAGCTTTTGAAAATTCAAATGTTTAAGGTTTGAAATTTGCAAAGTTTTAACACTTAAAACATTTTGGTCGAAAGACCTCCTCCATACGGTAGTACCAGAAACCACAGTACAGCATACTGTTGCATGGTTTTGCCATTACTTGACTTAAATGAGAATGTTGCACTTAGTCTTACATTTTTCGACTAAGGCTTAGAAAATATCATTGTCTTGACTTTCTTGATTATCTTGATCATCTTGAATCATTGTTGAAAGTCTATTTGATTGTTTCAATCACTAATCATTTCAACTAAGAGCAAACAATCAAATAACAAAGGGACTTGGCATCATCAACACAATGTGTTCTAACACATTGCAACACCCTGTCAGTTCAAGATAATTTTCATCCTTGACTCGAAACTTGACATCTAACTTCACCAAGTTATATTCATAATTCGCAGAAATTTGATCATTATCATCATCATCATCATCATCATCATCGTAAGAAAATAGGTAATAGTCATTATCGTTTTTGATAAACAAGGTGTTAACAGGAGCAGAAGGGTGATAAAAAGGGGATTTGATAAGGTGGGCTTTGGCGAATTTGGAAGAAGAAAGAGTAGAATACCATTGTTTCGAAACCGACTTAAATCTAAGAATTGATTTTACAGGTAATCTTGTAACTATTTCTTGAATAATAAGATCATTGGGGAGGTATTTTTGTTTCATCATAGCATTACTTGACTGTTTATCACCCATTTTCTCAAACCTTATTAACGAATATCATTTGTAATTTTGTATATACTGCAAATCAGCAAATGTGATGGTTTTATAGTTGTGGTGTGTGTGATAAACTGATAAACAGTCTATAGTCATTTGAACAAGTTCAATCGTCCATCATAATAAATATAATCAAACACAAGTCCAAATTCTAGAAAAGCTACACAAGTACATTGTATAGTTTGGAAAAAAAACTGTGTTAAATAATCGTTCCGATTCTATAAATTTGTTGCATTCTACAGAGTAATAAAATATTTTTTTTTTTTGGCAGCAGTAAAAAAAGGTTAACACAGTACAAACCCGACTCTAAGAGTCGGAATTTATTATTACATTATTCGAATAAGAAATTAAACTAAGGCCTGGGGCAACAAACAAAGTAGGCTTCTTGAGGGGACGATCGGAGTTGGCCAAATGTGCGAGCATTTCTTTTCTCTTCTTAATTAACCGAGCTTCGGAGGAGTACCTACGACAAGACACACTTACGCCACGAAGACGTAGAAATTTTTTGGAGAAAGATCTACTTGAAAAGTAAGTAGATAAACTGTGTCTTGGAGATTCATCCTCCTGGCTATAATCCTTCTTAGGAGTTATCATTCTCCTTTTCCTTTTCCCTTTCAAATGATGATTAAAAGGATACCTGCAAAACAAAGGTGTACTAGGGCCGCACCGAAACTTTTCAAACGAAAAAAGGAACGTCTTACACTTCTCGGGAGATATAGAGAAAGGTTGTTGATCCTTAGAACCATTCTGAGCATTATAGCAATTTAAGGTGGCATTGTCAATCAGAGGGGAAATAGGCAATCTTGAATCATGAGCTGCAATCTTGGAAGGTACTTGGAGAATTTGGGTATTTGACGATGTAGAATTGTCACATAAGGAGGACACACGCGGACTTTTGCAAGGAACAACAGGGTCATCATTGATGATTTCTAACTGTGTCATGTCTTCTTTCAAGTCAACCATCGTCTTAGAACTCCCTCTTTTAGGACACCTCCTCCTCCTCCTCCTTCTCCTCCTCCTACTACGGCTTTCTTTAGTGATGTCTCTCTTCTTTGTTGTCTCAATATTAAGGATCCGAATAGATGTAGTTGACAAATCTCTTTTATGATAAAAGCTCAACTCTTTTCCTTCAAGGAGCTTTTGATAAGATTGTGAGGGGATCCTTAGACGCGAGCTTCCTCCACCCCTTTTAGAGAACTCAAGAATAGACATCGTATGACTATTACTCTTGTCATTCTTTTTTAAGCTGGTTCCCAAATCCATGCCAGAGTTACCAATATCCGTCACCTCCATATTCACCCTCTCTTTATCTTATTTTCTATCCACTTCCACACCACAAATACTCTGATCATCCAAATCCATGTTCTCACTCTCAAAATCCTTATTACTCTCAAAAGAATTAGAGACATGAACATGTTTCTTACTATTCCTATCCATGTTAACCACATGAGCAACCTCCAAAGATCTTTTACCATTCTCCTTCATAAGAAGGTGTCCTTTTACCACAGCTAATTCCCTTAAGACATCCTTATTCCTAGGTTCTACCACCAAAGCCTCATTCAAATCCAATTCGGCTTCCAAAAACCTTTTCAACTTCATGAACGCAATCGCCCTACGAAAAAGAGCCTTAACATTCCTAGGAAATGTATCCAAAATCATAGAGCACAAATCCAAAGCAGCTTGATATTCCTCAAGTTTAAGGGCACATGCAGCAAGATTAGAGTTAAGGGAAACAGCAATGGTAGAAATCGATTGGACATCATCACCCCCATTAGCTCCAACACTCAAGCTTAGAAGCTTACAAGCTTCGTCGTAACAAGCGGCACCCCTGTCAACATAATTTTGCCTAAAAAGACAATTTCTTTTGTCTTTAAGCTCCTTCACCTTGATCAAAGGTGATCCCTGAATATTCATAAGAGAGCCTAACATCCGCACCCCATTATCCTCCATAAACCCATCACTAACATGGGCACATGCAAAATCTTCGAGAAATTAACAAAAAACGCTGTTGGAGCTCATAATATGGTACCGAAGAAAAGAAATCAGCACACATAAAAGCCCGCAAAAACGTAGTAACCAAGTTAACAAACCCCTAAACACACTTGAAAACCCCAGCAACAAAGGTTTAATGGAAAACAACACCAGCAAAAAACAAATCTAAACTAAATAACACCCACCACCAAGACCACTCGATCAGAAAATCAGGCCCGATTTGCAAACGAACGACCAAAGCAAAAGAGCTAATAAATCGAAAATCAGCGCAGATGGTGATTGAAGAGTTAAGAACGATAAACACCTAAGAGGGGGAGGGGGTGAATTAGGTGTACCTTTTAAAAATTTTCTCTCTTACTTGGTTAATGACTAACACAAGTAAGATCTATTGATACGAGTTTGAGAAACTTAATAGATTGTAAGTTCACAAACGGTACAGCAGGTCTATGCAACAGTATGAGAGACTGTTGCACAGCACTGAGGGCGAGATTAACGTGTAAAAGAAGAATGATAAGAGAACGTGAAAGTAAATAAACAAACAAGACGATGTTTAAAAAATTGGTTCAGCTCCTACTCCGGAGCCTACGTCCAACCGTTATTTTATTGCTTGTTTAGAAATTTACTCAAACTTAACTAAACCATTACAATGAAACAACTCGCCAACCTACTCTGGTTGCAATTGCTTAAAGCTACTCCGCTTCAAGACTTTCTCTTGCTCAAAGCTACTCCGCTTCAAGACTTAAGGTTCTATCTCAACGGTTTACAGAGTCAGAATCTCAGTGGTTCACTCAAGAATATGGAGATTACAATTAAGACCTAAACACGAGAATCATTGAACATATTCCTTTATGCAACATTTAAGCGAACTGATACTTGGAGATTTTACAGCTTTGAAAAACAATTGAAGACTTTTGAAAAACAGAAAACGGTTTTGCAAATGATTGAAGAACAAAGCTTTTAATGCTGAAAAGATTTGCAAAGTGTTTACAATGAATGCTCTTTCAAAGTCTTGCAATAAATGAAAAATGAAGTGGCTATTTATAGAGAAAGTTAGTGTGTAAGAGAAGGATCTTAACACTAAATTAATATAATATCCACAAGTATGTAGTATGCATTCATCATTTAAAAATATAAAAGAACAATCAGATTGAGAGGCTCAAGGTGGCTGCGTTTTTTCCAAAGAGAAAGAGTGTTTCCCATAAAATATGGGAACTCACAATTTTGCCTCAAATAGAAAAAGCATAAGACCCATTTTTGGTATGAAAAACAACTTGCACAAATGGGATTGGCATCTTTTAAATTATTGTGCAAGCATATTCTTTTTGTTCTTTTTGTTCTTCAGTTTGAAATAATGTTTGTTTTAAACATAGGAAAGCTTTTTAAAGAATTTCAAACACTTGTGAATTTTCCCGAAAATTCTCCATTCGTTAGTACTAGAAACCATTGTGTGAGTCTCAGAACTGTTGCACGGTTTTTTGCCATAACTTATGCGTAAAAGAGATATGTTGAACTACCTCGTTTACAACATTTGTTCTAGACAATGGGGATGCTTGACTTTGTCCTTCATCTTGATCATCTTTGGACTTCTTTGATCTATCATTGGGTTCTTCAATTTGTTAAGCATTTAAACTAAGAGGCAAACAATTAAATCATAATGAAACTTGGCATCATCAACCAAGTGTGTTCTAACAAATTCCCCCTTTGATGATGGCAAGTTTTAAATATGTGTGAAGTTCCCCCTAAGCCCATGGTGAGTCGGTCTTTGAACCAAATAATAAGAACATCAATTAAACATGATCAAGGTGAGTGGGGGTCAACATGCTTGGCCTAAGTAGAACTTCTAATCATCATAGCTAAGACAATTTCACGGTGAACGTTAGCCGAAGAATTGTTAGTTAACACATAAACACATAATTTAACTACTTCCCCCTCTTGACATCATCAAGAGAAGGACATAAACATGTTCAAGTAGTACATAATTAAACCAAAGACAAATGTTCAAAACAAGATAAAAGAAACAGCCCATAGTTTGCATAAGAATTAAAAACAAAGAGCCAAAAGGATAGGAGGGCAAGGGTAGGTACGGATGCCTTATTCATCATCAGACACATGACCACCAAGAGCTTGCACACGCTCAATAAGATCTTCATTCAAGGTTTTGAGCTCAGCAACATCTTCCTTAAGAGTCTCATTGTCCACAACCAATTTGGACACCATGTTCATAAGCTTGTCCAACTTACCGAGAACACCACCCATTTCAACAGTTGAACCAACTGTTGCACCAGTTTTACCTCTACCCGAGAACTTGCGGGTCAATTTCCCATTGTTGATGGCCAAAGTCATTTGAGAAAGCAAACCCATAGTCATGTCATCACTGAGTTTTTCAATACCGGGGCTACCTTTCATGACTATCTTCTGTTTCATGAAGACAATGGACAACCACATACCGTATGTAATCACGGTTTTCTTATCAAATTTCCCCTTTTGGAGGTCGGGGGCAATCTCATTGATACGATGGAAGATTAGTTGGGGAAGGTTGATGGGACGACGTTTGATAATGTGGTGGATAAGGAGCATCTCAAGGAGAGAACATCGTCCCCTACTGTTATTGCTTGGTAGGATGGCTCGGTGAACAAGGTTAAAGGTGAAACGGTGGGGGGCTTGAAGTTCATAGGCATATATGTTGGTGGTGCCATTTTCATTGTCGGGTCGAAGGGTTCTCATGACCTCACTAGCCATAGCTTCATCAATATCACCCCAAGTGGTCTTAGGAAAGGTGGTAAGACCCACGGCTTCAACCTCGAGATAAGAGGCAAGTTGGTCAATGGTCAAGGCAAAGGGTTTTTGGTTTATAAATGCCGAGAGATTTCCTGATGCAACATCAACCTTGATCGTTGCATAGAATCGAATCAACTCCGACATGTAAACAGGGGAGTATTTGTCGAGGAGATTAAACCAACCCTGACCATAAATAGCAGCTTTGAAGAATGCAAAAGCCGGAGAAGAATCATACCATGTTTTCTTGAAACGTCTCCCACTGTGGAAGCAACATGCAAGTATGCCGTGACAGAGCTTGAGGGTGTCATCCGGAAGATCAAGAGAGTTGAGATGAGCAAGAACCTCGTTCTTGAATGCCTCATCGTGAGTGGTGACCATCAACGCTGTGCATGAATTGAGAGGAATTTTATCCTCAATAAGATCATCATCTTCCTTTGGAAGGACCACCTCCCGCTTCCGTGAGTACCTTGGCTTTTTAGCCGTTTTTGGCTTTGATTCCTTCATCCTTTTGAGACCGGCCTTAGATTTTCCCTTTGATTCGGTGGGAGTTTCGATGACAATATCATCATCATCACCAAACAGTTCGGTGATTTTGATTTGGGATTTTGTTTTGGGTTGTTCGGGAAAAAGAGGTTCAATTTCATCAGCAACATTGTCTTCATTGGTGGATTCATTGATGTTTTCAATGTTGGGAATGGTATCTTCTCCATGAAGAACTCCCTTTTCAGAAGTTGGATTTTGGGAATCAATTTTTTCATCATCTTTTTCGCTCCTTTGTATCCTTTTCTTTTTCGATTTCACTTTCTTTCTCTCTTTCCTCATCTTTTTCACTCATTTTTTCATCTTTTTCATTTTTCTCTTCAACATCTTTCTCATTCACTTTTTCGGATTCTTTTTCTTTTTCTTTATCAATAATATTACCAACAACCTCAGTTTCCTTTTCTTCTTCAACAATAGAAGCAACAATCACATCATCATCAATTTCTTTGTCTTTTTGGATGTTGCTCGCTATTTGTTTGAGCGTGGGCTCGTCTTCCTCGGAATCAACATCAACATTTGAGTCAAACAACAAAGAGATTGGTGGGCTTCGTTTCAAACCACCACGGCCTCCTCTACCACGACCTCTTCCTTTGACGGCCATGGATTTCTTTCGTGCAACATTCGGTTTGACTGTTGGCGGCTTTGAAGGAGACGGGGTGGGTTTGTCAGATTTTTCAATACTTGCAGCGGATTGTGTGGCCATTTTTTGTTGGCAATATATTTGGGGTTGAATGTATTTCTAAGGTTTTGAAGTTCTCTTCTAGTTGATTTTTTGGGAGCCATTTTGTGGGTGATGGTTGACGGTTTTGGAAGATGAAAGAGGTTGAGATAATTTTGAATTTTGAAGTGAGTTGTGGGTAAATGGGAAAGTGGGGTTATTACATGGGGGTTTTGTTTGATGGACGGTTGGAGTATTAAGGAGGGAGTGGTTAAAGGTTGAGGTGGAGTGTTAAATGAGGGTAATGATGGCATAGGGGGCGGCTTGGTGTAGGATTAGCTAGATGGGACATAAAGTAGTGCAAAGCTCAATGCAAAATAATTCAAATGCAAAATGTGGAGTTCCAATGCAACTTTTTTTTCGGTACACTTGTTATATGGCAATTTAGACATTTTTAAACTTGAGAACATATATACATCATTTCATCTCTAGTCAATCATATGGGAAAGATAATTTTAATTTATGTCACATGTCGCCTAACAAACCAATTTCCAACCGAAGTTTTACGAATTGTTCCCTTTCTAACGGTTTTGTAAAAATGTCCGCAATTTGATTTTCCGTTCTACAAAAGGTTAGACATATATTTCCTTTTTCCACTTGATCACGTAGAAAGTGATGCCTTATGTCAATGTGCTTTGTCCTAGAATGTTGTATTGGATTTTTCGAGATGTTAATGGCACTTGTATTATCACAAAATATAGGAGTAGTTTCGAAAATAAGACCGTAATCACGCAATTGTTGTCGTACCCAAAGAATTTGAGCACAACAAAGAGCGGCACTTACATACTCACTTTCGGCCGTGGATAGAGCAACGGTATTTTGCTTTTTGGATGCCCATGAGATAAGGCACGGTCCTAAGAAGGTAGCAATACCTGAGGTGCTTTTTCTATCCAATGAACTCCCGGCATAATCCGCATCCGAAAATCCTACAAGATCAATGTCATAATGAGTTGGGTACCAATGGTATAAACCTTGCGTTCCAATCAAATACCTAAAAATCCGTTTGACGGCTTTGAAGTGTGATTCTTTAGGATTTGATTGGAAACGAGCACATACACATACACTAAATTGTATGTCGGGTCGACTAGCGGTTAAATAAAGCAATGAACCGATCATACCTCGATATACCCTTTCACTAACACTCTTACCATTTTCGTCTTTGTCAAGATTAAGCTTGGCAATCATAGGTGTAGGCATAGGATTCGAGCTAGTTAACCCAAACTTACTTATCATTTCCTTTAAGTACTTTTGTTGGTGGATCATGGTGCCTTTTTCATCTTGCTTAATTTGAAGACCAAGGAAGAATCCAAGTTCTCCCATCATGCTCATTTCAAATTCCGAAGTCATGAGATCCGAAAAATACTTATAAAGAATGTTATTAGTTGCACCGAAAATAATGTCATCAACATACACTTGCACAAGCAAGCAGTTCCTCGATCGTGACTTGATAAACAATGTCTTATCAACCGAACCACGTATAAAACCATTTTCTAATAGGAATTTGGAGAGCCTATCATACCAGGCTCGGGGAGCCTGTTTTAAACCATAAAGTGCTTTGTCTAGTTTAAATACGTGATTAGGGAACTCATTGTTTATAAAGCCCGGAGGTTGTTCGACAAAAACTTCTTCTTCAAGATAGCCATTTAAGAAAGCGGTTTTAACATCCATTTGAAAAAGTTTTATGCCGACATGAGATGCAAAAGCTATGAGCATACGTATGGCCTCAAGCCTAGCTACCGGTGCAAAGGTTTCATCGTAATCAATCCCTTCTTGTTGATTAAACCCTTGTACCACTAGTCTAGCTTTATTCCTTACGATTTCTCCAACATCATCAAGCTTATTGCGATAGACCCATCTTGTACCAATTACAGTACGTTGAGATGGTCTAGGGACCAGATGCCATACCTTATTTCTCTCAAATTGCTCAAATTCTTCTTGCATAGCCGTGACCCAATATTCATCGGATAAGGCCATTGTGATATTTGTAGGTTCAATTTGTGATATGAATGCTTCAAAGCACAAAGTGATTTTGGAGAGAAGATCTTGTTTTGATTCCAGAGGTAAGGTCACTGGTTAAATTTGATAGAGGATGGGAACCTTGATGCTTCCATTTCTTTGGAACAAGGGTGTTAGAGGCCTCATTTGTTTCGGTTGATTACGATGCAACAGATTTTTGGTGGATCGTTGCATGGGGAATATTGTGTGAGGGTGTTTGTGGATTGTTTTCAATTTGGTTAGTGGTTGGTTCTTGCACTCCTCATTCCCCCTGGATGAGTGGCTTCATTTTGAGATGAGGGAGGGTTAGTTCCCCCGAATTTTGGCTAGCCACATCAAGCAACAAAGTGGCTCCAATGTTGCTCGGCTTCCTCCACGACTAGATCCATGTCATGACGTATCATTCCAATTTCGAAATCATCGTCATCCTCATCATCTTCATCATTAACCTGAGTGTTTGAAACAAAGAGACTAGATTCGTCAAATATTACATGAACGCTTTCTTCCATTTTCATGGTTCTCTTGTTATAAACTTTGTAAGCTTTACTATGGTCGGAATAACCAACAAAAACACCTTCATCACTACGAGCATCAAATTTGCCTAGGTTGTCTTTTCCATTATTATGTACAAAGCATTTACTACCAAAGCACTTTAGATGGGAGATGTTAGGTTTTCTTCCTCGTAGTATTTCATAAGGAGTTTTGTTAATGATTTTCTAATCATGACTCGATTGTAGATATAACAAGATGTGTTAACAGCTTCGGCCCAAAAGTTTCTTGGCACTTTAGAGCTAATGAGCATTGTCCTAGCCATATTTTCCAGAGTTCGGTTCATTCGTTCCAAAACCCCATTTTGTTGAGGGGTTCTTGCGGCTGAAAAATTATGGCTAATACCGTACTCATTGCAATAGGACTCAAATGATAAATTCTCAAATTCGGTTCCATGGTCGGATCTCAATGAGACAAGTTTATAACCAAATTTGTTTTGGACCTTTTTAACCCAAATTAAGAATTCATCAAAGGTTTGGTCTTTAGAACTTAAGAAGAGAAGCCAAACAAATCTTGTATAATCATCAACAATGACACATATATAGCGACTTCCACCTTTACTGACAATACGCATAGGTCCACATAAGTCAATATGAATGAGCTCAAGAGGTAAGGAAGTGCTAACAATCTTTTTGGATTTAAAAGAGCATTTTACTTGTTTACCTTTAACACAATCGTCCCAAAGTGATTTGAATTCAAATTTGATGTTAGGAATGCCATCAACTAGATCAAGCTTCTTAAGAGTGTTAAGTGTTTTAGCATTCACATGACCAAGTCGTTTATGACAAAGCCAAGGGTCATTCTTTTGGACACTCATACATGATAGTGTTTGACTTGACAATGAGTGTAAGTTAGTCATGTAAACATCTTTGACACGTTCACCTTCAAGAATGAGTTCTCTAGTTTTTCCATCAATTATTCTACATTCACTAGCAAGAAATTCAACGATGTTACCTCGATCACACAATTGTGATATGCTTAGAAGATTGTGTTTCAAACCTTTGACAAGCAACACTTTGTCGACACATAGTGACTTTGACTTACCAACTTTTCCAATACCAATGATTTCACCTCGTTTGTTGTCACCAAAAGTCACCATGCCACCATCGTAGGCTTCTAGCGAAAGGAATTGGTTTTCATCTCCCGTCATGTGACGAGAGCATCCACTATCTAAGTACCAATTGCTGCTGCCTTTCGCTAATGCCTATAAGAAATCAAACAGTTAGTTTAGGAACCCAAACAAGTTTGGGCTCCTTCTTGACAACAACCTTTTTGACTTCTTTCTTCTTAATCCAATCATGTTTAGCCACTTTGGTACTTCTTTCTAGGTCAATGACTCTCTTTTCACAACCATTAAACTCATGACCAGTTTTACCACAGTAATTGCAGATAATGTACTCAGGAAGGCCAGCATACTTTCTTCTTCGAAAATCAGTTACGCTTGGGTCTTGGTTTCGAGTGCAACAGTGCGTAGAACTGTTGCATTTGAAACCTAGTCCAAAGCATTTTTGCACGGTTTTCATATTCTTGAGATTGTTTTAAAAGAAACTCCAAGACATTCTGACTTCCTTCCCATTTCAAATAGAACATCTTAGCCTCATCTAGCTCTTTGGTTAGTTTGTCAATTTTAGCAAGATGATTAAGATTTAGTTGACCTACTTTGTCGAACGCATGTTTAGCATGTCTCACTTCATCACTAAGCAATAAGCCAATTTGCTCAAGTTGTTTGTTATCTCTTTTGCACAAGGTGAGGTCAGCTAACAGAGAGTCACGTTCTTTAGTTAGTGAAGACACATGTTTTGTGAGAGTCTCAATTTCCTTCATAGACTCAGATGCAACAGTTGCATCATCTGTTGCATGGATTTGTTCAGCCTTTTTCAGAGTTTCAATTTGAACAAGAAGATCATCATTTGTATTTTGCACTCGATCTAAAGCACTTTTAGCATGACTTGACTCATCATTAAGCATTTCAGAAATTTTGACAAGATCTTCTTTTTCATTTTGACATTTTGCAAGATCAATCAAAAGTTGGTCACGTTCTTTGGTTAGTGAGAACACGACTTTGTCAGGGGACTCTTCTCCTTTGTTGGACACAGATGCAACATTACACTGTTCTGTTGCATGCATTTCATCAATTCTTTTAGCAAGAAACAGATTCTGTTTTCGGAGCTTTTTAATCTCCTTTTCAAGACTCGATGATGAACTAGGTTGATCTACCTCATTTAGACATTCTTTTAAACCAACATTTTCTTCAGCTATGTCCTCAATTTCAGTTTGCATAGCCTCTAATTTATTGCTTTGAATACGACACTTATCAATGAATTGGTCTAGAAGATGACAGATCTTGTCTTTAGAGAAAGATCGAACCTTTTTCTTGATCTTATTTACCTCAATGTCAGAATCTGAGTCTGAGTCCACGGAGTGAGCCATAAGACATTTAACATTTTCTTTCTTTGTTGACTTTGGAACATCATTGCTTGACTGGGAAGAGATGCTAAGTTTGGCGTCCAATTCTTCCTCAAGGACATCGTCCTCGTCAGAATCAGACATTCCCCAAATGGCAGTCATTACTTTGCTTTTGTATTCTCTTTTAGCAAACTCACGCTTCTCCTTAGACTTAATGTCATTCCACTTTGGGCATTCTTTGATTTGGTGACCTTTGTCACCACATTTGAAGCAACCAACAGTGGATGTAGACTTCCTCTTGGGAAAGCGTCGTTTGCTAGTATAGTTATTAGGCCTTTGTGAGTTTCGACCATTTATCATGCCAACAATGTTTTTAGTGAACATTGCAAACTCGTCATCTTCATCCTCCTCATCACTTGAGAGAGCATAAAGAGCAAGTCCTTTCCCTTTAGAGCTTTCACCGGATCGCTTCATGAGAGTTAACTCATGAGCCATGAGTGAGCCCATAAGTTCATCAAGGGATAGCAAAGAAAGGTCTTTAGCTTCCTCAATAGCCGTAACCTTCGGTTGCCATTTTTCAGATAGGCTACGAAGGATTTTACGGACTACATCCTCGGATTCAAAGTTTCTACCTAGACTCTTAAGGTCATTAACAATACTAGAGAAACGAGAAGACAAACTATTAATTGACTCATCTTTTCCCATGTTGAACATCTCGTATTGTTGCATGAGAAGATCAACACGGTACTTTTTGACTTGTGACGTTCCCTCATAGGCAAGATTTAGGGTGTCCCAAATTTCTTTTGCCGAGTCACAACCGGATATCCGGTTGATCTCTTGTTCACCGATGCCATATTGAAGGATGGACATGGCTTTAGAGTTTTTCTCGACCTTTTTATAATCGGCCTCAACATACTTGTCCTCACTTTTGATAGACTTAGTGTCGTCGGCATTAGTCACCTCAATCTTGAGAGGACCATTTTAAATGATCAACCAACATTCATAGTCCGTACTTTTGACATAGTGCTCCATGCGATGTTTCCACCAGGCATAGTTTTCACCCTTGAAGATGGGATACTTAGTGTGTTTTGAATCGTCCATAACTATGGGATCAACTCCTTGGTTTTAACCAATATCAAGAGCACGAGGCTCTGATACCAATTGAAGAGTTAAGAACGATAAACACCTAAGAGGGGGAGGGGGTGAATTAGGTGTACCTTTTAAAAATTTTCTCTCTTACTTGGTTAATGACTAACACAAGTAAGATCTATTGATACGAGTTTGAGAAACTTAATAGATTGTAAGTTCACAAACGGTACAGCAGGTCTATGCAACAGTATGAGAGACTGTTACACAGCACTGAGGGCGAGATTAACGTGTAAAAGAAGAATGATAAGAGAACGTGAAAGTAAATAAACAAACAAGACGATGTTTAAAAAATTGGTTCAGCTCCTACTCCGGAGCCTACGTCCAACCGTTATTTTATTGCTTGTTTAGAAATTTACTCAAACTTAACTAAACCATTACAATGAAACAACTCGCCAACCTACTTCGGTTGCAATTGCTTAAAGCTACTCCGCTTCAAGACTTTCTCTTGCTCAAAGCTACTCCGCTTCAAGACTTAAGGTTCTATCTCAACGGTTTACAGAGTCAGAATCTCAGTGGTTCACTCAAGAACATGGAGATTACAATTAAGACCTAAACACGAGAATCATTGAACATATTCCTTTATGCAACATTAAGTTTAACCGATACTTGGAGATTTTCTGACTTTGAAAAACAATTGAAGACTTTTGAAAAACAGAAAACGGTTTTGCAAATGATTGAAGAACAAAGCTTTTAATCTTTGAAAAGATTTGCAAAGTGTTTACAATGAATGCTCTTTCAAAGTCTTGCAATAAATGAAAAATGAAGTGGCTATTTATAGAGAAAGTTAGTGTGTAAGAGAAGGATCTTAACACTAAATTAATCTAATATCCACAAGTATGTAGTATGCATTCATCATTTAAAAATATAAAAGAACAATCAGATTGAGAGGCTCAAGGTGGCTGCGTTTTTTCCAAAGAGAAAGAGTGTTTCCCATAAAATATGGGAATTCACAATTTTGCCTCAAATAGAAAAAGCATAAGACCCATTTTTGGTATGAAAAACAACTTGCACAAATGGGATTGGCATCTTTTAAATTATTGTCCAAGCATATTCTTTTTGTTCTTTTTGTTCTTCAGTTTGAAATAATGTTTGTTTTAAACATAGGAAAGCTTTTTAAAGAATTTCAAACACTTGTGAATTTTCCCGAAAATTCTCCATTCGTTAGTACTAGAAACCATTGTGCAAATGTGAGTCTCAGGAACTGTTGCACGGTTTTGCCATAACTTATGCGTAAAAGAGATATGTTGAACTACCTCGTTTACAACATTTGTTCTAGACAATGGGGATGCTTGACTTTGTCCTTCATCTTGATCATCTTTGGACTTCTTTGATCTATCATTGGGTTTTTCAATTTGCTAAGCATTTAAACTAAGAGGCAAACAATTAAATCATAATGAAACTTGGCATCATCAACCAAGTGTGTTCTAACAGTGATAGAAATCAACCAAGGAAATGCCAATCAACAAACCGATTAGTTCTAAAAGGCCGAATCAGCAACATGCAAAAGGGGCAAACCTGATTTGATTGGAGAAAACCGATCAAAATCGAGAAGATGCACAGGAAAAAGGTGGCAACTTGACACGAGAGAAAAGAGGAGAAAGGGAGACCTCGCCGGCGACGAGAAAAAACCAACCGGAGAAGTCTGTTGAGGAGAAAAGAGGAGAAAGGTTGTGCTTTTTTTTTTTAAAAAAAAAAAATTCTCTCTCCTGGTGTTTTCGGTATTGAAGTATGCATTCTTAGAGTAATAAAATATATTTTCATAAAAGAATAAAAAAGTACAAACCCTGTTGATCGAGCACGGGCAACTAAACATAAAAAAATTTACTCTTAGATTCTCCGAAGTCTTTTTAGATTATTTCACAAAGTATTGGAAAATGTTGTATTAATAGTTTTATGTTACTCCCTACGTCCCGGTCATTTGTTGTTCTTTGGTTTTGACTCAAAGACCACGGAAATGGGAGGGGATCAATTACTAAATAACATTGGAATGAATTGAGTGTGGATGATCAAATTACTCATTAAATTCATTCTTAAAAAAGAAAGCACAACAAATTACTGAGACACCCAAAAATAGAAAATGATAACAAATGATCGGGACAGATGAGTAATAATGCTCTTTGAAAATGTAAAAGTTGAGTTTTTATACCAATAAAATGCGCCTTCAATTAGTTCTTTTTCCAAACTTTTATTGCTTTTGAAAATGAAAATAACATTAAATACATGGATAAATGTAAAACAATATATAAAATACTTATTAGATTTAATGCCTGTGCGATGTACGGGCCACTTATAATATTCTGTCTCTTGAAGCATCATTGAATGTAAGGTTATAAAATAACCACTACACATGGCAACTCCCATCTAAAAAGCTTGATGCAAACTCCAATTTCAAAGAACCTAAGTTACCCATGCTAATGCAGTTCTAATTCACTAAAAGCACCTAACTTTCTAAAATAGTAGTGTTGCGATACTTAAGCTATAAGTTCTACGAATTAGTCTTGTGTAAGGTGGTATTACACTAATATAGTTGTAACACAGGTCTAAATACTACCCTATTAGTGGATAAAATGAATCTAAAAAACTACTTATATCATAAACTTGTGTAGAACCGTTTTACACAAATATTTGTGCAGGTCTTTACGTACTTTCCTTGAATCCAATCAAATAGTGCTTAATCTTTTTTTTTTTTTAAGTTTCATTATGATAATCTTCTTTATTAATATTCCGAATTGTAACATATCTCGTTAGCCTCTCACCTTTTTCATCCCTTGTTAGTCACTTTAATATTTCTAAAGAAAAGAAAAAAATATAACCAATTAAAATTTCTTTGTCTTAATCAATAGAATTAATAGCCTACATTTGACAACGTAGTATATAATAAGAATATTAAATACTTATCTGAAGTTAAATAAAACCCTCTTGTATCTTCCGAGTTACATGATATATTTAACTTTCTTATAATCTAAGCTTGAATCTGGGAAATGGAATAGACATCTATAAGCAATAGATCATTGATCAATATCGTATTTGATTTTACATCTTTACAAACAAATGAACAAAATAACATACATGGGTACATAAACCATTAACATCTTTTACATTTAATTTACGGAATTACTTTTTCACATACGAAATTTACTCTTTCACATACAATTTTTTTCATTAATTTTCCATCTAATACCCTCCTCATCTAGAACCTAGCCAATTAACACTTATTTTAAATTTTTTCCCCTAAAACTTAATCTAATTGTTCTAAGTACTTTATTAATGGATCTTAATTGGCTAATGATTGAAGTAATTAACTTGTTTATCAATTATTTGTATTATTGTTTGTTGATTTTTATTCAATTTATCAAAGTTGTTTACTAGTGGATACAATTAGGGTTTATACGGACGAACTCATGTCAGCCCGAGAAGTTGAATTTCTGATGATGATGCGGTGAAATACATCTTTTTGTGTCATCAAGCATTACATTATTGGAGTATCCAGCAGTCCAAGTTACTAATCTACTATATTCAATTGAAGAAGACATTGCAAAATCTAACATTCAACTTTTGGCATAAGCATTTATATATAATAGTAGTTCTAACAATCATATCCTCTCCTCATACCCAGTTCCAACAATCAAGTTCTTGGTCGACGTTGGCGCGGTTGGTGGTGGTGGGGCTGTATGGCGGGAACTGGGGTTGACCGGTTCGTGTTTGCTGGCTGGGAAGGCGGGGGTGGTAGGGTGAATGTATGAATGTGTGTGTTTTTTTTTTTCCTGAAATAATAACAAGGGTAATATTGTAAAAAGCGTATGTGAAAGAGTAAAATTCGTATGTGAAAAAGCACGTCCCTTAATTTAAAGATAAATACTGCATGGTTGGCTACTTAACTACCGGATTTGTAATCTGTTTGAAATAAAATACGGAATAGCAATTATTACAATTGTACTATAGAGTTAATATAGTGCAATAGTGACAATAAGATATACTCCATAATATACATGAATATTCAACCCAAAGAGGAACAAAGTACTCATGGTGATAACATCTAGCTTTAAGTTCATATTGTACTCGTGGTGATAACATCATCGATTCATCGTCTCTTCCGAATCAAGTAGTGTAAAAACAAAGATAGGTGTCTATATCTAGCTACTAGATTTCATGTCCGTGTGTTGCACGGATTACAAAAATTAGTTCACCTCTATTTGCTATGGATTTTTTTGGGCCAACACTCATTCAATGTTTTGATACTTCCCGTGTCTCAATTATTTGATACTGTAAAAAAATCAATATAAATAAAAAATAATAATAATAAACCAAGCTAAATTTGAGTTGCTTTTGTTTTATACGTACTACTTGAGTTGTCTTAAACTCAAAAGAATATATCCGTTTTAAATAAAAAATTGTCTCAAACGGCATACATACATCAAGAAATTGTCATGTTGGGCATATAGTTTGTCGACTGTTAGAATTTAGGACTATGGTAAACTTGGGTTGTTAAAAAAATATTAAGTAAACTATTTTTAAGATAAGTAAAGATAATTAGATTAGAATCCTATGATAAAAAGTTACTAAAATATATACGGATTAAAGCGATCGTGTGCCTACTTGAATATCTTGAGTCATGAGAATATGCTGTGAATTGTTCCATATTTAGGTTACTAATGTGCGTTATTAAGGCGCGCATTAGAAAAATCGTTTCAACAAATTTATTTGGTTATTTTACATTATGTGAAAAGTATTTAATCAAACGTAAAAAAAAATATAGTTGCTGATAGTACGTAAATAGATCCTTGTACACTTCGAATTCATCATTATTTGATTACAGTAGGTTAATCTCTTGAACAACTCTTAACTTCTTGTAAATTGTACAATCTATGTTATAGTGTTTGTGTAGTTCAAATTTAATTGTAGGGTGGAGCAGTGTACTTGTGTGGTCCAAATTTATTTATATGGTAGGATAGTGTGTTTTTCCTTAATTTTTATGTCAAAATGAAATGAGATGCTTATATTGTGAATAAGAGAAAGTATTATAATGATTTTAATTATAATGCATGAGGCAAACAGATGTAGATTTTCATAGTATAGACAATTGCAAGTGAAAGTGTATGCCAAATCTTTTACGTATAGTGGGGTTTTGCTACCCTCAAACTAAAACTAAAGAGTATTATTGAGTATATGTTCCATAACCAGTTTACATGTTATGTATGATCCAAAAACACAGGCTATGTCAATAAACTTGTTATATGGTGTTTGTTGTACCATCGATTATTAGCCTGATAAGGTGTGTAATTATTAGTATAAATACTAATCTGTTAGTATGTGACTCGTATGTCACTTACGGAATATGTCGGAGTTTGATTACGGTGTGATAAATTAGACTAAGAAAGAAAAGGAGGTAAGCTACGGGCGACACATCCGCGGGTCGCTGGGAATTCTGATGAAATCAGAATTTCGTGTGATTATTGCTGCCTGGCAACCTTTGGCGTTGACTTTATATTTGAAGTTGACGTTATCAATTGTTTTTTTGGTTTCCTTGGTTAGTTAGGAAATATGTTTTGTATTAATTAATTATTTCTTAATTAGGATAATCTTTGTTAGGGTAGTTTAATATATAAACACTACCTTAACCTAGTTATTCTTTTAAGGAGAGATTTGTGAGGCAAACACATTGAGAGTTTTAAGAGGCAGATCAAGAAAACTCTGTGCTCATCTTTTGTAATCTGTAATTCTCCCGACATAGTGAATTATTCTCCCTCGCCCTGGTGGATGTAGCTATCGCATTGATAGTGAACCACGTTAAATCTTTGTGTCTTTTATTTTTGCATCTACTCTGTATCGCTTCCGCACGACAATTGGCACCAGAGCTTTGAGTTTTTTGGATCCAGGGAGGAGAAGATGTCGAGTGAGACTATAAGGATTGAGAAGTTCGATGGGAGGAATAGTTTTGCACTATGGCAGTTGAAGATGAGGGCTTTGCTAAAGGAGCGGTGCATCCGGGAAACCCTTGACGCCGGGTTTCTCCACGAAGGTGACGAAGACCGAAGCTTTACTTGCAGTGTGTCGAATCTAGGTGACCGAGACGGAAGATCCCGCCTTGTTAACAATGGAGGAGAGGGCTCATTCATCGATCTTGTTGAGTTTGTCAGACGATGTCCTAACTGAGGTAGCCGATGAGTCGACTGCAATGGGGTTATGGCTGAAATTGGAGAGTTTGTACATGACAAAGTCGCTCACCAATAAGTTGTTGTTGAAACAACGTCTGTTCTCTTTCAAGATGCAGATAGGTATGTCACTGTAATACTCCGTATTTATGAGTCTTAGGGTACTCTATCGAGTAGGCCTTACTCTGTCGAGTAGGGGTAAGTTGCGTTTTAGAAAAGTTTCTGACCTGTTGGGTACTCGATCGAGTAGGTTGGGATACTCGATCGAGTAGGGGGTACTCGATCGAGTATCTTGGGTACTCGATCGAGTAGCCGGTTTACGGGGAGTTTTCTCGGGTTTTGTTAATTATGCGATTAGGTTATAAAACCTTCCGTCATTGTTTCTAAATCACTTTTGCAAAACCTAAATTACTGTTTAAGAGAGAAAGCAAGCAAGTTCACCTTCTTAATCGCATTGTTAGCAATTTCCGGAGTTTGGAGGGTCAGTTCCTATCGTTGTTCATACCGTTGAGTTCCTTGCGTCAAGGGTAAGATCTATGTACCCTTTTTGTTGTCTTTCCTTTAATTTGGTTAAACCCTAATATAGGGATTTGGGGGTTTTTGTATAGTATGTGATTGGGTAGCATTTATATGTTATATGATAGGAGGAGAGTTCATAGAGGAAGCTTTTTGGTTCAGCAGTAGAGACCGTCTGATTGTGTGCTTTCCAGGTAGGATTTCCTACTCAGTATTAGTCCCATAATAGGATATTGGTTGATGAATTGTGTTTGGTTGTTTGATATAGTAATTGTATTGTGATTGTGGTTGTGATCGTTGTAGATGGTTCGCGAGGCATGGCCTCGGCTGAGTGGGGTCACTTGCGGGAGTGGCTTCACGCCCTAGTTTCGCCTTCTGTGGAACCCGCCACAGAAGGGATGTGCACATTAATGGACAGGGTTATCGCTCACTATGTGGAGCGGGGATTTGGTGGGTACGGCTGCGGTCCCCCACTGGCAGGGCTGGTCCAGTGGACAGTCAGTGATCGAGAGGATTGGAATTGGTGTGGTTGTGTGTGTGTGTGTGTGACAGCTAAGCTGTCTGTATGTCTTATTGTTGATATATATACATTGAATTGTGTGATTAGTACTGACCCCGTTTAAATGTTTTAAAAACTGTGGTGATCCATTCGGGGGTGGTGAGCAGTTGCTTGACAGGTATATCTTGGTTACGCGTGGGATCTAGCTGGGGATGGAGTCATCACATATCAGAGTCTTTAGTCTTCTGCTGTGTTTGTTAAGGCAGTTCCATTCAGTTGGTTTATAATTTGAGAACAGTTGTATTTTGCTTGTAGTTGGTTTGTTATATAATCACTTAAAGTTATTTAATAAAGTACGTTTCTTTATTGTCTTATGATTATCATGCCTCGGGTAACCGAGATGGTGGCATCCTTATACCAGAGTGGTCCTGGTAAGGCACTTGGAGTATGGGGGTGTTACAAATGGTATCAGAGCGACGATCCGGAAACCTGTAACCAATGAATCTAATGAACCTAGGGAGTCTAATTAAAATGAACCCGGGGTAGAAGTTGTAGGAGCTAATACAAAGACTTGGGAGACGTCCTAAAGTCGCGAACTCGCCCTACAATTTTGAACCGGTCACCATGGGATATAAGTCGGGATCGCTATATGTTTACTAATGCTCTATTGTGTGTGTTGGATGGATGAGTGTTATATAGTTGAATGGATGTGTGGTGGAAAAGATGAAGGTAATATTTTTTTTTTATGATAACATGAATTGTGATGGGAATTACTACGGGTTACTATTGTGTATATGCATATGATTGCGTGCATATGATTGGATGAATAAGTTGTAGGAATACAGGTATGAACGTGATCTATGATTTGGTTGAAAAGATGAGTTAAGGAATTGCATGAGAATATGAAATTCATGTGGAGAACATGTTTATGTGATGGAAGTGGATTTTCTACTTTTGCTATGTTAGTAACATGTGACTAGGGAGATTTTATGCCGTATATTATGTTATTGTTGTACGTAAAGGTATAGAATAAAAGGATGTGGGTATATCATGATTGACAAGTTAAATAATCTATGTGCATGATGTATGTTGTTGCTTGGATTTTGGGAGATAGTAACATGTGATTAGGAATATTGGTTTTGTGAGTGTTGAGTTGTTTTTGGTTACCATTGTTGTCGTTTAAGTTGTTTGAAAGAGAAAATCGAATAGTTATGTCGTCTGATTACAGCAAAGTTGTCTTTAAACTGTTATAACTTGAGATGCATAAATGATTTTAATGTGATTCCAATTGGAGGTGATAGCTTGTTCTTTTACGATTCTAACGATAGGTCACACGCCCAAATCGACCAAGAAATGAGAGAGTTATGACTGTTTTACGAAAACTGGACAGTGCTGAGAATTGGGGTACTCGATCGAGTATCCTTGGTACTCGATCGAGTAAGGGGGCACTCGATCGAGTGCGTTAGTTACTCGATCGAGTAGCCCTGGTGATTTGTTTTACGTGCTTCTGATCTTCACCTACTCGATCGAATAAGTCACTTACTCGATCGAGTGGCTCAGATTTCGATCTAGTGACCCCTATTTTGGGTCATATGCTTATCTTTTGAATTCGTTGCATGTTTTGTTTAATTCAAAGTTGTTATATTGCTTCTTTATGCATTGTTTTACATGTATGTTGGTCTTGATACGTAAGTTACCCAATCTTATGGTGAAGTGAGTGGCCTTTGTGGTGAGTAGGAATTTGGTGGGAGGACATGGGATATATGTGTTGTGATAGATAGTGGAAAAAAGAAAAGGAAGATTGTTATGGCTTAATTGAGACATAGAGCATGTTTTCTGAGACGAGATGAAATGAGATGAGTAATATGAGTGTGTGTTGAGTAACGTAAAAGTAAGTGAATGTGGGCAGGGGATGATGTGAGTTTATGGAACGTGAGAATGAAAAGATTGAAAGAAAGGATGTGGATAGTAACAAACTGAGATGTATAACGAATTATGGAGGGAGATAGTTAGGAATAGTGTTGAGTAAGAATATATGTAATGAAAGGTCGTTTTAGAGGAATTGAGAAGAGTGGTATATAGTGAACTTAATGGAGACATGTCGCGAGGTGGATTTGCAGATAGTGACTGAGTTTGGAAATTTGTGTTATCAAGAGACGAAACTAATGTGTGATTTCATTGGACGATTAACGATATAAAAAGAATTTTGATTTCTAGAGATGTAAAAAGGGAGATATAATTGTTTGAACATTAAACGTTGATTTTTATGGACAATTAGTGACAAGTGTGAGTGAGTGGAGTGATGAGAAAGGATCCAAGGTAAGAAAGAATGAGATGATATAGACATGAAATAGTGAGATTTGAGTTTTGGAGCGATGAGAAGGTAATTGGAGCACTAAAGGGGTTAGGTAGAAGTAATAGGAGTTGAGATATTAAATGGAATTGTTGAGTATGAAGAGAAAAGAAGGATAAAAGTAAGCTGAGAAAAATATTCACCGGAGTTATGTGATATAAAAGTAAGGAATCATCGGGGTGTATGATACTATAAAGAATAAGTAAGTTAACAATTGTACAGAAATTTTAGGACAACGTGATTAATCATGAGTTTCGAGGAATTAAGGGAGTAAGAAGTTGGTGGAGAATTTGCACGATAATCGATAATTGGTGGAGAGTTAGATGAAAATACGAGTAAGATAGTATTGGGAATGATGTTGATGTAATTTTGATTGGTGAATTTGAGGATAGTTATTTGGAATGTTAACCAAAAATAGGAAAGAAATCGTGATGTTTAGAGATGAGTGAAAGAGGTTTGATGTCGAAAAGTGGTGGTGTTATGGTTTGTGACTAATGGTTAAGAGTGATGGTATATTAGAAAGGTAGCAATTCAAAAGAGGTTGATTTGGTAGGGACCTGATTGTTGTGTATAATTGTGAGAGGGTATAAGATGTGGTTAGATGAGGCGGATGCTAATAGTTGAATAGTAATAGTATGGTTATACTTGGCAGGAAGTGATGGTTGTGCGAATAGGGGAAAATGTTGTGAGGGGCATATGAGTTAAGCTCGGGCGGCAGGTAACCTATGTTGAGTGGTAACTTACGTGATCAGGACTGACCTGTTGGATGTGATTACGGGTCTATGATGTGTATAAATGTTTGTGTGAGGTTTTGACCTCACAAGAAGTGGTATAGTGTGATTATTATAAAGTCATATTTGAATGTTTCAGTAATGCATGTTGGGTACGCTAATCTAATTGAATGGTATTCAAAAAGGTAATAATTTGAGTGATCTCGGCGTGGATGGTTATGCTTGTATGTATTCATGATACATGTTAATCTGTAATATGGTGAGGGGATGATATTCATGAGGTTATCTGTTTAATTCATATAATATGTTGCGATGTGATTTAGTAAAGTGGATTTGAATAAGTTTTTCTTGTCTGAGAAGTTATTTGAGCCAGTGTTTGTGGGAATTGTATGTAGCTGTGATGTCTATCGATGTGGTTGTGGTGCCTCGGGTGGTGATCCGGGCACGGTATTTAGTATTGTGATGCGGGTATTTTCGCACCGTGGTGTGGCTGTTGGTGGCGGTGTCGCGATGACGTCACCGGTTGTGGTGGAATAGGCGGGATGATTATGATACGAGTTTTCAAAAGTACATACCAGCCATACATAGATTGTTGTTTTGTTTGATGTTGCTTCCTGTGAGTTTCGGATTTTTGTACGAGATAGTCGGTTGTTTTGTTTATTGATGTTTCTGACTGGTTAAGTTTTGGTATGAGGGTAGAGTATGATATGAAAGAGATTTGTATATGTTTTCGTTGTTGTCATGGTATAGTGACATTCTGTTAATGGAACACGGTTGTGAGAGGTTGTTACAATAATTTTGATCTTGTTCTAGTTAAGGTTTCAAAGAGACATGGTAATAACAAGTGAGTCGTAGAACATGTGTGGTAATGACCCGAAAGATGCAGGTGGTTCATAATCCTTTGTTGGAGACAGTAAGTGTAGGGTGTTGGGAATTAGTGTCATGTTAAGTTTTGTATGAGTTTTGCGGTAATAAAGAAAAGAACTTGAGGATCTAGTGTGAGTGTACGTAACGAGTGTAGATCGTGAGTTATGCTTTTGGGAGATAGGTGCTTTATATAGAGAGATATGTTGTCTTGCAGTAAGAATGGAGAGTTAGTATGGTGATTTTGCTACGAGTTTTATGGTATAGGTTAGGTGGTGTGCCGTATGAGTTGAGGTATGAGAAATGTTTAAGTAAGAGAGCATTGGATATATGTATGGCGATGTTTAGAGTATAGGTAGTTATTTATGACATGCGGTGGTGATGAGGATAATGAGAAGATATAGCTAGGATTTAGTATTAGTGAGTTACGAGGACGTAACATTTGTCTTAAGAGGAGTAGGATGCGATTAAAAGAGATTTTGATGGTTGTGCATATGGTAATATATTTGGAAGTTTGAGTCTTGATGTAGAATAAAAGATTGATTCGTATTGTGGGTGATTTTTATTAAAGGTCATGATCGTGCTTGTAGTAGCGCGAGGTTTAGGAGTGTGAGAATATTTCACTAGTGTTGACAGTTGGATGATGAGGTTATGTGTGTGAGTAAACTTCGTGGACGAAGTTCCTTTTAAGGGTGGTAGAATGTAACATTCCGTTGGATGTTTATGTAGTTGGTTGTGTATGGAGTTAGTGTCGGGAGAGTTTATGATATAGTTGATACGACATCGTGAGCGAGGGGTGGAGGTAGGAATAGTTGGTAGAGTTGGTGTTAAGAGTTCATGGTTTCATAATTTGTAAGTTGGGGTTTTGTTTTGAGTCCTTAGTAGCTTAGTTACGTCTTGACCGAGTTAGTATGTTTGTTTTTATGTATGGGTTGAACTTCGGGGACGAAGTTCTTTTTAAGGAGGGAAGACTGTAATACTCCGTATTTATGAGTCTTAGGGTACTCTATCGAGTAGGCCTTACTCTGTCGAGTAGGGGTAAGTTGCGTTTTAGAAAAGTTTCTGACCTGTTGGGTACTCGATCGAGTAGCTGGGATACTCGATCGAGTAGGGGGGTACTCGATCGAGTATCTTGGGTACTCGATCGAGTAGCCGGTTTTACGGGGGAGTTTTCTCGGGTTTTGTTAATTATGCGATTAGGTTATAAAACCTTCCGTCATTGTTTCTAAATCACTTTTGCAAAACCTAAATTACTGTTTAAGAGAGAAAGCAAGCAAGTTCACCTTCTTAATCGCATTGTTAGCAATTTCCGGAGTTTGGAGGGTCAGTTCCTATCGTTGTTCATACCGTTGAGTTCCTTGCGTCAAGGGTAAGATCTATGTACCCTTTTTGTTGTCTTTCCTTTAATTTGGTTAAACCCTAATATAGGGATTTGGGGGTTTTTGTATAGTATGTGATTGGGTAGCATTTATATGTTATATGATAGGAGGAGAGTTCATAGAGGAAGCTTTTTTTGGTTCAAAGAAGAGAGACCGTCTGATTGTGTGCTTTCCAGGTAGGATTTCCTACTCAGTATTAGTCCCATAATAGGATATTGGTTGATGAATTGTGTTTGGTTGTTTGATATAGTAATTGTATTGTGATTGTGGTTGTGATCGTTGTAGATGGTTCGCGAGGCATGGCCTCTACCGAGTGGGGTCACTTGCGGGGAGTGGCTTCACGCCCTAGTTTCGCCTTCGTGGAACCCGCCACGGAAGGGATGTGCACATTAATGGACAGGGTTATCGCTCACTATGTGGAGCGGGGATTTGGTGGGTACGGCTGCGGTCCCCCCATGGCGTGGTCGGGTCCAAAGTGGACGATCGGTGATCGAGAGGATTGGAATTGGTGTGGTTGTGTGTGTGTGTGTGTGTGATGACTAAGTTTGTCTGTATGTCTTATTGTTGATATATATACATTGAATTGTGTGATTAGTATCGACCCCGTTTAAATGTTTTAAAACTCGTGGTGATCCATTCGGGGTGGTGAGCGATTGCTTGACAGGTATATCTTGGTTACGCGTGGGATCTAGCTGGGGATGGAGTCATCACATATCGGAGTCTTTAGTCTTCTCTTTGTGTTTGTTAAGGCGTTCCATTCGATTGGTTTATAATTTGAGAACAGTTGTATTTTGCTTGTAGTTGGTTTGTTATATAATCACTTAAAGTTATTTAATAAAGTACGTTTCTTTATTGTCTTATGATTATCATGCCTCGGGTAACCGAGATGGTGGCATCCTTATACCGAGTGGTCTGGTAAGGCACTTGGAGTATGGGGGTGTTACAAATGGTATCGAGCGACGATCCAGGAAACCCGTAACCAATGAATCTAATGAACCTAGGGAGTCTAATTAAAATGAACCCGGGGTAGAAGTTGTAGGAGCTAATGCAAAGACTTGGGAGACGTCCTAAAGTCGCGAACTCGCCCTACAATTTTGAACCGGTCACCATGGGATATAAGTCGGGATCGCTATATGTTTACTAATGCTCTATTGTGTGTGTTGGATGGATGAGTGTTATATAGTTGAATGGATGTGTGGTGGAAAAGATGAAGGTAATATTTTTTTTTTATGATAACATGAATTGTGATGGGAATTACTACGGGTTACTATTGTGTATATGCATATGATTGCGTGCATATGATTGGATGAATAAGTTGTAGGAATACAGGTATGAACGTGATCTATGATTTGGTTGAAAAGATGAGTTAAGGAATTGCATGAGAATATGAAATTCATGTGGAGAACATGTTTATGTGATGGAAGTGGATTTTCTACTTTTGCTATGTTAGTAACATGTGACTAGGGAGATTTTATGCCGTATATTATGTTATTGTTGTACGTAAAGGTATAGAATAAAAGGATGTGGGTATATCATGATTGACAAGTTAAATAATCTATGTGCATGATGTATGTTGTTGCTTGGCTTTTGGGAGATAGTAACATGTGATTAGGAATATTGGTTTTGTGAGTGTTGAGTTGTTTTTGGTTACCATTGTTGTCGTTTAAGTTGTTTGAAAGAGAAAATCGAATAGTTATGTCGTCGATTACAAAGCAAAGTTGTCTTTAAACTGTTATAACTTGAGATGCATAAATGATTTTAATGTGATTCCAATTGGAGGTGATAGCTTGTTCTTTTACGATTCTAACGATAGGTCACACGCCCAAATCGACCAAGAAATGAGAGAGTTATGACTGTTTTACGAAAACTGGACAGTGCTGAGAATTGGGGTACTCGATCGAGTATCCTTGGTACTCGATCGAGTAAGGGGGCACTCGATCGAGTGCGTTAGTTACTCGATCGAGTAGCCCTGGTGATTTGTTTTACGTGCTTCTGATCTTCACCTACTCGATCGAATAAGTCACTTACTCGATCGAGTGGCCTGTACTCGATCTAGTGACCCCTATTTTGGGTCATATGCTTATCTTTTGAATTCGTTGCATGTTTTGTTTAATTCAAAGTTGTTATATTGCTTCTTTATGCATTGTTTTACATGTATGTTGGTCTTGATACGTAAGTTACCCAATCTTATGGTGAAGTGAGTGACGCCTGTGGTGAGTAGGAATTTGGTGGGAGGACATGGGATATATGTGTTGTGATAGATAGTGGAAAAAAGAAAAGGAAGATTGTTATGGCTTAATTGAGACATAGAGCATGTTTTCTGAGATGAAACGAGATGAGTAATATGAGTGTGTGTTGAGTAACGTAAAAGTAAGTGAATGTGGGCAGGGGATGATGTGAGTTTATGGAACGTGAGAATGAAAAGATTGAAAGAAAGGATGTGGATAGTAACAAACTGAGATGTATAACGAATTATGGAGGGAGATAGTTAGGAATAGTGTTGAGTAAGAATATATGTAATGAAAGGTCGTTTTAGAGGAATTGAGAAGAGTGGTATATAGTGAACTTAATGGAGACATGTCGCGAGGTGGATTTGCAGATAGTGACTGAGTTTGGAAATTTGTGTTATCAAGAGACGAAACTAATGTGTGATTTCATTGGACGATTAACGATATAAAAAGAATTTTGATTTCTAGAGATGTAAAAAAGGGAGATATAATTGTTTGAACATTAAACGTTGATTTTTATGGACAATTAGTGACAAGTGTGAGTGAGTGGAGTGATGAGAAAGGATCCAAGGTAAGAAAGAATGAGATGATATAGACATGAAATAGTGAGATTTGAGTTTTGGAGCGATGAGAAGGTAATTGGAGCACTAAAGGGGTTAGGTAGAAGTAATAGGAGTTGAGATATTAAATGGAATTGTTGAGTATGAAGAGAAAAGAAGGATAAAAGTAAGCTGAGAAAAATATTCACCGGAGTTATGTGATATAAAAGTAAGGAATCATCGGGGTGTATGATACTATAAAGAATAAGTAAGTTAACAATTGTACAGAAATTTCAGGACAACGTGATTAATCATGAGTTTCGAGGAATTAAGGGAGTAAGAAGTTGGTGGAGAATTTGCACGATAATCGATAATTGGTGGAGAGTTAGATGAAAATACGAGTAAGATAGTATTGGGAATGATGTTGATGTAATTTTGATTGGTGAATTTGAGGATAGTTATTTGGAATGTTAACCAAAAATAGGAAAGAAATCGTGATGTTTAGAGATGAGTGAAAGAGGTTTGATGTCCGAACAGTGGTGGTGTTATGGTTTGTGACTAATGGTTAAGAGTGATGGTATATTAGAAAGGTAGCAATTCAAAAGAGGTTGATTTGGTAGGGACCTGATTGTTGTGTATAATTGTGAGAGGGTATAAGATGTGGTTAGATGAGGCGGATGCTAATAGTTGAATAGTAATAGTATGGTTATACTTGGCAGGAAGTGATGGTTGTGCGAATAGGGGAAAATGTTGTGAGGGGCATATGAGTTAAGCTCGGGCGGCAGGTAACCTATGTTGGGTGGTAACTTACGTGATCAGGACTGACCTGTTGGATGTGATTACGGGTCTATGATGTGTATAAATGTTTGTGTGAGGTTTTGACCTCACAAGAAGTGGTATAGTGTGATTATTATAAAGTCATATTTGAATGTTCTGTAATGCATGTTGGGTACGCTAATCTAATTGAATGGTATTCAAAAAGGTAATAATTTGAGTGATCTGGCGTGACTGGTTATGCTTGTATGTATTCATGATACATGTTAATCTGTAATATGGTGAGGGGATGATATTCATGAGGTTATCTGTTTAATTCATATAATATGTTGCGATGTGATTTAGTAAAGTGGATTTGAATAAGTTTTTCTTGTCTGAGAAGTTATTTGAGCAGTGTTTTGGGAATTGTATGTAGTTGTGATGTCTATCGATGTGGTTGTGGTGCCTCGGGTGGTGATCCGGGCACGGTATTTAGTATTGTGATGCGGGTATTTTCGCACCGTGGTGTGGCTGTTGGTGGCGGTGTCGCGATGACGTCACCGGTTGTGGTGGAATAGGCGGGATGATTATGATACGAGTTTTCAAAAGTACATACCAGCCATACATAGATTGTTGTTTTGTTTGATGTTGCTTCCTGTGAGTTTCGGTTTGTACGAGATAGTCGGTTGTTTTGTTTATTGATGTTTCTGACTGGTTAAGTTTTGGTATGAGGGTAGAGTATGATATGAAAGAGATTTGTATATGTTTTCGTTGTTGTCATGGTATAGTGACATTCTGTTAATGGAACACGGTTGTGAGAGGTTGTTACAATAATTTTGATCTTGTTCTAGTTAAGGTTTTGAGACATGGTAATAACAAGTGAGTCGTAGAACATGTGTGGTAATGACCCGAAAGATGCAGGTGGTTCATAATCCTTTGTTGGAGACAGTAAGTGTAGGGTGTTGGGAATTAGTGTCATGTTAAGTTTTGTATGAGTTTTGCGGTAATAAAGAAAAGAACTTGAGGATCTAGTGTGAGTGTACGTAACGAGTGTAGATCGTGAGTTATGCTTTTGGGAGATAGGTGCTTTATATAGAGAGATATGTTGTCTTGCAGTAAGAATGGAGAGTTAGTATGGTGATTTTGCTACGAGTTTTATGGTATAGGTTAGGTGGTGTGCCGTATGAGTTGAGGTATGAGAAATGTTTAAGTAAGAGAGCATTGGATATATGTATGGCGATGTTTAGAGTATAGGTAGTTATTTATGACATGCGGTGGTGATGAGGATAATGAGAAGATATAGCTAGGATTTAGTATTAGTGAGTTACGAGGACGTAACATTTGTCTTAAGAGGAGTAGGATGCGATTAAAAGAGATTTTGATGGTTGTGCATATGGTAATATATTTGGAAGTTTGAGTCTTGATGTAGAATAAAAGATTGATTCGTATTGTGGGTGATTTTTATTAAAGGTCATGATCGTGCTTGTAGTAGCGCGAGGTTTAGGAGTGTGAGAATATTTCACTAGTGTTGACAGTTGGATGATGAGGTTATGTGTGTGAGTAAACTTCGTGGACGAAGTTCCTTTTAAGGGTGGTAGAATGTAACATTCCGTTGGATGTTTATGTAGTTGGTTGTGTATGGAGTTAGTGTCGGGAGAGTTTATGATATAGTTGATACGACATCGTGAGCGAGGGGTGGAGGTAGGAATAGTTGGTAGAGTTGGTGTTAAGAGTTCATGGTTTCATAATTTGTAAGTTGGGGTTTTGTTTTGAGTCCTTAGTAGCTTAGTTACGTCTTGACCGAGTTAGTATGTTTGTTTTTATGTATGGGTTGAACTTCGGGGACGAAGTTCTTTTTAAGGAGGGAAGACTGTAATACTCCGTATTTATGAGTCTTAGGGTACTCTATCGAGTAGGCCTTACTCGTCGAGTAGGGGTAAGTTGCGTTTTAGAAAAGTTTCGACTGTTGGGTACTCGATCGAGTAATTTGGGATACTCGATCGAGTAGGGGGTACTCGATCGAGTATCTTGGGTACTCGATCGAGTAAGCGGGCTTTACTGGGGGAGTTTTCTCGGGTTTTGTTAATTATGCGATTAGGTTATAAAACCTTCCGTCATTGTTTCTAAATCACTTTTGCAAAACCTAAATTCTCGTTTAAGAGAGAAAGCAAGCAAGTTCACCTTCTTAATCGCATTGTTAGCAATTTCCGGAGTTTGGAGGGTCGGTTCCTATCGTTGTTCATACCGTTGAGTTCCTTGCGTCAAGGGTAAGATCTATGTACCCTTTTTGTTGTCTTTCCTTTAATTTGGTTAAACCCTAATATAGGGATTTGGGGTTTTTGTATAGTATGTGATTGGGTAGCATTTATATGTTATATGATAGGAGGAGAGTTCATAGAGGAAGCTTTTTGGTTCAAGAAGAGAGACCGTCGATTGTGTGCTTTCGGGTAGGATTTCCTACTCGTATTAGTCCCATAATAGGATATTGGTTGATGAATTGTGTTTGGTTGTTTGATATAGTAATTGTATTGTGATTGTGGTTGTGATCGTTGTAGATGGTTCGCGAGGCATGGCCTCTACCGAGTGGGGTCACTTGCGGGAGTGGCTTCACGCCCTAGTTTCGCCTTCGTGGAACCCGCCACGGAAGGGATGTGCACATTAATGGACAGGGTTATCGCTCACTATGTGGAGCGGGGATTTGGTGGGTACGGCTGCGGTCCCCCATCGGCGTGGTAAGCTGGGTCCAAAGTGGACGATCGTGATCGAGAGGATTGGAATTGTGTGTGTGTGTGTGTGTGTGTGTGTGACCTAAGTTGTCTCGTATGTCTTATTGTTGATATATATACATTGAATTGTGTGATTAGTATCGACCCCGTTTAAATGTTTTAAAAGCGTGGTGATCCATTCGGGGTGGTGAGCGATTTTTGACAGGTATATCTTGGTTACGCGTGGGATCTAGTCTGGGGATGGAGTCATCACATATCGAGTCTTTAGTCTTCTCTTTGTGTTTGTTAAGGCGTTCCATTCAGTTGGTTTATAATTTGAGAACAGTTGTATTTTGCTTGTAGTTGGTTTGTTATATAATCACTTAAAGTTATTTAATAAAGTACGTTTCTTTATTGTCTTATGATTATCATGCCTCGGGTAACCGAGATGGTGGCATCCTTATACCAGAGTGGTCCTGGTAAGGCACTTGGAGTATGGGGGTGTTACAAATGGTATCGAGCGACGATCCAGGAAACCCGTAACCAATGAATCTAATGAACCTAGGGAGTCTAATTAAAATGAACCCGGGGTAGAAGTTGTAGGAGCTAATGCAAAGACTTGGGAGACGTCCTAAAGTCGCGAACTCGCCCTACAATTTTGAACCGGTCACCATGGGATATAAGTCGGGATCGCTATATGTTTACTAATGCTCTATTGTGTGTGTTGGATGGATGAGTGTTATATAGTTGAATGGATGTGTGGTGGAAAAGATGAAGGTAATATTTTTTTTATGATAACATGAATTGTGATGGGAATTACTACGGGTTACTATTGTGTATATGCATATGATTGCGTGCATATGATTGGATGAATAAGTTGTAGGAATACAGGTATGAACGTGATCTATGATTTGGTTGAAAAGATGAGTTAAGGAATTGCATGAGAATATGAAATTCATGTGGAGAACATGTTTATGTGATGGAAGTGGATTTTCTACTTTTTCTATGTTAGTAACATGTGACTAGGGAGATTTTATGCCGTATATTATGTTATTGTTGTACGTAAAGGTATAGAATAAAAGGATGTGGGTATATCATGATTGACAAGTTAAATAATCTATGTGCATGATGTATGTTGTTGCTTGGCTTTTGGGAGATAGTAACATGTGATTAGGAATATTGGTTTTGTGAGTGTTGAGTTGTTTTTGGTTACCATTGTTGTCGTTTAAGTTGTTTGAAAGAGAAAATCGAATAGTTATGTCGTCTGATTACAGCAAAGTTGTCTTTAAACTGTTATAACTTGAGATGCATAAATGATTTTAATGTGATTCCAATTGGAGGTGATAGCTTGTTCTTTTACGATTCTAACGATAGGTCACACGCCCAAATCGACCAAGAAATGAGAGAGTTATGACTGTTTTACGAAAACTGGACAAATCTTTGAGAATTGGGGTACTCGATCGAGTATCCTTGGTACTCGATCGAGTAAGGGGGCACTCGATCGAGTGCGTTAGTTACTCGATCGAGTAGCCCTGGTGATTTGTTTTACGTGCTTCTGATCTTCACCTACTCGATCGAATAAGTCACTTACTCGATCGAGTGGCTCAGACTCGATCTAGTGACCCCTATTTTGGGTCATATGCTTATCTTTTGAATTCGTTGCATGTTTTGTTTAATTCAAAGTTGTTATATTGCTTCTTTATGCATTGTTTTACATGTATGTTGGTCTTGATACGTAAGTTACCCAATCTTATGGTGAAGTGAGTGGCCTTTGTGGTGAGTAGGAATTTGGTGGGAGGACATGGGATATATGTGTTGTGATAGATAGTGGAAAAAAGAAAAGGAAGATTGTTATGGCTTAATTGAGACATAGAGCATGTTTTCTGAGATGAAACGAGATGAGTAATATGAGTGTGTGTTGAGTAACGTAAAAGTAAGTGAATGTGGGCAGGGGATGATGTGAGTTTATGGAACGTGAGAATGAAAAGATTGAAAGAAAGGATGTGGATAGTAACAAACTGAGATGTATAACGAATTATGGAGGGAGATAGTTAGGAATAGTGTTGAGTAAGAATATATGTAATGAAAGGTCGTTTTAGAGGAATTGAGAAGAGTGGTATATAGTGAACTTAATGGAGACATGTCGCGAGGTGGATTTGCAGATAGTGACTGAGTTTGGAAATTTGTGTTATCAAGAGACGAAACTAATGTGTGATTTCATTGGACGATTAACGATATAAAAAGAATTTTGATTTCTAGAGATGTAAAAAGGGAGATATAATTGTTTGAACATTAAACGTTGATTTTTATGGACAATTAGTGACAAGTGTGAGTGAGTGGAGTGATGAGAAAGGATCCAAGGTAAGAAAGAATGAGATGATATAGACATGAAATAGTGAGATTTGAGTTTTGGAGCAATGAGAAGGTAATTGGAGCACTAAAGGGGTTAGGTAGAAGTAATAGGAGTTGAGATATTAAATGGAATTGTTGAGTATGAAGAGAAAAGAAGGATAAAAGTAAGCTGAGAAAAATATTCACCGGAGTTATGTGATATAAAAGTAAGGAATCATCGGGGTGTATGATACTATAAAGAATAAGTAAGTTAACAATTGTACAGAAATTTCAGGACAACGTGATTAATCATGAGTTTCGAGGAATTAAGGGAGTAAGAAGTTGGTGGAGAATTTGCACGATAATCGATAATTGGTGGAGAGTTAGATGAAAATACGAGTAAGATAGTATTGGGAATGATGTTGATGTAATTTTGATTGGTGAATTTGAGGATAGTTATTTGGAATGTTAACCAAAAATAGGAAAGAAATCGTGATGTTTAGAGATGAGTGAAAGAGGTTTGATGTCCGAACAGTGGTGGTGTTATGGTTTGTGACTAATGGTTAAGAGTGATGGTATATTAGAAAGGTAGCAATTCAAAAGAGGTTGATTTGGTAGGGACCTGATTGTTGTGTATAATTGTGAGAGGGTATAAGATGTGGTTAGATGAGGCGGATGCTAATAGTTGAATAGTAATAGTATGGTTATACTTGGCAGGAAGTGATGGTTGTGCGAATAGGGGAAAATGTTGTGAGGGGCATATGAGTTAAGCTCGGGCGGCAGGTAACCTATGTTGGGTGGTAACTTACGTGATCAGGACTGACCTGTTGGATGTGATTACGGGTCTATGATGTGTATAAATGTTTGTGTGAGGTTTTGACCTCACAAGAAGTGGTATAGTGTGATTATTATAAAGTCATATTTGAATGTTCTCAGAATGCATGTTGGGTACGCTAATCTAATTGAATGGTATTCAAAAAGGTAATAATTTGAGTGATCGGCGTGATTTGGTTATGCTTGTATGTATTCATGATACATGTTAATCGTAATATGGTGAGGGGATGATATTCATGAGGTTATCTGTTTAATTCATATAATATGTTGCGATGTGATTTAGTAAAGTGGATTTGAATAAGTTTTTCTTGTCTGAGAAGTTATTTGAGCCAGTGTTTGTGGGAATTGTATGTAGCTGTGATGTCTATCGATGTGGTTGTGGTGCCTCGGGTGGTGATCCGGGCACGGTATTTAGTATTGTGATGCGGGTATTTTCGCACCGTGGTGTGGCTGTTGGTGGCGGTGTCGCGATGACGTCACCGGTTGTGGTGGAATAGGCGGGATGATTATGATACGAGTTTTCAAAAGTACATACCAGCCATACATAGATTGTTGTTTTGTTTGATGTTGCTTCCTGTGAGTTTTGGTTTTGCAGATAGTCGATTGTTTTGTTTATTGATGTTTCTGACTGGTTAAGTTTTGGTATGAGGGTAGAGTATGATATGAAAGAGATTTGTATATGTTTTCGTTGTTGTCATGGTATAGTGACATTCTGTTAATGGAACACGGTTGTGAGAGGTTGTTACAATAATTTTGATCTTGTTCTAGTTAAGGTTTCAGTAGACATGGTAATAACAAGTGAGTCGTAGAACATGTGTGGTAATGACCCGAAAGATGCAGGTGGTTCATAATCCTTTGTTGGAGACAGTAAGTGTAGGGTGTTGGGAATTAGTGTCATGTTAAGTTTTGTATGAGTTTTGCGGTAATAAAGAAAAGAACTTGAGGATCTAGTGTGAGTGTACGTAACGAGTGTAGATCGTGAGTTATGCTTTTGGGAGATAGGTGCTTTATATAGAGAGATATGTTGTCTTGCAGTAAGAATGGAGAGTTAGTATGGTGATTTTGCTACGAGTTTTATGGTATAGGTTAGGTGGTGTGCCGTATGAGTTGAGGTATGAGAAATGTTTAAGTAAGAGAGCATTGGATATATGTATGGCGATGTTTAGAGTATAGGTAGTTATTTATGACATGCGGTGGTGATGAGGATAATGAGAAGATATAGCTAGGATTTAGTATTAGTGAGTTACGAGGACGTAACATTTGTCTTAAGAGGAGTAGGATGCGATTAAAAGAGATTTTGATGGTTGTGCATATGGTAATATATTTGGAAGTTTGAGTCTTGATGTAGAATAAAAGATTGATTCGTATTGTGGGTGATTTTTATTAAAGGTCATGATCGTGCTTGTAGTAGCGCGAGGTTTAGGAGTGTGAGAATATTTCACTAGTGTTGACAGTTGGATGATGAGGTTATGTGTGTGAGTAAACTTCGTGGACGAAGTTCCTTTTAAGGGTGGTAGAATGTAACATTCCGTTGGATGTTTATGTAGTTGGTTGTGTATGGAGTTAGTGTCGGGAGAGTTTATGATATAGTTGATACGACATCGTGAGCGAGGGGTGGAGGTAGGAATAGTTGGTAGAGTTTGTGTTAAGAGTTCATGGTTTCATAATTTGTAAGTTGGGGTTTTGTTTTGAGTCCTTAGTAGCTTAGTTACGTCTTGACCGAGTTAGTATGTTTGTTTTTATGTATGGGTTGAACTTCGGGGACGAAGTTCTTTTAAGGAGGGAAGACTGTAATACTCCGTATTTATGAGTCTTTGGGTACTCTATCGAGTAGGCCTTACTCGTCGAGTAGGGGTAAGTTGCGTTTTAGAAAAGTTTCGACTGTTGGGTACTCGATCGAGTAGCTGGGATACTCGATCGAGTAGGGGGGTACTCGATCGAGTATCTTGGGTACTCGATCGAGTAGCCGGTTTTACGGGGGAGTTTTCTCGGGTTTTGTTAATTATGCGATTAGGTTATAAAACCTTCCGTCATTGTTTCTAAATCACTTTTGCAAAACCTAAATTACTGTTTAAGAGAGAAAGCAAGCAAGTTCACCTTCTTAATCGCATTGTTAGCAATTTCCGGAGTTTGGAGGGTCAGTTCCTATCGTTGTTCATACCGTTGAGTTCCTTGCGTCAAGGGTAAGATCTATGTACCCTTTTTGTTGTCTTTCCTTTAATTTGGTTAAACCCTAATATAGGGATTTGGGGGTTTTTGTATAGTATGTGATTGGGTAGCATTTATATGTTATATGATAGGAGGAGAGTTCATAGAGGAAGCTTTTTGGTTCAAAGCAGTAGAGACCGTCTGATTGTGTGCTTTCGGGTAGGATTTCCTACTCGTATTAGTCCCATAATAGGATATTGGTTGATGAATTGTGTTTGGTTGTTTGATATAGTAATTGTATTGTGATTGTGGTTGTGATCGTTGTAGATGGTTCGCGAGGCATGGCCTACCGAGTGGGGTCACTTGCGGGAGTGGCTTCACGCCCTAGTTTCGCCTTCCGTGGAACCCGCCACGGGAGGGGATGTGCACATTAATGGACAGGGTTATCGCTCACTATGTGGAGCGGGGATTTGGTGGGTACGGCTGCGGTCCCCCATCTGGCGTGGTGGGTCCGGTGGACGATCGGTGATCGAGAGGATTGGAATTGGTGTGGTTGTGTGTGTGTGTGTGTGACAGCTAAGCTGTCTGTATGTCTTATTGTTGATATATATACATTGAATTGTGTGATTAGTACTCGACCCGTTTAAATGTTTTAAAAACGTGGTGATCCATTCGGGGTGGTGAGCGATTTTTTTGAGGTATATCTTGGTTACGCGTGGGATCTAGTTGGGATGGAGTCATCACATATCAGAGTCTTTAGTCTTCTGCTGTGTTTGTTAAGGCAGTTCCATTCAGTTGGTTTATAATTTGAGAACAGTTGTATTTTGCTTGTAGTTGGTTTGTTATATAATCACTTAAAGTTATTTAATAAAGTACGTTTCTTTATTGTCTTATGATTATCATGCCTCGGGTAACCGAGATGGTGGCATCCTTATACCAGAGTGGTCCTGGTAAGGCACTTGGAGTATGGGGGTGTTACAAATGGTATCAGAGCGACGATCCGGAAACCTGTAACCAATGAATCTAATGAACCTAGGGAGTCTAATTAAAATGAACCCGGGGTAGAAGTTGTAGGAGCTAATGCAAAGACTTGGGAGACGTCCTAAAGTCGCGAACTCGCCCTACAATTTTGAACCGGTCACCATGGGATATAAGTCGGGATCGCTATATGTTTACTAATGCTCTATTGTGTGTGTTGGATGGATGAGTGTTATATAGTTGAATGGATGTGTGGTGGAAAAGATGAAGGTAATATTTTTTTTTTATGATAACATGAATTGTGATGGGAATTACTACGGGTTACTATTGTGTATATGCATATGATTGCGTGCATATGATTGGATGAATAAGTTGTAGGAATACAGGTATGAACGTGATCTATGATTTGGTTGAAAAGATGAGTTAAGGAATTGCATGAGAATATGAAATTCATGTGGAGAACATGTTTATGTGATGGAAGTGGATTTTCTACTTTTGCTATGTTAGTAACATGTGACTAGGGAGATTTTATGCCGTATATTATGTTATTGTTGTACGTAAAGGTATAGAATAAAAGGATGTGGGTATATCATGATTGACAAGTTAAATAATCTATGTGCATGATGTATGTTGTTGCTTGGCTTTTGGGAGATAGTAACATGTGATTAGGAATATTGGTTTTGTGAGTGTTGAGTTGTTTTTGGTTACCATTGTTGTCGTTTAAGTTGTTTGAAAGAGAAAATCGAATAGTTATGTCGTCTGACGATTACAAAGCAAAGTTGTCTTTAAACTGTTATAACTTGAGATGCATAAATGATTTTAATGTGATTCCAATTGGAGGTGATAGCTTGTTCTTTTACGATTCTAACGATAGGTCACACGCCCAAATCGACCAAGAAATGAGAGAGTTATGACTGTTTTACGAAAACTGGACAGTGCTGAGAATTGGGGTACTCGATCGAGTATCCTTGGTACTCGATCGAGTAAGGGGGCACTCGATCGAGTGCGTTAGTTACTCGATCGAGTAGCCCTGGTGATTTGTTTTACGTGCTTCTGATCTTCACCTACTCGATCGAATAAGTCACTTACTCGATCGAGTGGCCTGTACTCGATCTAGTGACCCCTATTTTGGGTCATATGCTTATCTTTTGAATTCGTTGCATGTTTTGTTTAATTCAAAGTTGTTATATTGCTTCTTTATGCATTGTTTTACATGTATGTTGGTCTTGATACGTAAGTTACCCAATCTTATGGTGAAGTGAGTGACGCCTGTGGTGAGTAGGAATTTGGTGGGAGGACATGGGATATATGTGTTGTGATAGATAGTGGAAAAAAGAAAAGGAAGATTGTTATGGCTTAATTGAGACATAGAGCATGTTTTCTGAGATGAAACGAGATGAGTAATATGAGTGTGTGTTGAGTAACGTAAAAGTAAGTGAATGTGGGCAGGGGATGATGTGAGTTTATGGAACGTGAGAATGAAAAGATTGAAAGAAAGGATGTGGATAGTAACAAACTGAGATGTATAACGAATTATGGAGGGAGATAGTTAGGAATAGTGTTGAGTAAGAATATATGTAATGAAAGGTCGTTTTAGAGGAATTGAGAAGAGTGGTATATAGTGAACTTAATGGAGACATGTCGCGAGGTGGATTTGCAGATAGTGACTGAGTTTGGAAATTTGTGTTATCAAGAGACGAAACTAATGTGTGATTTCATTGGACGATTAACGATATAAAAAGAATTTTGATTTCTAGAGATGTAAAAAGGGAGATATAATTGTTTGAACATTAAACGTTGATTTTTATGGACAATTAGTGACAAGTGTGAGTGAGTGGAGTGATGAGAAAGGATCCAAGGTAAGAAAGAATGAGATGATATAGACATGAAATAGTGAGATTTGAGTTTTGGAGCGATGAGAAGGTAATTGGAGCACTAAAGGGGTTAGGTAGAAGTAATAGGAGTTGAGATATTAAATGGAATTGTTGAGTATGAAGAGAAAAGAAGGATAAAAGTAAGTTGAGAAAAATATTCACCGGAGTTATGTGATATAAAAGTAAGGAATCATCGGGGTGTATGATACTATAAAGAATAAGTAAGTTAACAATTGTACAGAAATTTCAGGACAACGTGATTAATCATGAGTTTCGAGGAATTAAGGGAGTAAGAAGTTGGTGGAGAATTTGCACGATAATCGATAATTGGTGGAGAGTTAGATGAAAATACGAGTAAGATAGTATTGGGAATGATGTTGATGTAATTTTGATTGGTGAATTTGAGGATAGTTATTTGGAATGTTAACCAAAAATAGGAAAGAAATCGTGATGTTTAGAGATGAGTGAAAGAGGTTTGATGTCCCAAATGTGGTGGTGTTATGGTTTGTGACTAATGGTTAAGAGTGATGGTATATTAGAAAGGTAGCAATTCAAAAGAGGTTGATTTGGTAGGGACCTGATTGTTGTGTATAATTGTGAGAGGGTATAAGATGTGGTTAGATGAGGCGGATGCTAATAGTTGAATAGTAATAGTATGGTTATACTTGGCAGGAAGTGATGGTTGTGCGAATAGGGGAAAATGTTGTGAGGGGCATATGAGTTAAGCTCGGGCGGCAGGTAACCTATGTTGGGTGGTAACTTACGTGATCAGGACTGACTGTTGGATGTGATTACGGGTCTATGATGTGTATAAATGTTTGTGTGAGGTTTTGACCTCACAAGAAGTGGTATAGTGTGATTATTATAAAGTCATATTTGAATGTTCTGTAATGCATGTTGGGTACGCTAATCTAATTGAATGGTATTCAAAAAGGTAATAATTTGAGTGATCGGCGGATTGGTTATGCTTGTATGTATTCATGATACATGTTAATCTGTAATATGGTGAGGGGATGATATTCATGAGGTTATCTGTTTAATTCATATAATATGTTGCGATGTGATTTAGTAAAGTGGATTTGAATAAGTTTTTCTTGTCTGAGAAGTTATTTGAGCCAGTGTTTGTGGGAATTGTATGTAGCTGTGATGTCTATCGATGTGGTTGTGGTGCCTCGGGTGGTGATCCGGGCACGGTATTTAGTATTGTGATGCGGGTATTTTCGCACCGTGGTGTGGCTGTTGGTGGCGGTGTCGCGATGACGTCACCGGTTGTGGTGGAATAGGCGGGATGATTATGATACGAGTTTTCAAAAGTACATACCAGCCATACATAGATTGTTGTTTTGTTTGATGTTGCTTCCTGTGAGTTTGGTTTGTACGAGATAGTCAATTGTTTTGTTTATTGATGTTTCGATTGGTTAAGTTTTGGTATGAGGGTAGAGTATGATATGAAAGAGATTTGTATATGTTTTCGTTGTTGTCATGGTATAGTGACATTCTGTTAATGGAACACGGTTGTGAGAGGTTGTTACAATAATTTTGATCTTGTTCTAGTTAAGGTTTCAAAGAGACATGGTAATAACAAGTGAGTCGTAGAACATGTGTGGTAATGACCCGAAAGATGCAGGTGGTTCATAATCTTTGTTGGAGACAAGTAAGTGTAGGGTGTTGGGAATTAGTGTCATGTTAAGTTTTGTATGAGTTTTGCGGTAATAAAGAAAAGAACTTGAGGATCTAGTGTGAGTGTACGTAACGAGTGTAGATCGTGAGTTATGCTTTTGAGAGATAGGTGCTTTATATAGAGAGATATGTTGTCTTGCAAAGAAGAATGGAGAGTTAGTATGGTGATTTTGCTACGAGTTTTATGGTATAGGTTAGGTGGTGTGCCGTATGAGTTGAGGTATGAGAAATGTTTAAGTAAGAGAGCATTGGATATATGTATGGCGATGTTTAGAGTATAGGTAGTTATTTATGACATGCGGTGGTGATGAGGATAATGAGAAGATATAGCTAGGATTTAGTATTAGTGAGTTACGAGGACGTAACATTTGTCTTAAGAGGAGTAGGATGCGATTAAAAGAGATTTTGATGGTTGTGCATATGGTAATATATTTGGAAGTTTGAGTCTTGATGTAGAATAAAAGATTGATTCGTATTGTGGGTGATTTTTATTAAAGGTCATGATCGTGCTTGTAGTAGCGCGAGGTTTAGGAGTGTGAGAATATTTCACTAGTGTTGACAGTTGGATGATGAGGTTATGTGTGTGAGTAAACTTCGTGGACGAAGTTCCTTTTAAGGGTGGTAGAATGTAACATTCCGTTGGATGTTTATGTAGTTGGTTGTGTATGGAGTTAGTGTCGGGAGAGTTTATGATATAGTTGATACGACATCGTGAGCGAGGGGTGGAGGTAGGAATAGTTGGTAGAGTTGGTGTTAAGAGTTCATGGTTTCATAATTTGTAAGTTGGGGTTTTGTTTTGAGTCCTTAGTAGCTTAGTTACGTCTTGACCGAGTTAGTATGTTTGTTTTTATGTATGGGTTGAACTTCGGGGACGAAGTTCTTTTAAGGAGGGAAGACTGTAATACTCCGTATTTATGAGTCTTTGGGTACTCTATCGAGTAGGCCTTACTCGTCGAGTAGGGGTAAGTTGCGTTTTAGAAAAGTTTCGACTGTTGGGTACTCGATCGAGTAGCCGGGATACTCGATCGAGTAGGGGGGTACTCGATCGAGTATCTTGGGTACTCGATCGAGTAGCCGGTTTTACGGGGGAGTTTTCTCGGGTTTTGTTAATTATGCGATTAGGTTATAAAACCTTCCGTCATTGTTTCTAAATCACTTTTGCAAAACCTAAATTACTGTTTAAGAGAGAAAGCAAGCAAGTTCACCTTCTTAATCGCATTGTTAGCAATTTCCGGAGTTTGGAGGGTCAGTTCCTATCGTTGTTCATACCGTTGAGTTCCTTGCGTCAAGGGTAAGATCTATGTACCCTTTTTGTTGTCTTTCCTTTAATTTGGTTAAACCCTAATATAGGGATTTGGGGGTTTTTGTATAGTATGTGATTGGGTAGCATTTATATGTTATATGATAGGAGGAGAGTTCATAGAGGAAGCTTTTTGGTTCAGCAGTAGAGACCGTCTGATTGTGTGCTTTCCAGGTAGGATTTCCTACTCAGTATTAGTCCCATAATAGGATATTGGTTGATGAATTGTGTTTGGTTGTTTGATATAGTAATTGTATTGTGATTGTGGTTGTGATCGTTGTAGATGGTTCGCGAGGCATGGCCTCTACCGAGTGGGGTCACTTGCGGGAGTGGCTTCACGCCCTAGTTTCGCTTTTCGTGGAACCCGCCACAGAAGGGATGTGCACATTAATGGACAGGGTTATCGCTCACTATGTGGAGCGGGGATTTGGTGGGTACGGCTGCGGTCCCCCACTGGCAGGGCTGGTCCAGTGGACAGTCAGTGATCGAGAGGATTGGAATTGGTGTGGTTGTGTGTGTGTGTGTGTGACAGCTAAGCTGTCTGTATGTCTTATTGTTGATATATATACATTGAATTGTGTGATTAGTACTGACCCCGTTTAAATGTTTTAAAAACTGTGGTGATCCATTCGGGGTGGTGAGCGATTTGTTTGATGGTATATCTTGGTTACGCGTGGGATCTAGTTTGGGATGGAGTCATCACATATCGTAGTCTTTAGTCTTTCTTTGTGTTTGTTAAGGCGATTCCATTCGGATTGGTTTATAATTTGAGAAAACAGTTGTATTTTGCTTGTAGTTGGTTTGTTATATAATCACTTAAAGTTATTTAATAAAGTACGTTTCTTTATTGTCTTATGATTATCATGCCTCGGGTAACCGAGATGGTGGCATCCTTATACCAGAGTGGTCCTGGTAAGGCACTTGGAGTATGGGGGTGTTACAAATGGTATCAGAGCGACGATCCGGAAACCTGTAACCAATGAATCTAATGAACCTAGGGAGTCTAATTAAAATGAACCCGGGGTAGAAGTTGTAGGAGCTAATGCAAAGACTTGGGAGACGTCCTAAAGTCGCGAACTCGCCCTACAATTTTGAACCGGTCACCATGGGATATAAGTCGGGATCGCTATATGTTTACTAATGCTCTATTGTGTGTGTTGGATGGATGAGTGTTATATAGTTGAATGGATGTGTGGTGGAAAAGATGAAGGTAATATTTTTTTTTTATGATAACATGAATTGTGATGGGAATTACTACGGGTTACTATTGTGTATATGCATATGATTGCGTGCATATGATTGGATGAATAAGTTGTAGGAATACAGGTATGAACGTGATCTATGATTTGGTTGAAAAGATGAGTTAAGGAATTGCATGAGAATATGAAATTCATGTGGAGAACATGTTTATGTGATGGAAGTGGATTTTCTACTTTTGCTATGTTAGTAACATGTGACTAGGGAGATTTTATGCCGTATATTATGTTATTGTTGTACGTAAAGGTATAGAATAAAAGGATGTGGGTATATCATGATTGACAAGTTAAATAATCTATGTGCATGATGTATGTTGTTGCTTGGCTTTTGGGAGATAGTAACATGTGATTAGGAATATTGGTTTTGTGAGTGTTGAGTTGTTTTTGGTTACCATTGTTGTCGTTTAAGTTGTTTGAAAGAGAAAATCGAATAGTTATGTCGTCTGATTACAGCAAAGTTGTCTTTAAACTGTTATAACTTGAGATGCATAAATGATTTTAATGTGATTCCAATTGGAGGTGATAGCTTGTTCTTTTACGATTCTAACGATAGGTCACACGCCCAAATCGACCAAGAAATGAGAGAGTTATGACTGTTTTACGAAAACTGGACAGTGCTGAGAATTGGGGTACTCGATCGAGTATCCTTGGTACTCGATCGAGTAAGGGGGCACTCGATCGAGTGCGTTAGTTACTCGATCGAGTAGCCCTGGTGATTTGTTTTACGTGCTTCTGATCTTCACCTACTCGATCGAATAAGTCACTTACTCGATCGAGTGGCTCAGACTCGATCTAGTGACCCCTATTTTGGGTCATATGCTTATCTTTTGAATTCGTTGCATGTTTTGTTTAATTCAAAGTTGTTATATTGCTTCTTTATGCATTGTTTTACATGTATGTTGGTCTTGATACGTAAGTTACCCAATCTTATGGTGAAGTGAGTGGCCTTTGTGGTGAGTAGGAATTTGGTGGGAGGACATGGGATATATGTGTTGTGATAGATAGTGGAAAAAAGAAAAGGAAGATTGTTATGGCTTAATTGAGACATAGAGCATGTTTTCTGAGATGAAACGAGATGAGTAATATGAGTGTGTGTTGAGTAACGTAAAAGTAAGTGAATGTGGGCAGGGGATGATGTGAGTTTATGGAACGTGAGAATGAAAAGATTGAAAGAAAGGATGTGGATAGTAACAAACTGAGATGTATAACGAATTATGGAGGGAGATAGTTAGGAATAGTGTTGAGTAAGAATATATGTAATGAAAGGTCGTTTTAGAGGAATTGAGAAGAGTGGTATATAGTGAACTTAATGGAGACATGTCGCGAGGTGGATTTGCAGATAGTGACTGAGTTTGGAAATTTGTGTTATCAAGAGACGAAACTAATGTGTGATTTCATTGGACGATTAACGATATAAAAAGAATTTTGATTTCTAGAGATGTAAAAAGGGAGATATAATTGTTTGAACATTAAACGTTGATTTTTATGGACAATTAGTGACAAGTGTGAGTGAGTGGAGTGATGAGAAAGGATCCAAGGTAAGAAAGAATGAGATGATATAGACATGAAATAGTGAGATTTGAGTTTTGGAGCGATGAGAAGGTAATTGGAGCACTAAAGGGGTTAGGTAGAAGTAATAGGAGTTGAGATATTAAATGGAATTGTTGAGTATGAAGAGAAAAGAAGGATAAAAGTAAGCTGAGAAAAATATTCACCGGAGTTATGTGATATAAAAGTAAGGAATCATCGGGGTGTATGATACTATAAAGAATAAGTAAGTTAACAATTGTACAGAAATTTCAGGACAACGTGATTAATCATGAGTTTCGAGGAATTAAGGGAGTAAGAAGTTGGTGGAGAATTTGCACGATAATCGATAATTGGTGGAGAGTTAGATGAAAATACGAGTAAGATAGTTTTGGGAATGATGTTGATGTAATTTTGATTGGTGAATTTGAGGATAGTTATTTGGAATGTTAACCAAAAATAGGAAAGAAATCGTGATGTTTAGAGATGAGTGAAAGAGGTTTGATGTCCGAACAGTGGTGGTGTTATGGTTTGTGACTAATGGTTAAGAGTGATGGTATATTAGAAAGGTAGCAATTCAAAAGAGGTTGATTTGGTAGGGACCTGATTGTTGTGTATAATTGTGAGAGGGTATAAGATGTGGTTAGATGAGGCGGATGCTAATAGTTGAATAGTAATAGTATGGTTATACTTGGCGGGGAAGTGATGGTTGTGCGAATAGGGGAAAATGTTGTGAGGGGCATATGAGTTAAGCTCGGGCGGCAGGTAACCTATGTTGAGTGGTAACTTACGTGATCAGGACTGACCTGTTGGATGTGATTACGGGTCTATGATGTGTATAAATGTTTGTGTGAGGTTTTGACCTCACAAGAAGTGGTATAGTGTGATTATTATAAAGTCATATTTGAATGTTCTGTAATGCATGTTGGGTACGCTAATCTAATTGAATGGTATTCAAAAAGGTAATAATTTGAGTGATCTGGCGTGACTGGTTATGCTTGTATGTATTCATGATACATGTTAATCTGTAATATGGTGAGGGGATGATATTCATGAGGTTATCTGTTTAATTCATATAATATGTTGCGATGTGATTTAGTAAAGTGGATTTGAATAAGTTTTTCTTGTCTGAGAAGTTATTTGAGCCAGTGTTTGTGGGAATTGTATGTAGCTGTGATGTCTATCGATGTGGTTGTGGTGCCTCGGGTGGTGATCCGGGCACGGTATTTAGTATTGTGATGCGGGTATTTTCGCACCGTGGTGTGGCTGTTGGTGGCGGTGTCGCGATGACGTCACCGGTTGTGGTGGAATAGGCGGGATGATTATGATACGAGTTTTCAAAAGTACATACCAGCCATACATAGATTGTTGTTTTGTTTGATGTTGCTTCCTGTGAGTTTCAGTTTGTACAGATAGTCAGTTGTTTTGTTTATTGATGTTTCTGACTGGTTAAGTTTTGGTATGAGGGTAGAGTATGATATGAAAGAGATTTGTATATGTTTTCGTTGTTGTCATGGTATAGTGACATTCTGTTAATGGAACACGGTTGTGAGAGGTTGTTACAATAATTTTGATCTTGTTCTAGTTAAGGTTTCAGTAGACATGGTAATAACAAGTGAGTCGTAGAACATGTGTGGTAATGACCCGAAAGATGCAGGTGGTTCATAATCCTTTGTTGGAGACAGTAAGTGTAGGGTGTTGGGAATTAGTGTCATGTTAAGTTTTGTATGAGTTTTGCGGTAATAAAGAAAAGAACTTGAGGATCTAGTGTGAGTGTACGTAACGAGTGTAGATCGTGAGTTATGCTTTTGGGAGATAGGTGCTTTATATAGAGAGATATGTTGTCTTGCAGTAAGAATGGAGAGTTAGTATGGTGATTTTGCTACGAGTTTTATGGTATAGGTTAGGTGGTGTGCCGTATGAGTTGAGGTATGAGAAATGTTTAAGTAAGAGAGCATTGGATATATGTATGGCGATGTTTAGAGTATAGGTAGTTATTTATGACATGCGGTGGTGATGAGGATAATGAGAAGATATAGCTAGGATTTAGTATTAGTGAGTTACGAGGACGTAACATTTGTCTTAAGAGGAGTAGGATGCGATTAAAAGAGATTTTGATGGTTGTGCATATGGTAATATATTTGGAAGTTTGAGTCTTGATGTAGAATAAAAGATTGATTCGTATTGTGGGTGATTTTTATTAAAGGTCATGATCGTGCTTGTAGTAGTAGCGAGGTTTAGGAGTGTGAGAATATTTCACTAGTGTTGTGATTGGATGATGAGGTTATGTGTGTGAGTAAACTTCGTGGGACGAAGTTCCTTTTAAGGGTGGTAGAATGTAACATTCCGTTGGATGTTTATGTAGTTGGTTGTGTATGGAGTTAGTGTCGGGAGAGTTTATGATATAGTTGATACGACATCGTGAGCGAGGGGTGGAGGTAGGAATAGTTGGTAGAGTTGGTGTTAAGAGTTCATGGTTTCATAATTTGTAAGTTGGGGTTTTGTTTTGAGTCCTTAGTAGCTTAGTTACGTCTTGACCGAGTTAGTATGTTTGTTTTTATGTATGGGTTGAACTTCGGGGACGAAGTTCTTTTAAGGAGGGAAGACTGTAATACTCCGTATTTATGAGTCTTTGGGTACTCTATCGAGTAGGCCTTACTCGTCGAGTAGGGGTAAGTTGCGTTTTAGAAAAGTTTCGACTGTTGGGTACTCGATCGAGTAGTGGGATACTCGATCGAGTAGGGGGTACTCGATCGAGTATCTTGGGTACTCGATCGAGTAGCCGGTTTTACGGGGGGAGTTTTCTCGGGTTTTGTTAATTATGCGATTAGGTTATAAAACCTTCCGTCATTGTTTCTAAATCACTTTTGCAAAACCTAAATTATCTGTTTTTAAGAGAGAAAGCAAGCAAGTTCACCTTCTTAATCGCATTGTTAGCAATTTAGGAGTTTGGAGGGTCGGTTCTATCGTTGTTCATACCGTTGAGTTCCTTGCGTCAAGGGTAAGATCTATGTACCCTTTTTGTTGTCTTTCCTTTAATTTGGTTAAACCCTAATATAGGGATTTGGGGGTTTTTGTATAGTATGTGATTGGGTAGCATTTATATGTTATATGATAGGAGGAGAGTTCATAGAGGAAGCTTTTTGGTTCAGCAGTAGAGACCGTCTGATTGTGTGCTTTCCAGGTAGGATTTCCTACTCAGTATTAGTCCCATAATAGGATATTGGTTGATGAATTGTGTTTGGTTGTTTGATATAGTAATTGTATTGTGATTGTGGTTGTGATCGTTGTAGATGGTTCGCGAGGCATGGCCTCGGCTGAGTGGGGTCACTTGCGGGAGTGGCTTCACGCCCTAGTTTCGCCTTCTGTGGAACCCGCCACAGAAGGGATGTGCACATTAATGGACAGGGTTATCGCTCACTATGTGGAGCGGGGATTTGGTGGGTACGGCTGCGGTCCCCCATCGGGTGTGGTGGGTCCAAAGGGACGTCGATCGGTGATCGAGAGGATTGGAATTGGTGTGGTTGTGTGTGTGTGTGTGTGACAGCTAAGCTGTCTGTATGTCTTATTGTTGATATATATACATTGAATTGTGTGATTAGTATCGACCCGTTTAAATGTTTTAAAAGCGTGGTGATCCATTCGGGGGTGGTGAGCGATTTGTTTGATGGTATATCTTGGTTACGCGTGGGATCTAGCTGGGGATGGAGTCATCACATATCAGAGTCTTTAGTCTTCCCCTGTGTTTGTTAAGGCAGTTCCATTCAGTTGGTTTATAATTTGAGAACAGTTGTATTTTGCTTGTAGTTGGTTTGTTATGTAATCACTTAAAGTTATTTAATAAAGTACGTTTCTTTATTGTCTTATGATTATCATGCCTCGGGTAACCGAGATGGTGGCATCCTTATACCTGAGTGGTCCTGGTAAGGCACTTGGAGTATGGGGGTGTTACAGTCACTTCGTGATCATTTAGACAAATATAATACTATATTACTAGATCTGCGTAATATAGATGTTAAGATTGAGGATGAAGATCGCTTTAATTCTCACTGGTTTCTTTACCGCGTCGTATGAGAATTTTGTAGATTCTTTTGTTCTTGGTAAAGAGACATTGACCCTAGAGGAAGTGAAGTCAACACTTTGCACTAGGGAGTTGCGACAAAAAGCAACTGTTGACTTAGGAGACGGATCAAAAGCAGGTTTAGTTGTTAATAACACTAAGAAGGGTGGAGGTCGGAAGAAAAAGGCTAAGGCTAAGGCTCCAGGACACCAATACCGCTAGTAATTTCGTTATCTGTTACCTATGTAAAGAACAGGGCATAAAAGACCTAGTTGTCCTAAGTTGAAAGCTAAGTCTAATGCGGCTGTAGTTCAAAGTAAGGATGTGGACTACGATTCTGAGGCGGACTATGCTCTTGCGGTTGATTCTGTTCGTCCTGTAGATCGTTGGATTCTAGATTCTGGGTGTTCTTATCATATGTGTCCACACAAGCATTGGTTTAGTACTTATGAGTCCTTTAATGGGGGTCACGTTGTTGTTGGCAACAATGCTACTTGTGAGGTAGTGGGTATTGGGTCGATCAAGGTGAAGACTGGTGAGGGTAAGAAGTGTACTTTGACTAATGTGAGGCATGTTCCAGCTTTGGGGAAGAATCTTATGTCACTTGGTTCATTAAGTGATTTAGGATATGAGTTCCAGGGTAAAGGGAAGATTTTGTCTGTCACAAAGGGTTCTCGTTTGATTCTGAAAGGTGTCAAACAAAATACCTTGTATGTATTACAAGGTGAAACACTGACTAATTCTGCGGTTTGTGCATCCGTAAATCACGGAGAGATGACTAACCTTTGGCATAAGAGGCTTGGTCATATGGGTGAGAGAGGGATGCAGCTATTGTCCAAGAGGGATCTTCTTAACGGTGTCAAGGTGAGGAACCTTGAGTTTTGTGAACATTGTGTGTTTGGTAAGAAGCACAGATCTAAATTTAGCAAGGGTGTTCATACAACAAAAGAAGTCCGTGATTATATCCATTCAGATTGTTGGGGGCCTGCTCGAGTTGAAGGTATGGGAGGTTATTATTATTTTGTTACATTTATTGATGACTATTCCAGGTACACATGGCTTAGGTTACTTAAGCAGAAGAGTGAGGCTTTCAAAGTCTTTGTGCAATGGAAGACTTTGGTGGAAAATCAGAAAGGTAAGAAGATCAAGAAGCTACGAACGGACAATGGTTTGGAATTCTGTTTAGGAGAATTCAATGAGTTCTGTAAGAATGGAGGTATAGGAAGGCATCATACCATCGAGGTACACCACAAACAGTAACGGTGTAGAAGAACGAATGAACGGACATTAATCGTTAGAGAGAGTTCGATGCTTGCTCTCTAATGCAGTCTTGCTAGCTAGAAGGTATCGGAGTGAAGTGTTCTTACTGACTTGTTACTTGATCAATCGTGGTCCTCATATGGGAATAAACTGCAAGATTCCTTATGAGTTATGGAACGGCAATGTACCGGATTATTCTACACTTAGAGTTTTTGGATGTGTAGCTTATTATCATGTAAAAGATAGTAAGTTAGATCCAAGGGCAAGGAAGGGGTGCTTTCTAGGATATGGAGATGGAGTTAAGGGGTTCAAGATTTGGTCTCCGTCAGAGGGTCGTGTTATTATTAGCAGGGATGTTACCTTTGATGAAAATTCCATGTTTATTTCTAAAGGGGTGTCCAAGGGTGTTGAAAAGGATAATAGTGCCGAGGAAGAGGTGGAGTTTGAGGTGGCTCCTGCCACTTTATCTATGTTACCACGGGTTGTGATCGAGGAGGATGCCGAACCAGTTATTTCTAGTCCTGTGACTACTCCTACTCCGATTAATGAGGAAAGTCGGCAGGGTGAATCTTCTAATCAACCAACCAACTCGATCCTATTGACTTGCCTAAACGTGTAAGCAAGAAGACTAGTAGGTTTATTGAGGAGCTTGAGGGCCGCAAAGTTCGTGGCAATAATTGCTATGTTGAGGAGATGGTTGGTTATGCATTACAGGTAGCTGATGAAATTGAGTCTGAAGAACCATCATCTTATAAAGAAGCAATTGTTAGTAGTGAGTCGGTGCAATGGCTTGCTGCTATGGGTGAAGAGATGGAGTCTCTTCACAAGAATAATACTTGGGAACTTGTGCCACCACCAGAAGGGAGAAAATTGATAGGGTGTAAATGGGTGTTCAAGAAAAAGGAAGGAACTTCAGAGGCTGAGTCGGTTAGATACAAGGCTAGACTTGTTGCTAAGGGGTTTAGTCAGATAGAGGGAGTTGATTATGTGGAGATTTTTTCTCCTGTTGTGAGACACACTTCTATTCGTGTGTTACTAGCTATAGTGGCACATTATGATTATGAGCTTGAGCAACTTGATGTCAAGACCGCTTTTCTCCACGGTGAGTTGGAGGAAGATATTCTAATGAAGCAACCAGAGGGGTTCGAAATTCCAGGGAAAGAGCACTTTGCCTGTCATTTAAAGAAGTCCTTGTATGGGCTTAAGCAATCTCCAAGGCAATGGTACAAGAGATTTGACACTTTTATGGTAGAGCATGGGTATGAGAGAAACCCATATGATTGTTGTGTTTATCATAACAAGCTAGAAGATGGGTCTTTGATTTATTTACTCTTATATGTTGATGATATGCTTGTTGCTGCTAAGAAAAGGTCAGATGTTGATAATTTAAAGAAGCTACTCAGTTCAGAGTTCGATATGAAGGATCTTGGGTCCGCGAAGAAGATATTAGGGATGGAGATTTACAGGGATCGTTCTAAAAGGAAGCTTTTCTTATCTCAGAAAAGCTACATTGAGAAGATACTTGGCCGTTTTGGTATGGGTAATGCTAGACCTTTAAATACTCCTTATGCTGTCGGTAAGTTAACTATATCTTCGCACCTCAAACCTGGAAGCCGAGAAGTCTTATATGTCAACGGTTCCCTATGCTAGTGCGAGTTGGCGATTTAATGTATGCCATGGTTTGCACTAGGCCTGATATTGCACATGCTGTTAGTGTTGTTAGCAGGTTTATGGCTCAACCTGGCAAAGAACACTGGTTAGCGGTAAAGAGAATTTTCCGCTACATGAGAGGAACGGCGGATGTCGGTCTCGTTTATGGAAATGATGATGAGTGTTTAGTTGTTGGATATTCTGATTCCGATTATGCTGCAGATGTAGATAGCAGGAGGTCCGTAACCGGGTATGTTTTTACACTTGGTGGTTCTGTTGTTAGGTGGAAGTCAACTTTACAATCTTCTGTGACTTTGTCAACCACGGAGGCGGAGTATATGGCTTTAACCGGTGCTAAGGAGGCTATATGGTTAAAGGGTCTTGTAAGTAAGCTTGGTCTACATCAAGAGATCGCTTCGTTGTATTGTGATAGCTTAAGTGCTATTTGTTTGGCGAAGGATCGGGTGCATCATGATAGAACCAAGCACATAGATGTCGTATCATTTTTCGAGGAACGAGAAGAGAATTAAAGTGAAGAAAGTGGGAACAGTGACAATCCCGCAGATTGCTTCACTAAGCGGGTTCCATTCAAAGCAAGTTCAAACATTGCTTGGACTTGTTGAATATAGACGGTTATGTCTAGACCCTTCGGGGAAGTCCGAGCTCGAGGTGGAGCCTTGAGCGGCCCGGTCCCAGGGCTAAATGGACGCAGCCTTTGTCCGGCTAATTGGATGGAGACCGATCCAGGGTATATTGGATGGTTATAGACTCAAGGTGGAGTTTATTGTGTTCTAGTGTGAGCGCTCATTTGCTGGAACATGGCAGATACAAGTTTACTTGGCAGTGACTTGTATAGTGGACGAGTGGTTTGGAAGTCGTTTGCTAAATGTGACTGTCCGAGTCAAGGTGGAGAATTGTTAGTATGTGACTCGTATGTCACTTACGGAATATGTCGGAGTTTGATTACGGTGAGATAAATTAGACTAAGGAAGAAAAGGAGGTAAGCTACGGGCGACACATCCGCGGGTCGCTGGGAATTCTGATGAAATCAGAATTTCGTGTGATTATTGCTGCCTGGCAACCTTTGGCGTTGACTTTATATTTGAAGTTGACGTCATCAATTGTTTTTTTGGTTTCCTTGGTTAGTTAGGAAATATGTTTTGTATTAATTAATTATTTCTTAATTAGGATAATCTTTGTTAGGGTAGTTTAATATATAAACACTACCTTAACCTAGTTATTCTTTTAAGGAGAGATTTGCCCTGTACTCATCTTTTGTAATCTGTAATTCTCCCGACATAGTGAATTATTCTCCCTCGCCCTGGTGGATGTAGCTATCGCATTGATAGTGAACCACATTAAATCTTTGTGTCTTTTATTTTTGCAACTACTCTGTATCGCTTCCGCACGACATAATCGAGTTTGATAAAGCATACCCATGAAACTCATGTAAAAGTTATCTCACTTAGAAATTTACATCTAATTTTACTGTCATTCGTGGATTGAAGTTTAAACTCCTACTATCTCCTACATACCCATAATAAGGTGTGTAATCAACTTTACCTAAAGTATAGGAAACTCATACGTAGTATTTTTAATTTGTATAAAGTTCAAGTACCTCTAGAACAATCACAAAGACACTAACATCAAAATGACAGCTATAACAAATCAACTAATTAAGCATCAAAACTGAAGCAACGAAGACCAGAAGAAGATGCAGTAATCGGCAACGAATAACGCGGTAACTGCCATGGCTTCATCATCCTATCATCATTCGCTTCATTACCATTCCGAGCTGCTGCTGTTGTTGTTGTTGTTGAGGATGATGATCCTCTAACAACCCTAGCAATGTCAATAACATTCTCCAACGCTGCCAACCGCGCCGCAAGACGATCCTTCTCTTTATTCAAGAAAGTGTTTTGCGCATCCGACACCGCAAACATTGCCGTATACTGTTCTATCTTCTTCGCAAACTCGTCGTTTTCGCGCTTCAATCTTCCTAATTGATCTATCAATCCTTCGAGGTGCTGCCGCTTCCTTTGCCTCGATCATCATATGATCAAAAACAAATAAAGTTTGAGGTACATAATTATTTCATACTTGATAGAAACACTCACATAGGCCTAGATGTTATCTTGAAGAAGAGCCTCCTCTTCATCAATGTAAAAAAAAAGAAAAAAGAGAACTATAATTAGATTCATAATGATATAAGCTGAGGAGAAGGAGAATCAAGATTAGATTCAAAATAAAATAATCTAAAAATCACATAAACAAAAGTTATAATACAATCTTTTGAGTGAATAATGCAACTACAAACCATACTACGCATATATCAAATGGATTCTGAAATATTTTGGGTGGATTGCTTTATATAGCCAATGCTTATTAAGGTTACGTGTTTGATTTGCTGCAAAGAGTCCTCATCTTAACAAAAGTCGACTATCTCTATCACAATAGTTATCACTTTTTGTTATTTATTATTAAAATTAATTATATTACATTATATTATTATGGTATTATTATTAAGTGTTTTAGAAAAGTTGGATTCTCTGAGAATGCCTGAAAAAAGCGTCTTTTATATATATACTAGATTTAATGCCCGGGCGATGCCCGGGCCTATTTGTAATATCCTATGACGCTTTGATTATGATGTAATAATACTCTAAGGCCATGTTATTTTGGACTTAATTTTGCTGAACCGAGCTGAAGTTATAGAACCTTAATTTTTATGAACTGAACATATAAAAGTTAAACCGACTTATAGGAGCTGAACTGAACTTATAGAAGCTGAAATGGACTTATAAGAGCTTAACTTATAGAATAATTGGTATGAATTGAGCTTAACTTTCTAAATTAAACTTATATGAGCTTAACTTTTTTAGAGCGAACTTCTAGAAGTTTAACTGTTCTCAGTTACACTTATAAGAGCGGAATTGAACTTAAAGGAATTGACTTTAAGTAGAAAAGAATAGGGCCTAGCTACCAAAATTTTACCACTAATTTAAATTTAAATCTAATTTCAAGTGATTAAATTGGATGACATAATTGAACCTAAAACTTGGACTTTGATATAGGACGGTAATCACATTAAAGTTAATTTAAAAGTTGGAGACCTCTTACTCATAGCGCAACCCAAGTCAAATACCTAGCTATATTCAATTTGTAACTTATTTAATTGTACTATCACACTAATTCTCCTATTAGATGGTCACTTAATCAGGTTAATGTGAGACATATCATATATTATAGATATAGTTACTAATTTGAAGTTTTTAAAAATCATTTTTTTGTTACTTTCTAGGGAGTTTTTCCCGTGTCTTATAATAACCAAGTGTAAGACGGTCTTTCAAGTTAATCACTTAGCCTACCACTTACTCCATTTTATTGAGTTCTTTACGTATCCCATTCCGAGCCGTTTTATTTGGCTTTTTACATTTCTATTTTTTAGTCACTTATAACCTTTCTAAATGACTATAATACCTTACGTACCCCTCTAGCTTTGGGGTATTAATTTGGCCGTTTTTATATTTCTAATGATAGATTTTGTAAGGGGAGAGTATTTCATAAACGTACTTTATTATTGATAAAGTTATGATATGATATGAATACATGAGACCGTATTTATAGTACTAATTTTAACCTTAACCCTAGATCTAGAATATACTAACTTATTCTGCAAGACTAACATAATATAACTTATAACTTATACGGTAAGATATAAGGTATATTCTAATATACCATATCTCTTACTCCTTCCTAATACCCTCCCTCAAACTTATGGTAATTTGACCCAAATTTCCATGAGTTTGAAATTACAATACAATAATTAATAAGAAAAAAAATGTCGACTTTTCTTCGTCTTCATTATTATCTTCTTCATCGGTGCGTATACGACCCGCCGGCCACGATAATGCGTAATCGACTCGCCAGTCAAGATAAGTGCGTAACTCGCCAGTACAATAGTAATCGAATCTACTCGATCAATAAATGCGTAACTCGCCAGTACAATACTACTATACGAGGGGTAACAACCTACCCGCTCATATAAGTAAAAACCCATGTCTCACGACATAGAATAATCAATATGCCTCGTCTTACAATACGAAGAGAGCCGAAACGTGCTACAAATCGGTAGCTTATACTCCTTTTGCTTATAAGATACTCTTATCTTACGACAAATAGATAAACAATACGCCTCATCTCACGACACGAGGAGAGCCGAAAATATTGTAGTACCAGTACGGGTCAAAGACCAAGTAATCGGACATTGAGTAACATACTCAATTATAAGAGAAAACATCAAGGCAAATATGGCGCCTCAATGGGAAGAGCACTGACATCATCACACCACCATCTCGGTTTTGTACAAAGACGAACGTACGAACGACGTACGCAATAAGGATTAAGGGTAACGTAATTTTGATTTTTTTTTTTTTAAACTAAAGATAAATTTGACAGTAAATAACGAAATCCCGCCGGTAGGTTTCTTACGACATTATTAACCTACCGGCGAGGTAGCGGAAGCGATTTTTGTAGAGTCCTCAGGAAAGAGGCTCTGATACCATGATAGATTTTGTAAGGGGAGAGTATTTCATAAACGTACTTTATTATTGATAAAGTTATGATATGATATGAATACATGAGACCGTATTTATAGTACTAATTTTAACCTTAACCCTAGATCTAGAATATACTAACTTATTCTGCAAGACTAACATAATATAACTTATAACTTATACGGTAAGATATAAGGTATATTCTAATATACCATATCTCTTACTCCTTCCTAATATCTAATATAAATATTTTAATCAAGCGTAAATAATTAAATAAATTATAGGAAGTATTATACGTAAATAATCATAAGTCCTAATTCCATATAATTTCAGATGATTTTTTTCAAATTTATGAATGAATTTAAGCACATTAGAATTCAGGTTCTATGCACATATATGAATCCTATGACGAAACGGCATTTCATAAACTTTAGTATTTTTAAACTCATTAGTTATTCGTGTCAAACTTCAGAATTTTAGCAAAGTCATAGATGGTATATGGTTATGTACTCATGGTGATAACATCTAGCTTTAACTTCATATATTGTAACTAAATTCTGGTCTCGGCCGAATCAGGTAACTCGTTTATTGTATACTACTCCTATATGCATTAACTAAGTTATAATAGGCTTATCATCATAATTAAGATTTTTCGTCATTCAACCTTTGTGTATTATTGTGATTTAGCTTTACTTAGGCTTATGAAAAGCAAATATTTGATAGAATATTTGACTTACGTATGAGAAATCAGAACATTAATTAACCTTTGTGTCTTATATTCCCTGAAATTTAAAGGTTTTGTCCTTGTGTAAGTATAAAGAATATTTGACTTGTGTATAATATCACTCCATAACTTAATGTTGAGCAATGAGCATCCACAAATCATAAGTTAGAGAATTCTTTTTTCTTTATCTCTAGGAATTAAAGAGGTACATATCATTGCTAATCTGATAATATTAATTTTCATGCACACATAATTGAAAACCAACCGTATAGAAATTAGAGGTTATTCCTTCAATTGGTCGGTGAGATGTACTTAATTACTTATAACGTGACCAATTTAATTAGGTTGTGAAATTTGTGTCAATGAGGAAGAAAAAATTCGACTATGTTAGCTTTATCTATAATATCATAGATCTCATGTACCTCGAATAATGAGAAAAAGGAACATACATCGGATGTACTACCTCCAACTTTTTTGTATTTTTTTTGAGCTTATTCCCTCAAACTTTATTTGTTTTTGAGCATATATGTGTATTTTTTGAGCATATTAAAGTTTATAAGTTAGATTTTAATATTTTTTCCGTCAAATCTCAAATTTAACTAAACTTAAAGTAATATTTTTGAGTTTTATTGTAATTTTTTAGAGCATAATGTTTAAATGAATAAACTCATAAATTTCATAGTAAAACTCATAAACTTTAAAATAAAACTCAAAAACTTTATTAGAATGCTCATAAACTATAAAATTGGAGGTAATACATCAGATGTATAATCCTCTTACTGCTCGAATAATTATGGAAAAGGCTAGCAAAACCCATTAAACAATAAGAAATAGTCAATTACTGCTGAAAACGAATACAATGACCAAGTAGCTAATTAAGTCCCTACGACACGAAATTGAACTACAAATACAATTATAACATCATCAAGTTTGAATACAATTTGGTACCAAATTAAGTCCATAAGACATTTAAACACCAATTTCATGCATTTTCTGCACTAAAAGTCGGTTTTTGTTAGATAACTTCCTCGACGTCTTTTCCAACATCTAACAGCTAACAACGACAACGAAAAATCCTACCGCTTCTCTTTACACTTACCAGTTTAATAGTTCTCCTTAATATGTTCACTTCTACAGACATCAAACCTGCTTTCCTTTTTCAAGAGATCGATGAAAAACCGGAAGACTTGGTATCACGGAAGTGTTGTTAGAAGTGGTGCTGAGAGGTTCATCATCATCATTAATAAACTTGAATCGACTCGCAAAATACAATCCTATTTTTAAACAACCAATATTATAAGCTTAATAACAAAATCATTAGGTAAAGATACATTGCATATTGATATAAAAATGAAACCAACTAAACTCGAACTCATCTCCGATATGATTATATGATCCTGGATTCCTGGCACAAAGAAAAAAAAAACAATAGAAGATATGATCAGATACAACTTCTAATTCTGTAAATTAGCAATACTATAATAATCAATCTTAAAACAACCAGTTAAATTAAAAAAACATGAAAAGTGAGTAGTAGACAAACATTGATGGTAATGTACGATATATATAGGTTGCTCCTTAATTAGCTTGTGAGAAGAGTTTGTTATGCACTCAATCTCATATTGAACCTCATATTGTACCTGAAATCGCAAACCAAATTACAATATTAGTACTTTAGATAGACCATATAGTAAGAATATGGGAAAATATAATCATAATTCATAAGGCAGCAAACAATCACATTATAAGTAAAGCAAATAATACGCACAATAATGTTACAATAAAGTTCATTCTACATCGAAGAAAATAAGCCAAAAAATAAAGACGAATATGACAGCTGCAAAATTGAATTTCTTTGAGACGCGGTGGCTTTTATATATATTAATGTTAAAGTCGTTGTAGCCGTGTAAAACTCATTTTCTTTAATAAGAGTATTAATTAATTATAAATAATATTATTAGTTGATGATATGGTAAAGTTTTATCAAAAACGTATAATTTGATATGGTATTATTTTTATAAGGTGAGATTCATAAAACTATAATGTTGGTTTGGTGTTCTGATCTTTATAAAATTCTTATGTGTGAATAACTCATCTACATATCAATACCAAACTTTTTGTTAATGCACTTTTCTTATTGCGCTCAAACACTATTAAATCTTGATCATTATCTCTAAATTAAAAAATAGTTTAGGTAGTTTCTAAAACTTGGGGTCTCTCTAATCGCTCGAAAAAAGCTTCCTTTAATAATATAGATAGATAGATTGATTATGTGTTTGCTGTCGGACGGAAGACATTGGATTTTTCATCTCTTATACGGAGTAATATTTATTTTCTCAATCAATAGTTCTGCCTAAAATATAATCTCTTTTATTAAGTACATCATTCAAATTGTTGGATCGGAATAATATCAAAATACTCTACAAAAATATACACTCGTCCCATGCTTAAAACATATCACAGGTAAATTATCCATAAGCTTCATTGGTAATCTCAACATAAAATCATCGATTCAACGTGCAAACAAAACCATTACATAAAAGATAGTAACTAAAATCAAAGAATAATAACAATTACATTGTTCATCGAGATAAACGGCCCTATATTCTCGGTTTTCACCGTTACATTAACATGGGAATGCGCTGCCAAAAAAAAAATATACATAGGAATGTAGAGTTGTAGACGCGCTTTCGTCTATTACAAATCACCAACAACAATAAGAAGAATTAATAAAGAGAGCCTGAAACATACTTATGTTAAGAAACAATGTGAAAAGTTGGGAAAATAAGCCGGCCAAGACCTGTTTATATACTAACGAAATTTGTTAGTGCGTCTGATTAAGGATTCTAATAGAAGATATTACGGTATATATCGTAATATACCGTAATTGGAATAATATCGGTATTAGAATAAGTTATATTATATTGCGATATTAGTGGATATTATTTAGATACTCTGGGTACTATATAAATATGGTACCATTGTAATCATTCGAACCACGAACTATCATCAATAACACGATTTCCTTTATGAATTCCTCCCTCTCTATTTCTAATATGGTATCAGCGCGTGAGGCCTAACAATGAACTTCCGCTGCCCTGCCGGAGGGGCTAATGAATTACGGTACCCTCCGGCGGGATTTTATCATGATGATCTATTTTTTTCTAGTTTTAAAAAAAAAAAAAAAAAATTATCGTCGATTTTCGAGGCCTTTACTTGTATACGCAGTAAATGGCTTAATGTTTGATGGTTTAGTGCAATGCAACTACTTGTATTAACGAAACCATACAGGACTTTTCTTTTTCACTTTCGAAGAACATGAACTTTTCAAGTTCTATTGATTTATTGGAGATCGTATATATGCGTTCTCCACGAAATTCCCCTTTTGAATCCCGCATGCTCAAAGGAGGTGAATAAAGTGTGGTCTCTTCTTAATTATTGGTGATTTACACGAAATTCGGTCTGGCGAGTCCTATACGCATCGACTGGCGAGTTACGCACCGATATTTGTCAAGTTCGAAAAAATACGACGTTCTTGACAACGAAATTTCAACGATTTGGTGGGTTTGAAAAGCGACGACGTTCCCGCCCGACGAAACCGATTCGAAAATAGAGCCGTTTCTCTTTGTTTACCTTGCAAACCCATGGAAATTTACACAAATTACCATGGGTTTGAGGGGGGATAATAGAAGATATTACGGTATATATCGTAATATACCGTAATTGGAATAATATCGGTATTAGAATAAGTTATATTATATTGCGATATTAGTGGATATTATTTAGATACTCTGGGTACTATATAAATATGGTACCATTGTAATCATTCGAACCACGAACTATCATCAATAACACGATTTCCTTTATGAATTCCTCCCTCTCTATTTCTAATAGATTCTAACAAAAGATAGAGTTTGATATTAGTTTAATTTTTTTCCAATCTATTCTTTAAGAGATTGAATATAGGACTTAGATATATTTTGACACTTTTTTTTTAATAGTTATTTAGCATTTTTTTTATTGAGGTGTTTTGCGAAGGTTGGAGACTCTAATAACGCTCGGAAAAAGCTTCCTTTAATAATATAGATAGATAGATAATACAGAACCGAGGGAGTACTATTCAAAACTTTAAACAGAATTAAACCGATGACAATAATAACCTTTTTGAAATACGTACAGGAGCAAGTATGCTCTTAGATAATCCTAGACATCGATCATATCCATAACAATATAGCTTGACATGCTATAGAAAACTTCTTATGAGACGATAATTATAACAAGAGACGATGATAGAACGCCAACGAGTGATGCTCTATACTCCGTACAAGCTAGTCTAGTATTCTCCTCCAATTATAATAAAGAAAACCTTTCTTCTCCCTTAACTGATTGCTATGTCCACATTTCTTCTTTCGACAATTGGTGGCTCTTGGAGGAAGACGAGCATAACATCTAACAACACATACCAATTATTAACTCAATTTTACAATGTTATATCATTTAAATCTCTAGAATTATTTGATCGTTCATAATTATTCTGTAAATTAAATGACATACTTGCGGCAAATCTTCTTGTCTAGATGGAATTTAAGAGCCAATGCCCGGACTTTACGATGCGCCGAGTAGTACCATGCATACCCTTCTCTTTCCCATTCAAGATGAAGTATGGATTCTGCATATTTATTATGTCAAACATATATTTCAATGTGTAAAACCGCCTTATATAAGACTAACCGAATAAATAAAGAGATCAAATAAATTTAGATACCATTCTGGATGCCACAATTAGCTAGGGTATGACTATTTTTCAACCGCTTTCCATCGAAAATCAAACAATTTTGATTTGAAGGAATACCTATTTACGAATAGAAATCATTAGTAAGACGTGCATATAATTAAAGCAATAATGTTTATATACAAACACATACGGAGTACATGACAAGCTCAATACTGAACTGAATTGAAATGAATTAAAATAATCTAAAAGAGAAAACCGAGTCTAACATCACTTTTGTTTTAGCGCAATGCTAGGAAAACAATTTGCAAATTTTTGGCTATTAATTAACATCTCTCGATAAGATTCGAAATTACCTTCGGATTTTTGGATCTTCTTTCCGACATCTTCAATTGTATCAGTCGATTCAACATCCAAGGGGATGGTTCTACCGGCTACAGTTTTTACAAATATTTTCATTTTTACTCGTTTATTTTTGTGCTTTTGTTGTGACCGCAAGGTAAAAAGTTAAACTTTGGTGATTGTATTTATACCTGAAGTGATGGAGTAATAAACGGGGAAAATTGGTTACCAAGCATTTGCAAGATCAGGTAAAACCTTTCCCCAAGGTATTGCTATATTTGTGATAGTATTAAAGACGTGGTGGCCAAGGTAACATATTAAAGGGGGTGATTTTATTTGGTAAATTTATCACTCTTTATCAAAATATACACAAACAGTATGATCTTAATAATTGATTATAAGTAGGATATGATTTACTCCAATATAATATATGCTCGATGTAAAAATAGAGCATCCCCTTATCCCCTTATATCTCCTTATATTAAAAAAATAAGAGATCTCTCCAATTTTTCCGCCTAAATGAACTTGGCTATAATTGGGCTTTCATTATATCATATCTGTAATTGAGTTTTATTATATCATATCTGTAATTGGGCTTTCATTATATTATATCTATAACTAGATTATACGGAACTTTTCCTTTTCCACCGATAAACACAAAACATTAATAATAATAAATTTTACAATTAAATTTCAAATTGAGTTAAATATTAGTTGTATAATTTTTATTTTCTTTAATATTTCTATCTAAAAAACCGCGCATTCGCGCGGGATGTATACTATTATTATAACTAATTTAACCGGTAAAGTCATGAGGATTGGAGAATAATATTCTTAACATGGGTTCGAATCCTATCAGTCACATCTCGATATATATTGTTGGAAAGTGAGTTTAGTCTCTCTATATATATATTTTTAACGAGGTATCTTATTTAGTGGTGGACATCGAAGGAGGTGTGTTATGAAATATTATGCTATAATATTATACTAGATTTCATGCCCGGCCGTTGGCCGGGTAATATTAAGAAATAATTTCTGAATATTTATCTTGATCGAGATTGTTGCTTTAAAAACATTTTACTGTACAGTTGATGATTTGATTTGGGACACACGTGAGTATTGTATTACCGAATATGTGAAGACGAATCAATAGAGTTCATCTAAATTTCAGTTCCAAGACTATACAACTGGATGTACAATGCTATTGTACATCTGAGGGTATTTTAGTCCTTTTTTAAATACTTTTAGAAAAAAAATAACGTAAGAAAATTTTAATCAAATCCCCCTTCTCTCATCTACTGCTTTCATATTTTCCTAACTACTCTTCATCTTATCCATCATTCAGTTAATGAATCATATTCTTCCTTAAATTATTATAATTAATTGACTATGCGGAACAAATCATAGGACATGACTCGTGAGAAAGGAATTTTTTTATCCAAAATTATAATGCATGAAAATAGTTAAAACTCGTATTCTTTTTACATTAGCTCGTATTCTTATCTTTATAGCTCGTATTCTTATGTGCTCGTATTTTAAAGCTCTTGATTCTTTTAAGCTCGTATTCTTCTTACATTAGCTAGTATTCTTATCTTAATAACTCGTATTCTTATGTGCTCGTATTTTTAAGCTCGTGATTGTTTTAAGCTCGTATTTTTTTTACATTAGCTCGTATTCTTATCTTAATAGCTCGTATTCTTCCGTGCTCGTATTTTTAAGCTCCTGATTCTTTTAAACTCGTATTCTTTTTACATTAGCTCGTATTCTTATCTTAATAGCTCGTATCCTTATGTGATCCTATTTTTAAGTTCGTGATTCTTTTAAGCTCGTATTCTTTTTACATTAGCTCGTATTCTTATCTTAATAGCTCGTATTCTTATCTTAATAGCTCCTATTTTTTTAGTTTGTATTCTTCTAATAATAGTTCGTATGATTGATGTAGAAATTTACCTCAAAGTATTGTTAGATCCATTTTTCCATCTTGATGATAATGTAATTGCTTCTCGTTCACCAAAATATTGTTAGATGCGGTTTTCTTCTTGATTATGATGCTAACTGCTTCCCTTTCATCATATTAGAATCAGAATTATGGAAAAGAGAAGTTTTTTTTACTGTCGTTTAATAGAAATTTAGAGAAAAGAAAGAGAAGGGTTTGTCGATTGGAGAGAAATCCGAATTAGGGAAAAAAGAGTTGTGTAGAATTTTTTTCTTTTATTAGGCCTAAATTGTTTAATATGTGATATATATGGGCCTGTTGTACAATGCTACTGTACAACAGGTTGTAGGATCTTATTTGTGTCTAAATTTGCAAAAGACTAAACAACTAAACAGTATATTAAAGAGATGGTCAATTGGTATGGCTAGAATTCTCCTACGTTCAAATTAAAATTATATAACATATTTTATTGTTGATTAAATTCTTACAGTAGTTAATAGTCAATTTGTGATAAAATTGTGATTAGAAAATATTTGTCTTATATGATAAGACAAATTATTAGACTACTTAGTTAATCACCCATTCATTTAATACTAATAAATAGGTTTTTTTATAAAATGAGACCATCTTATAATATGATAATTAATGTATCACGTAGTCACGCGGTAATTATTGTATATAAATTAAAAATGTGTTATTAAACCTATATGAAATATAATGATGAAACTCTTAATAAGAAACAAATAAGGTGGAACCAATATGAAAAAAGTTGGCTTGTAGTTACAACGTCTATTGCTCGTAAACTCTATCTATGAGTTGGCTTGTAAACTCTATCTATCAATCAATCAATACTATATATTAATTCCAGAAACCAAGGGACTTCAATATAATTAAAGAAATCTATACAAATTAATTATACTATATAGTTTTAAATCGATAGCACCGTGTGATGGACCTGATAAAGGGACCTCAATGTAAATATTATATAGTTTTGGTTAAAAGTATAATATAAAGATGCCTTGATGAAGAATATTTATGGAAATTACATTAAATTAAAGTAATTAAATTTAGAAAACACAAGAATATAGTGATTTTCCTTAAAATTAACATGCCTCACTTATGGAATTAATTAGTATCATCATAGAATTATATATTAAATTAAATGTAGTAAAAGTAATAGTATCAGCAACAAAATTAATAAAATTAACGGTATTAATGTGCGAGTAGTGTCAGTTATAATAATGATAGTGGGAGTAGTGAAAGTAACTACGAATGTAGTGAAAGTAACAGTGGTAATAATGAGTAAAAGGATGAACAATTAAATAACCAATCGACTCAGGGAAAAATTTTATTTATTTAAATATAGGCCGGATAAAATTAACGGGAATAATGAATTTAACAGAAAAAAAATAGAGGAATTAGTAAAGAAACAATAGTAACCAAGGGAGTAGTGAACGTAATGATATTAAGAAAGAATGTCGTGAAAGTAATAATATTAATAGCGGGGTAGTGAACGTGTCTCATAATTTGAAAATAAATTTTACATTTCATCATAATTACAAGATATGTCGTAGAAAAATATATTACAAATAGTAAAAGTAGTGTGAGTTAGACAACTCCAACATAGTTTATTTCATTGAAAATAAAATTTAAAGGTAAATAGAGGTAGCCCGGGCGAAGCCGGGCACCAAACCTAGTACTATATATTAATTCCAGAAACCAAGGGACTTCAATATAATTAAATAAATCTATACAAACTAATTGGTTGAAATATAAATTTAGTAAACACCAGAATATGGTAATTTTCCTTAAAATAAACATGCCCCACTTATGGTATTAATTAGTATAAATATGTTAATTATTTTAACATATATAAACAAATATAATATAAGTATATTATATTTTGTAAACTACTGAAATGTAAATAAATCAAGCTAAATTTCCAAAAAATATATTCCATAATTATTTCGATTTAATTAATTTATTGCACATATGTAATATATTTAATGTATATATATAATATATTTATTAAAGTAGTAGAAGTAATATTGAATATAGTAATATGATAGTAATCATTCATTGGATGCTTAAATAGTAAAAGTAATTCTGTTAGTAGTGAAAAGAGTTGTAGTAACATTAGATATAGTCAAAGTAACAATATTAGCAGCGAGAGGAAGTAGTGAAAGTAACAGAAGTAACAACGTGGAGTAGTGAAACTATCAATATTTATGTACAAGTAGTGAAAGTAACATTTATTACGTAACAATAATTATGGCTGGAGTAGTGAAAGTAAAAGTAATAATAACTAATATAATAAAAGTAACAATACTAAGAACAAAAGAAAGTATATATGTACAATTAACTAACCAATCGATTTAAGTAAAATATTAATAGCGGGAGTAGTTAATTTGTCTCATAATTTATTTCATTGTAATATAAAGATATACTCCGTGTCATAGAAAAATATATTAATGATAAATTTATGAGTTATGCAATTTTAAAATAGTTTTAGTTAATTGAAAATAAATTTTAATGCTAAATAAAGGTAGCCCGGGCGAAGCCCGGGCTACCCATACTAGTTAGTATAGATTGGGAATCCAGCATTAATCAATCTAAAATAATTAATTAGCTAAATACTTTTTCAGCCCTATATTTTACAATTTAAGTAGTTTATAGTAGTTGGAGACTCTAATATCTCACGAAAAGTTCCTCTTTTCAGTTGCCCGATTAATATTTGAGTAATATTTATTTAAGTACTCCTTTTACCTGAGTGAGATATTAAACAACGATAACTATTGACACGACCAAGGGAGTCTAATCTCAGAGCAATATTATTATAACATGTTAGTAATCCAAAAATAATCAATTGTTTACCCTTTCTTTTTCTAGTAAATAAATCAACACATATGGGTGAGAACCATTATTATTTCGACCTCATTTCAAATTGCTTTTAATTTTTCTCTGAATAATTGTAAATTCATTTCTCTCTCGTTACCACTATCTAGTGGGATGGGGTAGTAATGTAAAAAGTCAACTTAAAGTTAAAAGGGTTAGGAAATTCTATTAGAATTTTAAATCATCTACACAATACAATTACACACTTTAAATAATAATAATAATACTCATAATATAAAGAAACGTAAAATTGACTTGCCTAAGAAATACATAGAACAAAGACTTTCTTCTTCAAAAAGAGGAGTAGATCTATGATATTAATTGTATACAATATACATCAAGATATTTGAGAAATCGGGCAACACCTGGACCATAAACATAGGACAAATATTTTCATAACTCACCATCATTATAATATAATATTGATGCTCGAGTAAAATTGGCTACGCAGAAGAACTCTAATAGAACTCAACTTTGTTATACAATTCTGTTAGTTGCAAAATTTAATCGTATCCAATATATGCTCGATGTTTTTGGAAAATTGTAATTGTTTTACAACGAAGGTTATTGCAAACAAATGGATGATGAAAAAAGATCGTGAAATACCTACCTTTTTCAATTGAATTATCTAAAGATTTGTTCCATGAATTAAACAACCATGTTATACATACGGAGTCTCTCTGTTTCAGTGATACTTAATATTACTATTGAAAACCCAATTCCAATTCCATTAAACTTGTTTCTTGGATGAAAACCCAATTGACTAATGCATGTCAGACATCTTAATGTGGTTGTTAAGGATAGTCTTCGCTGCTGCTGCTCTTGGTATTTTTACGCTCGTCATTTCTTTTATTACTCTTATTTTTTGTTCCTCCTCTCCCCGTATCCGTTCTAACTTTTGTAGGGCTTTTTTGTAGGCATCTCTATCGGTTTGTTTTCTGTCTTCGTGCTGATTACCTTAGTAGTCCCTCATGTCATGACGGCTTTTATAAGAAAACAAAAAATAGAAGAGGCATTTGACTTCCTTGTGAGTTTTTTTTTTTTTTGTCGGAGAGGAAAAGATGTATTACATGATGTTCTGGTTCTCAGAGCCCATAATACATCCATTGTGTAAAACTAAAACAACATTATTAATACAAACTAATAAAACTATGATAGCATGGAATAGAACGGAATATTGAGAGCGAGCGTTTGAACCAGCTTTACCATCACACTTGACTTCCATAAACCGCTGATACATACAAACCGCCGGGTGACAATAACAAGGTATACTTACGCTCTTGCGAAAAGAACGTAGAAATAAAAGATGACAAGCAAGACGATGAAGTCTGCCATCAGTGGAGATAACTCTCCTACACCTTAGAGATTGAAACCTTGGATCGTAAGACCAGCAAACCACGAAAATCAGAATGTAGATAGATGAGAACAAGGACAACCCCACATCCAAACTCCCCTCCACAGACTCCAAAAGGCACCAGCCTCTGACGGGAACAACCCACACTTGACTGAGAGGATCCATAACATGATTCCAAGACGGAAGCAAACTCCAAATGATAGAGGGACAGGACACCCTAAACCCTTGAAGGAGACGCTTACTCAAGGAAATCTTTATTAAGGAAAAACAAATTAAAAAGACAAAAATAAATAGGACACTTATATCTAAAGTCATGAAATAAAAGGAAAGTAACCACCACAACCAACCAACCCGACACTACAACCCGTCCCATATTGAAACCACCAAGTCAGACCAACACTCCAAACATAAAACTGAAAAGGACCAAAACAGGATGAACCTGAGTCAAACAAAGATGAAAGAGTCTCCCTCAAATCAACAAGATCAGACTATAATCTCCACAACAGTCCCAGGCCGAAACACAGAGGCCGAAACATGAAGCACAAGACAACAAAACACCCGGAACACCGCAAAGCCCCAAACGAAACAACAGAACCCGACACAGGGACATGCAAAACTCAAAAGATGGGAAACACGCAACAAAGCCACTCATAACACCAACCGACTCCTCCCAGGACCATCGTTTTTTTTTTTTTTTTTTTTTTTTTTTTTTTTTTTTGGTAAAATGTAAGTATTATATAAATTAAAAAGGTGTTTCAAGTGCAATACAATTCTACGGCCGAACAACTCTAAGAGGTTACATAAATTTTAATCTACCGAGCCAATCTAATTCCTGAGAATTTAACTTCGACTTATCCCGTTCTTTTATCCTCCTCTTCATATCATCACTTATCAACAAAGCGATACTAATAGGTTTGATCACCATATGTTCAATTCGACTCTTGTTTCTCTGTTGCCAAATCTGATACATAGCACTCAGCACCATTGCAGTCCCAACTTTCCTCTTTGTTTTTATTCCAGTAGACTGACTGCACCATTTCAGAGTATCACTAACAGGAAGGGTAAGACCAGAAACGTCCATTAGTTCAGCTATTACCCGTTTGCTATATGCACACTCGAAAAACAGATGGTCCTGGGTCTCTTCTGTTTGCCCACACAAGAAACACAGTCCATCCACAACCATCCCAAAGCTTTTCAGTTTACTGTTAGTGTGCAGGGCCCTGTGAGCAATGAGCCACCCCATGAACCTATGCTTAGGCAAGTTCCAGCTGTCCCAGACAGCATTGTGCCATTCAACCTTAGCTCTATCATCTCTAAGCCATTCGTAGCAGCCAGCAGGAGTATAGCCAGCTTGTTGCACCTGCCATACCCCCTGACTATAACCACTCGCTATCATGTCCTTCACCTTGCATATCCTCCTCCACACCCAACTGGAATAACTGGAAGCCGTGTACACCTGCCAAGGAACCCCCTTTAGGTAGTTTACAGTCACCCACTGGACCCATACTGATTCCTTCTTTGTGGCAATCCAATCCACAAGTCTACCAACCATGGCAATGTTCCATAAGACCTGATTCTTTAGACCCAAACCTCCTTCCTTCTTTGGCCTGCAGATGGTGTCCCAAGCAACAAGCGGATTTCGTCTAAACACAGCACTGCCATCCCATAAAAAATTTCTGCAAGTTGCTTCTATTTTTTGAATAACTCCTTTAGGGAGCACAAATAAAGAAGCCCAATAGGAGTGCAAGGAATTCAGAACATGTTGTACAACTGTAAGCCTTCCTGCATATGAAAATTTCCTGGCGCCATAACTATGAATTCTATTGCATATGTTGTCCACCAAACACTGACAGTCCTTCTTTTGAAGTCTCGTGGTCTGGATAGGCATCCCTAGATACCTAAAAGGGAGTTTGCCCTCTTTAAATCCAGACACACTTAAGAAATCTCTTTTGAGGTCATCTGCTACTCCATTAAAGTAAGCGTTTGATTTACTAGCACTTACTTGGAGTCCAGAAGATTTAGAGAATGAAGAGAAAGATTTCAGAAGAAGCATCATAGACCCTGCTTCCCCTTTACTGAACATCAAGATATCGTCTGCAAACATAAGGTTTGTGATCTTCATCTCTTTGCATAATGGGTGATACTTGGAGTCCAGGACCATCGTTAAACATGCAAACAGAACAAAGAAAGAGACAACACTGACAGACACTATTGGTAAACGAAAAAGGACCGATAGGTGGGGGAAATGGGGGGGATCACCTTATCAGACCCAAAATCACATAGGACAACAAAGAAGCACACGGATGAGCTATACTCAAGGACACGGCAAGAAAATCAGCCCAGAGGTGGGGGAAATGGGAGGATCACCTCTGGGATGAAATCCAAAAGGACGGAGACAGGACAAGGAGTCGGGGGAGCGGACATGCAAGACTACCTAGACAAGCAAGACCACCGTGAACGAGAAAAGTGACGACACCGGCAACGGAGTAGACCAAAGAACAACATGAGTTGGATACATGTTACGTAGTTGGACTCTTATTTTTATTATTTTGTGTTTTATCTATTTTATTTCTTTTAATTAGATATTTAATCTTTTTATAAATTTTTTATCGATTTAAGTAGATAATTTTTCAATAGTTGACAATTATAATACTAATATATTTATCTTATTTCAGTTTTTTATAACTTAAATAATTCACAAAACTTGAACCAATGAAATCGCTTCAAAAGTTTCTCTTTTAAGTATATATATTGATATTGATGGATGTCCATATCTTAAAATATTCTAGAGTGTATTATCTTATGGAAACTCTACTCTCAGGGGTTGTTTGGTTGATCAAGGAACTTAATTTTCCTAGGAAAATACAATTCATGGGAATTAAGTTCCTTCATCCAATTCGGGTGAATTTCGGAAAAGTGTTTGGTTACTCATGTAGGAATTAAATTCCATAGGAACTTCCAATGACCATGGGGGGAGTAGGTAAGCAACTTCCTATATCATGTAGGCATTGGAAAAGTTCCTGGGAAGTTCTAGTTCCTACATTTTTCAAAATTTATGGCAACCAAACAACCCATGGGATTTTCCAATGCCTATGTTTTCTAAGTGGCAACCAAACGACCCCTTAGTATATATACCCCTTCATAATGGAATAATATACGGTTCTGTCTCTCCATATATTCTCTCTAACTTTTCTCTACATCTTTTCTGTCTTTATTTCACAACACTTGTTTTATTTTTTTTATTTTTTTCAATTGCTCTAATTTCTTGCACATCAGACAGACAATTGAAGTTGAGATGACACATCAGCGGTAATTAGAGAAGTATATGATACATAAATTAGTTTCATGCAATGATATAGCATTATAGAGTTAATTTTTATAATAAAGTAAAAATGGTTTAAGACAAAAATAACTGAACTTAAAATGTTTTTTTATGGTAATAAACTTTCATTTTATTCCTCTTACTAAGATTATATTAGTACATTATAACATTAAAGGTACAATTAATTTAAACAATTAATTTAATGAGATTGTCTCTTTATAAAACAAAACTAAAAAATATCGTACTATAGCACGGGAATTGAACCAATAACAACAACAATAACTTTTTGAATAAATACAGGAGCATCGATGCTCTTAGATATGAGAAACTTCTTATGAAACATCATAGAAACTTCTTATGAGAAAATAATTATAAGAAAAGACAATGATATAACATCAGCAGGTGATATGTATACAAACTAGTCTAGTTCGCTCCTCCAATTACGGTAACGATGACCCTTCTTCTCTCGTAACTGATTGCTATGTCCACATTTCTTGCCGGAAGACGAGCATAACATCTAACCACATATATATACCAATTATTAAGTCAATTTTACGATATATCATTTAAATCTTTTTTTAATTATTTGATCGTTCATAATTATTCTGTAAATCACATACTTGCGGCAAATCTTCTTGTCTAGATGGAATTTAAGAGCTAATGCCCATACTTTACGCTGCGCCGAGTAGTAACATGAATAACTTAGCCATTCAAGATGAAGTATTGATTCTGCATATTTATTATGTCAAACATATATTTCAGTGTGTAAAACCGTCTTATATAAGACTAACAGAATAAATAAAGAGATCAAATAAATTTAGATACCATTCTGGATGCCACAATTAGCTAGGGTATGACTATTTTTCAACCGCTTTCCGTCGAAAATCAAACAATTTTGATTTGAAGGAATACCTATTTACGAATAAAAATCATTAGTAAGACGTGCATAAAATTAAAACTCAATACTAAACTGAATTGAAGTGAATTAAAATAATCTAAAAGGAAACCGAGTCTAAGATCAATTTTCTTTTAGCGCAATGCTAGGAAAACAATTTGCAAATTTTTGGGGGTGTTGTTATACGCTATTAATTAACATCTCTCGATAAGATTCGAAATTACCTTCGGATTTTTGGATCTTCTTTCCGACATCTTCAATTGTATCAGTCGATTCAACATCCAAGGTGATGGTTCTAGCGGCTACAGTTTTTACAAATATTTTCATTTTTACTCGTTTATTTTTGTGCTTTTGTTGTGACCGCAAGGTAAAAAGTTAAACTTTGGTGATTGTATTTATACCTGAAGTGATGGGAGTAATAAACGGGGAAAATTAGTTACCAAGGATTTGAAAGATCAAGTAAAACCTTTCCCCAAGGTATTGCTACATATATTAAAAACGTGGTGGCCAAGGTAATATATTAAGGGGGATAGTTTAATAATTTAATTTGGTAAATTTATCACCCTAACCTATTTTTGGTTGGAACTCAAAGATATACATGCAAAAGACTCATTTCGTAGCAATTCTAACACGACAGTTCAACTTGCAGACAGACGTTAAGGCGTTGAACCACCATTACAATGTATGATGGTTTGTGAGAGGCCATAGGATCAATCACAATTAATTTGGGCTAAATTAGAGAGGTAAGCAAAAGTGCAAAACTACCCCTCATCGAGTCATAGCGTTCATAATAGCAGCAACGACAATAAAAATTGCACCTAGATTGACCAAAAATAAGGTGCAAGGAACAAACATAATACATCCATCACCATGCTCATTAGTCTGAATAACTGTCAGGAACTGATTCAAGTGGCTAAGTCTTCCATTTGTGATTGTAAAGCTGCTTGCTTGCCGGCCGTCTTGTATAGGCTAGACCTTCTTAGTACCGACGCTGTATCCATATCCTTCAATGCTGACAAGCTGCAGGATAGTAAATTTGGATTAACAGTACATTAAGTTTTTGGAGGAAGAAACATTTTAAACAATGCGATTATCACCAACTTGTTTCAATTTTGTAACACTTACTCCAACTTCTTCTCGTCCCTTGCATTCCCACTACCTTAAGATTCTGGTAAAAGATAAAATGGAAAACTAAAGGCAGAATTAGAAAAAGTATTCACCCGATTTTTAGCCTAACCGGAGATGTACAAGAAAGCCATTAAGCATTATAGCTCAGCATAACTGAATTTACGAATATCTAAATGATGACCCGCTATCTATCAGAAATTTTAGATGTCGTCCCATTTGACAAAAGTATCGAATTAACAGCTAAATGATGCAATTCTCAACACAATGTTCATCATGGGTGGAGACCCTCTGCCCGGGATCAATTTTTACCGTTGCTCTATCATCAATCACCTTATGCACCACCGCACTTCTCAATTTCGTGCAATCCTCTGCCCGGGATCGAAACCCGATACGATTCACCAATACTTATGACCATATAAACACGACATCAATCGGCAACAAACCTGATTAAACCACCACGAACTCCTCTGACCTGATGTTCCATCTTCATCGCCGACAACAACTAGCCAGTACACCCGCGACGCTGCCCAGAAACGAACCACCGTGCTCCTTCAATTGCAACCAGCAGCGAAACCCAACGCCTCACTCAACCTTAATTTCGTCCGCCACCACCACCAATTTAATCTTGATCACTACTATATAAATACTCTCCTGAGTCAAGCAATCAATCAATTAATTACGATTTTTTTTTATTAAGAAGGATAATTAGCTTAATTACGAGTAATAATATGAGATGTTGTTTGGTAATTGAACCTTGATTTCGCGAGCGAGGTAAACTAAGCTGAATTTGCCCTTGCCGAGAGGTTTACCGATCTCGAAATCAGCGAGGGACCAATTGCGCTTGATGCTAGGATTTGGAGGAATTTGGGGATTTTGTGGTTGTTGATTCTGAGGTTTTGGGGATCTTTGAGGAAGTTTGGAGATGTGATGCCATTTTCACTGTGATACAGAGATTTGAGAAAATAATGGAGGAAGTACGACTGTACGAGTGTTTTATGGCTGAGTTTTTATTTGTTCTTTGAGTTAATCTAAGCCGTGTAATTTTCCTAATTTAATGGCCCAGATTTTCCAAACTCATAACTCACCGTAAGAACCAAACTCACGAGATCCCGCCTCTATATATATATATATATATATATATATATATATAGAGAGAGAGAGAGAGAGATTGAATCATGTGAGGCACCCTCCTTAGGATGAGGCAGCTGAACCCTTTCTAAACCATTGGATCTAAAAACTAATGACACACTAGATGATTCCACGTGTCCCGTACATAACCCAATCTAACAAACACAATTTGCCTCATACTCTATCAATTACTTCATTGACTCCACACTCTTCACTTTCTCTCTCTTCATCCCGTCTTCGTCTACAGCTCCGTCTTCGCCATTCACGCACATTTCGATCGCCATTTTATCACTCAACCTTTGATCGCCATTATCGACCTAATTTCTTCTCGGAATTAGGTAATTTTGATAAACTAATTTTCACTTCGATTCATCCCGATTTCATTCCGCTTCCATAACACTAATTTTCGATCAACTTAATTAATCTGTTAAACTTTCGATCAACAAGTTTAATTACTTATTTCCGTTCTTCTTCTTTTGCGAGGTTTTGATCGATTTTTCGCGTCTTCGTATGTACCTTTCCCTTTATTTACTATTTACTACTTAGATTTCGATTTTTTTTGCTTAATCATTAAATTTTGGTCGAAACTTATTTTATTAGTTTAATTACTTTGTTTCGCTCTTGTTTTACTATTTTCCTTCACTCGATTTCCATGTATTTCTATGTGTTTCTATTGTGCTCCATTATGCTCTTGACTGGGCCATTGATCGTAAATCAAGTCGGTGATTGTTAGCTTGTTTTTACATCCGTGCATTGATTGCTTTACTTTGTTATGGACTGAATTTCTCAACAAGAGCTTTGATGCCATATTGGGAGATTGTGCCAACTTTCAATATTGATAGATAGAAAAAGTTGCACTAACAAATTATTAACAATTCCTGCGTACTTGCATTGCAGGTGAAAGTGGGGAAATAACCGTGACTCATTTACTTCTCGGGATATGGGCACAAAAAGATTTTGCTGCTCATCAAATAATGGCATCACTTGGTTTTAATGACGAAAAAGCAAAAGAGCTTTCAAAATATGTAAGTCTCTGGTGCATCTGACTCGAGCTTTGATTTTTTTTTTCTCCTGTATCTCTAACCTGAAATTCGATCGGGTTTTGTTGTTTGGTCTGCCGCATGGATGGATAAAGACATTGTCTTGTCCCATAAGTAGAGTTATCTCGGACACCCACGGCACTTGCTTTTGCAGCTTGCCAAACTGTTTTCAAAGGTTTCCGACTACACCTGCCTCTGTTGTATTCATTCAGCTTCTAAAAGCATCTAACAAGTATCTGATATTTTGAATGACATGAATGCAAGACGACGCTGTTGGACATATCTCCCAAACCAGGCAAGATTTTGGGGTGATTCTTGTTGGAGGTGAAAGCTAACTCAAATACTTGTAGCTTTCATTTGGTACATGTGGGGCACCCCAACTCATTCGTAGTTAGGAGCTATCATGCCTGCAAGTCTGGTCTGATTTTGAAGCTGCTGTAAAATGGTCATGTTTTAAATGGCATGTTCATGGATACATAGCATATTGTCAATACTTTTCAGCTTAACTGTGGAATCTTAATAAATGGAGATAGGGGTGTCTTGGGATGTTAACATGGAATTTTAAGGCATTTACATATGTAATTTAACATTGGACTAACCCGAATGCAAGAGAGGTTTTCTACTATACCCGAAAAGGGCTACACATGCACCGACTCACCGAGCCTTGTTAGTGCTAGTTTGGGTTGAAAAATTCTTATCTACGAGTATAAGTTGTTATTTGTCTACTTTCATATCGGATTTGGCCATTGTCGTCTATTAGCTCAAAAGGTAGAGCAATGTGTTATTGCACATGGTGTGGGTTCGAGCCCCACATAGACGAACATATATAAAGCACTAGTTACACTTTGTAGTAACATTAGTTGTTCTATGTGGTAACAATAATTATCGAACAAAGTGATGCTAGCTAAGAATAACACTAGTTATTTGATAATGTAACATTGTTTCGTATATATAATAACACTGTTTATTTGATAAAGTAACACTTATGTTACATATATTGATAATAGAAGCTCATGTAGGAATTGAACCTACATCCTTTGTGCAATTGCACAAATGCTCTACCAATTGAGCTAATGAGCTAGTTTAGTAGAAACTGAATATTGCACCAACACACTACAGTTGATGTAATGGCCACAATATAAGTTTATAAGTCACCACTTCACCTGAGTATTCGAGTCATATGTTTCTCATGTTATTCCAAAGAGCATGTAGTGTTATTCCAAAGAACTTGTCATGTTATCACATAGAGTAACCGTGTTATTCTATTAACTTGTTACGTTATTCCATAGAGCCAAATAATATTCTGTGACACAAAAGTAAAGTCTGAGATTCACCTAATAAAGAAATGAGCAAAATAGGTTATTTTAACCAATTATGATGATCAAGTTTCACAAAACAAGCCTTAAGATTCACTGAATAAGATATGAGATTCACAAAATAAGATCTGAGATATTAACCACTTATGATGACCACTTATGATGACCAAGTTTCACAAAATAAGCTCTAAGATTCATTGAACGAGGTCTGAGATTCACAAAACAAAGTCTGAGATTCACCTAATAAAGAAAAGAGCAAAATAGGTTATTTTAGCCACTTATGATGATCAAGTTTTACAAAACAAGCCTTAAGATTCACTGAATAAGGTATGAGATTCACAAAATAAGGTTTGAGATTCACCAAACAAAGAAAAGAGCAAAAAACGTGATTTTAACCACTTATGATGACCAAGTTTCACAAAACAAGTTCTAAGATTCATCGAACAAGGTCCGAGATTCACAAAACAAAGTCCGAGATTCACCTAATAAAGAAAAGAGCAAAATAGGTGATTTTAACCACTTATGATGATCAAGTTTCACAAAACAAGCCTTAAGATTCACTAAATAAGGTATGAGATTCACAAAATAAGGACTGAGATTCACAAAATAAGGCAAAGAACAAAATAGGTGATTCCTAACACCTATAATGACCAAGTTTTAGAAAATTATCTTACAGGTTCACAAAACAAGCTATAAGATTCACAACATAAGGACCGAGATTCACAAAATCAGGAGAAGAGCAAAACAGGTTATCTCTTATCACTTATAACAAAATTTAAGAATATTAGCTTCTAAGTTCACAAATTAAGCTCTAAGATTAACAGAATAAGGTCTGACATTCACATAATAAGGTTTGAGATTAACAGAATAAGGTCTGAGATTCACAAAACGAGGTCTGAGATTCACCAAATAAGGAAAAGGGCAAAATAGGCGACTTTAACCACTTATGATGAGCAAGTTTCACAAAACAAGCCTTACGATTCACAGAACAAGGTCTGAGATTCACAAAACAAAAACTGAGATTCACAAAATAAGGCAAATAGCAAAATAGGTGATTCCTAACACTTATGGTGACCAAGTTTTAGAAAATGATCTTACAGGTTCACAAAACAAGCTCTAGGATTCACAACACAAGAATTGAGATTCACAAAAATAAGGTAAAGAGCAAAATAGGTGATTCCTAACACTTATGGTGACCAAGTTCTAGAAAATTATCTTACAAGTTCACAAAACAAGCTTTAGGATTCACAACACAAGGACTGAGATTCACAAAATAAGGCAAAGAACAAAATAGGTGATCTATTAAATGTTTCTCCCTAATCCACATAAAGGAGGCGTAATTTTGCTGTTACAGTATGAAATAGCAGTAATATTGATCTATTACAGTATGAAATAGCAGTACATGGAATCATGGGTGCCATTTTCAATTAAGTTCTCTAATCATTCCTCTTCAAGAATATAGAGAAAAGGGCAAAGATGGGTACACAATTCAGATAACACCACACAAAAGAACATACCGAACTACCAGCACGAAATTTCTTTTCCACAGTGTTCCCAGTCACATAATTGCGCATCTTAGTCCTCACAAAGGCGGCCCCTTTTCCTGGTTTCACATGGAGAAACTCTGCAAATTGTCCACGGGAAAAGACTAAGTTTGTTACCTTACAATCAAATTGATCGAAAAAACTCTGGAATAGATCAAACTGATTGGAAAATCGCTACAATTGATCGGAAAATCGCTGCAATCTACGAACAATTGCTTCAATTGATTTGGTTATGGAGATTGATTTGGGAAAGATGGCTGAGAGGAGTTTTGATGATGAAGAAAGAACGTTGTTTGTAATAATGTAATTGGGTCAATTTTGATCTAAACCCAGTAGCGCGCAATATATCACAGTCCACTCAACATGTATTATTTTGGTGAGACCGGCCGCCTCGCCATAATGAGGTGCCTCACCTGATCCGGCCTATATATATATATATATATATATATATATATATATATATATATATATATATATATATATATATATATATATATATATATATATATATATATATATATATGATGATCTTTGTTGTGGTTGAATTGAATCTATTGAGTTCGATGAACCCATTTGTGATTTATCTTTGTATCTTGGTATATGGTGCTGCTGATATATGCAGGTTTTTGAATGACATGAAACAAATTTAATTTTTAAAAACATTAGGAGTTCGTAATAAAAACGGTTACTAAAAAAAACCCGTTGTGAATAACTTTCGCAAATACCGCGCATAATATTCAACAACAGGTTTTAAACGAAGAACCGTTGTTAAAAGTCTTCACAATTTTGGAGGGAAAGTTACAACAACGGGTTTTAAACTAAGAACCGTTGTTACTACAAATTTCAACAACGGGTATGTATCATATACCCGTTGTTAAAAGTTTTCACAAATTTGGGGGGAAAGTTACAACAACGGTTATACATATGACAACCGTTGTTATATTATTCCCACCAAATTTTTGAAACACTTTCCACAACGGCTTACACGCAACAACAACGGCTTTTAACCGTGGTGAATACTTTCGACAACGGTTTAAGTAAATAACCTAACCGTTGTAAATACCTTTTACAACGGCCGCTTTAACAACGTCCGCTTTTTGTTTTTACAATGGTTTTTACCCGTTGTTATAGCCTTTATCTGTAGTAGTGTACTGACATTCCATTGCGTAATGACACTCAACATTTCACTCAAATTGGCAGTGAAGCATTTGTGACTGCAGAAGAGGAAGTAGCGGATGTGGTGATGTCTTGTCATGCAGACTTGTTGCTTGGGGCTGTGTCTGAGATAGATAAATCTGATAAACAAGATTCTGAGGTTGTGTTGGAGGCTGGTACTGTTGTTGGTGAGGCTATCCGAGAGGACAATGGCGTTGCTGGGTTGAATGTTCCTAATATCGGTACAAGTTATTTGCTGCACTCTGCTGCACATGAGGAGCTACTGGTGTCTGTTGTGCCTCAGAATTTCGGATGCACCTATAATTGTGGTCCTGTGGATCCTCAGCTAGTTGTCCTGTCAAAATCAATGATAACGATGAGACATGTTTTCAACCCAATGCTATCCAAGCGGAAAGAGGTTGCAGACTATTGCTTCTTGTATGATCATAATATATCGCAAGGGTAAGAGCTCGTTTGTAAAATTTTCTGCTTTCTGTTTAATATATTATACTGCTTTTTGTTCTTCAAAAATATATTTATGTGACTCTTATTTTTCCTGTTTATTCGGTTTTGAAGGGAGAATCTTGTCACTTGGGGTGTGAACAATTACCTGAATCGAGAGGATATGGAATTGATGGTTTCAGATACAATGATAATGCTTGGTGTTGTGGACTGGTGGTCCCTCTTTCTTAATGATACTTGTATAAGAGGAAGTCCAAGTCGACTTTTCTTTGGGATGGGTGCAACGGTTAGTTATTCTATCTTATCGTTTCTTTTACTTTATTTTTCATTTTTGCATCACGTTTCAACTCTTTTCTCCACTTTTTGTTTAGTATCCATTGGGGCGAATTTGTACACCGTCGAAAGATGAGAAGGCTTCCAGGAGTGATTTATGTGCGGAAGTCATATTGTCATTTACTGTGTTTGTCAATAACAACAAGAGAGAGTGTGATCTTAATTCTGATATGGTATGTTTTCTGTACTTGTGTGTATTCTACTACTATTCTCTTTGTTAGTCTACTATTACTGTTTGTTATTCTCTTTGTGTGTTTCGCTTTTTAAAAAAACCACATAATTAGTAACAATTTTTTTGGCCAAATATTTTCCCAGATTTTCATCCCAATTCTTTTGTATGAGCACTTCAGCTGGTTGTGCATCAACTTTATTGCGAAGAGGGTTGAATATCTTGATAATGTATTTCAAGAGGCGATGTTTGTTGATGATCAACAGGCGTGTGTACGTTTGGTGTATTGTCAAACTGCTGTAAGTCATTTATTCTGCCTAATTTTCTCTTGGTGTTTAGCCTAGTTTGTTTAAGTATTGTTAGTAATTATGTTTTCTTTTTCCTTGCTTTTTTGAAGGTGAGCTTGATGTCTGATTTTCTGGTCAACAAAGGAGTTGCCCGAGGCGGGGAGGTTAAAGATTATAAAATTGTCAACGTCCCTTTTACCTGGAAAACCGCTGTGATTGAAAATTTGGACTGCGGTGTATATACGATGTTGCACATGCTCTTTTACCGTGGAACTGTTTTTGATTGTGACTTGGGTAATTCTGATTCTAGAGCGCTTTACCGCGCTGAGATCGTTGCCTTGTTGGTGTTGTCTGATATGAACGAGTCCAAGGAAGATGTGTTGAAAACTTTGGAGGAGTTGAACAAGACGAGAAAGGAAACCCTGAGTGTGCTTGAAGAGAAACGGCGTATTGAGGATGCGGAAGCGGGGGTTTCTCAAAGCGGTAAGAAACGTCGTGGTTCTGGCAGGGTGAAAACTGTTGGTAAGAAGGTTAAGACGGCGCAGCCTGTTGTCGAGCCCGTCGCTTCTCCTACTGTCATTGATAGCACTGAATTCTCTACAAATACCCCTACTGCCAGCCGTCAAGTGGGAAGCAGGGGTTTGGATAGCACCGTGAGACCAAAGTCGGCTTTGGGTAGCCGTAAAAGGGGTAAGGCAGACGATGGGTTGGGTTGCTCTATGGATTGCGGGCCAGAGGACAGTAGTTTTGTTGCGGTGTCGGATTTGTTTCGGAAGAACAAAAAACTGTTCTCTAAGATGCTGAAGGTGCGGAAAAAAGTGGTGGACTTTGTTCTTCGTGAAGACGCTCACTTGAAAGAAGAGTATGTGTCGATTTTCATTTCTTTGATTGTGGTGTTCCTGTTCAGTTAGTCTTTTTGTTTCCAACTATTATTCTGCTGTTAATCTACTGTTATTATGCTGTTATTTTGTCAAACTAGTATCAGTAGTTCCACTGTTAGGTCCCTTTGTTATTCTGCTTTTATTGAACTGTTATTTTACTGTTATACCACTATTATTCCGCTGTTAGTCCAGTGTAATTCCACTGTTAATTCCTTTTGTTATTCTGCTGTTAGTGAACAGTTATTCTACTGTCATACCACTATTATTTTGCTGTTAATTCCCACTGTTATTCTACTGTTATACCACTATTATTCCGCTGTTATTCCACTATTATTCTACTGTTATTGTTCTATTATTGAACTGTTATTCTGCTGTTTATACCGTTGTAATCCCTTTGTTCTTATCATTTGTTTTTTTTGTAAATGCAGTGAGATGTTAGTGTTGTACAACGACGACGACGGCGTGTTTTTGGACAGGGGGGATATTGTTTCCATTGTGGATGCAGCTGCTATGATGTCAACAAGAGTAGTCGATGTTTGGTCGATTCTTTTGAATTCGTTGGAGTTTGAGGAACGTTCAGAACCAAGCTCAATATTTTTCGGACTTCGTCATATGGTATTTTGTTTTTTGCTTTGCTATTTTGCGTTATTACCTACATATTTACTCACATGTACTGATATAAAGTTAACACTTGTGCACTATTTTTTGTTGTTTATGCTTTCTGTTTAGGAGGATGCTCTTTATTCACTCTTAGAGAACTTTGATTCCTCAAGCCCTCTTGACGGTCCGGGTAAGAAGCTGTTGAAATTCTGGAATGTGTTTTTTGATTCCTGCAATGGAAGATGTCGTCTGAACTCGGACCTTGTGTTTGTGCCGATTCTGTACAATGATCACTACTCTTGTTTCTGCATCAATTTTATGAATGAATCGATTGATATTTTGGACAACATGACTCACGATGCCAACCAATTAGCGGATTACAGAAGATTGGCCAAGATTGTGGCAAACTATATGTATGTATTTATGGAGGGTCATAATGTTATGAAGTCTCAAGATTGCCGCAATTTCGAAATCGTTGATGTTCCTTTTAAATGTAAAAAGAAGGAACTGTTGAATTCCGAGTTTGGGTGTTTCTTGCTGTACACGATGGCCGAATATGGTGGAAGCGTGTTTGAGTCCAATCTTCACAGCAAGATTGCTCGTCGAAGCTTCTGTGTTGAAATGTCGGCTTCCCTGATCTTGGCGGATATTAATATTTATAGGCAAGTAGTTCTTGATAAAGTGATGGCTTGTGAGAATCAAAGGCCGAAGACGTTGGGTTTGGCGTCAGCAAGGAACAAGTTGAAAGAAGTGAAACCCCAATCATCTGATGGTAATGAAGAGTCAGACATCGTCGTGAATGCAGTACCTTTGACTGTTGTGTATCCAGGAAAGTCAGACTAAGTTAGTGTAAATTGTTTGTTAAACAATTAGTGTCTTTGTTATTGCAATCGTTATTCGTATAATAACTAGTATATTGTCTTTGTTATTCCCCTATTATTCTAGTGTTATTCCAAAGTGTGTACTCTAATTTAATTGAGTTTTCATATTACTTGTACTTTTTTCAAACACCAACCATTTTTACTCTAATCCCATCGTTATTCTCTGTTATTGCAAAGTATTATTCAAAGATAATGAGCAGTTGTTGTCTTTGTTATTGCACAATTAGTCTGATTATTTTAGTCTAATTAAGCTTTCTTATTACCTTTGTTTTCTACAAACACTATCCATTTTTATTCAAGTGTAAATTTAGTCAAGTGTAAAAGCTGTGGTTTAGATCGCTTTTATTCCATCGTTATTCTACCATTATTCTCATTGTTATTACAAGATTACTCCGCATAATAAGCGACTTCTCTCTGCTGTTATTGTAGTATTAGTCTACACTTATTCTGTTGTTATTTTACTAGTTTAATTAAGGTTTACAAACACTATCCAATTTCTACGAAGAATATGCATTTTCTATTCAACTGTCAATGACGGTTTTTTCTCAACTGTGATTCTATTCTTATTGCACCGTTATTAACATTGTTAGTGCACTATTATTCCGCATAACAAGTAGTTTATTCTAACTGTTATTGCAGATTATTCCACAAAAGGACTAGTTTATTCTCATTGTTATTCCACCGTTAGTCCAACATTATTTTGTTAAAACTATTCATTTTTATTCAAGTGTAAATTTAGTCAAGTGTAAAAGCAAAGTGGTTTAGACCGCTTTTTATTCCATCGTTATTCTACCATTATTCTCTGCATTGTTATTGCAGTATTTATTCTGCATAATTAGCAGTTATTATGCTGTTATTGCACTATTATTCTGGCAAAGACTTCTGTTATTCCAACATTACTTAAACATAGTAGTAAATAGTACTTAAAGATAGTATTTACATAATAAACATTAACGATCTAAAATATTAAAGCCATTATTTTTAAAGCAGCAGCCATGGACCATCATCGTTAGATTTTTATATCTTTATTCTATTCTCTGACGCATGCGCGCCGGTCCTTGGACAGTGCTCTCAACTTCCACCGACTCATCCTGAAAAGGGTTTTTGTATGCTTCCATAAGTTCCATGGCTTTCAGAACTGGTGTCCAATCGCCAGAGATTGAAATATCGACTTCAGTGTAATACTTCTTAAAAGCATTCACCCCAGAATGAATTGATTGTCCATGTTTCCGCTTCGTGTAGTTCCAATTTTTCTTTTCCTTCAACTGTCTACGCATACGTTCATTTTGAAGTTCAGCAACCTTCAACTGTGCCGTAACATTGTCGACCTCTCTTATTAAGGCCTCTTCACGGTTTTCTGCTGCCTCTAAATTTCTCCTTGTGTCGATCAACTCTATCGCGAGGAACTCTATCGTCCGTTTCGCTTCCTCGATTTTCTCCCTTGTCGGGGACCTTCGGTTATCATCAGTTACGTCACTCATCCTGCAGCATTGGAAGTATGAAACTTTTTGCATTATAAAAAGATGTTTAAAATATTTCAACCAAATTAAAAGCAAACCAAAGCAGAAGAAAGAGAATTACCTTTTCTGCAGCATCAAGTATAGTGTAGACAGATAAGAAAAATAAACATCAAAGAAAAATAAAGAATATAAAGATAAGAAATTACCTTTTTGCAGAGGAGATAAAGTTTTTTTTTGGAATTGACTTTTTCAGTGTGTGTGTTTGTTTTTTTTTACTCGAAATAGCAGTATTTATAGGGGTTTGGGGAATAGAAACAGTTTTTCTGTAATAAAGTATAGAAAGATAAGAAATTACCTGTCTACCAAAAAAAAAGATAAGAAATTACCTTTTGCAGAGGAGATGCAGAGTTTTTTCTGGAATACAAACAGTTTTTCTGTACTTATTCAGTGTGTGTGTGTGTGTTTTTTTTTAACACGCAATAGCAGTATTTATAGGGGCTTGGGGAATACAAACAGTTTTCCTATAATTATATTAGATTAGGTTAGGTAACTGTTTTTAATAAAAACTGAAAAGTGGAACTGCTTTTTATAAATATCACGAATCTGTTATTAGTCAACTATTATTGTAGTGTGTAAATGCAGTTTTATTTTGTGGGTGGTTTGTGAAAAAACAGTCAGATAATATTAACAAAAAAAATTAAAGTAACTAGTATTAATTCTCATATAATGTAGGTCTCACTTTATTATCTAGAAGAAACATTTTAGGTTAAAATGTAATTCAAACAATGACAAATAGTAAAAGTCTTTGACATTTTTAGGCGAGGTCTTCATCGTAGCCGCTGTCTTTTGCGTCTCTTTTGTCTTTGTTAGTTCATGCATCTGATTCATATTCCTGCAATGTTTGCTTAGTATTTAGCAGCTACATTAATAGCAGAATAGCAGTAGAATAACATTAATAGCAGTAGAATAACAATTAGAGCAAATTTAGCAGCTACTCTGCTGTTATTGAAGACACTATCCATTTCCACGAAAAATATCCATTTTCTATTCAAAAATAACAACACATTAATAGCAGAATAGCAGTAGAATAACAGAACAACAGTAGAATAGCAGAGTAACACCGGAATAATAGGGGAATAACAATAGAATAAGAGGATAACATTAGAATAATAGGAGAGTAATAGTTCAGATTCATACCTCTTCAGTTTCTGATTCTTCTTCATCTTCGTCATCAGAAGGGGGACTTTCAGCAAATGGAAGATTACAAGTTCTACTGTTGTGGTTCACCCACTTTTTGCAGTTACCGCATCTTCGCTTCCTCTTTTGTGGCTTGCTCTTGGCCTTTTCTTTCGACGACCTTAATCTTTTACCACTGTCCTTATTCTTGGCCTTGTTTGGCGGTCGAAGGTCAATATCATTTGAAGTTGTGATGCCAAGACGAGCCTCGATTTCCTGGTTTTAGTTTTCGGTTCAATTGGTCCTCTGATGTTCTCCCTGAATTGTGTCAGGGTTTTCTGCAGTTGCTTCATGATGCGTGTCTTTTATATGATGTTTTACACCTCATTTTACACGCATTTCAGAGCTCATGTATGTAGTTTATGCTACTATTCTCCCTATTTTCGTCTACTTTCGTGTTTTTGTACATTATTGCAAAAATGTGAAGAATCCAGCGGAAATCGAGCTAAATCCGTCCCTGAGTACCTTGCATTGCATTTGATGTGAAGTATTTACTCAAGGAACGAGCTTGGTGCGCATTTCGAGGCCTGAAAGACAGTTTTATGAAGAATTAGAAGAAACCACCAGTTAAAGTAGTCGATCGACTGGCCTCTGTAGTCGATCGACCAGAGCACGACATACAGGAGCTTCTGTTCAGCACAGTCCAGTCGATCGACCGGTCACAGTGGTCGATCGACCAAGCCGTTATTCTGACGTGAATTAATAGAACGAGGATTAGGAAGCCCATTGTGTTTTTAGGTTTTGAGAATAAAGTTACGTGATATTTCTATATAATGTAACCTGCTCATTGAGATAATCATCCAGTTTTTATCATCTAGTTCTTTAGATATAATTCAATCATTAGTTTAGTTAAATCTTTCGTAAATAAAGTTTTTGTTTTGCATTCGGTCTTGATCTTTCCTTTACAATTCCTCTATACGGTATTCTTCTGCCCCATTATTCAATTTTATTACTTTCATTCGTAGTATAGAATTGCTAGGTTAGATCTCCCGAAGCCAAATTATTGTTTTATGCTAATTGTTCATTTAATTAGTTTAAGTATGAATTCGAATGTTTTAATTGTTAAGTTTATTGTTGTTATTATTTCCAGTATGAGTAGCTAAATACCTTGTGTTAGGATGTAGGGAATCTGTAGAAGTAGGCGGCATTAGAATAGTAGACCAGAAATCGCGCCATGGTCGATCGACTGGGTTCCCTGGTCGATCGACTGGCCTCGTGAGTTTTACCTTCGTTTTAATTAATTTAATTGCTATGTTTGACGAATCGAGTGCACGCGACTAGTTGAATGTTTAGGAATTGACCGACCCAATAAAGATCGAAAGATAGGGAAGGGAGATAGCCTACCTAATTAAGACAACTAAATTAATAAGATCGAGAGATGAGTTAATTTAGCCTTTTTAGTCACTTTTCAGAACAAAAGTTAGTATTAGTGATATTAGGGACCTGTAGCGAGATCGAAAGATGCTACCTGTAAGAATGGACCGAAAGGACTTCTTATTTTCCTGTCTCACGTGTTTGTTTTAGACCTACCTAGTACATTGCCGCCGAAACTATAGTGAACCGACCATCTTAGCACCCCTTTTAGTATTTGTTTTCATCCGTTTATTTAGTTTATTTTTCTTTTACTGCCTTTAGCTATAGAACAAATCAAATCAAACCCCCACACACCGTTACTTTAAGACTTAAATAAACAACTATTAATTGCATCGCCTCCCTGTGGTTCGACCCTGACTGCCACTAGCTATAGTAGTAGTTTGGATTATAAATTTTATTTTTGGTGCACACAACGACAGGCATCAAATTTTGGCGCCGTTGCCGGGGAGGCAATTGTTTAAAATTATTAGCTGTTTTATTTTTAGTCTTTATATTAGTTTAAGGGACATCTGTTCCTTAAACTATTATCATATTCTACTTGTAGTTTCTTTTTATGCGCAGGTCATAGGGTGGTGAATTACTGCCGTTCAATCCTGAGATTGAGAAGACTTTACGTGAGTTGAGACGATCATCTAGAGTATTGCCGATAGAGGAAGAGCTGAGTACTCTGTCTAGTTACTACGAGTGACACGTCTGTCGCGTACCTGTCAAAAATACCAACTGGCTCTAACTAATATAGCTAGGGAAGTCGGGTCGAATCCACAGAGAGATAGGAAATTGTAGCTTAATCTAAGTTCGTCAAGGTAACCAAATGGGGGGTTTTTAAATGTGATATTCTAAACTAATAAGAAAAGGGAAGAGGAAATTAAAAGGAAGGAATCAAGCAGATAAGGAGAAACAGCTAAGACAGACGGTTCACCATAATCATTTAGTCAAGTAATCTAGGTCTCAGGCCAATGCAAATACGGTCTAAGGGGTAACGAACGTCACCTTTCGGTCCTTAATTCACTCTAGAGCGTAAATAGCTTAACTTTCGCCCTCACTACAATACCCTATTGTTCGCTACTAGTCTCGCCTTTTCCAACCTTTCGGTCCAGGTCAAGGATCACTAAGAATTAAAGGTCTAATTGTGTCGACTCAATTAGACGGATACAGTTAATTGTAGCAATTAACCAACAAAGACTATACCAGCATTAACCCAATAAATCGATTACTATTTCCTCATGATTATGGATCCCCTATAGTCTTAGCTTAAGGGAATTAGCTACTCATTACCATTGAATTAACATTAACAACAAATAGATAATTAAAACTTGACATGATGATAAAACTAATAAGGATGCAAGTAAAGCAATTATGATAACAATTAAAAGAGGGAAAGAATTAAAGTAATAAATAAGATTAAGAATAAAAATAGAACGATAATACCAATCGCAAAATCCAAATCCGAGTAGCAAGGTGTAAAGGAAGCACAAAATCCAAAGAACAGTAGCAAGGAATACAGTGAAGTGAAGGAACAAAGGGAGAGAGCCCCTAACGTAGTCCCCCTGCTTTGTCTTATACGAAAAATCCATCCTAAAACCTAATATATGGACTAATTACAAAAGCCCATAAAATGATCAGGCGGAAATTAACTAAGGCAGGAAAAACCACTCGATCGAGTAGAAATAAACTACTCGATCGAGTAAAACCAACACCAAACCACTCGATCGAGCGAGCGAATAAACCGCTCGATCGAGCACCTCATGCAAAATCTCCTCGATTGACTCCTTAAACTGCTCGATCGATCAGTCTTGAGTATATAAAGCATTCGATCGAGTAGAAAACTACTCGATCGAGCTATATAAGCACGCTAGACTTTGAAACGCCTTCCGAAACCAGCTCACGCGTCTTCTAAATGTTAGATTTCCAAGCTCCAGCTCCTCATCCTCCATAAATGCATGCAAATGGGACAGATTAAGGCTCAGTTTAGCTCCTCTTTGGTCAATTCCTGCAAATTACATAAAACGAATCAAAGTAGGATGTTCGGAGGCATTTGTAGCTAGATGCTACATAAAAAGTGCAGAAATGCGTGTAAAAATGAGGTAAAAACCTTATATAAAAGACACACATCAAATCTCCCCAAACCAAACCTTTGCTTGTCCCCAAGCAAATATGAATGCAACTAAGAATAAACAATGGACCAGGACCAACGCATCAGCTACAAATCATCCACTAGAACCAATTTAATGCGACAAAATGACAAAATGACAAATGAGAAGTGCAAACGAGTTAAATCAATGTTTCAAACTTACTGAACCGTCGACCTTGCAAGACTCAAAAGATATCGGACTCTCACGGGCCGCTCGTCACTCAAAATTAGGCACAAGGTAAGTATATATGTGAAAGATAGAAAGAAGTAGAGACACTCACCTAACTCGATCTATAAGAACATGCATGCAGTTAACATGAATAAAGTCTCTACAACCGTACATATGAATTCCAACCATACTAATGACCAAGACACATGCCGAGGACTTACATTTGGGTAAGTGAGGTAATGGGTAAGAAGGGGCTAAGATGAATTTGGATATGTGGAGTTAATAGCCAGGCTAGCAACAACGGATCCAAAATTAAACTGCATCCCAACTTCGTACTCAATATAACAAGATGAAACGGTGCAAACTATGCACTAAACTCACTAAACACCAATACTTGTCAACTCCCCATAAAGTATAGATAGAACATGGGAGTGAAAATCATTATCCAATTCTCATTTTTTTCTCATATATGATTTTCCTTTCTTTTTCTTCTTTTCTTTTTCTTTTCGCTTTTTTTCATTCTCTTTTTTTTTTCTTTTTCGTTTCTTTTTTTTTCAACAATTCAACATTTTTTTCTTTCTTTCTTTCCCTTCAATTCTTCCACCATCTTCTGAAATCAGATAAAATAACCATATTGCAATAAAACATTCCAAGAGCTACTCGTCACTAGCTCAGCTAGGGTAGGAAGTATTATAGAAAGTAGTTAATAGGACAAAAAGGCAATTTGGCTATGTGGGGCTCATGGGTAGAATGAAATAAAGGGGACTGCCTCTCCTAACATGTGTCACCATCCACAGACCGAATGCATACAGGTATTAAGAAGACTAGACTCATGCTTATGCAAATTGATGTTACATGCCTTAAGGAGAGTACTACTCACATCCTAAATGAAACCGGTCATGAATGTCACCAGTTTAAAAGAACTCTAACCTCAGAATGTAATGTAGCTTGCCGACATAATGAATCAAGTCTATTCGTTCAGATAAGAGAGAAACAAAAACTCGTAGATTATGCACATAATCATGCCAACTAAATGTCAAGAATATGCAAGGCTTAAGTAAGGATTCAATGTAGCGTCAGCGTTCAAACGTTCCGACTCAAATTAAACATGAAAATTTTTGAACTTTTATGATTTTTTTTCGAATTAATTAAAGCAACAATGCATGCGGAAATCAATAAACGTGAAAGCAAAAATGCAAGAAAACATGCAGACACAGATATGGATGCATACCTCCCCAAACCAAACCGTACAATGCCCTCATTGTACCAAAAATAGGGAAAGAAATGCAAACTGAAGAGAAAATGAAGAGTGGAGTCGTAAAACTTACAAAACGTCATAAAGAGGGACCTCCCCAAACCGACCATGAACATGGGAGGTCAAAGAAGGTCAAGCAGTAGCTCCATAGACGGAAAAACAGCAACTGGGAAGCATAACTGCTCGATCGAGCACTTAGAACAGCTCGATCGAGTGAACTGGCAATTGGAAGGACTCGATCGAGTGAAAAACCAATCGATCGAGTAAGCGTAAATTTGATTTTGGTCGATCGAGGACAATTATCACTCGATCGAGTGAAAACTCCCCAAAAAAGTGCTCGATCGAGCATAAAGCCACTCGATCGAGTACTGTGTCCTGCAAAACACGCATTCCAAAGCGAGAAAAACATAAGGAGTTCGTAAAACAGCGTCTAAAGTTCAACGTAAAGCTAAAGAAAATAAAATGTTCAACAAAAGTACAATAAGACAGTCCGGGCTGCCTCCCGGAGAGCGCTGGTTTAAGAGGTCCCGCACGACCTTTCTGGCATCAATTAACTGGCGCGTCAAGCTCGTCGAAGCGCAAGACTTCAACGCGATTGTCTGCTTCATTCGCCTCGTGGTAATGTTTCACATATTGGCCATTCACCTTGAATCTATGACCCTCGGAATCTTCGAGCTCCACGGATCCAAATTTGGTAACAGCTGTCACCGTATAAGGACCACTTCACCTGGACTTCAGCTTGCCAGGGAATAATCTCAATCGGGCATTAAACAGCAGCACCTTTTGCCCAACATGAAACTCACGAGGTAGGATTCTCTTGTCATGCCATCTCTTCATCTTTTCTTTGTAAATGCGCGAGCTATCATAGGCATTAAGCCTAAATTCTTCTAACTCATCTAGCTGCAAAAGACGATTCTGACCACACAACTTAAGATCATAGTTAAGCTCACGAATCGCCCACCAAGCCTTACATTCCAATTCAACAGGTAAGTGACACGATTTCCCATAAACCAGCCTATAAGGGGATGTACCAATTAGTGTCTTAAAGGCAGTTCTATAAGCCCATAATGTGTCATCTAGCTTAAGACTCCAGTCTTTCCGCGACTTAGAAACTACTTTAGACAAGATCTCTTTCAACTCGCGGTTAGAGACCTCAACCTGACCACTAGTTTGGGGATGATACCCCAAACCTCGCCGGTGTTGGACACCAACTTTAGACAGAATAGAAATGAGTTTCTTTTCCTTAAAATGCATTCCCCCATCACTAATGACGACCCTAGGGACACCAAATCGGGGGAATATGATCTTTTTAAACATCTTTATCACGGTCTTAGCATCACAATGAGGTGAGGCAATTGCCTCAACCCATTTCGACACATAGTCTACTGACCACTAAGATATACCGTTACCTTTTTGGATGGATGGGAACGGTCCTTGGAAATCAATGCCCCAGACATCGAAGACCTCAACCTCTAAGATGCCGTTTTGTGGCATCTCATGTCTCTTTGAAATGTTCCCTGATCGTTGACAAACATCACAAGCTGAAACAAAAGACCTAGCGTCAGCAAACAAAGAAGGCCAGTAAAAACCAGACTGAAGTACCTTAGCCACGGTGCGCGATGGACCGTGGTGACCACCATATGAAGAGGAGTGACAGCCTTCCGGGACTATTTTGGTCTCCCACTGCGGAATAAACCGTCTGTAGAGACCGTCTGCACATTCCTTAAACAAGTAAGGATCATCCGTATATCGCTTAGCGTTATACGTAAAACGCTTCCTGGCGATGAGAAAGGTCGGGCGCGACTTGCCACTGACGACGAAGTTAGCTATATCTGCATACCAAGGTTCTTGGTTAACAATAGACGAAATAACAGCAATTAAGGTATCGTCAGGAAAAGAATCATCTATAGGTAGAGAATCTTCCCCTTCTTGTCGCATCAGTCGCGACAAGTGATCAGCTACAACGTTTTCAGCTCCTTTCTTATCCTTAATATGCAAATCAAAATCCTGAAGGAGGAGTATCCATCTCAGTAGCCGTGGTTTAGCCTCCTTCTTAGCAAGGAGATGCCTCAAAGCTGCATGGTCAGTAAAAACAGTGACTTCTGACCCAACTAAATAAGTACGAAACTTCTCTAAGGCATAAACTACGGCTAGCAGCTCTTTCTCAGTGGTAGTGTACTTTACTTGAGCCTCATCCAGAGTTTGGCTCGCATAGTAGATAGCACTCAAGGCCTTGTCTTTCCTTTGGCCTAGCACCGCTCCTAGTGCGTAGTCACTCGCATCACACATAATCTCAAACAGCAAGTCTCAGTCGGGAGGCTGTATGATTGGCGCAGAGACTAAGGCCTGCTTTAACCTGTTAAAAGCAGAAAGACAATCGTCAGTAAACACAAAAGGGGCATCCTTAAGTAGCAACTGTGTAAGTGGTTTAGCAATCTTTGAGAAGTCCTTGATAAACCGGCAGTAAAAGCCGGCATGACCAAGGAAACTCCTCATCCCCTTAACATTAACAGGGGGTGGTAATTGCTGAATCACTTCCACCTTTGCTTTATCAACTTCTATTCCCCTATCAGAAACTAAGTGCCCTAGAACAACTCCCTCATTGACCATAAAGTGGCACTTCTCCCAGTTCAGCACAAGATTAACCTCAATGCAGCGCTGCAACACTTTCTCAAGGTTAGACAGACAATTAGAAAAATCACTTCCATACACACTGAAATCGTCCATAAAAACTTCCATGATAGACTCAATATACTCTGAAAATATCCCCATCATACAGCTTTGAAAGGTGGCAGGGGCATTACACAAACCAAAAGGCATCCTGCGATAAGCAAAAACGCCTTGAGGACAAGTAAAAGTAGTCTTAGCCTCGATAAATGCGGGTGGATAGGGATCCGAAAGAACCCGAATACCCGTCTAAATAGCAGAAAAATTTATGTGAAGCTAACCTTTCTACCATTTGATCAATAAAAGGAAGGGGAAAGTGATCTTTCTTGGTGGCGGCATTGAGCTGTCTGTAATCTATGCACATCCGCCAACCAGTCACTACTCGAGTAGGTATTAATTCATTCTTCTCATTCTTGACAACAGTTGTCCCTCCTTTCTTCGGGACCACCTGTACTGGACTCACCCATCTAGAATTACCGACAGAATAAATAATACCTGCGTCCAGCAGCTTCATTACCTCAGCCATCACAACATCCTGCATCTTCGGTTCAGCCGTGGCGACCGACCTGTCTCGCAAGGTTTGTGATCTTCCTCCAGCTCTATCCTATGCATACAAATATAGGGACTAATCCCCTTGATATCGTCCGATGTGAATAGCCCATTGCTTTCTGTTTTTCTTAAGTACGACTAACAAAGAAGTCGGTGATCATCATTAAGCTTGGCACTAACAATGACTGGATATTGCTCTGTATCGTCTAAGAAAACATATTTAAGATGAGAAGGGAGAGGCTTACGTTCTGGTACCTTTACCTCAATGGAGCAAAGAGTGCTAATCATTTGTTCCACTTGCTCTCCCTCAGCTTCGGTAAGTTCGGGCTCATCTAAATCATCAACAAGCAAATCTAACACAGCGTCATCGTCGTCTGGGCTATCTGCACACTCATCAAAAAGCATAAGAGCTTCTAGTGGGTCCTTCATGAAAGAACCCGACCAGAAATCATAGATAGATTCGTCAATAATATCAACCGAATAGCAAGTATCCTCTATCATTGGGCGAGCCAAGGTACTAGGCAGGCTGAAAGTGATAGCGTCATCCCCTACTGCAAGAGTCAAACGCCCATTTCTAACATCAATAACATCCCCCATTTGTACAAAGGAATGGTCTTCCTAAGATAATTTGGGTCCGGGTGTCCTCAGCTATATCTAAAACAATGAAATCTACTGGGATAAAGAGCTTGCCTATTTTCACAGGCACGTCCTCTAAGACACGTAAGGGCTTCCTAACAGATCTATCAGCCATCTGTAGGGTAATGTTGGTCACTTTAAAATGACTCATGTTCGGTTTCCAGACGGAAGGGCATGACATCGACATCGGCACCTAAATCGCAAAGGGCCTTATCAATAACCATGTTGCCTATAATACAAGTAATAGAAAAGCTGCCTGGGTCTTTCATTTTAGGCGGACTCTTATTCAAAAGCAAATTACTAGACTCTTCCATAAATGAAATCGTCTCAAATTCACTCAAATTTCTCTTACGCGTCACAATATCTTTCATAAACTTGGCGTAAGTGGGTACCTGAGTAACAAGTTCGGCAAAAGGGAGGACGATTACCGGAGGTTCTTCACAACGTCCACAAACTTACCGTACTGTCGCTCAATCTTTGCGTCCTTCAGACGGCCTGGAAATGGTACCCTAGTGGCAACGAGTGGACCCGCAACTTTTCCTTTACCTTTATCAATGCGTGACGTCTCCACAGCAGGGGAAGATGACACGGTAGCGGCATTAGATAGTAAAATAGGATCTCCGCCACTTGAAGTACTCGATCGAGCACTTAAATCACTCGATCGACCGCTCTCTTCTTCTGTTTCACTCGATCGACCAGTTTTGTCACTCGATCGAGTGATTTCTGCAGCAGACTCATTCGATCGAGTCATAATATCACTCGATCGACCAACATCAAATTGTGCACCACTCGATCGACCAGTAATTTCACTCGATCGAGTGATAGGATGAATTGATTCACTCGATCGAGTAGAGAATTCACTCGATCGAGTATCTTGATTACACGTTGCAAGTATTTCGATTAAGAATTCATCTAGATCGTCCTCCTGGGTATCTTGACTATCAAAACCTCGTCTTCTTCATGCGTAAGGTCATTTTGAGAATTCATTGCACCGATCGGATCGCATATTGGAAGAAGCTTGGTTTGGTCTTTCGCGAGTGTTAATCGCACGACTTGTTCTTTCAATTCGATATGACCATTTTGATTGCCGTGATATACTCATCGAATAGATTTTAATTCGGCAATTTCTTCACTTGCGAGAAGGAGAGACCGGGCATGCGATGCTTGGCGTAGAAGGGGTAGAGACATTCTTTATTTCTTCATACAACTGAGAAAAAGGAACTCCTTGCTTATAATTTCGATAAGCAAGGGCACGCTCTACACTTGCCATGTATTCAATAGGACCATGCCCTTCCTCGCCACATCTACCACATGACTCTATATGCTCAGTAATCGTAGGCATCCTGGCAAATAGACTTACAAAGCAACGAACAATCTGCAAGACTAATCAAAACTTTGCAAAAAAAATGAGACCAGCCTCAAGGAATAAATTCCTTAAGACAAGGGACAAACTTAACTAAAGCAACAAAATTACGCCACCTCCCCGGCAACGGCGCCAAAATTTGACACGTCTGTCGCGTACCTGTCAAAAATACCAACTAGCTCTAACTAATATAGCTAGGGAAGTCGGGTCGAATCCACAGAGAGGTAGGAAATTGTAGCTTAATCTAAGTTCGTCAAGGTAACCAAATGGGGGGTTTTTTAATGTGATATTCTAAACTAATAAGAAAAGGGAAGAGGAAATTAAAAGGAAGGAATCAAGCAGATAAGGAGAAACAGCTAAGACAGACGGTTCACCATAATCATTTAGTCAAGTAATCTAGGTCTCAGGCCAATGCAAATACGGTCTAAGGGGTAACGAACGTCACCTTTCGGTCCTTAATTCACTCTAGAGCGTAAATAGCTTAACTTTCGCCCTCACTACAATACCCTATTGTTCGCTACTAGTCTCGCCTTTTCCAACCTTTCGGTCCAGGTCAAGGATCACTAAGAATTAAAGGTCTAATTGTGTCGACTCAATTAGACGGATACAGTTAATTGTAGCAATTAACCAACAAAGACTATACCAGCATTAACCCAATAAATCGATTACTATTTCCTCATGATTATGGATCCCCTATAGTCTTAGCTTAAGGGAATTAGCTACTCATTACCATTGAATTAACATTAACAACAAATAGATAATTAAAACTTGACATGATGATAAAACTAATAAGGATGCAAGTAAAGCAATTATGATAACAATTAAAAGAGGGAAAGAATTAAAGTAATAAATAAGATTAAGAATAAAAATAGAACGATAATACCAATCGCAAAATCCAAATCCGAGTAGCAAGGTGTAAAGGAAGCACAAAATCCAAAGAACAGTAGCAAGGAATACAGTGAAGTGAAGGAACAAAGGGAGAGAGCCCCTAACGTAGTTCCCCTGCTCTGTCTTATACGAAAAATCCATCCTAAAACCTAATCTATGGACTAGTTACAAAAGCCCATAAAATGATCAGGCGGAAATTAACTAAGGCAGGAAAAACCACTCGATCGAGTAGAAATAAACTACTCGATCGAGTAAAACCAACACCAAACCACTCGATCGAGCAGTAATAAACCGCTCGATCGAGCACCTCATGCAAAATCTCCTCGATTGACTCCTTAAACTGCTCGATCGATCAGTCTTGAGTATATAAAGCATTCGATCGAGTAGAAAACTACTCGATCGAGCTATATAAGCACGCTAGACTTTGAAACGCCTTCCGAAACCAGCTCACGCGTCTTCCAAATGTTAGATTTCCAAGCTCCAGCTCCTCATCCTCCATAAATGCATGCAAATGGGACGGATTAAGGCTCAGTTTAGCTCCTCTTTGGTCAATTCCTGCAAATTACATAAAACGAATCAAAGTAGGATGTTCGGAGGCATTTGTAGCTAGATGCTACATAAAAAGTGCAGAAATGCGTGTAAAAATGAGGTAAAAACCTTATATAAAAGACACACATCAAATCTCCCCAAACCAAACCTTTGCTTGTCCCCAAGCAAATATGAATGCAACTAAGAATAAACAATGGACCAGGACCAACGCATCAGCTACAAATCATCCACTAGAACCAATTTAATGCGACAAAATGACAAAATGACAAATGAGAAGTGCAAACGAGTTAAATCAATGTTTCAAACTTACTGAACCGTCGACCTTGCAAGACTCAAAAGATATCGGACTCTCACGGGCCGCTCGTCACTCAAAATTAGGCACAAGGTAAGTATATATGTGAAAGATAGAAAGAAGTAGAGACACTCACCTAACTCGATCTATAAGAACATGCATGCAGTTAACATGAATAAAGTCTCTACAACCGTACATATGAATTCCAACCATACTAATGACCAAGACACATGCCGAGGACTTACATTTGGGTAAGTGAGGTAATGGGTAAGAAGGGGCTAAGATGAATTTGGATATGTGGAGTTAATAGCCAGGCTAGCAACAACGGATCCAAAATTAAACTGCATCCCAACTTCGTACTCAATATAACAAGATGAAACGGTGCAAACTATGCACTAAACTCACTAAACACCAATACTTGTCAACTCCCCATAAAGTATAGATAGAACATGGGAGTGAAAATCATTATCCAATTCTCATTTTTTTCTCATATATGATTTTCCTTTCTTTTTCTTCTTTTCTTTTTCTTTTCGCTTTTTTTCATTCTCTTTTTTTTTTCTTTTTCGTTTCTTTTTTTTTTCAACAATTCAACATTTTTTTCTTTCTTTCTTTCCCTTCAATTCTTCCACCATCTTCTCGAAATCGATAAAATAACCATATTGCAATAAAACATTCCAAGAGCTACTCGTCACTAGCTCAGCTAGGGTAGGAAGTATTATAGAAAGTAGTTAATAGGACAAAAAGGCAATTTGGCTATGTGGGGCTCATGGGTAGAATGAAATAAAGGGGACTGCCTCTCCTAACATGTGTCACCATCCACAGACCGAATGCATACAGGTATTAAGAAGACTAGACTCATGCTTATGCAAATTGATGTTACATGCCTTAAGGAGAGTACTACTCACATCCTAAATGAAACCGGTCATGAATGTCACCAGTTTAAAAGAACTCTAACCTCAGAATGTAATGTAGCTTGCCGACATAATGAATCAAGTCTATTCGTTCAGATAAGAGAGAAACAAAAACTCGTAGATTATGCACATAATCATGCCAACTAAATGTCAAGAATATGCAAGGCTTAAGTAAGGATTCAATGTAGCGTCAGCGTTCAAACGTTCCGACTCAAATTAAACATGAAAATTTTTGAACTTTTATGATTTTTTTTCGAATTAATTAAAGCAACAATGCATGCGGAAATCAATAAACGTGAAAGCAAAAATGCAAGAAAACATGCGAGACACGAGATATGGATGCATACCTCCCCAAACCAAACCGTACAATGCCCTCATTGTACCAAAAATAGGGAAAGAAATGCAAACTGAAGAGAAAATGAAGAGTGGAGTCGTAAAACTTACAAAACGTCATAAAGAGGGACCTCCCCAAACCGACCATGAACATGGGAGGTCAAAGAAGGTCAGCAAAGAGCTCCATAGACGGGAAAAAACAAAGAATCGGGAAGCATAATCGCTCGATCGAGCACTTAGAAACATTTCGATCGAGTGAACTGGCAATTGGAAGGACTCGATCGAGTGAAAAACCAATCGATCGAGTAAGCGTAAATTTGATTTTGGTCGATCGAGGACAATTATCACTCGATCGAGTGAAAACTCCCCAAAAAAGTGCTCGATCGAGCATAAAGCCACTCGATCGAGTACTGTGTCCTGCAAAACACGCATTCCAAAGCGAGAAAAACATAAGGAGTTCGTAAAACAGCGTCTAAAGTTCAACGTAAAGCTAAAGAAAATAAAATGTTCAACAAAAGTACAATAAGACAGTCCGGGCTGCCTCCCGGAGAGCGCTGGTTTAAGAGGTCCCGCACGACCTTTCGGCATCAATTAATCGGCGCGCGTCAAGCTCGTCGAAGCGCAAGACTTCAACGCGATTGTCTGCTTCATTCGCCTCGTGGTAATGTTTCACATATTGGCCATTCACCTTGAATCTATGACCCTCGGAATCTTCGAGCTCCACGGATCCAAATTTGGTAACAGCTGTCACCGTATAAGGACCACTTCACCTGGACTTCAGCTTGCCAGGGAATAATCTCAATCGGGCATTAAACAGCAGCACCTTTTGCCCAACATGAAACTCACGAGGTAGGATTCTCTTGTCATGCCATCTCTTCATCTTTTCTTTGTAAATGCGCGAGCTATCATAGGCATTAAGCCTAAATTCTTCTAACTCATCTAGCTGCAAAAGACGATTCTGACCACACAACTTAAGATCATAGTTAAGCTCACGAATCGCCCACCAAGCCTTACATTCCAATTCAACAGGTAAGTGACACGATTTCCCATAAACCAGCCTATAAGGGGATGCACCAATTAGTGTCTTAAAGGCAGTTCTATAAGCCCATAATGTGTCATCTAGCTTAAGACTCCAGTCTTTCCGCGACTTAGAAACTACTTTAGACAAGATCTCTTTCAACTCGCGGTTAGAGACCTCAACCTGACCACTAGTTTGGGGATGATACCCCAAACCTCGCCGGTGTTGGACACCAACTTTAGACAGAATAGAAATGAGTTTCTTTTCCTTAAAATGCATTCCCCCATCACTAATGACGACCCTAGGGACACCAAATCGGGGGAATATGATCTTTTTAAACATCTTTATCACGGTCTTAGCATCACAATGAGGTGAGGCAATTGCCTCAACCCATTTCGACACATAGTCTACAGCCACTAAGATATACCTGTTACCTTTACTGGATGGGAACGGTCCTTGGAAATCAATGCCCCAGACATCGAAGACCTCAACCTCTAAGATGCCGTTTTGTGGCATCTCATGTCTCTTTGAAATGTTCCCTGATCGTTGGCAAACATCACAAGCTGAAACAAAAGACCTAGCGTCAGCAAACAAAGAAGGCCGAAAAACCAGGATCTGAAGTACCTTAGCCACGGTGCGCGATGGACCGTGGTGACCACCATATGAAGAGGAGTGACAGCCTTCCGGGACTATTTTGGTCTCCCACTGCGGAATAAACCGTCTGTAGAGACCGTCTGCACATTCCTTAAACAAGTAAGGATCATCCTGTAAATCGCTTAGCGTTATACGTAAAACGCTTCCTCTCTGGCGATGAGAAAGGTCGGGCGCGCACTTGCCACGACGACGACGAAGTTAGCTATATCTGCATACCAAGGTTCTTGGTTAACAATAGACGAAATAACAGCAATTAAGGTATCGTCAGGAAAAGAATCATCTATAGGTAGAGAATCTTCCCCTTCTTGTCGCATCAGTCGCGACAAGTGATCAGCTACAACGTTTTCAGCTCCTTTCTTATCCTTAATATGCAAATCAAAATCCGAAGGAGGAGTATCCATCTCAGTAGCCGTGGTTTAGCCTCCTTCTTAGCAAGGAGATGCCTCAAAGCTGCATGGTCGGTAAAAACGGTGACTTCGACCCAACTAAATAAGTACGAAACTTCTCTAAGGCATAAACTACGGCTAGCGGCTCTTTCTCGGTGGTAGTGTACTTTACTTGAGCCTCATCCGAGTTTGGCTCGCATAGTAGATAGCACTCAAGGCCTTGTCTTTCCTTTGGCCTAGCACCGCTCCTAGTGCGTAGTCACTCGCATCACACATAATCTCAAACAGCAAGTCTCAGTCGGGAGGCTGTATGATTGGCGCAGAGACTAAGGCCTGCTTTAACCTGTTAAAAGCAGAAAGACAATCGTCAGTAAACACAAAAGGGGCATCCTTAAGTAGCAACTGTGTAAGTGGTTTAGCAATCTTTGAGAAGTCCTTGATAAACCAAAAGAAAAGCCGGCATGACCAAGGAAACTCCTCATCCCCTTAACATTAACAGGGGGTGGTAATTGCTGAATCACTTCCACCTTTGCTTTATCAACTTCTATTCCCCTATCAGAAACTAAGTGCCCTAGAACAACTCCCTCATTGACCATAAAGTGGCACTTCTCCCGATTCAAAGACAAGATTAACCTCAATGCAACCGCAACACTTTCTCAAGGTTAGACAGACAATTAGAAAAATCACTTCCATACACACTGAAATCGTCCATAAAAACTTCCATGATAGACTCAATATACTCGGAAAATATCCCCATCATACACCTTTGAAAGGTGGCGGGGGCATTACACAAACCAAAAGGCATCCTGCGATAAGCAAAAACGCCCTGAGGACAAGTAAAAGTAGTCTTAGCCCGATCGTGCGGGTGGATAGGGATCCGAAAGAACCCGAATACCCGTCTAAATAGCAGAAAAATTTATGTGAAGCTAACCTTTCTACCATTTGATCAATAAAAGGAAGGGGAAAGTGATCTTTCTTGGTGGCGGCATTGAGCTGTCTGTAATCTATGCACATCCGCCAACCAGTCACTACTCGAGTAGGTATTAATTCATTCTTCTCATTCTTGACAACAGTTGTCCCTCCTTTCTTCGGGACCACCTGTACTGGACTCACCCATCTAGAATTACCGACAGAATAAATAATACTGCGTCCAGCAGACTTCATTACCTCGGCCATCACAACATCCTCGCATCTTCGGTTCAGCCGGCGCGACCCTGTCTCGCAAGGTTTGTGATCTTCCTCGACTCTATCCTATGCATACAAATATAGGGACTAATCCCCTTGATATCGTCCAGTGAATAGCCCATTGCTTTCTGTTTTTTCTTAAGTACTGACTAACAAAGAAGTCGGTGATCATCATTAAGCTTGGCACTAACAATGACTGGATATTGCTCTGTATCGTCTAAGAAAACATATTTAAGATGAGAAGGGAGAGGCTTACGTTCTGGTACCTTTACCTCAATGGAGCAAAGAGTGCTAATCATTTGTTCCACTTGCTCTCCCTCAGCTTCGGTAAGTTCGGGCTCATCTAAATCATCAACAAGCAAATCTAACACAGCGTCATCGTCGTCTGGGCTATCTGCACACTCATCAAAAAGCATAAGAGCTTCTAGTGGGTCCTTCATGAAAGAACCCGACCAGAAATCATAGATAGATTCGTCAATAATATCAACCGAATAGCAAGTATCCTCTATCATTGGGCGAGCCAAGGTACTAGGCAGACTGAAAGTGATAGCGTCATCCCCTACTGCAAGAGTCAAACGCCCATTTCTAACATCAATAACATCCCCAGCTGTACAAAGGAATGGTCTTCCTAAGATAATTTGGGTCCGGGTGTCCTCAGCTATATCTAAAACAATGAAATCTACTGGGATAAAGAGCTTGCCTATTTTCACAGGCACGTCCTCTAAGACACGTAAGGGCTTCCTAACAGATCTATCAGCCATCTGTAGGGTAATGTTGGTCACTTTAAAATGACTCATGTTCAGTTTCTTGCAGACGGGAAGGGGCATGACACTGACACTGGCACCTAAATCGCAAAGGGCCTTATCAATAACCATGTTGCCTATAATACAAGTAATAGAAAAGCTGCCTGGGTCTTTCATTTTAGGCGGACTCTTATTCAAAAGCAAATTACTAGACTCTTCCATAAATGAAATCGTCTCAAATTCACTCAAATTTCTCTTACGCGTCACAATATCTTTCATAAACTTGGCGTAAGTGGGTACCTGAGTAACAAGTTCGGCAAAAGGGACAGTTACCTGGAGGTTCTTCACAACGTCCACAAACTTACCGTACTGTCGCTCAATCTTTGCGTCCTTCAGACGGCCTGGAAATGGTACCCTAGTGGCAACGAGTGGACCCGCAACTTTTCCTTTACCTTTATCAATGCGTGACGTCTCCACAGCAGGGGAAGATGACACGGTAGCGGCATTAGATAGTAAAATAGGATCTCCGCCACTTGAAGTACTCGATCGAGCACTTAAATCACTCGATCGACCGCTCTCTTCTTCTGTTTCACTCGATCGACCAGTTTTGTCACTCGATCGAGTGATTTCTGCAGCAGACTCATTCGATCGAGTCATAATATCACTCGATCGACCAACATCAAATTGTGCACCACTCGATCGACCAGTAATTTCACTCGATCGAGTGATAGGATGAATTGATTCACTCGATCGAGTAGAGAATTCACTCGATCGAGTATCTTGATTACACGCTGCAAGTATTTCGATTAAGAATTCATCTAGATCGTCCTCCTGGGTATCTTCAGCTATCAAAACCTCGTCTTCTTCATGCGTAAGGTCATTTTGAGAATTCATTGCACTGACTGGATCGCATATTGGAAGAAGCTTGGTTTGGTCTTTCGCGAGTGTTAACTGCACGACTTGTTCTTTCAATTCCGATATGACCATTTCAGATTGCCGTGATATACTCATCAGAATAGATTTTAATTCGGCAATTTCTTCACTTGCAGAAGGAGAGACCGGCTGCGGTACTGGCGTAGAAGGGGTAGAGACATTCTTTATTTCTTCATACAACTGAGAAAAAGGAACTCCTTGCTTATAATTTCGATAAGCAAGGGCACGCTCTACACTTGCCATGTATTCAATAGGACCATGCCCTTCCTCGCCACATCTACCACATGACTCTATATGCTCAGTAATCGTAGGCATCCTGGCAAATAGACTTACAAAGCAACGAACAATCTGCAAGACTAATCAAAACTTTGCAAAAAAAATGAGACCAGCCTCAAGGAATAAATTCCTTAAGACAAGGGACAAACTTAACTAAAGCAACAAAATTACGCCACCTCCCCGGCAACGGCGCCAAAATTTGACACGTCTGTCGCGTACCTGTCAAAAATACCAACTAGCTCTAACTAATATAGCTAGGGAAGTCGGGTCGAATCCACAGAGAGGTAGGAAATTGTAGCTTAATCTAAGTTCGTCAAGGTAACCAAATGGGGGGTTTTTTAATGTGATATTCTAAACTAATAAGAAAAGGGAAGAGGAAATTAAAAGGAAGGAATCAAGCAGATAAGGAGAAACAGCTAAGACAGACGGTTCACCATAATCATTTAGTCAAGTAATCTAGGTCTCAGGCCAATGCAAATACGGTCTAAGGGGTAACGAACGTCACCTTTCGGTCCTTAATTCACCCTAGAGCGTAAATAGCTTAACTTTCGCCCTCACTATAATACCCTATTGTTCGCTACTAGTCTCGCCTTTTCCAACCTTTCGGTCCAGGTCAAGGATCACTAAGAATTAAAGGTCTAATTGTGTCGACTCAATTAGACGGATACAGTTAATTGTAGCAATTAACAAACAAAGACTATACCAGCATTAACCCAATAAATCGATTACTATTTCCTCATGATTATTGAACCCCTATAGTCTTAGCTTAAGGGAATTAGCTACTCATTACCATTGAATTAACATTAACAACAAATAGATAATTAAAACTTGACATGATGATAAAACTAATAAGGATGCAAGTAAAGCAATTATGATAACAATTAAAAGAGGGAAAGAATTAAAGTAATAAATAAGATTAAGAATAAAAATAGAACGATAATACCAATCGCAAAATCCAAATCCGAGTAGCAAGGTGTAAAGGAAGCACAAAATCCAAAGAACAGTAGCAAGGAATACAGTGAAGTGAACGAACAAAGGGAGAGAGCCCCTAACGTAGTTCCCCTGCTCTGTCTTATACGAAAAATCCATCCTAAAACCTAATCTATGGACTAGTTACAAAAGCCCATAAAATGATCAGGCGGAAATTAACTAAGGCAGGAAAAACCACTCGATCGAGTAGAAATAAACTACTCGATCGAGTAAAACCAACACCAAACCACTCGATCGAGCAGTAATAAACCGCTCGATCGAGCACCTCATGCAAAATCTCCTCGATTTACTCCTTAAACTGCTCGATCGATCAGTCTTGAGTATATAAAGCATTCGATCGAGTAGAAAACTACTCGATTGAGCTATATAAGCACGCTAGACTTTGAAACGCCTTCCGAAACCATCTCACGCGTCTTCCAAATGTTAGATTTCCAAGCTCCAGCTCCTCATCCTCCATAAATGCATGCAAATGGGACGGATTAAGGCTTAGTTTAGCTCCTCTTTGGTCAATTCCTACAAATTACATAAAACGAACCAAAGTAGGATGTTCAGGGGCATTTGTAGCTAGATGCTACATAAAAAGTGCAGAAATGCGTGTAAAAATGAGGTAAAAACCTTATATAAAAGACACGCATCAACGAGAACGAGCTTTTTGAGGAGGATCCACCTTCATCACCTATTTCTACTTCCTCAGCTGAGACCGTCACATCTCCAGACATGGCTGAAGAAGCAAGTATAGCCGATCACTGAGCCGACAAAGTGAGAATCTCTATAAGGGATTCACATTACCAGGGACGGACAGAAAATTCGAGCCGAAACCGTCCTATATCAACTTGGTTGAGAGAAACCAATTTGGGGGAGCTGCAAAATGAAGATGCAGCTACGCATATGGAGACTTTCATTGATTATTGTTGTTCCATACCCCCACCAACCGGTGTGACCCAGGACCAGGTGAAGGAGACCATGTTCATATTCTCTCTTCGTGATGCTGCAAGGGAGTGGCACAGAGACCTGGATCGAGCTGCTAACGAGATCACTGATTGGAAGTCGTTGGCCCTGACATTCTACAAGAAATACTTCTCTGCCTCGAAGACAAATGCTATTAGAGCTCAGATCACGAGCTTTAAACAGGGTTCGGATGAGAATTTTCATGAGGCATGGGTCCGTTTCAAGAAGCTGGTGCGAACTATTCCGCACCATGGGTTTGAGAAGTGGAGCCTATGCAATCAATTTTATAATGGGCTTTATGACGATCGAGGGCTATCCGGATGCGGCAAAGAAATGGTAGATTCCAGGAGAATGTTGGAGAGACCAAGGGGTGGAAAATTATTGATGATTTGGCCACCCATAAAGCTGAGTATGGGAATTCCAGGGGAAATCAAAGGAGAAGTGCTGAATCCCCTTCTGTAGCTGCATTAGAGGCTCTCACGGCGAGATTTGATAAGTACGAGTTGGGAGGAGCTTCAAAAGGAGGGATCTATCATGTGAATGCTGTTTCACACGGTCCTTTCGTCTGCAAGAGATGTGGAGGAGAAGGACATGTTTCAGAAAACTGCAACATTCCCTATGAGTCTTGTGCTGCCTTTCAACATTATAGGCAGACAAACACCTATTTTGAGCCGAATGTCCATCCGAACTTGAGGTGGAGTAGCCAAAATGTCCTAAATCCGACTCCACCTCCACAGCAGCAGCAGCAGCAGAATTATGTGCCCCTTCATAAGCAGCAGCAGCCATACCAAAAACCTACGTATGTCCCTCAGCAGCAGCAGCAGTCCCAAGGTTCCGAATTTGCCGAGTTGAAAAATTTGTTGCTGAAAGAGTCTCAAGCTATAGAGGTCGGGATAAAGATGTTAGAGAGCCAAATTGCTCAATTGGCTAGCAAGAGTGCAACTCGAGCTCCGGGACATTTACCGTCGCAGACGGATCAAAAGGAGACCCTTAATGCTATTACTTTGAGGAGTGGGTCCACCCTTGAGGGGCCCGCTATGGTCGAGGAAGCTACTGGAAAAGATGAGGCGGAACCAAGCAAGAAGAAGGTAGTGACGAATAATAGCAAGAAAAAGACGATCAGCAGGTATATCAGACGATCGACTGACATACCCAGTCGATCGACCAGTCCGCGAAGTGAAACAGCTTCTGTTCCTGTAGAAGTCAGTCGATCGACTGGCGTGCATGGTCGATCGACTGACAACGCTGCTGATGGTAAGTCTTTTCGTCCTCCAATGCCAAATAACTTGAGGGGCCACTTGTTTCGGGGTACGACTACTCCGAAAATATTGAGGCAGGACCCAAATGCTGATGGGTCAGTTCCGGTTCCAAAGTATGACCCGATGACGATTAATGGTTCATTTTTGAGACGATCTGAAGAAGGGTCAAGCTACAACAAAGAGAAGGTAGTGGATTTTCAGCCTAAGTCCACCGATGCCGGCATGAGAGACCTAGAGGAGAGGGCTAAGTTACTTCTTTCAACCCCTTATCCGGAGAGATTGGTGCCGAAAAAGGAACAGGTATCGTTTAATAAATTTGAAAATGTTATTCGTAGTTTAAACGTACAAGTTCCTTTTCTTGAATTAGTTAATCAAGTGCCTGCTTATATGAAATTTATGAAGCAACTCTTATCTAAAAAGAAGTCACTTGAAACTGTGCAATCTGTCGCATTAATTGAGGAGTCATGTTCTTATCTGACCCACACTGCACCTCATAAGCTAGAAGACCCAGGTAGTTTTTCAGTCCCATGTAGTATTGGCACCTTTTTCTATTGAGAAGGCCTTATATGACCTAGGAGCCAGTATTAGTGTAATGCCCTTGAGTCTTGCTAGAAAGTTGAAATTGACTAGGTTTGCAGTCACCAACATGACAGTACATATAGCTGATCGATCTGCGGTCCAGCCTATAGGAGTCTTAGAGGACATTCTCGTGTAAATAGGAAAGTTCTTTTTCCCTGTTGACTTCGTTGTACTAGATATGCCCGAGGATGCCCACATTCCTATCATATTGGGTAGACCATTTCTGCACACTGCTGGTGCAGTTATAGATGTTGGCTCAGGGACATTGACCTTCAAAGTAGGGAAACACTCCATTGTCTTTGCCCAGACGGCTAAGAAGAAAGACCCCATGTGGCCCGTCACTTGTAATACGGTTTCTGAAAAGAAATCCTATTTTATGCTATCTGACATGCCTGTCTCTATGCCTGTTTCTGCTATAACACCTCCGCCCCAGATTGGGAGCAAATTGGAGGAAGATTCTTCTGTTTTGGATGTTGCAGGAGCTGGTTTGGGGAAGGAAGAGCCGTATGCTGCTCCAGCTGTGAAGGAGCCAATCGTTCAAAGTGGCGGCCTAGGATGTCTTAGCTATGTCACAGATGAGGAGCCCGATGAGGAGCCAGTCAAAGTGAGGGAGTCCGATTTGGATTCTGATGAGCAGAACGAGGTCATTGATTGGGGAGATGCTGAAGCCGTTGATCCCTTGAGTTCTGCGGATGTTGGAGTTGAGAAGAGTGCAGCTGAAGAGATGAGCACTGTAGAGGCTACCTCTTGTAGCCAGAAGCCGAGCAAGTGGGCCATTCCGTGGCCGTTCTTGATCAACTATTAGTTGATTAAGGCTTTTTCGAACAACATTTTACTACTTTTTAAGACTATTTATCGTTTTTCGTGTGCGCGAGACTTCGCAATTTCAATAAGTTTGCTTAGGATTTTATACATTTTAGACAGTTACTATGGGTTTTGCGCAATTTTGGGCGCGTTATTGTGTGTATTTGCAGGTTCATAGACTTTGATAGTTCCATTTATCGAGCTAATTCGAAGAAAATTAGAACTTACAGCAGGTTTCCCAGTCGATCGACTGCCTCCTATGGTCGATCGACTGAGCTGCGAGTTCCAGGAGCTTCTGTTCCTGTTCATACCGGTCGATCGATTGCTTGCTATGGTCGATCGACCATTGTCGCTGCTATACCTGTTTTCGATCATTCCCCTGCTGCGTTTGGTCGATTTGCGGAATTGAGGGAGTCTTTTCTCCACTTTATTCTCCGACTCATTTCTGTTTTTCTTCCGTTTCTTTATTTTACAAATAATGTTGCGTTTAATAAATTGTTTTCTCGGATTTACGCATGGTACTTTTGCTTCTTTTCAGGTACTTATTGGTAGCGCTGCTGGCTACTGAAACCTCCTAGCTCACGCTGGTTTGGGGAGGTTTCCTTTTGCTGCGCTTAAAGTCTTGTGAGTTCCGAGTCCTTACTTCATGTCTTGTTTAGTTAATTTCACGCAAATTCCCGTTTTCCTTTTATTTCATTACATAATTTTGCACAATGGGGACATTGTGTGATTTGGTTTGGGGAAGGGTTTTGCGTTGCATTTCATTTGCTTGCATTCACGTTTACATTTTGTCTTGCATTATTATTTATTTTCTCTCATATATATATAAAAATCTCAAAAAAAAATTGAAAAAATTTCATAAACTTCAAAAAATGCACGTTTATTTTAGCATATAGGTCGAGTCAGAACGGTAGTATTTCAATGATGACATTGCATTTGCAGCTGTTTTATGCCTAAGCCTTGCTTAATTGACATGTTATTAGTAGAATCATATGCATAGTCTACGAGTTTTCGTTAATTATTTGCTGGACTTGAGACTTGACTTAAAATTTTGGCAAACTACATCATTTTCCAAGGTTTAGAGCTTATAACTGGTGTCATTCATGACCAGTTCATTTAAGATAGTGAGTAGTTACTCCTTATGAGACATGTTACATCAATTTGCATAAATATGAACTTAATCTGCTTAATACCTGTATGCATTCGGTTTGTGGTTAGTTGACACATGTGGAAGAGGTTTCCTTTATTCATTTTGCCCATAAGCTCCACACTGCCAAAAATAGCCTTTTTGTCCCGTTACTACATCCTACATTTAGCCTGCCCTTGTCAAGCTAGTAGTTTAGTTTTTGGGATTGTTACTTCGTTTTGGTGGCTAATGCTCATTTTGAGATGACGTTGGGAAGATGAAAAAGGAAGGAAAGAAAGAAAAAATAGAATTGAAAAGAAAAAAAAAGAAAAAAAAACGCATGTTGTACTGTATAATCCGGTCGATCGACTGCCCATCTTGGTCGATTGACTGAAGCCCGAGATGAAAAGAAAAATCAAATCGCATAATTCAAAGTCTTTATTAAATGTCGATTTTTGCTCCCATGTTGCATTCATATCTTATGGGGAATTGATTATATCGGAGATTGTGAGATTTGTGCTTTCTATTAGCACCGTTTTGATTGGAAGTTTGAGCAAGAAGTTGGATGTTGTCATAATTTGGTTCCCTTAGTTACTAGCTTGGCTTTTAACTCTGTTTTTATCCAGATTTATCTTAGCCTCTTCTTACCCATTACCTCACTTATCCATATTTACCTCGGCATGTGTCATGGTCATTTGATTGGTTGGAATGCATATGTACGGTTGTAGAGATTATTTTCATATTAGATTGCAGGCATGTTCTTATAGGTCGTAGTTAGGTGAGAGTCTTTACAATATTACTTCTTTCTATCTTTACATATACTCACATGTATTTAATGAGTGATATGAGCGACCCGTGAGAGTCCGAATTGATAAGTCTCTATAGTTGACGGTTCAGCAGTTTTTAATGACTACATAACTCGTTTGCATGATTCGTAATGCTAATTGATTGTTAATTGTTGCATTAAATTGGTTTAGGCTATTCGGTTTGCATTTCGCTCTGAGATTGAACTCGTTCCATTAGGTTTTAGGATCGAGTCTAGTTCTTGCTTGGGGACAAGCAAGAGTTTGGTTTGGGGAAGTTTGATGCGTGTCTTTTATATGATGTTTTACACCTCATTTTACACGCATTTCAGAGCTCATGTATGTAGTTTATGTTACTATTCTCCCTATTTCCATCTACTTTCGTGTTTTTGTACATTATTGCAGAAATGTGAAGAATCCAGCGGAAATCGAGCTAAATCCGTCCCCGAGTACCTTGCATTGCATTTGATATGAAGTATTTACTCAAGGAACGAGCTTGGTGCGCATTTCGAGGCCTGAAAGACAATTTTACGAAGAATTAGAAGCAACCACCAGTTAAAGTGGTCGATCGACTGGCCTCTGTAGTCGATCGACCAGAGCACGACATACAAGAGCTTCTGTTCAGCACAGTCCAGTCGATCGACCGGTCACAGTGGTCGATCGACCAAGCCGTTATTCTGACGTGAATTAATAGAACGAGGATTAGGAAGCCCATTGTGTTTTTAGGTTTTGAGAATAAAGTTACGTGATATTTCTATATAACGTAACCTGCTCATTGAGATAATCATCTTGTTTTTATCATCTAGTTCTTTAGATACAATTCAATCATTAGTTTAGTTAAATCTTTCGTTAATAAAGTTTCTGTTTTGCATTCGGTCTTGATCTTTCCTTTATAATTCCTCTATACGGTATTCTTCTGCCCCATTATTCAGTTTTATTGCTTTCATTCGTAGTATAGATTTGCTAGGTTAGATCTCCCGAAGCCAAATTATTGTTTTATGCTAATTGTTCATTTAATTATTTTAAGTATGAATTCGAATGTTTTAATTGTTAAGTTTATTGTTGTTATTATTTCCAGTATGAGTAGCTAAATACCTTGTGCTAGGATGTAGGGAATCTGTAGAAGTTGGCGGCATTAGAATAGTAGACCAGAAATCACGCCATGGTCGATCGACTGGGTTCCCTGGTCGATCGACTGGCCTCGTGAGTTTTACCTTCGTTTTAATTAATTTAATTGCTATGTTTGACGAATCGAGTGCACGCGACTAGTTGAATGTTTAGGAATTGACCGACCCAATAAAGATCGAAAGATAGGGAAGGGAGATAGCCTACCTAATTAAGACGACTAAATTAATAAGATCGAGAGATGAGTTAATTTAGCCTTTTTAGTCACTTTTCAGGACGAAAGTTAGTATTAGTGATATTAGGGACCTGTAGCGAGATCGAAAGATGTTACCTGTAATAATGGACCGAAAGGACTTCTTATTTTTCCCGTCTCCCGTGTTTGTTTTAGACCTACCTAGTACATTGCCGCCGAAACTATAGTGAACCGACCATCTTAGCACCCCTTTTAGTAGTTGTTTTCATCCGTTTATTTAGTTTACTTTTCTTTTACTACCTTTAGCTATAGAACAAATCAAATCAAACCCCCACACACCGTTACTTTAAGACTTAAATAAACAACTATTAATTGCATCGCCTCCCTGTGGTTCGACCCTGACTGCCACTAGCTATAGTAGTAGTTTGGATTATAAATTTTATTTTTGGTGCACACAACGACAGGCATCACTTCATCTATTTAACCGTAGCATAAATGTCCATCACCCCGACAGTTGCATAAATCTCAGACCAAACCTTTGGCATCTCAGCTTTCTTGATGTCAGCTTCATCAATGTCTTCTATCACCTTTCCATTTTCATCTTGGACAATTGGCATGTAGGATTTATTTGTCCATCGAGCAAGGACATAAGGCTCGGGTATCCTGTGTACCTGCCTACCATTCCACACCCACAGTATATGCCGACAGACAATGCCATGTCTCTCAAACAGCGTACATGCACATTTGCTCTCGTTAGTTTTGGTGTTAAATTCCATTCGGAAGTCTCTGTGCTCCAGTCCATCACGAACGTCATGGTACTCCACTGTCCCTACTGTTGTCAAATTTCCGACCCCCATACTGCATATCGCGTGTTTGACTTCGTTCTGAAAGTCCGCAAAGATAGGATGTGTGTAGACAAGGGAGGCATGCATCTCTACCTTCATCGGCCCTACTTTCTCGAGCATACTATGCTCATTGGCAGTGTCCAACCTCCTTTGTGAATGCCTTTGCTGTTCTATTGCGGAATTGTACCTCATCCAGAACTCGACAAGGGTTCCAAAGTGGTTTTCAAACCGCTTGAAATAATTGTTTGAACTTTCGGAACTCTGGGTTGTCCGCAGCAAACAACCTAGAGGCAGATCCCGAAAGTAAGCCGGTATCCACTTTTGTCTTATTGCAAATACATACTTCAACCACCGGTTGCTTTGCATACCATGGGATTCAATAACAGTTTCCCAGTTCTGTTCAAATTCTTCTGGCTCGAGGTCGACATCCCACACAACGGCATTTATGTCGGTCATAAATTCCGTGTCATTGCAGATTGCCCTTCCCACCTTCTCTGGCATTTTCTGCATGATATGCCACATGCAGTACTTATGCACAGAATGCTTGAAGACATTTGGCATGCCTTTTTAATTTCAGGGCACTGGTCTGTAATTACACACTGAGGTTGCTGCTGCCCTATTCCTTTGAGGAATTTTTTAAAAATCCACTCAAATGAATCCTGACTCTCGAAGTCAAGTAACCCAGCTGCAAAAGTTACCGTCTTCTTGTTGTGGTCTACTCCGGTGAAGGGAGTAAACACCATGAAATATTTGTTTGTCCCATAAGTAGGGTCAAACGAGATCGTGTCTCCATATAACTTGTAGTTGTTTATCCCTTCCTTATCAGCCCAAATAACCTTCGTCAAGCATTTGTTCTCATCCTGATCATAAGCAAAATAGAACCCGTTTGTTTCAGCCATCATTTTGAAATGCCCAATGAACATTTTAGCATCCTTATCCCCAATGTAACACTTGATATTTCGTTTGAAGTTTTTGAAGTCTAGAAAATAGGCACCGATATTCTGATAACCATTTGAGTATTCCTTGAGAATTCTGAAGCTCAATGTTGGACCTATGTTGAGCTTAGTATGATCAATAATGGTCCTCTTAATGTAGTCATGGACGTCCCTTGAGAGCTTTTGGAACTCTCTGTTTTTGACAGAGTAAAGAGAGTGATTGTGAACGTCTACAAAGACGTCCACAATATATCCAGCCGGCCTGTCGTCGGTTTTTCACAGGTTCTCAACCTCATGTGCGCCTTGCAGCCACACCTTGTCAGAGCATGCTTCTTTGGCTGTCTAATTCTTCGCTCTTTGTTCTCTGTTGTACTCAAATTACCAGCTTCGTGATTTGTTGCTTCAAGTCGCAGTTTTCTTTTCATATCCCTATACCCCGTCTGCATTCTGGACAGTGATTTGACGCTGACGCCCCCCTTATACTTCGCATTTGTGTACCTTCTCACATCAAATCCACAAGCCAATGCATATATGTTGTAGAATTGTACTACATCGTCCAAGGTAAGAAAGAACATGCCACGTTTAGGCGTAAAATCACTCTCAACAGTCCTTACCCACTACTCAGTACCCCCCGGGTGTACTGCTGTAATGAAGAGTTGGAACAAACTCATCGTTTTCTTTGCCTGAACAGGTTGGGCTGGTGAATATATTGTTATTAGAAGAATCCCCAATAGCTAAGACTGCATTGTCTTCAACAATAGAGACAGTAGAAAGATCTGGGACAGTAAATTATTATAACGAGTACAGTCAGTGGACAATAAAATGACAATAACATCACAATACCAGTAGCATGGGGGAGAGATCAACATTGCAGTAATGTGACAATAAGAGTATGATAACAGCAGCTGGGAAACAGACGACAATCAATAACATCAGAATAATAGTAAATGTGTTTTTCTACTTAATATCAGAATAACAGACGGTATATTTTCATGCTAGTGCACCATAATATCAGAACAATAGGACCATAATATCAGAATAACAGTACAATAATATCATCATGTTTCTCTACTTTTTACAATATGAAGACAAGTAATATCGAATAACAAAGACAATAATATCATCATGTTTCTTCTACTTTTTACAATAATAGTACAATAATATCAGAATAACAGTACAATAATATCACCATGTTTCTCTACTTTTTACAATAATAGTACAATAATATCAGAATAACAGTACTCTTTTTCTACTCTAATACAAGACAGACAATACATTAATATCAGAATAACAGCTGAGAAACAGATAAAATTCAATAACAGTATTTTGAACAAATGTTGATAAAGAGATAAGAATCAATAACAGTATTATAAACTACAGCTGAGAAATAGAGAATAATTGTTATTACCTGTTTCCATATTTACTGTCGAGTTGTTTTCTTCGCTACAATTGTTGTTAATATCGTTGTCCATATTTTATACTTGAAAACAGTAAAATCAAGTATTCAATTCAATTAAAATCAACGAATTTCACGATTTTTACATTAATTTCGATAATACGATTGAATACACTAAAAATCAACGAATTTACATTACCTGTAAATCGATTGCAGCTAAAAATCAATGAATTTGTGTAATCTTATTAGATTTTTTTATGAGATTTCTATAGGCGGCGTTCTGATTTTTGTGTTTCTGTGTTTCTGATTTGTAGAGAGATGTAGAGAGAGAGAGAGAGAGAGAGAATTTCGTTTGAATGAAGTTTCTGTTTTTATGTTTCATCGCTTTTGTATTTTTCGATTTTTCCTTTTTTTTCCTAATTTATCATTTAATCTCAGCCCTTGATTTCTTTTAATCTCAACCCTTAATTTCCCCAACTCACAACTCACCATAAGACCCCAACTCACGAGATCCCGCCTATATATATATATATATATATATATATATATATATATATATATATATATATATATATATATATATATATATATATATATATATATATATATATATATATATATATATATATATATATATACTTACAAGGAGTTAAATTTACGTAACTAATCATTCCCTAACTTCAACAAAAAATTTACTAATAAGTTGATCTAAACTCGGAGTATCATGCATTTCTATTTTCTAAGACGTATTTGCCCAACATGTCCCTTACCTCGTCTATATCTACACTTGAGTACTTTTTGAATCTCTTGTGACGGGTTGATTACATATCTTTGCGGAAAACAAAGACAAGACATTATTGTGACAACATCAAATATCGCATAGCAAAATCATGGTATAGCAAACAAGCAAGACAACATCACTCTAATTTAAAAAAAGTAATAAACATATTATTAAATTACTAACCTTTTTTCGGAATAAGGATATATCTTCGCCTAATAATCTCCAACATGAACCGACAAACGTAGTATCCACATTGTATGCTATCCTATTTGGCGAGGGACCTATTATTACATAAAAACAAACAGAGACGAGAGAAGGCTCACATCGAATCTTGAACTTTAGGTATTATATTAGTATTAAAACATGATTTTTGCACTTAATGTATTGTATTTGAGCACGTACCCCTGTTATCGTAATAAAATTAGGGCCATCATCAGAATCTTTCGTGGGTTGATCCTGATCGTTAGCTCTTCTCTTCTCAAAGGCCCTTTTTTTTTAAAAAAAAAAAAAAGGAGGCAGAAACTCATTTTTTTAGGGGCAAAAATGAGCTTTTTGCTATAAATAAAAATTGAAACTTAATGTTATTATAAATAAATCAGTATTATAAACTTATTTATTAATCAAGCGCTTAAAAGTCTCGCTTGGTTGATTATGTAAAGAATCCAACCAAAAAACTTTCTTCTTTGTCGGCATGATGGCTGCTAGCACCCAATGAGTCCTACATCAAGAGACTTCATTATTATTAACAAGTACATATATTAATTATGAAAATGAAATTGTAAGGGGAAACGTAATATTAATTTGTTTATTACTCTTTTTCATTATAAGGGGCAAAAATCAGCTTCTTGGTTGTCGCCAATTGCTGAGCAATATAATCTACCCGATCTTTGAACGAGAATTCCGGAATAAATAAAGATAAAACATAGGGGCACAGGAATCCGTATTGATCAGATGGAATCTTCTTCTCGGGGATCACTCTCAATTTCAATATCCTACATTATTACGGTATTAATTCCGGTATTTAAAACACTATCTAGTAGTCAGAATATTAGAATATGAAATTATTTATTAAGAAACTTACTTCATCCAAACAAATAGATGTTGGACATGAATCTGGTCTAGGCCAGCCCAAATGACTAGCATATCCCATGACATAAGTGCTTCGCGCTCAACCCCTAGAATATCCTCCTCGAGCGGAATAACTATCAATTGCTCGGTGGCTATGCGACGGCCAGCCTCCTCATGCAGTTTCCTCATCGTCACCGTTCTTACTTTTTGCATGTAATCCTTCCCAGAATATTGTGAGTCGTTTAAACTCCTAACTTCTTTCAGGTCGGGGAAATAATGATTCTTTGATTTTATGCTACTACCACCAGCCTACACATGTAGATAATTAAAATAATAAAAAATCCAAAGGTAACATATCCTAGTTGGAGTAATAAAAATAAAAGCGTACTTAACTAAATACCTCATCAACCTGCTCTTTCAATGATGAGGTAGTAGTAGCAGGTATGACTGGGGACTTAGGCTTATCAGTCTTTTTTGTCCCCTACACAAAATTACCATGCATGCTTTTTAGAAATACAGACAAAATATAAGGGAGCGAGGTTTTTAAAAAAATGGAGAAGTTAATTAAATACCTCATCAAGTTGTTGTCTGGACGAGGTAGTTGGCATGTCCAGGGACTTAGGCTTATCCGCCTTAGCCGGCTTTTCTGTTCCCTACATACAAAAAATTTCCATGTTTTTTAGAAATACAGAAACAAAAAAAAATTAAAGGGAGGTTTTTATAAAAATGGAGAAGTTAATTAAATACCTCATCAAGTCCCCGGACATTAGGCTTATCCGCCAAAGCCGTCTTTTTTGTTCCCTACAAAAAAAAAATAACATATAAATTTAACATATAAAAACATTCAACAATTAAAAATGTAACATATATATAAAGGTATTTCTTCTAACCCCAAATGCTTTCGGCTGCTGAGGCGGAGACGACCGAGCCAAGTAGATGTGAGTTTCAGGTCATTGGATGAAACTCCCAACCGCATCTCCCAGAATGGTAATGTCGTCACGAACTGGGACATGCAGTTGAAAGTTTTTATGGCCTGTAAAGAATGTAGTTATCTCTACTTTTCTATGATTCGGCAAAAGTTTTTCGCCATGAACTACTACAGTTACCGCTGCTTATTTGGTGTGCATTTCTACGAGACCCCGGCCAACACGCACATATGGATTTTCGAATTAGGGTCAGCAAGAATAACTGGCCTCTTGTTTACGGCCTGAAGAATATACACATACATTATTATATCCCAAAATTTAATAGAATTCATATAAATGTAACTAATTAAACACTTCATGCATACCTTATCGAAAAACAGGGAACCGACTTGAAGGGGATGTATCTTTGTTTTCCATCAGCCGTCTTCTTAAGTTGCATCTCCTTTTCAGACCCATTATTTACCTAATAAAATTAACCAATGGCACGATGTCAGAAGTTATAGCATTAGAGCTGGTAGGGAACACACCCCCTGATCTTACCCAAAAAAAAAAGAAAAGAAAAATAAGGAAGTATTAGGTACCTGATCGGCTTTAGTTGTTACAACTTCAGAAGCATTAAGTACCTGATCTTTCTGAATCTCGTTGACCGATACTTCCTTCTCATGTATTGCCAAGGTAGTAGCGGCCTCTTTACCAATATGTTGTACCTTATTACCCCCTTTATAAATGACATCCTCCATCATCTTCACTTCTTCTTCGGAAATCTTGCCTCCAGCATTCAACTTTAGTAGTACGGATGCCATTAACTGAAGCTGCGTGCCAAGAATGTAATGTTTCAGCAATTTTTATCCCAACAATAACATGTGAATTGAACTTAAATGAAAATAATAGAATAAATGGTACCGTGTCGCCTTCTCGGACTTAGTCTTTCTTTTCTTCTTTATCGGGCGGTTGTCCCATAATATTTCGTTACTCCAACCTCGTAACGGGACGCCCCTCAAACGACCTGGATGTTCGGGTCGGCCGATCGCTCTAGCAAGAACGTCATTACGACCACTGGGAGTGAATTTCCCTTCTTCTACCTCTTTCAATACGTTGTCCTATAATATATTAAATAAACTTCAAATTATATTTCTGACTAAAATAATAAAGTTAGTAATGAGCTCGTCTTAATAAAATAATGCTTACTATGTTGGCCAACACTTCCTCATCATATTTGTCACGCGATCGGGATCCTTTAGGCGTGTGCCCTTCTTTATAAGTTACATGCCGATCCAAGTTGGTCACTCCCTTTGCCACCTACACATTAACATGGTAACATTTATACATGTAAATGTGTATCAATGCAAGTCCAAGTGTGATTAAAAAAATAAAGTCTCACGGGCCGGGGAATAATGCATGCTACTTACGAGGTTCTCCTCTATCTTTCTGTAACCGCCTCGAGAACCATACCATTTCCCCTTCTTGCATGAAATGTTAGCAAGATTTCTTCTGCTAACGGCCTTCAAATAATTATATAAAAGCGCAAGTAGATGAGATAATAAAAAGATTATATAAAGGACTCATTAATTAAAAAAATGATAGGTAAATCGTTAAAAGGCGAGGATATTTAACCTGAAACTTCTCAGTAGTTCTCATCTCTTTGAAAAGATCTCATTATTCCTGACTGACGGTGGGACACTTGTTTGCCACTGGGCTCTTACGCATCTCCCCTCTTGCCTTGTCCACATACAACCAATCCCTAGCAACGTCACACCTCCACTGCCTGTGGACATCCGCTGCCTTATGCATTAAATACTTATCATGGCTTTCATCGGGTATAATAAAGGCTTCCTTTACACGAGCCAAGTATAACTCCGCCAATTTTGGATTCAAAGTTCTAGCATCATCTAAATGGATAAGCACAAACTGTCTTGTGCAACATCCAATCCAACTGAATAAAAAACCCGCATTTGGACCAGTAGGGAAACCCTTCGAGCTCCATGTTATTTCCATCGGGTCTTTAGCGGCTATAGCTGCAAGGGCTTTCGGGCACTTCGTAGCACCCCTCTCACCAGGCTTATTATCCCAAGGCTTATTATTCTTTTGACTTCTTTTCCGTTTTTCACCCATGATAATCCTAAAACCCAAATATGAATGATATAGGAAATGAACAACTTAACAACGTACATGCAGAGTATTATCTAAAACCCTAAACCCTAATAGGAATGAAAATTTAAAACAACAGATTGAGCTTCTAAAATCCTAAACCCTAATAAGAGGAGTGAAGTAGATGATGCGGGATGATAAAGATCACAAAGAAGACGAAAAACAAACAGATGCATGAAAAAGAAAAAAAGATGATCGTCTTAAAACCCTAATGACGAAACACAAAACTAAAGTGAACATACCTGATGATGATGATGATGATGATAAAGAGAACGAGCAGGATGATAAAGGAAGGCAACGGAATCTGGGCGTCGGAAACTGGGCGACGGCCGGTGACGAGAATGTAGAAAGCGAGGAAGAGAGAAGAATAAACTCAGGATACCAACGGTTGTGTGTGTTTGTGTATGGTATGCTGTATGTGTTTGTAAATTAGTTTTTTTATTAAGACAAACTATTGACAACGGGTTCTCAAAGCAAAACCGTTGTTATATGTTAATAACAACGGGTCAATAAAAATCAACCGTTGTCAAAACTTTATTACAACGGTTAAAATATACCCGTTGTAATATATTTTCACCAAATTTGCGCCAAAATGAAATATGTCAAAAAAAAATCAATGAAAACGGGTAGGGGTACTACAACCGTTGTTGAAAGTAATAACAACGGGTAATGTAACTATAACCGTTGTTGAAAGTATTAACAACGGGTAATTTAAATATAACCGTTGTTATTGTTGAACCTTTTTTTAAAAAAAAAATTATCGTAATTCCATTACGGTCCAAACTGTAACAATACATACATAAAAATGAAGAAGCACCATATACTTTGCAACATTATTCAAGCAATTTCAACACCATCCACATCTAATAATAAGATCAAGAAAATAAGACACCACCAGCATGCATGCATACTGCATATCTAAGCTACAGGATTTACCATGCCATGCAAATTTGGGAATTTTTATTTAACAATGACCATTATTGATTTGCCAATAAATTAAACCATCAAATTATTGGTCTGAAAATGACTCAAAATGTTGGTCGTCCATATCACTGTGTCCTGATGAACTATCTCAGGATCGGGGACGTTTCTTGGATGTCATAGTTTCTTCGTTAACCCAAATACCTTCACCATGGTCATCACGCATATAGATGCTTTCAGTGTCCTCATGATCAGTGTCAACATCGTCGAAATAAGATACAGTGGTAGAGTGATCCATTCCCTCAAAAATGACATCCTGATCATCATCACCATTATCGGATGGACTACTCCTTCTACTCCTTATAGACAGTACAACAGACCACTTCTTATCCATAGGATCGATGACATAGAACACTTGTTTAGCTTGGGATGCCATTATGAAAGGATCATCCTTATTATTGCCAACCTTACCCAGATTGACCAACGTAAATCCCATATTATCCTTTCAGACACAATGGATGTTGTTATCAACCCAGTTACATCGAAACAAAGGCATTGTGAAATCAATGTAATCTAATACCAATATTTCTTGAATAACACCATAATAAAGGCATTTTCCCCAAATAGGCTTTTTATCTTTTAAAGTAGCAAAGTGCATTGCCTCAAATTCAGAACTCACACCACTATTTTGCATTGTGCTCAACTCATCTTGCTCGCGGGTGTAAAAAGTATATCCATTAATGGTAAAACTGTTGTGAAAGGTGACCCTGGCATTTGGACCTAAACCAAGACGTAGTAACCTAGGAGAGATGTCATCACCAGTTTGATCCGTACACTCTAAGACAATATTCCTAAACCACTATGCAAACGTCTTCGTATGCTCGTTCGCAATCCACTTCTCGGTCTTGTTTGGGTGATCGTATTTGAGCTCATCTTTGTGTTGTTGAATATAAGGTTGCACCTCATCTTCGTTGTTTAGCACATACGTGTGTGCTAAATGCAACATTTCACGTGTCACAATTTTTTCAACCCGGCCCCTAATACCTTTTCCGATCATCCAGTCACTATGACGATTCTTAGGAACGCCAATCAACGCCTCAGGGGAGAGATGAGCGTAACAATATGAAAGAGCTTCGTCTAAAATAGCGCGTTCAGCAATACAACCTTCCGGACGATACCGATTAGATGTATAGTCCTTGTAGACTTTCATCAATCTTTCGAAAGGATACTGGTATCTCAAGTACACGGGCCAAGGTACAAAATCTCCCTAACCAAGTGAATGGTCAGATGAATCATGATAGTGAATAAAGAGGGTGGAAAATACATTTCCAACTGACAAAGAGAGGTTACAACGAGGTCCTGCAATGAATCCGCGTCATCGGGATCGATGACTTTATCGCATATGGACTGGAAGAAGAGACAGAATCTAGTTATAGCATATCTTACCTTTTCAGGTAAAATGGAACGAATAGCCACAGGTAGTAATTGTTGCATCAAAGTGTGACAATCATGTGACTTTAACCCGGTGAGTTTTAGGTCTTTTATCGACACTAGGCTTTTGATGTTCGACGAATAACCATGTGGCACTTTAATTCCATTCAAGCATGCACAGAACTCTTTTTTCTCATTCCGTGAAAGGGTATAAGCTGCTGGCGGTAAAAATGTATGATTACCTCTCTTCTGTGGTGCCAACTCTAGCCTAATACCCATCATTTTCATATCTTTCCTAGCTGCGGCGTTATCCTTTGTTTTACTAGGAACATTCAGAAGGGTATTGATAATATTATCACAGACATTTTTCTCAATGTGCATGAAATCGAGGCAATGCCTGACCTTCAGGTCAAGCCAATATGGAAGTTTATCAAAAAATATGGATCTTTTCTTATACCCACGAGTAGACAATTTAGAGCCGCTCTTCTTCCCATAATCTATCTCAATATGCTTTACTTTCTGATAAACTTCATGCCCACTCAAAATTCTAGGAGGTTGACGAAGTTCTTGTCTTCCATTGAATGCTTTCTGCATCTTGCGATAACAATGATCATGATACAAGAACCTCTTATTTCCCATATATACATACTTACGATAAGACTTCAAGTATTCAAACTCGATATCCTCCCCACACAATGGACAAACCTCTTTCCCATGAACCATGTGCCCAGAAAGGTCGCCATAAGCCGGATAGTCAGATATTGTACACAATAACATCGCTCTCAAATTGAAAGTTTCGTTCTTATATGCATCAAATAATTCTATCCCACTGTCCCACAACAATCGCAAATCATCTAGAAGAGGTTCCAAATATACATCTATATCATTTCCAGGTTGTTTAGGGTCGGAAATTAACAACGACAACATCAAATACTTTCTTTTCATGCACACATATGGAGGTAAGTTATAAATAGCCAACACTACTGGCCAAGTACTATATTGGCTACTCATGTTTCCGTGTGGGTTCATTCCATCAGTGGACAGCGCTAGACGTAAGTTTCTAGGTTCATTGCCGAACTCGGGATACTTAGCGTCGAACGATTTCCATTGCATACCATCTGCCGGGTGTCTTAGCTTTCCATCATTTATTCTTCCTGTTTCATGCCAAGTTAAAATTTTTGAATCATCGGGATTCGCATAAATCCTTATAACTTTTGGTATCAATAGAAAATACCACAACACCTTAGCCGGGATCCCTTCCTTATCCTTATAACGCCACTCCAAACATTTAGGGTAATTGGTTAAGTTTTGATATAATTTCCGATACAATATGCAATCATTTGGACATGCATGTATTTTCTCATATTTCATACCCACTCCTCTTATTAGTTTTTTCGCCTCATATGTCTTAACAGGTAGAAAATTACCATCAGGAAGCAACTCCTTTATCAAGGCTAAAAAACTAGTGAAACACGTGTCACTCACCCCATTTGCCCTCTTGATATTATACAACTTCACCACAGCCGACATTTTTGTGAACTTACAACCAGGATACAGAGGTGCTTCAGACTCACACAACTTCTCATACATGTTGTTAAGGTCATCCCAATTACTAGTGTCATCACCTACATCTTCAAAAGCAATTGACTCATCATCATTCTCTTCATTATCTATAGACCCAACATTCAACTTCTCTACTTCCAACTCTTCCAACTCAAAAAACTCGGCAAACTCAGGATCATCAGTTAGCCTTTCGTGTACCTCAACATCATCTTCTTCAGAGTTATTCTCTTCCTCTAATGATTCCCCATGAAAAATCCAACGTGTATAGGATCGATTAAATCTCCATTTTTCTAGGTGTATTTTAACGTCCAGAAAAGCCATATAGCTAATATTACCACATCTTTCACAAGGACATGCAATACTAGAAGAACCTTTCAAATTGTTCGAAACGAATTCATAAAATTCAGCTAAACCATCCTTGTAGGTGCGGTCACTCATATTTGCATCAATCATCCAAGTTCGAGTCATTATTCTACATTCGTAATAATAGGCAACTAATTCAGAAAAATACAATAATAAGCAAACAAATAAACGAAATTCAGGAAAGCAATTAAGCTAAATTATCAACAAATTAGATAATAACCCAAAAAATCCTATATCTATAAGCGTTGCTAAGAAACATATATACACCTGATTGATAAACACGATGAGGGAGAGAAGACGGTGACAACAGTGACGGAGATGAAGACAGAGAGACGATCAGGGAGGAATGGAGGATGATATAGTAGCAGTATTAGCTTGTGTTTGTGTTTTGTAGCGTATAGCGGAATAAAGCAATCTGTTGTTTTTAAGATTTTCATAACATTAATAACAACGGTTATTGAGTCTACAACCGTTGTTAAAAAGTATTAAAAACGGGTTCTAAACAAACCATTGTAATTACTTTTCACTAATTTTGCGCCAAATTATTAACAACGGTTAAAATGTATTACAGATTCAACCGTTGTTATTAGTTTTTATATTAACAACGGTTTTTCAAGTATGACCCGTTGTTAAAACCAATAACAACGGTTAACAACACAGAACCGTTGTAATTAAGTTTGGTAAAATTTGCGGCATCAATTCTACAACGTGTTATGATGATTTTCGTGAATAAGCGTTGTTAAAGGGCTGTTGTAGTTGCCTGTATTTGTAGTAGTGGCACCGGTATCCGTCACCTCCGTCTCAGGCAAACAAGCATCAGTCTTTGGAATTTGATTTGCTTGAACCTCTGCCGGTGTACACTCAACAGTATTAGGCACGTCCTCTGGCGAATTATCAACAAGATAGTCTTCAACTTGAATGTTAACGTCCTCCACATCATTGTTAACATCCTCCACGTCAATGGTAATATCCCCAACATCAACTACTTTCTCACCGACATCATCTGGCTCTCCATAACGAAACTGAATGTCAGCACAGATATCCGTCGTAATAGAATCTAAACCGAGTGGTGATAATTGTGGAGTCCCCACCTTTGCACTTTCTTGAATGGCGGGACTATGTTCAACACCCTTCTTTTCAGCTATAGTCGGCTGCACATCCGAAAGCCCGACACACTCCTCATAAAATTGAGAAAACGGATTAAATGATGGGGGTTCAATGATGACATCTTCATGTCTAGCTTTTTGGAAGTGGTTCTTGAGAACAGTTGATCGCGATTTATTTGCCGCTTGCATAGCCAATACATGCTTTACCCGTTCGTCACGGATAACTTGATCCGTGAAGAAAGATGGGGTGGCAACCAAATTCTCGGACCCTTCACAACCAACTTTTTCTCGATTGTTCGGTTGTGCTTTCTTTAGCAGCTCGTCGGGTTACTTGGTCTGGGCAACTTAGCAAGGTGTGCTTGACGCATAGCCTGCTGGTTCTTCTGCATCATTTTCGACTTTATAAGTTCCGTCCGTTCCAAGTATCGGCGGCATAAAATCTGAGAGTCCCTCTCATTCAGCAGTATAAGTTGATGAACATCCTGTCAAGATAAAATCCCAAAATTTTACTTAAAACTGAATTCCAAAACATAATAACAGTACCATAATAGTAGAATAACAGAGGAATATAGTACACTAAGAGCAAAATAGATAACAGTGGATTAATAGTAGAATAACAGTGCAGTAATAAAATAACAAAGAAATAACAAAGACACTAACAATGGAATAAATAATAACAGTGGAGTAGTAGTAGAATAACAGTAGAATAACAGTGGAGTAACAATTGGAATAAAAATTAGAATAACAGTGGAATGACAGTAGGAAAACTGAGGAATAACAGTGGAATAATCGTTAAATAATAGCAGTAGGAGAACTAATGCTTAAAGACAATAACAGAATAACATTTTAGAATGATTCGTTTAAAAACAATCAAACAGGTGCTTACGTCGACCGTTGCGGACTGTACTTGCTCATCCGTAAGAATATCATCAGGTAGATCCAGCACAAGACATCGACGTTGACTACGTTGACCAGAGCCAACGATGTTTGCACGAGACAATGGGAAAGCAACGTCTGAACGCTCCCGGTGCCGAGCACCAAGGCCGCCTCACGCCGCAACCTCTCACCGAAAGACTTAAAATCCCAATGTTTAATGAGCGGTAGCTCATTATTCACCTGATCACCGCTAAAGAAATAACGGTGAAAATAGGTGATAGCCAACAACACTACACAACAACGAATATTTTTCCTCCCGTTAAGGGTTTTACGCACAGAAGTCACCAAGTCTGAGAAGACAAACTGACACCAATTAAATTCCTTGATCCTAGAAACATCTTCCACAGCGCTTAGAAGTCTAAGATCAACCACATAACCCAACACAGGAGCAACGAAACACGACATAGCAAACAGAACAAAAGTCTTCTTAAACTCATCATCCGCAACCAAAGACTCTAGCAGGGTCTCCTGAACTTTGTTAAGTGGTATCCCACTTTTGTTATTGGCGATACCATACTTCTCACGCCAAGCACGCTTCAAAGCTTCTCCATCAGCGTCTGCAGAACCAGGAAACCCAGTAATAACCAGATCCAGTTTTGGACCAGAATTTGGTAAACCAAACACATCGTGCACATCATCTGCAGTCAACTCGAACTTCTCCGTTTTAGATATTTCAAAATACTTCCCACTCCTAAAAGCATATATAATCTCCCGGAACATGGTATGGGGGAGGGAAGAAAGCTTCAACTAAAGTAAACCCCCGAATCCCATTTCCCTAACAGCCTCCTTCTGCTCCTCGGTGAGGGCTTCAATAACTCTGAAAAGACAACAGGCCGACAGCAGCTAACAAATGGATTGGCACTGTGCACACAAAGGGGAAAAAATATATAATGCATTAAAACATTTAAGATAACATAAGCAAAGCAGCAGAATAATAGCAAAATAACAGGAGAGCATCAAAAAATAACACGAAAAGTAACATATTAATAGCAAAATAACAGCAAAATAAAAGTAGAATAACAGTAGTACATACACTGTGTTATTTCCTGCAGCAACTCCAGCCTGAGGTTGGTTGCTATTTACCACAATTCCCTTCTCATGCTTAACTTTGTCAGCCAACTTACTACTAGTCTTTGGTGGACTAGACGACAACTTCGCAAGTTGGGTCTCGGCCTTTCGTTTGGTTTTTTTAGTGGGTGGTTCAGTTGTACATATTTCTTGACTACGAGTACTCCTTCTCTGAGAAGCAGTGCTCTTTGATGGAGATGTGACAGGGGATTTGGAAGGAGACGGACCCGGAGAATTTGATGATGACGGTTGAGTAGACTTTGATGAAGCGGCGGATTTGATTTTTAACTTCATTTTCAGCTGTACTATCCAGAAAATAAAGATAAGGATCACTTTCAATGATAAATAGGTATTCATTTGGACTTTTTTAATAATGACGCTTAATGAGAGTACCGTAAAATGAGAATAATGTAACACTAACAATTAGTCAAACTAATAACAGAACCGTTATAATACAGCAGAAAAAAACACAAAAAAGAACAACACGGAAGTGTAAACAAAAACACAAAGGGAATCAAAAGAAAGCCTCTTTGAATAAAGAGTCAAAGACAGTTTCAAAATTACATACGGCCTACATAAGGCTTCATAAAACAAAATAACGTACTAAATTACAACCAGAGACAGTTTCAAATTACATAATACCCAAAATACATTCTTTCCGAGTAAGAACCAAAATGTACTTCCAAAAATACAGGACATAACGTAAAAAGTCAGTCAACGTCAACAACATCGAGACTGACTTATAATACAATTCGTAAGCAAGATCATAAGCAGCAGGATAGTCCCTGAGTGTTTCAAAGTACTCGTGAATTAGCCTGATCCGTTCAGATACAGGTGCCTCAAGGATCGAGTCACGATCGTGTATATAACGACAAGCATGCAACACCGCCTTTGCTGGCTCACTTGCAAGCATGTAGCACTTGCATCGTTTGGAAACTACTTTCGAGCCCCTTGACAAAATCTTAAAACCTTCACTGTGACTTGTTGTTAGAACTTTCATATATTCGGCGTGAACACCGGGCGCACTTTTATGAAATAGGAACATTTGTGACCATTTCTTACAAACAAGACACATATTGCTCTTGTCCAAAGTAGTCTCTACATGATCGAATACTCTTTCCATTAGGTCCTGGCTATTTAAAACTGCCGACATTGATTGATTACGACGACGAACTCGTACATTAACTTCAAAGCACTTATCACTCTTATCTTCCAATAACCAACCCAATTTATTTTTCTTTTCAAAGAGCGAACTCTCTAGCAAATAACAATTTATCTTCATTCACTATATTTATTGCCCATCCCTCACAAACTAGGTCCATTAGTGATCTTTGAAACCTACAAACAAACAAAGCCAAACAAACAAAACCACTAGAATAATAGCAGAATAACACAAAAAGAATAATGAGAAAATTAAACACGGGAAAAACACTACAATGACGGGAAGAGTAACGCCGCAATGACACCATAGGACCAAAGATAACGGCGGAATAATGAAATCTTGAAAAGTGAAGACAACACGAACAAACACAAAAACCCTAGAAAAACACATTAAACAATTAAAACATGACAAATAACTTGACAACAAACTAAGCGATAGAATAACAGCGGAATAACACAAAAAAGTAAAGTGTGTAGAGATCAATAATAAAGTTCTCAACACAACTCGTCACATAGAACATGCAAATCACTTCAAAACAATAGAAAACTGCAGAAACGACTAAGAACATGCAAATCAGTTCAGGAAAAATCAGAAACTCAAAAATGCAGCATAATATTACAATGAACAAACTGCATAAACACAATAACGACATTAAAGTACTTGATTAAGTAAAACTAGCGATAATTAAACTGGAAAAACGAATAAAAAAGCATACAAAAGCATGAAATAAAACAAAATAACAAAATAAAAGAGGAAAATGTCATGAAATTACCTTCAATCGGAAGAAATATGATGAACGGCGAAGAGAAAACGGGAGAAAACACGAAGGAGACGAACAGTTGAAGAAGAATAACACAAGAATAATAGAAGAGAGAGGAACGCTTGCAGTTGATAATGATTATATAAACGGTTTTGCAGTAATATGGAGTATTAATTAGAGAGGGAAACGGTTAGAGAGTAAATGACAGAAAGAAGAGAGAGAGAGAGAGAGAGAGAGAAAAAAAAAGGAAAAAAAAAAGAGAAAATAAACTAAATAACAATGCTTTTATATGACAATTAAGATTAATCTTGGCCACTCATCTATAATTTAATCTAATGGCTGAGATTCACCCAACTCACAACTCACCATAAGAATCAAAATCACCAAATTCAATTTCTCTCTATATATAGAGAGGAGAGAGTATGATCTTAATAATTGATCATATTCAGGTTAAGTCTAGTGGCTTACCTAAAAAAAAAATTGATGATAGTGGGATATGATTTATCCCTTTAACTCTTAAAGTAGGAGGGTATTGACCTATTGTTTAAACGAAAGTATTATAGAATGATAAATCCCATTGAATGCCCATTCTCCTTATATTGTACCGCCATAATGCCCTTATGTCGAGTCGGCATGATGTAATAGGCCTCAGCAATTTCAATTTTTAAAGTCTCGGATCCGTGATCTATACACATATATCCGCCACTGGTAGTTATACATAATTTGCAATGTTTAACCAGCTAACGCATAAATTGGACCCGTCACCAGAGGTCATATGTCTTACACATTATGTAGGCCTTGTGTAAAAACTGCGGCTTTACATCTCTAAATTATTAAACAGATGTATATTACGGGTATCATACGATCATTTCGTCTGCAAATGGTAGGAGTCAGAGAATAGCAAAGGGCTTCAGGCTACTGATCAGAGATTATAATGAAGTCATATCCCTTAAATCCTAATGGCACATTTAGAAAAACTAATAGGTTTGCGAAACATTACCTTTCCGATTTGGTTTTGCGAAAATCGGAAGATTAACCGACAGTAAAAAGCAGACATTCTTGCTGTTTTTCAAATCACTGTTAGCCTAGGTAGATGCCTTGATAAAACATCAAATCAACATGTTTCTGTAATCAGGAATCCAACTGTAATGGTGCAAGGATCCTCTCCATTTCCTTCCATTTCCCTCTCACAATACAATTTAATATTGTTGTTTTGATTCCACTTGCTTTTACCTTTATTTTTCATACTAAAATCGGGTCCGTTAGATCGTTGCAAGATGAAATCTAGACCGTTTATAGGAAATTGCCTCTCCATTTCTTTTAGGAAATGGAGAAAATCCTAATTGACTGTAATGCTAGTTTGCTCTGAGCTCCCTAACTAGGTAGGAGTCGGAAAAGGCAAAACCAGGCTTGGAACATATCTTGCAATATTAAACGATCCTGCAGACCTCAGAAGCATTGTGTACTGCATAGGTTCTGATGTTCTGTACGATTGATCAACCAACGACATCTTGTAACTCCAGACGATCAGGCCATCTTGTACTTCATGAGTAGAAGTTCAATGGTTCATCACAACACACAGGCACACACAAATACAAAATCCTAGAAAAGCTACAACATTCAATTTGAATTGCATTAATCCGTTAATTAAGTGCTGTTAAATGATCCGTCCGACTCAACATATCCTTTACGTTTTATTTAAAGTATTTCTCACGAAAGAATAAAAACGTAAAGAACTTGTTGAGCCCGAGCGGGGTACTATGACAGTATAAAACAAAACCATGATGTAGCTAAACATAATAATACTCCGTAGAGGTTAAATATTCGAATCCTCGTCCTTGTGCTTCTCGAGTGTCTCTGTAGCATGAGCATTAAGTGAAATAAGACTTGCACAATAACTAACAATCTCAACTTTTGGCCCTCTATCAAGGATCATCAACAACGTATGCTTTAAAGGCTGCGAAGTTATATCGAAAACTCCTAAACGTAGTGCATAATCACCATAATATTGTGTGAAGATCTTGTTACCTCCGGTGGATCCAATTAAGTTGTCGTACATCCAGTCAGCCAAATCCCTAGAAAGAACAATTTCTTCCTTTTCTCCGGTACTTTTCAACACAGTTATGACATCCTCGCCACTTGTAGCACGTCTACCGTACTTAGATAAACACCCATTTACGACACATAATAACTCATCAAAACATCCATCCTCATCTGTAACACATGTTGAAGGCGGTGTGCTCACCTCGAGATGAGGAAATGTGTCAAAAATCTCAGATGCTAAATCAAAGGAAAGAATTTTCCTTGGCAACCCATCAAGCATGGGTGGCACGCCGCCCATCCAATACAGAGTCTCATTAACCAGTACTCTTGGTCTGCGTAAGCGCTCAGCTATTCTCAACCCAAAGAAATTATCAGAAGTATCATTGTCGATTCTTTTCATTTTGTCAAACCTTGTCGAGTAGACGTGAACCCTTATCGATTTACTAAACACTTTTTTGCATAGCCTAACAATCTTGTAATCATCAACTGCAGAAACATACCCAAATCCCCAAGTGACCATACACCCTCCAAAGTCAGAGATTTCAGAGTCCAAATATTTGCAAAATTCGCCGGTTATTGGATTCCATACAATGAACAAACAACCAGTAGTTGATCCTAAACCAACCAACCCATTACAAGTCCCCACCAAGACCATGTTCAAATCACCTACATCAAAGTCAACTTCCACGTTGACCAAGTCAATTTGGCCCTTTTCATAAGACATAATTCGGAATTTTTTGCCATTTCGTATGAGCAAGGATTGTGTGGTTGAAGGGTTTGAAAATTTGAGATGGGCAAAAGCGAAACGAGAAGAAGAGAGAGTAGAATACCAGAGTTTGGAAACGGACTTGAAACGAAGAATGGATTTCATAGGCAATCTTGTTAATATCGTCTCACTTATTACATCAAATGGCAGTTCTCTTTGCTCAGTTTGCTGTATTGGATCTTTGTCATCCTTGCTTTGACTTTCCATCTCTGCAATAACAATTGACATTCCTTCACCTTCGTTTTGTTAGTTTATTGTTGGCAAATTGGCATTACGTAAAAATTTTCATTGTATTATATTGTACAGAACATGATAATCTAATACTATAGGACTATAAGCTCATTAGATCGTGTATCCCATAACTTTCACATATTCCACTTACCTCAATCATGTCCTTAACTCCTTACTCATAAAAATATTAAAAGTAAAAAAAAATGAACGAGTCGGAGGGAGTACATAGCTTTGACTTGTGGCAAGGTCATTTGTGGCAGAACGATAGAACTAAAATCTGCAGTCCTCTGTAATGCGTGATTCTGATACCGCCATTGAAGGTCACATGTCTTACGCATTATGTTGGCCACAAGACTGATTTTGCATCTGTAAATAACTTACTGTGTTTTATTCCATGCTTATAGACTAAAATAAAGTCTAGTGTCGGACAGTCACAGCGTGCTGACATGTCGAATATCAGACACGGAGTATAACGGATGAGAAAACTATGCATTTGAATTCTGAACATGATAAGATAAATTCACCCATATAAAGATCATTACACATCAAGACTTGTTAATAAACGGGAGAATATAAAACAGAGACTTGAACGTAATCCTTACGAGTAAATCTCCAATGGAAAATGGTGAAATCAAACTTGGAACCAATGTCACAACAGGGGTCCGGTCTTTAGCCAATAAATCTGGATTCATTAGTGCTAGCTCTGAACCCTTTGAGATTACAAAAAACATTCCGGTTTTGGTGGGTCCCACCAACCCGGAACAGACCCATTTATCCGAATTAGAGGATATGGTCACCGATTCCATTTCTCCGGGTCGCTTCAAAATGGAGAGATCTGCCACGTGGCGAATGTTCAGATTGTACCTGGACAAACACCCTCCTACAACACACAAGAACTGATCCTTACCACTTGGGACTACTAAACCGGGAACTTCTTCAAACTTTTCAAGAGTTAGGCTAAAATGAACGACAACCCGTTTCCGATGAGGACCTTTTGATTCCATAATCCAATAAAGTGAGTCGTTAACTAGAACACCGACATTTGTTGTGCTTAAATAGAGACTCGGGTCAAGCCCATGATCATAAACCGGTTTCCATTCCCGAGAAGCCAAGAAAAACACAAGGACAGTGGTTTCTAGTAGGTCAGAGACTTGAGCTACTTTGACAACCTTATAGTCATCAGAAATGGAGACATGGGCAAATCCCCAAGACACAACACAATTACAGGAAGTAAAACAGGGGTCGGAAAATTTGCGCCAATTGTAACTTACAGGGTTCCATATATAAAAATAATCAGCAGAAAAAGAGGAATTTGCCAAACAAATTAACCCATTACATCAATCAAAAAGCTAAAAGCGGTGACTCAAAAAGATGTCACCAAGTTGATCATAACTAAAGTATTTAAAATGCACTTAGATTCCATACGTTCCATTAAAATACACCTCACATATATTAAACAAGCATATGGAATCTAAGTGAACGGAGGAGGTAATCTAACAGTGATTATCTTAAAATAAGTTTACTCATCCTCTTTTCCATTAACACAATTAACTATCTAGTGTAGTCACGAATATAGCTGCCCCATGATGCTTATTACGAAGTAGATAATTATAATAGAGGACCGATGACGTCACAGTCACACGAGCATCTACTTTACCATTAAAAATATGCGGGTGTAGAATATGAATAACTTAGGCGCTACATTTTTGCTCCGGGTCCAAACTACATACTCAAATTGAGTACCAAGTTGAGTACGAGAATAAAGTCGGTCTTAAATTTAAAGGAAGAAATAAAGTGGCACGAGCATTTTACGGGTGTTAAATTAAAAGGACGAAATTAATTCAGTCCTAATTATAATACGCCAAATGCCCAAATCCGAATCCCATTAACTTTCTGCATTTTGGGCATTTGGGATAATTTGAAATAAAAAATCCCATTGTTTATGCTTAATTAGGTTCATTTATCATGGGTTAAACAAAATCAGAAGACAAATACTCCATCAGAGGACAGTAAAAAAAACAGTCATCTTTTAAAATTAATCTTTTTGAATAAATGCAGAGGGGTAGCCGGGTAAGGTAAGGCTTGACTCTACTTTAAATTAGAGTTTCTAGGAGTCTAGAGCCACCTCGACTCAGAATGTAAGCAACATTCACTGGGCCAAGAGCACCCCCGTCTAGGTGGTCATATTAGTATTAAGAGTTTGCGAATATATACAAAAGCAAACTCCGAATCATTCAATAGTTTCATGAAGCCAAAGGATAAAAGATGACTCGATAAATTATCGACTAAATATATTCCTGCAATCAGGAACCCAACTGTAATCCTAACGTGCCATCCTTTACTATCAGACTATGGTGAATTATATACTCTAATTTGTTATGTAGATAAACTTCTGGAAGTCTCAGACTAGGTTATATTTTAGTTGAGTGATTTCAAATCAGTCAATATAGGGTCCAACAAAGTTGGTAACAGCTACGCGTCAGATCAAGTCTGTTTGCATTTTGGTTCTTACTCGGGTTGTAGGGTGGTCATTCAGGTTGGGTTGGTTTTCATTTCATCATCTATATAGATGTCCGCAAGCGATAATTGTACAAAGAACACTGAGCAACTAACCATAATTTATTAAAGAACAATGAGAAAACGAACCTCTAACTCTCAGAAGACCCGGCCGAACAGTGTGTCATACAGATATAAGCTCTGCAGCATCAGAATTGTCTCATAGACTCTCAGAATCAGCCATTGCAGCCTCGTCTCAATCATTTAGCTATAAAGCGATCTATACTCTCAAATGCGGCCGTGGATATCTTTCGATCTCCCAACATATATTTAAAATTATAGTCAGATATACATAACTATTCGACTACCCGCAATAACAAAGAAATTATTTCCAAAGTGATCCACAAGTAAAAGAACAACCTAAATGATCCAAAGTGATGAAATACCAAGACTCAAAAGGGCGTCGATGTCTCACAGACCCTTTAACAATAGGTATCAGAATAACAAATCCAGTAACAAATCAACAGGCCAGGATACCAGTAGCTCGTCTAACTACCCACAATTATAAGAATAGACGACTTACATGCGGACTAATAAGAAACCACAAAATCCAAAATATTTCATCAGAAAAAGACATAGTTTTACCAAATCATTTCAATATATTATCACATACTAGTATTTGGTCAGTTGTAAATCACGATTTCTATCATTATACAGTAACGTAACAACCACCTAGCGGAAAATGACACAAAATACATAACTGATAAAAGTAACAGACATGCCAGAAACACTACACAGTTGAAAGCAAAAATATCGTCAAGCAGATCAATATAAAGAAGAACAAATGTACCATGTGACTGACAAAGACGACTGAGCTATAATCGCATTGCAGGACATACAAATATGAACTAGTTGTTGCATAAACTAATCAAATGTAGAAACTTGAGTACTTTAAGAGCATATGCCAAAATCCTTGCTCATAGATTTCATACAGCATGATAGTACAACAAGATTTTCATTTCACGTTTTATATTCACAAAAACCTAACGGACTTACATGTGTGACCAACCATTAACCTTATAATTTAAGGAAAAATGTGAGATCACACTTTAAACATAGCTCACTACGAGTCTACAACCTCTATCGGCTTGTTCCAAATTTATAGGAAGAGTACATTATATATTAGTACAACATCTATCCGGGTTCATGTGCCATGTGTGCTAGCTCCAACTCCTTCAAGATGACAAAACATTTAGCGATGCTGATGAGTCCCGCCAACCAAGGACAAAAGCCTGAACTAGAGCAAAAAAATTCCACCGAAGCACAAATTCAAGTGCCCTACCAAGGAAGTACAACACAGTCACATAGAGTTCTACAAGCAATTTATAAATAGCATACAATGCATTGTACTTATGCCTCCAAAGGCTCTATGATGGGAAAAGGTGAAACCAGGCTTGGGAAATATATTGCAATTTTAAAACACTTATCAAACCTCAAAAGTGTTGTGTATTGCATAGGTTTTGTACGGGTGTCAACTAACCCTAATGTTCTACTCCCAGAACCCCCCTCATCATTTAATGGATCCTTCACAAAAAACTTGTCAGCCTTTGTGAATCCGAGCATTTGAGAGGATATGTCTAATTTGAACCCCTTTGGTAGACAAATAGATTTCAGTATTGAGGGAAGTTCCAATATATTCATTAACTTGCCAGTACAGTTGCACGTGCTCAAACGCCCTCCCATAACTCCTAAGACGTACCTTTCGGCACAATTGATCGAACTTATGTCAAACTTCTCATTCCGTAAATCAAAGCTAACAACTGAATCACCGATTTGGTTACTAATGGCAGCCCAGTATAATTTGTAATCAACAGGCACCGCATTTCTATAAACTAAGGGAGGATCATGACCAAAATCAATTTCTCTCCACCTATTTTCCCTAAGAGAGAAGATGTGAACAATAGTACTTTCTGCATTTCCCCATTCTGACAGAATTCGAACATATTTGTAGTCATCGATATTAGATGCATACCCAAATCCATAGACTACATAAGGGCAATTTAGTCCATCAAAATGCTTTGAATACCCATCTAAATCATATTTGTGCAGCTTACGGGTAGCCGGATTCCATAAAATGAAGTATTCACCATAACATTGGGTTAAACAAATTAACCCATTGCAGCATCCTGTAAGTTCAAGATGATCTTTTCCAACCCCAAAGTCGACGTCTAGCTTAACCAAATTATCTTCAAAATTGGCACAAATTTGATCATCATCGTCGCAAGAGAAAATGTAACAATTTTCACCACATTTGATAAACAAGGTGTCAATAGGAGTAGAAGGGTGAGGAAAGGGGGATTTGATAAGGTGGGCATTGGCGAAATCGGAAGAAGAAAGAGTAAAATACCATTGTTTCGAAACCGATTTAAATCGAATAATTGATTTGACGGGTAATCTTGTAAGTATTTCTTCAACTATTAGATCATCAGAGAGGTAACTTTGTTGCGGAATCACATGCTGCTTCTTACTCTTTGCCATTGAAAACTAAGATGTAATTAACTAGAATGATTACTAACCATAAAACTGAAGATTTTCCCCCAAATCAATTAATGTATGAGAACAAAGCATGAAACCCTAAAATCTGCTGCAAACCTGAAATCAGAAGCAAGAGTAGTCGCCGATCGTCGGATACTCTGCTCTCCCTCTTCTATGTGAGTGAGTGAGTGAGTGAGAGAATCTTGTTAGGGTTTTGGATCGGGTTATATTATTGATACCTTTAGTTTTGATTTTAGTTCAATTCCAATCAGGTTCATTTTGGTAGCAATGTTAATCGGCTTGTGTTATTTTAGGTCGATTACGCAACGGGCTAGGCAAATAGTTAAGGTAAGTAATTTTCTTGAGTTGGGTGTAATTTCAATGGCTTAGTTCGAATTACATGAAATTTATTAAATAAATGTTGATTAATTCAGTTATCTGATTTTCAAATGTATTCGTGTAACAGTTATCATAGATTCTTATGTATTTAAGTTGGTGATTTTTTGGGTGTATCAAATTCGGTTCATTTGGATTGAATCATGTTTCGATTACTTATTAGGTTACTATATAGGTGGTTTTCAATTGATTATGAACTCAGATGCTTTCAACCGGCATCTCGAATCATTTTCTTCCTGTGTTTTTCACCAAGTTAAACCATTTTTTTTTCAAATTAGTGATAGCAGTTTAATTACACGAATTTCTGTACATACGATTTGAATTCTGTATATAAGATACAGTTCCTCGAAAACCGATTAGGTTTGAGTTAGGCATCAAAAACAGAACCAAATATACGGGTTTTAAAAAAAGAAAAAATAAATAATAAGCATGGTCAAGTTAATTTCCCGTGATCTCCAAAATTTTTATAAAATGACTGTGTTTCATTGTTGAGCCCTGGACCTTGATTTAATACCATAATATCACCAAAATTTTTTTAACATTAGTAAAATCAAATTTTAATGTATTTGGATTAGTAATTTCAACTTTTGTAGAAAAATAAATAAATAATACTTTGTATTGCTTTACCATTTTATCGTGAATAATGAGTGGTAAACCTAGACATCATATCCATGACAATATAATTTGACATGCTACATAAATCGTATATCCCATAACTTTCAAGTTTCACATGCATAATTTTGACTTGTGGCAAGCTAGGTCATTAGTGGCGGGGGCGAGAGACCTACAGTCAATAGTCCCCTCTAATGCGTAATCCTGACACCGCCACTGATGATCATATATCTTACATTCTTACGCAATAAGTTGGCCATGGGTAAAAGTGTGACATACTGACATCGCATCTGTAAATTACATGCTGCATAAGCAGTGAATTTGGTATAAAAAGGCACTGTTATATTGTTACATTATACAGTATAGTCCATGCTTTTAGCCTAAAAAAATTACAGTGGTCAACTGTCACCGCAGATTGCCGACCTGTCGAGTATCAGATATAACGTACTCCGTATGAGAAAATTATGCATTCGATTTCAAAACATGACAAGATAAAAAGATTAGTACATAAATTACAACACATCAAGACTTGTTAAAGGAAGGGGAGAATACAAAACAGAGCAATTGAACGTAATCCTTCTAGTAAATCTCAGATAGAAAATGGTGAAATCAAACTTGGAACATAACTCACTATAGAAAGTCTGTCAGCCTGTTCTAGTGTCAGAAGAGGGGTCCGGTCTTTAGCCGAGAAACCCGAATCCATCAGTGCTAGCTCTGAACTCTTTGAGATGGCGAAAAACTTGCCAGTCTTGGTGGGTCCCACCAACCCGGAGCAAGCCCATTTCTCCGAATTAGAGGATATTGTCACCGATTTCACTTCTCCGGGTCGCTTCAAAATCGAGAGATTCGCCTCCTGGCGGATATTCATGTTGTACGTGGATAAACACCCTCCGGTAACACACAAGAACTGATCCCTACCACTTGGGACTACTAAACCGGGAACTTCTTCAAACTTTTCAATAGTTACGCTAAAACGAACGACAACCCGTTTCTCAAGAGGGCCTTTTGATACCATGATCCAATAAAGCGAGTCGTTAACTACAACACCTGGGTTGGTTCTGATTAAAGAGAGACTCGGGTCAAGCCCATGATCGTGGATTCGTTTCCATTCCCGAGAACGCAAAGAAAAGACAGACACATTTATTTCTAACAGGTCATAGTCTTGAACTATTTTGACAACCTTATAGTCATCCGAGTTGGAGACGTAGGCAAATCCCCAAGACACAATACAATCACAGGACGTAAAACAGGGGTCGAAAATTTTACGCCAATCGTAACTTACAGGGTTCCATATATAGAAATAATCAGCAGAAAAAGAGGAATTAGCTAAACAAACTAACCCATTACATGAACCTACCAATTGAACCTCATTTACTTCGTCGCCATGGTTGTCAAAATTCGGCTCTAGTTTAACTAAGCAATAATCAAGAACTACATTGTCATCTTGAACGGAAAGAAGATAGAACTTAGTAGCTACCTGAATGAATAGGTAATCTACAGGAGAAGACGAAAGGTGACCTGAAAGACGGGTTTTAAAATGAATATTGGCAAATTCATAAGACGAGACAGTAGAGCACCAATGTTTCGAAACTGATTTTAACCGAAGCAAGCATTTGATAGGAAGCCTAGCAAGTATCTCATAGGTAAACAAATCAAGAGGGAGGTCATTTTCTTGGGTAAGAATTGTGAAATTTGTGAAAGTAGTTGTTGGTGCAATAGTTTTGACGATTTGGTTAAGTAATTTGAGACCCTTGACGATTGTACGATGAGGTTTTCTCTTAACAATCGTCGTTTGGTAGGCATAATCTTCAACTCGATACACATCGGAATTGATTAATTTCCTACTAATTTGTTCCATTCTTTTTTTTTTTTCCTTTTTACCTTAACGATCAACTAATTATGGGTGAGGTGATGACTGGGGAAGTCTTAATAGAAGTTCAGGGTTTTATATAGAAGAGTGGATGACTTACTTGTTGACAGCTCTTATGTTATACCCCCAGGTTTTTCAATAAAATAATCTACAGTATTGCATTAACATCACCCTCGCTCGAACCAGGGTAAGGGGGTTGGATCTACGTACATACCCTTCACATGCAAGACCATGACACATGCAGTGGCATAGCCAAATATAAGGTAGTGGGGTCTTGTGACCCCATAGCTTTTCGACAATTGACAGTTTTTATCATTAAAATTTGTCTTTCTTGAAAATTTTATGTTTTTAAGACCCCGTAACATAAAAAATGAATAAAATTACATTAAAATAGACCTCGCACTTAAACAATTCTGGTGCCACTAGACACATGACACATAGGTTCCTCAAGTGGGTCATTTTTTAAAAAAAAAAAAAAAAAACAGGATAACTATCCGCCACATCAATAAATGAAAAGAAGATAAGAATTACGGAGAAATTTTATTTGAGACCATAAGTCTCTTCATTTCAGTTGTATTGTTTACACTTGACTTTACTAGTCAATCGATATCATGGTTTTGATAGGTTGTAAATTAAAAACGATCTTAAACATAATTATAGGTCGATGTGGAACCGATATCAAAGACTACGTAAAATATTGGAGATAAACAGGACGTAGGAAACTAGGAAATGTAGGAGTCATGCAAATCTAAACAAGAATAATTCAAAGCAAAATACACGCTCTATTCTCCACGTAAATCCATATCACCAAAATCTAAAAGCAATGACTCATGAAAATGTCACCATGTTGGTCAGAACTCAGAAGTCATAACTACGGAATATTTAATTTAATTTCCTATTGATAAGTCATGCCAATCGAAAACTGACCAAACAAAAATATTGTTGTACAATGTCAATAATTTTAGGGTGAGACTATTTTATACTATAACATGATTTAATTGTTAAAAATTATTCTTTTATTAAGAGTAATAAATGAACGATTTTTTTTTACAAAAGACCGTCTCACGGGGTAAGACTGTTCTATTATAAAAATTGTGGTGTAAAGTATACTAATCTAACTTGGTGGAGCTGGGGGCTAGCAGTACCCTCACCCCACGTCGGATTAAAATTTTGAAACTTTTAGTTACAATTTCCAGCACTCAGAAAATTACAATCGCATATATTTTTCATCATAATATTTTTCTTATAAAATAACTATAAAAGAAAATTGATAACGTCTGCCCAAGCCCAATTCCAAATTCATGCATCTCCCAAACACTAATGAGAAATTGAAATTTGAAATCCAATACAACTTGATCTCCGAACGAGCTTTTAGAGTTGAAACTGAAATCGACTTTGCACACTTTAATTTCTATATTTGAAATCATAAAAATAAAATCAATTCCGTGATTTCAAATAATAAAAAAAATAGGTTCAATTCAATTTGGATTCTCTCCATTACTTTTTCTCCATTTTCTCTCTAATACACCAATATTATATTATATATTTCATTTTCATTTATTTACCTTTTCCTACTTAAATGTATTTACAACCACCCGATCTATCCAGAATTAGATCCGAACCCTTAAAAGGTAATAAACCCCCATTTCTTTTGAGGAAATGGAAAGAATTCTTACTCGGTTCATTTATCTTTGGTGGGATGGGAGCATTGTTAATTGGCTTCTCAAAACATCAAAAGACAGACACTCTATCAGTGGACAGTAAAAAGCATACATCTTGTTTCCTACTAATTTGTTCCATTTTTGTATTTTTATTTCCACGCAGCTTCACTATGGCCTTACAATTGGTCTCTCTTGTGACGGGTCACCATTTGTGACGGATATTTTGTGAGTACAAATGGTAACATAATGGGTTAGTGAAGAAAGGGGACCACATGAATAGTGTTGCAGAAAGAGAAAAAGTGGGTACTTTGTGAGGTAAAATGGTATCCGTCACTCAAGAGTGACGGATATGTCATGTCTTCAATGAGAATTTGTGATGGCCTTAGAGCATCCACAATAGAGAGTATGTTATCTTCCTCTTAATTTTTCTCTTTCTTTCTATTTTTTTGACACCTCATTTTCTCTTTCATTCACCTCATTTCTCACCATTACCATCCTCTTCCATTAATTTTTCCCACAATAGAGAGGATCCTCTTACATTATCTCTTATACTTTAAATAATCTCTAAAATTTTAAAAAACAAAAGTATTATTAGGTAAAAGACAAATAGTGATTGGTTGGTAAGCACTAGGGCCAAGGTAAGCTTTCCTCTAGTTTCCTCTAAAACTAGAGGAAGTAAGCATCTTCCTCTTGCTAAGAGGACATCTAACATGTGCCTCATAATAGAGAGGATGTCCTCTTAGAGGAAAGAGAGTGTTAAGAGGATCTCTCATCCTCTCTATTGTGGATGGTCTTATGGGTGAGGTGATGACTGAGGAAGTCTTAATATGGTTCAGGTTTTATATAGAAGAATTGATGACTTGTTGACAACTTAACACACTTATGCCCTACCTTTTTGAATACTTAAACATGGGTATAGTAGAAACTATAATCAATATCACAAATAGGAACTATAGTACGGCATTAACAATTTAACATTTCTCTCACTCGAAACAAGGGGGTCGGAATGTTGGATATACTATAATAGTAACAATACACACCCTTCATACGCAGGGGTGGCCCAAGTAAGAGCAAACTGATCGTTTAATGTGTGTTTGGATAGCAAAAATAGAGGAAAAGGGAGAAGAGGGACGGAGGGTAAATGGAGTATGGGTGTGAAGATACAATTTTCTTCTATATTATGGAGAGATTTTGATTAGTTTTGTAGGAGAGGGAAAATAAATCTCTCAAAATCTCTCCCCTCCATTTCCTCCCACCTTTATTAGCTATTCAAACAAGGAATTTTAAATCCTCTACGCTCCCTCCCTTTCTTTTACCTCCAAATCCCTTAATCCAAATCCAAACACCACCTTGGGGAGTTAGAGCCTACCTAGGATCCAAGCTTGAAAGAAGTTTAATTTTCTTGAATTTTTTCTATTATACATTTGTATTTTTTTCACAAATTATTGAACGAGACCATTAATTTATGACCAACCTATTAAAAAAAAGTCCAATTAGATTTCTAAATTTTTTGATAACCTAATATTTCCTCCAATTCATATTATAGATCATTTTAGGAAATCAAAATTTCCTTTTTTTTCTAAGTCGTTTTACACTTTTTCATTTATTACATCATCTCTATATCTCGTAACTAGAGAAAAGAGATTATTTAAGCCATTAGATTGTTGAAAAAGAATATATCAGACATATCCAAGAGTCCAAGACTGCTACTTAATAACGCAATTGAAATCTGATCCATTTCCTTTTAATGTCTAAATTATGTCCTAAAATAATCTAACTTAATTGAATGAAGAGGTTAAAACCGTATTAAATATGAATAATTTATAATAGAGGTATAAATCCATCCCAACCAACACCTTTTTTGGGGGTGACAGGATGATATATCCTTCGTTATAATTTACAACGGTTATAAATAAGACTAATTGTTAAAATAAATATTGTTCCGTATTTTATTAAAGGAAATGGAATGAAATAGAGGGATCAATACACGTAATAATGGACATTGGACAGAGACTGGAAGTAAAGACTGTAGCAGTCATGCAAATCTAAAAAGTTAAAAAGAATTGAAAGCAGAATACACGCTCAATTCTCCACGTAAAACCATATCACCATGTCAGCATGTTATTGTTGGTCATAACTACGTAGTCCGTAGTATTTTTTTTTTAGACAAAGGTGTACTAACTTATTATAAATAAACAAAAATTACAAGAAACCGCTAACATACCAGTTTTGATTACAATCTAGGAAAAGCTTAACACGATTAAAACTATTAGAAACAGCTATCGGGACTAGAGGCATGTCGCTTTTGTAAAGCAACTGTAGAAGGTTTTTGTTGCTGATTCTGAACAGCACTGATTGGATATAGGAGGCATAAGTCATGGCCTCCAGTAGAGCTATGATGGTAGCTTGAAGACGAGAGTTGCAGAAACGGTCACAACAATCGAGAAGAACAAGATCGTTGTAACAGATTTGAAAGGAACAAGTCGACATCTTTTTGTTGAAAGCAAAAACAATATCGACACAGTGGTAAGGTTGCTGTAAACCAGAGAAAGAGGGGCCAAAAACAGACTGTTTTGAAGGTGCAAGAACAGTCTCCGGGAGCCTGGAACAGAAAACAAGCTGCTGCGCCAAAAGCTGATCAGCCTCATGAATAATTGCAGCAGGGTTGACAGGGAGAGCTCGAAAAAGAACATTATTCCTGTGATTCCAAATAGCAAAAAATAGAAGGATAAAGTGCATTTTTCCGCCAGTGGCTTCCGCATCAGTGCGAGTTAAATATCTCAAGAAATTCTGGAACCACCGATGAAAAGGGACATTGGATGCAGAATCCGTTCGAAGACCAAGGTGACTAGCAAACCAAACTCTTTTAGTGACTTCACAATCTCGGAAAAGGTGTCCCATTGATTCGGAATTCAAATGGCAAAAACAACACGCAGGGTTAATAACCAAACCTCGTCGAATTAGCACATCCGAAGTAGGTAAAATTTGATGAGCCATTTTCCAAAGGAAAATCTTAATGTGAGGTTGACATGGAATTTTCCAAAGTAAATCCCACTGGAAGTCGGAACAAAGGCGCGAACCAGAAGAAAAAGGCAAGGAACATTTTTCCAGAAGGAAGGAGTAACCAGACCGAGATGAGTATCTTCCATCTTCCGTGGACTTCCAATAAATATAGTCATCCATAGGTTGATGAGGAAGTTCCAGGGTACAAATAGCTTTTGCGGAAATTTTATTAAAGAGCTGGAAAATAACTTTTGTATTCCAGTGAGTCGAGTCTAGCAGAAGATCATCAAAGGTAACAGATTGAGGTTGTCTCTGAGCTTTGAAAGAAGGTTTATTACCAAGAATCCAAGCATCAGATTTAAGGTCAATAGATTTTCCATTTCCAAATTTCCATGCAATTCCATCCCGAAGTAAAAAAGATGTCTTGACAACGCCTTTCCAGGCATAAGATGCTGCTGAATACTGTGATTTGTTGCGGGGTATAGGAAAATCCTTCTTGTATTTGGATCGCATAACTTTTGAAAAAAGCAAAGATGGCATATGATGAGATCGCCAGAAATTTTTAGCCAACCGTGCTTGACTAACAATTGTTGCATTCTTCAGGCCAAGTCCACCATTCGACTTTGGTTGTTGTAATTGTTCAAAAGGTAACCAGTGTTGAGCATTTGTATGATGAGGTTTTTTCCACCAGAAAATATCAACTAGGTAATTTATTTTAGAAGTAATCTGTTGAGGTAAAGGGATAACGGAGGCGACATAAGCAATGGAAGCCATAAGAATTGAGTTGATTAGAATCAACTTAGCTGCTTGTGAAAAATTTGCTGGCCCCCATGAGAGGATCTTATTTGAGAGCTTGTCTAAAAGAAACTGAAAAGACGGCAATTTTCTTCTGCCCAGATCAATTGGGATGCCCAGATAAAGTCCGAAATTAGATTTTGATTGCACATGTAAAATGTCAAGAATATGCTCCTTAAAATCCGTTGGAGTATTGGGGCTGAATTTGATATATGATTTCTGATGATTTATCATTTGACCCGAGATAGAGCTGAAATCATTCAGGATTCTTCGCAAGGACTCACAGGCAGAGGTTGTAAGACGAAGACACAATAGCGAATCATCTGCATATAACAAATGAGAAATAGCAGGGCTTTGCCTAGAGAGTTTAATGCCTTCAATTTCACCATTTGCTTCGGCTTTTAAAATCAGAAGCGACAAGATCTCCATGCACAAAATAAAGAGGTAAGGCGAAATAGGATCACCTTGACGCAACCCACATTGAGGAAAGATACGGCTGGAAGGAGTACCATTGATAAGAATTTGCAAAGAAACAGTTCTCACACAAGTTTTGATTAGCTTCCTAAAAGCCTTTGGAAAACCAAAAAGTTTGAGAACTTTGAATAAGAAGGGCCAGGAAACTCTGTCGAAAGCTTTATTCATATCCAGCTTAATAGCCCCATAACAGCGGGTACCCCTTCTCCTCTGATTAATATAAGTCAAAATCTCATGTCCCAGAAAACCCCAATCATTGATTAAGCGTCCGGGAACAAAAGCATTTTGATTTTGTCCAATGATGCCATCAATAACCTTCTTGAGCCTAAGAGCAATACATTTAGAAGCAGCTCTGTAGATGACATTACAAAGACTGATAGGTCGGAACTGAGAAATCATCTCAGGTAGGTCAACCTTCGGAATGAGAACAACATGAGTGTTGTTCCAAGCAGGAGGAAGAATACCTGAGTTTAGGAAGGATAGAACAGCCGAGGTGATGTCGTCCTTGATAAGTCCCCAAAAAAGATGATAAAAACGAGGAGGAAAACCGTCAGGTCCAGGAGATTTATTAGGTTTCATCGAAAAGAATGCATTTTCCACATCACTGGCCGAGAAAGGTTGAGACAAAAAATCCTGCTGAAAACCATCAAGCTGAGGAATAGATAAATCCTGAAGCATTAAAGAACCCGTAGATCGAAAATCTTGGAAGTAAACAGGCAGGTGAAGTGAGAAACAATAAGATTGGAGAGATCCATATCAGAAGAAATCCAATTGCCCATATCATTTTTCAAAGCAAAAATCCTAAGACGTTTCTCACGAGCTTTCGATCGGCTAAAAAAATATGAAGTTGGCAGGCCATCATTAAAACGGAAATCGGATTTAGCACGTTGTTTCCAAAAGGAGTGCTGGATGTAGACATCATGTTCAATTGATCTAATATTGGTAATGTGATTAAAAGCAGAGGAGCTATCCTGAATATAAGCAGCAGAAACTGAAAAGTCTTTGGAAATTAAGCTCCAGTCTAACATAAAGTGATGACGATTCTCCAGAACCCATTGTAAAATTGCAGAACGGATTTTTGCAAGTTTCAAAGAAACAGAAGTAGCAGCATTGCAAATAGAAGAAGAATTCCAGATGACTGAAATAAGAGCTTGAATAGCCGGAAGTTCCAAACACCAATTATCCACTCGATAGGGTCGCTTTGGTTTCTTGACTTTGGCAGAAGTAGATAACACAATTGGGGCATGATCGGAAAGGAAAAGGTTGAGATTTTTAAGATAAGCATCTGGAAACAAAAGATTCCAATCCTGAGAAGCGTAACAACGATCAAGACGCTCCAAAATCAAACTAGACGAATTTCTCTTGTTAGCCCAAGTAAAATTAGGGCCGGAATACGGAAGCTCTGAAAGAGGAATATGTATACGCCAATCTAAAAACGATTTCCATCCCGTAATGTTTGAAGAGCCTCCAAGTTTGTCGTAATGATGTTCAACCTGGTTGAAATCTCCAATCATACATAGAGGAGAGTAGGATGAACACAGAGCTTTCATTTCATGCCAGAAACTAGCTCTAGACGCAGAACAAGACTCGCCGTACAGAAAAAGAGCATACCACACACTATTGGAGCCATGATTTACAACTTTACAAAGGATGAAATGCGGATCCGTTACAAGAGGGAAAATATCGGATCTGGCATCCCAAAGCAAAAGCAACCCACCACTCGTACCAACAGAGTCAGTACCACAAAAACGAGGTAGGTTGAGAGGACTAGTTTTACAAACAGCATCCGCTACAGAACATTTTGTTTCTTGAAGGAAAACTATACAAATATCATAGTAGCGTACGGACCAACATAAATATGGAATTTTAGGGGCGTCCGTACTTCTCAAACCCCTACAATTCCAAGAGAACATCTTCACTGGTAGTCCGTAGTATTTAATTTCCATTGATAATATAGCTGCCCCATGATTAGGGATGGCAGTGGGTCGGGGACCCGACCCAGATCTTGAGGGTCGGACCTTAATGGGTCGGGTATGGGTCTCATTTTTTCAGACCCAATGGGTATGGGTCGGGTATGGGTCTTAAGAAAATATTTCGGGTCCGGGTCCGGGTCTAAGTTATGAGATCCATACCCGACCCTTAGACCCTTTATTAAAGAAAAAAAAATCAAAATTACAACTTTTTTGAATTCATACTGACAGTAGAAACCCAACTAAAGTATCTTTATCTTCCCTCATCCCATAAAGTGATAAAACCCAACCACTGACAATACCACCACTCCACCACTGACACAAGCAAACCAGCACCAGCACCACAACACTGATACGCGACTGGCAACCACCTCTCTAATAGCCGGCGACCGGCAACCACCATTAACGGCAGATTAATAAACTCATAATGTTAAAGTAGTATAATTTTTTTTTTTAATATTATTGACCCCATAGCTGTTAATCTTGTTACTAAAGTGGCTGAAACTCGGATCCGCGGGTAGACCCAGACCCTACCCTTACCCATAGGGTCCGGGTATGGGTCCTCAAATTTTAGACCCTTGCGGGTCTGGGTCGGGTACGGGTCCAAAGGGAAAATCTCGGGTCGGGTCCGGGTCTAGGCGGACCCTACCCAGACCCTACCCATTGCCATCCCTACCCATGATGCTTATTGTAGACCATTATAATAGGGGACTGATAACTCGAAAATCTACTTCATCACTCAAATTAGAATAACTCCTACCCAGGGCCGTCTGGGAAGTTCTGGTGGCCCTGTGCAAAACTTTAAAATAGGCCCCCCGTATGCTACAATATACGAAAGAAACGCATAAAATAATCGCTACAAATTTCATCTTCCATACATTACATTGATTACAACAACAAAATTTATAATGTTAAGTCTCATCGTCATTAATAAATGAAACTAACCACTTAGTGATGGCTCAGGACCAATTTTGACATTTTCGGGGTGCTATTCGATATTTTACAAAGAAGCCCTTATAATATTAAATTATATACATGGGAAAAAATCTTAATAAAAGTCCCAAAATGGTGTAAAAACCGTTTATCTAATAATACACTACTATTAAATTTACTTCATTGGAAAATTACTTGATAAACACTATAGCTATATATCCTTATTTACTTTGTTTAATTAACCAAGAATATTGTGGCTGAGATGGTTCATCACCCTCTTTAGGGTCTTGAGGTTGAGGGTTCGAATACTGTTTCACACATTAATTGGTTTTCATTTTAGATAAAATAATATCTAAAAAAGATAAAGCTGGTACTGTGAATCGAACACACAACCAATTGATTAGAATAAAATGCTCTTGCCAACCGGCTCAATTGCTCTTAATGTTCAAAATAATCGCTGTAAAAAATATATATCTATACTACATGAATTTTCAGAATATTAGGCCCCCTAAAATCGGGGGCCCTGTTCGGTTGAACGGGTTGAACACCCTCTTAGCCGGCCCTGCTCCTATCTTTATCCTAAACTGAAAATAAGTCCTTAAGATTTGTTATTTTATTTTTAAGACTTAATCTAGACTCACTTTCCCACCCATATTTTACTATTCAGTATCCATGAGTCTTAAATTAAGTCTTTGACTCCAAGACCCAACAAAAACATTTCTAACTTCAGCTTGTCTTATTGAAGACGGACACTATCCGTCACAAGCTGAAGATGGATAGTGTTCCTCTCACAATATCACAAGTGGGAGGACAAGTAGGGTGCTCCATTCAATTCCCACTTGATTTGCCACTTACATATTATGATAGGGGTACTATCCGTCTTCAGCTTGTGACGGATAGTATCCGTTTTCAATGAGAATTTGTTGGGGATAAAGTCGGTCTTAAATTTTAAGGAATAAAGTGACACAAGCATTTTAGGTATATTATCTATACCATTATACTTATAATACACCAAATGCTCAAATCAGAATTCCACTAGCTTCCTTCTCAATTCATCCATTATGTAGTCTCAAAGGTCACATCAATTCAACAACTTTTGGATTTTGGGCATCTGGGATAATTTGGCTCTAAGATTTAAGTACATTTGAAATAAAAAAAATCCCATTGTTATTTGCTTAAATAGGTTCGTTTATCATGGGTTAAACCTTTGTTAATTGGCTTTTGACAAAATCAGAAGACAAACACTCTATTACTGAACAATAAAAAGCAGAGGGGGTAACCGGGTAAGGTAAGGCTCGAGTGAGTCGAGTCTACTTGACTATCAATATAATGGTGAATTTTTGAAATTAGGTACCCAATCTCTGTCAAGGTTATATTTTAGTTGAGTGGTTTCAAATCAGTTAATATAAGGTCCAACAAAGTTGGTAGCAGTTGCGGGTCAGATCGTGTCTTTTCATATTTTGGTTCTCACTCAGGTTGTTGGGTGTTTATTCAGGTTGGGTTGGTTTTTATTTCATCATCTATACGACTATACAGACGTCCGTGAGCGATAATTGTACAAAGAACACTGAGCAACCATAATTTACTAAAGAACAATGAGAAAACGAACCTCGGACACTCAGAAGATCCGACCGAACGGTGTCATACAGATTGCTCTGCAACATTAGAATTGTGTCATTGACTTGTTTTAACCAGCCAAAAAAAAAAAAAACTAGATAATTCAAGGAAAATACATAAGCATTTGGAGGTAGTATGAGCCCCAACATAGTATTAAATCATGGTTTAATACTCAAGAGTCAATCTAAAATTATTTCATCCGAAAAAGACAGTTTCACGAAACTATTTCAATATAAAGAAAAACAAATATTTCATATGAAACTCATGCTGCTATAATCGCACTGCAGGACATACAAATGTAGAAACATGAGTACTTGAAGAGCATATCCGAAAATCCTTGCTCAAAGATTCCATACAACAACAACATTATTTTCAATTCAGATTTTCTATTCACAAAAACTTAAATGAGACGGTCTTACGTTACGTGTGAGACCAACTCATTAACCTTATAATTCAAGGAAAATACATAAACATTTGGAGGGTTGTCACATGAGACCGTCTCATACAAAACTTACAAGGGAGGGGATAGGAATATAGGATAATTGAAACTAAGTAGAGTATACAAATGCTTACAGGTAAAGTGATTGATGCATCTAATCCCATATCATCTGTAGAAATAAAAATCCGCACAACCATGACGAATTTACTGATATCATAGCTGTAACTTCAGTTTCACCATTCCATTGTAGTCATTCTGTTCCTTAAGCACATTTCAAGGAAAGGGAGAAACAGCACTCTGAATGAAGCCCACTGTCTCAATATCACCCAAATCTTTCACCGACGACTTATATTTCAGCATGCTTTGATTCGGGTCAGCTAGCAAGAGCCTTCCATTGTTAGTCTGCACTAGAACCTTCTTACCCTCAGTCCTTCCATACTCTAAAAACATACTCCCTCCTATTCCGAATAAGTGTCTCATTTGGACAATGGCACGAAAATTAAGGAATATAGTTAAAATAATTAAAATTATTGTATAGGGGTAAGAATATATGAGTTAATTAATGAAAAGTATTAAATATGATGGGTTATGGGTGGTTGGGGTGGTAAATAAAGAAAAGAGCTAAGGTTAGGAAAGTAAAAAAACCATGTCCAAATATGGCAAATGGGACAGTTATGTGAATAGACGGAAATGGCAAATGGGGCAGTTATTTAGAATAGGAGGGAGTACAAATTTCCACAACTCCATTCACAGCGACTGAAGGTCACGTGTCTTACGTAGAGTTGATCATATGGCCCAGGCCCGCTAGCCCGACCCGGCCCAGCCAGATTTTTTCCCGGGCTTGGGCCTCGATTTTAGGCCCGAAAAGCCCATGGCCCGATTCAATAAAATAGGGCCGGGTTTGGGCCGCCTTTACGGCCCGGCCCGGCCCGAACGTATGCAAAATTTACGAATATGTACAATTTAAGAATGTTAATAAGCAGTTAGTGAAATAAATAAATAATTAACCAATCAATTATTGTATTGTAAATAAGCCGTAGTCACTTGTTTACATGTATTAATTTCATAAGGCTTAGTATTTTCATTTACCAGTATTTATATTCTAAAAAATGAGCTAATGATTTTGTATCACACTAGTGCCGATAAATTGTTTACCATTATCGGCGTGCTAAGTCAATGTTTTTGAGACTAAAGAACAACAAATATCAAATCAATTACAATACTACAACAACATACAACGAGCACCACACTAAAATATATTATTACACTACTAAAAATTATGCATTTAGCTTGTATGAGTCACCTCAAGCAGTAGGTTCATAAAAGTTTACATTAAGTTACTACTTCTTAATTAACAATACTCGAAAAAATCACATAATTCTAAACGAAAATTTTGATAACAAATACACAAAGTATTCTAAACTTATTTCAAGAGGAAAAATATTTAGCCCGAATTGGCCCGAAGCCCGCTTTAAGCCCGCATGGGCCGGGTTTGGGCCGATAAAATAGGCCCGCACTTGTAGCCCGACCCGGCCTGGCCCGCACACTTGCTCTTAATTTAAAGCTTGGGCCCGGCCCATGATCACCTCTAGTCTTACGCAATATGTTGGCCGTGTGTAAAAAATGTGAATTTGCATCTGTAAATTATTTACGATGTGAACTGTGAAATCGATATACAATACCATGTTTGTACCACAATGAAGTGCATGTTTTTTTTGGAGTGTCATACTGTCTCGGCATGCTGACCTGTCGAATATCAGATATAACGTATGAAAAAACTATGCACATGATGATATGAATCCTGAACATGATTAGATAAAATGAGCATTACATAAATCACTAATTCACTACGCATCAACACTTGTTAAATGAAAGGGAGAATACAAAACAGAGCATTACGAAATCCTTCTTGTAAATGCTGTAAATCTCAGATAGAAAATGGTGAAATCAAACTTGGAACATAACTCACTATAGAAAGTCTGTCAGCTTGTTCCAATGTCACAAGAGGGGCCCGGTCTTTAGCCGAGAAACCCTCATCCATCAGTGCTAGCTCTGAACCCTTTGAGATGACGAAAAACTTGCCGGTTTTGGTGGGTCCCACCAACCCGGAACAAACCCATTTATCAGACATAGAGGATATGGTTACGGGTTTTACCTCTCCGGGTTGCTTTAAAATGGAGAGATCTGCCTCGTGGCGGATATTCAAGTTGTACGTCGACAAACACCCTCCTATAACACACAAGAACTGATCCCTACCACTTGGGACTACTAAACCGGGAACTTCTTCAAACTTTTCAAGAGTTAGATTAAAACGAATAACCACCTTTTTCTCCAGTGGATCTCTCGATACCATGATCCAATAAAGTGAGTCGTCAACCAACACACCTGGGTTGGTTTTGCTAAAAGAGAGACTCGGGTCAAGCCCATGATCATGAACCCGTCTCCATTCCCGTGAATGCAAGGAAAAAACATGGACAGTGGTTTCTAGTAGGTCACGGTCTTGAACTATTTTGACAACCTTATAGTCATCAATACTGGAGACATGGACAAATCCCCAAGACACGATACAATTACAGGAAGTAAAACAGGGGTCGGAAAATTTGCGCCAATCGTAACTTACAGGGTTCCATATATAAAAATAATCAGCAGAAAAAGAGGAATTTGCCAAACAAACTAACCCATTACATGAACCTATCAATTGAACCTCATTCTCATTTTCATTTTCACCACGGTTATCGAAATTTGGCTCTAATTTAACCAAACAATAATCAAGAACTACATTATCATCTTGGACTGAGAGAAGATAGAACTTAGTAGCTACCTGAATGAATAGGTAGTCTACCGGAGAAGACGGAAGGTGACCTGAAAGACGGGTTTTAAAATGAATATTGGCAAATTCATAAGAAGAGACAGTGGAGCACCACTCTTTCGAAACAGACTTAAGCCGAAGCAAGCATTTGATAGGAAGCCTAGCAAGTATCTCATAGGTAAACAAATCAAGAGGGAGATTGTTTTCTTGGGTAAGAATTGAGAAATTTGTGAAACTGGTTTTTGGTGCAACAGCTTTGACGATTTGGTTAAGTAATTTGAGACCCTTCACGATGGTACGATGAGGTTTTCGTTTAGGAATCGTCGTTGGATAGCTATAGTCTTCAACTCGATACACATCGAAGTTGATTAATTTCCTACTAACTTGCTCCATTCTTACTTTTTTTTTACCTTCACTGTGAACTAGTTATGGGTGAGGTGATGACTGAGGAAGTGTTAATATGGTTCAGGGTTTATATAGAAGAATGGATGACTTGTTGACAGCTCTTATGTTATACCCCACGTTTCTGAATACTTACATAAAAAAATATAGAAACCACAAACAATAGGAACTATAGTATTGCATTAACATTACTCTCACTCTAATCACGGTAAGGTGGTTGGATAAACAATAATACACACACTTCACACATGACATGTAGGTCTCTCAAGTGGATCATCATTAAAAATAAACCAGGATAAGTATCCGTCACTTAAATAAATTAAAACAAGATCGGCGTTAAATATTTTATTTGAGGATGTTATTCTCTTTATCTTATTTATATTGTTCTCACTTAACTTTACTCGTCAGCCGATGTTAAATGTTGACCACTAAACACTCCGTATATTGTGAAAACATATCAGTCAAACTTAACCGTTAGCACGGTTTAACCATCAAAATTAAAGGAGGACGGAAAACAAAAATCGGACTTATCCAAGACTACGTAAAAATGGACAGAGACAGGAAGTAGGGACTGTAGTAGTCATGCAAATGTAAACAAAAAGAAATGAAAGCATAATACACGCTCAATTCTCCACGTAAATCCATATCACCAGAAAGCAATGACTCAAAAAGATGTCACCATGTTGATAAGTCATGCCAACGGAAAAGTGACGGAACAATTATATTAAAGACTATACTAATTTAATAGTGATTATCTTTTCCATTTAACGCATAATTAACTATTTAACAGTGACTATCTTTTCCATTTAACGCATAATTAACTATCTTGTCTAGTCACTAATATAGCAGCCCCATGATGCTTATTAGACCATTATAATACAGGTACAGGACCAATGACGTCACTCGAAAAACTACTTCATCACTCAATATATGCGAGTGTAGAATTAAAATAACTCTGGACTCAGTTCAGACTCTTCTATTTGTTTTCACGTTATCCATAGTCTAATGCTCCGACTCACATTAGGAGTTTAGGACCGACCACCCACATTTTACTATTTACGAGTCTTAATTTGAATCTTGGATTTCCGAAACCAAATTTAAGTCCCAACAAAAACTTTTCTACTTTGTCCAGAGTGTGATACTCATACTCATATTAGTCTCATACTCGGGTTGATTAACTTGAGCTTAGGGATAAAGTTCGTCTTAATTTGAAGGAATAAAGTGGCACAAGCATTTTACGGGTGATGTTATCAATACCCTTTTAATTATAATATGCCAAATGCCCAAATCAGAATTCTATTAACTTCCTTCTCAATTCATCCAATATGTAGTCCCAAAGGTCACATCAATTCAACAACTTCTGGATTTTGGGCATCTGGGATCATTTGGCTCTAAGATTAAGTACAGTTAGAACAAAAATTCAATTGTTATTCTCTTAAATAGGTTCATTTATCATGGCTTAGAGCTTTGTTAATTGGCTTTTGACAAAATCAGAAGACAAATACTCCATAGAAACAGTGAACAGCAAAAACAGACATCTTTTGAAATTAATCTTTTGGATGAATGCAGGGGAGGTAAGGTACACACATTCTTCTATAAGACGGTCACATTCGTCTTGAACATGAAACATGACAAAAAGTCGATTGCCTAGACAATGGCAAAAAAACATGTCCCATCTATCTAAATGGGATACTAATTGACCTGTTTTAGGGAGTCTAGAGTCACCTCGACTCAGAATGTAAGTAGTATTCACTTCTGGAAGATTCAGATTCGGTTATGTTCTTAGATGGGTGGTTTCAAATCGGTCAGTATAGGGTCCAAAAAAGTTTAAGGCACTTACAGCTCAAATTGAATCCGTTTATATTTTTGTTCTAACTCGGGTTGTTGGGTAGTTATTCAGATTGGTTGGTTTTCATTTCATCATAGGTACAGACGTCCGAGAGCAATAATTGTACAAAGAACACTATGCAACCATAATTTATACAAGAACAATGAGAAAACGAACCTCAAACTATAAAGCAGTTGCTGCAGCATTAGAATTGTGTCATACAGACTCTCAAAATCGGCAGTTGCAGCCTCGTCTCAATCATTTAGCTATAAAGTGGTCTTATACCCCCTCCAAATGCGATCATGAACTCATGATAACCTTCAAAACATTACTAACATGGTCATCTTTTGGTCTCGTAACAGATATTTTAAAATTATAGTCGGATATACGTAACTTTTCCACTATCCATACAACAACAACATCAGAGCCTTAATCCCAAAATGATTTGGGGTCGGCTGACATGAATCATCCTTTCGAACCGTCCATGGGTGAACGCATGCCTCAAAATGCGAATAAAAAAGGGAAAATGAAAAACAAAAAGGAAGAACGAAAATGTAATGGAAAGTCAAGGTAAACTTAGGGGTTTTAAAATCGAATTCCGTCTTTCTTTTATAAAAACTTAAAATTTAAATCGAGAGAAAAGATTAAAACGATTTTTAAAAACCGAAATAGAATTAAGGATCCGGAATGAACCAAGTAAAATCTGTAAGAAAGTGGTTGGTAAAAAAGTGTAATAAATGAGAGAAGAATAAATAATTTAATTTCTTTAAATTAAATAAAAAAACACATAAATATGTCAAAAAAACATCAAATACTAAAAATCCACATGTATCATTTCCCTCCATTGTGCCCTCTCCGTCACCATACTCTTCTCAAGCCCCAGAACTCTCATATCGTGCTCTATCACTCTCAACCATGTCTGTCTCGGTCTTCCTCTACCTCTAGGGACCTTTTCTATTCTCTAAGTCTCCAGCCTCCTAACTGGTGCGTCCATAGGTCTCCTTCTCACATGGCCAAACCATCTTAGTCGGTTTTCCATCATCTTGTCCTCTATTGGCGCCACTTTTACCTTTTCCCTAATCACCTTATTCCTTAACCGATCTTTCCTTGTATGTCCGCACATTCACCTCAACATGCACATCTCCGCCACACTCATCTTTTAAATGTGACAATGTTTCACGGCCCAACACTCGGAACCGTAAAGTAAGGCAGGCCTAATTGTCGTGCGATAAAATTTTCCCTTTAATCTTTGGGGCATATCTTTATCGCATAGAAACCCTGAAACACTCTTCCATTTCAACCATCCCGCTTTAATTCTGTGAGCCACATCTCCGTCTAACTCCCCATCTTTTTGAATAATAGATCCTAGATATCTGAAGAAATCCGAACCCTCAACAATATTCCCATCGAAAATAATACTCCCCGCCTCTGTCGATCTTAACCCCGCCACCTTAGTGAACTGACACCTCATATACTCTGTCTTACTCCTGCTCAGCCTAAACTCACGAGTCTCTAAAGTCTGTCTCCACAATTCCAACTTTCTCTCCACCCCCTCTTTTGTCTCATCAATCAACACAATATCATCAGCAAACATCATACACCAAGGGATGTCGTCCTGAATATCCCTTGTCAACTCATCCATAACTATAGCAAAGAGAAAAGGACTAAGTGCGGAACCTTGATGCACCCCGATGGTAATAGGAAATTCTTCCGTTCTCCCAACATTAGTGCGAACACTTGCACTAGCCCCCTCATACATGTTCTTTATGAGGTCAATATATTATCGCGACACACCCTTTCTCGCCAAAGCCCACCAAAGTACTTCTCTTGGTACCCTATCATATGCCTTTTTCAAGTCAATAAAAACCATATGTAAGTCCTTCTTCTTGTCCCGATGGTATTCCATCAACTGTCTCATGATAAAAATCGCATCCATAGTCGATCTCCCGGGCATAAATCCAAATTGGTTATCTGAGATGTCTACACATCTCCTAAGCCTTTGCTCGATTACCCGCTCCCATAACTTCATCGTATGACTCATAAGTTTAATTCCCCGATAATTGGAACACTCTTGAACATCACCTTTGTTCTTGTACAAAGGGACAAGAGTGCTTCTCCTCCAAGCCGATGGCATCTTGTTGCTCCTCCAAATCTTGTTGAAGAGCATAGTTACCCATTCAATCCCTTTCTCCCCGAAGCACCTCCAAACTTCTATGGGTATACCATCCGGTCTCTCTGCTTTCTTTGACCCCATCTTCCTTAACGCCTTTCTAACTTCACTCTTTTGTATTCTACGCACAAATTCCCGATTAACCATGCTTGGTGTTACCTCTACATCCCGAAAACCTTGTTCCTGATGTCCATTGAATAAAGTATCAAAGTAAGAACTCCATCTAGCCTTTATCTCGTTATCCTGAACCAGAACCTTGTCGTCCATATCTTTCCACTATCCATAGTAACAAAGAAATTATGATCCAGAGTTAAGAAATACCAAGATTAGGTAGCAGAATAACAAATCAGGTAACAAATTAACAAGCAAGGATACCAATAGCAAGTCTAGCTACCCACAATTATAATAATGCACGACTTACATGCGGACTAATAAGAAACCATAAAATCTAAAAATATTTCATTAGAAAAGGCATAGTTTAAACCAAATCATTTCAATATATTATCACATACTAGTATTGATCCATTTTAATTTTTAATCATGATTTCTATCCGTATACAATAACGTAACAACCACCTAACGGAAAATGACATGAAAAACATAACTGATAAAAGTAACAAACATGCCAGAAACACTTCACAGTTTAAGCAAAAATACATTGTCAAGCAGATCACATGAGATCAGCAGATCAATATAAAGAAAAACAAATGCTTCATATGAAACTCATGCTGCTAAATGCTAACATACAATATGTTGACGGACAAAGACTGAGCTATAATCGCACTGCAGGACATACAAATATGAACTAGTTGTTGCATAAACTAATCAAATCTAGAAACTTGAGTACTTTAAGAGCATATCCGAAAATCCTTGCTCAAAGATTCCATACAGCAATAACAAGATTTTCATTTCACATTTTTTATTCACAAAAACTTACATGAGACGGTTTACAAGTGAGACCAACTCATTAACCTTATAATTTAAGGAAAATACACAAGGATTTGGGTCATTGTGATGTGTGAGACCATCTCATACTAGACTTATTGTTTTCTGCTATGCGTTTTTTCGCTTGCTACAGGGGAGGGGATAGGATAATTGAAACTGAGTAGAGTATACAAATGCTTACAGGTTTAGAGCATGCTCTAGGAAATGATTGATGCATCTATCCCATATCATCTGTACAAATAGAAATCCACAGCACCTTGACGATTAAACTGATATCATGGCTGTAACTTCTGCTTTACCATTTCATTGTAATCAATCTGTTCCTCTAGAACATTCAAAGGAAGAAACAGAACTCCGAACGAAACCCTCTGTCTCAATATCACCCAAATTTACCAACTTATATTTCATCGCGCTTTGATTCGGGTCAGCTAGAAAGGACTTCCAACCTTCCATCACATGTCTGTAATAAAACCTTCCCACTCAGTTCATCCACAAAAACTACGCAAACCCGGAACCATATCAAACTTGAACATCTTCACCCAATAGTCCCATACTCCATACTCTTTCAACACCCCCATTCCACAACTCCATTCACATCCACATTCCAAGCACCTAAACAGCCACTAGTCGCACATAATTTAATACCCAAATTACCAACATTACCCAATAACATTCGCGGCATTTCGACGTCCTTGAAACCCTCATCAACCAAATCAAAACCACATATACACTTCACATTAGGAGTCCAAACTTGGGTATATCCCAATGCAACACCTCATTAACCAAAACCCCTCTACCACCAGAGAAAATAGACAATTCACCTTCACCAAACACCCCAATTCTCCTCCAAATATTCGCCGAATAAACATACAGAAAAGTATTAGCCTCCTCTTTTGAAGCCCGCCAACAAACAAAACGTAATCATCTTTTGAAGAACATAACCAAATCCACTAATCAACATCCATTGAAAATTAGCCAAAGGATCTACACCATCACAAAATTGACCCTCCACAGGATTATAAACATGAAAACAGTTATTATACCCAATACTTGCACTACCTTTACCAAAACAAACCAAACCAAACCAGACCATCTGTTGGTGTCTCGGGTATATCCATCTTAAGATTAAAACGGTCAAATTGCACCCACTTGTATAGATGGGACAAATATTTAGATATTTTGCTTTTGTCCCATCCATCCTATTTGACCCGTAATCCGTCTAAACAAGAATTTGTGGCAAACCATTACATGAACCAATTAAGAAAGTATTAACAACATTATCATAAAAGATAAGATTTTTAACATGAATTAATCCTTTTTCACTTATATGATCATCTGGGTATCTATCATATGCACCAAAATTAAGGATATAAAAGTAATAAGGTGATCTTATAAGCACACAATTAAAGGGTACATTAGGGTTTGAACTTTTGGATTGAAATTACAAAATTCCAATTTTTTGAAACTAATTTGAATCTGATTAAAGATGGTATTGGTAATATCGCGAGAATTTCAGAAAAGATTACTTCTTTAGGGAGTTCAATAACAATATCAGCATTATTAACAAGAACTACCTCAGAAAATGGGGTTGAAACGATGTCGTTTTGAGGTATGATGATAGTTTATAGTCTTTTTCTCTTTCTTTTTTCGGAATTTATCGGTTGTTCTCATCATTTGAACTTTGAAGTGTTGGGTGTTGGAGGAGGACGGACAGCCGGAGTAATCTTCGGCCGAAGATGAGGGAGATGGTAGTTTATGGTTAACCGGTAAAATCCCGATCTAATTGACTGGACTCAAGAGAAGATTATGAGTGCGAAGTTAACCTGGATAGTAAGATCATGTTCTTTTGGATTGAAACTTATCTGATCTGAATTGAACTGAATTTATAGGATCTGAACTGAACTTATAGAATCTGAACTGAACTTATTGGATCTCGAATCGAATCGAACTTATAGGATTCGAATCGAACTTATAGGATCGAATCGAATCGAATCAACTTATAGGATTCGAATCGAACTTAAATTAAGTGAGGTATAGGATCTCGAATCGAATCGAATCGAACTTATAGGATTCGAATCGAACTTATAAGATCTCGAATCGAATCGAATCAACTTATAGGATTCGAATCGAATCAACTTATAGAATCGAATCGAACTTAAATGATTCGAATCGAATCAACTTATAGGATCTGAAGTGAACTTATATTAAGTGACTTTAAGTCCAAAAGAACAGGGCCTAAGTACTAAGTAGAACGTAAAACTAGACCTCCCAAACTGGTTAATAGATCCGGTTATGTCTGATTTCAAGTGTTTTTGGGTATGTTGGACTATTCGTCGGGTTAAATGGGTTGAGTTATTTCGGCTCAGTCATTTTTTAGTTAACGATTCTTTATTTTAGCGAAAATAATATTGAGTGTGATTAAATAAGGCATTTTAAGTCTTTTGGGTGAATTAGAGCCATGTTTTGTCTCAACTTAGGAAAAAACAAGTTATGTTTTGTAGGGTTATTTTTGGGTTGGGCGGTTTCGAATGGGGTCATTTTGAGTCGGGTCAGTTACGAGTCAACAAAGCTCGAATCATATTTTGGTCGGATCGGGTCAATTCGGGTTTTGAGTCACATCAGGGTATTGTAGTTCGAGTCTTAGGCTAGCCTTTTCGGGTAAAGTAAATTTTGTCAGGTCTACCTAGAACTAGGGTGGAACTAGAATTGCCCGGGCTCAACTCCACCTAAGTTTTGCCAATCAGTAACCGACTCGATTCTAAAACATCGAGCCTTAAAATGATACTATGATATTCTTGAATTTAGTCATCACTTAAAATAACTAATTTATTATCGCCGTTAAAATAAATAATAAATTGTAAAACCCTTATTTAAAGTAATCACAACTCGGAAAATGACCTATCAAAAATAACACAAATTCTTATTATAGATTAGAGATATCCGTCTATAGTTATAGACGGCGAAATATTCACTCATTTTAAGCATAAGACAAACAACAAGTTACATGGTGGTGCCAAAAAATGTCACCACTTTAAGTATATTTGAGCCGCCTTTCACTTTAGACGGATATATCCGTCTATAGTGAGACTAATGCTCCTTAAGTGAGTCGAAATGATCCGACCGTAACTTTAACGAATAAGCTTACACCACTCTACATTTTACTTAAATATCATATTTCTTATCAACCACTCATATTTCGGTGAGGAATATTATATATTTTTGATGTATGAATTTAGAATAATTTAGTGAAATTATTTTAATTAGTCTTATACTCACATTAGAATTAGAAGCACAATAAATATTTCATCAAATGAAGATTTGAGGTTCAAATAGTACTACCTCTTTCTGGTTAACTAATTTCCACGAGATGTCATTATCAAAAATGACTCTGTGGCCCAATGGATAAGGCGCTGGTCTACGAAACCAGAGACTCTGGGTTCGATCCCCAGCAGAGTCGTTTTGTTTTATTTTTTGAATTTTGTCTTTCCTTTTTCTTTTTATCAAACCATCCCTGCCAGTCGTCAATTCTTGGTCATGACTAGACCAGACTGGTCATCTTCGGCCGGGCTTGCTTGGCCAATGTGCTGTGAGGGCGGGCGGCTCTCTGGTCAAACCGGGCCAGCCGAGGGGAAGGGACGGGCTTGTCCGGCCGGCCGGCCGGATATGCTTGACCGGCCAGGACAGAGGCGGGCTAAGGCCGGGCAGGTGGCGGGCCTTACCATTTTATTTTTTTATTTTCTATTTTTGCTAAATTGGCGGGCCAAGGCGGCCGGCCGAATTTCGGGACCGGGCCGACCTGTGGTTAACGGCGGGCTAAGGCCGGGCCGGGCCGGTTCAGGCCAGGCTGCATAAAATAACGGGCTAGGGCGGGCCGGCTCTCCTGGTCATGACTCATGACTTTGTTTGGTCACGGTTAATCACATAATTAGCATTGTTAATGTGTGACCAAAGGTGGTCAATTTGTGACCAAAAGCAAGAAATGGTCAATTTGTGACCAAGGTTGGTCAAAAGAGATGGTCTTATTGACCTTTTACGTGTCAATTTCTTATTGATTGAACAATTATAAAACAATAAAAAAACCTACTTTACACTACTCTACTCTACTTTCGTAACTAAAGTTTGGGAAAACTTTCGTAACTAGAATTTGCTTTTAATGCATTTTATCATTTCGTAATAATTAATGTTTTTAAAAAAAATGTATGCAGTATTTTATATGTCGAATCATGTTTTTCAATAATTTTTTTTAATTGTTAATGAAATCGTCTAATCACTTTTCAAAATTATAACGTTATTTAATATTTTTTTTTCCGTAAAGTACACCATAAGATTAATATAGTCATAAAATATTGGGGTAGTTTTTTTATTAAGATAATTACAATAATAGAAAAATAACTATATTTATAAAATGTTAGGAAAAATAATTGTGAAAGTAAGAGAGAGAAAAGTGGGGTAGAGAATGTGGAAAATGATTGGAAATATTGTAAAGTGGATAATGATTGGGTTGATGACCTAGGTCGCGACTTTCTGCTTGGGAGGGTGAAAATGGGTCAAGGACTCAAGGTTAATAAGGTGGAATTAAGAGTAAAATCGAGTCGCGACCTAATTAGCGTGACCACTGCTTGTAGATGGTCTCATACATCCACCTTCAACGCCTCCTTTGGGCCCTTTCATTTTTCTTTCCATTATGTAGCTCCTAGCATAGTGTTTGGGTTAATAACGCGCTTATCGAGTAATCTAAGAGGGGGAAAATGAACTTCCTGAAACTTGATAGGAGGTAGTAGCCAACTAGGCAACTAGCAACATCGGTACTTGCTCTAAGGCGGTAGAGACGAAGCTTGGATCGAGTTCTATGTGGAGTAATGAGTGAATGAACGAATGATCAATCACTATCATAGATTAAAAATAATGAAAATTGTTGCAAGAGAGATTTTCGACGACTTAAGTTAATTATAGGTTATTGATCATTTTGAGAGTAATCCAATCGTTGACAAACTAACACAATTTGGATTATCGATGCATCTTTCGTACAACATGGCCTCAGTCATGCCCATGAAAATGAGAGAGTCCACTTCACAAATTTAAGGGTTTCCGTCTCAAAACCAATTGGGTAATTGGTGGTATAAATCTTTCATTTATGAATTAGCAAACCTCTTTTTTCAGTGAGAACATTTACATGTGATACATCTACCTACGTGTTGTAAAAGCTGAAGTAGTACTTGAACAACCGTAAAACTCACTCGTATACTAAGGCCAATACATATGAATTTCCGTACTCAATTGTGCTACTACAATAAGTGGCGAAACAAGGCTATCGACATGCCTTCTAATCGACTTGACCGGGTTCTTAGTACCGAACACTTCAATGTTTTGTGTTTGTCTCGCGTTCAAATCCTTCACGAGCAAATCTCCGTGAAAGAAGGAAGAACGATCTCCCTTCTTTTCTCGTACTGATGGACAAGTTACAACGCATGCATCATCATCTCCTATAATAGTGCTCGACCGACATCAAAGTTGTATATTCTACTCCACAATTCACTAACCCCATATTTCATCATCATCCATACCTCTACCGCATAAATATCATATTCTTTTTGTGTTGACAAATGACAACAAACACTCAAATTTTGCTCTATACCACCAATAAAGATGTCACAATATATATTATCATCTATGAGCACGGTCGCTACAATGTCCTGAGGAAGCGATACCTCATTGAATGTTTCATTGGTTAAATCGAAAGCAAGAATACAAAAAGCACGTCCATATGTTTGTTTCCTTGATACAATCCAATGCGCCTTTTCATTAATAATGTTTCCTAGAGTTCGAGAGTGCCAACAATAAGGACCAAGATTGAAACTCGACTCCTTCCAATTATGAAAGTCATTATCGATACTAGTACTCCGCAATGTGTGAACATATGCCTTGCGTACATTATCATCTCTTATTACATCTACATATAGAAGTTTGTACTCGTCATTCATTGTCGAGTATCCGAACCCCCATAAGAATGGATAATTGAATAGATCAATCGCTTTTGGACAGATAACTTCTCGACATACTCGAGTAGCCGGGTTAAAGAAACATAACTTTTTCGCACCAATAGCAAGGCATATTAAGCCATTACATGAATCGATAAGCCTATCTCGGAGCCTTGACTTATTATCAGGTCCTGGTTACGGTTTAACTGTCGATCAACGACCAGGTCATGGGACGTACTATTAGAAATTATATATGGGGAAGAGTTAGACATCGCCTATTTACTAAATGAATAGGTGAAACTTGAGATTTTTCAGCTCAAATCATTTCACCTAAAAATTGGGCCTAATACTTTAGTTAATCTATACAAGTATTGGGCCTTTGTAGTAGAGATAGTATATTCAGTAGAATATTTATATTTTACGTGTGTTAGATTCTACAAATATGTTGTCAAACTAATATATTTTGCTCATATTATGTCTGAACTTTAATCATAAATGTAACTTAATTAGGAGTATTATATTTAAGGATCTTCTCCATCATCACACATATGAAAATACAACACGAAAATATAAATAATGTAATTTTTACCTCTTAATACTACATATAATAATTGTAGACTATAACACTTAATTTAAAATTTAATTACTAAATGTTAATTTCTCTACACATTACAACCTAAAAAAACCGTGTATTTGCACGAGATCTACACTAGCAATATCATTGAATTAATTATTGTGTTTGTACAATCATTTGACTATGCTATTTATACAAAAGGAATATCTTGCAAATAAGGAATGAATAAAAATATAACAACCAGTATTCACAAAAGGAAATAATCAATCAATGATCCCTTGATTGATATTAGCAACGGCTCCAAGGCAACGGCTATGGAGCTCCAAGGCAACGACTGTAGCATGGCTAATACTGATTGATATTAGCAACGGCTCCAAGGCAACAACCAGTATTCACAAAAGAAAATAATCAATCAATGATCCCATGATTGATATTAGCAACGGCTCCAAGGCAACTTGTTGGTATACTCCCTTCAAGTTGGAGCGTGGAGGTTGGAAACGCCCAACTTGGATAGTAATTCATCAAATAGAGCATGTCCGAGGGCCTTAGTAAAGATATCTGCGAGTTGTTTCTTGATATGGATATAGCTTGTGGAGATGGTGCCTTTTTGTATTTCGTCACGAATAAAATGGCAGTCGATTTCGATTTGTTTGCTGCGTTCGTGGTATACAGGATTGCGTGCAATATGTAAGGCGGATTGGTTGTCACACTTAAGTTGAATAGGACGATTGTGAGCGATGCCAAGAGACACGAGGAGGCCTTTGAGCCATTTGAGCTCACATGTAGTATATGCCATAGCTCGATATTCAGCTTCAAAGGATGAACGAGAAACCGTATTTTGTTTCTTTTTTCATGAGATCGTGGAGGAGCCTAACAACACGATATAAACTAATATGGATCGTTTAGTGGTAGGGTAGGCAGCATAATTTGCGTCGCAGAAGGCTTGTAATTGAAGATCATTATGAGCCCAAAGTAAGATACCTTGGCCAGGGCATTTTTTTAGATATCGAACAACTTTTAGCGCAGCATCCCAGTGCTCGGTAGTGGGAGCATTTATGAATTGGGCGAGAATTTGGACGGAGTAAAGAAGTTTTGGGCGAGTTATTGTAAGATATATTGTTGCTCCACAAGCCGCCGATAGGGCTGTGAGTCTTTCAAAAGAGGTGTCGTGGATGTAGGTGCCGTGGATGTACCCAATTGATGGTTAGGTCCTATCGGAATATTTGTCGGTTTTGATCCAAGTAACCCGAATTTAGTAAAATGTCGATTGTATACTTTCGTTGAGAAACAAAAATTACGGTTTCATTGCGATCGATTTCATGTCGGATGAAGTATTTGAGAGCCCCCAATTCCTTCATATAAAAACAGAAACTTAAGTATGATTTGAATTGTTCGATTAAGGCGTATCATTCTCACATATAACAAGGTCGTCGACATAGACAAGGATATGGACCGCGGTAGGGGAGTTGAGCATGGAGAAAAGGGAGTGATCATATGGGCATTGTGTAATACCGTAACAATAAGAGCGGAAGCAAGTTTGGCATACCAACACCGTGGGGCTTGACGGAGGCCATATAATGATTTTCTTAAGCGACAAACTTTTCCGTTAGTGGAAGTGAAGAACACAGAAAGCGGCTTCATGTATACTTCTTCGTGAAGATCCCCATGGAGGAAAGCATTGTGGACATCCATTTGACGGAGAGTCCATCTTTTGGCGGCAACAATGGCGAGGAGCGCACAGACCGTGACAAGCTTGTCTGTTGGGACAAAAGTTTTATTGTAATCGACCCCTTCGACTTGTCTATTACCTATTACGACAAAGCGAGCTTTATAACATTCTATTGTTCCATCCGCTTTGTACTTTATTTTGTATACCTAGTTCAAACCATTGCTTTTTTATTAGGAGGAAGAGGTTCGAGCGTCCATGTTTTGTTCTTTTTGAGAGCTTCTATCTCGAGTTTCATCGCTTGTTGCCATTCCGATACATGCATAGCTTCGGAAAAAGTACTAGGCTCGTAACCCTTGGTCACGGATGACAAGAATGGTTTGTGGTTAGTGGAAAACTTAGCATAGTTAACATAATGAGAAATCGGGTATTTAGTACCTGAAGATGTGGATTATGCGTGGAGTGAGTGTGATGAGGGACGACCTATTTTAACAAAATCCTTGTGACGGGAGTTGGCAAACTTCGTGCGATGCCCACGCCACATATATGATGGGTTCGTGGGTTCGGTTGTACTTGATGGATCAGTGGGGTTGTCCGAGGGTGTATTATGGTCGGGTGTAGGTGTCGAAGTGGGGTTGTTGGGGGGTGTCTGTGGGAGATGTTGAGGATGGTATATTGTTGTCGTTTGTGGAGGCTCCTGGTGTCGGGGTTTGAGTAGATGGACTGATTAGTAAAAGGTCATCTATGGGAGTAAGGTCGTGGTTGTGAAACAAGGTGGAGTCCGTGTCGTGAATATTAATGGATTGAAAAGGGAAATCTTTTTCAAGAAAAACAACATCTCGTGACTCAAAGTAAGAGCCAGTATCGAGATCGTAGACATGCCATCCTTTCTTTCCGAATGGATAGTCGATAAAAATACATTTATGACTCCGTGAGGCAAATTTATCGTGAGAGCGATTGATATTTTTGGCGTAGCACAAACATCCAAAAACTCGGAAGATTTTCCACAAGCGGAGACTTATTAAAAAGAGTTTCGTAAGGTGTTTTACCATGTAAAAGTTTTGTTAGGGTACGATTTATTAAATGAACTGCAGCGAGAACGCATTCGCCCCCCAAAAAAAATATAGGTAAACTTGCTTGAAAATAAAAGAACACGTGCCACGTTCAAAATATGGCGATGTTTGCGTTTCACCCGACCGTTTTGTTGAGTGTGTCGACGTTTGAAGTTTGAAATAAAATCCCATTTGTGGTAAAAAAATTGTTTAGACAAGTAAATTCAATACCATTATCGTTGCGTAAGATTTTGATTTTCTTTTGAAATTGACGCTCAACCATTGCGAATTTTTTTAATAAGGTTTGGTTAGTGTCACTTTTGTGTCGCAAAAGGTAAACCCATGTTGAGCGTGAAAAATCGTCAACAATTGTTAAAAAATAACAGAAACCACAAGACTCATTTTCGAAGTATTTACCCCATAAATCACAGTGAATAAGATCAAAAGGTGCCTCTGCATTGTTGGAACTTAACGAAATATTCACGGGTTTGTTTCATCCGAAGACAAATATCACAAGGTTTACTTAAAAATTGAGATTTGCTACGAGTTTGTTTATTAAAAAACGGTAAAAAAAGGAAATGTTGGTGGATGGATGTCCCAACCTTCTATGCCATAGCTCAATCGTATCATTGGTGCTCACCGAGTATGCTTTCACGTTGTCAGTTTGAACACCTTTTAAATAATATAGCCTTTAACGCCGCTCACCAGCACCAATCAGCATTTTCAAGGAACGGTCCTGAATAAGACAAAAATTTTGCGAAAATTGTATAGTGAGAGAATCATCAAGAAGTAAACTTGAGACGGAAATAAGATGACATTGTAATTTTGGTGCATATATACATCTTTTAAAATAAGTCGAGACGATAAAACAATGTCACCGCATTGTGTAGCTTGAGTTAAATCACCATTTGGCAGCCCAACGGACAGTGGAATGATGCTACGAATATTAGAAAAATGAGATAGGCATCCCGACATATGGTGGGATGCTCCTATATCAATAATCCAAGAGGAAAGCAGTACATTACCATTAAGACGGTCACAAGAAGCATCCTTGCGTGAGTGATATCGTCCTAATTTAGGACGATCTAGCCCCATCCTATTACCTTATTCCGACTCGATTTTGCGTGCTTAAATGGTTAAAAAGCTCATTTAATTACTAATTTATAATAATTAGTCGTCGTAGTTATATTTAATAATTATTCGGATTTTTATTTAATATTAGTATTAATATCATTTTATTATAATAACGTGTAGGCAAGGAGGAATAATGAAACGAAAATTGAGAGGCGAGACAGAATTTGAGACAAAATAAAATATGGCATGAATGAAGTCAATCTTTGACTTTGTCAAAGTCAACTCTTGACTTCAACAAACCAAATCCCACAGCATTCACCATCACCATTCATCACCATTCTGTATAAGCTCACCATCAATAATGGCATTCTTCAATACTTCATCTCCTCGTTGCATCCCTCCATTCACCAACTACACCTTCTTCAAACATTAGCCACCACTCACCTTCATCTTCACTCACCATACAACAACCTCATGTAAGATATTTCCATAAATTAAATAAGTATTATATTAATATTTAATTAAGTTATTTTATGGAAATTAAGTTGGTCCATTGTATGGTGTAATTTACCTAGGATTATGTTTCCACTATTGTCTCCCATAACTTACCACTCACAATTTAGGAAACTGTTCAGTTGCCTATTTGATGGCAAGAGTCTATATAAGGGGAACATATTTATTCTGATTAGGGTTCACCAAGCCTACCTCATTAAGAAAATACACCATCTAAATTGTGAGGCTGAGGGTTTGGAAACCAAGTCAGATTTGGGACGGATCAATTATTTCAAGCAATGGCTGGAGGTAAGTAATCAATCTCTTTTATCGCTTCCGTATTCGGTTCATACAAGTTCATTATGAGATTAGAACATGTTATTTTAGACTATAAAAACTTACAGTTGGTATCAGAGCGAGTAATCGCCTCTGTCTTGCTTGATATCTGAATATCAATTTTATATGACGGTCTTCATATATATATGCTACGAAATTGTTTTAATTTGAGTTATTATAGATCTGACTTGAACATTCATATTTTTTTGAACTATTACCATGTGTGAGAAATTTTATAATCACATGTCTACTATATACAATCCGGTTTTGTCTTCCTTTGCCTATGCCGTATTAGCAAGTTGCCTTATCATGGAAAGTTGTAGACATGAGATTTGCCTTATTGTTAATGTTACCCGTAGCTTTTAGTAGAGTTTAGACTACAACAATTTGTCATCTCTCTTCTTGATACGTGTGTCTTCTTTCTACATGTTATCTTTGGCTCATAGTCGGCAAATTTTGCTTCTTTAATTATCTGTTTTTCGCATGGTATTATTATTATTGTGCTATTGTAAGTGATTATATTCTTATAATTGTTTATAATCATATATATAGAGTGTTAGACCAATTAAGTTTTCTGGTTATATATTTTTCATATATACATTAAGTTGAGTATATAGATTAAAATTTTAACGTCGAGTGATTCAAAATTTTATTAGTTAGAGAGTAGCCACATCACCTCTAGTTAATTGAAATTTTATTTTGGAATCACATTTGAAAACTAGACTTTAATTGTGATTAGTCGTATGTAATATAATGAGACTTACCTACATGAATCATGTTGTATGTATTTGTATGACTAATTAGGATGATATATTGAATCTTGTTTCTTAATCTACCCACAGGAGTTAAGATATATATATGGTTTGATAGTATCGTTATAAAGTTAAATTTATTTATGTATCTAATTGAGTAAAACTTTAGCCCACATGCAAGTTTTATGTCTCTAGATTCATATTTCAGCATGATTTACATTGGTAAAACATGATTAAATTTAAAGTCTCAATTTTTGTAATAAGCATGTTATTTATTATATTTGCAGCAATTTTACCTGGGAGTTCTATTGATGTTAAATTTGACATTCCTGAATTGAATGGTGATAACTATAAGGTCTGGAAAGAGAGAATGCTACTGCAGTTGGGATGGTTAGATATTGATTATGCTATTCGGAAAGACGAATCACCTAAAGTAACTAAAGAAAGCACTAAAGAAGCAATTGATCTTTATGAAAAGTGGGAGAAATCTAATCGTCTCTCCATTATGTTTATAAAGACCAGAATGTGTGCTAATATTCGTGGTTCTGTCGATCAGCATACTAAAGTTAAAGATCTAATTAAGGCCATCGATGAGCAGTTTGCAACTTCTGATAAAGCTCTTGCTCGTACCTTAATAATGCAGTTTTCATCTTTGAGGCTCACCGAGACTAAAGGGGTGCGTGATTATATCATGCGCATGAGGGATATTGCAGCCCAACTTAAGACTTTGGAAGTTACCATGTCTGACTCTTTCCTTGTGCACTTCATTTTATGCACTCTTCCTCCAAAATATGCCCCATTTAAGATCTCTTATAACACACATAAGGATAAATGGTCAATTAATGAACTTATGGCCATGTGTGTTCAAGAGGAGGGCAGATTGTTAATGGAGGAAGGTGAGAAGGTGAACCTTACTGTTGCTTCTTCTTCAAAGAGGCAAAAGGGTCACACTAAAGATAAGGGAAAGGGAAAGATTTCAGCTGAGCCAGCCATTAAGAAAGAGTCTACGTGTTTCTTCTGTATAAAGAAGGGACACATGAAGATAGACTGCATTAAGTTTAAGGCTTGACTAAAGAAGAAAGGTAATTTTCATGCGTTTGTTTGTTATGAATCTAATATGGTTAATGTTAATCATAATACATGGTGGATTGATTCTGGAACTACAATCCATGTTTCGAATACCTTGCAGGGTATGATAAATCTAAGGAAACCAGTGGGCAGTGAACTTTCAATCTATTCAAGAAACCAGATTAGTTCACATGTGGAGGCCATTGGGACATGCAGCTTAATATTAAGTAGTGGTTTTATTTTCCATTTGGAAAAGACATTTTATGTTCCAAATTTATCTAGAAATTTGATTTCAGTATCAAGACTTGTACATTTAGGTTTTACCTTTAATTTTTCTATAATACACCGTATTTATAAGTCTCTGGGTACTCTATCGAGTAGGCCTTACTCTGTCGAGTAAGGGTGAGTTGCGTTTTAAAATAGTTTCTGACCTGTTGGGTGCTCGATCGAGTAACTATGATACTCGATCGAGTAAGGGGGTACTCGATCGAGTACCTTAGATACTCGATCGAGTAGCCGGTTTACGGGGAGTTATTTCTTGGGTTTTGTTAATTATGCGATTAAGGTATATAATCTTTTCCGTCATTGTTCTAAACACTTTTTAAAACCTAAATTACTGTCAAGAGAGAAAGCAAAGTATGTTCATCACCTTAATCGCATTGTTAGGAAATCCCGGAGTTTGGAAGGTCGGATTTCACCTTTCTTTATACCGTTGTGATCCTTGCGTCAAGGGTAAGACCTATATACCATTTTTATAATGTTTCTTTAAAGTTGGTTAAACCCTAATTTGGGAATTGGGGGTTTTGTAGTATGTTATGCTTGGTAGTGATTATATGTTTGTATGTTAGGAGGAGGATTCGTAGAGGAAGCTTTTTGATATCAGCTGTGAGATCGTCTGATTGTTGTGCTTTCCAGGTAGGGTTTCCCTACTCAGTATTAGTTACATAATGTGTGGTGATTGTGCTGTAATTAGTGCTTGTTGATTGGTTTTGTGACGGTTGTTGATTGATTGTTGTTGATGGATGTGATTGTTTGTCTCTGGTTCTCGAGATGCGTTCTCGGCTGAGTGGAGTCACTTGCGGGAGTGGCTTCACGCCCTAGTTTCGCCCTCCGTGGAACCCACCACGGGAGGGGATGTGCACATTAATGGGACGGGGTTATCGCTCGGTATGATGAGCGGGGCTTAGGTGGGAACAGTGCGGTCCCCCATGGCGGGTCGGTCCGGTGGAAGGGATCGGAGACGGAGTTGATTGGAGTGAGTGATTGTGTGTATTTGTTTGAGCCGTGTTGTTTTTTTCATCGTTAATTATATAAATTGTGTAAAGAGTACTGGTTTATTGTTTCTAAAACCTGCGGTGATCCATTCGGGGATGGTGAGCAGATATTGAGCAGGTATAAGATGAGTACTGGGATAGCTGGGATGTGCCACGATATGATGATAGAAGTCTTCCGCGTAGCTTAGTAGTTTTCATAACATTTCATTAGATCAAGAATGATCAGTTTAAGAACATGTATTTGTACTTTTGGTTTTGGTTTCGAGATTGTAACCTTTCACTAAGTATTTCTATTTAAACGTTGTTTCTTTATTGTTTATTTGATTATCATTGCCTCGGGTAACCGAGATGGTAACATCCTTATACCTGGGTGGTCCTGGTAAGGCACTTGGAGTATGGGGGTGTTACAAAATGGTATCAGAGCGACGATCCTGAAACCTGTAACCAATGAACCCAATGAATATAGGGAGTCAATTAAAATGAACCTGGGGTAAAGGTTGTAGGAGCTAATGCAAAAGCTTGGGAGACGTCCTAAAGTCGCGAAATCGCCCTACAATTTTGAACCGGTCACATGGGGGGTGTCTGTCAAGTCGTATGTGTTGTTTGTCAACTTGTGTGTGGATGTGATGAAGTATGTCGTAATTGTTGGATGTTTGGAGTAGAGGATTGATATATGAATGAAAGATTGATGAGATATATAGAATTGTTGTTGGAATATAAAAGCATGTTGGATGATTACTATGTGGCGTTTGATAATATGACGTCACTGTTTCGTTGATTATATGAAAAGCTTGATAAAGTTGCATGCTTAGCTATATCACATGTTGCGTTTATAATGTTGCTTAGTATGTTGGGAGATGTGAGATAACATGCGGGTAGTTTATGCGAGTCAGCATGACTCGATCGAGTAGGGGGATACTCGATCGAGTAGGTGAGATACTCGGTCGAGTGGGTTTAACTCGATCGAGTGGGTATTTGACGATTTTGAATCCAGAATCGTGTTTTTGGGCACTCGATCGAGTACCTCGGGCACTCGATCGAGTAGGGGTCACTCGATCGAGTAGCGGGCTACTCGGTCGAGTATGTTAGAGGTCGGAAGGTCCGTTTGGGTTCGGAGTCGAGGCACTCGATCGAGTATGTTGGGCACTCGATCGAGTAGCCTCTTACTCGATCGAGTAGGTTTGGGCACTCGATCGAGTGTGTTCTGGGCAGCCTGTTTTCGTGTTTTGAGGTTCTAGTGCGTATGTTTATGTCTACCCTTTCTTATATAGTTGCAAGATGCCGCCCAAGAGAAACGCGTACTATGCGAGAGCTGAGACCATGAACATAGATGATGTTGTTAAGATGTTGGAGCACCAAGATGCTCTCACTGAGGCTTTAAAGAATGTGAATAAGGATAAGGAGGTTGATCACTCTAAGATCAGTCTCTATATAGCGAGGTTTAACCTAAAAGAGTACACGGGAACCGGGGAACCAAACCTTCTTGACAACTGGCATCACGAGATGGAGAATATTCTGGACCTGGTTCATTGTCCTGATGAGATGAGAGTAGAACAAGCTGCGTTCTACCTGAGGGATGCAGCTGGAAAGTGGTGGGATACGGTGAAGGTGGGTGCTAGGGAGATGTATGTGAACCAGGGCTTACCTGCTATACCTTGGGAAGAGTTTCGGAGGGCTATGAGGAAGGAGTTTGTACCGGAACATGTGAGGAGTAAGCTGAGAGAGGAGTTCGATGGGTTTAAGATGACATCTGATATGTCAGTTGCTGAGTATTACAAGCAGTTTAATGAGAAGTCTAGGTATGCTGAGGATATGGGTCTGAGTGAGGAGAACCTAGCGCTGAGGTTTGAAAGAGGGTTGACACCCAAGATTATGGGTAAGTTACCCGTGGGAGTCCTTACCGATGTTAAGGAAGCTTATGAGAGAGCTGGGAGAGCTGAGAGGCTGGTTGAGATGGCTCAGGAGAGAGTGAGTGAGAAAAGAAAGGCTGAGAGTGAGGGTGGAGGCCAGTCTAATCACAAGAAAGGCAACCACAATCAAGCTAGAGGGTTTTCTTCTGGGTCAGGGTTTAGTGCTGGGGCTTCCTTCGGGCGTGGCCGTGTGAGTAGCAGTGGTAGTTGGGGTATGACTTGCTTTGGCTGTGGCGGTGTGGGCCACAAGAGACATGAGTGCACGAGTATGCCTGGAGCTTTTCAGGGATCGGCTCGGGGGAGCTATTCTCAGGGACCTGCTCAGAGTTATGCGAGCAATAGACCGTCTGGGTCATGGTCTAAACGGGAAGTCAGAGCTATCAGGGTGGAGGTAACCGCAATGGCGGTAATTCTTATCAGAAACCAGCTACGAACAACAACAACAATCAGGGGTCGGGTGCTAAGCCGACCACATCAGCCAAGATCTTGTCCCAGGGAGGTGGATGGAAGACCGATGAAAAGTTTGTTCATGATGGACAAGAAAGCGGTGAGGAGGATGCCCATGTTATCACTGGTACTTTTCTTGTTAACGGTATTCATACCTTTGTTTTGTTTGATTCAGGGGCTTCTCAGTCGTTTGTATCTTCGAGTCATGTTAAAAGGTTGGGTTTGAAAGTATATGAGTCTGTGAGTGAGAAAGTTTTTATACCTTCGGGAGAGTCTGTATCATGTGGGAGGTTGTTTAGAGATGTGTCTATGATGGTTGGGCAAGTAGATCTACCTGTAGACTTGCTAGAGTTTCCTTTTAACGGTTTTGAGATGATAGTCGGGATGGATTGGCTGGGAAAGTATAAAGCTAAGATAGATTGTCATCAAAAGAAAGTTTCTTTGAGAGGGCCTAAGGGTGTTAGTGTGTCTTATCGTGGGTTTATGGTCAAACCCAAAGTTAAGTTGATTGCAGCTGTCACTTTGAAGTCTTACCTGAGGAAGGGATGTCCTTTGATCTTGTGCCATGTGAGAGATGACCGGATAGAGAGTCCGACAGTTGACCAGATACCGGTGGTGGGAGAGTTTGCAGATGTTTTTCCAGACGAGATTCCGGGGTTGCCACCGAAGAGGGAGATAGATTTCACCGTTGAGTTGAAACCGGGGACGGGGCCAATCTCTAAGTCACCGTACCAGATGGGTCCTAAAGAGATGGAGGAGCTCAGGAAACAGTTAGATGATCTGATAGAGAAGGGATACATTTGACCTAGTGTATCGCCGTGGGGAGCACCAGTTCTTTTTGTGAAGAAGAAAGATGGGAGTTTGAGGTTGTGCATAGACTACAGAGAGCTGAACCGAGTGACAGTGAAGAACAAGTATCCTTTGCCAAGGATAGATGGCCTGTTTGATCAGTTGAGTGGTGCATCAGTCTTCTCCAAGATTGATTTGAGGTCGGGGTACCATCAGGTGAAGATTAGAGAGATGGACATACCAAAGACAGCTTTCACGTCGAGGTATGGCCATTATGAGTATGTAGTGATGCCGTTTGGGTTATGTAATGCACCGGCTGTGTTTATGGATTTGATGAACAGAATCTTCAGACCGTTTTTGGACAAGTTTGTGGTGGTGTTTATTGATGACATCTTAGTCTATTCCAAGACTAAGGAGGAGCATGAGGAGCATTTGAGGATTGTGTTGCAGACCTTGAGGGAGCATGAGTTAAATGCTAAGTTGTCCAAGTGTGAGTTCTGGTTAGAGAGAGTTGCTTTTCTGGGGCATGTGATCTCTAAGGATGGGGTAGCTGTGGATCCGGCAAAGATTGAGGCAGTGACAAAGTGGGAGGCACCAAAGAATGTTGCTGAGATTAGGAGTTTCTTAGGTTTAGCTGGATACTACAGACGGTTCGTGAAAGATTTCTCCAAGATAGCTAGACTTATGACAGCTTTGATGAGGAAAGAGAACAGGTTTCGTTGGGATGAGAGTTGTGAGAAGGCGTTCCAAAGATTAAAGGAGCGTTTGACCACAGCTCCTATCTTAGCATTGCCTGAAGGGATTGAGAACTTTGAGGTTTATACAGATGCCTCAAAGAATGGGTTAGGATGTGTGTTGATGCAGAACGGTAAGGTGATTGCCTATGCTTCTAGGCAATTGAAGCCGTATGAGGAGAATTATCCTACACATGATCTAGAGTTGGGTGCAGTGGTGTTTGCTCTCAAGATTTGGAGACATTACCTTTATGGGGCGACCTTTAAGGTATTTTCGGATCACAAGAGTCTCAAGTACATCTTCACTCAAAAGGAGTTGAACATGAGACAGAGGAGGTGGATGAAGCTGATTGGCGATTATGACATGGATATTATCTACCATGAAGGGAAAGCCAATGTTGTTGCAGATGCTTTGAGTATGAAGAGTGTACATTCCCTGTGTACAGCTCTATCTTTGATGAGGTTGAGAGATGAGGTGGGGAAGTTTGGGATACATATGATGCGAGAGGGGATCTTTGTGGGAGATTTGACGGTTCAGCCTGATCTTTATGATGATATTCGAGGTAAACAGGCTTCAGATCCTAAGATGGTTGAGTGGAGAGCTGGAGTAGAGAAAGGGACAGTGTCCCGATTTTCTATTCACACAGATGGTAGTTTGAGGTTCGATGGTAGGTGGTGTGTCCCTAATGATGAGGAGCTGAAAAAGACAATCATGACAGAGGCACATTGTACACCGTATTCAGTGCATCCGGGTGGTGACAAGCTATACAAGGATTTAAAGAACACGTTTTGGTGGCCTGGGATGAAGAAAGAAACAGCTGAGTTTGTGGCCCGTTGTTTGACATGCCAGAGAGTTAAAGGGGAACAGCGATGACCACAAGGTAAGATTCAGTCTTTAGAGGTACCTGAGTAGAAGTGGGAATCCATTTCTATGGATTTTATCGTGGGTTTACCAAAGAGTCAACATGGTAATAACATGATATGGGTGATAGTGGATCGACTGACCAAGTCAGCTCACTTTGTTCCAATGAAAGATACATGGACTAAAGCACAATTAGCTATGGCCTACAGGAAGAATGTGCTTAAGTTACATGGAGTCCCTAAGGACATAGTGTCTGACAGAGATGCGAATTTTATCTCAAGGTTTTGGAAAGAGTTGCAGGAATCTTTGGGAACAACTTTGAAGATGAGTACAACTTTTCATCCTGTGACAGACGGTCAGACTGAGAGAACAATCAAAACTCATGAGGATATGTTACGAGCTTGTGTGTTGAACTTTGGTGGTAGCTGGGAACAGAGGTTGGATTTGATAGAGTTTTCTTACAACAATAGCTATCACACTAGTATTGGCATGGCACCGTTTGAGGCTTTATATGGGAGGAGATGCAGGAGTCCGATTTGTTGGGACGACTTGATCTTTGAGGCAAAGATGGTTCTAGGACCAGAGATGGTACATGAGATGGTTGAACAGATTAAGATGATCCGGGAACGGATGAGAGCAGCTTAGGATAGGCAAAAGAGTTATGCAGATCTACATCGCCGGGATATAGAGTTTCAGGTTGGGGATAAGGTTCTTCTGAAAGTGTCTTCTATGCGTGGGGTTATGAGATTTGGGAAGAAAGGCAAGCTGAGTCAGAATTTCATCGGGCCCTATGAGATCTTAAAGCGAGTTGGGGAAGTTGCTTATCGTCTGGATTTACCTGCTGCGTTAGAGAGAGTGCATAATGTGTTTCATGTATCGCAGCTGCGGAAGTATGTGAGTGACCCGTCACATGTGTTAGAGGCAGAGAACTTAGAGCTAGATGAGTCTTTATCATATCTTGAGGTACCTAAGCAGATTCTTGACCTGAAGGTTAGGAAGACTAGGAGTGGTGAGACAGTTTTGCTTAAGATCCTTTGGTCTAACCACGAGACTAAGGAAGCTACATGGTTGGCAGAGGATGCCATGAGAGAGCTCTACCCTTTCCTTTTTGATCAGGTATGTTTGGTTACGAGGACGTAACCTTGTTTCTTTTAGGGGGGTAGGAGATGATCGCAAAGAGTTTTTAAGAGCTTTATACCCTTCTTATGTTGTGTCGGTATGGTTGTTGTCGTTTGAGTCGGGCTGAGTTTGAGTTAGTAACATGTTTTATGTTGAGTTTTGTTTTGGTTGTTGAGTCGGGAGTGCGTAGTATGAGTCTTTGTTTTGTGTGGTTTGAACTTCGGGGACGAAGTTCTTTTTAAGGAGGGAAGACTGTAATACTCCGTATTTATAAGTCTCTGGGTACTCTATCGAGTAGGCCTTACTCTGTCGAGTAAGGGTGAGTTGCGTTTTAAAATAGTTTCTGACCTGTTGGGTGCTCGATCGAGTAACTATGATACTCGATCGAGTAAGGGGGCACTCGATCGAGTACCTTAGATACTCGATCGAGTTGCCGGTTTACGAGGAGTTATTTCTCGGGTTTTGTTAATTATGCGATTAAGGTATATAATCTTTTCCGTCATTGTTCTAAACACTTTTCAAAACCTAAATTACTGTCAAGAGAGAAAGCAAAGTACGTTCATCACCTTAATCGCATTGTTAGGAAATCCCAGAGTTTGGAAGGCCGGATTTCACCTTTCTTTATACCGTTGTGATCCTTGCGTCAAGGGTAAGACCTATATACCATTTTTATAATGTTTCTTTAAAGTTGGTTAAACCCTAATTTGGGAATTGGGGGTTTTGTAGTATGTTATGCTTGGTAGTGATTATATGTTTGTATGTTAGGAGGAGGATTCGTAGAGGAAGCTTTTTGATATCGTTTGTGAGATCGTCGATTGTTGTGCTTTCGGTAGGGTTTCCCTACTCGTATTAGTTACATAATGTGTGGTGATTGTCTTGTAATTAGTGCTTATTGATTGGTTTTGTGACGGTTGTTGATTGATTGTTGTTGATGGATGTGATTGTTTGTCTCTGGTTCTCGAGATGCGTTCTCGGCTGAGTGGAGTCACTTGCGGGAGTGGCTTCACGCCCTAGTTTCGCCCTCCGTGGAACCCGCCACGGGAGGGGATGTGCACATTAATGGGACGGGTTATCGCTCGGTATGATGAGCGGGGATTTGGTGGGTACGGCTGCGGTCCCCATGGCGGGGTCCAGTCCGGTGGACGATCGGGAGACGGAGTTTATTGGAGTGGGTGATTGTGTGATTTGTTTGAGTGTGTTGTTTCTTTCAGATTGTTGATTATATAAATTGTGTAAAAAATCTTGACCCCGGTTTATTGTTTCTAAAACTTGCGGTGATCCATTCGGGGATGGTGAGCAGATATTGAGCGGTATAAGATGAGTCGGGATAGGGGATGTGCCACGATATGATGATAGAAGTCTTTTTGTAGCTTAGTAGTTTTCATAACATTTCGATTAGATCGATGTGATCAGTTTAAGAACATGTATTTGTACTTTTGGTTTTGGTTTCGAGATTGTAACCTTTCACTAAGTATTTCTATTTAAACGTTGTTTCTTTATTGTTTATTTGATTATCATTGCCTCGGATAACCGAGATGGTAACATCCTTATACCTGGGTGGTCCTGGTAAGGCACTTGGAGTATGGAGGTGTTACATTTTCAGACTCTGGATTTAGTATTCTCAGAAATTCAGAAATTATTGGTTATGGTATTTTGTTTGATAATTTATATCGTCTTGAACTGCAAAATAATATTACTCATAATTCTATGCATGTCAATGCTGGTTTAGAACGTTGTATTATGAATGAGAATTCCTCTATTTTGTGGCACCGGAGATCGGGACATATCTCCATTGAGAGGGTAAAAAGATTAGTAAATGATGGAGTACTTGATACTTTAGACTTTACTGATTTTGATACTTGTGTTAGTTGCATTAAGGGTAAGCAAACTAACATGTCTAAGAAAGGTGCAAAGAGAAGTTCTAGCCTATTAGAAATCATACATACGGATATTTGTTGTCCGGACATGAACGCTAATGATCCAAAATATTTTATCACCTTTATTGATGATTACTCACGTTATATGTATCTTTACTTACTTCGTTCTAAGGATGAAGCATTTGATTTAATACCCGCCCTTTTAGGGACCCTTTGACCAGCGTTGACTGACCTTGGGAGCGGTTTAGCCCTTAGAAGTGCGTGCCAGATCACCTTGGGTTGGGAGTTATGAGAGGCACTCGATAGAGTAGAGGCTACTCGATAGAGTAGCTTAGTCACTCGATCGAGTAGGGTGTTACTCGATCGAGTATGTGTGACACTCGATCGAGTATCGGGTTTTCAGCGAGGGTTTTTAATCGCGTTTTGTTAAATCCGCAATTCATTTCCGCCTCATTCCTTCTATCCTTTAGTCGCCTCTTTCCCTTCCCTTCACCATAAAACCTCCATGGAAGCCTTTTGAAGGTCCTTGTGCCTTAGGAGTGCATAGCTTGAGTCAGGTAGCGGTCTTTTGCCGGGTTTCTCCTTGTAGGTATGTCGTCATCATCATCCGTATCTTTGTCTTTGCAGTTAGGGTTTGCTTGATAGTAATAGATGATTGTGTTGTGGTTATAGGCTTTGATTGATTGCTGGATATGTCATATGTTGGCATGGATTGGTTGCATTTGCTTAAAGGTAGGTTCGCCTACTCAGTTTCTGTAGATAGTCTAGTGTGTCGATCGTTGTGTCGTTGTTGTTGTGTGGCAGCGTGTATACGATTGTTGGTTGTTGCTGTATTGCAGTGAGTTGTGATTGTTTGTCTCTGGTTCTCGAGATGCATTCTCGGCTGAGTGGCGTCACTTGCGGGAGTGGCTTCACGCCCTAGTTTCGCCCTTCGTGGAACTCGCCACGGAAGGGGATGTGCACATTAGTAGGACAGGGTTAACGCTCGGTATGATGAGCGGGGATTTGGTGGGTACGGTTGCGGTCCCCCACTGGCAGGGCTGGTCCAGTGGACAGTCGGTGACGGAGATTGATTGGAGTGGGTGTGATTGTGTGTGTGACTGTTTGTATTGTATTGTATTGTATTGTTAGATGTTGTTGGCTTTGTTGTGTCTTATCTCAGTACTGACCTTGTGTGGTTGTCTTGTTGTTTTATGTGTCTGCCGTGATCCCTTATGGTGAGCAGTCTGTCTTAGCAGGTGTTGATATCGTTGATATGGAGTCAAGGCGGAGGATGAGTCTTCACGAGAATTGATAGTTATAGCGAGTAGCCTTTGAGTTGTATCTTTTATATCGTCAGTTGGTTTTAAATCACTTGTAATATAACATAATAGTTCTTTTATGGACGTTTGATTATTACTGCCTTCGGGTATCCGAGATGGTAATGCCCTTATATGCTAAGGAAGGCCTAGTTAAGGCTCCTCTGGATATGAGGGTGTTACAAAGTGGTATCAGAGCGACGATTTTGGAACCTGTAACAAATGAACTTAATGAACTTAGCGAGTCTAATAAAATGAACCTGGTGTATGTATAATGGGAGCCCCAGCTGACGCTAGATTTTGGGTGAGTAGGCGCCCTCATTTCAAAATCTTGGCCCCATAGTACTTAAGCCAGTCACAGGGTATGGGAATGTGGAGTCCGTGTGTATATATGTGACGTATATATTAGCCGTGTAGGAGTTATTTGTGGTTGAGTCTATGCTAACGTAGAGATGAGTATATTAGTTACGTTTGGATGGCGTATGGTGAGGAATTGGCATGATTAGTGAGTTGTACGATGGTTATGAGAACCGTGATAGGAGCTTATTTGATAGAAATGCGTGAAAATGTGAAAGTGTATGCCGTATTATGAAGGTGATCATGTTAATGTTTACTTCAGGTTTTTGATAACGGTAATCGTATATGAGTTTATATTTCCTAATGTAGCTATAAAGATGATAGCTAAAGAAGTGTTTAGTTATAATATGAGACATAGTATATAGTAATACGTATATGCCTTGTTTATTAGTAGAAACTTTCCGCTGCGTGACGATCGACTTGAGTAGCAAAATTTTGTTTGTGCTGATTTGAACAGAATAAGCTTTAAATTGCTATGTAGAGTATACATTATATTTATATGACATATGAAAGGATGAATTATCGTTAATTGCATGTTTCATGTTGATGTGAACACGAGTTTGGTAATAATGTGGTAAGGTAAGTTTAAGTAAGGTATGAGGACGTGATTATGCTTTTGAATGACTCGTGAGAGGTGTAAACCGAGTTGGGTAATTTGTTGTAGCGTAATATGACATAAAACTTAATTGTTGAGACGATATGGTGTGCTTGAGTAATAATAGTAATACGTGAACGAGTATGATAACTAGTGGCGGATTCCGAACTTAGTTTGGAATCGACACGCGATATTGTTTTTGCAGGAATCTTCGATCTACTTCGTAGTTTTGACCATGTACTTAACTATACTTGACCGAGTGCGAGTGCTTACTAAACCGAGTAGACCTCACTCGATCTCGTTAGGAAGCTATGACATCGGGATGTGGAAATTTTCTGCAGATACTCGACGAAATAGCGCCTACTCGATCGAGTAGAGGGCACTCGATCGAGTACCCTAGACACTCGATCGAGTAGGTTACTGTACAGTGATTCTTACGGGTTTCTTAAAACCCCTAATTCTTTCTTATTCTCCTCATTCTTCTTCCTTATTTTGACCCATAAGCTCTTTCATCCCTCTCAAAAGCTTTCTTCATCTTGTGTTGGTGGTGATTCTTTGGGTTGTTTCTTCTTATTTGTTTGCATTCTTTTACTTTCCTACTTAATCAAGGTATGATTTTCTTCCTATTTACATGATTTATTAATTTGGATGTGTTAGAATAATGATGCAATCTGAAATTTTCGATTCATATGGACAAATTATTGCTTTAAAATTGTTGTAATATGCTTCACATGCTTTCCTTTCATGAATGTTGGTGCTTAATTGCTGTAGAAATAGGCTAAAAATTGCCAAATTGGGGCCGAAATTTTCTAGGGTTACCAAAATCAAAATTTATTTTGGGTTGTTTTTACATGTTATATGATGAAATTGGACACTATATGAGGTACATATTATGTTGAAAGTTGAATTTTAGTAATTTTCACCTTAAAAGTTGCCTTAAAACTCCGTCTTAAAAGTGCCCCAAATTGAAATTCGTCTTCTATATTTGAAATTTGGTGTTCAATATGAATGTTTAGGTAAGGGATAAACTTCAATATGATAGTAGAGATGTTAATTGATGGTGAATATGTCAAAATTGTTACAGCTGTAAAGACCGTCTGACAAAACTAATTGAATTGTTTGTGTCTAATATTGAAGGTTAAGGATGATATGTTCTAAATTGCTTTGCCATGAGTATATATGAATGCCTAACATGATGATAAGTAATTATATGAGATAGCATATTGAGTTAGTAAGTAATATTCGAACTAGTTGAGTCAATAGTGTTATCATGCTAAACTTTTCACAACTATCGGTTATGAGTTGCTATAAACTGAATTTGCATTCCAAAATTGAGAACTTGTTGGTGAATTTGTGTACCTAGCTGAGTATGTAAAATCCAATTACATGAAGTATATGCTTTACATGTTTATGCAAGTTGTTTAAGTTATATGTCAAATGATCCGAGACCGAACGTAGGGACCCGTCAGAGTAAACGGGGAAGGGTTACACAGCCTGAGATTGGGGAGGGGAGTGGACCCGTGGTACCCGCGGTACCGGAATACCCCTCGGTAGTGTTTGTAGATTTCAAACAAAGAGAGCGTTTTGTAGCTTTGCAAAAACGCAAAATGAGGCCAATGAGGTGTGTGGATACCACACTTTTGACTGATTTGGGAATAGAGACGGATGTCCGTCACATATTTGAGACCTTGGGCTTTACGGGGTTGTACCGGCTGAGGAAACATTCCTACCCTTTTCTTACTCTGGAGTTTATGAGCTCCTTTAGCTATGACCCAGCTGCCCAGACCGTTGAGTTTCGGTTGATGAACACCAGTTTCTTGCTTACTATGGACCTTTTTGCTTTTCACCTTGGGTTGGCCAAGCCTCCCAAGGATTCTATCACTGATATTCTGCTGAGTGCGGTGTCTGCCGCCTAATGCCTTGTCTGACCGGAAAACCAGCTCCCACCTCAAGCAACATGCTGATTAATGATGTTCAGCATGTTACATTGAGGATCTTCCTTCGTTCTCTTTCGAACCTCCTTTATGATAGACCGGATATCAGTAAAGTGAACAATCATGAGGTATTGCTTCTGATGTCCTACCTCAACCTGGAGCGGGCCAGGAGGGTGGTCTTCAATGCTCCTGCCATCGTCTGCGCTAGCCTTGCTTTGATGGCTACTGCCTCTTCCTGGTACTTGAGCTGCGGCGCTATCGCCACTCGGTTAGCTGAAAAGCTAACCTCCTTTGAGGCTTCTTCGGAGTACGTGCCTCTGGCAACACCGGTGCTCACGATGTACCGTGACTACTATCTCGACCTGAAATGGTTGAGAACTTTGGCCGACGGTAGCCTAGCCTGGAGAGTGTGAGAGATGAGTTGGATGGGGATTCCGGCTCCTGAGCACCTTCCACCGACCAAGCCGTTAGAGCCGGTGGTGACAGCTGTTGACTCCGACGAGGAGGAGGAGGATGATGACGTGCCCCGCCAGTTGCAGACCTACCTCATTGATGACACGATTCTCGAGGTGATGCCCGAGCCGAGGAAGAGGGAGAACGCGGCGGTAGCGGAGGAGAGGCCCAGGTTGGGGAGAGGACCCCGTCGAGTGAGAGAGAGGGCCGCTGAGACTAGACCACGGCCGGTAGCACCACCGCAGCAGCACCCTTTTTCGTGCTACCCTCGACACTCCGGAGACGCGATCGAGCTACTTAGCAGAGAGAGTGTCATCCACCTTGACACTCCGGAATATGCATGAGATGGCGTACACTCAGGGGATTGGGACAGAGGGGCCGCATCCGGTATGGTGGAGTGGAGTTGGGGACTATAGTGGAGTTTTCCACTCCTACGGGGTGGATTACTCAGCTTGGGGGACGCCTCAGTCCTTCGCTTATGGTGGCTTGACCCCATGGTACGTAGGTCCTGGAGCTGGAGCGGGGGTTGATGCGGGGATTGGGTCATCTGGAGCGGGCACATCAGGAGGTGATGGTGGGGGTGAGGAGGTGATGGAGGAGGAGCAGCAGCAGCAGCATGAGTGATACTCCAATTTCTTGATTCTTGGTTATGGTCGTTGGTGTTGGATGTTAGTAGTTTTTAGTAGTTAGAACTTTTATTTTCGGATTTGTATGCTTGGCCATAAGGCCGTATTTGCTAGTTGACTTTGTGGCAGGATTTTGTGAGTCGGGAGGTCATTCCGACTCAAGTTATGTGACGAGTATGTACATGTCCATGTGGTTTATGACAGGTTTCCCAAGGCATTTGACCTGTAGGTACTCGACAGAGTACCCCATACTCGGTCGAGTAGCTGCAGGTATGACAGAATTGATGCATTCTGATCTCAGGGCTACTCGATCGAGTAGCCAAGACACTCGATCGAGTAGCAGGACACTCGATCGAGTACCGTTAGATACTCGATCGAGTAACACTGTTACAGGAACTTTTCAAAAATTAAAATTGTTTAATGGTTAAATAATTGTATGTTTGATGTTTAGCATGGTTAGTGATGCTTAGTAACACCTTTGAACCGTTAATGTCACATGTTAGAAGTCGCGTTTGGGTTTTATATGCATATTTGTAACAAGTGGTGAAGTGGCGATTGTTTCTTGTTGCTTTAATATTACATCCGCCATATTGACTAGCTATTCATCGGAGATACATATTCTCATACACTTGTACACATGATATTAACATGCTTTCTCGACAGCGACTAGTTGTTCGGGTGGGTTGTGTATGTTTTCTAATTTAAGGAGTATATAATTAGTGAGTAATGTCCGGAATAAATAATATGGTTTTAATTTATGACATGATACAAGTTGTAACATGTGTGATAATTTGGTGGTGAACTTCGGGGACGAAGTTCCTTTTTAGAGGGGAAGAGTAATGTCGCAAAATAAAGAGGCTGATTTTGAGATTATGTTGTTGTTCGGTTATAATGTCTTGTTGATTATTTGCAAAGTTTTCTATTACTTTGGTCACATGGCTTGTATGAAGTTGTAATCGGTTACTTTAGTTCGTTGAGTAATTCATGCGTTGAAGTGAAAGTTGATAGTGTGTTTTAAAAAAAAAAAACGGTCATAAAGAGACAGTTGTGGTGCCTTGTGTCGTAATAGAATCACGTTGTTGAATAACATGGTATGTTTCGCGTTGTTGGGTGTTGCTAAGTGAGAAATTAAGTACGTGGTGTGTTGAGTATTTCAAGTAATATTTTGTGTAAAGTTGACCTATATAGAATGACAGTTGATGATGATGACATATGGGAAGGGTATCTCTGGGGAATAGTGATCTGTATTGAAAGAGTAGTGATGTCGTTGTGTCCTCGTGTCTTGTGCTTTGAGTTAGGTGAGTTGAACTTCGGGGACGAAGTTCTTTTTAAGGGGGGAAGACTATAATACCCGCCCTTTTAGGGACCCTTTGACCAGCGTTGACTGACCTTGGGAGCGGTTTAGCCCTTAGAAGTGCGTGCCAGATCACCTTGGGTTGGGAGTTATGAGAGGCACTCGATGGAGTAGAGGCTACTCGATCGAGTAGCTTAGTCACTCGATCGAGTAGGGTGTCACTCGATCGAGTATGTGTGACACTCGATCGAGTATCGGGTTTTCAGCGAGGGTTTTTAATCGCGTTTTGTTAAATCCGCAATTCATTTCCGCCTCATTCCTTCTATCCTTTAGTCGCCTCTTTCCCTTCCCTTCACCATAAAACCTCCATGGAAGCCTTTTGAAGGTCCTTGTGCCTTAGGAGTGCATAGCTTGAGTCGGGTAGCGGTCTTTTGCCGGGTTTCTCCTTGTAGGTATATCGTCATCATCATCCGTATCTTTGTCTTTGCAGTTAGGGTTTGCTTGATAGTAATAGATGATTGTGTTGTGGTTATAGGCTTTGCTTGATTGCTGGATATGTCATATGTTGGCATGGATTGGTTGCAGTTGCTTAAAGGTAGGTTCGCCTACTCAGTTTCTGTAGATAGTCTAGTGTGTCGATCGTTGTGTCGTTGTTGTTGTGTGGCAGCGTGTATACGATTGTTGGTTGTTGCTGTATTGCAGTGAGTTGTGATTGTTTGTCTCTGGTTCTCAAGATGCGTTCTCGGCTGAGTGGAGTCACTTGCGGGAGTGGCTTCACGCCCTAGTTTCGCCCTTCGTGGAACCCGCCACGGAAGGGGATGTGTACATTAATGGGACAAAGTTAACGCTCGGTATGATGAGCGGGGATTTGGTGGGTACGGCTGCGGTCCCCACTGGCAGGGCTGGTCCAGTGGACAGTCGGTGACGGAGATTGATTGGAGTGGGTGTGATTGTGTGTGTGACTGTTTATATTGTATTGTATTGTTAGATGTTGTTGGCTTTGTTGTGTCTTATCTCAGTACTGACCTTGTGTGGTTGTCTTGTTGTTTTATATGTCTGCCGTGATCCCTTATGGTGAGAAGTCTGTCTTAGCAGGTGTTGATATCGTTGATAGCTGGAGTCCGGGCAGGGATGATTCTTCACGAGAATTGATAGTTATAGCGAGTAGCCTTTGAGTTGTATCTTTTATATCGTCAGTTGGTTTTAAATCACTTGTAATATAACATAATAGTTCTTTTATCGACATTTGATTATTACTGCCCTCGGGTAACCGAGATGGTAATGCCCTTATATGCCAAGGAAGGCCTAGTTAAGGCTCCTCTGAATATGGGGGTGTTACATTTGATGACTTTAAATTGTTTAAGGCTGAAGTAGAGAACCTATGCGGTAAGCGCATTAAGATTGTGAAATCTGATAGAGGTGGTGAATACTATGGTATATAAACTGAGAACGGATAAGCACCTGGTCCATTTGCTAAATTTATTCAAGAGCATGGGATTGTTGCCCAATACACTATGCCTGGTTCTCCAGATCAGGATGGTGTAGCAGAAAGAAGAAATAGGACATTAATTGAGATGATGCGTTGTATGAGAAGTAATGTTAAATTTCCTTCATTTTTTTGTGGGTTTATGCTCTTAAGACGGCAGCGTATATATTAAATTGGGTTCCTTCCAAGGCTGTGTCTAAGACACCTTTTAAATTATTTAAGGGATGGAAACCGAGTTTGAGACATACGCATTTGGGGATGCCCGTCGGAAGTGAGAGTGTATAATCCACAAGAAAAGAAACTTGATCCAAGGAATATTAGTGGGTATTTAATTAGATATGCCAAAAAGTCTAAGGGTTATAGGTTTCAAGGATTGTGGAATCACGAAATGCTAAATTTCTTGAGAATGACTTGATCAGTGGGAGTGACCTAATTCAGGACATTGTCCTGGAGAGGGATCATCATGAAGCTCCACCCTCTGATTCAAGTGACAGATTGGTTGTCATTCACACTCCTCAAGTTCAATCGAGTGTTACCCAACCAGTGACAGAAATTCCACAAAATGTCGACCAAAATATGGTAGATCATAATGAGGAAGAGGTTCACCACGAGGATGAACAAGTTCCATTAAGAAGATCTATTCGTGAATGGAGATCGACTATTCCTGATGATTATGAAGTATATCTACAAGAATTTGATTATAATGTTGGAGCTGATAATGATCCTATATCGTTTTCACAAGCCGGAAGTTCTACAGATTCAAACTTATGGATGAATGCTATGAATGATGAGGTGAATTCTATGGCATCTAATGGAGTTTGGGATCTCGTTGTATTGCCTAATGGTGTAAAATCTATTGGGTGCAAGTGGGTCTATAAGACTAAAAGAGATTCACTTGGCAACATCGAGAGACATAAGGCAAGACTCGTTGCTAAAGGATTCACTCAAAGGGAATGAATTGACTACACAGAGACCTTTTCTCCTGTATCAAAGAAAGATTCTTTTCGAATTATCATGGCGTTAGTAGCTCATTTTGATTACGAGTTACATCAGATGTATGTGAAAAGAGCATTTCTCAATGGTGATTTAGAGGAAGAGGTTTATATGAAACAACCCGAAGGATTCTTCTCTAAAGATGGTGAGCATTTGGTTTGTAAGCTAAATAAATCCATACACGGTTTAAAACAAGCTTTCCGCCAATGGTATAAGAAATTCCATGAAGTTATTTCTTCATTCGGTTTCGAAGAAAATATAATGGATCTATGTATATATCTTAAGGTCAGTGGGAGTAAAGTTTGTTTTCTAATGTTGTATGTGGATGATATTTTGCTAGCAACCAATGATAAAAGGTTGCTACATGAGGTGAAACAATTCCTTTCAAGTAATTTTGATATGAAGCATATGGGTGAGGCATCTTATATCATTGACATTAAGATCCATAGAGATAGATCTAGATGCATTTTGGGGTTGTCTCAAGAGGCCTACATCAATAAAGTACTTGAAAGATTCAGGATGAAAGATTGTCCACCAAGTATAGTACCAATTGTGAAAGGTGACCGGTTCTGCTTGGACCAGTGCCCTAGGAATGACATTGAAAGAGAACAAATGAAGAATATTCAATATGCTTCAGCTGTTGGTAGCATTATATATGCTCAGGTCTGTACTAGACCCGACATTGCATATGCGGTTGGAGTGTTAGGAAGATATTAGAGTAATCCAGGACTTGATTACTGGAAGGCTGCAAAAAAAGTGTTGAGATACCTTCAAGGTACTAAGGATTACATGCTTATGTTTAGACGGACTGAGAATCTTGAAGTAGTAGGTTACTCTGACTCCGACTACGCTGGTTGCATAGATTCACGTAAATCCACATCAGGATTTGTGTTTATGCTAGCTGATGGAGCTGTGTCATGCAGGAGTGTGAAGCAAACCTTGACGGCTACTTCTACTATGGAGGCTGAGTTCGTATCTTGTTTTGAGGCTACCTCACATGGTGTTTGGTTGAAAAGTTTCATATCTGGGCTTAGATTTATTGACTCTATTTGTAGGCCGCTAAGAAAGTATTGTGATAATCAAGTGCTGTGTTTATGTCTAAGAATAATAATAGTGGAAGTCGAAGTAAACACATCGACATAAAGTATCTAGCCATAAAGAAGCGTGTTCAGGAAAAGAAAGTGATCATTGAACACATTAGCACAGAGTTGATGATTGCAGATCCCTTGACTAAAGGCATGCCAATTAAGACTTTCAAGGATCATATAGTGAGAATGGGACTTGGTTCCATTATGTAGTACATTCATTAAGTTTTTGTAAGACACTTTTATTAAGTTGGATATTTTCTCTTTTGGATTTATGCGCATATTTATAAAGTAATGTTGAGAAATATCATTTTGTTTGAACCTCGAGTAAACATGGGGTTTACTCATTAAGTTAAATGCGTGTGGTGTGAGTGACTTGATATATTGTGATACATGGAAGATTAATTCTTGCTCTAAGAGAATTCGTCGCCATGATCCATATGTAGTGTCTCTTGTTAAATAGACCAAGTGGGAGAATGTAAGATATTTCCATAAATCAAATAAGTATTATATTAATATTTAATTAAGTTATTTTATGTAAATTAAGTTGGTCCATTGTATGGTGGAATTTACCTAGGATTCTGTTTCCACTATTGTCTCCCATAACTTACCACTCACAATTTAGGAAACTGTTCAGTTGACTCTTTGATGGCAAGAGTCTATATAAGGGGAACATATGTATTCTGATTAGGGTTCACCAAGCCTACCTCATTAAGAAAACACACCATCTAAATTATGAGGCTGAGGGTTTGGAAACCAAGTCAGATTTGGGACGGATCAATTATTTCAAGCAATGGCTGGAAGTAAGTAATCGATCTCTTTTATCGCTTCCGCATTCAGTTCATACATGTTCATTATGAGATTAGAACATATTATTTTAGACTATAAAAACTTACACCTCAACCACGGAGCAACGGCCCGCATCCGAGCTCCACCTCGTCATCACCTCAGTCTCCCCACAACAACCAATTCGACAACCACCATGAGTTCAACCACCGGCACCCATCAACACCATGGCTCCTCTTCTGTCCGTCAACTTTTTCAACAATGATTCCAAGCTCAGAATTCAACTCAAGTAAGCCAGGGTTCAGCGCTTGACGCCAACAACTCTCACAAGTACCATTAATCGACATCATAATTCATCATCATCCTCTAACCACCATAATTCTTTAACAACCACCAGATGCTAGCCACCAGGGAAACAATAGTGGCATATCGACCTAACACCAAAATTGACCACGAATTGAAGCTCAAGCTCGACAATGTCTCATTGAAAGGAAGACAAGCTCCCTGAGCCGGCTACCCGGCTGCCGCCTCCAACCCCGGCTGGGAACACACTGCAATATCCTCTTCCAACTTCCAGAAACCTCCTAGCCGGCCATACCACCGGCTGTCGACAGCCCGGCTCCCAACATCAACGATCGCATCAAATTGCTCTCCCAGCCGCATACCCGACTGCTGACGCCTCCACCGGCTCCCACACCACCAACAAATCACCCAACCTTTCTAGAGACCTCCTAGCCGGCCATGACGCCGGCTCCCAGATCACGAGTGCTATTTCAATCATTGCTGCTTTTGGTCTTTGTTCTGCTTTTACAAAAACACGCCCTCCCCTTTGTGTAGTGAGTCGTGTATTTTAGTTAATTTTAGGATATTATTATTATTATTATTAATTATTATAATTATAATTATAATTATTATAATAATTATTATTAGTAGTATTATTAATAGACTAGTATAATAGACACAATCCCATTACCATAGTTTGAACCTTACCTTACACCTTAGATTATTCTACACCCACACAATTAGATTAGAATAACTAGTATCTCATTTTGTAAGACAAGAACCCTAGAATATTACTCTCTTTAATTTTCCTTCAGTAAAAGTTGTAATCTTTCTTCATTATTAATTTAATTACTCTTTAGTTTATACAAGATCTACAATACTCATTAGTTTACACTTGCTATTGGGTTATGATCGGAAGACAAGAAGAGATTCATCTTCCTTATTTCAACCAAAGTTTCCACCTTTAATTAATGTTGATATAATTCTTCTCTTAATTCCTCTTCCTCTCAATTGTTTACATGTTTATTGAAGTTTAATTTCTTGTCTTATCATTATGTTTGTTCTTCTTATTTTCATGTTAAAGTTCCCATATTTTATTCTCATTTCCATTAGTATGTTTGAGTAGTGTATTGTTAGGGTGGAAGGGAATCTTGTGTGGTTAATAGGGGTAGATTATTGGCTTGAACAAACAAGCAATTCATGATAATTTCTCTTCTAATTGTCATGCATACAAAGTGTTTGTGGAAATGTCTCAATGAGAATTCGGGTCAATTTCACTATTTTATAACTTGTTGGATGAGAGCTTGACTTGTGGCTAGATAATTAATGACGATTAGTGGGTTATGGGTAATTAGAAAGAGAGTTCGATTATGCTAAGCCTCGGGTTAGTCTCACATCGAGAGGTTGGGACATACCTTTGATTTTACCTTGATTACTTATTAATTTGTGCCTTTACCCATTGTCTACATGAGTGAACCCAACCACCCTTGCTTCCTTAATTAGCATCTTAATAAATTCGACATTCATCTAGTTTAATCGTTTGCTTTAGTTTTAGTCTTATTAGTTAGTTTATCAATCATTCAACATTTGCTAGAACTAAACTAGGAAATAAACAATTAATCTAAGAGCCAAGCACCGTCTATGTGGATCGGCCTCCTTACCCTACTACATTATTTAGTTTGGTATTGAGATTATAAATATTGTTTGCATATCGAGGAGTATGACAAACTCGGTATTAGCAAGTTCCATAGGCGTGTTAGATCGGTCATCTCAGCGGGTGTGAGAGTATTTATATCCAGAATGTCGATAGCATGAATACTAGATGAAGAGGACGGCTGTCTTCCTACCATGTGGGCATGTGGGACAGAACCAGAACTAAGGCGCATGTCCTTATGAGAGCCCCTGCCTCGCTCATTGGGTATAACCACGAGGTTGTTTATATCGCTTGTATCTACGTATATACGGTCACGAGGTTTATCCCCTCACCATTCCGAGAAGTTAGCGGTGACCAAAAAGCAGGTTTTATAGGTATAGACAGGGCGATTACAGGTAATGCAACGAGGTCGAGTAGAGGGCAGATTACCACTTACAGTTTTATTGGAGTTAATATATGGTTTGGAATCAACCCGAGCCCCCCTTGAACACGAGTCTCCTGAGTAGCACGTGTGACAAAGGCCATGAGTTCGGGCCTGGGTTCGACTTTGGGATGAGTCAAATTGCGGATTCCCTCTTCCTGTAACAAACGATTATAAGAAGAATTTAAATTGGGAAGAGGAATTGTACCGATTATTTGAGAATGAGCGTTATAAAATCGATCGTCGAGACCAATAAAAAACCCCGAACACAGTTCTTTTCTCTATGCGCATCCATAATAGTCACCCAATCACATCGACAAGGATTGCAAGAGCAAGAGGGAAGAGGATCATATTCCAGAATTTCGTCCCAAAGAGTAGTGATGCGGCCATAATACGCCATTAATGATTCAGTTGGTCCTTGACGGCACGCTATAAATTTGGCTTGCAATTGATATACCCTTTCATCAATTGCTTGACAAAATCTGTTTTTGATATTGTCCAAGACCTGTTTTGCTTCAGGTCGTAAGGAAATTTGTTTCCGAATGTTAGCCTCCATGGAGTTGTAGATCCATAAAGTTACCAATGCATTAGTGGCTTGCCATGATTCCAAATTTGATGCCGAATCAGGCGTTTTAGATACGATTCCATCAATGTATTCAGGTTTTCCTTTAGCGAGAAGAGCAATATTAAAAGATTGGGACCATTCGTCATAGTTGTTGCCATTTAAAGCAACTTGTATGATTTTGGTGCCAAGATTTTTGACATGGACAACATTGTAAGAGGATTCAGTTTTTTGATCTGCAGAATTCGTCATGGTGATGAATACTGTGTGTATGTTTTTTTTTTTTTTGGTTTTCGAAAGATTGCAAAGAATAAATCTTATAGAATAAAAAGATTGTTCATTGATACCATATTAGAAATTATTTATGGGGAAGAGTTGGAAATAATATCATTGAATCAATTATTGTGTTTTTACAATCATCTGACTATACTATTTATACAAATGGAGTATCTTGCAAATAAGGAATAAATAAAAACATAACAACTAGTATTCACAAAAGGAAATAATCAATGATCCAAAGGCAACGGCTATGGCGTGGCTTGATACGTATTACCATGATCTGCATGGTTAAGAAAGTAGAGCGAATCATCAGAGCTACGAACAAGAACGGTACTATGTTGGCTCGACATCGATCGATGGAGATGCAGTTTTGTAAATCAGGGATTCGAGATTACGGCAAGCCATTGTTTGGAGACACGTTTGAATCGAAGCAATGATTCAATTGGTAATCTTGGGAGAATTTCGGTCTCTAGCAAATCGATGAGTATATTACTCTCTTGCTTGACTTGTTTAGGGTTCTTGATCGAAATTATGTTCACCATTGGATTTCTAATGGCGTGAACTCATATGTCCGGTGGATCAAATTATTTTTTTTGGCATTAATTCGGCGTAGGATGAACAAAAAGTGGCTTGAACCGGTAAATTGGATTGACCCAGAGCGACCGGTCCGATCCAAACCGGATATATACTTGTCTGGTCTCCTGGTTTCAAAAAATATGGTGACCAGTCTCCGGTCCGGTCCATATCCACACAGTTTTAAAAAAACCAAACTCACCTTACTGCAGCTGTAACAGTAACATTTTCACTTTCTACCCATTTTGCCCTTCTCTATTTCCCCTCTTATATGCGTCACCCTCTTCGTCATATTCTCTAATTTTACCCTCCCTCATTCCCCATTTTAATTCTCAATTCTTTTTTACGACTCATTTCCTCTGATTCTCCTTTTTTTTTTCCTCTCCCACCCTACATTCATTTACTTCTTATACCTTTTCACGGTGTGCATGCAACTGTTGAGGATGAATGGATAAATGCATTGACATTACCCATTGATGCTGATGTAAATAGATGTTAACTATTGAGGTATAATATTGATTGTGAATTAAATTAGTTAGGGTTTAGTTCTTAGGTTTAAATTTATTGCATGTAATTTCATTTATGGGTTATTTTAGTGTTTTTCTTTTATATCGTTGATGTGCTTTACCTTATTTTGCATAGTTTGGTGAGGTTGATCGCGGTATGTGAAAAATTGATCGAGGTGTATTGTAATTAGGGTTTGATTGAAGTTGTCCTACTTTTAATTTGTGGATGGTGTTTTTTTGCAGTAATGTTATCCTTGGTGGATCAGTCATAACTCACAAGTTAGTTCTGTATTAATCCCTATTTTTTATCCTATTTTTACCTTTTTTATTGAACCTTTGCATGCCTGGTGTGACGATCCGCACACTTGAGCCCTTAGATTTATTTTATGCTTATGTAATTTCATTTTCCTTGTACATTTGTAGTAAGTATTTTCTTAGTAGTTTTAGAATAGGTTTCCATAAATAGGTATATCGCTATTCTGAACTAAACTTGTAAATTCAATGTATCCTGCTACCAGGACCAAATAATCAAATTTCCCTCTTTGAGAGGTGCTAGTCAATGAAAAACCGCTTCTCATCCAAAAGCTTGTTGTTGCTTGTTGCTTGCTTTCAATAATCGTATTGCTTACTTTTATTGCTTTCGTGTGTCGGACTTGATAATCGTGACTAGGATTCCCGACACACACCCCCGAGACCCGAGTATCGTGCTAGTGGGCGATCCCTCACTAGTACGAAGAGCCTTGTCGCTGGCATCTTGCCTAGAGAAGGGGCAAAGGTGCGCGCCACGGTCCGGCAAAAGTAGCGGACCGTGACATTTGGTATCAGAGCCCGGTCTTCGGACGGGTTTCTGCACGCCGCATTTGTTCATCGAGATCGAGAAAATGGGCGGAACAATCGAGGACCGAGTGGATGCCTTAGAGGACGCAATCGACGTCAAGCTTCCCAAACTCGAGGAAATCGTTATGCGGATGGCTGCGAGCCTCGAGGAGTTGCAAAAGACGGTTTGTGACCTTGAGACGAAGGTGGACGGGATGGACACCCGCATCCAAGTGATCAGTGGTGCGATCCCCGACGATCGGGAGGAAGAGATCAATCATCTGCATCGAAAGATCGAGATGCTAGAGAACACTTGCGCCACGCTCGTGAAAGCGGTGGCCAATGACGGGAAATCTGTGGGGAGCCATAAGGTGAAGGCACCTCCACCTCGTGCCTACGATGGGGCGAGGGATTCGAAAGCGGTCGATAACTTTATCTTCGATATGGAGCAATACTTCCGAGTAAGTGGGCTCGACGAAGACGCAGAAGTTGTCACGGCAAGCATGTATCTAGTCGACGATGCCAAGATGTGGTGGAGGGCTAGGTACAAGGAAATCGATGCGGGCACGATTACGGTGACATCGTGGGCCGACTTCAAGAAGATCTTGAAGGATCACTTCTACCCCGAGAACACGGAGTTTGTTGCTCGGAAGAAGTTGAAGGAAATCAAGCACACCAAATCAATCCGAGAATATGTGAGGGAATTCTCAGCGTGCATGCTCGAGATTACCGAAATGTCCGAGACGGATAGGACATTCGAATTCATTGACGGGTTGAAGAGGTGGGCACAACAAGAGGTCATGAGGCGTAATCCCAAAACTCGTCTTCGGCCATATCGGCTGCAGAGCGCCTACTCGACTTTCACGGAGAGCGAGAGGCACCAAGAGTTGTGGCACCGACGGGGAATATGGGTGCATCACAAAGTGGGTACAATGGACAAAGGCCACAAAGCAGCGCCATTTCAGTTGGGAACAGTCGGTTCCGCTCACAAGGAAGTCAAGCCCAATCGGCGAGCACTACAAACTCGCCCTCAAGCTCGTCTTCTAAGGTGGGAAACTCTACTGCTTCCACAACGAAGAGACCGTTCGCGTGTTTTGTGTGCAAGGGTCCTCACAAGATGGCCGATTGTCCGAACCAAGCGGAGTTCAATGCCATGTTCAAGAAGATGCCGAAAGGGGCTCGAGAACATCTTGATGGGGCGTTGGCCAACTATCACCAAGAGTGTAACGAAGACTCGAGTGATGGTGAAGACCAACCACGGATGGGCTCACTTCAACGGATCAGCGCGATGGGGAAATACGAAGATTCCTCCGCCAAGAAATCCAACGGGCTCATGTACGTGGACTTGATGGTGAATGGGAAGCAAACACGAGCCTTGATCGACTCGGGCGCCTCCCACAACTTTGTTACGAAAGAGGAAGCTGATCGGTTGGGGCTAGTTCTGCGGGATGCTAACAGCTGCCTGAAGCCGGTCAATGGGAAAATGAGGCGCGTCCAAGGAGTGGCTAAGAAGGTCGCGGTCCAAGTGGGTGAGTGGGCAGGGGAGCTCGACTTCACCACCGTTCCGCTGGATGACTTCAAGTTAGTACTCGGGATGCAGTTCTTTCAGAAAGCATTGGTGGTATTGAAACCGAGTGACGGATCGATGCTACTAATGGGGTCTATCGTAGTGAATACGGTAGATGGCGACGAAGACAAGGGGCAGCATCGAATTTCGGCTATGAGGGTGATACCGATGCCGAAACAAGGGATGCGACCTTGGGGAATGCCTAAAGGTTCGGTGGAGCCGAGGGCGAACAAGACCCAGGCTAACTACGATGCTAAGTGGCCTGGGGGACGAAAGAAGAGTCTACCCCCTCACCGAGGAGTAGACAATGAGGGCAGAGATGCCCAAAGAAGTAGGCCTCGTACCATCAGGGGGCCGCGTCGATGTGCTGAATCGACGTCCTGGTTTGCGGGTCAGTCGACCCAAGAGATAAGGCCTCGTACCATCAGGGGGCCGCGTCGATGTGTTGAATCGACGTCCTGGTTTGCGGGTCAGTCGACCCAAGAGAGAAGGCCTCGTACCATCAGGGGGCCGCGCCGAAATGCTGATTCGGCGTCCTGGAGATCTCACATTCCCTTGAATGCAGGTGCTGAAGTGACGAGAGACAAGACGAAGGTCCGTTGGGGCCAGTACTTGGAGAAAGCCCGAGAGAGCACTTTTCAAGCCGCGGCAAAGTGGGCGTTCCCGAGAGACAAGGAGCACGTGGTGAACTTGGAGAACATGACGTTCGGCAGCTTCTATGTCAAGGAACTCCAGCCTATCCTTGAGGGGACGAAGAGGCCAGTCATTGTTTGGGACGAAGCGCACATTCAAGCCGAGTTGTACAAGCCAATCCCCAACACTGCATGGACAGTCAGAGCTCACCGAGGATGTCTCACTGAAGCACCGTTCAAGATTTTTTGTGTTGCCGAGGGCGGCAACAGATTAGGTGGGGGAGAGTGTGACGATCCGCACACTTGAGCCCTTAGATTTATTTTATGCTTATGTAATTTCATTTTCCTTGTACATTTGTAGTAAGTATTTTCTTAGTAGTTTTAGAATAGGTTTCCATAAATAGGTATATCGCTATTCTGAACTAAACTTGTAAATTCAATGTATCCTGCTACCAGGACCAAATAATCAAATTTCCCTCTTTGAGAGGTGCTAGTCAATGAAAAACCGCTTCTCATCCAAAAGCTTGTTGTTGCTTGTTGCTTGCTTTCAATAATCGTATTGCTTACTTTTATTGCTTTCGTGTGTCGGACTTGATAATCGTGACTAGGATTCCCGACACACACCCCCGAGACCCGAGTATCGTGCTAGTGGGCGATCCCTCACTAGTACGAAGAGCCTTGTCGCTGGCATCTTGCCTAGAGAAGGGGCAAAGGTGCGCGCCACGGTCCGGCAAAAGTAGCGGACCGTGACACCTGGCTACCCTATTTTTAGCTTATGCCCTTGAGTTCTTATGGTTATCATCATATTTTTCATCTTTGTTGCGAATCTGTGCATGTTGGGGCACCCAGTTTTGGCCTCTAAATTCAGACTAGTTGCTCTTGCTGCTGATTCAAATGTTACTCTTCTAGGAGATCAGGTATCTGCCTATTTACATAAGACCATCATGATATCATCACATGCTATTATTTCCCATTCCTAGCTCATAATCCTCATGCTTATATCTGAATTACTGCTGTTTAATACTGAAAAGAATAAGTCATCCGTGGACTCAACTCACATGTCGGAAAATTAACATTCATATTATGCTACCGTAAAAAACAACACAATGAAGCACATTCCATCAGGGATACAAATGATTCTAATTGGCCATTTAGTAATGTAAAATGACAATGGCATAAAATGTCATAAATAATGCAGTTTCTTAAGGGCTTATTTAGATAGGGTAAATTGGGGGAAAAATTAAGAGATCCGGTTTTACTCCCCCACGTCATATCAAAATTCCTCCCTGGCCTCCTTCCCTTGAGTCCCTTCCCCTCCCCTTCTCTCATAAAATGGTACTCAGTATCCATACAAAGTTTAAAATTAGTTGAATTCGGCGTCTATGGTTAAATATTAATCGGAGGTAGTACAGTTTAAGTTATGAATGTCTTGGATTGAATGGTGTGAGGTGCTGCGTTTTATGTCTGTGATTTTTGATTTGATAGTCACGATGATTGACAACAGTTATCATTTGTGTTTTTTTTCCTTGTTTAGTAAGTTGAGTTTTCCTTTCCTTACTTCAAATTATTGTTTTGATATGAGTTTCGTGGTTGGGTGAGCTAGATGGTACAATATAATTTACTGATTTGTTAGTGTAAATGATGGCTTTCTTCTCCAATCATTTCCAGCTCCTGTAATTATTTGATCCATAAAACTTGTATTGTGCTTTTCTGATAAAGATTTCACAGATTTTGGTGCTATGATATTGGAAATACGGATACAAACTTGGCATCATTGTTTATTTCCACATTATGTTATTCTTATGGTCATTTGGCTTTCCGACTACGTTCTTTTGTAAAGACTTTGGTTGTTATGCTTTTTTAGTATGATGTTAGATTTTTCAGCCTCGGTAATCTTTATGTAAGTTAATAAATGAGTTTTAGTTAATGTTTGTGTTGTTTTTGTTTAATTAGGATTTAATCAATGTGGTTAATGTTTTAAGGTTTCAATTGTTGTTAGAAGCTAATAAAATTGAACTAAGCAGGTGACAAACAACATAGTATTTCGTTATTAGGGTGAACCAACAAGCGGTAAAGGAGTGAAATGATAATGAAGAAAGGTGTTACAAGTGCCACTCTTCTCAAAACTGGTACCCCACCATTGCTATCCTTGTTTATCACACGCCTTTTTTTTTTTCTAACTTTTCTGTAAATTTAAGTGTAGTTTAATTACCCCAAGTCGTTTTCCTTCTCAACTCTTAAATCTTTAATTCCCAGAGTTTAATCCATCTTCATTATTGCTGTTATTAGTTTGTTTACTTTTCCTTTTCTGATGTTTTAATTTGCTCTTCTCGTAGAAGTTTGAAAACATGGTTTTATTCTTCAAATTTGTACCTTCCTACACCTTAATGCTCGACATTTAGAGCAAATCCCTCTATGTACAGAAGTCTGGAAACATGGTCTTCTCATTTATCGATTTACATGTGGTAAAAAGATTAGAATACTCTCTCTCTCTCTCTCTCTCTCTGGAATTTAATAAGGGTTTGTGTTCTTTTGTTGCATAGGTTAATGGGAGTTTGTCATTGCAAAGGGCTAGTGACATGCTAAGTCAGACACCTCTCAAAGATAAACCAAGTGGCCTAAACTAGTGCAGTACAAGAAGTCGGGATCGTATCCACAGGGAGAAGAACGTAGGGCCCTAGAGGACTGACCCACCTCCCTGGTGGAACGAGAAGGCTGGCTAGAGCGAGAAGTGGACTTCTAGGGCAGCGACTAAGGGACGTGGTAGGAGGGAAAATGAGGTTGGGCTGCTCTATTCCCAACATGTGACATACGGATAAGACGTGGAAGAGTGTCACAGGGTAAAGGGACTAACAAGTATGTGGAGATCTTCCACGTACAATCATCAATCAGCCAATTTAGATGTTTCATGTAAGACACAAAAGGTAGACACAAGCCATTAAGGCCTGGGTCCGCGTGACCGATGGGCAGCATGCCCCGGGAGAAATCAGGAAAAAGACGGCGGACAACATGTGTGACTAACCCCGCCCAATGAACATATGACCAGACTCATATCGCGGTATTAGTGAATCGCCGAGCAACTAATTAAGCAATATTAAGAACATACTGAGGTCCACTATCAATGTTCAAATAACCAGCTAAAATAGACAACTACTCAGCATTAACATTATTAGACTTTTTCCTAGTAAAAAGTGTACCGCCGATAAGACGGAGCCAGATACGAATTGGTGGATGGTGAACAAATTTACCCCACCTCCTACCCTCAAAATGGTCAGCAATGGCGGCCTAAATGGGCTCAACTAACTTCTGAGGGGCGGTGTAAGGTCCCTCACTCCCTCACTGTGTATGCCAAGGTGAGCGCCGATCTCAGCTAAAGTAATACGAAAATCCCGATTAAACAGACAAAACTGAACGCAATCAAAACTTGCGTCTGTGGACATGGGCCACCTGCGACGCCTAGCCGATCTGTGGGACGTGGCAGCGGTCTTTTTGAAAGCCACGCTCAGCGGCGTAAAAATGCTTTTGACCGGATTATTTTAGATCGGTTGATTTCGTCACGGCAAGGGTCTCGAAATGATGCAAGAGATGTTAGGAGTCGCCACCCAAGCATTTGTGGGATGCTTGGAATTCGTTTGAATCCACTTTATACCTAGGTCAACCAAGGCAAATAGCAGTGTTTGACATAGGTACTAAAGATAAGGAATTGTCCCTCTTTAGCATCCTATCTCTAGAATGACTCTCGTACGCCCTGGATAATGTTGTCCACTATCCAAAGTTTCTAAGTAAGAGATGAAGATACGTATTGGGAAGCCCTTTAATCGGACACCAAATCCCGTCCGCGGTAGCACCCTCTACTGATAGATCTTGGTTGGTTAAATTCAAAAGTTGATAAAACGGGTAAATGCATGAATGCGCATCCACAAGTTTGAATCTAACATGTGAGCTTTCTATGTCGTTTTGTTTAATCCAAGTATCAAGTATTTGATGTCGAGTTGGATTTAATGTTGATTTGCATGCAAGACGGAAATTAAACATCCATTTACCGAGTTAGGTTTATGGTGCATAACATACGTAATCCATTTGTCTTAGTAAGGCGTTTTGCAAATACAATGTAAATTGGGCAGATTCATCATCTGATCCGTCATATATTCGAGTTAACCGAAGTTGGGATCGTCCTAGACACATGTCGATATGAAGAACGAGACTTGAATAATTATCATTATTTTGAAAATATTCGATGTCGGGTTCGGTTTTGCAAGCTTGACATGAATAGTTTTGAAAATGATTATGAACTAATTGTTTTTAGTTCATTTGTTTGTAATTAGTCAATGTTCATCATCGTACGCGGGTTAAAATCTGACATGGAATGTAGAACCAAGGATGATTTTATGGCTAATGCATTTGTTTTGAAAATGTAAAGAAATGAAATAAAAGTTTTAAAATGCCTTTTAAAATGTAATTAACCAAATATTATCACCGAAACACGGATTAAACCGTCATGGTATTAGGGACCAAGGGTGAAAAATGTTTTATGGTTAAAAGGTTATCATAAAAAAATGATTTGAAATATTTGAAATGGTAAAAAACCAATTACAAATAAGAAATGAAATAAAGAGACGATGAAACCAAACACGGCTGGATTAAGGCATGAGAGATGATTTACGCAGCCCCGATCTCCGGCCAAAATCCGGTTTTGGCTCATTTATCCCATATTTGGAGCATGTTATGCATGTTTTAGCATGTTATGCATGTTTTAGCATGTTATTGTCATAAAACAGATGAAAAACATGATGAAAGAGGATTTTTACACCCTCATACTTACATGCTAGGTTTGAGACAAGAAATCGACGAAAGTGTATCAACTTGTTTGGTCGGAAAACTCGGTTTGAAAACTTTTTTAGCAATGTAAAAGAGTGTTTTAAGTTTAAGTGGTGGTGTAGTTGGTCGAGATGGTCGGTCAAGTGATTTATTACACGATGACGGTACCAAACAATGTGTAAGGCTTATGTTTTCGATCGGTAGGTCAAAAACACGTGTCGGTTTGTGACTTGAGAAGTCGAGTCTAGAATTTTAAGGGAGAAAAGAGGGGGAGGACACTTGCGTAAGGTGTTATGGTATGTGAAGGTGGGTATTTATAGAGAAATGGGTGGTTGTGTGCGTTTTGAGCGACGTGGCCTCATGGGCTGCTCGAAGAGGAGCGAGCCATTTCGCGGGTCTTCGAGGTGTCTTGTCACTATCACGTAATTGTAATCATGATTTGTTCTATCCTATGTTTTGGATGATATGATTTGTACTTGACCATGAAGCATTCCGGGAAATACTTAACATGGAAGTCTTGAAAAGTTTTGTTTTTTGTGTTTGACTCGGTTTGACTCGTTGTTGGAGTCGAGATTTGAATTTTTGAGTCGGTTTTTGGTCCGGTGTCTGTTTTGACTCTACTTAGTGTCATTGTGACCCTGTCGTCATGCATTAAACACTCCAGATACTTTTGAAAAGTTTTAAAATGTTTTATTTTCGAAATCGTTTTAAGTTTTTCGACGTATAGTTATACAAAACTGTCGATTAAACGTTGCAGTTACTAAACATGCTTTAGTCCGATAATCATCGGGTGTTTGTTGGAGACTCGACAGATACTGTGTATCTACAGAGCCCCCACTTTGACTGAGGTTTAGACAGGGCAAAAGTCAAAGTATAGCCCCCAGTTTAATCGAAGATTACAACCTGTAGACCGAAGCGACGTCGAGGAGGCTCGAAAGGGTTCGGGCCCAGGACCTGCCATTGGGGAGGGCGACGCCAAGGTGACTCGAGGATACGAGTCATGGACCTATCGTCGGGAAAAGTTTAGAGTCTGTCGACTGTCCGTGCGGGTCGTTTAAAGTCCATTAGACTACGTACGAAGGCTCGCTAACCATAAGAAGGAGTCATACCCGAGGCATCTTCGGGATATGTCCTTGAGTTGTTTCTTGTTTGCTGGCAAAGGCTCGCCAGAAGTGGTGCGGATATGATGGCGCTCTCCAGCCGCGTTGCGGATATGAAGGGGCTCGCCAGTCGCGTCGAATGTGCGTTTGTGAGGCTCACCAGCCATATCGAATGTACATTGTGAGGCTCGCCAGCCATGTCGGATGTGCGTTGTGAGGCTCGCCAGCCATATCGAATGTGCGTTGTGAGGCTCGCCGGCCATGTCGGATGTGCGTTGTGAGGCTCGCCAGCCATGTCGGATGTCGATTGATCGACCGTGGGAAATAACCGCGTTGGATGGGCCTATTTTGAGAAGTTGTTTGAATTAGCGGGCTCCGCGAGGAAGCCTCTGATATCCTACTGGGGAATCTCGGTGTTTATATTAAATGTTTGTGGCGCCGGAAAGGGATAGGCTCGTGAGCCTGGCTCCCGTGGTTGGCGGTGATTTTGAATCTCGAAGAGAGATAGCGGTTTTTATTGCCGTTTATTTTGTAGAGAAAGGACAGATGTATATTCTGCCATTCAACGTGTGTTTGGGAATAACGGTTTCGATTTCGTCTTCCCACGACTTGAAATTTGTGAAGGGTAGTGAATCCCTCCTTGAAGGTTTGACGGTTTTTAATGTCGTTGCCTGAGATTTGAAAATGTTGTTGAAAATTTTACGAGAATTGCGAATTTGAACTTCACTATTTATTTTGTATTTGAAAGATGACGGCTTTCAATGCCGTCATTGAAATTTGTGAAAATAGCGAATTTGAATTTCACTACTTTTTCCGTTTTTGAGAGATGACGGTTTTTAATGCCGTCGTTGAAATCTTGTGAAAATGGCGAATTTGAATTTCACTATTTTGTTTTTGTATTTAAAAATGATTGTTTTTAATGTCGTCGTTGAAAATTTGGTGAAAATAGCGAATTTGAATTTCACTATTTTGTTTTTGTATTTGAAAAATGACGGTTTTTAATGCCGTCGTTGAAAATTTGGTGATTTGTGTGGAGAATTGGGCCAAAGCCCAAAATTCCGTTGAATGCGTAGGGGACACCTCAATGAGGCGCGATCAGTTGTGCGAAGGAAGGGAGCTTCCCTTTTTTCTGTAAAAAGACGCGAGAATAGGAAGCTCCCCATTCTCATCGTCTTCCTCGACACAAACACAAAAAACCCGAAAAAAGACGCCATTTTCGACCTTGTTTCTTGCTTGTGTTTTTGCCATTGTCATCATGTCATCTCAAGGTATGTAAATCCTCTTGAATCCATTTGAATTTATTTGTCTTTTTGTCAATTGAATTAGGGTGAAACCCTAACCTTTCGAAAATTGAATTGGCCGGCGTTTTTGTTTAGCCCATTTTCGAGTGAAATTGATGATTGCATTAGGTTAGAAACCTGTTTAGGAGTATATGGGTGCTTTGAGTTTGTATTTTGGTCCCCGTTCCCGCTCCCTAGGCTCGAAAAACGTGAATGAGACGAAAACACCGTCTTATTTCACAAATGCCAAGTTTATTTGCTTGAGTTGTAGGCCTCACTAGGTTGTATTGTAGTTGAGGAAGACCGTGTTTGCCATATTGAACCTTCGTTGGGTGTTGTGGGCAAATTTGAGTTTTCGCCTTTTGCGACGGTCTTATATCTGATGAAATAAGTGTCTGTTTGAGCTCAAACTAAGTCAGTTTGTCTTGAAATGGACCTTAACGTTAGTTTAGATCACTTTGAGACGTGATTAAATCACATTGTTTTGTCGTGGTCGTATTTTGAATTTTTGACCTGTTTGTGCCCGACTTGGCTTAAATTTGCCTTTTTGAGCTGCGGAAAATACTCAATTGTGTCGGGGATTTTTTGTTGATGTTTTGCGGGCCTTGAGGTGTTGGGTGGTTTTTGAAAAAAAATTGTTGTTTTGACTCGTCTTTTGCTTGTAAAGAAAGGCGAGTCATTTTTTGTGTGATTGTTGTGAATTTTTTTATTGTTTTTGTTGGATGGGTTTGGGCGGGTTTGCCCTTCTTTTTGTTTTTTTTTTGCGTTTGCAGGGATGTGTCTTTTTTTGGATTTGTCCATTTTGTGCCGTCGTAATGCCGAATTTTTAACTGACGTTTTTGTTTTGGTCCTGATTGCAGGGGAGTGTTCTGGGCCCTTTGGGTCCGTTGCTGAGACCTTAGAGCTTGTTTAGGACTGGGCCGATTAGTACTATGGCGAGTGCGCCTGAGGCGGTGGTGGAGGACGCTTCTGAGGAGAGGAGAGATAGTTGTTGACTTGTCCTTGCCGAGTTGTGTTTCTCCCTGGCGGCCTTTGTCCAGCCTTTGATCAAGTATCGATCACTGGCTGTTGTCTGTAGAGGTTCAGACGTCTGATGATTGGGGGTCAAGATGGGTACATTGTTCCACGTTACCGTCTTCGATCGTGATTGAATTCCGATGATTGGGGTTCAACATCGGGGCGGCGCCCTATGTCATGGCTCCTTCTCGTCGCCGAATTCCGACGATTGGGGGTTAACGTCGGGGTGATGCAATGAGTCACAATTCCTGATTGTCATGTCGTCAGAAATCAGCCAGGCATAGTTTTCCTTTTTGTCACAGAGTAGGAATGAGGTATTACCGTCATGGTAACCACCTTTGCTTCCGCTATTACTCCTTTGTTTTTCATGTTGCTCATTTTCTTTTCCGATCGGAAGGATAGGGAATGCTTAGTTCGGTAGGTGGCGGATAGCCCCCAGTTCGTTGTTTTAGGCCAGTGTGTGTATGATAAATACTTGTACCGGATCCTGTTTGTATGGTCAGTCATTTGTATCAAACGTGTGTCGATGTATTTTGCGTGAGGTGGTTTGTATAAATGTGTTTTTGGTTTGTAGTTTATTTGGTTTGGGTTTTTGTGTTGTGTTTCGGAGAAGCACGGTCAGCTGGTAGTTCCCCTTTGCTTTGCATTTGTTTATGCGTTGTTAGTGTAGAAAACAGGCAACATGTAGCACGTACGCATAAACGTAAACACGCAAAAGCATTTGATTTGTAACTCGAAAACTAAAATTCAATTAAATTTGAAAATTAAATCGAAGGTAAAATTTGAAAATTAAATTTTGAAAATTCCGCGACAAGTCGTCACGTTTGGATTTTTCAAAAGAAATTGATTTGAAATTTGAGCAATTAACTCGTTTTGAATTAAATTGCATCGAATGTTGCTAAAAATTGATTTGTAACTCGAAAACTAAAATTCAAACCGCCATGGATGAATTTTAAAACAGATTTTTGCGAGTGTATTTGATTTGATTTTTGTGAGATCAAGACTCGGATTTGCGAGATCTTGAATTTTGGAGGAAAATTGACGTCGTGTTATCAACTTTCAAATTTTGTGGAAAATATGAAAAAGCGAAAACTTTTCGGGATTTTCGACTGACATGGAAATGATCCGTCACGGATCGGGGCGACTAGCCCTTCCCCCCCTAAAAATAAGAGAAAAACCCGTATGCTTAAAGCTGCGTCGTGGAAACCGTGTCGAATTTCGTAAAACGCGAAAACATGGAAATGTGAGTGTGAGAAAACACAAAAATTCCCTGAATAGGCCCGGAGAGGTGCGAGCCCTGTGGTGGGAGGATTTACGTGTCAGGAAGAAACACAACCTGATAGGGACAAATCAAGGAGCGTATCCTGAGGACCAGCCCAAAGAGGCGCGAGGCCGTGGGCAATGGAAGTGAGCTTCTCCTTTTTTCGGAATGAAGCGTTGATTTTTTTGTATAAATAGGGACGTTTGTGCTTCATTGTTTCATCATCCGAAACACGAAAAATATCTCCACAAAACCTTTCTTATTCTTCCACAAAATAATTCATGGATGCTTTCGAAAATAGGTTGCGACATTGGTGTCGGGATTTGTCACCTCCCGAGAAGTATCAACTCGTTGTAATGAGAGTTGGTCAATTGTTGGTGCTTCGTCAAGTTAAAGTGCAATCATCGTTCCTTGAAGCACGCTCTCGGTTTTTGGGATTCAAAACATCATGTTTTCGTTTTCTCAAAAATTGAAATTTGCCCTCTTGCCGAAGAAGTGAGTGCTATTGGTGGATGGCCGGGTTGTACTCCGGTGCTTCCTCTGACTCGGTTGTGTTACAAAGAGAAGTTTTGTTCAATGTTGGGCTTATTAACAAGTGAATTCAACTTTCTCCTTGCTCCCCTTGGTGTGGATATGTTGGCTCTTATCAACATTTTCTTAAACCGGTTGGATGTCAAATGTTTCGGAGGTGGCTAGGAGAAGGGCGCTTGCGTTTTGACTAGTGCATACATACCTCCTTGTTGATGCCTTGAAAAAGGAGGGGCCAAAGTGTTATGGTAGTATGACCCTTGTGCATATAGTTGAGCAAATGGAGCAAGATAGGGATCCATCATGGTTGGTGCTTGGCGAGATCATCCAAGCTTTGGACAAGAAGGGCTCTTATGGAGAAGCTCCTTCGTTTGGATCTCCAAAGATCCTCCAAGTGTGGCTATTGGAGAGGCTAAGGTATGTAGAGCCTCTGACCAATTCTTCTTCTTACTCCTTTGGTCACCTTACTATGAGGAAGAAGTTGTACTCGGATAGTTTTGCGTCCACCGAGGCCTATTGGACCTCGAGATTGGTGGAGGAGGGTGGTCCTCATATCCGTTGGGTGGTGCCATGGTGGCACTAGAGGTCCTTAATGGGGTTGTCCGCCCTGGTTGTTAGTTCTTGTTCTTTGATGGTGGTGAGCTTGAAGGTTGCTTCCTTCATCTATCCCGAAAGGCTTATGAGGCAAATGGGGCGCCAACAAAAGGTGCCCGCTCAAAATGCTCTGGTCCAGGAGAGTGTTTTCCGGAACTCCGAGCTTGTGGAGGTCTTCGAAAGGTGGTGAGCCACTCAGCCGATTTGGGAGGTACCAAACCCCGTTGCCATGACATGGGTGACTTCCGCTTATGGAAAGTGGTTAAGAGCTCAAACCTTGGAGAAAAGGTCCAAATCTCGTAAGGACGAGGTGTGACACCCCCATATACCAAGGAGCCTTAACAAGACCTTCGCTAACATATAAGGGCGTCACCATCTCGGTTGCCCGAGGACAGTAATTATCAAATGTCGATAGAAGAACAATTAAAGTTACATTGCAGTGATTAACAAAACTAAGAAATACAAAAGGTACAATTCGGACTACTATCCATTACATGAACTACACTTCTGTCATCACCCGTTTAAGACTCATCCCACCAAGTATCTAGCTATCATCTAAGACATCACCTGCTAAGACTGACTGCTCACCATAAGGGATCACGGCAGACACAACAGAAACAAACAAGAAGACAAACCACACAAGGTCAGTAACTGAAGAACCACACCAACTACTGTTATCACAATATAATACAACGAAACACACACAAGCCAAATCTCCTCCTATCAATCACCGTCACCGACTGTCCACTGGACCAGCCCTGCCAGTGGGGGATCGCAGCCGTACCCACCAAATCCCCGCTAATCATACCGAGCGATAACCCTGTCCCATTAATATGCACATCCCCTCCCGTGGCGGGTTCCACGGAGGGCAAAACTAGGGCTTGAATCCATTCCTGCAAGTGACTCCACTCAGTCGAGGATGCACATCGAGAACCAGAGACAAACAGCCACAATCAGTTGGACCACAACAACGATAATATGCATAACACAACACCAACCAATTACTATAACCAATCAGCCATATCAACACAACAACAATCAAACCACATCAAAAGAAACTCTAAACAACTAACAGTACTGAGTAGGCGAACCTACCTTTAGCGCACCGCAACGATTCCACTTCCGACCACATGATATCAATCACCCAAGCAACACACCTACATATACCATACAATCGTCTATCACAACCACTACAACCCTAACTGAAAACAACAACGACAATGATGATGATGGTGACATACCTACGCATAGCAATCCGACGTCAAGGCCGCTACCCAACACAAGTAACCCATCCCCATGGAATAAGCATCCTCAAGGACATCAAAGGAAGGAACTACGGTGAAGGGAAGAAGAAGAGGCGACATTTAGGTTTAGAGAAGAGAGGCGGAAATGATTTGCGGTTTCACGAAACACGATTTATAATTCCCCGCTACGAACCCGTTACTCGATCGAGTAACTAACTTACTCGATCGAGTGGCCCCTACTTGATCGAGCCTCCAAGCTATTTGATCGAGTAGCCTCGACTAGATCGAGTACCACACACCCAAAGCTTACCACATCACAAGACATCGCTCGTACGGTTTCCAAAGGTCAAGACATGTCACTAAGGTTGGTCAACGTCACTCAACGGGTCCCTAAAGGGATGGGTATTACATGAGGTCGTCGAATTGAATTATAGAGATGTTGGCAATGCCAACCGTGCCTTCTTTGATGATTTTTTCGATGGAGCTAGCCCTGATGTAATAAGGCCACCAAAGAGGAGAAGCTTGGGTCCCAAAGAGGTAGTGGCCCGTTTATGGGTTCGTCTTGGACCGAGTATGAGGTCATGCAAGATACCGGAGGCCGTCGCCATTGTAGATCCATTGAGGATCCGTTCCGAAGAGGAAATTCAAGCTAGGCGGGCCAACAAGAAGAACAAGAGGAAGATATACCTCGAGGGAAAAGGCAAAGGTAGAATGAATATCTCCATTACCCGTTTTATTATTATGTTGTATTAGTGTTGTGAGTTTTATTATGTTGTACTAGCTATGTATTGCGTATTTTGTGCTAGTTTTACTATGTGAGATGTCTTAATCGACACTCTAGCTTTGACAAGTTGTAGATTTGCTTCGCTTTATTTGTTGTCAAATTTGTAATCCTTTTCATTATTAATTAAATAATAGGATTGCTTGTGTCAAAAGAAATTGTGAATGCTTGTTTCTTCCATCCATTTTGTAAAGGAAATTCGGTTTGAATTATCCTAAACATTGCACTTGGGAAATGAGATTTTTGTGGGAAGGAAGAAAGGCTTTTTTTTCGTGCTTTTTTGTGGGAAAGGGAATTTTTTTTCCTCTCTCTTTTTTTATGTTGATTTGGGTGAGTTTTTTTTGTATGTGGGGATGGTTTTATGCTTCTTGTGTAAGAAAAAACTGCCTACGTATCCACCTAAAAAGCTGAAATCAAACCATGCTCGTAGTTCAAAATATTTTGTTAATTTTATTTGGGTTTTGTGGTTGTATCCTTCTTGTGTAAGAAAGGACTGCCTACGTATCCACCTAAAAAAAGGTGAAATCAAACCATGCTCGTAGTTCGGGTTTTGTAAGAGTGCAAATGGATGTTGCCTTTGACAGATCAAAGGTCGTTTGAAACGTGGCAAGGTGCCACAACTTAGACTTACTAAAACATGCAATTCAAATCAGAACGCGTTGAGGAACTTGACTTGAAAGGGATATTGTGGTTACTAGTTGTAAAACTAGGGTAAGGTTTGTGGGCTATCTAGGTCTCAAGGGTAGTATTTCTTGAGTTGGTCTAGGTTGGTCGGGTTTATGATTTTCTTGACAAGGTATGGCCGGCCCAATTGGGTTTGAATTTCCCCTTCGGATCGATGGGTAGTGGTGCTCGAACCGACTTGAGGACCAAGTCGCCTTCTTTGATATTTCTGGGTTTGACCTTTTTGTTGAATGCCCGTTGTATACGTCATTGGTACAGCTGGACATTGTGCAAGGCGTTGAGTCGCCGTTTGTCTAAAAGCGTGAGTTGTTCGAACCTTCGACGGGTCCATTCCATCTCAGGAACTTGACTCTCCAGCAGGATACGTAGAGATGGGACTTCCACCTCTACTGGTTGAACTTGGGGTGTTAACGAGCCGAGCCGATCCCGAGCTTAGCCTTGCTTGGCTTGTGCTCATAAAGTAAAACTCGAGTTCGAGCCGAGCTCGAGCTTACCTGAGCTTGAAAAAATTGTGCTTGTTATCAAGCTTGCGAGCTTTAAAGCGAGCTCAAGCTCAACTCGAGCCTATATATAATTGTTGAATTATCGTTTTTTCTCTCTCGATATGTTCAATAACAAGGCTCGAAAGTTTTATATACAAATATTGGAAAATCAATAAGACATTTTTGATATGTGTAATATAAATATATAATCATGACAAAATATTTTTATAAAATATGAGTAATATCTCTCATCTTATTACACAAGTTCGAGCCGCTCACGAGCTTTTCGAGCCGAGCCAACTTTTGCTCGGCTTGACTCGTTAAGCTCTCGTGCCGAGTCCGAGCCCGAGCCGAGCTTACACGAGCCAAGTTTTGACCGAGCCGAGCTCGAGTTGCTCGCGAGCTATATCATCTCATTAACAGTCCTAGGTTAAACCGCCTCCATACCGTATTCTAGGTAGAAGGGTGGGCTCCTGTGGGTGTTCGAATGGAGGTTCGGTATCCCCAGAGTGCGAATGGGAGTTTGCTTGGCAAATTGCGGTAATTGTCTTGCATCTTTTTGATGATGTGATTAGAGTTTTGTTTGTTGCCTCTACCGCTTTGTTGGTTTGGGGACGATAGGGGGATGATCGATGTTGCTTGATTCTGTATTTGTCCAGCTAGGCTTGTGTTTCCACCCGGAAGTGGGACCCTTGGTCGCTGATGATTTCATGGGGTACCCCATATCTGCAGATGATGTTGTCCTGTATGAACTTGGCCACTTGTTTGGTGGTCAAGACTGCGTAGGACTACGCTTCCACATATTTGGTGAAGTAGTCGATGACGACGAGGACAAAGCAATGCCTATTGGTGCCCGCCGAGTAGACTTTCCCGATGATGTCGATGCCCTAAGTCGAGAAAGGCCATGGTGATGTCATGGTGTATAAAAGGGATGGTGGTATGTATTGTATGTTGACAAAGATTTGGCAATTGTGGCAATGTTTGACGTAGTTTTTGCAATCGGCTTCCATGGTGGTCTAGTAGCAGCCGAACCGCATGATTTTTCGGGTCTTCATCATTACGCTCATGTGAGGGCCGCATTCTCCATCGTGGACCTCTCACGTTTTTGGCTTTGTGGTGGTCAATGCAAAGAAGGAGGATCCCTTGGGGTGATCTTTTGTATAGTTGTTCTTGGTTTATCACGAATTGTGATGCAAGTAAACGGATGGCTCTTTGTCCTCTTGTATCAGAGTTGGGAGGGAATTCGTTATTGGTTTTGTAGTTGAGGATGGCCTGGTACCAAGGTTCGACATGGTTCTCCTCCTCGTTGTTGATGGCGCTGATGTGAGCTGGCTCGCTTCTTCTCTCGACAGATAGGGGCATCGATGTCATGTCGTCAGGTATGTTAACGAGTGCGGCAAGTTTTGCCAGGGCATGAACAAATTGATTTTCCTCCCGTGGCAAGTAGAAGTAGTTGACTTGGTCGAGGAACTCAGCCTCTTGATTAATTTTTGCTCGGTAGGGTGCTAAACTGTCGTTTTGGATTTTCCATGACCCGGATACTTGATTGATGATGAGTGATGAATCGCCGTGGACCCTCAGTCTTTTGATGCCAAGTGTTATGGCTGCTTGTAGGTCGATGAGGCATGCTTCATATTCGGCGGCATTGTTTGTGACAACGAAGTCTAGCTTGACTGAGATCGGAACATGTCCTACCTCTGGTGATATTAGAAGGATTCCTACCCCGAAGCCTCTCAGGTTTGATGCACCATCGGCACAAAGGATGTCTTTGTCAGGAAGTGACCATGTGTTGGTCGTTGGGTCCTCATTGATAGGGTTTTCTACCAGGAAATCGGCAACCACCCTTCCCTTGATAACCTTGAGGGATACGAATTTGAGATCAAATTCAGATAGCATGAGTGTCAATCTAGACATCCTTCCGTTTAGTACGGGTTTTTCGAAGAGTTATTTGACCGGATCCATCTTGGAGTAGATGTGAACCGTGTAGCTGAGCATGTAGTGTCGTAGATTCTTTGTTGACCAAACTAGGGCAAGTCATGTCTTTTCCAGTTGAGTGTACCTTGTCTCATACCCGATGAACTTTTTGTTGATGTAGTAGATGGCTCGTTCTTCGCAGTCGACTGTTTGTGCTACCATTGTTGCCATGGCTCTGTCGGTGACAGTCAGGTATACGATAAGGGAATTCCTTGTTGAGGTGGCATGAGGACACGAGGCTTGGATAAGTTTTCCTTTATCTTGTCGAAGGGCTTTTAACAGTCGTCGTCCTAATGGGTGTGATCAGAGGCACGAAGCTTCTTGAAGAATTGTTCGCAAATCATAGTGAGTTTGGCTATGAAGCGGTTGATGTATTGAACTTGACCGGGAAATCCCCGAATCTCCTTCTCGTTCTTAGGCCGACGCATTTGTTGAAGAACTTTGATTTTGTTAGGATCAATCTCGATGCCTCTTTTGCTGACAACGTGTCCCAGGAGTTTTCCGGAGGTGACCACGAATGCACACTTTTGAGGATTTAGTCTCATGTTATATTTTCGCAGACGAGCGAAGAATTTCCAGAGGGCGTTGATGTGGCCATCCCGCTCTTTGTATTTGATGATCATGTCATCGACATATACCTCCACCTCCTTGTGCATCATGTCATGTAGGGGTATGGTGGCGGTTCTTTGATATGTTGCTCCGACGTTGATTAGACCCAAAGGCATGACCGTGTAGCAATACATACCCCACTGTGTAGTGAATGCAGTTTGTACATGTCTTCCTTAGCCATTTTGATCTGGTTGTACCCAGCATATCCATCCATGAATGATAATAGGGTATGCTCGGTGGTGTTGTCCACCAAGATGTCAACATGTGGCAGAGGGAAGTCGTCTTTTTGACTTTCTATGTTCAGATCCCTGAAGTCGACGCAAACCCAAATTCTCCTGTCTTTCTTGGGTACAAGAACTATATTGGCCACCCAGTGAGAGTATTCGGAAACTTTGATGAACCCAGCTTTGAACTGTTTTTCTAATTTTTGCTTGATTTTCAAGACCCATTTAGGGCGCATTTGGCGCAACTTTTGTTTCACGAGTTTAGCTTCGGGTTTAATGGGTACTCTGCGCTGTGCAATTTATCTGTCGATCCCAGGCATATCTTTGTAGGGCCAAGCAAATACGTACTTGTACTCATACAAGAGGTCGATGAATCGCTATCTTTCCGAGGGGTCAAGGGTGGTCCTTATCCTAAGTTCTTGAGGTGTGTTGTTGGTTCCTACGTTAATAGGTTCGGTCTCCTCAATGATGGGGGTCCTATCTTCTCGTTTGTAAAGTTCTTTGGCTAGGTGAGGTGGACAGTCACTCAAGTCAAATTCCTCATATTCGTTCAGAATTGCATTGCAGTTAAAATAAGACGAGTCATAAGCAAACTTAGCGTTCATTAAGTCAACTTGAGCGAAAAGCTCGGATAGGACAAACATCTCATGGGCAGTCAGAGGCGACACAACAAAGGAGGTGGCCCCTGGAATAACCTCCAGGTTGCTACCTTCCATGGGAGTAGGGATAACCTTAGTTTACTCAACCTCTGAAGCAGCCACAAGTTTGTGATAAAATAGTGGAAAATGGACTTTGACTAGGACATTAGGAGTGCTAGGAGCTAGGATAGACTCTAACTCTGACTCCGACTTAGACTCAGACTCTTCTTCACTTTTCTCTTTGAACATAGGGCCTTCTCCTTTGTGACCTTAAGGATGCGGCCTTGGCGATCGGTCCACTTGACAGTTTTCCTCCAGCCTTGTGTAGCTTTTTCCGGGTCAGTATCAAAGATTAAGATGGTGGCTTGTCCGTCGAGGCATGGGGTCGACTCAGATTTGGTTGATGCAGCTTTAGTGTTGTCGGGGATGATGTAGCAGTCTTGAAAGACTTCAACACCCGGGTGTTTGACCTTGGCTACGGAGTCGTAGATCGGCCGGAAGCCGTTGTAGAGCTCGGATTCTCCCACGGAGACGAAGCATCCATTGAGAGTCAGATGGTAGGGGAGGAGGATGACTTCGTGCTTTTTGCGCTTCCGTATTAGGAGGTTCATTTCCTGGATGTCTTCATCGGTAGGCTCATAACCTAGCCCGAAAGGGATGTTGGGGACCTTGGCCTGTTTCATAGGGGGCAAGGTGTTCTTCAGCTGATTAAGGGCAGGCCCGAGAAATATCCTTGGCGCATTAGCATACGATTGACCGTGAGGTTGGGTCACAATCAAAAGGTGTTGATTCATCGGTTAGGGTATTTACAGCTCGGAATCCCCACATTTCGCTGTCGTCTACCTCAATGTCTTGGGAGGATATTTCCTTTTTCATGATAGCCTTGATCGGGGAAGCGGGGATGGTGATTGTCTTCCGGTCGAAAGGGACCCTGATTTTATGATGAAGGGTTGAGGTGACGGGCTTGACGGCGCGAATCCAGGGGCGTCCCAGAAGCATGTTGAAAGAGGCGTCGATGTCGACCACCTGAAAATTAGTTTGTCTTTCCAAGCGTCCAGTTGCAATGGTCAAGGTGATAAGCCCCGCAACCTTACGACAAGTGCCGTCATAAGCGCATAATCCTTAGTTAGTTGGGACCAAATCAGTTTCTTTGATACCCATTTTATAAGCCGTCTTGAGGGGAATGACATAAAACGCAGATCCGTCATCCACTAGAACGATAGGAACATTCTTCTTGAGGCATTGTACGGTGATGTATAGTGCCACATTATGGTTGGCTCCGAATGGAGGGATATCTTCGTCAGAGAAGATGACCGAGTTGTTCAGGTCGGGGACATCCCTTGTCATATGTGCCACTACTTCTTCAGGAGAGGAGATAGAGGGAACTGTCAACTTTTCCAAGGATTTTAGCAAAGCTTGCCGATGTTCGAAGGACGTAGCAATCAGTTTCCAAATGGAAATTTCGGCCTTTGCTTTTTGCAATTGATTAAGGATCGAGTTTTCTGGAAGCTTGGGTTGAGCGTCCATGTCCGGGACAACTTGGTCATTCGTTGGAACGACTGTTGAATTGTTTGGGTTTTGGTAGGGGAGTCCGGACCAGGTATGATGACCGATCTCTTTCGCTTGTCTGCCATTTCCTGGAACCATGTAGACATCCTCCGCGTTGTCTCTCCAGATACCATTGAGTTCGGGATCTCGAGGTTACCTTTAAGAGGTATTCCTCGGTGGATAGTTTTTGTGAGGGAAGCTTTTGTGGGGGTAATTTTTATGGGGTTGATTATTGTGGGGTTGATTATGGTGGGGTGCGTGCCAGAAAGGTCGCGAGAGCAATGCTTTCTGCTGAGGGTAGTTTTGGGTGTTTGGAGGACCCTTCCTCGAGTGTGGTGTTGGTGGGTTTAAAATCAACCGGTGTTAAGCATCCTCAAGCCGGGTAATCCTTTCTGAGAGACTGGCTATGGCCTCCTCAACCATTTGGAAAGCGGCCCTGAATACGAATATCCCATCCGGGGTATCCTTCTCCAAGGCATTCACCTCGTCATTAATTGGCAGGATAAGGTGCGAGTAATCCAAGGTTGGCTCGTCGTCAGAGATAGCATGGATTCCCAAGGGGTTTGTTTTGTTGTTTGGTTTTGTTGGTGGAGGTGGAGGTAGCTCTCCTTTCTCGATCATATACCATCAATAAGGAGCGTATCACAACGGTTTAATGCATTTAGTAACGACACTTAGATTACCATGTTCACAATATTGGCGGAAACCTAGACCGCGCTACTAAGAATAACGGTTTCCGTCGAAAACCGTTCTTATTATAATGTGACAACGGTTGTTTAACAAACTGTTATCAAAAACGTTTAACGGTTTCCATAAACTCGTTATATAATCACCCTTATCAACGGTTTTTAGACAACCATTACCAGTATAAGAAAACGGCGTTTGGAAAACCGTTACTAAATTAACACTAGCAAGGATTTTTGGTACCCGTTGTTATGTTATAGCTACGGGTTTCTTGTAACCGTTATCATTTTCTATTATGATATAACGGTTCCTCTGTACCCGTTGTCATGTATCATTTACGGGTGAAAAATAACCGTTATATACTTTTTTCAATGTTTAATATTCAACCGATGCATGTATGATCAATAATGAACCGTTGCATGCATTGTTTTGTTTGACCATTATTACTATCCGTCCATTATTACATCAACTCATGCATACATATTTTCCTATAAATATCATTTATAATGTGATCAATTAACCATACTCACCAATTCAAAGTTCAATTAATCATAGCCTATAATTTAATTAAAAATATTACACTTCGATCACCATATCGTCGTCGTATCCTACACCCGTCGAATTACAATCAAATATGCGCTATGTCCATCCTATTACGTGTATTATACACAACCTTCCAATCAAATATGATGACAATGGTAAGGCTTTTTCGAGAATTTTTACTTGGATGAGAGATATGCTTTGTCAAGGTGGTTATACGAACGTTAAAAAGGTCCACCCAGCTTGGACTAAAGTTCATGGTTTTCTTGGTTACGCAATGATCGAGTTTGAAGGTTTAGGGAAGAAGCTGAAATCTTTTCGTCAAGCGAGAAAACTCCAGGCAAGATACAAGGATCATGATACTGGGAAAAAAAATTATTATACGGATGATGTGTTACAAGCGCAATATTTATGGATTGCAACCGATTGTGATATTAATTTATTAAGAACATATTGACACTATATTGACACTGTGCCTCGTTCATGGGAGGCAGAACAAGTGTCTCTTAATAATCCACATATTGAATTTCCAATATTTATCTCAATCACAGGGGAATTACAAGATGATTATGTTAATTACTTATTATTATTATTCTAATTAATGATTTTAAAAACGCGCGTCTTTTAATTTCTTATTATGTATGTGTTTTTCTTGAATAATATATGCGTGGTAGTGTATTTTATTTTCTAATTATTTATTGCAAGTTACGTAGGTTTAAAATATTTGTTAATAAGTTAAATTTTACATTAAATTAATTACCAACGGTTTTGAAAAAAGTTATAAATGTAACAATAAATTTTAAAGCATCCTTTACTAACATTCATTAATCAAAGCACAATATTTCATCTCCATTACAAAAATTTGAAACAACATGGCAATGAACCCTAATTTTATCAACAACGAAGAATGACTTACACAAACGATTGAAGATGATGGGAAGGTTCTCGCCGGGCTTCCCGCCGATCAACACCCATTAATCAAAGCATCCCTTGAACATCAACGGAATTATTGGATTAAGTGGCGTGAAGCAGTTCGGCTTGTCAACCAAGCCTCATCATCATCATCATCATCATCTTCATACCTTCGTCGGCCTGTTACTCGCAACTTGGCTGCAGCCAGAGATATGTTGAGTTGTACTCTTCCAACCTTATCTCCACATGCAAGTCGTGTCCTTGCATATATTCAATCTGTTATTGCAAAATATGAAGCCAGTGACCTGGAAGTTAGCGGTATACCAAAGTGGCGTGATTGGTGGCCGGTTGAGAAGCGCTTTTTACGCTTAACCGGGGTTGTTCCGGCTTATTATACATCTTTTGATTTCTGATAAATGTTGTAATGTATTTGGTTTAAAATTAAATGAAATGATCATTTTGAAAGTGTTGAGTTATGCTTGTTTGATTGACTTCCATTTTTTGAACTCCATAGATCAATTAGTAATCAAGATCCAGATTCCGGCTACGTAATACTCATCAACAACGGTTCACCTGCAACTGCTATCAATTGGTTCATCAATAATAGTTCACCTGCAACCGTTGTCAATTGGTTCATTAACAACGGTTAACCTACAACTACAACCTTTGTAAATTTGTTCATTAACATCGGTTCACCTATAAACGTTGTCAATCATGACGTTCTAACTTCAACGTGCACCATTTATTAATTGTTTGACCATACGACTCAATATATTAAAAAAATAAATATATGTAAGATATGGCCATACGATTTAATATATTAAAAAATAATTAATTGTTTGACCATACGGTATTTTTTAAGCCGTGGCTAATATTTCTCATTATTTTTGATTTGACCAATGCACAGACGGTTCGGTTATTTTTTATTGAATCAACGTTGCATTATTGGTGGGTTTGAATCAACACTGCATTATTGGTGGGTGATTCTATAATTTTAATTTTGTTCCAAACTTATGGTCGTTAACCAAGGCACAAATAATGTGAGTTCATACGTGCAGAGGGATCGTAAGTTGTCAGAAGAAGCAGAAAATAAAAGATTAAGGGAATTGCGGCGTCAACCGAGCTATATTGAAAGCGAGAATAAAATGGATGCGTTACGAGAAAGGTTAAAGGAACAATGTCCTTTCCATTTCATTAAGTTCCCCCCTAAACATATAATTCTTGAAGGCACAAATGAGAATTCATCGGCTTTCGAAGTTGGTTCATCTGAGGATTTGATGGTGGGGGTATATATAACCCAGATGCGATTGGTATGCATCTCCCGTAAGTGAAGCAACAAAAGCTTGGCGTCAATGGTGGTTTAGGTCATCGAAAGTGATGTCGGATTTGGAGGAAAAGACCAGAGTTGAAATAGACTCCTACACCATCATTAATGGGAAGAGATATTGTCCACGACGTAGTGTATTTTGGGTCATTTGATTAATATATGTTTATTAATTTGTCATTGGGTTGTATTTAGGAAACTAATTGAGGAAAGAAGTTACATTGGGTTGTGTATAATTTAATCTTGAATTTCCATTTTCTCCCACTTGCTATCCCAGTTGCCTAATTGAGGAAAGAAGTTTGTACTAACTTAATACGGATTACCAAATATGGAAGATGCTTTTTTTTGGCGGGAAACACATGACACAATGAAAGATAAATGACAATGAATAGGCACCAACCGATGTAATATAATGAAAACAATTAAGGGTTTATAGTCAGCCGTGGTCATATTGCAAAATACAGAATACGGTTTCGCTTAACCCGTGTTTATTAGTTTCCATCAAATAATTATTCAAACAAAACACATGCAAACCTTCTCCTCGCCCACTTAAAACCCTCGAACACTGAGTTTCCCTAGAACCACTACTATTCTCCGCCGCCTTTGTCTTTGCAGTCGTCGTCGCCGTCATCGTCGCCATCCCCATTGCCTCTGCCGTCCCTTCCGTCATCGCCATACCAGGGCCGACTTCTCCTCTTTGAATAAGTAATAATAAACCCTACTCCATCGTCTCATTAACTTAATGTCTTTATTTTCTTAGTTGTGATATTATCCCTTAATTATCTTAGGTTTATTGTGTGTTAAACAACATCTATAATTTTAAGTATATTGTGTGTTAAACAAACCAATATTTTTAGGTATACTGTGTGATCATTTATTTGAGACGGTGCTCCTTCTATGTCGACTTAATGCTTAAAGTTAGTAGTTTGTTAATTTCTGGTTTAGATATGGGTGGAAAGCGGAAAAGAAATGATGGGAAAAGGTCAAACGAAGAAGATTCGGGTGATGAGAATAATTTGGAATCGGATACTGGGCAAAGGACCCATTGTGGACATGGGGCCACGGGGGCGCTTGGGAAACAAGCGTTTGCATTTGTGGAGTCGCCACCAATTTATTGTGGAAAATTGGAAACCGTTCGAATACCTTGTGCCATGTCAAGACACAAAGTAGTGACATGAACACCAAGAACTCGTTACCCTTAGCATTCTATGTCTAGAATGACTCTCGTGGATGCCAATGAACACGGATGTTCACAGAGATCTGGAGTAAGGGGTGAGAGTACGTATTAGGAAGCTCTTTTGATCGAACACCTAATCCCGCCCGCCTCGATAGCGGCCTCTACTAATGATTAGGGAAGTTATCTATACTCGGGGTATTGTCGATTATATGCATGCAATGCAACATCCAAGTTTTAATCCTAACATGTGAAGAATTAGACTAAGTCGGTGAACAATTAATTTAGCATACAATAAATGTCAAAGTAGGGATTTAAGCTTAATTATATGTGAAGGCATACAAATGATACAATAAAAGAAATACAATAAAATACAATAATGAAAATTACAAAAATTACAATGGATTTATGTCGAAAATACTTCCAAAACGGATAATTTGAGAAAGAACAAAATAAACAAATAAGCGAACAGGAATTAGGCGATAACACGATTAATAGTTAATTAAATACGTAAGCTAATTAAACTAGGCCAAGGCAGAACGGAAGTTTAGAGACAGAAATCAACCTGGAACAGGCGCAGCAGAGCTGTGCCCTCTGGAAGAGGCGCATCAGTTGCCGCGTCTGTTCCAAGGGTGAGTTCTGGCTGTGAAGCCGGAACTGCAAATCGTTAATGTTAATTGGTGAATTTAAGGATTAATTATGATATTCGACTCGGATGGAAGTGATCTAACAGATTAATTACATGCAAATGAGTCATAAAAGCAATAAAACATGGATGAGACGAACGTAAACGAATTAATTACATGAATGAAAGATTAATTAGTGACATAGGTGAACTAAATAGGTTAAATATGACAAATTAATGATGAATTAATGACGAATAGACAGATGGAAATATATCAAAGGTCGAATTACAGAAACTCAATGATGCCTGTCGTTGTATGCACCAAAAATAATATTTATAGTCCAAACTACTACTATAGCTAGTGGCAGTCAGGGTCGAACCACATGGAGGCGATGCAATTAATAGTTGTTTTATTTAAGTCTTAAAGTAACAGTGAGTGGGGGTTTGATTTGAGTTGGTCTATACTAATGGCAATAAATGAAAAGCAAACTTAGCTAGCAGATGAAATCAAGAATCAAAAGGGTGCTAAGATGGTCGGTTCACTATAGTTTCGGCGACAGAATACTAGGTAGGTCTAAAACAAACACGTGAGACGGGAAAATAAGAAGTCCTCTCGGTCCATTCTTAACAGGTAGCATCTTTCGATCTCGCTACAGGTCCCTAATATCACTAATGCTAACTTTCGTCCTGAAAAGTGATTAAAAGTCTAAATTAACTTATCTTTCGATCTCATTAATCTAGTCGTCTTAATTAGGTAGGCTATTTCCCTTTCCTATCTTTCTATCTTTATTGGGTTGGTCAATTCCTAAACATTCAACTAGTCGCGTGCACTCGATTCCTCAAACATAGCAATTAAATTAATTAAAACGAAGGTAAAACTCACGTGGCCAGTCGATCGACCAAGGTGTGCAGTCGATCGACCGTGGCGCGATTTACTTCATACTATTCTAATGCCGCCTACGCTACAAATTCCCTATATCCTAGCACAGGGTATTTAGCTACTCATACTAGAAATAATGACAGCAATAAACTTAACAATTAAAACATTCGAATTCATACTTAAATTAATTAAATGAACAATTAACATAAAAAAATAATTTGGCTTCGGGAGATCTAACCTAGCAATCCTAAACTACCCACGAATTATGGCAATGAAACTGAATATAAGAACAGAAGAGTACCGTGAAGGAAATCACAGAGGAAAGATCAAAACCGATTGCAAAAAGAACTTTATTAATGAAAGAATGAACTAAACTAATGATTATTGAATTGTATAAAAACTGGATGATAACAGGTTACGTTATATAGGAATATAACGTAACTTTATTCTCAAAACCTAAAACACAATAGGCTTCCTAATCCTCATTCTATTAATTCACGTCAAAATAACGGCTTGGTCGATCGACCACTGTGACCGGTCGATCGACTGGACTGCGCTGAACAGAAGCTTCTGTTTGTCGTGCCCTGGTCGATCGACCATAGGAGGCAGTCGATCGACCGCTTTAGCTGGTAGTTGGCTCCTAATTCTTCATAAAATTATCTTTCAGGCCTCGAAATGCGCACCAAGTCCGTTTCTCGAATAAATACTTCACGTCAAATGCAATGCAAGGTACTCGGGGACGGGTTTAGCTTGATTTCCGCTGGATTCTTCACATTTTCGCAATAATGTACAAAAACACGAAAGTAGACGGAAATAGGGAGAATAGTAGCATAAACTACATAAATGAGCTCTGAAATGCGTGTAAAATAGGGTGTAAAACATCATATAAAAGACACACATCAAACTTCCCCAAACCAAACTCTTGCTTGTCCCCAAGCAAGAACAAGACTCGATGCTAAAACCTAATGGAACGAGTTCAATCTCAGAGCGAAGTGCAAACCGAATAGCCTAAACCAATTTAATGCAACAACTAACAATCAACTAGCAATATGAATCATGCAAACGAGTTATGTAGTCGTTAAAAAACCTATTGAACCGTCAACTGTAGAGACTTATCAAATCGGACTCTCACGGGTCGCTCATATCACTCATAAGCACATGTGAATAATGTATAAGGTTGAAAGAATTCATTTTGTAATAACACTCACCTAACTACGACCTATAAGAACATGCTTGCAATCTAATATGAAAATAATCTCTACAACCACACATATGCATTCCAACCAAACAAATGACCATGACACATGCCGAGGTAAATATGGATATGTGAGGTAATGGGTAAGAAGAGGCGAAAATAAATTTGGATAAAAACAAAGTTAAAATCCAAGCTAGTAACTAAGGGAACCAAATTATAATAACATCCAACTTCTTGCTCAAAATTCCAATCAAAACGGTGCTAATAGCAAGCACAAATCTCACAATCTCCGATATAATTGTAATTCCCAAATGATGATAATAAAGCATGGGAATAAAATCACCAACTAATCAAAACTCCAACCATGTGATTTTGATTTCTCTTTTCTCGGGCTTCGGTCGATCGACCAAGATGGGCAGTCGATCGACCGCCCTCCATAGTACAACATGCGTTTTTTTCTTTCTTTTTCGAATCATTTTTCTTCTCTTTTTTTTTTCTTTTTCAATTCTGTTTTTTTTTCTTTCCTTCCCTTTTCATTTTCCCAACAACATCTCAAAATGAGCATTAGCTACCAAAAATGAAGTGACAATCCCAAGAACATAAACTACTAGCTTGACAAGGGCAGGCTAAATGTAGGATGTAGTAACGGGACAAAAAGGCTATTTTTGGCAGTGTGGAGCTTATGGGCAAAATGAATAAAGGGAACCTCTTCCACATGTGTCAACAAACCACGAACCCGAATGCATACAGGTATTAAGCAGATTTAGTTCATATTTATGCATATTGATGTAACATGTCTCATAAGGAGTAACTACTCACAATTCTAGATAAACTGGTCATGAATGACACTAGTTATAAGCTCTAAATCTCAGAAAATGATGTAGTTTGCCAAAAATCTAAGTCAAGTTTCAAGTTCAGCAAGAAATTAACGAAAACTCGTAGACTATGCAAATGATTCTACTAATAACATGTCAATTAGCAAGGGTAAGGCATAAACAACTGAAAATGCAATGTCATCATTGAAATACTACCGTTCCGACTCGACCTATATGCTAAAATAAACGTGCAATTTTTGAATTTTTTTGAAAATTTTCAATTTTTTTTCAATTTTTTCTGTATATATGAGAAAATAATCAACAATGCAAGACAAAAATGTAAACGTGAATGCAACTAAATGAAATGCGACGCAAAACCCTTCCCCAAACCAAATCACACAATGTCCCCATTGTGCAAAATCATATAATGAAATAAAAGGAAAACGGGAATTTGCAAAAAATTAACTAAATAAGACATGAAATAAAGACTCAGAAACTTACAAGACTTTAAGCGCAGCAAAAGGAAACCTCCCCAAACCAGCGTGAGCTAGGAGGTTTCAGTAGCCAGCAGTGCTACCATAAAGTACCTGAAAAGACAGAAAGTACCGCGCGTAAATCCGAGAAAATAATTGACGAAACGCAAAATTATGTGTAAAATAAAGAAACGGAAGAAAACAGAAATGAGTCGGAGAGTAAAGCGAAGAAAAGACTCCCTCAACTTCCGCAAATCGACCAAACACAGCAGGGGAGTGATCGAAAACAGGTACAGCAGCGAACATGGTCGATCGACCACATCACCCAGTCGATCGACCAGAGTGAACAGGAACAGAAGCTCCTGGAAAACGCAGCTCAGTCGATCGACCATACTGGCCAGTCGATCAACTGGAAAACCTGCTGTAATTTCTGATTTCTTCAAATTGGCTCAATAAATTGAGCCAACATTGTCTATAAACCTGCAAATACACATAATAACGCGCCCAAAAATGCGCAAAACCCAAAGTAACAGTCTAAAGTGTATAAAATCCTAAGCAGACTTATTAAAATGCGAAGTCTCGCGCACACAAAAGCAATGAAAAGAAAGTTTAACGAAAGCAAATAAAATGTTTGTTTTTGAAAAAGACTTAATCAACTAATAGTTGATCAAGAACGGCCACGGAATGGCCCACTTGCTCGGCTCCTGGCTACAAGAAGTAGCCTCTACAGTGCTCATCTCCTCAGCTGCACTCTTCTCAACTCTAACATCCGCAGAACTCAACGGATCAACAGCTTCAGCATCTCCCCAATCAATAACTTCGCCTGACTCGTCAAAATCCAAGTCGGACTCCGTCACTTTGACTGGCTCCTCATCAGGCTCTTCATCTGTGCCATAGCTAAGACATCCTAAACCGCCTCTTTGAACGATTGGCTCCTTCACAGCTGGAGCAACATGCGGGTCTTCCTTCCCCAAACCAGCTCCTGTAATATCCAAAACAGAAGAATCTTCCTCCAATTTGCTCCCAATCTGGGGCGGAGGTGTTATAGCAGAAATAGGCATAGAGGCAGGCATATCAGTAAGCACAAAATAGGATTTTTTTTTAGAAACCGTATTATAAGTGACTGGCCACATGGGGTCTTTCTTCTTAGCTGTGTGGGCAAAGACAATGGAATGCTTCTCTACTTTGAAGGTCAGAGTCCCTGAACCAACATCTATAACTGCACCAGCAGTGTGCAGAAATGGTCTACCCAATATGACAGGAATGTGGGCATCCTCGGGCATATCTAGTACAACGAAGTCAACAGGGAAGAAGAACTTTCCTATTTGCACAAGAATGTCCTCTAAGACTCCTATAGGCTGGACCGCAGAACGATCAGCCATCTGTACTGTCATGTTTGTGACTTCAAACCTAGTCAATTTCAACTTCCTAGCAAGACTCAAGGGCATTACACTTATACTGACTCCTAGGTCACACAATGCCTTCTCAATAGAAAAGGTGCCAATACTACATGGGACTGAAAAGCTACCTGGGTCTTCTAGCTTATGAGGTGCAGTATGGGTCAAATAAGAACATGACTCCTCAGTTAGTGCGACAGAATGCACAGTTTCAAGTGACTTCTTTTTAGATAAAAGTTGCTTCATAAATTTCATGTAAGCAAGCACTTGATTAACTAACTCAAGAAAAAGAACTTGTACGTTTAAGCTACGAATAACATTTTCAAATTTGTTAAATGATACCTGTTCCTTCGTCGGCACTAATCTCCCTGGATAAGGGGCTGAAAGAAGTAACTTAGCCCTCTCCTCTAGATCTCTCATGCCGGCGTCAGTGGATTTAGGCTTAAAATCCACTGCCTTCTCTTTGTTGAAGCTCGAACCCTCTTCAGACCGTCTAAAAAATGAATCATTAATTGTTGTCGGGTTATATTTTGGAACCGGGATTGATCCATCAGCATTTGGGTCTTGCCTCAATATTTTCGGAGTAGTCGTACCCCGAAACAAGTGGTCCCTCAAGTTATTTGGCATTGGGGAATGAAAAGGCTCTTGATCAGCAGCGCTCTCGGTCGATCGACCATGTATGTCAGTCGATCGACCGACCTATAGGACCAGAAACTGTTTTGTTTCGCGTTTCAGTCGATCGACCGGGTGTATCAGTCGATCGACTGAAACACCTGGTAGACACCTTTTTCTTGCCACTGTTCGTCACATCCTTCTTCTTACTTGGTTCCGCCTCATCTTTTTCATTGACATCCTCGACCATAGCGGGCCCCTCAAGGGTGGACCCACTCCTCAAAGTAATAGCATTTAGGGTCTCCTTTTGATCCGTCTGCGACGGTAAATGCCCCGGAGCTCTTATTGCACTCTTGCTAGCCAATTAAGCAATTTGGCTTTCTAACATCTTCATCCCGGCCTCTCTAGCTTGAGATTCTTTCTGCAACAAATTTTTCAACTCGGCAAATTCGGAGCCTTGGGACTGCTGCTGCTGCTGAGGAACATACGGAGGCTTTTGATATGGCTGTTGCTGTTTATGAGGGGGCACATAATTCTGCTGCTGCTGCTGCTGTGGAGGTGGAGTCGGATTTAGGACATTTTGGCTACTCCACCTCAAATTCGGATGGACATTCGGCTCAAAGTAAGTGTTTGTCTGCCTAAAATGTTGAAAAGTAGCACAAGACTCATAGGGAATGCTGCAGTTGTCTGAAACATGTCCTTCTCCTCCACATATCTTGCAGACGAAAGGACCGTCTGAAACAACATTCACATGATAGATCCCTCCTTTTGAAGCTTCTCCCAACTCGTACTTATCAAATCTCGCCGTAAGAGCCTCTAATGCAGCTACAGAAGGGGTTTCAGCACTCCTCCTTTGATTTCCCCTGGAATTTCCATACTCGGCTTTACGGGTGGCCAAATCGTCAATAATTTTCCACCCCTTAGTCTCTCCCACATTCTCCTGGAATCTACCATTAGCTGCCGCATCTAGGATAGCCCTCTGATCGTCATAAAGCCCATTATAAAATTGATTGCATAGGCTCCATTTCTCGAACCCATGGTGTGGAATAGTTCGCACCAGCTTCTTGAAACGGACCCATGCCTCATGAAAATTCTCATCGGGACCCTGTTTAAAGCTCGTGATCTGAGCTCTAATGGCATTTGTCTTTGAGGCAGAGAAATATTTCTTATAGAATGCCAGGGCCAGCGACTTCCAATCAGTGATCCCGTAAGCAGCTCGATCCAGGTCTCGGTACCACTCCCTTGCAGCATCACGAAGAGAGAATATGAACATAGTCTCCTTCACCTGGTCTTGGGTCACACTGGTTGGTGGGGGTATGGAACAACAATAATCAATGAATGTCTCCATATGTTTGGCTGTATCTTCATTTGCAGCTCCCCCGAATTGGTTTCTCTCAACCAAGTTGATATAGGACGGGTTCGGCTTGAATTTCCTATCCGTCCCTGGTAATGCGAATCCCTTATAGAGATTATTGACTGTCGGCTCAAAGTGACTGGCTATGCTTGCTTCTTCAGCCATGTCTGGAGACGTGACAGTCTCAGCTGAGGAAGTAGAAATAGGCGACGAAGGTGGATCCTCCTCAAAAAGCTCGTTCTCGTAGTAACTAGACAGAGTACTCAGCTCTTCCTCTGTCGGCAATACTCTAGATGATCGTCTCAACTCACGCAAAGTCTTCTCAATCTCAGGATTGAACGGTAGTAATTCACCACCCTGTGATCTGCGCATAAGAAGAAACTACAAGTAGAATATGAGAATAGTTTAAGGAACAGATGTCCCTTAAACTAAAAGAAAGACTAAAAATAGAAACAACTAAAAATTTTAAACAATTGCCTCCCCGACAACGGCGCCAAAATTTGATACTTGTCGTTGTATGCACCAAAAATAATATTTATAGTCCAAACTACTACTATAGCTAGTGGCATTCAGGGTCGAACCACAGGGAGGCGATGCAATTAATAGTTGTTTTATTTAAGTCTTAAAGTAACAGTGAGTGGGGGATTGATTTGAGTTGGTCTATACTAATGGCAATAAATGAAAAGCAAACTAAGCTAGCAGATGAAATCAAGAATTAAAAGGGTGCTAAGATGGTCGGTTCACTATAGTTTCGGCAGCAGAATACTAGGTAGGTCTAAAACAAACACGTGAGACGGGAAAATAAGAAGTCCTCTCGGTCCATTCTTAACAGATAGCATCTTTCGATCTCGCTACAGGTCCCTAATATCACTAACGCTAACTTTCGTCCTGAAAAGTGATTAAATGTCTAAATTAACTTATCTTTCGATCTCTTTAATCTAGTCGTCATAATTAGGTAGGCTATTTCCCTTCCCTATCTTTCGATCTTTATTAGGTTGGTCAATTCCTAAACATTCAACTAGTCGTGTGCACTCGATTCGTCAAACATAGAAACTAAATTAATTAAAACGAAGGTAAAACTCACGTGGCCAGTCGATCGACCAAGGTATGCAATCGATCAACCGTGGCGCAATTTAGGTCATACTATTCTAATGCCGCCTACGCTACATATTCCCTACATCCTACCACAGGGTATTTAGTTACTCATACTAGAAATAATGACAGCAATAAACTTAACAATTAAAACATTCGAATTCATACTTAAATTAATTAAATGAACAATTAACATAAAACAATAATTTGGCTTCGGGAGATCTAACCTAGCAATCCTAAACTACCCACGAATTATGGCAATGAAACTGAATATAAGAACAGAAGAGTATCGTGAAGGAAATCACAGAGGAAAGATCAAAACCGATTGCAAAAAGAACTTTATTAATGAAAGAATGAACTAAACTAATGATTATTGAATTGTATTTGAAGAACTAGATGATAAAAACTGGATGATAACAGGTTACGTTATATAGGAATATAACGTAACTTTATTCTCAAAACCTAAAACACAATGGGCTTCCTAATCCCCGTTCTATTAATTCACGTCAAAATAACGGCTTGGTCGATCGACCACTGTGACCGGTCGATCGACTGGACTGCGCTGAACAGAAGTTTCTGTTTATCGTGTCCTGGTCGATCGACCATAGGAGGCAGTCGATCGACCGCTTTAGCTGGTAGTTGGCTCCTAATTCTTCATAAAATTATCTTTCAGGCCTCGAAATACGCACCAAGTCCGTTTCTCGAATAAATACTTCACGTCAAATGCAATGTAAGGTACTCGGGGACGGATTTAGCTTGATTTCCGCTGGATTCTTCACATTTCTGCAATAATGTACAAAAACACGAAAGTAGACAGAAATAGGGAGAATAATAGCATAAACTACATAAATGAGCTCTGAAATGCGTGTAAAATAGGGTGTAAAACATCATATAAAAGACACGCATCACTCAATATGAAAGAATTGAATCTCTACAACCCGGATTGATTTTAATGACGAAAACCCGCAAATATTGGATTACTTGGGATTTAAGTCGGGATTTAATGATGAATTATACGTATTAATGATGATAAATAATATACATGTGAAATTATTGTGCTATTATGTCAAAGAATTGAAGAACAAATGAAAACAAATAACGAACGACGAATTGACAGAGGACGAAGGAAGAAGAAAAGAAGCGAGAAGCTCGGCGGCCTCACGAAGAGGAGCGAGAGATCTTTGCGTCCCTTCAAAAGGTACGGCGATTCTTTGCGTCCTTTCTCGACGGTCATCTTCTGGTAATCCGTGAAAAGGGTTTCAAAGCGTGGTTTTGTAAATCGGTTTTAAGAAGTATTTTCGACATAAACCTTACATTAATGATACAAAAATTAAATAACAATAAATAAAGAAGGATTTACACCCTCAGACTTACATGTTTGACGAAACGAGATGAACTAAGTTTATGATTAGTGATGCTCGACTCGAATGTAACGAAAGTGCCCTCGTAAGAGGAAAACGATTAAGATTAATTAAGTTGATTGATGTGGAGTTGGTCAAATTGGTCGGGCATGCAGACGAGGCTGGTACTCAGAAGGATCCGAGCTTACGTGGTCGAATGTTCAAGCACGTAGACGCCAAAAAGGTAGAACGTGGTCTAGAATGCAAAGGGAGAAGAGAAGGGCGGACACTCGCGTGAGAAATATGAGGAGCGAAGGCTCCTATTTATACTAATCACGTGAAGGAATAGGGTTTTCGGAGAAACTTTGGAAGTGAATCTCGAAAAGATATGAAAAGATACGAAAAATACGCGAGAAAGGACTGGGAAGAGGCGCAACGATCCACTGCGTCTCTTGGAAGAGGCGCAGACTGCTTTGCGTCTGTTCTGTGTGGTTTCCTCCTGCGGAAGAAAGATTTCCGTGTTTGGTTTATGGAATAAGGGATTAATCTTATTTTCCTTAATATTTTGTATGAATATTACGGGAAATTCTTTACTAAAGAATAAAAGATTGTGAAAGATTTATAAAATATGGAATAGAAATATCCGGAACATTCCAGAACATTCTGACTCGGGATTTAGCAGTTATCAGAAAATGAAGACGGCTTTAGGCCCGGACTCCAAATGTACTCTAATTACTGTCAAAACGACCGCATCGGCGCGTAGATGACAATTAAGAGGTAGACATAAATGTTTGAGCAATCACTTGACGATAAACTTACGAACTGTCACAAATCGTTCCGCGTACCAAACATGCGGCCCAATCATCACCGGGTGGTTTACGGGAGGTGCAGAAATGAGGTATCTACAGAGCCCCCACTTTGACTGAGGCTTGGACAAGGCGAAATTCAAAGTATAGCCATTAGGTCAATCGAAGATTACAACCTGACGACTATGGCGACGCGAGGCGGTTCAAGGGGTCTGAACCAAGGACCTGTCGTCGGGAACATTTTAGAGTCTGTCGACTATCGGGGAGGGTCGTTTAAAGTCGATTAGACTACGTAAGGAGGCTCGCCAGCGATAAGAAGAGACCATACCTGAAACTTCTTGAGAGACGTTTCCGGAAGTGCATAGGAGTTAAGGGTAAGCGTAGGAGCTAAAGGATAAGCGTAGGAGCTAAAGGATAAGACTTAAAAGATAAGTAAGGACTGTGCTAGGGTGTGGGACCCCTAAAGGAACGCATCAATGGGAAGGAGGCCCAAAATATAATTTCAAACTGAGGGGTAACTAAGGCTTGAGTGTAAGAACCCTACCGGTCTGGGAACCTCTGGAGAACGACACCTTTATCGCACTCCGTGGGGAAACAGGAAATATTGTGGGTTGCAGGACACAGGCGGGAACTTGCTGGGAGAAATCTGCTTGGGTCGTCTTCAAACAAACTTCAGAAGAACTCGAGAAGGACGATTGTATGTCGCGAACTCTCGTTGGGGAAAACCTTATCAGGAATTTATCTCCATGTCTCGAGAGGGATTGTCTATCCGCTTACTCTCGCTGGGGGAATATAATGAAGGTGTGTCAAAACACCTGTCAAAGAATACCTGCTCGTGACAAGCAAGGTCTTGGAAGAAATAAATAATGTATAACAGTCTGCAGTTGGCTTAGAAATGTGGGTCTGAACGAAGAATTATCGTCAAACGGACCAAAAAAGATAAAATGGCATCGGGGAAGAGGCGCACCAAAGATAGGCCCACAAATAACGAACTCATAACGAATTTTTGAAAATTCGTATGAAGGGAAGCTTCCTACCATCTCGGAATTTTGGTTTGTGACGGCTTTTTCAGGACACTTTTCTAGGGCATAATCGCCGTTGTAACGAAATGCTGCCGAAATTTCGTCTCGAACCCATGACTAGGCTTCAACTTAGTCTTGACTTAACCCAAATTACCATATGAGTGATCGGGTTTGTGGGAATACGGCCAAAGATAGCGAGAAAAGAGCGACTTCGGGCTTCTAAAAACTCGAAAATCCCATAATCAAGGCTCGTCGTCACTTGACGCGGCCTAAATATGCCTTAATTTTATAGGTGATGAGGCTTCTACTTCTGGGAGAGCTCCCATGGAGATAGACACTGCTGTTGATGCTTCTCGTGCTCTCGAGGAGGCTTTTGCTGCGGGTAGGGCAGCCAGGGAGGTTGCTGAGGACGTGATCCTCGAGGAGGAGGTTGCGGAGGAGGAGGAGGCCCCGAGACGGGCCAACGTGGGGCGAGGAGGTCGCGAGCTGAGGGGAGCACCTGCGTGGGCTGAGACCTGGGACAGCAGGCACTTGCTTTGGGCTGCGGAGGGTCACCTGTCCTATAGGACGGTGAAGAGCTTGGTAAACTTTAATTCATTACTCATCATTCATTTTTTTCGTTTCATTTACTCCAATTTCTTTTCCAATTTCATTCAAACTAAAGATAGCTTTTGTTTCAAATCACAACAGGAGGCCGGGATCATCAAATCATTCTCGGGCTACACGACGGCTATGGAGTGCTACGAGGGGCTGTCGGCGGAGGAGCGGACCATGATCGAGCGGGGAGCGTTCAGCGCCCTGGTGCAGGCTTGGAGGGATATCGCGAAGAGGAAGCTGCGGGCTAACCTTAGCCTGGTCCGCGCTTTCTTGGACCGATTCTGGGATACGACTTCCACTTTTCACATGCCTTTTGGTGAGGTGGGAGTCACGTTAGAGGACTACGGCATGATCTCTGGGCTGCCGTGTGGGACTGAGGTGGTGGAGTGGCCAGAGATTGCCATGAGGGTGGACTCGGCCGAGGCTAGGAGGTTGATCGGCTGGAACTTGGCGCCGAAGGCTGTTGCAGTGCCTGGTTTGGTGCCTAGTTCTTATGTCCGAGACTACTTTGCGGGGAAGACCCCGGCGCTGGTGGTGATCGACGGGAGAGAGACGGCTCCTCCTCCCTGTATAGCTGAGCAGAGGGCCCGCTTGTGGCTTTGGTGGTTTCTGTCTTCGATCTACCTCGGGGACAAGGGAGAGAGGCTGTCGACGAAGCTTCTTCCTTTTATTTCTGACTTGAGCTCCCTAGGGCGTTGGGACTGGGTCACTGCTGGTTTTGCGGTTCTCATCCGCTTCATGAGGGCCATGGTTCGTCCGGAGTTGATGGAGAAGGGGATTTCTCCTGGTGCTGTCGGCCCTGGACTATTGTTGGAGGTATGAACCTTCATTTGGACTAATAATCACTTCCTTTCCTTATCGAATTACGAAAGATCGTTATTGACTATCTTGCTTCACAGGCGTGGGTGTACTCCTACTCTCCGAGCCTCTCGCCCAAGAGGACGGAGCCGCTGGAGAAGGCCTATCCCGTTGTGAGGGATTGCGTGATGTGTCGTACGAGGAGCAAGCGCTCCTCTCACGGTGTCTACCGGCGGGACGTGAACGCTCTTCAGCTGGACAGCGTGAGCATCTCACTTATATTCGTTTTGTTTCTTTATTACTTTTTACCGATCATAAGAATGATTTCTTGCTTGTCTTTTCCCAGTGGGTGCCTAGGCCTTGGGCGGAGTACGCTGGCGCTCCTCCCTTTATGGCTGAGGTCCTTCGACCTAGGAGCTCGAGCCGGCTACTGTTGAGGACGTCGATGGGTCCTGTGTGGTACTTGGGCGAGCGCTTGGCTCGTCAGTGCTCTCGGGATGTCTTGACGGTTCCCATCAATCCTCCTAGGACGATGTTCAGGGAGCCTTCTGAGGCTGAGAGGGAGGCTGACTTGGCTGGTGTCGATGGTGACGCCCTCCTTCTTCCTGGCGAGGACTACTCGGCGTTCCTCTACGGGAGGTTGGCGTACTGGCCGGTTGTGGTAAGTGCTTTTATCCTTCTTTATTTTTGATTTTTGAGAATACGATGAAAGATCACCGATTAATGAGAATCATTTGGCTTTGCAGGAGGTCGAGGCGGCGGGCATCGAGCCCCAGAGTACCCTGAGACCCTCGAGTACACTGACGCGACCGGGAGGACGACGATCTCCGAGCTGCGTGACTTTGACGTGGCTGTGACGGATGCTGGCCTGGATGATTGGCAGCATCTGGTTCGGAGGGTGAGCCTTTAATTTTTATGGTCTTTGTGTAAGAACACATTTGATTGAACTTATCCAATTATTAAGAACTTCTTTTTTTGAAAATGCAGGTTGCGCCGTCCCGGTTTGTGGCGTTATGGAGGGTGGCCAACCGGTTGCGATCTACTGCCGTCGAGGCACTTGTCGGCGGTCGAGGTCGTCAGGTATGAACCTTTCGTCATTTTTGAATTTCCTTATTTTCTTATGATTGTTTGAAATGATTGACATGAGCTAATTTTGTTGCTTGTAGAGGGAGCGTGAGCTGGAGCGAGAGCTTGCCCAGTCTCGGGAGGAGACAGCTCTTTTGCTGAGGGAGCTCGAGGTTCGCGACGCCGAGGTTGCTGCTCTCGAGGCGAGAGTTGCGGAGTTAGGCGACGACCAGTAGTAGCTTTGTTGTTGTTTTTTTTTGTTGGCTGTATCTTGCACATTTGTACATTTTAGGACCTACATTTTGGACATTTTGGATTTTGCTTGGGGCTCAAGCCCCCAGTTTGTTGTACATATCCCTTTTTTGGTTGTATATGATGGCACGAGTGCCTTTTTTCTTTGGGTTGTGTTGCTTGTACTGCAGGTTAGCTTTGAATAGGTTTGGTAGATGACGGTTTACGCCGTCATGCTGCCGAAATTTACATAGAAGTTCACGTAAAACATACATTTGATGATGTATGGCCTAAATTAGCGCAAAAAGACTGACTCAAAAGTGCAAAAAATGCAAAGAAATGCAAAAAATGCAAAACATTTGCCGGAAATGACCGGACGGTAGGGAGGATTACCCCCAAAAAATTGAAAAAAAATAGAAATCTATAAGTTAGAAATGTAACGTGGGACGGGAGCGAAGTGATTCCTGAAAAAAGAAATAAATAAAAAGAAGCACATAAGTTTGATTTCCTAAAAAGGAAGAAAATAGAAAGAAATATGTAAGTGTGTTAAAATGACGAAAAATGCTGATATTGCCTCGAAATGTGCATCCGCGAAATTAGGAAACACAAACTATGGTAATTTTCACGTATTTACCAAAATAATAACCCGTATGAATAGGAAATTATTCGTTAAGGAATTTAGGAAAGATCCAACGCGGAAATTCACAAAAACAATGCTGAGGAAGACGCGCGGCAGGAGCTGCGTCCCTTTGAAGAGGCGCAGCAGGTGCTGCGCCTGTTCCTAGGTGTTTCCGTCCTGGCGGATTTTTGGAAACAGATTTTAGTATAAATAGAGGCGTCTATAGAGGCTTTATTCGCACAATTCTTCCGTCTCTTCCTCGTCTTATTACATAAAGTCCTCAAAATAATCCTTCATCATGAATACTTTAGAGATTCGTCTAAAAGAGTGGACCAACGAGTTTTCCAACATGGAGAAACACGACATGAGTGCTTATAATCTTGGATCATTGTTGAGCTTGAAGCTTATCAAGGTGGTCAAACCATTCCTAGATGCTTGTCTTGATTATTGGGACCCGAATTATCATGTTTTTGCTTTCCCCGGAGGTGACATTTGCCCGTTTTCTGAAGAAATTGCCGCGATCGGTGGGTGGGACCCAGAACACTTGCCTGCAATTCCTTCTACTTCAAAAGGGTATAAGAACAAATTTAGAGACTTGTTTGGATTGACAAGAATTGAGGTGGACCGTCTAGTGACCTCGAAAGGAGTGCGAATATTGGACTTTATTGACCGATTCATTAACAAGGCCGACTCCACCGTCTCTTATGTTGCCAGGCGAAGGGCTTTTGGGTTTTGCTTGTTACATGTATATGTCCTTGAAGGGCATGTTGATGAAGATTTGAGAAGTGATTCCCGTCTCCTGGGCCTAGTTGAACAAATGGAACTGCGCAGGAGCCCAGCCTGTTTATGCTTAGGAGAGATCCTATTGGGTTTGGATAACAGGAAAGCCAATCGCGACCTACCTTATTTGGGAAGTCCCATTATTCTGCAGGTAAAAGAACACTTTTCTTTTTCTTTTCTTCTTTTTTCTTTCTTTTTGTTTTGTTTTTTTTTTCTTTTTTCGTTTTTGTTTTTTGTTTTTTTTTTCGTTTTTTTTAATACCCGCTTTTGGTAGGTCTGGCTTATGGAGCGTCTTCGATTGATCGAGCCCCCAGTTCATGTTCCTTCTTATCATGCTCGCTCAATTGCAATGAGGACCAGGCTTTACATGGTGGACTTCACTCGGGTCTGCAATTACTGGGAAAACAAACTGAAGAATGACGATGGCCCCTTGATTAGATGGGTTGTACCGTGGTGGCATCTCAAATCTGTCACTGGAGTATCTTCCTTGGATCCTACCCGATCTGTGCGCATCCCTGGCTTGGAATTCATGGTATGCATCTTCCCGGAGAGGCTGATGACACAGGTTGGACTGAAGCAGACAATCCCGAAGCTTGACACTGTCCCGCAGACTGCCGTGGCGCTTACTACTGAGAGCCGAAGGGACTGGGCCATTAAATGGGCTCAAAGGAACGTGTGGTTCTTGAACTCTTCTATTAGTGCCTTATGGGTGTCGGACTCTTATCTGCGGTGGAGGAAAGCCACTACTCCGGAGGAGCGTGAGAGATTGAGGAAGCGCGAGCCCGTTGACTACAAAGTGCGCGAAGTGGAAAAGGAGAAAGAGAAGCATCTGACTGAGGGAGAGGAAGAAGCCGGGTTTCGAGTTGTTCATCCTTCGAAGAAACCGAAGACCTCTCCTGTCGTAGACAAAGTGATTGACAGGAATGGGAAGGCTAGGCCTCGAGAAAGACCGTTGGTGATTAGGTCTGAAGTGGTGCAGGAGCGTCCGGCTCGAGGTCGTGACAAGAAGTATGACAAAAATGACAAGGGCAAAGGGAAGATGGAGGAATAGCCCAAGTCTTTATTATTTATTATTATTATTATTGTAATAAGAAGGTGGGGTTTTTAGAATCCTAGCCTATTTTTATTTTTGTTTTAGCATTATTATTATTATGTAACGTATTATTATTATTAGAAATGAATGAAATAAAAAAGGTTAATTGGTTATGAAACCGTTGTGATTTTCTATTTATTATTCTTGTCGAATTCCAAATGCAACTGCAAATGTCCTTCTATTTATATTTTGAAATTAATGGGTTGTATCCTGTGAAGGATTGCCTACGTATTCATTAAAAAATGAAATCAAACCCTTGCGCGTAGTTCGAGTAAATGCAAAAGAATAATTGTTCTAAGCAAGAGCTTGTAATGAACTTAGAAGATAAGCATGAGCTTTTTACTTACTCTTAAGGTGCAATTTAGTTTATTTGATGATATGAGGATGACAAATTGTCAAAATGCAAGAGCAGAGTGACATTAACTTATTTCAGCTTGGCCGGGGGCCGTTTATTTAGTGCCACAAGAGTGGCACGTGAGGTTACGCGAGGCGCGTTTTATTCTAGGCATAATACCGCTTTAGTTGGTCAAGGTTTGTCAGGTTGGCAAATTCATTCCCATCTTGGTCTGTGATTCTAACCGCACCCCCTGGAAGTATGGACTTGACTAGAAATGGCCCAGCCCAATTAGGTTTGAATTTTCCCCGTGGATCTACAGGTAAAAGAGCTCTAACCGACTTGAGTAATAAATCTCCTTCCTTGATGTTCCTTGGCTTGACCCTTTTGTTGAAGGCTCGTTTGATACGTGTTTGATATCTTTGGACATTATGTAAGGCGCGTAGCCTACGTTCATCCAGGAGGATAAGTTATTTGTATCTATCCCTCTTCCAATCGGCTTCCGGGATTTGACTTTTGAGTAAGATACGCAATGATGGTATTTCTAACTCGACTGGCTGTACAGCTTCCATGCCATAGGTCAAATAGAAAGGGGTGGCCCCAGTGGGCGTCCTAACTGATGTGCGATATCCCCACAAAGCAAAGGGTATTTTGCTTGGCCAATCTCGATAGATGTCAATCATTTTCTTGAGAATTGTGACAACGTTCTTGTTTGCCGCCTCTACCGCGCCATTAGTCTGTGGTCTATATGACGAAGAGTGGTGATGCCTAATTTTGTACTTGGCTAGCAATTGCTCAGTCTCGGCGTGGAAATGTGATCCATTATCACTAATGATCTCATGTGGGCAACCGTATCGACAGATGATGTTGTTTTGTATGAACTTTGTCACGTTTTTAGCTGTGAGACTAGTGTAGGAAGCCGCTTCTACCCATTTGGTGAAATAGTCGATTGCCACCAATATGAAACAGTGACCTCCTGTTCCGGCCGGAGTTATCTTCCCGATTATATCAATTCCTCAGGCAGAAAATGGCCAAGGAGAGGTCATCGTATAGAGTAATGAAGGAGGGACATGCTGTACATTCCCGAAGATTTGGCAGTTGTGGCAATGCCTTAGGTATTTGATGCAATCGAATTCCATTGTGGTCCAATAATACCCCAAACATGTGATTTTCTTCGCCATCATGGGCCCACTCATGTGAGGACCGTATTCTCCATCGTGAACTTCTTCCATTACTTTCCGCGTCTGTGAATGATCAAGGCAACGCAGGATTACACCAAGAGGTGTTCTTTTGTATAACTCACCTTGCATGACAACGTATTGGGAAGCTATTAGGCATATAGCACGTTGTCCCCTTTTGTCCATATCCGGTGGATAGATACCGTTGAGTTTGAAATTTAGGATTGCTTGGAACCAAGGTCCTCTGTGATTTCCTCTTCATCGGTGATTTGGTGGACATAAGCTGGCTCTGATCGTCGTTTGATACACAAAGGCATTTCCACCATGTCATCTGGCATATTAATCAAAGATGCGAGTTTTGCAAGAGCATCCGCAAATTGATTTTCTTTCCAAGGTAGGTGTAGATAGGTCACGTGATCAAAGAATTGGGCGACTTGGTCTATTCTGGCTTGATAAGGTGCTAAGCTTTCGCTTCGGATTTTCCAAGATCCTGTAACTTTATTGATGATTAGGGACGAATCCCAATGCACTCGGAGGTTTTTAATGCCTAAGCTTACTGCCGCTTGTAGTCCAATGAGACAAGCCTCGTATTCTGCAGCATTGTTTGTCACCTCGAAGTCGAGTTTGACAGATATCGGTGTATGCTCGTCTTCAGGAGAAATGAGTAATACTCTTATTCCAAATCCTCTTAAGTTTGATGCTCCATCAAAGTAGAGGTCCCAGGAGTCCACATCGGTTTGGAGTATATCCTCGTCTGGAAATGGCCAAGTATCTATTGTTTTTGCATCATTGATGGGGTTTTCTGCAAAGAATTCGGCAACGGCGCGCCCTTTTATAACTTTCAGGGGCACGTATTTGAGATCGAACTCTGAGATTATTAATGTCCATCTTGCTAATCGTCCGTTGAGGACGGGTTTCTCGAAGAGGTATTTGACCGGATCCATTTTGGAGTATATTTTGACGGAGTAGCTAAACATGTAATGGCGTAGCTTCTTCGTTGCCCACACAAGAGCGAGGCATGTCTTTTCGAGTTGTGAGTATTTGCACTCGTACTCCAAGAACTTCTTACTAAGGTAGTAGATAGCCCTTTCCTATTTTCCTACGGTTTGAGCTAGCATGGCGCCCATGGCTGTTTCGGTCACTGTGAGATATAAACCAAGAGATTGATCTCGTTGAGGTGGCATGAGTACGGGTGGTTTAGCTAATATCTCCTTGATTCGGTCGAACGCCTTTTGACAGTCATCATCCCACATGGTGGATCTGTTTTCTTGAGCTTTTTGAAGATAGGTTCACAGATCATGGTGAGTTTCGATATGAATTGACTTATGTATTGCACTTTTCCCAGGAATCCTCTGACTTCTTTTTCCGTTTGAGGTTGCGGCATTTCGATCAAAGCTTTGATTTTGGAAGGGTCTATTTCTATACCTCGTTGGCTAACGACGTATCCCAGGAGTTTGCCAGATGTTACTCCGAATGCGCACTTCTGAGGATTGAGCCTCATGTTGTATTTTCGTAGCCTTAAGAAGAATTTGCGAAGGTTCGTAATATGCCCCTCTCTATCCTTAGATTTAACAATCATGTCGTCTACGTATACCTCAACTTCTTTGTGCATCATGTCATGTAGGAGTGTAGTTACGGTGCGTTGATATGTAGCTCCGGCGTTGATTAACCCAAACGGCATAACCGTATAGCATGTCTTCTATGGCCAGCGGTCTTATGCATGTCTTATGCATGTCTTCTATGGCCAGCTTGATCTGGTTGTAACCCGCGTACCCATCCATGAAGGATAGTAACGCGTGATCTGCGGTATTTTCCACCAATATGTCGATATGTGGTAGAGGAAATTCATCTTTAGGACTTGCTTTGTTTAAGTCTCTAAAATAAACACAAACACGGATTCTCCCATCCTTTTTTGGTACGGGTACTATGTTGGCTACCCAGTCAGAGTACTCGGAAACTTTGATGAACCCGGCTTTGAATTGCTTATCGACTTCTTCCTTAGTCTTGAGAGCCCATTCTGTCCTCATTCGACGAAGCTTCTGTTTAACGGGCTTGAAACCTGGTTTAATCGGGATTCTATGTTCGGCGATATCCCTGTCGATCCCTGGCATGTCTTTGTAGGACCAAGCGAAAATGTCTTTGAACTCGTTTAGGAGGTCTATGAAACTGGCCCTTTCGGTGGGGTTCAGGGTTGTCCCTATCCTAAGTTCTTGGGGTTCTAGTTCGGTTCCTACGTTGATGGGTTCAGTGTTCTCTATTAATGGTCCCCCTTCCCCTTCTTGTAATATTTCCTTGGCTATGTAGGGAGGTATCTCAATTGAGTCTGGGTCTGGGTCATCCTCAGTATCATCATAAACAGAATTGCATTCAAGATAACACAAAGAGTAAGCAGAACCTGATTTATTCATATTAAAGTTTGAGAAAAGTTGAAACAAAGAAGCCATCTGATATGTGGTCAGCGGCGGTAAAGGGAAAGTTGTTGGGGCATTTCCCGAACTACTGTTACTATTTGAGGCTAAGCTAGGAGAAATAAAGGGAATGGGGGTGACGACAGGAGGAGACTCCTTAGTGACTCCCCTAGACTCCGACGACTCTGACTCCGACTCTGACTCTGACTCGAATTCATCGTCTTCTGGTTCTCATTTGAACATCTCTCCTTCTCCAGTGGTGAGCTTGAAGAGTCTTCCTTGATTGTTGGTCCACTTGATTGATTTTCTCTATCCTTTCTGCTGATTCGCGTTTGTTTCTGTGATTAACACGGTAGGGTTGAAGTGGTTGTCTTGAAGTATCATGGTAATGATCTCATCATGCGCGGCTCTAACGAATCGATCTTCTCCAAACAGTAGACTAACAGCTTGTTCGTCTAAGCAAGGTGTTTGACGTGCTTTGACAGTAGGAACCGTTTCTGGAGGAATGAAGTAGCAATCGTGAAAGATCTCGATTCCGGCTAGCTTCCTTCCGAGGTGGTGCCAAGGTTCGGGAAATCCGTGAAAGAGTTCTTGACTTCCTTCCCTAACAAAGTATCCATTTAGGGTAGGGAAATATGGTCGCATTTGGACTCCTACGTGCTTACGGTTTTGAACTTGAGCGAGCATCTCGAGAACTTCCTGTTTAGTGGGTTTGTATCCTAGGCCAAGTGGTATCCTTTTCGAGTTGCCTTCCTTGTAGGGTGCGAAGGTGTTTCTTCGGACAGGGTTCAAAGGCATTCCAGGGAAGTATCCCTGGGATTTGAGTATGTGGTTGACCACCAAGTTGGAGTAGGGATCGTAGTATAGGGGTGCCAATTCGCTTTCTATGACACTTATGCTTTGAAAGCCCCCAAGTTCATGTACTGGATCCGCAAGGACTTGATTATTTGACTTCTTTTTTATTATAGCCTTGATGGGCGACGAAGTGATCGTCACCACTTTGCCATTTAGTGGAATTTTGATCTTTTGGTGAAGGGTGGATGTTACCGCTTTGGAAGCGTGAATCCAAGGTCTTCCCAGAAGTATGTTGAAGGAAGCTTCAATATCCACTATTTGGAAGTTAACCTTTCGCTCAATTGGCTCTGTGGCTATGGTTAGGTTAACGAGTCCTACGACATTTCGTCGTGTACCATCATATGCATGAACACCTTGATTGGTAGGGGTCCAATCCGACTTTTTCATGCCTAGTTTGTATGCCGTTTTCAAGGGTATGACGTTGACCGCGGATCCATAATCTACTAAGGTCATTGGCATATTCTTCTTTAAGCAAATGATAGTGATGTAAAGAGCCAAGTTGTGACTAGCGCTAAAGGGTGGCAAATCTTCATCTGAGAAAGTAATAGGATTACTTAGCTTCGGAGATTCTTGGAAGACCAAGTTGACTACATCGTCGGGTGTGGAGTTATGTGCTACGTTTAGTTTGGCTTAAGCTTGCAGTAAAGCTTGGCGATGTGGGAATGAGCTTGCTACTAATTACCAGACTGAAAGATCAGCCTTTGTCTTCTGTAATTGCTTGAGCAAATGATCAGTAGAGTCATCTTCATTATCATTTGGTGTGATAACGTTGGTTGGACCATTTTGAGTAGTACTTTGATATGGACGCCCTGAACGAGCTAGGTGGTCCACATATTGGTCTTCACCATTTTGGACTATTTCCTTGACTAGGGAGTGTTCAATTAGATACTCATCTTCATCGTCATCGGCCGATACTCCATTGACTGTAGCTAGTTCCCTCATTCTCATGATCTCGTCCTCTAATTGTGTGATTTGGTCGACTAGTTTATCAACCACGGCGACTATTTCTTGCATAGTGGCATTTTGAGAAAAGATTAAAGGCGCATGTTCTTTAGGTGTCGCATTGGGGTCATGTAAAGTTGTCACCACATTTTCCAATTCCCAAACTTGCCTATCCACACTTCTTGCCATGCGATGAAGTCGGCAATGGCAGGGGAAATGGTAGAGTAGAACCTTTCATTCTCGATCGCGTGGATCTTGTCTTCGACTGGAGAAATGAGGTGCGAACAATCTAAGGTAGATTCTTCACTTGTGATCACTAGAATTCCAAGAGGATTCTGAGTGTTGTTGGGCTTACCTCCCGGCGGTATTGGTAGTCGACCATCCTCGATCATGTCTTGAAGCACATTTTTCAATTTGTAGCATTTTCTGTGTCATGCCCCTTATCCCTATGATATTCGCAGTATGAGTTCTCGTCCCAGAACTTGGACTTCTTTTCAGGTTCGGGCGTAGGTCCTATGGGTTGGAGTTTGCCTTGTTTCATTAGCCTTTTTAGAGAATTGGAGTAAGTGTCCCCGAGATTTGTAAATTTCCTTGGTGGGGCACTCTTCTTGGATGGCTCGAGGAGGTTAACTTCATCGGTCTTGCTAGTGGAGCCGTAAGAACGACTTGTTGAGCCTTGATATCCTCGACCTACTGTTTTGGACAAGAGCCCTTTACGGATGTCATCTTCGATCCTTGTTCCTAGTACGGTTAAGTCCTTGAAAGTTTTAATGTTTTGGTACCTCAAATGATTGGCATAGATGGGTTTTAAGTTGTCCATGAATTTCTCCACGAGGGTAGCCTCATCCGGGCGTTCAACTAGTTGGATACTAGTCTTCCTCCACCTACTTAGGAAGTCGGTGAAACCTTCTTTGTCATTTTGGGTAAGAACCTCTAAAGTGCGCATATTAACTTGGATCTCAGCATTATCCGCATATTGTTTAGCAAACTCGACCGCGGCGTCTTCCCAAGTAGCGATCTTCTTGTGTTCTAGAGAGTAGAACCATTGCTTTGGGATGGTGTCAAGAGATGAAGGAAAGATCCTTAAGAACATCTCGGGTTTGATGCCTTTGATAGACATATAGTCCTTGAAAGCACGGATGTGGTTCAAAGGGTTTTCATGCCCCTTGAATTTAGGGATATCCGTCATGTTGAAGTTGGTTGGCAACTTGGAACTCACGGCCTCATACTTGCGATTATTCTCCCTGTAAATGTCATCCCCTTTAAGATACATCAATTGCTCCTCTAAGTATTGGAGTCGTTTCTCAGCTGCAGTCATACCCATGGGAGGGTTTTCGTCCCTGAAATCATCCACGATTTCACTTTCTCGAGGAGGCAACCTTGCTTCTACGGCATAGATCCGGCCCTCGATGGTGTCAATGCGATCATACACTTGGTCTTGGGTAACTTGGAGTTGAGCTAGCGCGGTTAGGATTCGATCATTACCATCTTGGAGTTGATTGAAGTTCACGTCGCTTGTTTCAGGCATCTTGGAAACTGGATAAGAGATCGACGACGAATCAAAACACGATCGACCATTCTAGCACACTTACTAAGGAGGAAATGTTTTGACTCGTGAAGTGGGTGTGTACCACTTGTGTCAGTGAGCTTTTGAAGAAATGACAAGATTTGAAAAATGTTGGTCCTAGTCAACTTTAGTGTAGTTGTAGGAGTGGACTCGAAGTGAGGTTTTGAAATGGGCTTGGGCCCGAAATTTGACTCGACAAATGGACAGAGTTTTGACTCGGTTTTGCGCTAATTATTGGCCTTTTTCGAAATTTACATTTTAAAAGGGATTTTGATTTTACAAAAATCGTCCTGGTTTCGTTTAGAAATGGTGATCACGTAAGGTACAGACATTTATACAAGCATTATAACGGGATGCTGAGTGAATTTAAAAGGGTTTTGGTTTAAAGGGTGGGTTGCCATACCGAACAATCAAACCCGAAGTCTGTGGAGAGGCTCGTACCAAACAAGAGTAAGGCCGATTCCTAGTCCATTTCCTCAAGTAGTGAAAGTCCTTGATACAAACAAGAGTAAGTACCATGGTATGGATGACGTCAATCGCTATCCATCCTTAGGCCCAAATAAGAATTAGGACCGTTTAGACGGGGCGATTGGTCGAATGGGTTGGGTTGGGCCTAGGAAGGCCGAATAAAACGGTCTAGGAAGACCGAGTTATGAAAACCGACAATTGTCTTGTACAAACTATTCCCTAACCTTGTTCAAGTTTCACCCTTTTGGCTACACGTAAGTGTATTATCCCCAGCGGAGTCGCCAAACTGTGGACATGGGGCCACGGGGGCGCTTGGAAAACAAGCGTTTGCATTTGTGGAGTCGCCACCAATTTATTGTGGAAAATTGGAAACCGTTCGAATACCTCGTGCCATGTCAAGACACAAAGTAGTGACATGAATACTAAGAACTCGTTACCCTTAGCATTCTATGTCTAGAATGACTCTCGTGGATGCCAATGAACACGGATGTTCACAGAGATCTGGAGTAAGGGGTGAGGGTACGTATTAGGAAGCTCTTTTGATCGAACACCTAATCCCGCCCGCCTCGATAGCGGCCTCTACTAATGATTAGGGAAGTTATCTATACTCGATGTATTGTCGATTATATGCATGCAATGCAACATCCAAGTTTTAATCCTAACAAGTGAAGAATTAGACTAAGTGGGTGAACAATTAATTTAGCATACAATAAATGTCAAAGTAGGGATTTAAGCTCAATTATATGTGAAGGCATACAAATGATACAATAAAAGAAATACAATAAAATACAATAATGAAAATTACAATAATTACAATGGATTCAATTGATTTATGTCGAAAATACTTCCAAAACGGATAATTTGAGAAAGAACAAAATAAACAAATAAGCGAACAAGAATTAGGCGATAATACGATTAATAGTTAATTAAATACGTAAGCTAATTAAACTAGGCCAAGGCAGAACGGAAGTTCAGAGACAGAAATCAACCTGGAACAGGCGCAGCAGAGCTGCGCCCTCTGGAAGAGGTGCAGCGATTCTTTCTGTTCATTCCAAGGGTGAGTTCTGGGCCGTGAAGCCGAAGCGCAAATCGTTAATGTTAATTGGTGAATTTAAGGATTAATTATGATATTCGACTCGGATGGAAGTGATCTAACAGATTAATTACATGCAAATGAGTCATAAAAGCAATAAAACATGGATGAGACGAACGTAAACGAATTAATTACATGAATGAAAGATTGATTAGTGATATAGGTGAACTAAATAGGTTAAATATGACAAATTAATGACGAATAGACAGATGGAAATATATCAAAGGTCGAATTCCAGAAACTCAATATGAAAGAATTGAATCTCTACAGCCCGGATTGATTTTAATGACGAAAACCCGCAAATATTGGATTACTTGGGATTTAAGTCGGGATTTAATGATGAATTATACGTATTAATGATGATAAATAATATACATGTCAAATTATTGTGCTATTATGACAAAGAATTGAAGAACAAACGAAAACAAATAACGAACGACGAATTGACAGAGGACGAAGGAAGAAGAAAGGAAGCAGGACTTACATGTTTGACGAAACGAGATGAACTAAGTTTATGATTAGTGATGCTCGACTCGAATGTAACGAAAGTGCCCTCGTAAGAGGAAAACGATTAAGATTAATTAAGTTGATTGATGTGGAGTTGGTCAAATTGGTCGGTCATGCAAACGAGGCTGGTACTCAGAAGGATCCGAGCTTACATGGTCGAATGTTCAAGCACGTAGACGCCAAAAAGTAAGAACGTGGTCTAGAATGCAAAGGGAGAAGAGAAGGGCGGACACTCGCATGAGAAATTTTTTTTATGAATATTACGGGAAATTCTAAACCAAAGAATAAAAGATTGTGAAATATTTATAAAATATGGAATAGAAATATCCGGAACATTTCAGAACATTCTGACTCGGGATTTAGCAGTTATCAGAAAATGAAGACGGTTTTAGGCCCGAACTCCAAATGTACTCTAATTACTGTCAAAACGACCGTATCGGCGCGTAGATGACAATTAAGAGGTAGACATCAATGTTTAAGCAATCACTTGATGATAAACTTAGGAACTGTCACAAATCGTTCCGCGTACCAAACATGCGGCCCAATTATCACCGGGTGGTTTGCGGGAGGTGCAGAAATGAGGTATCTACACCCATAGGGTTTCCCTAGAAGCAATATAGAGAGGGATACCTAATGAAATTCAATGGGATTAATTAACGGGGCTACCAGATGGTATCTTTGCTTCAAAATTCGCGACTTGGATTAGTTGTTGTGTAAGAGAGTGTGTGTCTCTCGGTTTACCGCGTATCGATCAGTTGAGTAAAGACCGGGAGGAAAAGCTATGGGGGAGAATAAAGGTATGTATATACAATAATAAATGCAGTGAGATGAAATTATCTTAGTATTCGATATGTGCTATTAGCCGAAACTAACCAAATATACTCACCATATATGCAGGCATCTTACACTATCCCCCAAGAACATGATGGTTACCTAAAAAAAGATAGGGCAATCCTTCAGAACATAGAAGTTAAAGGTTGCTCAGAACCACTTGTTCAATATGAAGACCGGGGAGATAAACAAGAAACCACCAACGAAGAAGTATCGCTATGTCAGCCAGCAAGCTTCGTATAGCTTTATTGCTTATTGGCAGTCTGACAAGTTTAACGTAATTTATCTATGACTCATTGGGATCACTTTATTAGTAATCACTTAATAAGTAATGAAACATGCTTACGTTACTCGATACAATTCATTTTATGAAGACTAAGAGTAGGCAGAACCAAGAGAACATTTCAAAGAAAGAGAGCGTCTTTCATGGCTCCAGAGGTGGTTATAGATTGATTAAGAAGAAGCTTGGAACTGTCAATCATCACGACGCTTGGGTGGCCAGTCACACTCTTAAGAATGGAAAGTTAGAAACTCCATATGATAAGGCCATCAAAGAGAAAATTGTAAGTTTGAATAAATATGTCACTCCTACCACTGGTGGTCGGTTATATAATTGTGAGCTTAAATAAAATTTAGTTGCATAATGGTTTTATGTGTATGTAGAGGATCTGTGAGAATGAGGTACAGGAAGGAAAATGAAAGCTTGAAGGACGCGATGACATTCTTGCTAGGGCAATCGGCAAAGCAGAGCATCCAGGTCGTGTGAGAAGGGTATCGACGCATGATGGTATCACTAAGTATTTTGGGAAAAATACTCGAAGGACAATGAGTGGTGATGATGATAGGGTATATGAATACTGTATTTTATTCAATATAATTTATACGGAAAATTCACGTGGTACCCTCGAACTTTGCCATTTTTCACGTGGTACCCAACTTTTTAATTTTGTGCACATAATATCCTTGAAATTTGATTTTCAAGCACAACATGCCCTTTTTATCGTTTTTAAAATTTTCAATTGAGCATAAATTATAGACCAAAAATCAAAATTGCCTAATTTTTTTCCCAAAATTGATTAACTCTTCGAGATCTATAAATTGATAAAACAAAAATGGTCATTCGGAAATTTAAGATTGAAGATACGTTTGATTTGAAATTTTCGTTAAAAAAACCCTATAAAATGTCGGTCGGTCATTTTTTTTCTCAAATCGTAGATTATGACGAGATAATCATTTAAGGAAAAAAATTGGCCGATTCTGAATTCCGATCTAGGAGTTATGCGCCATTGAGTTTTTTTATAGCGAAAAAAAGGATATGTTGTGCATGAAAACCAAACATGGAGGGTATAATGTACACAAACTTAAAAAGTTGGGTACCATGTGCAAAATAGCCAAGTTCTAGGGTACCATGTGAATTTTTAATATATATATATATATATATATATATATATATATATATATATATATATATATATATATATATATATATATATATATATTTATGCTGAAATTATACTACTAATTTTAATCATATTCATTGCTACTACACAGCTACAAACAATGGCTAGGTTGATACTGAGAATGGTGGAAACGGGGGATAAGCCATCTGAAGAAGAGTTGGTTATGGTTCGACAAGTCGTAAAGGAAGCAGGGGAGAAGAAGAAAAAAACGGGAATACGAAGTGAGAAAGACATGGAAAAGGATATAGATGGGGTAGATGAAGAGGAAGCCATGAAGGCAGGGGAGAAGGAGGCGGAGGTGGGAGCCGAAGACACGTTCTTATCATCTCCAAATCCGGTTTTTGACGAGGTATTAGCTACTACGACTAGTTTATAATTGTTGCATATATAATAATTAATTAAATTTATTATTTAAAGTAGTGCATGTATATATACTAATTAATTAAAAATGTGAAGGTCGATTGCAAGAAGCCTTGTGTTCTTTACTACAAAGCCTCTATAGTAGCATCAAGCATAATTGTTGTTGCTAGGGGAGTAGTGTTCTATTACGACCAGATTCAAGAAGTTGAGGTTGAAGGCAATCAAGGCATTGCCCTCCGTGAGGGAAGGAGGGAAGTGGAAGTGACCGAGTTATATCTGGAGGAGTATGGTACTCTAACAGTACCACGTAGTGAAAATTTGCTTTTGCAAGATGTCGTGGGTTCTAATGTGCAATGGCCTGAAGCATTCATTAGTGTTGACATCTCCGGGGTAGTTATGCTAAAGCGAATGCATTTTATATAATAAACGCCTTTAAATTTATTAGGGTAACCTTATCTAACATATAGTAAGTATTTGAATTTTTATATTTTCAGGAGTTACACGAAGCCATTATGGCTGAAATTAGGACTACTACGTCAACACCCAAAGTCACTGATTCGACTGCCTCTCCACCCAAAATTCAAGAGGTAGTAATAATTTGAAAATAGATTGTGAGTTTTTCCTTTTTTTGGTTATTTAAATTATATATGACGTCTCGTGTAATGTATATATTTTTTTTTCTAAATTCTAGACCGGGGTTAAATCTACTCTTGCTGCACACAACATTGGTGTTTCTCTTAAACCTAGATATCACACTGATGATTATAAGCAAATATTGAATACTCCAACGTTGGTAGCTTTGCACCACCTGGCTGAAAGGAAGCTAGCTATCGGGGAAGTACTCATGATTGACATTGGAGAGGATGTTATGGGCGAAGGTACAACTGTTTTTATGGATGGGGAATCACTATGTCAGTTTATCGACCTTGACGAGTTAGATGCTATGCACATTGTAATTTGGATGAAGTAAGTTTTTTTAATTAAAACTTGGCATTTGATTTTTACGAATAGTATATTTATTTAAATCATCAATGAAAATAAGATTCTTTGTTCCATTTGACGTAATAGGTACCTGTGTACACACATCGCTGAGGGGAACTATGTTTCTCATAACTACGGATTCGTGTCACCTGAATTGTTCTCTCAGAAGTCCTTTGGATACAAATACAGAGAGTACATCGATAAAATTGATGAACGGTTGACGACGCTCAAAAGCCTATGGTTTTTCCCATACAATGAGAATCAGTATGTATAGTACTTTATTATAATGAATCACGATTCTATTGATATATTAACACGCTTGCATGCATGTATATGAACTAACAGTTCAATTTTCAATATTTCATAGCAAGCATTGGCTGCTAACGGCAATCAATGTGATAAAAGGCATAGTTTACTAGATTGACTCTTGCGAAAAAAGTCCCACTGAGAAATTGGTAAAGATTATGACTGAGTAAGTTTACAACCTTACATTATAATGTCAATTGTTATTGTATGACCTTTAAAGACTAGGCTCATTTTAATGTCCCATCAGTATAACTGAACCAAATGCTAATTATAATTTCCTGTATATATTTATGAATTAGTGTGTTTCAAGCAATTGGAGCATCAACTCCAACTTTTGTCACGATAAAAGTAAGTGTATTCTTAATAATTACTCCTATCATTTAATTTATGTTTATGCGAGAGTTTGATCTAATTTATCTTATTTGTATGTGATTTATATAATAGTCTCCTCTACAAAAACCAGACAGCAAACAATGCGCCTTTTTCTGTTGTCGGTCCATGTGGGAGATTATCACCCGAAAGTATATCAACATAGAGTCACCGGTTAGTGTGTTTTAATAACTATTTCAAATGTAACTTGAGTTTAATTCTATGTAATATTCCACTTATTCTGTCTATTTTGATTAAGTATATTTTGATTTGTAGTTCCCACCTTCAATCAACAACAAAGACCCAGCCTATTCGAAGGAAGACATCGCCGACATGAGAAATAAGTAGGCCACTTATTTTCTTTCATTAGCGGATGGCCAATAGTCTGCTAATTATGTTTGTGTGTATATAGATCCATGTGTAATTAGTTTTGGTTACCATGTTTATAATATTTTGATGCTGGGTTGAATAGATCAATCTGTGTAATATTCTGATATTGCAGGATTGAAATTTTGCAATGCGCATCTGCTGAAATGCCATTTTGCAGTAGGATTTCAGCGGAGCCTTCTACTACAAAAATTAGCATTTCAGCAGCTGCTGGAACCTGCTAAAACAATTTTTTTAAAAAAATATTTATAAATTCGATTACGGATAAAGATAAAACGGTGGTCAATAAATCTATTGAAAACGGTCGCATTTAAAAGAAACTCGTTGACATATTTATCCATAATATAACAGTTTAATAATCACAAACTGTTGTCGAATTCATAACATTTAAAACGGTTTAATAAGCATAAACCGTTGTCATATTTACTATTTTACAACGGTTGTATTTCAGTAAAACCGTTGCCATAGGTTTCCGTAGAGCATTCAGACTAATACTACCACGGTTTAATATTATAGACAACGGTTTTTTAACCGTTCTTAATATTGTATTACGGTTATTTGAACCTGTTATTTACATCTCATAACGGCTCCGCCGTTTTAACAACCATGGTCACAAAATAACAATGGTTGATATAATAAAGGTTCCGTATTATTTATTACAACGGTATATCACCTTATGTAACCGTTGTTGCACCGATTATTTGGCGTAGTGTGTGTTTTAGTTTAAAACATGCTTCTGTGTCATGACTCTTTCCCTGCTGATACTGGCAATAGGCATTGGGATTCCAAAAATGGGTTTTCTTAGCCTCGGACGGGTCCAGAGTGGGCCCAATCGGTTGTAGTTTCCCTTAGTCCATGAGTCTTCTTAGGGCACTGGCATAGGTTGATCCCAAGTTGGTGAATACCCTTTGAGGACGCTCAGTTTTCTTTATGGTTGGTTCGAGGAGATTGACCTCGTTAATTTTGTTTGTTTGGCCATAAGGGCGAGATCCGGTTGATGTGGATCCCTGATAGCCTCTACCAGTGGTTTTGGCTAGGACACCCTTGCGGAGGTTGTCTTCAATATGGGTCCCGGGGATTTATAGGTCCTGGAACGTTTTGATGTTTTGATATCTTAGCAGGTTGGCATAAATCGGGCGGAGGTTGTTGACAAATTTCTCCACCAGAGTTGATTCACACGGCTTACTGACCAGTTGAGTGCTTACCCTCCTCCAACGGGTTAGGAATTCCATGAACCCTTCCTTATCATTCTAAGTCAGGACCTCAAGAGTGCGGGTATTGGCTTGGATTTCGACATTGTCGACATACTGTTTGGCAAATTCAACGGCGACTTTGTCTGAGCTGGTAAGGTTATTGGGGTCGAGGGAATAGTACCATTGGGCAGGGAATCGGTTCCAGGGATGATGGAAAGATCCTGTTGAAGAGTTCTTATTTCACCCCCGTGATGGACATGTAATCCTTGAAGGCTTGAATGTGGTTGAGTCGGTCCTCCACTCCCTTGAACTTGTTTACATTAGTCAAAGTAAAGTTGTCGGGTAATTGGTCCCCAATGGGTAATTGGTTCTCCTGTTTCCTTGTTTTTCAGGGAGTCGATACGGGTCTCGACACGGTCCAGGGTAACCTTAAGAGCAGTGAGCAGGCTGGCTAGCTGAGCAGTTGTAACATCTTTGTTGTCACTGTTGTTGTTGGACGATGCTGAGGAATGGGCCATGGCTCTGAGGCAGAAAATGGCTCACTTTACATCCCACTCCGACACGGTTTAACGACTAAACGCATACAACACAAGGGACAGAAAAACAGATCAGACTCGATAAGACGAGGGCAACCGTGTGTGGTGTCTTGGTGCTAACTCGATTTATAATGTGACGGTGTCGACCGGACTTTGATTCGCGTCCAACGTAATGGCGTGACGCCGTTGAACGAGTCTTGAGGTGAGATGACTTATAAGTAAAGACCCATAAGTACGCTTGCTTCAACTCGATAGACACAAGGCGGAATTGGAATGGTGGACTGAAGTTTTCGAAAATAGAGATTTTCAAAAAGATTCGTTTGTCGCTTTATAGACAGCTCCCAAAGAATAGGGATCTTCGAAATTCGATCATTTGAAGATTTATCTTATGTTTTTTTTCAAAAGACGGTTTGGGTTTGAGTTGAGGCGGGTCTGAAAACAATTTACTGCTCCCAAAGACGGTTTTCCAAATTCAATATTGTATGTTTTGAAAATCGAGCTTTGAAATGTTTGACAAGGTCTTGGGGACGGTGTATGGTCCTCGGGATTTGAAAATGTTTTGAAAAAGGGTTGTGTGCCTTTCTCGGGTTTTGAAAGAGCCATTGTGTCGGCGCGAGACGGGTTAAAATCCGTGTCTTGACGCGGCGATTATAACGGCGTAAAAGGTGTTTTTGAAGTGGTTGTGAAAACCAAGTTTAAAAATCGTCATTACGACGGCCTAGAAAGGCGTGTTGAAATGGTTATAGAAAACCGGGTTTAAAAATCGTCGTTACGATGGCCTAGAAAGGCATGTTGAAATGGTTGTAGAAAACCGGGTTTGAAAATATAATCATTACGACGGCCTAAAAAGGCGCGTTGTTTCAAATGTGATGGTCGGCGAAAGACCGAGGTTTGAAATGGCCATTATAACGGCGCAAAAAGGTGTTTTGAAAGTTTGAAATGACACAGAAGGACTTATAATCACATAAGCACTCGCGGTTTCATTATATTATGCATAATGCTCACACGGGTTTTGGCTTAAAAGGATGGGTTACACACCAAGTGATCAAACCTCGATTTTCGAAAGGGATACCAATCTAAACAAAATGTGTAATGAGGGTGCCCTAGCCTCGTGCTCGAAGGTGATTAAAGCTCTTTGACGAAACAAAAATGTGTAACGTCAATGGTATGTTTGACTCAATCGGGATTTGAAATGCGGGGATGAGAAAACGCACGCCGACGAGACGAGCCAATTGGCCTAAAAGGATTAGGTTATGGGCCTGTACAAGGAACCCGACTATGACCGTAATATCAATTAATGCATTTCAACCAAGACCTCGTTCGAGTCTCACCATCTAGGGATCACAAAGACATAAGTGTCCTAGTTTTTCCTCAGCGGAGTCGCCAATCTGTGGACATGGGCCACCTGCGACGCCCAGCCAATCTTTGGGACGTGGCAATGGTCTTTTTGAAAGCCACGCTCGGCGGCGTAAAAATCCTTTCCACTGGATCGTTTTAGATCGGTCGGTTTCGTCTCGGCAAAGGTTTCGAAACGGTGCAAGAGATGTTCGGAGTCGCCACCAAGCATTTGTGGGATGCTTGGAACCTGTTTGAATCCACTTTATACCTAGGTTAACCAAGGTAAAAAGCGGTTTATGACATAGGTGCTAAAGATAAGGAATTGTCCCTCTTTAGCATCATATCTCTAGAATGACTCTCATACACCCTGGATAAGGTCGTCCACTATCCAAAGTTTCTGAGTAAGAGGTGAAGGTACGTATTGGGAAGCACTTTAATCGGACACCCAATCTCGCCCGCGGTAGCGGCCTCTATTGATCGATCTTGGTTGGTTAAATGCAAAAGTTGATAAAACGGGTAAATGAATGAATGCGCATCCACAAGTTTGAACCTAACATGTGAGCTTCATATGTTGGCTTGTTTAATCCAAGTATCAAGTATTTGATGTCGAGTTGGATTTAATGTTCATTTGTATGCAAGATGGAAATTAAACATCCATTTACCGAGTTAGGTTTATGGTGCATAACATGATCCATTTGTCTTAGTAAGGCGTTTTACAAATACAATGTAAAATGGGTAGATTCGTCATATGATTTGTCATGTATTCAGGTTAACCGAAGTCGAGATCATCCTAGACAAATGCGGGAAGAAAACAGGGTCTGCATCAGGCAGCCTATATAAGCGCGAGCCATCAGGCAATGCAAACATGCATGTCCTGATTTGAAATTTGGAAAATGATTAGCCTGTTTAGACGCGGGTCAACAGACGATTGAAGGGACGTCTTCTGACCATAAAAAGGTTTGTAAAACGGTTTGAAAAGAGGGTGTTTGAATCCGTCTTGATTTAAAAAGGTCATTTAGACGCACACATGTCGATTTGAAGAACGAGACTTGAATAATTATCATTATTTTTACAATATTCGATGTCGGGTTCGGTTTTGTAAGCTTGACATGAATAGTTTTGAAAATAATTATGAACTAATTGTTTTTAGTTCATTCATTTGTAATTAGTCAATGTTCATCATCGTACTCGGGTTAAAATCCGACATGGTATATAGAACCAAGGATGATTTTATGACTAATGCATTTGCTTTGGAAATGTAAAGAAATGAAATAAAGGTTTAATATGCCTTTTAAAATGTAATTAACCAGATATTATCAACGAAACACGGAGTAAACCGTCATGGTATTAGGGACCAAGGGTGAAAAATGTTTTATGGTTAAAAGTTTATCATAAAAAAATGTTTTGAAATATTTGAAATGGTAAGAAACCGATTACAAATAAGAAATGAAATAAAGAGAAGATGAAACCAAACACAGCTGGATTAAGGCCTGAAAGGGGCTTAGGCACGAGCCTGTCTGCTATACAAGCAGCCCCATATTTGGATCATGTTATGCATGTTTTAGCATGTTATAGTCATAAAACAGATGATAAACATGATGGAAGAGTATTTTTACACCCTCATACTTACATGCTAGGCTTGAGACGAGAAATCGACGAAAGTGTATCAACGTGTTTGGTCGGAAAACTCGGTTTGAAAACCGTTTTAGCAATGTAAAAGAGTGTTTTAAGTTTAAGTGGTGGTGTAGTTGGTCTAGATGGTCGGTCAAGTGATTTAATGCACGATGACGGTACCAAACAATGTCTAAGGCTTGTGGTTTCGATCGGTGGGTCGAAAACACGTGTCGGTTTGTGACTTGAGAAGTCGAGTCTAGAATTTTAAGGGAGAAAGAGGGGGCAGACACTCGCGTAAGGTGTTATGGTGTGTGTGAAGGTGGGTATTTATAGAGAAATGGGTGATTGTGTGCATTTTGAGCGACGTGGCCTCATGGACTGCTCGAAGAGGTGCGAGCTATTTCGCGGGTCTTCGAGGTGTCTTGTCACTATCACGCAATTGTAATCATGATTTGTTCTATCCTATGTTTTGGATGACATGATTTGTACTTGACCATGAAGCATTTTGGGAAATACTTATCACGGAAGACTTGCAAAGTTTTGTTTTTTGTGTTTGACTCGGTTTGACTCATTGTGGAGTCGGGATTAGAATTTTTGAGTCGGTTTTGGGTCCGGTGTCGGTTTTGACTCTAGTTAGTGTCATTGCGACCCCGTCGTCATGCTATAAACCATCCAAGTACTTTTGAAAAGTTTTAAAATGTTTTATTTTCGATATCGTTTTAAGTTTTTCGACGTATAGTTATACAAAACTGTCGATTAAACGCCGCGATTCCTAGCATGTTGTAGTCCGATAATCATCGGGTGTTTGTTGGAGACTCGACAGATACTGGGTATCTATAGCGTCCTGGTCATAGTCCCCACCATAAATTTTAAAACTACTAAAATATTCAAGGGTGGGTGTCCGATAAGTTCATTCCCTCATACTGACTAAAATGGACATACTCGTTCGATTCAAGATTTCGACAACGGGTTCATAAATACAAAAAAAAATTAGACTGACACGGTCTAGAAAACGGGTAGGAACTGACGGATATTCCGTAAGTGCACTAAAGCGGTTCCTTTGCGACTTAGACAAGAAAATTACCTCGGGGTAGTCCCAGAGACCTTCAATAGGCGGAATAGTCGTGTATGGGATAAGAGCAGTCCCCGGTTGAGCCTGTGACGGCTGGCTGCTGATGCGCGCCTAATTCGTGCCATTTTCCCCTTTATTTCCATGCGTTTTGACCCATTTAGAGGCATTCTACGAGCTTTAACTCGCTATTTTGTGCCCTTGATCCCGTGCTTTCACTATTTTGTTGATTTGTGTATGGATAAGCTGACATTGGAGAAAATAAGCGAGATAGAAAGAAATTTAGACTAGAGCAACGAAGAAAGGGTAATGTTTCTGAGAAGGGGTTCTCTACTGGTAGGCTGGCAGCCGGCAGAGAACTCATCCCTATGCCTTAGCTAATTTTGAAGAACAAATTTTGGCCAAATATGAAGAAATGCTCGCTACCGGCAACCGGTAGCCCGACAAGGAGACCCAGGAAGAAGGGAAAAATGAAGAAAATAATGAAAAGGGGCACCCTCTACCGGTATTCTAGCATCCGGCCAGCCAGCAAGGACACTCCACAACACTTAGCAACTTTTGATGAAGGAAGAATTTAATTTTTGAAGAAATATCTCGCTACCCGCAGCCGGTGAACCGGCAGAGAGCCCCTCTACACGCATTTCCCCACCTACTTTCATTTGTTACCTAATTTTGGGAGAGACTATATATACCCCCTCCTCTAATTCATTTACACACACTACCCTAAATATTTTCTAAGCACTTAATTTATATTCAAATTTTGTTAATCAAGCCTTAATATTTCCGTGATTAAATTTTAATCCTTTTGCACATTAGTATAATATTAGTGCACTTTAATAGTTTACATGTGGGTATTGAATTGTAATAGAAGAATTTGAAGAATTTCTTCTCTTTTCTAATCCAAGACTCAACCTTTCATTGTTGTTGGTATAATTTATCCTCCTTTCCAGTTTTAATTTAAATTGTTTAAATTTCTAATTCCCTTTTTATTATTGTTATAGTTTTATATCATGTCTTCCATTATGTTTGTTTGTCTTTCATTAATTGTTGACATTTGTTAACCATAATGAGTGAGTCCTGACCCCCTAGGGTTTAGGGGGAACCTAAGTGGAGATTGATGTTACAACTTGGGTAATTAACAATTGGGTGTTGGGTAGAATTGTCAGTCTTCTAATCATCCATATTTAGTGTTTGTGGAGTTGTGTGAATGAAAGTCCACATCTTTCTTCATTCTTTGTTTGAATTCTCTATGAATGAAAGTTTGTAGGGTCTTTTGATAGCATGTTTAAGATGGGATTAGATGCATAATGATGATTTTGTGTCTATCTTTATGGAGACCAAGAGATTGGGTCCTTACCTAGGCTAATTACTACCCATACCCCATTCCTTACCCTAGTGTATCTCGTCCCCACTTAGGGGAACCGGAAGACCCTAGCTTAGATATCATTTGTTTACATCTTGTTGCTTAATTCTCGCTTTAGTTACTCTAAATAGTTCTAGAGATTACAAACCTCTTATTGTTTGACTAAACTAGATTTGAACAAACTAAGTGTAAATCCACTCCATCCTTCTGTTCGACATTCGATAAATACTACTTTTATCGGAATTTACAAATAGTTTTGATAGGGGGAAATTATAATACCCGCCCCGTTAGAGACCCGTTGACTAGTCATTGACTGACCTTGGACACTTGGTAGACCCTTGAGACCTTTCATACAAACGGAATTAGCGCTTAGTGACCTTTATAGTGGGGAAATCGATCTAGCATAGGCTACTCGATCGAGTAGTCTAGTAACTCGACCGAGTAGAGGCCACTCGATCGAGTAAGTCCCATACTCGATCAAGTACGACAGTTTCAGCGGTAAGTTATAGATCGTGAAGTCGTAAACCCCAAATCAGTTTTTTATTTATTTTCATCCTACACCTAATCGATGAAAGTTATCTCCTTCACCTACCTTCAACCCTTGAGATTCCTTTTCACTTGGAGACACCATGGGGATGGATACTTGAGTCGGGTAGCAGTCTTATCGCCGGAATACCGAGTATATGTAAGTCATCATCATCATCATCATCATCATCATCATCATCATACTTAGGTTTGTTGTGGTTATGTTGTGAGTAATAGGGTTTTCCTTAATGGTTGTGATAGGTGTTGATGAAGGTTGTCTTATCTTCATATGGTCTTATGCGGTGTGCTACTAATTTCTAAGGCAGGTTTTCCTACTCAGTATTGTTGATTGATTGTCTTGTGAGGTGTATAGCATTGTTGATTGTGTGATAGTAATGTTGTGTTTGTATGTGCTAGTTTGGCCTTGATAGCCAAGTCGTCGACCCCTTACCTTAGTTGTGGTGTTATCCCCACTCACCTAGCGCAGAGGTTGACTAGTTTTAAGGCTACTTCGGCCCTCAAACCTTTAGTTCCGGTTGTTCCAATTTTGGAAATGGCTTACTTTATCTATCAGAAGTGGTTGAGAGTGTTTAGTGATGGTGGGTTAGCTTGGAGGGTGAGAGATAGGAGTTGGATGAGAGTGTCTGACCCGGACCATATTCCAGTGACAGAGCCGTTGGCTGAGAGTGACCTCCCCGAGCAGACCTACCTGATCATAGACGACCTTCTAGAGAAGACGCCTGAGCCGGTCGGGGGAGACCACGCTAGGGAGGAGGACTAGGTGCCCATGGTGGGGAGAGGCCCCAGGAGAGTGAGAGAGGTGGTTGGAGAGTTCCAGATTGTGCAGCCTGGATCACCCGAGTACCAGTATCCCAGCTACCCGTTTTCCTTCGGCCCTCAGATGCAGGTTAGCGAGCTTACAGAGAGAGAGTCCAGCACCTTGGTGCTTTGGAACCTCCATGGGATGGCCTATGTGCAGGGTATTGCGACTAACTTGGGCCAACCGGTTTGGTGGCGAGGCGTGGGGAATGATAATGGCGTCTTTTATTCCTACAGAGTGGACCTGGCTACATGGGGAGGTCCCCCGAGCTACCCATATGGGTGTCTTGCACCATGGAGAGAAGGAGGAGACCTCAGCACAGGAGCTACTACCGAAGGAGGCACGTCTGGGGCTGGCACCCCAGGAGCAAGAGGAGAGGTTGAGATGGAGGAGGATCGAGACGGCGACCTCGAGTGATTTTCTTGGTTGTGTTTTTTTTAGCGGACTTATGATGGTTTGATACATTTGTTTTATTCTTATTTAGATTTGTATTCGGTTTGTATTTGGCCATACGGCCGTATTTTGTTGGATTTTCTAAACTTTTTATGTAGGTACGCGGTGTCGGGGATGAAACCCCGGAGATTTGGTATATTTTGTTTGTTTAGTATCGCATTTGGAGGCATTCTGCCCTGCAGTAATTAGATCAAGTGCCCTCAACTCGATTGGGTACCTGTGTATGACATCTTATAAGGTATTCTGTTCTATACATACTCGATCAAGTACGCTTAACTCGATCGAGTAGCTTGACCTGAACTCGATCGAGTAACGCTAACTCGATCGAGTGCCCCTGTTTGTGTTTGTAATCCGTTTTCTTGTGTTACTTGGCATCATGGGAGTACTTTATTGATATTATATATCGTTCTCATGGCTATTAGTCACTTCCTTATGCTTTATATTTCAATACATGTGATATCAAAACGGTATACTCTAGTTTTCATCCTAAATGGTTACTAATTTCTTTAAGTATCGTTCTAAACGATTGTTAAGTTTACATAGTTGTTGGTAAAAATTTCAAGACAGTTACGTCAGGTAATCCTGTTTTCATAATGTCACATAAACAATTACTTTAATTTTCACATATATTAGCTCGGTATTGCTGCGCGTAAGTAAATCATTTTATGTGTTATTTTCATTCGATGTACCCATATACATACATGTTATACAAGTAATGTCAAAGAAGGTTGGATAGTAATTGTTGGTTTCATCATGTTTTGGTTCATCTCGTAATGTCAAGGTTAGATGATGGTTCTCATTTCTTATAATATTGTTATCTCGTCTTCAAGGTGAACCTCGGGGACGAAGTTCCTTTTAAGAGGGGAAGAGTAATGTCGCGCGTGAAAAATGATAAAATGTCGTCTTTTAAGTACTTCGTAGGTAATTTAATTGTTATTTATGTTGTATAATTTAATTGTTGTTCAAGTAATTTAAATATTTGTTAAAGTAATATAATTGTTGTGTGAATAATTTAAACGGACATTGAGTTATGTAGTTGGTAGTTTATGCATTAAATGTTTAATGGCTTAATTGTTAGTCGAGTAACTAAGTTGTTTGCGCTGAATGTGTATGGTGTATATGATGTATGACGTCGTATGGTGTAAGTTTGTTCGGTAAAAAGGAAGTGATGATAGTCGAGGTAGTATACCTTTGCAATAGTTAACTTGTGAGTGACGACTCGGAAGGAAGTTTTGTTTGATGGTCATATTCGTGAAGGTAGGTGATGATGATTAGTCGGCATGGGAAGTTGGGTAGCATGTTTGGGTATGGCAATAAGAGTTCGCGTCGGGTTGAGTTGTGTTAGTTGTCTTGGTTTAGTATACATTGTGGGCTGGGAGGTGATGAGTTAAACTTCAGGGACGAAGTTGTTTTTAAGGGAGGAAGACTATAATACCCGCCCCTTTAGGGACCTATTGACTAGTTGTTGAGTGACCTTGGACACTTGGTAGACCCTTGAGACCTTTCATACAAATGGACTTAGCGCTTGGTGACCTTTAGAAGTGGGGAACTCGATCTAGCATAGGCTACTCAATCGAGTAGTCTAGTAACTTGATCGAGTAGAGGCTACTCGATCGAGTAAGTACCATACTCGATTGAGTACGATGGTTTCATCGGTAAGTTATAAATCGTGAAGTCGTAAACCCCAAATAATTTTTTCATTTATTTTTTTCCTATACCTAATCGACAACAGTTATCTCCTTCACACACCTTCAACCCTCGAGATTCCTTTTTACTTGGAGGCACCATGGGGATGGATACTTGAGTCGGGTAGTGGTCTTATCGTCGGAATGCCGAGTATAGGTAAGTTATCATCATCATCATACTTAGGTTTGTTGTGGTTATGTTGTGAGTAATAGGGTTTTCCCTACTGGTGGTGATATATGTTGATGGAGGTTGCCTTATCGTCATATGGTCTTATGCGACCTGCTGCTAATTGCTAAGACAGGTTTTCCTACTTAGTATTGTTGATTGATTGTCTTGTGTTGTGTATAGCATTGTTGACTGTGTGATAGTAATGTTGTATTTGTATACGAGGTGTGTCCCTAGCTAAGTGGAGTCATTTTGGGAATGGCTTCACGCCCTTGATTCGCCCCTTGTGGTTCCTGCCCCAAGGGGGATGTGCACATTAATGGACATGGCTTATTCGCTTGATGGAGATTAGTGGGGCTTAGGTGTGAACGGCTGCGGTCCTCCACTGGCGGTGTGGAATATCTGTTGCGATGGATATTCTGGCAGGACTTTACCTTCAGGTTATTCAGATGATTGATGGATGGTTGGTGTTGGCGATGGGTGTATGTGTATGTTGTATCTTAGTTTGTCTGTTGTTCTCCAGTTACTGATCTTGTGTGTTGTTGTTGTCTTTATTTCTTGTTATAAGCTTGTCGTGATCCATTATGGTGAGCAGTCCGTCTTAGCAGGTGTTGATATGTGGAGCTTAGCTGGGTGCGTCGGAGGGACGAGTCTTTCACCGAGTCCTGACACGGAGTATGATCACCGTAGTTGATAGTTGTTGTTATCATTTGTATCTTTCCTTTTGTGGAGTTAAACCTGTAATAAACTTAATTGTTTTTTATTGGCGTTATGATATTTACTATTCCTCGGGCAACCGAGATGGTAATGTCCTTATCTTCTAGGGAAGGTCTTGTTAAGGCTCCTTGGTAGATGGGGATGTTATAGAAATAACGGCAAATCCGGCCCACCAATCAGTTGTCGTGGCTTCTGCTCGCCTCGTACAAAGTCGTGGCGCGTCTTGACGACTGTCCAGCAGTCCTTCTTCTCTTGCTTCCTTCCATTCTTAAACTATCACACAAATTGGATAAGAAATTAGCTCTAATAACAAACAAAGAATCCGTCAAATCAAAACATCCTAACCCTAATTTTCGAAATCAATTGATTGAGACATAAAAAAGGATAGATTAAGCATAAAAATCATGATTTGGACACTAAATTCAGAAAACCCCCAATTTAAGAACCCTAATTTCGAAATAAATCGATTGATAAAAGGTTTATACTTTGAAACAAATGGGGTAAAGAGATTAGATAAGGGGACACTTACTCGTGTGAAGTAGAAAGACGGAAATAAAGAAGAAATTCCAACAGTAAACAAGGGAGAAAGATGAAAAATAGAGGAGATGAAGAAGACTTGTGTGTCGTTGCTTCATTGCTCTTATTTTTTTCTTCTTTTGTTTTTGGTTTAAATGAATGAATAAAGAAGACTCCCCTTTATGTATGAAACACGCTGCAAGTCTTCAAAATAGTCGATCGACTGTCTGTTGTAGTCGATCAACTTTTTCCAAGAATCCTCTCTTGTAGTTTCGTCGATCGACTAAAATTTCAGTCGATCGACTTTTCCCTATAAGCAGCACTTTCAGTTTTTTCGATCGACTAATATTTCCAGTCGATCGACTTTTTCCCTATATGCATGCAGCGTGGATTCCTCCTTTTCGTGTGTAAAAGTCGTAAATTTGAACCACCTTAGCATAATATCTGAAAATCACCCACAAATTTCCAACAAAAGACGGAATACGCACACAAATATTTCATAGGCACACGGTAACAAGTCCTAAACTAAAATGCAATTAAATCAAACACACACAATTAAAAAGTCCAAATTCTAAATTACAAAACATATACAATCCAGGTTGCCTCCCGGTCAGCGCTGGTTTTTAAGGTCCCGCTCGACCCTTTTTACCTCAATCTTCAGGCTCAGAAATAGGGTGGAAGTATAGCAACTCGACCACTACAACAAAGTCATTGGTCCCATAGTAGTGCTTTACTTGGTGACCATTTACCTTAAACCTTACTCCCGCGGAGTTCTCTAGCTCAACTGACCCAAATTTGGAAACATAAATTACTGTATAAGGGCCACTCCTCATGGACTCCAGCTTACCAGAGAATAGACAGAGTTGAGCATTGAACAGCGGTACCTTCTCCCCAACTTGAAACTTGCGCGGTATGATTCGCTTATCATGCCACCTCTTGGTCTTCTCCTTATAGATACGGGCACTGTCATAGGCATTCAGCCTATATTCCTCTAGCTCATCTAACCGCAACAAACATTTCTCACCACCCAAGTTAGAATCAAAATTAACTTCACAAATTGCCCACCATGCTTTATGCTCTAACTCCACAAGCAAGTGACAAGACTTACCATAGACTAAACGATAAGGCGATGAACCAATCAGTGTCTTAAATGCAGTCTTATATGCCCATAAAGTATCACCTAATTTCATGCTCCAATCTTTTTGTGATTTAGACACAACTTTATATAAAATTTCTTTAAGTTCCCGATTAGAAACTTCTACCTGACCACTAGTTTGAGGACGATACCCCAAACCTCTACGATGTTCCACACCATATTTGGATAGAAGAGCAGTAAGTTGTTTTTCTTTAAAGTGCATATCTCCATCACTGATAACAACTTCTGGGACACCAAAGCGAGGGAATATTACCTTTTTGAAAAGTTGGATAACAGTCTTTGCATCACAATGGACCAAAGCAACGGCCTCTACCCACTTGGACACATAATCAACAGCTACTAGAATATAACTATTGCCTTTACTAGACGGGAATGGCCCTTGGTAATCGATGCCCCAGACATCGAAAACCCCAACCTCTAAAATGCCAACTTGAGGCATCTCATGCCTTCTTGAAATGTTTCTCGTCCGCTGGCATGCATCACAAGCTACAACAAAGTACTTAGCATCTTTAAACATGGATGGCCAATAAAAGCCAGATTGAAGTACCTTAGCGTCCTAGAGGGACAGTGGTTACCACCATAGGAGAAATAATGGCATGCTTCCAAGATAGCTTTAGTCTCCCATCGCGGGATACACGCCTATAAAGAACATCAGCACACTCCTTAAACTGATAGGGATCACCCCAGAAGTATTGCTTCACGTCATGAAGGAATCGCTTCCTCTGCTGATATGACAAGTCAGGAGGCAATAAATTACCTACAATAAAATTAGCGTAATCAACATACCAAGGAATTTCAGCACTAGAAATAGCCAAAAAAATATCATCAGAGAAAGAGTCATCAATAGGTAAAGAATCTCCCCCTTCTTACAATGGTAGGCGCGATAAATGATCAGCTACCAAATTTCCAGCGCCTTTCTTATCTTTAATCTCCAAATCAAACTTCTGAAGAAGGAGTATCCATCGCAATAATCTTGCCTTGGCCTCTTTCCTAGCAAATAGATACCTCAGTGCTGCATGGTCAGAAAATACAGTAACTTTCGAACCTAATAAATAAGACCTAAATTTCTCCAGTGCATATACCACAGCTAATAACTCCTTCTCTGTAGTTGCATATTTCACCTGAGACTCATCCAGACTTCGGCTTGCATAGTAAATAGCACTCAAAGCTTTGTGTTTTCACTGGCCTAGCACCGCGCCAACTACATAATAACTAGCATCAAACATGATGTCAAAAGGCAGCTCCCAGTCTGGAGGCTAAATGATCGGTGTTGTAATCTAGGCCTCCTTCAACCTGTTAAAAGCAGTAAGACATTCATCAGTAAATTAAATGGAGCATTCTTAAGCAAAATTGTGTAAGTGGTTTACCAATTTTAGAAAAGTCCTTAATAAACCGGCGATAAAAGCCAACATGACTAAGGAAACTCCTAACTCCCTTAACATTAACGGGAGGAGGTAATTGCTCAATCACTTACACCTTTGATTTATCAACCTGAATACCCTTATCAGATACTAAGTGCCCAAGGACAATTCTCTCGTTAACCATGAAATGACACTTCTCCCAGTTCAGTAATAAATTAACCTCAATACATCGCTGCAAAACTTTCTCAAGGTTAGTCAAACAGTCATCAAAATCATTACCATAGACGCTGAAATCATCTATAAATACCTCCATAATTGATTGTATATACTCAGAAAATATCCCCGTCATGCACCTCTGAAAAGTAGCTGGGGTATTACACAATTCAAATGTCATTCTGCGATAAGCAAAAACACCATGCGGGCAAGTAAAAGTAGACTTTTCTTGATCGTCAGGATGGATTGGGATCTGAAAGAAACTTGAATATCCATCTAAATAACATAAAAATTTATGTGAGGCCAATCTCTCTTCCATCTGATCAATAAAAGGAAGAGGGAAGTGATCTTTCTTTGTGGCGGCATTTAATTTTCTATAATCAATGCACATTCGCCAACCCGTTACTACTCTGGTTGATATTAATTCACTTTTTCATTTTTCACCACTGTAGTCCCTCCTTTCTTTGGGACTACCTGAACCGGACTTGCCCATTTGGAGTTACCAACGGCGTCGATAATACCTCCATCAAGTAGCTTCATCACTTTCGCCATAACCACATCCTCCATTTTCGGATTCAATTTCCGCTGACCTTGTTGGCAAGGCGTATAACCTTCCTCTAACTCAATTCTGTGCATACAAATATCAAGACTGATGCCCTTAAAGTAAGAAGGATACTCAGATTCCTATCATCTTGGGTAGAGAGGTATGAAAAATTTACCTATCTTAAAAGGGACATCCTCTAATACACGTAAAGGACGCTTAACAATTCGGTCAGCCATCTGTAGGCTCATGTTGGTATCATTAACATGCCCCATATTCAGTTTCTCGAAAACCGAATAGGGCATGACACTGACACTGACACCCAAATCACATAAAGTTTTATCTATTACATGAGGGCCTATGGTACATGAAATGGAAAAACTACCCGAAGCCTTTAATTTGGGTGGAGACTTGCTTTGTAGGAGTGCACTATACTCTTCTCTAAAAGCAATAGTCTCCACTTCGTTAAAGCTCCTCTTACGAGTCAGAATATCTTTCATAAATTTAGCGTAGGAGGGTACTTGGGTAATCAGTTTGGTGAAAGGTACAGTTCCCTGAGATTTTTGACGACCTCCAAGAATTTACCGAACTGCTGGTCGACCTTTGTATTCTTTAGACGTCCTGGAAAAGGAAGCTTGATAACAATTAGTGGGTCAGCAGCTTTGCTCTTCCCTTTATCAGAATTTGACGCCTTATCAGTATTAAGAGGTCCCATCAGCAACAGGTAGCGGATTAGTAGCTCCGTCAGTCGCAAAAGTCGATCGACTAACAGAAATGGTCATTCAGCTCAGTTGATCGACTTTTTCCTATTTTCTCGGTATTCACAGGTGCATATTTGGTCGATCGACTAATATTTTCCATCGATAGACTTTTCTCAGCCGTTACAGCAGTTTCGTCAGCGAACGTTTCTTCCGCATCCACATCTAATTCCTCAATTATGACATTTTTAGTGACATGGGCCATCTCTGGTCCATCGTATGTAAGACCACCTCTAAGATGTATCACATTAGCAGTGTCACGGGACTTTTCAGGCTGAGACGGCAACGTACCCGGTTGTCTATTGGAAGTTGACAATTAGGCAATTTGGTTGTGCAACATCTTATTATGTGCCATCAATTGATTAATTAGAGCCTCCTGCTTCTTTGAAGCCATCATTTGTTGTTGTAACAAGGCTTTAATTTCCGCCATATCGTTAGTTGGAGCTTGCTGAGGAGGTTGCATCTGTTGTTGATATTGTTGATGCTGAGTAGTTAACTGCGGACCTCTTTGGTTTTGCCTTTGATAATTGCTTTGTTGAGAAGTGTTATTTTGGGGAATCACATATGGATAACCATGTAGTTGTTGTGGTGCTCGGATAGGATTAAGGACATTCTGGCTTCGGTAAGAGAAATTTGGATGCTCCCTAGTCCTTTCATTATAAAAGTTAGAGTACAGTGTACCTTTCTTAAAAGACTGAAAAGCATGGACATGTTCTATCGTACTCATACATTCAGCTGCATTGTGCCCTGCAATACCACATCGTTCACAAGGTGTGTCATGTTGGACCATGGCATGAACCGTTCGTTGGTTTCCCAAAGATTGGGATGTCTTTAATTCAGCAATTTGAGTAGTCAATGCCTCTAACTAAGCTGCAACGGCTCCATCTGAACTACTCCCTCTTGTACTACCTCAGAAACCTCTCATTCGCAAAAGAATCGGGCAAGGCTCTATGATCACAGCCTATTATTGCATAAAAACCAGACTTGGAAACCATGATAATTAAGGAACAGAGTGGACTAATCTCTTGAAATGAACCTATGCCTCATTAAGGTCTTCAGAGAAGCCTAGTTTAAAACTCGTAATTTGGCTCCTAAGAGCATTTGTCTTCCGTGGTAAAAAATACCTCTTGTAGAATGCAGAAGCGAGTGTATTCCAGTCAGTAATAACATTAGCTTCCATGTCAAAATCACGCAACCACTCTGCAGCACCATCTCGCATAGAAAAAGAGAATATAACTTGTTTTACTTGGTCATGAGTTACCCCGACAGCCAAAGGGATAGAGTGGCAGTATGTAACGAACTTTTCCATATGTTTAGCAGGATCTTCAATAGGTCCACCTCCAAACATATTTCGCTCTATCAGATTAATATAGGACGGACGGATCTCGAAGGGGGCATTATCGGTGGTGGGTAACTTTAATCCCTTAGGTATGGATGCAAGGATGGCTCTGAATGGCTTACTAATATGGCCATGATCGTATTAGGGGCAGTAGTAGATGTGTCTTCATCTAAAGACTGATTTTCTGCATGAAAGCGGTGTAGGCAAAGTCAATTGTACTCAAGTCTTCTGCTTAATGATTTTCCTTCCAAAAATTCCGTCAAGCGCGGAAAGTCTTTTCTGGTTCAGAGTTGAATGGTACGAGCTCACATCTGTGAGACCTAGGCATATACAAAACACTAAAGAGAAAAATGAGAACGGTCTCAAGGAACTAAAGTTCCCTGAGACAAGACAAAACAAAATAAGCAAATAGAAATTTGTTTCCTCCCAAACAACGCCGCCAAAATTTGACAGGCTAAATCGCACACCTATCAAAGATAAACCAACTGGCCTAAACTGGTGCAGTAGAGGAAGTCGGGATCGTATCCAGATGGAGACAAAAGTGGTGTAGTTGCAGTTCTTAGTCCGTCTGAGTCACAAATTTCAGAGGTTGATTGGTTTTGTCTATTAACTAAAATAGCAAGCAAGAGAAATAAAATTAAGGAAAAGGATTTCAAATAAGAGAAAAGTCTAGGATATCGGGTCACCACGGTCAACAACTATCAAGGTAAGGTCAACGGTTGACATAAATACGGTCAGAGGGATAATGAAAATGTCTTTTCGGTCCGTTATTCGCCCTAGAGTACTAATTTATCTTTCGCTTTAATTAGGATGGTTTATTATTTGTACCAGGTCTAACTTCTTCAATCTCTCGATTTAGGTCGAAGTTTCCCGGGTCAAATAATCAATTACGTTGACTTAACCAATTAAATTCTATTAGATGCTACAATTAACAACACATTTTTATATAGATGTCAAACCTAATAATCTAATTATAATCGTCTTAAAACCATGGCTCCCCTAATTAAATCCTAGCATAGGAAAATTAGCTACGCATGTTCAAACTAACAATGACAATAACGAGTATATCAATAACTAGATTAGACATGATGTAAATATGAGAATAACAATTAAACATAAAGTAAAAGAAGAAAAGGGTAGAGTAAAATAAATAAGAGAAAGTAATAATTGAATAACGAAGGTTAATTAAATTACCGAATGAAAAGGGAAGGATTACAAGTTCGTGATCCGAAAATTCCAAAGTAAAGCCTCGTGTATATGAGAGTTTTTTTTTTTTTTTGCAATATAAAAGATAACCTAATAAAGTTCTGAGTTCCACTTAAATAATAATAAGGGAAAATTATTAAACAAGCAACTTATGGGCCGAAAAAAAACTAAACACATCTCGGAGAATTCACGAGATTGTCGATCGACCACGATATCAGTCGATCAACCGATACCAGACTCAGCAATAGTCGATCGACTAAACAGGGTGGTCGATCGACTTTTCTTCACAGTATAGCTTCTCTTTGACGAACTTCCTAGCGTACTCACGCACCTCGAGGCGGTAGCTTCCGAGCTTCAATTCTTCCAACATCCAAAATGCAACATTGGGGACAGGTTTTGGCTTGTTTACACTCGTTTGGGTCTAAACCTGCATAAAATGCAAAGTAACCCAAAGTAAACTATTCTTCGGAGGATAGTAGCTATTTGCTATGTAATAAGCATAGAAATGTGTGCTAAATGGCAAATAAAAGTGCATAAATAAAGTACGCATCAGTTAAAGAAATTGTTAATCGAAGCGGTAGTTCTGATGGAGTTTCTAATCATGCGAGTCTCTTATTGAGGTTATCCATATATTTACTTGTATTATATGTATGATTTTAGTATAAATTTGCTTCTCTTGGCGATAAATTTACTTGTATTTTAGTTCTAAACATGCTTTGAATCCTAGCTATGAAATTGTGTCCTTAGTAGATTCAAGCATTTTGATTATTGTGAGAGTTGATGTCTATTTGTGCAATTCGCAATATGTGTAGTTCTAAACATGCTTTGAGTTCTTAAAGACGCATATCCTATACTACTAACCATGTTCGAGTAACGCAGACGCCTATACTCTTCTTACACTTTTTTCCTTGGATCTCCTACTATTATGGTGTTCTACAACTACTCCCACCCACCTCCTTCCTATTGTCTCTACTTTTTCTTTGCTTTCCATTTCCCCTCTCCACTTAAACACTCCTAACAAAACTTAACAAGACTCCATTTTTATGTTATCCAGAAGTTGATACAAATTTTATGATACTATTTGAAGGGCATTCAAGTTTTACAAATTTTGAGGAACTAATTGAGAAAAATTTGGGGTATTGCAGTGGAAGCATGGGTAAATGAAATGAGAGGTGATTGGAAACTAAAATCAGTGCACGACTGCACGTTATACCCACAAGGGTAAGAGATCGCTTATGGCTTCCTTAATTCATTTTAGATGTTTGAGTAGGGAGTGATTATTTTTCTGGCTGAAAAGGTTTCAGAAATTGACATGTAACAACTTAGCTTGCTTTCAAGGATTTTTGAATATGGAGATGTCATTGGATACTACAAGTGATATGCTATTGGCTATCTCTTCAGGTAATTAAATTTCAATTGAGTTTAGCTTCCTGAAGAAAAAAAGGGTCTCATGAAAGCTGAACATTGCAGTTTTGAAAAAACTGATTCCTACTGTGACTTTAAATTTTATCGTGCTTTCTTTTTAAATTTGCCTTTTTTGGAGTATTTTTTTGCCCTGTTACATAATTACATTGTTTAACTAGTTAATGCTTTAAATTAAAATTTTGCTCGCTGAGTTGTTTAAAGAGAAGTTTAATGAAACTAAGATGAAATAATAGCAAGTCAAGTTAGCAAAAAAATAGCAATGCTGTAACTTTTTGGGGGATAATAAGACTCCAAACATTTGTATCTCGCATTAACTCGCTCAAATCTTATGATTTTATGCATGATTATATGTTGTAGAACTTCAGATATAATTAAAACAAGAAGACTGCTTAAGAAAGCCACTATCTTCTGAAATATGGTCTGTCCCCACTTAATTTGCCATATCCTCCATACCAGGCTTTATTTTTTGGTGGTACAAATTAGAGATTAAACTTGACTCTACCATGTCAGTGTATATGTCATTGTTTTGCTTGAGTATGTGTTTAGTTGAATAGCACGACCATTTTCTAATGTTTATTGTTCAATATATCGAGGTTTGGTTATCTTTGTTAGAAATGTGCTAATTTGGGTGAGGGAGATGCAGCAGGGGAGATTGGTCGTTGGAAGTGCGCCTATAATGGATGTTTTAGATTTTTCCGGTAGTTGTTTGCTCATTTTCTTCAATTTACCATAATTTAGTTTCATTAGTCATACCAATTTATTGTCATTTTTGGTGTTATTTATGGTCTGAAGATTGATACTTTGTGTTATATATGCATTTTGTGTTTTTGGGTGTTTGTAACTACTAGCCTATAAATTTCACATAACACATTCTGAACTTTGCTGTTACAGGAATCGAGATTTTAACCTTGTGTTACCCATTATCCACATCGCTTACTAACTCCTTATATTACATATATGTTTTCGTTTTTATGGAGTGACGTTTGTGTGTTCTGTAATTGCTTGAATTGAAAAGTGATACTCCCTCCGTACCAATCCAAAGGTAATACTTCCTTGAATATCTGTACCAATCCAAAGGTAACATACCATAAATGAACTGAAAAATGACAAAAATACCCTCATTTCATCCTTACATTTACATAAAAACCAAGTTGTGGCCCACACACCAACCCAATATTAAACCCACTTAACTCATTAATTACTTACACCAACCCAACATTTAACCCAATTAAACCCAATAAGTAAACTTACCCACCCATTAACCTTTCCCTCCAAAAACCCTAATCAACCCAACCAACTTCCATATTCTCGAAACATCTCCCTCTCTCTTCTCTCTGTCTAAATCCTATGCCATTCTCCACAAACCCTAATCATCTGTCATTGTCTTTCTCCTCCTTTCTACTCCTCTATGGATCTAACTTCATCCCTTCTTCATATTGCATCTCCTTTTCATCAATTCTGAATCTCATTAATCTACGATATGTCATCTAAAAAGCCCCAAATTTATTCCATCGGGATCAATAGTAAAGCTCCATCTTACTATGATTCTCTGGAGCATTTGTTATTCATACCTGGTGTTGGGCATGTTGCCTCTGATTCTTATTCCGGTTATGGATCGCTTTTAAATTCTAAAGTTGACGATGATACTGAGGTTACATCGACTTTATATGGTGAATCAAATACAATCGTTCTTTATTCTATCACTGAGGATGTCTCTGATTATTGTGAGAAAATTGGTACAAGTGTTGATGTTGATGCATGCTTTGATGAGGGGAGGGTTTTCCTGAAAACGGATAGATCTGTTGATACGCCAACAAGTTATAAGAAGTTCAACAAATTTTATGAGAATTTCTGTGAAAAGAAGAGGAAAAGAGAGGAGGAACATGTGAGGAAAATAGAGAAGGAAAAGAAAGGTAAATGTAAAACATCCATTTAATTGTGTGTTTCTGTTTTACTCCTTATTTATTGTTTTTAGTAGAAAAATTAGAGTATTTTTATCCTGCGTAAGTATTGATACAATCCCCCTTTTGTTTTAAGGTATTCCTGTCACTGAGGAAGTTGTTGATTCTGTTGATTTGTCACCAAAGACAAAGAAGTTCAACAATTTTTATGCTAGGCGCTTAGAAAAGATGAAATGTGGTAAAAAAAAAAGGAGGTTAATTTCTCAATCTGATTTAGTTGATTGTTTGTGTTTTGTGTTATGTAGTTGATCAACTGTGAACTCACGCCTGTTGTGTTGCCTGTTGAAATCTTACTTAAAACCAAAAGTCTTAAAATTCTGATGTGAAATCATGCTTGTTGAATTCTTACTTAAATCCGCAAGTCTGAGGAAGTTGTTCATTTTGTTGCCCATGTTTCAATTTAATTCAACTACTGTTCTGTTCATGGCATCTTCTGTGTTGAATTCATCTTTGAAATCATGCCTGTTGAATTCTTACTTAAATCATGCCTGTTTTAGTGTTGCATTATGTTTAATTCAACTACTATTGTGTTCATGGCGTCTTTTGTGTTAAATTCACCTTTGAAATCATGCCTGTTAAATTCTTACTTAAATCATGCCTGTTTTAATGTTGCATTGTGTTTAATTCAACTACTGCTGTGTTTATGGCGTCTTTTGTGTTCACTCTGTTTTGCACACAAATTCAGTAGTCTCAATGTTATTTTGTTCTCTCTGTTGTTGGTCCCTGTGGTGTCACCCAATGATGAACACTTTGAGGGTATTTGCTGCTGTTAAATGATGTGTTACCCCCATAAAATGACCAGTTCATGCCACCCCAATCTTAGATTGGTTAAAGTGTCATGAATTGGAAGCTTTTGTAAGCTTAATGATGAGAGGGTCTTAGTCCCTAAGAGCTTATTTTGTGACCCAATAAAACTTTCTGTGAGGGTCTAAGTTCATTCAACTAGTGTCTTAACCCTATGTATAAATGTTAACTTTATGCCACCCCAATATTAGATTGGTTTAGGAGGCGTTAAGTGAACAAATTTAAGCTCAATGATGAGAGGGTCTTAGTGCGTGAGAGCTTAAGTTGTTGCTGTCAACAATGATGTGGTATTGTCTGTATGATGAGAGGAATGACTATATTCAACCACCAAGTTGCCCTAAAATGAAAATTAATTGAACTTAAGTGAAAGTCTTAACATTTATTGAATTTCATTACACATTACATATGATTTCACTAACCTAAAATTAAACCCACTAATCATTGAGTAAGATGTTTAGGTAGTTAACATACAGAACAAAATCTAACAATTGTTCTGATAATGTTTCCTACCTAAACATCAAACCAAAACAGATCTCCTACATCATCCACTTCTGTTGTTTCACTCATCTGAAGCAATTCCTCTTCCCCCTGAACATTTTCCTGTACTGTAAATAATTGAGCTCCTCCCTCTCCTAGTTCATTCAGAGCACTGCCATGCTCATTTGTATCCAAATATTCTAAACATTCCCTTACTAAGTTTGCACCAACTGTGATATTTGTAGGGAGTATTCCTTGTCTCAATAGTGACTCCTTGCTCATGTGAGGAATCTTGAAGTCATTGTGTCTCCTACATTTCATGATTTCCACCATGAATGATCGTAGAGTAAGATAATTGAAGTTCAACTTCATTGATTCAGGATCTATAAAAGCTATCATAACATTATTCACTAATTCATCAACTGTAGAGGCAACTTCATCATTCTGAAGTGTTTGTAAAGACCTAAACAATCCTAAATCATTTATGTTCAAATCAGGGCTATTAGGTGGTTGAAAAACTAAGTGAATATCAAAACCATCTGAGGTGGTAGCAGCCCTAAAATCTGGGTCAAGGTTAGATATATGTGGTCTTGTATTATCTTTTTGAATGAATATGGTCTTACTTGCATTAGCAGGCCACTTTGCCTTGATTGCTGGAAGTATTTTCTGAATGATGCAATCTTTTGTAACTTGTCTAGTAATGGATTCAACTACCTTTGTCACTATTGAGCCTGCGTCCCTTTGTTTTGATTTACTTGCTGCTGGTACATGTTCAATAAAAGGCCATACTCATATCTTCCCATCAAAAAGAAGGTCACCATTTTCTCCATAAATTAGCCTACCACAGCACACATGAACATGACTTTGGTTATGTACCTCTTCGATTGGCATGAACGATATGGTTCCTCTTCACTTGGAACAATGTAGTAAGTATCTGTCGTTGTTGTCAGGTAAAACCACTTCTCGTCAATGTGAATTTGACATGACATATCTTTTAACTTGATGAGATTTTGACCAATGTCTACATAAATTGAGGCAAGTGAAAACAAAAGCCTTTGCATTTTGTTTGAATCTGTCAAGGCTGGATGGATTGGGTTGCTATGTGTTTTTAATTCACCTTTTTCGACCCAACGTTGGACCGTATCATGTCCAACTTTCAGTTTTTTTGTTATTTTATGAATTGATAAACGGTTCTTGAATGGCAAGCTCTTTATCATCTCAATATTAATAGGCACTTTTGGTTTATTTGTGTTGCCCAACCGATGTGATGGTAAGTGGATTGCTTTCTCTGCTAAGATCTTCTCTTTCGCTCTACTCCACCATAGCCAAATCGTCTTCCGAGTGACTCCGTATTTTGCTGCCGCTTCAGAAATGTTTCCCCTAAAAGGGATACCTTTGACTGAATTAGCCAACAAAAAATGAGCTATTTCATTATTTTCATCAACTGTTATGTTGGTTTTTCCCATTACTAATGTGTTTTGTTCTACTAACTGTTTTGTTGGTTTTTTTTCAAGTTAAGTAAAAAAGGATGATGGTTTTTGGTGGTGAAAAGGATGATGAAGATAAGAAGTAAAAATAGAGATATTGGTTATTGTGTAGTTTTCCACTAATGTATAGGTGTAATATTTGATTAAAGGTGTAATATGTGATTTAATAGGTGATGTAATAGTGTGGTGTAGTATGTTTAGAAAGGAAAGGCGCCAAAATCAAATTTTTGGCCAAAAATTTCCCACGCACTTGGCTGCTCATTCAGTGTTTATGCAAGTGGCTACTTTGTTTATGGGATTGATTAATTTTATACTTAATGTTAATTGTCCTTGTGTATATTTTTGCATTTTAAGCTTGCTTTTCTCTTTTTTTTTTTTTTTTTGATGACGAGGAGGTTGGATCCTCCCCGGATACAGGACCCCACCCTGCTAGGCGCCTGTACCATGTGAGTTCTTTCCCGCGGGGATTATTCCCTCTCCGGGCGTCAGGTCCCCAGGAAAGTGTTCATCTAGGGAATCGAACCCAGGACCTCGCAATTCCTCCTTAGGAGGCTTTTCTCTTTTGCCCTCATCTTTTCTCTCCTTTCTTGGTTTCCCCCATTTCCCCTATGTTACTTTTGAATTGGTATGGAGGGAGTATTTGTTTGGTTAAATGCATGTATCAATAACTTGTGCTCACCAAATAACTTTCAATCTCATTTCCTATTTTAGATTTTTATTTGTCATAAGACTTGACCGAGAATGATTTCGCTATATTCGCTTTTTATTTAGGGAAAAATTGGTTGTCGTATGGCTTTGTTTCATTCTTAGTATCTAATGTAGTGTTCATAAACATGAAAAGAAGAATCACTGTTTGTTTTCCGATGTTATATATTTTGCTTTAAATTCTTCTGAACTTCCTCATAGCAATAGCCAGTTTGCTTATATTTTTTTGTCAAATTTTTCTAAGTTAGCAGATTCATATAAGATGGTTGATTCCCAAAAACCGAATGCAACTTTGCAATGCCTTAAAGTTGACATACTATTTTGCTGGTGCTGCTTTGTTGTGAACTTGTGGTGGTGAGACATTACAACATACAATGGACAATGACAACAACAACCCAACAAAGACTAAATGAAATGCAATAAATTAGCATAAATATTTATATCGAGGAGCCATACATGCGATGATCTAAAACAACTAAAAATACAAATAAAGAAAAATAAGATTGTTAATATAATAAGCAAGAAAAGTGTAAATAAGTGTAAAAAAAGAAGAAAGTAAAAATAAAAGTCCGAAGAAAAATCGAGAGAAAGGTGATAGTATACTATTTGGTCCACAAAAACCCACCAGATAGAGAGCTTGAGTGTCATGAACCTGTGGAATATTTAAAATGAACTGGTGTTGGTATAGTGTGATTTTTCTCGTAGGTGTTGTATTTGCGTTTTTAATCCAAAAGAAATCCACTGTGTCTGTAGGTTTTTTCTATTACTCTTTTTAGTAATTGGCTTCGTTGAACTGTTTGGTTGGTTATTGTTTTACAGTCATCTATCCTCGAATTATAATTACTTAGATGTTGTCTAATAACCTTGACTGTTCCTTGTTTGATTATATTTCATTTGTGCGATTGTTATGTTATTTTAATTTTTATGCTACGTTCTCGTCGTCTCCTCCGCACCTCTGCTCCACTTAATTTCTATAATAGTGTCGTCTACTTCTCAATAATTTTAGAACCAATTCTTACAGGTTTGTTTGCTTAATTGTTGTCTATATAATATCGAAACCTGCAATAACTTTCCACTGATTATAATTTTGTTTTCCGGTTTTTGCATAAGTAGCTTTCCGGACAAAGGGTTTCCATCCAAACATTAATGCAATGACAGCATTTGCCTTGATATTTTGAAGGAGCAATGGAGCTCTGCTTACCATTCTCAAAGGTTGTTATGTCTCCTCTTGATATAGTTTTCCGTGTTTTAAGATTTCTGTTTTAACCAATTCAAAGTTGTATATGTGCTTTATTGCTGTCAGTATTTTGGCGAAGAAGCTATCGCCTTCTTAAGTATTAGCAGCTTGTTATGCTTTCTTGATCTATAAAGCTTTTTTATTTTATTTTTCCAGCTCGGACCTAGTGTTGCAAACCAATGTTTGGTTTCACATTCTGCTCACTAATTACATTTAGTTCAACAAGTCTGTTAAAAATTTAATACATAATCTATTTGGTTTCACATTCCGCTCACTATTGTATAACGATATCCGTTTCATCCTTCTCGATGAAATAGACTTAAGCAATTAGCTGCGTATGTTAGGTATATTTCATTAATCTGGTACATCTTCAAATTGTCGCATAAATTGGATTTTGAATATCGTGTTTTGCTTAAATTATTTTTGGGTTTAACCTACTGAGATTTCATCTTGAGTTATATTCAATCACAGCCTAACCACATCCTCAAATTTACAATATCCTATATCATTTCAGCTGACCTAAAACAGAATTTTAGGTTTAGGGTCTAGCTTATTGTGCAGAGTCAAAGTTCCAATTTGTATCCAAGACGAATTCGATCTCAGTCAAGATGTAAATGCCACAACCTTTATTTTCGAACTTTAGGAAACGCCCCGGGAGTTGCTGAAGATCAAGCTCCTTGTCTAGGACGCCAAACTAAAGTTCCCTAAGACAAGACAAACTAAAATAAGAAAATAGAAAATTGTTGCTTCCTCGTCAATGGCGCCAAAATTTGATTGGCTAAATCGTACACCTATCAAAGATAAACCAACTGGCCTAAACTAGTGCAGTAGAGGAAGTCGGGATCGTATCCACAGGGAGTCAAAAAATGGTCTAATTGCGGTTTTTAGTTCGTCTGAGTTACAAATTTCGATGGTTGATTGGTTTTGTCTATTCACTAAAGTAGCAAGCAAAGGAAATTAAATTAAGGAAAAGGATTTCAAATAAGAGAAAAGGATAGGATATCGGGTCAAATCTCCGAGATGATGATGAGCTTGCCACAATTTGCTAATACTTTGCCACAGTTTATCAGTATTTTGTCACAAATATTGTTATGTTTATTAGTATTATGTCACAATTACTGTTATTATTGTCGCCGTTTATTTATTTATTTATATCATTATAAGTATTACATGAAAATGTAGGCCTATAAATTACCAGCTTCGGCCTTGCAATTTGCAAAGAGCTAGTAGAGTCTGTTTTGTAATTTTTTTTAACAATTTACATAAATTGATCACTAAAGTTTGATTTCTAACATTAACCAAATTATGTGAATGGGAATCGGGGTGGATTAGTTGGTTGATCACTTCCCCACATTGTAATAGTTACTGTACAAAACATGAAACTAGCACAAAATGGCTAATCTGTATTTGAATTGATCGGAGTCTTTTAATCCAAATCTAAGACATTGGTATTTTACTTTACCAATACCAGTGTTAATCAAATCATATCCTCGACCCACCGGCTAAACCCTAGACCATAATATCCTAAATCAATTACTCGCTTCCATAAACGATCCTCGATTCACAGTTAAACCTTAAATTTTTAAATCAATTCCCGAAATAAACAAGCCTTTGTCATCTTAAATTCTTCCGCTCTTTAAAAGAAATCGTCCGCAAGGTATATGTATTCTTGTTCATTGTCGTAAGTTTGATTTTGTTTTTAATTTTGTCTTTTAAATAGTAGTCTTTTACCACCTCTAGCATGGCTGCCTAGTACCCGGTTTCGTCAAATTGTGGTTAGATAGGGATTTTACCGGATTCAAAATCAGTCCAATAATTACAAACCAACTAGACCTTCATCCCGCTAGGTGCACCCATCATTCATTTGTTTCAAATGTCGAATCTGAACATAAAATACTTTGGGATAAAAAGAAGGATCGTGCAAAACAAGCCTTACAGATCGACATCTCCTCATCTCTTCTTAACTTCTCTCGGTCTTCGGTTTGAGCATTGTGAGACAGAAACTCGCCATTTTAGCTTTCATGCCTTTTTTTTACGCGATTTTGTCAAAAGATCCGTTTTCGAGCGCCCTGAATGAATAAGAAATGGACAGCACGCGCTGTAACACCCCTTCTTACCCAACCAAGGTAATGGGATGATGTTACCATCTCAGTTTCCCGAGGCGGTGAATCGGAGTTTCGATTAAGAAACATTTAATATAAAAGACGGGTTTAGTGAATTACATAGCCATAAATTAATAAATAAAAGAATACAACTCGTGACTACTATACTCTTCTAACAAGCTATGCTCGAATCGAATGTCACCAAGGCTCGTGGCTCGTCCCGTCTTCCACGTGATACCTAATACAACCTGTAAATGACTGCTCCCCATATGATCGGAAATATCATATGGATCGACATAGGCCACCCCGGAAATAGGTGACAATTTTAGACACAATCACACACAGTCGGTTTCAATAAACAAACATAGGACGGGACACAATATGCAAATATGCAACATGCCAATGAAATGCATAATCCATGACCATAAAACACCAAACAGGTACCAAGACACGCCAGTCGTACCTACAACCACATCGGTGTCAAGGACATGCCCACGACACCATGCCTCACAAATAGATACTTGAAACACATCCGCGGTACCGTCGTGCCTCAACCACACGAGTCCCTCCGTACTCAAATCATTAATGTGCCCATCCCTCTTGGAGTGGGAAACTCCAAAAGGTGACCGAAATGTAAGACGGTCTCCCAACCGTCTTCCGTCACCTCAACAACAAGCAACCAAACATAATCCGCTACGTCCTCCAATATACATGAAAACACAATGAATGCAAGCTATAGCACAATATGCCAATTACCGACTCATCATAATGTACGATTCCAAATACGACATTTTTGTAATAGAGATGGGAACCCAATCTGTCAAGCTAAGTTAATTTAACTAAGCTCATCTTTAGCTCAGAGATTTAACCCGATATCCTAGTCTTTTATCTTATTTGAAATCCTTTTCCTTAATTTAATTTCTTTTACTTGCTACTTTATGTAATAGACAAAACCAATCAACCCCCGAAATTTGTGACTCAGACGGATTAAGAACTGCAATTAGACCCCTTTTGTCTCCCTGTAGATACGATCTAGACTTCTTCTACTTCACTAGTTTAGGCCAGTTGGTTTATTTTTGATAGGTGTACGATTTAGCCTGTTAAATTTTGGCGTTGTTGCCAGGGAGGCAACAATTTTCTATATGCTTATTTTAGTTTGTCTTGTCTAAGGGAACTTTAGTTCCTTAAGACCATTCTCATTCCTTTATTTAGTGTTTTTTAATGCCCAGGTCTCATAGGTCCGAGCTTGTACCATTCGAATCTGAACCAGAAAAGACTTTCCGCGTTAGACGAAATTTTTGGAAGGAAATTCGTCAAGCAAAAGACTTGAGTACGCTTGACTCCACCTACGTCGCTTTTGATAAGGTTATTTTCAGTCGTTTGCCTTGGTCAAAATAAATCCTATATTACTACTAACAAGATAGCTAACGGTAAGTCAGGGTCGAATCCACAGGGAGGCGGTGATTATCTAGTTTGTTGATGTTTAGAATGTCTTAAAGTAACCAGATTTGGGGTTTTGATTGGTTTGAGTTCTAACAACTAATAGCAAATTAAATAAAGATGATAAACAATAATATTAAAGAGTCTAGGGATTCAGTTTCACTAGGTAGTCATCAAAGGGTAAGATTTAATTCATTGATTGAGTAATTTATATTGTTGAAAGTCATAAGATCGGTTGATTCTAATATGTATTTTTAGATCTAACTTAACATGCAATTGCTATCATTAAGTCGGTCAAATTCAATTATCGTGGCCTATAGTAGTCTTAACCCTGTCGGTGATAATCCTAGTTTATGCGATACTAATTAATCAATTCTGATCAGTAATCAACTAATTAGAAGTAGAACAATAATTGAACAACAATAGAAAGCAATTTAACAATAAATTCATAATAATCCATTTTCTAACAACCTAGATCCCCTTTCACCCTAGATGAAAATTTTAGCTACTCATAATACAATAATAGTAATGGAAAACATGATGAACAATAATAAAGATGAACAAGTAATTGAAATAATAATTGAAAAAAGATTGGAACAATACCGTAATTCAAGGCAATAGGCCCGAACAATAATTAAACTAAACTAAGTATTTGAGAGAGTTTCTAAGGTAGCTATACTAAACCTATCGAAAATAAAGCATCCTTAACCAAAGGTACGAGTTTTGGTATTTATAACAAAACATAACCGACTTAAGGAAAATTGCGGAAAATATGGAAACTGAAAGGTTCCTCGATCGAGCCTAAGTGCACTAGATTGAGTCACCACTTCCTCGATCGAGCCTAGTCTTACTCGATCGAGGCACCAAAGTTTAGGAACCCCCAACTCTCGACATTGCAAATTTCAGTTGATTAGGTTGGTTCCTCGATCGAGCCTCACTGCACTCGATCGAGGAACGAAGTTCCTACTTCGCGCACTGAACTTTAAATGGCCGGCATTTGGAATCTCTTGAAAATCAGTTGTAGAACTCGAGATATGGCTCTTCAAAGTAGGCACTAGTAATAAGAAGCTCTTTTCTTCGTGTTTTATTCTTAACTTCTCATCCTTCATTCTTATGGATTCTCGTGCCATGCTTCGTGTATTCCTTCATGCACACTCCGTGATGCCCATTTCATTCCTTTGCTCCTCAAATGCATCATTTCTGCATTAAACATAAAAAAGCAGAAGTACCGACATTCTAACATAAAAGGCATGTAATTAACATAATTTAGCACGAAATCATATCAAAAGCAATTGAGAGGAGGCATAAATATGTATATAATTATGACTCATCAAACTCCCCCAACCCATCTGTTTACTTGTCCTCAAGCAAAGCAACACACAATACAAAAAGTAATCATACAAATAGCAAATAAACAACTCAGAGCTAATGTTTAATGCATATACAAATCCCAAGCTATCCATATCTGTAACAAAGTAATGACCAAAGTGTACCAATAAAAAAAATTCAAAGGTACGGGAAATATAAAACGTAGCTCAAGTCTCAAGTCACCATACTATTGCCAAATGCCAAATACCTTTCGATCTTGCAAGACAAATTAGTCGGATTCTCGCGGATTCACTCATGCACTCATAAGTATGTAAGGGTGAGTTATATGTAAAGATATAAAGAAGTAGAAACACTCACTCGATTTATGAAACATGCATGCAATCTAATGTGATAAAGATTTCCCCAACAAATATGCAATCACCATATGTAGACAAAAGTACATGTATCAAGGACAATAAGGGTGGCAAATGGGTTAAAGGGATAGAAATGGTTTGTGCCTAAGCACGTTATGTATATGTGGAGCTAAGACGGTAGTCGCAGCACTAAACCAAAACCAATTCTATGATAAATAAATGAATACAACCCATCTAGAGAAATTATCTCAACTTCACAACACATGAGAGCTAACAAACTACTCTGCAATTATGCATTAGACTCTAACAACCATCTTTTTTATCCTTGACAAAACCAAATGAAGCAATCTCTTTTCTTTTCTTTTCTTTTTTTTCGATTTTTTCTTTCTTTTTCTCTTTCTTTTGCTTCATATCTTTCTTTTTCCAACACAAGGATACAACACAATTGCTATATAATGATCTTGATATACCCACGTGACAACAATAAGTCCCAACCCAACCATAATAGCAAAATAAACATGTTAAATAAGCAACTGCGACTGTCCCGAAAAGGTAGGCAAATTCTTGGATTGTAGCTCATAGGATGTAATTTAAGATTGGCTACAAGGGTTCAAACAGGCTAAACAAAAGGTAATGTAAGGCTTATTTGAACGGTAAGAACCGCCTATCCACGTGTACTTAGTCAAATAAAAGCAAAAAAAAGGTATCAAGAAACCAATGTCACACTTATGCAGTTTGATATTACATATTCCACAAGGAGAAACCACACTCAAGCCTAATTGACAAATGAGACCAGTTTATTGATGTTCCTGGCCTAGGAAGCTCTATAGACCTTAGAATTTAAGTAGTTTACCAATATATTTGTGTCAAATCTAATCAATATAAGGCATGTCAATACGGTTAAGACTTGAATTATGATCTTTGTTTCCATGGCTAACGAGTCAATACAATGTACATGAACAACTTAATGGGATTCAAATGCAAAAACAATGCAATTTAACATCATTGTTATTTAAATTCACCAAGACTCGACCTAAAACAAAGTAAAAACATGTTTTTGTGTTTTATAAATTTTTAAATATTTATGGATTTTTTTATTTAAATGCACACAACAATAAGTAAAACACACAACATAAATAAACTCCTCCCCCAAACCTAAATGTCACAGTGTCCTCATTGTGACGCCTACAATATAGCAATCATAGACAAATCCAGCAACCCAGAGGACACAACTAACAAAAGGAATGGAAAAGAAATAGATAATATAACAAAAGAAGGTACAAGGGAAGAGAATACAGGGTAAGAGCTGAGGAAGTCCCCCAAACCAGCTGCAAAAATAGGAGAAAAATATTAACCGCGCAATTCCTATCATCGTCTGGCCACGAATTAAACCCAAAACCTTGGTGACTCGATCGAGCCCCATACCACTTGATCGAGCATGGAGGTTCCTCGATCGAGCCTATGGTGTACTCGATCGAGGCACCTGTTGCCGTCCTCTTCCTTTCTTTATATATCGATTACCCGCAATTGGGCACAATCAAAACAGCTCAAAGCTCTTAATAGTTGATTATAAATCTGCGCATGTGCTACACAAAAGCATAAGTAGCACCAAGATATAACAGGAGCATATAAAATCAATGTTAAAGATCGTCTCAGCATATCAAATTTTTGATGGCAATTATAGCAAAACCGCATCAAATTGTTAGTCCAACCAAGAGAATATGGAGTATCAAAACACAAAGTAAAAGTCATACGAGGTAATTTATCACTCACCACACCAGTAATCCTTATGAAGTTATCGTCAACAATTACCTCTTGGTCAGTAGGTCTACCACTCCTAATGACAGAATCATTGGCAAAAGAATATATTACCTCTACCGTGCTAGGAGTATTCACTGACCCGTATACCTCCGCGTTCCCCTTGTTGATAGTCTCTATCCCATATATTTCAGCCTCTAAAGCATCCGACTCGGCTTTCCAAATGGGAGATTCACCTGCACATGTCTCAAAACATATCAAAGCATCTGAAGGGTCCTTAGTAGGGGTCCCTTGTGCAGAGTAATCATCAATATCATCTTCAACATCAGAAACATCAAAATATGCATTCTGCACAGGTGTAATAAAATGAACCTCACTAGACTCAAAATTAAATTCAAATGCAACAACTGAAGGGGGGGTATCAAAAGAACGAGTCAGCAAATCATCACACGAGTCCCATTTAAACTCAAGATCTTCGAATCGCGCATCATCACTCTCCTTATCCCAAGACTCATCACAAAAGGGGTAATCTAAGGAGTCTGTCAAGTCTTCCTCATGTGACTCATTGTCTGTAAAACTGTCATACAGGGGCTCTAGATTGTCGTCAAAGAATGGGTTATCAACTGAGCATATGGTCTCATCCTCTATGTTTCCCTCAATATCCTTTTTATTCTTTAAAATGGTTTCTATGGTCTCACCCACACCCTCATCCATGTATGGCTGAAATGAAAAAGTGGGTTTAATGCATTCAATAACAAGTCATTCAAAGAAAGAAAGGACATCTTCAATATTCTCACCACCAAAACCTCTCATACCTATGGAGTCAATATAGGCTTGGGTTTGTCTGTTCATACCTTTTATAATGGTAAGGCACATAGTAAGCTGTGGAATTTTAGCCTCGTAATTATGGGAACGAATCCAATCATTCCATCTATGCATGTAATCATGGAAGTTCTCATCTTCACCCTGTAGAAACTCGATGGAAAACATTAGAACGGTCTCAAGGAACTGATGTTCCCTAAGACAAAAGACAAACTAAACAAAAAAAAACAGAAAAATTATTGCCTCCCCGGCAACGGCGCCAAATTTGATAAGGTTATTTTCAGACGTTTGCCTTAGTCAAAATAAATCCTATATTACTACTAACAAGATAGCTAGTGATAAGTCAGGTTCGAATCCATAGGGAGGCGGTGATTATCTAGTTTGTTGATGTTAAGAATATCTTAAAGTAACCAGTTTTGGAGTTTTGATTTTTTTGAGTTCTAACAACTAATAGCAAATTAAATAAAGATGATAAACAATAATATTAAAGAGTCAAGGGATTCGGGTTCACTAGATATTCATCAAAGGGTAATATTTAATTCATTGATTGAGTAATTTATATTGTTGACAGTCATAAGATCGGTTGATTCTAATATGTCTTTTTAGATCTAACTTAACATGCAATTGCTATCATTAAGTCGGTCTAATTCAATTATCATGGCCTATACTAGTCTTAACCATGTCGGTGATAATCCTAGTTTATGCAATACTAATTAATCAATTCTGATCAGTAATCAACTAATTAGAAGTAGAACAATAGATGAACAACAATAGAAAGCAATTTAACAATCAATTCATAATAATCCCTTTTCTAACAACCTAGATCCCCTTTCACCCTAGATGATAAGTTTAGCTACTCATATTAAAGATAAGAACAACAATAATAGTAATAGAAAATATGATGAACAATAAAAAAGATGAACAAGTAAGTGAAATAATAATTGAAGAAAGATTAGAACAATACCGTAATTAAAGGCAATAGATCCGAACAACAATTAAACTAAACTAAGTATTTGAGAGAGTTTCTAAGGTAGCTATACTAAACCTACCAAAAATAAAGCATCCTTAAATTGAGGTACGAGTTTTGGTATTTATAGCAAAACATAACCGACTTAAGGAAAATTGCGGAAAATATGGAAACTGAAAGGTTCCTCGATCGAGACTAAGTGCACTCGATCGAGTCATCACTTCCTCGATCGAGCCTAGTCTTGATCGAGGCACCAAATTTTTGGAACCCCAACTCTCGACATTGCAATTTTTTGTTGATTAGGTTGGTTCCTCGATCGAGCCTCATTGCACTCGGTCGAGAAACCAAGTTCCTACTTCGCGCACTGAACTTCAAACAGCCGCCATTTCTTCATTACTTGTAAGAAATAAACAATTTTTGCGGATTTAAAAAGATAAGATGATAAGCTTTCACCTCCAGTTGGAATCTCTTGAAAATGAGTTGCAGAACTCGAGATATGGCTCTTCAAAGTAGGCACTAGTAATAAGAAGCTCTTTTCTTCGTGTTTTCTTCTTAACTTCTCTTCCTTCATTCTTATGGATTCTCGTGTCATGCTTCGTGTATTCCTTCATGCATACTCCGTGATGCCCATTTTATTCCTTTGCTCCTCAAATGCATAATTCCTGTATTAAACATCAAAAAGCGGAAGTACCGACATTCTAACATAAAAGGCATGTAAATAATATAATTTAGCACGAAATCATATCAAAAGCAATTGAGGGGAGGCATAAATATGTATATAATTATGACTCATCAGCTTTTATTGCAGAAAATCAGTCTTTATAGAAAGACACATCTATTTCATCCCCTACTACGATCATGGCCACATTACCAAGCCATTCAGAACCCACCCTTGCATCCATTCTTAAGGGATTCAAGTTTCCAACCACCGATGATGGCCCCTTTGAGATCCGTTCGTCCTATATTAAAATGGTAGAGCGAAACATGTTTGGAGGAGGAGCTACTGAAGATCCTGTCAAACATATAGAGAAGTTCGTTACATACTGTTGCTTCATCCCTTTGATTGCCGGGGTAACGCAGGACCAAGTAAAACAAGTTCTATTCCCTTTTTCTATGCGAGATGGTGTTGCGAAGTGGTTGCGTGATTTGGACATGGAAGCTAATTTTATTACTGACTGGAATACACTCGCTCTTTCATTCTACAAGAGGTATTTTCCACCACATAAGACAAATGCTCTTAGAAGCCAAATTACGAGTTTTAAAAACGGCCCCACAAAAGACCTTAATGAGGCATGGGTTTGCTTCAAGAGACTAGTCTGCTCGTTCCTCATCATGGTTTCCAGATCTGGTTGTTATGCAATCAGTTTTATAATGAGTTATACGATGATCATAGAGTCTTGCTAGATTCTTCTGCGAATGGGAGGTTTCAAAACAACACTACTGATGCCAATGCTTGGAAATTCATCGATGAGATAGTTACTCACACTGCTGAGTATGGTAACCCATAAGTAAGACAAGAGGGGGTAGTTCAGATGCAGCCGTTTTAGCTCAGTTAGAGGCATTCACTGCTCAATTTACCGAATTAAAGATATCCCAATCTTTAGGAAACCAGCAGACGGTTCATGCCATAGTCCAATAGGAAATACTTTGTTAACGATGTTGTATTGCGGGGCATAGTGCAGCTGAATGTATGTATAATACCCGTCCTTTTAGGGACCAGTTGACCAACGTTGACTGACCTTGAGGGCATGTGATAGCCTTTAGGAATGCGTACAAGAGTTGCCTTGTGTCGTGATAGACTTTGGGGGATGTGTGGTAATCGATAGAGTAGAGGCTACTTGATCGAGTAGCTTAGGTACTCGATCGAGTAGGGGCCACTCGATCGAGTAGGTTGGTTACTCGATCGAGTAGTGTCGTTCCAGCGAGAGTTTATAATCGTGTTTTGTTAGAATCGCAAATCATTTTCGCCTCTTTCCTTCAGACCTAGGTGTCGCCTCCCTCCTTTCCCTTCACCATAATTCCTTCCATGGGAGCTTTAGAGGATGCTAGTGCCTTGAGGATGAGTTGCTTGAGTCGGGTAATGGTCTTAACGCCGATATGCTATGTGTAGGTATGTCATCATCATCATCTTTGTCATTGTTGTTCCTTGTAGGATTGTGATGATAGTAATAGGTTGTTTTGCGATTTGTATAGGGGTTGCTTGCTTGGTTGATGTCATGTGTTTGATCGAAGAATTGCTGCGGTTGGTTAAAGGTAGGTTCGCCTACACAGTATCTGTTGGTTGTTTAGTATGACGGTTGTTGTATTGTTGTTGTGTCAGTATGGCTGATTGTGTATGGTAATCGGTTGGTGTGTGCTGTTTCTTTGGTTATTGTTGTAGAGCAGCTATTTGTGAGTGATTGTCTATGGTTCTCGAGGTGCATCCTCGGCTGAGTGGAGTCACTTGCGGGAGTGGCTTCACGCCCTAGTTTTACCCTTCGTGGAACCCGCCACGGGAGGGGATGTGCACATTAATGTGACAGGGTTATCGCTCAGTATGATGAGCGGGGATTAGGTGGGAACGGCTGCGGTCCCCCACTAGCAGGGCTGGTCCTGTGGACAGTCGGTGACGGTGATTGATTGGAGGAGATGTGGCTTGTGTGTTTATTGTTGTTTCTGTATTGTTATACCAGTGGTTAGTGTAACACCCCCATACTCCAAGTGCCTTACCAGGACCACTCAAGGCATGGAAGTGCTACCATCTCGGTTACCCGAGGCAATGATAATCAAATGATAATAAAGAAACATAATTTAAATAACAAAATAGTTTAAAGTGATTACATGATCAAAATTGAAAACCAAAACTGAAATACAAGATTCTCAGACGGTCTACTGCTAAAACTATCAAAGCTATAAAATATCGTCTGACACAGCGGAAGACTTCTAACTGCCACGTGATGACTCATCCCAGCTATCCCATAAGCGTCATATCATACCGCTCAATAATCGCTCACCACCCCGAATGGATCAGCACAGTTTTTAAAACATTAAACGGGGTCAGTACTAATCACACAATTTATATAACCAACAACACAGTAAACAAGCAGCTCAAACGGTTACACACACAAATCACACCCACTCCAATCAATCTCCGTCACCGACTGTCCACTAGACCAGCCCTGCCAGTGGGGTACCGCAACCGTACCCACCAAATCCCCGCTCATCATACCGAGCGATAACCCTGCCCCATTAATGTGCACATCCCCTCCCGTGGCGGGTTCCACAGAGGGCGAAACTAGGGCGTGAAGCCACTCCCGCAAGTGACTCCACTCAGCCGAGAACGCATCTCGAGAACCAGAGACAAACAATCACAACCATTAAGCAGCAATCAAAACCAACAACCGTCACAATACGAATACGATAATATTCAACAATCACACAACACCAACAATGCATTATGGGACTAATACTGAGTAGGGAAACCCTACCTGGAAAGCAACACAAACATCAGACGATCTAGCAACTGTCTCAAAACCTTTCATCTACGAACCCTTCTCCTATACACATAATTATACAATCACTACCACATCAACATAAACATAGAAAACCCCCAATCCCAAAATTAGGGTTTAAACAACCTTAACCAAATGCTATAAAAAATGGTACGTAGGACTTACCCTTGACGCAAGCATCACAATGATACAAAGAACGATGAAATCCGACCTCTCAAGCTCCGGGATTTGTCAGTAACACGGATGAATGCGAAAAACGTAACTTGAATCTCTTTTCAATGTGATTAGGTTTGTAAAAGTGTATTGTAAAGATGACGGAAAGATTTATATATATTAATCCGTGTTATTAACAAAACCCGACAAAACATCACCCGTAAACCGGGCTACTCGATCGAGTAACTGACCTACTCGATCGAGTGCCGGCTACTCTATCGAGTACCTAAGGCTACTCGATAGAGTACCCTACAGGTCAGAAACTATTTTAAAAATGCAAAACACCCTTACTCGACAGAGTAAGGCCTACTCGATAGAGTACCTAGAGACTCATAAAACCGTAGTATTACAGTCTTCCCTCCTTAAAAAGAACTTCGTCCCCGAAGTTCAACCCATACATAAAAAAACAAACATACTAACTCGGTCAAGACGCAACAAAGCTACTAAGAACTCAAAACAAAACCCCAACTTATAAAACATGAAACCATGAACTCTTAACACCAACTCCACCAACTATTCCTACCTCCACACATCGCTTACGATGTTGTATCAACTACATCATAAACTCTCCCGACACTAACTCCATACACTACCAACTACCATCCTCTAACGCTGCTAGCTCCATAATATATCATCCACTACCAAATCCCATATCAAGACACTCATAGACATCAAACGGAATGTTACATTCTACCACCCTTAAAAGGAACTTCGTCCTCGAAGTTTACTCACACTCATAACCTCATCATCCAACTGTCAACACTAGTGAAAAAAAAATTCTCACACTCATTAACATCACGCTACTACAAGCACGGTCATGACCTTTAATAAAATCACCCACAACACGAATCAATCTTTTATTCTACATCAAGACTCAAACTTCCAAATATATTACCATATGCACAACCATCAAAATCTCTTTTATCGCATCCTACTCCTCTTAAGACAAATGTTAAGTCCTCGTAACTCACTAATACTAAATCCTACCTATATCTTTTCATTATCCTCATCACCACCGCATGTCAAAAATAACCACCTATACTCTAAACACTCGCCATGCATATATCCAAGGCTCTCTTACTTAAACAATTCTCATACTTCAATTCACTCGTCACACCACCTAACCTATACCTCAAAATCTTTAGCTTAACCCAAAACTTCAACTCTTCCACATTACCGCAACAGGACATACCTCTCTATATAACTATATAAAACTCCCATCGTCAAAAGCATAACTCACGATCCACACTTGTTACGTACACTCACACTAGATCCTCAAGTTCTTTTCTTTCATTACCGCAAAACTCATACATAACTTAACATGACACCAATTCCCAATACCCTGCACTCACTATCTCAACAAAAGATTATGAACCACCTGCCGCTTTCAGATCATTACAACACATGTTCCACGAATCACTTGCCATGACTATGACTACCGATGCCTCATCTTAAAACAAGATCAAAATTACTGTAACAACTTCTCAGAACTATGTCCCATCAACAGAATATCACTATATCATGATAACAACGAAAACATATACAACTCTCTTTCATATCATACTCTACCCTCCCACCCAAGCTGAAACTGGTAAGAAACATCAACAAATAAAACAACAGTCTACACGTTCAACCAAAACTCACAAGGAATAGCAGCAAACAAAATAACAATCTATTGTTTAACTGGTATGTACTTTCGAAAACTCGCATCATAATCATCTCGCCTACTCCATCACAACCGGTGACGGCATCGCAACACCGCCACCAACAGCCACATCGCAGTGCGAAAATACCCGCATCACAACACTAAGTACCGTGCCCGGATCACCACCCGAGGCACCACAACCACACCGATAGACATCACAACAGACACAATCCCATAAACACTGACTCAACATAACTTCTCGGACAATAAAAACTTACTCAAATCCACTTTACTAAATCACAATGCAACATATTATATGAATTAAACAGATAATAACCTCATGAATATTATCCCCTTACCATATCACGGAATAACATATATCATGAATACATACAAGTATAACCATACCATTACTATTAAACTATTAGCACCCACCTCATCTAACCACATCTTATTCTTCCTTACAACCATACATATCAATCCGGCCTCTACAAAATCAACCTCATTAGAATTGCTACCTTTATAATATACCATCACCCTTAACCACTAGTCACAAACCATAACACTACCACTGTCCGGGCACCAAACCTCTTACACTCATCTCTAAACATCACGATTCCTTTCTTATCTGTGGTTAACATCCCAAATAACGAACATCAAATCCATCAACAACATTACCTTAACATTCTTCCCAGTACTATCCTTAATTGTATAGTCACCCGACTCACCACCAAAATCTCGTATCGTGCAAATTCTTTACCCAACTTTTACTTTCTTTAATTCCTCGAAACTCATGATTATCATGTTGTCCTGGAACTTCTATATACTGTAAACTCAAATCCTCGTGATAGTATCATACATCTCGATAATTCCTTACTTTTATTTCACTTAACCTCGGTGAACATGTTCCTAGTTTTACTCCCCTCATTCTTTTCGTTTACCCTCGACAAAATCCCCTAGTAATTCTACTCTTCATTATTTCTATCTAACTCCCTAGTGCCCCGGTTACCTTCTCATTGCTCCAAAACTCACATCTCATTATTTTATATCAATATCATCTCCCTCTTTCTTACCATCGAACTTTTCTTATCTTGCTATCACTCACCCTTGCCACTAATCTGTCCATAGAATCAACGTTTAATGTTCAAACAATTGCATCTCTTTTTTTTTACATCTCTAGAAATCAAAATTCCTTTCATACCGCTAATTGCCCAAGGAAATCCCACAATAGTTTCACCTCTTAATAGACCAAATCTCCTAAACTCACTCACTATCTACAAATCCACCTCGCGACATGTCTCCACAAAGTTCACTATATACCACTCTTCTCAACCCCTTTAAAACGAACTTTCACTATGTATATTCTTAACCCACACGACTCCTAACCATCTCCCTCCATAATTCTTTACACATCTCAAGTTGCCACTATCCACATCCTTACTCTCAATCCTTTCATTCTCACATTCCTTAGACTCACATCATCCCTTGCCCATATTCACTTACTTTTACGTTACTCAACACACAATCATATCACTCATCTCATCTCATCTCAGAAAACATGCTCTATGTCTCAATTAAGCCATAACGATCTTCCTTTTCTTTTTCCACTATCTATCGCAACCACATATAACTCATGTCCTCCCACCGAATTCATACTCACCACAGGTGCCACTCACTACACCACAAGATTGGGTAACTAACGCGTCAAGACCAACATACATGTAAAACAATGCATAAAGAAGTAAAATAACGCCTTTGAATTAAACATAATATGCAACGAAGTCAAAAGATAAGCATATGACCCAAAATAGGGGTCACTAGATCGAGTACAGGCCACTCGATCGAGTAAGTGACTTACTCGATCGAGTAGGTGAAAGTCAGAGACACGTATAAAACTTTTACCAGGGTTAATCGATCGAGTAAGGTGTACTCGATCGAGTAACAAGGATCACTCGATCGAGTAAGCGCCACTCGATCGAGTACCCTACGCATTTCTCAGCACTGTCCAGTTTTCGTAAAATGGTCATAACTCACTCGTTTCTTGGTCGTTTTGGGCGTGTGACCTATCGTTAAGAATCGTAAAATAACAAGCTATCACCTCCAATTGGAATCACATCAAAATCATTTATGCATCTCAAGTTATAACAATTAAAGACAAAACATTCTCATACATCACAAATCCTATTTCCATGTTACTAACGCAACAATATTATAAATCCACTTCATCATCTAAACATATTCATATTCACAAAATCCATATACTCATGCAATTGACACTCCAACTTTTCCAATCAGTTCATCTATTTCAACCACATTCTTCATCTACAAGTGCATATGATACCACAGTAGAAAAATATATGAACTTATTATCTAACTTTACGCAAACAGAATTATGTAAAATCATATCAAATCCCCTAATCACAAGTTACTAGTATGTACACATTATAAATAATTCATCCTGTAACATCATTATTCATCACATATTATCACATATGAACTACTTCCTTTTTCCACCACATCATTCGTCATTCTCACATACTTTTCCAACTATTCCAATCAACATGGTAAACCAACTATCATCCAACATGCTTTCAACCAACAACATACAAAATCACACTTATTCATGCCACACATCACTATATTGGTACACAATTCACAAAATAAACACATAGCGATCCCGACTCATATCCCATGGTGATCGGCTCAAAATTGTAGTGCGAGTTCGCGACTTTAGGACGTCTCCCAAGTCTTTGCATTAGCTCCTACAACTTCTACCCCGGGTTCATTTTAATTAGACTCCCTAGGTTCATTAAATTCATTGGTTACAGGTTTCAGGATCGTCGCTCTAATACCATTTTGTAACACCCCAATACTCCAAGTGCCTTTCCAGGACCACTCAAGGCATGGAAGTGCTACCATCTCGGTTACCCGAGGCAATGATAATCAAATGACAATAAAGAAACATAATTTAAATAACAAAATAGTTTAAAGTGATTACATGATCAAAACTGAAAACCAAAACTGAAATACAAGATTCTCAGACGGTCTACTGCTAAAACTATCAAAGCTATAAAACATCGTCTGACACAGCGGAAGACTTGTAACTGCCACATGATGACTCATCCCAGCTATCTCATACGCGTCATATCATACATGCTCAATAACTGCTCACCACCCCCGAATGGATCACCACAGTTTTTAAAACATTAAACGGGGTCAGTACTAATCACACAATTTATATAACAAACAACACAGTAAACAAGCAGCTCAAACGGTTACACACACAATCACACCCACTCCAATCAATCTCCGTCACCGTCCTTTGGACCAGCCACGCCGATGGGGGACCGCAGCCATACCCACCAAATCCCCGATCATCATACCGAGCGATAACCCTGTCCCATTAATGTGCACATCCCCTCCCGTGGCGAGTTTCACGGAGGGCGAAACTAGGGCGTGAAGACACTCCCGCAAGTGATTCCACTCGGTCGAGAACGCATCTCGAGAACCAGAGACAAACAATCACAACCATTAAGCAGCAATCAAAACCAACAACCGTCACAATACGAATACGATAATATTCAACAATCACACAACACCAACAATGCATTATGGGACTAATACTGAGTAGGAAAACCCTACCTGGAAAGCAACACAAACATCAGACGATCTAGCAGCTGTCTCAAAACCTTTCATCTACGAACCCTTCTCCTATACACATAATTATACAATCACTACCACATCAACATAAACATAGAAAACCCCCAATCCCAAAATTAGGGTTTAAACAACCTTAACCAAATGCTATAAAAAATGGTACGTAGGACTTACCCTTGACGCAAGGATCACAATGATACAAAGAACGGTGAAATCCGACCTCTCAAGCTCCGGGATTTGTCAGTAACACGGATGAATGCGAAGAACGTAACTTGAATCTCTTTTCAATATGATTAGGTTTGTAAAAGTGTATTGTAAAGATGACGGAAAGATTTATATATATTAATCCATGTTATTAACAAAACCCGACAAAACATCACCCGTAAACCGGGCTACTCGATCGAGTAACTGACCTACTCGATCGAGTGCCGACTACTCTATCGAGTACCTAAGGCTACTTGATAGAGTACCCTACAGGTTAGAAACTATTTTAAAAATGCAAAACACCCTTACCCGACAGAATAAGGCCTACTCGATAGTGTACCCAGAGACTCATAAAACTGTAGTATTACAGTTAGTGTGTGTCTTCAATTACTGACCTTGTGTGGTTGTTTCTTGTTTGTCTCTGTTGTGTCTGCCGTGATCCCTTATGGTGAGCAGTCAGTCTTAGCAGGTGTCGTCTTGGATGGTAGCTGGAGTCTTGGCGGGATGAGTCTTTATGAGTAAAGACAAAAGTAGTTCATATAGTTTTGATGAGATGTACCTTTTATTTTATTAGTTTGGTTATATCACTTGTAAAATAATTATAAATGTTCTTTTATTGATCTTTGATGATTACTTTCATCGGGCAACCGAGATGGTGATGTCCTTATATGCTATGGAAGGTCTTATTAAAGCTCCTTGGTATATGGCCATATGGGGGTGTCACAGTATGAGTACGACAGAACAAGTCCATGGTTATCAGTCTTTTAAGCAAGGTACACCGTACTCTAACTTTTATAATGAAAGGACTAGGGAGCATCCAAATTTCTCTTACAGAAGCCAAAATGTCCTTAATCCTACCCCAGCACCACAACAACCACAGGGCTCTCCATATGTGATCCCCCAGAATCGCTCTTCTCAGCAAGGCAATTATCAAAGGCAAAACCAAAGAGGTCAATAGTTCACTACTCGGCATCAACAATATCATTAACCATATCGGCGCCCTCAAATGTTTGGCAAGGGAGTGTTCCTCACACACATAAAAAAATGGTTTTTTTGAAATAATAGACATGCACAAGTTATTTGTGAAAGACATGCTGCTGAAGTTTTTTTGTTGATCAATTAAATGGTGTCTGGGTTACCCTTAGAAGCTTTGAACAGAAAAATGGTCCGTTAAGTTATTGTTTGATTGAAGTTGGTATTTACCTAATATTTGTGGGTTTTTTTTCATTTAATTGGCGAACATGGAACTGGTAGATAGACTTCTATGATTTTCGAGAGGTCACATTTGTAGGTCGATAACCTTTCTCGTATTCATTCCTCACTTTTAACTATTTAGAGCAGTGGAGGGGAGGAGGAGTAACAAGGGGAGGAGTTGAGGAAGGGGGAGTAGTAGAAGGAGGATAAAAGGGAGGAGGAGGAGGATGCAGATCGATGAGGGGAAAAAGTAGGAGGGGAAGGAGTAGGACAAGGAGAAAGAGGTGAAGGGGAGGAGACGGTGAAGGTGACAGAGGAGATGGGGAAAAGGGAAGGAGTGGGAGGGGAAAATGGTGCAAAGAAGAAAGAGAGTTATAGGGAAGAGTAGGCAAGTAAGTATTGCGTAAGAACTATAGTGCACAAGTTAATGAGATATTTATGCCTTTATCATTAAACTGACACTACTTCTTAAAAATGTGTAATTGTGGCCATTTGTGCGATGTGGTCGGTGAATTCTTAACCTTGGTATTTTAGTCACGAGTCCACATAATCGTCAAAGACGCTTTATTTGTCTCTCTATAGGAGCCTGCCTTACCCTTTTTAGCAAATAACAATCTTTCAATCCTTTACAACTTTGCAAGGGCTCTTATATATATGTCATATTATCCTTCAATAATAAAAGATTTTTGCCTACTTAAAACTAGGGCGAAACTAGAATTGCCGGATTCAGTTCCACTTGAGTTTTGCCAATCAGTATGCGACTTAATCTTAAACCATCCAGCCTTAAAATGATATAATATCCTCCTGTAACACCCCGTAATTTCGGACCGTTAATATATTGCGGAAGTAATTTATTAATCAAGTAAAATTTAATATTAATGTATTTGAAGTAACAATAATTCAAAGAAATATAATTTTATTATATTTTGAAGTAAAGTATTTATTTTGATAGTTTTGAAACGTTTAAAAATAGTTTAAACCGTGTAAAATCTTTTAATTCGATTTAAGGGCATATCGGGAGGAAAATGACAATTCTATTGAAAATTGGGCAAACGATTTTGGAAATGGGTCGTATGAATACTCAATTTTCTTGTAATCTCGTGTTTAAGAACTTTGGTCTTGTCGGAATTTGCAATTGACAAGCGGTTTTAATTATCATCGAGACGAGCCAAAACCGACTCGTAAAATCCCGACTAAAAACCCGCACCTTTCCTTTCCATTCTCCCTTACCCGCGGCACCCTCCCCCTTCCTTTTTTTTTCTGATTTTTCTTTCTATCTTCATCTTCTTTGTTGTTCTAAAGCCTTCCAAAACCAAAAACACCATAAAACTAAGCAATTCAAGCTATTTTCACCATAACTTTCTCGTTTCTTGACGGATTTTCACATAATTTATATTTCCGGAATCCTCTTTTCGAGATCTACCTCCTGGTATATTTTAATTTCAGTTTTCTTGAAGTTATTTTAAGACGATTTTTGGCATAATTTCGGTATTTATACTTATTATTGCGTTTTTATTGTTTATTTAGGTGAAGATTTGGAGGACGAGTTTGGGGACTCGTATATTGTCGAAGATAGCGGCTAGTTGCTTGTTAGGGTTTGGTTTTTAAGGTGCTAATTGCTCATTTTCTAGCTTAAGGTAACATATTTCGAGTTACTCGACGAATAATCGTCACATTCTTTGTTGTTTTTGTATGTTTTGTGATTTTTGTTTGAGTAGTAAATTTTCACATGATAAAATTTGATGCATGCATGTCTAATGCTTGTCTTTTGTTAGTTTAAGTTAGCATATTAGTTTAGGAACGAGTAAGTAATGTTTAAAACGGAGTTTAAATGAACAAAAACGGAAAAATGGAGGTGTAGGGGTGGCGGCAGCAGGCCCGGCAGGCCCGTGCAGGCCCACGGCAGGCCCACGGCTAGCCCGGGTCAGCCCGTTGCTTGTTTCGCGGTTTTTTATGCAATATTTGTCAATTCGGATTCATTAATGTTATAGTTAGAATAAGTATCATATGGTTAAACCTTTGAAATGAATAATATTAGTAGTAATGATAATGAGGTTGGTAAAATTATGCTCATATTGGTAGTTGCACATGTTAGTATAGGTTAGAAAATGAAATTGTAAAGAATAGGCTCAGAATGAATTATATAGCGATAATTGTAATGTTGGATGATTATCCGAAAAAATCGAGCCTTGGTCCCTTTGATCGATTCGATGTCGATCAATTGAGTGATTGGTCACCGCAATTTAACCGCACTGTCGCGGGACTGGGGTTGCGGGTAAAAATTCGGTTGGATGAAATTTTGAATGAATTAGATAATCGGCCTTTTTCTTGTTTTAGGCCATTTATTATATTTTTATTTCACATATGTAGTTAGTTGATTTAAGTAGCTTCTTATATTGTAGAAACGGCCCTAGATTCCCCGAAACCTTTAATATAGTTAATATTGTTAGAATTGGAAATTGGTATTGAATACTTATTGAGGATATTGTTGGATTGTCTGCTGAATAGACATTTATATAACCTTTCACATGATAGAATGTTAGCATTTATGTTGGTAAGTTGGACTCTTTGCCCTCTTATGGTTAAGTGGGTGTCTTACTTGTCTTGTGTGGTGTGGGCTAAAGTATTCATGCTGGGACTAGCTGGGACTAGGTCCTAGGTGAGTATTTCGGCCTTCATCATAGATAGGTCTTTATAGTCTTTGATGAGTATATGTTCACTGCTTAATAGCCTTTGTGTTCCTGACTTGGTGGGTTTATATCCAAGTTGGGGCATGACCTCGTTACTTATTTTGAGAGTAAGTGGTCAGCTTAAGTACTAGCCAACCCTTTGGTGGACTCCTTAGGGTACTCAATTTGTTTTAGAAAAATTGTGGGTCTTGGGTGCGGTGGTGTGTATCCGCATGTCTAGGTCTGCGCAGATTTTAGGCTAGGGTTGTGTTGTGTCTTGGCCATGTTTTATTAATATTAACCGCTGAGCCAAGATACCGGTTCGATTACCTTCCCTACCTCGTGGTATAGACTCGAGTTACAGAGTGACTATTGACCGTGCTAAGAACTTATGCCTGTCTTTGATATATTGCCCTTTCTTGTATGGTGACTTTATGAATTGTAATAGGTGAGATGTAAGCCGGTTACAGTTGATAAAGTTTGGATTACTACTTGTTATATGATTCACATGATAGTTTAAATTGGTCAGTTTAGTACTCACATGTTAGAATACTTGATAATTGAATTACTTATCATGTTGTTTACATGTTTCATTACATGTTACATTAAATATGACGTTTCGTGGCTGGGAGGACTCGAAGTTACTCCCCACTGAATTGTGGCTTTCGTGTTTGTATAAAATGCGATTGACAGGTTGATGATGCTTAGTTGGGGTTCACGGACGAGCTAGTGAGCAAGAGAACCTTGGACTTAGTTTGGTTTTTATTTTGTAGAAACCTTTAACTTTTGGTTTTGTATATATTTTAAAGGGACATATGTCTCCCTCTTCTATTTTGGGTTGTATCATTATATTCCCGTGTCTTTAGCGTGGTTATGTAAATAAGTTTATTAGCTCTTGCAGGTTTTGGCACCCTTAAGCTGGAGATGTTTGTGAATGGTTTAGGAAAATTTTAAAAATTACAGGTTTTGTCTAGTTGAACCAATTACAAACATATCCTGTCAGTTTTTCTGTAGATTTTACGTGGTTAGTTATCGCTAAATTTAAGGGTGTCACAGTTGGTATCAGAGCTTGTTGCTCCCGACGCACGTTTGTGCACCCCACTTAAAATTACTTGACCTTTAAATAATAAACTTGAGAGATGGGTAGGATGGGTAGATTTAGGATTTTATGTGGTAGTCTGTTTGTGATTGCTAATTGATAGGTACTAACTAATTTTCTCTTTTGTAAGATGGCTCCGCCAAGAAGAATTGATGATGCTATCTTACTAGTTCTTACTCAAATTCTCCAAAACCAACAAAATCAGCAGAATCAACAAGCTCCTCCTCCTCCCCCGCCTGCTGAGGGCACTCCAGGCACCTATACTTGGGTGGCTAACCAATTAACCCGAATCAACACTCCCACTTATGGTGGAGAGATTGATCCAGCTGCTCTTACAGGGTGGTTTCGGGAGTTGGAGAAAAGCTTTACACTGTATGATGTTAAGGAGGAACATAAAGTGAAGCTAGCCTCTCACTTCTTAGTACGAGAAGCAGATGGATGGTGGTCCATGACTGGGCCTACCGTTTCATCTGAACCAGGATTTGACTGGGAACGTTTCAAGGAATTAGTGGAGGCCCGATTCTATCCGCAAGAACTGGGCCTACCGTTTCATCTGAACCAGGAGTTGAAAGGATTCATGGAGTTAAAGCAAGGAAGCCTTCCAGTTCAGACCTTCACCGATAAATTCAATGAGTTGGCTCATTATGCAACTAGATTGGTGAAGGATGACAATGAAAAAGCCTTCTTTTATCTTGAAAAGCTCTCTCCTAAGATCAAAAGCATGGTCCGCCGAGACTCCACTAGCTTTGTTTCAATTTACAATGATGCTTTGTGGGCTGAGAATTCATTGAAAGAGATTGAAAATGAAGCTCGTGCAACCAGTTCTAATCTTGGCAAGAGGCCTTTATATCCATCTTCTAGGCCCTTTACTCCTTCACCTAGGTTCACCTCTTCTCCCTCTGACCCAAAGAAGAGGAGATTTGTTTCTAATGTGCAAGCTAACCGGGGTGGTCAATCTTCAGCTTTTAATGACAATAAAGGTACTAAAGACCGAGTGTGCTATAACTGCAAGAAACCAGCACACCCTGGTAAATGCTTCGTTGATCCTATCATATGCTTTTCATGCAACAAACCGGGCCACAAGGCCAATGTTTGCCCGGAGAGGAAGGTGACGGCTACTACTACTCCTGCCGCCCCAGTGAGGCCGAAGGGTCGGATTTTTGTCATGAGCCGAGCAGAAGCTGAGGCACACCCTGATATCATTACTGGTACATTTTCTATTTTTGATGTTCCTTGTTTGATACTATTTGATACGGGTGCCTCTTTATCTTTTATTTCAATGAAACTCTCCGATAAGTTATCACTTGAATCATCACAAGAAGAAAGCACATCTATATCCTTACCCTCTGGTGATGTCTTTTCCTGTTCTAAAATCTATCCGGAAGTCCCTATTTCTGTTGTGGGATCTATATTTCCAGCAAATCTTTTCCAATTTCCGCTTGAAGAATTTGATGTCATTTTGGGCATGGATTGGTTACATACTTATCATGCTCGATTTGAATGTCGAGACCAGAAAATAATTCTTACAAGCCCTTCAGGTCACCGTGTGTCTTATCAAATGGTTAAAAGACAAACCGGTACTAAGTTAGTTTCTGCTATGAAGTTTGTCAATGCGATGAAAAAGGGTCATCAAGCCTTCTTGTGTATGGTGACTCCTTCTGATTCTTCCTCTCTGCCTCCTAAGGAGAACATTCCTATAGTATGTGAATTTCCCGATGTTTTTCCTGATGAGCTACCGGGAATTCCTCCTGAAAGGGAAGTTGAATTTGCTATTGATCTTATTCCTAGTACCGGCCCTATTGCTAAAGCTCCTTATAGGCTGGCACCGTCTGAAATGAAAGAGTTGAAGACTCAGCTAGATGACTTGATTGCCAAAGGTTTTATCCGACCTAGCTCTTCACCTTGGGGTGCTCCTGTTCTCTTTGTAAGAAAGAAGGATGGATCTATGCGATTATGCATAGATTATCGTGAACTTAACCGGGTTACTATTAAGAATAAATATCCTCTTCCTAGAATTGATGATCTTTTCGACCAACTCCGTGGTGCTTTTACTTTTTCTAAAATTGATCTTCGTTCGGGCTATCATCAAATTCCGGTCAGAAGTCGACATTCCTAAAACCGCCTTCAAAGACGAGATATGGTCATTTCGAGTTTACGGTGATGCCATTCGGTTTGACCAATGCTCCAGCAGTATTCATGGATCAGATGAACCGTACTTTCAGAGAACACCTTGACAAATGCGTTGTAGTGTTCATTGATGACATCCTGATCTATTCTAAATCTGAAAAAGAACATGCCAAACACCTTCGTGTTATTTTAGAGATTCTGCGCCGTGAAAAATGGTATGCTAAATTCTCTAAATGTGAATTTACAGTTACCTAAAGTGACCTTCCTTGGGCATGTCATTTCAAAAGAGGGCGTTATGGTAGATCCTGCCAAAATTGAAGCCGTTGTTGATTGGAAAAGTCCGACCAATGTTTCTGAAATCCGTAGTTTCCTTGGCTTGGCGGGTTACTATCGGCGATTTGTGAAGGATTTTTCAAAGATTGCTAGGCCGATGACTCGATTCTTTGAAGAAAGAGTCTAAGTTTGTGTGGTCTGAGGAGTGTGAAAATGCCTTCCAGGAATTGAAAAAGAGGTTGACTACCGCTCCGGTGTTGACCTTACCTGAAGAAGGAGTGGACTTTGATGTATACTGTGATGCTTCTAAGCATGGTATAGGTTGTGTCTTGATGCAAAAAGGGAAAGTCATTGTGTATGCCTCTCGACAGCTTAGAGTTCATGAAGTTAACTACCCGACTCATGATCTTGAATTAGCTGCGGTGGTGCATGCTTTAAAGATTTGGAGACACTACCTCATTGGAGTCCATTGCAACATCTACACCGACCACAAGAGCCTGAAATATCTCTTTACCCAAAAAGAGCTGAACATGAGACAAAGAAGATGGTTAGAATTGGTGAATGACTATGATGCCGATCTAATTTATCATGAAGGAAAAGCTAATGTGGTGGTTGATGCTCTTAGCAGAAAATCCTGTCATTCTTTGAATTCTTTTCGGGACTTACCTCCTGAACTTGCTTTAGAACTTCAAAAATTAGGAGTAAGCCTTGTAAAAAGGGGCTCTCATCATCTTGATGCCATGTCAGCCGAACCTGACTTCTACCGTGAGATCCGTGCTTGCCTTCCTGATGATCCTACTTTCAAATCCATTCGAGCTAAAATTCAACTTGGGTAAGCTAAGGATTGTAAGATTGATGATGATGGGTATCTTCGTTATCATGGTAGAATCTATGTTCCGAGTGCAGCTGATTTGAGAAAAAGAATTCTTGATGAAGCTCACCTCTCTCCTTACTCCATTCATCCGGGAGGTACCAAGATGTACAAAGATTTGAGATTACAATTCTGGTGGCCTAGGATGAAGATTGAAGTTATGGAGTATGTCAGTAAATGCCTCACTTGCCAGAAAGTAAAGGTAGAGCATCAAAAGCCCGGGGGTTTGCTTCAACCCTTGGATGTTCCTCTTTGGAAATGGGAGTCTATATCCATGGATTTTGTGATGGCTTTACCCAGGACTTCCCTTTGGGAAGAATCTTTGTTTGGGTGGTTGTGGACCGATTGACTAAGTGTGCTCGGTTTATTCCCATCAAAGAGACCTGGAGATTAGAAGTTCTAGCTCGTACCTATGTGGATGAGATAGTGCGCTATCATGGGGTTCCTAAAGATATAGTTTCAGATCGGGATCCTCGATTTTGTTCTCGTTTCTGGACTGCATTACAGGAGGCCTTGGGTAGTAAACTGTTGATGAGCACTGCTTTTCACGCCGCCACTGATGGTCAAACTAAGAGAACAATTCAAACTTTAGAGGATCTTCTTCGTGCCTGTGTTTTAGATTTCCAAACTTCTTGGGAGAAATGTTTACCTCTGGTTGAGTTTTCTTACAACAACAGCTATCAAGCCTCCATTAAAATGGCACCATATGAAGCTCTGTATGGTAGAAAATGCCGTACTCCAGTCTGTTGGGATCAAACCCAAAATGTTCCTATGTTAGGACCTGATTTGGTGACCGAGTCCATTGAACAAGTTAAGATCATTCGGGAGCGGATGAAGGCCGCTCAGAACCGTCAAAAATCATATGCTGATGTCCGTCGTCGACCACTTTCCTTTGAGGTTGATGATCAAGTATTCCTTAAAGTATCACCTATGAAAGGGGTGAAACGGTTTGGCGTAAAAGGGAAGCTGAGCCCTAAATATATTGGACCTTTTCGGGTGATTGAAAAGATTGGTCCTGCTGCTTATCGTTTAGAATTGTCCTCAAATCTGAGCAAGGTTCACAATGTCTTCCATGTTTCTCAGTTGAGAAAGTACATTAGTGACCCTAGCCATATCATCCAAGAAGAGATTCTTGAATTGGAGCCTAACTTGGTGGTTGAAGAAAGGCCAATTCGGATTCTTGAAAAAGCCAACAAGCAACTTAGGAGCAAAGTTGTACCTCTAGTCCGTGTTCTTTGGGGTTGTGGAAATGTCGAAGAAGAGACTTGGGAGACTGAAGCTTCTATGTTAGCTAAATATCCTGAATTATTCACGTAAGGTATTCCTTTTCTTACTCTTTTTCCGAGTTACTAAGCCGTATTTAATCATAATTAGTAAAGATATTATTCTTATTATAGAACTTTAAACTAAAAGTTTGAAAATGCTTTTATGATTTTCAATGGTTTTAACATTAGTGAATGTTAAATCTCGTTGTTGGAGACGTCCCAATAATGGGTTTTCTCATTTATTGGTGTAGAAATATTTTTATATCTTGATATGAATGTGGATGTTCTTGTCTGATCAACAAGAGTATCACCGTTTCATTGAAAAGATACCTATATTTTCTTATAACTATAATTTCTCCTTCTAAGTTTCGAGGGCGAAACTTTTTAAAAGGAGGGGTGATTGTAACACCCCGTAATTTCGGACCGTTAATATATTGCGGAAGTAATTTATTAATCAAGTAAAATTTAATATTAATGTATTTGAAGTAAAAATAATTCAAAGAAATATAATTTTATTATATTTTGAAGTAAAGTATTTATTTTGATAGTTTCGAAACGTTTAAAAATAGTTTAAACCGTGTAAAATCTTTTAATTCGATTTAAGGGCATATCGGGAGGAAAATGACAATTCTATTGAAAATTGGGCAAACGATTTTGGAAATGGGTCGTATGAATACTCAATTTTCTTGTAATCTCGTGTTTAAGAACTTTGGTCTTGTCGGAATTTGCAATTGACAAGCGTTTTTAATTATCATCGAGACGAGCCAAAACCGACTCGTAAAATCCCGACTAAAAACCCGCACCTTTCCTTTCCTTTCTCCCTTACCCGCGGCACCCTCCCCCTTCCTTTTTTTTCTGATTTTTCTTTCTATCTTCATCTTCTTTGTTGTTCTAAAGCCTTCCAAAACCAAAAACACCATAAAACTAAGCAATTCAAGTTATTTTCACCATAACTTTCTCGTTTCTTGACGGATTTTCACATAATTTATATTTCCGGAATCCTCTTTTCGAGATCTACCACCTGGTATATTTTAATTTCAGTTTTCTTGAAGTTATTTTAAGACGATTTTTGGCATAATTTCGGTATTTATACTTATTATTGCGTTTTTATTGTTTATTTAGGTGAAGATTTGGAGGACGAGTTTGGGGACTCGTATATTGTCGAAGATAGCGGCTAGTTGCTTGTTAGGGTTTGGTTTTTAAGGTGCTAATTGCTCATTTTCTAGCTTAAGGTAACATATTTCGAGTTACTCGACGAATAATCGTCACATTCTTTGTTGTTTTTGTATGTTTTGTGATTTTTGTTTGAGTAGTAAATTTTCACATGATAAAATTTGATGCATGCATGTCTAATGCTTGTCTTTTGTTAGTTTAAGTTAGCATATTAGTTTAGGAACGAGTAAGTAATGTTTAAAACGGAGTTTAAATGAACAAAAACGGAAAAATGGAGGTGTAGGGGTGGCGGCAGCAGGCCCGGCAGGCCCGTGCAGGCCCACGGCAGGCCCACGGCTGGCCCGGGTCAGCCCGTTGCTTGTTTCGCGGTTTTTCATGCAATATTTGTCAATTCGGATTCATTAATGTAATAGTTAGAATAAGTATCATATGGTTAAACCTTTGAAATGAATAATATTAGTAGTAATGATAATGAGGTTGGTAAAATTATGCTCATATTGGTAGTTGCACATGTTAGTATAGGTTAGAAAATGAAATTGTAAAGAATAGGCTCAGAATGAATTATATAGCGATAATTGTAATGTTGGATGATTATGCCGAAAACTGAGCCTTGGTCCCTTTGACTGATTCGATGTCAGTCAATTGAGTGATTGGTCAGCCGCAATTTAACCCCACTGCCGCAGATCGCGGGACTGGGGTTGCGGGTAAAAATTCGGTTGGATGAAATTTTGAATGAATTAGATAATCGGCCTTTTTCTTGTTTTAGGCCATTTATTATATTTTTATTTCACATATGTAGTTAGTTGATTTAAGTAGTTTCTTATATTGTAGAAACGGCCCTAGATTCCCCGAAACCTTTAATATAGTTAATATTGTTAGAGTTGGAAATTGGTATTGAATACTTATTGAGGATATTGTTGGATTGTCTGCTGAATAGACATTTATATAACCTTTCACATGATAGAATGTTAGCATTTATGTTGGTAAGTTGGACTCTTTGCCCTCTTATGGTTAAGTGGGTGTCTTACTTGTCTTGTGTGGTGTGGGCTAAAGTATTCAAGCTGGGACTAGCTGGGACTAGGTCCTAGGTGAGTATTTCGGCCTTCATCATAGATAGGTCTTTATAGTCTTTGACGAGTATATGTTCACTGCTTAATAGCCTTTGTGTTCCTGACTTGGTGGGTTTATATCCAAGTTGGGGCATGACCTCGTTACTTATTTTGAGAGTAAGCGGTCAGCTTAAGTACTAGCCAACCCTTTGGTGGACTCCTTAGGGTACTCACTTTGTTTTAGAAAAATTGTGGGTCTTGGGTGCGGTGGTGTGTATCCGCATGTCTAGGTCTGCGCAGATTTTAGGCTAGGGTTGTGTTGTGTCTTGGCCATGTTTTATTAATATTAACCGCTGAGCCAAGATACCGGTGTGGGGTAATATCCGTATAAGACCCTTTAAATTTAGGACTATAACGTAAATTTAGCATGCGATTATCGTCATAAAACATAAATACAATAGAGAAACGATAAGGAACAAGAATCAACCTCGGGTCCTTTATAGTGCGGCGTAAAGAACAGAAATCAAACGAGATTCCCTCCTAATTGTTGCACCCAAGACTTGTCCGAGATATGCCCTTGTGCTAGAAGGTGTTCTCCGATTGCCTTGCAATATTGGGAGAACTGATGTGAGTTTTTCGAGATGAGAGATCTCGGTTTTTCAGAGAAGAATGCTCTTCAAAACCCTAGTAATTTTTAGCAAAAATGAATTAGGTTAGACAAGAGGAGAAACTCTCCTTTTGTCTATGTGAGGCTCGGCCAAACCGAGTGAGAGGAGAGCTCGCGGGCTTTTTAATTTCCTCTTCACTTAAGCTCGCGGTCCGGTCCAAAACTCGCTAAGTGTATATGACGCGGTTTTTACTTATCGTCATCGGTTATCGGCTATTAGAACATCAACTAATAACACGGGTTAGTTGAAGTATTAATACATGTCCGACAAAGACGATATTGTATAATTTATTCAATATACATTAATTAAATATAAATCGCTTATATTTAATTTTCGAATCTTGGTTAATTCGCCTTAGCCCATGATATTTAATCCGTATTAAATATAATATCTCAACATCACATTTTGACTAATTTCTAGTCAAATAACTCGGACTAACCTGGTTAGTCGGATTTGGCATCTACATATTTGTATTTTCATACCGTCACGTCTCTCAAACGTATCCTATAGGTGTGACTTTTAGGGACAGTTGATCACGCCATCGTATGACAATAACGTCAAACTTATCTAGCAAGCCAACCGTTATTGATAAACGTGGATCAATTGATAATAATACCAAAAGTATGCCCTTTGATCCTTTTAGAGGTTTATAAGTCCTTGCACTAAGCGTTAAGGACACTTTGTTGGGGTTGGTGTCCTTAACGATTAGTGCAAGGACTTATAAACCTCTAAAAGGATCAAAGGGCATACTTTGGTATTATTATCAATTGATCCACGTTTATCAATAACGGTTGGCTTGCTAGATAAGTTTGACGTTATTGTCATACGAGATGGCGGTGATCAACTGTCCCTAAAAGTCACACCTATAGGATACGTTTGAGAGACGTGACCGTATGAAAATACTGTCATGTAGATGCCAAAATTGACTAACCAGTTAGTCCGAGTTATTTGACTAGTAATTAGTCAAAATGTGATGTTGAGATATTATATTTAATACGGATTAAATATCATGGCTAAGGCGAATTAACGATTAATTCGTAAAATTAAATATAAACGTTTTATATTTAATTAAATGTACATTGAATATAATTATACAATACTGTTTTTGTCGGACACGTATTAATAATTCAGCTAACCCGTATTATTAGCTGATGCCTAAATTTCCGATAACCGATAACGATTTATAATCGACCGCGTCATATACATTTAGCGAGATGAGTCGGACCACGAGTTTAATAAGGAGGAAGTGGAAAGCCCACTCCCCCCTAAGCAAACCCACGGTTTGGCCGAGCTCAACAAAAGGAGAGCTGTTCTCTCCTTTTGACTTAATCGATTCATTTGAAACAAAACTAGGGTTTTGGGAATTGTGCCTCTCGTAACTCGGATCTCTCATCCAACAAAACTCACAACAAGTTCTCCCAATATTGCAAGGCAATCGGAGAACACGTTCTAGCACAAGGGCATATCTCGGACAAGGTCTTGGGTGCAACAATTAGGAGGGAATCTCGTTTGATTTCTGTTCTTTACGCCGTGCATCAAAGGACCCGAGGTTGATTTCTAATCTTTATCGTTTCCTTGTTATTTTGTTTTATGACTATAAATTACATATGAAATTTGCGTTATAGTCCTACAATTAAAGGGTAGTATACGGATATTAACCTACAAGTGGTATCAGAGCGAGGCCACGTAATTTTTCTATGTAATTTTCATTAAACGAAATGAATCGATGATTTTTTGTTTAAAAATTTTGTCTCGGCAGCCAAATTTTATTTTACACGGCAGGAATTTTTTTTTTCTGTTGTTGCTGCGTTTTTGGTTGCATTGGGAACCGTGTCCTGTTTACACGGTTGCTCTTGTTGTTGTTTTGTCTTGAAAACCGTGCCGTTTCATGTTTTACACGGCTGTTTTGTTTCAATTTTCATATTGTTTTTACATGTTGTTATTTTATACGGAGATTATAGCAACATGTCTAGTTTTTGTCAAATTGTTAAATTTGTTTTGATGCGTTTTGATCAAAATTGAAATTAATTTTGTCTCGACAAACTGTTTTCACGAGGGTTTTGAAGTTTCAGCCATGTTTGCATTCGATCGAGCGTATTTCTACTCAATCGAGTGCTATTTCTGTCTTGGTTTTGTTCGATCGAGTCCCTGTTGTACTCGATCGACCCCTTTAAAACCCCTTTGCTCGATCGAGTTGTCCTCGTACTCGATCGAGCACTTTTCTTGATAAAAGTACTCGATCGACCACCAGTTTAGTCGATCGAGCACCTTCTGCTTGGCAATCCTCTCGATCGACTTGCGATTCGATCGATCGAGACTGTTTGTTCCTCGATCGAGCACTGTGTCCCTGGATCGAGGGATTTTGTTTTTAATGACTTTGAAAATTTATTCCTTTTGCTTTAAATTTTCTTTTGGCTATAATATGTACTTTATACGGATATTGTACACTCGCTATGATTGTGAAACGGTTCACACACGTACCATTAAGTTATTTTAAAGCGTATTTAAAGTAACGGACTGTATTGGATTAAAATTAAATGATAGAAGCGGTTTTATCACATGAATTTTAATCTTTAAAAGGTGGTTTGGATAAATTTAACATAATTACGGAATTATGTCACGAATGAATTTGTTTTTTTAGTTGATGCATTTTTATTTATCGTTTATCTTGAATGCCGTGAATGCCCTTTTATTACGTATTTAATTTTTTACAATCGGTTGTAACTTAGTGTGGCCTTAGTAGAACGTGTTACCGTAATGATGGAACACGGTCTTGGTTGTATTTTGAGATCTCGTATCTCCGTTTTGGATTTTTCACTTGTAATTACAGTTTTTAATTAGAATGTAAATAGGTTTATATTTTGTAATTTTAATTGTAATTTTTGAGAAGACCAAAGATGGAGACCAGATGCTCACTCCCGCTACTTGGATCAAGATGGAACATCAAGACAAGCTTTTCGGGTCCAACGGTGGATTCCAAAGTTGTATTATGTTCTTATACTAGGATAGGCCACACTAGGAAATTTTTATTTACGTATTGCATTCTTTTATTTTTTTTTGCAACGATAATATGCATCATATTCCGCCTAAAAACCAAACCACCTATTTATTGCATGAAAACTGACACATATAGAGGTCACGAGTCAGCTTTCATTGACATTCTCATGTCACACGTTTTAAAGCCATCATCCAAATAAATTCATTCACGACAGACGCTAGTTATTCGTTCACTTAAAATGAATTATAATTTTGTTGATGGGATCTTCCTCGTATAAACTAAAATTGAGAACGGTCTTTATAGGTCAAACTCCAATGAGTCCCTTCTTCGTCGGTAGGCATAATATGACCCCTTCTACGTCGGGTAAGTTGGAACCGATTGACCTATTTTATCTCAACACTATGGTCACTAAACGATCCTGTGACTATGGTGGACTATAGATAGGATTTACGGAAATCTATCGACCAAGAGTTCTTCCGGAAGAATTAGCTAAACAGTTGGCTTATCAATTTACAGAAATTGAGTCTTGGGATCACTTGTATCTTTCTTGAGGGAGATCAATTATGCAAGTGCGAGAGTCTACATGTTTAAAATTATTTTTAAAATAGACTTAAATCACCTCGATGAGTTGCTTATTTCGTTTTGTTTTTCCTTTCTTTTTCAGTGTAGATCACGATTTTAAACTGCTAAACAACTAATAGCTGGTTCTACTGATAACCCAATGCCAAGTGCCACATTGGACCGTGAGTCCTGGCTTCGGATCTTCATGAATCAGATGAATCAGTCTACTCGACTGAAGAATGATGGATCAAACTTCGCGGACTGGGAAGCGGCATTACGGAATGCTGCTGCTGACGACGGAAGCTCAAATATCTATTAGAGCCCATCCCGGCAAACCCAGGTCCCACGGCTAGAGAGTCTTGAAATCACCAAGTTTAATGATTTACGTATGGAAGCGGGTGCGATTAAAAACGTACTCATTTTTGCAATGGAACCCAATTTGCAGAAACGCTTCATAGCCCATGGTGCAAACAATATTTTCACCACGCTCACTAAGGAATTCTCGAAAGCACCGAGAATCGTGACCTATGAGCATACCACTCGCTTCTTTGATGCGAGACTCCAGAAGGGCCAACCGGTTAGCCCACACATTCTCAGCATGATTGAGAATGTCGAGAAACTGGAGACCTTTAACTGTAACATCAGCGAGAACATTGTTATCGACCGCATTCTTCACTCACTCCACGATGGTTATTCGCAATTTAGAGCGAATTACTATATGAATGATTTGAAGAAAACTCCGCATGAACTGCACTCCCTCCTCGTACGGGCACCGAGAAGGACATGAAGTTCGGTGGGAGCATGAAACAGGATGTTCTCGTTGTGTCAAACAAGGGGAAAGGTAAGGGCAAAGCTCGGGCAAACCTAGCAGAGAGAGGTAAGGCGAAGTTCAAGAAGTCGGGTTCGGGTAAGAGTGGGCCTGGTGAGTCGAGCACCTCATCAGGCGTGACAAAGAGCAAGAATGAAAACATGGAATGCCATCATTGCCACAAGATGGACATTGGAGACGCACATGTCCTGTTTATCATGAGGACTTAAAGGCGGGTCGTGTTAAACCTGTTGGTATGTCTTCCTCTTCTTCTACTTTTATTCATATGATTGAGATTAACCACGCAAGTTACGGAACTTGGGTACTTGATCCTGGTTGTGGTTCTCATCTGTGTAATCATGTGCGGGGGCTCCGAAACATCGAACCCCTCGTAAAGGGTGAGGTGGACTGCGTGTTGGGAATGGAGCAAGAGTAGTATTTGCCATCTCCAAGGGGACATATGTGATCCAGCTTCCTAGCGGATTTGAGTTGTCATTATATGATTGCTATTATGTTCCTAGTCTTTCGAAAAACATTATTTCGGTTTACGCACTTGATAAACTTGGTTTTTCATTTGTAATAGAAAATAATTCTTGCATTTTCTCATTACACGATATGATTTATGGCAAGGCAGTCTCCATGAACGGAATTTATGTTTTAGATCAGACCACCGAAATATTACACGTAATGAATAAAAAGTTAAAGGTTGGTGACAAAGATCAAACGTATCTATGGCACTGCCGTATGGGACACATTAATGAGAAACGCGTAAAAACGGCTCATCAAACATGGAGCTATCTCGGCCTTTGATTTTCAATCATTTGGCACGTGTGAATCATGTCTCATCGGTAAGATGACTCGTATTTCCTTCAAAGGTGTTGGAATGCGCGCTGCTGACCTATTAGGACTCATACACACGGATGTATGTGGCCCTATGTCAATCACCGCACGAGAAGGCTATAGGTATTTCATCACTTTCACGGACGATTTGAGTAGATATGGCTATGTCTACTTAATGAAGCACAAAAGTGAATCCTTTGAGAAATTCAAGGAATACCAAAATAGGGTACAGAACCTATTAGGTAGAAAGATTCAAACACTACGTTCAGATCGTGGTGGCGAGTATCTTTCTCACGAGTTTGATCAACACCTCAAAGACTGTGGGATTGCCTTACAGTTAACTCCACCTGGAACACCTCAATTGAATGGTGTGTCCGAACGGAGAAATCGAACACTACTTGATATGGTTCGATCCATGATGAGTCACACGGTTTTACCTGATTCATTATGGGGTTATGCTCTTTGTCACCGCTCTAATACTTAACCAAGTCCGTCTAAAGCTGTTGACAAGACTCCATATGAACTATGGAAGGGAACGGTCCCTAACTTGTCCTTTATACGGGTTTGGGGCTGCGAGGCTTATGTCAAGTGGAGACACGAGGATAAGCTCGGCCCGCGATCGGTCAAGACATACTTTATAGGTTATCCTAAAGGAACGCTTGGTCATTACTTTTATTCGCCAACCGAACAACGTGTTTTTGTTGCGGCTAGTGCGACATTCTTAGAGAAGGAATTTCTCGAGAATGCAAAGAGTGATAGAACCTTCGACCTGTCGGAGATTCCAGAACCAAACACCGAGCAATCATTGGAGGAACCTATTCCTTCAATCCCATTTGCGGTGAATATTCTGAGGAACCTAGGAGGTCGGGAAGAGTCTCTATTCCTCCAGACAGATACATTGGTATGGTCGAGGAACATGATATAGACGACGTTCTACTCTTAACGAGTAGTGAACCCGCAACCTATAAAGGTGCCATGACCAGTTCTGACTCGAAGCTATGGCTTGAGGCCATGCAATCCGAAATGGACTCCATGTATGAGAACAACGTGTGGGATCTTGTTGACTTACCTGCTAAGGTTCGTCCCCTTCAATGCAAATGGCTTTACAAGATAAAGCATTCTGTGGAAGGTCAACAAGATATCTACAAAGCACGACTAGTTGGTAAAGGTTTCACCCAAGTGCCAGGTTTGCACTACGATGAGATTTTTGCACCCGTAGTCATGCTGCGTTCCATTCGGATTATCTTAGCGATCGCCGCTTTTCATGACTATGAAATTTGGCAGATGGATGTGAAAACCGCCTTCTTAAACGGCTTTTTGGAGGAAGAGTTGTACATGGTACAACCCGAAGGTTTCATCGATCCACAACATCCTAAGAAAGTATGCAAACTTAAGCGTTCCATTTATGGACTTAAGCAAGCATCTCGGAGTTGGAATCATCGCTTCGACCAAGTGATAAAAGAAAATGGATTTACTCGATCTGTCGAGGAACCATGTCTATATATCAAGTCGAGTGGGAGCAAGATTGTCTTCCTAATATTGTATGTGGACGACATACTCCTGATTGGGAATGACATACCTCTCTTAACTTCGGTGAAAGTATGGTTGAAAAACCATTTCCAGATGAAAGATCTGGGAGAGGCACAAAGAATTCTAGGCATCCATATCTATCGAGATAGATCACGACGGATGTTATCTCTCGATCGGGGAGTCTTACATAGACAAAGTCCTAGAGAGATTCAAAGCATGACTAACTCCAAGAAGGGGTTCCTTCCGATGGCTCCAGGGGTGCATTTGAGCAAGTCTCGGGCACCGAGACACCGGAAGAGAAAGAGCGCATGACACGGATTCCTTATGCTTCGGCTATAGGATCAATCATGTATGCCATGATATGCACACGTCCGAACGTGGCATATGCATTGAGTATGACAAGTCGATTCCAACAAAGAACCAGGTGAACCACATTGGTTGGTGTCAAGAACATTCTTAAGTACCTCCGGAGGACTAAAGATTGGGCATTGACTTATGGAGGCGATCAAAAGCTATATATGCGCAACCGGTTACGCAGATGCTAGCTTCCAAACGGATCGAGATGACTCGAAATCTCGATCCGGATTCGTTTTTACTCTTAATGGCGCTATGATCAGTGGAAGAGTTCGAAACAAAACATTACAGCAGATTCTACGACGAGTCCGAGTACTATGCCGCGTACGAAGCTACAAAGGAAGCGATATGGATGCGTCGGTTCTTACATGGGCTATCTCGTAGTGCCTAGTTCGAATGACCCGATCACCATCTATTGCGACAATAGTGGTGCCATCTTCCAAGCTAAGGAGCCAAAGTCTAGCAACAAGTCTAGACATGTACAACGGAAAGCTCATCTAATCCGGGATTACGTGGAGCAAAAGACAGTAGTGATAGAAAAGATTGCTACTGAGATGATAACATAGCGAGATCCTCTCACTAAAGCATTACGACAAGATAAGCATGAAGGGCATGTTAATTCCATGGGAATTAAACGTGTTCCTAAGTTGTAGTACTCTTTTATGGATCAGATTCATCCTCTCTTGTACTCTGTACGACATCATCGTTTTGATATTTTATATATATATTTTGTTTTTCATGTGGATTTGTACGACAAATTTTGAACACCACAAAGTGAATTGAACGAACATTATATTTTTCAGTCCTTAATTGCCCACATGAGCTGATAACTCGGCAATTATTTTGTGACGTTGGTTGATGGTGGGTTCAACGAGCCATAAGTCAACCGGTTGGTGACCAATCACGGTGGCGATTTATACGGATATTTCGTAGGACACAATTGTGACATCAACGTGGAGTCCTAAATGTTTTATAACATTCGGTGCCCGGTCGTGGATAGGACCTCCATGGTGATCCTAAGAGTCGATTCTTTTGACTATCGATTGTCTCTTGAGACTAAGGCGGATTTTGGGTGACTTTGGTTTCTTTCTCACGGTCATCCGTAACAGGGGGCCAAGTAGATTTTTTCTCGGGTCATTTCATGCGTGCTTAGATCGGAAGGAGTTCGAGTTGAAGGAAATATTCAGCCTTTATCGGGTACTCGATATTTCTCAGGGCCACTCGAGGAGTCAGAATCGAAATGCATGGCCATGCTCGGATACGGATTCGTTTTATCGGTTAAGTTACTCTCTAGTCGGGGAAACCACTCTTGATACGGATCGATTGTAAAATACGACCTTTGTGGATCCGGATCCGCAAATTGTTTTACATTGAGTGGGAGAAATTTTAAATGAATATGAGGATCGGTTATCGCACATACACTTGTACGGACAAGTGGGAGTTTGTTGGAGCTTGTGTCCTCCGGTTAGTGCGGATAACGTCATTGCACATACACTTGTACGGACAAGTGGGAGCTTGTTGGGGTTGGTGTCCTTAACAGTTAGTGCAAGGACTTATAAACCTCTAAAAGGATCAAAGGGCATACTTTGGTATTATTATCAGTTGATCCACGTTTATCAATAACGGTTGGCTTGCTAGATAAGTTTGACGTTATTGTCATACAGATGGCGGTGATCAACTGGTCCCTAAAAGTCACACCTATAGGATACGTTTGAGAGACGTGACAGTATGAAAATACTGTCATGTAGATGCCAAAATTGACTAACCAGTTAGTCCGAGTTATTTGACTAGTAATTAGTCAAAATGTGATGTTGAGATATTATATTTAATACGGATTAAATATCATGGGCTAAGGCGAATTAACCAGTTAATTCGTAAAATTAAATATAAACGTTTTATATTTAATTAAATGTACATTGAATTTAATTATACAATACTGTTTTTGTCGGACACGTATTAATAATTCAGCTAACCCGTATTATTAGCTGATGCCTAAATTTCCGATAACCGATAATGATTTATAATCGACCGCGTCATATACATTTAGCGAGATGAGTCGGACCACGAGTTTAATAAGGAGGAAGTGGAAAGCCCACTCCCTCCCTAAGCAAACCCACGGTTTGGCCGAGCTCAACAAAAGGAGAGCTGTTCTCTCCTTTTGACTTAACTGATTCATTTGAAACAAAACTAGGGTTTTGGGAATTGTGCCTCTCAGAACTCGGATCTCTCATCCAACAAAACTCACAACAAGTTCTCCCAATATTGCAAGGCAATCGGAGAACACGTTCTAGCACAAGGGCATATCTCGGACAAGGTCTTGGGTGCAACAATTAGGAGGGAATCTCGTTTGATTTCTGTTCTTTACGCCGTGCATCAAAGGACCCGAGGTTGATTTCTAATCTTTATCGTTTCCTTGTTATTTTGTTTTATGACTATAAATTACATATGAAATTTGCGTTATAGTCCTACAATTAAAGGGTAGTATACGGATATTAACCTACAGACACTAACCCCAACAAGCTCCCACTTGTCCGTACAAGTGCATGTGCAATGACGTTATCCGCACTAACTGGAGGACACAAGCTCCAACAAACTCCCACTTGTCCGTACAAGTGTATGTGCGATAACCGATTCTCATATTCATTTAAAATTTCTCCCACTCAATGTAAAACAATTTGCAGTTCTGGATCCACAAAGGTCGTATTTTACAATCGATCTGTATCTAGAGTGGTTTCCCCGACTAGAGAGTAACTTAACTGATAAAACGAATCCGTATCCGAGCATGGCCATGCATTTCGATTCTGACTCCTCGAGTGGCCCCGAGAAATATCGAGTACCCGATAAAGGCTGAATATTTCCTTCAACTCGACTCCTTCCGATCTAAGCACAGCATGAAATGACCCAGAAAAAATCTACTTGGCCCCCTGTTACGGATGACCGTGAGAAAGAAACCAAAGTCACCCAAAATCTGCCTTAGTCTCAAGAGACAGTCGATAGTCAAAAGAATCGACTCTTAGGATCACCATGGAGGTCCTATCCACGACCGGGCACCGAATGTTATAAAACATTTAGGACTCCACGTCGATGTCACAATTGTGTCCTACGAAATATCCGTATAAATCGCCTTTGTGATTGGTCAGTCAACCGGTTGACTTATGGCTCGTTGAACCCACCATCAACCAACGTCACAAAATAATTGCCAGAGTTATCAGCTCATGTGGGCAATTAAGGACTGAAACATATAATGTTCGTTCAGTTCACTTTGTGGTGTTCAAAATTTGTCGTACAAATCCACATGAAAAACAAAATATATATATAAAATATCAAAACGATGATGTCGTATAGAGTACAAGAGAGAATGAATCTGATCCATAAAAGAGTACTACAACTTAGGAACACGTTTAATTCCCATGGAATTAACATGCCCTTCATGCTTATCTTGTCGTAATGCTTTAGTGAGAGGATCTGCTATGTTATCATCGGTAGCAATCTTTTCTATCACTACTTCCTTTTGCTCCACGTAATCCCGGATTAGATGAGCTTTCCGTTGTACATGTCTAGACTTGTTGCTAGACTTTGGCTCCTTAGCTTGGAAGATGGCACCACTATTGTCGCAATAGATGGTGATCGGGTCATTCGAACTAGGCACTACAGAGAGCCCATGTAAGAATTGACGCATCCATATCGCTTCCTTTGTAGCTTCAGACGCGGCATAGTACTCGGACTCAGTCGTAGAATCTGCTGTAACAGTTTGTTTCGAACTCTTCCAGCTGACTGCAGCGCCATTAAGAGTAAAAACGAATCCAGATTGAGATTTCGAGTCATCTCGATCCGTTTGGAAGCTAGCATCTGCAGAATCGGTTGCGCATAGCTTTTGATCGCCTCCATAAGTCAATACCCAATCTTTAGTCCTCCGTAGGTACTTAAGAATGTTCTTGACAGCCAGCCAATGTGGTTCACCTGGATGTTGTTGGAATCGACTTGTCATACTCAATGCATATGCCACGTCCGGACGTGTGCATATCATGGCATACATGATTGATCCTATTGCCGAGGCATAAGGAATCCGTGTCATGCGCTCTTTCTCTTCCGGTGTCTCTGGTGCCTGAGACTTGCTCAAATGCACCCCTGGAGACATAGGAAGGAACCCCTTCTTGGAGTTAGTCATGTTGAATCTCTCTAGGACTTTGTCTATGTAAGACTCCTGACTGAGAGATAACATCCGTCGTGATCTATCTCGATAGATACGGATGCCTAGAATTCTTTGTGCCTCTCCCAGATCTTTCATCTGGAAATGGTTTTTCAACCATACTTTCACCGAAGTTAAGAGAGGTATGTCATTCCCAATCAGGAGTATGTCGTCAACATACAATATTAGGAAGACAATCTTGCTCCCACTCGACTTGATATATAGACATGGTTCCTCGACAGATCGAGTAAATCCATTTTCTTTTATCACTTGGTCGAAGCGATGATTCCAACTCCTTGATGCTTGCTTAAGTCCATAAATGGAACGCTTAAGTTTGCATACTTTCTTAGGATGTCTTTGGATCGATGAAACCTTCGGGTTGTACCATGTACAACTCTTCCTCCAAAAAGCCGTTTAAGAAGGCGGTTTTCACGTCCATTTGCCAAATTTCATAGTCATGAAAAGCGGCGATCGCTAAGATAATCCGAATGGAACGCAGCATGACTACGGGTGCGAAAATTTCATCGTAGTGCAAACCTGGCACTTGGGTGAAACCTTTAGCAACTAGTCGTGCTTTATAGATATCTTGTTGACCTTCCACAGAATGCTTTATCTTGTAAAGCCATTTGCATTGAAGGGGACGAACCTTAGCAGGTAAGTCAACAAGATCCCACACGCTGTTCTCATACATGGAGTCCATCTCGGATTGCATGGCCTCAAGCCATAGCTTTGAGTCAGAACTAGTCATGGCACCTTTATAGGTTGCGGGTTCACTACTCGTTAAGAGTAGAACGTCATCTATGTCATGTTCCTCGACCATACCAATGTATCTGTCTGGAGGAATAGAGACTCTTCCCGACCTCCTAGGTTCCTCAGGAATATTCACCGCAGCCGTGATTGAAGGAACAGGTTCCTCCAATGGTTGCTCGGTGTTTGGTTCTGGAATCTCCGACAGGTCGAAGATTCTATCACTCTTTGCATTCTCGAGTAATTCCTTCTCTAAGAATGTCGCACTGGCCGCAACAAATACACGTTGTTCGGTTGGCGAATAAAAGTAATGACCAAGCGTTCCTTTAGGATAACCTATAAAGTATGTCTTGACCGATCGCGGGCCGAGCTTATCCTCGTGTCTCCACTTGACATAAGCCTCGCAGCCCCAAACCCGTATAAAGGACAAGTTAGGGACCGTTCCCTTCCATAGTTCATATGGAGTCTTGTCAACAGCTTTAGACGGACTTCGGTTAAGTATTAGAGCAAGCGGTGACGAGAAGAGCATAACCCCACAATGAGTCGGGCAACACGGTGTGACTCATCATGGATCGAACCATATCAAGTAGTGTTCGATTTCTCCGTTCGGACACACCGTTCAACCGAGGTGTTCCGGTGGAGTTAAGCGTAGGGCAATCCCACGGTCCTTTAGGTGTTGATCAAACTCGTGAGAAAGATACTCGCCACCACGATCCGAACGCAGTGTTTTAATCTTCCTACCTAATAGGTTCTGTACCCTATTCTGGTATTCCTTGAATTTCTCAAAGGATTCACTTTTGTGCTTCATTAAGTAGACATAGCCATATCTACTTAAATCGTCCGTGAAAGTGATGAAATACCTATAGCCTTCTCGTGCGGTGATTGACATAGGACCACATACATCCGTGTGTATGAGTCCTAATAGGTCGCCAGCCGCGCATTCCAACACCTTTGAAGGAAATCCGAGTCATCTTACCGATGAGACATGATTCACACGTGCCAAATGATTGAAAATCAAAGGCCGAGATAGCTCCATGTTTGATGAGCTGTTTTACGCGTTTCTCATTAATGTGTCCCATACGGCAGGTGCCATAGATACGTTTGATCTTTGTCACCAACCTTTAACTTTTTATTCATTACGTGTAATATTTCCGTGGTCTGATCTAAAACATAAATTCCGTTCATGGAGACTGCCTTGCCATAAATCATATCGTGTAAAGAGAAAATGCAAGTATTATTCTCTATTACAAATGAAAAACCAAGTTTATCAAGTGCGTAAACCGAAATAATGTTTTTCGAAAGACTGGGTACATAATAGCAATCATATAATGATAACTCAAATCCGCTAGGAAGCTGGATCACATATGTTCCCCTCGAGACGGCAGCCACTCTTGCTCCATTCCCGACACGCAGATCAACCTCACCCTTTACGAGAGGTTCGAGATTTCGGAGGCCCTGCACATGATTACACAGATGAGAACCACAACCAGTATCAAGTACCCAAGTTCCATAACTTGCGTGGTTAATCTCAATCATATGAATAAAAGTAGAAGAAGAAGACATACCAACGGGTTTAACGCGACCGCTTTTATGTCCTCATGATAAACAGGACATGTGCGTCTCCAATGCCTAGTCTTGTGGCAGTGATGGCATTCCATGTTTTCATTCTTGCTCTTTTGTCGTGCACGATGAGGTGCTCGACTCACCAGGCCCACTCTTACCCGAACCCGACTTCTTGAACTTCGCCTTACCCTTCGCTAGGTTTGCACGAGCTTTGCCCTTACCCTTTCCCTTGTTTGTCACAACGAGAACATCCTGTTTCATGCTCCCACCGAACTTCATGTCCTTCTCGGTCCGTACGAGGAGGAGTGCGAGTTCATGGGGAGTTTTCTTCAAATCATTCATATAGTAATTCGCTCTAAATTGCGAATAACCATCGTGGAGTGAGTGAAGAATGCGGTCGATCACAATGTTCTCGCTGATCTTACAATCAAAGGTCTCCAGCTTCTCGACATTCTCAATCATGCTGAGAATGTGTGGGCTAACCGGTTGACCCTTCTGGAGTCTCGCATCAAAGAAGCGAGTGGTATGCTCATAGGTCACGATTCTCGGTGCTTTCGAGAATTCCTTAGTGAGCGTGGTGAAAATCTTGTTCGCACCATGGGCTATGAAGCGTTTCTGCAAATTGGGTTCCATTGCAAAAATGAGTACGTTTTTAATCGCACCCGCTTCCATACAGAAATCATTAAACTTGGTGATTTTATTTGAAGCTCTAGCCGTGGGACTGGGTTTGCCGGGATGGGCTCTAATAGATATTTGAGCTTCCGTCGCAGCGGCAGCATTCCGTAATGCCGCCTCCCAGTCCGCGAAGTTTGATCCATCATTCTTCAGTCGAGTGGACTGATTCATCTGATTCATGAAGATCCGAAGCCAGGACTCACGGTCCAATGTGGCACTTGGCATTGGGTTATCAGTAGAACCAGCCATTTGATATTAGCAGTTTAACAGTTTGTGATCTACACTGAAAAAGAAAGAAAAACAAAAACGAAATAAGCAACTCATCGAGGTGATTTAAGTCTATTTTAAAATTCATTTTAAACATGTAGACTCTCGCACTTGCATAATTGATCTCCCTCAAGAATGATACAAGTGATCCCAAGACTCAATTTCGTAAACCGATAAGCCAACTGTTTAGCTAATTCTTAGGAAGAACTCTTGGTCGATAGATTTCCGTAAATCCTATCTATAGTCCACCATAATCACAGGATCGTACGAGTGATCATAGTGTTGAGATAAAATAGGTCAATCGGTTCCAACTTACCCGACGTAGAAGGGGTCATATTATGCCTACCGACGAAGAAGGGACTCATTGGAGTTTGACCTATAAAGACCGTTCTCAATTTTTGTTTATACGAGGAAGATCCCATCAACTTAATTATAATTCATTTTAAGTGAACGAATAACTAGCGTCTGCGTGAATGAATCAATTTGGGTGATGGCTTAAAAATCGTGTGACATGAGAATGTCAATGAAAACTAACTCGTGACCTCTATATGTGTCAGTTTTCATGCAATAATTTGGTGGTTTGGTTTTTAGGCGGAATATGATGCAATCTATCGTTACATGAAAATAAATAAATGAATGCAATACGTAAATAAAAATTCCTAGTGTGGCCTATCCTAATAAAAAGAACAAAATACAACTTTGGAATCCACCGTTGGACCCAAGAAGCTTGTCTTGATGTTCCATCTTGATCCATGTAGCGGGAGTGAGCATCCGGTCTCCATCTTTGGTCTTCTCAAAAATTACAATTTAAAATTACAAATATAAACCTATTTACATTCTAATTAAAACTATAATTACAAGTGAAAAAACCAAAACGGAGATACGAGATCTCAAAATACAACCAAGACCGTGTTCCATCATTACGGTAACACGTTCTACTAAGGCCACACTAAGTTACAACTGTTTGCAAAATTAAATAAATACGTAATTAAAAGCATTCAAGGCATTCAACAAAACGATAAATGAAAATGCATCAACTAAAACAAATTCATTCGTGACATAATTCCGTAATTATGTGAAATTTATCCAAACCACCTTTTAATGATTAAAATTCATGTGATAAAACCGCTTCTATCAATTCAATTTTAATCTAATACAGTCCGTTACTTTAAATACGCTTTAAAATAACTTAATGGTACGTGTGTGAACCGTTTCACAATCATAGCGAGTGTACAATATCCGTATAAAGTACAAATTAATGCCAAAAGAAAATTTAAAGCAAAAAAAATAAATTTTCAAAGCTGTCAAAAACAGAAATCCCTCGATCCAGGGACACAAGTGCTCGATCGAGGAACGAAAGGGTTCGATCGACTGAACTGCAAGTCGATCGAGAGGTGTGCTAATCAGGAAGTACTCGATCGACAAAACTGGTAGTCGATCGAGGACTTATATCGCAATCTTGCTTCGATCGAGTACGAGGACTTCTCGATCGAGCAAGTAGGGTTTTAAAAGCGGTCGATCGAGTACAAGCAAGGACTCGATCGAGTAAAAACATGTCGAGAAAAACCATTCGATCGACTAAAAACATGCTCGATCGAGGAAAAGGTTTCGGAAAACATAAAACCCTCGTGAAAACAGTTTGACAAAACAAAATCAATTGCAATTTTGATCAAAAACGCATCAAAAACAATTTAACAATTGACAAAACTTGACATGTTGCTGTAATCTCCGTATAAAACAACAATATGCATAAAAACAAATCGAAAACAAGATGATAAAACCGTGTAAAACATGTCACGGTTTCAACAAGAACAAAAACCGAATCAGCCGTGTATACATGGCACGGAATTCGAGACAAAACAATCGTTTCAAAATTGGTTTTATGAAAAACACATGGAAAAATTTACGTGGCCTCGCTCTGATACCACTTGTGGGGTAATATCCGTATAAGACCCTCTAAATTTAGGACTATAACGTAAATTTAGCATGCGATTATCGTCATAAAACATAAATACAATAGAGAAACGATAAGGAACAAGAATCAACCTCGGGTCCTTTATAGTGCGGCGTAAAGAACAGAAATCAAACGAGATTCCCTCCTAATTGTTGCACCCAAGACTTGTCCGAGATATGCCCTTGTGCTAGAAGGTGTTCTCCGATTGCCTTGCAATATTGGGAGAACTGATGTGAGTTTTTCGAGATGAGAGATCTCGGTTTTTCAGAGAAGAATGCTCTTCAAAACCCTAGTAATTTTTAGCAAAAATGAATTAGGTTAGACAAGAGGAGAAACTCTCCTTTTGTCTATGTGAGGCTCGGCCAAACCGAGTGAGAGGAGAGCTCGCGGGCTTTTTAATTTCCTCTTCACTTAAGCTCGCGGTCCGGTCCAAAACTCGCTAAGTGTATATGACGCGGTTTTTACTTATCGTCATCGGTTATCGGCTATTAGAACATCAACTAATAACACGGGTTAGTTGAAGTATTAATACATGTCCGACAAAGACGATATTGTATAATTTATTCAATATACATTAATTAAATATAAATCGCTTATATTTAATTTTACGAATTAACTGGTTAATTCGCCTTAGCCCATGATATTTAATCCGTATTAAATATAATATCTCAACATCACATTTTGACTAATTTCTAGTCAAATAACGGACTAACCTGGTTAGTCGATTTGGCATCTACATGATTGTATTTTCATACCGTCACGTCTCTCAAACGTATCCTATAGGTGTGACTTTTAGGGACCAGTTGATCACCGCCATCTGTATGACAATAACGTCAAACTTATCTAGCAAGCCAACCGTTATTGATAAACGTGGATCAACTGATAATAATACCAAAAGTATGCCCTTTGATCCTTTTAGAGGTTTATAAGTCCTTGCACTAACTGTTAAGGACACCAACCCCAACAACCGGTTCGATTACCTTCCCTACCTCGTGGTATAGACTCGATTTACAGAGTGACTATTGACCGTGCTAAGAACTTATGCCTGTCTTTGATATATTGCCCTTTCTTGTATGGTGACTTTATGAATTGTAATAGGTGAGATGTAAGCCGGTTACAGTTGATAAAGTTTGGATTACTACTTGTTATATGATTCACATGATAGTTTAAATTGGTCAGTTTAGTACTCACATGTTAGAATACTTGATAATTGAATTACTTATCATGTTGTTTACATGTTTCATTACATGTTACATTAAATATGACGTTTCGTGGCTGGGAGGACTCGAAGTTACTCCCCACTGAATTGTGGCTTTCGTGTTTGTATAAAATGCGATTGACAGGTTGATGATGCTTAGTTGGGGTTCACGGACGAGCTAGTGAGCAAGAGAACCTTGGACTTAGTTTGGTTTTTATTTTGTAGAAACCTTTAACTTTTGGTTTTGTATATATTTTAAAGGGACTTATGTCTCCCTCTTCTATTTTGGGTTGTATCATTATATTCCCGTGTCTTTAGCGTGGTTATGTAAATAAGTTTATTAGCTCTTGCAGGTTTTGGCACCCTTAAGCTGGAGATGTTTGTGAATGGTTTAGGAAAATTTTAAAAATTACAGGTTTTGTCTAGTTGAACCAATTACAAACATATCCTGTCAGTTTTTCTGTAGATTTTACGTGGTTAGTTATCGCTAAATTTAAGGGTGTCACACTCCAATTGAGGCGATTGAGCCATCACTTAAAAAAACTAATTTAAAATCATACTTGGTGTTATCATCATTAAAATAAATAATAAATTATCAAGCCTTATTTAAAGTAATCACAAACCGAAATATAAACCTTATGCGAAATGACACTCCCTAAGTGGCTCAAAATGACCACCCTTAACTTTAACGAATAAGCTTAAAATCACTCTACATTTTATTTGAACAAAGTGTCAACAATTCCTCTTATTAACTACATATTTTGGTGACGAATATTTATATTTTTGATGTTTAAATTTAGAATAATTTATTGTAAAAATTGTTTTATACAATACCAGTAAAGTCTTTATATTTTTTTTTATTTTTTTTATATATTTAAATTTTGTCAAGTGAAGATTAAATGTGATTTGCCTAGACTGAGGATCCAAGGTTCAAATACTACTCAATGTTATTAGCTAAAATCTTTCGACGAGATGCATGAAGCAAAATTGACTCTGTGGCCCAATGGATAAGACGCTGGTCTACGAAACCAGAGACTCTGGGTTCGATCCCCAACAGAGTCGTTTCATTTTGTTTTTTAAATTTCGTCTTCCCTTTTTTCTTCTTATTATATGCATCCATCTTCTTTCTTCAACGCCTCGTCCTTTCCATTCTGTAACAAACTCCTAGCCTAGTGTTTGCGTTTATAACGTGCTTATCGAGTAACTAAACAGCGAAAAATGTATGAAACTTGATTGGGGTAGTAGCTAACTGCATCATCGGAACTTGCTCTAAGGCGGTACAGGCGAAGCTTGGATGAGTTCTATGTGGCGTAGTGAGTGAATGAATGAACGATCAATAGCTGTCATTGTAGACTTGTAGTTGTGGCATTTTTAATGCGAAGAGGAATAGTTTATTGAAATTTCTAATCTTTTTGGATTTACAACCAGATCTGAATTTTTTGGGGTTTCTTTGTTCCCCTTACTGTCTCGTTGGTTAATTTCGGTCAGATTATTTTTTATGTGTTTTCTGTGTTTATCTTTTGTGGAGTCCAGTTTGAGAATGAAAAACTGGTCAAGATACCAGTAGAATACCCCTCCACATACTTATTATCCTCTTGATTGATAGTTGTACAAGGAAGCTTCAGCTAATTGAGTCATTTTGTTGGATTTCTTTGTCTAGACGATGCAACTATGCAAGTGTTGCACATCTGTTGACTTTTGTTTGGAACAAAGCCCTTTTTTCTCGATCTATATGATCAATCTGATTTTTTTGTTATTTCTTCTTTTGGGTTTTTAAGAGTGTCGTACTTTCTCGATGAGAGTCTCCTTCTTTGTATCCTTTATGTTGTGGTTTCTTCTTGGTAAATGGAAGTTCTTTGAATTCCGTTTACCGTTCTCATCCGTGAGGATGGTATAGGTTGATTTATTATCAACCTAGTTTCTTTACCTTATCAAAAAAAAAAATTAATTGGGTAATTGGTGGTATAAATCTTTCACTTATGAATTAGTAAACCTCTTTTTTCAATGTGAACACTTATATGTGATACTTCAATTTGCTGTAAAAGCTTAAGTCCCTATATACCTAAGGCTAAGCTAATACATATGAATTTCTGTACTCAATTGTGCTACAATAAGAATGGCGAAACGAGGCTATCGACATGCCTTCTAATCGACCTGACCGGGTTCTTAGTACCGAACACTTCAATATTTCGTGTTTGTCTCGCTACGAGCAAATCTCCAAAATTTGAAAAAAGGAAGAACGATCTCCCTTCTTTTCTCGTACTCATGGACAAGTTAGAATGCATCAACATCTCCCATAATGGTGTTCGACCAACATCAAAATTGTATATTCTACTCCACGATTCACTAACCCCATATTTCTTTATCATCCATACCTCTACATAAAGATCATATTCTTTTCGTCGTTGACAACAAACACTCAAATTTTTCTCTATACCAGCAATAAAGATGTCACAATATATATTATCATCTATGAGCACGGTCGCTACAATGTCCTGAGGAAACGATACCTCATTGAATGTTTCATTGGTTAAATCGAAAGCGAGAATACAAAAATCACGTCCATATGTTTGTTTCCTTGATACAATCCAATGCGCCTTTTCATTAATAATATTTCCTAGAGTTCGAGAGGGCCAACAACAAGGACCAAGATTGAAACTCGACTCTTTCCAATTATGATCATTATCGTTACTAGTACTCCGCAATGTGTAAACATGTGCCTTGCGTACATTATCACCTCTTATTCCATCTACAACTAGAAGTTTGTACTCATCATTCGTTGTCGAGTATCCAAACGCCCATAAGAATGGATAATTGAATAGATCAATCGCTTTTGGACAGATAACTTCTCTACATACTCGAGTAGCCGGGTTAAAGAAACTAATAGAATAAATATAATAGTTGGGGCTCAACCATCACCTTAAGGTTTTGGTTGAGATGGTTCATCTATCATGGTATCAGAGCCAGAGTGACCGAGGGGTCACAAGTTCAAATCCTGCTAGCCTCCAATAACTCATGAATTGGAAATTCACCACATGGTATGAGGGGGCATGTGCACCAACCACTCTTCGAGCCCAATGGGCACTCGAGTGAGAGGGCGTAATAGAATAAATATTATTCCGGGTGTAATTCCGGAGCAGGATTTGTGACCACGTAAGCTTGTAGAATGATGTCTTTGCTTGTCTTTTCCTTTCGCTCTTTCCTGTTTAAGATGAACAAATTGAGGGCTCGGCTTGGTACCGAGCGTACTCACTCCGACGCTCAAGTCAGTAAACTTAAAGAGATTAAGTTGTGTGTTACTTGGCAAAGTATATTGTAGAGAGATGAGGGAGTTTATACCAGATTAATAGTGAGTTTTAGGATGAATTGTGGATCGTTTTCTCAATGAGGATTGAGGAGTATTTATAGACTTTCACCTTTTGTCACGTAGTGGCCAAGTGGCCAAGTGGCTAGCGGTGGAAAGATCGTTCTACCCTCACGGGGAACCATGGCGGCCGGGCTGGCCTGGTTGACTCCATGCCGAGGGGACTTGGATGTGAATACGCGGATATGCCTCCCGGCTGGCTAGTTGCCTAGCCGAGACCAGTAATGACAGCCGACAGTGCGTCGGTTAGGGTCATCGAGACGTTGACTTCTTTGTCTTTTGGCTTTGACCTTGCTCAATATGTTGACTCGGTCAGCGGGTGCAGAATATGCCCCATCAATTTGCCCCCAGCGTAGTCTATGCCGTGGTATGGACCTTCGATGAGTGTTGAGCGTATTCTGCGCAAGTTGAACTTCTTCTCCGGCTTCTTCTTCCTCGGCTTGGTTCTGTTCAGGCCGTACCATATCCCCCCTCCACATGGATGTGTAATGGACATCCTATGTGGAAAAGAAAATGGCGCTGGCCGAGACCAAGGTTGAGAGTGCCGTTTGTACTTTTGATTGCCCCGCCGTCTTGTCTTTGCTTTGTTGTTGGGTGGCCGTTAGCAAGCAGATACCAAGGAGCGTGTCGAAGAAGTTTGGTAAATCGTATGTCGATTGACATTCCGTGGCTGCATGCTTGACACGTGGCTTGGCATTGATTGGTTGACGTTTCATGGGCTTTGCCCTGATTGGTCCGTTTCATGGGCTTTGCTCTATAAATAGAGCAGTGTGCCCCGTTTTTTGGCCATCAAACTTCATTTTCTCAAAAAATTTTCCCTCTCTTAGTTTTTCGAAGGAATTTCTCTCTAGTCTTCAAAGCGTTACTCGGCGTAGCACTTTTTCCAAGGTAAACAAACAAATTTTTCCAACTTTTTAATTGTTAAGTTTTTGTTGTCACTATGTCTTCTGCGGATGCTCAACCCAATACCTCTGCGCCGGGGCGAACGTCGCATCCCGATGAAGAGGAGGCCTTTGGTTGTCACCCCGATAGGGTTTGGGGGTCCCAAGTCGCCTTCTCCTGAAATTGATCCTCAATTTTTGGAGGGTTTTGATGATGACAATGATGAGGCGACCCCTTCTGTCGTAAAGAGGCCGCTTCTTTCGTGGCACGGTGATGCTCGCTCGATCGCCCCGATCGTGCACGGACGAATAAGTTCGCTAGTCGCTCCGGTTCGATCTTTTTGAAGACCATTACTCCTTCGGCAGGGGGTATAAAATTGTTATCCCTGAGGAGGGTCAGGCCGTCTGTTGCCCTCCCGAGGGTTGTATTGGCATATACATCAGACACCTGGAGTATGGGCTCCGGTTTCCTCTGAATGAATACGTTGCTGCCATAATTAAAGCCATGAATGTCGCTGTGGCCCAACTGCATCCGTTGGCCATCAGGACGATTGTTGGCTTTGTATGGTTGTGTCTATTTAAAGGGGAGGCCCCAACGGTGAACCTATTCCGCCGGCTCCACCATCTTCGCCAGACTACCCTAGGTGGCCCGGGGTGGTATAGCATACAGACCGAGGCGGGTTATGTCACCGTTTCTAAGTTGACATCTTGCAAGGACTAGAAGGGGCGGTGGGTATACGTTGAGGTTCCGGAGGACTACTCGCTGCCCCGGTCCTTTCAGAGCCGCGTCAATTTGCGGTGCGAGAATCAGGAGGAGCATGACAAATATATCTCCCGGAGTAAGCTTAAGATGGACGCCAGCAGGGTCTATCTTAATGAGGACGAAAACCGGGCAATGAGGTTGTTTGAGGCTGAGAAGCATGGCACGCCGAAGGGATGGATGCCCCCGACGCAGATCGTTCTTCAGGATGAGCTGCTCTGCTACGTCGGCCTCATACCGGCCCTCAGCCAGGGTGAGTGGGGTCGGTATGAGGCTCATCTTTGCTTTTTATGTTTCTGTATTTGAACCTTGATTTATTTCTTTTGCTTAACTCCTGCTTCGTTTCTTTTGCAGACCGATTTGGCCCGGAACTGCCTGTCTCCGTCCTCAAGAGGTTGGGACTTGACGAGAACGGGAGAGTTGTTGAGCTGCATCCTAAGGCCGAGCCACGTGATCGCAGACCGGCTCCTCACGAACTTATGGAGTAGCAGTTGAAGGCACTGGATGTGACGGCGGCTCAAGCGCAGATTGCTTGTAACGTGCCGCGCCGGAGACCAAAGACAACATCTACGGCGGCAACGGCGTCAGCTCCAGCTCAACCTTCAATCCCCGTAACCCAAAAGGAGCAGGTGTTCGCCGTTGATGTTGAAGAGGAGGTCACCGTTGCGGAGGGTCCTCCTCCTTCAAAAAAGAGAAAAGAGGCAACGCCTTTCGCCATTCTTCGTTACCGATCTAGGGAAAGAAAAGGGGTCGTAGGCCCTCCAACCAAGAAGGCCAAGGCTGGTACGGATCTAACCTATGGCTCGGATTTAGCAGGTTCATTAGGCATTCCTGATGACAGGCTCTCTGACATGTCAATGAATGTTGACATGGATGCTTTGTCTGGGTTTTTTGTAGATCAGCCGCCGCCGGCTGTCGCTCTCACTAAACGGCAATTGGAGAAGCGGCCTGTGCAGACGGGCGATAAAAATGCCGTCGTCGACTCCTCATCCCTGAAGCCTTCCCCCGCCCAGCTTAGGGCGGAAGGCATAAGGTGGTCCAAGAAGCTGGCGAAGTGGACTGAACTAGCCGGCGCTCATATTATGGAGCAAGAAAAGGTCATGGCTGAAGCTGCCCCTGCGCTTGAACGGCTTAGGCTCGAGCTTGCTGCCTCTAAGAAGGAGGCCGAGAGGTCGAAAGAGGACTTCCAGGCCGCCAAAAATGATTTCCTCGCTGAGCGAAAGCTTAGGGAGGACGCTGAGAAGGCGGTCCTAGCCGAGAGGGCCAAGGCTGAGGCTGCATTGGCTGATGCCGCTAAGCTGCGGGAGGAGCGGGACAAATTTGAGGGTGGTTATAACACCGTGGTTGGGCAGAAGGAGATATGGAAGACTCTTCATTCGGCTGAGGCGAAGGAGCACAAGAACACAAAGGCTATCCTTGCCCAGAGGGAGAAGGACATTGAGACGCTTAAAACCGTCATCATCCCTAACATGTGTGCCCAGTACCGGGACCAGGCCGAAGATGCTACCAGGGAGGTAATTAAAGAGCTCCTTCCTGAAGGCTCCTTCCCGTGGAAAGATTTTGACCGGCTTCTTGATGAGAAGGCGGCTGCTGCGGAGGCAAAGGCGACGGAGAAAACAAAGGCGGCGAAGGCCGCTGAGGAGGCTGCGGAGAAGGCGGCCTGGGATGCTAAGGTGAAGGCGGCCAGGGAGGAAGCTGAGAGGGCAAAGGCAGGTGAAGCTGGCAAATCGGCTTCTGGGCCTCCCACTGATGGTGATGCTCTCGCGCCGGGTGGGCGAGAAACAAGCATAGGGAGACGGGCGGTCGTCACCGATTCACCCCGCCCTTCGACGGCCTTCACTGTTCGGGGCCAACTATTGAGCCTTTCCTCCCTGCCATCCTTTTGGCGCTTTCAAGTCTTATGTCTGTAACCTTTTGTTGTACCTTTTGTTTTTTTGTTAAACTTTGGTAGGTTATGTTTAGGATATCCCTATGGGGACGGCCGTCGAATTTGTTGTGCTTTCACCTGTAAACATTTTTCAATAAAGTTTGTTTATTTTGCCACCATTAAGTTGTCTTCTTACGTTTCAACATATTGAGTGCTTTTTCGTTTTTACTTTCGGCTTGGCCGAGGCAGTTAGAAGGCGCATCTCAATTGTACTTAAACGTTTTTAAACATGTTGGCATGTCGGTCGCTTCCTCCTCCACTCCCGATCTTAGCCGGAGCGAACAGATTTGCGCTTCCCAACCGCCGTTGTGAACATGTTAGCGTATCGGTCGTTGTGTCCCCGTCACTCCCGGCTTTGGCCAAGGCAATCGAGGTTACGGCTCGACAGCGTTCGTATCTGTAGACATATTGATCGCTTCCTCTGCCACTCCCGGATTGGCCGAGGCGGTCAGATTTGCGTTTCTCAATTGTACTTATACGTTCCTAAGCATGTTGGTCGCTTTCGCGAGTATCAACTGCATTGGTAGTGACTGACCGGTTGGCGTCTACTAAGCATGTTGGTCGCTTTCGCGAGTATCAACTGCCATTGTAGTGACTGCCCGGCCTTGGCCGTGGCGTCTACTCGTGACTGCCCGGCGTTGGCCGCGGCGTGTTTCTTGGTACGACTACGAAGGGGACAAGCGTCTTGATGGAAAAATTTGGATCATTCTTCATAAGGTATAATTACGCGCTGGGGTGTCCACAACGGTCTCGGACACCTCCGCCGTTTATACAAAATATTTCCTAAGGTTGTCCGTGTTCCAGTGGCTCATTAGAGGAACACCCTCCATGTCTGTCAGCCGGTATGTCCCCGGCCTCATTTATTCAACCACTTTGTAGGGTCCTTCCCAGTTGGCCGTCATTTTACCATGGATGTTTCCTTTGTTTGTTGCGGTCGACTTTCTTAGGACTAGATCTCCTACTCTTAAGTCTCTTTTGTGGACCCTACGGTTGTATGCTCTTCTCATTCGGTTTTGATATACTGCCAAGTTGAGCCGTGCCGTGTCTCGACTTTCTTTGACCAGGTCTAGGGAGGCTCTCAGGCCGTCCTCATTTTCGACTAGGCCAAAGGTTTGCGTTCTGAATGTCGGCACCGCTGCTTCAATTGGCAGGACGGCCTCAGACCCATAGACAAGGTGGAATGGACTGTACCCCGTTGCTTCTTTCTCCGTGGTTCTAAGGGACCACAGGACGCCGGGTAGTTCATCAGCCCACCTTCCCTTTAGATCTTCAACCTTCTTTTTCAACCCGTTCAATATTGTTTTATTGGCTGCCTCCGCCTATCCGTTGCTCCGAGGGTGGCAGACGGAGGAGTATGCAAATTTGATACCGAGCTCCTCCAACCAATTCATCACCATGTCACTCCAAAACTCTCGGCCGTGGTCAAATACCATGACTTGGGGTAACCCAAAACGAGTTATGATGTTCTCCGAAATCACCTTTCTTACGGTCGTCGTGGTCTTGGCAGGTACTGCGACAGCCTCGGCCCATTTGGTGAAGTAGTCAATGGCGACGATTAGGTACTTCCTTCCTCCGGAGGCCGTTGGAAATGGCCCTAATAAATCCATCCCCCACTGTGCAAATGGTAGGGGGCTAAGTACTGGTTACAAGTCTCGGGAAGGTGAGCATGCATCTGACAATTCTTGCATTTCTTGGTCTTAGCTCTGGAATCCTCAAGCATGGTAGGTCAGAAGTAGCCGGCTCGGAGAGCTTTGTGGGCTAGCGTTCTTGCCCCCATGTGATGTCCACAGATGCCTTCGTGAATCTCTGTCAGTATGAGCTCCGCGTCGGCTGGGCCGACACATTTCAAAAGTGGTCTTATCACGGACCTTCTGTATAGTTCTCCTTCGAACACCAAGTACCTTGCGGCGATCCTCTTTATCTTCTGAGAGAGACTGCGGTCCTCCGGTAACTCTTTTGTTAGTTTGTATTTCATTATCGGAGTCATCCACGTCGTCTCGGCCGATGTCGCCCCACCATGCCGACGGTCTCGGTGATGCTTTTAGCATTCCGATATCCACCAAGACGGTTCGACCGACATTCTTGATGCTTGAACGGCAAGTTTTGAGAGAGCGTCGGCTCGGTTGTTCTCGGACTTGGGACACATTGTATTTGGAAAGATTTCAATTTTGCAAAGTGTCGCTTTGACCCTTTCCAGGTATCTCACCATCCCGTCGTCTCGAGCCTCATACTCTCCTCTGATTTGATTGGTCACTAGGAGTGAATCTGTCTTCAACACAATATGCTCCGCCCTGGCAGCTCTAGCTAACTCGACTCCAGTTATCACCGCCTCATATTCGGATTCGTTGTTTGAGGCCGAGAAGGTAAACTTCAAGGCGTACTCAAACTCTTCCCGTTAGGGCTGGTGATAAGGATGCCGGCTCCTGAGCTGTTTGCCGTGGAGGACCCGTCGGTGTATACTTCCCACACACCGGGATATGATTCTTCTTGATAAGTGCACTCGGCCAGGAAGTCTGCAAGCGCCTGCTCCTTTATCGAAGGCCTCGGCTTGTACTGAATGCCGAAGCCGGATAGCTCCACTGCCCATTTGATAAGTCGGCCGGATTTTTCGAATTTTTCCAATGCTTTTTCCAATGGCTGGTCGGTTAAGACCGTCACGGGATGTGCGTCGAAGTAGGGTTTTAACTTCCTTGCGGCAACGACGACGGCGAAGGCCGCTTTTTCAATAAGTGGGTAATTTCTTTCGGCGGGCAACAGTGTATGGCTGATAAAGTAGATTGGGTGTTGCTGCTTGTTTTCTTCTGTGACGATTACGGCACTGACCGTGGCCGAGGTAACTACTAAATATAGGTATAGCGTCTCCCCCAGCGTCGGCCTGGACAGAGTCGGGAGAGTTAGTAGGTGGGCTTTCAGTTGTTTGAAAGCCGCACTCTGTTCCTCCTCCCAGCAAAAGTCTTTATTCCCCTTCAACACTTTAAAGAATGGGGTGCTCTTGTCGGCCGACCGAGAGATGAAGCGGGCGAGAGCCGCCATCCTCCCGGTCAGCATCATAACCTCTTTTCGATTCCTCGGCTCCGGTAGGTCTAATATTGCTTGGACTTTCTCTGGATTGGCATCAATTCCCCTGGCGCTGACAAGCACGCCGAGGAACTTGCCGGCCCGGACACCGAAGTTGCATTTCATTGGGTTAAGCTTCATCTTATATTTCCTTAGTGAACAAAATGTTTCGCTCAAGTCGGCCAAGTGCTCGCTGTCAGACTTGCTTTTTACAATAGCATCGTCGACGTAAGCCTCGATGTTTCGCCCTTTTTGATCTTGAAACACTTTGTCCACCAGCCTAGTGTAAGTTGCGCCAGCGTTTTTCAAACCGAACGGCATCATTTTATACATGTATGTGCCGTGTATGGTGATGAATGCGCACTTAGGCATGTCTTCCTCGGCCATGAATACCTGATGGTACCCTGAGAAGGCGTCTAGCAGGCTCAGCATAGTGTAGCCTACCGTTGCGTCAATTAAACTATCTATTCGAGGCAAGGGATAGCAATCTTTGGGGCATGCTTTATTAAGATTTGTAAAATCAACACACATCCTCCACCCCCCTGATGACTTCTTTACCATTACAACATTTGGTAGCCACTCAGGGTAAGTACAAGGCATGATAAAGCCCGCCTCTAATAGTTTGTCTACCTCGGCCTTGATGGCCTCATCCTTCTCGGCCGAGGAGTTTCTCATCTTCTGCTTGACAGGGCGAGCGGTGGAGAGTACGTTCGGCTTGTGAACGATCACCTCCCGCTCACGCCTGGCATCTCGGCGGCCGAGTACGCGAAGACGTCTTTGTTCTTCCTCGCAGGTCTAGGAGATCGGCTCGAATTTTGGCTCCGGCCGACACCGACGATTTACGATGCGCCCGGGTCAATTTCCACTTCCTCGATGGGCTCCTTCGACCATGCCGACGTTGTTGGTGCTCATCGGATCACCCTCCTGTTGTAAGGATGGGCTCTTCCCTTTCTCTGATTTTTTCGCCACTTTGAGGGATTGCATGTTGCACCCTCTGGCAGATATTTGGATATTGACAATTTCGTCTCTTTCGTCCTTTGAGACGAGCTTTTGCGCTTCCCCCCGGTCCGAGACATACATCAATGTCAGGGCCCGGATGGACATCACTGCATCGGCCTCGCTCAAAGTGACTCGGCCTATGAGAACATTGTAGGCAGACGAACCATCAATGACCACGAACTCGGATAAAACATTCTTGGCCGCATCGGCTTGGCCAAACATCACCCGGCGATCCGATTGACCCTGGGGTATCAGGCCGGCCCCGAGAAGAAGCTGTATAGCGAGGTTGGTGCGGGGGCTCGGGTCTTCAATCTTGAGGACCGAGATTGAGAAAGCACTCCCTGAACATGATGTTTGAGTAGGCGCCTGTGTCAATCAGGCACCTTTTGACCAAGTGGTTTGCTATGTCTAAGTGGACTACGAGCGGGTCGCTGTGCGGAGCGATGACTCCTTCGTAGTCCTTCTTTCCGATGATCATATCGGGGACGGTGGAAGCGGGGATCGCTGTTTTGGGCACAAAGTTGATGGCTTGGTATAGCTCATTCAGGTGCCGTTTGTGCCCATTAGCTGACCCACCGTTCTCGTTTCCTCCGGTTACAACCTGGATCACTCCCATCCTCTGGAATACTGATTTTCTGTTCGCCCCGTCGGAGCTTGTTTCCGGGCCTCCAGCTACATACTTGCTGAGGGCCCCTTTTCGGATTAGCTCCTCGATGGCGTTCCTCAAATGCCGACAGTTGTCGGTCTTATGGCCGGTTTGGCCGTGGTAGTCGCAAAATTGGTTAGTGTCGCCGTCCCCCCTCGCCTTGGGGGGCCTGGCCCACTTCTGCCCTTCATTCTTACTTAGGGCAAAGACCTCGGCCGGTGATTTGACCAGGGGGGTGAGACCGCTGTACCGCTTCTGGGTGTATGGTCCCGAACTCCCCCCGGCGCCCGCCGAGTTCTGTTTCCTGTTAAATCTTTCCGGCCGTGACCTATTCATGTCACGGCGTCCTTCATCTACGTTGTCCGGGCGGCTCCTCCTCTCTGGGTGCCCAGCTTCGCTGTGGCCTACCCAAGTCTTGTGATAGTCCTCCACCTTTACGGCTCGATCGGCCATCTTTCTGGCGGTGTCGAGGTTGAGGTCCTCGCACTTGATGAGCTCATTTTTTAACTCGCCTTTCGGCAGGCATTTCATCAGTGCAAAGGCCGCCAGTTCGGTGTTCAGCTCACGAATCTGCTGAACCTTAGCATCGAACCTCTTGACGTAGCTCCGGAGGGACTCGTCCTCCCCTTGTCGGATAGTCAGGAGATCCGAGGTTTCCACGGCCCTTCTCTTGTTGCAGGCGTACTGGGCTATGAAGTTGTCTCTTAGGTCGGCATAGCAGTATACCGAACCATTAGGTAGCCCCTTGTACCAACTCTGAGCCATGCCGTGGAGGGTTGTTGGGAAGACTCGGCACCACACCTCATCGGGTTGCTCCCATACCGACATGTATGACTCGAAAGCCTCGGCATGGTCGGTTGGGTCGCTATCCCCTTTGTATGATAGGGACGGCAGCTTCAGTTTGGTTGGCACCGGGACTTCGAGGACGTAGGCACTGAGGGGCTGTCTGACCACGTGCCGAATGACACGTGGCGAACGGCTCCTCGCAACCCTAGTCCGGCTTCTCTCCCCGTGGCGGGAAGGGCTTCTTGTTGTCCGACTTTGGAGAGTCGGACTTCTTTCTTCATTTCTTCGGGGGTGGCCTCGTTGTTGCCGCGGCGACGCTGTCCTCCCGCGAGTGGGGGATGGACTTTGGTCTGCCATTGGCACCACGGGCTCTACCGGCGTCCTTGTATGCCCATCTCCTTGTATTACTCTGGTCAAGTTGTTCGGAGTCACTTTGTGGGCCCTGGTCATCTGTGGAGGCGCTGCCGTCACCGTCGTCGTGACAGGGGTGACCGGCGTACCACCCACCAGGTCCAGGAATAGCTTCAGTTTGGCTGCATCGACCACATGTCCCATGACGGTGACTTGGCCGGTGGGCAGCGGTGTTTCTGGCTCTCTTGGCATCCCGTACTTCACCGGCTCAATCACTCGGCCGGTGGGAGACTTCCCGATCTCAGAATTAGGGAACGTGTCATCCTGGTAGTATGCGGTTTCGTCACTCACAATTACTTCTTGTTGTTTTGACATCCTCTTAGCTCTTTAAATGGTTTTTTTTTTTTGTAAGGTAGGTGACCAGCTTTTAGTATGATTCCCACAGACGGCGCCAATTGTTCCGGGTGTAATTCCGGAGCAGGATTTGTTACCACGTAAGCTTGTAGAATGATGTCTTTGCTTGTCTTTTCCTTTCGCTCTTTCCTGTTTAAGATGAACAAACTGAGGGCTCGGCTTGGTACCGAGCGTACTCACTCCGACGCTCAAGTCAGTAAACTTAAAGAGATTAAGTTGTGTGTTACTTGGCAAAGTATATTGTAGAGAGATGAGGGAGTTTATACCAGATTAATAGTGAGTTTTAGGATGAATTGTGGATCGTTTTCTCAATGAGGATTGAGGAGTATTTATAGACTTTCACCTTTTGTCACGTAGTGGCCAAGTGGCCAAGTGGCTAGCAGGTGGAAAGACTGTTCTACCCTCGGCCGGGAGACCCATGGCAGGCCGGCTGGCCTGGTTGACTCCATGCCGAGGGGACTTGGATGTGAGTACGCGGATATGCCTCACGGCTGGCTAGTTGCCTAGCCGAGACCAGTGACAGCCGACAGTCGCGTCGGTTAGGGTCATGTTCGAGACGTTGACTTGCTGTCTTTTGGCTTTGACCTTGCTCAATATGTTGACTCGGTCAACGGGTGCAGAATATGCCCCATCAATATGGTTCATCTATCATGGTATCAGAGCCAGAGTGACCGAGGGGTCACAGGTTCAAATCCTGCTAGCCTCCAATAACTCATGAATTGGAAATTCACCACATGGTATGAGGGGGCATGTGCACCAACCACTCTTCGAGCCCAATGGGCACTCGAGTGAGAGGGCGTAATAGAATAAATATAATAGTTGGGTCTCAACCATCACCTTAAGGCATAAAAACAATGATTCGATTGGTAATCTTGGGAAAATTTCGTTCTCTAGCAAATCAATCGGTATATTACGCTCTTGCTTGAATTGTTTAGGGTTGTTCGTCGAAATTATGTTCCCCATTGGATTTCTAATGGCGTGAACTCATATGACCTGATTTAAAAAAAAAATATGGTGACGGTCTCCGGTCCGGTACATATTAAAATAAAATTCAATTTACCTTGTAAAGTAGTATCGGTTAGGTCCAATTCCGTAAAAATACGGAGCTAAAGGGTTCTCGTCCGGTCCCCAGTCTTAGGGTTGGTGGTTATCCGGTCCACGGGTTCATCCGGTCTGATTTTGGACCGAAGAGGATAATTTAAAGGCAGTACATCCAAAATAGTAAAAGACATTAAGAGTGTGTTTGGATAGTAAAAGTGGAGGCGGGCCAGAGAAGGGGAGGGGAGCGGCGGGAAGGAGGGAAGAGAACGACGGGGGCAGGAGGTAAAATAGACCCCTCCAAATCTCCCCCCCTTCATTTCGTTCTACCCTTATTTGTTATCTAAACAAAAAATTTTAAATCCCCTACTCACCCTACTTTTCCCTTTCTTATACAAAATCTCTCAATTCAAACACACCTAAAAGTAAAATTTGTACAACAATGAATCTACTCCTAATTATCTCCTATACTAATTGAGCACAATAGCGGTAATTAAAATGGGGAAACTAAGTTACTCGCTTTTATAACATGGCTTCCTTACCCAAGATTATCAAGACTAGAGTTCTTTCTGGAATTTTTTGGTTAATTGGTTTTAATTAGCAAAATAATTAGGGAATTAGTGTTTGTTTGAAATTATTTGGGTTTATGCTGTCTACGTCATCACTTGTATTTTTTTTCGTGTTTTTAGGTAAAGCCGCTAAGAAATTTAGCGGCTTTTGCTCTTCCCTATTTTTCAAATAAGGAAACTAATGATAATTAAGTGGATTACATTTCATTTTATTTAATTATTATTATTTCATTAAAGTTAATCTTTTTATCAAATTATATTAATAAAAATAATATAAAATTATAAATTACTAAATCTTTTATTGATGGTATTATTAGATAATTAACCTATATCCGTATAAAAAAAACTCTAAATCGTTGTTATTAGTTTCATGACAAAAAGATTTGAGAAAAATTTATAAATTGAAATCATAAACTTTGTTGTATAAAAATATTTTCATTAAAATACATTTCGACTCATTACTCAATTTTTTTGATTAATTTTCAGTTCCAACTTTTATTTGTCAAAACGAAAAAAATGTGAACAATTATGAGTTACCTATTTTATACAAGATTTTATAAATATAAAAAACTCTATATACCGTGCATGTATTCCACGGGATCTAAACTAGTTGTTTTTACAATGCCTAATATATACCCATCTAACTTGGTACGGATTTTAACCTAATATTGATATAAATATAAATTCTTTTAATTTTGCATGAGAGTTCTTACTAATTGATATAATTAGTAAAAGATGAGATCCTAATTTCCCTCCACTATTATCTCATCTCCTCAAATAACACCCTCACCATTCCATCTTAACGTTCACAATCCCTCAGCCTATATTCCAACACACAAATTAAAACATTCAAAAACAATCAAACAAGAACAACAAAAAAACATGTCAACAACATCCTCAAATACCTCCCACGCCACATCCCCTACCACCTCCCCTAAACAAGCCTCTCCCACCTCCACCACCTCATCCACCCACGGCCCCACCACCGCTACCGCCTCAACAATCACATCATCACCAACCAAAACTCAGGCAGCTATAGAAACCCTATCCTCCATCCTCCCTACACCACTCTCCATTTCCTCCTCCCTCTCCGCCGCCTTCCTCCTAAACTCCCCTGACGTCTCCGCTCAAATCTCCACCCTCCTTCGCCACCCTACTTCCGGCTCTGGAGACAACCAATTATGTCGTTGGCTCTATGACACCTTTCAATCCTCTGACCCTTCCTTACAGCTAGTCGTCCTAAGGTTCATACCGCTTATATCTGGCATGTACCTGACACGAATAACCCAACGTAAACCACTAGCCGGGTTCGAAGCCGTTTTATTAGCCCTATATGCTCATGAGACCACCGCACGTGACGGGCAAGCCACGTCGGTCACTATTCCTGACCTATGTAACCCTAGTATTTACCATGAAAGTAGTAGTAACGCGCCCACACGTGCTAATAACTCTACCGACCTTAATATTGCCGTCATTTCCCCTAGTCTCGAACCACATGGCACGGTCCGGTCCACAAGGAGGGCTAGGATTGTTGGGGTGGCATTGGAGTTGTTTCACTCGAAGATTTGGGTCATGCCCGTTGAGTCAAAGATTGACTTTTGCGAATTTTTTGAGATTTGGACCGGTCAAGTAGATATCGGCAAAGCAAATAATGGCGATAAAAGTAATAGTAATAGTAATACTACGACGAAGAAATTAGGGAGGATACCATTGGCATGGGAGTTGTTACAACCATGTTTGAGAATATTAGGGCATTGTTTGTTGAGTGAAGATAATAATTGTAGGAAAAATAATAGTACGTCGTCGGAGTTGTACGAGAAGGCACGTAGTGCATGTAAGTGTTTGTACGTAAGAGCCATGCATGACGTGAACCCTAAGGCAATTTTAGCAGCTGGGAGTTTGCTTAAGATTATTAAATTGGAGGAAGATTTGGGTGATTTTGATCCTACTGAGATTACTACTAATAGGATTATTTCTGTTTGATTAATTAATTATAATCATCTTGTATTATTGGTGATGAATTAATGTCAATTTTTACCAATTGAATAGGTTTATAATAAATAAAGGGTGACGGTATATTATTCTCTTTGTCGCAATTATTTGTTTGCGTTTTTATTCTTTATATGAGAGTTATTTTAGTTAAAGATAAATAAATAATTGAAATGGATCAAGGTACAGAGGAGTACTTCATTTTAAGACTACGCATTACAATAAATCAGGTGTATTGATGGACTTTTCCTTTATGTAATCGATACCCTTACGTATTGTATCAGTTCGATTGTATAAAAGACAACTCATGTATTAATTTTAAATGAATAGTTTTCCTATAAAAGACCATTTTATAATATAAAATAGTCCTACACTATAATTTGTATTAAATGTAACAATTAGTCTCACTATAGACGGATATATCCGTCTATAGTGAAAAAGGGTTCAAATATGCTTAACGTGGTGATATTTTTTGGCCCCACCATACAACTTGTTGTCTGTCTTATGTTTAAAGTGGGTGTATATTTGACCCATCTATAATGAGAATTTGTCTAAATGTAATTACATACGTTCTCCAATCTCCACATGTATGTTACCTTCCTTTATCTTGTAATGAGACCTAGGTTGCACAGACACGGCTCTTTTATGGCCTCCGTGTGTCCGACACGATGTCGGACACGGACACGCCTAGGACACGGCTCAAAACGTGTCCGACACCTCAAAAACCGTGTCGTCGGTTTTATTTTAATTCACGGCGTGTCGGACACGGTCCAGAACAATTGGACACGGCCCGTATTTGGTGGACACGGCATTTATGCCTTTTCAAAACAACAAAATCCAACAACAGTACGACCCCAACAGCCGCCGCCCCAACCCACCGACACAAGATCTCCTCGTCGTCGCCGCCTGCCTCTCGTTGTCAACACCACATTCCAGGATAATCGTTTTCCCCTAATTTCTTATTTGTTGTTCAAAATCAATTTTTCCTAATTTATTATTCTAGGGTTTTTCTTGGTTTTCTCTAATTAAGAATAGTTAGTTAATAGGACATAAACAAAGGGTATCATTGATTTGATAAATCATACTGTTCCGGGTGTAATTCCAGAGCATGTATAGTTACCACCCGTGGCTTGTTGAATGATGTCTTGAGTTGGATTCTCCCTTGGCCTTAATCGTTCCTCTCGGCCTCTCCTGCAACAATGAACAGGCGAGGGCTTGGCTTTGAGCCAAGCGTACCCACTCCGACGCCCAAGTCAGTAAACTTAGATGTATAAGTTGTATGCTAATTGGCTAGGAATATATTGTAGAGAGATAAGGAAGATTATACCAGATGAATAGTGTATTTAGGTCAAGTTGTATATTTCTGGCTTGGATCCTTTCCTCAATGAAGGTTGAGGAGTATTTATATACTTCACCTTTTGTCACGTAGTGGCCAAGTGGCCAAGTGGCTAGCAGGTGGAAAGACTGATCTACCCCTCGGCCGAGGGACCTATGGCTAGCCGGCGGGCTCTGTTGACCCACCGCCGAGGGGTCTTGGATATGAGTACGCGGATATGTGCCCCGGCTGTCAGGTTGGCATGCCGGGACCCAGGCTGACAGGCCGATGGGCTGCATCGGTTAGGTTGTCTAAGTCGTTGACTTGCTGTGGATATCTTTGACCTTGTCTAATGTGTTGACTTGGTCAGCGGTGCAGAATATGCCCCATCAATTTGCCCCCAGCGTAGTCTATGTCGTGGTATGGGCTTCGATGTACGTCTGAGCGTATATTCTGCGCAAGTAGTTTGTAGAAAATTTTCTGCATCGGCTTCTTCTTCGGCGGCTTCTTTTGCCTCTGCCTGGTCTTTCTTAGGCCGTACCATATCCCCCCTCCACATGGATGTGTATTGGGCATCCGATGTGGATAAGAAAGGGACGCTGGCCGAGACCGGGGTTGAGCGCCGGTTATTTTTGATTGCCCCGCCGGCGGTGTCCGGCTTGGTCGATCATGTGGCGGCGGAGAGCGGATGCTTGGGAATTTTTTGAGGAAGGTGAATAGGCGGAGAGATTTGAATAGGCGTGTTGAAGACGTTTGGTCACTGTTGCATTGATTGACACAATTGTTGCAACGATTGACATCCCGTGGTTGCATGTCCGACACGTGTCCGCACGCTGATTGGTTGACGCTTCATGGGTGTTCTCGATTGGTCTGCTTCATGGGCTTTTCCCTATAAATAGGGGCGGTTGCCCCGTGAAATTGCCCACCAATTTCATTCTTCAAAATTTTCTTCTCTCTAAACTTCCAAGGGTTTCTTTGTCTTCTAATTTCCATAGTTGTTACTCCGGCGAGCGTTTTCTTCAAGGTAAACAAACAAACTTTCCAATTTTTAATTTTGTAAGTTCATTGTAAACATGTCTTCTGCTGACGCCGGGCCTAGTAAGCCGGGCCCTAGGTCTCCTTCTCCCGAAGTCGATCCTCGGGTTCTGGAGGAATGGGAGGATGATTCTGATGTCGATGATGACGCGGACGATTTTGGTGATGATCTTTGAGGAGGCTCGTCCCTAATACCGTGAGGCGGTACGTTATGGATCACGGCCTCGCCTGTAAGGCACGCGTTGACCGAGTTTGGGCCCATAAGTTGGCCAGTTCTTCCGGTGAGAAATTTTTCGAGGGCCACTTCTTCTTCGGCAGGGGATACAAGATTGTTGTCCCTGAGGAGGGCCAGGCCGTCTGTTGCCCTCCACCGGGCCACACTGGCGTATATATGCGACATTTGGAGTACGGGCTCCGGTTTCCGCTGAATGGATATGTTGTGGCCATCCTTAAGGCCATGAACGTTGCCGTTGCCCAATTGCACCCGTTGGCTATGAGGACCATAATCGGGTTTGTCTGGCTTTGTCTCTTCAAGGGGGAGGCCCCAACGGTGAACTTATTTCGCCGACTTCATTACCTCCTCCGCCGTCATTCTCGGCCGCGCCGGTTGGCACAGTGTGCACACGGAGAAGGGTTATGTCTCTGCTGACAAACTTTCCTCTTGCAAGGGCTGGCAGGGTCGGTGGGTGTACGTTAAGGTGCCGGACGACTATCCGCTGCCCTGCTCCTTTCAGCATCAAGTTAACTTGCGGTGTGAGACTAAGGCGGAGCATGACAGATGGGTCTCCCGGAAGAAACTCAAAATGGATGCTGGCAGGGTTCTTCTCTCGGAGGACGAGAGGCTGGCAATGCGGCTTTTTGAGGTAGACAAGGGTGGGCTGCCGAAAAGATGGATTCCTCCAACGCAGATCATTCTTCAGGATGAGCCGCTTTGCCATGTCGGCCTCATACCGGCCCTAGCGCAGGGTGAGTGGGGTCGGTGTGAGGCCCATCACCGTTCTCATTGTGTCTTTGAACTTTGATTTATTTCTTCTACTTAACTCTTGCTTCGTTTCCTTCGCAGGCCATTTTGGACCGGACCTGTCTGAGGATATCCTCCGGAGAATGGGGATCGAACAAAGATAAGACCGTTGCTAACTTACATCCCAAAGCTCTCCCCAATGACCGCAGGAGGTCGCCGACCGATCTCAGAGAAGCGGCGGCTGAAAAGCTTAAGTGCGGTGGAGACCAGCGAAGGTTGTTAGTAACGTGCCGCGCCACACGCGAAAAACGAAGTCCTCGGCGGTGGTGGCGTCGACATCGGCTCCGCCTTCCATCCCCCCTGTTCAGAAGAAGACGGTGGAGATTGTTTGTATCTCCAACGGGGATGACTCCGACGAGGAGGAGGGGTCGCCCCTTGTCCGTAAAAGAAAGCAGACGGCCTTTACCGCGACCGTTGATTCTGCTGCTGACGAGGAGACGCGCGTTTCGGCCAAGAAGGCCAAGCACGGTATTGTTCTTTCTGTGGCTTCAGATTTAGCCGGTTCCTTAGGCGCTGCTTGTGACAGGCTCTTCGGCATGTCTGCGTATGTCGATACTTATGCTTACTTTAAATTTTGTAGATCGACCGCAGTCGTCCGCCGCTCCCGTTGGGCAGCAAGTGGAGGGGAGTTCTGTGCGGGCTGGTGATCAACACGTCACCGCGGACTCTCCATCCCAGAAGGTTTTCCTCTCCCAGCTGCAGGCCGGTGATCAAAATGTCACCACTGTCCCTTCATCCCAGAAGGTTTCCCTCTCCCAGCTACAGGCCGGTGATCAAAATGTCATCACTGTTTCCTCATCCCTGAAGGTTTCCTTCTCCCAGCTCATAGATGAAGGCACGGAGCTTATCAAGGAGCTGGCGAGGTGGAACGGTCTTACCGGTGCTCGTATCGTAGAGCAGGAGAAGGCTAAAGAGGCGGTGAGGGCGAAGGCAGAGAAGGAGGCGGCCGCTGAGAAGGCAGCTCTGGCTGAAAAGGCTAAAGAGGCCCAGGAGGAAGCCAAGCGGGCAAAGGCGGCTGAGGCCGCCGAGGCTAAAGCCGAGGTCTTGGCCAAGCCGAGGCCGCTAAGGGAGCTATTTGAGTTACCCATCGAAGAAAGTGCCGCTGCCGCTGCTGATGGCGAGCAACAACGGACATAGGGAGATAATATTTGTAACCTTTTGTCTTTTGGGTTATGCTTGTAATTTCTTGTAATTCATTGAATATATTTAATAAGAGTTCGTTTTTACTTCACTTCTTTTCCTTGCGCTAGTATTTGAGCTTCGACTGCCCTTTTAGCGTCTCCGTCTTTGTCTGGGTTGTCTCCTTCCGTTATTAATTGAGTGTCTCTTTTGTTCCCGCCTCGGCTTGGCCGAGGCAGTCTAGAGTGCGTGTCTCAATTGTGTTAATGCTTCTAAGGCATTGTGAACGCTCTGCGCGTATCACCTGCGTCGGTGATTGCCGCTCTTGTCAGTGTGTGACAAAGTGTGAGCTCGCATCGCTTCTTGTTATCGATCGCTAGTGGCGTCTACCACTTGGAGTGATTTGCGACGGCGTCAAACCTCTTGGGGTGACGGCCGTGGCATCTACTACTTGGGGTGACTGCGACGGCGCCTGTTTCTTCATAGAGACTGTCGTGGCGTCTACCACTTGGAGTGACTGCGACGGCGTCAAACCTCTTGGGGTGACGGCCGTGGCGTCTAGTACTTGGGGTGACTGCGACGGCGCCTGTTTCTTCATAGAGACTGCCGTGGCGTCTACCACTTGGAGTGACTGCGACGGCGTCAAACCTCTTGGGGTGACGGCCGTGGCGTCTACTACTTGGGGTGACGGCCGTGGCGTCTACTACTTGGGGTGACTGCGACGGCGCCTGTTTCTTCATAGAGACTGCCGTGGCGTCTACCACTTGGAGTGACTGCGACGGCGTCAAACCTCTTGGGGTGACGGCCGTGGCGTCTACTACTTGGGGTGACTGCGACGGCGCCTGTTTCTTCATAGAGACTGCCGTGGCGTCTACCACTTGGAGTGACTGCGACGGCGTCAAACCTCTTGGGGTGACGGCCGTGGCGTCTACTACTTGGGGTGACTGCGACGGCGCCTGTTTCTTCATAGAGACTGCCGCTCTTGTCGGTATGACAGTGTGAGTCGGTGTCTGCTGCTTCCTAGTGACTATGGGAAGAGCGAACATTCTGATGGAAGACTTGGATGATTTTTCATTTAGGTAAAAACATGCGTCGGGGTGCCCACAGCTGTTTTGGACACCTCCGCCGCTACATAGATTATTCCCGAGATTACCAGCGTCCTAATGGCCTAGTCAGCCACTAGTTACATCCATGAGGTCGCCCTCCTGTTGTAAGGATAGACCCTTCCCTTTTTCTGATTTCTTTGCCACTTTGAGGGATTGCATGTTGCATCCTCTGGCGGCTATCTGGACGTTGACCACCTCGTCATTCTCGTCTTTGGAGACGAGCTTATGCGCTTCCCCCCGGTCCGAGACATACATCAGTGTTAGGGCCCGGATGGACATTACTGCGTCAGCCTCGCTCAGGGTGACTCGGCCTATGAGAACGTTGTAGGCGGACGAGCCGTCGATGACCACGAACTCGGCTAGGACATTCTTAGCCGCTTTCTTTTCGCCGAACGTTACCGGGAGTCTGATTGATCCCAGTGGCACCAGGCCGGCCCTGAGAAGTCGTATAGTGGGTTGGTGCGGGGGCTCAAGTCCTTGACTTTCGGGCCGAGGCCGAGGAAGCACTCCTGAACATGATGTTCGTGTATACGCGCTGTGTCAATCGGGCACCTCTTGACCAGGTGGTTGGATATGTCCAAATTGACTACAAGTGGGTCATTTGTGAGGAGCGATGACTCCTTCGTAGTCCTTCCTTCCGATGGTTATATCGGGGATGTTGGAAGCGGGGATCGTTGTGTTGGGCACAAAGTTGATGGCCTGATATAGCTCGTTCGGTGTCGTTTGTGCCCATGAGCGGACCCTCCGTTCTCGTTGCCCCAGATGACAACATGGATCACTCTATCCGTTCAAGACGGATTTCTTACCCGTCTTTGCCGGCGTCGGTCTTTTGGCCTTTGGCAACGTACTTGCCGAGGCTCCCCTTCCGGATCAGCTCTTCAATGGCATTCTTTAGATGCGGCGATCGTTGGTTAAATGGCGGTGTGGCGTGGTACTCACGATCTTGGCTCGTGTCACCGTCACTTTTTGGCTTGAGGGGTTTCTCCCACTTCTGGCCCTCGCTTTTGCTCAGGGCAAAGACCTCTCGGCCGACACGACGAGTGGGGTTTTGTCACTATACCGCCTCGGTGGTACGTTCCCGAACTCCACCCGGTGCCGTCGAGTTCGTCTCTGGCGATTTGTCCGACCGTGACCTATTATTCTCACGGCGTCGTTCATCGGATCGTGACCTATTGTCGTCACGGCGTCTTTCATCCGGATTATCCCCGGCGCTCTTCTTTTCGAGTGCTCGGCCTCGCTGGGGCCTACCCAAGTCTTGTGGTAGTCCTCCACCTTAATGGCTTGGTCGGCCATCTTCCTGGCGGCATCCAAGCCCAGGCCTCCGCACTTGATGAGCTCATTTTTCAGATCTCCCCTTGGGAGGCCCTTCATCAGCGCGAAGGCCGCCAGTTCGGGATTAATCTCTCGAATCTGTTGGACCTTTCCGTCGAACCTCTTCATGTAGCTTCGTAGAGACTCGCCCCCCTCCTGTTTGATAGTTAGGAGGTCCGATGTCTCCACGGCCCTTCTCTTGTTGCAAGAGTACTGGGCTAAAAAGGCGTCCCTTAGGTCGGCGTAGTAGTACACCGAGCCGTCGGGAAGCCCCTTGTACCAACTTTGAGCCATCCCATGCAACGTTGTTGGGAAAACTCGGCACCACACTTCATCGGGCTGCTCCCATACCGACATGTGAGACTCGAAAGCCTCAGCGTGGTCGGCTGGATCACCTTCCCCTTTGTATGATATGGGCGGCAACTTGAGCTTAGTTGGCACCTGGATTTCTAGGACATAGTCGCTGAGGGGCTGTCTGACCACGTGTCGAACGGCACGCGGCGATCGGCTCCTCACGTCCCTAGTTCGGCTCCTCTCCCCGTGGCGGGTAGGACTTCTTCCCGACTCGGCGAGTCGGGCTTCTTCTTCTCCGACTCGATGGGTCGGACTTCTTTCATTTCTCGGGGCGGGCCTCGTGGGCGCTGCGGTGACGCTATCCCCGCGAGCGCGGTCGGGACTTGTGTCCACCACTTGCATTCTGGGCTCTTCCGGGCGTTTTGACAGGCCAACTTCTTCTAGCGCTCCATTCAAGTCTCTTGGAGTCACATTCAGGCCCTGGTCTCTGTGCGGGTTCCGCCGCTCTTGTCGGTGTGACGAGTGTGTGAGCCGACGTACTACCAATGAGGTCTAGAAGTTGCTTTAGTAATGCCACGTCGACCACATGTCCCATGAGGGTGACTTGGTTGGCGGGGCGGCGCATCATCCGGTGTTATTGGCATCCCGAACTCCGGTTGGATCACTCCGCCGGTGGAGGGCTACATGACTCCAGAATTGTTGAAGGTATCATCTGGGTGGAGGGGCTCGTCGGTTACGAACACCTCTTGCTGTTTCGACATCTTCTTGGCTTTTTGGGTGGGTTTTTGTTTTGTGTTTTTAAGGGATTTTATTAGCTTTTAGTATGCGCTCCCCACAGACGGCGCCAATTGTTCCGGGTGTAATTCCAGAGCATGTATAGTTACCACCCGTGGCTTGTTGAATGATGTCTTGAGTTGGATTCTCCCTTGGCCTTAATCGTTCCTCTCGGCCTCTCCTGCAACAATGAACGAACTGAGGGCTTGGCTTTGAGCCAAGCGTACCCACTCCGACGCCCAAGTCAGTAAACTTAGATGTATAAGTTGTATGCTAATTGGCTAGGAATATATTGTAGAGAGATAAGGAAGATTATACCAGATGAATAGTGTATTTAGGTCAAGTTGTATATTTCTGGCTTGGATCCTTTCCTCAATGAAGGTTGAGGAGTATTTATAGACTTCACCTTTTGTCACGTAGTGGCCAAGTGGCTAGCAGGTGGAAAGACTGATCTACCCCTCGGCCGAGGGACCTATGGCTAGCCGGCGGGCTCTGTTGACCCACCGCCGAGGGGTCTTGGATATGAGTACGCGGATATGTGCCCCGGCTGTCAGGTTGGCATGCCGGGACCCAGGCTGACAGGCCGATGGGCTGCATCGGCTAGGTTGTCTAAGTCGTTGACTTGCTGTGGATATCTTTGACCTTGTCTAATGTGTTGACTTGGTCAGCGGTGCAGAATATGCCCCATCACATACAAATCAACAAAAATTAGAGTATTGATTTTGAATATGGAAGAGTGATGGTAAATAACAGGGGCGTTTTAAAACAATCGGAGACCCAGTGCGAAATAAAAAATTGAGGCCCTAAAAACTACAATCGAAACTTTGAATATACAGTAAAGTTTCCATTTGCTTAATGTACAGAAAATTAAAATAGAAGAGTAACCATAAATGGATTCCAATTTCCAACAATGCACAAATTAACTAAACATGGGACTATGTCTACCACTTTACGGCATGAAGAACGCCTCCTTACTTTAGATAATTTAGGTGTGAAATTAGAATACGCCGCTTAATTACTCTAGATTTAGGCATGAAATGAAGAATTCGACCCAAATTTATCATGAATTAACCAAAATAATCATGAAGAACGCCTCTTTTTTTTTTTTTTTTTACACAGTGAATATTAAGAACTTGGGCCCAAAATTTGGAGGTTCGGTTCGACCGCCCTGGGCTGCCCTGGGCCTCAGACGCCCCTGGTAAATAATGGCAGAAGGAAATCGAGAGTTTGGCAAAAGGATGAGAGAAGATGAGGGGGTTGTTTTCAACTAAGTTACAAAAATAATAGAGAAATGAGGTGGTTTGGGTTTTTTTAATTTGGAGCTTTGATGCATTTTGTTTATTTAGTAAGACCTGAATGTTCATTTGTAATTTGGAATTTTGTATTTTTGTAAGACATATTTGATCTTGATTTACACAAATTCTTATCATAGACGGGTTAGACGAATAATATCCCTCTCAAAAATGAAAGTGGGTAGTGTAAGTGGGTGAGAAATGGATACTCTCACTTGCCCTCCCACTTTAATTTGGAGAGAGGGTCACTATCCGTCTATAGCTATAGACGGATAGTGGTCGTCTATAAAGAGACGGACTGCTTGATTTATAAGACATTAATATTGGTTGTCATTTTACGATTTTGTGGCCTTTAAATGACCAAAGTTTAGATGTTGGTTATAATATTCTTCAAATTCTCTTTATTTTAATATATATATTGATATTTATTTTTGCCGTGTCCGTGTCCGTGTCCTAAAAATTTTGAAGTGCCATGTCGCGTGTTGCGTGTCGTGTCCGTGTCCGTGTCCGTTTTCGTGCAACCTTGAAGACACTATCACTCAACTAAAGTGCGTTCACTGTGAATACAGAATCACTTCCAAAAGTGATGGGTTGCTCTTATTTCTAGGATCCATCGCGATAATCTGAATGTGTGCACAGAATCTACGCTTTATGGGCCACATTGATGTCCTAGCCCAGTCACTCCTATTTTTTAGTTTGATAGGAGTCGAACTGAATTAAATGAAGTTGCGCAAAATTGAATGGAGTTGCGCTGAACTGAACTGAATGAAACTAAAATAAGAGTTATTTTGTAAAGAGATGAGCTCAACTGAGCTAAATTAAATTGAATAAAGCTAAACTGAACTGAAATGAGTTGAAATTTAGCCAGAAAGAACATGCCTTACTCCTAAATTAAAGGACTTAATTGTTATGTTGGGGGATCTATTTAAGTGTACTTGTACTATAGAAGCATAAACTATTTGGCTCAAAAATCGTATAGTAACTAGGTTTGGTGCCCGGCTTCGCCCGGGCTACCTCTATTTACCGTTAAATTTTATTTTCAATAAATAAACTATATTGGAGTTGTCTAACTCACACGTTTACTATTAGTAATACTCCCTCCTATCCACCCTTTTTTCCCCTTTGAAGTGGGCACGGAGATTAAGGGTGGGGAGTATAATATTGATGAAGATATGAGTGGGGTTTGGTAATTGGAGAGAGGTATAAATAATTATGATTAAATATTAATAAAGGAGATGAGTGGGGTTTGGTTATTGGAGAGAGATAGGAATAATTAGAATTAAATATTAATAAAGTATATAGTGGGGTTTGATGAGTGGAAAGAGGTAAGAGTATAATATTAATAAAAACTTTCTCAAAAAGGAAAGGGGAAGAAAACCTGAATAATCCGTTTTAGGAAATAGGGAAGAAAAGAGTGGATAGGAGGGAGTATATTTTTCTATGTCATATCTTGTAATTATGATGAAATGTAAAATTTATTTTCAAATTATGAGACACGTTCACTACCCCGCTATTAATATTATTACTTTCACGTCATTCTTTGTTAATATCATTACGTTCACTACTCCCGTGGTTACTATTATTTCTTTTACTAATTCCTCTATTTTTTTCTGTTAAATCATTATTCCCGTTAATTTTATCCAGCCTATATTTAAATAAATAAAATATTTCCTTGAGTCGATTGGTTATTTAATATTCATACTTTTTCCCATTGTTACCACTGTTACTTTCACTACATTCTTTATTACATTTACTACTCCCACTATCATTATTATAACTGTCACTACTCCCACATTAATACCGTTAATTTTATTAATCTCGTTGCTGCTACTATTACTTTTACTACACTTAATTTAATTTACAATTCTATGATGATATTAATTAATTCCATAAGTGGGACATGTTAATTTTAAGGAAAATCAATATATTATTATGTTTAATTTCTAAATTTAATTACTTTAATTTAATATAGTTTCCATAAATATTCTTCATCAAGGCATCTTTATATTATACTTTTAACCAAAACTATAAAATATTTACATTGAGGTCCCTTTATCAGGTTCATCACACGGTACTATCGATTTAAAACTATATAATATATTTAATTTGTATAAATTTCTTTAATTACATTGAAGTCCCTTGGTTTCTGGAATTAATATATAGTATTGATTGATATAGTTCGACAACAATTTATATGTGACGTCTACCACATGATATATGATACTTCATATATATAGACGAATTTTTGGGTTAATTAGCGTTAATTAGCAAATTAATTAGATAATTAGCGTTCAATTGAAACTATTTACGTTTATGGTGTCCACGTCATCACTTTTTTTCCCCAGACTTTCAACAAAGCCGCTAATGTTCTTAGCGGCTTTACCAATTCTTCATCGAAAATTCACACTAACCATATCCAGTAGCTACTGGAATACGCATATTCGTGTTATTCAGGAAAGCCGCTGAGAATCATAGCGGCTTTGTCAAGTTTTCAAAAAAAAAAAAAGAACGTAGTAAGCCGCTGAAAATCATAGCGGCTTTGCTACTTTGTCACTAGACATTCAGCTTCCACAATCCAGTAGCTACTGGACTCAAAAATTGCAAAAAAACACAGACAAAGCCGCTAAAGTTCTTAGCGGCTTTCTCTAATTTTCACGTAAAATAAAAGTAAACCGCCTAAGCTGCTGTAGTTCTTAGCTGTTTTGCCTGTTTATTTGAAAAAAAAAAGCTGCAAACACATAAAACCCAATGCCCAAACCTTCACCATGACAAGTACGGCTGCAAATACATCATTCATGTGACACCCTCATTTTTAGCGTTAAATAAACACGTAAATTCTACAGAAAAACTGACAGGATATGTTTGTAATTGGTTCAACTAGATAAAACCTGTAATTTTAAAAACTTTTCTAAACCATTCACAAACATTTCCAAATGAAGAGTGCCAAAACCTGCAAATACTAACAAACTAATTTACAAAACATAGCTAAAGTCACGAGAATAACGTGATACAAACCAAAGTAAGAGAGGGAGACATATGTCCCTTCAAAATATAAACACAACCAAATGTTTAAAGGTTTACTACAAAATATAACCAAACTAAGTCCAAGGTTCTTTTGCTCACTAGCTCTTCCGTGTACCCCATCTAATCATCATCAACCTGTCAATCGCATTTTATACAAACACGAAAGCCACAATTCAGTGGGGAGTAACTTCGAGTCCTCCCAGCCACGAAATGTCATATTTAATGTAACATGTAATATAACATGTAAACAACATCATAAATAAACTAATTATCGAATATTCTAACATATGAACACTAAACTGACCAAATTAACTATCATGTGAAACATAAAACAAGCAGTAATCCAAACTTTATCAATTGTAACCGGCTTGCATCTCACCTATTACAATTCATAAAATCACCATACAAGAAAGGGCAATATATCAAAGACAGGCATAAGTTCTTAGCACCGTCAATAGTCACTCAGAACTCGAGTCTATACCACGAGGTAGGGAAGGTAATCGAACCGGTATCTTGGCTCGAGGTTCTATCAAAACATGGCCAAGACACAACACAACCCTAGCCTAAAATGCAAGCTTGAGACCTAGACATGCGGATACACACCACCGCACCCAAGACCCACAATTTTTCTAAAACAAAGTGAGTACCCTAAGGAGTCCACCAAAGGGTTGGCTAGTACTTAAGCTGACCACTTACCCTCAAAACAAGTAACGAGGTCATGCCCCAACTTGGATATAATCCCACCAAGTCAGGAACACAAAGGCTATCAAGCAGTGAACATATACTCGTCAAAGACTATAAAGGCCTATCTATGACAAACACAACAACCTGCAAGAAGTATTCAATACCAATTCCATTTCAAGCAATATTAACAATATTAAAGGTTTCAGGGAATCTAGGGCCGTTTCAACAATATAAGAACCCATTCAAATCAACCAACAACATATGTGGAATAAAAACATATTAAATGGCCTAAAACAAGAATAAGGCCGATTATCCACTTTTCACAATAATTTTCATCCAACCGAATTTTTACCCGCAACCCCAGTCCTGCGCAGTGCGGGTTCAATCATGGTGACCAATCACACAATTGATCGACATCGATTGGTCAAAGGGACCAAGGGCTCGTTTTTTCGGCATAATCATCCAAACATTACAATTATCGCTATAAAATTCATTTTAAGCCTATTCATTACAATTTCATATCATAACCTATCCTAACATGTATAAACTACCAATATAAGCATAATTTTACCAACATCATTATATTCATTACTAACATTATTCATTTCAAAAGATTACCCATATGTTACTTATACTAAATATAACATTAATACACCGAAACGACATTTAACAACGCATGAAAAACCGCGAAACAAGCAACGGGCCGACCGGGCCAACCTGGGCCTGCCGTGGCCTGCTGGGCTGCGGGCTCTTTGGACCTGCTGGCCGCCACCCCCAACCCTCCATTTCTCCATTTTTGTTCAGTTTAACATCGTCTGAAGTATCAATTAATCATTCCCATTTCATTTCCATACTAATATGTGAACTTAAACTAACAAAAGACATGAATTAGACATGAATTTAACCCATATTATCATGTGAAATAAACCACTCAATTAACAATCACAAAATCATACAAAAAGCAAAGAATGTGACATTTATTCGTCGAGTAACTCGAAATATGTTACCTTAAGCTAGAAAAAGGCAAATAACCCTTGAGAAAACCCTAAAAACAGTAGCTATCCATCATCCTCTACTATATAGGAGTCCCCTATATCATCCTCATAATCTTCACCTATTAAAAACAACAAAAACACAACAATAATCACTAAAACCGAAATTATGCCCCAAAATCATCTTAAATCAACATAATGAAAACTGAAATTAAAACATACTAGGATGTAGATCTTGAAGAGAGGATTCCGAAAATATAAATTTTGCGAAAATCGGACTAGAAACGAAGAAGTTATGATGAAATTACGATTGTAAGATTTTTTTTTTTTTTTTTTTGGATTTCGGTCAAGAGGCACACAAGAAGAACAAAGGAAGTTCTAGGAAGGAATGGGAAGGAGGAAGAGGAGGTGTGCCGAGAAAGGAGAAAGAGGAGCGGGATTTGACGGAATTTCATTAGTCGGTTTTGGCTCGTTTCGACGATAATTAGAACCGTTTGTCAAATACAAATTCCGGCAATGCCAAAGTTCTTAAGCACGAGATTACAAGAAGATTGAGTACTCATATGACCCATTTCCAAAATCGTTTGCCCAATTTTCAAAAGAATTGTCATTTTTCCCGATATGCCCTTATTTCGAAATAAAAGGTTTTTACATGGTTTAAACTATTTTTAAACATTTCGAAACTATCAAAATAAATACTTTACTTCAAAATATAATAGAATTATATTTCATTGAATTATTATTACTTCAAATACATTAATATTAAATTCAACTTGATTAATAAATTACTTTCGCAATAAAATAACGGTCCGAAATTACGGGGTGTTACAATCACCCCTCCTTTTAAAAAGTTTCGTCCTCGAAACTTAGAAGGAGAAATTATAGTAAACAACATCTTAATAATATAATCATAAGAAAAATATAGGTATCTTTTCAATGAAACGGTGATACTCTTGCTGATCAGGCAAGAACATCCACATTTCATATCAAAATATAAAAATATTTCTACACCAATAAATGAGAAAACCCATTATTGGGACGTCTCCAATAACGAGATTTAACACTCATTAATGTTAAAATCATTAAAAATCATAAAAGCATTTTCAAAATTTTTAGTTCAAAGTTCTATAATAAGAATAATATCTATACTAATTATGATTAAATACGGCCTAGCAACGCGGAAAAAGAGTAAGAAAAAGGAATATCTTACGAGAATAATTCAGGATATTTAGCTAACATAGAAGCTTCAGTCTTCCAAGTCTCTTCTTCGACATTTCCACAACGCCAAAGAACACAGACTAGAGGTACAACTTTGCTCCTAAGTTGCTTGCTGGCTTTTTCGAGAATCCGGATTAGCCTTTCTTCCAAAGTCAAGCTAGGCTCTAAATCTGGAATTGAAATCGGTAACTAAAACATTTAAAAGGTCACTTATCGTAAGAATCAAAATTCTTTCAAGAGCTTCAACTAAAATTTTCCGACATAACCAAACTCTCATCAGAGGAACGGAAGTGTTCTAGTTACGTATTCAAGAACATCACATTCCAAATCAAAGATAAGGTCAAAAGGCAAATCATTTGTATAAATCAAAAATCAAAATACCTTCAAAAACATTAATGAAGAGTTTTCAAAAATATAAGTCTCATTCATGGAACGGAATTGCTCTTGTCGTGCACACAAGAACGCTAACTTTCCAAGTCAGAGACAAATTTAAAACAAAAACTATTCGCCGACAAGCGTAGAACAAGTTATCAAACTTTTCCAATAACTAGTTCTAACATCCGATCAACGTTAAAATCAAAATAAGAGAAAGGTAATCTACTCAAATTTTCTTTTGCAAAAAGCCAAAATAAAAATAAAGGTTTCACCTTTAAACTAAAAGGGGAGTTAAATTCCTGAAATATAATATTAAACTTTAACAAAGGCATCATGATTAGATCAAAGTGAATAGAAATTGGATAAAATTTACAAAAATCTCAGGTTTAGCAACTCAAAACCATGATAAAGAAGTCTATACTCAAAGAACAATTAGAGAATTAAATCAAATTTTCATTTTCCAAATCTTTACAAGCACGGGAAATTTTGTAATAGTAACATAAATTTTTAACAATGAACCAAAAATGGTAGCTTGAAATATTTAGAAATTGTGCGAAATGAAAAGTAAGTTAGACATCATAGATACAAGTATGCTAAGAGGGTTCAAGCTTAACCAATCAAAAGAGCTATGATGAATTTCATGGGGTAAGAATTGAAGTCGAACCTAAAAGGGTGTCAAAGATGGAGTTTCATAGGTTACCAACATCAAACTTATGAGAGGAGTATGATGAAGTAAGGAAGAAAGGTATGAGCGGTAACGCTCATGATCAAGGAAGAAGTGAAATTAGACAACAAGGAAACGCCAGACACTCTTATCTCCAACAACAACATCACTCAAAACGGTTCTGAAAACTTCCTAACAACAAAACTCATAACTACATCACTCCCAAGGGTTTCCTCAATCGCCTATGTTACCTCATCCTAATCTATTCCTTGAAACAAGGTACTCCACTATAGGTGTGATCTCATCGCTCCAAATCCTCAAACATCCAGAAACAACTTTCACAAGCTTAAGGTCAAGGCTTCCAACAAAGCTATATTCGTATCCAACTAGTGTCAACTATGGGTTCCTCAAAAAAAAAAGTAAACCTTCAATCAAGAATCCCAATACCAAGCTCTAAACTCCAAGAGAAGGTTCCTCAAATATTCCACAAGGTTCTCATTTCAAAACAAGGTAGTAACATATCAACCCCAAAATCTGAAAAAAATCAATAGAATCTCAAGTTTCTCTATTCTTTTACTTATTAAGGATTCCCAAAAGCCGAACTACACTCAGCTACAACATCATCCCATCATCTCAAGTACTCAATGCGACCTCAAGGTCTATAAAACTATAGGGTTGACAAATTCTTCTCAATACTAAGTCTCTCTCAACTCAAGAACTCTCAAGAGCCAACTAATACCAAATCACATCACCAATCCATTATGGTCATCAACATCCCAAGGAGTATTCTTTCAAATTTGACATCCTAAAACTTACTTACCATCAAATTCCCAAGGGACAAGGTCTTAATTGTAACAACACTTTATCACCTAAGAGTTCCTAAAACCATGAATTGAAACTATGTTCTTTAACCTAACAATTGGTGTCAACCATACCATTACCCTTTCTAGTTACCAAATCAAGTGCTAAGACTTCCCAACAATGTAGCTTACTCTCACTCTCATACCATACCTCAAGTAGTAATCAATATCACTCACTAAAACCAACTAATAATCCCACCATTAGCTTTTCTCATATGGTCATACACATTATCAAACTCTCATGTCCAAAGTGATTATGGAAGCCAAGCACAACTCGACTTACTTAGTCAATCCTACATCCTCAAATCCACCATTCAGTTTCCTCCATTTTAAGTCAAGTACTAAGCACTAGTATCCCAGACATAAACAACAAAGCCAAGTTCTATAACTTTAATCACATAGGCAATTCATTCCTAACACAAAGAATCCACCAATCAATTATACTCACTTTGTCAAGGAACTAGGTATAAGAATCACTAAGTATGTCTCATCACACTACCTAAGTCTTTCCAACATCAAATCCTCTCAAAACCAGGAAAGGGTCAAACACAAACAATCTCTTCAAAAGTCATAATTTCCAATCAAGGCCAACATCTCTCAAAAGAAATAGTACTATAAAAAGGCGTTAAGGAAGGATAAGCAAGGAACAAAGGACAAGTTAGGAAATACAAGAGTGACTCACAAGGAGAAAGAAAAGAGGATTTAGAAGAAGGATTAAGCATTAAGAAGTAAAGAGCAGGGCAAGGTACACAAAGAATGAGAAACATCTTCAAGGAAGTAGAAGCATTCTTCAAAGTTGAACAAATCTTCAATTTCTGGCAATAGGCACCATGTCTTGATCTTCACGTTGATAAGTTCACAGTTATTGATCCAAGGGCACAACAATTATAAAATGACAATCAACAAACATGTTAGTACCTAACAAAGAGCAATCACCAAGAGACTACAACATAAGGTCCTAAGTCTACCCATCCTACCCATCTCTCAAGTTTGTTATTTTAAGGTCAAGTTATTTATATTGGGGTGCACAAACGTGCGTCGGGAGCAAATATGCTCTGATACCAACTGTGACACCCTCATTTTTAGCGTTAAATAAACACGTAAATTCTACAGAAAAACTGACAGGATATGTTTGTAATTGGTTCAACTAGATAAAACCTGTAATTTTAAAAACTTTTCTAAACCATTCACAAACATTTCCAAATGAAGAGTGCCAAAACCTGCAAATACTAACAAACTAATTTACAAAACATAGCTAAAGTCACGAGAATAACGTGATACAAACCAAAGTAAGAGAGGGAGACATATGTCCCTTCAAAATATAAACACAACCAAATGTTTAAAGGTTTACTACAAAATATAACCAAACTAAGTCCAAGGTTCTTTTGCTCACTAGCTCGTCCGTGTAGCCCATCTAATCTAAACTAACAAAAGACATGAATTAGACATGAATTTAACCCATATTATCATGTGAAATAAACCACTCAATTAACAATCACAAAATCATACAAAAAGCAAAGAATGTGACATTTATTCGTCGAGTAACTCGAAATATGTTACCTTAAGCTAGAAAAAGGCAAATAACCCTTGAGAAAACCCTAAAAACAGTAGCTACCCATCATCCTCTACTATATAGGAGTCCCCTATATCATCCTCATAATCTTCACCTATTAAAAACAACAAAAACACAACAATAATCACTAAAACCGAAATTATGCCCCAAAATCATCTTAAATCAACATAATGAAAACTGAAATTAAAACATACTAGGATGTAGATCTTGAAGAGAGGATTCCGAAAATATAAATTTTGCGAAAATCGGACTAGAAACGAAGAAGTTATGATGAAATTACGATTGTAAGATTTTTTTTTTTTTTTTTTTTTTGGATTTCGGTCAAGAGGCACACAAGAAGAACAAAGGAAGTTCTAGGAAGGAATGGGAAGGAGGAAGAGGAGGTGTGCCGAGAAAGGAGAAAGAGGAGCGGGATTTGGCGGAATTTCATTAGTCGGTTTTGGCTCGTTTCGACGATAATTAGAACCGTTTGTCAAATACAAATTCCGGCAATGCCAAAGTTCTTAAACACGAGATTACAAGAAGATTGAGTACTCATATGACCCATTTCCAAAATCGTTTGCCCAATTTTCAAAAGAATTGTCATTTTTCCCGATATGCCCTTATTTCGAAATAAAAGGTTTTTACATGGTTTAAACTATTTTTAAACATTTCGAAACTATCAAAATAAATACTTTACTTCAAAATATAATAGAATTATATTTCATTGAATTATTATTACTTCAAATACATTAATATTAAATTCAACTTGATTAATAAATTACTTTCGCAATAAAATAACGGTCCGAAATTACGGGGTGTTACAATTCACACCTGCACAAACCTTCACCGTGACATACACAATGCCCAAACATACACACTCCAAACACGACATTGAAATCTGGAAATGCAATTCATGTCATTGATAACAAAATAAACCAACAAAGTTCGTACTACAATTCCATATAATTTAACTAAAGTCATACTTAGAAATAAAACTAAAGTTCATACAAATTAAACATTTCCATCAAACTACTTGACACATTAGCCCAATCTCGAGCGAGTCCTCTTTGATTTTGATCTTGAACTTGAACCGGTAGGTGTCTCCTCCTCACGGATAGGGGTAAGCCTATCCTCCAAGTGACGTAAATGATATCTAGGAGGAGGTTGGTGTGGAGGGCTTGGATAATCTGTAACACCCCCATACTCCGAGTGCCTTACCAGGACCACTCAGGTATAAGGATGCTACCATCTCGGTTACCCGAGGCAATGATAATCATCAGACAATAACGAAACAACATTTAAATAGTAATACTTTAGTGAAAGGTTACAATCTCAAAACCAAATCCAAAATACGAATACAAGTTCTCAAACCAACTGTCTAATCGCCTAATCGAAATGTTTATTAAACTACTAAAGCTACAAAGCGGAAGACTTCTATCATCGACGGTGGCACATCCCGGCTATCCCAAAGAATACGACCCATACCTGCTCAATAACTGCTCACCATCCCCGAATGGATCACCACAGTTTTTAAAACATTAAACGGGGTCAGTACTAATCACACAATTTATATAACCAACAGTACATTAAACAACACAGCTCAAGAAGTCACACACAATCACCCACTCAAATCAATCTCCGTCACCGACTGTCCACTGGACCAGCCCTGCCAGTGGGGGACCGCAGCCGTACCCACCAAATCCCTGCTCATCATACCGAGCGATAACCCTGTCCCATTAATGTGCACATCCCCTCCCGTGGCGGGTTCCACGGAGGGTGAAACTAGGGCGTGAAGCCACTCCCGCAAGTGACTCCACTCAGCCGAGAACGCATCTCGAGAACCAGAGACAAACAATCACAACTATCAAACAACAATCAATCAACAACCGTCTCAATACGAATACGATAACAATCAACAATCACACAACACCAACAATGCATTATGGGACTAATACTGAGTAGGGAAACCCTACCTGGAAAGCACAACACAATCAGACGGTCTCACAGCTGATATCAAAAAGCTTCCTCTACGAATCCTCCTCCTAACATACAAACATATAATCACTACCAATCATAAAATACAACAAAACCCCCAAATCCCAATATTAGGGTTTAACCAACTTTAACGAAATACTATAAAAACGGTACATAGATCTTACCCTAGACGCAAGGATCACAGCGGTATAAAGAAAGGTAAAATCCGACCTTCCAAGCTCCGGGATTTGCCAACAATGTGATTGATGCGAAGAACGTAGTTTGATTTCTCGTTTTGAAAGTAATTAGGTTTTAAAAGTGTTTAAAGAAAAGTGACAGAAGTTATTATATACTTAATCGCATTATTAACAAAACCCGACAAATCAACCCCCGTAAACCGGCTACTCGATCGAGTAGCTGAGGTACTCGATCGAGTGCCCCCTTACTCGATCGAGTATCTACGTTACTCGATCGAGTACCCAACAGGTCAGAAACTATTTATAAGACGCAACACACCCTTACTCGACAGAGTAAGGCCTACTCGATAGAGTACCCAGAGACTCACAAATCCGTAGTATTACAGTCTTCCCTCCTTAAAAAGAACTTCGTCCCCGAAGTTCAAACCACAACAAGACAAAGACACACTACAACACTCCCGACTCAACAACCAAAACAAAACTCAACATAAAACATGTTACTAACCCAAACTCAACCCGACTCGACCACAACAAATATACCGACACAACATAAAAAGGGTATAAAACTCTTAAAAACTCTTCGCGATCATCTCCTACCCCCCTAAAAGAAACAAGGTTACGTCCCCGTAACCATACATACCTGATAAAAAAGGAAAGGGTAACGCTCTCTTATGGCCTCCTCTGCCTCCCATGTAGCTTCCTCAGTCTCGTGGTTAGACCAAAGGATCTTAAGCAAAACTGTCTCACCACTCCTAGTCTTCCTAACCTTCCGGTCAAGAATCTGCTTAGGTACCTCAAGATATGATAAGGACTCATCTAGCTCTAAGCTCTCTGCCTCTAACACATGTGACGGGTCACTCACATACTTCCACAACTGGGATACATGAAACACATTATGCACTCTCTCTAACGCAACTGGTAAAGCCAGACGATATGCAACCTCTCCAACCCGCTCTAAGATCTCATAAGGCCCGATGAACTTCTAACTCAGCTTGCCTTTCTTCCCAAATCTCATAACCCCACGCATAGGAGACACTTTCAGAAGAACCTTATCCCCAACCTGAAACTCTATATCCCGGCGATGTAGATATGCATAACTCGTTTGCCTATCCTGAGCTGCTCTCATCCGTTCCCTGATCATCTTAATCTATTCAACCATCTCATGTACCATCTCTGGTCCTAGAACCACTACCTCAGCACTGTCGTCCCAACAAATCGGACTCCTACATCTCCTCTCATATAAAGCCTCAAACGGTGCCATGCCAATACTAGTGTGATAGCTGTTGTTGTAAGAAAACTCTATCAAATCCAACCTCTGTTCCCAGGTACCACCAAAGTCCATCACACAAGCTCGTAACATATCCTCAAGAGTCTTGATCGCTCTCAGTCTGACCGTCTGTCGCAGGATGAAATGCTGTACTCATCTTCAAAGTTGTTCCCAAAGATTCCTGCAACTCTTTCCAAAACCTTGAGATAAATCTCGCATCTCTGTCAGATACTATGTCCTTAGGGACTCCATGTAACTTAAGCACATTCTTCCGATAAGCCATAGTTAATTGTGCTTTAGTCCATGTATCTTTCATTGGCACAAAGTGAGCTGACTTGGTCAGTCGATCCACTATTACCCATATCATGTTGTTACCCTGTTGACTCTTCGGCAAACCCACGATAAAATCCATAGAAATGGATTCCCACTTCCACTCAGGTACCTCTAAAGACTGAATCTTACCTTGTGGTCGTCGCTGTTCCCCTTTAACTCTCTGGCATGTTAAACAACGGGCCACAAACTCATTTGTTTCTTTCTTCATCCCGGACCACCAAAACGTGTTCTTTAAATCCTTGTACTGACTTGTCACCACCTGGATGTACTTGAATATGGTGTACAATGTGCCTCTGTCATGATAGTCTTTTTCAGCTCCTCATCATTAGGGACACACCACCTACCATCGAACCTCAAACTACCATCTGTATGAATAGAGAATCGAGACACTGTCCCTTTCTCTACTCCAGCTCTCCACTCGACCATCTTAGGATCCAATGCCTGTTTACCTCGAATATCATCATAAAGATCAGCCGCATCTTGTCAAATCTCCCACGGCATCCCCTCTCTGCATCATATGTATCCCAAACTTCCCCACCTCATCTCTCAACCTCATCAAAGATAGAGTTGTACACAAAGAATGTACACTCTTCCTACTCAAAGCATCTGCAACAACATTGGCTTTCCCTTCATGGTAGATAATATCCATGTCATAATCGCCAATCAGCTCCATCCACCTCCTCTGTCTCATGTTCAACTCCTTTTGAGTGAAGATATACTTGAGACTCTTGTGATCCGAAAATACCTTAAAGGTCGCCCCATAAAGGTAATGTCTCCAAATCTTGAGAGCAAACACCACTGCACCCAACTCTAGATCATGTGTAGGGTAGTTCTCCTCATACGACTTCAATTGCCTAGAAGCATAGGCAATCAATCACCTTACCGTTCTGCATCAACACACATCCCAACCCATTCTTTGAGGCATCTGTATAAACCTCAAAGTTCTCGATCCCTTCAGGCAATGCTAAGATAGGAGCTGTGGTCAAACGCTCCTTTAATGTTTGGAACGCCGTCTCACAACTCTCATCCCAATGAAACCTGTTTTCTTTCCTCATCAAAGCTGTCATAGGTCTAGCTATCTTGGAGAAATCTTTCACGAACCGTCTGTAGTATCCAGCTAAACCCAAGAAACTCCTGATCTCAGCAACATTCTTTGGTGCTTCCCACTTTGTCACTGCCTCAATCTTTGCCGGATCCACAGCTACTCCCTCCTTAGAGATCACATGCCCCAGAAAAGCAACTTTCTCTAACCAGAACTCACACTTGGACAGCTTAGCATACAACTCATGCTCCCTCAAAGTCTGCAACACAATCCTCAGATGCTCCTCATGCTCCTCCTTAGTCTTTGAGTAGACTAAGATGTCATCGATAAACACCACCAAAAACTTGTCCAAAAACTGTCTGAAGATTCTGTTCATCAAATCCATAAACACAGCCGGTGCATTAGATAACCCAAACGGCATCACCACATACTCATAATGACCATACCTCGACGTGAAAGCTGTCTTTGGTATGTCCACCTCTCTAATCTTCACCTGATGGTACCCCGACCTCAAATCAATCTTGGAAAAGACTGATGCACCACTCAACTGATCAAACAGGTCATCTATCCTTGGCAAAGGATACTTGTTCTTCACCGTCACTCGGTTCAGCTCTCTGTAGTCTATGAACAACCTCAAACTCCCATCTTTCTTCTTCACGAAAAGAACTGGTGCTCCCCACGGCGATACACTAGGTCTAATGTATCCCTTCTCTATCAGATCATCTAACTGTTTCCTGAGCTCCTCCATCTCTTTAGGACCCATCCGGTACGGTGCCTTAGAGATTGGCCTCGTCCCCGGCTTTAACTCAACTGTGAAATCTATCTTCCTCTTCGGTGGCAACCCCGGAATCTCCTCTGGAAAAACATCTGCAAACTCTCCCACCACTGGTATCTGATCAGCTGTCGGACTCTCTATCCGGTCATCTCTCACATGGCACAAGATCATAGGACATCCCATCCTCAGATAAGACTACAAGGTGACAGCTGCAATCAACTTAACTTTGGGTTTGACCACAAATTCACGATAAGACACACTAACACCCTTAGGACCTCTCAAAGACACTTTCTTTTGATGGCAGTCTATCTTAGCTTTATACTTTCCCAACCAATCCATCCCGACTATCATCTCAAAACCGTCAAAAGGAAACTCTAGCAAGTCTACAGGTAGATCAACTTGCCCAACTATCATAGGCACATCTCTATACAACCTCTCACATGATACAGACTCACCCGAAGGTATAAAAACTTTCTCACTTACAGACTCATATACCCTCAAACCCAACCGTTTAACATGACTCGAAGATACAAACGACTGAGACGCCCCCGAATCAAACAAAACAAAGGTATGAATACCGTTAACAAGAAAAGTACCAGTGATAACATGTGCATCATCCTTAGCTGCTTTCTTGTCCATCATGAATGACTTTCCATCGGTCTTTGTCCACCTCCCGGACAAGATCTTGGTGATGTGGTCGGCTTAGCACCCGACCCCTGATTATTGTTGTTGTTCGTAGCTGGTTTCTGATAAGAATTACCGCCATTGCGGTTACCTCCACCCTGATAGCTCTGACTTCCCCGGTTAGACCATGACCCAGACGGTCTATTGCTCGCATAACTCTGTGCAGGTCCCTGAGAATAGCTCCCCCGAGCCGATCCCTGAAAAGCTCCAGGCATACTCGTGCACTCATGTCTCTTGTGGCCTACACCGCCACAGCCATAGCAGGTCATTCCCCAACTACCACTACTACTCATACGGCCACGCCCAAAGGAAGCCCCAAAGATCAACCCGACCCTTAAGAAAACCCTCTAGCTTGATTGTGGTTGCCTTTCTTGTGACTGGATTGGCCACCACCCTCACTCTCAGCCTTTCTTTTCTCACCCACTCTCTCCTGAGCCATCTCCACCAACCTCTCAGCTCTCCCAGCCCTCTCATAAGCTTCTTTAACATCAGTAAGGACTCCCACGGGTAGCTTATCTATGATCTTAGGGGTCAACCCCCTCTCAAAACTCAGCGCCAAATTCTCCTCACTCAAACCCATATCCTCAGCATACCTAGACTTCTCATTAAACTGCTTGTAGTACTCAACAACTGACATATCAGATGTCATCTTAAACCCATCAAACTCTTCTCTCAACTTACTCCTCACATGTTCTGGTACAAACTCTTTCCTCATAGCCCTCCGAAACTCTTCCCAAGGTATAGCAGGTAAGCCCTGGTTCGCATACATCTCCCTAGCACTCACCTTCACCTTATCCCACCACTCACCAGCTGCTTCCCTCAGGTAGAACGCAGCTTGTTCTACTCTCATCTCATTAGGACAGTGAACCAGGTCTAGTATGTTCTCCATCTCACGATGCCAGTTGTCAAGAAGGTTTGGTTCCCCGGTTCCCTTGTACTCTTTTGGGTTAAATCTCGCTATATAAAGGCTGATCTTAGAGTGATCAACCTCCTTGTCCTTTCCCACTTTCTTTAAGGCCTCTGTAAGAGCATCCTGATGCTCCAACATCTTAACGATAACATCTATGTTCATGGTCTCAGCTCTCGCATACAAAGCGTTTCTCTTGGGTGGCATCTTGAAACTATATAAGAAAGGGTAGATATAAACATACGCACTAAAACCTCAAAACACGAAAACAGGCTGCCCATAACACACTCGATCGAGTGCCTAAACCTACTCGATCGAGTAGAGGCTACTCGATCGAGTGCCCCGACATCAGACCCCAAACAGACCTTCTGATCTCTAACATACTCGACCAAGATCGAGTGACCCCCTACTCGATCGAGTACCCAAAAACCACAATTCTGGTTGTAAAAACGTCAAATACCCACTCGATCGAGTCAGACCCACTCGACCGAGTATCTCACCTACTCGATCGAGTACCCCCTACTCGATCGAGTCATGCTGACTCGTATATACTACCCGCATGCTATCTCACATATCCCAACATATTATGCAACTTTATAAACTCAACATATAATATACTTAAGCATGCATTACTACCAAGCTTTTCATATGATCAACAAAACAACTATATCATATTATCAAACGCCACATAGTAAACATCCAACATGCTTCTTGTTCAAACAACAATTCTATACGTTTCACCAACCTTTCATTCACAATCTCAACCTTCTACTTCACACATCCAACAATTACAACATACACCATCACATCCACATACAAACTAACAAGCATCACATACGACCTTGACATATACCCCCTATGTGACCGGTTCAAAATTGTAGGGCGAGTTCGCTATTTTAGGACGTCTCCCAAGCCTTTGCATTAGCTCCTACAACCTTTACCCCGGGTTCATTTTAATTGACTCCCTATGTTCATTAGATTCATTGGTTACAGGTTTCAGGATCGTCGCTCTGATACCATTTTGTAACACCCCCATACTCCGAGTGCCTTACCAGGACCACTCAGGTATAAGGATGCTACCATCTTGGTTACCCGAGGCAATGATAATCATCAGACAATAACGAAACAACATTTAAATAGTAATACTTTAGTGAAAGGTTACAATCTCAAAACCAAATCCAAAATACGAATACAAGTTCTCAAACCAACTGTCTAATCAGCTAACTGAAATGTTTATTAAACTACTAAAGCTACAGCGGAAGACTTATATCATCAGACGGTGGCACATCCCAGTATCCCAGTTAACTCGACTCATACCTGCTCAATAATTGCTCAGCATCTCCGAATGGAACACCACAGTTTTTAAAACATTAAACGGGGTCAGTACTAATCACACAATTTATATAACCAACAGTACATTAAACAACACAGCTCAAGCAGTCACACACAATCACCCACTCCAATCAATCTCCGTCACCGACTGTCCACTGGACCAGCCCTGCCATTGGGGGACCGCAGCCGTACCCACCAAATCCCCGCTCATCATACCGAGCGATAACCCTGTCTCATTAATATGCACATCCCCTCTCGTGGCGGGTTCCACGGAGGGCGAAACTAGGGCGTGAAGCCACTCCCGCAAGTGACTCCACTCAGCCGAGAACGCATCTCGAGAACCAGAGACCAACAATCACAACTATCAAACAACAATCAATCAACAACCGTCTCAATACGAATACGATAACAATCAACAATCATACAACACCAACAATGCATTATGGGACTAATACTGAGTAGGGAAACCCTACCTGGAAAGCACAACACAATCAGACGGTCTCACAGCTGATATCAAAAAGCTTCTTCTACGAATCCTCCTCCTAACATACAAACATATAATCACTACCAATCATAAAATACAACAAAACCCCCAAATCCCAATATTATGGTTTAACCAACTTTAACGAAATACTATAAAAACAGTACATAGATCTTACCCTCGACGCAAGGATCACAACGGTATAAAAAAAGGTAAAATCCGACCTTCCAAGCTCCGGGATTTGCCAACAATGCGATTGATGCGAAGAACGTAGTTTGATTTCTCTTTTTGAAAGTAATTAGGTTTTAAAAGTGTTTAAATAAAAGTGACGGAAGTTATTATATACTTAATCGCATTATTAACAAAACCCGACAAATCAACCCCCGTAAACCGGCTACTCGATCGAGTAGCTGAGGTACTCGATCGAGTGCCCCCTTACTCGATCGAGTATCTACGTTACTCGATCGAGTACCCAACAGGTCAGAAACTATTTATAAGACGCAACACACCCTTACTCGACAGAGTAAGGCCTACTCGATAGAGTACCCAGAGACTCACAAATCCGTAGTATTACATGATCGACGTCAATGGGTTGGACTAGATGCCCGTGTCCCGTGCATTGCAAGCATTCGATTGACATTGTCTACATCTCGCGCACCATGCCTACATGAGATAGTGGAACATCCTTCGGCATGTTACCAAGCATAGTAGTAGCATGGTTATAGTTGTATAAATGACCCTCCGTCTGCAAAATTTAACAAGTACAATTTTGTTAAAATTAAACTAATACTAAACAAATTACATTATACAAAGGTTGTTGAAATTAAAGAAATACTTACAAGTAGCATATTGTCCGCCGCATTCGGATAGAAATTGTGTTTCTTCTCATATAAGTCTTTGCTTTGTGTTTCGGTACTGAGGTTACTAACTACTAGACGAGTGATGGCATTATACCATTGTAGGTATGCATCATTGTAGTCAAGGTAACCATTGTAAGGAACACCTCTAGGGGTCAATCTTGTCTTGCGGTTATTCCACTTCGCAATGCTTTCTTTATGCAATTCCTCATAATCAGTGGCATTTCCCCGACGATCAATTTTATGCAACTTTTTAGATGTCTTGCATATAGGAGGAATTGTTGGATGCCAACCAAATTTCCTAACAACCCTATTAGGAAAATGCTACTCAACGGTTTCAAAGCAAATGAGTGGTGCATTTACAATCAATTCAGTAGGATCTTCGATACAAATGGCGGGAATAAGGGAAAGGACATCCGTAGTATAGGGTTGCCAAGTGAACATAGTGTAGGTCATGGTATCAAGTGCATGCTTACATTGAACTAATACAATCAAGTGATCCTTGTAAGCCCAGTCTACTCTTAGCCACCTACAACTAAGTGGGTCAACACCCTGCACCACTTGCAAACCAAGAGGGTATTCGACACCGGGTTGCTCCTCTACTATTGATGTCATGATGGTAGGTCGACCAATAGATATACGTTCCCAAGCCCAAAGTTGCATTAGAACAAGACAGCCACCAATTTCTATCGCTCCTTTTGTACAAGTCGTACACAAGCTTTTATATAAATAAGCAAGTGTTGCACTTCGCCAACTATATTCATTCAATCTTTCCAAATTTGTCAAAAGGGGGAAGTAAATTAATTGTACTCTATTCCCACTTTTATCCGGAAAGAGCACGGTACCGATCAAATATAACAAATAAGCTTTTATATATGCATGAAATTGTTGCTCGGTTGCATCTTGTGGTAGGCCTTGAAAATTTGCTCTTAACCAAGAAAGTTTCAAAGTTTTTCTCTTAAATGCAACAGTTGGTGGTCTAATACCTAAGTGATGCTCCAATAACTCAGGCCAAAAGTAATCAGATTTACCAGTTATAGGATCCCCCAACCTTTAGACCCAACAAAACATTTACATCTTGCAAAGTGATGGTGGCTTCTCCAACTGTTAAATGAAAAGTGTGGGTTTCTTGTCTCCGACGCTCAACTAATGCAGTTATCATATTAGGACGAGCTACAACACAAGCTAACCTATGAATACCATGAAACTGGGTTCCACTAATGAAATTCTCAACAACTAGGGCTACGGTGAATTTAGATTTGGAATATAGATGATTTCTACATTTTAGCGGCCCGATATCCTTCAAAAAAATAAACATATATGTTTTAAAATAAGTTAAACAAGTACATTTTTTTTTTAAAGATAATACGTTAAGTAGAACCGTTAATTACCTCTCCTTCCCAAATAACCGAGCTTCTATGTTTCTTTTGCATTTTGAGAACGTTATCATCTACTGGGCCCGACTCCATTTAACCTAAACACATCAACAAAAATAAACATTGTCAAACTCCAAAAAAAATAACATGGTTTTTAATACTTGAATTTTAAACAATGAAAAAATAACATGATATATTACCCCCTAGATTTATTTGTTGCACATAATAACCGCTTGTTATGCCCCTCTATATTGCACAAACTACAAGTAACGGTCGACTTGGAAACCTCGTCCATTTCATTACGAATTCTTTTAGATACCGGTCTTCCCTTTCCTCTTATTAAAGCATCATTAGGACTCAACTTCTTATCCGTCCATGGCTTACAATAACCCTCATCGGGAATAGGTTGAAATATTGCACGATAACAACCATGATATTCCCCGAAAAAGTATACTGGGTCAACATATTGATCCACTTAGATTGAAAAAGCACGACATACCGCCATTACATGTGAACAAGGATAATGAAAGTTTTGCCACTTATTACATGTACAAGTCCTTTCTGTCAATCGCACCGTGTAACTTCTTCCACCACGATTTCCAAGCCTACGACCTTGACTTGTAGTCACTTGATAAAGGCCTTGCTCAAAATCGTGTTCAATAACTTCATGATGGGCGGCAATTTCTTCAATTTCATCAAGTGTCTTAGTTACTTTATCCGACCATTTAAAACCACCTAACAATCTATCCTTTTTCATTTTTCTTCTATCAACGAAATATTTGTTAACTCAGGTAAAAGTGGCTTTTACAAGGGCTTGAATTGGGAGAAATCTTATCCCCTTTAGCACACCATTGAAACATTCACACATATTTGTTGTCTTCAAACCATATATTTTACCACCATCATGAGCAAGAGACCACTTACTTGAAGGGATGCTCTCTAACAAAGCTCTAGCATTTGCATTGATCAAACCAATTTTCTCCATACATAAGTCAAATTTTCTAATTTGGTGTTGCATAGCGGTCTCAGAGAAAGTTTATTTCAAATCTGAATTTTTGAACATCTTGTTAATGTTGGATGCATGATGTCGAATACAATACCTAAGAAAAGCGTATGGCTCTTCCCAACCACTCCCTACTTCATTCGTTGATTTTAAGATACCCGGATGACGGTCAGACAAGACACAAATACCTCTACGCTGTGTCACATAATGTCTTATGCAAGCCAAAAACCAACTCCAATTCTCATAGTCCTCCTTCTCAACAATGGCAAATGTTAATGGAACGAGTTGGTCATTTGCAACTCCCATTGCAATCAACATAACCCCTTGATATTTGCCATATAGATGAGTGCCATCTATGGTAATAATGGGCTTACAATGAGGGAAGCCTTTGATTAAGGGGCCAAATGACCAAAACACTTTATCAAATAGTTGGAAATTGAGATCATTAGTTGGCTTATTGACAAAATGGACAGCGGTTCCCGGATTTGCCTCTTTTAAAGTATCTAAGTAACGAGTAAGAAAAGCATAAGACTCCTCCCAGTCTCCATAAAGATCCGCCAACGCTCTTTGTTTAGCCATCCAAGTCTTCCAATAAGAAATCTTGAAGTTGAATTCCTTTGTTATGGATGCCCTTAACAAACTCACCTTAGCCCTCCAATCTTCTTTCACAAGATGCTTAATAGCGTTGCTAATAAACTCCCCCCTTAAATTTGGATGATCAAGAGATGGTTTCCGAACCACACAAGACGCTTCATGTGGACCTTTGTATAACACAATTGTGAAAACATCCATTGAAATATTTTTTTTTACTCGCTCTCAAATACCAACTACAAGCTAAGGGTTGTCTATTACATTTATAAGTCACGGTGTGAGGTCTTGATTCGGTAATTTTATAAACTTGGTTTCTAAGAACATTGTAGGATGTGACAACTTGTCGCAAAATCTCTTTGCTTGCAAATTCTTGCCCAACAATAAATTCCTCTCCATTCTTAAATGGAACCACATCTGATTTATACCAACTATTTTCATAATCAACATCTAAAGCATGAACCTTGATGAATTGGGTGTTAGTACATGTTTGAGAAACAAGGTCTATCATATCATCCTCATCATCATTCAACAACAACATTGCATCATCCTCCTCAATCTCATTTTCAATTTCATCTCCAAAAATATTACCATCAATGGGCGCTTCATCAACATTATTAGTTGACAAAGACAAATACCAATTTGGATCCTCAACTTGACTAAGCATATTTGTGAATGACAAATTAGAGGGTTGTGTAGTTGTTTGAGTTATTTCAAGAGGCATCAACTCAATAAACAAATCCATCGATGCGGCTTTCGATTGACACACACTTGCCAACATAGCTTTCAAACTATAATCATTACTCAAGGATAGTACTTTATAACCTCTTACACTTGAGAATTCCATTTTCATATTAATCTCATATTTTGTTTTATCTACCTCTAAAGACTCATATATTTCACTCTTGAGCTCTTTAAGACTAATATTACTATTAACAATAACAAAGCTTTCACAACCACCCTTATAACTAATATCTTCACCATTTACCACTACTTCACCATTCCACCAACAAGTCAATGGGTAATTATTTATCTCCATTGTAAATAATCAAACTAAATACAAAGTAGAACAACCACGCTACTAATTTGAACAATCAAAGTAACAAACTAAGCTAAAAACAATTACTAAACTAAGCACAAAATAATTAGTAAATTGGGGAAGAATTACTAAAGTATGCACGATAGATTTTGAGTGAGAAATTGGGTTTTTTGACTTATTAGGGTTCCGGGTTTTAATTGGAACAATTGGGGATTTTTGTGTTCAATGGAATGAATGTGAGATTCGCATTTTTTTTTATATTAACAACAAAGACACTATTCTTCTTAGCGGCTTCCATTGGCAACAAGGGTAAAATCAAACATCGTCTTAATAATTTGCTAAGGGAGGAAGCCGCTATGATTCTCAGCGGCTTTCCTGAATAACACGAATTTTCATACTCCAGTAGCTACTGGATATGGTTAATGTGAATTTTTGATGAAGAATTGGTAAAGCCGCTAAGAACATTAACGGCTTTGTTGAAAGTCTGGGGAAAAAAAGTGGTGACGTAGACACCATAAACGTAAATAGTTTCAATTGAATGCTAATTACCTAATTAATTTGCTAATTAACGCTAATTAACCAAAAAATTCTATATAGATACTTATAAGAAGGTTATTTATTTCTAGAGCTGACAAAAGCTGACCCGATCCGAAGAATATGACCCGACCCGCCTGAAACCCGACCTGATACAACCCGAAAATTAGGTGAACCGAAACCGAACTGACCTGACCCGAATAGACCCGATAGCCAATAACGGCCTTATTTTTTCCAACCCGACCTGAACCGACCCGACCCGATCCGTAACCCGATATTTTCTCAACCCGATAGATGACCCGATAATGAGTTAGCTTAATAATGGTTTAAATAACACCAAATTGACATTCATCTTAATTATTTTCACTTAAAACTACAATTAATACAATAGGGCGTTTGGTTAGAGAAAGGGAAAGGGAAAGGAAATTAGAAAGGGTAAGAAGGGGAAAGGTAAGGGATTACCTAAAACTTAACTAGTTGTTTGGTTACATCAAGAAAATGAAGTGTGGTGGTTTGTGGTTTGTTTTGGTGTACGGGTGGTGGTTTAGGTGGGGTGGTGGTAGCGTGGTGGTTGTGGTGGTGGTGATGGTGGTGGCGGCGTCATGGTGGTTATGGAGGTGGTGTTGCGGTGGTGGTTTATGTGGGGTGGCTGTGGCGGTGGTTTTTGGTGGTGATTTAGGTAGGGTGGTTGTGGTGGTGGTGGCGGTGGCGGTGGTGGTGGCGTCATGGTGGTGATGGTAGTGGTAGTGGGGTGGTTGTGGTGGTTGTGATGGTGGTGGTGGCGTTATGGTGGCTGTGGCGGTGGTGGTTTATGTGGGATGGATGTGTTGGTGGTTTTGGTGGTGGTGGTGGTGGCGATGGGGTCTTGTTGGCGACGGGTGTGATGGGAGTCGTAATTGTGGTGGTAGGTAAATAAGGTGGTTGAAGGGTAACAAGGGTAATGAAATCTCATACCTTGGGGGGGTGGGGGGTAAGGAATTAGATGGATTGAGAGGTAAGGAAGGGAATTGCATTCTCTTTGTTTGTGTCAAACAAACACCAACAAAGGGAATCAATAACTTTGTTTCCCTTTCTCTTTCTTATAGACCTCCAACAAACGCCCCCTTATTTTAATCACATTACCCCCACAACAATACCCCACAATACCCATACTTTATGCTTATTTTAATCATTTCATCCAACAACAATATCCTACAATACCTTATCTCTTTCCAATTACCTAACCCCACAACAATATTTTATGGTTATTTTAATGAACCCTTTAAATCTTGTGTCACCCATGAATGGGGAAAGTTATTAAGACTAGGAGGGAGTATATAAGATAAAATATCTACTGATAACCTGACCCGACACTGACCCGCTAATGACCCGGCCCGACCCGAAGATAACCCGACATGAACCAAACCAACTTGAACCCGTCACTGACCCGACATAATTAACCCGAACCCGATATGACCCGACCGGCTTTCACCCGACCCGAGTGACCTGATTACCACATTTAGTTATTTCAATCAAAACGCTTAATGATTGAGGTCAATTAGTAATTCTAGACCTTAATATCATCGCTCCTCACTCAAGTAATGCGTTATTTCGGTTTGAAGAGTAGATAATGCACGAACTTCCTAATTAATATGATATCGTTAGGAGTAAATTAAAAATTACTCCCTTATATGTTTCACTTCCCTAAAATTACTCCCTTATAAGTTTTTTTTTTTTTAAATTACTCCCTTAAGTTTACTTCAGGCTAAAAATTGCTACCATTTTCCAGTTCTGGTGAGTATTTCCGTCACTTTTAGTATTTTCGCTACATTTCTCTAAATTTATGACGAAAATGCCCCTGAGATTCTTTCACCTTATGTTATATGCCTTTACTCTTAACATTTATACTATTTCACCCATTCTGTATTTTCATCAAAACAAGTAGTCAATTCCTCAATCTAATTGTTCAATAAGTATTGGAGTTTCCATTTTTTTTTCAAGGTTAGTATATCTTTATTTTCTTGTTTTGGACATTCATATTTTATCCATATTCATTCTTTTCTATTAAAAACTGAAATTGTATTCAACTAAAATTAAAATTAAAATTGAATTTGAAATTGAAATTAGGGTTCTTATTGATTTGGGTATATGAAGCCATCTTTCTGATTTGAAATTAAAAACGAAATTGTATTCAAGTAGTCGTCTTTCTGATTTGTATTATTGTTGTCCTACAAAAGAATGTCAAGCCATTCAAGGGAAAGCAGCTACCATAGTACAAGCCAACATCCAAAGAAATGCTTATGTGGGGTTCCTGTAGCAATATTAACTTCACGGACATCTGACAATCCTGAAAGACGGTTTGAGAAGTGTAAATTCTCAAACTTAAGGACTGGTTTAGTTGGTTGTAAATGGTTTCGCTGGCATGATCGCACTCAAATGGATTGGCAAAAAGAGGTTATCAACAAACTGATGATGGAGAAGAGATTGTTGAAATGTGAAGTTGATATATTGGGTAGGGATGTTTAGTCACTTAAAGAACATAGGAGGAAGTTGGTACTGGAGATTGAGAAGATAAAGGTCTTAGGTGTGGTTGGGGATGCTGGTAGAGGGAGGTCATTTGTCAAAGGTTCAATAATGGCAATTTTTGCCACTTTGTTTATACTAGTAGTGTTGATGTGCACTATATTTTAGTTGAACAAATATAGCTCATGAAAATTTTCAATTAATGATTCATGAGCTATTTGATGATCTAGTGTATGGATTTTAGTTGAATGTAGGTTGAACTCTCTAGTTTGATGTTGTAATGTATGGATCTTATTTCAAGAAAAAATGTCACTTGAATTCTCTTTTAAGCTTTTGATGTCAGTTGAATTCTTGTTTTTTAACCTTGTAATGTAACCTGAAATCAACCAGTTGAATATGGACACAACAATTTTGTTCCAAAAACATCATGTCATTAAGCAATTGTCACCATATTGTTCTATATTTTTTGGAACTGTCTCAAAATGACAACATTGTTCAAAAGCAAATTACATCACCAAACTACATAACAAACAGGAACTAAATCAAGTTATTGCTAGCTTGAGTGAGCAACTCAGTGAAGGAAATTGTGGCATGTGAATTGGTGATGCGTGTAGATGATGGGGACCTGTTGGATGGTCCTGCTTGGAATGATGCAGCAGTAGCAACCATGTTGGATGGTCCTACTTGAGATGATGCGGCAGAAGCAGCAGTCTCATGTTGCCTCTCCCATGCTTCCCTTCTAGTAAATCTATGTTTTCTCTTATCTCTCCCCTCATTTTCCCATTGTCTTCTACTTAGTGGCCTCCTACCAGGAGTCATGTTCTTGCTAGGAGGAGCAAAATGTCATGTTCACTGGATCCTTCCTTTCTAACAGTATGCAAAATGTTGCATGTGGACAAGGCAATCCACTAATGTCCCAATGGAAACAGCTACAAGTCCTCAAATTTAGATTCACAACACACTGTTCCTCTTTATAAATTACTTCATAGACCCCCATATCAAACCTAGACCATTTACAAAACCTAGCCTCTTCCTGAGCCCAAGCATTGTATTTAGTTGCATAGGGCATTAATCTCTCCTCATATGCCATACCACCCTGCCTCTTCTGACATATTCTCTCCATAACATACCTCCTCATCCACTCCATGTGGGTGAGGATTGGCTTGTCTCTAGCTTCTTTGAGTACAACAATAAAAACCTCACACAGATTGTTGAGTAGAAGGTTAGACTTACAATTAGTGCCAAATGCATGCCTTGACCAGTGTCAAGGGGAATGACATTCAGATACTCCCATGCTTGAGTTGATAGAGACCTCATAGCTTCCATCTCTATGTCAAATTCAGCCTAGTAGGAGGTTAAAAAAACAAAGTCAGTATAAATAGCCAAGTCAGGAAAACAGGCAAGTCATTTGAAAAAAAAAACTTAAGAAGTAAAAAACCAAGGTTGTACAGAAAACCATACCTTTGTTGCTGCTCTTGCAGCATTCCAAAATATTTCCTTAAACAACTGGCCACTGAAATTTATCTTGAAGTTAGCCCAAATATGTCTTGCACAATACCTGACATGTGCCTTTGGGACAGCCATATTTAGTGCATCTAGCAAACCCTTCTGTCTGTCAGACATGAAAGTTAACCCTTTTCCATCAACCTTCTCTAAATCAGAAGACAACAACTCAAGAAACCATGTCCAAGAATCTATATTCTCCACCTCCACCATTGTCCAAGCAATAAAATAAATGTTGTTATTGCCATCCAACCCCACAATAACTAGACATATCCCAGGATAGATTCCCTTCAAATGAAACCCATCTACCCCTATAATGGGTCTAAAACCTCTATTAAACCCTTCTTTGCAGGCTACTAGACATATGTACATTCTTTTGAAGATGAGTGGGGCCTTTCTATGGAACCACAGACCACAAATGTTGAGCTTCCTCTATTGTACTTTATAATAGCTGTTGCATAGTTCCACACATGTGCATATTGGTCACTGCCATTCCCATAAATGATTAACTTGGCTCTGCCCTTGCTAACCTACACTTCATATAACTAACTTGAACCCCTAACTCCTTTAAAACGGAGCTTTGAAATTTTTTCAACTTCCAATCCAAATTATCTCTAAAAAACTCTATGTATTTCTCTGCCAAGCACTGAGATGTCACTTTCCTATTGTAGTTTGACATGACACAACTATGTTTTAAATTCAGCCCTTTTGTCTGAAATATCTCCTCCTCGTCCATCTTTCTTGCATGAACTCTGAACTTGCATTTAATTGGAGCATTACATGTGCAGGCTCTAAACTTTGACTTCTTACTATTCTAGGGGCAATTACATATATTCCTGCATTGGGTTGTCACCCTGCCCCTCCCATTATGAGAATACCAGAAGTCATAACCATTGCTCAGACTGTGAGCAATTAATGCCTTCCTAAATACCTCCACACTAGGCAACTTCAACCCTAACCTAAGCTTGAATAGAGGTTTTGAGATGTCAGTTAAAGGATTGAATGAAGGGTAGGAATCAAACTCATCATCAGAACCCTGCAAGATCCTTAGCTCATCAGAATCTACTCCTTCCTCTTCAATAAAATTTATCTCTAGGTTATCAACTCCTACAAGTAGTTTGACTCTTTCTTCTACTACTTTGTTTTTTTATTTTTCAACATTGACTGTCTCCTCCACATTTTTTAGAATCTCACTAACATCTGCTTCTGCAAATATATCTTCCTCCTCTGCAACCCTTACATCATACTCATCAAGATCAAATTCTGGATCACTTCCTTCACTAAGATCTGAATCAGTGAACTCATCTTTCTCTACTTCAGACCTTGCCTTTTATTTCCCCTTATCAACCAAAACATTCCCTTTCTCCTTACCTTTACTAGGTACGGACTTATTCCCCTTGCTAGCAATAGATTTTTACATGATACCTTTCCCTTTGACCTTCTCTGATACTGTCTTACCCTTGCTACCAACATCAACCTCAACTCCTTACCCTAGACTCTTCTTAAATTCAACAGCAATCTCATCACCAGCCCCATGTGAGACCTCAACTCCTATCCCTACACTTTTTTCAACTTCAACACCAGCTCTTAAGTTGCCCTTAAACTTTACCAGTCTCTTTACAGGAAACTTAGCCCTAGTCCTAGTTGGGATGATAGTACTTTCAGTTAAAGGATCTGAGGGTGTTGAATCTGGTTTTTTTATTTGTGATGCCTATGACTTTTTCTGAGAGGTAATGAGGGTTAATTTATGAGGTATGATTTCTTTTGCTGAGATTTTTTGTCAAAGATAGAGGGGGCTCATTTATTGTGTTTGATTGCTTTTTTCTGGGGGCCTTGAATGGGCTTGGACCAACTTTTGTTGTTGATTTTTTTATGGGTTCTGAATTTAATATTGGGTGGGCTCTTAAATTGGGCTTTATGTCTATGATAGTGGAACTCGGTTCTGTACTTCCAACATTATCCCTTTTTCCTCTACTTCTGGTAAGCCTGCAAGATACCCCTCCTTTTGGTTGAGTGATGTACATCATCACACACCTCATCTTACACATTGTCCTCAGCAACTGGACCACATCATCCTCAATCAACAGCAAGGTCCTACCACTAGTCAGATCCACTTTATACCTTCTATACCACATATCAAAGTCTACTGATCCACATAATTGCTTCCTTAAATCCTTACAAAATTCAACATTCAATTGATCCTTCTTCACCCCTTTCATATGGTGTAAATAACCACCCTTATACAGTTATACATGGTAATCCCTTTAACTGTTTCAAACTCCCCTTTATAGAAGACCATTAAATGAACAGTGGCATTTGGAGCAACAGTTGAACTAATACCCTATAATATATATGAAATAGGGGGTTTAATTACACTAACATAAATGGGTTAAATTAGGGTAAATTAGAAAATCAATCATTAGAACATCAGACAATTCAACAATTACAATGAATTTCCATTCAAAAATGCGATTAACAATAAACAAGTAAAAAGTAAAAATTAATTAACAATTAACTTACCATATTACTTCTCGAATTCATTGTTGTCGCCTGCTTCAAGTGATCGATCTCCTGGTAAATCTCCAAGTTAGGGTTAAGAATATTTGAGAGATTTAATTGAACATTGTAATTGATTTGCAGAATTTGAGGTTTTGAAATACGATTTTGGGTTTTGAAATACGATTTAGGGTTTTGAAGTAGAATTTGGGGTTTTCAAGTGATAATGGTTGAGGTAAATGAAAGGTTGTGTGATGAATTGGGGATAAGTTAACTGAAGGGCAATTTTGTCCATTCACTCGCTTTTTCACCATAAAACTAGAAATGGTAGCAATTTTTGGCTTGAGGTAAACTTAAGGGAGTAATTTAAAAAAAAAAAAAACTTATAAAGGACTAATTTTAGGAAAGTGAAACATATAAAGGAGTAATTTTTAATTTACTCTATGGTTAAATTTCACTTGTTAGATTTGGTGGTTCACGGAATTTGAACTTGAAACTTCAAAGACATGATATTTGTATCATGAGAGAAGATTATCTCAACCAAAAATTTAAATCGTTAATTAACCCCTAACCTATAGTTATATACCTTAATAACAACAACATTAATAATCTTATTTTGCAATTGTTAAGTAAGAATGTGAAAAGTGTTTGTATTAGTAGTGATTGTTAAATTTGCTAGGGCTGAGCAAAATTATACAATACGGTTTTATTATATGTATCTGATACGCTATACGAATTTAAATATACGGATTTCCGGATATCCGATACGAATTTCCGAATATCCGATACGGTTTTTTAAAAACCGTATTAGATAAGGATCGGCAAAATGTGAAACTGGATATACGGTATCCGATACGGTTGCCTTTTTTCGAGAATAAAATATTAAAATATATACATAAATCACAAAATATCAAATATGTTGGTGATTAAACCTTGTTAGTATTAAACTTTATAAGTTATTTACTCTTATAACTTTTTTTAGAACACTTTTACGTTACTAAAAAAACTAACAATCACAGTTAGAAAAGAAAAAAATATATTAAATTACATAAGTGAGGCTGAAAACCGGATATCGGATATGCGGATATAGGGTTTCCGGATATACGGAAAAACCGGATATACGGTTTCCGTATATACGGAAAAACCGTATCGGATAAGGATACTAAAAAGGGAGATTTAAAAAACCGGATATTCAATACGGTTTTCAAAATCGTATCGGATATCCGGTTTTGCTCACCCCTAAAATTTGCTACCAATCAAAATGAAACCTTGTCATTCATCAATTGGTCTCCCTTGTGACGGGTTACCATTTGTGACGGATATTTTGTGAGATAAAATGGTAACAAAATAGGTTAGTGGAGAAAGAGGACCACATCAATAGTGTTGCAGAGAGAGAAAAAGTGGGTACTTTGTGAGGTAAAATGGTATCCGTCTTCAGCTTATGACGGATATGTCATGTCTTCAATGAGAATTTGTGGTCATTCATTCTAGGCTCCGCAAATGTATAGTTAATAGCTAGATTCCCTTGGGATTGATATTGATATTGATATGATGGTCTATTGAATTATGGGTCTTGCTATATGATCAAAGTTAGGCTGCTTCTCCTCCAACTTCTATCGGCCACTTGTCTTATCTTTAGTAATTTAAAAGGTTTTGCACTCAAAGGAAATGATGATTATGTTCTATAAATTAAACACTCACTAATCCAAAATGTTATATTATATTAAGTTTATCGTGCTTCCATTACATCCATTGATCCTACTTGGGACAAGTTAATTATGATATGTTGAATGTCAAAACGGTTTTGCACAAAATATATTTAGTTACAGATTATAAATATTACTGATTTTACTAAGTTAACGAACGTATACTATTCTCATCGTATAATGTTAAGAAGAAAGTGGAAAAGTAAATTAGGGAATAAAGAATAATAGTACGTTTACATTATTCTGAAGCTACCTACAATATGAAATTACGATATTCTTTAATTTGAAATAGTGAAAAACAATATATACAGTACATTATAATTACAAAAAGGAACTTGAGAATACTACTAGCTATTTCCTTTCAAATTATTTTCACACGTTTGTTCAAATTACAATATGTAAAAAAAATTGAACAACTGCATAAAACTGACTTGAAAGTATGATCGAGAGAACTTATTACTAAGCAAATCATGAAACTGAGATATGCAATTATGTTACAATTTTTTAGAGAATATATATATATAGAATAAACTGTTCATTAAAAAAGAATTTTTTTCGTTGTTTAGGAATAATATTCCTACTAACCCCATAATTCTGTTACTGGACAAATATCTAGTCTTTTAGAATCACTATCACTATGCTTAGTGAAAGCTGGATACACATGTGATCGATCACATAGCTAATATATGCTCTTACTATCTTAGGCTGGATGAAGAACAAGGCTTTATTTGGTCAAAAGAGTTTGTAATAACACCCTTCCAATTGTAAGTCCCCACTATATAAATTCTTCAAAATCAATCAATCAAATCGAAAATATAGATAACTATAAGAGCTGTCTATTGAAATCAAATTTATGATCCACCCAACATGCTCTTTCAATGGAGCTCATTGCAACAACTTATTTGGGAGAATCAAAAAAAGTTACCACATCAAGTATATTCCTTTGAGTAAACACAAGTAGAAGGACCTAGAATATCATACAATGTGGCTTTAAGGCCCTGTTCTTTTAAACTGAAACTAATCTGATCTGAACTAAACTGAACTTATAGGATCTGAACTTAACTGAACTTAACTTATAGGATCTCGAATCGAATCAACTAAACTTATAGGATCTCGAATCAACTTATAGGATCTCGAATCGAATCGAACTTATAGGATTCGAATCGAACTTAAATTAAGTGAGGTATAGGATCTGAATCGAACTTATAGGATCGAATCGAATCGAATCGAACTTATAGGATTCGAATCAACTTATAAGATCGAATCGAATCGAACTTATAGGATCTCGAATCGAATCAACTTATAGGATCTCGAATCGAATCGAATCGAACTTATAGGATCTGAAGTGAACTTAAATTAAGTGACTTTAAGTCCAAAAGAACAGGGCCTAAGGACCTCAATTTTTATTGGGTAGCTTTAAGAACCTTAAAATTACTTGTGACTAAAATACCCTTGCATATTGACATATATATGCAATTTTGTGGTATTAGCTTTATTTTTGTCAGACACCATTATTAGATTGAAAAAAAATCTGTGCTTTATGAACCGTCTTTAACTTACTTGTTTGAAAAAAAAATTGTCAATATTTGTTTAATACAGAATTTTCTTAGAAAAATAGTAAATTGTAGCAAACTCTTATTTGTAAGGAAAAATCTTGATTGACCATTTGCGACGACTTTTCTATCGCAAAATACTTTTAACGATGGATATAGGTCATTTTGCAGCGGGAACGATTTGCTTTTAACGCTTTTCTTAATAGTGAATATATGATGATTATTTTTAAATTAAATTACCAAAATATTATTATAAATCACGTAACATCTTTTGTTCGAATTTGGCAATATTATTTTATGATGTAATAAATATGCTAAATATTTAATTTGACAACATACATAATTTAGTCTGATAAATGAAAATTTATCTAAAATACATTCGATGTTTTGTCTAATCCCGAACAAGTGATTTGGCTCTCCGTAGAAAAATAAATCCGTCACATTTGTTCGATTTTATTAGTGTTCAATCTAATAATGGTATTGAATCAGAAAAATCTAGCAAGTACCATAAAATCACAAAATATAGAGTATATATGTTAATGCACAAGGGTAGTTTGGTCAAGAAGTAATTTTGAGGTCCTTAAAGCTACACAATGAAAATTAAGGTCCTTATAACTACTTTATATGATATTTGAGGTCCTTCTAATGGTGTTTTCTCATATTCCTTTTGTTGTTCATGTCCTTTAGTCCTTACTACTTACCTATACCAATCAACACAAATGGGAACACAAATGGGATAATGATAGCACAAATTCTCATTTGTGACGAGCATATTCATCGCAAATTTAAGAAGGGTTAAGTAATATCTATGTGAGTAGTTAAGACAAAAGCAAGAGTGTCTAGGGAGTAGCAATTTGTTTTGTCTTATCTACCCACGTGGTAGTATTTAACTCATCACAAGAGAGACTTGTTGCAATGATAGTGCGTCATACCGTCATTTAGTAACAGGCACTTGTTCACATATAACGAAACTGAATTTTTTTACATATATGCGAGAAAGGATGGCATAAGATTACCTAGAATATATTGTCCTTTCGATATGTTACATAATCATAGTACTTTTGAATATTAGTTAGTATAATTCATCTGAAAATGATCGAGGTATAATTTTGAATCGTCGTGTGCAAATATACAATAAAGAGGATAGTATACCTTATTACCTTGTCAAATAGAAATTCTAAGTTTCTAACCTATTTATTATGACATATAAATAGGTACCTTACATATCCTTGAGGGGTAAAATAACATTTCACAAGGACAATATCAAGCCTCACAAAGTACCTTCCTTAAGAGCAAAAAAGATGGTAGTCATGAAAAATACAGAGGAACAAACTATTGAGCAACAACAAGTAAAAGACACATACAAAATAGCTTACATTCTCCATTTCTTCTTAGGAGCAGGAAATCTTCTCCCATGGAATGCCTTCATAACAGCAATCGACTATTTTGCCCGACTCTACCCAACAAAAAATGTCGAAAGAGTCTTTTCTGTCGCGTACATGTCCTCTTCATTGCTCATCCTGCTAGTCCTAGTAGTGAGACATGTATCACTATCTCGAGCTGGTGTTCAAGCTCGAGCGAGTAGCCTTAGACTTAGAATGAACATTGGGTTTTCAATGTTCATTTTGGCTATGATGGTAGCTCCTACTATTGATTGGACTCATTGTAGGTCTACTATGCCGTATAAGAGCTTCTTACTGACTGGAGTCTCAGTCGTGGTGTGTGGTTTAGCCGATGGGTTGATCGGAGGAAGCTTAATTGGGTTTGCTGGTCAATTGCCTAAGGAGTATATGCAAGCTGTTTTTGCTGGAACTGCTTCCTCAGGTTATATTATATTATGCTTCTCACTTTACCTTTATTCTTCTATTTCATATTATCATGTATGTGTGCTTTCATGGATTAGAATTTGACTCCTCGAGTCCTCGCCACATGAACCGGCCTGAATAACTGAACTCTTGGATCAAAAGATCAAATATCGAGTTGAAATGAACTGACCAACATTCAAAAATTACGACACCTCTATCGTGTAGATTATAATTGAAACCTGAAAATGACCTGACCAGAACCGACTATCTCATAACTCACTATCAAAAGATCAAGCTAATACTATTCTTGCATGAGTCTCTCTCATTATATAAACGGTTTTTCTAATGTGTGTTCTTACTTAAATGTCGTAATTCACAAGATATTCTCATCAATTTTACTAAAAATAACTTTACACTTTGATTTCTCATGAGAATATTTTCGTTGGTCCCTGTTTCGATTTTGACCATCAATTTCTTCTTCAACTTTATGTCGATGTACAATGTAAAATCGATCATGTTGGTCGACATAATTCCAATAAATGATCTAATTTCAGTTGCTAATTTGTGATTACAGGGGTTCTAGTATCAATACTAAGGGTCATAACAAAGGCATCCCTTCCAGAAAACCAACAAGGTCTAAAAACAAGCACTCATTTCTACTTCATAGTTAGTGCAATAATCCTACTAATATGCATGATCTGCAGCAACCTGTTATTCACATTACCACTAATCCAAAACCACTACAATCAACTAAACAATCAAACAAACTTCCCATCAACAATCAAGCCCAAATTCCGTAACACTGCTCGGAAAATCCTCGGTCCAACATTCGGAATTCTGTCAATTTATGTCGTAACCCTGTCAATTTTCCCGGGATTTATCTCAGACGACAATAGAAAATCCCGGGTGCTAGGTGATTGGTACCCTATTTTGCTCATAGTAGTCTACAACTTTTCCGACCTTGCGGGGAAATCATTGACGGCCGTCTTTATACCGAGCAATAAGAATATAGGGAAGGTTATATGGGCATGCTTTGGAAGAGTTGTGTTCTACCCTGCATTTAGAGTATGCCTTCATGGACCAAGGTGGCTTGAAACTGATGCATCGATCGTGTTTTTGACATTCATGCTCGGTCTAACCAACGGGTACCTAACAAGCGCGCTTATGATACTAGCGCCTAAATCAGTGACTGTGGTGGAGGCTGAGACTGTGGCAGTTGTCATGGCGGTGGCCCTTGGGTTGGGACTCGTTGGAGGTTCTGTTCTCGGATGGCTCTGGGTCATATAGATCTACGTTTAATCGCAAAAACTTATATAAGACGGTTATGTGTGAGACACTGAGACGAGCAGACTAATGATCCCATAAATTATATGAAATACACAAGGGTTCAAGACGTAGATCTCGCATAAAAACAGTCTCCTTCGAGATTAGCTGAATGTCTGGTAGGATTAGAGCTCCAAATTTGTTCCAACCAATGTGTAATATTCCGTATCGATGAACTTTTGTATGATTGTATTTTAAGTTCACATCTAGACATAGTTATTTTAACTTTAGAAAGCAAATCATGTTACGAATCAGTTTTGCGTGAGGTCGTTATATATAGTTAACCAAGTCATGGAATCGTCTACAAAATAAAATAGAATTAGACGGGGTATAATATGAATTTGTCGACTTTAAACATGGACTTCATGGTTCGATTCATGTCTCACAAACGTATTAGTAAACAAGTTAGTATGTAATTGTAGGCTTGTAATGCCCTCTGCAATTGCACCCCTGTAAACAAGAAGGGTTTAATTGCGATGACGCTTTTGATATCATACATTCCGCAGTGCAGGGTTTAGCCCTATACATGGAGCCTTCCCTCTCTTGCTAACAACCCAATATATGCTTCATGTTATTTAGACCTCAAGCACTAACAGATCAACAAAATGACCAAATAGCTACTAACTAGATGCGATATCGATCCAACCCAGACCCAACCCCAAACCGAATCCATGAAGTACAAAACGAACTCAATCCAAATCCCAATTGACCCGATAAACGCCCTACATGATTAAGTTGAAACAAAACAACACAAATGACCAAACCTGTGAGTCAAACTCGAAATGTAATTGATCAGTTCGAGTGTCTAGTTGACAAGCAGTAAAACGACAGTTTTCAGAAATCAGCACACAACACCAAACCCACATCCAAGAACATGAAAACACAAATGCAAACAAAAGAAATTCAAATTTTCTATTATCATGGTTAGCAAGTACAGAAGGGTAAAACAAAGAAAACTCAGGGTTAATTGTGGTCATTTTTAGGTTAGTGAAATGGGTTATATAACATAGGAATATTTAGGCTAAAGAGCTATATTACTACGGTCTACGACGCATACACGAAAAGATAAAGGCTTTGAAGCTGACTTAAGAAGCGGCTGCTATAGGAGACGGTAGAGGAATAACGCCATGGAAAAACAGAGGTGGTACAGGACTGCTGGATGCTTTCATATCAACTTCTTCATCCTCATCATCATCCTCGGCATCCCACATAAAGTGAGCATACGAACCCAGAACATAACTGCACAATCAAAAAGGATATGGCATTTGCATTAGCTCGTTAATGTTTCTACTTCTTATATATGGCCAAAAAAATTGGAGGTTGGCTAATATGATCAGTCATAACTAGACTTTGCAAACAGGTCATTGAGGTCGGGCAGTCAAGTGTTGTGTAATTCGTTTCGGAATCGAGTAATTTCAGGCTATTTGAGCAACAGTTGCATTACATATTCTCGTATCAATACAATGTGACTGTGAGATCAACCCACTTCAACTAAAATCGCCATATGTGTATTAGCCTGCTGAAGAAATAAATGAAGAAATAACTACCCCAGATATAGGCTAATCTTGAACACTCCCGATAACTTTATCATAAGATCGTAGCATATGAGAACTTATAATGTTTTATGGAGGTTCTTTTTAAAGTAGGGAAATTTACATATAATTTCACACGAGTCTTTTCAAGTCGAGTGATTTCTACTTATGATATGTTTGGTAACCTTGAATTGGAATTGAATTCCGTAATTGAGACATTTCAAGTGTTTGGGAACCCCGTAGAATTTGGAATTGGAATTGACTCAATTCCTTATCAATTCCAAGTTAGTTAAAGTTTGGGGTTCTCAAATACCTACCATATAGTAGTCATTTCAATTCCATCACTTCTTACGTTTTATTTGGTGACGTAAAGTTCATTACAATATTTTTATTTGGAAGAGGTTAATATCAGGTTTAGCAAAGTTCAGCTAAGGGTCAAGTCAGGTTATTCAATCTAATTCACGTCTAAGCCTCTAGGGTCGTGTCTAGCTCATAACTAAGGGAACACCATAACTTCACAAACTGTACAAATGACACTGGTACAATATCTCACCAGTCATCAGGGGCAGCTTTGACAGCCTGATCAAAGTAACTCTCAGCTCTTGAAGAATCTCTCTGAGTTTGCCAAATCAAATCCGCGTAAAGGGCCAATACATTCGGGTCACCCGGGTTAGCAAGTATAGCTCTCCCACAATACTCTTCTGCTTTCACATAATCACCTCGAACCTAAATAGTAATCACAAATTCCGATTTAGAACCATGATAATAGCAAGCTCCTAATTTAAATCAAATTTAGAAATAACAACTTCAACAACTTTAAAAAATTATCAAACATTGTGGAATTCTTAACCTACCAATAAACATCTAAAACCGTGTTCTTTTGAACTTAATTTCATATCAGTTCCGATCCTATAAGTTAACATCTAAAACCATGTTCTTTTGAACTTAATTTCATGACAGTTCCAATCCATGTTCTTTTGAACTTAATTTCATGCCATTTCCGTGTTCATATCTAAAACCATATTCTTTTGAACTTAATTTCATGTCAGTTCCGTAACCACATCTAAAACCATGTTCTTTTGAACTTAATTACATATTAGTTCCGTGTTCTTTTGAACTTAATTACTCCCTCCGTCCCCGTCATTTGTTGTCCTTTTTCATTTTTGGTGTCTCAGTCATTTGTTGTCCTTTCTATATTAGGAATGCATTTGATGAACATTTTGGTCATTCACACTCAATTTGGTTCACATGTCATTTAGTAATTGATTCTCTCCTCTTTTCTTGGTCTTTGTGCCAAAATCAAAGGACAACAAATGATCGGGACGGATGGAGTACATATCAGTTCCGTGTTCACATCTAAAACCATGTTCTTTTGAACTTAATTACATAACCGACCCTATAAGTTAAGTCTAAGTTGAGTTCACTTTTGTTCAGTTCAACTCCTATAAATCATAAACTCGAAGAGCGTAACATAAAATTAAAAATAAAAAAAATTGACAAAATAAATTACCTCTTTCAAAAACTTGGCATAATTACCCAAAAGCAAAGAATTCCCAGGATTAGCCTCAATCATTTTCACATAATACAAATCCCTCTCATCGGTATCGTCACCGTTACCGTTACCGTTACAACCACCATTTCCAAACACACCACCACCACCGCCGGATCCATCACCCCACCCACAATCTCCACCGTCCAATGATCCAAACCCTTCTTCTTCTTCCTCATCCTCCTCGACGACGACTCTCTCTCTTAACCCTACACCAAACCCAATGTTCGTCAACATTCTCGAACCCGACCCGTAGTCCAAACCCGATCCGAATGAGGAGTGGCGACGGAGGTCCGAATCGGATGCAACCCGGATCATTTTTGTTGATGTAGTGCCGCCATTATAAGAAAACGACGTCGTAGTGAGGGTGATTGATTTGGGTTGGTCTGGTGATGGTGAGGATGAGGAGTTAGTGGGTGTCCATGAATTTAACAGTGGGGTTGATGCGCTTCTTAGTAGCATTTTTCTAGGAAAAAAATTAGTAGTATTTGTAATTAGGTTAGTGAAGCTAGTAACAATGGCGGAAAGGGGAAAAGGAAGATATTTTTCCCCCACCTTTTGGGGTTTTAGGTGGGAAATGGAGCAGTCGGAGAGGTCTTATTTATATGGGACTGTGGGTGAAGTGGTGACTGACTGACTGGTGAGTGAGTAGAACTGGACTTTGGTGCGGGTCAGCCCGGCCCAAATTTCGGGCTCCAATTTTCCTAGCCCGCCCAACCTGTGTATGAGTCCGCACAAAGGGCTGAGAATCGGTCCAAGATCGGACCGGACCGGACCGAAGACCAAAATAAAAATTTAGTAGACTAAAGACCGGACCTAAAACTTTCGGTCTTGGACCGGACCAAACCTGAAATATTTGGTCCGGTCTGGTCTTGGACTGAAATGGACCTAAAATTAGTTTTTTCACTATTTCGTATACGATAATTACATTTTAATTCTGCTAAATAAAATGCATTTAAATAATTAGACGACACTTTTTATGAAAATCATTGACAATACTAATTTATAATGTCTTTTGAAGATAAAATATTAATTTGATTCATAATATTTTAATGTTGCGTCACTAAAAACATGAAATTTGGTCCATTCGGTCCGAACCTAAATTAACCGGTCTTGGACCAGACCGGACCGAAGACCAAACCTTGAAAAAATGAGGACCGAGCATCGGACCAAAATAATACGGTTCGGGTTTAGTCCAGCCCAAATGGTCCGGTCCATTTTTTCAGTCCGGACCTAAATTTGCTCACCCATACGCACAACCCACTCCCCCGTCATGGGCCGATCCCGGGCTCACTCTTCCTCAGCCCACATTGTTCAGCCCACATGGCCCACTTCTTTTTTGCACTTTTCTGCCCATTCGGGCCGGTTCAGGGCCACCAATCCCTAGCTCAACCCGAAGTCCACCTCTATGAGTGAGTGAGTCATAGTGAAATATGGGAACTTGGGAAGTTTGTGATTGGGTTCGGGGTTAGGCTCAGGCTCGACCTCCATCTTTTATTAATCGTCGCCTCAGTTCAGTTAAGTGCATTAAAACATTATTGGTATTATTGTTTAATACTGTTATTATATTTATATATATATATATATATATATATTTATGATTATTATTATTATTATTATTTTATTAATACTATTATTTTATTAATATTATTACTGTTGTTATTAAGCTTTTTTACGTATAATTTTGTTTAGCACAGTTCAGCTTATTTCAGTCCAAAATATAGTACCTTGATCTATTTGTCATCCGTGAAACTTAATATCAGTTATTCATGTATTCATCAACAGTGAAAGAAACGGGTGGATCGGATGATAACCGCATGATTAACGATATGTTTAAAGCTAAAAAGTATGGAGTAATGAATTTTAATTCACTAAAAGAAAATAAAATTAGATAATTTTTTTGTTGAACTATTTAGTTTGTACTTTAAAAAACTACTTATTGTGAGAGTGAAAAAATTAGAATAATTGAGTGTTTATATCTTTTTTAAAGAAAATTTAATAATATATATCGGTTGGTGGATGAATGATGGATTGACCGGAGAGATTTCTTCATCCACCCTGCTTCACCCACCACCCATCTGTCTTATTTAAGTTGTGTTTGTATTTGTCTTTTAGCTTTATATAACTAAACCCTTTTTAAGTTCTTCAAAAAAAAACGAGATATTTCTGTGTGTGGTATTCAAATGACTGTGTTTTTCGCCGTCACAATTTTCAAATGACAATTTATTATGGTTGTGATTATAATTTAGAATTTCTAAATTATCATCACAAATCACACGATCCTCATTGCGCTAATGCGCTCTACCTTCCCACCTCTCATTACATGACGTTGACGTAGACTTGGACTGGTGTCGTCCCGCCCAGTCCAATAAGCTCCGAGGCAAATTCTTGTTTCATACGGTTCTTTTTCGGTTGGAATAAGACGGATAAAAATGTGGCCGTTATAAATTGTTATTAATTTTATGTTAGAAAGTGACAGCTTTAATTATAACATTTTATTATAAAATACTCAATTTCTATTAAAAAATGTTGACGTTTTCTCGTCTTATGTTGAGACCGATCAAAAGATACCTACTCTCATATCAACTAGACGGCCAAGATGTCACCATGCCATCTTAATTAGTATCCTATCCAACGGCCTGCGTGTTATATGATCATGTGATGTTCTATCTTGTATATACAAAAATGAGAAAAATCAAACTTTCGACTTTTCTAGTTCAATGTTGACGTCTCCATGAAAGATACAAAAAACTTCCAAACTATTTACTTTTTGCAATTAATGTGCATCATATTATTATTTTGATTCTACATGTAAAATAATAATGTATTGCGTATGACTTTTGCTTGAAGACATAAAAGTCTTTTTGTTAAATGTTTTATTAATGCGTTTGAATTCGACTTCCGACAATAAAATCATCTTAAAGAAGATCAGTGTTTATTTGAAACAGCTGAGATCATGGTTTAGGTTAAATCTATAAAATATTATTAAAAGGATAGCCTAAAAATGTCACATAAACGATGCCACATATGATGAAAAAAAGTCACGTACACAATAACAATATAACTTGGCAAACTAATATGACATGCATTATCAATTTATTATTGTTCCGGGTGTAATTCCAGAGCAAGTTTGTTTACCACCCGCGCTTGTAAGATGACGTCTTTAGTTAAATCTTCCTTTCGGTCTCCTGAAACGATGAACAAACTGAGGGCTCGGCCTTGAGCCGAGCGAACTCACTCCGACGCTCAAGTCAGTAAACTTAAGGGATAAGTTGTTGTTACTTGGCTAAATATATATTGTAGAGAGATAAGGAGGATAATACCAGATGAATAGTGATTCTTAGGTTAAATTGTGTCTCTCCTCCTCAATGAGAGTAGAGGAGTATTTATAGACTTTCACCTTTTGTCACGTAGTGGCCAAGTGGCCAAGTGGCTAGCGGGTGGAAAGACTGATCTACCCCTCGGCCAAGGGACCTATGGCAGGCCGGCGGGCCCTGTTGACTCACCGCCGAGGGGTCTTGGATATGAGTTCGCTGATGTGTGCCCGGTGGTGCCGTTGTCTCGGTAGGGACCTAGACAGGCTGCGTCGGTTAGGCTGTCTAGGTCGTTGACTTGTTGTGGATATCTTTGACCTTGCTCAATGTGTTGACTCGGTCAGCGGGTGCAGAATATGCCCCATCAATTATTATATTGCATTAATTTAATTCACTTATTTTCTTTAAAAATCCATCCATATTCCATTAGCTTTAAACTTAATTAACTAAAAAAAACTACAATAAAAAAATACGCATTAACTATAAGTTAATAATTTCAAGATATTTCATATGGAGTAGTATTATATGTATTCGAAATAAAAAAAAAAACCTGAATATATAAGAAATTAAGAACGAAAAAGAATAAATGAAGTTAAAAACAAAAAAAATTTGTATTGTCACTAATTCACTATTGTTTTTTTTTTTTGAAAGGCATTAATTCACTATTGTTATTACTATAAAAAAAACAATAATATACAATAACTTTGTTGTATATAGATGTTTTAGAGAACTAATTAATCAACAAATGAGTATTAAAGATCATATAAAATATTTTCTTAGGAAAATATAAAATATTTAGAAAATAAATATTTATTTAATTTAAGTAATTTACATACAAATTTTGTAAATACTTAACTGAAATTATAGACTAATAATAGAATTTTAAAAGGGTAGTAATACCATGTATTTAGTTCATGAAATTATTTCACGTAAACGATAAAGTTTTATTAAAAAAACACAAATTGCATTGTTTAGCAATATATTTAGTAAGTAAACAAAAATAATTATATTTGTAATTTTGTGTTCATGGTGAATTTAAATGAGACCTTCTCCATTCCACTTTTATTGTTTAATTATCCTTTAAAATTTATTCCAAATTAATAGTTTTTTCAAAATCTATACAATAATATAAAAAGCCTAGATTTAGTAGCTAATAGAAAGACACGTGACGCAATACAAGTTATACAATAACATAAAAATGCTAGATTGAGTAGTTACAATTATATGCTAGATCAAAAATTAATGAAAATATAAATTAAAAACAAAATACAAAAAGACAAAGTAGTAATCAATATATTATAATCATTTATCCTATGAAAACTTTCATCTTCCGAACATTACTCTATTTCATAATTACAATTTATTCCTCTTTAATACCAAACTTTTCATATTCCATAATTATGAAACCATCAACAAATTTTATCTATAAAATAAGATTAGTAGATGAGAATCTAGCTTACCTATTTGTTTTCATTTGATTGAACTTTAAAAAAAAAAAAACTATCTTTCTTTTGTGGTGAATTGGAATGAAATGAACGAAAAATGAAGAGATGAGAAAAATAGAAGAAAAGAGAATATATAATTAAACAAGCATTTGTATCGTATTATTCGTTTTTGGTGTTGTCGAATGTTGATGATGACACTTGAGATTATTGATGATCGATGATCGAATATCATCCATTGTGGCGAAAGAATGTCCAACTTGGTGAATGAAACTCTAGCTTGACCAAATTGTACCCTTCACTTTTTTGTCTCACACATTCTTAAGAACAATGTAATGTTTTGGAATTTTTTTTTAATGTATTCATTAATTAATAATGTGTAGTTAATTTGTTTGGATTAACAACATATTACATATGTATTGAATAAAATTTATATTTTGCTCGTACTTTGATTATCAAATAGTAACATATTTTTTTTTTTTTGAATTTTTGAAGTGAGAATATTGCAGTAATATCGATGTTTTTTTATCTCGATCTATTATATCCATCTCATTTAAATTTTTTTTATTTGATTAAATGTTACAACGGTTAAGTGAAAATGAGTGAAGAATAGTTTAATTTTTCAATATAATTACTATTTTCAAACATAAAATATAACTATGGTTGATGTTACTTACTATTTTTATGATATCATCATTTTAATAAAGTTATAAACTAGAAAAAATATCATTTAAATGTCGAGTAAATACAATATCATTTAGCTATAGATAACAAATAAGAATAATATAAACATGATGCAATAACAAATAAACAATAAAGAATGATGTAAGTATCAAGCCACTATAAGAAAAAAAAAAAAAATTAAGTGAGCAAATAATTATTAATGACGAGCTAGAAAAGTCACGTGATTTTCAAGGAAAATCTATACAATATTTTAAAAAGATAGAACTAAGCATTTCACTAAGTAATGTCTCCTATCAAAAGTCATCTTGAATTGTGATGTGTCACATGCATATAGCTAGTGAAAATAAAAATAAAATTTATGTTGGACAAAAGAATGTAAATGTCAATAAACGTTTTAGTTTCCTCTCATCTTTATAGCTATTAATAATTAATAATTAATAATTAATTTACTCTACTAATTTAAAATCTAAATCCTTTCTTAGTTGATTTTTTGGCTTCCCCCTCCTCATTTATACTACCTATACACATTGTCATTTTTGTCTACAATTATCATCACTTGTATTATTACCACAATGTTTCGACTTCTCTACCTTAAACACTTTTGAGATTTTAGATCTTTAAGCTTGCACACCCAATTCAAAATTATTTGGTTCACATAAAATCCTAATTGAATTAATCATTTCAACTTGACTTTATAACAACTTTACGTAGCTACAATATATTTTATACTCTTATTTAATTGTAGATCATTCTACAGAATTAAATTAATTGTTTCACTTTACATTTTATTATTATAGTTTGATTGACTTTTTGTTTTTTTTGGCAGGTACTCCTTTTATACTATGTAGTATGTATAATTACATATAGTAGTATAAATCTCAATGAAGCCACATAAGACATTACATCCGCCAATTCTTGGAGATTTTTTTGTCAAAAGTTTGTGAATTCTACCCAGTTTATCTTCGCTGCACTAATGTTGCACGTAACACCTTTTTTTCCTTAATTTTTTGGTTAAGACTTAAATTAGTCACAAATCAAATAACTCAAAGTGTGTAAAAGGTTATACGAGTAAGTCAATAAGCTTAGACATTTTTGCCAATATAGTTTAAGGAGATATTTTTGAGTTGTAGCTAATTATTTTTACAATGTATAAAAATGTTTATTTATTTATATTTTTGGTTGAACAAAGTGGAAGCGCCTATGTGACATATTGTATAGAACTAAATATTTGTTATGTGTGTCATTCATAAGATGCATAACTAATTTGCTCATTTTTACCAATAATTGTTCGAAATTATAAAGTTATACTCTTTTACTTCACTCTCTTACTATTTTCCATAAATCTATTGTACGCGAAAATAATTTGTGACACAAATATTTGATTTTTTTACTTATTTGATCTTACAGGGCATTCTACATATTTTTAAAATATGACAGAAAATTTTTAAAAGTTCAAAATCCATTGAAATTGAGGGAATATGAAACTGTTGTAATATACAAGTATATCATTATTAGGTACTGAAAATTTAGTTCGTACTTGCAACACATACACAATAATTTAAAAATGTTATCTTAAGCAACTTTTTTTTTATCAAATATGCAATTATTTTCACTATCCATCTATAATTACAGGTGTAACAACTCTAATTCATTTAATCAATAAAGAGAAATTAAACTAACGCTTAAATATTTGTTGGATAAGAAAAACATTTGTATTGCATAATCTTTAGGGTAAATTGATTATTACTCCCTTATATAATCCACTTTTTGAAACTTACTCCTTTATATAAATTGTTTTGAAACTTACTCCCACCATATGTAACTTTTATCAAATATTGCTCCCATTTAATTATTATGGTCACAAAAAAGGTAGTGTTTTATCCGAAATTTGAAATTTGATACTAATTCTTATTGCTTATGATTGTATTTCCATTTGCTTTATTATATGATCAATTTAAGTCAACTTGCTTCCTCCCAAATTTGTTAAATCCCTTAAGCTATCTATCAGTGTTTGACGAATTTGGGAGGACGAAGATTAATTTAAATTGGTCATGTAATAAGGTAAAAGACAATACATTAATAAGCAACAGGAGTTAGTGCCAAATTTTAAATTTTGGACGAAATATTCTTTTATATGTGACCGAAATCATTAATATGGGAGCAATATTTGAAGAAAGTTACATATAGTGGGGGTAAGTTTCGAAAAAAATTATATAAGGGAGTAAGTTTCAAAAAGTGAATTATATAAGGGAGTAATAATCAATCAATCAATACTATATATTAATTTCAGAAACCAAGGGACTTCAATGTAATTAAAGAAAATTATACAAATTAATTATATTATATAGTTTAAAATCACTAGCACCGTGTGATGGACCCGATTAAGGGATCTCAATGCAAATATTATATAGTTTGGGTTAAAACTAAATTATATAGAAACATGGTAATTTTCCTAAACATTTGTAAGAGACTAAAACATGGTCAATTTCCTTCAAATAAAATAATTAATTAAGATGATCAATTTCCTTATAATAAAATAATTAATTAATTAAGATGGTCAATTTCAAGGAGACTAAAAGAAAGAAGATGCTTGGTAATTTTCCTAAATATTTATAGAATACCAGAGGATGGTCAATTTTCTTAAAATAAAATACGGAGTAATAAATTAGTATAAACACGCACATTTATGGTATTAATTATTATCATCATGAAATTATATATTAAATTTAAAATCTATGCAATTTTATTAAATTTTATAGTTTGTTAGATGTATAGAGATGTTAATTATTTAACATACAAACATATAATATAAGTAGGTTATAAATAATTCAAGTTAGATTCCATAATATATAATATTGCATAATTCCTTCGATTTGATTTAATGCATATATGTGATATATTTATATAAATATGTAATCCTCTTAAAATTACATGCCTATGTGGTAAAAGTAATTTCATCAGTAAAGGAAAAAATTGTAGTAACATTGGATATAGTTATATGATAGTAATCACTCATTTGAATAGTAAAAGGAACAATATTATCAGCGAGATTAGTGAAAATGATAGAAACAACAACGGTAGTAGTGAAATACTCATTATTAATGCGGCAATAGAGAAATTAACAATAATTACGACGGGAGTAGTGAAATTATCAATATTAATGCGGCAAGTAGTGACAGTAACAATAATTACGGCGGAAGTAGTGAAATTAACAATGATTACGGGCAAGTAGTGAAATGTTATTAATAAGAGTAAAATATTAATAGCATGAGTAGTGAATTTGTCTCAAAATTTATTTCATCGTAATTTTAGGATATGTCATAGAAAAATATATTAATGATAAATTTATAAGTTATGCAACTTTACTTAGTTTTATTTAATGAAAAAAAAATTATTGGTAAGTAGAGGTAGCCCGGGCGAAGCCGGGCACCAATACTAGTTTACCCTAATCTTTAAGCCGACTAAAACAATAAATTATTAACGATCTCGTGATTTTCACGGGCTCCAAAACTAGTTCATGTATAATTCGTCTTAATAAATTATGTGGAGCACACTAGGTCACTAGCATATAACTTTATTTAAAAAAAAATAGATAATATTTATACAGTTAATAACCATTTTTTTTTTTATGACGAGGGGGTTGAATCCCCCCGAGCTCATGCATTCCCGCACCACCACATGGACCATGTAAGCCATCCCTTTGGGGGCTGTAGTGGCCAAGTGATCATCGCCCCAGCTGGTAGTCGAACCCGGGACCTCTCACTTTAGATAGACACTATTCGTCTAAAGTTATAGACGGGTCAAATATGTGACCACTTACATAATAAGACAAACAACAAGTGGGATGGTGAGGGTTACTATTCATCTAAAAATGAGATTATTTGACCCGTTTATATCTTTAGACGGATATACCCGTCTACAATGAGACTTATTGTATTAACTAATGATCCATGTTACTACTTAGTATCCGGTTTTTTTTACTGTAAGAGTGATAATTTATTCTCATGTACTATAAGACACTATTAGCCTTAATGTAAATACAATAAAGGTTTTATTACTCCTATGTGCATTATTTATTTTTTACTATAATATTTTCAAAAGAAAATAAAAAAAAAAATTAATTGTGACGAAAAGAGTATTAGTGTTGATAGTTCTACTTAATAAATCGTTACAAGATAAAAAAATGTTTGAACTTTCATTATTTCTTAAAGCATGATGTTTCTCATATCTTTGGTTGTTTTTATCAATAGCAAAACATAATGAATATCTTTGGTTGTTTTATCAATAGCAAAACATAATGAATTGAATGGGACGGATGGAGTATACTCTAGTCAGTTACAACATTATACACTGTAGAGAGTAGAACACTACAAAGAGAATCCAATTTATTTGAGTCCATTTTTTAAATAATGGTCAAAAATAAAATATTTGTCGTTTTGGGCCAGTTTTGAAAATATTTGTCAAAATGGTGTCCACGTAGGCTCGGGATTTCTAGACCTGAAACACGCCACTACTAATGGCGTGTTTTGTGAAAGAAACACGCCATTAGCAGTGGCGTGTCTTTACAACAATTTTTTTCCTCAACTGACTGAACTTTAAAAAAAAAATAAATAAATAAATAAATTACATAAGACACGCCATAGGGGGTGGCGTGTTTCCCCTCCGAAACCCGTCATCCCAATGACGTGTTTGTTTTAGTCCATTTTTTAATGAAGTTTCTTTCCCTACTCATTATAAACACGCCATTGGTAGTGGCGTGTTTTAAGTCCAGAAATCCCGAGCCTACATGGACACCATTTTGACAAATATTTTCAAAATCGACCCAAAACGACAAATATTTTATTTTTGACCATTATTTCAAAAATGAATTCAATTTATTTTTTCATCCCCTCCGTATTTTTTTGAATGTTAAATTTTTTTATAAAAAAAGATAATATGCTTTAAATTTTTTTTGTTTTACAAAATAGAAAAAAAAGGCATTAGAAACCATTTTTGATCCGTATTATGACCCTAACCAGACTCGTGCCCGTATATGGTCCGACCCCTATTGTGACCCAGCCCATATTACCCGACCCACCCAGCTCATTTGACAGGTCTAATCTTGAACATGACATCCATCCTCGACCCTTCCCTGCTCTTGACGTACCAAAAAGAGATCATACCCATATTCGTGGGCGTTGTGGGCTTGTGGCTTACCAATGGCAACATATGATTACTACATTCTCATCATCATCATTTTTATGGTAAGCCAGAAATTTTGCAACACAATGTTCGCAGTCCGACCCGTCGCAAGCTTGTGAGCCAGAAATGTTGCAACACAATATCCGTCACAAGCAAGACTAATTGCACAATGTTAGTCACTGAGCTATAATTTGTATCACTAAGCTATGTCACTTAACTTCAACATGGGTCTTAATTCTGAAATAAGTTTATACCATTGACATATTTGCAAAATAAACAAATAACAAAGCAAAATTTGCTCAATGAAAATAATCATAAACAGGAGAATGAGCTTCACACCATTGCTAGCAACAAATCAAGAACTTGGCTCAATGTAAAGGTAGTACACATTCGGCTTAAATCAAAAAAATACAAGTGTGTACTAAACTCGGCCTAACCTTCTCATTTCTCGGGCTTTATATAAGGAGCAAGCGGAAATGACAAAACCGAGAAATAAAACAGATGGATCCTTTTCTCTGGGAACAGACAAACTCGGTACATTCATGTACGTTGCTGATGGTCAAACATATCAAAGCAGCGGCCTCTCAGGTGATACAGCTAAGGACCTAAAGAAGATTAGCACTTTTCAGGAACCTTATAGCTCTACAGTAGTAGGGCCATATTGACTCCACATAATCAAGGTACTTCTCCATAAACCATTCTTGAAATACCCTCCATTTTCTCATTGATAGCTCTTTGAGGTCGGTATTTTTTAAGTTGACTATCGGTTGTAATAAACGAGCTCGAATTTCCTCTTTGAGCTTCCCCTCTACAAGATACTGGTATGCTATTGAATAATACGTTGGCATGTTTTTAATTACCTGTACAGTTTGCTTGAAGGAAAATACATAGAGGGCAGCTATTCCTTTAACCAGCTTAACATAAAGAGCGACAATTAGGGGACCTATAACCCACAAGGGAGTCAACTCTCTCGAAACTTCAGCGCCATAGACCACGTTTATTGCCAGATAGAAAGGTGTGCTGCATAGCATTGCAAACATAAGTTAGTAATAGACCACACATTTGTTATTGAAGTATACTATTGGGCAAAGGCACCAAGAAGCTGTATTACCATGTTACGCATGACATTGGGAAAAACAAAACAAATAAAAACGAGAAGTAATCCAAATAAAAACAAATTAAGGTATTACAATCTCCCCCATTCAATCATCAAATAAAAGAAATAAGAAATAAAATAAGTTAAAATAACATACAAAAAAAATACCTATTTCAATTCACCAATCAATCAAGGACAAAGTGCTACCTAAGAAATGAAAGCAAAAAGACACTTCATAAGTTGTCCCGCCTGTCGATTTTGATTTACACAACAAAGTATAAAAGAGCTTAGGTGTATGCTTAGAACAGAGGCATTCAGATGGAGAAGGAGATGAAGGGACCTTTTCCATTGGATATGCGGTTGGGGACTATGTTACTTAGATTTGAGTACATATCTACATAATCCACATTCCACAAGTGGGTATGTATCCAAGTGTCGGACTTGTTATGACACAATTTTGGGACACGAGGACTTTCCAAACAGGAGGGTATAAGTAGGGGGACACATTTAGATTATAAATTTTAGTAAAGTTGAACAATTCTTACTTTTTTTCAAGTGAGTAGAGATGTATGAGAACAAGGCTTACAACAACAACAACATAGCCTTAATCCCAAAATGATTTGGGGTCCGCTGACATGAATCATCCTTTAGAACCGTCCACTACTTATCATGCAAATAGTTAAAAATTCATACTATATGCTTCATACTCTAGTCTATACCACTACTTATCATGCAAATCCCCTTGTGAACTTTGTCAAGAGAAGAGTCAGATCGGAACCTTTGTCAAGAGAAGAGTCAGATCGGAAAGGGTAATGTACAGATTACATACCCATATACTTGAGTGTCATGTCGGCCACTAGTTTGGCCCTAAGTAATATAGATTAGGGGAAGGAAGGAAATAGAGGTAGAGAAATCCATTTTCTTTCAAATATTTCCAATCGTGGAAACTGGGAAACCTTACCACCTTAGCCTCTTTCCAATTTGTTAACACAAGGTCTACAAAAACGTAAATTATGATTACAAGCAGTAAAAGAGACTTCCCACATAGTTTGAAATGCAACAACATTGCCCTAGTATTTCCTGCTTAGAGCGAGGTAAGGGGTCAAATGTCCCCAATCGAGTAAACACAACAAAAAGGACCCAAACTATCATATAATATAGCTTTAAGGACCCGAATTATTATTCTGTGGCTTTAAGGACCCCAAACATGGTTTTGACGAAAATAACCTTGCATATGCTCTACTTATTTTTCAGGGATAAACATACTTGTATATGTTTTACCCGAATTCTTGCTTGAGACGGATATGGTATCCGTCTTAAGCGTAAGACGAGTCAAGTAGTAAGAATAAGACAAAAGCAAAATGAATGGAGAAAAGTAAATCTTATATTCTCAAGTGGGATGATACTAGATCCGTTTTACTTTAAAGACGAATACCTCCGTCTTAAGAAAGACTGACTGATATTTTAATTTGGACCTAAAAGGAAGTAATTCGTCTACGTTTCAATCCTCGATAGCTAGATAGTATTATTTTGTCTACGTATAACCTAATTTTGAAGCCAAAAATAAATTAAAAACTTAAAACAATGTGTTTTAGACGATTTTATAACTATCAAACTCAATTGTGTCTTTCATTTGTAAATTAAAATATTTAACATATTTAGGAGTATTTAGTAAGATTGTTTTTTTTTTTTTTGGTGCTCATTATGTAGTAAGATTGTGAGCAAGTAGTTTTGTATGTGATCGTCTCACAAAAAGTTATTGTGAGACAATTCAGTAATATATTAACTAAAAGTCATCAAACAGATATGAAAAGATATTGAACAGTACTAAAAAAATGTAATATAACGACATACGATAAAATAGGTATTAAGTATTAACATTTTAAAATGGGTACTAATTAAAAAGTTTTATTAGCATCATCTAAATTGGTACAAAAAATAATATCGCCCTTTTATGTATTGAAATGTTCATATAGGCGTTGTTTGGTAAACGACATATTGGCCAATTTTTAGCATATTCAAGGGTTTTAGCATGTTTGACCAATTAATATGCTAATTTTAGTGTTTGGTAAACAGCATATTGAAACAACATATTTGGGGTCAATATCTTTGTTTTAAAATATCTTTACCCCAAAGATATTGGTTAGCATATTGTAAAATAGGAAATTATTCTCCATTTTACAAAGAAAACTAACAATCTACTAATCGTAATCTGCCAATTACCAAACACTCAAATTAATTCTGCTAATTATAATATGTTAGTCAAACCTTCTGATAAAATATGGCATTTATAATCCGGTTTTGCAATCTGCTTATGCTGAAATTATCCCGCTATTTACCAAACAAGGCCTATAATAAGCTATTGTAAGACGATCTTTTATAATATTTTTTGTATAGTTCGTTATTCACGTACACTAACTTTTTTAGCTGATTAATCATCATGATTTTATTGACGTAAATTAACACGTTATTTATTCAATTTGATTAAATATTTAATTTGATAAAGCTTTTGGATCAACCTAAGATCTACCTAACAATACAAAATAAGTAGTAGTATGTATTTATACATAAGGGTATTTTGGTAAAAAAGATGATTTGAGGTCCTTAAAGCCACATAATATAAGTTGAGGTCCTTATAACTACATTTTGTAATAGTTAAGGTCCTTCTAGTGGTGTTTACTCGTCCGCGGAATCTTAACATGTCAAAATCATAATCACAGAGGTCGTTTCAATTCATGTATTAGCCATATGATGATGTTCCATTTAAAAGTTACTCATAAAATGAAACTAAATCTACTTCTAAAATTTCGCATAATACTGAGAAAAACAAAAGGCGAGACTGCAAAATAATAGTTGAGGAGATTATTGAAAGCTTCAGGCATAAACTGTCAAACTTACAATATAATTAAGGGGATTGTTATTGACGCATCCAATCCAAGAAAGTAGCATAAAACCGCCTTTAGGATCTTCCCTCTTTCCTTGTTGCTGGCTGCATTCTGCTCTTGCAAATGGCCAACCTGAGATGGCCCTTCCGACATATCATTCCGAGTTTCACTTGGTGCCGCTGTGTGCAGAATGTTCAACCACTTCATAAACAATCTGTGTATAGCCTTAGAACCTGAACTTTTCTTGTCTGATCCCGGCGTATAAGAAACTGGTAAATCATGATCTATTGGAGACTCTGATAGAGTTTCATCCCTTACTTGCGGCACGATTGAGATTTTGACAGAGTTTTTGGATGGTTTAGATTTATTGGCTGAGTCTCTACCTTCATCATTTTGAATATTTCCTTTAAAGGATGAGATTCGAAACCTTTTTCCTTTTACTTCATGTACGCATTGAAGAATTGGTCTGCAGTAGCAAAATATTTCACTTGATAAAATGATAAAGGCATTGAATGGAGGACAAAGGACAGAAAAGTAGGTTAACGAGTAACAACAATGGCAACTGCGACATATGTTGAATGAATACTACAGCCTAAAATCCACTTAGGTTCTTTCACAAGAAAAGAAAAACTGACATAGATCCATGTTGCTTACTGAAAATACAAGGGACAATTAGTATGGCAGGCAATCACTGAAACGACACCAGTTTTCACATAAAATATTGAAACCTCATAAATCACTAGCAGAAGCGTCAATGGAAGTAGAAACAATTAGAAAGCTAGATCATCTAAAGGTCATATACATAATGGATAAACATATTGATGCAATGAAAGATAACAGAGTCGGCATAACAAATCTAGAGAAGTAATGGCTAAAACCTAATTGGTCATGTACCATTTACAGTTCATGTAGCCAACAAGAAATACAGAGCATTCACCTCAAAGAAAAAGTTTGCTTTAAGGAGATAGACCCATCACTTCGTGAAATCAATTTGTATTGGATGCCATTGTGCTTCAACTCTATTCCTTTGCTCGAGGAAATAGTCTTTAAAGGTACTGTAACATACGAATTCTGGAAGGAAGAAAATACAAACACCCATACAATAAGTCGACAGGGCCACCCACGGCAGAACCAATAGATATAATATCAACTTATAGCATCCAATATGCATTGAAATGAGTTGATGATAATTTGTCCTATTCTTTAATGGAATTACGAAGTCCAATATAAACAGCGTAAATTAGTATGCCTACTAACAAACAAACATTACCTGTACATGATGGGTCGCCAGAACCATTTCATCAACAATGAGGATAAATAATCAACCCAGTGTAACCTGCTTCAACAGTTCGGTTAATTAAAAGGGCACAATAAATAAAGAAAAACACCAACTCATAAAGTAAAGGCGTTTCCCTCCTTACGCAACGAAAAATATGATGGGTTTGTTTACAATTTTTTTTCCCTAAATTACTTTAATTTATGATTACTCCCTTCATCCGGGTCATTTATTTACCTATTCCATTTTAGGTGCCGCCGTCAATTGTTTATCTTTCTATTTTAAGATTGATGGGCAATTTGATCGTCCATATCCAATTTGGTTCATTTGACATCTAATAATTGGCCCCTCCTCTACCCTTGGTCTTTGTGCCAAAACCAAAAGGTAAACAAATAAACAGGACACGGAGGGAGTATTAGTTAACATCCGGCACTGATAATTTACCCGGCACAAAGACATAACAGCTAGAGACATGTACTCTGCTAATTTAATTACCCAATCGCTAAACGCCGACGACATTTTTCCCCACTTTACCCCTAGAGGTGGCACTTACCCTCCCATATTTCATTCTTTTAATCAAAAACCAACAAATTAAACAACAAATTAACTAAACAAACTATAACCCTATAATTAAGAAGAAAAGCCATTAAAATTGAAACATTAAAATAAATATTAACAATTTTACAAAGCCAAATCAACTTTAATTGAAAACTAGCAACGAAAATAAAATAGAAAACGAAGAATACAAAATAGACAGACGATATTACCTTGTTAGAAAGACGATTTATACTGGATTGGGTGTGTTCGTTGTATAGGGTTGGAGGATAAGAGAGAAGTTATGGAGTAATGTATTCAAGGGGTGATTTCATTGAACACAATTCTCAGTTCTCACCATATTGCTCGGATAGTTTAGGATAAACCAAACCAAACCAAACCAATTTTTTCTTTTTCTTTTTGGTGCGTAAAGCGGGGTATTCACATTCGACAACCGTGTATAATCCGCGTGCGCTCTTACGAGAAGTTATTCGACTGACTAAAGAGCTTGCTGTATTTTAACCAATAATCTCAATAATCTTATCTTATACTGAGCATAATTAGGAATTCGGGATATTAATTTTACCAGAAACCGATTACGTTCGACTCGCCTGACACAATTAAATGGGTGAAACCGAATTAAACAGACAAAACTCGGGTGGTGGATGAGTCGAGTGACAAGTCGGTTTGGGTTCGGGTGAACCTTCATTCGATCCGTCACCCACCCGATCCATCATCCACCTGAATAAAAGAAAAAAGAAAGGCTACGCTCTATTCAGAGTAGGTAGGCAGGGCCGGCTGAATGGGTGTACAACCCGCGCGGTCGAACAGGGCCTCCAATTTAAGAGGGCCCAATATTAGTCTCTGCGCTTGTTACATATAAATATTAGCGAGATATCATGACATAAAGCTTCTGGTGTCTTAGTGGTAATTGATCTTTTCATTGTCACCAGTGACACGAATTCGACTCCCGTTAGCTTCTTTTTTTAACTTAAATTTTACATTTATTTAAAATAAAGAAAATGAAACAACATCATGAATAGAACTTGGGTTGTTTGCAAAAATGCAAATACTAACCATCAAGGCATCCCCCTTATACTAAAAGAATAAGAGTTTCTTAAGATTTTCCCGCCAAAATAACTTACCATAAATATATTCATTATAAATTATATTATATCTACGAGACAACTATTCTATGCAATAGATAATTTTATTCCGTTTAAAAAAGGGTAATGTTTTTTCAATTTGTATGAACATATTGAAACGATTTTTTTAATTTTGTTACATAAATGAAATCGCACTAATTATAGGTACGATGTAATAGAAATATTTCATTATTATTTTTGAAACTAAACATGATGGCCACAAACATTTTTTTAGCAAATACGTTCTAATTAATTCTATTATTCTGTCTTTTGAAACAAACGTATTACAAGTTGAGAGTATTTATAAATTGTTTTTGTTTTTTACTTCTAAAAGCAAAACGTTACGAATAATATTTGTTTTCTTACCATTTAACTTAATATCTATCTCTGCTCCATACTATGTGAACATTTAAACTTTGGTTAATTTTTTAAATTTTTAATTTAACATATACGTAAATATATTTATTACAACACATATCCTTCCATTTTTTGACTTTTCAGTAAACAATCATGCTCGAGCTACTCGCCTAACTCTGGTTTTCTTAAGAAGCCCTTCATTTCTCCTCAAAAAAAAAAAAAAAAAAAAAAAAAAAAAGCCCTTCATTTGAAAAGAAAAACCAACACCCGATCTATGATGTAAAATATTTTTTTATTCTTTATCTGATTGTATTTTCAATGTCATTTCTTCACGTTTATATTACGCCTTTAGTGATCATAATGATACAATAACAATATTTTTTAAAATAAAGTTAATCTTATGCGGAGTATAAGTATTGAACCTTCTTTTTTCTACCTCTTAATAATATATTTCTTAATTAAATTTCAAATGGAGTTATTATATTGGTAAAAATTTTAAATTCTCTAATATCTCTATCTAAAAGTAAAATTCATATTTAAATTTCAAATGGAATTATTACAGTGGTAAAATCGTTAAATTCTCAAATATCTCTATCTAATAAACCGCGCATTTGCGCGGGATCTATACTAGTTATCAAATACATGATTTAGTAATAAATATTATTGTCCATATCTTCACAAATAAAATAGTGAAAAGAGGGCTCAACTATCAACATATAACCTTCTTCCCAAGTTTGGCTCAAATTAAAATCTCTGAGGGCTCAACTATCAACATATAACCTTCTTCCCAAGTTTGGTTCAAATTAAAATCTCTGTGTTTTTTCATAGCTTTTTATTTTTAATTCTTAGTAGCTTTACGGAGTAATTATACTATGGACAATTTTTGGAGTTAGTCTCCCTTTACATGTCATTTTGGTCGGAAATAATAAAACGAAGTTTGATATTATTTTCAGCCAAATGTGACCACTTTTGAAAACAAGATACAATAAGCTTTTTTTTTTTTTTTTTCTTGGCAGCTGTAAAAGAAGATGTACCTAACTAAGTAATCATAGCCTTGCACGCAAGGCTATGTGCAACATTATTAAACGATCTAACGATCTAGGAATGTAACTAATAGCTAAACAATGAAAGAAAGGTAAGAAAGACTTGATGTCGGCCAGAATCGCCTTTATTTGATGGTGGGGACGTTCCACGCCTGCCAATTGACTAACAAGGCCAAAGCAATCAGTCGAGATCATCAGGTGCCGAAAACCTTGATCTTGTGCCCACCGAATAACCATTCGCACACCCAAACCTTCCGCTTGTAAAGCAGACTCAGCTCTAATCCTTGTCTCAGCTGTCATAAGTTGTTCTCCAATAGCAGACAAAGTGACCCAACCAACTCCCGCAATATCCTTCCCTCTCCAACCTGCATCAACCATCACCCGAACAAAGTCACAATGTCTAATCTCACCTACAAGACAGACAGGATTACTATCTCGGATCCATAGATGACTCTCCTGCTGTGGCGAGGGGATATTGTTCTCAGCCAAATCAGTTTCCTTTTGATGCCCCTTAATAACCTGGTCAGCCGTACCCACAATCTGTGTCCATAAATTATAAAAACTAGTTGGGTGGAACTCCATATCTTGAAACAGGACCCGGTTCCGAATGCTCCATAGACACCATAACATCGCCAAAAACCGGATCCGCTTCCTCCATTTTTTTCAAATATGAAACCCAACCAATAATCCAGTGTTCAATACTCATATGTGTATCCATACTAGTACGAATGCCAAACTCCGATCTAGCCCACAACCTACGAGACACAGGACAGTCTCGAAACAGGTCCTCCATTGTTTCCATGACTAAGACATCCGTCTTACACAATTTGCACTTTGTGTCCAGCGCAATACCCCTTTGCCAAAAGTTATACCCAACAGACAAAGTGTCTGTTAGAATTCGCCATAGTAGAATTTTCCATGATTGTGGTCCAGGAAGACCCCACAAAGTCTTCTTACAAAAGTTACGCGCATCCTCTGAAATCCTCACCTTATCTTTATTTGTTCCTTTGAAATCCATATAGTCCTCAAAAAGTACCCCATAACCACTCTTCACACTATAATGACCATCCTGAGTATGTAGCCAATAAACTTCATCTTTCGTCTGTGTCATGCAAATTGGCTTTGCTAAAATACTAGTAGCACACTTATCCTCAAAAAATTGATTAACCAAATCTGCATTCCAAACAACATCACCTCCATAATGACTCCTTGCTGTAAGTTCATGTATCCGTAAATTTCTCAAATCCACCGAGTCCAATCCTAGCAGATTTTGTTTAGGTTCCGGATACTCTCCCTCTACCCATCTACTTGTCCAAACATTTAATTGCGACCCTATTCCCGGCTTCCATCATATATGTTGCCTCAGAAAATGCAACTCATGCAAAACACTTTTCGCTCCCCATGATAAATTCTGTCATTCCACAAGTTAAAAGTTATCCCCCACTTTTCCTTGTTGTAAGAGCTTTTTCCTGTAGATTTTAGTGAAGTAGGTGTTGTCTCCATAGATAATCCTCCATCCATGCTTAGCCAACATTGCTTGATTTAAACATTCAATATTACGAATCCCAAGACCACCCTTAGTTTTCGGTAAACTAAGAAACCGCCCACTACACCAATGGATAGGCTTCCCTTGTCTTTTTCCCGCCCACCAAAAATGTGATAATAAGGAATTAACCTTATTAGTCACACTTACCTGTATTTTGAATACCGATAGAAAGTAAATAGAAAGATTTGATAGGACGGAAGAAATTAAAGTAAGCCTTCCCGCAGGTGATAAGAAAATGCCATTCCAATATGAGATCCGTTTCATCACACTCTCCACCATACCCTTAAAAATTTCCTTTTTTGACCCTTGAATATCAGTCAGTAGACCAAGATACTTTCCTAAACCCTTATTGCCTTTTATGTTCATATGCCTCAATCCACGCCTTGCCTTTGCAAGTGTTGTACTTGGACTGAATTGAATCCCTGATTTATCTACATTCATCACTTGGCCCGAAATCTTGCAGTAGCTATCAATAATGTCCCTTAAGGATTTGGTTGAATTTTTTGTGTCTTGAAGGAAAAAAACTGCATCGTCTGCAAAGAAAAAATGAGAAAGAGGCTCCTCCCCACGACACAAACTGATCCCCTTAATCATTCCACTTTTCTGCGCCCGGATAAGCTTCCATGACAGGACTTCCATGCATAAAACAAATAAATAAGGTGATAAAGGATCCTCTTGTCTAAGGCCATATTTTGGTTTGAACAACTTTAAAGGCCCTCCATTAAAAAGGACCTGGTAGGAGACCGTGGTGACACAATTCATGATCAGCTTTATGATACGACTTGGCAACCTAATTTTAATTAAAACCTCCCTTAAAAAATCCCATCGTACTCGATCATACGCCTTGCTCATATCCGCCTTGAAAGCATAGCAATTATTCCGCCCTTTTTTATGTGAATTGCTCTTGTGGAGTACCTCATGCGCCAGTAGAATATTATCCGAAATCACACGTTCCGGGATGAAAGCATTTTGAAAATCCCCTACCAAGTACCTCATCACACCAGCTAGTCTATTTGTGATACACTTTGAAACAATACGCATGAAGACATTAGCCAAGCTTATAGGCCGATAATCCCCTACATTTTCCGGATTTTCACATTTTGGGACCAAGCAAATGAATGTCCTATTTTGCTCGTGGAGTACCCTTCCCGAATTAAGCACTGATAAAACAGCCTCTGTCATATCCCTTTTAATAAAATACCAACATTTTTGATAAAAAATAGCTGGTATCCCATCAGGTCCCGGTGATTTCATCGCTCCCATTTGAAAGACGGCTTTACGAACCTCCTGAGCCGTGAAATTCCGGTTAAGTGAGTCACAATCATCACTCTTCACTACGTTAGGAAAATCACACAAAGACTCTTCCATTAAAAGTCTCCATGTATCGTAGTCCACCGTTGAAGTTGGATTATACAACGCAAAGAAGTATTCATGAAAAATAATCCCTACCTTATCCAAATCATACTCCCAGCCACCCTCACTATCCTTCACTCCTAAGATAAAATTTGTTCCCGCTCTCCCCTTTACCCAATTGAAGAAATATTTAGTACACGTATCTCCATCCACCATCCACCTCAATTTTGACCTTTGTCTCCAAAAAATTGCCGCTGCTTTTGAAAATTCTCGTACCTCGTCATTTGTTTTAGTATACAACTCAGCATTACCATTTAAGATGGCTTCCTCCATCCCTTTTTCCAACTCAACATCAAAATCATCCCATTTTTGTCTCCATTCTTGTCTTTTATCCAAAGTCCATTGTTTCACCCGTTGTCGTACTGTAGATAGTTTTCTTGCAATCCGAAAAGATGGTGAACCCCATACACTCAACAACCACACTTCCTTTATAATAGCAATACAATCTTCATACGTAAATACCCATGCGTCAATCTTATACGGCTTTTGTGTCTTATTTTTCGTAAGTTGCAAATCAAGTTCAATAGGCGCATGATCAGAGATTTGAATCGGATAATGTTTAATTCCCGTATTCGGAAACAACAATAACCAATCCTTTGAACCCATAGCCCGATCAATTCTTTCATATACTCGTTTTGCCCCTTGTCGATTATTACACCACGTATAACGTGGCCCCTTGAAAGGAATATCAACTAACTGATTATTAACCTTCCAAATATTGAAGTCATAAGCCCCATTGATAGTCCTTGTATTCATGCTAAGCTTGTCACTCCCAAATTCCACCTGATTGTAGTCGCCCAAAATCAAGTAAGGCTTATCTAAAGTCACCAGACATTCCTCAAATTCTTCAAGTATTGTTTGACGTAGACTAGAACACGGTGCACCATAAAAGAGGACGAGATACCACAACCTGCCATTACATTTTTCAACTAGCAACACGATGAAGTTATTACAACTCAAAACATGGCTCATTTTGGCCTCATGTCTCCAACCTACCCAAAGCCCTCCTGAACTCCCCTTGGCATCTATGCCAAAATTATTCAAAAAACCAAACGATCTAAAAAAAGGATTGATACTAGATGCATTACACTTAGTCTCAATTAAAAAAACAAAATCATAAAGCTTAGAACTAAGTAACGCTCTTATCTTCGGAATTGTAGGGGCGAGCGTGTTATTAAGACCCCTACAATTCCATGTTAGTCCAATCATGGCAAAGGAGGAGGTTGAGATGGTCCAACCTCCACAAAACCTTCATTGTTGCTGGCCACTGACGAATCAGATGATACTTCAATTTCCATATCCGTCACAGCCAGACGAAATCCTCCACTTCTCTAACACTAACTTGATCATTGTGATTACATGTGACCATAAAATAGTCACAAAACCTCATCTGGAACAGCAATTTGTGCAAATTTGTCTGTTTTTGATAATTTATTTGTCGATCATGTGGTTTAACCTTTTATGGGAATTTCGCACAGGGCCACCGAAATCTCCCAGACGGCCCTGTACGTAGGAGTTAAGAGTAGTAATGTAGTATGGAGTAATTTTTTTTATAGGACCCAACTCAAACTCAAATCAATCCGTTGCCATTTTGCCATCCCTAATGAATGTTAACTAGTATTGTAGTACTTAGATATGTCAAACGGATCTGGTCAGAATACAAGTCGGGGCAAATATACGTAAAGTCAAATACGAGCCGGGTAATATAGGTCTCGGGTCAGGTCAGAATACGGGTCAAAAAAATTTATGACGTCTTTTATTTTGCTTTACGCATATTTGCCCCGACCGGTATAATAAGAGATTTATAATAATAAAATTATTTTATTATTAAATGATATCAAAGTTTTATAAATTGATTTTAAAACTATTTTTTGATATAAAATATTAAGATAATTATTTTTCTATTTATTATTTCAATAAAAATATAAAAATATTAGTATTTTAATAATATACTTGATGATTTATTTTTTACCCATTAAGTCGAACGGGTTGTGTAAGATTTTAAACCTAAAATAACGGGTTATTTCGAGTTGCAGCTTGAGGAGTTGAGGGTCAAGATTGACGGATCCTTAACTCTGAAAAACCGGGTGGGTCAGGTTGGGTTTACGAGCGGGTCAAATTTTGACAGGTCTCTCCAGTCTACTGCTAGTAATTGAGTCTCCCATCCATCAAACAAAGTTGATTGTGCAGACTGCAGACAGAGGAAATGGAGACAGCCCTCTTCTCCCCTTCGTGTCTTTTCGGCAACACCTCTGACAACTCCTCTGGTACTTCTCTATCCTTCTTTTTTATCTGCTATGAATCCCCATTAATTTCACAGTTAGTTATTGCCTATAATTTCTGCTTGTGTATTGTGTAGATGAGGAAGCCATTGATGAAACCCATCAAAACTTTGTTGAGAGGACCCATCAGTTTCCTGGAATGGTTTGTTCTTTTTTACAACTACCCTTTTCATTTTCCTCATTTTAAATCATTCTTCCTTTGTTGAATTCATGTTTTAAGTTATAAAGTTTACAACTTTATGAAACCTTGTTAGGTTAGATTGCTGTAGAAATTGACTAATTATAATGATCATTTGGTTTCATTGTTTGTTAAGTCCTCTTCTGGGGGTGTCTTAATGTTATAATAGCTCTTTTGGTTCTACTCTGTCTTTGTTTTTTGCGATTCGAACGGTCTCTTATTGAAGTCTAACTTTTCAAAAAGATGGAAAGAAGATTAGGAATTGAAAGATGGGAATAGGATTTGTCTTCGGTTATGGAAGAGTAATTATGTCGTGTGAGGTTATGGTACTACATATTTGACACTTAGGGTGTGTTTGGATTGAGGGATTTGGGGGGAAAGGAAAGGGATAGAGGAACTATATTTATCGACTCAAACAAGTCCCCTCCCCTTCCTTACCCTCTCTTTCTCATCCCTCCTTCCCCCTCCCCTCCCTTTCCCTCCACTTTTGCTACCCAAACACACCCTTAATGACTCTTGCTCCAAACACTGGGTCTATGTGACTTGTTTGAGACTTTGAGTTGATAAATATAGTTCCTCTATCCCTTTTCTTATTATCCACGTTTGACTTTGGTAGTCAACTTTGACCGTTAATTTCTCTAAGTATATACTTAGAGATGCAATTTAAAATTTCTCACATGTGATCAATGAAAACTACTATATTCATTTTACTTTTACTAGATGTATTCCATCCTTCATTATTTGAGTGGGTTTTCTTTGCAATGGCAGGAGTTAATTATACGTGAGTTCTCCTTCCACCAGCTTAATGCTAATTTGCTTTGGCCGGGCACATTTGCTTTTGTGGAATGGCTGGTTCAGCATCGGTCTTGGATAGAAGGAAGACGTGTCATTGAATTGGGGAGGCATGTAATGCTCTTTCCTTTCATTTATTAACTGTATTTTTTAACCTGTCTAATATTTTGGTTGGATCAGACTTTTTTTTTTAGTTAACATAAAAGGCATCTTCACTATTACATATCACTGAATCGTATTAGGAACACTTGTGTTTAACTGCCTGTCTTTTTAGATATCTCTTTAGGCTACTCCGTATAAAGCTATAGCTTGCCGACATCTAAGCTATCAGCTGTCAGCACATTCAAGCTGGCTACTTGGGCATCTTCATGCATGTAGTTTATGTGCTTCATTGTAGTCTATCCCAGCCAATACCATGTTTCCTCTTTTTGCATGGTCTGCGTGTTGGGTAATGGATGTGGGACTCATTAGCGCACTTACATTATTTATATAAAGAACCAGTCCAAAAGCAAACATAAACTATCTACGGGACAGAGGAATTCATGCTAAGATCCCGTTTAATATAGGTGCCATTAAATCCAAATATTGGTATTCTGATATGTCAAGTCTTCAACTTTGTACATGTAGCTAAAGTAAGTTAACCTATAAAGTTTAATCATAGTTCGTGTACCAATGTTAAGATAACACATCACATCGTTAGGCACTTAGGCCTGTAAACTATAGGAGGGGAAGTTTTCGATCCTTTTTAGTGAGTACTCTAGTGTCTTAAGTCATTGACGACCTTTCTTATTGTATATGAACTGTTAGCTTTGGTAATGATCTTTAATTGTAATGTTGTGTGCTTAATTTGGAGCGGCTGTTTGCAAGTCATTCCTATATGTCTATATTAGTATATTTCACTTGGGACAGGTTTTACAACTTGCAAGCTATGTTAACATCCTTAACTGCATTAGTGACGTGTTACTTGGAATTATGTTCATTCACACAAACAGGTTGCGAGTCCTGTAGTGTAGGTTGTTGCTAAAGATTTAACGCTGACTAATTTCACTGACCTAACTCTGTTTCTATTTATTTGTTACAGCGGCACTGGAGCTCTGGCTATCTTCCTGAACAAGCTGTTACAACTTGACATCACAACCTCAGACTATGATGATCAAGAAATTGAGGATAACATAGCTTATAACTGCGGAGTCAATGGAGTTGTCCCAGTTCTTCCTCATGTCAAGCGTGAGCTTTTGTGACTTTTGTACATTTCATTTTGGTTTATGGTTGTCATTTGGGGAATTAATGGAATCACATTGGAATGGGTCATGAAGCAGATTGTCATATTGAATAAAGAGTAGCAAATTTCTTTTTGTATACCAATGACTAAACTGCACAACATACGGTCCATGATATTGCTATTAGCTTAATTTAAATTTCACACTGTTAGCGCACACTCCATCTGTCCCAAAATTATTGCTCCGTTTTTTTTATTTTGACCATTAATCTTTCCAAATTTATGTAAAGGTACATTTTCCAATTGACATGACTAAACTATCAAGAGTTTAAAGCAACTACTTTCATATATCTTACTTTCTTTTTTAAAAAAAAAAATAATGTTGCACCTATTGTATATTCCGATAAAATAGTGGTCAAAGTTCACTAGCAAAGTCGAAAATTGACAACATAAATGGGGATTTGGATCCTCTCCATTTCCTTTCTCTCCATTTCCTCTCACAATCTATTTTAATAATAATTACCCTTTCACTCCCATTTTTCCTTTACTTTTATGCGTAAATTGAGAATCGTTAGATATTGCCAAGATGCGATCCGGACCATTAATAGGAACTTGCCTCTCCATTTCTTTTTAAGAAATGGAGAGAAATTGGACTCAATGGGATGGGGAGAGTTCTCTCTCTCCCAATCTTATCTTTTTTTTTTTTTATATATTATTATTTAAAAATTCCCTTCATGTTTTGTAAAGTAAGAAGATTAGTGTGGATTGAAGGGAGTATTTGTTTTGTGCTTCAGTCTTTTGATTTTGATTACGTCTTCTTGGCTTAATGATAACGAGTGCTCCTTAATTTTCACAGATACGTGGGGAGATCCCTTTACGAACTCTACTTCTAACTGGGATCTGGTAATCGCTAGTGACATATTGCTTTGTAAGTATGCAATTACTATTGTTGCTAAATTATTTTTCATTTTCCTCGTCACAATATTTTCGCCCATCTTCATTCTTGCATCAATTTTAATTTTGTGCTTTCCATTTCCTTTTATTTCTATTTCATTATTTTCTTGTCTCACATTGACGGTTGTCGGTTCCATTCGACTATCCATGTTAGCTGACCCAAAATCTTTTAGCACTATCTTTGTACCTATGCGGCTAAGCCCGACTTGTTCTTGGGTATTTTCTTCAATAGCAAACGCAACATATAAAAGAGTTCGTCTTTGACCCTCGAACATGTCATGCTGATGAGAATTTCCAGGCTTCCAGTCGTCTTTTTTTTTTTTTTTTTTTTTTTTTCTTTTTAATGTCTAATGAATTTACCACTTCAAAATCTTAACTGAGAATTTATCTCAAGGCCCTGTTTCATTTCTTTATGTTGATTAACTTGATTTTATAAGAAACTGGAATGGTCAGAAATATTTAATTTGGGAGTTGAAAATCAACATAATATTTAACTGATGTAAGAAGAGAAGAACTGAGTACCGGTTACAAAGATGAAGATACATGTGTGAGGGTGTGAAGAAAGTTTCCGTAGAGTGCCAATTGCACAATTGAAATTATTGTTAACAAGTTAGCCTGAAGAGTGGCAATGGCTTGTGAGTTGTGACCCAATTTAGCTAAAATTGCCATTTGGACATGGACTTTCTTGTTGAAATTGTTTTAGAATGACGACATGGAGTTATCTATGTATCACATTGTAGCTGCCTGCGAAAGTGGCAATAGGTAAGAAGGTGTGCTACATAGCTTCTAGAGTTCATAAATCGTTCTTTCCATGCTAGTCAGATCCGTAAGTCTCCTATGACTTCGTTGGCCCTAAATTGTAGTTTGTAGGTTTCCACAATTCCTACATTATTTTCTTTTAATCCCTAGTAATCAAGGTGAAGGAGAAAGTAAAGGGTGTTACTCTTTAAAGTTTGGGTTAAACGTCAAAGCGATTAGAAGGCAGCTTCTAAGCTCTTCTTAAACAGAAAGAAGAGTTATAGGCTTAATTGACCGATAGATAAATAACAAAGACAAACTGTAGTCCCAATATGATTCGGTCACCTAACATGTGCAGTCATAGGGAACTGTTAATGTGAGCCGTGAAAACAATGGAAAAGGTCAAGGCACATTGACACTGTTCAATGAGTCAAGATAGGCGTAGAAAGAAGTGAGGTAGAATATGAAATGGCACCGAATGATGAGAACGCTTATAAGTTTGATTGTAAATGTAAGTTAGTGATTATTGGACTTAAACTCTGAAGCTATTTGCAGATGTGAAGCAGTATCCAAACTTAATAAAGACGCTCTCTTTTCTTCTGAACGCTTATCAGCCAAACAGCAACCTGAAAACTTCTCCGAATAAACAGGACTTAGGTATGAAAAACTCATGATATTTTTCCCTTTCTTCTACTCATAACAGTCTGTATTGCCTAACAATTTTATTTTCAGGGTTACCTTTCCCTGCGTTTATAATGAGTTGGAGACGAAGAATCGGCAAAGACGACGAGTCTCTGTTCTTCAATGGATGTCAAGCTGCTGGTTTGGAGGTGAAGCATCTCGGAGCCCGTGTTTACTGCATCACGTCTCTTTCCCGACATGATGAAAGTCAGTGAAGTTGGCTTCTTATGGAACTTCGTAGATTTATCTACTATATCAGCACGCTGGGTCGGGTCAGTCTCATTGCTAGCTAGACCTGACAAACTGGTCATTCTGCTCATGGATAGGCCAAGTAAGTTTGTGTCCGAGCCATATCATGTACGCTGGATCAGATCAGTGTCATTGCAGGTTTTGGGTCAATTTCGAGGTATTCTGTATTTGCCAGTTTATAGCAAGCCTTGGTTCGTGTATTTCTTTGCTTATTGGTCAGATCAGTGTCTTATAATTTGGTGAGAATGGCCATGTTTTGCTCATTGGATTTTGTCATTATCAAGAAATGAAACCTATTTGTGTGCTCAACTTGTAAGGACATCACCAGATATTTTTGTGGTCTTCATCAATATCTCGCACTAGAAAAATAGCAATTCTCTTGTACGACGGTCTTTTCCGTGTTTTTTTTGCCAAATAACGATCATTTTGAAAAAATAGTTATTATTTACCCATAGTGGTCACTACTTATCAAAAGTAGTTACTCCCTCCTATTCTAAATAATAGTCTCATTGTCCATTTTCGTCTATTCACAATAATGTCCCATTGTCCATTTTTGGTAAGTGTTGTGTGGTCCAAATTCAGTTTCATTTCCGTCTATTCACATAACTGTCCCATTGTCCGTTTTGTGTGGTCTAAACTCATTTTCTTAATTCTTGTGCCATATTCACAATGTGACACTTATCTAGAATAGGAGACCGTATTTTTTTTTTTCATCGAAGGTACGACGGTCATATTATAAAATTTGGGCTAGAAATAGTTCCTCTCCTTTTTTATTGGCACGCACGTGATATAGAAGGAATGTGGTGCATATCTTACTCAAGACTAACTAAAATCAATAACATAGTTTAATGGTTAATTTTTCGGTATCTTACATGATACAATTCGATTTAGTCTCTCTTCCCTTTTCATTATATTGACATTTTGTGCCATAGAATCCCAAAAAATGGGATTGTTGCCTTCCCTAACCTAACGCGAGAGATTTATCAAAAGTTGGCCCGAATAAAACTAAACATAGTGGAGGTTTTTGAGGTACGAGGGAGGGGATTCCGAGACCATGGATGGATTTTTTAAACAATAGGGTATCGATACAGGTGATTCAAGGACATATTGGACAGCACGGGGGTTGGGGATTGGGAGTTTGAGATTTGAAAGGTACGAGTTATACTACTGCAGGTAACCTTTCTACAACATAGAGATACATATTTTCTACCGCAAATAATGTCTCTTCCTCTTGCAACGGTGTAGAGGCATCAAGAAAGGGAATGTTGAGGTTCGACTGTCATCCACGTTAACAAAATATGCTTAATCCAAAATAAAAAGCTCGTCTCTATAGCAGCTACAGCACAATGCCAACAACGAATTCACACTTGCAATGTTAGGAAATCAACAAACTATAATTCACAAGTATTACAAGTTTACAACACACTATCAAGACGTATTACATGACCTCAGTATATAAACTATAAAGGAAAAATCCGCCCAGTCTAAAACTCAACTGCACAGTATTAAAAAGAGAGAATAATTTAAAATACAACATAATTTAAGGGTGTCATCTCAAAACTTCTCAGCCCACTCCCCGAAAAAAAGAGGGCGTAACTAGGTAATATTCACCTTCAAATTTGCTGCCATAATTTACTAGTATGTCCATGTATATGCAACAAGACTAGTGAAGTCTAATATCGGATTCACGCCATTCTGTTTTGAATCTGACGATGAATATGAACAAGAAACTCGACGTAAGAGAGACCAGTCGGAGATTTATCTTCTACCATATATGAAAGGAAAGACATTCCTGAAAGTAAGAAGAAAACGTTGTCAAAACCGAATATTATACCATACAAGGAAACTCCTAATTGCAAAATATATTTCAGAAGCAATTCATCATAAAAAATACTGAATCCCATTTATATGATCTCATTTTGACTTTAGTGGTCAATTTTGACCATTAATCTTTTCCAAATCCAAATATATGTAAAAGTAAAACGTCAAACTATTATGTCATCCTTTCTATATTGTATGAAAATTACTGTCAAAGTTGTCGGGGACAATATAAATGGGATAGGACTATAATTTTAAGCTCCATTTAATTTCAGGATTGCTTTAATAACACGTCCGAGTACGTTACCTGAAGGGTCTCCCTTCTTGCACAATTTGAAACTGCACAAAAGAGAGGAAGATAAAGTAGTTTTTACAGAAAATTACGCAGTAGAAAACATAAATCTAAGGATCATGTGACACAATTCGCCAAAAGCGAAGATACGATTTCCATGACAAGGCTCTAAATACAACTATTCCACCCATACGGAAGCAACTAAACTGTTCAAACCTCTACTTGAAAGTCGGACCTTAAATATGATGATAGAGTTAATAATTTTTTCATGAATAAACCTTCCACAGTGAATCGCGTATTGATTCCTACATATTTCGAATTCGTATTATGCCGTAGTACTAATTTTGGTTTAAAATATACGCATTACATTGTAATAAGTGCGTATCGTGTATGCATATAGAATATACCATCCCTCTCACTGAACTTACTAATATTATTAACATATATATTTTTAATAATGTCTTTGACCTACGAGAACAGAATTAATGATGCATTTCACTGGAAATGAATGGCTTAAAAGTCTCAGCGGTACTTTATGGTAAAAAATCATACCCGGTTTCTTACTGTGGCAGATCCAATAATGTAAATTACATCCATGTTTCGAACACTTGAGAATATCTTAGATCTTAATTTTCCCAAGGCAGTACAATGTGTACGTCATTAACATTGCCTTGAAAGTGATTTTCCAATAATTGGATTCATTACTACTTCATACCGTATACCAGCAATTATGCATAACAAGGTATTGACAGCGACAAAGAAATTTGAAGAAAAATATTCATAGCAAACGTACCGAAGGTATGAACATCTCTGTCGACGTATTTCGTTGATGACCTCATTGAACTTTTTTGATAATGCATTGTCATATTGCTGGAGCACAAACTAAAGAAAGAAAACAAAGTTAACACAACTAGATATCTGTGTGTATGGATTCAGAAACATAATTGTAGTCTCACGAAAACGTAAATATCAACATCATATTGGCAATGGCAGAGGTATAGATTTTTTTTTCATTTATCTGAGTTCTAAAGTATATTATTGTAGGGACGCCAAGGGAGATGGTCAATACAAATAAAGGAAAGAAACCAATTTACAGAAGAAGGGAGACCAGGAGATTAATGGCATAATATAAGCACTTCAAGTAAAACACTAATTAGAAGAAATATTGTTCAGATGTCACATTCTTAGTTTGTTGTCTCTTTCAACTGTTGCATTTTAATGGGAAACGGTCGGAGATTACCTGAGTAGGAAGTTGATCAACTGAGGGCGTACCAAACAGACATTGTAGAATACTAGGATCCACAGAACTTGTGACATAAACCAAAGCATCATCTCCATTCTCAAGAAGGTAGATTCCTTCATCACTCAAATGTTCACTGGAAAGCGGGATAGCAGAAGGAATAACTGATCCATCCATTTCCTACAAATCCCAACCCCCAAAAAACACATTAAAGGTCAATTAAATACACATTAAAGAAGGAATAACTGCTTCAAGCCCGAGTGGTGTATTTGAACAAGTAATCCTCACTCAAAAAAGCAGAACTGTCCATGCTTCGTCATATATCAAAAATTGAAGATATCAAGTACAGTGACAGTTTTACTAGTTATTTCTACGCTAAAATTGCTAATCGGAAGGCTGCAAACTTAATTGGGAAGACAAACGACACCCAAGGGAACTTACAAAAGAGCAGCGAGAGGGAGTTAGTAAGGCTTTCATAGATTAATACAAAAGTAACCTTGGTATGGATGCTGATGTTGAAGCCCTTTATACCATTTTGATCACTAATGAAGTCACTCTCCCCAATGACTAAAAGATTATGCTAACAAGGCCTATTAGTCGCTTCAAAATAAAAATGCTTGGTTTCCTTTTGAATCTCAGAAAAGCCTAGAATCCGGATGGATTCTCTTCAGGATTTTTTTTAAAGCGACTAGGCATCGCATTGAAGATAATTTTTATGTAGCTATACCAGATTTTTTTTCTACAGGGAAGAGACTCTTATTTCCCTAATCCCAAAGTTCTCTCCCCCTGAATCAGTCCTGGACCTTTGGCCAATATCTTGCAGCTCCATCCTCTATAACTAAGATCATTGCCACCCACATGGAAGCAGTAATGGCTTCACTAATTGGGTATGAGCATGCGGCATCTGTTGAGGATAGGCTCATTTTTTACAACCTATTAATTACCCAGGAAATGGTAAAGAAGTATAACAGAACTAACATCTCCCCAGAAACACTGTAAGGTTGATATCAGAAAGGCCTTTAACACTGTTAACTGGACTTTTTGAGATCAGCATTGATAGCTTTTGGCATTCCAGTTAAAATGGTTGATTGGATAATGACTTGTCTCTCCACAACTAGTTTCTCCATGAAGATAAATGGAGCTACACATGGTTATTTTAAAAGTAAAAGGGAGCTTAGAAAAGGGGAATGCGAAAAGGTGTCGCCGAAGCTAAAGAGTTTTCCTTCCACTCTCACTGTGTAAGGGTGATGTGCCACTGTGACAGCGGTTCAAAAAGTCGCGGATGTTATAAATACGTTTTCTAGGGTCTCGGATCTACAAGAGAGCCCCATGAAAACATCAATTTTATGGGAAGTGAGTGATATTGTTAGGGCCAAATTCTGCCAAGTACGGTATTCAGAAAGGGTTTTCCCATTCAAATATCTTGGCCTGCCTTGAATACCTCAAGGCTCACAGTTGAGATGCATCAGCTTTTATTAACAAGAATCAGACAATGCCTTTCTGATTGGGACGAAAGTTTGCTTTCTTATCCAGGTAAACATCAATGAATTAATTCAGTGATTTTCGGACTGCAAAAGTTTTGGCCTTGTAGTATGCTATTGCCTAAGACTACAATCAATGGAATAAAGCGGTTATGCAAGGATGTCCTTCGGGGCTCCACTAAGCATAAGAAAATGGTGTGTAAGAGCGGAATAGCTCAGTTTGCCCAGGAAACAAGGTGATTTTTGCATCAATAAAGTTTGAGTTGGAATAAAATAATAATGTCTACTCATCAAAAGGATTTGGAAATTGGAGAACACTAAATGTGACATATGGTGCGCCTGGAACAGAGTATATAGTATCCATAAAAATACCATATGGGAAGTAGTTCGCCCTGCAAAAGAGGGTATGAGTTGGCGCCATATCAATATATCATTTAAGTCAAGAATAAGCTTAATTTCAAGGGCTAGGGATGTGTCGCTGCCAAAGAGGTTATTTAAAAAGTGGAACATAGATGGGAAATTTTTTATATCCATGGCCTAAGAATATTTTAGACCAAAGCAAATGGCAGTCCCATGGAGCAAGGTTGTTTGGGATGGAATAAATATGCCCAGACATTCTTTTATTGCTACCCTAGCCAGCCAGAGCTCATTACCCACAACTGAAAATTTGCTGTGCAGCTTCTGAAACTATTCAGCATCTTTTCTTCCTTTGCCCTTTCTCATCTGAGGTTTTGCTGGAACTGAAGAAGTGGCAGAGGAAAGATATAAAATCTTATTAGCTTTGGGCTCTTCTGAGATGGCTTACAAACTGCAACCAGGGGAGGCACTTCTGAAGCGACAAAGGCAATGTTCTATAATTGCTGCAATTTATGAAATATGGAGAGAGAGAGGAAGTGTAGGAACTTTCAAGGCATATTGGTCTACGGAAGTGGTAAGTAGATGCATTCAGTTCAATTTAGCGTACAAAGCCTTTTTAAGGGGAAAATAGAGGAGGAAATGGAGATTATTGGTAGCCTGCTACGCTAGTTTCTCTAGTAGTATTTCTTTTACAAATTGGTCACTGTGCATACTATAACTTGCACTTGCAGTTTACCCCTTGCTACTGAAGAACTATTGATCTTTTCGAGAGAGAAAAAAAGGGGGAAAAAGCGCCAATATAGCAGGCCAAATACACACCTTCGATCCGAGGTCATGGATGGATATCATCCTAGGATAAACTAGTGGAACTGCCAAGCGAGCTGACACTGAAGAAACATAGTTTATCCAAAATGAACGATCATCTACTCTCCCATCAGTGCGTAGACCAGTGCTTTTTATTAATGCTGCAAAAAACATCAAAATAATAACAGTTAATAGCACATAATATCGTGCCTTAAAGAGCCACACTGTGATGATGCATGCGTTCAATCATTAAACAATAGTATTCCCTCAGGAAGACATAATTTCCTCCTTGATGTTTCTTTAAAACATTTGTATAGTGTTTAGACTCCATAACTATTAACTCTTTGCAATCAAACCATTTGCGTCTTTGGTAGAATAATGAAAGAGACAGTTGGACAAATGAGACTCTTAAATAATAATAGTGGCATCTCTTCTACAATAAAAATATTGGCCCAAGGAGGTTCAGACAGAGGCGATTACAGGATTTTAATTGCGGGGGTGCGGATTTCAGCGAATTTTTTTTTGTCATTGAAAATATTATTTATTACTAATGATAATAAAATATTTATCTTGGTCCATAAAACCAAAACATAATAGTTTATATCATTACATATGACTAACACTTGAACCTATAGAAAATAATGGTTGCTTGTATGTCCAAATAGCTTAAAATACTAATAAAAACTAAGAAAATATGATAACAATGGAAAAGCATCCCAATAGTTCAATATGCCATGAAAGTGGGCTAGAATTTTAGTTTAAAACTTTTAGGAGTCTTTGGGTGATAAAAGGGGCCTGCAAATTCCGTAACTCTACACAAAAAAAATGCTATTGGCTGGATTCGAACATGGATGGAAGGGGAAAGAATATGAAACTAAGACAACTGCACCAACTAAATGCCAATGACTCATAAGCATTGTTTCTTATACTTAATTGATCCGCCTCTGGGGTCAGAAGATCGTTAATTGAAGAGACATCAAGTGAAGAAACGACAAAAGGGAGAGCAGTAACTTGGCTTAAAAGCATAAAGATGGTTAGATACATAGTGGACAAAATAGATAGTAAGAATCAAGATTGCATTACCCAGGGTGTATAGAGGCAATAGCTTGAGAGCCTCCGGGAGGATAAGTTGACCAGCCGATGACAGTGATAAATTCGCACAGTATTTTCTATAGGAGTGCAGAATGTTTACACAGTGGTTTGTCACCTGTTCTCTGATGGGAAGTAGAGGGGTTGTGGGAACTTGAATGGCAGCTTTAAGAGAAAAAACACAAAGCAAAAATAGTTTAGTGAAAATGTAAAATGACTATTCCCTAACAAATTGAGCTTAAGTAGTACAATACTCAAACAACTACTACCCTTCTCCCAAACTTTTTGTCACCATTTTAGTTTGGTAGTTAACTAAGGTCAACTTTGCCCATTCAGTTCTCCAAGTATATGGAGAGTTACAATGTAAATTTGGCATAACCTAACTATTTTCATGTTATCACTTTTAGAAACTTGTACCTATTTTTATATACAGTGAAAAAATATTGGTCAGAGCTCGCATAGTTTGACCACTAAAGCCAAATGGGGCAATCTAAATGGGATGAACCAATGGCACGAGTATCTTTATCTAGCTACATTGAAGCATTCAGCAATGAACGCACTATACCTTGCTTCAAGAAACATGCAAATTGAGTATCCAAATCAGCTGAGCGAAACAAGTTGCTCAAAACACTGGTGCATGGAAGGGAAAGGGTGCTGACGCGAATTCTTCGTTGTCCATAAACAGTGGTGTACAGAAGAGCGCACTACATCGTCAAAAACATAATTTCTCAGGAAACAAGAAACTTAAACAGCTTCGGGGGAAAAGATTGGTTTGAAGAAGGTTGGACGGCGAACTATGTTTAGTAAGACCATTAAAGTCTAACCTGGAATGCACATTCTGCACCGTCTTGTAGTTTCTCATCATGTTTTACTGAGACCATTAAAGTCTTATCACAGTCAATCTGCATTTTAAAACACAATCAGTCAGAACCAATCCTGTCAACAAGAGTATCAAGAGGCAGCACCTTAAGGAAGTTACAGGGCGAAAAAAATGAAATCTAGAATTATGAATAAGAACAGATTACTGCTTTCTAAAAGCCTAAAGAAACAAAGGTTACCCCTTGCCAAAAGCCTAAAATAACAAAGGTTTATGTGTATATCAGCTGAACAAAAACAAAAACTATGTAAATCAAATAATAATTCAGTAACGAAGTAAGCAAATTTGAAAAAATACAATCGAAGGTAGCTTGGCATTTATATTGATTCAAGAAATACAATAAAAAAAAGGTAACTTGAAGTCTTGAACGCTAATACTGAAATGAAATACTTCCTCATATGACCACCTCAATAATGATTACCAGCTTTGATTTGAATACGATGGGTAGAAGGAACATAACAGCATTCTTTTTAATTGTACTAACCTAGAAAAACAGTTCCTATTAACTCAAAATGACAACCTAACCATTCATTTCTCACCCTGACACTTGCATCATACTGCCTCCAGTCCACAGTCCACACCAAATTGACCATAATTCAAAATATGATGGGAACATTGTGCGGATAGGAGGGAGTAACGGACGACAATAATCACAGATATCCCAGGCAGATTATCTTTTTTGTTATACAGCCTTTACATCAAAACATACAAGTTTAAAATTGTGATACAAACCGCAGGAAGATCAACATCTGTTGGAATACGTTTGCAGTAATTGCCTGAATAATCTTGGACTTGAAGGCCCTACGAAATATATACCATAGAAAAGATAAGTGAAATATGTTTATCCTTCATCGTTGAAACATTTCACATGGGAAGCACAAATGTAACAAGCACCAGAAAGCTTGAAACGGACCTGGCTGCACCTTACTCGCATGACTGCCTCAAAACCTTGTGGTCTTGTCAGATTCCATCTAAGGTCATTATAAAGCTTGGCAGTATCAGAGACAGCGGAGAACGGAGAGTAGTAATAAACCTGAGAAATCAGGGCAAGACGGAAAGGAGTAAGGGTACAAATGTACAACCACAAATACTTCCCAAGTCAATAAAATGAGCTAAATGAAACATAGAGGGAAACCAAAAAGTTGGGTGCAGGCTTCAGCTGTCCACAAGTGCATTAATTCAGGTCAAGCAGAAACCCAATCTTAGGGCAAGATAAAAACTTTGTGATACATCTTAAATTCTTAACCAAATCAGTCATGTTTTAACTACATGATTCTGAATTACCGGTAGTAACAGTTCCAAACTAAGATGAAACAAAGCTTGAAACTAGTGACATTAAACCAGCACAAGGTAAAAAATCATGGACAGACTCATGGTGATTGGGTGACACAGACAAATGTTTGGAGGAAGCAGGAACATAGAGAATATATAGACATAACACATACATTCTAGGCCTGGTATTTCGTTATTCATTAAAAAGTAAGGCTAACTTTTCCCATGAAAAAAAAAAAAAACTCAATAAGATGCAAAGAATGCAACTCAGCCTGAAACAATTCACACCTTCTCTATCTGTTTACTTCAAATCCCTCATCATTGTGAAATCTCCAAAGCACAGTGGTATATGCTTTTACTTGTGCCTACTTCTCACTTTTCAAGGAATTCTAATTGGTCTCTCTGGAATCTCGTGGGATTCATTATATATTCACAAATGGGCATGCTACAGCGGCAAGGAATGATAACAAGGACATATTGTTGGTGATTTAAGTGAATCAGCGGTTTCATTTTGAGTATAGTCGGGACTCGATCAAAGTCAGCAAATTCAGTTAGCTATAATACGAGTTCGGGAATGCGGAGTGCATGCTTGTATAAGTGTTTTACGGGTTTTGAAGACGAGTAATAAAACAAGTGGATGGAAATTTGGCCAGGTATTAATAAGGTCTTGTGGGTATTGCTTCAACCCCTCTAGGGGAATAGGGCCCCGATGAACCGGGGTGAAAGACGTGATGGTACTCAGTCAAGAATAGAATAATGCACCCGTGGGAGACTTGGTCCGGCCACGTTCGGGGTTAGGACCCCAGGTGAGCGGGGTCGGGGGGTGTCTTTACACACTTAGCCAAATCTTGCCCATGTTTTGAGTGTTGTCACGACCCCGGCCCACCAGGGTAGCTGTGCTGCTACGCACAATTCATTTTAGCGCGGGATATTATTGATTGCATTTGTTGAACTTGTCTCAAAAGGCATCTTTCGGAAATAACAGATGATTTCCTTGAGCGTGCATAATAATACATGTAAAAATACCTGATTATGCATGATCTGAAAACAGAAGAAAAATCAGAACTTTCGGACTTTGAAAGAACATACAAAATTACAAAACTCCATTTGCATTCTCTCGAAAGATTTCGTGATAGTCTTATACTGCGAGAGAGTTCGTGATACTTCAGGCAAATGTAAGGGTCAAAATATTCTTTATGGAAAGCGATTCGTGATTCTATCGCTAGCCAAGTTTCATTTGCCAATTGGCATTTCCCAATTGGCATTCCGGGTGCCAACTACTGTATACTTCTAACACATGGAGACACGGTGTATTTTGGGAAAAAGACAAAGCGGTTTTTAGTAATTTCACTCTACCACCTTTCTACAACAGCTTAGATTTTTGTAAGATCAGGCAGACAGCCTCTATATATAATGCATTGCCTACATTAAGCTGTGTTAAAGGCGAATTATTTACCTATTAAGACGAGTGAAAAAGAAGAAAAAATGAGTTAATGACTATTCTATACACAAAGCACAAACCGGCAAGGGGTGGCAATTAAGTATGGACAGATAATTTCAGAGCTAATTCAAGTATTAAACCTTGTCAGGCCAAATCAAGTAACTTCCACACACAATTGTCTGTCCTATGTTGCTCGGATTCTTCAATATTACCTCGCGTACCACCGTCCGACACTCGACACTCGGACATGGGCAGGACACTCGGGACACTATATTAGACCAAAAATATGAAATTTTTCATAAAATAGCAAATTTGACACTTGGACACGCACCCTTGTTATATACTTTTAACCGAGTCCGAGCAGCATAGCGTCTGGCAATTCAACTAAACTGAGAACGTTCTCTAGATAAGTGGATAAACAATAAAGGACTTGTAATAACTACATCATTTTCTCTAGTAATGCAGATAAGAAGTATATTTCAATGACCCTAATTGTAGTAGATGGCCTAGTCCAAAACAATAGAAAAATAAATATGGCTGGATCCCAAGCTAAAGTATGCTTAACCACATGTAAAGAGTTATCACCTGTCCTCCAGTAGTCCTTGGCACAATAGAGATGGAAGCAATGTCTACATAGAACTGGGTGGTAATGAATACATCTACACAAACCTGCCGATTATATGATTAAAATTTATCAATAGTCCAAGGTGAACACTGAGTGAAGAGATATAGTATATGTAACAGAAAACTTGATATAACCTACCTGGAACTCGGCAAATTCAATAGCCATTTCTTTTAGGGTCTTATCAGATGGCTGGAGCAGTTTATAGGCTTCCTGATATATTATTATGAGAACAAAAAAATTAGCAATAAAAAGCAGTGAAGCTGCATGACCAAAGAAATGTCCCTTCTGTATCCATATCTGGACCTAATGAGGAATCACCTCCAGAAGGTAATAAACGAATGACCATACCCGGATATTTTTAAAGAAAGTAGCAAAAAACAACAATGGAGAAGGATGTCTAGAGTTGAACAGAAGTCCAAAAAAGTCAAACTTAAGTCTAATAATGTGCATTGGACATATAAGTCTCAAGTATACTAGACAAGCTTGCAATCCACTCAACTTGTCCATAGATTAGAAGAGCTCACTTTCTATAAATTACCATTTGTACTAAGAGCATAAGAGAGATTAACAGAACAGCAAAAGGAGACTACCAACATCAATCCAAGTTGCCGACAAACTACCAACTCAATCAATCAAATAATAAGAATAACTAAAGATGCAAGAAACTCAACAGAATGTTCAGCTGTTTGTGCTCTGCAAAGCTGACAAAAGATACATAAACAGACAAAAGAAGGTGGTTGATAAACCCAGTCCATCAAAAATGCAATAACATCGCACCGTGAGAGGGTAGTTTCTGTAATTGTAAATGTGGACTTTTGTACAGTATTTTATTTTCAAGAACATTTCAGGGTAGTTCAGAGAGGTACGTCCAGGAATAATTACATGCCCTCTAGACAAGATGAAGTTCTGGAAGACAAATGCTGAAATTAAGACGGCCTCAATTTTTCATCACACTCAAAAATTAGAATGAAAAAAGACAGATTGAACAGAGCGCTCATGTCATGCCATGCACAGCAGATCTGAGTTTATCCAACAGGAAAAAAAAAACACTTGCCAAATTTTTGGGTCTCTATGACTTTGTATATAGTTTGAGAAAGAGACAAGTTCGTTCAACAAAGTTAAAGAGAGTAAGAGACTTTACAGATAAAATGAGAAAAAAAAAAGCGTATAATAAGAGGACAAGATATCCACAGAGGCCGAAGAGGGAAAAAACTGACGCGTCAAATTTTAATTAACAATGTCTTCATTATGAAAATAAGAACTCATGTCATGGTTAATCTCTGATGTCTGATTCCCTATTCTATTTTTATTTTAGTTAGAGTAAGTCTGAGACGACAGACTTGACTCCTTTTCAAGCATTTACAAAAACCAAACATCCAAGGAGTCCAAAAACCAAACACTTGATAGTTGAGGATCATATGCAGAATAGACGATAAAGAAAAAAATCAAGATGTTCTACATCAAAAATGTTAATGGGAAAACAAAAGAAAGGCACCTTGTCTCCTGCAGAAATGTTGGTTCTTCCTTCTGCCTCTCTTGCAGAGAGTGCACCAATCCCAACTGAAGGTAACACTGTTCATCAGACATTTCGAATACAGTAATTAGACTAACAAGTACTGATATTTTACTGTTTTAGTGAAAACCCAGCAGCAGAGAAAAACTTATACAGGACAACAAAGAAATGTGTCCACAGCCACTTCAAAGAACGGTTCGGTAAATAGTGCTTAGTTAGACGTTAGTGTTTAGGCCTCATACAAGTACATCAACCTTACATAGACAAAAGAAGCAGAAAATCCACACAGCCATTTCGGCTATCCCGTGCTATCTTCTTCAATTGAATTTCAGGGTCAACTGAAACTAGTAGAAGCGATAACTATATTGTCTTACTGACCAGCTATTAGTCAATTAAATAAGGAATCTAACCCAGAAAAGGGAAAATAAGTGACAATTTAAAGTTAGAGACACATTACTTACAACTATTAATATTCGGGAAGACAAAGTTGTTATTTTATTATCTTAGATATCCACAGAGCTGACTTAACCTGCCGCCTTTTATGAAAGGGACTAATCATCATAGAAGTCATGGAAATGAACAAGTGCTTGCCTGATTGAAAAGCCAAAAGCTTCCCTCCAGTACTCTTCATCGCCAAAAATGCAGCCTGAAATAAAAAGAGAAGAGAAGACTAATGACAGCAAATATGCCATTACCATACAGTGGTGAATTTCTAAAAAGCTGCAGATCTCTCTATGTCCTAAACCCCCCTCATACAAATGAGGAACTTTAGTCAGCAGTTCAGCACTAAAGCAGCTATAGAAGACTCAATGCTTGAAGGGCACTAGTTATAGAAGAAGAGCACCAATCAACTGTGTTTAAGAATCTACGTAGCTCAGAAACAGCATGTGCAACAAAAATTACAAGCAAATTTACCTTGATTGATGCACCAAAAGCCGAATCTGCAGTCTTATTACTCTCAAACATAGTTGGAATGCTTTCCAACAGTAACTCTATGTGTTGACGGCACTGCAACCATTACATAATGGGTTAAACGTTCAAGAGTCAAAGCGTTGAACTGATAGATACAAGTGTCCGTAAACTATGTTGGTCAAAGTCAATTAGAAGTATCCGACACACGGACACAGGTGGGTATTCAAGTGTCAGACTCAGCTTTCTTATGAAGAATCTGAATATTTTGGCTTAAAGTGAGGTCTTCAAATATCATACCCGTGTCCGAGGACACAGATACGCGAGGGAATGAAAAGGGTCAGAGTAACATAGTCCGTAACTATTTCAGAGCAGTGAGACATATTGTATATTAGATGCCTACCTCTGATAGTCGAACTATCACGTCTGTTTCAAGGGGAGTGTAAACATCTTGTACATCAGGAACTATAAGCATCAGTGGCTGTAGAATAGAAAAAAGATTATTCAGCACCTCAAACCTTAAGGCTCAGACAAATGTTTACACCAGCAAAGTAGCAGTGAATGACTGATGAAATATTGGTAGACATAAACGTGGCAGAGGAAACACTCTCCTGAAGCCCACATTAGTCAAAGTAAAGTATAAATATGCATTGCTAAACTGTTCAGTGCAAACCTGCTGTGATGCGCGTTTCAGATTGTAAAAGTGTATTGTTGAATCAAATGTTGCAATTCCCACCATGGTCTTCGGACCTTCCTGAAGAAGAAAAATAATGGAGACACCATGAAGACCACTAGTTATATAGAAACAGAATGGAAGTTTGACATGCATAAGCTCGGAAAATATACATGAAAGTGTACAGCAACCGACAGCCAGCCAGTAAATCAATTAGAGCTTAGTTGGATCATGGAAAATCAGACTACAGGTACCCAGAATTCCTCTAAATGTCAATTCTTTGGATAGGCATGAGGTGGGAAAAAAAAAGGTCACTGATCGTGAAACCAGAAGGTCCCAAAAGCATTTGACGAGAAGCAATGTGAAAACCACATAGGAGTCTGAATACAAGAAAGATTAGCGGTTAAAAGGAGAAATGGAGCCCGCTTCTAAAATCAAATTGGGAATATGGGATCAGTATCTGGAACAGGCAAATACAAATGACCAGGGGCATAGAAAAGTGGTTCTGATTTCTGAGAGTCTTAGAGAAAGATTGGAGTTAAGAAATACATTAATCAACCAACTTTTGTAATTTTACCAAGATTTTTCTTTTATGAATTACAATGATCATTGGAGATTAATAGACCACAATTTTAAGTGACTGTCCATGTAGAAAGTTGTTATCAAGTTTCAAGGCCCAACATAATGAGGTGTGCTCGAATAAAAAGTTTAGAAATCTATCCCACATAACTCTGCCTTTTTGTTGTAGCCTTGCACTATGCACTCTCATAAAAAGCTTGTTGTCTATAAAAGATACGCCAACTACAAAGGCTAAAAACCCTGATCCACTAGCTCTTTTCTCCAAGAGACCAAGACAACTAGCTTTAATTTTCAAGGATAAGAAAAGGGTTGGATACCTTGTGGAAGATAGTATCATTTATGATTTGTCAAGTTATAAGTTTCATGTAGTAGAGTTTCAAGTTTCTAAGATCCAATTTTTACAGAATGAACATACCACAGATTGACAAATACGGTTTACTGAAGAAAAGAGTGTTACTTATTTAAGAAACTTACTGGGAGATCAGCAATGACTTGATTAATTGCACTGCATGCTGCTGCAGTCGCTCCAGTCTGTATTGCTTTCATCGACACATCAATGAGGAAGAAAAAAACTGCAGGCATTGGATCACGCACCTGATAAAAAAAAAAGAGAACAAATTTGTCAGTGGAAGATAGAATAAATTTTACAAGAGAAAAGGGACACGTATTCCAAATACAAAGTCACTCTTTCTACATTAATAACAAAAACTCCACCCGTCTTACAACAACCCCCTACCTCAGTAAATATCTCCTCAAACGTGTAACAGTTAAAATGGATCTCAATTCCATCTCTCACACATACTTCCTCCATTCAACTCCACTCTACCATATTTCCTTTTTCATCCATTCAACTCCACTCTACCACTTTCCATAATAAGCAAGTAAAATGACCCTTTTATCCTCATGCCAAACAATTATTTACACAAAATGCCACTAGTTGGCCCACATAATTACCCACTTTATGGACAAATTAATCATCCATCTCATTTCTCATTGTACTTTTATTACTACTTTATTATTTTCTTAACATTTGTGCAAATTGTACTATGGTAGAGTGGAGTTGAATGGAGGAAGTATATAATAACTCGCCAACAATGATCAGTTGAACATGTAAAAACTCTTTTGTGTTGGCCACTAAGAACAGTTTCCTAAATCAGTAATCCAAAATTCTGATAAATGTTACTGTATGTGACTACAAAATTAAGGTTGCCAGCAATCAATAACTAGGCAGAGTTCCATGGAGGAGTGGACAGCCAAATTGCTAGCTGGAATTAGGAAACCAATCAGTAATGTGGACTCGATTCATAAGAATCAACAAAATATCACCTAATATGAAAGATAAAAAAGAGTCAAGAGAAGAAAGAGAAAGCATAAATATTCTACGATATAGTAACCAACCATGTAGTCTTTTGTAGCGACAAATTCTACAGTTCCTCGACACAACTCGGGTCTTTCATCGGCATCTCTACGCCGGCCATCCGGCCCTAAGTTGCAATGGTAATCACGAGGAGTTTCATCAGTAACCCCTGCAAAGAGAACCAAAATAATGCTATAAAAGTTGATCAAGTGATTACTAATGATTCCTACATGACAACTCACTAAGATACAGATGAGTCATATTAACGAGGGAGGATTAAGATCCAGGTGAGGAGACCAAACAACAAATAATGCATTTTTCATTCCATCCAAAAATCTATCTTCTACAACCTGAGAAACATACTGAGCATGCATAGATGAAACAACAACAGGCACTACAGTATGTATGCCTTTCCCATTGACCGACCCTTTCATCACCAAAGAGACCTGAGAATTGAGAAGTGTTCTATATAGAATCACAAATAGAACATGGTGTACATAGAACCTAGAGCTTGTTTTGGGATTCTTCACATCTCCGTCGTACATAAGAGGAAACTGTGAGACATCCTTTTAAAAGCCTAACCTTTATGAAACAAAAGATCCCGCGACAAGGAGGTGTTGCCATGTCAATGTTTTGAGCACCAATATATAAATTTATAGTGAAAGAGTTACTACAGCATTACAGCCAAGACATGAAAAGGGAACTTAGCAGTCAACAGTTCCAGAAGATACATGTATATCCAACAGCTCGTAAAAGATGATGGATGTAATTGAAAGTTATCATAATTTTTTCTAGCTTTCCATCGTATTTGAAACCATTTAAACAGTTTAATGAGAACTAGCATTGCTAAGTCCAACAAGTCAAAGACTCGCAACAATTAACAATGATTCGTTGAACTATATATTACTCGTTGTTTAGTCACTACATGCTTTATGTAATGGCAATAACGCCTTAATCAAGATTGGCAATTAGGTTACCAAAATTTCATTTTACATACATCAGTTGTTTAGTTGTATAAACGTATTACATTATTATAGTATAGAAAACAACAACAGAACTGATCTTTTATTTTGGCTTATCTAACCACCTTTTTGTTTATTTATTTTACATTATTTTACATGAAAAGGATTTAAGTTGGAAAGAAGTCAACAAATTGTGTTGTTTAAATCTCTCTCATATGGACAAAGATTAAGCCAATTATACTAACCGCAAAAGTTGCAGATGAATCGCTTCCCTTGATCGATAAATTTTACAAAAGGATTCATATACGCTTTACAACGAGAGCATCGGACAGGACCACCTTCTCCGAAATCAACAACCTGCAACCCATCAAATATGTCCACATAAAGAGGGTACCAATAAAGGCAATAATTCAGATTAATGAAAGCTAGTGTTTGTTTGAGTGTAGTTATATCTGCACATCAGCACATGTATAAGTGTGGCTGAGACCCTGAGAGGATGGAGGATGGACGATAACAACAACAACAACAACAACAACAACAACAACAACAACATCAGAGCCTTAATCCCAAAATGATTTGGGGTCGGCTGACATGAATCATCCTTTAAAACCATTCATGGGCGAACGCACACCTTAAAATGCGAAAAAAATAGAAAAGGCAAAAATGAAAAACAAAAGGGAGAGCGAAACATAATACAAAGTCAAGGTAAATTTATAGGTTTTAAAATCGAAGTCCGGATTTCTTTTATAAAAACTTAAAAATTTAAATCGAGAATAACGATTAAAACGATTTTGAAAACCGAAGTAAAATTTAAGGATCCAGAATACCTTAAAAGTAAACCAAATAAAATATATAAGAAAGTGGTCGGTAAAAAGGTGTAATAAAGAAGAGAAGAACAAATAAATTTTTTTAAAAATTAAATAAAAACACTAAATATGTCAAAAAAAACATCAAATACTATGGACAACAAAAAACATGCACGATCACTATCAATCATGAACATTTTCTTACCCATCCTAGTATCAATAAATAGTTAATTGTTCAGACAATAAAAACGAAACTTAAGTGGTATATGTACCGTCACAACTATCAATTACCAATAAATAAATAGAGAGTAAGACACGAAATTCAAGTAGGACGAAAGCTTAAGAGGTAATTTTGGATTTTTCTTTTGAAGGAACGAGGAGCTAGATGCGTAAGAAATGAAATTCTCCCTCCGGTCAATAGTTTACACTTTACTTTTTTCGGGTGTTTCAGTCAATAGTTTACAATTTCCTTTTCTAGTAAATAAACCAACCCATGTGGGTGGGACCATTACATTTCCTCCTCATTTCAAGTTGCTTTTGATTTTTTTAATAATTGTAAACTCATTCCTCTCTCCTTACCTTTATAATTGTGTATAAAGTAACTGTCAACTATTGACTTGGACAGAGGGAGTATAAAACAATTTACGAGCAATTATATCTCATCTTGTTCGATCCAATTCACAAGTGTAAACTAAACTACTGACTGGGACGGAGGGAGTATAAAACAATTTGCCAGCAATGGGAGTATAAAACAATTTGCCAGCAATTATTATCTCATCTTGTTCGATCCAATTCACAATAAAAGATTTTGGCCCGATAGAGTAAGAGGCATCTTTGTCTAATCCAAGAGAATATCCTTGATTCAAAGAAATTCATGCAAATGAAGAGATTGCATTAGCAAATGAAATACCCAATAGTGAATACTAATATACCTGAATAGGCTCCTCAGATGGATGGGGAAGCGCTAATGGTTGAACCAATAGAGCTAATTGCATCCCAGATGTTGACAAAAGATCAGCAGTACATGGAACCTACCAAAAAAAAAAAGAATAGCTCTTCAATAAGTGAAGACCGACTGGAGATAGAGTCTAGTTTAAAATATGTCTATAACTAATTAACTACGAGACTTACCTGGTTGATTGTACACCTTATATAACGAGGGCTGCAATTTCCAGTGTCCTTGACAATGTACTCACCTGTGGCAGACTACGCCAATACAATTAGACATAAATGACCATAAAGGAACAGTAGACATCCATATAATTTTCTCTGTCAACATATAACAATCACAAATAAGGAACAAGCCATTTTTTCAATGTACATAGAAAAAGGGTTTTCCTCATATCCATTCCTTTTCTTCTCTTCACAGTTCACACTGATTTGTTAGCCAATTTTGCTTCGTATAACTATCGTATTTTCCTTTTATCCACTATATCAGTGTTTTCTCACCTCCCATTGACGATTCTGTGCGATATTTTAAGTTAGCCAACCACAAAGTAATTGCGATTAATGCTTTATTGTTCTTGTCAACAGCAAATGAACTAGACCAAATGTCTCCCTGCCTCTCTCAAGTCTAAATAGTTGCCTACTTCTATATTTTAAAATTAGTAAACCCAATGCAACAAGGGTGTGACGAAACAAATATACGCTAATGTGTAAGGAAATGTGCTCATAGCTAATGCTCACATACCAATATGGAAGTGTCTCATAATCTCAATATCTCATTCAATGGCTGTTTCTTGATGGGTAGATAGGTGGTGCAATGCAACGAATGACTATGAAAAATGAAGTACACACTAAATTAGAAGTAACTAACGCAAACATATCACCAGTCACCACTAAGACACTTTTTCTTTTTCTAGTGAGACGGCAGGCCACTGAACAGCCACTCCAAGGACCGAAAGTATATCCCATATATTTTTGGGAATTGGGATCCCCACGAGAACATCTCTTAACAAGAGCTCCAAAAGTCACTGAGAATAAGAAGTACATGGAAGATAAAGAATACTGTAATTAATTAACAAGAACGAGGGACTACAGAAACATAAGCACGCACAGGTAATAATGGGCAAATATAAGCAACAACTGTCTAAAATGCAAGGAAGACTGATACCGGAGGAATATTAGCCTGATTGCCAGTACGAGTTTCATACACAACTGCAGATGAACTCGGAAGTGGTCGTGGAATTTGGTTTGGATCGATCTTCGATGATCCAGCCATTGCGGCACCAGGCTGACCCATAGGTGCATTATCCATATTTTGAGGTGGCAATTTTGGTGGCATACCATACATCATGGGCGGTTGCATGGAACCAGGAAGCGGGGGAGGGGCTACCTGAAATTTTGTTTTGGAAGGTAGGTGCAAAACAGTACATGAGACTCAAGAGTAATTTCAAGCAACAAGACGGCTGTAAGATAACCAAACCCGAATAAACTAAGAACAATGCGACAAATTTGTAATCAAGGGATAAGTGAAGTAAACACATGCACAATAACTTATGTCTAAACAAAAGGTGATAGTGACTAAATCAAAACACCTCAATCGCACATTTCATACAAAATCACATTGAGGTCTAAGACAGTATTCATTACCAGTTTTTTTAAAACTTTTTCCACTCGTTGAAGGTTTTTTTTTTTCCTTGGAAAGAAGACGTAAATGGAACATAACTACACAACGGACAGTAGGCAGAAAGCTAGAGGCCATGTTATATTCTCCACCTAGTCAAGGAGTGTCACGCACAAACACATGACTAAGTGTCACACTATCGACTCTGAAATTCAAAGTTTGAGAAACAATAGGGTGTTGATCTATTTGGGCTACTTAATAGACATGGACATAGCACGTCTCAGATTATCAAGTGTCACATAAACTAGTTCGGCAAATTTGTTGATAAGATTGTCGCATTTTGTTACAGTAGGACCAATTTATGCTTAATAACTTAGCCACTATAACAACTTAAAACATCACCTCAGTGCCTTAAAAGTGGTAATGGGATCAGTTGTACACGGGTTTACCCTATGGAAATGAGACGATGTTCCTAGATGACAGTATAGGAAGCGTGAATAATTTGTAAGACACTTTACTTTGTTCTGTCATATTACAAAGCCAAAGAATAATAACTAAGCATATACTCTCTTAAAACTTAAGGTCCACATGTAATTACCAAGAATCCTGTGCTAGGAAATGTAAAACGAGCAAATATATAAAAAAAATCCTAGACAGGGTCAAATATATCTATCAATGCAAGGGGAATGAACAACAAACAGTTAAAAGGCACTCCTTGATAAACCATCACAATGTAAACCTCTCTCTTTCTTATATTCTAGGAATAAATCACGACTCCTTTACAATGTATCTTCATTCTTTCCCTCCTAGTAATTTTGATTATGCTTCTAATATCTTAGTAACTACTCCCTCCATCCAAATTTTACTGGCCCCTCTCTCCATAAAAATTTATCCCGAAATTATTGTCTCATTGGTAATTTAGTAAGAAAAATTTGAGCATCTAGTTTTTCCCCTAGACAATTAACTACCGCCATGTACACCACTACAATATTGTCTGACCTCTCTGTAATTCAAGGGGTAGAGTAGGCAGTTCACTTTTCCTCAAATCCTCCCAAAATAAAAACGGAGGAAATGGTCCCTTCGGAGACATCACGATACAGAGAAGATTAGCATGGCCCCTGTGGAATGATGACACGCATAAATCGAGAAATGGTCCAAAAAAAACGGAGGAAATGGGATGGAGAGAGTTTGACACAAGAATCAGCACGTCAATAAGGTGCCGAACTCCAGAAAATCTACCAAGTGTCCCATGTCATACCGGCCCAAGTTTCAATATGTGACTGGCCCAAAAAGTGATATCCCATGGTAACTATGAGATCATGTACTATTCTTGTAATTAATTACTCTTCTTCCAAATGCAACGCCAAAATGCCAAGGCCCAAAGTATCATCTTCCAAACATCAAAGACTCAAGAAAATAGAAGAAAAAAACATGAAGAGGAGATCATTTATCCCTTGTGCTAAATTAGTCCACTTGGTCAATACTACAAAATCCATTGGCAGATGCATTATACTACTCATTGGATCCATTATGAATTAGACTTCAAAGATGATTCAGGTCAAAGTAGTATGACCAACAACACAAAATTAAGTTGGAAAGGTAAAAAGATAAGACCTACAAGTAGCATCAATAACCTTACCTGCCGCATGTGCGCCTGTGGGGGCTGTAAACCGAATGGAGAGCCTGAATGAAGTGGAGCATTTGGTCCCTGGGGTGATAATGAGTAAGGAGAAGCAGGTTGATCACCTGAAGAGCCAACAGCTCCAGATCCGAGTATAGAACGCATAGTTGGAGGTTGGGATGGAGCCCTCATTAAAGGAACAGATAGTGGAGGGCCATGCGGAGGTTGCTGTGAGCCTCCAGGAGGAGGAAACCGAGGTCCACCTGGAACTGTTCCAGCTGAGAATACAGGAGGTCCATTACTACTGGCACTAGGTGGATAAGTAGGTTGGTTAATAGAACCCGAAGCCATTGGTGGAGAGCCATATACACCAGGGCGAGGCCCTCCTTGAAATGTGGGGGGATTAGAAGCATGTGCCACGGCAGGAGGGGCTGGCCCACCGGAAGAGAAGGGCCCTTGAGAAAGTGGTCTAGAAGCAAAGGGCTGAGGTTGAACAAATGGAGGAGCACCAGAGGGTCTACCAGGCATCATATTAGGTTGAACCATAGGCCCTGCAAGAGGAGCTGCAGCTCTCGGGACTACACCTGGCGGAGGAGGTCCTGGTCTAGAGACCAATGAAGGCCCAGTGGATGGAGTAGGTGGGTTAGTCACAGATGCAGGGAAGCGTGGGGCACCTGCAAAAGGAGGAGGTCTAGCAGGACCGGAAGAAGGTGGCACGGGAGCATTTTGTGTATTATTGATCTGTAAGTTTTGAAAATTTTGTAATAAAGATGGGTTGGGGGCTGTGTTTGGGTTAGGTACATAATTTGGTGGTGGGGCAGATGACTGTTGGTTGTTTGGTCTATGTGCCCCTGGAGGTACAGGAGCAGCCATTTTATTTGATAGATTAAGCGGGAAACTTGAGCTCTAGCAGAATCAAAGCTCTCCTAGAACTTGTGTTTGCCTGACAATCAGAAGAGAACGAAAAGCGATAAATTTATCAACACACAGAAAGTAGTTATTATAATTTTATTACTCCCTCCGTCTCAATCATTTGTTTACCTTTGATTAAAATACCGCTCACAAAGAATAGAAATGGTAAACAAATGATTGGGAAAGTATTTGCTTCAAAGGAATGAAACAGTAAAGGACAGTAAAAATCATTTGATCACATTCCTGCTTATAGAAGCATCGCTATATCGTTAAGAAAAAAAAAAAATAGAAGAACCAGAGAAAGTAACCGAACACTGGAGAACACCCTCAGACTTCTTTCAGAGAAGACACTATAATTACACATTGTGGATCATCAAGATTCACCAAACAATGCGCTTAAAGTCGAAAACTTAGCCAACCTACCTCGTCCAACTTAATTGAGAAACATTTCTATCAGTCATTTTGATCGATTCACATCATTAAAACCTCAAGAAACAATCGAACCAAATGCCTCACTACCATAATTCTTTTAGGATAATCTCACTTAAAAAAAATAGCTCCAAAACAATTTCGCCTCATCAAAGCGAAAAATTACAATTGCACTATCGGAATTGCTCCCTTACTCGGAGGAAACCACAGCAAAGCACGCTAATCAATACAAGCTACATTTTCCTTTCCATATAAATTTGTTATACGGATGAAATCTAACAAAGTTACAAAGCTACAATCTTGAGCATGCTGAAACGTATATATGAGCAAAATCGGGCATCAAAATTCGATAAAAATGTCGAAAATTGAGAGGGAAATAGCAAATTGAGATACTACAGCAGGAATGTAATCAAAATAATAATATGCAAATGATCAAATCATCGGATCCAATAATAAAATCAGGTTTCGAACAAAATCAAATAATAAAAACGCAAAATTTGCGATAAAAGCACACAAAATTGAATTAAGTAACGGCATCATAAAGTGAAAAATTAAAGATAATTAATTGAGCTGCAAATCATAAACATGTTGCAGAGATCGACATAAAAAGAGAAATCAATTGATTAATTGACGGAATTACCTAGACGTCGCCGGCGATCTCGCCGGAGTTAAAACGGCGTCGGAGAAGACGTTTGGGTAAAGAAAGAGATGACGGAGTTCCAAAGGTGTCAATGCCGGTTTGAACTCTTTTATTATTCTACCTCTGTTTTTTTAGACGAAAAAATGGTATGCTTTTCCATATAAGAATTAAATTATATTTTTTTTTACTTTTTTTTTGTCAGAAACTATTTTATATTTAGTGGCGTTCGTAAAAAAATTACCCGATATCTTACATTACTTTTTCGTTTTTAACTATCTTTGTTTTCTTTATTGGTCAATAACTAATTATGTAGTTGAGAGTCTGTCAATTTTCAACTTTAATCTATCTCACATAACTTTTTATGTTTTATTCTTGTTGAGGTTCGAATTTTGTAAAGTCATGATGTACTTACCAATCAACTTTAGTAGATGTTCGTAGTTATTATTGAAATGTGAAAACTTAAATTTTGTTTATCTGAAGTTAAATTGTAGTTTTGACGCAATTAGTCATTGTTGTTTGATATTAATAAAGTCATGTGAAATAGGTTAATATCGTTATATCGACCAAATCTCGCGCGGATTTTCAGTTTAAGTAGTTTTTGACCAAAAAGACGAGGATAATGATAGGGCGTCATTGGGTGGTACACAAACTCGGTACCACCCTATTAAAATAATCAAATAATAACAAATTTAAAAATTAGTTAAGATTTTTGCTAACTCAGCGGAAGGACAGATAAGGAAAATTGTTTGTTTTCACCTGATGTTTGTCATGGAATTTACATAGCTACATGCACCCTCTTACTTGTATCTTCCTCATACAAAGTTTATACAAATTTCGATTCTAAAAGGAGTTATAATTAGCTAATACAATCAAACAAGTCTTCAGCCATTTTTTTTATTGGAATCGGTTTCACAGATAATCGTCACCTTGCAACTTTATTAAACAATTTTACTTTAAATAATCATGACTCGATTTTCTTGAGATGTTTCATTATCGTATTTCGGTTGGAATGCGGAGTGTATTTTGCATCGTTTCACTCATTTAGGGAAAAAAATGTGTATAATTAGCTTACTGAGGTGGCACATCAAAATAAATATGGTGGTTGACTGGTTGAATGTCGCAAGGCGAATGTAAGTTGAAGGTTCCATTTCTGTCCTTGTGATAATTTATTTGACTAGTTTTAAAAAATATTAAAATGTGGTTAAATTTACAAAATTACACACGGTGGTACTCAAAATCGGTACCACCGGGTGGCGTCATCTCATTTTCCAAAAGAAGAAAACAAAGGTAGTCTCAAAAAAAAAAAAAAAAAAACCTAATTAGAATGTAGTTTTTAATAAAAAAAAAAGGGTCTTGTTAAATCCAACACGCATCAATATCTATCTATATTAATAAAGGAAGCTTTTTTCGAGCGTTTATAGAGAGTCCAATATTTATAAACTTCTTAAATTTAAAATAAATATAAAATTTTAACAAAAGATAAAGTTTCAAATACTTCTATTAGACGTACAATTGAATTGAAACTCCAACTTCTAATCTAAGGCTATTTATACTCCGTATCATCACCCTGCATTATTCCATATCATTGTCATTATGATTATTAGATATGTACTCCGTATTAATTTAGTTAGGCAACAATTCAGCATATGTTCATTATAATTTTATTCATTGTTATTGTATTAATATGCACCACACTATCATTTATAATAATAATATTTGCTATTAATTTTATAATTTGTTGTTTGATTACAGGTTTTATATATGGTGTACACTAACTTGAAGATGCTAATGAAAGCTACGTCATTAAGGTTTGATTTTGTATTATAAACTCCTTATTTATTATTTATTTAGTGTGTTAGTGCTCCGTCGTATGGTACGCAATTTGTTACAATTTTAATTTTATTCTAAAGTGTATTTTTATGTAAAAGAAATACTAGATAATTTCATTGTTGATAGAATTCAGCGCATTCACATCTAGGTGATGAAACATCGCTTAATATTACCTGTGAGTTTTATACATGTTTATACATGCGTGCGGCTTGCGAAGTTGCGTGAGGACAATACAAGGTTAGACTCCTAATCGATATTATTTATTTGGACAATTGGACTACCGATGTTAATTGTATATTCTCTTAAGGATTTGTGCTAATGTCAAAAGAATTTGAGAGATTTGGTTTTGAAAATTCGTTTGTGACCCTCCATTATAGGAAAACGAAATTGCAGATTTGCAGGACTCACATCTGGAAATTTAACTAGCAATATTATGCACATAAAATTGAAGTTTGATTATCGTGTTAAATTAATTAGTCACCTGATTGCACTCAAACTGAAATAAATTTCCTCCGATCCTCCGGACTTTTAAATATAACGCATGATTTTATTTAGGTTTTTATGGTCATATTTGATATATCCCTTAGGGGGAAAGTAGCAAATTGCCCCCAAACGTTTGGGGTTATGTGCAATTTGCCCCCGAACGTTTGATAATATGTTCAAATTGATCTGATTTTAAAATTCCGACAATTTTTATCTTCCACCATCCAACACAATCTTCCACCGCAACTTTATTCTCCCCATTTAAACCCCGTACATAACCCGCCTTCAAACCTAAGTACCTTACCCATTTTCCTAATTTGATGTATTTGAGGTGGTAATAATTATTTTATAGAGTAGTACGTAAAAGTCAGTCCACCCCTTCCTAATACGGAGTACTTCGTATTAAGTTTTGTTATTGTAGTTGATTAGTCAATCAAATGCCATTAACCTTTGATTTATACCTGCAAACAACAGATGTGCAATACTTATCGCTAGACTCTATTTCTCATTGCTTACAATCCGATAAGTTACCTTGGACTTGAAGAAAAATTAGATACGAGAGTGATAGTCAGAAAATGGGTTAAGTTTGGAGGTATTGTTATGGTTGCAGTTTGAACGGGAGTGGTCTGTGGCGAGGGACTTGGGGTGGACAGTTGTGTTGGATGGTGGTGGAAGATAAAAAAAACTGCCGAAATTTTAAAATCGGACTAATTTGCACATATTGTCAAACGTTTGGGGGCAATTTGCTACTTTCCCCTATCCCTTAGTGCACTGTTTTGTATAAACAAATTGGGAGAAAAGGTTAGTTTATTTATACTCTTAGAAACTAACCAATAAATCGAACATCGTTTTATTTGATTGAGATATGGAAATTAATATCTTATAATTAGTTGATGACTATAAGCTTTATTATTGCATCTCCTTTGCTATAACCTGATACCCACCGTTTCACCAATGACTCGAGCGAGGGGTGAGATACTCAGAACCCGACTTCAATATACTACCTGATGATTTTATGGCATAGCATGACTAATGCGCGAATCCTAATCTCATAATCTTACCGACGCAGAAAATTTGTCATGAGACTACAGTACTCTTAGACTCTTAGTGTTGTCTTCCGTGCCATCGCAAATATTTTAATTGTGATGTACTGATGTATGCATCTCAAGCTTCTAATATTAAAACTCTTATCAATAATTTCATTTATCTGTTATCCAGTTTGTTATTTACTCCATACATTATATTTTCTATACTTGAGTTTTCGTAATTTGGATTACAGTTAGTTTTTTTTTTTTTTTTTTTTTTTTTTTTTTTGGGTAAGAGTTGCGGGTTGCAGAAAGAAGCAAAGGCGAGAGAACAAACATGTGTTGTTACGATTTACACTAGTGCTAAAAAATATTCACCGAATCGATCGCCATTGTAAAACAAAAGGGTTACTTTACAAAAGGAGTATTGATGTTGATTAGAGGATGTACATATGCAATTACTTACGAGTATTAATTTTGTATTGATTTTTTTAATTAGTCTTCACTCAAATAAATGATGGTATGAAGCAATGTATATCGACTGTGTGTATATACTAAGCTTTTAAGTTAAGTGATCCAAAAAAATGACCATAATAGAAGACAAATTAAAAAATAATGTTTACTCCCTCCATTTTTTAATATATGACGTTTTGCTTTTTTCGAGGCAAACATTTGACTTTAATATTTACAAAAATATATTTGATAAAATATTAAAAAATCATACCATTAAATTCCTTATGAAAAACTCTTTCATATGTGTATACATATTACTATATTTAAGCATATAATTTGAGAGAGAAGTGTGTATCTCGAAATGTGAGAAAGTCATATATAGAAAAATAGAGGGAGTATCTGATAATATTGTATTTAGGATATGATAATATTATATTTGTGATATGACTATTTATGTCATAATTATGAGTTGATAAGATAATTGCCTATATGAAAAATGTTTGGTAATTTAGCTCTAAAGCCATATGATTTTTTGTTAAATAACATAAAAAAATATATATAATAATTATTTAATATTGTTTATTGTAGAGGTAAAATAGGAAGATAAAATAGTACCTGGTACCTTATTATTTCTCTAATGCTAACTTAGCTAACATTTCATTTTAGGTAGTTTATTAAAAACTAAGGTATCTGAAATTTTGATTATATAGACTACCTGAAATGTCCTGAGAAATAAAGTCCAAACTGGTTTTGTTAGGTCCTTGCAACAAAGCAGAACACCAGTTTTGTTAGATTTTTTTTTCCTTGGTAAAGATCAACATCATTTGAGTCTTCTATTATTTGAGAATAAGTATGCAAATAAAATGCATGGATAATCGAAGAGTTTCAATTTCCTTCACTACTTTAAATATATCCATAAACTTTTTTTTTTGTTATTTTTTAAATAAGTCTTTCTCACAGTTGAACTAATTAATAACATTTTTAATATAGTTAAAGATAACAAGAGAGTTTTACCAATAGGCCCGTGCATCGCACGGGCATTAAATCTAGTATATAACTAAAGGAGGCTTTTTTTCTAATTAGACTATTAGCATTAGAATTAGGAGATAATTAATTATTTACAATCAATCAATCAATCAATATATATAACTAAATGAGGCTTTTTTTTCCTAATTATACTATTAGCATTAGAATTAGGAGATAATTAATTATTTATAATTTTTCTATTATAATTAGGAATATAATTTTCCTATTAGAAATAAGAATTAATTAATTATTTTACAATTTTCCTATTAGAAATAGGAAATAAATTAACAATTTATTAAGCCTTTTTTTTCTAATTATACTATTAGAATTAGGAGATAATAATCATTTAAATTTTTTCTATTATAATTAGGAATATGATTTTCCTATTAGAAAGGAGAATTAATTAATTATTTTACAATTTTATTATTAGAAACGGGAAATAAATTACTTATCTGCAATTTATTAATATTAAAAAAATATTTATTAGTATTTGTTCACTTTTTATTAAATTAGAAGGAAAAAAAACCTTTGATTTATTTATAATATCCAATTTTATAACAACTTTCGATTAAAAAAAATGAGGTATTATTAGGCTAAAAGGCCCTAGAGCGAACTGGGTTGTGACAAATGTGCATGCACAATACGTACTACATGGAATTTACTCATGTAAAAAGTAAAATGAACGCTGAAATATGCCTCTACGTCTTTTGTTATTGCTAATGTCATATTTAATTATACATAATACGAAGTTTATTTTTCAAATATCATATGTATTTCTCCTAATACGTACTACATGGAATTCACTCATGTAAAAAGTAAAATGAACACTGAAATATGCCCCTACGTCTTTTGTTATTGCTAATGTCATATTTAATTATACATAATACGAAGTTTATTTTTCAAATATCATATGTATTTCTCCTACTAATTTTAAAGTTACTTCCCTCACAATACACTTCAACTTCTATTGATAATTTATTATTATATTATTTACATTCATTTGTCATTATATAAAAGTATATTAATCAAAATTTAAATAAGATATTCACAAATTATTGATAAGTACAAAGTTTGATATCTATTTTTCAAGGAGTATTAAAAGATAAAGAAAGTTATCTATTTTTCAAAGAGTATTTTTCAAGGCCCTAGGCTAAAAGATAAAGAAAGTTGCTGCTAATTTGCGAATCGAAATATAATATTATGACAAATGAGTAAATGTTTTGAAAAACTTTATTGTGCGATTGTTTTACAATTTAAAGTAAAAATGGTACCACGAGTAATAAAATAGATTTGAATGAGGCTTGAAGGTAAATTAGATACACTTATTATAGAAATATGTATAAGGTTAAGATTCAATTCAAGCAACGATCAACATTATTAAAAAAAAAAAAAAAAAAAAAGTCATGAAAACCAAATAAAAGGGTAAGAGTAGTCTTTCCCTAACATAGTGAAGACCGTCTCTCTCAAGCTTTTCTTCTGATAAATTTACAAGCATAAAAAATGGTACTATTCAATTATATGGAGCAAACTAATTATTGTTAATGCTATATATTTTTTTCATTTTTATGTAAATTGAGCACATCATCACTATAATTTAGAGAAAGATACGAATTGGGGAAGGGTAAGACATATTCGTCATGCATAATACGATGCTTTAACCACCTTTAGGCAAAAATATAAAAAAAAAATAAAAAAAATTAAACCTAAAAGGGGGTCACATACTTGCCAAATCTTCTATAGTTCTTTACCGCATTAATATTCTCATGAAGTTTAAGACATTTATTTCATATTAATAAAAAAATGATTATACTGTTTCGTACAATTTGTGATTTATAACTTTTAGCTAACTTATTTGAACTTGCTTAAATTTATATATTTTAAGTGAAGAATATTAATTATAAATATGCTAAAGATAAAGTTTGATCTTTTATTTTCTCAGATATAAAAAAAAAACTCAATTTTTATTTTCTTATAATATACTAATTAAAGGTCATAATGTAAAACAGAAAATTACAACACAATCTACTATTTCAATATGTCGATGATCAACACTCAAAATAGCACATTTGTTATTTAAATAGTGTAAAAACTCTCAAAATGCTAAAAAAAAAAATGTTCAATCTGTCGTTATCAAACAAAACCTAAGTTTATGCATTTTTTTGTCATGTTCAACTTAATCTTTACGGGATGTAAAAATGATGAAGTTCAGAAAGTAGCAAATAGTTTTCTGTTAGTTAGATGGACTTTTCAAGAGAGAGATGAAAGCTTTGCATTTTAACCGTTTTATGTGTGAACCGAAGGGATTAAGTAGTGGGCTAAAGGTTATTTCGAGTGGGAATGAGGTTGATTGCGACGAGTTGGTTGACTAAAGTTTTTCCTTACTAGATCTAGAAAGGGGATAATAATTATGAGATAATAAAATTTGAAGAAAAAAGTGACAATAAAAATGAGATGGAGGTACTAAGATTTATATATGCAAAATGAAATAAATAGCAAAGTTCGTGTATATATTTAATATTCAAACTTATTCAATTTACAAACATAGTACCCAAACACTTTGTTTGAGTATTTGGAATGAAGGTAGGGGAGGGGATGAGAAAAAGACTAGGAAAGGAAATGGAGAGAGATAAGAGGGAAGATTACTTCTTAAACTTTTGATCTTTGTTGAAGGAGAAATAAATTGTCTTCGATAAGGGAGACGAGGATCCATATATATCATCCGGAGTAAATTGGTGTTTCATGGAGGTGAATGTGATTTATGACTTCTTAAATGTAAAACGTAGCAGAAAGGTAGTGATAGTGGTAGTGGATTGTTGGTTGTTTCAAGTAGTAAGAACTAATCACAGTGGCTGGTGTTTTATTTTGCGGGTAAATTAGTGGGGTGGAGGGAGAGTGCATTTGTGGAAGGGTGATGAGTTTAACGAGGATAGTGATAATAAATAAGGTTATTTATCTGCAAAATATCGTTTGCATTAAAACATATAGGTAACATGAATGATAACAAGAAACCTCAAAAGATCATATTGATAAACTTAATCTTGACCCCATCAATCCAAATTAAATTAAATCTTAATTCTAACAACATTGTCGAGAGCAAGGGTTAGTTTCCATTGAATTGTAGATTTTTCTAGAAGTAGGGGTTTAGTTTTTCACTTGGTTGGATAAATTTGAGAGCAGTTTCGAAGACAAGGATCGATCTTTCAAGGGATGAGATTGTTTTAAATCATGTATGTGAATAGGGAAGAAAAATAGGGGTCTGCGTGAAGGATTTTGCTTCAAAAGAGAAGATGGGGGGCAAGACTATTGTTATAGGGGGTGTCATAAGTAGCCCCAACCATGTAGTATTGCGTTGGAATTTGGTTCACATTCAAAAGTACGTCTATAGTTTGACCGGGAGATATAACATTTAACTACCTGTAAATGTTTTTACATAACTGTGGACAGTGGGCCGCCCACGGGGGCGCTTGGTGAAGGTCGAGAAACAAGCGTTTGCATTTTGTAAGGAGTCGCCACCAATTTTTATGGGAAATTGGAACCGTTTGAATACCTCGTGTCATGTCAAGACACAAAGTAGTGACATGAACACTAAGCAATCGTTACCCTTAGCATTCTATGTCTAGAATGACTCTCGTGGATGCCAATGAACACGGGTGCTCACGGAGATCTGGAGTAAGGGGTGAGGGTACGTATTAGGAAGCTCTTTTGATCGAACACCTAATCCCGCCCGCCTCGATAGCGGCCTCTACTAATGATTAGGGAAGTTATTCGTACTTGATATATCGTCGGCTATATGCATGCAATGCAACATCCAAGTTTTAATCCTAGCATGTGAAGATTTAACTAAGTCGGTAAACACGTAATTAGCATACAATTGGGTCGATGTTGGAATTTAATGTTGATTTACATGTGGAAGCATACAAATGATAAAAGAAATACAATAATTATAAATTACAATAACGAAAATTACATTAGTTACAATGGATTAGGCGATTTATGTCGAAAATACCTTTAAAACGGATAAATTGAGAAAAAGAATAAAGGAATAAAAAGAAATAAATTACGAACATGAATTAGCGATATTACGGATATTAGTTAGTTAATACGTGGACTAATTAAACTAGGTCAAGGCAGAAACGGAGTTCAGGGACAGAAATCACCCTGGAACAGCGCAAGAGAGATCGCGCCCTCGGAAGAGGCGCAGACGCCTGCGTCATTCAAGGGTGAGTTTCGTCCGCTGTCGGAATCGCAAATCGTTAATGTTAATTGGTGATTTAATGATGGATTCAATTATTTACTCGGATGAAAGTGATTAACAGGTTATTTAACACATGAATAAGTCATAAAAACAGTAGACATGAATGAGACGGATGCGGATTAATTACAAGGTTGAATGATTAATTAGTGACATCGGTGAATGAAACAAACTAAACATGATGAATTAATAACAAATTAATGACGAACATGTGAATGAACAGATGAAAACTATATCAAAGACGAATTCCAGAAACTCAATGTGAACAAAGTGAATCTCTAAAACCCGGGTTTGAATTTAATGACGAAAACCCGCAAATATTGATTATTTGGGATTTAAGTCGGATTTGTGATAATTAAAACATATTAATGAATGATGAATCATGTGATACAATGTACATGTGAATTATCAGTGACGATTATATCAAAGGATTAACGGACAAACAAATAACAAATAAAAAGGAAGCGAATTACAGAGGACGAGGAAGAAGAAAGAAGCAGAGCTGCGGCGGCCTCACGAAGAGGCGCAGCAGAGCTGCGCTCCTTCGAAGAGGCGCAGCGATTCTTTGCGTCTTTTCTCGACGTCTGTCTACTGGAAATCCGCAAAAACAGAGTTTTAAAGCACGGTTTTAGAAATCGGTTTTAATGGTGTTTTCGACATAAATCTTACAATGGTGATACGATAAATAAAATACAATAAATAAAAGAGGATTATACACCCTCAGACTTACATGTTGACGAAACGAGATGAACTTAGATATCGATTAGTGAATGCTCGACGCGAATGCAAAGAGAGTGCCCTCGTAAGAGGAAAACGATTGATTAATTTAAGTTGATTATTGGTGTAGTTGGTCAAATTGGTCGGTCATGCAACGGAGAGGCTGGTACCCGGAAAGATCCGAGCTTACGTGGTCGGAAGTCCAAGCACGTAGGCGCCAATTAGTAAGAACGAAGTCTAGAATGCAAAGAGAGAAGAGAAGGGCGGACACTCGCGTGAGAAATATGAGGAGCGAAGACTCCTATTTATACTAATCACACGGAGGAATAGGGTTTCGGAGACTCTTTGGAAGTGAATCTCGGAAAGATATGAAAAAGATACGTAAGACATGCAAAGAAGGGCCTGGGAAGAGGCGCAGCGAGCCCACGCGTCTCTTGGAAGAGGCGCAAAGACTGGGCCGTTGCGTCTATTCCCGGAGGTTTCCTCCCATCGAAGAAAGATCTCGCGTTTGGGTTATGGTAGGACGGAAATAATTCAATTATCTTATGAATATTACGGGATATTATTTGCCAAAAGATAGAATTTATGAAATATGGAATAGAAGTATCCCGGAACATTCAGAATATTCCGACTCGGAATTTAACGATTATCGAGAAAATGGAGACGGTTTTTGACCCGGACTCGAATGTACTCTAATTATCGCCAAAACGACCGTATCAGGACGTAGATGACAACTATGAGGTAGACATTTAATATTTGAGCAATCACTTGACGATAATCTTACGAACTGTCACAAATCGTTCCGCGAATCAAACATGCGGCCCAATCATCACCGGGTGGTTTGCGGGAGGTGCGAAATGAGGTATCTCTGAGCCCCCACTTTGACCGAGGCTTGGACAAGGCGAAAGTCAAAGTATAGCCATCAGGTCAATCGAAGATTACAACCTGACGACTATGGCGACGCGAGGCGGTTCAAGGGGTCTGAACCATGGACCTGTCGTCGGGAACATTTTAGAGTCTGTCGACTATCGGGGAGGGTCGTTTAAAGTCCGTTAGACTACGTAAGGAGGCTCGCCAGCCATAAGAAGAGACCATACCTGAGATACCCCTGGGTGAAGCGGGACTGAAGACGCTTCGGCAAAACTCTTTGGTCTGAAGATAACTTGGTGTCCAAGGCATTAGGGGTCACAGGAACTTTGGTCGAACTCTGCGGGGAAACAAGAAATATTGAAAGCAGCAGAGCGTCAGTAGAAACTGCTGGGGAATCCGCTTGCGTTAGTCTCAAGTGAACTCTGGCAAAACTTGAAGTTGAATCTGCTTGCGTCGGTCTCAAGCGAACTCTTGCTGGGGAATATTTCGACGATTAAGAACATCTAGATCGTCGTGGGAGAAATCTTGAGTGAGCAGTAGTGCAAAATACTACCGCGCTGGATATAATGATCTTGAGCAATACTGCAAAATACTGCTGCGCTGGATAAAATGCGGGCCGGAACGAAAGAAAATCATCGAAACGGACCAAAAAAATATAATAGCGTTGAAGAAGAGGCGCACCAAAGATGGACCCACAAATAACGAACTCATAACGAATTTTTGAAAATCCGTATGGAAGGAACACAAAGAAGAGGCGCAGCAAGAGCTGCGTCTCTTGGAAGAGGCGCAACGCCTGCTGCGTCTTTTCCCCAATTTGGCTATTTCTGCGTAAAAACGCGAACTCAGAAGGATTGTATTTCATTATTTCGAAACACAATTCTTGCAATTTCTCTCTCAAATCTTCACCATTTCCGTCGAGATTTGATCCAAAAGCTTGCTTTAAACATGACTAATCGAGGTATGTGTTCCAATCTTGCATTAATCATCTACATTTGTTGAATTTTGAGCCGCGAAAGCTAGGGTTTTTGACCCTTTTGATCGAAAATTTGGGGCTTTTCCCCCAAATGGATTTGCTATGCCAAATTAATGTTAGAAACGGATAGTAGGCAATGTTAGGAACATAACCATGTATTTGCTTCGAATTTTCGTCGAGTTTTGAGCCCTTGAGTGAAATTTGAGACGGTTTTACAGCTGAACCGTAAATTGCTTCGAAAATAGCCTTAGGAATGCCCATTGGCGATGAAATTTGGTATTTGGGATCCTTGGATGATGGGTAAACTTTCTACGATCTCGAAATTTTGGTTTGTGACAACTTTTTCAGGACACCTTTCTAGGGCATAATCGCCGTTATGGCGGAATGCTGCCGAATTTTCGACTTGAACTTGGAACTAGGCTTCGACTTGGACTTGACTTGACCCAATTTATCACATGAGTGATTGGGTTGGCGGGAATATGGCCAAAGATGGCATGGAAAGGGTAGTTTTCAGGGCTCTGAAGGCTCGAAAACTCCTTAACAAAGGCTTGTCGTCATGTGACGCGGACTGAATTTACTTTAATGTTGCAGGTGATGAGGCTTCTACTTCTGGGAGGACTCCCATGGAGATAGATGCCAGTACTGTTGAGGAGGCTTTAGAGCAGGCCTTCACCGCTGCGGTGATGGCCACTGGAGACGAGGCTCACGAGGAGGAGGCCGTCGAGGAGGAGGAGATCCCGAGACGGGCCAACGTCAGGCGAGGAGGTCGTCAGCTGAGGGGAGCTCCTGCGTGGGCCGAGACCTGGGAGAGTAGGCACCTCGTGTGGGCTGCAGAGGGTCACCTATCCTACAGGACGGTGAAGAGCCTGGTAAATAGGAATTCTCTACTCGCTACCTGTCCTCTTTCATCCTTTTAGTTCAAATTTCTTTCAAATTTCAGCCAAAACTAAAGATAGCTTTGTTTCAAATCATTATAGGAGGTCGGGAACATCAGGTCGTTCTCGGGTTACACGACAGCGATGGAGCACTACGAGCAGCTGTCGGCGGAGGAGAGGGCCATGATCGAGCGTGGAGCGTTCGGTCCTCTGGTTCAGGTCTGGAGGGATATCGTGAAGAGGAAGTTGCGGGCTAACCTTAGCCTGGTCCGCGCTTTCTTGGATCGATTCTGGGATACGACTTCCACGTTTCACCTACCTTTTGGTGAGGTGGGAGTCACTTTGGAGGATTACGGCATGATTTCTGGTCTGCCGTGTGGGACCGAGGAGATGGGTGTGGCGGGCTGCTATGAGGGCGGATTCGGCCGAGGCGAGGAGATTGATCGGCCGGAACTTATCGCCGAAGGTGTTGCGATCTTCGGGTTTGGTACCCAGTACCTACGTTCGAGACTACTTTGTGGGGAAGACCCCGGCCGGTGACGATCGATGGGAGGGAGACGCCGCCTCCTCCTCCTTGTACAACTGGAGCAGAGGGCTCGTCGTGGCTTTGGTGGTTCCCTGTCTTCGATTTACCTCGGAGACAAGGGCGAGAGGCTATCGACGAAGCTTCTTCCCTTTCTTTCGACCGAGTTCCCTAGGACGCCGGGACCGGGTCATCGCTTGGTTTTGCGGTCCTCATCCGCTTCATGAGGGCCATGGTTCGTCCGGAGTTGATGGAAAAGGGGACTTCTCCTGGCGCTGTCGGACCTGGACTACTGTTGGAGGTATGAACCTTCCTTTAGACCAAGGTAAATTCCTTTCTTTATCGAATCACGAAAGATCGTCATTGATTATTCTGTTTTACAGGCATGGGTGTACTCTTACTTCCCGAGTCTCGCGCCCAAGAGGACGGAGCCGCTGGAGAAGGCCTATCCCGTGGTGAGGGATTGGGTGATGTGCCGGACGAAGAGCAAGCGCTCTTCGCACAATGTCTACCGGCGGGACGTGAACGCTCTTCAGCTGAGCAGCGTGAGTATCCCACTCGTATTCATTTATATTTCTTATCCTTTGCCTTCACTTGATCATAGGAATGATCTTTGCCTTATCTTGTCGCAGTGGGTGCCCGGACTTGGGCGGAGTCTGCTGGAGCGCCTCCTTTTGTCGCCGAGGTCCTTCGACCTAGGAGCTCGAGTCGGCTGCTGCTGTGGACGTCGATGGGTCCTGTGTGGTATCTGGGCGAGCGTTTGGCTCGTCAGTGCTCTCGGGACGCGTTGACGGTTCCCGTCGATCCTCCGAGGACGATGTTTAGGGAGCCTTCTGAGGCTGAGAGGGAGGCGGACCTAGCTGGTGCTAGTGGCGACGACCTTCTTCTGCCTGGCGAGGACTACTCGGCGTTCCTTTACGGGAGGTTGGCGTACTGGCCGGTAGTGGTGAGTATCTTTTACTTTTTCTTGATTTGATTTCGAGAATTGCGACGAAAGATCATCGATTAACGAGAGCTATTTGTCCTTGCAGGAGGTCGAGGCGGCGGGCATCGAGCCCCCAGAGTACCCCGAGACCCTCGAGTACACTGACGCGACCGGGAGGACGACGATCTCCGAGTTGCGTGACTTCGACGTAGCTGTGACGGATTTGGCTTAGATGATCGGCAAAGATCGATTCGGAGGGTAAGTCTCCGACTTGTATGACTTTTGTGTAAGAACACATTTGATTGAGTTTGCTCAATTTACTGAGAATTTCTTTTGAAATGCAGGTTGCGCCATCTCGGTTCGTGGCACTATGGAGGGTGGCCAATCGGCTACGAGCTACCGCCATCGAGGCACTCGTCGGTGGTCGAGGTCGTCAGGTATGAACCTCATTTGATTTCTTTTGATTTTTGATTTTCAGTTTTATTTGAATTGATTGACATGAGCCAATTTATTCTTTTGTTTATAGGTGGCCGTGAGTCGGAGCGAGAGTTGATTGATCTCGGGAGGAGACAGCTCGCTTGTTGAGGGAGCTCGAGTTTCGGGATGCCGAGATTGCTGCTCTTACGGCGAGGGTTGCTGAGTTGGAGGGTGCCCAGCAGTAGTTTTGTGTAGTTTTGTAGATTTTGTACATTTGGACATCTGATTTTGAACATTTTTGGACTTTGTTCGGGGCGCAAGCCCCCAGTTTGCTTGGACTTTTGGACTTTGTTCGGGGCGCAAGCCCTCCAGTTTGCTTGGACTTTTGGACTTTGTTCGGGGCGCAAGCCCCCAGTTTGCTTGTACATTTGTTTCATTTGGTGTATATACGACTACCGAGTGCCTTTTTTCTTTGGGTTGTGTTGCTTGTATCTCTGAGTTAGTTCTTGAACAGGTTTGGTAGATAACGGTTTATGCCGTCATGCTGCCGAAATTTACATAGAAATCACGCAAAACATACATTTTATATACATATGGCCTTTGACCAGCGCAAAATGAGACTCGAAAGAGCACGAAAAATGCAAAAATGCAAAAATTTTGTCGGAAATGACCGGACGGTAGGGAGGGTTACCCCCTAAAAAAAGAAAAAAGAGAAATCTGTAAGTGTAGAAATGAAATGTTGAAATGAAAACAAAAGGAAATTGTTTCCCAAAAAGAAAATGAAATTTACTTCCTAAAAAAATAAAAAAAATGAAATTTATTTCCTAAGAATAAAAAGTTTGAGTGTCATGAAATGGCGAAGGTGTCGACGTCGCCTCGAAATGCGTGCCCGCGAAAATAGGAAACTTGAAACACGGTAAACTGCTCGTGTTTACCAAAATAAAATCCCGTAGGAATAGGAAATTATTCGTTATAGAATTAGGAAAGATCCAAACGCGGAAATCACGAAGTGAGATCGGGAAGAGGCGCAAAGATTAGTGCGTCCCTTTCAAGAGGCGCGGCAGTCCGCGCCTGTTCCCAAGCTTGTCCGTTCTGGCGGATTTTTGGAAACAGCAATTAGTATAAATAGAAGGGTCGACGGGGCGTTAATTCACACAATTCTTCCGTCTCTTCCTCGTCTATTCACATAAAACTCTGTGGACAGCGGGCCGCCCACGGGGGCGCTTGGTGAAGGGCTCGAAAACAAGCGTTTGCATTTTGTATGGAGTCGCCACCAATTTTTATGGGAAATTGGAACCGTTCGAATACCTCGTGTCATGTTAAGACACAAAGTAGTGACATGAACACTAAGCAATCGTTACCCTTAGCATTCTATGTCTAGAATGACTCTCGTGGATGCCAATGAACACGGGTGCTCACGGAGATCTGGAGTAAGGGGTGAGGGTACGTATTAGGAAGCTCTTTTGATCGAACACCTAATCCCGCCCGCCTCGATAGCGGCCTCTACTAATGATTAGGGAAGTTATTCGTACTTGATATATTGTCGGCTATATGCATGCAATGCAACATCCATAGATTAATCCTAACATGTGAGAATTTAATACTAAGTCGGTTGACACGTAATTTAGCATACAATTGGGTCGAAGTTGAGATTTAATGCTCATTTACATGTGAAGCATACAAATGATACGAAATAATAATAATAAAATTACAATAATGAAAATTACATTAATTACATTGGAACAGGCGATTTATGTCGAAAATACCGCTAAAACGGATGATTTGATAAAAAAGAATAAAAGAATAAAACAAAGAAATACGAACAAGTCAGAAGGTGATAATACGATTATTAGTTGATTAATACGCTTACTAATTAAACTACGTCAAGGCGAAAAAGGAGTTCGAGAGGCGAACTCATCTGGAACAGCGCAATAGAAATCGCGCCCTTTGGAAGAGGCGCAGCGATTCTTTGCGTCTGTTCCAAGGGTGAACTCGGGTCTGTGAAGCGGAATCGCAAAACCGTTAATGTTAATTGGTAAATTAATGGATTGATTACGATTTTAGACTCGGATGAAAGTTATTAGCAGATTATTTACATATGATTGAGGTCATAAAACGTAAAACATGGTTAAGACGGAAATAAGACGGATTAATTATGTGAAGGGTCGATGTTAATGAATGATTTATTAAACTAACTGAACGAATTATTAACTAAACATGATGAATTGACGATGAATTAATGACTAAACAGATGAAAATATATCAACAATGAATCCCAGAAACTCAATATGAACGAATTGAATTTCTAAAACCCGAATTGAATTTAATGGCGAAAAACCCGCAAATATTGATTATTAGGGATTTAAGTCGGTTTTATGACGAATTAAAACATGTTAATGATGATGGATAATATGTACATGTGAATATTATTAAACTATCATGATGAAGAATTAACAGACGAACAAACAAAGGAAATAAATTTGATACGAATTACAGAGGACGGAGGAAGAAGAAAAGAAGCAGGAACTGCGGCAGCCTCACGAAGAGGCGCAGCAGTTGCTGCGTCTTTTCTCGACGTCTGTCTACTGGAATTTCGCAAAACAGGTTTTAAAGACGGTTTTAGAAATCGATTTTAATGGTGTTTTCGACATAAACCTTACAATTGTTATACAATAATAAAATACAATAAGTAAAAGGAATTATACACCCTCAGACTTACATGTTGACGGAACGAGAAGAACTAAGAAGATCGATTAGTGAATGCTCGACGCGAATGCAAGGAAAGAGTGCCCTCGTAAGAGGAAAACGATTGATTAATTAAAGTTGATTAAGTGTAGTTGGTCAAATTGGTCGGTCATGCAACGGAGAGGCTGGTACCCGGAAAGATCCGAGCTTACGTGGTCGGAAGTCCAAGCACGTAGACGCCAATAAGTAAGAACAAAGTCTAGAATGCAAAGGGAGAAGAGAAGGGCGGACACTCGCGTGAGAAATATGAGGAACGAAAGCTCCTATTTATACTAATCACGTGAAGGAATAGGGTTTCGGAGACTCTTTGGAAGTGAATCTCGGAAAGATATAAAAAAGATACGTAAATCATGCAAAGAAGGGCCTGGGAAGAGGCGCAGCAGCCACTGCGTCTCTTGGAAGAGGCGCAGCACCTGCTGCGTCTATTCCCAGGAGGTTTCCTCCTGCTTAAGAAAGATTTCCGTGTTTAAGTTATGGTAGGACGGAAATAATTCGATTTATAAATATTTTAGATGAATATTACGGGATATTATTTGCCAAAAGATAAAATTTGAGAAATATGGAATAGAAATATCCGGAACATTCCAGAACATTCTGACTCGGGATTTAACAGCTATCAAAAAGTGGAGACGGTTTTTGACCCGGACTCGAATGTACTCTAATTATCGCCAAAACGACCGTATCGGCACGTAGATGACAACTAAGAGGTTGACATTAATATTTGAGCAATCACTTGACGATAATCTTACGAACTGTCACAAATCGTTCCGCGAATCAAACATGCGGCCCAATCATCACCGGGTGGTTTGCGAGGGGTGCAGAAACGAGGTGTCTACAAACTCTCAAAATAAATCTTCAAGAGAAAATTGTCATCATGAATACTTTGGAGATCCGTTTGAAGGAATGGACCAACGAGTTCTCGAATATGGAGAAGCATGACATGGGTGCTTATAACCTTGGGTCTTTGTTGAGTTTGAAACTCATTAAGATTGTAAAACCGTTCTTGGATGCTTGCCTTGACTATTGGGACCCTAATTATCATGTTTTCGCGTTCCCAGGAGGTGACATTTGCCCATTTCTTGAAGAAATAGCTGCTATTGGTGGATGAGATCCTGAACATTTACCTGCCATTCCTTCCACTTCACCAGGGTATAAGAGCAAATTCAGAGACTTGCTTGGACTGACCAGACTTGAGGTGGATCGTCTAGTTACCCCGAAAGGCGTGAGAATGTTGGATTTTATTGATCGATTCATCATGTGGTGACCCTACTGTCTCTCATGTTGCTAGGAGGAGAGCATTTGGCTTTTGTTTGTTGCATGTGTATGTCTTCCAAGGGCATGTTGATGAAGACTTGAGAGGTGACCCTCGTCTTTTGTGCCTTATCGAGCAAATGGAGCTGCGTAGGAGCCCAGCTTGCTTATGCTTAGGAGAGATTATTTTGGGCTTGGATAATAGGAAATCCAACCGTGATCTGCCATTTTTGGGGAGTCCCGTCATCCTACAGGTAAAAGACACCTTTCTTTTTTTTTTTTTTTTTTTTTTTTTTTTCTTTTTTTTTTCGTTTTTTTTCTTTTTTTTTCTTTTTTTTTCGTTTTTTTTTTTTTTTTTTTTTTTTTTTTTTTTTTTTTTTTTTTTTTGGTGTCTAATACCTGCTTTTGGTAGGTTTGGCTTATGGAACGGCTCCACCGCTCGAGCCCCCGGTTCATGCACTTTCCTATCATTCCCGTATGATTGCGATGAGGACGCGGTTGTACATGGTGGACTTCACCCGGGTCTGTGACTATTGGAAGAACAAGTTGAAGAATGATGATGGCCCGTTGATTAGGTGGGTTGTACCGTGGTGGCACCTCAAGTCCGTCACTGGAGTGTCTTCTTTGGATCCCACTAGGTCCGTGCGCATTCCGGATCGGAGTTCATGGTATGCATCTTTCCGGAAAGATTGATGAGGCAAGTTGGGCTGAAGCGGACGATCCCGAGGCTTGACACCGTCCCCATGATCGCTATGGCGCTTACTACGAGAGAGCCGAAGAGAGTGGGCTATTAAATGGGCCCAAAGAAACATGTGGTTCTTGAGTTTCTCCGCCAATGCTTTGTGGGTGTCGGATTCCTATCCGAGGTGGAGAAAGGCTGCAACTCCGGAAGAACGCGAGAGACTAAGGAAACGCGAACCCGTTGACTACAAGGTGCGCGAGGGAGAGAAAGAGAAGGAGAAGCATCGACGAGAGGGAGAAGAAGAAGCCGGTTTTGGTCATTCACCCTTCAAAGAAATCAAAGACTACTCTGTTGCGGAAATGGTGGTTAGCAAGAATGACAGAGTCAGGCCTCGAGAAAGACCGTTGGTGATTAGGTCTGAAGTGGTGCAAGAGCGCCCGGCTCGAGGTCGTGACAAGAAATATGACAAGAACGACAAGGGTAAAGGGAAGATGGAAGAATAGCCCGAGTCCTTATTTACTATTTGATTATTATTATTATTGTCATCATAAAAAAGGAGGGATTTTTAGAATCCTAGCCTATTCTATTTTTATTATGTAACGTACTATTATTATTAGAAAGCGAATGGAATAAAAAAGGTTGAATGGTTATGAAACCGTTGTGATTTTCTTTTATTATTCTTGTCGAATTTCAAATGCAACGCAAATGTCCTTCTATTTACATTTTAGGTATAATGGGTTGAATCCTGTGAAGGATTGCCTATGTATTCACTTAAAAAAAGCCGAATTGAATTTCTAAAACCCGAATTGAATTTAATGGCGAAAAACCCGCAAATATTGATTATTAGGGATTTAAGTCGGTTTTATGACGAATTAAAACATGTTAATGATGATGGATAATATGTACATGTGAATATTATTAAACTATCATGATGAAGAATTAACAGACGAACAAACAAAGGAAATAAATTTGATACGAATTACAGAGGACGGAGGAAGAAGAAAAGAAGCGAGAAGCTGCGGCCCTCACGAAGAGGCGCAGCGATTCTTGCGTCTTTCTCGACGTCTCATCTCTCGGAATTTCGCAAAACAGGTTTTAAAGACGGTTTTAGAAATCGATTTTAATGGTGTTTTCGACATAAACCTTACAATTGTTATACAATAATAAAATACAATAAGTAAAAGGAATTATACACCCTCAGACTTACATGTTGACGGAACGAGAAGAACTAAGAAGATCGATTAGTGAATGCTCGACGCGAATGCAAGGAAAGAGTGCCCTCGTAAGAGGAAAACGATTGATTAATTAAAGTTGATTAAGTGTAGTTGGTCAAATTGGTCGGTCATGCAACGGAGAGGCTGGTACCCGGAAAGATCCGAGCTTACGTGGTCGGAAGTCCAAGCACGTAGACGCCAATAAGTAAGAACAAAGTCTAGAATGCAAAGGGAGAAGAGAAGGGCGGACACTCGCGTGAGAAATATGAGGAACGAAAGCTCCTATTTATACTAATCACGTGAAGGAATAGGGTTTCGGAGACTCTTTGGAAGTGAATCTCGGAAAGATATAAAAAAGATACGTAAATCATGCAAAGAAGGGCCTGGGAAGAGGCGCAGCAGCCACTGCGTCTCTTGGAAGAGGCGCAGCACCTGTTGCGTCTATTCCCAGGAGGTTTCCTCCTGCTTAAGAAAGATTTCCGTGTTTAAGTTATGGTAGGACGGAAATAATTCGATTTATAAATATTTTAGATGAATATTACGGGATATTATTTGCCAAAAGATAAAATTTGAGAAATATGGAATAGAAATATCCGGAACATTCCAGAACATTCTGACTCGGGATTTAACAGCTATCAGAAAATGGAGACGGTTTTTGACCCGGACTCCGAATGTACTCTAATTACTGCCAAAACGACCGTATCGGCACGTAGATGACAACTAAGAGGTTGACATTTAATATTTGAGCAATCACTTGACGATAATCTTACGAACTGTCACAAATCGTTCCGCGGATCAAACATGCGGCCCAATCATCACCGGGTGGTTTGCGAGGGGTGCAGAAACGAGGTGTCTACAGAGCCCCCACTTTGACTGAGGCTTGGACAAGGCGAAAGTCAAAGTATAGCCATCAGGTCAATCGAAGATTACAACCTGACGACTATGGCGACGCGAGGTGGCTCAAGGGGTCTGAGCCAAGGACCTGTCGTCGGGAACATTTTAGAGTCTGTCGACTATCGGGGAGGGTCGTTTAAAGTCCATTAGACTACGTAAGGAAGCTCGCCAGCCATAAGAAGAGATCATACCTGAGATTTAATCGAACTTCGCGGGGAACAAGAGATGTTGAAAACAGCAGGACGTCGGTAGAAACTGCTGGGGATCCGCTTGTGTCGGTCTCAAGCGAACTCTGGCGAAATTTGGAGGTTGAATCTGCTTGCGTTGGTCTCAAGCGAACTCTGGTTGGGGAACATACTGACGACTAGGAACATCTTGATCGTCGTAGGGGAAACCTTGAGTGAGCAGTACTGCAAAATACTACTGCGCTGGGGACAGACGACCAGGAACATCTTGATCGTCGTAGAAAGAAAGTCTTGAGTGAGCAGTACTGCAAAATGCTACTGTGCTGGATAAAAATTCGAACAATACCGCGAAATACTGCTGCGCGGGATAAAATGAATTTGGACGATACTGCAAAATATTGTCGCGCTGGATAAAACATGGGCCGGAACGAAAGAAAATCGTCGAAACGGACCAAAAGAATATAATAGCGTTGAAGAAGAGGCGGCGCACCAAAGATGGGCCCACGAATAACGAACTCATAACGGATTTTTGAAAATCCGCAAGGAGGGAACAAAAGGAAGAGGCGCAGCAAGAGCTGCGTCTCTTGGAAAAGAGGCGCAAGACGCCGCGTCTGTTCCCAATTTGGCAATTTCTGCGTAAAAACGCGAAAGTCAGAAGGTTTATGTTCATTTTATTCGAAACATAAATCATTCCATTCTCTCTCAAATCTTCACCATTTTCGTCGAGGTTGGATTCAAAAGCTTGCTTAAAATATGACTAATCGAGGTATGTGCTTTAATCTTGCATTGATCTTCCACATTTGTTGAATTTTGAGCCGCGAACATTAGGGTTTTCGACCCTTTTGATCGAAAATTTGGGGCTTTTCCCCCAAATGGATTTGTCGTGCCAAATTGATACTAGAAATGGATAATAGGTGATGCTAGGAACATAACCATGTATTTACTTCGAATTTTCATCAAGTTTTGAGCCCTTGAGCAGAAATTGAGACGGTTTCTGACTAGATCGTAAATTGCTTCGAAAATGGCCTTAGGATTGCCCATTTGTGATGAAATTTGATATTTGGGACCCTTGGATGATGGGTAAACTTTCTACCATCTTGGAAGTTTGGTTTGTGACAACTTTTTCAGGACACTTTTCTAGGGCATAACCGCCATTATAGCGAAATGCTGCCGAATTTTCGACTCGAACCCGGAACTAGGCTTTGACTCGGACTTGACTTGACCCAATTTGTCACATGAGTGATCGGGTTGGTGAGAACATGGCCAAGGATGGCCAGAAATGGGGAATTCCCGGGCCTTGAAGGCTCGAAAATTTCTTAACAAAGGCTTGTCGTCATATGATGCGGCCTGGATTTGCTTTAACGTTGCAGGTGACGATGCTTCTACTTCTGGGAGGGATCCCATGGATGTAGACGCTGCTGTTGTTGAGGAGGCTTTGGAGCAGGCCTTCACCGCTGCGGTGATGGCTGCTGCAGACGAGGTTCCCGAGGAGGAGACTGCTGATGAGGAGGAGATTCCGAGACGGGCCCACCTCGGACGAGGGGGTCGTCACCGAGAGGAGCTCCGCGTGGCCGAGACACGGGAGAGTAGGCACCTTGTGTGGGCTGCGAGAGGGTCACTTGTCCTACACAGACGGTGAAGAGCTTGGTAAATAGGAATTCCCTAACTCATTACCTACCCTTTTCTATCTTTGTTCAAATTTCTTTCAAATTTACTCAAAACTAAAGATAGCTTTATTTCGAATCATAATAGGAGGCTGGGAACATCCGGTCGTTCTCGGGGTATACGATAGCGATGGAGCATTACGAGCGGTTGTCGGCGGAGGAGAGGGCCATGATCGAGCGTGGAGCGTTTGGTCCTCTGGTTCAGGTCTGGAGGGATATCGTGAAGAGGAAGTTGCGGGCCAACCTTAGCCTGGTCCGCGCTTTCTTGGATCGATTTTGGGATACGACTTCCACGTTTCACCTGCCTTTTGGTGAGGTGGGAGTCACCTTGGAGGACTACGGCATGATTTACAGTGCCGTGCGGATCGAGGAGATGGTGTGGCGAGAGGCGGCATGAGGGCGGATTCGGCCGAGGCGAGGAGGTTGATCGGCTGGAACCTGTCGCCGAAGGCTGTTGCGGTGCCGGGTTTGGTACCCAGTTCCTACGTTCGAGACTACTTTGCGGGGAAGACCCCGGAGCTGGTGACGATCGATGGGAGGGAGACGGCTCCTCCTCCCTGTACAGCCGAGCAGAGGGCTCGTCTGTGGCTTTGGTGGTTCTTGTCTTCGATCTACCTCGGAGACAAGGGTGAGAGGCTGTCGACGAAGCTTCTTCCCTTTCTTTCGACCGAGTTCCCTAGGGCGTTGGGGACCGGGTCATCGCTTGGTTTTGCGGTTCTCATCCGCTTTATGAGGGCCATGGTTCGTCCGGAGTTGATGGAGAAGGGGACTTCTCATGGTGCCGTCGGACCAGACTCTTGTTGGAGGTATGAACCTTCCTTTAGGCCAAAGTCAATTTCTTTCTTTATCGACGAATAAACGGATCGTCATTGATTATTATGCTTTGCGGGCGTGGGTGTACTCTTACTTTTCGGGCCTCGCGCCCAAGAGGACGGAGCCGTTGGAGAGGGCCTACCCCGTGGTGAGGGATTGGGTCATGTGCCGGACGAAGAGCAAGCGTTCTTCTCACAATGTCTACCGGCGGGATGTGAACGCTCTTCAGCTGAGCAGCGTGAGTATCCTATTTGTATGCACTTATTCTTCTCATACTTTGTTTTTAATTGATCATAGGAATGACCTCTGCCTTCATATTGTCGTAGTGGGTGCCCAGACCTTGGGCGGAGTACGCTGGAGCGCCTCCCTTCGTCGCTGAGGTCCTTCGACCTAGGAGCTCGAGTCGAGCTCACCTTTGTTGTGGACGTCGATGGGTCTGTGTGGTATCCGGGCGAGCGGTTAGCTCGTCGGTGCTCGGGCGCGTTGACGGTTCCCGTCGATCCTCCTAGGACGATGTTTAGGGAGCCTTCTGAGGCTGAGAGGGAGGCGGACTTGGCTGGTGCTAGTGGCGACGACCTTCTTCTCCCTGACGAGGATTACTCGGCGTTCCTTTACGGGAGGTTGGCGTATTGGCCGGTAGTGGTGAGTATCTTTTGTTTCTTGTTGGATCTTGATTTTCGAGAATCGCGACGAAAGATCATCGATTAACGAGAGTCATTTTGCAGGAGGTTGAGGCGGCGGGTATCGAGCCCCCAGAGTACCCCGAGACCCTCGAGTACACTGACGCTACTGGGAGGACGACGATCTCCGAGTTACGTGACTTTGACGTAGCTGTGACGGATGCTGGCCTAGATGACTGGCAGCATCTGATTCGGAGGGTGAGTTCTTATTTTGCATAGTTTTCGTGTAAGAACACATTTGATTGAACTTGTTCAGTTTACTGAGAATTCTTTTGAAATGCAGGTCGCGCCATCTCGGTTTGTGGCACTATGGAGGGTGGTCAACCGGCTACGAGCTACGGCCATTGAGGCACTCGTCGGCGGTCGAGGTCGTCAGGTATGAACCTCATTTGTTTTTCCTTGATCTTTGGTTTTTCAGTTTTGTTTGAATTGGTTGACATGAGCCAATTTCTTGTTGTCCACAGCCGGTCGTGAGTGGGAGCGAGAGTTGACCCGATCTCGGGAGGAGACGGCTCGTTTGTCGAGGAGCTCGAGTTTCGGGACGCCGAGATTGCCGCTCTTATGGCGAGGGTTGCCGAGCTGGAGGGTGCCCATGCAGAGTCTGCGTGGTTTTGTAGACTTGATTTTGAACATTTTTGGACTTGTTTGGGCGCAAGCCCCGCCTTACTCGGACTTTTGAATTGTTTGGGGCGAAGCCCCGGTTACTTGCACATTTGGACTGTTTGGGCGAAGCCCCGATTGCTTGTACATTTGCTTTTTTTTATATACGACGGCCCGAGTGCCTTTTTTTCTTTGGGTTGTGTTGTTTGTACCTGCAGTTAGCTTTTGAACAGGTTTGGTAGACAACGGTTTACGCCGTCATCTTTGCCGAAATTTACATAGAAAATCACGCAACACATACATTTTATATTCACATAAGGCCTTAATTAGCGCAAAATGAGACTCAAAAGGAACGCAAAAATGCAAAAATTTTGCCGGAAATGACCGGACGGTAGGGAGGGTTACCCCCTAAAAAAAAAGAAAAAAGAGAAATCTATAAGTTAGAAAATGGAGAAATATAAATATTGAATTTTATTAAAATGAAAACGAAAGAAAATTAAAAAAAGAAACGATTTAAAGTGTGCTGAAATGGCGGAGGTGTCGATGTCGCCTCGAAATGCGTGCCCGCGAATTTAGGAAACCTGAGACATGGTAAATTTCTCGGATTTACCAAAATAAAATCCCGCAAGAATAGGAAATTGCGCGTTTATAGAATTAGGAAATATCCAAACGCGGAAATCACGAAGTGAGGCGGGAAGAGGCGCGCAAGATGAGCCGCGTCCCTTTCAAGAGGCGGTGGTCTTTGCGCTGTTCCCGTGCTTGTCTGTTCTGACGGATTTTTGGAAACAGCAATTTAGTATAAATAGGAGCGTCGACGAAGCTTTAAATCATATAATTCTTCCTTCTCTTCTTCGTCGCCTCACATAAAATTCTCAAAATATATTTTCAAGAGAAAATTATCATCATGAATACTTTGGAGATCCGCTTGAAGGAATGGACCAATGAATTCTCGAACATTGAGAAGCACGATATGGGCGCTTATAACCTTGGGTCTTTGTTGAGTTTGAAACTCATTAAGGTTGTAAAACCGTTCTTGGATGCTTGCCTTGATTATTGGGACCCAAATTATCATGTTTTTGCGTTCCTAGGAGGTGATATTTGTCCTTTTAGGAGGAAATTGTCGCTATTGGCGGGTGGGACCCGAACATTTACCCGCCATCCCTTCTCGCTCAAGGGTATAAGAGCAAGTTTAGAGATTTGCTTGGACTTACTAGACTTGAGGTGGATCGCTTAGTTACCCCGAAAGGCGTGAGAATGTTGGACTTTGTAGACCGATTCATCAACGGGCCGACCCTCTGTCTCTTATGTTGCTAGGAGGAGAGCATTTGGCTTCGTTTGCTTCATGTTTATGTCTTTCAGGGACATGTTGATGAAGAACTGCGAGGTGATCCCCGTCTATTGGGTCTTATTGAGCAAATGGAGCTGCGCAGGAGCCCAACTTGTCTATGCTTAGGGGAGATTATCTTGGGCTTGGATAATAGGAAATCCAACCGCGATCTTCCATTTTTGGGGAGTCCCGTTATCCTACAGGTAAAAGACACCCTTCTTTCTTGTTTTTTTTTTTTTTTTTTTTTTTTTTTTTTTTTTTTTTTTTTTTTTTTTTTTTTTTTTTTTTTTTTTTTTTTTTTTTTTTTTTTTTTTTTCGTTTTTTTTTTGCGGGTGTCTAATACCTGTTTTTTTGGTAGGTTTGGCTTATGGAACGGCTCCGATTGCTCGAGCCCCCAGTTCATGCACTTTCCTATCATGCCCGTATGATTTCGATGAGGACTACCTGTACATGGTGGACTTCACCCGGTCTGCGACTATTGGAAGAACAAGTGAAGAATGATGATGGCCCGCGATCGGGTGGGTCGTTCCGTGGTGGCACCTCAAGTCACATCCTTTGGAGTGTCTTCTTTGGATCCTACTAGGTCCGTGCGCATTCTGGGATTGGAGTTCATGGTATGCATCTTTCCTGAGAGATTGATGAGGCAAGTCGGGTTGAAGCAGATGATCCCTAGGCTTGACACCGTTCCGCAGACTGCTATGGCGCTTACTACAGAAAGCCGAAGAGAGTGGGCTATGAAATGGGCCCAAAGAAACATGTGGTTCTTGAGCTTCTCTGCCAATGCCTTGTGGGTGTCGGACTCTTATCTGAGGTGGAGAAAGGCTGCAACTTCGGAAGAGCGTGAAAAACTGAGGAAGCGCGAGCCCGTTGATTACAAGGTGCGCGAGGGAGATAAAGAGAAGGAGAAGCATCCGACGAAGGAGAAGAAGAAGCCGGGTTTCAAGTCATTCATCCTTCCAAGAAATCGAAGACTACTCCTGTCGCAGAGATGGTGGTTGGCAAGAATGGAAGAGTCAGGTCTCGAGAAAGACCGTTGGTGATTAGGTCTGAAGTGGTGCAAGAGCGCCCGGCTCGAGGTCGTGACAAGAAATATGACAAGAACGACAAGGGCAAGGGAAAGATGGAGGAATAGCCCAAGTCTTATTATTACTATTAGATTATTATTATTATTGTTGTAACAAGAGGAGGGTTTTTTAGAATCCTAGCCTATCTATTTTATTATTTGTCGTACTATTATTATTAGAAATTGAATGAAATAAAAAGGTTAAATGGTTATGAAACCGTTGGTATTTTCTACTTATTACTCTTGTCGAATTTCAAATGCGATGCAAATGTCCTTCTATTTACATTTTAAATATAATGGTGGGTTGAATCCCGTGAAGGATTGCCTACGTATTCACTTAGAGAAAGCGAAATCAAACCCTTGCGCGTAGTTCGAGTAAATGTAAAAGAATAATTGTTCGAAGCAAGAGCTTGTAATGAACATAGAAAATAAGCATGAGCTTTTGCTTACTCGGAAGGTGCGAATTTAAGTTTGTTTGACGATATGAGGATGACAAGTTTGCCAAGATGCAAGAGCATAGTGACATTCAAATGGGCGGGGGCCGCTTATTTAGTGCCACAAGAGCGACACTTAGGTTTACGCGAGGCGCGTTTTTATTCTATTCTAGGCATAGTATCGTTTCAGTTGGTCGAGATTTGTGGGGTTTGAAAACTCATTCCCATCTAGGTCTGTGATTCTAACCGCACCCCCTGGGAGTATGGATTTGACTAGATATGGTCCGGCCCAATTAGGTTTGAATTTTCCCCTCGGGTCGACAGGTAAAAGAGCTCTAACTGATTTGAGTACTAAGTCTCCTTCTTTGATGTTTCTTGGCCTAACCCTTTTGTTGAAAGCTTGTTTGATACGTGCTTGATATGTTTGGACATTATGTAAGGCACGTAGCCTACGTTCATCCAGGAGGATGAGTTCTTCGTATCTATCTTTCTTCCAATCGGCCTCCAGGATTTGACTCTCTAGTAGGATGCGCAGGGATGGTATTTCTAGCTCAACTGGTTGTACGGCTTCCATGCCGTAGGTCAAATAGAAAGGAGTAGCCCCAGTGGGTGTCCTAACTGATGTACGATACCCCCACAAGGCGAAGGGTATTTTGCTTGGCCGATCTCGTAATTGTCGGTCATTTTCTTGAGGATTGTGACGACATTCTTGTTAGCCGCCTCTACCGCGCCGTTAGTCTGTGGTCGATAGGGCGAGGAGTGATGATGCTTGATCTTGTACTTGGCTAGCAATTGTTCGGTTTCGGCTTGGAAGTGGGACCCATTATCGCTAATGATCTCATGTGGGCAACCATATCGGCAGATGATGTTATTTTGTATGAATTTGGCTACATTTTTGGCCGTAAGAGCGGTGTAGGAAGCCGCTTTTACCCACTTGGTGAAGTAGTCAATTGCTACTAGGATGAAACAGGTGACCTCTGTTCCTAAATTTGGGGTTATTTTCCCAATTATGTCAATTCCCCATGCGGAGAATGGCCAAGGAGATGTCATCGTATAGAGCAACGAAGGAGGGACATGTTGTACGTTCCCGAAGATTTGTGATTGTGGCAATGTCTCACATATTTGATGCAATCGATTCCATTGTGGTCCAATAGTACCCTAGACGTGTGATTTTCTTTGCCATCATAGGTCCACTCATGTGAGGACCGCATTCTCCGTCGTGGACTTCTTCCATCACTTTTCGTGCCTGTGAATGATCAAGGCAACGTAGGACTACACCAAGAGGTGTTCTTTTGTACAATTCTCCTTGCATTAGGATGTATTGGGAAGCTAGTAGGCGTATAGCGCGTTGTCCCCTTTTGTCCATATCTGGTGGATAGGTACCATTGAGCTTGAAATTCAGGATTGCTTGGAACCAGGGTTCCTGTGCGGTTTCTTCTTCATCGGTAATTTGATGGACATAAGCCGGCTCCGACCGTCGTTCGATACACAAAGGCATTTCCATCATGTAATCTGGCATGTTTATCAAAGATGCAAGTTTCGCAAGAGCGTCTGCAAATTGATTTTCTTCTCGAGGTAGGTGTAAGTAGGTTACGTGATCAAAGAATTGAGCGACTTGGTCTATCCTAGCCTGATAGGGTGCTAGGCTTTCACTTCGGATTTTCCAGGATCCCGTAACTTGGTTGATGATCAGTGACGAATCCCCGTGCACTCGGAGGTTTTTGATGCCTAAGCTTACTGCCGCTTGTAGTCCAATTAGACAAGCCTCATACTCTGCGGCGTTGTTCGTCACCTCGAAGTCGAGTTTGACAGCAATCGGTGTATGCTCACCTTCAGGAGAAATGAGCAACACTCCTATCCCAAATCTCTTAGGTTTGATGCTCCATCAAAGTATAGGTCCCAGGAGTCTACATCTGTTTGAAGTATATCCTCGTCGGGAAATGACCAAGTATCTATGGTTTGTGCGTCGTTGATGGGATTTTCTGCGAAGAATTCGGCGACGGCGCGACCCTTTATTACTTTCGGTGGCACGTATTTGAGGTCAAATTCGGAGAGCATCATGGTCCATCTTGCCAGGCGTCCGTTGAGGACGGGTTTCTCGAAGAGGTATTTGACTGGATCCATTTTGGAGAATATCTTGACGGAGTAGCTAAGCATGTAGTGACGTAGCTTCTTTGTTGCCCACACAAGAGCGAGGCATGTCTTTTCGAGTTGTGAGTATTTGCACTCGTATTCCAAGAACTTCTTACTTAGGTAGTAAATAGCTCTTTCTTCACTTCCTACGGTTTGAGCTAACATGGCACCCATGGCGTTTTTGATTCCGTGAGATATAAACCAAGAGGTTGATCTTGTTGTGGTGGCATGAGCACTGGTGGTTTAGCCAATATCTCCTTGATTCGTTCGAACGCCTTTTGACAATCATCGTCCCACATGGTGTGGTCTGTTTTCTTGAGTTTCTTGAAGATAGGCTCGCAAATCATCGTAAGTTTCGATATGAATCGACTTATGTATTGCACTTTTCCCAGGAATCCCTCGACTTCCTTTTCTGTTTGAGGTTGTGGCATTTCGATCGAGCTTTGATTTTGGAAGGATCTATTTCTATGCCTCGTTGGCTAACGACGTATCCTAGGAGTTTGCCAGATGTCACCCCAAATGTGCACTTTTGAGGGTTGAGTCTCATGTTGTACTTCCGTAGCCTTGCGAAGAACTTGCGAAGGTTCGCAATATGTCCCACTCTTTCCTTGGATTTGACGATCATGTCATCTACATATACCTCGACTTCTTTATGCATCATGTCATGTAGGAGTGTAGTCGCGGTGCGTTGGTATGTGGCTCCGGCGTTGATCAATCCGAACGGCATTACTGTATAGCAATAGGTTCCCCATTGGGTGACGAACGCGGTCTTATGCATATCTTCCATGGCCATTTTGATTTGGTTATAACCCGCATATCCATCCATGAAGGATAGTAATGCGTGGTCTGCAGTATTGTCCACTAATATGTCGATGTGAGGTAGAGGGAAGTCATCTTTTGGGCTTGCTTTGTTCAAGTCCCTAAAGTCAACACAAACTCGGATTCTCCCATCCTTTTTGGGTACGGGTACTATGTTAGCTACCCAGTCAGAATACTCGGAAACTTTGATGAACCCGGCTTTGAATTGTTTGTCAACTTCTTCCTTAATCTTTGGAGCCCACTCTGTTCTCATTCGTCGAAGCTTCTGTTTCACAGGTTTGAAACCTGGCTTAATCGGAATCCTATGTTCGGCGATATCCCTGTCGATCCCTGGCATGTCTTTGTAGGACCAAGCGAAAACGTCTTTGAATTCATTTAGGAGGTCTATGAGGTCGGCTCGTTCGGTAGAGCTCAAGGTAGTCCCTATCCTAAGTTCTTTGGGTTCTAGTTCAGTTCCTACATTGATGGGTTCGGTGTCCTCAATTACAGGTCCCCCTTCCCCTTCCTGTAGTATTTCTTTGGCTACGTAGGGAGGTATTTCGGTCAAGTCTGGGTCTTGGTCATCCTCAGTATCATCATAAACAGAATTGCACTCAAGATAACGCAAAGAGTAAGCGCGAACCGATTTATTCATATTAAGATTCGAGTAAAGTTGAAACAAAGAAGCCAACTGATCCATGGTCAGTGGCGGTAAAGGGACAATAATTGGGGCATTTCCCGAACTCGTGGCTACTTGAAAACAAGCTAGGAGAAACGAAGGGAGTGGGGATGATGACGGGAGTAGACTCTCTAATGACTTCTCTAGACTCCGACTCTGACTCCGACTCGATTCGATTCGAACTCGTCGTCTTCTCGGTTCTTCTTTGAACATCTCTCCTTCTCCGGTGGTGAGCTTGAAGAGTCTTCCTTGATTGTTGGTCCATTTGATTGATTTTCTCCATCCTTTCACGCTTTGTGTCGATTTTCGTGATCAATGCGGTGGGGTTGAAGCGATCGTCTTGAAGTATCGTAGTAATGATCTCATCTTGCGCGGCCTTAACAAATCGGTCCTCTCCAAACGGGAGGCTCGGCTTGCTCGTCTAAGCAAGGTGCTTGACGGGTTTTGACGGTAGGAACCGTTTCAGGAGGGATGAAGTAGCAATCGTGAAAGATCTCGATTCCGGCTAACTTCCTCTCGAGGTAATGCCAAGGTTCGGGAAATCCATGAAAGAGTTCCGAACTTCCTTCTTGAACGAAGTATCCATTCAAGGTAGGGAGATATGGCCTCATTTGGACTCCTACATACTTGCGATTTTGGACTTGGGCAAGCATTTCGAGAACTTCTTTTGTTGTGGGTTTGTACCCTAGTCCAAGTGGTATTCTCGATGAGTTGCCTTTCTTGTATGGCGCGAAGGTGTTCTTCCGAATCGGGTTCAAAGGCATTCCAGGGAAGTATCCCCGATTTTTGAGTATGTGGTTGACCACCAAGTTAGAGTAGGGATTATAGTATAAGGGTGCCAACTCACTTTCTATGACATTTACACTTTGGAAGCCCCCAAGTTCGTATATGGGATCCGCAAGGACTTGATTATTTGAATTGCTTCTCGATTATGGCCTTGATGGGTGACGAAGTGATCGTCACAACTTTGCCATTTAGTGGGATCTTGATCTTTTGATGAAGGGTGGATATTACTGCTTTGGAAGCATGAATCCAAGGCCTTCCCAGAAGTATGTTGAATGAAGCTTCGATGTCCACTATTTGGAAGTTAACCTTTCGTTCGATTGGTCCCGTTGCTATGGTTAGGTTAGCAAGTCCTACCACTTTTCGTCGTGTACCGTCATATGCACGTACACCTTGATTTGTAGGGGTCCAATCCGACTCTTTCATGCCTAGTTTGTATGCCGTTTTGAGGGGTATGACGTTGACCGCGGAGCCATCATCTACCAAGGTCATTGGCACATTTTTCTTTAGACAGATGATGGTGATGTATAGAGCAAGGTTGTGACTGGCGCCGAAAGGTGGCAAGTCTTTCGTCCGAGAAAGTAATAGGATTACTTAGCTTGGGTGATTCTTGGAAGACCAAGTTGACTACATCTTCGGGAGTAGAGTTATGTGCTACATTTAATTTGGCCAAAGCTTGCAGTAAAGCTTGGCGGTGTGGAAAGGAGCTTGCCACTAGTTGTCGATGAAAGATCACCTTGGTTCTTTGTAATTGCTTGAGCAAATGATCGGTGGGGTCATCTTCGTTGTCATTTGGTGTGATGACGTTGGTTGGACCGTTTTGAGTAGTGCTTTGGTATGGACGACCCGAGCGAGTTAGGTGATCCACATCTTGGTCTTCCCCATTTTGGACTATTTCCTTAACTAAGGAGTTTTCGATGAGATACTCGTCTTCATCATCATCGGCCCAAACCCCATTAACTGCGGCTAGTTCCCTCATTCTCATGATATCACTTTCTAGTCGTATGATTTGATTGACTAGTTTATCGACCACGGCGACTACTTCTTGCATAATGGCATTTTGAGAGAAGATCAATGGTACGCGCTCTTTAGGTGTTGCATTGGGATTGCGCAAGATCATTACCATGTTTTCTAGTTCCCACACTTGCCTATCTACACTCCTTGCCCATGTGATGAAGTCGGAGATTGTAGGGGAGATAGTGGAGTAGAGCTTTTCTTTCTCAATTGCATGAATGTCGTTTTCGGTGGGAGAGATGAGGTGTGAGCAATCTAAGGTAGATTCGTCACTTGTAATCACTAGGACTCCAAGAGGATTCTCAGTGTTGTTGGGCTTACCTCCTGGTGGGATTGGAAGTCGACCATCTTCAATCATATCTTGTAGCACATGTTTCAATTTGTAGCATTTTTCTGTGTCGTGCCCTTTGCCCCTATGGTATTCACAATATGAATTTTCATCCCAAAATTTGGACTTCCTTTCGGGTTCGGGAGTAGGTCCAATGGGTTGGAGTTTGCCTTGCTTCATTAGCCTTTTTAGAGCATTGGAGTATGTATCCCCAAGGTTTGTGAACTTCCTTGGTGGGCTAGTTTTCTTGGAAGGCTCGAGAAGGTTAACTTCGTCGGTCTTGCTAGTAGAGCCGTATGAACGACTTGTGGACCCTTGATATCCTTGACCTACCGTTTTGGACAAGAGTCCTTTGCGGATGTCATCTTCAATTCGTGTCCCTAGTACGGTTAAGTCTTTAAAAGTCTTGATGTTTTGATATCTCAAATGGTTGGCATATATGGGCTTGAGATTGTCCACAAACTTTTCCACAAGAGTAGCCTCATCCGGGCGTTCTACTAATTGAGTACTAGTCTTCCTCCACCTACTTAGGAAGTCGGTGAATCCTTCTTTGTCATTTTGGGTAAGAACCTCTAGAGTACGCATATTGACTTGGATTTCAACATTATCCGCATATTGTTTAGAGAACTCGATTGCGGCATCTTCCCAAGTAGCGACTTTCTTGTTATCCAAGGTGTAGAACCATTGCTTCGGGATGGTGTCGAGAGATGAAGGAAAGATCCTTAAGAACATCTCGGGTTTGATGCCTTTGATAGACATGTAATCCTTGAAAGCTCGGATGTGGTTTAAAGGGTTCTCGTGCCCCTTGAACTTAGGGATATCCGTCATGCTAAAGTTAGTTGGCAACTTGGAATTGACGGCTTCATACTTGCGATTGTTTTCCCTATAAATGTCATCCCCCTTAAGGTACATCAATTGTTCCTCTAGGTATTGGAGTCTTTTCTCACTTGCATCGTCCCTATGATAGGATTCTCGTCTCTAGACTCGTCATCGGAAAAACGTAGTACTTCACTTTTGAGGGGAGGCAACCTTCCCTCTACATCAAAGATACGGCCTTCGATGAGCTCAAGGCGGTCATAGGTTTGGTTTTGGGTAATTTGCATTTGGGCTATCGCGGCTAGGATTCGATCATTACTCTCTTGAATTTCTTTGGAGGTTCGTATCATCACTTGATCCGGGCATCTTGGAAACTGAATAAGAGATCGGCGACGAATCAAAACACGATCGACCATTCTATCACACTTGCTAAAAGAGGAAAAGTTTTGACTCGTGAAGTGGGTGTGTGCCACTTGTGTTGAGTGAGTTTTGAAGAAAGACAAAGTCTTTGAAAATGTGTGTCCTAGTCAACTGTAGTGTAGTTGTAGGAGTGGACTCGAAGTGAGGTTTGAAATGGGCTTGTGGCCCGAATTTTGACACGACAAATGGACAGAGTTTTGACCGGATTTTGTACTAATTAAAGGCCCTATTTCGAAATTCTTGTTTTGAAATTGGGTTTTGATTTTTTTGAAAATTCGTCAAGATTTGTTTTGAAATGGTGATCATGTAAGGTTTACACATTTATACAAGCATTATAACGGGATGCTGAGTGCTTTTAGAAGGGTTTTGGTTTAAAGGGTGGGTTGCCATACCGAACCATCAAACCCGAAGTCTGTGGAGAGGCTCGTGCCAAACAAGAGTAAGGCCGATTCCTAGTCCATTTCCTCAAGTGGTGAAGGCCCTTGATACAAACAAGAGTAAGCATCATGGTATGGATGACGTCAATCGCTATCCATCCTTAGGCCCAAATAAGAATTAGGACCGTTTAGACGGGACGATTGGTCGAATGGGTTGGGTTGGGCCTAGGAAGGCCGATTTAAACGGTCTAGGAAGACCGAGTTATGAAAACCGACAATTGTCTTATACAAACTTATTCCCTAACCTTGTTCAAGTTTCACCCTTAGCTACACGTAAGTGTATATCCCCAGCGGAGTCGCCAAACTGTGGACAGCGGGCCGCCCACGGGGGCGCTTGGTGAAGGGCTCGAAAACAAGCGTTTGCATTTTGTATGGAGTCGCCACCAATTTTTATGGGAAATTGGAACCGTTCGAATACCTCGTGTCATGTCAAGACACAAAGTAGTGACATGAACACTAAGCAATCGTTACCCTTAGCATTCTATGTCTAGAATGACTCTCGTGGATGCCAATGAACACGGGTGCTCACGGAGATCTGGAGTAAGGGGTGAGGGTACGTATTAGGAAGCTCTTTTGATCGAACACCTAATCCCGCCCGCCTCGATAGCGGCCTCTACTAATGATTAGGGAAGTTATTCGTACTTGATATATTGTCGGCTATATGCATGCAATGCAACATCCATAGATTAATCCTAACATGTGAGAATTTAATACTAAGTCGGTTGACACGTAATTTAGCATACAATTGGGTCGAAGTTGAGATTTAATGCTCATTTACATGTGAAGCATACAAATGATACGAAATAATAATAATAAAATTACAATAATGAAAATTACATTAATTACATTGGAACAGGCGATTTATGTCGAAAATACCGCTAAAACGGATGATTTGATAAAAAAGAATAAAAGAATAAAACAAAGAAATACGAACAAGTCAGAAGGTGATAATACGATTATTAGTTGATTAATACGCTTACTAATTAAACTACGTCAAGGCGTAAAAGGAGTTGAGGCGTAACTCATCTCGAACAGCGCAGTAGAATCGCGCCCTTTGGAAGAGGCGCAGCGATTCTTGCGTCTGTTCCAAGGGTGAACTCGTCGTGAAGCGGAACGCAAAACCGTTAATGTTAATTGGTAAATTAATGGATTGATTACGATTTTAGACTCGGATGAAAGTTATTAGCAGATTATTTACATATGATTGAGGTCATAAAACAATAAAACATGGTTAAGACGAAAATAAGACGGATTAATTATGTGAAGGGTCGATGTTAATGAATGATTTATTAAACTAACCGAACGAATTATTAACTAAACATGATGAATTGACGATGAATTAATGACTAAACAGATGAAAATATATCAACAATGAATCCCAGAAACTCAATATGAACGAATTGAATTTCTAAAACCCGAATTGAATTTAATGGCGAAAAACCCGCAAATATTGATTATTAGGGATTTAAGTCGGTTTTATGATTTAATTAAAACATGTTAATGATGATGGATAATATGTACATGTGAATATTATTAAACTATCATGATGAAGAATTAATGATTTAACAAACAAAGGAAATAAATTTGATACGAATTACAGAGGACGGAGGAAGAAGAAAGAAGCAGAAGCTGCGGCAGCCTCACGAAGAGGCGCAAAGAGCGCCGCGCTCCTTCAAGAGGCGCGGCGATTCTTTGCGTCTTTTCTCGACGTCTGCTCACCGGAATTTCGCAAAACAGTTTTAAAGACGGTTTTAGAAATCGATTTTAATGGTGTTTTCGACATAAACCTTACAATTGTTATACAATAATAAAATACAATAAGTAAAAGGAATTATACACCCTCAGACTTACATGTTGACGGAACGAGAAGAACTAAGAAGATCGATTAGTGAATGCTCGACGCGAATGCAAGGAAAGAGTGCCCTCGTAAGAGGAAAACGATTGATTAATTAAAGTTGATTAAGTGTAGTTGGTCAAATTGGTCGGTCATGCAACGGAGAGGTGGTACCGGAAGATCCGAGCTTACGTGGTCGGAAGTCCAAGCACGTAGACGCCAATAAGTAAGAACAAAGTCTAGAATGCAAAGGGAGAAGAGAAGGGCGGACACTCGCGTGAGAAATATGAGGAACGAAAGCTCCTATTTATACTAATCACGTGAAGGAATAGGGTTTCGGAGACTCTTTGGAAGTGAATCTCGGAAAGATATAAAAAAGATACGTAAATCATGCAAAGAAGGGCCTGGGAAGAGGCGCAGCAGCCACTGCGTCTCTTGGAAGAGGCGCAAAGACTGCTTTGCGTCTATTCCCGGAGGTTTCTCTCTTTAAGAAAGATTTCCGTGTTTAAGTTATGGTAGGACGGAAATAATTCGATTTATAAATATTTTAGATGAATATTACGGGATATTATTTGCCAAAAGATAAAATTTGAGAAATATGGAATAGAAATATCCGGAACATTCCAGAACATTCTGACTCGGGATTTAACAGCTATCAAAAAGTGGAGACGGTTTTTGACCCGGACTCCGAATGTACTCTAATTACTGCCAAAACGACCGTATCGGCACGTAGATGACAACTAAGAGGTTGACATTAATATTTGAGCAATCACTTGACGATAATCTTACGAACTGTCACAAATCGTTCCGCGAATCAAACATGCGGCCCAATCATCACCGGGTGGTTTGCGAGGGGTGCAGAAACGAGGTGTCTACAAACTCTCAAAATAAATCTTCAAGAGAAAATTGTCATCATGAATACTTTGGAGATCCGTTTGAAGGAATGGACCAACGAGTTCTCGAATATGGAGAAGCATGACATGGGTGCTTATAACCTTGGGTCTTTGTTGAGTTTGAAACTCATTAAGATTGTAAAACCGTTCTTGGATGCTTGCCTTGACTATTGGGACCCTAATTATCATGTTTTCGCGTTCCCAGGAGGTGACATTTGCCCATTTCTTGAAGAAATAGTCGCTATTGGTGGATGGGATCTCGAACATTTACCCGCCATTCCTTCCACTTCACCAGGGTATAAGAGCAAATTCAGAGACTTGCTTGGGTGACCGGACTTGAGGTGGATCGTCTAGTTACCCCGAAAGGCGTGAGAATGTTGGATTTTATTGATCGATTCATCACGGGTGACCCTACTGTCTCTCATGTTGCTAGGAGGAGAGCATTTGGCTTTTGTTTGTTGCATGTGTATGTCTTCCAAGGGCATGTTGATGAAGACTTGAGAGGTGACCCTCGTCTTTTGTGCCTTATCGAGCAAATGGAGCTGCGTAGGAGCCCAGCTTGCTTATGCTTAGGAGAGATTATTTTGGGCTTGGATAATAGGAAATCCAACCGTGATCTGCCATTTTTGGGAGTCCCGTCATCCTACGGGTAAAAGACACCTTTCTTTTTTTTTTTTTTTTTTCTTTTTTTTTTTCGTTTTTTTTTTTTTTTTTTTTTTTTTTTTTTTTTTTTTTTTTTTTTTTTTTTTTTTTTTTTTTTTTTTGTTTTTTTGGTGTCTAATACCGCTTTTGGTAGGTTTGGCTTATGGAACGGCTCCACCGCCGAGCCCCCGGTTCATGCACTTTCCTATCATTCCGTATGATTGCGATGAGGACGCGGTTGTACATGGTGGACTTCACCCGGGTCTGTGACTATTGGAAGAACAAGTTGAAGAATGATGATGGCCCGTTGATTAGGTGGGTTGTACCGTGGTGGCACCTCAAGTCCGTCACTGGAGTGTCTTCTTTGGATCCCACTAGGTCCGTGCGCATTCCGGGACTGGAGTTCATGGTATGCATCTTTCCGGAAAGATTGATGAGGCAAGTTGGGCTGAAGCAGACGATCCCGAGGCTTGACACCGTCCCGCAGACTGCTATGGCGCTTACTATAGAGAGCCGAAGAGAGTGGGCTATTAAATGGGCCCAAAGAAACATGTGGTCCTTGAGTTTCTCCGCCAATGCTTTGTGGGTGTCGGATTCCTATCTGAGGTGGAGAAAGGCTGCAACTCCGGAAGAACGCGAGAGACTAAGGAAACGCGAACCTGTTGACTACAAGGTGCGCGAGGGAGAGAAAGAGAAGGAGAAGCATCTGACAGAGGGAGAAGAAGAAGCCGGTTTTCAGGTCATTCACCCTTCAAAGAAATCAAAGACTACTCCTGTTGCGGAAATGGTGGTTAGCAAGAATGACAGAGTCAGGCCTCGAGAAAGACCGTTGGTGATTAGGTCTGAAGTGGTGCAAGAGCGCCCGGCTCGAGGTCGTGACAAGAAATATGACAAGAACGACAAGGGTAAAGGGAAGATGGAAGAATAGCCCGAGTCCTTATTTACTATTTGATTATTATTATTATTGTCATCATAAAAAAGGAGGGATTTTTAGAATCCTAGCCTATTCTATTTTTATTATGTAACGTACTATTATTATTAGAAAGCGAATGGAATAAAAAAGGTTGAATGGTTATGAAACCGTTGTGATTTTCTTTTATTATTCTTGTCGAATTTCAAATGCAACGCAAATGTCCTTCTATTTACATTTTAGGTATAATGGGTTGAATCCTGTGAAGGATTGCCTATGTATTCACTTAAAAAAAGCGAAATCAAACCCTTGCGCGTAGTTCGAGTGAATGTACAAGAATAATTGTTCGAAGCAAGAGCTTGTAATGAACATAGAAACTAAGCATGAGCTTTTGCTTGTTCTCAAGGTGCGAATTTAGTTTATTTGATGATATGAGGATGACAATCTTGTCAAAATGCAAGAGCATAGTGACACTTAGCTTATTTCAGCTTGGCCAGGGGCCGTTTATTTAGTGCCACAAGAGCGACACATGGGTTTACGCGAGGCGCGTGTGTGGTCCTATTCTAGGCATAGTATCGTTTCAGTTGGTCAAGGTTTGTGGGGTTTGAGAACTCATTCCCATCTAGGTCTGTGATTCTAACCGCACCCCCTGGGAGTATGGATTTGACTAGATATGGTCCGGCCCAATTAGGTTTGAATTTTCCCCTTGGGTCGACAGGTAAAAGAGCTCTAATCGATTTGAGTACTAAGTCTCCTTCTTTGATGTTTCTTGGCCTAACCCTTTTGTTGAAAGCTCGTTTGATACGTGCTTGATAGGTTTGGACATTATGTAAGGCGCGTAGCCTACGTTCATCCAGGAGGATGAGTTCTTCATATCTATCCTTCTTCCAATCGGCTTCAGGGATTTGGCTTTCGAGTAGAATACGCAAGGATGGTATTTCTAGTTCGACTGGTTGTACGGCCTCCATGCCGTAGGTCAAATAGAAAGGAGTAGCCCCAGTGGGCGTCCTAACTGATGTACGGTACCCCCATAGGGCAAAAGGTATCTTGCTTGGCCAATCTCTGTAGTTGTCAGTCATTTTCTTGAGAATTGTGACAACATTCTTGTTTGCCGCCTCTACCGCGCCGTTAGTCTGTGGTCTATAGGCCGAAGAGTGGTGATGCTTAATCTTATATTTGGCTAGCAATTGCTCGGTTTCAGCTTGGAAGTGTGACCCATTATCACTAATGATCTCATGTGGGCAACCATATCGACAGATGATGTTGTTTTGTATGAATTTTGCCACATTTTTAGCCGTAAGACCAGTGTAGGAAGCTGCTTCTACCCATTTGGTGAAGTAGTCAATTGCTACTAGAATGAAACAGTGACCTCCTGTTCCGGCTGGGGTTATCTTTCCGATTATGTCAATTCCCCATGCGGAAAATGGCCAAGGAGATGTCATCGTGTAGAGCAACGAAGGAGGGACATGTTGTACATTCCCGAAGATTTGACAATTGTGGCAATGTCTCACGTATTTGATGCAATCGGATTCCATTGTGGTCCAATAATACCCTAAACGTGTGATTTTCTTTGCCATCATAGGCCCACTCATGTGGGGACCGCATTCTCCGTCGTTGACTTCTTCCATCACCTTTCGTGCCTGTGAATGATCAAGGCAACGTAGGACTACACCAAGAGGTGTTCTTTTGTATAACTCTCCTTGCATCAGAATGTATTGGGAAGCTAGTAGGCGTATAGCACGTTGTCCCCTTTTGTCCATATCCGGTGGATAGGTACCATTAAGCTTGAAATTCAGGATTGCTTGGAACCAGGGTTCCTGTGCGATTTCCTCTTCATTGGTGATTTGATGGACATAAGCCGGCTCTGACCGTCGTTCGATGCACAAAGGCATGTTCATCATGTGATCTGACATATTAATCAAAGATGCGAGTTTCGCAAGAGCGTCTGCAAATTGATTTTCCTCCCGGGGTAGGTGTAGGTATGTTACATGATCAAAGAATTGAGCGACTTGATCTATCCTAGCCTGATAGGGTGCGAGGCTTTCACTTCGTATTTTCCAAGATCCTGTAACTTGGTTGATGATCAGTGATGAGTCCCCATGTACTCGGAGGTTTTTGATGCCTAAGCTTACTGCCGCTTGAAGTCCAATGAGACAAGCTTCAGATTCTATTTGCATTGTTTGTCACCTCGAAGTCGAGTTTGACAAAGAATCGGTGTATGCTCACCTTCGGGAGAAATGAGCAACACTCCTATTCCGAATCCTCTTAAGTTTGATGCTCCATCAAAGTATAGGTCCCAGGAGTCTACATCTGTTTGAAGTATATCCTCGTCGGGAAATGACCAAGTATCTATGGTTTGTGCGTCGTTGATGGGATTTTCTGCGAAGAATTCGGCGACGGCGCGACCTTTTATAACTTTCAGTGGCACATATTTGAGGTCGAATTCGAGAGCATCGAGTCCATCTTGCCGTACGTCCGTTGAGGACGGGTTTCTCGAAGAGGTATTTGATGGATCCATTTTGGAATATATTTTGACGGAGTAGCTAAGCATGTAGTGACGTAGCTTCTTCGTTGCCCACACAAGAGCGAGGCATGTCTTTTCGAGTTGCGAGTATTTGCACTCATATTCCGAGAACTTCTTACTTAGATAGTAAATAGCTCTTTCTTCGCTTCCTACGGTTTGAGCCAACATGGCACCCATGGCGGTTTCGATTCTTGTGAGATATAAACCAAGAGGTTGATCTTGTTGTGGCGGCATGAGCACTGGTGGTTTAGCCAATATCTCCTTGATTCGGTCAAACGCCTTTTGACAATCGTCATCCCACATGGTGTGGTCTGTTTTCTTGAGTTTCTTGAAGATAGGCTCGCAAATCATTGTAAGTTTCGATATGAATCGACTTATGTCTTGTACTTTTCCGGAATCCTCGACTTCTTTTTTGTTTGAGGTTGTGGCATTTCGATCAGAGCTTTGATTTTGGAAGGATCTATTTCTATTCCTCTTTGACTAACCACGTATCCCAGGAGTTTGCCAGATGTTACCCCAAACGTGCATTTCTGGGGATTGAGTCTCATGTTGTACTTTCGTAGCCTTGCGAAGAATTTGCGAAGGTTTGCAATATGTCCCTCTCTTTCCTTGGACTTGACGATCATGTCATCTACATATACCTCAACTTCTTTGTGCATCATGTCATGTAGGAGTGTAGTTGCGGTGCGTTGGTATGTAGCTCCGGCGTTGATCAATCCGAATGGCATTACCGTGTAGCAATATGTTCCCCATTGGGTGACGAATGCGGTCTTGTGCATATCTTCCATGGCCATCTTGATTTGGTTATAACCCGCATATGCATCCATGAAGGATAGTAATGCGTGGTCTGCAGTATTGTCCACCAATATGTCGATGTGAGGTAGAGGAAAGTCATCTTTTGGACTCGCTTTGTTTAAGTCCCTAAAGTCAACACAAACACGGATTCTCCCATCCTTTTTGGGTACGGGTACTATGTTAGCTACCCAGTCAGAATACTCGGAAACTTTGATGAACCCGGCTTTGAATTGTTTATCAACTTCTTCCTTAATCTTTAGGGCCCATTCTGTTCTCATTCGTCGAAGCTTCTGTTTCACAGGTTTGAAACCTGGCTTAATCGGAATCCTATGTTCGGCGATATCCCTGTCGATCCCTGGCATGTCTTTGTAGGACCAAGCGAAAACGTCTTTGAATTCATTTAGGAGGTCTATGAAATCGGCCCTTTCGGTAGAGCTCAAGGTAGTCCCTATCCTAAGTTCTTTGGGTTCAAGTTCGGTTCCTACGTTGATGGGTTCGGTATCTTCTATTACTGGTCCCCCTTCCCCTTCTTGTAATATTTCTTTGGCTACGTATGGAGGTATTTCGGTCAAGTCTGGGTCTTGGTCATCCTCAGTATCATCATAAACAGAATTGCACTCGAAAGAACACAGAGAGTAAGCGTAACCCGATTTATTCATATTAAGATTTGAGTAAAGTTGAAACAAAGAAGCCAACCGATCCATGGTCGGTGGTGGCAAAGGAACGATAGTTGGGGCATTTCCGAACTACCGTGACTACTCGAGGCTAAGCTAGGAGAAACGAAGGGAGTGGGGATGACAACAGGAGTAGACTCTCTAATGACTTCTCTAGACTCCGACTCGACTCCGACTCCGACTCGAACTCATCGTCTTCCGGTTCTCCTTTGAACATCTCTCCTTCTCCAAAGAGTGAGCTTGAAGAGTCTTCCTTGGTTGTTGGTCCATTTGATAGATTTTCTCCATCCTTTCTGCTGCTTTGTGTCGATTTCTGTGATCAACGCGGTGGGGTTGAAGCGATCGTCCTGAAGTATCATAGTAATGATCTCATCCTGCGCGGCCCTAATGAATCAATCCTCTCCAAACAACAGGCTCACAGCTTGTTCGTCGAAGCAAGGTGCTTGACGGGTTTTGACGGTAGGAACCGTTTCTGGAGGAATGAAGTAGCAATCGTGAAAGATCTCGATTCCGGCTAACTTCCTCTCAAGATAATGCCAAGGTTCGGGAAATCCGTGGAAGAGTTCTGAACTTCCTTCTTGAACGAAGTACCCATTTAGAGTGGGGAGATATGGCCTCATTTGGACTCCCACGTGCTTGCGATTTTGGACTTGAGCGAGCATTTCGAGAACTTCTTCTTTTGTGGGCTTGTACCCTAGTCCAAGTGGTATCCTTGTCGAGTTGCCTTCCTTGCATGGTGCGAAGGTATTCTTCCGAATTGGGTTCAAAGGCATTCCAGGGAAGTATCCCTGAGATTTGAGTATGTGGTTGACCACCAAGTTGGAGTAGGGATTATAGTATAAGGGTGCCAACTCACTTTCTATGACATTCACACTTTGGAAGCCCCCAAGTTCGTATATGGGATCCGCAAGGACTTGATTGTTTGATTGTTTCTCGATTATTGCCTTGATGGGTGACGAAGTGATCATCACAACTTTGCCATTTAGTGGGATCTTGATCTTTTGATGAAGGGTGGATGTTACCGCTTTGGAAGCATGAATCCAAGGCCTTCCCAGAAGTATGTTGAATGAAGCTTCGATGTCCACTATTTGGAAGTTAACCTTTCGTTCAATCGGCCCCGTGGCTATGGTTAGGTTAGCGAGTCCTACCACTTTTCGTCGTGTACCGTCATATGCACGTACACCTTGATTGGTGGGAGTCCAATCCGACTCTTTCATGCCTAGCTTGTATGCCGTTTTGAGGGGTATGACGTTGACCGCGGAGCCATCATCTACCAAAGTCATTGGCACATTTTTCTTTAGACAGATGACAGTGATGTATAGAGCAAGGTTGTGACTGGCGCCAAAAGGTGGCAAGTCTTCATCCGAGAAAGTAATAGGATTACTTAGCTTTGGTGATTCTTGGAAGACCAAGTTGACTACATCTTCAGGAGTGGAGTTATGTGCTACATTCAATTTGGCCAAAGCTTGCAGTAAAGCTTGGCGATGCGGAAATGAGCTTGCCACTAGTTGCCAGACTGAAAGATCAGCCTTGGTCTTCCGTAATTGCTTGAGCAAATGATCAGTGGGGTCATCTTCGTTGTCATTTGGTGTGATGACGTTGGTTGGACCGTTTTGGGTAGTGCTTTGATATGGGCGACTCGAACGAGTTAGGTGATCCACATCTTGGTCTTCACCATTTTGGACTATTTCCTTGACTAAGGAGTTTTCAATGAGGTATTCTTCTTCATCATCATCGGCCCAAACCCCATTGACTGCAGCTAGTTCCTTCATTCTCATGATATCACTTTCTAGTCGTATGATTTGATCGACTAGTTTATCGACCACGGTGACTACTTCTTGCATAGTGGCATTTTGAGAGAAGATCAATGGTACGCGTTCTTTAGGTATTGCATTAGGATGGCGCAAGGCCGTTATCATGTTTTCTAGCTCCCACACTTGTCTATCTACATTCCTTGCCCATGTGATGAAGTCGGAAATGGTAGGGGAGATAGTGGAGTAGAGCCTTTCTTTCTCAATTGCATGAATTTCATTTTCGGTGGGAGAAATGAGGTGTGAGCAATCTAAGGTAGATTCATCACTTGTAATCACTAGAACTCCAAGAGGATTCTGAGTGTTGTTGGGCTTACCTCCTGGTGGAATTGGAAGTCGACCATCTTCGATCATGTCTTGGAGCACGTGTTTCAACTTGTAGCATTTTTCTGTGTCGTGCCCTTTGCCCCTATGGTATTCACAGTAGGAATTTTCATCCCAGAATTTGGACTTCCTTTCGGGTTCGGGAGTAGGTCCAATGGGTTGGAGTTTACCTTGCTTCATTAACCTTTTTAGAGCGTTGGAGTACGTATCCCCAAGGTTTGTGAACTTCCTTGGTGGGGTAGTTTTCTTGGATGGCTCGAGAAGGTTAACCTCATCGGTCTTGCTAGTAGAGCCGTATGAACGACTTGTGGACCCTTGATATCCTCTACCTACCGTTTTGGACAAGAGTCCTTTACGGATGTCATCTTCAATTCGCGTCCCTAGTACAGTTAAGTCCTTGAAAGTCTTGATGTTTTGATATCTCAAATGGTTGGCATATATGGGCTTGAGATTATCCACAAACTTTTCCACAAGAGTAGCCTCATCCGGGCGTTCAACTAGTTGAGTACTAGTCTTCCTCCACCTACTTAGGAAGTCGGTGAATCCTTCTTTGTCATTTTGGGTAAGAACCTCTAGAGTACGCATGTTGACTTGGATCTCGGCATTATCCGCGTATTGTTTCGAGAACTCGATTGCGGCGTCTTCCCAAGTAGCGACCTTCTTGTGATCTAAAGTGTAGAACCATTGCTTCGGGATGGTGTCAAGAGATGAAGGAAAGATCTTTAAGAACATCTCGGGTTTGATGCCTTTGATAGACATGTAATCCTTGAAGGCACGGATGTGGTTCAAAGGGTTCTCATGTCCTTTAAACTTAGGGATGTCCGTCATGCTAAAGTTAGTTGGCAATTTGGAATTGACGGCTTCATATTTGCGATTGTTTTCCCTATAAATGTCATCCCCCTTAAGGTACATCAATTGCTCCTCTAGGTATTGAAGTCTCTTCTCGGCTGCAGTTGTTCCTATGATAGGATTCTCATCTTTAGACTCGTCATCGGAAAAACGTAGTACTTCACCTTTAAGGGGAGGCAACCTTCCCTCTACATCAAAGATACGACCTTCGATAAGTTCAAGGCGGTCATAGGTTTGTTCTTGAGTGATTTGCATTTGGGCTAACGCGGCTAGGATTCGATCATTACTCTCTTGAATTTGTTGGAGGTTTGTTTCATCGCTTGATCCGGGCATCTTGGAAACTGGATAAGAGATCGGCGACAAATCAAAACACGATCGACCATTCTATCACACTTGCTAAAGGAAGAAAAGTCTTGACTCGTGAAGTGGGTGTGTGCCACTTGTGTTGAGTGAGTTTTGAAGAAGGACAAGGTCTTTGAAAATGTGTGTCCTAGTCAACTGTAGTGTAGTTGTAGAAGTGGACTCGAAGTGAGGTTTTGAAATGGGCTTGTGGCCCGAATTTTGACGCGACAAACGGACGGAGTTTTGACCGGATTTTGCGCTAATTAAAGGCCCTATTTCGAAATTCTTGTTTGAAAATAAGGATTTTGATTTTTTTGAAAATTCGTCATGGTTTTGTTTAGAAATGGTGATCACGTAAGGTTTACACATTTATACAAGCATTATAACGGGATGCTGAGTGCATTTAGAAGGGTTTTGGTTTAAAGGGTAGGTTGCCATACCGAACCATCAAACCCGAAGTCTGTGGAGAGGCTCGTGCCAAACAAGAGTAAGGCCGATTCCTAGTCCATTTCCTCAAGTAGTGAAGGCCCTTGATACAAACAAGAGTAAGCATCATGGTATGGATGACGTCAATCGCTATCCATCCTTAGGCCCAAATAAGAATTAGGACCGTTTAGACGGGACGATTGGTCGAATGGGTTGGGTTGGGCCTAGGAAGGCCGAATTAAACGGTCTAGGAAGACCGAGTTATGAAAACCGACAATTGTCTTGTACAAACTATTCCCTAACCTTGTTCGAGTTTCACCCTTAGCTACACGTAAGTGTATATCCCAATGAGTCGCCAAAGCGTGGATGCGGGCCGCCCACGGGGCGCTTGGTGAAGGTCGAGAAACAAGCGTTTGCATTTTGTAAGGAGTCGCCACCAATTTTTATGGGAAATTGGAACCGTTCGAATACCTCGTGTCATGTCAAGACACAAAGTAGTGACATGAACACTAAGCAATCGTTACCCTTAGCATTCTATGTCTAGAATGACTCTCGTGGATGCCAATGAACACGGGTGCTCACGGAGATCTGGAGTAAGGGTGAGGGTACGTATTAGGAAGCTCTTTTGATCGAACACCTAATCCCGCCCGCCTCGATAGCGGCCTCTACTAATGATTAGGGAAGTTATTCGTACTTGATATATCGTCGGCTATATGCATGCAATGCAACATCCAAGTTTTAATCCTAGCATGTGAAGATTTAACTAAGTCGGTAAACACGTAATTAGCATACAATTGGGTCGAAGTTGGAATTTAATGTTGATTTACATGTGGAAGCATACAAATGATAAAAGAAATACAATAATTATAAATTACAATAACGAAAATTACATTAGTTACAATGGATTAGGCGATTTATGTCGAAAATACCTTTAAAACGGATAAATTGAGAAAAAGAATAAAGGAATAAAAAGAAATAAATTACGAACAGGAATTAGCGATATTACGGATATTAGTTAGTTAATACGTAGACTAATTAAACTAGGTCAAGGCAGAAACGGAGTTCAGGGACAGAAATCACCCTGGAACAGCGCAAGAGAGATCGCGCCCTCGGAAGAGCGCAGAGACGCCGTGTTTTGCGTCTGTTCCAAGGGTGAGTTCTGGCTGTGAAGCCAGAACTGCAAATCGTTAATGTTAATTGGTGATTTAATGATGGATTCAATTATTTACTCGGATGAAAGTGATTAACAGGTTATTTAACACATGAATAAGTCATAAAAACAGTAGACATGAATGAGACGGATGCGGATTAATTACAAGGTTGAATGATTAATTAGTGACATCGGTGAATGAAACAAACTAAACATGATGAATTAATAACAAATTAATGACGAACATGTGAATGAACAGATGAAAACTATATCAAAGACGAATTCCAGAAACTCAATGTGAACAAAGTGAATCTCTAAAACCCGGGTTTGAATTTAATGACGAAAACCCGCAAATATTGATTATTTGGGATTTAAGTCGGATTTGTGATAATTAAAACATATTAATGAATGATGAATCATGTGATACAATGTACATGTGAATTATCAGTGACGATTATATCAAAGGATTAACGGACAAACAAATAACAAATAAAAAGGAAGCGAATTACAGAGGACGAGGAAGAAGAAAAGAAGCAGGAACTGCGGCAGCCTCACGAAGAGGCGCAGCAGGAACTGCGCTCCTTCGAAGAGGCGCAACAGTTGCTGCGTCTTTTCTCGACGTCTCTCTCATCGGAAATCCGCAAAAACAGAGTTTTAAAGCACGGTTTTAGAAATCGGTTTTAATGGTGTTTTCGACATAAATCTTACAATGGTGATACGATAAATAAAATACAATAAATAAAAGAGGATTATACACCCTCAGACTTACATGTTGACGAAACGAGATGAACTAAGATATCGATTAGTGAATGCTCGACGCGAATGCAAAGAGAGTGACCTCGTAAGAGGAAAACGATTGATTAATTTAAGTTGATTATTGGTGTAGTTGGTCAAATTGGTCGGTCATGCAACGGAGAGGCTGGTACCCGGAAAGATCCGAGCTTACGTGGTCGGAAGTCCAAGCACGTAGGCGCCAATTAGTAAGAACGAAGTCTAGAATGCAAAGGGAGAAGAGAAGGGAGGACACTCGCGTGAGAAATATGAGGAGCGAAGGCTCCTATTTATACTAATCACACGGAGGAATAGGGTTTCGGAGACTCTTTGGAAGTGAATCTCGGAAAGATATGAAAAAGATACGTAAGACATGCAAAGAAGGGCCTGGGAAGAGGCGCAAAGCCCATCGTCGCGTCTCTTGGAAGAGGCGCAGCACCTGCTGCGTCTATTCCCAAGAGGTTTCCTCCTGCTGAAGAAAGATCTCCGCGTTTGGGTTATGGTAGGACGGAAATAATTCAATTATCTTATGAATATTACGGGATATTATTTGCCAAAAGATAGAATTTATGAAATATGGAATAGAAGTATCCGGAACATTCCAGAATATTCCGACTCGGGATTTAACAGTTATCAGAAAATGGAGACGGTTTTTGACCCGGACTCCGAATGTACTCTAATTACTGCCAAAACGACCGTATCAGGACGTAGATGACAACTATGAGGTAGACATTTAATATTTGAGCAATCACTTGACGATAATCTTACGAACTGTCACAAATCGTTCCGCGAATCAAACATGCGGCCCAATCATCACCGGGTGGTTTGCGGGAGGTGCAGAAATGAGGTATCTACAATAACTACCATTTGACCCAACAATGATTATTGTTTTCCTTGACCAATCGAAAAACAAACAGGTATTAATGAACAAATTTTAAAAACTCTCAGTCCAAGTATCATATATATAAACTCCATATTGGTTTTATTTTCTTAAAAAAACAACATTGTCGAGAGCAAGGGTTAGTTTACATTGGATGGTGAATTTTTCTAGAAGTAGGGGTTTAGTTTTTCACTTGGTTGGATAAATTTGAGATAAGTTTCGGAGACAAGGATCGATCTTTCAAGGGATGAGATTGTTTTAGATCATGTGTGTAAATAGGGAAGAAAAATAGAGGTTTGCGTGAATGATTTTGTTTCAAATGAGAAGATGGAGGCCAAGACTATTGTTATAGAGAAAAGGGGGGGGGGGGGTGTGTGTGTGTATGTGTGTGTGTGTGTGTGTGTGTGTGTGTGTGTGTGTGTGTGTGTGTGTGTGTGTGTGTGTGTTTATAAGCAGCCCTAGCCATGTAGTATTGCGTCGGAATTTGGTTCACAACTTCACATTCAAACGTACTTCTATAGTTTTACCGCGAACTGCCTCTAAATGTTTTTACATAATTACAATTTGATCCAGCAATGATTAAATTATGGTTGTTAGTCGAAAGAAGGAGATTTTTTGCATCGTTGAGTTAATTATGCAGAGTAGAATATTATTGTTTTTCTTGACCAATTGAAAAATAAACAGCTATATTGATGAATAAATTCTAAAAACTATCAGTTCAAGTATCATATATATAAACTTCATATTGGTTTTATTTTCCTAAAAAAAGTATTTTATTAATCAAACACTCTTTTATTCTTATGTAAATATTATGTTAACGGGAATTATTTATTGGTCATGCGGCATACATAAAATCTTAGACATGAACGATGTACTATATGTCTATATTCCATTTTATTGTGAAATTTATCACATATTATTTTAATATCCGTGCAACGCACGTGCAAGAAAACTAGTTATTACTAATTATTACTAAATCCTACACTTTTTTACCGTCATTTTCCATATTTACCCTTCTCATTTCCCACCTTCAAAGAAATGACAACTAATCAAACCCCAATTAATCAAAATCAAACCCTAGAAATCTCGCCAGCCATTCTACCCACCACCCCATAAATTGTCTTACGTCGGAGAGAGAGGGAGGTTATTAGGTCACTGGCAACTGAGGTTCTACGGTGTTCGTGGGGTTTGAGGAACGGAGAAGGGGATAAGATCCTTGGGTCAGCGATAGGGCTTAGTCGACGGCGCGAGATGGGTCAACGGCAAAAATGAGGAGGGTGGTTGACGATGGAAAGGATGACGATGGTCGACGGCTTATGGTCGTCGGTTTGTGATGTTAATTCGAGATGGGTGGTGGACGGCTTGTGGTTGACGGTGCAGGGCGATCATCGGGGTTAGGAGATGGGTTGTCGAGGCTGGGAATGGGTGGTCGTGGATGGTGAGGAGGATGGACGGGTGGTTGGTGTTTGATTTTTTTTTTCTTTAATAAAATAAATAAAGGGTAATAATGGAATAATAAGGCAAAATGTGTAGGATATAGCAAGATTGTGTGCGGGATTTAACAACTACCACCGCTACTCAATACCCCATGACCTTTAGACAAACGACTAACGCTAGACCCACCACCCAACCCATGGACCACCACTAGTATTCTACAACGACCGCATCAACCCACCCCTACACCACCAAACCCATGTCATCATGCCCGCATAAACCACCATGATCCTCCATTCTTTCACCTCATAGACTTCCACCATCATGAGACAAACCGACCTCACAAGAACACTAATAACATCAACCAACCCCACAAAAGTTCACACGAGTACTATCTGTTTTTGAAATGGTTTGGATAATGAGTTTTAAATGGTGGTCGAATATAAGCGAACACTAATAATCGACCAGATCTGGATCGCAGGTGGTCAGAAGAGGTATGGGTGTGATGGCCATTTGGCGTGGCTTGTTAATTACGTGTCAGAGACATCATCTTTCATCTCCCTCGTTGAGGATCGACGGTGATGCGCCTGACGGAGGTCAAGCTGTTGTCTAAGTGGCATCGGTTGTAAGCGTGGTAGTGGTAAGACCCCGATAATGACTTGATTACGTAACAAGTCGACAATTATTAAACTTGATATTATCAAAATAAATGCGAGTCGGTGTTTAGTTTGATACATTTGATTTTCCCATGTTCCAAGCAATTGTGATCATTTGCCTTTTGTACGTTTGTCAATGCACATTTCATTTTATAAGTATCTTTAATTATATACGTGTAAAAATTATAATTTTTTTTATCCTTTATGTACTCTTTAAGACAAATCAAATAAGATCACTCATGTTATAAATTTAAAATTATTTTAAAAATTCTCTTACTTTATAAATAGTGTCAAAAAACAAATGATAATAATTAACCGAGACAAATGAAATAACTAAACCAAATAACGGCTGAAAACTAAATTAAATAGTCAAAAATTGAAATAATGCGATAAATAAGTCGGGGCCGATAACGTATACTTATATCATTAGATCCAAAATAACCCGTCCCGAACTTGACAAGATAGAATAACCCGATATAAACCGGGCCCGATTCAACCTACCCGATTGCCACTAACCGTCCTCACACCCTTATAGCTGCTATTTCGCGGGTAGTCGACTAGGTAGTTAATCTATCCTTGTTTGTCGGGATCCCCCCGCAACAAAAAAAAAAAAAAAAAAGAATAAAAAACATGTCGTCTCTGATGTAACTCCCACAAAAAACATAACCAAAAAGGAGTCCCTCATCCTGTTGTCCATCTTTCACAAAGTTTGAATCAAAAGTTTCAGGTATATTCTTTATATATATATATATATATGTTGATGATTTTTAAGCTATGATGATGATGATGGGTTTTATTTATATGGTTCATCATATGCTTTGATGATGATGGATTGAGCATGAATTCATGGTTTATTATAATAAATTTGTGGGAGTTTTTGGATTAAAGATGTGTTTTTTTCATTTTTATTCTTAAGATTGAATTGAATTTGGTGCCACTTTGTTGCAGATGAAAACAAATTGGGTGTTTTAAGATTAGTTTTCTACTGATATTATCATTTTCTAATGCTCAAATTCTTGTTTAAGACCGTCTTAATTTACGACAACACTCATCTAATGTATTGTGTTTCTTCCTCTTCTTCTTGTTGGAGAAAAGTTTATCCCTTTTTGTTAATTTGTAGCTTTTCTGTTTGTATACATGTTTTTTAGAATCTACAAGCACAGTAATCATTGAAAGAGAAAGGATTTGAATTTGTACTTCCCTGAATTATTATTATTACATCTTCTTAGATTGCTGGTTATTATGTCTGCTTTATCGAGTATATAGTCAGTTTTGACAATATTGGCATGCAGTTTTTTTGTTTTAATCTGGAAAATGCTTCTTTATTTGAATTTAAGAGCGTATAATTCATCTAAATTAATTTTAATGTGACCCTTTTATGGCATTAGGCTATTGTATCAAATCCGTTTGTTACTGGTCATATGTTTAACGCGGCGTTATCAATATTTAGAGATGTATATGTTGGTTTTTAATGTATATGGAATTATGGACTGGTTGGTACATGGGATAGCCATAGTTAAGATCCATCTATCATTATAACTGTTGGTAGAGGTTTGTTTGTTTTACTTTATTGCTGACTGCTGACTGAAAATTCGTCTCATTAATGTAGGAACTGCAGTAGGGAATTACAACTTTGGCAATGGCGAATGTTGCAAAATGCCCTAGGATGACACCGTGCCTTGTTGGACGTCTTCAGGAAAGTATAATGCGTAGGAATCATATTCACTGTTTATCAGATGAATTGTTGATGGAGATTCTACGACGACTTCCCAACAGCAAGTCTGTTATGCAATGCAAGTTTGTCTGCAAACGTTGGGCTGCTCTGACCTCCCATTTTTGGTTCATTTCCCAATTCATTGACCTTAAATTTGGTGATGGCGTCTCAGGAACTGGCAATAATGGTAACTATTTGAAAGACAGACATCAAACATATGCTATTATCATGTGGTACAAACCTGATAGATTAACTAAGCTCTGGCAAGGATCTGAGATTTTCTTTAGGCCTTCCATTTTCAATTCTCAGGATTCCTCATTCTCCCCATTCAGCCATTGTCTCACGGATGATAATCCTTCAGTGACGCTGGTTGCGACTTTCAGTGATTTGTTACTGTACTCTCGACATGAGAAAGACAAGAAGTATAATTACTACATCAGTAATGTACAAACCAAACCAGGCTGTGGGTTGAGCTTCCGCCACCTCCATACTACTATGGCAGGCTCGTTCACGTTGGCTTAATATGCGATCCATTCTACTCCAGTGATAGGAAAATCGCTGTAAATGCTGCATATCGTTATAGCATTGTTGTTATGAAGTGCATAGCAAGACCTTCATCAAAGTTCATCGCACATGTGTTATCATCTACAAACCATGGTGATAATCATTGGTGCGACCGTGTTTTGTCATTACCACAAACATGTACATTAACGCACACTTACTCTTCCTTTTGCTTTGATGGAAAGCTTTATTTTACATGTCGTGACGGCATATTTGGATTTAATCAAAATGGTATTGAATTTGATGACGAGATTCAATGTCATTTAGTCAAGTGGCCTGCTGGCATGTCACTCTTCCTACACCGTGTGGGTGTTTCCCAAGAGAATTTGAAGGTTTCTTGTCTTAAGCCTGGTACTGCACTGCATGTATGGGTCCTTGAGGACTACAAAACGAGTCATTGGATGTTGCAGCATAAAATTGAAACATGGGACTGCTTGTCACCAGGTTCTTGGATGAGTAAGAAACTCGAAAAGTGTTCATTGGCTCGATTATTAATTGATGTGCTGGGTTTCCATCCTACTAATTGTGATGTTATTTATTTGCTTACTCCTGGCTATATATTCTTATGCAACCTCTCAACAAGGACCTTAAGGCTAGCATGTCGTATTCCTGTTGCTGTTGCAGAGAAGTGTAAACGATATTTGAAGACACCCTATGATTACCATGTGATGCTCAGGTGCTGGCCAACACCACTAACACGCTTTTCTCGGCCTTGAAGGATCGTATTTCAAAGTAAAAAGGTCCACCGAACAACTTGTGAAAATGATAAAGCTCTATCTTATTATTTGTTTTTTTTGCTTGTTTTTGTCTTGTATTTGTGCTTTTTATGATACATTGTTTTTCAGCCGGTCTCTTGGCCTTCTTCTTTTATCTAAATAGACCTTTTTTTTTTTAATAATTATGTGTGTAAAAATGCTCACAAGCCATCGCTACTGTTATCTTTTGTAATTAGATTTTGGTGGATAATTGTGATGACAAAAACCGTATCGACCAAGATTTGCGAATCAAAGGAGGGGAGGGGTTGAGGTATTGTCACTTTGGCTCCTTTAACCTTGCTATGATATCTTAACAAATACTCTGGCGTATATATTAAAGCTCAGATGCTCTGTTGTGTGCGTTTTCTTTGCTTGGTATTTCACTCACGATGATGTTATTAAAGCTACTCTTGAGCATCACCCATATTTTGTTTGGAGGAGCATTATGGACGCTATGTGGGTGTTTCAAGAGAGGCTACAATGGCTGATTGGCGACCGGTTGGAAGGACCCGTGGACTCTCAAGGTTCCTTCTTTTTGTAATATTTCACCAGTAAGAGGTGATAGGGACAGCAAGCTGGCTGAGTGGATCCTCAGGAGGACCTGATGGGGTTTGAAGCAAATGAGGTGTATTCAAAATCCCTATCATAACCATTTTATTCAACAGAAGAGTTCTTGATTTCTGGTAGCTATTTGCAATCAATTCAATTTCTTATTTCTTATATATATATTTATAAAAGATATTGCAAAAGTAGAATCTGATTATTTGTTCAAGAGGTTTACACACTAAAGTAAAATATGATTTAATACTGAAATTGATTGGTTGAACAGATTTTGAGGGGATCGATATATGACAAAACGACAAAAGGTCTTTTTATCTATTCTCGACATTTTTTTTTAAATGGTGTGATTTCAGAGTTGGTTTTACTCATCATATTTTGATTGTATGTTATAACCTTCATGTTCTAACTGATCTTCTATAAAACTTTTACTGTGAAACATAGTTCTCACATATATTACTGAATCCGTCGAGTTTTTGTATGTTAAAAGCATGGAATTTACGGGAAAGACGGGCATTTTTTTTTTTAGCGTTGCGATTTACTCCGTATTATATTGTATCCGCTTATATATTGTCGTCAAATTAGAACAAGTAATTGCGAACGCTTCTACAAACCATCTAATGGCCGCGCTTGGTTTGCCAGAAAGTTTCTTAATTGCTTATAACTTATAAGCATTGTAATCCGTCACTGGTAAGCTTATTTTAATTTCCTGAAATTCTATTATCAATGACATTGAGAATTGTGAAACTACTCATTAGTAATTACCAACATGATTTAGACCTTGATTAGTATTTTTTTTGGAGAAGTCTTACATTGTACTCCAACTTTTAGTGCTTTGTTCATTTGTTTAATTTACATTGATTCTCCCCTCTAATTTATGCATTATCTTCTTTGATATTTTATTTTTCACCAAGTTACTCTTTCTATCAATTTTATACTATTCGACATCCATATATACCATACATCGTACACCCATGCTACTATATACTTGAGCCTAAATAAATGTAAGGAGTATTTGTTTAAGAGGTAATTTGAGGATTTGATAATTGTTCATGATCTTGAAAGACAATGGGTACTAAATTACTAATGGTAAAGAATGCAACATTCAGATAATTAACTGGATTCATTTCTTTACGAAACAAAAACTTTAAGAGACTGCTCTTATTTCTTTCATGACAGTTCTTTTGGGGATTTGATGCAAGAGGAATGAATTTAGTTTGGAACTAGCCATTTGGATTAGACCTGCCAAAACGCGACCCACCGACCCGTTTTTCTTAGGGTTACAAACCCGTTTTTTTTCGACCCGCGATCCATTTGACCTCAACCCGAAATGACCCGTTATTTTAGGGTCGAGACCCGACCCGAACGGGTCGACCCGTTGGGTCAAGGAAAATCATGAATTTTATTAAAAATATTAATATTTATATATTATATTTGAAAATATAGTTAAAAAGTTATTTTTTTTATTACTTAAATTGCAAATTCAACTAAAAAGTCAATTTTATACAACTTTTATAACATTTAATAATAAAATAATTATTAAAAAAACTTTATTTTAATAATTATGTCAATATAATTAATGTAAATGTTGAATATGATTAAAATAATAGTTTTAAATATGTTTTACTTTTTTAAATTAAAAAAATCGTTTAAAAAAGACGTTAAAAATTATTTCTTGACCCGTATTCTGACCCTAACCCGTCCCATGACCCGACCCATATTTGACCCGACCCGAAATTGACCCGTTTGACAGGTCTAATTTGGATATAGGGATAAACCTGAGCTTAATCAATCTTGACATTGCAACTTGTGACTCTGCTTGGATGCTGAATAGGCTGACTGCCTGACTGAGTATGGAACCAAGCATCACCTGAATGCTAGAAATATGATAAATGGAGATGACGATCGTATTATGGCATCTAAAATCAAAAACTTCTGCCCAATTTTTTTTATCAGGTAAGTCTGGATGCTGGATGCTCTAACTTATGCAGAAGCTAATGTGATGGAGTGGTGGAATACTAATCAATTTGCTGCTGGAGGATGGGCTGCCATAACTATGTTGCTAAAACTCTTGCACTTAGGGATGCTTCTAACTGGGCAAGAAGGAACGGAAAGTTGCATCTTCCCTTCAATTCTGATTTCTTAGATTTGATATTGCAGGCTTCTGGTTGTCAACGAGTTGCCTTCAACACAGAGCCAATCCTTCAGCAAATTATAGACGTGGCTTTTTCTGTGCATTTTTTTTTGCTCTTAGTTATTGCCCTAGGAGCTTTGACAAAGGAAAATAGCTCATATAATCTTGCTAAGTATGCTTTGTAAGCTATTCTGTTGTCGCCAAAAAAAAAAAATTTATTCAAGTTACGAGTCTACCATCCTCATTAATACTACTGCTAAAGTTACTAATCTGTGTCAAATTTCGTTTTTACATATATTGATGTTTTCGTAATGGTTATTAACTCTTTATGTTTTGTAAAACGTTGTACATGGGTCAGATGGTTCTTTTCATCTTCACATATTTATTTGGCTTCAAGTTTTGGTATGGCTTATATACAACACAAACATGACTAGGAGCAAAACAAAACAAATTTATGAACTAAGATTATTCTAAGAAGCAGTCAATCAATTGTCAGTGGTGACTGCAAGTTGTATTTTACCCGATTACTGCGTATACTTTTGTGATATGTGAATTTTCTTAATTAATGTTCCGCAGTATGTTTCACACATTATTTCATTATTAATGTCCCGATTATTAAGACCTTGTTCTTTATGATTTTTTTTTGAATCAATTGAAATTTGAATCGAATGAGCCAACTAAACTAAACGAATTGAATCGAATCGAATCGAATGGAGCTTATTGAATCGAACTTATTGATTGAAACTGAATTGAACTGAAATTATACTAATATTAATATTAATATTAGTATAAATATACATACTAAATATAAATATAAATATAAATATAAATATAATAATAATTATTAATATTAATATTAATATAAATATTAATAATAATAATAATAATAATAATAATAATAATAATAATATTAGAAGAAGAAGAAGAAGAAAACATTAATAATAATAATATTAATATCTAATTTGAGTGATTAACTAGGTAGCCACCATGAACCACGGTTCACCGTCAATCTAATTAGGTGAAATAATGGAGCACCGATTTGCTAGATTGATATTCAAAGTCTAACGGTTTATCATCCTAATTTGATTGATTAGGTAGCCACCACGAAGCACCAACAATCCTAATTTAATTATTTAGATAAATAAAATCGACAGACCCTCATTTCATCTTTAACAAATATATAAAATTTGGTTGATTAATTAAAACTCAACAAATAATATTAATAATTGATAACAAGTAAATTAATTTATTATTTGATAAATTAGAATCCATCTTGTAATTTTTAAGTCATTTGAGCAATTAAGTTAAGTTTTAGGGAAAAATATTGATTTAAGAGTTCCCTTGGTTCAGTTTTAGGTGAAAAGGGTACAAAATAGAACGTTATGAAAAAGTGTATGTGAAAGGGTAAAGTTCGTATATGAAAAAATAATTAGGTAGTAATAATAGTGTAATATTAAAATTAACAATGTTATTAATAATATTATTATTATTTAATATTCATATTCATATTAATAATAAAAATAGTAATAGTAATAGTATTAATTATATTAATATGAATATTATTGATTTTAATAACCATAATATTCATAATAATAACAATAATGAGGATGATTAATTAATAATAAGTTAATGAAGATGATGATGATGATGATAATAATAATAACAACAACAACAACAACAACAACAACAACAACAACAACAACAACAACAACAACAACAACAACAACAACAACAATAATAATAATAATAAATATATAATATTAATAAAAACTATTAAGTTTAAGAAACGCATAATAATAATAAATATATAATATTAATAAAAACTATTAAGTTTAAGATTCGCAAAATTGAAATTGGCTGAATTTAGTAGAGCTGAATTGAATTGAGCTAAGCTGAACTAAATGGAGCTGAGTTGAGCTGAACTAAACGGAATAGAGCTGAGCTGAACTAAACGGAATAGAGCTGAGCTGAACTGAATAGAGCTGAGCTGAACTGTATAGAATTTATGAAAAGGTTATTTTGTATTGAATTATGAATAGATACAACGACTATGCTATTTATACAAAGAGACGGAACCCTAAGATATCAAAACTTTACAACTTGAAAGACAAGAAAGAAATAACCTAAGATATCAAACTTGATACAAAAGATACTAATAAAGATACAAAAGATATTAACAAGAAATAACAGAAAAACTATTTCCTAATACGCTCCCGCAAGATGGACGAGGCAAAGGCAAGACCAAGCTTGGACACCAAAGAGAGGAAGTGAGGATGAGCTAGAGGCTTGGTCAAAATATCAGCAAGCTGATCAGAACCCGAAATGTGACGAACATGAAGCCGACCATTCTGAACTTGTTCGCGAACAAAATGAAAGGACAAAGTAAGATGCTTCATTCGAGAATGAAACACGGGGTTGGCAGCATAATGGGTTGCGCCAAGTTCGGTGAGCATGGTAGTTAACCAATTGAGCTCAGTAGTGGCTTCAGCAACAACCCGGAACTCTGCCTCAGTTGAAGAAAGAGCCAGAGCCCTTTGCTTTCGAGATGCCTTTGAGATAGGATTGCGACCAAGGTAGGTGATGAAGCCGGTTGTGGAAACATACACGTCTTTGTCACCACCCCAATCAGCGTCACAGTAGGCGTGGAGATGAAGAGGAGTGTGACGAAATAACCGGAGGCCAACATGAATGGTACCTCCAAGATAGCATAACAAACGTTTGACAGCCAACCAGTGACGATCAGTGGGTTGTTGCATGAACTGAGCAAGTTTGTTGACAGTGAATGTGATGTCAGGACAGGTGATGGATAAGTACTAAAGGCTGCCAATGACAGCCCGATACTCAGTGGATTTCGGATGGGGAGACCCATCCGTCGTGGTGAGAACAGGCGACACCTCCATAGGAGTAGGAGTCAGTTTAGCATCAAGCATGTGATGCTTGATTGGAAGGTCAGCAATATACTTAGATTGGGTGAGACGCAGGCCCTTGGAATCGGGAGTGACCTCGACACCAAGAAAGTACGACAATGGTCCCAAATATTTCAAAGAAAATATTTGTGAGAGGGTTTTGATAAATGAATCGGTAAAAGAGGGGTCAGGACCAGTGACGATTATATCATCTACATAAACTAGTAAATAAATCGGGGTGAGGGAGTTTTTGAATAAAAATAAAGAGGAATTAGATAATGAGTTTATAAAACCATGTGAAAGCAAAAAAATTTTCAAGGTGGTATACCAGGCTCGAGTAGTCTGCTTAAGTCCATAGATCGTTTTAGACAATTTTCAAATATAAGTTGGGTGAGAGGGATCAATAAACCCAGGGGGTTGCTGCATAAAGACAGATTCAGGTAAATTGCCTTGAAGAAAGGCGTTATTAATATTGAGTTGATGGAGTGACCAACCACGACTAAGAGCAAGTGATAAAATTAAACGCACCATAGTTGGTTGGACAACCAGACTGAAAGTTTCAGAATAATCTAGGTCGGGTCTTTGATGAAAGCCTTTGGCAACTAATCGAGCCTTATACTTGTCAATATTGTTGTCAGGATTGTACTTGACTCGATACACCCATTTGCAACCGACAATGTTTTGGGCAGAATTGGGAGGGATAAGTGTCTAGGTTTGGTTTTTGGTTAGTGCTTGGAATTCGTCAAGCATTGCAGCGCGCCAAAGAGGGTGAACTAAAGCTTGTTTAGTCGTTGTGGGAAGGTAAGGAGGAGCGGATATGGTGGCTGTTTTGGCATATTTCGAGTTAGATTTGTGGATATTGTTTTGCAACCTGGTGGTGACGTGGGGTTGGGAAGCAGCAGGAGGAGGGGAGGGTGCACAATGAGGGATGCGAAGAGTATAAACGATATGGACAGGATGGCGAGATTTGGTGGCAGGGGTTATAGGTTCAGGTGTAGTGGCAGAGGCAGTAGTGGGAGTGGATGGCGAGGGTGGGGTAGGATGTAATACCCGTCCTTTTAGGCATCCGTTGACTGACCTTAGACACCGATCTTGACCTTGAGAAACTTTACGAGTGATGTCTTGTGACGTAGTGAGCTTTAGTTTGTGTGTTACTCGATCTAGCTGAGGCTACTCGATCGAGTAACTTGGGAGCTCGATCGAGTAAGTTGGTTACTCGATCGAGTAACGGGTTTGCAGCAGGGAGTTATAAATCGTTTGTCGTGAAAACCCAAATCATTTCCGTACCTTTTTCCTAAACCTAGGTGTTGTCACCTTCTTCCTCCTCCACCAAAACCCTTTTACTAGAGGCCTTTGAGGATGCTTACACCGTGGGGATGGGATGCTTGAGTCGGGTAGCGGTCTTGACACCGGATTGCTTTGTATAGGTATGTCATCGTCATCATCATCGTCATTGTTGTTTTCAGTTAGGCTGGTAGTGGTAGTAATAGATGGTTGTATTGATTATATAAGTGGTTTGCTTGGTTGATTGGTATCTTGTGGTCGGACACGGAATCGCTGCAGTTGCTAAAGGCAGGTTCGCCTACTCAGTACTGTTGATTGTCTAGAGTTTCATTTGATGCTGTTTGGTTGGTTTACTGTCAGTATTGTTGATTGGCTATGGTAGTTGGTTAGTTTTGTGTTGGATTGATAATTGTTGTTTGGTTAACTGATTGTGATTGTTTGTCTGTGGTCCTCGAGGTGCGCCCTTGGCTGAGTGGAGTCACTTGCGGGAGTGGCTTCACGCCCTTACTTCGCCCTCTGTGGAACCCGTCACGGGAGAGGATGTGCACATTAAGGAACATAGGTTTATCGCTCGGATAGATGAGCGGGGCTTAGGTGGGAACGGCTGCGGCCCCCACTGGTAGGACTGGACCTTCGGGCAGTCAGAGGTGTGGTTGGTTGGAGGAGGTGTGGTGTGTGTGCGTTGTTGTACTTGTGTTGTGTCTGCTTTTGTATGTCTGTTATCTCAGTCATTGACTGATGGGTAAGTTTTCAACGGTGGGGTCAATACACTTACCACCAACAATAATAACCCAATTTAGTTGTAAATCGGGGTCGAACACGAAGACGGCGGGGGTTTTTACTTAGCCTAACTAAGGGTCAAGTCTAGTAAAAAATGAAGGAAAAGGGTTTTGATTTTAACTACTAGAGCAACTAAGTAAACGATTGAATGAAGGTGAATACGATTGATTAAGAGACTAGGGTCTTCGGGGTCACCTAAATGAACTAGGGGCGACAAGTTGATAAAATAGTCTAAGGTGAGGGTTCATCCTAGAGGCGGTTACCAACTTTCGTTGAGCAACAACTATTTCAAAACATGCAACAAGACCACCAACAAATTTTCATTCAAAGGAGGAATTAAGTTATTAAGACAAAAAGACACAAGCTTTCACTCACACAATTCGTCAAACACCTTGTATGCAATGCTAAGAAAGACAAATTCCTACACCAAAGACTCAAAACTTATCAACTAATCATGCCCACTAATCCTATTTAGGCTCCCCCTAAACCCTAGAAGGGTAACTACTCACTCATGTTGGAATTAATCATGCTAATAAGAGGAGAAGAACAAACAACACAAAGAGAAAACATGGAGATGATTATAGCAATTATAAGAGACAAAAAACAAATGTAAACAAATGATTAACAAGTAAATAAGAGAGGAGATATACCAACACAAGTAAAGGTGATTGCTTGATTGAATAATAAGAAGGAAAACCTTCAAAATCCCCCAATACAATCTTCAAAAACCAAGTGTAAACAATTGATTCTTACTAATACTAACTAATTTTACTAAGTAATTAATAATTATTAAAGAAAGATTAAAGCTTGATTAAGGAAAGATTACAAATAAATATGGAAAATTCTCAGATCTAAGGTTGTGTGTACAAAGGGTTTAAGGAGGGGGTATTTATAGGCTTGCCCAAGATTAAGAAGAAAAGAAGAGAAAAGCCCAATTCGCCTGCTGCTGCGTTCTGCCGGTGGACCGGCTGCCGTCGCTCCTATCGGCAGGGCGGCCAAAATAACTCCAACTTTGGAAATTTAGCTGGCAAGTGTGTTCTGCCGGTGGACCGGCTGCCGGCCTGCCGGCAGAACACTACCTTCAGAGTCTTCAAATTCCCTTGATGTTGCGTCTTGCCGGTGGACCGGCTACCGGTGCTCCAACCGGTAGCGAGGTCAAGCTTCTTTTCCTCTTCCAATTCAATTTAATTCAGGATGCTGTGTTCTACCGGTGGGCCGGCTACCGGCAGAACACTACCTTCAGATCATTTCTTCATTTTCCTTGACAAGGCTTGGGACGTGTTCTGCCGGTGGCTAGACCGGCTGCCGGCAGAACACAACATACAACATTTTTCACCTCTTCTTCATGTAAAGGCATTGGAATGCCCTTTCTTGCCCCGATTCCTCTATACTCGACTCGGTTCCTGCAAAAGGATACACAAAATAACAAGTACGGGGATTGGGCACAAAATGCAAGGAAAGGCACACGAAACCGACTCGATACGAGTCGGAATGCATAAAAGAAAGAGGGAAATAGGGTGTAAATAAATCATATATCAAACCTCCCCACACTTAAACCTTACTCGTCCTCGAGTAAGTCCAAAATCAATGTACAAGTCCCTACGATATATGGAGAGTGGGTGCACAATATAAGCATCACTCAACTAAGCTACTACCTAAGCCGATCGAGTATTAGCGCACTCAACGCCTCTTCAACTCGCAATTTGACACTTATGAGGGGAAAGTGCCCTATTGCAAGGCAAGTTGGGTCTTGATACAAATTTTTTGACACATCCAACAATTAAGCATGAATCAACATATAAGATGCATCACAAAAAGTCAAACCGCTTTCTTCAACTAAGCGGCCGTTTTACTTTAAACATTTAAAGGTTTTGGTCGGGAGATACCGTCTCAGAGTCGTGGCGGGTGTCGATGCCCTAGTGGTGGCTCAAGCAACCTCGATGTGACAACCAAATGCCTAAGAAACAAATTCAAAGGCGGGAAAGGGGGAAGCAAAGCCTAACCTTCGAGAATCACATGACACACTCAAGATTCGACCAAATTGACCCATGACTAAGGGGACCAAGACTACCGACTTCCTCACGGTTTTCACTAGTCTCTCATTTTCTATTTCGAACGGGTGATTTTTGTGCAAAAAGTAACCAAAATCACTCAACTACTCAAATCGTGAGACATGCCCGCAATCTAACATGGAATCCTCTCCTACAAGACCATTAATGAGATGCAAAAAAAAAAGGAAAATATGCATAAAAGAAACAAGGGTTGTAACGGGGCTAGGTGATGGGTCGAAACGGGATTGGTACAAGCACCGTTATGGATCATTTGGAGTTTAAGATCAAGTAGTTGTCAAAATTCCGCTTAACCCTTCCTTATTACAACAAATGAGTAAACAAAAATTCTTGAAATTAGTTGCCCAAAATCAAACCAACTTTCAAAATCCGACTCACTTGGAAAAACATCATATGCCCTTTATTTTGCAACGCCTTTTTCTACTCCATTGATGAAGGAGTGTTGCTTGGCTTTTTCTCAACAAACAAAGTATAAGTGCAACATTTTTTTTCTCTTTTTCATTACATTTTTTTCTTTTCTATTTCTATTTCTTTTCCTTTTCAAAACCTCTTTATTCAAAGCAAACCAAACTAAACCTTCATTCCGACTCAAGTGGATTGTGCACATCCACTAAACCAAGATTCAAATCCCCTTGCTTCATACTACCAAAACTCATAGACAACTTTCTTGATCAGGGTCGGTTGTTTTTGGGTTGTAGTTAGTATCGTAGGTATCAAGTGAAAGGTCAAGGCTCAAAAGGGGTGAACAAAATCGGTCCTAGTCTAAAGGGTCGAAAAATTAGGCTTATTTGGCAATGTGAGGCTCAAAAATTGAAATGCAACTTGTTGTTTCAAAATATGCATATAAATGAACATCTCATGGTCTAAAAGGAAAGGACGCCATGCTTGTGCGTCGTGATGTAACATGCCACGCAAGGAGCCTACTCACACCTAAGGGGGACCGGGTATGGATGTACCGATCCCAAGGAGGCTCTATCCTCACATTTGAGTAGCTATGTCGAAATCTAGGCCTAGTCTACGGTCTTGGTCTCACATGGTGGTCAAGACTTTCGGGTCTAGCCTCATTTCCCGGGTATTTACAAGCAAACACCCTAACAAGGAGGTCACAAGGTGCTAGCCACTAAGAGGGGAAATACACGACCTAGACAATATCATCATAGAGGGTATCATACTCCCTTCCTAGACCATATTTTGTTCAAAACTTTATATACAAACTCAATGCAACAAGAAGGGAACACAACATATATATATATACATGTGAAATAAATGCATGCGAGAAATGGAAATGAACATAAGGTAAACATGCAACAATTTTGACTAATCCTAGCAACACATCAACACCAACAATCCACAAGTTCCCCGAGGGAACATCCGAGGCACAAAATCCCATTATCCTTCATATACTCAAGAGATAAAAAGAAAGAACAGTAAAGGAGTAAGAGATTAGAACGAGTTTACCAAGCGTCTTCTAGCTCCTTTTTGCCTCGAATGGTCGATGTCTATGCCAAAGGTTAGCCAACAAACAACATATATATACAATGCAATGTTTTTGTAATTTTGAAAATTTTCAATTTTTAGGCATTTTTTGAATTTTTATCAAATTTAAAGATATATACAAATATAAACAAATGTTCTCAAAGAGGATATTTCCCTCCCCACACTTAAACATTACTCGTCCCCGAGTAAGTCTCCAAGGGAACAAGTATAGGGAGAGAATAGGTAAAAGAAAGGAACATATTTCTGTATTTTTGAAATTTAAGAAAATAAAAATAACATATTTTTGGTATTTTTTTGTTTTTTGGAAATTAAAATGCATGTTTTTTTTTTAGGCCCTCCCCACACTTATTCATTTACATGGGAGGGCAAGTTGGAGAAATAAAAGAACTTATTTTTGTATTTTTTTTTTTGAATATTTGAAAAGAAATAACATGTTTTTGGTGATTTTAGATTTTTTCAAATTTTTAGTTGTGTTTTTTTTTCTTTTCTTTTTTTTTTTTCAAATAAGCATGCAATGCATGATCTAACCTATATGCATTATTGAAATACAATGCAAGCTATACTATATGAATGCAATAACTAAATGTGACAATATATTACAAATTTGAAATCTAATGCAATCCTATATGAATGCAACTAAGTGAATTTCTAACTAAATGCATGCGAAAAATTAAACATGAATGAGAGAATTTGGATTAAGGGAGAGGTCATACTTGTCATTTTGGATTGAAAAGGGAGGAAATTGGGCCACCGACTCGGCCCTCGGGACTTAGGAGTCCATCTCATCATCATCATCATCATTTTCTCCGGTAGTAAACTCGGAGCCTTGAATCAAGTCCTCGGGGTTGAAGGTGAAATCACCTCCACTACCGCCGCTCATGAGACCTCCCGTGAAGTCTCCACTCATGTTTATCACACCGCCATCACCTCCCGTAGAAGCATCTCCCATAAATGCCTCACCGGACCCCGAAGCACCCGCATCACTAGCAAAGTAGGGCCGAATGCCCCCTACCCAATGGGCGTTATGCCCCTCCGGTGGAAAGATAGGGGCGGAAAAGTAGTCCGGTTGGAGGTTAAGACCTCCGTGGACCATTGACCCATCCGATCTCGGGTAGTTCCCATCGGGCCAAGCAAAGTAGGATGCGTGAGGGGCATCAAAGGGCACGCAATCCCGTCTACAAAAGTCGTCGTAGATCGGGTACGTACCGGTGGCTTGATCATAGTAAATACGGTCCAATTTCCGCCCCAAAATATCCCTCTCGCTAGCGGCCTTGGCCGTGGCAATATCCATCCTCTCCATCCACTCGGTGAGAGAAGGTGGTAAGGGAGGATAGGAAGGTTGGCTCGAGGAGGACGCCTCACCTTGTTGGAATTGCCAAGGTGGGGGTTGGTGGGTTTGAGGCGCGGTGTATTGTAGGGAGGAAGGAGTGTCCATTCTACGGTCTCTTGTATATACACGTGGAATATTAGGAGGAGGTTGGTCGGTGGGCGAATCTTCTTCAATGTCAAGGAGGTAGTAATCCTTATCCTTTTCAATTTTGACGGCGGTGACATTGGGAAGTCGGATTGAGTTCTTGTAATTTATTTGCCAATATTCCTTGTCGTCAATGGGGTTGACCTTAAGCCAACCAAGCTTGGTCCCCAAGTAATGCTTAGTCAAATAAGTGTCCCCGGGTATCCAATTCATGGTAGAAAGGTCTACCGGACGGTCCAAATTACGGGCAATACGGGTGATGATGCCACCCACATGTACCGGGACTTTTTGCCCCGGGGAACTAGCAATTTTAAACAAATGAATGGCAAGGTGGTGAGCCACATTAATTCTGAAGGGGGTGGGTTTTGTAAACAAGTAGGACCCCAAGATTTCAAGTTCATTGGTCCGAAAAACCCACGGCTCATCCACCGCTAGGACAGTGCATCCCATGTAACGATGCCACACCCGAATGACGGGGTTGTGGCAACTCATTGCGGGCCTTTTCACGCCAACTTTATCTTCTAGGCCAGAAATCGCTTTCCACACTCGGGAATAATGAAAATCAGCGGGTGGGTTATGTGAAGGGGCATTTTCCAACCCAAACATGTTAGCCAACCAACCCAAAGTAATATTGTGCTCCCGGTTCATAAGTCGGAAACTAAGGGTGGCCACTAAATTCGTTTGTCGGTGTTTTGTAATCCGCAAACTACTCAAAAATTCCCAAGTGATACGGGGGTAAGTATATTCATGCATTGAGTACATCCCTCGCATTCCAACCCCGGCAAAAAGAGCCTCCGTTTCCCTAGCTATCCCAAGGGCCGACAAGGACGGATGATGCAAAAACTTAGTGGGGGGTGAGGGGACGATTTTTGAATAGAATAAACTTACCCTTTTGAGTTTGGGTGGTAAACTCAACCGTAGGAAAGTCCGGATCGGGATTTGTATCACTTGCGGCTCGAGCAATCAACTCCGCTTGATCCCTTGCTACATCCGCTCTTGTCCTTCTTCCCGACATCTTGATGATTAGAGGAGATTGGTGAAGGTAGGGGGAAGTTTGATTGAGATTTGAGGGAGTTAGGGTTAGAAAGGGGGAAAAATAATGGAGGAATGAAGGAGGAAGAAATAAGAAAGAATGAAGAAATAAGGGTGATGCGGGTTTTTAATTTAGGCTGATTGATGCGTTTTGCCGGTGTGCGAACCGGCAGCCAGTCTGCCGGCTGAGCACACCCCCCCTTTTTCTATTTTTTCGAATTTTCTTCAAACAAACTTGACCTCGCTACCGGTGGACCAACCGGCTGCCGGTCCACCGGTAGAACACTCCCCTCACTTGAAATTCCCATATACCAGGTGTGTCCTGCCGGTGAGCCGGCTGCCGGCCTACCGGCAGAACACTACTCCACTTATAAAATCAACTTCTCAGCAACTTTGCATGAGTGCTCTGCCGGTGAGCCGGCTGCCGGCCTACCGGCAGAGTACTCCTCTTCACCAGTTTTCACAATTTTTTCCAAGTCTTCACGTGTGTCCAGCCGGTGGGCCGGCTGCCGGCCTACCGGCAGAACACAACACTCCTTCAATTTCCAACAAAATAATTTGGCCTCGCTGCCGGTAAGGGCACCGGCTGCCGGCCTACCGGCAGGGCACTACACTCAGCTCTTTTTCACTTGTTTTCCTTCAACTTGCTCAGTTTTCTTTAACTCGAAATTCGAGCTATTTTGTTGACCTCGGGATTCGTGTTTTCCACATCAACTCCGACGCATCATGTCGGGATTTCGGGTCAACGAAAATAATTCTTGCTTTCTTCAAATGTGACCTCCGTCACCAATCCAAAGTTTGACAAAGTATGGTTCCAAATCTCTCATTATCTACCTAATATGCATGCTATATACAAATGGTGGTTCTTGAGGAACTCCACCAAACCAAATGACTTCCAAGAGTTTCAATTTGCCCTCTCCTCGGGGAGGGGTTCCCCGAGATAGAGCACTTCAATCAGACCTTTGTTATCACCGTCATAGTAGCGCTTGATTCTTTGACCATTGACCCTAAAAGTTCCTCCTTCTTCACTCCAAAGCTCGAAAGCACCATAAGGAAATATTTTCATCACTTTAAAGGGTCCCGACCATCTTGATTTGAGCTTGCCCGGAAACACCTTGATCTTGGAGTTAAAAAGGAGAACAAGGTCTCCAACACTTATCTCTTTCTTCATAATTTTCCCATCATGCCATTTCTTCGTTTGGTCCTTATAGATTTTGGAGCTCTCATAAGCCTCCAATCTCAATTCCTCAAGCTCATTCATTTGGAGAAAGCGCACTTCTCCGGCGGCATCAAAGTCAAAATTCATCTCTTTAAGAGCCCACCAAGCTTTGTGTTCAAGCTCAACCGGCAAATGACAAGCTTTCCCGTACACAAGCTTATAGGGGGTGGTGCCAAGGGGTGTCTTGTAGGCGGTTCCCAATGCCCATAAGACATCCGGGAGCTTTTGTGACCAATCCTTCCGGCTCTTGTTTGTGACTTTCTCCAAAATGGCTTTAATTTGGCGGCTAGAAACCTCCATTTGCCCACTAGTTTGAGGGTGGTAGGCAAGGGCGGTTTTATGCCGCACTCCATGTGACTCAAGTAGAGCTTTCAAAGTACTTTTGCGAAAATGAGATCCGCCATCACTTATGACTACTCTTGGTGTTCCGAACCTTGGGAAAATCGTGCCTTTGAAAAGCTTCATCACTACCTTGCTATCATTGGTGGGGGCGGCTACCGCTTCAATCCATTTGGACACGTAGTCCACCGCGACCAAGATGTATTCGTTTCCACAAGAGTTGGGAAAGGGTCCCATGAAGTCTATGCCCCAACAATCAAAAAGCTCAATTTCCAATATATTAGTCAAGGGCATTTCACTCCTCTTTCCAATGTTCCCAACCCTTTGGCAAGCATCACAAGATTTAACAAAGTAGTGGATGTCCTTAAACATGGAGGGCCAATAGAATCCACCTTGGAGGATCTTGCCAATTGTTCTAGAGGTGGCCAAGTGTCCCCCATAGGCGGAATTGTGAACCCGGTCGACAATCTCCAAGCCCTCCTCTCTTGAAACACATCTCCGGAACATTCCATCCCCACACTTGCGGAACAAATGTGGGTCATTCCAAAAGTATCTCCTAGCATCATTTCTCAACTTCCGCCTTTCTCTTTGTTCCATTTCATCCGGCAAGAAACCACTTACAATGTAGTTTGCAAGATCCGCAAACCAAGGGGTTTTGACGGTAACTTCCATGAGTCCATCATCCCGTAACCACTCATTGATGGGTCCACTCTTGTCTTGTATCCCATGATCTTCAACGGTCAATCTTGATAGGTGGTCGGCTACAACATTTTCCGACCCGGCCTTATCCTTAATCTCTAAATCAAACTCTTGGAGAAGTAGGACCCATCTCAAGAGTTGGGGCTTTGCATCTTTCTTCACCATTAATTGTCTCAAGGCGGTGTGATCGGAGTAAACCACCACCTTAGACCCAACAAGGTATTGTCGGAATTTCTCCACGGCATGAACAATTGCCAACATTTCCTTTTCGGTTGTAGCATATCCACATTTTGTTTGGTCAAGAGTCTTGCTTTTGTAATATATCACATGATGCTTCTTATCCACAACTTGCCCAAGTACCGCACCAACCGCGAAGTCCGAAGCATCACACATTATCTCAAAAGGAAGGTTCCAATCCAGAGACCGGATTATCGGTGCCGTGACCAATGCTCTCTTCAACCTATTAAAAGCTTCAAGACAAGAATCATCAAACACAAAGGGGGAATCCTTAAGGAGTAATGAGGTTAAGGGCTTTGCTATTTTTGAAAAATCCTTGATAAAACGCCGATAAAACCCGGCATGGCCTAGAAAACTTCTCACTCCCTTAACATTGGAAGGGGGTGACAAGTTCTCTATGACCGCAACTTTGGCCCCATCGACCTCAATACCCCTACTTGAAACGATGTGACTGAGGACAACCCCTTCCTCCACCATGAAATGGAATTTTTCCCAATTAAGGACGAGGTTATGCTCCTCACACTGTTTCAACACACTAGCCAAGTTCTCAAGACCAAGTTCAAACGAGTCTCCATGGACACTAATGTCGTCCATGAAGACTTCCATGCTTTTTTCAAGGAAATCAGAAAATATTGCCATCATGCACCTTTGAAAGGTGCCGGGCGCATTACAAAGCCCGAATGGCATCCTACGGTAGGCATAGACCCCTATTGGACAAGTGAAGGTCGTCTTCTCTTGGTCATCCGGGTGGATGGGAATTTGGAAAAACCTGGAATAACCGTCTAAGAAGCAATAGTATGCATGGCCCGCGAGCCTTTCTAGCATTTGGTAAATGAAGGGAATCGGGAAGTGGTCTTTTAGGGTGGCGGCATTGAGCTTGCGGTAGTCAATACACATGCGCCACCCGGTCACGGGTCTAGTAGGTAGGGTGGTGCCATCCTCTTGTTGAACCATTTGTACCCCCTCTTTCTTTGGTACCACGTGGACCAGACTAACCCATTTGCTATCGGTAATTCGGTATATAATACCGGCCTCTAGAAGTTTCAACACTTCATTTTTCACCACCTCGGCCATCTTTGGGTTAATTCGCCTAAGACCGTCAACCTTGGGTTGACTCCCCTCTTCCAAAACTATTCTATACATGCACAAACTCGGACTTAGGCCCTTGATGTCGTCAATGTTATACCCAAGTGCCCCTCTATGAGTTTTCAAGATTTCCAAAAGCTTATTTTCTTGGGACTCACTTAGGTTAGCATTAACGATCACCGGGTAGGCCTCTCCCTCATCAAGGAAAGCATACTTGAGTGAGGGAGGCAAGGGTTTGCGTTGTACCTTTGGAGGGAGAAAGCCCTCCACTTTCTTCAATAGTTCCTCATCAACTTCATGGTCCTCCTTCATTGCCTCATCATGCAAAGAGATTTGAAAAACCTCTTCCATCTCCGCTTCTTCACGGGCTACTTCATGTACCACCTCATCTACCAACTCAATAGTGCTCAACCTTTCCATCTTTGGTCCTTTCATCAAGTTCGGTAGGTTAAATTCGACGTTGTTGCCCTCGATTTGGAAGGTTAGCCGCCCATTCTTCACATCAATGAGAACTCATCCGGTAGCCAAGAATGGCCTACCAAGGATGATGGGAGTGTGGCTATCCTCCGGAATATCGAGGACAACAAAGTCGGCGGGAATTAAAAGCTTTCCAACTTTGACGGGTACGTCCTCAAGCACCCCCATAGGGTGCTTGACGGACCTATCCGCCAATTGGAGAGTCATTGAAGTGGGAGCAAGGTTTTGAATTCCAATTTTCTTGGCAACCTTCAAAGGAATAACACTTACACTTGCTCCCAAATCACAAAGAGCTCTAGATATGGGCACACCACCTACTACACATGGGATTGAAAAGCTCCCCGGGTCACCAAGCTTAGTGGGCATTTTATTAAGGATATGAGCACTACATGCCTCTTCCATAGCCACTATTTCTTGGCCACCCAAGACTCTTTTCTTTGTCAAAATATGTTGACATGTTCATTATCACCTCCGTAAAGGGTAGGGTAACCTCAAGATTCTCAAGCATGTCACAAAACTTGGCATACTTAAGGTTTTCCCTACTCTTTATGGCTCTTGAAGGGTAAGGAATTTTAGGAACAAGTTGGGAATTTGAAGATACCTTTGGAGGAGTCGAATTCCTTGTTACCTTTTTAAGTTGTTGCAAAGGTACTTCTTCAATAACTTTCTCCTCATAAGGGAGGTCTTCAACATACCCATCAACATCCTTGCCCTCTTGAATTACCCTTCTAGACAAATCTTCACAAGCCTTCTTTCCTTTCTTGACTTCACTAGCTTTTGCCAATGGTTCAATGGGTGAGCTTTCCTCTTCACCATTCACTTCCAATTCATTCTCCTCGGGATCTTCATCAATTTCTACCACAAGGTCCTTGTAGGGGTCCTCAAGCTCTACACCACTCCTTAGCACTACCGCATGAGCATGGTGGCTATTTGAGGCATCCTTGGAGCTTTGTCCTTGGGCCAACAAACCACCGGGCGGCCGTTGAGGGTTAGCCATAGCATGAGAAGCCATCCTAGATTCCATTTCCCTCATGTCCTTAAGGAAGATAGCCCTCAAGTTTGCTTGTTCTTGTTGAGTAGCTTTAGCAAAATTAGCTATCTCTTGGCTATGTTGAAGTTGCATGTTCTTTATCATCTTCAAAAGCTCAACTTGAGAGAGCTTACCTTGGGGTTCTTGATAAGGTTGGTTGGCTATGGGTAAAGGGAACCCATAGTCATACCGAGCATTGGGACCTTGGTTGTTGTTTTGCCCCCCTTGGAAGTTAGCTCTAGGACCATTATTGTTGAAGTTTGATCCTTGACCTTGTTCTTGAAACCCTTGAACATACCCTTGCCCAAATCCTTGGTTTGCTTGATTCACTTGATTCCCTTGGTAAAACCCTTGGTTGCCTTGATTTCCACCAAAATCTTGGTATCCTTGTGCTTGGTTCCCATAATTTTGGTTTTGATTATTGTTTGGCCATTGGTTTTGATTCCCGGGATTAGGTCTTGGGTTGGGGAATATTCCCCTTTGTTGAGCAAAACCGGGTGGGTTGGTTGGGGCTTGTGGTTGAAGGTGTTGCGGGTTTTGAACATTGGTGCTTTTGTAACTAAAGTTGGGGTGGTTCCTCAAACCGGGGTGGTAGAAATTGGTATTTGGATTGTAGACGTTTGGGTTGTTGTAAGGTGGTCTTGTGGGTCTTGAATTGTTGCTAAAGCCTTGAAAAGCGTTAACCTCTTGAACATTCTCTTCATAGAACCCATTGTAATTGTTGCCACACAAGTCATAAGTATGACCACTTCCTCCACAAAGTTCACAACTTGCGACTTGAGCCACTTCTTCCATGGGTGCCCCATATGAGGTTGCGGCTTGGTTCACTTGATTTCTCGAAAACTTCTCAAATTATTTTGTGAGTAAGTCGAGATTGGCATTTGTCTCGGAGTTGGAGGCGTTTTCCTTAGGAAAATTCCCATTCCTTCTTAGCATGTTTCCTCTAGAACCATAGTTTGCCTCCGAATTTACCATTTTCTTGATCAATGCGGCGCCCTCTTCATCACTCAAGTGATAAAATCCTCCCCCTGCGGAGGCATTTACCATCTCCTTAGTCCTTGGTAGCAAAGTTTGGAAGAATGTTTGAGTGATGTACCGTTCCGGTATTCCATGGTGGGGGCAACTTGCTATCAAGTCTTGATAACGGTCCCAAGCTTCACCCAAAGACTCTCCATCCTCTTGTTGAAACGTATGAATCTCATTACGGAGCATCGCGGTCTTTGAGGAGGGGTAGTATTTGGCCATGAATGCTTTAGCCAAGGCATCCCAAGTAGTGAAGGTATCCGGTGGGTGAATGTTCAACCATCGGTCCGCTTTGCCCGTCAATTAAAACGGAAACAACATCATTCTCAAGGTGTCTTCGGACACCCCATTATTCTTCATCATTGAAACTTTCCTCTTAAACTTCCGGAGATGAGCATGGGCATCCTCTTCAATATGCCCCCCGAACAAGTCCTTCTCAATTAACCCAACTTGGGCGGGATGCATTTCAAAGTTGTTTGGGGCCAAGGTGCCAAAATTGATAGGGTTACATGAATCATTATGGTTAGGCCGGTTATGATCTCTAAAAGCCATTTATGGTGGTGGATTTGGTATTTGATGTGGTGGTGTTTGAGGTGGGCTATTATAATTAGGGAAGTTATGAAAAGGGTTTTCTAGTAGAGTCTCAATTGTGAGGTTTGGTTGAAGTGTGGTTGTGGTATCAATATTTTGTGGGATGTGTGAATTTGGTTGGTCCAAGTTTGCTTGAGGGGAACTATTCCTAACTCTCTCAAGGGTCCTTGTCCTCAAGGTTCTAAAAAGCCTTTCGGGGTCGGAGTTGAAGAGAAGAGCTTGGTGGTTCCTTCTAGGCATGCACTTGACATATCGTTAGTATCCTAGTGTTTTTACACACTAGGGGAAGGCAAGAAATCACACACTATACAAAGAACACACAACTACTAAAACAAACTAACAATTGAGATAAGACTAAAGCAAAGACTCTAAGCAAAAACTAAGCATAACCTAACGCCATCCCCGGCAACGGCGCCATTTGATGGGTAAGTTTTCAACGGTGGGGTCAACACACTTACCACCAACAATAATAACCCAATTTAGTTGTAAATCGAGGTCGAACACGAAGACAGCGGGGGTTTCTACTTAGCCTAACTAAGGGTCAAGTCTAGTCAAAAATGAAGGAAAAGGTTTTTGATTTTAACTACTAGAGCAACTAAGTAAACGATTGAATGAAGGTGAATACGATTGATTAAGAGACTAGGGTCTTCGGGGTCACCTAAATGAACTAGGGGCGACAAGTCGATAAAATAGTCTAAGGTGAGGGTTCATCCTAGAGGAGGTTACCAACTTTCGTTGAGCAACAACTATTTCAAAATATGCAACAAGACCACCAACAAATTTTCATTCAAAGGAGGAATTAAGTTATTAAGACAAAAAGACACAAGCTTTCACTCACACAATTCGTCAAACACCTTGTATGCAATGCTAAGAAAGACAAATTCCTACACCAAAGACTCAAAACTTATCAACTAATCATGCCCACTAATCCTATTTAGGCTCCCCCTAAACCCTAGAAGGGTAACTACTCACTCATGTTGGAATTAATCATGCTAATAAGAGGAGAAGAACAAACAACACAAAGAGAAAACATGGAGATGATTACAGCAATTATAAGAGACAAAAAACAAATGTAAACAAATGATTAACAAGTAAATAAGAGAGGAGATATACCAACACAAGTAAAGGTGATTGCTTGATTGAATAATAATAAGGAAAACCTTCAAAATCCCCCAATACAATCTTCAAAAACCAAGTGTAAACAATTGATTCTTACTAATACTAACTAATTTTACTAAGTAATTAATAATTATTAAGGAAAGATTAAAGCTTGATTAAGGAAAGATTACAAATAAATATGGAAAATTCTCAGATCTAGGGTTGTGTGTACAAAGGGTTTAAGGAGGGGGTATTTATAGGCTTGCCCAAGATTAAGAAGAAAAGAAGAGAAAAGCCCAATTCGCCTGCTGCTGCGTTCTGCCGGTGGACCGGCTGCCGGCGCTCCTACCGGCAGGGCGGCCAAAATAACTCCAACTTTGGAAATTTAGCTGGCAAGTGTGTTCTGCCGGTGGATCGGCTGCCGGCCTGCCGGCAGAACACTACCTTCAGAGTCTTCAAATTCCCTTGATGTTGCGTCTTGCCGGTGGACCGGCTACCGATGCTCCAACCGGTAGCGAGGTCAAGCTTCTTTTCCTCTTCCAATTCAATTTAATTCAGGATGCTATGTTCTACCGGTAGGCCGGCTGCCGGCCTGCCGGCAGAACACTACCTTCAGATCATTTCTTTATTTTCCTTGGCAAGGCTTGGGACGTGTTCTGCCGGTGGCTAGACCGGCTGCCGGCAGAACACAACATACAACATTTTTCACCTCTTCTTCATGTAAAGGCATTGGAATGCCCTTTCTTGCCCCGATTCCTCTATACTCGACTCGGTTCCTGCAAAAGGATACACAAAATAACAAGTACGGGGATTGGGCACAAAATGCAAGGAAAGACACACGAAACCGACTCGATATGAGTCGGAATGCATAAAAGAAAGAGGGAAATAGGGTGTAAATAAATCATATATCACTGAACTTGTGTGGTTTTGTTGTGTTGTTTGTTTCTGTTGGGTCTGCCGTGATCCATTATGGTGAGCAGTCAGTCTTAGCAGGTTGTGGTTTGGATCATAGTTGGTCGCTTGGATGGATGAGTCTATCACGAGTCACGACAGAAGTAGTCTCACATAGCTTATAATGGTTTTGAGTTGTATCTTTTATAACGTCAGTTGTTTGTAAATCACTTGTAATATAATATAAACATTCTTTTATCGACATTTGATTATTACTGTCCTCGAGCAACCGAGATGGTAACGCCCTTATATGCTAGGGAAGGCCTTGTTAAGGCTCCTTGGTATATAGGGGTGTTACATAGGAGGCCGATGAGGGGGCTGGTCAGGGGTGGAGGAAGCAGGTGGAAAAGGGGTAATGGAAGGGGGAGGGATAACATCATGGAACCAGTCAGCCGTGGTAAGGGGAGGTGTGACAGAGGGCTCGATGAGGACAAGAGATGGGTATGGAAAATCATCTTCCACGAATTTGACATGGCGTGAGGCATAAAGACGATTAGTACTCGGGCCGAGACAAAGATAGGCACTCCGAGTTAGAGAATACCCAACAAAAACGCAAGGCATGGAACGAGGCTCAAGCTTGTGTTTAGTATAGGGTCGGAGCCAAGAATAACACTTACATCCGAAACTTCGTAGCTTGGAATAGTTGGGAGGCGTCTGTAATTTAAGGTAGGGTGATTGACTGTGTATGGTAGGGGTGGGCATACGGTTAATCAAGTAAGTAGCAGTAGCAAAGGCATACGACCAAAAAGTGTCAGGGAGCCGTGCTTGAGATAAAAGAGCCAAGCCGATTTCAACGATATGACGATGGCGGCGTTCCGAGTAACCATTATGCTCTGGTGTATGTGGAGGTGTCGTGATATGTATTATTCCATTGTTGGCAAGGGAAAGCGAAAGTTTTATGTACTCACCTCCATTGTCGAAAAAAACTTGGATAATTGGTAAATGAAAAAATTTCTCAACAAGTTTTTGAAAACGGTTGAAAACTTGAGTCGTGTCGGACTTATTTTTAATAGGAAAAACCAAATGTATTTGGTGAAATAATCAACGAAAATAAGGTAATATTTAAAACGATCATAAGAAAACACGGGAGAAGTCCAGACATCGGTAAATAGCAATTGTAAAGGTGCACTACTCTTTATTGATGTTTGCGAAAAGGAAAGCTTATGACTCTTGCTTATATCGCAAGAATTACAATTGGGCGGAAAAGTATAAGGAATAGCTAAATTATAAGTAGTGCGTAAATAATCAATAATAGGTTTGGACGAATGTCCTAATAGGTGGTGCCAAAGATGACCGTTGGAGAGGTGAGTGGTGTGTTCTTGTGCGGTGGGAGGAAGCCATTCATACGTGCCACTAGTGTTGATGGTTCCCTGAAGAAGAACAAGATCCGTCTTCATAGCCTTGACAAAAAAAACGAGGTGGATGAGAAAACAAAATAATCATCGTTGTCTTTGCAAAATTGAGCGACGGAAATGATATTACGAGAAATGTTAGGGGCACATAAAACATTGTTAAAAAATAAAGAAGAAGAATTGTGAGAAATAGAAAAAGAGTCAGTATGAGTAATTGGAATACCGGAGCCATCGCCAATAATTATATCATCATGACTGTCATAAGGAGTATGGAGAGCCAGAGTGTCGAGGTCATTGGTGAGATGGTGAGTGGCCCCTATATCAAGAAGCCACGATTTTGGAGAAGGAGGGGTCTGTTGGTGAGCAGAGTGGACCTGTGGAGGAGCTGGTGGTGACGAGTTGATGGTGGAAAGATGATACTAGGATAGGCTTTCTTGAACTTGTAACATTGGGATATTACATGTCCAACAATGCGGCAATACTGACATTTGCCCTTAAAGGGATTGGGAGAGGCGGAAGCAGGGATGGTTGGGGTGTGGGTGTTGGTGACAAGAGTGAGGTTGGGTGGTGGCTAACGAGGGGCATCACGATTGTTATGGGAGCGATAGGCAGCAAGGTTTGCAGAGGCGGAAAAGGGGGCATGGTGGGTGGTCTGATTGTTGGTAATTTCGAAGTTGATGAGTTTTGCTTCAAAAGTAATTGGTTCATCACGAGCCATAATTGCATCGATGATGGGTTTAAAGGTATCACAATCAAGACCTTTTAAAGTCTTGGAAATAACATCCTCATGGTCCATGAGTTTGCCCATTATAACGAGTTGATCGGTGCAAGCTTTGATGGCTTGCATATACTCCGAGATGAATTGGGTGTTTTTGGTGAGAGAGTTCAGGCGTTCTTTGATTTGGAGGATATGGCCTCGAGATGGGTTTGCGTAAGTGGTAAAGAGAATTTCCGGTGCTTCTTGGGAGGACTTGGCACGGATGATGAGTAGGGATACAGTGGGAGGAATGGTACCAGGAAGAGCACCATAGAGAAGCCCGTCTTGGCGTAACTAGGTGTGATGGGCAGGGTTGGCGACGGTGGTGGGTTCAGGCTTGGGTTCAATGGCAGTGGCAACGGGTATGATGGTGATGCTGGGTGGTGGCAGGGAATGACTGCCATCAAGAAACTTGACAAGGTCATACCCAAAAAGGATGGATTCAATTTGGGTTTTCCATGGGAGGAAGGTGAGTGGGGTTGTAACACCCCCTCATACCAAGGTACCTTAACAAGGACTACCCTAGCATGAAAGGTTGTTACCATCTCGGTTTCCCGAGGTTAGTATATCAAAGTTACCAATTCCAAATAATCTTTATTAAAGTATAAAGAGTTAGTGATTACATGTTTCCAACACTAAACCAAAGTATAACTCTGAAAGGTCAAACAACTACAAAGAATGCAAGCTAAGTCTCTTGACGGCGGAAGCTAGACTCGAGTGATGACTCCCCATGACTGTCCCATAGCTAAACATCTGCATTACCTGTCATAATCTGCTCACCATCCCTAAATGGATCACCGCAGGTTTTACAAAACAACAACAACAACAATGGGGTCAGTACCATTCAATCAAGATAAGACAAACAAACAATGTAACCGGCTGATCATCCTCCATCCCCGGTCTCCCGATCTCACACAGTAACCGACTACACACCGAAGTGTGTAGCCCTGCCAGATTACCCATCGCAACAGGTAATCCTCGCCGCCAGTGGGTGACCGCATCCCATCCCCACCTAGTCCAGCTCATCAACGAGCGACTAATAATCCCTGTCCCTTAATGTACACATCCCCTCCCGTGACGGGTTCCACGGAGGGCGAACTAGAGTGTGAAGCCACTCCCGCAAGTGACTCCACCACAATCACACAACACCACAGCATCACAGCTGTCACAACACCACAACCGTCACAATACAACCACATAACCACCGCCAACACAACACCCATACTCCGATGATCAGCATATAACAAAAATTACAACACAAGCATAGTCTTAAACAATTAACAGTAACTGAGTAGAGAAACCCTACCTTTTCGCAATCCGCTATGCTGCAATCAATCATACAATATGCATAACAATTACCACACCGTCACCTACAACAATGATAATCAACAATCACATAACGCAAACACTATATGCAAAACCCCATTCCCCCCAAATTCATAATTAAAGACAAACCCTAGAATAATCATCAATAAACATGGGGATAAAGACTTACCGACGGAGGAATAAAGGATCGAATACGATTGCTACAATTATCCACACACACAGAGGAGAGATTCAAAGTGATTAGAGCGTCATACGATGATTAGGTTTTGTAAATTATGTTTAGGAAACTGCTTAACGAAATATATATATCGTTATAATTTCTTCCGAATCAAACCGCTGAAATATTACTCGCCAGACCGGATACTCGGTCGAGTATAGAGTATACTCGGCCGAGTATCCTCTACTCGGTCGAGTATCATCATACTCGGCCGAGTATTCCTCGGCAGAAGCTAAACAGAACATACACTTAGCACTACTCGGCCGAGTAGGCTCTACTCGGTCGAGTACTTAGCTTAATAAAATCCGTAGTATTACAGGGGTGAGTTTCTCGACCATCGAAAGGTTGATGAGGACGAGAGGCTGTGAGGGGTCGGCTGTGTTGTTGATGGAGGTTTGGGAAGTCATTGTCGATTGAATTGGGTATCGAGTTAGGGATCGTAAAAGGCTGATAGCATATAGAATTTATGAAAAGGTTATTTTGTATTGAATTATGAATAGATACAACGACTATGTTATTTATACAAAGAGACGGAACCCTAAGATATTGAAACTTTACAACTTGAAAGACAAGAAAGAAATAACCTAAGATATCAAACTCGATACAAAAGATACTAATAAAGATACAAAAAATATTAACAAGAAATATCAGAAAAATTATTTCCTAATAAGCTGAACTGTGCTGAAATGAATTGAATAGAGCTGAGCTGAACTGAAATGAGCTGAAAATTAGCAGAAATAACAGGGTCTATGGCCCTCTTCTTCTTCTTCTTCTTCTTCTTCTTCTTCTTCTTCTTCTTCTTCTTCTTCTTCTTCTTCTTCTTCTTCTTCTTCTTCTTCTTCTTCTTCTTCTTCTTCTTCTTCTTCTTCTTCTTCTTATTATTATTATTATTATTATTATTATTATTATTATTATTATTATTATTATTATTATTATTTTTTTTTATAAAAGGATGCGCGCAGCTTTCATTAAAAGGAAAATAAAAGTTTACATGAAATTGGTGGGGAGCCGAGAGACAATCTGGGCTCCCACACCCTTAGCAACATCAATGCTAAGTCTAGTAAAAATGTAAGCGGCCACCCGAGCTCCTGCATCCTGAGATACCGAGAATTTCTGGATCCGCTTGAGCAAGGCAACAACATCCGAACCCAGCTCCCAAGTGATTATTGTTGTTGTTGTTGTTGTTGTTGTTGTTGTTGTTGTTGTTGTTGTTGTTGTTGTTGTTGTTGTTGTTGTTGTTGTTGTTGTTGTTGTTGTTGTTGTTGTTGTTGTTGTTGTTGTTGTTGTTGTTGTTGTTGTTGTTGTTGTTGTTGTTGTTGTTGTTGTTGTTGTTGTTGTTGTTGTTGTTGTTGTTGTTGTTGTTGTTGTTGTTGTTGTTGTTGTTGTTGTTGTTGTTGTTGTTGTTGTTGTTGTTGTTGTTGTTGTTGTTGTTGTTGTTGTTGTTGTTGTTGTTGTTGTTGTTGTTGTTGTTGTTGTTGTTGTTGTTGTTGTTGTTGTTGTTGTTGTTGTTGTTGTTGTTGTTGTTGTTGTTGTTGTTGTTGTTGTTGTTGTTGTTGTTGTTGTTGCTGTTGTTGTTGTTGCTATTTTTATTATTATTATGATTATTATTATTATTATTATTATTATTTTTATAAAAGGATTCGTGCAGCATTCATTAAAATAAAAATAAAAGTTTACATGAAATTGGTGGGGAGCCGAAAAACAATCTGTGCCCCCACACCCTTAGCAACAACAAAGCTAAGTCTAGTGAAAATATAAGCGGCTACCCGAGCCCCCGCATCTTGAGATACCGAGAATTTCTGGATCGCCCTGTTCTTTTGGACTTAATTTCAGTTCTAATAAGTTCAGTTCAGCTCTATTAAGTTCAGTTCAGATAGTTCAGCCTTATTCAGTTCAGTTTATATTAGTTTATTTCAACATTAATATTAATATTATTATTCTTATTGATATTATTATTATTATTATTATTATTATTATTATTATTATTATAATAATAATAATAATTATTATTATTATTAATGTATTTACTATTGTTATTATTATTATTATTGTTATTATTATCATTATTATATTATTTTTATACTTATTATATTACTATATTATTTTTATTAATAATTATTTCGTATTGTTTATATTATTATATTTACATTTAATATATTTATTATTATTATTATTATTATTATTATCATTATTATTATATTATATTTATTAATTTATTAATATATTTATTATTATTAATATTATTCATAACATATTTATTATTATTATATCTAATATTATTATATTAACAAGTTATTATATTATATTTATTGTTTTATTAATATTCATTTTTATTAATATTATTAATCACATATTTATTATATTAATCAATATATATATATATATATATATATATATATATAAAAGAGGCTTTTTTCAGGAAATTCTAGAGACTCCAACTTTTGTAAAACACCTATATACTTTAAATATTAATATGTACGAAAAGATAAAAATTTGGCCACACAGATAATGCAAAAGAAATAATAATTATATTATAATTAATCACAACTGACAAAAGATTTATTTTCTTGAATTTGTTAAGAACTAAAACACTAATTACAAAGTAATACATATATATACTCCGTATGACTTGATAACACATAACAAAAAGAGATCAATTTTTGTACCCTTTTATTCTTTAGCTTTTCTACCTTCTGTTATTTTGCATCAAGATGAATGCTTTGTTTTTCATATTTCTTTGCAATGTCGATAGACTATAGTTGTACAATTTTTTGGATGATGTATATAATAATGTATATTATTTTTCGTAACAATTTCGTAGTTTTTACCGTTATACTAATAGATGTTTTATTGTTCTACAACTATAGTTATGGACGATCTAGCAATAACAAAGGGACATTTTTTTCCTAGCATAATGATTTGAACAATAAACCAGAATGAAGACACAAACAATATCGTTATCATTAAGAAGGAGATGTTGTAAGATCTGGCCTGTTTTATTGCTAAGGTTTAATCAAGTCTCGCTTATCAATAGGACCAACTTCTATTTTCTTGCTAAGGTTTAATCAGTATCTCTTCAGACTTTCCAAGTTCAGTGTTTTCGGCTTTCCATTGTACGCGGGTTAGAAACATGTATGGTGCATTGGTGCCTTAGGTGAAATGTATGTATTCTATGGATTAACGACACAAAATCAAGTCCACTAATTATAATGTCTTTTCAATATTGTCCACTAACAATTACTCCCTTGCTTTTGCCTCAAATACCAAGGAAAAAGAAAGGGGTCAATTATAACATGACAATGGACAAAATTGCGTGTTACTCTTTTATTTTTTAGCTTTTCTACCTTCCGTTAATTTGCATCAAGATGAATGCTTTGTTTTCATATTTCCTTGCAATGTCGATAGACTATAGTTGTACAATTTTTTGGATGATGTATATGATAATGTATATTATTTTTCGTAACAATTTCGTAGTTTTTGCCGTTATACTAATAGATGTATAACAAAGGGACATTTTTTTCCTAGCATAATGATTTGAACAATAAACCAGAATTTTTTAGTGGCTTCGTTGGTAAGTGTTTTTCTTAGTTTTTTGTATATGTCCAAATTCTTTAGTTATTATGGTAGTTTATACTACTATGGTAAGTCAAAATTAATTTATATTAATCAACACGTTTTACAATATCATATTAGAGTTTTATGAAAAGTGCAAAGTGATTTCCCTAACAAATATAGTATATGAGATATACATAATTAACATAAATTGGCTTCATAAACTCCACGTCTATACAGATAGTGAAAAGTAGTTTATACTACTATGGTAAGTCAAAATTAATTTATATTAATCAACACGTTTTACAAAATCATATTAGAGTTTTATGAAAAGTGCAGAGTGATTTCCCTAACAAATATAGTATATGAGATATACAACATAAATTGGCTTCATAAACTCCACGTCTATACAAATATAGTATTTGAACACTGGTTTTTGCAATAAAAATCATATTTTGAGTTCTTATAAGCATTAAGCCACCAGTAGGTCTCCTGAGAGACGGTCTTTCAATAAGTTTATTGAGAAAAATTAAATAGGTACAAATGAAAAGGTGGTATTAAAGGTAATATAATAGGTATAAATCATGATTCACGATAAAATGGGTACCTTCATTATGTAAATAGGTACGAAATTACCATTGTTACAATAAACAACAAAAGGGTCACGTAATACAAAAAACTTATTTAAATACCGTCTCGATTTATACCGCACCAAAATTTTGAAGCGCAGGTGTATGTAGAAATCTGTCGATTCATAATCAGTGAGAAGTTGGAAAATTTATAGTTCTTTTAAAACTATATATTAATCAATGAGTACTAATTAACTCCTCGATAATTTGAATTTGTTGAATATGTATGATAAAATCCTAATTATAGGGCTTATATCTCACACTGTCACACAAATACCACCAACCTAGACTAAGAATTTAATTTACATCTATGCCATAAGTTAGAACCTTATGTAGGAATTCCTTGAATATTTTTATACGTTTCTCATAATCTCACCTAAAAATAAGACATTATTTAGTTGCCCGTGCAACGCACGAAGAGGCTTTTTCCAGGCAATGTAACCTCGGGGCTAAATTCCATTATTATAAATTACGCAGGTTATAGATATTCCATATTTTACCACTTAAGTTAAAAATAAGACATTATTTAAAAACCTGTGCAACGCACGGGCACAAAATCTAGTAAGTTGTTGTTGTTGTTGTTGTTATTATTATTATTATTATTATTATTATTATTATTATTATTATTATTATTATTATTATTATTATTATTATTATTATTATTATTATTATTACTATTACTACTATTACTATTATTATTATTATTATTATTATTATATTCTTTATATATCTTATTAGATTATTATTATTAGATTATATTAATATATTATTATTCTTAATTAATAATAATATTATAATATTTATTATATAATAGTATTTATTATTATTGGTATTATTATTATTAGTATAATATTTTTATTATTATTTCAGTTCAGTTCAGTTAAGATTTGTTCAGTTCAGTTCAGTTTAGTTTAGTTTAGTTCAGCTTCATTAAGTTCAGTTTAGTTCAGTTTAGTTCAGTTCAGCTCCATTAAATTCAGTTCACTTCAATTCAGTTCAAACAATTTAACTCCAAAAGAACAGAGACTAATTCCACTTTTGTGATATAAGAATTTTAAGTTAATGTTAACATATGATAAGAAGATTGAAGGACTTTATATGGTTAACTTTGTCTTAAATTTCGTGGATAATGTATACATGTCGTACTCTGATGTAACTCCGAAAAAAGAGTCCCTCATCCCGCTGTCTCTCCCCCACAAAGATTGTAGATCGTATAAGAAGAATTACATATTTACATCATATGATTTGAAATTTTGAATCAAAAGCTTCAGGTATATTCTTTATATATATATATATATGTTGATTTTTAAGCTATGATCATGATGATGATGATGAGTTTTATTTATACGGTTCATCATATGATTTGATGATGATAGATTAAGCATGAATTCATGGTTTATTGTAATAACTTTGTGGGTTTTTGGATTAAAGTTGTGTTTTTTTTTCATTCTTATTCTTAAGATTGAATTGAATTTGGTGCCACTTTGTTGCAGATAAAACAAATCGGGTGTTTTAGATTTGTTTTCTCAGCTGTGAACGTTTGTTATTCATCACAACTTGATTCTACTGTTATTATCATTTTCTAATGCACAAATTATTCTTTAAGACCGTCTTAAGTTATGACGACACTCATTCAATTTATTGTGTTTTTTTATTTTTTATAGAATGTACAAGCACAGTTGTCATTCAAAGAGCAAGGATTTGAAATTGTACTTCCCTGAATTATTATTATTATTATTATTATTACATCTTCTTAGATTGCTGGTTTTTAGGTCTGCTTTATTATCTAGTCAGTTTTGAGTTTTTGACAATATTGGCATGTAGTTTTTTTTAATCTGGTTGGTACATGGGATAGCCATAGTTAAGATCGATCTATCGTTATAACTGTTGGTAGAGGTTTGTTTGTTTTACCTTATTGCTGACTGCTGACTGAAAATTCGTCTCATTGATGTAGGAACTGCAGTAGGGAATTACAACTTCGGCAATGGCAAATGTAGCAAAATGCCCTAGGATGACACCGTGCCTTGTTGGACGTCTTCAGGAAAGTATAATGCGTAGGAATCATATTCATTGTTTATCAGATGAATTGTTGATGGAGATTCTACGACGACTTCCCAACAGCAAGTCTGTTATGCAATGCAAGTTTGTCTGCAAACGTTGGGCGGCTCTGACCTCCCATTCTTGGTTCATTTCCCAATTCATTGACCTTAAATTTGGTGATAGCGTCTCAGGTACTGGCAATAATGGTAACTATTTGAAAGACAGACATCAAACATATGCTATTATCATGTGGTACAAACCTGATAGATTCCCTAAGCTCTGGCAAGGATCTGAGATTTTCTTTAGGCCTTCCATTTTCAATTCTCAGGATTCCTCATTCTCCCCATTCACCCATTGTCTCACGGATGATAATCCTTCAGTGACGCTGGTTGCGACTTTCAGTGATTTGTTACTGTACTCTCGACATGAGAAAGACAAGAAGTATAATTACTACATTAGTAATGTACAAACCAGGTTGTAGTTTGAGCTTCCGCCACCTCCATACTACTATGGCAGGGTCATTCACGTTGGCTTAATATGCGATCCATTCTACTCCAGTGATAGGAAAATCGCTGTAAATGCTGCATATCGTTATAGCATTGTTGTTATGCACTGCACAACAAGACCTTCATCAAAGTTCATCGCACATGTGTTATCATCTACAAACCATGGTGATAATCACTGGTGCGACCGTGTTTTGTCATTACCACAAACATGTACATTAACGGACACTTACTCTTCCTTTTGCTTTGATGGAAAGCTTTATTTTACATGTCGTGACGGCATATTTGGATTTAATCAAAATAGTATTGAATTTGATGACGAGATTCAATGTCATTTAGTCAAGTGGCCTGCTGGCATGTCACTCTTCCTACACCGTGTGGATGTTTCCCAAGAGAATTTGAAGGTTTCTTGTCTTAAGCCTGATGTTGCACTGCTTGTATGGGTCCTTAAGGACTACAAAACGAGTCATTGGATGTTGCAGCATAAAATTGAAACATGAGACCGCTTGTCACCATGTTCTTGGATGACTAAGAAACTTGAAAAGTGTTCATTGGGTCGATTATTAATTGATGTGCTGGGTTTCCATCCTACTAGTTGTGATGTTATTTATTTGCTTACTCCTGGCTATATATTCTTATGCAACCTCTCAACAAGGACCTTAAGGCTAGCATGTCGTGTTCCTGTTGCTGTTGCAGAGAGGCGTAAACGATATTTGAAGACACCCTATGATTACCCTGTGATGCTCAGGTGCTGGCCAACACCACTTACACGCCTTTCTCGGCCTTGAAGGATCGTATTTCACGGTGAAAGGTCCACCGAACAACTTGTGAAAGTGATAAACCGCTATCTTATTATTTGTTTTTTTGCTTCTTTTTGTCTTGTATTTGTGCTTTTTATGATACTTTGTTTTTCAGCCGGTCTCTTGGCCTTCTTCTTTATCTAAATAAACTTCTTTTTTTAAATGATTATGTGTGAAAAATGCTCACAAGCCATCGCTACTGTTATCTTTTGTAATTAGATTTTGTTGGATAATTGTGATGACAAAAATCGTATCGACCAAGATTTGCAAATCAAAGGAGGGGACGGGGTTGAGGTATTGTCACTTTGGGTCCTTTAACCTTGCTATGATATCTTAACAAATACTCTGGCGTAGGTAGTAATTAGTCATGTGTAAAAAATGGAGCATGTGCTTATTGTGCGTAGGTAGTAATTAGTCAGTATGTAGGCTGTAATTGAAGTGACCATTGCTATTAAATAAATAAATAAAAACCTTACCTTCTCAATGCATATTCAAAAAGGCGTCCAGTGGCCGATCCAGGATTCAAATGTACGGTGGTGGGCTAGAAACTTTACTCATTGATAATTTGTTTTTCTAAAATGTTATAGAAGATTTGGAGTTGGTAATTTTACGCATTTTACCCTAAACGGCTACATTTTAGCGTATTTTTAGTGATATTTGAATTAAAAATAATTTTAAATTATGAATCATGAAATTTTAGAGATATTATACGAGTACTACGAATTACTTTAGTATTTGTGTAATAAATAAGGCTAGCATGTCGTGTTCCTGTTGCCGTTGCAGAGAGGTGTAAACGTTTTTTGAAGACACCCTTTGATTACCCTGTGATGCTCAGGTGCTGGCCAACACCACTTACACGCTTTTCTCGGTCGTAAAGGATCGTATTTCACGGTCCACCGAACAACTTGTGAAAATGATAAAGCTCTATCTTATTATTTGTATTTTCTGCTTCTTTTTGTCTAAACTAAAGGCGTACAATGATGTAATTGATCATGGGGTGAAAGAGGGGTACGATGGGACTTCAAATTCTCAAGACTCATCTTGCTTGGCAAGTTGGGTTTCCGTCTCTACTCGATCCTTGGAGAGACAAATGGATTCATGGTCTATCCTTAAGTAAAATTCTTGACGTTCCTGATCGTGAAATTGCTGCAAATTAAAACCAGTCATCAGTGTCTATCAACTTCAAACTGAATTGGGTGATTGGGATGTTGACGTTGTTAGCCAGATATATGGCAGTAGGGCTGTTCCCTGTATTCTCTCAGTTGCGCTACCTATGACTGAATCAGACGATAATTTATACTGGGATCTTACTAAAAGTGGAGTTTATTCTATTAAAAGCGGATACGCGATGACTTTCAATTGTCTTTGGAATGAGAAGGCTTCAATTAAGGACATTAATCGTATGGATGATACTTCTTCTTTCTGCCAAAAAAACTCTATGGGTGCTTTCAATTCCCGGAAATGGAAAACTTTCCTTTGGAAATTATTATGAGTCTCGCCCTTTGGGTGAAGAAGCCATGAAACGAAATCTTAATTGGAATTATAACTGCAAACTTTGTGCTCACTTTGACGATCAAATGGAATCTTTGGACCATCTCTTTCGTGATTGCCAGGTTTCATCAAGGATATGGGCAGGGTCTCCTAAAATTCATCCATTTACGACACCTAGTAATTTCTCTATCAGTCCTGTTATATCAACAAGCAAAGAAGTAATTATTCACTGCTATGAGGAGGAGGTCAAAGATGGTAAACTATATATAGAGTAGATGTCTGATTTTGCTAAATCTATTTGTAAAGATCTGAAGTACTGATTGTTTAGATGATATGAAAAGCTGCTCTTTTCACAACAACAAAAATAGGTGTAAAATAGTGTACTGCAGGTATGTTACTACCTAAAAATGTCATCAAATTTATTAATAAAGTCTGAAAGGATTTTAATTTCGTTGGGATTCGATGGATTCAAAAAGAATGATTTGGAAAAGTTGGAGTACTTGCTGTAAGCCTAGAGATGAGGGAGGGTTTGATATTCGACAAATTTTAAGTTGGAAAGAAAGTCTGCTTATTAAATGGTTGTGGAAGATAGAAAACAACAGGAGCTGTATTTGGAGTACATGGCACCAAGCTTACCATCTTAAAGATAGGTCTGTTTGGGGATTACTCTGATCTTTCCAAAGGGGGCACTGGTTGGAAGCACCTTATGCAATGTAACGGCGAACTTATTAAGAAGGCAGGGGGTGTCCAGGAAGCAAGCTGATTGATTCAGGTTTGGGGTGATGCAAAGAAGTTCAACTTCAATGCTGCTTATGAGTTTTTCAGGAACAAATCACCAAAACAGTATGGGTGAGTATGAATGTTTCATGGGCCTATGTTTCGGGAATCATGAATAGGTGATCCTTGTGTTACAAAGCAAAAGAAACTGTACAACACCTTTTTTTTCCAGTGTGAATTTGCTGGTAATATATGGAATTCACAAAGAAGGGTAAAGTATGAATGTTCCAGGGCATGCATAAACTCCCTGCAATTCTGAGATTGTTCGCACACTGTAATGGAGGTATCCATCGAAGAAAGAGGCAAAAAAGAAGTAGGCTAGTGGCCACTGTTTATGAGATTTGGCTAGCTAGAAATGATAGAATATTTCAAGGGATGATGACAACTTAGCAGGAAATTCTGACAAGTATTGATTTCAAGGTTAATGTTCGAAAAGCAAGGAAAATGAATGAGGAGGAGGTCAAAGATGGTAAACTATATATAGAGTAGATGTCTGATTTTGCTAAATCTATTTGTAAAGATCTGAAGTACTGATTGTTTAGATGATATGAAATGCTGCTCTTTTCACAACAACAAAAATAGGTGTAAAATCGTCTAACCTAGCAGTCTAGCATAAAAGGTCTTCTTTTCAGAACAAAATCTCGTCTTTAATTAAAGCTTTTCATAACAAGTGAACTGTGCTCCTTGCGTTATCCAATTACCATAAAAATATTTCTCAGGTAGTCAATAAATAGAGAAACAGTGGTGATAGTGGCTCAAAGCAGATCTCATTACTCATTTACAAAAAAAGGATATTGTTTGACATTAAAGTTAAATGGATGTAAATACTCCTTATAATGCAATGGAGCGAAAATTCTAATAAACACTAGGTTTACCACGTTGACAGTGTATATTTTGTTCCGAATCATGCTAACAATCTAAATTCATTTTTTCTATTCAGCAGAATGCAATTCAACGACAAATTGTTTGGCTTTCACAACCGTTTACAAAGGCAATATTCATCAACAATCATCAATTCAAACAAACAACAATTGAAAGAAGTTTTCTGATACTTTCTTAGTTGCTAGGCAACTTTTATTAGCTAGTAGTTGTAGGAAACAAAAAAACAGCAGTTGTTGTGACAGGTCTTTACTTCACTATTATCATGTACCAAAAAATAATCTCACAAGCATCACAACAGCAAAAACCATCAGATAGCATAAAAGGATGTAGAAGTATACTCGCACGAGGAACCTAACAACATCGTCATCAGCAAGCTGAATGAGCACAACCAAATTTATGATCATAAGAGAAACCCGCAACCACAGTGGTACCGTACTCTTTGTTTAGAAGTAGTGTAGAATTCCTAATCTAGGGGCCTGATCTTTATGAAGTTCATCCCTTGTTCCAATAAGACGAATGCCTCATGCTCGTCTTCGTTATGCCAATGGAAGCTCGGGAATCCAGTATTATTGCAATATTGCACTAACATTCCTGGCCAGCAAGAGTTAGGTTTCACATGCCCTTCCCTTGGGTTGTGGGTGACATCAAGATAAACTTCATGTATCCTATTTGCCAAATCCTCCTACATGTGGCAATTTCTCATGTTAATCTCTCCCACCCTTTTTTTCCTCCTCACCCCCATCATTAGCATAATTGTAGATATAAGTATCATCATACTCTAGGATAGGACCGATATCATCTTCTTGTTCACCTTCATCCATATCGGGATCACCCTCAACAACCTCCTCATTATCATCACCATCATCTTTCTCCTCTTGAATCTCATCGTCATCCTCTTCACCCTCATCCTCATCCTCCTCTTCACTCTCATCGTCATCCTCTTCACCATCATCCTCATCCTTCTCTTCACCGTCATCCTACTCTTCACCATCCTCTTCATCCTCCTCTTCACCATCATCCTCTCTACCATCATCACCATTGTCCTCACCACCATCATCCTCATTCTTCCCTTCATCATCCTCCTTATTCTAGCTAGCATTGTTGTTATTCCCTGCACAACAAAACCTTCATCAAAGTTCATCACACACGTATTGTCATCTACAAATCATGGTGATAATCATTGGTGCAACCGTGTTTTGTCATTACCAAAAACTTGTACACGCCCACTTACTCTGCCTTTTGCTTTGATGGAAAGCTTTATTTTACATGTCGTGACGGTATATTTGGATTTAATCAAAATAGTATTAAATTTGATGACGAGATTAAATGTCATTTAGTCAAGTGGCCTGCTGGCATGTCACTCTTCCTACACCGTGTGGGTGTTTCCCAAGAGAATTTGAAGGTTTCTTGTCTTAAGCCTGGTGTTGCACTGCATATATGGGTCCTTGAGGACTACAAAACGAATCATTGGATGTTGCAGCATAAAATTGAAACATGGGGCTGCTTGTCACCAGGTTCTTGGATGACTAAGAAACTCGAAAAGTGTTCATTGGGTCGATTATTAATTGATGTGCTGGGTTTCCATCCTACTAGTTGTGATGTTATTTATTTGCTTACTCCTGGCTATATATTCTTATGCAACCTCTCAACAAGGACCTTAAGGCTAGCATGTCGTATTCCTGTTGCTGTTGCAGAGAGGTGTAAACGATATTTGAAGACACCCTATGATTACCCTGTGATGCTCAGGTTCTGGCCAACACCACTTACACGCTTTTCCCGGCCTTGAAGAGTGAAAGGTCCACCGAACAACTTGTGAAAATGATAAAGCACTATCTTATTATTTGTTTTTTTGCTTCTTTTTGTCTTGTATTTGTGCTTTTTATGATACATTGTTTTCCAGCCGGTCTCTTGGCCTTCTTCTTTTATCTAAATAGACTTTTTTTAAATGATTATGTGTGTAAAAAATGCTCACAAGCCATCGCTACAGTTATCTTTTGTAATTAGATTTTGGTGGATAATTGTGATGACAAAAACCGTATCGACCAAGATTTGCAAATCAAAGGAGAGGAGAGGGTTGAGGTATTGTCACATTGGGTCCTATAACCTTGCTATGCTATCTTAACAAATACTCTGGCGTATATATTAAAGCTCAGATGCTCTGTTGTGCACGTTCTCTTTGCTTGGTATTTTACTCATGATGATGTTATTAAAGCTATTCCTGGATATCACCCATATTTTGTTTGGAGGAGCATTATGGAGTCTATGTGGGTGTTTCAAGAGAGGTTTTAATGGCTAATTTGTGACTGGTCGGAAATTTGCTTCTGGAAGGACCCATGGACACTCAAGGTTCCTTCTTTTTGTAATATTTCACAGTATGGACTCACTTGGAATGAGAGTAATTATTAAGGGAGAAATAGCGGCTAAAATAAGAAGAGATGGAAGGAGATTGGGGGTTTGTGGTGGTTCTGGAGGGTGGAAAGAGGTGGTGAGGGAGGAATTATTACCTCCATATGGAGGTAATGCATTACTTGAGGGGGGAGGTGGGTAATTATTACCCCCTTAATGGATAGACTATTACCCTATATTCCTCCATTTCTATCTCCACCCTCCATCACTTTCCTCCATTTTCTAGTTCATTTAAGCTCTATTACTCCCTTAATAATTACTCCCATTCTAAGCGAGCCCTAAGAGGTGATAGGGATAGCAAGCTGGCTAAGTGGATCCTTATCGAGGATGAAAAGGAAATCCAGGAGGACCTGATGGGATTTGAAGCAAATGAGGTATATTCAAAATAAATCCCTATCTGAGCGGTACAAACGGGTAATAGGTTGTTGGTTTGGATTACGCTAACAAGGGCATATATACGGTAATTATAGTATTCCTAGCCTTTTCTTTTCTGTTTGTTTTGATTCTTTTTTGTTTGTGATTTCCTGTGTCAAAGAGCCACACTTCCCATGTTCCCACTTTGTATGTGTAGAAAAATAATGACATTAGAGAGAGAAAGAAAGAATTCAGTAGTCCTTGCTAGAAATTACAAAGAGAGCCTTCCATGTCTAATAACACCTGTAAAAGCCTTTTTCAGTTTATAAAGCAATAAAAAGCCCAAAATATGGTTTTTTTCTTTTTCTGTGAAAAACCCTTGTCGCTAAGTGGTTTCCAAATTACCTCTGATATTATCCAATGTTTAAGATCAATGTACTTGTCAATGCAGGAACGAATTTGCTTGTGTTGTAGTTGGTCATCCTAAAAGTCATGTCGATATTGCCTCTAGAAGTAAAAGTGTGACTGCTGTTCAACATGTTGCCTTTAGAAGTGAAAGTGTGACTGATGTTCAACTTGTGGCCCATCAGGTTCAGTGTTTCTTGAATTTCTGATCCATTTGTTTTAGTCAGTGAATCCGAATTTTCTGATTTGTGCTGCAAGGTAGTGGTCGCTCTCTGACATTTCCTGTTTCACCACAATTATCTGCGATAGGTTCTTGGATTTTGTTATTGTGATATCATGGTAGTTGATGCATCACAGAGATACTCTAATACTTTCTTAACTGCCATTTTACATCTGTGAATTTGAAACATCCTGCTTGGCTTCGATATTCATAAGTTTATCTTCTAAAAAGTATGATTGATATGGACATTGTTGATGCATATACTGATGTGATTCTTGTTGCAATCAAATTGATTCAGACTGGATCTTCACCTTGAAACCAATTATAATGCGTTCATTTCTACATTTGCAGATTTTGCATGCGAATGCACTCCCGATCCTTGACATGTGAAAACATTGGTTGACACAACACATATAAATTCCGCACCTATTATCACACGCTGGTTTGTTGCCACATATTATGCTTGAAAGTTGAAACAGATTAAGTCAGGAAGTAAAGGAAGCATGAACTTGTTATGGGCTTGAGAGGTCCCTTCTTGTATGAAACCACATTTTGAGTGGCTTGTTCAGAATCCACCTTAGAAGAATGTCGTTTAGTAGTATCATTGTTTTCTTTAGTCATTGCTAAATTAAAGTCTCGATTCTACTATTAGACCGTGTCAAGAGGTTGATAGTGCGTTACAAAGTTTACAAGTCTAAACTAAAGGCATACAATGATGTAACTGAAGTTTTGATCTTGTATATAGCAGGATGTAGTAGTTCTACTTTCAGGGTTTTCAAAACGATCTAAAGTTGAGAGGTAGGGATTCTAATATGTGTGCCTATATTTAGATTGTTGTAACCAAACATCAAACTTTATGTAACTATAAAAAAAACCTCCAGCTTTATATTGCTTGTTCTTTCTTCCCGATACTATTCTTTTGCATTGGAGTATGAAAGCGAAATGGTTCACTAAACAATTTTTTCAATTTATTGTAAACTGGTACTCTATGAAAGAGATGTTATCGGAATTCATGTAAACGATCATATTTTTTTCCTACAAATATAGACAAGCTATGTACATTGGAGATAGTTGGGTTGAGGCACATGGAAAGTATTTACTGCCTAGATATGCTTTGTGCATCTACAGCCACTACAGTCTGCATGCACAATACGCCTCATTCATTTAAGGACAATACTCCGCCCATGCTTACGGGTCACGACCACCTTACAAAAACATCATGTCGTAATTGAAAAAAAAAGAGCAGATTCTTTAAGTCTAACATTGATTTTCAATCAACCATGACAACATTGTTACCCCAAAAGTCCGACATTGTTGCAACATTTTTAATCAATCTGATATTTTATAAATTGAAGTGAAGAGGAAACAACAGCCAGAGATCCTTGGATCATAATTCACTTGCGTTATTCATCAAGCCTTTCCAACATTCCACAACTCAATTACCATTATTAACTAGTTTCCTATATTCGAATCCTCATTCCTCGCCATAGGTAAAGCCTTATTTTAGCCACTGGGCTAATGCTATTGTTGTTCTGACCTGAGGATCATTTGGAGTCCCAAACAAAAAATGCTTCTACTTGGATATTTAACGTCAGAAGCCGAAAGTGTCACAATATTAAATAGCTGCGCAAAAAGAAGGTGTAAAAAGTCTTATTAATTTTTTCTGAGGCACTCTTTCTAAAACTTGTTTAATAAAAAGCCACAGGGGTGTCAAAGGCCACGGGCAACCACGGGCGTGGCAACCAAGCATCCGCTTTTGGTCGCTGTATTACAAGCTTTTATTAATGAAATTCAATACAAATCTCGAAGTATAATTTACTTGTGCATTCATAATTAAGGCTCATTTTTCTTTGTGGCACTATGTTTCCATTTATTTTAAGACGCCCATGAAAAGCCACAATCAAGACCAATAATAACGAGCTACATAATAGTCTAAAAATTAGATTATCTTCTTACAAATTGGATTAGTACGGGAAAGAAAGGGACATACGAGAACAAGAGAAAAATATCGGAAAGATAGGGACATACGAGAACAAGAGGAAAATATCGGAAAATTAAGGAAATTATATAGGGTTCCTTATACTTATTCCTTCGCAAGTCAAATGGATATTATTGTCTTTTATCTAGAGCTCAAGGCAAGAAAGGCGAACAAATTACAAACTTCTACACTACTTGTGTTTTATCCTCATCCTTTATCAAGACCAATAATAACGAGCTCCATGTTTTATTTTTCGTTTTCATCCATATCGGGATCACCCTCAACAACCTCCTCATTATCATCACCATATTCTTCCTCCTCTTGAATCTCATCGTCATCCTCTTCAGCATCATCCTCATCCTCCTCTTCACTCTCATCGTCATCCTCTTCACCATCATCCTCATCCTCCTCTTCACCGTCATTCTCCTCTTCACTATCCTCCTCTTCGCTATCCTAATCTAGGGGCCTGATCTTTATGAAGTTCATCCCTTGTTCCAATAAGACGAATGCCTCATGCTCGTCTTCGTTATGCCAATGGAAGCTCGGGAATCCAGTGTTATTGCAATATTGCACTAACATTTCTGGCCAGCAAGAGTTAGGTTTCACATGCCCTTCCCTTGGGTTGTGGGTGACATCAAGATAAACTTCATGTATCCTATTTGCCAAGTCCTCCCACATGTGGCAATTTCTCATGTTAATCTCTCCTACCCTTTTTTTCCTCCTCACCCCCATCATTAGCATAATTGTAGATATAAGTATCATCATACTCTAGGATGGGACCGATATCATATTCTTGTTCACCTTCATCCATATCGGGATCACCCTCAACAACCTCCTCATTATCATCACCATCATCTTCCTCCTCTTGAATCTCATCGTCATCCTCTTCACCATCATCCTCATCCTCCTCTTCACTCTCATCGTCATCCTCTTCACCATCATCCTCATCCTCCTCTTCACCGTCATCCTCCTCTTCACCATCCTCTTCATTCTCCTCTTCACCATCATCCTCATCATCATCCTCTCCACCATCATCACCATTTTCCTCACCACCACCATCCTCATTCTCCTCTTCACCATCCTCCTCATTCTAGCTAGCATTGTTGTTATTCCCTGCATAGCAAAACCTTCATCAAAGTTCATCGCACACGTATTGTCATATGCAAATCATGGTGATAATCATTGGTGCAACCGTGTTTTGTCATTACCAAAAATTTGTACATTAGCGCCCACTTACTCTGCCTTTTTCTTTGATGGAAAGCTTTATTTTACATGTCGTGACGGTATATTTAGATTTAATCAAATTAGTATTGAATTTGATGACGAGATTCAATGTCATTTAGTCAAGTGGCCTGCTGGCATGTCACTCTTCCTACACCATGTGGGTGTTTCCCAAGAGAATTTGAAGGTTTCTTGTCTTAAGCCTGGTGTTGCACTGCATGTATGGGTCTTTGAGGACTACAAAACGAGTCATTGGATGTTGCAGCATAAAATTGAAACATTGGACTGCTTGTCACCAGGTTCTTGGATGACTAAGAAACTCGAAAAGTGTTCATTGGGTCGATTATTAATTGATGTGCTGGGTTTCCATCCTACTAGTTGTGATGTTATTTATTTGCTTACTCCTGGCTATATATTCTTATGCAACCTCTCAACAAGGACCTTAAGGCTAGCATGTCGTATTCCTGTTGCTGTTGCAGAGAGGTGTAAACAATATTTGAAGACACCCTATGATTACTCTGTGATGCTCAGGTGCTGGCCAACACCACTTACACGCTTTTCTCGGCCTTGAAGGATCGTATTTCACAGTGAAAGGTCCACCGTACAACTTGTGAAAATGATAAAGCGCTATCTTATTATTTGTTTTTTCGCTTATTTTTGTCTTGTATTTGTGCTTTTTATGATACATTGTTTTTCAGCCGGTTTCTTGGCCTTCTTCTTATATCTAAATATACTTTTTTTTAAATGATTATGTGTGTAAAAAATGCTCACAAGCCATCGCTACTGTTATCTTTTGTTGTAACACCCCGTCATTTTCGATATTATTTATATGGTGTTACTTATTTTTTTTAGTTTGGTCTGGAGACGTTATGGTGGAGATGGTAATTTTACGTTTTATTAAGAAAAGAAAGTAACTTGGTTTGGTTTCCTAAAATATATAAGTTTTGAATTATTCGAAAGCAAAATATTTTTTTTTTATTTATGAAAACTGAAGTTTGGTATTTGACTTAGATTTAACTGTTGACAAAGAAAATAAGGAAAATCAGACCAAACCTATAAACCCGTCCAATTCCTTTCCTTTATTTTATCTCCCTCATTCATAAAACCTTAACCCTAAAATCCCTTCTGACTTTTACTGCCCCGTTTCGACTGTATTGCTGGAATATTGAATCCCTTGGCGATTCCTTGAAGCCCGGTCAAAACTCTTGATCGTCTTTTGCTCTCTATTTCTTTTTTTCGTATTTTTCAACCTGTAAGTATCTTTTCTCTTTACTATCAAAATTTGTGATTGTTATCATTAATACACCAAATCTTGAAACTTGTTCGATTTTTAATTTTGGTCTTTGAATCGTTGATTCGGTGTAAGTTGGTGGTCACTTGAATGGATGAGTATTAGACAAGCTTTGCTTGTACATGAATTATAGAAATTTTAAGTGCTTATTCGGTTGGTTTCTTACGTACTGTGGGACAAACTTTGATGGATTATATTGGCATGGATTGTATGATGGTTCATTAGCTAGAACAAGACAAGTGTAAGTGGGTTAAGTACAATACAAAAGACCGAGTGCTAGTACGAGGTTAGTGGAGTAATCCTCGATACAGTTGTTTAACTGATATATGTAATTGTTCATTGGGAGTATACCGACTTAATGCCATGATAATTGAAACTTTGGCGTTGGTTACGAGTCCTGAAAGCTTGATGAGATTTTGTGTATATACCCATATGTCATGTGATATGTGCAGTTTCAGTTAAGAGTTTTGATGCCTGGATTGTGTTAAGGAAGTTTAAGGTTTCGGTCAGATATTGGTTGTGGAGTGTATCGTTTGCTGCTAGTTTAAAGGCTATTTGGTGTGACAATTAATTTCATTGTTAGATTGTAAAGAGTACTAATGTTTTGGTCCTACGCAATCTTAGATTGTGGATTTATGGTATAAATCGTGAAGTGTAGCTGGCTTTGGGGTTTGGGTGTGTAATTCCTATTAGTAGATGAGTACGGCAGAATGATTCGGCTATGATATTTGTCAGGTTAATTTGTATAGTAAGTTAAGATTGTTCTCATATTGAATAGAGTAGTAATTGGATAATTTGTATACTTGTAGCTTGTGGATTTGAAGAGAAAGATTTTTTGTTTTAAGCTAGCTGGGATTGACTGTCTTAAGAGGTAAGGACTTTTACCCTTTTTTTAAATTTAAGCAAAGAGCATGTTCGGTTTAATCATTAAACTGTTTTTATAATATTTTGGCATCAACGAGATTTTACTTGTATTTCTAAATTTTGAATATTACACATTTGGAATGGTTTTGGCTCAAGCCGCTTTGGAAAATTTGGTTTCTTCTGGTCTAGATGGTTTAAGGTCGTCTCTGACGCTACTGGGATTACGTCCCGAAACTAAACTCTTGGCCCGAGTTCATTTGGGTGGGGATTGTCCGGTCCCCACTCGCTAGGTAGTTAGACTTTCTCCTTTGCCGGTTCCATCCTACTGACTGACCAAATGTGAGAGGTGCGCACTTTTATGAGTCTAACAAAGCACAGGTGGTGCCTCTAGACCGTGTTAAGGGTAGGACCTTGGCACACAGGTGGTAAAAGTTTTGGTTTTGAATTGTTTGGTTAATATTATTAGATTTACAGCAATTGGTTTTGGAATGTATTTCTTGTTTTTACTTTGGTTTCAAAGCTTTGTTAATTTATAATATTGTTTCTGAATTTGTCAATATTTCTTGTTTTCTTAAAGTCAGCTTTGCTGACGTCCTTATGTTTTGGGTCGTTCCCCCACTGGAACCTGTACCTATTTATGTTTTGGGTACAGTTGATAGGTACAATTGAGATGCCGCATGGGTGCATACTGGATCCGGGAATTATTACGAGCGTGGAAGGATTTTGAATAAAGACTTTGTCTTAAGCTATTTATAATTTTATAATATTATTGGATTTGAATTTTATTTACTGTTTTAGATTTTGTAAGACTTAAGTCTTCCGCTGCAACGTTTTAATTTTTTGATAAAGTTTTGAGACATGTACTTTGGTTTTTTCAAGGTTGACTCTGTATTTACCTTGCACTTGGCATTTTCAGCTAAGTGTGGAGTGTAAGCCGTAAATTTTCCATCTCTAGTTCATCGTTTTAGACGTGAAAATTTAGGGCTGTTACAGTTGGTATCAGAGCAAATGGTTTTCCGAAAAGAAAATAAGTTTTACAAACTTTAAAACAAGTTAAAAAAATGAAAAACCTTTCGTATTTTTTAAAAAAAAAACAAGAGTGTGGGGTAGGATGGGTGCATTGCATGAGGATGTTTTATTAGTTAATATTAAATTGTTACATCTAGAATTGTCTGTGTGTCGTCTTATTACTCATTGCTAATTTATTGAGCTCCTTGGATAACTAAGGAATTTGTAATATTTGAAAATTTAGAGGAGATGGATTTACTTTGATATGTTTTGGTTAATTTCACTATGAGATTAGCATACTTGAGCTTACAAATAAAATTTTTATTCATATAGTTGACAATGCCTCCTCGAAGAGAACTTGAGAACAATGTTGATATGGCTACCTTAATGGCACAAATGATTGCTCAAAATGGTGTTATTCCCCAAGGTGTGCAACAAGTGACATCGGTTAGTAGGAGTATGACCAAAAGGGCTAGGAGTGTGAATGAAAAGGCTGAGAATAAACAGGTAGGATGCTGCACCTACTGTTACCGCTATGTTTGAAGGGGTTCAAAAGAAAAGAGCACCGTTATTTACTAGAAAGGGAGACCCAAATGAGCTTGATATCTGGGTTAGAGAGAGAGAGAAAAAATTTTCGTGGTTGTAGGGTGTCCTGTGAGATTTAAGGAAGATGCTGAAATTTAGTGGGAAACAATAAAGGAAGATTTTATAAAACTCGTTAGGGTTAGGAATGCTGAGGGAGTACCTATGCTTTAGAGAAGGAATTAAAATTTGTGGGAGACGGTAATAGAAAAGAATTAGTACTCGGGGATTTTTATGTTACCGTTGGGACTTAAGGAGTCATGGGACTTTATGATACGTTATTTTCTTAAAGTGATATGAATACATATTAGGGTGAGATTTAGATTAAGATGTAATAGATGGATGAGAAGAAAATTATTATTAGAGAATTTGTTTTTTATTTTTTTCAATTTGGATAACCGTTGGGAATTAATGTCAATATATTGAGGTTATATTTATTGGAAATCATGTGGAGTAATCGTTTTTGGTGGAACACGGGTTTTGAGATGATATGTTGTGAGGCAATTTGGATGCCAAATATCATTTCGTGATAGTTAAAGCTTTGAGATACATGTTTGATGTAAAGTAGAGGCTTGTTAAACATGATGTTTTAGAGTATGACGACGTGTTGAGGAACCATGAAAAGTTATTGAAGTTTGTATTGTACATAGTTTAAATTTATCAAGATTTAGTGTATAAAAAAAAATATGGTGAACCATCGGAAATAGTATTGACTCGGCGCAGTTTTATGGAAAAACAAGAGGAATTAAGTTAAGGTGAAAAATTACATATTATAATGGATGACATTGATAGAGACTATACAATAAAGGTTGCAAAGGTAAATTACCTGGGTGTGACATAAATTTTTAAGTTCGCATGACATTGAGGCATAAGGCTTAAGGTAGCTCTTTATTTGAATTTTGAAGTGCATGAATTTGAAATAGTTGTGTGATTAAAGCTGCTTAAGGTGAGTTATACAAGAGATTACATGGAGACTTTTGTCCGATAAGACTACTATTGAAACATACTACTTTTGTAGATTTGAGGGTTTGAGAAATTGATTTTGGATGAGAGTGGTCAGGGGTGAAAGTGTGGTTAAAAAAAAAGTGTAATATTATGTGGTGTTATCATTTTTTTAGCTTGACTTCTCCTATGGTGGTCTCACGGATAGTACTCATGAAGTGGTTGAGCTTAAGCTTATTCTAACGAGAAGTAAATATCATTGTACTCTAGATTTCTCGTATCCCTTTTGATGCCGCTCTTAAGAAAGGAGGTCTAGCCGTATGATTATATTTTGTGTATATACAGTAAGCGTAGCATTCCGTCCTCCGTTTCTCGCCATATACTCGTATACCCACAAGAGCAACCCAGTCTTACTCCCTCTTTTCACGCAAAACTCATGCACCAAAATTTGTCCCTGCCGCTGTCGATTCTAGCCTGGTAACACCTTCATCCCTATTGTCTTTTCGTCCCCTTGAGGTAGGCTTGGCATACTTTCTTCATTACCTCTTCTCTCACGTTATAATGTTGGCTTAAGTTGTATAATACAGAGTCGGGTTCGGGTGATTAACCAGTTTGAATACGGTGTATTAAGAGTTGTTTAACGTGTCTTATATGACGATTTTAGACTGTTTTTATGTACATTTATGTGCTGGTAAGGGGTAGTGAGCATACTCTTTTCTTACGTCGATTTCGGTAAATTCCGTAAAGCTATTGTGTCTTCGTAATAGCACCCAAGTCTGAAAATTTTGTGGCTTAGTAATGGGTTTACAAAGCATGGAATCACTGTTTTAGGTTTGCTATAATATTGAGTTTGGAGTTCCGTTGTACAACCTTGTTTTAAGTCGTTTTGGGGCGAGTTTTGGGTCGGATTTAGAGTCAAATTATTCAGTTTGTGGTGTGCATATGGTAGTCATTTGAGGATGTTTTACTGGTTTTTATAGCCCCATTTATGGTCGTTTTTGAGGCTGTATTTTCCAGTCGTTTTGTGTTCAGTTTGCGTGATGGTGGCTTGGCTTGGGGCGTGTGATACGACGGTGGGATTGTTGGTGCTGCTGGTTGTCGGCACATGCGAGTTTGAGTGCGAAATGATTTCGAAAACTTTTATGAAGCTTATACCGGGAGTGGTAGTGTGTATCGAATATGGCACTAGCGAAGTCGAATTTCGGCTTGGTCTTTTATTGATCGAGTGGTGATTTTTTTTTTTTTTTTTTTTTTTTTTTTTTTTTTATATTTATAGCCAATATTTTCTGTTGATAAGCTAATGTTATTATTGGGTAGATCGGTTTAGTTATCAAATAATTGGAGAAAGTATAAGATAAGCATTTGGTTAAGGTGTTCCATAATTAGCGTGAATTTTTAGCATGATGCCATTGTTGACGTTTACTCGTGTTCATGGATCATTAATGGCCTGATTGGTGGCAAAGGCATTTGAGTAAGTTACATGGAGTTTTACGGAGATGAATGAAAATTTGTTAAGAGTTAGTTGGAATGTACGAGGAACATTGTTTTGGTTAAAACTTCTTGGATAGGCTATGATACTACGTAGTACTACTTATTTGGGCCAGCCTTATTAAATTATTAAATTATTGAGATGTAGATTGTTCTAGTATTGTAATTTTTTTTATTGTGTTTGATTTGACTTTAACTTGTGGTTGAGTAGCTTATTGTTGGACCTTTGATGATGATATTGACGTTGAAGATGAGATTGGTTACTTATATTGAGTTATGGGGCCTCTCTTCCAAGTTATCTCTTACGGTTCAATGTGACCAGGGTTATTGAGTTAATTATATTGTCTGAAATGGAAGATATTAAGATGGAGATATTGTTCTGCGGTTAAGACGGTCTGTGGCGAGTCATTATAATTTATGATGCGGTCACATTTGTAGATTTGGGGCCGAGATGAAAATTGAAATGGTTGAACAGTGTTAAGATTATGGAAGACTTGCTAAAAAGTTACAAGCATTACAAGACCGCGAATATTTCAGTTTGGTGACAAAGTCCTTTTGCGTGTCTCGCCTACTAAAGGAGTAATGAGGTTTAGTAAGAAGGGCAAAATGAGCCCAAAATTCATTGGATCGTACCAGATTTTGGAGCGTATAGGTGAGGTGGTTTACCGGCTTGACTTGCCAGCCAATTTACAGAAAGTTCACAATGTATTCCATATCTCCGAACTCAGAAAATATATTAATGACCCATCTCACGTTTTAGATCCGGAGACTATTGAGCTTAAATTTTGAACACTAAGTTGCGTAAAAAGGGTGAAACTCACATGGTCAAAGTTTTATGGTATAACAACAATATAGAGGAGGCTACATGAGAAGTCTACATTGGGAAGTTGAATCTACTATGAGAGACAAGTACCCTAATCTTTTTACCTAAGGTAATTTTACGCTTCGTGGACGAAGCTTCGTTTTAAGGGAGTCGATATTTACACATTTACCATTTACTTTGTTTTTTTATATGTACTCGATGCATGTGTGTCACTATTTAGGCTGGTTGTGCTATGTATTTTTGGTTGCGCTTAATGCTTATGATTGTGCACAACATTTGGTGATCTTTGTGCTGAATACACTTGTTAGTGGTATTGGTTATTATGGTCCGTGGTCTGATTGTGGAGAGCTCACATCGAGCAATTCATGGAACTACTCTTTGATTTTATTTATTTATTTATTTACCTTTCTCCTTGAACTTGTGATATATATGGATGTATTAAAATGTTTTTATACAAAAAAAAATGATTTTTCACCCGACATGCTCTTACTCTCTTAGTGATACTTTTACCTTGTAGTCTAGGAAATGGTGAGAAGTTCGTATGGTGGTGTGTTTGGAAATAATTTATGGAACAAATGTTGTAAAAGGGTGAGCAACCAAGTTAAATTTTGGATATACGATTTATGTAGACATTGTAGGGTATATATGAAGTTCCACCTTTTAAAGGAGAGTTTAAGCTTCGAGGACGAAGCTTTGTTTTAAGGAGGGAAGTTTGTAACACCTCGTCATTTTCGATATTATTTATATGGTGTTACTTATTTTTTTTAGTTAGGTCTGGAGACGTTATGGTGGAGATGGTAATTTTACGTTTTATTATGAAAAGAAAGTAACTTGTTTTGGTTTCCTAAAATATATAAGTTTTGAATTATTCGAAAGCAAAAGATTTTTATTTATTTATGAAAACCGAAGTTTGGTATTTGACTTAGATTTAACTGTTGACAAAGAAACTAAGGAAAATCAGACCAAACCTATAAACCCGTCAATTCATTTCCCTTATTTTATCTCCCTCATTCATAAAACCTTAACCCTAAAATCCCTTCTCACTTTTACTGCCCCGTTTCGACTGTATTGCTGGAATATTGAATCCCTTGCCGATTTCTTGAAACCTGGTCAAAACTCTTGATCGTCTTTTGCTCTCTCTTTCTTTTTTTTTTTTCTTTTTTTTCAACCTGTAAGTATCTTTACTCTTTACTATCAAAATTTGTGATTGCTATCATTAATACACCAAAGCTTGAAACTTGTTCGATTTTTAATTTTGGTCTTTGAATCGTTGATTGGGTGTAAGTTGGTGGTCACTTGAATGGATGAGTATTAGACAGGCTGTGCTTGTACATGGATTATAGAAATTTTAAGTGCTTATTCGGTTGGTTTCTTACTGTGGGACAAACTTTGATGGATTATATTGGCATGGATTGTATGATGGATCATTAACTAGAATAAGACAAGTGTAAGTGGGTTAAGTACAATACAAAAGACCGAGTGCTAGTACGAGGTTAGTGGAGTAATCCTCGATACAGTTGTTAAACTGATATATGTAATCGATCATTGGGAGTATACCAACTTAATGCCATGATAATTGAAACTTTGGCGTTGGTTACGAGGCCTGAAAGCTTGATGAGATTTTGTGTATATACCCATATGTCATGTGATATATGCAGTTTCAGTTAAGAGTTTTGATGCCTGGATTGTGTTAAGGAAGTTTAAGGTTTCGGTCAGACATTGGTTGTGGAGTGTATCGTGTGCTGCTAGTTTAAAGGCTATTTGGTGTGACAATTAATTTCATTGTTAGATTGTGAAGAGTACTAATGTTTTGGTCCTATGCAATCTTGGATTGTGGATTTGTGGTATAAATTGTGAAGTGTAGCTGGCTTTGGGGTTTAGGTGTGTAATTTCTATTAGTAGATGAGTACGGCAGAATGATTCGTCTATGATATTTGTCAGGTTAATTTGTATAGTAAGTTGAGATTGTTCTCAAATTGAATAGAGTAGTAATGGGATAATTTGTATACTTGTAACTTGTGGATTTGAAGAGAAAGAATTTTTGTTTTAAGCTAGCTGGGATTGACCGTCTTAAGAGGTAAGGACTTTTACCCTTTTTTTAAATTTAAGCAAAGAGCATATTCGGTTTAATCATTAAACTGTTTTTATAATATTTTGGCATCAATGAGATTTTACTTGTATTTCTAAATTTTGAATATTACACATTTGGAATGGTTTCGGCTCAAGCCGCTTTGGAAAATTTGGTTTCTTTTGGTCTAGATGGTTTAAGGTCGTCTCTGACGCTCCTGGGATTATGTCCCGAAACTAAACTCTTGGCCCGAGTTCATTTGGGTGGGGATTGTTCGGCCCCCACTCGCTAGATAGTTAGACTTTCTCCTTTGCCGGTTCCATCCTACTGACTGCCCAAATGTGAGAGGTGCGCACTTTTATGAGTCTAACAAAGCACATGTGGTGCCTCTAGACCGTGTCAAGGGTAGGACCTTGGCACACAGGTGGTAAAAGTTTTGGTTTTGAATTGTTTGGTTAATATTATTGGATTTACAACAATTGGTTTTGGAATGTATTTCTTGTTTTTACTTTGGTTTCAAAGCTTTGTTAATTTATAATACTGTTTTTGAATTTGTCAATATTTCTTGTTTTCTTAAACTCAGTTTTGCTGACGTCCTAATGTTTTGGGTCGTTCCCCCACTGAAACTTGTACCTATTTATGTTTTGGGTACAGTTGATAGGTACAATTGAGATGCCGCATGGGTGCATACTGGATCCGGGAATTATTACGAGCGTGGAAGGATTTTGAATAAAGACTTTGTCTTAAGCTATTTATAATTTTATAATATTATTGGATTTGAATTTTATTTACTGTTTTAGATTTTGTAAGACTTAAGTCTTCCGCTGCAACGTTTTAATTATTTGATAAAGTTTTGAGACATGTACTTTGTTTTTTTCAAGGTTGACTCTGTATTTACCTTGCACTTGGCATTTTCAGCTAAGTGTGGAGTGACAGCCGTAAATTTTCCATCTCAAGTTCATCGTTTTGGACGTGAAAATTTAGGGCTGTTATATTTGTAATTAGATTTTGGTGGATAATTGTGATGACAAAAACCGTATCGACCAAGATTTGCAAGTCAAAGGAGGGGAGGGGGTTGAGGTATTGTCACTTGGGTCCTATAACCTTGCTATGCTATCTTAACAAATACTCTGGCGTATATATTAAAGCTCAGATGCTCTGTTGTGCACGTTCTCTTTGCTTGGTATTTTACTCATGATGATGTTATTAAAGCTATTCCTGGGCATCATCCATATTTTGTTTGGAGGAGCATTATGGAGTCTATGTGGGTGTTTCAAGAGAGGTTACAATGGCTAATTCGTGACTGGTCGGAAATTTGCTTCTGGAAGGACTCATAGACACTCAAGGTTCCATCTTTTTGTAATATTTCACAGTATGGGCTCACTTGGAATGAGAGTAATTATTAAGGGAGTAATAGAGGCTAAAATAAGAAGAAATGGAAGGAGATTGGTGGTTTGTGGTAGTTGTGGAGGGTGGAAAGAGGTGGTGAGGGAAGAATTATTACCTCCATATGGAGGTAATGCATTACTTGAGGGGGGAGGTGGGTAATTATTACCCCCTTAATGGATAGACTATTACACTATCTTCCTCCATTTCTATCTCCACCCTCCATCACTTTCCTCCATTTTCTAGTTCATTTAAGCTCTATTACTCCCTTAATAATTACTCCCATTCTAAGCGAGCCCTAAGAGGTGATAGGGATAGCAAGCTGGCTAAGTGGATCCTTATCGAGGATGAAGAGGAAATCCAGGAGGACCTGATGGGATTTGAAGCAAATGAGGTATATTCAAAATAAATTCCTATCTGAGCGGTACAAACGGGTAATAGGTTGTTGGTTTGGATTACGCTAACAAGGGCATATATACGGTAATTATAGTATTCCTAGCCTTTTCTTTTCTGTTTGTTTTGATTCTTTTTTGTTTGTGATTTCCTGTGTCAAAGAGCCACACTTCCCATGTTCCCACTTTGTATGTGTAGAAAAATAATGACATTAGAGAGAGAAAGAAAGAATTCAGTAGTCCTTGCTAGAAATTACAAAGAGAGCCTTCCATGTCTAATAACACCTATAAAAGTCTTTTTCAGCTTATAAAGCAATAAAAAGCCCAAAATATGGTTTTTTTCTTTTTATGTGAAAAACCCTTGTCGCTAAGTGGTTTCCAAATTACCTCTGATATTATCCAATGTTTAAGATCAATGTACTTGTCAATGCAGGAACGAATTTGCTTGTGTTGTAGTTGGTCATCCTAAAAGTCATGTCGATATTGCCTCTAGAAGTGAAAGTGTGACTGATGTTCAACATGTTGCCTTTAGATGTGAAAGTGTGACTGATGTTCAACTTGAGGCCCATCAGGTTCGGTGTTTCTTGAATTTATGATCCATTTGTTTTAGTCTGTGAATCCGAATTTTCTGATTTGTGCTGCAAGGTAGTGGGCGCTCTCTGACATTTCCTGTTTCACCACAATTATCTGCGATAGGTTCTTGGATTTCGTTATTGTGCTATCATGGTAGTTGATGCATCACAGAGATACTCTAATACTTTCTTAACTGCCATTTTGCATCTGTGAATTTGAAACATCCTGCTTGGCTTCGATATTCATAAGTTTATCTTCTAAAAAGTATGATTGATATGGACATTGTTGATGCATATACTAATGTGATTCTTGTTGCAATCAAATTTATTCAGACTGGATCTTCACCTTGAAACCAATTATAATGCGTTCATTGTACATTTGCAGATTTTGCATGCGAATGCACTCCCGATCCTTGACATGTGAAAACATTGGTTGACACAACACATATAAATTCCGCACCTATTATCACACGCTGGTTTGTTGCCACATATTATGCTTGAAAGTTGAAACAGATTAATTCAGGAAGTAAAGGAAGCATGAACCTGTTATGGGCTTGAGAGGTCCCTTCTTTTATGAAACCACATTTTGAGTGGCTTGTTCAGAATCCACCTTAGAAGAATGTCGTTTAGTAGTATCATTGTTTTCTTTAGTCATTGCTAAATAAAAGTCTCGATTCTACTATTAGACCGTGTCAAGAGGTTGATAGTGCGTTACAAAGTTTACAAGTCTAAACTAAAGGCATACAATGATGTAACTGAAGTTTTGAGCTTGTATATAGCAGGATGTAGTAGTTATACTTTCAGGGTTTTCAAAACGATCTAAAGTTGAGAGGTAGGGATTCTAATATGTGTGCCCATATTTAGATTGTTGTAACCAAACATCAAACTTTATGTAGCTATAAAAAAAACCTCTAGCTTTATATTGCTTGTTCTTTCTTCCCGATACTATTCTTTTGCATTGGAGTATGAAAGCGAAATGGCTCACTAAACAATTTTTACATGTTATTGTCAACTGGTACTCTATGAAAGAGATGTTATCGGAATTCATGTAAACGATCATATTTTTTTCCGACAAATATAGACAAGCTGTGTACATTCGAGATAGTTGGGTTGAGGCACATGGAAAGTATTTACTGCCTAGGTATGCTTTGTGCGTCTACAGCCACAATAGTCTGCAATCACAATACGCCTCATTCATTTAAGGACAATACTCCTCCCATGCTTACGGGTCACGACCACCTTACAAAAACATCATGTCGTAATTGATAAAAAAAGAGCAAATTCTTTAAGTCTAACATTGATTTTCAATCAACCATGACAACATTGTTACCCCAAAAGCCCGACATTGTTGCAACATTTTAAATCAATCTGATATTTTATAAATTGAAGTGAAGAGGAAACAACATCCAGAGATCCTTGGATCATAATTCACTTGCGTTATTCATCAAGCCTTTCCTACATTCCACAGCTCAATTACCATTATTAACTAGTTTCCTATGTTTGACTCCTCATTTCCCGCCATAGGTAGAGCCTTATTTTAGCCACTGGGCTAATGCTATTGTTGTTCTGACCTGAGGATCATTTGGAGTTCCAAACAAAAAATGCTTCTACTTGGATCTTTAACGTCAGAAGCCGAAAGTGTCACAATATTAAATAGTTGCGCAAAAAGAAGGTGTAAAAAGTCATATTAATTTTTTCTGAGGCACTCTTTCTAAAACCTGTTCAATAAAAAGCCACAGGGGTGTCAAAGGCCACGGGAAACCACGGGCGTGGCAACCAAGCATCCGCTTTTAGTCGCTGTATTACAAGCTTTTATTAATGTAATTCAATACAAATCTCGAAGTATAATTTACTTGTGCATTCATAATTAAGGCTCATTTTTCTTTGTGGCACTATGTCTCCATTTATTTTAAGACGCCCCTGAAAAGCCACAATCAAGACCAGATAATAATGAGCTACATAATAGTCTAAAAATTAGATTATCTTCTTAGATATTGGATTAGTACGGGAAAGAAACGTACATACGAGAACAAGAGAAAAATATCAGAAAGACAGGGACATACGAGAACAAGAGAAAAATATCGGAAAATTAAGGAAATTATATAGGGTTCCTTATACTTATTCCTTTGCAGGTCAAATGGTCATTATTGTCTTTTATCTAGAGCTCAAGGCAAGAAAGGCGAACAAATTACAAACTTCTACACTACTTGTGTTTTATCCTTATCCTTTATCTGACTGGCAGTAGGTCAAGAACCGGGAACTGCAACTAAAGGTTAGAGTACCTCCCACATGCTCTTAACATTTGAAGACAAACCCGGTCTCAAATCAACTAATAGAATTCCACCTTGCTTTCCATGTTTTATTTTCCGTTTTCATCCATATCGGGATCACCCTCAACAACCTCCTCATTATCATCACCATCTTCTTCCTCCTCTTGAATCTCATCGTCATCCTCTTCACCATCATCATCATCCTCCTCTTCACTCTCATCGTCATCCTCTTCACCATCATCCTCATCCTCCTCTTCACCGTCATCCTCCTCTTCACTATCCTCCTCATTCTCCTCTTCACCATCATCCTCATCGTCATCCTCTCCACCATCATCAGCATTGTCCTCACCACCATCATCCTCATTCTCCTCTTCACCATCCTACTCATTCTAGCTAGCATTGTTGTTATTCCCTGCACATCAAAACCTTCATCAAAGTTCATCGCACACGTATTGTCATCTACAAATCATGGTGATAATCATTGGTGCAACCGTGTTTTGTCATTACCAAAAACTTGTACATTAATGCCCACTTACTCTGCCTTTTGCTTTGATGGAAAGCTTTATTTTACATGTCGTGACGGTATATTTGGATTTAATCAAAATAGTATTGAATTTGATGACGAGATTCAATGTCATTTAGTCAAGTGGCCTGCTGGCATGTCACTCTTCCTACACCATGTGGGTGTTTCCCAAGAGAATTTGAAGGTTTCTTGTCTTAAGCCTGGTGTTGCACTGCATGTATGGGTCCTTGAGGACTACAAAACGAGTCATTGGATGTTGCAGCATAAAATTGAAACATGGGACTGCTTGTCACCAGGTTCTTGGATGACTAAGAAACTCGAAAAGTGTTCATTGGGTCGATTATTAATTGATGTGCTGGGTTTCTATCCTACTAGTTGTGATGTTATTTATTTGCTTACTCCTGGCTATATATTCTTATGCAATCTCTCAACAAGGACCTTAAAGCTAGCATGTCGTATTCCTGTTGTTGTTGCAGAGAGGTGTAAACGATATTTGAAGACACCCTATGATTACCCTGTGATGCTCAGGTGCTGGCCAACACCACTTACACGCTTTTCTCGGCCTTGAAGGATCGTATTTCATAGTGAAAGGTCCACCGAACAACTTGTGAAAATGATAAAGCGCTATCTTATTATTTGTTTTTTTGCTTCTTTTTGTCTTGTATTTGTGCTTTTTATGATACATTGTTTTTCAGCCGGTCTCTTGGCCTTCTTCTTTTATCTAAATAGACTTTTTTTTTTAAATGATTATGTGTGTAAAAAATGCTCACAAGCCATCGCTACTGTTATCTTTTGTTGTAACACCCCGTCATTTTCGATATTATTTATATGGTGTTACTTATTTTTTTTAGTTAGGTCTGGAGACGTTATGGCGGAGACCCTAATTTTACGTTTTATTATGAAAAGAAAGTAAGTTGTTTTGGTTTCCTAATATATATAAGTTTTGAATTATTCGAAAGCAAAATATTTTTTTTTATTTATGAAAACTGAAGTTTGGTATTTGACTTAGATTTAACTGTTGACAAAGAAAATAAGGAAAATCAGACCGAACCTATAAACCCGTCCAATTCCTTTCCCTTATTTTATCTCCCTCATTCATAAAACCTTAACCCTAAAATCCCTTCTCACTTTTACTGCCCCGTTTCGACTGTATTGCTGGAATATTGAATCCCTTGGCGATTCCTTGAAGCCCGGTCAAAACTCTTGATCGTCTTATGCTCTCTCTTTCTTTTTTTTCGTATTTTTCAACCTGTAAGTATCTTTATTCTTTACTATCAAAATTTGTGATTGTTATCATTAATACACCAAAGCTTGAAACTTGTTCGATTTTTAATTTTGGTCTTTGAATCGTTGATTGGGTGTAAGTTGGTGGTCACTTGAATGGATGGGTATTAGTCAGGCTGTGCTTGTACATGGATTATAGAAATTTTAAGTGATTATTCGGTTGGTTTCTTACGTACTGTGGGACAAACTTTGATGGATTATATTGGCATAGATTGTATGATGGTTCATTAGCTAGAACGAGACAAGTGTAAGTGGGTTAAGTACAATACAAAAGACCGAGTGCTAGTACGAGGTTAGTGGAGTAATCCTTGATACAGTTGTTTAACTGATATATGTAATTGATCATTGGGAGTATACCGACTTAATGCCATGATAATTGAAACTTTGGCGTTGGTTACGACTCCTGAAAGCTTGATGAGATTTTGTGTATATACCCATATGTCATGTGATATGTGCAGTTTCAGTTAAGAGTTTTGATGCCTGGATTGTGTTAAGGAAGTTTAAGGTTTCGGTCAGATATTGGTTGTGGAGTGTATCGTGTGCTGCTAGTTTAAAGGCTATTTGGTGTGACAATTAATTTCATTGTTAGATTGTGAAGAGTACTAATGTTTTGGTCCTACGCAATCTTGGATTGTGGATTTGTGGTATAAATTGTGAAGTGTAGCTGGCTTTGGGGTTTGGGTGTGTAATCTCTATTAGTAGATGAGTACGGCAAAATGATTCGGCTATGATATTTGTCAGGTTAATTTGTATAGTAAGTTGAGATTGTTCTCATATTGAATAGAGTAGTAATTGGATAATTTGTATACTTGTAGCTTGTGGATTTGAAGAGAGAATTTTTGTTTTAAGCTAGCTGGGATTGACCGTCTTAAGAGGTAAGGAATTTTAACCTTTTTTTAAATTTAAGCAAAGAGCATGTTCGGTTTAATCATTAAACTGTTTTTATAATATTTTGGCATCAATGAGATTTTACTTGTATTTCTAAATTTTGAATATTACACATTTGGAATGGTTTCGGCTCAAGCCGCTTTGGAAAATTTGGTTTCTTCTGGTCTAGATGGTTTAAGGTCGTCTCTGACGCTCCTGGGATTACGTCCCGAAACTAAACTCTTGGTCCGAGTTCATTTGGGTGGGGATTGTCCGGTCCCCACTCGCTAGGTAGTTAGACTTTCTCCTTTGCCGGTTCCATCCTACTGACTGACCAAATGTGAGAGGTGTGCACTTTTATGAGTCTAACAAAGCACAGGTGGTGCCTCTAGACCGTGTCAAGGGTAGGATCTTGGCACACAGGTGGTAAAAGTTTTGGTTTTGAATTGTTTGGTTAATATTATTGGATTTACAGCAATTGGTTTTGGAATGTATTTCTTGTTTTTACTTTGGTTTCAAAGCTTTGTTAATTTATAATACGGTTTCTGAATTTGTCAATATTTCTTGTTTTCTTAAACTCAGCTTTGCTGACGTCCTTATGTTTTGGGTCGTTCCCCCACTGGAACCTGTACCTATTTATGTTTTGGGTACAGTTGATAGGTACAATTGAGATCCCGCATGGGTGCATACTGGATCCGGGAATTATTACGAGCGTGGAAGGATTTTGAATAAAGACTTTGTCTTAAGCTATTTATAATTTATAATATTATTGGATTTGAATTTTATTTACTGTTTTAGATTTTGTAAGACTTAAGTCTTCCGCTGCAACGTTTTAATTATTTGATAAAGTTTTGAGACATGTACTTTGTTTTTTTCAAGGTTGACTCTGTATTAACCTTGCACTTGGCATTTTCAGCTAAGTGTGGAGTGTAAGCCGTAAATTTTCCATCTCTAGTTCATCGTTTTAGACGTGAAAATTTAGGGCTGTTACAGTTAGTATCAGAGCAAATGGTTTTCCGAAAAGAAAATAAGTTTTACAAAATTTAAAACAAGTTAAAAAAAAAAAAGAAAAACCTTTCGTATTTTAAAAAAAAAACAAGAGTGTGGGGTAGGATGGGTGCATTGCATGAGGATGTTTTATTAGTTAATGTTAAATTGTTACATCTAGAATTGTCTGTGTGTCGTCTTATTACTCATTGCTAATTTAGTTTGAGCTCCTTGGATAACTAAGGAATTTGTAATATTTGAAAATTTAGAGGAGATGGATTTACTTTGATATGTTTTGGTTAATTTCACTATGAGATTAGCATACTTGAGCTTACAAATAAAATTTTTATTCATATAGTTGACAATGCCTCCTCGAAGAGAACTTGAGAACAATGTTGATATGGATACCTTAATGGCACAAATGATTGCACACCTGGTGTTATTCCCCAAGGTGTGCAACAAGTGACATCCGTTAGTAGGAGTATGACCGAAAGGGCTAGGAGTGTGAATGAAAAGGCCGAGAATAAACAGGTAGGATGCTGCACCTACTGTTACCGCTATGTTTGAAGCGGTGCAAAAGAAAAGAGCACCGTTATTTACTAGAAAGGGAGACCCAAATGAGCTTGATATCTTGGTTAGAGAGAGAGAGAGAGAGAGAGAGAGAGAGAAAATTTTCGTGGTTGTAGGGTGTCCTGTGAGATTTAAGGAAGATGCTGAAATTTAGCGGGAAACAATAAAGGAAGATTTTATAAAACCCGTTAGGGTTAGGAATGCTGAGGGAGTACCCATGCTTTAGAGAAGGAATTAAAATTTGTGGGAGACGGTAATAGAAAATATGAATTTCTTGAAGGTTTGGTTGGTTTAGTTATAACTAAGAGCAATAAAATAAAAGATGAATTGAATAAGATTAAAAGGTCTAGGGATCAGGTTCACTAGGTCAATTATCCGGGAGTGTGATTTAACTAGTTAAAAGAGCAATTAAGTTGTTTAAGGTCATATGTTTTATCGACTCTAATATGCCCTTTAGATCTAAGCTTAATATGCAGTCACTATAATTAAGCCAGTCTATTCAATTGTCGCGGCCTATATTTGTCTTAACCCGGTCGCCGATAATCCAAATTTGCAAGACTAATTAACTAATCCTGGCCTGTAATTTGTTTTTTTTTTTTTCAAAAAGATATCATTTCATATATGAAAAGAAATTACAATTGCAAAGTAAATCCATTAGAAAATTACATCAAACACAAAAAAATAGTTAGATATTAATAAAATCCACTATCGAGCAATAAGAATAGACTGTTGCCCTCATCAGTACTCTGACTGATACCATGAACTTGATCTTGGCAACAATGGTCATAACATCTGTTTTCCTGGATATAGAGACTCTCTTATTTCGTTCTTGCCAAATATGATTAACCACAGCTGCAATTGAGGTGTAGAACCATGTTTTTCTCCAAGCATTCTTCTTCTCTACCTTGGGAAGAATAGACAGCAATTGGGGCAAAGTGGCTTGAGTCCTAGTAAGCTGCATCCAGTATAAAATTGACTGCAGAATGATTTCAGAAAAAGGGCAAGAGAAAAATAAGTGGGCATGATTCTCTTCCTGGACTTCACATAAGTTGCATCTGTTAGGAAGATGAAACCCTCTATTCTGAATGTTATCCAATGTGCCTAGCTGGGATTGAACAGCCATTGAGCAGGTTACTTTTTGGCTTGGAATGATGCGAGAGCAGGCAAGCTCTGTAGTCCAAGCACCCATAGCTGGTGCCTGTTTGAGATACGCATAGGCTTGAGAAGGTTGAATGTTAGATCATACAATCCATTTTTGCAGCAGGGATTGGGCTTCCTGATGAGAACCTGCAACTTCTGTAAGATAATCTCGAGCTTTGATTATGCCATTAAGACTAGAAGAAAGACAAGAAGTATAATTACTACATCAGTAATGTACAAACCAGGCTATGGATTGAGCTTCCGTCACCTCCATATTACTATGGTAGGCTGGTTAACAGTGGCTTAATATGCGATCCATTCTACTGAAATGATGGGAAAATCGTTGTAAATGTTGCATATCGTTATAGCGTTATTGCTATTCTCTGCACAGCAAAACCTTCATCAAAGTTCATCGCACATGTGTTGTCATCTACAAATCATGTTGATAATCATTGGTGCAACCGTGTTTTGTCATTACCAAAAAATTGTACATTAACGCCCACTTACTCTGCCTTTTGCTTTGATGGAAAGTTTTATTTTACATGTCGTGACGGTATATTTGGATTTAATCAAAATAGTACATATTGAATTTGATGACGAGATTCAATGTCATTTACTCAAGTGGCCTGCTGGCATGTAACTCTTCCTACACCGTGTGGGTGTTTCCCAAGAGAATTTGAAGGTTTCTTGTCTTAAGCCTAGTTCTGCATCGCATGTATGGGTCCTTGAGGACTACAAAATAAGTCATTGGATGTTGCAGCATAAATTTGAAACATGGGAGGATGACTAAGACACTCGAAAAGTTTTCATTGGGTCGATTAATTGATGTGTTGGGTTTCAACCCTAGTAGTTCTGATGTTATTTATTTGCTTACTCCTGGCTATATATATTCTTATGCAACCTCTCAACAAGGACCTTACGGCTAGCATGTCGTATTCATGTTGCCGTTGTAGAGAGGTGTAAACGTTATTTGAAGACACCCTATGATTACCCTGTGATGCTCAGGTGCTGGCCAACACCACTTACATGCTTTTCTCGGCCTTGAAGGATCGTATTTCACGGTGAAAGGTCCACCGAACAACTTGTGAAAATGATAAAGTTCTATCTTATTATTTTTATTTTTTTGCTTCTTTTTGTCTTGTATTTGTGCTTTTTTTTTTTTTTTTTTTTGGCAGAAGGTGAATAACTTACATTATTGTAACCAATAGAGAGTAAGCTATTCGACTAGATAGCACCAGACACTTGATAGCTAGATCTAGCACTACAAAGCCATACAAAGAAATTACATAACCTTTATTTAAAAGTAAAGCTAAAACATTAAGATAAGCCAGAATAACGATGGTAGAATGGCAAAAGATGGCAGCCTGGTCACGAACGTTGATGTCATATTCATTAACACGGAAGACCTCCAAGTACCGTCGATACATACAAACGAAATAGTAACAATGACAAGGTGCACTTACGCTCTTACGAAAAGAACGTAGAAAGAAAAGATGAGAAGCGCGACAGTGTCTGCCCTCGACGGAGATAAATCTCCTACACCTCAGAGATTGCACCCAAAGATCATAGCACAAACGGACCGAGAAATACAGCATGTAATAAGTAACACGAATACCCATAGACAAAGGCACCTCAACACCAACACCAACACCGATTAGAGGAATTAGCTTACCACTAAAAAGACTACTTAAACTCCTATCTAAGGAGGTTATTAGGAGGAAAAAACAAGAAAAGAAGATAAAAAGCGACACCATTGATAGACGAGGAAACCACCGCCTCTTATCCCAACCAAAGACACCACCAAAACCCAAATCCACCCTACCCAACACACCTCAACCAGAAAGTAACGGACCCCAACAAAGCAGCCTCACTCCAACCAAGAACAACCGGACACAACCCACCGTCCACGAGGATACAGCACACCCAACGAGCACCAAACACCCGAACACTGAGACTCCAAATTCCAAACGAACCCCCCCAGGACCATCGGCAAACATGCAACCCGACAAACAACAACACAACAGACCGACATAACACCGAACCGGAAAATGGGCCAATATGGTGGGGGAGGGGGCGAGGGGAAGGGGAAACACCAGATCGTCCCATAAACCACCACCACTTAACATAAAAGCACCACCCAGATGAGCTATACTCATCGACCAGACACAACGACAACCGACGACCATCAAGGCACCAGGACTTACCAGGGGCGGGGAGAGGGGAAACACCCTTGGAACGCATGTGACGCTTTCGAAGATAGGACAGGGGAACGCGGAATGGAACGACCTCAGAAACTACCACACGAAAACCAACCAAACCCGCGGACGACCAGGACGGAAAAGATCCGCAGAGAGAAGGGAGTGAGATCAGGCCATTGGGGTCCACCACAAAGAGGAAACTTGAGCAATCACCGGAGATGGGTCAAGGAGTGACCCCATCTCCGGCGAAGGGTATGGGCAAAAGGGGGGACATGAATTGATTAAAGGAGGCGGAGGGTCAGAAAACAAGGGATTAGGGTTTTTTTTTTGTAGAGAGAAGTGGGAGGCTTAAGAGAGAGAGAGAGAGAGAGAGAGTATACAAAATGGGTTTGGTGAATAACAATATTGTAAATTATATTTGTGCTTTCTATGATACGTTGTTTCTCAGCCGGTCTCTTTGCTTCTTCTTTTATCCTAAATGGTCTTTTTTTTTTAATAATTACTCCATACGTCCCGGTCAATAGTTATCTATTTCCATTTTGGGGTGTATTATTGAATTGTTATCTATTTTCATTTTTGGCAACCTTTTGTGGATCACATTTCATTGCATGTGGGGGCTATGTGATTTGTGTGGTCCAAATTCATTTATACTTCTTTCCTTAATCTTTGTACCAAAAATAATAGATAACAATTGACTGAGACGGAAGGAGTATGTGTTTAAAAAATGCTCACAAGCCATCGATACTGTGTTGGAATATGTGTCCCCCGACAATAATGCGATCACAACTGTTGATCATGATGATCACATGTTTAAGTCTCATTTTAAAAGAATACAATTGGGAAGTATTTTTTTATCATTTGGTCCACACATATCGATCTTGATTGGTGACTAGAGTTTGACATTACTGTCGTGCGACGGTGGTGATCAGTTGATCCCCTAGGTCATACCTAAAGGATATTACTCTTAATTGATCATTTAATTGATCGTATAACGTTACGAATTAATTAAATTACTTGAAAATTGACGGACGATTTTGGAAGTAAAATTTACGTATCTCATTGTAATCTGATTAAATAAGATACGGTCTAAGTAATCGAATTGTTTCATTACTCAGATGAAATTATTGTTTAAGGAAACAATTGAAATTGAATGAATTATTATAAATACAAGTTATTGTGATTTATAATTGGTAAAATATTTTGGTACAAGTAATTATGAATTACTAGGTCGATTTTTGTATATGACGTATTTTTATTAATACGTTGATTTTTTATATGTTAAAAAATACATAACAAATTTATGTGACATGTGACATGTGACATATGACAAATTGACATTTTGACAAATATAGAATAGAGTCCATTTTATCCTCTTGACCAAAATATTGAAGAGGATTAGGAAAATATTAGGTTAATTGTATTAGTGGTAAACATAATCATGTTTACCTAATACTAGACTTGCATGCCTACTTGTTCTTGTGAAGGCAACCATGAGCATGCATTGGCTCCCTTGTTCCTCCTCTCCCACCCGGTTTTGGGAAGAAAACCATTTTGGTTTTTCTTCTTATTTTTGCCTAATATTCACTAGGATATTTTACTTGTGATTATTATTCATTCATCCATCTAAAAACTAGAGTTTTAGAAAGATAAAAATTTCCTCTATTCTTCCTCTCTCTCAACCGGTTTTAATAGAGAAACCAAATAATTTTTGGGTCAATTATATACAAAATTAGTATTATTCTAGTAACAATAATATTAGTTTTATTAAGAGTATATCTTGGGTATAATTCCTTGGGAGGGATTCTCATCTTGAATCCTTGTTCATCCATTAAGGAAAGCTCAAGAACAAGAGAGTAGGAGAACTCTCTTGTGCCCTTTGATCCGAAAACCATATGTAAGGATGAATATTTCTTCTTTATTTTGTTTATTGTTTGCATGCATAAGATCACTATTTAATTTTATGAGTAAATTAACAAAAACATATATGAATATGTTAGTATATAGATCTACTTTTCTAACAATCGGTATCAAGAGCCTTGATTGTTTGCATGCAAATCCGTTAAAAGTTTTTCCGAGTTATACGATTAACATATAAAACTTGTTTAATTTTGTGTTATTATGATATATCACGAAAATCATTATGCATGTTAAAGTTTCTGGTCCTAAAATGTTATTAGGATATTTTGGTTAATTTATGGATTTTTATTGTTCATATTTTACAATGATGGCATTAAAAATATGATTTTATGAATAAAATGTCATTTTCGGACTAAAATTAGCTAAACTTGGAATTTTCCAGTGATTTTTAGATATGTTGTCACATATATTATTTTGAGATGACCTGTAAATTTTCATAATTTTTGGACTTCTTATGCTCGAAAAATGGATTTTTCATTATTAAACTCGAATTTAGATAAAAAAAAAGGTTAATATGAGATAAATTTTGAATCTGGTCATAGAAATTTAGTATGTTGTCACATGTAATTTTACAAGATGTGTTTAAAATAATAGGCTATATTGAAGTCTTTATGCATGATTTATGATTTTTTGAAGAAAAATAGCATAAATAGTGACTTAATTAGTGAAATATTAATAAAACATACTCTATGACTAAGGAAAAACATCACATGTTGCATTTTATTATCTTTTTCAGATCTAAAATTGAAAAGTTGATGAATATAATTTTTCTTATGTTTTTATGATTATTTTGTTAAAACCGATAAACCGCAACATTGTTTTTCCGGAAAAATTTTGAAATTTTTAACCTAAGTTTTTTGAACATTATGAGTGTCATGGTATTTTTCCAGAATGTTCATGATTTTAAATTTCACATTTTGAATTTATTTGAAATTTTGTGATTTATTTGGAGTTTATAGCATTTTATTATAATTTTAAGTCCATTAATGAACAAATTTTAGTAATATGAGTTAATTATGGTCAAATAGTTAGTGAAGACTAAATTTTGAGTCCTAAGAGGTTAGGGTAATTAACTTATGCATAAATTTGAATTTATGTGATTTTTGTGATTATAAAACGTTGAATCACGCAAATCCGTAAAAACCGAGTAATATACGATATTGGCTACTTAAAGACGATTTAGCATAAAATTGGGCATGCTCATACATATTATAATGCTGCATTTTCTTTATGATTGTCATAATTTTATTTTATGTAATTTTTGAATTATGTAATTTTTACTTAGTATGGCCTTAGTTTTTAATTGGTATTACCCGAAATGTATGGGAATATCGATTCGGTTGTAATTTATTGTGATCTCGTATCACCGTTTTGTAATTTAATAGATTTATTTTATTTTAGTTACAAAATGTATAATAGGAAATTATGTAATTTATTTTTTTCGGAGTTCCCAAAGACGGATTTCTTCAAGATGGTGATACATAAAGACGGTGTTACCTCGAGATGCGTGCCACAACCAAAGTTCAAGGGACCAATGGAGTTGGTTTCCGAATTTGTAATAGTTAATTAGATTTTCTATTCTAGGAAGACCATACTAGGATTTATTTTTATGCTTTGCATTTTATTTATATGTCACATGCATCGCTAAATCGCCATAACTAAAACATGCATCATCGTTTTATCGAGTTTATCGACCGTGTAAATTACATTATCATAGTTCACCGCTTTAGTTCACTTAAATCGTGATAGATAATAAATTGGCATGACCTCTCGCTAAAATAAACAATTGAGACATAGCCTTACCAAAAATTAGAAACCCATGAAGTACCAGTTTCGCAAGGGAGTTGAGCCGGCTTTACCGTAAGAAAAACCTTGTTACGTTGGTGAAGTGGGGTGATAAATGTCTACCCACCGAATTTATAAAGATGAGGATTGTTTTCAGCTTTACCGATGCCCAAGTTGATGTAAGTTTGGATCATGGACACATTTATTCGAAATTTGGGTTGAACTCAACGAAAGTATTCTCGACGGTTGCCGGATGTGTTTCGGACTAAAGATAATTTTTAATGTAAATTTATCGACCAAGAGTTCTAAAAGTAGAATCGATTAAAGTGTTAATCCACCGAGTTATATTAATGAAGGTTTGTTTTCGGCTTTACCGATGCCTAAGTTAATATGAATTTGGGTCTTGGAATCATTTATAATAGTTGGGTAGAGGTCACTATATAAATGTTCATATCTTGTTAATTTATTTACAAGTATGATTTAAAAAGACAAATGTTAGTATTTCCTTTTCCTCCATATTTGTAGTTCATTACAATGAATCCATCAAACGCTACCGCACCAATAACTATTGAGTCATACCACAATGTTTTTGATGACGTTTGCTCCAACAATGATTTCGACACTACTAGAGAACTTCATTTTGGGATAGGTTCGGATGAAAACCTTAACTTCATCACTTCTACTAGACCACCCACTACCACTAGATCCCGTGTGAGCCCGTCTCAGAAAGACCACCTCATACAATCTATAGGATCTTTGTCTCTGGAAGATAAAGATGCCAAAACTAGTGGGAGCTCAAGCAATCAAGTTCTTGCTTCCAAGGGCAAAAGGTTCAAGAAGAAGGGAAAGAAAGTCAAAAACTTCAAGCAAGTTAATGATGAGTGCCATTATTGCTATGGCATTGGACATTGGCTTAGGAATTGTCCCGTATATTTGCGAAATATAAGGGAAGGAATAATCACTCCAAAAGGTAAAATTCCTAAGGAAATTTATGTTATTGATATAAATTTTACTTCCACTACGACATGGGTACTGGATACCGGTTGTGGTTCTCACTTTTGTAATCATTTACAGGGTTTAAGAGATGTGAAGAGGCTTAGCAAAGGAGATGTGGATCTACGCCTTGGAAATAGAGCTCGAGTAGCGGCCGAATCCAAAGGAACTTATGATTTAGCTTTGCCTAACGGATTTTAGTTGTATTTACATAATTGTTTTTATGTGCCTACACTCTTTAAAAACATTATTTCAATCGCTATGCTAGACATAGACGGTTTTTGTTTTGTCATTAAGAACAATCGTTGTACTATATCCAGGAATGATTTGGTTATAGGCCAAGCTTCTTCCATCAATGGCATTTACATTTTAGAGACCTCAAATCCGACTAATGATATCTATAACATTCAATCAAAGAAACTCAAAACAAGTGACCCAAGTGAAGCGTTCATTTGGCATTGTCGATTAGGTCACATAAACGAGAATCGCATCAAAAGATTAATTTAGACTAATGTCATTACACTATTTGATTATCAATCATATGGTACATGCGAATATTGCCTACTTGGCAAAATGACTCATAATCCTTTTAGTGGTAAAGGGACACGAGCTAGTGAACTATTGGGACTCATACACACCGATGTATGTGGACCAGTGAGCATCACCGCTCGTGGTAATTATGACTACTTTATAACCTTCACCGATGACTTGAGTAGATATGGGTATATCTATTTGATGAAACATAAAAGTGAAGCGTTTGAGAAATTCAAAGAGTTTCAAAACGAAGTAGAGAACCAATTGAACAAAAGGATTAAGGCACTACGATCCGATCGTGGTGGAGAATATCTTAGTCTTGAATTTGATTCACACTTAAAAAGTCGTGGTATTATATCACAACTTTCTCCACCCGGAACACCACAACTCAATGGTGTCGCCGAAAGGAGAAATCGAACCCTACTTGATATGGTTCGGTCCATGATGAGTCAAACCGAGTTACCAAACTCGTTTTGGGGATTTGCGATTCAAACCGCAATAAGATCTTTGAACAATTCTCCCACTAAAGGCACCGAGAAAACTCCATTTGAAATATGGAGAGGAAGAGTTCCTAATCTATCCTACATGAAAATTTGGGGTTGTAATGCTTATGTCAAAACCAGAAATGACAATAAGCTAGCCCCAAGATCCGAAAAATGCACCTTTGTAGGATATTCTAACACCCGAGGTTATTATTTCTATAAACCTCAAGAAAACAAAGTGTTTGTGTCTTCTTAGGCTGTCTTCTTAGAAAGAGATTTTATTTCTAAGAGACAGAGTGGGAGAAATTTTGAACTTGATGAAGTTCAAGAGCCACAAACCGAGATAGAAACGAAAGAAGATGTTCCTTCGTCGTCTAACACGGTTGTCTCTCCTCCACTTAGAAGAACGAGTCGTGTTACACGCCATCCCGATCGATATGTTGGACTTATCGAAGAAGATGGAACGTTCGATGTGTTGCTTTTAGAAAGTGACGAACCCGCCATCTACAAGGCCGCAATCTCTAGTCCAAATTCCTCCTTATGGCTTGAAGCCATGAAGTCTGAAATGGATTCTATGCAAGAAAACCAAGTTTGGGACTTGGTAGATTTGCCTAAAGGGGCAAGACCTCTTCAATGCAAATGGATATTCAAAGTCAAAAATGGCATAGAAGGACATGATGATGTCTACAAAGCTAGGCTAGTGGCAAAAGGATTTACCTAAGTCCAAGGTCTCCATTATGATGAGACCTTCGCACCCGTAGCCATGCTAAGATCCATACGGATTTTGTTAGCGATCGCCGCATTTCATGATTATGAAATATGGCAAATGGATGTCAAAACCGCTTTTCTAAATGGGCATTTAGAAGAGGAGGTGTACATGATACAACCCGGAGGTTTTGTTGATTCTAAAAATACTAACAAAGTATGCAAGCTTAAGAGATCCATTTATGGTCTTAAGCAAGCATCTAGAAGTTGGAATCATCGATTTAATCATGTGATAAAAGAGAATGGTTTCACTCGAAGTGTTGAGGAACCATGTTTATACATGAAATTTAGTGGGAGCAATGTTGTGTTCCTAATCTTGTATGTCGATGACATACTACTCATTGGAAATGATATTCCGATGTTGTCTTCTGTTAAGAAGTGGTTAGGTAACCACTTCCAAATGAAGGATTTAGGAGAAGCACAACGCATATTAGGTATCCGGATCCATAGAGATAGATCCAAGAGGATATTGGCACTAAGTCAAGAGTCTTATGTTGATAAGATTCTTCGACGGTTCAGCATGGACAAATCCAAAAGGGGATTGGTACCTATGGTAACCGGGACGATATTGAGCAAGACTCAATCTCCCTCCGAACTCCATGATGTTGAACGCATGAAGACGATCCCTTATGCTTTCGCTGTTGGATCAATCATGTACGCCATGATATGCACACGTCCTGATGTCTCGTATGCTTTAAGCATGACGAGTAGATATCAAGGAAATCCAGGTGAGAGTCACTGGATTGCCGTCAAGAACATTCTTAAGTACTTGAGAAGGACTAAGGATTCTATCTTAGTGTTTGGAGGAGACACCGAACTCCGTGTTAATGGTTACACGGACTCAAGTTTTCAAACAGATAGAGATGACATGAAATCACAAGCTGGTTTCGTTTTCATGCTCAATGGTGGTGCCGTAAGCTGGAGAAGCTTCAAGGAAAGAACCGCGGATTCAACAACGGAGGTGAGTACATTGCAAAGCATCGAAGCGCCAAGGAAGCTGTGTGGATCAGGCAATTCACGGAAGGTCTAAAAGTAGTACCTACCGCCAATGATCTCATCACTCTCTATTGTGATAATAGTGGGACGATCTTCCAAGCTAAGGAGCCAAAGTCTAGTAATAGATCTAGACATTTACTTAGAAAATATCATGTAATAAGAGACTTCATTGAAAGAAAGGAAATTGCGATTTGTAAGGTTGGGACGGATGACAACATAGCCGATCCGCTCACCAAGCCTTTATCGCAGGCAAAACATGATGGACATGTGGCGTCCATGAGACTTAAACGTGTACCAAGTTTATGTTAGATTTTGAAATGAAATAAAAGTGTTGTTTTTTTTGTTCATGTTCATAATCGAATTTGTCTTTTATCTTTTTATTATACATTGTTATATCCAAACGGGTTGTGGAGACAATTGAACCCCGTTAAAGTGAACACGGATTAACATAGTATTTGCCCATAGTCACTTGTATGAGGTGATGTCTCGAAGTGACTAGAGTGTGATGCGATTGATGGCAAGTTCAAGTGCCATAGAGTCATGTGAGATGACTAATCGATCACATAGGCAGACTGTTAGGAACGTTTTGCCGGGCCTAATGACCGCTTATAGAGTTCTGGCAAATTTATATAGCCTGGTCGTGGCGAGAGCTACTATAGTATTCAAATGAGTCGATTCTTTTGACTAAAGACTATTCGCCTAAGATGGCACAGTTTCAGATTAACTTTGATTTGTGTTACTACGACCTTCGTAAATGGGGTCAAATGGGCATATTTTGGGTTATGATGGCTGTGACTAGTCGAAGGGAATTGTCCACCCCTAGTCAGGGTTATAAAAATATCTCAGGGTCACTTGAGGAGTAATGAACTGGAAATGCGTGGCCACGCTCGGATTGTATCCATGGTGGATTAATCCGGTCAATCGATTATTCTCGGATCAAGGAAACCACTCTCGATATGATCACTTGCAAGTACGACTGAAAGAGACCTTGCATTGAGTGGGAGATAGTAATAGGACAAGAGAATTGGTGACGCACACTTGTCGAGGACAAGTGGGAGATTGTTGGAATATGTGTCCTCCGACAATAATGCGATCACAATGTTGATCATGATGATCACATGTTTAAGTCTCATTTTAAAGAATACAATTGGGAAGTATTTTTTTACTGTCAACTGGTCCACACATATCGGTAATGATTGGTCGACTAGAGTTTGACATTACTGTCGTGCGACGGTGGTGATCAGTTGATCCCCTAGGTCATACCTAAAGGATATTACTCTTAATTGATCATTTAATTGATCGTATAACGTTACGAATTAATTAAATTACTTGAAAATTGACGGACGATTTTGGAAGTAAAATTTACGTATCTCATTGTAATCTGATTAAATAAGATACGGTCTAAGTAATCGAATTGTTTCATTACTCAGATGAAATTATTGTTTAAGGAAACAATTGAAATTGAATGAATTATTATAAATACAAGTTATTGTGATTTATAATTGGTAAAATATTTTGGTACAAGTAATTATGAATTACTAGGTCGATTTTTGTATATGGCGTATTTTTATTAATACGTTGATTTTTAATATGTTAAAAAATACATAACAAATTTATGTGACATGTGACATGTGACATATGACAAATTGACATTTTGACAAAGATAAAATGGAGTCCATTTTATCCTCTTGACCGAAATATTGGAGAGGATTAGGAAAATATTAGGTTAATTGTATTAGTGGTAAACATAATCATGTTTACCTAATACTAGACTTGGATGCCTACTTGTTCTTGTGAAGGCAACCATGAGCATGCATTGGCTCCCTTGTTCCTCCTCTCCCACCCGGTTTTGGGAAGAAAACCATTTTGGTTTTTCTTCTTATTTTTGCCTAATATTCACTAGGATATTTTACTTGTGATTATTATTCATTCATCCATCTAAAAACTAGAGTTTTAGAAAGATAAAAATTTCCTCTATTCTTCCTCTCTCTCAACCGGTTTTGATAGAGAAACCAAATAATTTTTGGGTCAATTATATACAAAATTAGTATTATTCTAGTAACAATAATATTAGTTTTATTAAGTGTATATCTTGGATATAATTCCTTGGGAGGGATTCTCATCTTGAATCCTTGTTCATCCATTAAGGAAAGCTCAAGAACAAGAGAGTAGGAGAACTCTCTTGTGCCCTTTGATCCGAAAATCATATGTAAGGATGGAGATTTCTTCTTTATTTTGTTTATTGTTTGCATGCATAAGATCACTATTTAATTTTATGAGTAAATTAACAAAAACATATATGAATATGTTAGTATATAGATCTACTTTTCTAACATACTGTTATCTTTTTTTAATTTAGATTTTGGTGGATAATTGTGATGACAAAAAACGTATCGACCAATATTTGGGGGGGGGGGTATTGTCACTTTGGGTCCTTTAACCTTGCTATGCCCACTTAAAAAATACTCTGGCATATATATTAAAGCTCATATGCTGTGATGAGCGCATTCTCTTTATTTGGTATTTCACTCATGATGATGTCATTAAAGCTACTCTTGGGCATCACCTCATCACCCATCTTTTTCTTGGAGGATCATTATGGAGGCTATGTGGGTATTTCAGAGAGGCTGCAATGGCTGATTGGTGACTGGTTGGATATTTGCTTCTTGAAGGACTCATGGACTTTCGAGGTTCTTTTTTTTGTAATATATTTCACCAGTAAGGGGTGATAGGACAACAAGCTGGCTGAGTGGATCCTTATAGAGGCAGAATAGGTGGGATGAAGAGCAAATTCGGAAGGACATAATGGAGTTTGAAATGAATGAGGTATATTCAAAATCCCTATCTGAATTCTGAGCGGTACAAACGGGTAATAGGTTGTTGGTTTGGATTACGCTAAGGAGGCCTGGTACATATACGGTAATTATAATATTCCTAGCCTTTTCTTTTCTGTTTGCTTTGATTCTTTTTTGTTTGTGATTTATTGTGTCAAAGTGCCACACTTCCCATGTTTTCATTTTTGTATGTGTAGAAATTATTATTAATAGTCAAGCTTACATAATTTTTCTATACATAATTTTTTTATAAAGTAAATGACTAAATTTTCAAAAATTTACTTTATCTACCCATATGCTTTTGAAAAGTTTATGTTTCTTATTTTATTCAAAGTAGTCTCCTATTTTTTAAATTCAATTTTTTAAAGTGTAAGAAGTGAATTCCGAAAAGTGGATATAAGATTATTATAGGTATCATAACTTGATTATTTACGCAATATAAAATTAATTTTACTCGTCGAAATACGCTTTTAACCATATTTCACAATTATCTACCTTAACTCTAATTTCTTCCCCCACCAATCATCACCTTAAGGCTTGGAACATGCGTCAGCCATCACTAACCAATTACCTCGAGACTAACGACCAAACCCTCCAATGCACCCAACAACCTCACTCTCAACCCATATCTCAACAAACGGTAGCCCCCACAACCAAGCACCACCCTTCAATCCATATTTCATCTCCGCCTACCACCCATACCATATCTTGCCTCCACCATCCCTTATGTCCTCCCATCGTCCCTCTTACATAACCGCCATCACCAGCTCTTAACCATGCTCATACCTTTATGCCACCCACAGACCCATCCCATCGATACCCACCGCCGGCCATCGCAACCCCTCTCCTTTCACTAACTCCCACCATCGTCATTCAACCGTCTTTCAATTCATCAAATACTAACTGTTTCATGAGTGATGGATTACATAGATTTTGTTTGCATGACAGATTAAAAATTAAGGGAGGGTAGAATAAGTATAAAAATTCAAGCATTGGGTAGGGCATTTCAATAAGATCTTGAAAGTACAATTTTTCATGCGATTTGGTATTGTTACTATTAAATAGAAAATGACATAAATTAAAACAATTATAGAGCAAGTAAATAAAATTAGAAACTGAAAATAAATATCGTTTTCCCACCACAAAATGGTGTGGCTGGCCAATGGAAAATAAATCACAGTCAAAACACTCAATTTTGCGAGAAAGAACTTTAAAGAATAGAAACAAAATCTAACGCATTCAACAAGGGAGTCAAACATGCTCAAATCTACTTCATTAACATTTTGCACGACATTTACATATTGAAGGTTGGAAATAGGTAAGTGTAATATTGAATTTGGTACTTCCTCCATTCTCATTTGATGTACCCATTTCCATTTGGATCAAAAACCAATGCATTAAGATTTTATGTAAAATGTGTGTTTAATTATCAAATAAAGTAGATATATTTAGAGGTGGGGTATGTGTTAATCTTCCCACCAAAATTAGAGTACCTGATTTTACAAATAAAGAGAGGGAAATATGAGTGGGAATATATATTTTACAAAAAGAGTGGGAAAATAAAAGTTTTAAATTTCCCACCAAAACACATCACATCATTAGACTTAGGCTAAATAACCTATCAAACATTACATAAAGCATAACACCTAACAAATCAGCCGACCTACGACTTTCCCTTGAGATGACTTTTTCCTCAACAACATCATCGACTAATATATCAGGGACACCTTCAAGCACAAAAAGAATTGTCACTTTGGGTCCTTTAACCTTGCTATGTCAACTTAAAAAATACTGGTATATATTAAAGCTCATATGCTGTGATGAGCGCATTCTCTTTGTTTGGTATTTCACTGATGATGATGCCATTAAAGCTACTCTTGGGCATCACCTCATCACCTATCTTTTGCTTGGAGGATCATTATGGAGGCTATGTGGGTATTTCAGAGAGGCTGCAATGGCTGATTGGTGACTGGTTGGATATTTGCTTCTGGAAGGACCCATGGACTCTCAAGGTTCTTTCTTTTTGTAATATATTTCACCAGTAAGGGGTGATAGGACAACAAGCTGGCTGAGTGGATCCTTATAGGGGCAGAATAGGTGGGATGAAGAGCAAATTCGGAAGGACCTAATGGAGTTTGAAATGAATGAGATATATTCAAAATCCCTATCTGAATTTTGAGCGGTACAAACGGGTAATAGGTTGTTGGTTTGGATTACGCTAAGGAGGCCTGGTACATATACGATAATTATAATATTTCTAGCCTTTTCTTCTCTGTTTGCTTTGATTCTTTTTTGTTTGTGATTTATTGTGTCAAGGAGCCACACTTCCCATGTTTTCATTTTTGTATGTGTAGAAAAATAATGACATTAGAGAGAGAAAGTAAGAATTCACTAGTCCTTGTTAGAAATTACAAAGAGAGCCTTCCCTGTCTAGTAAACTAGTTTTCAAACCCGTGCACTGCATGGGTTGTAATAGAAAGTATTATTAATAGTCAAACCTACATAATTTTTCTATACATAATTTTTTTATAAAGTAAATTACTAAATTTTCAAAAATTTACTTTACCTACTTATATGCTTTTGAAAAGTTTATGTTTCTTATTTTATTCAAAGTAGTCTCCTATTTTTTAAATTCAATTTTTTAAAGTGTAAGAAGTGAATTCCGAAAAGTGGATATAAGATTATTATAGGTATCATAACTTATTTATTTATGCAATATAAAATTAATTTTACTCATCGCAATACGCTTTTACCCATATTACACAATTATCTACCTCAACTCTAATTTCTTCCCCCCACTAATCATCACCTTAAGGCTTGGAGCATGCTCAGCCATCACTAACCGATTACCTCGAGACTAACGACCAAACCCTCCAATGCACCCAACAACCTCACTCTCAACCCATATCTCAATAGACGGTAGCCCCTACAACCAAACACCACCCATCAATCCATATCTCATCTCCTTCTACCACCCATAACACATCTTGCCTCCACCATCCCTTATGTCCTCCCATCGTCCCTCTTACATAACCGCCATCACCAGCTCCTTACCATGCTCATACCTTTATGGCACCCACCGACCCACCCCATCGATACCCACCCGCCGGCCATCGCAACCCCTCTCCTTTCACTAACTCCCACCATCGTCATTCAACCGTCTTTCAATTCATCAAATACTAACTGTTTCATGAGTGGTGGATTATATAGATTTGGTTGGCATGACAGATTAAAAATTAGGGGCGGGTAGAATAAGTATACAAACTTAAGCATTGGGTATGGCATTTCAATAAGATCTTGAAAGTGCAATTTTTCATGTGATTTGTTATTGTTACTATTAAATAGAAAATGACACAAATTAAAAACAATTATAGAGAAAGTAAATAAAATTAGAAACTGAAAATAAATATCGTTTTCCCACCACAAAATGGTGCGGCTGGCCAATGGAAAATAAGTCACAGTTAAAACACTCAATTTTGCGAGAAAGAACTTTAAGGAATAGAAAAAAAAATCTAACGCATTCAACAGGGGAGTCAAACATGCTCAAATATACTTCATTAACATTTTGCACGACATTTACATATTGCAGGTTGGAAATAGGTAAGTGTAATCTTGAATTTGGTACTTCCTCCATTCTCATTTGATGTACCCATTTCCATTTGGATCAAAAACCAATACATTAAGATTATATGTAAAATGTGTGTTTAATTATCAAATAAAGTAGATATATTTAGAGGTGGGGTATGTGTTAATCTTCCCTCAAAAAATTAGAGTACCTGGTTTCACCAATAAAGAGAGGGAAATATGAGTGGGAAAAAATATTTTACAAAAAGAGTGGGAAAATGAAAGTTTTAAATTTCCCTCCAAAACACATCACATCATTAGACTTAAGCTAAATAACCTATAAAACATTACATAAAGCATAACACCTAACAAATCAGCCGACCTACGACTTTCCCCCGAGATGACTTTCTCCTCAACAACATCATCGACTAATATATCAGGGACACCTTCAAGCACAAAAAGAATAACAAAAACAACCGGTTATTATTCAACTCACGATCAAAGTAGAAGGTTTTTTAAGCAAATAAATTAAAAAGACCAAAAATTACAACTGAAGGCGTATTTTTAGAATTTTACCTCTCTTTTCTTCCTTTTTTCTTTGCCTCTCTACGAATCTGTCACAAAACCGGTTGAACTATCAAACTTGGTGATAAATCACCAGATCTACCACATGCAACAACATCATCAACTTTGTGAACATAATCTGGGACATCCTCAATCACAGAATCTGGGACAAATGTATTTACATAAGCGTTAAACGCCGATGTAGCCTCATTGTCGTCGTCGAGATCAGAGTCAAGTTGGCTCCCATAACCTGAGTATGTATCAGGAGCCACATGACCCAAACCTAGTAGATATAAACAATGATCAAGAGATGCATGATAAGAAGTTCTAGATTTGTGAATTGATGAGAGATTTTTTTTTAGACATAATGAGAGATTAATCAATCTCAAAGAGGATGAAGATGTGTGAGAAGTCTGAAGATAGAGAGTGAAAGATCTAGAAAAAGTGAGGCTGAAAACGGCGCAAATGAGAGATGTGTAGGGTTTTTCATAGAAGGATCTAGAGAATGGGGAGACAGATGAGAATTTATGAAGATAGAAGAGAGAGTTTGATTTAAATATGGGAAATATTTGGATGTATATAAGGAAAATATGGTGGGAAAAAAAGGAGAGAGTTATTAGTAAAATAGATTAGGTTAATAAGAAAATTAGTAGTGTTAAATGATGGCATTTCATGTAAATATGGATAAGCAACAAGGACAATATAGTCATTTACCATACCCAAAAATAGAAAGAAATGAAATGGGTACATCAAAGTGGAATGACCCAATAAGGAAAATGGGTACATCAAATAAGAATGGAGGAAGTACTTAATAATCAATTCGATGCCCATTAATTTACGAATTTCAAATGCATACATAACCATCCTTCTTGCCCTTACACAAAATCTATGGCATATAGAAAATTATAATTAGACCAATTTGCAAATCGACAGATTCTAAAACTTTGGAGAGATGCTTAATCGCTAAGTTATTTAGAGACCATATTATGGTATCCCTTTATATAATTTTCATACCCCTTTTATCTTGATTATGGCTCAAAATATTCCTTTTTGTATAATTTTTTTATCAGCTTAGAATTAGTCTTCCAATAAGTTTATTGAGAAACCGTCTTTCTGTTTTGATAATTAAGAAATTGGAAATTATAATTAAATCAATTTATACACAAACCAAAATACGTGGGAATAATTTCCACATTTTAAAAGTCAAGTAAGTTTGTACGAAAAAAAAAGAAGGATAAGAAGGTAAATTACACATTATAGCTGATAAGTCCATTTTACATATACTTTAACCCCCTATTTTAGCTCGATTTATTTGACTATTGCACTTATATTTGTGTATTTGTGAGCTAATTCCGTGTTCTAGTTGTGTTTGCTTGTTTCTCATTGTGTTTTGTAGGAAATTAAACTTTTAGTAGCTTTTTCCCGTCAAAGTAACAAGTACAAGAGTTCACGAGGCTAATAAGAGCAAGTCTTGATCATACAAAGGTGTTTCGGGAAGCATAGAGGCATTTTGGGAAGAAATTTGAAAACCCGAGCAAGAAGAAACCAACATTAGTTGGTGGATATGTAAAGAAATGAAATACAAGTAAAAGCCCAAGCCATATGCAAGCATTGGATGCCAAATGATGCTTAGGATGACTTAGACGGACGCATTAAGAAACAAGCATCGGATTCCGCATCAACCATAAGTGCAAAGTTAAGATGAATTTAAGAGAAAAATGAGAAAAGTCACGGCCCCGTTGGGGGTTGATGGCCCCGATCGGGGTTACCCTCCTGTAGCTTATTTCCGTTACTCCCTTCACTTCTATAAATAGAAGCTTTGGTCGACACTTCTTAGACACTTCTTACATACTTCCTACACCACTTTTATACTCTCATTTTAGTTTTTAGTTTTTAGTTTAGGTTAGATTAGATTTCCTTTTAGCATTTCCATTTTGTTATAAACAATTTTAATTCAAGTTATATACAATTTACATTTCAAGTTATTTCTATTTGTTCTATCTTGTTCTTCATTTCCAAGTTCATTCCCAATTGTCAAGGTAATCTTATTTCCAATATTGTTTTGTTATTCATCACTAGTTAGTATGTTTATCTTTATCATTTCATATGTCATTAGATTTGTTTTCATTATGCATAAGTAATTCAATTGTCTAGGGAATAAGGGAAACCATGCATAAGTAGTTCTTGCAATTGTTGAACAAGGATGTTATAATATCGTTTCATTGTTTCTATCACATGTTTGTATCGCCACGTTTAATCTTTGTTTAAAGACCTTATTCATTGACTAAGTTTGTTAATTCATTCTATAAGTCGAGAGGCACGGAATCGGATTAGACTAAGCATGTGTAGTAGGACGACCTAGTCATAAACGAGAGTTTCTCTAGGACCCGGTCTATGGTTGACACTAATATCGTAAGGAGGGTGTCTCTAAGCCTAAACAATTAATGATTCATCAACTCCTATGTTCAGTTTAGGCATTTACATAATTTGCATGTCTGACCCGACCTCCCTAGACTATTTCTTTATCATTATTGTTTTATTCCATTATCCAACCAACCAATCAAACTATAACCGACCTCAAGATAAAATTCACTCAATAACAACTAATTAAAAACTCCCGTCTCTCTATGGATTCGACCCCTACGTACTACATTCATGTGTGTCTAGGGTATTTATTTTTGCATAGGTGTGCGATAGCCTATCAAATTTTGGCGCCGTTGCCGGGGAGACGATTTTGTTTGCTAATTAGTTGTTGAATTTTATCTTGTTTTATTTTGTCTCGGGGAACACTTGTTCCTTGGGATATTCTCACGGTTTCTTTGTAGTTTTAGTGCCTATTTTGTAGGTAATAAAGCTTGGCCTTACATAATGAATTATGAATTCGTCCCACAACTCCAAGATGAGCCTTTTCCTGACTATCTTGACCAATTCTACAACTTTTGTGATAGTCTCATCTCCCTTGGACATATCCTTGATGGGGATTACTTGGGTCATTTCGTGCTTGGCAGCATGGATTCTGAGACCCGTGGATTGGCTTTAAAGTTGAGTAATGGGAGTCTCTACTACATGATTGGGCCGGAACTTTGGAATTTCTTAGATTTCATGGCTTCCGAATATCGGGAATTAGCATGCCAATTCCATTATTGGCGCATTGAAGAGGAGCTTAAAGTATTACATGCTCGTTTGGAAATAAAATCTCAAGAGAAACCGAGACGACGTGAGCCTATCTTCTCTCATTTTGCGTTTCTACCTCCCCAATGTGAGTCTTTTCAATCTAATGATTTTGAATTATTGGATGACGATGATGATAGTTCGACTTTTTCTTCTAAAAGTCCACCTAATGTCATTCCAATTGAAAATTTAGAGACTCATGTTGATGACATTGACCTTGTAGTAGATAACACACTCACCATGGATGATGTTTTGCCCGAATATAATGAAAAGGATGAGGTTTTACCCGAGACCTTATACCCCTTTAAAAATCGTTTCGTGGAGGATGTGGTTGACCTTTTTAAGGTTGGTGGAGGACTTAGTGATGCTAATATAGCGGTTAAGTGGGATTCACCCCCCCCATTTTTGATGAGTCCTACCACTTAGAGTTTTCATACCACCAATTTGAGACCATTCATGATTATAATTTGTGCACTAACGGTTATTTTTATGGTCTTAAGCAAGATGCTCCTTCTCTTGCTGACGAGGGGAGTATGGTGGTTCTATTTGAAATCTCTCATGGGCAATTTGATAAGATTAATCCTTCTTGCCTTTGATCTTTTCTGTTTATATCTTATCAATTGCTTACATATGCTTGTGTATTGCTCATGCGCAGGAATATGATCAACTTCTAAGAGTGTTGACATGCTTTTTAAAGGACGATGGATATTAATTTAGGAAAAATTATTTTACTTATGCTTTTTAAGACAATTTACGATTGCACTTTCAATTTGGTTTTGATGTAATATTTAGGACAATAAGACATTTTAGCTTGCTTTTGTATTGTAGTAGCTTGTCTTTTGCAGGTACTTTGCTACTTGGATTGGACCTTATCCCGTTTTCAAGCTAGCTTGGGGGAGGCTTCTACACTTTAGTATGCTTTCTTGTCCTTCTTTATTTTTCGCATGTGTCATCTCATCTCCCCTTGTTGGTTTTTGTTTGTCCGTCTTTGTGTCACACATTGAGGACAATGTGTTGCTCTAGCTTGGGGGAGGGATTTAGTGTGTCTTGCTTTATTGCTTTCACATATATTCAAAAATTCATAAAAATTGAAAAATTGAAAAAAAAATGAAAAATAAAATAAACTTTGATGTCTTGTTGTGTCCACCCTTTTGTCTTATGCATAATGTCATTCCTCTTTGCATTTTCCATATTGTAGCTTTTTAAGCTAATGAATCACGCTTTATTGACGAGTTTTGCTTTCATGGAGATGTCTTGACATAGTGAGTGAGGGATGAATTTTGGACAAAATAGACTTGATCTTGTCATTGGCAAACTACATAAATGGTAAGATAGAGCCTCGAAAAGGCCGGTACATCTTTACCCGGTCCTATTTAGGTGTGTGTAGTTTCTCCTCTTGGTGTGCATTACATCTAAACGCACAAGTATGGTTTTTTGTTTCATTTATTATGAGTTTTGTTATCATGATTGCATCTAGAAGTCATTCACTTGTTTGTTTACATATAATGCCAAAAAACAATCACCCTTTTCTAGCCACATATAAAATTGCCTACCCTTGTTGAGCTAGTGACTTGATACTTGTGTTGGGGTGATCTCTTATATGGGATATGGTTATTTGATACTATTATGAGCATTTTTGTTACGGGATTGCCGATTCCCGTAATTTGGTGAATGATGGTGAAGAAAAAAAAGAGTTGAAAAAAGATAGAAAAAAATATGAGAAAAAAAAAGAAAGGAAAAGAAAGAAAGAAGCGTGAGAAAAATGAGAAAAATGATAAGCAAAGAAGAAAGAAATGTGAGTTGCTTCCATATTTGAGATATATTGTTTTGGGAAGTAGTCTCTTGTGCTATAATGAAAAAATGAGTCATCTTCCTATTTTTGGCTCTAGTTCTTGCTCTTGGAAAAGGTTAAGGTTCGGAATAAGCATCCTTGTACTTTTTGGTTAGTTACTAGCTTGACACTTGCTCCACATGACCAAAAACATTTGTCCACCTTCTTACCTATTTCCCCTAAGCCTTCTTCTTTGTTCTTGGCTTCTTTTCTTGTGCATATTTGATCATGATTAGCATTATCTTGTTGACTTGGAATGTTTACCATACTAGATTGCGGGCGCATTCTCTCGAGTCATAGATAGGAGAGTGTCACATTCACATATAAATTACCTTGTTCATTTTATGAGTGTGAGTGAATCCCGTGAGGAGTCCGATGTCAATAAGATCATGAAAAAGTTGAAATGTCCATGTGAAGTCCTTTGTGCTATGCCGTCATATAAATCTCATCCATGTTGTTGAATTTTCCCTATGCTCACGTTGTTTCGGGATTTGATTAATTAAGCTTTAAAGATTACTTGACGGGAATTGCATTTGGAAGGGATGATTGTTGCTCTTACCCTTGTCCTTATCATACATTATATTGTGTGCTTGCATGAGGACAAGTAAGGGTTTAGCTTGGGGGAGTTTGATAAGTCCATTTTACATATACTTTAACCCCCTATTTTAGCTTGGTTTATTTGACTATTGCACTTATATTAGTGTATTTGTGAGCTAATTCCGTGTTCTAGTTGTGTTTGCTTGTTTATCATTGTGTTTGGTAGGAAATTAAGCTTTTAGTAGCTTTTCTCGTCAAAGTAACAAGTACAAAAGTTCACGAGGCTAATAAGAGCAAGTCTTGATCATACAAAGGTGTTTCGGGAAGCATATGGGCATTTTGGGAAGAAATTTGGAAACCCGAGCAAGAAGAAACCAATCTTAGTTGGTGGATATGTAAAGAAATGAAATACAAGTAAAAGCCCAAGCCATATGCAAGCATTGGATGCCAAATGATGCTTAGGATGCCTTAGACTGACGCATTAAGAAACAAGCATCGGATTCCGCATCAACCATAAGTGAAAAGTTAAGACGAATTTAAGAGAAAAATGAGAAAAGTCACGGCCCCGATCGGGGTTACCCCCCTGTAGCTTATTTCTGTTACTCCCTTCACTCCTATAAATAGAAGCTTTGGTCGACACTTCTTAGACACTTCTTACATACTTCTTACACCACTTTTATACTCTCATTTTAGTTCTTAGTTTAGGTTAGATTAGATTTCCTTTTAGCATTTCCATTTTGTTATAAACAATTTTAATTCAAGTTATATACAATTTACATTTCAAGTTATTTCCATTTGTTCTATCTTGTTCTTCATTTCCAAGTTCATTCTCAATTGTCAAGGTAATCTTATTTCCAATATTGTTTTGTTATTCATCACTAGTTAGTATGTTTATCTTTATCATTTCATATGTCATTAGATTAGTTTTCATTATGCATAAGTAATTCAATTGTCTAGGGAATAAGGGAAACCATTCATAAGTAGTTCTTGCAATTGTTGAACAAGGATGTTATAATATCGTTTCATTGTTTCTATCACATGTTTGTATCGTCATGTTTAATCTTTGTTTAAAGGCCTTATTCATTGACTAAGTTTGTTAATTCGTTCTATAAGTCGAGAGGCACGGAATCGGATTAGACTAAGCATGTGTAGTGGGACGACCTAGTCATAAACGAGAGTTTCTCTAGGACCCGGTCTATGGTTGACACTAATATCGTGAGGTGAGTGTCTCTAAGCCTAAACAATTAACGATTCATCAACTCCTATGTTCAATTTAAGCATTTACATAATTTGCATGTGTGACCCGACCTCCCTAGACTATTTCTTTATCATTATTGTTTTATTCCATTATCCAACCAACCAATCAAACTATAACCGACCTCAAGATAAAATTCACTTCATAATAACTAATTAAAAACTCCCGTCTTTCTGTGGATTCGACCCCTACGTACTACATTCATTTGTGTCTAGGGTATTTATTTTTACATAGGTGTGCGATAGCCTATCAATAGCATTATATAACAAATATATGAGACTAATCTTTTACTTTCGTCGATCTAAATCTTAATGGACGACTCAATCTAATCTAAAGACTTCAGTTCATTAATTATAACTTTCCTCTCTAATCTCTCATTTATTTCTAATTGTCCCCTGCCAATCTCTTTCATTTCTAATCGTCCCATGCCAATATTCTATGATGTCCATTATTTGTGCAAGTACTAATTTCTTTTTAAATGGGTATATATTTCAAACCAAAAACTATTGTGCAAATAAGAATCTCAACTTAAAAGATTAGAAATTGCATGTACGACCATATAAATCGAACCGCTGCCATTGGGGAACCACCATTCCTTGCTTGAACGTTAATATATCTGACGAAGCGTGCTTCGATAGTACCGTTTTGATATGGAAGTCGGTGTTCGCAAAAAAGTGTAACTTTTATTTTGTTAAGATGAACTTTTATCGAATACGGAGTATATATGTGGTTGATTAGCCAATATTTTAGGACTAAAACACAGTGTATTCCAATTCAAATATTATATGAGATCTGAAATATTAACATACATTTTTATTAAGGACATCCAATGATTAATATAATTATATACCTCAACATTTTAGGCATAAGAGTCACACTACTATACAAATACAAATATAATCTAAAGTATCCTAAAATATCATATTGCAAACGAAAAGTAATTGTGCACAAAGTAGGTATGTTTTTTAAGGAATACGGAATATGTTATATTATTAGAGAATATATGTATGATTTAAAAATGAGATTATGGTAGCTAATTAGATTTTTGATTTTTTAAATTTGTGACTCTGTCCTAAAATTGTAATAGTTGGTAATTATAGATTGTTTCCTAAATCTGTGATTGTTTAACTTTTGTTTAAAAAATTAACATAATAATGATGATATTAACAATTAATAATTAATAATTTTTCTTGGACATGACACATGGCGATGCCACGTGGCAATTAAAGAGGCCACCGGCTTCAACTTTAATATATTATATGATGTAATTGAAACACCTTTGAAAGTCTTTTTCAGCTAATAAAAAAGCCCAAAATATGTTTTTTTTTTTGTAAAAAACCCTAGTCGCTAAGTGGTTTCCAAATTGCCTTTGATATTATCCAATGTTTTAAGATCAATGTACTTGTAAATGCACGAACGAATTTTCTTGTGTTGTAGTTGGTCATCTTAAAAGTCCTGTCGATATTGCCTCTAGAAGTGGAAGTGTGACTGATGTTCAACATGTGGCCCATCAGTGAATTTTTGATCCATTTGTTTTAGTCTGTGAATCTGAATTTTCTGATTTGTGCTGCAAGGTAGTGGGTGCTCTATGACATTTCCTATTTCACCACAATTAACTGCGGTAGGTTCTTGGATTTCATTATTGTGCTCTCATGGTAGTTGATGCATCACAGAGATACTCTAATACTTTCTTGACTGCAATTTTGCATTTGTGAATTTGAAACATCTTGCTTGGCTTCGCTACTCATAAATTTATCTTCTAAAAAATATGATTGATATGGACATTGTTAATGCATATACTGATGTGATTCTTGTTGCAATCAAGCTGATTCCAGACCGGATCTTTATCTTGAAACCAATTTTATACTACTTTTAGGAAGTGTGTTTTTAATTACAGAAGTCATGTAATCGAGCTCTGTGATTGTCGAGTCACAAATTTGATTTTGTCTACTCTACTAAACTGTAGTGGTTTGATTTTTAGGCATACATCGGTCCTTGACATGTGTAAACATTGGCTGGCACGACACATGTAAATTCCATACCTAACACCACATGCTGGTTTGTTGTCACATATTATGCTTGAAAGTTGAAACGGAAAAAGTCAGGAATTAGTAGAGTAGAAGTACTAATCCAATGGCATGATCTTGATGATCTTCATTCCATATTCCAATAAGCCAAAGGCATCATGCTCCTCCTCGTTTGCCCAATGAAAGTTCGGGAATCCAGCAGCATTATAATATTGCACTAGTATTCATGGCCAGCAAATAGTAGGATTCACATCATCTTCCCCATCATTGTGAGTGACCCGAACATACACCTCATGAATCATATTAGCCAATTCGCCCCAGCTCTGGCAATTTCTCATATCAATCTCTTCAATCCATTGTCCCTCCACAACCTCATCATTAGCATCATCGTAGATATATGGATCATTATACTTGAGGATTGGAACAATGTCATATCCTTGTTCACCTTCATCCATATCAGCCTCACCCACAACAATAGCCTCCTCATAACTGTGGACACAGCCACCCGCGCCGCGCGCACCTGCGCGTCGGTATCGAGGCATCGACACTTCTCCCACAGAACCCTGGCGAAAAGGCCAAAGCACGTCATGGGCCGTTACCGATTTGTAAGGCAATTAAACCGGTGAAAGGTTTGACAAGCCTGCATTTGTGGAGTCGCCACCAATTTTTATGGAAAATTGGAACCATTCGTATACTTCATGTCATGTCAAGTCACAAAGTAGTGACATGAACACTAAGAAATTAGTTACCCTTAGTATTCTATGTCTAGAATGACTCTCGCGATGCCAATGAACACGGATGCTCACATATATCTCTTCAAATGGGTATATATTTCAAACCAAAAACTATTGTGCAAATAAGAATCTCAACCTAAAAGATTAGAAATTGCATGTACGACCATATAAATCGAACCGCTGCCATTGGTGAACCGCCATTCCTTGCTTGAACGTTAATATATCTAACGAAGCGTGCTTCGATAGTACCGTTTTGATATGGAAGTGGGTGTTCGCAAAAAGGTGTAACTTTTATTTTGTTAAGATGAACTTTTATCGAATACAGAGTATATATGTTGGTTGATTAGCCGATATTTTAGGACTAAAACACAGTGTATTCCAATTCAAATATTATACTCCCTCCTAGTCTAGTTGTTGGTTCCTTTTCTTTTGGGCACCAAAAGTAAGAAATTAAATTTGGACCACACAAAACACCTTACCCCACATGGAATTAAATTTGGACCACAAAAAACTTACCAAAAAAGGAATGGAGAACCAACACCTGACTAGCATCGAAAAGGAAAGAGGAACCAACAATCAGACTAGGAGGGAGTATGAGATATGAGATATTAGTATACATTTTTATTAAGGACATCCAATGATTATCATAATTATATACCTCAACATTTTAGGCATAAGAGTCACACTACTATACAAATACAAATATAATCTAAAGTATCCTAAAATATCATATTGCAAACGAAAAGTAATTGTGCACAAAGTAGGTATGTTTTTTTAAGGAATACAGAATATGTTATATTATTAGAGAATATATGTATGATTTAAAAATGAGCTTATGGAAGCTAATTAGAAATATTATTTTTTTTAAATTTGTCATTCTTTCCTAAATTGTAATAGTGGGTAATTATAGATTGTTTCCTAAATTTGTGATTGTTTAACTTTTGTTTAAAAAATTAACATAATAATGATGATATTAACAATTAATAATTAATAAATTTTTTTGGACATGACACATGGCGATGCCACGTGGCAATTAAAGAGGCCCCCGACTTCAACTTTAATATAATATATGATGTAATCGAAACACATTTGAAAGTCTTTTTCACCTAATAAAAAAGCCCAAAATATGTTTTTTTTTGTTGTTGTGAAAAACCCTAGTCGCTAAGTGGTTTCCAAATCGCCTTTGATATTATCCAATGTTTTAAGATCAATGTACTTGTCAATGCACGAACGAATTTGCTTGTGTTGTAGTTGGTCATCTTAAAAGTCCTATCGATATTGCCTCTAGAAGTGGAAGTGTGACTGATGTTCAACATGTGGCCCATCAGTGAATATCTGATCCATTTGTTTTAGTCTGTGAATCTGAATTTTCTGATTTGTGTTGCAAGGTAGTGGGTGCTCTCTGACATTTCCTATTTCACCACAATTAACTGCGGTAGGTTCTTGGTTTTCATTATTGTGCTATCATGGTAGTTGATGCATCACAGATATACTCGAATACTTTCTTGCCTGCAATTTTGCATTTGTGAATTTGAAACATCTTGCTTGGCTTCGCTATTCATAAATTTAGCTTCTAAAAAATATGATTGATATGGACATTGTTGATGCATATACTGATGTGATTCTTGTTGCAATCAAACTGATTCCAGACTGGATCTTCATCTTGAAACCAATTTTATACTACTTTTAGGAAGTGTGTTTTTAATTACAGAAGTCAAGTAATCGAGCTCTGTGATTGTCGAGTCACAAATTTGATTTTGTCTACTCTACTAAACTGTTGTGGTTAGATTTTTAAGCATACACCAGTCCTTGACATGTGTAAACATTGGTTGGCACAACACATGTAAATTCCATACCTAACATCACATGCTGGTTTGTTGTCACATATAATGCTTGAAAATTAAAACGGATCAAGTCAGGAATTAGTAGAGTGGAAGTGCTAATCCAATGGTATGATCTTGATGATCTTCATTCCATATTCCAATAAGCCAAAAGCATCATGCTCCTTCTCGTTTGTCCAATGGAAGTTCGGGAATCCAGCAACATTGCAGTATTGCACTAGCATTCATGGCCAGCAAATAGTAAGATTCACATCATCTTCCCCAGCATTGTGAGTGACTTGAACATACCAGTCATGAATCATATTAGCCAATTCCCTCCAGCTCTGGCAATTTCTCATATCAATCTCTTCAATCCATTGTCCCTCCTCAACCTCATCATCAGCACCATCGTAGATATATGGATCATTATACTTGAGGATTGGAAAAATGTCATATCCTTGTTCACCTTCATCCATATCAGCCTCACCCACAACAATAGCCTCCTCATAACTGTGGACACAGCCACCCGCGACGCGTGCACCTGCGCGTTGGTCTCGAGGCAGCGACACTACTCCCACGGAACCTTGGCGAAAAGCAAGAGCGTGGTCTTAGAATGCAAAGGGAGAAGAGAAGGGCGGACACTTGCGTGAGAAATATGTGAGGCGAAGGCCTCTATTTATTCTAATCACGAGATAGGGTTTAGAAAAGAGATATGGAAGATTATAGGAAAGGAATAACCGAATTAGGTTGAAACACGGAAACTTGGATGAAAAGAAAGCCCTGAGAAAAGGCACAGCAGGGGTTGCGACCCTTAGAAGAGGCGCACCACTGTTGCGTTTTCTCTAGGGTAGTTTCCTTGTGCGCAAGAAAGCGCGTTTGACAGCCTGTCGTATTTTAGGCATAACTTTATCTATAAGACTCTGATTGAGGTGATTTAGGTGGAGTTGGAAAGACAAGAGAAAGATCTAGAAGTTTATGTGAAATAGGCCAGACCCAAAAAAGTAGTTATCACCTCATAAAATAGGCCTAAAGGCCGGGTTGTCATTTTAGCTAAATGAAATGCACATTTTGCAATGTAAACTTAAGTTAGCCTAAAGAAGTGACATAGGATTCAAAATGAGATATACTCCTAACATTTTATGACATCCTAATCTAAGGTAGTGAAGCACATTACTTTTTGACTCGGGATTGACGGTTTTAGAAAATGGAAACAGTTTTTGACCCGGACTCCAAATGTACTCTAATTACTGTCAAAATGACCGTAATGACACCTAGATGACAATCAAGAGGTAGAGACAAGTTTAGGAGTTACCTTTTAATAACCGATTTACGAAACGTCATAAAATCGCGACATATGCTAACCATGCGGCCCAATCATCACTGGGTGGTTGGCGGAAGGTGTAGAAACGAGGTATCTACAGAGCCAGGAGAAACATTTGCTTCATCTCAAGTGAATCGTACTTTGGTCGAGAAATTCATGGGCTGTATAGCGAAAATGAACTCTCGCTGGGGAATAAAATGTTACAACTTGCTGGGGAAAACGTAGACCAACTGGGCGAAGAAATACACCCGAAGGAAATATACGGAGTAAATATACTCTTAAGTATTAGAGAAAATATCCAAAAAGTGGGAAATGTGGGGCCTGGCCCGCCAATAATGAACTCGTAACGACTTGAGAGCAAGAGCTGTTGTGAACCATGTTAGGGAAGAGGCGTAGCAGGTTTATGACCCGGGGAAAGGGCGCAGCATTTGCTGCGTTTTCTCCCGAGCTCGCCTATGCCTGAGTAAAATAGAAACTCAGCGCGAGTTTCATACTCATTCAAACATATAACATTCTCGTCATCTAAATTCGAAACGAACCCAAATCCCAACCAAATTTCATCAAAACTTGATCAAAATCCACCATAAATCATGACTAATCCAAGTATGTATCTCGTCTTTGATTTAATTTGCATTTGTACACTAAGCCAAATATGTCCATCAATAACGAGCATATCACAACGATTTAATTCATTTAATAACGACACTTAGATTACCGTTTTCCAAATATTGGCGGAGAACTTGACCACGCTAATAAGAATAACGGTTTCCTTCGAAAACCATTGTTACGATAATGTGACTACGGCTGCTTTACAAACCGTTATAAAAAACGTTTAACGGTTTCTAAAAACTCGTTATAAAATCACTCTTATCAACAGTTGTTAGACAACCGTTACCAGTTTAAGAAAACGGCATTTCAAAAACCGTTACTAAATTAACACCAGCAATGGTTTGTGGTACCGTTGTTATGTCATAGATACGGGTTTCTTGTAACCGTTATCATTTTCTATTATGAAAGAACGGTTTTTCAATTCAACCGTTGTCACTATTTGATTAGATTTCTCTGTTTGATCACTGTATGCAAAACTTTATCAGAACTTTAATAAATATTCAATTTGACCAAAATATTTCTATAAATATGTCTTCATAACGTTTTAGGTCAAAATCTAAATTATCAAACATTTACTCTTTAATTTCTCTCTAAATAAAATATGGCCGGTGTATCGGAGCTACAATCACGTTCTCGTTACACACAGCCTTTTACTTGCATTCTCCATAATCTCCCGGTTTATTATGATGTGAATGGAAAGGGTTTAAACTTGATTTTGGGTGGTTAACGCAAATGCTTTATGACTCCGGTTAAAAAAACTGGACCTTGTGTCTACAAACAAGCAAGGTTTCGTAGGCTTTGCTTTTATCGAGTTTGACGAAGCCAACTGCCATGATAGTTTTCGTCAGGAAAGAAAATTAGGATAATAAGAATTGGAAACGGTATAATAATAATAATAATAATAATAATAATAATAATAATAATAATAATAATAATAATAATAATAAGACAACATGATAATGGTTATTTGTTAAGCTGTTATCATATTACATATATCAACAACGGTTATTTTAAAGCCGTTGTCGGATTACACCAATAAACAACAGTTTTTCTTAAAACCGTTGTAAGCACAGATTAACTGTGAAAACTAAAATTTTTTTGATTTTACCAATGCCATGTCCTATTATTATTGGTTGTTTGACCATTATTCAACTCATACATGCATGCACAATTACAACGGTTCTTTTAAGATCCGTGTTAGATTATGAAACACTAAAAATAAATGAAATTTGAAAGATATTAATAATAGAATGATTGATGGTGAACAAGTCATCTTTGCCGCCGTCGCCGTCATCAATATTTATAGCTTAAAAAAGGTAATCTCCATTTTCATAGCTACTGGATTATATATGGGTCGTACTTGGATGATTGATAGTGAAATTGGTGATCCCATTTATAATGATGGTATTGCTGAATTTTACAATTTCGTTAGTGAAAATTTTCAACTCAACTCATCAATCCCATGCCCTTGTATTATTATGGTTTTGCCTATCCCAGATGTCAAAATACACTTAGAAAAGAATATTTGCAGTAGAGATTATAGGCGTTGGATTTTTCATGGAGAATTAGAGGATGAGGATGGGGAATCTGATGTAGCGGTAAATAATCATATACCTGAAGCTGCTGGTTTAGATATAGGGGATGAGGGATATGATGTGTGGGTAAACAATCGTTCACCTACACCTGAAGTTGTTTAGATGAGAAGTTTGCTGAAGATGATGGATTCGATAATTTTGAAGCTACCGGTCATGGGGAAATAAATGCTGATAATTTAATTGAGAAGTTGAGTCAATCTGAAATGCCTTTATTTACTGGTTCTAAGAAGTATACCAAATTTTCCGCGGTGGTAAAGTTATATAACTTGAAGGGGTCAAATGGGTGGAGTGATAAGAGTTTTACCGATCTTCTAGCTTTGCTATGTGACATGCTTCCTGACGGCAATGTTCTTCTGAGTTGGACATATGAGACTAAAAAAATGATTAGAGAATTGGGCATGGATTATGAGAGAATACATGCTTATCCTAATGACTACATATTATACCGTAAAGATTATGAGAAATTATCATATTGTCCGCGCTGCTCTGTATAGCGTTATAAGAGTAAGGAAGGGATCCCAACTAAGGTGTTATGGTATTTTCCAATAATACCAAGATTCATAAGGATTTATTTGAATGAAGAAAATGAAAGAATGTTGACTTGGCATAGTAGTGGAAGGATTGAGGATGGAAAGTTAAGACACTCAGCTGATGGTCAACAATGGAAAGAGTTTGACGCTAAATATCCTGACTTCGCCAAAGAAGAGGAACTTGCGTCTAACGCTCTCCACATATGGAATGAACCCTCATGAAAACATGAGTACCCAACACAGTACTTGGTCAGTGGTGATGGCCATCTATAATTTGCCCCCATGGGTTTGCATGAAACGGAAGTATCTGATGTTGTCTTTGTTGATATCTGGCCCTCGACAACCTGGAAATGACATAGATGTGTATTTGGAACCATTTCTAGATGATCTGAAGATTCTGTGGGAAAGAGGGTTACCAGTGTTGAATCAGAATATTTGAAGCATTCTCGCAAGCAAGTGTACATGGGAAATCGTCGATGATTATGACTGATCATCATTATTGTAAGCTTCACAAGACGTTTAATGGGTGTCCTAAGCAGCGTGGGAGTCCTCAGATTTTGAATGGTCATTGTTAGGCTCAAATTAGCCTGGTCTGACTTTAATCTAGCCTAACCTTATTAGGCTGATTGGGGCAACCAGAGTCCGGACAAGTATAGTTATTATTTGACAGGAGAAGAACACCAGAGGATAAATAAGCTGTTAAGACCCAGGAAGAAAAGCCTGATAGCGATATTAAGATAGCCTGATGGAACTCTCCAGCAGGATGGTTGATCAGCAAGCAAGCAAGACAGAGTTATACACATGCCCTATTATCACGGAAGACCAAGTCCAACTACAAGAACATGCTACTTCCATAAACCACAACGTGCAAAGGAAGAAGGATAGGAAGTTGTTGAGGAAGACTAAGTCAAGCGGATTAATAGGGAATGTGCCCTATTCTTCAGCTAACAGCTCCAGCAGTCAACAGGAACGTGGAGATTGCATCCAACGTTAATATTTGAAGACTATAAATAGCATGGTCTAACAATTGTAAAGGAGACGCTTTTTTATTCATCAGTCATATACAGTTTACCTATTATTTCCCCAAATACTCAATTGTATACATCGAATTTGTGATCAGCTTATCAAAGAAATACAAACAACATTATTTATACTTAATTCCTTCCTATTATTTGTTTATACTTTCTCCTAATTCATTGAGCTAGATACCCCTACCACTTGATAATCAAGCCGGACCCTTCCAGGGTAAATCCTGCTAAAACAATTGGCGCCCACCGTGGGGCATCTAGTTCATTAATAAAAAAATTCTTTCATCATTTTTCATTTAGTGTTCACATACAAAAATGGCAGAACTCACTCCAGAACAACAATTGGCGGCTGCCCTAGCTAAGATCAAGGAATTGGAGACAATTCAACAGAAGGCGGCTCAGGCGGAAGCTGAAATCAGTAGACTTAAGGAATCTGAGTCTAACCTGAGAAAAAAGTTGGAAAATCAGGCTTCAGGCTCCAGAACCAGATTCGAGCCAGGAACCCCATTCTCATCCATTATAAAAAACATTGACTTTTCCAATTTTGGAACCCCGGAGAAGGATACCTCGTCCGGTACCCAAATCATTCCCAACAATGAAACAAACAAAACTGAAGCAACAATAATGATGGCTATGCTTCAGAAAATTCAAAAACTCCACAACAAAATAGAAAATATACCTGGAGTACCAGACCCTGTGGCTGAAGTGGAAGTTGACAGCTTCGCTGATTCACCCTTTGCAGATGAAATTGAAAAGATTGACCTCCCCAAGAAATTTACCGTCCCATCCATGAGAACTTATGATAGAACCTCTGATTCACAAAATCACGTTGCCATATTCAAACAAAAAATGTTAGCCGCCTCAATACCCAGTGAACTCAGGTAGGTCTGCATGTGTAAAGGTTTTGGTACAACCCTAACTAGAGCAGCATTACAATGGTTCATCAATCTCCCAAATGGAAGTATCAAGAATTTTGCAGACTTAGTCAATGCCTTCAATCAACAATTCGCAAGCAGCAGAGACATGGCCAAGAGACCCAGTAACTTGTTCAGGGTAAAGCAGCTTCCTGAAGAATCTCTCAAAGAATTCCTGGCAAGATTTGTCAAAGAGAAGGTAGCCATTCCCAGGTGCGACGAAGAGACGGCGGTAGAAGCCTTCAGGCAAGGAGTCCTGCTTGACAGTGACATCTACGCAGACTTAACCAGAAAAGCCTGCCCAACCTTTGCCACTGTTAAATCCATCGCCTTAGAACATGTCAGGCTGGAAGAAGATCTCAACTTCAGAACAAAATCATCCGGAGGAAAGCAAGGTTACGGATACACTAACAGGAAAAGTTCCTACCATAAAGGAGGCAACCCCAGATTAGCACCCTATTCCAGACCTGAACGATCTGAAGTCAACATAGCAACAAGAACATAAAGGTAACCTTTCTAGCCTACCAACTATTCCTGAATATAACTTGTCTATAAATACTGCAGGATTAATCAAACGCCTGGAAAGCTTGGGAGACACGGTCAGATGGCCCAAGAAATCCGACAACCCCAGGAAAGATCCAACGAGATAGTGTGACTTCCATCAGGACATCGGGCACACCACAGAAGAATGCATCCAACTAAGGAAACAAGTGGCATACCTCCTAAAGAAGGGCTATCTGAAATACTTAATACAGTAGCCAAAGAACAAAGATGAAGGACCAAGAAAGAGAGATTCAGGGAACAACAAAGATCCTCCTCCTCGTCCCCCCATCTATGAAGTCAAGTTCATAAATGGAGGATTAGAAATCTGTGGCTTAACCAGCTCGGCTGCCAAAAGAATATCCAGGGAGTCTAAACTTCAACCCCCTTTTAGGTCTAAGTCATTACCTGCTGTTACTTTTGATGACTCAGACTTACAGGGAATATCAGATCTACACCATGACAGCTTGGTAATTACCATGCAAATTGGCACAACTAAGGTATCAAGAATCCTGATAGACGGGCGCAGTTCAATCAATTTGGTGATGCTTGACGTCCTCAAAGCTATGAAGATAGATGAAGAGAAAATCATCAAAAAATCCAGTGTCCTGGTCAGATTCAGCGGAGAAACAAAGAACACCCTGGGAGAAATTAGCCTGCCGACCTATGTGGAAGGTGTGGCTTCCTATGAAATATTCGGGGTAATGGATTGCCTATCCTCGTATTATGTAATCCTGGGCAGACCATGGATCCACAACGTCAAAGAAATCCCGTCAACATACCATCAATGTGTGAAAATACCAACCGAATGGGGAATAACCACCATCAGGGGAGAACAAAGGACAGCTCAGGAATGCTACACCCAGGCTTTGAAACCTTCAAAGTCAGGTAATTCCCTCGCATAGCAATTAAAGTCACCTGTCAGGAAAGAATATATTGCGCAGTCACAAATGGAAACAGGAAACGTCATTCTGGACTCAGAATTCCCTGACAGGAAGGTACTTGTAGGGTCAAACGTACCTGACTCAGTCAGACCCAATCTGGTCAGCTTTCTCAAAACTAAAATGTCTTGTTTTGCTTGGTCACATTTTGATATGACTGGTATAGATGCTGATATTATAACACATAAGTTAAATATTTACAAATCCTTTAAGCCTGTACAGCAGAAAAGGAGGAAATTTGCTGCAGAAAGGAATGAAATCATCAACCAAGAAGTTGACAAGCTATTGGACATGGGAATGATCATAGAAGTAATGTACCCCGACTGGCTAGCAAATGTAGTAGTCGTCCAAAAGAAAAACGGCAAATGGAGAGTCTGTGTGGACTACAATGACCTGAACAAGGCCTGCCCCAAAGATCCATTTCCCCTGCCACATATCGATGCAATGGTGGACGCCACTGCAGACCACGAGATGTTAACATTCATGGACGCCTCCAGTGGATTCAACCAAATAAAGATGCACCCTACAGATCAGGAAAGTACAGCCTTCATTACTGAAAGAGGAGTATATTGTTACACTGCCATGCCCTTTGGATTAAAAAATGCAGGTGCAACCTATCAAAGACTAGTCAACATGATGTTCAAAGATCAAATTGGAGATACCATGGAAGTCTACATTGACGATATGGTAGTCAAGTCAAAAAAGGCAGAAGACTACGTCAAAGACCTGGAAGTAGCCTTCCAAATACTGGAGAAATTCAACATGAAGCTCAACCCACAGAAATGCCATTTTGGAGTCTCAGCAGGCAAATTCTTGGGCTATATGGTGACAAAAAGAGGAATACAGCCAGTCTGAGCAGATCAAAGCCATCCTGGAGCTAGAACCACCAAAGACAGTCAAAGACATACAAAAGTCGACGGGAAGAATAATACCAAAACGAACAGGTTCATTTCAAGGTCGTCAGAGAGGTGCAAATCATTCTATAACCTGCTAAGGAAAAACAAAGACTTTCAATGGACCCCTGATCATCAAGCTGCCTTTGAAGATCTGAAAACATACCTATCCTCTCCACCCTTGTTGGCAAAACAGATCAAAGACGAACCCCGACAAGATACATTCGATCCACGGAAAGCTAAATCTTTGTCGGTGCGTCTGGTCAAAGAAGAGGACGGACAACAACACCTGTCTATTACGTAAGTAAAAGTCTCTCTTGGATGCGAGAGATCGGTATGGCCTACTTGAAAAATACGTTTTAGCTTTAATTATGAGTTGCACCAAGTTAAGACCATACTTTGAAAGCCACCCTATAATAGTCAGAACCAATCTTCCTATCAAGTATGTACTTAGGAAGCCAGAATTGTCCGGACGAATGTGCAAATGGTCAGTCCAGCTAAGCACATACAACATAACATTTGAACCAAGGACAGTAATTAAGTCACAAGCACTAGCAGACTTTGTGGCTGATTTTAGTCCAGCCCTAGAACCCGACCTAATAAAAGAAGTAAACAGACTGACCAATGACCAAACAGACCTAGAATGGACCCTATTGTCGATGGTGCAGCCAACATGAGGGGCACCGGCCTAGGGGTAGTACTAAAATCGCCACAGGGGGATAAGATAGTATAAGCTATAAGCTGTGCATTCGAAGCTACCAACAATGAGGCGGAATATGAAGCCTTAATAGCTGGATTAAAGGTATGTATTGACCTTGGTGTACAAAACCTAAAGGTACGTACTGATTTCTTCTTATTTCAAACCAAGTAAATGGAGTATATACTGCAAAAGACTAAAAAATGATGCTCTATTTGGAAGTTGTCCAAAATTTAAAGACCAAATTTCGCAATTTTAATATTGACCAAATACCTAGGGACTTGAATACCCAGGCCGATGCCCTAGCGGGCATATCCAACTTCAGTTCCCCTGATTTTGATAAAATCCCAATCGTACATTTATTAGAACCTGCAATAAACAAACAAAACAAAAGTTTCCCAATATATATTACCAATTCATGGACAAAACCTTACTATGATTGGCTCCAACAAGGAATCCTCCCCCTGAATAAGCAAGATGCTAGGGCACTCAAAATCAAAGCTACTTCATATACTATTATTAACAATGTGCTTTTTAAGAAATCGCAGGCAGGACCATACCTCAGATGCCTGGAACCACAAGAAGCTGAACAGATACTATCAGAAATCCATGGAGGATACTTTGGAAATCATAAAGGCGGAAGGAGCCTGGCAAGCAAGGTACTCAGAACAGGTTATTATTGGCCCACTATGAGGGCTGATTGCCTGGAATTCAGCTCTAAATGCGAAGCCTGCCAGATTCATGGACCAGATATCCTCCAGCCATCTGAGGAACTACATTCCATATCCGCCCCCTGGCCATTTATGAAGTGGGGGATGGATATAGTAGGAAAACTACCTCAAGCACCTGGGCAAAAAGTTTTCATGCTAGCAATGACCGACTACTTCTCCAAGTGGATAGAAGCTAATTCATACAGGCAAGTCAAAGAAAAGGATGTCATAGCATTCATCAAACGCAACATCATATGTAGATATGGCATCCCTTCTGAAATAGTATGCGACAATGGTACGCAATTCGTGGGAAAAAGAACAACAGCTTTCTGTGCTCAATGGAACATCAACCTGGTAACCTCCACACCAGGATATCCAAAAGCCAATGGCTAGGCAGAATCTAGTAACAAAGTAATAATCAGTTGTCTAAAGAAGAAGCTAGAAAGAAGGAAAGGTAGATGGGCTGAAGAACTCCCCTTGGTCCTCTGGGCTGACAGCACCATGCCTAAAACATCCACAGGCCAAACCCCCTACTCCTTGGTCTATGGATGTGAAGCAGTCATCCCAGCAGAGGTCGACATTCCATCAGCCAGATGTAGCCTGAATACAATAACGAGCAATATACCTCTAATGGAGGATAACCTGGACTTAACGGAAGAACTAAGGGATGCATCCAGCATTAGAATGACAGCCTATCAGCAAAGAGTCGCCAAAAGCTACAACAAGACTGTCAAAGCTAGAATATTCAGGGTAGGAGACCTTGTTCTCAGAAAAGTTTTTCAAAACACAAAGGAGAAGAACGCTGGCAAATTGGCCCCAACCTGGGAAAGTCCCTACCTGATTGACTCAATAGTCGGCCAGGGAGCTTATAGGCTACAAACCCTGGATGGCAAAATGATCCCAAGAGCTTGGAATATTGCACACTTAAAACTATTTCACATATAAAATATATCCCCCAGCCCAGGTATAATCTTTATCTTACCATTTCCTGCCCGGCCTGTTGGAAATCTATATCTCATTATTTAACATATTCTTATATGTTTCAAATTTATTTAGTCATAAAATAAATTGCAAATCTTATGCATGCAAACTAAAATAGATAAGTGAAGAAATCATTTTCTCACCATATGAAATTCGGTCAACTGGGCACCAACAAGATCTCCTTCTTGTTAGTTCTTGAGCTTTCCAATATTGGATGAACATACATGACCTCAAAATAGAAGCCCTCCAATTAGTAGCACCCAAGACTATTGCTTAAACCCACAAACTAATATGTACTAGATATTTATATTGTGATTTACCTTAAAATTGAATACTAATACTCATATATTACATTAATAATTTTAGTAATCTTTTGAACAAATTTGAATCAAAAACCTCATCTTTTTGATGAAGATTAAAGAGAGAGAAGAGAGGAAAAATACATGAACTTTTTGCATGTGTTATATGAATGAATGATAAGAAAAATTAAGAGAATAAAATTCTCTATATTTGGGGTGGAAAACCGGTGGTAGTGGCTTTGGGTAGTCAAATTAATCTTCCCAATTTGCTTTTGTTCTTCACACGAAAAGCTAGCTAGTAGTAGGTGTCATCATGATGTCTATTTTATTATTTAAATAACAAAAACCATCAAAACCCACTTACTACATATAAAACCGGTTTTCCATGTAATATGGAGTCCATTTTATTTTTGTCAATTGTACAATTGTATGTCATGTGACATGTGACATGTCTTATGTCATGTTTTAATTTAAAATGCATATTTAACAAATTAAATATCATTTATAAATTAAATAAATCATATTTAACAAATTGACTAGTAATATAAAATTACTTTCTCATAAAATGGTCATTTAATTACTAGTTAGTATAATTCACAATATCTTGTAATTATAACTAACTTATCATTCTCTTCTCGCGTGTTTCGCAAACACCGATTAATTTTAGTAATATAACTTCTTAAATTACTAAATAAAATCTCATTTAATCACATTATAATAAGATGTCATTTTCTCTCTTATGATAATTTGTTCAATTTTAAGGAATTAATTAATCGGTATACAATTAATTAACCTTTTCAATTAAGGGAATCGTCCTTTAGGTGTGACCTCAAGGGATCAACTGGTCACCACCGTCGCACGACAGTAATGTCAAACTCTAGCCAGCCAATCATTACCGATATGTGTGGACCAGTTGACTATATATATAATGTATCATCCCTTCCGTATTCTTGTAATGAGATTTAATAATGATACTTAAATCATGTGATCGCACTGTTGTTGAGGACACATTTCCCAACAATCTCCCACTTGTCCTCGACAAGTGTGCGTCACCAATTCTCTTGTCCTATTACTATCTCCCACTCAATGCAAGGTGTCTTTCGGGTCGTACTTGCAAGTGATCATATCGAGAGTGGTTTTCTCGATCTGGAGAATAACTGATTGACCGGATTTATCTATCATAGATACCTTCCGAGCGTGGCCACGCATTTCCAGTTCATTACTCCTCGAGTGGCCCTGAGATATTGTTTTAACCCTGACAAGGGGGTGGACAATTCCTATCGCACTTATTCCCTTCGACTAGCCACAGCCATCATAACCCAAAATATGCCCATCTGACCCCATTTACGAAGGTCGTAGTAACACAAATCAAAGTTAATCTGAAACTGTGCCACCTTAGGCGAACAGTCTTTAGTCAAAAGAATCGACTCATTAGAATACTATAGTAGCTCTCGCCACGACCAGGCTATATAAATTTGCCAGAACTCTATAAGCGGTCACTGCCCGACAAAGTATTCCTAACAGTCTGCCTATGTGATCGACTAGTCATTTTTCATGACTCTATGGCACTTGAACTTGCCATCAATCGCATCACACTCTAGTCACTTCGAGACGTCACCTCATACAAGTGACTATGGGCGAATACAATGTTAATCCGTGTTCACTTTAACGGGGTTCAATGTTGTCTCTACAACCCGTTTGGATGTAACAAAATATAAAAAGAGTTTTTAAAGTAAAAACTCGAACGACAAATGTGATTATCACATATGAATAGTCAATGCCTGATTACTATTTCATGTTCTATAATCTAATTTGATCTTGTATGTAGTTGTTCATTTCAATTCAATTGAAATGACACGACTCATCATGTTAAGCCTATGAGAAGGCTTTGGTTAGTAGGTTTTATCAACTTCTTGTACCTTACTCAACCTTACTACATACTCGTTTTCCTTTGTAATGTATACATTTGCATTACAAAACTTTCTGAGTACGTGTCGAGATTCAATCAAGACATAGGCCCTCTAGCCTTAAAATAGCCCCCACTGTTTTCACAGCGTGCGGGACTCTTCCTTCTTGCACATCTCACGATTGCAAGTGTACTCAATTTCCGTTGTAAATATTTCTCATTGTTCTTTATTGCCTAGAACGATTCTAGAAAATCTACTTCCTTAATTAACATAGCCACAATGGTATCTTAACCATCCTAATGTGTTTTGATTATGGTTTTGTCGGAAACCATGCACAATCTCAATTGTCAATTGTCACTTGTGTAACACCCTTACACAAAATTGCATCATAAACACTTTGCTTTACTTCCTTAATGCTTCTGTAAGCACTTAAGGGTAATCTTTATGGCTTACTTGGTAAAGATTACTTAAATTCGATTTTGAAAACAATTCATCATACTCAAAGTATATGAAGTGTTACACATCATTACTCATTTAATTGATCCAATGCGGAAGCAAATGAAATCAATCAAATATGTTCAATTTAATTGAACTAGTCATGAATCTTATCAACATAGGACTTCTTATTGACGCTAATATCATGTGGATTTATCTTCATAAAACCGGATATTCAAGATGTATTATAATACTCCAAAAGTCTTAAATCATTCGCAATGATCAATATGTCATCCACATATAAGACTAATTAAAATTTCCGTAACTCCCACTAAACTCCATGTATAAACACAACTTCTCGACTTATTGAGAAAAGTTTTATCACATGATCAAAATGTTGATTCCAACTCATTGATGTCCTACTTAAGATTCTCTCTTAAGTTTCACATTATCTTAGGATTGCAAGAATCTATAAAACTCAAGACATGTATTGAATACATTCCTTCTAATTGAAGAAGTGGGTTTTAGATTCACTCGCTGTGTATTTCATAATAATGAAACACAATCCCTAAGAAAATCCAAATAGACTTAAGCATTTCAATTAGTGCAAAACCCTTTTCAACCAATCTTGCTTTGAAATCTCTCTTTATTAGTGCAAAACCCTTTGTCACTAATCAAGCCTTTTTATTTCGGATTTTCATGGTTTTAAGCCTTGTATTGAGTTGTGACTTAAACACTCTCATGTCTTATGTAAGTCATATGTTCATTACTTTCCAGAAGTAATCAACTTGAATCAAACTATTTCTTTTGTAAGTTATAAACTCTTTACTTTCTTAAAAGTAGCATGAATTCATCATCTTTAACAAGTGACGAATTTAACCTCCTAGGTTTTGAAGAAACAATGTCTTACACAAAACGTCTCATGTAGCCAAGAAAGACCAGTTTCTTGTGACATAACATTCTCTGTGGCATTCTTTGTGGCTCTTAAATAATTTCTCCCACTCTGTCTTCTAGAAATAAACTTGTATTTTAGAAAGACAGCTTCACGAGCCGCAAACCCGTCGTACTCGTGATAATTGAAGAGGGAAAAATGAGCATTTGTTTCTTGTGAAAACTTACAAACATGGTACCCTTACCATTTCATATTTTCATCTCATATGATTCGATTTAGTGGAAAAATAATTTAGACAAAAATGATAAAATCCCTAAAAGGATCAAGTAACTCAAAGTAACTTGATTGAAGTCCAAACCATATCGAATAGCGTTTGATTTCTTATCCAACCACACATTATTCCATAATGCGTGCTAAGAGAGATTAACTTGTGATACTATATCACATTTCCTTTGGCTTATATCAAAGTCTTCACTTTGATAATCCCATCACGACTAAATCGTGATTCCTTGAACTCTTTAAACTTCTTCAAAGTTTTTTCTATTTACCTTATTTAGTGAACACATTAGCGTCAACTTAAATCGTTGGTAAAAATAAAATGATCAACCTATTTTGGATCAATGATTTACAACCTCGATCTCCTTTACAACCAAAAGGCACGAGATATCTTGCTTTGAATACAAGATACGCATATACCATTAACAATCTAATGGTTTCAAGAGTACTCGATAACTCTTTGCGTTCATCATTCCAAAATTTAAGGTTTATTCGTGGGTTACCAATTTGAATCTTACATCATCTACATGATATATCATTCTAGTTTGGTTTAGAATATAATCACCTTGATAATGGGCTAGCCATACATCAAATCGTGGTGTATAGGGTCACAAAAGTGAAAACCTCTTTTGTATCTTAACAAGTTTATATTCTTATTTAGAGTTTATGCACTTAATAGTCACAATTAAGTACAACTTTAAATCCAAAAACTAGATTGAGTACACAATTACTCTATCTCTCGACATTATTGTTGCTAGTCGTCATATTCTAATCATCTTATGTGTCGAATACAATGATGAAAACCTCCATTGGTTTCTAATATTGACGAAGTGGTACTAGCAAAATTTATGTTTAATCAAATAAACATTTAAAGAAGAAGGTTCCATTAGATGTCCCACAACTAACTTGTTGATTCTTCAATAATTTGGGGTAGTTTCCTTTCTTGTGTCCAACATTTAAGACAATGGAAACTTTATTGGTCGGGATTGATAGGTTTAGTATCGTCATTTCTCAATAACTTTACTTTTAACATTACCTTGTATCAATTCCATTATTATCTTTACTTCTTGAACCTCATCTTCATCTTAACGGTTTAAGAGAATGCTCCCACTCATTTCAATGAGTCTTTGCTTTGAGAAGCAAAATTGAATTCATGAAGATTACTCTTCATTTGTTCGTTTTAGTCTTAAAACTTTCATTGAAGTGGTTGCGTTATTTTGGTCAATTTTGATTTCCAACAAATCTAGTTACCAAAATTAGAAACAATTCATTGTAAGTAGATGTGTTAGTCAAGAATCAAAAACCTGTTTGATAATGAATAACTTTAATCTATACTCTTTACAAGAGATCCTTAGCAATGATTCATTTGAGGTTTTAGAAGCAAATTCATATTTGTCTTTAGTTACGATGTTTTAATGGAGATTTTGAAAAATCGAAATGATATCGTATATGAATTGTGGTAAAGAAATAGAACAATATAATAACGGAATAGTGGAAAACTTAACAATTATCGTTTTATTAATACTTGTAAATAACAAGTAAAACATTTACATAGTGACCTCTACCCAACTATGATAAATGATTCCAAGATCCAAATTCATATTAACTTGGGGCACGGTGTGCCGAAATACCCCTCATCAATATAACTCGGTGGATTAACTCTTTAATCGATTCTACTTTTAGAACTCTTGGTCGATAAAATTACATTAATATTTTATCTCTAGCCCGAAACACATCCGGAAATACGTCGTGAATACTTTCGTTGAGTTCAACCCAAATTTCGAATAAATGTGTCCGTGATCCAAACCCATGTCAACTTAGGGCACGGTGTGCCGAAATACCCTTTATTAACATAAATTCGGTGGATAGACATTTATCACCCCACTTCACCAACGTAACAAGGTTTGTCTTACGGTAAAGCCGGCTCAACTCCCTTGCGAAACTGGTACTTCATGGGTTTCTAATTTCTGGTAAGGCTAAGTCTCAATTGTTTATTTTAGCGAGAGGTCATGTCAATTTATTATCTATCACGTTTTAAGTGAACTAAAGCGGTGAACTACGATAATTGTAATTGACACGGTCAATAAACTCGATTAAAATGACAATGCATGTTTTAGTTATGGCGATTTAGCGATTCATGCGACATATAAATAAAATGCAAAGCATAAATAAAATAATCCTAGTATGGCCTTCCTAAAATAGAAAAACTATTTAACTATTACATATTCGGAAACCAACTCTAAGTGTCCCTTGAACTTCGGTTGAGGCACGCATCTCGAGGTAACACCGTCTTTAATGGATTTCCTTCTTGAGTGACACCGTCTTCAAGGAACTCCGAAATAAATAAATTACATAATAAATTACATAATTTTCTATTATACATTTGTAATTAAAATAAAATAAATCTATTAAATTACAAAACGGTGATACGAGATCACAATAAATTACAACCGAATCGATATTCCCATACATTTCGGGTAATATCAATTAAAAAACTAAGGCCATACTAAGTAAAAAATTACATAATTCAAAAATTACATAAAATAAAATTATGACAATCATAAATAAAATGCAGCATTATAATATGTATGAACATGCCCAATTTTATGCTAAATCACCTTTAAGGAGCCAATATCGTATATTACACGGTTTTTACGGATTTGCGTGATTCAACGTTTTATAATCACTAAAATTACATAAATTCATATTTATGCACAAGTTAATTAACCTAACTTCTTATGACTCAAAAATTAGTCTCCACTAACCATTTGACCATAATTAACTCATATTTCTTATTATTGTTCATAAAAGGACTTAAAATAACAATAAAAAGCTATAAACTTCAAATAAATCACAAAATTTCAAATAAATTCAAAATTTGAAATTTAAAACTTGTGAAAATTATGGAAAAATACCATGACACTCATAATGTTCAAAAACTTAGGTTAAAATTTCGTAATATTATCGGAAAAACTATGTTGCGGTTTATCGGATTTATCAATAAAAATCATAAAAACATGAGAAAAATTACATTCATCAACTTTTCAATTTTAGATCTTAAAAAGATAATAAAATGCAACATGTGACGTTTTTCCTTAGTCATGAAGTATGTTTTAGCAATTTTCACTAATTAAGTCACTCTTTATGCTATTTTTCATCAAAAATCCATAAATCATGCATGAAGACTTCATTATAGCCTATTATTTTACACACATCTTGTAAAATTGCATGTGACAACATACTAAATTTCTATGACCAGATTCAAAATATTTCTCATATTAACCTATTTTTCATGTAAATTCGATTTTTAACATGAAAAATCCATATTTCGAGCATAAAAACTCATAAAATTATGAAAATTTCCAGATCATCTAAAAATAATATATTTGAAAACATATCCAAAAACCACCGGAAAATTCGAAGTTTAGCTAATTTTCGTCCAAATATGACATTTTTATCATAAAAATCACATTTTAATGCCAATATTATATAAAATGAACAATAAAAATCCATAAATTAACCAAAATATCCTAAATACATTTTAGGATCAGAAACTTTAACATGCATAAATTATTTTCGTGATATATCATAATAACACAAATTTACAAGTTTTATATGTTAATCGTATAACTCGGAAAAACTATAACCGATTTGCATGCAAACAACCTTGTGCTCATGATACCGCTTGTTGGAAATATATATCTCATTATTTAACATATTCTTATATGTTTCAAATTTATTTAGTCATAAAATAAATTGCAAATCTTATGCATGCAAACTAAAATAGATAAGTGAAGAAATCATTTTCTCACCATATGAAATTCGGTCAAATGGACACCAACAAGATCTCCTTCTTGTTAGTTCTTGAGCTTTCCAATATTGGATGAACATACATGACCTCAAAATAGAAGCCCTCCAATTAGTAGCACCCAACACTATCCCTTAAACCCACAAACTAATATGTACTAGATATTTATATTGTGGTTTACCTTAAAATTGAATACTAATACTCATATATTATATTAATAATTTTAGTAATCTTTTGAACAAATTTGAATCAAAAACCTCATCTTTTTGATGAAGATTAAAGAGAGAGAAGAGAGGAAAAATACATGAACTTTTTGCATGTGTTATATGAATGAATGATAAGAAAAATTAAGAGAATAAAATTCTCTATATTTGGGGTGGAAAACCGGTGGTAGTGGCTTTGGGTAGTCAAATTAATCTTCCCAATTTGCTTTTGTTCTTCACAAGAAAAGCTAGCTAGTAGTAGGTGTCATCATGATGTCTATTTTATTATTTAAATAACAAAAACCATCAAAACCCACTTACTACATATAAAACCGGTTTTCCATGTAATATGGAGTCCATTTTATTTTTGTCAATTGTACAATTGTATGTCATGTGACATGTGACATGTCTTATGTCATGTTTTAATTTAAAATGCATATTTAACAAATTAAATATCATTTATAAATTAAATAAATCATATTTAACAAATTGACTAGTAATATAAAATTACTTTCTCATAAAATGGTCATTTAATTACTAGTTAGTATAATTCACAATATCTTGTAATTATAACTAACTTATCATTCTCTTCTCGCGTGTTTCGCAAACACCGATTAATTTTAGTAATATAACTTCTTAAATTACTAAATAAAATCTCATTTAATCACATTATAATAAGATGTCATTTTCTCTCTTATGATAATTAGTTCAATTTTAAGGAATTAATTAATCTGTATCGGTATACAATTAATTAACCTTTTCAATTAAGGGAATCGTCCTTTAGGTGTGACCTCAAGGGATGTTGGTCACCACCGTCGACGACAAGTAATGTCAAACTCTAGCCAGCCAATCATTACCGATATGTGTGGACCAGTTGACTATATATATAATGTATCATCCCTTCCGTATTCTTGTAATGAGATTTAATAATGACATTTAAATCATGTGATCGCACTGTTGTTGAGGACACATTTCCCAACACGACCTGATATGAAACTAAATGTATGATATTTGCCATTATATGAATAAATGCCTTATATGATTTCTTTCATTATCTGCCCAAGTACTTATCAATATTCTCGTATTTCCCTTTAATAAGTAGAATCTTCAATACTTGTTTTGCATACCGTACCTTACTTAAAACAAATTTTAAAGATTGGTGGCCACCCCACTAATATCCAACTATATCTAACTTTCAGTTGCAAAAATAGGTCTTAAAATATTGAGCTCAATTTAGTATACAAACCTGGAAAAACTTTTCCTGGATTGTATGACATAAATGGGTCATAAGCCCTCCTGACAGGCAGGGGACGTAAGCCCTCCAGACAGGCAAAAACCCCACCCATGACACAAGGCTGGCCAGATCCAGCACAAAAAACTGGCCCGATCAAGTCGAATAACTGGCCAGATCCAGTACACGTCCAACACTACAAATATGCCTTATCAAAACACAAAAAGAAACTACCAAAAACTAATTATTTATTCAAAAACCGAAACTAGATATTCATTCAAAAAACACCAGCCCTACCACACACCTAATAATTATTCATTCCAGGAACACCCTCCCTGGATGGGCAAAAACGAAAAGAAAAAACACAAATCTAAACAGGCTTCGAACCAGTAACCGACTCACAACCATCCACCATTTCCTGATCACCATATTTCTCCTTGGAAGGAGGAGAATCCACTTCTTCTTCATGTCCCATATTGGCCAAATCAGGATATTGGGTGTCTAGAGCTGTCTCGTCCCGATCCGGATCCCACTTAGCCCGATCAAATTCCGGATCCCTCATAGCATCAACCCGGCCTTTCCCAGAGAAGTACTGAACAACATCAGCAAGTCGCGCTTCTACCAGCTCCTTTTCAGCACCAAGATCTTCATTCTTCCTCGGTGATCTGCATTGCTCGCTTTCTCAGCCCAACTCTTTCTTGATTTCTTCCAGCTCTCCCCTTGCAGCCTCGAGTTCTTGCCTGACAACTTTCTCAGCGTTTTTTGCAGCCACCTCACAAACCAAAGCAGCCCTGGATGCTTCTCTAGCCGACCCCAGCTGAGATTGAAGTATTACCTCATTACCCCTGAATGTGTGCAGCTCACGGTTAACTTTGTCCAATTTCTCCTCCAAGCCAGAAATCCTAGCCTGGGCATCCCTGAGCTGACAAACAGTAGCCAACCCAGCATCCAATCCCTACAGAAACACAAGACAAACTCAAAGAAGACATAATAATTAAAAAAGCCTTTTGCAACTAACCTCCTTAGCTTGAGAAGCAAGGGCAGCAGCCTTTGTCACAAGAGAAGATAAGATAGACACCACTTTAGTAGAAGATTCAAGGGTATTGTCAGATAAAAGTTGGCCGCTCATATTAGCAGAGAAATCATTTATCTGTGCCCGGGCAACATCCATATCGTCCATCTGAGCAGACACTTCCCTGACACTTCTGATTGGTTGAGCCTGAATAAGCTCTTTCTCTCTCCCCTCCTCTTCAGGAATGACAACTTCCCTCCTCCTTTTGGAAGCCTGAACGACCTCAGGGGATCCTAGCCTGGGCGGTTCCTGGGGAGGCTGAACATCAGAAACCAAAATGTCAAGCGTCTTGTCGCTCCTACTAACCTCCTGGCTCTTGGACTGTTCAGCAATCCTAGTAACCCCAGCTTTCAAGTCGGCAGCACTAAAACTGGCCAACCTAGCAGAAGATCTGTATACTGGATATATAAAAAATCTATATAAGTATCAGGAAGGAAATAATAAGAATACAACAATCAACACCAAGATATAAAGAAGACATACAAGAAAGAGCAGTGGAGCTAGGCTTGCCTTTAGGTACTTTGACCACACTCAGCTTAGGCTTCATATACCGGGGAAACAAATCCCTGCCCAGACTAGCAGGCCAAGTCCTTTCTTCCTCAGGAATAGAAAGAAAGGCCTATATCCTTGAAATGGATTCCTCGTCAAGAGGATCAAAGTTCCAGCCAGGAGCTGCAAATATCACCAAAAGTACGCAGGTAAAACTTAAATATTCCAATTGCGTACAATATAAAATGTAAATTAAGAATACAGGAAACCTACCACTCTCAAAAGGAGGATATCTCAAATAATCCAGGCCTGACCCCAGACTGTCAGTCCGGATAAACAGATAAGTTTTTGCCCAACCTTTATCGTCTCCAGAGTCCAGGTAAGTAATTAATGGAGACATTTTTGACTTAATTCTCAAATTGGAACGACCGGTAGAAGGATTTTTCAGATGATATACTGCCTTGATGTCATTGACAGCAATCACAAGTTTATGTTTAGTACATAAATTTTCAATAGAGTGGACAAGTTTCCAAACCATGGGCATGATTTGGAAAGGTGATACCTCCATGGCACGAATAGTATCAATCATTAAAGGAGTAAAAGGTAACTTACAACCTGCTTTGAACGCCCATTCATAGATACAGAACCAACCAGGTGATACCCAGTTAGCTCTAACAGGACAAAACTCAGGGATCCAAACCTCAGCCGAGTCAGGGATTAATTTTTTCTCCCTTAGAACCCAATCATAGTTCGTTTTCAATAGATTTTCTTCAGGGAAAGAGGATTCCAGAGATTGAAGAGCAGAAAAGATAGAATCTTGATATTTTAACGCTATAGCATGAGCCGGAGGGTCAACTTCAACCACCTCCTCCTCATGGACGTCTGTAGGTTCAGGTTCAGCCGCAGCTTTCTGGGAAGCAGGACGCTTTTTGGCTCCCATATTCTTTGTTGTTTTATTTATCGTGGTAACTTAATATTACTTAGTGGGAAATTAAAGGTAGCAAACTGGAATTCCTGGGAAATAGGGAAGAATTTCAGAAAAGATTTAGCAAGAAAAGTAGAGGAATTTTGGTGAAAAATGAACTCATCGCAATTACCGTATTTATAGGGGAAGAATAACGGTGCAAAAACCCTAGAAAACACAAAACTGTCAGCATGACATCATGTAGTTAGCCGTTGTAGTGATTAACGGTCACTAGAAGTCTAAGAGTCACTGAACAAATATGATTCTTTTTATATTTGAGCCCGGTAAATTGTCATCTTACCCCTGGCCTGATCCAGCACGGGTAACATGTCAAGGGGCAATTGTTAGGCTCAATTTAGCCTGGTCTGACTTTAATCTAGCCTGACCTTATTAGGCTGATTGGGGCAATCAGAGTCCGGGCAAGTATAGTTATTATTTGACAGGAGAAGAACACCAGAGGATAAATAAGCTGTTAAGACCCGGAAGAAAAGCCGATAGCGATATTAAGATAGCTCGATGGAACTCTCCAGCAGGATGGTTGATCAGCAAGCAAGCAAGACAGTTATACACATGCCCTATTATCACGGAAGACCAAGTCCAACTACAAGAACATGCTACTTCCATAAACCACAACGTGCAAAGGAAGAAGGATATGAAGTTGTTGAGGAAGACTAAGTCAAGCGGATTAATAGGGAATGTGCCCTATTTTTCAGCTAACAGCTCCAACAGTCAACAGGAACGTGGAGATTGCATCCAACGTTAATATTTGAAGACTATAAATAGCATGGTCTAACAATTGTAAAGGAGACGCTTTTTTATTCATCAGTCATATACAGTTTACCTATTATTTCCCCAAATACTCAATTGTATACACCGAATTTGTGATCAGCTTATCAAAGAAATACAAACAACATTATTTATACTTAATTCCTTCCTATTATTTGTTTATAGTTTCTCCTAATTCATTGAGCTAGATACCCCTACTACTTGATAATCAAGCCGGACCCTTCCAGGGTAAATCCTGTTAAAACAGTCATGAAGTGTATAAGAAAGTAAAAGATATTGAGGTAATTTATGGGAAGAAGGGACCTAAGTTGCATACTCGTGGTTATAAAAAAAAATCTATATTTTTTTACCAAACTTTCGTACTGGCGTGATCTCCCGGTTAGACATTGCCTAGATTTTATGCACATTGAAAAGAACGTTTGTGATAATATAATCAATACTCTGCTGAATGTTCCGGGTAGGACAAAACACAACAAGGCAGCTAGGGATGATATGGTTGAGATGGGTATTAGGCCCGAGCTGGCAGCTAAAACAAAAGGAAATCGGACATTTTTGCCGCCTGCAGCTCATACTCTTTCAAAAAAGGAGAAAAAAGAGTTTTGCTAATGCTTGCATGGTGTTAAGGTGCCAGAGGGCTATTCGTTTAATATTAGAAGTCTTGTTTCATTGCAGGACCTAAAACTTACTTGTTTAAAGTCACATGACTGTCATACATTGATACAACAACTACTAGCTGTGGCCGTTCGTTCCATTCTACCTCCAAACGTTCGACATGCTATAATTAGATTTTGCTATTTCTTCAAATTAATCAACAGTAAAGTCATTGATCCCGATGAAGCGGAAACTTTGCAGGACATCCTCGTCACCAGTCTTTGTTAGTTTGAAATGTATTTTCCTCCCTCATTTTCACTATCATGGTTTATTTGACTGTCCACCTAGTCCGGGAGGTTTTGTATCTCGAGCCAGTGTATTTCAGATATCAGTACCCATTCGAACAATTGATGAAAGTTTACAAGGATTACACATCAAATAGGTATCGTCCAGAGGGGTGCATTGTTGAGAGAGCAACTATCGATGAAGCTCTTTCGTATTGTTACGTGTACCTCTCCTTGGATGAGTAAATTGGAGCTCCTACGAATCGTGATAGTGACTGGATGAATGTAAAAGATGTAAGGGGTCGTGTTTCCAAGGATATGCCACCTGACATGCGAAATAGAGCTCATACATACGTTCTTTTTAACGAAGATTATGTCCAGCCTTACAGTATGGAATACCAGCATTACCTTAGGGGAAAACACCCTCATAAGAACGAAAGGTGGTATGCAAATGAGCATAACAAGCAATTTAGTGACTGGTTTAAGGATACTATTTACGATGACGACAACCCAATTGATGATTTCTCACCCAGCCTACGACATCTCGCTTTCGGTCTTGATGCTCGTGCAACTTTTTATAGTGGGATGCGATCAATGGGTACACTTTCTACGCCCGCATTGAAGATGAGGCGTGCACAATGCAAAATAGTGGAGTTTTTTAGATTCTAAGGCAATATACTTTGCTAGTTCAAAGGATACAAATCCTATTTTGGGTACAATGCAATATTATGGAGTTATTCAAGAGATATTGGTTTTAGTCTATATGGATTTTGAGATACCTCTATTTCGATGCAAGTAGGTTGACAACAACAATGGTGTTAAAAAGGATGATTTAGGATTCACATTAGTAAATTTTGACAAGGTTGGAAATAAGGACGATTCGTTTATATTAGCGTCAGAAGCAAAACAAGTGTTTTATATTACTGATCCTATCGATAAGAAGTGGTCAGTTGTTCTATCTTGCCATTCCCAAATTCCAGATGATGAAGACGTCGAATTTGAAGGACTTGATCCCAGTGCTATATCACAATTTGGTAATGATGTTGAAAAGGTTAACATTCCAAACATATATACACGGGATGATCATGATGAAGGTATTTGGGTTAATGAAGAGACTAGAAAATCCAAAAAACGTTCCCGGCAGCCGTGAAAATATCAGCAATCCAAACAAGATATTTTACTCATGTGTAATTATTGTCTTGCTATTATATATCAAACTGCTGTTGTAAACTTTTTCTGTTGTTGCAGCGGGTTATGGAAAAATCGTACCAAATGATGCTTTATTTCTTGGCGGTAAAATCAAACCAAATGAAATATAAAATACAACGGTTATTATACCTAAACCGTTGTTCAGGACGTACACAATTATAACGGTTCAGGCCGTTATTATCTATATAAAAATGATGCTTTATTTCTTGGCGGTAAAATCAAACAAAATGAAAAGCTTTAAGACAACGGTTATTTCTAACCCGTTGTAGATGATACTAATCAATAACGGTTTCAAACAAAATCGTTGTCTGTTTGGAAACAAAATACAACGGTTTTTCTTATACCGTGTTTATTACTTTCCATTAAACAATGTCTTGCAAGTGTTGTATTATTCACACATATATACTCTGAGCTTCCCCTCCCCCACATAATATCCTCAAACACTGAGCTTTCCCTCAACAACCAGCCTACCCCATCGCCGTCGCAGTCATCATCATCATCATCGCCATTGCAGCCGCCAGATAATCAACGCAGATTCTCCTCTTTAAAGAAGTAATAATAAATGTTTTAGTTGAAATTAAGTTACTATTTGATATGTGTATTAGACGAAACAAACCAACTATGCTCATCATATATGCAGTTAGCTTACGTTGTCCCCGAAAAGTATGATAAGTATGTACCTTAAAAAAAGACAGGGGAAGCCCTCAGATCTTGGAAGTTAAAGATTGCTGAGAACCACTTGTTCAATGAGGAAACGGGGGAGACGAACAAGAAACCACCAACAAAGAAGTATGCGTATGTCAGTTAAGACCATTGGGATAACTATATTACTTATAGGCAGTATGACAAGTTTAAGGTAACTTAATAAGTAAAAAAATTATACTTAGTTTAGTGTTTGGTCATGCTTACATTTATCGATACAATTTATTTGATGAAGGCTATGAGTGAGAGGAACAAGGAGAACATTTCAAAGAAAAATACCGTCTTTTATGGCTCCCAAGGTGGTTATAGATTGATTAAGACGAAACTTGTAAGTACATAATTCTTATAGTATTAGACAATTAGGTGTCCTAGTCGGATGTTATATATGTTCATAGTAATCATACATATTTTGAGAGGATATCAATGTGATGAATGAATTGTAGGCAAAGCTTGGAAAATTCAGTCGTACGACGCTTGGGTGGAAGGTCACACTCCTAAGAAGGAAAAGACGAAAACTGAATATGATAAGGACATCAAAGAGAAAATTGTAAGTTTGACTTAATATGTCACTCCTACCAATGGTGGTCGGAGTTATATAATTGTGAGTTTAAATAAAATTTAGTTGCTTAATGTTTTTTTGTGTATGTAGAGGATATGCGAGAAGGAGGTAGAAGAAGGAAAATGGAAGCCTCAAGGACGTGATGACATTCTTGCTAGGGCAATTGGCAAAGCAGAGCATCCAGGTCGTGTGAGAGGGGGTATCAATGTATGTTGGTGTCACTATGTATTTTGGGAAAACTCCTCAAAGGATGATGAGTGGTGATGATTCCAAAAAGGTAATCATATAAATATTGTATTTGATTCAACATAATTTATAACTATATATGCTGACATTAATTTCTACTACACAGCTACGGAAAATGGCCAGGTTGATGCTGAGAATGGTAGAAACTGGGGAAAAGCCATCAGAAGAAGAGTTGGATATGGTTCAAGAAGTCATAAAGAAGTAGAGGAGGAGGAGGATGAGGAGAAAGAGGTAATAATATTTATGTGTTATATACAATGTGTTATATGATTTGGAAAATCAATACGTGTTATATTGACAAGTGTTAATGTATAGAAGGAAGCGGAGGAGGACATGGCAAGGGAGAAGAAAATGGCAAAGGAGACTGAGGTTGGAGCCGAGAATCGATATCAGGCAGTTGAAGAGGAAGAGGAAGCAAGGAAGGTCGTGACACAGGATGAGATTGAGGTAGTTGATGATCAGACGTTCTTCTCAACACCGTAAAAGGTAATAGCTGCTAGTTTATAATTATTCATATCATACACATTTTTTACTTATTAAATTTTTTAAAGGTAGTGCATGTATATGTACTAATTGATTAAAGTTGTCGTGAAGGGCGATTTCAAGATGGCTTGTCGCCTGTTCTATTTACAGGGGAAACAGAAAGTTGCTGTTGCCAGAGGATACGTGTTCGCTTACGACCGGCTTCAACAAGTTAAGGTTCATGGTATACCCCTTCGTGACAAATGCTGGAAAGTGGAAGTGTCCCAATTATATAAAGAAGAGTATGAAGAAGTAAAAGTACCATTTCCTAATGAGGAGGTCATTTATTCGAGAGAAATCCTAAGTTCTTATGTGCAATGGCCTTACAACCTCATCAATGTTGTCATCCCAAAGGTACCTATATTCAGACGTTAATTATTAATTGTTCCTTAGGGTACGAATATTAACATATCATAAGTACTTTAATCTTTATATTTGCAGAAGTTAAACAAAGCCACAACGGCAGCTAAAGCTATTATTACTACGTCAACGGACAAAGTCAGCGAAAGGACTACGTCTTCCCCCAAAAACAAAACCACACGACATACAATATAAGCCATCTACTTTTGTTGCAGTCAAGCCTGCTTATGATTCTTATTATGAATCGTGTGCATATAAGAAAAAAATGAAAACTACTTCGCTGAATGCTTTGCACAACCTGGCCGTAAAGAAGTCACCTAGAAAAGATGTAGTCATGATTAACATTGAAGAGGAAATTAAGGGCGCAACTGATATAGCCGTCTGGACCCAAAGCAACTGATGGCATTTGTCGACGTTGACAACTTAGATGTTGTTCACATTTTGATTTGGATGAAGTAAGTTTTATTAATAAAACTATTTAGTCATTTCCATTTACGAATAATGTTGTTTGTTTAAATTATAAATTACAATAACATTCTTCGTTCCATGTGGCGTAATAGGTACCTGAAAAATCAGATCGCTGAGTGGAAGTTCCCAATTCACGCCTACGGATTCTTGAGTCCTAAGGCGTTCTCTGTGCACAGAATTTCATACGAAGACACTACGCCAAATAAGACCTTCAATAACGGTCAGATAATGCAATTACCGTTATTAAATAGAAACACGGAATCGTTATTGTAACGACGGTTGTTAAATATATACCACAGTTGTACAACCACGCGACCATTATATAACATCAATAACGGATCTATAATACCGTTATCACAATTCAAGAACCGTTATAAAATTGTTGTTAAATATGTTTATGGCAAAGGGTATACTTTTAAGAAACCGTTATTAAATCTTAATAACGGTTTCAAATCCATTGTCGTAGTTTACTATTGACAACGGTTTTGTGGTTTCAAAACCATTGTTAAATATTATATATGATAACGGTTCATTTCGTTATCTTATTTAATTGAATGTCAAAATTTAACAACGACTTTATTGCGTGCAAAACCGTTGTTATATTTATCTTTTGACAACGGTATGTAACCGTTATCTATTTTTATTGATGAAAATTTGACAGCGGTTCTGCTTAAATAAACCGTTGTAAAAGTTTTGAATTCGATAACGGTTATTGTTCGTTATCTTATATTTTTGGCGGTTTGAATGGGAGGGAAAATATGTCAACGGTAATTTATCTAGATAAAACCGTTGTCAAATAATTGTTTACAACGGGTTGCTTTTAACCGTTATCGTTTTTAATTATTTTTTTTTAAAAAAAATTGTTTTAGCTTGTTCTAACAAATTTCTTTGAAATGCTATTTTTTCAAGCGTTTCTATTCTTTGAAATGCTATTTTTCAAAGAAATTCTTTGAAAAATAGCATTCAAAGAAATTGTGTAATCGCAAAAATTCAATCATGCATCAAAATATTACACCCCGTGATCAACTAAACCCAGTTTAAAAACAGTACAAACAGGATGATCAAAAGCCAATACACAACTTCCTCAAAAAAACAAAAGAAGCCAATACACAACGGCTCTATATATACACACACGTACATAAAGCATGAGCAAACTATTGAGATTCCACTAATGAAACAACATAACTGGCCCACATATTTCTCAACTGGGTGATGTCCTCTGGCGAATATTCTAGGGCTTTGTTGAGTATTAGTGGAAACTACAATTCAAAATATACATAATCAAAATAGATATAATACATGGAAGTATACAGAACTAAACTCAATTTACGTCTGAAATAGTTTTTAAATCACACTAACCCATATAGGGATAGTAGAAAGTTTTCCGTTGATAACCTCCCACATGGACTGACAAACGTAAAAGGCGCATTGTTTGTCGTCTGGTGATTTAGGAGACTATTATATAATCACACACAAATCAGCTGAATTAGACTCTGTTCTTTTGGACTTAATTTTAGTTCTAATAAGTTCGATTAAGTTGATTCGATTCACTCCATTAAGTTGATTCGATTCGATTCAGCTCCATTCATTTCGATTCGATTGATTGAATCGATTGATTGATTCGATTCGATTGATTGAGATCGATTGATTTAGTTGATTCATATTAGTTTATTACAACATTAATAATATTATTCTTATTGAGATCATTATTATTGAATTGATTTATTTACTATTACTATTACTATTATTATTATTATTATTATTATTATTATTATTATTATTATTATTATTATTATTATTATTATTATTATTATTATTATTATTATTATTATAATATTATTAATTTATTATATTATATTTATTATTTTATTAATATATTCATTATTATTAATATTATTAATCACATATTAATTTTTATATTTAATATTATTATATTTACTATTATTATATTAATAAGTTATTATATTAGGCCTATTATTAATATTAATATTATTATTATTATAGTATTTATTTTTTAGTTACTATTAATATATTATATTATTATTAATATGTTATATTATTATTAATAATGTTATAATTTATATTACTAATATATTATTATTATTATTATTATTATTATTATTATTATTATTATTATTATTATTAATATATTTATTATTATAGTACGAAGTACTATTTTATTTTTTATATATCTTATTAGATTATTATTATTATAAATATAATAATATATTATTATTATTAATGAATAATATTATTATAATATTTATTATTATAATTGGTATTATTTTATTATTATTATTATTGTTATTATTCTTATTATTATTAGTATAATCTTTTTATTATTATTTGATTGATTGATTCATTCAGATAAGTTGATTCAGTTCAATTAAGTTGATTGATTGATTGATTCAGCTCCATTAAGTTAAGTTAAGTTCATTTCAGCTCCATTAAGTTCAGTTCAGTTCAATTCAGTTCAGTTCAGACAATCTCAGTCCAAAAGAACGGGGCCTTAGATAATCAACCTCTCGCATAAACATAAATTAAATGATACGAGTAATTATTAAGAATACACTTACTAATGGCGTGATAAAATTGGGATCAGTGTTGATTTTATATTTTCCAAGTGGACATAATTTTTTATTTGCTTCAAAAACACTAATTCATAAATATACACACATGCCATTATTATTTGCATATATATGGCTCAAGTCATACAATAACAAATGACATTATTGAAGGTTGTAAACTTACTCAGTTATCATCTTTACTATACTGTCAGAGGGTTTGCCTTCGCGAGAGTCAATCCAGTACACTGTTTTTGTTTCCACTTGGATTGCCAGTAGCACCCAATGCTTCCTATTCAATTTGGGACATTGAACTATTAGTTCATTTACACGCATGTAAGCATGTTAATAATAAATTTATACAACCGTGATTCATTACAATAATCACGTACTATACATACATATTCTCATTGTAGGGGGCAAGCCATAGTTTTTTGGTCGACATCAACCGATGAGCGATACTATTTATTTGTTCTTCATATGAAATTCTATGCACAGAGAACGCCTTAGGACTCAAGAATCCGTAGGCGTGAATTGGGAAATTCCACTCAGCAATCTGATTATTCAGGTACCTATTACGCCACATGGAACGAAGAATGTTACTGTAATTGATAATTTAAACAAACATCATTATTCATAAATCGAAATGACTAAATACTTTTATTAATAAAACTTACTTCATCCAAATCAAAATGTGAACAACATCTAAGTTGTCAAGGTCGACAAATTCCATCAGTTGCTTCGGGTCCAGTACGGCTATATCAGCTTTGCCTATAATTCCCTCTTCAATGTTAATCATGACTACATCCCGTCTAGGTGACGTCTTTACAGCCAGGTTGTGCAAAACCTTCAGCGAAGTAGTTTCCATTTTTTCTTATATGCACACGATTCATAATAAGAATCATATGCAGGCTTGACTACAACAAAAGTAGCTGGCTTATATTGTATGTCGTGTGGTTTTGTTTTTGGGGAAGACGTAGTCCTTTCGGTGACTTTGTCCGTTTACGTAGTAGTAATTGCTTTAGCCGCCGCCATGGCTTTGCTTAACTTCTACAAATGTAAAGATTAAAGAACTTACGATATGTTAATATTTGTACCCTAATATATTTAAAGAACAAGTAATAATTAACGTCCGCATATAGGTACCTTGGGGATGACAACATTGATAAGCTTATCATGCCATTGCACATAAGAGCTTAGGGCTTCTCTCAAATAAGTCACCTCCTCATTAGGAAACGGTAATTTTATTTCCCCATACTCGTCTTTATATAATTGGGACACTTCCACTTTCCTGCATTTGTCACGAAGGGGTATACCATGAACCTTAACTTGTTGTTGCGGTTTGTGTACCTATGTGTTGTTAGGAGTTGCATCTAGATTACATGCCATACTAGTTGATAGAAGCATTTGCATTTAGACTTGTATATATGTAGGTTGCATCATGGCATATACTTGCATTTAGAAAAGATTTCGAAAATGCCTAATTGAGAAATTTGACAAGTGTGCATAGGCCATTTTAGATAATCTTTCTACTTAACACTTTGTTCACTAGAATAGTCTTAAAAAACCCTTTTTAGTGTCATTCTAGTATGGTTCAACACATGCACAAGATCTTAGTCAAGAGTACCTTGTGGTGTGATAACTCCTTGGCTACCGTTTATTCCAAGGTGACCCTCAATGCCATGCAACTGTTCTTTCATACTTACCATCTATCATTTTCTTAACAAAGGGGAATGGGCACAAATTCATCAAATTGAGTTCAAGTTCCAAAATCAAAGTCAAATGTTTACAATTGCATCAATGAAATGAGGAGCAAAAATAGACTCCTATGCTTTTATAGAAGTACCCTTGCTACAAATGGGGTTACTCTCAAAATGTTCAAAAATGCAAAGTTGAAAATTGCCAAGTCAAAAATGCCAAATCATCAAAAATGGCAAAAGAAATGTTCTTAAAATGTCAAATGCCACAAAAATGGGGAGGAAACAACTCAAATGCAAACTACTATAATGAAACTCATATACTTTGAAACCCTTTTTTATTCGTTGATGGTCCTATATTTGTTGCATGGTGGAGAGGGGACGACCCTTCCTTTTGTCTAGGCAAGAGGGGGAATTCCGCGATCCTATAGCGTTTCTAACGCCATAAGGACCCTACTCTTGACGAAAGCATCTAGTAATTTTGGACGAACGTAACCTAGTCCAACACTACTAGGAGGTGACTTACTTCTATCCTTTTAGACTTAATAGTTTGTAGAACTGTAGATACCCGTATCTGTCGAGATTGGAATTTATAGAGAACCCGCCAACCACCCGATGACGATAGGACACATGTATTCTCAAAATGACGTGCTCGTGATACGGATACGTCACATGGATGTAAGCAAGGTTACGATGACGGTTTCTGTTAATTTAAATTGTTATTTAAATTGACATTTTGATTTGTTTTGAAATAAATGGTTATTTGTTTCTTTACATTTTGGTTTTGAAAATTTATGAAATAAAAGTTTTTATTTCATTTATTTAATATTTTAATGATTTATGGAATAAATGTAATTTATTTCATTCGATTTGAATGTAATTCGAGTCGGGGGTTTTTATTTACGATTTACCGTTATAAATTGTTTTTAAAAGCTTTTAATTGATTTTTGGTTTAAAAGTCAAATTTGTTTATTTTTGGTTTTTTGGTTTAAAAAGATCAAATTTGATTTTTTGTGACGGTTTTTTATTTATCATTTTATTTAATTCGAAAGTTCGAGTTTTTTAAAGCAGTTTATGAATCGCATTTTGACGCGATTTGGGCCGAGTTTTGGCACGAATCTCGAGGCAACTTCTAACCCATTACCTCCCCCCTTCAATCCAAGTTTGAACCCCACCATAGCCCAGCCAAAACCCCTCTTTAAACCTCCCAAAAACCGAGCCTAAGTAGCCCCTCAACCCAATCCCGTGTTCTGTTTTTCGAGCCCAAACCCGCACCAATTCCTCTCCAATTTAACCACCTAGTGTAGACACCTCGTTTCTGCACCTCCCGCAAACCACCCGGTGATGATTGGGCCGCATGTTTGGTACGCGGAACGATTTGTGACAGTTCGTAATTTTATCGTCAAGTGATCGCTCAAACACTTATGTCTACCTCTTAATTGTCATCTACGTGCCGATACGGTCGTTTTGGCAGTAATTAGAGTACATTTGGAGTCCGAGTCATAAAACCGTCTTCATTTTCTGAAACCGAGTCAGAAGGTTCTGGAATGTTTCGGATATTTCTATTCCATATTTTTTACAATCTTTTCATCTTTGGCAAATAATTTCCCGTAATATTCACACAAAATATTAAGGAAAACAAGATAAATCCATTATTCCATAATCAAAACACGGAAATCTTTCTTCCGCAGGAGGAAACCACTTCGGAAAGGACGCAGCAGGTGCTGCGCCTCTTCCAAGAGACGCAGTGCCTGCTGCGCCTCTTCCCAAGTCCTTTTCTATGTATTTTTCGTATCTTTTCATATCTTTTCGAGATTCACTTCCAAAGTTTCTCCGAAAACCCTACTTCCTCCGTGTGATTAGTATAAATAGAGACCTTCGGTCTCACATATTTCTCACGCGAGTGTCCGCCCTTTCTCTTCTCCCTTTGCATTCTAGACCACGTTCTTACCTTTTTGGCGTCTACGTGCTTGAACATTCGACCACGTAAGCTCGGATCCTTCTGAGTACCAGCCTTGTTTTGCATGACCGACCAATTTGACCAACTCCACAATAATCAACATTAATCAATCTTATTCGTTTTCATCCTAGAAGGCACTTTCGTCTACATTCGAGTCGATCATCACTAAACGTTAACTTAGTTCATCTCGTTTCGTCAAACATGTAAATCTGAGGGTGTATAATCCCTATTTTATTATTGTTATTTATTTATTGTAATCATATTGTAAGGTTTATGTAAAACCGATTTCTAAAACTAAGTTTTAAACCCTTTTTACGGATTATCAGAGGACAGACGTCGAGAAAGGACGCAGCAACTGCTGCGCCTCTTCAAAGGGACGCAACACCTGTTGCGCCTCTTCGAAGGGACGCAGCACCTGCTGCGCCTCTTCGTGAGGCTGCCGCAGTTCCTGCTTCCTTTCTTCTTCCTTCGTCTTTTGTTAATTTGTTTCTTTTTCTTTTGTTTTCGTTTGTTCATTGTTCATTGACGCGACTTAAGCATAATATTTGGTTTTGAAGATACGATGAAAGATCACCGATTAATGAGAAATATTTGGTTTTGCAGGAGGTTGAGGCGGCGGGCATCGAGCCCCCAGAGTACCCCGAGACCCTCGAGTACACTGACGCGACTGGGAGGACGACGATCTCCGAGCTGCGTGACTTTGACGTGGCCGTGACAGATGCTGGCCTGGATGAATGACAGCATCTGATTCGGAGGGTGAGCCTCTAATTTTGTGTAATTTTCGTGTAAGAACACATTTGATTGAGTTTGTCCAATTATTGAGAACTTCTTTTTATGAAAATGCAGGTTGCGCCGTCTCGGTTTGTGGCGTTATGGAGGGTGGCCAACTGGCTGCGAGCTACTGCCGTCGAGGCACTTGTCGGTGGTCGAGGTCGTCAGGTATGAACCCTGTGCCTATTTCATTTTTGAATTCTGATTTTCCAACTTTTCTTGAAATGATTGACATGAGCCAATTTTGTTGTTTACAGGGGGACCGCGAGCTGGAGCGAGAGTTGGCCCAGTCTCGGGAGGAGACTGCTCGCTTGTTGAGGGAGCTCGAGGTTCGAGATGCCGAGATTGCTGCTCTTGCGGCAAGAGTTGCGGAGCTGGAGGGCGACCGGCAGTAGTTTTGTGTAGTTTTTGTTTGTTTGTAGGCCGTATTTTGCACATTTGTACATTTTGGACCTTCATTTTGAACATTCTGGACTTTGTTTGGGCTCGAGCCCCCAGTTTGTTGTACATTTCCCTTTTTGGTTGTATATAAGATGGCCTGAGTGCCTTTGCTGCTGGGTTGCGTTGCTTGGATCTGCAGGTTAGCTTTGAACAGGTTTGGTAGATGACGGTTTACGCCGTTGCTGCCGAAATTTACTTGGAAATCACGCAAAACATACATTTGTATATATACATGGCCTGAATTAGCGCAAAACGAATGACTCAAAAGAATGCAAAAATACAAAAATTTTGCCGGAATTGACCGGACGGTAGGGAGGGTTACCCCCTAAAAAAGGAAAAAATAGAAATCTATAAGTTAGAAATGAGATGATTAAAAAAAGAAATGAAATAAATGAAATAAATTTAAATCGAAATGAGAATTATTTGCTAAAATGAATATGTACAAGTGTGGTAAAATGACGAAAATGTCGATGTCTTCTCGAAATGCGTGCCCGCGGAATTAGGAAACACGAAATATGGTAACTTCCACGTATTTACCAAAATAATAACCCGTAGGAATCGGAAATTATTCGTCGAGGAATTAGGAAAGATCCAACGCGGAAAATCACAGAAGTTAAGCTGAGGAAGAGGTGCAGCATGAGCTGCATCCCTTTGAAGAGGCGCAGCAGTCTTGCCGCTTTGTTCCCAGGTGGTTCCGTTCTGGCGGATTTTTGGAAACAGAAATTTGTATAAATAGAGACGTCGATGGAGCTTTTATTCACACAAACCTTCCGTCTCTTCTTCGTCTTATTACATAAAACTCTCAAAATAATCCTTCATCATGAATACTTTAGAGGTTCGCTTAAAAAAATGGACCAACGAATTTTCCAACATGGAGAAATATGATATGGGCGCCTATAATCTTGGATCATTGCTGAGTTTGAAGCTTATCAAGGTTGTCAAACCGTTCTTGGATGCTTGTCTTAATTATTGGGACCCGAATTACCATGTTTTTGCGTTCCCCGGAGGCGATATTTGCCCATTTCCTGAAGAAATTGCTGCGATTAGTGGGTGGGACCCCGAACACTTGCCTGCCATTCCTTCTACTTCGCAAGGGTACAAGAGCAAATTTAGAGACTTGCTTGGGTTGACTAGACTTGAGGTGGACCGTTTAGTGACCTCGAAGGGAGTGCGATTGTTGGACTTCATCGACCGATTTATTAACAGGGCTGATCCCACCGTTTCTTATGTTGTCAGGCGAAGGGTATTTGGGTTTTGCTTGTTGCACGTGTATGTCTTCCAAGGGCATGTTGACGAAGACTTGAGAGGTGATCCCCGTCTTCTGGGCCTTGTTGAGCAGATGGAGCTACGCAGGAGCCCAGCTTGTTTATGTCTAGGAGAGATCCTTTTGGGCTTGGATAATAGGAAAGCCAACCGTGACCTACCGTATTTGGGAAGTCCCGTCATTCTGCAGGTAAAAGAACTTTTCTTCTCTTTTCCTTTTTTTCTTTTTTTTTTTTGTTTTTTGTTATTTTTTTTTCGTTTTGATGTCTAATACCTGCTTTTGGGTAGGTTTGGCTTATGGAACGATTTCGATTGATCGAGCCCCCAGTTCACGTTCCTTCTTATCATGCTCGTTCAATTGCGATGAGGACCAGGCTTTACATAGTTGACTTCACCCGAGTCTGCAATTATTGGGAGAACAAACTGAAGAGTGATGATGGCCCTTTAGTTAGGTGGATTGTACCATGGTGGCATCTCAAATCTGTCACTGGAGTGTCTTCTTTGGATCCTACCTGATCTGTGCGCATTCCTGGCCTGGAATTCATGGTGTGCATCTTCCCGGAAAGGCTGATGAGACAGGTTGGGCTAAAATAGACGATCCCGAAGCTTGATACCGTCCCACAGATTGCCGTGGCGCTTACTACAGAGAACCGAAGGGAGTGGGCCATTAAATGGGCCCAAATAAATGTATGGTTCTTGAACTCTTCTGCTAATGCCTTATGGGTGTCGGATTCTTATCTGCGATGGAGGAAAGCTACTACTCCAGAAGAGCGCGAGAGATTGAGGAAGCGCGAGCCCGTTGACTACAAGGTGCGCGAGGTGGAAAAAGAGAAAGAAAAGCATTTGACTGAGGGAGAGGAAGAAGCCGGGTTTCGAGTCGTTCATCCTTCGAAGAAACCGAAGACCTCTCCTGTCGTGGAGATGGTGACTGGCAAGAATGGGAGGTCTAGGCCTGGATAAAGACCGTTGGTGATTAGGTCCGAAGTGGCGCAAGAGCGTCCGGCTCGAGGTTGTGACAAGAAGTATGACAAAATGACAAGGGAAAAGAGACGATGGAAGAATAGCCCGAGTCCTTATTTATTATTTATTATTATTATTATTGTTGTAATAAAACGGTGGGATTTTTAGAATCCTAGCCTATTTTTATTTTTATTATGGGATTAAAATAAAAAAGGTTAAATGGTTATGAAACCGTTGTGATATTCTATTTATTATTCTTGTCGAATTCCAAATGCAATGCAAATGTCCTTCTATTTACATTTTAAAAATAATGGGTTGTATCCTGTGAAGGATTACCTACGTATTCATTAAAAATGAAATCAAACCCTTGCGCGTAGTTCGAGTAAATGTAAAAGAATAATTGTTCAAAGCAAGAGCTTGTAATGAACTTAGAAAAATAAGCATGACCTTTTGCTTACTCTAAAGGTGCGAATTTAGTTTATTTGATGATATGAGGACGACAAAATTGTCAAAGTGCAAGAGCAAAGTGACATTAGCTTATTTCAGCTTGGCCAGGGGCCGTTTATTTCGTGCCACAAGAGCGACACGTGAGGTTACGCGAGGCGTGTTTTTGTTCCTATTCTAGGCATAATACCGTTTTAGTTGGTCAAGGTTTGTTGGGTTGGAAAACTCATTCCCGTCTAGGTCTGTGATTCTAACCGCACCCCCTGGGAGTACGGACTTGACTAGAAATGGTCCGGCCCAATTAGGTTTGAATTTTCCCCGTGGGTCAACAGGTAAAAGAGCTCTAACCGATTTGAGTACTAAGTCTTCTTCCTTGATGTTTCTTGGCTTAACCCTTTTGTTGAAAGCTCGTTTGATACGTGCTTGATATGTTTGGACATTATGCAAGGCGCGTAGCCTACGTTCATCCAGGAGGATGAGTTCTTCATATCTATCCCTCTTCCAATCGGCTTCTGGGGTTTGACTTTCGAGTAGAATACGCAAAGATGGTACCTCTAGCTCGACTGGTTGTACAGCTTCCATGCCGTAAGTCAAATAGAAAGGGGTAGCCCCAGTGGGCGTCCTAACAGATGTACGATATCCCCACAAAGCAAAGGGTATCTTGCTTGGCCAATCTCGATAGTTGTCAATCATTTTCTTGAGAATTGTGACAACGTTTTTGTTTGCCGCTTCTACCGCGCCGTTAGTCTGTGGTCTATAGGGCGAAGAGTGGTGATGCCTAATTTTGTACTTGGCTAGCAATTTCTCAGTCTCCGCTTGGAAATGTGATCCATTATCACTAATTATCTCATGTGGGCAACCGTATCGACAGATGATGTTGTTTTGTATGAACTTTGCCGCATTTTTAGCCGTAAGACTAGTGTAGGAAGCCGCTTCTACCCATTTGGTGAAATAATCGATCGCCACTAGGATGAAACAGTGACCTCTGGTTCCGGCTGGTGTTATCTTCCCGATTATGTCAATTCCCCGGGCAGAAAATGGCCAGGGAGATGTCATCGTATAGAGCAATGAAGGAGGGATATGTTGTACATTCCCGAAGATTTGGCAATTGTGGCAGTGTCTTACGTATTTGATGCAATCGGATTCTATTGTGGTCCAATAATATCCTAGACGTGTGATTTTCTTTGCCATCATGGGCTCACTCATGTGAGGACCGCATTCTCCATTGTGGACTTCTTTCATCACTTTATGATTGCTTGGAACCAGGGTTCCTGCGCGATTTCTTCTTCATCGGTGATTTGGTGTACATAAGCTGGCTCTGACCGTCGTGCGATGCATAAAGGCATTTCCACCATGTCATCTGGCATATTAATCAAAGACGCAAGTTTTGCAAGAGCATCTGCAAATTTATTTTCTTCCCGAGGTAGGTGTAGATATGTCACGTGATCAAAGAATTGGGCAACTTGGTCTATTCTAGCTTGATATGGTGCTAAGCTTTTGCTTCGAATTTTCCAAGATCCCGTAACTTGATTGATGATCAGGGATGAATCCCCATGTACTCGGAGCTTCTTAATGCCTAAGCTCACTGTCGCTTGTAGTCCAATTAGACAAGCTTCGTATTCTGCAGCGTTATTTGTCACCTCGAAGTCGAGTTTGACAGAGATTGGTGTGTGCTCGCCTTTAGGAGAAATGAGCAACACTCCTATTCCAAATCCTCTTAAGTTTGACGCTCCATCAAAGTAAAGGCCCCAGGAGTCTACATCAGTTTGGAGTATATCCTCGTCTTGAAATGACCAGGTATCTATTGTTTGTGCATCATTGATGGGATTTTCTGCGAAGAATTCGGCAACGGCACGACCTTTTATTACTTTCAGAGGCACGTATTTGAGATCAAATTCTGAGAGCATCAAGGTCCATCTTGCTAGGCGTCCGTTGAGGACGGGTTTCTCGAAGAGGTATTTGACTGGATCCATTTTGGAGTATATTTTGACGGAGTAGCTAAGCATGTAATGACGTAGCTTCTTCGTGGCCCACACAAGAGCGAGGCATGTCTTTTCGAGTTGTGAGTATTTGCACTCGTACTCCAAGAACTTCTTACTAAGGTAGTAGATAGCCCTTTCTTCACTTCCCACAGTTTGAGCTAGCATGGCACCCATGGCTGTTTCGGTTACCGTGAGATATAAACCAAGAGGTTGATCTCGTTGAGGTGGCATGAGCACTGGTGGTTTAGCCAATATTTCTTTGATTCGGTCAAATGCATTTTGACAATCATCATCCCACATGGTGTGATCTGTTTTCTTGAGCTTCTTGAAGATAGGCTCACAAATCATGGTGAGTTTCGATATGAATCGACTTATATATTGCACTTTTCCCAGGAATCCGCTGACTTCTTTTTCTGTTTGAGGTTGTCGCATTTCGATCAGTGCCTTGATCTTGGAAGGGTCTATTTCTATACCTCGTTGGCTAATGACGTATCCCAGGAGTTTGCCAGACGTTACTCCGAATGTGCATTTCTGAGGATTGAGCCTCATGTTGTACTTTCGTAGCCTTGCGAAAAATTTGCGAAGATTCGCAATATGCCCCTCTCTATCCTTGGATTTGACAATCATGTCGTCTACGTATACCTCAACTTCCTTGTGCATCATGTGTAGTTGCGGTGCGTTGATATGTAGCTCCAGCATTGATCAATCCAAACGGCATGACCGTATAGCAATAGGTTCCCCATTGAGTGACAAAGGCGGTCTTATGCATGTCTTCTATGGCCATGTTGATTTGGTTATAACCCGCGTACCCATCCATGAAGGATAGTAATGCGTGGTCCACAGTATTGTCCACCAATATGTCGATGTGTGGTAGAGGAAAGTCATCTTTAGGACTTGCTTTGTTTAAGTCCCTAAAGTCGACACAAACGCGGATTCTCCCATTCTTTTTGGGTACAGGTACTATGTTGGCTACCCATTCAGAATACTCGGAAACTTTGATGAACCCGGCTTTGAATTGCTTATCAACTTCTTCCTTAATTTTGAGAGCCCATTCCATTCTCATTCGTCGAAGCTTCTGTTTTACAGGCTTGAAACCTGGCTTAATCGGAATTCTATGTTCGGCGATATCCCTGTCGATCCCTGGCATGTCCTTGTAGGACCAAGCGAAAACGTCTTTTAACTCGTTTAGGAGGTCTATGAAATCGGCCCTTTCGGTAGAGCTTAAGGTAGTCCCTATCCTAAGTTCTTGGGGTTCTAATTCGGTTCCTACGTTGATGGGTTCGGTGTCCTCTATTACTGGTCCTCCTTCCCTTTCCTGTAGTATTTCTTTGGCTACGTATGGAGGTATTTCGATTGAGTCTGGGTCTTGGTCATCCTTGGTATCATCGTAAACAGAATTGCACTCAAGATAACACAAAGAGTAAGCAGAACCTGATTTATTCATATTAAGGTTTGAGTAAAGTTGAAACAAAGAAGCCATCTGATCCATGGTCAGTGGCGGCAAAGGGACAGTGGTTGGGACATTTCCCGAACTACTGTGACTACTCGAGGCCAAGTTAGGAGAAACGGAGGGAATGGGGATGACGACAAGAGGAGACTCCCTAATGACTTCTCTAGACTCCGACTCTGGCTCCGACTCTGACTCGAATTCATCGTCTTCTGGTTCTCCTTTGAACATCTCTCCTTCTCCAGTGGTGAGCTTGAAGAGTCTTCCTTGATTGTTGGTCCACTTGATTGACTTTCTCCATCCTTTCTGCTGACTCGCGTTAGTTTCTGTGATTAACGCGGTGGGGTTGAAGCGATCATCTTGAAGTATCATGGTAATGATCTCATCCTGCGCGGCTCTAACAAATCGATCTTCTCCGAACAATAGACTAACAGCTTGTTCGTCTAAGCAAGGTGCTTGACGGGTTTTGACGGTAGGAACCGTTTCTGGAGGGATGAAGTAGCAATCGTGAAAGATCTCGATTCCAGCTAGCTTCCTCTCGAGATAATGCCAAGGCTCGGGAAAACCGTGACACAGTTCTATACTTCCTTCTTTAACAAAATACCTATTTAGGGTGGGGAGATAGGGTCGCATTTGGACTCCTACATGCTTACGGTTTTGGACTTGAGCGAGCATTTCGAGAACCTCTTTTTTAGTGGGTTTGTACCCTAGTCCAAGTGGTATTCTCTTTGAGTTGCCTTCCTTGTATGGTGCGAAGGTGTTTATTCGAGTAGGGTTTAAAGGCATTCCAGGGAAGTATCCCTGGGTTTTGAGTATGTGCTTGACCACCAAGTTGGAGTAGGGATCATAGTATAAGGGTGCCAATTCACTTTCTATGACACTTATGCTTTGGAAGACCCCAAGTTCATATACTGGATCTGCAAGGTCTTGATTGTTCGACTTCTTTTCGATTATTGCCTTGATGGGTGACGAAGTGATCGTCACCACTTTGCCACTTAGTGGGATCTTGATCTTTTGATGAAGGGTGGATGTTACCGCTTTGGAAGCGTGAATCCAAGGTCTTCCTAGAAGTATGTTGGAGGAAGCTTCAATCTCCACTATTTGGAAGTTAACCTTTCGCTCAATCGGCCATGTGGCTATGGTTAGGTTAGCAAGTCCTACCACCTTTCGTCGTGTACCATCGTATGCGCGAACAACTTGATTGGTAGGGGTCCAATCCGACTCTTTCATGCCTAATTTGTACGCCGTTTTGAGGGGTATGACGTTGACCACGGAGCCATCATCTACCAAGGTCATTGGCACATTCTTCTTTAGACAAATGACAGTGATGTAAAGAGCTAAATTGTGACTAGCGCCAAAAGGTGGCAAATCTTCGTCTGAGAAAGTAATAGGATTACTTAGCTGCGGTGATTCTTGGAAGACCAAGTTGACTACATCTTCTGGTGTCGAGTTATGTGCTACATTTAGTTTGGCTAAAGCTTGCAGTAAAGCTTGGCGATGTGGGAATGAGCTCGCTACCAATTGCTAGACTGAAAGACCAACCTTTGTCTTCTGTAATTGCTTGAGCAAATGGTCGGTGGAGTCATCTTCGTTGTCATTTGGTGTGACAACGTTGGTTGGACCATTTTGAGTAGTGCTTTGATATGGACGTCCCGAACAAGTTAGGTGGTCCACATCTTGGTCTTCACCTTTTTGGACTATTTCTTTGACAAGGGAGTTTTCAATGAGGTACTCGTCCTCATCATCGTCGGCCCAAACTCCATTGATTGCAGCTAGTTCCCTCATTCTCATGATTTCATCTTCTAGTCGTGTGATTTGGTCGACTAGTCTATCAACCATGGCGACTATTTCTTGCATAGTAGTGTTTTAAGAGAAGATTAGTGACACATGCTCCTTGGGTGTTGCGTTGGGATCACGTAAAGTTGTCACCATATTTTCTAATTCCCAAACTTTGTCTATCCACACTCCTTGCCCATGTGATGAAGTCGGAAATGGTAGGGGAGATAGTAGAGTAGAACCCTTCATTCTCGATTGCATGGATTTCATCTTCAATTGGAGAAATGAGGTGTGAACAATCTAAGGTAGATTCGTCACTTGTAATCACTAGAACTCCAAGAGGATTCTGAGTGTTGTTGGGTTTACCTCCCGGCGGTATTGGTAGTCGGCCATCTTCAATCATGTCTTGAAGCATATTTTTCAACTTGTAACATTTCTCTGTGTCATGTCCCTTACCCCTATGGTATTCACAGTATGAGTTCTCGTCCCAGAATTTGGATTTCTTTTCAGGTTCGGGAGTAGGTCCAATGGGTTGAAGTTTGCCTTGCTTCATTAACCTTTTTAGAGCGTTGGAGTAAGTATCCCCAAGATTTGTGAATTTCCTTGGTGGGGTACTTTTCTTAGATGGCTCGAGAAGGGTAACTTCATCAGTCTTGTTAGTGGAGCCGTAAGAATGACTTGTTGAGCCTTGATATCCTCGACCTACCATTTTGGACAAGAGCCCTTTACGGATGTCATCTTCAATCCTTGTCCCTAGTACGGTTAAGTCCTTGAAAGTTTTGATGTTTTGGTATCTCAAATGGTTGGCGTAAATGGGTTTGAGATTGTCCACGAACTTCTCCACAAGGGTAGCCTCATCCGGGCGTTCAAATAGTTGGGTACTAGTCTTCCTCCACCTACTTAGGAAGTCGGTGAATCCTTCTTTGTCATTTTGGGTAAGAACCTCTAGAGTGCGCATGTTGACTTGGATCTCGGCATTATCCGCATATTGCTTGGCAAATTCGATCGCGGCATCTTCCCAAGTAGCGATCTTCTTGTGATCTAAAGAGTAGAACCATTGCTTCGGTATGGTGTCAAGAGATGAAGGAAAGATCCTTAAGAACATCTTGGGCTTGATGCCTTTGATAGACATGTAATCCTTGAAGGCGCGGATGTGGTTCAAAGGGTTTTCGTGCCCCTTGAATTTAGGGATATCCGTCATATTGAAGTTGGTTGGCAATTTGGAGTTGACGGCCTCATACTTGCGATTATTCTCTCTATAAATGTCATCCCCTTTAAGGTACATTAATTGCTCCTCTAAGTATTGGAGTCTTTTCTCAGCTACAGTCAGCCCCATGGGAGGATTTTCGTCCTTGGATTCATCCTCTTAGTCGCCCACTACTTCACTTTCATGAGGAGGCAATCTCCCCTCTACGGCATAGATCCGGCCCTCGATGGTGTCAAGGCGATCATACACTTGGTCTTGAGTAACTTGGATTTGAGCTAGTGCGGCTAGGATTCGATCATTACCATCTTGAAGTTGGTGGAGGTGTGTTTCGCTGGTTCCAGGCATCTTGAAAACTGGATAAGAGACCGATGAATCAAAACACGATCGACCATTCTAACACACTTGCTAAAGGAAGAAATGTTTTGACTCGTGAAGTGGGTGTGTGCCACTTGTGTTGAGTGAGCTCTGAAGAAAGGACGAAAATTTTGAAAATGTGTATCATAGTCAACTATAGTGTAGTTTTAGGAGTGGACTCGAAGTGGGGTTTTGAAATGGGCTTGTGGCCTGAATTTTGACTCGACAAACGGACAGAGTTTTGACTGGGTTTTGCACTAATCCAATGGCCTTTTCGAAATTTTGATTAAAAGGGTTTTGATTTTTGCAAAAATCGTCATGGTTTCGTTTAGAAATGGTGATCACGTAAGGTACAAACATTTATACAAGCATTATAACGGGATGCTGAGTGCATTTAAAAGGGTTTTGGTTTGAAGGGTGGGTTGCCATACCGAACCATCAAATCCGAAGTCTGTGGAGAGGCTCGTACCAAACAAGAGTAAGGCCGATTCCTAGTCTATTTCCTCAAGTAGTGAAGGCCCTTGATACAAACAAGAGTAAGCATCATGGTATGGATGACGTCAATCGCTATCCATCTTTAGGCCCAAATAAGAATTAGGACCGTTTAGATGGAACGATTGGTCGAATAGGTTAGGTTGGGCCTAGGAAGGCTGAATGAAATGGTCTAGGAAGACCGAGTTATGAAAACCGACAATTGTCTTGTATAAACTATTCCCTAACCTTGTTCAAGTTTCACCCTTTTGGCTACACGTAAGTGTATTATCCCCAGCGGAGTCGCCAAACTGTGGATAGCGGGGGGCCCACGGGGGCGCTTGGGAGGAAGAGAACAAGCGTTTGCATTTTTGTTGGTGTCGCCACCAATTTTTATGGGAAATTGGAACCGTTCGAATACCTCGTGTCATGTCAAGACACAAAGTAAAGAAATGAACACTAAGCAATCGTTACCCTTAGCATTCTATGTCTAGAATGACTCTCGTGGATGCCAATGAACACGGATGTTCACAGAGATCTGGAGTAAGGGGTGAGGGTACGTATTAGGAAGCTCTTTTGATCGAACACCTAATCTCGCCCGCCTCGATAGCGGCCTCTACTAATGATTAGGGACATAATATATACTTTATATATCGTCGATTATATGCATGCAATGCAACATCCAAGTTTTAATCCTAGCATGTGAAGAATTAACTAAGTCGGTTGACACGTAATTAGCAAACAATTGGGTCGAGTAGGACTTAATGTTCAATTACATGTGAGAACATACAAGTGATATAAAATTCAATGATAAATGCAATAAGAAAATTACGATAATAAAAATTACAATAATTACATCGGATTAGGCGATTTATGTCGAAAATACCTTTAAAACGGATATATTGAGAAAAAGAATAAAAGAATAAATCAACGAACAAGTCAGAAGGTGATAATACGGATAATAGTTGATTATACGTAAGCTAATTAAACTAGGCCAAGCAACAACGGAGTTCGGAGAGACGAAACTCGAACTGGAAGCAGCAAGCAGATCGAGGCTGCGCCCTTTGGAAGAGGCGCGGCGATTCTTTGCGTCTGTTCCAAGGGTGAGTTCTGGTTGTGAAGCCGGAACTGCAAATCGTTAATATAAATTGGTGAATTTAAATGATTAATTATGATATTTACTCGGATGAAAGTGATTAATAGGTTATTTGCATATGATTTAACAGTCATAAACGCAATAAAACATGGATGAGACGGATGCAAACGAATTATTTACATGAATTAACGAATGATTGATTAATGACATGGGTGAACTAAACATGATGAATTAATAACAAATTAATGACGAATATGGATGAAAATATATCAAAGATCGAATTCCAGAAACTCAATATGAACGAATCGAGTTTCTACAACCCGGGTTAAATTTAATGACGAAAACCCGCAAATATGAGATTATAAGGGATTTAAGTCGGATTTATGATGGATAAAACATGTTAATGACGATAATTAATATACAGGTGAAATTATAAGCTATTATATCAAAGAATTAACGAGAAACAAACGAAAACAAATAAAAAGACGAATGAATCACAGAGGACGAAGGAAGAAGAAAGGAAGCAGGAACTGCGGCAACCTCACGAAGAGGCGCAGCACGTGTTGCGTCCCTTCGAAGAGGCGCAGCAGTTGCTGCGTCCTTTCTCGGCGGTTTGTCTTCTGGAAATCCGTAAAAAGAGGTTTTAAACGAGGTTTCATAATTCGGTTTTAATAAGTATTTTCGACATAAACCTTACAATAGTGGTAATACAAAAGATAAATAACAATAAATAAAAGAGAGATTTACACCCTCAGACTTACATGTTTGGCGAAACGAGAAGGACTAAGTTATCGATTAGCGATGCTCGACTCGAACTATAATGCAAATACGAAAGTGCCCTCGTAAGAGGAAAACGATTAAGTTAATTATGTTGATTGATGTGGAGTTGGTCAAATTGGTCGGTCATGCAAACGAGGCTGGTACTCAGAAGGATCCGAGCTTACGTGGTCGAATGTTCAAGCACGTAGACGCCAAAAAGTAAGAACAAAGGTCTAGAATGCAAAGGGAGAAGAGAAGGGCGGACACTCGCGTGAGAAATATGAGGAGCGAAGGCTCCTATTTATACTAATCACGTGAAGGAATTAGGGTTTCAGAGAGTCTTTGGAAGTGAATCTCGGAAAGATATGAAAAAGATACGAAAATTTCGCAGAAAAGGACCTGGGAAGAGGCGCAGCAGTCACTGCGTCTCTTGGAAGAGGCGCAGCACCTGCTGCGTCTGTTCCCAAGTGGTTTCCTCCTGCGGAAAAAAGATTTCCGTGTTTGAGTTATAGAAGGACGGAATAATTCGGTTTTCTTTAATATCTTGTGTGAATATTACGGGAAATTGTTTACCAAAGGATAAAGATTGTGAAATATTTATAAAATATAGAATAGAAATATTCGGAACATTCCAGAACATTCTGACTCGGGATTTAACGGTTATCAGAAAATAAAGACGGTTTCAGGCCCGGACTCCAAATGTACTCTAATTACTGTCAAAACGAGCGTATCGGCACGTAGATGACAACTAAGAGGTAGACGTTAATATTTGAGCAATCACTTGACGATAAACTTACGAACTGTCACAAATCGTTCCGCGTAGCAAACATGCGGCCCAATCATCACCGCGTGGTTTGCGAGAGGTGCAGAAATGAGGTATCTACAGAAGTGCGATCCACCATCACTAATCACGGCTCTTGGAACACCAAACCTTGGGAATATGTAGTCTTTGAATAGCTTTGAAACTACCCTTGAATCGTTTGTGGGGGCGGCAATTGCTTTTATCCACTTGGACACCTAATCCACCGCAACTAAGATGTATTTGTTGCCATAAGATTTTAGGAAACGGTCCCATGAAGTCTATGCCCCACACGTCAAATAGCTCTATCTCCAATATGTTGTTCAAGGGAATCTCATCCCTTCTTCCAATGTTTTCTCTCCTTTGGCACGAGTCACAAAATGGACAAAAGCATAGGCATCCTTGAAAAGAGAAGGCCAATAAAATCCATAATGTAGAACTCGAGCTTGAGTCCTTGAAGTAGATAAGTGGCCACCATAAGTAGTAGAATGGCATGCTTTAAGGATTGCCTTGCCCTCTTCATGTGTTACACATCTTCTATAAATTCCATCATTGCATTTTCTATAGAGGTATGGATCTTCCCACACATACCTCTTGGCTTCATACCTAAGCTTCCCCCTCTCTTGATGGTCAAACTCGTCCGGGATGAAATCACAACTCAAGAACTTTGCAATTTCGGAATACCAAGGATAAGAATTAATGATTTCCATAAGAGAGTCTTCGGGCAACCACTCATTCATTGGTACTCAATCATCTTCATCACCTCTTAACTCTTGTGTTAGCCTAGACAAGTGGTCCGCTACCATATTCTCGGCCCCCACCTTGTCCTTCATTATCATGTCAAACTCTTGTAGTAACAACACCCAACGAATCAATCTAGGCTCTGCCTCTTGCTTCACCATCAAGTGTTTTAGAGCGGTGTGATCCGTGAAAACGATTATCTTGGAATAAAGGAGGTAAGGCCTAAACTTTTCAAAGGCATACACCACCGCCAACATATCCTTCTCGGTAGTGGTGTAGTGGCATTAGGTGTTGTTCAATGTCTTGATCACATAGGATATCACATGCACCTTCTTAGAAACTCTTTGACCCAAGACCGCCCCTATTGCAAAGTCGCTTGCATCACACATCAACTCAAAGGGGAGGTCCCAATTTGGAGGTTGTACTATAGGAGCCGATGAAAGGGCTTGCTTCAACCTATCAAAACTTTCAAGACAAGAGGCATCAAATACAAAGGGTGTGTCCTTAGCAAGAAGTGAGGTGAGGGGCTTGGCTATATTTGTAAAATCTTTTATGAAACGTCGATAAAAGCCCGCATCCCCCAAGAAGCTCCTCACACCCTTGACATTGGTGGGTGGGGGAAGTTTCTCAATCACCTCAACCTTCGATTTGTCCACTTGGATCCCTTTCTTAGAAATAACATGAGCAAGAACCACTCCTTCTTGCACCATGAAGTGGCATTTTTCCCAATTCAACTTTTTAGTTGTGTTGGATGCATGTTTGGAGCACTTGGGAGAGGTTCTTCAAACAATCATCAAATGAGGTGCCATGGACACTAAAGTCGTCCATAAACACCTCCATAGACTTCTCAATGTAATCCGAAAAAATTGACATCATAGCTCTTTGAAATGTCCCGGAAGCATTGCAAAGTCCAAATGGCATTCTTCGATATGCGAAGACACCATAAGGACAAGTGAAAGTAGTTTTTGTTTGGTCATCCGGGTGGATTGGGACTTGGAAAAACTCGGAATAACCGTCAATAAAGCAAAAATACTCATGGTTTGCCAATCTCTCGAGCATTTGATCAATGAAAGGCAAAGGAAAGAGATCTTTGATTGAAGCGGAATTGAGCTTTCTATAATAAATACACATTCTATATTCGGTAACCGGTCGGGTGGAGATGAGTTCACCATCCTCATTCTCAACCACGGTCATACTGCCCTTTTTGGGGACAATTTGAACCGCGCTAACCCACTTCCGGATATTGAATAAATAATTACGGCTTCAAGCAACTTATCAATCTCCTTACGAAGCACCTCCATGAGTTTTTCATTCAACCTTCTTTGGGGTTGAGCGGAGGGTGTGTACCCATCCTCTAGTGTTATGCGGTACATACACTCTCTAGGATCGATACCCGTAAGATCGTCAATGCTATACCCAATTGCCTTTTGTTTTTGTTTTAGGATAATCATGGGTTTTTCCTTTTGTTCCGCCGTTAGACTAGCATTGATAATCACGGGGTAGGCCTTAGCATCATCAAGAAATGCATATTCAAGGGAAGGGGGTAAGGGTTTGAGGTCTACCTTTGGAGAGTTTTTACTCTCATCTTCAAGTAGGCTTGGTGGTGGTGCTTCAAGCTCCTCTTCTTGCTTCCCCCCTTGGCATTCAACCTTTGCTTCATTAATTACCTCTTCCAAAGTATCCACCAAGTAAACACTCTCAAACATTGGTTGGACCATTGCTCCGGTCAAGGAAAATTTTACCACATTCCCTCCCACATTAAAAGTAATATTGCCACTCTTAACACTTATTTTAACATATCCGGTTGCCAAGAAAGGTCTCCCAAGGATGATGGGAGTTTGTTGGTCCTCCAGTATATCTAGCACAACAAAGTCCGCCGGGATGTAGAAGTTGCCCACCTTGACGGGAACATCTTCAATCACACCCATTGGGTATTGTACCAATCTATCGGCAAGTTACAATGTCATAGATGTAGGTATCATATCATGCAAGCCAACTTTCCTTACAATAGGGAGTGGAAGTATGCTAACACTAGCACCAAGATCACAAAGGGCTCTCTCCACACTCACATTGCCCACCATACAAGGGATGGAAAAACTACCCGGATCTTGTAGTTACTTGGGCATGTGGTTAAGTAACACGACACTACATTGGCCCGACATAGGAAGCAAAGTATCTTCTCCCAATTAACTCTTCTTAGTCAACACATCTTTAAGGAACTTGGTGTAAAGTGGAATTTGTGTCACTACCTCGGTGAAAGGTAATGAAACTTCAAGTTTCTTTAGCATATTCAAGAACTTGGAGAATTTCTTATCCTATCACTTTGGCTCTATGAGGCGAAGGCAATTGTGGAATGTGTGCCTTAATTGGTGTGGTTTTCTCACTTAGAATCTCTAAGTTGTGTGCCTCTTTATATTTACCCTTGTTGCTGCGTCTGTTCCCAAGTGGTTTCCTCCTGCGGAAGAAAGATTTCCGTGTTTGAGTTATAGAAGGACGGAATAATTCGGTTTTCTTTAATATCTTGTGTGAATATTACGGGAAATTGTTTACCAAAGGATAAATATTGTGAAATATTTATAAAATATAGAATAGAAATATTCGGAACATTCCAGAACATTCTGACTCGGGATTTAACGGTTATCAGAAAATAAAGACGGTTTCAGGCCCGGACTCCAAATGTACTCTAATTACTGTCAAAACGAGCGTATCAGCACGTAGGACGTTAATATTTGAGCAATCACTTGACGATAAACTTATGAACTGTCATAAATCGTTCCGCGTAGCAAACATGCGGCCCAATCATCACCGCGTGGTTTGCGAGAGGTGCAGAAATGAGGTATCTACAGAAGTGCGATCCACCATCACTAATCACGGCTCTTGGAACACCAAACCTTGGGAATATGTAGTCTTTGAATAGCTTTGAAACTACCCTTGAATCGTTTGCGGGGGCGGCAATTGCTTTGATCCACTTGGACACCTAATCCACCGCAACTAAGATGTATTTGTTGCCATAAGATTTTAGGAAACGGTCCCATGAAGTCTATGCCCCACACGTCAAATAGCTCTATCTCCAATATGTTGTTCAAGGGAATCTCATCCCTTCTTCCAATGTTTTCTCTCCTTTGGCACGAGTCACAAAATGGACAAAAGCATAGGCATCCTTGAAAAGAGAAGGCCAATAAAATCCATAATGTAGAACTCGAGCTTGAGTCCTTGAAGTAGATAAGTGGCCACCATAAGTAGTAGAATGGCATGCTTTAAGGATTGCCTTGCCCTCTTCATGTGTTACACATCTTCTATAAATTCCATCATTGCATTTTCTATAGAGGTATGGATCTTCCCACACATACCTCTTGGCTTCATACCTAAGCTTCCCCCTCTCTTGATGGTCAAACTCGTCCGGGATGAAATCACAACTCAAGAACTTTGCAATTTCGGAATACCAAGGATAAGAATTAATGATTTCCATAAGAGAGTCTTCGGGCAACCACTCATTCATTGGTACTCAATCATCTTCATCACCTCTTAACTCTTGTGTTAGCCTAGACAAGTGGTCCGCTACCATATTCTTGGCCCCCACCTTGTCCTTCATTATCATGTCAAACTCTTGTAGTAACAACACCCAACGAATCAATCTAGGCTCTGCCTCTTGCTTCACCATCAAGTGTTTTAGGGCGGTGTGATCCGTGAAAACGATTATCTTGGAATAAAGGAGGTAAGGCCTAAACTTTTCAAAGGCATACACCACCGCCAACATATCCTTCTCGGTAGTGGTGTAGTGGCATTGGGTGTTGTTCAATGTCTTGATCACATAGGATATCACATGCACCTTCTTAGAAACTCTTTGACCTAAGACCGCCCCTATTGCAAAGTCGCTTGCATCACACATCAACTCAAAGGGGAGGTCCCAATTTGGAGGTTGTACTATAGGAGTCGATGAAAGGGCTTGCTTCAACCTATCAAAACTTTCAAGACAAGAGGCATCAAATACAAAGGGTGTGTCCTTAGCAAGAAGTGAGGTGAGGGGCTTGGCTATATTTTTAAAATCTTTTATGAAACGTCGATAAAAGCCCGCATCCCCCAAGAAGCTCCTCACACCCTTGACATTGGTGGGTGGGGGAAGTTTCTCAATCACCTCAACCTTCGATTTGTCCACTTGGATCCCTTTCTTAGAAATAACATGAGCAAGAACCACTCCTTCTTGCACCATGAAGTGGCATTTTTCCCAATTCAACTTTTTAGTTGTGTTGGATGCATGTTTGGAGCACTTGGGAGAGGTTCTTCAAACAATCATCAAATGAGGCGCCATGGACACTAAAGTCGTCCATAAACACCTCCATAGACTTCTCAATGTAATCCGAAAAAATTGACATCATAGCTCTTTGAAATGTCCCGGAAGCATTGCAAAGTCCAAATGGCATTCTTCGATATGCGAAGACACCATAAGGACAAGTGAAAGTAGTTTTTGTTTGGTCATCCGGGTGGATTGGGACTTGGAAAAACTCGGAATAACCGTCAATAAAGCAAAAATACTCATGGTTTGCTAATCTCTCGAGCATTTGATCAATGAAAGGCAAAGGAAAGAGATCTTTGATTGAAGCGGAATTGAGCTTTCTATAATAAATACACATTCTATATTCGGTAACCGGTCGGGTGGAGATGAGTTCACCATCCTCATTCTCAACCACGGTCATACTGCCCTTTTTGGGGACAATTTGAACCGCGCTAACCCACTTCCGGATATTGAATAAATAATTACGGCTTCAAGCAACTTATCAATCTCCTTACGAAGCACCTCCATGAGTTTTTCATTCAACCTTCTTTGGGGTTGAGCGGAGGGTGTGTACCCATCCTCTAGTGTTATGTGGTACATACACTCTCTAGGATCGATACCCGTAAGATCGTCAATGCTATACCCAATTGCCTTTTGTTTTTGTTTTAGGATAATCATGGGTTTTTCCTTTTGTTCCGCCGTTAGGCTAGCATTGATAATCACGGGGTAGGCCTTAGCATCATCAAGAAATGCATATTCAAGGGAAGGGGGTAAGGGTTTGAGGTCTACCTTTGGAGAGTTTTTACTCTCATCTTCAAGTAGGCTTGGTGGTGGTGCTTCAAGCTCCTCTTCTTGCTTCCCCCCTTGGCATTCAACCTTTGCTTCATTAATTACCTCTTCTAAAGTATCCACCAAGTAAACACTCTCAAACATTGGTTGGGCTATTGCTCCGGTCAAGAAAAATTCTACCACATTCCCTCCCACATTAAAAGTAATATTGCCACTCTTAACACTTTGTTAACATATCCGGTTGCCAAGAAAGGTCTCCCAAGGATGATGGGAGTTTGTTGGTCCTCCAGTATATCTAGCACAACAAAGTCCGCCGGGATGTAGAAGTTGCCCACCTTGACGGGAACATCTTCAATCACACCCATTGGGTATTGTACCGATCTATCGGCAAGTTACAATGTCATAGATGTAGGTATCATATCATGCAAGCCAACTTTCCTTACAATAGGGAGTGGAAGTATGCTAACACTAGCACCAAGATCACAAAGGGCTCTCTCCACACTCACATTGCCCACCATACAAGGGATGGAAAAACTACCCGGATCTTGTAGTTACTTGGGCATGTGGTTAAGTAACACGACACTACATTGGCCCGACATAGGAAGCAAAGTATCTTCTCCCAATTCCCTCTTCTTAGTCAACACATCTTTAAGGAACTTGGTGTAAAGTGGAATTTGTGTCACTACCTCGGTGAAAGGTAATGAAACTTCAAGTTTCTTTAGCATATTCAAGAACTTGGAGAATTTCTTATCCTATCACTTTGGCTCTATGAGGCAAAGGCAATTGTGGAATGTGTGCCTTAATTGGTGTGGTTTTCTCACTTAGAATCTCCAAGTCGTGTGCCTCTTTATATTTACCCTTGTTGCTTGGCATTCTCTCCACATCCATATCCCCCAACTCAAGATCTTCATCATCCTTAGTTGGCTCACTTACCCTTCCTTTCTTAGTGGCTTCATGCCTACTTGAGGGTAAAGTTGGTGGGCTCTTAACTCCTCATTTGACATCATTCGTCTTCATTTTAGGTTCATACTCAAGATCTTTGTATGGATCCTCCAACTCCTTGTCGTTCCTCAAGGAAACCACATGAGCTTGTTGGTGTGGTGGTGGTCCATCCCTAGGATGGGAGCCTTGAGGAGGCAACGAATGAGGAGCACGTTGTGAAGAAGAGGGGTTTTGATTAGCCATGTATGAGTCAAATTTCCTTTGGTGTCCTTGGAAATTTTAGAGATCGGTCTTCAAGTTTTTGAATTGTTGATCCACTTGAGCCTCTCTTTTCTCGGACCTTGCATCTATTTCCCTTAACAATTTCTCAATGGAGGAGTTGGAGCTTGGTGTTTTTATGTATGGTTGTTGTTAAAATTATTGTTGGTTTTGTTGTTGGTATTGGGGGTTAAATGGTTGTTGTTTGTTGGTGAGGTTATTTATATGGTGGGTTTTGTTGTTGGTTGCGGTAATTTTCCCTTAGAGGGGGTGGAATGTAGTTTGGGTTGTCATGTTGTCGTTGACCCCGAAAATTGGAGCCTTGGCCTTGATTGTATTTTCTTGAATAATCGGGCTTGGGTGGAGGCATGTATTGTAGTTGTTGGTACTTGGGGTCCAATGGTTGCCCCGCATAAGAAAGTTTTGGATCTTGATTTGAAAACGCTCGTTAGAACGGTTCTTGGCGTTGGGAATTGTATTGCCGAGGTCCACCTTGCCCTTGAAGAGCAAAGCATTCTTGTTGATATTGGTCATCTTGTCCGATTGATGAGAAATACTCAATTGTATGTCCGACACCGCCGCAATAATCACAAGACATTGGTGGAGGGTGCTTTCTTAGAGGAGACCTACGCTCTTGGACATAGTATATCCTAGAGTGGCTAGGCCCACCTTCTTGAACTTGGCGTACCTCTCCTTGCTTCTTTTCCATCTTAAACTCATTAAACCTCTTGTTCAAGTCATCCAACTTGGCTTTGTACTCCGCTTCATTTCTAGAAGACCCTTCACTCTTGTACTCACTATCCCTTGTATAGCTACTCTCCATCTCGGAAATATTTTGGATCATTTCCGTGATTTGAGCATTGTTCATCTTATCAAAATTACCGCCGGATGCCGCTACAATCATATCCCGAAATCTTTGTTCAAGAGTTTGGAAAAAGGTTTGGGTGGTCATCCATTTTCGGATACCATGGTGAGGATAAGATGAGAGAAGGTCCCTAAAACGTTCCCAAGCTTCACTTAAGGATTCCATGGGTCTTTGCTTGAAATTTTGAATCTCATGTCTAATCCTTGAGGTCTTAGATGGTGGGTAAAACTTGTTGATGAAAGCCTTGGATAAAGCTTCCCAAGTAGTAAAGGTACCCGATTCATGAGAATTTCACCACTTATTAGCATTATCCTTCAAGGTCAAAGGGAAGAGCATTAGTAGCATTTGCTCTTCAGTTACACCGTTGTGCTTGATGGATCCCGCTTTTTCCTTGAATGTAGTGAGGTGTTCATTGGCATCCTGACTTTTAATTCCATGGTACACATCTTGTTGCATGTAGTTGATAACATGGTGTCGTAGTTCAAAGGTGTTGGGAGCAAGAGCTCCATAGTTTATTGGCGAACAAGCCCGGTTAGGGTCCGGTCTATTGTAGTATCCCATAGGTTGGTCTCCCATGTCGTGTCTATGGGGTTGTTTCTTGGAGAATTTGGGGTATTTGGTGATTTAGGTGAGTCGGTGTTGTTGGTATGATGTGAGTGGGTGGGTGAGCTTATGGGAGAAGGAATTAGGAAGAGGTTTGTTGGAATGTTGAGAGGGGTTAGGGTGGAAGAGGAGGGTGGTGGGCTTTGAGTCGCAATTGTGGAAGGTGGTGATTTTTGTGGGTTGACAAAGGATGGAGATCTCCGAATTGCCGAAAGAGCTTGTCGTCTTCTTTCCCGAAAAGTTCTCTCACTCTCTCGATCAAGAGGGAAGAGAGGTCCGATATAGCACCTATTCATGCACTCAAAAAAAGAGATCAAATGGTTCTAATGCAAGGTTGCACTAGGACAATGGAGGGAAAAACAAGCAAATAAAAGAACTAAGCCTAGATGAAAACAAATAATCCTATCCATTATCGCCGTCCCTGGCAACGACGCCAAAAACTTGTTGTAGAATTTTATTTATACCTCACAAGTGTACGAGGGTGTCGTGTGTATGTGAGGGTCGTACCCAAGGGACGACTATTGTGGCACTAGGATTTCTCGTTTAGACACTAGTTTAGCTCAATCAAAGGGAGTTGGTTGATTTTTAAACTAATAACGAAATTGAAACTAAATTAATTAAAAACAAGGCAATTACTAAGTGGTTTCTACCAATAATTGGGGAAACTAGGATGTTCGGGTTCACTTATGTAGATAAGAATGAGAATGCATATAGGTTAACAAAACTCAAGAGTAAATGCAAAGGAAAGACCCAACCTCTCGATGTGAGACTAATCCTAGGTTAAAGATTGATTAAGCTCTCACTTAATTAATCAAAACCCCAAATTTAATCATATAATTCCTAAGTACTAGTCAAGCTCTCACCCAACAAGTAGAAAAGATAGTGTAAACAATGAAATTCTCATTCAAGCAATTACACAAACACCATATATGCATGATAAAATTAGTAAGCATTTACTCAAGAATTATAGTCTTTCTATATCATAATTTCATCCTATAATTCCACATACGATCCCCCTCTATCCTAGTAGGAGACTACTCACACATGTTGACAATTATAGGCACAAAAGATGCAAACTTTGACATGAAATAAGATGAAGAAAACATGTTGTATAATACTCTAATTAAGCACACAATGAAATGTAGACAAATGAAATATCAAAGAACTAGAAGAGGAATTATACCAACAAGGAACGGAGTTGCAATATTTGATTGATAAGATGAAGTATAATCTTCCCCAATCTTCAAATAACAACCCAATTATGTAATGTAAACTAATAAAACCACTAGATCTACTAATAACTAGAGAGAATTTGAGAGTAATTAGGCACTAACTATGGAAAGATTAAAGCTTTAATTATCTAAGTACTTGATGCTAATTTCTAGGGTTTTATCTAGGGTAGTGTGTCAACTATGAATTACAAATAGGGTATATATAGGTTCATATAAATTTAGGGTAAAATTACAAGGAATGCTGAAATTCGTCTAAAATGGATCCCAGCCGGTAGACCGGCTGCCGGTAGACCGGCTGCCGGTTGGCCCACCGGCTAGGAGTCTTCTGATATATAATTGTTGAAATTTGGATCATCAGGTAGGCACAGCCGGTGGACCGGCTTACGGTTGGCCCACCGGCTGGGAGCCTCCTGATGATTTTCTTCCATTTCTTCATTCTTCATGGCTTCCCAGCCGGCGGTTGGCCTACCGGCTGGGAACCTCTTGTAACATTTCTTCATAATTTAGCCTTGACTCAAGTAGGGGAGCTCCCAGCCAGCAGACCGGCTGGGAGGCCACTTCAGCTTCTTCTCCTCCTCTTCTTCATTTCAACTTCCAAGACCGTTTCACTTGCTCTCGAGCCTTCATTTCCATCTCGATTCCTGCAATATGAGACAAGATTAATAGGGCATAGGGTCAGGACACCAAAATGCAAGCAAAGTGACGCTAAACCGTGTAGAAACGGTTCAAAATAAATGGAAAAGAGGGGGGAAACATGACAAAATAATTACACATCAGTTTAACTAAGGGCAAGCTTCAAACTTCAACAATCAAGGGCCTAGGGGAAACTTTCAAGGGCAAAACAATAACAACCAAAACTCTAGCAATCGAAATGAATATGGATTTGCTCTTCCTTTAGCCAACCAACCCTAACAAGAACAAGCAAGTGAACCTTCGATTGGGGACGTGATTAAATTGCTAAAGAATATGCAAAATCAACATACCCAAGAGATGCAAAACGTGGCAAGTGCTCATAAAAGAGAGTTGAGGGAAAGTGAGGCACGGATGGTTTCTCAAGCATTGGCCAATCCTCAAAGACCTCCGGGTGGTTTCCTTGCCTAAGGCCAAAGCTCCAAAGATGCCTCGGCAAACCATCAAGCCCATGCAGTTGTTTTGAGGAGTGGGGTTGAGCTTGAAGACCCTTATAAGGATCTTGATATTGATGTTGATCCAAAAAGGAAGCGGGTTGTTATGAATGATGGTCGGGAGAGTCCACCATTGACTCCCTCGGCTAGGATGAGTGAGTTGAAAAAGGGTAAAGTGACCAATGAAACAACAAGCATGGGAGCACCCTTGGATGAAAGGGTTGATGGTAATGTTGAAGACCTCCCATATGAGGAGGAAAGGAGCAAAGATAATGAGGAGGAGATTCTTGTTCAACCTCCAACTAAGGTATCAAACAAGCCAACATCCCCAAAGGTATCCTTTAACTCTCAAATTGTTAATATCCCCTATCCCACTAGAGCTTTAAAAAATAGGGAAAACTTCAAGTATACAAAATTTTGTGAAATGTTGGGAAAACTTGAAGTGACCCTACCCTTTACCGAAGTGATATTGAACATGCCAACCTACACCAAGTTTCTAAAAGATCTCTTAACCAAGAAGAGGACCTTGGGTGACCAACAAATGATGGTTATGGAAGAAGAGTGTAGTGCTCTTCTTTTAAACAAGATGCCACATAAGCTTAGTGACCCGGGGAACTTCTCCATACCATGTGTAGTTGGTGGTGTTCCGATATCTATAGCTTTGTGGGATTTAGGGGCAAGTGTAAGTGTACTTCCCTTGAAAGTTGCCAAGAAAATTGGTATTTGTGACTTAGTTCCAACGAACATGACTCTCCAATTGGCGGATTGTAACACCCCCATACTCCAAGTGCCTTACCAGGACCACTCAGGTATGAAGACATTACCATCTCGGTTACCCGAGGCAATGATAATCAAACAACAATGAAGAAACAACGTTTATTATAAATGATTTAGCGAATAGTTACAATCCTCAAAACCAAACCAAAAGTACGATACATGTTCTCAAACTGACTGTTCTAACTGAAATGTAAATAAACTAAAAGCTACAGCGGAAGACTCCTATCATCATGTCGTGGCATCCCAGCTATCCCAGTACTCATCTCAATACCTGCTCAATATCTGCTCACCATCCCCGAATGGATCACCGCAGGTTTACAAAACAACACCGGGGTCAGTACTAATCACACAATCAATATAAACAACAATGATAAGATAAACAGAGACATGACTTAAGCGTCACACACACACACACAACCAACCAATTCCCATCATCTCAATCTTGATCGTCCCCTTTGGACCCACCACGCCGATGGGGGACCGGCCGTACCCACCAAATCCCCGCTCCACATAGTGAGCGATAACCCTGTCCATTAATGTGCACATCCCTTCTGTGGCGGGTTCCACAGAAGGCGAAACTAGGGCGTGAAGTCACTCCCGCAAGTGACCCCACTCAGCCGAGGCCACGCCTCGCGAACCATCAACAACGTTCTCAACCACAATTACAGTACAATTATTATATCAAACAACCAAATACAATACATCAACCAATATCCCATTATGGGACTAATACTGAGTAGGAAATCCTACCTAGTATGCACACAATCAGACGGTCTCTACTGCTGAGTCAAAAAACCTCTTCTATAAACCATCCTCCTATCATACAACACATAGAGGCTACCACATCACATACTACACATAAAACCCCCAATCTCTAAATTAGGGTTTAACCAAATCAAAGGAAATACAATAAAAAGGGTACATAGATCTTATCCTCGACGCAAGGAACTCAACGGTATGAACAACGACAAGAGCGACCGTCGAACTCGGGAATTGCTAAGAATGCGATTAAGAAGATGAACTTGTTTGCTTTCTCTCTTAAACAGGAATTTAGGTTTTGTAAAAGTGATTTAGAATAATGACGACGAAGCTTAAATACCTTAATCGCATAATTAACAAAACCCGAGAAAACTCCCCGTAAAACCGGACACTCGATCGAGTACCCAAGGTACTCGATCGAGTACCCCCTTACTCGATCGAGTGCCCCAGCTACTCGATCGAGTACCCAACAAGTCAGAAACTATTTTATTTCGCAACTTACCCTTACTCGACAGAGTAACGCCTACTCGATAGAGTACCCCAAGACTTTTAAATACGGAGTATTACAGTCTTCCCTCCTTAAAAGGAACTTCGTCCCCGAAGTTCAAACCACTACTAAACAAAGGTACTCCCACAACATTCCCGACTCAACCCTCAAACAAAATTCAACATAAAACATGTTACTAACCCAACACATCCCGACAAACATACCGACACAACATATAAAAGGGGTATAAAACTCTTAAAAACTGTTCGCGATCATCTCCTACCCCCCTAAAAGAAACAAGGTTACGTCCCCGTAACCATACATACCGGATCAAAAAGGAAAGGGTAACGCTCTTTCATAGCTTCCTCTGGCTCCCATGTAGCTTCCTCGGTCTCGTGGTTAGACCACAGGATCTTAAGCAAAACTGTCTCACCACTCCTAGTCTTTCTAACCTTTCGGTCTAGAATCTGCTTAGGCACCTCAAGATATGATAAGGACTCATCTAGCTCTAAGCTCTCTGCCTCTAACACATGTGACGGGTCACTCACATACTTCATTTTGCGATACATGAAACACATTATGCACTCTCTCTAATGCAATTTGGTAAAGCCGACGATAAGCAACTTCCCCAACTCGCTCTAAGATCTCATAAGGCCCTATAAAATTCTGACTTAGCTTGCCTTTCTTCCCAAATCTCATAACCCCACGCATAGGAGACACTTTCAAAAGAACCTTGTCCCCAACTTGAAACTCTATGCCCCGGCGATGTAGATCTGCGTAACTCTTTTGTCGATCTGATCTTTGCTCTCATCCGTTCCCGATCATCTTAATCTGTTCCACCATCTCATGCACCATCTCTGGTCCTAAAACCCTTTGCCTCAAAGACTATCGTCCCAACAGATTGGACTCCTACATCTCCTCCCATACAAAGCCTCAAACGGTGCCATACCTATCTTTGGTGTGATACTGTTATTGTAAGAAAATTCTATCAAGTCTAACCTCTGCTCCCAGCTACCACCAAAATCCATCACACAAGCTCGCAACATATCCTCAAGAGTCTTGATTGTTCTCTCGATCTGCCCGTCGTCGCAGGATGAAATGCTGTACTCATCTTCAAAGTTGTTCCCAACGATTCCTGCAACTCCTTCCAAAACCTCGATATAAACCTCGCATCTCTGTCAGACACTATGTCCTTAGGGACTCCATGTAACTTAAGCACGTTCTTTCGATAGGCCATAGCCAATTGTGCCTTAGTCCATGTATCTTTCATTGGAACAAAGTGAGCTGACTTGGTCAGACGATCCACTATCACCCAAATCATGTTGTTACCTTGTTGACTCTTCGGCAAACCCACAATGAAATCCATGGAAATGGATTCCCACTTCCACTCAGGTACCTCTAAAGACTGAATCTTACCTTGTGGTCGTCTCTGTTCCCCTTTAACTCTCTGGCATGTCAAACAACGGGACACAAACTCAGCTGTCTCTTTCTTCATCCTAGGCCACCAAAACGTTTTCTTCAAATCCTTGTATAGCTTGTCTCCACCTGGATGAACTGAATATGGTGTGCAATGCGCCTCTGTCATGATAGTCTTTTTCAACTCCTCATCATTAGGAACACACCACCTACCGTCAAACCTCAAACTACCATCTCGTATGAATAGAAAGCAGGGACACTTTGTCCCTTTCTCTACTCAAGCTCTCCACTCCACTATCTTAGGATCCAAAGCCTGCTTACCTCGAATATCATCATAAAACTCAAGATGTACTGTCATATCACCCATGGCATCTCCTTTCTGCATCATATGTATCCCAAAACTCGCTACCTCATCCCTCAGCCTCATCAAGGATAGAGCTGTACACAGAGAATGTACACTCTTCCTACTCAAAGAATCAGCAACAACATTGGCCTTCCCTTCATGGTAGATGATTTCCATGTCATAATCGCCAATCAGCTCCATCCACCTCCTCTGTCTCATGTTCAACTCCTTCTGCGTGAAGATGTACTTGAGACTCTTGTGATCAGAAAATACCTTAAAGATTGCTCCATAAAGGTAATGTCTCCAAATATTGAGAGCAAACACCACTGCACCCAACTCCAGATCATGAGTAGGGTAGTTCTCCTCATAAGGCTTCAATTGCCTAGAAGCATAGGCAATCACTTTACCATTCTGCATCAACACACATCCCAGCCCATTCTTGAGGCATCGTATAAACCTCAAAGTTCTCGCTCCCTTCAGGCAATGCTAAGACAGGAGCTGTGGTCAAACGCTCCTTTAATGTTTGGAACGCCGTCTCACAACTCTCATCCCAATGAAACCTGTTCTCTTTCCTCATCAACGCTGTCATAGGTCTAGCTATCTTGGAGAAATCCTTCACGAACCGTCTGTAGTATCCAGCTAAACCCAAGAAACTCCTAACCTCAGCAACATTCTTTGGTGCTTCCCACTTTGTCACTGCCTCTATCTTTGCCGGATCCACAGCTACCCCATCTTTAGAGATCACATGCCCCAGAAAAGCAACTTTCTCTAACCAGAACTCACACTTGGACAGCTTAGCATATAACTCATGATCCCTCAAAGTCTGCAACACGATCCTCAGATGCTCCTCATGCTCCTCCTTAGTCTTAGAGTAGACTAAGATATCATCGATAAACACCACTACAAACTGGTCCAAGAACTGTCTGAAGATTCTATTCATCAAATCCATAAACACTGCCGGCGCATTAGACAACCCAAACGGCATCACCACATACTCATAATGGCCATACCTCGACGTGAAAGCTGTCTTTGGTATGTCCACCTCTCTAATCTTCACCTGATGGTACCCCGACCTCAAATCAATCTTAGAAAAGACTGTTGCACCACTCAACTGATCAAACAGGTCATCTATCCTTGGCAAAGGATACTTGTTCTTTATCGTCACTCGGTTCAGCTCCCTGTAATCTATGCACAACCTCAAACTCCCATCTTTCTTCTTCACGAAAAGAACTGGTGCTCCCCACGGCGATACACTTGGTCTAATGTATCCCTTCTCTATCAGATCATCCAACTGCTTCCTAAGCTCCTCCATCTCCTTAGGACCCATACGTGCACGGTGCCTTAGAGATCGGCCCGTCCACGGCTTCAACTCAACAGTGAAATCTATCTCCCTCTTCGGTGGCAACCCCGGAATCTCCTCTAGAAAAACATCTGCAAACTCCCCCACCACTGGTATCTCATCAACTGTTAGACTCTCTCTCCGGTCATCTCTCACATGGCACAAGATCAAAGGACATCCCTTCCTCAGATAAGACTTCAAGGTGACAGCTGCAATCAACTTAACTTTGGGTTTGACTAGAAACCCACGATAAGACACACTAACACCCTTAGGACCTCTTAAAGACACTTTCTTTTGATGACAGTCTATCTTAGCTTTATACTTTCCTAACCAATCCATCCCGACTATCATCTCAAAACCGTTAAAAGGAAACTCTAGCAAGTCTACAGGGAAATCAACTTGCCCAACTATCAAAGATACATCTCTGAACAATCTCCCACACGATACAGACTCACCCGAAGGTATGAAAACTTGCTCACTAACAGACTCATATACTCTCAAACTCAACTGTTTGACATGACTCGAAGACACAAACGACTGAGAAGCCCCCGAATCAAACAAAACAAAGGTAGGAATACCATTAACAAGGAATGTACCGGTGATAACGTGCGCATCTTCCTCAGCTGCTTTCTTCTCCATCATGAATAACTTGCCACTGGTCTTCTGCCCACCTCCCTGGACAGTACTGGCTGATGTGGTCGGCTTAGCACCCGACCCTTGATTGTTGTTGTTGCTCGCTGGTGGTTTCTGATAAGAATTACCGCCGTTGCGGTTGCCTCCACTCTGGTAACTCTGACTTCCCCGGTTTGGCCATGATCCAGCCGGTCTGTTGCTCGCGAAGCTCTGCGCGAGTCTCCGGAAAGATCCGGTGCACTTGTGCACTCATGTCTCTTGTGGCCTACACCACCACGGCTATAGCGAGTCACTCCCCAACTATTACTCACACTTCCACGGCCACGCCCAAAGGAAGCCCCAACACGAACCCGGACCCGGAAGAAAATCCCTTAGGCGATTGTGGTTGCCTTTCTTGTGATTCGATTGGCCACCACCCTCGCTCTCGGACTTCCTCTTCTCACCACCTAACCTCTCCTGAGCCATCTCCACCAACCTCTCGGCTCTCCCACCCTCTCTCATAAGCTTCCTTAACATCGGTAAGGACTCCCACGGGTAACTTATCCATAATCTTAGGGGTCAACCCCTCTCAAACCTCAATGCCAGATTCTCCTCACTCAAACCCATATCCTCAACATACCTAGACTTCTCATTGAACGACTGTAGTACTCGACCCACGGACATCTCAGCGGTCATCTTAAAACCATCAAACTCTTCTCTCAACTTACTCCTTACATGTTCCGGTACAAACTCCTTTTCTCACAGCCCTACGAAACTCCTCCCAAGGTATAGCAGGTAAGCCTTGGTTTGTATATATCTCCTTAGCACTCACTTTCACTGAATCCCACCACTTGCCAGCTGCCTCCCTCAGATAGAACGCAGCCTGTTCCACCCTCAACTCATCAGGACAGTGAACCAAGTCTAATATGTTCTCCATCTCTCTCAGCCAACTATCAAGAAGATTAGGCTCCCCAACTCCCTTGTACTCTTTCGGGTTAAACCTCGCAATGTAGAGGCTGATTTTTGAATGGTCAACCTCCTTCTCCTTATCCTTATTCTTATCCTCATTCACTTTCTTTAGGGTCTCAGTAAGAGCATCCTGGTGCTCTAACATCTTAACGATGTCATCCATGGTCATAAGCTCAGCTCTCGCATACAAAGCAGTCTTCTTGGGCGGCATCTTGAAACTATACATATATAAGAAAGGGTAGATATGAACACACGTACTAAACTTCAAAACACGAAAACACGCCACCCAGGACCTACTCGATCGAGTTCCCAAACCCACTCGATCGAGTAACGGGCTACTCGATCGAGTGCCCAACATACTCGATCGAGTACCCAAACATCAGACCCCTAACAGACCTTCTGATCTCTTACCTACTCGATCGAGTGACCCCCTACTCGATCGAGTACCCCTAGTTACTCGATCGAGTACCCAAAAACACGATTCTGGACTCAAAATCGTCAAAAACCCACCCGATTGAGTCAGTCCCACTCGATCGAGTCATGCCAATCTTAAAAGCTACCCGCATGCTACGTCATATGCTAACATGCTAAACTTTATAAACCACATTATATCATAATAAACATGCTACGCATCTTTTCTACTATCTACGAGATCATTTCATCATGTTATTAAATGCCACATTGTAAATCATCCAACATGTTATCATCTCATCAACAAGTTCCCACATATCACCATTTTCTTTCACATGCTCAACTTTCTACTTCAACACCCAACAATTAACACATTTCATCACATTCTTACACTAGTTAACCAAACACACATACGACTCGATAAACACTCCCCCCATGTGACCGGTTCAAAGTTGTAGGGCGACCCCGCGACTTTAGGACGTCTCCCAAGCCTTTGCATTAGCTCCTACAACTTTTACCCCGGGTTCATTTTAATTGACTCCCTATGTTCATTAGGTTCATTGGTTACGAGGTTTCGGGATCATCGCTCACGATACCATTTGTAACACCCCCATACTCCAAGTGCCTTACCAGGACCACTCAGGTATGAAGACATTACCATCTCGGTTACCCGAGGCAATGATAATCAAACAACAATGAAGAAACAACGCTTATTATAAATGATTTAGCGAATAGTTACAATCCTCAAAACCAAACCAAAAGTACGATACATGTTCTCAAACTGACTGTTCTAACTGAAATGTAAATAAACTAAAAGCTACAGCGGAAGACTCCTATCATCATGTCGTGGCATCCCAGCTATCCCAGTACTCATCTCAATACCTGCTCAATATCTGCTCACCATCCCCGAATGGATCACCGCAGGTTTACAAAACAACACCGGGGTCAGTACTAATCACACAATCAATATAAACAGCAATCATAAGATAAACAGACAGCTTAACTGTCACACACACACACACAACCAACCAATTCCCATCATCTCAATCTTGATCGTCCCCTTTGGACCCACCACGCCGATGGGGGACGCGGCCGTACCCACCAAATCCCCGCTCCACATAGTGAGCGATAACCCTGTCCATTAATGTGCACATCCCTTCTGTGGCGGGTTCCACAGAAGGCGAAACTAGGGCGTGAAGTCACTCCCGCAAGTGACCCCACTCAGCCGAGGCCACGCCTCGCGAACCATCAACAACGATCACAACCACAATTACAGTACAATTATTATATCAAACAACCAAATACAATACATCAACCAATATCCCATTATGGGACTAATACTGAGTAGGAAATCCTACCTGGTATGCACACAATCGACGGTCTCTCTCTTTGAGTCAAAAAGCCTCTTCTATGAACCCTCCTCCTATCATACAACACATAGAGGCTACCACATCACATACTACACATAAAACCCCCAATCTCTAAATTAGGGTTTAACCAAATCAAAGGAAATGCAATAAAAAGGGTACATAGATCTTACCCTCGACGCAAGGAACTCAACGGTACGAACAACGACAAGAAGCGACCGTCGAACTCGGGAATTGCTAAGAATGCGATTAAGAAGATGAACTTGTTTGCTTTCTCTCTTAAACAGGAATTTAGGTTTTGTAAAAGTGATTTAGAATAATGACGACGAAGCTTAAATACCTTAATCGCATAATTAACAAAACCCGAGAAAACTCCCCGTAAAACCGGACACTCGATCGAGTACCCAAGGTACTCGATCTAGTACCCCCTTACTCGATCGAGTGCCCCAGCTACTCGATCGAGTACCCAACAGGTCAGAAACTATTTTATTTCGCAACTTACCCTTACTCGACAGAGTAAGGCCTACTCGATAGAGTACCCCAAGACTTATAAATACGGAGTATTACACGGATAGGTCCGCCAAGCACCCCATGGGGGTGGTTGAGGATGTACCCGTCAAAGTTGGAAAATATTTAATTCCCGCCGACTTTATTGTCCTTGATATTCCGGAGGATAGCCACACCCCCATCTTCCTCGGTAGGCCATTCTTGGCTACCGATGAAGTCTTGATTGATGTAAGCGATGGGCGTCTAACCTTTAGAATAGAGGGCGATAAATTGGAATTTAACCTTCCAAATGTTGTGAAAGGACCAAATCAAGACCAAGCATTCACTCTTGAAATCATTGATGAATTTTGTTGAGGAAGGTAATAGGGAAGAGTCGAAAATGGAAGAAGCCTTCCAAATTGCCCTCCAAGATGAATAAATGGAGGTGGAACATGAACTTGATGATGAGCTCTTGAAGAGAGTTAAGGGATTGCTCCCTCCTAATAGGGTTAAGCAAAATTATATGGTACGGTTTTAAGATACGTATCTGATACGCTATACGAATTTAATTATACGGATTTCCGGATATCCGATACGAATTTCCGGATATCCGATACAATTCTTTAAAAACCGTATCGGATAAGGATCGGCAAAATACAAAACCGGATATACGGTATCCGATACGGTTTCAAAAAAAATCACTAAACCAGTTAACAAACCCTAGATCTCTCATAACTCATTCCCTCACAACTCAAGTCACAGCCACACTTCCCCCAAAAGCCAAAACCCTAGATCTCACCAATCACCATAACCGATTAGTCGAAGCTCCGACAACACCATCCCTAGATATCACCGGCGACCTCGACGACGTCTAGGTCGTTCTCTTTCGTTCTCATTTCTTCATCTTAATTTCAAGTTTCATTCTCTTTCGTTCTCCTTTTTTATCGTCGATTTGTTGTTGCTTTTCCTGCAATTTGTTGATTTGTTTGTGTTTTTTTTCTTCTTTGCCATTTTATTCCCTTTTAGTGTTTACTCCTAGTTTACTTCATTGTTGTCCACCATTATTGTTGTTTCTGTTTTCTTCATCGTCATTAATTTGTACTAGTAATGATTTTTATGGCCTTAATCTTTCTCATTTAAGTCGTTTTATTCCTTTTTAGTGTTTAGTAATGATTTTTATGGCCTTAATCTTTCTGTTTTCGTTCTCCTAGTTTATTTTTAGTGTTTCTGTAATTTAAGTCATTAATTTGTCCTAGTAATGTCACTCTTGTTGGTTTAGTGTAACGATTTTCTTCACCTTAACGATTTTCTGTTTTCTTATGTTATTAATTGTCAACATGTTCAAGTTGTGGCCTTAATTTTTCTCATTTTATTTCAGGTAGATGGCTTCAAGTTGTGACATGGATGATGATTAAGAGGTTTGTTCCTCTTTCTTACTCCCTGCCCTCACCATTGTGTTGTCTTTAGGTTAGTATTATGTTATGTAGAAATCTGTCTTTACTCTTTTTATTCTTGAAGAACACCCTGCAAAGCACCCAATATAACTACTTGTCGGCTCATTATAATTTCAACCTCTATGTTTTAACTACCTCGTGTGACTTTGATGCAAGATTTAGTTCAAAGTCAAATCCTTCATTAATCTTATCATCATTTGTTGCTTCCCCATTTCTAATTGTTCATTACTAATATTCATTATGTTAATGCTCACATGAAAGTGGGTACAAGATTTGTTTGGAGCTTTAATTTTGTAATACTACGGTTTTGTATGCTTTTGGGTACTCTATCGAGTGGGGCTTACTATGTCGACTAAGTGAGTTTGGATTTCAAAACAGTGTACTCCTGATGGGTACTCGATCGAGTAAGGGTCACTCAATCGAGTAAGTGACTTACTCGATCGAGTAAGTCGGTTTTGCAGGTTATTTCTGCCAGGTTTTGTTAGCAATGCGAGAATGATATATATAAAGTATTCCGTCAGTTTCTTTTTCACTTTTTATCTTTTCTAAAACCTCCCAAAAGAAAAACAAGTTACGTTGCTTTCGTCTTCGCGTTGCTATCAAATCTTAAGGGCTAATGTTGTCGGATCGTCGTGTTCTTTACGCCGTTGAGTTTGTTGTATTGTGGTTAAGATCCTTTTATAGTTTTTATGCCTTTTCGTTGATTTTGTTTAAAGCCCTAATTGGGTATTTTAGGGGATTTTGGGAGTATGATGTGTATTAGATAGTAATTATATGATTGTATGGTTATAGGAGGTGATTTCGTAGAGGAGCAATTTTGAGCAGCTGTTGTGACGGTCTTGGTGATTTTCTTATTCCAGGTAAGGTTTCCCTACTCGGTTATTGATTACATAGTTGGTTGGTGAATTGTTGTTGGTTGTTTACTGTTGTTGATCTTTGTCGTTTTGGTAATTGTTGTTGTATAATGTGGTTGGTTGTGTTTGTCTGTGGTTCGTGAGGCGTGTCCTCGGCTGAGTGGAGTCACTTGCGGGAGTGGCTTCACGCCCTTGATTCACCCTTTATGGAACCCGCCACAAGAGGGGATGTGCACATTAAGGAACATGGGTTTCGCTCGGATTAGATGAGCGGGGATTTGGTGGGTACGGCTGCGGTCCCCCACTGGCGGCGTGGAATATCTGTTGCGATGGGTATTCTTGCAGGACTACACACTTTAGTGTAGAGTCAGGTGTGTGGAGATATAATGGAGCTGGGAGTTGTGTGTGTTGTATCTTGTGTATCTTGTTTATGTAATCAGTAACTGGCCCCGTTTAAATGTTTTGAAAACTGTTGTGATCCATTCGGGGATGGTGAGCAGTTACTGAGCAGGTATAAGATGGATTGCGCGAGGGATAGCTGGGATGGTGTCATCACGTGTCACTAGAGTCTTAGAGGATGGGAGTCGGCCTAGTGGTAAAAAATGAGGTCTTAAAGTTGCTATAAGCGGGAATCATCTACCAAATCATGTGATCCCCAAGAAAGGTGGGGTTACCATGGTTGAGCAAGATGATGGAACCTTTGTGTCTACCCGACCCATCACCGGGTGGCGGATACGCATCAATTACCGCAAATTGAATGCCGCCACCCTCAAAGACCACTTTTTCATCCCCTTGATCGACCAAATGCTAGAAAGGCTTGCGGGGCACGCATACTATTGTTTTCTAGATGGATACTCCGGGTTCTTTCAAATACCAATCTACTCGGAGGACCAAGATAAAACAACTTTTACGTGTCCTATGGGAGTATATGCTTATAGGAGGATGCCGTTTGGGTTGTGCAACGCCCCCGGCACCTTCTAAAGATGTATGATGGGAATTTTTGCCGATTTCTTGGAGAAAAGCTTGGAGGTCTTCATGGATGATTTTAGTAGACTCATTTGACCATGGCCTAGTTAATTTGTCAAATGTTTTGAGAAGGTGTGAGGAGCACAACTTGGTCCGCAATTGGGAGAAGTGCTATTTTATGGTAGAGGAGGGAGTTGTGCTTGGACACAGCATATCCAAGAGGGGGATAGAGGTTGACGGGTCCAAGGGGCGGTTATAGAAACCTTTTCACCCCCTTCAAATGTGAAAGGGGTGTGAAGTTTTCTTGGCCACACCGGCTTTTATAAGCGGTTCATAAAGGATTTTTCAAAGACTGCCAAACTGTTAACCTCACTCCTCCTTAAGGATACCCCATTTGTATTTAATGACGTTTGCCTTGAGTCTTTCAATAGGTTGAAGCTTGCTTTAGTGACGGCTCCTATTATCTGGGCACCGGATTGGAGCCTTCCATTTGAGATCATGTGTGATGCATCCGACTATGCCGTAGAAGCGGTGGTTGGTCAAGTGGTTGACAAGAAACATCATGTCATCTACTATTCAAGCAAGACCTTGGATCAAGCTCAATCCAGCTATTCAACCACCGAGAAAGAGATGATAGCCATGGCTCATGCTATTAAGAAGTTCCGGCAATATCTTGTGGGGTCCAAGGTGGTGGTTTACACCGATCACACCGCCTTGAGACAATTAATGGTGAAGAAAGATGCTAAACCGAGACTCTTGAGGTGGGTCTTATTACTTCAAGAGTTTGACCTTTAAATCCGAGATAAAGCGGGGGCCAAAAATGTTATGGCCGATCATTTGTCAAGGTTAACGGTTGAAGATCATGGCATCAAGGATGAGAGTGGACCAATCAATAAATGGTTAAAGGAAGATAGCTTGATGCAAATAAGTGTAAATGAGCCATGGTTTGCGGACTTGGCAAATTATCTTGTGAGTGGGTTCATTCCGGATGAACTTGATGCAAGCGAAAGGAGAAAGTTAAAACATGATTCAAGAAGGTACTTTTGGAGTGACCCACATTTGTTCCGAAAGTGTAGGGATAGTATGTTTAGAAGGTGTGTGTCGAAGGAAGAAGGACTTGATATTGTTGATAGCCTACTTAACTGGGCCTATGGTGGACACTTGGCTACTTCAAGAACCATTGCCAAAGTCCTACCAGGCGGGTTTTATTGGCTTTCAATGTTTAAGGATATTCATTATGTAGTGAAAGCTTGTGATTCGTGTTAAAGAACGGGGAAAATCGGCAACAGAAATAAGATGCCCTTCACTGACATCTTGGAGATTGAGCATTTTGATTGTTGGGGTATTGATTTCATGGGCCCCTTTCCAAATTCTTATGGAAATGAGTACATTTTGGTAGCGGTGGACTACTTGTCCAAATGGATTGAAGCGGTTGCCTCTCCTACCAATGATAGCAAGGTTGTGATGAAACTTTTCAAGGGTACCATCTTTCGGACCCCGAGAGTTGTGATAAGCGATGGTGGCTCTCATTTTGGTAAAAGTACTTTCAAGGCATTTCTAGACTCACATGGAATGTGGCACAAAACCGCCCTTGCCTACCACCCTCAAACGAGTGGGCAAGTGGAGGTTTCTAACCGCCAAATCAAAGCTATCTTGGAGAAAGTGACTAGCAAGAGTCGAAAGGATTGGTCTCAAAAGCTACTAGATGTATTGTGGGCATTGAGAACGACATTCAAAACACCTCTTGGCACCACACCTTACAAACTTATTTATGGAAAAGCTTGCCACTTGCCAGTGGAGCTAGAACATAAGGCATGGGGGGCCTTGAAGGAAATGAATTTCGACATTTATGCGGCCGGTGAAATGAGGTTTCTCTAAATGAGTGAGCTTGAAGAGCTAAGGTTGGAGGCCTATGAGAGCTCAAAAATTTACAAAGACCAATCGAAGAAGTGGCATTATGCCAAGGTTGTAAAAAAAGATGTGAGTGTAGGAGACTTAGTGCTCCTTTCAATTCAAAGGTTAAAGTATTTTCGGGAAAGCTCCGATCACGGTGGTAGGGACCCTTTAAAGTCCAGGACATCTCGCCTTGTGGTGCATTAGAGCTTTGGAGTGAGGAAGGTGGAACCTTCAAAGTCAATTGCCAAAGGGTGAAGCGGTATTATGAAGGAGATGAGAAGGGTAACATTGAAGTGCTCTACCTCGGGGACCCGCTCTCCGAGGAGGAATATGTTTAAATCTCAAGCAACAAAGCAGTTTGGTGGAGTTCCACAAGAACCACAATTTGTATATAGCATGCATGTAGGTAAAAAATGAGAGAACATGGGTCATATCATACTTTGTGCAATTTTAAAGTTGATAACGATTGTCTCAACATGGTCGTGGGAGCATTTTAGGAACACACGAAGATTTCCCTTACTTCGCTCGGATCCTGACAAGACGTGTCGGTATAAAAGTGAAAAACACGCAAACAGAGGCAAGGTAAGGAGTTGGGTTTCGTATTGAAAGATGAATAATGATTACACGAGGAATAGAACTCCCAGCTGGGGCACAGGCAGCCGGTCCACCTACCGGCTGGGAAGCTCCTGATTATAACTTGAAAGTTTTTGAAGAAATTGAAGTATTGGAACTCCCAACAGGGGCACTGGCAGCCGGTCCCCCTGCCGACTGGAAAGTTCTTGTAAGTTTTGTGAAAATAGTTGGTGGAAATGTGATTTTGAGTTCCCAGCCGGTAGGCCGGCAGCCCGCTCACCAGCTGGGACCCCCCCTTTAAGGAAAATTTGAAGATTTGAAATGAAGAAGGTCTCCCTGCCAGCAGGCCGGCAACCGGCTGGGAAACCTAAAGAGAGAAATTTGGTGAAAGTTTCAAAGGGCAAGAACTCCCAGCCGGTTGACCGGCTGTCGGTCTACCCACCGGCTGGGAAGTTTCTGATGTGTTTAAAGCAAAATCGAAAAAATCAAAAAATGCCTTGGATTCCCAGCCGGTGGACCGGCGGTGTAACACTCCCATTTATTCAAGAGCCTTAACAAGGCATTACCAAATAACTAGGGTTGTTACCATCTCAGTTTCCTAAGGTAAATGATATAAAACAGAGGTCCAAAGTACTTTAAATAAATATTAACGATTGTGAATGGTTTTATTACATCAATCCAAACTGAAATCCAACTTTATTAAATAACAAGTATACGCAGCGGAAAAATAAATAAATAAGTTTGTTATACTCGACTGGCAACTAAGTGAGATAGACTCTAAGACGGTCCATCCAACTGTATGCCTCATGCCCCAATGCTCCCATAACTGTCAGTCTTAAATACGTGAAATAAATTACTCTGCTCCCCAAATTAACCGGAAATATTAATTGGATCAGCACAGGACGCCATCAATTAAAGCAAGCATCAAGTGTTTTTGACATGCACAAACACCCGGTCAGTTCATGGCCAAAAAATAAAAACGTGACATCTGTCACACCACAATAATATATATATATAACCTGAGTTCAAACCCGAAACATCCACCCTGCCATTCCCTAGGCCAGATTTATAATAACAATGAACATATGCTCAACCTGAATCACCCACTCCGCCATTCCCTAGGCCGAAGTAACACCACTCCAGTGCCGAAGCCTGAAGTACACCCACCACCAGCAACAGTCCATAGAGCCAGTCGACAAGGCCTATAGCACCGCCTGGGGCGTAAACATCCTATATAACATATCCAATCCAGGTTACCTTAAATGTCAATCAATATTCCATAATAAGCAGTAAGAATGTATCCAATCCAGGATACTTCTATAACAAATATTAATACAAGCAGCCAATACAAGTAATACACTTCAATTATAGCAACCAAACAACAGGTAAAATGCACATGAACTGAGTAGGAAATCCTACCTTGAGAGCCATAACTTCCAATAAAGCATCTTAAGCACGACTCAGGAGTACTCCACTTCAAAATCATCACCTAATAATAAAATTTGAATCAATCTTTCAATTTTATTATCCTTATTTAAATTCACAATTCATTATTTGTAAATATAATTATTACGATATTTAAAAACCCGTCTTAAAGGAATAAACAACACCAAACAACCCACGAGAAACCCCATCAACCCGTGCCCCAAAACCACCGATAAAACAGCCCTCGGCAAGGCCAACACGCTGCTGCCTCACCGTGGTCAGCCACCGACCACCATGGTGAGCCCCTCCAGCTTACCCGGTCCAGGTCGAGTCCAACCACCAGTGTCACACCCACGCCCTAGCCCCTGCATACACACGGCTTAAGACAACCCAAACAATGACACCATGTTTACATCACGCTGCCACCTCTACCATAACCATCCACACCACCTCTGACCACTACCATCGTTACCACTGACTCATGGTGGTACCAGAGGTAGCATCCTTGTCCCATCGTTGCAACTACACCGGTCATGGTGGTCATCTTAAGACGACCTCAATCAAGCACCACAGATCCCCTATTTTCGCGTTTCCGGCCACCACCACTGCCAAGGTCCCACCTTTAGGTCAAACACCACCACGGATCCCCTATTTTCGCGTTTTTAGTGTTAAATTGTGTTCCCAATTCAGCGGCTATAACATCACCCACCCGCATAAACCACCCCCAAACACAACCCTAGGTCGGTCGTCAGAGGTCACGTCGGAGTCAGGCCAAGTCTAGATGGTCCAATCCTGCTATAGTCAAAGGCAGTGCGCCGGAGGCTGAGTACAAGGTGATGTACGGTGGTTCTAAAGTCATGGTACAAACAAAACAATTGAGTGAGAGATGGTCTTACCTTTTTCCGACTATTGTTCTAAATTCCTCCTTGTTCTTCCTAGGTTTCTTTTCCTCCTTCTCCAATTGCCCAATTCCGATATAGTGTGTGTAAAGGGCTAGGGTATGAATTATTGTTACTTATATAGGTGGTCCTAATTAATTAATTAGAAAATCCTTTTATTATAATTAATAAATCCCGAATCAACACTCAAACCCGTCTTACACGAGTAACCGTCCAACCAAACCGTGGCACATGGCCCAATGCACTTCCGTGCTCTTTATCTAAGCCACTTCCGTTCATTATTTGATTATTAACTGATTTAATTCCGCTTTATTACTTAAAACGTTCATTATCCGTAATTAATATTATAATTAGACTCAATAAAATACGCGGTATTACAGTCTTCTCCCCATAAAATGAACTTCGTCCCAAAATTCACCCATACACATGCCAACACAGCCAATACCGACAAATAATCACAATGGACTTCTTAATCGAAGTGCCATCGACAAGCAACAAAATATCGAGGTATCACATTCTACCCTCCTTATAAGGAACTTCGCCCCGAAGTTCGGAACACACAATACAACAATTACTCCAACTAGAATGAATAAGATCAACATAATATCTACACTTGAGATTACTAAGGCAACACAACATTTTATCTAAAATGTTATCAAAATGATATAACCAACGAGATTTTACAATCCATTTTATCTAAAATGTTATCAAAATGATACGACTACCGAGATTTTATAATCCAATCCCTCTTAAGATTAGGTTATGTCCTCATAACCTTGGTCATAACTGAAAACACTACTAACCACATACAGATATCCAAGCTCACACACCATACCAAACAACTTACCTGTATTAGTATAAATCACAACACACTTTATAAGCTAAACTTTATAATTAAATTCCAGTTATACATACAAAATTAAACCCTGCAACTGGTATATATGAAACTTATTACACAACTGCTTACATCCCCAGCCAACAATCATAGTTCAACTTCAATTAACGTAAGGAAAATAAATACATCACGTCAACCAATAGTCACAGAATTAATTCCATATCCTATCACGTAGTTTTGATTTACAATGATCCTATTATTATATGTTCTTATTAACAAACTTGTCACCTTACGGTATACCACATGATACCCCAACCTCCTTATCACAAACATAACATTTTGTACCCTTGCAGAAGAGAATACTCCGTAACATTTAGCAACAATGCTAGGATGCACTTCAAATGTCATAACTTCATTAGACTAATACTGCCGCGACCACACTAACATCCGTGATAGTAAAATTGAACATATATACATTTGAAACACAATAACGTGGCCCATTATTATCTTATCATAGGCTAAGGTCCAACTGAATTAGATCATCGCAGTGAAAACGACAAATATAACCATGGACATACTTATAAACACAATGAGTATTGTCATATAGACATTCATGTGAAAACCAGTTAAATTGACAACAACCAGATATTGAGATATAATTACGAACTCCCTTACCCACATGTGTAGCATATACTATTTCCGCAAGAGGTATAGCGATAAAACAACCGATGAAATATATATATATATATATATATATATATATATATATATATATATATATATATAAGAATAACAGTTAACATTTACCACCACCAACAATAAAAAAAACTTGATAGTATGCATAAATATACGTGTCTGACAATAACATCGTTGCCTTCTTATTTATTACACCACAAGATATGTAATGTAAATTAATGAAATAACAATGCTAGTACTGATGACTATGATCATCCCCCATAGCTCCAGCTCAGACTACCCTGGCAATCCTCTTTCCAAAACGGCACCAACCATACTTCCTTGGTCCAGGCACGTGACTCTCTCTTACTATGATCACCTCATCATCGGAATCCTCACCCTGAGCTTCCGCTCCGTTCACCTCCGGCTCACATTCACCCTCCTCAAGGTTCACCTCTGTGTCACTACTGATTTTTATTATCTCCCCACTCTTACTGGAACCTTCTGAAGTTAACTCTTCCACCTCATCCTTATTGCTGGTATTGCTATACTAATCATGCTCCACCCACCTTCCATCTGTCTCCTCCCTCCGACCGTAGAAAATGTTTCTCAACCTCCTCACCATATACTCATAAGTCATATCCATTGGGTACTTACTACCACCCTCATATCTTGGATTTCTGTGCACGTACTGATCATGCCTAACATACTCCCTCATACATTCCATCTTGACCTCTCCCATCCTACGTTCCTCAGGAAAAGTACTAATAAGGGTGTGTGCTCTCAGAAGTGTGTCGATACAGTATCTACTATCCTTTCTCTTCCCATATGACTCCATAAACTTCTCTAGCTGGCTGAAATGAATATTAAAATCTGTAGCAGGGTGCATCCTTAACTCTTCCAGGCGTAGGGTTCGAGGTAGACTCATCCTAAGTATAACATATATACACAAAAAGTATTAGATCATAAAGGACAAATCACACATGTAAACAATCTACCCACATAGTGAACTCATCTTTTATCATCCAAATATTGGAACACATTATCAAGGTCATGAAATGCTATCACAATTTATTAAAACTTTTGTTGCTATATTATGTCTTAACAAGGTGAGAATCATGCAGTACAAAAGAAAATTACAAATAAATAACCGATTAACTAGTTCTTCGGATTTTTTCTTTCTCTTTAGAAAAAAACAAAGTGTTATACAGGTATGAGAACAAGCATTACATCCATAGGTCAAACCATCGATTTATAAAGGTTTTTACAACTAACTGGGTCTTGAACAAAATTTTATCAGCATGTTGTTATAAAACCGAGTCATCTTCTAAAAATCACCATTAAATATTGAAACAATAACTTAGAACGTGGCTTATCATTTTGAAAACGTATACGAATATGTTAAACAGTGGAGTTGGAATTATGCATAAACAATAAATAGGTTTTAAATGACAAATTATACAAAAGCATGGGTCGAACAAGGGACTATGCAGGACATGATGACCACTATCAACTAAAATATTTATTACTCATAACCGTAAATCGTATAAGCATGAAACCAACAGCCATTGGAAGCTAACACACAAGACTAACATGCGTAAAAATTTCGGCCATAGACAGTAAACAGAGGTTAAATGGCAGTCAGATCAAGTAGAGGTAAAAAAAAAATCAAACAAGGCAAGTTTCAGCACTTGGCCACCCTTTGCAATAAATCACCAGCTCCTATGAACATACTACCTATATTAACCCATCCCAACTTGAATCTCACTCACACGCTGTACATACTTAGCCATCTATCCCATAACACCCTTCACTTCACATCTTATTCCTTACATCTAACTCACAATTGTTATAAATAAAAAACATACCAATCGATAATACTTCTCATTACTGTAACGATAGTATACAAAAATGCTTTGGGGGAAACATGTACCGCATATCTCTAGACATAAATTTCTACTTTACAGACTATTGCATCCAACATCCAACAAACAACAACTAAATTAATATTAAAACGCTCACATCCTGTGCTATTTATATATTTATCAATCACAATTTCTATCAAACATTGCATCAAATAATTCAAATCAATTCAATTCACGTGATTTTTCCAATAACAATCGCCAAATGATAAAAAAAATTCCGTCATATAATAAGATTCAATGTGACCCGGCCCAAGGCCAAAACCATGCTCAATTTTCCACGGTTAACCGTGCCTTACACCGCCAATATCACGGCCAAAATTCAATATACGGCCAAAGCCATGCCTCTTGTTCCATTTCTTACCTTTGTTGCCTCCGGTACACTCTAAATATCATAAAACTTTAAGCAACAAAGACCCTTAGACTCCAAAATGCTTCTCGTATCTACCCAACTCTCATTTTCTCTCAAGGTTCCCGGCTCAAAACTGAAGGGCCACTGGTTTCCTGTGAGGGGGCCTCTTACTCATCCCAACTCCTTAGGGGCTCCTACAGTTTCTACCCGGAGTTCATTTTATTAGACTCTTCCTATGTTCATTAGTTGTTCATTGGTTTAGGCCTGAGGAACGTCGGTTCTGATACCACTTTGTAACACCCCATTTATTCAAGAGCCTTAACAAGGCATTCCCAAATAACCAGGGCTGTTACCATCTTAGTTTCCTGAGGTAAATGATATAAAACAGAGGTCAAAGTACTTTAAATAAATAATAACGATTGTGAATAGTTTTATTACATCAATCCAAACTGAAATCCAACTTTATTAAATAACAAGTCTACGCAGCGAAAAAATAAATAAATAAGTTTATTAAAATCGACTGGCAACTAATTGAGCTAGACTCTAAGTCGGTCCATCCAGCTGTACGCCTCACGCCCCAATGCTCCCATAACTGTCAGTCTTAAATACGTGAAATAAATTACTCTAGTCCCTAAATTAACCGGAAATATTAATTGGATCACCACAAGACGCCATCAATTATATTTTTGACATGCACAAACACCCGGTCAGTTAATGGCAGATAAATAAAAACGTGACATCTGTCACACCACAATAATATATATAACCTGAGTTCAAACCCGAAACACCCACCCTGCCATTCCCTATGCAAGAGTTATAATAACAATCAACATATGCTCAACCCGAATCACCCACTCTGCCATTCCCTAGGCCAAAGTAACACCACTCCAGCGCCGAATCCTGAAGAACACCCACTACCAGCGACAGTCCATAGAGCCAGTCGACAAGGCCTATCGCACCGCCTGGGGCGTAACTTTCCCATATAACATATCCAATCCAGGATACCTTAAATGTCAATCAATATTCCTTAAGCAGTATGAATGTATCCAATCCAGGATACTTCTGTAACAATATTAATACAAGCAATACACTTCAATTATAACAACCAAACAACAGGTAAATGCACATTAACTGAGTAGGAAATCCTACCTTCATAGCAGTAACTTCCAATAAAGCAGCTCAAGCACGACTGAGGAATACTCCACTTCAAAATCGCCACCTAATAATACAATTATGAATCAATCTTTCAATTTTATTATCCTTATTTAAATTCACAATTCATTATTTGTAAATATAATTATTACGATATTAAAAAACCCGTCTTAAAGGAATAAACAACATAACAACCCACGAGAAACCCCCTCGACCCGTGCCCCAAAACCTACGGTCAAACAGCCCTCGGCAAGGCCAACACGCTGCTGCCTCACTGTGGTCAGCCACCCACCACCACGGTGAGCCCCTCTAGCTTCCCCGGTCCAGGTCGAGTCCAACCACCGGTGTCACACCCACGCCCTAGCCCCTACATACACACGGGTTAAGACAGCCCAAACAACGACACCATGTTTACATCACGCTCCCACCTCCACCATAACCACCCACACCACCTCTGACCACCACCATCGTCACCACTGACTCACGGTGGTCCTAGACGTAGCATCCTTATCCCATCGTTGCAACTACACCGGTCATGGTGGTCATCTTAAGACGGCCTCAAACAAGCACCACGGATTCCCTATTTTCGCCTTTCCGGCCACCACCACCGCCAAGGTACCACCTTTAGGTCAAGCACCACCACCAAATCGACTACACCACCCAAATCTAACCAACCCCAACCCAGGTCACGGTGGTCACATTTTTGGGTTAAATTGCGTTCCCATTTCAGCGGCTACAACATCACCCACCCACGGAAACCACCCCCAAAAACCACCCTAGGTCGGTTGTCAGAGGTCACGGCGGGGTCAAGCTAAGTCTAGGTGGTCCAATCCTGCTATAGTCGAAGTCGGTGCGCCGAGATAGCACCAAAGAAACGGGTTCGTCGGGGTGATATGGTTCTCATTCAAGCCGAGATGGTGGCGGCGGCGGCATCAGATTATAGCCCGGATCCGGATTTTTTGGGTCTCCAATTCCTCTCTGTCGCACAAAAGGGTAAGTTTCAACTCTTTATGCAACGTCCCCTTTACCCAACTTGATTTATTTGTCGACCATCTATGAGGGATTTAGGGTTAGATAAAACTACCTTAGATTTGTTTAAGGGGGTCGGTATGAAGACTATATATGATTTGCATGTAAAAAACAACCCCCGTCTTACATGGGAGTTTTTGAGCTCCCTCAAAATTGGCAAGCATAAACAATCGAGGAAGGTTGCCTTCCTCCACTTTCGGCTTATGAACAAAGATTTCTCGCTCTCCCTTCCCACATTTGCCAAAATCTTCGGTCTTGACCCGGACCCGTGATGCGTGTCTTTTATATGATGTTTTACACCCTATTTTACACGCATTTCAGAGCTCATTTATGTAGTTTATGTTACTATTCTCCCTATTTCCGTCTACTTTCGTGTTTTTGTACATTATTGCAGAAATGTGAAGAATCCAGCGGAAATCAAGCTAAATCCATCCCCGAGTACCTTGCATTTCACATGAAGTATTTACACAAGGAATGAACTTGGTGCGCATTTCGAGGCCTCAAAGACAACTTTATGAAGAATTTAGAAGCCAAGTATCAGCTACTCCAGTCGATCGACTGACCTCCATAGTCGATCGACCAGAGCACGACAAACAGAAGCTTCTGTTCAGCGCAGTCCAGTCGATCGACCGGTCACAGTGGTCGATCGACCAAGCCGTTATTTTGACGTGAATTAATTGAACGTGGATTAGGAAACCCACTGTGTTTTAGGTTTTGAGACTAAAGCTACGTGATAATTCTATATAACGTAACCTGCTCATTCAGATACATTCATTCAGTTTTTATCAAGCTTTAATTCAGTCTTTTATCATCAATAATTAGGGTTCTTGAGATTATTGTTCTTCCATTAATAAAGTTTCTATTTGCATTCGGTTTTGATCTTTCCTTTACAATTCCTTTATACGGTATTCTTCTATTCTAATATTCAGTTTTATTGCTTTCATTCGTAGTATAGAATTGTTAGGTTAGATCTCCCGAAGCTAAATTATTGTTTTATGTTAATTGTTCATTTAATTAATTTAAGTAAGAATTCGAATGTTTTAATTGTTAAGTTTATTGTTGTTATTATTTTCAGTATGAGTAGCTAAACCCCATATGCTAGGATGTAGGGAATCTGTAGCGTAGGCGGCATTAGAATAGTAGACTTGGAATCGCGCCACGGTCGATCGACCGCACACCCTGGTCGATCGACTGGCCACGTGAGAATTACCTTCGTTTTAATTAATTTAATTGCTATGTTTGACGAATCGAGTGCACGCGACCAGTTGAATGTTTAGGAATTGACCGACCTAATAAAGATCGAGAGATAGGGAAGGGAGATAGCCTACCTAATTAAGACGACTAAATTAATAAGATTGAGAGATGAGTTAATTTAGCCTTTTAAATCACTTTTCAGGACGAAAGTTAGCATTAGTGATATTAGGGACCTGTAGTGAGATCGAAAGATGCTACCTGTAAGAATGGACCGAGAGGACTTCTTATTTTCCCGTCTCACGTGTTTGTTTTAGACCTACCTAGTATTCTGCCGCCGAAACTATAGTGAACCGACCATCTTAGCACCCTTTTAATATTTGTTTTCACCTACCTCTTTTATTAGCTCGTTTATTTTAGTTTTGTTGCCATTAGTATAGACCAATTCAAATCGAATCCCCCTCACATTTGTTACCTTAGGCTAGAATTAGACAACTAATAATTGCATCGCCTCCCTGTGGTTCGACCCTGATTGCCACTAGCTATAGTAGTAGTTTGGACTATAAATTTTATTTTTGGTGCATACAACGACAGGCATCAAATTTTGGCGCCGTTGCCGGGGAGGCAATTGTTTAAAATTATTAGTTGTTTCTATTTTTAGTCTTTCTCTTAGTTTAAGGTACATCTGTTCCTTAAACTATTCTCATATTCTACTTGTAGTTTCTTCTTATGCGCAGGTCACAGGGTGGTGAATTACTACCGCTCAATCCTGAGATTGAGAAGACTTTGCGTGAGTTGAGAAGATCATCTAGAGTATTGCCGACAGAGGAAGAGCTGAGTACTCTGTCTAGTTACTACGAGAACGAGCTGTTTGAGGAGGATCCACCTTCATCACCTATCTCTACTTCCTCAGCAGAGACCGTCACATCTCCAGACATGGCTGAAGAAGCAAGTATAGCCAGTCACTCTGAGCCGACAGCTGAGAATCTCTATAAGGGATTCGCATTACCAGGGACGGATAGGAAATTCGAGCCGAAACCGTCCTATATCAACTTGGTAGAGAGAAACCAATTCGGGGGAGCTGCAAATGAAGATGCAGCCAAACATATGGAGACATTCATTGATTATTGCTGTTCCATACCCCCACCAACCGGTGTGACCCAGGACTAGGTGAAGGAGACTATGTTCATATTCTATCTTCGTGATGCTGCAAGGGAGTGGTACCGAGACCTAGATCGAGCTGCTAACGGGATCACTGATTGGAATTCGCTCGCCCTGGCATTCTACAAGAAATATTTCTCTGCCTCGAAGACAAATGCCATTAGAGCTCAGATCACGAGCTTTAAACAGGGTCCTGATGAGAATTTTCATGAGGCGTGGGTCCGTTTCAAGAAGCTGGTGCGAACTATTCCGCACCATGGGTTTGAGAAATGAAGCTTATGCAATCAATTTTATAATGGGCTTTATGACGATCAGAGGGCTATCCTGGATGCGGCAGCTAATGGTAGATTCCAGGAGAATGTTGGAGAGACTAAGGGGTGGAAAATTATTGACGATTTGGTCACCCATAAAGCTGAGTATGGAAATTCCAGAGGAAATCAAAGGAGAAGTGCTGAATCCCCTTCTGTAGCTGCATTAGAGGCTCTTACGGCGAGATTTGATAAGTACGAGTTGGGAGGAGCTTCAAAAGGAGGGATCTATCATGTGAATGCTGTTTCAGACGGTCCTTTCGTCTGCAAGAGATGTGGAGGGGAAGGACATGTTTCAGACAACTGCAGCATTTCTTATGAGTCTTGTGCTGCTTTTCAACATTAGAGGCAGACAAATACTTACTTTGAGCTGAATGTCCATCCGAATTTGAGGTGAAGTAGCCAAAATGTCCTAAATCCGACTCCACCTCCACAGCAGCAGCAACAGCAGAATTATGTGCCCCCTCATAAGCAGCAGCAGCCATATCAAAAGCCTCTGTATGTTCCTCAGCAGCAGCAGCAGGCCCAAGGTTCCGAATTTGATGAATTGAAAAATATGTTGCTGAAAGAGTCTCAAGCTAGAGAGGCCGGGATAAAAATGTTGGAGAGCCAAATTGCTCAATTGGCTAGCAAGAGTGCAACTCGAGCTCCGGGGCATTTACCGACGCAGACGGATCAAAAGGAGACCCTTAATGCTATTACTTTTAGGAGTGGGTCCACTGTTGAGGGGCCCGCTATGGTCGAGGATGTCACTGAAAAAGATGAGGCGGAACCAAGTAAGAAGAAGGCTGTAACGAATAATAGAAAGAAAAAGACGATCGGCGGGGTATGTCGATCGATCGACCGACATACCGATCGATCGACCGATCCGCAAGTGACACGCCTCATCGTTTCTGTAGAAGTCAGTCGATCGACTGACATGCATGGTCGATCGACTGACTACGCTGCTGATGGTGAGTCTTTTCGTCCTCCAATGCCAAATAACTTGTGTTTTGTGTGGATTTTGCGCAAGGCGAAATCAGGTCAGGGTAGAGTTGTGTAAGGTTAACTAGCTCTAAGTAGTCTGTTGGTCAGGTCATCAGGGTACAATAATAAGCTGTAAATGAAATAACAACAATAATAATAAGACAAGTAATTTTGTACGTGGAAAACCCTTGAATGGGAAAAAACCACGGGCACCAAGCCAGGAGAGGATTGCACTATGCAATTTGAGAGAATAATTATGTGGCAATAACAATATTTTTATTTCTCTAAGTATTACGTATGGATCTTCTTGCTTATAAGTTCGATGCCTTCTGAAATCTCCAAAGTGTTCCTTATATAGTCTTCTTTCCTGATCGGCTGCATGATATGGCATTAAAGGCAGAATATTCTCCATAATTGCCAGTAATAATCACCGAGTATTTCTCCCTTAATTAGCGTATTTACTGTATAATCTTCACACTTAATGCTGCGCATTTAATTCCTTTAATATACGCGGATATGGTCAAATATCGTCCTGATAATTTGACCATTGTCCTCTCCATGGCCTGGCGCCTATCTTCATGTGCCCTGATAGCCTGACACCCTGACAGCCTGGTAGTCAGGTTCAGGTGAGGTACTGATCAGGGCGGTCTGTGAATTCCCAGGCCTAACAATTGCCCCTTATCTTCTTATTTGTAGTGCCAGGACGAAAAAATGAGGAGATAACTTCAATTTCTGAAAGATTACCCAACGGTTAAGTTTTTCCTGATCAGTTTCCTGTAACGGCTCTTTTACTGCAGTTGCTGACGCGTGGATATTTACTGCAACTTCCTTAATGATTTTGCGGCTGAAACCCTAATCTTCTTTGCTATAAATACTTGGGTGCTTCATTAAGTTGAACTCATCAACACAATTTCTTCTCATCTTCTTTCTTTAACTTTCTTTTTCTTTAATTTTCTTAATTCCTAACTTCCCAAATCTTTAATCAATCTTCCATAATTCTTCAAATAATGGCCGCAAAGAAAAAATCTACCAGGGCAGCGGTTCCTGCCACTCCTCCTCTTCAGAATCCTGAGGAAGTTTCTTCTGAAACTTTGCCTGCTTCTTCTGCTGCTCCATCTCCCACAGTAAATAAGCCGAGTGATCCTCCATTGGAGATGATCTCAATATCTCATGGTGCTTTTTAATTCAAGCCTACAAAGGCTTTAAACGAAGATCAGTCTCCTGCAAACCGTTTGAAGCCTGAGTTCGAGAAAATTTTGAAGGATAAGAGGATTATCCCTGTTGATGCTGAAGTCTGGATCCCTGAGGATTCTCTTATCAGGGCTGACTGGGCTTGTCCTGGTTGGTTTTGCATCCATGACTGGGCCTTCAGGGCAGGTTGTAAGCTTCCTTTTTCTCCTCTTATGGTTGAGGTTATTAAGGAGATTGGCGTTCCCTCTTATCAATTAATGCCGATGGTGTGGAAGGTTGTATGTTCTATTGAGAACCTTTGTAAAAAACACAATATTTCTTTTTCTCTTGATGATTTGAAGACCTGTTACGTTGTTAAAACAAACAGTCATGGCCGTATAAGTTTTAAGGTCAGGGCATCTACTACTCCTCTTCTGAGTAACTTGGACAGTGGCCATGATAAGGGCTGGGCTGCTAGCTATATGTTTGTCAGGACCAATTCTGTGGGTCCTGACCTGGCGTATTTAAATCATGAGGCATGTGTGGCTGGTGAGTCTTTTGGTTTCTTTCTTTGACCTGCATGTTTTTCCTGTTAGTGAAAAAATGAAATGAAAATAATAAGTCATACCTCTTATGTGCGCAGTTGATGACTGGGTTACTGAAACTGAGTATCCTACTCCCAATGTTTCTTCTTTCCTTGCTATTCCTCCTTTGGAGAGGTCCTGGCTTCTTTGTTGTGGGGTTGGTCACCTTCCTCGCTGTTTGAAGGCTGACGGTGTTCCCAGGGCGGCCAAAGCTTCAGGGGCTTCTAGTGCCACTACTTCAGGCAGTGAGTCCATTTTAAACTTTCTTTTCTTTTTATCTGGGCTTCCTGATGATGCTTGGTTTATATTATTGATATAGCATTTCGTGTTGCAGCTACCAAGTCGTCTATTCGCCTTGCCAGGTTTGGTATGGCTGACCTCTCAGCCAGGCTGGCTAAGATTAAGGAGGAAGGTCCTCAGGGAAGCGGGGATACTGAACCTGTCATCGACTTGACCGAGGGGGTTCGATGTCGCCAAGGTCACTACCGCACTGCGCCGCCCTCGCCGAGACAAGTTCAACAACTTTAAAAGGAAAATTGAAGATGTTGATGTTTCTGTCCTGGTCAGGGAGGTGAGAGCCAGGTTGGATAATATGGAGGCTGCTAGGGTGAAAATCAGGGACTATGCAACTTCTAAATCGGATGTCATGCTTACCCTTGACCCTGTTGAGACTGTTACTCAGGCAGTTGCTTCAGTAGATCACTCAGTAAGCCTCTTGGCTGGTGCCCTGGCTGCTGTGAGGGAGGTAAGCTGGAATAATTTCTATGCGTGTTTTGTTTTGGTAATTTTCTATTGTTGGTATAAGTTACTCATACTTTTATTGTTTTTTGACCAGGGTGCTGCGACCTGTCTCCATAATGCCTATCAGGCTACTTCTTTGGTGGCCAGAATTGATCTGATGAGATCAAATTATGATAGGCTGAAGTCTGAGCTGGATTTTGCGCGAGTGACTGGCCGCTAAAGTCCGACTTGGCAAGGGTGCAGGCTGAGAGGGATGTTGCTAAGACTGAGGCAGTTTCGAGCAAGCGGCTGTTGCAGGAAGCCCTGGACAGAAATGAGGAGCTCACCCAAGAGAGGGATGACTTGGAGTTTAAGCTGGATGATGCTTCCCTCTATTTCTATATCAAAGGAAAGGCAACTGCTATGTCGGAGCCTGTCGAGGCCAGGACAAAGTGGGACCCTGCAGCTGAGATGGCTTTTGCTGCTTCAAAGTATCCTGACCTGCATAATTTGGAGAATGAACAGGAGGTCGACTCCTCAGGGGAGCAGGACGTTGAGGCTGAGCCGGCTAAGAGTGGGGAGTAGGTTGTTGATGCTGCTGCTTCTAAGGAGAAGCAGTAATATTTTTTAATTCTCAGTTGGTATTTTGACCCATCCAGAGGGGATGTCCCTGGACAAACATTATTTTTATTTTCCTGTTTTGGGTCAGGAGGACTCTCCCTGGCCTTTATGAATATTTTGGCGCCTTTGCCCCAGGGGGTAAAGGTTTTTATTAATATAGGCATGATGGCCTTCTTTTGGCTTATCCTATCTTTTGCTTTTCTTGTGAATTTCATCCTGTTGGTGTTGTCAAGCATCTTGCTTTGAATAACCTGCACATTATTTTTGTTTTAATTTGTCATGAGTATTTCAACCAAGTATAGTTTTTTGCTATAATGGTTGAAGGGGTGGGAAATCCGGCCTGTCAGGAGGGCTTATGTCCCCTGCCTAGCTGGAGGGCTTGGTATTCGGCCTGTCAGGAGGGCATTTAGACTGATGATCGGGATAAAACACCCTTGCAATTGTCTTGCTGCGTCCGGCCCGGTTGTAATAAGTGGCGATAAACCTAGTCAGGTCAGGCAATTATTTCATGCCTGATTGGTCCTGACTTTTTACTGTATCTGGTGGTGGTTACCAACTCGTTAGGCACAGTTAAGTGCGTAATTTTGTGTTTCAGGAATGTACAATAGAGTAGCCCTCAATCCTGAATATTTATACATATAATCTTTTATTATGTATAATTGTTCAGGATTCAAAAAGTAAATAGATGGGTTAGTTGAACAGGTATAAAATACAGACAAGGAATGTAAAACATGTAGTTCATCACATAGCATGTTGGGTTGAGTAGTGATTGAATTTATACCTGATTGTAGCCTGATCTTTACATATGGAATAGTTTTAAATGAGTTACATTCCAGGATCTTGGGATCATTTCCCCTTCTAGTGTTTGGAGCTTGTATGCTCCTTGTCCAACAATTGAATCAATTAAGTAAGGGCCTTCCCATGTGGGAGCCAGTTTACCTGCTGATTTTTCTTTTTTATTTGGAAATACTTTGCGTAGGACAAGGTCTCCTTCTTTGAAGACCCTGACCCTGACGTTTTTATTGTAAATCCTGGCAACTGCTTGTTGATAAGATGTCATCCTGATTTTGGCGTCTCTTAGTTAGTTCTTCGTCAGGACTAAGTTATCTTGCATCGGTCTTTGTTTGTTTCAACGTTGTTTAGGCCGCATCCGGATGTTGGTACCCGTACTTCATTTGGAATGACAGACTTCACGATCATACACCAGGGAGTAAAGTGTTTGGCCATTGTTGCAGTTTTTGGAGTTGTCTGTCGCCCATAGTACTAATGGAAGTTCTTGACCCATCCGCCTCGTCTTCTTTTCAGCTTCTTTTTTAGGTAGCTTATGACTACCTTGTTGCTTGACTCTGCCTGGCCATTAGCTTTTGGGTATCCAGGGGTCGATGTTACTAGGTTGATATTCCATTCTTGGCAGAATGCTTGGGTCCTTTTCCCCACGAACAGAGTTCCGTTGTCACATACTATTTCTGATGGGACTCCATATCTGCAAATAATGTTTGTCCTGATGAAGGATATTACTTCTTTTTCGGTTACTTGCCTATAAGAGTCAGCCTCAATCCATTTGGAGAAGTAATCAGTCATGGCTAACATGAAGACTTTTTGTCCTGGAGCTACAGGCAATTTTCCCACAATATACATGCCCCATTTTATAAATGGCCAGGGCGCGGAAATTGAATGAAGGAGTTCAGATGGCTGATGTATGATTGGTGCATGAATTTGGCAGGCTTCGCATTTTGAAGAGTATTCAGCGATCACCCTCGGTGTAGGCCGAGTAGCCTGTCCGAGAACTTTGCTTGCCAGGCTCTTTCCTCCTTTATGGTTGCCACAGTGTCCATCATATATTTCTTGAAGTACTAGTTTGGCTTCGTCAGGCTCCAAGCATCTCAGGTAGGGTCCAGCCTGCGATCTCTTGAACAAGGTGTTATTGATGATAGCATAAGTTGAAGCTCTAATTTTAAAAGCCCTTGCCTCATGCCTACCCTGAGGTAGTATTCCTTGGAGAAACCAGTCGTAATAGGGTTTAGTCCAAGAGTTATTGTCCTGATTGACAGGATTGATCTGTTCAGGTCTGCTGATGGTTGACTCTAATAAGTGCACAATTGGTATTTTATCGAAAACAGTGGGGGTAAAACTTGAACCTAGGCTGGCCAGAGCATCAGCCTGGGTATTCAGGTCTCTTGATATTTGATCTATATCAAATAAAGCAAATTTAGCGGTAAGGTTTTTTGCATATTCTAAATACGAAATCATTTTTGTATCCTTAGCCGTATAAATTCCCTTTATTTGATTGGCAATTAAGTGTGAATCAGTTTTTACCTTTAGGTTTTGAACACCGAGGTCTAGACATACCTTTAAGCCTGCTATCAGGGCTTCATATTCTGCTTCATTGTTGGTAGCTTTGAACTCACACTTACGGCTGAGCTAGCACATCTCTCGTGGTGATTTAAGTACTAGTCCTAACCCTGTCCCCCCAGCGTTGGATGCCCCATCTATGAATAGGGTCCATTCTGGTCCTGGGGTTTTATTCTCTAGCCGATTGACCTCTTTTATCGTGTCTGGTTCTAGGTTAGGGCTAAAATCAGCCACAAAACCGCTAGGGCACTGCGATTTGATCGTCGCCCGGGTTCAAAAGAGATGTCATATGTGCTAATCATGACCGACCATTTGGCCATCCCGCTGAAAGTTCAGGCTTACGCAGATGATTTTATGGGTAAGTTGGTCCTAACTATAATTGGGTGACTTTCAAAATAAGGTCTCAGCTTGGTACATGACATAATTAAAGCTAAAACATATTTTTCAAGTAGTCCATACCTTAACTCGGCATCTAGCAGGCTTTTACTTACATAGTAGATCGGATGTTCGCCCGTCCCGTCTGTTCTTTCACCAGACATGACATCGATCACTGTTGTGTGATGTGAGATAGGTATACTGACAAAGGTTCTCCCTTTTATGGTTTAGCCAGTAAGGGTGGAGATGATAAATAGGATTTTAGATCCTGAAAAGCTGCCTCGTGCTCATCCGTCCACTGGAATTGTTTATTTTTCCTGAGGAGGTTATAGAATGTTTTGCATCTTTCAGAAGATCTTGATATAAAGCGGTTCAGGGCAGCTACCCGGCCTGTCAATTTTTGGATATCTTTGACAGACTTGGGTGACTGTAGTTCCAGGATAGCCTTTATCTGTTCAGGGCTTGCTTCTATGCCTCTCTTTGTGACCATATATCCAAGAAATTTGCCTGCAGAGACCCCAAAGTGGCACTTTGCAGGGTTCAGCTTCATGTTATACTTTTCTAATATCTCAAATGCTATTTCTAGATGTTTCACATGATCTTCTGCATTCTTGGATTTCACCACCATGTCATCTATGTATACTTCCATGATGTCACCTATCTGGTCTTTAAACATCATGTTGACCAGGCGCTGGTACGTTGCCCCTGCATTCTTCAGGCGGCCGAAAGGCATGCCAGTGTAACAGTATATGCCTCAGTCTGTAATGAATGCAGTACTCTTCTGGTCAGCAAGGTACATCTTTATCTGATTGAATCCCCTGAAAGCATCCATGAATGTTAGCATTTCGTGGCCTGCTGTGGCGTCTACCATGGCATCAATATGAGGCGGGGAGAATGGATCTTTAGGGCAAGCTTTGTTCAGGTCAGTGTAGTCTACACAGACTCTCCACTTCCCATTCTTTTTCTGCACAAGAACTACGTTAGCCAGCCACTCAGGGTACATTACTTCCCTGATCATCCCCATATCCAAGAGTTTTTCTACTTCTTCATTTATTATGGTGTTTCTTTCAGCTGCAAATTTGCGCCTTTTCTGCTGCACAGGTTTAAAAGATGGGTCAACATTGAGCTTATGAGTAATAATATCAGCGCTAATTCCAGTCATATCAAAATGTGACTAAACAAATCAAGATGATTTATTTTTAAGGAATTTTACCAGTTCAGGTCTGACACTATCTGGTGCGTCAGATCCTATTAAAACATACCTGTCAGGGTACTCAGGGTCTAGAATTACCTAATCTGTTTCCATTCTGGGAGGTGCTACATAAGTGCTCCTGACAGGATACTATAATTGCTATGCCAGGGACTTACCTGCCTTGGAAGGCTTCAAGGCTGTTGTGTAGCATTCCTGGGCTGTCTTGTGATCCCCTTTGATTGTGGCTATGCCCCAGTCTGTTGGTATCTTGATACACTGGTGATAGGTTGATGGTACGGCCTTGACATTGTGAATCCAGGGTCTGCCCAGGATGGCGTTGTAGGATGACAAGCAGTCAAGGACCCCAAACTTTTCATAGGATGAGACTCCTTCCACATAGGTTGGGAGGTGGATCTCTCCTAGTGTGCTCCTGGTTTCACCACTGAATCCTACTAGGACGCTGGATTTTTTGATAATTTAATCCTCGTTTATCTTCATGGCTTTCAGTACGTCAAACATGATCAGGTTTACTGAGCTGCCTCCATCTACCAGGATCCTTCTTACTGTGGTTGTTCCAATCTGCATAGAAATGACCAGGCCATCATGATGAACATCAGGGATGCCCACCAGGTCACAATCATTGAAAGTGATTGTTGGGACAGATCCGGCTTGCGGCAGGTGACACGGTCCTTGGTGTCCTGGCTATCTTTTTTGCTGCTGAACTTGTCAGGCCGCAGATCTCCGAACCGCCGGATATAAATTTTACTTCATAGATTGGTGGTGGTGGAGGAAGACTACGATCCTGCTTGTGCTCCTGGTTTGCGTGGTTTTCTTTATCCTGGTTTGCGTTCCTTCCCTTCGTCTTGATCAGGTCTTTTAAGTACCCTGATTTTAACAGGTAGGACACCTCCTTCCTCAGGGTGAAACAATCATCCGTGGTGTGTCCAATATCCATGTGAAATTCGCACCATTTTGAATTGTCTCTTCTGGGATTTGGATTTTCGGACTTCTTGGGCCATCTAATGTGGTGATCCCATGTTGTCAAGTCTCTGGATTAATCTGCAATATCAACACTTTGAAGATATGTTCGGAGATAGGTGGATAAACTTTAACCTTACCTTGATACTCATGGGCTAGGTTAACTTCCGACCGTGTCCGGCCCGGAATATGGTGTAGGTCCGTAATTGCTTCCTCGTTGCTTTTCCTATTGCTTCTTTCATGGTCCTTTGATCTTTGGGTGATCCAAGTTTGTAGCTTTTATCTTATTCCACTGATGAAAGCAAGAGTCTTGGCTTTGAACATCTTCGAAGGTGTGGCGGGGGTACTTAGTGAGTTCATTTGTATAGGTCCTTTGTATGGTAGTAATCCCTGTCTGAATGCCTCCACTGTTGTTCCAACGTCACACCTGGGTATAGACACTTTCTCTTTGTTGAATCTTGCAAGGAATGTCCTGAGAGTTTCATCAGGCTTCTGCGTAACTCGGTAAAGGTCACTGGATCGTTTTTCCAACTCCCTGCTACTTGTAAACTGCTGGTTGAAACTGTTGATCAGGTTGGCAAAGGAATGGATGCTGCCAGTAGGCAGGTTGATGTACCATTGCAGGGCAGGGCCAGTCAGGGTCATTCCAAATCCTTTGCACATGCAAACTTGTCTGAACTCACTGGGAATAGACGCAGCCAGCATCTTTTGATTGTAAAGAGCCACGTGATTTTGTGGATCCGTGGTTCCATCATAGACCCTCATGGATGGAATTGTGAACTTCTTTGGTAGGTCTACTTTTGCTATTTCGTCTATGAAAGGCGAATCAGCATAGCTGTCAGGGGCAACTTCTTCCATGCTGGCAGGTACTCCTAGTATCTTGTCGAATTTTTTGTTAAGTTTCTTGATCTCCTGAACTACTGCCATCATGATGGCTTCTGCAGATTCATCAGGTTTCTCTTGATCATTGTTTTTTGGCTCATCATCACCATCTACATTAATGGCTTTGGGGATACTTGGGCTCCCAAAACTGGAAAAATCAATGTTTTTGATGATTGATGAAAATGGGGTTCCTGGTTGGAATCTAGAGCCTGCCCCTTGGGTTTTTTCCAGTTTTTGCTTCAGGGCTGACTCAAATTCTTTCAATTGCAGGATATCTGCTTCAGTTTGGGCCACTTTTTCTTTCAGGCTTTCCAACTCAGCGATTTTTTGGAGAGATGTATTCAATTGTTCTTCAACGGTGGGTTGGGCCATTTTTGTAGGTTTTTAAGTTTTTGTAAGATAAGAAAAAAGGATTAAAGAGCTAGATGCCCCACGGTGGGCGCCAATTGTTTTGTGTGGATTTTGTGCAAGGCGAAATCAGGTCAGGGTAGAGTTGTGTAAGGTTAACTAGCTCTAGGTAGTCTGTTGGTCAGGTCGTCAGGGTACAATAATAAGCTGTAAATGAAATAACAACAATAATAATAAGACAAGCAATTTTGTACGTGGAAAACCCTTAAATGGAAAAAAACCACGGGCACCAAGCCAGGAGAGGATTTCACTATGCAATTTGAGAGAATAATTATGTGGCAATAACAATATTTGTATTTCTCTAAGTATTACGTATGGATCTTCTTGCGTATAAGTTCGATGCCTTCTGAAATCTCCAAAGTGTTCCTTATATAGTCTTCTTTCCTGAACGGCTGCATGATATGGCATTAAAGGCAGAATATTCTCCATAATTTTCAGTAATAATCACCGAGTATTTCTCCCTTAATTAGCGTATTTACTGTATAATCTTCACACTTAATGCTGCGCATTTAATTCCTTTAATATACGCGGATATGGTCAAATATCGTCCTGACATTTTGACCGTTGTCCTCTCCATGGCCTGACGCCTATCTTCATGTGCCTTGATAGCCTGATAGCCTGGTAGTCAGGTTCAGGTGAGGTACTGATCAGGGCGGTCTGTGAATTCCCAGGCCTAACAACTTGTGAGACCACTTGTTTCGGGGTACGACGACTCCGAAAATATTGAGGAAAGACCCAAATGCTGATGGGTCAGTCCCGGTTCCAAAGTATAACCCGATGACGATTAATGGTTCATTTTTGAGACGGTCTGAAGAAGGGTCAAGCTACAACAAAGAGAAGGTAGTGGATTTTTAGCCTAAATCCACCGATGCCGGCATGAGAGACTTAGAGGAGAGGGCTAAGTTGCTTCTTTTAGCCCCCTATCCGGAGAGATTAGTGCCGACAAAGGAACAGGTATCATTTAACAAATTTGAAAATGTTATTCGTAGCTTAAATATACAAGTTCCTTTTCTTGAGTTAGTTAATCAAGTGCCTGCTTACATAAAATTTATGAAGCAACTTTTGTCTAAAAAGAAGTCACTTGAAACTGTGCAATCTGTCGCATTAACTAAGGAGTCATGTTCTTATTTGACCCATACTGCACCTCATAATCTAGAAGACCCAGGTAGCTTTTCAGTCCCATGTAGTATTGGCACCTTTTCTATTGAGAAGGCCTTGTGTGACCTAGGAGCCAGTATTAATGTAATGCCTTTGAGTCTTGCTAGGAAGTTAAAATTGACTAGGTTTGCAGTTACCAACATGACAGTACAGATGGTTGATCGTTCTGCGGTCCAGCCTATAGGAGTATTAGAAGTCATTCCCGTGCAAATAGGAAAGTTCTTTTTCCCTGTTGACTTCGTTGTACTAGATATGCCCGAAGATGTCCACATTCCTATCATATTGGGTAGACCATTTTTGCACACTGCTGGTGCAGTTATAGATGTTGGCTCAGGGACATTTACTTTTAAGGTAGGGAAACATTCCATTGTCTTTGCCCAGACAGCTAAGAAGAAGGATCCTATGTGGCCAGTCACTTGTAATACGGTTTCTGAAAAGAAATCCTATTTTGTGCTTCCTGATATGCCTGCCTCTATGCCTGTTTCTGCTATAACACCTCCGCCTCAGATTGGGAGCAAATTGGAGGAAGATTCTTCTGTTTTAGATATTGCAGGAGCTGGTTTGAGGAAGGAAGAGCCGCATGTTGCTCCAGCTGTGAAGGAGCCAATCGTTCAAAGAGGCGGTTTAGGATGTCTTAGTTATGGCAATGATGAGGAGCCTGATGAGGAGCCAGTCAAGGTGACGGAGTCCGACTTGGATTTTTATGAGCCAGAAGAGGTCATTGATTGGGGAGATGCTGAAGCTGCTGATCCGTTGAGTTCTGCGGATGTTGGAGTTGAGAAGAGTGCAGCTGAGGAGATGAGCACGGTAGAGGCTACTTCTTGTAGCCAGAAGCCGAGCAAGTGGGCCATTCCGTGGCCATTCTTGATCAACTATTAGTTGATTAAGACTTTTTCAAAAACCATTCATTTTATTGCTTTGCATTCCGTAGCACTGCTGGCTACTGAAACCTCCTAGCTCACGCTGGTTTGGGGAGGTTTCTTTTTTGCTGCGCTTAAAGTCTTGTGAGTTTCCGAGTCAACTTCATGTCTTATGTAGTTAATTTTCGCAAATTCCCGTTTTCCTTTTCTTTCATTACATGATTTTGCACAATGGGGACATTGTGTGATTTGGTTTGGGGAAGGGTTTTGCGTTGCATTTCATTTGCTTGCATTCACGTTTACATTTTTGTCTTGCATTGTTGTTTATTTTCCCTTATATATACAGAAAATTCAAAAAAATCTCAAAAAAATTGAAATTTTTTGAAAAAATTCAAAATTTTGCACGTTTATTTTAGCATATAGGTCGAGTCGGAACGGTAGTATTTCAATGATGACATTGCATTTGCATCTTTTTATGCCTAAGCCTTGCTAACTGACATGTTATTAGTAGAATCATTTTCATAGTCTACGAGTTTTCGTTAAATTTCTTGTTGGACTTGAGACTTGACTTAGATTTTTGGCAAACTACATCATTTTCTGAGTTTTAGAGCTTATCACTGGTGTCATCTATGACCGGTTTATCTAGAATTGTGAGTAGTTACTCCTTATGAGACATGTTACATAAATTTGCATAAATATGAACTTAATCTGCTTAATACCTTTATGCATTCGGTTTGTGGTTAGTTGACACATGTGGAAGAGGTCACCCCTTTTCTCATTTTACCCATAAGCTCCACACTGCCAAAAATAGCTTTTTTGTCCCATTACTACATCCTACGTTAAGTCTGCCCTTGTCAAGCTAGTAGTTTATGATCTTGGGATTGTTACTTCATTTTTGGTTGCACATGCTCTTTTGAGATGATGCTGGGAAAATGAAAAAGGAAGGAAAGAAAGAAAAAAAATAGAATTGAAAAAGAAATGAAAAAAGAAAAAAAAAAGAAAAAAAAGTTCGATCTATGGTCGGTCGACTGTCCATCTTGGTCGATCGACTGAAACCCGCGAAAAGAGAAAAATCAAAATCACGTGGTTGGAGTTTTGATTAGTTGGTGATTTTTGCTCCCATGCTGTATTTGTATCTTATGGGGAGTTGATTAATTATGGAGATTGTGAGTTTTGTGCTTGCTATTAGCACCGTTTCGATTAAAATTTTGAGCAAGAAGATGGATGTCGTTATAATTTGGTTCCCTTAGTTACTGGCTTGGCTTTTAACTCTGTTTTTATCCAAATTTATTTTAGCCTCTTCTTACCCATACCTCACATATCCATATTTACCTCGGCATGTGTCATGGTCATTTGTTTGGTTGGAATGCATATGTACGGTTGTAGAGATTATTTTCATATTAGATTATAGGCATGTTCTTATAGGTCATAGTTAGGTGAGTGTCATTACAAAATGAATTCTTTCTATCTTTACATTATTCACCTGTGCTTATGTGTGATATGAGCGACCCGTGAGAGTCCGATTTGATAAGTCTCTACAGTTGACGGTTCAGCAGCTTTTAACGACTACATAACTCGTTTGCATGATTCATATTGTCAATCGATTGTTAGTCGTTGCAATAAATTGGTTTAGGCTATTCAGTTTGCATTTCGCTCTGAGATTGAACTCGTTCCACTAGGTTTTAGGATCGAGTCTTGTCCTTGCTTGGGGACAAGCAAGGGTTTGGTTTGGGGAAGTTTGATGCGTCTTTTATATGATGTTTTACACCCTATTTTACACGCATTTCAGAGCTCATTTATGTAGTTTATGCTACTATTCTCCCTATTTCCGTCTACTTTCGTGTTTTTGTACATTATTGCAGAAATGTGAAGAATCCAGCGGAAATCAAGCTAAATCCGTCCCCGAGTACCTTGCATTGCATTTGACATGTAGTATTTACACAAGGGATGAACTTGGTGCGCATTTCGAGGCCTCAAAGACAACTTTTTGAAAAAATTAGAAGCCAAGTACCAGCTACTCCAGTCGATAAGTCGATCGACCAGAGCACGACAAAAAGAAGCTTCTGTTCAGCGCAATCCAGTCGATCGACCGGTCACAGTGGTCGATCGACCAAGCCGTTATTTTGACGTGAATTAATAGAACGAGGATTAGGAAGCCCACTGTGTTTTAGGTTTTGAGAATAAAGCTACGTGATATTTCTATATAACGTAACCTGCTCATTCAGATACATTCATTCAGTTTTTATCAAGCTTTAATTCAGTCTTTTATCATCAATAATTAGGGTTCTTGAGATTATTTTTCTTCCATTAATAAAGTTTCTATTTGCATTCGGTTTTGATCTTTCCTTTACAATTCCTTTATACGGTATTCTTCTGTTCTAATATTCAGTTTTATTGCTTTCGTTCGTAGTATAGAATTGCTAGGTTAGATCTCCCGAAGCCAAATTATTGTTTTATGTTAATTGTTCATTTAATTAATTTAAGTATGAATTCGAATGTTTTAATTGTTAAGTTTATTGTTGTTATTATTTCCAGTATGAGTAGCTATACCCCATGTGCTAGGATGTAGGGAATCTGTAGCGTAGGCGGCATTAGAATAGTAGACCTGGAATTGCGCCACAGTCGATCAACCGCACACCTTGGTCGATCGACTGGCCACGTGAGAATTACCTTCGTTTTAATTAATTTAATTGCTATGTTTGACGAATCGAGTGCACGCGACCAGTTGAATGTTTAGGAATTGACCGGCCCAATAAAAGATCGAGAGATAGGGAAGGGAGATAGCCTACCTAATTAAAACGACTAAATTAATAAGATCGAGAGATGAGTTAATTTAGCCTTTTAAATCACTTTTCAGGACGAAAGTTAGCATTAGTGATATTAGGGACCTGTAGCGAGATCGAAAGATGTTACCTGTAAGAATTGACCGAGAGGACTTCTTATTTTCCTGTCTCACGTGTTTGTTTAAGACCTACCTAGTATACTGCCGCCGAAACTATAGTGAACCGACCATCTTAGCACCCTTTTAATATTTGTTTTCACCTACCTCTTTTATTAGCTCGTTTATTTTAGTTTTGTTGCCATTAGTATAAACCAACTCAAATCGAATCCCCCTCACATTTGTTACCTTAAGCTAGAATTAGACAACTAATAATTGCATCGCCTCCCTGTGGTTCGACCCTGACTGCCACTAGCTATAGTAGTAGTTTGGACTATAAATTTTATTTTTGGTGCATACAACGACAGGCATCAACCCGCCTCATAGGGCTCCGGAAAATTTTGACCACTGTGGAAGGCGATAAATGGCCTAAATGACTCACCGGGGGTTAAAAAGGCGGCAAATTGTTGTCATAATGTCGCCATAAGGATATGGCACCAGTTCATGGGGTGAGCCGTCTTCAGACAGGATGAGTGTTGGACATTTCGGACCGAGGAGCTCAACATTCTAGGCTTCTACTTATACCAACGTCCTAAATCGTTCAAAATTTGCATTGCGCATCACATGGCGCTCCACTTAACCAAGCTTGCAAATTCCCCGGGCCAAATGACTCATATTTGTGTGGGTGGCCTCATCACTTACATGGCCAAGAACCTACTTGGCCGAAATGCCGATTTGAACACCATTCACTACATTGAGGGGAACAGAACCCTCACAATAGAATACATGCAACATGTCCTTGGGTGGATAAATAAAAACCCCCTCGATCGGCTCGAGTATTAGCAAGTGCGGTCATGGGAAAGACAAGAACTCGGTGCCGCTCCCAAATGCACCGAAAATGAAAATTGTGCCAGATTCCGAGCACTACCTCTTGGAGCTAGAGGCGGAGGAGGGAAATGTGGAAACTCCGTCTACCGAACCCTAACCTATAGTGTATGGGCACGACCATCAACGGCCCACTCCCATGACCATGCACTACAACCTCCCACCTTATACTTTCGGTCCTAGCCCCTTCCAACCTCAACCTCAACTTTGGTTCTATCAACAAGGTGAGGGGTCCTCAAGTAGCCAACCTCCTCCACTATCCGCTCAACTCGTGGTGTTCATGGACAACATGAACCTGGGAATGCAAATGGCCGCGAGTGAGCGGCAACAAATGAATAAGAGGTTGGACCGCCTCTATGTTGACCAAGACCTCAGCCAATTCCCCGTCTACGACGGCTTCCAAAGACGGGGATACAAGCACCCTTCTGGCCTCCACCCCTCATACTATCTTGCACCGAACAGCGGGTATTTGAGCCACGACAACACAATGGTTTATGGGGATCTCAACCTCCGTAACGATTATTTTAGTAACCTCATTTTTCCTACACCGGCTCAATGAGAAGGGCACGACACCCAATGGTACGGTGGTGCGCCCTCTATTTTTGGAGAAGGAGGTGACGTGGGTGCCTCGGGGTCGGGTGACAATGTCGCGATGGGCGGTGGTGACTTCTCCTTCAACCCGAAGGATCTTGTGCCCGGAGGAGAGTTTGGTGAGGGTTACGGGAATGAGGAGTCGCGTTTTGAGACCGACGACAGGGCTGAGTGATTTGGTTGTTATTACTCCCTTTCAAATCCAAATGCCAAGTATGATCCCCTTTTAATCCAAATTCTCTCATTCATATTTATTTATCGTATGCATTTAGATTACTTGTAATATATATTTTAGATTAATTATTCATTTAGTTGCATTCATTTAGGCTTGCATTAGATTTAAATTTTGTAATATATTGTCACATATAGGATTTGCATTCATATAGCATAATTGCATTTTATTTTCAATATAGCATATAGAATAGTTCATGCATTGCATCCTTATTTAAAAATACAAAAAAATTGAAAAAATCAAAAATTTCACAAAAACACGTACTTTAATTCCCAAATCTCCTCCACACATTATGTAAATAAATAAGTGTGGGGAGAAAATTCTATAAATTTAAAATACAAAAACATGTTATTTAATTTCAAAATATTTAAAAATCCAAAAACATGTTCTTTTAATTTGAAAAAAAAAAATTGCCTTCTAACCACACTTCATCCGACATGGAATGTTGTAAATATCAAGTGTGGGGAGGAAGCCAAAAAAAAAACAAGTTCATTTATTTTGAGAAATATTTCAAAAAAAAAAACAAGGTTGAGAGAAAGGCCCCTCCTGTTCTGAAGCAGGTATGGAGACCTGTAGCTAGGAAGCCTCTACCTGTGAGCAATCCTCCTGCACCTATTACATCTCCTCTTCCTGTGACTGTTGTGCCTGCTAGACTGGTTCCTATAGTTCAGACTCCCTTAACTGTAGTTACTATAGTGATCAGGCAGGAACATCAGTCTGCTACTGAGGGTGGGAATCCTGTATCACCAACTTATGCTGAAGTGCTTACAAGCCCTAAGAAGAATGTGGATGGGGGACTGGATAACCCACCTGGCAATTTTTTAAATGGATAACATAGGTAGCTGGAATGTGAGGGGTATGAATAAGCTTACTAAGCAAGTAGACATTAAGAGAATTATTTATCATAATAAAGTAGGCTTATATGGATTAGTGGAGACCAAAATAAAGGACCAGAGTTGTATTGGAGTGTTATCTAATCTTGGCCAGCAATGGAGGGGTGTGAACAACATTCAGAATCACCCTGGAGGTAGAGTGTGGCTTATTTGGTTAGATCAAGTTTTTGATGTTAATGTTCATTGTATGTCTGATCAACATATAACTGCTAGAATCATTGAGATTTCTTCTGGGCATGAATTTCTTTTCACTATAGTTTATGGATCTAATGATGGGGGGGATAGATTGAGATTATGGGAGGAGCTTAAACTGATCAAAGACATTTGTACTGGTCCTTGGGCTATGTGTGGTGATTTCAACAATCTACTGGGTTAAATGAAAGAATAGGGAGGCCTGTTCATTGGAGTGATATTGTAGATTTTAGGGATTGCATTGATTATTGTGAATTGATTGACATTAAATCTTAGGGTGCTTATTTTACTTTGAATAACAAACAAGATCCCTCTTCCAGGGTATTCTCTAGATTGGATAGATTTATGGTTAATGTGGAGTGGATGAACTTGTATCCTGATTCTTATGCCCATTTCTTGCCTGAAGGCTTGTTTGATCATAACCCTTGTGTTTGCTTAGGGAGGCATCAGAGACTGTAAAGACCTCATTTCAGGTACTTCAATATGTGGGGTGAGGATTCTCATTTTGATGAAATTATTAAGCATCATTGGCAGAGGAAAGTCTCTGGTACCTGGATGTTCCAAGTGGTCACTAAACAGAAATCTTTGAAGCAACTTCTCAGACAGCTCAACAGAAGTAGATTCTCTGATGTAGAGAAAGCAGTGGAGGTTGCTAAGATTAGACTTTAAGATTTACAACACCAATTGCATAGTGACACCAGTAACCTGACTTTGATGAAGGATGAAACAACTGTTGCTGAGGAATATAGAGCTCTTGCTAAAGCTCATCATAGTTTTCTTAGTCAAAAAGCCAATGTGGGTTGGCTTTGTGAAGGGGATGAGAATACTAGATATTTTCATAATCAGATAAGAGCTAGGCCAATGCAAAACAAGATTCTTCAGATCCAGGACAAAGATGGTAGGGTGTGTTCAGAACCTCATCTTATTGAACAAGATTTTTTGGATTATTATCAAGAGCTCCTGGGGACTAGTACTGCTACCTTTGATGTCTATTTTCCTTCTGTTAGAACTGGTTCTGTGATTTCTGACCAGCATAGGACTTTACTGATGAAGCATGTTTGCCCTGAGGAAATTAAAAACTGCATTTTCAGCATTCCTACTAATAAGTCCCCTAGTCCAGATGGATTTTCTAGCCAGTTATATAGGGACTCTTGGGAGACCATAGGGAAAGATATTACTGGAGCTGTTATGGATTTTTTCTCTACTGGTGAGCTTCTTAAGCAGATAAACACTACCACACTTACTCTTATTCCTAAGGTCAAACATCCTGTGAGTGTCTTAGAATATAGACGTATTGCTTGTTGCAATGTCCTTTACAAATGTATCACTAAAATCTTATGCAATAGATTGGGTGCTATCCTACCTGACATCATCAATAGTAGTCAAGGGGGCTTTGTGAAGGGTAGAAACAGTGTGGATAATGTACTGATTTGTCAAGACATTATGAGAATGTATACTAGGAGAGGGGTTTCTCCTAGATGCCTGATTAAGATTGATCTTAGAAAGGCGTATGATTCTGTTGAATGGAATTTTCTCCATCAAATGCTTCAGGCTCTAAAATTTCCTCCCAATTTCATTAAGCTCATAATGACCTGTGTGACCACTCCTTCTTATTCTCTTCATGTTAATGGCAATACTTTTGGCTTCTTTCAAGGCAAGAGAGGGTTGAGGCAAGGAGACCCTCTTTCCCCTTTGTTGTTTGCCTTGTGTATGGAGTATTTATCAAGGGTGTTAGTCATTGTTTCTCAACAGGAGGGGTTTATATTTCATGCCATGTGTGGCCATATCAAGCTCAATCATTTACTTTATGCAGATGATCTCCTTTTATTCTATAAGGTTAATGATTCTTCTATTATGTGGCTTCTGAGAGGTTTTGCTACATTCTCTGCTACTTCTGGTTTGACTCTAAATAGGGACAAGTCAAATATTTATTTTAATGGAGTCAGACAGGAAGTTATGGAGGATATAATTAAGATTTATGGGTATAAAATTGGCTCTCTTCCCTTTAAATACCTTGGGGTTCCAATCTCCTCAAAGAAAATCACCAAGTTTGAAGGGCAGAAATTAATTGAAAGAATTGTAGCTCGGATCAGATCTTTAGGAGCTAGACAGCTCTCCTACTCTGGCAGACTAATATTGGTTCAATCAGTGTTGGCTACTCTACACTCATATTGGGCTTCTATTTTTTTGATTCCTGCTGGCATAATGAAGATGGTGGACTCCATATGTAGAAATTTCTTATGGGGTGGTAAGGACTCCTACTTAAGAGCTCCAAATGTTAAATGGGAAAGCTTTTGTACTCCAAAGGAAGAAGGTGGGCTGGGTTTGAAGAATTCTAAGTTATGGAATAAGGCCCTGATAGGTAGAGATACTTCTTGGTTGGCAACAAAAAAGGATCGTCTATGGGTAAAGTGGGTCAACCACGTTTATATGAAAGGAAGGGATTGGGTTGATTACACTTATCCACCTGATTGTAGCTGGTCTTGGAGGAAAATTGTGCAAGTTAAAGATGTATACAAAGCTGCCTATGTTAACAATCAGTGGCAGGGCACCAATAGAGACTACCAAGTTGCTGATGGGTACAATTGGTTGAGACACAAGACTGCAAAAGTAGCTTGGAGACATATTTGTTGGAATGCTCTGAACATACCAAGGACTTCTTTCATTTTCTGGGCTAGCCAACACAGACGGTTGCTGACTCTTGATAGGCTTCACAAGATGGGTATGGTACTTTACACTTCCTGTTACCTTTGTGTTATAGCTCCAGAAACTCATGAGCATCTTTTCAGTAGCTGTGAGTATAGCAAAAGGTGTATGACACTGATGCAGTAGAAATTACATGTCAACTTCCCTCCAACAAACATGGTGAAATGGTTCTCAGCTGGCAGAGGCAAAAGTTGTTTAATGCGTGTGGTGACTGGAGCTTGCTTTGTAGGACTGATCTATGCTATTTGGCAGAGTCGCAACAAAGCTTGGTTGGAGCAGCAGGTGTTGATGCCTTATGTTCTAGTGTCCAAAGTTTGGAATGAAGTTAAGGAGAGATGGTTGCATCGAAACAAGAAAGCTCTCAAGCAAGATGATAGAACTTGGATAGATAGTATACTCTAATTCTTTTGTAGAAGAAATGTTTAGCTCATTAGGCTGTTATATGTTGATCTTGTATACAAACTTGGTTTCGAATTTTTGATATATATACTTACCCTTCACCAAAAAAAAAAATATTTCAAATTAAAATCAACTAAACATGTTATTTAATTTCAAGAAAATCAAAAAATCAAAAAAAATATGCATTTTAATTATCCTATTTCTTCCCTACATATCGTTTCATCGAGGACGATGTAAATATTAAGTGTGGGAGGAAAATATACACTTTGTATATTTTTGTAAATATTTGTAATTATTTGAAAATATTCATATATACTTGTAAATTTGAAAAAAGATCATAAAATGCCTAAAAATTGAAAATTTTTAAAAACATTGCATTGTATATATATGTTTGTCTAACAAAATCCACAGACACATCCGGGCGCATTTGATACGTTAGGAGATTGAAGACCCGCTTGGTATACTCTTTCCTATTTCTTTCTTCTTTGTCGTTCTTTTTCTTTTTTATTTTATATATATGAAGGAGGATGGAATTTTGTTGTTGTTGAGGATGCCCCATTTTGGGAAGAATTGATGTGTGTGGATTACGTGTGGTAGTTTAGGACTTGTTTTCATTTAGAATAGAATTGTATATACGTGTTCACGCTTGCATTCACGTAGCTTGTTCATATGGGTAGTTTGCATTCATACACGTTGCATTTCATTTGTAAATATTTGCATAGGGAGTCTAAATATAGAGGGCATATATCGCCAATGATGATAATTTGTTTTGCTCGTGTCATTTCCCTTTTGATAGCTTGTACCTCTTGATGACACATGTTAGGATTTTGCTTGCAAAACCCGAAAGTCTAGCTTAACGACCAAGTTTCGACCACCTTGTGAGACCGTGTTAGGCCCGAGACTTGACCTAGGCTCGACATAGCTACTAAAATGTGAGGATAGAGCCTCCATATGGTCGATCCATCAAACCGGTACCGTTTTGGTCATGAGAGTAGTTCTCCTTACGTGGCATGTCATGTCAAAACGCATAAATATGGTGCTCATTCCTTATCGTAGAAGTGTCGATGTGCATGTTGAAACAATTTTGTTCAAATAAAGTAGCCTCTCATAGCCAAATAAGCTTATTTTTCACCCATTTAATCATGTTTCCCCTTTTTCTCACCCAATTTGTGCCTAAACCTTGTCATTTCATTTGCCAACAAAATAACTACATTCCATAAACATCTCACCTTTGTTGAATAGTTCATCCTTATCGTTGTTTTGAGAAGTATAATTGGGTAGGAAATTCGTTTTCTTATTGAGGTGAACGGTCCCAAATATCACAAAACTGAAATGAAGCTTGATTTTTGGCCGATTTTTGCATATTTAAGAGGTTTACAAGTGAGAGAAGAAAAGGAAAAAAAATGAAGAAGAAAAATAAATAGAAAAAGAGAAAAATGAAATGAAAAACAAAAAGAAAAGAATGTATATTTTATATTAAATAGAGAGTTGGTAATTTTCAAATTGAGTCTTGTTTTGAAGAGGATTGAATAATTTTGGAAATGGCAATCTTTGCCATATTTTGTGAAAAGATTCATTTGTGTGGGTAGAGTTTAGTGGATTGGTTAGATGTGACGACTACTTAATCGATAGCCTCACTTGTTTTAAAACAGTGCTTGCACCAACCCCTTTTCACCGAGCCCCGTTACAACCCGATTGTCTCGTGCATGTGCATCATTTTACACTTCTCTTATGGATATTGGATAGGGTACTGTAGATACCCATATCTGTCGATATTGGAATTTATAGAGAATCCGCCAACCACCCGATGACAATAGGACACATGTATTCTCAAAATGACGTTCTCATGATACGGATATGTCATATGGATGTAAGCAAGGTTACGATGACGGTTTCTGTTAATTTAAATTGTTATTTAAATTGACATTTTGTTTATTTTGAAATAAATGGTTATTTGTTTCTTTACATTTGTGGCTTTAAAAATTTATGAAATAAAAGTTTTTATTTCATTTATTTAAGATTTGATTATTTTTGAAATAAATGTAATTTATTTCATTCGATTTGAATGTAATTCGAGTCGGGAGTTTTTATTTACGATTTATCGTCATAAATTATTTTTTAAAAGCTTTTAATTGATTTTTGTTTAAAAATCTAGTTTTTTATATTGATTTTTTGGTTTAAAAAGATCAAAAGTGATTTTTGGTGACGGTTCTTTATTTATCGTTTTATTTAATTCGAAAGTTCGAGTTTTTAAAGCGGTTTTTAAACCCGTTTTTGAAGCGTTTTAAGAAGCGATTTTTAACGCGATTTGCGCCGAGTTTTGGTACGAATCTCGAGGCAACTTTTAACCCATTATCTTTCCCCTTAACCCAGCCTTCGAGCCCCACCATAAGGAACCCAAAACCCCTCCTTAAACCTCCGAAACCCACGCTCACAAGCAGCCCGCACACCAATCCCGTGCTCTGTTTTTCGAGCCCAAACCTGCACCAATTCGACTCTTATTTGACCCAAATCCTTAACCCTTACCTAGCCCACATATCTACCCTTAACCATAGACCATAACCCATCTAAGCCAACTCCAAAACAAGCCCCAACGAGCCACAACCAACCGAACCCGAGCCCTTGCCCGTGCTCTGTTTTTGCGAGAGCTATGGAGCTCTTTCTTGAGCTCCAAGCTCTTTCCTTTCCTTACCCATCAAGTTAGAGATTCCCTATATCTCTATACTTACCTTTGCCAGCTAGAAAAATCGAAAAAAGATAGAGAAATTGTTGCATAAGATCACTTTCCAAAACCGAGTTCTTGTAACTTTCCTATTCTCCAACCGATTTTAAAACCCTAATACCTAGCTATATAAGGTTCGTTTGCCTCATTCGAAAGAAGGGACACAAAATTGATATACCAGATACCACAAAGAACATAAGCCATAGCCTCAAGAATTGATAAAAAAACTCAAGGAAGATCTTCATCTTCTTCCTTGAGCACGAACCCAGAAAACAGAGTACACCAACATACCCTTTGAAAATTGCCTCGAAACACCCTCAAATCTCAATTACAATTCACCAAATTTTGCATACATAATCTAGGTAGTGCCCTTGATTGATTTGTGTCCTCTTACAACAGCATACGTAACGTTTTAAGCATTAATTTGCTCGATTCTTTACCCTTGCTCGCGTTTCTGTCAGCCCTTGTTCATCGTTGTTTTTAATCATTTTAAAAGCAATTTAGCTCTTGTTTTTTACCAAAGTTATAAACTTTGCTCTTCAAAGATTCCGAAACATCTTTAGATTTAAAAAATCGTTAAGTATTGAAGTCGTGGTGATCGTTTGAAGTTCGCTGCGCAAGTCGGGAAAAATGCGTGAAACGTGTTTGTTTATTTCAAAGTTTGATTTCGATTATTGATTTGAAAATCGTCGTAGACGTACCAAGAAGCTTGTATCCGAGATACATGTAAGCCGAGGGTGCCAAAAATCACTCCTTTCTTCTCTTAATGCAATTTATTTCGTTTAATTATCGTTTTTATATTTATCGTATTAATTATGCGATATTTATTATATTGTTGATGATTATGGAGGAGAACGGGATTATGTAGTATTGAATATGACGATGGAGAGCTTTTTAATTGTGTGGCTTAATTTCTGTTAGGAATTAGACGATTTGTATTGTCATATAAATTGTTTTCACATGATTATATTTGATTATGCTAGATTTATTCGAATATTTAAATCTATGCTTAATTCGATGTTTATGCTCTTAATCTAAAATTATAACATGCTTTTTATGTTTAATTAGTATGTTTAATTATTAAAGTGTGCATCTTTGAATTGATTTGCTAATTTGTGGTTAATTAGATTAAATAATGAAATTGTTTGATTTAATTCGTATATTAGCATGATTTATAAGATGTATGAGCATGACCATGATATTTGCTTGGTTAAATTAGATTATGCATGTTTGTATGATTTGATTTAGTTGTTCATTCACATGTTAGTTTAATTAATTAGGTTTAATTAATTAGAATTGCATAAAATCGCATGAATTAGAATTGTTTGTTTCGATTTGTTTGTCTCACATGTATGCCGTGTGCCTGTCTCATATGGCTCGATTTTCTAGGCTAAGAATTAGTCTAATTTATGTATGTTTGGCATGATTCACATGATTAGATAAGCATGTTTAGATTTAATTGTTTTAATTAAGAATTAATTGAAACCGTTAGCATGTTTGTTCAATTATCGTCATGTTTGATTACTTTGTCAATTGATGTCGTGTATGATGTCCTTAGGCATGGATTTCTAGGCTGTTTTAGACTAAGAATTAGTCCTTTAATTTGCCTTGTTCATATGTCAATCGTTTATGAAACAATTGTTTGATTTAGATGCATGTTTGCTTCTTTTCATTTGCTATGATTATGTTATCACATGTCACGTGTTTGCAACCCGACTTGACTTAGAATAGGTCATGTATGCACCCATGATAGGCCAAGATGGCCGTGTGTTTGGTTCGGCCAAGAGGCCTTGTCTCGTTCCTTGGTGTTTGTTAATGCCTTATTTTATTTACGGTTTTTATTACAATTGTTATTGTGATCTAACCCATGTTTGTTACAGCGCTGCTAGAGTAAGAAGTTTCTTTCTCTCCTCTTTGTTTGTTTATTTATGATAGAATAGCTTAATGAACTCACATGTTTAAATCACTTGACGAAGTTATGTGCATTTAAACCACGTAGAATTGATTGTCACATGTTAGGGTTTAATATGATTGGATGCATCGACGAATACTAGTTTAATTAAATTGGCCATTGTTTGACATTAGTAGAGGCCGTTTTTTACAACGAGCTGGGTTGGGTGTTTGAATGAGCTTCCCAATATGTACTTTCACACGAATCCATTTTCTCTAAAACAGTTTCCCAATTTCCTTAAATTTGGTGGCGACTCCTTGTGTTTGAAAAACCCCCGTGGATACATCAAATTCCCACATCCACAGGTACCATATTAGATTGCGGGCATGCTTCGCAAGTCGAGTTAGGAAGAGTGATTTTGGCTAATTTTTGTCTCAAAAATCGTCTCGTTCTTTCATTGAGTGACTAGTGAATCCCGTGAGAGTCGGCCTTGGGTCTCCTTTTAGTCAAGGGCTTGATATTGAGTCGAATCTTGTGGATGTCGTGTCAATCTTGAGAGTATAGCTACGTACTTTCCCTTTTCCGCCTAGAATTTGTTTCTTAGGCATCCGTGTTGTCAATATTGGTTACTTGAGCTAGAATTAGGGATGCAACACCTCGGCAAGACCTTGAGACGACATCCTCCACTGTAGACCTCCCTGGTTCAGTTTTCAAAATGGCCGCCTAGACAAGGAAAACGGTTTGATTTTTATGATGCATCTTATGTGTTGATTTGTACTTAATTGAATGATTGCATCAAATTTTTCCACAAGCCCCCACTTACCTTGCAAGGAAGCACATACTTCATTGTGTTTCGTTGTGAATTGAAGGGACGGAGAAGGCCGGTTAATTGCCTTTCATCGGATACTATTAGTCTAGTTAGTTATGTTTTGAATAAGGGTCACGAATTAGGTTCAATTACTTACTCAGGGACGAGTAAGACTCAAGTGTGGGGAATTTTGATGAGTGCTCATTTAGTCATATTTCTCCCCTCTTTTCCATTCATTTTTGATACGCTTTGAGACGGTTTTGTGTGTCTTTCCTCATGTTTCGAGCCCCCAAATCTCGTACTATGACTACCCGCCTAAATTGTGCAGATAAGGAGTCGGAAATGGGAAAAGGAAGCGAGAAAGGAAGAGTTGAAGTTTAGAATGGAGAAAAGAGGAAGAAAATTTGTACAAAGGTCCCCAGCCGGTCTGTCGGCAGACGGCTGGGAACCGCCCCCCCCCCCCCCAAGAGTCAAGGCAAAAAAGAAGATTTGTTACAGGAACTTCCCAGCCAGTGGGCCAACCGGCAGCCGGCCAGCCGACTGGGAGATCATGAAGAAGTTGAAAATTGAAGAAAAGTGAAGAAAACATCAGGAGGCTCCCAGCCGGTGCGCCAACCGGCAGCCGGTCCACCGGCTGTTCCTACCTGATGTTTGAATTTTGAAGATTTTATTCCAGAAGACTCCCAGCCGGAGGGCCAACCGGCAGCCGGTCCACCGGCTTGAATTCATTAGTTTACATTATATAGTTGGGTTTGTAATTGAAGATATTGAATAATCTCTTCCATTTATCAATCCAAGTTCCCATTTTTCATATTTGTTGGTATAATTTCCTCTCTTTTTAATTTGGTTATTCATTTGTTTACATTTTATTGCTTGTTATTTTTTCTTCATTTTAAGACCGTGTTTATTACAATGTTTGCTTGCTTTTCTTCAATTGTTTACACTTGTGTTGAAAGCATGTGTGAGTAGTCACCCCCTAGGGTTTAGGGGAAACCTAAGTGAGGTTTAAGGCTACAAATATGGGTTGTTAACACTTGTTTTTGGGTAAAATTATTAGTCTTTGTAAACATGCATAGCAGGTGTTTGTTGAAATGTGTGTATGAAAGTCCATGCCTTTCTTCAATATATGCTTAGTATCCTCATGAATGAGAGTTTATATGGATGCTTAATAGTGTGTTTAAGATGAGATATGATGCATTGTGAAGATTTTGTGCCCGTCATCTATCTATAAATATAATAAAAAGACAAACTTTAGCCTCACATTTCACCATTCAACTATTTAAGAGTAAACTAGTTTAGCTCCCGTGCAATGTATTCAAGGTATATATAGAGTTTTACTTTTTTTTAGTGTATTATATTTATGAAATTTAAAATAACTATTTTTTTTTACGTTTCTCATCGTTATATTTTGGTTTGAAAAATCAAAGTCAAAAACGTATTAATCGTGAAATGAGTATTTCAATGAAAGTTTTTCCTATTACCGAAACATTAATGGTGTTATTTTATATTTAGCCGCAACTATTTATCTTAGAAAATCAATGATTTTTTTCGTATGATTCTTTAAACAAAAAAAAGAATTTCTTTTTATTTCAAAAAAAGATTGGAGATAATTTTATATAGAATATAAAATACTAAATGACATAAATGTATAAATCTGAAAGATTATGTGTATTATAGCCCACCATACTTATACAATATGCTAAAAATAACTAAACTTTGTTTTAGAAAATATGTTTAGGCGGGAAAATCTGGAATTTCGCCTATTCATTTAGTAAATAGAGGATTCGTGTCGTATCATTGTTTGTCGGCTCTACTTAAATAACGACGACTACTCTCTTGAGCAAGGATTCAGTTTTGATAACACAATAATTGAACTCATCTTTAACTTTTGTTCTCTCCAACCCTAAAAAAATTAGATCATGAAGTCATATAACTTATATAAACCAATTTATGATATCTATAATTCTTTTACAAACCTAGGATCACCTTCTATAGTCTATATGTACTTAAATTTATAATTACTCCGTATGAGCATAAAAAAAATTATAATCATAATACAATCATATACTTGTTTTTTTTCTGTTCTTTTTTCCTTAATGAGTCACGGATAAATGCAATTACATTTTTTTTATCCTTAATTCAATGAGACCTTGATTTATTGGCCACGATCCGATGATTTCAAGTTCGTTTGATATCCTTACCCTTGTTAGTCCCCATAACTCCCTCAAATTCATGAGCCATTCATACTCAAAGTTGTACACATATATGCAACTATGGAAGACATTTTCACTCCAATGTCGATCAAAAGGACAGAAATGTTCTAAATTGGAATACTCCCAGTATTCATCCAACAAAACATAAACTATAAGAAACTTTTAGCGTCTTTACAATATAACCAAAATACCGAAGATGTCTTAGTCTAGTGGTTAGACGGAGATATCCTCCCAGGTTCGAATCCCCCTCACCTCTATTGTAATGCGACTAAGTGTACCTTTGATACCAAAGAAAAAAAACAATATAACCAAAATACTAGTCTCATTCGATCACCTGCATCGTAATAAGAATGCATTAAAACATAAAGCCTTTATCATCTCAAATTCTCATTAATTAATACGAGTAGTTTAAAAGTTTGTGCAAAATCAGGATTGGGAATATGCCTTTTCATATGAAAAAAAGAGGAAAATTATGAGTTAGCATTGAAAGCAAAGGTGAAGCAACATTTCAAAGAAGTAGTCATTATTGATTTGGACTCGCTAAGGAATGAGCAATGATGGTTATGGATGACCAAAAGCCCTCCTCTTAAATATCTAAGTTAGTATACACATACATAAGCCTTGTTGAACTGATAATAGAACGACTAATGTCATCCATTCTACTTTAAATGTCGCAGTTTATGATAATAGAACGATTAATGTCAAGCCTTGTTGAACTGATTCCACGGTCGAGATCCATTCATTCTCACTCACAGAGAAGCCAGCAAGACTATATGAAAAGTGGAATACTGTAGAAGTTAGAGTGGAAGCATGAGATAACTCTCATACAACCGCTTTATCAAAACTATACGTTTATCCATATGCTCGGTATTGTATAGGTATTCCCTCCTTTCCAAACATTTGCTTACCTTTTATATTCTTTATGAGAGTTGTTTTTAATCAAAAGTAAAGAAATGGTTAGGACAAAGGAGTATATATAGTGGTTTAATTAGAAGTTTGAAATGCTTACGATTTTCTAAGAGAGTTGTCTAGCTGACTAAGTCGAAGTGTCACTCTGTATTCTGTAAGACGTTGCAATGAAAACTGGACAATATACGGCATGATTACATATATTATTACCTACGCCTATATCATCCTCTATCATCCATCATCAAGTTCAATACTCTGAGCACCTGCAAGTGAGAATCAACTGAAAACAAATACTTCGTAATCATTAGCACCATGAGTCTGTCAATCTGTGATATTGAACTCATGACCAATTAGAGACTTTTATAGAGAAAAATTTGAAGGGGAGGACTGAGGAGACTTTTCGTTTGCTCTCAATTAATCGGCTTGGGAAATTTATGGGTTTGCATCTATAATACTTGTATTAATCACCTCCTCAGGTTCAAGACAAATAACGCTAAGCTTTTAATATGCAAATGAATTTGGATAATCACCTATTAATGGTTGTAGAAATGAAACGTTTTTGCAGTTTATGTGCCTTGTGCCTTTTCTAATCCAATCGTATACAGGTCAAACAACCGTAAATGGCATAAAAGTAAGAGGAATATGATGCCACGTGTGATTTTAAGCAAATGCTCAAGTAGCCTTTTTATATTATTATATATATTAGGGTGAGCGATATTAAGTTGGCTTTTATTGTGGCATTAACAGATAATTCAATTATGGGAGATTAAAATGAAAAAACAAAGGGACGGTGTCAATGATATAATTGATTGCAAATTCAATTGGGATGTTTGATTGAGGCTCAACTGATTTGTAGATAAAATTTCAAACGTGGCAGTCCGTAAACAAATGTGGCATTTCTAAATCCTGCGTGGCATTTCTAAATCCTATGTGGATTTGTCTACATGGAATTTATGGGTCATTTTACCCTAGGTTTTTAATAGTATTTTATAGATTATCAAGCCACATCATCCTTTCTTTTTTGAAAAGAAAAAGGAAAACAAAAATGAATTTGTAAACATTAAATGCAAATAAATAACATAGTAATAAACATTAAAGTTTAGCCTATTTATTTTAAAAATAAATTAAACAACAATCAAAAATTAAAATACATACTAATTTTAAATTTCTACGTTTATTGTTCAAATAAGATAAAGGCAAATAAAAATCACATCATTCTAATTTTATGCAGTTTATGAGAAACTAATGAATTTTTATAAACATTAAATACAAATTAATAATAGCAAAATAAACATTTAACTTTGGCGTTTTAATTTTTGATATAAATAAACAAAAATTCAAAATCATTATCTAGACTAACTTTTAAATTCCGACATTAATTGTTAGGATAAGTCAAACGAAAAATAAAAATCACATCACCCTAATTTTAAATTGTGTATAAATGAAACTCCTACTTTTTTGTTATAAACTTCCCCAGTTTAATTAAATTGGATACATTTCTTATAATATGTCAAAGGGTTTTTTTTTTCTTGGAATATATACCCACCTTTTACCGCATACAATTGTAAGGATAATATAGTGTAATAAAAAGATGTTTTCTAAAGTCAAATTATCATACAATACAAAATGAAGTGTTGCAAGGATATTTTTTTTAAAAAAAAATAGAATTGCGAAGAGAGAAAAGTAACTGAAAAACAAATATCAAACAAAAAAAATGCATTGTAGGGTGGAAGAAGAAAAAAAATAAGCAAAGAAAATAAAAGATCAAACACATCTCGTACCCCATAAAAAAATAATAGTAAAACAAAGTAAAATGTAAAAAATTAAAGAAAAAAATAATGTAATACCCCACTAGGCATCAACACCCAAAAACAAAAAGAAGTGTCGCTCAACCACTAACACACTCGTTCCCTCACACCACACACCTCTACCACCAATCATGCCACCCATTTCCATTCAAACACTAACTTGCCAAGTGTCAAGTGTCAATACCCTCGCAGCTTACCACTAACCTATCAATGATGAAAAAGAGCTATTGAGTTTTTGATTTTACAATTGACGCAATTAAATTTGTATCATAATTCATAATGTTTAATTAAATAGTGCAATTTAGGTATACATCTACTATATATATATATATATATATATATATATATATATATATATATATATATATATATATATATATATATATATAACAACTTAGCTCATTTGAGATAATATATTAGAGAGCGTTTGGATACTTGGATTTCATTTGAAATCATGAATCTCAAATTAGAAAAGTGAAATCATGAATCTAAAATTCAAAATTCTTTGTTTTTGAAACAAGGAATTTGAAATTTAGAATTTGAAATCCAATTTCTATGTTTGGCAGTAGAATGAATTTGAGAATCGAAATTTGATCCTAACTCAATTTTCAAGTCTTGGAACTCATATTATTCCAAGCTTTTAGGCTAAAATTTTTTGCATTTCAACATAAACAAAATAGTCGTTTACATAGATTTTAACTACAACCCACAAATTTCAACATTAAAACGAAAAAAAAAAAAACAAATTGATCACGATAAATAAGTACAACTTATAGTAGCACCACTAGCTCCTTCTTCAAGATGCTCTTGTCCATCACCAAGAGCTCGATCGGGTCCAATCAATATAGATATGTTATCCCAATGGTCGATAAATTTATTGGAATATGGAGCAGCAGTTGGGTTCGCCTACATTATATTATCAGTGTTAACACTTCACCAGTAGTATACAATAAATTTATGATAGCATGCAAAGTGTCGATTGTTGATGATATTAGAATAGTAGATCGAATATTCTGAGTCAGACAACAGCAGATCAGAAGAAAAGATAAAAGCTAACGATAAAAAAAAAAACGATATGGTAAGCCACGTGCTGCTAGTGTACCGCTATGAGAACATCAAGATCCTGCATTTTTTTCGCTTCTAAGGTCACACTGATCACACAAGATTCGGTTAAGATGAACTTAAGTTTCTTAACATATGTTTTCAAGCCACCATATTCAGCTTGTTGAGTAAGAGAACACTGATGTTCCGATAAAGTACTTTGACACTTTAGCCAACGGCTGCAATTACATAAAAGAAGAAAAAAAAAAGAGAATCCTCCGAGAACAACATGGAAACATTCACAAAATAGTGTCTAACACTAGCAGAAGATTCAAATTTACACGATTTTGAGCTCATAAACATTAAAATTAGGGAGGCAACAACAAAAGAACTCATGTATAGGATCAAACAATAGGGATGTGCTTATGGATGTGCTCAAGAAACGATGCAGCAAAGGCTATGCAGCTGAGATGGAAGACCGAATTGGGTTTATAGCACCGACATCAGATGAAAGGGTTTAGAGTCTACACATATAAAGTGACATATAAGATCGTCTTCGACCATTACTTATGCAGCTAAGCCAAGCAACTCCAATAAGCATTAGCAACTACATTAGTCAACGAAGCTAACGAATCACCGCAAACACGATACTCGCCAAACTATTTGATCAATTTAGTACAAGCTACAAATCGATCATCTAACTACATTAATCAACGAAGCTAATGATCATCGCAAACACTACCAATTGCCAATTTGATCAATTTCAGCACAATTTAATTAATTAACACTGACGAACAAAAAGAAATTAGGAGGATGGAATCGTGAAACAACAAAACAAATCAAATCTAACAATGCTACTAAATTCACAACTATTGCTAAATTACACAACAAATCAAAGACGAAACAATTAGATTTTCGAAATAAAAGGAAACCTAGTTTGATTACGTATGATAATTAAAAAATCCAGAAAATCGAATGTGCAACAAAAACATGGATTAATCTAAGTAGATATTAATTGAAAAGAATAAACAATTGGAAAAAATCGAAAGAGAAAGAAACATACCTGAATCGGATTGATGTTGATTGTGTAATTGCATAAACCCTAGAATTTGGGGTTGAAATCATTTCTGGAGATATTAGTAGTGATTATACGTTCTGCTGATTTGAAATACAAGGGGTTGAGGAGTGTATTTCAAATGGCCTGGTTTATTAATACTGAATTCTAATGGGATTTAGTAGAAATCCAAATCCAAATGTCAGAGTTAGCCCAAACATGGAATTTGACACAAATCCTAATTTCAAAATCAAATCCCCTTACCCAAACAGGCCATTACGGTATTTGATGATTCTCACCCAGATACATAGATTATTATACTTTATATACACCAAATTTAAAGCTAAGTAATGTGTCAACATCTTTCACCAAATTAAAGAATTTTTATGTAACAGTCAAGCATTCACTGTATACTTTCTACAAAATCACATGTTAGCAAAACACTAACAAACGTAGCAATATTCGTCACAAAATACTAATAACCGTGACAAAAGTTTAGTAAATTGTGGTCATATATATAACAATAAATATATATACTTTGACGATATATTATGACAATATACGTATTGATTAATTTTTTTTTTTTTCTTACGAGCCCCTTTTGTTCTTAGGGCCCACTGCGATCACAAATTTGTGCTTGCATAACACCACAAACGTGACAAGATAGCTAGCGCCGTGAATTTCATGGGTAGTAAAACTAGTTTTCATATCATACATCTCAAAAATATCAAATATCAAACACCAAACACCAAACACAATGAATCCACTCAAAAAGGTATTAATTCTCAAATCAAAATTGTCAAAAGTTGAAAAAGAAGAAGAAGAGAGGATTGAATTGAAAACGGAATTGAAAAAAAATGTAGAGAAGATTAAGGGAGACGAATTTATCGTATTGGATCCATTCAAGTGTGATCAACATGCTATTAGGAGTTTTTTTGGATGACAATGGTGGTGATGAGGTGATAATTTATAACAATCGTTCAATTACACCTAATGCTTCTATTAGTGAAATAACCTCGTTAGGGCAATAGATTAAAATAATCGAAAATAGAGTTACTGCTCGTAACAATTAAATCCAAGTCGTTAATCTTTTAAGACGTGACTTGTTACTGGAATTTAATAGGAATGGAGTCGTCTATGTGTCTGAAGAGGATATTGAAGCGGCAAATCACATGTTTGAATCGATAGGTTACGGGGTTTACGTTTGTAAAGCAGAGATCCGCTTGCAAGGGTGGCTGACTTGGATAACCTTATAAAAGAAACGGAGGACCAACAAAGGCTGCGTTGGAAGGAGGAGGATGATTTAGGTGATGAGTTAATGGGGTTATGAATTTTGGTGTTCGGGATTTGCATGATGTCAAAAAGTTATTTCGTATCATAAAGGTTATTGCCCCCAAAGATTAAGATAATCGATGATGGTGATGGTGATGGTGATGGTGATAATGATAATGATGGTGATGGTGGCGGTGGTGGTGGTGGTGGCGTTGGTGGTGGCAAGTTGATCCAACTTCCCATCTCTCTTTGCATGCCATCCTCCCCCCTCCCTCTCTCTTTGTTATATCAACAAGGCACAATAAGTTCCTTTTTCAGATCGGTGTCCTCTCCCATCGAACCCTGGCAATTTCCAAAGTAAGTGATGTTATTTTCCTTTGTTACCTTTGCCGTATTTGTTAATGTTAAGTCGTTAAAGGTAATCCTGCCGTTTGCTATTGAATCTTTCATACTGGTCTTTTTGTGGAGGTGTTTAGTATAGCTAGCTCTCATTCCATCATATTCCAAAGCCAAAGAAGCCTTGTAATATGATGGAATTGGCATAATGACTCGCTAAACTCTTGATACCTTTTGTATCATGAAGCAGCCGAGTGTTGTTGCATTTATTCGCGAAATTCTTTTTATAGATTATCTGGAAACAACCTCTTGGTTTGGTTACTCACTCCTAACCCTCTTACCTTGCGACGTCCAAGAGCTTTGGTTTAATGTGTCGTTATACCATAGTCTAGCTCTTGACTGTTTGGCTTTCTAGGAAATGAGAGTGAGATATAGTAACAATATTCTAATCAAGGTTCTCTTGAATCGACTTTATGAGCACATATCTATTTGTTGACAGATGGTATTAGAGAAGCATGCAAGGAAATTCTTATGGCATTCAGATGGTGACGGTGACGGTGATGGTGATGGTGATTAGGGACCTATCTCTTTTGCATGCCATAGTGGCAGGATAAGGTATGGAAGGACTTGTGGCGAATTGAGGTACCTCCACAAGTTCGTACTTTCTCGTGAAAAGAAAAATATTTAAGAGTCTAACAAGTTTGGTAAGGGTCCGGGTCCAGTATGCTCTCAATCATGATGTTTAGCACTCTTCGTGCTTGCTTGTCTTTCCAAAGGAATATTTTTGTTACCCTTTTATGGTGGAGCAAATTAGCGACATTCGTAGCTAATTGATGCACTTGAGTGACTTGAGTACTTGACTTTGCTAATTCGTTAAACTTATTGTAGGTTTTGAAATGGCCAAGGATATGAGGCGGCTGCTGCTGATATATGTTCTTGTGGTGTCATCCTCTTTGTTCTAATAGACGGGTACCTTCCTTCTTTGTATAGAAAGGTGATTACATCCCCTTTTAATGCCGCGGTTTGGTAACAACTTCATTCAATTTATGGTGTTCATGCGTTTACTATATATTTTCTTGCTCGTAAATGCTCTCTCTGTTATGTGCTCTTCTTCTTACCCATCTGAAAAAAAGGCCTTTGAGCTGCAGTTGTTATTGCCTGTTTTTAAGCTAAATATTAATGAGTGAAACATAAATGGTTGGTATTGTCCTTTACCAATAGGTTTTGTTATGGTTACATTGCATAATATGTGACATAGGTTCCAACTTTCTATTCAATAATTTGTTCCGAGCTTTGCCTATGACAACGTTGGACTTCCTAAGACAGTGTAAAGTGATTTGTCTTTCTCTTTATAGCTTGTTTGACTAGGGAAAAATGGAGGGTTCGGAGGGGAGGGAAGAGGAAAGTGGGTGAGATAAAATAAAGCTTGATAGAATGCATGAGAGAGGAAGTTGAGGAAAAAAGGAGCATAGTGTTTCCGTCCAAATCTTTTCTATTTTAGATGGCTTTGGCTCATTAAGGAGGCAGGGTAATTGAGCTCGCCTAATTTACTACCAACTACTTTCCCACTAATCTAATCAGATCGTCTTTATAATTAGTCAGTCATGGTGCATCATAAAGAAAAAGTCGATGCATAGAGCCATGAACTGTGTATGAGCATTCCATTGGCGGCTCATAAACGATCAGTATCGAGATTCTATTTTTTGGGACAGCATTAAAAGTTTAGAAATGACCCCCATTGGCTTCTTTTGTGTATGGAAAACTGAAATATTGTGATGTATCACCTCTCATCTTATGGTGCTTCCTCCACCAAAGGTTTGTTTCGGAGGATTGTACACCGGACCCATTGGTCTTTTGTTCCTTTCACCTGATTGTCCGTCATTTGATGGTATTCATCCTTTTAAGTTGGGGCGGATTATAGTCATTATGAGGAACACTAATCAATTTTTGGGGGGTAATTATAGGAGTATTACTCATTTATTTTGTAAAGGAGCAGCAGCATATCGCATACGCACACATTTCTCGATATTTTGTTATGACTAAATGTGTTTGTATATTTTTGTGTAATGTCTTTTCTACCTTTCCAGAGTCATAGAACTATGTTGTTCACTACATCATTTTAGTGCCGCGGTTTGGTAACAGCTTCATTCAATTTATAATAGTCTTGATGCGTGTATTATATATTTTTCCTGACCCCTAAATGCTCTCTCTATTATGTCCTCTCTTTCTTTACCCATCTAAAGAGAGGCCTTGGAGCTGCAGTTATTAATTTATTGTTGTCTGTTTTTAAGCTAAATATTTTAAGACAGTGTAGTTATTTTAAGAAAGGCCTTTTAAGACGGTTATTTTAAGAAAGGCCTTTGAGGTGCAGCTTCATTCAATTTATGTTTTGTTATGGTTGCATAATACGTGACATAGGTTCCGACTATCTATTCAATAATTTGTTCCGAGCTTTCCCTATGACAACGTTAGAATTTCTAAGACAGTGTAAAGTGATTTGTCTCCTCCTTATAGCTTGTTGAACTGGGAAAAAATGGAGGGTTTGGAAGGGAGGGAAGAGGGAAGTGGGTGAGATAGAATAAGGCATAAAGAGGATGCATGAAAGAGGAAGTTGTGGAAAAAAGGAGCAGTGTTTCCGTCTAAATCGTATCAACATTAGAGGGACTTGGCTCATTAAAGAGGTAAGGATATTGAGCTTGCCTAATTTGATATCACCCTCATTCCCACCCATCTAATCGGATCGTCTCTATAATTAGTCACACCTGAGTGCATCATAAAGAAAACGTCCATGCATAGAGCCATGAACTATGTATGAGCATTCCATTGGCAGCTCATAAACGATGAACATCAATATTCTACCTTTTGTAATAAAGCATTGAAAGTTTAGAAAGAACCCCCATTGGATTCTTTTGTGTATGGAAAACTGAGATACTGTGGTGTATCATCTCTTATCTTATGGTTCCTCCACCAAAGGTTGTTTCGGAGGATTGTATTCAATTGTCCTAGTGGTCTTTTGTTCCTTCTCCTGGTTGTCCATCATTTGATGGTATTTAGCTTTTTAAGTTGGGCGGATTATAGTCATTATGAGGAACACTGTTTATTTTGCGGGGGAGATTATGGGAGTATAAATCTTTTATTTTGTATAAGAGCAGCATATTGAAGTACGTAGTACTTGGAGTTGGTTGACGCCATTACTTCATGTACTCCAGTATTTCTCGATATTATGTAATGACTAAATGTGTTTTTATATTTTTGTGTAATGTCTTTTCTGCCTTTTCGGAGTCATAGAACTCTGTTGTTCACTACTTTAATGAAGCCTTTGTACTTGGACATATAAACTTATCATGTTTTGTATTGTTCAATGAGTTCCTTATTTGTCCTTGTTCCTTTAAAGAACATCTAGTGTTTGAGGCAAGTGGTCATTGTGTATCGTGCGTATCGAATACTATATATTTGTGTGGATGTTTCTGTTTTGTTTCCTAGGGTAGCAATTCTTGTGTTGTATTTGCAGATTAATTCTACGACGTTCTCTTGCCCATTTTGGTTCTCACCAGGCATGAAGTCATTGATTGATAAGATACTAGATCCTATACCAAATCAGTAAGTTTATAGGCATTGTTTAGCTGGCAGTAGAACACGCCCTCTATGAGCTCTATTGCACAGTCCCAACAAATATGTCATAGTCGTTTTTTCAGAAATATTGAGGACAAGGTTTTACTTTATAGAACTTTTATTATGAGAATAAGAAAATAAGATTTAGTGAATATGCATTCTTTTTGTAAGATAGAAAATAAAATGGGACCATTCAGAATGACAATTTGAGGAAGGCTGCTGTATATGGTTTTCTCTTGTTTCTCGATGTTTAATCTGTGCTACTCTAACTTGGCTGCAAGTGTCTTACACGACACGGTGTCGGAGTATCATATACGCTTATTTTCCGCGAAGTTTTCAATTTTCCGCGAACTATATCTACAAAGTAAATGACTTGTTATGTGACTGTTCTTCATCATCGCAAATTTGTGCCTTTATTAATGCAGCGTATAACCATTGAAGGGATTATATGTGAGTATGTGACCCATGGTTTCGGGTTAATTACATTCTTGTTCAACAAGGCATAGAAGAACAAGTAAACCTGGATGACCGTGTTGTCTTCGATGACATTGAGGTCAGATTCTTCCCATTATTTTCTAATTCCTAGTTTCAAGATTATCAGCACTTCTTGGGCCGTCTATTCTCCTAGTATTCTGATTTAGTGTATAAATTCTTGCTAGTGCTTGGTCGTAGTCATCAATTAGTTGCCTACGGCGTTGGTGTGCCTGTAAGCTTAAAGATTTTTTTTTTTTTTTTGCAGGACCAATATGTAAGTGAACAAGCTAGGAATCTTGACAGAGGTCCCTTAGTTATGAATGCATTTAAGATGATGACTTTATCTCAAGGTCTTAATCTATCAGCTTTATTCGACAGACGTCAGGTATGTTCTGTCTTTTGCCTGACGAAACTATTCTCATTTCTTATAGGACTAATTCTAACACTAGCCTAGGCTTAGTGGAAGACCTCAACCCTGTTGAAAATCACAAGCAATTGCATGGTGGCATACTGGCATGCCTGAGCATTTCTAATCAGTTTTATTCAAGTTATGTTCCTGCACTTTATGTTTCTATAGCCTAAAGATATAATATTAAAATAACTATTCCCTATCTATTAGGATTATGTGAAAAGGCAAACTCGATCGCTTTGTTTCCCGGGAATCACCAAATGCCATTATTTCGACGATTAAAGCTGTTGCTGAATCAATGTGTCTTAAGGTTCATACTCGTAATTACAAGGTATCCATCTTAATCTTTGAATCTCTAGACCAGAGTCTCGCACTGCATGTATATAGCTTAAGTACATAGCAAGTTATAGGGTTATGGTAGACTTATTGTAAGAGTAATGGGAGCAGGAGCATTTTGAGGTACTATGGTCTTAGTCATCATTTTCCTATCCCTCTTGCAATTTCTAATTTTAGGTCTTCCTTTTATCATGTTAACCTATTTATGCTGTCGTGCTGACTGTGGTATGAGTATCATTTAATCCTCTTTCTTTTATATTGTTTGTTGTAGACTAGACTAGAGGGAATATCTGCCAATAACGCGGGGCCATTTGCTGTAGTTCTAGAGGTATTCTACTACAAATTGACTCTATTGCAATACGTTAGAAATGTTGCATATCACCTCTAAAACGTTGCTTTATGGTTTAAGCAACATTTTTAAGTATACTACTTAAAGTCTCGTTGCAATAGCTCATTGCAACATTTCTTGCAACATTTTTTACTCAAATGCAACATTTTTTAAAAATGTTGCTCCTATTTCCTTTATGCAACACTTATTTTGAGAAATTATTATAACACTTTAATTTGGTAAATGCAACACTTTTCTCATTCCCTCCAAAATAAGGCAACACTTGTTTCTATACAATAGCAGCACTTTTTTTTTTCAAATGAGACATAAAGGCAAAACTATTTTTGTTTTAATACAACCTACCGATTTTATTAAACACAACAGTAATCTAGATCTTATGCAACTTTATTTCTTCAAAATGACATTACAATTGGTTTTCTACCGCCTTTTTAATTGCTACAAATATTATCCGCACATACGTGATTAATCCAGAAAGAACATTAATTGATCGACAAAAACCCATGTGTTAATTACATTTAAAAATCAATATCCATGTTCCGTGGTACATCATGAAAAAATTTCAGAAAGAGAAAAAGCTAATACTCAATTTCCTAACACAATTCAAAAAAATATTTGGATAGAAGCTGCAGTGCAATCTGAAGGACCCGTTATTGTAGCTTGCCAATGAAACATAACATGCCTTCTGCAACGGGGCCTGTAATATGGAAAGACAAAATCAAAAAACATGTTATATGTCATCTAAATGATACAAACAAAAGTTCATCCAAATGAAAAGTAAATACAATAAAGGATATTTTATCACATTGATGGTATCAAGCTATACCTCGCAAGTGCACGATTTTATCGTTGTACACTATTAAGGGTCGATTCCACAAGGAGCAAGGAAGACTACTAATCGTTTTAACTCTATGGTTTAGCTAAGTCGACAATAACGGGAGAAGGTTATACTAGAACTACCGACAACAAGGTAAAACAACTAAATAAAGAAAATAGGAGAAAAAGCAAGATAAACTAAATGGATGTAATTCAAATGATTTAAAAACCTAAGACTCGGTTCTTCCCAAACAATTCGTAATTCCACACAATCAAATCTCTTGGCTAATCACAAGGGTAGTTAGGCGAGGAGGTGACGACTCTAATTCGCCTAAGACCCCCCTCTCGGGTTCGAAATAGGACACTAGTACTACCCACCAACCCCCCTCTCGGGTTCGAAGGTCGGAATCCTTAACCCAATACCCAACTACCCTAAAAACATGCATTTTCCCAAGGTAGTCCGGTTATTTGCTAAGGTCATTAAGCCCCATCAATTCCCGGGTCATCCCACTCCCTCTCTCGAGGGTCGATTTCAAACGCTAGATTAGAGGTGTCCTACCCCGGTTCTCCCTTTCGGTCTCAACCAAGGTCAACAATAGGGTCAAATCTCGGGTATCCAAATCACAACCTAACCAACTCTCGTTGGTGGTCAAGGGTCGTAAGTCAATCCTCTAACCTACCCTCACCAATTTCCCCAAATAATTAGCCTTTATGAAATTCAATTAGTGAAATTACTCATGTTGGGTCAAACCGAGCCCTAGTGGAGGACTACTCACTAATCATGGTCCTAATTGCAAAATAAACAATAAAGATGGAAACTTTGGTCACAAACATGGTGGGAAGATGAAATTTACTACTAAACATGCAACAATCTAACAATAGGTGTAAGGAAAGATGATTTAATCTAATAACAAGGTTGATTAAACCTAAAGACACAATCTTTAACCAAATCAACTCAAAGATTAAGTCTTTGAGGACAACTACCCAAGGATGAACAAATGAAAGAGAAACAAAGGAAAGATGAACAATGAAAAGATGAACAATGATGGAAATAACAACAACAAACAAACAACAACAACAATTTTAACATAAACAATCAAACAAACATAAAAGAAGAACAAAATGTAAACAAATGAAAATAGGGAGAGAATTAATACCAACAAAATAGTGAAAGAGGAAATTGGATAGAAATAATAAAGAAGGAAATCCTTCAATCTTCTTACAAACCCAAATTCAATCACTATTTGATTGAAGAATTTCTCTAATTAAGGAAAGATTAACAAAGAGATTAACAAAGTTTTAAGCTTGAAAGGGTAAATATTCTGGATCTAGGGTTGTGTGTACAAAAGGGTTTAAGAGGGGGTATTTATAGGCTTGTACAAGATTAGGAAGAAAAGAGGAAGAAAAGCCCAAATCCCGTCTGCTGCGTTTTGCCGGTGCACGCCGCCGATGCTCCTACCGGCAAAACCGTGCAAAGATTTAAAATGTCTGGCATCTGTGTTTTGCCGGTGGGCCGGTTGCCGGCCTGCCGGCAAAACACCTTCTTCAGGACTTCTTCTTCTTCTTTATGGTGCGTAATGCCGGTTGACCGGCTGCCGGTGCTCCTACCGGCAGCGAGGTCAAGCTTGTTTTTCACCAGTTTCTTCAATTAATTCCACTTGCTGTGCTTTACCGGTGGGTGGGCGGTTCCGGCCCGCCGCAAAGCACATTCCTCAACTTTTCTTCAAAACCTTAAGTGATTCTCTGGGGTGTGTTTTGCCGGTGGCTAGACCGGCTGCCGGTCTGCCGGCAAAACACACTCTTCACCATTTCTTCACCTCTTCTTCATGTAAAGGCAATGGGGTGCCTTTCTTGCCCCAAATTCTCCATACTTGGGTCGTTTCCTACAAAAGGATGCACAAGGTAACAAGTACGGGCATTGGGCACAAAATGCAAGGAAAAACACCCGAAACCGACTCGTTATGAGTCGGTATGCATAAAAGAAAGAGGGAATTAGAAGTAAATTAATCATATATCAAACCTCCCCACACTTAAGCCTTACTCGTCCCCGAGTAAGTCCCAAAACCAAATGTACTAAGCATTATTATTATAGATATGGAGAGTGGATGCACAATATAAGCATCACCCAACTAAACTACTACTTAAGACGATCGAGTATTAGCGCACTCAACGCCCCTTCAACTCGCAATTTGACACCCATGAGGGGAGAGTGCCCTCTTGCAAGGCAAGTTGGGTCTTGCTACAAAACTTTCGACACATTCATCATGAAAGCACGTAATCAACAAATAGAATGCATCTAACAAAATGATCCACTTTCCTCATCTAAGTGGTCGGATTTTTCAAACAACAAAACATGGTCTCGGTCGGGAGTACCGTCTCAGAAGTGCCAATTGAGGTGCCAACCCCCTAAATGTGACAAAAGCAACCCTTGTGTGACCAATGCTCAAGAAACAAATTCAAGAGTGGGGAAAGGGAAAAAAGGGCAAGTCCGCCGAGAATTACAAGGCCGACACAAGATTCGACCAAAGGACCCATGACTAAGGGGACCAAGGCAACGACATCCTCACGGTTTTCACTCGTCACTCAATGAAAGAACAAGGTGATTTTTTTGTGACAAAAAGTAACCAAAACCACTCAACTAACTCAACTAGCGAAAACGTGCCCGCAATCTAATGTGTAAAACCGTCCTATGTCCAATGAAATGCAAACAATGGGAAAAATGCACAAAACATGAAGCAAGGGTTATAACGGGGCTAAGGAGAAGGTCGAAACGGGATTGGTGCAAGCACCGTTTGGATATGTGGAGCTCAAATCAAGAATCGCCGACACATCACAACCCATCTCTTATTGCAACACATGAGACACGTCTATGCCCTAACATAGCAATGATGACCAAAACTATGCAAAAATTGCATAAACCCAACTCAAGTAGGAAAAATTTTGATAGAACTCCTTTTATTTCAACAAATGGTAACGTCTACACCGTAACAACAACTCGGTTTTCCAAGCCATGCAAAAAATGTGTAGACCCGACTCATCTTTGGAAAAACATCAATTTGCCTCTTTTTATTTAGCAACGGCTTTTTCTACCCCTTTAAATGATGAGTAGGGGTGTTGCTTGCCTTTTTCTTTTTCTTGACAGCAAACAAATATATACAACGTAACTCATTTTTTTTTTGATTTTTCATGACTTTTTCACTTTTCTATTTTGTTTTTCATTTCCTTTTTTTTTTTTTCAAAACCTCTTATTTATATATAAAGCCAAACCATACCAAATTCCGACCCAAATGGATATGTGTACTATCCATCACTATTCCCCAAATCACCTCCTACAACACAACTACAAAAACCGACCAATTCTTGATTAAGGGAGGGTGGTTATGGGAATGTAGCTATTTTGGTGGGTTTGCCAAATGAAAAGGCTAAGCTCAAAGGGGGTGAATCAAAAAGGGAAACAATGTAGGGAATAAAATAAGGCTATTTGGCTATGTGAGGTTCATATAAACTGATTTTTTTGCTTCATATCATATGCACAAAAAATGTAATGCAAATTCATGATCTAAGGACGATGCGACACACTTGTGCGTAATGATGTGACACGCCTCGCGAGGAGACCTACTCTCGAACCTAGATGAGGGCGGGGTATGAATGTACCCGCCCTAGGAGGCTCTACCCTTACCTTTGAGTAGCTAAGTCGAGCCAAAGGTCTAGTCTACGGCCCCTAGGTCTCACAAGATCGGTCTAAACTCATAGGTCAAGCCTTCCTTCCTCGGCTAACTAAGAGGCCACGGGTGCGAGTCACGAGGAGGGGAAAGGCACTATTGGGCACATTAGTTCATCATGGGGGTACTTGGTTCCCTTCCTTTGACCATGTTCTTCCTTAAAAACTTATTTACAAACTCAATGCAAAAAGAAAGAAATGCAACAAGTATTTACATGTGAACAAATGCATGCGGAAATTTAAACAAACATGAAATGAAACGTGCAACAAATTGGCTAAACCTAGCAGCACATCAACACCAAAATTCCAAACGGTCTCCCAAGGAGACACCCAAAGCAACAAAATTCTCATTCTCCTTCAAAATATGCAAGATACCAAAAAGAAAGAATAGTAAAAGGAGCAAGAGATAGGAAGGATTATACCAAGCGGTCTTCTAGCTCCCTTTTGCCTCAAGTGGTCAATGCGCCAAGCCAAAAGGTTAGACAAAACATATATATACAATGCAATTTTTTTTGAATTTTCAGAAAATTTTTTTTAATTTTTAGGCATTTTATCTAATTTATAAACATTTACAATTATAAACAAATATTCACAAGAGTGATATTTCCCTCCCCACACTTGAGATGTACATTGTCCTCAATGGACAAAAGCATTGGGAGTGAATAAGAAAAAGAAAGGAACATATTTTTGATTTTTTTGATTTTTCAAAGGGAAAATAACATATTTTTGTGATTTTTGGTTTTGAAAAATTAAAAAGACATATTTTTGGGTTTTTGATATGAGAACTCCCTCCCCACACTTATTTATTTACATTACTTCCAAATGGAAATAAATGCGTGGAGGGAATTCAAATTAAAAGCATGTTTTTGTTTTTTTTTTAGGCCCTCCCCACACTTATTTATGGACATGGGAGGGCAATTTAGTGAAAGAAAATAAGGGTTTTTGTTATTTTTTCAATTTTTAGTTGGTTTTTATTTTGAAAATGCAATGCATGCTCTATTCTATATGCAAAATTTAAATGACAATGCAAGTTATTCTAAGTGAATGCAATTACTAAATGTGACAATATATTACAAAATTGAAATCTAATGCAATCCTATATGATGCAACTAAATTAATTATCCACTAAATGCATGCGAAAATTAAACGTGAAGGGGAGAATTTGGATAAAAGGGAGAGATCGTACTTGTCATTTGGATTGAATATAAGGAGCATACCGAAGGCTTTGGATCGAAAAGGGAGGATAAAAAGCCATCAAATCGGGGACTAAGACCCCATCTCATCATCATCATCAATGATATCATCTCCGGTATTCAAGTCGGAACCTTGAATTAAATCCTCGGGGTTGAAGGTGAAGTTACCTCCACTACCGCCGGCACCCATGAGACCTCCCGTGAAGTCTCCACTCATATTCATCACGCCGCTATCTCCTCCCGTGAAACCACCACCGGATCCCGACGCACCCACATCACTAGCAAAATAGGGCCGAACTCCCCCTAACCATTGGGCATCATGCCCCTCCGGTCTAGACTCGGGCATAGGCGGGAAAACGGGGCGCGCAAAGTAATCCGGTTGGAGGTTAAGACCTCCGCGGACCATACTCCCATCCTCTCTCGAGTAGTTCCCATCGGGCCAAGTGAAGTAGGAGGGGTGAGGGTGCTCATAACCCACGTATTCCCGTCGGCAAAAATCATCATAAATGGGATAAGTACCGGTAGCTTGATCATAGTATATCTGGTCCAACTTTCTCCCCAAAATTTCCCTCTCACTAGCGGCTTTCGCCGTGGCAATGTCCATCCTCTCTATCCACTCGGTGAGAGATGGTGGCAAGGGAGGGTAGGAAGGAGGGTTCGAGGATGACCCCTCACCTTGTTGAAATTGCCACGGTGGAGGTTGATGAGTTTGCGGCATTTGGTATTGAAGGGAGGATGGGGTGTTCACTCGACGGTCTCGTGAATAGACACGAGTAGGATTAGGGGGAGGTTGGTCGGTGGGTGCCTCCGCTTGAATTGGGAGGAGGTAATCATCTTTATCTTGCTCAATTTTAACGGCGGTTACATTTGGAAGCCGGATGGAGTTCTTGTGATTGATTTGCCAATATTCAAGGCCGTCGTCGGGGTTTTCTTTGAGCCACTCAAGCTTTGTAGTCAAGTAGTGCTTGGTCAAGTATGTGTCCCCGGGTATCCAATTCATCGTGGAAAGGTCAACCGGACGGTCCATGTTGCGGGCAATTCGGGTGATCATGCCACCCACATGTATCGGGGTTCTATGCCCCGGAGAACTTGCAATCTTGGATAGGTTAAGGGCTAGGTAGTGAGCCACATTAATTCGGAAGGGGGTGGGTTTAGTGAACAAGTAGGAGCCCAATATTTCAAGCTCGTGGGTCCTAAACACCCATGGCTCATCCACCGCAAGAACGGTGCACCCCATACATCTATGCTAAACCCGAATGACGGGATTGTGGCAACTTGTCGCGGGCCTTTTCACCCCAACTTGATCATCAATGCCCGAAATCGCCTTCCATACACGGGAATAGTGAAAATCAGCGGGCGGGGTATGCGACGTCGCATTTTCCAGCCCAAAAATTTGAGCCAACCGACCCAAAGTGATGTTATGTTCCCGGTTCATGAGTCTAAAGCTAAGGGTAGCCACCATGTTGGATTGCCGGTGTTTGGTAATCTTAAGACTACTCAAAAATTCCCATGTGATCCGAGGGTAAGTATACTCATGCATGGTAAATATCCCCCTCATACCACACCCCGTAAACAAAGCCTCCGTCTCCCTAGCAATCCCAAGGGTAGACAAAGACGGATGATGAAGAAACTTAGTAGGGGTGAGGGGGCGATTTTTAAAGAGAATGAACTTACCCTTCTGAGTAGGTGTGGCAAACTCGACAGTGGGAAAGTCCGGATCGGGGTATGTATCGGTTGCCGCTTGAGCAATCAATGCCGCTTGGTCCCTTGCTATATCCGCTCTTGTTCTTCTTCCGGCCATCTTGATGATTGGAGGAGATTGGTGAAGGTAGGAGGAAGTTTGATTGAGTTTTAATGGAGTTAGGGTTAGAAAGGGGGAAAAATTATGGAGGAGTGAAGGAGGAAGGAAGGTGAAATGAAATGAAGAAGAAGGGGTGTCACGGTTTTTAATTTGGTCAGCAGGTGTGTTTTGCCGGTTGGTGAACCGGCAACCGGTCTGCCAGTAAAACACACTCCCCTTTTTTCAATTCTTCGAATTTCTTTTCTGAAATTTTTGACCTCGCTGCCGGTGGACCAACCGGCTGCCGGTCCACCGGCAAAACACTCTTCTCAATTGATTTTCCCAAATACCAGGTGTGTTATGCCGGTGAGCCGGCTGCCGACTTACCGGCAAAACACACTCCTCACTCAAAATTCCAATTTCCCAGCTTCAAAGTATGAGTGTTTTACCGGTGAGCCGGCTGCCGGCCTACCGGCAAAACACTCCTCTTCACCAATTTTCAAAATTTCTCAAGTCTTCAGGTGTGTCATGCCGGTGGGCCGGCTGCCGGCCTGCCGGCAAAACACACTCCCAATCATCAATTCTTCTTCTTTTTCATCTTGACAGGTGTGCTATGCCCAGTGGTGAGCTTGCCGCCTACCTAAGCAAAACACACTCTTACTTCAATTTTTCAAAAATTTTGTTTGGCCTCATTTTGCCGGTGGATCGACCATTTCTGCCGGTCCACCGGCAAAACACAACACACAGCTATTTTTCGTTGTGTTCTTCAAATTTGCTCAATTTTTTTCTTCAACTCAACTTTGAGCTTTTTCATTGACCCCGGGATTCTTGTTTTCCACAACTACTCCGACGCATGATGTCGGGATTACGGGTCGATGAAAATAATGCTTGTGTTCTTCAAAGGTGACCTCCATCACCAATCCAAATAGACAAAATACGACTCCAAATCTCTCACTACTAGTCTAGGATGCAAATTATATACAAAGATGCATGGGTTGCCTCCCATGAAGCGCCCTTGTTTTATGTCGTAGGCTCGACGGAGTTATGAATAACAATCAATAATTTTGAAGGTAGGTAGCAATGGAGCTCACATTCTTGATGATAGGGGTTCCGGCAATGTAGTGCTTGAGCCTTTGCCCGTTCACCTTGAAGGATTTATCTCCATCGGATATTTCAACAGCGCCATGTGGAAAGACTCGGACCACGGTGAAGGGTCCCGACCACTTAGACTTGAGCTTTCCCGTAAACAACTTGAACCTTGAGTTAAAGAGGAGAACCAACTCTCCCTCCTTGAACTCTCTCCGAATGATGGCCTTGTCATGGAATCTTTTGGTCCTCTCCTTATACAATCTAGAGCTCTCATAAGCCTCTAGTCTAAATTCTTCAAGCTCATTGAGGTCAAGTAGCCGCTTCTCTCCGGCGCTCTTCAAGTCAAAGTTAAGGAGTCGGATGGCCCAATGCGCTTTGTGCTCCAACTCAACCGGCAAATGACAAGGCTTCCCGTACACCAACCGGAATGGTGAAGTTCCTATTGGTGTTTTGAAAGCGGTCCGGTAAGCCCACAATGCATCATTGAGCTTGGTAGACCAATCTTTCCTTGACCGGCTCACAGTCTTTTCAAGGATCATCTTGATTTCACGGTTAGAGATTTCGGCTTGGCCGTTAGCTTGTGGGTGATAGGCAAGACTCCGCCTATGTTGCACCCCATGCTTCTTGAGTAGAGCATCAAGAGTCCTTTCCCGGAAATGAGTTCCACGGTCACTAATCACAATTCGTGGAACTCCAAACTGTGGGAATATGATTGTCTCCATGAGTTTGGTCACCGATTTTGCGTCACAAGTCTTTGTTGGGATTGCTTCCACCCATTTGCTCACGTAGTCCACCGCAACAAGGATATACTCATTCCCATTTGATGAGGGAAAAGGGCCTTGATAGTCAATGCCCCATACATCGAATACCTCCACTTCAAGTATGTAGTTCATTGGCATTTCATGCCTCTTTGAAATGTTACCACTTCTTTGGCATTTGTCACACTTCTTGACGTAGGTGGCCACATCGTGAAATAGGGAAGGCCAAAAGAATCCACATTGGAGCACCCTCGCGGCGGTTTTCCGTGAACTACCATGCCCTCCACTTGGCATGTCATGGCAATGAGAGATTATGGGTTGGACTTCTTCATTGGAGATGCATCTTCTAATTATCCCGTCGGCACAAGCCTTGTAGAGGCACGGTTCTTCCCAAAAATATTGCTTAAGGTCATGGAAGAATTTCTTTCTCTTATGGGAGTCATAACCGTGCGGGATGACCCCGGATACCAAATAATTTACATAGTCCACGTACCAAGGGACATCCATCAAATCAAGTGTGAATAGTTGATCATCCGGCAAGGAATCATCAATTGGCAATCCATCCTTCCCCTTGACATGGAGTAGCCGAGAAAGATGATCGGCTACCACATTTTCCACACCCTTCTTGTCTCGAATTTCAATATCAAATTCTTATAGCAAAAGTATCCACCGAATCAAGCGTGGTTTTGACTCCTTCTTGATTAGCAAGTGCCTCAATGCCGTGTGATCGGTGTGTACAATTACCTTAGAGCCCACCAAATAAGAACGAAACTTGTTCATGGCATATATGACCGCCAAAAGCTCCTTTTCGGTGGTGGTGTAGTGTGATTGAGCTTCATCCAAGGTCTTGCTTGCATAATATATGGCATGAAGTTTACCATTCTTCCTTTGTCCAAGCACCGCTCCCACCGCTACATCACTAGCATCGCACATCAACTCAAAAGGTTCTCCCCAAGTGGGAGGTTGCATAATTGGAGCGGTGATGAGGGCTTCCTTCAACTCCACTTGAGGAGGCGTGGATATCTCCTCTTTTTTACCATCTCCTCTCAAGCTTTCAAATTCTTTGTCCGGGTCTTCTTCAATTGTTGCTTCCATAGCTAAAGCATACTCCCGGTGTTCCTTGCAATCCTTTACCTTGCCCTCAAGGAACCCTTGCAAACCCTTATCTTCATCAAATTTCTTCATATCAACCCATTCTTCTACCACATCAATCATATAACAAGACTTTTCTTCCGAAGGCTCTTTCATAGCCTTGTTCAAGGAGAATTCAACCTTATCTTCACCCACTTGTAAAGAAAGCTTCCCATTCTTCACATCAATCATGGCACCCCCCGTAGCAAGGCATGGGCGCCCCAATATGATGGGAATATTTGAGTCTTCGGGGATGTCCATTACATAGAAATCACATGGAAATGTAAGTTTCCCCACCTTGAGCGGGACATCCTCCACAAGACCAATAGGGTATCTTACCGACCTATCCGCAAGTTGGAGAGAAATCCTTGTTGGTGAAAGCTCATAACCTTTTAACTTCTTGAAAATTTTGAGGGGCATAAGACTAATGCTAGCCCCCAAATCACACAAGGCCCTCTCAATGTGCACGGTCCCAATCTTACAAGGTATGGAAAAGCTCCCCGGGTCTTTAAGCTTTTGAGGAGCCTCATTCATGAGAATTGCACTACACTCCTTGGATAAGTTCACCGTGGTTGTCGGGCTCAAGGAGTTTTTGTTTGAGATAAGCTCCTTCAAGAACTTTCCATAGCTTGGAATCTCCTTTACGGCATCAATGAGAGGCATGGTAATGTTGATACCCTTCATCATGTCCATGAACTTCCCATACTTTTGTTCAAGTTTGGCTCTTGCCAACCTTTGTGGAAAAGGAATTGGTGGCACATAAGTTCTTACAACTTGTTGTTGAGGCTCTTCAACCACCTTTGTTGGTTCATCAACCACTCTTGGAGTTTCCACAACAATTTCCACGAGTTCATCTTCTCCCCCCTTTTCTTTAATTACCTTAGGAGGTTCAACCACAACTTGAGGTTCAATGACATTACCCGGTCTACTACTCTTCCTCTTCTTGACAAATTCCCGGTCTTCCAAATCCCTACCACTCCTCAAGTGGATAGCATTCATGTTTTTCGGATTTTCCTCAGTTTTACCCGGGAATTTCCCTTGGGAGGCTTGTAGTTGGCTCATTTGGGTAGCCAATTGGGAGATTTGGTTGTCCGTCATCCGTTGAGAGGCTTGCATTTGGGTCCTAAGTTGGTTGATGGATGAGGTTGTCTCTTCTTGTTTTTGGGTGGTATGGTTGATGAATTGTGTTTGAGATGTCATCATTTGTTCCATCATGAGTTCCATGTTTGACTTTGGTTGGGTGGGTTGTTGGAATGGTTGGAAATTTTGTTGGAATGGTTGGGTGGTTGGTGGGTTAAGTGATTGAAATTGTTGTCTAGGTTGGAAGGTTCTTCCTTGGAAACCCGGTGGACCTTGATTGAATGTTGTGTTTTGTTTTTGAGTTTGGAAGTTTGGTTGTTGCGACTTTTGTTGGAAGGTTGGGTTTTGGACATTTTGAGAGCCATAAGAGAAGTTTGGGTGGGCTCTCAATCCGGGGTGATATTGGTTGTTGTTAAATGCTTGCTTGGCCGGACTAGACTCCCATATCCCGTTCACTTGCTCCATACAATTGCCATCTCCAACCACCAAAGGACACTCATTGGGTGGGTGTCCTTGGTCTCCACAAAGCTCACAACTATAGACTTGGTTCCTCATAGAAGAATTGCTAGATGTTTTGCTTGAGCTCATCAAGGCCACTTGTTGCTTAAGCTCTTCTATCATCTCTTTCACTTCCACATTGTTGGCCGATTCGACCGTTGACTTCCCTTTCCTCTTGTGCCTATCATTGTTCCAATGAAAGGTACGAGAAGCCATTTCTTCAATAAGCTCTTTCGCCGTCTTGTGGTCTATCTTATCCAAAGCTCCCTTCCCCGAGCCGGAATCAAGGTTCATCTTCATCTCATTGTTTAACCCTTCATAGAAATTGTTTATGAGCTCATCATCCCCAATACCGTGGTGAGGACATAGCCTTTGTAGGCCCTTGCACCTCTCCCATGCTTCATAGAGGGTCTAATCTTCTTGTTGGGTGAACCCTTGGAGCTCACTCTTGATTCTTGCGGTTCGTTGGGGTGGGAAATACTTGTTGAGAAAAGCCTTAGAGACATCGTCCCAAGTCCGTAGAGAGTCGGGTTCACAACTTTTAAGCCATTCCTTGGCGCTTCCCCTCAAAGAGTAAGGGAAAAGCCTAAGGCGTACGGCATCTTCCGTGACTCCATTGGCCTTGAACATGTCACAACTATCCAAGAACTCGTTGAGATGCTCGTTGGGGTTTTCGGTGGCTCCCCCTCCGAATTGATTCCCTTGGACAAGTTGTAGCAAGGTGGCTTTCACATCAAAATTGTTGGCTTGAATAGGTGGCTTCACAATACTCGGATTCACCACCTTTTTCGGAGCCAAGTTATCTCTCATAGGAACCGCGGCCATTGTTACTTCCGTTTCCGGTGTTACAAAAGGATTTTCGAAAGTTTCAAAGACCCGTGGTTCTTCTTGAAGGTTCTCAATTACTGGATTTTCTTGAGGAATCGGTGTTTCTATAAGCCCTCTTCTACGGAGCGAATTTAGTCTTCTCGCGGTTGCTTCGATCTCGTGGTCAATCGGACGTATTGGTTGACCTCTTCGAGCTCTCCTAACCATGCAAGAAATCCTACACACTCAAGAGAGGGATTAGAAACAAAAGACTTAGTCTAAACAAGAACGAAAACAATTAATATCTAGCCAAACTCCCCGGCAACGGCGCCAAAAACTTGATGGTATCAAGCTATACCTCGCAAGTGCACGATTTTATCGTTGTACACTATTAAGGGTCGATCCCACAAGGAGCAAGGAAGACTACTAATAGTTTTAACTCTATGGTTTAGCTAAGTCGACAATAACGGGAGAAGGTTATACTAGAACTACCGACAACAAGGTAAAACAACTAAATAAAGAAAATAGGAGAAAAAGCAAGATAAACTAAATGGATGTAATTCAAATGATTTAAAAACCTAAGACTCGGTTCTTCCCAAACAATTCGTAATTCCACACAATCAAATCTCTTGGCTAATCACAAGGGTAGTTAGGCGAGGAGGTGACGACTCTAATTCGCCTAAGACCCCCCTCTCGGGTTCGAAATAGGACACTAGTACTACCCACCAACCCCCCTCTCGGGTTCGAAGGTCGGAATCCTTAACCCAATACCCAACTACCCCAAAAACATGCATTTTCCCAAGGTAGTCCGGTTATTTGCTAAGGTCATTAAGCCCCATCAATTCCCGGGTCATCCCACTCCCTCTCTCGAGGGTCGATTTCAAACGCTAGATTAGAGGTGTCCTACCCCGGTTCTCCCTTTCGGTCTCAACCAAGGTCAACAATAGGGTCAAATCTCGGGTATCCAAATCAAAACCTAACCAACTCTCGTTGGTGGTCAAGGGTCGTAAGTCAACACTACCCAAAAATCAACCCATAAACCAAGTCAATCCTCTAACCTACCCTCACCAATTTCCCCAAATAATTAGCCTTTATGAAATTCAATTAGTGAAATTACTCATGTTGGGTCAAACCGAGCCCTAGTGGAGGACTACTCACTAATCATGGTCCTAATTGCAAAATAAACAATAAAGATGGAAACTTTGGTCACAAACATGGTGGGAAGATGAAATTTACTACTAAACATGCAACAATCTAACAATAGGTGTAAGGAAAGATGATTTAATCTAATAACAAGGTTGATTAAACCTAAAGACACAATCTTTAACCAAATCAACTCAAAGATTAAGTCTTTGAGGACAACTACCCAAGGATGAACAAATGAAAGAGAAACAAAGGAAAGATGAACAATGAAAAGATGAACAATGATGGAAATAACAACAACAAACAAACAACAACAACAATTTTAACATAAACAATCAAACAAACATAAAAGAAGAACAAAATGTAAACAAATGAAAATAGGGAGAGAATTAATACCAACAAAATAGTGAAAGAGGAAATTGGATAGAAATAATAAAGAAGGAAATCCTTCAATCTTCTTACAAACTCAAATTCAATCACTATTTGATTGAAGAATTTCTCTAATTAAGGAAAGATTAACAAAGAGATTAACAAAGTTTTAAGCTTGAAAGGGTAAATATTCTGGATCTAGGGTTGTGTGTACAAAAGGGTTTAAGAGGGGGTATTTATAGGCTTGTACAAGATTAGGAAGAAAAGAGGAAGAAAAGCCCAAATCCCCCGTCTGCTTTGCGTTTCGGTGCAGGTGCAGCCGCAAGGTGCTCCTACCGGCAAAACCGTGCAAAGATTTAAAATGTCCGGCATCGTGTGTTTTGCCGATGGGCGGTTCTTGCCGCTGCCGCAAAACACCTTCTTCAGGACTTCTTCTTCTTCTTTATGGTGCGTAATGCCGGTTGACCGGCTGCCGGTGCTCCTACCGGCAGCGAGGTCAAGCTTGTTTTTCACCAGTTTCTTCAATTAATTCCACTTGTTGTGCTTTACCGGTGGGCGGTTCGCCTGCCGGCAAAGCACATTCCTCAACTTTTTCTTCAAAACCTTAAGTGATTCTCGGGGTGTGTTTTGCCGGTGGCTAGACCATTTGCCGGTCTCCCGGCAAAACACACTCTTCACCATTTCTTCACCTCTTCTTCATGTAAAGGCAATGGGGTGCCTTTCTTGCCCCAAATTCTCCATACTTGGGTCGTTTCCTACAAAAGGATGCACAAGGTAACAAGTACGGGCATTGGGCACAAAATGCAAGGAAAAACACCCGAAACCGACTCGTTATGAGTCGGTATGCATAAAAGAAAGAGGGAATTAGAAGTAAATTAATCGTATATCACACATACTATGATGAATGTAAGTACCATGTTCCCACAGTTCAGCCAATAAGTATCTAAGTACAACGCAATCTATTTAACCCCTATAGTGAGTTTATCCAATCTCAAGTTTACATGTTTGAAATATGTCTAAGAGGATGACCACATGGTTAATTAAGTGCAAAGGCGTTATTGGGATCATATTGAACTTTATCATCAGATTACGGCATCACTTCTTTGATTCACTAAACCCCACCCCATGATTAAGCATAAAGGCGTCATTGATTTCACCTATGTTACTCAGACACAGATACGAAGTATCGTATCCGATACGTATCGGTGTATCCGATACGTGATTTTGATTTTTAATAGATACGGGAATACGGTCAAAAGAGTATCTTGACTATTTTTTAGACACGGATACGACACGCCTTATATATATTATTCATAATATTTTAGAAATAAAAAAAATATAAGTAATACAGTATAATTTTTTGGTACTTGAGGTCTGAGGACTGATGGTGAGAGAAAACATAAATAAATATAAAATATTACAATTATTATGTTTACAGCTGTCCCCACCAAGTCACCAACTATCCACCCACTCATTTCATTAAAAAATAAAACCTTAACTATTACACATTTCACCCGCCGAACTTTCCTTTCCACTTTCTCTCTCCCTCTCTTCTTTTCTTTTGCACTTTCTGTTTCTCACTCCCTCAAGTTTGAACTTCTTCAGATCTTCTCCTTCTCCCAGCACTGGTGACATGCTCCATTGTAACCAGATCTGGGTGAAGGTCAAGTTCTTCATACTAGAAGAGCTTCACACAAGCAACAAAGGTAAGTTTTGTTCACTCCTTTTCGCCGTACCCGGATCGTGTCTTGTTTTGGAGTGTCGAGGACGTATCACGTGTCGTATTCTGTATCGTATGGTGTCGATACGGAATATGCCGAACCTCTGACGTGTCGGAGTAATGCAGGATTTCACACAAACTTCAGTTCCATTGATGCAAGTAAACACAAATGCACATTTTCAGCTACAAACATCAATAGCTACAATCAAAGAAATACTATTGATCAACCACCAATATAATTACACACACACACACCACACACACACGATCCAAAGAAAAACAACAACCAACCAGGGTAAATACTCAAATTCCGAACACAATTAAAAAAATGACAGGATGTGGTCACTGCAGAACATGTGGGAGGAGCCATGAAGATAACGAAACGAAAATTGGCATCAAACATCATGCTATGGTTTCAGAGTTTCGTGGTGAAGTGAGATGGACTACATCCATTCAGAGATCAATATGAAAGCAGACGCAACAAACATCATGAAATGGGTACAGGCTCATCTCAGACATTAGTTAAGGAGGGGAGTAAGGAGCAGAATGAATTGCACTTGGCAGTTGGACAAGTTGTTGCTAGAAAAAATTCTAGAAAGTACAGTGAAACGTTGGACAATGATTATAGCTACGATCAAAGTAGGTTAAAGACACAAAAGAAACCCCAAATGCAAATAAATATCTTGGAGGAGAACTTAACCCACCCTCACACATAATGAAAAGATAGATGAATTGATGACAATAAACACCATTCACTATGAATGAGAAATGAACTTAAAACAAATCATTCATTGACATGTCCATACTCAGAGCCATATAAGAAATGATGGTCTAAATGTCTTTCATAAACAATAGACTTGAATTACTATTACAATTTTCAAACCTGAAATCAAATAAGCACCATCAATTTTAGGGCAGTGCGACTTGTTATAGTATCGAATTTATGTTGCAGGTACATGTGCATAACTAATGGATTCATTTATGGTCTCAGAGTATGAGAAAAAGGTAAACGTATACAATTAGGTTAACCACGGAAAGTTAAGACTCAAGCATTATGAAAAACAAGAGGATAATAAGTAAGAATAAGCTAAAACTCTGAGGGCAAGAAAGGTGTCCAAGAACATAAAAAGGAAAGGTACACAATAATAGGAGATAATGAAGAAAGGCAAGGAAACAATTGTAAACAGTCCATCCAATTTAACATACATGTCAATCTTCACCAATTAGTCTAATATGCTCATTTTATAAGCATATCGTTGATTGTTGTATAGCACACTAGTGCAACTTTAAAAGTGAGGAGCATTGGTAACAAATATTGACTCAAAAAAATACTTTTACATTAGCCTTGTCTGAAGCATTGTGCTGTACAACATGAACCTTCAGGAAATATACTATACCTCTATGCAAAGATTACAATTCAACTCGGTTAACAACAAATGATCAAGATATAATCTCTATCCAACAAACGTAAAAATACAAGGCCACGAAAAATCAATTATTTGTGCGTGTTCTTCGCAAAGGATGCCTACATATTCCGTACTTAACTAAGGATTAAAGATTTAAGTAATGTTGCTCAATTACTGGTAGTGAGCAAGATAGTTTAGTGACATCGACTTTCATTAAATTATACGAGTATTTCCATTTCCTGCGAAGATATTTGCCATATCACTATGATACGATCTAAATTAGGATAGAAATTGTAAAGGATAGAAATGTAGTTGTTCGATCCTAAAGAGCGATAGGCTACCCCAATAATTGAAATGTAGTGAATAAATCACCTAGATTCCATTAAGCAAATGAGATAAATCTCATAAGTACATTCATAATTTTCATTGATTGCTCATTATAAGATAAGTAATGCCCTTATATAGGCTACTAATGATTTGGGAAATAAGAAACAAAAGATATAATGACCAAGCTACCCTTAGCCTCATTTTGATGCGTATTAATACCCGCCTCTTGAAACGATCCTTGTCCTCAAGGATCAAAGACAAGCGATGCTTGAAGGAAGACGTAGCATAACACATTCCAGGTTTTGGGTTTGTCACCATATCATCCATTACCAGCCTTATCAATGGTCCTCCTGGATCAAACACATATATCTGATAGTTTTCAGAGTTGCGGCCATTGTTCTGATATGCTTCAAGTATTTTCATCATCTTCAGCCAACTTAGCCAACATTTAAAACCACCGGGGTCAAAAATAAAGATACTAGCATTCTGATCTTTATAACCATAACCCAACAACATATAAGTGTAATCCATAGAGGAATGAGAATGTATGTTTACTAAGTTGTGTCCCAAAGCAAGGGGTTGTTTCATATGTCCAAAGAAATGGTTTGAGAGGGACCTAGACATTTTCTTGAAATTAATAGTAGTAAAGTCATGATGTAGTGTACGCACATAACAAAGCTTTAATATTGGCGGCTTGGTAACATCTCCTCTAAAATAAGAAACTTTCTTTAATTGGTCTAACAATGCAAACTGAGTATATGATCGATACTTGCCCCAACTATGTACTTCCTTGTAGTTCACATGTGCTTTCCATCCACTTATCAGCCCTAAAAACTTTGCACAAGGACCTATCTCTATTTCATTTATGTGCAAAAATGAAACACTGGGATCAAAAACAAACATACAGGGATCATTAGCCAAATAAGAATTATCCTTAAAACCTTTGGCATCTGCTTTTATCTCGGACACTGGAGTACTCTCTTCAACAAAAGAGGCCGCTTGTGCCATTTCTTTGATGAAGGTTGGAAGAGTCAATTCATCGAACACCTTGCTTGGACCAGGTTCATTGTTGATCACCTCAGCTTGACATTTGGTTTGTCTCGCATTAGCTTGTTCGGTTGGTTCAGGCATTGTAACGAACAATTGGTGAGCACCTACCATGGCTTCATTTTCTTCCTGTATAGTTTTTGCTACCTTAGCCATTTCTAAAATGAAGTCTGGTACCGGCATCGTACGAAACGGTGTGTGGGTTGTTCGCACGTAATCCGGCACCTCGCCAATATATGGCTCAGGGACTCCATTTACATCAGGTCTGATTTCGTCAATGTTATTCAATAGGCTATGGTCATCACCAATTATTTCTATTTGATCAATGTTTGAGCTCAAAATTGGTTCGGACAATTTGTCAAACACTAGTTGTGCACCACACACAACTTCCTCTTCCTGTAAAATACCAGAGTCTGACACAATCATTTCATTAGTATTAAACAGGCTGTGTGCATCGTTTTCTTCAGATGAAACAATCTGACTTTCGCTTAAAACTGGTTCCGATATTTCATCAAACACCTTCTGTGCGGCAGTACGATTGCTCATTTTTCGGAATTTCTCCAACGATTTTTCCACTTCAGCCTCATAATTTTCATTCAAAATAACATAGGCTAGCTTTTCATGTCGATCATCCATCTTATAGAAACAACCATTAGGAGATCTTTTCCAAAGACCTTGCATTAATCGATCATGAAATGAATTCAAGTAATTAATTTCATAAGACAAAATAACCTTACTTGTTAATGCAAATTTCAGGAGCTGCTCCATAGACATAGAATTTGAGAAGTAATACCATAATTTATCGAACGAATTTGAGTCTGAATCCATTTTTGGCTTAAGGATGTTTCCTGATAATGAAAGGTCTCGTAAAAAACTAAGAAAAGTAGTGTTTAGCTTTGATTTTTGATTGATTTTTTTTTTAACCCACAAGTCGAGAGGAAAGTGAGCTCTGATAACCAAATGATACAATCTAAATTAGGACGGAAATTGTAAAGGATAGAAATGGAGTTGTTCGATCCTAAAGATCGATAGGCTACCCCAATAATAGAATTGTAGTGAATAAATTACCTAGATTCCATTAAGCAAATGAGATAAATCTCATAAGTAAATTCATAATTTTCATTGATTGCTTATTACAGGATAACTAATGCCTTTATATAGGCTACTAATGACTTGGGAAATAAGAAACAAAAGATATAATGATCAAGCTACCCTTAGCCTCATTTTGATGTGTATCACACTGCCTCCTGATGTTACTAAACTATTCAACTAACACTTACAAGTATATCCAGATAAATGTTAGGACAAAATCAATGTTGTTCAGCATCAATGATGGACTAAAAATTATAATAACCTACAAATTATCTTTACCATCAATTAACAATTTACAGCATCATTAACATTTCTTAAAATGATGGACTAAAACTACCTCTTGTTAAGACAAGAGTAGGTCTTGTTTAAGGACTGTCTTAACTTAAACGTCTCACAATCTCCTTTCATTTCCAACTCTATTATAATCCATTGTGAGAGCCGTCTTAAGTTAACACAGTTTTGAACAAGAATTGGTGTAACGTCATAACATTTGTGCCAGTCTCTTTCAAATCAACGTACCACTATACTAATCAGTTATCACTTCTGCTGCACAATGTGCTATTCTTGCATCTTATTTGTTCATCTTTAGACACGACTAATCAATTCATAGTCTTACAGATATCTCCCAATAATCAATTATCCAAAATGAATACAAGTACTGTTCATCTAAAATTAAACGCAAATATATATAAAAAAAATGGATCAAACATAAAACAAAATTGAATAGCTGTTCGGAACAAACAAAAAATTAAAATTAGAGAATTGAATAGCAAACAAAATTGAATAAACATAAAACAAGTCGAAAAATTATATTGAAATTATCAGAATTGAATCGTCATACCTAATAGATAATTGAGAATTAACAGATGGGGACGATTGATAAAATAATTATTAATATGGTAGACGCTTGATACGGAGACGATTGATATGGTATTTTTTTTGGTGAAAATGGTAATTGGGGACGCTTGGAGTAAGAAGATTTTTTATTAGATCCCCTCCCATCCAAACCAAAGGTAAATATAGTAATCTGAGATCTTGTTTGATTTATCGTCATGAATGCTATAAGAATATCATATTTTTATAATTTTTAATAATGTGTAACTAAAGATATTCATGTTGCAAAATGTGTCTCGACAAGTGTGATAAAAAAAAACTGTTACCTTTGGTTGGATGATAAGGAGTATGATCCCGCCAAACTTTTTCACCCGACTATTATTATTTTCATAAGAAAATTGTGCTAGAAATTATTGAGTCTAATGAGTTCAATTAAATACTCATTGCAAATTATTATGAAAGTGTTGCTAGTACATCCACTAAATGCAACCCTTACAAAATAATGTTGCTATATATAGTGGTAAAATGCAACAATTTTACAAAAATGTTGCATTACAGGGGTATATGCAACATTTTTGTGATAAGTGTTGTTTAGTTAATATCTCTACTATAAATTGCAACAAAAAAAGTAAGTGTTGCATGCAAAAGGTTGCAATAGACTCATTTTGTAGTAGTGTATATACCTTTTTTTTGTGGCTGTGTGGTGACTCTGGTGAGTCTCGTGACTCTGGTGAGTCTCGTGACTCTGGTGAGTCTCTTCTTGGACATATGATTGGTATTTCAAGCATTCATTCCGCAATGGTTGGTTATAGGTCTATGAAGTTCCAGCATCACCCTTCATGGTGGATGTTAGGAAAGCTGCTGGTGACACTCCTGAATACCATATGGTTAGAATATGCCACTTTCTCTTTCCTATTGCAATTATTCTGTATTCCTTCTGCGATATAGGCCATTTTTGAACACCCGTCCGTCCCCTTTAAGCTATCCTGCTGCACAATGATGGAAATTTAGTTGTGAATTGAATGACTACTATATCACAATTAATAAGATGCTCAACCAATTTAACGAGTTAATCTTTAATGCAAAACAAAAGAGCATTGAGCCTTTGACTTCATCTGAACTGAAAAAATGGAGTTGTTCTACCATGAAAACAATATTTTTACTAAATTTAGCATGTTTTACGTGCTAATTAGTTCATATTCACGTTTATTCCACCTCTAAGCTCATCTTATGGGTCTTCACAACAGTTCTATAAGCAATTGTGCTCTAAACTTGAACACATAATCTGGAAATCGACTGGTAGCAGACCACATTTCAGCCTACTCCCAACTGTAACCAGTTGAGTAATGCCATCAGACATGAAGATGAACAACCAAAGTAGTTTGGAACTCAATTCATCTTGAATATTGTCAATGATTGTATGCTGTAAGTACTCAGTATGTTGTACCCCAATGTTTCTTGTAAGTTCTTCTCTTGTAAATTACGGTTATCCGGCTTTGACCCATTGAGTTGTGTTTTATTGTTACATACCAGCTGTTGTGGCGTAACTTTGTAAATATCATAAAATACTGTGGGCGGTAGTTGGTGTGGTGGCATTTCCTTGCAAGACCATATCTAAATGTGTCTAGTGTTTCTCAATAATAAGTGATCTACATCTCATATAAGTTGGAAGAATTGAAATCTTTTAAACCAAGAAGACTAATAGAATGCATGAGAGAGGAAGTTGAGGAAAAAAGGAGCAGAGCCTTTCCGTCCAAATCTTTTCTACTTTAGAGGGCTTTGGCTCATTAAGGAAGCAGAGTAATTGAGCTCGCCTAATTTACTACCAACCGTTTTCCCACTCATCTAGTTAGATTGTCTTTATAATAAGTCAGTCCTGGTGCATCATAATGAAAAAAAGTCGATGCATAGAGCCAAGAACTGTGTATGAGCATTCCACTGGCGGCTCATAAACGATCAGTATCAGGATTCTATTTTTTGGGACAGCATTGAAAGTTTAGAAATGACCCCCATTGGCGTCTTTTGTGTATGGAAAACTGAAATACTGTGATGTATCACCTCTCATCTTATGGTGCTTCCTCCACCAAATCGGAGGATTGTATTCACCTGTCCCATTGGTCTTTTGTTCCTTTCACCTGGTTGTCCATTATTTGATGATATTTAGCTTTTTAAGTTGTGCGGATTGTAGTCTTTATGAGGAACACTGTTTATTTTGTGGGGGAGATTATGGGAGTATAAATCTTTTATTCTGTATAAGAGCAGCATATCGCGTACGCACACATTTCTCGATATTATGTTATGACTAAATGTGTGTGTAGATTTTTGTGTAATGTCTTTTCCGCCTTTCCAGAGTCATAGAACTCTGTTGTTCACTACTTCAATGTAGCTAATATACTTGGACATAAATTTTTCATTTTTTGTGATGTTTAATGCATTCGCTAATTGCCCTTGTTCCTATAAAGAATATTTAATATTTGAAGCAAGTGGGAACTATGAAGTGATACCGTTGTGTATCGTGCGTATCGAATATTATATACTTGTGGAAGTTGCTGTTTGTTTACTAAGTTCTTGTTCTGTATTTGCAGATTAATTCTGCGACGTTCTCTTGCCCATTTTGGTTCTCACCGGGCGCGAAGTCATTGATTGATAAGATACTTGATCCTAATCACAAATCAGTAAGTTTATAGTCGTTGTTTTGCTGGAAGTAAAACACGCCTTTTATGGGCTCTATCCCACAGTCCCACCCAGTATGTCATACAGTGTAGTTGTTTTTGAGAAATATTGACGATAGGATTTTACCTTATTGAACGTGTACTATGAGAATAAGAAAATAAGATTTAGTGAATAGGCATTTTTTTTATACACTAAAAATTAAAACGGAATTATTCAGATGACAATTTGAGGAGGGTTGCAGTATATGGTTTTCTCTTGTTTCTCGATGTTTAATTGTAAGTGTGTAACAATCATGGATCATTCTTTTAATCCGTTTTACTCTAACTCGGCTGCAAGTGTCTGACACAAAACGGTGTCGGAGTATCAGATACGGTTATTTTCCGGCAAGTTTTCAATTTTTTGGACTAAATTGAAGTGTCGAACTGTCTCACACGCGACATGTGACCAAAGTGGAGTTCCGAAGCAACACAGCTTTTAATTGATTCAGGCATTGTTCTCTGTTAAGCAATGTGAAAAACTATATCTAAAAAGGAAATGGCTTGTTATGTGACTGTTCTTCATCATCGCAAATTTGTTCCTTTGTTAATGCAGCGTATAACCATTGAAGGGATTAGAAGTGACCTCTGGTTTCGGGTTAATTACATTCCTGTTCAACAAGGTATAGAAGAACAAGTAAACCTAGATGACGTTCGTGTTGTCTTCGATGACATTGAGGTCGGGTTCTTCCCCTTATTTTATAATTCCTAGTTTCAAGATTATCAGCACTTCTTAGGCCGTCTATTCTCCTAGTATTCTGATTTAGTGTATAAATGTTTGCTAGTGCTCGGTCGTAGTCGTCAATTAGTTGCCTACGGCGTTGGTGTACCTGTAAGCTTAAAGATTTATTTTGCAGGACCAATATGTAAGTGAGCAAGCTAGGAATCTTGACAGGGGTCCCTTAGTTATGAATGCATTTAAGATGATGACTTTATCTCAAGGTCTTAATCTATCAGCTTTATTCGACAGATGCCAGGTATGTTCTGTCTTTTGCCTGACAAAACTATTCTCATTTCTTATAGGACTAATTCTAACACTAGCCTAGGCTTAGTGGAAGACCTCAGCCCTGTTGAAAATCACAAGCAATTGTGTGGTGGCATACTGGCATGCCTGAGCATTTTCTAATTAGTTTTATTCATCTTATGTTCCTGCACTTTCTGTTTCTATAGCCTAAAGATATAATGTTAAAATAATTATTCCCTATTTATTAAGATTATGTGAAAAGGCAAACTCGCTTTGTTGTTCGGGAATCACCAAGTGCCATTATTTCGACGATTAAAGATGTTGCTGAATCAATGTGTCTTAAGGTTCATACTCGTAATTACAAGGTATCCATCTTAATATTTGAATCTCTAGACCAGAGTCTCGCACTGCATGTATATAGCTCAAGTACATAGCAATTTATTGGGTTATGGTAGACTTATTGTAAGGGTAATGGGAGCGGGAGCATTTTGAGGTACTATGGTCTTAGTCATCATTTTCCCATCACTCTTGCAATTTCTAATTTTAGGTCATCCTTTTACCATGTTAACCTATTTATGTTGTCATGCTGACTATAGTACGAGTATCATTTAATCCTCTTTCATTTATCCAATATTTTTACTAAATTTAGTATGCTTTACGTGCTAATTAGTTCATATTCACGTTTATTCCAGCTCTAAGCTCGTCTTATGGGTCTTCACAACAGTTCTATAAGCAATTGTGCTCTAAACTTGAACACATAATCTGGAAATCGATGGGTAGCAGACCACATTCCAGCCTACTCCCAACTGTGCCCAGTTGAGTAATGCCATCGGACATGAAGATGAACAACCAAAGCAGTTTGGAAATCAATGCATCTAGAATAATGTTAATGATTATATGATGTAAAGTACTCAGTATGTTGTACCCCAATGTTTCTTGTAAGTTCTTCTCTTGTAAATTACGGTTATCTGGCTTTGGCCAATTAAGCCCTGTTGTATTATTGTCGTGGGCGGTAGTCGGTGCGATGCCATTCCCTTGCAACACCATATCAAAATATCTATAGTATTTCTCAATAAGAAGAGATCTACATCTCATATAAGTTGGAAGAATTGAAATCTTTTTTTTTTAACCGAAAGTCTGGGTTATTACTTTTTTTTCACCAAACGTCAGGGTTATTAACACTCCTTGGCTTTTATGTATCGATGGTATTTAGAGGTCTTCCATGCTGATGAAGATGATACTAACGCTCGTGGCCAATCTTCCGTCCTACACCATCAAGCCTTCGTTTGCTTTAGTTTGTTTTATTGTTGTAATTTTCACTTGAGAAAAATATTTACGTAGTCTTTAAGTTTGGCTTTGTTTTATGGATCTAATACTAACGTGATTAACACAATCTGTTTAACAACGGAGTCATTTTTTATTGTATATTTTTGATACGTGGGATTTTGAAAGATTACAAATTATGATAACTGCATTGTGTAATTGTTAATTTAGTGTGGGCTAATTGAACCTAAACCGTTTGAGTTGCTATTTGCATTAAATAACCGATATCCGAGTTCGTTTCACTATTGTCCTGTTTACGACCATTATAAATGAGAATTTGTGATTCACCAATCCAAACGGTTTATTTACTCTGTCTCTATTTCTCTCTATGTAATTTATCTTAAAATTCTCTTGCAAATCATCTTTATACTTCAAGCTTTATATGAATTCATCAGTGTTGGTCCAATCGATCCTCCATGGATTCTTTCATGGTATTAGAGTGATAAGGCTAAAATCGTATCACCTTAATCAAAGTAAATCCTAACTCGGTACTAACTAATAGTCAGCGATAAGTAAGGGTATCGTATCCACAGGGAGGCGGTAGTACATTGTTTGCTAATGTCTAAGTCTGTCTTAAAGTAACCGTTTGCTTGAAGATTTTATTGTTATTACTACAAATAATTGCAATAAAGTAAATAAGAAGAATTCTAATGTAAAGTGGCGTTCTAAACCTAAAGAAAGCGTAAACTAGTAATAGGTATCGAGTTAGGTATTTATAATAAACTATAAACCGACTTAAGGAAATATGCGGAAAAGTCTTCAAAACGGGGGATACTCGATCGAGTAGCGATCGAGCCCATGGCTACTCGATCGATTACACGCCCACTCGATCGAGGATATTCTCTTCTTTAGCTCTTTTCTTCGTGTATTCTTCTTTAATCTCTTCCTTTATTCTTCTAGATTTTTGTGCAATGCTCCGTGTAGTCCTTCATGCCAACTCCGCGGTGCTCCATTTCATCTTTTGCTCCACAAATGCATCATATATGCATTAAACACCAAATAGCGGTAGTAACAATATTATAACATAATGGACATATAAATAACTTAATTAGCAAGAAAACCATAACAAAAGTAACTAAGGAGAGGCATATAAATGTATATAAATATGACTCATCAAACTCCCCCAAACCATCTCTTTGCTTGTCCCCAAGCAAAGTCCTGACATGTTACATAAGGCAATCATACAAATGGTGAATAAATAATTCAGTGTTGTGAAATAAAGACAAGAGAAGTTAGAGAGTATATAGAGAGAGAAACAAAACTGTATATTATTCCATTATGAAGGGGTATATATACACATACAATGAGGACAGAGTTTCTATAAGATAATACACTCTAGAATATTCTAAGATATGGACATCCATATAATATTATACTATAATATTTCATAACACTCCCCCTTGGATGTCCATCACTGAAAAAAATGCCTCATTAAAAACCTTCCTCAAAAAACCCCGTGGGAAAAACACTACTGAAGAAAAGAGTACACTAATCTTCAAACACGCATAACAAGCCGCCTCGTTCAAACCATTCTATGGAAAACCCAGTGGGACAAAACCATGGCTAAAGGAAAAAAGTATAGCGCGTGTCAACTCCCCCTGATGATTACATAACTTGATAGATATTGAAATAAACCATGCTTTGACGTAACTTCTCGATCATTGAATAAAATTCATTGTAGTTGATAAACTTGATATCTACAAATTCTTGATAATTTCAATCTTCATATTTCTTTAGAACTCACAATCTGGGTGTGTAGTCATTTGTGATAACTCTTGGATCTTCATTTCAAATAATATTTCCACAATAGTGATAGACAACTTCTTGATAAATGACATAATATTATATGTTAAGGATAACTCATCTTAATAATCATAGCGTATCAATGCGCTTACTGTGTTACCTCGTTAAAAACCTTGCTAGGAAAAACCCATTGGGACAAAAAACCTAGTCGAAGAGAAAAAGAGTGTAGCCATCATTCTTTAACTCCTTATCTTAAGAAGAATCAATCCGATAATTATTGAATAAATAATCCAATACCTTTGAGCGATTTTCTTTACTAAACCACATATGTATGAATTTGGCATTCTCATTGTAGACTTTGACTACATTATTATTCAATCGTTATGGTACTTCTGGACCATAAACTAATTCACATGTTTAGCATGAAGCTCATTTAAATCATTATTCATATGCTCAAACTTCAAGTTGAGACAATAATAATTTCTTTCAAGTAAACTCTACATGAGTTTAAATATTCCATTTTGGAATAAATCACGATAACCTTTCGATCGTTTCGTAGAGGTTATTCATATATCATGAGTTCCCAAAACTCAATTAATCACCTATCATCATTTAATGATCGTTTAAAAGAGGCTCCTATACGTAATACGGAGTTATCCTCGTTGGAGTATCTCATAAGATAACATTTCTCTATTTTTAAAACATTTTTTAACATGTGCATTCATATGATATGAAACAAATTTATAAATAACATATTCTAAAACAATGCAATAATAATAATGTAAATAATAAAACTAAATGCAATGATGAACTTACTATCTATATGCACGTGATGATGACTCAATAATGCAAATTGCAAACTTTACAGTTTCTTTTTCCAATATTCATAACTTAAATTGACTTCAGGTCAATGAATGAACTTCCATGAGCTCATTCATAATCATTGATTATGTGTCGACAATAAAATTGGACTTATTTATAAGATCCCCATTAGCGAGTCCATTATATTCCGCGCGCAAATGCATATCGGTTCCTTAAATAATCGATATATAATTTCAACATCTCGCGATATTGTCAGTACTGATCAGTAATATCTGAATGTATATGGCACAATTCCTTTTCTATATAGGTCATCTATTATCATTCAGATATCTATGTCACTTTCAAGACATCCAAATTTCTTTACTCCATAGGAGTACCAACTGCCCAAACTTGCCATTTTCTTATTACTTGAAATATGTGAACCAATATGACTCTCACACTATATTTCACGTGTGCTTTATTCTTCAATTTGGCAAGAATCTAATTTTTCATTACATATATTTTCTATGACTAATGTATAACTCGCTATACCACATATAGGGCTAAACTGTCTATAATTAAATCATAGATTTTAATGTAACATATCACATTTTGATAAAGTGATAAAAGTGGTATCATAATACATCTTCATAACCAAATGAATGCCATCATTTCTAATTTCATGAACCTCTACTTGATGTATTTCATATTCAAAACAAACCACTGAACTTCAGGTCCAGTTGGGGATAATATACTTGTTTGTTTTTACCAGCTTTTTCTTAACATTCTCCCCCTAAGATGGTAAAAACTATCTATACCATATAGATTTAATGGGCAATAAATCATTATATCCACCTTAATTGTCTTATGCAGTTGGTTTTTCAATGTGCTGAATCACAATGCCCAATTTGGAGACTAACGATTCCATATAATAATTAAACCGTGATCTCCAATATCAAATATACTCAGTTTCCGTGTAGTGTCTTGCCTTTAATAAACTTACACGAGAAAGTTTCAACACTTATATTTTCCTTGGGATAAACTTCAGGTTTACCAAAACGGGTATAATAAGAACCCGGATGGCCTTATTATGTCACATCTGAATCATTTCATGTCAACTTTCTAAGAATCCGGCCAGATAAATGATAGGTAAGACTCATCAATGTTACTATAGAAAAACATAAATGTATCATAAGATCAATAATTATATTCCACATTTCACAAGATTCAATATAGTTTTAATAACTATACAAGGTAATATTACACGAGTACTATAACTTTAGTGAGCATATAAGTTTTTCCGAAAGTATTTGGGGATTTGGATATTAAAATTAATATAAACTCAGATTTATTTCATGATTACAGTGGTTGACCCACAGAAGTATCTATAGCCATTAAGTTTGTAATATGAAAACATGATAATAGTCACTCATAATTCAAAAATAAAAGTTAAGATAAGACAAATTAAATTTATGCATTCAAAACTTAAACTAAGCAAAACATAACCATGAAAACATAAACAAATGAATTAATTAAAAGATTGGAACTCCGACTTAAACCACAAAGCAATAAACGTTGAAATACGTACATCCACAAAACTATTAATAGCTAATTAATACAAAGGCGTATGAATGTAGATCCTAGATTTGTCTATAGGAGAAGATGATGCCTACTGGAAACATGGTTATTTGTAAACAAAGAAATCAACATTGGTACGTATAATAGCTAATCATTCATCAACGTGCAATAGTCAAGAATTAATATAATATACTACTTTGTACATAGTTTCAAATTTTAATAACAGATTAAGAAATTATTTCCCTTTGCTCAGTCGGTTAAATCGGTCATAATTTCAGTATTTGTAAACTCTATGAACTTTGGGTCATAGTTTAATTATCTCGCAAACAATATGAACTTCAGGCCATAGTATGAATGTCAAATTTTTAACCGTAAATATTTTTTCCTTCTTTCTCATATCGAAATTTCGAGCATATATGAGTCTCACATGACTTTTAAGAGAAATTTTTTTTGATGAACGAATATGGCTCAATAAGGCCACACCATTAAGCTCAATTAAGGTTTCTTTACTTGGCTCAATAAATGCCACATTATTAGACTCAATTAAGGCCGCAATATTAGGTTTGTCATAACGTCATATTCTCGATATCTGCTACAGACATAGTCTTTATGAGATGTCACATTTACTTCAAGGAATGGATCAAGTTTCATATCTCATTAATTATACTGTTCAACTTCAGGTGAACAAGAATCAATTCGCAAATAAATTTGCCTTTAAAAAAACCGCTTTAAAATCAACAGTTGTTCATATTCTCAAAGACGTGGACTTCTGGCCACTAGCATTTACACGTGGACTTCTAGCCACTTACACTTATACAATATGAATATATTATGAATATATTGTATTGATGAGACGGTGTTAAATTATTACACACCTTTAAAACTTTGAACTTCAGGCCAAAGTTGGACATATTGCTCATCTTAATAATAAATCTTTTTAGAACTTCAGGTCCAAAATTATATGATATGTCCTTTTTTAAAACGTGTTTTCCACGTGAATGGAACTTATCAATAATCAATAGATAATCTATAAGATTGATGTAATAATAATTATATACACTATTACAAAATACTTCCGAATGAACTATATGATCAAAATATATTAATTCCCTTAATACAAAATATCAAACTAATTCAGTTCTATTTACCAAATATCGTCGTTAACTAAAATAATGATGCAAATTCATAAACTCAATTTCGTCGGTGGAAGTTTAGCCTATATGTAACTCTGAATTACAATCACAAAATTTAATTATTCAACAATTACATGAGACGTCAATGTTTGTAATATAAGAAACATTCATAAATAGGTGTATGAATACGTGTTTGGATTTTAGGATGAACCATATAATTTAAACAGGTGTAATATATATAACAAGTGTATCGATTTATATTTTTTTCTTTTACGTAGCTAAAAGGTTAGTAAACATACCTGCGCAATACGAGTATCTTGGTTATATTGAAAAATAAAATTAGGGTTAGAGACTCGTGTTGGTAACGTGTTGTGAAATAAAGACAAGAGATAATTATAGAGAGAAGTTAGAGAGTATGTATATATATATATATATAACATATTCGACCAAGAAGTAGTACTTCAAAAATGACTAGATCTTTTTCTAATAGGACTTTTATTTCAGCCCTTGATCAAGATTTAGATATACCTAGTACATCTAGGTGTTCAACTTCTCAATTAAGAGATGAAGACTTTATTGAAACAGATGAAGATGTTTTAAGAATGCATTCTGATAAAATTTTAAGACGACATTCTAAAAAGGAAGCGGACACATTGTCCCAAATGAGTTTTACTGATGATTAATAAAACCTTATTAGACTTTTCTCCTGGTTCAACAACCAGAAAACTAATTAGTGATGAATTCCAATCTCCCAGTTGGGAAAAATTTAGAAATTGGTTTTTTCATAATTTTGATGAAGAACAACAAGATATTTTACAAGATGAATTTTATGAATACTGCAAGTCAGTTAATGAAATTATTTATTTTGTTCCTTGGTATTGTTCAACTTATTTATATAATCATTTGACGATCCTTGAAAGGAATTTTGAACTTCTCAATGGAAATGAAGTTAAAGGGGTTTATCCTCCCCTTAAAAGGTTTAAATTAGACGGGTGTTCTTACATGCCCCTTTCAAAAATCTATGAAGATGAAACTATTACAACAACTACTAAGCACTTAAATTTTCTAATTGAGCAAAATAATTATGCTAATTTATATTTAAAAATTCTTGGTGAACATATTACAGATTTACATCATAAAACCAATAAAGTTATTAATCTTCTTAATGAGATTGTCCAGAACACTAAAGCTGAAAATCATTTCTCTTCTTCACAAGAGTGGTTCCTATTATCAAAAATCCTCTGAAATAAAAAATTTTAATTTTCAATATGATGTTAAAAATGAAAAGCTAATAAGTAAGTTAGCTGAAAAGATTTCACAATTAAGTTTAAACACTTTAAATGAAGAATTATACCCAGATTTCAAAGATGATTTAAATGTTATCACAAGACGAAGAAGTTGGGGTCAAGAACCTGTTAATACTTTGTATTATAATAAAAGACCTACACCTGTAGATATTATGCGGGAAGAAAATTTTGAGATTATCGAATAGATTATCGTGGAACCGATATTTATGAATGGAATATAGACTATTTTTTTTTGAAAAACAAATTCATAACCACTTTGTCATAGAATGCTTATGTATTCTCAATGTTGTAAGAGTGCAAACAATAGTGATTCTAATGTTGCTAAAATGATAGTATCGGATTTACTGGTCACTTAAAGGATGGTGGGATAATTATCTCACTCATGAACAAAAAATAGCTATTCTTACAAATACGTAAATTAAAGATGAAGTGCCCCGTAAATCTGCGGTTTACACTTTACTTGTCAATATACTTGAACATTTTACTGGTCAATATGGAAATAATTATGATTCCACAAGAACTCTTTTACAAAATTTTAGATGTAAAACTTTAACTGATTTTAGATGGTACAAAGACACCTTCCTTAGTAGAGTCATGCTTTTACCTGAATGCAATAGCTCCCATTGGAAAGCTAAATTTATTGATGGTTTACCACATTTATTTGCAGAAAGAATCAGAAAGATTCTTCGTGGAGATGATCCTTCTATTAATTATGAACGATATAATTATGGTCACCTTATTAAAGCTTGTACAGCAGAAGGTATAAACCTTTGTAATGAAATTAAATTAAACCAACAACTCAAGCACCAAAATATTATTGAAAGAAACCAATTAGGAGAATTTTGTGAACAATTTGGTATGGATATGCCTTCTACTTCTCGTAGAAAACAACACAAAGGCAAGGATAAAACTTATTATCCTAGATATAAAAAGAGAAGATATTCTAAAGAAAAATTAGAAGAAAAAACTCATCGGAAAAATCAAAGAAAATTTCATAAAAAATATTACAAGAAAAAAGATTATATACCTCCAAAGGAAATAAGATGTTACAAATGTAATAAAAAAGGTCATATGACAAATAATTGCTGGACCCAAAAACAAATTAATAATTTGGATATAGATGATAATCTTAAAGACAAGATTTCAAAATTATTTCTTAATAAACAAGATCTACAAAGTGGAACTGAAACTTTGTCAGATGATTCTAGTAATTCTAGTAATAATTTAAAAATTCTTAAAGATGATTCTTTTTATACAGATAGTAGTTCTGCAAATACTAGTTCAGAATGTGAACCATGTGGTCAGGGAAAAGTTTGTATTAATCCCAAAAAAGATGACTTCTTTAATCTTTTATCCAATTTTCAAGATGCAAAAATTCAAGTTCTTACCAATAATAATTGGTTAGATATGTTAAAAGCTATCCCAAATGCAGAATTAAGATCTCAAATTATTGAAAATATACCCAGTACCACTCATAATAATCTTGAGTATGACAAAATTAAGAATTTTTCAGAAGAAAAACCTTACTCTTTAAAAGAAGTTTATAAACGTCTTCAAAATAAAAATACAACTTCTAATCCTTCTTCTTTACAAGATATTTTGAAAGAAATGGATAATTTAAAATCTGAGATTAAACGTCTTAAAATTGAAGAACAAAGAAATGATATAAGAATTTCTAATCTTGAACAACTTTTTATTTTTCAACATGATTTGAGAAATAATGATTCAGAGTCTAAAGGTGAAAAGGTTGATAACCATGATATTCCTATCCTTGACTTTATCCCTAATTTAGATGGAGTTATTCCCCATTCTTCAATGGATATTATCCTTTTGATATTAATTTTTGAAAATTTCCAGAAATTTCCTGGATCCTCCCAATGATTATGAAGTTAAGCGGATCTTTATTGAGTACCAACATAGTATAAGAACGAGGACGCACACCCAAGTGCTCATTACTAGTGATTGGGATATTACCACGAAAGTGTTAAATCTGACCTGATAACAACTCGGAGATGACAAGAAAAATGCCTAGCGCCTAACCACGACATAACGGCAAAACGATGTCTCTCCTTTCACAGTTATCAATTCAGATTGAACAAAATGTGTACCCTCACTAAACCTTCTTATTTTATGTTGATAGGTAATAAAACCATCTTAAGATAATAACACATCCATGGTTTCATATATAACTTAATCAAGTGTTGTCATAATTCAACAAAGGATTTAGCCTATTAGGCTCATCCTTAGAGTAAAAATATTTAAATAAGAAACAAAAATAAAAACAAGAAAAACTTACAAACTTTAAGTTGTGCTCAGAATTGAAGAGGTACGGTTGACGAGATTTTATTAAGTAAGAAAGAAGATTTACAAGGGGGAGACAGAGAGCTAAAGAGAGGGGTGGGTGAAGCCTGCCCTCAACTAAAACATCTGCCTGTTTATATAGGCAAAAAGAAAACTGTTTACAAAAGTACAAACACACTTTATTAGTGCTTACAAACTATTCCACTTTATTAGTGCGATAACTATTACTAATGCTCCATTATTGTGCTAGAATTATTGCTCCGTTATGTGTCTTCTGAGTGGCGTCTTTATTCCACTATTTTCCCTTTGTCTTTTGATTTGGCATCTTTGGCCTTTTTCTTGGTTATTTCTTCTTCTATTAATAATTGAACATCTATCTCTGCTTCCATTTCTTGAGCATCTTGAAGAATGTCAAATTTATTTTTGCTATTGGATGCTGTGAATATTGCCATTGATACATCGCTTGTCTGGGATTTACTATCCTCATGCATTTGTCTTTGGGCTAAAGCCCTTTCTGCCAATTTAGTGTAATGGCTAAGAATTTCAGCTTCAGTTTTATTTTCGACTGAAATAATTCTTGATAATCGGTGTTCTTCCAATTCACCAGATTCTTCCGCATTGAAGATGATCATACTATCAATCTTGTCTTGAATTAAATTGATTGTGTAAATACATTTTAACTCATTTGTATCTTTATCTTGTCTCATCATTGCTTCCCAAAAGCGAGAATAAGATTCTCGTTTTAAACAAAATAATTTGAGATCATTATATCCTGTTTTGGGGATAAATTTCCAAATCCAGGGAATAGAAAATTCAATAAAGAAATTTAATTGAATAATTCAAGGAATATCATCCTGATCAGTTTTTGGAAGCAAATCTTTCCATTCGTCATAAAGATTTTTAAACATTTGTGGCAGAATGTTTTCATTAGTTCCATAAAATTGCCACCATTTGATTAACCAATTTGGTAAATTTTGGTCAAAAACTTCCGGGTAAATTTTTATTAGCCATGTGTGGCTCTTCGTAGGATTTTCATATAAGAAAACTTTATCAAAAGCCTGGACATAATCCCAGTAATTGTATTCAACTTTGATATTATTTTTGTTTATCAAAGTTTTAGAAGTAGATGGAGTTATTCCCCATTCTTCAATGGATATTATCCTTTTGATATTAATTTTTGAAAATTTCCAGAAATTTCCTGGATCCTCCCAATGATTAAAATTGCATTCATTTTCAGAAAGGATTCCTTCATAAAAACTTCGACTTTTATAAGTCTCCATAGGATATTGATTAATCGTTAAATAACGGTTATATAATAATCAGGGATTATCTTCCCATTTCTTGTCAGAATTATCTTGATTAAGTTATATAGGAAACCATGGATGTGTTATTATCTTAAGATGGTTTTATTACCTATCAACATAAAATAAGAAGGTTTAGTGAGGGTACACATTTTGTTCAATCTGAATTGATAACTGTGAAAGGAGAGACATCGTTTTGCCGTTATGCCGTGGTTAGGCGCTAGGCGTTTTTCTTGTCATCTCCGAGTTGTTATCAGGTCAGATTTAACACTTTCGTGGTAATATCCCAATCACTAGTAATGAGCACTTGGGTGTGCGTCCTCGTTCTTATACTATGTTGGTACTCAATAAAGATCCGCTTAACTTGGTATCAGAGTCATGGAAGTATATATATAATTTATGATAGTTAAGTCACAATTCAACTATACTATGTTGGTACTCAATAAAGATGTTTTAGTTGAGGGCAGGCTTCACCTACCCCTCTCTTTAGCTCTCTCTCTCCCCCTTGTAAATCTTCTTTCTTACTTAATAAAATCTCGTCAACCGTACCTCTTCAATTCCGAGCACAACTTAAAGTTTGTAAGTTTTTCTTGTTTTTATTTTTGTTTCTTATTTAAATATTTTTACTCTAAGGATGAGCCTAATAGGCTAAATCCTTTGTTGAATTATGACAACACTTGATTAAGTTATATATGAAACCATGGATGTGTTATTATCTTAAGATGGTTTTATTACCTATCAACATAAAATAAGAAGGTTTAGTGAGGGTACACATTTTCTTCTTTAAAATCTTCTTCATAAGGAAGATTTACTATATGCTTTTTTCTATTCCAAAAAGCATTAGGATGATCATTGCAAATAGATAGAGAGAATTGATTTTCAATATCAATAATTTTTTGTTTTAATTTAGGATTATTAAGCTTTTGATCTAAAGTCAAAATATTAACTTCATGTTTTAAAAAACTTAATTGATTTTCTTTTAAAGAAATTCTACTATAAATCTCATTTATAGCCTTCATAAAGGGTTTCATAATAAAATTAAAAGTAATAGTTTTTCCTTGATAATTTGCAGTTAAACTCTTATTATCTGCAGTAAAAGGATAAATCTTTGTTATAAAAGTTGTTCCAAGAATAATAGGAACTGAGAGTTTATTTTTGACTAAAAGAAAGCTTAAAGGAATGCAGGTGTTATTAACACATATATTAGCTTTTGGAAATTTAAATTCAATATCTAATTTATCTCCTCCTGCCTGAGATAAACTATGAGTAGTTTTGGCAAAATACCTTGAGTCAATTTCTCCTTCTTGTATAACATTTAAGTCTGCTCCAGTGTCAATTAAAGCAATAAATTCTTTAGAAAAATGATTATTAATCCTGAGTAAGATCTTAACATACCATTTTTGACCAGCAACCATGTTTATGGTTTGGAGAAATTTTTTATTTCTCTCTAATTCTGGGATAGTATTAACAAGTTGCATAGCTTGATCTTTACCATCTAAATTAGGGATAAAGTCAGGGATAGGAATATCATGGTTATCAACCTTTTCACCTTTAGACTCTGAATCATTATTTCTCAAATCATGTTGAAAAATAAAAAGTTGTTCAAGATTAGAAATTCTTATATCATTTCTTTGTTCTTCAACTTTAAGACGTTTAATCTCAAATTTTAAATTATCCATTTCTTTCAAAATATCTTGTAAAGAAGAAGGATTAGAAGTTGTATTTTTATTTTGAAGACGTTTATAAACTTCTTTTAAAGAGTAAGGTTTTTCTTCTGAAAATTTCTTAATTTTGTCATACTCAAGATTATTATGAGAGGTACTGGGTATATTTTCAATAATTTGAGATCTTAATTCTGCATTTGGGATAACTTTTAACATATCTAACCAATTATTATTGGTAAGAACTTGAATTTTTGCATCTTGAAAATTGGATAAAAGATTAAAGAAGTCATCTTTTTTTGGATTAATACAAACTTTTCCCTGACCACATGGTTCACATTCTGAACTAGTATTTGCAGAACTACTATCTGTATAAAAAGAATCATCTTTAAGAATTTTTAAATTATTACTAGAATTACTAGAATCATCTGACAAAGTTTCAGTTCCACTTTGTAGATCTTGTTTATTAAGAAATAATTTTGAAATCTTGTCTTTAAGATTATCATCTATATCGAAATTATTAATTTGTTTTTGGGTCCAGCAATTATTTGTCATATGACCTTTTTTATTACATTTGTAACATCTTATTTCCTTTGGAGGTATATAATCTTTTTTCTTGTAATATTTTTTATGAAATTTTCTTTGATTTTTCCGATGAGTTTTTTCTTCTAATTTTTCTTTAGAATATCTTCTCTTTTTATATCTAGGATAATAAGTTTTATCCTTGCCTTTGTGTTGTTTTCTACGAGAAGTAGAAGGCATATCCATACCAAATTGTTCACAAAATTCTCCTAATTGGTTTCTTTCAATAATATTTTGGTGCTTGAGTTGTTGGTTTAATTTAATTTCATTACAAAGGTTTATACCTTCACTTTGTACAAGCTTTAATAAGGTGACCATAATTATATCGTTCATAATTAATAGAAGGATCATCTCCACGAAGAATCTTTCGATTCTTTTCGCAAATAAATGTGGTAAACCATCAATAAATTTAGCTTTCCAATGGGAGCTATTGCATTGTGTAAAAGCATGACTCTACTAAGGAAGGTGTCTTTGTACCATCTAAAATCAGTTAAAGTTTTACATCTAAAATTTTGTAAAAGAGTTCTTGGGGAATCATAATTATTTCCATATTGACCAGTAAAATGTTCAAGTATATTGACAAGTAAAGTGTAAACCGCAGTTTCTGTGGGCACTTCATCTTTAATTTCTGTATTTGTAAGAATAGCTATTTTTTGTTCATGAGTGAGATAATTATCCCACCATCCTTTAAGTTGACATGTAAATCCTGATACTATCATTTTAGCAACATTAGAATCACTATTGTTTGCACTCTTACAGCATTGAGAATACATAAGCATTCTATGACAGTGGTTATGAATTTGTTTTTCAGCAAAATAGTCTATATTCCATTCATAAATATCAGTTCCACGATAACTGTTACTGATAATCTCAACATTTTCTTCCTGCATAATATCTACAGGTGTAGGTCTTTTATTATAATACAAAGTATTAACAGGTTCTTGACCCCAACTTCTTCGTCTTGTGATAACATTTAAATCATCTTTGAAATCTGGGTATAATTCTTCATTTAAAGTGTTTAAACTTAATTGTGAAATCTTTTCAGCTAACTTACTTATTAGCTTTTCATTTTTAACATCATATTGAAAATTAAAATTTTTTATTTCAGGAGGATTTTTGATAATAGGAACCAGCTCTTGTGAAGAAGAGAAATGATTTTCAGCTTTAGTGTTCTGGACAATCTCATTAAGAAGATTAATAACTTTATTGGTTTTATGATGTAAATCTGTAATATGTTCACCAAGAATTTTTAAATATAAATTAGCATAATTATTTTGCTCAATTAGAAAATTTAAGTGCTTAGTAGTTGTTGTAATAGTTTCATCTTCATAGATTTTTGAAAGGGGCATGTAAGAACACCCGTCTAATTTAAACCTTTTAAAGGGAGGATAAACCCCTTTAACTTCATTTCCATTGAGAAGTTCAAAATTCCTTTCAAGGATCGTCAAATGATTATATAAATAAGTTGAACAATACCAAGGAACAAAATAAATAATTTCATTAACTGACTTGCAGTATTCATAAAATTCATCTTGTAAAATATCTTGTTGTTCTTCATCAAAATTATGAAAAAACCAATTTCTAAATTTTTCCCAACTGGGAGATTGGAATTCATCACTAATTAGTTTTCTGGTTGTTGAACCAGGAGAAAAGTCTAATAAGGTTTTATTAATCATCAGTAAAACTCATTTGGGACAATGTGTCCGCTTCCTTTTTAGAATGTCGTCTTAAAATTTTATCAGAATGCATTCTTAAAACATCTTCATCTGTTTCAATAAAGTCTTCATCTCTTAATTGAGAAGTTGAACACCTAGATGTACTAGGTATATCTAAATCTTGATCAAGGGCTGAAATAAAAGTCCTATTAGAAAAAGATCTAGTCATTTTTGAAGTACTACTTCTTGGTCGAATATGTTTATTACCAAAATTTAAAGTAATGTGACTCCTTCAGGAGTTTGCTGTACATCAAGTAAATTAGTCTCCATAATCGGTTGAGGAGGCATAGCCTGGGTGATTGTCCAATTTTCAGGGAAAGATAACTCTTCCCATTTAATAGCCTTTCTAGTAGTTATATTAGATCTGTTACAATTGGTCTCAATAATAATAGTTTCATTTATAGCTTTATCAGCTAATCTACAGTGAGGATTTAACGTGTATAAAGGTTTATAATAAATCCTGTAACAAATACAAATTAATTCAGACCCTTTAGCATAATTGTAACCATGAGTTTTAACATTCAAAGTTAAAGCATCTAATATATTAGCATCTGTTAAAGATAATTGTAAATTTGGATAAACATCAAAATAGACTGGACCATGGGCCAGACTGGATTTAACAACTCCAATAATTGACTTTTGCCAATTCAAATTTCTGCCATCCCTTAAGGCTGCAATAAAACTTTCTGGTAATCCTTCCAGAGTTAAAGGTTTAAAAGCCACTTGAACTAAACCAATATGAACAAATTGATGCTTAGATTTTCTTAGTGGTTCTAAGTCACTATTGTTTAAAAGTTGAAGATACATTTCTTCATTATTTAGAGAAATAGATTCCTTTGTGGTTTTAACTCTGTGTTTTAACCCAATATATTCAAAAAACCCATAATTGTAAATAGTTCTTTTGCTAACTTCTGGAATTGTTCATTTGTTTAGCAACTCTAAATTCTGAGGATATTCAACCTCTTCAGTCATACTGTTTTTCACAGTAGACTTACCCGTATTAAGTACGCGTAAACTCATAAGATGAGAGAGAGTTGAATTATGACTTAACTATCATAAATTATATATATACTTCCATGGCTCTGATACCAAGTTAAGCGGATCGTTATTGAGTACCAACATAGTATAAGAACGAGGACGCACACCCAAGTGCTCATTACTAGTGATTGGGATATTACCACGAAAGTTTTATTGCAGCATTAAGGGATGGCAGAAATTTGAATTGGCAAAAGTCAATTATTGGAGTTGTTAAATCCAGTCTGGCCCATGGTCCAGTCTATTTTGATGTTTATCCAAATTTACAATTATCTTTAACAGATGCTAATATATTAGATGCTTTAACTTTGAATGTTAATTTATATATATAATTTAACACTTTTGTGGTAATATCCCAATCGGTCGATTTAATATATATATATATATATATATATATATATATATATATATATATATATATATATATATATATATATATATATATATATATATATATATATATATATATATATATATATATATATATATATATAGGGTCAAGCTCCAGGTGAGAACCACCAAGATAATGAGAACCATGAAAATCTATTAAATAACAAGAAACCTCAGATCAGACTTGATCCAACGGCGAATATTTATTCTCATGCTCAGTGAAACAAACGCATATTAAGTTAGACTATTTTATCTAATTATGTTTTTCTCTCCTCGCTTTCTTGTTCCCCAAATTCTCTCTAATCTCCAGAAAATAACAATGCTACAAGAACACATTGACTTCGAGCAGTGTGATTTCCTACGACAAATTCGTAGATCATCTTCTCCATTCAATGAGGTTTGTGTTCTATTCAAGTCATATTTTCGTTTGCTTTATTTTTTCCCCAAAATATGAATGATTAATGTTGAGATTTTCGGTTTTATGTGCAAAATTTTGGATAAAGACTTTATTTGTATCCTAATTTAATGAAAAAAGCTTTTATTTGTATCCTAATTCATCAATCTATGAAAAATTTGGGTAAAGGTATATTAGAATCTGATCTTGGAATTTGACTTAATAGATAAGTGTTTCTCTTTGTAACAATATTCTAGTGGAATTCAATTGTTATGTTGAATCACATAATGTTGACGTTGATATATTTGTTATTGAAGCTATACAATGGAGTTGGACGATTTGAATTTGTAATTGTGACCTCTATTTGATTTTTATTGTTATTTAAAGTGTTCAAGAGTAAACATGCTCTTATAGCTGAGAGATACGCCACGCTATAACATGGATACGATATTTAAGCTCGCAAATGCACCAATTTATAGCTTAGATGCACCAAATTAGAGCTTTCTCACATACACGCCAAATTATAGCTCATACACACTATTTAATTGAATTTATTATTGTGTGTATTTGCGAGGTGCACTAGCGTATTTGAGCTATAATTTGGTGTATATTTAAGGTGAAATCGTACATCTGAGCTATGTTTTGGTGTATCTATAAGGTGAACTAGTGAAGAGAACTGGTGTAATTGAGCTATATGTTTGTGTTCATATGAGGTGAAATAGTGTATCTGAACTATAATTTAGTGCATTTGTGAGGTGAAATAGTGTATCTAAGGTATAAAGTGGTATATATTTAAGGTGAACTCGTGTGTACGAGTTATGTTTTGGTGGATCTTCAAGATGAACTATGAAGAGAATTGATATACCTAAGCTATAGTTTTGTGTTCCTGGGAAGTGAAATAGTGTATATGAGCTATAATTTAGTGCATTTGTGAGGTGTGATAATGTATCTGTGCTACAGAGGTGGTCTTAAGCAATTATTGCATCCTATTCCGCGGTGTGGTTATGTATATTTTGTTGCACATGGCTTTACTTTACGCTACTTATCTGTCTATTTACTTATTTTATAGATCATGGTAACTGAATCCGGTGCAATAGGTATAATACGGAGATCCTAAAATTTTCAGCAGAAGACAAGTTATTGGGTTCATAAAAAAATTGTGGATTTGAAGCAAAAGAGAGCACCGAAAAGAAAAATTTTCTCTGCTAGATATGACGATTAATTGGAGACTGACAAAGAATACATGGAGAAGTTTTTCCATGGAAACTCTTGCGGCAGTCGACACAATAGTCACTAATCCCATTACTTCAGAAGCTCTTAACTTGACAACTGATCAAGCGAAGTGAAGTGAATCAATTAGAAATTATCAGACACTGTCAATATTGTTCACTAATGGATCTACTATCTTTTTGTAATTAGTTCACTTTGTGTACTCACTGCTTACTTTTGTATGCGTAGCGGTCATTTTTTGTACCCTTATATAGTTGGATTATTACTAGTTTTCAACACCTTATGTAGACACATTTTAGATTTTGAATTGTACTAATATAGTTTTGGGGTTTCGACAATATTGTGGATAATGTATAAATTGGTTGTTTTGTGCATCTATTGGTTATTATTGTGCACATAGGGTGTATTTATGTGCATGTTTATGGAAGGAGCGTTAGTACTCTATTTTACAACCGATATGGGAGTCGAACCCATACCTTGTGCAATGCACAATGCTCTAACATTTGAGCTAACCGGCTTTCAAAACATCATTGCCTACATTATTTATTGAGCTTTAATATAAAACAATTTAGCCATGCCTATAAAGATTCATACAGAAAGGTAAAATAAAATATACTACATTTAGCCATACCACTACCATAATATTCATAAGATTATACTCTGCACATGTAAAATCAAACGACAACCTAACACAAACAATTTAAAAATACGAAAATATATTGTATATAGCAAAAGAACATAATACAACTATGGTTTTATATAGCACTACCTGGACCACGATTATAAGATTGGATAATTTCAATAGTTGATTAACGCAACAAACAAGGAGAGGTTTTCGAGTAGTCTACTGCATATAAAGCACATCTAGCATTTGAAGTCCCAAAAAAATGGAATAAGATGAAGTACTTACTGTTGTTTAACATTGTTATGCGAAAAACGTACTCAAAGCATTGCCTCCCTTTCTTCTTGAAGCTCTTTCTCCATTCAAAATTTCAAACAGAACGAATTTGGAATAATAAGTAAGCTTATCCTGTGCTTGCCAATATTTGGGGACATGGATGCACTGAAATAGCCAGTCGAACTATAAATGACCTAAATCCATAGTTATTCTTGTCCAATAATTTAAGCATAGCCAAGCACAATACAAGAAATCGAGGCCATATATATGCATATTTTTGTTTTCTTTTATCAGTAATTGGGCACAACTGCACCAACTAAGTTTCCATATCCATGATTAAGTTTTCTCGTGTAAATCACATAGTCAAACCGCATACAGTATACCACAATAGAAGGAAACCAAAAAATTAACATGTTCAGGTACACTTACTTTGAAGAAAAGTTGTGTCATCTTGAGCCTGATATTTTCTTATCACCAGCAAATGAGTCAATGCGACTTATTGCCCTATACAGGAGTAATTGCATCATTGCATCAAGCATTACACTCATTACTTGTAGAGAAAATATGTTCATTAGAAACATTTGTGGTATATGTTCTCTATAATGCTTTTTCACTTACATTTGTCGGACAAAAAAGCATATAACTTTATTCAAATAAATTAATGAAATGCCTCACCTGATGAAAATGGAAGAAAAATACATCATCAAAATTTATAAGGCAACTGCACACAAAATACATAAGTAATTATATTTAGATTCTAATTTTTTGAGAATAAAACTCTACTAACAAATAATAATAAGTTTCAATACAAAATTTAAGTATAGAAATAAAAGATACTCCGTATCTAATTGAATAACATTTGAGAAGAAGAAGAAATTTAATCGATCAATCAAATTTTAAGGATTCGAAGAAAACTTTTAATTTAATCTATATAGATTGTTGTATACTATTTATTTTTATTCTGTAAATCAACAACAAAATAACTTCAAACTCATCTCCTGAAGGAGAAAAACTAGTGGCGGCACCAGAATCGCGATGGTCGACATGATGAAATTATTGCAGAAGAGTGGATTTTGACAAAGGAGAGGAACTCGGGAAACGAGAGACAAAAATAGATAATTGGAAGTGTGGGCTGAGTTATCACAACTATGTCCAAACATTGTTTTTTTCTCAGCCCTTTTAAGGAGATAAGTTAAAGTACGGGGAATAGTGTCCCTAAATAGGACGGGAAAAGCTTAAAGGTTGGATTAGGCAGTCCCGCTATATGGACCCACTTATTGCAACCCTAAACCATTTCCCTTATGATGGAGAGGGGGTTAATATAGGGTGAATATTCTCCCTAAGTTATTCAAATGACGGCTAAACAAAACGACATCATAAAGGGGTAGAGTGAACCCTATCGAGGGGACGTGTGAAACTAGAACTAATCTGATGTATCTAAATAACTTTTTAATGTACATACAACTTCTTATCATGCACCTAAAGACAAAAAGACACGTCATAAAGGGATTAGAGTGAACCCTATCGAGGGGATGTGTGAAACTAGAAATAATCTAATGTAACTAAAGAACTTTTTAATGCACATACAACTTCTTATCATGCACCTAAAGACAAAAAGACACATGATAAAGGGGTTAGAGTGAACCCTGGCGAGGGGACGTGCGAAACTAGAACTAATCTGATGTAACTAAAGAGCTTTTTAATGCACATACAACTTCTTATCATGCACCAAAAGACAAAAAGACACATGATAAAGGGGTTAGAGTGAACCCTGTCGAGGGGATGTGCGAAACTAGAACTAATTTGATGTGACTAAAGAGCGTTTTAATGCACATACAACTTCTTATCATGCACCAAAAGACAAAAAGACATCCTTAAGAGGACAGACTGAACCCTTTTGAAGAGACGAATTTAAAGTAGGGGAAGGGACCAACTTTCATGAACATCGATGCACCCTCCTCCCCCATCAATATTTAGAACAATATCCACTCAAAGAGAAAGAAAATTAATGTAAAAAATCAATCATACAAATAATACAATGCATCAAATTCATAGAAAATACAAAGCTAGGCATCTACTAAACAATCACACCCCCAAAAACACAAATCAACTCAACATTTATATAAAAATCAAACCTTGGTATATCATTTAGAGGGACACCGTTCTAATGGAAAATAACACCAAATCAAAATAAGCAAACTTACAATTTATACTCAAAACAACACTAGACATAATTACACAAATAGAGAGCAACAAAACTCGGAAACACCAATAAAACAAACACAAATTCATGCCACTTTCTACGTACAAAAAGTACAATATTTTAGGAACACCACAATCATGATAACCAGAACCCGAAAAAACCACGAAATCGACATAAATGCAACAACGTACATTCAAAATTAAGCAAAAACACTAAATGGGCAACTATACCCAACTTATCAGATAACAAATATCTTTTGGTTAGACCACTCTTTTTCCTCTAATGAACTTAATTCAAGTAGAGTGATCAGTAGAAAGTGTCAACTCTACTCAAGAATCATCTGACTGCAATCTTCACTAATACCAGATCCGCCTCATTTATATTGTCCCATTTGATAAAAGTGGTAAAAATAGCAAGAAATACTTGCAACTTGAATCGAACCAACATTTGAAAGCAATGAAAACGAACGAAATAAGTAAAAAAAAAAAAAAGAATACAACCCTAATCAACTAATTTTAATCATAAAAATTATAAAAATTGAGGAATAAAAAAGAAATTGGGGGAATTGAGAAATTACCTAAATTATAAACTTCTCAAAATCAAAAAAATCAATGATGAAATCAACGAAAACGAAGAAGGAAGCAATATTGAAGTTGGATTACGAAGTATTTTGGTCGAAATCACAGTAATGTCGCACGAAATCAACTAGAATGAAGAAGGATGAATGAACAAAAGTATCGCAGAAGAGAGGGTGTGATGACAGAGGAGAGAGGAGTCGAACGAAAAGTGAAAGAGGGAAAAACGCGGTAGAAAAATAGAGGGTGATACGGGTTGGACTATTCTCAAAATAATGTTTAATCTCAGCCCTTCGAGAGGTTTTATGTATGTTTAATCTCATCCTTTAAAGAGGTTCTCATAGTTCTCATTATTTTGATGGTTCTCATAGGATCCCGAATATATATATATATATATATATATATATATATATATATATATATATATATATATATATATATATATATATATATATATATATATATATATATATATATATATATATGGTTGAGTCCACAAATTTGGTTGAGTCCCTAAGTCCTAATCTTAGCCACTCATTTTTTGGATGTAACTTCAGTACTATATAAGTGTAACTTTAATCATTTAAGACTATTTTTTATATAAAATTTAAATTTATGGCTATTTTTTTATACAAAATCTTGAATTTATGGCTATCTTTTTAATATTTTGAATATATAAATTTGAATTTATGTAATTTTAACGATTTATGTAATTTCCACATTTTGCGAGTGTAACTTTACTGTTTTTTATGTAATTTCAACACTTTTGAGTGTAACTTTACTGTTTTACAAGTGTAACTTTACTGTTTTAAGAGTGTAACTGTAGTATTTTAAGAATCATTTTTTATGTTAAAATTTAAATTTATGTAATTTTTATTATAGGTTGAATTTATATAATTTTAACACTAAGTTTAATGTAATCTTTGAGTCCATTTTTAGTGTAACTTCAGTTCATTAAGAGTGTAATTTCAGTCTGTTACGAGTGTAATTTCAATTCGTTTAGAGTGTAACTTCAGTTCGTTTAGAGTGTAACTTCAGTCTGTTACGCGTGTAACTCTAGTCCGTCAAGCGTGTAACTCTAGTCCGTCAAGTGTGTAACTTTAGTCCGTCAAACGTGTAACTTTAGTCAACCACCGACAATACCACCACCATCATCCATCCCGTCACCTCTTACAACCACCACCAACAACCAAAAAAAAAAAAAAAAAAAAAACAGATCTGAACCATTGTCGCGGTCAAACCCACGACCCACCACTACCACCTCGGTCCACCTCTTACCACCAACAACAACAATCCAAAAAAAAAGCAAATCTGAAAAGAAAAAAAAACAACTCCACCACCATATCATTACATTCAAAAACCACAACCACCAACAACAATAATAGCAACAACAATACCAACCACCCAAAAAAATTCCAGATCTGAAAATAATCTCACCAAAAAAACAAGAAGAAAGGCGGAATTTCAGACGAAAGAGTGGCGGCGTACCGAGGGAGAAGGGGGTGGTGGTGTGGCTTCTCGATCCGAAAAAAAAATAAAAAAAAAAAGAGAGGAGGGAGGCGGCAACGTGGAGGAGACCGTGGTGGGGGAGTGGTCTAGGAGAAAGGAGAAGGGGTCGTCGGAGTTGTTGCGGCTGGAGTGGCGGTGGCAGGTGGCAGCATGGTGGTGGCGGCAAGGGAATGGTGGTGGCGGCAGTGAAGTTTAGAGAGAGATGGGAGGAAGAGAGAGAAGTGGGAAATTTGTGTTGTGAGGAAATGAAATGAGAGATTAGGGTTTTGTGGTATTTATAACACAACCCTTTATTTTAATCTAATCCTAGCCATCCATTATTTAGATCTAAGGGTTTGGATGAGGACTCAAGGACTCACCTAAATAAGGTGGACTTATAGGATCCCTTTTCTATATATATATATATATATATATATATATATATATATATATATATATATATATATATATATATATATATATATATAGAGAGAGGCAAGTTCTAATGAGTCCACCTAAAATGGTGAGTCCACTAAGTCCTAATCCTAGCCATTAATCTCTAAAATTGATGGTTGAGATTTTACAATTCTAAGATGAAAACTTTAATGTTTTATAACTGAAACTTTAATTTATTAGTTTAACTTTAATTCTTTACAATTATAAGTTTAACTTTTATGAATGAAATTTTAATGCTAAAAGTTAAAACTTTAATTTTTTTGGCCAATTTCTAATATTAAAATTTGAATTTATTTTATTTTACAGATTTATAAATGTAACTTTAATGTTTTACGAATGAAACTTTAATGCTAAAAATTGAAACTTTAATTTTTTTAACTAATTTTTAATATTAAACTTTGAATTTATTTATTTTTACAGATTTATAAATATAACTTTAATGTTTTACGAATAAAACTTTAATGCTAAAAATTGAAACTTTAATTTTTTTAACTAATTTTTAATATTAAACTTTAAATTTATTTATTTTTACAGATTTATAAATATAACTTTAATGTTTTACGAATGAAACTTTAATGCTAAAAATTGAAACTTTAATTTTTTAGACAATATAAAATATAAAAATTTGAATTTAGTTAATTTTACTGGTTTATAATTTTTTTAAATTGTCATTTTTTGAATATAACTTTAATGTTTTACGATTGAAACTTTAATGCTAAAATGTGTAACTTTAATTTTTTTAGACCATTTTTTAATATAAAAATTTGTTTTTATGAAATAATGTACTTGGGACTAATATTTATTTAATTTAACTAATTTTTAACTGTAACTTTAATGATATACGAGTGAAACTTTAATGCTTTAAAGTGCAACTTTAGTCCATATAAACGTAACTTTAATTTATGTCCTTAATAAATATAATTAGTCCATATCAACGTAACTTTGAGTCCATATAAGCGCAACTTTAGTCCATATAAACGTAACTTTAGTCCATATAAATGTAACTTTAACCATGCTGCTGAAACTTTATTTTAATAACAACCAACATCACCAACTCCAATCACCCAACCCATGACCATGAGACCACGACCACCGCCACCGCCTCTGACCACCTGCCATGGCGTCCCCCTACAACAACCGCCATCACGCACCACCAATGTGAAAAAAAAAAAAAAAAAAAAAAAGGGAAAGAGGCGAGAAACATCTGAAAAAGAAAAAAAAAAAAAAAAAAAAAAAGAGAGAAGGGAAATAGGCGGCAGCAACAACAGCCACCAACACCTCTATATGACCCTCCTTACTCGGATCTGAAAAAAACAAAAAAACAAAAAAAAAGAAGGGAGAGAGGCGGCAAGGCACCAATAACCACCATAACAGCCCACACCACCACACAATAAGATAGGCAATTTTCAGATCTGAAATGGAAAAAAAAAAAAAAAAAAAAAAAAAGGGAGGAAGTGCGGGTGGTGCCGAGGGGGAGGCAGGAGAGGATAGGAGGGTGGCACGGGAGAGACAAAGGGATAATAAGGTCGCCGTAAACTCAGATCTGGAAAGAAAAAAAAAAAAGAGAAAGGAGTAGAGGTGGTGACGGGACAGCGGCAAACGTAGGGACGGCGAGGCAAGTGGGGGCGGCGGCGCAAGTGGGAGCGGCTGTTGTGGTGTCAGTTGTCGAAGGAGGTGGGTGATGAAACGGGTGGGGGCTGCCGGTGATGGTGGGCTGTCGACGGTGGTGGGCTACCGGTGAGTTAGAGAGAGATGGGAGGGAAAAAGGAGGAAGAGAGATAAGTGAAAGATTGGTGAGGAAATGAAATGAGAGAGCTGTGAGTGATTAGGGTTTTGTAGTCTTTTATATCCCAACCCTTTATTTTGCTTTAATCTTAGCCATTCATATTTTTGATCCAAGGGTTTAGATGAGGACTCATGGACTCATCTAATCTAAGAGGACTCATTTGAACCTAATTATATATATATATATATATATATATATATATATATATATATATATATATATATATATATATATATAGTAATAAGATCAAATGAGTCATCCTCTTACATGTGAGTCCATAAGTCCCATTATGGGCCTTTTTTTTTTTTTTTTTTTTTTTGGTGAAAGGTTAATATATATAAATCAAAGAATAGAGTCTCCCACAGATACAATAAAAATAGACAAGTAAAGCTATCTACTCAAACATACAAGGATCAGACAAAAGCATACTAAATCAAGATAGACGCCAACCAGGCCCCTTCTCTATTAGAAACAACTCCTGTATTCTTTGCCCAAAACCTTGCAATCACATCCTTAAGAGCCTGCTTGACCAACACATCAGGCTTGATCACAAGCCTATCCAGCCTTGCCTTGTTCCTAGCCCTCCAAATAGCGTAAAGCACAAAGAACATGTCTTTGCATAAATAATCCTCTTCTGCAAAATAGTGCCACCATGGTGTCTTGTAAACCAGCTAGCCAAACCAGTAGCAGGGAGTGTCTTGTGCAGGTACTGCTGAAGAACTCTGATGCAGTGAGTACTAAAGCAACAATCAAAAAATAAATGACTGTGAGTCTCAGGGTTGCTGCCACACAAGTAACAATCAGGAGTCACAATACTGCCCATTCTGATCAGTTTGTCATTAGTCATGAGTCTATTCTTCATTGCTGCCCAGTAAATGTAAGACGTCTTAGGGATGTTGAGAGTGTTCCAGCAAGCACGATACCAACTAACCTTAGGTTGAGCAGTCCTGAGCCAGTTGTATCCATCCATAACCTTATAAGGAATATCCTTACCAAGCCACACACCAGATGAGTAAGCAGGAGCAAAGAGTTTGAAGAGGTGAGCAATCTTACGCCAGGACCAACTACAATCCACAGGTGGCTCATAGGTAGTCCACTCACAACCTTTCATATAGACATGATTAACCCACCTCACCCACAAGTGATCCTTTTTTGAAGCCAACCACCAAACATACTTGCCCAAAGAAGCCTTGTTCCAGGTTTTAGTAGCTTTGAGACCCAGACCTCCCTCTTCTTTAGGGGTACAGCAGTTCTCCCACTTAACATTAGGAGCAGAAACATAGGAATCCTTACCCCCCCAAAGGTAATTGCGACAGATGGCATCAATTTTGTTAAGAATACCATTAGGGATCAAGAAGATAGAAGACCAATAAGAATGTAATCCAGAAAGAACAGAGTTAACTAGAGTAAGTCTACCTGCATAGGATAAATGTTTAGCACCCCAGGATCTGATCCTTGCAGTAATTTTGTCAGTAAGCTTCATCCCATCAGCCTTAGTTAACTTCCTAGAAGAAATAGGCACTCCCAGGTATTTAAAAGGGAGCATACCCCTCTTAAAACCAGAGACTTGTAAAATAGAGCTCATAGCACCTTGAGACATCCCATTAAAGTAAATTTCAGATTTATCCTTATTGAGGCAGAGCCCTGAAGCCATAGAAAAGGTAGCAAAAGATCTTAAGAGCCACATGATAGAGAGCTCATCCCCTTTAGAGAATAAGAGCAAATCATCAGCAAAAAGAAGATGATTAAGCTGAATAGCACCACAAAGAGGATGGAAATGAAAATCAGGCTGCTGCCCCACCACTTTTAAAACCCTGGAAAGATATTCCATACAAAGGTTAAAGAGAAGGGGTGATAGAGGATCACCTTGTCTCAAACCCCTACTCCCATGAAAGTATCCAAAGGTGTTGCCATTCAATGATAAAGAATAAGAAGTAGAAGTAACACACACCATCACCAGGTCAATAAATTTCTGAGGGAACTTTAAAGCAAGAAGCATTTGATGCAAGAAATCCCACTCCACAGAATCATAAGTTTTCCTAAGATCTATTTTGACAAGACATCTAGGAGATGCAGATTTTCTTCTATAAAGCCTCACTAAGTCTTGGCAAATTAAGACATTCTCAACAATATTCCTCCCCTGAATGAATCCACCTTGACTACAATCCACAATATCAGGTAAAACCTTCCCCAATCTAGCACACAAGAGTTTGGCAATACATTTATAGATAGTATTGCAACAAGCAATAGGTCTAAAATCAGTGACACTACTAGGGTTAGGAATTTTTGGGATCAGAGTAATGTTGGTGCTATTAAGTTGCTTCAAAAGTTTACCAGTTGAGAAAAAATTATTGATAGCATAGAAGATATCCTTCCCCAAAATCTCCCAGGAATCCTTGAAGAAGCGGCTTGTGTAGCCATCAGGCCCGGTGACTTAGAAGCGAGGAATAGAAAAAGACAATTTTTAACCTCCTCCATACTAATAGGCCTAAGCGGCTCGAGAGATATGTTGAGGGGTAATGAGCTTACCAGTCCTGACAGTAGGGACATGGACCTTATGGACTGGATTAGAAGTACCCAACAACTGCTGATAATAGTCCAGAAAGGCATATTCAATTGCATCAGGCTCACAATGCTGAGTACCATGAACATCTTTAATCTGAAAAACCTTATTATGCACATTCCTGGCCTTGATTTGCCTATGAAAGTAAGCAGAGTTTTCATCACCCTCAGCAAGCCACACTGATTTAGCTTTCTGCTGAAGAAAAGAAACCCTAGCTTTTTGAAGAGAATAAAAGGTGGCAGCAGCTTCTTTTTCCTTCTGGATAATATCATGATCACCAGGTTGTCTATGCATTTGGGATTGAGCAGCATCAAGATTAACTCTAGCAACCTCAGCAGCTTTCTCAATATCAGCATACCTATTTTTGTTAACCATTATGGGCCTTTGGATCTTGAAAATGGAGGGCTAAGATGAGAACAAAAAAATTAAGGTTAATGCTCTAATTTTGTCATCTTCCTCTAATTTTCTCATTAACTACATTAATCTTGCTCATATTTCATTCACCAACTCATTATCACATCTCCTCATTCTCTCTCTATATCTCACTTCTCCATATTCTCTCCAAAAAAACAAGAAAAAAAAAACCCAAAAAACCAAACAAATAAAAAATCCAAATAAATCATTTACTCATCTTTTCCTCATTCACCATCCACCTACCACCACCCACCGGAAACCACCACAGTCGCCAACCGCCACCGCCGCCGCCGCCACCACCGCCGCCCCGACGTCAATTTTTAATTTTTTTTTTTTTTTAAACTTTATGTTTGGGTGTTCTTTTTATTTTTGTTGTTGTTTTTTTTTCTCCTTATATCGTCTTGCTATATAATATTGTTTTAAATTTGTGAGTTTTTTTTTTAATTTTAATCTTAGATCTACTAAAATAGATCAATTTTCATTGACCCGTTTTTCTTTTTCATTTCTATTTTGTTTTTTTTTTCAATTTTGATGTTTTGGTCTTTTTTTTTCCGGTTATTGACATTCTTACAAATTATAGTGTGATTTTAGTACTAAATCTATTAGTTATGAAATCTCATTTTTTACTTTTTTCTTGTTGATATCACTTTGTTAATATCCGTCTTGTTATATATATTTGCCAAATTTCGTATTTAAAATTTTGTCTTGGTATTGTGTGATTTAGGATCTATTAAACTTACTTGTTCGGTTAAAATTACACTTTTGTCCGTTAAAATTACACTTTTTTCTGTTAAAAATACACTTTTTTCGGTTAAAATCACAGTTTTTTTCCTGTTAAAATTATATTTTTTAACGTTAAAATTACACTTTTTTCTGTTAAAATTACACTTTTTAACGTTAAAATTATACTTTTTTTCGTTAAAATTACACTTTTTTTCCGTTTAAAATTACACTTTTTCCGGTTAAAATTACACTTTTTTCTGTTAAAATTACACTTATCTTCATTAAAGTTATATTTATCTCTATTATTAAAGTTACACTTATCTCTACTAAGGTTACCCTCTCAATGACTAAAGTTACGCTTTTGGACTAAAGTTAGAGCAATTTGGACTGAAGTTACACAAATATGGACTAAAATTACACAATTTGAACTAACTAATGGAGTTATTTGTAACTTACACAATTTGGACTAAAGATAAACAAATTTGGACTATAGTTATACAATTTGGATTAAAATTACACTTTTATGGACTAAAATTACACTTCCGTGGACTAAAATTACACTTTTGTAGACTAAAGTTATACATTTGTGGATTAAAGTTATACATTTGTGGACTGAAATTTGGACTATAATTATACAATTTGGACTATAATTACACTTTTATTGACTAAAATTACACTTCCGTGGACTTAAATTACACTTTTGTAGACTAAAATTACACTCGTAAAATGATAAAAGATACACACTATCAATTTACTAAAGTTACACTTTAGTGGACAATGATTGAAATTGCACAATCTCAATGACTCAAAATAAATGAATTGTGTAACTTTAGTCCAAATTGTGTATTTTTACACTAAATTTAGTCATAAATAGTGTATTTATCAGTCCAAAATTGTATCTTTAGTCCAAATTTAGTCGTAAATAGTGTATTTTTTAGTCCAAATATTGTATTTTCAGTCCAAAATTGTATAATTTTAGTCCAAATTTAGTTGTAAATATTGTATTTTTAGTCCAAATTTAGTCGTAAATAACTCCATTAGTTAGTCCAAATAGTCCAAATTAGTCCAACTTAGTTAGTCCATATTGTTCCAATTGTCCAAATTAGTTAGTCCAAATTGTCCAAATAGTCAAATTAGTCTGTGTAACTTTAGTCGAAAAGTGTACCTGATGGGGCATATTCTGCACCCGCTGACCGAGTCAACATATTGAGCAAGGTCAAAGATATCCACAGCAAGTCAACGACTTAGACAAACCCTAACCGACGCTTTGACTCGTTTGGTCTTGTCTCTTGGGTCTCTACTGGGACAACTAGCCGTAGGGGCACATATCCGCGTACTCATATCCAAGACCCCTCGGCGGCGAGTCAACAGGGCCCGCCGGCCTGCCATGGGTCCCTCGGCCGAGGGTAGATCAGTCTTTCCACCTGCTAGCCACTTGGCCACTACGTGACAAAAGGTGAAAGTCTATAAATACTCCTCAACCCTCATTGAGGAAAGGATCCGAAATATAACCTAAACACCTCATAATCTGGTAATATCTTCCTTATCTCTCTACAATATATACTTCGCCAAGTAACACACAACTTAATCCCTTTAAGTTTACTGACTTGAGCGTCGGAGTGAGTTCGCTCGGTCCAAAGCCGAGCCCTCAGTTTGTTCATTGTTTCAGGAGGATCCAACCAAAGACGTCATTCTACAAGCCACGAGTGGTAACAAATAACTGCTTCGGAATTACACCCGGAACAGTACCTTTAGTCATTGAGAGAGTAACCTTAATAGAGATAAGTGTAACTTTAACAGGAAAAAGTATAATTTTAACAAAAAAAAGTGTAATTTTAACAAAAAAAAAGTGTAATTTTAACAAAAAAAGATGTAATTTTAACAAAAAAAGTGTAATTTAACAACAAAAAAATGTAGTTTTAACAGAAAAAACTGTAATTTTAACAAAAAAGTGTAGTTTTAACAGAAAAAGGTGTAATTTTAACAGCAAAAAGTGTAATTTTAACAGAAAAAAGTATAACTTTAACAAAAAAGTGTAATTTTAATAGGAAAAAGTTAATTTTAACAAAAAAAGTGTAATTTTAACAGAAAAAGTGTAATTTTAACAAAAGAAAAAGTGTAATTTTAAAAGAAAAAGTGTAATTTTAACAAAAAAAAGTGTCATTTTAACGGATATTAACAGGCGAGATTTGTAAAATATAAAACAAGACAATATAATAATAAGACGAGATTTTAAATACCAAAACTAAAAAAAAAAAAGAAAAAAAAAACAACATCCTCACCATCCTCCTCCAACAACCAACAATCACCAAGAAACAAAATAAATGGGATCTAAAAATTACCAACAAAATTAAAAATAAATTACACTATCCTCACCATCCTCCTCCAACAAAATTAAAAATTACCAACAAAATTGTCAACAACAATAAACGAATCTGAAATTATATAAAAGAAAGACGATAAAAAAATTATCAACAACAATAAATTAAAAAACGAAACTGAAATATAAAAAAAAATGAAACAGAAAAAAAAAAACAAATCTGAATATCTGAAAACCAAAAAACGTTTAAAAAAAACGAAAATATGAAACAAGATTTTAAAAATCATATCTCAAAAAACGGAATGATAAAAAAAAAAAAAAAAAAAAAAAAAAGACAAAACACAGTGAGTTTGGAGAAAGAAGAGAAAAAAGAAGAAAAACAAGAAAAAAGAGAAGGGAAGTGCGGTGGTGGATGTGGTCGGCCGTCGGCCGTTGCAGTCGTGGTGGTGGTCGGTCAGGAGGGTTGTTGTTGGTGGTGGTCGTGGGTCGTCGGGCTGAGGTGGTGGTGGCTGTGGGTCGTCGGGTTTTGGGTGAGTGAGGGGTTTTTTTTTTGTTTTGTTTGGGTTTTATTTTTTGTTTTGGTTTTGTTATTGAGAGAGAATGAGAGGAAATGAAAGTGTGAAACTAAATGATTAGTGAGGGATGAGGGAGTGGGTAAAGAGATGGGATTAGAATTAGGAGTTTAGGAGATTAGGGAGGGAGATTAGATTGATTCATTTCTAGCCCTCCATTGAGATGCAATCTCCCCCTCCATCCCCTTCATCCTAAGGCCCTTAGAAGGACTTAAGGACTCGATAGATATAAGGGACTTAGAAAAATTTCACACTATATATATATATATATATATATATATATATATATATATATATATATATATATATATATATATATATATATATATAGAGAGAGAGAGAGAGAGAGAGAGAGAGAGAGAAAGAGAGAGAGAACTGTATATTATTTCATTATGAAGGAGTATATATACACATACAATGAGGGCAGAGTTTTCATAAGATAATACACTCTAGAATATTCTAAGATATGGACATCCATATAATATTATACTATAATATTTCATAACACTCAGAGCTAATGTTAGTGCACATACAAATCCCAAGCTATCCATATCTATAACAGAGTAATGACCTGTAATACTCCGTATTTTGATAATAATTTATGGAAGTAATTTATGTAATTTAATAATTGATTAAATTACATTTATAATAATAAATACAAGTAAGACGTTAATTAAATAATAAATTAATAAAACAAGTCGGGAATTGGGTTTAGCTAATATTTAGCATTGGGCCGTGTGCCATTGTTAGTTGGGCCGAATTTTATGGTTCATCTAGTATGAGTGTGATCGGGAATTGTATCGGGAATTAATAATAATATAATATGGAAATAATAATATATAAAGGTAATAATAATTATATTAATAATAATAATAAAGTTATGGCAATAATAAATTAGTAAATATTGTGTGAGGAAATCCTAGTTATGGTAAGATTAATAATATATGATAATAATAATAATATAATGGCAATTATAATAATGATAATTCCTATACTAATTAGAATAAGGTAAATTATAATAGTTTCCTAATCGACCTCGCTTTCTCTCTAATCTTACACTATAATACCCCCTTAAATCTGAGAAATAAATCACAAATTAAGAGGAGGAGCTTTAGGAGACGGAAGAAGAAAGAATTAACAAAAACCAATTAATCGACTCGAGGTAATTACTCATCTTAAATTGGTTTTATACTTAATTAAGCAAGCATCTTTAAGACAACCGTGTGACCACTATAGACCACCATAGGACTCGATATTTGGACCTAGAGTAACCTTGGACTGCCGAGATTCTGACCTGGCCTTATTTGACCGACGTGGACCTTGCTAGGGTGGTTTTTGAGGTGGCTAAAGGTGGCTGGTCAGGGGGTGTTGCGGGTTAGGCCGTGGGTGATTATAGTGGGTAATTGAACCCCTAATTGGCTATGTCGTGACCTGGGTATAGAGGGGTTCTGTTGGGGTGGTTGAGTCGACCACTTTGGTGGTGTTGGCGTGGCGGCAAGTGGCGGCTGGTGTTGGTGGTGGCGGTAAACAGGGGAAAACAGAGGTAGTGTCGTGGGTGCTTTAGGATGGTTACTGTGGTTGTGTTTCTGACCGTGAGTGAGGACGGAGGGTACCATTAGGACCGTCGTAGACCAAGGGTGACAATGGTGATGGCCTTTGGGTGTGGGAGTGGCTGTAATGGTGGTGGTGGTGGGTTTTATACACGGTGGTGGGTGGTGTTTGGTTGGTAATGTCGAGTAGAGAGGGGGTTAGGGCGTGTGTTTATGGTCGGCTGGTGGTGGTTTGATGGGTGGTGAGTGAGTGTTTGGATGGGCCGTGGTGTAAGGGGAAGGTAGGTAGGTTGGGTGGTGGTCATGGTGGCCTGTGGTGTCGGTTTGGAGGGTGTTTATGGGGGGTGTGTACACGGTTGAAAAACCGTATAGATGAGGTTTTGTGTGTTTGTTTTTGTGACGGGTTTAAGTGATTAGTTCGGGTGAGTCGGGTTTTTGTAATTGAATCGGGTTTTTAGTTATCGTAAACCTTTAATTATAATAAATAATTAAGTGGGATAATTAATTAAATAAAAGGAATAAATAAATAATTGAATTGAATTGAATTATGATATTTTGATTAGGTGACGGTTGTGAAGAATTATAATCGAATTGCTTTATTTATTTGGATTGCTTGAGCTGCTTGATTGGAATCGCTTGCCAGGTAGGGATAAATCCTACTCAACTTTTACTCGATAATGTGTGGTATAATGGATGGATTATGTTAATGTGGAATTGATTATATTGTATTGTGTTGGTTGATATTATCGTAATTGTTGGAAGGGAGAATTATATTGCATATGTTGATTGACGATATCGTAATTGTTGGAAGGGTGAATTATATTGAATTGTGTTGGTTAAATTGTGATAAGGTGACTTGAATTATTATCGTTGATTGTTAATGTGGTTATTGTGAAAAGCTGTGCGACAATCAGTTATACGTTGTTAAGGGAGTTTGTACACTGGGGTGATGGCAATATGTACGTTGTGAGGGAGGGGTACTATTACATGATGGCGGTACATTGTTAAGGGAGGGGTACCAAAGTAAAGTGAGCACGTTGTTAAGGGAGGTGTGCTAAGTAAAAGGATGGAGCACGTTGTCATGGGGTTGTGCAATGTTAAAAGGAAATTAGATTGTTATCCTATGTTTTTGTTGTTAGTATTTATTCCTACTCAACCTCGCGGTTGACTGTGTATTCGTGAATACCTGCGGTGAACCATTTTATGGGGAGCAGATTTGACAGGTACTAAAGATTAGCTGACTCGGGAGAATTGGGATGAGAGCTCGACTTGGACCATAGTTGAAGTCTAGATCACATAGAACAATTATATCACTTTATTTATTTCCGCTGTGAGTTGTATTGTATTTTATATTAAGCTTTAGTTGGTTAAGTTGTAATAAACATGTAATCATTAAGTTTTAATTTAAAGTACTTTGGTAAGTTGGACTTTGTTATTCACTACCTCGGGAAACCGATATGGTAACAGTCCTATTTATTTGGGAATGTCTAGCTAAAGGCTCCTAGATAAATGGGGGTGTTACATGACTAAAGATGTACCAATAAAACAAATTCAAAGGTACGGGTAATAGAAAACGCAACTCAAGTCTCAAGATATTACATGATACCGTAATGCAGACAATAGCCAAATACCTTTCGATCTTGCAAGACAAGTTAAGTCGGATTCTTGCGGATTTCACTCATGCACTCATAAGTATGGGTGATTTATGTAAGATAGAAAGAAGTAAGAACACTCACTCAACTTATGGAACATACATGCAATCTAATGTGATAAGAATTTCACCAACTAATACGCACTCACAGAGGGGACATAAGTACATGTATCAAGGATAATAAGGGTGGCAAATGGGTAAAGGGTAGAAATGGTTTGTGCCAAAGCACGTTATGGAAATGTGAGGCTAAGACGGTAGTCGTAGCTACACTTGCTAACCAAAAACCAATTCCTAGACAAAAGTAAGAACAAATACACCCAACTAGAGAAATTATCTCAATCTTTGACAACATATCTTGCTTTAAATAGTAAAAGCCACATAACATGGTCAAACGTAAACAATCCACAAGAATATCACTCATATAAGTTCAACATGTTCGTCCAAACACAAGTCAACTAGCATAAACTGCGACATAAGGGTATACACCTAATATTTGGTTGAATATGGACAAAACAATGGTCAAGGCAGACCACTCGGTCGAGTGTAGGAGGTCACTCGGCCGAGTAGGCGGCCACTCAGTCGAGTGCGTGGTGCACTCGGTCGAATGTCACCTGGACAGAAGGTTTTCATTCTTAAACTCGTTTTCAAGCTTTCCTATCTCATCACACAATGCTAATACACTCCATTGGTGACTAATACACCAATAAATAACCGAATTAGACACAAACTCTTAGCCTTATGACCATCATCACTACACAGTTACGTTGGAATATCCGAGACGTGCTACCGACACAAACATACTATGTCATGGTTACTTTCACAACCATCCTATCTCATCCCCACAACCGGCAATAGTATCACCATACCATCACCAACAACCGCCATAGTCATATCGGTATCCGCAACACTTACACTATCTCATGGACACGGTCTAACTACTCATTATTCTTAAGAAATAATAACGATATCATTACTCGATTAAGCACTACCACAAGGTCAATATATACACCATGGACGCTTATCTAACGTTTGGGAGGCAATTTCACAAACATTATCTATACTACCACTCTTAGGGTCGGAGTCCGACACAACCACTTTCACATACCATGTACACACACCTAGCTTAAGCGTTCATACTAGGTAACACAAGTGATCAAATCTCTTAACAACATGATTGAATCCTCAAGCATTACATGCCATATTCTTACTCTCATATTCCGGTTTCGTAAACCTTTGTCACCATTTATTCAATTCATACCATTTCTCAAGTCAAATCTCGTATCCTCTAAAACTTTTATCAACTCATGTCATTACTCTCTTTTACTTTTGGTACTATAATTGTTCCCTGATCATTCCATAAGTCTCAACTCAAACGTATATTATCCCAAGATACCCGAATCATACTAAATAAGGTCACTTTCACACGTCCTTTAAATGCCGTTCACTAACTATGAGTTCGAACAACCGCTAAATATCCAATCTTGGTCGCACTCCACTCATTATTTATAGGTTGTCTCTCATGATCAACTCACCCAACTCAAACATAGTAAGGGCCACCTATCTTCCTAGTGTTCCCAAATTTTCAAACTTGATGACTATACCTAATTCCATATTTCAATTGATCAACTTATCATAACCCGTGTCTCCCGTTCCTAACTCTTAAGATACCATATTCGCTCATCATACATCATTAACACTTTGCTCTTTATCCTAATAAGCGTGTCAACTCACTTCCGTCTCATATCCTCTCAATCACAACCACGTGTGTCTACACGTCTATACTTATCAAAATTATACAATCCATAAGGTAAACTAAGCATTGACCCATATATAAGTAAAATAATACATTATTAACAAAATTGTAAGCTTGCGGCATAATAAAACCGAACACTAAGCACAAAAAAAATCAAATTTTTAGCATCAACACTATAATTTTCCACACCTATCACCATTAACAAAGTTTGGGGCACTATAAGACAGTTATACCATGTTTCAAATACAACAAAACCACAATTTAGTGATGTACACATAAAATCTCCAAGGAATTTGGTCCACTTTTAAAACGGAAATTTTCAATTAAACCATGTTATTATAGCAATACTCATAAAGATTATTGTCTTAAAACACCATTAAGCCAAGCTTTCTCACATGAGAAATCCAAAGTTTGGGCAAAATTTTGAGGCAAAATTATCGATGAAAGGCAATACATAGTATTATTATTAACAAAACTGAAGTCTTATTACTCATTCAAGTCAAGAAAACTTTACAACAAAGTCGTAAAATTTTAAGGTCATGCCTAACATCATTAACAACGTGTGAATCTTTATGACATAACTAGGTAAGAAATGGAGTACAAAATGCAAGACTCCTAGGTCAATGCAAACACAATACTACATTAACAAGGACTAAGCACCAAGAGATAATTAAGCCACCTTTGAGAGCAAAATCAAAATTATTCATTTTGAGATGAAATTTCAAAAGATTTTGGGCAACATTTTGAAAATAAAATCTTGATTCAAGATGATGCATGTCGCTGCTAACAAGGACAGTAGCCTCATTAGTTAATTAAACTAAGTTTCAAACACGAAAAATCAAAGTTTAAGAATGAACCTTAAAGTTTCGAAAATTTTGCAACAAATTTTTTAAAACTAATTTTCAAATGTACGACAAAGTTGGCAATAAAAACCAAGTTTTGGTCCTTGTTATACCATCAACCAAACAACCAACATAAAATCAAATTATTGACTCAAGAACATATATTTTTGAGTTCATAAAAAAAATTGGGTAAAATTCAACATGAAATTTCATATTTGACATCATAAATGATGTAAAAGGTGATTTATATCATGAATCTAACACAACATGTAATGAATTGACAAAATGTGAAAGAATTAACGTAGATTTACACAAAATCAAATTGGAAGAATAAGAGGAAAGAAAGCGTCACTTGCACGGTGAAATTAGCCAATTTAATGGACTAAAATAGAGTAAGAACTTGAATTCGAGCAACAACCAATCAACAATGAAGTTTACAAGAAAATGATTTTAAACGAGTGAATAAAGAGATAAAATAAGGCAATAACACAATTTTAGCGAAATTCACAACCCAGAAAATGGCACTCAGTCGAGTGCTGAGTCCACTCGGTCGAGTGTATGCCCACTCGGTCGAGTGACCCAATTCCAGAAGCTTTCAAGTTTCTGGAAAATGGTCCACTCGGTCGAGTGATAGGGTTCACTCGGTCGAATGACTTGTACTCGGTCGGGTACTAGCTCGCACTCGGTTCAGTTCCCTCTATGGTTTGCAATTCCCGACTAACAAACACTATTTTTATACTAACGACTAATCTACAAACAACCATTACTAACCACACTTTAACCATAGTACTAGTGAAATTCAAACATATACGGTATTAAAATGCTAAAGAACGGGCTAACACCACTCACACTCTAATACGTAATAAATATTCACCAAAACACGTTATTCATATGAATACTTACATCCAAATTTTCAAATGATAAGATGCATCACATCATAAATGACGATATCATGCAACAAACCTATTGGCTTGTTATAGTAAACACGTGATCACGCCACATATTACACATTATCATACATTAAATGGACCAAGATATTATGCAAGGTACTTAACTATGATGACAACTACATGTAATCACTCAACATTTCATTTGAGTAAGTAAATCATGCAAGATGTTAAACAAAATTCATATCACGCATATGATCGTGCAACATTTCACTTCACGTTTCTCGACTCGTAACCACCCACGTAGTGACCAACCGAAACAATAGAATCTAGTTTTGAGATGAGGGATCCTGCTCACCCAAAAACGACCTCCTATTATACTCATGTCGGGTTCATTTTATTAGACACTCCTAAATTCATTTTGGTTCATTTATTCAGGTTCTACAACCTGGCTCTGATACCACTTGTAACACCCCAATTATCCGGCCAAGATAATTAAGGCATTACCATCTCGGTTACCCGAGGAAGTGTTTCAAAACTCCAATCAAAGAACATTTTATTATAAATATAGTGTTTACCGAATTACATAAACGTAAACAAATGAATAAAAGTATAACTCATGACACTATAATCTTCTAGCCACTATACTCATCTCGTGACTCATCAAGCTCGTCCCGTCTCCCGCGTGCTATCCAAACAACCTGTACTTAACCTGCTCCCCCGTGTGATCGGAAATATCATATGGATCGACACAGGCCACCCCGAAAATAGGTGACAATTACACAGACACACAACACGCCAGTTTCAATAATAATATAAGACACTAAACAATGAATGTGTAGATGCAATATGCCAAATTAATGCACAACCCATGATTACACAACACCACATACTCCTCATCAGTACCGGGACACGCCCAGACATACCCACATCCACAAACTGGTACTCCGATCACGTCGGTGGTACCGGGCCCGAGAGCGACTCGGATCCCCTGCCAGACGTCGTGTCTCAACCAGACGAATTCTTCCAAACTAAAGTCATTAATGTGCACATCCCTCTTGGAGTAGGAAGCTCCTAGAGGCGACTCAAGCGAAAGAAGGTCTCTCAACCGCCTTCCGTCTCCTCGACAACCACAACACCATCACAAACCACCATTATATAAGATAACCAACAACAAATGCAATACCACACAGTGTACCGAATACCGACTCATCTTGACCAACATTGTCTTATAATTAGAGTTGGATTGTGGGTCGTCCCAGCACGGGCCGGGTTGGTGGGGGAGCAGCCCGAGCTCACACCACAGGCTGTGGGGGTGCGGGTTGTACACGGGCCGGGCTGGTGTATGTTGGCCCTGAACCGGCCAGATTTATGTAATGGGTTAGCGGGCTGGACGGGCCTAACACGTTTTTTTTTAAATATGTTAAAGTTTTGTAACTTGTAGTTTGTAAATCATTGTAACTTGTAAGCGAGCTAACGGTTATTTCAATTTGTAATTTTTATACTATCAAGTATCGTCTATCGTATTAGTTGTAAATTTGTAATATTGTTATTTGTAAATTAGCGGTATTATTTTTTCTAAGTTTAAGTTATTTAGTGTGATAAAATAAGGGAGAAAAAAAAGAAGGGCTTGATCAAAATTAATGTAACTCTTTAAAATGATATGAAATATTTTTAATTATTTTTCAAATTACGTTGATTAGGATGCCTACGTATCTCGAAAGAATCAAAGCCCACGTAGTTCTTCACTTACCTTATTTACCTTACTTACCTTTATGGCGGATTGGTGGTGTTGGGCAGTGATCAATAATCTGTTAGGTTCATATACCTTATTAGACTCTTCTAATGGTGATCTAAATAACTTGTTGATTTAGAACTAGTGGATCTAGTTGCATGCATAACAAAATAAAAGAGATAAGGAGGAAAACAATGTTCCTTACAATGTTAAATGGTTCGAAATGGGCACAAGTAAGGTCTCCTGCCTTCACTTGTTCTTGAGCTATGAATAATAGGATGATCCTCCAAAGTTTCAAGCTAGAAACTCTCCTTTCAATTGCACCCAAGACATTCCCATAACACTAATTCATATTCTAACTAGGTATTATGAATTAGTAACTTTAAATTTGGATCTAATATAATTTTATTACTACTATAGTAACATTTGGTATTATTAGATCTAGAACAATATTTTTGAGCTTCTAAAACCATTTTTAGAGTGAGAAGGATACACAAGACAATTTTTTGGTGTAAAAATTGGTTGAATGAAAAATAAGAGCCAAACTCTTATTGTAGAATGGGGGACCGGTTTTGGAGACCAAAGAAGGCCAATGCATGGCCTTTACTTTTCCTTTTGTTCTTCACAAGAAAATAGGTGTAAGGCTACTTAGTATTAGGTTATCATTGTGTCTCTATTTAACAATTAAATAAAAAACACCCATTAACACATAAGTCCCTCCATTTTTTCGGTCATTATAGATAAAATGGACTTCCATTTTATTTTGTCAATTTGTCATTTGTCACACAATATGTCACATGTAGCATTTAACATGTTATTAATTAATTTAATGCATATTTATCAAATAAATATCACTATATACATTAATTAAATTACATATAACAAATTGTCTAGTAATTCTTGATCACATAGATAAAATAGGTCATATAATTATAATTCACAACATTTTGCAATTATAATTAATCAATCATTCTTAATTTAATTGTTTCACAAACAACGAATTTTAGTAATAAAATCTTTTAATTACTAAAATAAATCTTATTTAATCAAATTATAATAAGATATCAATATTCTCTCTCACAAATGAATTATTCAATTTAAGGAATTGATCAACTTGTATCGATATACAATTAATCAACGTATCTATTAAAGGAAGTGTCCTATAGGTGTGACCTTAAGGGATCAACTGATCACAACCGTCAAATGACAGTAATGTCAAACTCTAGTTAGCCAATCATTACCGATTAATGTTGATCAGTTGACTATATAATGAATCATCCCTTACGTATTCTTATTATGAGATTCAATTATGATGTTTAATCATGTGATCGCACTATTGTTGAGGACACTTACTCCAACATAATCTTCGTCGGTATTGTCGGGACTTTCGGGAACGGAAGAAGCATCGGTTGTCAATAATTCATCTGTATCACTATCCTCTTTGTCATCCTTTTCTCCTTGACGTATTTTTTCCGCTTGATCCTAATCTTTTTTCCACACACACATTTTGACGGTTTTTGGATCCAAGCTTGATCTTTTTTCATCTAGAACCCTTCTACCTGCACTAAAAGCAGACTCGGACGCAATGGTAGAAGCGGGTACTACTAGTACATCCCTAGCAATTTTGGATAATACCGGAAATTGGGTGGAGTGATTTTTCCACCATGTTAGAGTGTCGGGTTATGGCCCCCCACCGGATCTATGGTCAAAACTTAAATATTCGCTTATAGTATAAGAGTGGAAGTTGTTGTAGAAGAGGAAGTAGATGAGTGTTTATTTTTAAAAAAATTGTTAGCAACTGGGTGGTCAAAAATAGTGTTAGTCGGAATTTTAGACTTCTTAGAACTAGGTTCACATTCCCCCGCAAGTTCATTTTCATAAATAACATATAATTGATGCACAATTATTAAAGCATAATCAACATCAACTTGGGTATCATATGTATAACCTAAAGTTGTGTAATAAAAATCAAGCATGTCTTTTAAACCACTTGCTTTAACACATGGATCAAATATCAAACCAACACAATAAATAGTGGGAATTGTAATAAAATATTCTAACCATTTTTTCCTCATTTTTGAAACAACCGGTATTAAGCATGGTACGATTTCACATTGTTTCATAGCATCAACAATTGAGCAACATTGCAAAATAACACAATGAACATTAGGAATATAAACTTGTGAAAAAACTTTTGTAGCATCTTTAAAAGTTTTTAACAATTCACATACATATTAGGCAAGTACCCACATAGATGGATCAATTAAGTTGACATCGTCTTTATTACCCTCATGTTCATTATACAAATGTGTGATAACATCTTTATATCTAATAGCATCCTTAAGCATTTTATAAGTTGAATTCCATCTTGTTGGTGTATCTAATGACCATTTTTTAGACCTTAAACCCAAACTAATACACAATTCAACATATTCACGTCTAAAATTCATGCCATTTCTAATCCATTTAATTACACTTCTAATTGGGTCTAACAAATTAAATAATTCATGAATACCTTCTTGGGCGGACAAGTTAACAATGTGAGCACAACATCTAATATGGACAAGTTCTCCTTTTAACAACAAATTGATTTGTTGTTTAACAAATTCAATGGCTTTTGTGTTGGATGAAGCATTATCAAAAGAAATAGACATAATTTTGTTGGATAAATTAAACTCGGTAATTGTGTTTTTAATACGAGTGAATATATTTTTACCGGTGTGTCTTTCTTCCATTAAATCAAATGCAATTATACGTTTTTCTAATCTAAAGTCATTACCAATCCAATGTACGGTAATACATAAATAAGGTTCACCTTGTCTAGATGTCCAACAATCACTTGTTAAGCAAACACGATTATCATATGATGCAAAAAAAACTTTCAATTCATTTCTAGCTAAGTCATATTGAGATTTAGTACGTTTTTTTAATGTTTTTCTTGACACTTTATAATAAAGAGGTTGTAAAGACAATTTAACAAATTCTTCTAATTCAACACTATCACCATAAGTAAAATGTTTCTCGGTCATACAAACATATTTAACCATGTTATCAACCATAGTGTTTCGATTATAAAAGAATGGTTCACCTCCACCGGGCATCGAAGATGCATAGCCACTAATTGTTGGTTGTTTTACCTTTCCTCCACCGGATTTGTGATTAGTGGCATTTAGCGCATGCTTATCCAAGTGAAGGGTCAAGGTACCCGTTCCCGTTCCCTTCTTCCATTGATAAGGGATGACTTTCATCCCCATCAATGGACAAACTTTACAAGAGCATATGAAATGCACTTATTTGCCTTTTACTTGACCTTCACGAGGCACTTTCTCAAAGTACGTCCAAATCCAAGAAATATCGCCTTGCCTTCCTCCTTTTTTCTTGGTAGTAGACGAATCCGAACCAACAAAAGTTTGCGATTCTTGGGTATTTGGAAGGCCACCAACTAACAAATATAACAAACAAAACTAATTAGTAATATAATCAAGTCAATTAATAAATGAAAATTAATTACAATATAAATATAAAGAAATTGAGATTAGAGAACTAAAGAGAAAGTATAATTGCTTTGATTATATTTTTAATTAATAATATAATCAAAGTAATTAATAATAACATGAATGATAAAAATAATTAATAATTAATAGTAAAAATTATTTACCATCACCAAACATTCTTTCCATCTCCTCTACACCGATTTCTTCGGGGATATCAATGTTGATATTATTAGACATTATGATAGAATTAGTGAGAATTAGAAAAATTAAGATAGATTAAGAGAGAATTAGAATTTTATATTATACTTTATAACTTCACAACTTGAAATAACTTGATTATTTGAAATTAATTAGAAGATTAAGAAGCTGATTAATTGATTACTAGAGAATAGATTGGAGAAAATTGTGTAAATATTTAGCTTGAATGAAGTGAATATTTATAGAACAAATTATGGGGGAAAATATAAAATAATTTGAATTTAAATATAATAATAAAAAAAAAGTACAAACTTGGGCAATGGACCCAACGGTCGACCCATCGGGCCAGGCGGGCCAGGCGGGTTAGGTGGGTTGGTGCGGGTTGGGGAGCGGGCTGGGTTAGGGTGTACACAACTCGGGACCGGCTCAATGTGTTTAGCGGGTTGTGCGGGTTGGGGACCGGGCTTGGCGGGCTGGAAATAATAGAGCCCAATGGTGCGGGCCGGACCAGGCCGTGCTGGATTCCAGCTCTACTTATAATACATCATAACCATCATAATTACCTCTTAATGACATGATTAGTGAGTAAACATGTTATAATGCAACTAATCTAGTTACATGAGACTAATTACAACATTCACCATAAAACATGTGACAACCACAATAGTGAAACCGAGTAGGGTTAAGCTACCTTTTAGCATACTCCATAAGCTAATCCAAGACAACAAGAATCCATCTCATAAAACCGTCTTATCCTACAATAATCACATAAATACTATCACAATACATCCTAATGTATTATACAACACAAAACCCCTTATTATTACCCTATAATTATCCATTAACACATACTAATTGCTAATTAATCAAACCCAATTGAAAACACCCAAAAGTTAGGGTTCATAAGACTAGAAAAGGGTAGATCTTAACTTACAAATAAAGAGGAAGGAAGGAGGAAGGTGAGCAATCCACTAAACCAAGCTTAAATTCCATGGAAATGTGTTTATGGAGGTTTTAGAGAGAAGGGAGAGAGTTTGGAGAGAAAAGGAAGAAGATAGAAATGAAATAGGAGAAAGGGTTTTGCGGGTTTTAAAACCCGTCTGACAAAAGTGCACTCGACCGAGTACCGAGTCCACTCGGTCGAGTGCCACTCACTCGATTGAATGACACTCACTCGATCGAGTGACACTCACTCGGCCGAGTATTCAATCCACTCGATCGAGTACAACGCAGTTCTCACCAATGACCTGTTTTCGTAAAACAGTCATATTTCACTCATTTCTTGGTCATTTTGGGTGTGTGACCTACCGTTGGAATCGTAACAGAACAAGCTATCACCTCCAATTGAAATAACATCAATATCATGTCTAGATCTCAAGTTATAATAATTTTAAAACGACCCTTCTATAGACGGACATTATAACAACTCCACTAAGTCTAGTATTGGTTATACTCGGTCCACTAGGTCAACTCGGTCGAGTGAACGCCTTAGAAACTACGAGGTATTACACGCTGGTACAGAAGGATATTTTGTTACCTTTATCACTAATGAAGACCGTTCTCTTCTAAAAGCCATTGTCAAAAAGGGTGGTTGTACTCTGAAGAGTAGAACTGTTGCTGAACAATCAATAAATAAGTAGGAACAAATGATCGAGCAAATGGAAGATCAGGTCGCTGTTGTTTTGCAGGAAGAGAGAGAAGAGATATCTTTGAGAAAAGCTGACATGGCGTGTGTGGGGGCGTGTCAATAGGCCTGTGGCTTGCCTCTCTTAGAGCAACTCCAATGGATAGCTACAATCCCTTGTAGCTTGGATTTCCGTCTCATCATTTCAAGCAACCCTGTTTTCCGGCTACAAAGTCGTTTAGTGGTAAACTACAATACCATATAGCTTGTATGGGTCGCACAAGTTAAATTACTATTTTAACTTTAATTTTATTCAATTTTTACACTATTATTCAAAGCATTCAATTTCAAGCATGTAGCTTGTGCAAGCTACATTAGCTTTCAAGCATACATTACTTTATCTTCCCCAATGGTTATGTTGTAGCTAGGTAATTTATTTAAATTGCAAGCAGGTCCAAAAATTGTACCATTGGAGTTGCTCTTAGTTATGAGCATGCAGCTATTTTCGGGGATTGATTAGGAATTCATATTTAGCACGAGTTGTTGACGTGGCTTATCGTTTTGTGCTCTGGTTAAATTAAGTAAATTATTGAACACTTCTGCTAGAGATTCATTGTTTAGAATAATGGATTATTGTTACTGTATTATTATTGGAATTTAACCCTTTAACATTATTGTCGCAGACTCGCAGTTTATATATTGGTATTTTCCCGAAATGATGATTTGGATACTTTGATCTTAACTCCTACATGTACATAACAAGATAAAAAAATGAAATATAAATAAACTTTACTTGAATTTAAATTGATTACTTAAATAATACTTCAAAATTTCAAAAAAATTTAAAAATTACTTACAAAATAAATATTAAATTAAATACAATTAAAAAAAATCAATTCCATAGGGCCAGCCGATATGACACAATCCGACGACGGTCGTGCCACGTCACAAAAACGGGCGGCGAATCAAGCACATGAAGGACATGAGGGCATGCCAGTCGTGCTTGGGCCGTGCCACCCAGAGGGCCAGGCACGACAGCCCGACCCTTTGTAGTGCCAAACTGCCAACTCTAGTCATGACTCATGATGGGTACTACTACTCCTACTACTTCTCATACATAATTTTACCAGTTAAGCTAACTGATATCATAGAGGTATGATATTATCGAGTTAGAATCCCATACTTGTTTGTAGTTGTTTAGTTCAATCCTGGAATCGATAGCATTCACAAATTTTTCCCATGAGATAGGCTCTGAATAATTTCTATTGAGACCTCACCCATAATAAGAACTAGGTTAGACCCCGTGCATTAAATGCACGGCTTATAAAGTTTTTTTTTATTTCTACTAAATTAGATAAATAATAGTAGTATGTCATTAGTTGTTCATTTTTCTCATCATTGCATTTTGCTTTGAGAAATAAAAGGTTGAAACTGAAAAAATTAAAACAATTGAGTAGCATGTTGAAATATATTTTTGTAAATAATATTTTTTTATACCGCAAAGCTAATGATTCCAATTTATAAATTTTCTCAATTTTTATCTCGAAATTAATTAAAACGGTTTATAATTTTGTTTTATACATAGTATGAGTCAAGTCATTTTCAAATAATAGAATCATTAAAATATTTAGTAAATCATAGTTTGATACAATTTTTTTTATTAAAATATTTTACTTGGGTTCGTTGAAACTCTAATAAGGTCGCTCATGAGCTTGCTCATTTGAGACCATGGTCGCTAGGTAGTAGGTACTCGTAGATGGTTGGAGTTCGTTCCGTTGGAAATTTCTGATGTAGTTCGTGCTGATTCTGGTAATATTATCCCTTAGACCCCTTTGGGTTTAATTCAAAAAAAATATATAATTTGATGAAAAGATAGTAAGTTAATGAAATAAACTAGTTTAGATCACGTGCAATATATGCACGGTATTTAAAAAAGTTTACTTTTTAGTGTACTCCGTATTATTTATGGATTTTAAATTGATAATTCACTTATTTTTTATGTTTCTCATCACTTTATTTTAATTTGAGCAATAAAAATTAAAATTGTAAAATTTTAATGAAAGTTTTCTTTTTACCGATAAATTAATGATGTTAACTTTAAAATATTTTTACTATTAACATTTTTTGTGCAACTTTTTATCATTAAAAGTCAATGAATTTTTTATGTACAATTATTCAAAAAAAAAGTATGCAGTTTTTTCATCATATAATAATGGATATAAATTTATGTATAATGTGAAATAATATAAAATGTTTTAAATATTAAATTTATTAAAAGATTGTGCCATTAAAGGATTGTGAGATAATATATGTTAAAAATACTACACTTTATTTTAGAAAATATTATTTAGGCGGGAAAATTAGAGTTTCGCCTATTCATTTAGTAAATAGGGGATTATTATAATTATTAGTTACCTTACTTAGTTAATGTATATATAATTGTTATTAGTTACCTTATTTAGAAAGATGCTTTTTCGAGGAAAAATTTGTGAGGATGCTATACATTTAGTAAATAGGGGATTGGGGGAACGAAGTTAGTAATTTGGAATTCACAAATTCTCATTTAAAACTGATATATCCGTCTTAAACTTAATAAGGGTCAAATATCACACATAGATAGACTTGATAAATGGGTCAACCGGGCTAGGTTCGGGGCAGGTCAATTTTGGATCAGGTCATTTCGGGTTCAGGTCATTTTCCAGGTCAACTATTACCAAGTTGTTTGTGGATAATAATCATTTTGCAACAACAAAAATTCGGCTCGGGTTATACTGGGTCAAGTCAATTCGGGTTCGGGTATAGTTCGGGTGTCGGGTTGGGTCAATTTTACCATGCCTATGTAAGACAAAAACAAAAGAGTGCTGATTTTCGCAGTACACATTTTACTCATCTCAGTACACTATTGGCAATAATACCCCTTATATTTCCCCTCTCCCATTTTCTCTCTCTAATTTCTCTCTAATTTCATACACTTATTCTTCTCTAATTTTACATCACCTTATTTCCGATTACTCATGTCGTCGTTCGGGGCTGGGGGTCGCCGACGGTTGGTTGCAGTGGTGGCGGGTGGGTGAGTTAGGGTGGTTGGTTGTCTGTGTAAAAATGGTAGAATGTGAAAATTCTCATTAAGCTCAAAGGATCAAGTACAAAAGATCGGACCCTATAAATTAATACGGTTCTAAGGGTTATAGTCAAAGCTCACTACAATTCTCTCCATCAGACAACAACCAGTCCCCTGACAATTAACCAGTCTCTACTTCTAAGAATGGCGACCTCAGATTTGATAGCTTGCAGACGAAATTTGACCATGTTCTGCACCTGTTGTAAAACCTTAGCAGGACGGGGAACACTGCCATCATGCTTAGCAGAATTCCTGCACATCCAAATCTGATAAACCAGACTTGCAAAGCAAGGTATAATAATCTGCTTCTGCAGTAGGCTCTTAAATCTCCTATGTAGCATTGTGTCCAGGGTAGGAAAAGGCCAGGTCACCCCTAGCCACTGCTTAACCAGCTTCAAGCATTGCATGCTAAACTGACAATCAAAGAATAAATGCTCCTTTGACTCCTGAGAAGTTGCACAAATGCAGCATAATCCATCAGACAAGACCCCAAATTTCAGAAGTCTTTGCTTGGTAAGAAGTCTATTCCTAGCATACAGCCAATTGAGAAAGTTGACCTTAGGTAGACTCAATCTGTTCTAGACATAGGGCCCCCATCTAACCTTCTCTCTAGTGTCAATCAGCCAGTCATAGGTCAACTGGGTAGAGTAGGTTGTATGAAGCCATTGCTGAATATCAATACCAGTTTTCAGCTTATCTTTCACCTTACAAACTTGATGCCAAACCCAGCTAGAGTTAATAGAAGGAGAGTAATTCCACCAATCATTTTGTTTAATGTAAATATGGTGCACCCAATGAAACCAAAGGCTGTCCTTCTTGTTAGCTACCCACCAGGAATATTTACCAATACTGGCAACATTCCATACATAATAATTGTTTACACCCAGTCCTCCTTTATCTTTAGACTGACAGCAACTATCCCAAGACACTGCAGGCACTCTGTTGTAACCATCATTACCAGACCACAGGTAATTCTTGCAGATGTTGTCCACTTTATGAATAATTCCTTTGGGAAGCAGGAAAATCTTAGCCCAATAACAGTGAAGTTGAGAGAGTACTGTTTTGACCAGGGTTAACCTCCCAGCATAGCTGAGTTGCTTAGTCCCCCAGCTTCGAATCCTAAACATCATCTTGTCTACTAGCTTGCTGCATTGTTGATTGGTGAGCCTCTTGTCTTCTAGCTTGCCCCCCACAGCCTCTTGGTTGCCTGTGTACAACAATAGAGTATTGTACTGTACGTGTACAACACAATAGTACATCCCCTACTACTAAGAGAATAAAAATTCTCTTAGTTTTCCCGCCTAAATAAAATATCCTCTTAATTGGGCCTTTTTTAGATACTCTAATTACCTTGACAAATGGGTTATAAATTGACAATCTTAAATAATATTTCCTTCCCTATTTTAAAACTACTTCAAATAACATTTTCTTTTCTATTCATTTTTATTATATTATCAAATTTTCTCTCTTTTTTTACTCATTGAAAATAACCGTGTATTTTACAATTTCCCCACAAACAGAGAAGATGAAATACGTTCAATTGGAATATTAATTACGGAGTTGAAAAGATTTAACTTTATCACATAATAACGATTATAACCCCGAGCAAATAAAACTCTACAAACACAATATATGATAAATATATTAATTGTATTTAAGAAACTAAAAAAGGAAATTGCATTGATTCATGTGTAATTTAAGAAACCAGTGGGTTGTATTTAAGAAACTAAAAAAGGAAATAAACATTTAATATTTGCATTAATTGCATTTGATTCATGTGTAATTTATTCTCTAATTTCTAAATTAATACCAAATTTAGAAAGGTATTAAATGCTTACATACAACCCATTGGGTTGTATATAGCATTTCCCTTAAATATATTGTGTTTCTAGAGTTCTATTTGCTCGATTGAAAAATTTAATACCTTTTGTTTTAAGAAAGTTGTCTGTTTCAAGACCGTTATTGTTGATCATGATTAAAGATTCGAACTTTCGACCACCTTAAATATTTGTTTGCCCTCTTTAAAACTATAATTTGTTCGTACTCTTTTGTTGCGTTGCAAAAAATAAATGTGTGAAAAATATGAATTTTCTAAACTTTTATTATTTCTATTACTCCCGAGCTATCATTATTTGAATTCTCCGCATTATAACTGCAGTAATTCTTTTAGCAATTTCGTAACGTTAAATACAATTATGTAACTTTTATATTTTATTTTACTCTATAGATATGCCAAAACTTAAAATGTCGTGCATTTGCACGGGACCTACCCTAGTACTTCATTAAAAAAATAAAAATAAAGGAAAACAAACCCATTAATCCATTATCAAGTAATATTGTACTGCATGACGATGATGGAAAAAAAGCAAAAATCTACCACACAAACTGCTACCGTAAACTACTTAGGCTAAACCACGAATAGCACCACTACCGGCGGCCACTTGCGCGCCAACCAACACAAAAACCACCGCCAAATGGCCACGGGATCTACCGAACGTATCCCTACTAATTCCGAGTTTCCGCGTCAAACCTCCTACAATACCAAAAACACTGTCACAGTCGAACCGCCAACGTCATCACTGGCGCCCCCTGCCCATGTCTCAGGCGACATACAAGTAGACTATGGACAACGCAGTACATAATTTCTAATGGACTTATGAATTAACCCTTAATTAATTTTAACATAAACCCTAATTAAAAAAAACAAAACTGTAACAAAGAGTCCATTTAATTACTAATAATGAATTAATGAATTAAATACCTCCTCTATATTTGAATTATCGTTCCTAATTAAAAAATTTGAAGAAGGTTAAGGATTTAGCAATATAGAGAAGGTAGAGAAAATTAGATTTGATGATTTTTTAGTCAAGCGTAGAGAAATTGAAAGTATTGAAAGTTTGGGGGTAAAAAGTAGGATAAATTAGGTTTTTTTGTCTAACACCACCTTATAAAAAAGGTTTTTGCGAAACACCACCTTTAAAAAAAATTCTGGCATTTTGATACCTTTAAAAAATAAAAATTGTAAAACACAACCAAATTGCCGGAGTTTGACCAAATTGAAAAAAATCCGGCGTTGACTTCGTCTTATTAACATTCTCAGGCGTCATTTGTAACAATTTTAAATCAAAACCCAAACTTTCTCAACACCACACTGCTAATCTCCCTTCTTCCATCTTATTTTCTTCATCTCCTTCATCACACTCTTTCCCTCTTCACTCTATCATCACCATCATTCGTCATCTAGCTCCTGCTTTATTAACAAGTCTTCTTAATGAAACTTAGATTATGGTTGCTTGCGCATATGTGCTTTCAATGCATTTGCATTCAAGCAATTTAACACATCCTCAAAGAAATTAAGTGTGAAAAGTCCCACTGAAAAATAAATATATGTGTATTAATTCTGGCCGGAAACTGGGCATGATTATGGATATGTGCTTGGTGATTGAGTATATGTGCTTTCCTTTTCCGGTGGAGAGCATATGCGCTTTCAATTGCTTGATTACGTATTTGTTATAAGATGAAGTTTCAGTTCCCTCTTCACTGTTTCTCATATCCGTCATTCGGCAGATAGCTTCTTCCCGTATTTTGCTTCTTTCAATGATGTCTTCAAATGTGTTGGAATACTCACATCGACATTTGATTGTTAATGAGTATGTTAAGTGAAAAGTGAGGCGACAAAAGAGAAGAGAGGAGAGAGGAAGAGAAGACAGAAGAGTGAAGAGGAAATGGAGGGAAAAACTATGGTGGGAATATAAGGGGGAAAATGGAGGGAAACTGCCGGAGTTTTTACAATAATACCCAGTTTTCGGCCATTCAGTGGTGTCTTACAATTTTTATTTTTTAAAGGTACCAAAATGCCAGAATTTTTTTTAAAGGTGGTGTTTCGCAAAAACCTTTTTTATAAGGTGGTGTTAGACAAAAAACTCGATAAATTACAAATAACTACCACGTATTTACATATTTTTAGAAATTACCACCACATATTTATTTTTTTACAAATAACCCCCGGACTTTCACGTATACTCCCCAATTACCACCGTATTTTAACTCGAACATCAATTTTTTTATTTTCCGTCTTGTTAAGTTACAATTTACACTAAATACCCATATTGCCCTCATTTAATTACACAACCTAACTACACAACCTAACATACCCACCCATATTCACGTTTTCCCTCAATTCCCCAAATCAATTTATATTTCAAACCCTAAATCCCAAAATCCCCCAAATCATTCTATCATTTTCAACTCCATATACAAAATTCCTATGTTTTTCGATTCGTTTTACTTCTTTCAAGTCTTACTTCTTCCTTCTCTCCTGGATTTATCAACTCCATCCGTTGATAATTTGATACCTTACCGTAAAAACCGAACACGAAAAATGTTGATATACCCAAACAACAAAGTATTGTTCTGGGACTGGGAATGTCAGATAATCAGTGAGACAGTGATTAGGTAGCTAGTAGGTAAACTCAACAACCATGTATTAAAATTTTCTAAGAAAGGAAATAAATGTGTGTGAGAGTATCATAGTTCAGCAGGAGCTTGAAAGAAGTAAAACAAATCGAAAAAAATAGTAACTTTGTATATGGAGTTGAAAATAATAGAATGATTTGGGGGATTTTGGGGATTTAAGGTTTGAAATATAAATCGATTTGGGGAATTGAGGGAAAACGTGTATATGTGTATGTTAGGTTTGTGTAGAGTTAGTTTGTAATTAAATGAGGGCAATATGGGTATTTAGCGTAAATCGTAATTTAACAAAACGGAAAATAAGAAAAATGATAGCCGAGGTTTAAATACGGTGGTGATTGGGGAGTATACGTAAAAGTCCGGGGGTTATTTGTAAAAATGCAAATTCGTGGTGGTAATTTGTAAAAATACATAAATACGTGATGGTTATTTGTAATTTATCCTAAAAAGTATTATCAATATATATACTTAAAAGAGGAACTTTTGAAGCGATTTCATTGGCTACGGCTTTTGTCTAATAAAGTATACATACTTAAAGAAATAAAATAATGAAAAAATTAGAATAGATAAAAAAATCATAAAGATATATATTTATCAAATAATATTATTAATTAATGATAAGGATTAAAAGTAATTATAAAAGAGTTTTAACTAAGTTCAAACAAGTATTAATACATTACCTATAAATACAAGTTAATTTACACAGAATTGGAATTTCGTACATAACCATCTTATAGGCAACTTTTTTGTTAATAATGTATCACATGATAATGTATTTGTTTATTACTACCCTATGGTTTATATGTTTTTTAGCCAATGTATATAATTTGTCATATTGTATACTAATAATCCCGTTTGATTTCGTTTCAGGGACAGTATATAACACGAATTAAGAAATATCAACGATTGAGAGTTTGGACGGCTTTGAACAACATAGAGAAATTCAAGAATATAAATACAGAATTGAAGACTCATTCAATAATTAGTTTGTTCATATGTAAATGCTTCGTTATATGATAAAATTGTATGCATGTATTGTACTGTTGTAATTTTGCAAGAATGGAATGCTCCCAAGGAGTTTCAGGTGCATATATATTTTAATCGACTTTTTTTTTCTACTCAGGCTCATTAAAGTATCTAGAAGCCATGAATGAATGGAAGTCGTATGCAAATGACCTTATAATTATACACTAGGTCATGACAAGAGAGTAATTAATAAGGTACATCATATTTATATTGTAAACCAATTCAAGTACGGAGTACCAAGTAATCTGGAGTGCATGAAACTACAAATCATATATCGTATATGTTATATGTGCTTGAATGGATAAGCCGATGCATTAAAATACGGAGTAGCTATACTTACTTATCTACGTTGCAAATTACTGAATGACTTGATTGTGTGCAACACATAACATTTTTCGAAAGTCAAAACACTACTTATTTTGTATAAAACGGTCTTACACAAGTTTACTGTAAAATAAATTCCTCTTATTATATGTTTGCACATTAATATCTTTATATTTTAGTCCATTTTACAATATTTTTATGTAAAATTACACCGCCTTATAATCTTACACAAGAATAATACTCTTTTATGATTTAAGTTAGTATATAATATAGTATATGTGTAATTGAGTTTCATAGAACTACTACATAGGAAGTATAATATAGAATATAGAATTTGAAATATAATTATCAATCCTCTGAGAAGAGTCATTGGGCTATTAAAAGTCTACTACTAAAGTACTAATTAGTTGTCTAAATGTTACTCCCTCCGTCCCGGTCATTTGTTGTCCTTTTGTTTTGGCACAAAGACCAAGAAAAGAGGAGATAACCAATTACTAAATGACATGTGGATCAAATTGATTGTAAATGAGCAAATTGTTCATCAAATGGAATCCTAAAATAGAAAGGACAACAAATGACTGAGACACCCCAAAATGAAAAAGGACAACAAATGACCGGGACGGAGGGAGTAAAATTTTAAAAAAGAGTACATTATATCAATTTAATAGTCACCTACTCACCTAACTTACTAGAATCTTATCGAATAGGAAGGAAACAAGTTTGTTAAAACAAGGAATATAAAGAACACATTCATATAACTAAAAGAGTTTTAAGCTATTCCCATTCGAGATTGATAGAGTACTCAATATTCGATTAAGCTCTAATAATCACACGGACACTTGGTGCTGGGACCCGGATAAGGAAGGTGAGTATACTGTGCGCACGACGTACCATTTGCTGATGACAGACGATAATGATGTGGCCGGCCAGTCGAGTTTGGGTAATGATAAATGGTTGTAGAACAAGATTTGGACGTTGCCGGTACTTTCACGTATAAAGGTTTTTTTTCTGGCGGATATGTCATGATGCGATTGCAACGAAGAAAAATATTACGACCATTTTTCAAGAATAATAGCCAAAGGCCCGGAAACTACTACTTGGATCTGGAACCTACATGCCGATGCTCACGATTTACATAAAAAAACTACAAAGAATCCTTATCTTATTTGGAAACCTGACATAAGTTATAGGTAAGAAGGTAAAACTCCTAAGTAGTATACGTTTTCTTACTCTCAAAGTTTTGCGGCCTATGGGCTATGGTTGAAGAACTTAGCTGCAACAATGTCAAGATAAATATTCAGAAATTATTTTTGATATTACCCGGCCAACGGCCGGGCATGAAATCTAGTAATGACTAAAAATCATACTGCAAAAAAAAAAAATTACGAAACAAAATTTGTGGAGATTAACACAGGGTTTGTCTCACATCTATACTCTCTATACATATATTATTTAACCCGTTTTATTTTAAAAGTGGATATCGGTCTTGAGAAAGAACTACTATACTATCTAAAATTCATCGACATTTCGAAAACTTGTGCATTCTGCTGACGGAGGAATCAACTCGGGATTAATGTGAGAAAATCATCCACTTGGTGTTTTGTGGGTAAAATTTCAGGGGAAAAAGTTTACAACAATCACACAGTCATCAAACTTTCTTTTTTATTTTAAACTTTGAAAAGCGTCAACTAAAAATCCCTAATTTTCTCCCCAAATTAAATTCAATTTTCCAGCAATTCAATCAAAATCGGTACTCATTACGGCGTGAAAGAGGAGAGAAAGAGACAGAATGAGGACAACGAGGAGAGTAGGGAAGTACGAGGTTGGAAGAACGATCGGCGAAGGAACCTTCGCGAAGGTCAAATTCGCCGTTAATTCCGAAACCGGCGATAGCGTAGCTGTCAAGGTATTGGCTAAAACCACCATCCTTAAGCATCGAATGGTTGATCAGGTCATAATTCTGTACCTCCTTGTACTCATTGAATTAACGGAAATGTTGACAATACGATTGTCGATGATGTTTTAGATGTTTATATGATTGTTCAAGTAGGTTAGAGTACAATACTTAAACGCAGAAAAGTTGATCAGGTGACTGTTATGATAATGTGTTAACTATATATAGTTGTACTTGTACAAGGTTATGTAGGTTTAGTGGCGGGACGAGGATTTGAGATTATGGGGCGAAAACTCTCAAGGATGAACTAGTATAGTGATAGATTAAACCAAATTAAATTGAAAATTTGAGCTAAAATTTTGGATTTTGAATTGTTCCTGTTAGCCTCTCGTTCTGCAATGGTGTAGGTTTATCTGGTGAATGGTTTATAGCTCTAATCTCGTGTGAACTACTTTCTGACAATATGTTAAATGTTTATGGGAATTTTTTCAGTATGTGTAGGTGTATTCCTATCTGAGTTCGAAGTTAATCGTACATTGTCAGGCTACCGCTAAACGAGCGATTACAATGGACGAATAATTTAATATGAGACATCTAATCATAGGAGGCAACAAAAATTACTCTTATCAAGATCAAGAGTAGTCTAGCAAATTTTAAAAAAAAATAAGTTGGTTACTCCGTATATTTTAGCTGAACAGTTGAACATGTTTCTTCTGAATGTCGATTAGATTAATTTTGCCTTGGAGAAGAAATGTCTATGAAAGGCCTTGTCTTTCTTGCTTTGCTTACATGAAGCATGAGTTTTGTATTGTTGTTTTTTGAGTGATTGGAAAGGAGCTATGTATTGATCTCAAGGACATCTATGGATGTATGAATGAGCTAGTACAGATGTACGAATGAACACTAGAAAGACTGAAGAGTTCCCTATTATGATTGGAATGTATCGAGAGTAGTCCCCTGATTTCAGTTTTTAACTTTGTTGTGAATTGACTAGGTACGGAGAGACGATTTGTGATAATATATGATGTTTGCTTATGATATTGATTGATAAGAGGAAAGAAGGTATTGAAACTAAGTTGAACATAGGAAGACTCTGAAAACCCAAGGATTTAGACTGAAAAAGTAAGATTACAGAGTGTAAGTTTAGTTGAAGTAGTGGCAGGGAGGCATTAAAGGTCACCTAAGATGAAACGACTGTTCAAGGTTTTAACTTCATACTTGTTGGTATTTAGGATCGATTGTCTAAAAGCATTGAATATTGGATGGAAATGTGGTTCATGGAATCGAAGCAAGAGGGTTGAAAGGGAAAGTGACAAAAGGTTTTTGTTTGAGGCTTTGAGCTGGTGTACCTTATAAATTGGTGATAAATTATACTGCATGACAATGAGGCCAGCCCTATTATCCAATTATATACAACACTGCTTGTTGGGTAGTAAAACGCCATATTTAAAGCATTAATGTGGCAGAGATGCTTATGTTATATTGTTCCCATACAAAGAGAGATCAGCTGAAGAATGAGGTGATAAGGAAGAAAGAATTTGTCACTGTTGTAAGATAAGCTAGAATCAGTTAAGATAATTTGGCTTTGTTAGATGAGACCATGCAAGGCCACAGTTAGATAGCTTAAAAAATGGGGAACTGTAATATTGTGAGGGATAGGCGAACACGTAAGAAAACGTCAATACAGGTGATAAAAAACTACTCATATGAATTTTCTTGTGATTGAAGAAAACAAGGCATTGATAAAGAAATGTGGAGGGGAAGAGAATCTAGTGTTCAAACTTCAAACTTCGTTCTTTTAAATAGTACAGTAGTATCTTCTTATTACTATTCTTCCCTATGTTTTGATTATAATTTTTTTCTGTACACTTGGATTCATTTTTTTATATTAACTCTCTGTCAAGAATGTCTCCACATTTTTTTTTTGATTTTTTGGAAAAAGAATCTGCCTTTGTATTATTGTATTTCATCTCAAATTTAGGTTACAACTTACAACTGTATATTGAAGGCTATATTAGCCTATAAAGCTATTCCCTAATTTTCTTCTCAATTCTTTGTATAAATTTTGTAGACTTTTTTAGTCACACTATTCGTTTGATAAATTTTGTATCGGGCTGTGTTTTTTTTGTCACCCATCACTGTCTATTTTAAATGATGATTTTTATTAGCCTATTTTGAAACTATTTGGGGAAGTAAGAGTTTGTTTTTGTTTGTTATGCGAGCAGTGAATAGCAAGGAGGGCAATGTTTAAGTAGTCAAGTTTTAAGGGAATTTTAATTAAAGCATTTACCTTGTTATATGCTGCTCACAAAAAGATTGTTTTAGGGTGTGTTTGGATTGAGGTATTTGGAGGGAAAAGAAAGGGAGAGAGAGTAGGGGATTTAAAATCCCTTGTTTGGATAGGAAATGAGGGTGGAGGGAAATGGAGGGGAGAGATTTGGAGGGATCCAATTTCCCTCCTCCAAGCCTAATCAAAATCTCTCCACAATAGGCAAGATTTGGAGGGAAATTGTATCCAAACAACCACGCTCCATTACCCCTCCCCTTCCCTTCTCTCCCTTCCCCTTCCCTCCTCCCCCCTCCCCTCCCTTTCTCTCCACTTTTGTTATCCAAACATACCCTTAAGAGCTCATCCTCTCAACTATTAGAACATACAGCAAGTTACTAAAGGTCCATATTTTGATGGATTTTCCATAGTTGATGTTGCTTTAAAGGTTCTATGCAGTCCACAAAAAACAGACAAATCAACTGTGGGCTAAGCATAGGCTGGAGAGGAAATGACTATCTTTGTCTTCAGTCAAAGACAGCAAAGTCATACTGATGTAGTAACTCGATATCTTCAATCCTCGAAACCTAGCCTACCGTTGTATTCAATGACATATGTTTCTATGGGGTTGATCTATGTGTGTATTGAGTGAGGGGTATTCATTTGTAGATTACAGTGTACTTAGACTAGTACTTTTCAAAATCACTTAATGTGAGATATCCATTCTGAAGGTTGCATACAAACATGAAACAAGGGTTTCCTTCTCCCCTAATTCATATGTATATTTTGTTGATTACAGATCAAACGTGAAATATCCATAATGAAGATTGTTCGGCATCCTTATATAGTCAGACTACATGAGGTATTTTCTCATTCAATTGAATTTGTGATAGTTTTCCTTTTCTGCCAGAAAGTTCTAGACATGTTTTCATTGATGTCGTGTCTCCATTAAGGTTTTGGCTAGTCGCTCCAAGATTTACATTGTGCTGGAATTTGTGCCAGGAGGGGAGCTATTTGATAAAATTGTAAGGCTCTGATACTTTTATTGTATTATAGTGACGAGGAGCTTTTCATATGTGGATTTAAGAAAAACACTACCAGAATCTTTTAAAAGTGTCACTTGTGGACTTTACCATAAGTAACCTACTTCCTGTATATTTTTTCCGCTTTATGACTTAATTATCTTCTTGCTTTTAAGCCTATAGGTTCACAAAGGCAAGCTGTCTGAGATGGTGTCTAGGAAATACTTTCAGCAACTTATCGATGCAGTTTCTCATTGTCACAGCAAGGGTATTTACCACCGAGATTTGAAGGTCTTTCTCTGTTCATTTGAAATCTAGAACCTTATTTACTTATACCGCAGCTGCTACAAACCTATTCTTTTTTTGTATTTCTTTGCAATGTAGCCAGAAAATCTTCTCCTTGATGTGCATGGAAATTTGAAGATATCCGATTTCGGACTCAGTGCTTTGCCGCAACAAGTAAGTATAATTAAATATTTATTTGCTATTCTGATGTTAATCTTTTGTTTTAGACCTCAGTTATAGTTTGTTTTTGTTGAAAAACTTGTTTGCCAGGGAGTTGATCTTCTGCACACCACATGTGGAACTCCTAACTATGTTGCCCCAGAGGTATTTTCTCCTAAGAATCGTGACTATGTTTCTTCTCTTGCAAATGTTGTGTTTTTTTTGACACCGTTTGATAAGCGTGTCATTAGATGTGATGTGAGACATAAAATTAACATTGACGTGTCTTGCTAATGTCTCTATTTGAGTGATACTGTGATAGTTTTAACTCAAATCTGCAGACGTTGTGCTAATTGCTTTCTATCAGCGACAACAAACCGATAGTAGGCAAGTCTAAGCACACTAAACCTTTGACAGTAACTACTTTAGCAAACACACCCTGACATCTTGACGTAAAACAGACTAGATGTTATGTTCTGGTTTCAAAACACACACTTGTATATTGGGCTATGTACTCCTATGACTACAAACTGTGACCTTTTAGCAATTACGGAAAATGTAATTAACTTAACTACTATCTACCGAATTTTTGTTTCCAGACAGAAAATCGGTGCTTTGCCCTCCAGTTTTCCTGCTGGTTGTCATATTTTGTCTATACCCAGCTAGCAAGCTCATCCTTGCCCAGCTACAGACAAATGCATTTTGTCTATACCCATGCTAGCTAGCTCATTGTGTAGAAAGGTATGATGCACTTGACTTTGTTTTATCCTAGCTAATTCGTTAAACCTATTGTAGGTTCTGAATGGCCAAGGATATGATGGTGCTGCTGCTGATATATGGTCTTGTGGTGTCATCCTCTTTGTTCTAATAGCCGGGTATCTCCCTTTTGAAGAGACAGACCTTCCTTCTTTGTATAGAAAGGTGAGTACATCATTTTAGTGCCGCGGTTTGGTAATTTATGGTGTTGATGCGTTTACTGTATGTTTTCTTGCTCGTAAATGCTCTCTCTGTCATACGCTCTTCTTCTTACCCATCTAAAAAAAGGCCTTTGAGCTGCAGTTATTATTGCCTGTTTTTAAGCAAAATATTTTATTCGATGGCAAAGGAGTGCAACTTAAATGGTTGATATTGTCCTTCAATGATATGTTTTGTTATGGTTGCATAATACGTGACATAGTTCTGACTTTCTATTCAATAACATGTTCCGAGCTTCGCCTCTGACAATGTTGGAATTTCTAAGACAGTGTAAAGTGATTTGTCTTTCTTCTTATAGCTTGTTGGACTAGGGAAAAATGGAGGGTTTGTAGCCTTGTAGGGGAGGGAAGAGGGAAGTGGGTGGGATAAAGTAAGGCATGAAAGAATGCATGAGAGAGGAAGTTGTGAAAAAGGGGCAGTGTGTTTCCGTCCAAATCTTTTCAATTTTAGAGGGACTTGGCTCATAAGGAGGTAGGTAATTGAGCTTGCGTAATTTGCTACCAACCGCTTTTCCACTCATCTAATCGGATCGTCTTTATAGTTAGTCAGGCCTGGTACATCATAAAGAAAAAGTCTATGTATAGAGCCATGAACTGTGTATGAGCATTCCATGGGCGGCTTATAAACGATTAGTATATCAAGATTCTACTTTTTGGGACAGCATTGAAAGTTTAGAAATAATCCCCATTGGCTTCTTTTGTGTATGGAAAACTGAGATACTGTGGTGTATCATCTCTCATCTTATGGTGCTTTCCTCCACCAAAGGTTTGTTTCGGAGGATTGTATTCAATTGTCCCAGTGGTCTTTTGTCCCTTCACCTGGTTGTCCATCATTTGATTGTATTTAGCCTTTTAAGTTGGGGCGGATTATAGTCACTATGAGGAACACTAATCATTTTTGGGGGAGGGAGGGGAATTATGGAATTATAATTCATTTATTCTGTAAAGGAGCAGCATATTGAATTACATAGTACCTGGAGTTTGTAGATTTTTGTGTAGTGTCTTTTCCGCCTTTCCAGAGTCCTAGAACTCTGTTGTTCACTATTTCAATGTGGTTGTTGTACTTGGACATAAATTTTTTTCATGTTTTGTGCTGTTAAAAAAAAAATGCATTCATTATTTGTCCTTGTTCCTTTAAAGGATATTTAATATTTGAAGCAAGTCGGAGCTATGAAGTGAGATCGTTGTGTATCACGTGTATCGAATAAAATGTACTTGTGTGGATGTTGCTGTTTTGTTTCCTAGGGTAACAGTTCTTGTTCTGTATTTGCAGATTAATTCTGCAACGTTCTCTTGCCCATTTTGGTTCTCACCGGGCGTGAAGTCATTGATTGATAAGATACTTGATCCTAATCCCAAATCAGTAAGTTTATAGTCATTGTTTGGCTGGTAGTAAAACACACCCTCTATGGGCTCTATCCCACAGTCCCACCTAATATGTCATAGTTGTTTTTCAGAAATATTGAGGATAGGATTTTACTTTATTGAACTTGTATTATGAGAATAAGAAAATAAGATTTAGTGAATATGCATTCTTTTTGAAAGATACTCCCTCCGCCCCAATCATTTGTTTACCTTTTTTATAATTTGCGAGGGGTATTTTAATCAAAGGTAAACAAATGAATGGGACAGAGGGAGTAGAAATTAAAACGGGGCCATTCAGAATGACAGAGGAGGGCTGCAGTATATGGTTTTCTCTTGGTTCTGGATGTTTAATTGTAACAGTCACGGATCATGCTTTTAGTGTGTTACACCGACTCGGCTGCAAGTGTCCGATACAGTGTCGGAGTGTCGGATACGGTTATTTTTGCGAAGTTTTCAATTTTTTGATCTAAAATGAAGTGTTGAACTGTCTGACACGCGGCATGTGATCAAAGTGAAGTGTCGGAGTAACACTACTTTTAATTAATTCAGGCAGTAATGTCTGTTAAGCAATGTGAAAAACTATATATACGAAGGAAATGACTTGTTACTTGGCTGTTCTTCATCATCTCTAATTTGTTCCTTTGTTAATGCAGCGTATAACCATTGAAGGGATTAGAAGTGACCCATGGTTTCGGGTTAATTACATTCCTGTTCGACAAGGCATAGAAGAAGAAGAAGTAAACCTGGATGACGTTCGTGCTGTCTTTGATGACATTGAGGTCAGGTTCTTCCCCTTATTTTCTAATTCCTAGTTTCAAGATTATCAGCACTTCTTGGGCCTTCTGTTCTCCTGGTGTTCTGATTGAGTGTATTATGCTTGCTAGTGCTTGGTCATAGTCGTCAGTTTGTTGCCTGCTGCATTGATGTGCCTGTAAGCTTAAAGAACTTTTTTTTTTTTTTTTTTTTTTTTTTTTTGCAGGACCAATATGTAAGTGAGCAAGCTAGGAATCTTGACAGGGGCCCCTTAGTTATGAATGCATTTGAGATGATCACTTTATCTCAAGGTCTTAATCTGTCAGCTTTATTCGATAGACGTCAGGTATGTTGTGTCTTTTGCCTGACAAAACTATTCTCATAGGAGTAATACTAATACTAGCCCAGGCTTAGTGGAAGACCTCAACCCTGTTGAAAATCACAATCGATTGCATGGTGGCATGCCTAAGCATTTTTTAATCAATTTTATTCATATTATGTTCCTGCACTTTCTTTTTCTATAGCAGACATAATGTTAAAATAACTATTTCCCTCTCTATTAGGATTATGTGAAAAGGCAAACTCGCTTTGTTTCCCGGGAATCACCAAATGCCATTATTTCTACGATTGAAGCTGTTGCTGAATCAATGGGTCTGAAGGTTCATACCCGTAATTACAAGGTATTCATCTTACTACAGCAGAGTCTCACAGTGCATGTTGCATAGCTTGAGTACATGGCTAGTTATCGAGTTGGTTGACTTATTGTAAGGGTAATGGGAGTGGGAGCATCTTGAGGTACTGTACTACTGTGGTCTTAGTCGTCACTTTTTGAAATATGCTTACAATTTCTAATTTTAAGTCTTCCTTTTACCATGTTAACCTATCTATGCTTTTATGCTGAATGTTGTAAGAGTATCATTAAATCCTCTTTATTTTACTCTTTGCTGTAGACTAGACTAGAGGGAATATCTGCCAATAATGCGGGGCCATTTGCTGTGGTTCTAGAGGTATACATTTATTTAGGTCTATATATATATAATTTTTTGTGGCCATGTGGTGACTCTGGTGAGGCTCTTCTTGGACATGCGATTGGAATTTAAAGCATTCGACAATGGTTTTAGGTCTATGAAGTTGCACCATCACTCTTCATGGTGGATGTTAGGAAAGCTGCTGGTGACACTCTTGAATACCATAAGGTTAGAATATTCCACTGTCGCTTTCCTGCTGCAATTGTTACGTAATTCCTGCTGCAATTGTTACGTAATTCCTGCTGCTATATAGGCCTTTTTTAAACACCCCTCTGTCCCCTTTAAACTGTCGTGCAAGGTAAGAGGAGTCAAGTTTACTCAGCCTTACCCTTGTCTTCTCTCAGGCTGTTTTCAGGTGACGGATGCTGAAAATTTAGTTGAGAATTAATAAGATGCAAGGCTGTTTTCACAATTAATAAGATGCTCATCCAATTTAGCGAGTTATTTGGCTTCACTCGATCATAATGCTAAACCAAAGAGCAGTGAGTCTTTGGCTTCATCTGAAATGAAAAAATGTTGTTCACCCATGAAAACAATATTTGTACTAAATTTAGTATGCCTTACATGCTAATTAGTTCATTTTCTCCTTTATTCCACTTCTAAGCTCGTCTTATGGTCTTTACAACAGTTTTATAAGCAATTGTGCTCTAAACTTGAACACATAATCTGGAAATCAACTGGTAGCAGACCACATTCCAGCCTACTCCCAACTGTACCTAGCTGAGTATTGGCATCGAACATGAAGATGAACAATGAACAACCATAGCAGTTTGGAAATCAATGGATCTTGAATAGTCGAAGATTGTATGTTGTAAAGTACTATCAGTATGTTGTACTCCATGTTTCTTGTAAGTTCTTCTCTTGTAAAATACCGTTATCAGGCTTTTGCCCATTGAGCTGTGTTGTAATGTTACATACCGGCTGCTGCGCTTGACTTTGTATATATCATAAAATACTGTAGGCGGCAGTCGGTGTGGTGGCATTTCCATGCAAGGCCATATGTAATTGTGTCTAGTGTTTCTCAATAAGATGAGATCTACATCTCATATAAGTTGGAAGAGTTGTACAGTATTTTTTTTCACTAAGAGGAATGTTGTGGTCTGGGTTACCAACAATCAATAGAAGCGTTCATTGTTGCATAATTGAAGTTCTCATCTTTAATGACAAGAGTAAACCAGAACAGGTGAACCGGCCGGCTGCGCGTTGTAAAGATAGAAAAGATGCCAGTTAAGGTTCCCAAGGCTTGCGAAAGCATGTTCTTTTTTTTCACTTGGCTTTCTTGACTTCCATGGCTGGGCTGGGCTGGGCTAACTTTCACTTCAAACCGCGTACTAAGTGTTTGACTGGGCGTTTTGTATGCAGTGAATCCTTTTTCTCAATCGCTATTCATCGTCGACAAGTTTCTAATTATCGTCTACACTTTTATTGAAACTTGACCAAAATCCCCCTAGGTCTGGACATGGAAATGTGGAACCACTACACATGGACCAAAGTCTGGACGTTGATGACGTATTTTTCTTTTTTCTTTTTAAATGTTACTGCATATTCGACTTTAAGGCTTTGTTCTAATTAAATACGGAGTAGTAATTTACTTATCTACAATAACGATTTTTTATATAATTATTAGTTGAAATTTTTTTTTCATTAGATGGTTGATAAGGAAAATAGTTGCTTTTGATAGTCGAGCTCGAAATCGATGTGTTACAATATCAGAATGAGCGGCGAAAGCACACTTTACTTCATTATATCTTTTATTTTACAGATTTGTCTCCATGTCCAGCTTGAGTTAACAGTTGGTTTATAATCAAATCATGCTTGATTTTTAATATAGATATAGCTGACCCATTTGAACCACAAGTGCTCCTCTTTGTTAACAATGCATCCACCAATAATACTTTTCAATCATAGCCTGATTCTATACTTTGCTGTGTGTAATACCCAATCAGCCCCACTCTCTTATCCCAAGAGACAGGAGTACAAAGGCTCAATTAAGCAAGGGTTATGGTCATATATTCCAAAAGCAAATCAACATTCACTAACACCCTGTCAATCCTACTGAAAACTCTTAACAGTAGATTCATATGCAGGAACCACTTAACATCCTACTTCTTATTAGGACTATTCAACCCTCTCACATTCTAGAATCCAATGTTAGCCATTATCTACAGAAATAGTCCCCAACATTTTATGACTGTCCTTTGCCCTCTTTGAACCAAAGCATCCCCCATGATTAGACAACCTTATAATCACAATTCACACCAGCAGATAACGGCATATATAGGGGTTATAACAGGCTCCAAAATAGCAGGGTTAACCACTGGAGGAAACACAGTAGGTGGTTCCAAACTAACAGGATTCACCACATGCACATAAACAATGATGGATTTCTCACCTTAGGTTTCCACACCTTCCCGGTCTTAGCTTTCTCAGTAGCATCGTTTTTCTTCATACAATCCCTCAATACATGCCCCACCCCCTTACATCCTTTATATTGGCCCGGCTTTCTTTCATAATAGACTAAAATTCAACAATGTCAGGGTATTTTTATCTCATTTCCACTTGCACCATTAATGTGTCCATTTTGTACTATCATTTACCAATTACCATGCTTCCCCTTTACTATTTCAGCTATTTTACGAGCTTTTATGTTAAGCACAGCCATATAGCCGTTGCCCTTCAAGAGAGCCGTTGCCTTGATTTTCCATAAACAAGGCCATGATCTCCTACAATCCCTCCTTTCCATCCTTGTAGATATTATAGCTGTTAACTTATTTTATTTCCGTAATTGTGTAGATATCGCTCAACTATATATAGCTAGAATTTGTATTGTAGAAACACACTTGGAATAAACTATAATTGTTCATATTATCTCAATCTCTATTTTCTAATATGGTATCAGACGTCTCAGGTCTTTTATTCGTCTGAATTTTTTTTCTCTCCCCTCCATTCTGATCTCTGATTTTTCTTTTTCTTTCTTTTGTATCTCATCATGACGAATCCTGATGAAAAACTCATCGAATCGAAAATACTCCATCTTATCATTTTGTTCATATCGAAAGTCCCAGTGGTAACATTACACAAGTTGCGTTTAATGGAAAGAATTACAATGAATGGTCTCGATCATTCAAACTTGCGTGGCCGTGCTCCCAACATTCGTCAAAAACAGAGTGTATCTGATAAACGAAAGATCAGAAATAAAATGAATGATATTTCATTAATGATTATGGCAGCGTACAAGCCTTTACATTTATACAATCAAGGAGCAAACCCTAGTCAATACTTGCCTAAAGACTAGCCTACAAAACAGGTAACAAAAATAATGCACTAAATAATATTAGTATCTAAATATACTCTAGAATATTATCTAATATACAGCACATAATTTCCACACTCCCCCTTAAGTTGGCAGTCGAATGCCCAACTTACGCTGTAGATAAGCAAAAGCTTCTCCTCCAAGTGCCTTGGTAAAAAGATCGGCTATTTGCTCCTTGCTACGAACATGACTCGTCTTAATGGTTCTGTCAATGAGATGTTGTCGAATGAAATGACAATCGACTTCGATATGTTTAGTACGATCATGGAAGACCGGGTTCTTTGCTATATGCAATGCGGCTTGGTTGTCACAAAACACGGCCATTGGTTGCTCATGTCTTATGCCGAGTGAAGTGAGAAATGATTTGAGCCAAAGTAGCTCACTAGTCACTGCGGCCATAGCTCTATATTCTGCCTCTGCTGTCGACTTGGCAACCGTATGTTGTTTTTTAGCTTTCCAGGAGATAGGTGTTTCCCCCAGGGACACGAAATAGCCGGTTAAGGATCGTCTTGTTAAGGGACATCGAGCATGATCGGCGTCGGCATATCCTCGTAGTTGCAAGTCCGAGTTCTTTGCTCATCACTATGCCCTTACCCGGATCACTTTTAATATAGCGCACAACACGTATAGCCGCTTCCCAATGTTCTTTCCTAGGCTCATGAACAAATTGAGACAAAATGTGGACCGCATAGACTAAATCGGGTCGAGTTATTGTCAAGTACACTAATCGCCCTACTAGTCTCCTGTACATCAAAGGGTCTTTGAGGAGGTAGCCTTCCGCAAGTGCCAACATATGGTTTTGAGGAATTGGAGTATTTATCGGTTTAGCTCCCTCCATTTTGGCTTCTTTAATAATTTCCATAGCATATTTTCGTTGGCTAAGAAATAAACCCGATGCTCCATGTGCTACCTCTATTCCCAAGAAATACTTTAAACGACCTAAATCTTTAATTCCGAATTGTTTATCAAGGAATAATTTTAAGTCATCACAAGCCTTTTCATTGTTGCTTACCAATATCATATCGTCGACGTAAACTAGTATACCAATAAACACTGCCCCTTTATTCAATGTGAATAAAGAGTAATCTGCTAACGATTGCTCAAAACCGTACGACTTCAATGACGTAGCCAATTTTGCAAACCAATTTCGTGAGGCTTGCTTCAAACCATAAAGGGACTTTTTGAGACGACATACCTCATTTTGGCCGCTTGATGCAAATCCTTGCGGTAACTTCATGTACACTTCCTCACTCAAATCTCCATGTAAGAAAGCGTTGTTTACGTCCAATTGAGCAATAACCCATTTCTTTGTCACAGCTACTGCTAATAGGCAACGTACACTTGTCATCTTTGCTACGGGTGCGAAGGTCTCATGATAATCTATTCCCTCCACTTGAGTAAAACCTTGGGCTACTAATCGAGCTTTGTGACGCTCAATCGTCCCATCTGCCTTGTACTTGACTTTATAAACCCATTTGCAACCTATGGGTCTTTTCCCCTTTGGTAGCTCAACAATATCCCATGTTCCATTCTTTTCAAGGGCCTCTATTTCCTTTGCCATTGCGACTCGCCATTCCTCATTCTTAACCGCCTCAAGGTAATTTCGTGGCTCCTTTATAGCATCAATATTTTGCTAAGAAATTCTGTGACACAAAGAGAAACAATTTCTTTGTGGCATAATTAATTATTGGATAACGAGTACCTTTTGCGGAGGACGTTGATTGAGCGGGATGAGCATGAACAACACTTCCTGGTATGACACGAGTAGATTTACAAATATAGTCCTTTTTCCAAGCTGGTTCAAACTTTTCCCGTTCTCCTCTTCCGAGTTTCGGTTCCTCATGCACCTCTACTGTTTCTTCCTCGACAATGGGATCCGAACGTACCATTGGTGTCTCCCCCTCATTATTAGGGCCTGTCTCCTCCGTACCAACTACTGGTTCTTGTGGATTAATAATATTTTCAACCCCTACATCTCCACTTTGGTCGACATCTCCACTTTGGTGACATCTAAGTCAACAACTAGTTCCTCACTTTCTACATCAATTCCAACTTCATTGGTCGAATTAGGACATTCAAAGGGGAACACATGTTCGTAAAAATCACATCCGGGATACAAAAGACTTTCGTGTTTTTAAATCATATAACCTCCAACCTTTTTGGCCTTTTGGATACCCAAGAAAAACACACCGTTTACCTCGCTCTTTGAATTTGTCTTTCGGCCTATCTTTATTGTGAGCATAAGCTAGGCATCCTAAGACTCGTAAATTATCGAGATTAGGTGGAGTTTTGTACACGAGTTCATAAGGTGTGAGACCATTGAGAATTTTAGTGGGTGTACGATTGATCAAAAAAGCTGCTGTCAATACACATTCGCCCCAAAATTCAATGGGTAAATTTGCTCGAAATCGAAGAGCTCTAGCTTTTTCTAAAATATGTCGATGTTTGCGTTCTACCCGTCCATTCTGTTGTGGGGTGTCAACTGCACTAGTTTGAAAAATCATTCCCTGGTCATTATAAAAATCTTTTAATGATCCCGAAAGAAATTCAGTACCATTATCACTTTGCACAATTTTTATTTGTCTTTCAAACTGAGTTTTTATCATTTTAATGAAATTAATCATCAAATTCCCAACTTCTCCTCTGTCTTTCATAAGATGAACCCAAACACTTCGACTATGGTCGTCAACAATTGTGAGAAAATAATGTGCCCCGGATAAGCTACTAGTATGATACGGTCCCCATATGTCACAATGAATCAATTCAAACAAAAATTCACTACGCTTATTATTAGGTGAAACTGGAACGGGTTTGTTTAGCACGACAACAAGGATCACAAACATAATCAGGATTCAAAGACAAATCAGCCCGAATTAAAGTACTAAAAAAAGGTAAAATGTTCTTAGAAGGGTGACCTAATCTTCGATGCCATACCCGTCCATTGTCGACCTTCAGCCTAGCTGCAACTTCTACTCGTGTCAAATAGTATACTCCATCCCGTTGCTCACCCCGTCCAATCTCCGTCTTCGTAGTTTGGTCCTGTATCACACAATAATTAGAATGAAAAACCACAATACAATTGCTCTCTCGTATGAGTTGTTGAATTGAAACGAGGTTACAAGTCAGGGAAGGAACATATAAAACATCTCGAAGAACGAACGTTTATCCAAAGACGATAGTTCCATGTTCGTGTCTCTGAAATTTTTGATCCATCTCGGCAGGCCAACCAAGGATGGTTCACTACTCCATAAATCAGTTAATAAATTCCGATTTCCAGTCATGTGGTGGGAAGCCCCACTATCAAGCATCCAGTCGCTCAAAACGGAACGATTCGTGCCCGTTAACTTTTGACTACCTTCGGATTTGGCACTAAGAAGAGCTCGGATCATTTCAATTTCTTCAGCCGAGAAATCCTTCTTCGAAGACTCACCTTCGCTCGTGGTTGCTGCATTTGCAACCTGTTTCGAGCTTCCTGTGCCCCTGTTTCCACGGCCCGTATTTTTGCTGCCGTCTCCGTCCTTTGTCATGATAGTAAAAAGATTGTAGTTTGTTTGTAGTATTTGTGATTAAAAAGAGGCGGATGCGAGGATCAAAACCTGCTCCGATGATACCATGATAAACGAAAGATCAGAAATAAAATGAATGATATTTCATTAATGATTATGGCAGCGTACAAGCCTTTACATTTATACAATCAAGGAGCAAACCCTAGTCAATACTTGCCTAAAGACTAGCCTACAAAACAGGTAACAAAAATAATGCACTAAATAATATTAGTATCTAAATATACTCTAGAATATTATCTAATATACAGCACATAATTTCCACAGTATCAGGCCCTGCTCCTCGGGCTCACATGGCGTCTGGTTCGAATATGGCGCCTGGTTTCACTGGTTCGAATCCGTTTACTACTCAGCAAGGTGCGTCGTCCTCTTCTTTGTCTACTTTAGACAATATTGATCTTAATGCTCTCAATCCCGGTGAACTCGCTGAGTTGAATCGTCTCTGGCAACAACATAAAGCTGCTTCAACCGATCGTCTTCATGGTAATATTAGTTCTGTCCCTTTATCTTCATGGATTGTTGACACGGGTGCTTCCCACCATATGTCGGGTTGTCTTTCTCACTTTATTAATATTCGATCCATTTCGCCTGTGGCCGTGGGGTTGCCAAACGGGGAGGTTACTGCGGCCACTCAAACGGGTGATATCCCTTTGTCTTCTCGTTTAATTTTAAAAAATGTGTTGTACGCCCCTCACCTACATTGTCATTTAATCTCAGTGTCTAGCCTCTTATTAGACAATACGCTAACCATTCAATTTTCTCATAAACTTTGTCTAATACAGGACCGTTCCTCGAAGACGGTGATTGGAGCATGTGAGCAACGTGAGGGGCTATACTATTTGACGGGTGTACGAGATGAAAAGGCTAAAGTTTTTGCTGTTAGTACAATTGATCCCGTCGAACTATGGCACCAAAGGTTGGAGCACCCATCCTCCACTATTTCAAGTTATTTACCATTTATCTCTAAACATTCTTGTTCTAATTCTCGTTTTCACAGCAAAACTTGTGACATTTGTCTCCGCGCAAAGCAAACGCGCGAACATTTTTCCTTAAGTTCTAATAAAGCCGAATCTATTTTTGATTTAATTCACTGTGACTTATGGGGCCAATACTCGGAAAATGGCTCGTGTGGGTCTCGGTATTTTTTAACAATTGTTGATGATTTTTCCCGTTCTACTTGGGTCTATTTACTTCGTCATAAAAGCGCGGTCCAACAAACCTTACTTAATTTTTTTGCCATGGTTGAAAGACAATTTCATAAAAAGATCAAAATTTTAAGAAGTGATAATGGTACCGAATTTAAATGTCTTATAAATTTTTTCAACACTAATGGCATTATTTTTCAAACATCTAATGTTGACACTCCTCAACAAAATGGTCGGGTCGAACGTAAACATCGACACATTTTAAATGTCGCCCGCGCATTATTATTTCAGGCTAGTCTACCAATTTTCTTTTGGGGTGAATGTGTCTTAGTTGCATTTCATTTAATAAAACGTACCCCAACAAATCTTCTTGATGGCAAAACGCCATATGAAATGCTTTTTAACAAAACTCCTCCCATGGAGAATATTCGCATTTTTGGATGCCTTTGTTACGCAAAAAGTCTTAATCGCACTCACGACAAGTTTGCTTCTCGAAGTCGTAAATGCATTTTTATTGGGTATCTGTTTGGCAAAAAGGGGTGGCGCGTTTTTGATTTAGACAATGGATCCTATTTTGAATCTCGTGATGTTGTTTTTATCGAACACAATTTTCCCTATCAATCTCTTAATATTCACGATGATGATAATTCTTCAACATCTTTTTTACGTGACACGTTAACACCTATTGACCAAGTCGTTCTTCTTAACTTACCACAATCACAAAACCCCACGTCATTACCTCTAACGTCAAACACGACACAAACTACTCCTACTCCATCCTCACCAAACACGGCCTCTCCCACCGATCAAGGGACCAATGACATCACCACCACTACCGTCGAACCTCCCATAGACACTCCCGGCCCCACACCGGATACCAACATACCCACCGTGCCCACTGAGATGGGTCGTGGACATCGTCTAAAGTTCCCGAACTCTAACCTCAAAGGTTTTGTACAACCGTCTCGTCGCCCCTCCTCTCATCTTATCCATGCTCCAACATCGTCTTCAGGTACAAAATTTCCGATCTCTCACTATATCAATTATGATAAATTTTCAACTAACCACAAAGCTTTCTTATCGGCCGTGACTAAAAATCACGAGCCTAGTTGTTTTAACAAAGCAATGCAGGTACCTGAATGGCAAACTGCTATGAAACTCGAAATCGAGGCGCTCGAAAAAAATAATACATGGACTCTCGAGACTCTACCTCCTTCAAAGAAAGCGATTGGATCCAAATGGGTATATAAAATCAAGTATAATGCCGATGGTACAATCGAACGCTATAACGCTCGTCTCGTGGTCATGGCCAATCGTCAAATTGAAGGGGTCGACTACAACGAAACGTTTGCTCCAACAGTCAAACTTGTAACTGTTCGGACATTACTTGCTATTGCCGCCGCCAAGAATTGGAGTTTACATCAAATGGACGTTCACAATGCATTTCTCCATGGCGACCTCCACGAAGAGGTATACATGAAACCTCCACCTGGATTTTACCCTTCAAATGATGGCCGAGTCTGTCGCCTCCGAAAATCTCTCTACGGTCTCCGGCAGGCTCCTCGTTGTTGGTATGCTAAACTCGCTTCCGCACTTCTTACATATGGTTTTAAATAATGTCCATATGATACCTCTCTGTTTTCCATAAACACCACCACTACCGAAGTTCATGTTTTAGTCTATGTTGATGATTTGGTTATATGCGGCAACAACTCCGACATGATCACCTAATTCAAAAGTTACCTCAGCTCGTGCTTCCACGTGAAGGACCTAGGCGTCCTAAAATATTTTCTTGGGCTCGAAATTGCTCGCAATAACACGGGAATATTTGTTTCACAAAGAAAGTATGCCCTTGACATCATCACTGAAGCCGGTCTTCTCGGGTCCAAACCCGCCACCATACCAATGGAGCCTAACCACCATCTGGCTCTCTCTACCGCTGCCCTTCTACCTGATCCACAACCATATCGTCGATTAGTGGGTCGCCTGGTATATTTATCTATCACTTGACCAGAGCTTATTTATTCGGTTCATATATTAGCTCAATTCATGCATGCTCCGACCCAAGATCACTGGAATGCAGCACTTCAAGTCGTTAAATATCTGAAAAATTCACCAGGACAAGGTATCTTACTCCGGGCCGACTGTGACCTCCGCCTTCACGCCTACTGTGATGCGGATTATGCAAGCTGCCCTACGAGTCGACGTTCCATCACGGCCTATATTGTCTTCTTTGGCTCTTCACCCATATCATGGAAAACTAAAAAGCAAAACACGGCCTACGAGTTGACGTTCTACAATCCCTCCTTTCCATCCTTGTAGATATTATAGCTGTTAACTTATTTTATTTCCGTAATTGTGTAGATATCGCTCAACTATATATAGCTAGAATTTGTATTGTAGAAACACACTTGGAATAAACTATAATTGTTCATATTATCTCAATCTCTATTTTCTAATATTTTATTAGCTATTTATCTACGTTTTCCCCACTTTGCTACTTTGGGTATGTTATTTACTATTTTGCAGGAATTGTCGCTTTTGGTGCAGAATTTTGCTACATTATGACTTACGGGGAGTGCGTTGGAGCTTTTGCATGGATTGAAATAGACTACCAGAAGACCGCTTGGAGTCAAGGGAAGGCAAGCTAGTAGATCTTAGAGACTCGAGAAATTATTTTGGGCACTGTTATAACTTATAAGATTGAGAACCATGCCAACGTTCCCATAACCGGCCTGTTGTGGCTTGAACCGGACCGTTACTCTTTCAATAGGGCGGTTCCCTTTTGAACTCGAATGTTGTGCCCATAACCGGCCGATTTAGTGTCTTAAACCGGTCCGTTACTCTATTTATGCGTTTTTTAGGATAGGCCCATAATTATTATAAATAGGTTTCTAAGTTTCATTATGAGGTACATTTTTCATTAGCATTAAACCCCAAGTATACTGTTAACTATTCTACATCATTTTTCAAGCATTATATCAGATTACAATCAAGTTCTTTGTAATTTTCATAAATTGTCACGTAATTAATCTTTCTAGTTTATTTCTATTACAATTTAATTCCTTATCGTTATTCATTTCTTCGTTCATGCTTTATTTTAATTCCATGTCTTTAATTTTGAATTCATCTTATATTATCGCAGTTATTTACGATCCAATTATGAGTAGCTAATTCCTAGGATTAAGGGGAATTTATGAGTTAATTAGGATTTGTGCGATTAATTAGATCAACATTTATGCTTTCCCTAAATTACATGTTATAATTTATCAACTGATTTGTTAGTGTACACAACTTATTAATTGAGCATTGGAGATCGTAGCCTAATATCGAAAGCCTGATTATTGATTAGACTTACATGTAATCGGTAGGATTTAGCAAATAAGACGCGAAAACCCGTTAGTATAATCCTAAGACGGATAATCGATCCGAAATGGCTTATCTTTTGTCTAACTGCATTTTATCGTCGATTTGGTTAATCTGCTACGCACCATCATTTAGCATACTTTCCCTCTACTATTTGAGCTATTTTATGAGCTTTTAGCTATTTAGCTACATTTTCCCAACTTTGCTACTTTGGGTATGTTGTTTACCATTTTCCAGGAATTGTCGATTTTGGTGCATTTTCTTGCTACATTATGACTTACGGGGAGTGTGTTGTAGCTTTTGCATGGAATAGACTCGGCCGGTCTAGAGATTGTTTTTCGCGGTTTGATTAAGGTGATTAGGGGAGGTTATAAACATTTCTATCAGTTCTTAAACGTCGTTTTAACCTAATACATTTCTTAAAACTCTCCCTAATCATCACCTAAGCGAGGAACTGGTATATTGGCGTTCAGATTTCCCGTTTCTTTGTGTCAATTGGGTAGTAAGTCTCGATCTCCGACCTTTGTTCATTTCATATTTTGGTTTAACCTTATGTTGGGTGGATTCGGGAAGTTAGTAGCATTTGTTTATAGAATCGTTCTAGTAATTGATATTGTATCGTTATATAGGTTACGCGTTCATAGAGAGGCATTTATAATTGATTTGCGTGCTAGTCGGAATTGCGAATAAGGTAGGGTTTCCCTACTCAGTATGATTATATGGTTAATTGTAAGATGATTGTGGTTATATATATGATTTTGTGAATTACATATGATGACGATGGAGTTGTGGTTGATATTGTGAATCCATGTCGGGAGATGGGCTTCACCCCCATGTATCATCTCATGTGACTACCCTCACAAGGGGGATGTGAACACTAAGAATCTAGGTTCGCTCGTTGCAATGACCGGGGCTTTTGATGACCAGTGATGCGGTCTGGCATCGGCAGGGGTTGGTTACCTGTTGCGATGAGAACCATTGGTGTCTGCGCAGCGGTTCAGACACGAGTTACTATGGAGTTCGAGGTTGACGGAGTTGTATTGGTTGTTCATATGAGTTATATGTGTGTGTGCCATTCTTGTTATTAATTGTATAGTTGTACTGACCTTCGTATGTTTTCAACTGTGGTGAGCCATTTGATATTTTCAGCAAATGGGGAGCAGTGAGTTTAGCAGGTGTTGATGATTGAGCTTTTTTGCGGGATTGGATGGGACACCGGCGAGTCTTTTATATTCATAGCTTTCGATGAGTTTAGTAGACATTTGTTTTTACTTTAGATATTGAATCGTATTTCATTTTGGAGTTTGGAACTTTGTAATCGCATAAATTTACTCTACCTTTAATAAATGTTTCTTTATGGTCAATTTGATATGTAATACCTCGGGCAACCGAGATAGTAACGTATCTAGTTGCTAAGGTAGGCCTGGCTAAAGGCTATTTGGTAAATGGAGGTGTTATACTATTAAACGCCTAACCACCCCCCCCCCCCTTTTTCACATCGTGTTTGGAACATGTAGTTGTGGGTAGGGCTGAGCAAAAAAGTCTGAACCGTATTTTTAAACCGAAAACCGAATTGTGGAGTCCGAATATTCGGTTTTTTTCCGGTGCGGTAACCGAACCGGATTTTCTAGTATAAAAGCGGAGCGGATTCGGTTGTAGAACATTCAAAACCGGGTTCTTTATTTTTCTTTTTTTTCTTTTTTAGAAACTAAAAGTCAAAAATAATGTAAATTCAAAACCGGAGATCGGTTTTTAAACCGGTAACCTAATTTTTCTATGTGTTTCTATGCATTTAATTGTGGATCTTTCTTGAAACCGGTTAAAAAAATCGGAGCGGGTAAACCGGTTTACGGATCCGGTTTTTAAATTCCAAAAAAAACGGTTAACCGGATTAATCCGGAACGGATTCGGTTTAGAAAAAAACCATTTTTTAAAACCGGTTACCGAACCTGTTTGCAAAACCGGAGTGGATAACCGGTTTTGCTCAGCCCTAGTTGTGGGCTTGGATGGTCTGTGGGTAGTAAAAGTGACGCGATCTTGTTGTGGTTGTGGTATGGGTGATGGTGGTGATTTTGGTTCCGGCGACCTGCTTTAGTTCAATGGTTTCTGCTCCGGTGATTGTTCGGCGGTAGTTGGGTGTTCTTTTTGGTGATGTGCGGTGGTGGTCTTACGAGAATAGAAGCAGGGTGGTGGTGGTTGTAGTGGTGTTAGATGGCAGTGGGAAGGTGGTGGTGTGAGTGGTGGTGTACAGAGACGGTCGAATGGTTTGGAAGAGAAGAGTTGAGAACTTGAGATGGAGTATAAATAAGGTATAATGGTAACTTGTTACTTTAAAACTTACCCATGTAGGAAATGTCTAGAATTAAGTGGAATTACATAATGAGGAGTATGTATAGAATCCATTGAAATGGAGGAAGTACCTATTGAAGTGGAATTACTTGGTTTGGGATATATCCTAACATTAATCAAAGAAAATTTTCTAATAAATGTAATCTATATAAAAGTATAATAGAGGAACCACTTAACACGTGACAGTCCCATATTAACTTTTTTCCCGCCTAACATTTGCTCTTAACAAGCCCCTATATAGTTATCAAAATGAAATAATTAGTTTCCTAAATATCTTTGTTTTGTATGGATTTTGCGCAAAGCGAAATCGGGTCAGGGTAGGTCTAGGCAGGGTTAACTAGCTCGAACTTATCTATGAGTATGCAGGGCAGGGTACGAAACTAAAAAAGTAAAGTATATATCTGGAAGAGATAATCAATTTAGAAAAAAAAATTGGTTAATTTTGATTTCTGATCAACGATTTATGCTCAATTGAAATTTTTAAGAACGATAAAAAAAAGCATATTGTGCTTAAAATCAAACCTTAAGGGTACCACGTGAACAAACTTAAAAAGTTGGATATCACATGAAAAACGGCAAGTTTAGGGGAACCATGTGAATATTTTCTAGTGATTTTTTTTGTCACGGAATTAATCGTAAGTATGTGCCAATTCATTTTCTAAAGTAATAATTATTGCTACAATAAAAAAAAAGTTTGGCAATTTATAATTTATAATTTTATATCAATTTTTTTTTTAATAAAAGATAATAATTTTGAGATAAATGAAAATATTAGTTTAATTATAAGTTTATATTGTAATTGTAATGAAAAGATAATAGTTTAGGGAAAGAAAGTTTATTTCTTTATTTAGATAGATGCATTTTGGAGGGAAAGCATTTGAAGATTCTTATTTTCTTAGTATATAGAAGAAGAGGATGTGTGTAATACCCGGATTCTTTGGGACCCACAAAAGTACCTCGGGATGTGTGAGAGACCTATAGTGGACCTAGTGGAGTATTGGATGGACCGAGTGAGTGCACACTAGACCTAGTGTGACCTAGACTAGACCTGGTGGGGCTACAGTGGACCGAGTTGAGGGTTTACTTGATCGAGTAGCTGAAACTCGGTCGAGTGGGCGAGTACTCGATCGAGTGGACTCGGCACTCGACCGAGTGCCACTGTACAGCACTCGATAAACACCAAATTCGGGATTACACCTTATCTTATCCAAATCATTTCCTTCTCCTTCCTTCTTACTCTAAACTCTTTCCCTTCTCTTGAAAACCCTCACAAACACACTCTCATGGGATTCAAACTTGATTTGATGGATTGTTCATCTTCCTTCTTCATTCCTCTTACTTTGTAAGTTAATATCTACCCTTCTCTAATTAGTTTAACCCCTAACTTTTAGGGGTTTTGTTTTGAGTAATTTATTAGTAATTATCGTATGTAATATGGGTAATTAATAAGGTGATAATAAGGGGTTTTGTAGTGTATAATACTGTAGGATGTATTTGTGATAGTATTGCGTGGTTTGTATAGGATGAGACGGTTTCATGAGGCGGAATCGGGTCGGATTCGAGTAGCTTATGAAGATATGCTAAACGTTAGGTTAATCCTACTCGGTTTCAATAATGTGTGTATATTTGTGTGTCTTTTGCATCATCTGCATCTTATGAGTTGTATTGCATCACATGGTAGTGTTTGAGGATCTTGCTAAGTCTATTATGTTGTTGGATTTGCATTATAACATGTGGTTGTTAGTATACCTGGGTATGTGGTATGATTGGCATTCATGATATATGAGAAAAATGCATAATTGGTAAAAGTTATGCATATTCATTATTAAATGGGCATATTGGCATATTGTGATGTATTTAGTGATATATGTGATGGTTGGAAATTGTTGGTGGTGATACTTGTTGTTGAGGAGATGTAAAACGGTTGGGAAACCGTCTTATACTTGAGTCGACTTTTGGAGCTTCCCACTCCAAGAGGGATGTACACATTAATGGCTTGAGTACGGAGGGACGCGTGTGGTTGAGGTACGACGTCTGGCAAGGGATCCGATTGGCTTCCGGACCCGGTACGTCTGGGCGTGTCCATGTACCTTTTTGTGAGGAGTGATGTCGTGGGCGTGTCCCTGGCACCGGTGGTTGTGGGTACGTCTGGGCGTGTCTCGGTACCGGCGTGGTGATTGTATAATCGTGTCTCATTCATATTATTGACATGCAACATATTTATCTATCATGTTGTGTCTTACGTTTATTTATTGAAACTAACGTGTTGTGTGTCTTTGTAATTGTCACCTATTTTTGGGGTGGCATGTGTCGATCCATATGATATTTTCGATCATATGGGGAGCAGGTTAAACACAGGTTGGTTTGATGTTACGGGAGAGACCGGACGAGCATCGGACTTGGAGTCGTGTATACCATAGATAGATATCTTAGATAATAGACAAGTTGTATAATGTCTAGTTCACATTTATCATTCATTTGTTCATCAGTTGTAATCACTAAACTTGTTATTTATTTAAGTTGTTTCTTAATTGAAACTTCGATTCATCGCCTCGGGAAACCGAGATGGTAACATCCTCCCATTACCTTGGTCGGGTAAGAAGGGGGTGTTACAATGTGTCTTTCCAAGGTTGACGAATTTTCAAATTTTTTTCCTTCGATATCAAACTCTTCGGGCATGTAGGATCATTAGCAAACTCATGTTCCTCAACATCATGATTTAATTCTTCGTCAAACATGGCATTGTCTGCGTCCGTGAAATCTGAACCTTACCTAATAGGCAATAGCAAAAGACGGTAAAATCCCCATTATTCAAAGTTTCCTTATACGGAAACTTCGCAATAGAGTTCTGAGAAGCATTAGGGCTAGGATTCGATGTATCGATGGCTTGATTCACGAACCTCTGATGAGTAGGATGATTAGGAATTAAGGTTTGATGCATTTTGACTTTTTTAGTAGACGATTAAATTGGTCAACTTCGACAAGGTAAGAGGATGAGGATGAAGGATTCTTTTTATAGAGAGCGCATTTTTTATAGCGAACCCTCTATATATTAAAAGAATAGACAATCTCTATCATTTTCCCCCCAAAATCCACACTCTCAAAAAAGGAAACTAAGGATAATTATGTTCATTCAATAGATAAAGAAACTAATAATTACAATTAATTAATTTATTATATTTTCATTAAAATTAATCTTTTCATCAAATTATATTATTTTCACTAAACTCTATATTATAATATTTTAATTAAAATAAAATAAATTTATATAAACTATAAATTGCTAAATCTTTTACTGATTTAATTATTAAATGATGAGTTGACCCATATTAAAAATAAAACTGCATGTAAATCAGTTTTATTAATTTCTTGACAAAAAAATAATAAATTTAAACTCATTAGCTTTATGCTATAAAAATATTTTCATTAAAATATATTTCAATTCATTACTCAATTCTCTTAACTAATTTTTAGTTTCAACTTTTATTTATGAAAACAAAATACAATGATGAGAAATAAGAACAATTATAAGGTACCAATATTATATAAGTAATTTTATAAAAATATTTAACTTTTAAGTACCGTGCATGTATTGCACGGGGTCTAAACTAGTATTAAACTAGTAAAAGAAAAATTAGTAATGATTCCGCGCATGCATGCACGGTATTTATAGATCCTTTAGTTTATAATGTATTATTTATATATTTAGTTGATATATTATTAATTTTTCATATTTTAATATGAGGATAATGTTGTGAAATAAAAGAGGAGAGAATTGTAGGGAAAAGGTAGAGAGAATATGGAGAGAGACAGAACTCTATATTATTCCATCATGAGGGGGTATATATACACATACAATGAGGGTAAAGTTTCCATAAGATAATAATCTCTAGAATATTCTAAGATATGGACATCCATATAATATTATACCATAATATTTCATAACACTCCCTCTTGAATGTCCATCGCTGAAGAAGATGCCTCGTTAAAACCTACCTAGAAAACCCCGTGGGAAAAACACTAGTAAAGGAAAAGAGTACACTAATCTTCAAACACGCATAACAAGCTGTCTCGTTAAAACCTTTCCATGGAAAACCCAGTGGGACAAAACCATGGCTAAGGAAAAAGAGTACAGCGCGTGCCACTCCCCCTGATGATTACATAACTTGATATATCTTGAAATAATCCATGCTTTGAGATAACTTCTCGATTGTTGAAATATAATCCATCTTCGTTGTTAACTTGATATTTTCAATTAGTATAAATTCTTGATAACTTCAATCTTCATATTTCATCGGAACTCACAATCTGGATATGATTATTTCATAATAACTCTTGGATCTTCATTTCAAATAATACCTCCATAATTATGATGGAGTTTCTCCTCAATATCATCTCAAATATAATGACGTTCATGACTATAGCGTAATAATGCGCTTATAGTGCTACCTCGTTAAAAACCTTGCTAGGAAAAACCCCTTGGGACAAAAAACCTAGTCGAAGGGAAAAAGAGTGTAGCCATCATTCCTTAATCCTTGTCTTAAGCCTTAAGGAGAACAATCCGATAATTATTGAATAAATCATCCAATACCTTTGAGCGATTTTCTTTGCTAAACCATATATGTATGGATTGACATTTTCCACTGTAGATTTCCACTACATTATTCTAATCGTTATGGTAATTCTGGACCATAAACTAATTTCACATGTTTAGCAAGAAGATCATTTAAATATGAATTCCCATATGCTCAAACTTCAGGTTGAGACAATAACTTTTCAAATAAACTCTATAGGAGTTTTGATGTTCCATTTTGGAACTAATCACGATATCTTTCAATCGTATAGTAGAGGTTTATATATCATGAGTTTTCAATAACTCAATTGATCAACCATTAGCAATTGATGATCATTTATAAGAGACTTCTACAGGGAGCTATCCTCATAGGAGTAAAATATATTTCTCCTTTCCATCATTATCCATTCAAAATTATATATTATGAAAAATGTGCATGCATATGATATGAAACTAAGTTCTAAATAACATATTATAATAACAATGAAATAATAATGTATATATTAAAACTAAGATGCAATGATGAACTTACTCTCTATATGCACATGATGATGACTCAAAATGCAAACTGATCAGTTTTCTTTCCAATATTCATAATTTGGATTGACTTCAGGTCAATAACTGGACTTCTAGTCCATGAGCTCATTATAATAATTGATTATATGTCGACAATTAAAATGGACTTAATTAAATTTACGATCCCCAAAGTCCATAAAATATCGCGCGCAAATGTATGTAGGTTCCATAAATATATCGATATAATTTCATCACTTCTTGATGATATCAGTACTGTTTAATGATATCTGAATCTGAATATGTATGTGGTACCATTATATTCATTTAAGCCATCTATTATCCTTCAGATATCGTGTCACTTCAGGGACACTTTCAAATATAGCAATTATATATCATACCAACTGCTTGAACTTGCTATTTCACATTCATTGGAACCGTCAATTCATCTTGACTTTTATTATACTACACTTAATGTGTGCTTGTATTATTTTCTGGTAAAACATTTGTTATATCAAATTCAAAAACCTCTACTCAATGAATTTAATGTATAACATTTCTCTGAACTTCTGGTTCAGTATGGGATCATATTTGTTTTTACCAGCTTTTAACTCACATTTCTCCCCCTAAGGTGGTAAAAACTATAACCAATGTATAGTCTAAATATTTATCATAACCATCTTAGATTTCAATTTCTCATATCATCGATGAGAATTTATATGGGCATCTTTGTATAATAACAAAATATTTCTGGAAGAAATGTATAATGCAGTTGGATTTTTAATGCATGTGCTGAATCACAATGCCCAATTCAAGAGATCAATGATTTCATATAAAAAACATAATGTGATTTTTTAATCACGGGAACTACTCGGAAAAATTATTATGTGACTACAAGCCACTCAATATAATGTCAATCCATACACGAACATTTCAGTTCTTTATCGAGTAGTTTTTAGATCTCCAACATCATATATACTCATTCTCAGTGTATGTCTTGCCTTTAATAAAATTTCTACACGAGAGAATTTCAGCACTTATCTTTTCTTGAAGATAAACTCAAGGTTTATCAAAACGGGTATAATAAGAACCCGGATGGCTTTAATTTTGTCACATCTGAATCATTTCATGTCAACTTTCTTAGTTTGCCAAAAATACACGGCAATCTTTAATCAAAATTGGATGTATATATCTCAATAATTTCACTTATCACATGCCATATTTTTGTTGACTATATTCATCACGCTAATCTTATGTTTAGTAATACTTTATCCAACCGGATAAATGATGTGACATATGACACAATATGTGTCTCATATATGTAGGCAAGACTCGTCAATATTCCAATAAGGAATATATTACTCTTTGAGTATTTTCATATGACCTTTCATGAAATATTCACTTTCATGAGATATTTTCATTTCTTTCAATGAACAAATTTGGCTCAATAAGGCCACATCATTAAGCTCAATTAAGGCTTCTTTACTTGGCTCATCAAATGCCATATTATTAGGCTCAATTAAGACCGCAATGTTAGGCTTATCATAACGCCATATTCTTGATCTGTGTTACAAACAGAGTCTTTATGAGATGTCACATTCACTTCAAAGAATGGATCAAATTCATATCTCATTATACTGTTCAACTTCAGGTGAACAAGAATTAATTCGCAAATAAATTTGCCTTTCATAAAGACCGCTTTAAATTGAACAGCGGTTCATATACTCATAGACGACGTGGACTTCTGGCCACTTACACTTATACAATATGAAAATATTGTACTGATGAGACGGTGTTAAATTATTACACACCTTTAAAAACTTTGAACTTCAGGCCAAAGTTATAATATGGACATATCTCTCGTCTGTATAATATAAATCTTTCGGAACTTCAGGTCCAGAATTATATGATATGTCCCTTCCAAAAAACTTGTCCACCAAATATATGGAACTTCAGGTCCAATAATATACATAACTTGGTTAACAATGCTTGTGACCACTCATACAATATAAATAGATTATACTTACATAGCTGCTCCCATGAAATAATTGATGATCTTAATTTATCTTTAAAATTTTCAATTAGTACAACTCGTACCTTTTCAAAGTATTGTATTCACTGAAATATTTCTGCAAATTTTCGAACTCATCTTCGTAATAAAATAATCATTAGCACCCTTAAATAACAAACAATAAATGAATCACACAATAAAAGAAACGTATCACACAATAATTAGTATTAACCCTTTACTTAACAAGTCCTAGTCAAGTTAATATACCATCAAAATTCACCAAACGAAAACCAAATTATGCAAGAACCATGAACAATAGTGCGAAAACTTAGTTGAATCACATGCAGCCAAATTTTCTTGCAAATCTATAATCAATTTATGCTTTTTTGTCTATTAATCCGTGCATGAGCGTGGAACATAATCAATGAATCAGAGGTGCATAATCAAAGCTAAAGAAATCTGGACATGAGATATTGATAGACGATATAAATTAAGGATGTATCGTATCAGATATAAGAATAACTATTAGGGTTAGGGATTCATAAGGTAAGATGATTGACCATCATGAGGTACCAAATTCTCATGCTTATTGTTAGAAAAACATTATATATTTACGCATATATGAATCTTATGAAATTTAATTCAACTACCTGTGTATCATAGTTGTAACTTGTGAAAACGTACCTTGGGGAATATATATGAGGAATATGAACACAAATAAGACTATTAATTCCTTTTCACTCAGTTGGTTAAAACTCGTGCTGATAACGTGTTGTGAAATAAAAAAGGAGAGAATTGTAGGGAAAAGGTAGAGAGAATATGGAGAGAGACAGAACTCTATATTATTCCATCATGAGGGGGTATATATACACATACAATGAGGGTAAAGTTTCCATAAGATAATAATCTCTAGAATATTCTAAGATATGGACATCCATATAATATTATACCATAATATTTCATAACAGATAAAAAATTGAAATGAAAAACTAATTAAAAGAATTGAGTAAAATCCTAAAATGTGTATTTGGATGAAATTTTTATCACAAAACTAATGATTTCAATTTATAAATTATCGCAACTAATAATTAACGTATTTTTTTTCATGAAATTAGTAGGAGACGTAGTGAAACGAAAATTAGAACATATGACCACATGTCCACATTGCTTACCCGTATAGTGGAGAGTGTTAATTACCGTGAGCACGTTACGTAGAACGTGTAGAACCACATCATAACCCATTTATACTAGTGTTTGTGTGAAATAAGATTAGTCACTTAAGGTATCTTAGAGGTCGTAACTCGTAACTACCCTCTTACACTTTGTGATCTACCCTTAAATGGAAGGGTTTGAGCCACGGTTCTAGATGTGTAATCTAATAAATAGCGCTATATTACTTATAATAATTTAACGCTCAACAATGAATGATATAATTCTCAAACTTAAACACGAGAATTCCCAACGATACTTATATATCAAGAAGATTCCAATAACACAACATCAACTAGAATTTTACTTCTAATGCTAATCTACGCTACGCCTAAAAGACTAATCTAAAGATAGACTAAGTTTTAGTTCTTGTTGTTGTTTGCTTGAATGAAATGTCTCCTATATTAGGCATCACCCGACTCCTTGGAAACTACTTCTTAGTGGGAGGTGGTTGATAAACTGCCGAGTCTTCTTGAAGCTTCATATGAGCACTTATCACGCCCCTTAGCACAGCGTTCCTCTTATTGGACTCCTTGGTCTTCTTGAACTCCGTTTGTCTTCAATCTTGGATCAACACGACTTAGGCCCAATATCCTTTTTCTTTAGTTTTCAGGCTTACATACTCTTAAAATAATTAATTTAGTACTTTAACTAAATTAGGCGCCAACAACTAGTTTTTCCAACTTAGCATGACTAATTACCCTCGTCAATTTCCAAGTTTCGAAATTTATTCAACTGTTCAATTGTTTGCACAATTTTATTGTCGCCAGTTAGTATTCTTTATGCTGGGATATCTCTCTCAACATTAAAACGGATCAAATATTATCCCAATTGAGTATTGATCTAAGATAAATCTTCCGTTTTTCATTATACAATATACTTTTGTCTTATTTATACTATTTAAACCGTTTAAACTTAAGAATTAAGATGAATATATTCCCGTCTTAAATAAAAATTTGTCAATTGTCACATGTCATTATGATTGATCAATTACAAAACGTATTTAAAGACCAAGAACAAAATAGAATGACGAATGCCAAGTTGTGAATATACGTAGTGATTGAGAATATGAATAAAGGACTTGGTCAGTATTCAATTTTTGGTTGATTTCGATAGCCCCTTTTAACTTTCAAACTTTGACTCCTTCATTCCCAATAATGCCAGAAAGAATTACGGAGTACTTCTGAAACAAGAATTTGTAATGTTGAATTACTTAATAGTCGACTTAAACATAATCTATTGGAAATTCTAAAGATACATAAAACTGATCCAACAAATTCGATAATATGATTTACCTTCAATATACAATCATAAACATGGGTAAAATTAAAATTTTGACGAAAATTTACCATGTAAAAGTCAATTACAATTTACAATAGTCGTCAAAATCATTTAGTCATACAATTCACGCTCCCTCAAATCTTAATGTACTTCATATGACTCACCAAATTCCACCACGACTCTCATATACGACGGTCTCACACAACAACCGTTTTTTAAAATTCCGTACTTACAAAATAATGACCCTTCCACATATCTTTCGACACAATAACATTTGTCTAAAATCGAAAAACGACTCGTAAAAAAACCACCACCAGAATCACGTCGACACCTAATAACGCGCTCTCATTGACCCGAGCCTAAACAAAATCACAACCTCCTTGCGACATCCTATCGTTAATCCGGGTCAAACCAAAGTCAATGCGAGTAAGCTGTCCGATGAATGACACGATCCCTGAGAAGTCCGTTGTAAAGAGCAACTCGATTTGCCGGCATTCTATTAATTTGTCCATCACCATTTTTCCTCGAGTTATTATTACGACTCGTATTATTTTGTCTTCTAAATACTTGATTATCTCCTTTTGGATCCACCACATCTTCCGCAAATCTCACCTTTTTCTTCTTTTTATCTCCCTTTCTTTCCCCTGTAGTTAAAATCCCATCTTTTTTTAGCACAAAAAGTAAGAAAACAGAGAAAAAAACAGGGGTATACGAAAGAAAATCAATGACGTCTATATTAGGGTGTTCAGTTCAACATGTTTTCGTAGCGATTATAGTCTCTTGTAAGGCGGCTTTACATAAAGATTACGTACAAATCATTAAACCAAAAGAAAATCATGCCCTTTTGTGATTAATGTCGCATTACAACAAATATTTGTTTTCTCGTGATACGGTCCCATATAAATAAAGCACCCAAGAAAATATTTTTTTTTTTTCAAAAAAGAAATAAACACAATAACAAGGTTTTATTGGTAAACAACAACAATAATAACATCAGAGCCTTAATCCCAAAATAATTTGGGATAGGTGGACATGAATCATTCTTTAGAACCGGGTTTAATTGAGATTAAAACAAAAAATTAAAACAAAAAAAACATACCTGAAGAAAGACAAGGGCGAAGATCAGCATGAATTGGGTTGACTTGAAAGTGAGAAAAAGAGGGAGAAATAATGCATGATTTTTGAAGTTTGAATGCTAGTAGAATTACAGTCCCAGAAAAGGCAGCCATGGCAGTGGCAAAGGCCACACCTTGGGAATTGAGAATGGAAGACATTGAAATTGTGTAGAGAGAGAAGTCCAACTAATTCCTAAAGGCAAATAAAAAGAGCCAAACACTATGTAATTGTGAAAAGGAGGCTCCTTTTTATTTAATCACAACAGTAATTATTGTTGGAGGTCGTTTCACATGCTAGACTGTACCATAATGTAAAAAGACCACGGAGTATATTATTAATAGGGTTATCATAAATATTTAAGCAATTAAAAGAGTAAATAAATAATTAATCCCCCCTACTATTAAGAGAATAAAAATTCTCTTAGTTTTACCTCCAAAAAGCATCTACTTAAATTAGGAATCTTTTCAATAAATATATTTTAATAATTATCTCTAATCTTTTTATTAAATTCATAATTATTATTTTTTCATTAAAATTAAATAAAGTTAGTACTCCCTCTATTTTTTTATATATGACTTTCTCACATTTCGAGACACTCTCTTCTCTCTTCAATATCTCTTAAAATATAAAACTAAATATTATGATATGTATACTCATATGAAAGAGTTTTTCGTGAGGAATTTAATGGTACCATTTTTATATTTTTTGAACAAATATATTTTTGTAAATATTAAAGTCAAAGGCTTACCTCGTAAATGCAAAACGTCATATATAAAAAAATGGAGGGAGTATTAAATTATAAATTAAAAGTTGTTAAATTTTTCAATAATGCAATAATTATTATTTTAGAGAATCACTTGACATCCTCTTTTTACTAAAAAAAATAACAAATCTCAAACTTTTTCCGCCTAAGTTTACCGCCTACGTCGCTAACTACTACTTACAGTACTTACTATATTTCTCTAATTAACTACTCCCCTAATTCATTTTAATGATATTCTGATTTTGTACACAATAAATATATGTTGTATAATTGAAAATAGAAAAATACCAATAGTTTAATTGTTAATTTTTCTTACATTTCCATTTAGAAAAATCGTGCTGTAGCACGGGAGCTACACTAGTACATGTATTAATTGCATTGTTTTATGTTTAATTTACTCTTTAATTTTTAAATTAATACTAAATTTAGAAGGATATTAAATGTTTAAATAGAACTTAGTTGGCTGTATTTATCATTTCCCTCATTAATATAATCCCTTTATTCAACTCCATATTACCACTTTCTATTTTATATACTATTCACAATTAAGCATTCAATTCCAATTTTCTGTCCATACATAAGTAGAAATATATTCATGTGAGATCTTATTTGATTCGTTTTTACAAATAATAGTTAACGATATTTAGCGCGTAAAAAATGTGTTGGCAAACGTGAAAAAAGAAAATGGTAGTGTGAAGTTAAATGGAGGAAGTACATAAATAACTTTTTCTTTAATAAAAATAGACCGTCTCACCGAGTAATACCATCTTATTTTATAAGTCGTGTAATCATAAAACATTTTAGTAAGTATAGTGAGAAGGAAGAGGAAGGTTTGAAAGAGTATTGAAACGGGGGTTGGTGGTAGTAGACTAGTAGCGTAGTCTAACCAATAACTAGTTTTAAACCCGTGCAAAATTGCACGGGTATGTATTTAGGACGATATGAATATTTTTTGATGAATATTTTATTTTTACATTTTTATTGTAATTATCTTTGTTCTATATCAGTGATCTATATGTTTAATGTAGATCAGTGATCTAACTGGAAATGAACATTCTCGACGTTTGTTGAAGAGTAAATTTACTCGGTAGCCTATCATTGTTACCTACCATTTTCGATGTGCACGGCTAGTAGTTAAGTTGCCGAGTTTTTAACTGTAAGTAAATACTCCGTCATGATTTTTTTTTTCAAATATATCGTACTATCTAATTTTAAAAAATTATGCTTGTAATTTATTCGCATTATATGTAATTCAATCCCGTAATTAAATATAAATCCTTCTCGTAATTATGTAATTTTTTTGTTATTCAATTTTTTTGTAAAATTATGTAAATTCTATAATTTGTAATTAGTTTCATTTATTCCGATTTGTAATTCATACCGCTTATATGCCATTAATTTCATTTATTCGGAATGTATAAAATTATTTCATAGTATTTGTTCTAAGACGGAATTTGTCGCATGTTTGTATTGACGGAATTCTGAAGAAATAAATATTTTTTGCACACTAACGGGTCCCACCATAACATGAATTTCTAAAAAAAAAAAGGTTGTATTAATGACGTGGCACGTCCTGGATTGAGTATTGTCTTCTGAATTAATAAAGATAAGATTAGATTAGGAGGGAGTATAAATAAGGTGATATTGAAATAAGTTTATCAAAATAGATTCACTAGGTGTTGTTTGACTTTTCTTATTTAAAATAGTTTTTTCTTTTTAAAAGGAATTTATTATGATTAATAGAAATTATTGTTTATATTGATTTTTTAGTTAAAGTGTTAAACCAGGTGAAATATTACTCAACTGCATAAATGAAAATAAAATAATAATATCTAGATAACAACAAAACTTTATCCCATATATTTGAATAACGTAATACTTGACCCGTTTTAGCTATAAAACGAATATATCCTTCTTAAGAGAGACTACCTATAAGATTAAAATTTGCCAATTAATTCACCTTACATAAATATTTATGAAATTTTACATTCGGAGCAAAGTTGCTGAGACTGGTGATATAAGCCTAGACCCAAACTTATCTTATTTATATAAGTGAGATTAGGGATGGCAATTATGGCCAAACTGAACCGAACCCGAATTGAACTGAAAAAAAAAAAATCGAACCAAATTCACCTTTTAAAAACCTATCCCCGATCCACTATTTAAAAACCCATATCCATATCCACTATTGGAAAACCCGAACCAAATCCAAACCCGACCCATTCATACCTGAACCCGATCCAATCGAATATTTTTAAAAATTTAGGCTTTATTAAACTTGAAATTTCAATTTTATTATATAAGATTAATTTTTTATTTAGTTAAATCAAGTTTTGGATTGAGTTTTGAATTATATGGTGGAACACAAAGGATATGGATTTGAAAAAAGTATAATGGATCAGGTATGGATTTTAAATTTTTTGATATGGATCGAATATAGATATGGATCTGTGATCTAATAAGTAAGTGAATCGGGTTTGGATCTTGCAAAACCCGATCTAATCCGACCCATTTTCATCCCTAAGTAAGATGTTATATATTTAACCCGTTTTATTAATCTTCAAAATAGATATACTAGTAAATTCAAATCGATTAATCTTGAAATTATCCTCACAACTCTTTGAACACGAACAAATTTACACAAACATGGCCATGGTCCATGGGTCTCTTTAAATTTGTCAGCTTGTTAAGAAACGGTTTCACATGCAAGTAACCATTAAAGTACGAGATGTCTTTGAGTGTGTTTCACACCCTTCCATTATTCAAAACATTTGTAATAGTTTCGAAAAAACTTGTCGGGAATAAATGAAGTAATTTGATAAGAATAAATGGATTAGCTAGAAGGTAAGAATAACATCATCCATATCCATATCCATATCCATATCCAATTAATATAAACAAATCATCCATATCCATATCCAATTAATATAAACGAATAATTAAAATGGAGGAAATACTTTACAAATCAGGAGATCAAGCCTTTAGAAAAGTTTGGCGATCCTCCTCACATCTCATAATTATTCGATTATACGAGTATACAAAGTACTCCGCTTCTCCATTTTTATTGTCCTATTATCAATTTTGAAAAAGTAAAAATAGTGATAAAATAGCGACCCTACTATCCTAGCGTCCCTTAATTAATTGAAACGATCGATAACAATGCCATTTTAATAGAGGAACTAGTAAGCCTTAATTTCCCTAAATTCTTTACATTTTCTAATTTCTCTTTGTATATTTAAATAATATAAAGAAACTCATTAAATTAGATGAAATATTACTTCCTTCCTGAAATCTATTCGCTTGTACATTATTAATCTATACCGTGAAAATTGAGATAGAGATTCCGCCTCCTCACCCCAAAAATTTGGACATATTCTCTGTACAATTGTATCCAGTTATTTTCTAATTATAAAATAAGAATAAAAAAAGAAAGAAATTCATCATATTTATTGCAAAATGTTCGTTTTTATGAATTTATACCATTTGTGCATTATGATGATTGGTCTCCTCAACAAGTCAATAGCACATGACAATGTCAATGTATGATACATCAACTCATCACGTAGACCAAATAAAACAAATGCATCATACATCAATAAGGCGGGAAAGTGACAAATTACCCTCTTAAGTTTGGTTATATGTGCAATTGACCTTCTTAAGTTTTGTTGGTAGTAAATTAGCTACTTAACTTTGCTTCTAAGTGTAATCAACTCATATCCATAGTTTACTTGATAATACATCTCATTTATAAATCTAAAAAGAAAATTATTGCTAATACTATTAGTAAAATGTCACAATTACCCTCTATTTCTCTACCCAAAAACTCCGCCTTATGATCACTTACTGTTAGGCTTCTTTATTTGTTGTGTATTCCGGGGAAAAAAATCGATTCGTCAAATACAACCCCTCTATAATAATCCTTCTCAAAATTAATTAGATGCAAAAGCGATAAAGCTTTCAAAGAAATTAAATGTGTGATCCTTTTTTCAATCTTATCATGGTCGCAAGTCTTACTGCTCAAGTTACTTTTATACTTGTTTTACATTGTTTGCCAATTGTATAAAATTAATCTATGGTGGAATATTTTTGTAAAATTATGTCTAATAGGCCAGGTTTAGATCTAATGATGATGATGATTTAGCAAAAGAGAAACACCCATTGGGAGTGAATGCAAAAAAAAAGGAGTGTAAAAATTAATTTTCCAAACTAAAAATTGATGATAATTTTTTTTTTTTCATAAAAAGTACTATCATTGAAATACAATCTAGGAGTTGACTGCACTTAGAAAGAATGTTAAGGGGATAATTTATTCCCATCAAAATTTAAGGGGGTCAATTGCACATACAATCAAACTTAAGGCAGTAATTTGTCACTTCCTCGCATCCATAATGTGTAGCAGATCTAGTTTGAGAAAGTAAGCTATAATGAAACTTCCAAATATTACGAAGTATACTCCCCCGTCCGGGTCAATTTTTTACCATTTTTATTTTAGGTTGTCCCATTCATTTGTTTTCCTCTTATATATTAGGCATGTCACTAATGGATTATTTGATTATCCATCAATTTCATTATTATCCACTTATCATCTAATAACACTACCCTGAAATGGTCTTCTCTCCTTTTCTTAATCTTTGTGCCAAAAGCAAAGATAATCAACTGACCGGGACGCAGAGAATAGTTCATAATCAAAGAGATGTTATTCAATGTATATTATATCAAATCATACTAGTATTATACTCGTGAAATTCAAGGACTGTTTTATACTCTGTGGTTAGATGATTACCTTTAAGTTAATACTCCATATATTGTTAATAAACTTAAAGTCATACGAAAGTCGATATTATATAAATGTAAAGCACAACAAATTAAAGTTGGTTATTTGTACAATTCGTTCCATATTATTTTAACTAAATGATAAGTGATGGGGCATATTCTGCACCGCTGACCAAGTCGACACTTTAGACAAGGTCAAAGATATCCACAGCAAGTCAACGACTTAGACAACCTAGCCGATGCCGCCCATCGGCCTGTCAACCTGGGTCCCGGCCTGTCAACCTGCCAGCCGGGGCACATGTCCGCGTACTCATATCCAAGACCCCTCGGCGGCGGGTCACCAGCGCCCGCCGGCCAGCCATAGGTCCCTCGGCCGAGGGGTAGATCAGTCTTTCCACCTGCTAGCCACTTGGCCACTTGGCCACTACGTGACAAAAGGTGAAGTCTATAAATACTCCTCAACCTTCATTGAGGAAAGGATCCAATCCAGAAATACACAACTTAACCTAAATACACTATTCATCTGGTATAATCTTCCTTATCTCTCTACAATATATTCCTAGTCCATTAGCATACAACCTATACATCTAAGTTTACTGACTTGGGCGTCGGAGTGGGTACGCTTGGCACAAAGCCAAGCCCTCAGTTCGTTCATTGTTGCAGGAGAGGCCGAGAGGAACGATTAAGACCAAGGGAGAATCCAACTCAAGATATCATTCAACAAGCCACGGGTGGTAACTATACTTGCTCCGGAATTACACCCGGAACAATTGGCGCCGTCTGTGGGGAAAGACACTAGAAGCTAGTCACATTCATTCCCAAAACAAACAAAAACCCACCCAAAAAGCTGAGAAGATGTCGAAACAACAAGACGCAGTCGTGACCGACGAAACCGCGTTCCACCAAGATGATACCTTCAACAATTCTGGAGTCGTGCAGCCCTCCACCGGCGGGGTAATCCAACCGGAGTTCGAGATGCCGATAATACCAGACACGCCGCTGCCAGCCAACCAGGTCACCATCATGGGGCACGTGGTTGACATAGCAAAGCTGAGAATGGTCCTGGACCTAATTAGTAATACGTCTGCTCACACTGTCACGCCGACAAGAGCGGCGGAAACTGTCCCGAAGACCGGGGCCCAAAATGTGACTCGAGAAATTTGAACGGAGCGCTAGGGAGAAGCCGACCCAAAGCAAAGTCGCGGGGAGCCCAAAGTGGGCGTGGTAGACCTAAGTCCTTCCCGTACTCATGGGAGGACAGCGTCCCCGCAACACGAACGAGGCATACCCCAAAGGAGCGAGGAGGAGTCCGGCTCGGCAGAGTTGGAGAAGAAGTCCAAGTCGAAGAAGGAGCCCCTCCCGCTACGAGGAGAGGAGCCGGGTTAGGAATGCGAGGAGCCGATCGCCACGTGCCACCGGCATGATGTGATCGACAGCCCCTCAGCGCCTACGTCCTAGAAGTCCAGGTGCCAACTAAGCTCAAGTTGCCGCCCATATCATACAAAGGGGAAGGCGATCCAGCCGACCACGCTGAGGCTTTCGAGTCTCACATGTCGGTATGGGAGCAGCCCGATGAAGTGTGGTGCCGAGTTTTCCCAACAACGTTGCATGGGATGGCTCAAAGTTGGTACAAGGGGCTTCCCGACGGCTCGGTGTACTACTACGCCGACCTAAGGGACGCCTTTTTAACCCAGTACTCTTGCAACAAGAGAAGGGCCGTGGAGACATCGGACCTCCTAACTATCAAACAGGAGGGGGGCGAGTCTCTACGAAGCTACATGAAGAGATTCGACGGAAAGGTCCAACAGATTCGAGAGATTAATCCCGGCGGCGGCCTTCGCGCTGATGAAGGGCCTCCCAAGGGGAGATTTGAAAAATGAGCTCATCAAGTGCGGAGGCCTGGGCTTGGATGCCGCCAGGAGAATGGCCGACCAGGCCATCAAAGTAGAAGACTATCACAAGACGTGGTTAGGCCCCAACGAGGCCGAGCACTCAGAAAAGAAGAGCCGCCGGGAGGGCAACCCCGATGAAAGACGCCGTGACAATAATAGGCCACGGTCTGACAAATCTGCCAGGAGACAGGACTCGACGGGCGCCGGGGGGAGTTCGGGAGCGTACTACAAAAAACGGTGCAGCGATCACACCCCCCTAGTCGTGTCGGCCGCCGAGGTATTCGCTCTGAGCAAGAGCGAAGGCCAGAAGTGGGAAAGGCCCCCTAGGCCGAGGAGTGACGGTGACACGAGCCAATACTGTGAGTACCACGGCCACACCGGACACTTAACCAACGACTGCCGACATCTGAAGGACGCCATTGAAGATCTGATCCGGAAGGGGAGCCTCGGCAAGTATGTCGCCAAAGGCCAGAAACCGAATGCCGGCGGGTCAAACAGCAAATCCATCTTTGAACGGATAGGAGTAATCCATGTTGTCATCAGAGGCAACGGGAACGATGGGTCCGCTCATGGACACAAACGGCAACTGGATGAGCCGTGTCAGGCCGTCAACTTTGTGCCCAACACAGCCACCCCCGCTCCCAAAATCCCCGATATGACTATCGGACAGGCGGACTACGAGGGAGTCATTGCTCCTCACAAACGACCCACTCACGGTCCACCGAACATAGCCAACCATTTGGTGAAGAGGTGCCTAATCGACACGGGCGCCTACACGAACATTATGTACAGAGAATGCTTTCTCGGCCTCGGGCCCGAGAGTCGAAGATTTGAACCCCGCACCAACCCATTTGTACTGCTTTTTTTGGGGTCGGCCTGGTACCCCGGGGTTGGTCGACCGCCGGTAAGGTTCGGCGAGGAACTGCAGCCGGGGAACGTTATGTCTGATTTTATAGTCATCAGCGGCACATCTGCCCACGACGTCCTCATAGGCCGGGTCACTTTGAGTGAAATCCAAGCCGTAATATCCGTCCGGGCCTTGACATTAATATACGTCTCGGACCGGGGGGAGGCTTATAAACTCACCTCGAAGAACGAGAAGGATCCCGGCGTATGGGAGGTCTACACCGACGGCTCCTCCACGACGAACAGCTCAGGAGCCGGCATCCTCATCATCAGCCCAAACGGGGACGAGTTCGAGTACGCCTTGAAATTCACCTTCTCGGCCTCGAACAACGAATCCGAATACGAGGCGGTGATAACCGGGGTCGAGCTAGCTAGGGCTGCCGGAGCAGAGCACATTGTGTTTGAAGAGACTCACCTGTTGGTTACTAACCAAATCGAGAGGGGAGTTTGAGGCTCGGGACGACGGAATGGTAAGGTACCTGGAAAGGGTAAAGGCCGACATAGCGAAATTGAAGTCTTTCCGAATCCAATGCGTTCCCCGGATCCGAGAACAACCGGGCCGACGCTCTCTCCAAACTTGCCAACTCAACCATCAAGAACGTCACCAACCGTCTTTGGTAGATATCCGGAATGCGAAGAGCATCACCGAGACCAACGGCATGGTGGGCAACGAGAGGCCGAGACAACATGGATGACTCCGATAATGAAATACAAACTTACGGGTGAATTACACGGAGGGCCGCAATCCCTCGGCCAAAATGAAACGGATCGCCGCCAGGTACTTAGTGTTCGAAGGAGAACGTACGAAGGTCCGTAATAAGACCACTTTTGAAGTGTGTCGGTCCAGCCGACGCAGAGCTAAATCTTCTGACAGAGATTCACGAAGGCATCTGTGGACACCACATGGGGGCAAGAACGCTAGCCCACAAAGCTCTACGAGCCGGCTACTTCTGGCCCACCATGCTTCAAGATTCCAGAACAAAGACCAAGAAGTGCACGAATCGTCGGATGCATGCCCGTAATACACGCTCCTCCCGGGGACCTACAACCGGTGCTCAGCCCTCTTCCCTTCGCACAGTGGGGGATGGACATGCTAGGACCATTCCCAACAGCCTCCGGAGGAAGGAAGTTCTTGATCGTCGCTGTTGATTACTTCACCAAATGGGTTGAAGCTGTAGCAGTACCGGCGAAGACCACAGCGGCCGTCAGAAAGGTAATCTGGGAAAATGTTATAACTCGTTTCGGATTACCCCAAGTTATAGTATTTGACCACGGCCGAGAGTTCTGGAGTGACCTGATAATGAATTGGTTAGAAGAGCTCGGTATCAAGTTTGCATACTCCTCCGTCTGCCACCCACAGAGCAACGGACAGGCGGAGGCGGCCAACAAAACGATCCTCAACGGTTTGAAGAAGACAGTCGAAGACCTTAAGGGAAGATGGGCCGATGAACTACCCGGCGTCCTATGGTCCCTTCGAACCACGGAGAAAGAAGCAACGGGGTACACCCCTTTCCACCTAGTCTACGGTTCCGAAGCAGTCCTACCGATTGAAGCAACGGTGCCAACATTCAGAACGGCTACCTTACGCCCAAATCGAAAACGAGGATGGCACGAAAGCTTCCTTAGACCTGGTCGAAGAAAGCCGAGATAAAGCACGCCTCAACTTGGCAGTATACCAAAACCGAATGAGAAGAGCCTACAACAGAAGAGTCCACAAGAGGGATTTAAAAGTGGGAGACCTAGTCCTAAGGAAGTCGGCTGCCACCAACAAAGGAAATATTCATGGTAAAGCGACGGCCAATCGGGAGGGTCCCTACAAGGTGATTGAAGAGATGAGACCGGGCACGCACGGGGGCCGACGGACATGGGAGGTGTGCCTTTGATGAGCCATTGGAACACCGACAACTTGAGGAAATACTTTGTGTAGCGGCGGAGGTGTCCAAATCCATTGTGGACACCCCAACGCATGATCATGGCAAACGAATGAATCACCCAAATTTTCCGCCGAAGTGTTTGTCACTCAAAGAGAAGAATCGCTACCGAGCCATTAACCCCGATTACCTCGGCCAAAGCCGAGAGCGACGGGGACACAATGACCGGTACCCTAGAAGAATCGCTATCGAGCCATAACCCCGATTACCTCGGCCTTAGCCGAGAGCGACGGGGACACAATGACCGATACGCGCTATCGAGCCGTAACCCCGATTACCTCGGCCAAAGCCGAGAGCGACGGGGACACAACGACCGATATGCTAGAAGAAACGTACACTCAGTGCAGTTGAGACGCGAGTCTGGCGGTCAATATGCCTACAGTTACGAGTGCTATCGAGCCATAACCCCGATTACCTCGGCCTTAGCCGAGAGCGACGGGGACACAATGACCGATACGCGCTATCGAGCCGTGACCCCGATTACCTCGGCCAAAGCCGAGAGCGACGGGGACACAACGACCGATATGCTAGAAGAAACGTACACTCAGTGCAGTTGAGACGCGAGTCTGGCGGTCAATATGCCTACAGTTACGAGTGCTATCGAGCCATAACCCCGATTACCTCGGCCTTAGCCGAGAGCGACGGGGACACAATGCCGATCGCGCTATCGAGCCGTGACCCCGATTACCTCGGCCAAAGCCGAGAGCGACGGGACACAACGACCGATATGCTAGAAGAAACGTATACTCAGTGCAGTTGAGACGCGAGTCTGGCGGTCAATATGCCTACAGTTACGAGTGCTATCGAGCCATAACCCCGATTACCTCGGCCTTAGCCGAGAGCGACGGGGACACAATGACCGATACGCGCTATCGAGCCGTGACCCCGATTACCTCGGCCAAAGCCGAGAGCGACGGGACACAACGACCGATATGCTAGAAGAAACGTATACTCAGTGCAGTTGAGACGCGAGTCTGGCGGTCAATATGCCTACAGTTACGAGTGCTATCGAGCCATAACCCCGATTACCTCGGCCCTAGCCGAGAGCGACGGGGACACAATGACCGGTACGCTAGAGTAAATACTAAAGACGTTAACACAGTTGTGATGCGCGCACTAACTGCCTCGGCCATGCCGACGGTAAAAACAAAGGCACTCAATTAAAACAACGCAAGAAGACAAGTGAAGAATAATATGATCAAAGCCCCGGCCAGAGCCGAGGACCCAAAAGATGAATCTCTATTAAAAAAATAACTGCAAGAAGAGTACAAGCGACGGCCGTCCCCATAAGGATAGCCTAAAACTCTACCTACCAAAGTTTTACAAGAAGCAAGGAAATAAGGAAACAAAAGGGTACAGACTTAGGATTTGAAGCGCCAAAAGATGGCAGGGAGAGAAGGCTCAATAATTGGCCCCCGAACAGCTAAAGCTATCCGAGACGCCGGGGGAGTCTGGTGACGACCGCCCGTCTCCCTATGCCTGTTGATTCCCTCCATCAGCAGCAGCAGCCTCCTCGTTGGCTGGCTCAGACGAGGGCTCGACATTTTTAAGCGCCTCAGCTACCTGAGCCACCTTCGCCGCCTCCGTCTTCTCTGCAGCCGCTGCCTCCGCAGCCTCAGCCATCTCGTCCAAGAGCTTCTCAAATTTATCCCACGGAAAGGAACCATCGGGGACGACCCTTTTTATCGCCTCCCTGGTCGCCTCCTCGGCCCGGTCCGGGGTGGGCGCACATTTTTGGGAGAAGTTCATCTTGGAGCATGGCAATGTCCTTCTCCTTTTGAGCAATGACTGCTGCGCGTCCCTAAGCGCCTCCGCCTGGTTGTGGGAACCGATTCTTCCACTTTTCCCCCTCGGCAACCGCGGCTTTATGAGCGTCCATGTACCTATCCCGCTCCTCCATCATCTTGGCAGTAGCGCCATCAGCTTCCTCAACTTTGGCCCTCTCGGCCCCCAGCAGACTTCTCAACCTCCTCCGCGCTTCTTGGCGAGAAAAGAAATCCAGTTTAAACTTCGCGGCCTCCCCTTTGCGGAGAGAGGTCAAGTCTAAGCTTCGCCATCGGCGGCGCAGCTTGGCCCATGGTTTTCTCCTGCTCCGCGATATAGAAGCCGGCTTGTTGGGTCCACTTCGCCCGACCTCTTATACATTTTCAGACCCTCCGCCACAAGCTCGGAGGCAGAGATGTTCTGAGCGGAGGAGTCAACAATGACATTTCCGTCACCCACCGTCTCGATAGCCCTCTCGGGCTGCTTCCCTGATTGCCGTTCAATAAGAACGGCGGTCGCCGAGGAAGGATCTGCAAAAAATTTGCACAAAGCATCCATGTCACCGTGCATTGACACATCGAAAAGCGGTCGCCCTGGGATGTCCAGCGAACCAGCTAAATCCGAACCACAAGTTAGATCCGTACCAGTTTGAGCCCTTTTTGTTCGAGGGCCGGATGGATCGGTTTTCTCCCCGGCAACAACGGAAGAAGACGGTGGCTCTTTCCTCTTCTCCCCAACAACGGTAGAAGCAAGCGGCGGCTCCTTAGCAATGGTCACCGACCCCCCGGTAATATCAACGACCTCCACAGGTTCCCTCTGAACCACCTTTGGGGTCGAAAGAGGAGCAGCACGACGCCGCGTGGGCGCAGCCCTCTTCGTTCTCTTTGGCACGCCTCCGAGAACCCTTGCCTGGGCCGCCACCGGATCCACCCCTTTTAACTGCTTATCCATGAGCTCGTTGGGAGACGGTCTGCGATCGCGCAATTCAGCCGTAGGATGCCGCACAACTACCTTCCCGTCCTTATCAAGGCCTAACCGCTTCAAGGTACTCTCGGACAGATCCTGGCCAAACCGGTCTGCAAAAATAAAACCAAACAAGAATTACACGACAGGAATAGAACATAGCTCTAAAAAACAGGAGCATAACAGGCAAAAATAGGCCTCACACCGACCCCACTCACCCCGGGCCGAGGGCGGATGAGGCCGACGTGACCGAGCAGCTCATCTTGAAGAATAATCCGAGTCGGGGCAGCCATCCCTTCTCAAAGATCGAGCAGTGCAGACGCCCGCTCCTCATCCTCAGTAAGAGGAACCTTCGAAGCGTCCATTTTCACCTTACCCCGGGAGGTACACTCCTCATACTCTTCCCGGTTCTCACACCGCAAGTAAACAGGGCTCTGGAAAGACCGGGGCAATGGGTAATCCTCCGGCACTTGGACATAAACCCACCGCCGTTGCCAGTCTTTGCAGGAAGTAAGCTTGTTCACGGAGGCATAGCCTGGCTCCGTCTGTACGCTGTACCACCCCACCTTATTAGCAATTGACGGTCGAAGACTGTGAAGTCGGCGGAATAAGTTGACTGTCGGGATCTCCCTCCTAAAGAGACAAAGCCACACAAAGCCAACTATCGTCCTCATGGCCAGCGGATGTAGTTGGGCCACCGCGACGTTCATAGCTCTGATAATGGCCACGACGTATCTATTCAGAGGAAACCGCAGCCCATACTCCAGATGCCTGATGTACACGCCGGTGTGACCCGGTGGAGGGCAACAGACCGCCTGACCCTCTTTAGGAATAACGATCTTATACCCCTCACCGAACGAGAAATGGCCTCCGAAAAATGTCTCGCCGGAACAACGGCCGAACTTATGGAACCAACCACGTTCAAGACGATTAAATCGTACAGGCTCGCCATGATCCGGGACAGACGACCTCCCACCATCGGAAGGGGTCCCCTCATCCTCATCAGCATCCTCACCCTCATCCTCCCGCCCCTCCGTAAGGTGGTGGATCGACTACGGGAGAAGGAGACCTAGGGCCCCCAAACCTTATCGGAATGGCGTCTAGTATCTCCTCCCCATCAAGACGCAACGGGTAATCCTCCGGCGCAGAAGTACTAGTCCGGCGCCGATGAGGACATAATAGCAACAATTATTTAACAAAATAAGAAGAAGAAGTTTGTTTGTTTACCTTGAAGAAAAACACTCGCCGGAATAACAACTCTGAATGTTAGAAGACAGAAGCCCTTGAAAGTTTAGAGGAAAAATTTTGGAGAATGAAATTGGTGACCAATTTCACGGAGCAACTGCCCTATTTATAGGGAAAAGCCCATGAAGCAGGACCAATCGAGAGAACAGACCCTGAAGCGTCAACCAATCAAAGCATGCGGACACGTGTCGGACATGCAACTACGGGATGTCAATCGTTGCAACAGTTGTGTCAATCAATGCAACAGTGACCAAACGTCTTCAACACGCCTATTCAAATCTCTCCGCCTATTCACCTTCCTCAACAAACTCCCAAGTATCTGCTCTCCGCCGGCCACATGATCAACCAAGCTAGACACCGCCGGCCGGGGGCAATCAAAAATAACCGGCAGTCTCAACCCCGGTCTCGGCCAGCGTACCTTTCTTTTCCACATCGGATGCCCAATACACATCCATGTGGAGGGGGGATATGGTACGGCCTAAGAAAGACTAGGCAGAGCAGAAGAAGCCGCCGCAGAAGAAGCCGATGCAGGAAAATTTTCTACAAACTACTTGCGCAGAATATACGCTCAGACGTACATCGAAGCCCATACCACGGCATAGACTACGCTGGGGGCAAATTGATGGGGCATATTCTGCACCGCTGACCAAGTCGACACTTTAGACAAGGTCAAAGATATCCACAGCAAGTCAACGACTTAGACAACCTAGCCGATGCCGCCCATCGGCCTGTCAACCTGGGTCCCGGCCTGTCAACCTGCCAGCCGGGGCACATGTCCGCGTACTCATATCCAAGACCCCTCGGCGGCGGGTCACCAGCGCCCGCCGGCCAGCCATAGGTCCCTCGGCCGAGGGGTAGATCAGTCTTTCCACCTGCTAGCCACTTGGCCACTACGTGACAAAAGGTGAAGTCTATAAATACTCCTCAACCTTCATTGAGGAAAGGATCCAATCCAGAAATACACAACTTAACCTAAATACACTATTCATCTGGTATAATCTTCCTTATCTCTCTACAATATATTCCTAGTCCATTAGCATACAACCTATACATCTAAGTTTACTGACTTGGGCGTCGGAGTGGGTACGCTTGGCACAAAGCCAAGCCCTCAGTTCGTTCATTGTTGCAGGAGAGGCCGAGAGGAACGATTAAGACCAAGAGAGAATCCAACTCAAGATATCATTCAACAAGCCACGGGTGGTAACTATACTTGCTCCGGAATTACACCCGGAACAATAAGTTATGAGTTTAAGACATGACTGAGATATATACTAGTCAAATTTCCTCCCGACCGACCCCATTCATTTTTTTTTCCAGGGTTAAAACCCGAAAATCTTGATCAATAATGATAGGCTATCGTACACCTATGCAAAGATAATTACCCTAGACATAAATTAATGTTGTAACACCCCCTCATACCAAGGTGCCTTACCAGGACCACCCTACCATGAAAGTGTGTTACCGTCTCGGTTGCCCGAGGTTAGTACATATCAAAAGCGTCTGAACTGAGCACATTTATTAAAAAATCTTGCAAGGTATAAAGTTTACAACATCCAAATCCAAATACCGATTTAACAAAATACAACTCCAATGTCTGACAATAAAAGAAATCAAACTAAGACTCAGACGGTGATGCTATGACTGGTGATGACAATACTCCCATGACTGTCCCCAAGCTCACACTAGCAATACCTGTCAAGCCTGCTCACCATCCCTGAATGGATCACCGCAGATTCCACAAACAACAACGGGGTCAGTATTACTTAAATAATAAGACAACAAACGAGGTAATCAACTGATTATCTCCAATTCCCAATCATCCGTTCTCACACAGTAACCGACTACACACCGAAGTGTGTAGCCCTGCCAGATTACCCATCGCAACAGGTAATCCTCGCCGCCAGTGGGTGACCGCAGCCGATCCCACCTAGTCCAGCTCCTCAACGAGCGACAAACAATCCCTGTCCCTTAATGTGCACATCCCCTCCCGTGGCGGGTTCCACGGAGGGCGAACTAGGGTGTGAAGCCACTCCCACAAGTGACTCCACCACAATCACAATCACATGACATCACAACCGTCTCAATACCCTCACACCAACATCGTCACAACAATCTCCATACTCCGATGATCAACAGATAACAATAATCACACAACAAACATGTCTTACAAAGAACAGTAATCTGAGTAGGGAAACCCTACCTTAGCAATCAACAGTGGAATGAACTCGAACAATCAGAAAGGCTCCTCTACGAAGTCTTCTCTTATACCATAATCATATAACACAATTACACATTGCACAACCCCTATATTCCCAATTCCGTAATTGTACAGTAACCCCAACGAATACGAATAACATAGAAATAGAACTTACCAACAGTAGGATGAGGAATTATACGCAAGAACTCCGAAGATTTCACACACAACAAAGCTATGGGATGATTAGGGAGTGATTAGGGTTAACGTAGAAATGATGAAGTTGAAATGATGTTTTAAAAACTGACGCGGGATATATAATAATCTTAAACACTCCCTAATCAAACCGTCAAAATAACACTCGCCAGACCGAATACTCGGTCGAGTAAAGTTATACTCGGCCGAGTATCTGCTACTCGGTCGAGTATTCACTATACTCGGCCGAGTATTCATAGGCAGAACCAAAACAACTCGCAACAACAGCACTACTCGGCCGAGTAGGCTCTACTCGGTCGAGTAGTCACCAAAGAAAATCCGTAATATTACAAATGTAGTAATAGGGGTCGAACACAAGGAGACGGGAATTGTGTTTATGAAATGCTATGGAAAGATTCTTATCAAGGTCGGTTACGTTTGGTTTGGTTTGTTGGTTGGTTTGATGATTAATAATTATAAAGATGTAAACTATATGATAAAGGGAGTCTAGGGGAGTCGGGTCACACATGCAAAGGTAAATACATGTTCATGTTAAACTCGTTAATAATAACATTGTTAATTGTTTAGACTTAGAGACACCCACCTTACGATATTAGTGTCAACCATAGACCGGGTCCTAGAGAAACTCTCATTTATGACTAGGTCATCCTACTACACATGCTTAGTCTAATCCGATTCCGTGCCTCTCGACTTATAGAATGAATTAACAAACTTAATCTATGATTATGACCAATGACCAAAGATTAAACATTGAGGTGCAAACATGTGATAGAAACAATTGGACAATATTATAACAACCTAATTTATCATTTTGCATATATGATTTTGCATGGCTCCCCTAGCCCCTAGACTAAGGAATTTAGCTACTCATGACGAAATGTAAACTATAAACTTTGTTATAAAAAATGATAGACATGCTAATAGAAATGATATAAACTAAATGATAAAACATAAAATATGAGATTAAACTATGTGATATAATAAAAGTACTAATGATAGAATTATATGATAACTAAATGGAAATGTAAACTAGATAAACAAGAATTAGAATTACCGAAATAAGGAAATAGAACTTGAATTGCAAAGAAGCATAAAGAGAACCAAATGCTTGAATAACTTAGAACCAAATGTTTAACAACATCAACTAAAAGCTTAAAAATATTGAAACTAATATGAAAACTTAGAGAGAATTTTGCTTGAGGCTAGAGTGAAATAGTGTATGAAATGCGTAAGATAAGATATCCCTAATGTCGGATTAAGGCCTCTATTTATAAGAAAATAGGGGCATAACGTAAAATCCAAAGGAGGGGTCAACCCCGATCAGGGTTACCAGCCCCGATCGGTGGCGTGGTTATCCGGCCATTTCCTCTTAATTCCTCGCTTAAATGTTGAGGGAATCCAATGTTTGCGATAAATGACCCTTAATGCACCCGGGTAAATGATTAATCTATCAACTTAAGAGCTTCCAAAGAGTATCCTAAGCTTGATCTTTTCCACATGATTTTGGACTTCTCATTGGGCTCTTTGTAGGATCATTTTGCATTGTCTCATACACTCTTGCTTGGGCTTGGAAACACACCTTCCATTGTCATGCTTGGTCCATCTTGTTTCCACTTAGCTTAGTGAACTTGGTGCATGCTAATGTGATAGGAAAAAGCCTCTAAATGCTTAAATTCCTACAAAATGTAAAAAATACAAACCACACACCTAGAACACAAGATTAGCTCACAAATATACTAATTAAAGTATGATATATAGTAAAAACCGAGCTAAAATGAGGGGTAAAAGTATATATAAAATGAATACATCAAACTCCTCCAAGCTAAACCCTTGCTTGTCCCCAAGCAAGAAACCATATCCCATCAATTACAATACCCTAAAACAAGCTAAGCATAATGATTAAAACCCGAAACAACATGGGCAAAGGAATAAAGCAAGAACATGGATGAGATTTACATGACGGCGTAGCATGGAAAACTTGAAATGAACTTTTAAGCTCTTGCATGATCTTTTGACGGCGTAGCATGGAAAACTTGAAATGAACTTTTAAGCTCTTGCATGATCTTTTGACTTATGGACTCTCACGGTACACTCAAACTCTTTTATATGTGAAAGGACATTTTTGTGAATAAACACTCAACTATCCCCGACTTATAATAATGTGCCCGCAATCTAATATGGTAATCAATCAAAACTAGTAAGCCAAAACAATCAAATGCAAGCATGATAAAGAAGCCAAATGGGTAGGAAAAAGACAATATGTAATGGGTAAGAAAGGGGAACAAATGAATTATGGATTGTGCAGCTAATGTTAAGTTAGCAACAACCAAATGTAAGGACGCTCAATCCCAATTCTAATCCCAAATTGCAATACAAATCATAAGAAAACTCTCCAAAATATGTGAATAATGCATGAGAGTTTCTCACATCAACTTCTTCTCCTCTTTTCTTTCTTTTCAAATCATACTTCTTTTTTATTTTCATTCATGCTTTTTCATTTTTTTTTTCATTCTTTTCTTTCTTATTTTTTTCCATTTCAATACTTCATTTTTTTCCATTTTTTCCTTCATTTTTTCTTTCTTTTCTTTCTTGAGCATTAAGACCAAGCTCATATGATATTCCAAACTTTGAACCAAGTCCCAATTGAGCACCCAAACAAAACCAAAGAAAGCTACTAACTCAACAAGGTAGGCAAATTATAATGTAGCTAGAGATAAATGTTTGTGAAGGGGTCAAAAAGGCAAATATAGTCATGTGAATGGCTCCAAAATGCTATAACAAATGAATGCATGCTAATAAATAGATGAAATGAGAACCATACTTGTGCGTTTTGATGAAACACACATCATAAGGATACACCTATACTCACCTAAGAGAGACCCGATATAGATGCGTCGGTCCAAAGAGGTTTTACCTTACCAATTTTGTAGCTTGCCAATAGTCAAGATCAAGCCTATTCGGTTCATTTTCCATCTCCCACCTACTATGTTAAGACATCCCCATGTAGCAATTATCCCAACATAAAAGAGTAAATCATTAGCTATAAGCTATCATTAGGATAAGCAAGAGGGAAAGAAGGCTACAAGCAAGCAAAAAACACAAATTTCTCTCAAAATTTTCAAATTTCTACATGCAAACTATACTATATGCAAATGCAATCCCCCTCCAAGCTAAACATAACATTGTTCTCAATGTGCCAACAACTAAATTACCCAATTAAACCATAAAAATGGCTCAAAGCACGTAAACAAGAAGGACTAGAGATTATATTTAATGGGTTGCAAGACATAAACTAAAATGCAAAGCAAAGTAAACTTACTGGACTTGCTAGCCTCCTCCAAGCTAGTACGTATACGGGGGACTTCTTCATCATTCATCTAAGAAAAGGGCCAAAAGTTGAACCCCTTCCTTCCTTTCTTCTTCTTCTTACCACTTCCACTTCCGGATGCTTCACTTTGTTGACCACTTCCACTAGAATCATCCTCTTGAAGAGGAGTGACATACTCACCAATGTTTTGGCCACTTCCAAGACCATCACCATAGTTACTATAACCACCATACGCTCCACATCCTCCATGTAATGCCTCAACTCCATAATCCGACCCACATAAATCCGGACCGGGAGCATATGTAGTAAAAGTACCTGCATCATTGTTAGGAGGGGGAGAAAGAGGAGGAAATCCATTCGAGGGATACGTATAAAATGAAGGGTGTGGCCCCGCGGGTTGGATTACTCCTTGCCTAGCAAAATGATCATATATGGGATGCAATGCAAGTCTTTGGTCATCACGAATTGTATTAACACTTAAGCTTAAGTCTCGCATCATATCCATCATTTCTAGACTAGTGGGTAAATGAATACTAGAGGTGGAATGACGTGCTTGAGAGGGTTGACCCCCCTCACGCCGCTCAACGGTGGTACGTGTCTCACCTCGTAGAGCCAAGTGGTAAGTAGGTCTAGTAAAAGGGGCACTCCCATGATAGGGCTAAGTGTGAACTAAGGCCTTAATTTCCTCTTCTCTTCCGGTAGACTAATAGAGTCTTGCCTACCAATTTTTCAAATTATGTTAGGGTGAGAGTCCCTAAACCAATTGCAAGAAAGGAAATATCCATAATCTAGCCCGACCCCTTTTTCCCTAGAGATAAGCAATGGTCTCAAGTCGGGGTTTTCTTGGTTGAATCGACACAAGTGGTGAGCAATCTTTGTAACCAAACCTCCTAAGACAATACAACTATTCTTTGGGTTACATTGTTTGGTCAAGTGGACCGCAAATTGGTAGGGAATATTGATCCCCCAATTATCATCACCTACCATTAACATTTAGGAAAGCACCCAAAATCTCCACCTCAACTTTCCTCACCGAGTGAGGCTCATTTCTCCCAAAAAAGGTCCACCCCATAAACCTTTGCCAAACCCGAATGTCGGGGTAGTATATGTATTGGTGAGGGCAATGGTCCCAACTTTGAAAAGGGAAATGAGAAATGGCATTCCACGTCAAAACCGGTTTATAAGAATCGAGTGATTCAATATGTAAGTCTTTATGGGGCAATTGGAAGATATTAGCAAAGTCCGCTAGGTCCATCTTATGGTCATCATTAAACAATCGGAAAGTCACAAAAAGCACAAAACCGGGTTTCTTCGACCTATGAAACTCAAAAGAGCTTAAGAACTCAAGGGTGAGTTCGGGAGAGGTCTTATAATCCATTGTATAACAATGTTTCATGCCAAGGTTTTTAAATAATGTCTTAACATTCTTTTCTATTCCAATATTGTTCAATGAAGCTTGGTTAATGAATTTAGTTGGTTTCATACCTTTGCTTCTTAGGATGACCCAATTGTCATATTGCTTTTGACAATTGAAAATTACTCTGGGAAAATCTGGATCTTGCCATTCCAGGACCTCTTCTATTTACACATCCTCCGCAGCACGGGAGGATTCCGCATCACCCCTTCTCCTTTTAGAAGCACCTTGGATAGGAGGTCTTTTTGGTGCCATTTATCTGAAATTTAAGACAAAAGTTCATCTTAAGGCAAACCAAAATCCATCCAAATAGACATAATAGAACTAATTAGTGAACTAATTCATACTACAAACATGAATATAACATTATATAATCAATTTCTAGTACAAATAAGCACAAAATCAAATTCCCCCAATTTGAGTTAGGGTTTAATAAACTTGATGAAATTGATTAAAGTGGGTGAAATTAAAGAGAAAAGGGAAGAAAAGTTACAAGATGATGTTAATGGATGAATAAATCTTGCAAAATGATGAAGAAATAGATGTTTTGTAGTGATTTTAATGAAGAAAGTGAAGAAAATGAGAGAGATAGAGTAGAAGATGGTACCGTCGGGTATTAGGAGAATGATAGAATGAAATGCTTTTCTTTTTACCCGTGTAAAACAGCAGCCAGCAAAATGGAGAACCACGTCCCCGATCGGGGTTGACCGTTCTTGCGCTGACTTTTTCGCTTCCTCCGTATTTGTTTTATCCGTCCTGTTTTTCGAAAACTACGTCCCCGAACGGGGTTCTTGCATGGGGAAGCGTGCTATTTTCTTCTCTAAGTCTCTTTTCTCCATTTTCACCTATAAATCACAAGAACAAACATCGTCAAGTCGAGTATTTTATTTCTAATCTACGAAAAACTGTAAATTGCGAAAAATTAAAAAACAAAAATAAAATAAAGCAAATAAAAAGCTTAGGTTACCTCCCAAGAAGCGCTGGTTTAACGTCCCGCACGATGAAAAAGCTTGAGTCGGTTTAAGCTTTCTTAAGTAGAGGTTGAACGATCACTTCCTCTATCACACCAACGATCACATTCTCATGGTAGATCTTCAAACGATGCCCATTTGCTTTGAATTTTTCGCCCTTGGTGGTCATCACTTCAACGGAACCAAACTTCTTGACATTTGTGACGGTATATGGACCGGACCACAGTGATCGTAACTTTCCCGGAAATAGCTTGTAACGGGAATTAAATAGCAACACCTTATCACCGATTTGAAATTCCTTGTTCAAGATCTTCTTGTCATGCCATCTCTTTCTTTTCTCCTTGTAAAGACGGGAGCTCTCATAAGCTTGTAAGCGGAATTCATCAAGCTCATTTAGTTGCAACAACCGCTTTTCTCCACTCAACTTTGGATCCATGTTAAGCTCCTTAACCGCCCAATAAGCTTTTTGTTCCATCTCAACGGGGAGATGGCACGTCTTTCCATAAACCAACCTATATGGTGAGGTACCAATAGGTGTCTTATATGCGGTACGGTAGGCCCATAAGGTATCATCGAACTTCATACTCCAATCCTTTCGCGACTTGGCAACAACTTTCTCAAGTATGGACTTGATCTCACGGTTAGAAACCTCCACTTGGCCACTAGTTTGTGGATGGTAAGCCAAGCCTCTTCTATGATAGACCCCATATTTCTCCAATAAGACATCAAGTTGTTTCTCGCCAAAATGAGTACCACGATCACTAATGACGCTCTTGGAACACCAAACCTTGGAAATATGATCTTCTTGAATAAGTTGATCACGGCACGGGCATCATTTGTTGGGGTAAAAATTGCCTCTACCCATTTAGAAACATAATCAACGGCAACCAAAATATACCGATTCCCTTTTGATGAAGGAAACGGTCCTTGATAATAAATTCCCCAAACATCGAATAGCTCCACTTCCAAGATACCATTTTAGGGCATCTCGTGCCTCCTTGATATGGAACCTGTCCTTTGTCAAGCATCGCAAGCCATCACGAAATTTTTAGCATCTTGGAACATAGTTGGCCAATAGAAGCCGAATTGCAACACCTTTGCAAAGGTCTTGGATGGTCCATGATGACTACCATAAGGAGAAGAATGACATCCTTCTAGCACCCATTTCACATCCCAATGTGGGATACATCTCCGGAATAGCCCGTCGGAGCAATGTTTGAACAAATTTGGATCGTCCCATAGGAAGAACTTGGCATCATGTAAGAAATTCTGCCTTTGTTGATATGAATGGTTAGGTGGCAACTCTCTTCCAAATAGATAGTTGGCTATGTCGGCATACCACATACCAAGGAGTATTGGCTTCCAACATCATCAAAACATCATCGGCGAAGGAATCATCGATAGGTAATTCAATACCTCCATCATTGAACTTCAAACGGGATAGGTGGTCGGCAACAACATTTTCAGCCCCCTTCTTGTATTTAATCTCAAGATCAAATTCTTGCAAGAGCAAGATCCATCATATAAACCTTGGATTAGCTTCTTGTTTGGCTAGGAGATGCTTTAGTGCGGCATGATCGGTATGAACAATGACTTTCGAACCGATCAAGTAAGAGCAAAATTTGTCTAAGGCGTAGACAAATGGCAAGTAGCTCTTTCTCCGTGGTGGCATAGTTGATTTGAGCCGCATCCAAGTTTTTGCTAGCATAATAGATAGCATGGAGAACCTTGTCCTTTCTTTGTCCTAGCACGGCACCTACCGCATAGTCACTTGCATCACACATGAGCTCGAATGGCAAGTTCCAATCCGGTGATTGGATGATAGGTGCGGAAATCAAAGCCTTCTTGATCCTATTAAAAGACTCAAGACAATCGTTAGTAAACACAAAGGGAGCATCTTTAAAAGAAGCTCCGTAAGGGGTTTTGCAATCTTAGAAAAGTCTTTAATAAAACGGCGGTAGAATCCCGCATGGCCTAAGAAACTCATTACACTCTTCACATTTACCGGTGGAGGTAGTTGCTCAATAACTTGGACCTTAGCACGGTCCACTTCAATTCCTCTTTCCGAGACAATATGACCAAGTACCACCCCTTTATTCACCATGAAGTGGCACTTTTCCCAATTCAACACCAAGTCAACCTCTTCACAACGCTTCAACACTTTAGACAAGTTAGCCAAACATGCATCAAAAGAAGAACCATAGACACTAAAATCATCCATAAACACCTCCATGATAGACTCGATAAAGTCGGAAAAGATGCTTATCATGCAACGTTGGAAAGTGGCGGGGGCATTACAAAGACCAAAGGGCATTCTACGGTAAGCAAAGGTACCATAGGAACATGTAAATGTGGTCTTCTCTTGGTCATCCGGGTGAATGGGTATTTGAAAGAACCCGGAATAACCATCTAGATAGCAAAAATACTTGTGACATGCCAACCGCTCCAACATTTGGTCAATAAAAGGCAATGGGTAGTGGTCTTTCTTGGTGGCTAAATTTAGCCTTCTATAGTCAATACACATTCTCCAACCCGTCACAATTCTAGTTGTAATTAGTTCATTTTTATCATTTTTGACTACGGTAGTTCCTCCTTTCTTAGGAACCACTTGGACTGAACTCGCCCATTTAGAATCGGAAATTGCATAAATAATTCTTGCATCCAACAATTTAAGCACTTCCTTTTTTACCACTTCTTGCATGTTAGGATTTAGTCGTCTTTGACCTTGGACACATGGTTTATGATCTTCCTCAAGATTGATTCTATGCATGCAAAATTCGGAGCTTATGCCCTTTAAATCAGCAAGTTTGTATCCAATGGCTTTCTTGTGAGACCTTAAGACATGAAGCAATTTAGACAATTGACTCTCATTCAATTTAGCACTAACAATTACCGGACACATCTTCTCACCATCTAGAAAAGCATACCTTAAATTGGAGGGGAGGGGCTTGAGTTCGGGTTTTTGTATATCAAGGTCTTGAGGTATAGCAACCAAACCTATAAAGTATGAGCTTTCCTCCATTGATAGCTCTTCTCCATCCAATTCATGTTCCAAAACATCTATCTCCTCATTTCCAATTTCATCATCACCTGCAAATGATTCCAATAGCAAGAGTGCCTCCAAGGGATCTTTAGACAAAGATCAAGGTGTAGAGTCTTCTATGACAATGTCAACAACATCCAAAATGTCAATAGAATAACAAGACTTTTCTATCATGGGACTCTTCATGGCACTATTCAAATTATATGTGACTTTATCGTCATCCACTTCCAATGTAATTTTACCATTCTTGACATCAATCACCGCACCCGCGGTATGTAAAAAGGGTCTTCCCAAAATGATTGGGATTTGGGCATCTTCAGCCATGTCAAGAACGATAAAATCAACCGGAATGAAAAACTTACCAACCTTCACGGGAACATCCTCTAAAACTCCCAAAGGGCATTTTATAGAACGATCCACCATTTGCAATGTGATACTAGTACATTTTAAGACTCTCATATTAAGCTTAGCACAAATAGAGTAAGGTATTACACTCACACTAGCACTTAAATCACATAAAGCTTTATCAATTTGATAGGTGTCAATTGTGCATGGAATGGAAAAACTTCCGGGATCTTTTAACTTAGGAGGGGACTTGTGTTGCAAAAGAGCACTCACCTCGGCGTGAGGTCTATTGTTTTAGCTTCGTCAAAAGTCCTCTTCTTAGTTAAAATGTCTTTCATGAACTTAGTATAAGATGGAATTTGCGTGATTAATTTAGTAAAATGAACGGTTACCTGGAGATTCTTCACAACTTCCATGAACTTACTGAATTGAGAATTCTTTTGATGCTTTGCCAATCTATGAGGGAATGGCACTTTGACTTTTTCCGTCACCTTTGTTTCAACATCCTTCTTTGGAGGAGCATTCTCCACATCTTTGACTTCTTCAACCACAAGTGGTTCATCCACCTTCTTTGGAATATATTCACTTTCCTTACCATTAGGAGAGATCTCCAACTCAACAAATACCTCCTCATCCTCCTTGGGCATGGGTGATGCATCATATTTCGTACCACTCCTTAAGGAGATAGCATTAAGGGTAGCACGTGGTTGCTCACCTTGAGGTGGTAATTGACCCGTTTTCCTTGAAGAGCTAGATGAGGCTAGTTGAGCCATTTGTTGTTCCAACATCTTGATTGTGGCATTGTGAGATTGATCACTCTTTTGGATTTGAGCCAATAATTCTCTTTCCATTTGAACCATCATAGCCTCAAGTTTACCTCCTCCTTGGTTATTTTGTTGGCCATTTTGTGGTGGAGCTTGATTTTGTTGGTAATTTTGTTGAGATGGTCTTTGTTGGTTTTGATAATCCGGTGGGGAATTATACTTTTGTTGTTGAGGGACATAGGCATTTTGTTGTGATGGGGGTTGAGGTTGAGGATTAAGCACATTATTACTTTTATAAGATATATTCGGGTGGAATCTTGAATTCGGGTTATATGTATTTGAAAATGTACTCGATGGATAAGAACTTTGTCTTAGAGCTTGAAATGCATTTACCTCCTCAATAGTAGCTTGGCAATGAGCGGTTTAATGACCCGCACCTCCGCAACCGTCACAAACAATGATTGGACTTGTAGAGGACACGGCATTGAGTTGTTGAAGGAAATCTCTAGCATCTCGTTCCGCCAAATTGTTGTTGGAGTAAGGCAATTTGAGCTAACAAGACGGGATTGTCGGAGGATTCTTCTTTACCTTTGAGTGGCAGACTTCGGGAATTGACATATTGTGCGTCATGGATCAAACCGCCCATTGTTGGCGGAATTAAGAATCCTTCGGGACTCGGCACAACATCCATTGTAGAATGTTATAGTTAGAAACCAACCATCCAACCCATGATGTGGTCATTGTCTTTGCAAGTCTTTATACCTCTCCCAAGCCTCATATAAGCTCTCAAGTGCTTGTTGACGGAATCAGGTGATTTGGCTTCTCAAGGTTTGAGTTTTCTCTAGTGGAAAAAACTTTTGATAGAATGCAAGAGCCAATGTCTCCCAATTGGTGATTCCCAAAGCGGTGCGGTCAAGGCTATTGATCCAAAACTTTGCCTTGTCCTTCAAAGAGAAAGGGAAAAATATTTCCCTTATTTGGGCTTGAGTGACGCCCGTTTGTTGGATCATGGAGCAATAATCGTAGAAATTTTGCACATGAAAATTGGGATCCGCCAAAGGACTTCCCCGAAATTGCTTCCTCCCCACAAGGCTAATGAAATCCGGCTTGATCTCGAAGTCCGGCGCGGTAATTTGAGTAGTTGTAATACCGGCCGGAAGCATGGTCGCGGTGGGCTTTGAGTGATCGGAAAGTTTCACCATCTTTTTAGTTGAAGATGGTGGTGGTGGAGATGATGAAATTGAAACCTCCTCTTCTTCAAGGATTTTTAGATCGTCTAAGTAAGACTTTGTAGCACTTTCAACTTGTACGGGATAAGCGGCTTCTTTCACTTCTTTCCAAAAATGTCGTCTTCTCCTAAAGGTTTTCTCGGGTTCGGAATCCGGTGAAAGCAAATTGATAGGCTTATCGTGTACCTATGCAAAGATAATTACCCTAGACACAAATTAATGTAGCAATAGGGGTCGAACACAAGGAGACGGGAATTGCGTTGTGAAATGGTATGGAAAGATTTCTATCAAGATCAATTTCGTTTTGGGTTTGTTTGTTGTTTGGTTGATGACTAGCAATTATAAAGATGTAAACTATATGATAAAAGGGAGTCTAGGGGAGTCGGGTCGCACATGTAAAGGTAAATATACGATCATATTAAACTCGGTAATAATAACATTGTCAATTGTTTAGGCTTAGAAACACCCACCTTACGGTATTAGTGTCAACCATAGATCGGGTCCTAGAGAAACTCTCGTCCATGACTAGGTCGTCCTACTATACATGCTTAGTCTAATTCAATTCCGTGCCTCTCGACTTTTAGAACGAATGAACAAACTTAATCGATGAATAAGGCCTTTTAAACATAGATTAAACGTGACGTTGCAAACATGTGATAGAAACAATTAGACAATATTATATCAACCTAATTTAACATTTTATATATTTGATTTTGCATGGCTTCCCTAGCCCCTAGACTAAGGAATTTAGCTACTCATAATGCAATGTAAATGATAAACTTTGTTGTAAGAAATACTAAACATGATTGTAGAAATGATATAAACTAAATGATATAACATGTAATAAGAATAATGCTAATGTGATAATAATAAAGTACTAATGACAAACTATGCGATAACTAAAATAGAAATGTTGTAAGGTAGTAAACTAGAAATAGAAATACCGTATGGAAATGAACTTGTAAGGAAGAACAAATAACCAAGTGAACTTGAATAAGAAATGCTTGTATAATAACTTTAATGTAGAACAAAATGTTGAAAGATTAAACTAAGGAAAGCTTAAACAACTTTGTAAACTAAATATGAAATCTAATGAGAGAAATATTGCTTAAGGCTATAATAGAGTGTATGAGACGTGAGAATAAGATGGAATTGGATGCATACAAGTCCCCTTTATATAGGACTTGGAAGTGAAATGTAAAGAATCCAAAGACGGCGAACCCCGATCGGGGACAGGTCACCCCGATCGGGGACGTGTGTTTCCAGCCCGATTTCCTTAACTCTCCACTTAATTGCTTGGAGAATCCTATGTTGGTGATTAATTTGAGCGATTAATCACCCAGTTAAGACCTTAATTCCTAGCATCCTAGGTATGATGGAATCTTATGCTTTCCCCCTTGACTTGGACTTGAATTTGGGCTTGACTTTGATTATTGACAATATTTGCATTACACACATTAATCCATCAATTTCTCCATACAAAACCCATGCAAATACTCCATGCTAGTCCAATCTTGTGCTCTTACTTAGCCATATAATTCTAATAGCTCATCTTGTAGTATTTTAGCTCCAAAAAGCTTAAGTATCTTACAAAACATGTGGAAACAAGCAATTGCAACTAGAATAACAAATATTAGCTCAAAACACTATGATAAGTGCTAAATGACATGTAAAATGGAGCCAATAAAGGGGATAAAACAATATAAATTATGCAGTTATCAAACTCCCCCAAGCTAAACTCTTGCTTGTCCCTAAGCAAGAAACCACATCCAACCAATTGCAATATCCTAAACAAGCTAAGCAAAATATGGATGAGATTTACACGACGGCGTAGCATGGAAAACTTGAAATGAACCTTTAAGCTCTTGCATGATCTTTCGACTTATGGACTCTCACGGTGCACTCAAACTCTTTTATATGTGAAAGGACAATTTTATGAATAAACACTCAACTATCCTCGACTTATAATAATGTGCCTGAAATCTAATATGGTAATCAATCAAAACTAGTAAGCTAAAATAATCAAATGCAAGCATGATAAAGAAGCCAAATGGGTAGGAAGAAGGCAATATGTAATGGTTAAGAAAGGGGAACAAATGAATTATGGATTGTTGAGCTAATGTCAAGCTAGCAACAACCAAATGTAAGGATGCTCAATCCCAATTCTAACCCAATTTGCAATTCAAATCATAAGAAAACTCTCCAAAATATGTGAATAATGTATGAGAGTTTCTCACATCAACTTCTTCTTCTTTTTTTTTTTCTTTTCAATTCATACTTCTTTTTTTCATTTTATTTCCATGCTTTTTTTCATTGGATGCATGGAAATAAGATGGAATTAGATGCATACAAGTCCCCTTTATATAGGACTTGGAAGTGAAACGTAAAGAATCCAAAACGGCCAACCCCGATCGGGGACAGATCACCTCGTTCGGGGACGTGTGTTTTCAGCCCGATTTCCTTAACTCTTCACTTAATTGCTTGGAGAATCCTATGTTGGTGATTAATTGAGCGATTAATCACCCGGTTAAGACCTTAATTCGTAGCATCCTAGGTATGTTGGAATCTTATGCTTTCCACCTTGACTTGGACTTGAATTTGGCTTGACTTTGATTATTGACAATATTTGCATTACACACATTAATCCATCAATTTCTCCATGCAAAACCCATGCAAATACTCCATGCTAGTCCAATCCTGTGCTCTTACTTAGCCATATAATTCTAGTAGCTCATCTTGTAGTATTTTAGCTCCAAAAAGCTTAAGTATCTTACAAAATATGTGGAAACAAGCCATTGCAACTGGAATAACAAATATTAGATCAAAACACTATGATAAGTGCTAAATGACATGTAAAATGGAGCCAATAAAGGGGGTAAATCAATATAGATTATGCACTTATCACAAATCTCCACTACGAGAAGACCTGGGCGTAAGACAACAATTTCTAGGAAATGGTAAGTAATGGTCTCAAGGAACAAGTGTTCCTTAAGACAAAAGAAAACAAGATAAAAATCGACAAATCAATACGCAATAAAACCGTGCTCTCCGGCAACGACGCCAAAATTTGATAAGCTATCATACACCTATGCAAAGATAATTACCCTAGACACAAATTAATGTAGTAATAGGGGTCAAACACAAGGAGACGGGAATTGCGTTTATGAAATGCTATGGAAAGATTCTTATCAAGGTCGATTACGTTTGGTTTGGTTTGTTGGTTGGTTTGATGATTAATAATTATAAAGATGTAAACTATATGATAAAGGGAGTCTAGGGGAGTCGGGTCACACATGCAAAAGTAAATTCATGTTCATGTTAAACTCGGTAATAATAACATTGTCAATTGTTTAGGCTTAGAGACACCCACCTTACGATATTAGTGTCAACCATAGACCGGGTGCAAACATCTAATCCGATTCCCGACTTATAGAATGAATTAACAAACTTAATCTACGATTATGGCCAATAACCAAAGATTAAACATTGAGGTGCAAACATGTGATAGAAACAATTGGACAATATTATAACAACCTAATTTATCATTTTGCATATTTGATTTTGCATGGCTTCCCTAGCTCCTAGACTAAGGAATTTAGCTACTCATGACGAAATGTAAACTATAAACTTTGTTATAAAAAATGATAGACATGCTAATAGAAATGATATAAACTAAATGATAAAACATAAAATATGAGATTAAACTATGTGATATAATAAAAGTACTAATGATAGAACTATATGATAACTAAATGGAAATGTAAACTAGATAAATAAGAATTAGAATTACCGAAATAAGGAAATAGAACTTGAATTGCAAAGAAGAATAAAGAGAACCAAATGCTTGAATAATTTAGAACCAAATGTTTAACAACATCAACTAAAAGCTTAAAAATATTGAAACTAATATGAAAACTTAGAGAGAATTTTGCTTGAGGCTAGAGTGAAATAGTGTATGAAATGCGTAAGATAAGATATCCCTAATGATGGATTAAGGCCCCTATTTATAAGAAAATAGGGGCATAACGTAAAATCCAAAGGAGGGGTCAACCCCGATCGGGGTTACCAGCCCCGATCGGCGGCGTGGTTATCCGGCCATTTCCTCTTAATTCCTCGCTTAAATGTTGAGGGAATCCAATGTTTGCGATAAATGACCCTTAATGCACCCGGATAAATGCTTAAACTATCAACTTAAGAGCTTCTAAAGAGTATCATAAGCTTGATCTTTTCCACATGATTTTGGACTTCTCATTGGGCTCTTTGTAGGATCATTTTGCATTGTCTCATACACTCTTGCTTGGGCTTGGAAACACACCTTTCATTGTCATGCTTGGTCCATCTTGTTTCCACTTAGCTTAGTGAACATGGTGCACGCTAATGTGATAGGAAAAAGACTCTAAATGTTTAGATTCCTACAAAATGTAAAAAATACAAACCACACACCTAGAACACAAGATTAGCTCACAAATATACTAATTAAAGTATGATATACAATAAAACCGAGCTAAAATAAGGGGTAAAAGTATATATAAAATGAACACATCAAGTAACCCGTTCGATCTGAAACCCGAAATGACCCGTTAATTTAAGTGAAACCCGACACGAACATGTCGACCCGTTGAGTCAAAGATAAATTAAAATAATTTTTATTAAAATATTAGTATTTATTATATAATATATTTGAAAAAATAATTAAAAAACTAAACATTGAATACGATTAAGATATTTATATTAAATGAACTTTAGTTTTTTAAAAATATTTTTCCGATCTATAAAAGGCGTTAGATACTAATTGTTGACCCACACTTTGCCCCTAATAACTCTACCTATAACCCGTATGACTCGACCCGTATTTGAACCCACCATACCCAACCTGTATGATCAGACCCCCGCCCAACCCGTTTGAGATATATAGACAACATAGAGGATATATAACCCCACTTAAATGGTGTAAAAAATTTATCGAGGAAATAATCTCAAATGAAGCCCGTCCCTTCTACCCTCGTATGCACATTAAAGTCATCGGGGAAAAAAATACTTGTAAAATGTATCTTAAATTACAGGATAAGACAACCTCAACTATGAAACTGTCCATTTTTGTTAATAAAAAATGCGTCCAGTTTTATTATTAAATTAATAAAAAAATTGTCTTTTTATTTAATGAGTTAAAAATTATAAAATAAGAGGGTCTCACACCATGAGACGGTCCATTTTTATATATAAAAAAAACTATTCATTTATTGCTAACAAATAAGTTGTCTTTCCACATTATAGAACCGTCTCACAGTATAAGACCGTCTTAACTTAATAATTACTGACAACCACAATAGCTGATAGAGTATTTTTTTTATCATTACCGTAGTTTGTAGATTTAACATGGCAAAGAGTACGTTTGTTTTTGGGAAAAGTACCATCAATATAGGAATTTAAAATATATTTCGTAATTTCGGTTATAAAATAGTTTTAGAATCATATATTCCGTAATTTTGCTTATATAAATATATTCCGTAATTTTGCTTAAAACAATATCATATAGCTATAGACCTATAGTAAATTAGTTTATAACTAGTTTTGTAACCCGTGAAATTCACGAGATGTTTTGTTTTTGGTATGATATTTTTAGTGTTTCTGGTAATTTGAATTTTATATAATATCAAACCACATAGTAAGATCACCACACGAATAATTCAAGATAGATCATGTACTAAAATTAAGGGCATTGAAAAGTTAACAGAAAGATCAATGTCAATAAATTAAGGCGATGTTTGATAAACGACATATTGACCAATTTTTAGCATATTCAAGAGTTTTAGCATGTTTGACCAATCAATATGCTAATTTTAGTATTTGGTAAATAACATATTGAAATAGCATATTTGGGGTCAATATGTTGTTTTACAATATGCTGTTTATCCCAACATATTGGTTAGCATATTGTAAAATAGGAAATTTATCTCCATTTTACAAAGAAAACTAACAATTTACTAATCATAATCTGCCAATTACCAAACACTCAAATTAATTCTGTTAATTATAATATGTTAGTCAAACCTTCTAATAAAATCTGCCATTTATAATCTGCTTATGCTGAAATTAATCAGTTGTTTACCAAACAGGGCCTAAATAACTCAAGTAGGTGAAGAGTGCTATTTTCAAAGGTAAAATGAACAAATACCAAAATAAAAAAGAAAAAAAAAACTAAAAACTATTAGTCATTCACACTGATGTCATCAATCTTGTAGTTAGTCTGCAATATATAGTTGTTTAAGCAATCCTAGTCTTTTACTTCTCCATATAGTCTTCTTTCTCCAATATAATGAATTGTCTCTATAAAAAAAAGTAACTCATTAATTAGTGGTAATTAACCAACAAAATAGTGAAATTTGTTTTATATTATCGTTATTATTAACTTAAGCTTCCTCTTAAATAGTGAAAGAAAGAGGGAATGAGAATTAAGTCATAGAGATTTAAGTATATTTGAATAGCTCAGCACCACAAATCTTGATGGCCCCTAAATGATAAAAACAAAATAAATATATACGATGTGATGAATACTTCATAACCCAATGAAACTTATACATACAAAAATAAATAAATTAGTTAATAATTTAAAAACCTTAGTATAATTAGCTTGATGTGAATAGAATGATATGAAGGATTAGTGATAAATTTAGTTCTATTGACAATAGGGATAAAATAAAGGGTTATTTCATGAGAATAATCCAAACTAAGCCCCATCTTCTCATATTAATCCAAACTAGTGTTTAACTGAGAAAAATCCCAACTTTGACATCATTTAACTTGTACTAAACCAAGGCCATGATTTACCTCTTAGCAACGGTTTCACAACAGGTCATTTTTTTTTTCATTCTCTCCCCTTGGCCCTTAATCATTGTTTATCTTCTCTGTAGATCTATTACCTTGTTTTCTTTTACCTGGATTTAATTCATCTTCTTCCCTTCTTCTTTCTTCTTCATTTATCAATTATCATTCTCCATTCCTTCACTCCCTCACCTCCTTCAGTCCTCCATAACCATAACCTGCTGCCACTACCCCACCAACACCGGCACTAACATGAACACCACACTTGCCTTGCCTGACCAAAACATCAAACAATCAACCTCAATATAAACAAAGATTTCGCCCAACAATAATACCATTACAAAACCCAATTAAAGCTTTTCACCATCCATCAATCAAAGTCGCACAACTCTAAACCCTAATTTTAATTTACCAACCCAATTAGTCCTCAATTTATCAAATTTTCCCAAAGTTGAACACTACTCAAATGACATAATCTACCCAGTATTCATCAATTTACTAAACGACCAACCAAGAACAGCCCTAATTTTTTGAAACCATTACCAAACTTCTATGGACCACTTCTTGGTAGTCGAAAAGGAGGTGTAGATCTAGGCCAGAATGTGGTTTTTGGAGGTTTTTGTCCACTTATTGGTGGTCGAGAAGGTGGTGTCGGTGGCTGTGAGTAGTCGTAAAGAGGAGAATGGGTGAGTGTTGGTGGTGGACTCGCACTGTCAATGGCGATGGTTTAGTGCGGTGTTCGTGTCGGTTATGTAGCTCGTTGGTTGTGGGATCGAGAGGAGGTTGGGTCCTTGGGTGGTATATGTGTACTAGGGTTTTTTTAGAGAATATGTGTTCTTGGTTAGTAAAAGTAATAATTATAATATTTTTTTTCCATTTTGTTTTTAAAAAAGAGAGTAATAAATAACCTGATTATCAGGTAGCAGGTTAACTAGTCTAGTTTAAGAACATCATAGGTAAAGTTAGGTTTATACGCATAACTTTTGAACATCGAGTTTAACTTTTGAACATCTTTTTTTCATTATTGTCAAACTTAATATACACATAAATATGAATCAAGGTTCATGACTTTTGAGCATTATTTTTCCATTATTATGAAATTTAATATGAACATAAATAAGGAGTAAAGAGAAATGGAATTTATAAGGTTTGATTGATTATTATTTTATTTTTATTTTTTTCAAAATCCACTTTACATGAGAGTTGTTTAAAATGTTATCTTATTTAATTAAAATATGACATGTAGATGATAGTATATAATTTGGCTTGCCTTTTAATTAGATACTAGGTTTGTGACCCGTGAAATTCACGGGTTTATCTGTTTTAGTTTTGATGTTTTTATCATATTGTTAATAATTGTTCGAGCAATTAGTTGTTGATCTATTTAAAAATATACAGTCTTCAAATACATAGAAATTAGTTAGTTAATACCTTATTTCTTTGACAACTTTGGTTTATTTTTTTTAAATCGAATCCTGCAAGTGACAATGTGGTATCTACTAATTTTGAGAAACTTGACAACGGAGCAATGACAAATACGACTCATTATATATACGTGTGTTTTACTGCGCAATATAATAAAGTGAGTTTTTTAAATATTAAAAGTTGAAACCATCCGTATATAATAAATTCCGTATGGAAAAGTCTTCAATGACGCCTTATAATATTGTAAACTCAATACCTCAGTATAGTCACTCCAAATTATTTTCAGGCCTCTCCATCAACCCTCCCATAGAAATATCTTTGAAGTCTTATCACCACGTGCATGCTTCAAATATTATTTATATCCGAAAAACATTTATTATATCGATAGAAAAATATTAGATACGATTCAACGGTATGGTCGGTATCTACTCCATGTATTACGAATTAAATTTTCATTTCAATTGCTCAATAATCTAAAAAACTATAATCCCTAAATTCGAATTCCAAAAGGTTCACAATTTTTTTTAAGTTCCTTATAACTATTTCAAGAATTTGATCCATCTCTTGTTATACTTATGTCCACGATCCTATATAAAAATAAAAATAGTATTAAAGACTATAAAATAATCTATTCCAGTTTTGAAAAAAAAAAACACATAAACTTAAAAATATAAGGATTAGAATTTAGAAACCATACTATTTAATATTTATCTGAAGGTTCACTTTCGCTTCCTTTTAGTACGCTTCCTTTTAGTACATGTCTTGATAATAGTTCATATGAAATGAAAAAGAAAAATATATGTTAGAGATGATTATACTCATGAATACAAAAATACAAATTCAAATAGGTTGATCGGGAAAACATAATAGTAAAATTACACAACAATATACGCTTAATAACAAATTTAAAGAAATATTATAAGATCTCCATTTTGAGATCAACGATCATCTTATAATGGTTAAAAAAGCATAAATCACTTAAAAAAGTAAAGTAAATTTTATAGAAAAACAATCAAAAGGTGGGAGTTGGAGAAAACTTAAATTGGAAGAGGAAATGACATAATTAAAATGATTAATTATTGTCATGATGGTTCAAAAAGTAAATTGTGAAATTTTAAAGATTTTTCATTCAATTATTTTTACTTATTCATTTACCATTAATTATGAGAGTAGTTATTTTTTTTTTTTTTTTTGGAAATTATGTGAGTAAGTTTTATGTATTTTTCCTGTTTTGACAAAAAAAAAACACATAAACTTAAAAACATAAGAAGTAGAATTTAGAAATCATACTATTTAATATTTACCTGAAGGTTCACTTTCGCTTCCTTTTATTACATGCCTTGATAATAGTTCATATAAAATGAAAAAGAAAAATATATGTTAGAGATGATTATACTCGTGAATACAAAAATACAAATTCAAATAAGTTGATCAGGAAAGTATAATAGTAAAATTACACCACAATATACGTTTAATAACAAATTAAAAGAAATATTATAAGACTTCTATTTTGAGATCAACAATCATACATTACTTATCAGTTTCTATCTTACATTTTTTTACCTTTAATTTTACCTCAGTTTCGTGTCTTTTGTATTTCTGCCCTCTTCAAATTACCCACGTGATGTATGGTTTGCCTTATCTGCATTCACATACGTTTCATGGTGCTTTAAAGTTATATAAAAAATACAATGACCAAAAAATAAAACATCAACCTGGCAAAAACTTGACAAATGAATCAAAACATTGTCACATGTAAGTCACTTAAATTAAACCAACTGGAAAACACGAATTCAAATATAAAGCAAACGATTCATAAAACCAATAACATAACAAATTAAAATATATTTTATTGGACACAACAACAACAATAACAACAATAACAAAAACAACAACAACAACAACACTACTCAACAATAATACTCGACAACAATACTCAATATAATCAATTTAATCAAATAAATAAATTAAACCATAAAATACAATCCACAACTTAGAAACTCATGACAAATGGACATATTTTAAATAAATAAAGTGAATAGAAACTATTATAGGTATTGTAGGTTTTATAGTCATTACACAACCATAAATTCCCATATTTTAATTTAATTTTTAATTTATTTTGTGGTATTATTAAATTAGATAATTAATTGCCGAGGACCTCAAGAGATGAATTAAATAGGACAAAATGTTAATGAAAATTATGGGTGTTGAGTAATATAAGGAGTTTTAATAAAATTATTAACATGTTATATTACAAAAATTAATTAAATAGGAAAAACTTTTAATTAATTTTGTGTGTTTTAAGTATTATGAAGAGTTTAAATCAATTTAGTACCATGTTTAACTAAAAAAAAAATTAAATAGGAAAATGTTAATAATGGTGGGTGTTCAGTAATATAAAGAGGATTAATTAATTTATGAACGGGTTTTATTACAAAAATTTTAAAAACAATGAATTAAATAGGAAAATGTTAATCATGGTGAGTGTTTAGTAATATGAAGAGGTTTAATTAATTCCTTAACATGTTTTGTTACAAAAATTTCAATTTTAATTATAAATTATGAAATTTATTAACATGTTTTATTTCAAAAATTCCATTTAAAATGTTAATATTAATTATAAATTATGAAATTTGATGTAAATTTGTAAGGGTTATATAAATTTTGGAAGACAATATGTTAATATACAAACTTTAATTAAGAATAATGATAATATCTTTTCATATTATAGATATAAGTGAATTAAATTAATTTATAGATAAATGATTTAAATTAATGTCATGTAATAATAAATTGATAATCCATGTCATATTAATTCGCCATGTCACATCAAAAATATGCAACATAACATTTAAATATGCCACGTCACGTTAAATCATCTAGATGACTTTTTGGATCCTACTTGGCTTTGTCTAGGTTGCGTTTATTTGTCATTTTAGGGTAACCTTTTAATTATATTTTATAGATCTATTTTTTTAATTGATTATCTGAACTTGAAATATTCGTGACTTTAGGGATTGATTGATAATCAAAACATAATTTTGGTAAATAATGATATGTTTTATATTGTTTCTTTAATTGATTTAAATGTTATGTTAAACTTTTTTTTATTTTTTTTCGTGATATGTGCAATGCTGAAATAACTCAAAATAATTACAAAATGCCATTTAAGCATGGCTGAAATATTAGCATGCCATGTGGCAGTAGATCTTAGAAGATTAATATATATATATATATATATATAATATAATGATAATAAAAATGATGTTACTCGTTTTATCAACTCGTTTTATGAAAACGGATGTATTTGTCTTGTTTTCGTGTTTGTAACTTATATACTCGTATCATATAACTCGTAACGTTGTATCTTTTACTTCATGATCATTTGTTTACCTTTGGTTTTGGCACAAAGACTAAGGTGATGGGAGGAACCATTTGTGAGTGTTGTCAACTTGTCATTGAGTGACGCGTGGACAATAGGTTAAGTGGATGACCCAATTACCTTTTAAATTAAAAGTATTCTCAATATAAAAAGGTAAACAAACGAATGAGACACCCATAAATTGAGGAAAATGATAACACCACTACACTTTTCTCTAATGCACTCAAATACAAGCTTAGTCTAAGGGTCGGTCTCACAATTATGATTGACATTAATCATTTTAATAGTGACGTTATGCTCCCTTAAATTGAAGGGGCAAATAACCGGGATAAAGAGAGCAATATGTAGTCTATTTAATGTAGTTCACACAACATGATGTATTAGAAGAAGATATAGTGAAATATTAGACAAAATATGAAAATAGAACAAATGGTAACATTCATACTTACTCGTACATTAGGGAGTGTTAATTATCATTATCATACTCATTAATTTAAAAACCGAGTTAAAAAATAGGATAGTAGAATTCACTTACGCCATGTCATCATTTTTTTTTGGACTTAGAGCATGTGCATTGGTTGTTTTTTGGTGTCCCAAATATTGCCTCTTTCCTCTGATGGGGAGGCCTATAAGTGTGAGTAGTGTCCCAACAAATGAGGATGCCCAATATATTGGTTGGGTTCCCAAAAGTAACAATACTACCAAGTATGAAAATTGTAGTAGGTAGGGCTGGTCAAAAGTGCGGGTCGACCCGGCCCTTCCACGGTCACTTTTGACTTGGCCCGGCCCGACTCGTCTCCCAACCCGGACGGACCCACCCTATATTCAGGCCGGTTCCGGGTTTCCAAATCTCAAGCCCGACATGCCCCAACCCGGACCCGCCCTAAACCCGCCTAACGGGTCACCTTTAACCCGGCCTGCCTCGATCCAGCCCGACCCGTCTTCTATCTCCGGTCGGTTCCGGGCCTCCCAAGTCAAACCCGGCCCGCCCCCTGACCTGTCCCGGCCCCGGCCGACCCGCACAATTGACCAGCTCTAGTAGTAGGAAATTATGGTGGGCCACGAAAAAGTAGCGAAATGACTTTTTTTGGGGAGCCTCACTGAAGTAGGAAGTTGTTGTGAAATTGGGAGGGTAGATAAAATAGTTAGTGATAAGTGATGTGAAAAAGAAAGAGAAGATTTGGGGCACACCCCATGAGTACATATGCTCTTAAAGTCATCACTCAATTTTAGTTTTAGTTTGTTCAGGAAAGTCAAAATTTTATAATAAGTGATCTTATAATAGTCAAGTATAACAACACTCAACATTTAAACTCACTCTTATTAACATAAATTAATCATACTCCGTATGATACAAACCTCAAACAAAAGAAAACAAGTTTTACAACGCCACAAGAATACACTTTGTAGCACAAGGTAAGACAGTATACATTCAACCTCATTGTTTGTTTAAGTACAACAAAAAAACACGGGATTTGCGACGGATTTGGTTCGATGTAGCACAAGGTAAGAAGGTATACTACATTCAAATCCGTTGTTAAGTAGTAAGAATGGGAGGTAAAGTATCAGATTTCTTGCCAAGAATTCTGGCTTTAGTATCAGGAAAAAACTCCATCCCAGGAAGCTCAACAACTTCTCCTTCTTCGGTAATTCCAACCGGGTACGTAAGCAAATGTCCTGGAAGATCATGTTCTAAGGCTTCAGAAGAGTATAAATCCCAATATTTTTGAGCAATTTGGTTCACCTTTCTTACACATTCTTCACTTTCCGGCTTCTGGAAGACGTTGTCGATCATGCCTAAATGTTCATACCATAATGACATCCTAAAACCATGAATTTGACCTCTTGCTGCTTGATTTCCGTGAGTTAAGTGGTATGGTTGGTATGCTCCCATGGCTATCTCTGAGTCTCTTGCTCCGTTCATTGATCTTTCGTTTATGTTGGCCGATCCAACGATTATGTACTCATCATCGACTGAAACATGTCGAAGAAGAGTATAATTAGATTTTTCTCCCATTTCACAAGTCATCGTTTGACAAACAAAGTCAAATGAGTTCAATATAAGTGACAATTTATTTATCGGGTCTACTCGTAAATTAAATATAAAATAAAATACTTCGTAATATAAGAAAGAATTCAAAGTGTACCTATCATCATCTTAGCATGAACATAGATCATAAACCTCCTAGCCATTTGAGCTCGACTATAATCCGACTCAAATTCCGGGTGCTCCTCCGGCTCATAATCCCCACTTTTCGGAACCTCACGATTTCCTAAGCAAAAGAAACACAAGTAGTCCTTCGGGTCTGCCACGAGCCCCTTGGCTCGAAGAGCCACGGTAATATCAGTATACATCATCTCCATGGTCCGCCTTTGCCAATCCAAAATGGCCTGAACGGAACCACTATCAGGAAAACCCTCAGGCCACATTGGAACTACAACATAGACCGTAAATCGTTCACCCTTTTCGATCTTACTAACAATTTTTAGCGAAAGTTCCTTAGGTATCAAATGTAGAGCTTCAATTGCAGCAGGGTTTATATCTGTATTTTTCCAAGCAAATGAGCTCCCTAGGAAATACTGATTTTCAATGTATATAAACCTTTGTGCACGACGTATAGCGTTAATGTACGCATCTTGGATGCTCCGATCAATGATGTTGTCTTTTCCACTTACGAGCCCTGCATTAGCGGCCTCTTCAGGTGCATCGGGAAATCCAAAGGCGGCCCCACCATCAATGGATCGAAAGACTTGTACATTCCAAGTTTCATCGTCGTTAGGGAATGTGACGGGTGATGGTGGAATGAAGATTGAATTCATTTCCCTAAGGTCAAGGAGAAGGTCCCTTACACCTTGCTTTCTCCACCTCTGCTCGAAATTTTGGAGCACGTCCCATGCTACCGGGCCTTCAAGCTTCGAGTGGATGTCGTGCCATGGCTCTCGAGGTCCACCTAGATAGAGCGTATATAGCATTAGAACGGACAAAACTACAGAAGCTGCTGGATACATGACAGGTAAATTGGTGAACCAAAACGGTCCTAACTGACATCAAAATGTCAGTTAGGACCGTTTTGAAACATGAGCTAATATACTAATACACACTCATAAACCGTGTTTGAAACCCGTCGATATCAAAATGTCAATATGGTTATTTTAAAAAATCTAGACAATAAGTTATTCTTGTGTTAGTACTATTATTATACGTACCTTTCTTGATCGACGTGCCCTTGAAGTTAGGTTGATGGAAATCATCATGATGAGAAGTACCAAGAGTCCTATATAGAGAATGAAATTGGGTATCATACCTTCCATCACAAAGGTCTATACCTCCAACAAAGCTTACAAGCCTCCTTCTATCAGAATTTCCATTAGGCATTGCACTATCAACAACAACAATCTTTTGATGATGAGTAAACATAGTCCCAATCTCTATGTTTTGGATAATACTTCTTCCACTATCCGGATTTCGAGGGCAAAGTACACAATGTACTTCACTACCTTGAAAATAATTTTGAGTCTCTTGATCATGGGTTGCCATTAATCCATCCTCCTTGAACCCTTTAATAGAAGTCCTATCATCCCAAACAAGCATCAAAACTCGAACACCTTCCGAGGCTTTTTTCTTAAGGATCTCACCTAAGGTCATATCACCACCGGGTTTAGGCCTACGAGTGTCCCTAATTAGGGTGATATCCGTGTACACTGACCACCCGGTTATGTAAATCATGTGTTTGGCATCATTGAGGGCATCGAAAATGTCTTCCCAACAACGATTTGGCTCGTAGAATTTGCCATTGGCTAGAGGAATCTTAGGGACAAAGTTATCAGGAACGTGGACGTCCTGGTATAAGGTCACCTTACACAAGTTCCTTTGAGTGAAAAAAGTGAAGGGTACACCGGGAAATTTGGGTGTTTTAATCCCTTTACCCCAATTCATGTCTCTTGTGATATCAAAGAATTGGACCTTAACACGGACTCTGGCCCCTTTATGTGTAGGATTGTGATCCTTGTCGAGGATATCGAGCCAATCGTTGAATTCCTCCCCTCCTATGAGTTGGTTTACTGGAAGGTAAGCTCGACCGAGGAGGCTTGCTCCTATAGCATTGTCTTGCTTGAGAGTGAAAACCACATCTGAGGCCATATGAGCGCAATAGATGTGAAATTGCTCGTACCATCTTGGGTTCGAGTCCTTGTGATCAAGGAGCCTAGTACGCCCAACTCGAGCTCCCTCAATGTCTACAGTCGCGTACACTCTCCCACCTTCCTGCCCAAACAGTCCTTCAACACCCTCCACTATCTGCAATAAGGATATATTTATAAGTATGCATGGTAGATTGGCAATCACAATTTTCTTGAAAGATCAAATGTGACTTTTATAAGTTTATACAACCTTGTGTATATGTAAAACAGTAAGTGGATTATACATCTGATGTAGTACATCAGATGGTATAGTTTTTGAGCATTACGATAAAGTTTTTGAGTTTTAATCTAAATTTTTTGAGTTTTATTTTGAAGTTTTTGAGTTTATTTACTTAAACTTTAATCTCAAAAAATTACATTATAACTCAAAAAAGTTACATATAAGCTCAAAAAAATTTGATTTTTGACATCATAAACCTAAAATGTAATTTATAAACTCTATAGTACTCGAAAAAAATACACAAAAACTCAAAAAGTCATTAAGTATGATGTAGTACATCCGATGTAGAATCCTTTTTCTCACATGTAAAACTTACAACTTCATTCTTAAAATAAATGTCACACACAATACAACTCAACCCCTAACCGAGATAACTTAACCTCACAAATGTCAGATAATTTAGCTAATAGAAACATTCAGGGTTTCTATTATTATTCATAACACACAACAAAAAAATATTATCAACCTTAAATTTCTAGCGCGTGAATTTTAAGTTTTTCGAATGTGAAATCATGTATCTTCCTTGTATTGATTATTAGAATGTTAGGACGATAAGGATCATATATATTTTTTTTGTCCTAATTATGTTTACAGCGTACCAAACTTGTTTATTTTTTATGAGTGCATGATATATTAATCAAAGATAAACAAAGGAATGAACCAAAAGAATTACATATATCCATCAAAGACAAGGGTCCATGTATTATCTTAACTTTTCATACCAAAAGTACTAAAATTATAATGATTGGTCCATCATGCTCGTCATTCGTCCATCAACAAGATACCAAACACTAGACCTGGTCACGGGCCGCGTTCGGGCCTAGCCAGCCCGTATACATTGCCATGTCTACCAAGCACCATTAAGTTTGACCCGATTGAGATCACGATCATAAATTAAGGAAGCTAAGATAACAAAAATTACATTAAAAAAAAAAAAGTAATATTGCAAATTGAAATTACTAACCTTGAGGAAAAAGTTGTTACTACTACCACCAAAGACCTTCTGAGCCTCATATATGGTGACGTGAAGTGTTCCATGCAACAGTATATTTGCCATGTTATCTCAACCTATATCATCACACATTTTAATCAAACCAGTGACCTATTGTCATGATATCTGGCCTACGTCTTAACCACTAGGCTAAGATCTCTTCGATTATTATGACATTAATTATAAAACAATAGGAATTATCATTTATATCATATATGTCAATATGTTGGATAACATGTTTTCAAATATAATTAGCACATTTTATAAAAGCAACATAAATAGTTGTTACCTGAAACAAGAGAAGATGAGATTACTTGTGATATTGGTTTAGGTTTGATAATGATAACAAAGAAGCAAATGATGGTTAATCAAGAGAATGGTATGAAAATTTAAAATAAGGAAGTTTTAATATTAATGAACGACTAGTAGCATAGTATAAACATTTATTTATGTACGCAAGAATTAGTGTATGTTAGTTAGTAGCTTGTAAATGTGTAGGGACTTGGAAAGGGAAGTAGATCGAAATTGAAATGTCTCTAAAGTCTTGGTCAAGTTTTCATTTCATGTTTAATAATCATAGCTCTCTAATGTAACAACAAAAATTCATTCCAATAATTTATTTATTTACTTAACGATTTTACTAACAAAAAGTCTTTATGGTTTTATGTTAAGGTAACTCGAAAACCTAATTTACCGAACATATTATGGAAATTTAACATAATTACTTTTTAATTAGGGAAATGTTAAATATAGCTCATTGGATTGTATTTAACCATTTAATATCTTCCATATTTAGTATTAATTTAGGAATTCAAGACTAAATTACACGTAAACCAATGCAATTAATGCATATATTAAGAACTTCCTTATTCATTTAGTTCCTTAAATACTTCTAGACCTGGCAAACAGATCGGGTCGTGTCGAGTTCGTGTTCGTGTCACATGTAAACGGGTCACGAATGTAACACTACGGATTTTCCTTGGTGACTACTCGACCGAGTAGAGCTTACTCGGCCGAGTAGTGCTCTGGTGGTGTGTTATTTTTGGTTCTGCCGAGGAATACTCGGCCGAGTATAGGGAATACTCGACCGAGTATTGGACACTCGGCCGAGTATGCACTTACTCGACCGAGTGTCCGGTTTGGCGGAGTGTTATTTCGACGGTTTGATTAGGGAATGTTTAGGGTATTTTATACAACCGCGTCAATTTCTAATATCATTTCAAAAGCTTTATCATTTCTACGTTAACCTAATCACACCCAAATCATTCCCTAATCCTCCTCCTAAGCATTTCGTAGCGTCATTGTGTGGATAATCGTCGTGGTTCTTGCGTATAAGTTCTCGTTGCACTGTTGGTAAGTTCTATCTTCGTGGTTATTTGTACTTGTGTGAGTTACTGTACATTTATATGAGAAGAAGATTTTGGGAATTGTACAAAGTGTAATCGTGTTGCATGATCATTGTATAGGAGAAGACTTCGTAGAGGAGCCTTTTTGATTGTTCGTGTTGCATACTGCTGTTGATTGCTAAGGTAGAGTTTCCCTACTCAGTTTACTGTGCTTTACATAACATGTTGTTGTAATTATCGTCGTCTGTTGATCATCGTAGAATGGAGGTCTTTGTGACAGTGTTGGTGTGAGGGGATTGAGATGACTGTGATGTCAGGTGATTGTGATTGTGGTGGAGTCACTTGCGGGAGTGGCTTCACACCCTAGTTCGCCCTCCGTGGAACCCGCCACGGGAGGGGATGTGCACATTAAGGGACAGGGATCGTTGTCGCTCGTTGAGGAGCTGGACTAGGTGGGATCGGCTGCGGTCACCCACTGGCGACGAGGATTACCTGTTGCGATGGGTAATCTGGCAGGGTTACACACTTTGGTGTGTAGTCGGTTACTATGTGAGCTTGGATGATTGGGAATTGGTGATGATCAGACGATTATTGCATTTGTTTGTCTTACTAGTTGCATAATACTGACCCCGTTGTTGTTTGTGGAATCTGCGGTGATCCATTCGGGGATGGTGAGCAGGCTTGACAGGTTTTGCTAGTGAGAGCTTGGGGATTATCTTGGGAGATTTGCCACCACGAGTCATAGCATCACCGTCTGAGTCTTAGCGAGTTTTCCTTTAATGTTAAGACTTTGAAGTTGTATTTCGTTAGACAGTATTTGGTTTTGGATCTTGTAAACTTTGCATTTCACATTACTTTAATAATAATGCTCAATTCAGACGCTTTGGTATATACTAACCTCGGGAAACCGAGATGGTAACGCACTTTCATGGTAGGGTGGTCCTGGTAATTATACTCGGCCGAGTGTTCTTATGGCGGAAGAGTGTTAAATTTTGAGCATGCGTTTACGTTTCTTTCATTCTTATCAGCTCAAAATGCCGCCCAAAAGAACTCCCGCGCAGATCCAAGCTTCAGAGATGACTCTTGATGAGGTTGCTCGCATGATTGAGCAACAAGAGGCTCTCCTTGAAGCTCTCAAAAATGTGGGAAAAGGGAACGAGAAGACGATGGATGCAACCCAGCTTAGCATCAACATTGCTCGTTTCCACCCTCCCACATATGACGGGGTATGTGAACCAAAGCTGCTCGAGAAGTGGCACCGTGAGATTGAAGCTCTCATGGAAATGGTTAAGTGCCCCGAGGACATGATTGTGGAGCGCGGTAGTGTACTACCTAAGAGGAGAAGCGCGGCAGTTTGGTGGCGAGAATGTCAAGGATGATGCTAGAGCTTACTACCGGCGGAAGGGCTATTCCGTGGTCTGGGTTGAAGAGTGCTATGAGAGAGCAGTTTGTGCCGGAGCATATCCGACACAAGATGAGATCCGACTTTGATTCTTTCACCATGTCTGAGGAGATGACAGTCACTGATTACTATCATCGGTTTTTGGAGCTATCTCGTTATGTGGAAGATATGCAGCTCGGGCAAAGAGGTTTGGCTCTCCGTTTTGAGAGGGGTTTGGCTGCTAAGATCGTGAGCCGTATGCCGGCTGGGGTGGCTACCGACCTCAAGGAAGTGTATCTGAGAGCGGGTCAAGCCGAGAGAATGGTGGATCTCTCAAGGGAGATCGATGAGAGGACTGCTACGGAAAAGAGGAAGGCTGATAGCGGGAACAACAATCAGCCAACTAACAAGAAAGGAAATTTCAACCATGCTAAGGCCTTTTCTAGTGGAGCCGGTTTCTCCGGGAGGTTCTCGTGGGTGGGGAAAGAATGGAGGTCGGGTCGTAAGTGACAACACCAACCTTACGTGCTTCAACCTGTGGTGGGATAGGCCACAAAAGGCGGGAATGCACGAGCTACAAGCCCGGCAATGGTTCGGGAGCTCGATCAGGAAATTTTTCTCGGGGCCGACTCGAGTTTTTTGCTAGCAACCGACCGGGAGGTTCATGGGGCAACAGAGGTGGACAGGGGTAACCGGGCGGTTACAACCGCGGTGGTGGTGGATCTTATCGGCGCCAGAATAACGGTGTCACCCAGATTAGCGGCTAAGCCAAGTACCTCCAATGCTTGATTCGGGGTGGAGGAGGAGAAAAATAGTGGAAAGCTCTTCATGATGGACAAGCAGGAAGCACAAGATGATGCTCATGTAGTTACCGGTACCTTTATTGTTAATAATGTACCGTCCTTTGTTTTGTTTGATTCCGGGGCTACACATTCTTTTGTGTCTAAAAGTCATGTTGTGTCTATGGGTTTGGGAAAGTTTGAGGTTGTAAAAGATGATGTGTTCATACCTTCGGGGAGTCGTGTCGTGTCTCAAGTTATATAAGGATATATCTATGGTGATTGGAGGGGTAGATTTACCAAGAGACTGTTAGAGTTTCCTAAGGATGGGTTTGAGGTGATTGTCGGGATGGATTGGCTAGGTAAGTATGATGCCAGGATAGATTGTAGACAAAAGAGAGTGTCTTTAAAGGGTCCCAAGGGTGTTAGGGTATCTTATAGAGGGTTTGTGGTAAAGCCTAAGTGTAGGTTTATAGCGATTATGACTTTAAAGTCATGTTTAAGGAAGAAGTGTCCCTTAATTCTTTGTCATGTGAGAGATCACCGAGTAGAGCCGCCGACGCCTTCCGAGATTTCCGTGGTGAAAGAATTCGAAGATGTCTTTCCGAGGAAATACCGAGTTTGCCTCCCAAGAGGGATGTCGATTTCAGCGTGGAGCTTAAGCCGGGAACGGGTCCTATATCTAAAGCACCTTATCGTATGGCACCTAAAGAGTTAGCTGAGTTGAAGAAGTAGATACATGAGTTGTTAGGCAAGGGTTATATCAGGCCTACTGTGTCGCCGTGGGGAGCTCCAATTCTTTTTGTAAAGAAGAAAGATGGGAGTATGAGACTGTGCATTGATTACAGAGAGCTCAATCGGGTCACAGTGAAGAATAAGTATCCGTTGCCGAGGATTGATGATTTGTTCGATCAGCTAAGTGGAGCTGGTGTGTTCTCTAAGATTGATCTGAGATCGGGGTATCACCAGCTGAGGATAGCAGATGAGGATATTCCTAAAACAGCATTCCGATCTCGTTATGGTCACTACGAGTACGTGGTGATGCCTTTTGGGTTGACCAATGCGCCAGCAGCTTTTATGGATTTGATGAACCGGATCTTCACACCGTTTTTGGATAGATTTGTGGTTGTTTTCATCGACGACATCCTAGTTTATTCTAAGACTAAGGAAGAGCATGAAGAGCACCTGAGGATAGTTCTGCAGACCTTGAGAGAAAATCAGCTCTATGCCAAGTTGTCCAAGTGTGAGTTCTGGTTAGAGGAAGTGGCTTTTCCGGGTCATGTAATATCTAAGCAGGGGGTATCTGTGGATCCTAGTAAGATTGAGGCCGTTACCAAATGGGAATCGCCGAAGAATGTTGCTGAGATTCAGAGTTTCTTAGGCCTTGCCGGCTACTACAGGAGATTTGTGAAAGATTTCTCTACCATAGCGCGGCCTATGACATCCTTGATGAGGAAGGAAGTCAGATTTGTTTGGGATGAGAGTTGTGAAAAGGCGTTTCAGACCTTAAAGGAACGCTTGACTACAGCCCCTATCCTAGCCTTGCCAGAGGGTTGTGAGAACTTTGAGGTCTATACCGACGCTTCAAAGAACGGTCTTGGTTGTGTCTTGATGCAGGGAGGGAGAGTGATAGCTTATGCTTCGAGGCAGCTGAAGCAATATGAGGAGAACTACCCTACTCATGATCTGGAGCTGGGTGCAGTTGTGTTCGCTCTTAAGATTTGGAGGCACTACCTTTATGGCGCAACTTTTAAGGTGTTCTCTGATCATAAGAGTTTAAAGTATATCTACACTCAGAAGGAGCTTAACATGCGACAGAGACGGTGGATGGAGCTGATTGGAGATTATGATATGGAGATCATCTATCACGAGGGTAAAGCTAATGTTGTTGCAGATGCATTGAGCAGGAAGAGCGTTCATTCACTATGTACAGTTATGTCCTTGCTGAAGTTGAGAGATGAGATGTCTAGATTGGAGATGTTTATGATTCGAGAGGGGAATACCATCGGGGATTTGACGATCGAGCCAGAGCTGTATGAAAACATCAAAAGTAAGCAAGAGCTTGATCCTAAGATCCAGGAGTGGAAGTCTAAGGTAGAGAGTGGAGCAGCTTCCAGGTTCTCTATACATCCAGATGGGAGTGTTCGTTTTGATGGGAGATGGTGTGTTCCTGATGATGTAGAGTTAAGGAGAATGATTTTGTCAGAGGCTCATTGCACTCCTTATTCAGTTCACCCGGGTGGCGACAAGCTTTACAGAGACCTTAAGAAGACTTTTTGGTGGCCGAACATAAAGAGGGATGTAGCTGAGTTTGTGGCTAGATGTTTGACCTGCCAAAGGGTCAAAGGTGAACAAAGGAGACCCCAGGGTAAGATTCAGCCTTTGACAGTGCCCGAGTGGAAGTGGGAGTCGATCTCCATGGACTTCATTGTGGGGTTACCTAGGTCACAACAAGGTAACAACATGATTTGGGTGATTGTGGATTGGTTAACCAAGTCAGCCCATTTCGTTCCCATGAAGGATACTTGGTCTAAGATGCAGCTGGCATTGGGTTACAGAAAGCATGTGGTTCGGTTACATGGTATCCCGAAAGATATCGTTTCTGATCGCGATGCGAGGTTCATATCAAAGTTTTGGCAAGAACTCCAAGAGTTGATGGGTACAACGTTGAATATGAGTACAGTTTTTCATCCGGCAACCGATGGTCAGACAGAACGGACCATCAAGACCTTAGAAGACATGCTAAGGGCATGTGTTATGGACTTTGGGGGCAGTTGGGAAGACAGACTTGATTTGATCGAGTTTTCATACAATAATAGTTATCATACAAGCATTGGGATGGCACCTTTTGAAGCTTTGTATGGCCGAAAATGCCGAAGTCCAGTTTGTTGGGATGATAGTTCCGAGGCAGTGGTTTTAGGGCCACAATTGGTTCAAGATATGGTTGAGCAAATCCAGTTGATTCGCCAAAAGATGAGAGCACTCAAGATCGCGAAGAGCTACGCCGACTTACACCGCAGGACATTGAGTTTGCGGTAGGTGACAAGGTGCTTTTGAAAGTGTCACCTATGCGAGGTGTTATGAGGTTTGGGAAAAAGGGTAAGCTAAGCCAAAAGTTTATAGGTCCTTATGAAATTTTGGACCGTGTTGGCGAGGTAGCCTACAGGTTAGCTTTACCTCCAGCTTTGGATAGAGTGCACAATGTTTTTCATGTGTCTCAACTCCGGAAATATGTGAGTGATCCGTCGCATATCCTCGAGATGGAGAACATCGAACTTGATGAATCCTTGTCCTATGCCGAGATTCCTAAGGAGATTCTTGATCGCAAGGTTCGTAAGACCCGGAATGATGAGACGGTCTTACTCAAGGTCCTTTGGTCTAATCATAATGTGGAGGAAGCCACATGGGAACCTGAGGAAGCTATGCGAGAACGTTTTCCTAACCTTTTTGATCAGGTATGTTTGGTTACGGGGACTTAACCGTTGTCTTTTTAGGGGGGTAGGAGATGGTCGCGATGGTGTTTTGTTTTGTTTTTCTTTGTTTGGTTCGAGTCGGGATATGATTTTGTGGTAACTTGTTGTGGTGCTTGTATAGTTGTGCTTGTATAGTTCCTTGGAGTTGTCTTATGTAATTGGTATAGTCTTGTGACGTAGTGTTGTGCTTGCTTGTTTAGTAGAGTGTGAACTTCGGGACGAAGTTCTTTTTAGGGGGAAAGATTGTAACACTACGGATTTTCCTTGGTGACTACTCGACCGAGTAGAGCTTACTCGGCCGAGTAGTGCTCTGGTGGTGTGTTATTTTTGGTTCTGCCGAGGAATACTCGGCCGAGTATAGGGAATACTCGACCGAGTATTGGACACTCGGCCGAGTATGCACTTACTCGACCGAGTGTCCGGTTTGGCGGAGTGTTATTTCGACGGTTTGATTAGGGAATGTTTAGGGTATTTTATACAACCGCGTCAGTTTCTAATATCATTTCAAAAGCTTTATCATTTCTACGTTAACCTAATCACACCCAAATCATTCCCTAATCCTCCTCCTAAGCATTTCGTAGCGTCATTGTGTGGATAATCGTCGTGGTTCTTGCGTATAAGTTCTCGTTGCACTGTTGGTAAGTTCTATCTTCGTGGTTATTTGTACTTGTGTGAGTTACTGTACATTTATATGAGAAGAAGATTTTGGGAATTGTACAAAGTGTAATCGTGTTGCATGATCATTGTATAGGAGAAGACTTCGTAGAGGAGCCTTTTTGATTGTTCGTGTTGCATACTGCTGTTGATTGCTAAGGTAGGGTTTCCCTACTCAGTTTACTGTGCTTTACATAACATGTTGTTGTAATTATCGTCGTCTGTTGATCATCGTAGAATGGAGGTCTTTGTGACAGTGTTGGTGTGAGGGGATTGAGATGATTTGTGATGTCGGTGATTGTGATTGTGGTGGAGTCACTTGCGGGAGTGGCTTCACACCCTAGTTCGCCCTCCGTGGAACCCGCCACGGGAGGGGATGTGCACATTAAGGGACAGGGATCGTTGTCGCTCGTTGAGGAGCTGGACTAGGTGGGATCGGCTGCGGTCACCCACTGGCGACGAGGATTACCTGTTGCGATGGGTAATCTGGCAGGGTTACACACTTTGGTGTGTAGTCGGTTACTATGTGAGCTTGGATGATTGGGAATTGGTGATGATCAGACGATTATTGCATTTGTTTGTCTTACTAGTTGCATAATACTGACCCCGTTGTTGTTTGTGGAATCTGCGGTGATCCATTCGGGATGGTGAGCAGGCTTGACAGGTTTTGCTAGTGAGAGCTTGGGGATTATCTTGGGAGATTTGCCACCACGAGTCATAGCATCACCGTCTGAGTCTTAGCGAGTTTTCCTTTAATGTTAAGACTTTGAAGTTGTATTTCGTTAGACAGTATTTGGTTTTGGATCTTGTAAACTTTGCATTTCACATTACTTTAATAATAATGCTCAATTCAGACGCTTTGGTATATACTAACCTCGGGAAACCGAGATGGTAACGCACTTTCATGGTAGGGTGGTCCTGGTAAGGCACCTTGGTATGAGGGGGTGTTACAACGAACCCTTTAACCCAAACCCGACCCAATTAAATTCCGTGTCGTGTTCGTGTTGACCCACTTACATAAATGGGTCATCAAGCCTCAACCCTAACCCGTTAATTTCGTGTCGGGTTCGTGTCGTGTTTTCGTGTTTTGTCCATATTTGGAAAGTGTAAATATATTTACGCGATGAAAAATCAAGAAAAATTAGGATTAATTTAGTAAATAGGTCATTCGTGTCGAGTTCGTGTTTAGAGAGCTCAACCCAAACCCGACCCAATTAAATCTCGTGTCGTGTTCGTGTCGACCCACTTACATAAATGGGTCATTAAGACTCAACCCAAACCCATTAACTTCGTGTCGGGTTCGTGTCGTGTTTTCGTGTCGTGTCATTGTTTGCCGCCTCTAAATACTTCCCATTGGGTTGTATTTATCATTTCTCTTGTAAATTTTCATGAAACATTAATTAATGTCAAACTTTCATTTTTTAAGTTACTTGAGACATTAGATAGAAAATCGTTTATCAATTTCTCATCGACATATTTTTTGTTATTGCCCTTGGCACAATGCTGAGAATGCCGGTGATATATAATAGGAGAAAACGTGAATTTTTAATATTATTAGAAATCGAGTTTGAATATCACTTTTGTTACAAAATTTTTACTCTTGTTTCCATAATTTTTCTAAATATTAAGTGAATCAAACTCTTAACAATAGAAAGTTGATTAGTTGACATTTACTCCACCTACTGGTTTTTTTGTGGTACGAAAGAGGGGCAAGGCCCCTTACTCCACCTACTTGTAATATTTTAGGAGTAATGTTTTGAGTGGAATATATAGTGGATAATATGGGGATGGGGACTCCATGGGATGGTTGTGATTTGTGAAGTATAATTGGTCCACAATATTGAAGACATGGCAGCAAGTATGGAGTATATATGTAGATGCAATACACAAAGTGCACGGCCATTGGATAATGACCTCCGTAATCTATGGTTTTGGATAGATCGTGCTGGACTAATCACTACCTAACACGATTAGTCTTCTATAGTTTAAGTAACAACTAGTCTTTTATAAGGTCGCAGTCGTATAAAATGGATTTGAAAGAAAAAGATTGTGAGACAAATACAGTATTATGGCTTGCCTGTTCGATGACTAACGTATTCATGGCCGTCTTGGGGTTTTGGGTAGAGCTGTTCAAATGCGGGTTTGAGCCGGACATGGGCCGGATCGTGAAGGAAAAAGTTATCTTTTAAGACTTATCTCCCTCTCTCTCTAAAAAAAACCCTCTCTAAAAACCTAGCCTCCATTATTATTCGGGGGCTTCCATCGATCATCCATCGATGGTAAGCCCCACAAAAGTTTTCTTAAACAACTAATATTATGCAGATCTATCTTATTTTCAATAATAGTCTCCCTTTTGGTGAGATCTGTTGTTCCGTCCCTTCTTTCGGGGTTTTTTCCATTTTTTCGTGGGATTGTTATCAATATAATAAGTTTTAATCGACGGGGAGATTATCAGATTTGTTTCGTGGATGAATACATCAAGACGGCTACACTGTTTCCCTCCATCAAGAAGGATGCAAAGATATCGATTATTCATAGATTCAAAAAATTTATGATTTTGGAGCGGCAGCGCCATTACCAGTATTTAGATAGTTATTTTGAATGTATTTTTTACGTTAGCAATCTTGATTTTCCTTTGTCTATTTGTTATCTTCATTGTAACCTACGCTTAGTTGATTATTAATGAGATGACAATTTCAAAAAAAAAAAAAAAAAGACTTAGTGGGCGGGTCGGGCCTTAATTATGGGCCAATTATCTTTGCCCTTGCCCGCCCTTTAGTCAAAAGTCGGGGGGCTCATGGGCTAATGGGTCGTAACACTAAACTTCAATTTAGATGTTTTATTAATTAAAATATATAAGAGTACCAATATATAAATATTTTCGTTATATTTTAACCTTTATAGTTTACGTATTATTTTAGTGTTCCACATCGTTATAAAATTGATACAATTTTCTTTGAAAATGTCTTTTTTTTTTTAGAAATAAAAATAAAGGATTTAAATAGTAAACGGGCCTAATGGGCCGGCCCACGGGATTTTCTTGTTTTCCATACCCGCTCATTTAACTTGGTGGGCTGGGCTTGGCCCGCCCTCTTAATTTTTCGGGTAAAAAGTACTTGTCCAAGCCCACATAATAAGCGGGCTGGACGGGACGGGCTAATGGGCGGGATGACCCATGAACATCTATAATTTTGGGGGGCCATGTGCGAACTCTAGATATGGGGCCCTATATAACATTTTAAAAAACAAAATCTAAAAAAAGGCAAAAAAAAAAAGTACATAAATGTGGTTACTAAGTCTTGAACTTGAGATTTAGTGTTTAAAAACCCAATTAATATCCACTAAGACACTATCTTTCATTAAACATTTAGTGTACTGCATTTATTTATTCTTACTTTTACTTTGATTTCTAACCAAAAAAATTGGGAGCCCTGTGCAGCCGTACGACCCGCACAGGCCCAAAGATGGCCCTGAACGTATTATGTTTGGCATAAAAATATTGTAAAGGCAACCTCAACTAATGTGGTGACTCCAAGGGACAACACAACAAAGGCTGGGATGGCCCCCAAGTAGGTTTGGCGGGTCGGGCAATGAAGCAATGGGCGCGAAGAAGTCACAAACGTATACAAGGGGATCAACGAAGTCCTCGTTCTCAATGTGGACACTCGACATATTCACCTTCCTCTCTGATCCCTAAGATTCTTGCAATATCATGGAGGAGTAAGGTAGTCTCTCTAAAAGGCATCTGAAAAGTGTTGGTGTCCGAATATCATCTCTCTACGAAAGCACAAATGAGGGGCATGTATGTTTATGTGCTCAGTCATGCACGCTCAAAGGTGTCAAAGACTAACATAAGCCACCAAAGTCGTAAGCTGACCGAGAAGCTCCCAGCCACTCACTCAACTCCTCCACCTAATTCCATCGATGTTAGCCCGTCAATTGGTTTTGGGAGAAGCTATTATGTAAATAATTACATGTTGGTCTCCCACATTGGAAAAGAGAGGAATAACTACTTTATAAACCAAGAAACTACTCAACCCATTGGAAATTGATTTTGGGATGGAACTTCCTTAGATTTGTAAAGTGGACACTCTCTCCTCCTTGAGGGCACGGCCCAGGCTCATGTTCGAATCTATCATGGTATTAGAGCCTCTCGCTCTTCGGGCCTAAAAATACAAAATTTTGCCACCTGCCGGTGGGGTATAATGTTAGAGAAGATTACGATATATCGTAATCGGAATAATATATAACACTCACCGACGGGATTTCGTGTAATAATATTTACTTTGTATGTTTTAGAAATCGAAAAAATAAATAAAAAAATTGATCCAACCTTCCCTTCCATGCACGGTACGTACGTACTGATTAGAGCAATTATTTTCTTTGACGATGTAACCCCCTCATCCACCAAAGTGCCTTTTCAAGACCTACCTTAGCAAATGAAAGTGCTACCATCTCGGTTGCCCGAGGTAATACATATCAAATACACCATGATGAAACATTTATTAACTATGAATGAGCTTAAATCAAATTACATGACAAAAACTTAAAAGTGAAATACAACTCCGACTAAACAATAAATGTCTAAACAAAGCGGAAATTAAGATGTGTGCACATCTCGGCCCTTGTGACGAGAGTCACAAGAGGCGAAACAAGGGAGTGAAACCATCTCCCGACATGGCTCACAATATCCAAACTAACAACTCCGATAATCACAATCACAATACACAATACTATAATCACAAGAATCACTGAATGCAATTAACTATATAATTGTACTGTGTAGAGAAACGCTACCTTATTCTCAAAATCCAAAAGCGAAGCAAGACGGTATAGAACTGCTCCTCTACGAATCGTAACCTATACATTGATATACATGCAACCCAATAAAGATCCATAACTAGTTACTTCAAATCCCCCAAATTAACCTAAAAGGGTTTACATAAACTTCTAACAATAATAAAACTGATTAGCGATGATAACAACTTACTAGTGCGCTTGACACGGAAATAAGGAACCTAAATGCTCAACAATCCACCAAACTTGCTTAGGAGGTGATTAGTACGATTAGAGAGGTGATTAGAAATATTTTAGGTTTATAAAATGTGATTAGTGAACTGATGAAATGTGTTTATAACCTCTAATCATTCTAATCAAAATCGTGCGAATCACTCGTTCCAGAGTGGACACTCGGTCGAGTATTGAGTACACTCTACTCGACCGACTGTCACCCATACTCGATCGAGTTCCTCCAAGTCAGAAGCCTGACTAAAACACCCAACAACCTACTCGGTCGCGTGCTCCCTACTCATCGACCGAGTACTCCATGTTCAGAAATGCGTAGTATTACAGAAGAGATTCGTTTCCTCATTCAATTGAAACTTTGGTGAGTTCGAAAACACTAACGCTCTCTTTCAAGTTTCAAATATTTGAAATTAGCGGATGTTTTTCCCGTTAGTTAAAATTTGTTAAGTTCGAAAAGAATGGCGTTCTTGACAATAACCGATCGATGGATTTGGTGGATTCAAAAAACAATGGTGTTCCCTTTAGATGAAATTTTTCTGAAGAGTTCGAAAGGAATGATCGACATTCCTGTTGAAGATTGAAGATTAAAGGAGTGAAGAATTTGGTTTTTCTTCTTTTCTTATTTCGCAAACTCATAGAAATTTCGATAAATTACCATGGGTTTGGAGGGAGGGGGGTGTTAGAGAATATTACGATTATGCCTAATTCTGCTATAACACCTCTGCCCCAGATTGGGAGCAATTTGGAGGAAGATCCTTCTGTTTTGACTGTTGCAGGAGCTGGTTTATTGTGATATATCGTAATCGGAAGAATATCCGGATTATGGAATAAGTTATTATGTTAACATTATTAGAAGTTATTATGATTAGATTGAGATATATTAGAGTACTATAAATACAGAGTTGTTGTAATGGTTGGAAGCACGAACGATCAATAACAATTATGAATTCCTCTCTTCTATTTATTATCATATATAGGTTGATCGACACTAGAAACATCTGACCACACTGAATAAGCAATGTGACTCCCAAAGCTAGGGATCACGTGAGGAAACGTTAGGATAACAGGAACATGCCGCTAGTTATCCAAGATGTGTCTTTCTTCACTTTCTTCTTGTTTTGAATCTCAACGCTACTCTAACGGGTCGAACCCTCCTCTAATATTCGCTGAAAACGACCCGTCTTTGCCCGCTTAGTCTTCACAATGGACAAAGAAGAAAGAGGTTCCTTCGCACCCACTGCCTCTTCCTCCTCACGTGCCCTCCCAAACGTCTTACTCCTTAAATCATACTCCAGCTCAACGTCGTGGGCAGACTTCGAGCCATCCTTTAAAGAAACCGGACGATGTGAAGAAATCTGAGGCTGAAGTGGTGGTGTAACCTCACGTTGAAGCTCTACCTCAGCCATCACTCGTGCCATTGTCATAAATCGTCGATTTTGTACTCGACTTTCATTCCCTACCAACCATCTGATAGGATGTCGCAACCTAATCAAAGATAAATACCCTGGACACAAACGAATGTAGTAATAGGGGTCGAACACAAGGAGATACACTACCAGAAAACAAGACAAAGGCGACAGAGAAGCTACAGTCGTCAATTTGGCGACAGAAAAAAAAACTCGGGCGACGGAAAACAGTCGCCAATTTGGCGACTGTAGCTTTTTATCCAAAAATCTGTATGAAATCCACGGGCGACCTAAAGTTATCCAATTTGGCGACCGAAAACAGTCGCCAAATTTAGCGACCAAAACCCGTCGCCAATTTGGCGACCAGAGACAGTCGCTAAATCGCCTGTTATTTTTTTTTGCCAATTTTTCACCCGTCATCCTCATTCATTCTATCAACAACCAAAAAAAAAAAGCTACAAGAACCCGACGACCCGACGCCACCACCAACTACCACGACCACCGGACGCCACCACTCGCCGCCGCCATCCGCACACCACATCACCACATCACTACCGACCCTTTGTTTTTCTTTTTAATAAAGGTTTGTTTTCGACTCAAATTGATTTAATGATTTCAATCCTTCATATTTTGTTTAAGTTGTGATACTTATTTAGTATCTAGTTGTAATTTATACATTAGTGATGCTTATTAATGTATGTAGTTGTAATTTAATTAGCATTTTTGTTAATTAATTTGAGTTAGGGTTAGAAATTGGGGTTTTTGTTAAATTAGTAATGTGATTTGATTAGGGGATGTAATTGAAGGTTATCTTGATAATATTAGTATTATTGAAGGTAGTAACTTAGTTTTAGTAATATTGAAGTAGTATTGTTGAAGGTAGTATAGTTTTATGAAGGTAGTATAATGTTAGGATTGTATAAATTTGCCTTATAATTAACGAAATTAAGTTAGAATGAGCATGATGTATAAATTTGTTAAATTAGTAATGTCATTTGATTAGGGGATTGTATAAATTTGCCTTATAATTTTGACAACTTGTTTAATATATAATGACCTAGTACCCGTTCAAGAATTACTCATTAGGAGCAATTCTTGAATAGTCCCCATTTTGGGACTGTCTTTGTACGTTTCAAGTCACTTAGGTAGTAAACACATAGTTGTGATTTTATTAATGAGAAAAGAATTTGGTTGCAATTTTCTCCAATGTTTTCTGAATACATATGTGGAATATGTATCTATTCCACATTGTGTATTTGGAGAACTAAGGAGAATTGCTGCCGATTTTTTTTCTCATTAATAAATCACAAATGTGTGTTTGCTAGTGACTTGAAACGTACATTGATGGGTTTAGGTTGGAGTGATAAGGACCCAATTGAAATCTTGAAATTAGCATAAAATGGAGGATGAGATAACCATTGTTTTTTTGTTGAAATTAAATATTATTATTTAAAATGGTTAGTTTGCTATATATTGCTTATAGATTAAAATGAAGAGATCTGAACTTAGTTGGATGTACGAAGAAAGAGTAGATAAGAAGAAACGCCCTATCGCTAGATTTGTAAAGGGAGTTCGTGGATTTATTGAATTTGCTAGATGTCAAGATTCATATGATTTGGAACAACATAAACTTAGGTGTCCTTGTACTAAATGTAAAAACTTAAAATATTTATTTGACATTGAAGTAGAAGAGCATCTTGTTACAAATGGTTTTTTTTCCAAACTACTACAATTGGATCTCCCATGGAGAAAAATACTATCCCGAAGAGCCTCAAATCCAACAAAATGAGAACCCATATAGAGAAATGGTACTTGATGCCTTTCAGTCTAATGATTTCATTAATGACGACCGTGTACCAATGATTGATGAAGAACAACCAAACCCAAGAGCAAAAGCCTTTTTTGACATGCTAAGTGCTTCCGAAAAAACCTTATATGAGGGGAGTAGAATGACATTGTTACAAGTTGCATCCAGGATAGTTTCTTTAAAATGTGAGTATAATATGTCATTTAAAGCCGTTGATAGTATTGCTACGTTGGTTGAGGATGTTATACCCGATAATAATGTTATGACCCGAAATTTCTATAATACCAAGAAAGTGGTCAAAGGTCTTCAGCTTCCACATGAAAATATTGATGCATGTCCTAAAGGATGTATGCTTTTTTGGAAAGATGATGCTTTGCTTGACAAATGTAAGAAATGTCAAAGGGATAGATATGAGACAAGTGAAGGAAATATTGTTTTGAAGGGGAAGAAGAGTAATAAAAGGAGTGGAAAGAGAAAGAAACCAATATCAGAAAACACATTAATTTATTTTCCATTAGCTCCTAGCCTTCAAAGAATGTATGCCACGAAAAATCTCGCCAACCAAATGAGATGGCACAAAGAAAATCCTCGTACACCAGGAAAGATGTGTCATCCGAGTGACGGGGAGGAGTGGAAGCGTTTTGATAGGTTATATCCCGATTTTGCCGAGGAACCTCGCAATGTGAGACTTGACTTGTGTACGGATGGGTTTGACCCTTTTGGTCAGTTTGGTAGAAAGTACTCGTGTTGGCCCGTAATGACCACGCCGTACAACTTACCTCCTTGGCTTTGTCTGATAAGACAATTTATTTTCCTCTCTTTACTTATTCCCGGTCCTGATAACCCAAAAAACCATCTGGATGTTTATTTACAACCGTTGGTGGAAGAACTGAAGTATTTGTGGGAAGTTGGTGTAGAAACATTTGATGTGTCGAAGAAGCAAAATTTCCAACTAAGAGCTTCATTGTTATGGACTATAAATGATTTTCCCGCATATGGTATGCTATCAGGATGGGCAACCGCTGAGCGAAAGGCATGTCCTTATTGCATGGATAGGAGTAAAGCATTTTATCTTCCTAATTCCAAAAAAATTAGTTGGTTTGATTGTCATAGATGTTTCTTACCGGATGGACATATTCATAGAGAGAACAAGAAATCTTTCTTAAAAGGTAAGGAGGTGCGTGACAATGCTCCGGTTCGACTCCAAGGGGATGAGATATGGGAGGCTGTACGTGATTTGCCATCAACTGTCGATGGGACTGAAGAAGAGTTTAAAGAGTTAAAAAAGAAAAAAAATGGTTGGTTTAAAAGAAATATTTTTTGGGAGCTACCCTACTGGAAAACAATGTTGATCAGACACAATTTGGATGTGATGCACATAGAGAAGAACTTCTTTGAGTTACTTATTCATACGATTATGGATGTAAAAGGAAAGACACGTGATGATATTAATTCAAGAATAGAATTGAAGAAATTTTGTGATCGTCCTAAACTTCATATTCGTAAGGATGGGGCTAAACCAAAAGTCATATTTACTCTTGACAAAGCTCAAAAAAGGTATTGTGCGATTGGATAGGAAACTTGAAGTTTCCCGATGGATATGCATCCGATTTGAGCCGTTGTGTTGATTTGAAGGAACTGAAGTTGAAAGGGTTGAAAAGTCATGATTGTCATGTTTTCATGGAGCGCTTATTACCCGTGGCTTTTAAAATTTACTCCCGACTACTGTTTGGAATGCGATTCTGAGAAATAAGTCAATTTTTTAGAGATTTATGTTCCTCCACGATATCAGTTGAGGACATGAGTCGTTTAGAAGACCAAATACCAGAAATTTTGTGTAAACTTGAGATGATATTTCCGCCTTCTTTTTTCAATTCGATGGAGCATCTACCTATCCATTTGCCATATGAAGCTAAAGTTGGTGGACCCGTCCAATATAGGTGGATGTATCCTTTCGAAAGGTTTCTTAATCATGTGAAGAAAAAAATTGGTAATAAAGCTCGTGTGGAAGGTTCTATATGCAATGCCTACCTAACGGAAGAGATTGCCAATTTTTGCTCTCTTTATTTTGAAAAACATATTGAGACCAAAGCAAAATACTTGAATATTGATGAAGCGGATGAACTAGACACAAGTATACCCAAGTGTTTCCAAATGCAGGATGAAATAGGGTGTTCATCAGCTGGGGGAACAAGATTTCTGGATGACAAGGAGTATAACCGTGCCCACCTTTATGTGCTATCTAATTGTGAGGTTTTGGAGCCATATGAAGCTCAATTTGTGACAGATTTCATTAAAGAACACCCAAATGTGAACAGAGAGGATGTTTGGCATAAGCATGAGGATCAATTTCCAGCCTAGATTCGGAAGCATGTATGTAATCTAAATATTCAAGATGATGTGATAAGAAGCTTGGCTTTGGGTCCTTCTCGAAAGGTTGTGACGTGGAATCGATATTCAGTTAATGGGTTTAAGTTTCAAACATTTGACTATGGCAAAAGTAAGGCTAAATGCAACTACGGCGTTACTATTCTTCTCTTGATGGCAATGAATATTATGGCATATTAGAGGATATCTTTGAGTTGTGCTACAATGGCCGGGATCGGAGTTATAAAACCGTCTTATTCAAGATTCAATGGAGGAATAATTCCGTAGCTGGAACGAGAGTCCATGATCGTTACAAACTCGTGGAAGTGAATCATACTCGAACCTACTCTAAATATGACCCATTTATACTTGCACAACAAGCTCATCAAGTTTATTTTGCATCTCTTCCGAGCACAAGTAATGATAGACAACAAAAGCAATGGTGGGCCGTTTTTAAAACAAAGGCACGATCAGAAGTTGATACATCTTTTTTCTAAGAAGAGGTTGTATCAGAAACAGTTTTGTCCCCAGTTGATCATGATAAAATTATTTATGCAAATGAGATAGAAGCGGAGGAGGAGTTAGAAGAGGAAGAAGAAGAGAATGATAAGGAGAGGGATGGGATAGAAGAGGGGGAAGAAGAAGAAGAGGAGGAGGAAGAAGAAGAAGAAGAAGAAGAAGAAGAAGAAGAAGAAGAAGAAGAAGAAGAAGAAGAAGAAGAAGAAGAAGAAGAAGAAGAAGAAGAAGAAGAAGAAGAAGAAGAAGAAGATGAGGATGATGATGATGATGAGTAAGAGAAAGTATTGAAAGTATACATATCAAAATTTGGAAACAATTATTAGCGTTTTATTTTTTCTTTTATATCTGTTTATTAGGTTTTATTTTTTTGTATCTTATAATAATTATCCTGTAATATTTTCTAACACTTTTTATTCAATTGTAGTACACATGGCTCGTGGAGGAGGTAGGCAGCGGGGAGGCTATAGTGAGGGAGGTAGTAGCTCCCGAGAGCAGGAGGAGGACGTTGACCGTTCTACTACGGAGGTGAGTGAGGAGGAGGAGGAGGAGGTTGCTATACCCCGACATACTGATGGCAGGATGATCCTTGATCCAAATGGTCTTTGGTAATTTTTTATTCATTCTAGTTTGTAATTTTTTTATTTAGTAATAAATGACTTTTTTTAGACATATGTTAATTATACATTATTTTTTTTTTCCTATATAATTATGTTTTTAACATGTTTGATTTCAGGTTTAGAAGTCAAACAGTTGTTCGTGGTGTGACTACTAGCACCCAAGAGAACATGACACACAGCGTTACTTGTTGGAGTAACGCTACTGATGAAGATAAGGAGATGTGGTTCAACAACTTCCGGATATCTACTTATAAAATATAATTTATTAAATATAATTTATTTATTCTAATTACCTTATTATTAATTTGTTTCTCATCTATGTGTTTACTTTTTGTAGCGTGTGTTCTATTGGCCAACCGACCGTGAGCGCCTAGTTTGGCAAAGGTATAATGACATTGGCAAGAAGAGTATAAGGTGTCTAAGAGGAAGAAGGCGCCATCTTTCATGAAAGGTATTTAGTTTCTTTTAATACCCGTAATTGGTTAAAATTTATTACATATTTTGAAACTATATTAATTAATAATTGATATTTTATTGATTATAGGTGCGTCATATGAGGAATATACCAAGTACCGGAACAGTCCTGAGTTCAAGGAAGCATCGGCCCGGAACAAGATCAACAGGAAAGGAGGAGATAAGGACGCAGAAGTTGAACCTACTCATTATGGAGGGTCTCAATCTTTTCATGATCGTGTGGTGTTAGATGTAAGTTATTTGTCTTAGCTTTTAATTTAATAGTCTTCTAATTTAGTCTCATTAATTATCATGTTTGAGTAACAATTTCCTTGTTTTTTTCCCGGAAGACCAAGAAGAATAAGGGAAAGGTACCCACGATTGTTGATCTCTTTGTTGACACTCACGCAAAAAAGACAAGCAAGGGCAAGTTGATCTTCGCGAAGGAAAAAGATCAACAGTTATATGTAAGTCTCAAAAAATAAAAATTTCTTAATGTGTTAAAGTATATGTTTTATCAATTTTTAGATAAGTAACCTCTAACCATTAATGTTTTATCAATTTTTTAGGAACAATTCCTTGTCCGTAGGAAGAACAACCCGGAAATTGATGACAATGAGCTATGGTTTGATCTTGTTGAGGGGTTCCAAAGAGGAGATGTGTATGGAGCCGGGTCGGCAAAGGAGATTTTCTACCCTCCTACAAGAAGAAGAGAGTCAATTTCCTCCCAACAACAACCTTATACCCCAAGTGTCGTAAGTGTGCTCCAAGCTCAATTAGCCGCCAAGGAGAGGCAGGATGCCGAGAGGGAGAGGCGGGATGCCGAGAGAGATGAAGAAATTCGGAGGATGAAGGAGGAAATGGAACGGATGAACTCCTTCTTCGCCAATTGCGACACTGGGTGGCGCCCGCAACCAAAGGATCCTAGAGATCCTAATTATGGAGGTGGTAGTGGAGCGGGAGCAAGTTTCCCTGTTATGTAGTTTTTTAGAGAACATGTTATTCTCGGATAATGTTAGATGACCAAAACTCATAGTTGTGTGTATGGAACATGATTTTCTTTATCAAGTTTGGTTGTGTTGGCTTCCCATGTATTCTCTGCTGGAAGTGTTGGTTTATTTGCAGGTTTTTACGTATTTGGCTAGGTCAAAAACGATTTTTAGGCTAAAAAAAATGTAAAATTGGCGACGGATACTGGGCATTTGGCGACGGCAAACCGTCGCTAACCTTCTGATCATGAATTAATTTTAGCGTCAATGGCGACCAAAAACAGTCGCCAAAATGGCGACCAAAAACAGTCGCCAAATTGGCGACCAAAACCCGTCGCCAAATGCCCAGTATTTGGAGGTGACGTGGCTTAACTATGGCGACCACTGACAGTCGCTAATGTGGCTACCAAAAATAGTCGCCAATTTTGGCGACGAGTTTCTGTCGTCCGCTTTAAAAAACTCCGTCGCCAAAATTGGCGACGAAGTCCTGTCGCCAAAAGCGACTAAACCTAGCTACGAAGTGCGGGCGACAGGCCTTAGTCGCTTTATTCTTAATGGCGACTGTTCTCAGTCGCCTTATATGGTCGCCAATTACCTTATTTGTTGTAGTGATATGAGTTGTTAAATAAGTTGTTATGGAGTGAATTCTATTGAGGCCGGTTATCGATTGATTATTTGATTGGGTTTGTAAAACAATGATAAAGAAAGAGCCTAGGGAGGTCGGGTCACACATGCAAAAATGTAAATGGTTATGTCAAACTAGAAATGCTTAATAATGATAATTGTTTAGGCTTAAAGACAACCACCTCTCGGCCTTATTGTCAGCCATAGAATGGGTCTTAACGAGCTCTCGTTATGGCTAGGTCGGTCTATGAAAACATGCTTAGTCTAATTCATTTTCGTGCCTCTCGACTTATAAAAGTGAATTAACAAATTTAATCTAAGATAGTGGCCAACAATCAAAGACTAACAAAACAATGCACGCATGTTAAAGAAACAAATGAATTGATATTAAAACATCCTATTTCAATAATTAAAACAAACTATTCATGCATGGGTCCTAGACTAGTGAATTACTCATGCATAATAAAAACTAATCTAATGACAAATGATATAATAAAGATGAACATACTAACCAGAAATGTAAATGGCAAATGAATAATAAAACAAAACTAGAAATAATATTATCTTAACAATTGGAAATGAGCTTGGAAATGAAGAACAGAATAGAACAAATGGAAATGACTTGTAAATGAACTTGTAATATAAATTGGAATGCTTAAGGGAATGTTTGTAATAACTAAAAGAATGCTTAAAGGAAATCTAATCTAAACTACATTTTATTCTGAAAACTAAGACTAAAGCGTATGGAAAAGTGTATGGAAGTGTGTGGATACAACACCCTTTATATAGGACCAAAGGGAGTAACGTAAACAGACTAGAAAAGGGGCACCCCGATCGGGGTCGTGGTGTTCTTGGTCGTTTCTCTTGATTCCGTCTTTAATTTGCAAAGGGAATCCAATGTGGGCTATTAACTTGTCTTTAATCCTCCGGTTGAATGCTCATATGGAATCAAAATGGCATCCTAAGCTTCTTGCTCTCAACTTCTTTATGGGCTTTCTTTTATTTATCTTTGTCCATCGACCCATTTGGATATCTTTATGCTCGGGTTTCTTATTTATTCCCAAAATGCCCATATTCTTCCCAGAACGCCCTTACATGGTCAAAACTTGCTCGCATTAGCTTCGTGAACATGGGTAATTGCTAATTTGACTGGAAAAAGCTATCAACGGCTTCATTCCCTACAAAATGCATTGAATACGAGCAAAAACACCTGGAACACAGAATTAGCTCATAAACACACTAATAGAAGTGCAATAATCAAATAAACCGAGCTAAAATAGGGGGTTAAACTATATATAAAATGGACCTATCACCATCTCAAGAAAAAAAATAACATAAATACATAAATTAAATTAAAATTCCATAAAACAACATTAAATACGTAAATTCAATTAATAATTGCATAAAATTACGTTATTAATTATTGAAACTATATCTATTAATATGAGATAAAACAATATAAACTACATAAATTCAACTAATAATAATGTAAAATAATGTTAATTACATAAAATGACGTTAATTAATTAAAATTTAACTGATAAAATAATATTTAATTATTAGTTTACGATATTTAAAAGATGAAAATTTGTAAAAAAACAACATAAAGTAGGGTCGGACGTAGAAGACCAACGCCCAGCCAAAACATGGTTGTTCCACGTCTAAACATACATAGGCTCGGGCATGCATCCCTCACATTTAAGTTCAGGCTTTGGACGTGAGGGATGCACATTGATAGGCTATCGCACGCCTATGCAAAAATAAAATACCCTAGACACAAATGAATGTAGTACGTAGGGGTCGAATCCATAGAGAGACGAGAGTTATTAATTAGTTGTTATGGAGTGAATTTTACCTTGAGGTCGGTTATCGTTTGTTGATTGGTTGGTTGGATTATGGAAGAAAACAATAATCATAAAGAAATAATCTAGGGAGGTAGGGTCACACATGCGAATTATGTAAATGCTCAAATTAAACACAGGAGTTGATAAATCGTCAATTGTTTAGGCTTAGAGACACCCACCTCGTGATATTAGTGTCAACCATAGACCGGGTCCTAGAAAAACTCTCGTTTATGACTAGGTCGTCCTACTACACATGCTTAGTCTAATCCGATTCCATGCCTCTCGACTTATAGAACGAATTAACAAACTTAATCAATAAATAAGGCCTTTAAACAAAGTTTAAACGTGGCGATGCAAACATGTGATAGAAACAATTAGACAAACTTATATCATCCTAGTTTATCATGTTACAAATACTTTTTATGTATGGCTCCCTTCATTTCCTAGACAAAAGAAACTACTCTAACATAATGTCAATGTAAACTAAACTAATGACAATTGAAATAGAAAACATAACGAAAATAGGAATAGAATTAACATGAAATGGAAATGGAAATGGAACTTGGAAGAACAATACTTGAAATGTAAATAGTAAATGAACTTGAATGGAAATTATATTGAAATGCTTAAGGTAAAATGTTTGTAACATAAAACTAAAAGTAATTCTAATCCTAAACTAAAGACTAAACTAACCTAAGACTTAGAGAGAATATTATGTGAAAAATGTATATGGAATGGTGTGTATGAAGTGTCGACCAAAGCTTCTATTTATAGGAGTGAAGGGAGTAACGGAAATAAGCTACAGGGGGTAACCCCGATCGAGGCCACCAACCCCTATCGGGGCCGTGGCTTTTCTCATTTTTCTCTTAAATTCGTCTAAACTTTGCACTTATTGCTGATGCCGAATCCGATGCTTGTTTCTTAATGCGTCCGTCTAAGGCATCCTAAGCATCATTTAGCATCCAATGCTTGCATATGGCTTGGGCTTTTACTTGTATTTCATTTCTTTACATATCCACCAACTAAGATTGGTTTCTTCTTGCTCGGGTTTCCAAATTTCTTCCCAAAATGCCCATATGCTTCCCGAAACACCTTTGTATGATCAAGACTTGCTCTTAGTAGCCTCGTGAACTCTTGTACTTGTTTCTTTGATGGAAAAAAGCTACTAAAAGCTTAATTTTCTACAAAACACAATGAGAAACAAGCAAAAACAACTAGAACACGGAAGTAGCTCACAAATACACTAATATAAGTGCAATAGTCAAATAAACCAAGATAAAATAGGGGGTTAAAGTATATGTAAAATGGACTTATCAAACTCCCCCAAGCTAAACCCTTGCTTGTCCTCAAGCAAGCACACAATATAATGTATGATAAGGACAAGGGTAAGAGCAACAATCATCCCTTCCAAATGCAATTCCCGTCAATTAATCTTTAAAGCTTAATGAATCAAATCCAGAAACAACGTGGGCATAGGGAAAATGCAACAACATGGATGAGATTTATATGACGGCGTAGCATGAAAGACTTCAAATGAACTTTTCGGCCCTTGCATGATCTTTGGACTTTGGACTCTTACGGTACACTCAATCTCTTTTATATGTGAAAGGATATTTATATGAGTAGCACTCACCTATCCTTGACTCATTAGAGTGTGTCCGCAATCTAATATGGTAGTCATTTCAAATCACAAGTCAAAAACAATCAAAATGCAAGCATATAAAAGAAGCCAATGGCTAAGACTTTGGGGAATTGGGGGTTTCATCCCTATTAACCTCTATGTCACATAGTCCACCATCTACTTCTAATAGGTCCACTATTTCCTCCTGTAATACTACGGTTTCTATGTCTTTGGGTACTATATCGAGTGGGGCTTACTCTGTCGAGTAAGTATGTTTTTTACGCAAAACAGTAGTCTGCCTGATGGGTACTCGATCGAGTACGTGTGACACTCGATCGAGTAAGGGGCACTTGATCGAGTAAGTGCGTCTTAAGGGTTATTTTAGCCGGGTTTTGTTAATAACGCGTGATTAGTATAAAAGGATTCCGTCACCTTTCTTAATTAGTTTTCACTTTTCTAAAAACTTTCAAGAGATAAAAAGAGTTACGTTGTTCTCCTTCGCGTTGTTAGCAAATCCCAAGGGCTAGGATCGTCGGACTATCTCGTTCTTTACGCCGTTGAGTTCGTCGTGTCGAGGGTAAGATCCTTGTATAGTTTTTATGTTGTTTCGTCAATTTTAGTCAAACCCTAATTGGGTAAATTTGGGGGTTTTGGGTGTTTGATTGGCTTAGTAGTAATTGCATGATTGTGTATGTGATTATAGGAGGAGATTTCGTAGAAGAGCATATTGATTGGCTACTTGTGACGGTCTTTTGATGGCTTATTTCAGGTAGGGTTTCCCTACTCGGTATTAATTACATAATGTGTGGTGATTGTGCTGTAGTTAGTGATTGTTGATTGATTCAGATGGTTGAGATTTCGTATTGTTGATTGATTCAGACGGTTGTTGATTTTGTGTTGTGATTACTGTTTATCTGTCTGTGATCTTCGGGGTACGTCCCTGGCTGAGTGGAGTCACTTGCGGGAGTGGCTTCACGCCCTTGATTCGCTTTCTGTGGAACCCGCCACAGAAGGGAAGTGCACATTAATGAACATGGGTTTATCGCTCGATGGAGATGAGCGGGGCTTAGGTGGGAACGACTGCGGTCCCCCACTGGCGGTGAGAAGTATCTGTTGCGATGGGTACTCTGGCAGGGCTACACACTTCGGTGTGTTATCAGATATGTGGAGATAGGGTGGAGTTGTGGAGATTGAGATGTGTTGTTTGATTTGTTTATAATATGGTTTCTTTGCAGCTGTTGTTTTTATGTAATTAGTACTGACCCCGTTTAAATGTTTTAAAAACTGTGGCGATCCATTCGGGGGTGGTGAGTAGTTGTTTAGCAGGTATATCTTGGATACGCGTGGGATCTAGCTGGGGATGGAGTCATCACATGTTAGAGTCTTTAGTCTTCCGTTGTGTCTGATGAGGCAGTTCCTTCTAGTTGGCTTACAGTTTTGAGAAGAGTTGTATTTTACTTTACAGTTAGTTTTGTTATGTAATCACTTAAAGTTATTTATTAAAGTACGTTCTATTATGGTCTATTTGATATACATTGCCTCGGGTAACCGGGATGGTAGCATTTTCATGCTTTAAGTGGTCCTGGTAAGGCACTTGGAGTATAAGGGTGTTACAAAGTGGTATCAGAGCGACGATTTTGGAACCTGTAACTAATGAACCCAATGAATCTAGAGAGTCAAAATAAAATAAACCCGGGTAGGAGTTGTTAGGAGCTAATGCAAAGACTTGGGAGACGTCCTAAAGTCGCGAACTCGCCCTACAACTTTTAACCGGTCACTATGGGGTGTCATGGGATCGCTATGTGTTTGCTGATGTTGTATTGTGTATGTTGAATGATGTGTTGTACATAAATGTTACAAAATAATTGTGGTGGAATGGGGAATGTGGTAAATGATAAAGTGTTGTGAATAGGCATGTTGTATGATAGTTGGTTTACAATGTTGTTTGGAATTGTTGGAAAAGTATATGCGAATGATGAATGATGTGGAAAAAAAAAGTAGTTCATATATGATAATATGTGATGAATAATGATGTTGCAGGATGAATGATTTATAAGGTGGCTATACTAGTAACATGTGATTAGGAGGTGTGATATGATTTTACATAGTTTTGTTTGCGTAAAGTTATATAATAAGTTTATATAATTGTCTACTGTTGTATCATATGCACTTGTTAGATGAAGAATGTGATTGAACTAGATTAATTAATTGGAAAAGATGAAGTGGCAATTGCATGAGAATATGAATTTCGTGATTATGAACATGTTTAGGTGACAAAGTGGATTTGTAATACTGTTGTATTAGTAACATGGAAATATGATTTGTAATGTATGGGTATGTTTTGTGTTACGAAAAGGTATAAAGTTAAAGCATGTGGGTAGTACATGATTGATAAGTTGAATATTATATGAGCATGATAGATGTTATTTTTTGGCTTTTGGTAGGTAGTAACATGTGGTTAGGAATAGTGGGTTTACAAGTATCGAGTCGCTTTTGTTCACTTTGTTGATGTTTAAATTGTTTGAAAGAGAAAATCAAATAGTTATGTCGTCTGATTACAGTGAAGTTGTCTTTAAACTGTTATAACTTGAGATTCATAAATGATTTTGATGTTATTCCAATTGTATGTGATAACTTGTTCTTTTACGATTCTAACGATATGTCACACGCCCAAAATTACCAAGAAACGAGTGAGATATGACCGTTTTACGAAAATTGGACAGTGCTGAGAAATGCGTAGGGTACTCGATCGAGTGGCCCTCACTCGATCGAGTGCACCTCTTGTTACTCGATAGAGTAACCCTTACTCTATCGAGTAGCCCTGGTAATTTCTTATACGTGCTTCTGACCTTTGCCTACTCGATCGAGTGGCTTGTACTCGATCTATTGATCCCTGTTTTGGGTCATATGCTTATCTTTTGACTTCGTTGCCTATTATGTTTAATTCAAAGATGTCCTTTTGCTTCTTTATGCATTGTTTTACTTATGTGTTGGTCCTGATGTGTAAGTTACCCAATCTTATGATGTAAAGTGTGGCACAAGGTGAGTATGAGTTCGGTGGGGAGGACATGAGTTATATGTGGTTGTGATAGATAGTGGAAAAAGAAAAGGAAGATCGGTATGGCTTATTGAGGCATGGAGCATGTTTTGTGAGATGAGATGAGTGATATGATTGTGTGTTGAGTAATGTAAAAGTAAGTGAATGTGGGCAAGGGATGATGTGAGTTTAAGGAACGTGAGAATGAAAAGATTGAAAGGATGGATGTGGATAGTAGCAACTTGAGATGTGTAAGGAATTATGGAGGGAGATGGTTAGATTGTGTTAGTTAAGAATGTATGTAATGAAAGATCGTTGTAGAGGGATGGAGAAGAGTGGTATATAGTGAACTTAATGGAGACATGTCGCGATGTGGATTTGCAGATAGTGAGTGAGTTGGAAATTTGTATTATCAAGAAGTGAAACTAATGTGTGATTTCCTTGGGCAATTAACGGTATGAAATGAGTTTTGGGATTCTAGAAAAAAAAATGGTGATAAGTGTGAGTGATAGCATGAGATTGTCTAGACTGATTGGTGATAAGTGTGAGTGATATCATGAGATGGTCTGGACTGATTGGTGATAAGTGTGAGTGATAGCATGATAAGAGAAGATCCATGGTAAGAAAGAGTGAGATGATACTGATATGAAATAATGGGATTTGAGTTATGGAGCAATGAGAAGGTAACCGGAGCACTAAAGAGTTAGATAGAAGTAATAAGAAATTGAACTATTGATTGGTATTGTTGAGTGTAAAGAGAAAAGAAGGATAAAAGAAAGCTGAGAAAAATGTTGACCGGAGTTATGTGATATAGAAGTAAGGAATCGTCGAGATGTGTGATGCTATCATGAGGATATTAGTTAATGGTTATATAGGAGTTTCAGGACAACATGATTAGTCATGAGTTTCGAGAATTAAGGGAGTAAAAAGTTGGTAGAGTATTTGCACGATATGAGATCTTGGTGGTGAGCTGGGTGACGATACAATTAAGGATGGATTGGAAATAATGTTGAGGTAATTTTTGTTGATGGGTTTGATGTTCGTTATTTGGGATGTTAACCAAATATTGGAAAGAAACCGTGATGTTTACAGAGGAGTGTAAGAGGCTTGATGTCTGAACGATGGTGGTATTGAGGTGTTGTCACTAGTGGTTAAGGGTGATGATAAATAGGAAAGATGGTCATTCTAAAGAGGTTGATTTTGTAGAGACCCGATTGATGTGCATGGTTGTGAGGAAGTATAAGATGTGGTTATAGGAGGCGGTTACCAGTAGTTGAGTATTAATGGTGTGGTTATATTTGGCAGGAGGTGATGGTTATGCGAATGGGAGAATGTGTTATGAGGGGCATACAAGTTAAGCTCGGGCGTGAGGTAAGCCTTATCAGGTGGTAACTTACGTGATCAGGATTGACTAGTTGGATGTGATTACGGGTCTATGATGTGTATAAATGTTGTGTGAGGTTCTGACCTCACGATAAGTGGTATGGTATGGTAGTTATAAAGTTGTTATTTGAATGTTCTATAATGCATGTTGGGTACGATAATTTAATTGAATGATATTCAAAAAGGTAATAATTTGATTGATCTGGCATGGCTAGTTATAATTGTATGCGTATTGATAATACATGTTTATTTCGTGAAATGCTATGAATGACATTCATGAGGTTCTTATTTGTTTATTCCGTGTAATCTGTTGCGTTGTGGTCTAGTAAAGCGGTTTTGAGTAAGTTTTCTTGTCCGGGAAGTTGTCCTGAGTCAGTGTTTATGGAATTGAGTAAGTTGTGATGTCTGTCGATGTGGTTGTTGTGGCACGGGTGGTGAGCCGAGCACGGTACTTCGTGTTGTGATGCGGGTATTTTCGCACTGCATTGCGATTGTTGGTGGCGGTGTTGCGATGCCGTCACTGGTTGTGGTGGAGTAGGCGGGATGATTACGATTCAAGTTTCGAAAGTACATACCAGTTATACATAGATTGTTGTTTTGTTTTCTGCTGTTTCCTGTGAGTCTCAGTTTAGACAGATAGACGGTTATTTTGTTTATTGATGTTTCTTACCAGCTTGGGCGTGAGGGTAGAGTATGATATGAAAGAGAGGTTGTATGTTTCTGTTGCCGGCATGGTATAGCGATATTCTGTTGATGGGACACAGTTGTGAGAGGTTGTTACAGTAATTTTGATCTTGTTTTAAGATGAGGCTTTAGTAAGTAATGGCAAGGGAATGGTGGAACATGTGTTGTACTGATCTGAAAGCTGCAAGTGGTTCATAATCTTTTATTGGGACAGTGAGTATAGGGTGTTGGAAATCAGTATCATGTTAAGTTATGGATAAGTTTTGCGGAAATTAAAGAAAAGAACTTGAGGATCTAGTGTCAGTGTGTGTAATAATTGTGGATCGTGAGTTATGAGTATGGATATAGGTGCATGTATAGAGGACTATGTCGTTCTGGCGGTAATAGGGAACAGTTGAAGTTTTGGTTAAGCTAAAGATTTGTGGTATAGGTTAGGTGGTGTGCCGAGTGAATTGAGGTATGAGAACTGTTAAGTAAGAGAGCCTTTGATATAGAAATGGTGAGTGTTTAGATTATAGGCAGTTATCTTTGACATGCGGTGGTGATGAGGATAATGAGAAGATATAGCTAAGGATTTAGTATTAGTGAGTTACGAGGACGTAACATTTATCTTAAGAGGAGTAGGATGCTATAAAAGAGAGTTTGATGGTTATGCATGTTGTAGTATAATTGGAAGTAGAGTGTTGGTGTAGCATAAAGGATGGACCTTTGTTGTGATTGATTTTATTAAAGGTCATGGTCGTGCTTGTAGTAGTTCGATGTTTAGGAATGGGAGAATACTTTGATAGAGTTGACAGTTGGATGATGATGTTTATGAGTTCAATGGTGTTAATAGTTGGATGATAATGTTTATGAGCGTGAGTAAACTTCGAGGACGAAGTTCCTTTTAAGGGTGGTAGAATGTAACATTCCGTTTGATGTTTATGAATGTCTTGATATTGGATTCGCTAGTGGATAATGTGTTAGTGAGACGGAGCTAGCGGCGTTGGTGGAAGGTATTCGATAGTGTATGAAGCTAATGTAGAGAGGCTATGATGTAGTTGATACCATATCGTGAGCCGTGTTGTGGAGGTAGGCATAGTTGGTGGAGTTGGTGTTAAGAATTCATGTTTTATAGGTTGGAGTTTTGTTTTGAGTTCTTAGTTGCGTTGTGTGTCTTGATCGAGTTAGTATGTTCATTTTGAGTATGGGTTGAATTTCGAGGACGAAGTTCTTTTTAAGGAGGGAAGACTGTAATACTACGGTTTCTGTAATACTAGGGATTTTATTAAGCTAAGTACTCGACCGAGTAGAGCCTACTCGGCCGAGTAGTGCTAAGTGTATGTTCTGTTTAGCTTCTGTCGAGGAATACTCGGCCAAGTATGATGAATACTCGACCGAGTAGAGGATACTCGGCCGAGTATACTCTATACTCGACCGAGTATTCGGTCTGGCGAGTAATATTTCAGCGGTTTGATTCGGAAGTAATTAGAACGATATATATTTCGTTAAGCAGTTTCCTAAACATAATTTACAAAACCTAATCATCGTACGACGCTCTAATCACTCCGAATCTCTCCTCTGTGTGTGTGGATAATCGTAACAATCGCATTCGATCCTTTATTCCTCCGTCGGTAAGTCTTTATCCCTATGGTTGTTAATGATTATCCTAGGGTTTGTCTTTAATTATGAATTTGGGGGAAATGGGGTTTTTGCATATAGAGTTCGCGTTTTGTGATTGTTGATTATCATTGTTGTAGGTGACGATGTGGTAATTGTTATGCATATTGTATGATTGACGGTTATGGTGTTGTGATAGTTGTGGTGTTGTGGTGCTGTGTGATTGTGGTGGAGTCACTTGCGGGAGTGGCTTCACACCCTAGTTCGCCCTTCGTGGAACCCGTCATGGGAGAGGATGTGCACATTAAGGGACAGGGATTGTTAGTCGCTCGTTGATGAGCTGGACTAAGTGGGGATGGGCTGCGGTCACCCACTGGCGGCGAGGATTATCTGTTGCGATGGGTAATCTGGCAGGGCTACACACTTCGGTGTGTAGTCGGTTACTGTGTGAGATCGGGAGACCGGGGATGGAGGATGATCAGCCGGTTACATTGTTTGTTTGTCTTATCTTGATTGAGCAGTGCGACCCGTTGTTGTTGTTTTGTAAAACCTGCGGTGATCCATTCGGGGATGGTGAGCAGATTATGACAGGTAATGCAGATATTTAGCTATGGGACAGTCATGGGGAGTCATCACTCGAGTCTAGCTTCCGCCGTCAAGAGACTTTGCTTGCATTCTTTGTAGTTGTTAGACCTTTCACGGTTATACTTTGGTTTAGTGTTGGAAACATGTAATCACTAACTCTTTATACTTTAATAAAGGTTGTTTGGAGTTGGTAACTTTGATATACTAACCTCGGGAAACCGAGATGGTAACAGCCTTTCATGCTAGGGTAGTCCTTGATAAGGTACCTTGGTATGAGAGGGTGTTACAGTTTCTATGTCTTTGGGTACTCTATCGAGTGGGGCTTACTCTGTCGAGTAAGTATGTTTTTACGCAAAATAGTAGTCTGCTTGATGGGTACTCGATCGAGTACGTGTGGCAATCGATCGAGTAAGGGGCACTCGATCGAGTATGTCACTTACTCGATCGAGTAAGTGCGTCTTACGGGTTATTTTATCTGGGTTTTGTTAATAACGCGTGATTAGTATAAAAGCATTTCGTCACCTTTCTTAATCAGTTTTCACTTTTCTAAAACCTTTCAAGAGAGAAAAAGAGTTACGTTGTTCTCCTTCGCGTTGTTAGCAAATCCCAAGGGCTAGGATCGTCGGACTGTCTCGTTCTTTACGTTGTTGAGTTCGTCGTGTCGAGGGTAAGATCCTTGTATATTTTTTATGTTGTTTCGTCAATTTTGGTTAAACCCTAATTGGGTAAATTTGGGGATTTTTGGGTGTTTGATTGGCTTAGTTGTAATTGCATGATTGTGTATGTGATTATAGGAGGAAATTTCGTAGAAGAGCATTTTGATTAGCTGCTTGTGACGGTCTTGTGATGGCTTATTTCAGGTAGGGTTTCCATACTCGATATTAATTACATAATGTGTGGTGATTGTGCTGTAGTTAGTGATTGTTGATTGATTCAGATGGTTGAGATTTCTTATTGTTGATTGATTCAGACGGTTGTTGATTTTGTGTTGTGATTACTGTTTATCTGTCTGTGATCTTCGGGGTACGTCCCTAGCTGAGTGGAGTCACTTGCAGGAGTGGCTTCACTCCCTTGATTCGCCTTCTGTGGAACCCGCCACATAAGGGATGTGCACATTAATGAACATGGGTTTATCACTCGATGGAGATGAGCGGGGCTTAGGTGGGAATGGATGCGGTCCCCCATTGGCGGCGAGGAATATCTGTTGCGATGGGTACTCTGACAGGACTACACACTTCGGTGTGTAGTCAGATATGTGGAGATAGGGTGGAGTTGTGGAGATTGAGATGTGCTGTTTGAGTTGTTTATAATATGGTTTCTTTGCAGCTGTTGTTTTTATGTAATTAGTACTGACCCCATTTAAATGTTTTAAAAACTGTGGTGATCCATTCGGGGGTGATGAGCAGTTGTTTAGCATGTATATCTTGGATACGCGCGGGATCTAGCTGGGGATGGAGTCATCACATGTCAGAGTCTTTAGTCTGCCGATGTGTCTGATGAGGCAGTTCCTTCTAGTTGGCTTACAGTTTTGAGAAGAGCTGTATTTTACTTTACAGTTGGTTTTGTTATGTAATCAATTAAAGTTATTTATTAAAGTACGTTCTATTATGGCCTATTTGATATACATTGCCTCAGGTAACCGGGATGGTACCATTTTCATGCTTTATGTGGTCCTGGTAAGGCACTTGGAGTATGGGGGTGTTACACCTCCATGGAAGGATTTGTAAAGGGTTCTAAGGTCTCGGGTAAAACCTCGTCCTTTTCATTAAAAACGGGCCCAACATTGTCCACGATGGGTGTGTTATCTACTACCTCCCCAAAATGGTAAATTGGATAGACAATAGGTGGCATTTTAATTAAGAAAATTGTACTATCGTCATCGTCATCCAATAGTTCACAATTATTAGGCAGAGAAGACTCACTTTGGGAGGGCGGAAGAGCATAAGCAATGGTCAATTGCTCACTTCTTTCTTGCATCTCTTCGATCACTTGTTCGCTTTGAGTCAGAATCGCATAGAGTTCCTCTTCAAGACTCGGCGAAGAACTTTGTTGACAAGCTACCTCCCGACTTTCGCATGCCATGAACTCAAAGAAATTCCAAAGCTCCTGCCAATCCATGTAGTAGACACTCCCATTACTCAAGTTAAGAGCCTTTTCACGTGTCTCGAGATTCATGCCATCAAGCACGAGACGACCCCAGTAATCCCAATCAAGGACATACCCAAGGGAAATGAGGGGGATAAGTCTAGTGTTGCGGTAGTAGTAAAATCGAGCATAATAGTCATGAAAAGGCTCATCATTGGGTTGTGGAACGAATTCATCATTCATTATGAAAGGCCAATAGCTTTATCATCTACAAAAATAGGCACTAAAATTACAGGAAAATGGTGAGATGAATCTCAAGGAACAAGTGTTCCTGACAAAATAAAAAGATAAAATTCAACAACTAATAATATACAAAACCGTCTCCCCGGCAACGGCACCAAAATTTGATAGGCTATCGCACACCTATGCAAAAATAAAATACCCTAGACACAAATGAATGTAGTACTTAGGGGTCGAATCCACAGAGAGACAAGAGTTGTTAATTAGTTGTTATGGAGTTTATTTTACCTTGAGGTCGGTTATCGTTTGTTGATTGGTTGGTTGGATTATGGAAGAAAACAATAATGATAAAGAAATAATCTAGGGAGGTCGGGTCACACATGTGAATTATGTAAATGCTCAAATTAAACACAGGAGTTGATAAATCGTTAATTGTTTAGGCTTAGAGACACCCATCTCACGGTATTAGTGTCAATCATAGACCGTGTCCTAGAGAAACTCTCGTTTATGACTAGGTCGTCCTACTACACATGCTTAGTCGAATCTGATTCCTTGCCTCTCGACTTATAGAACGAATTAACAAACTTAATCAATGAATAAGGCCTTTAAACAAAGATTAAACGTGGCGATACAAACATATGATAGAAACAATTAGACAAAATTATATCATCCTAGTTTATCATGTTACAAATACTTTTTATGCATGGCTCCCTTCATTCCCTAGACAAAAGAAACTAATGACAATTGAAATGGAAAACATAATGAAAATAGGAATAGAATTACCTTGAAATGGAAATAGAAAATGAAAATGGAAGAACAATACTTGTAATATAAATAACTTGTAAATGTGAATTGTTTTATAACATGAAATGTAAATAGGAAATGTAAATAACATAAAGTAAATCTAAACTAAATTAAACTAAGAGCTAACCTAAACTAACTACTAAATTTAGAGAGAATTTCTATGTAAAAGTGTGTAGAAAGATGGTGTCCAATGCTTGTGTCGAGGTTCCTTTATATAGGACTTGAGTGTGTAACGTAAACAATTCAGAATCCCATGTCCCCGATCGGGGATACCTAACCCCGATCGGGGTTACCATTGCCCGGGTATTTTCTCTTTAATGCTTGATTAAATGTTATGTGGAATCCAAAGTTGCTCCTTAATTCTTCTTAACTCTCCGGTTAATTGCATAATTAACATCCTAAGAGCATCTCATGTAGAATCCTAAGTTGAGCATTTTGTGGACTTGTAATTGGGCTTGACATTTCTTGATTTGTGTTGTGCATTTCTCAAATTAATCCACCACATTTGCTCATGCAAGTCCATGCTTTACTTCATTGTTGGTCCATTCCTCACTTCAACTTAGCTTTGTATCCTAGTGCTTCTAAATATGTGGAATTAAGCTCCTTAAAGCTTAAGTACGTACAAAATATGATAGAACATGCAAATGCAACTAGAAATACAATATTGGCTCAAAATCACTAAGGTTAGTGCATAATGCCATACAAAATGGAGCTAAAATAAGGGGTAAAAATGTATATAATTTGGACTTATCAAAAATTTGATAGGCTATCGCATACCTTTTCAAAGATAATATTTATACCCTAGCAAAACAAATGAATGTAGTACGTAGGAGTTGAACCACAGAGAGCCGGGAGTTGTTAATTAGTTGTTATGGATTGAACTTTATCTCGGTAGGTTAACGGTTGATTGATTGGTTTGGTTTGATGTAATGATAAAATAATATTAAAGAAAATGTCTAGGGAGGTCGGGTCACACATGCTAATTATGTAAATGCTCATGTCAAGTTAGGAAGTTGATTTTACGATAAATGTTAAGGCTTAAAGACACCCACCTTGCGATATTAGTGTCAACCATAGACCGGGTCTTGGAGAAACTCTCGTTTATGACTAGGTCGTCCTACTATAAATGCTTAGTCTAATCCGATTCCGTGCCTCTCGACTTATAGAATGAATTAACAAACTTAATCTACGATTACGGCCAATAACCAAAGATTAAACGTTGTGGCGCAAACATGCGATAGAAACAATTAGACAATATTAACTTATCCTCATTTTGACATTTACATATTACTTAAACATGCATGGCTCCCCTTACTCCTTAGACAAATGAGACTACTCTAACATAATGTAAATGCAAACTAAACTAATGACAAATGAAATGATGAACATAATGAAAATATGAATAGGATTACCTTGCAATGGAAATGGGAATGGAACTTGGAAGAACAATACTTGAAATGTAAATTGTAAATAAACTTGAATGGAATTATATTGAAATGCTTAAGGTAAAATATTTGTAACATAAAACTAAAAGTAATTATAATCTAAACTAAACTAAACTAAAGACTAAACTAACCTAAGACTTAGAGAGAATATTATGTGAAAAATGTATATGGAATGGTGTGTCCAAGTGTTGAAGTCTTCACCCTTTATATAGGAAATGAGGGGTGAAACTTAGAGTAAATACAAGGGGTCAACCCCAAATATTTTCTCTTAATTGCTTGATTAATTATCAAAGAAATCCTAAGTGAGCCACTAATTCCATCTTAATTCACTTGGTTAAATGTAATATTAGCATCCAAAGCTTCACTAAGCATCCAAAGTTTCCACCTTAATTGGACTTCAAATCTTGGGCTTGACTTTGCATAAGACCTTATTTTGCATTTTTATTTTAATCCATATCTTTATGCATGCAAATCCATGTAACATCTCTTGGTTGGTCCATCTTGCTCTTCTATTTAGCCTTGCTTCTAGTGTTTGCAAAATATGTAGAATTATGCTCCTAAAAGCTCAAGTACCTACAAAATATGACAAACCATGCAAATACAACTAGAATGCAATATTTGCTCAATAACACTAAGATTAGTGCAAATTAGCATGTAAAATAAAACTAAAATATGGGATTAGAGTGTATATAAAATGGACTTATCAAACTCCTCTAAGCTAAACTCTTGCTTGTCCCTAAGCAAGAAACCATATCCCATCAATTGCAATATCCCAAAACAAGCTATGCATAATGATTTAAAAACCCGAAACAACATGGGCAAGGGAATAAAGCAAGAACATGGATGAGATTTACATGACGGCGTAGCACGAAAGACTTTGAATGAACCTTTAAGCTCTTGCATGATCTTTTGACTAATGGATTTTCACGATGTACTCAAACTCATTTGTATGTGAAAGGACATTTTTGTGTGAAAACACTCACTTATCTTCGACTCATGAGAATGTGCCCGCAATTTAATATGGTAAACATTTCAAAACTACAAGCCAAAAGCAATCATATGCAAGCATGATAAAGAAGCCAAATGGGTAAGAAGAAGGCAATATGTATGGGTAAGAAAGGGGAACAAATGAATTATGGATTGTGGAGCCTCTCCCAAGAAATAAACTAAAATACAAAGGAAAGAACACTTACTAGACTTTTGAGCCTCTCCCAAGCTAGCATGTATACGGGGGACTCTTCCATCATCAATAATTCAAGAAAAGGTCCAATAATTGAAAGTTTGATAGCAAAAATAATGCTAAGTCGGTTATCGTTTCTTGATTGATAAGCCGGCACCTACCACATAGTCACTTGCATCACACATGAGCTCGAATGGCAAGTTCCAATCCGGTGATTAGATGATAGGTGCGGAAATCAAAGCCTTCTTGATCCTATTAAAAGACTCAAGATAATCGTTAGTAAACACAAAGGGAGTATCCTTTAAAAGAAGCTTCGTAAGAGGTTTTGCAATCTTAGAAAAATCTTTAATAAAACGGCGGTAGAATCCCGCATGGCCTAAGAAACTCCTTATAGTCTTCACATTTACCGGTGGGGGTAGTTGTTCAATAACTTGGACCTTAGCATGGTCCACTTCAATTCCTCTTTCCGCGACAATATGACCAAGCACCACTCCTTCATTCACCATGAAGTGGCACTTTTCCCAATTCAACACTAAGTCAACCTCTTCACAGCGCTTCAACACTTTAGACAAGTTAGCCAAACATGTATCAAAAGAAGAACCATAGACACTAAAATCGTCCTTAAACACCTCCATGATAGACTCGATAAAGTCGGAAAAGATACTTATCATGCAACGTTGAAAAGTGGCGGGGGCATTACAAAGACCTAAGGGCATTCTACGGTAAGCAAAGGTACCATAAGGACATGTAAATGTAGTCTTCTCTTGGTCATCCGGGTAAATGGGTATTTGAAAGAACTCGGAATAACCATCTAGATAGCAAAAATACTTGTGACATGCCAACCGCTCCAACATTTGGTCAATAAAAGGCAATGGGTAGTGGTCTTTCTTGGTGGCTAAATTTAGCCTCCTATAGTCAATACACATTCTCCAACCCGTCACAATTCTAGGTGGAATTAGTTCATTTTTATCATTTTTGACTACGGTGGTTCCCCCTTTCTTAGGAACCACTTGGATCGGACTCACCCATTTAGAATCGGAAATTGCATAAATAATTCCCGCATCCAATAATTTAAGCACTTCCTTTTTTATCACTTCTTGCATGTTAGGATTTAGTCATCTTTGACCTTGGACACATAGTTTATGATCTTCCTCAAGGTTAATTCTATGCATGCAAAATTCGGGGCTTATGCCCTTTAAATCATCAAGTTTGTATCCAATGGCTTTCTTGTGAGACCTTAAGACATCAAGCAATTTAGACAATTGACTCTCATTCAATTTAGCACTAACAATTACCGGACACATCTCCTCATCATCTAGAAAAGCATACTTTAAATTTGAAGGGAGCGGCTTAAGTTAGGGTTTTTATACCTCAAAGTCTTGAGGTGTAGCAACCAAACCTATAAAGTGTGAGCTTTCCTCCAATGATAGCTCTTCTCCATCCAATTCTTAATCCAAAGCATCAATCTCCTCATTTCCAATCTCATCATTGTAACACTCCCATACTCCAAGTGCCTTACCAGGACCACTCAGGTATAAAGATGTTACCATCTCGGTTCCCCGAGGCAATGATAATCATAAGACAATAACGAAACAACATTTAAAAGGTAATAGTTTAGTGAATGAAATACAATCCAAACCAAATACCCAAAATACGGGTTACAAGTTCTCAAAACAACTGTCTAACCAACTAAATGAAAATGTCTGACAAACTACTAAAGCTACAGCGGAAGACTCTATCATCTGTCGGTGAAAATCCCAGCTAGCCCATGTATCTCTACTCATACCTGCTCAAAAACTGCTCACCATCCCCGAATGGATCACCACAGTTTTTAAAAAATAAACAGGGTCAGTACTAATCACACAATTTATATAATCCAACAACACAACAAACAACACAGCTCAATCGCCACAGATGTACTCCGAACTCCATCACCAACTCCACAAATACTAACTACACACAAAAGTGTGTAGTCCTGCCAGAGTGCCCATCGTAACAGGTCACTCCTCGCCGCCAGTGGGGGACCGCAGCCGTTCCCACCTAAGCCCCGCTCATCTCCGTCGAGCGATAAACCCAAATCCATTAATGTGCACATCCCTTCTGTGGCGGGTTCCACAGAAGGCGAATAATGGGCGTGAAGCCACTCCCGCAAGTGATTCCACTCAGCCAGGGACGCACCCCGAAGAACACAGACAGATACAAACAATCACAGCTACTATCAACAATCAAAACCAACAACCGTCACAATACTCGTATGATAATATTCAACAATCACAAATCACAACCAACACATTATGGGACTAATACTGAGTAGGGAAACCCTACCGGAATGCAAATCTGATCAGACGATCTCAACAGCTGTTATCAAAAAGCCTCCTCTACGAATCCTCCTCCTAACATAACATCACATATATCACAAACCACACAAAACTAACACAAATCCCCCAATTCCGAAAATTAGGGTTTAAGAAACTTAATTAAATACAACAAATTCGGTACGTAGATCTTACCCTCGACGCAAGGATCACAAAGATGTAAAGAAAGACGAATTCCGACCTTCCAAGCTCCGGGATTTGTCAATAATGCGATGAATGCGAAGTACGTAGGTTGAAATCTCTTTTGAAAGTAATTAGGTTTGTAAAAGTGTATTATGAAAGTGACGGAAGTGTTTATATATTAAATCGCATTATTAACAAAACCCGATAAATCATCTCCCCGTAAATCGACTACTCGATCGAGTAACTGACGTACTCGATCGAGTGCCGCCTACTCGATCGAGTACCAAGGCTACTCGATCGAGTACCCTACAGGTCAGAAACTATTCTAAAACTCAAAACGCACTTACTCGACAGAGTAAGGCCCACTCGATAGAGTACCCAGGGACTCACAAAACCGTAGTATTACAGTCTTCCCTCCTTAAAAAGAACTTCGTCCCCGAAGTTCAAACCACCACAAAACAAAGACACACACTACTACACTCCCGACACAACAACCAAAACGAAACTCAACATAAAACATGTTACTAACCCAAACTCAACCCAACTCAACCACAACAAACATACCGACACAAAAAAAGGGTATAAAAGCTCTTAAAAACTCTTTGCGATCATCTCCTACCCCCTTAAAAGAAATAAGGTTACGTCCCCGTAACCATACATACCTGATCAAAAAGAAAAGGGTAACGCTCTCTCATGGCCTCCTCTGCCTCCCATGTGGCTTCCTCAGTCTCGTGATTAGACCAAAGGATTTTGAGCAAAACTGTCTCCCCACTCCTAGTCTTTCTAACCTTCCGGTCAAGAATCTGCTTAGGTACCTCAAGATAGGACAAGAACTCATCTAGCTCTATGCTCTCTGCATCTAACACATGTGACGGATCACTCACATACTTGCGCAACTGGGACACATGAAACACATTATGCACTCTCTCCAACGCAGCTGGTAAAGCCAAACGATAAGCAACCTCTCCAACCCGTTCTAAGATCTCATAAGGCCCTATGAACTTCTGACTCAGCTTGCCCTTCTTCCCAAATCTCAAACCCCACGCATAGGAGACACTTTCAGATGAACCTTGTCCCCAACCTGAAACTCTATATCCCGGCGATGTAGATCTGCATAACTCTTTGGCCTATCCTGAGCCGCTCTCATCCTTTCCCTGATCATCTTAATCTTCTCAACCATCTCATGAACCATCTCTGGTCCTAGAACCACTGCCTCAGCACTGTCGTCCCAACAAATCGGACTCTTACATCTCCTCCCATATAAGGCCTCAAACGGTGCCATGCCAATACTAGTGTGATAGCTGTTGTTGTAAGAAAACTCTATCAAATCCAACCTTTGTTCCCAGCTACCACCAAAGTCCATCACACAAGCTCGTAACATATCCTCTAGAGTCTTGATTATTCTCTCAGTCTGACCGTCTGTCGCAGGATGAAATGTTGTACTCATCTTCAACGTTGTTCCCAAATATTCCTGCAACTCTTTACAAAACTTTGAGATAAATCTCGCATCTCTGTCAGATACTATGTCCTTAGGGACTCCATACAACTTTAGCACATTCTTCCGATAAGCCATAGCTAATTGTGCCTTAGTCCATGTATCTTTCATTGGCACAAAATGAGCTGACTTGGTCAGTCGATCCACTATTACCCGTATCATGATGTTACCCTGTTGACTCTTCGGCAAACCCACGATAAAATCCATGGAAATGGATTCCCACTTCCACTCAGGTACCTCTAAAGACTGAATCTTACCTTGTGGTCGTTGCTGTTCCCCTTTAACTCTCTGGCATGTCAAACAACGGGCCACAAACTCAGCTGTTTCTTTCTTCATCCCAGGCCACCAGAACGTGTTCTTTAAATCCTTGTATAGCTTGTCACCACCTGGATGTAGTGAATACGGTGTACAATGTGCCTCTGTCATGATTGTCTTTTTCAGCTCCTCATCATTAGGGACACACCACCTCCCATCAAACCTCAGACTACCATCTGTATGAATAGAGAATCGAGACACTGTCCCTTTTTATACTCCAACTCTCCACTCAACTATCTTAGGATCCAACACCTGTTTACCTCGAATATCATCATAAAGATCAGGCTGCACTGTCAAATCTCCCATGGCATCCCCTCTCTGCATCATATGTATCCCAAACATCCCCACCTCATCTCTCAACCTCATCAAAGATAGAGCTGTACACAAAGAATGTACACTCTTCCTACTCAAAGCATCTGCAACAACATTGGCTTTCCCTTCATGGTAAATAATATCTATGTCATAATCGCCAATCAGCTCCATCCACCTCCTCTGTCTCATGTTCAACTCCTTTTGAGTGAAGATTTACTTGAGACTCTTGTGATCATAAAATACCTTAAAGGTCGCCCCATAAAGGTAATGTCTCCAAATCTTGAGAGCAAACACCACTGCACCCAACTCTAGATCGTGTGTAGGATAGTTCTCCTCATAAGGCTTCAATTGCCTAGAAGTATAGGCAATCACTTTACCGTTCTGCATCAACACACATCCCAACCCATTCTTTGAGGCATCTGTATAAACCTCAAAGTTCTCGATCCCTTCAGGCAATGCTAAGATAGGAGCTGTGGTCAAACGCTCCTTTAATGTTTGGAACGCCGTCTCACAACTCTCATCCCAACGAAACCTGTTCTCTTTCCTCATCAAAGTTGTCATAGGTCTAGCAATCTTGGAGAAATCCTTCACGAACCGTCTGTAGTATCCAGCTAAACCCAAGAAACTCCTGATCTCAGCAACATTCTTTGGTGCATCCCACTTTGTCACTGCCTCAATCTTTGCCGGATCAACAGCTACCTCATTCTTAGAGATCACATGCCCCGGAAAAGCAACTCTCTCTAACCAGAACTCACACTTGGACAGCTTAGCATATAACTCATGCTCCCTCAAGGTCTGCAACACAATCCTCAGATTCTCCTCATGCTCCTCCTTAGTCTTGGAATAGACTAAGATGTCATCGATAAACACCACCACAAACTTGTCCAAAAACTGTCTGAAGATTCTGTTCATCAAATCCATAAACACAACCGGTGCATTCGATAACCCAAAAGGCATCACCACATACTCATAATGGTTATACCTCGATGTGAAAGCTGTCTTTGGTATGTCCACCTCTCTAATCTTCACCTGATGGTACCCCGACCTCAAATCAATCTTGGAAAAGATTGATGCACCACTCAACTGATCAAACAGGTCATCTATCCTAGGCAAAGGATACTTGTTCTTCACCGTCACTCGGTTCAGCTCCCCGTAGTCTATGCACAACCTCAAGCTCCCATCTTTCTTCTTCACAAACAGAACTGGTGCTCTCCACGGTGATACACTAGGTCTAATGTATCCCTTCTCTATCAGATCATCTAACTGTTTCCTGAGCTCCTCCATCTCCTTAGGACCCATCCGGTACGGTGCCTTAGAGATTTGCCCCGTCCCCGGTTTCAACTCAACTGTTAAATCTATCTCCCTCTTCGGTGGCAACCCCGGAATCTCCTCTGGGAAGACATCTGCAAACTCCCCCACCACTGGTATCTGATCAACCGTCGGGCTCTCTATCCGGTCATCTCTCACATGGCACAAGATCAAAGGGCATCCCATCCTCAGATAGGACTTCAAGGTCACAGCTGCAATCAACTTAACTTTGGGTTTGACCACAAACCCACGATAAGGCACACTAACACCCTTAGGACCTCTCAAGGACACTTTCTTTTAATGACAGTCCATCTTAGCTTTGTACTTTCCCAACCAATCCATCCTGACTATCATCTCAAAACCGTCTAAAGGAAACTCTAGCAAGTCTACAGGTAGATCAACCTGCCCAACCATCATAGATACATCCCTATACAACCTCCCACATGATACAGACTCACCCGAAGGTATAAAAACTTTCTCACTTACAGACTCATATACCCTCAAACCCAACCGTTTAACATGACTCGAAGATACAAACGACTGAGATGCCCCCGAATCAAACAAAACAAAGGTATGAATACCATTAACAAGGAAAGTACCGGTGATAACATGTTCATCGTCCTCAGCTTCTTTCTTGTCCATCATGAACAGCTTTCCACTGGTCTTCTGTCCACCTCCCTGGACAGTACTGGCTGATGTGGTCGGCTTAGCACCCGACCCCTGATTGTTGTTGTTGTTCGTAGATGATTTTTGATAAGAATTACCGCCATTACGGTTACCTCCACCCTGGTTGCTCTGACCTCCCCGGTTAGACCATGACCCAGTCGGTCTGTTGCTCGCATAACTCTGTGCCGGCCCCTGAGAATAGCTCCCCTGAACCGATCTCTGAAAAGCTCCAGGTACACTCGTGCACTCATGTCTCTTGTGGCCTACACCGCCACAGCCAAAGCAGGTCATCCCCCAACTACCACTACTGCTCATACGGCCCCGCCCAAAAGAAGCCCCAGCACTGAACCCTGAACCAGAAGAAAACGCTCTAGCCTGACTGTGGTTGCCTTTCTTGTAGTTAGATTGGCCACCACCTTCACTCTCCGCCTTCCTTTTCTCACTACCTCTCTCTCGGGCCATCTCCACCAACCTCTCAGCTCTCCGAGCCCTCTCATAAGCTTCTTTAACATCAGTAAGGACTCCCACAGGTAACTTGTCCATGATCCTGGGATTCAACCCCCTCTCAAATCTCAACGCTAGGTTCTCCTCACTCAAACCCATGTCCTCAGCATACCAAGACTTCTCATTAAACTGCTTGTAGTACTCAGCAACTGACATATCAGACGTCATCCTAAACCCATCAAACTCCTCCCTCAGCTTAGTCCCCACATGCTCAGGTACAAACTCTTTCCTCATAGCCCTCCGGAACTCTTCCCAAGGTATAGCAGGTAAGCCCTGCTTCGTATACAACTCTATAGCACTCGCTTTCACCTTGTCCCACCACTCACCAGCCGCCTCCCTCAAGTAGAACGCAGCTTGTTCTACTTTCATCTCATCAGGACAATGTACCAGGTCCAGTATGTTCTCCATCTCACGATGCCAATTGTCACGAAGAATTGGCTCCCCGGTCCCCTTGTACTCTTTTGGGTTAAACCTCGCTATATAAAGGCTGATCTTAGAGTAATCCACCTCCTTATCCTTTCCCACTCTCTTTAGGGCCTCCGTGAGAGCATCCTGATGCTCCAACATCTTAACTATATCGTCGATGTTCATGCTCTCAGCTCTCGCATACAAAGCGGTTTTCTTGGGCGGCATCTTGAAACTATATAAGAAAAGGTAGATATAAACATACGTACTATAACCCCAAAACACGAAAACACCCTGCTCAGAACCCACTCGATCGAGTGCCTAAACCTACTCGATCAAGTAGCGGCTACTCGATCGAGTGCCCACCATACTTGATCGAGTGCCTCGACTTCAGACCCAAAACAGACCTTCTGGTCTCTAACATACTCGACCGAGTAGCACAGCCACTCGATCGAGTGACCCCCTACTCGATCGAGTGCCCTATGTACTCGATCGAGTACCCAAAAACACGATTCTGGTTATAAAAACATCAAAATACCCACTCGATCGAGTCAGACCCACTCGATCGAGTACCTCACCTACTCGATCGAGTGCCCCCTACTCGATCGAGTCATGCTGACTCGTACATACTACCCGCATGTTATCTCTCATAACCCAACATACTATGCAACTTCATAATCCCAACATTATAATATAACTACGCATGCATTTCTCACGATTCTTCATATATTCAACAAAATAATCTACTTCAAGTTATTAAATGCCACGTAGTAAACAACCATCATTACGTTCACATAAGCTGACAAACACAACATACGACCTTTATTCAAATCAACATATATGCACACCCCACCAAATTTTCAATCACAATTTCAATCTTCTACTCCCAACATCCAACAATTCACAACATACATCGTTACTTTCACATAAGCTGACAAACACAACATACGACCTTGACACATACCCCCCATGTGACCGGTTCAAAATTGTAGGGCGAGTTCGCGACTTTAGGACGTCTCCCAAGCCTTTGCATTAGCTCCTACAACCTTTACCCCGGGTTCATTTTAATTGACTCCCTATATTCATTATATTCATTAGTTACAGGTTTCAGGATCGTCGTTCTGATACCATTTTGTAACACCCGCATACTCCAAGTGCCTTACCAGGACCACTCAGGTATAAAGATGTTACCATCTCAGTTCCCCGAGGCAATGATAATCATAAGACAATAACGAAACAACATTTAAAAGGTAATAGTTTAGTGAATGAAATACAATCCAAACCAAATGCCCAAAATACGGGTTACAAGTTCTCAAAACAACTGTCTAACCAACTAAATGAAAATGTCTGACAAACTACTAAAGCTACAGCGGAAGACTCTATCATCTGTCGGTGAAAATCACAGCTAGCCCATGTATCTCTACTCATACCTGCTCAAAAACTGCTCACCATCCCCGAATGGATCACCACAGTTTTTAAAAAATAAACAGGGTCAGTACTAATCACACAATTTATATAATCCAACAACACAACAAACAACACAGCTCAATCGCCACAGATGTACTCCGAACTCCATCACCAACTCCACAAATACTGACTACACACAAAAGTGTGTAGCCCTGCCAGAGTGCCCATCGCAACAGGTCACTCCTCGCCGCCAGTGGGGGACCGCAGCCGTTCCCACCTAAGCCCCGCTCATCTCCGTCGAGCGATAAACCCAAATCCATTAATGTGCACATCCCTTCTGTGGCGGGTTCCACAGAAGGCGAATAATGGGCATGAAGCCATTCCCGCAAGTGATTCCACTCAGCCAGGGACGCACCCCGAAGAACACAGACAGATACAAACAATCACAGCTACTATCAACAATCAAAACCAACAACCGTCACAATACTCGTATGATAATATTCAACAATCACAAATCACAACCAACACATTATGGGACTAATACTGAGTAGGGAAACCCTACCTAGAATGCAATACAATCAGACGATCTCAACAGCTGTTATCAAAAAGCCTCCTCTACGAATCCTCCTCGTAACATAACATCACATATATCACAAACCACACAAAACTAACACAAATCCCCCAATTCCGAAAATTAGGGTTTAAGAAACTTAATTAAATACAACAAATTCGGTACGTAGATCTTACCCTCGACGCAAGGATCACAACGATGTAAACAAAGACGAATTCCGACCTTCCAAGCTCCGGGATTTGTCAATAAGGCGATGAATGCGAAGTACGTAGGTTGAAATCTCTTTTGAAAGTAATTAGGTTTGTAAAAGTGTATTATGAAAGTGACGGAAGTGTTTATATATTAAATCGCATTGTTAACAAAACCCGACAAATCATCTCCCCGTAAACCGGCTACTCGATCGAGTAACTGACGTACTCGATCGAGTGCCACCTACTCGATCGAGTACCAAGGCTACTCGATCGAGTACCTAACAGGTCAGAAACTATTCTAAAACGCAAAACGCACTTACTCGACAGAGTAAGGCCCACTCGATAGAGTACCCAGGGACTCATAAAACCGTAGTATTACAATCATCGCCTGCAAATGATTCCAATAGCAAGAGTGCCTCCAAGGGATCTTTAGATCAAGATCGAGGTGTAGAATCTTCTATAACAATGTCAACAACATCCAAAATGTCAATAGAATAACAAGACTCTTCTATCATGGGACTCTTCATGTCATGGTTTAAATTATATGTGACCTTATCGTCACCCACTTCCAATATAATTTTACCTTTCTTGACATCAATTAACGCACCCGCGATATGTAAAAAGGGTCTTCCCAAAATGATTGGGATTTGGGCATCTTCGGCCATGTCAAGAACAATAAAATCAACCGGAATGAAAAACTTAACAACCTTAATGATAACATCCTCCAAAACTCCCAAAGGGTAGTTTATATAACGGTCCGCCATTTTCAATGTGACACTAGTACATTTTAAGACTCCCGTATTAAGCTTAGCACAAATAGAGTAAGGTATTACACTCACACTAGCACCTAAATCACATAAAGCTTTATCAATTTGATAGGTGCCAATTGTGCATGGAATAGAAAAGCTACCGGGATCTTTTAACTTAGGAGGGGACTTGTTTTGCAAAAGAGCACTCACCTCGGCGGTGAGGGCTATCGTTTCAAATTCGTCAAAAGTCCTCTTCTTAGTTAAAATGTCTTTCATGAACTTAGTATAAGATGGAATTTGAGTGATTAATTTGGTAAAAGGAATGGTTACCTGGAGATTCTTCACAACTTCCATGAACTTACCGAATTGAGAATTCTTTTGATGCTTTGCCAATGTATGAGGAAATGGCACTTTGACTTTTTCTGGCACCTTTGTTTCAACATCTTTCTTTGGAGGAGCATCTTTCACATCTTTGATTTTCTCAACCACAAGTGGATCGTCCACCTTCTTTGGAACATCCTCACTTTATTTACCATTTGGAGAAATCTCCAACTCAACAAGTACCTCCTCATCTTCTTTGGGCATGGGTGGCCCATCATATTTTGTACCACTTCTTAAGGAGATAGCATTAAGGGTAGCATGTGGTTACTCACCTTGAAGGGGTAGTTGACCCGTCTTCCTTGATGAGCTAGATGAGGCTAGTTGAGCCATTTGTTGCTCCAACATTTTGATTGCGACATTTTGAGCTTGCTCATTCTTTTGGATTTGAGCCAACAATTCCTTTTGCATTTGTAGTATCAAGCCCTCAAGCTTACCTCCTCCTTGGTTGTTTTGTTGGCCATTTTGTGGTGGGAGTTGATTTTGTTGGTAATTTTGTTGTGGTGGCCTTTGTTGGTTTTGATAACCCAGTGGAGGATTATACTTTTGTTGTTGAGGGACATAGGCATTTTGTTGTGGTGGGGGTTGAGGTTGAGGATTAAGCACATTATTACTTCTATAAGACATATTCGGGTGGAATCTTAAATTCGGGTTATATGTATTTGAAAATGTACCCGGGGGATAATAAGTTTGTCTTAGAGCTTAAAAAGTATTTACCACTTCAATAGGAGCTTGACAATGACCGGTGTAATGACCCGCACCTCCGCAACCGTCATAAATAATTATTTGACTTGTGGAAGACACGGCATTGAGTTGTTGAAGGGAATCTCTAGCATCTCGTTCCGCCAATTGTTGTTGGAGTAAGGCAATTTGAGCTAACAAGACGGAATTGTCGGAGGATTATTCTTTACCTTTGAGTGGCACACTTCGGGAATTGACATATTGTGCATCATAGACCGCCATAGATTCGATCGTGGCATGAGCAATATCGGTGTCAATTTGATTAAACCGCCCATTGTTGGCGGAATCAAGAATCCTTCGGGACTCGACACAACATCCATTGTAGAATGTTATAGCTAGAAACCAATCATCCAACCCATGATGTGGGCATTGACTTTTCAACTATTTGTACCTCTCCCAAGCTTCATATAAGCTCTCAAGAGCTTGTTTACGGAATCCGGTGATTTGGCTCCTCAAAGTTTGAGTTTTCTCCGGTGGAAAAAACTTTTGATAGAAAGTAAGAGCCAATGTCTCCCAATTTGTGATTCCTAAAGCGGTGCAGTCAAGGTTATTGATCCAAAGCTTGGCCTTGTCCCTCAACGAGAAAGGGAAAAGTATTTCTCTTATTTGGGCTTGATTGGCGCCCGTTTGACGGATCATGGAGCAATAATCGGAGAAATTTTGCACATGCAACTTGGGATCCTCCAAAGGACTTCCACCAAATTGCTTCCTCTCCACAAGGCTAATGAAAGCCGGTTTGATCTTGAAGTCTGGCGCGGCAATTTGAGTAGTTGTGATACCGGCCGGAAACATGGCCGCGGTGGGCTTTGAGTGATCGGAAAGTTTCACCGTCTTTTTAGTTTGAGATGGTGGTGGAAGTGATGAACTTGAAACCTTCTCTTCTTCAAATATTTTTAGATCATCTAATTAAGACTTTCTAGCACTTTCAAGTTGTTCGGGAGAAGCGGCTTCTTTCACTTCTTTCCAAAAACGTCGTCTTCTCCTAAAGGTTTTCTCGGGAACGGAATCCGGTGAAAGTAATTCTCCACTACGAGAGTACTTAGGCATAAGACAACAATTTCTAGAAAATGATAAGTAACGGTCTCAAGGAACAACTGTTCCTCAAGACAAAAGAAAACAAGATAAAAATCGACAATTCAAAACGCAATAAAATCGTGCTCCCCGGCAACCCAAGCTTGTAGAATAGCCTAACATTTTGTGTGCAACCCAAGCTTTTTATTTGCTTTTATTTATTTTTGTTTTTAAATTTTCGTAATTTACTGTTTTTTGTAGATTAAAAATAAAATACTCGACTTGACGGTATTTGTTTTTGTGATTTATAGGTGAAAACGAAGAAAAGAGATTTAGAGGAGAAAATAGCACGCTTCCCAAATACAAGAACCCCGTTCAAGGACGTAGTTTTCAAAAAACGAGACAGAAATTAAGAAATACGGATGCAAAAGCAAAAGGCGCTATTGACCGGTCAACCCCGATCGGGGTTGCCAGCCCCGATCGGGGACGTGGATTCTTACTCACCTGGCTGCTTGTTTATACGGGTAAGAAAAAAAAAACTTTCTATCACTCTTTAGCATACCCGACGGTACCATTCTCCTCTCTACTCTATCATTTCTTCACTATTCTTCACTCAAAATCACAAAGAAACGTCACTTTCTTCATCATTTTGCAAGATTCAATCAACCATTAGCATCAACAAGTAAGTTTCTCTTCCTTTTCTCTTTAATTACATCCATTTCAATCATTTTAATCAAGTTTTGCAAACCGTAACTCAAATTGAGGGAATTTGATTTTGTGCTTATTTGTACTAGAAATTGATTGTAGAATGCTCTATTCATGTTTATAATATGAATTAGGTAACTAATTTGTTCTATTATGTCTATTTGGATAAATTTTGGTTTGCCTTAAGATGATTTTTTGTCTTAAATTTCAGAAAAATGGTACCAATAAGACCTCCTACCCAAGGTGCTTCTAAGAGGAGAAGGAATGATGCGGAATCCTCCCGAGCCGCGGAGGATGTGCAAATGGAAGAGGTCCCGGAATGGCAAGACCCGGATTTTCCCGGAGTAATTTTTAATTGTCAAAAGCAATATGACAATTGAGTCATCCTAAAGAGCAAAGGTATGAAACCGACTAAGTTTATTAACCAAGCATCTTTAAAAAATATTGGAATTGAAAAGAATGTTAAGGCATTGTTTAAAAATCTTGGTATGAAGCATTGTTATACAATGGATTATAAGACCTTTCCCGAACTCACCCTTGAGTTCTTAAGCTCTATTGAGTTTCATAGGTCTAAGAAACCCGGTTTTGTGCTTTTTGTGACTTTCCGATTGTCTAATGATGACCATAGAATGGACCTAGCGGACTTCGCTAATATCTTCCAATTGCCTCATAGAGACTTACCTACCGAATCACCCGAGTCTTATAACCCGGTTTTGACATGGAATGCCATTTCTCATTTCCCTTTTCAAAATTGGGACCATTGCCCTCACCAATATATACACTATCCCGACACTCGGTGAGGAAAGTTGAGGTGGAGATTTTGAGTGCTTTCTTGAATGTTAATGGTGATGATAATTGGGGGATCAATATTCCCTACAACTTTACGGTCCACTTGACTAAACAATGTAACCTCAAGAATAGTTGTATTGTCTTAGGAGGTTTGGTTACAAAGATTGTTCACCACTTGTGTCGATTCAACCAAGAAAACATCAACTTGAGACCATTGCTTGTGTCTAGGGAAAAAGGGGTTGGACTAGATTATGAATATTTTCTTTCTTGTAATTGATTTAGGGATGCTCACCCTAACATGGTTTGGAAGATAGGTAGGCAAGACTCCATTCGTCTACCCGAAGAGAAGAAAGAAATTAAGGCTTTAGTTCACACTAAACCCTATCATGGGAGTGCCCCTTTTACTAGACCGACTTACCACTTGGATCTACGAGGTGAGCCACGTACCACCATTGAGCGGCGTGAGGGAGGTCAACCCTCTCAAGCACGTCATTCCACCTCTAGTATTCATTCACCCTCTAGTATAGAAATGATGGATATGATGCGTGACTTAACCTTAAGTGTTAATACAATTCGTGATGACCAAAGACTTGCATTGCATCCAATTTATGATCATTTTGCTAGACAAAAAGTAATCCAACCCGAGGGGCCACGCCCTTTATTTTATACTTATCCCTCGGGTGGATTTCCTCCTCCTCCTCCCCCTTCTAACAATGATGCAGGTACTTTTACTACATATGCTCCCGGTCCAGATTTTTGTGGTTCGGATTATGGAGTTGAGGCATTACATGGAGGATATGGAGGGTATGGTGGCTATGGAAGGTTTGGTGGTTATAGTAGCTATGGTGATGGTCTTGGTAGTGGCCAAAACATTGGTGAGTATGTCACTCCTCTTCAAGAGGATACTTCTAGTAGAAGTGGTCAACAAGGTGAAGCAAGTGGAAGTGGTAAGAAGAAGAAAGGGAGGAAGAGGTTCAACTTTTGGCCATTTTATTAGATGGATGATGAAGAAGTCCCCCGAATACATGCTAGCTTGGGGGGAGGCTAGCAAGTCTAGTAAGTTTTATTTGTTTTGCATTTTAGTTTAACTTCTCGCAACCCATTAAACATGACCTCTAGTCCTTCTTGTTTTGTGCTTTGAGCCATTTCTATGGTTTAGTTGGGTAATTTAATTGTTGGCACATTGAGGACAATGTTGTGTTTAGCTTAGGGGGGAGATTGCATTCGCATATAGTGTAATTTGCATGTAGTATAGAAAATTTGAAAATTTTTGAGAGAAATTTGTACTTTTTGCTTGCTTGTAGCCTACTTTCCCTCTTGCTTATCCTAATGATAGATTTTGGCTAATGATTTGTTCTTATATGATGGGATAATAGCTACATGGGGATGTCTTGACATAGTAGGTGGGAGATGTAAAATGAACCGAATAGGCTTGATCTTGATTATTGGCAAGCTACAAAATTGGTAAGGTAGAACCTCTTTGGACCGATGCATCCATATCCGGTCTCTCTTAGGTGAGTGTAGGTGCCTCCTTATGATGTGTGTTTCATCAAAACGCACAATTATGGTTCTCATGTCATCTCTTTATAAGAATGCATTCATTTGTTATAGCATTTTGAAGCCATTCACATGATAATAATTGCCTTCTTGACCCCTTCACAAACATTTTCCCTAGCTACACTATAATTTGCATATCTTGTTGAGCTAGTAGCTTTGTTTGGTCTTGTTTGGGGTGCTCAATTGGGATTTGTTTCAAAGTTTGAATATCATGTGAGCTTGGTCTTAATGCTCAAGAAAGAAAGAAAAATGAAAGAGAAAGATGATGAAAAAAATTATGAAAAGTTGAGAAAAAAAAAGGAAAAAAAAGGAATAAAAAAAGCATGAAAGTGAAATGAAAAAAAAAAAAGTATGAATTGAAAAGAAAAAGAGAAGAAGAAGTTGTTGTGAGGAACTCTCATACATTATTCATATATTTTGGAGAGTTTTCTTATGATTGCAAATTGGGTTAGAATTTGGATTGAGCATCCTTACATTTTGATTGTTGCTAGCTTAACATTAGCTCCACAATCCATAATTTATTTGTTCCTTTTCTTACCCATTACATATTGCTTTCTTCCTACCCATTTGGCTTCTTTATCATGCTTGCATTGATTGTCTTGGCTTACTAGTTTTGATTGATTACCATATTAGATTGCGGGCACATTGTTATAAGTCGAGGATATTTGCGTGTTTATTCACAAAATTGTCCTTTCACATATAAAAGAGTTTGAGTGCACCGTGAGAGTCCATAAGTCGAAAGATCATGCAAGAGCTTAAAGGTTCATTTCAAGTTTTACATGCTACGTGATACGTGCATTTTATATAGTCCTTTTAGGCCTTTTTATGCACGTATTTCTATGCTATTATCGTAGTTTTATGCTACGAAATGCCCCGAATATGCTACTTTGGTTTGTTTTGTCTTATTTGCAGGAATGAACCATAAAATAGTGAAATCGAGCCTTTTACCGTCCGTTTAGCATGCATTTGGAGGAAGAGTGAATTTGGAGCGGGAATGTAGCTATTTCGAGATGCGCAAAGAAGAAAGATAGCTAGGCGAGCAAAGGAAGAACTTCGAATTGCTAATGCCTACATTGAAGAGCCATATCTCGAGTTCTACAATGGATTTTAATGTGATTTCAATTGAAAATGAAATTTTGTCCTCTTAGCTTTCCAACGCCACCGGAATCGTCCTGTTTGCCAAAGTAACGAAAAAATGGCAGTCGTTTGAAGTTCAGTGCGCGAAGCAGGAATTGTGCGCTGGAAAGTACTCGATCGAGTACAATTATGTTCGATCGAGTCCTTTTTATAGTCGATCGAGTAGTTGCATTTTAAGGTTTACTCGATCGAGTAGATTTTCTATTCGATCGAGTGGTTTGAGCTTTATTTTACTCGATCGAGTAGTTTAAAAGGGCTCGGTCGAGTGGTTTCTATTGGGCTCGGGCCTTTTTAGCTTTAATCTGTCATTAGGTTAAATAAAAGTTCTATTTTCTTATAAATAGAAAGAGGGACGTCATTTGTAACTCTCTTCCCTATCTCATACACTACTTTTACAATACTTTTTCCCTGTTACTGCTGCTACTTTGTTCTTCTCATTTTTCCGGATTTTACACTGTAACTTTCTCTCTTTCTCTCTTTCCCTTTTCTCCTTTATTTATGTTTATGTTTATTTCTCTCTTTATTTCCGTTCTTTTCTTTATTATGTCTAGCTAATTTTTCTCTGCTAGGATTAGGGGATTCGATGAATGAATGTTAATTGCTAATTAGTTTATAGATTGTCGTTGTTGTTATGTCTATATTGTTAATCATTGCTTATAATTGTATCTTACTGATTGAATCGATGCAATTAGCCTTTTAATTTTGGTAAACCTTGACCTAGACCGGAAGGTTGGAAGGGGTGAGACCCGCAGTGAACAATAGAATGCTTTAGTGAGGGCGAAAGCTAAGCTAATAGTATTTTAGGGCGAATTGAGACCGGAAGGAGATATTCATTGCCCCTTAGACCGACACATCGACTAATCTGTGACTTTAACTGCAATTGACTGACGTTCATTGATGAACCGATATCCTAGTTTCCTCTTTCTCTTGCTAATTTCTCTTATCCTTATTTCTCTGACCTTTATCTTATTTATTTTAGTTCAAACATTTCAAACCCCCCCCCCCCCCCCCCAATCGTGACCTTAGACGGACCGAATAGACAAGTAGATAGTGACCGCCTCCCTGTGGAGATCGACCCTACTTACTGCTAGCTTCTGTTAGCGTAACTAGTTATTTTATTTTTGGTACCTGACGACGGTATAAAATTTTGCCGTCGTTGCCGGAGAGGCAACTATTTATTTACTTGTTTCTTTTGTCTGTCTTTAGCCTCAAGGGATTTATTCCTTGAGACAGTTCTAATCTTTTTCCTTGAGTGTTGTTTTGATAGGCCCTACAGGTCCTACCTAGACAGTTATAGGTAAAAGATCGTCAAAGGGGAGACTTGAGTACCTTTGACCCGTCACCTATGTTCCATTATATAGCCCAGCAGGTGATTTACTGCGGGAGATGTGGTGCTGCTGGGCATAATACAGCTGTTTGCCCAACTGAGAACGACGAGGTCTACGCGTTCAAGCAGCGTAGACGAGCTAGTCAACCTTCTGTAGTTGTGCCGCCACATCCACCCTATCAGCGAGGCTATCAAAAGCCTCCATTTATCTGGTCACCGCAACAACAAGCTCCTCCTCCTGATAGACAGAAAGAAGAGATTGCGGAGCTGAAATCTTTGATGAAGGCAATTGCACTCAAAAGGCAAGAATATGATAGACAGGTTTGTGCGCAAATTGAGAAGCTTAAGTCTAACATAGCTCAGCTAGCTGCTGAGTCGAAAATTAGGCAACTAGAGGAAGCATGCGTTACCTATGCAGAGAGTGGTTTTTCCCATGAAGAACCCATGCTGCCTAATGCTGATGACTCGGATTGTGAAGTTCTATCAGTTAGTGACGCTTGAGACGAAGATTTATGCACTGATCAGCAAGAAACACTCGATCGAATGGATTATGTTGGTCGATCGAGTGAACTACCTGAAGAAAGGTTCGATCGAACAGAATACACCACTCGATCGAACAGTTGCTTAGAGGAAGTACTCGATCGGGTTGATTTAGGTACTCGATCGAGTGATTATCATGAGGAAAGCTCTCGATCGAGTAACATTTTTACTCGATCGACTGATTTGGCCAGGGCGAGCAATGATTTGTTACTTGGGTTCGTTTTAGACGACAATTTTGATGATGACAACGGTTATGGTGAGTCTCCCCTTTTCAAAGCCGAGTTAGATGCGCTTGAGGCTGCGATTTACGGGACGGAATCCACAGAGGAGGGTGACGAGAAGACAATGGTGAGTCGGTAATTGCTCCTAGGACGGATGAGGTAATATATTCTTTTGTCGATGATTCCGACTGTGAGAGCAACCCACCTGAGGTAGTTAACGATAATTTTATTATTGTTTGTTTGAGTAGTACATTACCTCATTTGACTTATGCTTTGCACTTTAATGTTATACCCCCTCCCAGTTGGTCAATTAATTTAACGATCTTTCACCGTTCTGGTCATCTTAATTTGGTTAATCTGAAACGATACCCTAATTTATTGGTAATTGCTCCTGAGCTCCTTTATTTTGTGGACAAATTTAGGAGCTATCATAGGAAATTTGTTAGGCTTAAACGGTTGTACATTTTTATTTCCTATATCTTTATTCCACTGTGGTGCTACTTACATTTTTGTGTAGCACATGCGCAAATTGTTTGATCGATTCTTGCGCGCTTTGAGTTCATTTTGACCAGGTTAATTATAGAGGCTCGAAGAAAAGAAGGTCGAGTGGGACTGTCCGAAACTAGCGCTACCCGGGAGGCAACCCGGAGATTTTATTTTTAGTTGTTTTTCAAACATTTCAGTTTTTATTTTGTTTAATAATCGGTTCTCTCGATCGAGTTTTCTTGCTTTGATTCGCTTCCTATGACGCCACTATGAAGCTGTTTGTGACCTCCCATGTTGCTGGCTGGTTTGGGGAGGTCCCTTCTTCGCGTTATCTTGTAAGTTTTCCGCATCTTCACTCTCCTTTTTTAGTTTGCATTTCCTTTCCCTATTTTTGAGTACAATGAGGGCATTGTACGGTTCGGTTTGGGGAGGTTATGCATCCATATCTGTGTCTGCATATTGTTTTTATTTGCATTTCTATTATCACGTTTAATTTTCGTATGCATTGTTCTTCATTCTGCTAAAAAAAAATTAAAAAAAAAAAAATCACGACCGGTTTACATTGGAATTGAGAGTAGTACTCCTTGCATAATATGTCTGTTACTTTTGCACATTTATGAAATTCGATTTCTTGTCAATTGCATACATTCGGGTTTGTGGTCGGTGTCACATGCAGGGAGGTGCTTGCAAATTTCCTTTTTTTATATTTTTCACCCATTTAGCTCCACTTAATCCAAATCTTGCCTTTTTGACCCATTAGCTACATCCAAAACTGAGCCTGCCTAGTCAAGCTAGTCTAGTATGTTTTTTATGGTATGCTTTTTCCGTTTGCAGTTTGGCACGTATCATTTTGATTGGAGTTGGTGGAGGATGAAGAAAGGAAAAAAAAATTGAAAAAAAAATGAGAAAAACGTGAATGAAGAGAAAAAAAAAAGAAAAAAAATGTGATTCACGTTCACAGTGAGAGAAAAAGAAAAAAAAAGTTAGAAGTTTCTGTATTTAAGTTTAATTGAGACCGTATATGCTCATTTTTACCTTGTGACGGTCTCACTCCTCCGTTTTATTCCATATTTTTTGAGGAGATAGTGTATATGGATGGTGAGTTGTGTGCCAAATGAAGGGCACTTGTGTTTATTTCTTAGTCAGTTGAGATTCGGACGGTATTATATGGTCCTGTTTAGGAACTAGCTTGACGCTTTACCTTCACATTTCCATAACTTGTTTTGCCTTTTCTCACCTGAACCTCACTTTCCTATACTATTTGTAAGCCCTCAGCTGTGACGGACATTGTTGGTTGGAATGTATGTGTAGTACTTGAATCGTCTATCATTTTTGTTGCATGCATGTTATGTAGGTCGCAGTCTAGGTGAGTGACTGTTTTCTCTTTCTCTCTTATACATATACTTTCACCCTTTGCTTCATGTGAGACGAGTGACCACGTGAGAGTCCGATTTTGTTGGTCTTGCAGGGTCGATAGGTCAGCTTTATTTATGGACATCTTATAACTCGTTCGCGTGTTGACCGTTGTAGCTGTAACTGTTAATTTTTGACTGCATTAAATTGGTTTAAGTAGACAAGTTATAGCTAGCTCGGAGCTTTCTTTTTCCGTTCCATTAGTTTGCATTTAGTTTACTCGAGGACGAATAAAGGTTTGGTTTGGGAAGATTTGATACGTGCATTTTATATAGTCCTTTTAGGCCTTTTTATGCACGTATTTCTATGCTATTATCGTAGTTTTATGCTACGAAATGCCCTGAATATGCTACTTTGGTTTGTTTTGTCTTATTTGCAAGAATGAACCAGAAAATAGTGAAATCGAGCCTTTTACCGTCCGTATATCATGCATTTGGAGGAAGAGTGAATTTGGAGCGGGAATGTAGGTATTTTGAGATGCGCAAAGAAGAAAGATAGCTAGGCGAGCAAAGGAAGAACTTCGAATTGCTAATGCCTACTTTGAAGAGCCATATCTCGAGTTCTACAATGGATTTTAAGGTGATTATAATTGAAAATGAAAGTTTGTCCTCTTAGCTTTCCAACACCACCGGAATCATCCTGTTTGCCCAAGTAACGAAGAAATGGCAGCCGTTTGAAGTTCAGTGCGCGAAGCAGGAATTGTGCGCGGGAAAGTACTCGATCGAGTACAATTATGTTTGATCGAGTCCTTTTTATAGTCGATCGAGTAGTTGCATTTTAAGGTTTACTCGATCGAGTAGATTTTCTATTCGATTGAGTGGTTTGAGCTTTATTTTACTCGATCGAGTAGTTTAAAAGGGCTCGGTCGAGTGGTTTCTATTGGGCTCGGGCCTTTTTAGCTTTAATCCGTCATTAGGTTAAATAAAAGTTCTATTTTCTTATAAATAGAAAGAGGGACGTCATTTGTAACTCTCTTCCCTATCTCATACACTACTTTTACAATACTTTTTCTCTGTTACTGCTGCTACTTTGTTCTTCTCATTTTTCCGGATTTTACACTGTAACTTTCTCTCTTTCTCTCTTTCCCTTTTCTCCTTTATTTATGTTTATGTTTATTTCTCTCTTTATTTCCGTTCTTCCCTTTATTATGTCTAGCTAATTTCTCTCTGTTATGATTAGGGGATTCGATGAATGAATGTTAATTGCTAATTAGTTTATAGATTGTCGTTGGTGTTATGTCTATGTTGTTAATCATTGCTTATAATTGTATCTTGCTGATTGAATCGATGCAATTAGCCTTTTAATTTTGGTAAACCTTGACCTAGACCGGAAGGTTGGAAGGGGTGAGACCTGCAGTGAACAACAGAATGCTTTAGTGAGGGCGGAAGCTAAGCTAATAGTATTTTAGGGCGAATTGAGACCGGAAGGAGATATTCATTGCCCCTTAGACCGACACATCAACTAATTTGTGACTTTAACTGCATTTGACTGACGTTCATTGATGAACCGACATCCTAGTTTCCTCTTTCTCTTGCTAATTTATCTTATCCTTATTTCTCTTACCTTTATCTTATTTAGTTTAGTTCAAACATTTCAAACCCCCCAATCGTGACCTTAGACGGACCGAATAGACAAGTAGATAGTGACCGCCTCTCTGTGGAGATCGACCCTACTTACTGCTAGCTTCTGTTAGTGTAACTAGGTATTTTATTTTTGGTACCTGACGACGGTATCACTACGCCGTCATGTAAATCTCATCCATGTTTTACTTTGTTCCTTGCCCATGTTGTTTCGGATTTTTAAATCATTATGCATAGCTTATTTTGGGATATTGCAATTAACGGGATATGGTTTCTTGCTTGGGGACAAGCACGGGTTTAGCTTGGGGGAGTTTGATAAGTGCATATTTTATACATATTTACCACATTATTTAGCTCCATTTTATATGTATTATGCACTACCTTTAGTGTTTATGAGCTAATATTTGCTTTCTAGTTCCATTTGTATGTTTTCTCATGTTTTGTAGGAAAATGAGCTCAAATGAGCCCAATTCTACTCAAGTACAAATACTAGAAGCATGAGCTAAGCTAAAGAAAAGATGATGGACCAACATGGAAGATGTGCACGGACTTACATGGATAAAATGATGGATTAATTTGAAGAATTACAAATGCAAAGTCAAGCCCATAATTCACAAGTCAGCAAATGCCTAAGATGCTAAAGTCACATAGAGATCCTTTCTCAAATGCCAAACATTGCATTCAACCGGGTGATTAAGGAGGAGTTAAGGCTTTAATTTGGATTCCTTAGAGCATTTAAGCACGGATTGAAAGAATTAAGGCGGATAACCACGCCCCCGATCGGGGCTGGCAACCCCGATCGGGGTTGACCCTCTGTAGGACTTTTACGTTATGCCCCTATTTTCTTATAAATAGGGGCCTTAATCCGTCATTAGGGTTATCTTATTCTCACGTCTTTCATACTCCATAATAGCCTTAAGAAATATTTCTCTCATTAGTTTTCATATTTGTTTTCAATATTGTTAAGCTTTTAGTTATCAAACATTTGGTTATTTATATATTCAAGCATTTGGTAAAATACTTTGTGCTTCCTTGCAAGTTCCATTTCCATTTCGGTAATTCTAATTCTAGCTTGTTTAGTTTACGTTTCCATCATAGTTATCACATAGTTTTCACCATTAGTACTTTTATATCAGATAGTTTAGTTTTATATTATATGTTTTACCATTTAGTTTACATCATTTCCATTAGCATGTCTATCATTTCTCTTAACAAAGTTTGTAGTTTATACTTTAATATGAGTAGCTAAATTCCTTAGTCTAGGGGCTAGGGAAGCCATGCAAAATCAAATATGTAAAATGTTAAATTAGGTTGATATAATATTGTCTAATTGTTTCTATCACATGTTTGCATCGTCACGTTTAATCTATGATTAAAGGCCTTATTCATTGATTCAGTTTGTTAATTCGTTCTAAAAGTCGAGAGGCACGGAATTAAATTAGACTAAGCATGTGTAGTAGGATGACCTAGTCATAAACGAGAGTTTCTCTAGGACCCGGTCTATGGTTGAAACTAATATCGTAAGGTGGGTGTCTCTAAGCCTAAACAATTGACAATGTTATTATTACCGAGTTTATCATGATCATATATTAACTTTTGCATGTATGACCCGACTCCCCTAGACTTCCTTTTATCATATAATTTACATCTTCATATTTGTTAGTCATTAAACCAACAACAAATAAACAAAACGAAATCGACCTTGATAAGAATCTTACCATAGCATTTCACAACGCAATTCCCGTCTCCTTGTGTTCGACCCCTATTGCTACATTAATTTGTGTCTAGGGTAATTATCTTTGCATAGGTACACGATAAGCTTATCAAATTTTGCCTATGCAATGGCGCCAAAATTTGATAGGTTATCGCACACCTATGCAAAAATAAAATACCCTAGACACAAATGAATGTAGTACGTAGGGGTCGAATCCACAGAGAGACGGGAGTTGTTAATTAGTTGTTATGGAGTAAATTTTACCTTGAGGTCGGTTATCGTTTGTTGATTTGTTGGTTGGATTATGGAAGAAAACAATAATGATAAAGAAATAATCTAGGGAGGTCGGGTCACACATGCAAATTATGTAAATGCTCAAATTAAACACAGGAGTTGATAAATCGTTAATTGTTTAGGCTTAGAGACACCCACCTCACTATATTAGTGTCAACCATAGACCGGGTCCTAGAGAAACTCTCGTTTATGACTAGGTCATCCTACTACACATGTTTAGTCTAATCCGATTCCGTGCCTCTCGACTTATAGAACGAATTAACAAACTTAATCAATAAATAAGGCCTTTAAACAAAGATTAAACGTGGCGATGCAAACATATGATAGAAACAATTAGACAAAATTATATCATCCTAGTTTATCATGTTACAAATACTTTTTATTCATGGCTTCCTTCATTCCCTAGATAAAAGAAACTACTCTAACATAATGTAAATGTAAACTAAACTAATGACAATTGAAATGGAAAACATAAATGAGAATAGGAATAAAATTACCTTGAAATGGAAATGGAAATGGAAATGGAACTTGGAAGAACAATACTTGAAATGTAAATTGTAAATGAACTTGAATGGAAATTATATTGAAATGCTTAAGGTAAAATGTTTGTAACATAAAACTAAAAGTAATTCTAATCTAAACTAAACTAAACTAAAGACTAAACTAACCTAAGACTTAGAGAGAATATTATGTGAAAAATGTATATGGAATGGTGTGTATGAAGTGTCGACCAAAGCTTCTATTTATAGGAGTGAAGGGAGTAACGGAAATAAGCTACATGGGGGTAACCCCGATCGGGGCCACCAACCCCTATCGGGGCCATGACTTTTCTCATTTTTCTCTTACATTCGTCTTAACTTTGCACTTATTGTTGATGCGGAATCTGATACTTGTTTCTTAATGCGTCCGTCTAAGGCATCCTAAGCATCATTTGGCATCCAATGCTTGCATATGGCTTGGGCTTTTACTTGTATTTCATTTCTTTACATATCTACCAACTAAGATTGGTTTCTTCTTGCTCGGGTTTCCAAATTTCCAACCAAAATGCCCATATGCTTCCCGAAACACCTTTGTATGATCAAGACTTGCTCTTAGTAGCCTCGTGAACTCTTGTACTTGTTTCTTTGACGGAAAAAAGCTACTAAAAGCTTAATTTCCTACAAAATACAATGAGAAACAAGCAAACACAACTAGAACACGGAATTAGCTCACAAATACACTAATATAAGTGCAATAGTCAAATAAACCAAGCTAAAATAGGGGTTAAAGTATATGTAAAATGGACTTCTCACACATCCGAGCCTATTTTTAGACGTGGAACACCCATGTCCAACCTTGGTTTGGGAGTGATTTAGGAGGGGAAATCTGTTTTGATTCGTACTTTAATCCGTTCTAAATCACTTTATATAATTGCTATTCTACGAGTAGTTAACGAAATTAATGAAAAAATTGTAAATTTAGATCAGTACGTCGTTGATGTGTTGTTGTTGGTGACGGAATTTAAGTTTGAAGTCGTTTTCTTATTGTGTTTGTTAAATTGCGGATTTCAAGTTTGAAAGTCGATTAAAGTTTGAAGTATTGAAAGCGGTTTTTGCAATTTTGATTCTGACTTTAGTGAGGAGATTGTTTTTAATATTTTTATGGTTTAACTAGTTTAGAACTCGCGCATTCACGCAATGAATGCGCGGTATTTATAAAGTTTTTATTTTTGTATTACTTAAACATGCTAAATTAACACGTCATTAATTTTTCATATTTCACGTCATTATATTTTGATATGAGAAAAAAAATTGAATAAAATTATTCAAGAAAATTGATTAAAATTGAACTGTAAATAGTGATATCTCACTAATTGTTCATTTTTCTCGTTATTGTATTTTGTTTCGAGAAAAAAAAATTAAAACTGAAAATTAATCTAAGCGAATCGAGTAATGTGCTGAAATATATTTCTTAAAAATGTATTTTTAATACCACAAAGTTAATGATTCCAATTTATAAATTCTCTTAATTTTTTTGGTCTTGAATGTAATCCAAACGATTTATAATTTTGTTTATACATGGTATAAGTCAAGTCATTCTGAAATAATAGTATCAATAAAAGATTTAATATTTTATAGTTTGCCTTTATTTATATTCTAATAAAAATATTATAATTTAGCTTTTAGTGAAAATTATATAATTTGATGAAAAGATTAATTTTAATGAAAAGAATTATATAATGAAATCCCATTATATTCTTTTAGTAGATAGGGGGTGATAGGGTGATGCACCCCTTCGTTATAATTTATAACGGTTATAAGCAAGACTAACTGAATTATCAATAATTTCCTTATTTAAAAAGATGTTTTTTGGAGGAAAAAATGTGAGTTCACCTATTCTTTTACTCCCTCGTAGTCTGAGTGTTGGTTCCCCTTTCCATTTCCATGTTACTCGGGTGTTGGTTCCTCTTTCTTTTTTTTGGTAAGTTTTGTGTGGTGCAAATTCAATTCCATGAGGGGTAGGGTGTTTTGTGTGGTCCAAATTCATTTCCTTAATTTTGGTGTCTAAAAGAAAAGGAACCAACAATCAGAGTAGGAGGGAGTAGTAGATAAGGGATTAGAAAGGACAAGAAATGAGGAACAAAATAAAAAGTTCATTAACATTGTCGACGATTTGAGATGAGTCGTGTTAAATATCGTCGACACTTTTACTAGTTATCGTCGACAATTAACACATCTTTCCAACATTGCCCCCATTAAGCCCCCTTGTATCTCTCTCAAATCTTTCTAAAACAAAAAAAAAGATGGTTTTTCGGAAAGAAATCGTAATTTAATTTACGAATTTTTTGATTAAAACGGTTTTAAACATATCGACTAATGACGGCAACAACGATCAAGTTAGTAACGATGTTCAAAAGATATGTTTACGTTTTAATTAGGTTTCAAGTTTATGATTTGACGAGGGGAATAGAGTAGAACCGATAATCGATTATCGATTACCGCGCCAAAAATTAATCTAAGACGGAAAGTAATAAATTTAAAAAAAAAAAAAAAAATTGTCGAAAACGGGCCTGGTCGAAGAAATTTTTCGTCTAGACGTAGGTCGAGATGGAAAAAAATTTCTTCTAGACGGAAAATTTCTTCGTTCAGACCTAGTTCCAAACGAAAAAAAAATCGCCTGGGAGGAAAAAAAAAATTCCCGGACGAATTTTTTTTTCTAGACGAAAAAAAATTCCGTCTGGACGAAGATTATTTTTTGTCTGCACGAACAAATTCTTCGTCCGGGATTTTTTTTTTTTCGAAAAAAAAATCATGTTCCGACTTAGATTAATTTTTGCCGCGGTAATCGATAATCGCTAATCCGTTCTAACAATAACGATTTTATTCTATGCCACTTAAATCTATTAACTAATTACAAATTTTTAAAAAATTAAACTAGTTTAGATTACTTGCGTCGTCGATTCCTTGAATTTGATAGAGGAATTGAAGCGGTGGTGACGGAAATGTCGTATTTGAAAGAAAGATGTTAATATACGAGGGATTTAGATCGAGGGGTAGATTAGAAAAGTCATTACAAATTGTCAACGATATTTAGTAATTTGTCGATGACGTTTAACAGGTTGGTTTGAGATAATGTGTCCGCAACGAATAGTAATTGGGCTTTATTTCCAGTCCGTTATTTGCCGTCGAAAACTGGTATTGAGAAAGTTATGTTGCACAGTAGTGGATTAGTGGCTAGTGGGCCATTCAAACACTTATTTTGGGCTTCAATAAAGTAGACAACTAAGGATTGCTCTAATTTGTCGCGAAAAGGAACTTATAGTTTCAGGTGTCGAAGCCCAGGCTGGCACCTTAACCGATTGACCCAACCCAAAGCCGAGAAAATCTGACCCGATAGAAACCGAGATTGTTGACCAAAACCGATCCGACCCATAATCCGACATGACTCGATGATCATGACCCGAACCCGAACCTACCCAATATTAACTTGGCCCGAGATTGACCTGATTCAATTGATGATGACCAGACAATTATTAAGCTTAATATTTGATCAGATGAAAGTGATGAAGTGTTTAGATTGATACATTTGATCTAATAATGAAATAATTAAACCAAATAATTGTTAAAAATCTAAATTTAATGGTCAAAAGTTGAATTTATGCGATAAAATAATAGGACTCAATAATGATCTGACCCAAATACGACCCGACCCACATCATTTGACCCGAAATGACTTGACACGATAACGACTCGATCGGAACCCAACTCGACCCGAAATAATTCGAACCCCATATAACCCTACCCGACTTAATCCGAACCAAACCCAAACCGGCTGGCCCGCTACAAACTTGTATCGTGTATTTTATAAAACCACCCCACCACCCCTGTACCTCAAACCCAACCTAAAAACATCAGATCTGGTGTTTGGTAAAGAGAACGTTTTGGTTGTGTTTGTGGGTGGTTGGTATTGCCGTTCATGTGACAGGGAAGGTGGGTTTCGTAGAAGATATGGGCTGTTTTGGTGAGACAGTAGCGGGCTAGAGAAGGCACCAACAATAAGGTCGTCAGCGTATCGTGGGGTTGACTGTTTAGGTTGGCACCAATGTAGGTGGTTAGGGATGGTGATGATAGGTTTCACAAATTCTCATTTAAACGGGTATATATTCGTCTTAATTTTAAAACGTATCAAGTATTACACATAAGACAAAAAACAGAATATATTGGATTAAAAGAAGATTTGTCTTAACTATGCAAGTAGGTATTACTTAACCCGTTTTAACGAAAACCTACGAAATAGATTTATGGTGGTAGTTAATTTTCGATTATTTTTTCATATCTTTGTTTGTGTGAAACCAAATAAAGGAAAACCCTTCCCTTTCTTTTTGATTTCATTCCTTTCTGATTCACAATCCCTTTCTCCGGTGCGAACCTAGTTTACCCCCTTAGTTTTTATTTGAGACGTTTACCTGAGCTATTTTATGACATTTATCGAGACTATTAAGTACTCTTAAATCTATGTAATATCGGAGGATACAATTGGAAAAATGGTCTCGGGGTATCCTCCGATCTCCTATCGGTTTTTAATGAAAAATAAATAAAGAAATGTTTCCCCTCAAAGAAAAAGCTAAGCAATAACATGAAAGTAGAACACGCTTTATTATTACATAAACTGTTAAGGTATATTTATAATAGACCAGTCGTGAAAATTAAATAATATATATCTCCGTACACAACACATCGTACATGAATTCTCTTTCTCGAGTATGTGCATCACACAACTAAACCACACAAATACACACATTCAAATAGTCTTAACTCTTACACTCTTACTAACTGAAAAGTTAGCTTAATTAAAAAGACATTGTGAAACACTTTGAATACAGTCAACCTTATCAGTGATCCTACGTAGTACGTATGATTACTTGTTCCATAAGTTAGGTACTCTATGAATAGATCACCATCGAGAAAATGAAAGTTGTAGACTAGAATGAAATTAAACTCTAAAAAATGAGATTAGATGTAAGTTTGAAGCTCTAAGATGATAGATATGTTAGCTAGTCTAAGAATATTCCAAACAAATATCCGGACCTTGTACCACTTGGGCATTTCTCATATGGCATATGCGGTTTCGTGCACGAGATATGCCTTCAACATTTGATTTGACGGTTTTGTTTTTTATGTACTCCTATTAGGTGCACTTTCGTGTATAAATCTTCTTCTCATACCCATTTTTTAAGATTTATACTCCGTAACAATTACGGAGTAGTATTCTGTATCCGTCTTAATATTAAAACGAATTAAGTTTTATTTTACTTTTGTATATAAGATAAGCTTATTGTTTTTTACCCTACTCATTCTGCTTTTATCTTATTTATATTACTTGATCCATCTTAAGTTTAAGACGGATTTGTCTTAACTAGAATTTGTGTTATTATAACTAGTATAAATCTAACGCAATGTATACATGATATATATAGAAGTATATTTAAAATTGACATGTCATTACTTTTTCATATTTTAGCTCCATTATATTGTGATAGGAGAAAAACTCGAGTGGAAAAACAAATCAAAAGAGTTGAAGAAAATAATATGTACTTTAATAAAACACAATTTCTCATTTGTGAGTTGGGATGAACAAAATCTATTACTGTACTTTAAAAAGACCGTGAGACAAAGAGACAAATGGGAGGAGGGAAGTGGGTCGAGGAGGGGTTGTTAAGAGACTCTCACAACTCACAAGTAAAACTATTTGTTAATGAAATATGGTTTTTTTTTTGCCGTAAAAATAATAATTTCATTTTAATAAAAAAATTTGTCTTATACTCCGTATGATCAAACATAATGGTATTTAATCTATTTTAATATTAAGATGTGTCTTTATTTTAAGAGTATTTTAAAAGAGACTAACTGTTCATCCAACGTTCTTATGAATCTATACGATCTTTGTGATAGTATACGGAGTTTATAATGTAAGAAGATGGAGTCGTTAGTCGTTACTCGTGTATTAATTAAAGTATGTTATGTGTAGATATGTACTGCCATCGAAATTGTTTTCAGAAGGAACCACTCCTTGACAACCCATTATCATTACTACTGTATTTATTTATTTATTTGTAAATATTTTATTTAGAATTAAAAACTCCAGGTAGGCCGATGAGAAAGTCAACATATTTCCTTACACAAATTTTCATTTGTGACCGATAAAATCCATCACAAATTTGTGATATGAGAGAAAGGGACAAATCGAAGGGCAAATGGGAGAGAGTAGCGAGAGGTCAGAGCATCCACATTAAAGAGGATGAACCATCCTCTTAGCATCCGTTTTCATCTAAAATGAAGTCCTCTTCAATATGAGTATATTCTCTTAGCATCCTCTTTGAAAAAGATGAGGAAGGCTTTCTCTATTTATAGTGGATGTTTTTATCTTGGTCCTTGTGCCAAATAAGAGATACTCGCTCCCTCCATTCAACTCCAAATGGTACTTATCATCTTTTCACGTTTGTCAACGCGAGTGTTACTTTGTAAATATCTTTAGTTACACATTTGTAAAAATTATAAAAGTGAAATATTTTAAATGTACTTCTACAGACGAATAAAATAAGATCTCACATAAATATATTTTATCTTATATATTTGGAGGAAATGAGAAAATTCTTCTTACTTTTGAATAGTATACAAAAAAGATAACTACCATTTGGAATTGAATGGAGAGAGTAAAAAATTGTAGTTGATCTACTTTAAAAGTGAAAGAGGAGAGGAAGATAACATCCTCTTTGATGTGTGGACAAAAATAAAAGAAGAGGAAGAAGCAGGGGCGGCCCGATAAATTTGGAGGCCCTGTTCCAAATATGAGGTGGAGGCCTTATGATCGCCTAGTATTTCTTATAGTCATAAGAAAATATAAGACCTTTAATATATGGGGAGGCGTAATATTCAAAATTTCAAAGACTAAATATAAATTAAGGAAAAATTCTTAGGTACACCCGGTGTACCACATTATCGTACACCCTAACCAATAAGAATATTAGAATTACTCACATTTTCCATAAATAACAAAGCAAAATCTAAGTGGAATATGATTAAAGGTTTATCATTGGCTATGGTGTACGATAATCTTGTACACCGGGTATACCCAAGAATTTTTCTAAATTAAGCGCGTCAATGTTTTGACTTTAATTAAAAACATTAATCATATTATTTTGTTTCTTGTAAACAAATATTCTCTCTATTTCTTCCACTTAGTGTATTTACACTTTTTTTTTTAGGAGAAAAATAATTTGATAAATAAGGCTACAATTTGAGTACGGTAAATGCATCATCGATAACATGTTTGTAACAGTTTTTTTTTTTTAGAAGATGAGCCATTTTCCGTTAAATGAGACTATTCTTTTAATACCATTCTTCTTTAAAACCGTGTTAGCATAAGACGGTTTGCACACCCGATTGAAATAGAAGTAAAAAAAAAGGTGTTAGAGGTTTAAAGTTAAGACGGTCTTAAGCAAGACCAACAGACCAACGGTCTTTTTAAAAGTGACAAAGTTATCAAGTCACTTACACTTTAAAAATATTTTAGGGGATACTTCGTATGAATGTTCTTTCGAAATTTACAAATGCGAATCAAGAGTTTAAAAAAGGAGAAAATGAAACTAAAATAATTAATTAAAGCTAGCTAATCGAACCTAGGACCTGCTAAAACTTCTTAATTGTTTGCCACCAAACCCACTACTAGTATGTCAAAGGAATATTTGTTAACAATACTAAACGTTTTTATACATATCTAATAACTCTTTCCAGATGAGGCCCCCAACTTTGTTGGGCCCCGGTTCGAAGAACCGAATTGAACAATGCAAGGGCCGCCCCTGAGAAGAAGATAGTGGAAAGTGAGTTAGATGAAAAATGGTATTATGTGTCAAAAATATAGAATGAAAGAAAAGAATTAAGAGGATCAAACTATCATCTTCAATATACATGCTCTCACAAGCTTATGACCATCAAAATCAAGAGGGGTTGATTCCCTTGCCCTTAGAATTATGCCACATGCCCATTTAACCGCAATGAGTCTTTTTAGTTAATTCTTTTAGATTTATGCTCTATTTCGGGTAAAGATCTCCCCGATTTCAATTTGCACATATTGGACAAAATTTTCCAATACCACATTTGTCTTTTTAGCTTTTCTTTCGTCCGATTAAATATTCAACATATTTTTTTACTTTTTTTTTCTAATTATTAAGAAAAAAAACACCAGGAAAAAAAAAAAAAAAAAAAAAAATAGTTCTATCATGTAAAATGTGGTTACACATATCATTTTTGGATAAGATCAAAATTTAAAGGCGATAATTACTAGTTGTCATCAAAGGCCAATTCTATAATTTCATTCATTTATTTATCGTTACTTGATCAAAAAACAAAAACTCCGAAAGGCCATTACTACTATCCTTTATGAAAACCTCCCAAATGACATAATTAATAACATTTCTAGCTTTTTGTTGAAAATAATTGGAGCTATGTATGTTTTGTGTAGGTAAAGTGTACAATAAAACGACTTTTGGGAGATGTTTGATAAACGGTAAATTGAAGTTTTTGGCATATTAAAACCCTTTAGCATATTTAGCCATCAATATGTTGTTTCGGGTGTTTGGTAGACAACATATTAAAATAGTAGATTTGGGTGCAATCTACTACTCACTCCGTCCCGGTCATTTGTTTACTTTTGATTTGGCACAAAGTGCAAGGAAAGAAGATGAGGCCAATTATTAGATGACAAGTGGACCAAATCGAGTGTGGATGATTCAATTGCTTATGAAATGCATTTCTAAAATGGAAAGGCAAACTGTTAGGGTGCAAACTCATGTCCCACACGGTAGTGTAGAGGTGAAAGCTCATCTTTATAAGTGTCACAAAAATATAATAATACGAGGCCTTTTGGGAAGGAACCCAAGAGTAAATCTGTGAGGGTTAACCCAAAGCGGACAATATCGTACTATTATGGACTGTGGAAACCTGCGCAGCAGAGGCCCGACATGAATATATTCATGCTTCACCACAACAAGTGGTATCAGAGCCCAAGGTTAAACTTGGTCTAGGCCCTGCAACGTACAAATGGTAGAGCTTGAATAAGCGGAACAAATAGCATTGGCAAGCCATGGACGCATGGGCTTGATCTAGCAGACTGTTTGCAAATCTCAAATCCATGATTGGCACATTTATGAAGCATCGCGTCAAGATTTGAAGGTTGGATTATAGTGTAAAGTATAGAACTCCTAGCTCGAGGTGGAGTCTCGAGCAAGCCCAGTTCATGGCTAAATGGATGAAAGGCGTCATAGGTCTTGTTGGATAAAGACCGTTTGTGTACTAGAACTGTTGATCAGGTGGAGCTCTTATCAGGTTGGGTGCCACAAGTCCGCTCACCGCCACCACTTTGTTCCTCCCCATGCGTGTCCTTCACTGTGACAGCCACCACCGTTGGCGTCATCCCGCCAATAACCAACATCAATAACTTCTAAAAATTGACGGAGGGAGAGAAGATAAACATCCCGAAGGATTCATAGACAGAGAACGAAGGTGGGGGATAAGATGAGGGAGTTTTTGTGGCAGTGTTGATGGCAGAGTGTGTAACCGCTTTCTCGTGTGGCGGTGTTGATGGCGAGGTGAGTAAGTGCTACGGTGCCGGAGTTTAATTCAATTGAAACTGGGTTGATAAATTTGGAAGACATTTATCAATTTCATGGTGATCGTATAAATTTTCCAAAGTGACCGTATAAATTTCTGACATTAAATTGTCAATGCAGAAAATTATTAATTATGATACAGATTATTTTAAGATAAAATGTTATTTTTAGATATGGTGAATATATTTACTAAAACTAATAATATTCTCAAATTTTTCCATCCATGGCTAATATTAGATTCTTCCACATGTTAAAATTTTATTAGTAGTGTATAAGATATTCATACACCAAGTGTAACCGTAGCATCTTCTAGCATTTTCAGTTAGTAGATTACAAAAGATATAAGTTGACATTTTTATCCTTGGAAAGATATCTTATCATAGTTATTAGAGTAATTTGATAGCTTATACCTTGAATAAGTCACTTTTTCAAATCTTATACCTAAGATAATTTTCTTTAAAATCTTATACCCAAAATAACATTTTCTTCCAAACTTGATACCAAATCTGAAAAAAAGTCTTGAATTGACAATCTTATCCTTATTAATTAAACATTGTCATCATTTAACTTAGCTACTAAAACACATATCCACGATTACCACCACTAAAAACGATCAAATTAATAAGGGCAAAATCGTTAATTTAGGGATTTTTTTAAAGATTTGGTATCAAGTTTAGAAGAAAATGTTATTTTAGGTATAAGATTTTAAAGAAAATTATCTTAGGTATAAGATTTAAAAAAGTGAGTTATTCAAGGTATAAGGTATCAAATTAACCTAGTTATTAATAATTGATTCATGTCTATATTAGTTATTTTATAAAATAAATAATCAATTTGTTAATCTGAAACTGTTGATTACCAAACACCTTTAGCAAACTAATTATATATTTTAGTCAAACCCGCTAATAGAATCTACTAAGCATAATCTGCTTTTACAACATGCTTCTGCCAATATTAAATCCAAGGGCCTAAAACATATATAAATATGGAATATCTATTTTATCAGTGATTTTTATTTTCTATTGTATGAGTAGATGAGCAGTGTGAAATCAACATGTAGATATAGATTTGTTCATGTACAAAAAAATATTATTAGAGGCGTATAAATTTTTTAGAGTAAAATATTTCTTTTGTAACTACTCCATATTATAAAATTTTGCGGTCACTATAAGTCTATAATGATGCTTTCATACAAAAGAAAGTTTAAATGATAGTAAGAGTTTGTAAAGTTTTCAAGTAAAAAAAAAAAGGTGAAAAATTACATTTGATGTAGTGTTCTCTTTGATCAACTGTGTCGAAATGGTATTTAGTTTGTGTTTGTTTTGAAGCTATATTATGTTTATATTTATTGAAATTGTTGAAATAATGGTATGAATATCTTTTAAAATCTTTATATTATATATTTAATATTTATATTAAATGACACATTTTAAGTATAGAATACTCTATGGACAGATAATTGGGTCTTTTCACACCCAATTACCAGTAATATTGGTGATGATAGTACTCGTGATCTCAATCTTTTGGTTAAATATTTCATAACCTCTGATAAACAATGAGATGTTTGTAAATTATCCAATTTAGTGAACAACGATATTGTTAATCAGATTACTAACATTCCACTGCCACATAATGATATTCCGGATACCCTCCGTTGGGGGTTGTCCGTAGATGGAATTTTTCTTACCAAAACAACAACATGGTTATCACAAGGTTTGCTCGATCAAAGTCTTGAAAAATGTGAATTTTACTGGATTTGGAAATTGAATATTCCTCCAAAATTAATTTTTTTCTTTTGGAAAGTCTGTGTTGATGGTCTACCAACGAAAAGCAGGCTTCTTAAAAGTCATATTAATGTCTCATCTAGTTGTGTTTTGTGCAACCATCATATTTAAAACAAAGATCATTTATTTTACGAATGTCCCTTGATTGGTTCGATTATCCAAGACATGAATATTATTAGCTTTAACAATTTTTTTGTCAAATTATGATAATATTACAAGTCAAAACTTTCTTATGAAACTCAATTATCTCAAAGACTTAATTCAAAAGATGATTTCATTAAAATTATCTTTATTTGGTGGAATGCATGGTTTTATAGGAATGACACTATCTTTAGCAATGTTTATATCAATAGCAGCAAAATTATTATTTTATGTAATAATAACATTAAGATCTGGAATGAAACTAGATATAAGGATTTCAATAATCCCGAAAAAGACAAGTCAACTAGAATAAATTCTACTAAGGAAGAAATCTGGTGGGAGAAACCTAAAAACAGTTTCCTAAAGCTAAATTTTGACGGTTCGAGAATAGAAGAAAATGAAGCTGCTTTAGGATAATGTATAAGAGATCATAACTAGGTTAAAGCCCGTGAAATTCACGGGCTATTATATGGTCAATTGAATAGGAACAGCTAATATATGTTATCACTGAAAATTGAGTTATAATTGCTAAATCGTTTTGTAAATATAAAATGGAAAAAACTTGAATGGTTAAGTGTACAATTTGTATGTCATATGACTTTAACCAAATGATCAAGAGTTTAAAACATGAGCGTGATATTTAGACAACATAATTAATGGAAGAAAAGAGTAACTAATAGTAGTAATAACTACTCCATATCCAAATTGTTACATTAGTATATTATAGTAAACGACCACTTATTACTTCATCTGTCCCAATCATTCTTTGTCGTTGAATATAAAACCCTCAGAGAATAAAAATGGCAAATGAATGATTTAGACAAAGGGATTATAAAGTAAGAAGTATACTATTATATCCTTATATTAGTTATATAGAGTAAAAATTCATCGTTATAACATCGTATCACACTATAATTAAGCTAGTAGTGACTTTAAAATAAGAAGTACACTACTATTAAAATCAGGAACATCGTGCGCACATCGTGTCTCGTTTTCGTATGACTTTAAAGTAAGAAGTACACTATTATATCCTTTTAATATTTCCATGATTAATACTTTTCTTTTTATTTAAGACCGCCTTAAATTATGAGATTATGTCACCCAATATTTAGTTTAATAATTAATACAGTCACATTATAGTTAAAAAACCGTCTCACATTGTAACATCGTGTCACACAATTTTTTTTTTATGAAATGTAATTGGTATTGGTATTAAGATCAAACCGAAACCAATACATATTAGAATCCGAGTGTGGACTCGTTTTTAATCAAGTACCACACCCGGTACAACGTCTCAGTTTGTCCATATTTTCAACCTTACATAACAAAACACAAATAGACAACCAATCAACCATATCTATTTACAACAAAAATTATGAAAATCTTCTCAATACTTCAGTCAAAAACCTTCAACCCAACAAAATCTCAATTGATCATCTCAAAACTTCGGTCAAATGCGTCTCTGATCGCTCTTGTTATCAAAGGTTTCTGTCGATCGTCAATAGGGGATTTGATATTCTTAGTCGAAATCCGCATCTGAGTTGCTCATGCATAATCTAAGCAAGCTTTGGATGATTTTTAGAGTGCTTTGATAGGGTGGATAGTTATTAGAATCAATTGGAGAACTGCATGCAAATGTAAGTATTTATTCTAGGCATGATTTTAATTTTGTAGATTTTATAATTTGTTTTTATTGTTGTTATTTTGATATTTTTCAGATCTTTGATTGAAGACTATTATGGGCAAGTATATAAGTTAATTGAAGAAGAACAAACAAACATAGATCCGTTGATCAGGTAATTTCAACCTTCAATCTTCGGTTGGATGATTTTAGAATGTTTTGTTGCTATTTTAAATTTTTTGGGGAAAAGTATATCAACGGTTGTCAGTCTATGGTTTTCAAGATTTTTGACAATTATTACTATGGATATTTGATATTTGAGCGGAGAAATGACGAACCACTTGGTAGTAGTCTATGGAGTATAGCTTTAGAAAGATGTAGGAATACTGATGTTCAAATGTCTTGTTTTTTTTTTCATGACTTCCATCATCACCTAAGTTCGATGTGCAACTGTGCAAGCTGTATCGATTTTTGGATTTTTTTTTGTTGAACCAGGCAGAAAAAAGTATTTGGGAGAATAAATTATTACTTGGGTGTTTTGTTAATTTGAGTAAATTGGCGATGCAAATATCTGTTTGATTTAGCTATTAATTTTTGAATTTCTTTATTTTATTTCATTTTGTGGTTATTTTCATTACTATGTGTTCTAAATGCCTTTTGGCGCCATATCCAAGGACACTTTGAAATAAGGAAAAAGAGTTTTTATGGAAATGTTCTGAATTTGTGTCTAAGTGCGTTTTGGCGCAAAGCGTTTAAATTTTCACAATAGAAAATAGAGGTTTTATGTATATGAGTAAATAATTCTAAATTGACACTGACATTATGCTTTGGTGTATTTGGGGGTATCTGGTAATCATATTTTGAACATATGCCTTATATTTTTTGTGTGTAAATGAGCTGAGTATTTTCAAATGCTATATGTTATCAGGAGTAGTGACACAATGGACACATTTTTCTGAATGTGTGTCTATGTGTGTTTTGGCGCAAAGCGTTTAAATTTTCACAATAGATTTTATGTAGGTTTTATGTATATGAGCAGATAATTCTAGATAATTCTAAATTGACAGTTACATACGTTTTGGTGTATTTGGGGTATCTGGTAATCATATTTTGAACATTGGCCTTATACTTTTTTTTTTTTTGTGAAACAGGTTGAAAAAACTGCATAATAATTTCGTGAAACTACAAATCAGAGGGAATTACACAAATGCATGTGGTTATGAAGGTGAAAAAGGTCTCACTTTTTATTCTAATTTGAAAAGCTATTTCAATGCTTGTGTTTTCCTTTTTGCTAATTAAACTGCTAGAATGAGTTTCAGCAATACATTCAGCAATACATAACTTAAGTAGTAGGCTACATGGTTATGTTTTGAGGGGCATTTAATTATGTATTTAATGCTTTATGGTAAATGTAATAATTCCGCAAGTAATATGCGACATGGTGCTGGAAAAAAGTGATTAGCAATAAAACAATAATCAAAATCATAAAGATATATTGATATTATCTCAATTGTACTGCATCAAATGTGAGATTCTAACAAACCTACATTCGGGTCATAAAATTGATCAATACCAAGAAACTAAGTTCACCAATTTAAATGTAACAAATACATATAGCAGAGTCTCATCATGCTATTATTCTTAAGATATAGTAGGATAGATATATGCTTAATCCTTTTCCATTTTGATTTTCATGATTTTCTTTGTTGCCGATTTTTGGTCAATCATTGGAGGATCATCATCTTCATCTCCGACAACTTCTAGCATCCTAAAGATGCTTCTTTTAAGAGGAGGAGTATGATCTTGTACATCGATCAATTGACAATCAGTGTCACCAGCCTCAGCCTCTGAGGATATTATCTGAAAAAATACCAAAAAAAAATAGGAGCTCGAGTCATAATACAATAAATAAATTTAAATATATATGTGAATAGGAGAAAAGAATACCATGTCCCCAATGTTGGTGTCATCTTCATTTTGGGTGATTGAGTCAAGTTCTGCACTTGTTTGAGACTTTGGTACGTTTGTACAGTCCTAAATAATAATACAAATCATGTTATAAATTTTTACTTCTGTTGTTTTATCCATCAAATTGGTTACTTGTTACTTTTGTTGTTTAGTTTAGCAAATTGATGTGGTCTAAAATTGTTATAAATACCTGTAGTGCTTGATATTTCTCCTCCCAGTTCTTCATAACCTCCGGATCATCACTCATACTAATCACCGTGTAGCTTCGCGACTTTTGGTCAATGTTGTAATCTTGCTTAACACGAACCTTAAATACATACCTCTTACCAATAAAAATTGCTAATTCTTCAGGAATCTTTGGTTTTTCCCGGGCAGCCAGAAGTTCTGAAGCAGACACTTTGACTAATGTACCGATGTGATTTTCAAAGAGGATGAATATCGCACAGTCATTCAAAGGGCCAACAACGTGATATCTTACTTGGTACCTGCCCATGAAGGTATGAAAATCAGCTCTTATATTGGTTAATTTGGTTCTGAAATATTTTAGAAGTATGTGTTTTTTGTTAATTGACAAATATATTACCTTGGAACATTAGTTTTCAACCCTTCTGTGCAACCTTCACAGTCTGCCTTCTTACAATACCAACGGTTATCGACACGAAGTTGACTCTTCGTTCTACATATCTTGCACGAATCGTAGTACCATCCAATTGTTGTATCAAGATCATCTATACTTGCAAGTGTCACATAATCACCAGCCTGTTTTTGTTTTCATGAGGATTAACATAATAATTAACACAATAATTATAGTAGTCGAAAATTGTATATTAATGATAACCATCTATGTAGAATATGTACCTTTTTGCATTTCTTGATTTCCTTGATGTTGACTATATTATCGCCCGAAAGAATGTATGTATCCTCATCAGTGATCTGAGTTATACGGGATGCCACTCGATCGTTACCCTCCATCAACCTATAAGATATATGTAGCACACTAAGTTTATTATAGAGGGAATAAAAAATGTCCACATATTTATTAGTTTTAAATGTAAAATCTTATATAGGGAAGAGAAAATGTATACAAATTTATCGACATCTCATTTTTCTTTAATGCATATGTCATGATATAAGATAATAAAGTTTACCTTCTTTTGAGAGCATCGACTTCGGGGATGTCTGGGTTTATGTGTATCTTTGCCGCATACCTTGATGTCTGCACTCTCACTTGTCCTATGTGAAACATTAATATTTAGAATGCCTTAAATTATCTTTGGTGAATATTTAGATTCAGAAATCGTTTATTTCATTTCATATTTTGATTCCTTTTGTTATATTGCAGGTCCATTTTGATTGGTGAAAATTATCTTTGGAATAATTTCTTTCTAATCATTTACCGGAAGGAATCTTTTGTGATTGTTATACCTAGCAATCACAATAATTACGTAGAGATTGATATATAGTATGATTATAGATAGTTCAATATTTTGTGAAATAAAATATATTACAATTACAATACAATTACAATATTTTATAGAGTGATTATTTTATGCAGTTGTTTTGCAGGACCTTTTTTTGCTCGTTTTCACATAGTCAACTTTTTGATTTCATATTTTGATTTTAATTAGGAAAGATTTTTATCTATAGTTAATCATAATAGTATATTTTTTTTTATTGTTAAGATTATGCATAATTAGTGGCATGATATTAGGAAAGAAATAATAATATTATGGGAGATTGTACTTTAAAAAAAGGAGATAAATAGGAGAGGATTGTAATTATCTTTGTAAATTGTGGCTGTCATTGTATTATAGGTAATTATTATTGGTGATTATCTTTGTAATTAATTAATTGTAATTGAAGCAGTAGCGGGCCGGGGCATAACGTTTTTCACTCTTTGAGGTTCTCTATTGTATCGCCAAGTCAGCATTATTGTAATGTAGTGATGCCATGTCATCGTGATGTTGTAGGATTAATATATAGTATGATGGTAAAGTCGTTTTGTTAAGAGCAAAAATGTGCGGATCTAACGGAAGCTCTCGCTTTAAAAGAAGGTATTTTAGCTGCTAAACACTTAGGAATCTCAAAGTTAATTGTGGAAGGTGATAATTTATGTGTTATTAACTCACTTCGTAATACTTGGCAAATTCCTTGGGAAATCTCTAGTATTATCAAGGATGTGAAATTAGTCCTTCATTTTTTCGATGAACTGATAATTAAACATTGTTTTCGTGAAGCCAACAAGGTTGCTGACTTCATGGCTTCTATTGAACATTCATGTCCAACTCTTTCGAGGTGGTTTGAAAGCCGGTGACTTCAACTTACCTCATTCATTCGAAAGAATGATATAGATTAGTCCTACCTTAGATGATCAACCTAATTTTCTTACCTTATAAAAAAAAAGTATAGAATATTATAGCAATATGCCAAATTTTGTACATGATGCATGCCAAAAAATATGCTTCGTAAATAATGCATGACCTATACACTAGTGACAACCATGAGACATGGGCACAAAGAGTGCCTTTAAAGTTTCAAATGCATGTCCATTATTCCTCTTTCGAAAAGAAATATAGAACGATATCCTAGAAATTTCATAATTTAATAATACTTTCAAGAGCAAAGCATATACATTATCTCTTTATATAGAAACAAAAAGTTATAAGTCAACTTTTCAATAAAATATAAATTCCAAGTCCGAACTTATCTTATTTTATTAATATACAACGTTACATTTTAATAGAATATCCTCTAAAAACTGTTGAAACGTTAAGACATTCCAACGACTTTAGATACACATTCTATTACCTACTTTGACAGGAATAGTCAACTTACTATACCTATTACTTTCATAAGATTTCAAAAGTGTCCTTAAACAAATCACTAAACTCTCACTAATCCCCCATACTTAACGTAATACCTTAACTTAGAGGAAAGGATCTTAAAAGCATATTCCAATGTGCTACACATTTTCACATGTCCATGTGAAATAAACTCTACAATTTCAACTAACTAAAACTAACCCTCAACACCTTAAGCCACCTCACAAAAGGCACATAACCACTTTATTTAAAAGGACAAAAAAGAATAAAAAGGGCACCTCTAAAAAATGGAATGAAACCATAAATATACTTCTTCTTATACCCAATAAAATATGGATATTCTAATGCAATAATTTGGAATATTCTTTTCACTTCCCTTCTAATTAAAAATCATGTAATTCTCATTTATATATCTCCTTACCATATAAACTTCCACTTCCAAAACACAAAAAATACCCACTTGTTTTTTTCCTCTAAATTTCTTGAAATCAAATTTTACTCCACTTTAAAATTATTTATAAAGTTTGAATCTTTGGTAAAATTTTGATTACCCAAATCATAAAGTTTCAATCTATAATAAAATTTTGATTACCCATCTCATAAAAGTTCATAAAGTTTCAATCTTTGATAAAATTTTGACTACCCATTTGATAAAATTACAGTTTTAATCAAATTTTGATAACCCATTTAATAAAGTTTCAGTCTTTGATAAAATTTGGATTACCCAATAAAAAAAGATTGAATTTTTGATAAATAAAATTGATTTTCAATGAAGTTTGGAAAGAGTTTGAGCAATCAGATCGAAGAAACATTACCAGAATGGAGGGATAAATTTTTATCATACAAAGATTTGAAGAAAAGATTGAAACTTATTATTCCAAAAATTAATAATAATAATGGTGATAATAAGGAAAATAATAAAGATAATATTAATAATCGTCCAATTAAAAGGCAGAGAATTACATGTGATGGAGATTCTGTGATTGACAATGATGAAGAAATGACAAAGGAAGAGGTTAATTTTTTAAGATTGTTGGAAGATGAACTTGATAAATTCAATACTTTCTTTGTTGAGCAGGAAGAAGAATATATCATTAGATTAAAGGTAATATTATTGGTAATTGTTACTAAAATCTCATTGTTTTTAATTTATAAATTCCGGGTTCATCAATTTTAGATTAATTTCTGGGTTGATCATAGTTTTTATAGCTGATTTGATCATTTTGTTGTATGTAAATCATGATTTTGTTTGTATGTTAATTAGTGTTTAATAGTTTAAGTAATTAGTAAGCTATGACTTATTTGAAGTTTTATTAATTGGGAATTTGGGGTTAAGTCAAAATCATTGCTTAATTGGGATTTAGTAGCTTGGAGAAAATTTGGAGTAATCAAGACCGTTTTATTCTATAATTTGTCCTAATTATATGATTGACACTTAAAGTGATTGTTTCTTTTTGTTAATTTTTGGTGTATAGGAGTTGCAAGAAAGAGTAGCAAAGGCAACAACTTCTAATTATGAAGAAATGCTCAAAATTAGAAAGGAAATTGTTGATTTTCATGGGGAAATGGTGTTATTGGAAAATTACAGTGCACTCAATTATACAGGTAAATTGATTTTTCACCGTTCCTTTATCTTATGGTAAATTAAAATTCAATAAAGTAAGTAAATGTTTATGGGAATCTTTTGTAGGAAAATCCACTTTTCATGTTGTTTTCTTGTGTGTTAGGCTTGTCACTTTTTTCATGGATAATCCTTGGCATATCCATTTATACCAAAGAATATATTATGTTTGTATCAACTTTAAGATATTGCAAACAAAAGTAGATTCTCTTGATTGTTATAGAAGCATGAATGTTGTGTTTGTTTGCTCTTTGGCTTGTGTTGTGTATGTATACACTTTACAATAAATTTTTGAAAAATCGAAAAAATATCGTAAGAGTGAGTACGATTAGTGAGAGTGATGATAATTGTAAGGCGAAGAATCGACTTCGATAGTATGATCTTATGGATAAGATATATACGAGTCTTATTATGATGTGACACGCTGGTTTGACTGTCTAATGAGTTATAATATTCGATTAGTTTGAATATCTAATGAGTGTTTTAATATATGGTTTGACTGTCTAATGAGTTTTTTAATATACGACGTAGACAGGAAAACCTTAATAGATCTGAGATTAGAGATTTTAGATTTTGAAACATTCTGGTCTTAATATGATGTGACGCACTAGTTTGATTGTCTGACAAGTCTTTTAATATACGATTTAAATAGGAAAACCTAAGCAGATCTGAGATTAGAGATCTGAAACATACTGGTCTTAATATGATGTGACATACTAGTTTGATTGTCTAATAATAATCATTTTAATATACAAGAAAGTATTCTTTAATCATTTGATTTTTACTATTTGAAGTTCTATATTGTCATTCTAGGCTAGGCCTTTGGTAGGTGGTCCCTTGTGTATGGAAAATGTAAAGATCTTATGGCATTGTTCTTTGTTTTTAATCTTTAAGAGCTAGGTTAATTCTAAACTAATTAAGATTATGAATAAGATTGTAAGCATCTATGCTTTGTCGAATTTAGTTGTAACTTGTTAGGTCAGGATTTGGGAAGGATAGAGTTAAACTGTTGTGTAGATCATGACTATGTTTGGGTGCTCCAGTTAAACCTTTCAATCGTTTGAGGCAAGCGCATATAGTTTAGTAGTCGTTACTTACTAGAAGAGAACAATCAAAAGAGAACAAGAATTACAGTGGAATTTAGGTGATACATTGATGATGTCTTAGTTTGTTTTCTGTCATTATTACGATGTATAGCATGAAGCCTTTGGTGTTTTTCTTCGCTTAGTCATGTCATATACGCCCTTTGCGCTTGGTTTGGAACTTTGGTGGGTGTTGTTTCCTTTGGCCAACTTGGTGCACAGTCATGCGATGATACATGCTGTAAAGAGAAAAAACACCCAAGTGTGTGTTTGGTAGGACAATGTAATGGGATCTTCTCGAGTATAAACATAAAGAGATCAGCAGGAGAAACAAGGAGTGTGAGTCTGGTGGCATAACTCTTTTTAACGTAGTAATGAAATCTCCGCTGATAAAGTCATCAAGAGGGGTGCTCATAATCTAACATAACTGCGATTTGGTTTCTTCTACACGAAATAGAAAGCCAAAGTAACCTTTTTTTGGCTTTAATGTAACCCGTTGGTCTCCCCTCCTTGTGCGTTGTGACCCTTCTTCCCTGCATACAATTTGGTTTGCACTACATATCTGAATGACTGAATAGTACATTGAAATGGGGATACACCTTTGAAACAAAGCTAAAGTAACCCTTTCTCGGCTTTAATCAACTCGTCTTTTGTCCCCCAGCGGTGGAGCCAGGGACGACTACCACCCCTCATAAGCAATGATGGATAAAGCATTTGTGTATAACACTAACATTACATTTTCCTAACTTTTATATGTACCTTGTAATACTCCGTGCCTTTTTCAACTTACATTTTAGCTAAGCTGTATATCTTGGCTCCGTCATTGCCTGATGCTGACCTTGTTTTTGCTATCACAGGGCTCGTGAAAATTCTCAAGAAATACGACAAGAGAACTGGTGCCCTGATCCGACTACCCTTCATCCAAAGGGTCTTACAACAGCCATTCTTCACCACAGACCTAATTTACAAGCTTGTCAAAGAATGTGAAAGAATGCTCGACAATCTCTTTCCCATCGATATCCCCACCACTGATAATGTCAACGAACAATGCGAGCCAACAACCAGCAATGAGACAGTCCCACTCAAGTGTCCCAAGGAACTTGCAGAGATCGAGTACATGGAGAGCCTTTACATGAAGAGTACTATTTCTGCTTTGAGAGCTTTGAAGGAGATTCGAAGTAAAAGCTCGACTGTTAGTATGTTTTCATTGCCTCCTGTCCAATTAGGCAGCGTCGAGGAGACATGGAAGAACATACCTGTTCTCGAACAAGTAGCCAAGTAGCTCTTTCAGTGGCTGTAATTTCTTTTTTTACTGTCATTTTTTTATTCGATACTGACACGGGTTTGATACTGATAAGATAACTTTGTTTGAGTGCCACTTTAAGGTTTACACAGCTTAAGTTTAATGCTAAACTTTTTTATGGTTTGCTGAGGTGTTCACTTGTATGAGGGTTACCGGATTCGCTTGGTACCCTACGTATCGCGAATCGTTAAAGACAGAATTCCATCATGTTGCTTGATAAAAATACACAGCACACATTAAGTAAGAGCGAGTCGTGAATTGGTAAAGGCGTATTCATAGCGTATCTGATAACCATACTTGTATCTGTTAGGGATGTGGAGTTCATTCAGCAAGGAGATATATATATGGCTTGTTTTTTATTTGAATTGAAATGATTCGAACTAGGATCGAACGAAACAAGCTGTATCAAACTGAAGCTGCATATAACGATCTCAAACAATCCAAAACTCATACTTTGAAATTACGTTTGAATTTGTTGGCACAAATACCCAACATGAAAACAACTCGTAACTAAAAGGTTTCGACCCAACTTGAAAACAACTCGCAACTGAAATATTACGTTAGATCCCCAATTCTATGGATTTTAAGAATTGATTTTTCTATGAGGAATACTTTTAGAAAATATGTACTCTCCGATTTTTATGTATTTTGTTCGCCTTTTGTAATTCACAGTTAAGATTTTTAATATCATTACTAGGTATTTTTACAAAAGTAATCATGCTACGAATGTAATATGAAGTTTTTCTTGACTTCTATCATTTGTTTATTTGATCTGAACGTGCGAGCGAGTTAGTGATAATATTGACTAATGCGCACAACTAGCCAACTAGGCCTATTTAAGTTGATGGTATATCATAAAGCCGAAAGAGGCCACTTATTAGTCTTATACGTAACGCCTCTCCACTAACGCAAATTCTTATTTATGACGGACGATATCTGTTACAAGATAAGTTGTGACAGATAAATAAAATTCACTTGGGTAGATAAAGACAACCATTTATAATTCCCCATATACTCTTACTTTTGTTTTTTCTACCCAAGTGAGTGAGACTTGACCTGTCACAAGGTTATATCCGTCACAAGGGAGACTTATTGCTCCACTAAACCGTTGTCATCCCGTGAATTGCGTAACCTAACACTATATTGCGCCCCAGTGGCTTAAGTTGTGGCGACCGAAATGTTAGAATCGGGATTCTACTTTGGATCGATACGGATTTAGGATCGAGTCGGTAGAATCGGATCGTCAAATCGTAAGATTCTACGAACTCACTAAATATGGTTTTTCATTTGGTAACAACATATAAGTGAGCAGAGCAGATCCTCTGTCCCATTTCAAGTTTCATCTTATGTCTCATTACTTTAGTGTTATTATATTGATCCATAATATATTGAGAATTAATGATTTTAGTGTTATTATATAAACATGTATCAACAACGGGCCTGGGCTACACCCGAACGGGGGAGAAACTCAAAGTCTCACATGTGAGGGTTGTCCCACATCGATAAAAGAGGAGATGAATTACCACTTTATAAGGCAATGATTACTATACCTCTATTGCCAATAGGTTTTAGAGTGAAACCATCTTGGGCCTGTGTTGTGAGATCTTTCTCCTTCGTGCGGATGTGGGCTAGACCCGTTGTTGAATTTAACACTATCTCTAGAAATTTTTAAAATAGGATCGTAAAATTCTAAAATCATGATAGAATCGCAGGATCTATGATCGGTTAAGCATTTTTAGATCATAAAACCGTAGAATCGAATCGGAATTTTGATAACAATAGAATACTTATTTTTATTTAAGTGGTATGAACCTTGCACATAAACCTTTTTCAAAGACTAGTGGATCTTGGAGCGAAAGATAAGGAGATCGAGTTTTATATTTTTGAGTTAGTGTATAAATATTTAAGACTACACTAATGATACACGGGGGGACCAGATCGACAATTTTTGAGTCAGTGCTTTTAAATTGTCATAACGAAAATGCAAAGGGATGACACAAGGAAGAAACGACGCAAAGGGTAGAAGACTAGCCATCCATGCGACTCGTTTATGTCTTATAAGTAAGTCACGTGCGGTTTGGTTAGGCACAGGTAGGGCCCGGTCAAGCGGGCTACGCCCTGCTTGCTAGTCACATGTTCCCATTCGTGGGTCGCGTGTGTGTCGGTTTCGGGGTGTTTTGCTTGTGCTTTGCTTACTTGGTCTCGTTTCTTAGGCCTTGTTTGGTTGCGATATAGGAATTAATTTCCCATGATTTTACAAAACATATAAATTGGCCAATACATGCGAATTGCCCAAACTCGTTTGGTTGACATCAAGGAGTTGAATTGACACAGGAATTTCCAATTACTTAGGAGGTTAAGGTAATTAAACTCCTCAATTATGGGGGGAAGTTGACAATTCATGGGAAAAAAAAATCCCATGATTTGGGGTAAATAAACATCTCTCATTTTTCCAAATCATGGAATTTTTCAATTCACTCATTTTTATGGGGGCAACCAAAGGAGGCCTTAGATTTGCTAATTGGTTTATTAGTCAACAGATATCAGAAGTACTCCCATTGTGTCGGTCATTTGTTGGGCCTATTCCATTTTTGGGGTGTCTGAGTCGTTTGTTGTCCTTTCTATTTTAAGAATGAACTTGATGGACAATTTGATCATTCAAACAATACTTGGTCCACTTGCTATCTAGTAATTGACCCCCTCCTCTTTTCTTGGTCTTTGTGCTAAAACCAAAGGACAACAATTAACCGGGGCGGAGGGAGTATATGATACAAAATAAAGCTTTGATAGTTGATGCACGAAATCAACTAAAAGGATGTGATCTCGAAGATTATCTACTCTTATTGTTTTGCAGGAACTGATAACTGAACTCGTAACTTTTAACTTTGTTCCTAACCTTATTCGATCGAGTACGAGTACCTACACGACTGAGTAGACCTTACTCGATCTAGTTGTGGGGTTATTAAATCAAAAACGTTGGGACTGCCAGCGAAAACTCGATCGAGTAGCTCCAACTCGATCGAGTAAAGGCCACTCGATCGAGTACCCGAGTTACACGATCAAGTAAGTGCTACAGTACCCGTATTATATCGGGATTCCTATGCTTTCCCTAATTCATTCTTCTTCTTATTTCGCCCCACTTCAAACCCTAATTCTCTCAAATCCTCTTTTCTCTCAAAAATCTCGGTGAAGTTTGTGCTTAATTCCCTTATAATCTTCTTGTTAATTCATTCTACCCATTTTCAAATCATTTAAGGTAAGAATGCTACTCTTTCTCTTTGTTTTAAACATATAAAAGTGCTAGTTTTTTTTTTAAAAAAATTCGATTTATACTCATGGATTTAGACCTGAGGATCGACAACCTAGAGTGGGGAGAGGTCCGAGACGGGTGAAAGAGAGAGAGAGAGAGAGAGAGAGAGAGAGAGAGAGAGAGAGAGAGAGAGAGAGAGAGTTGTTAGTTGAGACTCAGCCAGTGCAGCCCGTGCCTCCACAATATCAGTATCCTAGCTACCCTTCGTACTTCAGTCCCGCGATGCAGGTGAGTGAGCTCACGGAGAGAGTATCTGCCACGTTAACACTCCGGAACCTTCATGAGATGGTGTATGTGCGGGCATTGGGACCGCCTCGGCCCAACCAGTGTGGTGGAGAGGTGTTGGGGATGACAGTTGTAACACCCCTATACTCCAAGTGCCTTACCAGGACCACTCAGGTATAAAGATTCTACCATCTCGGTTGCCCGAGGCAATGATAATCATAAGACAATAACGAAACAACATTTAAAATAGTATAACTTTAGTGAAAGGTTACAATCCAAAACCAAATACCAAAATACGGTTACATGCTCTCAAAAACAACTGTCTACTTAACTAAATGAAATGTTTAATGAACTACTCAGGCTACAGCGGAAGACTCTATCATCTGAAAGTGGCACATCCCAGCTATCCCATGTAACTCGACTCATAACTGCTCAACAACTGCTCACCATCTCCGAATGGATCACCACAGTTTTTAAAACAATAAACGGGTCAAGATACTAATCACACAATTTATATAATCCAAAGAACACAAGAAACAAACAGCTCAAACATCACGGATATCCTCCGAACTCCATTCCCAACTCCACAATCATCGACTACACACTAAAGTGTGTAGCCCTGCCAGAGTACCCATCGCAACAGGTCATTCTACGCCGCCAGTGGGGGACCGCAGCCGTTCCCACCTAATCCCCGCTCATCTCCATCGAGCGATAAACCCAAATTCCTTAATGTGCACATCCCTTCTGTGGCGGGTTCCACAGAAGACGAATAATGGGCGTGAAGCCACTCCCGCAAGTGACTCCACTCAGCCAGGGACGCGCCCCGAAGAACACAGACAGATACAATCAATCACAACTACTATCAACAACCAAATCCAACAATCGTCACAATACGAGTACGATATTATTCAACAATCACAAACACCAACAACACATTATGGGACTAATACTGAGTAGGGAAACCCTACCTGGAAAGCAACACAGTCAGACGATCTCAACAACTGTTATCAAAAAGCCTCTTCTACGAATCCTCCTCCTAACATACAATCATATAATTACTACCAATCAAGAAATACAACAAAACCCCCAAACCCCCAAATTAGGGTTTAATTAACTTTAACGAAATACTATAAAAACAGTACGTAGATCTTACCCTCGACGCAAGGATTACAAAGGTATAAAGAAACACGAATTCCGACCTTCCAAGCTCCGGGATTTGCCAACAATGCGATTGATGCGAAGAACGTAGATTGTTTTCTCTTTTGAAAGTATTTAGGTTTGTAAAGTGTATTAAGAAAGTGACGGAAGTGATTATATACTAAATCGCATTATTAACAAAACCCGACAAAACATCCCCCCGTAAACCGGCTACTCGATCGAGTAGCTGACATACTCGATCGAGTGCCTCCTACTCGATCGAGTATCCAGGTTACTCGATCGAGTACCCAACAGGACATAAACTATTTTAAAACGCAACACACCCTTACTCGATAGAGTACGACCCACTCAATAGAGTACCCAGAGACTCATAAAACCGTAGTATTACAACAGTAGGGTCTTCTATTACTTTGGCGTAGATCCAACTACATTGGGGGAGCCTAGGAGTTACCCCTTCGGTTGTTTGGCACCATGGCGAGCGGGAGCAGACTCACGTACAGGAGCTACCACATGCGAGGGTACAGCTGGAGCTGGCACATCCGGAGGAGGAGGCAGAGATGAAGAGATGGAGGAGTCGGGTTTAGAGTGATGTTGTTTCTTGTTGTTATACATTTGTTTTCATGGATTCTTAGTTGGTAGTTACTTGCTTGGTTGGTACTTTGGATATACTTTTGTTTGTACTTGGCCATAAGGCCGTATATTGTTGGATTTTGAAACTCGCTATGCAGGTGGATAATGTCGGAGATGAAACTCCGGCGATAGCTATGTTTCCTTGGTTTTGACAACGTGTATGTTGAGTAGCTAGACCTGTGGTTACTCGACCGAGTGCCCTTCACTCGATCGAGTAACTGCGTATGTGAATTAGAAATGCCTACTAGACTCGACATACTCGATCGAGTAGCTGATGAACTCGATCGAGTAGCGTCAACTCGATCGAGTTGCTCCATAGCTCGATCAAGTGCCCCTGATACCGGTTGTTTCTTTATAAATTGTTGATGATCTTCATGCATATGTACCTTGTTGATAAAATGTTTCATTCTCATTGTTAGTAAGCACGTCATCATGTTTTAAATGTCGTTTATATAATATAAGTATGGTTTCGTTATTTTCACCATTTTTGGATGCTTAATTGAATTGCTTGAAGTACCATATTAAATGGTGGTTATAGTTTCTTGCTGCGGTCTTGAATTTACAACTTGTTGTGTCAAATACACATGTTTGGGTAATGTCACTGAATGAGTTTCTCGGTGTTCATGTATAATAATTGGATGACGGAATACTCCACCTAAGTAATTGTGTTATCCACTTTTCATATGGTCTTAATATGCAAAAGTTCTATCTATGTAATGTCAATGAAGTACCATGTTAGTTGTTAGTCTCAACGCATAATACAATTAATTCGTAATGTCAATATTGAATAAAATTTATCGTCTCGTGTAATGGTTATAGTTCGTCTTGAAGGTGAACTTCGGGGACGAAGTTCCTTTTAAGAGGGGAAGAGTAATGTCGCATGGGAAAATGACAAATTATGACAACCTTATCACATTTTGAGTAGTTGTTTTGAGTAATTGTTAGTAATTGTTGAATAATTGTTGGTAAAATTTATCGTATTGTTGTATTTTATTTCCGAGTTGATTAACCTTTTGTTAAGCAAAGTTGTTAAGTAATTGAATTGTTACATTGTTGAGTAATGTAAATGGTTTATAGGAGTAATATTAATGTTGTGGAGTTGATTTAAAATGAACGTGAACTTGCTTTCTGTATTAGTGGTGGATAATTTACTATGTTTTGATGATTGGTAATTAATTGTTGTGGATGACTAGTTGTTGATACGAATATGGCTACCATTTCATCTTAGACTATGTTCAATGTATTTTGTTCATTGTTTTTGATGTTGGACTATGTTCAATGTCTTTCCTTCAAGTCTTTGTATTTAGACTACAAGTAGTAGGGACTAGATTCAATGTTAGTTGTTATTTCTTTTAGTATAAATAGAGGTCATCATTTGTAATAGAGACATTTTGAATAGAGAATTGAGATGAAAATAAAAAAGATCGATGAGTTCGATTAAAAAATGTTAGAGTTTGACGCGATCATGCTTTAGCCCGAGAAATATTCAATAGGTCTTGAGTATTCTCACCATTACTCGTGTTATAGGTCTAGCACCGAGTAAATATCCCATTGACTTGAATTCGACACATGAATTCAAGGCAAATATCCATTTTATTTAATTTGTTTGTTATTCCGCTTCCGCATTTTCGCATCATATGGTATCAGAGCTTCGGCTCTTGATTTTCCTAAATCTAGACGGTCCCAGGCGTATCAAAACCTAGTTGTTAGTTGAATTTCCGATTGCGATCGGAGTTCAAGGGTTAAACTCAAGCAGGTAGTTTGAGGGTTAATCGGTTTTGCACCTCAGGGGCGAGTTTCTAGTGACTTTTATACCAAGCGGGACAAAAAAAAAAAAAAAAAAAAACTACTGTTTACGGGCGTGGTACTGTTCATCCGAGAAAAAAAAAAAAAATTGGTCCCAAACGGTCTTAAGGCGTTTCAAAGTCAAGATGTTAGTTGAATTTCCGATTGCGATTGGAGTTCAAAGGTTAAACTCGAGCAAGGTAGTTCGAGGGTTGATCGACTTTTGATAACCCATATCATAAGTCCAAGAATCAGGACAATTCTTTTTGAAGAAAGGGAGTATGATACGAATATGGCTACCATTTCATCTTAGACTATGTTCAATGTATTTTGTTCATTGTTTTTGATGTTGGACTATGTTCAATGTCTTTCCTTCAAGCCTTTGTATTTAGACTACAAGTAGTAGAGACTAGATTCAATGTTAGTTGTTATTTCTTTTAGTATAAATAGAGGTCATCATTTGTAACACAAGAAATTGAATAGAGAATTGAGATGAAAATAAAAAAGATCGATGAGTTCGATTAAAAAATGTTAGAGTTTGACGCGATCATGCTTTAGCCCGAGAAATATTCAATAGGTCTTGAGTATTCTCACCATTACTCGTGTTATAGGTCTAGCACCGAGTAAATATCCCATTGACTTGAATTCGACACATGAATTCAAGGCAAATATCCATTTTATTTTATTTTTCTATTAATCCGCTTCCGCTAATTCGCATCATATGGTATCAGAGCGGATTAATAGAAAAATAAAATAAAATGGATATTTGCCTTGAATTCATGTGTCGAATTCAAGTCAATGGGATATTTACTCGGTGCTAGACCTATAACACGAGTAATGGTGAGAATACTCAAGACCTATTGAATATTTCTCGGGCTAAAGCATGATCGCGTCAAACTCTAACATTTTTTAATCGAACTCATCGATCTTTTTTATTTTCATCTCAATTCTCTATTCAAAATGTCTCTATTACAAATGATGACCTCTATTTATACTAAAAGAAATAACAACTAATATTGAATCTAGTCCCTACTACTTGTAGTCTAAATACAAAGACTTGAAGGAAAGACATTGAACATAGTCCAACATTAAAAATAATGAACAAAATACATTGAACATAGTCTTAGATGAAATGGTAGCCATATTCGTATCAGTTGTTGAATGAGTAAACGAAATAGTTGTATCAGGTAGTTAGTTTATGAGGCAGGGAATCGTGCAATGATAGAATCCGGTTAGTAAGTGGAAGTAACGGTTGTGTTGGTTTGTTCTCGTGTATAACGCATATTGAATGATGTGTGCTAAGGTAGATGATGATGATGGATGTTGAGCGTTCACAATTGGGTGATATATACGAACGGTTGTGTTTGTCCTTGTCAGGGTGGATGGTTGTCAGTTGCCTTAGTTACTTTTCACCTTGTGTCATGGTGGTTGCTTGTTGTCTTACGGTCATGCGCGGAATCGCTGCGGTTTGCTAGAGGTAGGTTTTTCTACTCAGTACTGTTGGTTGTTTAGTATGTCGATTGAATTGTCTAATTGGTTTTGGTATCGTTTTTGGTAGTATGGATTGGTTGTAGTTGGTCGTTGTTTGTTTGTCTCTGGTTCACGAGGTGCCTCCTTGGCTGAGTGGAGTCACTTGCGGGAGTGGCTTCACGCTCTTGATTCACCCCTTGTGAAACCCGCCACAAGAGTGGATGTGCACATTAAGGAACATGGGTTATCGTTCGGATTAGATGAGCTGAAATTAGGTGGGTACGGCTGCGGTCCCCCACTGGCGGCGTGGATTACCGGTTGCGATTGGTAATTTTGCAGGACTGGACCTTCGGACAGTCAGAGGTGTATGGGTGATTGGAGGAGGTGGTGTATGTATGTTGCTGTGTCTTATTGTGTCTGCTTTTGTATGTTCCTTCAGTTACTGACCCTGTGTGATGTTGTTGCATTGTCTTCTTGTGTCGTGTCTGCCGTGATCCACTATGGTGAGTAGTCGGTCTTAGCAGTTTGATGTCTAGATCATAGCTGGGTGCTTGAAGGGACGAGTATATCATGAGTCATGGCAGAGATAGTTTCACATAGTCGATAGATGTCACGCGTTGTATCTTTTTTTTTGTCTTATCACTTGTAATTTAATATAATTGTTTTTTTTTTCGACATTTGATTATTACTGTTCCTCGGGCAACCGAGATGGTAACGTCCTTATCTGCTTGGGAAGGTCTTGTTAAGGCTCCTTGGTAGATGTGGGTGTTACAACCCTAACACCCCCCGCCCAACCTCCCCCTCCCACAGCCCGACCACCCTCCGCCGGCGCTAACCACCTGCTCTCTCGTCGTGACCTTCATTCCATTCCCAGCCATCGTCGTTGACCCAACACCGCCCCCCTCAAAAACTAATTATCTAATTCCTTAAATTACTAACAATGCAACTTTTGAGATTATTTAATTTCTGCAAATACGAATGGTAATTTGAATGCAATAAGCCAATAATATGTTTCTAAATCGTTAATTGTAAATTATAAATCAAATTAATGTTTTTTTTCTAGGGTTTGTGGTTGAATTCAAATGATTCATCTAAGAAATGTGGTTGTGGAGTGGCGGGCTGGTGGCATGGATGGAGATCGGTAGGATAAGGCTGCTCATGGGTGGCGGTGGCCGGCTTGAAGACAACCGTTGTGTGGTGTTCTGACGATGCACGACTTCGGGAGGGGTGAGGGTGGTCAATGCAGGGGAGGGTGGTCGGGTGTTCAGTGTTCTCATATTTTTTGGTTTTTAATTCTTTGTGATAGTGAGAAATAAGAGGGGTATAGGTGGAATAAAGGGGAAAATGTGCGGGATTTAAGTAAAAATATGTGCGGGATTTAGCATCTCACTAAAATTATTACAAGCCTTATAACTCCCCCTCATTTAAAAGGTTTATTTTGATCTTCTCACTTAATTCAATATAGCTTTTACTACTAATAATAATTTTATCATACCTAATAATATGGATAACTAACAAACCTTCTAGCTTCCCTTCATTTAGAAGTCCTCCTTTTACTTTTCTCACGTAATTATGATTTCACAATATTGTTCTCTTGCCTACTTTATTTCTCCAACCTTTAACATTCTAACATTACCATGAAATTATTTTCTCATATAAAAATGTATTTTATCACTATCCTAACAAATTATCATCAGAAAGTCGTACGATAAGTCTCCTTCAATCCTAAACTCACCGTTAACGATAAAAAGTTTACAGAATCATTCACTTCTGAGAAGTAAAAGATTTTTTTTTCTTACTTTCAAATGTTTTTCGTTCCACTAGTACGTATTTTTTCGTATTGGTTTATTATTTTTTCTATTTCAATGTTGATTGATTTTATTAAAGCGCTTATTTTTCATTAGACTAACCTCATTTTCTTTAATTTCAAAGTGATTGTTTTGCAGGAAATTTAGAATCATGACTCATTTGTCTAAATTAATTCAATTGACACGGTACAATAATATGTGATGATTATTAAGTTTTTCATGTAAATGATCATTATATTTTTTAATTCTACATATTTCTTTTAGATTGAATTTATTACTACAATTATAACTATTGAACTGTTTGTGATTTTTTTTAGGTTGATTTATTTGATCACCTTCATTCTCCAATTACAATTTTTGTGAAGGTATGTTTTATGGCTATTAAATTAAGGGATGAAATTTCTCTTTAAATATTTATATGAATTTTGATATAATGACTCAGCCTGTTAAAACCGTCGTACATAACCCCTAAACACTAGGGATTTTGATAATCTATAGTGAAAGATGAGTTCTTATTCATGTGAGTATGTGGAATGTGCTTGAACTTTGGTTATTGCTAGATTTTGATATCCTTCTTTATAGTCGAAATTCAAATACATGTTTTATTTATGAATGATTTCTTACTCAACTTTAAGTTTATGTTCTTTGATAAGATTATAAAATAAGGGTCATGTAGCTACTATACCTTTTTTATATTAAATTTACCGATCTATTAAGAGTAAGTTTATGAAATTATCTATTTAACCCATCAGCCTTCCTTATGAGTATGTTTGCTTCATGTTATAGTTGGTCATAGCAAATAATGTAATTAGTTTTATATCCTTTAAATTGCAATATTCACGAATAAACAATTTTTTTTCCAATAATAATTCTATTTTCGCTAAATTATTAATGTGCATTTTTGCCTTAGTGCTTTCTAATTGGACACAAGTTGCTTTCGAGGCCCTGAAGCCAAATTCCCGGAATTCGTAGCACACAAATGATTCATAGACGGTGAAAGATTGTTATTGAAAGGCAAAAATTGTGATTTATTATTGAAAGGAGTTAACAATATTTAACTGTTATTTATATTAAAAAAAAGAGTTAATTCACATAAAAAATATTTTAGGTTTGAGAAGAATAGGATGTGCAAGGGAAAATGAGAGAGATGAATGTAAATGTATTGTAATTTTTTTTCTTTGATTAAAGATCATTCTATGTGCTATAAGAAAAAAATTAGTAGGTACATCGTACATAATGAAAAGAGCTAATATGCAAGACTATAGGATTACAACACATCAGCATATATCTTATGCAAGAATAACGCGTGGTTTTATATATATTGTGCTGTATATGGAGTACATTTCAACTAATATTATTGATTAAGTCTTATGTCACTGGATTTTATATGGCAACAAGATATTTCTAACTTTGAAATTCATAAAATGTATACATGAATGAACAAGTTTATCTCAAACGTACATGATTCTTAGATGATTTACACGATTAATGTAGTTTATAATAGTTTTTGTTATGCGGATAAAAAAATACAACAAAAAGATTCAAGTTACCTTCATTTTCGATGTACCGTGGTCCTAAATTATGACAAAAAATATCGTATAATATATTAGCTAATGACGAAATGATATCAATAATGATAAAACTCACATTAGATAACATAATAACATTAACAACTCCATGAATTTCGCGAGCAACAAAACTAGTTACTACGTATAAAAGTAGATTTGAATTCATTAGTGAAGTGAGGTTCTTGTTGTGTAATTACGTAGACATATCATTATGCCGACAGTAGATCTGACCTGATCAATTTTTTCAGTGTCATCTTCACACACGGATCATATTGAATTTCTCTTTCAATGTCTTGTTAATGAAGAATTCGGTAGATTAAAAACGAAGAAGATGAAGAACAATATACACCGATGAAAATATGTAATTATTACTGATGAAGATAATTTAGTATAAATTTGGTTAATGTTAAATAAATTATTTTGGTGTAAAATATAATTGAGAAAATTTGATTTAGTTAGGAGTCACTCGGTGGCGTCCTATCACCATCCAAACTTAAATACTCAGTCTCTATCTCTATTATATTTTTTAATCATTCCATAATCTATCACCTTATTCGAGAAGACGTCAAAAAATGTGCGAAATTGGCCGGGTCATAGTGATTGCAAATACAAGTACTAAACTAAATAATAATTTGTACACTGATAAAACAAAAGCATTACTCCATATTTACCTAGACTCAATCTTGTAAAAGGGAACACATTTTCCTTTCGAATAATCTTTGTGTTAGAACCTAATTGTTGATGATGACATGTCCATTTTAATTGTGTTTCAAGTGTTCCATTTCAGGATTAAGTTCATCTCCCTAATCAAGAATTAATCAATGTTGAAGGCAAAATGTTGATGAAGTCTACCCAAGACTTGTGTTGTAATAGAGTCATTAATCTAAGGGTGAAAGAGTATGGTACTAAGCAACAGTCATAAGCAACGGTCTGTTTATTGATGCAACAATGAGCAAGACCATTGTTCAACAATGGTCTTCTTATCATGCAACAGTAAACAAGACTGTTGCTCAAAGTCCGTATCACTTGAAGAAATAAGAAGTCTTTGATTTTAAAATACTCGTACTTTCAAAGTGTTCTCTTTTATTTGAGAAGTTTTCATCCTTGATTTATCAAATATAAAGAAAGGGTTTTATAAAGAAAAGAATATTTGAAGGCATCTTTCAAAAGGGCTTTACTCAAATTGGCAATTTCTTCAGGACTTTTGGAAAGTTTAACTTGTTTCCTTTCAAAACTGATTTTCTAAAAATGTCTTGTTTTGATTGTCATCTTTGTTTTGACTGGTTTACAAGGACCATTTCGGATGGTTAGAAAACTTCTTTTCATCTTTCTCCTTTGGAAGAATACTCTTTCTTGTGCAAACTTAGAAAGGTCAATTATATTTGTTTTCTATCAATTGTCTTGATCTTGAACCCTAGTTGACCCATCTATAAAAGGAACACTCTTCTCATTCAATCCTTATGACTTTTTCCGAGAATTTCAAAGAGTTTTTCAAAGTGTTTTAAAGAACTTAAAAGCATTTTTCTTATTTTCAAAATATTCTAAGCCTCAAGTGCAACAGTCTTTACTACCGTTGTTTTAAGTATAATATTATCTCACCTAGAATTGTTTGATCAATAAGTTGTCGTTATCAATTCTTCTTGAATTAGTTTGAGGAAACTTGATCGTGTAAACATTCCAAGGTAGAGTGTCGAGTTCTTAGACGGAGTAGTCTTTGAACTCTTGTCGCAACCGGAGTAGGTTGTTGGTCCTTTTTATTGTAAGGGTTTTAAGTAATCGGAGTAGATCACTAAAATAATCAATAAAAAGAAGATTGGACGTAGGCCCTTACAGAGTTGGCCGAACCAATTCAAAAACATTGTGTTGATCTCTCGTTACTTTTTATTCCGCTGCATTTATTTTACTCGTACTTCATTTGCGTTTTTATTTCTTTAGCAACGGTCCTGAATACTGTTGCTTTGGTCTGTAGCCTCAATCTTATTTGCTAAGACAAACAAGCAACAGACAGAACAACCGTTGTTTTTTCATTTTAGCAATTTTCTTCAACAAACGTGCTACACTTCTAATTACTCGATTTATTTGATGTATCCACTTGGTCCTCATATCATTAATCAATTTGCTTTAATTCAATAATGATCAAGTTGAAATTTTTAAAATAGTACCTAATTCACCCCCTCCCTCTTTTAGGTACTTGGAATCCTAAACTCTCCAATTGGTATCAGAGCCTCGTGCTCTTGATCGAGGCTAATCACCTTAGAGTTTGATTCTTGGGATATGAATTCCTCAAAACACTCCAATATTCCGGTCTTTAACGGTGAGAATTTTGGATGGTGGAAGCTCAAAATGGAGCACTATATCAAAAGTATCGATTATCAATGTTGGAAAATCATTGAGGGCAGACCTCTTGTTATTGAGGAAACTGACATTCTCATGGGTTTTACTAAAGTCAAGGCCGAGAAATATTACAATGAAAATGATTTCAAATTGGCCGAAAAGAACTTGAAAGCAATGTCGATTATTCAACGGTGTGTAGGTGATGCCGAAGTAAGTCGGATTTCCGGATGTCCTACGGCCAAACTAATTTGGGATTCCCTTATTCTTGCCTATGAAGGGACGTCTCAAGTTAGAAAACACCTTATTGATATTCTCATGCAATAATATGAGATGTTTTACATGGCAAAGGACGAGTCAAGAAATAGCTTTTCATCTCATTTTTCGTGTATTATCAATGAACTAAAAAGTCTAGGGAGAAATTTAGAGTCCGAGGACATCATTCGAAAAATTCTTCGTAGCCTTACCACTAAATGGCAACCTAAGATAACCGCCATAGAGGAGGCCAAAGATTTATCCATTCTATCTCTTCATGAACTAATGGGATCACTAATGGCTCACGAGTTTAATCTCGATAAGCATTCTAGTGAATCTTCAAGGGGAAAGAGTCTTGCTCTAACATCCTTTTCAATTGATGATGAGGATGAAGAGGAAGATGGGTTTGCTTTGTTCTCTAGGAACTTAGTTGGAATGGTGAATGGCCATGGACATAAAAGGTTCAACAATAATTTTACGAAAAAACGCTTTCCAAAGAAAAGACCCACTACCACTATAGGATGCTTTAAGTGTGGTGACAAATCACATCAAATTAAATAATGTCCTAAGTGGGATGAGATTAAGTCCAAGGATAAGCGAGATAAGGCTAAAAAGGATTACAAGAATAGGGTCATGTCCGCCATTTGGGGAATGTCCGACTCCGAGGACGATGAAATCATCGAGGAGGAACTAGACGCTAAAATGTGTCTTACAAAACGTCTCAAGGACAAAGTCTCCAAACCCTCTAAATCTGAACATCTTAGATGTGTTATCGCTCACCCCGATGATTTCGACTCGGATTTTGACAATGAGGTAAAACTTCTAAAAGCCAAGGCTAGGACTTACTCCAACGAAAAAGTATGTAAGCTTCTTGATAAACTCTTTAATAAATGTCGTTCACAAACTGAAAAGCTGGATCTCATGCAAGATGAGATAGAGGAAATTTCTCAAGAAAACTTTAAACTTAAAAATGAACTTAAAACATGATGCGTGCATTTTATATAGTCTGTCTAAGCCTTATTTGCACGTATTTCTATGCATTTTACGTAGTATTAAGCTGGAAATGTCCCCCGAATTGTCTACTTTGATTTCTCTTGTCCTATTTGCAGGAATGAACCAAAGAGAAGCGGAATCAAGCTTAGAACATGTCCCTATGCATGCATTGCGTTTAGGAGATGAGTTGAGTCGGATCTTGGAAACAACTATTTGGTGATGCACGTAGAAGTAAAGAAGCTAGGCGAGCAAAGGAAGAGCTTCAAATTACTAGTGCCTACTTTGAGGAGCCATATCTTGATTTCTATAATTGATATTTAAGTGATTCCAATTGTATATGAAAGCTTATCCTCTTAGATTTCCAATGCCATGAAAATCGATTGTTTCCGACAAGTAACGAAGAAATGGCGTCCGTTTGAAGTTCAGTGTATGAAGCAGGAATTACGTGCTGGAAACCACTCGATCGAGTACTATAGTGCTCGATCGAGTACTTTTTGTGTTTGATCCAGAGGTCCCTTTTTGGCGGTCCTCGATCGAGAGGTTTTTGCTAGGAGTTACTCTATCGAGGAGTTCTAATGTCCTCGATCGAGTACTTTTCTATCTGACGCAAGATTTTAATATCTTGTTATCGTATCTTAGGTTTAATAAATATCTCTCCTATAAATAAGAGAGACTTAATTAGGTTTTGGAGTTCCTTTTTTGTTCTGTTGGACGTCACTCTGCTCTTCTAATTTCCGGATCTCGTTTTGTGTAACTTCTCTACTCTCTTCCTATTTAATTTAATTCTCTTTTGCACCATGTTTAGTATTGTTTTATCTTTCATTATTGTTTTATTAACATTTATGCGTAGCTAAATTCTCTAATGCTAGGATTAGGGGAGCCATGATAGTAAAATGATGATGGTTTAATCAGTTTAGGAGGTTTTGCTGTGAGAATTGTTTGATAGCAATATAATTGTAATTATTAGGTTGAATGCATGCAACTGAAGTAATAATTAAACCGGTTAAATTCAGACCTAGATCGAAAGATTGGAATGAATAGACCTATTATGGACAATAGACTACACTAATGAGGGTGAAAGCTAAGTTAGTAATATTTTAGGGCGGATAGCGTATCGAGAGGACTTTTCCTTTACTCTTCTCACATCAGACCGACTGACCTACCTTTAGCTGATTTGTGTGATATCATGGTGAACCAACATCCTAGCATCTTTCTCTCTATTTGCTCATATCTATTTCAATCCTTGTTGTGTTAATTATTTCCTCTTTTATTGGTCTTTAGTTCAGTTAAAACAACTCAAAACCCTTAAGAAGCGGTTACTTAGATAGACTTAGTTTAGCTTATGGAATTCTCATTTCCCTGTGGATACGATACCCGACTGCCTCTACTACATTTTATAGAGACCGGTTGGTTTTATTTTTGATAGGGTTGCGACAGCCGTGTCAAATTTTGGCGCCGTTGCCGGGGAGACGGTGATATTTTATTTGCTTTACTTTAGCTTGTCTTTTATCTCAGGGAACTTTGGTTCCTTAAAACCGTTCTCATGTTACTTACCATCAGGTTCCCGCAGGATGAGAATGAGTCTTTTGGTGCATATATAGACAGGTTCGAGGAATGGCTTTGTACAATAAATCGTGGAAATTTATCTGCTCTCCAGATTTGTTTGTCTATTATCCAGGGTATAAATGGCCCTACACGAGCATACCTTAACTCAATAGGTAAGGGAGAGTTTAGCGGGAAACCTGTCAATGAGGTTTTTGAATTCTTTGATTGGTTTGCCATTGAGAGCATTAAACCCACTTTCTCACTTCAGTTCGACATGGATGAGGGCGTGGGTGAGACCATAGAAACCGTTTCAAAGAATGAAAATGATATTGACAAAACCATAGAGGAGGAGACCGTATGCTCAGTTGATAACCCTTTTTTTGACGACGATCTAGAACCCCTCTATGACAATTTTACAGACAATTAGTCACATAAGGAAGACTTGACAGACCCCTTAGAAAACCCCTTTTGTGATGAGTGATCTTGGGACAAGAAGAGTGAGGATGTGCAATTGGAAGGTCTTGAGGTTAAATGGGACTCATATGACGATATGGTAGACGATGGGCTACCCCATTGACACAGTTGATTTTACCACCCCTTGTATTTGGGACGACTACCCACCTTCTCCTATCGCACACTGGACTCCTCCACCTCACATAAAATACCCGTTTAAGCAGGTTGTTTCGACTCGCGTGCTTTCTATGTTAAATGCTTATGTGCTCGCTAATTTTACACTTTCCTATGATTTTAGCTTTGATGTTCCACCCTCGGCTGAAGGGTGGAATCATTCAGTGGATTCTTATAGGAGCTGTCAAAGAAAGTTCATGAAGTTGCAACAGTATTTCATACTGCTTCTCTATTCTCCTTTTATATTTAGGTGCTACTTATGCTTTTGTGTAGCATATGCGCAGATATATGATCGTTTGCTAAGAGCTTTGAGTTGCTTTGTTCGTGACCAACTAGAGCAATTGAAATGAAGACAAAAAGAGGTCGTGCGGGACATATCTGAAACCAGCGCTGACCGGGAGGCAACCCGAATTTTTGATATTCGTTGTAATCGGAATTTTGAGACATTTTAGTCAGTAGTGTGTATTTTTAGACTTTAGTAGTGAGTTTTACAAACGATAAACTGGAACGTTTGGACTTGTTTTGTTAGTTTCATAGGTCGTTTGTATCGTGCTTGCAGGTACCTCACGTGGAGCCCTCGATCGAGTACTTTTTGTACTCGATCGAGCACTTTTGCTAGCCCATTCACTCGATCGAGTACCTTTGCTTCCTCGATCGAGCACCACTAAAAGACAACATCTCGAGCGAGAGCCCCCGTTCCTCGATCGAGCACTTTTGCAAGCCCAAATTACTCGATCGAATTGCACCTATTTCGATCGAGTACTGCTGCTTTGACTCGAGTCCTGCGAGGTTATTACGGGGATGTTTACGACCTCCCTTGTTGCTGGCTGGTTTGGGGAGGTCGTTAATTCGCGTTATCTTGTAAGCTTTCCGACTCTACACTCTTATTTTCTCTTCAGTTTGCATTTCCTTTTCCTATTTTTGGGTACAATGAGGGCATTGTACGGTTTGGTTTGGAGAGGGCATATGCATCCATATCTGTGTCTGCATATTGTTTTTATTGCATTTCAGTTAGCACGTTTAATTTTTGCATGCATTGTTTATTTTAATTTCAATAATTCAAAAATCTCATAAAAATAAAAAATTCAAAAAAATCACGTTTATTTGTGCATTTAGGTTGAGTCAGAACGGTGTATTTCGATGATGAAATTGCACTACTTTTAGTCATTTTTGCTTAAGCCTTGTAAAAATTAATATCTTTTAGCTTTGTCTTCTGCATATCTACGAGTTAATATTGAAATTTAGCTGAACAAATAGAGTTGACCTGAAAATTTGGCAACCTACTTATATTCTAAGTTTTAGAGCCTTAAAACTGGTGTCATTTATGACCAGTTCATGTAGAATTGTGAGTAGTTACTCTTTGCATAGCATGTATCATTAATTTGCACATATATGAAATTCAATTGCTTTTTGCCTACATACATTCGGGTTAGTGGTTGGTGTCATAAGCAAGGAGGTGCTTATTTTCCCCTTTTTCCTATTTTTACCCATTTAACTCCACATTTAGCCAAATTTGCCTTTTGACCCTTAACTACATCCAAGTTTAGCTTGCCTTGTCAAGCTATTTTAGTGATGGTTTTGCGGTATTTTACTATTGATCCGAATTTGGTTTGTATTTGAGTTTGTATGCCAATTAAAGGGCACGGTGCTTAATTTTGATGAATTTGAAGCGGATGTGTTTTATTTGGTTTTGTTAGGTAGCTAGCTTGGCTATTACTGTGGACATGGCCCAACTACAAGCCCACTTCGATCTGTGGACATATAGCGGTCTTTTGAAAGCCACGCTCGGCGGCGTAAAAATGCTTTCGACCGGATCGTTTTAGATCGGTCAGTTTCATCTCGGTAAGGATCTCGAAACGATTAGAGATGTTCGGAGTCGCCACCAAGCATTTGTAGGATGCTTGGAACCCGTTCTAATTCCACTTTATACCTCGGTCAAATCGAAGCACAAATCAGCGTTTGACATAGGTACTAAAGATAAGGAAATCGTCCTTCTTTAGCATCCTATATCTAGAATGACTCTCGTACGCCCTGGATAAGGTCGTCCACTATCCAAAGTTTCCGAGTAAGAGGTGAAGGTACATATTGGGAAGCCTTTTAATCAGACACCCAATCCCGCCCGCGGTAGCGGCCTCTACTGATCGATCTTGGTTGGTTAAATGCAAAAGTTGATAAAACGGTTTAAATGCATGAATGCGCATCCAATAATTTAAACCTAACATGTGAGACATTTCTAAGTCATTTGATTTAATCCAAGTATCAAGTATAAGATGTCGAGTTGGATTAATGATTGATTTGCATGCAAGACGGAAATTAAACATCCATTTACCGTGTTAGGTTTAGGGTGTATAACGTGATCCGTTTGTCTTAGTAAGGCATTTTGCAAATGTGATGTTGAATAAACAAATAGTCATCTGATTCGTCCTATATCCGGGCTAACCGGAGTCGGGATCATCCTAGACTAATGCTGGAAAGGGAACAGGCCCTGTACCAAACGGCTACATGAGGCGCGAGCCAGCCGACGGTGTAAAGGGGCCTCCCCTAGTTCTGAAAATGAGAAAGAAAAGGCCTGCTTGAGGCACGGGTCAGCCTACGGTTATATGCCGTACGTGTTCTGACCTTTTGAAAACGTTATAAAACGTGTTGAGAAATGGGTATTTGAACCTGATTTGGTTTGAAAAGGTCGTTTAGACCGCATTTGTTGATTTGAAGAACTAGACTCGAATAATCATCATTATTTTGATAATATTCGGTGTCGGGTTCGACTTGACAAGCTTGACATGAATAGTTTTGAAAATGATTATGAACAAATTGTTTTAAGTTCATTTGAAAATAATTAGTCGATACTCATCATCGTACCCAGGTTAAAATCCGGCATGGTATGTAGAACCAAGGATGACTTTGTGTCGGGGACTAATATGTTAGTTTCGAAAATGTAAAGAAATGATGAAAGGCTTTAAAATACCTCCCAAAATTGAAATAAAAGGCTTTAAAATATCTTTTAAATGTTATTAACCAATTATTGTCACCAAAACACGAATTTAACCGTCATGGTATATGGAACCAAGGGTGAAAAATGTTTTATGGTTAAAACAAATGAAATGAAATAAAAGGGTTTGAAAATATTTGAAATGGTAAAAACCGATTACAAATATGAAAACGAATTAAAGGGGAAAGACGAGAACAAACACGGTTGATCTCTGACCTGAACACCCCATTTAGGCGTGGGCAAGCCGGCGAACCAAGGGGCTTCTGTCTCAGGCCAAAAATCAGTTTTGGCTCGTTTATCCCATGTTTTGGTTCATGTTATGCACGTTTTAGCATGTTATAGTCATGAAACAAATGAAAACATGATAAAAAGAGGATTTTTACACCCTCATACTTACATGTTTGGTTATGGCGAGTGACCGACGTAAGTGTAACAACTCGTTTGATCGGAAAAAACTCGGTTTAAAACCGTTTTGGTAAGTAAAAAAGAGACTTTTAAGATTAGTGACGGTGTAGTGGTCAAAGTGGTCGGTCAAGTGATTTAATGCACGATGACGGTACCAAATAATGTGCAAGGCTTATATTTACGATCGGTAGGTCGTAAATACGCGTCGGATTGTGACTTAAGAAGTCGAGTCGAGAATTTTAAGGGAGAAAAGAGGGGGCGGACACTCGCGTAAGTCTCAAATGGGGGGCATTTGAGGGGTATTTATAGGTAAATGAGTGGTTGTGTGAGTTTTGAGCGACGTGGCCACCTGGGCTGCTCAAAGAGGCGCGAGCCATGTCGCGGGTCTTCGAGGTGTGTTGTCGCTTTCATACAAAAACAATCATGATTTGTTCTATCCTAGGTTTTGTAGTCATATGTTTGGTACTTGACCAAACATAAATCCGGGAAAACTTAAGGTAGAAGGTTTGAAATGTTTTGTTTTTGGTGGTTGACTCGGGTTGACTCATTGTTGGAGTCGGTATTTGAATTTTTGAGCTGGTTTTTGATCCGGTGTCGGTTTTGACTCTAGTTAGTGTCATTGCGACCCCGTCGTCGTGCATTAAACACTCCAGGTATTTTTAAAATGTTTTGAAATATTTTATTTTCGAAATCGTTTTAAGTTTTCCGACGTAAAGTTGTACACAAACAGTCGATCAAACGCCGCGATTCCAAAACATGTTATAGTCCGATAATCATCGGGTGTTTGTTGGAGTCTCAGCAGATACTGGGTATCTACAATTACCCTCACATTTCCAGAAATACTTTGCCTTTTCTTATCCATTGCCTCACTTTTCCATACTTTTGTAAGCCCTCGGCTGTGATGGAACCTTATTTGGTTGGAATGTATGTGTACGGTAGCTTGAATTGTCTATCATATTAGTTGCATGCATGTCTATGTCGTTCGTAGTTTAGGTGAGCGACTATTTTTCTTCTTCTCTTACAATTCATATGCTTACCCTTTACTTCATGAGAGAAAAGTGACCAGTGAGAGCCCATCATTAAAGGTCTTGTAAAGTCGACGGTTCAGCTTTATTATAAACATCTCATAACTCGTTTGCATTTGACTGTTTTGCTATAAGTATTAGTGCTTGCATTAAATCGGTTTAAGTGGACAATTTGTAGCTAGCTCTGAGTTTTCTTTTCTGTTCCATTAGTTTTGCATATAGTTTGCTTGGGGACAAGCAAATGTTTGGTTTGGGGAGGTTTGATGTGAGCATTTTATATAGTCTTTATAAGCCTTATTTGCACGCATTTCTATGCATTTTACATAGTATTAAGCTACAAATGTCCCCCGAATTTTCTACTTTGATTTCTCTTGTCCTATTTGCAGGAATGAACCAAAGAGAAGCGGAATCAATCTTAGAACATGTCCCTATGCATGCATTTAGGAGATGAGTTGAGTAGGAGCTTGTAAACTACTATTTGGTGATGCGCGTAGAAGTAAAGAAGCTAGGCGAGCAAAGGAAGAGCTTCAAATTACTAGTGCCTACTTTGAGGAGCCATATCTCTAGTTCTACAACTGATATTCAAGTGATTCTAGTTGGAGATGAAAGCTTATCCTCTTAGCTTTCCAGCTTGTTTCCGACAAGTACCGAAGAAATGGCGGCCATTTGAAGTTCAGTGCGCGAAGCAGGAATTACGCGCTGGAAACCACTCGATCGAGTACTATAGTGCTCGATCGAGTACTTTTTGTGTTTGATAGAGAGGTCCCTTTTCGGTGGTCCTCGATCGAGTTCTTTTTCTACTCGATCGAGAGGTTTTTGCTAGGAGTTACTCGATCGAGGAGTTCTAATGTCCTCGATCGAGTACTTTTCTATCTGACGCAAGATTTTAATATCTTGTTATCGTATCTTAGGTTTAATAAATATCTCTCCTATAAATAGGAGAGACTTAATTAGGTTTGGGAGTTCCTTTTTACCTTTTTTGTTCTGTTGGACGTCACTCTGCTCTTCTAATTTTCCGGATCTTGTTTTGTGTAACTTCTCTACTCTCTCCCTATTTAATTTAATTCTCTTTTGCACATCTCTTTATACCATGTTTAGTATTGTTTTATCTTTCATTATTGTTTTATTAACATATATGCGTAGCTAAATTCTCTAATGCTAGGATTAAGGGAGCCATGATAGCAAAACGATGATGCTTTAATCAGTTTAGGAGGTTTTGCTGTGAGAATTGTTTGATAGCAATATAATTGTAATTATTAGGTTGAATGCATGCAACTGAAGTAATTAAACCGGTTAAATTCAGACCTAGATCAAAAGATTGGAATGAATAGACCTGTTATGGACAATAGACTACACTAATGAGGGTGAAACCTAAGTTAGTAGTATTTTAGGGCGGATAGCGGACCGAGAGGACCTTTCCTTTACCCTTCTCACATCAGACCGACTGACCTACCTTTAGCTGATTTGTGTGATATCATAGTGAACCGACATCCTAACATCTTTCTCTCTATTTGCTCATATCTATTTCAGTCCTTGCTGTTTTAATTATTTCCTCTTTTATTGCTCTTTAGTTCAGTTAAAACAACTCAAAACCCAAAAGAAACGGTTACTTAGACAGACTTAGTTTAGCCTATAGAATTCCTATCTCCCTGTGGATACGATACCCGACTGCCTCTACTACATTTTATAGAGACCGGTTGTTTTATTTTTGATAGGGTTGCGACAGCCGTGTCAAAGCAATAGACAGTGTGACTGTTACTTCTGAGGCATACAATGAGGTGAAAAGAGTAAACAAGTTGAAAAAAGAGTTGTCAAATGAACTAGAGTGTCTTAAGTTGAACCCCAATGATGTTTCTGATCTTGAGAATGTCAATACTAGTCTAAGTATGCAAATGTCCATGATAACCAAAGAACGTCATGAGCTTTTAAAAGAACAATCCATGTTTAAAGGTATAATTGATGACTTAGTTGATGAGGTAGAAGAACTCAAAACAACAGTTTCTCAAACCGTTGCTTCTGACAATACCAAAGAAGCATCAAATGAACTAGTCACCAATCTATCAATGGAGATTGAGTGTCTTAAAGTCAACATAGATGCCTACACAAGAGAGATTAGAATGCTTCATGAAAAGTTTGTCAAATTTCAAAATGAATCTCCGGAATGTAGTTCGTCTAGATCCAAGATTGTTCACTTAGATATATGCATCTCGAGTCTTAAGCTTAATGTTCAACAAAAGTCTGAAACAAAAGTCATCGTTACTTTGTGTCGACAATGTGCGGCTTGTCAAAGGTTTGAAACATATTCTCCTTAGCATTTCTCAACTATGTGATAAAGGTAACATTGTAGAATTTAGTGCTAATTTGTGTCGAATAATTGATGCCACAACTCAGGAAATTATTCTCGAAGGGAGACATGTTAAAGATATGTACTTAACCGACTTAAACACATTATCCGGTCATACCATGTCATGCATGAGTGTAATGAAAAACGATCCTTGATTGTGGCACAAAAGGTTTGGACATGTTAGTGCTAAAACTCTTAATACACTTAGGAGACTTGACTTAGTTGAAGGATTTCCGATAAAGTATGTGATGAATGTGCAAGATGCAAACATATTAGAAGCTCCTTTAAACCCAAAAGAAGTGTTAGTACTCTTCGTCCTTTACAACTCTTGCATATCAACTTATGTGGACCAACGAGAACTAGAAGTAGAGGTGGTAGTCGTTATGTGTGTGTCATTGTTGATGATTATTCTAGGTTTGTTTGGGCACTTTTCTTAAGTTCCAAGAATGAGGCATTTGATGAGTTTTTAATTTGGTTGAAAAAGATTCAAAATAAACTTGATTTCAAACTTGTTTCCATAAGAACGGATCATGTGTAGACCATAATTTTTCGGCTCTTAGAACACCACAACAAAATGGAGTGGTTGAACGAATGAATAGCACCCTTGAAAGTATAGCTAGAACCATGTTGGTGTGTAGTAAATTGCCTAGGAACTTTTGGGCCGAAGCGGTAAACACCACTTGTTACATTCATAATTGTGTCATGATAAGGAGCATAATCAATAAAACACCCTATGAAATTTTACGTGAAAGAAAGCCTAATATTTCATATTTTAGATGCTTTGGGAGCAAATGTTTTGTTCACAATAATGGTAAAGATAACTTGGGAAAATTCGATCCACGTAGTGATGAAGGGGTTTTTATTGGTTATTCCGACCATAGCAATGCCTATAAAGTTTATAATAAACAAACCATGCTAATTGAAGAAAGTGTCCATGTCATATTTGATGAATCTAGCAATTTTGGACAGGTACAAAATGATGATGAAGATGATGAAGATGATGAATTTGAGATAGGTCTTGTGACAAAAGACTTCGTGTTTGAGGATGTGGAAGCTCCAAACAATGACGCCATGCAACAGTCACAAAGACTATTACCTACTGGTACAAGCAACTCAGAGGGAACAAACAGTGAAACAACGGTTCCAGAAACTGTTGCTTGCACTTCTAGAACAACAACAGTCCAAGACACTGTTGCTCCAGGAGAATCCTCAAACACTGATATGGAGCCATCTTCTGACCAGCAAACAACAGTCACGGAGACTGTTACATCTGAGAGGGAACAAAACAACTTTGTTCCTAGAAAATGGAAACATCAAAGCTCCCATCCACGCTCAAATCTAACAAGTGACCTGAACTCCAGAGTTAGAAGAAGGGCATCCCTTAATAACTTTGCATCTCTTGATGTGTTTTGTGCCCAAAGCGCCTTTCTATCTCAAATTGAGCCGGCTAACATAACAATTGCATTGACCGATGCCGATTGGATGCTAGCTATGCAAGATGAGCTCAATCAATTCAAGAGAAATGAGGTATGGCACCTTGTCCCTAGACTATCTAATCTTACCGTCATTGGTACTAGATGGGTCTTTCACAATAAGCTTGAGGATTCCGGTGAAATTGTAAGGAATAAAGCTAGACTAGTGGTGCAAGTTTACAATCAACAAGAAGTAATTGATTACGATGAAATCTATGCACCAGTAGCTAGGCTTGAGACCATACGATTATTGATAGCTTTTGCGGCTCACAAAGGCATTAAGCTTTTCCAAATGGATGTCAAAACCGCTTTCTTAAATGGATATTTGGAAGAGGATGTCTTTGTAGAGCAACTTCCGGGCTTTTTAGACAATGATTTTCCTAAACATGTTTTCAAATTAGACAAAATTCTTTATGGTTTAAAACAAGCACCTAGGTGTTGGTATGATAGATTGTCTAAATTTATCATCGAAAATGGTTTTAGAAGAGGTTCCATAGATAAAACATTGTTTTTAAAGCAACAGTCCAGTGAATTGTTGGTTATCCAAGTATATGTTAATGACATTATATTTGGAGCAACAAATGAGATACTTTATACTTATTTTTCAGGACTAATGAAATCGGAATTCGAAATGAGTATGATGGGTGAGCTAGGATTTTTTCTTGGGCTCCAAATCAAGCAATCTAAAGATGGAATCATGATCCATTAACAAAAGTACATTAAAGAGATGCTTAAGAAATTTGGGATGACTAATGACAACCCTCACTCCACACCTATGGTATCCAAGTCCAAATTGGACAAAGATGAAAAAGGTAAGAGCATTAGTGAAAAGGTGTATCGAGGTATGATTGGATCACTTCTCTATTTAACCGCAAGACGTCCCGACATTCTTTTTAGTGTTTGTTTATGTGCTAGATTCCAATCAAATCCGAAAGAATCTCACTTTAAAGCTGTTAAACGCATTCTTTGATATTTGATTGGAACACAAGATCTTTATTTGTGGTACCCCTTACATTGTCCTTTTGATCTTATAGGATATTGCGACGCGGACTATGCGGGTTGTAGTATTGATCGAAAGAGTACATCCGGGATTGCAACGTTCTTGGGTCCGTGCTTAGTCTCATGGGGCTCAAAGAAATAAAACACGGTTGCTCTTTCAACGGCCGAAAGTGAATACGTTAGTGCCGCTCATTGTTGCTCACAACTTCTTTGGGTAAAGCAACAACTTCTCGATTTTGGTATTATTTACGACTCCTTTCCCATATTATGTGATAATACGAGTGCGATAAATATATCAAAAAATCCTATTCAACATTCTAAGTCCAAACAAATTGAATTTCGTCACCATTTTATTCGTGATCACATAGAAAAGGGCATGTTGAACTTATTTTTTGCAAGATCGAAGATCAAATTGCCGACATATTTACTAAACCTCTTGCAAGAGAACAATTTGAAAAACTTAGGTTACAAATTGGCTTAATTAATTGCATGTAATTTTTATGTGAATTAAACTAATCCCTCACATGATTTACTAGAACGGATTTGCTATCTTTTACTCTAGTTTATTCATTCCGTGACATGTCCGTAATCGATAAATCGTCTTTGTGCATCAAATAATCACTCAACCGACTTGTTAGTCATATTTTTAATGTACACTATCCCATTAAATAAAGACAACTACCCCTCATCTCCATTTAACCCTAAAAACCTACCCTGAAAACCGCCGTTTTGGCCAAACCCCTCATCTCCCTCACTTAACCTTTAAACCAATCCTTTTACCAGGGTAAAAACATCACTCAATTCTCACGTACCCCATCAAACTCCAAAAATGCCTAAATCCTCAACCGAAACCACACAAAATCCGCCATCCTCACCTAACCCAACCACCGTCGCCACCTCCGAGAAACCCAAAGGCTCATACGCCTTCCCCATCACCCATTCATCAGAACCAACCCTCCAACCTTCATCAGAACCCACACCCATCACAGTTCTACCTCCTCTCATACCAACTTCATCTATGGGGCGAAAAAGAACCCGATCTGGAACGAAAAAACCATCATCAACCTCCAGTACATCGTCTGAACCCGTCATCATCAATGATGAGGAACATGCAGAGGAAGATCCACTAAAAAAAACACCTTCATCCGAAGAGGATGTTGACCAAAACATTGAGGGATCTAGTACTGGCACTAAACCATCACCGAAAACGAAAAAAGGTCTCTCCGTTTTGTCTGATATTCTCGAAGAAGGAGAGTATGATGTTGAGGATGAAGGAAAGTCTGATAATGGGGAAGCCGAGGACGAAGGATGTAACCCTTCAATGGGATCTGAAAAAACTCAATCCAAGGAAAGGAAATTCGGGAAACAAATCGAATCGGGTGTAAAGGAAGGAGAATCGACAGCAAAAGAACCTCCGAAAACGAAATCTAGACGAAAAACTCCCACAAACAAGAAAGGAGATTATCTCTCCTATACGGATCCGGTTCCCTTAGCCGGTAAATGGGACCTACCCACTATCAAAAGACAGATCGAGGCAAGCACTCTTCTTCCGACCATCAAAACGACGTGTGTACAGTTAATCTTCAAGGAGGCCTTTCACTGTCCGCGGGTGTACACCTCGACATGGTCCTCCTCTAATCCTGCCTTTTTCCGAGTTTGTGGAAGCAGTTAAAGCCCAAGGTTAGGAAAGCCTCATCCAAATGGAAAAACCGGTCTTTGCAAGTGAAGTCTTTTTTTTTTCGGTAAAATGTAAGTGTATTAAAAATAAAAGTCACCATATAAGAAAAGACGGTGGGAAATGACCCAACCCGACTTTCTTAAGACTTAACAAATAGAACCAAAGACTCAGCCCAAACAAATTGAGCAAATCACTACCGACAATAGTCTTATCATCAAAACCAGGTGGTTTCTGGTCAAAATTTCACCATCTTCCCAAAACTGATCAGTTGCTCATCCACCATTTTCATCTATTGTATGCATGTTATCTCTCTATCGGCTCTCTATCACTTCTTCCCATTTGCTCCTGAAAACTTAAGGTACGATTCGTTACCTCCTTAATAACCCCACTTTTTACTTTTTCCGGCTTAATCAGTACAAGATCATGTTTGCACTGGTTCCGCTGTCTCCATATGGCATAGATCGAGGCATTTATCAAAGCATTTATGATCCCTCTTCGTATCCCTGAGCCAGTTAATCCCTTACGCCATTCTGTATGATTGTTTGCAGAAATGATCTCTCTAATCTATGAGATCATTTAATTTTATGTGAAGTCTTTTAATTTTATGTGACGGTTCATGTCAACGATACTATGAGATCTCTGACGGCAAAAGTCAATGGTAAGACATTCTCTCTGACTTTGGTTTATTTTTCGAAGATTTTGAACATTCCCCATAACGGGTATGATCAAACCCCCGTCAAAAACACCTGGCCGGTCCCCGAAAATATTTTCCCTATGGATGTCATAAAGGCCATGAATCCATCCTCACCCGCTTTCCAACCCGTTGACCCCGCCGAACTTCCTGCCCTTGCCAAACTACTCTACAATCTGCTTTGTTGCACAATCTACCCCTCCAATGACTGTGCACGATTATCTACTGCCCAACAATATTTGGTCTATCATTTGGTCTCTCACCACAAAATCAACCTCCTCTATCTAATGTTTAAACATTTTGCGATGATTGAAGAAAAAATCCGAGATCCCCAATATACTAAACAAATTCGCCTCCTCTATGGAATGTGGATTTCTGAGATGCTTCGTCACAAAGGAGTGTTGGTTAAGGAGATTTTCGGTTATCAGGGTATGTTGGACCATATGTCCTGGGGAAACTTGGGTAAAATGATGTTGCGCCCAAACAACGGCTGTCTTACGACTATTCCTAGTGGAAAGGGTAAAGTTTCTGAAAAAGGGTCCTATAGCAAGGGTCTAGCCGTGGGTGGTAGTAGGGAAAGTTCTAGCATTCTTGTAGCCATTGGAGAATTAAAGAAGGAAGTGGTCGATCTCAAGAGTTTGATGAGCCTCATTGCCGATATGGACTTTGTTAAGACCACCCTTGACACTTTGAAAGGGGAAGTCGACATTGTGTCCAATATCCTTCAAGTGAAGGCTGATGATGGAAGCAAGGATCCCAAAGCACCTTCTGATGATGATGATGACGACTTGGATGGGATCCAAGACTCCTCTCCATAAACCTGCCCTTTCCTCTTTTATCCCAAATCCGCCTTCTTTTGTTTTACACCCCGGTCCCATTTGATCCTATTTATTTTGGTGGTGTACTATTAAACTTTGCTTAACTTTTGCGAACATGTGTTTGAACTCCGGTTTAAAACTTTGTTTACGTTGACCTTGTTATTATGTGCAAATTTGGTTATCTTTTCCGTGATGTCTCATGCATGTTTATTCCGTGTCCGGGGATAGTATCTTACTCGTTTGATGATGTCAAGAGAGGGGGAAGGAGGGGGGGGGGGGAATTCATGTTTCTATTACTTGCTTATTGATTAATCTCTTGCTTTGTATTGACATAAGTATGTTAGTCTTTTTCTCTAGGATTTATTAGACCCATAAGTTCAGCTCGTTTTTTTACTACCTTCATGATATTTTTGGGCTGACCATTTGAGGGGGAAAATATTGGGAACATTCATTTTGTGGGGCTTGTCATCATCAAAGGGAGAATTTGTTAGAACCTAATTGTTGATGATGACATGCCCATTTTAATTGTGTTTCAAGTGTTCCATTTCAGGATTAAGTCCATATCCCTAATCAAGAATTAATCAATGTTGAAGGCAAAGTATTGATGAAGTCTACTCAAGACTTGTGTTGTAATAGAGTCATTAATGTAAGGGTGAAAGAGTATGGTACTAAGCAACAGTCATAAGCAACAGTCTGTTTATTGATGCAACAGTGAGCAAGACCATTGTTCAACAGTGGTCTTCTTATCATGCAACAGTAAACAAGACTGTTGCTCAAAGTCCGTGTCACTTGAGGAAACAAGAAGTCTTTGATTTCAAAATACTCTTACTTTCAAAGTGTTTTCTTTTATTTGAGAAGTTTTCATCCTTGATTTATCAAATACAAAGAAAGGGTTTTATAAAGAAAAGAATATTTCAAAGGCATCTTTCAAAAGGGCTTTACTCAAATTGACAGTTTCTTTTATCATGACTTTTGGAAAGTTTAACTTGTTTACTTCCAAAACTGGTTTTCTAGAAATGTCTTGGTTTGATTGTCATCTTTGTTTTGACTGATTTACAAGGACCCTTTTCGATGGTTACAAAACCTCTTTTCATCTTTCTCCTTTGGAAGAATACTCTTTCTTGTGCAAACTTGGAAAGGTCAATTATATTTATTTTCTATCAATTGTCTTGACCTTGCTGAAACCCTAGTTGACCCCTCTATAAAAGAAACACTCTTCTCATTCAATCCTTAAAGACTTTTTTCTGAGAATTTCAAAGAGTTTTGCAAAGTGTTTTAAAGAACTTAAAAGCATTTTTCTTGTTTGAAAAATATTCTAAGTCTTCAAGTGCAACAGTCTTTACTATTGTTGTTTTAAGCATCATATTATCTCACCTAGAATCGTTTGATCAATAAGTTGTCCTTATCAATTCTTCTTGAATTAGTTTGAGGAAACTTGATCGTGTAAACATTCCAAGGTAGAGTGTCGAGTTCTTAGACGGAGTAGTCTTTGAACTCTTATCGCAACCGGAGTAGGTTGTTGGTCCTTTTTATTGTAAGGGTTTTAAGTAATCGGAGTAGATCACTGAAATAATCAATAAAAAGAAGATTGGACGTAGGCCCTTAGAGCGTTGGCCGAACCAATTCAAAAACATTGTGTTGATCTCTCGTTACTTTCTATTCCGCTGCATTTATTTTACTCGTACTTTATATGCGTCTTTATTTCTTTAGCAACGGTCCTGAATATTGTTGCTTTGGTCTGTAGCCTTAATCTTATTTGCTAAGACAAACAAGCAACAGTCAGAACAACCGTTGTTTTTTCATTTCAGCAATCTTCTTTAACAAACGTGATACACTTCTAATTACTCGATTTATTTGATGTATCATCCAGTTGTTCCTCATATCATTAATCAATTTGCTCTAATTCAATAAAGATCAAGTTGAAATTTTTAAAATAGTACCTAATTCACCCCATCCCCCTCTTTAGGTATTTGGAATCCTAAACTCTTCACTTTTTTTTAACTTATTCAAAGGAACCATCAAGAAAGTTTCATATTTATGGTATTAAATTAGTTTGCTCAAAATTCAATTTATTTGTAAAAAATATGAAAACAAACTTCTGAACAATATGTCACTTTATAAAGCGGAACCCTCTTCCCTCCTTGTATAGTTAAAATATACGGTTGCCTTGTTTGTTAATTATCATACACACATTTTAAAAGGCAAATAACGTTAGTAAATACGATCAGCAAATTTTATAATAATCAAAGAATAAGGGTGTTATAGAATAAAAACACTTTTTCTTTTTGTTGCCCGAAAATTACTCATGTCGCCAATTTAAATTACTAAATTACCCTTCTTCCTTAACACACTTCCGTAATTTTTCCTCTAAAGTCAACACTCTATTTACTGTAACTAATTACTGCGTATGAACTTAAGTTACCCTACTTCCCCACCGGACTGAATTTCTGAACCATTTGACGCGGCGGCGATGACAAAAATAACGATGGCAACAATAACACCACCACCACCACCACCACCAACAAATAAGGTAAATTATTCTCCTTCATTTTAATTCATTTACTTGAATTGTTGTAACTGGGTGTAATATCAATAGAGGGATTTTCGAGTTGCAAATTATATAACCAAAATTTCCCCAATCTGGAAATTCATGAATGAATTGAAGTGGCGATTTGTAAATTATTACAATAAAAAGATTTAATATTTACATTGTACAACTGAGGGACGAAATTCTATAAATGGTAAATTCGATTCGACTTATGGTATCGTCGAGGTGTTGGTGGGTCTCGTTTCTTTGAAGGTATGTGCGCCGTGGTGTGCTTGTGTTGGCTATACGACATAGCAGTAGAACAGTCGTGTTAGTCGCATCACATGGGGCTGGATTTGTCGTGTAAAATGCACGAAATATCAGTGGGATCCTTGTGTAGTCAACATGATATGCTCTTGATGTCGTCGTTTTGTTTGCACGAATCTTCCATTGATGTTGTCGCCATCCTCGCATGAAATATAAGTGGTTTAATATATCTTCATCTTGCTTGGACTAAAAGTACTCGTTTCGTATTACCTTGAATTGTGCTCTTTTTTGGACTGAAATTGACTTTGATTTGGTGGGATGATGCTCATTGTTTTTTAGCATAAGATCGGTTAGCTGTAAAAATGACTTTGATGTGGAGCAAATTCATGAATCAAAATGCCTGTGATTTGGAACAAATTGTGAATGAAGATGAATAATGTTTCGCCTTTTAGAATAAATGGGACAGTGAGATGGAAAGAGGTGTACTAATTTGTGTTTGTCTATTGTCCTTTATTGCTTTTTATTTAGTTTAGTAAGGGGAAATGAATAAAATGTTTTATTGTTTGTCCTTTTATTGTTGAGAGTGTGATGTTTAATACTCCCTCCCATTCAGATCCAAGCTATCATGAAGCGATTTTTTGTAAGCAGAAAAGTGAGTTCATGTTACCTTTGGTCTGGATGGGAGAGAGTATATTGTTTTTTCTTATACATTCTTATATACACAAGTGATACGTACTTAACACGTCTTAGGCATAAAACAGATATTGCCGTCTTAAAATAAACTTACTGTTGAGGTTCAAATGAAAAAAATGTTTTATTGCTTGTCCATTATTGTTTTTTTGTGCGCGCGTGCGTGTGTGTGTGTGTGTGTGTGTGTGTGTGTGTGTGTGTGTGTGTGTGTGTGTGTGTGTGTGTGTGTGTGTGTGTGTGTGTGTGTGTGTGTGTGTGTGTGTGTATGTGTGTGTGTAAATTTGTAGATGACGGAGGGGAATCGCAGGTCTAGAGTTCATGCTTCGTATCGTCGTCAAGGTAAAGTACCACGTGATCGAGTACTAGCGCTACAATATCTATGACAGAGGCTCTGACTAAGCAGACTAAGGCTGATTCACACCTTATTGACTCCTATGAGGAGGAGTTTGATAGAGAGCTTGAGCATGACTTGAGTAGATCGGCTAGTGAGGACACTGAGGAACATGTTGACTCTGAGGTAATATATGACTGAAGCGAGGGAAGAAGGGTAAATTCGAATCATATTCTAACGGGTCAAGTAGTTCGGTATTTCAGTCGAAGAGGAAAGTGAGGGCGAGCAAGAACGATACATCATGGATATTACAAGATGCAGCACCTGGAGGCCCTTTTGAGATTGACGTGATCCCTAGCTTTAGGGGACACGTCACTTCCGAGTTGTGGACTCATCCTGAGTCTGAGCGTAAGTTATTAACTAAATATACTAGGGAGGGTGCCTTGGCCGATTCGAGGTGTTGGCAGATGTTTGACCGGGTTTTGAAAATGGTGGAGACATCTGGATTAAGCCATTTGAGATATCATGTTGAAGCATATTAACGTGTCTCTAATGTGTGCGTTTGTAGAGAGGTGGCAGCTAGATACAAACACCTGTCACATGCCGTGGGGCGAGATTCCATACTAGTACATGACATTGAGGAGATTTTTTGCATTCCTATGGACGGCCGAGTGTGCAACTATAACACCCCCATACACCAAGGTTCCTTACCAAGACCACCAAATGCATGAAAGTGCTACCATCTCGGTTACCCGAGGCATACTAATCAAAAGTGACCATCAAGAAACGTACTTTAAGTAAATAAATATAAAGTGTTTACATCAAACCAAACGGAGAAAGTAAAGTACAACTGTTCCAAACCGAAATCCAACTAAAGTAAATAAATGTTATGACACTATAGCGGAAGACTACTACTCGGACTCGTGGTGACTCATCCCCAGCTAACCTGCACGCATCCAAGCGATACCTGCTAAACAACTGCTCACCATCTCCGAAAGGATCACAACAGTTTTCAAAACATTTAACGGGGTCAGTTACTGTACAACGATATAAGATAATACAATAACAGGTACACAGTCACAATCCTCCAACACCGTCTCGTCACCAATCATCTGACTAGCCTGAAGGTCTAGCCCTGCCAGATTACCAATCGCAACCGGTAATCCACACTGCCAGTGTGGGGACCGCATCCTTTCCCACCTAAGCCCCACTTATCTTTATCGAGCGAATAACCCATGTTCCTTAATGTGCCCATCCCCCTTGTGACGGGAACCACAGGGGGTAAATCAAGGGCGTGAAGCCACTCCCGAAAGTGACTCCACTCAGCCGAGGATGCACCTCGCGAACCACAGACAATCAAAAACAACCAATTACAATATCTGTAATACCAAAACCAATTACGATATATTCACATGTCAATCAACCATCAACCATCTCATAATCATGTATAAAATTACTAAGTAGGGAAGCCCTACCTGGAATGAAATCACCAAAATCAACACAAGCAGCGGATCAAAAGCGTTCCTCTACGAAATCACCTCCTATCAACATATAATCATACAATTACAATCTATCATCAACAATACTACCAAACACCCCCAATTCACCCAATTAGGGTTTTACCAAAACTAACGAATTAACATAAAAACGGTACAAGGAGCTTACCCACAATACGATGGTCTCAACGGTATAAAGAACTTTGAAATCCGACAATTCTAGCCCTGGGATATGATAGCAATGAGAGAAAAGAATTCTACGTTGTTTGCTTTCTTTGTAAAAGGTTTAGATTTTTGGTAAAAAATAAAAAGAACTGACCGAAATACTTTATATAATCTTTTTATGTGTTGCTAACAAACCCGGCCAAAAACCCGTACAACCCGACTTACTCGATCGAGTAACTGAGGTACTTGATCGAGTACCGCCTACTCGATTGAGTTACCCCCTACTTGATCGAGTATCCAACAGACAGAATGTACCCTAGAATGCCAAACTAACTTACTCGACAGAGTAAGTCCTACTCGATAGAGTATCCATCAGCTCATAAATCTGAGGTATTACAGTCTTCCCTCCTTAAAAATGAACTTCGTCCCCGAAGTTAAAACCCAACCTATAAAACAAGAACACCTAGCACTAACTCCACCAAGGATACCTACTTCCACAACACGGCTCACGATATCGTCTCAACTATAGCATAGCCTCTCGATACTAACTCCATAATACCAACCACACATGTCGCTACCTCCGTCTCACTAACCTATTACCCATTAGCAAAACCAATGCCAAGACAATCCCCAAGCAAGATCAACCACCAAAACGAAATGTCACATTCTACCACCCTTAAAATGAACTTCGTCCCCAAAGTTTACTCATACTCATAAACATCATCACCCAATATATCAACATTATCGAAGTTTACTCACACTCAAAAACATCATACTACTACAAGTACTGCCATGACATTTAATAATATCAACGACAACATAAATCCATCCTTTATTCTACACCAAGACTCAAACTTCCAAATATACTGCAACATGTACAACCATCAAACTCTCTTTGTCGCATCCTACTCTACTTAAGATAAATGTTACGTCCTCGTAACTTACTAATACTAGATCCTTTGCTATACTTCCCACAATCCTCATCACCACCGCATGTCAACGATAACTCACTATAACTCAATACCTACAACCATTCCTATATCCAGGGCTCTCTTTCTCTAACAATTCTCATACCTCAACTCATTCGGCACCCCACCTAACCTATATCACAAAATCCTTAGCATAACCAATACTCTAACTCTTCCACATTACCGCAAAACGACATACCTCTCTATAATGCAACTATCTCCAAAATCATAACTCACGATCCACAATTGTTATACACACTCACATAAGATCCTCAAATTCTCTCTTTATGGCCGCAAAACTCATCCTGAACTTAACATGATACTGTACTAATTTCTAACACTCCATACCTACTGTCCCGATAGAAGATTATGAACCACCTGCAGCTTCCAGGTTAGTACAACACATGTTCCACAAATCACTTGCCATTACTATGTCAACCAATGCCTCCTCTAAAAGAAGATCGAAAGTACTCCAACAACCTCTCGCAACTGTGTCCCATCAACAGAATATCATTATACCATGACAACAATGGAAACATACGCCACTATCTTCTATATCATACTCTACCCTGATTCCCAAGCCGAAACTGGTTAGAAACATCAATAAACAAAACAATCTATATGCCCAGACCGAAACTAACAGAAAATAGCCGTAAACAAAATAACACAACCGATGACGGCATCGCAACACCGCCACCAACAGCCGCACCGTAGCGCGAAAATACTCGATCACAACACGATGTATCGTGCCCGGATCGCCACCCGAGGCACAACAGCCTCATCGATAATCATCGCAACTTATAAAATCCCATAAACACTGACTTAGCATAACTTCCTTGAGAAGAAAACTTCCTTAAAACCGCTCTACTAAATCACAACGCAACATATCACACGGAATAAACAAATAATAACCTTATGGATATCATCCATACTATTACTCATGAGGTCAGAACCTCGTACTATCACTTACATGTATCATAAATACACATACAAGTATAACTAGCCATTCCAGATCACCCAAATTACCACTTTTGAATATTATCCTATTAGATTACCGTACACAACACATGACGCGAAACACTCCGATAATGACTTTATAACTATCACACCATACCACTATTCGTGAGGTCAGAACCTCACACAAACACTTACACACATCATAGACCCATAATCGAATCTAACTAACCATTCTTGATCATGTAAATTACCACCTGATAAAGGTTACCTCTCGCCCGAGCTTAACTCGTATGCCCCTCATAACACATTCTCCCATTCGCATAACTATCACCTCCTAATAAATGTAACCATACCATTAATACCCAACTACTAGCAGACGCCTCCTATATTCGCATCTTATACTCCCTCGCAACCATATATACCAATCCGGCCTCCAAAAAATCGACCTTTTTAGAATGGCTATCTTTCCTATTTATCATCACCCTTAACCAATTAGTGACAACACCACAACACCACCCTTGTTCGTATATCAACCTCTCATACTCACCTCTAAATATAATGGTTCCTTTTATATCTTCGGTTAACATCTCAAAAAGCGAACATCAAATCCATCAACAAAATTACCTCAACATCCTTTACAATTTTATGCTTGATTGTATCGACACCTAACTCTCCACCAAAATTTCATATCGTGCAAATACTCTACCAACTTCTTACTCCCTTAATTCCTCAAAACTCATGGCTAACATATTGTCCTGAAACTCCTATATAACCATTAACTCACATCCTCTCATGATTCTATCGTACATCTCCATGATTCCTTACTTTCATGCTCCTTAACTCCAGTCAACGTTCTCTCAGCTTACTTCCATCCTACTTTCCCCTTTTCACTCAATAATACCAATTAATAATTCATCTCCTTCCTCCTTCTACCTAACTTTTTAGTAATCCGGATACCTACTCGTTCCTCCACAACTCAAATTCCATCAATTCATATCAGTACCTTCTCACTCTTTCTTACCATGGATCATCTCTCACCATACTACTCACTCACATTTGCCACCAATCAGTCCACACAATCAACGTTTACTCTTCAATTAATTGCATGTCCCTTTTACATCTCTAGAAACCAAAATTCATTTCATGCCGTTAATTGCCCAAAGAATTAAAAACTAGGCTCACCTTTTAATAATCCGAATTCCCAAACTCAGTCACTATCTACAAATCCACGTTGCGGCATAACTCAATCTAAGTTCACTATATACAATTCTTCTCCATCCTCCTACAACGACCTTCCATCATATATATATATATATATATATATCCTTAACCAACCCAGTTATAACTATCTCTCCCTCCATAAATCCTTAAACATCCCAAGTTACCACCATTCGCATCCCTCATTTCAATCTTTTCATTCTCACGTTCCTTAGACTTATATCACCCCTTGCCCATATTCACTTACCTTTAGATTAATCAAACTTGCGATTATATCACTCACCACATCTCACAAAACATGCTCCTTTCCTCGATAAACTCACCAATCTTCCCTTCCTTTTCCAGTATCCATCACAACCACATATAACCCATGTCCTTTCCACCAAACTCATACCATCATAAGGTGCTACTCCTTACATCACAAGATTAAGTAACTTACGCATCAGGACTAACACATATGTAAAACAATACATAAAGAAGTAAAAGAACGCCTTTGAAATAAATATGATATGCGTCGAAGTCAAAAGATAAGCATATGACCAAAACAGGGGTTACTAGATCGAGTACGGCCTACTCGATCGAGTAGGTGAAGATCAGAAGCACGCACAATAAATTACCAGAGCTACTCGATCGAGTAAGGGGTACTGGATCGAGTACCAAGAGGTATACTCGATCGAGTAAGGGCTACTCGATCGAGTACCCTACACAGTTCTCAGCAGTGTCCAATTTCCATAAAACGGTCATATCTCACTCGTTTCTTGGTCATTTCGGGCGTGTAACCTACTTTAAGAATTGTAAGAGAACAAGATATCACCTCCAATTGAAATCACATTAAAATCATATATGAATCTAAAGTTACAACAGTTTAAAGACAACTTCTTTATAATCGGAAAACATAATTGATGCCCGTCGTTGTGTGCACCAAAAATAAAATTTATAATTCCTAACTACAACTATAGATAGCGGTAGCAGGGTCGAACCACAGAGAGGCAGATGTAATTGATAGTTGTCTAATTTCGGTCTTAAAGTAACAGATGTGGGGGTTTGATTTGAATTGGTCTAGAACTAATGACAAATAAACGAGCTAATAAAAGAAATAGATTAAATCAAATAATAAAGAGAGGTACTAATATGGTCGGTTCACTGTAGTTTCGGCGGCAGCGGCTAGGTAGATCAAAAACAAATCACGTGAGACGGGAAAATAAGAGGTCCTCTCGGTCCACTCCTAACAAGTAGCATCTTTCGATCTCGCTACGGGTCCCTAATATCACTAGTACTGACTCTCGTCCTGAAAAGTGACTCAAAATCTAAACTTTACCTATCTTTCAATCTTAGCATAGTTCAGTCGTTTTAATTGGTAGTCTAACAACCTTCCCTATCTTTCGATCTAATGGGTCAGTCAATTACTAAGCATTCAACTAGTCGCGTGCACTCGATTCGTCAAATATAGAGTTTAAATCAATTAAAACGAAGCAAAACCTCACTCGGCCAGTCGATCGACCAGGGTGTGCGGTCGATCGACCGACATGCGATTTCAGGGTCTACAAACTAATGCCGCCTAACCTACAGTTCCCCTACATCCTAGCACAAGGTATTTAGCTACTCATGATATTGGTAAAAACAACAACAAGATTAACGAAATAGACTACTGAATTCATGCTTAAAATAGTTAAATAACAAATAACAATAAACGATAATCGGCTTCGGGAAACTAACTAACAATTCTATACTATCAACGAAAAATAAGCAATGAAACTGAATAAGAGCAGGAGAATACCGAACGAAATTGCAGAGATTAAAGATCCAGAAGCCGAATGCAATTGTAAATTGTACGAAACAATATTGAAAACCCTAATTATTTGATATTCTAAAACCTAAATAAAACTGAGTGAAAAACTGAATTATTAAAACTTAATGTCAGGTTACGTTATATAGCAATATAACGTAACATTATTCGCAAAACCTAATACACATTGGGCTTCCTTATTCTCGATCTTTTTGTTTGCGTCAGAGTAGCGGCTTGGTCGATCGACCACTGTGATCGGTCGATCGACTGAGGTATGCTGAACAGGAGTTCCTGTAAGTCGGGCTCTGGTCGATCGACCATTGGGTCCAGTCGATCGACTAGAGTAGCTGATAATCCGCTTTTAATTCTTCATAAAGTTGTCTTTCAAGCTTCGAAACGCGCACCAAATTCATCTCTCGAGTCTCTACTTCATGTCAAATGCAATGCAAGGTACTCAGGGACGGATTTAGCTCAATATCTACTCATTTCCGCATAAATCTGCAATATTACATAAAAATACGAAAGTAGACGAAATGGGGCAAATAGTAGCATAAACTACACAAATAAGCTCTGAAATGCGTGTAAAATGGGGTGTAAAACATCATATTTAGGACACGCATCAAACTTCCCCAAACCAAACCTTTGCTTGTCCCCAAGCAAGAACTAGACTCGATCCTTAAAACCTAATGGAACGAGTTCAATCTCAGAGCGAAATGCAACAAGTAAAGCCTAAACCAATTTAATGCGACAAATCAACAATCAATTAGCAATATGAATCATGCAAACAAGTTATGTAGTCGTTAAAAAACTACTGAACCGTCAAATGTAGAGACTTATCAAATCGGACTCTCACGGGTCGCTCATATCACACAATAAATACGGGCGAGTATATGTAAAAGATAGAGAGAAGTAAATATGTGATGACTCTCACCTAACTACGACCTATGAAAACATGCCTGCTGTGGACAGCGGGCCGCCCACGGGGGCGCTTGGTGAAAACGAAACAAGCGTTTGCATTTTGTATGGAGTCGCCACCAATTTTTATGGGAAATTGGAACCGTTCGAATACCTCGTGTCATGTCAAGACACAAAGTAGTGACATGAACACTAAGCAATCGTTACCCTTAGCATTCTATGTCTAGAATGACTCTCGTGGATGCCAATGAACACGGGTGCTCACGGAGATCTGGAGTAAGGGGTGAGGGTACGTATTAGGAAGCTCTTTTGATCGAACACCTAATCCCGCCCGCCTCGATAGCGGCCTCTACTATTGATTAGGGAAGTTATTCGTACTTGATATATCGTCGGCTATAATGCATGCAATGCAACATCCAAGTTTTAATCCTAACATGTGAGAATTTAACTAGGTCGGTTGACAATTAGTTAGCATACAATTGGGTCGAAGTAGGATTTAATGCTCATTTACATGTGAAAAAACATACAAATGATAAAAGAAATACAATAAATATAAATTACAATAATGAAAATTACATTAATTACAAAGGAATAGGCGATTTATGTCGAAAATACCTTTAAAACGGATAATTTGAGAAAAAGGAATAAAAGAAAGAAATTAAATAATATAACGCACAGGAATTAGCGTGATATTACGGTTAATAGTTAGTTATACGTAAGCTAATTAAACTATGTCAAGGCAGAAACGGAGTTCAGGGACAGAACTCGGCGAGAACAGCGCAGAGAGTGCGTCCTTTGGAATAGCGCGCGAGACGCGCGTCTTTTCCTTGGCTCGATTCGCGTGAAGCCGTATTTGCAAGCCGTTAATGTTGATTGGTGATTTAAAGGATCAATTGATGATTTTTACTCGGATGAAAGTGATTAACAGGTTATTTAACGTATGAATGGGGTGTGAAAACAGTAAAACATGAATGAAACGGATGCAAACGGATTAATTACATGATGGAATAACGATAGAAGTGAAAAATATTAATGAGTCCTACGAATTAAATCAATTAACTACGTTAGATAAGATGGATTGATGATGAATATGCGACGAATATGTGAATACTATATCAAAGACGAATTCCAGAAACTCAATATGAACAAATTGAATCTCTACAACCCGGAATTGAATTTAATGACGAAAACTTGCAAATATTGGATTACTTGGGATTTAAGTCGGATTAATGACAAATTAAACATGAGAATGACGGTGATTATAACACATGTGGAATTATTATGGTATTAAGACAAAGAATTAACAGACGAAGCAAGCAAAAGAAAGAATTTGAACACGAATTACAGAGGACAAACGAAGAAGAAAGGAAGCAGGAACTGCGGCAGCCTCACGAAGAGGCGCAACAGGAACTGCGCTCCTTCGAAGAGGCGCAGCAGTTGCTGCGTCCTTTCTCGACAGTTATCTACTGGAGATCCGTAAAAACAGGTTTTAAGCACGGTTTTAGAAATCGGTTTTAACGGTATTTTCGACGTAAATCTTACAATTGATGATACGAAAAGTAAATGCAATAAATAAAAGAGAGATTTACACCCTCAGACTTACATGTTGACGAAACGAGAAGAACTAAGATATCGATTAGTGATGCTCGACGCGAATGCAAAGAAAGTGCCCTCGTAAGAGGAAAACGATTGATTAATTAAGTTGATTATTGTGTAGTTGGTCAAATTGGTCGGTCATGCAACGGAGAGGCTGGTACCCGGAAAGATCCGAGCTTACGTGGTCGAAAGTTCAAGCACGTAGGCGCCAATAAGTAAGAACAAAGTCTAGAATGCAAAGGGAGAAGAGAAGGGCGGACACTCGCGTGAGAAATATGAGGAACAAAAGCTCCTATTTATACTAATCACGTGAAGGAATTAGAGTTTCGGAGACTCTTTGGAAGTGAATCTCGGAAAGATATGAAAAAGATACGAGAAACACGCAGAAAAGGACCTGGGAAGAGGCGCAGCAGCCACTGCGTCTCTTGGAAGAGGCGCAGCACCTGCTGCGTCTATTCCCAGGAGGTTTCCTCCGAAGAAAGATTTCGCGTTTGAGTTATGGTAGGACGGAAATAATTCGATTTCCTTAATATCTTATACGAATATTACGGGATATTATTTGCCAAAAGATAAAATTTGTGAAATATGGAATAGAAATATCCGGAACATTCCAGAACATTCTGACTCGGGATTTATCGGTTATCAGAAAATGGAGACGGTTTTAGGCCCGGACTCCGAATGTACTCTAATTACTGCCAAAACGACCGTATCGGGACGTAGATGACAACTAAGAGGTCGACATTACTATTTGAGCAATCACTTGATGATAATCTTACGAACTGTCACAAATCGTTCCGCGTATCAAACATGCGGCCCAATCATCACCGGGTGGTTTGCGGGAGGTGCAGAAATGAGGTATCTACAGAGCCCCCACTTTGACTGAGGCTTGGACAAGGCGAAAGTCAAAGTATATCCATCAGGTCAATCGAAGATTACAACCTGACGACTATGGCGACGCGAGGCGGCTCAAGGGGTCTGAGCCAAGGACCTATTGTCGGGAACATTTTAGAGTCTGTCGACTATCGGGGAGGGTCATTTAAAGTCCATTAGACCCTGCGTAAGGAGGCTCGCCAGCCATAAGAAGAGACCATACCTGAGACTTCTTCCTCGAGATGCTTCCGGAGTTGCATAGGAGCTAAGGTTGAGCATGGGAGCTAAGGGTAAGACCTAAAGGGTATATAAGGATTGTGCTAGGGTGTGGGACCCTAAAGGAAAGCATTGACGGGAAGAAGGCCTAAAGTAAGTTCAACTTAAGGGGTAAACCGGAGGTTGGGTGTAGGGACTCTATCGGTTTGGGGAATTTGAAGGCTTATGAACCTAGAAGGAGTGGGATCATATAGTTAAAAAGTCATAATTTCGGGTTTACGAACCTAAGAAAGAAGGCTTTGGGTTTGGGAACTTCTGGAGAACGACACCCTCGTCGGACTCCGCGGGAAACACGAAATATTGAGAGTAGCAGGACACGGCTGGGAACTGCTGAGAAGAAATTGTTAGGATAATCTTTGGGAAAATATTGCAAGTAGCAGGACACGGCTGGGAACTACTGGAGGGAAAAATGTTAATCATCACGTCTTGAGAGAGACAGTACGTCCGCTTACTCTTGCTGGAGACATCATGGGGAATTATTCTTCTTGTCATGAGAGGGAAAGTATATCCGCTTACTCTCGCTTGAGACATAATGAATGTGTGTCGAATTTTCGTGAATAAGTAAATGCTCGTTGCGACAAGCAAAATGAGTCTTGGAAGGAATAAACAATCTGCTGCTGGCTTGGAAATGAGAGCCGGAACGAAAGAAAATCGTCGAACGGACCAAAAGAGTAAAATAGCATCGGGGAAGAGGCACACCAAAGATGGGCCCACGAATAACGAACTTATAACGAATTTTTGAAAATTCGTATGGAGGGAACAAAAGGAAGAGGCGCAGCAAGAGCTGCGTCTCTTGGAAGAGGCGCGCCGCGCCGCGTCTATTCCCCAATTTGGCTTTCCTGCGTAAAAACGCGAAAATCAGAGGGATTGTTTCATTTGCATTCGAAACACAAATCACTCATTTCTCTCTCAAATCTTCACCATTTCCGCCAAGGTTTGATCCAAAAGCTTGCTTTAAACATGACTAATCGAGGTATGTGTCTTAATCTTGCATTAATCATCTACATTTGTTGAATTTTGAGCCGCGAAATCTAGGGTTTTCGACCCTTTTGATCGAAAATTTGGGGCTTTTCCCCCAAATGGATTTGCCATGTCAAATTGATGTTAGAAATGGATAGTAGGTGATGTTAGGAACATAACCATGTATTTGTTTCGAATTTTTGTCGAGTTTTGAGCCTTTGAGTGAAATTTTGAGACGGTTTTACAGCTAAACCGTAAATTGCTTCGAAAATAGCCTTAGGATTGCCCATTTGCGATGAAATTTGATATTTGGGATCCTTAGGTGATGGGTAAACCTTCTACCATCTCGGAATTTTGGTTTGTAACAACTTTTTCAGGACACCTTTCTAGGGCATAATCGCCGTTATAGCGAAATGCTGCCGAATTTTCGACTTGAACCCGGAACTAGGCTTCGAATTGGACTTGACTTGACCCAATTTATCACATGAGTGATCGGGTTGATGGGAATATGGCCAAGGATGGCAAGGAAAGGGCGTTTTCAGGGCTTTGAAGGCTTGAAAACTCCTTAACAAAGGCTTGTCATCATGTGACGCGGCCTGAATTTGCTTTAACGTTGCAGGTGATAAGGCTTCTACTTCTGGGAGAGCTCCCATGGAGATAGACGCCGCTACTGTTGAGGAGGCTTTAGAGCAGGCCTTCACCGCCGCGGTGATGGTCGCCGAGTTTCACGAGGAGGAGGCGTCGAGGAGGAGGAGATCCCGAGACGAGCCAACATCGGGCGAGGAGGTCGTCACCGAGGGGAGCTCTGCGTGGCCGAGACTGGGAGAGTAGGCACCTCGTGTGGGCCGCAGAGGGTCACCTGTCCTACAGGACGGTGAAGAGCTTGGTAAATAGGAATTCACTACTCACCACCTGTCCTCTTTCATTCTTTTTGTCCAAATTTCTTTCAAATTTCATTCAAAACTAAAGATAGCTTTGTTGCAAATCATAATAGGAGGCCGGGAACATCAGGTCGTTCTCGGGGTACACGACGGCGATGGAGCACTACGAGCGGCTGTCAGCGGAGGAGAGGGCCATGATCCAGCGTGGAGCGTTCGGTCCTCTGGTTCAGATTTGGAAGGATATCGTGAAGAGGAAGTTGCGGGCTAACCTTAGCCTGGTCCGCGCTTTCTTGGACCGATTCTGGGATACGACTTCCACATTTCACATGCCTTTTGGTGAGGTGGGAGTCACTTTGGAGGATTACGGCATGATTTCTGGTCTGCCGTGTGGGACCGAGGAGATGGTGTGGCCGGAGGCGCCATGAGGGTGGACTCGGCCGAGGCGAGGAGATTGATCGGTTGGAACTTGTCGCCGAAGGCTGTTCTGATCCGGGTTTGGTACCCGATTCTTACGTTCGAGACTACTTTGCGGGGAAGACCCGTGGCTACCGGTGACGATCGATGGGAGGGAGACGGCTCCTCCTCCCTGTCTGGTGAGCGAGAGGGCCTGCCCGTGGCTTTGGTGGTTTATGTCTTCGATTTACCTCGGAGACAAGGGCGAGAGGCTGTCGACGAAGCTCCTTCCCTTTCTTTCTGACCTGAGTTCCCTAGGGCGCTGGGACTGGGTCACTGCTGGTTTTGCGGTCCTCATCCGCTTCATGAGGGCCATGGTTCGTCCGGAGCTGATGGAGAAGGGGACTTCTCCAGGTGCTGTCGGGCCTGGACTACTGTTGGAGGTATGAACCTTCCTTTAGACCAAAGTAAATTCCTTTCCTTATCAAATCGCAAAAGATCGTCATTGATTATTCTGCTTTACAGGCGTGGGTGTACTCCTACTTCCCAAGTCTCGCGCCCAAGAGGACGGAGCCGCTGGAGAGGGCCTATCCTGTGGTGAGGGATTGGGTGATGTGCCGGACGAAGAGCAAGCGTTCTTCTCACAATGTCTACTGGCGGGACGTGAACGCCCTTCAGCTGAGCAGCGTGAGTATCCCATTCGTATTCACTTATACTTCTTATACGTTTCCTTTACTTGATCATAGGAATGATCTTTGCCTTATCTTGTCATAGTGGGTGTCCAGACCTTGGGCGGAGTATGCTGGAGCGCCTCCTTTTGTCGCTGAGGTCCTTCGACCTAGGAGCCCGAGCCGACTGCTGTTGAGGACGTCGATGGGTCCCTGTGTGGTACTGGGCGAGCGTTTGGCTCGTCAGTGCTCTCGGGATGCGTTGACGGTTCCCGTCGATCCTCCCAGGACGATGTTTAGGGAGCCTTCTGAGGCTGAGAGGGAGGCGGACTTGGCTGGTGCCAGTGGCGAGGACCTTCTTCTCCCTGGCGAGGACTTCTCGGCGTTCCTTTACGGGAGGTTGGCGTACTGGCCGGTAGTGGTGAGTATCTTTTACTTTTTCTTGATTTGATTTTGAGAATTACGACGAAAGATCATCGATTGGTGAGAGCTATTTGTCTTTGCAGGAGGTCGAGGCAGCGGGCATCGAGCCCCCAGTGTATCCCGAGACCCTCGAGTACACTGACGCGACTGGGAGGACGACGATCTCCGAGCTGCGTGACTTTGACGTAGCTGTGACGGATCTTTGGCCTAGACGATGGCAAGATTCGATTCGGAGGGTGAGCCTCTAGCTTATATAACTTTCGTGTAGGAACACATTTGATTGAGCTTGTTCAATTTTTTGAGAATTTCTTTTGAAAATGCAGGTCGCGCCGTCCGGTTCGTGGCACTATGGAGGGTGGCCAACCGGCTGCGAGCATCGCCATCAAGGCACTCGTCGGTGGTCGAGGTCGTCGGTATGAACCTTATTTGATTTTTTGATTTTTGATTTCCAATTTTGCTTGCATCGATTGACATGAGCCAATTTATTCTTTGTTTCTGGGGGTGACCGCAAGTGGAGCGAGAGTTGACCCGGTCTCGGGAGGAGACGGCTCGCGTGTTGAGGGAGCTCGAGGTTCGGGATGCCGAGATCGCTGCTCTTGTGGCGAGAGTTGCCGAGTTGGAGGGCGCCAGCAGATAGTTTTGTGTAGTTTTGTAGACTTGTACATTTGGACATCCGATTTTGAACATTTTTGGACTTTGTTTGGGCGCAAGCCCCGGTTGCTTGTACATTTGCTCTGTTTGGTGTATATACGACGGCCTGAGTGCCTTTACTTTGCTTTGGGTTGTGTTGCTTGTATCTGCGAGTTAGTTCTTGAACAGGTTTGGTAGACAACGGTTTACGCCGTCATGCTGCCGAAATTTACATAGAAATCACGCAAAACATACATTTATATATACATATGGCCTTAATTAGCGCAAAATGAGACTCAAAAGAACACAAAAATGCAAAAATTTTGCCGGAAATGACCGGACGGTAGGGAGGGTTACCCCCTAAAAAAGGAAAAAGATAAATCTATAAGTTAGAAAATGTAGAAATGAAATGCTGAAATTCGTTAAAAACGAAAACAAAAGAAAATTATTTCCCAAAAAGAAAATGGAAGTTATTTCCTAAAAAAGAAAATGAGAATTATTTCCTAAAAAGGAAAGGAATTAAGTGTGATGAAATGGCGAAGGCGTCGACGTCGTCTCGAAATGCGTGCCCGCGAATTTAGGAAACCTGAAACATGGTAATCTTCTCGTATTTACCAAAATAAAACCCCGCAGGAATAGGAAATCATGCGTTATAGAATTAGGAAAGATCCAACGCGGAAATCACAGAAGTGAGACTGGGGAAGAGGCGCAGCATGAGCTGCGTCCCTTTGAAGAGGCGCAGCAGTCCGCGCCTGTTCCCAAGCCGGTCCGTTCGGCGGATTTTTGGAAACAAACAATTAGTATAAATAGAAGCGTCGACGGAGCTTTAATTCACATAAATCTTCCGTCTCTTCTTCGTCTATTCACATAAAACTCCCAAAATAAATCTTCAAAAGAAAATTTTTCATTATGAATACTTTGGAGATCCGCTTGAAGGAATGGACCAATGAATTTTCAAATATGGAGAAGCATGACATGGGTGCTTATAACCTTGGGTCTTTATTGAGTTTGAAACTTATTAAGGTTGTAAAACCGTTCTTGGATGCTTGCCTTGACTATTGGGACCCGAATTATCATGTTTTCGCGTTCCCAGGAGGTGACATTTGCCCATTTCCTGAAGAAATTGCTGCTATTGGTGGGTGGGACCCCGAACATTTACCTGCCATTCCTTCCACTTCACAAGGGTATAAGAGCAAATTCAGAGACTTGCTTGGACTGACCAGACTTGAGGTGGATCGTCTAGTTACCCCGAAAGGCGTGAGAATGTTGGACTTTGTGGACCGATTCATCAACAGGGCCGACCCTACTGTTTCTCATGTTGCTAGGAGGAGGGCATTTGGCTTTTGTTTGTTGCATGTGTATGTCTTCCAAGGGCATGTTGATGAAGACTTGAGAGGTGATCCCCGTCTTTTGGGCCTTATTGAGCAAATGGAGGCTGCAGAGCCCAGCTTGCTTATGCTTAGGAGAGATTATTTTGGGCTTGGATAATAGGAAATCCAACCGTGATCTGCCGTTCTTGGGGAGTCCCGTCATTCTGCAGGTAAAGACACATTTTTTTTTCTTTTTTTTTCGTTTTCTTTTTTTTTTTTTCGTTTTTTTTTTCGTTTTTTTTTGATGTCTAATACCTGCTTTTGGTAGGTTTGGCTTATGGAACGGCTCCGATTGATCGAGCCCCCAGTTCATGCACTTTCCTATCATTCCCGTTCGATTGCGATGAGGACGCGGTTGTACATGGTGGACTTCACTCGGGTCTGTGATTATTGGAAGAATAAGCTAAAGAGTGATGATGGCCCGTTGATCAGTGGGTAAAACCGTGGTGGCATCTCAAGTCATCGTCACCTTTGGAGTGTCTTCTTTGGATCCCACTAGGTCCGTGCGCATTCCTGGATTGGAGTTTATGGTATGCATCTTCCCGGAAAGATTGATGAGGCAAGTTGGGCTGAAGCGGGACGATCCCGAGGCTTGACACCGTCCCTTGAGACTCCTATGGCGCTTACTACCGAGAGCCGAAGGGAGTGGGCTATTAAATGGGCCCAAAGAAACATGTGGTTCTTGAACTTCTCCGCCAATGCTTTGTGGGTGTCGATTCTTATCCGAGGTGGAGAAAGGCTCCAACTCCGGAAGAGCGCGAGAGACTGAGGAAACGCGAGCCTGTTGACTACAAGGTGCGCGAGGGAGAGAAAGAGAAGGAGAAGCATCTGACAGAGGGAGAAATAAGAAGCCGGGTTTCAGGTCATTCATCCTTCGAAGAAATCAAAGACTACTCATGTCGCAGAGATGGTGATTGGCAAGAATGGAAGAGTCAGGCCTTGAGAAAGACCGTTGGTGATTAGGTCTGAAGTGGTGCAAGAGCGCCCAGCTCGAGGTCGTGACAAGAAATATGACAAGAATGACAAGGGCAAAGGGAAGATAGAGGAGTAGCCCGAGTCTTTATTTATTATTACTTGGTTATTATTATTATTATTGTTGTAATAAAAGGTGGGGTTTTTAGAATCCTAGCCTATTCTATTTTTATTATGTAACGTACTATTATTATTTTGGAAACGAATGAAATAAAAGGTTAAATGGTTATGAAACCGTTGGGATTTTCTACTTATTATCCTTGTCGAATTTCAAATGCAATGCAAATGTCCTTCTATTTACATTTTAGATATAATGGGTTGAATCCTGTGAAGGATTGCCTACGTATTCACTTAAAAAGCGAAATCAAACCCTTGCGCGTAGTTCGAGTAAATGTAAAAGAATAATCGTTCGAAGCAAGAGCTTGTAATGAACGTAGAAAATAAGCATGAGCTTTTGCTTACTCTGGAGGTGCGAATTTAGTTTATTTGATGATATGAGGATGACAAACTTGTCAAAATGCAAGAGCACAGTGACATCAGCTTATTTCAGCTGGGCCAGGGGCCGTTTATTTAGTGCCACAAGAGCGACACATGGGTTTACGCGAGGCGCGTGTTTAGTCCTATTCTAGGCATAGTACCGTTTCAGTTGGTCAAGGTTTGTGGGGTTTGAAAACTCATTCCCATCTAGGTCTGTAATTCTAACCGCACCCCCTGGGAGTATGGATTTGACTAGAAATGGTCCGGCCCAATTAGGTTTGAATTTTCCCCTTGGGTCAACAGGTAAAAGAGCCCTAACCGATTTGAGTACTAAGTCTCCTTCTTTGATGTTTCTTGGCCTAACCCTTTTTTTGAAAGCTCGTTTGATACGTGCTTGATATGTTTGGACATTATGTAAGGCACGTAGCCTACGCTCATCCAGGAGGATGAGTTCTTCATATCTATCCCTCTTCCAATCGGCCTCCGGGATTTGACTTTCTAGTAGAATACGCAGGGATGGTATTTCTAGCTCGACTGGTTGTACGGCTTCCATGCCGTAGGTCAAATAGAAAGGAGTAGCCCCAGTGGGCGTCCTGACAGATGTACGGTATCCCCATAAGGCAAAGGGTATTTTGCTTGGCCAATCTTTGTAGTTGTCAATCATTTTCTTGAGAATCGAGACAACATTCTTGTTTGCCGCCTCTACCGCGCCGTTAGTCTGTGGTCTATAGGGCGAAGAGTGGTGATGCTTAATCTTATATTTGGCTAGCAATTGCTCGGTTTCAGCTTGGAAGTGTGACCCATTATCGCTAATGATCTCATGTGGGCAACCATATCGACAGATGATGTTGTTTTGTATGAACTTTGCTACATTTTTAGCCGTAAGACCAGTGTAGGAAGCCGCTTCTACCCATTTGGTAAAATAGTCAATTGCCACTAGAATGAAACAGTGACCTCCTATTCCGGCTGGGGTTATCTTTCCGATTATTCCCCATGCAGAAAATGGCCAAGGAGACGTCATTGTGTAGAGCAACGAAGGAGGGACATGTTGTACATTCCCGAAGATTTGACAATTGTGGCAATGTCTTACGTATTTGATGCAATCGGATTCCATTGTGGTCCAATAATATCCCAGACGTGTGATTTTCTTTGCCATCATAGGCCCACTCATGTGAGGACCACATTCTCCGTCGTGGACTTCTTCCATCACCTTTCGTGCCTGTGAATGATCAAGGCAACGTAGGACTACACCAAGAGGTGTTCTTTTGTATAATTCTCCTTGTATCAGAATGTATTGGGAAGCTAATAGGCGTATAGCACGTTGTCCCCTCTTGTCCATATCCGGTGGATAGGTAACATTAAGCTTAAAATTCAGGATTGCTTGGAACCAGGGCTCTTGTGTGATTTCCTCTTCATCGGTGATTTGGTGGACATAAGCCGGCTCTGACCGTCGTTCGATGCACAAAGGCATTTCCATCATGTGATCTGGCATATTTATCAGAGATGCAAGTTTCGCAAGAGCGTCTGCAAATTGATTTTCCTCCCGAGGTAGGTGTAGGTATGTTACGTGATCAAAGAATTGAGCGACTTGGTCTATCCTAGCCTGATAGGGTGCGAGGCTTTCACTTCGGATTTTCCAAGATCCTGTAACTTGGTTGATGATCAGTGATGAATCCCCATGTACTCGGAGGTTTTTAATGCCTAAGCTTATCGCCTCTTGTAGTCCAATGAGACAAGCTTCAGATTCTCATAGCGGCGTTGTTTGTCACCTCGAAGTCGAGTTTGACAAAGAATCGGTGTATGCTCACCTTCGGGAGAAATGAGAAACACTCCTATTCCGAATCCTCTTAAGTTTGATGCTCCATCAAAGTATAGATCCCAGGAGTCTACATCTGTTTGAAGTATATCCTCGTCGGGAAATGACCAAGTATCTATGGTTTGTGCGTCGTTGATAGGATTTTCTGCGAAGAATTCGGCGACGGCGCGACCTTTATGACTTTCGGTGGCACATATTTAAGGTCGAATTCGAGAGAATCGAGTCCATCTTGCCAGACGTCCGTTGAGGACGGGTTTCTCAAGAGGTATTTGATGGATCCATTTTGGAGTATATCTTGACGGAGTAGCTAAGCATGTAGTGACGTAGCTTCTTCGTTGCCCACACAAGAGCGAGGCATGTCTTTTCGAGTTGTGAGTATTTGCACTCATATTCCAAGAACTTCTTACTTAGATAGTAAATAGCTCTTTCTTCACTTCCTACAGTTTGAGCAAAGATAGCACCCATGGCGGTTTCGATTCATTGTGAGATATAAACCAAGAGGTTGATCTCGTTGTGGCGGCATGAGCACCGGTGGTTTAGCCAATATCTCCTTGATTCGGTCAAACGCCTTTTGACAATCATCATCCCACATGGTGTGGTCTGTTTTCTTGAGTTTCTTGAAGATAGGCTCACAATTCATCGTAAGTTTCGATATGAATCGACTTATGTCTTTGTACTTTTCCAGGAATCCTCCTCGACTTCTTTTTCTGTTTGAGGTTGTGGCATTTCAATCGAGCTTTGATTTTGGAAGGATCTATTTCTATACCCCGTTGGCTAACAACGTATCCCAGGAGTTTGCCAGATGTTACCCCAAATGTGCATTTCTGAGGATTGAGCCTCATGTTGTACTTTCGTAGCCTTGCGAAGAACTTGCGAAGGTTCGCAATATGTCCCTCTCTTTCCTTAGATTTGACGATCATGTCATCTACGTATACCTCAACTTCTTTGTGCATCATGTCATGTAGGAGTGTAGTTGCGGTGCGTTGATATGTAGCTCCGACGTTGATCAATCCGAACGGCATTACTGTATAGCAATAGGTTCCCCATTGGGTGACGAATGCGGTCTTATGCATATCTTCCATGGCCATCTTGATTTGGTTATAACCTGCATATCCATCCATGAAGGATAGTAATGCGTGGTCTGCAGTATTGTCCACTAATATGTCAATGTGAGGTAGAGGAAAGTCATCTTTTGGACTCGCTTTGTTCAAGTCCCTAAAATCAACACAAAAACGGATTCTCCCATCCTTTTTGGGTACGGGTACTATGTTAGCTACCCAGTCAGAATACTCGGAAACCTTGATGAACCCGGCTTTGAATTGCTTGTCAACTTCTTCCTTAATCTTTAGAGCCCACTCCGTTCTCATTCGTCGAAGCTTCTGTTTCACAGGTTTGAAACCTGGCTTAATCGGAATCCTATGTTCGGCAATATCCCTGTCGATTCCTGGCATGTCTTTGTAGGACCAAGCGAAAACGTCTTTGAATTCATTTAGGAGGTCTATGAAATCGGCCGTTTCGGTAGAGCTCAAGGTAGTCCCTATCCTAAGTTCTTTGGGTTCTAGTTCGGTTCCTACGTTGATAGGTTCGGTGTCCTCTATTACTGGTCCCCCTTCCCCTTCCTGTAGTATTTCTTTGGCTACGTAGGGAGGTATTTCGATTGAGTCTGGGTCTTGGTCATCCTCAGTATCATCGTAAACAGAATTGCACTCAAGATAACACAAAGAGTAAGAAGAACCTGATTTATTCATATTAAGATTTGAGTAAAGTTGAAACAAAGAAGCCAACTGATCCATGGTCAGTGGCGGCAAAGGGACAGTGGTTGGGACATTTCCCGAACTACTGTGACTACTCGAGGCTAAGCTAGGAGAAACGAAGGGAGTGGGGATGACAACAGGAATAGACTCTCTAATGACTTCTCTAGACTCCGACTCCGACTCCGACTCGAACTCATCGTCTTCTGGTTCTCCTTTGAACATCTCTCCTTCTCCAAAGGTGAGCTTGAAGAGTCTTCCTTGATTGTTGGTCCACTTGATTGATTTTCTCCATCCTTTCGCCGTTCGTGTCGGTTTCTGTGATCAACGCGGTGGGGTTGAAGCGATCGTCTTGAAGTATCATAGTAATGATCTCATCCTGCGCGGCCCTAACGAATCGATCTTCTCCAAACAATAGGCTAACAGCTTGTTCGTCTAAGCAAGGTGCTTGACGGGTTTTGACGGTAGGAACCGTTTCTGGAGGGATGAAGTAGCAATCGTGAAAGATCTCGATTCCGGCTAACTTCCTCTCAAGATAATGCCAAGGTTCGGGAAACCCGTGAAAGAGCTCTGAACTTCCTTCTTGAACAAAGTACCCATTTAAAGTGGGGAGATATGGCCTCATTTGGATTCCCACGTGCTTGCGGTTTTGGACTTGGGCGAGCATTTCGAGAACTTCTTCTTTTGTGGTTTTGTACCCTAGTCCAAGTGGTATCCTCGTTGAGTTGCCTTCCTTGTATGGTGCGAAGGTATTCTTCCGAATAGGGTTTAAAGGCATTCCAGGGAAGTATCCCTGGGATTTGAGTATGTGGTTGACCACCAAGTTGGAGTAGGGATTATAGTATAAGGGTGCCAAATCACTTTCTATAACGCTTACACTTTGGAAGCCCCCAAGTTCGTATACGGGATCCGCAAGGACTTGATTGTTTGATTGCTTCTCGATTATTGCCTTGATGGGTGACGAAGTGATCGTCACTACTTTGCCATTTAGTGGGATCTTGATCTTTTGATGAAGGGTGGATGTTACCGCTTTGGAAGCATGAATCCAAGGCCTTCCTTAAGTATGTTGAATGAAGCTTCGATGTCCACTATTTGGAAGTTAACCTTTCGTTCGATTGGTCCCGTGGCTATGGTTAGGTTAGCAAGTCCTACCACTTTTCGTCGTGTACCGTCATATGCACGTACACCTTGATTGGTGGGAGTCCAATCCGACTCTTTCATGCCTAGCTTGTATGCCGTTTTGAGGGGTATGACGTTGACCGCGGAGCCATCATCTATTAAGGTCATTGGCACATTCTTCTTTAGACAAATGACGGTGATGTATAGAGCAAGGTTGTGATTAGCACCAAAAGGTGGCAAGTCTTCGTCTGAGAAAGTAATAGGATTACTTAGCTTAGGTGATTCTTGGAAGACCAAGTTGACTACATCTTCAGGAGTAGAGTTATGTGCTACATTTAGTTTGGCCAGAGGTTGCAGTAAAGCTTGGCGATGTGGGAATGAGCTTGCTACTAGTTGCCAGACTGAAAGATCAGCCTTTGTTTTCTGTAATTGCGTGAGCAAATGGTCAGTGGGGTCATCTTCGTTGTTATTTGGTGTGACGACGTTGGTTGGACCGTTTTGAGTAGTGTTTTGATATGGGCGACCCGAACGAGTTAGGTGATCCACATCTTGGTCTTCACCATTTTGGACTATTTCTTTGACTAGGGAGTTTTCAATGAGATACTCGTCCTCATCGTCATCGGCCCAAACCCCATTGATTGCAGCTAGTTCCCTCATTCTCATGATATCACCTTCTAGCCGTATGATTTGATCGACTAGTTTATCAACCACGGTGACTACTTCTTGCATAGTGGCATTTTGAGAGAAAATCAATGGTACACGTTCTTTGGGTGTTGCATTGGGATTGCGTAAGGTTGTTACCATGCTTTCTAGTTCCCAAATTTGTCTATCTACACTCCTTGCCCATGTGATGAAGTCGGAAATGGTAGGGGATATAGTAGAGTAGAGCCCTTCTTTCTCAATTGCATGAATTTCATTTTCGGTGGGAGAATTGAGGTGTGAGCAATCTAAGGTAGATTCATCACTTGTAATCACTAGAACTCCAAGAGGATTCTGAGTGTTGTTGGGTTTACCTCCTGGTGGTATTGGGAGTCGACCGTCTTCAATCATATCTTGAAGCACGTGTTTCAACTTGTAGCATTTTTCTGTGTCGTGCCCTTTGCCCCTATGGTATTCACAGTATGAATTTTCATCCCAGAACTTGGACTTCCTTTCGGGTTCGGGAGTGGGTCCAATGGGTTGGAGTTTACCTTGCTTCATTAGCCTTTTTAGAGCGTTGGAGTAAGTATCCCCAAGGTTTGTGAATTTCCTTGGTGGGGTAGTTTTCTTGGATGGCTCGAGAAGGTTAACCTCATCGGTCTTACTAGAAGAGCCGTATGAACGACTTGTGGACCCTTGATATCCTCGACCTACCGTTTTGGACAAGAGTCCTTTACGGATGTCATCTTCAATTCGTGTCCCTAATACGGTTAAGTCCTTGAAAGTCTTGATGTTTTGATATCTCAAATGATTGGCATAGATGGGTTTGAGATTATCCACAAATTTTTCCACAAGAGTAGCCTCATCCGGGCGCTCAACTAGTTGAGTGCTAGTCTTCCTCCACCTACTTAGGAAGTCGGTGAATCCTTCTTTGTCATTTTGGGTAAGAACCTCTAGAGTACGCATGTTGACTTTGATCTCGGCATTATCCGCATATTGTTTAGAGAACTCGATTGCGGCGTCCTCCCAAGTAGCGACCTTCTTGTGATCTAAAGTGTAGAACCATTGCTTCGGGATGGTGTCAAGAGATGAAGGAAAGATCCTTAAGAACATCTCGGGTTTGATGCCTTTGATAGACATGTAATCCTTGAAGGCACGGATGTGGTTTAACGGGTTCTCGTGTCCCTTGAACTTAGGGATATCCGTCATGTTAAAGTTAGTTGGCAATTTGGAATTGACGGCTTCATACTTGCGATTGTTCTCCCTATAAATGTCATCCCTCTTAAGGTACATCAATTGCTCCTCTAGGTATTGGAGTCTTTTCTCAGCTGCAGTCATCCCCATGAAAGGATTCTCATCCCTAGATTCATCATCGGAGTTACGTATTACTTCACTCTCAAGAGGAGGCAACCTTCCCTCTACGGCGTAGATACGGCCTTCGATGAGTTCAAGGCGGTCATAGGTTTGTTCTTGAGTAGATTGCATTTGGGATAGCGCGGCCAGGATTCGATCATTACTATTCTGGAGTTGGTGGAAGTTTGTTTCATCACTTGATCCGGGCATCTTGGAAACTGGATAAGAGATCGGCGACGAATCAAAACACGATCGACCATTCTATCACACTTGCTAAAAGAGAAAAAGTTTTGACTTGTGAAGTGGGTGTGTGCCACTTGTGTTGAGTGAGTTTTGAAGAAAGACAAGGTCTTTGAAAATGTGTGTCCTAGTCAACTGTAGTGTTGTTGTAGGAGTGGACTCGAAGTGAGGTTTTGAAATGGGTTTGTGGCCCGAATTTTGACACGACAAACGGACAGAGTTTTGACCGGATTTTACGCTAATTAGAAGCCCTATTTAGAAATTCTTGTTTGAAAAAGGGTTTTGATTTTTGAAAATTCGTCATGGTTTTGTTTAGAAATGGTGATCACGTAAGGTTTACACATTCATACAAGCATTATAACGGGATGCTGAGTGCATTTAGAAGGGTTTTGGTTTAAAGGGTGGGTTGCCATACCGAACCATCAAACCCGAAGTCTGTGGAGAGGCTCGTGCCAAACAAGAGTAAGGCCGATTCCTAGTCCATTTCCTCAAGTAGTGAAGGCCCTTGATACAAACAAGAGTAAGCATCATGGTATGGATGACATCAATCGCTATCCATCCTTAGGCCCAAATAAGAATTAGGACCGTTTAGACGGGACGATTGGTCGAATGGGTTGGGTTGGGCCTAGGAAGGCCGAATTAAACGGTCTAGGAAGACCGAGTTATGAAAACCGACAATTGTCTTGTACAAACTATTCCCTAACCTTGTTCAAGTTTCACCCTTGGCTACACGTAAGTGTATGATCCCCAGCGGAGTCGCCAAACTGTGGACAGCGGGCCGCCCACGGGGGCGCTTGGTGAAAACGAAACAAGCGTTTGCATTTTGTATGGAGTCGCCACCAATTTTTATGGGAAATTGGAACCGTTCGAATACCTCGTGTCTGTTGGAGTTAGTGTCCTCCACAATAGTGCGTTAACATAATAAATCTCATTAATAGAATATCATCAGATATTTAATTATTTGATCCTCGTCAGTTGATTAACGTAAATCGATAACGGTTGGCTGACTAGAGTTTGACGTTATTGTCGTGAGACGGCGGTGATCAATACCCCTTTCGGTCACACCTAAAGGAACGAACCCCAATTGATAACTAATTAATTGTATGAGATACAATTCATTTAGTCCCTTGATTTATAGACTAAGAGGTTAGTCGATTATTATTAGAGAGATTTCGAGTTGCGAACTCGAGGAGCGGCAGTTATTATTTAATTATGCGATAATTAAATAATAAGTTTTGGGAAACGGGTTTTAGTTAATTAATCGTAATTTACTAAAATTGTACTAATTGATTAATGTGATTAATATTAGTACGTAAATAATATGTGTAGTGGTACACGTATATTTACGGAGTGAATTGGACGAATTTATTATGGAAGCATTTAAACATGATACGATGTTTAAAATGAAAATTACACGGATTTGTGCGACAAATATAAAAACCAACATGGACTCGTATATGGTCATGTGGACCGTGTAAAATAAGTGTAATGGATGATTACTCACATAATCATTTTACCTTATTTTGTATACTACCATAATATATGTCTTATACTACATTTTGCATGTGATGTAAGATAAAATTATAAAACAAATAATTGTCCACTAGAGCCAACTCCACCCGCCACTTCCTTTCCCATTTCTACACTCCATATATTTGTTCATTTGTTCACTCCATCTTTCTTACACAATTCATTCATTTTGCATGTGAACAAAACCTCTTCCATCTCTCTACATCATTTCTCTAGTATACAATTATTACTAAGAATAGTTAGTAATATTACTATTATTATTATCAAGGGTACATATTAATAAGTTACTAGTTCATACTTATTAATATTGTTGGGTAGTTCTTGGGTGCTACTTGGAGGAGACTTTCTATTTGAAGGTTTTTCAAGGAGGATCATCCACATCATTTTAGCTCAAGAACAAATTAGTAAGGAGAACTAATTTATGCCCATTTTACCTCATATTCAATGTAAGGAAATTGTTTTTCCTTATACTTTGTTTTTTATGCTTTCATATTAGCATGCATGTTACATAGATCACATAAACAACAATTTATGAGATAAATTTATTTTATTAGAGAGTCTAATATGGATCTATGATCTTTCAAGTGGTATCAGAGCTTAGGCTTGTAATTTGCATGTTGATTTTAAGCATTTTTATGAATTATGAGATAATTAGTAAAAACTCAAAAATTTTGTTAGAAGAGGTTTTGGCACGAAATTTTTGGGACATGCATAACTAATGATCTCAAAAGGTTTGTGGAATTTTTTGGTGATTTGTCAAGTAATTTTGCTAATTTTAATGATTTTTGGTAGAAAACCGAGTCAAAATGTCGCATTTTGGTGAAAAATTGACTAAAATTAGTTAAATGTTGATTCGGTGCATGGCTTTTTTATGGTAGTTCATGCATATTTTCTACTGATTGTATGCAAAAGGTTGAAGGTTGGTTCGAATTTTTGCATGTTTATTGGTTTTTTGAGTAAAAAGTCGATAAAAGTCCAATTAATTAATCATAATTTCGAATTTTTGGATTCTGCCTATGATAAATTTATGTACATTTAAGAATATTATTTAAATGTCAAAAATAATTTTGCATGTGTGTTTTCACTTTGTTTTGATGTTTATTGGTTTTAGTGGTTAAAAACCGATAAATATCGATTTTTTTCTTCACAAAATTTATCCGAAATTTTTGGGCAATTTTTATGACTTTTTGGTGTTCTTGGGAGTGTTCCAGAATACTAAAAATTTTTGTTTCAATTGTTTGGGTAATTTTTCAATTATTTTGGATTTTTACTTAAATATTATGATTTTTCCGATTTAATTAGCAAATTATCACCAAACCAAACTAATAATTTGTCATAAAATTACTGAGGACTAATTTTGAGGTTCAAAACAGTTTGGATTATTAGTTTGGACTTAAATGAGATTTAAGAGTTAATTATTGATTTTTACATGTTAAAAATCGATTAAATCCACAAAACCGAGATGGATACCAATGAATGATAGGTAGGGCGATTTTGGCATCATATTTACAGCATTTTAAGCATATTTATTTAAGTTGAATGAATGATTGTCATTTATTTAAAGTATTTATCTTTTGTACCTAGTATGGCCTAGTTAATTTTTAATCGTTATTACCCGAAATGAATGGGAATATCGATTTGTTTGTAATTAAATACGATCTCGTATCGTCGGTTTGTAATTAATTAATAGTTTCATTCATTTTATTAATTAATGTATAATAGGAATAGCTATGTAATTCATTTGTAATAGTTATTTTACCGGCGTTTCCAAAAGACGGATTACAACGAGACGGAGTCTATTTTTGGAAGGTGTTCCAAATCCCACAAGGAAGAGCCACTTAAGGAATGAAGAGGCAAGGGACCAAGGAGTTGGTTTCCGAAATGTAATAGACTATTTGTTTATTAACTAGGAGGCCATACTAGGATTTATTCATATGCTTACATGTTTGCTTGTTTTATTTTCGCGCATGCCAAAATCGCCATTCACATGCATTTTATTTTTCGCGGTTGTCAATTCACGTCATTTACATTCACTGAATTAATTCACTTATAAGGAATTTATGACTAAATTGACAAGATCTCTCACATAACTAAAATTGAGATTAGCCTTACCAATTAGTAACACCTATGAATCTCTTGTTCATTAGAGCCACGCTCGCCCAAGCGGGGTGTTCTCTTTTTACCTTGGGTAAGTAGGGTGGTAAGCGGTTATCACACGCCAAAATTGGTTGGACTCAACGGGATATAAGACGGTCTTGTGTTCCGGGGCTAGTAGATGAATTTGAGGAAATTTGTCGACCAAGAGTTCTAGAGGTAGAATTAGTCAACGTGACTTACCGAATTTACGCAATTATGGGATGTTTCGCCCAAGCGATGCTCATTTTTGTTTAAACTTTGGGTCTTGGAATCATTTATATAATTTAGTGGGAGGTCATTATATAAATGCTAAAATTTGCTAAACATGTTTTTACAAGTAATTTTTTAAAAACAATGAATGTTAATTTTTCCTTTTTTGTTGTAGCATTTTAATTCGCAATGGCAACTTCATCCACTCCATCGACTACTTCACTAGGCAAAGATTCATGGCTAAGGTCCGTAATGGACAAATGTATTTTAAAAGATGACGGTAGTAACTTTCTTGAATGGGAATCCAACATCAAAAGTGCCGCGTTGTCCGACAATGTGCTCACTTACTTGACCGATGCTCCTCCTATCGAGCCCGGTGCAAGAGCTTCATCGGCGGTGCGGACCGCCTATGATGACTATGTGAGGATGTTGAATGATATCAAGAATGTGTTGATATGGTCAATATCGCCAAAGCTCAAGCTATCATGCATTTCTTTAAATGCTTACGAGATATTCACTCGTATGATCACTATGTTTTCACAAACACCTAAAGTCCGTCAATACGATGCGGCGGCAAACTTCTTTGAAGCTAAGCTTGAGAGGGGCCAAAAGGTTGGTCCCCTTGTCCTTAAAATGGTCGAATATGTTGACATCCTAGAGCGTCTAGGGTGTAAGATTCCTAAGACTCTTGTGGTGGATCGTATCCTTCACTCACTCCCCACCAAGTTTGCCAACTTTAGGGTAAACTACAATATGAATGACATGGATAAGAGTTACCATGAAATTCATGCACTCCTCACCCAAGCGGAGAGGGATATGGAGGCTAGTGGGAGTGAAAAGGGAGATGTTTTAACCATGAAGTTAAAGAATATGTCTCTTGGAGTCAAGAAAGGAAAGGGAAAAGAAAAGTCCCAATTCAAGAAATCGTCAAAGAAAATTGACAAGGGAAAGGGGAAGGCCGTTGTGAATGGCAATCCCAAGGCAAAAAGTGTCAAGCTCTCTGAGGCCGAATGTTTCCATTGTAATGGGAAGGGGCATTATAGGAGGAGTTGTCCCAAATACTTGGAGGATATCAAGGAAGGGCGTGTGACGCCTATTGGTATGATTTCCTCTCTCTATGTGATAGACGTTAATTATGCTTGTACTTCCACTTGGGTACTTGATACCGGATGTGGCTCTCACCTTTGTAACCATTTGCAGGGTATAAGGGACGTGCAAGCACTAGCAAAAGGTGATGTGGATCTCCGCATGGGCAATGGAGCTAGAGTAGCCGCCGTTGCCGTAGGGACCTATGTGCTCACTTTAGCTAGTGGTTTAGAGTTGTATTTAAATAAGTGTTATTTTGTACCAACTTTAACTACGAACATCATCTCCATTTCCGCGTTAGACGCGGAAGGCTTTTGTTTTATGATTAAGGACAAGTGTTGTACTTTTTCTTTAAATGATGTGGTTTATGGCAAGGCCATTTCAATTGGTGGCATTTATGTTTTAAATGATGTTAATGACGTTTATCATATGGAAACTAAAAAGCTCAAGAAGGGTGATCCAAATGAATCCTACCTTTGGCATTGTCGTTTAGGCCACATAAACGAAAGACGCATTAAGAGACTTGCTTCATCAAAAGTGCTCAAACCATTTGGTTTCGAATCTTATGGTACATGCGAGTCTTGCCTTTTAGGCAAGATGACTCGTGCACCTTTTGCGGGAAAAGGGACACGAGCTAGTGAGGTTTTGGCTCTCATACACACGGATGTGTGTGGACCATTAACCATCACCGCTAGAGGAGGTTTTCTCTACTTCATTACTTTTACTGATGACTTAAGTAGATATGGGTATGTCTACTTAATGAAGAACAAAAGTGAAGCCTTTGACAAGTTCAAAGAGTTTCAAAGGAAGTAGAGAACCAATTGGATAAAAAGATAAAGACTCTACGGTCCGACCGTGGTGGTGAGTATCTAAATATTGAATTTGATTCACACCTAAAAGATTGTGGTATAGTATCACAATGGACTCCTCCTGGCACACCACAACTAAATGGTGTGGCCGAAAGGAGAAACCGAACTTTACTTGATATGGTTCGGTCAATGATGAGTCTAACTGAGCTTCCTAGTTCATTTTGGGGTTTTGCCCTCTTGTATGCAGTATTTTCACTAAATCGAAGCCCGACTAAAGCGGCCGATAAGACTCCATATGAGATATGGAGAGGGAAAGTCTCTCATTTGTCATTCATGCGTATTTGGGGTTGCGAAGCATACGTTAAGATCAAGTCTGACAATAAGCTTGCACCCAGGTCTGACAAATGTCTTTTTGTAGGATATCCAAGGGAAACACGTGGCTATTACTTCTACAATAAACACGAGAACAAAGTGTTTGTGGCTCGTGATGCTGTCTTCCTAGAAAAGGAATTTATTTCTAGGAGACAGAGTGGGAGAAAATTTGAACTTGAAGAAGTTCGAGAGCCACAAACCGAGAATGAGGTAGAGGAGAATGTGGAGGATAGCATTCCCTCTTCCTCTGAAACGGTAATTATTCCTAGAAAGTCAAGTAGGATTTCTAATCCACCTGATCGCTACCTTGGTAACATCGAAGAGGATGGTGTTTTGTTACTTCTTGAAAGTAATGAACCCACTACCTACAAATCGGCCATGTCTAGTCCCGACTCCTCGCTTTGGCTAGAAGCCATGCGGTCCGAAATGGATTCCATGTACGAGAACCAAGTATGGGACTTGGTGGATTTACCTGAGGGAGTGCGACCTCTTCAGTGTAAATGGATATACAAAATTAAACTCGGCGTGGATAAACATGTGGATGTTTACAAAGCTAGATTGGTGGCAAAAGGTTTCACCCAAGTTCATGGTTTACACTATGACGAAACCTTCGCTCCAGTCGCTATGCTAAGGTCCATTATGATAATATTAGCGGTTGCCGCATTTCATGATTATGAGATTTGGCAAATGGATGTCAAAACCGCCTTTTTGAATGGGATTCTAGAAGAAGAGGTGTACATGATACAACCCGAAGGTTTTGTGGATACATCTAACCCTAAGAAGGTGTGTAAGCTCAAGAAGTCCATTTATGGTCTTAAGCAAGCATCTAGGAGTTGGAATCATCGCTTTGATCATGTCATTAAACAATACGGATTCACTAGAAGTGTGGAAGAACCGTGTTTATACATGAAGTTTAGTGGGAGTAAGGTTGTATTCCTTGTCCTATATGTGGATGACATATTTCTCATTGGGAATGACATTCCATCGCTCACTTCCGTTAAGGAGTGGCTAGGGAAACACTTCCAAATGAAGGACTTGGGAGAGGCACAACAAATCTTAGGTATCCGGATCTATAGGGATAGGTCCAAGAGGATACTAGCATTGAGTCAAGAAGCTTATATTGACAAAGTTCTTGACCGGTTCAATATGAAAGACTCCAAGAGAGGATTTCTACCTATGGGCCAAGAGATTACTTTGAGCAAGTCACAGTCTCCCTCTACCCCTAAGGAAATTGAACACATGAAGACCGTCCCTTATGCTTCCGCTGTTGGGTCTATCATGTATGCTATGATTTGCACTCGTCCCGACGTTGCGTATGCCTTGAGCATGACAAGTCGGTTTTAAGCCAAGCCTGGTGAGAGTCACTGGATAGCCGTAAAGAACATCCTTAAGTACTTGAGAAGAACTAAGGATTCGTTCTTAGTGTTTGGAGGAGAAAATGAGTTGTGTGTAAGAGGTTACACGGACGCAAGTTTCCAAACTGATCGGGATGACATGAAATCCCAATCCGGCTACGTGTTTATGCTAAATGGAGGAGCTGTTTGCTGGAAGAGCTTCAAGTAAAGTGTTACTGCGGATTCTACAATGAGAGGTGAATACCTTGCGCGTCTCGAGGTCGCGAAGGAAATTTGTTTGGATTAGGCAATTCATGGAGGGGCTAGGAGTAGTCCATTCCACCAAAGATCCTATCACTCTATATTGTGATAACAATGGAGCTATTTTTCAAGCCAAAGAGCCTAAGTCTAGTAACAAATCTAGACACATTGAAAGGAAATACCATGTAATTAGAGATTATGTGGAAAGGAAGGAAATTGACATTTGTAAGGTTGGGACGAGATGACAACATTGCGATCCTTTAACCAAGCCTTTATCAAAGGCTAAGCATGATGGTCATGTCGTCTCTATGGGATTGAGACGAGTACCGGATTTTCTTTAGATTATGGATATGTAATAATTGGATAGTGTATCTTTTATTATATATATGATAATCATATTCATTGTTTTCGTATTCATTCTTTTATGAATTTTTATTTAGTGTGACTAAATTTTAATACCTTGTTTATCCGAATAAGTTGTGGAGACAATGTTGAACACTATTCAAGTGAATAAGATGAACATTGTATTTTGTCCCTAGTCACTTAATGAGGTGACGTCTCGGAGTGACTAGATTGTAAGTCGATTGATGGTTGTTCAACACCATAAGGTCATATGTGATGACTGGTCGATTACATAGGCAGAGTGTATGACACTTTGTCGGACAGTGACCATTTAGAGAGTCCCTAAGTTCTATTATAGACGCCTGGTCGTGGCGGGGATCTCTAAGATGTTCTAATGAGTCGATTCTTTTGACTGGAGACTATTATCCGAGCAGGTGCGTTTCCGAGTGACTTTGGTTTTTGTCCTAGGTCGTGCCGTGAAAGGAGGCCAAAAGGGCATTTACTAGGTCATGGTGAGTCAGATTGTGCAATAGGATAGATAGGGCATACAGGAAGTGTCCACCCACGTTGGGTAACTATATCTCAAGGCCACTCGAGGAGTTAATGACTACAAATGCGTGGCCACGCTCGGAAGTAATCTGTGAGAGATTTTTCCGGTCAGGTAGTCACACTCCCGATCGAGAAAACCACTCGCGATGTGTTCATGTGCAAGTGCGACCTGAAAGACACCTTGCATTGAGTGGGAGATTAAAACGGACAAGAGAATTGGTAGCGCACACCTTGTGTCGGACAAGTGGGAGATTGTTGGAGTTAGTGTCCTCCACAATAGTGCGTTAACATAATAAATCTCATTAATAGAATATCATCAGATATTTAATTATTTGATCCTCGTCAGTTGATTAACGTAAATCGATAACGGTTGGCTGACTAGAGTTTGACGTTATTGTCGTGAGACGGTGATCAATCGACCCCTTTCGGTCACACCTAAAGGAACGAACCCCAATTGATAACTAATTAATTGTATGAGATACAATTCATTTAGTCCCTTGATTTATAGACTAAGAGGTTAGTCGTTTATTATTAGAGAGATTTCGAGTTGCGAACTCGAGGAGTTTGGCGATTATTATTTAATTATGCGATAATTAAATAATAAGTTTTGGGAAACGGGTTTTAGTTAATTAACTGTTAATTTACTAAAATTGTACTAATTGATTAATGTGATTAATATTAGTACGTAAATAATATGTGTAGTGGTACACGTATATTTACGGAGTGAATTGGACGAATTTATTATGGAAGCATTTAAACATGATACGATGTTTAAAATGAAAATTACACGGATTTGTGCGACAAATATAAAAACCAACATGGACTCGTATATGGTCATGTGGACCGTGTAAAATAAGTGTAATGGATGATTACTCACATAATCATTTTACCTTATTTTGTATACTACCATAATATATGTCTTATACTACATTTTGCATGTGATGTAAGATAAAACTATAAAACAAATAATTGTCCACTAGAGCCAACTCCACCCGCCACTTCCTTTCCCATTTCTACACTCCATATATTTGTTCATTTGTTCACTCCATCTTTCTTACACAATTCATTCATTTTGCATGTGAACAAAACCTCTTCCATCTCTCTACATCATTTCTCTAGTATACAATTATTACTAAGAATAGTTAGTAATATTACTATTATTATTATCAAGGGCACATATTAATAAGTTACTAGTTCATACTTATTAATATTGTTGGGTAGTTCTTGGGTGCTACTTGGAGGAGACTTTCTATTTGAAGGTTTTTCAAGGAGGATTATCCACATCATTTTAGCTCAAGAACAAATTAGTAAGGAGAACTAATTTGTGCCCATTTTACCTCATATTCAATGTAAGGAAATTGTTTTTCCTTATACTTTGTTTTTTATGCTTTCATATTAGCATGCATGTTACATAGATCACATAAACAACAATTTATGAGATAAATTTATTTTATTAGAGAGTCTAATATGGATCTATGATCTTTCAGTGTCATGTCAAGACACAAAGTAGTGACATGAACACTAAGCAATCGTTACCCTTAGCATTCTATATCTAGAATGACTCTCGTGGATGCCAATGAACACGGGTGCTCACGGAGATCTGGAGTAAGGGGTGAGGGTACGTATTAGGAAGCTCTTTTGATCGAACACCTAATCCCGCCCGCCTCGATAGCGGCCTCTACTAATGATTAGGGAAGTTATTCGTACTTGATATATCGTCGGCTATAATGCATGCAATGCAACATCCAAGTTTTAATCCTAACATGTGAGAATTTAACTAGGTCGGTTGACAATTAGTTAGCATACAATTGGGTCGAAGTAGGATTTAATGCTCATTTACATGTGAAAAAACATACAAATGATAAAAGAAATACAATAAATATAAATTATAATAATGAAAATTACATTAATTACAAAGGAATAGGCGATTTATGTCGAAAATACCTTTAAAACGGATAATTTGAGAAAAAGGAATAAAAGAAAGAAATTAAATAAATTAACGCACAGGAATTAGCGTGATATTACGGTTAATAGTTAGTTATACGTAAGCTAATTAAACTATGTCAAGGCAGAAACGGAGTTCAAGGACAGTAACTCGGCCCAGAACAAAAGTGCGAGGCAGGCTGCGTCCTTTGGAATAGGCGCAGCAGACGCTGCGTCTTTTCCTTGGCTCAGTTCTGGCTGTGAAGCCGTATTTGCAAGCCGTTAATGTTGATTGGTGATTTAAAGGATCAATTGATGATTTTTACTCGGATGAAAGTGATTAACAGGTTATTTAACGTATGAATGGGTTGTGAAAACAGTAAAACATGAATGAGACGGATGCAAACGGAGTAATTACATGATGGAATAACGATAGAAGTGAAAAATATTAATGAGTCCTACGAATTAAATCAAATAACTACGTTAGATAAGATGGATTGATGATGAATATGCGACGAATATGTGAATACTATATCAAAGACGAATTCCAGAAACTCAATATGAACAAATTGAATCTCTACAACCCGGAATTGAATTTAATGACGAAAACCCGCAAATATTGGATTACTTGGGATTTAAGTCGGATTAATGACAAATTAAACATGAGAATGACGGTGATTATAACACATGTGGAATTATTATGGTATTAAGACGAAGAATTAACAGACGAAGCAAGCAAAAGAAAGAATTTGAACACGAATTACAGAGGACAAACGAAGAAGAAAGGAAGCGAGAGCTGCGGCAGCCTCACGAAGAGGCGCAGCAGAATCGTGTGCTCCTTCAAGAGGCGCAGCGATTCTTGCTGCGTCCTTTCTCGACGCTTATTATCATCGGAGATCCGTAAAAACAGGTTTTAAGCACGGTTTTAGAAATCGGTTTTAACGGTATTTTCGACGTAAATCTTACAATTGATGATACGAAAAGTAAATGCAATAAATAAAAGAGAGATTTACACCCTCAGACTTACATGTTGACGAAACGAGAAGAACTAAGATATCGATTAGTGATGCTCGACGCGAATGCAAAGAAAGTGCCCTCGTAAGAGGAAAACGATTGATTAATTTAGTTGATTATTGTGTAGTTGGTCAAATTGGTCGGTCATGCAACGGAGAGGCTGGTACCCGGAAAGATCCGAGCTTACGTGGTCGAAAGTTCAAGCACGTAGGCGCCAATAAGTAAGAACAAAGTCTAGAATGCAAAGGGAGAAGAGAAGGGCGGACACTCGCGTGAGAAATATGAGGAACGAAAGCTCCTATTTATACTAATCACGTGAAGGAATTAGGGTTTTGGAGACTCTTTGGAAGTGAATCTCGGAAAGATATGAAAAAGATACGAGAAACACGCGAGAAAAGGGCTCGGGAAGAGGCGCAGCGACCACTGCGTCTTTTGGAAGAGCGCGCAAAGACTGCGTGCGTCTATTCCTGTGAGGTTTCCTCGTGAAGAAAGATTTCGCGTTTGAGTTATGGTAGGACGGAAATAATTCGATTTCCTTAATATCTTATACGAATATTACGGGATATTATTTGCCAAAAGATAAAATTTGTGAAATATGGAATAGAAATATCCGGAACATTCCAGAACATTCTGACTCGGGATTTATCGGTTATCAGAAAATGGAGACGGTTTTAGGCCCGGACTCCGAATGTACTCTAATTACTGCCAAAACGACCGTATCGGGATGTAGATAACAACTAAGAGGTCGACATTACTATTTGAGCAATCACTTGACGATAATCTTACGAACTGTCACAAATCGTTCCGCGTATCAAACATGCGGCCCAATCATCACCGGGTGGTTTGCGGGAGGTGCAGAAATGAGGTATCTACACCTGCAGTCTAATATGAAAGCAATCTCTACAACCGTATATATGCATTCCAACCAAAAAAATGACCATGATACATGCCGAGGTATATATATATAGATATGTGAGGTAATAGGTAAGAAGAGGCAACGATAATAATGGGAATGTGGAGGTACAGGTGATCAAGCTAGTACCTAAACAGAACCATATGACAACATCCAACTTCTTGCTCAAAATCAACAATAAAACCCGGTGCTAATAGCAAGCAAAAACTCACTATCTCTAATATAATAATCAACTCCCCATAAGATATAAATACAGCATGGGAGCAAAAATCGCCATTTAATAGGGACTTTGAATATGCGTATTGATTCTTTTCTTCTTTCTTCCTTTTCGGGCTGCAGTCGATCGACCATGATGGGCAGTCGATCGACTGCCTCTACAGTACATACACACTTCTCTTTTTCTTTCTTTTTCGAATCATTTTTTTCTCTTTTGTTTTTTCAATTATATTCTCCTTCTTTCTTTCTTTCTTTTTTCCATCTTCCCAACTTCATCTCAAAATGAGCATATGCCACGAAAAACAAAGTAACAACCCCAAGAACGTAAACTACTAGCTTGACAAGGGCAGGTTAAATGTAGGATGTAGTAATGGGACAAAAAGGCTGTTTTTGGCAGTGTGGAGCTTATGGGCAAAAAGAACAAAGGGGTGACCTCTTCCACATGTGTCAACAAACCACAAATTCGGATGCATACAGGTATTAAGCAGATCAAGTTCATATTTATGAAAATTTATGTAACATGTCTCATAAGGAGTACTATTTACAATCCTAGATAAACTGGTCATAGATGTCACCAGTTATAGGCTCTAAACCTCAGAAAATGATGTAGTTTGCCAAAATTTTAAGTCAAGTTATCAAGTTCAGGAAGATACTAACGAAAACTCGTAGATTATGCAAATGATTCTACTAATAACATGTCAATTAGCAAGGCTTAGGCATAAACAGATGCAAATGCAATGTCATCCTTGAAATACTACCGTTCCGACTCGACCTATATGCTAAAATAAACGTGCATTTTTTGAAATTTTGAAGTTTTTCAATTTTTTTGAATTTTCTGTATATAAAGGAAAATAAACAATAATGCAAGACAAAATGTAAACGTGAATGCAAGCAAATGAAATGCAACGCAAAACCCTTCCCCAAACCAAACCGTACAATGTCCCCATTGTGCAAAATCATATAATGAAATAACAGGAAAACGGGAATTTGCGTTAAATAAACAAATAAGACGCGAAATAAGGACTCGGAAACTCACAAGACTTTAAGCGCAGCAAAAGGAAACCTCCCCAAACCAGCGTGAGCTAGGAGGTTTCAGTAGCTAGCTGTGCTACCAATAAGTACCTGAAAAGACAACAAATACAATGCATAAAACCAAGAAAGCAAAGTGGATGCGGTAATTATGTGCAAAAATTAAAAACGGAAGAAAACAGAAATATGGCGGAAAATAAAGAGGAGAGAAGACTCCCTCAAGTCCGCAAAACGACCAAACACAGCAGGGGAAAGGTCGAAAACAGGTACAACAGCGGGCAACGGTCGATCGACCACCTCACCAAGTCGATCGACCAGAATGTCAGGAACAGAAGCTCCTGGTACTGTGCAGCCAGTCGATCGACCATACAGACCAGTCGATCGACTGGAATAACTGCTGCAACTTCCTGATTTCTTCGAATTAGCTCACTAACTTGAGCTAATATGGTCTTTATACCTGTAAAAGCACATAATAACGCACCCAAAATTGCGCAAAACCCAAAGCAATAGTCTAAAGTGTATAATATCCTAAGCAAACTTATTAAAATGCGAAGCCTCGCACACACGAAAAATGATAAAGAAGTAGCCTCATTAGTGCTCATCTTCTCAGCTTCTGGTTACAAGAAGTAGCCTCGCACACACGAAAAATGATAAAGAAGTAGCCTCGCACACACGAAAAATGATAAAGAAGTAGCCTCGCACAACTAATAGTTTATCAGGAACGGCCACGGGATGGCCCACTTGGTTGGCTTCTGGTTACAAGAAGTAGCCTCATTAGTGCTCATCTTCTCAGCTGCACTCTTCTCAACTCCGACATCCGCAGAACTCAACGGATCGTCAGCTCTGATATCTTCCCAAGCAATGACCTCTTCTAGCTCGTCGGAATCCAAGTCGGAATCCCTAACTTTGACTGGCTCATCTTCAAGCTCCTCATCAGTGCCATAGCTAAGACATCCTAAGCCGCCTCTTGAGACGATTGGCTCCCTCACAGCTGGAGCAACATGCGGCTCTTCCTTCCCCAAACCAGCTCCTGCAATATCAGAAATAGACGAATCTTCCTCCAATTTGCTCCCAATCTGGGGCGGAGGGGTTACAACAGGAATAGGAAGAGAGACAGGTATATCAGGAAGTACAAAATAGGATTTCTTTTCAGAAACCGTATTACAAGTTATCGGCCACATGGGGTCTTTCTTCTTAGATGTCTGGGCAAAGACAATAGAGTGCTTTCCTACTTTAAAGGTCAAAGTCCCCGAACCAACATCTATAACTACACCAGCAGTGTGCAGAAATGGTCTACCCAGAATGATAGGAATATGAGCATCCTCGGACATATCTAGTACAACGAAGTCATCAGGGAAGAAAAATTTTCCTATTTGCACAGGAATGTCCTCTAAGACTCCTATTGGCTGGACCGCAGATCGGTCGGCCATCTGTACTATCATGTTGGTTACTGCAAACCTAGTCAATTTCAATTTTCTAGCAAGACTCCAGGGCATAACGCTAATACTGGCTCCTAGGTCACTTAAAGCCTTCTCAATAGAAAAGGTGCCAATACTACATGGAACTGAAAAACTACTCGGGTCTTCTAGCTTATGGGGTGCAGTATGGGTCAAATAAGAGCATGACTCCTCAGTGAGTGCGACAGTATGCACAGTTTCGAGTGACTTCTTCTTAGATAAAAGTTGTTTCATGAATTTCATGTAAGCAGGAACTTGATTGACTAACTCAAGAAAATGAACTTGTACGTTTAAGCTACGAATAACATTTTCAAACTCATTAAACGATACCTGTTCCTTCGTCCGCACTAATCTCTCCGCATAAGGGGCTGTAAGAAGCAACTTAGCCCTCTCCTCTAAATCTCTCATGCCGGCATCGGTGGACTTAGGCTGAAAGTCCACAACCTTCTCCTTGTTGTAGCTTGACCCTTCTTCAGACCGTCTCAAATGTGAACCATTAATCGATATAGGGTCGTACTTCAGAACCGGAACTGACCCATCAGCATTTGGGTCTTGCCTCAATATTTTCGGGGCGGTCGTACCCCGAAACATGTGATCCCCTCAAGTTATTAGGCATCGAAGGACGAAAAGCTTCACCTTCAGCAGCGCCGTCAGTCGATCGACTAGGTTGGTCAGTCGATCGACCGACTTCTACAGGACCAGAAGCTGTCTCTTTGCGCGGACTGGTCGATCGACTGGGTATGTCAGTCGATAGATCGACATACCTGTTGATCGTCTTTTTCTTATTATTATTCGTCAAAGCTTTCTTCTTGCTCGGTTCCGCTTCATCTTTTTCAGAGACATCCTCGACCATAGCAGGCCCATCAAGGGTAGACCCACTCCTCGAGGTGATTGCATTTAAGGTCTCCTTTTGATCAGTTTGAGTCGGTAAATGTCCCGGAGCTCGAGTTGTATTCTTGCTAGCCAATTGGGCAATTTGGCTCTCTAACATCTTCATCCCGGCCTCTCTAGCTTGAGACTCTTTCAGCAACAAATTCTTCAACTCGGTAAGATCGGAATTTTGAGATTGTTGCTGCTGCTGTGGGACATACGGAGGCTTTTGGAACTGTTGTTGCTTATGAGGGGGCACATAATTCTGTTGCTGCTGCTGCTGTGGAGGTTGAGTCGGATTCAAGACATTTTGGCTGCTCCACCTCAGATTCGGATGGACATTCGGCTCATAGTAAGTGTTTGTCTGCCTATAATGTTGGAAGGCAGCACAAGACTCAAAGGGACTAGGACAATTGTCTGAAACATGTCCCTCAGCTCCACATCTTTTACAGACGAAAGGACCGTCTGAAACAGCATTTACATGGTAAATCCCTCCTTTTGAAGCTCCACCCAACTCATACTTATCAAATCTCGCCGTGAGAGATTCTAATGGAGCTACAGAAGGAGATTCAACAGCTCTCTTTTGATTTCCCCTGGAATTTCCATACTCAGCTTTGTGGGTGGCCAAGTCATCAATAATATTCCACCCCTTAGAGTCCCCCGTATTCTCCTGGAATTTGCCATTAGCTGTTGCGTCCAGGATAGCCCTCTGATCGTCATAGCGCCCATTGTAGAACTGATTGCATAGGCTCCATTTCTCAAACCCATGATGCGGAATGGTTCGCACCAGCTTCTTAAAACGGACCCATGCTTCGTGAAAGTTCTCATCAGGACCCTGTTTAAAGCTTGTGATCTGAGCTCTAATGGCATTTGTCTTCGAGGCAGAGAAGTATTTCTTGTAGAATGCCAAGGCCAAAGAATTCAAGTCGGTGATCCCATTAGCAGCTCGGTGCAGGTCTCTGTACCACTCCATTGTAGCATCACGGAGTGAGAATATAAACATAGTCTCCTTTATCTGGTCCTGGGTCACACCGGTTGGCGGGGGTATAGAGCAGCAATAATCGATAAATATCTCCATATGCTTGGCTGCATCTTCATTTGCAGCTCCCCCGAATTGGTTCCTCTCAACCAAGTTGATATAAGAAGGCTTCGGTTCGAATTTTCTATCAGCTCCCGGTAGTTCGAACCCCTTATTTAGATTTGCAGCTGTCGGCTCAGAGTGACTGGCTATACTTGCTTCTTCAGCCATGACTGAAAAATCTGGAGATGTGACGGTCTCGGCTGATGAAGTGGAAATGGGAGATGAAGGTGGATCCTCCTCGAACAGCTCATTCTCGTAGTAACTAGACAGAGTACTCAGCTCTTCCTCTATCGGCAATATCCTAGATGATCGTCTCAACTCGCGCAAAGTCTTATCAATCTCGGGATTGAACGGTAGTAATTCACCACCCTGTGTCCTGTGCATAAGAAGAAACTACAAAAAGAATATGAGAATAGTTTAAGGAACGAATGTCCCTTAAACTAAGAAACAGACTCAAATAAAACGACTAAAAATTAGAACAATTGCCTCCCCGGCAACGGCGCCAAAATTTGATGCCCGTCGTTGTGTGCACCAAAAATAAAATTTATAATTCCTAACTACAACTATAGATAGCGGTAGCAGGGTCGAACCACAGAGAGGCAGATGTAATTGATAGTTGTCTAATTTCGGTCTTAAAGTAACGGATGTGGGGGTTTGATTTGAATTGGTCTATAACTAATGACAAATAAATGAGCTAATAAAAGAAATAGATTAAATCAAATAATAAAGAGAGGTACTAAGATGGTCGGTTCACTGTAGTTTCGGCGGCAGCGGCTAGGTAGGTCTAAAACAAATCACGTGAGATGGGAAAATAAGAGGTCCCCTCGGTCCACTCCTAACAAGTAGCATCTTTCGATCTCGCTACGGGTCCCTAATATCACTAGTACTGACTCTCGTCCTGAAAAGTGACTAAAAATTTAAACTTTACCTATCTTTCGATCTTAGCATAGTTCAGTCGTTTTAATTGGTAGTCTAACAACCTTCCCTATCTTTCGATCTAATGGGTCAGTCAATTACTAAGCATTCAACTAGTCGCGTGCACTCGATTCGTCAAATATAGAGTTGAAATCAATTAAAACGAAGCAAAACCTCACTCGGCCAGTCGATCGACCAGGGTGTGCGGTCGATCGACCGGCATGCGATTTCAGGGTCTACAAACAAATGCCGCCTAACCTACAGTTCCCCTACATCCTAGCACAAGGTATTTAGCTACTCATGATATTGGTTAAAACAACAACAAGATTAACGAAATAGACTACTGAATTCATGCTTAAAATAGTTAAATAACAAATAACAATAAACGATAATCGGTTTCGGGAAACTAACTAACAATTCTATACTATCAACGAAAAATAAGCAATGAAACTGAATAAGAGCAGGAGAATACCGAACGAAATTGCAGAGATTAAAGATCCAGAAGCCGAATGCAATTGTAAATTGTACGAAACAATATTGAAAACCCTAATTATTTGATATTCTAAAACCTAAATAAAACTGAGTGAAAAACTGAATTATTAAAACTTAATGTCAGGTTACGTTATATAGCAATATAACGTAACATTATTCGCAAAACCTAATACACATTGGGCTTCCTTATTCTCGATCTTTTTGTTTGCGTCGGAGTAGTAGCGGCTTGGTCGATCGACCACCTTTGTGATCGGTCGATCGATCGAGGTATCTTGAACAGGAGTTCTGTAAGTCGGGCTCTGGTCGATCGACCATTGGGTCATCGATCGACTAGAGTAGCTGATAATCCGCTTTTAATTCTTCATAAAGTTGTCTTTCAAGCTTCGAAACGCGCACCAAATTCATCTCTCGAGTCTCTACTTCATGTCAAATGCAATGCAAGGTACTCAGGGACGGATTTAGCTCAATATCTACTCATTTCCACATAAATCTGCAATATTACATAAAAATACGAAAGTAGACGAAATGGGGCAAATAGTAGCATAAACTACACAAATGAGCTCTGAAATGCGTGTAAAATGGGGTGTAAAACATCATATTTAGGACACGCATCAAACTTCCCCAAACCAAACCTTTGCTTGTCCCCAAGCAAGAACTAGACTCGATCCTAAAAACCTAATGGAACGAGTTCAATCTCAGAGCGAAATGCAACAAGTAAAGCCTAAACCAATTTAATGCTACAAATCAACAATCAATTAGCAATATGAATCATGCAAACAAGTTATGTAGTCGTTAAAAAACTACTGAACCGTCAACTGTAGAGACTTATCAAATCGGACTCTCACGGGCCGCTCATATCACACAATAAATACGGGCAAGTATATGTAAAAGATAGAGAGAAGTAAATATGTGATGACTCTCACCTAACTACGACCTATGAAAACATGCCTGCAGTCTAATAAGAAAGCAATCTCTACAACCGTATATATGCATTCCAACCAAACAAATGACCATGACACATGCCGAGGTATATATATATAGATATGTGAGGTAATAGGTAAGAAGAGGCAACGATAATAATGGGAATGTGGAGGTACAGGTGATCAAGCTAGTACCTAAACAGAACCATATGACAACATCCAACTTCTTGCTCAAAATCAACAATAAAATCCGGTGCTAATAGCAAGCAAAAACTCACTATCTCTAATATAATAATCAACTCCCCATAAGATATAAATACAGCATGGGAGCAAAAATCGCCATTTAATAGGGACTTTGAATATGCGAATTGATTCTTTTCTTATTTCTTCCTTTTCGGGCTGCAGTCGATCGAGTGCCTCTACAGTACAGACGCACTTCTCTTTTTCTTTCTTTTTCGAATCATTTTTTTCTCTTTTTTTTTTCAATTCTATTCTCCTTCTTTCTTTCTTTCTTTTTTCCATCTTCCCAACTTCATCTCAAAATGAGCATATGCCACGAAAAACAAAGTAACAACCCCAAGAACGTAAACTACTAGCTTGACAAGGGCAGGCTAAATGTAGGATGTAGTAATGGGACAAAAAGGCTGTTTTTGGCAGTGTGGAGCTTATGGGCAAAAAGAACAAAGGGGTGACCTCTTCCACATGTGTCAACAAACCACAAATTCGGATGCATACAGGTATTAAGCAGATCAAGTTCATATTTATGCAAATTTATGTAACATGTCTCATAAGGAGTACTATTCACAATCCTAGATAAACTGGTCATAGATGTCACCAGTTATAGGCTCTAAACCTCAGAAAATGATGTAGTTTGCCAAAATTTTAAGTCAAGTTATCAAGTTCAGCAAGATACTAACGAAAACTCGTAGATTATGCAAATGATTCTACTAATAACATGTCAATTAGCAAGGCTTAGGCATAAACAGATGCAAATGCAATGTCATCCTTGAAATACTACCTTTCCGACTCGACCTATATGCTAAAATAAACGTGCATTTTTTGAAATTTTGAAGTTTTTTCAATTTTTTTGAATTTTCTGTATATAAAGGAAAATAAACAATAATGCAAGACAAAATGTAAACGTGAATGCAAGCAAATGAAATGCAACGCAAAACCCTTCCCCAAACCAAATCGTACAATGTCCCCATTGTGCAAAATCATATAATGAAATAACAGGAAAACGGGAATTTGCGTTAAATAAACAAATAAGACGCGAAATAAGGACTCGGAAACTCACAAGACTTTAAGCGCAGCAAAAGGAAACCTCCCCAAACCAGCGTGAGCTAGGAGGTTTCAGTAGCTAGCAGTGCTACCAATAAGTACCTGAAAAGACAACACATACAACGCATAAAACCAAGAAAGCAAAGTTGATGCGGTAATTATGTGCAAAAATTAAAAACGGAAGAAAACAGAAATATGGCGGAAAATAAAGAGGAGAGAAGACTCCCTCAAGTCCGCAAAACGACCAAACACAGCAGGGGAAAGGTCGAAAACAGGTACAACAGCGGGCAACGGTCGATCGACCACCTCACCAAGTCGATCGACCAGAATGTCAGGAACAGAAGCTCCTGGTACTGTGCAGCCAGTCGATCGACCATACAGACCAGACGATCGACTGGAATAACTGCTGCAACTTCCTGATTTCTTTGAATTAGCTCACTAACTTGAGCTAATATGGTCTTTATACCTGTAAAAGCACATAATAACGCGCCCAAAATTGCGCAAAACCCAAAGCAATAGTCTAAAGTGTATAATATCCTAAGCAAACTTATTAAAATGCGAAGCCTCGCACACACGAAAAATGATAAAGAGTCTTAAAAAAACAATAAAATGAAAGTTTGAAAAAGCATGTGATCAACTAATAGTTTATCAGGAACGGCCACGGGATGGCCCACTTGGTTGGCTTCTGGTTACAAGAAGTAGCCTCAACAGTGCTCATCTTCTCAGCTGCACTCTTCTCAACTCCGACATCCGCAGAACTCAACGGATCATCAGCTCTGATATCTTCCCAAGCAATGACCTCTTCTAGCTCGTCGGAATCCAAGTCGGAATCCCTAACTTTGACTGGCTCATCTTCAAGCTCCTCATCAGTGCCATAGCTAAGACATCCTAAGCCGCCTCTTGAGACGATTGGCTCCCTCACAGCTGGAGCAACATGCGGCTCTTCCTTCCCCAAACCAGCTCCTGCAATATCAGAAATAGACGAATCTTCCTCCAATTTGCTCCCAATCTGGGGCGGAGGGGGTTACAACAGGAATAGGAAGAGAGACAGGTATATCAGGAAGTACAAAATAGGATTTCTTTTCAGAAACCGTATTACAAGTTATCGGCCACATGGGGTCTTTCTTCTTAGCTGTCTGGGCAAAGACAATAGAGTGCTTTCCTACTTTAAAGGTCAAAGTCCCCGAACCAACATCTATAACTACACCAGCAGTGTGCAGAAATGGTCTACCCAGAATGATAGGAATATGAGCATCCTCGGGCATATCTAGTACAACGAAGTCATCAGGGAAGAAAAACTTTCCTATTTGCACAGGAATGTCCTCTAAGACTCCTATTGGCTGGACCGCAGATCGGTCGGCCATCTGTACTATCATGTTGGTTACTGCAAACCTAGTCAATTTCAATTTTCTAGCAAGACTCCAGGGCATAACGCTAATACTGGCTCCTAGGTCACTTAAAGCCTTCTCAATAGAAAAGGTTCCAATACTACATGGAACTGAAAAACTACCCGGGTCTTCTAGCTTATGGGGTGCAGTATGGGTCAAATAAGAGCATGACTCCTCAGTGAGTGCGACAGTATGCACAGTTTCGAGTGACTTCTTCTTAGATAAAAGTTGTTTCATGAATTTCATGTAAGCAGGCACTTGATTGACTAACTCAAGAAAATGAACTTGTACGTTTAAGCTACGAATAACATTTTCAAACTCATTAAACGATACCTGTTCCTTCTTCGGCACTAATCTCTCCGCATAAGGGGCTGTAAGAAGCAACTTAGCCCTCTCCGCTAAATCTCTCATGCCGGCATCGGTGGACTTAGGCTGAAAGTCCACCACCTTCTCCTTGTTGTAGCTTGACCCTTCTTCATACCGTCTCAAATGTGAACCATTAATCGATATAGGGTCGTACTTCAGAACCGGAACTGACCCATCAGCATTTGGGTCTTGCCTCAATATTTTCGGGGCGGTCGTACCCCGAAACATGTGATCCCTCAAGTTATTAGGCATCGAAGGACGAAAAGCTTCACCTTCAGCAGCGCCGTCAGTCGATCGACTAGGTTGGTCAGTCGATCGACCGACTTCTACAGGACCAGAAGCTGTCTCTTTGCGCGGACTGGTCGATCGACTGGGTATGTCAGTCTATAGATTGACATACCTGTTGATCGTCTTTTTCTTATTATTATTCGTCAAAGCTTTCTTCTTGCTCGGTTCCGCTTCATCTTTTTCAGAGACATCCTCGACCATAGCAGGCCCATCAAGGGTAGACCCACTCCTCGAGGTGATTGCATTTAAGGTCTCCTTTTGATCAGTTTGAGTCGGTAAATGTCTCGGAGCTCGAGTTGTATTCTTGCTAGCCAATTGGGCAATTTGGCTCTCTAACATCTTTATCCCGGCCTCTCTAGCTTGAGACTCTTTCAGCAACAAATTCTTCAACTCGGTAAGATCAGAATTTTGAGATTGTTGCTGCTGCTGTGGGACATACGGAGGCTTTTGGAACTGTTGTTGCTTATGAGGGGGCACATAATTCTGTTGCTGCTGCTGCTGTGGAGGTTGAGTCGGATTCAAGACATTTTGGCTGCTCCACCTCAGATTCGGATGGACATTCGGCTCATAGTAAGTGTTTGTCTGCCTATAATGTTGGAAGGCAGCACAAGACTCAAAGGGACTAGGACAATTGTCTGAAACATGTCCCTCAGCTCCACATCTTTTACAGACGAAAGGACCGTCTGAAACAGCATTTACATGGTAAATCCCTCCTTTTGAAGCTCCACCCAACTCATACTTATCAAATCTCACCGTGAGAGCTTCTAATGGAGCTAAAGAAGGAGATTCAACAGCTCTCCTTTGATTTCCCCTGGAATTTCCATACTCAGCTTTGTGGGTGGCCAAGTCATCAATAATATTCCACCCCTTAGTCTCCCCCATATTCTCCTGGAATTTGCCATTAGCTGTCGCGTCTAGGATAGCCCTCTGATCGTCATAGCACCCATTGTAGAACAGATTGCATAGGCTCCATTTCTCAAACCCATGATGCGGAATGGTTCGCACCAGCTTCTTAAAACGGACCCATGCTTCGTGAAAGTTCTCATCAGGACCCTGTTTAAAGCTCGTGATCTGAGCTCTAATGGCATTTGTCTTCGAGGCAGAGAAGTATTTCTTGTAGAATGCCAAGGCCAAAGAATTCCAGTCGGTGATCCCATTAGCAGCTCGGTGCAGGTCTCTGTACCACTCCCTTGTAGCATCACGGAGTGAGAATATAAACATAGTCTCCTTTATCTGGTCCTGGGTCACACCGGTCGGCGGGGGTATAGAGCAGCAATAATCGATAAATATCTCCATATGCTTGGCTGCATCTTCATTTGCAGCTCCCCCGAATTGGTTCCTCTCAACCAAGTTGATATAAGAAGGCTTCGGTTCGAATTTTCTATCAACTCCCGGTAGTTCGAACCCCTTATATAGATTTGCAGCTGTCGGCTCAGAGTGACTGGCTATACTTGCTTCTTCAGCCATGACTGAAAAATTTGGAGATGTGACGGTCTCGGCTGATGAAGTGGAAATGGGAGATGAAGGTGGATCCTCCTCGAACAGCTCGTTCTCGTAGTAACTAGACAGAGTACTCAGCTCTTCCTCTATCGGCAATATCCTAGATGATCGTCTCAACTCGCGCAAAGTCTTCTCAATCTCAGGATTGAACGGTAGTAATTCACCACCCTGTGTCCTGCGCATAAGAAGAAACTACAAAAAGAATATGAGAATAGTTTAAGGAACGAATGTCCCTTAAACTAAGAAACAGACTCAAATAAAACGACTAAAAATTAGAACAATTGCCTCCCCGGCAACGGCGCCAAAATTTGATGCCCGTCGTTGTGTGCACCAAAAATAAAATTTATAATTCCTAACTACAACTATAGATAGCGGTAGCAGGGTCGAACCACAGAGAGGCAGATGTAATTGATAGTTGTCTAATTTCGGTCTTAAAGTAACGGATGTGGGGGTTTGATTTGAATTGGTCTATAACTAATGACAAATAAACGAGCTAATAAAAGAAATAGATTAAATCAAATAATAAAGAGAGGTACTAAGATGGTCGGTTCACTGTAGTTTCGGCGGCAGCGGCTAGGTAGGTCTAAAACAAATCACGTGAGATGGGAAAATAAGAGGTCCTCTCGGTCCACTCCTAACAAGTAGCATCTTTCGATCTCGCTACGGGTCCCTAATATCACTAGTACTGACTCGCGTCCTGAAAAGTGACTAAAAATTTAAACTTTACCTATCTTTCGATCTTAGCATAGTTCAGTCGTTTTAATTGGTAGTCTAACAACCTTCCCTATCTTTCGATCTAATGGGTCAGTCAATTACTAAGCATTCAACTAGTCGCGTGCACTCGATTCGTCAAATATAGAGTTTAAATCAATTAAAACGAAGCAAAACCTCACGCGGCCAGTCGATCGACCAGGGTGTGCGGTCGATCGACCGACATGCGATTTCAGGGTCTACAACTAATGCCGCCTAACCTACAGTTCCCCTACATCCTAGCACAAGGTATTTAGCTACTCATGATATTGGTAAAACCAACAACAAGATTAACGAAATAGACTACTGAATTCATGCTTAAAATAGTTAAATAACAAATAACAATAAACGATAATCGGTTTCGGGAAACTAACTAACAATTCTATACTATCAATGAAAAATAAGCAATGAAACTGAATAAGAGCAGGAGAATACCGAACGAAATTGTAGAGATTAAAGATCCAGAAGCCGAATGCAATTGTAAATTGTACGAAACAATATTGAAAACCCTAATTATTTGATATTCTAAAACCTAAATAAAACTGAGAGAAAAACTGAATTATTAAAACTTAATGTCAGGTTACGTTATATAACAATATAACGTAACATTATTCGCAAAACCTAATACACATTGGGCTTCCTTATTCTCGATCTTTTGGTTTGCGTTAGAGTAGCGGCTTGGTCGATCGACCACTGTGACCGGTCGATCGACTGAGGTATGCTCAACAGGAGTTCCTGTAAGTCGGGCTCTGGTCGATCGACCATTGGGTCCAGTCGATCGACTAGAGTAGCTGATAATCCGCTTTTAATTCTTCATAAAGTTGTCTTTCAAGCTTCGAAACGCGCACCAAGTTCATCTCTCGAGTCTCTACTTCATGTCAAATGCAATGCAAGGTACTCAAGGACGGATTTAGCTCAATATCTACTCATTTCCGCATAAATCTGCAATATTACATAAAAATACGAAAGTAGACGAAATGGGGCAAATAGTAGCATAAACTGCACAAATGTGCTCTGAAATGCGTGTAAAATGGGGTGTAAAACATCATATTTAGGACACGCATCAATAATTACTTGATTTTTCCTTCCAAATAACTTAAACATCAACAAACTAAACAAAAGCAACTCGATACTTGTAAAACCGGTATCCCTAACCACATTTTACTATCTACAAAAGTCAAACAATAGCACCCATCATGCTCATACAATATTCAACTTACCAATCATGTACTACACGTATGCTTTTATAACTTTACATAAATATATAACATCACATCCCCTAATCACATGTTACTAATATAACCACATCATAAATTCACTTTGTCACAAGAACATGCTCCAAACATAAATCCCATATCCTCATGCAATTACTACTTCTATCTTTTTCAACCAATTCATCCATATAACCATACACTTCATCCAACATATGTATATGAATCAACAGTAAACAAGTAGTGACCCCATGACACCCCATAGTGACCGGTTCAATGTTGTAGGGTGAGTTCGCGACTTTAGGACGTCTCTCAAGCCTTTGCATTAGCTCCTAACAACTCCTACCCGGATTCATTTTAGTTTGACTCTCTATATTCATTGGGCTCATTAGCCACCTAATGCATGAAAGTGCTACCATCTCGGTTACCCGAGGCATAGTAATCAAAAGTGACCATCAAGAAACGTACTTTATGTAAATAAATTTAAAGTGTTTACATCAAACCAAACTAAGAAAGTAAAGTACAATTGTTCCAAACCGAAATCCAACTAAAGTAAATAAAATGTTATGACACTACAGCGGAAGACTAATACTTGTACTCGTGGTGACTCATCCCCAGCTAACCCGCGCGCATCCAAACTATACCTGCTAAACAACTGCTCACCATCCCCGAATGGATTACCACAATTTTCAAAACATTTAACGAGGGTCATTTACTGTACAACGATATAAGATAATACAACAACATGTACATAGTCACAATCCTCTAACACCATCACATTACCAATCATCTGACTAGCCTGGAGGTCTAGCCCTGCCAGATTACCAATCGCAACCGATAATCCACACCGTCGGTGGGGGACCGCAGCCTTTCCCACCTAAGCCCTGCTCAACTCTATCGAGCGAATAACCCATGTTCCTTAATATGCATATCCCCTTTGTGACGGGAACCACAAGAGGTGAATCAAGGGCGTGAAGTCACTCCCGAAAATGACTCCACTCAGCCGAGGGCGCACCTCGCGAACCACAGATAAATAACAACAACCAATTACAATATCAACAATACCGAAACCAATTACGATATATTTACATGTCAATCAACCATTAACCATCTCATAATCATGTATACAATTACTGAGTAGGTAAACCCTATATGGAATGCAATGACCAAAATCAACACAAACAGCGGATCAAAAGCGTTCCTCTAAGAAATCACCTCCTATCAACATATAATCATAAAATTACAATCTATCATCAACAATACTCCCAAACACCACTAATTCACCCAATTAGGGTTTAACCAAAACTAACGAATTAACATTAAAACTTTGTTAATTTTTCCACAAATAGCGTGCTGCCCAACAAAGTTAGTAAAGTACAATCTTACCCACAATACAACGGTCTCAATGGTATAAATAACTCTGAAATCCGATGATTCTAGCCCTTGGATTTGATAGCAATGAGAGAAAATAATTCTAAGTTGTTTGCTTTCTTTGTAAAAGGTTTAGATTTTCCGTAAAAAGTAAAAAGAACTGACCGAAATACTTTATATAACCTTTTCACGCGTTGCAAACAAACCCGGCCAAAAACCCGTATAACCTGACTTACTCGATCGAGTAATTGAGGTACTCGATCGAGTACCGCCTACTCGATCGGGTACCCAACGGACAGAACGTACTCTAGAATGCAAAACTAACTTACTCGATAGAGTAAGCCCTACTCGATAGAGTACCCAACAGCTCATAAATCTGAGGTATTACAACAGCATGCATGTGAAAGATCTTGCATTACCTGTTAGATGTATGTGTGAGCTTTTTAGTATGACCGAGGTTGAGTTGGCAGAGGCATTTAACGCTGAAATAAATGCCAAGATTTATAAGGGAAATTTGGTCTTAACGAGGGCGTTAAAGGAGTTGTTGTCGGAGAAGAAGCTGGGTGCTGAGACTGAGGCACAAGCGTACTTGCTAACTTTGTTGGGCAGCACGCTATTTGTGGAAAAATCTGGGGACCGAGTTCGGGTGAACATGCACTCGTTGCTTAGACATGTGGACACTATTAATGATTATGCATGGGGTACATGGACTTTAGTCTATATGTACCGTCAGTTGGGAATAGCTACACAGAGTGACTGCCGTGGTTTGTGTGGTTGTCTAACATTGTTACAATGTTGGATATTTGAGTATTTTCCTCATTTTCGTCCCACCCTTTTGATGACTAGTGATGGTAAGCGTGGGGATGTCCGAGGTAGATGTTGGGAGAGTATAGGGACAAAATTTATTGCTGATGTGAGTGCGTTAAAGGCATATAGGAGACAATTAGATAAACTGCAGCCAGAGATGGTAACGTGAGTCCCTTATGAGGACCCACCTGAGACTAAGCACTCCGTAGTCTTTTTACTGGTCTGCTTCAGTTTGTGGATATTGTAGAGCCGTACCAGCCTAACCGATGTGCTCGCCAGTTTCGATATCGCCAGGACATTCCTGTTACTATGGCCCGACCAGATAGTGTGTATCGTCCAATGAAATCAGGGACATACGAGGTCGAGTTCTTAGATCTTTAGGTGATCATCATTGGACTTAGTGGAGGGACCGCCGAGTTGTACTAGATCGCGTTGCCACTGTAGCCTTCCCTCCTCACTGTTCTACGGATGAATATAAGACACGGTATATGGCACATTTTCACCCTTAGATCATGGCTGAGTCCCAATCAAGTGCTCCATTAGCCACAGATAAGGCTCATATTGTCGGCACGATATCTTTTCTTTTATTTACTATTTATTTATAACTCTTTAATTAGTTATATTTGCTAATATCCTTTGTGTAATTACTTTTAAATTAGGTGTATTTGTTTTGTAGGTTGGTGTCACGGTTCTTCACAGATTTTCACAATATTATTGTTTTAGAGATGAAGAAAGACACGCGGATATGGACAGACTTTACACTGAGCTTGGCCCTCAGTTACGTGACTACCATGGGAAGACTGACATTGGTAAAGGGAGAAACAGGGAAACAACAATGGCGGAGGATGATGATTAGTAGTATATTGTTGGCTGTTTCTTTATTGCTGTGTGTGTTTATTTGGATAAGTTTACGCTGTTTTTGTTTTCGATATTTTGGACTACTTTATTAATTTTATTACACCCTATTTGGATGATTTTACACTATATTGTTACTATTTTAGTACGATGTTAACTACTATTTAACAAGCACGATATAATATAAATGAAAATCATAATAAACAGTGGCATTCAAAATATGTTTGACAAATACAAACTAAAATCATTACTCACCCTACAAATGAAAATCATATGTTTTGTTGACCAGGTTGTGATCAATACTCCTTTCTTAGGGCAAATTTCTCAAAAAATTGTGTATGAATGGGTTCCCTTTTATTGTTCTGGTTGTGGTAAGCTGGGGCATAAAAGTAGTACCTGTAAATGGCTCAAGAAAAACCAGCAAGATTCTAATCCTGGGTCTGAACTAGGTGTAGGACTTGATTCTCAGAAGTAGGAGGTCCAGGGGGGAAGGGACTCATGACTCAGAATGCCATGAGCTAGGTCTGAGTTCCTCTCCTACCAGGTCCCCCCATTCTGATGAGCCTGTCCTTCACTCAGTATGTTCTGGTTCTTTGGATATGCATCCTTCTGCTGATAATGTTGATTCTGCTAAATTGGACTCATCCCTGAAGGTCCCTTTTCAGGAAATCAATATAGTTCCTGTTTCTAATGCTTATCAGGTACTGGAGCCTGGTGAGACAACTGATGACATAGTGCTCCCTTTTTTACCTGCTAAACTAGGTGGTACTTCTGACTTGCCTCAGGATGGGGTTGATACTCAGGTTGAGATTTCAGGCTAAGGATGTTTCACACTAGGCCAAAAGATTTCTCCTGCTGAGTCAATTCCTCCTGATATCAGGTCTAGTATGCACTCAAGATGTTCTAAAAGTGGTTCCAAAGTTCCTAGTGTGTCCTCCATTCCTCTTTCTCTATGAAGTTTGCTTCTTAGAATATAAGAGGTTTCAACTGTCCTATCAAACATAGTGAGGTCAAGGATTTTCTTGGGAACAATAAACTTGATATTCTAGCTCTTCTTGAAACTAGAGTTAAGCATAATAATGCCTCCAGAATTATTCAGGCTAAATTCAAGGATTGGCTTACTGTTTGCAATTATAGTAAACATTATAATGGGAGAATTTGGGTGTTTTTTAACCCAAAGACAACTGCTATTCTGAATAAAGTTGTTGAAGCTCAGTTCATTCATTTCAAAGTTCATCATTTTGAATCTAATCTGGCCCTCTTTATTAGTATGGTCTATGGTAGTAATAATGCAACTGTTAGAGAGAAGCTTTGGGATGGCTTGTATAGCATTTCCACTGATGATCCTTGGATTGTGCTTGGGGATTTTAATGTGGTCAGGGATCCCTCTGAAAAGCTTAGCAATAATCTTCCTATTTTGACTGAAATGACTTTATTTAATCAATGCCTTTCTTCTTGCCATCTTGAGGATATTACTAGTACTGGTTGTGATTTAACTTGGACAAATGAGCAAGAGCCCTCTTCTAGAGTTTGGTCCAAACTGGATAGGGTCTTAGTCAATCCTGGCTGGATCTCTTCTTTACCAAATTCTTTTGCTCATTTTTCTGAATCTGGTCTTTCTGACCATTCACCAGTCATTGTCTATATTTCTGATGATAGGAAGATCAAGAAGAGATTTAGTTTTTTGAATGGTTGGATTAATCACCCTGATTATATTAAAACTGTTGCTGAGGCTTGGAAGACTGATAAAAAAGGCAGTCCTATCTTTTGTCTTTTTGAAAAACTTAAGTCTGTTAAGCATGCTCTCTCTCTCTCTGCTTCACAAATCAGACTTCACTAGCATTTCTGCTAGAGTTAAGGAGGCTAAGAATGGCCTGACTGACTGTCAAGCTAATTTGGCCAGAGATCTGACACGTCTGTCGCGTACCTGTCAAAAATAAAACCTAACGGTCTCAACTAAAAATGTAGTAGAGGCAGTCGAGTATCGAATCCTCAGGGAGGTAATGCAACTACAGCTATCTATTTCTAATCCTATGGTAACAATTGGTGTTGATTAAATTTTTGGTTCTAAACTACGGAGTAAAAGGAAAGAGAAATAAAGCAGAAAGCAGTAAAGGCAATAAAACGATTTAAAACTATCAATAAGAGAAGGACATGTCGGGAATTCGGTTCACTACGGTAGTTCAACAACTTAGCAAGAAATGACTCGAGATTTAACTAATGCGAGACGGATATTAGAAGGTCCTTTCGGTCCACTTCCCACCCTAAAATACCACTAACTTAACTTTCGTCCTCATTAGGGTAGTCTTGTTTATAGCACCTATTTAGTCCAATCTTTCGATCCAGGATTAATTGTAGCAGATTAATGGGTGACATAGAAGCGTGCACTCAACTAGGTCGGTAATTACAGTTATATTGCTATAGTGACAGAGTCTCTTAGTCAATTCGTCTAATTCATTCACTACGTCGTCATTATTCTACCGCAGATCCCCTAATCCCAACATGAAGGGAGATTAGCTACTCATGTCGATTATTAAACTAACAGCACACAAATTTCCAGCAGAAGACATAATGAAATAATAAATAAAGCGCAATAATAATAAAACTAGGGCAAAAGAATAAATAAGAGCAACAAGAAATTAATGCAACGAAGGTTAATTATTATTAAGGGAAGAGAGAATTACAATCCAAGCAAATTCCGGCGTAAAGAACTCGTAATCCGAGTGAAGCAAATCCGAAAACGAAAGTAACAGTAGGTTTCTAATGTCAAACTTAGAGAGTAAAAGAGATAGTAAAAAGAATAAGTAAAAAGATCTCCAATTAACCTAGTAAACATAGGTTAAATAGGAAACAATCAATTGTTTAGCGAAAATTAAACACACGGACTGAAGCAAAGCCCATGCCCGTGAAAAACCCCTCGATCGAGTGGATTAAACCACTCGATCGACCATCATCTCAAAGAGAGTCCCTCGATCGACCAGCAGGGCACTCGATCGAGGACTTGGTCATGTGCATCCTACTCGATCGAGGAAGGAACCTCTCGATCGAGCCTCAGGGAGCCTAGGAACCCTTCGATCGTCCTCCAAACAGCTCGATAGACCACTTGGATCTTCAATTCAGCTTACGTCTTCACTCAAGTACCTCGTAATGCGTGCAACGACACTTCCAAGTGCAACATCTCACTCTGGGACAATCCCGTCTCCTCTAAATGCATACAAAAAGGACGGAGAAGAGCATGGTTCCGCTACTTTCGCGATCATTCCTACAAAAAGGACAAAATACACCAAAGTAGCCAATTCGGGGCAAAATACTATAAAAATAGTAGAGAAATGCATAGAAATACGTCTTTGAAATAGGCAAAAAGACTATACATTAGGCACGTATCAAATCTCCCCAAACCAAACCTTTACTCGCCCTCGAGTAAACTCAAAACTAAACTAATGGAACGGAAATGATAACTCGTAGCTAGCTTAACTTGTCTACTTGAGCCAAATTAATGCAACAAAAATCAACAAGTTGAGCCAAGCAGTCAATACGCAAACGAATTATAAGCTGTTCATAAATAAAGCTGACCTATCGACCTTGCAAGACCAACAAAACTGGACTCTCACGTGGTCACTCTTCTCTTATGGAGCAAAGGGCAATTGTTATATGTAAAAGAGAGAAGAAAAGACAGTCACTCACCTAACTGCGACCTACATAGCATGCATGCAACAAAAATGAAAGACAATTCAAGTACCAATGCACACACTCCAACCAATAATGTCCGTCACAGCCGAGGGTTTGCAAATAATATGGGAATAGTGAGGTTCAGGTGAGAAAAGGCAAAACAAGTTATGGAAATGTGGAGGTAAAAGCGTCAAGCTAGTTCCTAACAGGACCATAATAAACCATCCGGATCTCAAACTGACTGAAAGACTAAGTACTAGTGCCCTTCACTTGGCACAAAACTCACTAGACTCAAACACAATCTCCTCAAAAAATATTGGAATAAGAGCGGAGGAGTCAGACGGTCACAAAGTTCCCTTTTTTAAACGCATCGTAAATCGAAACAACTAATGAAACAACCAACCCTCTTGTCGATTGTACATCTTCGAACATCTTCTCAACTCTGACAAGAGGGGACAACATCTTACACAATCTCTATTTCTTTCTTTTGCTTATCGGCTCTTTTTCTATTTTTTTCATGTTTTTCATTTTTCATTCATTTTTTTCCTTTCTTTCTTTTTTTTTCTTTTTCTTTTTTTCTACTTCACGTTTTTCTTCTTTTTTTTCTATACTTCTTTTTTCTTTCTTCCTCCTTCCTCAACACAAACACCAACTCCAAACAGGAATTACAGACCAAACTGCAAGGAAAACATACCACAAAAGGACAGACTAACTAGCTTGACTAGGCAGGCTCAGTTTGGAATGTAGCTAATGGGTCAAAAGGGCAAGTTTTGGTCAATGTGGAGCTAAATGGGTGAAAGATGTAAAGAAAGGGGAATTTGCAAGACCCTCCCTGCATGTGACACCAACCACAAACCCGAATATGTGCATTTGACGAGAAATTGAATGTCATAAATGTGCAAATGAGACAAACATGCTATGCAAGGAGTACTACTCTCAAAATTCCTAATGAACTGGTCATGAATGTCACCAGTTATGGCTCTAAAACTCAGAATTTTTAAGTAGTTTGCCAGTTTATTAGGTCGAGTCTAAACAGTCAGCTATTATTTGAACAGAAATTCGTAGATTATGCGTATGACAAGGCTAAAAACTATCAATACAAGTGCACGGCTCAAGTAATATGACAAGCTATAGTGCAATTTCATCACGGGAATCTACCGTTCCGACTCAACCTATATGCAAAAATAAACGTGAATTTTTTGAATTTTTCTAATTTTTTTTGGATTTTTGATTTTTTGAAAATAAACAACAATTGCAAACTGAAAAATTAAACGTGAATGCAAAACAAATGCAGATGCAAACTCAAAAGGATGCAATACCCTCCCCAAACCAAAACGGACAACGCCCTCGTTGTCCTCCAGCATACACCAGCAGAAAAATGGGGGATGGGAGTATACAACCAATAAAATAAAAATAAAGGAGACGAAATAAAAAGAGTGAGAGAACATACAAAACACGAACTTCCCCAAACCACGAAAATCGGGGAAGTGAGTAGACCAAGATAGCTACTCGTCGTCGGCACCGCCGTCTCTCGTGTACTCCGACTCAACAAAACAGTCTCCCCAAACCAAAGAACAAACAAGGGGGAGACTCGGTCGTCATTTCCACTGATCCTCCGGACCGGGTGTGAACGGAGGGTCACTCTCCTCCTCTCTGGAAGCTCGTCGGCCGCTCGCTCGGCTCGCAACCGCACCTCTCGTGCTCATTGTCTCCTCCACCTCCTCCCTCGAGTCGAAGAAAGTGGAGGGTACCCGTCCGCCGGGTACCAGGAGAAGGAGGGATGCGGCCACCCCTCCGGAATCGGTCGCCGGGCTCGGATATGGAACTCGTAGAGCGGGAATACAGCTAAAGCCATATCCCGTCTCATCTCAGTAATGTACCTGCACATATCCGAAAGCACGGCATCACGACGCCCTTGGTCCATGACCTCGGGCGCCTCTAAAGCAGGAGGGCAGACAAAATTGGCCGGAAAAACCGAACCAGAAGGAGGGTCAAGTGGGGGTGGAGTGAGTGAAGGTGTAGGCCGAGGCGTGGGGTCGGTCCCACTGGGCTCGAGAGTCGGGCCGAGTCTGAGAGCTAGAAGAGGCTCCGGCCTCCCGCTTCCTCTTCCTAGAAGAAGAAGAAGGAGGGGTGAAGGTGAGGTGGTAGGTAGGTGGAGGTGGCCTCGCTCCCTCAGCAGCAGTAGAGAGCGGTAAAAGTGGCGGAAGGGTAGAGCACGGCAAGGTAACAGACGTGGAACCACAGATCTTCCACGTCCTCGCACTCCCCTTCGCCTTTGGGAACCAGGTCAAGTCAGCCATGGCATCCAGGTCAAGGTGAGCCATCTCGTCAGGTGAAGTGAGTGAAGGGTCAGTGGGGTAAAGGTCGCGGGCGATCCTAGTCACTAGCCCGCCGCAGACAATAGCGGTCTTGACCCGAGTCCCAATCCCGTTCCAATGCTGAGCTACCAGATAAGCAATGTTTAGAACAAACGGGGTACCGTAGTCAATGTTGAGGTACCCCGCGAGAATCGCTAGCTCAGTGTTGGTCACGTTATTGGACTCAGGGCGCCCAAAAATAGTCCCTCCTAACAGACGCAAGTAGTAACGGGGCGCAGGTAAGTGAACATGAGCTCCCTTCCGTGAGTGGAAGGGAGTGTGAGTAAGCGCAGCCCAAAGTGGCTGAAGGAGGTCTCTAGGTGGGGCGGTGGGACCGTCACTAACTAGGCCTAAAACTTGGCCAAACTTGGCCAAAGTCCAGTGGTGCGACTCATTGCGGAGTCGAAAGTAAATGCAAGAACTGGAGTGGTCAGCAGCGTAAGAGTCGGTGTCAAAGGAATAGGAGCTAAAGAATTCGTACGTAAGGGTACGAATGGTAGCCTCCTGCATGGTAATCAAACCCGACATACCCGTCACGTTCAACAAACTACATACCTCCTCGTAAATGCCTAAGGTCTCTAGGTCAGTCCGCGCAAGGAAACGGGTGGAGGAGAGGGGGCAACGAAGTAAGGCGGCTAACCGTTTCCGGTGAGCCTCTGAAGTGAAACGTACCGTGGGCATCTTCGGTAGAGGTGTGAGAGCGCCCTCCTCGTAACAACACCTACGAAGGGCTGGAAGTGATGGCTAATCGGCTAGCTCGCTTGGTGTGGTCTCGGTGGCAAGATACCAGTCGCTGGAAACGGGCTCGAATCCGATCCAGCAGAGAGAGAAGGGCCTAGGAGTAGTGGTGGTGAAGCTCGAATCGAGCTCCCGGCCGAGCTGGGTACTGCGACACTGTCCCCGGTGAGACAAGTAGAACTGGTGTCTGCAGTGGTGACCAAGGCGAGCTAGTGGCAACAAAGCAGGGCCACCGACTCGCTCGCTCACGGACGAGCCGGAGGACGATCGGTAGAAGACAAAGAACTCGCGTCCATCCCGCAAAGTATCAAAGGGCACGAATAAGAGAGGATCTGCTAACCGTGGCTAAAACAACCGCTAACCAACATGTGACAAAGACAAAAAGGATGGCCCTATTGGTCGAAACAATCGACGTACAAAGAATCAAAACCAAACAATTCCTCAAAAATTTCAAAAGCAAAGAAGTGGGTGGTGATAATATGATAAAGCAAAGGATCGCAAAAGGGCTAATACAGCATGAAAAACAGAAATGGGGGCATGTATGACTCTGAGCAGTCGAGAATAACCACACACAGCGCGAGATTCCTAACAATTCACAGCATATAAAGGCGATAGGGGACGGTAAAACAGATAACAAAGAAAGACAACAAATAGTCAAGAACTGCATTAGACATAGCATGACAAAGATAGAGACCGTCTAGCAAATCGAAAAACTCGATTGAAAAGCCCTAGTCGCGGAAACTTGTGCAAATTTCGAATTAAACATGTAAAAAAATGAGGAATTGCGATAAGATCATCAATAAGAAAATTAAGGGCATATAAACACAATCAAGTCGAAACAATTCGACTTAGACATGGAATTTTCGAACCCTAATTCAAAATCACCTCAAAAATTTGAATTAAATTAAGAGAAATTGCAAAGAGTGTGATAGAGACACTTACTTGATGATGATTATCCTAAAACAAGCAATTAAACTTCAAAAACAAGCAAGCAAGGCGGATTTTTAATCGAAAACCCGCGGAACCCTAATCCCTCTTAAAAACCGTGAAAACGAACACAAAATAAGGGGAAAACAAGGGGCTATTGAAGAATTAGGTGCTAGTAGTAGAATGTAGGTGGTGGATTTGATAATTTTGGGCAAAAATTGGGGATTTGGGGAGAAATGGGGATCGCAATTAGGGAGAGTTTAGGGGAAATTAGGGAGTTAAAACAAATAGAAATGAAAAACTGAAATAAGGAGTTAAGTATAGAAAAACTCCCGTCCACTGTTCATTTCACTCGATCGAGTGATTTTAAGTCACTCGATCGAGGACTTTCGCTGTTCCCTTTGCTCGATCGAATAAGGAACCTCTCGATCGATCAATTCCTCTGTGGCCTTCCTCGATCGAGTAACCAGCAAGCTCGATCGAACCATTTTTCACTCGATCGAGTACAAAAAGTACTCGATCGAGGACTTCCTCGTGTAGACTTCTTCGAATTTCCGTCTTTTCTTCCTTGATTTGCGTGCATCTTCCCCAAACCTGCGTAAAACATATCCAAACACATCCCAAAATACCAAAAACGCAGAAAACACAGTCTATAGTCTTAGTCTACGCTAAAAATTGTCTAAACTAATTGTCCTAATAAAAATGTAAATAAGAAATTCAAAGGAAATTCAAATAAATATTTATTACACTTTGTTACACGGGGCATTTCCCCGTTTAATTCCCATTAGCTTTCAGTAGCCCCTTCGTGGGCTTCTGACTGGAGGACGTCACTTCAGCGATACTGACCGTCCTCTTTGATTTCCATGAGCTTGAATTACTATTTGTGACAGTAGGAGGAATGTAGTTCCCATCTATGTAGGTGCGAACTGTCTTCGTTCTCGCCCCTCTGTCAGCTTCTTTGGCATCCTTGGGTCCAGCTTGATTGATAATGGTTGCACCCTGTCCCTTGACAGCTCCTTTCTTGCCTTCATCTGTACCTGCAGTAAGGGCAACAGGCGAATTTGCCTCCTTCTTGCTCTCAATCTGAGGCGGAGGGTTAACAATAATAGCAATATTCTCCAAATTTTCACCTGGAGTGTCAATAATAGGGTCAACAGAAGAGAGGGCATTGCAAGGCTGAGCTTGCATGGGAGCCCTCCGGAACTTGGACTGATGAAAAGTCGCCTCCTCATCCCCCGAAATGTCAAAGTCTTCCCCCCAACGTCTATTACTGCACGGGCAGTGGACAAAAATGGTCTCCCTAAAATGATAGGGGTGTGCACATCTTCGGGGATATCTAGGACGACAAAATCGACGGGAATAAAGAACTTCCCGATCCGAACAGGTACGTCTTCCGCTACACCTAGTGGCCGTGATAAACTACGGTCGGCCATCCGGGATAGTCATGTTGGTGCAACTCAGTTTTGTCACACCAAGTCTCTTAGCTAGAGACAATGGTAAAACACTTACGCTAGCGCCTAAATCGCATAGCGCATTATCAATCAACTGCATTCCTATGTGACAAGGGATCGAAAAACTACCCGGGTCTGATTGCTTAAGAGGTAGCTTATTTTGAGATAGGGGTGACCCCATCTCAGTCAAGGCTACGGTCTCATTATCATTAATGGTCCTCTTACGCGCTAAAATCTCTTTCATAAATCGTAAATAAGAGGGTACCTTAGTCAGCAATTCAGTGAACGGCACGGAAACTTCTAAACTCTTCAAAAGCTCAACAAATTTGCTAAACTGTTGATTAATCTTGGTATTCTGCAGCCGCCTCGGGAAGGGAACGAATGGTGGAATCTCGAGTCCCTTGTTTCTTGCCTCCAAAGTGTCTTCCGGAGCAAGTTCAGTATCCTTCGGACGCTTCTTACCTCTCGAACGAGGCCTTTCTGGTGATTCATCGCTTAAACGAGCACTAGCAGGCTCTCGAATAAGCTTCCCGTCATCAATTTCACTCGATCGAGCAATGTGGTCACTCGATCGAGCACCTTCTTCAGCAACGTCAGTCGATCGAGTAACATTCCCACTCGATCGACCATCTTCGACTTCAGTTCACTCGATCGAGCGAGAAAGACTACTCGATCGAGGGCTTTCCTCACCAATTCCACTCGATCGACCATTAGTTTTGATCGATCGAGTAATCGCTTCGTCGTGAGCCCCTTTTTCTTAACGTAACACTGTTCATCATCGATTCTGACTATTTCGTGTCGATTTCTTCCTTTCTCGGTCCTTCATAAGAAAGACCGCTTCTCAACTCTATCGGATGCACCGTCTCATTTGGGTTCTTGTCATTTTGAGTTGGCAAATGACCTAAGCTTCCTCGAAGATTGATTTTCAGCCAGTTGAGCAACTTGAGTCTCAAGTGCCTTGAATGCCGTGTCCTTCTGTTGTAATTGCTTTGCAATGGATTGCATCATGGACTTTAACTCACCCATCTCACTCACCCCACTAGATGACGAAGCACCTTGGTTAGGAGGGTTGAAAGACGGAGGCTTCGAATAGCCTTGTTGCTTCGGTGTGGAGGGATATAGGCGCTGCTGCTGATTTGGAGGAGCGGTGGGATTGAGTACGTTGTTCGATTACTCCACCTCAAATTGGGGTGGATATTCGGCTCGTAATGAGTGTTGTTTTGCCTGTAATGTTGAAAGGCAACACATTGCTCATAAGGACTAGGACAATAATCAGCGACATGTCCATCTACCCCACATCTCGCATGCACGAAAGGACCATCTGTCATGGCATTAACCTGGTACATCCCTGGTTTGAGAGCTCCCCCTAGTTCATACTTGTCGAACCTAGCAGTAAGGGCTTCTAATGCGGCTCTCGAAGAGGATTCAGCACTCTCCTTTGGTTTCCCCTTGAATTCCCGTATTCAGCCCTATGAGTGGCTAAATCATCTATGATTTTCCATCCCTTTGTCGGCCCCAAGTTGTCAGAAAATCGACCGTTGGCTGCCGCATCTAGTATAGCCCCTCGATCATCATATAAACCATTGTAAAAATGGTTGCATAGACTCCATCTTTCAAAGCGTGGTGCGGTATGGTCCGCACTAGTTTCTTAAAACGAAGCCATGCCTCGTGGAAGTTCTCGTCGGGCCCCTGTTTGAAATGGTTATCCGAGCTCTAATGGCGATGGTTCTCGAAGCGAAGAAATACTTCTTATAAAACGCCAATGCTAGCGAATTCCAATCTGTTATGCCGTGAGCAGCTTTGTCTAAATCCTGTACCACTCCCTTGCAAAGCATCGCGGAGTGAGAAGATGAACATAGTTTCTTTGATCGATCGGATTGTCACACGCCCGGTGGGAGGAGGTATGGAGCAGCGATAATCAATGAAAGTCTCCATATCTTTGAGTGCGTCTTGATTGCAGCTCCCGAACCGATTCTTCTCGACCATATTGATGTATGCGGGCTTGGGCTCGAACTTCCTAGCATCTCCCAGATTCGAACCCTTTATAAAGATTGTCGCGAGTGGGCTCGGAGTGACTAGCAATGGTAGCTTCCTCGGCCATTTCGGGAAAATCTGGGAAAGTGATAGATTCAACGGATGAATTGGAAACTGGAGAAGACGGTGGATTGTCTTCGAAAAGCTCGTTCTCGTAAAAGTTACCACGAGAACCAGGCTCTTCCTCGGCCTGTTGCTCTTGAAATAGTCTCCTTTTTACGCGCAGAGATCTCTCAATCTCGGGATCAAAAGGTAGTAGTGGACCACCCTGCGACTGCGCGCATAAGACGAAACTAAAGACAAGATATGAGAATAGTTTAAGGAACGATGTTCCTTAAACTAAAAGGAGAATTAAAAATAAAACAGCTAGTAAATTGAACAATTGCCTCCCCGACAACGGCGCCAAAATTTGACACGTCCTGTCGCGTGCACTGTCAAAAATAAAACCTAACGGTCTCAACTAAAAATGTAGTAGAAGCGATCGAGTATCGAATCCTCGGGAGGTAATGCAACTACAGACTATCTATTTCTAATCCTATGGTAACAATTGGTGTTGATTAAATTTTTGGTTCTAAACTACGGAGTAAAAGGAAAGAGAAATAAAGCAGAGAGCAGTAAAGGCAATAAAACGATTTAAAACTATCAATAAGAGAAGGACATGTCGGGAATTCGGTTCACTACGGTAGTTCAACAACTTAGCAAAGTAAATGACTCGAGATTTAACTAATGCGAGACGGATATTAGAAGGTCCTTTCGGTCCACTTCCCACCCTAAAATACCACTAACTTAACTTTCGTCCTCATTAGGGTAGTCTACTGTTTATAGCAGGCCTATTTAGTCCAATCTTTCGATCCAGGATTAATTGTAGCCAGATTAATGGGTGACATAGAAGCGTGCACTCAACTAGGTCGGTAATTACAGTTATATTGCTATAGTGACAGAGTCTCTTAGTCAATTCGTCTAATTCATTCACTACGTCGTCATTATTCTACCGCAGATCCCCTAATCCCAACATGAAGGGAGATTAGCTACTCATGTCGATTATTAAACTAACAGCACACAAATTTCCAGCAGAAGACATAATGAAATAATAAATAAAGCGCAATAATAATAAAACTAGGGCAAAAGAATAAATAAGAGCAACAAGAAATTAATGCAACGAAGGTTAATTATTATTAAGGGAAGAGAGAATTACAATCCAAGCAAATTCCGGCGTAAAGAACTCGTAATCCGAGTGAAGCAAATCCGAAAACGAAAGTAACAGTAGGTTTCTAATGTCAAACTTAGAGAGTAAAAGAGATAGTAAAAAGAATAAGTAAAAAGATCTCCAATTAACCTAGTAAACATAGGTTAAATAGGAAACAAACAATTGTTTAGCGAAAATTAAACACACGGACTGAAGCAAAGCCCATGCCCGTGAAAAACCCCTCGATCGAGTGGATTAAACCACTCGATCGACCATCATCTCAGCAGGAGTCCCTCGATCGACCAGCAGGGCACTCGATCGAGGACTTGGTCATGTGCATCCTACTCGATCGAGGAAGGAACCTCTCGATCGAGCCTCAGGGAGCCTAGGAACCCTTCGATCGTCCTCCAAACAGCTCGATAGACCACTTGGATCTTCAATTCAGCTTACGTCTTCACTCAAGTACCTCGTAATGCGTGCAACGACACTTCCAAGTGCAACATCTCACTCTGGGACAATCCCGTCTCCTCTAAATGCATACAAAAAGGACGGAGAAGAGCATGGTTCCGCTACTTTCACAATCATTCCTACAAAAAGGACAAAATACACCAAAGTAGCCAATTCGGGGCAAAATACTATAAAAATAGTAGAGAAATGCATAGAAATACGTGCTGAAATAGGCCAAAAAGACTATACATTAGGCACGTATCAAGATCCTTTCTCTGCTGAACTTATTCATGAGGAGAAAGCTAAAATTCAGGAATATAGCAAACTCAAGGCTGCTGAACTTAGCATCTTGGCTCAAAGAGCTAAGATTAAACACATTCAGGAGGATGATAGTAGTTCTAAGTATTTTTTTGCTAGAATCTCTGCAAGAAAGCATCAGCAGCAGCTTGGTGCCATCAAAGATATGTCTGGACAGCTCCATTTTGAGCCTGATAACATCAATAAAGCATTCCAGGATTACTATATGAGTTTATTGGGTCATGAATCACCTGTTCTCCCTCTAAATGATGCTGACTTAGCTGAAGGTGCTTCCATTTTCCCTGCTGATAGCACTGCCCTTGATGCTCCCATTTCTTTAAAGGAAGTCAAGGATGTAGTCTTTAGTATGGATAGCAATAGCAGTCCAGGTATGGACGGTTTTTCTGCTGGTTTTTTTAAATCTACTTGGGCCATTGTAGGGTTGGATTTGTGTAAAGCAGTTCATAGCTTCTTCAAAACTAGCTTTATGCCTAAGCAAGCCAACTCAACTATCCTTTCCCTTATTCCTAAAAAGGATACCCCTAGTTCTGTTCTGGATTACAGACCCATTTCTTGCTGTACAGTGTTTTATAAAATCATCAGCAAGATCCTTGCCAACAGACTTCAGAAGGTCCTTCCTTCTCTTGTTGGAAATGAGCAAGCTGCATTTGTCAAAAATAGAAACATATTTGAAAACATAATGCTTTCTCAGGCATTAGTTAAAGGTTACAACAGGAAAAATGTTTCTCCCCGTTGCTTGATTAAAGTTGATATTAGAAAAGCATTTGACTCTTTGCAATGGTTTTTTATCTCTAATACTTTGCTGCTCATGGGATTTCCTCCTAAATTTAGAGGATGGATCATGGGATGTATCTCTAGTCCCTGGTTTTCTCTGAAGATTAATGGGGATCTTACTGGTTTCTTTCAAGGTAGGAGTGGCATTAGACAAGGTGATCCCTTGTCTCCCTATCTTTTTGTTCTTGGTATGGAAATTCTCTCTCGTTATCTCAGAAGAGTTTGTGACCATCATCAGGTTTCTTATCATCCTAAGTGCAGTAAGATCAAGCTTACCCATCTTATTTTTGCTGATGATTTAATGATTTTCATTAGAGGAGATGTTCCTTCTGTTTTTGCTATTTCTGATTCTCTTCAAAAGTTTGCTCTCCTTTCTGGTTTACATGCTAATACTGAGAAAACTAGCATTTATTTTGGAGGTGTATCTGAACCAGTCAAAGAGCTTATCCTTAGTTCTACTGGGTTTTCTGAGGGAGCTTTTCCCTTCAGGTATTTAGGTCTCCCTTTGCATACTTCCAGACTAACCAGTGATATGTTTGACACTATCATCATCAAAATTCAGCAAGCACTGGCTCACTGGTCAAACTGTTTCCTGTCATATGCTGGTAAATTGTAGCTAATCAACTCTATTGTTTTTGGCCTTGAGAATTTTTGGTGTTCTACTGTTCTTCTTCCTAGAACTGTGATTTCCAATATAAATAAACTTTGTAAGGATTTTATCTGGGGTATCCCAATGGGTTCCAGAAGGATGGTCTTTAAAAGCTGGCACCATATTTCTTCCCCTTGGTCTTCTGGTGGCTTTAACATCAAAGATTTGGCAGCTTGGAATTATTCTCTCTTGATCAAATGGATCTATTCTATTTCTGCTTCTGATCAGGGGTTATGGAGTAGCTGGGTACAGCATTATATTCTAAAGCATGAGGACATTTGGCATATTTCTTCTAAAGTTCATTACCCATCCAGTATCAAGAGTATTGTAGCTACTAGAGACAGATTGGTTGAGCTCTCTGGTTCTATTTCTGCTGCTCAGCATCTCATTCAAGGTTGGATGTCTGGTTCAAAATTATCTTTACGGCAGGTATATGGTTATTTCAGGAATGCTCTTGTTGCTGGTTCGTGGAGCAAAGGTCTCTTGCACTCTTAAATTATTCCTGGACATAGAATTGTTTGCTCTATGGCTGTTCAGAATCAACTAGCTACTATTGATAATCTCAAGCTTAGGGGTATGCAATTTGTCAACAGATGCTCCCTTTGTGAACATGAAGAGGAGTCTCAAGATCATCTGTTCTTTAGATGTTCCTTTTCTGCTTATGTTTGGCATCAGATTCTAGCCTGGATGGGTCATATGAGGACGGGTCTTTCCCTTCACGATGAGCTGATTTTTCCTCTTACAGGAGCTAGGGACTGGCAGATAGCCTGGTTTCATATGTCTCTTACTACCTCTGTACATCAGATTTGGAATGAGCGAAATACCAGAATCTTTCAAGGTCACTCTCGTACTGTACTTGGGCTTGTAAGGAGAATCAAGTTTTTTGTTATTGTTCGATTGCTCATGTGGAAGCATCACCCCCAGTATAGACTCATAGAGGATAGTTTGTGTAATTAACATTGTATAGGTGTTGTTTTTTTCTAGTGGATAGCTTTTGCAAATCCTTATTGTAATTTCTTTCTTAATGAAATGAAATGATAATTTTTTGCAAAAAAAAAATATCTCTCATATGACCTAGTTTGTCTCGCATACATCTGATCCCAATCACGAACACTTCCATCGCTACAACCTCGCCTTAATGGGTTGATTTGAGGCATAGGAGCATCACCATTAACCCGTATATGTATAAAATGCCGACCGATATGCAACGCCCACAAAATACCATAAGGTTGTGCAACACCAGAAGCTACTCGTAAAGGTAAGTATGTGGAAGATCCAATACCAATTACGCACTCCATTGTTAATCTGAGAGCTAAGGAGACATATCGTCCAATTATACATTGTAGCAACTCTAAACAAATTATAGCCATTCATCAAATGGTCATCACCACAGCCGCTATTAGACACCTAATTAATGCGTCTTTTGTCAAATTCGTACCTGTCTCCATAAATATTCAAGTATATGCTATCTTTGATTTCGTTAGACAAGGCATACCTCATTTGCTTCCAGTGATTTTCGTCACCACGTAAAGCATGTGAGATGACTCGAAATCCACAATGACCGTCACCTTCCGGGTTTTGAAAGCCCCCAAAATGCTCTTCCACTGGAACAAGGAAATATCAGGCATACCAGAACTCATTTAGGTTTACCAGAGTAAAACCTAGCTCTAAAGGCGCCCCGCCGACTATATGCGAAATTCATAGCAAATTAGCTGTTTATTATGTAACAAAGATTAATTTACTTAAATCCAATCAGAAGTAAAATTACATACCAGCTTCAAAGTTACTTGTAGTGTTGGACGATGATTGGAAACTCGATGACGAACGAGGATTCCTCGGTCGTGCATGCTCTACCCCCGATAAATTTCGGGTAGTAGAATTTCGTGGTCGGTCCCGACGAGTTTCCACCACCTTAGGCTCTAAAACGTCTTCGTCTTTAGGATGTAATTGTCTAAAAGCACTATCTATTATACCTCTTCTCATCGACGGGTGGGCACGACGAATTTGTTCAAACAGGTCCTCGAGCACATCATCATCAGTACTTCGCCTATGGGCCGATTCAGTGTAAACTAGTGTACTCCAAAACATGTGCAGATCATCTACGTGAACCTTTCCCTTCTGGATAAATAAAGTATGAAGCCGACAAGCACAAAATAACCTGTGTGTGCCCCGAATAACACACCTGCATCTCTCATACAATCCTATACCTAATTTTTCGCTACGATAAAACTAATTTTGCATAGATATGATGGCCTTAATCGATACTCTTCCCCTCAACAAAAAAAATAAAATTCCATAATTAACATGTGAAACAACCTGTCTACTAAGGGATGCCTCCAGGTACTTCCTAATCTCACAATGTTGTCCATCAATCATCGTATGAGCCCGTTTCCACATACTATATAATGAAAGAGTCGAACTTCCAAACCAATCATTTAGCGTAGCGTGAGCAGACGTAGCCGTATTGCCAAAATGATAGACCTTGTTACTGTAACACCTAGCAAATATAACTTTCTGATATGAGTCATCCATGTACCCTCCAAATAACTAATCAAAGAAGGCCTATTCGAAAACTTGGTTTTCAATTCTTCTAATTCTCTAAAACAACTATGCTCATCACTTGCTTCAATGACCTTGCGCCACCTTCCATAAGTTAACATTTGCCCAAAATTTCCATTATAAATGTTGGTAACCTTTGTCTCCACAACATTATAAATGTGAAAAGTACACAACAAATGATGGGAGTCTAGAAAAACCTTCGGGATAGCAGCAATTAAACCTCCCCTCATGATCATTCACAATAATATTAGGGACGACATCATCATTCATCATTGCCTTTAACCTCTCTAAAACCCAGGTATAATTCTCAGTCTTCTCTTTTCGAACTAAGGCATATGCAATGTGAAAATTTTTTCCCACAGGTGTGACACCAATTATTTCAACTAATATTGCCCATATTGATTAGTCTTGTAAATTGTATCAATAAGAACAACATATGGCCAAGCATGTAACATTTTTAAAGCATCCGGATGAGCCATAAAAATGTGGGTAAGACGATTACCTGTTTCATTATCTCTTATGATATGTTGTATGTATATGTGATCTGAGGCTAAACGCAACATATGTTGTGCACGTTTTCTCCCTCCTCTTTTCTCCTTGCTCAGTCTAGAATTGTGGTTATAAATTTGTTTCATGATCGGCATAGGTTGATTTGGATACTTAATCCCAAATCCGAGTCTAACCTTCGCGGATTTCACTTGTGAATTTCGTTGCTCTTTAAGGAACTTCTTTTGTTCGTCTGAAAAAGCTGTCATACGTCTATCACCATCAAGATACTTCTCAAGTTTGTGGTTGTGATATCCACGAACCAGAATTTTTGTCCAATTACCCTCATATCCCTTTGTTGCCTTAATAATAAAAGGACAATGACACCTTTTGGTGGTAGTGTTTTTTTTTGAAGCGCTGTTTGCACTTACCATTTTCACATTACGTGTACCGTCTCTGTCACACCGAATATAATTATAAGAGAGGGCATGATAATCAACCAGATGATAGCTTAACTTAACAATATTAAAATTATTTTGTTGCGCCACCTTAAGACAATAATTAAAAGCCTCCTCATATGATGTAAACGGACGTCGATATGTAAACTCGTCAGAATAATCAATGCCGTTTCCGTCTTCCAATGCATCCTAGGAAAAAAAAAGATTAACTAAAGTAAAAAAACAAAAAATAACGAAATAATAAAAAAAACAAATGAAAGTAGGGTTTCATGTAAAGTAAAAGACCTAATCGCGGCTTGATCGTGTAACTCAGACGCCACCACCATGGTCTGAACGTGTAATAGCAATGACACTACCGTGGCACGATCGTGTTGATCATACGACACCACCATGGTCTAATCATGCCATCACATGACATCACCATGGTCCGATCATGTCGATCACACGAGACACCTATGGCCTGATCATGGCGTTCACACGACCCCGTTGTGGTTTGTTCCTTAAAACGACAGGAATATCACAACTCTGGTCACCGGAGAATCGCGGATCCGACAACCCTGTCCGTCCAAATTAAGTGCAAGAGTTCAACTAAATCAGAAACTTTACGTCCTCTATAGTCAATCCGTATATACCATAAATTTGCTAAGGAAGTACGAAAAGTAAAGGAAGTGTGCTATCGTATCGATTAATTTACCTCGTTTATCGCTTGTGAATTTCCGTCGTCCATGATTAAAGAATTATGGAATTTCGTTATTAAGTTGGAGGCTAATAAGGAGGAGATAGATTAAGAAAGTCAAAGATGAAATAAATAAATAAGGGTATAATTGGAAAGTCAATGTCAAATTTGGGCGACAAAAAGCAGCTCCCAAAAAAAACTATACAAAGAAGAACAATTCAATACTCACCACTTGGATGAAGTTTCGATACTCAATAATGTAAAAGATTAAAATAGACAAATTAGAAGGGTAAGTAATGAAAATAAGGCTGTGTAAAGTGATTCTACCTTTATAAATTGAAATATTTTAGGTAAAATAATCGACTTTTATGAGCATGAACTTAAGATCTATAAAATAGGGATGAAGTAATCCATAGTGTTTGATTTAAAAAATAGGCATGAAATAATTCATGGTCTTTGATTTAAAACAATACAAATGAAATAATCCATGGTCTTTTCTTATGCAAAGGTGAGAGTAATGAAATGTAATATATTCTTTATTAAGTATAATGCCATCTGTAATTGAAAAACTTAACAGGACAAAAATTGAAGATAATAAGTTTATGTAAATGACAACGCGCCATGGTATTGTAAAAAACCATTTGTAACTATCAATGTTTTCACCGTCCACTAGACCCCAAGTCAATGGATAAATGTGTTCATTTATATCCCTTCTAGTGGCAACTATCAATTGCCCTTCTAAGAATGTCTTTAAAATACAGACATCAACACACAACACGTTATTACATCGTTCTAACCACCCTTTGCTTCAGAGAATCAAAACATATAAAAACATCTCTAAAATATTGGGGGCTTTTCTTGCAACACTCGGAATTATAGTCAAAGTAAACACACTATTTGAGTCTTCATCTATCACAACTTGGATATAACTCTCTAGATTGCTATTATGCTCCTTCATAAATCCATGTAGATATTTATGGGCATAGTACTTTACCTTATATGCAAAAACCTTTTTTTATTAATGACATTGTAAGCCATTTTCACTGTTTAATTATTTCAGAAGCCTAATGAGGTTTAGCTACTCTAAGATCATTGTAATCATATAAAGAGCTGATGATGATCAATAACAAAGAGGAAGGCAGTGACGATGATAAATGGCGAAAATGAATGGATATATCAATTTATGTGAGGAAAGAGAAGGAAATGTAATAGGCCGATTTAGGCCCATATTGTTTTAGGATTTCTATCCCATTTCTATTGTATTTATATCCGTCTTATGATTAATGAATACAACGCACATTTACACAAAATACATTCTTCACATCTTAACATGGTATCAGGTTCCAGGTTACGTTCTAAACCCTAAAATTTCCACATCTCCTTCTCCTGTGCTTCATCGCCTCTGTCGTCCATCTTCCCCTTTTAATCATGGCGACTGAAGGCGACGTCACCATCATCACTAACACCAACACCAACACTAACAAAATTGTTGTCATGTCTCCATACTATCTTGGTAATCATGACATTCCGGGTCAAACCATTACTCATGTCTAACTCGGTAGCGACAATTATGAGGAATGGAGTCGATCCACGACAATGTCTCTTAAATCGAGAAGAAAGTTTGGCTTTTGTAATGGCTCTATTCCTAAGCCGACTGGCAAGTTTATTCTCGAGCAATGGGAAGTCATCCATTGTACCTTTGTTCAATGGATTATGCATTCTATTGAATCCTCTGTCAAGAGTAGCATCTCGTATTTCGAAGATGCCCGTCTTCTTTGGGACGATTTGGGGGAGCATTTTTTCACCGTGGATGGCTCTAAAATTCACGCTCTTAAATCGTAGCTTCATTATTGTAGACAATCAAAAGGTATGACCGTCACATCCTATTTTGGTCAATTAAAGGTTTAGTGGGACACTATAGCTAATCACGAGCCGCCCTTCGCTTGTAAGTGCGGTCACTATCTTTGTGGTATTGCTAAAGAAGCCCTTGCTCGTCAAGATCCTGAACCTTTACATAAATTCCTCATGGGATTGGATATTTTGATTTAAGGTACTCTCCGTTCCTAACTTTTGTCTCTCGATGTTCTGCCTACTCTTAATCGCGCCTTTCAATTGGTTTTGCAAGAGGAGCGGCTTTGCTCCGGTGACTCTTCTACATCGGCTGATCTCACGGATGTCATGGCGTGTGCTGTTTGTTCTACTCCTTAAGCTTCTGTTCCCACGACTGACTAGCGTGCTCTCCGAGATCTCGAGCGGTAGGAGCGTCAAAAGCTTGTATGCTCGTACTGAGTGGCTCCTGGTCATAAAGTTTCTTCATGCTTTATCAAATCCCAAAAGTTTCCTGCTTGGTGGGGCGATCGTCCTCGGACGATTGGTGAAGTCAGGGCTCAGTCTCGTGCTCATTCAGATGCCACGGCTTCTACTTCTTCAACGCGGGTGCCTGCTCGTCTTCCTGTATGTCCTTTGAGTGGATTATTGATACCGGGGCCTCGCATCACGTTACCGGTGACATTACTTGCTTATCTGATTCGCATTCGATTCCATCTCGCCCGGTTAGCATTCCTAATGGGCATACGGTCATGGCTACGGTAGCTCGGACAGTTTGGTTGAATGCTTCTTTAACTCTTTCTAATGTTTTATACATCCCGAGTCTCACCTGCAATTTACTCTCCGTCTCATAATTAATTGATGCTATTGGTTCTGTGTTGACTTTCAATAATAAAACTTGTCTTATTCAGGACCCTTCGTTGAGGACGAGGATTGGAGTCGATGAGCTCAAAGACAGACTATATTTCTTGCATGTGGTGGGACGGTTTCCTGTGGTGCATGGGGTGAGCGCTGCTGATTCTTTTGATTTATGGCACAAGCGTCTTGGACATCTCTCAAATAAAGTGGTTCATTTACTTCTTCATATTAGCAAATTTCGTATTCCTGTTGATTCCGCTTGTAATATTTGTCATCAAGCAAAACAAAGTCATCATAGTTTCAAATTAAATGCTAATAAAGCATCAGGCATTTTTGATTTAATATATTGTGATTTATGGGGTCCCTATCGTACTCCTTCAACTTGTGGCGCTAAGTATTTTTTGACTATTTTTGACGATTGTTCTCGAGCTGTGTTGGTATACCTTCTTTTTAATAAGACCGAGGTCACATCCATGTTTATGAATTTTTTAGCCATGACGGATACTCAATTTTCTAAACGGGTTAATAGGGTTCAATCCGACAATGGGAATGAATTTAATCATATGGCCGATTACTTTGTTAAAAATGGGATAATCCAGACCTCGTGTGTTGGTATACCTCAGCAGAATGGTCGGGTTGAACGCAAACACTGTCACATATTAAATGTGTTGGAGCTAGTGTCCTCCACAGTTAGTGTGATAACGTGTATAAATCTCTTATAGGTTCACAGGGTATACTTAGTATTTTATCATTTGATTAACGTTTACTAATAACGGTTGACTTGCTAGAAGTTTGACGTTATTATCATACTGATGGCGGTGATCAACTGGTCCCTAAAAGTCACACCTAAAGGATGTGTTTGAGAGATGTGATTATATGAAAATATAATCACATTGATGCTTTATATGACTAAAAGGTTAGTCCATGTATTTGACTAAAAGGTTAGTCAATGTGATGATGAGTCGATTATTTCATACAATTAAATAATATCTGCTGAGACGAATTAATTGTTAATTAGTAAATTGAATATAAACTGTTATATTTAATTAATGTATATAATGTTAGCTTAAACGAATTAATATGTTAATTCGTAATTAAAAATAAACGGTTATATTTAATTAGCAAATTATAAATATGCGATATTTATAGTTAATGTATATATTATACGAAATTGTCTTAATACATGATGACAGACCGGTATAAATAAATCGACTACAAACTGTTGTGTGTGGACTTATTAATACGTGACGACATAAATGACAATTGATATATATACACATTTTATACAATATGATAACAACCTAAAATAAGAAAATTTTCTCCTTAATTGTTTTGGTTGTTACACGAAAAAGAGGAGAAAAATAAGAAAAAAAAATCTTCCCCTCTTTTTCTCTCTTTTTGCACGGTTAAAAGGAGGAAGAGGAGGATCTTTTTCTCACTTGATTTTTGACCTAATACTCTCATCACTCAAAACCCTAAAAATTATTAGTAATTAGGGTTCTCTTTCTAGCAAGAAAAAGGCATTTCTCGGATCATCTTGGGTGCAACGATTAGGAGAATATCGATCTCGATATTTGTTCTTAGGCCAAATTGCTAGGACCGGAGGTTAATTCTAATCTCTATTATTTTATTTATGCAATTTTGTTTATGACTCGTAATTTCATATTTCATAATTTCGTAATAATCCGAATTTTCTTGATGAAATATACCGATATTTCCCACAAGTGGTATCAGAGCATAGGCCACGAAATTATTTTATATGATTTTCATAAATGGATTAAAACAAAAAAAAAAAAAAATTCGGCCGCATCAAATTTTTTTGCCGAGAGGGTTTTTTTTTTATGCCTTGTTTCCATTTTGATTTATTGATATTGTTATTTTAATATGTTATGATGATAATATGATAAATTTGTAGATGTTTTGATTTAATAAGAATTAAATTGAAATGTAAATGGAAATTGTTTTTGATTGATGATGTTCATTTGTTTTTGCTATATAGTTTTGGCATACATGATGTTAAATTGTTGTTTAAGAATCATGATTCATTTAATTTAATAATGTTCAAATCAATTGTGATGAATCAAATATTTAGATAATCGATTTAATCATAATTTAGATATTCAGTTTAAGAGGTTAAATTGAATCATCTAGTTTGGATCTATGTTTAAATTAAACGTTGATGATTATGCCAATCTTGTAATAGTAGCAACATTAAACAAATTTGTTCACATAAAAGGGGTTATTTTCGAGAAAAAGGAAAAAAAAAAACTGTTTTTCGACATTTTTGGGCTGAATGCAGTGAGCAATAAAAAAAAAAAATTCGTTCCTTTTTTTGTTGTTTTGGCCAATAATTATTATACTTTATTTCTATAATGTTTGATTGTTTGTTGTGAAAAAGTTCACAAATTTTAGATACCTAATTATTTTAAAGTGGTTTAAAATGATGTTAGATTAATTCATATTACAAGTTAATGTGTATTAAGATTGGAATTATTGTGAGTAATTGAGAAATTTGTCACATAATTTTGATCATTTTAAAATAGGTGGTTTGGATAAATTACTCTACATAATTAAGGAATTATGTCTTGAATGATTAATTTATAGTTGATGCATTTTATTTAGTTGTATGAATTGTTGAATGGTTTATTTACGTATTTTTGCAATCGGTTGTAATTTTGTATTACCTAGTGTGGCCTTAGTTGATTATGTTTTCGTAATGATGGAAACATAATGTTTATGTAATTTTGAGATCTCGAATCTCCTTTGATTTTCTTTAGTATTATGTTTTTGAAATTAGAATATAAATAGGTTTATTTTGTAATTTTTAATTGTAATTTTGAGAAGACTAAAGATGGAGATTGGATTGCTCACTCCCGCTACATGGACCAAGATGGAACATCAAGACAAGCTTCTCGGGTCCTAGGAAGGATTCCAAAGTTGTATTTATGTTCATTTTGGTAGATAGGCCACACTAGGACTTTGTTTTTGTTTTACGTTTTTCCATTCTTGTTGTTTTTCTTCGCATGATAATTAGTGCATCATATTCCGCCTAAACCAAACCACCTACTTAAATGCATGAAAATTAACTCATATAGTTTGGATGTTAGTTATCATGGACATAAAGATGTCACACTATTTTAAGTCATCATCTTAGTTTATTCATTCTCGCATGCTAGATATTAGTTCACATAAAATGTATTAAAATAAAGTTGATGGGATCTTCCTCTAAAACTAAAATTGAGACTAGTCTTTATAGGCCAAACAACTGTGAATCCCTTCTTCGTCGGTAGGCATATAAGACCTTACTCTCCATATGACCCCTTCTACGTTGGGTAAGTAGTTTGTGTTGACTTATTTTACCTCAACATTATTATCCGAAGAGTTTCTCGAGATTATGATAGACTAAAGATAGAATTTACAGAAATTTATCAACCAAAAATTCTAAAAGTAGAATTAGCCAAGAGGTTGGCTTATCAATTTACAGATAATTGAGTCTTGGGATCATTTATATAATTCTTGAGGGAGGTCAATTGTATAAATGCTTGAATCTTCGCATTATAACAGTTTTGCATTAAACTTAAATCATAACAATGAGTATGCTTATTATGTTTTTCTTCTTCTTTTCGCAGTGTAGAATTCGTTTTATATTGATAATACTGCTTACAACAAATGGCTGGAACTAATGATATCCCTATGCCAAGTGCCACACTTGCACGCGAGTCCTGGCTCAAAACTTTCATGGACCACATGAATCAGTCCACACGACTGAAGAATGACGGGTCCAACTTTGCGGACTGGGAGGCATCATTACGGAATCCTGCCATTCGTGTAAGCTCAAGTACTTGACTAAGCCAATACCGCCAAACCCAGGCTCCAATGCAAGAGCTAACGAGTCACTTGCTTATAGTGACTTCGTCATGGAAGCGGGTGCGATAAAGAACGTACTCATTTTTGCAATGGAAACCAATTTGCAAAGACGCTTTATTTCCCAAGGTGCAAACAAGATTTTCACCATGCTCACTAATGAGTTCTCAAAAGCACCGAGAATCGTTACTTATGAGCATACATGTCGCTTCTTTGAGGCGAAACTCCAGAAGGGCCAACCGGTTAGCCCACACATTCTTGACATGATTGAGAATGTCGAGAAACTGTAGGCACTTAATTGCAAAATCAGTGAGAGCATAGTCATTGACTGTATGCTTCATTCACTTCATGATGGTTTTGCCTTTTTTAGGGCAAATTACTACATGAATGACATGAAGAAAAGTCCTCATGAGCTACACTCACTTCTCGTACAGACCGTGAAGGATATGAAATTGAGTGGGAGCATGAAGCAAGATGTTCTCATGATTTCCAACAAGAATAAGGGTAAGGGCAAAGCTCACGGCGACCTAACTGTAGGAAAGCCAAAGTTTAAGAAGTCAGGATACGGTAAGAGTGGGCCTGGTGAGACTAGTGGCTCACAAGGCAAGGAAAAGAGCAAGGGCGGTAACGTTGAGTGCCACCATTGTCACAAGACTGGGCATTGGAGGTGGACTATCCCGTGTACCGTGAGGACAAAAAAGCAGGCCGCGTCACTCCTGTTGGTATGTCATCTTATATTCATATGATTGAGATTAACCATGCAAGTTTCGGAACTTGGGTACTTGATACTGGTTGTGGTTCTCATCTGTGTAATCATTTGCAGGGCCTAAAAAATATCACACCCCTCGCAAAGGGTGATGTGGACCTACGAGTCGGGAATGGAGCAAGAGTTGCTGCAGTCTCAATGGGAACATACGTAATCCAGCTCCCGAGTGGTTTCGAGTTATATTTATATAACTGTTACTATGTACCCAGTTTATCTAAGAATATTATTTCTGTTTTCGTACTTGATAAAGACGGTTTTTCATTTTCAATAAAGGACAATAGCTGTATTTTCTCTTTTAATGAAATGGTTTATGGCAAAGCAGTTTCCATGAATGGAATTTATATCTTAGATCAAACCACAGATATATTACATGTGAATAATAAGAAATTAAAGGTTGGTGACAAAGATCAAACTTATCTATGGCATTGTCGAATGGGACACATAAATGAAAAACGTGTAAAGAAACTCATTGAGAGTGGGACTATCTCCACATTTGATTTCTCATCTTTTGGCACGTGTGAATCATGTCTTATCGGCAAAATGACTCGAATTTCCTTCAAAGGTATTGGAATGCGTGCTAATGACTTATTAGGACTCATACATACTGATGTATGTGGACCTATGTCAATCACCGCAAGAGACGGCTATAGATATTTTATCACTTTCACGGATGATTTGAGTAGATACGGATATGTGTACTTAATGAAGCATAAAAGTGAGTCTTTTGAAAAATTCAAGGAATACCAGAATAAAGTTGAGAACCAACTGGGAAGAAAGGTTAAAGCACTCCATTCAGATCGTGGTGGCGAATATCTTTCAAATGAGTTTGATCAACACCTTAAAGACTGTGGAATAGTTTTACAGTTAACTCCACTTGGAACACCTCAATTAAATGGTGTGTCCGAACGGAGAAATCGAACACTACTTGCTATGGTTCGATCCATGATGAGTCACACGGTAGTACCTGATTCATTATGGGGTTTTGCTCTTTTGTCAGCTGCTCTTATACTTAACCGAAGTCCGTCTAAAGCTGTCGACAAGACCCGTATGAAATATGGAAGGGAACGGTCCCTAACTTGTCCTTTATTCGGGTTTGGGGCTGCGAGGCTTATGTCAAGTGGAGACACGAAGATAAACTCGGCCCGCGATCGGTCAATACATACTTTATTGGTTATCCAAAAGGAATGTTTGGTTATTACTTCTATTCGCCTACCGAACATCGAGTTTTTGTTGCGGCTAGTGCAAAGTTCTTAGAGAAAGAATTTATCGAGAACAAGTCAAGTAATAGAACCTTCGAGTTGTCGGAGATTTAAGAACCAACAACCGAGGAACAGATGGAGGGAGATGTTCCTTCAACTAATGATACGGTTAATATTCCTCAGGAACCTAGGAGGTCGGGTAGAGTCTCTAATCCTCCAGACAGATACATTGGTATGGTCGAGGAAAATGACGTTTTGCTCCTAGAGAGTAATGAACCCGCTACCTATAAAGGTGCCATGACCTGTTCCGACTCTAAGCTATGACTTGAAGCCATGCGATCTGAGATGGACTCCATGTATGAGAATGACGTATGGGAACTTGTTGATTTACCTAACAAGGTACGACCGCTTCAGTGCAAATGGCTTTACAAAATAAAGCATTCTGTAGAAGGGCAACCAGATACCTATAAGGCACCACTAGTGGCAAAAGGTTTCACTCAAGTGCACGGATTGCATTATGATGAAATCTTTGCACCCGTAGTTATGTTGCGTTCCATTCGGATAATCTTAGCGATTGCCGCTTTTCATGACTATGAAATTTGGCAGTTGGATGTGAAAACCGCCTTCGTAAACGGTTATTTGGAGGAGGAATTGTACATGGTACAACCCGAAGGTTTCATAGATCCTGAATATCCTAAGAAAGTGTGCAAGCTTAAACGTTCCATTTATGGACTAAAGCAAGCTTCTCGGAGTTGGAATCATTGTTTCGACCAGGTGATAAAAGGGTATGGTTTCACTCGATCGGTCGAGGAACCATGCTTATATGTTAAGTCGAGTGGGAGCAAGATTGTTTTCTTGATATTGTATGTCGATGACATACTCTTGATTGGGAATGACATTCCTCTCTTATCTTCGGTAAAAGGATGGTTGAAGAACCATTTCCAGATGAAAGATCTGGGTGAGGCACAACGCATATTGGGAATCCGTATCTATCGAGATAGATCACGACGGATGTTATCACTGAGTCAGGAGTCTTATTTAGATAAGATTCTTGAAAGGTTCAGCATGACCAACTCCAAGAAGGGGAACCTTCCAATGACTTTTGGGATGCATTTGATCAAGTCTCAGTCACCCAAGACATCTGAAGGGGTTGAACGCATGAGTCGCATTCCTTATGCATCAGCCATAGGATCAATCATGTATGCCATGATATGCACACGTCCAGACGTGGCATATGCATTGAGTATGACGAGTAGGTACCAAGGCAATCCAGGTGAAACACACTGGATGGCTGTTAAAAACATCCTTAAGTACCTACGGAGAACAAAGGATTGGGCATTGACTTATAAAGGAGATATTAAGCTATGTGCAATCGGTTACGCAGATGCTAGCTTCCAAACGGATCGAGATGATTCGAAATCTCAGTCTGGATTCGTCTTTACTCTTAATGGTGCTGCGGTCAGCTGGAAAAGTTCCAAACAGGAAGTTGTAGCAGATTCTACTATGAATCGAGTACTATGCCGCTCGAAGCGTGAAAGGAAGCTATATGGATGCGTCAATTCTTACAAGGACTAACCATAGTTCCTAGTTCGAATGACCCAATCACCATCTATTGTGACAATAGAGGTGCCATCTTCCAGACCAAGGAGCCTAAATCTAGCAACAAGTCTAGACATGTACATCGGAAGGCTCACCTGATCCGTGATTACGTGGAGTAAGAGGAGATAATGATTGACAAGATTGCTTTGGGTGGCAACATCGCGGATCCTCTCACTAAACCATTGAAATATGATAAGCATGAAGGGCACGTTATTTCCATGGGAATTAAACGTGTTCCCGAGTTGTACTAGTTGCTTGTGGATTCGATACATTTTCTTTTTCATATGCTATTTATAACTTCATCGTATTTTTCATATTTTGTTTTTCATGTGGATTGTACGACAACATTGAATGCCACAAAGTGAACTGAATTACATTATATTTGTTTTGGTCCGTAATCGCCTACATGAGCTGATAACTCTGGCTATTATATTGTGAAGTTGATTGATGGTGGGTTCAACGAGCCATAAGTCAAACGGTTGGCTGATCGATCACAGATGCGAGTTATAACGATACCTTGTAGGACATTGTGACAACGTAATGGAGTCCTAAATGTTTAAAAACATTCGGTGCCAGGTCATGGATTGGACGTCCATTGTGTTCCTAGAGTCGATTCTTTTTACTATCGACTGTCTCTTGAGATTAAGGCAGTTTTTGGGTGACTTTGGTTTCTTTCTCATGGTCGACTGTAACAGGAGGCTAAGCAGATTTTTACTGGGTCATTTCATACTGTGCTTGTATCTGCAGGATTCGAGTTGAAGAAAATATCCATCCTTTATCACGTTTAGTCATTTCTCAGAGCCACTCGAGGAGTTGTAACTAAAATGCATGGCCATGCTCGAATGATGATTCGTTTATCAGTTAAGTTACTCCCTAGTCGAGAAAACCACTCTTGATAATGATCACCTGTAAAATACGACCTTTGTGAATACGGATTTGGCAAATGATTTTACATTGAGTGGGAGAAATTAAAGATATGAGAATCGGATATCGCACATACACTTGTGAGGACAAGTAGGAGTTTGTTGGAGCTAGTGTCCTCCACAGTTAGTGTGATAACGTGTATAAATCTCTTATATGTTCACAGGGTATACTTAGTATTTTATCAGTTGATTAACGTTTACTAATAACGGTTGGCTTGCTAGAAGTTTGACGTTATTATCATACTGATGGCGGTGATCAACTGGTCCCTAAAAGTCACACCTAAAGGATGTGTTTGAGAGATGTGATTATATGAAAATATAATCACATTGATGCCTTATATGACTAAAAGGTTAGTCCATGTATTTGACTAAAAGGTTAGTCAATGTGATGATGAGTCGATTATTTAATACAATTAAATAATATCTGCTGAGACGAATTAATTTTTAATTAGTAAATTGAATATAAACTGTTATATTTAATTAATGTATATAATGTTAGCTTAAACGAATTAAGATGTTAATTCGTAATTAAAAATAAACGGTTATATTTAATTAGCAAATTATAAATATGCGATATTTATAGTTAATGTATATATTATACGAAATTGTCTTAATACACGATGACAGACCGGTATAAATAAATCGATTACAAACTGTTGTGTGTGGACTTATTAATACGTGATGACATAAATGACAATTGATATATATACACATTTTATACAATATGATAACAACCTAAAATAAGAAGATTTTCTCCTTAATTGTTTTAGTTGTTACACGAAAAAGAGGAGAAAAATAAGAAAAAAAATCTTCCCCTCTTTTTCTCTCTTTTTGCACGGTTAAAAGGAGAAAGAGGAGGATCTTTTTCTCACTTGATTTTTGACCTAATACTCTCATCACTCAAAACCCTAAAAATTATTAGTAATTAGGGTTCTCTTTCTAGCAAGAAAAAGGCATTTCTCGGAGCATCTTGGGTGCAACGATTAGGAGAATATCGATCTCGATATTTGTTCTTAGGCCAAATTGATAGGACCGGAGGTTAATTCTAATCTCTATTATTTTGTTTATACAATTTCGTTTATGACTCCTAATTACATATTTCATAATTTCTTTATAATCCGAATTTTCTTGATGAAATATACCGATATTTCCCACAAAATGTTGCCCGTGCTCTTTTATTTCAGGCTAATCTTCCGACTTCTTTTTGGGGTGAATCCATTTTAACAGCTGCTATATAATTAATCGTACCCCGTCTATCTTGCTTCATAATAATGCACCTTACGAGATTCTTTTTGGTATTGCCCCAACTTATGATAATATTCGTATATTTGGTTATTTATGTTTTGCTCACAACAAGTATACCAATGGTGAAAAATTCGCTCGTCGTAGTCGTAAATGTGTTTTTGCTGGGTATCCTTATAATAAGAAGGGTTGGAAGGTTTTTGACATTACTAGATGGGACATATTTGTTTCACGTGATGTTCATTTTTATGAGCATTATTTTCCTTACATGACCTCTCTTCCTCCTGGTCCTACCGTCATTCCTGACCCGGATCCTTCCTTTTTCACGGGTACGGGGGATGATGATGTCGTGCCTCAGTCACCCACGAATCCTTGGGGTACTGCCGAGGTGTGACACCCCCACATACCAAGGTGCTTTACTAGGATCACCCTAGAATGAGAGACCGTCACCATCTCGGTTGCCCGAGATTAGTATATCAAAGTTACCAATCCAAAACACCATTATTAAAGTATACATAGTTAAATGTTACAAGTTCCAAAATCCAAAAACCAAAGTAACTGTTACTAATGTTTAACAATCCAAAACTGAAAGCTAAATCTCTTGACAGCGGAAGCTAGACTCGAGTGATGACTCCCCCTGATGGCCCCATAGCTAGTGAACATCATCACCTGTCATAATATGCTCACCATCCCCGAATGGATCACCACAGATTTAATAAAACAACAACGGGGTCAGTTACTGTATAATCAAAATAAGACAAGTACAAAAGGCAAAATGTTGATCATCACCCACCTCCAACTCCTGATCTCACATCGTAACTGACTATACACTAAAGTGTGTAGCCCTGCCAGATTACCCATCGCAACAGATAATCCTCACCGCCAGTGGGGACCGCAGCGAATCCCCATCTAACCCCCCGCTCATCAACGAGCGATAACTCTGTTCATTAATTTGCACATCCCCTTCTGTGGCGGGTTCTACAAAGGGCGAAACAAGGGCATAAAGCCACTCCCGCAAGTGACTCCACTCAGCCGAGGACGCACCTCGCAAACATCATCAACAATCATCACAACAACCACACCAACTTCTACACACCAACAACGATCAACAGATAATCAATAGTACAACAATTACCACAAAATCTTGTAACAATTAAACAGTAAACCGAGTAGGGAAACCCTACCTTAGCACAACCGCAATGAGATACACAAGCAAAGCAATCTAGAACGGCTCCTCTACGAAGTCCTCACCTAATAGCAATCATATAAACTCCAATTACCATATGCAAAACCCTTTCCCCCAAATCACGAATTAGGGCAAATCCTAAAAGATAAAAAAATGGAAACAAAGAAATCAAGGACTTACCGACACCAACGATATGATGAAAAAAGAAGAAGACTTGCTAACGATCCACGCACTTGAGAGGGATTTGGAGAGGATTAGAGTTACGTTGAAATGTTTAGGTTTTGTAAAAATGATTAGACACTGTTAATCCACGATTATATAATTCTAATCCTTTCTAAATCAAACCGCGGAAATAAACCTCGTCAGACCGGATACTCGGTCGAGTATAGAGTATACTCGGCCGAGTATCCTCTACTTGATCGGGTATTCCCATACTCGGCCGAGTATTCCTGGACAGTAAACTGTCCAGAAACACACGACGAACCTACTCGGTCGAGTAAGCCCTATTCGGCCGAGTAACAGACTTGGGAAAAATCGTAGTATTACAGTCTTCCCCCCTTAAAAATAACTTTGTCCCCAAAGGTCACACTATACACATAAAACAGCGCCCATAAAAGCCAAACAACTCCCACTACATACACAAAACACCCAACAAAACACCTAACACAACCGACCAGATGACATAACACAGCTAAACCGACTCAAAACATAACTAAACCAACTTAAACTAACTCAAAAACAAGCATGCGACCATCTCCTACCCCCCTTCAAAGACAACGGTTACGTCCCCGTAACCAAACATACCTGATCGAAAAGGTAGGGGAAAACGCTCTCTCATAGCCTCCTATGGTTCCCACGTGGCCTCTTCCACATTATGATTAGACCAAAGCACTTTAAGTAAGACGGTCTTACCATTCCTTGTCTTGCGTACTTTGCGGTCTAAGATCTCTTTAGGAACCTCGGCATAAGATAAAGACTCATCAAGCTCGATGTTCTCAACCTCAAGCACATGTGATGGATCACTCACATACTTCTGGAGCAGTGAAACATGAAACACGTTATGGACTCGATCCAAAGCTGGTGGTAAAGCTAACCTGTAGGCCACCTCACCTACACGATCCAAGATCTCAAACGGACCGATAAACTTTTGACTCAGGTTACCTTTCTTTCCAAACCTCATCATCCCTCACATCGGTGACACTTTCAAAAGGACCTTGTCACCCACTGCGAACTCGATATCCCTGCTGTGCAAATCTGCATAACTCTTTTGGCGATCCTGAGCTGCTTTCATCTTTTGACGAATCAATCGGACTTGCTCAATCATATCCTGCACCATATGTGGTCTTAAAACCACTGCTTCTGCGCTGTCATCCCAACAAACTGGGCTTCGGCACCTCCTGCCATATAAAGCCTCGAACGGTGCCATTCCTATACTGGTGTGATAGCTGTTAGTTGTTGTAGGAAAACTCAATCAGGTCCAGCCTATTGTGATACTCCCATACTCCAAGTGCCTTACCAGGACCACTTAAGGTATGAGAACGCCACCATCTCAGTTTCCCGAGGCAATGATACTCAAATAGACAATAACGAAACATACTTAACTGTTAATAAAGTTTAATTGATGCAACCAACTCCAAAACTATTAAAAAGGAAATACAAATGTTCTCAAAAACCAAAAGGCTAAATAACTAATCCAAACACAGCGGAAGACTCTAAGACCGGTGGTGACTCTACCTCAGCTATCCCTCGCATAAGCCATCATACCTGCTCAACAACTGCTCATCATCCCCGAATGGATCACTACAGTTTTTAAAACAATTATCGGGGTCAATACTGATTACATAAAAACAATAGTCACAACAGAACAGAATCACAAACAGCTCAATCAGCTTAAATCAATCTCCACAACTCCATCTCCAACTCCACACAACTGACTACACACTTAAATGTGTAGCCTTGCCTGAGTACCCATCGCAACAAGTACTCTTCGCCGCCAATGGGGGACCGCAACTGTTCCCACCTAAGCCCCGCTCATCTCCATCGAGCGATAAACCCATGTTCATTAATGTGCACATACCCCTTGTGAGGGGAACCACAAGGGGCGAATCAAGCGCGTGAAGCCATTCCCGCAAGTGACTGCACTCAGCCAGGGACGCACCCCGAAGATCACAGATAGTTACACAACCAATCAACAATATACTATCAACAATCACCAAAACCAATCCAACATTATAATTAATCAACAATCACAACAACAATCACCAACACATTATGTAGCCAATACTGAGTAGGGAGACCCTACCTGGAATGCAAACACCACAGACGATCTAGAAGCTAATCAGAAAGCCTTCTCTACGAATCCTCCTCTTATCACATGCATACATACAATTACTACCACAAACATACAAATCACCCAAAACCCCCAGCAATACCCAATTAGGGTTTTAAAGACACTCAACGAAACCCAACATAAATTATACATTGAACTTACCCTCGACACGGCGATCACAACGATGTAAAGAATAAGATGATTCGACGAACGTAGCTTAGGGATTTGCCAATGATGCGAGAGAAACAAAGTACGTAACTTGTAATCGTCACTTGAAAACTTTATGATGTTGAAAAGTGTTTAAGAAACAATAACAAACCCTTTAATATTAATCTCGCGTCATTAGCAAAACCTGTCAAACTCATCCCGTAAAACTCACTTACTCGATCGAGTAAGTGACTTACTCGATCGAGTGGCCCTTACTCGATCGAGGCCCCAACTTACTCGATCGAGTACCCTACAAGCAGTCTACTGTTTTGCGTCAAAAACTACTTACTCGACAGAGTAAGCCCCACTTGATAGAGTACCCAAAATCACATAAAACCATTGTATTACAGTCTTCCCTCCTTAAAAAGAACTTCGTCCTCGATGTTCATCCCATAACCAAAAACAAAACACACTAACACTACTCCGACACGATAACATAACCAAAACTCAAAACAAAACTCAAAACACATCTCCTAAAACAACACTCAACCCGACACAAGACAACTACTAACTATACCAAACCAACATAAAACATACAAAACTCTATGCGGCCATCTCCTACCCCTAAAAGAAACATGGTTACGTCCCCGTAACCACACATACCTGATAAAAAAGAGACGGATACCACTCCCTCATAGCCTCCTCCGCCTCCCAATTAGCCTCCTCGACCTCATGGTTAGACCAAAGAACCTTAAGCAACACTGTTTCCCCATGTCTAGTTTTCCTAACCTTGAGATCAAGAATCTGTTTGGGCACCTCAAGATAAGACAAGGACTCATCCAACTCGATGTTCTCTACCTCTAACACATGTGATGGATCACTCACATACTTCCGCAGCTGAGACACATGAAACACATTATGCACTCTATCCAAAGCAGCTGGTAAAGCTAACCGGTAAGCAACCTCACCCACACGATCCAAAATCTCATATGGTCCTATAAACCTTTGGCTCAGCTTCCTTTTCTTACCAAATCTCATGACTCCGCGCATAGGAGACACTTTCAAAAGAACCTGGTCCCCAACCTGAAACTCTATGTCACGACGATGTAAATCTGCATAACTCTTTTGTCGATCCTGGGCCGCTTTCATCTTCTATCTAATCAGCTTTACCTGTTCAACCATCTCCTGTACCATTTCTGGCCCTAAAACCATTGCCTCAGCTCTATCATCCCATCAAATTGGACTCCTGCATCTCCTCCCATACAAAGCCTCAAACGGTGCCATGCCTGTACTCGTGTGATAGTTGTTGTTATAAGAAAACTCAATCAAATCTAACCTCTGCTCCCAGCTACCACCAAAATCCATAACACAAGCTCGCAATATATCCTCTAAAGTCTTGATGGTCCTCTCTGTCTGGCCATCTGTCGCACGGTGAAATGCAGTACTCATCTTCAAAGTAGTTCCCATCAATTCCTGCAACTCTTTCCAAAACCGTGATATAAACCTCGCATCTCTATCGGACACTATATTTTTAGGCACCCCATCCAAACGAACCACATGCTTCTTATAAGCCAAAGCTAATTGTATCTTGGTCCAATTATCTTTCATCGGCACAAAGTGAGCTGACTTGGTCAGACGATCCACTATAACCCATATCATGTTATTACTCTGTTGACTCCTCGACAAACCCACTATAAAATCCATAGAAATGGACTCCCACTTCCACTCAGGTACCTCAAGAGACTGAATCTTACCTTGTGGTCGTCGCTGCTCTCCTTTAACTCTCTGACATGTCAAACAACGAGCCACAAACTCAGCTGTTTCCTTCTTCATCCCAGGCCACTAGAAAGTCTTTTTCAAATCTTTATATAGCTGTGACCGCCTGGATGTACCGAATATGGTGTGCAATGAGCCTCTGTCATGATCATCTTCCTCAATTCCTCATCATTAGGAACACACCATCTCCCATCGAATCTCACACTGCCATTTGTATGAATAGAGAATCTAGACACTGTCCCTTTCTCTACTCCAGCTCTCCACTCCTCAATCTTGGGATCCAAAGCCTGTTTCCTGCGAATATAATCATAAAGATCTGGCTCTACTGTCAAATCCCCTCTAGCATCCCTTTTCTGTATCATATGTATCCCCATCTTCCTCACCTCATCTCTCAACCTCATCAAAGACATAGATGTGCATAGAGAATGCACACTCTTCCTGCTTAAGGCATCTGCAACCACATTAGCTTTCCCTTCATGGTATATAATATCCATGTCATAATCCCCAATCAGCTCCATCCACCTCCTCTGTCTCATGTTCAACTCCTTTTTAGTGAAGATGTACTTGAGACTCTTGTGATCTGAAAACACCTTAAAGGTCGCCCCATAAAGGTAGTGCCTCCAAATCTTGAGAGAAAACACAACCGCACCCAACTCTAGATCATGTGTCAGGTAGTTCTCCTCATAAGGCTGTAGGGTAATATCCGTATAAAACCCCTTAAAATTAAGGACTATAACGTAATTTATCATGTGATTAATGGTCATAAACGAAAAACTAGAGAAACGATAAAAGAATAAGAATCAACCTCGGGTCCTGTGCAAATCGGCCTAAGAACAGAAATCAACGTAGATTTCCTCCTAATTGTTGCACCCAAGATCGTCTGAGACTATGCCCCTTGTGCTAGAAATTGCTCTCTGATTGCCTTGCAATATTGAGAGAGCTTTTGTGAGGTTTTTGATGTGAGATCTAGAATTTCAGAGAAAAATACTCCAAAACCCTAATTTTTCTTCAACTGAGAAGGATTAGGTCAAAAGGAGAGAAGGACTCTCCTTTTATTCTATTCGGTCGACCGACCGGTTGCATAGGGAGGGAGTGGGCTTTCCACTTTCTCCTTATTTAACTCGTGGTCCGACTCGTTTTGCTAAATGTATATGACGGGTTTTAATTATAAATCGTCATCCGATATCGGATATTAAAATATCGACTAGTAACATGAATCAGTCGACATATTAATACTTGTCCGACAATAACAATATTGTATAATTAATTAATTCAATATACATTAATTAAATATAACCGTTTATATTCAATTTACGAATTAACCGCTTAATTCACCTTAGCCAGTATTATTTAATCCGTATTAAATAAATATCTCAACATCGCGTTTGACTAATTATTAGTCAATAACTCCGATTAACCGCTTAGTCATATTAGGCATCAACATGACTGCATTTTCATGCCGTCACATCTCTCAAACGTATCCTATAGGTGTGACTTTTAGGGACCAGTTGATCACCGCCATCTGTATGACAATAACGTCAAACTTATCTAGCAAGCCAACCGTTATTGATAAACGTGGACCAACTGATAATAATACAAAAGTATACCCTTTGATCCTTTTAGAGATTTATATGTCATTGCACTAACTGTGGAGGACACTAGCCCCAACAAGCTCCCACTTGTCCGTACAAGTGTACGTGCAATAACGTTATCCGCACTGACTGGAGGACAGCGGCTCTAACAAACTCCCACTTGTCCGTACAAGTGTATGTGCGATAACCGATTCTCATATCCATTTAAAATTTCTCCCACTCAATGTAAAACAATTTGCAGATCCGTATCCGCAAGGTCGTATTTTACAATCGATCTGTATCAAGAGTGGTTTCCCCGACTAGAGAGTAACTTAATTGATAAAACGAATCCGTATTCGAGCATGGCCATGCATTTAGGTTACAGCTCCTCGAGTGGCCCTGAGAAATATCGAGTACCTGATAAAGGCTGAATATTTCCTTCAACTCGACTCCTGCCGATCTAAGCACAGTATGAAATGACCCAGAAAAAATCTACTTGGCCCCCTGTTACGGATGACCATGAGAAAGAAACCAAAGTCACCCAAAATCTGCCTTAATCTCAAGAGACAGTCGATAGTCAAAAGAATCGACTCTTAGGATCACCATGGAGGTCCTATCCACGACCTGGCACCGAATGTTATAAAACATTTAGGACTCCACGTCGTTGTCACAATTGTGTCCTACGAGATATCCGTATAACTCGCCTCTGTGATTGGTTAATCAACTGTTTGACTTATGGCTCGTTGAACCCACCATCAACCAACGTCACAAAATAATTGCCAGAGGTATCAGCTCACTTGGGCAATTAAGGACCAAAAATATAATGTTTGTTCAGTTCACTTTGTGGTGTTCAAGATTGTCGTACAACTCCACATGAAAAACAAAATATATAAATATCAAAACGATGATGTCATATAGAGTACACGAGAAAATGAATCTAATCCATAAAAGAGTACTACAACTCAGGAACACGTTTAATTCCCATGGAAATAACATGCCCTTCATGCTTATCTTGTCGTAATGGCTTAGTGAGAGGATCTGCTATATTATCATCTGTAGCAATCTTTTCTATCACTACCTCCTTTTGCTCCACGTAATCTCGGATTAGATGAGCTTTCCGTTGTACATGTCTAGACTTGTTGCTAGACTTAGGCTCCTTAGCCTGGAAGATGGCACCTCTATTGTCGCAATAGATGGTGATCGGGTCATTCGAACTAGGCACTACTGATAGTCCTTGTAAGAATTGACGCATCCATATTGCTTCCTTTGCAGCTTCAGACGCGGCATAGTACTCGGACTCAGTCGTAGAATCTGCTGTAACAATTTGTTTGGAACTCTTCCAGCTGACTGCAGCGCCATTAAGAGTAAAAACGAATCCAGACTGAGATTTCGAGTCATCTCGATCCGTTTGGAAGCTAGCATCTGCGTAACCGGTTGCGCATAGCTTTTGATCGCCTCCATAAGTCAATGCCCAATCTTTAGTCCTCCGTAGGTACTTAAGAATGTTCTTGATAGCCATCCAATGTGATTCACCTGGATCTTTGTTGGAATCGACTTGTCATACTCAATGCATATGCCACGTCCGGACGTGTGCATATCATGGCATACATGATTGATCCTATAGCCGAAGCATAAGGAATCCGGGTCATGCGCTCTATCTCTTCCGGTGTCTTTGGTGCCTGAGACTTGCTCAAATGCACCCCTGGAGCTATAGGAAGAAACCCCTTTTTGGAGTTAGTCATGCTGAATCTCTCTAGAATCTTGTCTATATAAGACTCTTGACTGAGAGATAACATCCGACGTGATCTATCTCGATAGATACGGATGCCCAAAATTCTTTGTGCCTCACCCAGATCTTTCATCTGGAAATGGTTCTTCAACCATACTTTTACCAAAGTTAAGAGAGGTATGTCATTCCCAATCAGGAGTATGTCATCAACATACAATATTAGAAAGACAATCTTGCTCCCACTCGACTTGATATATAGACATGGTTCCTCGACCGATCGAGTAAATCCATTTTCTTTTATCACTTGGTCGAAACGATGATTCCAACTCCGAGAAGCTTGCTTAAGTCCATAAATGGAACGCTTAAGCTTGCACACTTTCTTAAGATGTTCAGGATTGATGAAACCTTCGGGTTGTACCATGTACAACTCTTCCTCCAAATAACCGTTTAAGAAGGCGGTTTTCACATCCATCTGCCAAATTTCATAGTCATGAAAAGCGGCAATCGCTAAGATAATCCGAATGGAACGCAACATGACTACGGGTGCAAAAATTTCATCGTAGTGCAAACCTGGCACTTGGGTGAAACCTTTAGCAACTAGTCGTGCTTTATAGATATCTTGTTGACCTTCCACAGAATGCTTTATCTTGTAAAGCCATTTGCATTGAAGGGGACGAACCTTGGCAGGCAAGTTAACAAGATCCCATACGTTGTTCTCATACATGGAGTCCATCTCGGATTGCATGGACTCAAGCCATAGCTTTGAGTCGGAACTAGTCATGGCACCTTTATAGGTTGCGGGTTCACTACTCGTTAAGAGCAGAATGTCATCTATGTCATGTTCCTCGACCATACCTATGTATCTGTCCGGAGGAATAGAGACTCTACCCGACCTCCTAGGTTCCTCAGGAATACTAAACGCAGTCGGGATTGAAGGAACTGGTTCCTCCAATGGTTGCTCGGCATTTGGTTCTGGAATCTCCGACAGTTCGAAGGTTCTATTACTCCTCGCGTTCTCGAGAAACTCCTTCTCTAAGAATGTCGCACTAGCCGCAACAAATACACGTTGTTCGGTTGGCGAATAGAAGTAATGACCAAATGTTCCTTTAGGATAACCTATAAAGTATGTCTTGACCGATCGCGGGCCGAGCTTTTCCTCGTGTCTCCACTTGACATAAGCCTCGCAGCCCCAAACCCGTATAAAGGACAAGTTGGGGACCGTTCCCTTCCATAGTTCATATGGTGTCTTGTCAATGACTTTAGACGGACTTGATTAAGTATTAGAGAGCATGTGAGAAGAGCATAACCCCATAATGAATCGTGCAATACGGTGTGACTCATCATGGATCGAACCATATCAAGTAGTGTTCGATTTCGCCGTTCGGACACACCATTCAACCGAGGTGTTCGGTGGAGTTAAGCGTAAGACAATCCCACAGTCCTTAAGGTGTTGATCAAACTCGTGTGAAAGATACTCGCCACCACGGTCTGATCGTAGTGTTTTAATCTTTCTACCCAGTTGGTTCTGTACCCGATTCTGGTATTCTTTGAATTTCTCAAAGGACTCACTTTTATGCTTCATCAAGTAGACATAGCCATATCAACTTAAATCGTCAGTGAAAATGATGAAATACCTATAGCCTTCTCGTGCAGTGATTGACATAGGTCCACACACATCCGTATGTATGAGTCCTAATAGGTCAGCAGCGCGCATTCCAACACCTTTGAAGGAAATTCGAGTCATCTTACCAATGAGACATGATTCACACGTGCCAAATGATTGAAAATCAAAGGCCAAGATAGCTCCATTCTGTATGAGCTGTTTAACGCGTTTTTCATTAATGTGTCCCATACGGCAGTGCCATAGATAAGTTTGATCTTTGTCACCAACCTTTAACTTCTTATTCATTACGTGCAATATTTCGGTGATCTGATCTAAAACATAAATTCCATTCATGGAGACTGCCTTGCCATAAATCATATCGTGTAACGAGAAAACACAGCTATTATTCTCTATTACAAATGAAAAACCAAGTTTGTCAAGTGCGTAAACGAAATAATGTTTTTAGATAAACTGGGTACATAATAGCAGTTATATAAAAATAACTCAAATCCGCTAGGAAGCTGGATCACATATGTTCCCCTCGAGACGGCAGCCACTCGTGCTCCATTCCCGACACGCAGGTCCACCTCACCCTTTACGAGGGGTTCGATGTTTCGGAGGCCCTGCACATGATTGCACAGATGAGAACCACAACCAGTATCTAGTACCCAAGTTCCGTAACTTGCGTGGTTAATCTCAATCATATGAATAAAAGAAGAAGAAGTAGACATACCAACAGGAGTAACGCGACCTGCTTTGATGTCCTCACGGTATACAGGACATGTACGCCTCCAATGCCCAGTCTTGTGGCAGTGATGGCATTCCATGTTACCGTCCTTGCTCTTTGTCGCGCCTAGTGAGGTGCTCGACTCACCAGGCTCACTCTTACCTGATCCCGACTTCTTAAACTTCGGCTTACCTACTGCTAGGTCTGCCTGAGCTTTGCCCTTACCCTTTCCCTTGTTTGACACAACGAGAACATCCTGTTTCAGGCTCCCACTAAACTTCATGTCCTTCTCGGTGCATGCGAGAAGGGAGTGTAGTGCATGAGGACTTTTCTTCAAATCATTCATATAGTAATTGGCTCTAAAGAGCGCAAAACCATCATGGAGTGAATGAAGCATGCGGTCAATCACGATGTTCTCACTGATCTTACAATCAAGTGCCTCCAGTTTCTCGACATTCTCAATCATGCTGAGAATGTGTGGGCTAACCGGTTGGCCCTTCTGGAGTTTCGCCTCAAAGAAGCGACAGGTATGCTCATAGGTCACGATTCTCGGTGCTTTCGAGAATTCCTTAGTGAGCGTGGTGAAAATCTTGTTTGCACCTTGGGCTATGAAGCGTTTCTGCAAATTGGATTCCATTGCAAAAATGAGTACGTTCTTTATCGCACCCGCTTCCATGACGAAATCGCTATACGTAGCGATCTCGTTAGCTCCAGCCGTAGGGCCTGGGTTTGGCGAGATGGGCTCTATCAGGTATTTGAGCTTCCCGTCAGCAATAGCAGCATTCCGTAATGCCGCCTCCCAGTCCGCGAAGTTTGATCCATCATTCTTCAGTCGAGTAGACTGATTCATCTGATTCATGAAGATCCGAAGCCAGGACTCACGGTCCAATGTGGCACTTGGCATTGGGTCGTCCGTACGGCCAGCCATTATGTTATTAGCAGTTTAAATGATCGTGTTCTACACTGAAAAAGAAAGAAAAACAAAACGAAATAAGCAACTCATCGAGGTGATTTAAGTCTATTTAAAATTCATTTTAACGTGTAGACTCATTGCACTTGTATAATCGATCTACCTCAAGTATTATACAAATGATCCCAAGACTCAATTTCCGTAAATTGATAAGCCAACTGTTTGGCTAGTTCTACCGTTAGAACTCTTGGTCGATAGATTTCCGTAAATCCTATCTTTAGTCCACCATAATCACAGGATCGTACGAGTGACCATAGTGTTGAGATAAAATAGGTCAATCAGTTCCAACTTACCCGACGTAGAAGGGGTCATATTATGCCTACCGACGAAGAAGGGATTCATTGGAGTTTGACCTAAAAAGACTATTCTCAATTTTTGGTTATACGAGGAAGATCCCATCAACTTAGTTTTAATTCATTTTAAGTGAACGAAAAACTAGCATTACGTGAATGAATTAACTTAGGCGATGGCTTATTAAGACCGTGTGACATCTGTATGTCATAGAAAACTAACGCGTAACCTCTATATGAGTCAGTTTTTCATTCAAATATTAGGTGGTTTGGTTTTGGGCGGAATATGATGCAAACTATCGTTACGATGAAAAACATAAAAAAAAAAAAAAAGCAAAACGTAAATAAAAGTCCTAGTATGGCCTATCCTAGCAAAATTAACATAATACAACTTTGGAATCCACCGTTGGACCCGAGAAGCTTGTCTTGATGTTCCAACTTGGTCCATGCAGCGGGAGTGAGCATCCGATCCCCATCTTTGGTCTTCTCAAAATTACAATTTAAAATTTACAAAATATAAACCTATTTACATTCTAAATTAAAACTGTAATTACAAGGAAAAACCCAAAACGGAGATGCGAGATCTCAAAATACAACCAAGACCGTGTTCCATCATTACGGTAACACGTTCTACTAAGGCCACACTAAGATACAACCGTTTGTAAAATTAAATACGTAATAAAAAACTTCATGGCATTCAAAAGTAACGATAAATAAAAGATGCATCAACTAAAACAAAATTTATTCGTGACATAATTCCGTAATTATGTTAAATTTATCCAAACCACCTTTTAACGATTAAATTATGTGACAAAACCGCTTTTATCAACTTAATTTTAATCCATAACAATTCGTTACTTTAAACCGCTTTAAAATAACTAAATGGTACGTGTGTGAACCGTTTCACAATCAAGCGAGTGTACAAAATCCGTATAATGTACATTTTATGGCCAAAAGAAAAATTAAAACACGAAAAAAAATAATTTTTCAGCGCTGCCAAAACACATTTCCTCGATCGAAGAACAAAAATGCTCGATCGACTGATACTGCCAGTCGATCGAGTGGTTTGCCAAACAGAAAGTGATCGATCGACTGATCTCGTGGTCGATCGAGGACTTTTATTAGCAACGCTGTTCGATCGAGTACGAGGACTTCTCGATCGAACAGTTAGGGTTTTAAAAAAAAACGAAACATTAAAACCCTCGTTGAAATCGATTTGACAAAACAAAACCAATTGTAATTTAGACCTAATTCGTATAAAAATAAATCTACAATTGACAAAACCTTAACATATTGCTATAATGACCGTTTAAAATAACAATATGCAAAAACAAATCGAAAACAAAACCAATCGATCGAGACACTAAAGTCCTCGATCGACTGATCATCCGTGTACAACATGTCACGGTTTTCAAGGCAGAAAAATCGATTCAAATCGTTTTATGAAAATCGCAATGAAAAATTTACGTGGCCTCGCTCTGATACCACTTGTAGGGTAATATCCGTATAAAACCCCTTAAAATTAAGGACTATAACGTAATTTATCATGTGATTAATGGTCATAAACGAAAAACTAGAGAAACGATAAAAGAATAAGAATCAACCTCGGGTCCTGTGCAAATCGGCCTAAGAACAGAAATCAACGTAGATTTCCTCCTAATTGTTGCACCCAAGATCGTCTGAGACTATGCCCCTTGTGCTAGAAATTGCTCTCTGATTGCCTTGCAATATTGAGAGAGCTTTTGTGAGGTTTTTGATGTGAGATCTAGAATTTCAGAGAAAAATACTCCAAAACCCTAATTTTTCTTCAACTGAGAAGGATTAGGTCAAAAGGAGAGAAGGACTCTCCTTTTGTTCTATTCGGTCGACCGACCGGTTGCATAGGGAGGGAGTGGGCTTTCCACTTTCTCCTTATTTAACTCGTGGTCCGACTCGTTTTGCTAAATGTATATGACGGGTTTTAATTATAAATCGTCATCCGATATCGGATATTAAAATATCGACTAGTAACATGAATCAGTCGACATATTAATACTTGTCCGACAATAACAATATTGTATAATTAATTAATTCAATATACATTAATTAAATATAACCGTTTATATTTAATTTACGAATTAACCGCTTAATTCACCTTAGCCAGTATTATTTAATCCGTATTAAATAAATATCGCAACATCGCGTTTGACTAATTATTAGTCAATAACTCCGACTAACCGCTTAGTCATATTAGGCATCAACATGATTGCATTTTCATGCCGTCACATCTCTCAAACGTATCCTATAGGTGTGACTTTTAGGGACCAGTTGATCACCGCCATCTGTATGACAATAACGTCAAACTTATCTAGCAAGCCAACCGTTATTGATAAACGTGGACCAACTGATAATAATACAAAAGTATACCCTTTGATCCTTTTAGAGATTTATATGTCATTGCACTAACTGTGGAGGACACTAGCCCCAACAAAGGCTTCAATTGTCTAGAAGCATAAGCAATCACTTTCCCATTATGCATCAACACACAACCCAACCCATTCTTTGAAGCATCTGTATACACCTCAAAGTTCTCACTCCCTTAAGGTAATACTAAGATTGGAGCTGTGGTCAAACGCTCCTTTAATGTTTGGAACGCTGTCTCGCAACTTTCATCCCAACGAAACCTGTTTTCTTTCCTCATCAAAGCTGTCATAGGTCTGGCTATCTTAGAAAAATCTTTCACGAACCGTCGATAGTACCCTGCCAAACCCAAGAAACTCCTGATCTCTACCACATTCTTCGATGCTTTCCACCGAGTAACTGCCTCCATCTTTGCAGGATCCACAGCAACACCCTTCTTTGAAATCACATGCCCTAGAAAAGCAACCTCCTCTAACCAGAACTCACACTTAGACAACTTTGCATACAGCTGGTTGTCTCACAAAGTCTGCAACACTATCCTCAAATGCTCCTCATGCTCCTCCTTAGTCCTAGAAAAGACTAAGATATCATTGTGTTAGAAAACTATATCTCATTATACAACATATTCATATATGTTCTAATTAATTTAGTCATAAAATTAATTTCTAAATCTTATGCATGCAAACTAAAATAAAAGGAGATAAGAAAATAAATTTCTCACCAAATAAATTTCGGTCAAATGGGCACCAACAAGATCTCCTTCTTGTTAGTTCTTGAGCTTTCCAAAATGGATGAACATACATAACTTCAAAATAGAAGCCCTCCAATTAGTAGCACCCAAGACTATCCCTTAATCCCACAAACTAACATGTACTAGATGTTTGTAATGTAGTTTACCTTAAAATCTATTACTAATACTCATATACTACTTCTAGTATTATTAGTGTTTGATTTAAACAAATTTGATTCACAAAAATGAATTTTCATGAAGAACAAGAGAGAGAAGTTTTTGTTTATCATAAAACATGAGAAGAATGAAAAAGAGGAAAAATCCACTCAATGAAGCTCACCAAAACCAGTTGGTCCTATGAGTATATGGACCAATTTCTTTTTCTTTTTGTCTTCACAAGACAAATAGGTGTAAGGCTTTGTCATGGTCAAGTCACTATCAAGTGTCATAGACAAATAAATAAGACAAATAAACAAGACAAAATTTCCAAGCATGCCCACCTAATTTTCAGTTTCTATGTTGTAATATGGAGTCCATTTTATTTTTGTCAATTGTACAATTGTATGTCATGTGACATGTGACATGTCTTATGTCATGTTTTAATTTAAAATGCATATTTAACAAATTAAATATCATTTAAAAATTAAATAAATCATATTTAACAAATTGGCTAGTAATATAAAATTACTTTCTCATAAAATGGTCATTTAATTACTAGTTAGTATAATTCACAACCTCTTGTAATTATAACTAACTTATCATTCTCATCTCGCGTGTTTCGTAAACACCGATTAATTTTAGTAATATAAATTCTTAAATTACTAAATAAAATCTTATTTAATCACATTAGAATAAGATGTCATTTTCTCTCTTATGATAATAATTTGTTCAATTTTAAGGAATTAATTAATCTGTATCGGCATACAATTAATTAACCTTTTCAATTAAGGGAATCGTCCTTTAGGTGTGACCTCAAGGGATCAACTGGTCACCACCGTCGCACGACAGTAATGTCAAACTCTAGCCAGCCAATCATTACCGATATGTGTGGACCAGTTGACTATATATATTATGTATCATCCCTTCCGTATTCTTGTAATGAGATTTAATAATGATATTTAAATCATGTGATCGCACTATTGTTGAGGACATATTTCCCAACAATCTCCCACTTGTCCTCGACAAGTGTGCGTCACCAATTCTCTTGTCCTATTACTATCTCCCACTCAATACAAGGTGTCTTTCGGGTCGTACTTGCAAGTGATCATATCGAGAGTGGTTTCCTCGATCTGGAGAATAACTGATTGACCGGATTTATATATCATAGATACCTTCCGAGTGTGGCCACGCATTTCCAGTTCATTACTCCTCGAGTGGCCATGAGATATTGTTTTAACCCTGACAAGAGGGTGGACAATTCCTATCGCACTTATTCCCTTCGACTAGCCATAGCCATCAAAACCCAAAATATGCCCATTTGACCCCATTTACGAAGGTCGTAGTAACATAAATCAAAGCTAATCTGAAACTGTGCCATCTTAGGCGAACAGTCTTTAGTCAAAAGAATCGACTCATTAGAATACTATAGTAGCTCTCGCCACGACCAGGCTATATAAATTTGCCAGAACTCTATAAGCGGTCACTGCCCGACAAAGTGTTCCTAACAGTCTGCCTATGTGATCGACTAGTCATCTCACATGACTCTATGGCACTTGAACTTGCCATCAATCGCATCACACTCTAGTCAATTCGAGACGTCACCTCATACAAGTGACTATGGGCTAATACTATGTTAATCCGGGTTCACTTTAACCGGGTTCAATGTTGTCTCTACAACCCGTTTAGATGTAACAAAGTATAATAAAAGAGTTTTAAAGTAAAACTCGAACGACAAATGCGATTATCACATATGAATAGTCAATGCCTGATTACTATTTCATGTTCTATAATCTAATTTGATCTTGTACGTAGTTGTTCATTTCAATTCAATTGAAATGACATGACTCATCATGTTTAGCCTTTGAGAAGGCTTTGGTTAGTAGGTTTTATCAACTTCTTGTACCTTACTCAACTTTACTACATACTCGTTTTCCTTTGTAATGTATACATTTGCATTACAAAACTTTCTGAGTACGTGTCGAGATCCAATCGAGACATAGGCCCTCTAGCCTAAGAATAGCTCCCACTGTTTTCACAGTGTGCGGGACTCATCCTTCTTGCACATCTCATGATTGCAAGTGTACTCAATTTCCGTTATAAATATCTCTCATTGTTCTTTATTGCCTAGAATGATTCTAGAAAATCTACTTCTTAATTAACATTGCCACGATGGTATCTTAACCATCCTAATGTGTTTTGATTATGGTTTTCTCGGAAACCATACGCAATCTCAATTGTCAATTGTCACTTGTGTAACACCCTTACACAAAATTGCATCATAAACACTTTGCATTATAACCTTAATGCTTCTGCAGGCACTTAAGGGTAATCTTTATGTCTTACTAGGTAAAGATTACTTAAATTCGTTTTGAAAACAATTCATCATACTCAAAGCATATGAAGTGTTATACATCATTTTCCCTTTTAATTGATTCGGCAGCGGAAGCAAATGGAATCAATCAAATATGTTCAATTTAATTGAACTAGTCATGAATCTTATCAACATAAGACTTCTTATTGACGCTAATATAATGTGGATTTATCTACATAAATCTAGATATTAAAGATGTATTATATTACTCCAAAAGTCTTAAATCATTCGCAATGATCAAAATGTCATCCACATATAAGACTATTAAAATTTCCGTAACTCCCACTAAACTCCATGTAATAAACACAACTTCTCGACTTATCGAGAAAAGTTTTATAACATGATCAAAACATTGATTCCAACTCACTGATGTCCTACTTAAGACCCTCTCTTAAGTTTCACATTATCTTAGGATTGCAAGAATCTACAAAACTCATGACATGTATTGAATACATTCCTTCTAATTGAAGAAGTGGGTTTTAGATTCACTTGTTGTATGTGTATCCTCATAATGAAACACAATCCCTAAGAAGATCCAAATAGACTTAAGCATTTCAATTAGTGCAAAACCCTTTGCAACCAATCAAGCTTTGAAATTTCTCTTTATTAGTGCAAAACTCTTTGTCACTAATCAAGCCTTTAATTTCGGATTTTCATGGCTCTAAGCCTTGTATTGAGTTGTGACTTTAAACACTCTCATGTAAGTCATATGTTCATTACTTTCTAGAAGTAATCAACTTTGAATCAAACGATTTCTCTTGTAAGTTATAAGCTCTTTACTTTCTTAAAAGTAGCATGAATTCATCATCTTTAACAAGTGACGAATTTAACCTCCTAGGTTTTAAAGAAACAATGTCTTACACAAAACGTCTCATGTAGCCAAGAAAGACCAGTTTCTTGAGACATCACATTCTTTGTGGCTCTTGAATAATTTTCTCTCACTCTGTCTTCTAGAAATAAACTTGTATTTTAGAAAGACAGCTTCACGAGCCACAAACCCGGTGTACTCGTGATTATAATAAGGAAAAATGAGCATTTGTTTCTTTTGAAAACTTACAAACATGATAACCTACCATTTCATATCTCATATGATTCGTTTTAAATTTAGTGGAAAAATAATCTAGACAAAATGATAAAATCCCCAAAAGGATCAAGTAACTCAAGTAACTTGATCGAAGTCCAAACCATATCGAATAGCGTTTTATTTCTTATCCAACCACACATTATTCTATAATGCGTGCTAAGAGAGATTAACTTGTGATACTATATCACATTTCCTTTGGCTTATATCAAAGTCTTCACATTGATAATCCCATCACGACTAAATCGTGCTTCTTTGAACTTTTGAACTTCTTCAAAGATTTCTCTATTTACCTTATTAAGTGAACACATTAGTGTCAACCTAAATCATTGGTAAAAGAAAAAGATCAACCTCTTTTGAATCAATGGCTTACAACCTCGATCTCCTTTTCAACCAAAAGGCACGAGACATCTTGCTTTGAATACAAGATACGCATATACCATAAGATCTAATGGTTTCAAGAGTACTCGATAACTCTTTGCGTTCATCATTCCAGAAACTAAGGTTTGATCTTGGGTTACCAATTTGAGTCTTGCATCATCTTCATGATATATTATTCTAGTTTGGTTTAGAATAGGCTCACCTTGATAATGGGCTAGCCATACATCAAATCGTGGTGTATAGGGTCACAAAAGTGAAACCTCTTTTGTATCGTAACAAGTATATATTCTTATGTAGAGTTTATGTACTTAATAGTCATAATTAAGTACAACTATAAACCCAAAACTAGATTGATTACATAATGACTCTATCTCTCGATATTATTGTTGCTAGTCGTCATATTCTAATCATCTTATGTGTCGAATACAATGATGAAAACCTCCACTGGTTTTCTAATATTGACGAAGTGGTACTAGCAAAATTTATGTTTAATCAAATAAACATTTAAAGAAGAAGGTCCCAATAGATGTCCCACAACTAACTTGTTGATTCTTCAATAATTTGGGGTAGTTTCCTTTCTAGTGTCCAACATTTAAGACAATGGAAACTTTATCGGTCGGGATTGATAGGTTTAGTATCGTCATTCTCAACAACTTTACTTTTAACATTACCTTGTATCAATTCCATTATAATCTTTACTTCTTGAACCTCGTCCTCATCTTAACGGTTTAAGAGAATGCTTCCACTCATTTCAATGAGTATTTGCTTTGAGAAGCAAAATTGAATTCATGAAGATTACTCTTCATTTGTTCGTTTTAGTCTTAAAACTTTCATTGAAGTGGTTGCGTTATTTTGGTCAATTACGAATTCTGACAAATCTAATTACCAAAACAATTTATCGCTTCAAGGTACTTAATTCAATTAAGTATATGAATAACAATCCATTGTAAGTAGATGTGTTAGTCAAGAATCAAAGACATGTTTGATAATGAATAACATTTATCTATACTCTTTACAAGAGATCCTTAGCAATGGTTCATTTGAGGTTTTAGAAGCAAATTCATATTTGTCTTTAGTTACGATGTTTTAATGGAGATTTGAATCAAAAACGAAATGATATCGTATATGATTGTGGTAAAGAAATAGAACAATATAATAACGGAATAGTGTAAAACTTATCATTTATCGTTTTATTAATACTAGTAGATAACAAGTAAAGCATTTACATAGTGACCTCTACCCAACTATGATAAATGATTCCGAGATCCAAATTCATATTAACTTGGGCACGGGGTAGCCGATGAAACCCTTATCAATATAACTCGGTGGATTAACTCTTTAATCGATTCTACTTTTAGAACTCTCGGTCGATAAAATTACATTAACATTTATCTTTAGCCCAAAACACATCAGACAAGGGCACGGGGTAGCCGATGAAACCCTTATCAATTACTTTTGTTGAGTTCAACCCAAATTTCGAATAAATGTGTCCATGATCCAAATTCACATTAACTTGGGCACGGGGTAGCCGATGAAACCCTCATCAACATGAATTCGGTGGATAGACATTTATCACCCACTTCACCAACGTAACAAGGTTTGTCTTACGGTAAAGCCGGCTCAACTCCCTTGTGAAACTGGTACTTCATGGTTTCTACTATTTGGTAAGGCTAAGTCTCAGTTGTTTATTTTTAGCGGGAGGTCATGTCAATTTATTATCTATCACGTTTTAAGTGAACTAAAGCGGTGAACTACGATAATTATAATTGACACGGTCGATAAACTCGATAAAAGATAATGCATGTTTTAGTTATGGTGATTTAGCGATGCATGCAACATATAAATAAAATGCAAAGCATAAATTAAATCCTAGTATGGCCTTCCTAAAATAGTAAATCTAATTAACTATTACATATTCGGAAACCAACTCCGTTGGTCCCTTGAACTTCGGTTTTGGCACGCATCTCGAGGTAACACCGTCTTTATGTATCGCCTTCTTGTGTGACACCGTCTTCAAGGAACTCCGGAATAAATAAATTACATAACAAATTACATAATTTCCTATTATACATTTGTAATTAAAATAAAATAAATCTATTAAATTACAAAACGGTGATACGAGATCACAATAAATTACAACCGAATCGATATTCCCATACATTTCGGGTAATATCAATTTAAAACTAAGGCCATCCTAAGTAAAATTTACATAATTCAAAATTACATAAAATAAAATTATGACAATCATAAATAAAATGCAGCATTATAATATGTATGAACATGCCCAATTTTATGCTAAATCGTCTTTAAGGAGCCAATATCGTATATTATACGGATTTGCGTGATTCAACGTTTTTATAATCACAAAAATTACATAAATTCATATTTATGCACAAGTTAATTACCCTAACCTCTTAGGACTCAAAATTAGTCTTCACTAATTACTTGACCATAATTAACTCATATTTCTAAAATTGTTCATTAATGGACCTAAAATTATAATAAAATGCTATAAACTTCAAATAAATCACAAAAAATTCCAAGTAAATTCAAAATTTGAAATTTAAACTCATGAATATTCTGGAAAAATACCATGACACTCATAATGTTCAAAAACGTAGGTTAAAAATTTCGTAAAATTATCGAAAAAACTATGTTGCGGTTTATCGGATTTATCAATAAAAATCATAAAAACATGAGAAAAATTATATTCATCAACTTTTCAATTTTAGATCTGAAAAAGATAATAAAATGCAACATGTGACGTTTTTCCTTAGTCATGAAGTATGTTTTAGCAATTATTCACTAATTAAGTCACTATTTATGCTATTTTTCATCAAAAATCCATAAATCATGCATGAAGACTTCATTATAGCTTATTATTTTGCACACATCTTGTAAAATTTCATGTGACAACATACTAAATTTCTATGACCAGATTCGAAATATTTCTCATATTAACCTATTTTTCATCTAAATTCGATTTTTAACATGAAAAATCCATATTTCGAGCATAAAAACTCAAAAAATTTTGAAAATTTCCAGATCATCTAAAACTAATATATGTGAAAACATATCCAAAAACCAATATAAAATTCGAAGTTTAGCTAATTTTCGTCCAAAAATGACATTTTTATCATAAAAATCACATTTTAATGCCAATATTATATAAAAAGAACAATAAAATCCATAAATTAACCAAAATATCCTAAATACATTTTAGAATCAGAAAGTTTAAGATGCATAATAAATTTCGTGATATTTCATAATAAACACAAATTTATAAGTTTTGTTTGTTAATCATATAACTCGGAAAAACAATAACCGATTTGCATGCAAACAACCTTGTGCTCATGATACCGCTTGTTAGAAAACTATATCTCATTATACAACATATTCATATATGTTCTAATTAATTTAGTCATAAAATTAATTTCTAAATCTTATGCATGCAAACTAAAATAAAAGGAGATAAGAAAATCAATTTCTCACCAAATAAATTTCGGTCAAATGGGCACCAACAAGATCTCCTTCTTGTTAGTTCTTGAGCTTTCCAAAATGGATGAACATACATAACTTCAAAATAGAAGCCCTCCAATTAGTAGCACCCAAGACTATCCCTTAATCTCACAAACTAACATGTACTAGATGTTTGTAATGTAGTTTACCTTAAAATCTATTACTAATACTCATATACTACTTCTAGTATTATTAGTGTTTGATTTAAACAAATTTGATTCACAAAAATGAATTTTCATGAAGAACAAGAGAGAGAAGTTTTTGTTTATCATAAAACATGAGAAGAATGAAAAAGAGGAAAAATCCACTCAATGAAGCTCACCAAAACCGGTTGGTCCTATGAGTATATGGACCAATTTCTTTTTCTTTTTGTCTTCACAAGACAAATAGGTGTAAGGCTTTGTCATGGTCAAGTCACTATCAAGTGCCATAGACAAATGAATAAGACAAATAAACAAGACAAAACTCCCAAGCATGCCCACCTAATTTTCGGTTTCTATGTTGTAATATGGAGTCCATTTTATTTTTGTCAATTGTACAATTGTATGTCATGTGACATGTGACATGTCTTATGTCATGTTTTAATTTAAAATGCATATTTAACAAATTAAATATCATTTACAAATTAAATAAATCATATTTAACAAATTGACTAGTAATATAAAATTACTTTCTCATAAAATGGTCATTTAATTACTAGTTAGTATAATTCACAACCTCTTGTAATTATAACTAACTTATCATTCTCATCTCGCGTGTTTCGCAAACACCGATTAATTTTAGTAATATAACTTCTTAAATTACTAAATAAAATCTTATTTAATCACATTAGAATAAGATGTCATTTTCTCTCTTATGATAATAATTTGTTCAATTTTAAGGAATTAATTAATCTGTATCGGCATACAATTAATTAACCTTTTCAATTAAGGGAATCGTCCTTTAGGTGTGACCTCAAGGGATCAACTGGTCACCACCGTCGCACGACAGTAATGTCAAACTCTAGCCAGTCAATCATTACCGATATGTGTGGACCAGTTGACTATATATATTATGTATCATCCCTTCCGTATTCTTGTAATGAGATTTAATAATGATATTTAAATCATGTGATCGCACTATTGTTGAGGACACATTTCCCAACACATTGTTTGGGGTAAAAATAGCACAATACGAAAAGGCCCACTTGTTGAATAAAAGATCTAATAAGAAGAAGGGGGGAGGGTCCACGGTTAGAGTAGAGCGCGAAGAAAACGGGCTGGCATATGCGGAAAGAAGACTAGGGGCCCATTAGAGGAGACGTCCAGATTAAGGAAATAAGAATCAGGGAGAAGTTAGGGAGAAGTCAGGGAGATCAGGGAGAATTGGGGAAGACGGCCGAATATGGAAAGAGTTCTTATGGAAATTATATTCCCTTTCCATAGTCAAGGTAGGACATGTCTAGGGTTCTCACCCTATAAATAGCCAAGGAAGCAAATCAAGAAGGACATTCAACACATCCACATATTCGCACATTGACGTGAAGACCTCAGCATATTCTCATACTCACATATACACCCGCCCTAGATCTTGCAGGCCTGATACCTCGTGCCAGTAAGATTAGCACTACGTCACTATTGTAATCATCCTCCTATTCAAGTATAGTGCAATATTTGGAAGGGTACCGTCCCTCCCGTGGTTGTTCCCACATTGGGTTTTCCGCGTCACCAAATCTTACGTGTTAATTTACATTACGTACTTTATCTTCTTTGTTTAAATATCAACATATGAACAATCATACGATCAACCAACGAGTAAGACCGCATTGACCCGAATCAATCAACTCGGTAAAAAATACCAAAACAGTTTGGCGCCCACCATGGGGCATTGTGGTCGTCAATCGTTGATACTCTAAATACACAATGGATAAGCAAGCATCAGACGCCGTGTCAGGGAGCAGACAACCATCACCACCACCGCCCTCTACTCAAAATTCAACATCAACAGTGGCAACACAGGCTCCCGGACACACCTCAAGAATCATACCAACAGCAAAAACCTCTCTACCTCCTAGGACCCCTGTTGTCGCGACCCAAGCCAGATCAGATAAGGGAGCGGCAAGTTCAGGCCTCACCCCTCCACCTAGTCCTACACAAATCTTGCTCACTAGCGTAGAAAATCTTCAGAAAGCCATGGAAAACATGAGAGAAGACCAGAGGAAAGCTGAAGCTGAAGCAAGAAAGAGGGATAGAGAGCTATGGGCGCAGATAGACATCCTGAAACAGCAGTCTGCCACCCCAGCGGGCAGGGCAGACGTGGGAAGGTCTCCACTAGTAGATCTAACGCAGGGAGCATCAGGCAGCAGGAATTCACTTTGACAGATACCGGCTGAACTGATAACCAGATTGGATCTGTCCACAATACCATCAGATGGAAGGATAACCCCGCAAGGACTGGGATACCTCACACCGGGTAACTGGCCTGCGGCCAGCTGTGTGGAAGCACGAGCAGGTGGCATCCCTTTCAGCAGGCCCACAACGATCGATCAGATACCTGGAGCAGGATCTGAGTCGAATCGACAAGTGAACTGGCAGCAGGGGATAGTCGTTACAACAACCCCTCTGGCAGCTGAAACACATCAGAACCTTCAAGAGCCCGGATCAGGAGGCAGTATATTGAATCAGCAGGCAGCTGACAGCCGAACCCCAGACTCAGGCAGCATAACAAATCAGCAATACCTGGAGTTAAAAGAAATACTGTGTAGGGTCCCAGGATTGCCACCCCCACTCGAGAAAGCAGCACTAGACACATATGCCGACTAACCAATCGTGGACACCATATCCATCACAGCCATGCCAAAGGGATTCACAAATCCAAATATGCCCCTCTTCGACGGCACAGCAGATCCCTTTGATCATATAAGCCAGTACAAGCAGGAGATGATGACGGTAACAGCTGTAGGGCAAGTCAAGGAGGCTTGCATGTGCAAAGGATTTGGATCCACCCTAGCAGGGCCGGTACTTTGATGGTTTGTGAGCCTGCCCAACAAGTCGATATCTACATTTGCTGAATTGGTGAACGCGTTTACTCAACAGTTTGCAAGCAGCAGAAAACCACAGAAGCATGCAGGAGATCTGTACAGGATCGTCCAAGGGGCAGAATAGACCATTGGAGAATACAATACTAGATTCAATAATGAGAAGGTAGCAGTACGAGAGTGCGACATTTAGACAGCAGTAGAAGCCTTCAGAAGAGGCCTCCACCATGACTCCGACCTATACAAGCAGCTAACTATGCATCCCTGCCATAGTTTCGAGGCAGTGCAAGAGAAGGCAGCTGCCGCAATCAGATTGGAGCAAGATATCCTAGCCAGAGCCAGCTTACTTAGCATGCCAAGTATTTCTAGTACCTCAGCCGTGGAGAAATCAGGAAGAAAGCAAACCACCAGCAAGAAAGATGAGAGGTACAAACCATATGGAAGAGGAGTCAACAGAATCGAGGAAAATCAGCAACTCCCTACTCTGGCAGAATATAGATTTACTACAAGTATCGGAGGAATCCTGAAGGCATTCAGGGAGATGGGAGATGGAGTCAGGTGGCCCAACCCACCAGTAGGAGAGCAAGCATGGAGGAAGGATAACAAAAAGAAGTGTGAGTTCCACCGTGATACTGGGCACAACACTGAGGATTGTTACACATTACAAAGAGAGATCAAGCGCCTGTATGAGCAAGGAAAGCTGAGCCACCTATTACCACATGGGGGCAAGCAGCAGGATAAGGTAGGCTCCGCCAAACCAGCAAACCCACCGACATGCACCAAAATCATAAACGTGATAACAGGCGGCTCAGACCTAAGTGGGCTAACATACTCAGCAGCCAAGAGACGTGCTACCGAGACCAAAGGAGACAGGCCAGCAAATTCTTGCAGAATTTCTCACAGCGACCTACCAGCCGTCAGCTTTGATAAAGGAGATACGTACGACGAACGAGAGCATCATGACGCACTTATTATCATTCTATCAATGGCCAATTGCACAGTTAGAAAGGTCCTGGTAGATACAGGCAGCTCGGTCAACCTGATCATGCTGAAAACCATAGAAAACATGGGATTCAGCGAGAAGGATTTTCAAAAGAAGACTATTCCGCTAGTAGGCTTCAGTGGGGAAACAGTCAACTCATTAGGCGAGATAGTCATCCCAACCTATGTGGGGGGAGTCAACAAGCAAGTCAGGTATCTGGTTATAGATGGACCTTCCACCTACAATGTCATTCTGGGAAGACCGTGGCTACATAAGATGAAAGCAGTCCCCTCAACATATCACCAATGCATAAAGTTCCCCACACCATGGGCAGTAGAGACAATAAGAGGAGATCAGGAGGAAGCTAGAGGCTGCTATGAGAAGGCACTTAAGTGTACTGTCAGTCCTCCCGCATAGCAATTACAGAAGCAGCATGTCCAGGACGAATACATCGAAGCCCCAGCAGAAGAGCTGGATCAAATCAACCTGGACAAGCTACACCCAGAAAGAATTGTGCTCATTGGAGCAGGATGCACAGGAAGCTTGAGACAGCAACTAATCAAGTTCTTACAGGATAACATGGATTGTTTTGCATGGTCACACGATGACATGATAAGAATAGATCCGTCCATCATAACGCATAAGCTTAGTGTGGACCCAAAGTGTAAACCCATCCAGCAGAGAAGAAGAAAGTTTGCAGCGGAAAGAAACAAGGTGATCAACCAAGAGGTAGATAGTCTGCTGGCAGCAAAGAAAATAAGAGAAGTAAAATATCCAGAATGGTTGTCTAACGTAGTCGTGGTGCCTAAGAAGAATAGGAAGTGGAGAGTATGTGTGGACTTCACCGACCTCAACAAGGCATGCCCTAAAGATCCCTTCCCGCTGCCTCATATTGACGCAATGGTAGATGTGACAGCTGGACATGAGATGTTAACATTCCTGGACGCATGGAGTGGATACAATCAAATTAAGATGGATCCTGCAGATCAAGAGAAGACGACATTCATGTCCGAAAGAGGAATATATTGCTACAACGTCATGCCATTCGGCCTAAAGAACGCAGGCTCCACATATTAAAGGCTGGTTAACCGCGTGTTCAAAGAGAAGATAGGAAAAACTATGGAGGTGTATATTGATGACATGGTGGTGAAATCAGAAAAAGCCAAAGATCACATGCGGCACCTGGCAGAAACATTCAGCACCCTCAGGGAATACAAAATGAAGCTAAATCCATCTAAATACACCTTCGGAGTATCTTCTGGCAAATTCTTAGGCTATATGGTAACTCAAAGAGGGATAGAGGCCAGCATCGAGCAGATCAAAGTCGTCTTACAACTAGAGTCACCTGAGAAACCTAAAGATGTTCAAAGACTAGCTGGAAAGGTAGCAGCCCTGAGTAGGTTCATTTCAAGATCTTCAGATAAGTGCAGGCTGTTTTACGACGTACTAAGGAAAAGTCAGAAGTTTGAATGGACCGCGGATCACGAGCAAGCCTTCAGAGAGCTGAAACACTACCTCAGCAGCCCGCCAGTGCTGTCGAAGCCGGAGCCAGAAGAACCACTATTCCTATACCTGGCCGTCACAGAGGTGGCAGTGAGCGTTGTTCTGGTCAGAGAGCAGGAAAAGGAGCAAAAGCCAGTGTACTACGTGAGCAAGTCTCTGCTGCCCGCAGAGACCAAGTACACATCTCTTGAAAAGTTAGTATTAGCACTGGTAGTAGCATCTCGCAAACTGCACCCCTATTTTGAGTCCCACACCATACATGTTGTGACTAATTACCCGCTGAAATCCATCATGAGGAAGCCTGAACTATCAGGCAGAATGTCAAAATGGTCTATGCACCTCAGTGGGTACGATATACAGTATAACCCCAGAACAGCAATTAAATCACAAGCACTGGCCGACTTCGTGTCAGACTTCAACCCAGCCATGCAGAATCTAGCAGATGAGGAAATCCTCACCTTAAAGGGGAGCAAGGAGACAGAGGTCTGGCAGATGCACATTGACGGAGCCTCCAACCAAAGGGGGGTAGGTGTGGGATTAATCCTGCGATCACCACAGGGAGACCCGATAGCACAAGCAAGTAAGATGTGAATTCAAGGCAACCAACAATGAAAAGCAGTACGAGGCCTTGATATTAGGAATGAAGCTAGCTCTGGAATTAGGAGTTAGACACCTGCGCATATCCAGTGACTCTCTACTAATAGTTAATCACGTGAATGATGAGTTTATAGCCAGGGACTCAAAGATGATTGCGTACCTGAAGATAGCGAAGGAATTAAAACAAAAATTCGAAACTTGCAAGCTTAAGCAGATCCCTAGATATCAGAACGTGGAAGCAGATGCCTTAGCAACTCTGGGGGCAAAATTCAAGCCAACAGAACTATCCATCATTCCAATAGCACACATGCTAGAGCCTTCCATCCAGAAGGCAGATGAAATAGATAAGGGAGAACTGAAGGATTCACAGAACGGGGAAGGAGTCCGGCGATTCTGAGAGGAAGGCGAGAACTCTCGGCCAACCGGACGATCGCTGACCAAACAGTACGAAACAGGCGGTGGATCGGGATTGACGCACGCCTTACCTAGACTGGCTGCGTTATAGCAAGCTACCAGATGACAAGAAAGAAGTGAGAGCTTTCAGAGTGAAGGCCTCCAGGTTCATACTTATTGAGGATACACTATTCAGAAAATAACTGGCAGGACCCTACTTACGGTGCCTGGAAAAGGAAAAAGCACAGACTGTGTTGCATGCTCTCCACAGTGGTGAATGTGGAAACCATGCAGGGGGCAGGAGTCTGGCAAATAAAGCCCTCGGGCGGGGATACTCGGCCTACAATGAAGGCGGATGCGCGAGAATACGCACGCAAATGTGATGCGGCGCTCAAAGACCAATGATTCATCGTAGTGAGAACCCTTGCACCCTATCATTTCTCCCTGACCATTCATGGCATGGGGCATGGACATAGTAGGACCTCTGCCACGAGCCACAGGAAATAGAACCTGGATGCTGGCAATGACAGATTACTTCTCCAAATGGATAGAGGCAGAAGCATTCACAGAAATAAAGGACAAACAAGTCATTTCGTTTATAAAATGAAACATCATTTGCAGGTTTGGTATCCCATCAGAAATCATATGTGACAATGGCTCACAATTCATTTCCAACGACAGGGATCTTGTGCGGTGGAACATCACCCTAAAAAGTCAGCACCCACGACTCCAAAGTCCAACGGGCAAGCTGAGTCCAGCAACAAAATCATCATGGACAATCTAAGAAGGAGGTTACAGGAGTTAGGAGGAAAGTGGGCAGATGAATTGCCACTTGTATTGTGGTCAGACAGAACGACGCCAAAAGTAGCAACAGGTCAAACACCCTTCAGCCTGGTGTTTGGCGCAGAAGCAGTCATTCTATCAGAGGTTCTAGTTCCCACTCACAGGTATGAAAATATGACAGGGGAACTGAACAATGCAGAGATGGTCAGAAGCCTGGACATAATTGACGAGCTACGAGAAAGCGCAAAAATACGTCTGGCTGCCTACAAGCAGTCAGTGGCCAGGAGTTATAACATGAATGTGAAAGTCAGGCTCCTGGAGGTAGGATACCTGGTTCTCCGAGAGGTGTTTCAAAACACTAAGAATCGGAAAGCAGGCAAATTCGCCTACAAATGGGAAGGACCATACCAGGTAGAAGGAGTTGTTGGCCATGGTGCATACAGACTGATGACTATGGACGGTCAAATCATACAATGCCCATGGAACATACTTCACCTGAAGAGATATTTTTTTTAATAATAAGTAGGCTTTAGCCTTCAGATGATGTACTATAAAAATCTAAAACATTTCGAAATTAAAATAAAAATCCGGTAGTAGGCATACTGCCAATTTCACTCCTATTTCTGGTACCTCTAACTATTTTAAATTTTAAATTACTGCTAGATGGTGTGATCTGGCAGCGTCCTAGGACCACAATTGCTCTGGTACCCCATGAGATGGCGACAGGTACTTCACACCATTTTAGTAGATTTTTCTATTTTCAGACCTCTCTAGGTACATCACTCTGAATCCTGGTGTCTATGGTACTTTGAAAGGATATCTAGCAGGACTGTCGATTGCCAACGCGGGGTGACAAGGCACATGACACTCCAACATGCCTAACCTATTTTCTCCACAATGAGCACCCTCACTAGGCGGACTGTGGAACATACGAAAGGGAGCCTGGCTGACAGCTAAACACGCTTACCCAGCTACCCCTGATACTACCCCCTGGACGTAGCTCGCACTAATCACAATTAATCAGGGCCCCAGCATGCATGCATTCGAACATGGAACGTAAGGATCTCTGCGCTACCAGAATCCTGCAGCGTCCTATTGGTCCTAGAATGACGATAAACTTGCCTAAATTACGCCCCTGTTGGCTTTAAACGTGATGAACACACCTTGCATCATGAACAAGGTTAAGTAATCCAACACTCCGGCATACGCCTAAATCATCCATCAGGCTGACACAGCAGCTAGCTTAGTCTTGATCAGCCTCTTCAGGATGACAAGACTGGTCTAAATCAGCCTCTCAGGTTGACACGGCCACTCCTCCTTACATTGCGGCATATGCCTAAATCAGCCATCAGGCTGACACGGCAGCTAGCTGAGTCAGAAAGTCGACATTTTCAGGACGACAGGACTCGCCTAAATCAGTCAAACAGGCTGACACGGCAGTTTCCTAAACTAAGGAAATCTAAGCAATAAGCACAAGATATAAATTAAACCTTGCCAAAACTGCGGCAAGGATATTCCAAAATATGGCCAAAATACGGCCTCTGAGTTTTAACCGCCACCTTGGCGGAACAGCCATAGAAAGTTTAATACTTACAAGTCTGCCACCTCTGGGCCAGACTGCCAAAATGTTCGTTAAAAAAAAAACAACAACTTAATTATCGGTCACATTAGTGACCTCCACCTCTGGCACCTCCTCTGCCTGCTGACCTTCTGTTTCAGGTACCGCACCAGCTTGCATATCCTCAACTGCCATAGCTTCCTGAGCTCCGTCAGCAGCATCCTGGGACATTCCAACGTCACCCCCAGCAGCTTGCTCAGCCAATGCAGGAGAATTCACCTCCCCAACTTCAGGCATCAGCGCACTCAGATCAGGTTGGGTGGGATAGAGCATCTCCAGCTGCTTCTCCTCCTCCTCTATAGCTTGCTGGGTGGGAGCCTCCTCAAGAGCAGCACGCATCCCACTGATTTTTCCCCGCCAGGTAGCATAAGGAACAACATTGGTAGCCAGGGAGATCAGCTCGCTGATCTTCTCATCAGAGCGCTTGAGGGAATCAGACAAAGTGCTGCACACTTCTTGAGTGCGAGTCAGCTGATCAGCTCCTTCCTTCAGCTTCTTCTTGGTGACAGCAAGCTCAGTCTTCAACTCCACCACACATTCCTTCAGATCAGACCGCTGCTGCGCCAAGTCGGCAATTGTCCCCTTCAGCTCCTGGTTTTTGGCGTTGGTGGCACGACTGGTGGTATGCACTATGTTGATCATCTTCCTATTGTAGAGTGCAGACTAGAGGGTCTAGGGCAGGAAAAATCAGAAGTCAACAAGGAAGTTAAAGGGTAGATATTAAATAAAAGAAAACAAACATGTAGAAGATGAAGAGCATACAACATGAAGGCGTTGTGCACGTCATTCTCAGCCATCTCCTCTGGGGAGAACTCCGAGAATGTCTCCTTCAGAGGAGGGAAGAGCAGTTGGTCGATCTCCGGCCAATATGGCACCTTGTCCACATTCCCAAAACCTTCTGGGAAATGAGCAGTAATACCTCCGCTAGATGAAGCACGAGGACTGACAGGAGGAGTAGGCGGATGGCGAGACAACGGGTCAACCTCTAAGGGCTCAGGAACAGCAGAACTGGAATACGTAGAAGGAGTCTGGAAGGAAGCAACAAGAACACTCCTCTTGGAGGTAGATGCCACGTCAGGACTGGTAGAAGGTCTCTTCCTTTTTGCGTTTTGGAGGATGATTTCTAAAGGATCAATTTTTGAGCTTGCAAGCAGATGTAGTCTCAGGCGTCGGGACAACTAAAGCATTAATAAAAGCTGTAAACTGAAACGATTGTGGTAAGCTCACCAGAAGACATGCTGTGAGCTGATTGAAGAGGGTTGGAAGAGGAAGCAGGTGAAAAACCAGGAAGCAGGTCTGGGAACTTCGTCTCAGATTCAGAGATACTGAACAATTTGCTGCAGGCAGGGATCTTGGCACCAATGCGAGTCATGTCACAAGGGCCTGCACGAAGACGATGAAATAAGCTAGTAAGTGGCGAGATAAATAAATCAGGTGATAGGAAGGCTACTTACTCGAAGTTATAACCCATTTCTCGAAGATGTAATCGGCAGGCGGCTGGATGGAGTCCTTCCTCACAAAGAAGAAGTCCTCAAACCATTTCTCATCACGGGATTTGGACACATGCCTGAAGGGATCCTCTCCATGGCCCCGGAATGAGAATTGACCCCTACCCATGGACCTGATGTTGTACATATGGGCTAGATCACCCAAGGTGATAGAATTACCAGTGTTTTGACCAGTGGCCAGAGAGTAAAGAAGAACCCTCCAGATGGCAGTAGAAATTTGTGCCATGGCAAAATTATTTGTAAAAATGAAATCTTGGATGAGTTTGGGAAAAGAAAAATGGAGGCCATATTTAAACGGGTACAAATAAAAACAAACTCATCCGGGATGAAGGGCATCGGCTTTCTGACCCATTTCAGGGGTGGCAATATCCACCCCATCACTAAGACCAAGCAAACCCTTGATCGTGGGAATGTCAGCAGCAGTCAAAGCAGAATCGCAGTCATGGGGATCCGAGAAGGAAAGGTTAGGTCAAGATTGCGGTCAGTGGGTGCAGAGGTTGATCGAGTTTTACCCATGGTGAAAAAAGAGAAAATGGAGATCAAAGAAGGAAGAGGGGAAGAGTACCTGATAAGAGTAACAATGGAGAGTAGAACAGTAAAGCCGGTGAGGTAAGAGAAGAGGAAGGTTGAGGGTTTAGAGAGAGGGAGATTTTTTGAAATGATTTAGAGTTAATGGAAGTAAAAAGTGGGGGTTGGGGTTATAAAGAGGAGAGAGGGAGTAGGGTGAGAGAAAAGAGGAGTGGGGCGGCTGACGTGATGGAGCTGCATGAAAAGAAGTACAAATGACATTGCAGCCTTATTCAAATGGCTATATATCGAGTTCTAATCTGATAATCGAGTGATTCCAATTGGAGGTGAAATCTTATCCTCTTAGCTTTCCAACGCCGCATAGAACGCCTGATTTGACCAAGTAACGAAGAAATGGCAGCCGTTTTAAGATCGGTGCGCGCTGCAGAATTTATCAGAAGTTACTGTACAGCGCCTGTGGTCGATCGACTGGTCTCATTGGTCGATCGACCACCCCACGAGCTGACGCGCAAATTAAAAGACGAGGAAGCCCATTGTAATTAGGTTTAGGAATAGGTTACATTATTTTTCCTATATAACGTAACTTTACCTGCTGCTTGACGGATCGATCAATCATTAGCTTAGTTTAATTCAGAAATTATTATTCATAGTTTAGATCTCAGTTCATTCGCTACATTAGTTTACTTTATCAAATTGGTTCTTTAATTAAGTTCTTTGCTACGAATTCAATTCTTGCCTTTTGCTTCGGTAATTATCACACTTTTATTTACAGTTTACATTTTTGCTTTGTTAGATTTGGATCTTGCTAGCTTAGAAACCCGAACCCTAGATTAGTTTATGCGTTATTATTGCTATAACTATTCAATCATGTCTTTCTTTATAGTTTTATTGAATCTCATTATTGTTATCATCGTCAATATGTCTAGCTAAATCACCATTGCTAGGATGTAGGCGAACTTAGCGTAGATGGCACTAGAATAGGTGACCCTCGGATTAGGGCTTGTTCGACCGACTGGCTTATCTGGTCGGTCGACTGAGTCGGTTGGTCGATCGACTGGGGTAGCTGGTCGATCGACCACCTTCGTGTCTGATTTGCTTCGTTTGACTCGTTAAGTGCAATATCTATCAATGAGACCTAGCGGAGACTTGTTAGATGCTTATTTTTGACCAACCCGTAGATCGAAAGATAGGGAAGGACTTAAATTAACGAATTAAGACGGCTAAATTGCTAGATCGAAAGATAATGTAATTTAGGCATTAGGATAACTAGTCAAGAACGAAAGTTAGCATTAGTGACACCTAGGGACTAATAGCATAGACCGAGAGGGGCTATTAGTTGACTTGGGCCGAGAGGACTTGTCATACCCATCACCCACGACTGTATTTCGAGACCTACCTAGACTTATGTGCCATCAAAGCTGTAGTGACCCGATCATCCTAGCTCCTTTTTATTATTGGTTTACATCATTTTCTTTACTTCTTTTCATCTTTTATTTGCATTTATTTTTTAATCTATTTGCCTTAGAATTAGTTCCAAATCAAAACCCTCCTCATTGTTACCCTCAGACTAAAATTGAAAGCAACTATTATCTCCCTACCTCTCTGCGGATCGACCCTTACTACCGCTTGCTAGTAGTAGTTTGGAATTATAAATATTATTTTTGGTGTACACAACGACAGGCATCAATGGTCTCTCACATGGCATAAGATCAACGGGCACCCCCTTCCTCAGATAGGACTTCAAGGTTACTGCTGCAATCAACTTAACTTTGGGTCTGACAACAAACCCACGATAAGACACACTAATCCCCTTGGGACCTCTCAAAGAAACCCTCTTTTGATGACAATATATCTTAGCCTTGTACTTACCCAACCAGTCCATACCAACTATCATCTCAAAACCCTCCAAAGGAAATTGTAACAAGTCCACTGGTAGGTCAACCTGCCCAACTATCATAGACACCCCTCTATACAACCGCCCACAAGATACAGACTCACCCGACGGTATTAAAACTTCCTCTTTTATAGACTCATACTCACTCAAACCCAACAGCTTAGCATGACTCGACGATACAAACGACTGTGACGCTCCCGAATCAAACAAAACAAAGGTAAAGACTTCATTAACAAGAAAAGTACCGGTGATAACGTGAGCATCATCCTCAGCTACTTTCTTCTCCATCATAAACAGCTTACCACTGGTCTTCTGTCCACCTCCCTGGACAGTACTAGCTGAGGTAGACGGCTTAGCAGCCGACCCCTGGTTGTTGTTGTTGTTCGTCGCCGGTTTCTGATATGAATTACCATCATTGCGGTTAGCCCCACCGTTGTTGTTACTCTGACCACCCCGGTTATTCCACGACCCAGCCGGCCTGTTGCTAGCATAACTCTGCGACGGACCCTGAGAGAAACTCCCCTATGACGATCTCTGGAAACCCCCACTCATAGCACTGGTGCACTCATACCTCTTGTGGCCCATACCGCTATAGTTAAAACAAGTCATACCCCAACTGCTACTACCACCACCACGGCCACGCCCGTAAGAAGCTCCAACACTAAACCCCGAACCTGAAGAGTACGCTCTCGCCTGGTTATGGTCGCCCCTCTTGTAACTAGACTGGCCACCACCCTCACTCTCAGCCTTCCTCTTCTCAGAAGCTCTCTCACAGCTCTCCTTGGCCATCTCAGCTAACCTCTCAGCCCTCCCAGCACGCTCATACACCTCTTTAACATCAGTAAGGGCTCCTACCGGTAACTTCTCCATCATCTTGGGTGTCAACCCCTTCTCAAATCTCAACGCCAAGTTCTCTTGGCTCAGCCCCATGTCCTCCGCATACCTAGATTTCTCATTGAACTTATGATAGTACTCAGCAACTGTCATCTCAGAAGTCATCTTAAAATCATCGAACTCCTCCCTCAGCTTACTACGTACATGCTCCGGCACAAACTCTCCCATCATAGCCCTCTTAAACTCATCCCATGGTATAGCGGGTAACCACTGTTTCACATACAAGTCCAAAGCACTCACCTTAACCTTGTCCCACCACTCACCAGTTGCTTCCCTCAAGTAGAACGCAGCTTGTTCCACTCGAAGCTCCTCTGGGCAATGAACCAGATTAAGTATGTTCTCCATCTCTCTATGCCAATTATCTAGCAGAATTGGTGCCCCAGTCCCCTTGTAATCCTTAGGATTGAACCTTGCTATATGCATACTTATATTTGAGTGATCTGGCCCCGCCTCTTTATCTTTCCCCACTCTCTTCAAAGCCTCAGCAAGAGCATCTTGGTGCTCCAACATCTTAACAATCTCATCTATACTCATGTTCTCTGCTCTGGCATACAACGTTGTTCTCTTTGGTGGCATCTTTGAAACTTTATAAGAAAAGGTAGACATGAACACACATCCCATATCTCAAAACACGAAAACGACCTGCACAGCACCTACTCGATCGAGTGCCACAACCCACTCGATCGAGTTGAGGTCACTCGATCGAGTTTCCCACTTAATCGATCGAGTGCCTCGACTCCAGAACCTGACCAGAAAGCTCCCTAAAACGTACTCGATCGAGCCAACCACCTACTCGATCGAGTTGACCCCACGCAATCGAGTGTCCTCTCCTACTCGATCGAGTACCCAAAAACAGACTTCTGCCCAGAAACGGAAAACTATCTACCCGATCGAGTTACCCCTACTCGATCGAGTAACTCACCTACTCGATCGAGTGCCCCCCACTCGATCGAGTCATGCAGACTCTTACACTACCCGTATGTTCAAACTCACACTTCCCACTATCTATACTCTTACGCAAGCGACAAACAAAAATATATATATATATATATATATATATATATATATATATATATATATATATATATATATATATATATATATACATGTCTCTTTATATACTCAAACAACAGTTACTTCCCTTCCATGTTTCTAATATACCATGTTATAAATCAACTTTTATGCCATTCATATATTCAACCAACAACATATATAATCATATCATCATCTTCCTTCATTACACATCTCCCATCCTCCACATACATGCATCCACCGATTCATACCACACATTACTATATAAACACACATCACAAGATAAACACATAGCGATCCCGACTCACATCCCATGGTGACCGGTTCAAAATTGTAGGGTGTGTTCGCGACTTTAGGACGTATCCCAAGTCTTTGCATTATCTCCTACAACTCCTACCCGGGTTCATTTTAGTTTAACTCCCTATGTTCATTAGGTTCATTGGTTACAGGTTTCAAGATCGTCGCTCTGATACTACTTTGTGACACCCCTATACTCCAAGTGCCTTACCAGGACCACTTAAGGTATGAGAATGCCACCATCTCAGTTTCCCGAGGCAATGATACTCAAATAGACAATAACGAAACATATCTAACTGTTAATAAAGTTTAAGTGATACAACCAACTCCAAAACTGTTAAAAAGGAAATACAAATGTTCTCAAAAACCAAAAGGCTAAACAACTAATCCAAACACAGCGGAAGACTCTAAGACCGGTGGTGACTCCATCCCAGCTATCCCTCGCATAAGCCATCATACCTGCTCAACAACTGCTCATCATCCCCGAATGGATCACCACAGTTTTTAAAACAATTATCGGGGTCAGTACTGATTACATAAAAACAATAGTCACAACGGAACAGAATCACAAACAGCGCAATCAGCTCAAACCAATCTCCACAACTCCATCTCCAACACCACACAACTGACTATACACTTAAGTGTGTAGTCCTGCCAGAGTACCCATCACAACAAGTACTCCTCACCGCCGGTGGGGGACCGCAACCGTTCCCACCTAAGCCTCGCTCATCTCTATCGAGCGATAAACCTATGTTCATTAATGTGCACATCCCCCTTGTGACGGGAACCACAAGGGGAAAATCAAGGGCGTGAAGCCACTCCCGCAAGTGACTCCACTCAGCCAGGGACGCACCCTGAAGATCACAGACAGTTGCACAACCAATCAACAATATCCTATCAATAATCACCAAAACCAATCCAACATTATAATTAATCAACAATCACAACAACAATCACCAACATATTATATAGCCAATACTAAGTAGGGAGACCCTACCTGGAATGCAAACACCACAGACGATCTAGCAGCTAATCAGAAAGCCTCATCTACGAATCCTCCTCCTATCACATGCATACATACAATTACTACCACAAACATACAAATCACCCAAAACCCCCAACAATACCCAATTAGGGTTTTAAAGAAACTCAACAAAACCCAACATAAATTATAAAATGAACTTACCCTCGACACAACGATCGCAACGATGTAAAGAACAAGATGATCCGACGAACGTAGCTTAAGGATTTGCCAATGATGCGAGAGAAACAAAGTACGTAACTTGTAATCGTCACTTGAAAAGTTTATGATGTTGAAAAGTGTTTAAGAAACAATAATAAACCCTTTAATATTAATCTCGCGTCATTAGCAAAACCCGTCAAACTCAGCCCGTAAAACTCACTTACTCGATCGAGTAAGTGACTTACTCGATCGAGTGGCCCTTACTCGATCGAGTCCCCAACTAACTCGATCGAGTACCCTACAGGCAGTCTACTGTTTTGCGTCAAAAACTACTTACTCGACAGAGTAAGCCCCACTCGATAGAGTACCCAAAGACACATAAAACCGTAGTATTACGGACTTGCTCAATCATATCCTGCATCATCTGTGCTCCTAAAACCACTGCTTCTGCGCTGTCATCCCAACAAACTGGGCTTCGGCACCTCCTGCCATATAAAGCCTCGAACGGTGCCATTCTTATACTGGTGTGATAGCTGTTGTTGTAGGAAAACTCAATCAGGTCCAGCCTATCCTCCCAACTCCCACCGAACTCCATGGCACAAGCCCTCGACATATCCTCCAAGGTCTTGATAGTCCTCTCAGTTTGACCATCTGTGGCAGGATGAAAAGCTGTACTCATCTTTAAGGTAGTACCCATCAAATCCTGCAACTCCTGCCAAAACCGCGATAAAACCTCGCATCTCGATCTGACACTATATCCTTAGGCACACCATATAACCGAACCACATGCTTCCTGTAAGTCAAAGCTAACTGTATCTTGGTCCAAGTGTCCTTCATCGGAATGAAGTGAGCTGACTTTTTTAACCGATCGACGATCACCCAAATCATATTGTTACCTTGCTGTGTCCTTGGTAACCCCACGATAAAGTCCATAGAGATCAACTCCCACTTCCACTCAAGTACCTCAAGTGACTGAATCTTACCTTGCGGTCTTCGCTGCTCACCCTTAACTCTCTGGCATGTCAGACACCTTGCCACTAACTCGGCCATATCCCTCTTCATGTTAGGCCACTAAAAAGTTTTCTTGAGGTCCTTATAGAGCTTGCCACCTCCTGTGTGAACTAAATAAGGAGTGCAATAAGCCTCTGTCATGATTACCCTCCTCAAACCTGCATCATCAGGAACACACTATCTCCCATCAAAGCGAACACTCTCATCTGTGTGGATAGAAAACCTGGAAATTGTGCCACTCTCTACTCTTGACCTCTATTCTTGGATCTTAGGATCAAGCTCCTGTTTCCTCTTGATATCCTCATACAAATCTGGCTCGATCGTCAAATCCCCGATGGTATCCCCTTTTTCGAATCATATGGATCCTCATCTTGGACATCTCATCCCTCAGCTTTCACATAGTTGTACATAGCGAATGAACACTCTTCTTGCTCAAAGCATCAGCAACAACATTAGCCTTACCCTCGTGATAGATGATCTCCATGTCATAGTCCCCAATCAGCCCCATCCATCGTCTTTGTCGCATGTTAAGCTCTTTTTGAGTGTAGATATATTTCAGACTCTTATGATCTGAAAACACCTTAATGGTTGCCCCATAAAGATAGTGCCTCCAAATATTAAGAGCAAAAACAACTGCACCCAGTTCCAAATCGTGAGTAGGATAGTTCTTCTCATACGGCTTCAGCTGCCTCGACGCATAAGCTATAACCTTCCCATTCTGCATCAGAACACGTCTCAAACCATTCTTTGAACCATCGGTATATACTACAAAGTTCTCACAACCCTCGGGTAAAGCTAGGATAGAAGCTGTGGTCAAACGCTCCTTTAAGGTCTGGAACGTCGTCTCATAACTCTCATCCCACCGAAATCTGGTCTCTTTCCTCATCAAAGCTCACATAGGTCTCGCGATCGTAGAAAAGTCTTTCACAAACCTCATGTAGTAACCAGCTAAACCCAAGAAACTCCGAATCTCAGCAACATTCTTCGGTGATTCCCACTTTGTCACTGCCTCAATCTTGCAAGGATCCACCGGCACACCCTTTTTAGATATCACATGGCCCAGAAAAGCCACTTACTCTAACCAAAACTCGCACTTGGATAACTTGGCATATAGTTGATTGTCTCGCAAGGTCTGGAAAATAAATCTCAGGTGCTCCTCATGCTCCTCCTTAGTCTTAGAGTAAACTAAGATGTCATCAATTAAGATAACCACAAACTTGTCCAAGAACGGACTAAAAACTTTGTTCATAAGATCCATGAAAGCTGTTGGTGCATTCATCAACCCAAAAGGCATCACCACATACTCATAGTGACCATAACGAGACCGAAAAGCTGTCTTAGGAATATCCTCATCTGCTATCCTTAACTGGTGATAACCCGACCTCAAGTCGATCTTAGAGAACACCCCTGCGCCACTCAGCTGATCAAAAAGATCGTCGATCCTTGGCAAAGGATACTTGTTTTTCACCGTGACACGATTCAGCTCTCTATAGTCGATGCATAGTCTCATGCTCCCATCTTTCTTTTTCACAAACAACACTGGTGCTCCCCATGGTGACACACTAGGCCGGATATACCCCTTGTCCAATAGATCATGTAACTGTTTCTTCAACTCTTCCAGTTCTTTAGGTGTCATACGGTATGGTGCTTTAGATATAGAACATGTCCCCGGTTTAAGCTCCACATTGAAATCGATATCCCTCTTAGGTGGTAACCCCGGTATCTCATCTTGAAAGACATCACTAAATTCTTCAACAACAGGTATATCAGATGCTGTCAGCTGTTCCGCGTGCTGATCTCTCACTTGGCAAAGAATCAAGGGACACTTCTTCCTCAAACATGACTTTAAGGTCATTACCGCGATGAACTTGCACTTTGGTCTCACAACAAACCCCTTATACGACAGTCTAACACCCTTGGGATCCTTTAAAGACACTTTCTTTTGTCGGCAGCAGTCTATCTTAGCATCATACTTACCCAACCAATCCATCCCGACGATGACCTCAAACCCATCCATATGAAATTCTAACAAGTTGACCGGTAAGTCTACCCCTCCAACCAACATGGACACATCTCTATACAACTTAACACAAGACACCGACTACCCATAAGGTATAAACACATCATCTTTCACAAGCTCAAACTCCCCCAAACCCATAGACAAGGCATGACCTCTAGATACAAAAGAATGGGTTGCCTCAGAGTCAAACAAAACAAAAGACGGTGTACTATGAATAAGAAAGGTACCGGTAACTACATGAGCATCGTTCTCAGCTTCTTGTTTTCCCATCATGAAGAGCTTTCCGCTGCTTTTCTGGCCTCCGCCCTGGACCGAGGTGTTGGAAGTAGTCGGCTTAGCTGCCGAGTTCTGAGTCACACTATTGTTTGTGCGCTGATAAGATCCTCCACTGTTGCGGTTGAAGCAGCCATTGTTGTTGTTCTGTCCTCCACGGTTACCCCAAGACCCAGTTGGCTTGTTGCTAGCAAAGCTCTGGCTCAGAGCCTGAGAAAAACTCCCTTGATAAGCTCCTGAGACTCCTCCATCTCTGGCACTGGTACAGTCATACCTCTTGTGACCTACTCCCCCACAGTTAAAGCAAGTAAGGTTGGAGTTGTCACTAACACTCCGACCACCACCCCTTCCCCAAGATCGAGATCCCCTAGAAAACCCAGATCCTCCTGAAAAAGCCCTAGACTGATCATAGTTGCCCTTCTTGTGACCCGACTGATTGCCACTCTCACTCTCTGATTTCCTCTTTTCAGTGGTGGTTCTCTCCGTAGCCTCCTTGGATAAATCCACCAACCTCTCAGCCTGTCCGGCCCTCAAGTACACATCCTTCAGATCGGTGATAACCTAAGCTGGTAACCTATTCATGATCTTGGGTGCCAACCCCCTCTCGAAACGAAGAGCCAAACCCCGCTGCCCCAGCTGCATGTCTTATGCATAGCGTGACAACTCAAGGAACCGGTGATAGTATTCCGTAACTGTCATGTCGTTAGTCATGGTGAAAGAATCAAACTTGGATCTCAACTTGTGACGGATGTGTTCCGGCACAAATTGCTCCCTCATAGCGCTCTTCAGACCTTACCACGGTATAGCACCGAGCCCCTCATCCTTATAATATGCTCTGGCATCTTCCTTCGCGTTCTGCGACCATACTGCGGTCTCACCCCTCAGGTATTACACTACCTGTTCAACGGCTAACTCCGACGGACACTTCACTACCTCAAGGAGACTCTCCATCTCACGGTGCCAGTTATCAAGAAGCTTAGGTTCTCCGGTACCCTTATAAGTAGATGGGTTGAAGCGGGCAATGATAGTGCTCAGGTGGGTAGCATCCACCGGTTTCTCAGCCCTCTTAACCACATTCTTAAGGGCCTCAAGGAGTTCATCCTGCTGCTCGATCATACGAGCTACCTCATCTGTGGTAATCTCAGATGCTTGTATATACGCTGCTGACCTCTTTGGCGGCATTTTGAGCTGATAAAAAGCAAGGAAACGTAAGCACATAGCCTACGGCTCAAAATAAACATGACCCTCCGCCAAAGAATTACTCGGCCGAGTATGGTGATATACTCGGTCGAGTATGGACTACTCGGTCGAGTGTTCCACTCCAATAGCCAACGGCAAAAACACGGAAAATATACTCGGTCGAGTATGGATGATAATCGGTCGAGTATGCCTCACTTAGTCGAGTATGGTGTCTTACTCGGTCGAGTGATCACAACCAGTAGCTGCTGCTACGTACACCCAAACAACACTCGGTCGAGTGCCTGGTTACTCAGCCGAGTACCCCCTACTCAGTCGAGTACCCGCCCTGCTCGGCCGAGTCATGCCAAAAACGAGCTGCAACTACCTTAAACATACTTAAACATGCTTTTCTATCAAAATATATATACATATGTACCACTACCCTTTTGAAAGCCACGTATTAAACAGATAACATGCTCAACATATTTCATGCTTAAGATCTATCACATACAAATTCATAATTCACCTTTCATATATTACCATATTCTAACACTTTCACCATTCATCCAACAACTTCACAAGATGCAAGTTATAGGTACCACACACACATGACTCGACACACAACAGTTCCTAAAATTCCCCATGTGACCGGCTTAAGATCGTAAGGGCCTCAATGCGACTTCGGGACGTCTCCCAAGTCTTTGCGGTAGCTCCAAACAACTCTCCCCGGGTTCATTTTATTTAGCCTCCCTAAGTTCATTGAGTTCATTAGTTTTAGGTTCCAGAATCATCGCTCTGATACCACTTTATGACACCCCCACATACCAAGGTGCCTTACCAGGACCATCCTAGCATGAGAGACCGTCACCATCTCGGTTGCCCGAGGTTAGTATATCAAAGTTATCAATCCAAAACACCATTATTAAAGTATAAATAGTTAAATGTTACAAGTTCCAAAATCCAAAAACCAAAGTAACTGTTACTAATGTTTAACAATCCAAAACTGAAAGCTAATTCTCTTGATAGTGGAAGCTAGACTCGAGTGATGACTCCCCCTAATGGCCCATAGCTAGTGAACATCATCACCTGTCACAATCTGCTCACCATCCCCGAATGGATCACCACAGATTTTATAAAACAACAACGGGGTCAGTTACTATATAATCAAAATAAGACAAGTACTAAAGACAAACTGCTGATCATCATCCACTTCCAACTCCCGATCTCACATCGTAACTGACTATACACTAAAGTGTGTAGCCCTACCAGATTACCCATCGCAGCAGATAACCCTCACCGCCAGTGGGGGTCGTAGCCAATCCCCACCTAATCCCTCGCTCATCAACAAGCGATAACTCTGTTCATTAATGTGCACATCCCCTTCTGTGGCGGGTTCCACAGAGGACGAAACTAGGGCGTGAAGCCACTCCCGCAAGTGACTCCACTCAGCCGAGGACGCACCTCGCAGACATCATCAACAATCATCACAACAACCACACCAATTCCAACACACCAACAACTATTAGCAGATAATCAATAGTACAATAATTACCACAACATCTTATAACAATTAAATAGTAAACCGAGTAAGGAAACCCTACCTTAGCACAACTGCAATGAGATACACAAGCAAAGCAATATAGAACGTCTCTTCTACGAAGTCCTCACCTAACAACAATCATATAAACTCCAATTACCATATGCAAAACCCTTTTCCCCCAAATCACGAATTAGGGCAAACCCTAAAAGATAAAACAATGGAAACAAAGAAATCAAGGATTTACCGACACCAACGATACGATGAAAAAATAAGAATACTTGCTAACGATCCACGCACTTGAAAAGGATTTGGAGAGGATTAGAGTTACGTTGAAATGTTTAGGTTTTTTAAAAATGATTAGAAACTGTTAATCCACGATTATATAACTCTAATCCTTTCTAAATCAAACCGCGGAAATAAACCTCGTCAGACCTGATACTCGGTCAAGTATAGAGTATAATCGGCCAAGTATCCTCTACTCGGTCGAGTATTCCCGTACTCGGCCGAGTATTCCTGGACAGTAAAATGTCCAGAAACACACGACGAACCTACTCGGTCGAGTAAGCCCTATTCGGCCGAGTAACAGACTTAGGAAAAACCGTAATATTACACGAGGAGAGTCCGGAGGATCCACCTTCTTTGGCCGTTAATGATGATATTGCGGGGAATATTAATGGGGATGATATGGGCAATGGTAATCGGGATAGTACAAGTGATATTTCGCGTGCTTCCGAGACACTTGGTCGTGGACATCGACTTAAAATCCCATCCACCCGTCTTCGTGGCTTTGTTGTTGGCACCACCGCTGATCCCACCACGCTGTCGTCCTCCCCTGACAGCTTTACTCCGTTCTCCTCCTCAATTACCCCTTATGCCCTCACTAATTACCTTAGCTGTGATAAATTTTTTGCGAAGCATCGTTATTTTCTTGCAGCAATTACGGAAGGCGTTGAACCTCCTTCTTTCCGTGTTGATATTACATATCCTAATTGGTGTTGCGCCATGCAAGATGAAATTACTGCTCTTGAAAATAATGGTACTTGGAAATTGAGGGATCTTCCAGCTGATAAAAAGGCTCTTGGGTGTCGTTGGGTCTAGAAAATCAAATATAAATCTGATGGCACCCTTGAGCGTTATAAGGCCCAAGTTGTTATTTTTGGGAATCATCAGGTTGAAGGAATTTATTTTGGTGAGACCTTTGCTCCATTTGTTAAAATGACGACGATCCGTACTTTTCTCGCTGTCGCCGCCATTCAGAAATGGGAACTTCATCAGATGGGCATCCATAATGCTTTCTTACATGGCAACCTAACTGAAGAAGTCTATATGCGCTTGCCTCCAAGTTTTAGCAAGGGCGAGGGGCAAGGTCTTTCGGCTGCGTAAATCATTATACGGGATTCGACAAGTGCCCCGTTTTTGGTTTGCCAATTTAGGTGCCGCTTTACTTGCCTATGGGTTTATTCAGTCTTACTCCGATTATTCATTAGTCAATTATATCAAGGGCGAGGTGTGTTTATATGTCTTGGTCTACGTGGATGATTTTGTTATTGCCGGGAACAATTCTGCATCTCTAGCTTCCTTTACAACCTACCTTAGTACTTATTTTCACATGAAAGATCTAGCTCCGTTGAAATATTTCTTGGGCATTGAAGTGGCTCGTAGTTCGGAAGGTATTTTTCTTAATCAGCTCAAATATGTGCTAGATATTGTCTCTGAAGCAGGGCTTCTCGGTGCCAAGCCCGCGGCCACACCCATCGAACAACATCATCAGTTGGGTTTGGCTATGAGTGAAGACATTTCTGAAAGGTAAACCTGGTCAAGATATCTTGTTGTACGCTCCGATAGCACCTTAACTAGATCTAGATGGTGTGATAATGACTATGCTGGGTGCCCCTTGACTCGACAGTCTGTCTCAGGCTTGCTTGTTTTCCTCGGTGATTCTCCCGTGTCTTGGAAAACAAAGAAATAGCAGACCGTTTCTTTCCTCTATTGAAGCTGAGTATCGTTCCATGGCTGCGGTTTTATGTGAATTAAAGTGGCTCGTGGGGCTTCTTTCTAGCTTGGGATTTCTTTACCGCGTCGTATGCCCATTTTTTCGGATAGTCATTCGGCTCTTCATCTTGCTCATAATCCCGTCTCACATGAACGCACGAAGCACATTAAGTGTAATACTACGGTTTTCTATGTCTACGGGTACTCTATCGAGTGGGGCTTACTTTGTCGAGTAAGTATGTTTTTACGCAAAACAGTAGTTTACTTGTTGGGTACTCGATCGAGTACGTGTGACACTCGATCGAGTAAGGGGCACTCGATCGAGTAAATCACTTACTCGATCGAGTAAGTCACTTACTCGATCGAGTAAGTGAGTCTTACGGGTTATTTTAGCCGGGTTTTGTTAATAACGCGTGATTATTATAAAAGGGTTCCGTCATTATTTTTAATCAATTTTCACTTTTCTAAAACCATTCAAAAGAGAAAAGAGTTACGTTGTTCTCCCTTCGCGTTGTTAGCAAATCCCAAGGGCTAGGATCGTCGGATTGTCTTGTTCTTTACGCCGTTGTAATCATCGTGTCAAGGGTAAGCTTCTTGTATAATTTTTATAGCATTTCTTTGAGTTTGATTAAAACCCTAATTGGGTAGTTCGGGGGTTTTGGGTGTATTGTATTGATTAGGAGATAATTGTATGCATATGTGTTATAGGAGGAGGATTCGTTGAGGAACGTTATTGATTAGCTGCTATGACGGTCTGTGATTGCTATTCCAGGTAGGGTTTCCCTACTCAGTATTGGTTACATAGTATTGTTGGTGATTGTTGTTATTGTTGTTGATTCTTATCGTATTGGTATTGGTTTTTGATAATGGTTGATTGTGTAAGGTGATTGTTGTATAACTGTCTGTGATCTTCGGGGTGCGTCCCTGGCTGAGTGGAGTCTCTTGCGGTAGTGGCTTTACGCCCTTGATTCGCCTTCTATGGAAACCGCCACAGAAGGGATGTGCACATTAATGAACATGGGTTTACCGCTCGATGGAGATGAGCGGGGCTTAGGTGGGAACGGCTGCGGTCCCCCACTGGTGGCGAGGATTACTTGTTGTGATGGGTACTCTGGCAGGGCTACACACTTTAGTGTGTAGTCAGATATGTGGAGATGAGATGGAGGTTGAAGATTGTTTGGTTTGTGATATCGTGTTGTTGCAGCTGTTTGTTTTATGTAATGAGTACTGACCCCATTTAAATGTTTTAAAAATTATGGTGATCCATTTGGGAGTGGTGAGCAGTTGTTTAGCAGGTATATCTTGGACACGCGCGGAATCTAGCTGGGGATAGAGTCATCACATATCAGAGTCTTTAGTCTTCCGATGTGTTTGATGAGGCAGTTCCTTCTAGTGGGCTTACAGTTTTGAGAACAGTTGTATTTTACTTTACAGTTGGTTTTGTTATGTAATCACTTAAACTTATTTATTAAATTACGTTATTTTATGGTCTATTTGATATACATTTCCCCGGGTAACCGGGATGGTAGCATTCTCATGCCTTAAGTGGTCCTGGTAAGGCACTTGGAGTATGGGGGTGTTACAAAGTGGTATCAGAGCGACGATTTTGGAACATGTAACTAATGAACCTAATGAATCTAGAGAGTCAAAATAAAATGAACTCGGGTAGGAGTTGTTAGGATCTAATGCAAAGACTTGGGAGACGTCCTAAAGTCGCGAACTCGCCCTAAAACTTTAAACCGGTCACTATGGGTTGTCATGGGATCGCTATGTGTTTGTTAATGTCCTATTGCATACATATTGAATGATGTGTTGTATGAATATGTTGGATGGATGGGTGTTATGTGGTTGAATGGAGGGGTGGTGGAAAAGATGAAGGTAATTGTTTATGATAACATGAATTGTGGTTGGGATCGATCGCTACTAGTTACTATTGTTTATATGCATATGATTGGACGAATAAATTGTATGAATACGTGTATGAATATGATCTATGAATTGGTTTGAAAAGATGAAGTAAGGAATTGCATGAGAATATGAAATTCATGTAGAGAACATGTTTATGTGATGGAAGTGGATTTTCTACTTTTGCTATGTTAGTAACATGTGAATAGGGGATTTTACGTCATATATTATGTTATTGTTGTACGAAAAGTTATAGAATAAAAGCATGTGGGTAATACATGATTGACAAGTTGAAATAATATATGTGCATGATGGTTGTTGCTGCTTGGCTTTTGAAGATAGTAACATGTTATTAGGAATACTGGTTTTATAAGTATTGAGTTGTTTTTGTTTACCTTGTTGTTGTTTAAGTTGTTTGGAAGTAAAAATCAAGTAGTTGTGTTTTTTTATTATAGAAAGGTTGTCTTTAAACTGTTATAACTTGAAATTTATAAATGATTTTGATGTGATTCCAATTTAAGGTGATAGCTTGTTCTGTTACTATTCTAACGATAGGTCACACGCCCAAAATGACCAAAAAACGAGTGAGATATGACCGTTTTACGAAAATTGGATAGTGCTGAGAAATACGTAGGGTACTCGATCGAGTGGCCCTCACTCGATCGAGTGCACCTCTTGTAACACCCCCATATTCAGAGGAGCCTTAACTAGGCCTTCCTTAGGATATATGGACGTTACCATCACGGTTGCCCGAGGTTAGTAATAATCAAATGTCGATAAAAGAACTATTAAGTTATATTACAAGCGATTTAAACCAATAAACGACATAAAGATACAACTCAAAGACTACTCGCTATGACCATCGTATCTCGTGAGAACTCATCCCTGCCCGGACTCCAGCTATCAACATCATCAACACCTTCTAAGACCGACTGCTCACCATAAGGGATCATGGCAGACACATAACAAACAAACAACCACACAAGGTCAGTACTGAGATAAGACACGACAACGGCAACTACAATTATCAACACAATACAATGCTACTAATCTCAACACAATCACGGTAATTCAACCAACTCACATCGATCGTCCACTGGACCGATCCGCCATGGGGGACCGCAGCCGTACCCACCAAATCCCCGCTCATCATACCGAGCGATAACCCTGTCCATTAATGTGCACATCCCCTCCCGTGGCGGGTTCCACGGAGGGCGAAACTAGGGCGTGAAGCCACTCCCTCAAGTGACCCCACTTAGCCGAGACGCATCTCGAGAACCAGAGACAACAACCACAATCACCATCACAATCGTCGCCATACAATTACGACACTAAGCAAACATCAAACAATCACAACAACTGACATGCTAGACCATCTACAGAAACTGAGTAGGCGAACCTACCTTTAAGCCACCGTAACCAATCCATGCCGACAGATAACGTGTCCAGCGACCAAGCAACGCCTATAAATAGAATACCATCATCTATTACTAACAGGCAAACCCTAACTAAAAGAACAAGGACACGGATGATGATTATGACATACCTATTAGGGGAAAAGCTCAGCAAGAGACCGCTACCCGACACAAGTGAGTCCTCCTAAGGTTCAAAGATCTTCAAAAAGGCTTCCATGGAGGTTTTGAGGTGAAGGGAAGGGAAAGAGGCGACTGAAGGATAGGAGGAAAGTGGCGGAAGTGATTTGCGGATTTAACAAAATGCGATATAAAACCCTCGCTGAAAACCAGGTACTCGATCGAGTACCCAACATACTCGATCGAGTGACCCCCTACTCAATCGAGTAGCCTCTACTCTATCGAGTACCACTCTTAACACGCAGCCCAAGATGGTTTTGGCACACTTTTCTAAGACTACTCCCGCTCCCATGGTCAGTCAACGCTGGTCAAAGGGTCCCTAAAAGGGCGGGTATTATAGTCTTCCCCCCTTAAAAAGAACTTCGTCCCCGAAGTTCGACTCACTTATCTCCCGCTCGAGACACGGGAACAACACGACCTCACCACTCTTTCCGCTCAAACCATAACTCCTTGGAAATACCATCCCCCCCCCCCCCCCCCCCATGTCATCATCATCACCGTCTACATTTATACCTATCGATTCTTACCACTATCATGCAAGCATTATCACTGTTGATTGTCACTCTTACATGTATGCATCAATTCCTACTAATGATTATGTATCAAACATCGACTTTGCCATATGAGCCAACACAAGCAACCATCGGTCGTCATGTGACAACAATTTGTCAACCCAAAACGTATCTCATATCACCCTCATACTGCACAATTAACATCACCGTGTTACCCGATTCATTCTATCATTTTCACTACAACGCATGAATTACTCCACAAACGAGGTACCCCATTGCACTTCATATAAGTAAAGTAACCAAGGTACTAGAAAATTTTACAATTAAACAACAAAACAAACAACAAAACATTATAAGCAACCAAAACATAATTTCAGCGACCAAAACATAATTTCGAAATCAGCCTTTTATTTTTGCGATGATGTTCGCGACATTACTCTTCCCCTCTAAAAAGGAACTTCGTCCCCGAAGTTCACCACCAAAATTACTACACATATTACCTATTACTTGCATCATAACATTAAAGAAAACCATATTATTTGTTTATGGACATTACTCGCTAACTATATACTCGTTAAATTAGAAATTATACACAAGCCACCGGAATAACTAGCCGCTGTCTAGAAGGCACGTTAAAATGGTATGCACAAATGAATGAGAAGATGTAATTCCGTTAATGAGATAAGAACAAGGCGGATGCAACATTTAAGCAAAAGAATCTATCACCGGTTCATTAGCTGATATAAATATGCATAGAGAACTCAAGCACGACTTCCAACATAGAGAATTAACGGTTCAACGATGTTACTAAGCACTAACAACCACGTTAAATATGAAACTTGCAATTATAAAACAATTGAACATTTTTAATTTTCGAAAACCTCCTGTAACAGTGCTACTCGATCGAGTATGTAGCGGTACTCGATCGAGTGCCATGCTACTCGATCGAGTGTCCTGGCTACTCGATCGAGTAGCCTACAGGTCAGAATGCTTTCTATCCCTCCTTCCTGCAGCTACTCGATAGAGTACGGGGTACTCTGTCGAGTACCTACAGGCCACGGTGTCCTATAAAACCTGTCGTATCCCACATCCGTAAACATAGTCATCATATAACTTGAGTCGGGATGATTTCCCGACCCCCAACACAATCCTGCAACGTAGTTAAGTGACAAATCTGGCCTTATGGCCAACAATACAAGTCCAAAATCAAAGTCTCAACAAAAACAACCATCAAAGTCTAACCATCCTACCAATACTACTAGAAACAAGGATAAAAACAAGGAGTATCACTCCTGCTGCTGCTGCTGCTCAAACATCACCTCATCATCACCACCACCAGAAGTACCTGCTCCCGATGACCCGATCCCTGCATCCACTCCTGCTCCTGCTCCTGCTCCTGCTCCTGCTCCTGCTCCTGCTCTTGGGCCCACGTACCATGGAGTCAAGCCACCGTAAGGAAAGGACTGAGGTGCCCCCCACGTCGACTGATCCACCCCGTAGGAATGGAAAACCCCTGAGTAGTCCCCAACTCCACTCCACCAAACTGGATGCGGTCCCTCGGTCCCTATCCCCTGAGCGTACGCCATCTCGTGCATGTTCCGGAGTGTCAAGGTAGATGACACTCTATCTGCCAAGTAGCCGGATCGCGTCTCCGGAGTGTCGAGGTAAGGGTAGCACGGAAAAGGATGTTCTTCTTTCCGTGGCGCTACCGGGCCGTGGCCTAATCTCCGAGGCCCTCTCCCTCACTCGACGGGGTCCCCTCCCCAATCCGGGTCTCTCCACCACCGCAACTCCCGCATTCTCGCCCTTCGTCGGCTCCGCATCACCTCCCCAGGATGGTGTCGTCGATGAGATAGGTGCGGTGGCTGGGGGTCTATCCTCATCCTCCTCCTCCTCCTCATCATCGGAGTCCACCGCCACTACCGTCGGCTCCAAGGACTCCGTCGGTGGGAGGTCCGAGGAGCCGGAATTTTCATCCAACTCATGCCCCACACCCTCCACGCTAGGCTACCGTCGGCCAAGGTCCTCAACCATTTCAGGTCGAGATAGTAGTCACGATCCATGGTAGGCACAGGGGTAGCTAGAGGCACGTACTCCAAAGAAGCCTCAAAAGAGGTTAGCTTTTCAGCTAACCGAGTGGCGATAGCGCCACAACTCAGGCACCGGGAAGAGGAAGAAGCCATCAAGGCAAGGGCAAGACAAACCATAGAAGGAGCATTAAAGACCACTTTCCTGGCCCGCTCCGGGTTGAGGTAAGACATCAGAAGTAAGACCTCATGATTATTCAATTTATCGATATCCTTTTCGTCATAAAGGAGGTTCGAAAGAGAACGGAGAAAGACCCTCAAGGTAACATGTCGGACGTCATTAATCAAAGCATGTTTCTCGAGGTGGGAGCTTGCTTCCCAGTCAAGCAAGGCATTAGGCGGCAGACGCCGCACTCAGCTGGGATGTCGGTGATAGAATCCTTGGGAGGTTTGGCCAACCCAAGGTGAGAGGCAACCAAATCCATAGTCAATGTAAAGTGGTGTTCATCAATCTAAACTCAACGATCGGCCCGCTGGTCATAGCTAAAGGAGCTCATGAACTCCAAAGTAAGAAAAGGGTAAGTATGCTTCCTCAGCCTATACAAACCCGTAAAACCCAAGGTCTCGAATATGTGACGGACATCCGTCTCTATCTCTAAATCCTCCAACACAGTAGTGTCTATACACCTCGTGGGTCTCATTTTGCGTTTTTGTAAGGCTACAAAACGCTCCCTCTGCTTGAAATCAACAAAAACAACTGAAGGGTATTCGGGAACTGCGGGTACCACAGGTCCACTCCCTTCCCCCATCTCAGGTGGATTACCCCTCCCCCGTTTGCTTTGGCGGATTCCAAGGTTCAGTCTCGGCATCTGCTTTAGGCATATGTTCAAACAACTTGTATAAACATGCAAACATTTACTTCATGTAATTTGAATTCAACGTACTCAGTTAGGCACACCAATTTACCAACAACTTTCAGCATGTGAAGCACATAATTTATGCCGTTAAATTTGAGTATTAAGCTAAGTACACACGTTCACCAGCAGTTTCCAAAATTTTGACATATAGTTTCTGTAACACTCCGCAATTTCGGACCGTTATTATATTGCGGAAGTAATTTATTAATCAAGTTGAATTTAATATTAATGTATTTGAAGTAATAATAATTCAATGAAATATAATTCTATTATATTTTGAAGTAAAGTATTTATTTTGATAGTTTCGAAATGTTTAAAAATAGTTTAAACCATGTAAAAACCTTTTATTTCGAAATAAGGGTATATCGTGGAAAATGGCAATTCTTGTAAAAATTGGGCAAACGATTTTGGAAATGGGTCATATGAGTACTCAATCTTCTTGTAAGCTCGTGTTTAAGAACTTTGGCATTGTCGGAATTTGCATTTGACGAACGGTTCTAATTATCGTCGAAACGAGCCAAAACCGACTAATGAAATTCCGCCAAATACCCGTCTCCTCTCCTTCTTGGGCAGCACACCTTCTCCCCCTCCTTCCCTTTGCATTTTTCTTTTCCAACTTCATTCTTCTTGGACATTCTAAAGAATTCTAAACATAAAACACCATTTTCATACCTTTCTAAGCTAATTTTCATCATAATTTACTCATTTCTACTCCAAATTTCATAAGGATTACATATTTGGAATCCTCTCTTCATTTCCAACATCCTAGTATGTTTTAAATTCAATTTCCCTAAACTTATTTTATCCACCATTTTTAGGGTTTTGATTATAGTGCTTATAATTGTGTTTTTATTGTTTATTTAGGTGAGGATTTAGAAGACGAGTTTGGAGACTCGTACATAGTTGAAGATAGTGGCTAGCTTGCATATTAGGGTTTGGTGTTCAAGGTGCTAATTGCTCATTCTTAGCTAAAGGTAACATATTTCGAGTTACTCGACGAATAAATGTCACATTCTTTGTTTTCTTGTATGATTTTGTGAATGTTATTTGAGTGGTTTATTTCACATGAAAATATGGGCTGAATTCATGTCTTTTGTAAGTATAAGTTCACATATTAGTATGTAAATGAAATGGGAATGATTAATTGATGCTTAAAACGGTGTTAAAATGAACAAAAACGGAGAAACGGAGGATTTGGGGTGGCGGCCGATTGGCCGGCAGTTCGTGCAGCCCACAGCACCACAGGTTGGCCCGGTTCGGCCTGTTGCTTGTTTCCGCGATTTTTCATGCGTTGTTCGTCGTTTCGGGTTTATTAATGTTATATTTAGTATAAGTAACATATGGGTAATCTTTTGAAATGCATAATGTTAGTAGTAAATATAATGTTGATGGTAAAATCATGCTTATATTGGTAGTTTGCACATGTTAGGATAGGTTATGATATGAAATTGTAATGAATAGGCTTGAAATGAATTTTATAGCGATAATTGCAATGTTTGGATGATTATGCCGAAAACTGAGCCCTTAGTCCCTTTGACTGAATCGATGTCAGTCAATTGTGTGATTGGTCAGCCGCGATTGAACCCGTACCTGTCGCAGGGCTGGGGTTGCGGGTAAAAATTCAGTTGGATGAAATTATTGTGTGAATTGGATAATTGGCCTTATTCTTGTTTTAGGCCATTTATTATGTTTTTATTTCACATGTGTTGTTGGTTGATTTGAATGATTTCTTATATTGTAAAAACGGCCCTAGATTCCCTGAAACCTTTAATATTGTTAATATCGCTTGAAATGGAACCGGTATTGAATACTTCTTGCATGTTGGTTTCTCATTCTTACAATTTGGGTAATTGAATATATAAAGGTTATGAGTACCATTAATATTGAGGATTGTGTTGTTGGCCAGCTGCTTATACGTATGGTATTGTTGTGTTTGTCATAGATAGGTCTTTATAGTCTTTGACGAGTATATGTTCACTGCTTAATAGCCTTTGTGTTCCTGACTTGGTGGGTTTATATCCAAGTTGGGGCATGACCTCGTTACTTATTTTGAGAGTAAGTGGTCAGCTTAAGTACTAGCCAACCCTTTGGTGGACTCCTTAGGGTACTCACATGGTTTTATAAAATTGTGGGTCTTGGGTGCGGTGGTGTGTATCCGCATGTCTAGGTCTGCGCAGATTTAGGACTAGGGTTGTATTGTGTCTTGGCCATGTTTTGATAGAACCTCTGAGCCAGGATACCGGTTCGATTACCTTCCCTACCTCGTGGTATAGACTCGAGTTACAAAGTGACTATTGACCGTGCTAAGAACTTATGCTTGTCTTTGATATATTGTCCTTTCTTGTATGGTGATTTTATGAATTGTAATAGGTGAGATGCAAGCCGGTTACAATTGATAAAGTTTGGATTCTTGTTTGTTATATGTTTCACATGATAGTATAAATTGGTGGTTTAGTGTTCATATGTTAGAATACTCGATAATTAAATTATTTATGATGTTGTTTACATGTTACATTAAATATGACATTTCGTGGCTAGGAGGACTCGAAGTTACTCCCCACTGAATTGTGGCTTTCGTGTTTGTATAAAATGCGATTGTGAGTTGATGATGTTTAGATGGGGTACATGGACGAGCTAGCGAGCAAAAGAACCTTGGACCTAGTTTGGTTATATTTTGTAGTAAACCTTTAAACATATGGTTGTGTTTATATTTTGGAGGGACATATGTCTCCCTCTTTTACTTTGGTTTGTATCACTTTATTCTCGCGACTTTAGCAATGTTATGTAAATTAGTTTGTTAGTATTTGCAGGTTTTGGCACTCTTCATTTGGAAATGTTTGTGAATGGTTTAGAAAATTTTTTAAAATTACAGGTTTTATCTAGTTGAACCAATTACAAACATATCCCGTCAGTTTTTCTGTAGAATTTACGTGTTTATTTAACGCTAAAAATGAGGGTGTCACAGTTTCAGTTTGTAGTCACTCATAAGCCGTAATTATGAAAATTTGACATGTGAACACATTTACTCAGCAATTTCGAACATCCTAGTATGACTCTAAGGTTGTTCCAACACACTACTAAACACATGTGAGGCAAGTATACAAGTTCGCGGAGAAGTAATTTAGGACATATGACCATCATCTTCAATATTAGAAAAGAAATTAACCCAGGTAAGTTGTCAGACGGTCTCTACAGCTGTGACTATTTTGACATCTTTTCATCAATTATCGTTTCTACTATCATACTGGAGTTCAACCTTTAGTTAAGCATTCACATACAATGTCAAATTCCACATGTAAATCACGAATTTCCACTTAAGGCACTTTTAAAACGGGATTTTAAGGCAACTTTTTAAGGTGAAAATCGTCAAAATTCATTCTCCCACATGATATAAACAATGTATGATACTTAATTTCATCATCTAATCAATGTAAATCAATCAAAATCAATTTCAATTTTATAAACCCTAGAATTTTCGGCCCCCTAATTACAAATTTATAATCTAACTTACAGCATTTAATCACCAACAAGCATGGAAAGAAGGCATGTGAATCATGTTTCAACAATTAAAAGCACCCAATTGATCATAATAATCGAAATTTCAGATTGTTTCACTTCTCTAACACATTCAAAACAACAAATCCTGTAAATTAAGAAGAATAGCATACCTTGATTGATTAACAAAGTAAAGAAACGGAATTAAGCAAGGAAATTAACCCAAGAATCACCACTTAACCCAAGAGTATGAGAGGATTTGAGAGGAATATGGATTTAGGAGGAACTTAGGGGTTTCGAAATATAGGGAATAAGAGGAAGAAGTAGAAGGATTAGGGGTTTTAAGAAACCCGTAGGATTCACTGTACAGTAACCTACTCGATCGAGTGCCTAGGGTACTCGATCGAGTACCACCCTACTCGATCGAGTAGGAGCTAAATCGTCGAGTATCTGCAGGAATTTTCCCACATCCCGACATCATAGCTTCCTAACTAGATCGAGTGAGGTCTACTCGGTCTAGTAAGCACCCGCACTCGGTCAAGTATAGTTAAGTACCGGTCAGAAGTACGAAGTAACTTGAAGATTCCTGCAAAACAACATATGTGTCGATTCCAAACTAAGTTCGGAATTCGGCACCGATTATCGCACTTGCTCACGCATTACCATCACTACGCACCGTCTCAACTATTAAAGCATACATTACATTACGCCACACAAATTGCCCAACTCGAATCATTTCTAAACATAGTCCTGCCATCATAATACACTTAAACTTACCTTACATGTTACTACTAAACTCGTGTTTACTTCAATTTGAAGCGTATAATTAACATTAATTCTTTCTTTCACGTATCACATAAATGCCTACTTTTCAAAACAAATTAATCTACCATGTTTCACATTCTATCATAAGCAATTCATCTTGCACGAATCAAACATTACGCAGCGGAAAAATTTCAACTGATTAGCAAAGCATATACACATTGCCATATGCTATGATTCGGATTATTACTCAACTATACTATAACTATCATCATAGTCATTACGGTAGGATTTATAAACTCGCTTACAACTTCCGTCATCATTAACTTTTAGCAAACACCTACATGTTCACTCTTCATGTCACGACATTCGATTCCACATTTTCACGCATCACTATCACTTAAACCTTCGTCACATATCTCATAACCATCCTATAAGCTTGCTAATCATTCAAAGAACTTCAATAATCTCATCAACAATTACCATACATGGCCTAATATATCACTAACACACCCCTATTAATTCCAACAAAGACTTAACCGGAGGTAGCTCCGGCACAATTAACATACATATCACACATAGACACACGGACTCCACATTCCCATACCATGTGACTGGCTTAAGTGTCATGGGGCCAAGATTTTGAAATGAGGGCGCCTACTCACCCAAAATCTAGCATCAGCTGGGGCTCCCATTACACATACACCAGGTTCATTTTATTAGACTCCCTACGTTCATTATGTTCATTTGTTACAGGTTCCAAAATCGTCTCTCGATACCACTTTGTAACACCCCATATTCGAGAGGAGCCTTAACTAGGCCTTCCTTAGGATATAAGGACGTTACCATCCCGGTTGCCCGAGGTTAGTAATAATCAAATGTCGATAAAAGAACTATTAAGTTATATTACAAGCGATTTAAACCAATAAACGACATAAAGATACAACTCAAAGACTACTCGCTATGACCATCGTATCTCGTGAGAACTCATCCCGCCCGGACTCCGCCTATCAACATCACCAACACCGCTAAGACCGATTGCTCACCATAAGGGATCACGGCGGACACATAACAAACAAACAACCACACAAGGTCAGTACTGAGATAAGACACGACAACGGCAACTACAATTATCAACACAATACAATGCTACTAATCTCAACACAATCACGGTAATTCAACCAACTCTGTCACTGACTGTCCACTGGACCAGTCTTGCCAGTGGGGGACCGCAGCCGTACCCACCAAATCCCCGCTCATAATACCGAGCGATAACCCTGTCCATTAATGTGCACATCCCCTCCCGTGGTGGGTTCCACGGAGGGCGAAACTAGGGCGTGAAGCCACTCCCGCAAGTGACCCCACTCAGCCGAGACGAATCTCTAGAACCAAAGACAACAACCACAATCACCATCACAATCGTCGCCATACAATTACGACACTAAGCAAACATCAAACAATCACAACAACTGACATGCTAGACCATCTACAGAAACTGAGTAGGCGAACCTACCTTTAAGCCACCGCAACCAATCCATCCCGACAGATAACGTGTCCAGCGACCAAGCAACGCCTATAACCAGAATACCATCATCTATTACTAATAGGCAAACCCTAACTAAGAGAACAAGGACACGGATGATGATTATGACATACCTATTAGGGGAAAAGCTCAGCAAGAGACCGCTACCCGACACAAGTGAGTCCTCCTAAGGTTCAAGGATCTTCAAAAAGGCTTCCATGGAGGTTTTGAGGTGAAGGGAAGGGAAAGAGGCGACTGAAGGATAGGAGGAAAGTGGCGGAAGTGATTTGCGGATTTAACAAAACGCGATATAAAACCCTCGCTGAAAACCAGGTACTCGATCGAGTACCCAACATACTCGATCGAGTGACCCCCTACTCGATCGAGTAACCTAGTTACTCGATCGAGTAGCCTCTACTCTATTGAGTACCACTCTTAACACGCAGCCCAAGATGGTTTTGGCACACTTTTCTAAGACTACTCCCGCTCCCATGGTCAGTCAACGCTGGTCAAAGGGTCCCTAAAAGGGCGGGTATTACACCTCTTGTTACTCGATCGAGTAACCCTTACTCGATCAAGTAGCCCTGGTAATTTGTTGTACGTGCCTCTGCCCTTCACCTACTCGATCGAGTAACTAACTTACTCGATCGAGTGACCTGTACTCGGTCTAGTGACCCCTGCTTTGGGTCATATGTTTATCTTTTGACTCCGTTGCCTATTATGTTTAATTCAAAGGTATTCTTTTGCTTCTTTATGCATTCTTTTTACGTATGTCTTGGTCCTGATGCGTAAGTTACCCAATATTATGATGTAAGGAGTGGCACCTGTGGTGAGTATGAGTTCGGTGGGGAGGACATGAATTATATGTGGTTGTGATAGATAGTGGAAAAAGAAAAGGAAGATTGGTAAGGCTTATTGAGGCATGGAGCATGTTTTGTGAGATGAGATGAGTGATATGATTGTGTGTTGAGTAATGTAAAAGTAAGTGAATATGGGCAAGGGATGATGTAAGTCTAAGAAACGTGAGAATGAAAAGATTGGAAGTAAGGATGTGGATAGTAGCAACTTGAGATGTGTAAGGAATTATGGAGGGAGATGGTTAGGAATTGTGTTGATTAAGAATATATATATAAGGAAAGATCGTTGTAGAGGGATGGAGAAGAGTGGTATATAGTGAACTTAATGGAGACATGTCGCGACGTGGATTTGCAGTAGTGAGTGAGTTTGAAAATTTGTATTATCAAGAGGTGAAACTATTGTGTGATTTCCTTGGGCAATTAACGGTATAAAATGAGTTTTAGGATTCTAGAGGAAACTGATTGGTGATAAGTATGAGTGATTGCATGATAAGGGAAAATCTATGGTAAGAAAAAGTGAGATGGTACTGATATGAAATAACGAGATGTGAGTTTTGGAGCAATGAGAAGGTAACCGGAGCACTAAAGAGTTAGGTAGAAGTAATAAGGAGTTGAATGGTTAATTGATTTTGTCGAGTGTAAAAAGAAAAGAATGAGGGGAGTAAAACTAGGAAAATGTTCACCGGAGTTATGTAATATAAAAGTAAGGAATCGTCGAGATGTATGATACTATCATGAGGATTTGAGTTAACGATTATATAGGAGTTCCAGGATGACATGATAATCATGAGTTTCGAGGAATTAAGGAAAGTAAAAAAAAAAAGCGGGGTAAAGAATTTGCACGATATGAGATCTTGGTGGTGAGTTTGGTGACGATACAATTAAGGATGGAATTGGAAATAATGTTGAGGTAATTTTGTTGATGGATTTGATATTCGTTATTTGGGATGTTAACTAAAGATAGGAAAGAAACCGTGATGTTTAGAGATAAGTGTAAGAGGTTTGATGTCCGAACAGTGGTAGTGTTGAGGTGTTATCACTAGTGGTTAAGGGTGATGATAAATAGGAAAGATAACCTTTCTAAAGAGGTTGATTTTGTAGAGACCCGATAGATGTGTATCGTTGTGAGGAAGTATAAGATATGGTTATAGGAGGCGGTTGCTAGTAGCTGAGTATTAATGGTATGGTTATATTTGGCAGGAGGTAACGATTATGCGAATGGGAAAATGTGTTATGAGGGGCATACGAGTTAAGATCGGGCGAGAGATAACCTTTATCAGGTGGTAACTTACGTGATCAGGATTGACTAGTTGGATGTGATTATGAGTCTATGATGTGTATAAATGTTTGTGTGAGGTTCTGACCTCACGAGAAGTGGTATGGTGTGATAGTTATAAAGTTCTTATCTGAATGTTCTGTAATATATGTTGGGTACAGTAACCTAAAGGAATGATATTTAAGAAGGTAATAATTTGATTGATTTGGCATGGCTAGTTATAATTGTATGTGTATTGATAATACATGTTTATTCCGTGAAATGGTAGGGATGATGTTCATGAGGTTCTTATCTGTTTATTCTGTGTAATATGTTGCGTTGTGATCTAGTAAAGCGGTTTTGAGTAAGTTTTCTTGTCCGGAAAGTTGTCCTGAGTCAGTGTTTATGGGAATTGAGTAAGTTGTGATGTCTATCGATGTGATTGTTGTGCCTCGGGTGGTGATCCGGGCACAGTACTTCATGTTGTGATGCGGGTGTTTTCGCGCTGCGGTGCGGTTGTTGGTGGCGGTGTTGCGATGTCGTTACCGGTTGTGGTGGAGTAGGCGGGATGATTACGATACGAGTTTTCGAAAGTACATACCAGTTATACATAGATTGTTGTTTTGTTTGCTGCTGTTCCTTGTGAGTTTCGGTTGGACATATAGACTGTTGTTTGATTTGTTGATGTTTCTTGCTAGATTCAGCTTGGGAGTAAGGGTAGAGTATGATATGGAAGAGAGTTGTGTATGTTTCTGTTGTTGTCATGGTATAGCGATATCCTGTTGATGGGACGCAGTTGTGAGAGGTTGTTGGAGTACTTGTGATGTTCTTTTAGAGGAGGCATTGGTTGACTTAGTAATGGCAAGTGATTCGTGGAACATGGGTTGTACTGATCTGAAAACTGCAGGTGGTTCATAATCTTTTGTTGAGATAGTGAGTGTAGGGTGTTGGTATTTAGTGTCATGTTAAGTTATGTATGAGTTTTGCGGTAATGAAAGAAAAGAACTTTAGGATCTAGTGTGAGTGTACGTAACAAGTGTGGATCGTGAGTTATGCTTTTGGCGATAGGTGTTTTATATAGAGAGGTATGTTGTGTTGCGGTAATGTGGAAGAGTTGGAGTGTTGGTTATGATAAGGATTTTGTGTTATTGGTTAGATGGAGTGCAGAATGAGTTGAGGTATGAGAACTGTTTAAGTAAGAGAGCCTTGGAAATAGGAATGGTTATAGGTGTGAGGTTATAGGCGGTTATCTTTGACATGTGGTGGTGATGAGGATAATGAGAAGATATAGCTAAGGATCTAGTATTAGTGAGTTACGAGGACATAACAATTATCTTAAGAGGAGTAGGATGCGGCAAAGAGTGTTTGATGGTTGTACATGTTGTAGTATAATTGGAAGTAGAGTGTTGGTGTAGCATAAAGAATGGATTTGTATATATTGTGGTTGATATTGTTAAAAGGCCATGGCCGTGCTAGTAGTAGTGTGATCTCCAGGAGTGTGAGAATTCTTCGATAGTGTTGACAATTGGGTGAGGATGTTTATGAGTTCGATAGTGTTGACAGTTGGATGATGATGTTATATATGAGTGGGAGTAAACTTCGAGGACGAAGTTCCTTTTAAGGGTGGTAGAATGTAACATTCCGTTTGATGTATGAGTGTCTTGATATTGGTTTTTCTAGTGGATAATATGTTAATGAAACGGAGCTAGCGACGTTTATAGATGGTATTCGATAGTGTATGAAGTTACGGTCGAGAGGCTATAATGTGGTGGATAAGATATCGTGAGTCATGTTGTGGAGGTAGGCATAACTGGTGGAGTTGGTGTTGAGAGTTAATCTTTGATAGGTGGGGTTTCGTTTTGAGTTCTTAGTTGCATTGTGTGTCTTGGTCGAGTATTAGTATGTTTGTTTTGAGTATGGGTTGAACTTCGGGGACGAAGTTCTTTTTAAGGAGAGAAGACTGTAATACTACGGTTTTCTATGTCTACGGGTACTCTATCGAGTGGGGCTTACTTTGTCGAGTAAGTATGTTTTTACGCAAAACAGTAGTCTGCCCGTTGGGTACTCGATCGAGTACGTGTGACACTCGATCGAGTAAGGGGCACTCGATCGAGTAAGTCACTTACTCGATCGAGTAAGTGAGTCTTACGGGTTATTTTAGCCGGCTTATGTTAATAACGCGTGATTAGTATAAAAGGGTTCCATCATTCTTTTTAATCAGTTTTCACTTTTCTAAAACCTTTCAAAAGAGAAAAGAGTTATGTTGTTCTCTTTCTTCGCGTTGTTAGCAAATCCCAAGGCCTAGGATCGTCGGATTGTCTTGTTCTTTACGCCGTTGTGATCGTCGTGTTAAGGGTAAGCTTCTTGTATAATTTTTATAACATTTCTTTGAGTTTGATTAAAAACCTAATTGGATAGTTTTGGGGGTTTTGGGTGTATTGTATTGATTAGGAAATAATTGTATGCATATATGTTATAGGAGGAGGATTCGTTGAGGAACGTTTTTAATTAGCTGCTGTGACGGTCTGTGATTGCTATTCCAGGTAGGGTTTCCCTACTCAGTATTGGTTACATAGTATTGTTGGTGATTGTTGTTATTATTGTTGATTCTTATCGTATTGGTATTGGTTTTTGATAATGGTTGATTGTGTAAGGTGATTGTTGTATAACTGTCTGTGATCTTCGGGGTGCGTCCCTGGCTGAGTGGAGTCACTTGCGGGAGTGGCTTCACGCCCTTGATTCGCCTTCTGTGGAACCCGCCACAGAAGGGATGTGCACATTAATGAACATGGGTTTATCGCTCGATGGAGATGAGCGGGGCTTAGGTGGGAACGGTTGCGGTCCCCCACTTGTGGCGAGGAGTACTTGTTGCGATGGGTACTCTGGCAGGGCTACACACTTTAGTGTGTAGTAAGATATGTGGAGATGAGATGGAGGTTGGAGATTGTTTGGTTTGTGATATCGTGTTGTTGCAGCTGTTTGTTTTATGTAATCAGTACTGACCCCGTTTAAATGTTTTAAAAACTGTGGTGATCCATTCGGGGGTGGTGAGCAGTTGTTTAACAGGTATATCTTGGACACGCGTGGGATCTAGCTGGGGATGGAGTCATCACATATCAGAGTCTTTAGTCTTCCGCTGTGTCTGATGAGGCAGTTCCTTCTAGTTGGCTTACAGTTTTGAGAACAGTTGTATTTTACTTTACAGTTGGTTTTGTTATGTAATCACTTAAACTTATTTATTAAAGTACGTTCTTTTATGGTCTATTTGATATACATTGCCCCGGGTAACGGGGATGGTAGCATTCTCATGCCTTAAGTGGTCCTGGTAAGGTACTTGGAGTATGGGGGTGTTACATTGAGGTTGACTGTCATTTTATCCGTGATACTATCACGGATGGACTTGTTACCACGTCCCATGTTGATTCCTGCTCTCAACTTGCTGACGTCTTACCAAAGACTTAGGATCCACGCAATTTGATTATCTTCTCCGCAAACTGGGCGTTCTTGATTTACACGCTCCAGTTTGATGGGGGATAATAGGCCGATTAGGCCCATATTGTTTTAGGGTTTCTATTCCATTTCTATTGTATTTATATCCGTCTTATGATTAATGAATACAACACAAATTTACACAAAATACATTCTTCACATCTTTACCAAAATGGCTAAAACTAATAAAGAATAAGGACACAAAGCGTGTTAATGAAGCATTCAATTCATTTAACATAGGGTTACCTGTTCTTCAGTAGTCAGTCACTTAAGTGCAATATGAGAAGGATAAAAATGATAGATGTATGCTAGTTTGGATTAAAGAGAGTTAATGCGTAGTATGAACTAACTGTGGAGCAATATATGAACATCGATTGGGTGAGTTATTCCCATTAATTAATCCAATAGTATTTAACTAATAAAAAATTGAAAAACTTGTCTCCCAATACTACATGGTTTTAATCTCATTATATCTTTTCACTTTGGTACATATAGAGGTGCTAATGAGACGAGACAGCTCGCGAGCTATTCGAGATCGGCTCGCTCAAAGCTCGACACGTGCGAGCTCAGCTCGGGATCAGCTCGAGAGCTTAACGAGTCAAGCCGAACAAAGGCTGGCTCGACTCGAAAAGCTCGGGAGCGGCTCGAACTTGTGTTATTACATAAGATATTTCTCTTATTTTATAAAAATATTTTATCATGATTATATTTTTGTATCATATACATCAAATGTCTAGCTGATTTGCCAAATATTTTTACATATAACCCTCGAGCCTTGTTATTGAAAATATTAAAAGAAAAACAAATAAACATTTTTATATAGGCTCGATTTGAGCTCGAGCCTCGAGCTCGCGTTAAAGCTCGCAAATTTTATAACGAGCACTTTTTTTCAAGCTCGGGTAAACTCGAGATCGACTCGAGCTCGAGTTTTAGTTCTTAAACACAAGCTAAGTAAGACCAAGTTCGGACTGGGCTCTGCTCGTTAACTCCCCTAGTATACATACTCGCTTCTTTTACATCATTTTAGGTAAGAAAGACTTTAAACATAATATGACTGCACAAAAGGAGTACTGTATAACATAACTGGTTATCACTAATAGAGAGTTGTATTATCATCCAAAGAGAAATCCATCAAAATCAATGGGCCACGCGTTTTCCTCAAAGTTTAGTGCTTCATTTAGGCCACATTATAACTAATTAAATCATTATTCTTGGAATATAAATCCAAATGTAATGTGAGCTAGTGTAGTAAATTGTTGAATAAAGACAAATTATACCACTTTATAATCAAGGTCAAGGGTTACTCTTTACGTTATAAATTGGTTTTGGGATGTAATCTCTATGTGGATAGTGTGGTCCGCCTCTCCTTCGTTCAGATAAAAACTAGACCTATTTGCATGTTCTAACAATTATACTAAAATAATAAAAACCTAGCACGTTAACAATCTCCATGCAATAATAATTATACAAGTAAACTCCACCTAAATAGTGGACATATACATGAGTGTTATAGTGGAATAGTGGAAGCTGAGTAGATAAGGAGTGGAAACGACCTTTATATAAGTTGCGCACCTTGTTCAATTTCTACATATCACTCGATAAAACATTCTTCACTTGCTAATACACTACGTACGAAATGACTACATACATATTTGTAGGAAGTTTTTTAGTCTTAAGTATACTAGTTTTATGTGCTAAATCCCAATTGCAAACTGGTTTTTACTATGCATCTTGCCCAGCAGCAGAAGGTATAGTACGGTCGACTGTCCAAGCTCACTTCAGTTCCGATCCTACTATTGCTCCTGGCTTGCTTAGGCTTCACTTTCACGATTGCTTCGTTCAGGTTTACTTTGCACTAATATGAAATTATGAATGTTCATGTTCGCAGACTCTAAATCGTTTATTAAATTATTTGGAGTTAGTGTTTTTGAATGTGTATATGCATGATATTTGCATGTTGTAGGGTTGTGATGGATCAGTCTTGATTTCGGGGCTTTCAACAGAAAGGACGTCATTGTCAAACACTGGATTGAGAGGGTTCGAGGTGATTGATGATGCAAAGGCACAACTTGAGTCTATCTGTCCTGGAGTTGTTTCTTGTGCTGATATTTTGGCTTTAGCCGCTCGAGATGCAGTTGTTTTGGTATGTACTACATACATATAAAAGTCTATTAATTAAGTTGTGTACGAGAACGAGATTGTGTGTTAATGTAGAACCAGCCCAGGTTCTCATAAGTTGCTCGTTTTGTTATAAAGCTAGAAGCATGATCTCCCATGTGACACAATCTTAATATAGTTCAAATTTTCATTCGGTACATGTCTCTAACTATAATAATAATGGACGTGCATGAATTTTGATATGAAATATATATAGACGGGTGGACCGAGTTGGAGAGTGCCTTTAGGAAGAAGAGATGGAACGGTGTCTTCTGCATCAGACCCGTCGAAATACTTGCCTTCTCCTCTTGAATCCATTGATGTGCAGAGGCAAAAATTTGCAGTTAAAGGTTTAGACGATCATGATCTTGTTACGCTTCTTGGTAAGCTTTCTTAATTTTTTTCCAGTTTGTTAAGAATAGTTGCATGGTACACACATTACACAAGGACTTCTCGACTTTCTTAATAATTTTGGGCCGGCCCATATGGGTTATTATCTTATCGACTTTCTTAATATAATTTTGGGCCAGCCCATATGATTTTTTGGATAACAACTTATTTCTGTTAAATGGGGGGTTAGATCAATTTTGTCAAATAACAACAACTTTCCTATAGGACCGTCTTTATACTTTATACTTCCTCCATTCAACTCCACTCTACGAGTACAGTAAAAATATGTAACTTTTATAATTTTTGCATATACGTAGCTAACGATGTTTACCGCGCAAAACATGTGTTGGCAAACGTGAAAAAGCAAAGTGGTAGAATGGAGTTGAATGGAGGAAGTACTTTATAATGAAAACTAACATATTTAAATATGTAAGCTATTAATTTAAAATATAAGGTTATTAAAATAAAAATATTATTTCATATTTTATTAAGTAATTTTGTTGGGCCTTATGCTATTGGGTTAGTTTTACCTAAATATAGGTCTTATAAAACAATTTGTGTCCATATAATTATTCATATTGATTCATCAAGTTTGATAATGGTTTTGGGCTAGGTCATATCAAGTAGGGGTAGTTCATATTAAGTAGTGCTGTAAATGATCTGAGTCAGTTCATCGAGTCTTCGGAATTGGCTCGGGCAAAGCTCGGCTTGTGATCGATTCAACTGGTGCCGAGCTTGGCTAAATATGAGCTGACTGGTTCAGAAGATCGATTAGGCCCGTTTATAATTTTATTTTGAATAATTTTTATGCTGTCAAATTAATTTAATTTTAAATTCTGTGTTATTTAGCCATTTATAAGTATATTATATCATACGGAGTAATATTTTTGAGTATTTTGTAAAAAAAAATTAAAAAAATATTTTTATTTAGTTAGATTCAGAAGGTGAGAAAGTGAAAATAATATAAAGATAAATGAGGTCGATTCGAACTCATGCCAAGCTCGAGTTTCAATTTTTTAAGCTCGAAACCCGAGCCCACCCAAGCTCGAGCTCATATCGGCTCGTTTACAGCCTTAGTCATATGTTTTGTTGGACGAATAACATAATCGACAACTTTTATGACCGCCCTATAGTGTAAGGCTGACATAAATGAAAAATAACCTAGATTAACAATTAATTATATTTATATTTTACTTTTATTTTGATAATAACTCGATATCTTATAATGAAATACTGGCACTTTAAATATGCAAATTATCATTATAACATATTAATTATCAAAAAAAAAAATATTTTACCAATTTATTAATTAAATTAATTGAGCTTCTTGTATAATTAGGCTTGTGCTACGTATAAAATAGACTTTATACAAATTTGTGTAACATAATTATGTGCAATCGGGTATGGATGGGATTAAATGATTATAACAAACTTTTGTTAAGACGAACACTTCATTTCAAATAATTAATAGAGCGGGTTAAATAATTGGAAGAAACAAAAATATAATATGCATATAAAATGTTAAATTCTTTTTCCATCCATTTATATTAAATAATATTTAACGCGATTTACACTTAAAAGTCAAGACGAATATAAATGTCTATGACAGACAAAAGGTTTAATTTGGGGCCATTTAAGCAACTCATCTCAAGTTTGTATCGCTACTTAAATAAGAAGTTTAATATTAATTTGACTTTTGCGGTCATTATCAAGCAAAGTAATTGTTAAATCATCAATTTGTTTGTTATTATTGTTCCACTAGTAACCTCAAGTCTCCTTAATCTATTCGGATTAATTAATCATGTTGTATTGGCTATAGGTTTTTACGGCATGTTCACGTTCTTAAAATCAAGTCAACTATAAACTAGAGCTGATCATATGGCCCAAGCCCGCTAGCCCGACCCGGCCCAGCCCGATTTTTCCCCGGGCTTGGGCCTCGATTTTAGGCCCGAAAAGCCCACGGCCCGAAGCCCATGGCCCGATTCAATATAATAGGGCCGGGTTTGGGCCGCCTTTACGGCCCGAATTTTGGCCCGGCCCGACCCGAACATATGCAAAATTTATGAATATGTACAATTTAAGAATGTTAATAAGCATTAAGTAAAATAATTAACCAATCAATTGTTGTATTGTAAATAAGCCGTAATAACTTGTTTACATGTATTAGTCTGATAAGGCTTAGTATTTTCCTTCACCAGTATTTATATGATAAAAAATGAGCTAATGATTTTGTATCATACTAGTGCCGATAAATTGTTTACCATTATCGGCGTGCTAAGTCAATGTTTTTGAGCCTAAAGAAAAACAAATATCAAATCAATTACAAAACTACAACAACATACAAATGAAAGACCGCACTAAAATATATTATTACACTACAAAAAATTGTGCATTTAGTTTGTATGAGTCACCTCAAGTAGTACGTTCATAAAAGCTACATTAGGTTACTATTTCTTAATTGCAATACTCGAAAAAAATCACACAATTCTATACGAAATTTTTGAAAACAAATACACAAAGTATTATAACTTCATAATGGGGATTTCTAAACTTATTTCAAGAGGAAAAATATTTAGCCCGAATTGGCCCGAAAGCCCGCGTAACCCCGCATGGGCCGGGTTTGGGCCGACAAAATAGGCCCACGCTTGTAGCCCGACCCGGCCCGGCCCGCGCACTTGGGCTTAATTTAATGCTTGGGCCCGGCCCAAACCCGGCCCGACCCGGCCCATGATCACCTCTACTATAAACAAAAGACCTAACGAATAAAGTCATTCGAGCCAGATCGATGTTAGAGCAACTCCAATGGCAAGCTACAAGGTCTTGTAGCTTGCCTTGTCACATCGTTTTTTTAAGCAACACGACTTTTAAGCTACAACGTCCTTCAATGGTAAACTACAACAAATCTGGCTTAAAAAGGCCCACATAACAAATAAATATCATAATTTATTTTATTTTATTTTATTCTTAATTACTAATTTATTCCAAGCATGTAGTTTGACAAAGCTACACCTGCTTACAAGCATGGACGTATTTCTATACTCCAATGGTGAGCATACCGCTTGAATATTTAGAATAATTGCAAGCAGATCCCTAAATGTAACCATTGGAGTTGCTCTTAGGGTTACTTATACATTAGTCATTGTGAATACATTTGGATCGAGTTATTTTAGATTAGAGATGTTTTGTGAATATTTTTTCGAGACATTTATATTCGGGTTGGATCAGATTATTAAAGTTTCAATTCATATTCAAATTCATATATACAATTACAAATTGTATCATGCCGAGTCAATACAATCAGATTAGTATTGACTTGTCAAATTACACCTCATATTTTTTAGTACCCTTAGCCAAAGACGAAGCACAAGCCTGGCCCACCGGGCCATGGCCCGGGCAACTTTTCCAAAAATTTTCTATACATAAAAAATATACTAAAAAAAAAATAAAAATATGTACCCTTCATCTTGTGATTCCCTTCCGTGTTCATAGCCGTGTTTATCAAACAAGTTAAATTTGTAAAGAATTTTATGGGCAAAATAATTACCATAGTTAAAGAACCAAGACTTTTTATATTTGAGTAGGTTGTGAAAAAATTACTCCGTATAATTGTTATTGTTAGTATACTTTACTCCTTAGTCATTACTCATTATTACTGGGAAAAAAAAAAAGCAAAGAACCAAAGAACCATTATAAAAGAAAGAAACTCGTTGCCATTGATCCCAAAGTCGAGACCTCGGAGGTTGGAGATCAATTACAAGTAATTTCTATTTCATTTATTTTTTTCATTAAATAAGCAAAGTTACTGTATTACGGAGTCATTCCGGAATTAGAATTGACTGAAGATTTTTTACTGATTTAATGAATCTATATTTTTCTAAACAATAGATAGAAATATAGAATTGCTTTTAGATGATGGAAGTTGGGATGAAGTTTGCTAGATAGAAATTAAATAATGGGCTTTAGAAGCTTAGTGTACAGGGGATTTGATTTGGCTACTTCATCAATTGCTTTTGATTTCTTTTTTAATTAAATAAAAATTTTAATAGGTAATTTTATCATGACAATAGTGTAATATATTTTTCTTATAGTTATAATGGGCGTCAAACTCCTATAATAATTATATAAAGCCTTCATATGAACTCAATTTATAGTGCACGTAATAAAAATTTCGGCCCTGGGTTGAATTTCGTCCGAGCTTCGTCCCTGCCCTTAGCCATGTGTCGGATGGTTCAAGCTGCAGTTGGACAGTTGGTCTTACATAAAATGGTCTTAATTTAAGACTTCTCACAACTTTCTTTCATTTCCTACTTTATTTTAATTGGATATGAGAGCATTCTTAAATTAAGACTGTCTTAAATAAGAATTTTATACAATGTATAGTACTACAAACCTACTAATAATCTTACTGTATGGTTTAATGCAATTTTAGGTGCACACACAATTGGACAAACAGATTGCAGATTCTTCCAATACAGAATCTACAATTTCACACCAACAGGAAACTCCGACCCATCAATAAACCAAGCATTTGTAAGCCAGTTACAAACTTTATGTCCTAAAAATGGCAATGGTTTAAACAAGGTGGCTCTAGACAAAGATACTCCAGCAAATTTCGACGTAAACTTCTTCAAAAACATAAGGGATGGGTACGGTGTTTTGGAATCGGACCAGAGATTATTGGGTGACGATACTACTCGCGCCATTGTCCTTAATTATGCTGGAAATATTAGAGGACTATTTGGTGTAAGGTTTAGTTTTGATTTTCCGAAAGCCATGATTAAGATGAGCAACATCGATGTGAAGACCGGCTATGATGGTGAGATTAGATATGTATGCTCAAAGTTTAATTAGCTTGGTGTTGTTATTACTATGCGGAGTATATGTTTTATTGTTGGTTCTTGTATCAAACTGTGTAACACTATTGTAATCTCGTTGAATGGACATGGTCAAAATAGAAATGTTATGGCCATTACAAGATTTGGGTGAGTTAATCCTTTGTGAATTACTTTAATTTCAAAATTTTTGCTAATGGTATCTATAAGATAATGAAGATTGATAATATATTGAATTAGGTTAACAGGAAGTACATGGTTTATATACTAAATTACATAGCTATAATTAGCATAACAAATAGCATAAAATTAGGAGAAGACACTACTATAAAAATAGACCTAATGCAACATTTTGTATGCAACACTTACGGTTTGTGTTGCAATTTTTAGTTAATTAAGCAACGCTTTAATTAAAAATGTTGCTTTTACTTATATAAGGCATCACTTTGAGATAAGTGTTGCAATGTATTACCGTAAATGCAACGGTCTTATACAAATGTTGCATTTTGTAGCAACACTTGAACAACACTTTTGTCACATAAGTAATATATACCCTAAAATTTTTTAACTTTTTGGTTTTACCGCTTAAGTATTGTGAAATGAAAAATTAAAAATTAAAAAACGACATTTTGCGGCGCCTACTCACACATTCATTCATTCAATGTCAATGTTACAGTAATCCATCACCGCCTCAATTCATTCATTCTTTATTCATTCCACCGTCGATCTCTTTTCCTTTCTCATTCATTCGTTCAATTCCACCGTCTCTTCTTCACTCAATCTCAACTTTGATTGGATTCTGTCGAAACCCGGTGAAGTCATATTATTTGGATTGAAGTCATTTTCTGATTGGGATTTGTCGAAAGGTATGATACTCCTATTTCAATTGTTTTTATCATTTTTAAGTTGTTTTTTCGATATTGTTCAAATTTTGTGTATGAGTATTGAATTGTTGCTGTCGACTATTATTTTCTGCATCTAGTTAACTATTTTCATTCTTGTTAATTTTGTGTTTTTATTGAATTTCAATGTTTATATGATTGATGCTGTTGTTGTTGATATGATTGATGCTGTTCTTTGTTGAGTGATTTAGGGTAGTTTATTAGAATAGGGTAGTTTATTAGAATAAGGTAGTTTATTAGACATGTTTACAAAGTGGAACAGGGGAGCGAAATATTATCTGATACTTTGTGCCTGAGCACATAGCATGAGTTTGAAAGATGAACAAAAATTGAAAGTAATCACGAGAAATGAAAGTACATGACTGTAGTGACAGAGTTCCTTAAAATAGAGACAAATATCCATAAAACAGAGTTCCTTAAAATAGAGACAAATACCCTATTCTAATAAACTAGCATATTCTAATAAACTACCTGTTCTATCATTTTTACGGATTCCCGATATCACCAGACGAAATTAAAGTAGGAATGAGTCTGTTTCAATTACAGTCAACTTTGTCGAGTAATTACATTGTTAAATTTATAATTTGTGCTTATTTAATTCAGAATTCAGAGGATGAGGATCGGAATGATAGAAGTTGGATGTATATAGCTAGACATTTGCCTGAGTTTGAAAATGGAGTCATTGAGTTTCTGAATGTGTCATTTTCTAAAATTTGCTCATGGGAGTCAAATAAGATGTCCATGTAAGAGGTGTATAAACCGATATTGGTTACGAAAACATGAGGTGTATGATCATTTAAAAGCATTTGGTTTTGTTGAGGATTATTATGTTTGGACTTTTCATGGAGAGGATCCTTTATCAACTGAAACCATAGTTGAAACCCTTGATGAAGAAGAAAATTTCAATGACAATACCAATACATTGTTAGACGATAGATTTAGAAGTTGTTTTGAAGGTGACACTAACGTACAAAATGGTCCCAATGATGTAGCTAAAAAGTTTTATAAGTTGCTAGAAGAGGGTCAACAAGAATTATTCCCGGGCTGTAAGAAATTTTCAAAACTGTCTTTTGTCATTCGACTATTTTTGTACAAGATACTTCATGGAATTAGTAATGTGACATTCAATAATCTCCTCCAATTGCTAAGAGACATGGTCCCGGAAGCTAAAATTCCGGGAAACTTCACTGAAGCTAAGAAAATTGTGAGGGATTTGGGTCTTGATTATAAAAAAATATGTGCGTGTCCTAACGATTGTATGCTATATTGGAAAGAGTTTGAAAATGCTGAAGAGTGTTATAAATGTCATGCCTCGAAATGGAAAAAATGCGAAGCAAATTCATCTAATAAGACTTCAAAGACTTCGAACAGTCGCCGTATACCTGCAAAGGTCTTATGGCATTTACCACTAGAACCTAGGCTACAAAGAGTATATATGAATTCAGAAACTGCAGAAGATATGACATGGCATGTTGATAAACGTCCAAAAGATAGGTATCTAAGACACCCTGCAGACGGGTTAGCTTGGAAGGACTTTGATTCTCTATTCCCTTTATTTGCTAATGAACCTAGAAATATAAGGTTAGGACTGGCTTCTGATGGGTTCAATCCATTTCGAACTATGAGTGTATCTCACAGTACATGGCCCGTTGTGTTGGTCAATTACAATTTGCCACCTTGGATGTTCATGAAACCGGAAAATTTTATGCTATCACCGCTCATTCCCGGTCCCGAGGGTCCTGGGAATAATATTGACGTATACTTAAAGCCTTTGATTGAGTAATTAAAAGACTTATGGAATGTAAGGCTTGAAACATATGATAAATTTAGGAATGAAACATTTAAGTTACATGCTGCTTTGACATGGACAATTAGTGATTTTCCTGGGAATTCAATGTTATCGGGATGGAAAACAAAAGGGAAGTTTGCTTGTCCAAGTTGTAACCATGAAACAGAGTCCTTATATCTGAAACATAGCAAAAAAAAATGTGTTATATGGGTGGTCGCAGATTTCTAGATGTTAATGATCCATTGCGACGTGATAAGAAGTCTTTTAATGGTAAAGTTGAACTAAGAACTCGTCCCAGACCCCTAACAGGATTTCATGTCTTAGATGAGTTGTCTGAATTTGTGAATTCTTTTGGGAAGAAAGAGAAGCAAAAGAACAAAAGTGACTCCCCATGGAAGAAGAAGTCTATATTTTTTGAATTGCCTTACTGGAAACACAATAAATGTCGACATAACCTGGACATGATGCACATTGAAAAAAATGTTTTTGACAATGTCCTGGGAACTTTATTGGATATTTCTGGTAAAAGTAAGGATCACCCCAATGCTCGCTTTGACCTATTAGATATAGGTATCAAACATGACCTACATCCTCAACTGTCACAAGACCAGAGACATGTCTTCTTCCCAAAGGCATGTTATTCAATGTCTACAAAAGAAAAGGATATATTCTGTCGTGCTTTGAAAGGAGCAAAACTTCCTTATGGCTTCGGCTCTAATATTTCGCGATGTGTGAATTTAGAGCAAAGGAAAGTTTCAGGATATAAAAGTCATGATGCTCATATCATGTTACATTACTTGCTTGATTCTTTGTGAGAAGGTGCCTTCCCAAGCATGTGGCGCTTCCTTTGATTAGATTAGGAAATTATTTCCGAAAACTGTACAGTAAAGTGCTAAATCCACAAGAACTTGATTTCTTAGAATCTGAAATCATCCAAATATTATGTGACTTAGAAAAAATATTTCTCCCAATCTTCTTCGACATCATGGTACATCTGCCCATTCACCTAGTAGAGGAAATTAGGCTTGGGGGTCCTGTGCAAGGGAGAGGGATGTTTTTCATTGAAAGATATTTATGTAAATTGAAATCATATGTGCGCAATAGAGGTCGTCCAGAAGGATCTATTGCAGAAGGTTATTTGATTGAGGAATGCATGAACTTTTGCTCTCGGTACGTGGACGGAGGCAACACAAGATATGACAAAATCATATGTGACATATCAGCTAATGAAACAGAGGAACTTGACACTACAATATTTGGTAATTGTGGTCATCCTTTGGGAGGAAAGAAGCAAAGAAATGGACGGCTGTTCACTCTGGACACCAAATTAGCTGCGCAGGCGCATCGCTACGCCTTATTCAATTCAGATAGTGAAGAAGTTGATCAGTGCATAAAGTAAGTAACTTTACCATATAATTTTATTACTAACGTTATATCATAAGCATTAATTTTTATAATTACGTTTTTTATTTTTTTGGTGAAATGTAAACTTCTCATTAATAATCAAATCCATCTATTTACACCCAACATATACATCCATTACTGTCATCCTTGAACCAACAGCAAGCATTGCCTACTATATCCTTGAACCATCTATTTCCTGACCATTACCACAAACTGCACACATTTCATCAGTAGCCAAACCAAACTTCATTAATCTATCCTTAGTGGCCAGTCTCCCATGCATACAAGGAGGAAATTAAACAATGCTTTGGTAACCATAGTCTGTTACAGACAAAAGCAACCATCTGACTTTAACATAATCACCTAGCTGCCACTTATAAACCTTATGAATATCATAAGGAACCTGCAACCAGTTCAAAGTAAGAAAACCAGTTTTCAAAACTTTTTTGACCTTATAGATTTTTAATTACGTTTAATTCTTTAATTACTGAATTTATTGTTTCACTGCTTTGTGTAGAGAACATGAAGCTTTCGTAAACTGTCAGAGTAGGAAAAGCAAATGGAAACGTGCACGTAATCACGGTCATGATTTCCCAAACTGGTTGAAAGAAAAGGCGAGCCAAAACGGTGTCTCTGAACAAATATTTTGGCTTGCTAAAGGACCTAGTCCTACAGCCAAAAGGTTCAATGGTTATTATGCAAATGGTTATGAGTTCTATACCAAATCAAGCGATGTCAGATGCAAAACACAAAATAGTGGTGTAACCCTCTCTGCTTTAACTTCAAGTTTTGCTAGCTCTAAAGACAAAAATCCTGTTGATGGGGATGTTACCTATTATGGTGCAATTCTAGAAATAATTGAGCTGAACTATTGGTCTAAGTTTACTCTTGTGTTGTTTCGTTGTGAGTGGTACCAAGTGGAGAAAGATGAATATGGGATTACTTGTGTTAATGTGAACAAATATTGTTCAGTGGATGATCCGTTTGTCATGCCATCCCAAGTGCATCAAGTATTTTATGTGGCAGATCCAATCATAGATGGGTTGCAATATGTCATGACTAAGGTTCCAAGAGACATATTTGATTATGACATTGAAATTGCAGAACCTAATAATGACCTTATAATGCATTCTCGGCATGTGGAACCTGAAGAGAATATCAGATTGTCAAGAGAAGATATAGATCCTACGGTTGTTGATGCAAATACTGTATTGGTCAACACTAATAATTTGTGTGATTTAAATAATGACAGTGATGACAATGATGACACCTTATGGGACTGGATGCAAGCTGAGGAAGAACATAATGATGAGGACTAATGAGTAGTGACAAGAGAAAAAATTTATACATTTGTAGTGTCTTTCATTGATGATTATTATGCCTGAATTGTTTGTCTGAATATTTTTTATCTTTTATCTTACATTTCTATCGGGGTTTTTTTGATCTTTTGCCTGAATTTGATCTAACTAAATTTCATTTATAATGAATTAGATCTTTTGTCTGAATTTTTTTTTGTTCTGATGTTAACATTACTGCAATTGAAGTATGAAAGGAAGCTTGAATGAATATGAGAGAGTTCGCATTGAAAAAATTGCACAAAATCAGGCAAGGATGGAAGAGTTGGGGATACAGAATATTGTACAGTCGTCAAAAAGCCTGGTTGAAAGTAGCAAGAACAAAAGAGGAAAACAAAATAAATTAGGAAGAACAAATCATTCTGACAAAGAAGATCTGAATTATGTTCCTAGCAACACTGAGTCTGAGGATGATGATCATGTAAATGCCGAAGTTCGTCATAAAAAGGTTTCTCTGTTTTTCTCTGATCTGAATATGCAGGTTTCTCTGATCTGTACAGTACATTTTTTTCTCTAATCAGCAACACCGATTTGTTCATAATTTTTGTCTGATCTGTACATTTTTTTCTCTTATCTGTTCAATTTTTTTATTACATGTCTACCTACTAATGTATATGCAGGTTTCTCAGTCTGGTAGTCGGCAACGTGCACAATATATACCACCTAGGTCAGTGACTAGATTGAGAAATCAATGCCAAGCTAACAAAAACCAACAACGGTTCGAGCTCCGGCAACACCTTGACAAAGATCAGACAGGGGAAATCAATGTGAGGAGAAACATGACTATGGCTGACATGATCTTGATGAGAAACCAGATGCAAAAAGAAAAAGAAATGAGTACTGATTTTGGTCAATCATCACATTTCACCCCTACCAGAGAAGACTTAAACATTGGCTCAAAGACGCATGAAACTTATATCCAGCCTTCGCCTACTCAGGGAGATACGATGGGAGGTAACTAAGAAAATTCATCTCAAGACGAACGAGATGAACTTATAGCAGCATGTTTTGGAGGAGATCCATTAACTGATAGTAGTACTGAAGGCGAGACACATAGCTCTGAAGAGGAATATCCTGAAGATGAGAGTGAGGAAATAAACTTGGATATTCAAGATCTTGAACTTGATGGTAAATTAATATTAGTTTATTTCTTGTATTTTTTTTTATATTACATATATAAATATATTTTGTATATTATATGGATATTTAATTATATACTGCTTGTAGCTATCTCGGAAGGCGGTACAAGAGGACCAACAATGTTACACCATGTACACACGCGACCGTTGGAGAAAAGGGTGGCCATCATTCTAAATGAGTTTGGGCAACCAATTGGTCCCATATTGGAGAAGCAAGACATTGTAGGTGAATTTTCTCGTTTTTTAGGTACATTAGCTCGGGATTATGATTATGTACCCTTAGTCTTTGACTCTTGGCGGAAAGTCCCTAACAAAGATAAACTGTGGGATTATATCTTGGTATGCCTCCTTTTAATTATAGCTTACTTGAATTCAGTAGCGCCTTCATTATTTTATTTTTCAAAATTGTACAAAACCGTTATATTCTATGCAGGGAAAATATATAGTACCAGATGAAGGTAAAGACTGGGTAATGAAGACTGTTAGAGATGCATGGAGAGTCCACAAATGTCGTTTCAAGAAAAAGCATTTCTACCGCTATAAATTAGATGATAAAAGTAGGTGGCGAAATAGATCTAAACTAGTTCCTTATGAGGACTTTCTAAAATTACTTGCCACATGGAAAAAAAAGTCTGAGAAGGTGATATTCATCTCCTTATACTTGAATTTATAACTCATAATGTCGTTTCAAGTGAAAGCATCATCTATGCCTATTGAGCCTTTGAATCCTCAAATGTAATAATGTTCTATTTTTTATGTTACAGGTTGCATTTGAGGTATTAACAATGATGACGGGTTGATTTTTTGTCCGGTTGGCAACATATATATGCTCACAATACAAGAATGAAGACTTATAATTAGTAGCTTTCAAATAGTTGTTAAGAATTATTATTTGTTCTATTTAAACATTTGTTATATTTGTTTTAGTTAAATAATTGAACATTTGCGATCGAAGTTCTACTTTTGATCCTTTTTTGAAATGTAGTTGACATATATTTTTGAGACTGAATCAATTGAATGCACAATTAGAGAGAATTACAATTGTTCCGTGCCTTACAAGTCCTTATGTCGTTGCACTTTATTAAGTGTTGTTTTTGAATAAATTAGTGTTGCATTTGTTTATTATAAGTGTTGTTTTGGGACGTAACCAGTGTTGCGTTTCCAAAATAAAAATGTTGCATTAATTTCATATAAGTGTTGCTTATCAACATGAAAAGTATTGCATTAGTTCAGGAAGTGTTGCTTTTTTTACATAAGAAATGTTGCATTAGAAGATAAAAAATATTGCCTTTGCAATTGAAAAAGCGTTGCATAAACATGACCAATGCAACACTTTTCAAAAGTGTTGCTTCAGATTAAAAAGTGTTGCATTAAGCGTTACAATGACCTAATGCAACAAGACCTGATGTAGCACTTGATTAAGTGTTGCATAAACTCTATTGCAACATTTATATGACATTATGCAACAATAGCAAAGTGTTGCTATAGAATCTAAATGTAGTAGTGAGATAAAGGCTAATAATATACATTCTAATAAGAGAAGATAATTATGCCTAATATAAACAATTGACTATATCAAGTACCTTGATTCACGTAGGACTTAGTTGGAGAATTATTGACTAAAGATTTGTTATCTTTGACATTCCCGCTCAAGATGGACGGTCGGAGACGAAGACCAATCTTAGAAGACAATGTAAGGAAACAGGGTTTGTGTAGGGGTTTGGTCAATGTGTCCGCTAGCTGATCACTGCCATTAATATGTTGTATGCGAATGGAGTCCAAGCGAATTTGTTCTTTGACGAAGTGAAAACCTAGAGCCAAGTGCTTCATCCTTGAGTGAAATACGGGATTAGCGGAGTAGTGTGTTGCACTCAAGTTGTCGCAATAAATCGTGGGAGCTTTAGTGACCTTGACACCGAGTTCATGGAGAAGAGACATGAGCCATAGAACTTTGGATGTGGTGTCCGCAATACCACGAAATTCAGCCTCCGTAGAGGACTTAGATAGAGCACGTTGTTTGCGAGACGACCAAGAGATAGGATTGCTACCTAAGTAAACAATGTACCCCGTAGTAGAAACATAGTCAGTTGGGTCACCACCCCAGTCGGCATCGCAAAAGGCATGAAGGCATAGTGGGGTTGATTTATGAGCTGGATTCCGAGGTGAAGTGTACCGTGAAGATATCATAGGAGACGTTTAAGGGCAGACCAATGATTTGAGGTGGGATGATTCAAAAATTGTGCGAGTTTGTTGACAGAGTATGCAATATCCAGTCGAGTGAGAGAAAGATATTGTAAATTGCCAACAATAGAACGATAGTCACTTTCATTTTCGATGGGTTGGTTGGGTTCTTTCACAAGAGGGGGTGAGACACCATTAGTGTAGAGGCGGGTTTGCAGTCATGCATGTTGTGTTTATGGAGAAGGTCGGAGAGGTATTTGGTTTGGTTTAGATGTAGACCGGTCTTGGTGGGTGTGACTTCTATGCCTAGAAAATAGGATAGAGGTCCAAGATCCTTGAGGGAAAATTTAGTGGAAATTTGGGTGATGAACTCGGCTATGTGGGTAGGGCTCGGGCCGGTGACAATAATATCATCGACGTATACAAGCACATAGAGGGTTCGATGTGGTGAGCTGTAACACCCGCGCTTTTCATCACGTTTTAAATATTTTTAAATAATTTTTATTTAAATAGTTATAATTTAAAACTTATTTTTATAAAATATCATCGTAGTCGTATAACGGTAGTAATAATATAGATTGTGATAATAATATTTTCCGTCTTGAGTTATAGTAGGCTTCAGACGTAATTTCTAGTAGAAATTGACTCATTTAGAGTTGTTGGGCCTAATTTGCCTTATAGGCCTTTTTCCCTTCTCTTTTCTCTTCACAAAACCACACAACTTCATCTCCTTCGCTCCTTATTTCTGAAATTTTACAACAAACACACCACCATTGTTACTCCATCTCCACTCAACCCTAAAATCCTCATATCTCACTCAATTCTTCGCCAATTTCGTCCATTCTCGTGCCTTTCTCCTCCTTATCTCGTTCTCCTTCTTTCTAAGTAAGAAAAATGTCAAATTTCCTCATGTTTCGAAATTCTCATCTTATAAGGATGTGGATTCTTGACTTAACTCTTTCATTTTTGTGTTTAGGGGAAGGTTTAGACGACCCGGAAGAGGATGGCTACATTGTTGACGACTCGTTAGAAGATTGAAGTTCAAAAAGGTAACGGTGATGGGTTACTCGACATTTATGTTAAAATTTGTGTGAATTATGTAGTATTAGACTCATATGAATGTTAAAATTGATATCTTTCCTGACTTGTGGTGATTTGGTGTTGAGTAGAATGCTTGTATGACAATCCTCACATGTTTATTGAGTAATTTCATGCTTTGTGATGATACGGTGAATTATAAGGTTGTATTAATGAAATTCCCACTTAATTACATGAATAAATCTTGCTTTAAGGTTCATAATCGACACCATATGTTAATTATATCTTAAATGTGGCAATTTTTCCAAGTATTCTTCATATTTGGAGAGTATAGGATGATTGTAGTTAAGATTGTTGAGTTTTGAAAGCTTGGGATGATTGTTTGTTGAAGATCTCGTGTACAGTGTGCCTCTGCCGGTGGGCCGGCAGCGACACTTTGCATTTCTGTATTGGAAAATCCTAAAAATAAGCTTCAGTATGTCTCTGCCGGTGGGCCGACAGCCGGCCTCCTAACCGGCAGAGAGCCCCATATGACTTTTTGCAAAATTTGGTAGAGTAAGAGAGTCCCCTGTCGGTGGGCCGGCAGCCGGTGACCCAACCGGCAGGGAACACACTGAGTGACTTTGACTATGTTTGACCTTAGCATGTATCCCCTGCCGGTGGGCTGGCAGCCGGTGACCCAACCGGCAGGGAAGACACTGTATACTTTTGAATGTATTTTAACCTTGGCTTGTATCCCCAGCCGGTGGACTAGCAGCCGGTGCCCACGCCGGCTGGGAGCACCTGATATTTGACTTACTCTTGTACTTATATATGCTTCACATGAATTGTTTACGTTATGTTTGTGCAATTATTTTTACTCTTATTTGTGACCCAAGTGTGACGTTTTACATTGCGTGACGACTTGACATTCCTTATTTATCCCTTTCGGACCTTTGGTTACGGTATGTGTGCCATGTTTCCGGATTGGATTATCCTTCCGCCTTTCTTCGGACCTTTAGTTACGGCTATGTGTGCCATATTTCCGATTTGAGGTTACTCAACCTTTGGTTACAGCTATGTGTGCCATGTTTCGAGTCATGGATGCGATTGGTATATCGTTTGTCGAATCGGGTGCCGTCCATCCCGAGAGTCTGGATCCAGGTTTAGACTAGGACCGTATTATTATCGTCGTCCTACCAAGAGGTTGGAGTCTAGGTTGTTGTCATGTAAGTTCATGCTAAGTATATGTCTTACACTTGTTGAGTTGAATCAATACGGAATTGGTTGACTTAGTTATTCTACTCCCTTGAATGCATATTTAATATAATGTATTATGCCCTTCTCATTATGATGATCATTTAGATCGCTTTGTTCATTATTATTCAAGTATGATGTATGATCAATATGTTTAATTAAGTTTTTGTTTACTTGTATTTTGACATATTGTGGCTGGGAGAACCCTGAGTTACTTCCCACTGACTGTGGCTTTCATATTTATATGATTTACAGGTTCGTGATGAAGCTTAAGTGGGGGAGACCGTGTGAGCTAGTGAGTTCTTACCCTGGACATTATTTTTTTATCTATTAGACTCACCCTTTTTATTTGTACGTATTCGTGGGATATCTTTTCCCCAACACGTTACTTGGTTTGTAAAACTTAAATTTTACACCTATCGTACTTTCTTTTATTTATGTTAAGTGGATCCCGCACTTTAGACTTAAAAGGTTTTTGAAAACCCGTATTTTCCGCCGTTTTATTTAATAACGTTATGTGGTTTTAGCCCGGGGGTTCACATGAGGTGTGTAAAAAGAGAGAGGGATCCGAGATAGAGTTGCGAAATTTGGAACCAAGGAGGTAGTTTTTGAGTTCAGTGTACCACGCTCTAGGGGCTTGCTTGAGTCCATAGATAGCTTTAGTAAGTCCGCAAACATGATCAGGTTTGTCAGTGTCTATAAAACCGGGAGGCTGGCTCATGAAGACTGTGTCGGTAAGGGTACCCTGAAGGAAAGCGTTATTGACATCAATTTGGTGGAGGTGCCAATTGTTAGTGACGGCGAGTGAAAGAATGAGACGAATTGTGGTAGGTTTGATAATGGGACTATACAGGTTTCGGAGTAATCTATTCCAGGACGTTGATGAAATCCTTTTGCAACAAGACGGGCTTTGTGTTGCTTGAGACTTCCATCGGGATTGTACTTAATGCGATAAACCCATTTGCATCCAATGACATTTTCAGCAAGGTGACGAGGAACGAGGGTCCACGTGTTGTTACGAGTCAAGGCTTGGTGCTCATCGATCATCGCGGCACGCCAAAGAGGATCAATGAGAGCTTGTTTAGTGGTGGTGAGGGTGACATGGGTAGCGGTGGAGATGGCAGTTTTGGCATATTTGGGGTTTGGTTTGATTATGTTATTGCAGAGGCGTGTTATGGCTCTAGGAGGGGGTGGAGGCGGTGGGGTGGGGATGTTGTTGGTGGGTGACGTGGTAGAGGGTGAGGGATTAGAGGGAGTGGGAGAAGACAGGGGTGTGGAAGTGGAGAAAGTAGAGGAGACAAGGGTATTGATCAAAGGTGAGGTCAAGGGAGTAGAGGAGCTGGATGACGAGGTAGGAGTTGTGGGTTCGGGTTGAGATGGGTTGAGCTCGGGTGTGGGCTCGGGTGTGAGCTCAGGTGTGGGTTCGGGTGTGGGTTTGTTACTGGTTTTGGGTGTGGGTTCGGGTAGGGCTGGGTGAATGAGAGGAATGAATAGGTGACACCATTGGTCAGGGGACGGAATAGAAGAAGTAGGTTGCTTTATTAGAGAATCATATGGAAATTCTGTTTCGACAAACCGAACATGACGCGATGTGTAAGTTTTATGCGTCAGTGGATCAAAATAGAGGTAGGCACTCTGAGTTGTGGAGTATCCAATAAATACACACGGAGTTGATTTGGAGTTTAGTTTGTGAGTATTATAGGGACGAAGCCACGGGAAACATAAGCATCCAAGTGGACGGAGTTTTAAATAGTTGGGTAATTGATGAAATAATTTTTCATATGGAGATATGTTTTGAAGGGTCGGTGTTGGGAGTCAGTTTATAAGGTATACGGTCGTAACGGCCAAAAAGTGATAGGCATACGGGCTTGGGTGAGAAGAGCAAGACCAGTTTCAACGATGTGACGGTGGCATCGCTCCGCAAAGCCATTATGCTCTAGGGTATGAGGAGGTGAGGTGAGATGTGTAATTCCATTGTCAAGAAGAGTAGGATTTAATTATTTATACTCACCTCCATTGTCGGAGTAAAAACATTTAATCGGTTTAGCAAAGAATTTCTCAATAATTGCTTTAAAACGTGTAAAAATAAGATGAGTATCGGATTTGTCTTTCATTGGATATAGCCAAACGTAATGCGTAAAATAATCTACAAATATGACGTAGTATTTTGACGCATCGCGGGATAGAATAGGTAAGGTCCAAACATCCGAAAAAATAAGATCAAGGGAGGCAGTCGAGTGCAACGTTGAAACGAAAAATGGTAGCTTATGGCTTTTATTCATTAAGCACGAATTACAATGAGAAAATTCAGAAATACGAAAATTGCAGGCGGAATTTAAAATTTTGAGTGTGGCAGTGGAAGGGTGACCAAGTCGTTGGTGACATAAGGTGGAGGAGAGTTTGGCCATGTTTGCTTGTGGAGGTGGAGGAGGTCGCCATTCATAGGTTCCATCATGGGAATGGCCTTGAAGAAGGATTTGCCACGTCGAGAGTGCCTTAAAACAGAAAGAGGTTTGTGAAAATAAGGCAATGGCGGAATTATCTTAGACACCGAAATTAAACGACGAGAAATATTTGGAACAACTAAAACATTATTAAAATGAAGAGATTGAAAGGAGAAAGAACCGATGTGAGTTATGGGTAGAGACAAACCGTCTCCGATTACACGGTCATCCGGGCCATCATAAGCAGTGTGCAGCGATAGGGTGTTAAGATCGTTGGTAATGTGGTGGGATGCACCACTATCAATAAGATAGGATGCAGATGGGGCAATGTTCACTGTGGCGGGGTGGGCGTGAGGACGATGTTGTTTGGGAAGGGGTGGGGGAAACACGACATTAGGGTAGTCGCGTTTGAAGTCGGGGCAGTCGCCAGTGACGTGCCTTGGTTCTCGACAGTAGTTGGGATGGTTAGCGAGTTTGATTCGAGGAGGGTTGATAGGAAGTGCGGGTTTGATTGGAGTTGGGATGGTGACGAGTTGTAGCATGAGCCAAGGGGGTGAAGGTAGTGGAGAGTGGTTGATTTTTGACAAGGATTTCATGCTGAATAAGTTTCTCATGAAAATCCTCAAAGGCGATGGGTGTATCTCGAGCTCGAACTGTAATACAACGGTTTTATGTGTCTTAGGGTATTCTTTCGAGTGGGGCTTACTCTGTCGAGTAAGTATGTTTTTACGCAAAACAGTAGTCTGCCTGATGGGTACTCGATCGAGTAAGCTTGGCACTCGATTGAGTAAGGGTCACTCGATCGAGTAAGTGACTTACTCGATCGAGTAAGTGAATTTTACGGGCTGAGTTTGACGGGTTTTGTTAATGATGCGAGATAAGTATAAAAGGTTGTCCGTCACTTTTCTTAGTTTCTTTTATCTATTCTAAAACCTAAGTGAGGAGAAAAGGAGTTACGTAGTTTGTTTGTCATCGCATCATTAGCAAATCCCGGAGCTAGAGGTGTCGGATTTCATCGTTCTTTATACCGTTGTGATCCTTGTGTCGAAGGTAAGTTTTACATATAATTTTTATAACGTTTTGTTAAAATTGGTTAAAACCCCAATTGGGTAATTTGGGGGTTTTGGGGAGTATTGTTGATGTTGGATTGTGATTGTATGATTGTATGTTTGATAGGAAGTAATTTCAATGAAGGACGATGTTGATTAGCTGATTGTGACGATCTTATTAATTGTTGTTCCAGGAAGGGTTTCCCTACTCGGTATTAATTACATGATGTGTTTGGTGGTTTCATTGTGATTATTGTTAAAGTATATTGTTGGTGGTTGAGACGGTTGTTAGTTATATTGTTGGTTGTATTATTGATTAATATCGTTGATTGTTGTTGTATCTGTCTGTGGTCTTCGGGGTGCGTCCCTGGATGAGTGGAGTCACTTGCGAGAGTGGCTTCACGCCCTTGATTCGCCTTTTGTGGAACCCGCCACAGAAGGGATGTGCACATTAATGAACATGGGTTTATCGCTCGATGGAGATGAGCGGGGCTTAGGTGGGTACGGTTGCGGTCTCCCACTGGCGGTGTGGAGTATCTGTTGCGATGGGTACTCTGGCAGGACTACACACTTTTAGTGTGTAGTCAGTTGTGTGGAGATTGATTATGGAGTTTGGAGGATTGTTGTGTTGTTGAGCTGTTTGGCATTTGTTTCACTGTGGTTGTATCATGTAGTTAGTATTGACCCCGTTTAATTGTTTTAAAAACTGTGGTGATCCATTCGGGAGTGGTGAGCAGTTATTGAGCAGGTATGATATGACGCATATGGGATAGCTGGGATGAGTCATCACATGGCTGTTAGAGGAGTCTTCCGCTGTGTCAGACGATGGCTTATAGTTGTAACAGTTTTGACTAGTAGACATTTTTGAGTACTTTGTATTTCAGTTTAACAGTTTTGGTTTGGACATGTAATCACTTAAACCGTATTTACTTTTAAAGTGTGTTTCTTTATTGTCTTTTGATTATTATTGCCTCGGAAAACCGAGATGGTGATGTTCTCATACCTTAAGTGGTCCTGGTAAGGCACTTGGAGTATGGGGGTGTCACAAAGTGGTATCAGAGCGACGATCCTGAAACCTGTAACCAATGAATCTAATGAATATAGGGAGTCAAATTAAAATGAACCCGGGGTATAAGTTGTAGGAGCTAATGCAAAGCCTTTTGAGATGTCCTAAAGTCGCGAACTCGCCCTACAATTTTGAACCGGTCACTAGGGGGTGTCATGGGATCGCTATGTGTTTGCTAATATTCTATTGGGTATATTGAATGATGTGTTGTATAGAAATGTTGCAAAATAATTTTGGTGGAATGAGGAATGTGGTAAATGATAAAGTGTTGTGAATAGGCATGTTGCATGATATAGTTAGTTTGGAATATTGTATGGAATTGCTGGAAAAGTATATGAGAATGATGAAAAATGATGTTGCAGGATGAATGATTTATAATGTGTCTATACTAGTAACATGTGATTAGGGAATGTGATATGATTTTACATGGTTTTGTTTGCGTAAACTTAAATAATAAGTTCATATACTTGTCTACTGTTGTGTCGTATGCACTTGTTAGATGAAGAATGTGGTTGAAATGGGAAGAATAGATTGGAAAAGATGGATGTCAATTGCATGAGAATATGAATTTTGTGATTATGAATATGTTAGGTGACGAAGTGGATTTGTAATATTGTTGCATTAGTAGCATGGAAATAGGATTTGTAATGTATGAGTATGTTTTGTTGTACGTAAAGTTATAGAATAAAAGCATGTGGGTAAATCATGATTGACAAGTTAAATAATCTATGTGCATGATGAATGTTGTTGCCGGGCTTTTTAAGTTAGTAACATGTGATTAGGAAAACTGGTTTTATGAGTATGGAGTTGTTTTTGTTTACCTTGTTGTCGTTTAAGTTGTTTGGAAGTAGAAATCAAGTAGTTGTGTTTTTCCGATTATAGAGAGGTTGTCTTTAAACTGTTATAACATGAGATGTATATATGATTTTAATGTGATTCCAATTGGAGGTGATAGCATGTTCTTTTACGATTCTAAGGATAGGTCACACGCCCAAAACGACCAAGAAACAAGTGAGTTATGACCGTTTTACGAAAATTGGACAGTGTTGAGAAATGCGTAGGGTACTCGATCGAGTGGCTCTCACTCGATCGAGTGCACCTCTTGTTACTCGATCGAGTAACCTTTACTCGATCGAGTAGTCCTGGTAATTTTTTTTACGTGCTTCTGACCTTCACCTACTCGATCGAGTAAGTCACTGTAGGGAAATATCCGTAAAATTCCCTTAAATTTTAGGACTATAACGTAACTTTAACATGTGATTATAGTCATAAAACAAAAATACAAGAGAAAACGATAAAGAACAAGAATCAACCTCGGGTCCTTGTGAATTCGGCCTAAGACAGAAATCAATGTAGATTTCCTCCTAATCGTTGCACCCAAGACCGTCTGAGACTATGCCCCTTGTGCTAGAAATTACTCTCTAATTGACTTGCAATATTGAGAGAGTTGTTGTGAGGTTTTCGATGTGAGATCTAGAATTTCAGAGAAAATTGCCCCAAAACCCTAATTTCTTTGCAAATGAGATGATTAGGTCACAAAAGGAGAGAAGCTCTCCTTTTGTGTTCATTCGGCCGTGGGTTTGCTTGAAGGAGGGAGTGGGCTTTCCACTTTCTCCTTATTATTAACTCAGGGTCCGACTCGATTTTCGCTAAATGTATATGACGGGATTTTATTATAAATCGTCATCGGTTATCAGTTATTAAAATATCAACTAGTAACATGACTCAGTCGATATATTAATACATGTCCGACAAAGACAATATTGTATGATTAATTCAATATACATCAATTAAATATAATCGTTTATATTCAATTTACGAATTAACCGCTTAATTCGTCTTAGCCATTATTATTTAATCCGTATTAAATAATTATCTCAACATCGCATTTGACTAATTATTAGTCAATAATTCCGACTAACTGCTTAGTCATATTAGGCATCAACATGACTGTATTTTCATACCGTCACATCTCTCAAACGTATCCTATAGGTGTGACTTTTAGGGACCAGTTGATCACCGTCATCAGTATGACAATAACGTCAAACTTATCTAGCAAGCCAACCGTTATTGATAAACGTGGACCAACTGATAATAATACAAAAGTATACCCTTTGATCCTTTTAGAGATTTAAATGTTATTTGCACTAACTGTAGAGGACACCAGCCCCAACAAGCTCCCACTTGTCCGTACAAGTGTATGTGCAATAACGTTATCCGCACTAACTGGAGGACACGGCTCCAACAAACTCCCACTTGTCCGTACAAGTGTATGTGCGATAACCGATTCTCATATTCATTTAAAATTTTTCCCACTCAATGTAAAACAATTTGCAGATCCGGATCCGCAAAGGTCGTATTTTACAATCGATCTGTATCAAGAGTGGTTTCCCCGACTAGAGAGTAACTCAACTGATAAAACGAATCCGTATTCGAGCATGGCCATGCATTTCGATTCTGACTCCTCGAGTGGCCCTGAGAAATATCGAGTACCTGATGAAGGCTGAATATTTCCGTCAACTCGACTCCTTCCGATCTAAGCACAGCATGAAATGACCCAGAAAAAATCTACTTGGCCCCTGTTACGGATGACCGTGAGAAAGAAACCAAAGTCACCCAAAATCTGCCTTAGTCTCAAGAGACAGTCGATAGTCAAAAGAATCGACTCTTAGGATCACCATGGAGGTCCTATCCACGACCTGGCACCGAATGTTATAAAACATTTAGGACTCCATGTCGATGTCACAATTGTGTCCTACGAGATATCCGTATAACTCGCCTCTGTGATTGGTCAGTCTACCGTTTGACTTATGGCTCGTTGAACCCACCATCAACCAACGTCACAAAATAATTGCCAGAGTTATCAGCTCACGTGGGCAATTAAGGACCAAAAATATAATGTTTGTTCAGTTCACTTTGTGGTGTTCAAAATTGTCGTACAAATCCACATGAAAAACAAAATATATTAATATCAAAACGATGATGTCGTATAGAGTACAAAAGAGAATGAATCTAATCCATAAAAGAGTACTACAACTCAGGAACACGTTTAATTCCCATGGAATTAACATGCCCTTCATGCTTATCTTGTCGTAATGGTTTAGTGAGAGGATCTGCTATGTTATCATCTGTAGCAATCTTTTCTATCACTACCTCCTTTTGCTCCACGTAATCTCGGATTAGATGAGCTTTCCGTTGTACATGTCTAGACTTGTTGCTAGACTTAGGCTCCTTAGCTTGGAAGATGGCACCTCTATTGTCGCAATAGATGGTGATCGGGTCATTCGAACTAGGCACTACAGATAGTCCTTGTAAGAATTGACGCATCCATATCGCTTCCTTTGCAGCTTCAGACGCGGCATAGTACTCGGACTCAGTCGTAGAATCTGCTGTAACACTTTGTTTGGAACTCTTCCGGTGATGCAGCGCCATTAAGAGTAAAAACGAATCCAGACCGAGATTTCGAGTCATCTCGATCCGTTTGGAAGCTAGCATCTGCGTAAGAAGGTTGCGCATAGCTTTTGTTCGCCTCCATAAGTCAATGCCCAATCTTTAATCCTCCGTAGGTACTTAAGAATGTTCTTGACAGCCATCCAATGTGATTCACCTGGATGCTGTTGGAATCGACTTGTCATACTCAATGCATATGCCACGTCCGGACGTGTGCATATCATGACATACATGATTGATCCTATAGCCGAGGCATAAGGAATCCGTGTCATGCGCTCTTTCTCTTCCGGTGTCTCGGTGCACGAGACTTGCTCAAATGCACCCCTGGAGCCATAGGAAGAAACCCTTTTTGGAGTTAGTCATCTTTGAATCTCTCTAGTATCTTGTCTATATAAGACTCCTGACTGAGAGATAACATCCGACGTGATCTATCTCGATAGATACGGATGCTCAAAATTCTTTGTGCCTCACCCAGATCTTTCATCTGGAAATGGTTTTTCAACTATACTTTTACCGAAGTTAAGAGAGGTGTGTCATTCCCAATCAGGAGTATGTCATCGATATACAATATTAGGAAGATAATCTTGCTCCCACTCGACTTGATATATAGACATGGTTCCTCGACTGATCGAGTAAATCCATTTTCTTTTATCACTTGGTCGAAACGATGATTCCAACTCCTAGAAGCTTGCTTAAGTCCATAAATGGAACGCTTAAGCTTGCACACTTTCTTAGGATGTTTTGGATCGATGAAACCTTCGGGTTGTACTATGTACAACTCTTCCTCCAAATAACCATTTAAGAAGGCGGTTTTCACATCCATCTGCCAAATTTCATAGTCATGAAAAGCGGCAATCGCTAAGATTATCCGAATGGAACGCAGCATGACTACGGGTGCAAAAATTTCATCGTAGTGCAAACCTGGCACTTGGGTGAAACCTTTAGCAACTAGTCGTGCTTTATAGATATCTTGTTGACCTTCCACAGAATGCTTTATCTTGTAAAGCCATTTGCATTGAAGGGGACGAACCTTAGCAGGTAAGTCAACAAGATCCCATACGTTGTTCTCATACATAGAGTCCATCTCGGATTGCATGGCCTCAAGCCATAGCTTTGAGTCAGAACTAGTCATGGCACCTTTATAGGTTGCGGGTTCACTACTCGTTAAGAGTAGAATGTCATCTATGTCATGTTCCTCGACCATACCAATGTATCTGTCCGGAGGAATAGAGACTCTTCCCGACCTCCTAGGTTCCTCAGGAATACTAACCGCAGCCGGGATTGAAGGAACTGGTTCCTCCAATGGTTGCTCGGTATTTGGTTCTTGAATCTCCGACAACTCGAAGGTTCTATTACTCTTCGCATTCTCGAGAAACTCCTTCTCTAGGAATGTCGCACTAGCCGCAACAAATACACGTTGTTCGGTTGGCGAATAAAAGTAATGACCAAGTGTTCCTTTAGGATAACCTATAAAGTATGTCTTGACCGATCGCGGGCCGAGCTTATCCTCGTGTCTCCACTTGACATAAGCTTCGCAGCCCCAAACCCGTATAAAGGACAAGTTAGGGACCGTTCCCTTCCATAGTTCATATGGAGTCTTGTCAACAGCTTTAGATGGACTTCGGTTAAGTATTAGAGCGGTGATTGAAGAGCATAACCCCACAATGAGTCAGGCAACACGGTGTGACTCATCATGGATCGAACCATATCAAGTAGTGTTCGATTTCTCCGTTCGGACACACCATTCAACTGAGGTGTTCCAGGTGGAGTTAACTGTAAGGCAATCCCACAGTCCTTAAGGTGTTGATCAAACTCATGAGAAAGTTACTCGCCACCACGGTCTGATCGCAGTGTTTTAATCTTTCTACCCAGTAGGTTCTGTACCCGATTCTGGTATTCTTTGAATTTCTCAAAGGATTCACTTTTGTGCTTCATTAAGTAGACATAGCCATATCTACCTAAATCGTCCGTGAAAGTGATGAAATACCTATAGCCTTCTCGTGCGGTGATTGACATAGGTCCACACACATCCGTATGTATGAGTCCTAATAGGTCAGCAGCGCGCATTCCAACACCTTTGAAGGAAATTCGAGTCATCTTACCAATGAGACATGATTCACACGTGCCAAATGATTGAAAATCAAAGGCCGATAGCTCCATTCTGTATGAGCTGTTTAATGCGTTTCTCATTAATGTGTCCCATACGGCAGTGCCATAGATACGTTTGATCTTTGTCACCAACCTTTAACTTCTTATTCATTAAGTACAATATTTCGGTGGTCTGATCTAAAACATAAATTCCATTCATGGAGACTGCCTTGCCATAAATCATATCGTGTAATGAGAAAATGCAAGTATTATTCTCTATTACAAATGAAAAACCAAGTTTGTCAAGTGCAGAAACTGAAATAATGTTTTTAGAAAGACTGGGTACATAATAGCAGTTATATAAAAATAACTCAAATCCGCTGGGAAGCTGGATCACGTATGTTCCCCTCGAGACGGCAGCCACTCGTGCTCCATTCCCGACACGCAGGTCCACCTCACCCTTTACGAGGGGTTCGATGTTTCGGAGGCCCTGCATATGATTGCACAAATGAGAACCACAACCAGTATCTAGTACCCAAGTTCCATAACTTGCGTGGTTAATCTCAATCATATGAATAAAAGAAGAAGAAGAAGGAGACATACCAACAGGATTAACGTGACCTGCTTTTATGTCCTCATGGTATACAGGACATGTACGCCTCCAATGCCCAGTCTTGTGGCAATGATGGCATTCCATGTTACCAGTCTTGCTCTTTATCGCGCCTGATGAGGTGCTCGACTCACCAGGCCCACTCTTACCTGATCCCGACTTCTTAAACTTCGGTTTACCTCGCTAGGTCCGCTCGAGCTTTGCCCTTACCCTTGCCCTTGTTTGACACAACGAGAACATCCTGTTTCAAGCTCCCACTAAACTTCATATCCTTCTCGGTCTGTACGAGTAGAGAGTGTAGTTCATGAGGACTTTTCTTCAAATCATTCATATAGTAATTCGCTCTAAAGAGCGCAAAACCATCGTGGAGTGAATGAAGCATGCGGTCAATCACGATGTTCTCGCTGATTTTACAATCAAGCGCCTCCAATTTCTCGACATTCTCAATCATGCTGAGAATGTGTGGGCTAACCGGTTGGCCCTTCTGGAGTTTCGCATCAAAGAAGCGAGTGGTATGCTCATAGGTCACGATTCTCGGTGCTTTCGAGAATTCCTTAGTGAGCGTGGTGAAAATCTTGTTTGCACCTTGGGCTATGAAGCGTTTCTGCAAATTGGATTCCATTGCAAAAATTAGTACGTTTTTAATCGCACCCGCTTCCATGACGAAATTGTTATACTTGGCGATCTCGTTAGCTCCAGCCGTGGGGCCTGGGTTTGACGGGATGGGCTCTGTCGGATATTTGAGCTTCCGTCGGCAGCGGCAGCATTCCGTAATGCCGCCTCCCGTCCGCGAAGTTTGATCCATCATTCTTGATCGAGTAGACCGATTCATCCGATTCATGAAGATCCGAAGCCAGGACTCACGGTCCAATGTGGCACTTGGCATTGGGTCGTCCAAGCACGGCCGATCATTTTGTTATTAGCGAGTTTAAGTGATCGTGATCTACACCTTTGAAAAAGAAAGGAAAAAAACGAAATAAGCAACTCATCGAGGTGATTTAAGTCTATTTAAAATTCATTTTAACGTGTAGACTCATTGCACTTGTATAATCGATCTACCTCAAGAATTATACAAATGATTCCAAGACTCAATTTCCGTAAATTGATAAGCCAACTGTTTAGCTAGTTCTATCGTTAGAACTCTTGGTCGATAGATTTCCGTAAATCCTATCTATAGTCCACCATAATCACAGGATCGTACGAGTGACCATAGTGTTGAGATAAAATAGGTCAATCAGTTCCAACTTACCCGACGTAGAAGGGGTCATATTATGCCTACCGACGAAGAAGGGATTCATTGGAGTTTGACCTATAAAGACTATTCTCAATTTTTGTTTATACGAGGAAGATCCCATCAACTTAGTTTTAATTCATTTTAAGTGAACGAAAAACTAGCATTGCGTGAATGAATTAATTTAGGTGATGGCTTATAAAAAACGTGTGATATCTGTATATCATAGAAAACTAACACGTAACCTCTATATGAGTCAGTTTTCATGCAAATATTAGGTGGTTTGGTTTTAGGCGGAAAATGATGCAAACTATCGTTACAATAAAAAATGTAAAAGAATGCAAAACGTAAATAAAAGTCCTAGTGTGGCCTATCCTAGTAAAAAGAACATAATACAACTTTGGAATCCACCGTTGGACCCGAGAAGCTTGTCTTGATGTTCCATCTTTGTCCATGCAGCGGGAGTGAGCATCCGATCTCCATCTTTGGTCTTCTCAAAATTACAATTTAAAAATTACAAAATATAAACCTATTTACATTCTAAATAAAAAACTGTAATTACAAGGTAAAACCAAAATGGAGATACAAGATCTCAAAATACAACCAAGACCGTGTTCCATCATTACGGTAACACGTTCTACTAAGGCCACACTAAGTTACAACCGTTTGTAAAATTAAATACGTAATAAAACATTCAAGGCATTCAAAAGTAACGATAAATAATTAAAAATGCATCAACTAAAATAAAATTTATTCGTGACATAATTCCGTAATTATGTTAAATTTATCCAAACCACCTTTTAACAATTAAAATTATGTGACAAAACCGCTTCTATCAACTTAATTTTAATTCATGATAATCCGTTACTTTAAATTGCTTTAAAATAACTAAATGGTACGTGAGTGAACCGTTTCACTATCAAGCGAGTGCACAAAATCCGTATTATGCACATTATGGCCGAGAAAAAAAAATAAAAACACGAAAAATATATTTTTCTTTCTTTCTTTCACGGCTGGACCGAATTTTTTTTTTTTTTTTTATTAATCAGCTCATGCCGAGAGCAATAATCACGAAAAAAAAAAAATTAAGCTGCCTCATGCCGTGAGCAACAACAACCAAACAAAAAAACACCAATTGCAATTTGAACATAATCCGTATTAAAACAAAATTACAATTGACAAATTTTTAACATATTGCTATGATTATCGTTTAAAATAACAATATGCAAAGAACAAATCGAAAAACAAAATCAGACGATTGAGACTGATCAGCAGTAAGCCGTGTGGCACGGCTTCCAATGCAAAAAAAATAAAAAACAGCCGTGTAGTATAATTCGGCCGCACGGTTTTTTTTATGCAAAAAAAATTTATCGATTCAATTCGTTTAATGAAAAACAACATGAAAAAATTACGTAACCTGGCTCTGATACCACTTGTAGGGAAATATCCGTAAAATTCCCTTACATTTTAGGACTATAACGTAACTTTAACATGTGATTATAGTCATAAAACAAAAATACAAGAGAAAACGATAAAGAACAAGAATCAACCTCGGGTCCTTGTGAATTCGGCCTAAGACAGAAATCAATGTAGATTTCCTCCTAATCGTTGCACCCAAGACCGTCTGAGACTATGCCCTTGTGCTAGAAATTACTCTCTAATTGACTTGCAATATTGAGAGAGTTGTTGTGAGGTTTTCGATGTGAGATCTAGAATTTCAGAGAAAATTGCCCCGAAACCCTAATTTCTTTGCAAATGAGATGATTAGGTCACAAAAGGAGAGAAGCTCTCCTTTTGTGTTCATTCGGCCGTGGGTTTGCTTGAAGGAGGGAGTGGGCTTTCCACTTTCTCCTTATTATTAACTCATGGTCCAACTCGATTTTCGCTAAATGTATATGACAGGATTTTATTATAAATCGTCATCGGTTATCGGTTATTAAAATATCAACTAGTAACATGACTCAGTCGATATATTAATACATGTCCGACAAAGACAATATTGTATGATTAATTCAATATACATCAATTAAATATAATCGTTTATATTCAATTTACGAATTAACCGCTTAATTCGTCTTAGCCATTATTATTTAATCCGTATTAAATAATTATCTCAACATCGCATTTGACTAATTATTAGTCAATAATTCCGACTAACTGCTTAGTCATATTAGGCATCAACATGACTATATTTTCATACCGTCACATCTCTCAAACGTATCCTATAGGTGTGACTTTTAGGGACCAGTTGATCACCGTCATCAGTATGACAATAACGTCAAACTTATCTAGCAAGCCAACCGTTATTGATAAACGTGGACCAACTGATAATAATACAAAAGTATACCCTTTGATCCTTTTAGAGATTTAAATGTTATTTGCACTAACTGTAGAGGACACCAGCCCCAACAGTCACTTACTCGATCGAGTGACCTGTACTCGATCTAGTAACTCCTGTTTTGGGTCATATGCTTATATTTTGACTTCGTTGCCTATTACGTTTAATTCAAAGGTGTTCTTTTGCTTCCTTACGCATTGTTTTACGTATGTGTTGGTCCTGATACGTAAGTTACCCAATCTTGTGACGTAAGGAGTGTCATCTGTGGTGAGTATGAGTTCGGTGGGGAGGACATGAGTTGTATGTGGTTGTGATAGGTAGTGGAAAAGAAAAGGAAGTTTGGTAAGGCTTATTAAGGCATGGAGCATGTTTTGTGACATGAGATGAGTGATATGATTGTGTGTTGAGTAATGTAAAAGTGAGTGAATGTGGGCAAAGGATGATGTGAGTTTAAGGAACGTGAGAATGAAAAGATTGAAAGGAAGGATGTGGATAGTGGTAATTTGAGATGTGTAAATAATTATGGAGGGAAATGGTTAGGAATCGTGTGGGTTAAGAATATATGTAATGAAAGGACATTTTAGAGGGATTGAGAGGAGTAGTATATAGTGAACTTTATGGAGACCTGTCGCGACGTGGATTTACAGATAGTGAGTGAGTTTGGGAATTTGTAGTATCAAGAGGTGAAACTAATGTGTGATTTCCTTGGGCAAGTAACGGTATGAAATGAGTTTTGAGATTCAAAAAAAAAATGATTGGTGATATGTGTGAGCGATAGCATGAAATGGTCTGGATTTATTGGTGATAAGTGTAAGTCATAGCATGATAAGACAAGATCCATGGTAAGAAAGAGTGAGATGATACTGATATGAAACAGTGGGATTCGAGTTTTGGAGCAATAAGAAGGTAACCGGAGCACTAAAGAGTTAGATAGAAGTAATAAGGAATTGAACTATTAATTGGTATTGTTGAGTGTAAAGAGAAAACAAGGGTAAAAAGTAAGCTGAGAAAAATGTTGACCGGAGTTATGTGATAAAGAGGTAATGAATCGTCGACATGTGTGATACTATCATGAGGATTTGAGTTAACGGTTATGTAGGGGTTCCAGGACGACATGTTAATCATAAGTTTCGAGGAATTAAGGAAAGTAAAAAAGCTTGGTGAAGAATTTACATGATATGAGATTTTGGTGGTGAGTTGGGTGACGATGCAATTAAGGATGAAATTGGGAATAGTGTTGAGGTAATTTTGTTGATGGATTTGATGTTCGTTATTTGGGATGTTAACCAAAGATAGGAAAGAAACCGTGATGTTTAGAGATGGGTGTAAAAGGTTTGTTATACGAGCAGTGGGGGTATTGTGGTGTTGTCACTAGTGATTAAGGGTGATGATAGATAAGAAGGATAGCAATTCTGAAGAGGTTGATTTTGTAGAGGCCGGATTGATATGTATGTTTGGGAGGAAGTATAAGATGTGGTGATATGAGGCGGGTGCTAGTAGTTGAATATTAATGGTATGGTTATACTTGGCAGGAGGTGATGGTATGCGAATGGGAGAATATGTTATGAGGGGCATACGAGTTAAGCTCGGGCGAGGGGTAACCTTTATCAAGTGGTAACTTACGTGATCAGGATTGACTAATTGGATGTGATTACAGGTCTATGATGTGTATAAATGTTTGTGTGAGGTTCTGACAGCACAAGAACTGGTATGGCGTGATAGTTATAAATTAAAGTTCTTATTTGAATGTTCTATAATGCATGTTGGGTACGGTAATCTAATGGAATGATGTTCAAAAGTGATAGTTTGGGTAATCTGGCATGGCTAGTTATACTGGTATGTGTATTCATGATATATGTTTATTTGGTGAAAAGGTATGGATGATATTCATGAGGTGCTTATCTGTTTATTCCATACAATATGTTGTGTTGTGATCTAGTAAAGCGGTTTTGAGTAAGTTTTCTTGTCCGGGAAGTTGTCCTAAGTCAGTGTGTATGAGAATAGTGTAAGTGGTGATGTCTATCGATGTGGTTGTTGTGCCACGGGTGGTGATCCGCGCATGGTATTTCGTGTTGTGATGCGGGTATTTTCGCGCTGCGGTGCGGCTGTTGGTGGCGGTGCTGCGATGCCGTCACCGGTTGTGGTGGAGTAGGCGGGATGATTACGATTCGAGTTTCGAAAGTGCATATCAGTTATACATAGCTGTTGTTTTGTCTTTTGTTGTTTCCTGTGAGTTTCAGTTTGGACAGATAGACGGTTGTTTTGTTTATTGATGTTTCTTACCAGTTTCAGCTTGGGTGTGAGGGTAGAGTATGATATGGAAGGGAGTTGTGTATGTTTCTGTTGCCGGCATAGTATAGCGATATTCTGTTGATGGGACACGGTTGTGAGAGGTTGTTACAGTAATTTTGATCTTGTTTTAAGATGAGGCTTTGGTAAACATAGTAATAGCAAGTGAATGGTGGAACATGTGTTGTACTGATCTGAAAGCTGCAAGTGGTTTATAATCTTTTATTGGGATAGTGAATATAGGGTGTTGGAAATTAGTATCATGTTAAGTTATGGATGAGTTTTACGGTAATGAAAGAAAAGAATTTGAGGGTCTAGTGTGAGTGTACGTAACAAGTGTGGATCGTGAGTTAGGCTTTTGGCGATAGGTGTTTTATATAGAGAGGTATGTTGTGTTGCGGTAATGTGGAAGAGTTGGAGTGTTGGTTATGCTAAGGATTTTGTGGTATTGGTTAGATGGAGTGCAGAATGATTTGAGGTATGAGAACTGTTTAAGTAAGAGAGCCTTGGAAATAGGAATGGTTATAGGTATGAGGTTATAGGTGGTTATCTTTGACATGTGGTGGTGATGAGGATAATGAGAAGATATATCTAAGGATCGAGTATTAGTGAGTTACGAGGACGTAACATTTATCTTAAGAGGAGTAGGATGCGGCAAAGAGTGTTTGATGGTTGTACATGTTGTAATATAATTGAAAGTAGAGTGTTAGTGTAGCATAAATGATGGATTTGTATTGTGGTTGATATTGTTAAAAGGTCATGGACGTGCTTATAGTAGTTCGATGTTTAGGAATGGGAGAAAATTTCGATAGTGTTGACAATTGGATGATGATGATTATGAGTTTCATAGTTTGGCAGTTGAATGATGATGTTTATAAGTGTGAGTAAACTTCGAGGACAAAGTTCCTTTTAAGGGTGGTAGAATGTAACATTCCGTTTGATGTTATGAGGGCTTTGATATCGCATTTTCTAGTGGATAATATGTTACGGAGCTAGCAGCGTTTGTGGATAGTAGTTGGTAGTGTTTAGAGTTGGTGGAGTTGGTGTTAAGAGTTCATGTTTTATAGGTTGGGGTTTTATTTTGAGTTCGTAGTTGCGTTGTTATGTCTTAATCGAGTTGGTATGTTTGTTTTTATGTATGGGTTGAACTTCGGGGACGAAGTTCCTTTTTAGGAGGGAGGACTGTAATATTACGGTTTTATGTGCCTTAGGGTACTCTATCGAGTGAGGCTTACTCTGTTGAGTAAGTATGTTTTTACGCAAAATAGTAGTCTGCCTGATGGGTACTCGATCGAGTAAGCTTGGCACTCGATCGAGTAAGTGACTTACTCGATCGAGTAAGTGAGTTTTACGGGCTGAGTTTGACGGGTTTTGTTAATGATGCGAGATAAGTATAAAAGGTTGTCCGTCACTTTTCTTAGTTTCTTTTATCTATTCTAAAACCTAAGTGAGGAGAAAAGGAGTTACGTAGTTTGTTTGTCATCGCATCATTAGCAAATCCCGGAGCTAGAGGTGTCGGATTTCATCGTTCTTTACACCGTTGTGATCCTTGTGTCGAGGGTAAGTTTTACAAATAATTTTTATAACGTTTTGTTAAAGTTGGTTGAAACCCTAATTGGGTAATTTGGGGGTTTTGGGGAGTATTGTTGATGTTAGATTGTGATTGTATGATTGTATGTTTGATAGGAAGTAATTTTAGTGAAGGACGATGTTCATTAGCGGATTGTGACGATCTTGGTGATTGCTGTTCCAGGTAAGGTTTCCCTACTCGGTATTAATTACATGATGTGTTTGGTCGTTTCATTGTGATTATTGTTAAAGTATATTGTTGGTGGTTGAGACGGTTGTTGGTTATATTGTTGGTTGTATTGTTGATTAATATCGTTGATTGTTGTTGTATCTGTCTGTGGTCTTCGGGGTGCGTCCCTGGCTGAGTGGAGTCACTTGCGGGAGTGTCTTCACGCCCTTGATTCGCCTTCTGTGGAACCCGCCTGTAGATACCTCATTTCTGCACCTCCCGCAAACCACCCGGTGATGATTGGGCCACATGTTTGGTACGCGGAACGATTTGTGACAGTTCGTAAGTTTATCGTCAAGTGATTTCTCAAACATTTATGTTACCTCTTAATTGTCATCTACGCGCCGATACGGTCGTTTTGACAGTAATTAGAGTACATTTGGAGTCCGAGCCTAAAACCGTCTTCATTTTCTGATAACCGCTAAATCCCGAGTCAGAATGTTCTGGAATGTTCCGGATATTTCTATTCCATATTTCACAATCTTTTAATCTTTGGTAAAGAATTTTCCGTAATATTCACACAAAATATTAAGGAAAATAAGATTAATCCGTTATTCCATAAATTAAACACCGAAATCTTTCTTCCGCAGGAGGAAACCACTTGGGAACAGACGCAGCAGGTGCTGCGCCTCTTCTAAGGGACGCAGTGCATGTTGCGCCTCTTCCCAAGTCCTTTTCTGCGTATTTTTTCGTATCTTTTCGAGATTCACTTCCAAAGTCTCTCCGAAAACCCTAATTCCTTCACGTGATTAGTATAAATAGGAGCCTTCGCTCCTCATATTTCTCACGCGAGTGTCCGCCCTTCTCTTCTCCCTTTGCAGACCACGTTCTTACTTTTTGGCGCCTACGTGCTTGAACTTTCGACCACGTAAGCTCGGATCTTTCTGAGTACCAGCCTCGTTTTGCATGACCGACCAATTTGACCAACTCCACCATAATCAACTTTAATCAATCTGTTTTAATTCCTCTTACGAGGGCACTTTCGTTACATTCGAATCGAGCATCACTAAAACATAAATTTAGTTCATCTTATTTCGTCAAACATGTAAGTCTGAGGGTGTAAATCTCTCTTTTGTTATTGTTATTTACTTTTTGTAATCATCATGTAAGATTTATGTCGAAAGTAGTTATAAAACCGATTTGTAAAACCATGTTTAAAACTCTTTTTACGGATTATCAGAAGACTGACGTCGAGAAAGGACGCAGCAACCGCTACGCCTCTTCGAAGGGACGCAACACCTGCTGTGCCTCTTCGTGAAGCTGCCGCAGTTCCTGCTTCCTTTCTTCTTCCTTCGTCCCCTGTTAGTTTCGTTCCTTAGTTTTCTTTCGTCATTGTTTGTTCTTGTTTCGTTCACATGATAGTTTTGCATATTATTAATCACTGTTAGTATATAATTCATCGTTAAATCCCGACTTAAATCCCTTATAACCAATATTTGCGGGTTTTCGTCATTAAAATCAATCCGGGTTGTAGAGATTCGATTCATTCATATCGAGTTTCTGGAATTCGATCTTTGATATATTCCCACTTGTTTGTCCGTCATTAGTTCTTCATTAATTCTTCATATTTAACCTAATTAGTTCACTCATGTCACTAATCAATCTTTCATGTAATTAATTCGTTTCATCCATGTTTTGTCGTTTTTATGACTCATTCACATGTAAATAACCTATTAATCACTTTCATCCGAGTAAATAATATAATCAATCATTAAATTCACCCACGAATACTAACGATTTGCGATTCGCTTCACGGAGAACTTAGCCTTGGAATGACGCAAAGAATCGCCGCGCCACTTCAGCAGGGCGCGCGTCTGCTGCGCTGTTCAGGTTGATTTCTGTCTCTGAACTTCCGTTCTGCCTTGACCTAGTTTAATTAGTTTACGTATTCAATTAATTGTCATTCGTATTATCGCCTAATCTGTTCGTTTATTTATTCTTTTTCCCAAATTATCCGTTTTAAAGGTATTTTCGACATAAATAATTTAATCCGTTGTAATTATTGTAATTTTCATTATTGTATTATTGTATTTCTTTTATCGCATTGCTTGTATGTCTTCACATGTAATTAAATCTAAATCCCGATTCGATCTAATTGTATGTTCAATTAATTGTTCACCGACTTAGTCTAATTCTCACATGTTAGGATTAAAACTTGGATGTTGCATTGCATGCATATAATCGACAATATATCGAGTATAGGCGATTTTCCCTAATCATTAGTAGAGGCCGCTATCGAGGCGGGCGGGATTAGGTGTTCGATCAAAAGAGCTTCCTAATACGTACCCTCACCCCTTACTCCAGATCTCTGTGAACATCCGTGTTCATTGGCATCCACGAGAGTCATTCTAGACATAGAATGCTAAGGGTAATGAGTTCTTAGTGTTCATGTCACTACTTTGTGTCTTGACATGGCACGAGGTATTCGAACGGTTTCCAATTTTCCACAATAAATTGGTGGCGGCTCCACAAATGCAAACGCTTGTTTCCCAAGCGCCTCTGTGGCCCGTGTCCACACCTCCACAGAAGGGATGTGCACATTAATGAACATGGGCTTATCGCTCGATGGAGATGAGCGGGGCTTAGGTGGGTACGGCTGCGGTCCCCCATTAGCGGTGTGCAGTATTTGTTGCGATGGGTACTCTGGCAGGACTACACACTTTTAGTGTGTAGTCAGTTGTGTGGAGATTGATTATGGAGTTTGGAGGATTGTTGTGTTGTTAAGCTATTTGGCATTTGTTTCACTGTGGTTGTATCGTGTAGTTAGTACTGACCCCGTTTAATTATTTTAAAAACTGTGGTGATCCATTCGGGGGTGGTGAGCAGGTATGATATGACGCATATGGGATAGCTGGGATGAGTCATCACGTGGCTGTTAGAAGAGTCTTCCGCTGTGTCAGACGATGTCTTATAGTTGTGACAGTTTTGGCTAGTAAACATTTTTGAGTACTTTGTATTTCAGTTTAACAGTTTTGGTTTGTACATGTAATCACTTAAACCGTATTTACTTTTAAAGTGTGTTTCTTTATTGTCTTTTGATTATCATTACCTCGGGAAACCGAGATGGTGATGTTCTCATACCTTAAGTGGTCCTGGTAAGGTACTTGGAGTATGGGGGTGTCACACGAACAGCGTCGATCAAGGGTTTGTAAAGTTCAGGGTCAAGGCTAGAAATAATGTGAGAGGTTATGTCTTCGGCATCAACGGGTTTGCCAAGTTGAGCAAGTTGATCGGTACAAGACCGAATCGACAGAAGGTAGTCGGTGATGGATTGATCACCATGTTTGATGTACTTAAGCCTATCCTTAAGTTGGAGAATATGTCCTTTTGAAGGATTGGCATAAGTGGTTTTAAGAAGTTGCCATGCTTCATATATGGTGGTGACGTTAAGGATGAGGGGGCTGATGGAGTCATGGAGTGTGGCAGCCAATGCGCCAAGGATAAGTTGGTCTTGGCGGAACCAGGTGTCATAAGCCGGGTTGGGAACGGGGTCAGGGTTGGGTTTTGTATTGGTGGCAGCCGGAATGATGGTTGGTGATGGGGGTTTGGTAGAGCTATCGAGATATGAGAATAAGCCGTATCCTTGAAGGAGACGGGTGATTTGAAAACACCAGGTGCGGTAATTTTGGGGTGTGAGTTTGGTGCAAGACGGAAAGTGAAGGGATAGTAGGGGTTTGGATAGTTCATCAAGGTTAGGGATGAGGTTGTTGTTGGATACCATGGGTTTACTGACGAAGGCGGAAGCAGTGAAATATTATAGGATCAATGGGAACCTGATACCATATAAGATTATGAAGATTGATAATATTGTTGGGTTCTCTTAATTGATGATGACATACCCATTTAACTTGTGTGCCTTCTTAGTTTACTATTTCGGGATTAATCGATCAATTTGCAAGTCTTCATCAATCAAGGTTCGTCAATTGCTTGCTACCCAAGATGTAGAGTCGTTTTGTCAATCTATGTAAAGATGAAAGGGTATAATACATGTAATGTTAACAGTCAAGCATACCGTTACCTATCACGGGTAGTAGTATGTTTGACTGTCACGTTTGACCCGTCACACTTGAAGCAAGTCTTTCATTTTGAATATTTCACCTTTTATCATATGGGCTTTCATGCATCAGATTTTAAACTTGAAATATTGGAAGAGTGGTCTTTGTAAAGAGATTGTAATTTGCCTTCAAAAGATTTCCTCTTTTATGCTACAACTTTTCCTTGTCTTTTACGAAAACTTGTTTAGCTCTTTCCTTCTATTATCAAGAGTTGTCCTCTTGTTAATGTCCTCTTCATTTTGTTTCTGAAAATCACAAGGCTCTTTAAGGATAATTACAAATCTGCTTTTCTCTTTTATACTTCTTAGAAAGAAGTCCTTTTGGTGCTAATTTGGGAAGGTCAACACTTTTGTCTCATGACCAAAAGTTTTGACTAAAAAACCCTAGCATGCACCCACTCGTTTTTCCCTATAAAAGGAGCATCTCCCTTCACTTTGAAAGTAAGACTTTTACCTGAGAAATCAAAGCATTTTGCAAAAATCAGTCTTAAGAACTCAAAGCTTTTCATTTGCAAAAATCTTCTAAGTCTTCAAGTGTGTCAGTCATTAACGCTGTTACTTCATAGCATTGTATTTTTTCATCTAGAAACGTTTGTAACAATAAGTTGTCCTTCTCAATTCTTTATAAGAATCAGTCTAAGGAAACTTGGTTTGTAAACATTCTAGTTAGAGTGTAGAGTTCATAGACGGAGTAGTCTTAGAACTCGTGTCGTAACCGGAGTAGGTTGTTGGTCCTTTTATTGTAAGTGTCTTAAGTAGTCGGAGTAGATCACTTCACTTATCAATTAAAGAAGATTGGACGTAGGCCTTTAGAGTGTCGGCCGAACCGAATTCAAAATCGTTGTGTTGATCTTTTCTTCGCTTTTAATTCCGCTGTAATTTACTTACTCGTTCTTGTTTTACGGTTTTGCTAGTAACGGTCCTGAATACTGTCACTCATGGTCTTCTGTTTTTACTTCATAAACTAAGACCATTGGGTAACAGTCAGAACAACTGTCACTTCCAAACTTCACTTATCTCCTCGAGCTTTCGTGATACACAGTTAATCATTTAATTTAATTGATGTATCCACTTGTTCTTCATATTGTTCATCAACTTATCTTTAAACAATAAAGATTAAAGTTGAAATTTTAAAATAGTACCTAATTCACCCCTTCCCCCTCTTAGGTACTTAGAATCCTAAACTCTTCAAATATATTGAATTAGGATAACAGGAAGTACATGGTTTATATACTAAATTACATAGCTACAATTAGCATAACAAATAGCATAAAATTAGGAGAAGATAAAGGCTAATAATATACATTCTAATAAGAGAAGATAATTATGCCTAATATAAACAATTGACTAAATCAAGTCCCTTGATTCACGTAGGACTTAGTTGGAGAATTATTGACTAAAGATTTGTTATCTTTGACAGTATCCACTTAACATTACATTTGAAGAAGAAAAAACAAGTTAGACATAAGAATTAAGAAAGCTTTGCTAATACATAAGATTAAATGGATAAGTAGGCTGTACAATGTACAAGGTCATATATGAAATAAACGTGGTTCAACTCTTACTTGATATGAATATGAACCTTTTTTTTAGTTAACAAGCCATTTGACTCTTACTTCAAAAATTATAGTTAAATTTTCGTACTTTTTATCTGACCAATTTGATGAATCTACCATTCTTGGGCATGTACAAAATGAGGATGAAGATGATGAAGATGATGAATTTGAGATTGGTCTTGTGAGAAAAGACTTTGTTTTTGCGGATGAGGAAGCTCCAAACAATGACGCTCTGCAACAGACAGACGGATTGTTACCTGCTAATGTAAGCAAAAACTCAGGGGGAACAGTCAGTAACACGGATACTACCTGTTCCTCCTCCCAAGCAGTAACAGACCCAACCACTATTGCATCCACTTCCAGAACAGCAACAGTGCAAGACACTGTTACTACACCACTCAGACCATAATGAAGACCCATGTTCTGACCAGCAAGCAACAGTCACCGAGACTGTTACATCTGAGGGGGAACAAACCACCATTGTTCCAAGAAGGTGGAAACATCAAAGCTCACACCCACTCTCAAATCTCACAAGTGATTTGAACTCTGGAATCAAGACTAGATCTTCCCTCAACAACCTAGCCTATCTCAACGAATATTGTGCTCACAATGCCTTCCTTTCTCAAATCGAACCCGCCAACGTGACAGTCGCTCTGACTGATGCAGACTGGTTGATTGCAATGCAATAAGAACTCAACCAATTCAAGAGAAATGAGGTATGGCACTTGGTCCCTAGACCACCTAATCGTACCGTCATTGGTACTAGGTGGGTCTTTCGCAATAAGCTTGATGATTCCGGAGAAATCGTAAGGAATAAAGCTAGACTAGTGGTGCAAGGTTACAATCAACAAGAAGGAATCGACTATGACGAAACCTATGCACCGGTAGCTAGGCTTGAAGCCATTCGATTACTAATAGCTTTTGCAGATCACAAAGGCATTAAGCTCTTCCAAATGGATGTCAAAACCGCTTTCTTAAATAGATATTTGGAAGATGATGTCTTTGTAGAGCAATCTCCGGGTTTTTTAAACAATGATTTTCCTAAACATGTTTTCAAGTTAGACAAAGCTCTTTATGGTTTAAAACAAGCACCTAGGTGTTGGTATGATAGATTTTCTAAGTTTCTCATTGAAAATAGTTTTAGAAGAGGCTCCATCGACAAAACATTGTTTTTTGAAGCAACAGTCGGACGAACTGTTCGTTGTCCAAGTATATGTTGATGATATTATATTTGGGGCAACCAATGAAGTACTCTATGCTTATTTTTCGGAACTAATGAAATCGGAATTTGAAATGAGCATGATGGGTGAGCTAGGATTTTTTTCTTGGGCTCCAAATTAAGCAATCCAAAGACGGAATCATGATCCATCAACAAAAGTATATTAAAGAAATGCTTAAGAAGTTTGGGATGACTAATGGGAACTCATTTCCTACACCTATGATATCTAAGTCCAAATTGGACAAGGATGAGGACGGTAAGAGCATTAGTGATAAGGTGTATCGAGGTATGATTGGATCACTTCTCTATTTAACCGCAAGTCGTCCCGACATTCTTTTTAGCGTTTGTTTATGTGCTAGATTCTAATCAAATCCGAAATAATCTCATTTTAAAGCGCTTAAAAGTATTCTTCGATATTTGATTGGAACACAAGAACTTTATTTGTGGTACCCCTTACATTGTCCTTTTGATCTTATAGGATATTCCGATGCGGACTATGCGGGGTGTAGTATTGATAGAAAGAGCACTTCCGGAATTGCAACATTCTTGGGTCCTTGCTTGATCTCGTGGGGCTCAAAGAAAAAAAACAAGGTTGCTCTTTCAATGGCCGAAAGTGAGTACATTAGCGCCGCTCATTGTTGCTCACAACTTCTTTGGGTAAAACAACAACTTCTTGACTTCGGAATTATTTACGACTCTGTTCCCATCATGTGTGATAATACGAGTGCAATAAATATTTCCAAAAATACAATTCAACATTCTAAGATTAAGCATATTGAAATTCGTCACCATTTCATTCGAGACCATGTAGAGAAAGGGCATGTTAAACTTATTTTTTTGCAAAACCGAAGATCAAATAGCCGACATTTTTACTAAACCACTTGAAATAAAACAATTTGAGAAACTTAGGCTAGATATAGGTTTAATTAATTGCTCTTAATTCATGTTCATGACTATATTTTTTCTCCTAAATGATTGACTAATTAGGGACATGTTAGTATGATATTGTTTTTTCTCATGCTTGCATATTGTTTGTTGACCGTAAATTGATATCATATTTGTGAGTCGGTAATCACTCAACCTCACGTCTAATTCTCTATTTATATTTACATCACCACTTGATTTGAGAAATGAATTGTATACATTTCATTTAATTGGCCCAACCACCTTACTATCCCATCTTAATTGGGCCAATTCTTCTAAAACCGTCCAAACCTCACTCAACCTCACAAACCCTAAACTTATCAACTCCCACCTACCAACCGTCCATCTCCCTTACTCACCTACCTTTACCATTTTACTATGGTAAAAACCTCTTTCAATACCAACCTTAAACCAACTTCCATGTCACCCCCAACCTCACAATCAAACCCAGTATCCAATCCATCCTCCTCTCAAACCGACATGACCAACAAACGGAGAGGATCCTATGCCTTTCCGATTAACCCCACGCCCGAAAACCCTCTCGAACCCGAACATCTAGCCACCCTCTCTCCTAAAAAACCCTTACCCCCTGAACCTCCGATCTTCTCCATGATCGGGAACCGAACCCGAGGAGCCAAACGGAAAACCATTAACTCGGCAGGGTCGTCATCGGGAACCGTCACCATACTCGACGACGATAATGATGAAGAAGATCACCTTGATCACTCCCTTTAATCAGAGAAGGAAGTGGATCAAGGGGATCAGACGGTTGATGTACCGGGAAAACCGAAACGAGGGGTAAAACGAAAGGGAGCAGTTACTTCCTCTCTCCCGGACATAAATAAAGAATCTGAGGGTGAGGAGACCAATGTTGAAAGGGATGTGACTGATCTAAATGATAATACTCCTGCATGCGATAGATCTGAGTCACCAACAAAAAACGATAAGGGAAAGGGAAAGGTATCTGACAAAGATGAAAGTATTGGGGTTGGGGAAACAGTTTCTGTGACAAAGAAAACCAAAAGAGGAAAGTTGCAACGGGGGCCACCACAAAAGAAATCAAAGGTTTCGGTTGTGTTAGGGAAGGGCAAAGTCGTATTTCTCGGACCCAACAACTCGGTCCCACTTGTCTCCAAATGGGATGTGGACACTCTCTGGGCGTAAATCGAAGCATTGGATCTTCCTCCTTTGATCCTTCGTCACCGTGAAAGATTAATTTCCAAGGATGTGGTTCACTCAACTCGGATCTATGAGAAATCATGGTATGAACGACCTGCATTTGACAAGGTCCGGGAAATATTGGGCATTCAAAAATGGGAAAACTTAATGGAAGTCAAGGAGCCTGTGTTCATCAGTGAGGTAGTTCAATTTTATGCATCTTTACGGGTTGATAAAACCGGAACCTCTCTTACTGCAAAAGTGAATGGTAAGCCGCTGTCCTTAACTCAAAATGATTTTTCTGAAATTCTTCAAATCCCAAATAAAGGTGTTATGACAACCTCCGAACCGAAACTTGGCCAGCCCTTGAATATGTATCCCTTATGACTATCGCTAAGACCGTTACCCGAAAGCCGTCACATGTGGCTCTGTTGGAAACACCCAAATTCCCTCCCTCTTCGCTTAATTTTTAACATGCTGTGTCGAACTTTGTACCCCTCCGGTGACTGTACCAAATTATCCATTGCCCAACAATATCTCATCTACCACCTAGCCACTCACCAAAAAGTTAACCTACCCGGCCTCATGTTTCGTCGCTTTGCTGCAATGACGGCTAAACTTTATGACCCCAAAGATACTAGCATTATCCGTTTACCATATTGTATGTGGGTGTCAATGGTTTTGAAGGCTAAGGGTTTGTTACTCTCAACTAGTGTGGGGTGTCTAAACTATTTTGACACAATGAGTGATGGTCAGTTTGGGAAAATGCTAATTCGGATTGGTGACGATAAATTGCACCCGGTAAAGTCTCGTGGGAAAGGTCGTGAGTCGGCTTCTTCTAGTAAGGGCTCGGGTCCCAATATGGTAGTTGTTCTTAAGGCAATTCAAGACTTGAATGATTGGATTAAGGCGGATTTGGAAAAGAAAGATTTTGCAATAAGTTGCCTTGAGAATGCCGTTGATGGGCTCAAAGGGGAAGTGGATATCATCTCTACTCTTATTCAACCCAAGGATTATGGCAATTCCGAGGGAAATTCCGATGGTGACCAACTCTCCTCATCCTAGTGCCTAAGTCGTCCAACTAATCAAACTCTTTTGCCCTTTTGCTTGCACCCCCTACCCTTTAATCTCATTCTAATTTGGTAGTGTAATCTTAAACTTAAATTAGCCGTGGTGAACACGGTTTGAACAATGTTTAAACTTTGCTTTGTGTTGACTTTGTTATCTTGTCACGACTATGCTTGTCTTTATGTGTTTTCTAACGTGTGTTTGCCCTTGATCATACGATAGCATCGTTGCCCTTTTGATGATGTCAATAGGGGGAAAAGGTAAAACTCATGTTCTTCCTTTTAAGTAAATTGATTAATCCTTGCCTATGCTTAAATTACTCGATTAAAACTTGAATTGTGGTTTATTATCTATGATAGTCTATCTTGCCTTAGGTATTGTACTTTATTTGGTTAACCTACTTCCTTTACATGCTCTTGATGATTCTTGACTAAACACGAAAGGGGGAATATGTGCTTTGATAGACATTAGTTTTTGTTTGGGCTTGTCATCATCAAAGGGGGAATTTGTTGGGTTCTCGTAATTGATGATGACATACCAATTTAACTTGTGTGCCTTCTTAGTTTACTATTTCAGGATTAATCGATTAATTTGCAAGTCTTAATCAATCAAGGATCGTCAATTGCTTGCTACCCAAGATGTAGAGTCGTTTTGTCAATCTATGTAAAGATGAAAGGGTATAATACATGTAATGTTAACAGTCAAGCATACCGTTACCTATCACGGGTAGTAGTATGTTTGACTGTCACGTTTGACCCGTCACACTTGAAGCAAATCTTTCATTTTGAATATTTCACCTTTTATCATATGGGCTTTCATGCATCAGATTTTAAACTTGAAATATTGGAAGGGTGGTCTTTGTAAAGAGATTATAATTTGCCTTCAAAAGATTTCCTCTTTTATGCTACAACTTTTCCTTGTCTTTTATGAAAACTTGTTTAGCTCTTTCCTTCTATTATCAAAAGTTGTCCTCTTGTTAATGTCGTCTTCATTTTGTTTCTGAAAATCACAAGGCTCTTTAAGGATAATTACAAACCTGCTTTTCTCCTTTATGCTTCTTAGAAAGAAGTCATTTTGGTGCTAATTTGGGAAGGTCAACACTTTTGTCTCATGACCAAAAGTTTTGACTAAAAAACCCTAGCATGCACCCACTCGTTTTTCCCTATAAAAGGAGCATCTCCCTTCACTTTGAAAGTAAGACTTTTACCTGAGAAATCAAAGCATTTTGCAAAAATCAGTCTTAAGAACTCAAAGTTTTTCATTTGCAAAAATCTTCTAAGTCTTCAAGTGTGTCAGTCATTAACATTGTTACTTCATAGCATTGTATTCTCTCATCTAGAAACATTTGTAACAATAAGTTGTCCTTCTCAATTCTTTATAAGAATCAGTCTAAGGAAACTTGGTTTGTAAACATTCTAGTTAGAGTGTAGAGTTCATAGACGGAGTAGTCTTAGAACTCGTGTCGCAACCGGAGTAGGTTGTTGGTCCTTTTATTGTAAGTGTCTTAAGTAGTCGGAGTAGATCACTTCACTTATCAATTAAAGAAGATTGGACGTAGGCCTTTAGAGTGTCGGCCGAACCAATTCAAAATCGTTGTGTTGATCTTTTCTTCGCTATTAATTCCGCTGTAATTTACTTACTCGTTCTTGTTTTACGGTTTTGCTAGTAACGGTCCTGAATACTGTCACTCATGGTCTTCTGTTTTTACTTCATAAACTAAGACCATCGGATAACAGTCAGAACAACTGTCACTTCCAAACTTCACTTATCTCCTCGAGCTTTCGTGATACACAGTTAATCATTTAATTTAATTGATGTATCCACTTGTTCTTCATATTGTTCATCAACTTATCTTTAAACAATAAAGATTAAAGTTAAAATTTTAAAATAGTACCTAATTCACCCCTTCCCCCTCTTAGGTACTTAGAATCTTAAACTCTTCAAATAAATTGAATTAGGTTAACAGGAAGTACATGGTTTATATACTAAATTACATAGCTACAATTAGCATAACAAATAGCATAAAATTAGGAGAAGATAAAGGCTAATAATATACATTCTAATAAGAGAAGATAATTATGCCTAATATAAACAATTGACTAAATCAAGTCCCTTGATTCACGTAGGACTTAGTTGGAGAATTATTGACTAAAGATTTGTTATCTTTGACAGTATCCACTTAACATTACATTTGAAGAAGAAAAAACAAGTTAGACATAAGAATTAAGAAAGCTTTGCTAATATATAAGATTAAATGGATAAGTAGGTTGTACAATGTACAAGGTCATGTATGAAATAAACGTGGTTCAACTCTTACTTGATATGAATATGAACTTTTGTTTTAGTTAACAAGCCATTTGACTCTTACTTCAAAAATTATAGTTAAATTTTCGTACTTTTTATCTGACCAATTACCAGAATTGAGACGTCGTGACTGATAGTGTGCCTAGGTTTCTTGGCCACAACTCTGGGATTTCTGTGATCTCAGATGTATGTAAAACTGAGGAGATATGCGAATCTACAGATTTCACCACACCGCGCACGTATCACTGTCACAATCACAATCATGAGTCGGCCGCGCGCGTGAGGAGTTTATATCTCCTCATTAGTCTTCTTAATACTAGATAAAACACTCTCATATATAAGGAGATAACATCCCCACTATTCTTCCTTTGTGGGACACTTTATCTTACTTAAGTGTGGAGCAACCTGAAACTCTAACCGGCGACACCTTATGCCAACCTTTCTTGATTTAGCAAAACTTTTATCTAATCCAACTAGGTTTGAACGATTTAGTATCCGTGTAATACTCCATCTTAACGGAAGACGCCATTTAGGCGTGATACCTCTATTAAAGAGGTCCTTTAATAAGTTCAAATGAATAGTACTTAAAAGGAATTAGAAGTATTACTCATATCAATAAAGTGCAGTTTTTTTTCTATAACCCATGATATGTAATGTTAGGACAAGTGGCCTCCTCTCCTGGTTTCAAAGATCTACATGAGTGAGGCCAATATGCATTAGAAAAGGACTCGTGTTAATCCGTGAGCCAAGTTTACGTGACAAACTGTCGTGAGTAATCACTTCTGATATAAAGTCATGTACGATTAACTCGTGTTATCTACCGGTTTGATTCTACGATTCGGGTAGGGTTCAGATTGGGTCTTGTAACACCCCCATACATCAAGGTGCCTTACCAAGACCACCTAGTACATGTGAATGCTACCATCTCGGTTACCCGAGGCATAGTAATTAAAAGTGACCATCAAGAAACGTACTTCAAGTAAATAAGTTTAATGCGATTACATCAAAACAAAAACTGAAAAGTAAAAGTACAACTGTTCCAAAACCAAAATCCACCTAAACAAATGTGTCATGACAAAACAGCGGAAGACTACGACTCTGACTCGTGGTGACTCCATCCCCAGCTAATCCCGTGCGTATCCAAGATATACCTGCTAAACAACTGTTCACAATCCCCGAATGGATCGCCATAGTTTTCAAAACATTTAAACGGGGCCACTTACTGCATAAACAATATAAGACAATACAACGCGTAGTTACACAATCACAATCCTCCAACTCCGCCACATCACCAAACATCTGACTACACACTAAAATGTGTAGCCCTGCCAGAATATCCATCGCAACAGATATTCCACACCGCCAGTGGGGGACCGCAGCCATTCCCACCTAACCCCCGTTCATCTCAATCGAGCGAATAACCCATGTCCATTAATGTGCACATCCCCTTGTAACGGGAACCACAAGGGGCGAATCAAGGGCGTGAAGCCACTCCCGCAAGTGACTCCACTCAGCCGAGGGCGCACCTCACGAACCATAGACAAACAACAACCAACCACAACATCAATGTAAACAATGCCAAAAACCAATTACGATATAATCAACATGCTAATCAATCAAACAACCATCTTATAACATTTACACAATAACTGAGTAGGGACACCCTACCCGAAATGAAATCACCAATTATCAATCACAAGCAGCGGATCAAAAGCCTTCCTCTACGAAATCACCTCCTATAATCAAATAATCATATAATTACAATCTATAACATCAACAATCTCAATAACCCCCAAATCACCCAATTAGGGTTTAAACAATATTAACCAAATGGCATAAAGACAATACCAAGATCTTACCCACAATACGACGATCACAACGGTATAAAGAACTCCGAATTCCGACAACCCTAGCCCTTAGATTTGATAGCAATGAGAGAAGAGAAACTGACGTTGTTTGTTTTCTTTTGTAAAAAATTTAGAAATAAGGTAAAAGTAAAAAGAACTGACGGAAATACTTTATATATCTCTTCACGCGTTACTATCAAACCCGGTCGAAAACTCGTATAACTCGACATACTCGATCAAGTAACTAAGGTACTCGATCGAGTATCGCCTACACGATCGAGTTGCCCTCACTCGATCGAGTACCCATCAGGCAGAACTCTAAAATGCAAAACTAACTTACTCGACAGACTAAGCCCTACTCGATAGAGTGCCCAACATCTCATAAATCTGAGGTATTACAGGTCTATTCGGGTCGGGTCATTTTCGGGTAAATAGAATTCGGGTCGGATTCAGACGGTTTAATTCGGGTTCAGGTTATTCTCGAGGTAGTTATTATTAAGTTATTCAGAAATAACAATCAATTTACAACAATAAACATCTGGGCCATGTTATATAGGATCGGATCAATTCGAGTTTGGATCAATTTTGAGTTCTCAATTCAAGTATCTGATAAAATTATTTAGGTCAGGTCAATCATAACTAGGGATGTCAATTGATAGGATCTGGATAGGATCCTATAAGATCCAGATTTGGTCCATATTTAGATGATCTGAAATTCCCATATCCATATCCGGATCCGCAGGATCTGGACTGGATCAGGATCTATCCATATCCTTTTTTATAGTAGAAGAAAACTCCATCTTAAAATATGAAAATATTAATTTTTGCATTTTAATGCGATGTAATATAATATTTTTCTCTATTAGATACAAATAATAAAGTTAAAGTCTTATGAAATTACAATAACACTGAAAAAGTATTTTTTTTTAATCGAAAAATGTTAGTCAGAAAAAATCATGGTTTGATTTATGAGAAAACATTTAAAAAACAAAGCATATAATTTTACTATTTGTTTAACTTAACTTATTTTTTAAGAAAATGAAATAAAAATGGATCTAAAGGTAGCATCTAGATCTCGACCTTATGATTCATATCCATATTCTTATCCATTGGATCTTAAATATTGCGATCCATATCTAATTTGTAGGATCTGAATCTCAGGATCTTGCGATTTCATTGCAATCCCTAATCATAACACTCAATTTTGCCAATTCTAAATGAAACCCTCTTCCAAGATTATCGAACCACTAGATTTTTGGATCGAAACGACCTAGTGTTACTCTTGTTGACGTTGTCTCTACCATCATCATTCCATCTTCATCCAAATTTCAATTTCCAAAATCAATTAAACCCTTAAACACAGACACAACACACAGCCTCCCATACCTTCCATAAATAGTTTATTTAATTAAAAAATACAGCTTTTCTTCCTTTAAAAACACCAATAATTCATACAAGCATTCATCTCAATTAAGCAATCAAAACCCCATTTTTATTAAAAAAAAAATCAATTTCAATCAATCATTGTCTAATTGCATTACTATTTTATTACCGAAAGTTATACCCTTTAATCTTTTATACTCTTGCGTGAAAGAAAGGTTCATCTTTTTTAAAATTTCCCTAAAATATTATATAAAAACTCAAGCTTTAATGGCTTCTTTAGCAACAATCCCACAAACCCACATCTTTACCAAAAAACCCAATTCAAATTTGCATAAATTAACCCCAAAGTTTCAATCTTTCATCATTTCTTACAATAGAAGAAACCCTAGTAATTTAGGTATGGTTTTGGGTAAAGTTGAACCCTTGAAAACAGTTGCAGCAGCATCAACTGTAGTTGCAGCAACAAGTGATGAGAAGAAGAAGAAGAAGAAAGGTTTTGTTGATGAAATGAGGGCAGTTGCTATGAAGTTGCATACTAAAGAACAAGCAAGAGAAGGTGAGAAAGTTGCTAAAGGTCCTGAAGAAAAATCTCCTTCTAAATGGGAACCTAGTGTTGATGGGTATTTGAAGTTTCTTGTTGATAGTAAGTTGGTTTATGATACTTTGGAGAGGATTGTTTTGGTGGCTCCTGTTGATTATTGTAAGTTGCTCTCTCTTGTGTTATTCCGTCTTTATCGGTTAATAGTTTACGTTTGCTTTATTTTGTGACGGGATAAAGGGAGTATGTGTTTTGATTGTTTGATTGGGTTTATGTTGTTGGTTGGTTAACGTTGATTGATTATATTTTTTATTGTTGGATTGTTGGGCAATAGTATTGGTGCAAAACTAAGGAGTTTCATGCCTTTAAGGAACTCTTTACCCATTGATTTTCGAAGTAAGGAGTTTCTTATATGGAACCGGTTTCTAAAGTATAGAATATTTTCCATCCATGTAAGGAATTTCTACCAATGAGGAAAAATAAGAGGTTTTGTGTGTGATGATGTGTACTGATGTGGTATGAAACTTTCACTATTGGTATTGCTTTTCTGTTATGGGGTTTGTGTTGTAGCAATACATGAAGTTTTGATTGTTTAATTTCATTGTATGGTTGGGTGTTTTTTTTTGGTTGAGATTATGTTCTGTTTGTTAAATGATTTTGGATGATTGGATGGATGGTTATTGGTTTGGAATCAGGTTACTGATGTTTGATTACTGAAGTTCTCTGGGTAGCTTTGCGTGTACTCGAGTTTATAAAAAATGGAGTTAGGAACTTAGAAGTGTGATTTATGATTATGAATTTTTGTATTGTCATGGTTGAAAGGCATATGTATTGGAATTATAGGTTGTGCTAGATAGCTTATCTGGGAGAGTGAACTTGTAACCCGACCTGACTGACCATAGAGCTGTGTTTGTAGAATTGGTGGTAGTGATTTGAAGTGCCTACCTTGAGTTTGAATTACCGACCCCGTTGCCAACAGTAAGAATTAGAACTTCAAAAAGGAATATGGGAGTCGCTTGGGTTGGTGTAATTGTTACTCAGAAATAAACTCAAAAAGGAAAAAAAGAGAACAATGACTGTGGCCTGTGGGTACGGGTAGATTTGCAGGGGTGAAGGGGAGATGAGGTGGTGGTGGGTGATTATTACCCTTATAGGGTAATTTACCCTAACAAGAGGTAACTATTATCCCTTAATAGGGTAGTTATTAGTTGATCAACTTCGTACTTTATCCTCCACCTCATACTTCTCTATGTATTTTTCCTCAAGTACTCCGATAATAACAATTACTCCTAATATTCATGTATTTACATGTTAGATGCCTATTCGAGAGGATAAATGCTTTACGTGTAGGAGTATGAATCTACCTCTATATTAACTTGAATAAGTTCTTTGTAGAGAATTAACTACATGAATTGGGGTTCGACTTTAATTATAATTGAGAGATGCAGCTACAAATTAGTTTGTCCTGTGTGTAAGGTATCTCCTACAGGTTCATAGATTATTTATTAAGTACCTATTGACAATTGAAGCTTGCCAAGTTCCTCTAAAATTTGTACTCCGCACTTGAGAGTGTTTTTAATGGAGTTCACTGATGAAGTAGACTTGTGCTGAACCACTCATAGATTATCCCCCCTATTCCTCTATTCTTTGAGCCATATACTTCCAGATGAGTTTTTGTAAAATAGATATTGCACGAGCCTAATGGAGTTCCTCGTTCAGTTACATAATATATATACACCCGATACCAGATGCTATGTATTGGTGTCAAATAAATATCATTGAGTTTGTGTATTGTGTCGTTTTGGTCTGTTTACTGTCCAATCCTAATTTCTACCTTTGATAGTACTTATTTGATCTTTTTTATGCAATCTTCAGCCGAGACTTTTCGAAATATGTTTGGCCTTGTAGAGTTTGGTCTTCAGGTGTCTTTTTTCACTGCCAGATCTACCTTACGTCCTTACATGAATCATAAAGGACATTCAATCAATTAACTTTTGTCAGTTTTTTAATACTCCGTCCGTAACTACATGTGCGCTATTTGAGGAAGTTTTATATAACAAAAATTACAAGTGGCCATACTGTTTCATTTTCCCTTGTTCTTTTATTATTGGCAAAATTATTTTCTTGCATACGGGATGTATTTTGTCTGCCGTCTTAACAATGGTTATTGTAAACTGTGTAGTACATTGCAACGGCGATATGTATAGGATTGTAATTTACTAGACTCTTGAATGCGTGTTAGAATAGAGGGGGATCCATAGAAGTAAAAGAAATCGCAAGTGGCATTACATGTCGTCTTTAGATTTTAGATAGCATTTACAATTAGTCTCCTATAAGACGTTCTCATATTAATCGATGTGAGACCAGCCACCGACCCAATTCAATATTATCCTCATCCACATACCTGTTAATCCTCTAAAAGCTGAAATTACTAAATATGAGACAGTTTCATATGCATTTTTACGTTCAAATAGCCAGATAGATATGTCTTATACTCTTATCTATGGAGCCATATGTTTTTTTTTGGGATATTCTCTCGTGTACCCCCGAACTTTTTCGTTTTCTATGGTGTACCCTCGTTTTTTGCAAAAAAAAAACTTTGACCGACAATAATTCTCTGTTACGAGTTCAGAAAACGGTAATTTTTTTTTTCAAACCAATTATCTCGTCAAGGCCTTCAATTTGAAAAAAAATTCACCGCTTTTTGAACTCGTAGCCAGTAGTTATGGTTGGTCAAACATTTTTTAACGAATAAACTTTGACCGACCATAATTCCCGACTACAAGTTGAGACGTCGGTGAATTTTTTTTCAAACGGAAGACCTCTTAAAGACAGTCAATTTGGAAAAAAAGTTTATCGTATTCTGAACTTATAGCCAAGAGTTATTGACGGTCAAAGTTTTTTTGCATGAAAAGAAGGGTATATCATAGAAAATGAAAAGACTGAGGGGTACACGAGAGAATATCCCTTTTTTTTTTAATATTTATTTTGGTTATAGACACCATACTAGAATGAGAATCCTTGATGCCAACCATTACCCTGGTGTGTTTGAATTGAGTGATTTGGAGGGAAAAGAAAGGGAGGGGGAGTACGGGATTTAAAATCCCTTGTTTGGATAGGAAATGAGGGTGGAGACCTGAAGGGAAATTGTATCCAAACACCCACACCTCATTCCCCTTCCCCTTCCCCTTCCCTTCTCTCCCTTTCCCTTTCCCTTTCCCTTTCCCTTCCCTCCTTCCCCCTCCCCTCCCTTTCCCTCCACTTTTGCAATCCAAACACGCCCTAAGTTTCTTGTTTGGCCTGATGTTGGGCTCCATTCTTTGCCTTTATTTGATTCAAACCTTCTTATGTCTGTTATATCACGTGTAATAGATTTTTTTTTACTCGACTCTAGATGCTGAGTTCAGAAACACGGGATTGGAACGATCAGAGAAATTGGCAAAAGATTTGGAGTGGTTCAAGGAGCAAGGTTATTCTATCCCCGAACCATCTGAACCTGGTGTTACATATTCAAAAATTCTTGAAGAATTAGCCGAGAAGGATCCTCAGGCATTCATCTGCCATTTCTACAACACATATTTTGCTCATTCTGCTGGGGGACGCATGATTGGTAGGAAGGTATGACTTTTGATCTGAAGTTTAGATTCAAAGTAGATATCATGAGAATACACTAATCCATTATCCAACAACTTTAGATTAGAGCCTCGTCTAGTGCTAATAATCTGGTTAACATGCTTGTGGCTCTCTAAATCAATTTTAGCTTCTAAGACCGAGTCATTTATAGCATTTAGAAAATAGCTCACTAAACACTCTATGCTTTTAAGTATTGTGAAGTAGAAGACTGTCATACATGTTACACTGTTACAGTATAATTTTCATCATCCGTCATGATCATCCTTTTTTGTGTCTCTAACACAAGGGTAAGACTATGAACATCTGCCCCCCCTTGCCCAGCGCATGTGTCGGCAGGAACCGTTGAGGGCCTTGAGGCGCTAAGGTTATGTCTTTATTTTGTACCACGGTGGGAACCCGTGGACACTACACTTTTACCATGTGAGCACACACAGTGTTAACCACTGTTGTTAATCAGAATGACAAGCTCTTATTTGAAAAAGCATAATCTCAGGCAATTGCTCCTGTGAGGGTATGAACCGAGACCCGGTAGTTATTCATTCATGTTCGAACAAGTTGAGCCTATCTGTTGGGCTAGGGCATTGTTGTTCGATAGAGAGGATTTAATAGTGAGATGTCTGCTTCAGCGTTTTAATCTCTTTTATTATTAGGTGGCTGAGATGATACTTAACAAAAAAGAGTTAGAATTCTACAAATGGGACGGCGACCTTTCCGAGTTGCTCCAGAATGTGAGGGAGAAGCTAAACAAAGTTGCTGAAGTATGTTTTCTCTCTTTTACTAGAATTATTCAGCCTGTAGTTTCTTTGCTAGCCAGCCTTGTACATTATTCATGCTTGTGTCAATTGTCAAATGTCAACTGTTAATCTATTACGAAGCTCCATCCTTATCTGGTTAGATAACCTATATGATCTGTCATTATCGTTTTCGCAATCATAACCACCTTTGCTTTATTGATAACTCTTGAGTAACTAAATAGATATGGCAAATTGGCAATGAATATTGAGTAGCTATTAAACCCATGTTGATTTGGTGGCAGGGCTGGACTAGGGAAGAAAAGAATCATTGTTTGGAGGAAACGGAGAAGTCTTTCAAGCACTCTGGCGAGATTCTTCGTCTAATACTAAATTGAATCATTTTGGGATTAAGACTTTGTTGTCCTCGTTTCTTACTGACATGAATCATGAACTTTACGTTCACGACATGTTTATATTTCCATCCTGTCTTTTAACTTATTTTCCGTATTCTGTGGAGAACTGAAAGTTGATAAATGTGCATATAATCAAAATCAGGTTCCACAAAACTGCCTTTTTTTTGTCTGTTCAGTTATATATGCTTGAAATATACTTCATATGATTGATCATTGATGCTCCGTATATTAGCAAACCGCCACAAGGGGTGGGTGGAGCTCAACTAGTAAGCTATGTTACTTGACTCGCGCAATCTCATGCTATATAAATGAGAAGAAACATGACTACCAAGTTTTATATGAGACGGTCTCATATGTAGTCTTTCAGTACTGTGTGACCTCACACATGTACGATACTTCGAGTAACAAACTACGGAGTAAGAGCTAAGACTTTATGGGCTTGAGTGCTTCGGCATATGGGCTGCAATTGTATTTTTGGCTCGGTGAGTCAGTCGGGTTCATGTATACTTTGGGTTGAATTCGTAACGTCATTTGGGCCTTTCGCAAACGTTAATTAAGTATTCTTAAAGAAATGAGTGGTACACTCGTGTTGCACGCGGCACACCATGAAACACTATACAAGACACTTAAACTTGGGCGTGAATATTACACCGCAGCCCATTTATAACCTGAATCTCGTGTCAAATCGTTTGCTATTCTACCCACCTAACCTTTTTTTTTTGGTTTTTTTTTTTTTTTGTAAATCATCGGTGAAGTTCAAAATCAAGCCGGTTATGACCATAAGGGTTGCAAGATTCTCTCTTATGAGTTTCTAATATTGCTGTGAAACCTTTGATTATTGACATATCTAAAAACTGTTTGTAATAAAGTATTGTACAAGGTACTTCAAGCCCATTTATCAAACAAATCAAGCTCAAATAATGAAATTCATAAATGACCAAATGGCCGAATTTGTTGAATCTATTGTCATCAACAATTACTTTCTCTATTTCATTAAATTCTATATATTTACTTTTTAGGCATTATTCATAACTGGAGTGAAATAATGAATCTTTGATACAACTTCTAATATATAGCATCAAAGATAGTCATGTGAGATCTTGTTTAAATTGTCTTATCGATTACATTGTGAATATCAATTTTTTAATCTTTTATCAATATTTAACTAATGATATGAATAAAAGAAAACAGACATTGATAAACGTGTATAAGCAAATGTATAATATTCAATGGAATGGATGAAGTATAATTTTATTTCAATGCTATTTGAATCACCGATTTTAATCATCTCCCTCATCTTAAATAATGAAAGTGAGGTGATCATATATCAAAAAATTTATCTAGTTTTTTAGTCACCCAAAAACCTAAATACAATACATACAAAGTCCTCATTTAGCTAAGATACAATTTGCGTACACATACTCTTTAGCGTGGTATAAATTTCGTTAAAGTTATTTGGTTCAAAAGATAGTATGAATATGAATTTGATGACAATGAGGTATTTATTCATATACCTATGTCACACTTGTTTGGTACGACCATTTCTCCCGGCGTATGGTACATGAACTTGAAAATTCGGGAGAGAACCGAGTATGTGATTTTAAAGGATTGAGATTGATTTAAAACCAAGTAAATTTTACGTTTTCAAATAACCAATATTACCCATTTAACTTTATTTTAGGATGGCGCTAGTTTAAATTATTCGTAATTCAAATTATCACACTATAAGACAGAACAGTTTCGTAAGTTTAAGTTATCTTAACTCCATGTCTCCATCTATCTATGATAAGAAAAGTGTTTTCAAACGCCATAACTAAGCCAAATATTAAACCTTTGTTCCTCACAAGTCACAACCCATCTGAATAAATATACGATTACTATGTAATCTTAGTTAGTAAGTAAGCTCGTTAATTTTGAGGTTGAAATTAAGACATTATAAACCAATAAAAATTAAAAAACTTTGAAAATTCTAATAGAAAAGATTATATTTCTCAATGATTTAGTAGAGGGCAAATTCTTTTAAGTTACGACCTTGATTGGGTAATTTAGGGGGAGTTTAAGAGCTCACGTTGTACTATAAATAGAAACATCATCCTTCCCTTCAATTTCTCCAAAAATTGCGAGATTATTCGAAGGACTATTCCAACAAATAACAATGGCAAAACATATTTCCTTGTATTTTCTGGTTACCTTGATTTCTACCATCATCTTCAACGCTTCATCAACAACTCTCCCTTCTGAAGCAACACACACTATCCCATCTTCTGACCCACTTCCTCTGCTTTCTCTCAGGATTAAGCCTAATCTGGTTTGTTATTCACTAAATACTCTTCTTTTTTACTTAATTTTTTAATAATAAACTTATTTAGTAAATACCCATTTAGTCATTACTTGTCTTAATTACCAAAAAATTAAACTTTTTTGGTTCTATTTTGATGCATTGACACTTCCCATTTGCTCCATCTTTTCGCATTATGAGGTGTGTGAGTACCCAGAGACCGTTCTAAAAGATGATTCATGTTAGCCGACCCAAATCATTTTGGGATTAAGGCTTTATTGTTGTAACAACCCTATTTAGAAATAATCAAATTAGTCAAAAGGTGAACTTTTTTGGTTCTATTTTGATGCATTTACAATTTGACACTTCCCATTTGCTCTATCTTTTCGCATTCTGAGGTGTGCGATTACCCAGGGACGATTCTAAAGGATGACCGACTCCAAATTATTTTGGGATTTAGGTTCTGATGTTATTGCTGTTGTTGTATTCAGTCATTTTGTTCATTAACGAGTCTATTTAGTAATAACCCAATTAATCATAAGGTTAGGTACAAAAATTTGATGTTTTTGGTTTGATTTTGCTGTTTTGACACTTTTGTTATATCTGATTAATGCATACTTTTTAAACAGCAAACATAGTAATAATATTACCCAAAAGTCAGAAAGTGGTTTAAGACTTTTAAGTGCAAAAGAATTGATTTTTTGGTTATATTTTGTTGCATTGACAGTTTTGTTTTGTGATTAATGCTTAATTTTTGTAAATATTCAGACTGCATCAAGCTGTTCTTACAGGGTTCAGATCACTACAGGCTGCTCTTCTGTGAAATATACCAGAGATCAAATTAGTTTGTCTTTTGGTGATGCTTATGGCAATCAGGTATACTGTTAATGAGCACAAATCCTTGTCTAAGACGTTATTGTACAACCGTTCTTTAGGAGACTTACTCGGGACTCGCTCGTGAATGATTATGATGATTCTTATAGTTATTAATCCATATGAAATAAGAAATTTTGGATTTTAAGTTGTTTTTGCATGTGAAGTTAGATTTTGGGTAATGGGTCTTTTGCTGCTTCTGATTGATTAGCTGATTGAGTTTCAGTTCTTTATTGGGGGCTTATCTAATTATTGCTAATTAGTTTTGATTATAAGATTATTGCTAACCTAGTATTGAAGATAGTCTTAGAAGTAAGTTAAAAAGGGTTACTGGATTCGCTTAGTTACCCTATGAATCGCGAATACTTAAGAGTGAGTTCTATCCCGTCGCTTATTTAAGATACACATAACACACATTCTGAAGAGCGAATAACGAATTGGTAAGGGCGTATTCATAGCGAATCCCGTAACCATGTATAAAACCCATGGAATAAATTAGTTATTATGACTGCTGGGTAGTTTTTGGATTTTGGTTTAGTCAGTTGATTGTTTAAGAGTTCATAGTGAGTTCTTGAAGGTTTGCAAAAGTTTGATATGCTAACAAAGGGTAATGTTTATTAAGCCAGTTATTGATTTTCCATGCTAAGATGTATTTCATGTAATTACAGGTGTATGTGCCAAGGATAGATGATCCTAATTCACACACATTTGAAGCATGCTCCACGGACACATTTGATATTACTGGTCCATGTACTTACAATGTATGCTATGTCTACTTGTACCGGAGGGGTACTGATGGATGGAATGTTGGGAGCGTGAGGATTTCTGGCCGGAATACGAGGACTGTGACCTTCACCTACAAAACTTGGCTACCAAGTGATGTTTGGTGGGGATTCAACTACTGCAATGGTGCGTTTGCCTTCACTTTTGTAGAGAAATAGAAAATGAATAAATGAGTGCTTATAATATCTAGATAAGACCAAAATTACTTAATATTGGTGTGTTGTGTATAGCCACTGAAATTACACCGTCAAAGGTGTTTCTTATAGTTTTATTTGTGTAAATTCAGTGGCGAATCTTAACAAAAAAAAAATAGGGAGGCCAAACTTGAATCATTAACAAAAATAATAGAGAGCCGCACTTGAAAACAAAACATAAATTTCGGGGATAAGGCCCCTTTCCATGCCCTTCCAAGATCCTCCTTTATTTGTGTTTATTAATATTAATGTTGCGACCCTGGGCAGGTAATAGGCTGATTTTCTGGTTAATTTTGTTGTGTTTGTCTATTCGTTGGCCGTGGCATCTCTGTTTCAATTGATGCATTTTAATGGCAACCATTGACTTTCATTTGGTGCACCGTGCAAGATGTCAAAATTTGACTTCTTTCTCAGTTTCTCATTAATGGCCCTTTAATATCTGCCTGCTCTATGTGTTCCTTTACTCTAACCTATAATTGATACGGAGTAGTCAATTACTTACTAGCTGTTGCATGAGAACTGCAATACCTGTAGGAAATACACTACGTTTATGAGACGGCCTCACACTGAAGTTGTGTGAGACCTCCCTTTTAATGTTACTATATACTCCGTAAATTTTTAAAAGGACTGAATAATTTCAGTCATGTTCAAATGGTATTGTTTGTAGGCCTCATCTCTTAAATGACATGTCTAGCTCTCTCATAGTGAGCGACTGTTTCTTAAGATACTAAAGGAAATAATACTCTAGAAATAAGAACCTTCACATTATTCGGGTCTTTGTTGTCAATTGTCATATGCAAACCTTACATTTATTTGAAAGCTTACTTTGCGTCCATGTACTTGAAGTAGTAGTAACAATGAAGGAACAGGTGACTAAGCACGAGGGGTCAATATTGCCCTTACAGTCAAACCTTCCCATTTACTTAAAGAAGTACTGATGAAGAACAGATGGCTAATTACGAGAGGACGATCTAGGCCAATGGGAATAGGTTTAGATCCCTTGAAGTTCATCCTAAATTGAGTCATGAACAAGTGATCTTAATGATTTAAATCTTTCCACAATTCTGGATAGGAACAATAATATCCCTTTCTCCTTCATTGTCCTTTCAAGATAATTTCGGAAACAATAGTCAAATATCCGTTTTGGAAGGAACCATTCTTTTCGCTATCATTTGTCTGCTAAAGGTCTTAACTTATTCAAGAAAACTTCAAGATTACATTTTGGATACAAGATTCTATTTTTCTTTTGTAGATAAATCTTGAAGGGTTCTTTTCTGTGTTAATCCGGGTTAGGTGTTTGTGGGAATGAGTATTAGTGAATACTGATCACTTGGTTATCAGGTCGTCCTGATCAGGAAGCTTCTACTTTTAACTTTTTGAGGGAGTCATGAGAGCAGATTTTGATGATGACCGCTCAATTGTTTTATTATCTACTAGTTTAGACCCCGTGCTAGGTCACATTAGCTTCGTAGGCTGGCTGCCCTTCTTTTCTTGTGAAAAATGTCAGTTCTCGATGTAATTCTTGACGCAATTTTATCATTGGTCGTCTTGAAACAGCAACTTTTTATTCATAATATAAGGATAAAGCTGCGTACCCCTCACCCCTTACCCCTTAGTACATTTTAAGTTTGATCCATCGTTTACTAGTTGTGTCGTTTTTGCAATTTGATTTTCATATTATTTCAAAGAGCTGACTGACAAACTGTTATCTATGACTGCAGGAGCTCACTCCCAGGGGTTTAAGAAGCCTCCATTAAGCACTCTTGCTTTGACCGTTGTACCCCTGCTGTATTTCTTGCTGGAATGGTTGCTCTGATGCACATGATACTTAGATCTTACTCCATAATAAGGGATTACCATTGTATTTTCCGTCTTTTTAGTTTTTGCGAAAACAATACGAAGAATTTTTTACTAGAAACATGAAAGAAAGTGATGTTTTTGTAAAACAATTATGTACACTGGTTGCTTGGAGGTAGATAAGATATGTGATCTTCAAGATTTAGCGGCTACTGGATTTTGTATGCTCCTCTTGCAGTCAAGCACGCAAAATGCGAATGGTCTTGTTCTAGACCATGCTCGCTGCACACGGGTAAAGGCTTGAAATTATGATTGATGCTATAAAAAGTCTTATTATGTGAGACGATTTCACACGTAACATAAACTCGGATATTTATGCTTTCCTCATTTATTTTGTAATAAATCACATCTTCGACGGAACTGGCGGCCACATCATGATCTCGGTTGGTGTGCAAAAGCATAGGGACTGGTGATTATTAGCTCAAAACACTGTCGCCAACTTTGAAACCTTTACAAAGGAATGTGTTGTATAAATCTAACATGATGCTCGCCATGTCTATCTAATGCTTATATGCCTCGGGATTTTAGAATATCGTCCCAACTACTCGTACATTTTAGAGAATCAAACTTGATACCTCTTGTTATGCCAAGGTAACTTTTCACCGGTTGTTCTAAGTACTCGAGTACTTAATTCTTCGTTTTGATGATTAGGCTATTTTCTCATTGGATATGAATATATGATTATTGTGATCTATGTTATGAAGGAGCGAAATGAAAAAATCGTCTACAATTAGTTTTTCCTTTGCTTCTACGAGTATTATAAGATAAGAAATAATTAGAATTACCAGGAGATAACAAACAAGCAGCGTCTGTAGCTCAGTGGATAGAGCGTCTGTTTCCTAAGCAGAAGGTCGTAGGTTCGACCCCTACCTGACGCGTTACTTTTTTCTTTTTACAAAATTACCTACCGATATAAAAAGATAAACACATACCCATTAGGTTTTTTTTTTTTATGGAATTGTCCCTGCAGCACACAAAACCTATTTTTCTCACCTCCCATCAGATCCATGGTATGTGTGTCAACTGGATGAGAAGACGCAATCACGAACACCGTCCCTTCAGGTGGTTCATCCCAACTCTACGATTTACAAGTAATTTTAGTATGAAGTTATGGCCTTTCGATCGAATTAAATCTAACACAAAAGTGGCCTTTTAGTCGAATTAAATCTGACACAAAAGTCAAGTACCACCCTTTTTAAACAACAAAGTTGTAGCGTTTCCGTCAATTGTGATTTTGTTATGAAGTTTTAATTATGGGTCGTCGCCACCTTTGTCGGGGGAACATCCTCTCGATTTCTCGGTGCTACATTCGGCAAGGCTGCATGCCTACATACATGGTACCCGGCTACGTCTCCACTAGAGGAGGCGAGGAGCCCTTATAGCAGTGGGTTAATGTTTAAGTGTATCCATCCCCCTTCGGCAGTACCTTGCCATGGGCGGGAGTTTTAAACTGTCCATTGAAATGATCTCTGGGTGTTCAGTCCGCCTCCATTGAATTATCCACATATCACTGCAGGAACCTGAAATGACACAACTTTACCCGAATTTTACTGAACCCGAATTGACTCACAGAAATGCTATGTCAAGCAATCATCGATAAATGATTCCGAAATACTAACCAGTAACTTCTGCCAACGACTAACATAACATGTGGTAAAAATCAAGCCTAGGCAAATTTCATAAGCTCTATTGCAGCTTGCATCAATCGAGCCTAGGTAGCGAGCGCAGTGCTAGCTTTTGCTACAAGCCAGATCTCCCGACCTGATAGTAAACCTGTACAGAAATGATAAATAGCGACATTGAACGCGCCAATGCATCAAATTACATTAAATAAACAGAATTCTCTTATGACTTTTTATTTATAATAGCAGAATTTCTAATCAAAACTCCTACAACAACATTAAAATAAACAGTATACTTTGATCAAGGATTAAAAAAATACTCAGCTCTCAGACTAAAATGCCAAATTTTCACCAATATCAATACAAAAAAAAAAAAAAAAAAAAAAAAAAAAAAAAAAAAAAAAACAGACAAAGAGAGAAGCTGGTTTTGCTGAAGTGTGAAGGGAGTCACGGGAGTGTGCCATAGATGTCTGCCTGAGTTTGGCAATTGTGTTTGGTGATAACTGATAAACTTGGGAAATGAGGCAAGTTACTAGAGATACTAGTATAAATCCCGCTTGAATGCGCGGTTTTGTAGATGGACATATTAGAGAACATTATAATTATATTAATACAGTATTTAACTCCAGTTGACATTTAATTATAAAACTAGTTTAGGAGCCCGTGAAATCACGAGATCGTTAATAATTTATTGTTTTAATCAGCTTAAAGATTATGGACTATGAATGTTTATCTTCCAACAAATATTTATGCGTTATTTTAAGTTCTTTTTCTTGATTGAATGAATTAGAGTGTTTAGAACGATAAAATAAAATCTCAAAGGTGTTTAAGGTAGAGAAGTCGAGATATTGTGATAACACAAGAGAGAATAATTGTAAACAAAAATATGGCAATGTGTATAGGTAGTATAAATGAGGAGGGGAAGCCAAAAATTCATCATTTAAGAAAAAGTTAGATGTTAAATTAGTAAAATGTATTCATTATTAATAGGTATAAAGATGAGAGTAAACTAAAAAGTTTATTACATTTACATTCTTTTGTCACATTAAAATTTGTCATTTTAGGTACCATTTAATTAGATTGTATAGATTTATTTATAGATGAATGAATGAAATCAATGCCATGTAACTATAAATTGATAATCCACGTCACATTAAAATTTTCATGTTACATTTAATTGTATTTCTCATTTTAAGTACCCCTTTAATCAGTTAATGAAGTTCTGCTTTATTATCAAGTTGTCGAGTTCTATTAACAAAATCATAGAGCTATGGTACAAAGTTATTGAGCTTAACAGAATAATTATTAAGCTCAATAACTTAGTAAAATAACTCAATAACTTGTAAAATAGCTCAATAACTTTATGTAAGAGCTCAACAAAATTGATGCGGTTGTACAATGCTACTATACAACTAGTTGTAGGATAATATTTGTACCCTATAATTAGATTGTATAGATTATAGATGGGGTTTTAAGGCCGCCGCATGAAACTTCATAGTAAAAAGAGTTGCATATTCAACTAATAAAAAGTTGTTCAAGGTAATATTTTTAAATTATTGTGTAGGTGTTATGTAAAGAAGATTCATACCTATAATACGAATTTCATGCCGTTGTTTTGATATGTGAGTATGTATCATCCTCCTGCAATTTGAAAACACAAAAGTAATAAAAAATAATATTCTAATTAATTCAATATACAATAAAGAAAAAAAAGTAAAAAAATACTCTAGTTATCTATGTAAACTTTACATACCAGTTTTTGAAATAAAATGGAAATTGTGATTGTTGCATAATGGTGAGGGGAAAGCAAAAAGATCATCATTAAATAAAAGTAATAAAGTTAAATAAATAGGGTAAATTGATGACTAAAGTTATGAGAGGGAAAATTGATGACTAAAGTTATGAGAGGGAGATAAAAAGTTTGAATCAATTTTTTTTAATTTATTTTGTACGTTTGAGACTTTATATTTTTAAAATTTTTTTACTAATAAACATGTGACACATGATAATAAAAAATGACTTTTTTTTATGATACATGGCTTAGTGACATGACTTAGTGAAATATTTAGTCTTGCTTTTTTACAATATTGTACTTTACATGCCAATTTTTTGAATAACATGGAAATTATGATTATTGTTATATAATGGTGAGGGGAAAGTAAAAAGGTCATCTTTAAGAAGATAATAAAGTTAAATAAATAGGGTAAATTGATAACCAAAGTTATGGGAGGGAGATAAAAGATTTGCATCAATTGTTTTTTTTTTTTTTTTTTTTTTGTGTTTGCAACTTATATTTTTTAATTTTTTTTTTTAAAATTTATGAATGAGGTGAAATATATAAGATTTTGTTTGTCATGTTGAACTCAAAGCTGGTAATAATAGAAACTATACATATATGAAAATTAAAGGGTTAAACAAATAAAAAAAATGGAAAAATAAAAGAATAGGCGAAAGTAGTAACTTACAACATAACAATAAAGCGTTCACATCAAAGAAGATTATGACATTGAATCCTATAAAACACAACAAAATAAAGAGGTTTAGACTTAATTTACTAATAGAAATGTTAAAAAAAACCATTAAAAAAATCAATACCAAGATATACACAAAAGATATGTAATTTCATTTAAAGAGATGAATTATATATATATATAAAAAAAATGTTATAGCATTCATTAAGATTAAGAATTCAAGAGTAAGATGAAAGGTTGAAATTAGGTTACGAATTTACAATAAATGAGAGAAGAGGAAAAGCAAAGGTGGTGTAAATGCTTAATAAAACATCTTGAATGTGTTATTATTATTATTATTATTATTATTATTATTATTATTATTATTATTATTATTATTATTATTATTATTATTATTATTATTATTATTATTATTATTATTATTATTATTATTATTATTATTATTATTATTATTATTATTATTATTATTATTATTACTATTATTATTATTATTATAACTTAATTAGACATGAAATATTATAGCATATTAGGAGGTTTTTGAGAGTTGTCACATGGCAATTAAATACTAGTTAAGTTAGTCTTTTAATGGTATTTTATAGATGATTTAGCTAGTCATTTAACTATATTGTATAGATAGAAATATATCCCAACGCGTACATCGGCAATCTTAAGGCATTTTGGCAAAAAAATTGGGGAAAATGATATTTTGAAAATTGTATATGTAGTTGATTCATGTGTGGGTGGAGTAAAAGAACAGGGATTACTAATCTGATTTTGGGTTTTTTTTAAAAGAAGGAAAAAAGAGTGGATTAAGATATAATTTATTGATAGGTGGCTTTTAGTCGATATCTACGTGACATTTATAATCCTAGGTGGCTTTTAGTCGATGTCTACGTGACATTTAATAGGTGTTTCAAGTAGTCTTTTAATAAGATTTTATAAATTAGAGTGACACGCGGATTAAGATGTGGCATTGCAAATGCATACATGGCTTTTCCTTATCCTACGTGGCATTGTCTGCATGGCCTTTTGAGGCTAGCCTTTTAATAAGATTTTATAGATTTAAATTAGTATAGTAATGTTTTGTATTAAAAGGTATAAAAGAGTAGTTTCAAAACTTTTAATCCGTATAAGATTGCCGGTTTTACTCGAACTATTTTGTTAACTTTGTTTTAAAAAAATACTATTATTATTATATTATTATATCCACTAAAGGCGTAATATAACCGTTAAGTAATTATTGTAGCCATCAAGTGATACAAGTAAAAATGATGCATCAGGGGCATTGCATTCAAATTCTGGCGCGCAGGAGGGAATTGAGTCAGCATCAGGACAGCTCATCACATCCCATGTGAGTAATAAGTTGGATCCACCTGAAGGACTATGAGGACCACCTAAAGAAGTACAAGGAATATGGCACCACCTTCTAGTACGGAATTAATTGTGGAAATTGACAGATCATAGAATGGAAGAATTGACAGACTGTCCTAGCTTGGTAATCAAGGCATTCAGCCTATAAGTAGTAACCTGATGTAATAGCAGCTATATACTTGTTTTGTGAAACCTTTCCTATCTTAATGAAATTCTGAATCTTTCCCTTTTTCTATTGAAATCAGGTAGTCATCTTAGAAAAACTACTACATTCCTTAGCCTTAAAAAGCCTATCAATTTCAATTAATTGAACAGCTTTTGCATTATTTATTTATCAGTTGTTGCATTCTTTTTATCAGGTATCATTTGGCTATCAGAGCTTCCATCCTCTTGACCTGTGGAAACCTTATCAAAACAAAATTAGAGAAAACCTTAGAAAAAATCCCAAGAAAAACCAAAAAATATTTAACCCCTCTTTTATTATCTACACAAAAAACTCAAAAATTGTTAAAACAAAACCAGAAAGAAGAATCTCTTTCATGGCAGATCCTGAACTTACTCTGGAGGTCCAGCAACTTAAAGCCCAAGTGGAGACACTTATTCAGAACATTGCTACCCTGTCCTTGCAACCGACAAGGTTTGGAAACAACCAGAACTCTATGGTAAGATCCCCAACCATAAAGTTTCCAACTTTCAATGGTGATGATATACTGGTTATTTAAATGCGCTCAGTTTTTTTCTGTGACTGAAATAAGTGATGTACTGAAGGTTACTTATGCTGCAATGCATCTAGAGTCTAGGGCTTTAGCATGGCATCAGGCCTTTATTAAGAACAGAAAAACTGACAATACATTAGAATGGGAAGAGTACAAACTTGCTATTGAGGCTAGGTTTGATAATTCTTATGAGGATCCCATGTCCGAGCTACTTGTTTTAAAATAAACAGGGTCTGTTCAGTCATATCATGATGCATTTGATGTTTTGATTAGTAAGCTTGAGTTACAGCCTGATTATGCTTTAAGTTGTTTCTTAACTGGCTTAGAAGATAAGATTTCTGCCATGGTGAGAATGCTAAGACCTAAAACAATTTCTGAAGCTTATGGCTTAGCAAGGTTGCAGGAGGCTACAAACTCCTTATACTCAAAACCTAACTACAAAAATACGTCATATTCCCCAAACACCTCCAAACCACCTCTATTGACCACCCTAAAATCTTTTTCTCAACCACAAAAATTTCCACTAGAAACCACAAAAAAACCTTTCACAACCCCAAACAAAAACCCACCCAGATTCAGACCTTATAATGCTGATATAAAAGACAAAAAAGCCAAGGGCATTTGTTTCTATTGTGATGAAAAATTCACCCCTCAACACATCTGTAAAAACAAAAGGCAGTTATTTGTACTAGAGAATGAAGAAGAGGAGGTTATTATCGAGAAGGAAGATGAGCCATGTGAGGAGGAGGTTCCTGGTCAGATAGCACAAATATCAATTCAGGCCCTAGCAGGCCAGTCCCAATGTCAAACCATGAGAATTCCTGGCCAGGTGGGAAGGAGAACATTGAGCATATTAATAGATACAGGCAGCTCTCACAATTTCATTGATACTGGAGTAGCCAAGAGGCTCAACCTCAAAATGGAGCCAATACCTTGTTTTAATGTGTTGGTGGCTAATGGAGGAAGGCTACAATGTTCACACTCAATTTATGGACTCAAGTGGAAGATCAGAAACACTGAGTTCAGTGCAGATTTCTTTGCCCTGCCCTTAGGGAGTTGTGATGCAGTACTCGGAATTCAGTGGTTGAAAACTCTTGGCCCAATCACTTGGGATTTTAAGCAACTCACAATGCAGTTCACCTTTGAAGGGAGAAATCATGTGCTTAAGGGTGCACAACCCATGGGCGTAAAGGTCCAAAAGCAAGTGGAAAAAACCTTGGAGAATGGAGGGCAGTTGGCTTTGATTCAACAAGAAGCCTTGGGAGGAGGAGAGTTCTTTGCGATCTCTCTAACAGGAGAAGGAGACGGCCAGGAAGGAGTAAGGGGGCTCCTAGAAAGATACTCGAAGGTCTTTGAAGAGCCAAAGGGGCTACCCCCATTCAGGGAAGGCCATAATCATAAGATAATACTCAAGACAGGAGCAGAACCCATTAACATCAGGCCCTACAAATATCCCATGGTCCAGAAAGATATCATTGAGTCTATGACTCAAGAATTGTTGGAAAGTGGGGTGATCAAGCATAGTACAAGTCCATATGCCTCCCCAGTAGTGTTGGTTAAGAAAAAGGATGGTTCATGGAGGATGAGCGTGAACTATAGAGCCCTCAACAAGCAAACTATCAAGGATAAGTTCCCCATTCCTTTGATAGAGGAGCTATTGGATGAGCTCCATGGGTCTCAGTATTACACTAAGCTTGATTTAAGATCAGGCTTCCACCAGATTAGGATGGAATCCGAGGATGTGTTCAAAACTACTTTTAGGACTCATCATGAACACTTTGAGTACTTGGTCATGCCTTTTGGCTTAACTAATGCTCCCTCAACTTTTCAGAGTCTAATGAACAGGGTGTTTCAACATTATTTGAGGAAATTTGTGCTTGTCTTCTTTGATGATATATTGGTCTACAATATGAACTGGGCTGATCACATGGAGCACCTTAACTTGGTCCTTCAAACAATGGAGAAAAGTAGGCTATATGTTAAGCCAAGTAAATGTTGCTTTGGGGCTAGTAAGTTGGAGTATTTAGGACACATTGTGTCTAAGGAGGGGGTGGCTACAGAGCCTTCAAAAATCATAGCAGTAACCAACTGGCCTACACCCAAAAATGTGAAGCAATTGAGAGGATTCCTAGGCTTGACTGGATACTATAGAAGGTTTATTAAAGGCTACGGAGTTATTAGTAAACCTCTCACAAATTTACTAAGGAAGGATGCCTTTAAATGGAATGAGGAGGCACAAGCAGCATTTGAAAAGCTTAAAGGTGCCATGACAACTACCCCCGTGCTGACACTACCTGATTTTACCAAGCCATTCATACTGGAAACAGATGCCTCAGGGGATGGCATTGGTGCTGTTTTAATGCAAGATAAGCATCCCATTGCTTACATAAGTAAATCCTTATCTCCCAAATACCAAGCTTTATCTATATATGAGAAAGAGTTGCTACCATCATCCATGCTGTCACCAAATGGCATCAATACCTAGTGGAGAGGGAATTTGTTATAAGAACTGATCATCAAAGTCTCAAGCACCTATTAGAGCAAAGAATAAATAATCCCCTGCAACATAAATGGCTAGCCAAGCTGTTGGGCTATGATTACACTATTGAATATAAAAGGGGAAGGGAAAATATTGCTGCAGATGCCTTATCCAGGGTTAATAGTTCTGAGTTATCTCAATTATTCATTAATTCGGTAAGCACATATCTTTATACATCATTGCAGAAGGCATGGCAGGAAGATAATCAGTTAGTTGCCATCATTGAGGAGCTCAAACAAAATCCAAACTCACACAAGCACTTCACATGGAAGGGAGATCAATTAAAAAGGAAAGGGAAATTTATGGTGGAAAATTCCCAAGAACTACAGGAGAAGTTAATTTCTATAATGCATGACTCTATGCAAGGGGGACACTCTGGGGTAGAGGCTACATATCAGAGAATCAAACAGAAGTTTTATTGGAAGGGCATAAGGAATCAGGTGCAGGAATATATAAAAAAATGTTCAATCTGCCAGCAATGTAAATATGATAGGGCAGCCTATCCAGGAAAGCTCCAACCCTTACCAGTCCCGAACTCTATTTGGACTCAAGTGAGCATGAATTTTATTGATGGACTCCCAAGCTCCATGAGGAATGATTCTATACTTGTGGTAGTTGACAGATTGAGTAAGGCAAGTCATTTTATCCCTTTGAAACACCCATATTCTGCCTCCGAGGTAGCATAAGCCTACTTTGATCATGTGTATAAGCTTCACGGAATGCCATAACAGATAGTCTCGGACAGGGACCCTATCTTCATTAGCAACTTTTGGCAAGAATTGTTTGCTGTACAAGAAGTGACTCTCAACGTAAGTTCAACATACCACCCCCAATCTGATGGGCAGACGAAGGTGTTAAACAGATGCCTTGAGACTTACCTACGATGTTTTTGCCATGAAACACCTCAGGACTGGTGCAAATGGTTACCTGCAGCTGAATTTTGGTACAACACTTCCTACCACTCATCACTAAAATGTTCTCCTTATGAGGTACTGTATGGTCAACCACCCCTATCCATCTTCCCTACCTTCCTGGAGAAAGCAAAGTGGATCCAGTGGATAGAATTCTACTAGCACGAGAAGAAGCACTACAGGCTATCAGACTCAATCTATCTAGAGCCCAGAATAGAATGAAGCACAAGCAGATAAAAGGAGAAGTGAAAGAGAATTTGAGGAAGGGGAATGGGTCTATTTAAAGTTTCAACCATACAGACAAACTTCTATGGCAGGGAGAAGTAACCAGAAACTTTCCAAAAGGTACTATGGCCCTTACCAAGTCTTAAAGAGAATTGGCCCTGTTGCTTACAAGTTGGCACTACCGGACACAACCAAAATACACCATACATTCCATGTGTCTCTGCTTAAGAAATTCCATGGGTCAGTTCCAGATCAGATCACCATTCCAGAAGTCAGTCCAGAAATTAAGGAACCTGAACTAATCATGGCCAAGAAAACAGTCAAGAGGGGAAGAATATCAGCCACTAAAGTGCTGGTCAAATGGAGTAACTCTGAAATTGAGGATGCTACTTGGGAGTTTATGTATGACCTGCAGCAGAAATATTCTTATTTTAATCCTTGGGGACAAGGATTAATTCAAGGGGAGGGTAATGATACAAGTAAAAATGATGCAGCAGGGGCATTGCATTCAAATTCTGGCATGCAGGAGGGAATTGAGTCAGCATCAGGACAGCTCATCACATCCCATGTGAGTAATACGTTGGATCCACCTGAAGGACTATGAGGACCACCTAAAGAAGTACAAGGAATATGGCACCACCTTCTAGTACGGAATTAATTGTGGAAATTGACAGATCATAGAATGGAAGAATTGACAGACTGTCCTAGCTTGGTAATCAAGGCATTCAGCCTATAAGTAGTAACCTGATGTAATAGCAGCTATATACTTGTTTTGTGAAATCTTTCCTATCTTAATGAAATTCTGAATCTTTCCCTTTTGCTATTGAAATCAGGTAGTCATCTTAGAAAAGCTACTGCATTCCTTAGCCTTAAAAAGCCTATCAATTTCAATTAATTGAACAGCTTTTGCATTATTTATTTATCAGTTGTTGCATACTTTTTATCAGGTATCATCAAGTTTGGTATTAAAAAAAATAATAGTAAAATATTGCTTTCATATCATACTTATAATCAGTACAATTTTATTTATGTAACAGAATAAGAATATTCATATTAATATGTCTAATCAAATTGGAAAATATTATCCTTTTAAATAGGCTAGAATTATATGTTTATTATTCCGTTTATGAAATTTAACATTATGGCCCAATTTTAGATATGACATAATGAAACCCAATTATAGAATAGTTTTCATTTAGGCGGGAAAATATTGCAGATCTCTTATTCTTTTAGTATAAGGGGGATGAAGAAAGAAACTGATACGATTTCGAGTACATTCGTCTTAGTAGGACTCGATATTTAATATATAGAAATTTTAATTTTTACTGTATTACTTATAGATTTTAGATTTATATCTCATGAATTTTCTTAAAATTAATCAAGAGAATTGAGTAATTTCTTGAAGAATATTTTTTATGAAAATATTTTAATTATCTCAAATTATATTAATAAATTCTTTTTTTGTAACGAAATTAATAATAGGGGTAATACTGTAATAGTTTATATTTATGTATAGTAGTCGTTTATAGTTTTATACCAATTTTGTTTTATTTTAGTTAAAAGATTATATTTTTAAATTTGATGATTAAAAGATTATTTTTAATGAAAAATTAGTTTAATGAATGAAAATCAAATTTATTTCCATATTTAAGCTTGAGCACTTTGGAGAGAAAACTTTAGAGAAATTTTACTCTTTGTATATAGGAGGATTATGACCATAATTACCGTTAATAATTATAGTATATAACTAATTAGGAGGTAAATTTTGTAATAAAAGTAAATATAAATAGTGAGATCAATTAAATAGAAGGCAACAATTTTATTGTAGAGTGTCACTCAGGCGGGAAAACTACGCGGGAACATTTAGAGATGTGTTAATGTTTTAGTATATAGGGGATTGTGCTCGCTTTTTGGTGGATATTCTAAGCATATATTGGGCCTAATATATAATCAATATATGTGCCACAATATCTTATCAAATATCACAATTTTTCATAATTGAGCCTTATGTATTTTATTCGTTATTATCTCATTTTTCCAATACATGTATTTTAAATATCATAAATATTATATTTAAATCCACAATTTTTTTAAAAAAATTACTCATATTATTGAATTAGTGTGCGGTTTTCATTTTTTTCTTTATATTTGTTACTTTGTATATTATAACAAAATTAAAAAAATAGTTATATGCTTGATCGAAGGCTTTAAACGCGTGTAAATAATCATAAGTTGTTTTACTTAAAGTAGATTTTTTTTTTAATAAATAACGTATTTAACAAAAATAGTTTCAGTTACACGATCAATTTATTAAGAGTAAAAATGTCAAATTTTCTCTATTCCAACTGTTAATATTACAAACTGACAACTGTAGATTTTAAAATTTAAATTTAAAGTGTATTTAAATACTATTAGCTCTAATTGTTATAGGTTCTCTAAATATGACAATCTATTAAAACAATGCTTTCACACGAGATACACCCTAGTAATTTCATTATTTAGCTGCCAACTATGGCCATATTATGCTATTATAAAGACCAATCAACCCTTCCTGATCAGTATAAATTTAGGCGGGGCCGTAATTGAGAGCCTCTACATTATCTTATTCCTATTATTTAGTTCAAAACCAATTAAGTTAAACATTTTTTTTTGTTTTTTTAGCTGAATTAATATTATTATATAATAATCTAACTAATTATTATATTTCTTTTTTACAAGTTACGTACCCCTAAGTTCTTTCTCTTCCTTAACTTGGCGACATTTTCTACAGTTGTTATAATAATTCAACTAATCCCGACGACATTTCGCCGGGGATCTTGGCAGTGGCGGATCTTCCTTATTGTGTACAAGGGCCAGGCCCCTCCTGCCACATGGACCGACCACTAAAATTTAGCCTGTTAAATAAAGTCGTTGTTCAATAAATTAATGCTAGCCCCCTAAACTTTCGTGCAACAGCTACTCCTCTATAAGACTGTCATATAGCATAGGACGGTCTTAAATAGGAGGTATGAGTCCGATAGATAGGTTTTTGAGAAATCTGGCTTATTTGCTAAAAAAAAAAGAAAAAAAAAAAGAAAAAAAGAAAGAAATTTGACGGAGGATACTACGAGTAAAAGTAAAACAGTTATCAACCCCACTTTTTGAGCAAAAATCGTGGGAGACGGATGAAGAAACTATTTTCTTCAAAAAAAATTCAACAAATGAATAATTCAACAAGCAAATTTATAGATCATAAATCTCTTAACGGAAGAGTATACATATGTGCATATAAACTATCGAAATGGATGAGAAGATTTGTGCGATTATGGAACAACAATTTTTTGTTTTTGAGTAATCAATGGCCATGAAAGATGTTGAAAGCGAAATTGAAGTTGATGCAGGCGGCTCTCAAAAAACAGGTATGTTTACAATCAATTATTTTTATCATTGTTGTTTTATTAGTTATTGATTGATAATATTGAATGAAAACAGCCTTGTTTATTTTGGAAACTTAACATTTAACCTAACTTCCAATTTGTAGGTTGAATACAGAACAATTAAAGTTGAGAACTTGTTAATTTTTTATTTTTACCTTGAGATATTGAAACTTAGTTGTTTATGTTGAAAACTTACTAATGTAATTTGTAGTTTGAGGTGTGAAGTTAATGTTTTATCTGTAAGAACATGAACTTTTATGTACATAATTGGGCTTTTTACGAATTAATGTCTATGATAATGTACATGTTATGATACTCTTTAATTATATGGTGAATGCAGATCAATTAAAGTTGAGAACATTCGTTCTCATATTTAACTATATGGTGAATGCAGATAAATTTTGTATTTTCTAGTTTGATGTGATAAAGGAACATTTTAGGTACAAAACTCGACGTTATGTGGTAATTCAATGTAACAGTTAGAGAAACAATTTTAGTGTAAAAACTTGAACTTTTACTTTCGAAAGTTAATGTTTTAGTTATCTTCTGCATTTAGTAATTGATTCCAAACACAGCTAAAAATTTGTTTTTTATTTTATGTGCAAAACTGAACTTTTTAAGTTCTTTTGTCTTATCCAATTAACATGTTATGATACTCTTAATCTACATATTATAAAAGCTGGGTTCTTTAGAGCTCTTCTATTGGCTCCTGGTTTTCAGGGATGGAAAAAGCTTATTTTTTTTTATGTAGGACTACCACTATCATTAGTGGATTTAATTACACTCCTATAATCCTTATTTAATTACCTTCACACCAAACTATATAGTATACAATTATAAAGGATACATTATATTACAAATTAATAAATTACAAAAGAAAAATTATAATTACAAAAAAGTAATTTTTAATTCAAAAAATAATCTATCGGGCTCTACCATATCTTTTCAGGCAAAAACACCCATTTATTTATTTATTTTTAAATTCCCATATATAGTAGTAATAAACAATCACCATTGATTTTCTTAGAAAATCAAGATATAAGTATATAACATATTAACAACGAGTACTCATATAACTATATGCAATACTTTAAAATATAAACACAAAATCTGACTTTTTTTGGGAAAAAATATTTTATTAATTAATATACCAGAATGAAAGTAAAAAATTCATCTTTTGTAAATTTCAATTTTTTTTATCAGTAAACCTCATGAATTAAAAGAGTAAAAAATACATTTCGACCAATTTTTAACTTCAAATAATTATGATAAATATTTGCATGACTAATTTGAGGTACGGTACAGTGCACCAACCATCGTTGATTCGTGGATCATCGTGGATTCGTGGACAAAGATTAAAGTAGGTAGATCTGATTAAGTTTAACGAGATGTGAAGACTACCATCGTGGATTCGTGGATCATCGACATAAATGTAGTTGTGAATGTGTGAATAACTAAATCAAAAATTAATTTGAACTTTAAAAGATATTTATGAGGGAGGAGATAAAAATTGGTTTTTTGTTTGTTTTGTTTGGTAAACCTGAGAGATGAAAATATTTGATGGAGGCCGACTAAAAAGAGAGAGATAGAGACTGAATGAGAGTAGGGTTTTAACTATTTTTGGGATTATTAAATGGTGTATAATAAATTAATAATGGACTTTGGGCTTTGCTCCTTCGCCTATCAAATGTCAGTTGATCATCCTCCTCAATTTTGTTTTGTGTAGCTAATTTATGGTTCAATAGCTCATTGATTTTTTATTTTTTTAATCAAAATATATTTTTTTATACAATGTATGTATTTCATTCTTTTATTGAACAAGTTTGATTTACACAATTTCTTATTACTCCTATTACCATCAATAGTTTATGTTTACTTTATTGCTTGGGAAATTCAATTAAAGAAACATAAACTATTAATCAAAACCGAAGCAGATGGAGTATATTATGAGAATTTTATTAGGCAGATTATGTATTATCGATTTATCGAGCTCAACATGGTAAATTAATATTATGAGAATTTTATTATGCAAATTATGTATTATTGATTTATCGAGCTATACATAGTAAATTAATTTGCGTCATCGTATATCAAATGTATTTGCCTTTAACCTTTTTGGGTGATTGTATATTTCAAATCTATAAAATATTATTAAAAGGCTACCCTAAAATGACCAATTAAAGCCACATAGACAATGCCACATGGCAAAAATTTATTACGACATGGCAAAAATTTAATTGTGACATAGCAAAATTTATTGTGACATGGCACTAATCTATACAATGTAAATAAATTAACCCTTTTATATATGCATAAAATGTACTAAAATGTCTAACAAAAATGTCATTATTATCATCATTATTCTTAAATCTATATATATATATATAAAAGAGAGTTTTTTCGAGCGATTCTAGAGCGTCCACATCATCAAAAATTAATTTAGGAAAGTTTCATAAATAATATTTTCCACATAAAAAATAAAGTGGAGAATCTTTTAATTATTATAATATCTATATTTCTTCTTTTATATTCATGAGAAGTTTCTAATTTTTATATAAAAACTTTGACATTTCATTTGGCAGAAAAATGTTGTTATAAAAATTATGAAGATAATATAATTAGATTCGTGGTAAAAAATGCTTTCATTAGAGTATAGATTTCATATGATTTGTACATACGAGTATTAAAGATGGTGTACTTCTTTTAATATGTTATATATCCCACATCGAAAAACAATGTTAGTGTGGTGATTATAATAAGTATAAATTATAAAATTGTCCCACATCGAAAGATTAAAATAAGGAGGGTGATCCTATGATTATAAATAGGAGTCATCATTGGAACCTATATACCAACCAAAAACCTTTTGAGTCTCTTAAGTATTGTATTGGAGAGCTCTTAAGAGTTTATATCATTATCTTCACAGTATGATATATACATATTTTTTCTATATTATGTATTATATTCAAGTGATGTTTATAATCTTTATATAAAAACTTATACATCTCATTTGCCAAAAAAGTATTATAAAAGAAAATGTACGAATATTAATAAATAGTACTCCCCCTATCCAAGACCAAATACAACATTTTCATTTACACACTTGCCAAGACACAAGTTTTTTCGAGCGATTCTAGAGCGTCCACATTATCAAAAATTAATTTAGGAAAGTTTCATAAATAATATTTTCCACATAAAAAATAAAGTGGAGAATCTTTTAATTATTATAATATCTATATTTTCTCTTTTATATTCAGAAAAATTTCTAATTTTTATATAAAAACTTTGACATTTCATTTGGCAAAAAAATGTTGTTATAAAAATTATGAAGATAATATAATTAGATTCGTGGTAAAAAATGCTTTGATTAGAGTATAGATTTCATATGATTTGCACATACGAGTATTAAAGATGGTGTACTTCTTTTAATATGTTATATGTCCCACATCGAAAAACAACGTTAGTGTGGTGATTATAATAAGTATAAATTATAAAATTGTCCCATCGAAAGATTAACATAAGGTGGGTGATCCTATGATTATAAATAGGAGTCATCATTGGAACTTATATACCAACCAAAAACCTTTTGAGTCTCTTAAGTATTGTTTTGGAGAGCTCTAAAGAGTTTATATCATTATCTTTACTGTAACATCCCCATTTATTTAAGGGCCCGGACTAGGACTCCTCAGATAAAGAAGGGTGTTACCATCTCGGAAATCCGAGGCAGTAGATAACAAAGGGAAAGATAAACAGTACTTTAAATTAAAAGTTTATAAATGTTTACAACTGAAATGGAACATGTCTCAAAACTGGAAATAAAGTCTGATAGCTAAACGGAAATAAAAGTGGGCTAGCTCTAAGTCAGGTGATCCATGCTCTCTTCCCTGCCAGCTCCAAATGTCTCAACAACCTGTCAATCTGCTCCCCAGTAAATGGATCATCACAGGCGTACATGAATACACAGGGTCAACCGCGAGGTTGAGTAGGTAATACGATATAAATAAAGAATGCAATGCTATAATCCTCCATCCTCAACTCCATCACACACATCCCGAACGCCCACCATACCGATCCCCAGACTATGTCAATCGACCGTCGTCGATATACCACTCGTAGGCCGAGGACACCAGGGCAAGTCCTGCAGAACCCGCCTGGGCCTTAATCGCAATAATCTCATCTCCTCCAACTCCAATTCCGATGCAAATGCAATGTATGAAACGTATGAAACAATAATGCTCAACAAGATAAATAAGATAATCAGATATGTCATATAATCACCGAACATGCCAACTCTTTATAATCGTAAGAACTCAATCAGTGTATTCCCTACCTCGATCTTTAGTCAAATAGTCGGGTGCTCGTAATATTCCACAACAAATTCGCCCTCTGAAAGATAAATAAATGATAAACAATTACTTAAACTGTTCCCGTTCCCAAAATAGAAAGTTACTAAAAATAGAAACTTCTTTAAATGGAAAGTTTTCTTAAATGGAAACTTTCCGATATAGCAGCTTTTCCATTTTAACAAACCCGACTCAAAACCCATCTCTAAATATTTTAAATAACTCGGGAATTAAATTAACTAACTAAGAATACGACAAATTAACGAATTATAACGATTAACTCTACGACAAAACCGTTTCAAAACTAAAACAACCCGTCATCACCACCGTCCCTTCACACGCACTCCCACGCTCCCACGCGCCGCCTCTAGCCCGTGTCAGCCACCAGCCCAAACCCCCAGTTTGACCCAGCCACCAACGACCGCCCCCAACAGGGTCGACTGTTGCCGGCGAGTCAAACCAGGGCCGTCGTTTGGCCTGGTTCACCACCGTGCCTCACCAACCGCCCCCTGTTCTCGACTTACAACCACCGCAGCCATCACCTATCCCCTGCCAAACCACCACAGCCCTGCTCGCCGTCAGACAACGCACCCAGACGCCGTAGAGCCGCCGTTTCGACCTTCCCCGAGTCCACGGTGGCGCCACCCCAATCCTAACCGTCTAAACCCGCCTGAAACCCGTATTTTTAACCCGTTGCTACCCTATGTCGATGCCGCCTCTCCCTGCCACTACGACCGCCTAAAACCTCCCTAACAACCACCACAACACCCGACACGTACCACACAACTCAGATACCCCGTCAACAACCACCAGTACCGCCTCCCTAAGACACGCCACAACAATCAAAACCCGACAGAAAAAGCGAAAACAGAAGGGAAGGGTTGCACTCATACCTTTTCTACCACCATAACAGCCACCAGGGTCGCCTACGGACGTCGACAACCACCCTAAAGCCTTCCTTGTTGCGCCGTCAATACCCACACTCACTCTCTCTCTCTCGATTTGCGTGAAGGTTGAGATTGATGCCGATCAAATGAGGGAGGCGGGTGAGGGAGTAGGGTTTTGAAGTGCTAGGGTGAAATTAGGTTAAAAACATGATGTTGGGTGTTGGGTTAATTGGGTTAAACATGTTATTGGGTAAACTCAAATGGGTCGAGGGTAAATGCGTTAGCTCACATCTCGAATTCCATATAAACCCGTCTCAATTAACTTACGAAACAACTCGATCTTACGATACAACGCGAGTCAAGTAAAATAATTTAACGTAATTATCGACTAAACAATTAACCCGACTTAAATAGTAATATAAAATACGGAGTATTACAGTCTTCCCCCCTTAAAATGAACTTCGTCCCGAAGTTCGCTCATCTAGCAAACCCCCACGCATCGATGTGGGTACCAAAACAGATTTTCTAGTGTAAATAACTCATGGACTTAGGCCCATAAAACAAAATGTTACATTCTACCCTCCTAAAAAGAAAGTTACGTCCCGGAACTTACCTCATGCAAACAGGTGTGGATAGCTTTCCCTCATGGAAGACTCAGTCTCCCATGTAGCTTCCTCAACATTATGGTTAGTCCACAAGACTTTCACCAAAGCTGTCTCTCCATTCCTGGTCTTCCTCACTTTCCTGTCCAAAATCTCCTTAGGTGTCTCTAGATAGGACAACTGCTCATCCACCTCGATCACCTCTGGACTCAACACATGTGATGGATCGCTCAAGTACCTCCGCAACTGGGAAACATGAAAGACATTGTGAACTCTGGCTAACGCTGGTGGCAAAGCTAAACGGTATGCCACCTCTCCAACTCTGTCCAAAATCTCATAAGGTCCGATGAATTTCTGACTCAGCTTTCCTCGCTTCCCGAACCTCATAACTCCCTTCATCGGCGACACTTTGAGTAGTACTTTCTCTCCCACCTCGAAAGAAATGTCACTTCTCCTCGTGTCAGCATAGCTCTTCGTCTGTCTCCGGGAAGCTCTCATCTTTTGCCTAATAATCTGCACTGTTCAACCATCTCCGAATCATCTCTCGGCCCCAAAACGACGTCGGATCGATCATCCCAACACACGGGACTCCTGCATTTCCTACCATAAAGTGCCTCGAATGGTGCCATCCCAATGCTAGCGTGATAACTGTTGTTGTAAGAAAACTCGATCAACCCCAGTCTGTCCTCTCAAGATCCGCCAAACTCTAGAACACAAGCTCTCAACATATCCTCGAGGGTCTGAATAGTCCCTCTCGTCCGACCGTCGCAGCAGGATGAAAAGCGGTGCTCATCTTGATTGAGTACCCATCAATGACCGCAATTCCCGCGAACTTGGATAGAAACCGGAATCTCTCGTCGGAGATGATATCTTTAGGCACACCATGCAACTTTACCACGTACTGAACATAAGCCTTAGCCAACTCAGCCTTACTCCAAGTATCTTTCATGGGAATAAAGTGAGCTGACTTGGTCAACCTGTCGACGATCACCCAAATCATGTTGTTACCTCTTTGAATCCGAGGCAACCCGACGATGAAGTCCATGGATATACTCTCCCACTTCCACTCTGGCACATCTAGCGGCTGAACTTTCCCCTGCGGTCTCTTGTGTTCACCCTTCACCCTCTGGCATGTCAACATCGAGACACGAACTCAGCGACTTCCTTCTTCATATTAGGCCACCAGAACGTCTTCTTGAGATCCTTGTATAACTTATCCCCTCCAGGATGTACAGAATAAGGGGTAGCATGTGCCTCAGTAAGAATTTTCTTCTCCAGTTCCTCGTTAGCTGGCACACACCACCTCTGTCCAAACCTCAAGCTCCCATCTGAATGAATACTGAATTTAGAGTAAGGTTCTGCACCTGCCTGCTCTACCGCATTGCGCCATTTCTGAATTCTAGCATCCTCTTTCTGTAGCTCTCGAATCTCCTCGTACAACTCCAGCTCAACTGTCATATCTCCAATGGTCTCACCTCGTCGGATCATGTAAATCCCTATCTTACTTAGCTCACCAAGCATCCTCACCCTGGATCTGGCACTGATCAGGGCATGGATAGACTTCCGACTCAAAGCATCGGCTATGACATTCGCTTTCCCTTCATGATAGAGTAAGTCCATGTCATAGTCGCCAATCAACTCGACCCATATCCTCTGTCTCATGTTCAGCTCCTTCTGAGTATAGATATACTTCAGGCTCTTGTGATCAGAAAATACCTTGAAAGTCGCTCCATAGAGATAATGTCGCCACAACTTAAGAGCAAACACCACGGCTCCCAACTCTAGATCATGGGCAGGGTAATTCTCCTCATAAGTCTTCAACTGTCGAGAAGCGTACGCGATTACCTTCCCGTTCTGCATCAACACACACCTAACCCTTTCTTGGAAGCATCAGTATACACTTCGAAGTTATCATTCCCATCTGGCAAAGCAAGGATAGGAGTTGTGGTTAGGCGCTCTTTAAGGGTCAAGAAAGCCTTCTCACAACTCTCATCCCAAACAAACCTGTTCTCTTTCCTCATTAGGGATGTCAATGGTTTTGCTATCTTCGAAAAGTCTTTGACAAACCTCCTGTAGTATCCAGCTAGTCCCAAGAAGCTTCGAATTTCGCCCACATTCTTTGGACTCTGCCATCTAGTCACCGCCTCGATCTTGCTAGGATCCACTGACACCCCCTCTTTGGAAATCACATGCCCCAAAAAGGCAACTTTCTTCAACCAGAACTCGCACTTACTCAATTTGGCATACAACTGATTCTCTGCCAAAGTTCTCAACACTATCCTTAGATGCTCCTCGTGCTCTACCTCATTCTTGGAGTAAACCAATATATCATCGATGAATACAACCACGAACTTGTCCAGATAAGGACTGAACACCCGATTCATTAGGTCCATAAACACAGCTGGCGCATTGGTCAATCCGAAGGGCATGACCACGAACTCATAGTGTCCATATCTAGTTCGAATGCGTCTTAGGAATATCCTCGTTCTTTATCCTCAGTTGATGATAACCCGACCTCAGATCAATCTTCGAGAACACTCCAGCCCCACTCAATTGATCAAACAAATCATCGATCCTTGGCAAAGGATAACGGTTCTTGATAGTCACATTATTCAACTCTCGGTAATCCACACACAGCCTCAAACTTCCATCCTTTTTCTTGACAAATAGGACAGGTGCTCCCCAAGGTGAAACACTGGGTCGTATTTAACCCTTCTCAGCCAATTCATCCAATTGCTTCTTCAATTCTTCCATCTCTTTCGGTCCCATACAGTATGGTGGTTTAGAAATAGGTCCAGCTCCCGGCTTTAGATCAATGGAAAAGTCAACATCGCGCTTAGGTGGTAGCCCAGGAATCTCTTCCGGAAATACCCCCTCAAAGTCTCTCACCACAGGTATGTCAGAAATCCTAGGGGTCTCAGACTCTCTATCCCACATCTGACACAAGATCAACTGGTCTCCTTTCCTCAGACTCGATTTGAGGGTGTTTACAGAAATAAATTTAACTTTGGGTTTGACCCTGTATCCCTTGTAGGTTACTCTGACTCCCTTAGGTCCTCTCAATGATATTTTCTTTTGATAACAGTCAATGAAAGCTTTGTACTTCCCCAACCAATCCATCCCTAGAATCACCTCGAAACCACCCAATGGAAACTCCATAAGGTCACAGTGAAAGACAACCTCCCCAATCTGGATAGGTACACTAGTATAGATTCTATCACAAGACACAGACTCTCCCGAGGGTACTATAACAGAATCGACCACTCTATCCTATGCAGTAAGGTTCAAGGCTCTAACATGCTCCCTAGATATGAATGAATGTGTAGCACCAGAATCGAATAACACGAAGGTGGGTTTAGAGTTGACAAGAAAAGTACCAGTCACTACGTGAGCATCCTCCTTAGCTGCTTCCTTTCCCATGGCAAAGAGCTTGCCACTGGACTTAGCTCCAGACTGACTCGATGAAGCCGTACCAGGTTGCTTGTTCCCCTCATTCTGGTTCCTCTAAAAATTGCCACCCCCACTGGGCTGGTTCAGCTGGCTACGGTTCTGATAGTTGTTGTAGCTTCCTTAATAACTGTTACTTGCCCCAGATCGGGCACCTCCTCCATAGCCAGTGTTAGGAGTACGGTAGTTGTTGTACCCTGATCCTGCTGTTCGATATCCACTAAACCCAGATGTAGGTGTCCGGAAACCCCCAGATTGGTTTCCTCCAGAACTTCGGCACTCCCATCTCTTGTGCCCCAACTTCCCACAGCCAAAACAAGTGACCCTGGGCGCATTACCTCCAATACTAGCACCTCTGAGAATGGCCTCCGCTTTGATTCCTCATCCCCCCAGGAGCACTATTGGTGGAGTATCCACCGAACTTGCCTGAATTCAGCTTCTTGGCCCCAGTATTATCACTGACAGTTTCCGGCTTCCTCTTCTCAGCTTTTCCTTTCTTATCCTCCTTGATCTGCTCGGAGAGCCTCTCAGCAGCACCAGCCCTCAGGTAGATGTCCTGAACGGTGGTAGGTGGAGCTGCCGTGAGCCTCTTCTTGATATCCACCGTCAGTCCCCTCTCAAACCTCATAGCCAGCATGGTCTCGTTCTTAGCAAATTCATCGATATATGAAGCCAACAGTGGAACTTCCTATGGTATGTGTCCACCGTCATGTCCTCTGTCATCTTAAACGTATCAAACTCCTCCCTTAGTTTAGCTTTCGAACTCGGCATGAACCGGTCCGTCAAGATCGCTTGAAATTCCAACCAAGACACGTATCCTTCCTCAATATCCCTAGCAATATGTCGGATCTCCGCCTTGTTCCTAGTCCACCATTCCCCAGCTGTGGCCCTGAGGTAGTGGGCAGCCTGGTCTACTTGCAGCTCTTCAGGACAAGCTATCAGCTCGAATAGGTTGGTGAACTCCCGACACCAATCTCCCAGCAAGTGAGGTTCCCCCTCTCCAGTGAAAATGGTAGGGTTATGCCTCGCCACTATTGTACTCATCTTAGCAGGGTCAATTCTTTTGGCCTTTAGGGCCTCATTCTCAGCCAGCAGCTGATCTAACTCTGCCTGGGTGATGTTTACAGCCGTGTTCCTTTGTGGAGGCATGATTATAAGAAAATTTTAGGAATTAGCTGCAACACAAAATCACCTTGGCAACTCTAGCCAATTCTATCACTTCTTACCCTACTTGTCTACCTAGCATGGTTTAGGGATCATATAACCGCATATCACTAGACATAGTCTTCTAACACAAACTTTATAGAGATATAAGTATGAATCAACTTTAAAACATGCAAAGTATTATGCCGCAACCTCCCATCAACTCCTTTTATGCAACAATTAATATATCAATCAATTAACACTTAGGCAACGATATATGAATTCATACTCAACATCATGCAACTTTTCTACCCTTTCTCTCATTTACACTCAGGGTTCCCGGGTCAAACTGAGAGGGCCAATGGTTCGGTGTGAGGGGGCCCTTAACTCATCCCTTACCTTTAGTGTGCTCCTAACAGTTCTATCCCGGGGTTCATTTTATTTAGACTCTTCCTATATTCATTGGATTCATTGGTTTAGGCCTGAGGATCATTCGCTCTGATACCACTTTGTAACACCCCTATTTATTTAAGGGCCCGGACTAGGACTCCTCAGATAAAGAAGGGTGTTACCATCTCGGAAACCCGAGGCAGTAGATAACAAAGGGAAAGATAAACAGTACTTTAAATTAAAAGTTTATAAATGTTTACAACTGAAATGGAACATGTCTCAAAACTGGAAATAAAGTCTGATAGCTAAACGGAAATAAAAGTGGGCTAGCTCTAAGTCAGGTGATCCATGCTCTCTCCCCTGCCAGCTCCAAATGTCTCAACAACTTTGTCAATCTGCTCCCAAGAAATGGATCATCACAGCGTACATGAATACACAGGGTCAACCGCGAGGTTGAGTAGGTAATACGATATAAATAAAGAATGCAATGCTATAATCCTCCATCCTCAACTCCATCACACACATCCCCGGAACGCCCAGCCATACCGATCCCCGGCAGACTATGTCAATCGACCGTCGTCGATATACCGGCTAAATGTAGGCCGAGGACACCAGGGCAAGTCTGCAGAACCCGCCTGGGCCTTAATCGCAATAATCTCATCTCCTCCAACTCCAATTCCGATGCAAATGCAATGTATGAAACGTATGAAACAATAATGCTCAACAAGATAAATAAGATAATCAGATATGTCATATAATCACCGAACATGCCAACTCTTTATAATCGTAAGAACTCAATCAGTGTATTCCCCTACCTCGATCTTTTAGTCAAATAGTCGGGTGCTCAGTAATATTCCACAACAAATTCGCCCTCTGAAAGATAAATAAATGATAAACAATTACTTAAACTGTTCCCGTTCCCAAAATAGAAAGTTACTAAAAATAGAAACTTCTTTAAATGGAAAGTTTTCTTAAATGGAAACTTTCCCGATATAGCAGCTTTTCCATTTTAACAAACCCGACTCAAAACCCATCTCTAAATATTTTAAATAACTCGGGAATTAAATTAACTAACTAAGAATACGACAAATTAACGAATTATAACGATTAACTCTACGACAAAACCGTTTCAAAACTAAAACAACCCGTCATCACCACCGTTCTTTCACACGCACTCCCACGCTCCCACGCGCCGCCTCTAGCCCGTGTCAGCCACCAGCCCAAACCCCCAGTTTGACCCAGCCACCAACGACCGCCCCAACAGGGTCGATGTTGCCGGGCGAGTCAAACCAGGGTCGTCGCTTTGGCTCGGTTCACCACCGTGCCTCACCAACCGCCCCTGTTCTCGACTTACAACCACCGCAGCCATCACCTATCCCCTGCCAAACCACCACAGCCCTGCTCGCCGTCAGACAATGCACCCAGACGCCGTGGCGCCGCCGTTTTGACCTCCCCCGAGTCCACGGTGGCGCCACCCCAATCCTAACCGTCTAAACCCGCCTGAAACCCGTATTTTTAACCCGTTGCTACCCTATGTCGATGCCGCCTCTCCCTGCCACTACGACCGCCTAAAACCTCCCTAACAACCACCACAACACCCGACACGTACCACACAACTCAGATACCCCGTCAACAACCACCAGTACCGCCTCCCTAAGACACGCCACAACAATCAAAACCCGACAGAAAAAGCGAAAACAGAAGGGAAGGGTTGCACTCATACCTTTTCTGCCACCACAACAGCCACCAGGGTCGCCTACGGACGTCGACAACCACCCTAAAGCCTTCCTTGCTGCGCCGTCAACACCCACACTCACTCTCTCTCTCTCTCGATTTGCGTGAAGGTTGATATTGATGCCGATCAAATGAGGGAGGCGGGTGAGGGAGTAGGGTTTTGAAGTGCTAGGGTGAAATTAGGTTAAAAACATGATGTTGGGTGTTGGGTTAATTTGGTTAAACATGTTATTGGGTAAACTCAAATGGGTCGAGTGTAAATGGGTTAGCTCACATCTCGAATTCCATATAAACCCGTCTCAATTAACTTACGAAACAACTCGATCTTACGATACAACGCGAGTCAAGTAAAATAATTTAACGTAATTATTGACTAAACAATTAACCCGACTTAAATAGTAATATAAAATACGGAGTATTACATTTACAGTATAATATATACATATTTTTTCTATATTATGTATTATATTCAAGTGATGTTTATAATATTTATATAAAAAGTTATACATCTCATTTGCCAAAAAAGTATTATAAAAGAAAATGTACGAATATTAATAAATAGTACTCCCCCTATTCAAGACCAAATACAACATTTTCATTTACACACTTGCCAAGACACAAATTACAACGTAAATATCTTTAAGTTTACATTATAAAAAATTAAAAAATTTGATATTCTCATTGTACTTTATAAGTGAATCAAATAAGATCTCACATGACCATATTTTGTCTTACATATTGCAAGGAATCGTAAAGATTCTATTCATTCATGAATAGTGTAAAAAAGGAATATTGTATTTGGTCTTTAATCGAGGGAGTATCGTATTTGCTCATTATTATTAACCCGGGTTAGATGTCGAATTATGTGCGAAACAGATGGTGTATTTCTAAGTATGCTATTTGTCCCACATTGAAAAATATGTTGGTGTGGTGAATATATTACGTATAAATAATAGAATTGTCTCACATCGAAAGTTTAGCATAAGGTGGGTGATCATATATGATTATAAATCGAAGGTATCCTTAGAACCTAAATACCAACCCAAAACCTTCTTAGTCTCTTAAGCATTGTCTTGGAGAGCTCTTAAGAGTTTATATCATTATCTCCACGATATGATATATATGTTTTATATTATGTCAAAGTGATGTTTATAATTTTTGTATAAAAAATTATACATCTTATTTAAAAAAAAGTAACATAATTTTTTTTTTTTGAAAAATTATATAATTAGATTCGTGGTAAATAAATGCTAGCATTAGAATATAGTATCATATTATTTGCACATATTTGTTTGTCCCACATTGAAAAATAATGTAGATGTGGTAAATATACTACATATAAATAGTTGAATTGTCCCACATTAGAAGATTATCATGAGGTGAGGTATCACATAATTATAAATATGAGTCATATTTGAAACTTAGGGGTATGAACCCAAAATCTTTTGAATCGCTTAAAAATTATCTTAGAGAGTTCTTATAGGAGTTTATATTAATGACAAACCTTAGTTACAACAATACCATACAAATATTAATCACGTAAATATTTATAAAAGCGATTATATATTACTATATTAATGATATTATAATGTTTATTTTAAGACAATCGATAGTATAATAATTTTATTTAAGATAAAATCATAATAAAAAAAAATAAAATGGGTGCTAAATATACATAAATTGGTTATTAATGTGTCATATAAAAATAATCTCTGCACTAAAATAGAAAATTTAAGAATTATAATACAATCAAGTGCTGCATAAAAAGATCTTGAATCCACAAACAAATCAATAATGAGCTTTTTTTACTTTGATAAATAGTAGAATTAAATATTTTTAAATTTCAAATATAGGTAATATCATGCCTCATTACATTTGAGTAACTATAACACATCATAATTTTTAACCATTAATAAAAAATCGCACCAGAAAAAGAAAATATTTTGCATTTGTTTATACATTTTATTGCTCCCTCAATTACATCTTAAAAGTCGTGTTTGGAAAAAAATGTAATTTAAATCATATCATTTGTACATATTTTAATTGTGACAAAAAATGGAAAAGAACGTACGAATTTAAATAGATAGTATAGTATTTTCTCATTATTATTAAATCGGGCTGGATATCGAAATAGGTGCAAAAAAGATGGTGTACTTTTTCGTGTGTTATTTGTCCCACATTGAAAAATAATGCAGGTGTGGTAAATATACTACATATAAATATTTGAATTGTCCCACATCAGAAAATTATCATAAGGTGGGGTGATCTTAAAAATTAATTTAGGAAACTATGATAAATAATATTTTTTGATGTAAAAAATAAAGTAGAGAATCTTTTAATTATTATAATATATATTTCCTATATTATATTCAAGTGATGTTTCTAATTTTTATATAAAAAAATTTACATTTCATTTGGCAAAAAAATATCGTTAAGAAAATTGTGAAAATAACATAATTTGATTCGTGGTAAAACTGATATCATTAGCGTATAAATTTCATAAAATTTGTATATATATAAAATTGTGTATTTCTTAGTATCTTATATGTTTCACATTGAAAAATAATGTAGGATTATATAAAAATAATATAATTGTCCCACATTGAAAGATTAACATTAGATGTAGTGGTCTTATGATTATAAATATGAGGCATCCTTGGAACTTAGTTATCAACCTAACATCTTTTGTGTCTCTTAAATAAGATGTTTTGACTTTTGATCTATCTAAATAAATGATAAGACATAAGATGTAAATATTAAGACCTTATAACCAATTTTTGTTTACTAAGTTAATTACCCCGTTGCAACGCACGGGCATCCAAACTAGTAAATGAATATAACAAACACAAAAAATAAATTAATATAAACTTTTTATTTTCCACTTACAACTTTGGTTATGAATCCATTATATTTATATAACATATACTTCTTTTATTTAATGGTAGTATGTTATTAATCACCATTATTAGTAATTATGTTATGATAATATTTAATCTTCCCTTCATTCACAAAATTTTTCTTCTTCCTCCAAATAAATTGTTGAAATTAATAGGAGAATTAATTACAAAAATGATCTTATATAAATATCACACCAATCCTAATTTTCATTTTTATTACAAAAGTCGGTAGGTAAAAAATACATAGAGAACTAAATGTATTGTTTCGATTTTTATCCTTATTATGTTTTGAATTAATAGTTAGAATCTAATTTAGTTATTATTTGTGTTTGTTTTCGAATTGCAGGAGGATGACATACTCACATATCAATAACATTACATGAAATTATAAAATAATGCATGGTAATGTTTACACTTTTCTTTTGGCTTGAATACTCTTTCATTTTTGTCGAATTTTCCCTTTTTCTATTATGGTGTGTAATATAAAATGATAATATGAATCTCTGATATGTGATGGCAATGTGACATGTTATATCTATCTATAATTTATAAACAATATAAAAAGGCTAGCTTGAACATTCTGACATGACATCTTCTTAAGCCATCTAAAACATATGTGACATATCTTAAGTAAATTCCACTTATAATACCCTACCAAATTTAATTAGAGATTTTCATATCTATATTTGCTTCTTAAATGTCAAAACAAATAATTGAGCAATTTAATTAAAAAAACTATCAACATTCTACCATTTACTCCGCTCATCTATGAGTTTGTTAATACTACGCTTTTTTTTTTTAGGAAATTAATTCTACCATTTGAAATTCCCCGTTTATTCTATTTAACTATAAGTCTTATTCATTTTACCATTTAAATTATTGACATCAATAGATGAAACCATTACATGTCGATATCCACCATTTGCTTTACCAATTACATAGTAGTTGCTTCTTGGTTTTATTCAAACCAAACAATTTGTTTTGCATATGGAAGTTTTGTAGATTTTAAATGATGTCTTCCACATCACACGCCAAATGCATTATGTGGCGCAAGTTGTTATCGAGTTGAGTGTTTATTGGAATTTATTACTCCAATCGTAAAATTATCTTAACTTTTACTTCATTGTTTACTTTGTAGGATTTCTTTGATGGGAATTCAAATATACCAATATATTTTCTAACTGAGGGGATTTAAGAGGTAAGTAGTACTCCCTCCATTCAACTTTTATCACCCCACTTTAATATAATACCTCTCACATAAATTGGAGAAATGGGGTGATAATTGTTGAATGGAGGGAGTATGTTCTATTTTGATATGATTATTGTTTAGTTTTTTTAGCAAGTAAAATTAACTTATTGATATATTACTTTGGATAATTGTGCCTTTTATTATGTCATTCCATGTCCTTATATGGTTTCTTATTTTGCCAGGTTTATATGTTTTGAGGTGTTCAATGGTCGCTTCCTAAATCACCAAAACCTCGATTCTTTAAGTAATTTGTTAGTAAGTGTGTAGCGAAATTTGCTCACCACAATCGTAAAATTATATTAACTTTTACTTTATTATTTATTTTGTAGGATAAATGCAAAGTATAATAATGTTGAAGGAAAACAAAAAAGATCATCCCATTAAATAAAAGAAATAAAGGTTAAATAAATAGGGTAGTTTAATAACAAAGGAGAGAAAAATAAAGTTTATTTTAATTTTTGTTTTTTTTTTTGTTTTTGTGTTAGCAACTAATATTTCAAAAATAATTCTACTTATTTGTTAAAATTTTAAATAAATAAATGTGTAATTTTTAAGTAGTACGATTTTTGAATAATTAAGTTTAACAATTATCAAAGAAAAAATATATATCATTTTCAATCAATATTTTATCATAATAAAGCAGTAAAAAAAATTAGTATGAAAAATCTTAATCGATTCACTAACACGTTCAATTATGAAAACTGTAATTAAAATGTCAATTTTAATTATGAAATATGAAACTTAGACGTGATCTGTAGAGTCTTGGAATTTTTTAACTCGTGAAAATTTTAATGTACATAATTAATTTAACATAGATATAGTGATATTTTGGTAAGGAATTTTAAATTAGGATTATTATAATATTTATATAAGAAATTTTTTGTAATTAATCTTCACATTAATTTCAACAATTTATTACAGAGAAGAAAAAAGATTTTGTTAATGAAGGTGAAGATAAAAAATAAATTTTGGTAACATAAGTACAAAGTATAATAATATTAAAGGGAAACAATAGGTCATCTTATTAAATTATAGAAATAAATGTTAAATAGGGTAGTTTAATAAAGGTCTTAATGATGATTATTTATCACTGAAACAAATAATAACACAATACGTGTAAATGATTTAAAACTCAATTTTACTGTTCATTTCCTCCTAAAATTAATGCCATCTTTTTAATTTTTACATATCCAATAATATTGCCTATATATTAACTTCCTCATCTCCATCATAAGAGCATTGTCTCAACTCTCTTTAGTTAAAGGATAAAGTATACGAAATTTCGTGCTTCACACATACAAAAATATAACGAAAACTAAAACAAGGTTGTAGGCTATCATCTAAATCTTAATTCTTCACAAGATGTCAAGATCGAGTACATTGTACACATGATATCAAACAATAAACATAAGCGGAAAACCATAAATAGTCCAGTGAATTCTCACGGGTAACAAAACTAGTTATGTATTAAACATACGGAGTATAAGTTATATATCAAAATGTACAATACTATATGTCATAAATTTTACCTAAATTTTATTAGTGTAAATTGTATCAATTTTTCAAATAGATCCGTGCAATTATTGCACGGGCATAAAACTAGTTATATGGTGAATACAGAACAATTAAAGTTGAGAACATAGTCATTTTTTATGTTTTGTTTTAAGTTGTGGTAGCTAGAAACCTAGCGGTTTATGTTGAAAACATGGTGATGTACGATAATTTTGTATTTTCTAGTTTTATGTGATAAATGAACATTGTAGGTACAAAACTCAATGTTATATTGTAAGTCAATGTAACAGTAAGAGAAACAATTTTACTGTAAAACTTAAACTTTTACTTTCGAAACTGATCTTTTTAAGTTCTAATGTCTTAGCCAATTGACATGTTATAATACTCTTAATTATATGGTGAATACAAAATAATTAAAGTTGAGAACAAGCACATTTTTTGATGCTTAGTTGTAAGTTGTGGTAGCTAGAAACCTTAGCGGTTTATGTTGAAAATATGGTAATGTACGATAATTTTGTATTTTCTAGTATTATGTGATAATTGAACATTTTAGGTACAAAACTCAACGTTATGTGGTAATTCAATGTAACAGTTAGAGATACAATTTTAGTGAAAAAACTTAAACTTTTACTTTCGAAACTTCATGTTGTAGTTATCTTCTTCATTTAGTAATTGAATCCAAGCACAACTAAGAATTTATTAGTTAGTTTATGTGCAAAAATGATCTTTTTAAGTTCCGACGTCTTAGCCAATTGACATGTTATAATATTCGTAATTATATGATGAATACAGTACAATTAAAGTTGAGAATAAGTGCAAATTTTGTTGCCTAGTTTTAAATTGTGACAGCTACAAACCTAGCGGTTAATGTTGAAAACATGGTAATGTACGTAAATTTTGTATTTTCTAGTTTTATGTGAAAAAAAGGAACATCTTAGGTATAAAACCCAACGTTATATGGTAAGTCAATTTAAGGGTTGGAGAAACAAATTTAGTGAAAAAACTTAAACTTGTACTTGCGAAACTTGATGTTGTAGTTATATTCATTTATTGATTGGCTCATAATAGTTAGGTATGCGCTAGATTTTTTATGTACAAAACTGATCTTTTTAATTTCTAAACTGGACAATATATTATGTCATTTTTCAGAAAATGAGGATTTTTTTTTCGTTGAAGACTTAGGCTTCTATTTTAAAAACTGAACGTCATGTTATATTGAGCAAGACAAATTACATGTTATGTTACTCTTAATTATATGGAGAATACTAAATACTTAAAGTTGAGAACATTGTAAATTTTTAAGCCTATTTTTAACTTGTGAGAGAAAGAAACCAATCATGTTATGTTTAAATCATGGTAATGTACGTAAATTTGTATTTTCTAGGTTTATGTGAAAAAGGAAACTTTTAGGTATAAAAGTCCACGTTATATAGTAAATCACGTTAATAATGGGTGAAGCAATTTTAGTGTAAAAGCTATAACTTTTAGTTTCGAAACTTAATGCGGTAGTTATTTTATTCATTTATTGATTGCCTCATAATAGTTAGGTATGTACCGGGTTTTTTATGTACAAACCAGATCTTTTTTAAGTTCTAAACTGGACAATATATTATGTCCTTTTTTAGAAACTGGGGAATATTTTTACATTGAATACTTAAATTTCTATTTTAAAAACTTAACGTCATGTTATAATGACCAAGACAATTTACATGTTATGCCACTCTTAATTTTATGGTGAATACTGATTAATTAAAGTTGAGAACATCTACATTTTTTTTCCTTTCTCTAAATTATGAGAACTATAGACCTAGCGTTGTATAATGCTAAAGTAAATTATAGATTCTATAATGCGTTTACATGAAGTAACAATTGCGGACGCCGGTGGATCTCTTGAAGGACTCAGAACTGAAACATTGCAGGATCATATAAACTTAGTGAATAGGTAATCAGTATGTCATCATTTATATTATGACTGTTTAGATAATTAGATTGAATATGCTCATAGACCCGATTTGGTAAATTGAATTTTGAGCAGCATTGGAAATTATTTACTCATAAGAGAACATTATGTTGTTTGTTCAATTGGCCTCCATCGTAACCAGGTTAAGATTGAAGCTACTTGAAAAAGGGGGTGTTGAAGCAATTATTTCAAAATTGTATGGAGATGCTGCAACTGATCCAATTTGTTCTTTAAAGTAAGAAGAGATGAGAGTAATATGGTGGTTGATTTTTTTTGGTGCGATTCTAGGATGAGGGACGACTACAAAATCCATGGGGATGTCATTGTATTTGGCACTTCATATAGCAATAATAGATACAACTTATCTGCGCACCTTTTGTTGGGGTGATTAAGCCTTGCAAAAACGTCATGTTTGGGTGTGCATTCATTGCCGATGAAAAAACAGATTCATTTGTGTGGCTCTTGGACACATTTAAGAAGGCGATGAGTTATATATGCCCGACCATTATTTTTTCAGAGCATGACTATGCAATTGCCAATGCAATACGACAAGTACGTCATTTGGGCATAATATCTTGGTAAATAAGTTTGGTGGTAGCAATTGTTACATGTAACCTCCTATTTATATACTAGTACTTGTTATCGTGTTTCTATTCAGGTATTTCCTCAAGCGAAGCATGTAATTTTTTAGCGGCACACTGAGCACAACTTAGGAAAGTGAAGAAAAGTCGCGGTTTGGAAAAGGTGATCAATAAGGGAAGGTGATCTCAAATGTTAGTTTAACCGGACAAGGAGAACATCATGTTCGCAGTCAACACAAATGGAGTTTGGAATGCTTTAATGCCGAGCAAGATAGCATTTTAGTAATAGTTTTTTTTTTTCAACTCAGTAGTAGTTTTATCTTCATTTTTATTGTCTCTTATTTGTTTTACTAAGAATTCGAATAATGTACGACAATTTGAATAATGTACGACAATTCTTATGCAGTGTATGTTAGTTGTGGAAAATGGGAACTTGACTTCTGACCGTTTAAATACACATGACCCATAATCTGTAGAAGTGTATCATGTATGCTTATACATAGATTACTAGTAGATTTTGTAAGACAACCGAGCTTTTTAAGTCGAAAACTCGTAACTTTAGTATTAAAAAGTAATGTTTGTAGTTAAGAATGCTACTTCAATCATTTGACTAACTATAAGACATTCTTTGAGTTTAAAATTCACAAATTCTCGTCTAAGACGGATGCAAAGACGGATCAAATACCATATTAGTTGTGTATATAAGATAAATATAGTGTTTGACCGTTTGCTTTTTTATGTATACAAGTGATTGTAATTAACCCGTTATGCTCAAACGGATAATGTAATGTGCTGTCTTAAAGGTTACTTAATCAAATTAAGTGTTGAAGACAAAAAGAGCTGTGAAGTTCCACAATCCCCAACCTCCATTGCATCATATTACTCCACACAAACCAATTTTTGAGATTAAAAGAAAAAGAAACCCCACAAAAAGAAAACAGTTACCTTTTCATTTTGGAAATTAAAATTAAGGGAAAATTGTAAACGTATGAAACGAAAGGGAAAATCGGTCGTCAACATAAAAGTGAGGATTCAAATTAGTGAAGAGGCCAATTGTTGATCAGAAGTGTGAACAAAGAAGATTTGAAGGTAGGTTATCTATTTTGATTTAATTGATGAACCATTTTGAAATGTTTTTAGTTCTTTACTTAATTTCTTTTTGACAAATTGAATTCCTATATAACTAGTATAGTTCCCGTGCTACAGCACGGTATTTTGTAGAGTTTGTTTATAGAGGGGTATCCACAATAAAATTATTTGTATAAATTGGCAATAATTTTAATTTAATTTTATAATGTACTATATATAATATTAGTAAGTAGAAAAGAAAGTCTACTACCATCAAAGGATACTTTAAGTTACCTTATTTTTGTCTTAAACTATTAATAATAGCATTATCTTGTTAAATCATTACATTCAACTAATTGGGATGTTTATATGGGTTAAAGGTGTAAATCATTTATAAATTGGGAGATAATCTCGGTAGAGATTGAGGAATATTGTGTATATATAATTTGAGTAATTATGTATTTATAGTATATACTTCCCAATCAAGGCATTTATTTCTAATTGTTGTAGTTAATTAGTGGTGGTGCACATAGATTGAGGTGTGAATCATTTGAGAGTGGGCCCACTCTCATTAAATAGTGAGATAAATTGATGACAATATTAATTAGAATTAAGTTTTGCTCAAAATAGAATAGAATATTCCGATAAATTGACTACAATATTGACTATAATATTAGAATTTATTTTTGCTCAAAATAGAAGTGATTATTCCTTAGTGAGCAAAATTGAGTGCAAAGTGGGTATTGAGCGGGAAAGTTGAGCGGTAATACTCTAGGTGTGTTAATCTTTTAGTATATAGCGGATTTGGTAGAACAAAAATGAACTTCGTCGGATTGGATGAGATGATGGGTGAATTTGAGAAACAACAAAGCATAATTCTCGATCAATCAGTAGTGGCAAATGATGATGAACAGACCCGGACCGCCCGGATCCCACGAGTGAATCAAAAGTTGGCTTATTTTCTGGTGCAGTTGCAAAATCTGGACCGTTAGTTGTTGTGGAGGCAGCGGAAACAACAAGTGTAGTTTACAAGACTTGTGTTTTAACAGTGGTTTTATTGACTGATTACCCTAAAAATTAGGATGAAAACTTGCGTTTTTAGTCGCCAACTCGCCATATATTTTTATGTTCGGATAGTGGTAGGGCACCACCGGGTGACGTCCAAATTGACTGTCACCCTCTCACAACCATTCTTAATTGAAGGGGTCCCCACTCACCCCATGTGAGAGGGTGACGCCCTCTCATTTTTCTATTTCTATAGTTTGAAATATTCGTGTGATGTTGAAACCTACCTGATTTATGTTGATAGCAAATTCTTTATTTGTGAAAGAAATTCTTGTATATTTATTCAATTACACGATAATAGGCTCTATGGTGTTAGATGAGATGATGCATGAATTTGAGCAACGACAACTAACCAACATGGTTGATGACCAAACGTGGGACGTGAATGAGGAAGCCACTGCCAGAAAAGGTACACTAGTTATATGGTTGTAGTTTTAAATTTAAAATTCTTATTTATGTATCATCAACATATTTTATTCAAAGTAGGTATTTGCATATACGAAATTTAGTTGACTTATGACAAGGTCAAGTTCAGAACTCATATCAGTTGAAATTAGGCTTCCTCATTGGTACTTGGAGTTATAATACAGAAAATTAACAAACTTGAAAACGCTGCCTTTTAAGCTGAATGCCAAGCTGTTTATAATTGAAACATATTAATATATATGCTCTTCTGTAACTTGTATACTAGCACGTGTAGGATTGGAAGAGATGATGTATGAATTTGAGCAACAACATAGAACACAAGTAGTCGATGACAAATCGATGGAAATCAACGATGGTAATGTACAAGAACAGCTGAATGAAGGCAACGACACAGAAGAAGGTAATGTACAATCTCATTGATCGTCATTTTTATTTATAACATCTAAATATGGTTAATGTGTGTGATATTGATACTTGCAGATCCTAAAGTGAATTTACCTAATCTAGCATTGGTGGATGCTAGTGGGTCTCTTGAAGGTGTCAGAGCCAACACATTGGAGGAGCTTGAAGAGGTCTATCATAGACACTCAAATCATGTATGGTTTAGCGTAAGAAAAGCAACACAAAGAGGTGGAAAAGTGCTTCCAAAAGAAAAGTATTTTGTATGTGCATGTGAAGGTTACTCGAAACCCTCCTTAGTTGATGCAAGTCCGTCTAAGAGAAAACGGAAGAAGAAGGTTTACCCACACACTAGAATGGAATGTAAAGCAAACATTCGATGTAAATTAGATGACGAGGGGTGTTATCATGTGATGCATCATAATGTATTCCATAGCCATGCGCTGACAAGGTTAGAATGGCAGCATCTCCACAGATCGGAGAGAAAAATCACAAAGGAAACAGCTAAAGCAATAACATCATTTGAGGATGTGGGCATAGGACCTACCGATAGTTACCGATATTGGTCTAATGATGCGGGTGGTGATGAACATGTAGGGCATACATTGGAGGATCATATAAACTTTGTAAACAGGTGATCATTATATTAAATAAATTTGAAAAATATATTGGCTGCTCTCTGCATATATCCATAGTTAAGCCTTTCTGTGTTATATACTCTTGATTGTGCATTTTCATTCACAAGGTTATACTAATGGTCGTATTTAACTACATCGTGAATAGGTTGAGAACGAAGATGGTTGAAGGAGGGGATGCAGAAACAGTTGTTAAACTATTGTATGAAGAAGCTGCAAATGATCCAGATTTCTTTTTTAGAGTACGAAGAGATGAGAATGGTAGATTGGTTAGTCTATTTTGATGTGATTCAATGATGAGAGAAGACTACAAAATCTATGGTGATATCGTCATATTTGACACAACGTATAGAACTAACAGATACAACTTAATTTTTGCACCTTTCGTGGGGGTAAATAATCATTGGAAAAACGTTATGTTTGGGTGTGCGTTCATCGCTGATGAAAAAATAGAATCCTTTGTGTGGCTAATGGAAACATTTAAGAAGGCTATGGGTAATAAACCCCCAACCACTATTTTCACAGACCAAGATCATGCCATTACAAATGCAATACAACAAGTACGTCATTTATGCTTAATATCATGTTAAATAAGTATGGTATCACTTAGTACACATGTTGTGATGTTTATGTTTTAGTAATTCTTCACCTCATTATATGTGCAGGTATTCCCCGATTCAAGGCATAGACTATGTCTATGGCACTTGCAAAAGAATGTTGTCGGTCACTTTGGAACACTAAGAACAACTCAGGGTTTCAAAGAGGCCTTCAACAAATGTTTGTCCGGTTGCTCAAATGAGGACGAGTTTCAAACTTGTTGGGACAATATGGTTTCAACATATGAGCTGGATAGAAATCCGAACTACTCTTGGTTTACTAGATTATATGACATCCGAAGTAAATGGTGTACAGGCCTTAGTAAAGATTTTTTTTCTGCTGCCATTTTATCGTCTCAAAGGAGTGAAAGCACTAATAATGCTCTAGGTTTCCAAGAAAACAAGTCAACGAGTCTGACTCAATTCTACAAATTATTTAAACACACTATCACAAGATGGAGGAAGAAGGAGTTGAAATTGGAGTTCTACTACTCTAAATCATAGCCACATTCCGACTTTGCTTTGTCAGGTTTGTTGAAACATGCATCAGAGATCTACACAACAACTCTTTTCCGTGACTTTGAGGAAGAGTTTAAAGTGGGTATAGGTACTTTTGCTAGAAAAATATGGGAAGATGAACAACAAATGGCTTACAAAGTTGCCGTTGATGAAAGTTTCGATTCCAGTGAAGTAGTAACTTATGGGTTCTCCAGTGATCCTGTTTTCATATCTTGTTCCTGTAAAAATTTTGAGGAGTGTGGTTGGTTGTGTTGTCATTGCATAAGAATATTGCACATGCACTCAGTCACACGTATACCCCCTATATAAGTATATATTGAAAAGGTGGAGAAAAATGGCAAAAAAAGAGGTGTGGGACAGATTGTATGCAGGAAAATCCAATTTATCATTAAATTTAACAATTTATATGTTGTACCAAACATATAATGTAAAGATTAATATAATCTGGAAGGTAGATATAATTCTCCGATTAAGATATAAGAACATGTAACTGATCATAGCTCTACGATCTGTAGTTTAATTAGCATACTAAGTTTAACAAAGTTTGGTTGAGTAAATGAGAGTACCCTAGATTGATCAGTGAATAATACGAAGGAGGAAAGGTGTAACGTTAATTGTAGGCTCTGTATCATCGTTGAACACATTTGGTAATACAATTTTAATGTTCTTGCTAACCAAACCTATTAGCGTTCGTCATAGAAAATACGATAATTGATTCCTAGTACTGAACTATTAACTTGGACATTTTTTATCTAAAGTTGATAGCTAGTATACGGTGAAATGGATCTAAATTAACTTTAGAAAGGGAATCTTTATTTTTGCAGCACATTTTACTGGAACTCGAGCGTTGTCTTAGAGGTACATTGCGCTAAACATGACTATAACATAGCATATGCACTGTTTGGTTCTGCATTAGCTAGAATGTCAGCTTGATCCTTTACAGAATTCGATAGTGCTACATAGTCTAAACTACCTCAACGTATGTAATTAGCGTCACTTGCTGTAGCTACCCAAAGGTATGGTTGCACATCAGTGTTGTCACTGCGTAACCAGTTTGTTCGACCATGATTTGCCTTTTCAAACATCTTTGCTAGCTTAAAGGTTGAGATGCAATGTTGTGTTGTAGATCCAAACTCCACTATGACAACTACTGTGAACTCATTTAGAATCCATACCGGCTTGACCTTTGTGACCAAGTATCCTAGGCTAATCAAAGTATCTCGAAGTAATTAAAGGAATTTTTGTCAACCAGTGCATCAGTATTGACATTTAATTGTTGTATTCCTGTGGTATTTATTTAGGCATAAATTTGTGAGGCACTGACATTATTTAGACTGATCCATTTTCTCTTGGTGAAATAGGTTGTTAAGATAATTTATTATAGCCGCCATTCACCGTCGATAAGTATGTGTGGAATATAGTATAGGATGGGTAGCTGAATTGAGAAATTGATTAACATGCAGTATAACTCATTCGCCATTGCTGCGATATTGTTTTAGGAAAACATGTAGAACTCTAGTTCATCAGAAAAGTTAAAACTAATTATACAAATAAGGCAGATGTCTCTTCCATCAGTTACATGTAACCAATTATATCCTGGGTCCAATAATAACCTGCTGACTGATTTCCCTATTTGGCACTTCTGTAATTGTTAATGGGCTACTTATCCCAGAATCTTATTTTGGGAAGTCTTCAAAATGTGCATCGGCTAAAAAGACTGATCAAAAGTTCCTCACCTGGTCTTGGAGAGTTTTAATTTAGGTTAGAGATACCTGTTTAAGCACCCATTTGAATATTTGAGTGCGAGATAGGGATGTTTCTGCTACTACTTATATGTAAATTGGATTACTTTTTATCTTTCTTTCAATCTGGACAACGTATTCTTCTTTTTCCTGCAACAAAAATCCTACATGTATTTTCTAACGCTGAAAGCCTGAAATAGGCATATTGATGTGGCTAAAGTCGTATTACCAAATCAAAGTAAAACTATCTCAGGACTAACAAGAATAGCTAGTGATAAGACAGGTATCGAATCCACAGGGAGGCGGTAAAAGCTAGTCTAAGAGTATTTAAACTGTCTAGAAGTAACCAATTTCGGGGGTTTTGTTTTGAGTTGATTCTAACAAACTAATTGCAATAAATAAATGATGAATAACAATATTATTAAAAGTCTAGGAATTAGGTTCACTAGGTCAATCAGTCGGGGATTATCAATCAATTACTAAATCTATCAAGTTGTTTAAGGTCATAAGATCGGTCGACTCCATTATGCCCTTTAGATCGATTCTAACATGCGGTCGCTATGATTAGATACTTTCTATTTGATTATCGCAGCCTATATCAATTCTAACCCGGTCGGCGATAGGATCGATTCGCTACACTAATTAATAACTCAGGCCTCAAGTGATTAACTAGAAGAATTACAACAATCAAACAACAACTTTAACGATATCAATAGCAACTAATTGATTTTCCCTTCTTAATTAACCTAGATCCCCTTCATCCTAGATGAGGGGATTAGCTACTCATGATTATAATAACAACAACAAACATGATTAAAGATGAAAACATAATTGCAAGATGAAAACAATAATTGAAGAACATAAAACAATGATTTAATTAAAGAGGAAAGATTAGTACCATACAAAAGGAAGATTAGGGTTCTTAAGAGAGTTTTCCAGCAATACTTAGCAAAATATAACGTAAGTTTACAATAAAACCCGAGTCTTTAATTTATAACAAAAGATTAACGTTTTAGGAAATTCGGAAATAAACCGCGCGAGAAAGGATCCTCGATCGAGTCGAGGTGACTCGATCGAGGACGGCTACGCTCGATCGAGTCGCAGTGACTCGATCGAGGAACTTCTTCACAGGTTCTTTCTTCTCTTCTTTTACTTCTAGTCTTCATGATTCCTCGTTTCCCGTGCCATGCTTCGTGTATTCTTCTATGCCGTCTCCGCCGTGCTAATCTTAGCTTAATCATACTCGTAACGAGTCATTTTTGCATCAAAACACAAAATAGCGGCAGTATCGACAATTCATTGAAATAAAGCATATAAATGATATAATAGGCACGAAACGGTATGTAAAACGGTATAAAGGGAGCTATAAAAGTATATATGAAAGTGATACATCAAACTCCCCCAAACCAAACCTTTGCTTGTCCTCAAGCAAAGCAGTCAGACCAAACAAAGAACAACAAACATATGGTGAATGAATAACTCAGAGCAAATGTCTAGGCACATACAAGACTCAGCTGTCCATATCTATAACAAAGTAATGACCGAAGTTGTGCTAATAAAACAAATTCAAAAGCACGGGTAATTAGACTCACGCAGCTCTTACTCAAGATGTGACATGATACCGAGACTCAACCAAACACTTTTCAACCTTGCAAGACCATTTTGTCGGATTCTCGCGGTTTCACTCATGCACTCATAATGGGTGATTTATGTAAGATAGAAAGAATTAGACTCTCACTCAACTTATGAGATATGCATGCAATCTAATGTGATAAGAGATTCTCAAACTAATACGCATTCACGAAACAGACCAAGTACATGTATCAAGGACAGAATGGTGGTAAAGTGGCATGGGTATAGAAGTGGCTTGTGCAAAAGCACGTATGGGTATGTGAGGCTCAGACGGTAGTCGCAGCTCTAGACACCAATAGCCAAAACTAATAAGTAATAAATCAAACATCCAACTGGAGAAATAATCTCAACTTTGACAACATATGAGAGAAATGTAAAGGCTCTCCAAATGTGCATTAGACTCCAGTAATTACCACACACGACCTCCTAACAAAACTGAATGAAGCATACATTTTTTCTTTTTCTTTCTTTTTCTGAATCTTTTTTTTTTTTTTTTTCGAAACTTCTTTCTTTTTTTTTCTTTTTTTTTTTTCTTTTCTTTTTCTTTTTTTTCTTTTCTTTCTTTCGAGACTTTCATTTTTTTTTCTAGCTGCTTCATAATACTTCTCTTTTTCAACATAAGAGGTCACACAATTGTTACAAAAAGATAGCTACTACCCACATGACAAATAAAGTCCCAACCCAACCAAAGTAGCTATAACAATAAGGCTCAAACAACTGCGACTGTCTCGAAAAAAGGTAGGCAAATTCTGGAATGTTGCTAAGAAATAGGATATAAAATGGCTACATGGTTCAAACGGGCTAACAAAACTGGGTAATGTAAGGCTTATTTGAACAATGAGAATCGCCTATCCACATGTACTTAATCAAATGAACGCGCAAAAGCTAAGAAACTAATGTCACACTTATGCAGTTTGATATTACATATACCACAAGGAGACCACACTCATTAGCCTAAATAACAATGAGACCGGTTTATTAATGTTCCCGGCCTAGGAAGCTCTAAAGACCTCAGAAATTTAAGTGGTTTACCAACAAAATAAAGTCAAGTCTACTCGGCATAAGGCATATTGTGACGGTCAAGACTTGAGTAAAGAGCTTTGTTCATCATAGCTAACAGGTCAAAACAATGTACATGGACAACTAGATGAGACTCAAATGCAAAGACAAAGCAAGTTATCATCATTGCTATACAATTCACCAAGACTCGACTCAAAATAAACAAAAATAAACAAAAGACATGTTTTTGGATTTTATAATTTTTTCAATTTTTTTTTTTTTGGAATTTTGATTTTTTCACACAACAATAAATAAAAGCACACAACAGAAATAAACACACTCCCCCAAACCTAAATGTCACAGTGTCCTCATTGTGACGCCTACAGCATAGCAGTCACACAGAAATCCAGCAACCTATAGGACACTACTAATAAAGGAAAGAGGGTAAAAAGGAAATGCAATAAAACAAAACAAGAAAGATAATACCAGCTGTAATGCAGTAGCCTCCCCCAAACCAGCTGGAAAGAGAGGGATGTAGTGACCATTTGTCACTCTCGGGCTCGAAGCATTATCAAAATCATCAATATCAGCATATAATGACATAAGCTCAGGATCAGGAACGGCACTGCGGCCACGGCCTCTACCACGAGTGGGTCTCCTAATACGGCTGCGACCACGAGTGCCTCCAGTAGCAGCAGCGGTGGAAGTAGAAGCGAAAAGCGGCCGAATGGGCCTCTCGGGAATAAGGGATGCCGGTGTCCTCCCGAAAATAGAAGTAGGTGAGAGAGGGGCGGGTGGAGTGTAGAAGGGACGGCCTAATGCACCAAACTCGGTGCTAAACTGTCCAAACTCTGTAGGAGTCACTCCGTAAAGATGAAACACACGGCTGTCGTCACCAGGAGTAGTGTAGTAAGAAGGTGACACACCGCCATACTGTCCCCCAGAAGCTAAAGTCATAGCCTCCATCTGTTCCCACATCCTCCTCTCTGTCAAAGCAGTGTTGATGCCAGTATGCATCCTCACTTCCCGTTCAACGACGGGATCAAAATGGTAACCTGGAGCATAGCCTGAAGTGGAATAGGCTGAAGGAGGTGGAGGAGGAGCGGGCTGGTAGGAACCCGGCAGATGGGTAGTGGGTGCTCGACGTCTCCGGCGCCCGCCGTGGTGGTAGTAGTACTAGACCCGGAAAAGTAACCAAAAGATCCTCGGGAATCGGATAAGTAACGGGTGGGGGTCGCACCACGCCCGTACTCTCCTCGAGGGGGTCAACGAGAGGCAAACGGGCGCAAGGAAGAAGCATGTACGACTCACCTCGGACCCTCCAGTAATGGTCCTTCCCATTCTTAATATCAATATAGGAAATGTCATAGCGAAGGTGGTCATCATCAACAAGTGGCTCATAGTCAGCCATGGGCTCATATGGGTCATCACCCTCAAAGTCACAAATGACCCTAGCAATCTTGGTGATAAGAGCACCACGGTCAAGGTTCCCGTACCGCCCAATCGCCCTATCAAATCGAGCAGACAAGAGCGGGGAGGAGAGAATTGGAATGTCTCCTCCCTATAAGGATTCAAGTAACTAGCAAGTATTAAGACCTCAATAGTGGAGGTCTTGCTCTTATCGCTCCGACCATACAACAAATAGCTCAAATATCTCAAAAACATACGAAGGCAAACGTGTTGGACATCTAACAAAGCCATGGCACTAACGTCCGCATCCTTATAACCAGTAAACAATGGAAAATAACGAACGGCAGACAACCCACCAACACCATACAAGTCTCCTTCAGTATGCTTATCCAACTCCAAGATTTCAGAAATATGGCCAAAGGTTAAAGACCGTTCAACATTAAGCAACCGAAATCTGATTAGGTGATCACTGGGGAAATAAGTATAAGAGCTCAGAAATTCAAGAGTTAGGGCAGGGTAAGATAACTCGTGGAGCGTGAAAAGACCCTGCAACCCGATTTCATTAAACATGCCAAACATAATGTCGTCTATCTTCAAAGTGCGCAAAATTTTCCTATCGACACATCGAGTGGCACTCATAGACTTGGATAACAGATACACAAACCTGTCCTTCTGCACTTTGTCACGAAATTCGATAAACGGATAATCGTCTAAGGGAGACAAATCATCCTCTGAAGACACAACCTCCTCAGGAATTACTTCGGGTTGTTGAACCGGTGCTCTCCTTTCTCTAGTCCGCTTATTTCCTTGCCTGGAAGTCGACATTATCTACATAAGAGCAAGTAGAAAATTAAACTCCAACAATGTCAGAAAACAGTCCCGGTTTTGGCACTCATGGGTCCGAAAAATCAATTTTTAAGACTCCAAATGACAATGAAAGCATCCAAAAACTTAGGGGAACATGAGTATGTATCAAATATTGAAGATTCCAAGCAATAGAATACAATTCTAACCAATTTAATGCAAAATTTCTACCCGGATTTTGAAGAACCCTAATTCCCAAATTAGCAAATTAGGCATGAATTTCAACAAGTAAGGGGCTAGAAAGCAAGGAAATAGCAATTGTATACTAGCAATGGAAGATTGAATACAATAAACTCAAGATTTAAGCAAGAAAAATCCAAATTTTCGAGACATACAAAGACCAAATCGCGACTTACCTTGGTAGTTTAAGCAATAGAATGGAGAAAATAAGCACAAGAGAATGATTCAATCAAGTAATAAGCAAGAAAGCACAAATTGTAAGTGAGTTTTGATGATGATTGATGAAGAAAATAGAGAGAATGAGTAGTAGAGGAGGAAGTATGCAGGGATTATGTCGAAAAAGGAAGAAGGAAAGTGAAGGAAATAAGAGCAATTAAACACAAAACCGGCAAAATCAAAACGCGGAACCGGGTTTATTTTGGTTCCTCGATCGAGTCGCAGCTGACTCGATCGAGGATCCAATTTCAGGACTACCCAACTCTCGTTTTAAACTTTTCTTAATTCTGCGCAGGTTCCTCGATCGAGTCGCAGCTGACTCGATCGAGCTGATAGGTTCCTCGATCGAGTCGCAGCTGACTCGATCGAGGAAGTAGTCTGGGGCTCCTTTCTTCGTCGTTTGTTACTCATAGCTTCAAATCCCGTCAAAATTCCTGCAAAAGACACTTGAAAGCATATCAAGTACCCTCTCCTCGCCTCTCAAAGTTCAAAGAAACATAAAAACAAAAGCAATACGTGAATTTAAATCCTAATTACAAACTAATGATTTACAAAATCCGAGCTGCCTCTCGGTAGCGCTGGTTTTTACGGTCCCGCACGACCGTAATTCTTCATCAGTGAGAAGAATCAATGGGGAAGAGGTCAAGAGCCTCTATGATCCCCACGAAAGCACCTTCATAGTACGTCTTCAAGCGTTGCCCATTCACTTTGAAGGTCTTTCCTGTGTCGGAATGCAGTGTAACTGACCCAAATTTGTTCACATCAGTAACAGTGAACGGTCCAGACCATCTACTCTTCAATTTACCTGGAAACAAGCGCAAACGAGAGTTAAACAAGAGAACTTTCTCACCAACATGAAATTCTCTTTGCAAGATATGCTTGTCATGCCACTTCTTCGTTCGCTCCTTGTAAACTTGAGCACTATCATAGGCATGCAGTCGAAATTCATCTAGCTCATTCAACTGCATCAGTCGTTTCTCACCCGCCAGTGAGGGATCCATATTCAGCTCCTTAATGGCCCACATAGCCTTATACTCAAGCTCCACAGGTAAATGACAGGACTTGCCATAGAAAAGTCGGTAAGGTGAGGTCCCAATCGGCGTTTTGAAGGCAGTACGGTAAGCCCACAAAGTATCATCGAGCTTCCGACTCCAATCCTTTCTATTCTTGCTTACCACCTTTTCCAAGATCTGTTTGACTCTCTATTGGAAACTTCTACTTGTCCTTTGGTTTGAGGATGATAAGCCGGTCCTCTTCGGTGTGTAACGCCATACTTCTTCATGAGAGAATTGAGATGATGCTCATTGAAATGCTTGCCTCCATCACGCGATCATGCGCGAGGCACTCCAAACCGTGGAAAGATAGTCTTAAAACGACTTAACAACAAGATTTAGCATCACAAGTGGGGGTGGCAATTGCCTCCACCCATTTAGAAACATAATCTACTGCTACTAATATGTATTGGTTCCCAAAAGATGTAGGGAACGGCCCTTGGTAATCAATGCCCCAAACATAAAAAATCTCTACTTCGGAGATTCCATTTTGAGGCATCTCATGCCTTTGCGAGATATTGCCAGTTCTTTGACAAGCATCACAAGAACGGACAAAGTTAGTAGCATCCTTAAGGATAGTAGGCCAATAAAAACCCGATTGCATTACCTTAGCAAATGTCCTAGAAGGACCATGATGACCACCATATGAAGAAGAGTGACAATGAGAAAGGATGGCACGTACCTCACCCTCGGGATACATCGTCGTATATACCATCAAAGCACACTCCGGAACAGGATAGGGATCGTCCCCGAAGTACCTCTTCACATCATGCATGAACCTCTTCTTCGCGATAAGATAAATCAAGAGGAAGTGTACCTCCTACCAGATAGTTGGCATAATCTGCAAACCATGGGGTATATGCACTACTGACTAGAAGATGGTCGTCCGGAAAAGAATCATCGATGGGCAAAATCTCTCTTCCTGAGAATCTCAATCTGGACAAATGATCTGCAACAACATTTTCAGCACCAGACTTATCACGGATTTCCAAATCAAATTCTTGCAATAATAAAATCCATCTAATAAGTCAAGGTTTAGCCTCTTGTTTGGTTAATGAGATATTTTAAAGTGCATGGTCGGTGTGTACAATAACTTTAGAACCAACAAGATAAGCTCTAAATTTGTCTAAAGAATAGACAACTGCAAGAAGCTCCTTCTCTGTAGTAGCATAGTTGGTTTGTGCATCGTCGAGAGTCTTGCTTGCATAATAAATGGCATGTAACACCTTGTCCTTTCGCTGCCCCAAAAAACAGCTCCAACTCGCATAGTCACGGCATCGCACATAATCTCAAAAGGAAGGCTCCAATCCGGAGATCGGATAATAGGAGCTGAGATAAGTGCTTGTTTGATCCTGTCAAAGGCTTGAACACACTTGTCAGTAAACACAAAAGGAGCATCTTTATGAAGAAGCTGAGTTAGAGGTTGAGCAATTTTAGAAAAATCCTTTATAAAGCGGCGATAGAACCCTGCATGACCAAGAAAACTACGCACACTTTTAACATTAACCGGGTACGGGAGTTCCTCAATTACCTCAACCTTAGCTTTATCCACTTGAATGCCCTTACCTGACACCAAATGACCGAGTACCACTCCTTCAGTAACCATGAAGTGGCACTTTTCCCAGTTGAGAACAAGGTTGCTCTCCTCACAGCGCTGCAAAACCTTAGTCAAGTTTCTCAAGCAAACATCAAAATCAGTACCATATACACTGAAATCATCCATAAAGACTTCCATGATAGACTCTATGTAATCAGAAAATATGGCCATCATACAACGCTGAAAGGTAGCAGGAGCATTACATAAACCAAAGGGCATCCTCCTATAAGCAAATACACCATATGGACAAGTGAAAGTGGTCTTTTCCTGATCCTCAGGATGAATGGGTATCTGAAAGAAACCGGAGTAGCCATCTAGGTAACAGAAATAACTATGACATGCTAATCTCTCTAACATTTGGTCAATGTAAGGAAGTGGGAAATGGTCCTTTTTAGTGGCCGTGTTCAACTTCCTATAGTCAATGCACATCCTCCATCCTGTGACAAGTCTAGTAGCAATCAATTCATTTTTATCATTCTTTACTACTGTAGTACCTCCCTTCTTAGGTACAACTTGGACAGGACTGACCCATTTAGAATCAGAAATAGAGAAAATAATACCAGCATCAAGTAATTTCTGTACCTCTTTTCTTACCACCTCCTGCATAGGAGGATTTAGTCGTCTCTGACCTTGTGCACTAGGCTTGTGGCCTTCTTCCAAGTGAATTCTATGCATACAAAAGTCAGGACTAATACCTCTGAGATCGTCAATGCTATACCCAATTGCCTTTTTGTGAGTTCTCAAAACAGTCAACAAAGCAGATAGTTGACCTTCAGTTAGGTTAGCATTGACAATCACTGGATTCATCTCACAGTCATCAAGAAATTCATATTTGAGATGAGAGGGAAGGGGTTTCAATTCAGGTTTCTTTACCTCAGTTACCTTAGGTGTGACACCCAAACTGTATACCTTCTGATGTGGGCATTCCTCTCCAGTTAGAAGCTTCTCAATTCGATGAACTTCTGGACTCCATGAACCCGTCTGATCAGCTGGATCAGAAACCAGGGCAATCTCCAGAGGATCCCTGTCAAAACACATAGGAAGACACTCATCAATAGTAAAATCAACAACATCTATACTATGACAAGTCTCTTCTATCATGGGGTTTTTCAATGCTTTTTCTAAGTTGAAAATAATCGTGTCATCCCCCACAGCTAAGGTCAATCTCCCTTGCCTAACATCTATGACCGCCCCCGCAGTATGTAAGAACGGTCTGCCCAAGATGATAGGGATTTGGTTGTCTTCAGCCATGTCCATGACAACAAAATCAACGGGGATGAAAAACTTCCCTATTCGAACGGGAACATCCTCTAACACCCCCAGAGGGTGTTTAACAGTTCTATCGGCCATCTGCAGTGTCATATTAGTAACTGTCAACGGACCCATATTTAACTTTTTACAGATAGAATACGGCATAACACTGACACTAGCTCCCAAATCACAAAGAGCTTTACTAATAGAAAGATGACCAATTTGACAAGGGATAGAAAAACTTCCTGGATCCTTTAATTTCGGTGGTGAGTTAATTGGTAACATGGCACTGCACTTCTGAGTGTAAGCAATAGTTTCTACCGCGTCAAAGGATCTCTTCCTTGTCAAAATCTCCTTCATGAACTTTGCATAAGCCGGCACTTGAGTGATCAATTCAGTAAAAGGGACACTTACCTGTAGATTCTTCACGACCTCCATAAACTTACCGAACTGCTTATCCAGCTTGGATTTTTGTTGTCGGTGAGGAAAAGGTAGAGAAATAGTTATGGGCTCGGCTTGCTTTTCTTTAGAAACCACTTTTGAAACACCGTCGGCTGGCAATATTGGATCCTCGATCGAGTCAGGGGCGACTCGATCGAGCTGGGTGGATCCTCGATCGAGTCGCCTGTGACTCGGTCGAGGAACCTTTACAGGTTCAGCTTTTTCGTCTTTCTTTCCTTTATCGTCAGCTCGTGTTTCAACTTCGTCAGGCTCTTTCTCATCATCACTAAGCTCCAAATTACCCAATCCTTTGGGATGCATGTAAGGGACTTCATCAACAATAATGGGCACATCTCTCTCAAGGCTTTGTAGGTCGGGATTCACATAAGAAGTACCGCTCCTCAACTGAATGACATTAGCTTGCTCATGAGCTTGCTTACCTTGAGGAGGAAGACCTACGGCCTGTTTTGATGGGTTTTGAAGTGCCATCTGAGCCACTTGATTATCTAGCATCTTGTTATGGGCTATCAACTCAGAAATCTGAGCCGTCTGCGCCTTTGCATTGACAAAGTTTGTTGCAAAAGATTGCGCAACTCTGCCATATCATTATTCGGAGCTTGTTGAGGAATTTGTTGAGGAGTTTGCTGAGGAGGCTGCTGATATTGATTGTTGAACTGCTGGCCTCCTTGATTTTGCCTTTGATATCCCCCTTGTTGTTGATTACCGCGATTGTTATTAGGGATATAAGTATTCTTTTGCGGTTGTGACTGCTGCGGGTTTTGCACATTCTGGCTAGACCATTGAAGGAACGGATGCTCCTTCGTTCTTTCATTGTAGAAATTAGAGAAAGGTGTACCTTGTGCACCTTGTCTGTAAGCCTGAAAGGCATTAACCTGCTCAAATGTGCTCATACAATCAGCTGCACCATGACCATCTAAACCGCATCTAGCACAAGTCTCCTCTACTTGCTGACTCATAGCATGAACTCTCTCTTTACTACCCAATGATTGGGTAGTCTTCATCTCAAAGCAATGGGCAGAAATAGCCTCCGGTGTGCCGCCAAAGCACTATCAACCCCAGTGCCTCGCGTGCTTCCCCTAGGATTTCCATACCTCGCGGTGTGGGTAGCAATCTGATCAATCAACTTCCACGCGTCACCATCTAGTGTGTTATCTTGAAACCTCCCATTAGCAGATGAATCCAAAAGGGCACGATGATCGTCAAACAACCCGTTATAAAACTGGTTGCAAAGGAACCACTTTGGGAAACCATGATGGGGAACTGATCGAACTAAACACTTGAAGCGAGTCCAAGCTTCATTCAAATCTTCAGTGGCTGCTTGCTTGAAACTAGTAATTTGATTCCTCAAAGCATTAGTCTTCTGAGGTGGGAAGTACCACTTGTAGAAAGCAAGAGCCAAGGAATTCCAGTCTGTAACTCCTTCTGTATCCATATCCATATCTCTTAACCACTCGTGACTCCATCTTTCGAGAGAAAGGAAAGAGCACCGCTTAACTTGATCTTGTGTCACTCCATTTGTTAATGGGATTGAACAGCAGTAAGTGACAAACTTTTCCATATGCGTCGCAGGGTCCTCAGCAGCTGTCCCTCCAAACATGTTTCATTCCACCAAATTAATGTAAGATGGCCGAATCTCGAATGTTCCATTGGTAGAAGTGGGCAGCTTGAAACCTTGTGGAATAGAATCTAAGGTTGGCTCAGAGTGACTGGCTAGGGCAGACATGATGATAGTTTCAGAACAGGAGTTTCGGGAATAGGAATATCGAGAGATAGGAATTTCTTCCTCTTCCTCTTCGTAGGACCGATCGATTGTCTCTCGTAGGGCTCGCCGTTTCGACGTCAAGTATACTCAAGTCTTCTACTTGACTCACTTCTTGATTAAATTTCCGTCTGTAGCGAAAAGTCTTCTCTGGTTCAGGATCAAAAGGAATAATCTCGGACCTATTAGACTGGGCATAAACAGAACTAACAAGAAAGTGTGAGAACGGTCTCAAGGAACCGGGTTCCCTGAGACAAAAAGACAAAATAAACACAAAAAGACTAAACAATTGTTGCCTCCCAAGACAACGGCGCCAAATTTGATGTGGCTAAAGTCGTATTACCAAATCAAAGTAAAACTATCTCAGGACTAACAAGAATAGCTAGTGATAAACGGGTATCGAATCCACAGGGAGGCGGTAAAAGCTAGTCTAAGAGTATTTAAACTGTCTAGAAGTAACCAATTTTGGGGGTTTTGTTTTGAGTTGATTCTAACAAACTAATTGCAATAAATAAAGGATGAATAACAATATTATTAAAAGTCTAGGAATTAGGTTCACTAGGTCAATCAGTCGGAGATTATCAATCAATTACTAAATCTATCAAGTTGTTTAAGGTCATAAGATCGGTCGACTCCATTATGCCCTTTAGATCGATTCTAACATGCGGTCGCTATGATTAGATACTTTCTATTTGATTATCGCAGCCTGTATCAATTCTAACCCGGTCGGCGATAGGATCGATTCGCTACACTAATTAATAACTCAGGCCTCAAGTGATTAACTAGAAGAATTACAACAATCAAACAACAACTTTAACGATATCAATAGCAACTAATTGATTTTCCCTTCTTAATTAACCTAGATCCCCTTCATCCTAGATGAGGGGATTAGCTACTCATGATTATAATAACAACAACAAACATGATTAAAGATGAAAACATAATTGCAAGATGAAAACAATAATTGAAGAACATAAAACAATGATTTAATTAAAGAGGAAAGATTAGTACCATACAAAAGGAAGATTAGGGTTCGTAAGAGAGTTTTCCAGCAATACTTAGCAAAATATAACGTAAGTTTACAATAAAACCCGAGTCTTTAATTTATAACAAAAGATTAACGTTTTAGGAAATTCCGGAAATAAACCCGCCAGAAAGGATCCTCGATCGAGTCAGAGGTGACTCGATCGAGGACGGCTGCTCGATCGAGTCAGCAGTGACTCGATCGAGGAACTTCTTCACAGGTTCTTTCTTCTCTTCTTTTACTTCTAGTCTTCATGATTCCTCGTTTCCCGTGCCATGCTTCGTGTATTCTTCTATGCCGTCTCCGCCGTGCTAATCTTAGCTTAATCATACTCGTAACGAGTCATTTCTGCATCAAAACACAAAATAGCGGCAGTATCGACAATTCATTGAAATAAAGCATATAAATGATATAATAGGCACGAAACGGTATGTAAAACGGTATAAAGGGAGCTATAAAAGTATATATGAAAGTGATACATCACATATACTTTCCTTATATGCGTATTGCTTGTTAGGCACGATCAGTTAAGAGGTTTTTGGGGAGGTCTATGGAATTCTGTATCTTTAGAAATAGATGTTGGGTTTATGGCAGATTTTTTAGTGCAAGCTGTTTGTTTAATTTTCAATGAAAGGTACCTATGGAAGCATTGAGTACAAAGTTGCTGTGCTCATTTCTAGCAATTTGTCGGCATTGTATCGGGCATAGGTTTTAGTGCAAAATGTTTATTTAATTTTGAATGGAAGGTACCTGTGGAAACATTGAGTACAAAGTTGTTGCGCTTACTTCTAGCAATTTCTCGGCATTCTCACTTAGCGTTGTGAAATAATAAGTTCCAGTCTCATCCACTGCTATAAATCCAAAGTTCATTCTGCATTTACAAATTTATAGGTATGCAAGGTTCTTTAGATTGTTTGTGTTTGATGTGCACTTGTATGATTTCTTACCTTGGAGAAGAAATAACATCCTCCTTAAAACATGAAGTACATGTATATGCAGCGCCTATGCTTTCATAATTACATGTGCCGTAGTTGTTATAACCAAGGTATAAGTACACATCTCTATGGTCAAATCCAGTAAGCTGTATACATAACCAGTGCCGCCTCTTTTATAAAGTATCCTTAACCCTTCAATTTAGATTAACAGATATTCTGATTAACTTGTGGTTGTAAAATACTAAAAGTTATATAATTTAATTTCATTATGCAAAGATAGCCTATTTACTCCAACATATATTTAATCAAGTTATCTATTGCTAGTCAGATGTTTTCTTACTTTCTTCTTACGTAATATCTCTATTGTAGTTATAGTGCGATCAGCTCCTGGATGGCGACTTTGGAAGACCAGATGATTCTTTGCAGCAAGCAGTTCTTTGTTTGCCTGTCCCCTGACATTTATTTGTTTAATAAAGGTAAGTTCAAGCACTACAAATAGTCGTGCATCAGCCTCTTTCCCTTCTGGTTCTACGCTTATATATGTCATACGTGTGGTTGAAAGTGAAAACCTTGCATGTTTAGGATACCCATTTTATTACATTATTGAAAGTGCTTACTATTCTTAGAATTTGCAATTGTATCTTTGCCAATAGTAAAACCTCTTCGGTACGATGGTATTAGAGCTGCGAAGCTCACCATAAGGAAGGATGCTGCAATGGATTGCATAGCTTTGCAGTGCTCAATAGCCAAATATTCCCAAGCCGTCACTATCATTATCTGTTTAGAGCTACACACGAGAAACAATAAAGTGATCTTTAAAAACGAACCTTTAAAAGTAACAGGCAGGTATAGGTATGCATTGTTAAAACGCATAAATGTGAGTATTTCTGTGTGTAGGTCTTTCCTAAACTTTGATCAACAATGACAACTTTACAGATATTCTCAGGATGGCCCTCGCGCCGAGGAGCTTGGCAAGTCTTGTCTACATATATAACAATCCCCAAAATATCCAAGTTTACAAAGATTTTGGATTAGAAACTAATCAGCTTAAGATAATAAAAATTGAACAAATTATTTAATCAACCCTTACCATATTGATCACTAAGTTCGACTGTCCTTGAAATAGATGCAATTAATCTGTATTCAGGTTTCACATGAGGTTTTGGGTCCAAACTAGACAGGACAAAGGTGTCACTGTTGAAAGTTAGTTGATATATTTGCTTATCTGGATTTTCCAAGTCTTCAACACACATCATCTTCACTTTAGCATTGGATATTTCGTATGTCATATCATCCAGCATAATATCTTCAAATATTTCTTGTTCTTCTTGATACAGTATAGTTTGAAGCTGAGAGCCCTGCAGCAGGTGCAGCAGCTTTAGGCAACGAAGAAATGCTACAATTCGTCGCATATATACCCTAAGCATGTGCATTAGGTTTTAAAAAATTCTACAAACTCACATTATTTCTGTTTGCGGTTGCCCTAGTTCCAAACTCTATTTCTACAACCTCATTATCGGTTTCGAAAAAAGTTACCTCTTGATCTTCAAGCTTGAATATCTGGCAATCCAGTGCTTGGCCTTCTACTGATTTGTGCACATTTGTTTTCTCAATGACCTTCACTTTAATAGAACATGGTCCTTTTTTTTTGTGGAACTGTGAGTTTCATTAAAATCAGCACCTCGTGAATAGAGGTGTCCCCTCACTACACCAAATCTAGCAATCAATAAGGAGCGTATCACAACGGTTTAATACATTTAATAAAGACACTTCGATTACCGTTTTCCAAATATTGGCAGAAACCTACACCACGCTAATAGGAATAACGGTTTCCCTCGAAAACCGTTGTTATTATAATGTGACAACGGCTGCTTAACAAACCGTTGTAAAAAACATTTTAACGGTTTCCAAAAACTCGTTGTAGAACCACTCTTATCAACGGTTGTTAGAAAACCGTTACCGGTTTAAGAAAACGGCATTTCGAAAACCGTTACTAAATTAACACCAACAACGGTTCGTGGTACCCGTTGTTATGTTATAGCTACAGGTTTTTTCGTAACCGTTATTATTTTCTATTATGAAATAACGGTTTTTTAATTCAACAGTTGTCAGTATTTGATTAGATTTTTCAGTTTGACTACTGCATTTAAAACTTTATCAGAACTTTAATAAATATTCAATTTGACCAATAATATTCAATTTGACAAAAATAATTCTATAAATATGTCTTCATAATATTTTAGGTCAAATTCTAAATTATCAAACATTTACTTTAATTTCTCTCTAAATATTTCTAAAAAAAATACGGCTGTTGTATCGGAGCTACAATCACATTCTCGTTATGCACAACCTTTTGCTTGTATTCTCCATAATCTCCTGGTTCATTATGGTGTGAATGGAAAGGGTTTAAACCCTAATTTTCGGTGGTTGACGCAAATGCTTCATGACTCTGGTTTCACCGCGGTTAAAAAAGTGTACCCTGTGTTTACAAACAAGCAAGGTTTTGTAGGCTTCGCTTTTAACGTGTTTGACAAAGCCAACTGCCATGATAGTTTCGTCAGACAAGAAAATTAGGGGCTAGATTTGCGGGAGAAGATGCGGGGAAAGAGGACTTCTATTCGGATGATAAACAACAAGGCCCTTATCTATGGGTTGCGACCCATCTTGATCATCATCTGCTGAAACATAACAGGAAGCATCACATTCTTGCCACTGTGCCTATGTCATGGGAGAAAGAGATCATTCCACCTGCGCTTCCCGGTGATAATGAAGGACCGATCTACGACTTGCTCTATACCGAAATTCCTGATGAATATCCTAATACTTCATCATATTCTAATAAGTAAGTCTTTAATTATTATCTGGCATTATAAGTTGTATTTGGATTATGGCCTGGTGGTGGTTTGAATTAAAGTTTAATTATTTTTGTTTTTTGTTACGTTTTTTGTTACCCTATCCTCTGGAATTCAGAGTCAATATCAAACCTGAAAAATATATAACTTTTATTATAATGAATTAGGTTTTTAGGAGTACATTAAGAATATCAAGTTAAAGATATTTATCGCGTAAAACAAGCGTAGACAAACGTGAAAAAGGAAATGTGTAGTGTGAAGTAGAATGTAGGGAGTATGTTTTTTGTTACCCCATCCTCTGGAATTTAGAGACAATATCACCATATATGTCTCTTTCACTTTTAGCCCAATCCACATAGTCGTTTTCCCATTCCAATGGCACTGTCCTCTGCTCGGCACTGCGACCTTGGCGGTGCAGAATTGGAAGTAGTAGGAGACGGTCAGATTCATTCGCAACCCATAAATATGGGCCTACCCACTGATCATCGTGATCAAACCAGAGTCTCGAAGAGTCATTGTTATAGAATGTCCGCTCAAGTTTGCGAGCCTGACGAAAGCATTCCGCTCCTCACCCCCGCCAAACTCGATGAGGGCGCACCGCCCGAAGCCATCATGCGCATCATTGTCCGGGTAGATAGTTTGAACCAAATTCAATCTGGTTAACTGAATCAAACCTATTAACCAGTTAAGGCTATACGACAGTATAGCCCTTTCCATGCCCGTCCTCTGTATTCGAGAGATTTTGAATGATGCACGTAAAGGGTTTAGCGTACATAATTCTACTTGAGGGTCTTGCAAGAGGTTCATATGATGCTTCATCTGTTGGAATATGTGTCCTCTGACAATAATGCGATCACAATTGTCGATCATGATGATCACATGTTTAAATCTCATTTTAAGAATACATGTGGGATATAATATTTTACAGTCAACTGGTTCACACATATCGGTAATGATTGGCTGACTAGAGTTTGACATTACTGTCGTGCGACGGTGGTGATCAGTTGATCCCCTTAGGTCATACCTATAGGGAAATACTCTTAATTGATTATTTAATTAATCGTATGCCGATACGAGTTAATTAAATTGCTTAAAATTGACGGATGATTTTGTGAGTAAAGTTAACGTGTCTTATTGTAATTCGATTAAATTGGATACGGTCTAAGTAATCGAATTGTTTTATTACTTAGATAAAATTATTGTTTATGAAACAATTAAAATTGAAATTGAATGAATAATTTATTATAAATACAAGACGTTGTAATTTATAATTTGATAAACCATTTTGGCACAAGTAATTACGAATTACTAGTCGATTTTGTATATGACATATTTTATGAGTATGTTGATATTTAATATGTTAAAAATACATTACAATTTCACATGTCAAGTAACATGTCACATATGTCATAATTGACAAATGACAAAATAAAATGGACCATCCATTTTATGTTAAATGTGCCGAAAATATGGAGGGAGTATAAGGTTTATATTGTGTTTTGATTATAAGTGGAAAACATAATTATTACAACCTAATCTAGCCTTGCATGCCTAGTTGTTCTTGGGAAGAAAGTTGGCCTCATGTATTGGCCACCTTCCCTCCTCCAACCGGTTTTGCCAAAAGGAAATGATAGAGTTTTTCCTCTATCATTTTTATTCATACACACTTCAACTTATATTTTCTAGTGTAAGAAAATGGATTTCTCTACATAACTTGTGAAATTTTAGAGAAAGAAAAACACACAAATATCCTCTCCTCTATACCGAAATAGAGGAGAATAAAATCAATATTTTGGGTCAAATATTTAAGCTAGATTAATATTATTACTAGATCATAATAATATTAGTTATTAAGAGGTTTCCTTGGGTATATGCTTTTGGGAGAAATTCTAAACTTGAATCTTGTTCATCCATTGTTGGAAAGCTCAAGAACTAACAAGAAGGAGATCTTGTTGGTGCCCATAAAACCGAAATCATATAGTAAGATGGATGATTTCTTCTCTTATCTTATTTATGTTTGCATGCATAAGATCCAATTTATTTTATGACTAAATAAATATTTTCATATATGAATATGTATATTAATGAGATTAATGATTTCTAACATCATCATCATCATCATCATTTGCGGATGAATAATATGAACTACTATAAGTTGATGAACTTGACGACATAATCGATGTGGAAAATTAATGGAGGACTTAACAAGTTAAGAATTGGAAAGTGGAAACGGTACAAGTTAAGATTGTGAAAATTATAATTCTACTTATAATGAGTTTGAGTTTTATTGGAAACGGTACAATAAATAATAAGAATTGGAACCGGTACAATAAGATAAGAATTGGAAACTTAACAAGTTAAAAATTGGAAAGTGGAAACGATACAAGTTAAAATTAAACATATAAACTTACAACGATTATTCAAAAAACCGTTATCCAATGAGTAAGAATACAACGGTTATTAAAAACCCGTTGTCCAATTAGTAAAAACAAAACGGTTATAAAAAAACCGTTGTCCAATGAATAAAAACACAACGGTTGCATGCCCTGTAATATTTGTGATTTGACTAATGCATGCCTTATAATTTTTACTTTTTCTAATTCAAAGTTGCAGTATTGATTGTTTGACCATATGTATAACACAAAATGATAACAGTTCTTTGTTAAGCCATTATCATATTACATATATCAACAACGGTTATTTTAAATCCATTGTCATATTACACCAATAAACAACGGTTTTTCTTATAACCGTTGTAAATACAGATCCACTGTAAAAACTGAAAAGTTGATGGTTTTACCAATGCATGCCTATTATTATTGGTTGTTTGACCATTATTCACCTCATGCATGCATGCACAATTAATAGAAGTTTGAATGTAACGTATGGATGAAATTAATCTAATAAATTATAGCTTTATTATACTATAAATAGCATCACATTAGCAGTAACAATAAGAATCACTTTGTTATTACTAACCTTTCTACTTCACTTTTTAAATAATAAACATATACATACATATCATAATTAAAATGTCGTCGTCTTCATCATCCGCAGTCGCACCTCCTCAGCAATCGGTAACCCGCTCTATCAACCCGATTACGTGCATAATTCACAATCTCACAGTCATACGCGATGCTGCTAGGAAGCCAGCTTCTAAGACCCTTACCCCATTGAGGGACATCCTCATTGAGAATGGGTTTTCAAATGTTAGGGCAATCCACCCGACTTGATTTCTGGTCATGGGTTTCTTGGATATGCTCTGATCGAGTTTCGAGGGGATGGTCTTGACCATTTTCGCCAAGCAAAACAAACTCGCTGCAAGGTATGCATCACGTGACCATCAAAGCGGCAAAAGTGATTTTTATGTCGACGACCCTAAGGATAGTTATGTACACGTTGGGCCTTACTTATGGGTTGCCACCGCTGAGGACGCTCATCTGATGAGAAGGTTCATTTCGTACAGGTTTATTAATGTACCGAAATCATGGGAAGACGAAGAAGTGCCTCATTTTGATCATCGTCTTGATGCCGATGTAGTAAGCTTGATTTATAATCAAGTTTATCCTCAGTACCCACCTCCTAGTCAAGCTCCTGTTAGGGTGTTTAATTAATTTACTTAGTTAGCTGTTTGTTTTGTGGTTTTCTATTTTTTTTATTGTGTTTCCTTTTTTTTTCCTTGTTGTACTGTTTTTGTTTTGCCATTGTATGATATACACGTTTTAATATATAGTTCTACTCTTTATTACATGCAAATGCTTATTAACATAGATTTTAAATAACTTGAGAACAAACAAATGAATGAAACAATAATAATGATTTAAGTTACATTAATTACAATAACATATAATATAATGACAACGGTAGTGCATAAGAACCGTGTTAGAATATAAACACCTCCAAAAATAAATGAAAATTGGAAGATATTAATAATATAATTACAACGGTTCTTATAAGAACCGTGTTAGATTATGTAATTGCTGAATAACATAGATTTTAAATAACCTTCTCTCTCTCTCTCTCTCTCTCTCTCTCTCTCTCTCTCTCTCTCTCTTATTACTCAAATTATGTCAAGTGCAGCTCATCTTCTTCCTCTATTTCAACAGGGACATGTAATTACTCAGTTCCGGCAGCATTGCGGACTTCTTGGACTTTGCAAAATCCGGGAAGAAAGTTTCTTACTTGCAAATTCTATAATTCCGAGACTAAAATGCGTGGATGCAATTACTTCAAGTGGGTTGATGAACCAATGATTGAGTGGGAAAAATAGGTTATAAACAGGTCAGTGAATGAGAAAAAGAGCATGGATATCGAGATTACTTAAGTGAGAAGTATACTACATCAACTTGAAGAATCGAAGCGGGGAAATGACAGTGAAATATTGAAGGCAAAAGAAGAATGCAAGAAGTTAACCATGGATATCGTAGAACTCAAAAATAATAAGGCATGGCTTAAGTTAATTTTCAAATTTTTTCTTCTAATTGTTATTTACCTAGTTTATTATGTATGGTGGTAGTTTGTACTCTTTATGTGTAAACTTGTAATCCACTAAATTAATGGAAATAAGCAAGATTTTCTGAGAAAGATATTGTAATTAGCTGGCATATACCAAATGATGATTTATTTCTTGGCGGTAAAATCAAATATAAAATAAAACGGTTATACCTAAACCGTTGTTCATGATGTATACAGTTATTACGGTTCAAGCCGTTGTTATGTATATAAAAATAATGCTTTATTTCTTGGCGGGAAAATCAAACAAAATGAAAATACTTAAGACAACGGTTATTTCTAACCCATTGTAGATAATACTAATCGATTACGGTTTCAAAAAAAACCGTTGTCTGTTTGGAAACAAAATACAACGGTTTTTCTTATACCGTGTTTATTACTTTCCATTAAACAATGTCTTGCAAGTGTTGTATTATTCACACGTATATACTCTGAGCTTCCCCTCCCCCACATAATATCCTCAAACACTGAGCTTCCCCTCAACCACCAGCCTACCCCATCACCGTCGCAGTCATCGTCATCATCGCCATTGCCGCCGCCAGTTCAATCCGGATGCTCCTCTTTATAGAAGTAATAAATCCTCCTCTCTAGAGATTTGTTTGTTATTATAAGTATGGATTGTTATTATTTGTTTATTGATTTCTGCTTTAGATATGGTCGAAAAGCGGAAAAGAAACGATGAAAATACGCCAAACGACGACTTAGGAGATGAGAATAATTTGCAACACACTGCGGGTCGAATGCGCCACAGGGTTTCCCTTGAAACAATAAATTCAAAGACCTAATCCTTTACAATGGGATAAAGATACGGGGCTGCCATATGGTGAGAATGCCGAGTATTTTGCGAGTTGGATTGGTTGTTGTGTAAGACAGTATGTGTCTCTAGGTACGCCGCATATCAGTGAATTGAGTAAAATACGGAACACCATGCTAATAAACAGAATAAATGTCTGTATATACAATAATAAATGCTTTAGCTGAAATTAGCCGAAACACTTGTACCAACTATGCTCATCATATATGCTGTTAGCTTACGTTGTCCCCGAAAAGTATGATAAGTACCTAAAAAAAAGACAAGGGAAGCCCTCAGTTCTTGGAAGTTAAAGATTGCTGAGAACCACTTGTTCAACAAGGAAACCGGGGAGATGAACAAGAAACCACCAACAAAGAAGTATCCGTATGTCAGTCAAGACCATTGGGATAGCTATATTGCTTATAGGCAGTCTGACAAGTTTCAGGTAACTTAATAATAATAAGTAAAGAAGTATACTTAGTTTAGTGTTTGGTCATGCTTACGTTTCTTGATACAATTTATTTGATGAAGGCTATGAGTGAGAGGAACAAGGCGAACATTTCAAGAAAAAGACCGTCTTTTACGACACCCGAGGTGGTTATAAATTAATTAAGACTAAACTTGTTAGTAACTTAGTACATAATTCTTATAGTATTAGATTATTAGGTGTTTTAGTCGGATGTTATATATATTCATAGTAATCATACATATTTTGAGAGGATATCAATGTGATGAATGAATTGTAGGCAAAGCTTGGAAAATTCAGTCGTCACGATGCTTGGGTTGAAGGTCACACTCCTAAGAACGGAAAGACAGATACTGAATATGATAAGGACATTAAAGAGAAAATTGTAAGTTTGACTTAATATGTCACTCCTACGACAAACTGGTGGTCGGAGTTATATAATTGTGAGTTTAAATAAAATTTAGTTGTTTAATAGTTTTTTCTGTATGTAGAGGATTTGTGAGAAGGAGGTACAAGAAGGAAAATGGAAGCCTCAAGGACGTGATGACATTCTTGCTAGGGCAATCGGCAAAACAGAGCATCCAGATCGTGTGAGAGCGGTATCAACGCATGTTGGTATCACTAAGTATTTTGGGAAAACTATTCGAAGGATGATGAGCGGTGATGATTCCAAGAAGGTAATCGTATAAATACTGTATTTGAACCAACGTAATTTATAACTATATATGGTGACATTAATTTCTACTACACAGCTACAGAAAATAGTTAGGTTGATGCTGAGAATGTTGAAAACTGGGGAAAACCCATCAGAAGAAGAGTTGGATATGATTCAAGAAGTCATAAAGGAAGCATAGGAGGAGGAGGAGGAGGACGTGGACGAGGAGGAGAAGAAGGAGAAGGATGAGGAAAAAGATGTAATAATATTTACGTCTTATATACAATGTGTTATATGATTTGGAAAATCAGTACGTGTTATATGGACAAGTGTTAATGTACAGAAGAAAGCCGAGGAGGACATGGCAAGGGAGAAGGAAATGGCAAAGGAGATTGAGGTGGGAGCCGATGATCGATATCAGGCAGTTGAAGAGGAAGAGGAAGCTAAGAAGGCCGTGACACAGGATGAGATTGAGGTAGTTGATGATCAGTCGTTCTTCTCAACACCGAACATGGTAATAGCTGCTAATTTATAATTATTCATCTCAGTACACGTTTTTTACTTATGAAATTTATTAAAGGTAGTGAATATATGTGTACTAATTGATTAAAGTTGTCGTGAAGGGCGATTGGAAGGTGGCTTGTCGTCTATTCTATTTACAGGGGAAACAGAAAGTTGTTGTTGCCGGGGATATGTGTTCGCTTACGACCGGCTTCAACAAGTTAAGGTTCATGGTATACCCCTTTGTGACAAATGTAGGAAAGTGGAAGTGTCCCAATTATATAAAGACGAGTATGGGGAAGTAAAAGTACCATTTTCTAATAAGGTCACTTTTTTTAAAGAACCCCTAAGTTCTTATGTGCAATGGCCTAAAAACCTCATCAATGTTGTCATCCCCGAGGTACCTATACGCAGACGTTAATTATTACTTGTTCTTTAAATATATTAGGGTACAAATATTAACATATCGTAAGTACTTTAATCTTTACATTTGTAGAAGTTAAGCAAAGCCATGGCGGCAGCTAAAGCAATTATTACTACGTCAACGGACAAAGTCACCGAAAAAAACTACGTCTTCTCCCAAAACAAAACCAAAGGACATACAATATAAGCCAGCTACGAAAGTTGTTGCAGTCAAGCCTGCTTATGATTCTTATTATGAATCGTGTGAATATAAGAAAAAAAAATGAAAACTACTTCGCTGAAGGTTTTGCACAACCTGGCTGTAAAGATGTCACCTAGAGGGGATGTAGTTATGATTAACATTGAAGATGAAATTATGGACGCAGCTGATATAGCCGTACTGGACCCGAAGCAGCTGATGAAATTTGTCGACCTTGACAATTTAGATGTTGTTCACATTTGGATTTGGATGAAGTAAGTTTTATTAATAAAACTATTTAGTCATTTCCAATTACGAATAATGATGTTTGTTTAAATTATTAATTACAATAAAATTATTTGTTCCATGTGGCGTAATAAGTACCTGAATAATAAGATCGCTGAGTGGAAGGTCCCAATTCACGCATACGGACTCTTGAGTCCTATGGCGTTCTATGTGCACATAATTTTATACGAAGAACAAATCAATAGTATCGCTCATCGCTTGATGTCGACCAAAAAACTATGACTTGCCCCCTACAGTGAGAATATGTATGTATAGTACGTGATTATTGTAATGAATCACGGTTCTATAAATTTATTATTAACATGTTTACATGCGTGTAAATGAACTGACAGTTCAATGTCCCAAATTGAATAGGAAGAATTGGATGCTACTGGCAATCCAAGTGAAAACAAAAACAGTGTACTAGATTGACTCTCGCGAAGGCAAACCCTCTGACAGTTGTGTAAGGATGATAACTGAGTTAGTTTACAACCTTCAATAATGTCATTTGTTATTGTATGACTTGAGTCATATATATGCAAATAATAATGGCTTGTTTGTATATTTATGAATTAGTGTTTTTGAAGCAAAAAAAAAAAAAGATTATGTCCACTTGGGAAATATGAAAGCAATACTGTTCCCAATTTTATCACGCCATTAGTAAGTGTATCCTTAATAATTACTCGTATCATTTAATTTATGTTTATGCGAGAGGTTGATTATCTAATTCAGCTGATTTGTGTGTGATTTATATAATAGTCTCTTAAAGCACCAGACGACAAACAATGGGCCTTTTACATTTGTCAGTCCATGTGGGAGATTATCAACTGAAAACTTTCTACCATTCTGATACGGGTTAGTGTGATTTAAAAACTATTTCAAACGTAAATTGAGTTCAATTCTGTATACTTCCATGTATTATATCTATTTTAATTATGTATATTTTGAATTGTACTTTCCACTAATACTCAACAAAAACCCAGAATATTCGCCGGAGGACATCACCCAGTTGAGAAATATGTGGGCTAGTTATGTTGTTTCATTAGCGGAGTCTCAATAGTTTGCTCATGCTGTTGTGTATTGGCTTCTTTTGTTTTTTTGAGAAAGTTGTGTATTGACTTTTGATCATCCTGTTTGACTGTTTTTAAATTGGGTTTAATTGATCAGGGGGTATAATATTTTGATATAGGATTGAATTTTTACAGTGCAGCAGCTGCTGGAATGCTATTTTTCAGCAGCAGCTGAAAAAATAGCATTTCAGCAGCAGCTGTTACAAACGCTGCTGAAAAAATAGCATTTCAGCAACTGCTAGAACAAGCTAAAATCATTTTTAAAAAAAAAAATAACTAAAAACGATAACGGTTAAAAACAACCAGTTGCAAACAAATATTTGACAACAGTTTTATTTAGATAAATAACCGTTGACATATTTTCCCTCCCATTCAAATCGCCAAAAATATAAGATAACGAACGATAACCGTTGTCGAGTTCAAAAATTTTACAACGGTTTATTTAAGCAGAACCGTTGTCAAAGTTTCATCAATAAAAATAGATAACAGTTACACTCCGTTATCAACAGATAAATATAACAATGGACTGATAACGAAATGAACCGTTATCATATATAATATTTAACAACGGTTTTGGAACGATAAGACGTTGTCAATAGTCAACTACGAAAACGGATTTGAAACCGTTATTAAGATTTAATAACGGTTTCTTAAAAGATTTTATTACGGTTCTTGAGTTGTGATAACGGTATTATAGATCCGTTATTGATGTTATATAACGGCCGCGTGTTATTTGTACAACCGTGGTATATATTTAACAACCGTCGTTGCAATAACGGTCCCGTGTGTCTATTTAAAAACGGTAATTGCATTATTTGACCGTTATTGAAGGTCTTATTTGACGTAGTGCCTCATACAAACATCCATTTTTGTAAGTGCTCTAACCAAGAGAAACTTACATACTTTAAGTTATAGCTAGGCCATCTCTACTAGAATGAAACAATACAGCAAAGAAAAGCCTACATCACACCTAAATTAATACACCACAGCTTATCATCATGTTTAATAAAACATATAGGTAAGCCTTGAAGTCTCAATCTGCAATCTGCAATCTGCTTTCACTTCTTGTATCATCTTCCCAGGGTGAGTCACGTAGCCTTCAATTCTACAAATGTTTCTGATATTCCATATCCTATACTGAATTGCAGCAACCAAGGAGCTGATGAGGAGTCGGCGAAAACCTGTGAGCTGCCTCATTCTCAAAACATCACTGGCATTCCTGCATTTGCAACCAATCAAACAACAAAGTGTAGCAACTCAACAAAGTGTAGCAACTCTTGGTGTAAGTACAGTCAAGAAACAAATGAGTGTGAGTTTTAGCAGCTACACCAAAGATGTAACAGAGTTGATTATCAGTGTACTAGAGAATAAAATTATGCTTAGGAATATTGAATTTATTTCAGACCTCAGTGTACCAAGGAACCCTGCCATGATCTTCAGGATTCAACCAATTATAACCACTATCAATGGTATATTCAGCATCTTCCCCCAACCATTTATCATTGATATAACCAGCCATCATCTTATCTTTAACTTCATTGATTTTTCTCCAAGACCAAGAGTTATAGCTTGTAGGAGTATAGTTCAGCAGAGAGCCCCCCTTCAGATAGAGATGTTTTACCTACAAGTTCTTTGACGGTTTTTTTGATAGGTTTCATATTGATCTGTATAAGCAGTATACACAAAAATCCATAAGTTAAATGGCGTAATTATATAACATCACTGTAGATATCATCAGCAATAAATATGTAGAGTCTGTAAATACCTTAGATTTACTATGGAGGATTTTGCAGAGTTGTGTGAATATAGTACTGAAAGATTGTAGTTATATTAATTGAGTTTACTTGTATTAAAGGGCCATAGATGGTGCAATTGAGTTGTTGTTTTACACCTGGTACTCTAAAAGCATGGGCAGGATTACTAAGGACTTCCCAGCCATAATTATGGTACTTTTTGAATGAAATTTTGGGTTAACTGTATTTTTATAGAGGTGTTGTCATGTCTATGGTTAGGTAACACTTGACAAATGAATTAGTATGTAACATTGTTTGGTATTTGTGTTCACTTTCAATATAATTGCCAACATTTTTTGGGTTTGGTCATTCCCGTTTTCTTTATTTCTTTCTTTTTTGCAATTATTTTGTAAGGTCCATGGGAACTTAATTATGAATCAGTTAATATTTACTGAATTTGCTAGTGTAGTGTATCTTCACTTCTAAACAAAAGTATTTTTGAGCTTGCAACGACAATACTGAGTAAAAGGTAGTTGGTTTAAATTGTAAATGTGTAGGCTTATCTAGCTGTATTATTTTTTAGTCAGACTCTATATATATTTGTGAGACACCTATTACTGCTTCAGTAATATATCTAAAAATGACCGTCTCTACGTGCAAGAGTTGCTTTGGGGTGAGTGGCTCAGTTACTACATGTTTTCTAATTTGCGAAGATAGTCTCATTATATTCTGCAACACTTTCATCAGACCAAACTTGTCAATGCTTTCACAGTTTCAAAGTTGAGCTTGCCTCAGTATTTTTGTTCTGGACTCAAATAACAACACATAAAATCGAACCTTGTACGATTAGTTACATATTACTAAAGGAAAAATTCAAATAACCACCACCTATTTGCGTATTTTTACAAATAACCACCATGTATTTGTAATTTTACAAATAACCCCCAAACTTTCATCCAAACTCCCCAATTACCACCGTATATCTGCCCCAACACTTATTTTTCTTATTTCCCGACTCGCTAAATAACGTTTTACGTAAAATGCCCATAATACCCTTCCCTCTTGTTGAAATATGACAATTAATCTAGTAAAGTTACAAAGTAACTCATTACATTACTACTCCTTGGAAGTTTTGTGTGATGTTCAATCAGGGCCGTCCCTGACATTTCGGGGGCCCTGTGCGAGATTCATAAAATAGGCCCCTTATTAGCGGTATGTTATATTTATACAAAAAAATAATATAATTTTAAGAAAGTAGTTGATTTTTTTCTTATAAAAAATAAAGACATTTTATTATAATTGGATGCAAAAAAAAAAAAAAAAGAAAGAAAAGAAAAGACTTCGCCATACGGTATAAATAAACGTTTGCATCTTAAGTAGCATTCACATATTCATTTCTTAGTGGTAAGAATCGACCATGTATATTGGTAGTTGACGCAGGTTCGTATCTTGGTAAACCCTATTTTATAGTATTTACAAAAGAAAATTAATTTTAAAAATGCAGCTACTGAGGATCGAACGCGACATGCCTAGTATCATTGATCACTTGCTTACCAATTGAGCTACAAGCATTACACTGCCGTTTAAACACGTTAACATTATATATAGTGGTTAGTTACAGTTGCACAAATAATTGGGCCCCAAAAAATCGGGGGCCCTGTTCCGCCGCACGGGTTGAACACCCTTTGGGCCGGCTCTGTGTTCAATGTGATTAGAGTTACTACTCCTATAAGTTTAATGTAGAGGGAGTTTAAGCTTGTTCCTTAAATGTTTAAGGGAAGTTGCAAGTCCTTCTTACACTATAAATAGTTCATGTGTTAGCTTGATTTAACACACAACAATAAAATACAAATTATCTTATATATCTTTTCTCTCCTTGTTTGATTATATCTGCCCCTAAAAACCATCAGGTGGTATCAGAGCATTTTTTATCTTTCGGGACCAAAAAAATCAAAAACACCAAAAAAAAAACATATATACAGAAGCATGGCTTCATCAAGTTTAGCAATGCCTTCCGCACCAATTTTCGTAGGTGAAAATTATGATTTTTGGTGTATCAAGATGAAGGCTTTGTTAACTGCTATTGATTTATGGGAGATTATCGAACAAAGGTTTAAACTACCTGAATCAACAGTTGAACAAAAGATATCAGCTGATGAACAAAAGGTAGTAAAAGAGAAAACGATGAAGAATGCAAAAGCAATTGCATACTTACATTCTGCAATTGGAGAGGCGATTTTTCCAAGGATCGTCAATGCAACTTCGGCAAAAGAAATATGGGACATTCTTAAGGTGGATTTTCAAGGCTCGCAAAAAGTAAGAGCTATTAAACTCTAAAACTTGAGAAGAGATTTTGAAAACTTGAAAATGAAACCATCTGAATCAATGAAGGAGTATACGTCTCGAATCATTGATACAGTAAATCAAATGAAAATTTATGGCGACGATATTTCCGACAAGAGGATAGTCAACAAAACTCTTTGTAGTCTCGACAACAAATTCAATTTCATTGTTACCGCTATAGAAGAGTCGAAAGATGTTGATACATTGTCTCCGCAAGAATTATTTGGGTCTTTACAAGCCCATGAGTCAAAGGTGTCCGGTAGAAACGAAGGTTCATCGGAAGGAGCTTTTCAAGCAAAACATAAACAAAAGTCCCAAAATTTCAAAAATAACAAAAATAAGCAAATGTCCAAAGACAAGTCGAGTACTAATGGTACCGAAAAGAAAGGAAGATTTCCACCTTGTGGAATCTGCAAAAAGACTAATCACATGGAGAAAAAATGTTGGAACAAAGATAAAACACCATGTGATATTTGTAAAAAGTTTGGACATGAACAAAAAGATTGTTGGTCCAGAGATCAACAAGCAAAGTCTAATGTTTCCGAAAGCGGAATCTTTGAAGATCATCTATTTGTTGCCGGTCAAGCCTCGACGAAAAGCAATAAAGATGTGTGGCTAGTTGATAGTGGTTGCACAAATCACATGACAAACAATGAAAGTATATTCACTCATATCGATACTTCATTGAAGACTCCGGTAAGGATGGGCGATGGTTCCATTATAGAGGCAAAAGGCAAAGGAACTATAGCCGTTCAAACAAAGAAAGGAACGCGCTACATTAGCAATGTCTTGTTAGTTCCTAATCTTGCCACAAATTTGCTAAGTGTCCCCCAGATGATGCAAAATGGTTACAATGTCAACTTTGAAGGAAATACATGTAACATTTATGATCATCATGGAAAGGAGATTTCTCGAATTGAAATGAAGAACAAAAGTTTTCCTCTTTCATGGACGTACCCAAAAGAAATTGTTGCCCGAGTAGAAGATAATGACTCTTGGCTATGGCATAAAAGACTTGGTCATTACAACTTTCATGCTTTACAAACTCTCCACAGAAAGGATATGTTAAGAGATTTGCCTTTGGTGAATCTTGAAAAAGACGTTTGTGAAGGTTGTCAATTGGGAAAAATGCATAGAGATTCTTTTCCACAAGATCAAGCATGGAGAGCTAAAGAGAAACTCGAGTTAGTGCATACTGATGTTTGTGGTCCCATGCGAACACTAACTGATGAGAGAAATAGGTATTTCATTCTTTTTATTGATGATCTTACAAGAATGACATGGGTCTACTTTCTTCGAGAACGCTCAGAAGTTACCACCGTTTTCAAGAAGTTCAAGGCTATGGCTAAAAACCAAAGTGGTTGTAGCATGAAACGAATCAGATCCAACAGAGGCACGGAATATACATCAAACGAGTTTGACAAATTTTGTGAAGATGAAGGTATAACACATCAGCTTACCGTTGGTTATACACCACAACAAAATGGTGTGTCTGAAAGGAAAAATAGAACTATTATGGAGATGGCGCGATGCATGCTATTTGAGAAGAAAATGCCTAAAAGATTTTTGGCTGAGGCTGTAAACACAGCTGTATATCTTCTTAATAGGTGTCCAACCAAGGCTGTGACAGATAAAACACCTTTTGAAGCATGGACAGATCACAAGCCTACTGTGAAACACCTTAGAGTATTCGGCTCTTTGTGTTACATACATGTTTCTATGAGTAAATAGACACAAGTTGCAAGAGAAGGTGAACAAGGCATCTTTTTGGGTTATAACTCTCAATCTAAAGGTTATCGACTTCTAAACTTGAAGACTCAAAAATTAGTGATTAGTAGAGACATCGAAGTTGATGAAAATTCCCTTTGGAATTGGGAAGAAGAGAAGGTGGTGAAACAACAATCAACACCTTGGAATTTTATGCAGGAAGATGAAAATTCACAAGGCCAAAATCAACAAAAGGATGTTTTTGAACATGTGTCTCCACCAAATTCTCCTAGAACACCACAAAATTCACCTTCAACTCCGAGAGAGTTATACAGAGATCAAGCAAGTTCTTCCCGGGAATGAAGTTGAATCTTCTCAGATTCTCAAAATGCTACGGGACCGAGAGGTAAAAGACTTGTAGCTGATTTGTATGACAATAATGTCGCAATCCAAGAGAATCCATTTGAATCATGTTTTGTTGCGGTTTATGAACCTAACAACTATCATGAAGCCTCTAAATATCAAGAATGGAGAGATGCAATGAAGGAGGAGCTTAAGATGATTGAAAAGAATCATACTTGGGATCTCACAGGAAGACCAAAACATAAGGATGTTGTTGGAGTCAAGTGGGTCTTTAGAACCAAATTCAATCCAGATGGTTCAGTTCAAAAGTACAAAGCAAGGCTCGTCGTGAAAGGTTATTCTCAACAGTATGGTACTGACTACTCTGAGACGTTTTCCCCTATTGCAAGACATGATACAATACGAACCTTAATTGCTTTGGCTGCTCAACATAAGTGGAACATCTATCAAATGGATGTAAAGTCAGCATTCTTGAATGGTTATCTCCAAGAAGAGATATATGTTGACCAACTAGAAGGATATGTCATAAAAGGGAAGGAAAATCAAGTTTATAGGCTCAAGAAAGCCCTTTATGGGCTGAAGCAAGCTCCACGAGCCTGGTACAGTCGAATTGATGAGTATTTACTAAAGTTTGGTTTTGAAAGAAGTCCAAGTGAGCCAACCTTATATGTGAAGAAAACAAAATCAGATTTGATGATCCTTTCTCTATATGTTGACGACTTGATTATAACCGGAAACAATCAAGCTATGATTAGTGAATTCAAGAAGAATATGAAAAAGGAATTTGAGATGACTGATCTAGGCTTGATGAGTTTTTTCCTCGGTTTAGAAGTTAAGCAAGCATCGGAAGGTATCTTTATTTCACAAAAGAAATATGCAGAAGCTATTCTTAAGAGATTCAAGATGGATAATTGCAAGGTTATGTCAACACCACTTGGAGTAAATGAGAAGCTTTCTAAGGATGATGGGGCTGAATGTAACGCCCCGTAATTTCGGACCGTTAATATATTTCGAAAATAATTAATTAATCAAGTAAAATTTGACATTAATGTATTTAAAGTAAAAATAATTCAAAGAAATATAATTTTATTATATTTTGAAGAAAAGTATTTATTTTGATAGTTTTGAAATGTTTAAAAATAGTTTAAAACGTGTAAAATCTTTTATTTCGAAATAAGGGCGTATCGGGGGGAAAATGACAATTCTTTTGAACGTTGGGTAAACGAATTTGGAATTGGGTCGTATGAATACTCAATTTTCTTGTAATCTCGTGTTTAAAAACTTTGGTCTTGACGGAATTTGCATTTGACTTACGGTTTTAATTATTATCGAAACGAGTCAAAACCGACTCGAAAAGTCCCGACTCAAACCCGACTCCCTCCTTTCTTTCTCCCTTTCCCGCGGACCAAACCCCCCCTTCCCCTTCATTTTTCTGATTTTTCTTCTATCCTTCATCATCTTCAACTTCTAATCTTACAAACACCATTTTTACATAAAATCAAGCTAATTTGGCCATAATTTCTTCGTTTCTACTCGGATTTTCACGAAATTTACCTTTCCGGAATCCCCTCGCCGAGATCTACAACTTAGTATGTTCTAATTTCAGTTTTCATTAAGTTTTTTTAAGACAAAATTTCGGTATTTTCGGTATTTGTGTTTATTTATGGTGTTTTTATTGTTTAATTAGGTGAAGATTTGGAAGACGAGTTCGGGGACTCGTATATTGTAGAGGATAGCGGCTAGTTGTTGTTAGGGTTTCGGTTTTGAGGTGCTAATTGCTCTTTTTCTAGCTTAAGGTAACATATTTCGAGTTACTCGACGAATTATCGTCACAATCTTTGTTGTTTTTGTATGTTTGGTGATTTTTGTTTGAGTAGTAGTTTTCATATGTTAAAATTCATTGCATGCATGCTTAATTTGTGTCTTTTGTTAGTTTAAATTATCAAAGTTGAATTGGGGACGATTAATTAATGTTCAGACGGTCTTTTACTAAACAAAAATGGAAAAAAATGGTGGTGTGGGGGACGGCCGCAGGTGTGGCCCACAGCAGCCCACGGCCGCCTTGGGGTTGGCCCGGGTTGGTCCGTTGCTTGTTTTGCGGTTTTCCTTGCAAAATTTGTCATTTCAGGTTTATTAATGACATAGTTAGTATGAGTACACTTTAGGAATTGAATCATATAAGTAATAAAAATTATGTTAATGGTAAAACTATGCTTATGTTAATAGTTATCACATGTTAGGATAGTTTACAAAATGAATTTGTAAATAATAGGCTCAGAATGAATTGTATAGGGATAATTGTAATGTTTTGTTGATTGTGCCGAAAACTGAGCCTTAGTCCCTTTGACTGATGCGATGTCAGTTAATTGAGTGATTGGTCAGCCGCAATTTAACCCGTACCTGTCGCAGGGCTGGGGTTGCGGGTAAAAATTCGGTTGTATGAATTAGATAATCGGCCTTTTTCTTGTTTTAGGCCATTTATCAAGCTTTAGTTCACATGTATAGCTTATTGAATTTAATAGTGTCTTGTATTGTAGAAATGGCCCTAGTTTCCCCTAAAGCCTTTAATATTGTTAATATTGTTAGAATTGGAATTTAGTTTTGAATACTTATTGAGGACACTTTGTTGGATTGTTTTTTTGAATAGACATTTATATAGCCTTTCACATGATAGAATGTTAGAATTTATGTTGGTAAGTAGGACTTTTTGCCCTCTTAATGTTAAGTGGGTGTCTTACTTGACTTGTGTGGTGAGTCTTGTGTGGTGTGGGCTAAAGTATTCAAGCTGGGACTAGCTGGGACTAGGTCCTAGGTGAGTATTTCGGCCTTCATCATAGATAGGTATTTATAGTCTTTGACGAGTATATGTTCACTGCTTGATAGCCTTTGTGTTCCTGACTAGTGGATTTATATCCAAGTTGGGGCATGACCTCAGTTACTTATTTTGATAGTAAGGGGTCAGCTTAAGTACTAGCCAACCCTTTGGTAGACTCCTTAGGGTACTCACTTTGTTTTTAGAAAAAATGTGGGTCTTGGGTGCGGTGGTGTGTATCCGCATGTCTAGGTCTGCGCAGATTTTAGGCTAGGGTTGTGTTGTCTCTTGGCCATGTTTTATTAATATTAACCGCTGAGCCAAGATACCGGTTCGATTACCTTCCCTACCTCGTGGTATAGACTCGAGTTACAAAGTGACTATTGACGGGACTAAGAACTTATGCCTGTCTTTGATATATTGCCCTTTCTTGTTTGATGATTCTATGAATCATAGAAGGTGAGATGCAAGCCGGCTATGGTTGATAGAGTTTGGATTACAATTTGTTAAATTTTTCACATGTTAGTTTAAATTAGTCAATTTAGCATTCATATGTTAGGATGCTTGGAAATTAGATGAATTATCATATAGTTTACATGTTTTACTACATGTCACATTAGTTATGACGATTCGTGGCTGGGAGGACTCGAAGTTACTCCCCACTGAATTGTGGCTTTCGTGTTTGTATAAAATGCGATTGACAGGTTGTTGATGCTTAGTTGGGGTCACAGACGAGCTAGTGAGCAAGGAACCTTGGACCTAGTTTGGCTTTCTTTTGTAGAAACCTTTTATCTTTTGGTTATGTATATAACCTTTTAACTTTTGGTTTTGTATATAATTTGAAGGGACATATGTCTCCCTTTTCTATTTTGGGTTGTATCATTATGTATTTTCTTACCTTTAGCGGTGCAAGTAAGTTAGATTGTTAGCAATTGCAGGTTTTGGCACCCGTCTATTGGGAACGTTGGAAATGTTGTGATTGGTTTAGGAAAATTTTTGAAATTACAGGTTTTTGGCTAGTTGAACCAATTACAAACATATCCTACCAGTTTTTCCGTAGAATTTACGCGTTTATTTATCGGGTTATTTAAGGGTGTCACAGTTGGTATCAGAGCTTGTTGCTCCCGACGCACGTTTGTGGACCCCACTTAAAAAGCACTTGACCTTTAAATAATAAACTTGAGAGATGGGTAGGATGGGTAGATTTAGGATTTTATGTGGTAGTCTGTTTGTGATTGCTAATTGTTAGGTACTAATTAATTTTCGTCTTTCAAATTCCTCTTCTCTCGCCTTGGTAACTACTCTTCAATTCTTTCCCCGATTCATCCTTAGTTCGTTTCCTTCTTATAATAAAAGTTCATGTGGACACCTTCCTTTTATTCCGCAGGATAGTCCCCTTGTTCAAGAGAACCCGGTTTTGAGAGAATGTATCATTGGAGGGCGTGAACGAGTTGAGAAATTGATTGTTTAAGGTTTGAGTTGTATAGGAGAATATGACTTGGGATCCTTAGGTTAGTCTTGTTAGTTGTGCTTGATATGAGAGCTTGTTTGTTATAGATGATTGAGCATGGGTACTACCTTAGCACATAAGATGGAATGAATCTGAGCTTCTTCATTTGAGAGTCTTGATGTTTCTTGTGGAAAATTAAAGGAATGATAGTTAGCCCTAATCCTTGAAGGCCTTGAAAGAAATACAATAGGACGTTGACGTCGCTGAATGGATTAGTATCGTACTTTGGAATTAGTTAGTTTGTTAAACCTTTCGAGTTGACCAAATCTAGTATAGAGTAACCCTTGATGACCTTTCGAATTTGGGAACATGTGGTTGATTTTATTAATGATATCCGAATTTGGGAATTTTGGTGGAATGTTGTTCGATGTAGTTCGTAAGTTCAAAGATGTGATGCTAATTTATGGTATCAGAGACTAGAAGTATTAAGTGGTGAGATAAAGGGTAGACAAGCTATGGTACTTGGGGATGACATAGTAAGTGAAGTTCAATGACGAGAATTGTAAAGGAGATACTTTGTGACATGGGTGGTAACAAATGAATTGGTGTGATAAATTGATTTTGGCTCTTAGAACCAATTGAGTTGAGGAATACCTACCTTTGTGGAGTTCTTGTTAGTCTTATAATTTGGTAGACTTTTGAGGCTTGGTTGAGCACCTTAGTGATGTAACCTTATCATAAGCGATCATAAGCTTTGATGAGTGTTTGGTAAGCGGTAACCCTTTCATTGTGCCGCTTCTATTCTCCTTTCCTTCTCTTTAACGTTCGTTGAACCTTGTTTTTATGCCAAATTTTACGTATCTTCTTCTTGCCCGAGATATCTTCTTAACTTGAATACCTCTTATTTCTGTCAACCGTTATTTTTACGGTCCGACTCCTTAGATTCCTAACTTGTCATGCTCATGCATCCTTCGAAAATATTTTACCGTTTCTCTATTCCGATATAACTCCTTATCTACTTAGTATAGTTGGTACTTTGTTGACCATGTTTACAGAGTTAGTGGGATGTGATTTGAGGATTTTTGTATTTTGATTTTTGTCGGGAATTAGTGTAGGAGTTTGTGTCTGTATTTGACCATGTGATATGAGAGCTAGATTTTTGATGGAATTCTTATGATGGCAATGTTGTAGTCTCCTTGCGAGTTAAGGTTCGCGTGTTTTGGTGGTATAAGACCCACTTTGGTTTCAATTTGATGATGAGACTAATGGGATTAGTTTACCTGGGTGGAGTATTTCTATGGTTATTTTGGGTTTGTTTTGGGCATTGTCGTTCGGGGATTGTCGTTTGTCATTTGATCCTTACTTTACGGAATTGGGGATTGATAGTTAAGTCTGTGGATTGTTATTGTAAATTTGGACCTTATATTTAATCCTTTGAGGAATCTTTCTATTGGAATTGGAATATTGTTGGGAAGTAGGATAATGAACCTGGAGTAAACCGATCAGATGATTTGTGTGATGAACCCATTTATCTTATAGTTAGTGCTAATTATGGATTGGATAGTGCAACTTGTTGCTTGTGGGTTGGTTTCAAGCATGAATGCGTTTGAGAATATTGAATCTTGGTAAGGGTATAATATTGTTACTAGTTTCGACTTTGGATTTTGAGTTTGTTTGATGGAGGATACTGGTGGAAACATTTTGATCGAGAAACTGTTAAGTTATAATTATAGAGGATAGGATTGTCTCAAGGATTAACTTATGAGTAGACTTGTCGAGGAGTGGTTCAGATGGCTCTTTGGATTAGTGTGGCCTCTGGTTGTTGCCCTGTTGATGTTCGGAGGACCTAGTAGGATGACTCTGTGGTTGGATAATTGAGTGAACCTTTCTCGATGTACCGATCTTCCTAATTCCGATCTCCGACAATTGTCATTCTTGCTATTCTGGCTTGTTCCGTTGTGCTCGCCTTTATGGAACTCATTTGACCTCTTGAGTAAAGCGTCTTGTTCGTTGACATCTTTATTGACTTCATCCAAAAATTCCACCTTTAAAAGTTCAATTCCTTCTTGTCTGTTGGGTGTGAGTTCCCTATCGCGACTTGCACTTCTCGTTCCCGAGTTGTTTTCCATCTTGCATAGATTCTATATAGTTTGAGTAAACTTTTGGTTCATTTACTTGGAGTAAATTTACAAATTGACCTTTTTCTATAACATTTGAAAATGATTTCTCACTCTCTTTCAACCCTAGTGTTCGATTGGATATCTAAGCTATTTCTCGTTTTGTGTAATGATTCCTTTTCTTACTCTTTTTCCGAGTTACTAAGTCTTCTTTAATCATAATTAGTAAAAATAGTATTCTTACTATAGAACTTTAAGCTAAAATTTTGAAAATACTTATACGATTTTTAATGGTTTTAACATTAATGAGTGTTTAATCTCGTTGTTGGTGACGTCCCAATAATGGGTTTTCTCATTTATTGGTGTAGAAATATTTTTTTTATATCTTGATATGAATATGGATGTTCTTGTCTGATCAACAAGAGTATCACCGTTTCATTGAAAAGATACCTATATTTTCTTATTACTGTCATTTCTCCTTCTGAGTTTCGAGGACGAAACTTTTTAAAAGGAGGGGTGATTGTAACGCCCCGTAATTTCGGACCGTTAATATATTTCGAAAATAATTAATTAATCAAGTAAAATTTGACATTAATGTATTTAAAGTAAAAATAATTCAAAGAAATATAATTTTATTATATTTTGAAGAAAAGTATTTATTTTGATAGTTTTGAAATGTTTAAAAATAGTTTAAACCGTGTAAAATCTTTTATTTCGAAATAAGGGCGTATCGGGGGGAAAATGACAATTCTTTTGAACGTTGGGTAAACGAATTTGGAAATGGGTCGTATGAATACTCAATTTTCTTGTAATCTCGTGTTTAAAAACTTTGGTCTTGACGGAATTTGCATTTGACTTACGGTTTTAATTATTATCGAAACGAGTCAAAACCGACTCGAAAAGTCCCGACTCAAACCCGACTCCCTCCTTTCTTTCGCCCTTTCCCGCGGACCAAACCCCCCCTTCCCCTTCATTTTTCTGATTTTTCTTCTATCCTTCATCATCTTCAACTTCTAATCTTACAAACACCATTTTTACATAAAATCAAGCTAATTTGGCCATAATTTCTTCGTTTCTACTCGGATTTTCACGAAATTTACCTTTCCGGAATCCCCTCGCCGAGATCTACAACTTAGTATGTTCTAATTTCAGTTTTCATTAAGTTATTTTAAGACAAAATTTCGGTATTTTCGGTATTTGTGCTTATTTATGGTGTTTTTATTGTTTAATTAGGTGAAGATTTGGAAGACGAGTTCGGGGACTCGTATATTGTAGAGGATAGCGGCTAGTTGTTGTTAGGGTTTCGGTTTTGAGGTGCTAATTGCTCTTTTTCTAGCTTAAGGTAACATATTTCGAGTTACTCGACGAATTATCGTCACAATCTTTGTTGTTTTTGTATGTTTGGTGATTTTTGTTTGAGTAGTAGTTTTCACATGTTAAAATTCGTTGCATGCATGCTTAATTTGTGCCGTTTGTTAGTTTAAATTATCAAAGTTGAATTGGGGACGATTAATTAATGTTCAGACGGTCTTTTACTAAACAAAAATGGAAAAAAATGGTGGTGTAGGGGACGGTCGGCAGCCAGCGAAGCAGCCCACGGCAGCCCACGGCCGGCCTTGGGGTTGGCCCGGGTTGGTCCGTTGCTTGTTTCGCGGTTTTCCTTGCAAAATTTGTCATTTCAGGTTTATTAATGACATAGTTAGTATGAGTACACTTTAGGAATTGAATCATATAAGTAATAAAAATTATGTTAATGGTAAAACTATGCTTATGTTAATAGTTATCACATGTTAGGATAGTTTACAAAATGAATTTGTAAATAATAGGCTCAGAATGAATTGTATAGGGATAATTGTAATGTTTTGTTGATTGTGCCAAAACCGAGCCTTAGTCCCTTTGATCGATGCGATGTCGATTAATTGAGTGATTGGTCAGCCGCAATTTAACCCGTACCTGTCGCAGGGCTGGGGTTGCGGGTAAAAATTCGGTTGTATGAATTAGATAATCGGCCTTTTTCTTGTTTTAGGCCATTTATCAAGCTTTAGTTCACATGTATAGCTTATTGAATTTAATAGTGTCTTGTATTGTAGAAATGGCCCTAGTTTCCCCTAAAGCCTTTAATATTGTTAATATTGTTAGAATTGGAATTTAGTTTTGAATACTTATTGAGGACACTGTTGGATTGTTTGCTGAATAGACATTTATATAGCCTTTCACATGATAGAATGTTAGAATTTATGTTGGTAAGTAGGACTTTTTGCCCTCTTAAGGTTAAGTGGGTGTCTTACTTGACTTGTGTGGTGAGTCTTGTGTGGTGTGGGCTAAAGTATTCAAGCTGGGACTAGCTTGGACTAGGTCCTAGGTGAGTATTTCGGCCTTCATCATAGATAAGTCTTTATAGTCTTTGACGAGTATATGTTCACTGCTTGATAGCCTTTGTGTTCCTGACTAGTGGATTTATATCCAAGTTGGGGCATGACCTCAGTTACTTATTTTGATAGTAAGGGGTCAGCTTAAGTACTAGCCAACCCTTTGGTGGACTCCTTAGGGTACTCACTTTGTTTTTAGTAAAATTGTGGGTCTTGGGTGCGGTGGTGTGTATCCGCATGTCTAGGTCTGCGCAGATTTTAGGTTAGGGTTGTGTTGTCTCTTGGCCATGTTTTATTAATATTAACCGCTGAGCCAAGATACCGGTTCGATTACCTTCCCTACCTCGTGGTATAGACTCGAGTTACAAAGTGACTATTGACGGGACTAAGAATTTATGCCTGTCTTTGATATATTGCCCTTTCTTGTTTGATGATTCTATGAATCATAGAAGGTGAGATGCAAGCCGGCTATGGTTGATAGAGTTTGGATTACAATTTGTTAAATTTTTCACATGTTAGTTTAAATTAGTCAATTTAGCATTCATATGTTAGGATGCTTGGAAATTAGATGAATTATCATATAGTTTACATGTTTTACTACATGTTACATTAGTTATGACGATTCGTGGCTGGGAGGACTCGAAGTTACTCCCCACTGAATTGTGGCTTTCGTGTTTGTATAAAATGCGATTGACAGGTTGTTGATGCTTAGTTGGGGTCACAGACGAGCTAGTGAGCAAGGAACCTTGGACCTAGTTTGGCTTTCTTTTGTAGAAACCTTTTATCTTTTAGTTATGTATATAACTTTTTAACTTTTGGTTTTGTATATAATTTGAAGGGACATATGTCTCCCTTTTCTATTTTGGGTTGTATCATTATGTATTTTCTTACCTTTAGCGGTGCAAGTAAGTTAGATTATTAGCAATTGCAGGTTTTGGCACCCGTCTATTGGGAACGTTGGAAATGTTGTGATTGGTTTAGGAAAATTTTTGAAATTACAGGTTTTTGGCTAGTTGAACCAATTACAAACATATTCTACCAGTTTTTCCGTAGAATTTACGCGTTTATTTATCGGGTTATTTAAGGGTGTCACACTGAAAAGGCAGACCCTACCACTTATAGAGGTATAATTGGATATTTGCTTTATCTAACAGCTTCAAGACCTGATCTAATGTTCTCGGCAAGTCTTTTATCAAGGTTTATGCAAAACCCGAGTCAACTTCACTACATCACTGCGAAGAGAGTTTTAAGGTACATTCGAGGAATTACACATTTGGGCCTTTGGTATAAAACAACTCAAAACTCTGAACTTGTCGGGTATACTGATAGTGATTGAGGTGGTTCCATTGATGACATGAGAAGTACATCCGGATATGCATATACACTAGGAAGTGGATATTTTCATGGCAGTCACAAAAGCAAGATAATGTTGCTCAATCTACCGCAGAAGCAGAATACATAGCATCATGTGCAGCTGTAAATCAAGCGATCTGGTTGCGGAAAGTTCTCAAAGATATGGGAAAGGAGCAATTTACTCCAACCAAGTTACTTTGTGATAACCAATCAGCTATTACCATTGCAAAAAATCCAGTGTGCCATAAGAGGACCAAGCACTTCAAGATTAAGTACCATTTTGTGAGAGACACACAAAGAGAAGGTGAAATCAACCTCGAGTATTGTCCTACACAAGATCAACTTGCTGATATTTTCACTAAGGCATTACCTAAGCAAAACTTTGAAGAACTAAGGAATCGGCTAGGAATGTCAGAATTAATTGTCAAGGAGGAGTGTTGAAATATGACAATTAATCTAGTAAAGTTACAAAGTAACTCATTACATTACTACTCCTTGGAATTTTTGTGTGATGTTCAATGTGATTAGAGTTACTACTTCTATAAGTTTAATGTAGAGGGAGTTTAAGCTTGTTCCTTATATGTTTAAGGAAAGTTGCAAGTCCTTCTTCCTCTATAAAAACTTCATGTGTTAGCTTGATTTAACACATAACAATAAAATACAAATTATCTTATATATCTTTTCTCTCCTTGTTTGATTATATCTGCCCCTAAAAACCATCAGGTGGTATCAGAGCATTTTTTATCTTTCGGGACCAAAAAAATCAAAAACACCAAAAAAAAAAACATATATACAGAAGCATGGCTTCATCAAGTTCAGCAATGCCTTCCGCACCAATTTTCGTAGGTGAAAATTATGATTTTTGGTGTATCAAGATGAAGGCTTTGTTAACTGCTCTTGATTTATGGGAGATTATCGAACAAAGGTTTAAACTACCTGAATCAACAGTTGAACAAAAGATATCAGCTGATGAACAAAAGGAAGTAAAAGAGAAAACGATGAAGAATGCAAGAGCAATTGCATAGAAGGCTTTTCTCTCCTTGTTTGATTATATCTGCCCCTAAAAACCACCCCCTCTATTACTCCCAAACGTATCAAATCATTCGCTGCTATGTAAAAATCATCAACAATATACTCCTAAACTTATGAACCTAAATCCCCAAATTGTTAACCCTAATTAATTCACAAAGATCCATCAATTTCCTCAGAACAAAACTACTCTGTATTGTTCAACAATCACAAACTCCATTAATCAAACTCGAAGCTACGTCCATGGCGTAAACCCGAATAATGAAGACACCATTAATGTTCCACTTACTTTCTTACAATCCCATAAATTCCTTCATCCTTCTTCATCTCTCGTCCTCCTATGCTTCTCCCTCGCACCTTTTTCGTCGTCTCAATCCTCCTCATTCTCGGCACCACTAAGGTCTCTCATAAACCCAACTGCCTTCTCCATTCCCCGATTCACCTCGCTTCTTTTTCCGCCCTTATTTCAGGCTACTGCGAGGAGTTGATACTGTCGAAAAGCGAGATGGTTCTGTTGCCTTCACACGGATTTCCGCCATGAATTTGAGTAAAGAAGAGGTGGAGTTCTAGAAACATCCGAATAATCAAGGGTATATGCCTTGGATTTTGGGCTCGGGTATCGAAGAGAGTCGTACGGAGACATTTTCGGAGAAACATCGGTTCTTGATGGTGGTTGCCTCCGGTGGGTTGGATCAGCAAAGATATTAGATATTAGTGATTGATTGGCATTTGTCAGCAAATGATTTTGATATGTGGTATGTTTGATCGGGAGTATTGCTATTGATTTTGCAAATAGAGGGAAGGGTGTTATGGACATTTTACGTAAAATATTACTTAACGAGTCGAGAAATAAGAAAAACCAGTGTCATGGCAAATATACAGTAGTGATTGGGGAGTTTCGATGAAAGTTTGGGGGTTATTTATAAAATTACAAATACATGGTGGTTATTTGTAAAAATACGCAAATACGTGGTGGTTATTTGTAATTTTTCCTATTACTAAACATCTTAGAACGCCAATAATGACCTGCTTTATTTATTTCCTAGTCCAGTCTTTTGCACCTGTTGTTGCGTAGTTATTGTTTAGATTTCAGATGTGCAGTGTTCAAAATGTGACGCTGCTGAAAAGTGAATCCTAAGTTCAGCAGGTCGCCTCGACTGTCATATTTTAGGTCCAAGAGATTTTGTGGAGCACCTAGAACAACTTCCTATATCTTGCAAGACATGATAATGGTACCACCTGGATGTATATTGGAGTACTTCTAACCTGCCTTTCAATTTGGAGAAGGCAGTCCTTCTTTTCCTGCAACATATAACATTGTGGTCTTAGTTTGGTAAAGGTTGCGTAATCTGTGAAAGGTCTACAAAGTATTGACCTTATATGTATCATGAAATTGAGCAAGTGTGTAAGGAGCCAATATACAGTCGTAAGTTTGCCGCTATACTTGTTAATGAAAGTACCTGGGGAAACATTGAAAGTACCTGGGGAAACATTGAGTACAAGGTTGGTGCATCCACTTCTAGCAGTGCTTCTGCATTTTCATCTGAGGCAGTGAAAAAATAATTTGAAGTTTCGTCTGCTGCTTCAAATGTTACACGCATCCTGTATTCATACATTTGTCAGTTTGTAAACAGTGTAAGTTTTTGTAGACGCCATGTGTATTTAAAGTTAATTTTTACCTTGGAGACGAAACAACGCCTTGTTTCAGGAACCCAGTACATGTATACGCCACGCCTATGCCTTCATTAGTGATTATACTGTAGTTGCTGCAACCAAGGTATAAGCGTATTTTGTTACATTCAAATTCATCCAGTTGGACCTTTAACCAGTGTTGTTCTTCTTGTAGAGTATCACTAACCTGTCAGTTGATATTCATGGCGTTTGAAGAACTCAAAAATTTGCATCAACGATTTCATCTCAGCATTTGAAACTCTTTTTATTCGTTCAATTAACTTCTGAAAGTTTTTTTGTACGCCAGATCTACATTATCAGTTTGGTTTGTAAAGTATTACCATTTTTAAGAGCTCCTCATGACATTATATTTAGTATTTGCAGTCAGAAACAAGCACTGCAATTCCGCAGCATTAAATTGTAGGTTCCTAAGATTACTGCTAATTCTTTTTTGAAGAAGTTGTTCCAATGTAATGATGTTGCGCTGTGTTTTTGCATGTCGCACGTTAAAGACTTGTTGTTACTTAGCAGCAAGCAGTTGTCCCCTATCATTTTTTATATGTTAGACTGAACAATCAATTATTGCTTTTTACAGTGTGTGATTGTATAAGCTCTTACCAGGCATGTAGTAAAACAGCTTTTCTCCCTAGTGGATGCAAGTCAACAATTGTTCTATGTGTTGTTGAAAGTGAGAAGCCTACAAGTTTATTGGGGTTATATTTTTGGTTTAGTCACACGCCTAAATGTTGCTGTGGCTTTGAATCTTATGCCTAACAATATAAATTACCGTTTAGATAAGATGCCCTTAGGTTTGTAAACCCAACAACTGGGAAGGACGCTGCAATTGATTGCAGATTCCTGCATTCATTAATAGCCATGGCTTCCCAAGCTGTCACTATCATCATTTGCTCAGAACTACTTGAAAATAACTCACATAAATACGTGGGTGTAGTTAAGGATGGCCTGAATTCTTAATTAGGAAGACTGATATGTTTACACCCTCATGTACCTCTGATCAACAATAACTACTTCACAAATATCCCAGGTTTGTCCAGTTGAACGAGGTACTTTAGAATTTGTGTCCACATATAAAACTATCCCGAGTACATCTGGAATTAGCTGAAGAAAGTCAACGACGACAAATTTGTGTTTGGAGTTTTGAGTTTTGTTAGATGAAGAAAAAATTGCCAGTTTATTTAATAAGGCCTTACCATAGCGATTATCCACTGAGATTAACCTTGGTAATACTTTACAAACCAAACTGATAATTTTTTGGTTTGTAAAGTATTACCAAACTGTCACTTTATGTTGTTACGACACTTTAGAACTCAACTAATAAGCACAAAAATATTCCAACATGCAAAACATACTTCATTAGAAATTCATAGGATTTCTTATCTAAGATAATCTCTACGTAATTAGCAGAAAAAATGTTCTAAAGTAGCTCCGACTTTTAAAGGTGCGTCCTTATAAGTACATAGTTTTCATTTTTTGGGACTTATTCAAGCTAATTAGCATTGAGATGGCATTGCACCCATGCTATTGAACTGGCCTTTGCTATATGAAATAACCCTTCTTCACTTGAACAAGGTAATGTTTCACTAAAAGTACAAAATATTCAACACTTAGCTTAGGACCTAACACATGCTTCAAAATGGTCTCCTGCTACTATCTTATACACGACTCTACTCAAGTGACAGTTGCTTGAGCACCCACTTTAGCACTCCGTTCCTTGAGAGAGCCGCTGATGGCCCAACTTGAATGTAGATTGAGCTTGTTCGAATTCTACTTTCAGCATCGTTAAGGTAGTCTTGTTTGCCCTGCACATTTGCACTTCTGCATCAATTTGTTTGTGTAACAATGCTAAGAATTTCCTGCTAAAAACAATAACTATGATTGGAAGCATACTTTTTTTTATTTATTATGAAACAACATTGATTTTAGCAATTCAATAACTTGGTCATTGTTTGAAATAAGGCCATTAATGTTTTTTGGGTGCTATTTTTTGTTAAGAGACCTTGACAATAAAGGTTGCATTTTTACTTACTCCTGGCGCCATTGCGTATAGTTCTTCAGTATTCTTGTTCAGCAGTTTTTCTTAGTCCATATTGAATGCAGTGAACATGAAAGATCTTATTTTGTCGATTGCTTCGAAGGTGATGGTCATCCTATGTTCATGAGTTCACATAATGTTACAGATGACTTGCTAATGATAGGAAATTGGATCGTGTTAACATAACAATCGAATGTGATTATTACCTAGGCACATAAGTTACTCCTTGTCGCTTGCATGTATCACATTTGTAGGTCACATTGAGATCTTTATTGCTGCCCGTCTCGCAGTAATTACAACCTAGGTAGAAGCGCACGTCTTTTCGATCAAATTCAGGGATGGATACATGTAGCCAGTGCCGCTCGTCTTGTAAGATACCTGTAGCTTGTGGGTGCCACCAAAGTCTCAAACATTTGCATTGTTTGTAATATACAGTACTACAAATGTCAATTTCTTTTGTGTACCAAGGAACTTGAATTCCTCAATGTTTAAATTTGCAAAGCTAATTTACATATGCATACTGTCTTCTACATCATTGATTTGTGAGCTAACTAAACTTGGTAGTTGATCTCTAACTTGGAATAGACACTCTTCTAAATGTATATCTATTAAGTTATTGTGCAAAGAACCATAATTTCTCATCCAAGTGTCATTTTTATGTGCGTTGTGCTGTATTTGCAGAGCTTGTTTGTTAGACCACCTGCGAGGTTGTTTATACAGAAACAACAATACAGCACCTGTGAAAGTATAACTTGGTTGTTATACTGTAGTGCATTTTTCTAAGCCATTTCTTCATTTATTTGGGGAAAGTTTGTTAAATGCCTTAGCATTGCATTTTTTTCGTTGTGGGTAAGTTACAGAACTGCAAACCTTTTGACCATGCAGACTTTTTATGGTTGTTGGTATACTGCCCTTTATGGTTCGCGAGCTCCGAAAACTTGTTGGTGCTTAGCGGATATGGCTGGCCTATTTGCATTGCTTCTGATTTCATTTAGCAAACCAATAAGATTTCCTGGTTACATTTTACATTTTATAGGGGCTATGAAGCTGGATTATGAACCTTACCAATCACGGAGCATTTCTGCCTTTTCTCCATCAGGATTAAACTTCACAAATGTTGTTGAAGTAGTGAAGACTGAGAAGCCTAGCATGGCAGTTGTAAAGATCAAAGCATGTTAATTTGTGAATTTGGAACAGTATCTTTGAATTCTAATGACATATGCGACTGTATACCTTTGTGATATGATGGCTTTATATAGGTGAAGCCAATGACCGGAAATGCTTCTACCACCTCCTTAAGCTACTCTCCTTCTCTAGTTGCAAGTTCTGCGTAGGCTGTTATTATTAGTGGTTGTTCCGTACTACAACAGTGCATGACAGTAATTAGCCAACAATTATAATGAAATTCCACACGAATGTAATTTTTAGACTGCAAATTTGGAGCTGCCATCCATAACCACCGGTTCACGCACAGCCAAAGGTTCTCCAGCTGAACGGGGCACTTCGCGTAGTATTTCCACGTGGATTAGGATGGCAATAACATCTACAGACTAGTTGAATAGTTATTATGTTAATACTTAATGGTTCCTTCAACATGAAAACAAATTAAAACTCTAAAGATTATATAGAGCAATATAGTCATCATCAAGTAGAGCATTAGTGATTACCATATCTGTCATCATCTGTGATTGTTCTCGGGAGAGCGGCAATGCTGATATACTCAAAACCCATAGGTGGTTTGTAGCCTTCAACAAGTGTGATAATGGCCTGAGCACCAAATCTCAAGTGATATGGATGGTCAGCATTTCGTCGATACTTCTCAGGCATCAGCTTTATCTTTGCATTGCAAATCTCATATTCCATTTTGTCGTAGATGACATGTTCATACGCTGCTATTTCATTGTCATACAGTGTAGTTTTGATCTTGCCACCCTGTATTTATTCAATAAACATTAGCCGCATACTAAACGCTATTTTTCATTTTAATACAACAGTTGTATCTTTCCCAAAACATTTTAAGAGCAATAGCAATAGAAGAACTCTATATAAAGTTCTTCTTCTGCCATGTCACATTTCCTTAATTCCAATGTTTAAAAACTTTTATTCACAACAGATGTCATTTTTATAAAGTTCTTAAATGAAAAATAGTAAATATGTAATTGGTATTCACAATTTTCAAAGTCATGTTTATTGGTCCTCAAATTCCCAAGTATAAACAACCAAGTTCTTATTTTAGAACTTAATTCTTAAAATTAAGAACAACCTTGTAGTTGCAATAGAAGAACTTTTTATATTGGGTTCTTATTGAAGACCCCAAGAATAAGAACCACTATTGCTATTGCTCTAATGGTTAATTTTATTTTCAAAGGTGTTTGTTTACATTTTCTTAATTTAGCAGGAATTAGATAGTAGTAAAGATCACACATTAGAAATGTACATGCCGTGTGCTTACCTAGCTTGAAAACAATAATGCAAATACATAAAGTTTATTCCGACTCAAATCTGACACTATAGTTTAGGTGAACTTGCTATCAGAACAACTTCCACATTCTAGAGCAAGTTAATATTACTATAAACCAATATAATTGCTACAAAAAAAAATGTTTGCTACAAACTTTAATCATAGGCAGAATTTTTTGCAACTTCGCCTAAAATTAATTGAAATTTGAGATCACAATTGCATGCTTGCGCAGAATGAATTAACATGTAATTATGAATTACCTCTTAATCTTGAAAAATAATCCTCTGGTAATTATGATTTTTGTTTTTTGGCGAAATTTGCATATTACTCTTCTCAATAACCTTTAGGCGAATAGAATGCGGCCCAACTTTATCATTTAGGTCCTTCACCATCTTCTTCTCAGGTTTCATAGGTTTCATAGCTGCTGCAAAAAAAATTAGTAAACTTAGAGAAGCTTTTAGTTTCGTTATGTATAGTATTACATCAGTTGAAAGATTTATTTTATCACTTGTCTTTCTCATGTTTTAACTGTAATTTTCAATCTTGGAGGTCTTTATAATATCAAAATATATGTAATATTATACATGAAGAAGTTGGTGAAACGTAATAGACAATAGTATTTAGCTTTGATACAATAGTTTACCTTTCCTTTTTTGTTGTGCCCCAAGATGATTTATTTGATTTGTGTAGTCTGCTTGGTGCAAATAATAAGTTCCCTAAATGTTGCTTGCATAGTTTTATGGTTAGTTACATTAAGTTAGACAAGTCCACCACTACCTATTTTAATTTGCTCATTCCCATGCTTTTAACTGTTCATCATCAAACTCTAGCAGTACCTATCACATTTTGGATACTCGTAGTACATTGTCCTAGTACTGTCCTTTGCCTTAATTCCACCACTACCTATTTTGTTCATTCTCATGCTTTTGACTGTTCATCATCAAACTCTAGGACTACCTATCACATTTTGGATAGTCGTAGTACATTCCCTAGTACCGTCCTTTGCCTTAATTTCCTTAATATGATGAATAAATTTCCTAGCCATGTCAATTAAGAGAGGTTTGGTTCCCAAAAAATGTTTAGCCTCGACTCATACTTTTTTTTTCTGTAATATCGTTCTCACATAGAGCTCCGTTGCCCAAACTTCTTGACTATTTTGATTCTGTTTATCAGTTAGTCATCGTCTTTAAGAGTTGCGGAACCAAGAAAGTCGTGTGCATCTAAAATGTAAATTAGCACCCTCAAACCCTAAATTGAAAGGTTTAAACGCTTGCAATTTTTTTTTACGAGGATGACCCTCACCTAACCCAACAGTAACATAACTTAGTATGAATTAAATCGGATAAATACACCGATCGTCACATCATTCAGTTCCTTGGTAATTTCTTTAGTAATGCTAACTAGTAACTTTAGAGTTAAAGTTGAACTAGTTTTAAACCCGTGCAAAATTGCACGGGTATGTATTTTGGCCGATATTAATGTTTTTGGATGTATATTTATTTTTGCATTTCTATTGTACTTATCTAGTTGGTCTAAATCAACGATCTACATAATTAATGTTTAAATTTGTTACAAACACGTGTTGACATGCACTGGTTTATGAGGAAATAACGTAATCTACTCTTGTAAATAAAAATTGCATACATAAAAAACTTTACATCCGGATAAAAGAAATATAATCTAATAATCAAGTTTAACATATGCAAGTTATTCTAAAAATTGAAAAATTTCATAATACACTACATTAGTAGTGCATAGTGACTTGTAAATTAAATTAAAACTTATTTGTTTTTTTAGAGTAAAATAAAAAAATAAAATTTGCTTTAAATGCTAGTTGAAGACTAAATTAACTCGGTTGCCTATCATTGTCGCCTACCATTTTCGGTGTGCACGGCTGATAGTTAAGTTGCCGAGTTTTATATTCCAAGTAAATACTCCGTCATGATTTATTTTTTAAACAAAAATTTTTGTACCATGTAGTTTTAAAAAATTATATTGTGATGTTGTTACTGCATGGTACAATAATATTAACTAAAATACATGAATATGTTATACTCCAAGGAAATACTCCGTCAAGATTTATTTTTTAAACAAAAATTATTGTAGCATGTAGTTTTTAAAAATTATGTATGTAATTCATTTGCGTTTTATGTTCTATCCCGTATATAAATGTAATTTCTTCTCGTAATTATGTAATTTTATTATTATTTAATTTTTTTTAAAAATTATGTAATTCAATTTTATTTACTCTCATTTGTAATTCATTCTGCGTATATGTTATTAATTTTATTTACACGGAATGTATAAAATTATTTCATAATATTAATTCATAGAATTTTTTCATAATATTATTTCATAGAATTTGTTACAAGACACAATTTATCGCATGTTTGAAAAGACGGAAATCTGATAAAATAAATACATTGCACACTAACGGGTTCCACCATAACATGAATTTCCAAAAAAAAAAAAAAAAAAGAGGTTGCATTAATGACGTGGCGCGCTGAGGATTGAGTATTGTCTTTTGTATTAATATAGATAAGATTATTGTTGATTGTTATTGATGAAAGTTGATGAAAGTGACAACTCTCTAAGACCATCCCCAAGCAAAGGTCACGCTAACTAGGTCACGACCCGATTTTACTCTTAATCTCACCTTATTAACCTTGACCCATTTTCACCCTCCAAGCAGAAGGTCATGACCTAGGTCATCAACCCAATCATTATCCACTTTATAACATTCCCAATCATTTTACACATTCTCTACCCCACTTTTCTCTCTCTTACTTTTACAATTATTTATCCTAACATTTTATAAATCTATTACTATTATCTATTATTTATAAATATATTATTTATCTATTATTGTAAATATCATTTTCCACATTATTTATCCTAATACTTTACGGAAAAAAATATTAAATAACGTTATAATTTTGAAAAGTGATTAGACGATTTCATTAACAATTAAAAAAAAATGAAAAACATGATTCGACATATAAAATACTGCATACATAATTAAAAAAAAAAACATTAAATTAAAACCATCCAAATGCTACAATATAATTATAGTGAAATATAATTAAAACCGAGTAACTCATCTAATTATTGAAACAGAGTTTTTTATTTAATAAATAAATCCGAATAACCAATTAATACAAGTCGAGTAACCAATTAATACAAGTAATTCCAATAACCAATTAATAAAAACCGAGTAATTTGTCTAATTACGAGTAACCAATTAATAAAAATCGAGTTACAACTAGGGTTATAAACTATATCTTGAAACAAAACCTTCACAACAGCCGATTGTCTTCTCATAACCTTTAATCTTCTTCAATCGTCTTCATCTTCAATCTCAATCTTCAATCGTCTTCATCTTCAATCGCTGATCATCTAATAAACCATCTCTATCTTCAATCTTCAATCGCCTTCATCTTCAATCTCTATCTTCAATCGTCTTCAATATTCAATCGTCTTGATCTTCAATCGCCGATCATCTCCATCTTCAATAACTATCATCTAATAGCCATCGAGATCTCCAAACACGATCTCCATAGCACGATCTTCATAGACGATCTCCATACACGATTAATACACGATCTATACACGATTAATACAAGATCCATCGTCTTCATCATCAATTTATTTTTTGTTGCTGGTTTGTGCACGATTAATAGCCGATCTATTTTTTTTGCTGGTTTGCGGGTTGCCATAGACGATCTCCATGGTTGCAGGTAGCCGTCTTCATCTTCAATTTATTTTAATAAACTGCTGGTTTTGTGCTGCTAAGATTAATAAGATTAATTTGTTGCATTTTGTCTGTGTATCGTTCATCTCGTTTGTTGTTAAGATTAAATCCGAATATTTTGTTCATCTCGTTTGTTTGTTTGTTCATCTCGTTTCTCTGCGTTTATGTTGCATTGATTTTGTTGTTTAAACGATTTTGTTGTTCAACTCGGTAAATTTTTGTGGGTCAAAATACATCAAAATTGAGTTTATTTTGTTGACAATTAAAAAATATGGCCCTTTTTCATATACTTATATTTTTTCTTGTTTTATTTTAGTATATATTCATAATTTAATTTTGTTTATCAACTTGTTCTTTACTTTTCTCATTTTTGGGGAAATGACAGAGGAACACCATTTTGGCAGAGGAGAAGTGGATTGAAGTTGTCCTTTTTTTTGTGTCCAACAAACCAGAAAATGACACATATTGGGTCATGGAAGAGGTCACCAAAATGAAGCAAAGGTCACAAATTGACCTTCAAAGGTCAAAAATTGACCTTTGGTCACAAATTAGCAACTTTGGTCACCAATTAAGTAGCTTAATTATGTCACTAACCATGACCAAGCAAGGTCATGACCAAGCAATTGACCTTGCTTGGGGATGGTCTAAGGATGCAAAGATAGATAACCAAGTACAACCTAGCATACTCTACTAAAGTCCTTTTAAATTTATTTAAGTTGTCATTAGCAGGTTTTGGTTTAAGTTTTTTTTCTTATGTTTTTTTTTTTATAAAAAAAGGCTTAATCAAACTGCTCACTTTTTGTTGTTGTGTCAGTTCATTAAAGCAAGAGTGTTTTTGCTAATTACTCACGTCTATGGCATCTACCGTTTAAATAAGCCGGATTCGTTAATATCGACGACGTTTTAGTAAACGTCGACGACGTTTTTTAAAATAAAGACGCTCACTACCCCTCATCTCTCACTAGCCCTTCTCCCTATTCTCTCTACTCAACCTCCAACTTCCACCAACACTCAACACCACCACCACACTGCCACCACAACCACCGCCACCACACTGCTGCCACCACCACGCCGACCTTGCCGCCTCCACCGCCACCACACTGCTGCCTCCCACGTTGCCTCCGACATCACCAAGTAAGTGCCGTTTTTTTTTGTTTTTTGTTAAATTAGTTTTGAAATTGAAACTAATTGAATTAAACTATGAAATTAAATAGTTATGTTTCCTTTATTGTTATTGTTGATCGATTAAATTGATTGGATTTTGTTTTAGAATTGAATTAGTTAGTAAATTAGGTTATGTGTTAGCTTTTTATTAAAATTAAATGAATTAGTGTAGAATTTGTTAGTTTTTCTATTAAAATTCATGTTAATTAGTTGTTATTATGTAAATTTTGGTATTGTTATACGTTGTTTGCGAAAGAAAGTTGATTGGGATTGATTTTTGAGTCGAAATTTGTTGTTGTTAATCGGATTGAGAGTGAATTTGAAGGGTTTTAAGGCCGAAACCACGGCCAAACGTTGGAAATGGAGGTTTGGCCGTGGGTGAAACGTTGGAATTCAACGTGCCACTGCAGTGCAACGATGGAATTCGAGGTTTAGCTGCGGTCAAACATTTAATTCTCACGTTTGACCGTGGTCAAACGTTGGAAATAATTGTTTGGCCGTGGTCAAACATCCATTTTCATTGTTTGTCCGCGGTAAAAAAAAAAAATGTTTGCCCGCGGTAAAAAAAAAAAATGTTTAGCCACCGTCAACTAAGGGATTTTTTTGTTCAACCGCGGTCAAAGAAGGGGTTTGTTTTGTTAGTCCGCGGTAAATTAATTTTTTTTTTTTAAAAAACCGTGTTTTATGCTATTATTTGCCGATTTTTGTTACTTTATATGATATTTAGTCGATTAACGTGTTTTCTAACAACTTCCAATTTCCTAATGCAGATGGCAGATCGAAATGAGAGAGGAAAGGCAATCATAAATGCTCCGCCTCCGCCTAACATACACGACCGTACCGCTGGGCGTAATGTTACGGGCTCGAAGCGTCGTTTGCGAGTTAAGCAGGCCCACAAGCAGCCACCCCCACTTCAAGAGACGTCTGGAATGGTTATGATGCCTACTCCCGGTCACGTCGTTAGCGAGTCGGAGGAGGCGAGGTCTCGGGAGGTTCTTTGGTAGTTACCAAGATGATAGAGAGGATGAGCCGTCGGATGACGGTTCCTGGGAGGAGGAGGAGGAGGATCTTTGGAGAGTATGTGGTCCAACCGAACCCGGCGCACCGCCGAGAGTGTTGAGTCCGAAGTTGGGCCGGGATAGTAGAGGACGTTATTCGAGTGTTAGAGAGTCCTCTAGCACCGATAGGTCGAGGAGGCCGAGTAGGGATAGTTCTTGGATCCTGAGAGAGCCCGTTCCTGGTGGTCCTAGGAACATTAGCACCCTACGGAGTTTTGGTGGTCACGTTGCGTTCAACAGTTGGTCGGACCCTAACCCGGAGAATATGAGGTCGTGGATCAAGCTCTACGAGAGGCCGAAAGTTGCGAGGGAGATTAGGCACATGGTTCTCACCGAGGGTGTTGCGGCTAGGGTACAAAGCGAGCGGGCTTGGGGTTTTGAAGGAGTGTTTTACCACCGGTCTAGATAATAACCTCCTTAGTGCTTTTATCGAGAGGTGGCACCCGGATACTAACACTTTCCATATGCCTTTTGGAGAGATTAGTATCATGCTCCATGATGTCCAAAGATATTCTTGGGATACTGTTAGTGGTGATCGGGTTCTTGTGGCCGGTCGGGCGAGGATGATGACAAAGGTGGTTTGCGGGGCAAGATTGCGAGGTTTTATGGAGTTCCTGAGTCCGATGTTGCACCACCGCTCTACAAGAATGGCGGTATACTAACATCGGAGTTGAGGCAGGTTGTTTACCTAGGGAACGAGCATGACTCGTTACGGGCTTACCTCTTGATGTTACTGGGTCATACTCTTTTCATGGATAAGAGTGGTGATAGGGTGTCCGCTCAGTTGTTGCCCTTGATTGATAGTCTTGAGCGGGTTGGTTCATATGCTTGGGGTGCGGCTTGTTTGGCTTACTTGTACCGACAGCTAGGGATAGCATCGCGCCGAGATTGTAACACCCCCATACTCCGAGTGCCTTACCAGGACCACTCAGGTATGAAGACATCACCATCTCGGTCGCCCGAGGTATGATAATCAAATAGACAAAACGGAAACAATATTTATTATAAATAGTTTAATGATAAATGCAATCCTCAAAACCAAACCAAAGTACAATACATTATTCCAAACTATCTGTTCTCAACTGAAATGTAAATAAATGCTAAACTACAGCGGAAGACTCTATCGTCATGTCGTGGCCATCCCGGCTATCCCAGTACTCATCTCTATACCTGTTCAATATCTGCTCACTATCCCCGAATGGATCACCGCAGTTTTACAAAACAACAGGGTCAAGACTAATCACACAATCAATATAAATAACAATAATAAGACAAACATACAACCAATCGTCACACACACATACACACACCACCAACTCCCATCATCTCAATCGATCGTCGTCCACTTTGGACCAGCCCGCCGATGGGGGACCGCAGCCGTTCCCACCTAAGCCCCGCTCATCGTACGAGCGATAACCCTGTCCATTAATGTGCACATCCCCTTTCATGGCGGGTTCCACGAAGGGCGAAACTAGGGCGTGAGATCACTCCCGCAAGTGACCCCACTCAGCCGAGAACGCATCTCGAGAACCATCAACAAACACAACCACAATGTAGATACCCGTATCCGTCGATATTGGAATTTATAGAGAACCCGACAAACACCCGATGATGATAGGACACATGTATTCTTTAGTTGTCATTGTCATTATTTGGAGCTCGTTTTACGATATAGAATGGGCGTCGTCAATGAAGTATTTTATTAATTTAAATGATATTTAAATTAATGTTTTTTTTAGTGAGTTCATTTTATTAATTTAAATGATATTTAAATTAAAGCTTTTTTAAAGTGATTTCAATTTAATTTATTTTATTTTGAATTTATTTTCCCAAGTTTATTTTATTGGAAATAAAATAAATATTTGATTTGAAAAATCATTTTATGAGTATATTTGATTTGAAAAGTCATTTATTTTAATGGGTTATTTGATTTGAAAAATCGATTTTAAAAAGCGAAGAAAACTCGTTTTGAACACTTGTTTTTGAGCTCGTTTTTAGCTCGGTTTTTGAGCCCGTTTCCTTTGCGAATTGGCACGAATCTCGAGTACACTAACCCACCTAGACCAATACCCATCAACCCATGTTCGAACCCCCTCACAAGCAGCCCAAATCCTCGTCCCAAACCCCTCCAAGCAGCCCACGCATAAACCGAGCCCCCTGTTTTTGCGAGCCAATTCCCGAGCCCAAACCCGCTCCAAACACTACCAAGACCCGTACCCATTAACCCTAACCCATACCCTAGTATCCTACCCATATTATCCTAGCTTAATCACCAAGAAAACCCCCCTCAAACCCTCACAAAAAACCGATGGACAGCAGCCATACGGGATTGAGCCCGACTGCCTCCTCCTCTCTTTTAACCTACTTTAACTCCCTATAAATACCACCCCTTCACCATACATTCATTCCTCTAAGTTCTCCATACATCCAAGCATCACATACAAGCTTTAAACCTCAGAAACGAACCCTAAACATCCTTCAAAAACCCTAAACAAAACCGACACACAAACTGAAACTGTTTGTGTGTCCTCTTCGAAAACCCTTTCGTTCCTCCATCAAAACTCCATAAAAATTCGAGTTTCTTGTTCCTAATTAACCACATAATATCCATATACACATTAGACAAAGAATTACGAGCCAAATTGCCCTTGAGAGTACACGAAATCCCTCGAAAAACAGAGTGAAATAACACTCTGTTTTCGCGGTTTCTTCTTGTCTGTCCAGTTCTGTTTGTGCTCGTTTTTCGTGCCCAATAACCCAAATCGAGCAGGGGTTGCTTTAAGATCCTTGTTCTCCTCTCTTTCTAGTTTTCAAAACATCTTTCGAATCGAATTTTCGTCGTGAAACGAGGGAGATATCACTGTTTTAAAATCGCTGTCCAGAAACTTTCCAAAACCCGTGTTTGCTTTGTTCTTCGTCGACGACGGCCTCTCGAGATAAAATCTACCATCGATTACGACCCAAGACGGTGTCAACGATACATGTAGGTTGAGGGTGCATTAAATCCCCTTCTTTTTTCTCTTTTATTTCGTTTTTTTATGCCTTTTTTATTGTCTTTTTTTGTTTGTTTTTTCGCTTGTTTATCGATTGTTTTAAATTAACTATGAAACTAGTTAGTCCGAGTATGAGTTAAAGTACCACTATGAACACCCGCGTTGACTTGAGATGGGAAAAGAAACCGCTACATCTGTCGGTCGTACACTCCCGTCTCATTTACATATCCTCGTGTTCAAAGTAGGGCATAAATAAAACAATTATCTAACTTTGTTCTTCGTTTTCGACCCCCTTTTGTTTCGGCCAAATCGACAGACCCTAGGACCCGTTGCATGTTAGTTTAACCTCTGGTTGTTAACCTATGACGTATTTAGATGACTTTAATTTAATTTAATAATTTAATTAGACACGATAGGTGGCTTCGACGTAAGTTATAAAATCAATCGACAATTCTGTAATTAATTGAATGCATCTCTCTCTTTCACCTAATTTCTCGCTAGTATAAGAGTGCGTGATTAGCACCTTCTTATTGACACTCGATGAGTTAAATTAATTAGCGAACTTGACCTAATTAGACCCTTTAGGCCGTGTAGAATGCACCCTTGCGCGACAATCAATCGGCATCGTTTTTTTACTCGTTTTCTAACTTGTTTCTTATCCCTTTTCGCAATCACTCGATCTAATCAATGAATCTAACTTAGGAACTAGGTTGGCCGTGTCTTGGCCATGAGGGTGGCCATTGGTTTGGGCCGTGAGGTGGCCGTTTTCTTTACCTTTCTCGTTTTGTTTTTATACCGTTTGTTTTCTCGTTGTTTCATTGTTTGTAATTTATCGTTGGTTTATCGAGTTGTAATCTTTCAAGTTTGTTTTCTTTTAGTGAGTCAAAACCTTTTCAAAACCTTGGTCTTGTTTGGTTAGACGGTTGTTCCCCAATGCTTGTAGGAGCGTAGTAAACCGCATGTTGTTTAAAGCAACATGGCCCGGTTTATGCTAATGCATGCTTTGGTGCGTAGCCTTATGTCTAATTCGATGAGATTAAGCGCGAGCACGCATTACGAGGAGTGACCCAAGGACCGTGGGTCATGTGAGCCGTGGGCCACCCTCATGTGCATGGTTTTCAAGGCTCAATGGCCGTGTGTTTTGTGTCGTGTTTTGAGTTGTATGTAGCAATTGTAATTAGATCGAGTTGTAATTTATTTATCGTTGTGTCGGCATGAAATGCCTGGTTTGTAATAGGTAGATCCCAACGGCTCCCCCATTCCCCATCAAGCCTTGTGTGTTTCGTTTGAATGTTGCTAGATTAATCAACCCACATGCTAAATTACAACTTTGACAAAGTTAGTTTAGTTGCATCTAAAACGACATAGAAATTGTTGTCACATGTTAGGGTTAAAACAACGTTTGCATATCATACATCGTAGTAGCTATGACCTTGTTTGAAATCCGACACTTGACTTAGTAGAGGCCGTTATCGACGGGTGGGGTTGGGTGTCCTTATGGGCTTCCCAACACGTACCCTCACCCCTTACTCAAGATCTATGGTTTGTGGATCCGTCTAAATACCATTGGATTACAAGAGTCATTCAAATCGAGTGATATAGGGTACAAGTCTTTATCTTTAATCACTCGTAGTCGATTGGCTTTATGCTTTTCGATGAAAGGTGTAAAGTTGACTTGAACGGTTCCAAGTTCCCAAAAAACTTGGTGGCGACTCTAATTTGTCTTAATTCGATTCGAAAGAACCTCGAGTCGATTATGCCTAGTGTGGATCCCTCGGACGCAGTTCCCGAGGGCCTTGTCCTGATTTGGCGACTACTGGGAAAAGAGGACTAGTTACCTTTGTGTTTCTAGGGTCTTTTCCTCCGAGGTGAAACTTGAAAAGAAAGTGTTGGAAAGTAAAACATTACTCATAGTGCTACGATTCATGCATAAACCCTTAAGGACTTTCCCGGGCCGTCCCAGCGTTTCTTCGTGATGCGTGGGGGGCGACGTCCCACTATGCCAGGAAGCTGCACATTGCTCGCTTCCACTCCGCCTCGCGTGGTTCTTGAGGGTGGGGACGATCTTCTAGGTACTTTACCTTAAGACACCTTGCTCTATAAGACCGCAAAAGGATGGAGGGCATAGACCTTCTTATAGAAGACTTGCCGAGACTTAGAGATGTCTAGGAGCATACATCCTTGTAACATGAGAATGACAATGTGCAATGTGTTTTCCCGAGTCCTTTTTTTTTCGAAAATTCCAAGTCCTTTTGAAAACCGAACTTTTGAACAACTTACTTTCAAACCTAGCATGATTTTCAAAACGCGGAATGCTGCCCAAATAGGACTAGAATTTCGGCCCAAAACAAGCTTTTATAGCCGGCATGCTGCCCATTTCAAATCTCCTTTTTTCAAATCGATCATTCGTTTTTCAAAATCAATCCAAAATGTTTCTCGAACCTCAACCAAGCATGAAATGCGTCGAGTCGTGTCCGGGTCATGGCCGTGTTAGGCCGGGTTTGTTTCAAGAGTCTAGAACACGACCTTGTTGGGTCACCCAAACTCACCTCTTGGGCTTTGAGTCATGTTGGTCAACCTTTTGGTCTAGAATAGTCCACAAAAACGTCCAAGCTAGGCCTTATGGACGTTTCACTCGAGCCCATGGGCTATGTTAGCCCAATCACGGGTTTAGTCACACCAAGTCCAGTTTAGAATCGAGTTATGACAGTTTGAGTCATGTCGTTTTGTCGAGTCTAAAGTGAACCGATGTCTAAATCAAACCGTGAGTCGAACCCTTGTTTAATCAATCTCAAGTCGAGTCTTTGTTCAAGTCAAGTTAGGGTCGTGTCCTTAAGTGTGCAGGGGCTCTTACTTTAAATATTGACTCAGTACGGGGTTTTCTTGTAGAAAGGCCGCCAAAAACCCGACGTCAAGCAATGGAAGATGCTATCAACAAGCTCACGGAGGCCGTGAACCTCATGATGACCCGAATGGATGTGATCGAGTCTAAGTTGGTTGAAGATTCCTCTTCATCTACTCCACCTCGATCGATTTGGAGAAACGGTTCAAGTTCATCGAGGACCGTTTGAAGCTCTCCCAAGGGAAGAATATCCACTATGAGAATGCTAGGGCCTATGCCCCGATTCAGACAAGTTGCCCACGAACATGGTACTCACGACATCCCAAAGTTCAAGGGCATCAAGATCCGATCCACCATGTTAAGGCCTATAAAGGGTACTTAGCACTGAAGGGAGTACCTGCTGATATGCTCTCTGAAATTTTCGCCCAATCTCTGGGTGAACACCCAAAGGCTTGGTTCTACAATCTTGACCTTAAGAACTTCCCCACTTTCGAAGATATTACGGTGGAGTTCTGTAAGCACTATGCTGACAATGTCGAGATTCAAACCAACATAAGAACTTTGGAGGTTATGACGCAAAAGGAGAAAGAGGGCTTTATTGAATTCCTCGCAAGGTGGCGTATTTGAAAGCGTGAAGTTAGCTAAAAAGCCTGATGAAGTTGAAATGGTAGATAAGTTCGTGAAGAATTTACGACCGGTTTACCGTAATGCTCTGAAATACCAAAATTTTGGTTCTTTCAAAGAATTGATAAGGATCGGGATAAAGGTAGAGGACGATGTCCGAATTGCTGAAGCTGAAAAGCCAAAGGGATACCAAGGGGCTTCATCATCAAAAGCAAAAGCACCCGCAGCGGCCCATTTTGTTGACACCGTCAATCTCTTAGATGGACAGTCAAAAAGGCCTCCGCGCCAAGCTCCGAGGGTATTCACTGATATCGGATGCACTTACGCCTATGCTCTTCAAAGGCTCATGGCCCAAGGAAAGTTGAAGCCCATTGGTCCAACTCCGGACCTTCCTGCTGATCAACAAGGCAAATGGTATAAACCGAATGCCCTCGTGCCTTTCATCAAGGGAAGGGACACGATGCGAAAGGTGCTTTAGACTAAAACACGAAATTCAAGATATGATTGAGAACGGAACGCTCCCAATCCCGGCCATAAAGCCCAACAACATCACCAATCCATTTGGCGACCACACTAACTTTGTCTCTACCGAAGATAGTGTCGATTACTCTCACTTGATTCGCCCATGTCGTCTAAAAGGGGTTTTCGTCGGAAGAATATTCGTGGATTGCTCCGAATTCCTACCAAGCTCGAGAAATGAGATCACATTCGGGGATTTTATTGTCGATTGTACTCCTTACATACTCCGAAGCGGCAATGAAATCAACGGCGTTTGGGCCGATGACGAGGATGATGTTTACCTCGTCAAAGGTGCGACAATTCCTCACACCCAAGAAGAAATCTTAAAAGTGAGGCAAGATGCCCTAGAGTCAAACCATTTGACTAGATTCGGGCGCCCATATCGTGTGGAGAAAGCTAAGGATATCCCGAGTAAGGCACCTCAAAAGGAGCCGGCAGTGGTCGAAGTTCTTGGTGAAGGGTCGACCTCCGAGGCTTCCCTCATCAAGCAACTCCAAAAGACTAAGGCCGACGTATCTATCTGGCAACTTATCTTGAGCTCTTTCGAGCATCGTCAAGCTTTGTTGCAAGCTTTGATGAACATGACCGTGTCGTCCAATACTACTCCTGCGGATATGGTCACCCACATCGCCCAGAATCGGCCTCAGATTACCAACGGTGTGACATTCTCCGACGAAGATCTACCACCGTTCGGGCCTCGACATAACCTGGCCCTCTATATTGCTACCGTGTGTCTCAACAAGCATATCCCTATGACCTTGGTTGACGACGGATCGACCGTCAACGTACTCCCTCTGAAAACGGCGCACATTCTGGGCTTGGAGAAGAATGACTTCATCCCCACTACGCAGACAGTTCGGGCATTCGATGGCACTGTGCGTCGAGTGAGTGGACTTGTCGACCTGGTAGTACAGACTGGGCAAGTGGAAAAGAAAATAAGTTGCCAAGTGATTGACATATGCTCATCCTTCAACTTATTGTTGGGAAGGCCCTGGATCCATCTTCTGCGAAGGCCGTAACATCAACGCCGCATCGAAAAATCAAGGTCCCACTCAATGGCAAAACCGTCACCATTGACGCCACGCCAGTCATGTAGCGGGAGGAGACATTACTTCCAAGTAAGGGTCGAAGCTACCAATGACGCATGTGGTTTCGAGATCGTCAACATGATCGAGCTGAACTCCGAAAATATGGATCTATATACGGGAAGTCATGTCTGCGAGGTGATTCTCAAAGCGGGAAGTACTTCGGTTTCTCATTATATCCTAGAAAGGAGGAGGCTTTCGAGTTGAAACCACCCGTAGCCAAAGGAGTAACCTTCGGGCTTGGATATGAGCCCACTGAGAAGGATCTACGGGAAAAGAGGGGAAGAACGATCGAAGATCGAGATATCAAAATGGGACCGTATCACCTAACTCTAAACGGTCACTTCGTGAGAGCTGGGGAAGAACTCCCTTGCATGGACTTCCCCGAACCTATCTTTGACCCAAAGAAGAACCTTATGGTCCCAGGAATCGAAGTATTCCAAGATTGCTACTACATCCCTGAAGACATTCTGACCGTGATGCCAGTAGAAACCAAACCGGATCCAATAAATGACGAGAAAGCTATGGGTCTCCTTTTCGGTGAAGAGAAGAAATCACCATTACCAAACGAAGATTTGGTAAGCATGATCCTGAGAAGCGAGCGGTTTGACCCATCTACCCTCATCACCGATGTGGATCCTCTTAGGACCAACACGGGATGGCGGAAAACAATCAAGTGGACTGACAACAAAGGACTTCTTTTCAAGTTGACAACGGGAGAAGGAGAGATGTTCAAGCCAAATGATGTTACCGATTCCGAGTCCGAGTCCGAGTCGGAGTCCGAGTCCGAGATAGGTCCTAAGATTGAGTCTAAGGAGTCAGGTGTTGAAAATACCCCTCCCCTAGCTTTCCCTTCCTATGCACCTTTTCCTAATGGTGGTATTCCGGGGCCTGTCCCGAATACCCCTATCTCGCCACTGAGTTCTGATCAGTTGGCTTAAATGTTAGCGCATTTCGCGCAATTTCAAATCAATAATAATATGAACTAGTTTGCTTACGACTTGTCTTACTTACATTGCAATTCAAACTTTGAAAATGATTGTTTTAATAATGACATTGGGACTGAGGTCGAGGATGAACAGTTGGTCGAAGAAGAAGAAGAAGAAGAAATGGAACCACCTCTACAGTTGATAAAAGGATTGGAAGAGTACGAATAGAAAACTTCGATCATCGAAGATACCGAAACCATCAATGTGGGTACAACCTTAGAACCACAGGAGCTTAAAATAGGAACTACTTTAAGTCCCACCGAAAGACAGGGGTTCATTGATTTGTTGCATGAGTTCAAAGATGTTTTCGCATGGTCCTACAAAGACATGCCAGGCATTGATAGGGAAATTGCAGAGCACAGGATCCCAATCAAGCCGGGGTATAAGCCAGTCAAGCAGAAGCTACGCAAAATGCACACAGATTGGTCTCTAAAAGTCAAAGAAGAAATCGACAAGCAACTCAAAGCTGGGTTCATCAAGGTGTCAGAATACTCGGACTGGGTGGCTAACGTCGTTCCAGTGCCTAAGAAAGATGGTAAAGTTCGGGTTTGTGTCGACTTCCGGGATTTAAACAAGGCAAGTCCGAAGGACGATTTCCCATTACCTCACATCGACATTCTGGTGGACAACACGGCAAAACACGCGTTACTATCCTTTATGGATGGATACGCCGGTTATAATCAGATCAAGATGGCGGTAGAAGATATGCATAAGACTGCGTTCAGAACGCAATGGGGAACCTATTGCTACACAGTGATGCCTTTTGGGTTGATAAACGCAGGGGCTACATACCAGAGGACCGCGACAACATTGTTACATGATTTGATGCACAAGGAAGTCGAGGTTTATGTCGACGACATGATTGTCAAGTCAAAGGAGCGTGATGGCCACCTTGGTACGTTACGCAAATTCTTGAGCGATGCGCAAGTATAACATGAGGTTGAATCCACAAAAATGCGCATTCGTAGTCACATCCAAAATGTTGGGTCACATCGTTAGCCACCGTGGCATCGAAGTGGACCCATCGAAAATAAAGGCCATAATGGAAATGCCTCACCCGAAAACCGAGAAGGAAATTCGAGGTTTCCTGGGAAGAATCCAATATATAAGTCGGTTCGTGGCAAAGCTAACTATGATATGCGAGCCAATTTTCAAGAAATTGAAGGTCGGGGAACACGTCGTATGGGATGATCACTTTGCCAAGTCTGCGTTCGATAAGATCAAAGAAATACTATCTTCCCCTCCCGTGCTTAGCCCACCAACGGTGGGTTACCCTTTTGTTGTATCTTAGTCACGGATATCGCAATGGGGGCAATCTTTGTACAGACATCGATAAAGAGGAAAGAGCGATTTACTACATTAGTAAAAAGTTCTTGGAGTATGAAATCAAGTATACCCAACTCGAAAAGACATGTTTGGCTTTAGTATGGGCGACAAAGAAGTTACGGCACTACATGCTCAGTCATAGTGTCTGCATCCACTCGAAGATGGACCCTATCAAATACTTGTTTGAAAAGCCGATTCGAGCAGAGTGTCAAGATGGACTTTAATGCTTTCCGAGTTCGACCTGAAATATGTACCGCTGAAAGTGATAAAGGGAAGGGCGGTTGCGGACTTCTGGCGAGATAACCCGATAGAAGAAGCGAGGTTGTGGATACATGGTCGTTTCCGACGAAGATATCGTTCACATAGACAATGATACGTGGGACCTCTATTTCGATGGAGCATCGAACTATAGGGGATACGGGATAGGAGTTCTACTCATTTCACCGGAAGGTGAACATGTTCCTATTTCGATCAAGTTGGACTTTAACGTCACTAATAACGCGGTTGAATATGAAGCATGCCTACTCGGTTTGCACAGTGCTCTCGAGTTAGGCATCAAAAAGCTTGTAGTACATGGGGACTCATCACTAGTGATCAATCAAGTGGCCGGGACGTGGAAAACCCGAAGTGATAGCTTGGCTCCGTACCAAGCAAAAATCGAAGAACTAGAAAAGTTGTTCGCCGAGGTCAAATACGTGCACCTCCCCAGAGACGAAAACCAGTTCTTTGATGCTTTGTCAAAGCTAGCCGCTCGATCAACATACCGATCATATGGATACTATGCCGATATGTGTCGAACGAAGATCGTCACCTGCTTATGTTAATGTAATCGGAGACACGAAGAAAGCGAGGCCGAACCTTGGTATTACGCTATTCTCGAAATTTAAAGAATCGGAGAGTATCCACCCGACATGGATAACCGCGGAAAGCGCGCTATTCGAATGCTAGCCGCTCAATTCGTTAGAACCAATGACGGACAATTGTACAGAAGAAGCTGCGCGAGAACATCCTTCGCGATGCATAGACTCACCAATCTGCGAAAAGAGTCATGGAAGAAGTCCATGACGGAGAGTGTGGCCCACACATGAATGCCCATATCTTTGGTCCGTAAAATCATGAGATTAGGGTATTATTGGACCACGATGGAGACAGATTGTCGCCAATATGTCAAACATTGCCATAATTGCCAAATCTTCGCAAACATACAGCATGTGCCACCATCACTGCTATATACTTTGACATCACCATGGCCTTTCTCAACATGGGGAATCGACATTATCGGAAAGGTCAACCCATCTGGAACAGGTGGGCATTGTTTCATGCTGGTCGCCATCGATTACTTCACGAAGTGGGTAGAAGTGAAATCATACAAAGTCTTACAAGCAAAGCAGGTAGCAAAGTTCATTCAGAATGAAATAATTTGCAGATATGGGGTGCCGCATGAGCTCATTAGCGATCATGGCACTCACTTCCAGGCTGAAACTGTCGTAATACTTGAAAAGTATAAAATCAAACACCACAAGTCGTCACCGTATCGACCTCAAACGAATGGTGCAGTAGAAGCCGCCAACAAGACAATCACTGTGATTCTCAGAAAGATGATCGACAATTATCGCGAATGGCCGGAAAAGATACCATTCGCACTATGGGGGTACGTGAACGTCTATTCGCACGGCCACCGGAGCAACTCCGTTCTATTTAACATATGGGATGGAGGCGGTTCACCTATCGAATTAGAGGTACCTTCTTTAAGGATCCTGTTAGAAAGTCGGGTCCCGGTCGATCGGCCTGCAAGCCAGGTATGATTCCTTGGTCATGCTCGACGAGCGACGGCTAAATGCGTTACACCATGTTCAACTCTATCAGAAAAGGATACAAAGGGCATTTAACAAAAAGGTGAAACCTCGAGGAATAAAGGATGGGGATTTAGTCCTAAAGTCCGTCCGCGCTTTACTACCAATTGACCCGAGGGGAAAATTCAAGCCGAATGGGCGGTCCTTACAGTAAAGAAGATATTATCGGGAGGCGCAGTCAGACTGACAGATCTAGATGGAAATGACTTCGCGAATCCGACGAATTTGGATCAACTGAAGAAATACTATCCGTAGAACTCATTCTCAATGTCGTAAAATAAAAATTTTGAATTGCAGTGCTCGTGAGCGAGTCTAGGCCGCGGCACTTTTGCTTCGCTGCTTTTTGTGCGTTATAAATCGATGATTGTAGCGCATTTGTTTTGTGGAACTACGAGCTCGGTTTGATTCTCGTTGATAATGAGATACGTAGGCGACTCTTTAAAAGAGTACAACCGACCCTTCCTTGAATAAAATGAAATTTTATGCAGAAACTGGGAATTTTTAATAGATAGTAAGTCTTATTAAAGATCGGGCGATGCCCGTTACATCCTTCAAAGAAAAAAAGAAAACAACTAGCAACAAATAATAAGTAGTAGTATCAAATAATATATTTGGAGTCGAAGGCTCCTACATCTTCTTTTTCCCTTTGCCTTTTGGGTCACGTGACCGAGGCTCCTGTGGAGGAGGGGTAGTTGTGTTCTGTCTAGCGCGCTTCTTAGGAGGGATCGTCCTTTCCTCCCGAGGGCCCAGCCTATCTTTTACACTCAAGCGAGGACCAAGCCTCCCTTCTAAGGCTGAGCCCGAGTGTGCCTTTGAACCCAACCGTTTCCACACACCTGTCACCTGTGAGTCAGTCTTAGGAGTCTTCTCAGTCTTAGCACTCGACGTAGGCTAGGACGAGGATATAGGTTCAGATGAGTAGTGTCAAGTCTCGGAATGAGCTTTATCTAACGGTTTAGGCAAAGATGCCGAGTCATATAGATGTAGGTTTGTGTTGGGAACATAAAATATGAAAAACCCGCTGAAAAGAAAGAAGGCGTGGAAGAAAAATAGTAAAAACCCGCTGAAAAGAAAGAAGGCGTGGAAGAAAAATAGTAAAAGCCCATTTGAAAAGAAAGAAGGCGGTGGCAAGAAATGATGAATACTCATTTGAAAAGAAAGGAGGCGAGGAGAAGAGTGACAGAATGTTCCCAACAAGAGTGACACGTGATGTCTAAGTGTTCTCATAAAATTAACCTGTGTTTAGCGTCTGGGCGAAGCCAACGTTGTTCCTCTGTGAGTTTAATCCACCTTGTCAATGCCAAGTGATCTTGATTCCCATGTGCCCTTGGGAGCACGCCCATGCCATACGATATCTCCGTCCCAAGTTCGACGACCTTGTGATTCCCATTTGCCATATTTTGGCGCCGGAACGGCCGATTTACATTTTCTACCCTCGACAAGTCCATATTTGAATTAAAGCCCGTGCACACTTACGGTTTTATTTTCTTTTTTTGTTTTGCGGTAGCGGGCTACGCCCACGTTGTTTACCGGTCGTATAGAATGTCTGAATCACATTTCATGCTCACCCATCAAGGTTTAATTTCAAACTTTCAAAAACTTTCAAAATTTCAAAATTTCAAAAACTTTCAAAATTTCAAAAACTTTTTGGGTCGACGACCCAGCATCCAAGTGGTTCATTTCAAATTCAAAATTTGGGTCGATGACCCAGTTTTTCAAATTCAATTTTCGGGTCGATGACCCAGTACTTCAAAATGATCCATTTTCAAGACCGATGATCCAAATGTGCTTATGTGATGATTATTGCTAGTACGTTTTTGTGTTCCAATTTTAGCAGGATATGCTTCAACTGGGGGCTCTAAAGTCTTCGACTTTAGAGCCATTGCAAACTGGGGGCTCTGAAGCCGTTGGCTTCAGAGACCATTATCAAGATGTAATGGATGACATCCATCAAGAATTCAATTCAATACAAGAGTATGAAATGGAAGAATTCCGCAGCCGAAAGCAAATGATGAAAGTGGCGGCAACCTCCTCGGAAAGTCCCGTCCCATTTGGACACCTGCCAGCAGATGATAAGCTTTGGGCAAGGGTCAACAGATGATGAATTTTGGACAAGTGCCAACAGATGATAAACTTTGGGCAAGTGTCAGCAGATGATGAATTTTGGACATACGCCAGCAGATGATAAACTTTGGGCATGTGTCAGCAGTTGCCGAACTACGACGCGGGTTTGATTCCGTCAGAAACGGATACGTAGGCGCCTAAGGATAAGGCTCAACCCACCATTTATGCAATTTATGGGTCGATGACCAACGACGATAATTTGACGCAACAGAAGCAAGAGTCAATCTCCAACGAAGTTTCGGGTATGGTCTCTTCTTATGGTCAAGCGAGCTTATATACGCAAGTCTAATGGACTATAAACGACCGAAGAATCCTCGGGTCGAGAGGGACTGGGGTATACTTTGACTTTCGCCTTGTCCAAGCCTCGGTCAAAGTGGGGGCTCAGAGATACCCGTATCCGTCGATATTGGAATTTATAGAGAACCCGACAAACACCCGATGATGATAGGACACATGTATTCTTTAGTTGTCATTGTCATTATTTGGAGCTCGTTTTACGATATAGAATGGGCGTCGTCAATGAAGTATTTTATTGATTTAAATGATATTTAAATTAATGTTTTTTTTAGTGAGTTCATTTTATTAATTTAAATGATATTTAAATTAAAGCTTTTTTAAAGTGATTTCAATTTAATTTATTTTATTTTGAATTTATTTTCCCAAGTTTATTTTATTGGAAATAAAATAAATATTTGATTTGAAAAATCATTTTATGAGTATATTTGATTTGAAAAGTCATTTATTTTAATGGGTTATTTGATTTGAAAAAATCGATTTTAAAAAGCGAAGAAAACTCGTTTTGAACACTTGTTTTTGACCTCGTTTTTAGCTCGGTTTTTTAGCCCGTTTCCTTTGCGAATTGGCACGAATCTCGAGTACACTAACCCACCTAGACCAATACCCATCAACCCATGTTCGAACCCCCTCACAAGCAGCCCAAATCCTCGTCCCAAACCCCTACAAGCAGCCCACGCATAAACCGAGCCCCCTGTTTTTGCGAGCCAATTCCCGAGCCCAAACCCGCTCCAAACACTACCAAGACCCGTACCCATTAACCCTAACCCATACCCTAGTATCCTACCCATATTATCCTAGCTTAATCACCAAGAAAACCCCCCTCAAACCCTCACAAAAAACCGATGGACAGCAGCCATACGGGATTGAGCCCGACTGCCTCCTCCTCTCTTTTAACCTACTTTAACTCCCTATAAATACCACCCCTTCACCATACATTCATTCCTTTAAGTTCTCCATACATCCAAGCATCACATACAAGCTTTAAACCTCAGAAACGAACCCTAAACATCCTTCAAAAACCCTAAACAAAACCGACACACAAACTGAAACTGTTTGTGTGTCCTCTTCGAAAACCCTTTCGTTCCTCCATCAAAACTCCATAAAAATTCGAGTTTCTTGTTCCTAATTAACCACATAACATCCATATACACATTAGACAAAGAATTACGAGCCAAATTGCCCTTGAGAGTACACGAAATCCCTCGAAAAACAGAGTGAAATAACACTCTGTTTTCGCGGTTTCTTCTTGTCTGTCCAGTTCTGTTTGTGCTCGTTTTTCGTGCCCAATAACCCAAATCGAGCAGGGGTTGCTTTAAGATCCTTGTTCTCCTCTCTTTCTAGTTTTTAAAACATCTTTCGAATCGAATTTTCGTCGTGAAACGAGGGAGATATCACTGTTTTAAAATCGCTGTCCAGAAACTTTCCAAAACCCGTGTTTGCTTTGTTCTTCGTCGACGACGGCCTCTCGAGATAAAATCTACCATCGATTACGACCCAAGACGGTGTCAACGATACATGTAGGTTGAGGGTGCATTAAATCCCCTTCTTTTTTCTCTTTTATTTCGTTTTTTTATGCCTTTTTTTATTGTCTTTTTTTGTTTGTTTTTTCGCTTGTTTATCGATTGTTTTAAATTAACTATGAAACTAGTTAGTCCGAGTATGAGTTAAAGTACCACTATGAACACCCGCGTTGACTTGAGATGGGAAAAGAAACCGCTACATCTGTCGGTCGTACACCCCCGTCTCATTTACATATCCTCGTGTTCAAAGTAGGGCATAAATAAAACAATTATCTAACTTTGTTCTTCGTTTTCGACCCCCTTTTGTTTCGGCCAAATCGACAGACCCTAGGACCCGTTGCATGTTAGTTTAACCTCTGGTTGTTAACCTATGACGTATTTAGATGACTTTAATTTAATTTAATAATTTAATTAGACACGATAGGTGGCTTCGACGTAAGTTATAAAATCAATCGACAATTCTGTAATTAATTGAATGCATCTCTCTCTTTCACCTAATTTCTCGCTAGTATAAGAGTGCGTGATTAGCACCTTCTTATTGACACTCGATGAGTTAAATTAATTAGCGAACTTGACCTAATTAGACCCTTTAGGCCGTGTAGAATGCACCCTTGCGCGACAATCAATCGGCATCGTTTTTTTACTCGTTTTCTAACTTGTTTCTTATCCCTTTTCGCAATCACTCGATCTAATCAATGAATCTAACTTAGGAACTAGGTTGGCCGTGTCTTGGCCGTGAGGGTGGCCGTTGGTTTGGGCCGTGAGGTGGCCGTTTTCTTTACCTTTCTCGTTTTGTTTTTATACCGTTTGTTTTCTCGTTGTTTCATTGTTTGTAATTTATCGTTGGTTTATCGAGTTGTAATCTTTCAAGTTTGTTTTCTTTTATTGAGTCAAAACCTTTTCAAAACCTTGGTCTTGTTTGGTTAGACGGTTGTTCCCCAATGCTTGTAGGAGCGTAGTAAACCGCATGTTGTTTAAAGCAACATGGCCCGGTTTATGCTAATGCATGCTTTGGTGCGTAGCCTTATGTCTAATTCGATGAGATTAAGCGCGAGCACGCATTACGAGGAGTGACCCAAGGACCGTGGGTCATGTGAGCCGTGGGCCACCCTCATGTGCACGGTTTTCAAGGCTCAATGGCCGTGTGTTTTGTGTCGTGTTTTGAGTTGTATGTAGCAATTGTAATTAGATCGAGTTGTAATTTATTTATCGTTGTGTCGGCATGAAATGCCTGGTTTGTAATAGGTAGATCCCAACGGCTCCCCCATTCCCCATCAAGCCTTGTGTGTTTCGTTTGAATGTTGCTAGATTAATCAACCCACATGCTAAATTACAACTTTGACAAAGTTAGTTTAGTTGCATCTAAAACGACATAGAAATTGTTGTCACATGTTAGGGTTAAAACAACGTTTGCATATCATACATCGTAGTAGCTATGACCTTGTTTGAAATCCGACACTTGACTTAGTAGAGGCCGTTATCGACGGGCGGGGTTGGGTGTCCTTATGGGCTTCCCAACACGTACCCTCACCCCTTACTCAAGATCTATGGTTTGTGGATCCGTCTAAATACCATTGGATTACGAGAGTCATTCAAATCGAGTGATATAGGGTACAAGTCTTTATCTTTAATCACTCGTAGTCGATTGGCTTTATGCTTTTCGATGAAAGGTGTAAAGTTGACCTGAACGGTTCCAAGTTCCCAAAAAACTTGGTGGCGACTCTAATTTGTCTTAATTCGATTCGAAAGAACCTCGAGTCGATTATGCCTAGTGTGGATCCCTCGGACGCAGTTCCCGAGGGCCTTGTCCACACACAATCACAATCACAATCACAATCATCATATCAAACAACTAACTACAGGACATCACCAATATCCCATTATGGGACTAATACTGAGTAGGAAATCCTACCTGGAAAGCACAACACGCAGACGGTATCTACAGCTGTATCAAAACGGCTCCTCTACGAATTCTCCTCCTACCATACAACACATAGATGCTACCATTCAAATACTACTCATAAAAACCCCCAATTCCTAAATTAGGGTTTCATCAATCTTAACAAAACATTATAGAAATTATATTAAAAGCTTACCCTCGACGCAAGGAATCCAACGACACGAACTACGATACGAACTGACCGTCTGAACTCCGGGAATTGTCAAGAACGCGATTAGGAAGAAGAACTAGTTGCTTTCTCTCTTAAACAGGTTTTAGGTTTTTTAAAAAGTGATTTAAAACAATTACGAATATGTTTAAATACCTTAATCGCGTAATTAAAAAAACCCGAGAAAACTCCCCCGTAAAACCGGACACTCGATCGAGTACCCAAGGTACTCGATCGAGTACCCCTACTCGATCGAGTGCCCCTGACTACTCGATCGAGTACCCACACAGTCGAAACTATTTTATTCCGCAACTTGCCCATACTCGACAGAGTAAGGGCTACTCGATAGAGTACCCCCAAGACATATAAATACGGAGTATTACAGTCTTCCCTCCTTAAAAGGAACTTCGTCCCCGAAGTTCAAACCACTACTAAAACAAAGGTACTCCAAAACATTCCCGACTCAACAACCAAAACAAAACTCAATATAAAACACACTACTTACCCAACTCATCCCGACAACCTACCGACGCAACATATAAAAAGGTGTATAAAACTCTTAGAAACTGCTCGCGATCATCTCCTACCCCCCTAAAAGAAACAAGGTTACGTCCCCGTAACCATACATACCTGATCAAAAAGGAAGGGGTAACGCTTTTTCATGATATCCTCTGCCTCCCATGTAGCTTCCTCGGTCTTGTGGTTAGACCAAAGGATCTTGAGCAAAACTGTCTCACCACCCCTAGTCTTTCTAACCTTTCGGTCTAGGATCTGCTTAGGTACCTCAAGATATGATAAAGACTCATCAAGCTCTAAGTTCTCGGCCTCTAACACATGTGAAGGGTCGCTCACATACTTCCGCAGCTGCGATACATGAAACACATTATGTACTCTCTCTAACGCAGCTGGTAAAGCCAGACGATAAGCAACTTCCCCAACTCGCTCTAAGATCTCATAAGGCCCTATAAACTTCTGGCTTAGCTTGCCTTTCTTCCCAAATCTCATAACCCCGCGCATAGGAGACACTTTCAGAAGAACCTTGTCCCCAACCTGAAACTCTATGTCCCGACGATGTAGATCTGCATAACTCTTTTGTCGATCCTGAGCTGCTCTCATCCTTTCCCTGATCATCTTAATCTGTTCCACCATTTCATGCACCATCTCTGGTCCTAAGACCACTGCCTCAGCACTATCGTCCCAACAGATTGGACTCCTACATCTCCTCCCATACAAAGCCTCAAACGGTGCCATACCAATACTAGTGTGATAGCTGTTATTGTAAGAAAATTCTATCAAGTCCAACCTCTGCTCCCAGCTACCACCAAAATCCATCACACAAGCTCGCAACATATCCTCAAGAGTCTTGATTGTTCTCTCATCGCCCGTCTACGTCGCAGGATGAAAAGTGTACTCATCTTGATTTGTCCCTAACGATTCCGCAACTCCTTCCAAAACCTCGATATAAATCTCGCATCTCTGTCGGACACTATGTCCTTAGGGACTCCATGTAACTTAAAGCACGTTCTTTCGATAGGCCATAGCCAATTGTGCCTTAGTCCATGTATCTTTCATTGGAACAAAGTGAGCTGACTTGGTCAGACGATCCACTATCACCCAAATCATATTGTTACCTTGTTGACTCTTAGGCAAACCCACAATGAAATCCATGGAAATGGATTCCCACTTCCACTCAGGCACCTCCAAAGACTGAACCTTACCTTGTGGTCTTCTCTGTTCCCCTTTAACTCTCTGGCATGTCAAACAACGGGACACAAACTCAGCTGTCTCTTTCTTCATCCCAGGCCACCAAAACGTTTTCTTCAAATCTTTGTAAAGCTTGTCTCCACCGGATGCATTGAATATGGTGTGCAATGTGCCTCTGTCATGATAGTCTTTTTCAACTCCTCATCATTAGGAACACACCACCTACCATCAAACCTCAAACTACCATCTGTATGAATAGAAAACAGGGACACTGTCCCTTTCTCTACCTTGACTCTCCACTCCACTATCTTAGGATCCAAAGCCCGCTTATCCCGAATATCATCATAAAACTCAAGTGTCTTGTCATATCACCCATGGCATCTCCTTTCGCATCATATGTATCCCGAACCTCGCTACCTCATCTCTCAGCCTCATCAAAGATAGAGCTGTACACAAAGAATGTACACTCTTCCTACTTAAAGCATCAGCTACAACATTGGCTTTCCCTTCATGGTAGATGATTTCCATGTCATAATCGCCAATCAACTCCATCCACCTCCTCTGTCTCATGTTCAACTCCTTCTGCGTGATGATGTACTTGAGACTCTTGTGATCAGAAAATACCTTAAAGATTGCTCCATAAAGGTAATGTCTCCAAATCTTGAGAGCAAACACCACTGCACCCAACTCCAGATCATGAGTAGGGTAATTCTCCTCATAAGGCTTCAACTGCCTAGAAGCATAGGCAATCACTTTACCATTCTGCATCAACACACATCCTAGCCCATTCTTCGAAGCATCAGTATAAACCTCAAAATTCTCGCTCCCTTCAGGCAATGCTAAGACAGGAGCTGTGGTCAAACGCTTCTTTAATGTTTGGAACGCCGTCTCACAACTCTCATCCCAACGAAACCTGTTCTCTTTCCTCATCAACGCTGTCATCGGTCTAGCTATCTTGGAGAAATCTTTCACGAACCGTCTGTAGTATCCAGCTAAACCCAAGAAACTCCTCACCTCAAAGAACATTCTTTGGTGCTTCCCACTTTGTCTGACCTCAATCTTCGCCGGATCCACAGCTACCCCATCTTTAGAGATTACATGCCCCAGAAAAGCAACTTTCTCTAACCAGAACTCACACTTGGACAGCTTAGCATACAACTCATGATCTCTCAAAGTCTGCAACACGATCCTCAGATGCTCCTCATGCTCCTCCTTAGTCTTAGAGTAGACCAAGATATCATCGATAAACACCACCACGAACTAGTCCAAGAACTGTCTGAAGATCCTATTCATCAAATCCATAAAAACTGCCGGCACATTAGACAACCCAAATGGCATCACCACATACTCATAATGGCCATACCTTGACGTGAAAGCTGTCTTCGGTATGTCCACATCTCTAATCTTCACCTGATGGTACCCCGACCTCAAATCAATCTTAGAAAAGACTGTTGCACCACTCAACTGATCAAACAGGTCATCTATCCTTGGCAAAGGATACTTGTTCTTTATCGTCACTCGGTTCGGCTCCTGTAATCTATGCACTGACCTCAAGCTCCCATCTTTCTTCTTCACAAACAGAATGGTGCTCCCAAGGCGATACACTTGGTCTAATGTATCCCTTCTCTATCGATCATCCAATCGCTTCCTAAGTTCCTCCATCTCCTTAGGACCCATACGGTACGGTGCCTTAGAGATTGGCCCCGTCCCTGGCTTCAACTCTACGGTGAAATCTATCTCCTTCTTCGGTGGCAACCCCGGAATCTCCTCTGGAAAAACATCTGCAAATTCTCCCACCACTGGTATCTCATCAACTGTCGGACTCTCTATCCGGTCATCTCTCACATGGCACAAGATCAGAGGACATCCCTTCCTTAGATAAGACTTCAAGGTAACAGCTGCAATCAACTTAACTTTGGGTTTGACTAGAAACCCACGATAAGGCACACTTACACCCTTTGGACCCCTTAAGGACACTTTCTTTTGATGACAGTCTATCTTGGCTTTATACTTTCCTAACCAATCCATCCCAACTATCATCTCAAAACCATTAAAAGGAAACTCTAGCAAGTCTACGGGGAAGTCGACTTGCCCAACTATCAAAGATACATCTCTAAACAACCTCCCACACGATACGGACTCACCCGAAGGTATGAAAACTTGCTCCCTAACGGACTCATATACTCTCAAACCCAACTGTTTTACATGACTCGAAGACACAAACGATCGAGAAGCCCCGAATCAAACAAAACAAACGTAGGAATACCATTAACAAGGAATGTACCGGTGATAACGTGCGCATCCTCCTCTTTGCCTTCTTGTCCATCATGAACAACTTCCCATGGTCTTACGCCCACCTCCTGGACAAGATCTTGGGCGATGCGATCGGCTTAGCACCCGACCCTTGATTGTTGTTGTTGTTGTTCATCGGTGTCCTCTGATAAGAATTACCGCCGTTGCGGTTGCCTCTACTCTGGTAGCTCTGACCTCCCCGGTTTGGCCATGATCCAGCTGGTCTGTTGCTCGCAAAGCTCTGTGCAGGTCTCTGAACAGATCCCGGTGCACTCGTGCACTCATGTCTCTTGTGGCCTACTCCACCACAACCAAAGCAGGTCACTCCCCAACTATTACTCACACTCCCTCGGCCTCGCCCAAAGGAAGTCCCAAAGCACTAAACCCGGACCCGGAAGAAAATCCTTAGGCGATTGTGGTTGCCTTTCTTGAAATTAGATTGGCCACCACCCTCGCTCTCGGACTTCCTCTTCTCTCCACCCGACCTCTCCTGAGCCATCTCCACTAGTCTCTCGGCTCTCCCTCCCCCTCTCATACGCTTCCTTTACATCGTAAGGACTCCCACGGGTAACTTATCCATAATTTTCGTGGTTAGCCCTCTCTCAAACCTCAAAGCCAGATTCTCCTCACTCAAACCCATATCCTCAAAGATATCTCGATTTCTCATTGAAGGCTGCTGTAGTACTCAGCCCACGAGACATCTCGGCGAGTCATCTTAAACTTGTCGAACTCCTCTCTCAACTTACTCCTCACATGTTCGGGTACGAACTCCTTCCTCATGACCCCTACGAAACTCCTCCCAAGGTATAGCAGGTAACCCTTGGTTGGTATATATCTCCTTGGCACTCACTTTCACTGAATCCCACCACTTGCCAGCTGCCTCCCTCAGATAGAATGCAGCCTGATCCACTCTCATCTCATCAGGACAGTGAACTAAATCTAGTATGTTCTCCATCTCCCTCAGCCAACTATCAAGAAGGTTAGGCTCCTCAACTCCCTTGTACTCCTTCGGGTTAAACCTCGCAATATAGAGGCTGACTTTAGCATGGTCAACCTCCTTCTCCTTATCCTTATTCTTGTCCTCATTCACTTTCTTTAGGGTCTCGGTGAGAGCATCTTGGTGTTCTAACATCTTTACGATGTCATCCATGGTCATAAGCTCGCCTCGCGTACAAAGCATTTCTCTTTGGCGGCATCTTGAAACTATACATATATAAGAAAGGGTAGATATGAACATACGTACTAAACTTCAAAACACGAAAACACGCTGCCCAGAACCTACTCGATCGAGTATCCAAACCCACTCGATCGAGTAACGGGCTACTCGATCGAGTGCCCCATGTACTCGATCGAGTACCCAAACTCAAGAACCAAACGGACCTTCTGATCTCTAACCCACTCGATCGAGTATCTAGGCTACTCGATCGAGTGATTTCTACTCGATCGAGTACCCCTAGTTACTCGATCGAGTGCCCCAAAACGCGATTCTGGACTCAAAATCGCCAAAAACCCACCCGATCGAGTCCGCCCCACTCGATCGAGTATCACCAATACGTTAAAGCTACCCGCATGTTACGTCATATGCTACATGCTAACCTTATAAAATCACATGCTATCAGAATAAATATGCTACGCATCTATTCTACTATCAACAAGCTCAATTCATCATGCTATTAAAGCCACATTGTAAATCATTCAACATGTTATCATCTCATTAACATGTTCCACATATTATTTCCTTTCACTTGCTCAACTTCCTATTTCAACACCAAACAATCAACACACTTCATCACTTTGTTGCATACGTTAATCAAACATACAGATGACTCGACAAACACTTTCCCCATGTGACCGGTTCAAAGTTGTAGGGCGACCCCCGCGACTTTAGGACGTCTCCCAAGCCTTTGCACTAGCTCCTACAACTTTTACCCCGGAATCATTTTAATTGACTCCCTATGTTCGTTAAGTTCATTGGTTACAGGTTTCAGGATCGTCGCTCTGATACCATTTGTAACACCCCCATACTCCGAGTGCCTTACCAGGACCACTCAGGTACGAAGACATCACCATCTCGGTCGCCCGAGGTATGATAATCAAATAGACAAAACGGAAACAATATTTATTATAAATAGTTTAATGATAAATGCAATCCTCAAAACCAAACCAAAGTACAATACATTATTCCAAACTATCTTTCTCAATCGAAATGTAAATAAATGCTAAACTACAAGCGGAAGACTCTATCGTCATGTCGTGGCCATCCCGGCTATCCCAGTACTCATCTCTATACCTGTTCAATATCTGCTCACCATCCCCGAATGGATCACCGCAGTTTTACAAAACAACAGGGGTCGTCACTAATCACACAATCAATATAAATAACAATAATAAGACAAAACATATTGACTGTCGTCACACACACATACACACACCACCAACTCCCATCATCTCAATCGACGTCCCTTTGGACCACCACGCGATGGGGGACCGCATGCCCGTTCCCACCTAAGCCCCGCTCATCGTACGAGCGATAACCCCGTCCATTAATGTGCACATCCCCTTTCGTGGCGGGTTCCACGAAGGGCGAAACTAGGGCGTGAGATCACTCCCGCAAGTGACCCCACTCAACCGAGAACGCATCTCGAGAACCATCAACAAACACAACCACAATCACAATCACAATCACAATCATCATATCAAACAACTAACTACAAAGACATCACCAATATCCCATTATGGGACTAATACCGAGTAGGAAATCCTACCTGGAAAGCACAACACGCAGACGGTATCTACGTTTGTATCAAAACGGCTCCTCTACGAATTCTCCTCCTACCATACAACACATAGATGCTACCATTCAAATACTACTCATAAAAACCCCCAATTCCTAAATTAGGGTTTCATCAATCTTAACAAAACATTATAGAAATTATATTAAAAGCTTACCCTCGACGCAAGGAATCCAACGACACGAACTACGATACGGCGACCGTCGAACTCCGGAATTGTCAAGAACGCGATTAGGAAGAAGAACTAGTTGCTTTCTCTCTTAAACAGGTTTTAGGTTTTGTAAAAAGTGATTTAAAACAATTACGAATATGTTTAAATACCTTAATCGCGTAATTAACAAAACCCGAGAAAACTCCCCGTAAAATCGGACACTCGATCGAGTACCCAAGGTACTCGATCGAGTACCCCCTACTCGATCGAGTGCTGACTACTCGATCGAGTACCCCACAGGTCAGAAACTATTTTATTCCGCAACTTGCCCATACTCGACAGAGTAAGGGCTACTCGATAGAGTACCCCCAAGACATATAAATACGGAGTATTACAGAGATAGTGCTGGTGTTAGTGGGTGTCTACCGTTACTCCAGGCGTGGATATACGAGTACTTTCCCAGGTTCCGACCCGGTGGTGGATTCTTTTTTGAGGACCGTCCTCTTGTTGAGGCTTGGGCCAACTTGCCTCGGAGTAAGGGCGAGTCTCGTACTTTTCAGTTGTATCGTCATAGTTTGGACGATCTTAGGTCAGAGCATGTCCGATGGTTGCCTTACGGGAACCGTCCTCAGGGAGCTTGCAGAGAATCGCTTTACTCGGGTTTTATCAGACATCTTGATATAGTAGAGCCGTACCAGCCGGATCGGTGCATGCGTCAGTTTGGGTACCGTCAGGATGTCCCGGTCTCGATGCCTATTGCAGTGAATGAGTCTCGGCCCGCGAACGGGCTTTACAGGGTGGACTTCGGGCAAGAGCCCGATAGGACATGGATGACCGAGATATCCACCATACACCTCCGAAACCTGTCAAAGAAAGCATATATGCCTTTCGAGTGTACTAGTGGATACATGTCTTGGTATGCAGACCATTCACACCCCTACCTTTATCCCCCCTCACACCGCGTCCATTTTCGGCCCGTCGAGTTTCATGAGGAGCCGGAAGTCGCCCTAGCTGTTAGTCGTAAGTTGAAGAATGTCTTCCGGCAAGCTGATGAGGAGGCCGAGAGAGATGACAAATTTCCTCATACTTTCAGTTTTGAATGTTGTCAAGGCTTTTGCATTGACGGCTTTGTTCACATGCCATCTACACAACAAATGCTCAGCCCGGGGAAATACTTGCTCAAGAGCGCTGATCAAACCCAATTCCCGGTCGGTGACAAATATAGCAGGGGACGCAACTCCGGTGGCATCTAAAATCGCAGCTAACTTTCTCAACAGCCACTTGTAATTCACGTCAGACTCGGTAGGAATCATCGCACATGCAATTAAGAAGGACGATCCCGTGGGTGTCACACCAACCATCTCAATGAGTGGATTCTTGTAAATGTTGGTTTTATAAGTCGAATCCATGAGGACCACATAAGGATAAGCCCGGAACAACTTAATCGCTTCAGGATGAGCCATGAAAATGTGAGTCAACTCTTTTGACTCCTCGGAATCAATCTCGTAGAAGTGGACGTATTTTTTGCGCCACCGCTAGAGCCAACATTTTTGAGCGGTGTTTCTTTCACCCATTTCTTCTTTCTTAATTTTCCTTATTTCATTATACAGTTGGGTGCTTGACGGTTGAGGTTTATCGGGGGATCTCAAATGAAGACCATTTTTAATATCCCTCGATTGAATCCCGACCAATGTTTGTTGCCTAACATATGCCTTCTCTTCCGCGTCCAATCCCGCAAAGTGCCGATCCCCGTCCTTATAAACGGCTACGTTGTGGTTGTGTAGTCCACCACCCTCGGAGGTTAGAATGTTCCACACCACCGTCTCTTTATCATTTTTAGACACGAAATTTTGAACGGCACGAATACGAAACTTGCATGAACACTTCTGCGACCTCCTTGGCTTTTCAAGATCGTCCGTTTCTTTTGGTTTACCATGTCTTTTACATCGAAAATAACTTGCCAACAACCCGTTCTTTTTCCTATTTTTAGCTCCGTTATTTGCTTTAACCAAAGCAAACCCATTCTCGAATGCGATTTTCTGAGCCCAATTGAAAGCTTCGTCACGCGTTTCGTAGTCTCGAACAACGGGTTGTAATCAATTGGATTATCGCCAAAATCCTCCCACGATTCCTGTTACAAGCAATAACGACTATAGTAAGACAATAAAAAGGAATCATATACTACATAAATTACGTAAAACGAAAGAAAAACATGTAAAAACGACTTATTCATGCCTAAAACACGAGACCCAACAAACGACCGCGGCCAAACATTACTTTCTATCGATCAACCGCGGACGAACAACGAAAACCAACTTTAATCCACGGCCAAACAATGAAAATCAACATTTGACCACGGCCAAACAATGAAATCCAACGTTTGACCACGGCCAAACATTGAATTCCAACGTTTGACCACGGCCAAACATTGAATTCCAACGTTTGACCACGGCCAAACATTGGAATCCAACGTTGGACCATGGCCAAACGTGGGAATCAAACGTTGGACCATGGCCAAACGTGGAATTCCTTTGTTTGGTCCGTGGCAAACGTTGGTTTCCAACGTTTGGGCCGTGGTCTGAACGTTGGTTTCCAACTTTGGCCATGGTTCATCTTTCGGGGGACATTTTTTAGATTACGCAACAAATTCAAACATTCCCTACTACTAAGTTAATACGTCAATTAATTCAACTATCGAATAGAATGAACGATGCGCAAAAAAAAAATTGAAAAATTAAGCAAATGATTAAGTTGTTTACATACCGTTGAATCGAGATTAGACATATTGTTAATTGTTGTTGTTGTTGTTTGTTTTGAATTTAGTTGAGTTTGAGAGAATTTTTTTTAGAGAGATAGTCATAAGGGCAGTCATCGTCTTTTTTATGAAAAACGTCGTCGATATTTACTAAAACGTCGTCGATATAAATCAGCCCCCTTAAATAAGTATTTTGTTGGCCCGGTGACGTTTAAAGCCTTGTTTGCTTTTCTTTTTTTTGGTTGCAAAGACTATGTTTGCGTAAATTAATTTTTAATGCTCGATCTTTGCATCTTCTGCAGTGTCACCCGTCTGCATTGTTTTTTGCAAATGTTTAAAAGTAAAGTATATGTACTTTTTCTGAATGAATCACTTAGCAAATTCATGGTTACATGCAGGGACGGAGCCAGAAAATAAAATTATATAGGACTAAAACTAACTTTTTGTTATAGAATAAGAAAATAGAGAAGAAATGTAGAGAGAAATCAGATGAAGATAAGCAAATAGATTAAGAGAGAGAAGATCGATCTATATTATTCATCACATATAAGGGTATATATAATACATAGATGGTGAGTGGATCAGGCCCTAATTACATGTTTAATGGCCTTAATGGGTATAAGCCCAATGTACATCCACATTTAACTAATATTTCATAACACTCCCCCTTGGATGTACATTACTAAAAAAACATGCCTCGTTAAAACCTTACTAGAAAAACCCTGTGGGAAAAATACTAGTAAGGAAAAAGAGTACAATATTCCTCTAAACGCAAACTAATGATCGGCCTCATTAAAACCTTTCTATGGAAAACCCAGTGTGACAAAACCGTAGATAAGGAATAAGAGTACAGCGCGCGCACACTCCCCCTAATGGTTACATTACTTGTAAAACGTTAATGCAACTAATGATGTGAACAAGTTTCTCAATCTTGGAAATAGTTGTCATTGTACTTGATCAACTTTATTGATGTCTTCAATTAATAGGACGGAATCGCTGATCGCTTCAAAATATTCGTAATCTGAAGATAATCATTCATAACGACTTTCTCATCTTCACTTCAAATAATCTTGTCACTTTTGTAATACCGCACCTTTCTTTTTGACTGATCATATCATCAACAATAATGTGCATTATAGGATATGTTGCTAATTTCTATATAATATGAAGTAATGCAATGATGTAATAGGAAAACAATATGAAATGCTTAAATTAGTCTCTATATGCACATGAAAACTCGATAATGCAAACTATACAGTGTTATTTTAAATCTCCACCATAATTTGGATGGATTTCAGGTTTAATTTATGAGCTCTTTAATAACCATATATATGTCGACTGTCAGATGGACTTATAAAGTCCTAATTCAATTGGCAATTGAATATTGCGCACAAATGTATATCCGTTACATATGGATATACTTTTATGATCATATACTAGAATTTCTAGAATCAATATTCTTCGTATATTACACTATAAGTGTAATTTAATATGATAAAACTTCTTTTGTTTTACCAACTTTTCACGTACTTTCTCCCCCTAAAGTGGTAAAAAAAACTATATTGAAAATAGATTGCAATCATTCACTTGAACACCTTAGAATGCGATTTCTCATGATAAATAAGATTTCATGAGTGGGCATTATTGATTATGGGGAGTAGTGTATAATGCAATTGATTATTAATTTGCTGAATAAAATGCCTAATTAAGAAGATCAACTTGTTCACATAATATTCAATTGTGAATTATTTTTTTGGTAAAATGTAAGTTCACATTAAGCTCAAAACATCTATTACAAGGCTATTGATAATAATAATTAAAAGGATCATCTACATTATAGAAGATATCCAATTGACATCCGCATTAGCTACTACCTTACACCTAATCATCCTTGACCTGAGGCTCTTCTGAATCTGCTGTATCACTACATTCGGCCTCATTAAAATCTCATCCATTCGTGCTTGATTCCGCTGTTGCCACAATGCATAATACACTGCCATTACAGCAGCAAGACAGATGCTTTTCTTCAATGAGCTCCACTTCCTTCTCCCAATCCAGATGATACCATTAACATTAGGTACAGGGATGCGCAGTCAGTCACATACCCCTGCCATAACCAGACAAGCAAACTGACAGCTCTGAAAGACATGCTCAATCGTTTCCTGACCAGTATTACAGAGACAGCAAACCTCATCCTGGCAAACACCATGCTTATACAGTTTTGCCTTAACATTGAGTGCATTCCTGAGTATCAACCAGGACAAGAATTTATGTTTTGGTATTGCCCAGCTCTTCCAAAGCAACTTAGCCCATCCAACCTTCTGCTCTTTGTGTCGAATCCATTCATACCCTGATCTGACATTGTAACCACCCTTCTCAGCAAGCCAGTTACCATTCACATACCCATTTTTGAACTCATCCTTAATTTTGCAGATAGTCTTCCAATTCCAACTCATGTGAGATTTAGGAACATGACTATCCCAAGTGCTACCCTTGATGTAAATCTGATGGATTCAATTGTGAATTTTAATAGCACAAAGTACTCTTATTAGTGTTATGTGGCTTTCAAACCACTGAAGATAATATCAATTCGTATAATTGAATTTATAAGGTCTTTTCAACCTTGATTACTGTTGTGCAACTTCATTGTTTAGATCTTCTAATATCAATCATACACAATTTTTAGTATAAGTATTGTTTGTGTAGAATCAAGGCTTATAGCAGGAAAACGGGTATAGTAAGAACCCCGTTGGCCTTAGTTTTACATCGGAATTCTTTTACTCGGAGTTTTAAGCACTTGTTGAACATATAAGTTCAATCATATACGAAGTTGGCTATGTCTCAATATATGTGCAATTGTGCACTTAAATGCCAAACTTATTGGATGCTAAAATAATAATTAGCTATTTAATATCGTATGTGCTCAAAATAATTTATTTCCACTTACGTAAAGAAATGAAGTTGTATAGGACACCTCTAGTGTCTCATATAAATTGGCAAAAATGATTACTATCCCTTTGGGGAATATGACGACGAAGTTATTCATTTTGAGTAACCATTAGTTTGTCGTCTTAATAGTGTTAACAATTACTCCATATGATGAATAATTTAAGTCTGTGGTGAATTTGACTTTTCATTGGGGTGATGAAAATAAATAATATGGGTAAGATTACTCCATAAATAAACTAGTCTCTCATTCAAATATTGAAAACTAGCTCACATTAAAGTGGTAAGAGATCTTCTCACACTGAATTGATAGGGGGTCGTCCCACGTTAAATTGATAGGAAATCGATTAGATTGATAATGGACCGTTCTCACATTAAAATGATAGGTGAATGTCTCATTTTATATTGATAGAAGATCATCTTAAATTAGAATGACAATCGTGTCTCATGTTGAATAGATGTGAGATCGTCTTAAATTAATTAGATAGGAACTCGTCTCATTTAAATAGATATGAGATCGTCTAAATTAAATAAGATATGAGATCGTCTTAAATTATAATGACATGATATTATCTCGCATGAAATAGAAAAGAGATCGTCTCACGTTAAATAGACATGAGATCGTCTCGTATTCAATAGATAGGAGGTCATCTCACATTAAATAGATATGAGACTGTCTCAATTAAATGGATATGAGATCATATCGAATTAAATAATTAGAGACTATCTTGTATAAATCGATAGGGGACCGTCTTAAGCAAATAGATATGAGATCGTTCTCACATTAAATCGATAAATGATCATCTTAAATTAGGGTTTTTGTCAGAAACTACCTTTTATTTAGGGTCATTTGTGAACAACTACCTTTCATTTTATTTTTGGCTTTCAACTACCTTTCATTTCTTCATTTTGCAAAAGACTACCAAAAATCCACTTCCGGCGAAAAAAAGTCAACTTTCCGGCATTGACTTGCTCTTTTCTCTCTTTTTTAGACATATTACCCATATTTCTGCCTTTGTTCACCCAACAAAAACCGAAAAAGCTTCTCTCCATGCCCAACACCTTATAAAATTTGTTCAAAGCAATACAAACGCATCAACCATCTCAATCTCCATCTCCATCTCCGTCGTCATCTTTACTACCACTTTCACCTTCACCCTTACATTTTAACAATCTTATAGACTACTCATGATTCATCAACCTACTATCCATCTAAGTCATATTAAAGTACCTTCTTTCTCTCTTCATGGTAAGATGGTGAGTATACGAAAACTAACGAGTTAGTAGCACACAAGTGATCCTAAGAGTGAATCCTTGTTATTTTCGAATAGTTAACACTAGGAGTTAATTTTGCCAACAAGGCCATAATAGATAATTTTTTTTTTGATGACGAGGGGGTTGAATCCCCCCGGGCCCATGCATTCCCACACCACCACATGGACCATGTAAGCCACCCCTTTCGGGGGCTGCAGTGGCCAAGTGGTCATCACCCCAGCTGGTAGTCGAACCCGGGACCTCTCAACTTCTGCATTTCTGCAAGCTTCAAGGTTTAACCCGGTTACCACTGGACTAACACCACTTGGTTCATAATAGATAATTATTGTTGAAGAATTATTTACCATGTTAAGATTAATATCAATGATGATTTTGATTTGGTGATTAGGAATTTGATTCGGGTAAGAGATAGACAAATTGAGGTGATTAATGTTGGGTTTAATCAATCTTTATCATCGATTATTGGGATTATGAAGTAAAGAGTTAGATTCAACATGAAATGGTAAGTCAACGCCGGAAAGTCGACTTCTTTTCGCCGGAAGTGGATTTTTGGTAGTCTTTCGCAAAATGAAGCAATGGAAGGTAGTTGAAAGCCAAAAATAAAATGAAAGGTAGTTGTTCACAAATGACCCTAAATAAAAGGTAGTTTCTGACAAAAAAATCCTTAAATTATGATGACGATCATCCCATTTAAATAGATATGAGATCATCTCAATTAAATAGATATGAGAATATCTCACATGATACGAATATGAGACTAACTTATATTAATAAGATATGATATTTTCTCACCTTAAATTGACGGGAGACTATCATAATGATTTGATCGAATACACTCACATTATATTTACTGCTCAACTATTACAGCAATATATTACTCCTATCATGGACACAATTGTCCACTGGTACGACTTTAAAGTCGTTGGAGTAGAATGAATTATAGCCCATTAGACATGAACCCACCATAAATATATCAAAATAATTAAGACAATTGGAACTAAACAAAACAAATATAATCTATACGATGATGAAGTAGATATGTGGCATGACACCATCAAACCGCGCGACTCAAAATTAGGTTAAGCTATCAGTCTACCACTATGCTTACGCTCTTAAAATGATTCACAAGGAAATCATTTATGGGTAAAAGACGAATGAGAATAGGCTGGGGAAAATAAAAACAATAAAATGTTAATTGCATACCCACAAAATCAACAAATTACCTTCTACCACACAAACCTGTCCGATGTAGAAATAATAATAAGAGGGTTAGAGACTCGTGCTGATAACTTGTTATAGAATAAGAAAATAGAGAAGAAATGTAGAGAGAAATCAGAGGAAGATAAGCAAATAGATTAAGAGAGAAGATCGATCTATATTATTCATCACATATGGGGGTATGTATCATACATAGATGGTAAGTGGATCAGGCCCTAATTACATGTTTAATGACCTTAATGGGTATAAGCCCAATGTACATCCACACTAACTAATATTTCATAACACTTTTAATATAGGGTAAATTAAACGATAAAAAAAGTTTTTATGACGCACGGGATTCCGATATCTATCTGATAACTATTGTCCAGAACGGAGAAAGTATACCCTTCGATTCTTTGGGATTGCTCGACTTTTTAAGATTTTTGATAAATATTTCAATTAAATGGAGAAATTTCTAAGAATCAGAGGAAGTAATTCGTTAACATAGAATATGACTTATAATTTCAACTACTAAATGAAATATTTAATGGGAATTCCACCGAGACTACTGTTTGGGCCAAAATTCACTATTTGGCCTAAGCTACGTGGCACAAGACGAGTGGGTAATTAATTAAGCAAATGGACCCATGTCATACATAGGGGAGTCGGGCCCTTGGACCGAAAGAAGAGAAATACGGATAGAAGACCGAATACAGCTGTTTGGGTCAATTTCTACATATCGGACCAACACAGGATTAGGTCCATCAGAGCCGATTTGGTGAATTGGGCCAAGGAGACCAACGGCCAAGGGAGGCCCGCGTGTTGAAGATCATCAGGGAGATTTCAGGGAGATCAGAGAGAATATAATACAAGGTCGCAATTATGGAAAGAAGCATGGAAGGACTAATATTACTTGCCATAAAAGGAGTAGGACAAGACTAGGGTTTATTCACTATAAATACAAGGGAGCAAGGAAGAGAAGGGATCCATATTCATTCATACAACAACAAACACCGCCGTCATAACTCTACCTAGAAAATAACGTGCATTAAAGAGAAGCAAGCAAGCAAGCAAGAAGGAGCATCTAAGCCTACGCGCAAACAACCCTAATATAAATTACCTATGTTCCGTATTCCACTCAACAATTAACCCATCTAAGCCTCTTATCTAACCTATATGCAAGACGCCATACGCTACTCGCCAAATACCACGTATAATTCAGCCAAGACCACAATCTATGCCATAATTACCATTACCCACAATCATTAGCCAATCATTACTTTCCCCCTTTGAAGATTATTCAGTACCACCATGCGTACGTAATTATATCCGGCGGGAGTTCACCCAATTACCTAAAATACAAACAATCCCACGTACAGTGGAATAGTGGATCCGTTCATATATATTGTACTTGTACTCCGATTATCGTATAGTGGACTATTGGCGGGATACCGACTCCCCCCGCGGTTGTTTCCACATCGGGTTTTCCGCGTCACCAAAATCTCTTGTGTCATTATTCCTTTATTTCGCCCTTTACATTATTTACATCATTAATCCGTCACAAATCACATATAATTTAACCCCCGATACGAGGCTAAAAAGAATAGGTCACTTTAACCCCTAACGAGATAGAATATCGAGTTTTGACAGTTTTTTACCAAAACAGTTTTGGCGCCCACCGTGGGGCATGGTGATCAATTTCTATAGCCAAGTTATCATCAAAGTAATCTCCGGTGCCATGTCTGCTAGCGAGCAAGATCTCATCGCTATTTATGGAGTCAGCGGTAGATCTACTCCCCGGAAGTTATCTGGAAGCCAGCAGCAGATCAGCTTCCTAGGATCCTCCAGAAGTCTTGAAGAAGATCTGCTCCCTGAAGTCCTACCAGAGACCTGCAGCAGATCAGCTTCCTGGGATCCTCCAGAAGTCTTGCAGAAAATATGCTCCCTGAAGTCTTACCAGAGACCTGCAGCAGATCTGGCCCCCGAAATTCCTTCAGACGCCTGAGTCTGGAAGCAGATCTGGCAGCAGAACTTTCTTCAGATGCCTGAGTCTGGCAGCAGATCTGGTTCCCAGAATTCCTTCAGAAGGCTGAGTCCGGCAGCATACCTGGTCCCTGGAATTCCTTCAGAAGCCTGAGTCCGGCAGCAGACCTGGTCCTTGGAATTCATCCAGATGCTTGCAGCAGAACTACTCCCCAGAGTTCCTCTGACGTCCTACAACAAATCTGCTTCCTAGAGTTCCACCAGCCTCTGTTAGAGCGGGAATGATCAATCCACCAGAAGTCAACAACAGTGTACCAGCAGTTAGTGTACAGACATCAGGTGGACTAGCAGGCTGACAGGCAGATCAGGACCTCAAGAATCTATGGCCCAGATAGACAGATCCCTGAGGAGATGACAATCTGGAGCCATTGTCGCCCAACTCCAGTAATCAGTAACCCCAGAGAACATATCTCTACAGGAATGTCATCGCGGAGGTAACATCTTTGGTATTGTTCCATCTGTTCTGAACCCTCTTGCAGGACTTGTAAACCTGGTGGAGTGACGACTCCAGAAGCTAAGGAACATGACCAGCAGCGCCGTAAGACAAATAAATGCTGCTAGAGAGTTTTCAATACGAAAAGGGTAACCTGGACCACCTGATATCACGTGGGGGCAAGGTCCAGTAAAATAGACTCCACAAATCAGGTTTTATCCTATATACTTCCTATTTATCCTAGAATATTATACGTGATAACAGGTGGATCAGAACTGTGCGACCTAACATAGTAAGCAGCAAAAAAAGTATGACACAGAAACAAAAAAAATATATCTCCTAAAGTCCTCCTGCAGAGTCAGCCATGTGAATCTGCCACATGTCACATTCGACGAGGTAGATGCTCATGACACTCAGGGACACCACCATGATGCTCTCATCATAACATCGTACATAGAAACTACAGCATGAGAAAAATCCTAGTGGTCACAGTAAACTCAGTCAACACGGGTAAGCTGGATTCAGAACTAACAGTGCTTACAGGTCAAGAGTATACAGCCAGTAGGTTGGACCCAGCCAAGGCGAAAACAATCAGGATGCTGACTACAATAACTATAAGCAACTGTCACCCTCATAGGGTCGGCAGCCACCAACCAGTCTCCTAGCCTTGCTAGAACTCGAGAAACATCACAAAAACGAAACAAAGCAAAACAGTAAGGGTCAAGCCCCGAAACTGACAAGCAAGAGTCCGAACAAGTTAGGGGAGAGATCTATCTAAGAGGATCCTTTCCTCAGCAGCTGTAATACCGGCTCCACCATCTAGCTCTACTTGATCTCTTCTTGCAGGAACTAGCTCTAGCTCGGAGACATCAGCAGCCTTAGCAGCATTTTAGGGGAGCTAACCTCATCAGCATCCAGAATTAGGTCTCCAGCACGCTGAGATCTAGCAGAATAAGGAAGTCTCGACCAGCTGTCTCATCTCAAATTCAGTAAGTAGGAGGAGCCAGAATCGGAAATTCAGGAAGCAGGAAGTAGGAAGCAGGATGCAGGATGCAGGAGGGAGCAGAGTCGAAAATTGAGGAGGCAGGAAGCAGTCAGCAGACACCAGAACGTCAACCTGGATTAGTTGTCGCAGCAACCCTTTCAGCCAGCGACCCAGGCAGCCAGAATCTAGCAGCAGCTTGGACATGGAGCATCACCCAGGAGCCAGAAGCCAGAAGGAAAAGGGGGCAAATGTAGGTTATTATACGACATACTTGGGAGGCGCCAAAAGCTCGATTGGGCGGAAGAGCATGAAAGACATTCACGAAACTGAAACACTATCGGAGCGCGCCACCTCTGATGTCCAAACCAGAACCAGGAGATTCCTGGTCCCCATACCTATCAGTTACCGAGACAACAGCCAATGTCGTGCTGGAAGCCAGAATATTATTTCAGTAAGTCTTTGCATCCTGCAAAGATCAGGTACACATTACTTCAAAAACTGGTTCTTGCACTTGTTACAGCTTTCTATTAAGTGCTTTCTTATTCTTAGTCGCGTCTTATCCATGTATTAATTAACTACCCCCTGAAAGCCATTATGAGTAAACCATAGATATCAGGAGGGATGACCAATTGAACGACACATTTAAGTGCTTACAACATGAAATACGAACCTCGGACGACCATTAAGTTACAGGCCATGTTAGACTCTGTACCTACTTTAGTCCAGCACCTCATACCTAGATGGATAAAAGCACCCCCAACCTAGAGGGAGATATGGGACCTAGAGTTGGACATAACGCACTGGTAGGGCCACCAATATAAGGGGAACATGAGTAGGTCTGGTACCTACGAGGGAAGCAGGACAGGTACCTGAGAAAGACAGGCTCCTGATCGTTCGAGCTCGCAGCGGACCTGAAAGTCAGTAACCTAAAAGTCTAACGCCTGCCAGTCTGACGCCTGCCAGTCAGACGCCTAAAAGACTAACGTCTGCCAGTCTGGACACCTGAAAGTCTGGACGCCTGAAAATATGACGTCTGCCAGTCTGGACACCTGAAAGTCTGGACACCTGAAAATATGACGTCTGCCAGTCAGACACCTAAAAGTCTGGCGCCTGACAATCTGACATCTGAAAAAGTCGGGCACCTGGAAAAATCAGAAACCAGACAGGTCCCTGGTCGGTAACAAGAACCTTATCGCAGACCCCTTCATAACCCTGGGGGCAGCACTCAACCCAGGTATCTTATCAACCATACTCATCATTTTATATGCTACAATTAACGGTAAGCAAAAGAAAGAAGATTCATTTTCATAGGCACATACGCTGCTCCAAAGGTAGCCTATCAATTCGTGATCTCATTACAATATTTATATTTTGTATAACTACTACCTTGATCGTCGGAGAGTCGTTGGCTATGCCATCTGCCAGCCCTAGCACAAATATTTCTTGCAGGACCGTCATTAAATTCTCCTGCTAGCAGAAGTGCTCACACGGGCTCCATAACCTGCCACTCTTCCCCCAGATCGAATGTAGCATCCTCCTGCGAAATGCAAGGCACAGAACGCTGCCTACAGCAAACTTTCTGCCTGCAGAAACAACCTTCTTGCATGCAGATCAGGCCACCCAGCCAGCAGGACAGGTCGCTCCGCCAGCAAACTTTCTGCCTGCAGAAGTAGCCTTCTTGCGTGCAGATCAGGCCACCCAGCCTGCAGGACAGGTCGCTCCGCCAGTAGCTTGCAGATCACCTTGCTTGCAGGATACTCCGCCTCCTAATGAGTATCAGATCGCTCTGCCAGCAGGGTCCCAGTGATAGGCGCCTAGTCCTCAACAGGATCCCAATTTCTGGCGTCTGATTCTCCAACATCTGCCCGACATCTGGCAGTATATAAAAGCTCCTAGCACCCTGAATATGCAGGAGACAGGCAGCAGCCAGAATGCTGCAGAACACATTCTTACATCAGCTTCCTCAAGCAAAAAGTCACAGCAATACATGCTGCCATCAGCCAGGTCCCCTGGGAACCAGAACATGAAATAATAAATGACAAGCAGAAGTGCATGTCCTCCACATCCAAGCTGTGAAAACCATACAGGGGACAAAGAATACACATTTCGCATGGCAGCCAGAAACAAGCAGTCCAATGGACAAGCTGACTCACTATTGAGAATCTGAAACGAAAAGCTAAATGAAACTGGGGGCAGAAACTCAAAGAACAGTTCACACACCCTTCAGCCTGGTGTTCGGAGGAGAGGCAGTAATACCATAAGAGTTTCTAGTTCCCACCCACAGGTATGAATGTATGAAAGGAGAATAGAACCAGGTGGAGATGACCTGGCGAAACAAATCAGTTAAGGACAATACATTTACCTTGAAGGTGTACAACCACCTAAACAGGCTTACAATCCCTTGAAGGTGTACAACCACCTAAACAGGCGCAATCCCTTGAAGGTGTACAACCACCTAAACAGGCGTACAAGTCCTTGAAGGTGTACAACCACCTAAACAGGCGTAAGTCCTTGAAGGTGTACAACCACCTAGACAGGCATAGGGCCCCAGCATGCATGCAAAAACAAGCCCTTGAAGGTGTACAACCACCTAAACAGGTATACAAGCCCTTGAAGGTTTAAAACCACCTACACAGGCATACAAGCCCTTGAAGGTGTACAATCACCTAAACAGGCACACAAGCCCTTGAAGGTGTGCAACCACCTAGACAGGCATAAGGAGCGCAGGGATCTCTGAGCTACCAGAATCCTGCAACGCCCCATTGGTCCTAGAATGACGATAAACTTGACTAAAGTACGCCCTTGTTGGCTTTAAATGTGATGAATACACCTTGCGTCATGAACAAGGTTTAGTAGTCAAAATTGCGGCATACGCCTAAATCAGTCATTGGGCTGACACGACGGCTAGCTAAGTCTAAATCAACCTTCTCAGGTTGACACGACAGGTCTAAATCAGCCCCTTGGGTTGACACGGCCACCTCCAGTCTAAATCTGCCCCCTGGGTAGACGCGACAAACCTCCTAAAAGTCTAAATCAGCTCCCAGAGCTGACACGGCTACTCAGTACGCGCCCAAATTTTGTCAATGGATAGATGAGGTAACAACAAATACTAACAAGGACTTGCACCTTGCAAAGTCAACTTCTCAGAGCATTTTAACGGTCCTAGAACGACGATAAAATAACCTAAAGTACGTCTTACAATGACTTAACACTTACTCCTACCCCCTGGCCAGGGGCAGGTATATTTATCATCCTTTAAAACATGTCTTGTCCCCGCAGACAAAGGCAAAACATATATGCATGATTGACATTGCATTCACATCATACTATAGCCCCTATCATACATTAGAGGGTCTTCGCATGCACATGCATTGCATTACTAACATTTTGCAGGTATCACCTACATGACAAGTGCACAATAAACTTGTGCCAACTACCAGACTCACCCTTGGTGACCAGATAACATGATGGTAAGGGCAGGTGGAAACTATTCCTCTTGAGCAGTTGTCAGCAAGATTCCTGTGTCAGTCATCTGCCACCTGGTCCCTAATGTCAGGCATCTGCTCCCTGGCATCCTCCAGCAGGATTCCAGCGCCAGCCGCCTGAATCCGGTCAGCCGTCTGGTCCCCAGAGTCGGCCCTCTGGTCCCCAGAGCCAGCTGTCTGGTTCCCAACATCAGTCGTCTGGTACCCAGCGTCAACCAGCAAGATCCCAATGTCAGCCATCTGGTTCCTAGCGTCTGCCATTTGGTTCCCAATGACAACCAAAATTGTCCGCCTTCAGGAACCCAGCGTCCATCATTAGAATCCTGGCATTCACTAAGTTGAGCTGAGCGCCTCCATCAGAAATCCGCCTGAAATCCGCTTCCTGGCATAATATGTTAGCAGAAATCTACAAGTTGCCATCTTCAGAACATCAGCTTGCAAGATTAGCAGAATTAAGGAGTGACAGAAATCGGTCTGCCAGAAAAACGGAGTATGGTTCAGCAGAAACAAGTAGATCAGGGCACCAGAATTATGGGTACAGAACATGGATGCAGAATTATCTCAAATGTATCTACCAGGAGTCACACCTAGCAGGTCGACAGCAGCTTGCTCTAACAGAGTTTCAGCAGCATGCTCCAGTACAGTTCCAGCAGAGTTCTAGCATCCTCCTCTAGCAGGGTTCTAGCGTCTTCTTTTGGCAGAATGTCAGTATCTTGTTCCAACAAAGTCTCAGCGGCTGAATCCAGAAGGGTAGCAGAATGACAATGTATAGCAAGCAGAATTTGAAGAGATAATTTCCCTCCTCAACGAAGCTGAGAAGCGAAATTAGGGGCAAACTGTTTGGGCCAAAATTCACTATTTGGCCTAAGCTACGTGGCACAAGACGAATGGGTAATTAATTAAGCAAATGGACCCATGTCATACATAGGGGAGTCGGGCCCTTGGACCGAAAGAAGAGAAATACGAATGGAAGACCGAATACAGCTGTTTGGGTCAATTTCTACATATCGGACCAACACAGGATTAGGTCCATCAGAGCCGATTTGATGAATTGGGCCAAGGAGACCAACGGCCAAGGGAGGCCCGCGTGTTGAAGATCATCAGGGAGATTTCAGGGAGATCAGGGAGAATATAATACAAGGTCGCAATTATGGAAAGAAGCATGGAAGGACTAATATTACTTGCCATAAAAGGAGTAGGACAAGACTAGGGTTTATTCACTATAAATACAAGGGAGCAAGGAAGAGAAGGGATCCATATTCATTCATACAACAACAAACACCGCCGTCATAACTCCTACCTAGAAAATAACGTGCATTAAAGAGAAGCAAGCAAGCAAGAAGGAGCATCTAAGCCTACGCGCAAACAACCCTAATATAAATTACCTATGTTCCATATTCCACTCAACAATTAACCCATCTAAGCCTGTTATCTAACCTATATGCAAGACGCCATACGCTACTCGCCAAATACCACGTATAATTCAGCCAAGACCACAATCTATGCCATAATTACCATTACCCACAATCATTAGCCAATCATTACTTTCCCCCTTTGAAGATTATTCAGTACCACCATGCGTACGTAATTATATCCGGCGGGAGTTCACCCAATTACCTAAAATACAAACAATCCCACGTACAGTGGAATAGTGGATCCGTTCATATATATTGTACTTGTACTCCGATTATCGTATAGTGGACTATTGGCGGGATACCGACTCCCCCCGCGGTTGTTTCCCACATCGGGTTTTCCGCGTCACCAAAATCTCTTGTGTCATTATTCCTTTATTTCGCCCTTTACATTATTTACATCATTAATCCGTCACAAATCACATATAATTTAACCCCCCGATACGAGGCTAAAAAGAATAGGTCACTTTATAACGAGATAGAATATCGAGTTTTGACAGTTTTTTACCAAAACAACTACCATTACATATCAATATGACGTTAAAAATTATGGCGAAGAATTTCTTAGCTATCTTGGATTATTAATACTCTTAACAACTAGTAAGTCTATAGCGTGAGACGGTATCAATAAATTTATTGAAAGATTATTTTACAATTTAAAGAAAATGTGGTATTATAGGTTATAAAATAAGTATAAATTATGGTTAATGATAAAATAATTATGCTTATTATGTAAATCAATATCTATCTATATCTATATCTATCTATCTATCTATATTAATAAAGGAAGCTTTTTTCGAGCGATTATAGAGAGTCCAAATTTCGTGAAATGCTTCGGAGCAATATTATATGAATTTTACATTAAATATTAGATATTATCTCAACATTAATTGAACACAAAAACCTGTTGCAATTGACTAATGGCCTAATGCATGAGTTTGATTAACAACAAAACATGTACTCCGTATTTTTAATAAGATACAGCTAAACCATATCTATTTGGGTAGGATATAAATTCTATTTGTATATATAAAAGCTTATTACGTTCTAAGCCACAATAGATTCCCCTTTCCTGATATCGACTTATTATTGTTAATTGTTAATTTGTTTCTCAATTTTTAGTTTTACACTATGATATATAGCAGATGTTTTATGGTGTTTTTACTAACTGATATCTTTTGTTCATTGATAGGATGAAGATGTTACCAAGGTGTAATCGCCAATCAAAAATATTACGGGGCACGGTATTGTCAACGAACATGCTACTTACTTTTTGTTTGTGTGTTAGACGGTATACTACAAGAATTACCGATGAAGTTATAACGATCTAACTTTGTGAGTTTATGTTAAATTAATGACTTTGGTTTCATCCATTTTTGTAGTGGGCATAATTGGTACGTTTATTTGCACCCAAAGATAAATAAAGCACGCATAAGCACGGATACTTTTATACAAGTAATGTAAACTATTGACTAAACAAGAATAAAGCACGCATCAGGTTCATTCTCAAATAGTTTCTTTTGATTTATTTGCTGACGCTAGATTTTGCCGCTACGATGAATGTTATACCCATTAACCTTTGAATGAACCTGATTATTTTTGCTTAGTATGCATATGTAAATTTAGATATCTAATTTTGTACTTTTCATCAATTTTTCAGGAAACAATGGGGAAGTCCTTCAAAAATAGGAATTGAATGAATGCAGCATCAACAATAGGATTTGTAATTTTTGTGTTATATCAACGGAAGTCGGTAACTATACCCTCCTATTAAGAACAATTTTGTAGTTATTATACTCGTGGAGAAGTATATCAAGCGTATAACTTACCCTCCTTATCAAATTTATTTTTTACTTTAGTTTATAAGTGTATTTTTTTTTAATCAAGAGTAAACAACTGATTATGATTAAGATGGAAGAAGTCCGTTATAACATCAAACATTCATTGTACCATTACTTCGTTCAACTTTTGTATCAATAGTATATCTTTGCTACATAGTGATTAAAATTTGTATAAACTTAGGTGATATTGCTCACGAACTTTGGTAACATATTGAAGACTTTAAATTTAAAGTGTATGGGTCTTAAAAGAGTTGTACTCGAATTATTTTGCTAACTTATACAGACGGGTATGGGTCTTAAAAGAATTGAACTTTAACTTAACCATTAGCCATGACGAGAGAACCTCTTGGCATTTTTAAGGGGTTTTTTATGACTTAGAAATTTATGCAAGAAAAACGTTAGTTAACACCGACATATAAAGATTAGGTACGAGAAAGTTTTTATGATTGTTAGTCATCTAAAAGCCTAGATGACTATCTTAGCACTTAGCATGTCTTAAGATGTTAACACTAAAATTATACTGGAGACCATATATAAGTGTGCTAAAACCTAGACGTTAACACTAAAATTATACTGGAGACCATATATAAGTGTGCTAAAACCTTTACGTCTCATATTGCCATCGACAGTCTAACATAAGTTCTGTTTAGCGGGTACAAATATAGCAAACCCTACATCCTTTACCCGTCATACATAATGTCAAAACATAAATTTTAAAAAAGTGTGCCTTTTGTTATTACAATCCGACTTGACAGAAGTTTGATCATGTTAGACTATCGATGGCAATATTTAAACGACTCATATTCACACTCAAAGTTAAATCATAGGATATTACAAATTGGCCCGTGCATCGCACGAGCATTAAATCTAGTCTAGTATATATAACTAAAGGAGGCTTTTTTTTTCTAATTATACTATTAGCATTAGAATTAGGAGATAATTAATTATTTACAATTTTTCTATTATAATTAGGAATATAATTTTCCTATTAGAAATTAGAATTAATTAATTATTTTACAATTTTCCTATTAGAAATAGGAAATAAATTAACAATTTATTAAGGCTTTTTTCCTAATTATACTATTAGAATTAGGAGATAATAATTATTTAAATTTTTTATATTATAATTAGGAATATGATTTTCCTATTAGAAATGAGAATTAATTAATTATTTTATAATTTTATTATTAGAAACAGGAAATAAATTAATTATCTACAATTTATTATTATTAAAAAACTATTCATTAGTATTTGTTCACTTTTTTATTAAATTAGAAGGATAAAAAACATTTGATATATTTATAATATCCAATTTTATAACAACTTTCGATTAAAAAAATGAGGTATTATGAGGCTAAAAGGCCCGACCGAACTGGGTTGTGACAAATGTGCATGCATAATACGTACTACATGGAATTTACTCATGTAAGAGTAAAATGACTGCTGAAATATGCCCTACATCTTTTATTATTGCTAATGTCATATTTAATTATACATAATACGAAGTTTATTTTTTAAATGTCATATGTATTTCTCCTACTAATTTTAAAGTTATTTCCCTCACAATACACTTCAACTTCTATTGATAATTTATTATATATTATTTACATTCATTTGTCATTGTATAAAAGTATATTAATTAAAATTTAAATAAGATATTCACAAATTATTGATAAGTACAAAGGTTGATATCTATTTTTCAAGGAGTATTATTAAAAGATAAAGAAAGTTGCTGCTAATTTGCGAATTGAAATATCATATTATGACAAATGAGTAAATATTTTGAAAAACTTTATTGTGCGATTGTTTTACAATTTAAAGTAAAAATGGTACCCTGAGTAATAAAATAGATTTGAATGAGGCTTGAAGGTAAATTAGATACACTTATTATAGAAATATGTATAAGGTTAAGATTCAATTCAAGCAATGATCAACATTTTAAAAAATGTCATGGAAAACACATAAAAGGGTAAGAGTAGTCTTTCCCTAACATAGTGAAGTTCGTCTCTCTCAAGCTTTTCTTCTGACAAATTTACATGCATAAAAAACGGTACTATTCAATTATATGTAGCAAACTAATTATTGTTGATGCTATATATTTTTATTTGTGTGTAAATTGAGCACATCATCACTATAATTTAGGGAGAGATACGAATTGGGGAAGAGTGAAACATATTCGTCATGCATAATACGATGCTTTAACCACCTTTAGGCAAAAATATAAAAATAAATGAAAAAATTTAAACCTAAAAGGGGGTCACGTACTTGCCAACTCTTCTTTAGTTCTCTACCGCATTAATATTCTCATGAAGTTTATGACATTTATTTAATATTAATAAAAAAAATGATTATACTGCTTCGTAAAATTTGTGATTTATAACTTTTAGCTAACTTATTTGAACTTGCTTAAATTTATATATTTTAAGTGAAGAATATTAATTATAAATATGATAAAGATAAAGTTTGATCTTTAATTTCCTCGGAGATAAAAAAAACTCAATTTTTATTTTCCTACAATATACTAGTTAAAGGTCATAATGTAAAACAGGAAATTACACCACAATCTACTATTTCAATATGTCGATGATCAACACTCAAAATAGCACATTTGTTATTTAAATAGTGTAAAAACTCTCAAAATGCTAAAAAAAATGTTCAATCTGTCGTTATCAAACAAAACCTAAGTTTCTGCATTTTTTTTGTCATGTTCAACTTAATCTTTACGGGATGTAAAAATGATGAAGTTCAGAAAGTAGCGGTTAGTTTTCTGTTAGTTAGATGGACTTTTTAAGAGAGAGATGAAAGCTTTGCATTTTAGACCGTTTTATGTGTGAACCGAAGGGATTAAGTAGTGGCTAAAGGTTGTTTCGAGTGGGAATGAGGTTGATTGCGACGAGTTGGTTGACTAAAGTTTTTCCTTACTAGATCTAGAAAGGGATAATAATTATGAGATAATAAAATTTGAAGAAAAAAGGACAATAAAAATGAGATGGAGGTAGTAAGATTTATTTATGCAAAATGAAATAAATAGCAAAGTTCGTGTATATATATAATATTCAAACTTATTCAGTTTACAAACATAGTACCCAAACACTTTGTTTGAGTATCTGGAATGGAGGTAGGGGAGGGGATGAGAAAAAGACTAGGAAGGGAAAGGGAGAGAGATAAGAGGGAAGATTCCTTCTTAAACTTTTCTTTGTTGAAGGAGAAATAAATTGTCTTCGATAAGGGAGACGAGGATCCATATCATCTGGAGTAAAGATTGGTGTTTCATGGAGGTGAATGTGATTTATGACTTTTTAGATGTAAAACGTGGCAGAAAGGTAGTGATAGTGGTAGTGGATTGGAGGTTGTTTTAAGTAGTAAGAACTAATTACACTGGCCGATGTTTTATTTTGCGGTTAAATTAGTGGGGTGGAGGGAGGGTGCATTTGTAGAGGGTGATGAGTTTAACGAGGATAGTGATAATAAATAAGGTTATTTATCAGCAAAATATCGCATGCGTTAAAACATATAGGTAACATGAATAATAACAAGAAACCTCAAATGATCATACTGATAAACTTAATCTTGACTCCATCAATCCAAATTAAAGTAAAATCTTAATTCTAACAACATTGTCGAGAGCAAGGGTTAGTTTCCATTGGATTGTGGATTTTTCTAGAAGTGAGGGGGAGGGGGGGGGGGGGGGTTAGTTTTTCACTTGGTTGGATAATTTGAGAGAAGTTTCGAAGACAAGGATCGATCTTTCAAGGGATGAGATTGTTTTAGATCATGTGTGTGAATAGGGAAGAAAAATAGGGTTCTGCGTGAAGGATTTTGTTTCAAATGAGAAGATGGGGGTAAGACTATTGTTATAGGGGGGTGTCATAAGCAGGCCCAGCCATGTAGTATTGCGTTGGAATTTGATTCACATTCAAAGGTACGTCTATAGTTTGACCGGGAGATATAACATTTAACTACCTGTAAATGTTTCTACGTAACTACCATTTAACCCAACAATGATTAAATTATGGTTGTTATTCTAAAGAAGGAGATTTGTTGCATCATTGAGTTGATTATGCAAAGTAGATATTACTGTTTTCTTTGACCAATTGAAAAACAAACAGGTATTAATGAACAAAATCTAAAAACTCTCAGTCCCAAGTATCATATATATAAACTTCATATTGGTTTTATTTTCCTAAAAAAACAACATTGTCGAGAGCAAGGGTTAGTTTCCATTGGATGGTGTATATTTCTAGAAGTAGGGCTTTATTTTTTCACTTGGTTGGATAAATTTGAGATAAGTTTCGGAGATAAGAATCGATCTTTTAAGGGATGAGATTGTTTTAGATCATGTGTGTGAATAGGGGAGAAAAATAGGGGTCTGCGTGAAAGATTTTGTTTCAAATGAGAAGATAGGGGCGAAGACTATTGCTAGAGAGAGAAAGAGAGAGAGAGAGAGAGAGAGAGAGAGAGAGAGAGAGAGAGAGAGAGAGAGAGAAGGGGGGGGGGTCATAAGAAGCCCTAGCTATGTAGTATTGCGTCGGAATTTGGTTCACATTCAAACGTACTTCTATAATTTGACCGAGAGATATAATATTCTAACTACCTCTAAATGTATTTACATAATTACAATTTGATCCAGCAATGAATAATTATGGTTGTTATTCGAAAGAAGGAGATTTGTTGCATCATTGAGTTGATTATGCAGAGTAGATATTATTGTTTTCCTTAACCAATTGAAAAACAAACAGGTATTAATGAACAAATTCTAAAAACTATCAGTCTAAGTATCATATATATAAACTTCATATTGGTTTTATTTTCCTAAAAAAAGTCTTTTATTAATCAAACACTCTTTTATTCTTATGTCAATATTATGTTAACGGGAATTGTTTGTTGGTCATGCGACATACATAAAATCTTAGACATGAACGATGTACTATATGTCTATATTCTATTTTATTGTGAAATTTATCACACATTATTTTAATATCCGTGCAACGCACGGGCAAGAAAACTAGTAGGTACGAAAATAAAGTTATAACATTGGGTCATTATCAACAATAAAGGAGTAACGAAAAATATATAAAGGAGTACTAGACAGTCGTCTTTCAATAATTTAATAAAAAAACTGTCTCACCATAACAAAGGAGTGTATTAAAACAACTTAAAAAATGAGGAATATCAAGATTTCCATTTGTTTATTGTTGATTAGTGGATGTCGGTTAACTTACTCTATATCATCAATTCATTTGTATTTTTGAGCCAAGAAAAGTTGATACTACTACTATATTTTTTGGGCACTTGAATGTATATAGGGCTATAGCCCAGGGAGCCCTTGGTGTACCTCCGCCCTTGGTTACATGGGTAGCCTTTCGGCTAACTAATTTGAAGCACAATTAAACCATTCATTTCCAAAATAAAACTAAGTCGGCCTTTTTTCTATGCCTGAAACTGACTATCAGCGTGATTCATACAAAGCAAATAAGGACAGTTTTCTAGACCTGGTTCAGATGATTGTCCTTGTGTAATTTGCATAAGCGAGACTAACTTGCCTTCGTCCCATTAACAAGCTTTTGTCAAAAGGAAACCTTTTGCTGCATTTGTCTCTTCCTGAATCTGCATATTAGCATGTCATCTACATGTACATTATACATTTACAAATATAATTTAGATGGAAGAGTTAGATTGTATTGAGTACCTGTCAAAGTTACCTAAACCCTGCTCTCTTGAGGATTTCAAATGACACCACATTCGTAACCATATTTCCATTTATATCAGTTGGAATCCGACTGTGCAGCACTTTCAATTCTCTAGCTGAATGGGCTCGTGACAAAGCTACATATAATTGGCCATGTAAAAAATAGGATCTAGGTAGGTATACACCTACGCGTTGCAGAGTTTGACCCTGTATTTTGTTTATCGTCATGGGTAAACTTAGTATAATAGGAAACTGCTTCCTTTGGAAATTAATTCGGAATTTTGAACTCTTAGATGGTTTCAGTGTAATCCTAGGCAGGAAAACACGTTCCCCTTTATAAAATCCTGTGGATATTTCACACTCAATCATGTTTGAGAAAAATTGTTTGCATATGAGGTGATGCGTTCATTATATATAGGATTTTTATCCTATATTTACACGCATTTCTTTGTTATTTATGTAGCATCTAGCTACAAATGCCCCCGAATAGTCTACTTTGTTTTTTTCGGCGTTACTTGCAGGTTTGGACCTGAAGTGAGCTAAATCAAGCCTGAATCTGTCCCGTCTGCATGCATTTTGGAGATAGAAGAATTGGAGCCTTGAATTTGTCACCTAGGGATGCGTGAAGTGGCTTTAGAAGGTGTTTCGAGTTCATCCGTACTGACGCAATGGTAGCTAACTCGATCGACTAAGTTGACTGCTGAAACCGGTCGTTCGAGTACCTTTTTGTGCTGAGAACCCTCGATCGAGTACCTGCTTCGCTCGATCGAGAAGGGTGTTTGATGAGTTCCTCGATCGAGTACCCGATTTGCTCGATCGAGGTGTTTGACCTTTACTATGCTCGATCGAGTAGTTTGCTTTTACTTGATCGAGAGGTTTTGACGACTAGAATATTTTTACGCAATCTTTAAGTTTTACCTATTGGGTATTTTAATTTTATCTTAGAATAAATTAGAGGGACGACAAGCAGAACGCTCTCTCTCTCTCTCTCTCTCCTCTCCCTCTTTTACTCTTCACTTCGTAGACCTAAAACTCTAGCTTTTGGAATTCATTGTATTGGGTATTTTCTCCATCCTTAATTTCAATTATTGTTGATTGCAATTGTTCTTGTTTTTGTCATCTCTTTCTTCATTTCCCAACTTTAATTATGCATAGCTAATCTCCTTATGCTAGGACATAGGGGAGCCATGGTAATTAGGAAGGTTAAGATTAGGTGATCAGGCTTAGCTAGAATTAGGTTTGTGTTGTTAATCACTGCATTTAATAACGATTATTTGCTTGAGTCGACGCATTTAGCTAGTTGATTTGGTACGCCTTGACCTGGATCGGAAGATTGGGAGGGGTAAGACATGCAGTGAACATTAGGGCATTCTAATGAGGGCGGAAGCTAAGTTAGTAATGTTTTAGGGCGAAAAGCGGACCATAAGGACCTTTTTATTACCCTGCAGACCGAGTTTATGCCGACCTTTGACCCTAGATTGGACCTCTAGAAAACCATGGTGAACCGACTGTCCTAGCTGTTTCTCTCTTTCTGGTAATTTCTTTAGAACTTATTGCTTGTTTCTTTGCTGTTTCTTTTCTCTATATCTCCGTAGTTTAGAATCAAACAATCAACCCCCAAGAAACGGTTACCTAGGCAGACTTAGTTAGCATACAGAATTCCCATCTCCCTGTGGATACGATACCTGACTGCCTCTACTACATTTTATAGAGACCGGTTGGTTTTATTTTTGAGAGGGTTGCGACAGCCGCGTCAAATTTTGGCGCCGTTGCCGGGGAGACGGTGTTATTTTGTTTGCTTTATATTAAGTTTGTCTCTAGTCTCAAGGAATTTATTCCTTGAGACAGTTCTCATATTTTTCTCTAATGCTATAATTGTTTTGCAGGTGATCCGTCCTAGAAGAGGGCACTGAAAGATCTGCTATTCTTACAATTTTATTTGCTAAAATGCCTAACATCGCTAGTCACTCGGAACCTACTGTAGATTTCTTACCCAAGGGTTTTCTACTTCCTACTACAGATGCTGGTACCTTTGGAATTCATCCATCTTACATTCAGTTGGTTGAGAAGAATCTTTTCAAGGGAGTAGCTGGTGAGGATCCGGGCAAGCATATAGAGTTGTTCACTGATTACTGCTCCGCCATTCCTTTAGTTGCTGGGGTGACACAAGATAGGGTCAAGTAAATTCTTTTTCCTTTCTGTTTGACGGATGACGCCCGGGATTGGTTGAGAGATCTGGATAGGGAAGCTGCTGGTATTACTGACTAAAATTCTCTAGCATTAGCCTTTTACAGAAGGTATTTTCCTCCACAGCGCACCAACGCATTAAGAGGCCAAATCACTAATTTCACACAATTGGCCACTGAAGATTTGAGTGAAGCTTGGACTAGGTTCAAGAAGCTAGTTCGCTTTGTACTCATCATGGCTTCCAACAATGGTTCCTTTGCAACCAATTTTACAATGGGTTGTATGACGATCAAAGAGCCGTATTGGATGTTGCAGCTTAAGGAAGGTTTCAGAATAATATTGAAGATAATATGGGATGGCATCTTATTGAAGACATGGCCATTCATGTAGCTGAGTATGGGAATCCCAGAGGAGGTAGGCGAGTGAGAGCAATAGATGGTGAATCCCTTGTAGCTGAGGTAGAAGTTCTTAATACTAGGTGTGACAAGTCAGAGAGTCCGACAATTTTCGATGATAAACAGCAGGTCCATGCTATGATTGAGCAAGAGGTGATTTGTGGTAGATGTGGCGCGGAAGGACATTATCCTATTACTTGTATGGCAGAAGTAGAGCGAGTCCATGCTTACCAATAATATAAGCAAGGAATTCCGTTCTCCAAATTTTACGAAGATGTAGCCATATCACGTATTTCTAGTCCTACTAATTCAATACCGCAGCAAGACAATTCTTCTTCTATAAATACAGAGATAGCGGAGTTGAAATCCTTGGTGCTATCTTTGGCACATCAAGTCCATAAAATGTGCAAGATAGTGAGAGTTCTATAGGGAAGTTGAAAGATCAATTGGCACAATTTGCATCCGAGCAAATGAATCAAGCAAATCGATCACCTCCTTGCGACCCAATTAATGCAATTAATCTCCGAAGCGGTCTTACTTATGACGGACCAATAATGCCGGAAAATGCCGATTTAACTGTTGATGGAAATCCGGAAACTGTTTTGGAAGAGTAATTTGACGTTGACGCTGTTGAACCTCGTCAAAGTGCTCGATCGAGTGATTTGGCTACTCGATCGAGCAGTTCTCCCTCTGAAAGTGCTCGATCGAGTGGTAAATTTACTCGATCGAACACCCCCGAAATTGATGAGCTCGATCGAGCAGGTTGTGCCCCTCGATCAACTAGAGCCCATGGGAAAAGTGCTCGATTGAGTGGCAATTGTACTCGATCAAACGCATGCAATGGCAAAGACGTTATTTTAAGGTCTAAACACGCTGGTGGGTCATCTTCCTCTGCTGCGGAGATGCCAAGTTTAGACAAAGGTAAAGAGAAAGTCACAGACCCGCTCATTGTTACCAGAATCCCTTATCCAGGACGACTGAAGGATGCTAAGGTTGAGCGACAGTTCGGTAAGTTCGTGGAAGTGGTTAAGAACCTTCAAGTGACCGTTCCTTTTACCGAGCTAATTACCCAGGTACCTTCTTATACGAAATTTATGAAAGATATTTTGACGCGTAAGAGAGAGCTTAGTGAGTTTGAGACTGTTGCTTTCATGGAAGAGTCTAGCAATTTAATTCTTAATAATGCTCCACCCAAACTAAAAGACCCGGGTAGTTTCTCTATTACTTGTGTAATAGGAAATGAAGTGATAGAAAACGCTCTTTGTGATCTAGGAGCCAGTGGCTGTAATACTACGGTTTTATGAGTCTCTGGGTACTCTATCGAGTGGGCCTTACTCTGTCGAGTAAGGGTGTTTTGGTTTTTAAAATAGTGTTCTGTCTGTAGGGTACTCGATCGAGCATCCTGGGTACTCGATCGAGTAAGTGGCACTCGATCGAGTACGTCAGCTACTCGATCGAGTAGCTCGGTTTACGGGTGATGATTTGTCGGGTTTTGTTAATAACACGGATTAGTATATAAACCTTTCCGTCATCTTCATAATACACTTTTACAAACCTAATTACATTGAAAAGAGATTCAAGTTACGTTCTTCGCATTCATCCGTGTTATTGACAAATCCCGGAGCTTGAGAGGTAGGATTCCATCGTTCTTTACATTTTTGTGATCCTTGCGTCGAGGGTAAGATCTACGTACTAATTTTATAGTATTTCGTCAAGTTTGGTTAAACCCTAATTTGGGGGTTTGGGGATTTGTGTTAGTTTTTGTATGTTTAGTGATTATGTGATGATGTGTTAGGAGGAGGATTCGTAGAGGAGGCTTTTTGATTACAGCTGTTGAGATCTTCTGCGTGTGTTGCATTCCAAGTAGGGTTTCCCTACTCAGTATTAGTCACATAATGTGTTGGTTTTTGTTTGTGTTTGTTGTATAATATCGTATTCGTATTGTGAGGGTTGTTGGAATTGGTTACTGTTGATAGTTGTAATTGATTGTATCTGTCTGTGGTTTTCGGGGTGCGTCCCTGGCTGAGTGGGGTCACTTGCGGGAGTGGCTTCACGCCCATTATTCGCCTTCTGTGGAACCCGCCACAGAAGGGATGTGCACATTAATGGATTTGGGTTATTCCCTCTATGGTATGAGCGGGGCTTAGGTGGGAACGGCTGCGGTCCCCCACTGGCGGTGTGGAGTAACCTGTTGCGACGGGTACTCTGGCAGGACTACACATCTTAGTGTGTAGTCAGTGATGAGAAGTGATTATGGAGTTTGGGTTATGTGACGGTTGAGATGTGTTGGTTTCTGTCTTATAGTAATTGTATATATGATTGTGTGATTAGTACTGACCCCGTTTAAATGTTTTGAAAACTGTGGTGATCCATTCGGGGATGGTGAGCAGTTTTTGAGCAGGTATGAGTCGAGGCATATGGGCTAGCTGAGATGTGTCGCCACAAGATGATAGAGTCTTCCGCTGTAGTTTGAGTAGTTTGTCAGACATTTTGATTAGTTGTTGGACTTTTGGTTTAAGAACATGTAACCGTGTTTCTATCAGTTGGTTTTGGATTGTATTCACTAAACTTATACTATTTAAATTTTGTTTCGTTATTGTCTTATGATTATCATTGCCTCGGGAAACCGAGATGGTGACATCTTCATACCTGAGTGGTCCTGGTAAGGCACTTGGAGTATGGAGGTGTTACAAAGTGGTATCAGAGCGACGATCCAGAAACCTGTAACTAATGAATATAATAAACATAGGGAGTCAATTAAAATGAACCCGGGGTAAAGGTTGTAGGAGCTAATGCAAAGAGTTGGGAGACGTCCTAAAGTCGCGAACTCGCCCTGCAATTTTGAACCGGTCACATGGGGGGTAAGTGTCAAGGTCGTGTGTATTGTCTGTTGGTTCAAATGTGTGCATAACGGTATGTGCTGTGAACTGTTGGATGTCGGAAGTGGAGAATTGAAAGTATGGTTAAAAGAGAAGAGATATGTTTCATATGTGAATTGAATGAAAGACATATTGGTTGTTTATAATGTGGCATTTTGATAGCATGAGTAGAATTATTCGTTGATTGCGTATAGAATTGCTAGAAAACATGAGTATTTGTGATAGTATTGAAAGTGTGGTAATATTTGTAAGATTGGGAAGTGAGATAACATGCGGGTAGAATTCACGAGTCTGCGTGACTCGATCGAGTAGGGGGCACTCGATCGAGTAGGTGAGGTGCTCGATCGAGTGGGTCTGACTCGATCGAGTGGTCAGTTTGATGTTTTTTTATCAGAAGCGTGTTTTTGTGTACTCGATCGAGTACATAGGTGCACTCGATCGAGTAGGGGGCACTCGATCGAGTGGCTTGTCAGCTCTGTCGAGTATGTTAGAGATCAGAAGGTCTGTTTGGGGTCTGGAGTCGGGGCACTCGATCGAGTATGTTGGGCACTCGATCGAGTAGCCTCCACTCGATCGAGTAGGTTTTGGCACTCGATCGAGTGGGTTCTGGGCAGGTTGTTTTCGTGTTTTGAGTTTTGGTATGTATGTTTATATCTACCTTTCTTATATAGTTTTAAGATACCGCCAAAGAAAACCGCTTTGTATGCGAGAGCTGAGAGCATGAATGTTGACGATATAGTTAAGATGTTGGAGCATCAAGATGCTCTTACGGAGGCCCTAAAGAGAGTGGGGAAAGATAAGGAGGTTGATCACTCTAAGATTAGTCTCTACATAGCGAGGTTTAACCCAAAAGAGTATAAGGGAACCGAGGAGCCAATTCTTCTTGACAATTGGCATCGTGAGATGGAGAACATTCTGGATTTGGTGCATTGTCCGGATGAGATGAGGGTAGAACAAGCTGCGTTCTACTTGAGGGAGGCAGCAGGAGAGTGGTGGGATAAGGTGAAAGTGAGTGCTAGAGAGATGTATGAGAAGCAGGGGCTGCCTGCTATTCCTTGGGAAGAGTTTAGGAAAGCTATGAAGAGGGAGTTCGTGCCAGAGCATGTGAGGAGTAAGTTGAGGGAGGGGTTTGATGGGTTCAGGATGACCTCTGAGATGTCTGTGGCTGAGTATTACAAACAGTTTAATGAGAAAGCTAGGTATGCTGAGGATATGGGATTGAGTGATGAGAACCTAGCTCTGAGGTTTGAGAAGGGGTTGACCCCCAAGATAATGGAGAAGTTACCCGTGGGGATCCTTACTGATGTTAAGGAAGCTTATGAGAGGGCTGGGAGAGCTGAGAGGTTGGTAGAGATGGCTCGACAGAGAGGTGCTGAGAAAAGAAAGGCTGAGAGCGAGGGTGGTGGCCAATCTAGCTACAAGAAGGGCAACCACACTCAGGCTAGAGTATATTCTTCTGGTTCAGGGTTTAGTGCTGGGGCTTCATACGGGCGTGGCCGTGGTAGTAGTGGTGGTAGTTGGGGTATGACCTGCTTTAACTGTGGCGGTGTAGGCCACAAGAGACATGAGTGCACCAGTACAGTGAGCGGGGGTTACCAGAGGCCGGGACGTGGGAGTTTTTCTCAGGGGCCGGCACAGAGTTTTGCAAGTAACAGACCAGCTGGGTCATGAAGCAACCGGGGAGGTCAGAACAACAACGGTGGAGGTAACCGCAATGGCGGTAATTCTTATCAGAAACCAGTTACCAACACCAACAACAACCAGGGGTCGGGTGCTAAGTGTAGATACCTTATTTCTGCACCTCCCGCAAGCCACCCGGTGATGATTGGGCCGCATGTTTGGTACGCGGAACGATGTGTGACAGTTCGTAAGTTTATCGTCAAGTTATCGCTCAAACACTTATGTCTACCTCTTAATTGTCATCTACATGCCGATACGGTCGTTTTGGCAGTAATTAGAGTACATTTGGAGTCCGGGTAAAAAAAAACCGTCTTCATTTTCTAAAACCGAGTCAGAATGTTCTGGAATGTTCCGGATATTTCTATTCCATATTTTACAATCTTTTAATCTTTGGCAAATAATTTCCCGTAATATTCACCCAAAATATTAAGGAAAACAAGATTAATCCGTTATTCCATAATCTAAACACGGAAATCTTTCTTCCGCAGGAGGAAACCACTTGGGAAAGGACGCAGCAGGTGCTGCGCCTCTTCCAAAAGACGCAGTGTCTGCTGCGCCTCTTCCCAAGTCCTTTTCTGCGTATTTTTCGTATCTTTTCATATCTTTTCGAGGTGGAGGCAGACTTTAGAGACTCGTGGGTTCAGGCTGAGCAGGAGTAAGACTGAGTATTTGAGGTGTCAGTTCACTAAGGTGGCGGGGTTGAGATCGACAGAGGCGGGGAGTATTATTTTCGATGGGAATGTTGTTGAGGGTTCGGATTTCTTCAGATATTTAGGATCTATTATTCAAAAAGATGGGGAGTTAGACGGAGATGTGGCTCACAAATTAAAGCGGGATGGTTGAAATGGAAGAGTGCTTCGGGGTTTCTATGCGATAAAGATATGCCCCAAAGATTAAAGGGAAAATTTTATCGCACCGCAATTAGGCTGCCCTACTTTACGGCTCCGAGTGTTGGGCGTGAAACATTGTCACATTCAAAAGATGAGTGTGGCGGAGATGCGCATGTTGAGGTGGATGTGCGGACATACAAGGAAAGATCGGTTAAAGAATGAGGTGATTAGGGAAAAGGTAAAAGTGGCGCCAATAGAGGACAAGATGATGGAAAATCGACTAAGATGGTTTGGCCATGTGAGAAGGAGACCTATGGACGCACCGGATTAGGAGGCCGGAGACTTGGAGAACAGAAAAAGGTCCCTAGGGGCAGAGGAAGACCGAGACAGACATGGTTGAGAGTGATAGAGCACGATATGAGAGTTCGGGGGCTTGAGGAGAGTATGGTGTGAGAGAGGGAACAATGGAGGGAAAGGATACATGTGGATTTTTAGTATTTGATATTTTTTTGACAGATTTAGTGTTTTTTTATTTATTTGATTTAAAGAAATTAATTTATTTATTTTTCTCTCCTTTATTACACACTTTTTCAACAACCACTTTCTTATAGATTTTACCTGGTTCATTCTGGATCCTTAACCCTATTTCGGTTTTTAAAAATCGTTTTTTAATCTTTTCCCTCGATTTAAATTTTAAGTTTTTATAAAAGAAAGACGGAATTCGATTTTAAAACCCCTTAGTTCACCTTTACTTTGCATTACATTTTCGTTCTCCCTTTTTGTTTTTCATCTTCCCTTTTTTTAGTCGCATTTTGAGGCGTGCGTTCACCCATGGACGGTTCGAAAGGATGATTCATGTCAGCCGACCCCAAATCATTTTGGGATTAAGGCTCTGATGTTGTTGTTGTTGTTGTTGTTGTTGTTGTTTCATATCTTTTCGAGATTCACTTCCAAAGTTTCTCCGAAAACTCTATTTCCTCCACGTGATTAGTATAAATAGAGACCTTCGGTCTCACATATTTCTCACGCGAGTGTCCGCCTTTCTCTTCTCCCTTTGCATTCTAGACCACGTTCTTACTCTTTGGCGTCTACGTGCTTGAACTTTCGACCATGTAAGCTTGGATCTTTCTAAGTACCAGCCTCGTTTTGCATGACCTACCAATTTGACCAACTATACCATAATCAACTTTAATCAACTTTGTTTCTTTCCTCTTACGAGGGCACTTTCGTCTACATTCGAGTCGAGCATCACTAAACGTTAACTTAGTTCATCTCGTTTCGTCAAACATGTAAGTCTGAGGGTTTATAATCCTCCTTTTATTTATTGTTCTTTACCTTTTGTATAATATTGTAAGGTTTATGTCGAAAATATTTCTAAAACCGATTTGTAAAACTATGTTTAATCCCTTTTTACGGATTATCAGAAGACAACCGTCGAGAAAGGACGCAGCAACTGCTGCGCCTCTTCGAAGGGACGCAGCTCCTGCTGCGCCTCTTTGTGAGGCTGCCGCAGTTCCTGCTTCCTTTCTTCTTCCTTCGTCTTTTGTTGGTTCGTTTGTTTTCCTTTTGCTCTCAATTGTTCATTGTTTCATCGACGTAATAATTCTCATATAATAATTTTGACATGTAATTCATTCTTAATTAATTCATCATTAAATCCCGATTTAAATCCCAAGTAATCCATATTTGCGGGTTTTCGTCATTAAAGTCAATCCGGGTTTTAGAGGTTCGATTCATCCATATTGAGTCTCTGGAATTCGTCATTGATATATTTCCACCTGTTTATTTATCATATTCATCATTAATAATCTGTTTAACCTAGTTAATTTGTCTAGCTTGTTAATTTGTAATTAATCTTTAATCATGTAAATAACTCATTTTAATTAGCTTTGTCCGTGTTTTATTGCTTTTATCACCCTCAATCACATGTAAATAATCTATTAATCACTTTCATCCGAGTCAATTATTCATAATCAATCATTAAAATCACCAATTAACATTAACGGCTTGCAATTCCGGCTTCACAGCCAGAACTGAGCCAAGGAACAGACGCAGCGACTGCTGCGCCTCTTCCAAGGGACGCAGCTCTGCTGCGCCTGTTCCTGGTTGATTTCTGTCTCTGAACTTCCGTTTCTGCTTTGACCTAGTTTTAATTACGTACTTAACTAACTATTATTCATATTATCGCCTAATTCCTGTTCGTTAATTTATTTATTCATTCTTTCTCAAGCTATCCGTTTTAAAAGTATTTTCGACATAAATCGTTTAATCCCATTGTAATTATTGTAATTTTCATTTTTGTAATTTTCTTTATTGTATTTATTATATTTCTCATATTGTTTGTATGTCTTCACATGTAACCAACATTAAATTCCACTTCGACTCAATTGTATGTTAAACTACGTGATAACCGACTTAGTCTAATTCTCACATGCTAGGATTAAAACGTTGGATGTTGCATTGCATGCATATAAATTGACAATATATCGAGTATAGACGATTTTCCCTAATCATTAGTAGAGGCCGCTATCGAGGCGGGCGGGATTAGGTGTTCGATCAAAAGAGCTTCCTAATACGTACCCTCGACCCTTACTCCAGATCTCTGTGAACATCCGTGTTCATTGGCATCCACGAGAGTCATTCTAGACACAGAATGCTAAGGGTAACAAGTTATTGGTGTTCATGTCACTACTTTGTGTCTTGACATGACACGAGGTATTCGAACGGTTTCCAATTTTCCACAATAAATTGGTGGCGACTCCACAAATGCAAACGCTTGTTTTCTCAAGCGCCCCCGTCAACAGTTTGGCGACTCCGCTGGGGATAATACACTTACGTGTAGCCAAAAGGGTGAAACTTGAACAAGGTTAGGGAATAGTTTGTACAAGACAATTGTCGGTTTTCATAACTCGGTCTTCCTAGATCGTTTCATTCGGCCTTCCTAGGCCCAACCCAACCCAAATCGACCAATCGTCCCGTCTAAACGGTCCTAATTCTTATTTGGGCCTAAGGATGGATAGCGATTGACGTCATCCATACCATGGTACTTACTCTTGTTTGTATCAAGGACTTTCACTACTTGAGGAAATGGACTAGGAATCGGCCTTACTCCTGTTTGGTACGAGCCTCTCCACAGACTTCGGGTTTGATCGTTCGGTATGGCAACCCACCCTTTAAACCAAAACCCTTTTAAATGCACTCAACATCCCGTTATAATGCCTGTATAATGTTTGTACCATATGTGATCACCATTTCTAAACAAACCATGACGACTTTTGTGAAAATAAAAACCTCTTTCAAAATGTAAAATTTTCGAAACTTGGGCCTAACATTAGCACAAAACAAATCGAAACTCTGTCCAATTGTCAAGTCGGGCTTCAAAGCCCATTTCAAAACCTCAATTCGAGTCCACTCCTACAACTACACTAAAGTTGACTAAGACCAACATTTTTCAAACTTTGTCATTTCCTCAAAACTCACTTGACACAAGTGGCACACTCCCACTTCACGAGTCAAAACATTTCTTTTCAAGTAAGTGTGCTAGAACGGTCGATCGTGTTTTCATTCGTCGTCGATCTCTTATCTTGTTTCCAAGATGCCTGAAACAAGCGACTTGAGCCATGACCAACCCCCGAATGGTAATGATCAAATCCTAGCCGTGCTAGCTCGTCTCCAAGTTAATCAAGACCAAGTGTATGATCGCCTCGACACAATCGAAGGCCGAATATATACCGTAGAAACGAGGTTGCCTCCTCGAGAAAGTGAAGTATCCGATGACTTTGTGAACAACTTTGGGGAAGAGAACCCTCCCGTAGGTATGACTGCAGCTGAGAAACGACTCCAATACTTGGAGGAACAATTGATGTATCTCAAAGGGGATGACATTTATAGGGAGAACAATCGCAAATATGAGGCTGTGAGTTCTAAATTGCCAACTAACTTCAACATGACGGATATCCCTAAATTCAAGGGGCATGAAAACCCTTTGAACCATATCCGTGCCTTCAAGGGTTACATGTCTATCAAAGGCATTAAACCCGAGATGTTCTTATTCTCTAGAGCACAAGAAATCGCTACCTGGGATGACGCCGCAATCGAGTTTGCTAAACAATACGCGGATAATGCTGAAATCCAAGTTAACATGCGCACTTTAGAGGTTCTTACCCAAAATGACAAAGAAGGTTTCACCGATTTCCTAAGTCGGTGGAGGAAGACTAGTACTCAACTTGTTGAACGTCCGGATGAAGCCACCCTCGTAGAGAAATTTGTGGACAACCTAAAGCCCATCTATGCAAATCATTTGAGGTATCAAAACATCAAGACTTTCAAAGACTTGACCGTACTAGGGACAAGGATCGAAGATGACATCCGTAAAGGGCTCTTGTCCAAAACGATAGGTCGTAGATATCAAGGCTCAACAAGTCGTTCTTACGGCTCTACTAGCAAAACTGATGAAGTTAACCTTCTCGAGCCATCTAAGAAGAGTACCCCTCCAAGGAAATTCACAAATCTAGGGGACACATATTCCAACGCTCTAAAAAGGTTGATGAAACAAGGAAAGCTTCAACCCAGAGGACCTACACCCGAACCAGAAAAGAAATCCAAATTCTGGGACGAGAATGCCTACTGCGAGTATCATAGAGGTAAGGGACATGATACAGAAAAATGCTACAAACTGAAAAATGTGCTTCAAGACATGATTGAAGACGGTCGCCTACCAATACCACCTGGAGGTAAGCCCAACAATACTCAGAATCCTCTTGGAGTTCTGATGATTACAAGTGACGAATCTACCTTAGATTGCTCACATCTTATCTCCCCAAAAGAAGAGGTAATCAATGGGATATGGACAGATAGCGAGGAAGATGTCTACCTCCGGGATCTTCCCTTAATCAAAAGCACCGAAAGCATCATAGATGAGATCATTGCTACGCTGAGGACAGAAACCATTTCTAATCAGCAGAAAGGATGGAGAAAGTCGATCAAGTGGACAAACAATCAAGGAAGACTCTTCAAGCTCACTATTGGAGAAGGAGAGATGTTCAAAGGAGAACCAGAAGACGATGAATTCGAGTCAGAGTCAGAGTCGGAGTCAGAGTCGGAGTCGAGAAATGTTCCTAGAGAGTCTCATCCTGTCGTCATTCCCACTCCCCTCGTTTCTCCTAGCTTAGTGTCAAATAGCAACGGTAGTTCGGGAAATGTCCCAACCGTTGTCCCTTTACCACTACTGACTACAGGTCAGATGGCTTCTTTGTTTCAACGTTTTTCAAATCTTAATATGAATAAATCAGGTTCTGCTTACTCTTCGTTTTATCTTGAATGCAATTCTGTTTACGATGATGATGATGATGACCCAGACCCAGACTCAATCGAAATACCTTCCTACATAGCCAAAGAGATATTACAAGAGGGGAAAGGGGGACCAGTGATAGAGAATACTGAACCCATCAACGTAGGAACTGAACTAGAACCCCAAGAACTTAGGATATGAACAACCTTAAGCCCCACCGAAAGGGCAAACTTCATAGACCTCCTGCACGAGTTCAAAGACGTTTTTGCTTGGTCCTACAAAGATATGCTAGGGATCGACAAGGACATTGCAGAGCATAGAATCCCAATCAAACCAGGTTTCAAACCCGTGAAACAGAAGCTTCATCGAATGAGGTCAGAATGGGCTCTTAAGATCAAAGAAGAAGTCGATAAGCAATTCAAAGCCGGGTTCATCAAAGTTTCCGAGTACTCTGACTGGGTAGCTAACATAGTACCCGTACCCAAAAAGGATGGGAGAATCCGTGTTTGTGTTGACTTTAGAGACTTAAACAAAGCAAGTCCTAAGGATGATTTTCCTCTACCACATATCGACATATTAATGGATAATACAGCGGATCACGCGTTGCTATCCTTCATGGACGGATACGCAGGATATAACCAGATCAAGATGGCCATAGAGGACATGCATAAGACCGCCTTCGTCACTCAATGGGGGACCTATTGCTACACGGTTATGCCGTTTGGGTTAATCAACGCCGGAGCTACATACCAACGCACCGCAACTACGCTCTTATATGACATGATGCATAAAGAAGTTGAGGTATACGTAGATGACATGATTGTCAAGCCCAAGGAAAGAGAGACACACATTGCGAACCTTCGCAAATTCTTCTCAAGGCTACGGAAGTACAACATGAGGCTCAATCCTCAGAAATGCGCATTCGGAGTAACATCTGGCAAACTCCTGGGATACCTTGTTAGCCAACGAGGTATAGAAATAGACCCTTCCAAGATCAAAGCTCTAATCGAAATGCCGCTACCTCAAACAGAGAAAGAAGTTAGAGGGTTCCTAGGCAAGGTGCAATACATAAGTCGATTCATATCGAAACTCACCATGATCTGCGAACCTATCTTCAAGAAGTTAAAGAAAACAGATCACACCATGTGGGATGATGACTGTCAGAAAGCTTTCGATCGAATCAGGGAAATACTAGCCAAACCACCAGTGCTCATGCCACCTCAACGAGATCAACCTCTTGGTTTATACCTCATGGTAACCGAAATAGCCATGGGCGCCATGCTAGCTCAAACTGTAGGAAAAGAAGAAATAGTCATCTACTACCTTAGTAAGAAGTTCTTGGAGTATGAGTGCAAATACACACCACTCGAGAAGACATGCCTCGCTCTTGTGTGGGAAACGAAGAAGCTACGCCATTACATGCTTAGCTACTCCGTCAAAATATTCTCCAAAATGGATCCTGTCAAATACCTCTTCGAGAAACCCGTTCTCAATGGACGCCTAGCAAGATGGACTTTGATGCTCTCAGAGTTCGATCTCAGGTATGTGCCTCTGAAAGTCATAAAGGGGCGCGCCGTTGCTGAATTCTTCGCAGAAAATCCCATCAATGATGCGCAAACGATAGACACCTGGTCGTTTCCGGATGAGGATATACTCCAAACGGATGTAGACTCCTGGGACCTCTATTTTGATGGGGCATCGAATTTAAGAGGATTTGGAATATGAGTGTTGCTCATTTCTCCTGAAGGCGAGCATACACCAATCTCTGTCAAACTCGACTTCGAGGTGACAAATAACGCTGCAGAATACGAAGCCCGTCTCATTGGATTGCAAGCGGCAGTAAGTTTAGGCATCAAGAATCTTTGAGTACATGGGGATTCCTCTTTGATCATCAATCAAATTATGGGTTCTTGGAAAATCCGAAGCGAAAGCTTAGCACCTTATCAAGCCAGAATAGACCAAGTAGCCTAATTCTTGAATCAAGTAACCTACCTACATCTACCTCGAGAAGAGAATCAATTTGCAGATGTTCTTGCAAAACTTGCATCTTTGATTAATATGCCGGATATCATGGTAGAAATGCCTTTATGCATCGAACGACAACCAGAGCCAACTTATGTGCACCAAATCACCAATGAAGAGGAAATTACGGAGGAACCTTGGTTCCAAGAAATCCTAAACATCAAACTCAATGGCACCTATCCACCAGAAATGGACAAAAGGGACAACGCGCTATCCGCTTGCTAGCTTCCCAATACGTTCTCATGCAAGGAGAGTTATACAAAAGAACACCTCTTGGTGTAATCTTACGTTGTCTTGATCATTCACAGGCACGCAAAGTGATGGAAGAAGTCCATGATGGAGAATGTGGCCCTCACATGAGTGGACCCATGATGGCAAATAAAATCACGCGTTTGTGGTATTATTGGACCACGATGGAATCTGATTGCATCAAATATGTAAGACATTGCCATAATTGCCAAATCTGTGGGAATGTGCAACATGTTCCTCCTTCATTGCTCTACACTATGACATCTCCCTGGCCATTTTCTGCCTGGGGAATTGACATCATCGACAAGATCACTCCCGCCGGAACAGGAGGTCAATGTTTCATCCTAGTAGCAATCGACTATTTCACCAAATGGGTAGAAGCGGCTTCCTACACCAGTCTTACAGCCAAGAACGTGGCAAAGTTCATACAAACCAACATTATCTGTCGATATGGTTGCCCACATGAGATCATCAGCGACAATGGGTCACATTTCCAAGCTGACACTGAACAATTGCTAGACAAGTACAAAATCAAGCATCACCACTCCTCACCATATAGACCACAAACCAATGGCGCGGTAGAAGCAGCAAACAAAAACGTTGTCACAATTCTCAAGAAAATGATTGACAACTATAAACATTGGCCAAGTAAGATACCCTTCGCTTTATGGGGATACCGTACGTCTGTTAGGACGCCCACTGGGGCTACTCCTTTCTATTTGACCTACGGCATGGAAGTTGTACAACCAGTCGAGCTAGAAATACCATCCTTGCGTATTTTGCTCGAAAGTCAAATCCCAGAAGCCGAGTGGAAGAGGGATAGATATGAAGAACTCTTCCTCCTGGATGTAGGGCTGAGCATCGGTCCAAGACCGGACCGGACCGGACCAAACCGGACCGGACCGAAGACCGAAATTAAAATTTTTGTGGACCGAAGAGCGGACCTAAAACTTTCGGTCTTGGACCGGACGAAACCCGAAATATCCGGTCTGGTCCGGTCTTAGACCGAAATGGACCTATAACTAATTCTTTCACTATTTCGTGTATGATAATTACATTTTAGTTTCACTAAATTAAATGTCGATGAATAATTAGACGATTGTTTTTGAGAAAAAAATACTCAATATTAATTTATAATGTCTTGTGAAGATAAAATGGTAATTTAGTTTATAATATTCTAATGATAGTCTTTAGAAACATAAAATTCGTTCCATTTGGTCCGGACCTAAAATATCCAGGTTTGGTCCAGACCGAACCGAAGACCGAAAACTCAAAAAATGAGGACCGAGGACCGGACCTAAAGAATTCGGTCCGGGTTTGGTCCAGACCAATGGTTCGGTCCGGTCCATTTTTCCGGTCCGGACCTAAACTTGCTCACCCCTACCTGGATGAACGAAGGTTACGTGCATTACATAATGTGCAAATGTACCAGGCGCGTATCAAACGAGCCTTCAACAAAAGGGTTAAGCCAAGGAACATTAAGGAAGGAGACTTAGTCCTCAAATCAATTAGGGCTCTTTTACCTGTCGATCCACGAGGAAAATTCAAACCCAATTGGGCCGGGCCAGTCCTAGTCAAGTCCATACTTCCAGGGGGTGCGGTTAGGATCACAGACCTAGATGGGAACGAATTTGCCAACCCAACAAACCTTGACCAATTAAAACGTTACTATGCCTAGAATAGGGACAAAAACGCGCCTCGCGTAACCTCATGTGTCGCTCCTGTGGCACGAAATAAACGGCCCTTGGCCAAGCTGAAATAAACTGATGTCACCTTGCTCTTGCATTTTGACAACTTGTCATTATCATATCATCAAATAAACTAAATTGCATTTTAGGAGTAAGTAAAGCTCATGCTTATTTTCTAAGTTCATTACAAGCTCTTGCTTAGAACAATTATTCTTTTACATTTACTTGAACTACGCACAAGGGTTTGATTTCATTTTTTTAATGAATACGTAGGCAATCCTTCACAGGATACAACCCATCTAATTGTCTTAAATGTAAATAGAAGGACATTTGCGAATGCATTTTGAAATTCGACAAGAATAATGAAAAAGAAAATCACAATGGTTTCATAACCAATTAACCTTTTTATTTCATTTCTAATAGTAGTACGTTACATAATAAAATCATAATAAAAAAAATAAATAGGCTAGGATTCTAAAAACCCCACCTTCTTATTACAATAATAATAATAATAAATAATAATAAAGACTTAGGCTACTCTTCCATTTTCCCTTTGCCTTTGTCATTTCTATCATACTTCTTGTCCCGACCTCGAGCCGGGCGCTCTTGCGCCACTTCGGACCTAATCACCAATGGTCTCTCTCGTGGTCTCGCTTTGCCATTCTTGTCAACCACCATCTCGACGGCAGGAGAGGTCTTTGGTTTCTTCGAATGATGAACAACTCGAAACCCGGCTTCTTCCTCTCCCTCGGTCAGATGCTTCTCTTTCTCCTTTTCCACCTCGCGAACCTTGTAGTCCATAGGTTCGTGCTTCCTCAGTCTCCCGCGCTCTTCCGGAGCCCATTTGATGGCCCATTCTCTTCGACTATCAGTAGTGAGCGCCACAGCAGTCTGCGGGACAGTGTCAAGCTTTGGGATCATCTGCTTCAATCCAACCTGCCTCATCAACCTCTCCGGGAAGATGCATATCATAAACTCCAGGCCGGGAATGCGAACAGATCGGGTAGGATCCAGAGAAGATAATTCAGTGACAGATTTGAGATGCCACCATGGTACGATCCATCTGATTAAGGGGCCATCTTCACTCTTCAATTTGTTTTCCCAGTAATTGTAAACTCGAGTGAAGTCCACCATGTAAAGCCTGATCCTCATTGCAATTGAGCGAGCATGATAAGAAGGAACATTAACTGGGGGCTCGATCAATCGAAGACGCTCCATAAGCCATACCTACCAAAAGCAGGTATTAAAAAAAAACGAAAAAAAAACGAAAAAAAAACGAAAAAAACAAAAAAAACGAAAAAAAGAAAAAAAAGAGAAAAAGAGTTCTTTTACCTGCAATATAATGGGACTTCCCAAATAAGGTAGGTCGCGATTGGCTTTCCTGTTATCCAAGCCCAATAGGATCTCTCCTAAACACAGACAAGCTGGGCTCCTGCGCAGCTCCATTTGATCAATCAAGCTCAAGAGACTAGGGTCGCCTCTCATATCATCATCAACATGCCCTTGAAGGACATATACGTGTAATAGGCAAAACCCGAATGCCCTTCGCCTCGCAACATAAGAGACAGTAGGATCAGCCCTATTGATAAATCGATCGATGAAATCCAACATTCGCACTCCTTTAGAAGTAACAAGACGGTCAACATCAACTCTGGCCAATCCAAGCAAGTCTCTAAACTTGTTCTTATACCCTTGAGAAGTGGAGGGAATAGCAGGCAAATGTTCCGGGTCCCAACCACCAATCGCAGCAATCTCCTCGGGAAATGGGCAAATGTCGCCTCCAGGGAAGGCAAACACGTGATAATTCGGGTCCTAATAATCAAGACAAGCATCTAGAAACGGTTTGACTACCTTGATCAGCTTCAAGCTCAAAAGCGATCCAAAATTATAAGCACCCATGTCGTGTTTCTCCACATTAGAGAACTCGTTTGTCCATTCTTTTAGACGAATTTCAAGAGTATTCATGATGTATGCTTGTTTCGAGAGCTTTATGTAATAAGACGAAGAAAGACGGAAGAATTATGTGAATAAAACCTCCCTCGACGTCTCTATTTATACTAAAAGCTGTTTCCTAAAATCCGTCAGACGGGAGACGCCTTTGGGGAACAGGCGCAGCAGTGCGCGCCTCTTGAAGGGACGCAGCTCTTCTTTCGCGCCTTTTCCTCAGCATTCTTTCTGTGATTTTCCGCGTTGGATCTTTCCTAAATTCCTCAACGAATAATTTCCTATTCATACGGGTTATTATTTTGGTAAATACGTCAGGTTGCCATATTTCGTGTTTCCTAATTTCACGGACACGCATTTCGAAACGACATCGACATTTTCGTCATTTTTCGCACACTTATACATTTCTTTCTTTTTTTAATTCTTTTTTTAGGGAATCATTTCACCAATTTAATTTAATTTATTTATTTTTCAAATCTATACATTTTTGCATTTAATTTAATTTAATCTTTTTGTTTCAAACTTATACATTTCTTTTTAACTTTTCTTTTTGGGGAATCATTTCACTCTCCTTCCACATCACATTTCAAACTTATACGTTCTTATTTTTTTTCTTTTTTAGGGGGTAACCCTCCCTACCGTCCGGTGATTTCGAACCCTCCCTACCGTCCGGTCATTTCCGACCAAATTTTTGTCCTCCCTACCGTCCGGTCATTTCGAACCCTCCCTACCGTCCGGTCATTTCCGACCAAATTTTTGCATTTTCGAGTCATTGTTTTGCGCTAATTTAGGTCATATGTACAAATGTATGTTCTATGTGATTTCTGTGTAAATTTCGGCAGCATGACGGCGTACACCGTCATCTACCAAACCTGTTCAAAGCTAACCTGCAGGTACAAACAAAACATCCCAGCAGCAAAGGCACGCAGGCCATCATATACACAACCAAAAGGGGATATGTACACCAGACTGGGGGCTCGAGCCCCAAAATAAGATCCAAATGTCCAAAAGTGGGTCCTAAAATGTGTAAATGTACAAAAATACAGCAAAAAAGAAGCAACACGGAAGCTACTGCTGGTCGCCGTCTAGCTCAGCAACTCTCGCCTCGAGAGCAGCAACCTCGGCGTCGCGGACCTCGAGCTCCCTCAGCAGACGAGCTGTCTCCTCACGGGACTGGGCAAGCTCTCGCTCCAGCTCGCGCTCCCTCTGCAAACACAAAAACTGGCTCATGTCAATCATTTCAAACATAAAGGAAGATTAGAAAATTCGAAAATGAAGTAAACGGAAGGTTCATACTTGACGTCCTCGACCACCAGCACGTGCCTCGACGGCAGTAGCTCGCAGCCGGTTGGCTACCCTCCACAAAGCCACGAACCGAGATGGCGCAACCTGCAGGAAAATTCTTAGCGATTGGACAAACTCGAGCAAATGTGTTCTTACACAAAATTATACAAGTTAGAAGACTCACCCTCCGAATCAGATGCTGCCACTCGTCCAAACCAGCATCTCTCACCACCACGTCAAAGTCACGCAGCTCGGAGATCATCGTCCTCCCGGTCGCGTCGGTGAGCTCAAGGGTCTCGGGGTACTCTGGGGGCTCGCCTCGACCTCCTGCAAGATCAGGTGATTTCCATTAACCGATGATCATTCATCGTGTTCTCAAGTAATCAGAAATGAAAGAGGATAACGCACTTACCACAACCGGCCAGTACGCCAACCTCCCGTAGAGGAACGCTGAGTAGTTCTCACCAGGAAGAAGGAGGGTGTCACCACCGACGTTAGCCAGGTCAGCCTCCCTCTCAGCCTCAGAAGGCTCCCTAAACATCGTCCGAGGAGGATCGATGGGAACCGTCAAGACGTCCCGAGAGCACTGACGAGTCAAGCGCTCGCCCAAGTACCACACATGACCCATCGACGTCCTCAGCAGCAACCGGCTCGAGCTCCTAGGTCGAAGGACCTCAGCCAGGAAAGGAGGAGCGCCAACGTACTCCTCCCAGGGCATGGGCACCCACTAGAGAAGCAAACGAAGGGTCATTCTTATGATCAGTTCTAAAAGTAAGGTAATGAAGAAACAAATAAAGGTGAAATACTCACGCCGTCTAGCTGAAGAGCGTTCACCTCCCGCCGACAGACGTCGTGGAAGGAACGCCGACTCCTCGTGCGACACATCACCCAATCCCTCACAACGGGATAGGCCTTCTCCACCGGCTCCATCCTCTTGGGCGCGAGGCTCGGAAAGTAGGAGTACACCCACGCCTGTGAAACAAGATAATCAATAACGATCTTTCGTGATTTGATAAGAAAAGGAAATGATCTTTCATGAAATGAAGTGAAGGTTCATACCTCCAACAGCAATCCAGGGCCGACAGCAGCAGGAGAAGTCCCCTTCTCCATCAACTCCGGACGAACCATGGCCCTCATGAAGCGGATGAGGACAGCAAAACCAGCAGTGACCCAATCCCAACGGCCTAGGGAGCTCAGGTCAGAAAGGAAGGGAAGGAGCTTCGTCGAAAGCCTCTCTCCCTTGTCTCCGAGGTAGATCGAAGACAGAAACCACCAGAGCCACAAGCGGACTCTCTGCTCTGCAGTGCAGGGAGGAGGAGCCACCTTCCTCCCATCGATCACCACCAACGCCGGGGTCTTCCCCGCGAAGTAGTCTCGAACGTAAGAACTAGGCACCAAGCCTGGTACTGCAGCCGCCTTCGGCGCCAAGTTCTAGCCGATCAGCCTCCTAGCCTCGGCCGAGTCAACCCTCATGGCTGTCTCCGGCCACTCCACCACCTCAGTCCCACACGGCAGACCATAAATCATGCCGTAATCCTCCAACGTAACCCCACCTCACCAAAAGGCATGTGAATCGTGGAGGTCGTGTCCCAAAACCGATCCAAGAAAGCTCGGACAAGACTGAGGTTAGCCCGAAGCTTCCTCTTCGCGATATCCCTCCAAGCCTGCACTAGGGCTCCGAACGCTCCCCGCTCGATCATGGCTCGCTCCTCAGCCGACAGCCTCTCGTAGCACCCCATCGCCGTCGTATAGCCCGAGAACGATCTGATGTTCCCGGCCTCCTATGATTTGAAACAAAAGCTATATTTAAAGGAATAACAAACACAAACGAAAGAAGATGAATGAATAGTGATGAATTCGATTTACCAAGCCCTTCACCGTCCTGTAGGACAGGTGACCCTCCGCAGCCCAAAGCAGGTGCCTACTTTCCCAGGTCTCAGCCCACGCAGGTGCACCCCTCAGCTGACGACCACCCCGTCCAACGTTAGCCCATCTCGGGGCCCCTCCTCCTCTGGGACCTCGTCCTCAGCAGCCATCACCGCAGCGGTGAAAGCCTCCTCCAACTCTCCTCAAGCACTTGAGAAGAGTCAACAGCGGTGTCCACATCCATGGGAGCTCTCCCAGATGTAGAAGCCTCGTCACCTGCAAAATTAAAGTAAATTTAGGCCGCGTCAAGTGACGACAAGCCTTGATTAGGGGATTTTCGAGTTTTCGAAGCTCCAAAATCGCTCTTTTTTCGCCATCTTTGGCAAATTTCCCACAAACCCGACCGCTCATGTGGTAATTTGGGTCGAGTCAAGCCTAAGTTGAAGCCTAGTCATGGGTTCGAGTCGAAATTTCGACAGCATTTCGTTATAACGGCGATTATGCCCTAGAAAGTGTCCTGAAAAAACCGTCACCAACCAAAATTCCGAGATGGTAGGAAGTTTACCCATCATACAAGGAGTCCAAATATCAAGTTTCATCACAAATGGGCAATCCTAAGGCTATTTTCGAAGCGATTTACGGTTTAGCTGTGAAACCGTCTCAATTTCACTCAAATGCTCAAAACTCAACGAAAATTCGAAACAAATACATGGTTATGATCCTTATATTACCAATTAGCCATTTATAAAGTCAATTTTGCAAGGCAAAATCATTCGGGGGAAAAGCCCCAAATTTTCGACTAATTAGGGTCGAAAACCCTAATTTTGTCGATCCCATTTGATCAAATACGGAAGATAAATGCAAGATTGATATACATACCTCGATTAGTCATGGCAAATGCAAGCTTTTCGATCAAATTTTGATGGAAATGGTTGGAATTTGAGAGAGAAATTGAGAGTTTATGTTTAGAAATAATGAAATAAACCCTCTGTTTTATCGCGTTTTTACGCAGAATTGACACGTCCAGGAATTGACGCAGCAGGTGCTGCGCCTCTTCCAAGGGACGCAGCTCTTGCTGCACCTTTTCCTCAGCTTCCCTTCATACGACTTTTCAAAAATTCGTTATGAGTTCGTTATTTTGTGGGCCCATCTTTGGTGCGCCTCTTCCTTGATGCCATATCACATAGTTGATCCGTTTGACGTATATTCTTCGCCAGGACCTGCATTTTCAAGCCAACTACCAACTGCCATATATTCTTTTTTATCCAAGACCTAGCTTGTCACAACGAGTGTTCCTTCTTTGACGGGTGTTTCGACACACCTCTATTCTGTCCCCCCAGCGAGAGTACACGGATAAACATTCCCTCTCGAGACATGAAGATCAGTTCCTGATTATGTTCCCCCAGCGAGAGTACACGGATAGACATTCCCTCTCGAGACATGGAGATCAGTTCCCGATTATGTTCCCCCAGCGAGAGTTTCATGACCGACAGTCATTCCCTCTCCAGACATGGAGATCCACATCGACCCCAAGCTCTTCCGAAGTTTGTTTGAAACCGAACACAAGCAGATTTCTCCCAGCAGCTCCAGACTGTGTCCTGCTATCTTCTCCCAATATCGCACTTTGTTTTCCCTGGAGTTTCTAGGAATTTCAGGTACGGTCTCTTCTTATGGCTGGCGAGCCTCCTTACGTAGTCTAATGGACTTTAAACGACCCTCCCCGATAGTCGACAGACTCTAAAATGTTCCCGACGACAGGTCCTTGGCTCAGACCCCTTGAGCCGCCTTGCGTCGCCATAGTCGTCAGGTTGTAATCTTCGATTGACCTGATGGCTATACTTTGACTTTCGCCTTGTCCAAGCCTCAGTCAAAGTGGGGGCTCTGTAGATACCTCATTTCTGCATCTCCCATAAGCCACCCGGTGATGATTGGGCCGCATGTTTGGTACGCGGAACGATTTGTGACAGTTTGTAAGTTTATCGTCAAGTGATCGCTCAAACACTTATGTCTACCTCTTAATTGTCATCTACGTGCCGATACAGTCGTTTTGGCAGTAATTAGAGTACATTTGGAGTCCGGGTAAAAAAAAAACGTCTTCATTTTCTAAAACCGAGTCAAAATGTTCTGGAATGTTCCGGATATTTCTATTCCATATTTTACAATCTTTTAATCTTTGGCAAATAATTTCCCGTAATATTCACACAAAATATTAGGAAAACAAGATTAATCCGTTATTCCATAATCTAAACACGGAAATCTTTCTTCCGCAGGAAGAAACCACTTGGGAAAGGACGCAGCAGGTGCTGCGCCTCTTCCAAGAGACGCAGTGTCTGCTGCGCCTCTTCCCAAGTCCTTTTCTGCGTATTTTTCATATCTTTTCATATCTTTTCGAGATTCACTTCCAAAGTTTCTCCGAAAACCCTATTTCCTCCACGTGATTAATATAAATAGAGACCTTCGGTCTCACATATTTCTCACCGAGTGTTCGCCCTTCTCTTCTCCCTTTGCATTCTAGACCACGTTCTTACTCTTTGGCGTCTACGTGCTTGAACTTTCGACCACATAAGCTTGGATCTTTCTAAGTATCAGCCTCGTTTTGCATGACCTACCAATTTGACCAACTACACCATAATCAACATTAATCAACTTTGTTTCTTTCCTCTTATGAGGGCACTTTCGTTTACATTCGAGTCGAGCATCACTAAACGTTAACTTAGTTTATCTCGTTTCGTCAAACATGATGTAAGTCTGAGGGTGTATAATCCTCCTTTTTATTTATTGTTCTTTACCTTTTGTATAATATTGTAAGGTTTATGTCGAAAATATTTCTAAAACCGATTTGTAAAACTATGCTTTAATCCCTTTTTACGGATTATCAGAAGACAACCGTCGAGAAAGGACGCAGCAATTGCTGCGCCTCTTCGAAGGGACACAGCTCCTGCTGCGCCTCTTCGTGAGGCTGCCGCAGTTCCTGCTTCCTTTCTTCTTCCTTCGTCTTTTGTTGGTTCGTTTGTTTTCCTTTTGCTCTCAATTGTTCATTGTTTCATCGACGTAATAATTCTCATATAATAATTTTGACATGTAATTCATTCTTAATCAATTCATCATTAAATCCCGACTTAAATCCCAAGTAATCCATATTTGCGGGTTTTCGTCATTAAAGTCAATCCGGGTTTTAAAGGTTCGATTCATCCATATTGAGTCTCTGGAATTCGTCATTGATATATTTCCACCTGTTTATTTATCATATTCATCATTAATAATCTGTTTAACCTAGTTAATTTGTCTAGCTTGTTAATTTGTAATTAATCTTTAATCATGTAAGTAACTCGTTTTAATTAGCTTTGTCCGTGTTTTATTGCTTTTATCACCCTCAATCACATGTAAATAATCTATTAATCACTTTTATCCGAGTCAATTATTCATAATCAATCATTAAAATCACCAATTAACATTAACGGCTTGCAATTCCGGCTTCACAGCCAGAACTGAGCCAAGGAACAGACGCAGAGACTGTTGCGCCTCTTCCAAGGGACGCAGCTCTGCTGCGCCTGTTCCTGGTTGATTTCTGTATCTGAACTTCCGTTTCTGCTTTGACCTAGTTTTAATTACGTACTTAACTAACTATTATTCATATTATCGCCTAATTCCTGTTCGTTAATTTATTTATTCATTCTTTCTCAAGCTATCCGTTTTAAAAGTATTTTCGACATAAATCGTTTAATCCCATTGTAATTATTGTAATTTTCATTATTGTAATTTTCTTTATTGTATTTATTATATTTCTCATATTGTTTGTATGTCTTCACATGTAACCAACATTAAATTCCACTTCGACTCAATTGTATGTTAAACTACGTGATAACCGACTTAGTCTAATTCTCACATGCTAGGATTAAAACGTTGGATGTTGCATTGCATGCATATAAATTGACAATATATCGAGTATAGACGATTTTCCCTAATCATTAGTAGAGGCCGCTATCGAGGCGGGCGGGATTAGGTGTTCGATCAAAAGAGCTTCCTAATACGTACCCTCGACCCTTACTCCAGATCTCTGTGAACATCCGTGTTCATTGGCATCCACGAGAGTCATTCTAGACATAGAATGCTAAGGGTAACGAGTTCTTGGTGTTCATGTCACTACTTTGTGTCTTGACATGACACGAGGTATTCGAACGGTTTCCAATTTTCCACAATAAATTGGTGGCGACTCCACAAATGCAAACGCTTGTTTTCCCAAGCGCCCCCGTGGGCCCGCGTCCACACTAAGCCGACTACCTCAGCCAGTACTGTCCAAGGAGGTGGGCAGAAGACCAGTGGAAAGCTGTTTATGATGGAGAAACAAGCAGCTGAGGACGACGCACATGTTTATGATGGAGAAAGAATTATGTATAAGAATATTGCTCGTATTACTTTGGAAAGCTAAGTATAAATTTGTGTATATCACTGAATATTCAAGAAAGGATGAGAATTAAAGTATCAATAACTAATGAATAATCAATGAATTTACCAAATGGCATATTACAATATTTATAGTTCTAAAAATACTAACGTTGTATTGATCTCAGCGTCCCTCTCTATTGTCGGAGTTGTTACCGGATTAATAGGGCACATTCCCTATTAATCCGGTTGACTCGTTCTCCTTTAACGAATCTTTAGCTTTTTCTCCTCTTGAATGTCTTGATTCATGGGTGATATAGTCTTATAGTTAGAATTGGTCTTCCTTGAGAATAGGACATGAACATTTATCTTCATATAACCGTTTTGCTGCTCTTCGGCTTAATCCAGCCTTCTTAGGTGCGCTGCCAGGCTATTCCGTGCTTACCATCAGGCTTTTCTTCTGGGATTTAGTAGCCTACTTATCCTGTAATACTCTTCATCTGCCAAATAGCGGTTAGATTTGTCCGGTCTCTGGTTGCCTCAATCAGCCTAGTAAGGTCAGGCTAAGTTAGATTCAGACCAGGCTATTTTGGGCCTAACAATTGCCCCTTGACATTTTACCCGTGCTGGATCAGGCCAGGGGTGAGATGTCAATTTACCGGGCTAAACAAACAAGAAGAATCAGATTTATTCAAGGACTCTTAGACTTCTAGTGACCATTAAACACTGCAACGGCTAGCTGTATGATGTCATGCTGACAGTTTTGCGTTTTCTAGGGTTTTCGCACCGTTACTCTTCCTCTATAAATACGATATTTGTGATGATTTTGTTTTTCACCAAACTTCTTCCACTTTCCTTGCTAAATTTTCTCTAAAATTCTCCCCTATTTCTCAGGTACTCTGGTTTACTGCTTTATAATTTCTCATAAAATTCATCATTATAAACAAAACATCAAAGGGTATGGGAGCCAAAAAACGTCCTTCTTCCCAGAAAGCTGCTGCTGAGCCCGAACCCACAGTCGTCCATGAGGAGGAGGTGGTTGAAATTGATCCTCCTGCTCGTGCTATAGCTTTTAAATATCAAGATTCTATTTTTTCTGCTCTTCAATCTCTGGATCCTTATTTCCCTGAAGAAAACTTATTGAAAACGAACTATGATAGGGTTTTAAGGGAGAAAAAATTAATTCCTGATTCGACTGAGGTTTGGATTCCCGAGTCTTGCCCAGTCAGAGCTAATTGGGTGTCACCTGGTTGGTTCTATATTTTTGAATGGGCGTTCAAAGCAGGTTGTAAGTTACCTTTTACTCCTTTAATGATTGATACCATTCGTGCTATGGAAGTATCACCTTTTCAAATCATGCCAATGGTTTGGAAACTTGTCCACTCTATTGAGAATTTATGTGTTAAGCATAAACTTGTAATTACTATTAATGATATCAAGGCAATATATCATATAAAGAATTCTGTTAATGGTCGTTTTAATTTGAGAATTAAGTCAAAAATGTCTCCATTAATTACTAACCTGGACTCTAGAGATGATAAAAGCTGGGCGAAGACTTTCCTGTTTATCCGGACTGAGAGTCAGGGGTCAGGCTTTGACTATTTGAGATATCCTCCTTTGGAGAGTGGTAGGTTTCATGTACTCTTAATTTGCAATTTATATTAAACGAAAGTAGGATATTTAAGTCTTACCTGTGCGTGTAATATTTGTAGCTCATGATTGGAACTTCGACCCTCTTGACGAGGAGGCTATTTCAAGGATAGAGGCTTTTCTTTTTATTCCTGAGGAAGAGAGGGCTTGGCCTGCTTGTCTGGCAGGGATTTATTGCCCCGGTATATGAAGACCAAGCTGAGTGTGGTCAAAGTACCCAAAGGCAAGCCTAGCTCCACTGCTCTTTTCTGTATGTCTTCTATATGTCTTTATGTCAATCGTTGTCTTCTTATCGCTTCTCTTCTGATATTTATGTATATTCTTTATATATTCAGTATTCAGGTCTTTTGCTAGGTTGGCCAGCTTTACTGCAAAAGATTTAAAGGCTGGGGTGGCTAGAATTGCTGAACAGTCCAAGAGCCAGGAGGCTAGTGGTAGTGACAAGACGCTTGACATTTTGGTTTCTGATGTCCCAACCCCCCCAGGATCCACCCAGGCTAGTATCACCGGAGGTCGTTCAGACTTCCAAAAGGAGGAGGGAAGATGTTATTCCTGAAGAGGAAGGGAGAGAAAAAGAGCCTATTCAAGCTCAACCAATCAGGAGTGTCAGGCTTGTGTCTGCTAGAATTGACGATATGGATGCTGCCCGGGCACGGATAAATGAATTTTCTGCTAGTATGGGCAGCCAGCTTTTATCTGCTAATACCCTTGAGTCTTCTACTAAAGTGGTTTCTATCTTGACTTCTCTTATGACAAAGGCTGCTGAACTTGCTTCTCAAGCTAAGGAGGTTAGTTGTAAAGGGATATTTTATTTGTTATGTGTTCTTTATGTTGCTTTATATTTGTCTGATTGATTTTGTTTCTTGTAGGGATTGGATGTCGGGTTGGCTACTGCTTCTCAGCTCAGGGATGCCCAGGCCAGGGTTTCTAGCTTGGAAGAGAAACTGGTTAAGGTTAACCGTGAGCTACACACATCTAGGGGTAATGAAGTAGTACTTCAATCTCAGCTGGGGACAGCTAGAGAGGCATCTAGGGCTGCTAGAGTTTGTGAGGTGGCTGCAAAAAATGCTGAGAAGGTTGTCAGGCAAGAGTTGGAGGCTGTCAAGGGAGAGCTGGCTGCCGAGAAGCAGGCAATGCAGGATCAGCTGAGGAAAAATGAAGAGCTTGGTGCTGAAAAGGAATTAGTGGAGGCGCGGCTTGCTGATGCTGCTCAGCATTTCTTCGGGAAAGGCCGGGTTGATGCTATGAGGGATCCGGAATCTGACCGGGCTAATTGGGATCCGGATCGGGATGAGACAGCTCTGGACAATCAGTATCCTGATTTGGCCAACATGGGTCAAGAAGAAGAAGTGGACTCTCCTCCTTCCAAGGAGAAATCTGGTGATCAGGAAATGGTGGATGGTTGTGAGTCAGTTACTGGCTCGAAACTTGCTTAGATTTTATTTTCCTTTTCGTTTTGGCCCATCCAGGGGGGATGTTCCTGGAATGAATATTTATTAGGTATTTTTGGCTCATCCAGGGGGGATGTTCCTGGAATGGATAATTATAAGGCCGGCTATTTTGGATGAATAAATATTTGGTCTTTGTTTGTTTCTTTTTGTGTTTTGACAAGGTACTTTTGTAGTGTTGGATGTGTACTTGATCTGACCAGTTATTCGACTGGATCGGGCCAGTTTTTTGTGCTGGATCTGGCCAATTCATCGTGTTATGGGTGGGGTTATTGCCTGTCTGGAGGGCTTACGTCCCCTGCCTGTCTGGAGGGCTTATGACCCATCTATGTTATACAAGCCAGGAAAAGGTTTTCCAGACTTGTATATTAAATGGAGCTCAATTATTTAAGGTCTGTTTTTGCAACTGAAAGTTGGGTATCAGTTGGATATCGGTGGGGTGGCCCCCAATCTTTAAGATTTGTTTTAAATAAAATGCAGTATGTAAAACAAGTATTGAAGATTCTACTTGGTAAGAGTAAATATGAAAATATTGACAAGACTTGGGCACATAATGGAAGAAATTATATAAGGCATTTATTCATATAATGGCAAGTATCATACATTTAGTTTCATGTCAGGTCAGGCAAGAAATGTTAATATGAAAATTATACCTGGACTGGGGGATATATTTTATATGTGAAATAGTTTTAAGTGTGCAATATTCCAAGCTCTTGGGATCATTTCGCCGTCCAGGGTTTGTAATCTATAAGCTCCCTGGCCGACTATTGAGTCAATCAGGTAGGGACCTTCCCAGGTTGGGGCCAATTTGCCAGCATTCTTCTCTTTTGTGTTTTGAAAGACTTTTATGAGGACAAGGTCTCCTACCCTGAATACCCTAGCTTTGACAGTCTTGTTGTAGCTTTTTGCAACTCTTTGCTGATATGCTGCCAATCTAATGCTGGCTGCATCTCTTAGCTCTTCCGTTAAGTCCAGGTTGTCCTCCATTAGAGGTATATTGTTCGTTATTGTGTTCAGGCTGCATCTGGCTGATGGAATGTCGACCTCAGCTGGGGATCGCTTCACATCCATAGACCAAGAAGTAGGGGTTTGGCCTGTGGATGTTTTAGGCGTGGTTGTCACGAGGAGAGGACCAAGGGGAGCTCTTGACCCATCCGCCTTTCCTTCTTTCTAGCTTCTTCATTATGCGGTGATTACTACTTTGTTCTTGGATTCTGCTTTTTGTTGTTAGCTTTTGGATATCCTGGTGTGGAGGTTACCAGGTTGATGTTCCATTGAGCATAGAAGATCATTTCGTTTTTTCCCACGAATTGCGTGCCATTGTCACATACTATTTCAGAGGGGATGCCATATCTACATATGATGTTGTGTTTGATGAATGCTATGACATCCTTTTCTTTGACTTGCCTATATGAATCAGCATCTATCCACTTGGAGAAGTAGTCAGTCATTGCTAGCATGAAAACTTTTTGTCCGGGTGCTTGAGGTAGTTTCCATACTATATCCATGCCCCCACTTCATAAATGGCCAGGGTGCGGATATGGAATGTAGTTCCTCAGATGGTTGATGGATATATGGTCCATGAATCTGGCAAGCTTCGCATTTAGAGCTGAATTCTAGGCAATCGGCCCTCAAGGTGGGCCAATAATAACCTGTTCTGAGTACCTTGCTTGCCAGGCTCCTTCCGCCTTTATGATTTCCACAGTATCCTTCATGGATTTTTGACAATATCTGTTCAGCTTCTTGTGGTTCCAGGCATCTGAGGTATGGTCCTGCCTGCGGTTTCTTAAAAAGCACGTTGTTAATAATAGTATATGAAGCAGCTTTTATTTTTAGTGCCCTGGCATCTTGCTTATTTAGGGGAAGGATTCCCTGTTGTAGCCAGTCGTAGTACGGTTTTGTCCAAGAATTGGCAACATATATTGGGAAACTTTCATCTTGCTTATTTATTGCAGGTTCTAATAAATGTACAATGGGTATTTTGTCAAAGTCAAGGGGACTGAAGTTGGATCCTAGGCCGGCTAAGGCATCGGCACAGGTATTCAAGTCCCCGGGAATTTGGTCAATATAAAAATTGCGGAATTTTGATTTTAAATTTTGGACAACTTCCAAATAAAGCATCATTTTTGAGTCTTTTTTAAAGTATATATTCCATTTTCTTGGTTTGAAATAAGAAGGGAATCGAGACGTACCTTTTGGTTTTGTACACCAAGGTCAACACATACCTTTAATCCCTATCGGGCTTCATATTCTCGCCTCATTGTTGGTAGCTTCAAATGCACAACTTATAGCTTGTACTATCTTATCGCCCTGTGGCGATTTTAGTACTACCCCAGTGCCTGTGCCCCTCATGTTGGCTGCACCATCGACAAATAGGGTCCATTCTAGGTCTGTTTGGTCATTTGGTCGTTTATTTACTTCTTTTATTAGGTCGGGTTCTAGGGTGGACTAAAATCAGCCACAAAGTCTGCTAGTGCTTGTGACTTAATTCTTTGTCCTTGGTTCAAATGTTATGTTGTATGTGCTTATTTGGATCGACCATTTGCACATTCGTCCAGGACAATTCGGCTTCCTAAGTACGGACTTGATAGGAAGATTGGTTCGACTATTATAGGGTGGGTTTCAAAGTATGGTCTTAATTTTGTGCAACTCATAATTAAAGCTAAAACATATTTTTCAAGCGAGGCCATACGATCTCTCGCATCCAGTAGACTTTTACTTACGTAATAGATAGGGTGTTGTTGTTGTCTGCTTCTTTGACCAGGATCGCACCGACAAAGATTTCTGTGGTGACGAGATATCTTGTCAGGGGTTCATCCTTGACTAGTTTTGCCAGCAAGGGAGGAGAGGATAGATATGTTTTCAGGTCATCAAAGGCAGCCTGATGATCAGGGGTCCATTGAAAGTATTTGTTTTTCCTTAGCAGATTATAGAATGATTTGCACCTTTCCGACGATCTTGAAATGAACCTGTTCAGGGCCGCTATTCTTCCAGTCAGCTTTCGTATATCTTTGACTGTCTTTGGTGGTTCTAGCTCCAGGATGACTTTGATCTGTTCAGTGCTGGCTTCTATTCCTCTTTTTGTCACCATATAGCCCAAGAACTTGCCTGCCGAGACTCCAAAATGGCATTTCTGTGGATTGAGCTTCATATTGAATTTCTCCAGTATTTGGAAGGCTACTTCCAGGTCTTTGACGTGGTCTTCTGCTTTTTTTGACTTGATACCATGTCATCTATGTAGACTTCCATGGTATCTCCTATTTGATCTTTGAACATCATGTTGACTAACCTTTGATAGGTTGCACCTACATTTTTTAATCCAAAGGGCATAGCAAAGATAACAAGATATTCCTCTTTCGGTGATGAAAGTCGTACTTTCCCGATCTGCGGGGTGCATCTTTATTTGGTTGAATCCTTTGGAGGCATCCATGAATGTTAACATCTCATGGCTGCGGTGGCATCCACCATTGCATCGATGTGTGGCAGGGGAAATGGATCTTTGGGGCAGGCCTTGTTTAGGTCGGTGTAGTCTACACAGACTCTCCATTTGCCGTTTTTCTTTTGGACGACTACTAAATTTGCAAGCCAGTCAGGGTACATTACTTCCCTGATCATTCCCATGTCCAATAGCTTGTCAACTTCCTGGTTGATGATTTCATGCCTCTCTGCAGCAAATTTTCTTCTCTTTTGCTGTACAAGCTTAAAGGATTTGTCAATATTTAACTTACGGCTTTTTCCCATGGTACCCTCGAACTTTGGCAGATTACACATGGTACCCCTCCTTTTAACTTTCTACATATGGTACCCTTGTATTTACGTTTTTCTTTCCCAGAATGCCCCTAGCCAGACTTCTGTCATCACTCCGTTAGTTTTTTGACTAATGACCCCTTTTTTTGGTTATTTAATACACTAATAATACATAACTCCTTAATTTATACAATTAACTAATTTTAATAACTAAATCCCCAAACCACTCATCATCATCTTCAAAATCACCCCAACCATCCTCCTCTTTCACCCACCACCATACCAATCACCATCATAATCTCCATAGCTCCCACCACTTGTCATGCCTTCGACGACCACCACGTCGACGCCACCACACATCCACGACCTTGCCGATGTCGGCAAACCAGTCCACAACCGTCGTCTTTCTATTTTTTTTGGTGAAATTTTTTTCAGATCTGATTTCCTTCTTGATTTCTTATTCCTCCTTCCTTAAAAGCATCGACTGCAAATTCAACTCGGGTTTCGATGTCGCAATCGAGTCATGGTGACTCGATCTGGGTTCATTTCTGGGCTGCTCATTGTTGTAGACAGAGGTGCGTGGAGCAGGTGATGAATTGAGGTGAATGGTTGAATTGGTCGTTGATGGTGGTCGGGATCTGGAATTAGAAGGAGGTGGTTGGTAATTGACGGTAATGGTGATTGATAGTGATGTGGTGCTGGCGAAGTTGTTGATTACTGGTGCTTGTTGATAGGCATGAGTCTTGGTGGCTTGATTTTGAGGCCGCGTTGGATGGAGACGGAAACGGGGGAGCAACTGGTGGTTGAATGGTAGTGACGATGGTGAAAAGTTGGTTGCTTGTTGACTCGGTTCCGATGACGGGTTTTCAGACGAAGAATATGGCAATGGTGTTTTGTTAAATGAGAACTGAAACTGGAGGGGTTTTCATGGTGGATTAAATGGCTATTAGATTGAAGTATGGAAATTGTTGATTGAGTTTGCAGCATAACGAAAGAGACAAAAGAAGTGGGTTTGTGATTTATGTATAATTAGTGAATTAAATAACAAAAAAAGAAGTCATTGGTAAAAAAAACTAACGGAGTGATGACGGAAGTTTGACTAGGGGTATTCTGGGAAAGAAAAACGTAAATACAGGGGTACCATATGTAGAAAGTTAAAAGGAGGGGTACCATGTATAATCTGCCAAAGTTCGAGGGTACCATGGGAAAAAAACGTTTAACTTATGGGTTATAATATCGGCATCTATACCAGTCATATCAAAATGTGACCAAGCAAAACAAGACATTTTAGTTTTGAGAAAGCTGACCAGATTGGGTCTGATCGAGTCAGGTGCATCTGACCCTACAAGTACCTTCTGTCGGGAAGTGCGGGTCCGAATGACCTCTCCATTTTCATCTGTGTTTGTGCAATATATTCTTCCCTGACAGGTGACTTTAATTGCTATGCAAGGGACTTACCTGACTTTGAGGGTTTCAAAGCCTGGTTGTAGCATTCCTGAGCCGTCCTTTGTTCTCCCCTGATGGTGGTTATCCCCCATTCGGTTGGTATTTTTACACATTGATGGTATGTCGATGGGATTGCTTTGACGTTGTGGATCCATGGTCTGCCCAGGATCACGTTGTATGAGGATAGGCAGTCCATTACCCCGAATCTTTCATAGGAGGCCACGCCTTCCACATAGGTTGGCAGGCTAATTTCTCCCAGGGTATTCTTTGTTTCTCCGCTGAACCCAACCAGGACGCTGGATTTCTTGATGATATTCTCTTCATCTATCTTCATAACTTTGAGGACGTCAAGCATCACCAAATTGATTGAATCGCCCCGTCTATCGTCGAGGATTCTTGATACCTTAGCTGTGCCAATTTGCATGGTAATTACCAAGCTGTCATGGTGTAGATCGATATTCCTGCAAGTCCGAGTCATCAAAAGTAATAGAAGGCAATGACTTAGATCTAAGAGGGGGTCAAGTCTAGACTCCTGGATATTCTTTTGGCGGCCGATTTGGTCAAACCACGGATTTCGATCCTCCATTTATGAACTTGACTTCATAGATGGGGGAGGAGGAGGAGGATCTCTGCCGTTCCCTGAATCTCTCTTGTTTTGTCCTTCATCTTTGTTCTTTGGCTGCTCTTTGGATTAAGTCCTTGAGATAACCTTTCTTTAGGAGGTATGCCACTTGTTTCCTGAGTTGGATGCATTCTTCTGTGGTGTGCCCGATGTCCTGGTGGAAGTCACACCATCTCGTTGGATCTTTCCTGGGGTTGTCAGATTTTTTGGGCCATCTGACCGTATCTCCCAAGCTTTCCAGGCGTTTGATTAACCCTTCAGTATTTATAGAGAATTTATATTCAGGAATAGTTGGTAGGCTAGAAAGGTTACCTTTGTGTTCTTGTGTCATGTTGACTTCAGATTGTTCAGGCCTGGAATAGGGTGCTGATCTGGGATTACCTCCTTTCTGGTAGGAGCTTTTCCTGTTAGTGTATCCATAGCCTTGCTTTCCTCCGGACGAGTTTGTTCTGAAGTTGAGATCTTCCTCCAATCTGACATGCTCTAAGGCGATGGATTGAACAGTGGCAAAGGTTGGGCATGCTTTCTTGGTTAAGTCTGCATAGATGTCACTGTCAAGCAGGACTCCTTGCCTGAAGGCTTCTACCGCTGTTTCTTCGTCACACCTGGGAATGGCTATCTTCTCTTTGACAAATCTTGCCAGGAATTCTTTGAGAGATTCTTCAGGAAGTTGTTTTACCCTGAACAGGTTACTGGGTCATTTGGCCATGTCTCTGCTGCTTGCGAATTGTTGATTGAAGGCATTGATCAGTTCTGCAAAATTCTTGATACCTCCATTTGGGAGATTGATGAACCACTGTAATGCTGCTCCGGTTAAGGTTGTACCAAAGCCTTTGCACATGCAGACCTGCTTGAGTTCACTGGGTATTAAGGCGGCTAGCATCTTTTGTTTGAATATGGCAACGTGATTTTGTGAATCAGAGGTCCCATCATAAGTTCTCATGGATGGGACGGTAAATTTCTTGGGGAGGTCAATCTTTGCAATTTCATCTGCAAAAGGTGAATCTGCAAAGCTGTCAACCTCTACTTCAGCCACAGGGTCTGGTACTCCAGGTATATTTTCTATTTTGTTGTGGAGTTTTTGGATTTCCTGGAGCATAGCCATCATTATTGCTGCTTCATTTTTGTTTGTTTCATCATTGGAAATGATTTGGGTACCGTATAATGTATCCTTCTCCGGAGTTCCAAAATTGGAAAAGTCAATGTTTTTGATAATGGATGAGAATGGGGTTCCTGGTTCGAATCTAGTCTTGGAGCCTGAAGCCTGATTTTCCAATTTCTTTTTCAGGTTAGACTCAGATTCCTTCAGTCTACTGATTTCAGCTTCTGCTTGTGCTGCCTTTTCTTGAATTGTCTCCAACTCTTTGATCTTAGCCAAGGCAGCCGCCAATTGTTGTTCTGGGGTGAGTTCTACCATTTTTGTATGTGAATACTAAATGAAGAATGGTAAAGGGAATTTTTTGATTAATGAACTAGATGCCCCACGGTGGGCGCCAATTGTTTTAGCAGGATTTTCCCTGAAAGGATCCGGCTTGATTATAGAGTAATTAGGGTATCTAGTTCAATAAGTTTAGAACAATAATATAAGTGAATAGTAAGAAAGAATTATGTATAAGAATATTGCTCGTATTACTTTGGAAAGCTAAGTATAAATTTGTGTATATCACTGAATATTAAAGAAAGGATGAGAATTAAAGTATCAATAACTAATGAATAATCAATGAATTTACCAAATGGCAGATTACAATATTTATAGTTCTAAAAATACTAACGTTTTATTGATCTCAACGTCCCTCTCTATTGTCGGAGTTGTTACCGGATTAATAGGGCACATTCCCTATTAATCCGGTTGACTCGTTCTCCTTTAACTAATCTTTAGCTTTTTCTCCTCTTGCACGTCTTGATTCATGGGTGATATAGTCTTATAGTTAGACTTGGTCTTCCTTGAGAATAGGACATGAACATTTATCTTCATATAACCGTTTTGCTGCTCTTCAGCTTAATCCAGCCTGCTTAGGTGCGCTGCCAGACTATTCCGTGCTTACCATCAGGCTTTTCTTCTGGGATTTAGTAGCCTACTTATCCTGTAATACTCTTCATCTGCCAAATAGCGGTTAGATTTGTCCGGTCTCTGGTTGCCTCAATCAGCCTAGTAAGGTCAGGCCAAGTTAGATTCAGACCAGGCTATTTTGGGCCTAACAATATTGTTATTGTTAATTTATGATTAATTAGACTAAATAATGAAATTGTTTCGTTTAATTCATATTTTAGCATGGTTTATGAGATGTATGTATGAGCATGAGGTTTACTTGCTTAAATTAGATTATGCATGTTTTTATGATTAAATTTAATTGCTTATTCACATGTTAATTTGATTAATTAAGTTTAATTAATTAGAATTGCATGACATCGCATGAATTAGAATTGTTTGTGTCGATTTAATTGTCTCGCCTGTATGCCGTGTGTTTGTCTCGTGTAGCATGATTTTTTAAGCTAAGAATTAGTCTAATTTATGTATGATTGGCATGATTTGCATAATTAGATAAGCATGTTTAGATTTAATTATTTTTGTAGATACCCAGTATCTGCTGAGACTCCAACAAACACCCGATGATTATCGGACTATAACATGTTTTGGAATCGCGGCGTTTGATCGACAGTTTGTGTACAACTTTACGTCGGAAAACTTAAAACGATTTCGAAAATAAAACATTTCAAAACATTTCAAAAATACCTGGAGTGTTTAATGCACGACGACGGGGTCGCAATGACACTAACTAGAGTCAAAACCGACACCGGACCAAAAACCGACTCAAAAATTCAAATCCCGACTCCAACGACGAGTCAAACCGAGTCAACCACCAAAAACAAAACATTTCAAATCTTCTACCTTAAGTTTTCCCGGATTCATGTTGGTCAAGTACCAAACATGTGACTACAAAACCTAGGATAGAACAAATCATGATTGCGTTTGTTGTGAAAGTGACAACACAACTCGAAGAACCGCGACGTGGCTCGCGCCTCTTTGAGCAGCCCAAGTGGCCACGTCGCTCAAAACTCACACAACCACTCATTCTCCTATAAATACCCCTCAAATGCCACCCATTTGAGACATACGCGAGTGTCCGCCCCCTCTTTTCTCCCTTAAAATTCTCGACTCGACTTCTTAAGTCACAACCCGACGCGTATTTACGACCTACCGATCGTAAATACAAGCCTTACACATTGTTTGGTACCGTCATCGTGCATTAAATCACTTGACCAACCACTTCGACCACTACACCGTCACTAACATTAAAACACTCTTTTTACTTACCAAAACGATTTTAAACTGAGTTTTTTCCGATCAAACGAGTTGTTACACTTACGTCGGTCACTCGCCATAACCAAACATGTAAGTATGAGGGTGTAAAAATCCTCTTTTATTATGTTTTCATTTGTTTCATGACTATAACATGCTAAAAAGTGCATAACATGAACCAAAACATGGAATAAACGAGCCAAAACTGATTTTTGGCCTGAGACAGAAGCCCCTTAGGTCGCCAGATTGCCCGCGCCTAAATGGGGTGTCCAGGTCAGAGATCAACCGTGTTTGTTCTCGTCATTTCCCTTTAATCCATTTTCATATTTGTAATCGGTTTTTACCATTCGAAATATTTTCGAACCCTTTTTATCTTATTTCATTTGTTTTAACCACAAAACATTTTTCACCCTTGGTTCCTCATACCATGACGGTTAAATCCGTGTTTCGGTGATAATATTTGGTTAATAACATTTAAAAGGTATTTTAAAACCTTTTATTTCATTTCTTAATATTTACAAAGTAAACATATTAGTCACCAACACAAAGTCATCCTTGGTTCTACATACCATGCCGGAATTTAACCCGGGTACGATGATGAGTATCGACTAATTACATTCAAATGGACTTAAAACAATTAGTCCATAATTACTTTCAAAACTATTCATGTCAAGTTTGTCAAATCGAACCCGACACCGAATATTATCCAAATAATGATGATTATTCGAGTCTAGTTCTTCAAATTAACAAATGCGGTCTAAACGACCCCTTCAAATCAAACCGGGTTCAAATACCCGTTTTCAATACGTTTTATAACGTTTTCTAAAGAGTCAGAACACGGCACATAAACCGTGGGCTAACCCGCGCCTAAACAGGCCCTCCATTTCTCATCTTCAAAACCAGGAAGATGCCCCTTACACCGCCGGCTGGCTTGCGCCTCATATAACCGTCTGGTACAGGGCCTGTTCCCTTCCAGCATTAGTCTAGGACGATCCCGACTCCGGTTAGCCCGGATATAGGACGGATCAGATGACTATTTGAAATCGTATTTGCAAAACACTTTACGAAGACAAATGGATCATGTTATGCATCCTAAACCTAATACGGTAAATGGATGTTTAATTTTCGTCTTGCATGCAAATCAATCATTAATCCAACTCGACATGTTATACTTGATACTTAGATTAAATCAACCGACTTAGAAAGCTCTCACATGTTAGGTTTAAATTATTGGATGCGCATTCATGCATTTAAACCGTTTTATCAACTTTTGCATTCAACCAACCAAGATCGATCAGTAGAGGCCGCTAACGCGGGCGGGATTGGGTGTCTGATTAAAGAGCTTCCCAATACGTACCTTCACCTCTTACTCAGAAACTTTGGATAGTGGACGACCTTATCCAGGGTGTACGAGAGTCATTCTAAAGATAGGATGCTAAAGAGGGACGATTTCCTTATCTTTAGTACCTATGTCAAACGCTGCTTTGTGCTTCGATTTGACCGAGGTATAAAGTGGATTTCGAACGGGTTCCAGGCATCCCACAAATGCTTGGTGGCGACTCCGAACATCTCTAATCGTTTCGAGACCCTTACCGAGACGAAACCGACCGATCTAAAACGATCCGGTCGAAAGCATTTTTACGCCGCCGAGCGTGGCTTTCAAAGGACCGCTGCATGTCCACTGATTGGCCTGGCGTACAGGTGGCCCGTGACCACGGACCGGTAGGTGGCCCAAATTCACAGACCGAGACGTGGCCCATGTCCATAGATTGGCGACTCTGCTGGGGAGAACTAGGACACTTACGTCTTTGTGATCCCAAGTTGGTGAGACTCGAACGAGGTCTTGGTTGGAATGCATTAATTGATATTATGGTCACGGTCAGGTTCCTTGTCCGGGCCCACAACCTAACTCTTTTCGACCAATTGGCTCGTCTCGTCGGCGTGAGTTTTTTCTCATCCCCGCGTTTCGAATCCCGATTGAGTCAAGCATACCATTGACGTTACACATTTCTGTTTCGTCAAAGAGCTTTCATCACTTTCGAGCACGAGGGTAGGGCACCCTCCTTACAGATTTTGTTTGGATTGGTATCCCTCTCGCAAATCGGGGTTTGTTTGCTTGGTGTGTAACCCACCCTCTTAAGCCAAAACCCGTGTCGGCATAATGCATAATATAATGAACTGTGAGTGCTTATGTGCTACTTGATCATAAGTCCTTTCGTGTCATTTTCAAACTTCCAAAAAATCACCTTTTGCGCCGTTATGATGGCCATTTCAAACCTCGGTCTTTTGCCGACCATCGCACGCCTTTCTAGGCCGTCGTAATGACGATTTTCAAACCCGGTTTTTATAACCATTTCAACACGCCTTTCTAGGCCGTCGTAATAACGATTTTCAAACCGGGCTTTTATAACCATTTCAACACGCCTTTCTAGGTCGTCGTAATGACGATTTTCAAACCCGGTTTTTATAACCATTTCAACACGTCTTTCTAGGCCGTCGTAATGACGATTTTCAAACCCGGTTTTTATAACCATTTCAACACGCCTTTCTAGACCGTCGTAATGACGATTTTCAAACCCGGTTTTTATAACCATTTCAACACGCCTTTCTAGGCCGTCGTAATGACGATTTTCAAACCCGATTTTTATAACCATTTCAACACGCCTTTCTAGGCCGTCGTAATGACGATTTTCAAACCCGGTTTTTATAACCATTTCAACACGCCTTTCTAGGCCGTCGTAATGACGATTTTCAAACCCGGTTTTTATAGCCATTTCAACACGCCTTCCTAGGCCGTCGTAATGACGATTTTCAAACCCGGTTTTTTACAACCATTTCAAGTCACCTTTCCACGCCGTTATAATCGTCGCGTCTAGACACGGATTTTTAACCCGTTTCGCGCCGACAATGGCTCTTTCAAAACCCGAGAAAAGCACACACCCTTTTCTCGAGACACTTTCGGGATCCCGAGGACCACGCACCGTCCCCGAGACCTCTTCAAACATTTCAAACTCGATTTTCAAAACATACAATTTTGAATTTCAAAACCGTCTTGGGAAACAATACACTGTTTTCGGAGCCGACTCAAACTTAAACCGTCTTTTGCAAATAAACTTAAGACAACCCCTTTCAACTGATCGACTTGCAGAGATCTCTATCTTCGGAAGCCGTCCATTAAAGCGACGAATGAATCTTTTTGAAAATTTCTATTTTCGAAAACTTCAGTCCACCATTCCAATTCCGCCTCGTGTCCATCGAGTCGAAGCAAACGTACTTATGGGTCTTTACTTATGAGTCGTCTCACCACGAGACCCGTCCAATGGCGTCACGCCGTTATGTTAGATCCGTGTCAAAGGTTCGGTCGAACACCGTCACGTCATGAATCGAGTCAGCACCGAAGGACCACACACGGTCACCCCCGTCTTATTGAGTCTGATCTTTGTCTCGTCCTTTGCGTTGTCTGCGTGCAGTCTTGGAATCGTGTCGGATTGAGTGGTAACGTGAGCCATTTTTCTGCCTCAGATCCATGGCCCCGTCTTCAGCTTTGTCCAACAACAATGATAACAACAGAGATGTCACGACTGATCAGCTAACCAGCCTGCTTACCGCTCTTAAGGTCACCCTGGATCACGTCGAGACCCGTATCGACGCCCTGGAGAACAAGGAAACTGGAGAACATAATACTCCACCTCTGATTGAAACTGAGAAGAGGCTAAAGCTTTTGGAGGAACAGCTCCTAGCCCGGGGTAACAATATCCATCTTGAGAAGAACCGAAGGTTTGAACCTGTTGGGGATCAATTACCTGACAACTTCACCCTAACTGATGTGCCTAAGTTCAAAGGAGTGGATGACCCACTCAATCATATCCGTGCTTTCAAAGACTACATGGCCATTAAAGGGGTCAAACAGGAATTTTTTACCCTGATCTTCCCATCCTCCTTGGAACCGATCCCTCGCCAATGGTACTACTCCCTTGATCCGAAAAACCTTACTACTTGGGATGAGGTCGCAGTTGAGTTTGCCAAACAATATGCTGACAATGTCGAAATCCAGGCCAATACCCGTAGTCTCGAAGTACTAACCCAGAACGATAAGGAGGGGTTCACCGAGTTCTTAACCCGTTGGAGGAGGGTGAGCACTCAATTGGCCAGTAAACCGAGTGAATCAACTTTGGTGGAAAAGTTCGTCAACAATCTCCGCCCAGTTTATGCCAACCTATTGAGGTATCAGAATATTAAGACCTTCCAATGTTGGGAAATGTGTCCTCAACAATAGTGCGATCACATGATTTAAATATCATTATTAAATCTCATTTTAAGAATACATGTGGGATGTAATATTTTACAGTCAACTGGTCCACACATATCGGTAATGATTGGCTGACTAGAGTTTGACATTACTGTCGTGCGACGGTGGTGATCAGTTGATCCCCTTAGGCCATACCTATAGGGAAATACTCTTAATTGATTATTTAATTAATCGTATACCGATACGAGTTAATTAAATTGCTTAAAATTGACGGATAATTTTGTGAGTATAATTTACGTATCTCATTGTAAATATGATTAAATGAGACACGGTCTAAGTAATCGAATTATTTTATTACTTAGATGAAATTATTGTTTGCAGAAACAAATTGAAACGGAATGAATAAATTATTATAAATACAGAATGTTGTAGTTTATAATTTGGAAACATTTTTGGTACAAGTAATTACGAATTACTAGTCGATTTTGTAAATGACATATTTTATGAGTATGTTGATTTTTAATATGTTAAAAATACATTACAAATTCACATGTCAAGTAACATATCACATATGTCACACTTGACAAATGACAAAATAAAATGGACCTTCCATTTTATCTTGTATAAACCGAAAATTAGAAGGAGTATTAGTGGAATAATTATGTTGATTATTTTAATAAGAGAAAACATAATTATTAAAGTCTAATCTCTAGCCATGCACACCTATGCTTTTGAGAAGAGCAAAAATCAAAAGTATTGGGCATCCTACCCAAGCCAATTTTCGGCCAACCATACAAGAAAAGAAAAAGAGCTTTTTCTTTTTAATTCATTCATTCATCATTTTTACATATAACATTTTTCTAGTGTAAGAAATGTATTTTTCTCTACATCTTGTGAAATCTAGAGAAATAAAACTCACAAATACTCCATCTCTTGACCGAAATTTTCAAGAGCAAAATACAATTTATTTTGTATCAATTTTATAGCAAAAACTAATATTATTACTAGATCTAAATAATATTGGTTATTAAGATGTATTCCTTGGGTATATGCTTTTGGGAGGGATTCTACATTTGAATCCTTGTTCTTCCATTTGGAGAGCTCAAGAACAAGTGAGTAGGTGAACTCACTTGTGCCCATAAATCCGAAAATCACATGGTGAGATATAGATTTTTCCATCTCTTTAATTAATGTTTGCATGCATAAGACCTTTATTAATTTTATGACAAATTAATTTATAAACATATATGAATATGATAGTGTATATAGATCTACATTTCCTTCAATTGGTATCAGAGACACGATTGTTTGCATGCAAATCGGTTAAAAGTTTTTCCGAGTTATAAGAATAACATATAAAACTTGTAAAATTTGTGTTATTATGAGATATCACGAAATTAATCCATGCATGTAAATATTTCTGGTCCTAAAATGTTTTAGGATATTTTGGTTAATTTTACTGATTTTTATTGTTCATATTATACAATAATGGCATTTAAATATGATTTTATTAGTAAAAATGTCATTTTCGGTCTAAAATTAGCTATACTTCGAATTTTCAGTTGATTTTACTGGTCTTTCTTAGCTACATGAGACGTTTTGTGTAAGACGTTGTTTCTTCAAAACCTAGGAGGTTAAATTCGTCACTTGTTAAAAATGATGAATTCATGTTACTTTTAAGAAAGTAAAGAGCTTATAACTTACAAAAGAAATTGTTTGATTCAAGTTGATTACTTCTGGAAAGTAATCGACAAAGGACTTACATAAGAGTGTTTAAGTCACAACTCAATACAAGGCTTAGAGCCATGAAAATCCGAAATAAAAGGCTTGATTAGTGACAAAGGGTTTTGCACTAATAAAGAGATATTTCATAGCAAGATTGGTTGCAAAGGGTTTTGCACTAATTGAAATGCTTAAGTCTATTTGGATCTTCTTAGGGATTGTGTTTCATTATAAGGTTATGAAATACACAGCAAGTGAATCTAAAACCCACTTCTTCAATAGAAGCAATGTATTCAATACATGTCATAAGTTTTATAGATTCTTGCAACCCTAAAATAATGTGAAACTTGAGAGAGGGTCTTAAGTAGGACATCAATGAGTTAGAATCAACATTTTGATCATGTGATAAAACATTTCTCGATAAGTCGAGAAGTTGTGTTTATACATGGAGTTTAGTGGGAGTCACGGAAATTTTAATTAGTCCGATATGTGGATGACATATTGATCATTGCGAATGATTTAAGACTTTTGGAGTATTATAATACATCTTGAATATCCGGATTTATGAAGATAAATCCACATGATATTAGCTTCAGTAAGAAGTCTTATGTTGATAAGATTCATGACTAGTTCAATTAAATTGAACATATTTGATTGATTTCATATGCTTCCGCTGCCAAATCAATTAAAAAGAAATGATGTATAACACTTCATATGCTTTGAGTATGATGAATTATTTTCAAAAATCGAATTTAAGTAATCTTTACCAAGTAAGCTATAAAGATTACCCTTAAGTGCTTGCAGAAGCATTAAGGAAGTAAAGCAAAGTGTTTATGATGCAATATTGTGTAAGGGTGTTACACAAGTGACAATTGACAATTGAGATTGCGCATGGTTTCCGACAAAACCATAATCAAAACACACTAGGATGGTTAAGATACCATTGTGGCAATGTTAATTAGGAAGTAGATTTTCTAGAATCGTTCTAGGCAATAAAGAACAATGAGAGATATTTATAACGGAAATTGAGTACACTTGCGATCATGAGATGTGCAAGAAAGATGAGTCCCTTTGTGAAAACAGTGGGAGCTATTCTTAGGCTAGAGGGCCTATGTCTTGATTGGATCTCGACACGTACTCGGAAAGTTTTGTAATGCAAATGTATACATTACAAAGGAAAACGAGTATGTAGTGAGGTTGAGTAAGGTACAAGAAATTGATAAAACCTACTAACCAAAGCCTTCTCAAAGGCTAAACATGATGAGTCATGTCATTTCAATTGAATTGAAATGAACAACTACGTACAAGATCAAATTAGATTATAGAACATGAAATAGTAATCAGGCATTGACTATTCATGTGTGATAATCGCATTTGTCGTTCGAGTTTTATTTTAAAACTCTTTTATTATACTTTGTTACATCCAAACGGGTTGTGGAGACAATTGAACCCCGTTAAAGTGAACACGGATTAACATTGTATTTGCCCATAGTTACTTGTATGAGGTGACGTCTCGAAGTGACTAGAGTGTGATGCGATTGATGGCAAGTTCAAGTGCCATAGAGTCATGTGAGATGACTAGTCGATCACATAGGCAGATTGTTAGGAACATTTTGTCGGGCCTTATGACCGCTTATAGAGTTATGGCAATTTATATAGCCTGGTCGTGGCGAGAGCTACTATAGTATTCAAATGAGTCGATTCTTTTGACTAAAGACTATTCGCCTAAGATGGCACGGTTTCAGATTAACTTTGATTTGTGTTACTACGACCTTCGTAAATGGGGTCAAATGGGCATATTTTGGGTTATGATGGTGTGGCTAGTCGAAGGGAATGAGTGCGATAGGAATTGTCCACCCCTTGTCGGGGTTAAAACAATATCTCAGGGCCACTCGAGGAGTAATGAACTGGAAATGCGTGGCCACGCTCGGAAGGTATCTATGATAGATAAATCCGGTCAATCAGTTATTCTCCAGATCGAGGAAACCACTCTCGATATGATCACTTGCAAGTACGACCTGAAAGACACCTTGCATTGAGTGGGAGATAGTAATAGGACAAGAGAATTGGTGACGCACACTTGTCGAGGACAAGTGGGAGATTGTGGGAAAATGTGTCCTCAACAATAGTGCGATCACATGATTTAAATATCATTATTAAATCTCATTTTAAGAATACATGTGGGATGTAATATTTTACAGTCAACTGGTCCACACATATCGGTAATGATTGGCTGACTAGAGTTTGACATTATTGTCGTGCGACGGTGGTGATCAGTTGATCCCCTTAGGTCATACCTATAGGGAAATACTCTTAATTGATTATTTAATTAATCGTATACCGATACGAGTTAATTAAATTGCTTAAAATTGACGGATAATTTTGTGAGTATAATTTACGTATCTCATTGTAAATATGATTAAATGAGACACGGTCTAAGTAATCGAATTATTTTATTACTTAGATGAAATTATTGTTTGCAGAAACAAATTGAAACGGAATGAATAAATTATTATAAATACAGAATGTTGTAGTTTATAATTTGGAAACATTTTTGGTACAAGTAATTACGAATTACTAGTCGATTTTGTAAATGACATATTTTATGAGTATGTTGATTTTTAATATGTTAAAAATACATTACAAATTCACATGTCAAGTAACATGTCACATATGTCACACTTGACAAATGACAAAATAAAATGGACCTTTCATTTTATCTTGTATAAACCGAAAATTAGAAGGAGTATTAGTGGAATAATTATGTTGATTATTTTAATAAGAGAAAACATAATTATTAAAGTCTAATCTCTAGCCATGCACACCTATGCTTTTGAGAAGAGCAAAAATCAAAAGTATTGGGCATCCTACCCAAGCCAATTTTCGACCAACCATACAAGAAAAGAAAAAGAGCTTTTTCTTTTTAATTCATTCATTCATCATTTTTACATATAACATTTTTCTAGTGTAAGAAATGTATTTTCTCTACATCTTGTGAAATCTAGAGAAATAAAACTCACAAATACTCCATCTCTTGACCGAAATTTTCAAGAGCAAAATACAATTTATTTTGTATCAATTTTATAGCAAAAACTAATATTATTACTAGATCTAAATAATATTGGTTATTAAGATGTATTCCTTGGGTATATGCTTTTGGGAGGGATTCTACATTTGAATCCTTGTTCTTCCATTTGGAGAGCTCAAGAACAAGTGAGTAGGTGAACTCACTTGTGCCCATAAATCCGAAAGTCACATGGTGAGATATAGATTTTTCCATCTCTTTAATTAATGTTTGCATGCATAAGACCTTTATTAATTTTATGACAAATTAATTTATAAACATATATGAATATGATAGTGTATATAGATCTACATTTCCTTCAATTGGTATCAGAGACACGATTGTTTGCATGCAAATCGGTTAAAAGTTTTTCCGAGTTATAAGAATAACATATAAAACTTGTAAAATTTGTGTTATTATGAGATATCACGAAATTAATTCATGCATGTAAATATTTCTGGTCCTAAAATGTATTAGGATATTTTGGTTAATTTTACTGATTTTTATTGTTCATATTATACAATAATGGCATTTAAATATGATTTTATGAGTAAAAATGTCATTTTTGGTCTAAAATTAGCTATACTTCGAATTTTCAGTTGATTTTTGGATATGTTGTCACATATATTATTTTGAGATAACCCGTAAATTTTCATAATTTTTGGACTTGTTATGCTCGAAAAATGAATTTTTCATTATTAAATTCGGATTTAGGTGAAAAATAGGTTAATATGAGTTAAATTTCGAATCTGGTCATAGAAAATTAATATGTTGTCACATGAAATTTTACAAGATGTATGTAAAATAATTGGCTATAAAGAAGTCTTTTTGCATGATTTATGGATTTTTGAAGAAAAATAGCATAAATAGTGACATTATTAGTGAAAAATTAATATAACATAATCTATGACTTAGGAAAAACGTCTAATATTGCATTTTATTATCTTTTTCAGATCTAAAATTGAAAAGTTAATGAAAATGATTTTTCCATGTTTTTATGATTATTTTATTAAAAATCGATAAACCGCAACATTGTTTTTCCGGGAACATTTCGAAATTTTTTAACCTAAGATTTTGAACATTATGAGTGTCATGGTAATTTTCCAGAATGTTCATGAGTTTAAATTTCAAATTTTGAATTTATTTGAAATTTTGTGATTTATTTGAAGTTTAATAGCTTATTTTTGTAATTTTGGTCCATTTATGAACAATTTTGTTAATATGGGTTAATTATGGTCAAATTATTAGTAAAGACTAAATTTTGAGTCCTAAGAGGTTAGGGTAATTAACTTATGCATAAATATGAGTTTATGTATTTTTGTGATTATAAAATGTTGAAATCACGCAAATCCGTAAAAACCGAGTAATATACGATATTGGCAAATTAAAGGCGATTTAGCATAAAATTAAGCATGTTCATACATATTATAATGCTGCATTTTTATTTATGATTGTCATAATTTTAATTTATGTAATTTTGAATTATGTAATTTTACTTAGTATGGCCTTAGATTTTAATTGGTATTTCCCGAAATGTATGGGAATATCGATTCGGTTGTAATTTTTATTGTGATCTTGTATCACCGTTTTGTAATTTAATAGATTTATTTTATTTTAGTTACAAATGTATAATAGGAAATTATGTAATTTATTATGTAATTTTATTCATTCCGGAGTTCCCAAAGACGGATTTCTTCAAGAATGGCGATACATAAAGACAGTGTTACCTCGAGATGCGTGTCACAACCGCAGTTCAAGGGACCAATGGAGTTGGTTTCCGAATATGTAATAGTCAAATAGTTTTTTTCTATTTTAGGAAAGGCCATACTAGGATTTATTTATTTTTATGCTTGCATTTTATTTTATGTCGCATGCATCGCTAAATCGCCATAACTAAAACATGCATCCTTATTTTATCGAGTTTATCGACCGTGTCAATTAAAATTATCGTAGTTCACCGCTTTAGTTCACTTAAAACGTGATAGATAATAAATTAAAAAGACCTCTCGCTAAAACAATTAATTGAGACATAGCCTTACCAAATAGTAGAAACCATGAAAACCTATTTCGCGAGGGAGTGCGCTCGGCCCCACCGGGGTACAAACCTTGTTACGTAGGGGAAGTGGGTGATAAATGTCTATCCACCGAATTCATGTTGATAAGGGATGTATCGGCCACACCGTGCCCAAGTTAATATGGGTTTGGATCATGGACACATTTATTCGAAATTTGGATTGAACTCAACAAAAGTTTTTGATAAGGGATGTATCGGCCCCACCGTGCCCTTGTCGAATGTGTTTTGGGCTAAAGATAAATGTTAATGTAATATTATCGACCAAGAGTTCTAAAAGTAGAATCGATTAAACGTTAATCCACCGAGTTATATTGATAAAGGATGTATCGGCCCCACCGTGCCTAAGTCAATATGAATTTGGGTCTTGGAATCATTTATCATAGTTGGGTAGAGGTCACTATGTAAATGCTATACTTGTTTTTATAAGTATTAATAAAACGATAAATGTTAAGTTTTTTCCACTATTCCGTTATTATTGTTCTATTTCTTTACCACAATTCATATACGATATCATTTTGATTTTTGATTCAAATCTCCTTAAAACATCGTAACTAAAGACAAATATGAATTTGCTTCCAAAAACCTCATATGAACCATTGCTAAGGATCTCTTGTAAAGAGTATAGATTAAAGTTATTCATTATCAAACAGGTTTTTGATTCTTGACTAACACATCTACTTACAATGGATTATTTTTCATGTACTTAAATGAATTAAGTACCTTGAAGCGATAAATTGTTTTGGTAATTAGTTTTGTCAAGAATTCGTAATTGACCAAAATAACGCAACCACTTCAATGAAAGTTTTAAGACTAAAACGAACAAATGAAGAGTGAATCTTCATGAATTCAATTTTGCTTCTCAAAGCAAAGACTCATTGAATTAAGTGGGAGCATTCTCTTAAACCGTTAAGATGAGGACGAGGTTCAAGAAGTAAGGATTATAATGGAATTGATACAAGGTAATGTTAAAGGTAAAGTTGTTGAGAATGACGATACTAAACCTATCAATCCCGACCAATAAAGTTTCCATTGTCTTAAATGTTGGACACAAGAAAGGAAACTGCCCCAAATTATTGAAGAATCAACAAGTTAGTTGTGGGACATCTAATGGGACCTTCTTCTTTAAATGTTTATTTGATTAAACATAAATTTTGCTAGTACCACTTCGTCAATATTAGAAACCAGTGGAGGTTTTCATCATTGTACTTGATACATAGGATGATTAGAATATGACGACTAGCGACAAAAATGTCGAGAGATAGAGTAATTGTGTACTCAATCTAGTTTTTGGATTTAAAGTTGTACTTAATTGTGACTATTAAGTGCATAAACTCTAAATAAGAATATAAACTTGTTAAGATACAAAAAGGGTTTTCACTTTTGTGACCCTATACACCACGATTTGATGTATGGCTAGCCCATTATCAAGGTGATTATATTCTAAAACAAACTAGAATGATATATCATGTAGATGATGTAAGATTCAAATTGGTAACCCAAGATTAAACATTAAATTTTGGAATGATGAACGTAAAGAGTTATCGAATACTCTTGAAACCATTAGATTGTTAATGGTATATGCGTATCTTGTATTCAAAGCAAGATGTCTCGTGCCTTTTGGTTGAAAAGGAGATCGAGGTTGTAAATCATTGATCCAAAATAGGTTGATCATTCTCTTTTATCAACGATTTAAGTTGACGCTAAAGTGTTAACTTAATAAGGTAAATAGAAAAATCTTTAAAGAAGTTTAAAGAGTTAAAGAAATCACGATTTAGTCGTGATGGGATTATCAAAGTTAAGACTTTGATATAAGCCAAAGGAAATGTGATATAGTATCACAAGTTAATCTCTCTTAGCACGCATTATGAAATAATGTGTGATTGGATAAGAAATCAAACGCTATTCGATATGGTTTGGACTTCAATCAAGTTACTTTGAGTTACTTGATCCTTTTGGGGATTTTATCATTTTTGTCTAAATTATTTTTCCACTAAATCGAATCGTATGAGATATGAAATGGTAAGGGTACCATGTTTGTAAGTTTTCACAAGAAACAAATGCTCATTTTTTCCCTTTTCAATTATCACGAGTACACCGGGTTTGTGGCTCGTGAAGCTGTCTTTCTAAAATACAAGTTTATTTTTAGAAGACAGAGTGGGAGAAATTATTCAAGAGCCACAAAGAATGCCACAAAAAAAATGTTATGTCGCAAGAAACTGGTCTTTCTTAGCTACATGAGACGTTTTGTGTAAGACGTTGTTTCTTCAAAACCTAGGAGGTTAAATTCGTCACTTGTTAAAAATGATGAATTCATGTTACTTTTAAGAAAGTAAAGAGCTTATAACTTACAAAAGAAATTGTTTGATTCAAGTTGATTACTTCTGGAAAGTAATCGACAAAGGACTTACATAAGAGTGTTTAAGTCACAACTCAATACAAGGCTTAGAGCCATGAAAATCCGAAATAAAAGGCTTGATTAGTGACAAAGGGTTTTGCACTAATAAAGAGATATTTCATAGCAAGATTGGTTGCAAAGGGTTTTGCACTAATTGAAATGCTTAAGTCTATTTGGATCTTCTTAGGGATTGTGTTTCATTATAAGGTTATGAAATACACAGCAAGTGAATCTAAAACCCACTTCTTCAATAGAAGCAATGTATTCAATACATGTCATAAGTTTTATAGATTCTTGCAACCCTAAAATAATGTGAAACTTGAGAGAGGGTCTTAAGTAGGACATCAATGAGTTAGAATCAACATTTTGATCATGTGATAAAACATTTCTCGATAAGTCGAGAAGTTGTGTTTATACATGGAGTTTAGTGGGAGTTACGGAAATTTTAATTAGTCCGATATGTGGATGACATATTGATCATTGCGAATGATTTAAGACTTTTGGAGTATTATAATACATCTTGAATATCCGGATTTATGAAGATAAATCCACATGATATTAGCGTCAGTAAGAAGTCTTATGTTGATAAGATTCATGACTAGTTCAATTAAATTGAACATATTTGATTGATTTCATATGCTTCCGCTGCCAAATCAATAAAAAAGAAATGATGTATAACACTTCATATGCTTTGAGTATGATGAATTATTTTCAAAAATCGAATTTAAGTAATTTTTACCAAGTAAGCTATAAAGATTACCCTTAAGTGCTTGCAGAAGCATTAAGGAAGTAAAGCAAAGTGTTTATGATGCAATATTGTGTAAGGGTGTTACACAAGTGACAATTGACAATTGAGATTGCGCATGGTTTCCGACAAAACCATAATCAAAACACACTAGGATGGTTAAGATACCATTGTGGCAATGTTAATTAGGAAGTAGATTTTCTAGAATCGTTCTAGGCAATAAAGAACAATGAGAGATATTTATAACGGAAATTGAGTACACTTGCGATCATGAGATGTGCAAGAAAGATGAGTCCTGCACACTGTGAAAACAGTGGGAGCTATTCTTAGGCTAGAGGGCCTATGTCTTGATTGGATCTCGACACGTACTCAGAAAGTTTTGTAATGCAAATGTATACATTACAAAGGAAAACGAGTATGTAGTGAGGTTGAGTAAGGTACAAGAAATTGATAAAACCTACTAACCAAAGCCTTCTCAAAGGCTAAACATGATGAGTCATGTCATTTCAATTGAATTGAAATGAACAACTACGTACAAGATCAAATTAGATTATAGAACATGAAATAGTAATCAGGCATTGACTATTCATGTGTGATAATCGCATTTGTCGTTCGAGTTTTATTTTAAAACTCTTTTATTATACTTTGTTACATCCAAACGGGTTGTGGAGACAATTGAACCCCGTTAAAGTGAACACGGATTAACATTGTATTTGCCCATAGTTACTTGTATGAGGTGACGTCTCGAAGTGACTAGAGTGTGATGCGATTGATGGCAAGTTCAAGTGCCATAGAGTCATGTGAGATGACTAGTCGATCACATAGGCAGACTGTTAGGAACATTTTGTCGGGCCCTATGACCGCTTATAGAGTTCTGGCAATTTATATAGCCTGGTCGTGGCGAGAGCTACTATAGTATTCAAATGAGTCGATTCTTTTGACTAAAGACTATTCGCCTAAGATGGCACAGTTTCAGATTAACTTTGATTTGTGTTACTACGACCTTCGTAAATGGGGTCAAATGGGCATATTTTGGGTTATGATGGCTGTGGCTAGTCGAAGGGAATGAGTGCGATAGGAATTGTCCATCCCCTTGTCAGGGTTAAAACAATATCTCAGGGCCACTCGAGGAGTAATGAACTGGAAATGCGTGGCCACGCTCGGAAGGTATCTATGATAGATAAATCCGGTCAATCAGTTATTCTCCAGATCGAGGAAACCACTCTCGATATGATCACTTGCAAGTACGACTGGAAGACACCTTGCATTGAGTGGGAGATAGTAATAGGACAAGAGAATTGGTGACGCACACTTGTCGAGGACAAGTGGGAGATTGTTGGGAAATGTGTCCTCAACAATAGTGCGATCACATGATTTAAATATCATTATTAAATCTCATTTTAAGAATACATGTGGGATGTAATATTTCTGATCAACTGGTCCACACATATCGGTAATGATTGGTGACTAGAGTTTGACATTATTGTCGTGCGACGGTGGTGATCAGTTGATCCCCTTAGGTCATACCTATAGGGAAATACTCTTAATTGATTATTTAATTAATCGTATACCGATACGAGTTAATTAAATTGCTTAAAATTGACGGATAATTTTGTGAGTATAATTTACGTATCTCATTGTAAATATGATTAAATGAGACACGGTCTAAGTAATCGAATTATTTTATTACTTAGATGAAATTATTGTTTGCAGAAACAAATTGAAACGGAATGAATAAATTATTATAAATACAGAATGTTGTAGTTTATAATTTGGAAACATTTTTGGTACAAGTAATTACGAATTACTAGTCGATTTTGTAAATGACATATTTTATGAGTATGTTGATTTTTAATATGTTAAAAATACATTACAAATTCACATGTCAAGTAACATGTCACATATGTCACACTTGACAAATGACAAAATAAAATGGACCTTTCATTTTATCTTGTATAAACCGAAAATTAGAAGGAGTATTAGTGGAATAATTATGTTGATTATTTTAATAAGAGAAAACATAATTATTAAAGTCTAATCTCTAACCATGCACACCTATGCTTTTGAGAAGAGCAAAAATCAAAAGTATTGGGCATCCTACCCAAGCCAATTTTCGACCAACCATACAAGAAAAGAAAAAGAGCTTTTTCTTTTTAATTCATTCATTCATCATTTTTACATATAACATTTTTCTAGTGTAAGAAATGTATTTTTCTCTACATCTTGTGAAATCTAGAGAAATAAAACTCACAAATACTCCATCTCTTGACCGAAATTTTCAAGAGCAAAATACAATTTATTTTGTATCAATTTTATAGCAAAAACTAATATTATTACTAGATCTAAATAATATTGGTTATTAAGATGTATTCCTTGGGTATATGCTTTTGGGAGGGATTCTACATTTGAATCCTTGTTCTTCCATTTGGAGAGCTCAAGAACAAGTGAGTAGGTGAACTCACTTGTGCCCATAAATCCGAAAATCACATGGTGAGATATAGATTTTTCCATCTCTTTAATTAATGTTTGCATGCATAAGACCTTTATTAATTTTATGACAAATTAATTTATAAACATATATGAATATGATAGTGTATATAGATCTACATTTCCTTCATCCAAGACCTGCAAATTCTGGGGACACGCATTGAAGATGACCTCCGGAAGGGCGTCTTGGCCAAGACTACTGACAGAGGCTACCAAGGATCCACCTCAACCGGATCCCGCCCTTACGGCAAAACGAACAAAATTGATGAAGTCAACCTCGTTGAACCATCTGCTAAGAGAGCCGAGCGCCCCCAGAGAGTGTTTACTAATATTGGGTCAACTTATGCAAATGCTCTGAAGAGGCTCATGGACCAGGGGAAGTTACAACCGATCGGACCCACCCCGGATCCGACGATGCTAAGAAGTCCCGGTTCTGGAACCCCAATGCCTACTGTCAGTACCATCAAGGGAAAGGGCATGATACCGAAACCTGCTTCAAACTCAAGCACATCATCCAAGACATGATTGAGAAAGGAGATTTGCCTTTACCCCCACCGACTAAGCCGAACAACAAAACGAATCCTCTGGGAATCCACGCCATCTCTGACGATGAGCCGACTCTAGACTGCTCTCACCTCATCCTGCCAGTTGATGACGAGGTGAATGCTTTGGAAAAAGATCCTTCAGACGGAGTGTTCGTGTTTAGTGCTGCCACTATGCTCACTATGTTCCAACAGGTTGAGGAAGCCATAGCCATCCTCTCCGAGAGAATCACCCGACCTGACGATGCCTACCGTCGACTTATCTTCAATCCTCCGCCACCGCCCCCGAGGGAGAATTCCCCAAGCGTTCAAAACTACCCACACGAGGATGGATTGCTCTCGCGACCATTCTGGCATGGACCTCACGAAAATCACCCTCACAATAACTACCCTCACAATAACTACCCCATAAAAATTACCCTCACAAAAATTACCCTCACAAAAATATCCCTCACAAGAACTACCCACCGAGGAATACCCCTCCGAGGTACCCTCGAGACTCTGAAATTAATGGCATCTGGAGAGACGACGTTGAAGATGTCTACCTTGTCCCAGAAAAAGAAAAACGGGCAAAAGAGATCGGCCACCTTACCCGGTCCAGACGCCCCTATCAGAACCCGAACAATCCAACGGTCGTTCCAACAACGAATGGCCAAGTCGTCCCGGAAGTGGACACTCAACCAAAGGCTCTTGAGAATTCAATCCTGAAACAGCTTCAAAAGGCAAAAGCCGAAATCTCAATTTGGCAACTGATCGCAACATCTTTTGAGCATCGGGAGGCTCTGCTACAGGCTTTGGGAAAGTTAACAGTGCCCCCAACCTCTTCCCCTGAAGAAATAGTGGCACATATGACCAGGGACGCCCCTGATCTGAACAACCCGGTCGTCTTCTCCGACGAGGATATCCCTCCGTTCGGAGCCAATCATAACCTGGCCCTGTATATCACCGTACAATGTCTCAAGAAAAATGTGCCCATGGTCCTCGTGGATGACGGATCCGCGGTGAATGTCATTGATGTGACCATAATTAGCGCACATTTAGTCCCCGAATTAGCCTCGTTCCCATGCTTTTTAGTGCATATTTGGGTCATTTACTATCTTTAGTTCTTTGTTTTGCATATTCTTTGAGATTTTGATTTCTTGGTAGGAAAGGAGTAAGAATCTTGCATTTTCATGGCAAAACGAGGATAAATTGATCGAATCCAATGACCAAGCATCAAGGAGAGACAAGATTAGAAGGCCTTTGTACATATGATAGTAGATGAGCAATGTTGAGAAAGGATCCTTGAGTCCCCAAGGAAATCCCCAAGGAATTTATGAAGAAAAGGGAAGAAAAGAAGAAGGAATTGTGCTGAACTACAATCCGAGCGGATTGTCTCCAATCCGCCCGTCTCCTCACAGCACAATCCGAGCGGTTTCCTCCAAAGACGCTCGGATTGCACCGCCAGAATCCGCCCGGATTCCTTCGAATCCGCTCGGATTCCACCGCCAGAATCCGCCCGTCCCGACCCTAATCCGCACGGATTCCTTCACAGCCGATTTCCTCTTCTCCAAGCAACAAATAAAGAAGCCCTTCCTTCGAAAAATACCGGCTCCTCCTTGCTCAATCTAAAAAGTGTAATTACTAGTTTAGCCCTTAGTTAACCCTAATGCATCCTCCCTAATTTTCACTATAAATACCCCATTAGTCTAATTAGAGGAGCATGTTCTTCTTATCAATAATTAGAGTAGTTAATATCAATCAAATCTCTCTTTAATATTGTAATCAAGTATTAATCAAGTTTTAATCCAAGTTTTAGTTCTTTAATCTCTTTCTTGTTCATCCTTTATTTTGGGTAATTGAAGATTATTTGTGTTATTATTGGGAGATTGACAACCTCTCAATCAAACATCAAGTACTTCTATTATTCTTGCTTCGTTATTGGAATCATTAGTAGGTATAATCTCTTAATCCCTTTTTAATTATTGCTAATTACTTTTATTTGTTCATCATGTTTCACTTTGTTAGTATGATTGACAACTTTGCTAGCATGTTCAACATGATGATGAGTGAGCAGTCTCTTAGCTAGGGTTAATGGGTGATTAGGGGAAACCAACATGGGGAATGATTCATGCTTAAATTAATATGCTTTCATGTTTTATTTGCTTGCTTGTTTTGATCTCAACTCATGCACATGTTATGTTTGATGAAATGCTAAGCCTATGAATCCTTGCATTTACCACCATCACCTATCTTTTCAATGAAACTTGTAAGACATAACCCAACTCGAGTCTCATTAGACCATGCATGTTGTTGAGTAGGGAAGACTAAGTCGACTTGTAGGTGTTGTACAATCTAATCGATTCGGCTCCGGGACCCAAACTATCCTAGGATTGTAAGATATAACCCAACTCAATCCATCACAACAATAATTGCTTGCTTATAATTTGAGAACATGTTTGTATGATCATATCCCATGATTCCCCTATGATCCCATGACACCCTAGTGCTTTTTAATCAATTGTCTACACCCCTTTTTAATTCATCTTGCTTGCTTATTTCCATTGCTATTTTAGTTAGTGACCTTCTACATCAACCCAAATCGTGACACCCCAAAGACACCACTAGTTTCAATCGAAATCTCATTTCAATTCCCGTCCCTTGGGATCCGACCTTTACTTGCCTCATTACTAATTGTAGAGTTGTTTGTGAAGTTATAAATTGTGTTTTGATTCGACCGTGACCCAACGACCACATCTTTATTTGTGAACACGAAACGGACCCGATCAAAAATGGCGCCGTTTCCGGGGACGGTGTTAGCTTGATTTAGATTTCTTTTCATTGTTATTAGTTGTGTTTTTCTTCACCTTAGGGAAGTAAAACTCCTCAAGGTTTGTCCTAATCATTTTCAAGTTGTTTGATATTTTGCGAGATGGATCTTATAGATTGTTTTGTAGAGGACCACTTGAGTATACCTTTCTTCAAAGATCTCATGCAAGCATTGGAAGCCTTGGAAGCAAGTGAGGCTAAAAATATGTATTGGGAATTGGAGGTGGATCTTTTTGAGGCCGCTCTAGCTAACAAAGAACTTACTCGTGCACAATCCGAATTAGTGCATAACATTCTAGTGGAAGCATGTCAACCCATAGAGGATGAGCAATCCATCCTAGAAGATATTTTACAAGCTCAAGAGCAAGAGGAACCCATCATGGAGTTCGAGTGTGATGAGGTTGATGAGAATGAAGAACAAGTCGAATATGCTATGAGAATGGAATGTCTAATGGAGATGGAGCAAATTCTCAATGAAACTCCAAAGGAGGAAAGTGAGGTACAAACTCCTACTTTGAAACCCCTTCCCCCAAATTTGAAATATGCTTACCTTGATGAATCAAAGACCAAACCCGTAATTGTTAATGATAGACTTGATGATGACCAATTGGGAAAATTGCTTGATGTGTTGAAACAACATGAGAAGGCTATAGGTTATAGTCTAAATGACCTTAAAGGGATAAGTCCCAACTTTTGCATGCATAGAATTCATCTAGAGGAAGACCATAGACCTACCATTCAACCCCAAAGAAGATTGAACCCCCACATGCAAGAAGTTGTCAAAGGAGAAGTCATGAAATTACTTGATGCGGGAATCATATATCCCATATCGGATTCTTTGTGGGTTAGCCCCGTCCAAGTGGTACCCAAGAAAGGAGGTACCACGGTAGTGACAAATGAAAAAACATGAACTAATACCCACAAGAATGATCACCGGTTGGCGTATGTGCATTGACTATCGAAAATTAAACTCCGCAACAAGAAAGGATCACTTCCCCTTACCATTCATTGACCAAATGCTTGAGAGGTTAGCCTCCAACAAATTCTTTTGTTACCTTGACGGGTATTCGGGATTCTTCCAAATCCCCATACACCCGGATAACCAACATAAAACCACCTTCACATGCCCTTATGGCACTTTTGCATATAGGAGGATGCCTTTTGGTTTATGTAATGCCCCCGACACTTTCCAAAGATGCATGATGAGTGTCTTCTCCGATTACTTAGAAACCATAATGGAAGTTTTTATGGATGATTTTAGTGTTTATGGAAAGGACTTTGACTCATGTTTGCATAATCTTTCTCTTGTGTTGCAAAAGTTTGAAGATGTTAGTCTTGTTTTAAATTGGGAAAAGTGTCACTTCATGGTCAATGAAGGAATTGTTTTGGGTCATTTGATTTTGGAAAAGGGCATCGAAGTCGATAAAGATAAAGTTGAGGTGATAGAGAAACTCCCACCTCCCGTGAATGTTAGAGGGGTAAGAAGTTTTCTCGGTCACGCGGGTTTTTATCGTCGTTTCATAAAGGATTTTTCAAAAATAGCGAAACCCCTCACTCAACTTTTGCTTAAAGATGCCCAATTCCTTTTCACTGATGAGTGTGTTGAAGCTTTTAATAGAATCAAGGAAGCGCTAATCTCGGCACCAATCATCCAACCCCCGAATTGGGAGTTACCTTTCGAGATTATGTGTGACGCTAGCAACTACGCCGTTGGAGCGGTTCTTGGCCAACGGGTAGGGAGAGCTCTTCACGCCATCTATTACATAAGCAAAACCCTCGACCCCACCCAAGTGAATTATGACACAACCGAAAAGGAGCTTCTTGCCATTGTATATGCTTTGGATAAATTCCGCTCCTATTTACTTGGATCCAAGGTGATTGTATTTTCGGATCATCGTGCTCTCCGACATCTCTTGATAAAGAAGGAGGCAAAACCAAGATTGTTGAGGTGGATTTTGCTTCTTCAAGAATTTGACTTGGAAATAAGAGACAAGAAAGGAGCCGAGAATGTAGTGGCGGATCACTTGTCAAGGATCCGGTTTCATGATGAAAATGGAGAAACCCCGATCAATGATTCATTTCCCGATGATATTTTGATGGCCATTCAAACACAACTTGAAAGGCACATCACCCCATGGTTTGCCGATTATGCTAACTATATTGTTGGAAAAGTGCTCCCTCCAAATTTGAACCACAACCAAAGGAAGAGATTCCTATTCGAAGTGAAGAGGTACTTTTGGGACGACCCAAACCTCTACAACGAGTGTAGTGATGGGCTCTACCGGAGATGCATCCCTAAATGGGAAATCCAAGGAATCTTGGAAGGATGTCATTCATCACCCTACGGTGGGCACCACGGAGCAAGGAGAACCGTTGCAAAGATTCTCTAATCGGGCTTCTATTGGCCTACAATGTTTCAAGATACAAGAGAATTCACCATTCATTGCGACGCTTGTCAAAGAACGGGGAATATTTCTTGGAGGAACGAAATGCCACAAAGGGGCATTCTAGAGGTAGAGATCTTCGATGTTTGGGGAATCGACTACCAAGGGCCCTTTGTGACATCCAATGGGAATAAGTACATCCTTGTGGCCGTAGATTATGTCTCCAAGTGGGTGGAAGCAATTGCCACTCCAAATGATGATGCAAAAACGGTCACCAAGCTTTTCAAGAAAATAATTTTCCCAAGATTTGGAGTTCCTAGAGCGATCATTAGTGATGGAGGAACACATTTCCATGAGAAAAAGCTTGCATCCCTTTTGACCAAGTATGGTGTCCAACATAGAACCGGCTTGGGGTATCATCCTCAAACAAGCGGTCAAGTTGAGATTTCAAATAGAGAGATCAAGCAAATCCTTGAGAAAGTTGTGAACAAGACTCGGAAAGATTGGAGCACAAAGCTTGATGATGCTCTTTGGGCTTATAGGACGGCCTATAGGACTCCCATAGGAGCCTCCCCTTACAAGCTTGTCTATGGAAAAGCATGCCATTTGCCAATTGAATTGGAGTACAAAGCTTATTGGGCAATCCGAGCACTTAATCTTGATCTCAAATTGAGCGGTCAAAGGAGGATGATTCAAATCCAAGAGTTGGAGGAGTTCCGACTTCAATCCTATGAAAATGCGAAGATTTACAAAGAAAGAACGAAGTTGCTTCATGATAAGAGAATTAGACAAAAGGCCTTGCACAAGGGAGACAAAGTCCTCCTATTCAATTACCGCTACCGACTTTTTCCGGGAAAATTGAACTCTAGATGGATGGGTCCCTATGTGATAACCGAAAGAAAATATGGAGATTTTGAACTCAAGGCAGAAGATGGAAGCAAGTTCAAGGTAAATGGTCAAAGGTTGAAGCCATACTATGAAGGAGCGTTTATTGAAGAGGTCGAGGCCACCTACTTCGGACCTCCTCACCCTTGAAAGGACCGTCTAAGGGAGAGTTTGGTGGAGTCCTCCCTAAACCACCACTTGTAAATATGCTAACCCTCTAACTTGTATTTATTGTTTTATTGCATTTGTTTTAATAAATAGCACGAACTCTTTTCATGAGCGTAAGTGAGGGAGGGTTACTAATGAATTTTGAATGAAGGAAGGAACGAATTTCCAAGTGTGGGACGCATCTAAGGGAGGAAAGAAAGTCAAAGGATAAACTCGCAGCTGAACACGTGCGTATCCCCTGGAATCCGGCCGTTTTGCTGGAATCCGAGCGTACTGGGTAGAATCCGTCCGTCCTGAACTGAGCTAAATTTCGAAGATTTTTGGACTGAGGTCGAATCCGAGCGTCCCAGAGGGAAAAACGCCCGTCTTGAAGAATCCGGCCGGATTTGAAGGAAGACGCCCGTCTTTCTACCTGTGCATTTCAAGGAAAAATTTCTGTAAAGGAATCCGTCCATCTTCAGGAGAAGACGCCCGCCCATGATGAAAGAATCCGAGCGTCTCATGCTCGGGACGCCCGTCTTTGAAGCGTCAAAATCTGGAAATTTCCGCTGTGACAGAATCCGGGCGTATTGCCCTGAATCCGCCCGTCCCGAGGAGCAAAAATCCGAGCGTCTTCTGCTGAACCCGCTCGTCCTACCACGGTGTTTTGACCCGACTTTTCCCTAATTAAATTACACCCCCCACACATATAGTGACACATCACTACTCCTTCCACTTGCACTATAAAACCCACCTCCTTATGACTCCCATACATATCCAAATCACTCTCTTAACCCACAACATCAAAAAGCCCCAATTTTCTAGAGTTTCCAAAGGCAACACTCAATCAACAAGGAACATCCTTACCCTTTCACAAATCAAAAGAATCCAACTTAAGAATCAAGAATGGCACCAAGGAGATCCTCCTTTAGGGATGCAAGAAGACCAAGGATGAGGGGAAGTTCTTCTACCTCCCATCTCAACACACTAAGAAGAGAACATGAGGAGATTGTAGATCTCACAAGGCTTGATGACTTCTCAAATGTGGAATTTATCAATGATGTGCAAAGATTGGTCTTCCACCGGCTTCTAAGTAAGAATATTCTTCCCACTAAGTTTTTATGTCATGCTACCTTGAGAAAACTTGGGATTTATCACCAAGTGGAAGCTCTCTTTAAGGTTTTTGGTCTTTCAACCCTTTTTCGCATGTATGAACCAACCTATCGGTCTCTTGTGCTTGAATTTTTGAGCTTTTTGAAGATTACAACTTTGAACAAAGTGATATGCATAGAGTTTAGGTTGGAGAATGTTTCTAGGATGATGACCCTTGTAGAATTCGCAAATGTGTTTGGACTCGATGTTTCGCCTACCCGAACATCGAAGCCCAAAAAGTATAGTGTTGAACCTTTGTGGAGGGCCATGACGGGCCGGGATTTTATTCATACCAAGGAATGTCTTGCTTTTCATATCCAAAACCCGATCTTGAGGCTTACATATCGATTTCTTTCGGGCACTCTACTCGCCCGCCGAGATCCGGCCATCGTGAATCAATTGGACCTTGTGTTTATGGAATCCTACCTCAACATTCAAGGGAGAAATGTGTATCACTTCAATGCACCTCTAGTATTGCTAGAGAAATGGGCAAGGTTTAGAAATGGGAATGATGATGGAATGAAGCACATAGTGAATGGAGGGCTCATCACTAGGCTTGCAAAGCACTTCAACCCGAGATTCAATGAAAACAATGAGTATACTCCTCTCTTGGGAAGCACTAGGATTAACGAAGATCTTCTTCTTGTCCAACGCCATTGGATAACCCTTGAGGGGGTCGATAAGCGGATAAAGTGGTTAACAAAAGGAAGCGATCCGATTTATCTTCCAATGGCCGATCTACCACGTATCTCCCCAAGAAGAGGAAACTTGTCTCCAATGCCATCCTATCTTATCCCAAGTCAAGCAAGGCATGCACCACCGCCTCCAAATCCACCACCACAACAACAAGAACAACAAACTCAAGACGAGAAAATAAAAGTACCTCCCTATCCCTTTCCCTACCAACCGTATAACCATCCAAACCCCTTCATCCTCCCCCGCGACGACTTTGTCACGGGAATCTTGCAAGACCTACACTACCGTTAATACGAAACCTCCGTGGACACGTACTATGCACTTTATCCTCAATATCACGAGATGGTTCGAAGAGGACGGATTAGTGAGGAAGGAGCTTTTCCCTCATGGGCTCAAATGGAGTTGCTCTTCCCCAACTCGGAGAGAGCTAATGAAGGAGCGAACGGGAGACAAGAGGAGGGGAGTGGAAATTCTTGTGGAGGTGACACGGTGGAGCTTGAGAGTGAGGAAGACGAATTCATGGACCCAAGTTTAAGTGATGCTTCAAAGGAGATTTGGGATAGCGATGTAGAGGGAGATGATGCCGATGTCTAGAAGACTACTTCATCACTAGGTGGAGCGGGCGAGAGGCACCCACCTAAGTTTAAGTGAAGTTTTCTCATCTCTCCTCTTTATTTTTCAAAGTTTCATGAAAAGATGTTTATGTCTTGTTACCTTGTATTCTTACTAATTTTAATGATTGTTGGAATAGTCTTAAGAACCATAGAGGACTCACACCTCGGTACCATTGAGGTGTTCTCATTTTATTGTTCCCATTTTCAAAATCCAAAATGACAAATTAGTTTCATGCATTGCATAGTGTGTGCATGAACTACACCCATCCTTGGACATTAGCAATAGTGTCTCACTCGGTTTGGGGAAGTTAATGCATACACAACGGGAGGTAATCTAAATTATCCTCTCCGTCATAACAAAAACCATGCATCATGTAGTGTAGCTTAGAATAGATTGCATTTAGTGTAGAAATCATGCATCATCTTTGCATAATTTCCATAATTTTGGCCATTGAGGACAATGCCCATATTAGTGTGGGGATGGGAATTCTAACATTTAACTCTTATTCAAAAATCCAAAAAAATTGAAAAATTTCTAAAATCATAAAAATTTGAAAAATTGAAAACCCAAAAACATGTTTATTTCCTTGTGTATAAATTGTCTTGTATATATTGTGTTTGTTCTATCTTTGTTCACATTGATCGACTACGCCACATCCGAGACATGAGGATATTGAAGACCGCATGGTATGATCTTTCCAATCTCCATTTTCCACTTTATGTTAATGACTATGTGGCTTTATTTTGATTGATGCGGTAAAACAATGTGAACTTAGGACTTGCATTTAGTTTATATGTCATATTAGTTGATAGAATCACTTGCATTAGGATGTTTATATTAGTTGCATCATAGCATGTAGTTGCATATTAGAAATTTTTTGAAAAATGCCTAACTTGGAACATTGACAAGAGCAACTAAGCCATTACAAATACTTGTTCAACTTAATACTTTGTCTACTAGAATGGTTGCAAAACACCCTTGATAGTGTCATACTAGTATCTTTTGACCCATGACCCAAGGCCTAGTCAAGGGTTTGCATGTGAGTCACCTATCCAACCCCGTGATGCGATGTGGACTTGGTTAACTTGTCTAGGTGACCTTGTTTGACCTTGTGGTAAGGCAACCCAAAAATACTTTCTATCAATAAGTTTGAAGTGCTCATTTCGAAAGTTTTGTCTTGTGGAAGTAATTTAATGCCAAGGAAACCTCAAATGTTATGAATTGTTGAATGTTGAGAAATTTTAAGTTGTTTTGATGGAGGCGTACCACTTCGATGTGCTTTGGTGCGGGATCCATTGAATCGGGCCCTCATACGGTTGTGAATTTGGCCGCCCAGAGACAGAGTGACTATCACCCCGAAAAGCTATTGTCTAGAGGTTAACCGGTTGCCTAATAAGCGATTGGCGAAAGCAAAGGACACTAGCCCGGAAGGGACAAACCCCATCTTAAATTTTTGAAATGTGAAAGTTGAAATGAGGTCAATTTTTGAATACTAGTCATATCCACCCGTTGTGTATAAAGATTTGAGCATTTCATTCCCAAAAAGCCTTTTTGTCAAGCCACTTGGTCGAGCTTGGGACGATCCATGACCTTTACTTTTGTAGAGAATTCGAGACTTGTCATGTCATATGCTACTAGCATCATAGGGATCATCATTCCACCACCATCCGATCGCTCTTGACGAAAGCATTTGGAAATTGAGGACGAAAGTACTCTAGTTTAACACCATTTGGAGGTGATTTAGTGCCATCCTCTTAGCCTTAGTAATTTGTTGAACTAGTATTTGTGAAGGATTACATGCTCTTAAATTTGTTCCTCTTTAGTGCCTCCGCCGCTTGATGAGGAAGTGGCTATTCCTTTTGTAGATGCATCCATTATGTGATTTTGTGTGCTTAACGTTTGGATGTGTCGCCATTTTGGCAAGACCCACCTTGCCTTGCAAGAAGGCATCCTACCTCATGGTTGTCTTGTTGTGAGTTGAAGGGGCGGAGTGAGACCCGCTAATTGTCTCATATCGGCTATATTATTAGGATAGGTTAGTATTGGTCCTAGTTTTTGTCACCTCTTTACTCGGGATGAGCAAAGGTTCGGTTTGGGGATATTTGATGTGACCATAATTAGCGCACATTTAGTCCCCGAATTAGCCTCGTTCCCATGCTTTTTAGTGCATATTTGAGTCATTTACTATCTTTAGTTCTTTGTTTTGCATATTCTTTGAGATTTTGATCCCTTGGTAGGAAAGGAGTAAGAATCTTGCATTTTCATGGCAAAACGAGGCTAAATTTATCGAATCCAATGACCAAGCATCAAGGAGAGACAAGATTAGAAGGCCTTTGTACATATGATAGTAGATGAGCAATGTTGAGAAAGGATCCTTGAGTCCCCAAGGAAATCCCCAAGGAATTTATGAAGAAAAGGGAAGAAAAGAAGAAGGAATTGTGCTGAACTACAATCCGAGCGGATTGTCTCCAATCCGCCCGTCTCCTCACAGCACAATCCGAGCGGTTTCCTCCAAAGACGCTCGGATTGCACCGCCAGAATCCGCCCGGATTCCTTCGAATCCGCTCGGATTCCACCGCCAGAATCCGCCCGTCCCGACCCTAATCCGCACGGATTCCTTCACAGCCGATTTCCTCTTCTCCAAGCAACAAAGAAAGAAGCCCTTCCTTCGAAAAATACCGGCTCCTCCTTGCTCAATCTAAAAAGTGTAATTACTAGTTTAGCCCTTAGTTAACCCTAATGCATCCTCCCTAATTTTCACTATAAATACCCCATTAGTCTAATTAGAGGAGCATGTTCTTCTTATCAATAATTAGAGTAGTTAATATCAATCAAATCTCTCTTTAATATTGTAATCAAGTATTAATCAAGTTTTAATCCAAGTTTTAGTTCTTTAATCTCTTTCTTGTTCATCCTTTATTTTGGGTAATTGAAGATTATTTGGGTTATTATTGGGAGATTGACAACCTCTCAATCAAACATCAAGTACTTCTATTATTCTTGCTTTGTTATTGGAATCATTAGTAGGTATAATCTCTTAATCCCTTTTTAATTATTGCTAATTACTTTTATTTGTTCATCATGTTTCACTTTGTTAGTATGATTGACAACCTTGCTAGCATGTTCAACATGATGATGAGTGAGTAGTCTCTTAGCTAGGGTTAATGGGTGATTAGGGGAAACCAACATGGGGAATGATTCATGCTTAAATTAATATGCTTTCATGTTTTATTTGCTTGCTTGTTTTGATCTCAACTCATGCACATGTTATGTTTGATGAAATGCTAAGCCTATGAATCCTTGCATTTACCACCATCACCTATCTTTTCAATGAAACTTGTAAGACATAACCCAACTCGAGTCTCATTAGACCATGCATGTTGTTGAGTAGGGAAGACTAAGTCGACTTGTAGGTGTTGTACAATCTAATCGATTCGGCTCCGGGACCCAAACTTTCCTAGGATTGTAAGATATAACCCAACTCAATCCATCACAACAATAATTGCTTGCTTATAATTTGAGAACATGTTTGTATGATCATATCCCATGATTCCCCTATGATCCCATGACACCCTAGTGCTTTTTAATCAATTGTCTACACCCCTTTTTAATTCATCTTGCTTGCTTATTTCCATTGATATTTTAGTTAGTGACCTTCTACATCAACCCAAATCGTGACACCCCAAAGACACCACTAGTTTCAATCGAAATCTCATTTCAATTCCCGTCCCTTGGGATCCGACCTTTACTTGCCTCTTTACTAATTGTAGAGTTGTTTGTGAAGTTATAAATTGTGTTTTGATTCGACCGTGACCCAACGACCACATCTTTATTTGTGAACACGAAACGGACCCGATCAGTCATTCCTCTCAAGACTGCTCACAAGCTGGGTATTAAGGAAGCTTATTTGGTCCCGACAAATCAAGGAGTACGCGCCTATGACGGCACTCGTCGCAAAGTCGCGGGGCTTATCACTCTGGCCATCGCAACCGGACCACTGTAAAGACAAACCCGTTTTCAGGTGGTCGACATCGACGCCTCTTTCAATATGCTCCTGGGACGTCCATGGATTCACGCCGTCAAGGCAGTTACCTCGACTCTCCACCAGAAAATCGGGGTCCCCTTCAACGGGAAAACGATCACAATTCCTGCTTCCCCGATCAAAGCTGTCATGAGAAAGGGAATAGCCTCCCAAGCCATTGAGGAGGATGACAATGAAATATGGGGTTTCCAAGCTGTGAATGCCATAACTGATGAATCAACACCTTCTGATTGTGACCCGTTCGCCAACCTCATGGTCAACCGTATCATGATGCGTCAGGGTTACTTCCCGGGTTTGCCGCTCAATCCACTGAAGGACCCATTGCCTCCCTTGATACAGGCTAAGGTCCCCAACATTCCCTTCGGACTGGGCTATGAACCTACCGATGAAGATATCCAGGGGATGAACCTCCTAGTTCGAAAACGCAAGAAGTATGAGGTTATCCTCCGTCCCTACCATCTGACTCTCAATAAATACTTTGTCCCCGAGGGAGGATCCGAGCTCTACCATGGCTTTCCGGAGCTAATCTATGACTCTGTGGCCAGGGCTAGGTACCCGGGAGTGGAAGTCTTCCAGGACTGCTACTTTATCCCCGACAACATCGAAACTGCATCAACTGAGTCTGAGCCGTCGTCATGCCTCGACGGACAAGCTGTCACTCTCCTCTTTGGGAAAGATAACATCAAGCACCTCGACTATGAGGACATCATCAACATTGCCCTGAAGGACAATCAATTTGATCTAACCGCATTGATCTCCGACACTGACCCGGAGAAAGCTACCCAAGGCTGGAGGAAGACCGTCAAGTGGACCGATCGCCAAGGCCGCATCCTTAAGATCACAACTGGAGAAGGCCCTATGTTCAAGGAGGGAAGTGAAGAAGGATCTGAGTCCGAGTCTGAGTCGGAGTCAGAGTCTGTCATAACGCCCAATGTCCCAGTCAAGGTCCCCTTCCCACTATTTTATCACAAAGTCGTGGCTGATTCAGAGGCTGAGTCTACTAGGGTCACCCCCACTCCCATGAAAGGTGACAACCTGGAGCCTGTTCCAGGGGCCGCCTCCTCTATTGTGTCGCCTCTGACTGACCACGAAATGTCTGTCCTCTCCGAGCTTTTCGCTCGTGTCAACTTAATGAACGCTAAGTTTGCTTATGACTCGTATTAATTTAACTGCAATGCAATTCTGAATGACTATGAGGAATTTGACTTGAGTGACTACCCACCTCATCTAGCCAAAGAACTTGACAAACGGGAAACCAGAACCCCCATCATTGAGGAGACTGAACCTATTAACGTAGGAACCGACAACACACCTCAAGAACTTAGGATAGGGATAACCCTAGACCCCTCGGAAAGACAACAGTTCATTGACCTCCTCCACGAATACAAGGACGTGTTCGCCTGGTCTTACAGAGATATGCTTGGGATTGACATGGAGATTGCAGAGCACCGGATACCCATTAAACCCGGAGCTAAACATGTGAAGCAGAAGCTACGCCGGATGCGTCCTGAATGGGCCCTAAAAATCAAGGAAGAAGTGGATAAACAGTTCAAGGCCGGTTTCATCAAAAAGTCTGAATACTCTGATTGGGTGGCCAATATTGTGCCCGTACCAAAGAAAGACGGAAGAATCCGGGTTTGCGTCGACTTCAGGGATCGGAACAAGGAGAGCCCAAAAGACGACTTCCCTTTGCCACATGTTGACATTCTGGTGGACAATACCGCCGAGCATGCTCTCCTATTCTTCATGGACGGGTATGCTGGGTACAATCAGATTAAAATGGCCGAGGAAGATATGCACAAGACAGCATTCACTACACAGTGGGGTACATATTGCTACACGGTCATGCCCTTCGGTCTCATCAATGCCAGAGCAACCTATCAAAGAACCGCTACCACTCTCCTACATGATATGATGCACAAGGAGGTTGAGGTATATGTCGATGACATGATTGTCAAATCAAGAGAACGGGACGGCCACATCAGTGCCCTCCGGAAATTCTTCGCTCGTCTGCGGAAATATAACATGAGACTAAATCCTCAGAAGTGTGCATTCGGGGTCACCTCCGGAAAACTCTTGGGATATGTCGTCAGCAAAAGAGGCATTGAGATTGATCCAACCAAAATCAAAGCCCTTCAACAAATGCCTCGGCCTAGGAACGAGAAGGAGATTCGGGGATTTCTCGGTCAGGTCCAATACATCAGCCGCTTCATTGCCAAGCTCACTATGATTTGTGAACCAATATTCAAAAAGCTTCGTGCCTCCGATCACACCGATTGGGACGACGACTGTCAGAAGGCCTTCCACAGGATAAAGGAAATCCTATCCAAGCCTCCTGTCCTCATGCCACCTCAACCGGGGATTCCTCTATCCATATACTTGACTGTTACCAACACATCCATGGGAGCAATGCTAGCACAAACAGTTGGCACCGAAGAACGGGCCATCTACTACATCAGCAAAAAGTTCATTGAGTACGAGACGAGGTATACCCAACTGGAAAAGACATGCCTTGCCCTAGTATGGTCAACAAAGAAGTTGCGGCATTACATGCTCAGCTACACGGTCCACATCTACTCCAAGATGGACCCGGTTAAATACATCTTCGAAAAACCCGTACTAAACGGAAGGCTGTCTAGGTGGACACTCATGCTGTCCGAGTTTGATCTCAAGTTTGTACCCCTCAAGGTTATCAAGGGAAGAGCAGTCACTGATTTCCTGGCGGAGAATCCCGTCAACGAGGACCCAACGACCGACACATGGTCACTTCCTGACGAAGACATCTTTTGTGCCGACTTCGACGCATGGGACCTATACTTCGATGGTGCATCTAATCCGAAAGGCTTCGGGGTAGGAATCCTTCTAATATCACCAGAGGGAGAACATGTTCCGATCTCGGTCAAGCTGGACTTTGCCGTCACCAACAATGCCGCTGAATATGAAGCATATCTCATCGGCCTACAAGCAGCCATCACACTTGGCATCAAGAGGCTGAGGGTCCACGGCGATTCCTCGCTCATCATCAATCAGGTGTCCGGATCATGGAAAATCCGATCTGACAGCTTAGCTCCCTACCGAGCAAAGATCAATCAAGAGGCCGAATTTTTCGACCAAATTGACTACTTCCACTTGCCACGAGAGAAAAATCAATTTGCTGATGCCCTGGCAAAACTTGCCGCGCTCGTCAACATACCTGACGATATGACATCAATGCCCCTACGTGTCGAGAGAAGGAGCGAGCAAGCTCACATTTGTGCAATTATCAACTACGAGGAAAGCCATGATGAACCTTGGTACCAAGCCATCCTCAATTACAAAACCAAAAACGAATTCCCTCCCAACTCTGATCAAAGAGGACAAAGAGCCATCCGTTTACTTGCATCACAATTCGTGATAAACCAAAATCAACTATACAAAAGAACACCCCAAGGAATTCTCCTCCTTTGCATCGACCATCACAAAGCCAAAAAAGTCATGGGAGAGGTTCACGACGAAGAATGTGGCCCTCACATGAGCGCAATGATGCTTACACGGAAAATCACACGGCTAGGTTACTACTGGACCACCATGGAGGCCGATTGACGTAACTCCGTCAAACATTGCCACAATTGCCAAATCTTCGCCAACATACAACACATACCACCATCCCTTTTATACACCATGACATCACCTTGGCCTTTCTCAACCTGGGGCATCGACATCATCGGGAAAGTCAACCCGGTAGGCACCAAGGGGCATTGCTTCGTCCTCGTCGCCATCGACTACTTCACCAAATGGGTAGAATCACAGTCATATGCAGTCCTGACCGCCAAACAAGTGGCCAAGTTCATTCAAAACAACATCATCTGCCGATATGGGGTACCCCACGAAATCATCAGCGATCAAGGCTCTCACTTCCGGGCGGAAACTCAAGCTTTGCTGGACAAATACAAAATCAAGCGACATCGATCATCCCCCTACCGTCCCCAAACCAACGGAGCGGTGGAGGCAGCGAACAAAACTCTTGTCACCATTATCAAAAAAATGCAAGACAACTACCGTGATTGGCCGAGCAAACTCCCATTCGCACTCTGGGGATACCGAACCTCCATCCGAACACCGACAGGAGCCACACCCTTCTACCTAGCATACGGTACGGTGGCGGTTCAACCGGTAGAGTTAGAGGTCCCTTATCTACGCATCCTACTGGAGAGTCAAGTCCCTGAGGCGGAATGGACCCGTCGAAGGTACGAACAACTCACTCTTCTAGACGAACGGCGACTCAACGCCTTGCACAATGTCCAGCTATACCAACGACGTATACAACGGGCATTCAACAAGAAGGTCAAACCCAGAAACATCCAGGAGGGCGACTTGGTCCTCAAGTCAGTTCAAGAACCATTACCCGTCGATCCGAGGGGGAAATTCAAACCCAACTGGGCCGGGCCATACCTGGTTAAGAAAATACTTTCGGGGGGCGCAGTGAGACTGAGTGACCTAGATGGGGAGGATTTTACAAACCCTACCAACCTAGACCAACTCAAGAAATACTACCCTTGAACCATAGCAACCAACGACCTAAGCCTAGTCTTGCAACTAGCAACGACCTCAACCCTTTTCAAGTCAAGTTCCTCAACGTGTTCTGAGTTGAAATTGCATGTTTTATCGAGTCTAAGCTGCGGCACCTTGCCCGTTTCAAATGTCCTTTGATCTGTCAAAGGCAACATCCATTTGCACTAAAACAAAAAAAACACCTGAACTACGAGCATGGTTTGATTTCACCTCTTCAGGTGGATACGTAGGCAGTCCTTCTTATACACGAGGGATACAACCACAAAACCTAAACAAATTTACAAAAATCCCCTGAACTACGAGCATGGTTTGATTTCACCTTTTCGGGTGGATACGTAGGCAGTCCCTCTTATACCTGAGGGATACAACCACAAAACCCATTTAAAATTTACAAAATATTTCGAACTACGGTCATGGTTTGATTTCACCTCTCCAGGTGAATACGTAGGCAGTCCTTTCTTACACAAGAAGGATACAACCATCCCCACAATCAAGGACGAAAACCCCCGCCTACAAAAAAAACATCCCAAAAAGAGAAAGGGAAAATCATTCCCTTTCCCAATAAAAATACAAAAATAAGCCTTTCTCCCTTCCCACAAAAATACCACTTTCCCAAGTGCAAATGTTTAGGATAATTTAAACCGAATTGCCTTTCCAAAATGGATGGAAGAAACAAGCGTTCACATTTCGACACGAGCAATCCTCTTATTTAATTAATAATGGGAGGGATTACAATTTCAACAACAGCTAAAGCTCGACGAGTCTACAACTTGTCAAAGCTAAGGTGTCAACTAAAACACCTCACATAATAAAGCTAGCACAAAACACACAATAACTAGCTAGTACAACATAATAAAAACTCACAACACTACTACAACATAATAATAAAGTGGGTAATGGAGGTCTTCACTCTTCCATTCTACCCTTGCCTTTTCCCTCGGGGTACATCTTCCCCTTGTTCTTCTTGTTGGCCCGCCTAGCATGTACTTCTTTCTCAGAACGGATCTACAATGGCAACGGCCTCCGGCGGTCTATCGCAAGACCCCATGTTCGGCCCAAAACGAGCCCATACACGGCCCACTACATTTTTGGGAACCGAGCTTCTCCTCTTTGGTGGTCTCATCACATCCGGGCTAGCTCCATCAACATAGTCCTTAAAGAAGGCACGGTTGGCCTTGCCAACCTCTCGGTACTTCAAGTCGACAACCTCGTCCTTACGAAATTTGGATCTCTCTTCCAAGGACGGAGCACGTGACCACTTGACATAAGCGGGAGTCACCCATGTCGTGGCAACGGGGTTTGGTACCTCCCAAAGCGGCCGAGTGGCCCACCACCTCTCGAAAATCTCCACAAGCTCGGAGTTCCGGAAAACATTCTCTTGGACAAGAGTATCTTGAGCGGACACCTTTTGTTGACGCCCCATTTGCCTCATGAGCCTTTCGGGATAAATGAAGGAAACAACCTTCAAACCCACCACCATCAAAGAACGAGGACTAGCACCCGAAGCGGGCAACCCCGTGAAGGACCTCAAGTGCCACCACGACACCACCCAACAGATATGAGGACCACCCTCCTCCGCCAATCTTGCGGCCCAATAAGCCTCGGTGGAAGCAAAACTATCCGGGTACAACTTCTTCCTCATGGTAAGATGACGGAAGGAATAAGAAGAAGAATCAACCGGAGGCTCGACATACCTTAGCCTCTCCAATAGCCACACTTGGAGGATCCTTGGGGATCCGAAAGAGGGAGCTTCTCCACAAGAGCCTTCCTTGTCCAAAGCTTGGATAATCTCTCCAAGCACCAACCATGATGGATCTCTACCATGCTCCATTTGCTCAATCACATGAATAAGGGTCATGCTACCATAGCATTTTGACCCCTCCTTCTTTGAGACATCAACAAAGAGGTACACATGGGCAAGACAAAAGTCGAGAGCCCTTCTCCTAGCCACCTCCGAGACATTGACATCTAATCCGTTTTAAAAGATGTTGATGAGAGCCAACATATCCACACCATATGGAGCAAGAAGAAAGTTGACTTGACTTGTCGACAAACCCAACATGGAACGGAATTTCTCCTTGTAACACAACCAAGTCGGAGGAAGCACCGGAACATAACCCGGCCACCCACCAATGGCTCCAACCTCTTCGGCGAGAGGACAAATTTCACCTTTCGGGAAAACGAAAACATGATGTTTCGAATCCCAAAACCGAGAACATGCTTCAAGAAATGAAGGTTGCACCTTGACTTGACGAAGCACCAAAAATTGACCAACTCCCATGCAAATGAGTTGATACTTTTTGGGAGGCGACAAATCCCAGCACCATTGTCGCAGTGCGTTCTCAAAAGCATCCATGAAATATTTTTGTGGAAGAAGAAGAGGTTTTGTAGAGATGATTTTGTGTTTCGGATGATGAAACAATGAAGCGCAAACGTCCCTATTTATACAAAAATGATCAGCGCGTTTTTCAGAAAAAGGGGAGAGCCGACTTCCATCGCCAGGCTGCTCGCGCCTCTTTTGGCCTTCCCCAGGATTCCCGCTGTCGACTTGTCTCTTTCAACTTGTGTTTTCTCCTGACACCTCAAACCTCCCGCCAGGAAGCTCGCGCCTCTTCGGGATGATCCAGGACATTTTGTGTTTCCTCACACTCACATTCCCTTGCTTTCGCGTTTTACGAAATCCGACACGGTTTCCATGACGCAACTTTAAACATACAGATTTTTCTTTCTTTTTTTTAAGGGGGAAGGGCTAGTCGCCCCGATCCGCGACGGATCGTTTCCATGTCAGTCGAAATTCCGAAAATTTTTCGCTTGTTCGCAATTTTCCATCAAAAATCAAAAACCGAAAATTGATAACACGACATCAGTTTTCCTCAAATTTCAAGCACTCACAAATTCGAGTCTTGACCTCAAAAATCAAAAATCAAATATACTCGTAAAAATCTATTTCTAAAATTCATCCGGACGGTTTGAGTTTGAATTTTTCGAGTCATAAATCAATTTCAATAATTTCGATGCAATTTAATTCAAGACACGAATTAATTGCTCAAATTTTCAAATCAATTCCTTTTGAAATTCCGAACGTGACGACTTGTCGCAAATTTTCAAAATTCATTTCAATTTTCAAAAAATCAATTTTTAACTTCAAGTCACCTTGGTTAAATTTTGTTCAAATGCTTTTACGTGTTTACGTTTATGCATACGTGGTACCTGTTGCCTGTTTTTCTACACTAACGATGCAGGAACTGGTACGAAGCAAAAGGAGAATTGACAGCCGACAACGCTCCTCCGAAACACAACACAAAAAAAGCCAAAAACCACAAGATAAACCACAATCTAAAAACACATATATACAAACCGCCTCACGCAAAATACATCGACACGCGTTCGATACAATCATCTATCATACAGACACTGACCTAAAACAACCATCTATCATACAGACACAGGCCTAAGACAACAAACGGGAGACTATCCGCCACCTACCGAACTAAGCGCTCTCTATCCTCTCGAACGGAAAAGAAAGAGAGCAACACAAGAAACAGAGGAGCAACAGCGGAAGCAGAGGTGATTACCATGACGGTAATACCTCGTTCATGCTCCACGACAAAAAGAAAAATGATGCCTGGCAGACTACGGGCGACACGACAACCGAGGATCGTAACTTAGCGCGTTACTCCGATGTTAAACCCCAATCAGCAGAATTCGACAACGATCAAAAGTGGTAACATAGGATAACACGCCCGTACTGAACCCCACTCATCGGACATCCGAACCTCTGCAGACAACGACCAACGATCGATACCGATCATTGGCCGGGCAAAGGCCGCCAGGGAGAAACACAACCAAGCCTGTAACAAAAAACAGTCGTCTCTTCCCCTCCAGGATCATCTTCCTCCTCCAAGGCCTCCACGACGGACCCCGTAGGTCCTAAATGATGCCCTGCAATAAAAAAACACAACAACAAAAAACGTCAGCCGAAATTTCGGCATTATGACGGCATAAAATGGACAAATCAAAAATAACCTGCAAAACAAAACAAGGGCAATCCCGCCCAAACCTAGCCAAACAAAACAGCAACAAAACAATTCACAAAAAAAACGAACAAAAAAACGACTCGCCCCTCTTTTCAAGCAAAAGACGATTCAAAACCAAAAAAATCGGCATTTCAAGACCCATACAAGGTCTGCCAACAAACCAAAATGTATTCCCGACACAATAGGGTATTTTCCTACGGCTCAAAAAGGCAATTCATACGCTAATTTGAGCACAAGCCGGTCAAAATTTCAAAAAACGACCGCAAAAAGGCAAACGTGATTTTATCACGCCTCAAGGTGACCTAAACTACCAATGAGGTCCATTTCAAGGCAAACTTACTCAGTTCAAGCCCAAGCAGGCGCTTATTTTGTCAGGCATAAGACCGTCACAAAAGGCAAAAATTCCATTTTTGCCCATAAATACCCAACAAAGGTCCATAAATGGCAAACACGGGTCTTCCCAACTACAATGCAACCTAATGGGACCCACTATCAAAGGAAATAAACTTGGCATTGCGAAATGAGACGGTTTCTCACCTCACTCACGTTTTTCGAGTATAGGGAGCGGGAACGGGGACCAAAATGCGAAGATGAATGGGATGCAGCTTGAACTCGCGTCTTTTACAGGAAAAAAAGGGTAGCCCCTTTGATTCGCAAGGGGGCTCGCGCCTCAATCAGGCGTCCCCTTGCTTTTCACCGAAATTTGGGCTTTGGCCCAATTTCACGTATTAAACTGAATTTTCTTTGACGATATTAAAGGTCGTCATTTTCTCAAAGACAAAAACTAATAGTGAAAATCCAAAAATTCGTTATTATCTTCAATTTTCAAAAATAATAGTGAAAATTCAAAATTCGCTATTTCTTTAAATTTTCAAACGGCGACACATAAACCGTCACTTCAATTTATAGTGAAGATTCCAAATTCACTATTTCCATCAAATGTCAACGGCGGCACATAAACCGTCACTTCAATTAATAGTGAAGATTCCAAATTCACTATTTCCATCAAATGTCAACGGCGGCACATAAACCGTCACTTCAAACGTAATATCAGATTTAAAATTTGCTATTTCCTTCAAAATTCAAACAAACGGCGATCGAAACCGCCACTTCAAATTCAAAGAAGAACGACGAATGGTGAAGATTCCAAATTCACTATTCCTTCAAATACCAGCAGGGGCTTCCTCGTGGAACCCGCTCATTTCAAAAACAGTGATAGTGAAGATTCAAATTCACTATTCCCACAGCGGCATCACGAGTTCGCTACTTTCAAAACAAGCCCATTTGACGCGGCTATTCTCATTCAAGTTCACGGCGGCATCACGAGTTCGCTACGTTCAAACAAGCCCACTTGACGCGGCTATTCTCACGGTCCATTAATCGACCGCCCCATGGCTGGCGAGCCTTTGTCCGCAAACATCCAAGGACAGATCCCGAAGATGCCTCGGGTACATTTCCTTGTCATGGCTGGCGAGCCTTTGTCCGCAAAGCTCCAAGGACATATCCCGAAGATGCCTCGGGTACATTTCCTTGTCACCGTTGGCGAGCCTTTGTCCGCAAACATCCAAGGACAGATCCCGAAGATGCCTCGGGTACATTTCCTTGTCATGGTTGGCGAGCCTTTGTCCGCAAACATCCAAGGACAGATCCCGAAGATGCCTCAGGTACATTTCCTTATCATGGCTGGCGAGCTTTTGTCCGCAAACACATCAAGGACAGATCCCGAAGATGCCTTGGGTACATTTCCTTACCACAGCTGGCGAGCGTTTGTCCGCAAACGTGTAAGGATATATCTGAAGATGCCTCAGGTATGACTCCTTCCTATGGCTGGCGAGCCTTTGTACGTAGTCTAATGGACTTTAAACGACCCGCACGGATAGTCGACAGACTCTAAACTGTTCCCGACGACAGGTCCTTGGCTCGTACCCCCGAGTCGCCTTGGCGTCGCCTTTCCCGACGGCAGGTCCTTGGCCCGAATCCTTTCGAGCCGCCTCGACGTCGCTTGGGTCTCCAGGTTATAATCTTCGATTGACCTTGGGGCTCTACTTTGACTTTCGCCCTGTCCAAGCCTCAGTCAAAGTGGGGGCTCTGTAGATACCCAGTATCTGCTGAGACTCCAACAAACATCCGATGATTATCGGACTATAACATGTTTTGGAATCGCGGCGTTTGATCGACAGTTTGTGTACAACTTTACGTCGGAAAATTTAAAACGATTTCGAAAATAAAACATTTCAAAACATTTCAAAAATACCTGCAGTATTTAATGCACGACGACGGGGTCGCAATGACACTAACTAGAGTCAAAACCGACACCGGACCAACAACCGACTCAAAAATTCAAATCTCGACTCCAACAACGAGTCAAACCGAGTCAACCACCAAAAACAAAACATTTCAAATCTTCTACCTTAAGTTTTCCCGGATTCATGTTGGTCAAGTACCAAACATGTGACTACAAAACCTAGGATAGAACAAATCATGATTGCGTTTGTTGTGAAAGTGACAACACAACTCGAAGAACCGTGACGTGGCTAGCGCCTCTTTGAGTAGCCCAAGTGGCCACGTCGCTCAAAACTCACACAACCACTCATTCTCCTATAAATACCCCTCAAATGCCACCCATTTGAGACTTACGCGAGTGTCCGCCCCCTCTTTTCTGAAAGATTAGTAGATCTATATACTAACATATTCATATATGTTTTTGTTAATTTACTCATAAAATTAATGGTGATCTTATGCATGCAAAATAATTAACAAAATAAAGAAGAAACATTCATTCTTACATTGGAAATTCGGTTTATATGGGCACAAGAGAGATCACCTTTCTCTCTTGTTCTTGTGCTTTCCTTAGTGGAAGAACTAAGATCCAAGTGTAGGATCTCTCCCAAAGCTTAATACCCAAAGCACACTCTTAATTAAAATTAATATTATGAATACTAGTACAATATTAATTTATCATAAAATTGACCCAAAATATTATAAAACTCTTTAATATTTCGGTTTATGGGAGGAGGAAGAATGAAGCTTTTTATCTCTCTAAAATTCTTATTTTAGATGAATGAAGAATGAATAATGCACTAACACTCTTTTAGTGTATTATTTGGTAAATAAGATGAAAAACCAAAGTGGTTTTTCATCTCACAAACCGGGTGGAAGGGGGGATTAAAGGGAGCCAATGCATGCTTGAGTTGTTCTTTACAATGAGCATTAGGTTTGCATGGCGAGTAACTAGGGTAATCTTCATGTTTACCACTCACATTATAAACACAATATTATCCTTAATCCTCCCTTAATTTCGGTACATATGTGTAAAATGGAATCCATTTTATTTTTGTCAATTTGTCTTATGTCACATGTCATATGTTACATAAATTGTTATGTATTTTTAACATATTAAAAATCAACGTATTAATAAAAATACGTCATATACAAAAATCGACTTAGTAATTCATAATCACTTGTACCAAAATATTTACCAATTATAAATCACAACAATTTGTATTTATAATAATTCATTCAAATTTAACTATTTCCTTAAACAATAATTTCATCTGAGTAATGATACAATTCGATTACTCAGACCGTATCTCATTTTAATCAATTTCAATGAGATACGTAAATATTACTTCCAAAATCGTCCGTCAATTTTAATTAAATTAATTGACTCGTAACGTTATACGATCAATTAATTGATCAATTAAGAGTGTTGCCCTATAGGTATGACCTAGGGGATCAACTGATCACCACCGTCGCACGACAGTAATGTCAAACTCTAGTCAGCCAATCATTACCGATATGTGTGGACCAGTTGACAGTAAATATTACTTCCCAATTGTATTCTTTATAATGAGACTTAAACATGTGATAATCATGATCAACAGTTGTGATCGCATTATTGTCGGAGGACACATATTCCAACAATCTCCCACTTGTCCTCGACAAGTGTGCGTCACCAATTCTCTTGTCCTATTACTATCTCCCACTCAATGCAAGGTGTCTTTCAGGTCGTACTTGCAAGTGATCATATCGAGAGTGGTTTCCTCGATCTGGAGAATAACTGATTGACCGGATTTATCCACCATGGATACATTCCGAGCGTGGCCACGCATTTCCAGTTCATTACTCCTCGAGTGGCCCTGAGATATTGTTATAACCCTGACTAGGGGTGGACAATTCCTATCGCACTCATTCCCTTCAACTAGCCACAACCATCATAACCGAAAATATGCCCATTTGACCCCATTTACGAAGGTCGTAGTAACACAAACAAAGTTAATCTGAAACTGTGCCATCTTAGGCGAATAGTCTTTAGTCAAAAGAATCGACTCATTTGAATACTATAGCAGCTCTCGCCACGACCAGGCTATATAAATTTGCCAGAACTCTATAAGCGGTCATAAGGCCCGACAAAATGTTCCTAACAGTCCGCCTATGTGATCGACTAGTCATCTCACATGACTCTATGGCACTTGAACTTGCCATCAATCGCATCACACTCTAGTCACTTCGAGACGTCGCCTCATGTAAGTAACTTTGGGCAAATACAACATTAATCCATGTTCACTTTAACAGGGTTCAATTATCTCCAGAACCCGTTTGGATGTAACAAAGTATATGGTGAGTTAATAATAACTCAAACAACAAATGTCGACATCACACTCGGGTAGTCAATACCATATTACAACCTTGTGATGCATATCGTAAGTGTAAACACTTATTGATTGCAATAGAAGTTTAACATGCCATGTGTCCATGTGTTCAAACTTCTTATACTTGCATTTTCCTTTACATTCATGTTCTCACTCATAGCATGAACCTTACCAAGTACACATCAAGGTTCCCGACCTTGGTTTTGGTTCTTTATCTTGAAAGAACTTCCTTGTCGATTATCACATAACGAACGAATTTGTGGTGAATGATATAACTAGTACTGATCAAGTGCTCCATTCACAGACAATGAACTAGGTATATGTTTTGTAGAGTCTTGCAACAATTTATCAAGATGATTGGCCTAGCACTTCTCACAAGTCCTAGCATATTAGGAAAGATTAGTTTTGAGCAACTTCTTATTCAACTAAGTATCTTTCCAAACTTCTTATTTTCCCTTTTAGCTTGAAAGGCTTAGGATTCTCATAAATCCTTACATGTGCTCGGATTTTCTATAATATGTGCAACCTCTTGACACATAATAGAGCATTCCGTCAAACACCGAAATCGCTCATCGAATTCTACTCGAGAATTTATGACGTTTCTATTATGGCTTACCAATGAATCATCATGCTCTTATGCATATGATTCACCATTGGACATGTGCATGATAATTCTAATGGCGGAAACATTAGTAACTTTTAATCATGTCATCAACTATATTTAGGTTCAAGGAACGACCATGACTGCTAATGGCAATTCCATTTCATTTAAATGAATAACCTATGTATCTCGTTGATTCGATGTGTATCTAACAATACTTATCCAACATCTCACGATGTAGTTGGATTCATCATGGTCCATTATCATCCAGAATTGAAAACTCAAATCTTCCTCTGTGAAGGAAGGTATTAGCTCGTCATTCTTCAATGAGTGATGAGTTTAAACTTTTATAAGATGATTACTCCCACTAAATTCTATGTGTTCACATGATAATTTCTAACTCCCACTGGATTCGCAATTGACTACTCAATTGAGATATTTCAAGAATTGAAGTTCATTGCTCTGTCAAGTTATTTAAGATAAAACCATAAATGTACCCATCATATCCCTTCAAAATACCTATTTTGAAGTAGTCTCATCTTAACCTTATGGAAAGAGATTTTAATCTCTAATTCACACATATCATAATGATGTGTAGCAATGTCATTATTTAAATATAAATAATATCTAAAACGCGCCCTTCGAAATACCCTTTTCGGAAGGTGGTTTAACCATTTCATTTTCATAATGTGGTTAAGAAATGACATTTGCGTGGTTAAAACTTGGCTATTGAAGATATCGGTATATCAATCCTTGCAACTCGTTTATAACTAGTATGTTACTTCGATTCATTTAGGCTCTTAAGTAAATCTCAAGGTTGAAACTATTGGTCAAAATTTATCATAAACTAGTCAAAACTCTTGTTAAGACTTTACATTAGTCATTTTCTTCCAAAACTTTCTTTTGGTGTCCTCGCGTAGTTATCTTAAGAATACGATCTTTCGATTACTTCACTTGGTCTCTTTAGTCATATAGAACTTACTTGAGACCATAGATCTCATCTATAGGGTATACTTTATAAATAGATATACCATTATTCAAATCATTCTTCATTGCGTAGATCTCATTTACACAAGTTCACAAACTTATCTTGGTGTGTGTTGTGTCCTCATTTTTCTCCCACTCTATCTTTAGAATAAATACACTAGAGATTCAAAGATAGCATATGAGACACAAATAATGATGTTGAAGTATAAGGAGAACTATCTCATAGATTGACTAATAGTTATAGATTTCGTAAGTGTACTTGGTGATTGACATTCCTTTAAGAGAGTTCATAGACTCAAAATCACTTTATAAATGATCATACACAAGCCTTAAGCATGTGGACATATAATGAATCCCGTCATTATATTTGTCTATTAGATCACTTTAAGTGAATAATCATATGTTTATAAGAGCAAGCATTTAAATACGGATTTTAGAACAAAGGATAAAATGATAAAACGGGTGACTTGGGTTGCAAACCAAGCCACCATTATCCAAAATACAACCAATTATCCAAAATACCTTTCCATGTCGAACACGGAAACTTAAGGTTCTAAAATTCAAAACATGAATAAGACAATAAAAAAGCAAAGCTCCATGAAAGCTATTCCTAGCTTCTTGATGGTTTCTCATGCTTGCTTTTCCTTTCCCTTGTCTTTGCTTGGTGGAGGCCCTATTTACAATAAAAAGGGAGATACATTATCACAACTTTGTATCATAATACCATAGTTGAATTAGAAACATAAAAGAAGGGATAGTCATTTACCTATTGGAGTGATCTTTCCAGCCTTAATGTCACCAAGGTATTTGGAACAATTTCTTTTCCAATGTCCCATACCATTACAATAATGGCATTTATCAAGAGGACCCTTCTTGATTTTTGAAGTGCTAGCATCATTAGCCTTAGCTTTGGTGAAAGTGGGAGCTTGCTTCTTACCTTTCCTCCCATTCTTCTTGAACTTCCCCTTGCTCTTATTGCTTATGTTATGCACATCCTTTGGAGGGTTCACATTTAACCCCATGTCCCTCTCGGCTTGCACAAGTAACTTGTGCAATTCTTCAAGAGACATATCCTTGTCTTGCATGTTAAAATTCACCCGGAATTGAACATATGCTTTGACTTTGGACAAGGAGTGTAGAATCCTATCTACAATAAGTTCTTTGGGGATTTCAACCTTTTGAATTTTCAAGGTCTCGACAAGCTCCATAAGTTTGAGCACATGAGGGCTAACCTTTTGGCCCTCTTTGAAGTCGAGATCAAAGAATGACGCGGCCGCCTCATATTGGACGATCCGCGGAGTTTGTGAAAACATTGTCACAAGTTTGGAGTAAATCTCATTAGCGGTGCCCATTTTAAAGGCTCTCCTTTGGAGGTCCGCCTCCATCGCAAATATCAAGATATTTTTCATTGCGGCGGACTCCTTATGGTAAGCCTCATATGCTTCCCTAGTGGCGGCGGTCGACCTAGTAGTAGGTTCGGGTGGAGAGGCCTCGGTAAGGTAACGAAGCTTTTCGTCACCTTGGGCGGCTAATTTGAGTTAGGCATCCCAATCGGAGAAATTTGACCCATTCTTTTCAAGTTTACATCGATCCATGAAGGATCGGAGCCATGATGAATTAGCGAGAGGCGTGGCGTTAGGGGTTGGTGTTGCCATTTGTTATGAGAAAAGAAGTGGTCTACCAAACAAAATAAAAGGAGTAAAACAAATGTCGTTTTAATAATAATACTCGTAAAAATGTATAATTTAAACAAGTTTTATGCATTTTTCTAGTGACCTCTACCCAACTAGATAAACGATTCCAAGACCCAAATTCATATCGACTTAGGCACGGTATGGCCGATGAAACCCTTATCAATATAACTCGGTGGATTAACGTTTTAATCGATTCTACTTTTAGAACTCTTGGTCGATAAAATTACTCTAATAATTATCTATAGCCCGGAACACATGCAACTACGGTCACGAATACTTCCGTTGAGCTCAATCCAAATTTCGAATAAATGTGTCCATGATCCAAATCCACATCAACTTGGGCACGGTATGGCCGATGAAACCCTCATTAACATGAACTCGGTGGATAAACATTCATCACCCACTTCCCCTACGTAACAAGGTTTGTACCCCGGTAGGGCCGAGTGCACTCCCTCGCGAAATAGGTTTTCATGGTTTCTACTATTTGTTAAGGCTATGTCTCAATTAATTGTTTTAGCGAGAGGTCATGTCAATTTATTATCTATCACGTTTTAAGTGAACTAAAGCGGTGAACTACGATAATTCTAATTGACACGTTCGATAAACTCGATGAAAGAAGATGCATGTTTTAGTTATGGCGATGCATGTGACATATAAATAAAATGCAAACATAAAATAAATCCTAGTATGGCCTTCCTAAAATAGAAAAACTATTTAACTATTACATATTCGGAAACCAACTCTATTGGTCCCTTGAACTTCGGTTGTGGCACGCATCTCGAGGTAACACCGTCTTTATGTATCGCCATCTTGAAGAAATCCGTCTTGAGGAACTCCGAGATAAATTAAATTACATAGCAAATTACATAATTTCCTATTATACATTTGTAACTAAAATAAAATAAATCTATTTAAATTACAAAACGGTGATACGAGATCACAATAAATTACAACCGAATCGATATTCCCATACATTTCGGGAAATACCAATTAAAACTAAGGCCATACTAAGTAAAAATTACATAATTCAAAAATTACATAAATTAAATTATGACAATCATAAAGAAAATGCAGCATTATAATATGTATGAACATGCCCAATTTTATGCTAAATCGCCTTTAAGTAGCCAATATCGTATATTACTCGGTTTTTACGGATTTGCGTGATTTCAACATTTTATAATCACAAAAATTACATAAATTCATATTTATGCATAAGTTAATTACCCTAACCTCTTAGGACTCAAAATTTAGTCTTCACTAATTATTTGACCATAATTAACTCATATTTCTAAAATTGTTCATTAATGGACCAAAAATTATAAAAATAAGCTATGAACTTCAAATAAATCACAAAATTTCAAATAAATTTGAAATTTGAAATTTAGACTCATGAACATTCTTGAAAAATACCATGACACTCATAATGTTCAAAAACTTAGGTTAAAAATTTCGAAATTTATCCGGAAAAACAATGTTGCGGTTTATCGGTTTTTAACAAAAATAATCATAAAAACATGTGAAAATTTATATTCATTAACTTTTTAATTTTAGATATGAAAAAGATAATAAAATGCAACATGTGACGTTTTTCCTTAGTCATAGATTATGTTTTATTAATATTTAACTAATAATGTCACTATTTATGCTATTTTTCTTAAAAAAATCATAAATCATGCACAAAGACTTCAATATAGCCTATTATTTTACACACATCTTGTAACATTGCATGTGACAACATACTAAATTTCTATGACCAGATTCGAAATTTATCTCATATTAACCTATTTTTCACTTAAATTCGATTTTAATAATGAAAAATCCATTTTTCGAGCATAATAAGTCCAAAAATTATGAAAATTTACAGGTCATCTTAAAGTAATATATGTGACCACATATCCAAAAATCACTGGAAAATTCGAAGTATAGCTATTTTTAGTCGGAAAATGACATTTTATTCATAAAATCATATTTTTAATGTCATTATTATGTAATATGAACAATAAAAATCCATAAAATAACCAAAATATCCTAAAAACATTTTAGGACCAGAAATTTTAACATGCATAAATTAATTTCGTGATATATCATAATAACACAAATTATACAAGTTTTATATGTTAATCTTTATAACTCGGAAAAACTTTTAACCGATTTGCATGCAAACAACCATGGCTCTTGATACCGATTGAAAGATTAGTAGATCTATATACTAACATATTCATATATGTTTTTGTTAATTTACTCATAAAATTAATGGTGATCTTATGCATGCAAACTAATTAACAAAATAAAGAAGAAACATTCATTCTTACATTGGAAATTCGGTTTATATGGGCACAAGAGAGATCACCTTTCTCTCTTGTTCTTGTGCTTTTCTTAGTGGAAGAACTAAGATCCAAGTGTAGGATCTCTCCCAAAGCTTAATACCCAAAGCACACTCTTAATTAAAATTAATATTATGAATACTAGTACAATATTAATTTATCATAAAATTGACCCAAAATATTATAAAACTCTTTAATATTTTGGTTTATGGGAGGAGGAAGAATGAAGCTTTTTATCTCTCTAAAATTCTTATTTTAGATGAATGAAGAATGAATAATGCACTAACACTCTTTTAGTGTATTATTAGGTAAATAAGATGAAAAACCAAAGTGGTTTTTTATCTCAAAAACCGGGTGGAAGGGGGGGATTAAAGGGAGCCAATGCATGCTTGAGTTGTTCTTTACAATGAGCATTAGGTTTGCATGGCTAGTAACTAGGGTAATTATCATGTTTACCACTCACATTATAAACACAATATTATCCTTAATCCTCCCTTAATTTCGGTACATATGTGTAAAATGGAATCCATTTTATTTTTGTCAATTTGTCTTATGTCACATGTCATATGTTACATAAATTGTTATGTATTTTTAACATATTAAAAATCAACGTATTAATAAAAATACGTCATATACAAAAATCGACTTAGTAATTCATAATTACTCGTACCAAAATATTTTACCAATTATAAATCACAACAATTTGTATTTATAATAATTCATTCAAATTTAATTGTTTCCTTAAACAATAATTTCATCTGAGTAATGATACAATTCGATTACTCAGACCGTATCTCATTTTAATCAATTTCAATGAGATACGTAAATATTACTTCCAAAATCGTCCGTCAATTTTAATTAAATTAATTGACTCGTAACGTTATACGATCAATTAATTGATCAATTAAGAGTGTTGCCCTATAGGTATGACCTAGGGGATCAACTGATCACCACCGTCGCACGACAGTAATGTCTAACTCTAGTCAGCCAATCATTACCGATATGTGTGGACCAGTTGACAGTAAATATTACTTCCCAATGGTATTCTTTATAATGAGACTTAAACATGTGATCATCATGATCAACAGTTGTGATCGCATTATTGTCGGAGGACACATATTCCAACATTTTCTCCCTTAAAATTCTCGACTCGACTACTTAAGTCACAACCCGACGCGTATTTATGACCTACCGATCGTAAATACAATCCTTACACATTGTTTGGTACCGTCATCGTGCATTAAATCACTTGACTGACCACTTCGACCACTACACCTTTACTAACATTAAAAAACTCTTTTTACTTACCAAAACGGTTTTAAACCGAGTTTTTTCCGATCAAACGAGTTGTTACACTTACGTCGGTCACTCGCCATAACCAAACATGTAAGTATGAGGGTGTAAAAATCCTCTTTTATTACGTTTTCATTTGTTTCATGACTATAACATGCTAAAACGTGCATAACATGAACCAAAACATGGAATAAACGAGCCAAAACTGATTTTTGGCCAGAGACAGAAGCCCCTTAGGTCGCCAGATTGCCCGCGCCTAAATGGGGTGTCCAGGTCAGAGATCAACCGTGTTTGTTCTCGTCATTTCCCTTTAATCCATTTTCATATTTGTAATCGGTTTTTACCATCCAAATATTTTCGAACCCTTTTTATCTTATTTCATTTGTTTTAACCACAAAACATTTTTCACCCTTGGTTCCTCATACCATGACGGTTAAATCCGTGTTTCGGTGATAATATTTGGTTAACAACATTTAAAAGGTATTTTAAAACCTTTTATTTCATTTCTTTATATTTTCAAAGTAAACATATTAGTCACCAACACAAAGTCATCCTTGGTTCTACATACCATGCCGGAATTTAACCCGGGTACGATGATGAGTATCGACTAATTACATTCAAATGGACTTAAAACAATTAGTCCATAATTACTTTCAAAACTATTCATGTCAAGTTTGTCAAATCGAACCCGACACCGAATATTATCCAAATAATGATGATTATTCGAGTCTAGTTCTTCAAATTAACAAATGCGGTCTAAACGACCCCTTCAAATCAAACCGGGTTCAAATACCCATTTTCAATACGTTTTATAACGTTTTCTAAAGAGTCAGAACACGGCACATAAACTGTGGGCTAACCCGCGCCTAAACAGGCCCTCCATTTCTCATCTTCAAAACCAGGAAGAGGCCCCTTACACCGCCGGCTGGCTCGCGCCTCATATAGCCGTCTGGTACAGAGCCTGTTCCCTTCCAGCATTAGTCTAGGACGATCCCGACTCCGGTTAGCCCGGATATAGGACGGATCAGATGACTATTTGAAATCGTATTTGCAAAACACTTTACTAAGACAAATGGGTCATGTTATGCATCCTAAACCTAATACGGTAAATGGATGTTTAATTTCCGTCTTGCATGCAAATCAATCATTAATCCAACTCGACATCTTATACTTGATACTTGGATTAAATCAACCGACTTAGAAAGCTCTCACATGTTAGGTTTAAATTATTGGATGCGCATTCATGCATTTAAACCGTTTTATCAACTTTTGCATTCAACCAACCAAGATCGATCAGTAGAGGCCGCTAACGCGGGCGGGATTGGGTGTCTGATTAAAGGGATTCCCAATACGTACCTTCACCTCTTACTCAGAAACTTTGGATAATGGACGACCTTATCCAGGGCGGACGAGAGTCATTCTAGAGATAGGATGCTAAAGAGGGACGATTTCCTTATCTTTAGTACCTATGTCAAACGCTGCTTTGTGCTTCGATTTGTACGAGGTATAAAGTGGATTTCGAATGGGTTCCAGGCATCCCACAAATGCTTGGTGGCGACTCCGAACATCTCTAATCGTTTCGAGACCCTTACCGAGACGAAACCGACCGATCTAAAACGATCCGGTCGAAAGCATTTTTACGCCGCCGAGCGTGGCTTTCAAAAGACAGCTGCATGTCCACAGATTGGCTTGGCGTGCAGGTGGCCCGTGACTACGGACCGGTAGGTGGCCCAAATCCACAGACCGAGACGGCCCATGTCCACAGTTTTAATTCTGATTTAATTGAAACCGTTAGCATGTTTATGCAATTATCGTCATGTTTGTTTGCTTGGTTGATTTGAGTCGTGCATGGTGCCTTGTGGCTATGGACATGGGCCACATGCATGCCAAGCCAATCTGTGGACGTACATCGGTTTCTTGAAAGCCACGCTCGGTGGCGTAAAAATGCTTTCGACCGGATCGCTTTAGATCGGTCGGTTTCGTCTCGGCAAAGGTCTCGAAACGATGTTGAGATGTTCGGAGTCGCCACCAAGCAATTATGGGATGCCTGGAACCCGTTCGAAATCTACTTTATACCTAGGTCAATCAAGGCAAAAAGCGGTGTTTGACATAGGTACTAAAGATAAGGACTCGTCCCCCTTTTAGCATTCTATGCCTAAAATGACTCCCGTACGCCCTGGATAAGGCCATCCACTATCCAAAGGTTCTGAGTAGGGTGAGGGTACGTATTTTGAAGCCCTTTAATCGGACACCCAATCCCGCCCGCGTTAGCGGCCTCTACTGATCGATCGTGGTTGTTTAAGTGCAAAAGTTGATAAAACGGTGTAAATGCATGAATGCACATCCAAAAGTTTTAACCTAACATGTGAGAATTTCCTAAGTCGATTTGTTAATCCAAATATCAAGTAGTTGATGTCGAGTTGGATTTAGATTGATTTGCATGTGAAAACGGAAATTAAACATCCATTTACCAAATTCGGGTTATGATGCGTGTTTGGATTTAGATTGATTTGCATGTGAAAACGGAAATTAAACATCCATTTACCAAATTCGGGTTATGATGCTTAACACGATCCATTTGTTTGAAAAAGTGTGTTTAATGACAAAGTGTAAAAACATAAACTTGTTAATCTGATCCGTCACATATTCGGGTTAACCGTAATCGGGATCGTCCCAAACAAGTGCTAAAACGAGGCAGAACAGTGCCAGGCAGCCCCATTGGGGCGCGAGTCTATTGGCGAGGGATGGGGCTCTGTCCAGGTTTATAAAAGATAAAAACAGGAGACCTTGGGGCGCGAGCCATGAGCCGAACCAAGAGGCGCCTCCTGGTTGCAAAAAGGTTGTTTAAAACCATTTTAAAAGGTTGTTAAAAAGGTTATTTAAAACCGTATTTGTGATGAAATATTTGCAAGTATGATTTGCATGACTCGGAATAATTACTATTGTGTTGGTAATATTCGTTGTCGGATTTGCAAGTTTGAAAAGCATAATAAAATGGTAAAAGGAAAATGTTTGATTTGAACTAATTATGTTAAGTTCAATTATTTGTAATTAGTCATGTTTGTCATCGTACTCGGACTAAACCGACATGGTATAAAGAACCAAGGATGATTATGAATTATGACTAATATGTTTGCAAATGTAAATAAATGAGAAAAATGGTAAATAAAATAAAAGGGGGTTAAAATACCCTTTAATTTGTAATTAACCAATAATATCATCGAGTCACGGAATAAACCGTCATGGTATAAAGAACCAAGGATGATTTTTATAATGGTCAAAATATGTTTATCATAAAAATGAATTAAAATGGTAAATAAAATAAAAGAATTTCCTTTAAAATGTAATTAACCAATTAATATCACCGAGTCACGGATTAAACCGTCATGGTATATGGAACCAAGGGTGATTATAATTTATGGCTAAAAAGTTTGTCATAAAAATGATTTGAAACATTTGAAATGGTAAAAACCGATTACAAATAAGAAATGAAATAAAGAGGAAAGACGAGAACAAACACGTTTGAGTCTGACCCGAGAACCCACAAGAGGCGCGAGCCTCTTTGCATAGCAAAGGGCTTCTGTCTCGGGCCAAAACTCGGTTTTGGCTCGTCTAACCTATATTTGAATCGTGTTATGCATTGTGCATGCATATGAACTCATAAAAATAGTAAAGACGTGAAATAAATGAGTTGTTTACACCCTCAAACTTACGTGTATTGATGTTTGCGAAGTAGATGACTTTAGAGATGGTTTTCTCGTTGTGACTAATCGCGATCAAAGAAGTTTAAAAAGGTGCCTTAAAATAGGATTTAGTTTTGAAAATGAGTTGAAAATATGTTGTTGAAAAACATGTTGATTAATGTTGATTTGGTCGAATGGGTCGGTCGAATGCACGGCGACGGTACCAAACAAAATGTGTAAGGCTTGTGTTTACGATCGGTAGGTCGTAAACACGTGTCGATTTTGTGACTTAGGAAGTCAGGTCTAGAAGTTTAAGAGAGAGGTGAGGGGGCGGACGCTTGCGTGAATATTATGGTGTGTGAAGGTTGGTATTTATAGAGAAATGTGGGGAGGTAGGTCGGTTGAGTTTGCTTAGAGGCTAAGCAGACACCCCATTGAGGCGCGAGCTACCTTGTGACTGAAAGGGGTGTACTGTCCCTTTCAGAAATTTGGATTTTGCATTTGTTCTAACCAATGTGTTGTTGGTTGTGATTTGTGGTCTTGGATGATTGCTTAGCCGTGTAAGCTTGATCTTGGGTGATATTTGGGGTAGGTATTTTGTGTCCTTGACTCGGGTTTGACCCGTGTGAGTCGGGATTTGAATTTCGAGTCGATTTTTGGCCCGGTGTCGGTTTTGACTCTAATTAGGGTCATTTTAATGGAAAGGACATGTTAAAGACATTCTTGGCATTATTTTCGACATTCGAGATTTGGTTTGACTCGGGTTGACTCAGGTTGACTCGAGTTGCGGGTTTCTGAGTCGGTTTTGGGTCCGAAGACGGTTTGACTCTAGTTAGGGTCATTTTAATGGAAATGACATGATAAAGACATTCATGGCATTATTTTTGACATTCGAGATTTGGGTTGACTTGGGTTGACTCAGGTTGACTCGAGTTGCGGGTTTCTGAGTCGGTTTGGGGTCCGAAGAAGGTTTTAACTCTAAACAGTGTTATTTTAATGCAAATGAAGTTAGAAAACTTTTGAAATCATTTTTCATATCCGAATAGTGCATTAAACCATCTCATATATAGCCAATCCACACACGCATATCAAAAACACGTTATAGTCCGATCATCGGGTGGTTTTTGGAAGGTGCAGATACTGGGTATCTACATAGCCCCCACTTTGACTGAGGCTTAGACAGGGCGAAAGTCAAAGTATAGCCTCCAGGTCAATTAAAGATTACAACCTGAAGACCATTGCGACGTCGAGGCGACTCAAAAGGGTTTTAGCCAAGGACCTGCCATCGGGAAGGGCGACGTCGAGGTGACTCGGGGATTCGTGTCAAGGACCTGCCGTCGGAAACATTTAAGAGTCTGTCCACTTCCGATTCGGGTCGTTTAAAGTCCATTTGACTACGTATAAAGGCTCAGCAGCCATAAGAAGGAATCAGACATGAGGCATCTTCGGGATACGTCCTTGAATCATTTGCGCGCAAAGGCTCGCCAGCCGGTGTTGAAGGTGGTGCGTTTTGAGGCTCGCCAGCCATAGAAAGGAGTCATACCTGAGGCATCTTCGGGATATGTCCTTGAATTGCTTCTTGTGTGCGTGCAAAGGCTCGCCAACTATGTTGAAGGTACGTTTTGAGGCTCGCCAGCCATGTTGAATGTGCGTTGTAAGGCTCGCCAGCCATCGATGGTCGAAAAATCGACTGTGGGAAATAGCCTGAAACATCGGGCTTATTTCAAGATATTGTCTGGTAATGACTTCCAACCAGGTTGACGTTGATAGGTTCGACTAGGGAGCGACGAACTCTAACATGTTGGGGTCCTAAATAAACTCCATGGGGATAAATCATCTAAGAAAGGCTCTCTGGAAAACCATTTAGGGACAGTGTTGCATCGGGATCATGAATGATGTTGGGGGGATTTTTTAAAGACCTGTGTGACTTCCATTTGAAAATCGGCACTCGCTGGGGAGTTAGAAACTTCTCAGGACTCGCCGGGGATATGAGTTGCTGCTCGTTGGGAGGCAGCGTATGCCATGTAATTGATGCGGTTGAAGCCCTTGGACTTGAAAGGTCGACGTTTGTTGGAAAGAACCCAATACTTTGTTGGAGTGCGTTTGTCTTGTCAAGATTACCTGCAGGGTTAGTGACCACACAAATCCGCAGTCGCATAGACAAGCACGTTGAATGCAAGCATATAAGCACGTAAGCACATAAGTATGTGAGCAGTTAGCATATAAGCAATTAGTACGTAAGCATATAAGCACGTAAGAACATAAGCATGTGAGCAGTTAGCATATAAGCAACTAGCACGTAATATCTCACGCGAAGGGAGATAGAAGTTTCGAAAGTTGTGAAGCTTGAAAGTTGTTAAGAGTTCGAACATGTTACTCGTAGATCTGTGATTTGATAGATTTAAGGCACGTGACTTGTGACATTGACTCACATTGACGCGTACTGACATACTGACAAATAGACGGCCGTGAACATGATACAAACCCACTATCACACGATACGGAGGTGATTCTGATAGACTTTGCTTATGTGTGTGCAACTCCTTAGCCAAGAAAGGGTGACAACGCGAATCAAATCGCTGAGGTAGAAGGTCCGCTCGGCTAGGGAACACGAATTGATTATCTTCTCCAGACATCTTTACCCTTGTTTGCTTGTTTTTGATCCCTTCTCGAGGTATGATGATTCGGAGAGCGGAACCAAGACCTTGTCATCGTCCAAACCGAGCACTAGGCTAAAGGTGGTTTATTTTAGACTATAGTTGAGACTCAAAAGATATTTGAGGATAAAGGATGTGTGGCATCTTGAAACAGAAGTCCCCAGAGTGAGAAGGTGGGAATTTGACAAAACAAGGAATGGGCGACGTCTTAGGGAAGAAGCCCCCAGTAAATAGGTATAAGATTAATTTTTGCAGCTGGGTGGGCTGCTTTTGAGGATTGATGTTGATGGTTGAGATTGAAATGGGTGTGCGGTTGTGTCCTTGTTGGGGGACTGCCTACGTATTCGCGTGTTTGCGAAGTCAAACCAGATCGTAGTTCCGAGTTGTTTTTTTCGAGGGTTGAAAATTGGAATTGTTTTGAAAGGGATGTACGGTTGTGTCCTTGTTGGGGGACTGCCTACGTATTCGCGTGTGTGCAAAATCAAACCAGATCGTAGTTCTGAGTGTGTGTACAATGGGTTGCAATTTGAAGGTTTGAAAATTGAATGTGTCTAGGGATGTGGTTGTGCCCTTGTAATAGGACTGCCTACGTATTTGCGTGTTTGCGAAATCAAACCAGATCGTAGTTCTGAGTGTGGCTTGATAATTGATTTTGAGGTGTATGGTTGTGTCCATGAAGGTCTGCCTACGTATTCACATTAAGTGAAATCAACCCAGATCGTAGTTCTGAGTGTGTGCCTAAGCGAGTTGTTAGGACCTTAAAGTGTGAGGGTCACGACGGTAAATTCCGTTTGGTGACTCGAGAAATTGATTTGAGATAATTCCTTCTTGATCATGAATCGAAGAGGTGTAATTTGTGAAAATGTTCCTTATCATGTGAGCACAGTAAAAAGTGGACCCTAAGGGTATACTAGGTATGTCCCGTTCTCGGTAGCAAAGCATTAGAGGACTCCGTATATGGGTCAGGGTGAAAATGGCTTCGACATTATGGAATGTGGAGCTTGGTAATAATGGGTTTGTTTGACAGATAAAAATCTGGAGTTGAGGGTCACGACGGTAAATTCCGTTTGGTGACTCGAAGGTTGATTAGAGACAATTCCCTCTTGATCATGAGTCAAAGAGGCATAGTTTGAAAAAGAGTTTCTTGTTATGTGAGCACACTAAAAAGTGGACTCTAAGAATGAAATGTGCATGTCCCGTTCCAGGGAGCAATGTTTTTTGAAGAATCTGTATCTGGGTCAAGGTGAAAATGGCTTCGACATTATGCAATCTGGAGCCTGGTAATAATAGGTTTGTTCGACAGATAAAAATCTGGAGTTTGTATTTGTGGTGTTTAGGCCGATGGATTACGTTTTGTAATGTGATGCGGAAAGGGGTCTCCGGCTTGATGTAGCCTGAGCACGAAATGGTTGGTAAACAATGTGGGATCAGAATCCGATGTCTGGACCTTAAAGGTTAAGGTGTGATATTATGAGCTCGAGGGGAATCCTCAGAAGCCTAGATAGTTCTCCCTATAACAGTCTCTAGAAGGACTTAGGGGTGAAGCGATGTTGGTTGTGGTCTTGAGGGGAATCCCCAGGATCCTAGATAGGTCTCCTTGTAACAGTCTCTTGAAGGACTTAAGGGTGAAGCAGTTTTGGTTATGATCTTGAGGGGAATCCCCAGGATCCTTGATAGGTCTCCCTATAACAGTCTCTAGAAGGACTTAAGGGTGAAGCAGTGTTGGGTTTGTTGTTAGTTGACGAGTCTTGAGCTCTTGTTTTAGATCTTTGACATTAGGTTTTGGTATTTTTGTGTTTTGTACTTGTTGGTCCCGGAGTTTGGAGGGAAGAAACGTTGGTCATGGGCTTTAGACTTGTTGGTCCTGGACTTGGTGTTTTGGACTGACTTGTTTGGTGTTTTGGGCTTGTCGGTCCGGAATTTGGTGTGTTGGACTCGTTGGTCCTGGGCTTTGGATTTGTTGGTCCTGGAGTTGGTATTTTGTACTCACTTGTCCAGGATTTTGTGTGTTGGATTCTTTCTTTGGATTTTGGCCTTTTTGAGAAAAGGGTTTCAATCTTGTTTTGTTTTGATTTTGGTTTGGGTCTTGGCCTTGACGTGGGTGAGTAGCCTTTGGCTTTGGCTTTTGCTTTGAGTGAATTGACTTTGGTTTTTGCTTTGACTTTGACTTTGGCTTTGGCCTTGAGTGAATTGCTTTTGGATTTGGTTTTTGCTTTGGCCTTGAGCTTTGGCTTTGAGTGAATGGATATTGGCTTAGGCCTTTGATTTTGGCCTTTCGCTTTGACTTTGGGTGAATGGCTATTGGCTTAGGCCTTTGATTTTAGCTTTCGCTTTCGCTTCGGGTAAATGGCTATTGGCTTGGGCCTTTGATTTTGGCCTTTGGCTTTGGCTTTGGGTGAATGGATATTGGTTTGGGCCTTTGATTTTGGCCTTTCACTTTGGCTTTGGGATATTGGCTTGGGCCTTTGATTTTGGCCTTTCGCTTTGGTTTTGCTTTGGATATATTGGTTTTTTTGCCGTCCTTCGTTCGAGGAAGGTAGAGGTGCAGACGGGGATGTGCCCGTTGGTGAGAGGTTGATATTTGGTGATGGGATGTTTTTGTGGGGAATGGGCTTGCCTTTCGTCATTGATCATGAACAAGGAGATGTTCTGGTTTGTTATCTAGGTTCGTCGTAGGATCCCTTTGATTGAGAGCTCGTTCTAGATTGGGTGTTAATGAAAGGTTTCTATTGCCAGACATGAAATAGGTAAAGAGATGGACACGGAGTTTCGAGTCCTCTGCTTACTCGGTACGGAACGTCACTCGAGTGTACTCACATTGAATCGGAATGTATTGTTTGTTTTAAATCAATTCCCAAATCAATTCTCGTTGTCAACGGGAAATGGTAAAGGAAGAGGAAAAAAAGGTATATGAAAGTTGTGCCTTTATTTAGATAAATAAGAGGTTAACACAGACTCGAGGAATACGTGTGACTCATGGGGACAGCCCCCAGTTGTCATTTAGGAATAAAAGGACAGACGCTAGGATAGATATGAGAAAGCCTAAGATACGGACTCGGAAACGGACTCAACCGTAGATACGAACTCCTAATCATCATGTTCCTCCTCGAAGGTCTCTTTCGCAGCATCCAGCGGCTTGAATGTCTGTTTTGAGCATTAACCCACTTGAGCACTTCACTCTCGTTGTTTGGGACGCCGGAAGGATAATATCCTAGAAGGTTGTCCTGTTTTTGAGGGGTAAGACGCCCATGGGGACCATTCTTTTCCATTAAATGATTGAGGGTTGATAAAGACAACTTGCCACAATCGAGCATGTTTTGGATGATATATTTGAGCTTCCAGCAAATCTCTATGTCGTGCCCATTACTCCTATAGAATAAGCAATATTGGGAACCGTCCCAAAAGCGGCCTCTTTTCTTGGGTGCAAGATCTGGAATGGGGCCAATCGGTTGGATTAGTCCTTCAGAGACAAGCACTCTAAAAGCAATGGCATAAGGCATGCCCAAGTCTGAAAATTGTCTTTGCGGGTGTGTGGCTCTTTCTGGCGAAGGCTCCACAAATTTTACTTCGGTAATGCGGAAGACTTGCTTTTCAGGAGGGGTCGCAGATGTTGAACCTCCTTTAATGATTTCATCGATGCGAGAAATTTCTGCTGATAGGTCTTCGACGCTTTTGATGTTACAACCCTTCAAACGGGATGCATAATTTGGCTAAAGGCAGTCAATGACATGTTTAACTAAAGCCCTATCTCCTTGCTGATAGGATGGTGTTGAGTCTACCTTTCTCCTTTTTACCAAATGATTGGCAGAATACTCATCTTCTCGATCACCCAAATCGATGAACTTCCTATTAGGCCGCCCAAGTTCTTTGTCTAGAGTTGTTAAGAGTAAGGTGGAAAACCTGCCATCGTCAATTCCATCTTGTATGGCATGCTTGAGCTCGTAGCACGCTTCAGTTTTATTGATACCCGTCGTGAGGTGTCAAAAATAAATTTATAATTTCCAACTACAACTATAGCCAGCGGCAGTCGGGTCGATCCACAGAGAGGAAGATGTAATTTCTAGCTGTCTTAATTTCGGTCTTAAGATAACAATGATGTGGGGGTTTTTATTTGGATCGGTCTATAGCTAAAGGCAATGAAATATAAATTAAACTAAAGAAATGTATTAAAGCAAATATAAAGAAGGGTACTAGGATAGTCGGTTCACTATAGTTTCGGCGGCAGCATACTAAGTAGGTCTAAATCAAACACATGAGGCGGGAAAACAGAGGTCCTCTCGGTCCACTGTTAACTAGTAGCATCTTTCGATCTCGCTACGGGTCCCTAATATCACTAATACTGACTCTCGTCCTGAAAAGTGACTAATAACCTAAACTTTACCTATCTTTCGATCTCAGCATAGTTTAGTCATTTTAATTGGTAGTCTAACAACTTTCCCTATCTTTCGATCTAATGGGTCGGTCAAATCCTAAACATTCAACTAGTCCCGTGCACTCGATTCGTCGAAAATAGAAATAAAATCAATTAAAACGAAGCAAACCCTCAGGTATACGTAATTCTAATGCCGCCTAACCTACAGTTCCCCTACATCCTAGCACGATGAAATTAGCTACTCATACTAGGGATGATAACAACAATAAAATTGACGGAATTAACTACTGAATTCATGCTTAAAATAACAAATAACAAATAACAATAAACGATAATCGGCTTCGGGAAACTACTTATCAATTCTATACTATGAACGATAATAAAGTAATGAAACTGAATATAAGCAGAAGAATACCGGATGAAATTGCAGAAGAAAGATCGAAAACCGATTGCAAAACGAACTTTATTAATGAAAGAACAATAATATAAAGAACCCTAATTATTTCCCTAAAGTTTCTGATAAAAGACTTGATGAAAACTGAATGAAAGGCTGAATATAAAACTTGATGAATATTCTGTAAACCTAGCTTACGTTATATAGAATACAACGTAGTTCTTATTCCAAAACCTAATGTACTATGGGGTTCAAATTCCTCGATCTTTTAATTCACGTCTGAATCACGGTCTGGTCGATCGACCATGTTGCTCAGTCGATCGACCAACCTATGCTGAACATTAGCTTCTGATCTTCGTGCCTTGGTCGATCGACCAAAGGGCTCAGTCGATCGACCACTGTAGCTGGTACTTTGCTTCAAAAACTTCGTGGATTAGTCTTTCGGGCCTCGAAATGCGCACCAAGCTTGTTCCTTGCGTAAATACTTCATGTCAAGTGCAATACAAGATACTCGGGGACGGATTTAGCTCAATTTCTACCCATTTCCGCATAAATCTGCAATATTACATAAAAATACGAAAGTAGACGAAATGGGGCAAATAGTAGCATAAACTACATAAATGAGCTCTGAAATGCGTGTAAAATGAGGTGTAAAACATCATATAAAAGACATGCATCAAACTTCCCCAAACCAAACCCTTGCTTATCCCCAAGCAAGAACTAGACTCGATCCTAAAATCTAATGGAACGAGTTCAATCTCAGAGCGAATTGCAAACTGAATAGCCTAAACCAATTTAATGCAATAACCAACAATCAATTAGCAAATGAACCATGCAAACGAGTTATGGAGTCGTTAAAAATATTGTTGAACCGTCAACTGTAGAGACTTATCAAATTGGACTCTCACGGGTCGCTCAAATCACTCATAAGCACAGGTGAATATATGTAAGATAGAAAGAATTCATTTTGTAGTGACTCTCACCTAACTACGACCTATAAGAACATGCCTGCAGCCTAATATGAAAGTAATCTCTACAACCGTACATATGCATTCCAACCAATCAAATGACCATGACACATGCCGAGGTATATATATATATATGGATATGTGAGGTAATGGGTAAGAAGTGGCAAATATAATTATGGGAGTGTGGAGGTACAGGTGATCAAGCTAATACCTAACAAAGCCATATGACAACATCCAACTTCTTGCTCAAAATTTCAACAATAAAACCCGGTGCTAATTAGAAGCACTAATCTCGCAACCTCCATAAAACTAAATCAATCAACGCCCCATAAGATATAATTGCAACATGGGAGCAAAAATCGCCATATAATAAGGACTTGAATTATGCGAATTGATTTTTCTCTTCTTCTTTCTCGGACGCCAGTCGATCGACCAATGATGCCAGTCGATCGACTGCTTCAAACAGTACATCACTCTTTTTTTTTCTCTTTTTCGAATCATTTTCCTTTTTTTTCTTTTTCTTTGTTTCTTTCTTTCCTTCCTTTTTCATCTTCCCATCAACATCTCAAAAGAGCATATGCCACCAAAAACAAAGTATCAATCCCAAGATCATAAACTACTAGCTTGACAAGGCCAGGCTAAATGTAGGATGTAGTAATGGGACAAAAAGGCTATTTTTGGCAGTGTGGAGCTTATGGGTAAAAATGAATAAAGGAAAACCTCTACCACATGTGTCAACGAACCACAAACCGAATGCATACAGGTATTAAGCAGATTAAGTTCATATTTATGCAAATTTATGTAACATGTCTCATAAGGAGTACTACTCACATTCCTAAATAAACTGGTCATGAATGTCACCAGTTATAAGCTCTAAACCTCAGAAATATGATGTAGTTTGCCAAAAATCTAAGTCAAGCCTCAAGTTCAGCAAATAATTAACGAAAACTCGTAGACTATGCAATTGATTCTACTAATAACATGTCAATTAGCAAGGCTTAGGCATAAACAGATGCAAATGCAATATCATCCTTGAAATACTACCGTTCCGACTCGACCTATATGCTAAAATAAACGTGCATTTTTGAAATTTTTGAAATTTTTTCAAATTTTTTGGATTTTTGTATATATATAGAAAATTAAACAACAATGCAAACTAAAATGTAAACGTGTAACTGAAATGCAATAAAACATATGCAAATGCGACGCAAAACCCTTCCCCAAACCAAATCACACAATGTCCCCATTGTGCAAAATCATATAATGAAATAAAAGGAAAATGGGAATTTGCGTTAAATAAATAAATAAGACATGAAGTAAGGACTCGGAAACTCACAAGACTTTAAGCGCAGAAGGAAACCTCCCCAAACCAGCGTGAGCTAGGAGGTTTCAGTAGCCAGCAGTGCTACTAATAGGTACCTGAAAAGACAACAATACCACGCATAAAACCGAGAAAGCAAAGTGGAAACGGTAATTGTGTGCATAAGATGAAGAAATGGAAGAAAACAGAATTATGTCGGAAAATAAAGAGGAGGAAAGACTCCCTCAATTCCGCAAAACGACCAAACACAGCAGGGGAATGGTCGTGAATAGGTACAGCAGCGACAACGGTCGATCGACCATAGCAGGCAGTCGATCGACTGGAATGAACAGGAACAGAAGCTCCTTGAAGTCGCACCTCAGTCGAACGACCAGGGTAGGCGGTCGATCGACTGGAAATATTGCTGCAATTTTCTGATTTTTTCGAATTAGCTCGAGAACTTGAGCTAATATGGTCTATAAACCTGCAAACGCACACAATACCGCGCCAAAAATTGCGCAAAATCCAAAGCAATAGTCTAAAGTATATAAAATCCTAAGCAAACTTAAAATGCGAAGTCTCGCGCACACAAAACAATAAAAAGTTCAACGAAAGCAATAAAGTGTATAGTTTTTGAAAAAGTCTTAATCAACTAATAGTTGATCAAGAATGGCCACGGAATAGCCCACTTGGTCGGCTTCTGGCTACAAGAGGTAGCCTCAACAGTGCTCATTTTCTTAGCTGCACTCTTCTTAACTTCAATATCCGCCGAACTCAACAGATCAACAGCTTCTATATCTTCCCAGTCAATGACCTCCTCTGGCTCATCAAAGTCCAAATCGGATTCCCTCACTTTGACTGGCTCATCTTCAAGCTCCTCATCAGTGCCATAGCTAAGGCATCCAAGACCGCCTCGTGAAATGATTGGCTCCTTCACAGCTGGAGCAACATATGGCTCTTCCTTCCCCAAACCAGCTCCTGCAATATCAGAAATAGACGAATCTTCCTCCAATTTGCTTCCAGTCTGGGGCGGATGTGTCACAACAGGAATAGGCATATCAGGAAGTATAAAATAAGATTTTTTTTCAGAAACCGTATTACAAGTTACAGGCCACATGGGGTGTTTCTTCTTAGCAGGCTGGGCAAAGACAATGGAATGCTTCCCTACTTTGAAGGTTAAAGTCCCTGAACCAACATCTATGACTGCGCCAGCAGTGTGCAGAAATGGTCTACCCAATAAAATAGGAATGTGGGCATCCTCGGGCATATCAAGTACAACGAAGTCAACAGGGAAGAAGAACTTTCCTATTTGCACAGGAATGTCCTCTAAGACTCCTATTGGCTGGACCGCAGAACGGTCAGCCATCTGTACTGTCATGTCGGTTACTGCAAACCTAGTCAATTTGGGCTTTCTAGCAAGACTCAAGGGCATTACACTTATACTGGCTCCTAGGTCACATAGTGCCTTCTCAATAGAAAAGGTACCAATGCTACAAGGAACGGAGAAGCTACCTGGGTCTTCTAGCTTATGGGGTGCAGTGTGGGTCAGATAAGAACATGACTTTTTAGTTAGTGCGACAGTATGCACAGTTTCAAGTGACCTCTTTTTGGACAAAAGTTGTTTCATGAATTTTGTGTAAGCAGGCACCTGATTAACTAACTCAAGAAAAGGAACTTGTACGTTTAAGCTACGAATAACTTTTTCAAATTTATTGAATGATACCTGTTCCTTCGTCGGCAGTAATCTTTCCGGATAAGGGGATGTAAGAAACAACTTAGCCCTCTCCTCTAAATCTCTCATGCCGGCGTCAGTGGATTTAGGCTGAAAATCCACCACCTTCTCCTTGTTAAAGCTCGACCCCTCTTCAGACCGTCTCAAATATGATCCATTAATCGTCATAGGGTCGTACTTCGTAACTGGGACTGACCCATCAGCATTTGGGTCTTGCCTCACTATTTTCGGGGCAGTCGTACCCCGAAACAAATGATCCCTCAGGTTATCGGGCATTGGAGGACGAAAAGAATCACCTACAGCAGCGCTGTCAGTCGATCGACCGGGTTGGTCAGTCGATCAACTGACTTCTACAGGAACAGTAGTTGCTGTTTGTCGCACTTCAGTCGATCGACCGGGTATGTCAGTCGATCGACTGACATACCTGCTGATCGTCTTTTTCTTGTTATTATTCGTCACTGCCTTCTTCTTGCTTGGTTCCGCCTCATTTTTTTCAGGGACATCCTCAACCATAACGGGCCCATCGAGGGTAGACCCACTCCTCAAGGTGATAGCATTAAGGGTCTCTTTTTGGTCCGTTTGAGTCGGTAAATGTCCCGGAACTCGAGTTGTATTCTTGCTAGCCAATTGAGCAATTTGGCTCTCTAACATCTTCATCCCGGCCTCTCTAGCTTGGGATTCTTTCAGCAATAAATTCTTCAACTCAGTAAGATCAGAATTTTGGGACTGCTGCTGCTGCTGCTGGACATACGGAGGCTTTTGGAATTGTTGTTGCTTATGAGGGGGCACATAATTCTGCTGCTGCTGCTGCTGTGGAGGTTGAGTTGGATTTAGGACATTCTGGCTCCTCCAACTCAAGTTTGGATGGACATTCGGCTCATAGTAAGTGTTTGTCTGCCTATAATGTTGAAAGGCAGCACAAGACTCAAAGGGGCTAGGACAATTGTCTGAAACATGTCCATCAGCTCCACATCTTTTACAGACGAAGGGACCGTCTGAAACAGCATTTACATGATATATCCCTCCTTTTGAAGCTCCTCCCAACTCGTACTTATCAAATCTCGCCGTAAGAGCCTCTAATGCAGCTACAGAAGGAGATTCAGCAGCTCTCCTTTGATTTCCCCTGGAATTCCCATACTCAGCTTTATGGGTGGCCAAGTCATCAATGATCTTCCACCCCTTAGTCTCTCCCATGTTCTCCTGGAATCTGCCACTAGCTGCAGCATCCAAGATAGCCCTCTGATCGTCATAGAGCCCATTGTAGAACTGATTGCATAGGCTCCACTTCTCAAACCCATGGTGCGGAATGGTTCGCACCAGCTTCTTGAAACGGACCCACACCTCATGAAAGTTCTCATCCGGACCCTGTTTAAAGCTCGTGATCTGAGCTCTAATGGCATTAGTCTTCGAGGCCGAAAAATACTTCTTATAAAACGCCAAAGCCAGCGAATTCCAGTCGGTAATCCCATGGGCAGCTCGATCCAGGTCTCTGTACCACTCCCTTTCAGCATCACGAAGAGAGAATATAAACATTGTTTCCTTCACCTGGTCCTGGGTCACACCGGTCGGTGGGGGTATGAAGCAGGAATAATCGATAAATATCTCCATATGCTTGGCTGCATCTTCATTTGCAGCTCCCCCGAACTGGTTCCTCTCAACCAGGTTGATGTAAGAAGGCTTTGGTTCGAATTTTCTGTCCGCTCCAGGTAATTCGAACCCCTTGTATAGATTTGCAACTGTCGGCTCCGAGTGACTTGCTATACTCGCTTCTTCAGCCATTTCTAGAAAATCCGGAGATGTGACGGTCTCAGCTGATGAAGTGGAAACAGGAGATGAATGTGGATCCTCCTCGAACAGAGCATTCTCGTAGTAACTAGATAGAGTACTCAGCTCTTCCTCTGTCGGCAATACCCTAGATGATCGCCTCAACTCGCGCAAAGTCTTCTCAATCTCAGGATTGAACCGTAGTAATTCACCACCCTGTCACCTGCGCATAAGAAGAAACTACAAAAAGAATATGAGAATAGTTTAAGGAACGAATGTCCCTTAAACTAAGAAACAGACTAAAATAAAACAACTAAAAATTAGAACAATTGCCTAACCCCGACAACGGCGCCAAAATTTGATACCCAACGTGAGGTGTCAAAAATAAATTTATAATTTCCAACTACAACTATAGCCAGCGGCAGTCGGGTCGATCCACAGAGAGGCAGATGTAATTTCTAGCTGTCTTAATTTCGGTCTTAAGGTAACAATGATGTGGAGGTTTTGATTTGGATCGGTCTATAGCTAAAGGCAATGAAATATAAATTAAACTAAAGAAATGTATTAAATCAAATATAAAGAAGGGTACTAGGATGGTCGGTTCACTATAGTTTCGGCGGCAGCATACTAAGTAGGTCTAAATCAAACACATGAGGCGGGAAAACAAGAGGTCCTCTCGGTCCACTCTTAACAAGTAGCATCTTTCGATCTCGCTACGGGTCCCTAATATCACTAATACTGGCTCTCGTCCTGAAAAGTGACTAATAACCTAAACTTTACCTATCTTTCGATCTCAGCATAGTTTAGTCATTTTAATTGGTAGTCTAACAACTTTCCCTATCTTTCGATCTAATGGGTCGGTCAAATCCTAAACATTCAACTAGTCGCGTGCACTCGATTCGTCGAAAATAGAAATAAAATCAATTAAAACGAAGCAAAACCTCACGTGGCCGGTCGATCGACCAGGGAACCCAGTCGATCGACCGGCATGCGATTTCAGGTATACGTAATTCTAATGCCGCCTAACCTACAGTTCCCCTACATCCTAGCACGATGAAATTAGCTACTCATACTAGGGATGATAACAACAATAAAATTGACGGAATTAACTACTGAATTCATGCTTAAAATAACAAATAACAAATAACAATAAATGATAATCGGCTTCGGGAAACTAATTATCAATTCTATACTATGAACGATAATAAAGTAATGAAACTGAATATAAGCAGGAGAATACCGGATGAAATTGCAGAAGAAAGATCGAAAACCGATTGCAAAACGAACTTTATTAATGAAAGAACAATAATATAAAGAACCCTAATTATTTCCCTAAAGTTTCTGATAAAAGACTTGATGAAAACTGAATGAAAGACTTAATATAAAACTTGATGAATATTCTGTAAACCTAGCTTACGTTATATAGAATACAACGTAGTTCTTATTCCAAAACCTAATGTACTATGGGCTTCAAATTCCTCGATCTTTTAATTCACGTCTGAATCACGGTCTGGTCGATCGACCATGTTGCTTAGTCGATCAACCAACCTATGCTGAACAGTAGCTTCTGATCTTCGTGCCTTGGTCGATCGACCAAAGGGCTCAGTCGATCGACCACTGTAGCTGGTACTTTGCTTCAAAAACTTCGTGGATTAGTCTTTCGGGCCTCGAAATGCGCACCAAGCTTATTCCTTGCGTAAATACTTCATGTCAAGTGCAATGCAAGATACTCGGGGACGGATTTAGCTCAATTTCTACCCATTTCCGCATAAATCTGCAATATTACATAAAAATACGAAAGTAGACGAAATGGGGCAAATAGTAGCATAAACTACATAAATGAGCTCTGAAATGCGTGTAAAATTAGGTGTAAAACATCATATAAAAGACACGCATCATTTATGCCCCTTGCCTCTGTGATATCGATAATATGCGTAGCCATTCCAAAATTGGGTTATGTTTTCTGGTTTTGGATCCGGAGTGGGACCAATAGGTTGCAGTAATCCTTCTGAAGAAAGTATCCTCAAAGCGGTGCCATATGTTATTCCCAGATCTGTGAATACTCTTTGATGTTTTCCCCTGATTCCAACATTTGTGTTTTTTGGGATGTTTTTGTGAGTTGTTTTTGTTTTTGTCAATCGTGGGCGGAAATCGGATTTGGTCATTGTTAATGGCAAGTTTTTGGGACGTTGCTTGGCATTTTGAAGGGTATTTTTGTGAGGCAATTTCATTTTCTTTGTTGGTGGGTTCTTGGGTATGGGAACTATCAGACGGTTCCTCATTTTCAGCATTTGTTTGTTGGGGAATTAGGTGTTGGTCTTCCCCTTGGTGGTTAGGTTCATTTTCGGCATTACCAATCTTTTTCCCCAAATTACCTACCTGAGTGTTCAAATCATCGATAGCCACTCGCAGCTTTGAGAATATGTTGTTGATGGAGACGGAGATCATGGGTATATCGCTTTGTAGTCCATCTTCACTAATTGCACGAATTTTCTCATTATCGGGAGGAAAGAGATGAGAGCAACCCAAGGAAAGTTCCTGACTGTGTCCAATAGGGTTTTCTGGAGGGTTGTTTTTGTTGTTTGCTGAGGGAGGTAGTTGTAACTCTCCCTTTTCAATCATATCAAGGATGACACCTTTTAGGGGGAGACACATTTCAGTGTCATGTCCGCGACCTTGGTGATATTGACAAAACAGTTTTCCGTCCCATCTTCAACCTCGCTTGGTTGGTAAAGGGTCTGGAGTTGGACCAATTGGTTGGAGTTTTCCTTGGGAGATTAGCCTTTCCAAGGCTGTGGCATAAGGCATACCCAAATCAGGGAAGGACCTATGAGGTCGTCTGGTTTTGGAAGCCTTCCAACTAGGGTTGGTTTTGTCATTGGCATGTAGTCGGCTTTCAAGTAGCTTAACCCTTTGCTCAATATCATAAGAGAGAAAATTCCCGGTTATCATTTTGTCCTCAACCTGGGAGAGACGAGTGCTCAAGTTTTCCACGGTAGCTAGGAGTCGAAGGACCATGTAAGTGGTTTCAGCGGAAGTCATGGCGGATGCAGGTTGATCAGCTTCTTGAATTTCTTGTTGACGATCGACGGCACCCAAGGGATTCCTATTTGACATAACGATAGGCGTTATAACTTGTCGTGGCAAGGTATTGCACAAACAAAGGCAAGTACGACACATATGTACAAAAGGCAGTTTTGTCGTGAAGACGCGATGGTGTGACTAGGTTATGAGTTCATTAAAGATCATGAATGACCCCTTGTATTTGAACTCAGGGTGCATGACTTTGAACTTAGACTCGAGTGTCAACTTTGGCATAGTGATGCCTAGACAGACGACTTCTGACTTAGTTTGGATGTTTGTCGATGGAGTGACGCCGTTGGACAAGACATGTACACAAACTTGACCTTTGACCCGTAATGTGGGGGAAAGACGGGTTTAAATCCCGACAGGTTTTGACTCTGCTAATGCCATTGGAGATGTCTCGACAATTAGGCGACACGATTTAGACCAGAAGGTAGGTACTAACTTCGGCAAAGACTCGACGTTATCTAGACGACTCGACTTGAAATCGACTGGACTCTAATCGACTCGAGGCTGAATCGGAAAGGTGGACTGAAATTTTCGAAAATAGACATTTTCAAAAAGATTCTTTTGTCGTTCTATGGACGGCTTCCGAAGAGTATGGATCTTCAAAAGGTCGGCCAGTTGAAAGGGTTGTCTTAGGTTTGTTTTCAAAAGACGGTTTGAGTTGAAATTGCGGCGGCTCCTAAAACAATGTGTTATTTCCGAAGACAGTTTTTGAAATTCCGAATCACGGATTAGAAAATCGAGAATCGAAGAATTTGGAATAGTCATCACAATGGCCATGAAAACGGTTAAACTTGTTTTCAAAGATTTTAAAATTGAATTGAAATTTGAAAACTGTTAAATTTGTTTTCAAAGGTTTGAAATTTGATTTGAAATATGAAAACGGTTAAATTTGTTTTCAAAGATTTGATTTTGAATTAAAATTTGAAAACTGTTAAATTCGTTTTCAAATGGATTTGTTTTCAAACGATTTGAAATTGGATTTGAAATTTGAAAACGGTTAAATTTGTTTTCAAATGGTTTGAAATTGGATTTGAAATCTTAAAACGGTTAAATTTGTTTTCAAAGATTTGATTTTGAATTGAAATTTGAAAACGGTTAAATTTGTTCTCAAAGATTTGAAATTGGAAATTGTGGGGATTGAATTCGTCATTACGACGGCTTAGAAAAGCCAAATTTTGTTTCAAAAACGAGATTTGAAATTTGTAAAGTTGCGCGGGTTGAAATCGTCATCATGATGGTTTGAAGAACGTTTTTGTTTTAAAAATTGATTTCGAATTTTGAAAATTCGAGGGTAGAATTCGTCATTACGACGGCATAAAAGGCTGCTTTGAGAATGCAACGGTCGGCGAAAGACCGAGGTTTGAAATGGCCATTACGACGACGTAAAAGGGTATTTTGAAATGGTTTGTGAAAACCGGGGTTGAAATTGTCATTACAACGGCACGAAAAGGTGCGCAACGGTCGGCGAAAGACCAAGTTTTGAAATGGCCATTATAACGGCATAAAAAGGTGCTTTGAAACGGTTGTAAAAACTGGTTTCAAAATGGTCATTACGACAGCATAGAAAGGTGTGCAACGGTCGACGAAAGACCGAGGTTTGAAACGGTTCTGAAAAACCGGGTTTGAAAATTGTCTTTACGACGGCCTAAAAAGGTGGTTTTGAAACGGTTATAAAAACTGGGTTTGAAAATCGTCATTACGACAGCCTAGAAAGGCGTGTTAAAAAGCAACGGTCGGCGAAAGACCGAGGTTTGAAATGGCCATTATAACGGCGCAAAAAGGTGAATTTAAAAGTTTTGAAAATGACACAGAAGGACTTATGATCACAAAACACATAAGCACTCACAGTTCATTATATTATGCATAATGCTGACACGGGTTTTGGCTTAAAAGGTGGGTTACCCACCAAGCAATCAAACCCCGATTTTCGAGAGGGATACAAATCCAAACAAAATGTCTAAGGAGGGTGACCTAGCCTCGTGCTCGAAGGTGATGAAATCTCTTTGACGAAACAGAAATGTGTAACGTCAACGGTATGCTTGACTCAATCGGGATTCGAAACGCGGGGATGAGAAAACTCACGCCGACGGGACGAGCCAATTGGTCGATAAAGGTTAGGTTGTGGGCCCGGACAAGGAATCCGACTTATGACCGTAATATCAATTAATGCACTTTAACCACGACCTCGTTCGAGTTTCACCTCTAAGGATCACAAAGACACAAGTGTCCTAGTTTTCCCCAGCGGAGTCGCCAATCTGTGGACATGGGCCACATGCACGCCAAGCCAATATGTGGACGTACATCGGTCTCTCGAAAGCCACGCTCGGTGGCGTAAAAATGCTTTCGACCGGATCGCTTTAGATCGGTCGGTTTCGTCTCGGCAAAGGTCTCGAAACGATGTTGAGATGTTCGGAGTCGCCACCAAGCAATTATGGGATGCCTGGAAGCCCTTTAATTAGGAAGCCCTTTAATTGGACACCCAATCCCGCCCGCATTAGCGGCCTCTACTGATCGATCGTGGTTGTTTAAGTGCAAAAATTGATAAAACGGTGTAAATGCATGAATGCACATCCAAAAGTTTTAACCTAACATGTGAGAATTTCCTAAGTCAATTTATTAATCCAAATATCAAGTAGTTGATGTCGAGTTGGATTTAGATTGATTTGCATGTGAAAACGGAAATTAAACATCCATTTACCAAATTCGGGTTATGATGCTTAACACGATCCATTTGTTTGAAAAAGTGTGTTAATGACAAAGTATAAAAACATAAAATTGTCAATCTGATAAGTCACATATTCGGGTTAACCGTAATCGGGATCATCCTAAACAAGTGCTAAAACGAGGCAGAACAACGCCAGGAAGCCCCATTGGGGCGCGAGTCTATTGGCGAGGGAAGGGGCTCTGCCCAGGTTTATAAAAGATGAAATCAGGAGGCCTTGGGGCGCGAGCCATGAGCCGAACCAAGAGGCGTCTCCTGGTTGCAAAAAGGTTGTTTAAAACCATTTTAAAAGGTTGTTAAAAAGGTTATTTAAAACCGTATTTGTGATGAAATATTTGCAAGTATGATTTGCATGACTCGGAATAATTACTATTGTGTTGGTAATATTCGTTGTCGGATTTGCAAGTTTGAAAAGCATAATAAAATGGTAAAAGGAAAATGTTTGATTTGAACTAATTATGTTAAGTTCAATTATTTGTAATTAGTCATGTTTGTCATCGTACTCGGATTAAACCGACATGGTATAAAGAACCAAGGATGATTATGAATTATGACTAATATGTTTGCAAATGTAAATAAATGAGAAAAATGGTAAATAAAATAAAAGGGGGTTAAAATACCCTTTAATTTGTAATTAACCAATAATATCATCGAGTCACGGAATAAACCGTCATGGTATAAAGAACCAAGGATGATTTTTATAATGGTCAAAATATGTTTATCATAAAAATGAATTAAAATGGTAAATAAAATAAAAGAATTTCCTTTAAAATGTAATTAACCAATTAATATCACCGAGTCACGGATTAAACAGTCATGGTATATGGAACCAAGGGTGATTATAATTTATGGCTAAAAAGTTTGTCATAAAAATGATTTGAAACATTTGAAATGGTAAAAACCGATTACAAATAAGAAATGAAATAAAGAGGAAAGACGAGAACAAACACGTTTGAGTCTGACCCGAGAACCCACAAGAGGCGCGAGCCTCTTTGCATAGCAAAGGGCTTCTGTCTCGGGCCAAAACTCGGTTTTGGCTCGTCTAACCTATATTTGAATCGTGTTATGCATTGTTCATGCATATAAACTCATAAAAACAGTAAAGACGTGAAATAAATGAGTTGTTTACACCCTCAAACTTACGTGTATTGATGTTTGCGAAGTAGATGACTTTAGAGATGATTTTCTCGTTGTGACTAATCGCGATCAAAGAAGTTTAAAAAGGTGCCTTAAAAAAGGATTTAGTTTTGAAAGTGAGTTGAAAATATGTTGTTGAAAAACATGTTGATTAATGTTGAGTTGGTCGAATGGGTCGATCGAATGCACGGCGACGGTACCAAACAAAATGTGTAATGCTTGTGTTTACGATCGGTAGGTCGTAAACACGTGTCGATTTTGTGACTTAGGAAGTCGGGTCTAGAAGTTTAAGAGAGAGGTGAGAGGGCGGACGCTCGCGTGAATATTATGGTTTGTGAAGGTTGGTATTTATAGAGAAATGTGGGGAGGTAGGTCGGTTGAGTTTGCTTAGAGGTTAAGCAGATACCCCATTGAGGCGCGAGCTACCTTGTGACTGAAAGGGGTGTACTGTCCCTTTCAGAAATTTGGATTTTGCATTTGTTCTAACCAATGTTTTGTTGGTTGTGATTTGTGGTCTTGGATGATTGCTTAGCCGTGTAAGCTTGATCTTGGGTGATATTTGGGGTAGGTATTTTGTGTCTTTGACTCGGGTTTGACCTGTGTAATTCGGGATTTGAATTTCGAGTCGGTTTTTGGTCCGGTGTCAGTTTTGACTCTAATTAGGGTCATTTTAATGGAAATGACATGATAAAGACATTCATGGCATTATTTTTGACATTCAAGATTTGGTTTGACTCGGGTTGACTCAGGTTGACTCGAGTTGCGGGTTTATGAGTCGGTTTTAGGTCCGAAGACGGTTTTGACTCTAGTTTAGGTCATTTTAATGGAAATGACATGATAAAAACATTTATGGCATTATTTTTGACATTCGAGATTTGGGTTGACTCAGGTTGACTAGAGTTGCGGGTTTCTGAGTCGGTTTGGGGTCCGAAGAAGGTTTTAACTCTAAATAGTGTTATTTTAATGCAAATGAAGTTAGAAAACTTTTGAAATCATTTTTCATATCCGAGTAGTGCATTAAAACGTCTCATGTATAGCCAATCCACACACGCATATCAAAAATACGTTATAGTCCGATCATCATCGGGTGGTTTTTGGAAGGTGCAGATACTGGGTATCTACAATGGCACGTTTACCTAGGCTGTTTTAGGTCTAAGTTTAGTGCTTTTGCTTGCCTAGTTCATATGCCAATCGTTTGTGAAACAATTGCTTAATTTGGATGCATGTTTGCTTCTTTTCATTTGCATACGATTAATTTATCTTATGTCACTTGTTTGAAACCCGATTTGACCTAGAATAGGCCTTGTATGAATCCATGGTAGGCCATGTTTGGCCGTGGGTTTTGTTCGGCTTTGAGGCCCTTTGTTTCATTGCTTTGGCGTTTGTTAATGCCTTGTTTGTTTACAGTGTTATTGCAATTGTTATTGTGATCTAACCCATGTTTGTTTGCAGCGCTGCTTGAGTAAGAAGTTTCTTTCTCCCCTCTTTGTATGTTTATTTATGCTAGAATAGCTTAATAAACTCACATGTTTAAATCACTTGATGAAGTTATGTGCATTTAAACCACTAGAATTGATTGTCACATGTTAGAGTTTAATATGAAGGGTTGCATAGGACAAATACTTGTTCAATTTAAATTGGCCATTGTTTGACTTCGTAGAGGCCGTTGTTTACAACGGACGAGGTTGAGTATTTGAATGAGCTTCCCAACACGTACTTTCACACGAATCCCTTTTCTCTAAAAAGGTTTCTAAGTTTTCCTTAAAACACGGTGGCGACTCCATGTGTTTGAAAAACCCCCCGTGGATTATCAATTTCCACACCCACATACCTACTTGCCACTTCTGCTTCAACAAGAGATTCAAGCCTGTCATTTGAAAGTGCTGACATTGGAAATGATAAACTTGCTTCTCCGTTAAAAGTTGGGCTGGACAACTTCTTTAATCCTTGATGCCACCCACTGTCTCCCTTTGGCAATAGCAGTGGATACTACAGAGGATCATAGTAGCTATAAAAATGGCGAATTCTATGGTTGTGTGAACCTTTTCCATATTTATATGGGGCCCTTCATTCCTTGTATATCTCTAGTATTTGGCCACACAACTGTCACTTCGTCAGATGTGGGTGCATTATATAAATGTTGGCCATTGCTTGAATCAGTGTTCAGAACTATCCTCGTATTCTTAGTTACCTCTATTTCCTTCAGTGATCTAAAGAATTTGCCATATGGATTATCATCCATCAGGCCTATGAGAAGAGTAATTATTTATTCATTCAAATTAGGGAGCAACACCGGTCGGTTTTCCTTTTCATGCTGACCATCATAGAAGTACAATGTAAGTACCTAGGAATATTATCTATGGGTATTTGATCTGACAAGTAATGATAAACTTGCCCTTGTGCTTTGAACACGTAAATTCCTTTGTAAGTTTCTGTATCAAAAGTGCCTCCTAAAGAACTGAAAGCGAAAAGGTTATTATACAACCTAGAATATGTTTGGAAATACAGTGATTTTTTATTCCTAGCAGTATACAGCTCCACCAGTTCTTCTAGATATTCATTAGCAGCGAATTTTATATAACCGATGCAGCAACATAGCCCCTTTGCTTCATACTCAAATTTTTTGGCTCCACAATCAATACAATAGGTAGGCGCCTTTAATTTAACAGCTTCTGATGGCACATGCTTCCCTCCCGATGCATCAGGTATTTCTGTTCAACAAAACAAGTTAGCTACGTAGATTAACCTCTACATTTTTTAAATTTAGGGGTTAAGTCATTTGCTTCAGTTACTTGTTTTGGTAGTGCGGTGCCTTTTTTCCCTCTATTTGTATTTTCCGCTGGCTGCTGGTCTGTTGTATTGGTCGGCCGAGATCTATACGATTGTCTCGTTGTATGCTCAAGTCCATCTGCAGCATTACCTGATGCATTGTTCAATTATGCGCCTTATCAAAACCCCAACTATTTTGTCGGTATTTTTTTATTTTAAGTGTATATCCACACTACCTTTTTTACGCCGGGCCTATTGCTTGCTGCTTGATCCATCATTCTGTCTATTGAGCAACAGTTGTAGTTGTTGTTTGAGTTATTGTTTGTTCAATGTTGAAAGTTGCATTGCCTCTGTGGCGTTTCCCAGTTGGCCTTCCTTTTTTAAGTGCTTTTGTAGCTGCACGAGTCGTTATCTTACCTGAAATGTTTATCAATCATTAGTTTTAATAACCCTAGAATACTGAATCAAGTGCAACACTTCCTACTCATGTGTATCTTACGCTCAGCTGCACGTTCCGATATGTCGTTTCAGATTGTCATGTTCCGATAATATTGCATAGATATCTGTACAAATTGTTCACGCTAATTAAGCTAGTCAAATTGCATTACAATATGAAGTCTGGCTTGTAGCAGCAGGTCAGTATAACTCTTTTTAAAAATTAGAAACTGACACTCTCCAACTGTATGTCGGTTGGCACGTTGTCCAATCCTGATTAAATTTTGCAAACTCAACACGTACTTATATCCTCGGGGTGCTCCATCTGCAAGCACCCAATTATGCAATTTATTTGGCTATTTTTTCTCTCTTAATCCTCTCGCCCCTGCATAAACCTGTAAATTTGTCAACAATTCTGAGCGTAGCACCTATACTGCATCAGTAAAACACGCAACATTCATTACTTGCACAAGCATTCAACAATTTAAAGACACCGTATAACTGTCTCCAACCTTTTTTTTGCCTAGGTTATCTTGCAACTTTTCCAAAGTACATATTTAGCTAGGCCTCTTACGGTGGCCTCACTGATATTTCACCCAATAACCATTTTAACCTGTGGTTCTCTGTTATTATTTAGAATTAGTGACGTAACAGTATATACGTCTAAGGCAGTCCTGAACATACACAGATGATAGGTGTAAACCTGAAAAAATAAATGACAAATCAGTAACCCCGCACTGTTAATTTTGGGCTCAAGGCCTTTCTTTAAGAACTGTATGATAATTTCTCTCTAAATACAAGTTTTAGATTACTTAATTTGAAAGCCATCACTTGTTCTTTATCTCCATCCCTATTTGCCCTAAACTAACTTGCCAACCATGCTAGATACACTCAACGAAGATAATACTGCCACACTAACAACATAAGTTTATAAGCCACTACCGAATATAAAACTCTGAAACTATTGTAACTTAAGAGCACTTTGAGTGCCCAACATGCATATGTGTAGATAACTCATTTCTGCACCTCCCGCAAACCACCCGGTGATGATTGGGCCACATGTTTGGTATACGAAACGATTTGTGACAGTTCGTAAGTTTATCGTCAAGTGATCGCTCAAACACTTGTGTCTACCTCTTAATTGTCATCTACGCGCCGATACGGTCGTTTTGGCAGTAATTAGAGTACATTTGGAGTCCGGGCCATAAACCGTATTCATTTTCTAATAACCGTTTAAAATACCGAGTCAGAATATTCTGGAATGTTCCGGATATTTCTATTCCATATTTTCCAATCTTTTAATCTTTGGTAAAATATCTCCCGTAATATTCACACAAAATATTAAGGAAACGAGATTAATCCGCTATTCCATAATAGAAACGCGGAAATCTTTCTTCCGCAGGAGGAAACCACTGAGGAAAGGACGCAGCAAGTGTTGCGCCTCTTCCAAGAGACGCAGTGCTTGCTGCGCCTCTTCCTCAGTCCTTTTCTGCGTATTTTCCGTATCTTTTCGAGATTCACTTCCAAAGTTTCTCCGAAAAACCCTAATTTCCTCCCTATGATTAGTATAAATAGGGACCTTCGGTCTCACATATTTCTCACGCGAGTGTCCGCCCTTCTCTTCTCCCTTTGCATTCTAGACCACGTTCTTACTTTTTGGCGTCTACGTGCTTGAACTTTTGACCACGTAAGCTCGGATCTTTCTGAGTACCAGCCTCGTTTGCATGACCTACCAATTTGACCAACTACACATCAATCAACTTTAATCAATCTTGTTCGTTTTCCTCCTAGAGGGCACTTTCGTCGTACATTCGAGTCGAGCATCACTAAACGTTAACTTAGTTCATCTCGTTTCGTCAAACATGTAAGTCTGAGGGCTTTCCTTAAAATGGATGAACAAGGTTCAAATTAGAACCTCTCCCAAAAGCATATACCCAAAGAAATCTCTTAATAACTTATATATTTATGAACTAGTAAAAATATAAGTTTTACTTAAAATATGACACAAAAATAATATTTTGTACTCTTGTAATTTTCGGCCAAGAGAGAAGGATTTGTGAGATTTTTATTTCTCTAAAATTTCTTTACAAGATAGAGAATTCATTTTCTTACACTAGAAAATATTAGTTGCCAATACCATCAAGGCAAGGGCCATGACACCGAAACTTGTTTGAAACTCAAGAATGCCATTCAAGATATGATTGAAGCTGGCAAAATCATAATTGCTCCTCTCAATCAAGACAATCCTCCTGAATGTCTCAAGACAAACAACAAGGTTGAACTTCTCAAAGGATATTCACCAAACTCAACACAACTTATGCCGCAACTCTTCAAAAGCTCATGACTGAAGGGAAGCTACAACCAATCGGGCCCACTCTGGACCCATCTGAAAGCAGGAAATCCCGTTTCTGGGACGGCAGTGCCTATTGCCAATACCATCAGGGAAAAGGTCATGACACTGAAACATGCTTCAAACTAAAACATGTTATTCAAAATATGATCGACAACCATGAACTGAAAGCTTTATCCCTAGGCCAACCAAGTGACGAAGACAACCCTAATGAACATCTCTTTCTGCAAGGAGATGGAAGCCTCATGGACTATTGTCCTCATATCGTTCCCAACAATGAGAGTGAAGTGCTCAAGTGGGTCAATGCTCAAGACCAGACATTCAAGCCGTTGGATGCTGCGAAGGAGACCTTCGAGGGGGAAAGTGATGATTAGGAGTCCGTATCTACGATTGAGTCTGAGTCCGAGTCCGAGTCTTAGGCTTCCTCATATCTATCCTAGTGTCTGCCCTTTTATTCTTAAGTGACAAACTGGGGGCTGTCCCCATGAGTCACATGTATTCATCGAGTCTGTGCTAACATCTTATTTACCTAAATAAAAGCACAATTTCCAGCTATCATATATTCTCCTCTTTACCATTTCCCGTTGACAACGAGAATTTATTTGAGAATTGATTTAAAACAAACAACATGTTCCAATTCAACGTGAGTACACTCGAGTGACGTTCCGTTCCGAGTAAGCAGAGGACTCGAAACTCCGTGTCCATTTTCTTTACCTATTCCATGTCTGGCAATAGAAACCTTTCATTAGCACCCAATGTAGAACGAGCTCTATCAAAGGGATCCTACGACGAACCCAGATAACAAACCAGACCATCTCCTGATCAACGACGGAAGGCAAGCCCATTCCCCACAAAAATATCCCATCACCAAATATCAACCTCACACCAACGGGTACATCCCCGTCTGCACCTTACCTTGCAAGAACTAACAAATAGGTGAATTTGTTGGTGCCCTTTAATTCGAAATCACATAGTAAGGTTGACGATTTCTTCTCTTATCTTGTTTTAGTTTGCATGCATAAGATCTAGATTTAATTTTATGACTAAATTAAATGTCACATATATGAATATGTAAAATAATGAGATTAATGATTTCTAACAAATGACTCCCGTGGATGACAATGAACACGGATGTTCACAGAGATCTGGAGTAAGGGGTGAGGGTACGTATTAGGAAGTCCTTTTACTCAACACCTAATCCCGCCCGCCTAGATAGCGACCTCTACTAATGATGAGGGAAATTATTCATATTTGATATGTCGTCGATTATATGCATGCAATGCAACATCCACAGATTAAACCTAGCATATAAATTAAACTACGTCGGTAGACAAATAATTTAGCAATTAATAAAGTCGAATTGGGACTTAGAATTGATTACATGAGAGAGACAAGGTAAATAAATCATACATAAACAACAAATACAATAAATAAATATGATAAATAAAAATTACAATTGAATTACAATGGTTTAATTGATTCATGTCAAAAGTACACTTAAAACGGAATTTTGAAAATAAAAAGATAAGAAAATTAAAGGTTAGAAATTAATGTAACAAAATAGGTCAGATTAAGGGTGATATTACGATTATTAGTTAATTAAACGCGTAACTAAAGACTACGTCAAAGCGAGAATGAAGTTCAGGGACATAAATCATCTCAGAACAGGCGCAGCATCTGCTGCGTCCCTTGGAAGAGGCGTAACTATTCCTGCGTCTGTTCTCGAGTTGAGCTCTGTCTGTGAAGTCAAAACCGCAGCCTGTTAATGTTCGTTGGTATATTTTAGGTCAATTATCGATATTAGACTCAAGTAAAAGTGATTTAGCAGGTTAGTTACATCTGGAACCGTGATAAAAGCGACAAAAATGAAATTAAAACGAACTAAAAGAGTTGGAACAAATTAGATTTATTTACGGTGTCGGAAACGCAAAAAGAACGAACTTTGAACTCGAAAATCGAATAGAGTTTGATAAACTGAAATCAAAAGAAATTATTTACAAAAGACGAATCCCAGAAACTTGATATGGACAAATCGAGTTTCTACAATCCGGGTTTGATTTAATGACGAAAACCCGCAATATCGAGTTACAAGGGATTTAAGTCGAAATAAAACGTTATAATTGAAAAGTAATTATTAAAACATGGTTTATGTACTGAGGAACGAAAGGAAATAAGAAAATAAGACGAAAGGAACGAAACCATGGAAACCCGAGGAAGAAGAAGAGCAGGAGCAGCGGCAGCCTTTGGAAGAGGCGCAACAGATGCTGCGACCCTTCGAAGAGGCGCAGCTGCTGCTGCGTTTCTTCTCGACGTCTGGTATCCGCTGCTATGTAAAACAGTTTTACGAAAGGGTTTTTCTAAATCGAATTTAAATATACTTTTGACGTAAACCTTACATTAATTGGTACAAAAATAAAATACAATAAATGAAGAAGGGATTTACACCCTCAGACTTACATGTTTGACGGAACGAGATTAACCAAGTTAACGTTAGTGATTGCTCGACTCGAATGAATGTAGAAAGTGCCCTCGTTGGAGGATTTTAGATTAATTGATTGATGTGTAGTGGTCAAATTGGCCGGTCATGCAACGTGACTGGTACTCAGAATGATCTGAGATTACTAGGTCGATTGATCAAGCACGTAGGCGTCAAAAGCTTAGAGCAAGGTCTAGAATGCAAAGAGAGAAGAGAAGGGCGGACACTCGCGTGAAAAATATGGAGACCGAAGGTCTCTATTTATACCAAAAAATGTGAAGAGTTTTGGAAGGACACAAACTTTGGAAAGAAATCACGAAAATATTCTGTAATCAGCCAAAGAGGCGCAGCTGCTGCTACGGTCCTAAAAAGATGCGCAGCACCTGCTGCGTCATTTCCCCAGAGGTTTCCTCCTCCAGAAGAAAGATTTCCGCGTTTCTATTATGGAAGTGCGGTAGATCTCTACTTCCTTATTCCGTAAAATATGATATATGGAAGATATTTTACCAAAAAAATATAAAATTTGATTTAGGAATAAATATCTGGAATATTCTAGAACATTCCGACTTGGCATTTTAAACGGTTTCTTAGAAAATGAAGCGATTTTTTACCCGGACTCCAAATGAACTCTAATTACAGTCAAAACGATCGTATCGGTGCCTAGATGACGACCATTCCGCGTACCAATCATGCGGCCCAATCATCACTGGGTGGTTGGCGGAAGGTGTAGAAATGAGGTATCTACAAAGCCCCCACTTTGACTGAGGCTTGAACAAGGCGAAAGTCAAAAGTATAGCCATCAGGTCAATCGAAGATTACAACCTGACGACTATGGCGACGCAAGGCGGCTCAAGGGGTATGAACCAAGGAGCTGTCGTCGGGAACATTTTAGAGTCTCTCGACTATCGGGGAGGGTCGTTTAAAGTCCATTAGACTACGTAAGAAAGCTCGCCAGCCATAATAAGAGACCATACCTTAGAATCTCCTGGTGAAATGGAACTGAAGACGTTTCGGCGAAACTCTTGGTCTGAAGATGACTTGGGTTTCTGAAGGCATAAGGATTACTTGAAAGATCTGAACGATTATCTGAAAGATAAAAGCTTATCTGAAAGATCTGAAGGATTTAAAGGGTCAGTAGGGCATCGGAGAACTGCTGGAGAATCTGCTTGCGTCGGTCTTCAAGCGAACTCTGCTTCTGAGAAATTCGTGGGCTGTGAACGGCAACGAAATCTCGCTTGGGGAAACATATAAGGTCTTGATTGTCAACAGTAACACTGTAAAATATCGCTGGAGAAGCATATACTGACAACTAGGAACATCTTGATCGTCATGAGCAACACTGTAAAATATTGCGGGGGAAAATATGGATGACTCTGTCTGGATTGAATCATTCTTGGGAGATCTGCTTGCATCTACTTTCAAACAAACTCCGCTTCTTGAGAAGTGGATTGGCTGTCATGAACTCTCGCCAGGAATATAAATGTATTGACAAAGGTGTGTCTTAAACACCGTCAAGGAAAATGAAGAGGCTTGAGTGATAGTGGTGCGTCCTAAGCACCGCTGGAAATCCGCTCGGTTGTTGCAAGCGAAATCCTGATAATAAAGGATGAGCCCGTGAACTGGGTTCAGCAGAGCCCTTGCAGGGAAACAAAATGCCATGACGGCTTTACAGTCCGTTTGGAAAAATGCGGGTCTGGACGAAAAGAACGCCCAAAAGAACCAAATGTATGATATAAGATGTCGGAGAAGAGGCGCACAAAACTTGGGCCCACAAATAACAAACTTATAACGAGCTTTCAAATTTGAGCTGAAAAGTCGCTGGGGAACAGGCGCAGCAAGAGTTGCGGCATTTGGAAGGGGCGCAGCTAGTGCTGCGTCTTTTCTTGGGCTTGTCCCTGTCTGGGTAAAAACTCGATAAACCGTGTGTTTATTTCATAATTACAAAACACAAACTCTTCTCAAATTCTCTCAAATTCCAACCAAAACTCGTCAAAACTCGATCAATTGGTGCCCTAAATCATGACTAATCGAGGTATGTATCTTATTCTTGCTTTAAATTCGCGTTTTTACTTGAATTTGAGCCGAGAAATTAGGGTTCTTCCCCCTTTTATGTCCAAAATTTGGGGCTTTTGCCTCAGATGAATTTGCTTGATAAAATTAACATTAGAAATGGGTAATTGGCAATGTGAGGAACATAACCATGTATTCTTTTTGAATTTTCGTCAAAGTATTGAGCATTTGGGCGAAAAATGAGACGGTTTCTCAGCTGTTTCGAAAATTGCTTCGAAAAAGACCTTAGGATTGTCCATTTTTGATGAAACTTGGTGTTTTAGAGCCCTTGTGTAATGGGTAAACTTACTATCATGTCGAATTTTCGATTTGTGACAACTCTTTCAAGACACTTTTTAGGGCATAATCGTTATTGTAGCGAAATGCTACCAAAATTTCGACTCAAACCCGCAACTAGGCTTGAACTTAGACTTGACTTTCCCCAACCTACCACATGTCTGGTCGGGTTTTGAAAGAAATGGCCAAATATGGCGAGAAAACCACTTTTAGATGCTCGAAAATGCTTAAAACGGCTTCAAAGAGGCTTGTCGTGACCTGACATGGCTTGGTTTATCTTGATTTTGCAGGTGATGTGCCTTCTACGTCGGGGAGGGACCCCATGGACGTGGACTTGTTGGAGGAGATGTCCTCAACAATAGTGCGATCACATTATTAAAACTCATGATAAGAATACACAAGGGATGATTCATTTTTATAAGTGAACTGATCAACATTAATCGGTAATGATTGACTGACTAGAGTTTGACATTACCGTCGTTTGACGGTGGTGATCAGTTGATCCCTTAAGGTCACACCTAAAGGACGATTCCCTTAATAGATAAATTATTAATTCCTTAAAATTGAACAATTTATATATATATATATATATATATATATATATATATATATATATATAGAGAGAGAGAGAGAGAGAGAGAGAGAGAGAAGAGATCAACTAAGGCCAAGTATATGTATTGAGTCCATAAGTTCTATTAAGGGCCATTGGATGGTGAAAATGGATGGCCAAGATCAACCCCAAAAAAGTGTGTTTATTAGCTAATCTCACCATCTCTCTCCTCCTTCACTAATCCACTCTAATAAATCACTAATTTACTATATATTTGTTTTCCACTCATCCATTTCTCTTTCATCTTACACATTTCACTTCTCTTTTCTCTCGAACTCTAAAAAAAAAACCCAAAAAATCCAAATAAATAAAAAACCCAAAAATCCAAATAAATAAAAAAAACCCAAAACACCCAAAAAAATCAAAAACCCAAAAAATCAAAAATCCAAATAAATAAAAAAGTTCTCTTCCTCAACACCACCACCCCACCCGACACCACCCTCCGTCTCACAACCACCGCCGCCGCCAACCCCACCGCCGCCGGAACGTTTTTTTTTTTTTTTTTTTTTTTTTTTTTTTTTCGTTTTGGTGTTATTTTTTATGTTTTGAGTTGTTTTTTTCATTCGTTATTTTTGTTGTGTTTTTTTCATTCGTTATTTTTGTTGTCTTTTATTTTGTTTATTCTTGTCTTTTTATCTATTTTCTCAATTCTCGTTTTTTTTACATTTTTTTTCTTGAGATTTTGGGTAAAATAAATCTCATATAATAAGTTAATTTTAATATTTTGAAAAAATAACTTTATTATCTCGTTTTGTGGTGGTAGTTTGGTGGACTAAAGTTATACAAAAAATGGACTAAAGTTATACAAAAATGGACTAAAGTTATACAAAAATGCACTAAAGTTATACCAAAATGGACTAAAGCTATACAAAAATTGCCTAAAGTTATACTGTTATGGACTAAAGTTATACAAAAATGGACAAAAGTTATACAAAAATTGCCTAAAGTTATACAAATATGGACTGAAGTTATACAAATAAGGACTAAAGTTATACAAAAACTGACTAAAGTTATACAAATATGTACTAAAGTTATACAAATAAGACTAAAGTTATACAAATATGAACTGAAGTTATACGAATAAGGACTAAAGTTATACAAAAACTGACTAAAGTTATACGAATATGGACTAAAGTTATACAAAAATGGACAAAAGTTATACAAAAATTGCCTAAAGTTATACAAATATGGACTAAAGTTATACAAATAAGGACTAAAGTTATACAAAAACTGACTAAAGTTATACAAATATGGACTAAAGTTATACAAATAAGACTAAAGTTATACAAATATGAACTGAATTTATACAAATAAGGACTAAAGTTATACAAAAACTGACTATATTTGTATAACTTTTGTATGAATTTAGTCCATATTTGTATAACTTTAGTCCATTTTTGTATAACTTTAGTCCATATTTGTATCTTTAGTCCATTTTTGTACAACTTTAGTCCATTTTTGTATAACTGTAGTCCTTATTTGTATAACTTTAGTCCATATTCGTATAACTTTAGTCAGTTTTTGTATAACTTTAGTCCATTTTTGTACAACTTTAGTCCATTTTTGTACAACTTTAGTCAATTTTTGTATAACTCTAATCCTTATTTGTATAACTTTAGTCCATATTTGTATAACTTTAGTCCATTTTTGTATAACTTTAGTCCTTCATATGTATAACTTTAGTCCATATTTGTATAACTTTAATCCAAAATTGTGTAACTTCAGTCATTTTTTGTATAACTTTAGTCCAAATTTGTATAACTTTAGTCCAAAATTGTACAACTTTAGGAATATAAATTCAGATTGAAAACAAACACAATAAGAAGATGAGATTAAAGTTACTTTAGTCATATAGTCCAAGTTTATGTAACTTTAATGTTTGAAGTGTATAACTTTAGTAGTAAGTAGTGTAACTTTAGTAGTAGATAATATAACTTTAGTTGTGTTAACATATAGATCTGAAAATTCAAAATAAAAAAAAGAACACAAATGTAAATTGTAAACAAAAACTATAAAGTAGAAAAAACCGTAAATCTCGCCAATACTAGATCTAAAATAAAAAACCGAAAAAAAAAATTAAAATAAAAAACAAAATTGAGAAGAAGAAAACTAGATCTAAAAACTAATAACTTTAACCCATAATAACAAAAACCCGCCAATCTAACAAAAAAAACCCGTCTAAGAAAAAAACCAAATAACTAAAAAAACCAAATAATAATGAAATACAATACAATAACAATAATTGAAATTTATATATCGTGTGTATAACTTTAATGCACGCAGTGTATAACTTTAATAGACAAGATGTATAACTTTAGTCCAAAATTTGTGTAACTTCAATTTATACAATGTATAACTTTAGACATTAACAGTATAACTCTATTTTGATTATTGTATAACTTTAGCCCAAAATATGAAACTAAAAAAAAAACTTGAAAAATAACAAATAACCAAATAACCAAATTCCAAATACCAATAATAAAAACCATATAACAATAACAAAAATAACAAAAATGTAACAATATCTAAAAACAAAAAAATTATGTAACAATAACAAAACCAAATTAGACCAAATTAATTTTACTTTTTGAATAGATATAAAAACAGATAAAATATATATATATTAAAAAAAAAACTAACCAAAAATTTGGAAGTAATTCTAAAAAATAAACCCACCACAACCATCCACCCACTCAACCAAAAACTGAAATTATAAAAACTTGAAAATCTTCTTTTTTTTTAAAAAAAAAAGCAGATGAGGAAGGCGAGGGGGTCGTGGCAGGCATGAGGTGGTGGTGGCGTCGTCAGTCAGATCTGGATGGCGAGGAGGAGGGAGGAGATCTTGGCTGTTGTTATTGGTTGTAGTGGCGGCGGCAGGCGAGAACGATGGTTGGAGGTCGTTTGTTGTGACGGTTGTTGCAGAACCGAGAGGGGGTGGGTGACGGGATTGGTTGGTGGTGTTGGCGGGTCTGGTGGTGTTGGCCGGTTGTGGGTCGGGTGTGGTGTGTGGTGGGGTGGTGGTGGGCCGGGTGTGGTGTTTGGAGGAGGGGTGGTTTTTGGGTTTTTTTTGTTGTTGTTTTAGTTTGGTGCGGTGTGGTGGAGTGTGGTGGAGTCGGGATTGGTTGGTGGTGTTGGCGGGTCTGGTGGTGTGTGGCGGGTTGTGGGTCGGCTGTGGTGTGTGGTGGGGTGGTGGTGGGTCGGGTGTGGTGTTTGGAGGAGGGGTTATTTTGGGTTTTTTTTTGTTGTTGTTTTAGTTTGGTTTTTGTTTTTATTTTTTGGGTTTTTTTGTTGGGTGAGAATGAATCAGGAGAGAGGGGGTGAATGATTGAAGAAGTGAATGAATGAAATGGATGATGAGTGGGTGAGTGAGTTGGGAGAATTAGAAGGAGGATGGAGTTATACAAATTAGGAAGGAGTTGTACAGGGATTAGGAAGGGAGATTAGGGAGGGAGATTTATGGCCATCCATTGAGATGTAATCTCATCCCTCCATCCCTTCCATCCAAAGGCCCTTATAAGGACTTAGGGACTCATATGATATGAGATTCGTTTTAGTAATTAAAATGTTATATTACTAAAATTTTGTTTATGAAACAATTAAATTAAGAATGATCGGTTAATTCTAATTACAATGTGTTTTAGATTATAGTAACTAAGAACCATTTTATTCACTTGTGATTATGAATTACTAGTCAATTATTATATATAATTCACTACAAAATAAACGCGGAAAACTGACGGAAAAAAACCGTCACTACGGCCTGTTTTCCGTCAGGAATGGCCAATCCTGACGGTTATTCCGTCAGGATTAAAGCGTCACTACAAATGGTCACAGAAAACAGTTTCTGACGGTATTTCCGTCAGGAATTAGTACTACTGACGGTTATTCCGTCATAATGTCACTTTTAGGGTGACTAGGCAAGTCAACGAAATGTTGACCATTCCTGACGGAAAATCCGTCAGTATAGGGCCAATACTGACGGAATTTCCGTCACAACAGTCAACAAGTTGTTTGACATATATGACGGTTATTCCGTCAGGATTACCATACTTCTAACGGTTATTCCGTCAGTATTAGTCAACATTTTGTTGACTTATGTGACGGTATTTCCGTCAGGACTTATTTGGGCAGTAGTTGAAAACAGCAGCATGATGCCCAGCCATAATGCGGATTTTGCATTGTTTTTACGCACCAAACCTGCAAAAACCAAATACGAACGTCGACCGCCAAGCGGGAATCCATTATCATGTCGACCGCATGAGCGGGAATCAAGAGTAGACAACGAAAGCAACGAAAGAAAACCAAACACGATTGGAAGACCGAAGTTATTACATAAAAGCTAAAGGTCAAATTTTTACATGTCTCATAAAATAATGTCTTTTACATACCAACTAAACTACTAAAATCCATAATCATAAGTGTCCTAAGGTAGCCTTAACTAAACTACCAACATAAGAACATAGACGACGGTACTAATAATTACCTAGAGGCTCAATAAAGTCATTACCAAAGCCATGCCCGCCATCCTCATTGTCTTCTCTACGGAAAGGGCGGGGGAAACCGGAGCACGAGGGAGGGGGTTCAGATGCGCGCATCTGAGCCATTTCTTGTTTTATTTCTGCCATTTCCTGAGCTTGGAGATGGACTGTTTCCTCAAGACTTTGTCGTGCGGTTCTCTCATTGTTTAGTTGGGTGGCAAATTGAGTATACTGGGTAGGAGTGTAAGAGAATGATCGACGAGTACCTTTGTTACACGGACGTTCAAACCATTGTTCAGCCGCTACATCACCGTTCCCGAAAAATCTTCCACGATTGTCAAAACCATCGACCGCTTCGTAGAACGAACGGTACTCGTCTGGAGCCTCTCCGGGGGGCGTTGGTTGACTCATCTCTTCTTGATAAATGGCCTAAAAGAAAAACAAATAAGGAAAAAATGATGTTATATTTAAAAATGAGGAAAATATAATAACTATTAACATTATGAATTAGAGAAATAAATTAAATATTAACTTACGTCGGTCTTAGCGGCTCGAGGATTAACCCACTCCCCCTTCTTGTTTTTCTTGGTCTTTGTAAACAACTTGTATGGTGTGGCCGACTCACCCTGAAAGTAGCATAAAAACGTAAATTGATTATATTCGGCAATCAATAATACTTGTAACCAATTTGTGAAAAATAATAAATTTGGAGGGAGTATAATACTTACCAATTCCTTGAAAGCATCAGAGAAACTCTTACGGCCTAGAGTATGAGTGCCTAGTGCTTTCCCGTCCTTAGCACCCGACATTCTATTTGCCTTATTTGTCTTAGAACTTTTGGCAAATTCAGGGTCTTTTTCTTCTCTTTCCTTCAGATTCACCCACAAAGAGAGCGGTACCCACTCGGGTTTGTTCTTTAGATACTTGAGTCCATTAATAAGCTTGGTAATCTTCCTCGTGACCTCCTTTTGCCAATCGGGATAAGGGTTATACTCTTTATCGACGGACTTCACATGTTTCTATTTCAAAAACAAGTATTTAATTAGTAATAGAAGATGACTTTAATTAATAAAAATAAAATAAAAATTATTAACGTAAAGTAAATAATAGGTAACTTTTAAATTACCCTAAACCAATTCCACATCTTCAAACGCTGCGCTTGGCTCGCCTCACTCCATTTGGTGAAGTACTCTTCATCTGTAATGTTATTTGTGAACGACCAACTGACATATTTTTTTATGCACTTGTCATTCCACCTAAAAATTAAAACAAACATATATTGAAAATTTAAATAAAATGATTTGAATGATATATATTTCATAAAGCTAAAAATAAGTTTTAGAACACTTACCATTTACCACCTGGTTTGTTTTGTGATAGAAATATCTGCATATTATCCGTTTCCGGATTAAATGTCTGAACATCGTCATCATCATTATCAATCACATCGTTCTCCTGGTTACGGCGACTTCCCCCACTACCGCTCCCTATTATCTTTCGAATCAAACCTGCCATATACTAATCATAAACAACAGAAATTGTCAGTTGAATAAAAATCGTTAGTACAAATTGGAGTGTCATGAACAATATAATAAATAAATAATTAACACTGCAAATTGGTAGTCCAACAAAAATGAAAACAAAAATGAAGTGTCATGATTAAAATGCTTCAATTTGATTCAATGATTAAAATTCATACATAAAAATGATTTCATTAAAATTCATACATTAATATAGTAGAATTACAACAACTCCCATCACTCATCACTATCACTATCACTATGAATCAAAAGAGGTTCATCATCATCTGAAAAAAGCATTCCGACTTCTTCATCTTCTTCCCCATTTTCCTCTATTCTATTTTCTTCAACTTCAACTTCATTATCCTCTTCTTCTCCGACATCCCCGTCATATTCCCTTTCACCCATTTCCACAACCACTTCATATTCATCTTCAGTTTCTGACTCTTCCACCAAAATTGGTGAAGATGCGTGATCATTGACAACCACATCCTCTTGGAAGACAATTTCGTCAACAGGACCATCAACATGTGATCTTGCCTTGATTTTAAAAACCGCGGACCATTGCTGATTACCTTTCTTAGTGGTTGGATAAGGAGCATAACAAAATTGATCGACTTGAAAAGCTGCCACAAATGGGTTATGTCCACGAAACTTCTTTTTCTCATTTACATCTACAAGTCCGTATGCCTTATGGATATTAAGTCCTAGTTGAGAATTATCAAACCAATCACATTTAAACAATATCACCCTATAAACCCTTTTCTCGGTATAATAACCAAGTTTAATTACTTCATTTAGGGTTCCATAGTAGTCCAAACCTTCTGTAGAATTCACACAAACCCCATTACTTGAGGTAGCTTTCGAAAGATCAACTCCCTCCTTATAAGCTCGAAATTTATAGCCATTGATAGAATATCGTCTCCATGTCTTCACCTTGCTACTAGGACCTAATACTAGAGCTACTATTAAAGGGTCCTTTAATCTATAAGACTATCAATAAAACAATATGTTAATTAATGTGTTATATATATTAATAATCTCCATAACTAATGATATGGACAAACAAAATAAATGGATTGGTATATGATAGTATGAAACGTATTACTTACTTCATTTCGGAACCATTTCGGATAACTTTTGTCATGTTTGCTCCAAACATCATCAGAGGACATGACATCAGGAAATGTGAGTTTGATATGTGTCTCAAATTCCCTATATATAGGGGGAAAATGTTTTAATTATGTATTACCTATAATTTTGATCTTATTTGATAATTAAAAATGTATTGAGTAATGACGAAATAATAACTTACTTTTCATAAGGCTCTAACAATTTCCCACAATTCCGTAGCACATAAAAATGAGAATCTTCATACTCTTTCTGACTCAAGTGCCTCTGAATACATTTCCCAGTTGTAGTACCCATGTCAGCATTGAATAACTCGGGTAATTTCATTGAATCTATGTCGTCATCAGAATTCACACCAACATCTAAATCTTTCGCTTTTGTGTCAATGTGACTTTCAAAATATAGGGAACAGAAATTTGCAATTTCCTCTAACAAAAAAGAATTGCATATGGAACCCTCCACTCGAGCTTTGTTGCCAATCTTTCTTTTTATATGATTAAGAAATCTCTCAAATGGATACATCCATTATCGATATTGAACAGGTCCTCCAACCTTCGCTTCATAAGGTAAGTGAATTGGCAAATGCTCCATGGAATTGAAGAAAGATGGGGGAAATATCTTCTCTAACTTGCATATTATATCCGGAATGTTATTCTCTAGACGTTCCATAGAATCAACTCTAATCGTAGAAGTACACAGGTCTCTAAAAAATTGGCTGATCTCAGTTATTGCATTCCAAGAATTAGTTGGGAGCAACTCTCTCAAGGCAACAGGGAGTAGCCGTTCCATAAAGACATGACAGTCATGACTTTTCATGGAATGCAACACCTTATTTTTATGGTCAACACACCGACTCAAATCTGAAGCATAACCATCCGGGAATTTCAATTTAGCAACCCATTCACATAGAGCCTTTTTCTCCGCAGTTTCTAAAACAAACCTAGATGATATTGGCCGTTTATAACAAAGTTCATTAAAGTCTAGTTTTTCCTTAGGGCCAAATTTAGTTTTACCTGGTACATCCATCATCGTGTTGATAAGTTGTTCGAAGAAGTTTTTCTCAATGTCCATAACGTCCAGGTTGTGTCGAATTAACAACGTTTTCCAGTAAGGAAGTTCCCAAAGTATGCTTTGTTTCCACCAACCTTCATTCTTGTCTTTCAATCTTTTCACTTCTTGATCAGAAGCATCAACTATTTTTGGCAAATCCTTAACGGAATCCCACACTTCATCACTTGTTAATTTCGACGCGGCTATGTGATTCTCAGTTTTTCTGTTCTTTAGAAAATGCTTACAATTGTTGCGGAAAGGATGATCAGGTCTTAAGAACTCACTGTGACAATCGAACCAACAAACCTTTTTGCTATTTTTAAGCCAAAAAGATCTATGTTTTTTTTCTTGACAATATAAGGACAAGCACGGTACCCACTTGTGGACCAACCGGAAAGCATGCCATATGCCGGGAAATCATTGATCGTCCACATTAATGCAGCCTTTAATTGGAAATTTTGTTTCTTAGAAACATCGTAAGTGTACACGCCGGTTTCCGAAAGTTCTTTCAACTCTTTAATCAAAGGTTGCAGGTACACATCCAAATTTGTCTTAGGGTTCTTAGGACCTGGAATGAGCAGAGATAAGAACATAATTTGTCGCTTCATACATAACCAAGGAGGTAAGTTGTATGGAGTGACAATCACAGGCCAACATGAGTAATTCCTCCCAAATTGCCCATAAGGATTAAATCCATCTGTACACAAACCAAGCCGAACATTACGAGGCTCACTTGTAAATTCTGGATGCTCTCTATCATAATGTTTCCACGCTTCTCCATCACTTGGGTGTGCCATTGTCCCCCTTTCTCTTAATCGAGAGTTTCTATGATGCCAACTAATCAAAATGTTTGGGGTTTCATAACGCACTTCTTCATCGCTAAGGTCGTCGGGATTTAGTTGCTCCTCCAATATTTGTTCAACATTATCACGTAATGCATTTTCCACGAGCTCACGGTAAGGATTTTCACTAACTACGATACTACTTGAACTTCCTTCGGTAGGCATTTCCTCACCGTGATACGTCCATACATAGTAATTATCGGCAAAACCATACGACCAAAGATGATCTTCAACTACTTTTTTCCCTTTAAAAGCTCTGTTATTGCATTTCTTACATGGACACCTTATTTCACCAAAATTCTTATACATACTACTTTGTCCCACGAAGTTAATAAACTCTTTCACCCCCTTTGCAAATTCACGCTTCGGTTTCTTTTTTTCGTCTAATCTTTCATACATCCATTGTCGTTCTAATCTTTTCATGTTTATATATATCTACAATTCAATTTGTTTGTATATATGTCATAAAAACACAATAACAACCAAAAATAATACTCAATAAACATTATCACCAACAAATAACTATTGTCAACAAGTAGTCTTTTTTTTTTAATTGGGTCCTTATCACTCCAACCTAAACCCATCAATGTACGTTTTAAGTCACTAGCAAACACACACTTGTAATTTATTAATGAGGAAAAAATTCAGCAGCAATTCCCCTTAGTTCTCCAAATACACAATGTAGAATAAATAATTACTCCACATATGCATTCAGAGAGCATTAAAGGAATTGTCACCGAGCTCTTTCCTCATTAACAAATCACAAATACATGTTTACTACCTAAGTGACTTGAAATGTACAAAGACAGTCCCAAAACGGGGACTATTTAAAAATTACTCCTAATGAGTAATTTTTGAACGGGTACTAAGTCAATATGAACATTAATTTCAATAATAATAAAGACAAAACATACAACAATGACTACTTTCTTAATAATGTCAATTAACAAAAACTAAGTAACATGACTAATTTTTCATTTTAAATATCTAACCTAATTAACATTAATTCAAATTATCATTTTAAAAACATTAACATTACACAAAATTTAACAATTCACAAAACTACTACTAACTATTACTAATTAAGCTAATTAAGCTACTACTAACTACTACTAACTACTACACAAAATTTAACAATTCACAAAAAACTACAACAAAATGGCTTCTATCCTAATTCAACATGCATCAACACTAACTAATACTAATTAAGATAATTAAACTAATTAAACAAAAAAATTAATTAAAAAGAGATTATAAATACCTAATTAATTTTACTACTAAGTAAAAAGGAAGGATGAGAAAGAAGGTAGAGGGTGGAGTGGTGACGGCGGCGGCGGCGGTGACCGGCAGTGGTGACGGCGGCGGCGTTAACCTATACAAATACAATAAATAAAGACAAGAAAAGGAAAAAGGAAAAGGAAAAGGAAAAACAAGATATAAATGACAAACCTGGGGTGGTGGTGGTCGGCGGCACGAGAGAGTGGTGGTGGCGTGGTGGTGGTCGACGGATTTGGGGAGAATAGAGTAGTAAAAATTGATTTGGGGGAAAATAATGACGATGAGAATGAGGATGGCTGTCGCGGTATTTAAAGACTCGACGGAAATACCGTCAGGACTCCGCTTTTTGGAGACATCGACGGAATTTCCGTCAGATAGGTCAAATTTCTTGACTTATGTGACGGAAATTCCGTCAGTTGTGTCCAAAAAAGCGGAGTCCTGACGGTATTTCCGTCAGGAGTTTTCTCTCAATTATTGTTAGCTGGGCAATAATTGAGGGAGATTCAGTGACGGAATTACCGTCAGCATTGCTTCCTTTTGACGGATCATCCATCAGTAGTGGCATATTTTCTGACGGCTTTTCCGTCAGATATAAATGGCGCCTTTGGATTTTTTACGCGCTAGTATTATCTGACGTCGTGTGACGGATATTCCGTCACTAATGGACTTTTGACGGATTTTCCGTCACAAGTCCGTCAGTTCTTTTAAATATCTGACGGACTTCAAATTCCGTCACATCTACCGTCACTTTTCCTCGTTTTTTTTGTAGTGAATTGAATTAATATATGTAATGATATTTAATTGTTAAATATGCATTAATATTATTAACAACATGTTACATGTTACATGTCACACATTATATGACAAAATGACAATTGACAAAAATAAAATGGACTCCATATTATCTATGTGGACCGTTTTTTTAGAGGTAATTAGGGTGAATTGGTTAATTGTTTTTTAATTATAGAAAACACAATGATTAACCTCTAAGATTAGACTACACCCTAGTTTTGTTTTGAGAAGAACAATTGCAAAAGTGAAGGGCATGCATTGGCTCTATGACCACTCCCCCCACCGGTTTTCCTTCCCTCTAAAAGAATAAGAATTGTTCTTATTCTCTTAATTCATTCTTACACATTCATTCTTCTCACTTCTCTCATCTTCTTTCTAAAATAAGTTTTAGAATATATTGTTCAAAATCTAATTTATTTAGATTACTAAAAGTAGTAATAAGAAATATTATTAGATTATATTTTAAGGTCCCTAATAATATATCTAGTTAATATATTATTAGATTTAAGGGGTAGTCTTGGTGCCATCAAGAGGAGAATCTCTACTATTGGGGTTTTGGAGGATCATCCATTAACTTGTAGCTCAAGAACAAGTGTTGGAATGAGTTCTCACTTGTGCCCTAAACCGATTTATACAAATGTAAGGAACATTATTCATACTTTTCTATTTATATTATGTTATGCATGCACTAGATCAAAATCTAATTTTATGAGAAATTTAGATCAATAATTAAAGAGTTTAAAAAAAGGGTTTAGAATCCTTTCAAGTGGTATCATGAGCATAAATGTTAAATCAAGTTGAATTATTGTCAAAAAATGAGTAATGACTAATTTTTGAGTCCTAAATGGTTAGGATAATTAACTTGGACTAAAATTAGATTTTAGTATTATTTTGTGATTTTAATAAGTTAAATATCACGAATAACCATAAAACCGGATTATATTTACGATATAAGTTTAAATAGAGCAATTTGGCACAAAACTTGGCATGTTAGATACATATTATAATGCTTCATTTTTCATTGATGAATGTCATATTTCTTTTATATAATTTTGAATTATATAATTTTATCTTAGTATGACTTTAGTTTTAATCAATATTATCCGTAATGTAAGAGAATATTGATTCGGTTGTAACTTTATGTGATTTCGTATCACTTTTATTTTATTATTATTAGATTTTATTTTACAAATATATAATAGGAAATGCAATGTACATTTTTATTATTTAATTATTTGTAATCTCGGAGTTTCCTAAAGACGATGCCATTCGGAAAGGAGTTCCGATCAAGACGTTGTTTATCCTTGGGAGACGTGTCACATGAAGATTCAAGGGACCAAATGAGTTGGTTTCCGAATATGTAACAGAATATAAGATTTTCTATTTTAGGAAAGGCCATACTAGGAAATTTATTTTTCTTTATTTGCTTGCTTTATATGTTTGCATACACTGCCAAATCGCCATAACTTCACATGCATATTTTATCGTCTTATCGACTATTGTCAATTATAATTATCGAGTATTCATCGACTTAGTTCACTTAAAGATGATAGATAATAAATCGACAAGACCTCACACATATTTAAAAATTGAGATTAGCCTTACCAAATAGTAGGACTCACGAATCCCTTTGACAATTGGGGTAGATTCGGTTTCCCCGGGGTACTTTCATTTATCATTGGGTATGTGGGGTAATAAAACGTTATTACACGCGAAATTTGGTTGGACTCAACAGGATATAAAGACTAGTCTTATGTTCCGGGGCTAGAGATGGAATGTATGAAATACATCGACCGTGAATTCTATAGTAGAATCAAATAAAGAGTTAATTCACCAAATTTATGCAAGTATGGATGTATCGGTTTCCCGTGCCCATGTTTGTACAAAGATGGATCTCGGAATCATTTATATAATTTAGGTGCGAGGTCATTATATAAATGCATAATTTTAAACCTTGTTAAATATGTTTACAAGTAAAATGATAAATGTTAATTGTTTCCTTCATTTCCTTTTTTGTAGTCAATTTGGTTAATTTGCAATGACAACTCCGATACCACTCCACCAATCACCAATGCTTCTTGGCTCCGATCCTTTATGGATCGATGTAAACTTGAAAAAAATGGGACTAACTTTGCCTATTGGGTTGCGCAACTCCGCTTGGCCGCGGAAGGTGACGACAAGCTTCGTTACCTTACCGAAGCCGCTCCCGCTACACCTACTACTAGGTCATCCGTCGCGCTTAGGGAGGCCTATGAGGCTTACCTAAAAGAATTGGCCGTGATCAAGAATGTCTTGATCTTCTCTATGGAAGCCGATCTCCAAAGGAGTGATATTAAGATAGGCACCGCCTATGAGATCTACACCAAGCTTGTGACCATGTTTTCACAAGCTCCTAGGATCATCCAATATGAGGCGGCCTCAGCATTCTTTGAGCTTAACATCAAAGAGGGTCAAAAGGTTAGCCCTCATTTGCTCAAATTGATTGAGCATGTTGAGACGCTCAAATTACAAGGGGTTGAAATTCCCGAACAACTCGTTATTGACCGAGTGCTCCATTCCTTGAATCACATCAAAGCTTATGTTCAGTTTACGATAAACTACAATATGCAAAACATGAAAACCTCTCTCCATGAATTGCACAATGATACCGTCGTCAGGTACCAAAAATAAATACCTAAGTACAACTAACAGGAGTCAGCGGTAAGTAGGGTCGATCTCCACAGGGAGGCGGTCACTATCTACTTGTCAATCCTAGTCTGTCTACGATCACAATTGGGGGTTTGAAAAGGCAAGAGAAAAGATTAAGAGAAATTAATAAGAGGGAAAGGAAACAAGGATTATCGGGTCATCAATGAATGTCAGTTAATTGCAGCTAAGGTCACAGATCAGTCGATGTGTCGGTCTAAGGGGCAACGAATATCTCCTTCCGGTCTCAATTCGCCCTAAAATACTATTAGCTTAGCTTCCGCCCTCACTAAAGCATCGTATTGTTCACTGCGGATCTCACCCCTTCCAACCTTACGGTCTAGGTTAAGGGTTACCAAGGTTAAAAAGGCTAAGTGCATCGATTCAATTAGCTAGATACAATTATGAGCGGTGATTAACAACATAGACATAGCGACAACGAAAGATCTGTAAACTAATTAGCAATTAATAACAATCCATTGACTCCCCTAAACCCTAGCAGGGGAATTAGCTAGACATGAATAAGAAAAGAGCAAAAGATGATAAAGAAACAAACATTGCAAATTAAATAAAGTGAGTAAAGGGGGAGAGAGAGTTACAGATTAAGATCCGGCAAAATAGAGAGAAGAACAATGTTTAACAGTGAAAAGAAGAAAAGTAATGTATATGGTGATGAAAGAGGAGTCAAGGAACGGTGTCCAAGATGATTATGACCTAATCCCGACTTCCTTTATATAGGGAAGTCATTATTAACATAAAATAAACCTAACACGGGTTAAAAATCCCGAGTATATAAGCTAATCACTCGATCGAGGAACTTTATATCACTCGATCGAACAAATCCAAGCTAAATCCTCTCGATCGAGTACTTTAGGTACTCGATCGAACACTTATCAAAAAGGCCCCATTCGATCGAGTAGAAAAAGGGGTCGATCGAACACAATTGTACTCGATCGAGTACTTTCCAACGCACAATTCCTGCTTCGCGCACTGAACTTCAAACGGCTGCCATTTCTTCTTTACTTGGGCAAACAGGGCGTTTCCGGTGGCGTTGGAAAGCTAAGAGGACAAGCCTTCATCTCCAATTGGAATCACCTGAAAATAAGTTGTATAACTCGATATATGGCTCTTCAAATTAGGCACTAGCAATTTAAAGTTCTTCCTTTGCTCGCCTAGCTAACTTACTTCTTTGCGCATCTCAAAGTAGTAGTCTTAAGGCTCCGACTCAACTAATCTCCTAAATGCATGCATAAGGACATGTTTTAGGCTTGATTATGCTCCTTTCCGGTTCATACCTGCAAATAATACAAGACATTCCAAAGTAGCCAATTCGGGGGACATATGTAGGTAAAAACTACACAGAATGCACAGAAATGCGTGCAAATGAAGTAAAAAAATACCTATATAAAATACACACATCAAATCTCTCCAAACCAAACCTTTGCTTGTCCCCAAGCAAATTAAATGAAAACTAATGGAACGGATATGAAAACTCAAAGCTAGCTATAACCTGTCTACTCGAACCAATTTAATGCAAACAAAAATCAACAGTCATAGCCACAGCAGTCAATACGCAAACGAGTTATAAGATGTCCATAAATAAAGCTGACCTATCGACCTTGCAAGACCGACAAAATCGGACTCTTACGGGTCACTCTTCTCTCATGAAGCAAAGGGTGAATATGTATGTAAGAGAGAAAGAGAATACAGTCACTCACCTAAACTGCGACCTACATAACATGCATGCAACAAAAATGATAGACGATTCAAGTACTATACATACATTCCAAGCAACAATGTCCGTCACAGCCGAGGGCTTACAAATGATATGGAAAAGTGAGGTTCAGGTGAGAAAAGGCAAAACAAATTATGGAAATGTGAAGTTAAAGCGTCAAGCTAGTTCCTAAACAAAACCATATAAGACCATCCAAATCTCAGCTGTCTAGAAAATAAGGTACAGGTGCCCTTTTGGCACACATCTCACTACCCAAAACACTATCTCCCCAAAAAAATGTATAAATAAGAACTCTTAATCAAACCAGCTCAATATTTTCAACTTTTCTTCCTCTGCTTGTCACTGCATTACGTATGATTTCATTTTTTCCTATTTTTTTTTCTTTTTTTTTCTTCACACGTTTTCTCTTTTCTTCTTTTTCATGTCTTTTTTCATTTTTTTCATTTTTCTTCCTTCCTCCTTTTTCACCAACTCCAAACAACAAAAACGAGCCAAACTCGCAATGGATCAACATACCCCAAAGACACACTAAACTAGCTTGACTGGACAGGCTTAGTTTTGGGTGTAGCTAATGGGTCAGAAAGGCTAAATTTGGCTTAAGTGGAGCTAAATGGGTGAAAAATGTAAAAAGGGAAATTTGCAAGCGCCTCCCTGCATGTGACACCGACCACAAACCCGAATGTATGCATTTAACGAGAAATCGAATGTCATAAAAGTGCAAAAATGATAAACATGCTATGCAAGGAGTACTAATCTCAATTCCTATGCAAACTGGTCATGGATGTCACCAGTTATATGGCTCTAAAACTCATAAATTGTAAGTAGGTTGCCAATTTATCAGGTCAAGTCTAAACAGTCAGCTAAATTTGAACAAAAACTCGTAGATATGCGTAAGACTCAGCTAATAACTGTCAATAAAGTGCAAGGCTCAAGTAAAAATGACAAGTTAAAGTGCAATTTCATCACGGAAATCAACCGTTCCGACTCAACCTATATGCTAAACTAAACGTGAATTTTTTTGAATTTTTTTTGAATTTTTATAAGATTTTGAATTTTATAAAAAATAAACAACAATGCATACAGAAATTAAACGTGATAACAGAAATGCAATAAAAACGTAAATGCAGACACAGATAGGGATGCATAACCTCCCCAAACCAAATCGTACAATGCCCTCATTGTACTCACAGATAAGGAAAGAAAATGCAAACTAAAAAGAAGAGAGTGGAGATGCGGAAAACTCACAAGAATACGCGATAAAGGGACCTCCCCAAACCAGCCAGCAACGTGAGAGGTCACCAAATAGCTCCATCAGCGTCACAGGAAGCGAATCCCAACAAAAGCACTCGATCGAAGTGACAGAATGATCGATCGAGTGAAATCAGCTGCAAAATAGTTCGATTGAGTATATAAAGTACTCGATCGAGCCATCCACAATAGACTCTTGCAAAGACGCAATAAACAGCCCGCGAAACTAGCAAAACACGCTTAACTGTCCCAGTCTTATGGTTTAAAAACCAATTATTACGCACACAGCTAAAGTGTTTGAAAAGCAACTAAAAATTAAAACTCCGGATTGCCTCCCGGATAGCGCTAGTTTCAGACAGGTCCCAGCTCGACCTTTTTTCTTTCAGTTAGCAAATCGAATTGAGCCCAGTCAAAATAGCTCAAGGCACGCAGCAATCGATCAAATAACTGCGCATGTGCTACACAAAAATGTAAGTAGCACCATAATATAAAAATAAAATAGGAAATAAAAACATGCAACCATTTGAGCCTAACAAATTTCCTATGACAGCTCCCAAATTTATCCACAAAGTAATCCTACCCTCCAGCTACGGGCGGAATATAAAAGCTCAAATTATCCGTCAGTGGAAAATAAGAGAGCTTGGGAGCATTTAAAGGTCATCTATGGTACCGTCTCAGTTTAACGAATTTCTGGCGACAAGTATGGTGAAAAATCGTTAACTTATTCGTCTCACCGGGAAGGGGTAGAGCATCAAAACAGAAAACATAAGTCAAATGAGGTATTTTACTATCAAACATAATAAAATTATCATTAACTACCTCAGGTCGGTCGCCCCTAACGTCGGAATCATTGACAAAAGAGTATTTTACCTCTTCCGTGCTAAGAACAATCGCTGACTCAGCTACCTTCTCGTTACCCTCCTTGGTGGGTTCTGTCACATATATTGCAGCCTCTAGCGCGTCCAGCTCGGCACTGAAAAGGGGAGATTCACCATAACCATTGTCTTCAGCAAATTCGTCATCCAAAACGGACCCAAGTGACAAATCATTGCTCTCCATGGCCAAAGTAGTCGATCGAATAAAGACAGAACTCGATCGAGAGCTTTCCTCTTGATTTTTACTCGATCGCACACAAGAACATGCTCGATCGAGATCTTCCTTATAGTTGCTGTTCGATCGAGTGAAATTTTCTGTTCGATCGAACACTTCCTCAGATATTTCACTCGATCGAACACTATTACTAGCTCGATCGAGTGATTGTTCTAGTGCAGCGCAGAAATCTCCGTAGCTTGCTTCACTTTCAGATAGATAATCGCATTCCGAGTCATACAAATCATCAGCGTTGATAGGCAACTCGGGTCCTTCATGGGTAAGACCACTCTCTGCGTGCCTAAAGGTCGTCTCAGCGGCTAACTGAGCTATTTGAGACTCAAGCTCATCGATTTGAGCGTACGTATATCTATCATACTCTTGCATTTTAAATGCAAGTGTCTTGATCAAGGATTTCAGTTCCGTAATCTCTTCTTTCTGTCTATCATGAAGAGGAGGAGGTTGATGTTGCGGTGGCCAAATGAATGGAGGCTTTTGATAGCCCCGTTGATAAAGCGGATGTGGCGGCACAATTGAAAAAGGTTGCTGGCTTGTCTACGCTGCTTAAACGCGCAAACTTCATCGTTCCCTGTCAAACAAACAGTGGCATTGTGCCCAGTAGCACCACATCTCTTACAGTAAACCACCTGCTGCGCTATAGGATGGAACATAGGTGGGTCAAAGGTACTCAAGCCTTCCCTTTGACGATCTTTTACCTAGAAATGTCTAGGTAGGACCTGTAGGGCCTATCAAAACAACACTCAAGGAAAAAGATAAGAACTGCCTTCAAGGATAAATCCTTTGAGGCTAAAGACAGACAAAAAGAAACAAGTAAATAAATAGTTGCCTCCCCGGCAACGGCGCCAAAATTTGATACCGTCGTCAGGTACCAAAAATAAATACCTAAGTACAACTAACAGAAGTCAGCGGTAAGTAGGGTCGATCTCCACGGGGAGGCGGTCACTATCTACTTGTCAATCCTAGTCTGTCTACGGTCACAATTGGGGGTTTGAAATTGGTTTTCTAAACTACTTAAGATTAAAAGGCAAGAGAAAAGATTAAGAGAAATTAATAAGAGGGAAAGGAAACTAGGATTGTCGGGTCATCAATGAATGTTAGTTAATTGCAGCTAAGGTCACAGATCAGTAGATGTGTCGGTCTAAGGGGCAACGAATATCTCCTTCCGGTCTCAATTCGCCCTAAAATACTATTAGCTTAGCTTCCGCCCTCACTAAAGCATCGTATTGTTCACTGCGGGTGATACGTGCATATTCTATACACTTTATCTGCGGTTTTGGCACGTATTTCCATGCATAATTGTTAGCTTAAGGCTACTATTTCTCCCGAAACGGTTTACTTTGCATTTTCTATGATTTATTGTAGGAACGAGTGGAAGTAAGCTAAATCAAGCCTAATTCGTCCTCCGGAGGCAAGTTTAAGGAAGCCAAGAAGAAGGAGAGTCGTGTTCACTCACCTTGGGATGCGTGCAAAGGAGTGAAGAGTTGATTTGAAGGAACGAGAGAGCCACTGCACAGCATATTCAGTCGATCGACAATGCTGTTCAGTCGATCGACCACTGAAACGCATCAGACGCTACTGTTCTGCATTAACCAGTCGATCGACCACTCTGGCCGGTCGATCGACCAGTTTTCGAGCTGATACGTTTTTCTTCGTGTTAGACTTTTAAAAAGCCCAACTTGTAATTAACTTTCAGTATCTTTTTATCAGTAGAACGCAGCAACTTTTAGGTTATGCTTTTCATTCTGAAAAAACTGAGTTTTAGATCTAGCTTGGAGACGGAACCCTTCGATTTGAATGCTTTTGTTCTTGAATTCAATTAGTAAGCTTTTTATGCAATTATTCCTCTTCCTTATTTCCTTGTTATTTTGATTATTGCTTTTATCAATTACTTTCAGCAATTGAGTTCTTCTCTTTTATTTTAGTTCGATTCCATTATGGCAAGTTTGTTCTTTATTATTAATTTCGAAGTTAGAATAGTTATAATTATGCGTAGGTAATTTCCTTGATTGGGAATAAGGTGAGCCATGGTATTAAATTAGGATTGTTGTGTAGTATGAGTTCTTCCGTATTGGTCTTGTTATCTTTTGATAATTTTCTTTACTAGATTGAAAGATTGGTAATTTGAATTATCGCTAGATTTGGAATTTCTCTTGAGCGAAAGCATTGATAAATTCTAGGGAATTAATAGACCGCGAGGTTATTTGAGCTTTGATCGAAAGGCTAGCTTATTTTCCCTGAGACCGTATTATAGGACTTTTGCTACCTTACTGACCTGATATTTGCCATGGTGAACCGAAGTTCTCGATCCCCTTTTTATCTTGTTGAGAATATTCATTTTAGCAATTAGCCAGTTAATCAACCAAATTCAAAACCCCCCCAATTAATTGTTACTTTTATAGACTGAAAAATAGCTAACAAAATCAACCTTGTCTCTCTGTGGTTCGACCCTTACTATCACTAGCTATAGTTTTAGTTTGGAATTATAAATTTAATTTTGGTACTAAACGACGGTATCAAATTTTGGCGCCGTTGCCGGGGAGACGGTGTAATTTTGTTTGCCTTATTTTAGTTTATTTTTCTTGTCTCAAGGAACTTTGGTTCCTTGAGGCCGTTGCTTACCTCTGCTTCTAGTTTTGCTTTTGCACAGTTAGAAGACAGGTTTTTGAGAGGAAGACTTGAGTACTCTCACTTTGGAAATTATGGCTACAATATATGATAATTTTCATCCAAAGGAGCACCACCTTCCAAAGGAGCGCCAGTTACCTACCCCTACTACCGGTAGTTTCGAGTTTCGTTCCTCTTATATTGATTTAGTGGAGCGAAATCAATTCGCGGGGCTGCCAGATGAAGACCCCTTGAAGCATATGGAAACTTTCACAGACTATTGCTGTTCCATACCTATACCGGCTGGGGTAACTCAAGATGAAGTAAAGGGGTTTATGTTCTTGTACTCCTTGAAGGATTCGGCGCGAGATTGGTACCGCTACCTCGATAGGGTAGCAGCTGGAGTCACGGATTGGACATCTTTAGCATTAGCCTTCTACAAGAAGTACTTTCCACTTTCAAAGACTGATGCCTTGAAGGGTAAAATCACGAGTTTTCAGCAAGGAGCCGATGAAGATTTTTGTGAAGCATGGGGACGTTTCAAAAGTTTGGTCCGAGCTGTCCCTCATCATGGTTTCCAGCAATGGTATCTTTGCAACCTATTTTACAATGCTTTATATGATGATTACAAGGTCATCTTGGATATAGCTGCTAATGGTAGGTTCCAAAATAATACCGGTCAAAGTAAAGGTTGGAACACTATTGAGGAGATGGCAGTCCATAGAGCTGAGTTTGGAAGTTCACGTGGAAAGTCACGAAAGCAAAGTGAAGAAATGACTGCTGTTGTGAAACTTATAACTTCCATTTCTACCCGTCTCGAGAAGCTCGAGATTTCTGAAGCTTCCAAAGAGAAAGTCGAAATTCCTGTTCAAAACTCAGATGAGATCGAGAAGTTGAGAGAGATGGTCCAACTCCTTTTGGTTCAAGTGGCGAATATGGAAGCAGACGGTATTGAGTCCTAAAGGAATTTTGTGAAACAATTGGAGAACATGGAGGCTAAGCAAGCTGCTAATTCTTCAAGCAAATGTGAAGGGCCGATTGAGACGATCAATGCCATCAATCTCAGAAGTGGCCTTTCTTATGAAAGTCCCGACAAGCAAAGGAAGACTCGGGAAATGATGAAGAAGCTCGTTTAAATTCTGCTGCAAAAACGAGCTTGAATGCCAGTACTTCTGGTCGATCGACCGACATTCTCAGTCGATCGACTGAAGCGTCAGATAAAATAGTTTCTAGTCAGAAACTATTCACACCCAGCACATCCAGTCGATCGACCAACATTCTCAGTCGATCGACTGAGACACCTGACAAAGTCAATTCTGGACAGGAACTGTTCACGCCCAGCTTAAGTGGTCGATCGACCACTCATACCAGTAGATCGACTGGTACTCCAGAGCAGGATGCAAATCCGTCAACTAGTTTGCATGATTCGTCACTCATTGATGATTTGACGGGGGTTTTAAACCTACGGAAGCCGAAGGTTACTGATTCTACGGCCAGTGTTTCAGTCCCGTATCCGGAGCGTTTGAAGGCTACTAAGCTGGAGCGCAAGTTTGGTAAGTTTTTGGAGATGGTCCAAAATCTCGAGGTAACGGTTCCTTTCACTGATTTAATTACCCAGGTACCCTCTTACGCTAAATTTATGAAAGATATTTTGAACCGTAAGAGAAATTTTCGTGATGATGGTAATGTTGCGTTTGTGGAGGAATGTAATGCTCTTTCACAAGTTAATGTGCCACCTAAATTAAAGGACCCGGGTAGTTTTTCTATTCCTTGCACTATAGGTAACCACGTAATTGGAAAGGCCCTTTGTGACTTAGGAGCCAGTGTTAGTGTCATGCCGTATTCTGTTTGCGAAAGGTTAAATATTGGTAGACTTAAGGTGACTGATATTACCGTTCAAATGGCAAATAGATCGACTCAGAGACCTATAGGTGTTCTAGAGGATGTACCCGTTCGAGTGGGTAAGTTTTTTATTCCTGTCGATTTCGTTGTTTTGGACATTGCAGAGGACAGTCAGATACCTATTATTTTAGGCAGACCGTTCTTACATACAGCTGGGGCTGTGATAGATGTCAAACGCGGAACCATCACCTTAGAGGTAGGGGATGACACCATTGAGTTCAGTCTTGCTCACAAGGCAACTGAACCTGCTGATGAGGATACGTGTTATTCCATTGATATTGTTGACATGGTTGTTGCTTGTAATTGGAGGGAATCCTTAGCCAAGGATCCTTTAGCTGATCTAATCCGTTTAGATGAGTGTGCAGGTAATACAGTGGAGAATCCTGAGGAGCCAGATGCTTTGGTGGCCTCAATGGAGAGCTACGAGCTCAATGAGGAAGAAGATGAGATGCTTTTGAGCTTGGCCAACGATAACTTGGTCAACACTTGCTACACCATTGAAGCTGACTCTGTCTATGCTGTAGAGGTAAAAGTGCCAGAGCGTAAGCCACTTCCTCCTAATCTTAAGTATGTTTTTCTCGATGATACGGAGCAGTACCCAGCTATTGTTAGCTCTAATCTTAATGATGACCAGCTGTCTGCTTTGATGTGTGTACTTAAGAAAAACAGGAAGGCTTTGGGTTACTCTCTGGATGACATTAAGGACATCAGCCCCGATGTTTGTATGCACAGGATAGAGTTGGAAGAAGGCCACAAGCCTTATAGACAGGGTCAACGCAAGCTGAACCCGAAGATGCAGGAAGTTGTTATGGCTGAGGTGATGAAACTACTCGATGCAGGTATTATTTATACAGTTGGAACCTCCAAGTGGGTTAGCCCAGTTCAGGTAGTCCCGAAGAAAGGAGGGACTACCGTGGTTAAAAATGAGAAAAATGAATTAATACCAACTCGAGTTGTGACAGGGTGCCGGATGTGCATTGATTATAGACAGTTGAATGGCGCCACCAAGAAAGACCATTTCCCCCTCCCTTTTGTTGACCAAATGACTGAAAGACTTGCTTCTAACAAATTTTTCTGTTTTCTAGATGGGTATTCAGGGTTCTTTCAGATCCCTATTCATCCGGACGATCAGAGTAAGACTACTTTTACCTGTCCACATGGTGTTTTTGCATATCGTAGAATGCCTTTCGGATTGTGTAATGCCCCTGCTACCTTTCAGAGGTGCATGATGGGGATTTTTTCTGATTATATAGAGAATATTATGGAAGTATTCATGGATGATTTCTCAATTTATGGTAGTGACTTTGATCGTTGTTTAGCTAACCTTGATAAAGTCATGCAGCGTTGTATAGATGTTAATCTTGTTTTAAACTGGGAAAAGTGTCAGTTTATGGTCAATGAGGGAGTTGTGTTAGGGCATCTGATTTCTGATAAAGGTATACATGTTGATAAGGCAAAGGTGCAGGTGATTGAGCAATTACCTCCTCCCGTGAATGTTAAAGGAGTGAGGAGTTTCCTTGGTCACGCTGGTTTCTATCGGCGTTTCATCAAGGATTTTTCAAAAATTGCTAAACCACTTACACAATTGCTCCTTAAGGATCTTTGTCTTTGAATTTACTTGATGAGTGCCATGTCGCTTTTAACAAAAGGTTAAAGGAGGCCCTAGTTTCTGCGCCAATCATTCACCGCTTTGATTGGGACCTCCCATTTGAGATCATGTGTGATGCCAGCGATTATGCGATCGGTGCAGTTCTGGGACAGCGAAAGAGTAAAGCTTTGAATGCCATATACTATGCGAGCCGAACTCTGGATGAGGCTCAAGTCAACTATTTTACCACTGAGAAAGAGTTTCTAGCTGTTGTTTTTGCCTTAGACAAATTTCGGTCTTATTTGTTAGGTTCTAAGGTTATTGTTTACACTGACCATGCAGCGTTGAAGACTCTCTTTATTAAGAAAGATGCGAAGCCGAGGCTTTTGAGGTGGATACTCCTTTTGCAGGAGTTCGATTTGGAGATCAAAGATAAGAAAGGAGCAAAGAATGTGGTAGCTGACCACTTATCTCGTCTGCGGTGATTGTAAAGGGAGGATTCGTTACCTATTAATGATTCTTTTCCGATGAGAGTCGTTAGCTATTACTACTTCAGGGTCTTATCCACCTCCGTGGTTTTCTGATTTTGCTAACTTTTCTTTGTGACGGGTAGGATACCACCCGAGCTTTCATGGCAGCAGAAGAAGCGGTTTGCCTATGATGCTAGACAATATTTTTGGGATGATCCTTATGTTTTCAAGGAATGCGCAGACGGTCTCATCCGGAGATGCGTACCTCAGTGGGAGGTGAAGGATATCCTAGAGGCTTGCCACTCTTCTGCTTATGGTGGTCATCACGGTCCGTCCAGGACCGTAGCTAAGGTACTCCAATCTGGTTTCTATTGGCCAACTTTGCATGCAGATTGTCGCAATTTTGTTGCTGAGTGCGATGCTTGTCAAAGATCGGGGAATATTTCCAAGAGACATGAGATGCCACAGGTAGGCATTCTTGAGGTTGAGATTTTCGATGTCTGGGGCATTGATTATCAAGGACCTTTTCTGAGAAGTCAAGGTAATAAATATATCCTCGTAGCTGTAGATTATGTATCCAAATGGGTGGAAGCTATTGCTACTCCCCATTGCGATGCAAAGGCCGTGATTAAACTGTTTAAAAAGATCATTTTCCCTCGTTTTGGTGTCCCTCGGGTTGTCATTAGCGATGGGGGAATGCATTTTAAAGAGAAACAACTTAGTGCTTTATTGACTAAATTCGGTGTCCAACATCGTAGAGGTTTGGGGTATCAGCCCCAAACTAGTGGTCGAGTTGAGGTTTTCTAGAGAGAATTGAAAGAAGTCTCGGCTAAAGTTGTTTCTAAATCACGGAAAGATTGGAGTCTTAAGTTGGATGATGTCTTATGGGCTTATAGAACTGCGTTTAAAACGCCAATCGGGATGTCACCATACCGATTGATTTATGGTAAGACATGTCATTTACCTGTTGAGTTAGAGCGTAAGTCTTGGTGGGCTATTTGTGATTTTAATTTGGATCCTAACCTCTCTCGTGAGAAACGCATGACACAGCTGAATGAGCTAGAGGAATTTAGGCTGCTGGCCTATGACAATGCAAGGATCTACAAGGAGAAAGCAAAGCGCTGGCACGACAAGAGAATCATCAAGCGCGAGTTCCATATTGGCGATAAGGTACTTCTTTTTAATGCTCGTATCCGTCTATTTCCTGGTAAGCTGAAATCCAGGTGGACCGGTCCCTATACGGTCACAGCTGTCACAAAGTTCGGATCAGTTGAATTGGAGACCTCTGCTGGAGAAAGGTTCAAGGTAAATGGCCAATATGTGAAGCACTATCATGGATCAGATGCATATGTTGGGAAAGTCGAGGTTTTGTACTTCGACCCGCTATCGGATGATGAAAAGTGAGGTAAAAAGGTCGTGCGGGACCTCTTAAACCAGCGCTAACGGGGAGGCAACCCAGTTTGTAATTTTTTGTAATTTAGGAATTTTATTTTGTCATTTCAATTAATTAGCATTTTGAGTTTTTGTTTTTTGTTTGTTGTTTTCTTTAATTCCCTTTAATTGGCAATTTCTTGGTATGGGAATACGCGCACCTTTGATATTTTTTGCAGGTATTTATTTTATGCAAAGTGTGTAGGAGGAATGCTTGATTTTTGTGAGAAAAGGATGGGTAATTATGATGGCAAATGAATTTTTGACGAATTAAAGCTTAAACGCCAGCGTTTGCGGTCGATCGACCAGGCCATTCAGTCGATCGACTGACGAGGAGAGTCCAGAAGCTACTGTGCAGGGATTTTGGTCGATCGACCGAGTAAAGTGGTCGATCGACCACGTTGCGGGATCAGATAGCAACTAAAAAGGGGAGTTTTACTCATTCACTCATTCATTTCACAAACACATAAATTCTTCAGCTAACCCTAATTTGCATCCCCCTCTTCTGCGATTTTCACTTAAATCCCGTCTTGCACTCGTTTTTCTTGCTTTAATCTTCAAAGTATCTTCAAGGTATGTCTCTAATCTCATTCCCATGCTCTTTTTTCTATTTTATTGTGGTTTCTATGTGAAATTTTCGAGTTACATGCTTGTGAGATGGATAAAATCGATTTGGGGAAATCGATTTTTAGGTTGATTTCTTGTCTTTCCTATGCTTTAATCGCTTAATCTACCCTTTTCCCCTTGATTTTCAAAGCAAATAAGCAGCTAGGATGTGTTTAAAGCCATTTCCCCCAATTTTTTCGAAACCCTAATTTGCCTTCCAGTTTTGATTTTGTTCGGGTTTCCAGAAATTGACATTGCTAGGGGGTTTCTCGTTGCTAATGCGTTATTTACAGGTAATAACAATGACAAAAGGAAAGGCGCCCATGCAAGAAGGACAATCGAGCCAAGGGCCAGCTAAGCGGCAACGGGGACCGCCATTGATGATAGAGGCCACTACGGATAGTCTACCTGACTATCCGCAGGTTATCTTTGCTAATTCCACTCAACGCGCTAAATTTTCTTTGTTTGTTTCGAAGATAAAGGTCACAGCTACCCGATTTCTCCATAAAGATACTTTGGAGAAATTAGGCTGTTATGAGTCGGTTGTGTCCCTGCTAAATGGGACGGGTATGACAGGTTTAGTGGACATGGCTGAGTTCACGTATTATGTTTTAACCCTTGAATTCTTTTCATCTTATGCTTTTGACTCGAAAATTTTCGAGGCTGATCAGACCAAACCCTGCATTTCCTTTCGACTTTTCAATGTTAATTACTCTCTGACTTTGGCTGATTTTGCTGGTTATCTGGGTCTTTATTTCGAGGGCAGAACCTCGGACACCTCTGACAGTCATCGGGTCATGTGGTCTTGTATCGGTGACGTTTACGGGTCGAGGAGGACGGGCACTTCCGTCCACTTGCCCCCTCTTCGTTATTTTCTACGGCTAATGGGTAATACCATTTTTGGCTGTAAAGAGTCTAATAATGTGAATAATATTGAGCTTTCAATTTTGGCGGGCTATCTGAACGTTGAGCGTCGGACAGCCCGTATCTATAACATTGCCTACTTGACTGCCGCTCACTTTCAGACTGTAAGTGAGGGCACCTTGACCACCATTTCTTGTGGCGGGTTGGTGACACGTATCGCCAACCGCCTTGTTTTACTTTTCCCTCGACAGGAGGACCCCATCGACCCTGACCTGCGCTTCATGGACCTCCCTTACGCGAGGGGTGTCTATTGGGTCGATAGACAGATGCGGTGGAAGATTGACTCTTTCATCTGTGACCGCATCCCTGTCACTGGCTACCCTCCTGTCCAGCCCCTTACCACTGTTGAGGGGGCAGCTCGGCCGCCCTTGCCTAGTTACAGGCTTCCTCTGGTGGCAGCCACTCCTACTGCTAGCACTTCGAGGAGAGCTCGTGCCTCCTCTTCACAGGCACCCTCTACCTCCACTACCACCCCTCCTGCTGGTACATCCACTTTTCGACCACCTACTCCTTTGGTTGTCCCTCCGGTCATGGACCAGAGGGCAATGTCACGTGTTTTGGGTGATTTGTGCAGGAGTTTCAACCAGCACAGGTTGGACACGGCCATAGCCTTGTACCCGGTCTACGAGGAGCTAGCTCGGGGGGGATGCTTCCACAGGGTGACTGGACTCACCCTTCTTACTTTGTTCCCCTTGCGGGCGGTTACCCTCAGCCTGCCAGGAGACCCCATCCCACTACTACTGCTGGTGCCTCCACTTCCAGGAGAGCCACTCCTGCTGCTGCTGCTGCTGAGGAGGAGGAGGAGGAGAGTGACTCGGGGTCTGACGAGGACAGAGACTCTGACTACGAGGGTGGAGATTAGATCGGTGACCTCCCGTTTTTGGCTGGTTTGGGGAGGTCGTATTTTGTGAGTTATTTTCCTTTCTCTATTAGCTTCCTTTTCTTTTATTATGCTTTTATTCTCCCATTTTTCTGCTGGTGATTTGCTGCTGAGCACAATGAGGGCATTGTGCGTTTTGGTTTGGGGAGGGTATATGCATATGCCTTTTGTTTTGCATCTGCATTTGTTTCCTTTATTGCATTTCAGTCACATGTTTAGTGCATTTCTGTTTGCATTTGTGTTTTCGTTTTCATTCATTCAATTCCTTAAAAAAAAAAAAATTGAAAAAATTCATAAAATTCAAAAACATAATGTTTACTTTTGCATATAGTTGAGTCGGATTGGAGTTATTAATGATGATTTTGCACTATTAGTCGAATATGTCATTCCATGCCCTTTTCACAGCTGTTTAGCAAAGAATTAAAAGTGATCTCTCAAATTTTGTCATGGAATTCATCTCGGGTAACTAGACTTGACTCATTACTTTTGGCAAACTACTTATACTTTCTGAGATATAGAGCCTATAACTGGTGACATTCATGACCGGTTAATTTAGGATTGAGAGTAGTTACTCCCTTCATTTCATGTTTTGCATGTGTATGAGTTTTGATTGCTTATTGCCTATACGCATTGGTTTGTGGTCGGTATTGCATGTTTTGAGAACTATTGCATCCCCCCCTTTCTCGTTTTACCCCATTAACTCCACTATAAGCCAAAACTGCCAGTTGCCCTCAACTACATCCCATACTTAGCCTACCATTGTGCCAAGCTAGGAAGTACTAGAGGAATTTTTGTCAGATTAGAAGCGGTTTTGGTTCGTTTGTAATGTTGGAGCGGGTATTTTTGAGAAGTGAAAGGGGCTGTGTCCTTTTGAAACAGGAAGAAAGAAAAAAAAAATTCAGAAAATGAAAAAAAAAAAAAAAGAGAGTTGTTTTACCTGGGCAGAAGGCTCTGGTTGTGTAAGGGTGGTCGATCGACTGCCATCACTGGTCGATCGACCACCAGTTCGGAGGTTGAGAAAAAAAAGAGAAATGAAAGAAAAGAAAAAGAAACAGAAAAAAAAAGAAAAAAAAAAAGAGTCTTGAAAATAATAAGGTCTTGGTTGAAATAAGAACACGCCTCATGTGCTTACCTCATAAATTGGAGGCGTTTGTTTGGGTTTTTGTGCTGCCTAGTCACTAAAGGCATGGTTTATATTTTGAGTTGAAGGAACGGGATACGGTTTCTAATGGTTCGTTAGGTACTAGCTTGGCTCTTACCTTCACTTTTCCATAATTGTTTTGCCCCTTCTTTCCCACTTAGCCTCACTTATCCAAATCTTGCAATAGTTCGGCATGTGATAGTCTTTGACGGTGGTTATGCGTATGTACGGTAGCTAGAATCATTATTCATGCTAGTCAAGCATACATGTTTTGTCGGTCGCAGTCTAGGTGAGAGACTGTATTTTTCTTCTCTCTCTTTTACATATAATCTTACCATTTGCTTGCTGAGAGAAGAGTGATCCGGGAGAGTCCGATTGTATGAGTCTTGCAAGGTCGAACGCCCGACTTAATTCTATGATATGCATAAATTTGTTCACTTGATTTAAGCTTTGCAGTAGTTGACTTTGGGCATTAAACGGTTTGGCATTGACTTGTAGTTAGCTCTAAAATGTACTCCTTTCCATTTAGTTTTTATACGGGTCATAGTGCTTGCTTGGGGACAAGCAAGGTTTGGTTTGGGGAGATTTGATACGTGCATATTCTATACACTTTATCTGCGGTTTTGGCACGTATTTCCATGCATAATTGTTAGCTTAAGGCTACTATTTCCCCCGAAACGGTTTACTTTGCATTTTTTATGATTTATTGTAGGAACGAGTGGAAGTAAGCTAAATCAAGCCTAATTCGTCCTCCGGAGGCAAGTTTAAGGAAGCCAAGAAGAAGGAGAGTCGTGTTCACTCACCTTGGGATGCGTGCAAAGGAGTGAAGAGTTGATTTGAAGGAACGAGAGAGCCACTGCACAGCATATTCAGTCGATCGACAATGCTGTTCAGTCGATCGACCACTGAAACGCATCTTACGCTACTGTTCTGCATTAACCAGTCGATCGACCACTCTGGCCGGTCGATCGACCAGTTTTCGAGCTGCTACGTTTTTCTTCGTGTTAGACTTTTAAAAAGCCCAACTTGTAATTAACTTTCAGTATCTTTTTATCAGTAGAACGCAGCAACTTTTAGGTTATGCTTTTCATTCTGAAAAAACTGAGTTTTAGATCTAGCTTGGAGACGGAACCCTTCGATTTGAATGCTTTTGTTCTTGAATTCAATTAGTAAGCTTTTTATGCAATTCTTCCTCTTCCTTATTTCCTTGTTATTTTGATTCTTGCTTTTATCAATTACTTTCAGCAATTGAGTTCTTCTCTTTTGTTTTAGTTCGATTCCATTATGGCAAGTTTGTTCTTTATTATTAATTTCGAAGTTAGAATAGTTATAATTATGCGTAGGTAATTTCCTTGATAGGGAATAAGGTGAGCCATGGTATTAAATTAGGATTGTTGTGTAGTATGAGTTCTTCCGTATTGGTCTTGTTATCTTTTGATAATTTTCTTTACTAGATTGAAAGATTGGTAATTTGAATTATCGCTAGATTTGGAATTTCTCTTGAGCGAAAGCATGGATAAATTCTAGGGAATTAATAGACCGCTAGGTTATTTGAGCTTTGATCGAAAGGCTAGCTTATTTTCCCTGAGACCGTATTATAGGACTTTTGCTACCTTACTGACCTGATATTTGCCATGGTGAACCGAAGTTCTCGATCCCCTTTTTATCTTGTTGAGAATATTCATTTTGGCAATTAGCCAGTTAATCAACCAAATTCAAAACCCCCCCAATTAATTGTTACTTTTATAGACTGAAAAATAGCAAACAAAATCAACCTTGTCTCTCTGTGGTTCGACCCTTACTATCACTAGCTATAGTTTTAGTTTGGAATTATAAATTTAATTTTGGTACTAAACGACGGTATCAGCGGGTCTCACCCCTTCTGTAGATACCCGTATCCGTCGATATTGGAATTTATAGAGAACCCGACAAACACCCGATGATGATAGGACACATGTATTCTTTAGTTTTCATTGTCATTATTTGGGCTCGTTTTATGATGTAGAATGAGCGTTGTCGACGGAGTATTTTATTAATTTAAATGATATTTAAATTAAAGCTTTTTTTAAGGTAAGTTCATTTTATTTTATTTTGAATTTATTTTCTCAAGTTTATTTTATTGAAAATAAAATAAATACTTGATTTGAAAAATCATTTTATGAGTATATTTGATTTGAAAAATCATTTATTTTAGTGTGTTAATCGATTTGAAAAATCGATTTAAAAATCGAAAAAAACTTGTTTTAAACACGCGTTTTGGAGCTCGATTATAGCTCGGTTTTTGAGCCCGTTTTCTTTACGAATTGGCACGAATATCGAGTACACTAACCAACCTAAGCCTCTACCCATCCAACCCCAGTTCGAACCCCATATCCACGGCCCAAATCCCGTCCCAAATCACCCCCCCAAACAGCCCGCATAAAACACGAGCAGCCCCCCCTGTTTTGCAGCTCAAATCCTGAGCCCAAAACCCGCTCCAAATACCACCTAAACCCGTACCCATTATCCCTAACCCATACCCTAGTATCCTACCCATATTACCTTAGCTTAACCACCAAGAAAACCCCTCACAAAGCCTCTCAAACCCTCACCAAAGCTGCTGGACAGCAGCTATGCACGAACAGGCCCGTCTGCCTCTCTCCCCCCTTTTACCCTATTTTAACTCCTTATAAATACCACCCCTTCACCATACATTCAGGCCTCTAAGTTCTCCACACATCCTACCGTCACTCACAAGCTTTAAACTCCAGAAACAAACCCTAATTGCCTCTCAAAAACCCTCCACAAAACCGACATTCAAACTGAGAATCAGTTTGTGTGTCCTCTTTGAAACCCTTCGTTCTCCCTTCAAACCTCCATAAAAATTCGAGTTTCTTATTCCAAATTAACCATACAACATCCATCTACACATTAGACAAAGATTTACGAGCCAAATTGCCCTTGAGAGTACACGAATTCCCTCGAAAAATAGAGTGTTATACACTCTGTTGTCGCGGCTTTTCCTGTCTGTCCAGTTCTGTTTGTGCTCGTTTTTCGTACCCAATAACTCAAAAAGAGCAGGGATTGTTTTAAGATCTCTGTTCTCCTCTCTTTCTAGTTTTCAAAACATCTTTTAAATTGAATTTTCATCGTGAAACGAGAGAGAAATCGCTGTTTGAAAGTTGCTGTCCAGATTCGATAAAAACGTGTTGTTTGCTTTGTTTCTTCGTCGACGACGGCCTCTCGAGATAAAATCTACCATCGATTACGACCCAAGACGGTGTCAACGATACATGTAGGTTGAGGGTGCATCAAATCCTCCTCTTTCTTCCCTTTATTTCGTTTTTTTATGTTTGTTTTTTTATTGTTTCGTTTTATTTCGTTTATCGTTTTTTATTTATCGTTTAAATTAACTATGAAACTAGTTTAGTCCGAGTATGAGTTAAAGTACCACCATGAACACCCGCGTTGACTTGAGATGGGAAAGAAACCGCTACATCAGTCGGTCGTACACCCTCGTCTCATTTACATATCCTCGTGTTCAAGGTAGGGCATAAATAAAACGATTTCTGACTTCGTTCTTCGCTTTTGACCCCTCTCTTCTCTCGTGTGATTCGACCTACCCCTGGACCATTTACATGTTAGTATGACCCCTGATTGTTAACATATAACTCGTTTAGATAATATTAGATCAGTTTAATAACCTAATTAGACACTTTAGGGTACATCGACATAGCTTTTAAAACCAATTAACAATTCTGTAACTTAATTGAATACATCTCTCTCTTCCACATAATTTCTCGCTAGTATAAGAGTGCGTGATTAGCACCTTCTTATTAACACTCGATGAGATAATTTAATTAGCGAACTTGACCTAATTTGACCCCTTAGGCCGTGTAGAATACACCTTTGCGCGACATCCTTCCAATCGATCAACGTTGTTTCTAACTCGTTTTCTAACTTGTTTCCTATCCCGTTTCGCAATCATCTATCTAACCTAATGAATCTAACCTAAGGATTAGGGTATGCTAGATCGTGTAGGCCGTGTTTGGCCGTGTCCTTGTAGTCCCTTTTCTCGTTATTTTCTCATCTTTATCTCGTTATTTCGTATCTTGTAATTACTTTGTTTATCGAGTCGTGTTTGGTAGTTTGTTTGTAATTTTCAAGTTAGTTTTCTCTTATCGAGTCAAAACCTCTTTCAAAAACCTTAGTCTTGTTTGGTTAGATGGTTGTGCCCTAATGCATGTAAGAGCGTAGTAAATCGCATGTTGTTTAAAGCAACATGGCCCGATTTATGCTAATGCATGCTTTGGTGTGTGGCCCTATGTCTAACTCGATAAGATTAAGTGGAAGCACGTATCACGAGGAGTGACCCAAGGCCGTGAGTCATGTGAGCCATGGGCCACCCCCCTTGTGCACGTTTTTCTAGGCCGAATGGCCGTGTAATGTGTCATGTACGGTGTTGTATATAGCAATTGTATTTAGATCGAGTTGTATCTTTAATTCCTCATTGTGTCGGCATGAAATGCCTGGGTTATAATAGGTAGATCCCAACGGCTCCCCCATTCCCCCTAAGCCTTGTTTGCTTTGTTTTGTATGTTGTTAGATTAATCAACCCACATGCTAAATTACAATTTTGACAAAGTTAGTTTAGTTGCATCTAAAACGACATAGAAATTGTTGTCACATGTTAGGGTTTTAAAACGATGTTTGCATATCATATATCGTAGTAACTATGACCTTGTTTGAAATCCGACACTTGACTTAGTAGAGGCCGTTATTGACGGGCGGGGTTAGGTGTCCTTATGGGCTTCCTAACACGTACCCTCACCCCTTACTCAAGATCTATGGTTTGTGGATCCGTCTAAATACCATTGGATTACGAGAGTCATTCAAATCGAGTGATATAGGGTACAAGTCTTTATCTTTAATCACTCGTAGTCGATTGGCTTTATGCTTTTCGATGAAAGGTTTAAAGTTGACTTGAACGGTTCCAAGTTCCCAAAAAACTTGGTGGCGACTCTAGTTTGTCTTAATTCGATTCGAAGGAACCTCGAGTCGATTATGCCTAGTGTGGATCCCGCGGACGCAGTTCCCGAGGGCCTTGTCCACGATTTGGCGACTCACTGGGGAAAAGAGGACTAGTTACACTTTGTTTCTAGGGTCTTTTCCTCCGAGGTGAAACTTGAAAAGAAAGTATTGGAAAGTAAAACATTACTCATAGTGCTACGATTCATGCATAAACCCTTAAGGACTTTCCCGGGCCGTCCCAGCGTTTCTTTGTGATGCGTGGGGGGCGACGTCCCACTATGCTAGAAAGCTGCACATTGCTCGCTTCCACTTCACCTCGCGTGGTTCTTGATGGTGGGGACGCTCTTCTAGGTACTCTACCTTAAGGCCCTTGCTCTATAAGACCGCAAAAGGATGGAGGGCATAGACCTTCTTGTAGAAGACTTGCCGAGACTTAGAGATGTCTAGGAGCATACATCCTTATAACATGAGAATGACAATGTGCAAGTTGTTTTCCCGAGTCTTTTCAAAATTTTCCATGTCCATTTCAAAACCGAACTTTTGAACAACATACTTTCAAAATTAGCATGGTTTTAAAAACGCGGAATGCTGTCCAAATAGGACTAGAAATTTCGGCCAAAATAAGCTTTTATAGCCGGCATGCTGCCCATTTCAAATCTCATTTTCAAATCAATCCTTCGTTTTTCAAAAATCAATCCAAAATGTTTCTCGAACCTCAACCAAGCATGAAATGCGTCAAGTCGTGTCCGGGTTATGGCCGTGTTAGGCCGGGTGTGTTTCGTTCTAAGAGTCTAGAACACGACCTTGTTGGGTCACCCGAGCTCACCTCTTGGGCTTTGAGTCATGTTGGTCGACCATTTGGTCTAAGATAGTCCACAGACACGTCCAAGCTAGGCCCTTTAGGACGTTTCACTCGAACCTAAGGACTATGTTGGTCCAATCACGGGTTTAGTCACACCGAGTCCGGTTTAGAATCGTGCTGTGACAGTTTGAGTCATGTCGTTTTGTCGAGTCTAAAATGAACCAAGGTCTAAATCCAACCGTGAGTCGAACCTTTGGTTAGTCAGTCTCAAGTCGAGTCTTTGTTTGAGTCAAGTTGGGGTCGTGTCCTTAAGTGTGCAGGGGCTCTTACTTTAAATATTGACTCAGTACGGGGTTTTCTTGTAGAAAGGCCGCCAAAAACCCGACGTCAAGCAATGGAAGATGCTGTTAACAAGCTCACTGAGGCCGTGAACCTCATGATGACCTGAATGGATGCAATCGAGTCTAAGCTGAATGAAGATTCCCCTCCATCTACCCCACCTCTGACCGATCTGGAGAAACGGTTCAAGTTCATCGAAGACCGTTTGAAACTCTCCCAGGGGAAGAATATCCACTATGAGAATGCTAGGGCCTATGCCCCGGTGCAGGATAAGTTGCCCACGAACATGGTACTCACTGACATCCCAAAGTTCAAGGGCACCAAAGATCCAGTCCACCATGTTAAGGCCTATAAAGGGTACTTAGATCGAAGGGAGTACCGCCGACATGCTCTCGGAAATTTTTGCCCAATCTCTGGATGAACACCCGAAGGCGTGGTTCTATAATCTTGACCTTAAGAACTTCCCCACTTTCGAAGATATTACGGTGGAGTTCTGTAAGCACTATGCTGACAATGTTGAGATTCAAACCAACATAAGGACTTTGGAAGTAATGACACAGAAGGAAAAAGAGGGCTTTACTGAATTCCTCGCAAGATGGCGCGCTGAAAGCGTGAAACTAGCTAAGAAGCCTGATGAAGTCGAAATGGTAGATAAGTTCGTGAAGAATTTACGACCTGTTTACCGTAATGCTCTGAAATACCAGAATTTTGGTTCTTTCAAAGAATTGATAAGAATCGGGATAAAGGTAGAGGACGATGTCCGAATGGATGAAGCTGAGAAGCCAAAAGGATACCAGGGGGCCTCGTCATCTAAAGCAAAAGCACCAGCAGCGGCCCACTTTGTTGAAAATGTCAATCTCTTAGATGGACAGTCAAAAAGGCCTCCGCGCCAAGCTCCGAGTGTATTCACCGATATCGGGTGCACTTACGCCTACGCTCTCCAAAGGCTCATGGCCCAAGGAAAGTTGAAGCCCATTGGTCCAACTCCGGATCCACCTGCTGAACAACAAGGCAAATGGTACAAACCGAATGCCTACTGTGCCTTTCATCAAGGGAAGGGACACGATACTGAAAGGTGATTTAGACTAAAGCACGAAATTCAAGACATGATTGAGAATGGAACACTCCCGATCCCAACTGTTAAACCCAATAACATCACCAATCCATTTGGCAATCACACTAACTTTGTTTCTGTCGAAGACAATGTCGATTATTCCCATCTTATCCGCCCATGTCACTTGAAAGGGGTGTTTATCGGGAAAATATTTGTGGATTGCTGTGAATTCTTGCCAAACCCGAAGAATGAAATTCAAGTCGGGAGTCTTGCTCTAGAATGTACTCCTCTCGTTAACGAAGTTAATAAAAGACAATTCGGTTCACCAACCTTTATCACTGGCGTAGATCCTCAGAGGACTACCTCGGGATGGAGGCAAACCATCACAGGGATCAAGGACAAGAGCCGAGCATCTAAGCTGACAGCTGAACAAGAGAAAGCTCAGACCAGGTTTGAAAATTATGAGTCGGGATCTGTTTTCTTATCTTAGTCGAGTCGAATCTAGGACTTTCTTTTCCTGAAGTTGAGTCGTTTGTTCCACGATGACCTAGGGTGTGTCCTAGGAATCGTTCCTTCGAGTCTGTTAAGCATTTGCCTTCCCAATAAAAAGTTGCAGTTTCGTTTCCAAATATATCTTGTTTCCAATCCTCAATCATTCCGAAACACGATAAAATGCACAACACACTCAAAGGCATCCCTGGGGTAGAAATATGTCCCATTTCAAAATTAAAGGTACATTAGGATCCCGTGTTTGATTCCTTTACCTATTCCATGTCTGGTGGTAGAAAACCTCCATCTGAACCAGTGTTTGTGACAAGCTTTTAGATGATTCTATGACAAACCCGGACTAGCTCCTTGTTTCCCCTATCGATGATGGAAGGCAAGCCTTTTCCCCAAGAAAATCATCCCATCTCGAAGAGAAAAGATATCAACCCGTTCTAACAAGGAATTGTTAGTTCTTACCTAAATTAGTTGGCGAAGCCCAGTTTTCAAGGTGTATCCATTTATGACTAAGAGAATGAATAGAAGACCATTTTCAAGAAGAGAAGAAAAAAAAAAGATGAAAAAGAATGAAAAATGAGAAAAAGAGAAAAATGAAAAAAAATGAAAAAAAAATGAAAAAAAAAATGAAAAATGAAAAAAAGATGAAAGAAAAAGGAAAAAGGAAAAAAGATGTTGAAGTTATTGCGGAATGCTTTTTGGTTGAATGTCGAAGTTACGGAAGCCAGAATTCAAGTCAAGTACCCATAGTTGAGGTTCAATGGGCGAAGCCCAAAAGCGTAAGTAGTGACCTCTTTACCCTCTAAGTCCTTCCTGAGACGGTTACAAGGGGATAGTCAGGAATTTTGAGAATCATTCCGCTTGTGCTGTTACACTCAGCCTTTAGGGTCCAGATATGGAGATTTGAACCCACATCATTTTTCAACCCATTTGCACTCGTGGTTCATCAAACCCGAGACACCCATTCCAACCACATCAGTAGCCATAGCCCTTGGCCTTAGCACCACAAAACAAACCTTCAGAATGATGGTTAACCATTCCAACTTGTTATTACCAAGCTCCACATCCCAAAAGATCCAAGCCTTTTACACCTAACCCCAAACACGGGATTTAACGGTACTTTACAGGCTAGAATGGGATACGACATGATACCATAGGTAAAACCTTCGAGTGTGTACACACAATCAATATGCCAAGTTTATGCACCAAGATCGAACTACGTCGGATTTGATTTCGCTCCACGCGAATACGTAGGCAGTCCTTCAGAATAAAGGATTCAATCCACCCATCCATCATCCATGTTGTCATCTTGTCGGTTTCTTACGGGTCTTAACCAAGTCCAAATGAAGCCACCTTTGTTTGAGTCGGTCTTAGCACTCGATGTAGGCTAGGATAAGGATATAGATTCAGATGAGTAGTGTCAAGTCTCGGAATGAGCTTTATCTAACGGTGTAAGCAAAGATGCCGAGTCATATAGATGTGGGTTTTTGTTGGGAACAGAAAATATGAAAAACCCGCTGAAAAAATGAAGGCGTGGAAGAAAAATAGTAAAAGCCCGCTGAAAAGAAAGAAGGCGGTGGCAAGAAATGATGAATACTCGCTGAAAAGAAAGGAGGCGAGGAGAAGAGTGACAGAATGTTCCCAACAAGAGTGATGTGTGATGTCTAAGTGCTTTCATAAGATCAGTCTGTGTTTAGTGTCGGGCGAAGCCAACGTTGTTGCTCTGTGATTTTAATCCACCTTGTCAATGCCAAGTGATCTTGATTCCCGTGTTCCCTTGGGAGCACGCCCATGACATACGATATCTACATCCCAAGTCGACGACCTTGTGATTCCCATTTGACATCTTTTGGCGCCAGAATGGCCAATTTACCTTTCTACCCCCAACAAGTCAATAATTGAATTAAAACCCGTGCACACTTACGGTTTTATTTTCCTTTTTTGTTTTACGGTAGCGGGCTACGCCCACGTTATTTACGGGTCATGAAGAGTGTCTGTGTCATGTTTCATGCTCACCCATCAAGGTTCGATTTCAAAAATTTCAAAATTTCAAAATTCCCAAACACTTTTTGCGAATTGTGGATAGATGATCCAAGTAGTAGAATCTTTGCGGGTCGATGGCCCAATCATTCAAAATTTTCAAATTCAATTTTCGGGTCGATGGCCCAATCATTCAAAATTTCAAATTCAATTTCGAAGGGTCGATGGCCCAACACACCAAGTGATGTCAAATCTAAACTTCGGGTCGATGGCCCAATTATTCAAAATTTTCAAATTCAATTTTCGGGTAGATGACCCAGTATTTCAAATGATCCAATTTCAAGATTGATGATCCAAAATGTGCTTATGTGATGATTATTGCTAGTACGTTTTTGTGTTTCAATTATACCAGGATATGCTTCAACTGGGGGCTCTAAAGTCTTCGACTATAGAGCCATTACAAACTGGGGGCTCTGAAGCCGTTGGCTTCAGAGACCATTATCAAGATGTAAAGGATGACATCCACCAAGAATTCAATTCAATTACAAGAGTAAGAAATGGAAGAATTCCGCAGCTGAAAGCAAGTGATGAAAGTGGCGGCAACCTCCTCGGAAAGTCCCGTCTCATTTTTGACACCTGCCAGCAGATGATAAACTTTGGGCAAGTGTCAGCAGATATGAATTTCGAACACCTGCCAGCAGATGATAAACTTTGGGCAAGTGTCAGCAGATATGAATTTCGGACAAATGCCAGCAGATGATAAAGTTTGGGCAAGTGTCAGCAGTGGCCGAACTACGACGCGGGTTTGATTCCGTCAGAAACGGATACGTAGGCGCCTAAGGATAACGCTCAATCCATCATATATACAACTTTATGGGTCGACGACCAACGATGATAATTCGACGCAACATGAAGCAAGAGTTAATCCCCAACGAAGTTTCAGGTATGATCTCTTCTTATGGCTGGCGAGCTTACATACGCAAGTCTAATGGACTATAAACGACCCGCAGAATCCTCAGGTCGAGAGGGACTGGGTATACTTTGACTTTCGCCTTGTCCAAGCCTCAGTCAAAGTGGGGGCTCTGTAGATACCCGTATCCGTCGATATTGGAATTTATAGAGAACCCGACAAACACCCGATGATGATAGGACACATGTATTCTTTAGTTTTCATTGTCATTATTTAGGCTCGTTTTATGATGTAGAATGAGCGTTGTCGACGGAGTATTTTATTAATTTAAATGATATTTAAATTAAAGCTTTTTTTAAGGTAAGTTCATTTTATTTTATTTTGAATTTATTTTCTCAAGTTTATTTTATTGAAAATAAAATAAATACTTGATTTGAAAAATCATTTTATGAGTATATTTGATTTGAAAAATCATTTATTTTAATGTGTTAATCGATTTGAAAAATCGATTTAAAAATCGAAAAAAACTTGTTTTAAATACGCGTTTTGGAGCTCGATTATAGCTCGGTTTTTAAGTCCGTTTTCTTTACGAATTGGCACGAATCTCGAGTACACTAACCAACCTAAGCCTCTACCCATCCAACCCCAGTTCGAACCCCATATCCACGGCCCAAATCCCGTCCCAAATCACCCCCCCCCCCCCCCCAAACAGCCCGCATAAAACACGAGCAGCCCCCCTGTTTTGCAGCTCAAATCCCGAGCCCAAAACCCGCTCCAAATACCACCTAAACCCGTACCCATTAACCCTAACCCATACCCTAGTATCCTACCCATATTAACTTAGCTTAACCACCAAGAAAACCCCTCACAAAGCCTCTCAAACCCTCACCAAAGCTGCTGGACAGCAGCTATGCACGAACAGGCCCGTCTGCCTCTCTCCCCCCTTTTACCCTATTTTAACTCTTTATAAATACCACCCCTTCACCATACATTCAGGCCTCTAAGTTCTCCACACATCCTACCGTTAATCACAAGCTTTAAACTCCAGAAACAAACCCTAATTGCCTCTCAAAAACCCTCCACAAAACCGACATTCAAACTGAGAATCAGTTTGTGTGTCCTCTTTGAAACCCTTCGTTCTCCCTTCAAACCTCCATCAAAATTCGAGTTTCTTGTTCCAAATTAACCATACAACATCCATCTACACATTAGACAAAGATTTACGAGCCAAATTGCCGTTGAGAGTACACGAATTCCCTCGAAAAACAGAGTGTTATGCACTCTGTTTTCGCGGCTTTTCCTGTCTGTCCAGTTCTGTTTGTGCTCGTTTTTCGTGCCCAATAACTCAAAACGAGCAGGGATTGTTTTAAGATCTCTGTTCTCCTCTCTTTCTAGTTTTCAAAACATCTTTTAAATTGAATTTTCATCGTGAAACGAGAGAGAAATCGCTGTTTGAAAGTTGCTGTCCAGATTTGATAAAAACGTGTTGTTTGCTTTGTTTCTTCGTCGACGACGGCCTCTCGAGATAAAATCTACCATCGATTACGACCCAAGACGGTTTCAATGATACATGTAGGTTGAGGGTACATCAAATCCTCCTCTTTCTTCCCTTTATTTCGTTTTTTTATGTTTGTTTTTTTATTGTTTCGTTTTATTTCGTTTATCGTTTTTTATTTATCGTTTAAATTAACTATGAAACTAGTTTAGTCCGAGTATGAGTTAAAGTACCACCATGAACACCCGCGTTGACTTGAAATGGGAAAGAAACCGCTACATCAGTCGATCGTACACCCTCGTCTCATTTACATATCCTCGTGTTCAAGGTAGGGCATAAATAAAACGATTTCTGACTTTGTTCTTCGCTTTTGACCCCTCTCTTCTCTCGTGTGATTCGACCTACCCCTGGACCATTTACATGTTAGTATGACCCCTGATTGTTAACATATAACTCGTTTAGATAATATTAGATCAGTTTAATAACCTAATTAGACACTTTAGGGTACATCGACATAGCTTTTAAAACCAATTAACAATTCTGTAACTTAATTGAATACATCTCTCTCTTCCACATAATTTCTCGCTAGTATAAGAGTGCGTGATTAGCACCTTATTATTAACACTCGATGAGATAATTTAATTAGCGAACTTGACCTAATTTGACCCCGTAGGCCGTGTAGAATACACCTTTGCGTGACATCCTTCCAATCGATCAACGTTGTTTCTAACTCATTTTCTAACTTGTTTCCTATCCCGTTTCGCAATCATCTATCTAACCTAATGAATCTAACCTAAGGATTAGGGTATGCTAGATCGTGTAGGCCGTGTTTGGCCGTGTCCTTGTAGTCCCTTTTCTCGTTATTTTCTCATCTTTATCTCGTTATTTCGTATCTTGTAATTACTTTGTTTATCGAGTCGTGTTTGGTAGTTTGTTTGTAATTTTCAAGTTAGTTTTCTCTTATCGAGTCAAAACCTCTTTCAAAAACCTTAGTCTTGTTTGGTTAGATGGTTGTGCCCTAATGCATGTAAGAGCGTAGTAAATCGCATGTTGTTTAAAGCAACATGGCCCGATTTATGCTAATTCATGCTTTGGTGTGTGGCCCTATGTCTAACTCGATAAGATTAAGTGGAAGCACGCATCACGAGGAGTGACCCAAGGCCGTGAGTCATGTGAGCCGTGGGCCACCCCCCTTGTGCACGTTTTTCTAGGCCGAATGGCCGTGTAATGTGTCATGTACGGTGTTGTATATAGCAATTGTATTTAGATCGAGTTGTATCTTTAATTCCTCGTTGTGTCGGCATGAAATGCCTGGGTTGTAATAGGTAGATCCCAACGGCTCCCCCATTCCCCCTAAGCCTTGTTTGCTTTGTTTTGTATGTTGTTAGATTAATCAACCCACATGCTAAATTACAACTTTGACAAAGTTAGTTTAGTTGCATCTAAAACGACATAGAAATTGTTGTCACATGTTAGGGTTTTAAAACGATGTTTGGATATCATATATCGTAGTAGCTATGACCTTGTTTGAAATCCGACACTTGACTTAGTAGAGGCCGTTATTGACGGGCGGGGTTAGGTGTCCTTATGGGCTTCCTAACACGTACCCTCACCCCTTACTCAAGATCTATGGTTTGTGGATCCGTCTAAATACCATTGGATTACGAGAGTCATTCAAATCGAGTGATATAGGGTACAAGTCTTTATCTTTAATCACTCGTAGTCGATTGGCTTTATGCTTTTCGATGAAAGGTTTAAAGTTGACTTGAACGGTTCCAAGTTCCCAAAAAACTTGGTGGCGACTCTAGTTTGTCTTAATTCGATTCGAAGGAACCTCGAGTCAATTATGCCTAGTGTGGATCCCACGGACGCAGTTCCCGAGGGCCTTGTCCACACCTTCCAACCTTACGGTCTAGGTTAAGGCTTACCAAGGTTAAAAAGGCTAAGTGCATCGATTCAATTAGCTAGATACAATTATGAGCAGTGATTAACAACATAGACATAGCGACAGCGAAAGATCTGTAAACTAATTAGCAATTAATAACAATCCATTGACTCCCCTAAATCCTAGCAGGGGAATTAGCTAGACATGAATAAGAAAAGAGCAAAAGATGAGAAAGAAACAAACATTGCAAATTAAATAAAGTGAGTAAAGGGGGAGAGAGAGTTACAGATTAAGATCCGGCAAAATAGAGAGAAGAACAATGTTTAACAGTGAAAAGAAGAAAAGTAATGTATATGGTGATGAAAGAGGAGTCAAGGAACGGTGTCCAAGATGATTATGACCTAATCCTGACTTCCTTTATATAGGGAAGTCATTATTAACATAAAATAAACCTAACACGGGTTAAAAATCCCGAGTATATAAGATAATCACTCGATCGAGTAACTTTATATCACTCGATCGAACAAATCCAAGCTAAAACGTCTCGATCGAGTACTTTAGGTACTCGATCGAGCACTTATCAAAAAGGCCTCATTCGATCGAGTAGAAAAAGGGGTCGATCGAACACAATTGTACTCGATCGAGTACTTTCCAGCGCACAATTCCTGCTTCGCGCACTGAACTTCAAACGGCTGCCATTTCTTCGTTACTTGGGCAAATAGAGCGTTTCTGGTGGCGTTGGAAATCTAAGAGGACAAGCCTTCATCTCCAATTAGAATCACCTGAAAATAAGTTGTATAACTCGAGATATGGCTCTTCAAAGTAGGCACTAGCAATTTGAAGTGCTTCCTTTGCTCGCCTAGCTAACTTACTTCTTTGCGCATCTCAAAGTAGTAGTCTTAAGGCTCCGACTCAACTCATCTCCTAAATGCATACATAAGGACATGTTTTAGGCTTTATAATGCTCCTTTCCGGTTCATACCTGCAAATAATACAAGACAAACCAAAGTAGCCACTTCGGGGGACATATGTAGGTGAAAACTACACAAAATGCATAGAAATGCGTGCAAATGAAGTACAAAATACCTATATAAAATACACACATCATACAACTTGCTTGTGCAAGCCGAGAGAGACATGGGTCTTAATGTGAATACGACCAAGAATGTGCTCAATATTAATTATAAGAGCAAAGGGAAATTCAAGAAAAGCGCTAACAAGGGTAAGAAACCCACTCCCAACAAGGGCAAAGGGAAATCTATTGGGAATAGCTCATCCAAGCCCAAAAGGGTGCTTCTTCAGAAGATAAGTGCCACTATTGTTGTGGTACGGGCCATTGGAAACGAAATTGCCTGAAGTATCTAGGAGATGTCAAAGCTGGACGTGTGACTCCAGTAGGTAATAAATTCTCTAATTTATTGTGTTATTGATATAAATCCCAACTTTGGTATTTAGATACAAGTTGTGATTCTCACCCCCTTTAATGTAATATAGGGAATGTGAGCAAAGACAAAGGCAAGGACAAGCAAGCTTGAAGAAGATCTTCAACAAGGGATGCTAGGGTAGCCGCCCATAGTTGAAGACCTATGGAAGCTTGGCTTTTATTTTGTATTGTCTTCTTTGTATTATTGTATTTTGACTTATTGTTTTAGAACTTGTTTTGATTTCCGTGTTGGACATGGAAATTTGTTTTATTTCCATTTTGCAAACAATGGTTGTATGAATTTTAATGACTTGGCTTTCAACCCAAGTCATTCGGTTTATGGAATTTTCTTTGTTCTAAAAACTTGTCATTATACACCTTTTACATCAACAACATAAATTGATTTGACTTAAATTGATCATAAAAGAATTACTACGATTGGATCATTGTAATGAGTTCATAAGCCGTGAATTTGATTCCCTCTTATGCTCTTATGACTAAATATCACATCTTATTTGACATAAGAAAGAACGATTGTAAAGTCAAATAGAGTTGTTTGAACTCAAGGTAGAGAATTTTATAAACCAATTGATAACACCACTTATAACTAAGACTTGTAACCACTTATAAGACTCCATATGAATTATGGGAGGTCTTAAGACCCTAAAATTGTATAAGACATGGATATGAATCCAATCCTTTATCTTATAAAGGCTAGTTTATCTTACTACTAGATTACAATGTCATTACAAGAGGGTCATGTATTAAAGTCATAATGTGCGATATTTTCTTCATTCACAAGTTTAAGTATCAAATTGTTTGTTTCTTATATAGCTATCTTTCAAGAAAAATAGATGTATTTTTCAAAAGATAGAGTGGGAGAAAATTAGCAACAAACTCACATTCTTAGGTCAAACTCGAGACTAGTGAGGAGACCAAAAGAAAACTTATTAGGTTACACTCGAGACTAGTAAGGAGACCAAAAGAAAGCTTCTTAGGTTAAACTCCAGACTGGTAAGGAGACCAAAAGAAAGTGTTCTTTAATAAAAATTATGAAGTGGTTGTATCAAGTAATTTCAATTCAATTTTACATAAGAGCCTAATGAACCAAAGTGAAATATGTGCATAAGAGTTGCATAGATAGACATCAAGTTGTCTACAAAGCTAAGTTAAAGGATAACTATGCTAAGATCCATATCATCATTGCTATACCTCATAGTGGGAGAAATTGTCTTTCATGTTAATGTCATTAAAAATGAAAGAAGACATGATGCATGCTAAAATTCCTAATCTGTTATGACATAGGGAAATTCAAATTGGCACTTAGATAAGTATCTTATGTTGATAAGATTCTTTATCTGTTTAAATATCAACATAGGTTGAGGAGGTTATTCATTTTGATGGAAGTGAAATTACTAGATAGAGTCTTAGTCATTCACTGAACCCTATGAGTTGTTGATCACATAAAATCAATTGCTAATGTTTTCGCCATTAGAACGATCATGTATGCCAATATATGCATGTAACACCCCGTATTTTATAATAATATTTTACTATAAAAGTATTTTATTAAATTAATTATTTCGAAGTGTGTGAATGTATTTTGGAAATATTTATATTTATCGTCTTCGTTCTCTATTTTATTATTTCTTATTTTAATCTACTTTTGATTGGGTTAAAATGTCCGGGCACGATTTGACTATTTTAATTTAATAACTACTTTTCTTATTTAAGCTCTCCTTACGTTTTAATATGGTTCAATCCGATTTGTAATCAGATAATCCGTTGTATGAGCTAATGGACCCAAAGCCCATTAGTTAATCCCCTTATAAATATAAAACCCTAAGCTAGCAACTAGGTTGCTCTATTCTTTTCTACGCGTGAATGCCGCACGCCACTTCTTCTCTCTTTCTCTCTTTTGTTCTTCTTTTCTCCCTTTGACTTCATTGTTGAATATCTTTCCTTGTTCCAAACTCATACACAAAATATATTTTCATAATCCTTGCTCTTATCTTTACAACATAATTATCTCCAAATATTTTTATGGAGATTATTTGTACGGACCTTTATACCTACGTTTTGGGTCTCTTATTTTAATGGGTAAAGGAGAAGATGTCTTTCCTTTGACGTTTTAAATGAGGATCTGCATGCATGACTTCTTTCACATAGGTTCGTGCGTCCTTAAAGGCGATTTTGGGGATATTGACACGTGTTGGAGACAAGGATTTGATGGTCGTGTCTTTCATAGAGTTTTCATTCTTATTTTGCATCATTAATTGCTAAAAAGGTAACTAGGTGTTTTCCTTTAATTGTGTTTATGCCAATTGATGTAATTAATGTGATTTAATGATTGATTTGTATGATTAGTATATGTTTTGATTGTTTATTATCATGTTAATTATGTTTTCGCATGTTTGTATATGATTTAATGTTTTAATTATGTCTCGTATATTGTTTACATGTTTATTATGGGTGTCATGAGCGCAATTAGGGTTTACGAATCAAACCCTAGTGGCGGCATGATAGGCGGCCAAGGGTTCTCTCCAAAGTCATAGCTAAGGCTAGTATAACCCTGATGATGATTCAAGTGTTATAGCTAAAGTTAATACAACTTTGGGTAGTTACTCTAGTTATGGCTGAAACAGGTATAACCTTGGAAATATGAATCCAGGTTATAGCTGAATCTACTATAACATTGGATACGAGTTAAGGTTATAGCTGATACTAACATACCCTGAGATTTATGGCTCGAGGTTATGGTTGGAACTAGTATAACTTTGAGATACGTGCCAAGGTTATGGTTGAGGTAAGTATAACTTCAAGTTATATATGTTGAAGTTATAGTCGAGGTTACTATAACCTCGCATCCAGAGTTCATGTTATGGTTAGGGTTACTATAACATTGAATAGTTAAATATTAAAGTTATAGTTGAAGTTACTATAACATTGGTTGCTTATAGTTGTTCACATGTTGTGTTGTGTTCAGTTATTATAGGACGTTGTGTTTGCATATATCTTTGGTTACTCTTTTTCATGTGATAAGTACGATAGTCAGTGATACTATCCTATGAGTTGAGTCGTGATGTTGTTCACGTATATTAGTACAGTCGGTTATACTGTGCATTTGTTTGTTGGCTACTTTGAATAGATTACGGTAGTTATGGTTATGTGCTATCGGAATGAACCAAAGCCACCCGTTGATGCGGGATTTATTTGGTCTATGTTCGGGATTGGGCAGAGGCAGTGGTTATACGCTCTGTTCCCCGAGTGTCGTTCGGTGTAAAGTTATTGCACCGAGAGTCTGGCCAGGTCTTAGACATATAGGCAGTGGTTATACGCTATACATAGTACCGTGGAGGCAGTGGTTATACGCTCCACACCGATGGAGGCATTGGATATACGCTCTGTCAGCCAGAGGCAGTGGTTATACGCTCTGGCAAGTTAGAGGCAGTGATTATACGCTCTAACGGGCGTTCGCTCTATTCGCTATGCTTTGTTGCTAGCTTTGTGCCTTCTGTTGTTGTGGATAGTGTGTCACCATGTTTTCTATGCTTTAATGCTAGCTTTGTGCCTTAGGTTGATGTGGGTTGTTTGTCACTACTAGTCTTGTAAGTGTTCATGGTCTAGTGGTCGCACATGATTTAGGTTTACATGTTTGCGTCCGTTTAAGATTGTTAAGTCATGGTAAGCTGTATTGGGTTTTCATGAGTATAGATGGTCTCACATGTTTACTGTTTATGCCTTTCAATTGTTATTGATTGTTGATTATATTCAGTTGTTGTAAACATGACTGGGAGAGCATCTAGTTACTCCCGACTGATTGTCGACCCCCTTCTCAGGTTGTTCAGATGTTGCTGACTGGTTGATGCTTGCTTGGGGAATGTGCGAAGCGAGCTTAATAATAAAATAGGAGTTTATTTTATGTTTTAAGAACCTTCAAATAATGTATTAGTTTATTTTGGAGTTAGTAGCGAACCGGATTTGGTCAGGTGTTTCCGCCACCTCGACCCTTTTATCAGTATCGTACTCTGATATTTACTTTATATAAGTTTTTCCTTTGTTTTATAATCCGGGTTGTTACAGTTGGTATCAGAGCGAACACGCTCCCAACTCTCGCGTAGTTAGTGACTAAAATTGAATAAAGTGACTTAGTAAATAAGTGAGAGTAAATGGGGTAGAAAAAATTAAGGACTTGTTTGTTTATGCTTTAATATTTCGCATCGTTATTTATTGTATTGCAGGTGTTGTTCATGTACTTGTATGTTTATGCCTTAATGTTTCATATCGTTATTAATTTTATTACATATGTTGTCAGTCATGTACTTGTTTGATTATGTGTTGATGTTTCGCATAATTATTAATTGTGTTACATGTGTTGTTTTTTCACTTGTTTGTTTATGCCTTATTTAATGTTTTGTATCTTTATTAATTGTGTTAAATGTGTTATTTATGTATTTGTTAGTTATTAAGTGTATTAAATGTGTTGTTCACTTATGACCGTTGAGCATGCTTTGTTGTTTTTAAAGTTGGTCAGTTTTGAAAATCTTCCTTGCATGTTATATATCGTGTGTTTGGTTATATGTTTGTCAAAACTTTTAATCCTTGGTAACCCGAGCTTCACTCTTATCGTACTTTCATCCTTTTGGAACATTTAGTGGTGTTGTCCTTGTTTGTGGTGATTCCGAGGTTGATATCCTTGTGGTTTGGATTTTGATACAACAAGTTGGGATTGATGGTAGTTATGGATGTTCAAGTAGGAAAGAAAAGAGCGTTTAGTATTATGAGTTTGGTAACAAAGAAGTTTATTTTGGGAATAGAGGTTGTTTTGACTATGAATCATTTGGGATTATAGGTGTTATATTCTTTTATATATTTGAGGAAATCCTTATTGATGATAGAGGATGGTGATATGTGGCATAAGAGGTATGATTGTGGTTTCATAGTTTCACCAGAAGTGAGAGACATAATGAGTGGATTTATCTTATGATATTATTTGAGAATATCGTAGCTTATGCTCTAATGGTTAGATTTATTATTGAAGTTTCTATTGTGTTAAGGGAACAGTTATGCGAGTTATTTATGGATCGAGAGTAGAGTAATGGAAATGAATTGAATGTTATCGTGGAGTTTAGATTGAGCACCTTGGGAATTTCGGAGACTATGCTCGTCTTTAGTTGGGATACCATATTTGAGGAGTAAGGATCGTTAATGACTATTAGTGAGTTAGGAAAGATATATGTTTCATCCATTGAGGAGTTACTTATTGATCATACGCTTTTAAGGATTGGTTGAACGGGATAATCTGTAATTTATGGATTTCTGAGATGTTAATTGAAGAGTCTATCACACCCGAAATACTCGAGGGGGGGGGGGGGGTGAATTGAGTATTTAAAAACTTATTCCCACTTTTTATTTTATATCAAAGTAATTAATTACTTAAAGTTTATTGATTAAACTTTAACTAATTAACTAGGTGATTATTAACGTAATGAAATGAACAAAAACAAAAATGCAAAGACACACGGTTTTGAAGTGGTTCAGCTTCACACGTCGAAGCCTACGTCCACTATTCTCGATTAATAATTTTAGTACCTTTCTCCGGATTACAAAATTATCAACCCAACTCGTATAGCTAACTCTAGCTATAACTCAATTTGAATATCACTAGATATTCGGTTTTGACTATCTTAAGTTACTAAGAAAGTGCTTGATTGTTCTTCTAGTGTTCACAATATGAACGAGTAAGAAACAATATTTAAGCGCTATTATCTTATGACGATACTTAGAAATAATTGCAATATAAGATAACACACGACTTTTCAAAAACAATTTTAACTTGCAAAAAGAATAATAAAATTAAAAACGTTTGCAAAGGATGTTTTGTTCGAATGTTGAAAAGTGCTTTAAATGAATTATCATGTGTAGTATTTATAGTAGAGAGGAGATCTAGGTTTTCATCTAAGAAACCCCAGATGCCGTGTGGATTAATGCACAAAGAAGAAATTAGGTTAAATCTTATTTAATCATTGACAACTCATAAAATCTTGGAAGATAGGAAAGAATAAAATAAAAATAATATATGGAGATAAGAAATCTCTAACAAATATTATTTTGATTTACCATGAATCTTATCCAAGCAAGAAAAAGATCTTAATCCATTTATTTATTCTAATAATATCTTAGTAAAAGATATGGAATAAATATAAGGAGAGAAAATATCTTTAACAAATATTTTATCTAAGATCTTTACCTAAACCCTAGATATGGAGAGGATCTCGTGTAGATTAAGGAAGGAATAAGATATATCTTTTTCCTATTTTAATCCAACAATATTTTAGGTAAAAGATATAAAATAAATATAAGGAGATAAAATATCTCTAACAAATATTTATTTAAGATTTTTACCATAAACCCTAGATACTATATAGATCACGTGTAAAGTATATAGTAAGTAGGAGATCCAATCTTATTATTTAACCTAGCAATATCTTAGTAGAAGATATGGAATAAATCTAAATAACCATAAAGATATAAAATATCTTTAATAATAATCTTATTTAGATTTACCCTAATCTTTAGTTGCACAAGGAGCTTACACGAGTAGGAGACGGCCCATAAGCCTACTACATCCAACGTGAAACCCTAGTAAGACATTAGGTTAAATAAATTAGGGTTTAGATATGAGTAAGTAGAAAACCCTAGTTAGCCACCAAGTAACAACTCATAAGTTGTCACAAAAAGTCGGCCTAACTAAAGGGTAATTATCTATTCATAACCCAATTTAAGTACAAACTTCAATCTACTATAAAATAGGTTTTTTATTTAAAGAATTTAAAGATAAGATTTGAAAAACTATTTTCAAAACAATTTAAAACTCAAGTCGTGCGTTTTCAATACTGCAGCTCAATGTTATAGCTAAATCACCTATAACATTGAGTCTGGTCTGTAATGTTATAACCATAACAGTTATAACTTTACTTACCAAAATCATTTCTTTAAATACCGTTATAAGACGATGACCTACGCTATCTAATCTTCCTGGAGATCTTCAATGTAGGATCATCTCTTCATCTTGATCATAAGCTCTTCATCTTGAGCTTGTATAGACTTGATCGAGCCTTTTGCTTGAGTGATCATCATACTTGAAACTTGTTACAGTTACTATGATGCTTTAAGAATCTTCAATGTTATAGCTCAAGCTGCTATAACATTACTTGAATGATGCTTCACAAATCTTCAATGTTATAGCTAAGGATGCTATAACATTACTGATGCGTGTCTTTTATATAAGGTTTTCACCTCATTTTTACACGCATTTCTGTGCTTTTTATGTAGCATCTGGCTACAAATACCCCCGAATATTCTACTTTGGTCCGTTTATTGCAATTTGCAGGAATTGACCGAAGAGGAGCTAAATCGAGCCTTAATTGTCCCAATTGTATGCATTCATGGAAAATAAGGAGCCAGAGCTTGGAAATCTAACACTTGGAAGACGCGTGAGCTGGATTCAGGAAGCATTCCAAGTTTAACGTGCCTATATAGCTCGATCGAGTGGTTTTCTACTCGATTGAATGCTCTATATACTCAGGATTGGTCGATCGACCAGTTTAAGGAGCCATCGAGGAGTTTTTGCAAGAGCTGCTCGATCGAGTGATTTGTATCCCCTCGATCGAGTGGTTTGGTGATGATATTGCTTGATCGAGTAGATTATTTCTACTCGATCGAGTGGTTTCATGTGCTTTAGCTAATTTCCGCCTAATCATATTATGGGCTTTTGTAATTAGTCCATAGATTAGGTTTTAGGATGGATTTCTAGTATAAGACTGATGGAGTGAACTACGTTATTTTTTTCTTCCTCTCTCTCACATTGGTTTACGGTATTCCTCACTACTGTTCTTTAGATTTTGCTCTTCTTTTACTCTTTGCATCTCGGATTTGGGATACGATTGGTATTGTCACTCTACTGTTAGTCTTAATTTCATTATTGCTTTTAATTCTTCCCTTCTTCTAAATTGTTATCATTGCTTCAATTGAATTGTTATCAGTTTTATCATTATGTCTAGTTTTAATTATCTGTTCGTTGTCATTGATAATTCAATGGTTATGTGTAGCTAATTTTCTTATGCTAAGACTATAGGGGATCCGTAATATGAAGGGAGAGTAATCGATTTATTAGGTTAATGCTGGTACTGTCTTTGTTGGTTAAATGCTACATTTAATTGTATCTTTCTAATTGAGTCGACGTAATTAGACCTATAATTCCTAGTGATCCTTGACCTGGACCGAAAGGTTGGAAAAGGTAGACTAGTAGCGAACAATAGAGTATTGCAGTGAGGACGAAAGTTAAGTTGTTTACACTTTAGGGTGAATTAAGGACCGAAAGGTGACGTTCGCTACCCCTTAGACCGTATTTGCATTGACCTGAGACCTAGATTATTCGACCGGATGATTATGGTGAACCGTTTGTCTTAGCTATTTTTCTCTATCTGTTATATCCTCCCTTTTATTTCTCTTCTCCTTATTCTCTTAGTTTAGAAAATCACATTTATAAACCCCCAATTTGGTTACCTTGACGAACTTAGATTTAGCTGGCAAATTCCTACCTCTCTGTGGATTCGACCCGACTTCCCTAGCTATATTAGTTAGAGCCAGTTGGTATTTTTGACAGGTACGCGATAGACGTGTCAAATTTTGGCGCCGTTGCCGGGGAGGTGGCGCAAACTTGTTGCTTTAATTAAGTTTGTCCCTCGTCTCAAGGAATTCATTCCTTGAGACTGATCTCATTTCTGCAAAGTTTTGATTAGTTTGCAGGTTAGTTGTTGCTTGAGAGCTTATTTGCCAAGATGCCTACTATTACGGAGCATAGAGAGCCATGTGGTAGATGTGGCACGGAAGGGCATGACCCTATCTTATGCATGGAAAGTGTTGAGCGCGTTCTTGCCTATCAGAAATACAAGCAGGGAGTCCCTTTCTCCCAGCTGTATGAAGAAATCAAGAATGATTCTACTCCTTCTACGCCAGTACCACAACCGGTCTCTCCTTCTGCAAGAGAAGAAATTGCCGAATTAAAATCCATCATGTTGAGTATGTCAAAGATGTCACGGCAATCTGAAACGGTTATATCAGAATTGAAAGAACAAGTCGCGCAGTTAACACTCGCGACAGACCAAGCCAAGCTTCTTCCAATTTGCGATCCAGTCAGTGCAACGAATTTCCAAAATGACCTTACTCATGAAGAAGACGAGGTTTTGATAGCTGACGATAACTCGGATGATGATTTGGACGAGTTTTTGAAGGAAATACTTGCTGCGTGTGCTGTAACCACTCGATCGAGTGACTTTTCTACTCGATCGAGCAGTTTAAACCATCCTATCACTCGATCGAGTGAAAATGGTGGTCCATCGAGAAGCGCAGAATTCCAAGTTGGTCAATCGAGCGACAATCTTACTCGATCGAGTAACTATGCTGAAGAAATCACTCGATCGAGTGATAAACATGGTCGATCGAGTGAAACAGGAAAAGCAATTAGTCGATCGACTGATAAAAGTACTCGATCCAGTACTTTAAGTGGCGGGGATCCTAATTTACTATCTAATACCGCCACCATGTCATCTTCCCCTGCTGTGGAGACGTCATACATTGATAAGGGTAAAGAAAAGGTTGCGAGGCCACTCATCGCTACCAGGGTGCCCTTCCCAAGTCGTCTGAAGGACGCAAAGATCGAACAACAGTACGGTAAGTTTGTGGACGTCGTGAAGAACCTCCAGGTAACAGTCCCTTTTTCCGAACTTGTTACTCAGGTACCCACTTACGCCAAGTTTATGAAGGACATTTTGACGCGTAAGAGAAATTTGAGTGAATTTGAGACGATTTCATTTATGAAAGAGTCTAGTAAGTTGCTGTTGAATAAGGCCCCTCCAAAAATGAAAGACCCGGGCAGCTTTTCTATTACCTGTGTCATAGGCAATATGGTTATTGATAAGGCCCTTTGCGATTTAGGTGCCAGTGTCAGTGTCATGCCCCTTCCCGTCCGCAAGAAATCTAAGATGAGTCATTTCAAAGTGACTAACATTACCCTACGGATGGTCGATAGATCCGTTAGGAGGCCCTTAGGTGTCTTAGAGGACGTGCTCGTGAAAATAGGCAAGCTTTCCATCCCAGTAGATTTCATTGTTTTGGATATAGCCGAGGACACCCGGACCCAAATTATCTTAGGAAGACCATTCCTTTGTACAGTTGGGGCCGTTATTGATGTCGACAAGGCCGTCGACTCTTGCGAGAGGGGATGACGCTATCACATTCAGTTTGCCCAAGATTTTTAGCCCACCCAATGATAGAGGACACTTGCTATTCGGTCGATATCATTGACGAGTCTATTTATGACTTATGGTCGGGTTCTTTTATGAAGGACCCACTAGAAGCTCTTATGCTTTTTGATGAGTGTGCGAGATAGCCCGCAGACGACGATGACGCTGCGTTGGATTTGCTTGTTGATGAATTAGATGAGCATGAGGGAGAACAGGTGGAACAAATGATTAGCACTCTTTGCTCCATTGAGGTAAAGGTACCGGAACGTAAGCCTCTCCCTTCTCATCTTAAATATGCTTTCTTAGACGATACAGAGCAATATCCAGTCATTGTCAGTGCCAAGCTTAGTGATGATCGGTGACCTCTTTGTTAGTTGTACTTAAGAAAACAGGAAGGCAATGGGCTATTCATCGGACGATATCACGGGGATTAGTCCCGATATTTGTATGCACAGGATAGAGTTGGAGGAGGATCACAAACCTTGCAGTCAGGTGGTCATTTGGTGAACCGAAGATGCGAGGATGTCGTGATGGCCGAGGTAATGAAGTTCTTTGGATGCGGGTATTATTTATTCGTCGGTAATTCTAAATGGGTGAGTCAAAGATGGGTAGTCCCGAAGAAAGGAGGGACAACCGTAGTTAAGAATGACAAGAATGAATTAATACCGCTTTCGAGTAGTGTTGGTTGGCGGATGTGCATAGATTACGATACGGTGAATGCCGCCACTAAGAAAGATCACTTCCCCCTTCCTTTTATTGATCAAATGGTAGAAAGGTTAGCTTCTCATAAATTTTTCTGCTATTTAGACGGGTATTCAGGGTTCTTTCAGATCCCTATCCACCCAGACGATCAGGCTAAGACTACATTTACCTGTCCTAAGGGCGTTTTTGCGTATCGCAGAATGCCTTTTGGTTTGTGCAATGCCCCTGCCACCTTCCAAAGGTGTATGATGGGGATATTTTCAGAGTATATTGAGTCTATCATGGAAGTTTTTATGGACGATTTCAGTGTATATGGAAGTGATTTTTCTAACTGTCTGTCTAACCTTGAGAAAGTGTTGCAACGCTGTATTGAGGTCAATCTTTGTCTTTGAATCGGGAGAAGTGCCACTTTATGGTCAACGAGGGAGTTGTCTTAGGGCACTTAGTTTCTGATAGGGGAATAGAAGTCGACAAGGCGAAGGTGGAAGTGATTCAGCAATTACCACCTCCTGTTAATGTTAAGGGGGTGAGGAGCTTCCTTGATCACGCCGGCTTTTATCGCCGGTTTATCAAGGACTTCTCCAAAATTGCTAAACCACTTACACGATTCTTGCTGCTTAAGGATGCCCCTTTTGTGTTTATCGACGCTTGTCTTTTTCGCTTTTAACAGAGTTAAAGCGAGGCTTTAGTCTCTGCGCCGATCATACAGCCTCCCAACTGGGACTTGCCGTTTGAGATTATGTGTGACGCGAGTGACTATGCACTGGGAGCGGTGATTGGCCAGAGGAAAGACAAAGCCTTGAATGCTATCTACTATGCGAGCCGAACTTTGGATGAGGCTCAAGTGAAGTACACTACCGAGAAGGAGTCGTTATTTGTGGTTTATGCCTTAGAGAAGTTTCGTACTTATTTAGTTGGGTCGAAGTCACCGTTTTTACCGACCATGCAGCTTTGAGGCATCTCCTTGCTAAGAAGGAGGCCAAACCACGGCCATCGAGATGGATACTCCTCCTTCGGGAGTTTGATTTGCGAGATCAAAGATAAGAAAGGAGCCGAGAACGTTGTAGTGATCGCTTGTCGCGATCGATGCGACAAGAAGGGGAAGATTCTCTACCCATTGATGATTCTTTTTCCGACGATACTTTGATTTTTGTTATATCGTCTATTGTTAACCAAGAACCTTGGTATGCAGATATAGCTAACTTCGTTGTCGGTGGAAAGTCGCCGCCCGACCTTTCTCATCAAAGAAAAGAAGCGTTTTCGTATAACGCTAAGCAGTACTTCTGGGATGATCCTTACTTGTTTTAGGAATGTGCAGACGGTCTCTACAGACGGTGTATTCCGCAGTGGAAGACCAAAATAGTCCTGGAAGGCTGCCACTCCTTTTCATATGGTGGTCACCACGGTCCATCGCGTACCGTGGCTAAGGTACTTCAACTGTTTTTTCTTGGCCTTCTTTGTTTCGACGCTAAGTCTTTTGTTTCACTTGCGACGCTTGCCAACGATCAGGGAACATTTCAAAGAGACATGAGATGCCACAAAACGGCATCCTAGAGGTTGAGGTTTTCGATGTCTGGGGCATTGATTTCCAAGGACCGTTCCCATCCAGTAAAGGTAACAGGTACATTTTAGTAGCTGTAGACTATGTGTCAAAATGGGTTGAGGCAATTGCTTCACCTCATTGTGATGCTAAGACCGTGATAAAGATGTTTAAAAAGATCATATTCCCCCGTTTTGGTGTCCCTAGGGTCGTCATTAGTGATGGGGGGATGCATTTTAAAGAAAAGAAGCTAACTTCCATACTGTCTAGAGTTGGTGTCCAACACCGGCGTGGTTTGGGGTATCATCCCCAAACTAGTGGTCAGGTAGAGGTCTCTAATCGCGAGTTGAAAGAGATCTTGTCTAAGGTAGTTTCTAAATCACGGAAGGACTGGAGTCTTAAGCTAGATGACACGTTATGGGCTTATAGAACTGCCTTTAAGACACCAATTGGTGCATCACCTTATAGGCTAGTTTACGGGAAATCGTGTCACTTACCTGTTGAATTGGAATGTAAGGCATGGTGGGCAATTCGTGAGCTTAATTATGATCCTAAGTTGTGTGGTCAGAATCGTCTTTTGCAGCTAGATGAATTGGAGGAGTTTAGGCTTAACGCCTATGACAGCTCGTGGATTTACCAAGAAAAGACGAAGAGATGGCATGACAAGAGAATCCTACCTCGGGAGTTCTATGTTGGGCAAAAGGTGCTGCTGTTTAATGCCCGGTTGAGACTATTTCCTGGCAAGCTGAAGTCCAGATGGAGTGGTCCTTATACGGTGACAGTTGTTACCAAATTTGGATCTGTGGAGCTTGAAGATTCCGAGGGGCGTCGATTCAAGGTGAATGGCCAATATGTGAAGCATTACCACGAGGCAACTGAAGCAGACAATCGTGTTGAAGTCTTGCGCTTCAACGAGCTCGACACGCCAGTTAATTGATGCCAGAAAGGTCGTGCGGGACCTCTTAAACCAGCGCTCTCCGGAAGGCAGCCCGGAATGTTTTATTGCACTTCTGTTGAACTGTTTATTTTCCTTTAGCTTTACGTTGAACTTTAGACGCTGTCTTATGAACTTCCTATGCATTTTCCTTGCTTTTAGTGCGTGTTTGCAGGTAAAAGTACTCGATCGGAAGATAATGTGCTCGATCGAGCACTTTTTGAAGAGGATTTCACTCAATCGAGTGATATTCTCCTCGATCGACCAAAACCGAACCCATGCTTCCTCGATCGAGTGGTTGTCTGCTCGATCGAGTCCTTCCATGCAGCAGTTCATTCGATCGAGTTGTTCCAAGTGCTCGATCGAATGGTTATGACCTCCAGCCGCTGTTTTACGTCTATGGAGCCACTGCTTGACTTTTCTTGACCTCCCATGTTCATGGTCGGTTTGGGGAGGTCCCTCCTTACGACGTTTTGTAAGTTTTCCGACTCCACTTCTCCTTTTCCTTTCAGTTTGCATTTCTTTCCCTATTTTTGGTACAATGAGGGCATTGTACGGTTTGGTTTGGGGAGGTATGCATCCATATCTGTGTCTGCATGTTTTCTTGCATTTTTGCTTCCATGTTTATTATTTCCGCATGCATTGTTGTTTGAAAAAATCATATAAAAATCATAAAATTCAAAAAAAAAAAAAATTCAAAAATTTCATGTTTAAATTGAGTCGGAACGTTTGAACATTGACGCTACTTTGAACCCTTACTTGAGCCCTGCATATTCTTGACATTTAGTTGGCGTAATTATGTGCATAATCTACGAGTTTTTGTTTCTTCTTTATCTGAACGAATAGACTTGATTCATTATGTCGGCAAGCTACATAACATTCTGAGGTTAGAGCTTATTAAACTGGTGACATTCATGACCGGTTTCATTTAGGATGTGAGTAGTACTCTCTTTAAGACATGTAACATCAATTTGCATAAGCATGAGTCTAGTCTTCTTAATACCTGTATGCATTCGGTCTGTGGATGGTGACACGTGTTAGGAGAGGCAGTCCCCTTTATTTCATTCTACCCATGAGCCTCACATAGCCAAATTGCCTTTTTGTCCTGTCAACTACTTTCTATAATACTTCCTACCCTAGCTGAGCTAGTGACGAGTAGTTCTTAGAATGTTTTATTGCAATATGGTTATTTTATCTGATTTCAGAAGATGGGGGAAGAAAGAAAGAAAGAAAGAAGGAAAATGTCGAATTGTTGAAAAAAAAAAGAGAATGAAAAGCGAAAAATGCGAAAAAGAAAAGAAAATGAAAAGAAAGAAAAATTACATATGAAAAAGAATGAGAATTGTATAATGATTCACACTCCCATGTCTTATCTATATTTTATGGGGAGTTGACGATTTTTTGGTGTTTTGTGAGTTTAGTGCATAATTTTGCACCGTTTTATCTTGCTGTCATGAGTACGAAGTTGGGATGCAGTCTATATTTGGATCCGTTGTTGCTAGCCTGGCTATTAACCCCACATATCCAAATTCATTTTAGCCCCTTCTTACCCATTACCTCACTTACCCAAATGTAAGTCCTCGGCACGTGTCTTGGTCATTGGTATGGTTGGAATGCATATGTACGGTTGTAGAGACTTTATTCATGTTAACTGCATGAATGTTCTTATAGGTCGAGTTAGGTGAGTGTCTGATTTCTTCCTATCTTTCACATATATACTCACCTTGTGCCTGATTTTGAGTGACGAGCGACCCGTGAGAGTCCGACATCTTTTGAGGCTTGCAAGGTCGACGGTTCAGTAAGTTTGAAACATTAATTTAACTCGTTTGCACTTTTCACTGCCACTTTGTCATGTTATCGCATTAAATTGGTTCTAGTGGATGATTTGTAGCCGATGCGTTGGTCCCGTTCCATTGTTCACCCTTAGTTGCATTCATATTTGCTTGGGGACAAGCAAAGGTTTGGTTTGGGGAGATTTGATGCGTGTCTTTTATATAAGGCTTTCACCTCATTTTTACACGCATTTCTGTGCTTTTTATGTAGCATCTGGCTACAAATACCCCCGAATATTCTACTTTGGTCCGTTTATTGCAATTTGCAGGAATTGACCGAAGAGGAGCTAAATCGAGCCTTAATTGTCCCAATTGTATGCATTCATGGAAAATAAGGAGCCAGAGCTTGGAAATCTAACACTTGGAAGATGCGTGAGCTGGATTCAGGAAGCATTCCAAGTTTAACGTGCCTATATAGCTCGATCGAGTGGTTTTCTACTCGATCGAATGCTCTATATACTCAGGATTGGTCGATCAACCAGTTTAAGGAGCCATCGAGGAGTTTTTGCAAGAGCTGCTCGATCGAGTGATTTGTATCCCCTCGATCGAGTGGTTTGGTGATGATATTGCTCGATCGAGTAGATTATTTCTACTCGATCGAGTGGTTTCATGTGCTTTAGCTAATTTCCGCCTAATCATATTATGGGCTTTTGTAATTAGTCCATAGATTAGGTTTTAGGATGGATTTCTAGTATAAGACTGAAGGAGTGAACTACGTTATTTTTTTCTTCCTCTCTCTCACATTGGTTTACGGTATTCCTCACTACTGTTCTTTAGATTTTGCTCTTCTTTTACTCTTTGCATCTCGGATTTGGGATACGATTGGTATTGTCACTCTACTGTTATTCTTAATTTCATTATTGCTTTTAATTCTTCCCTTCTTCTAAATTGTTATCATTGCTTCAATTGAATTGTTATCAGTTTTATCATTATGTCTAGTTTTAATTATCTGTTCGTTGTCATTAATAATTCAATGGTTATGAGTAGCTAATTTTCTTATGCTAAGACTATAGGGGATCCGTAATATGAAGGGAGAGTAATCGATTTATTAGGTTAATGCTGGTACTGTCTTTGTTGGTTAAATGCTACATTTAATTGTATCTTTCTAATTGAGTCGACGTAATTAGACCTATAATTCCTAGTGATCCTTGACCTGGACCGAAAGGTTGGAAAAGGTAGACTAGTAGCGAACAATAGAGTATTGCAGTGAGGACGAAAGTTAAGCTGTTTACACTTTATGGTGAATTAAGGACTGAAAGGTGACGTTCGCTACCCCTTAGACCGTATTTGCATTGACCTGAGACCTAGATTACTCGACCGGATGATTATGGTGAACCGTTTGTCTTAGCTATTTTTCTCTATCTGTTATTTCCTCCCTTTTATTTCTCTTCTCCTTATTCTCTTAGTTTAGAAAATCACATTTATAAACCCCCAATTTGGTTACCTTGACGAACTTAGATTTAGCTGGCAAATTCCTACCTCTCTGTGGATTCGACCCGACTTCCTTAGCTATATTAGTTAGAGCCAGTTGGTATTTTTGACAGGTACGCGATAGACGTGTCAATTACTTGCTAAACTTGTAACCTAAGTCCATCTAACAAAGACTAAACAAACGATTACGAGCAAGAGTATATATAATACGAAGCACACACTTGTCATTATCAAAACTTAATCATATATCTATATGGTCCAACAAATTCCCCCTTTTTGATGATGACAAGTCTCTTACGATTTGTGACTAAGTGTAAGTTCCCCCTCAACATAATACTATAAAAGTCATAGTCAGTTGAACGCAAGAACAAACCACTTATATACAAAGTATAGCATCTAAGGACTTTAAGAGATTAAGGTTCTGACAAGGAGCAAACTTAGGCAAATACTTAAGTCACAATCATTTCTTCCCCCTCTTGACATCATCGAAAAGACGAGAACAGACATAAAACGACTAGGATGATATCAACCGAGGCAAGAAATATAAATTAATCAAAGCATATATTATAGCATAAGAACGACTTCAACATAAGCAAGCTCGAAATATAGAGTGTGTAATACAAACCAAGATGAGTATAGATTTTGTAAGAGAGAATGAAAATAGTCACTCACCTAACTACAACCTACAAAAGCATGCATGCAATCTAACATGATAGATATCTCTAGTAACCGTACATATACACTCCAACCAAGCGAGATCCAAAACACATGCCGAGGACTTACAAAGTAATGTGAGGTGAGGTAATTGGGTAAGAAGGGGCAAAATAATTTAGATATGTGGAGGTAAAGGCCAAGCTTGAACCGATCACAATCAAAAGTAGCCATATTCCACTTTCCAACCCAACATGAAAGATGATGCACCATGCCAAGTATGGCATAAACTCACTCACATCAACAAGTACTTCTCCTCAAGTAATATGGAAATGATAAGAATAGGAGTAATAAGAGATTCTTGCTTTTCAATCTTTTGTATCATTTTTCTCCTTTTTTTCATTTTTCCCTTTTTTATTTTTTTTCATTTTTTTTTTTGTTTCAGTTCATCTTTTTCTTCTTCCTTCCAAAATCCATCACAAAAGCAACAAAATTGACCACAACAAGACTTCCAAACTTATCAACAAGACTAGCTTGACAAGGGTAGGCTATATGGAATGTAGTTGAATAAACAGGTCAAAACAAGGCAAATTTGGCTAATGTGAGGTTAGTAGGTAAAACGTAAAGGAAGGGTCGCTTCTCCACATGTGTCACCACCACAAACCGAGTGTATACAGGTAATAAGAGAAAAATTTCATGCTTATGCAATTAGATGTTACATGCCATGTAAGGAGTACTACTCACATCCTAAATAAAACCAATCATGAATGTCATTGGTTTATGAAGCTCTAAACCTTGGAAAGTATAAGTGATGAACGAGAATTATGGTTTGTATACAACACAAAATATAACAGACTAGCAAACATAATATTCTCATAAGATAATAAAATACTATATAAGAATGTACTTGCAGCGGAAAGTACGAACACAGTCTTACAATCTCGTCAAATCTAGTCAGTCATATGGGAAATAAAATATTTATGACAAGTTTAGTTGCCACCAATTAAACCAATTTCCAACCGTAAAATCTCAAAACGTTCTCTAGCCAATGCTTTGGTAAAAATGTCAGCCCATTGTTTTTCTGTACTACAAAATTCAAGTCTTATGTTGCCCTTATCTACATGGTCACGTATAAAATGGTGTCTGATTTCTATATGCTTAGTTCGTGAGTGCTGCGCAGGGTTCTTAGATATAATAATTGCACTCGTGTTATCGCATAAAATAGGTATACAACCGACATTAACACCGTAATCACATAACTCTTGCTTAAGCCATAAAAGTTGAGAACATACCAATCCAGCAGCAATGTATTCGGCTTCAGCTGTAGATAACGCAGCGGAATTTTGCTTCTTTGACCCCCACGTGATAATGCATGGTCCAACAAACGTTGCTATGCCGGAAGTACTTTTTCTATCAAGTGAACAACCTGCATAATCTGCATCTGAATACCCTATGAGATCGAAATTACACTCAAGAGGATAACACAGATATAATTTTGATGTACCAATTAAATACTTCAAGATTCTTTTAACTGCAATCATATGCGATTCTTTAGGGCACGACTGGAACCGAGCACATACGCATACACTAAACATGATATCCGGACGACTTGCAGTTAAATAAAGAATTGAGCCAATCATACCTCGATAAGTCGTCTCATCGACAGACTTACCGTTTTCATCCAAAGTCAACTTCTTCTCAGTACCCATAGGAGTTGGCTTAGAGTTAGAATTTTCCATACCGAATTTCTTGATTAGCTCCTTGATGTATTTTTGTTGGTGTATCATAATCCCTTCAGGGGCTTGTTGGATTTGGAGTCCAAGGAAGAACTTGAGTTCTCCCATCATGCTCATCTCGAATTCTGAGGTCATTAAATCTGAAAAATACTTGCATAAACGATTATTAGTTGAACCAAAAATAATATCGTCAACGTATATTTGTACAACTAATAGATCGGAATCCTCAGTTTTTAGGAAGAGGGTTTTATCGACAGATCCTCTTTTAAAGCCACTTTCAAGAAGATATTTTGACAATCTGTCGTACCACGATCTCGGAGCTTGTTTCAAACCATACAGAGCTTTATCTAATTTGAAAACATGGTCTTGAAACTTGCTATCGAGAAATCCTGGGGATTGTTCAACAAAAACCTCCTCATTCAAATAACCATTAAGAAAAGTTGTCTTAACGTCCATTTGAAAAAGTTTAATTCCTTTATGAGCAGCAAACGCTATTAATAATCTAATAGCCTCAAGTCTGGCTACAGGAGCGAAGGTCTCATCATAGTCAATTCCTTCTTGTTGATTATACCCTTGTACAACCAATATAGCTTTATTTCTAACAGTGACTCCTGTATCGTCCAGCTTGTTTCTAAAAACCCATCTTGTACCAATAACCGTTCGATCTTTAGGTCTCGGAACCAAATGCCAAACTTTGTTCCGTTCAAATTGTTGAAGCTCTTCTTGCATGGCAACGATCCAATCTGGTTCGGCAAGTGCTTCTTTGATATTTGTTGGCTCAATGGTTGAAAGAAAGGAGTAGAATGAGCAAAAGTTGTTAAGTCTTTTACGAGTTCGAACGCCTTCATTCAAACTTCCTAGGATGGTTTCCATTGGATAGGAATCCTTATATTTCCATTTCTTTGAAACCGGAGGCACATCTTCATCTGAACTAGTTTCATCATCTTCGAATGATCGGGGTTCAGGCCTTGTTCCCCCTGAATCCAAGCCTGGGGTTATAACAGAATCAGTTATAACATTGGACTTAGTTCGTTGATTTGGAGTTGAAGTTATAGCTTCATCAGTTATAACTTTATTCTCTAAATTCTTAGATTGAGAAGAGGTTTTAGTATCATCAACTAAACTCTCAGTTCTCTTTCCTTTATCATCCGAAGGGCTTCTTTGTTCATCATTTGTGCCCTCAATTTCTTTATCTTCCTCATCCAATTCTGGAAGTTCATCCCTGGATAGTCGGAAATCAGGTTCGGTCAAATCTTCTTCCTCATCCTGTTCAGCTTTGTCAAACATATTATTCTCATCAAAAACAACATGAACACTTTCTTCGATGCATAAGGTTCTTTTATTGAAAACCTTATATGCTTTACTATGATTAGAATAATCGACAAACACCGCTTCGTCACTTCTGGGATCGAATTTTATTAATCTATTTTTGCCATTATTATGGACAAAGCATTTACTCCCGAAGCAACGAAGATGTGATATGTTAGGTTTACGTCTCCTAAGAAACTCATAAGGAGTCTTCTTGAGAATGGGTCTAATCAAAACTCGATTATGGACATAGCATGCAGTGCTAATAGCTTCAGCCCAGAAATTTTGAGGTAGGCCACTACATAATAACATTGTACGTGCCATATCCTCCAATGTTCTATTCAAACGTTCAACAACACCGTTTTGTTGTGGGGTTCGTGGTGCCGAGAAGTTATGCCCAACACCATTCTCCCTACAATATTCTATAAAAGCTTGGTTATCAAATTCGGTGTCATGATCCGTGCGAATGGAAACTAATTTAGATTTATACTTATTTTGGGCAAGCTTCATTAGAACTGCAAATTCTTTGAAAGTCTCATATTTTGAATTGAGAAAGATTGGCCAAACAAATCTGGAATAGTCATCAACTAGAACGAAGACATACCTGGATCCACCTCGACTTCTTACCTTCATTGGGCCACAAAGATCCATATGCACAAGTTCTAGTGGTTCCTTTGTACTTACCATTCTCTTGGGTTTGAATGATGATCTCACGTGTTTGCAACGAGCACAAGAATCACATAATGTTTCTTGATCAAACTTGATTGAAAGAAGTCCTTCAACCAAATCCCATTTCTTTAGTTTATTCAACGTTGTTGAATTTATATGAGCAAATCTTTTGTGCCAAAGACACGGATCATCTGTTGTTACTTTCATGCATGTGAATGAATTAGTAGGAATATTATTTAAATCAATCATATAAACATTCCTTCTACGATGTCCTTCAAGCACAACACTACTTGTTCCTTCAATTATTATACGACAGGAATCTGAATGAAAAACAACTTTATTTCCTTTGTCACATAATTGAGAAATACTTAGTAAATTGTGCTTGAGGCCACTAACTAGATAAACGTCACTAATAGCATGAGAAGAAGATATTCCAACTTTACCAACACTGATAATTTTACCCTTCTTGTTATCTCCGAATGTAACTTTACCTCCGTCGAAAGGTTCAAGTGAAAGAAATAAATTTACATCTCCAGTCATGTGCCTTGAGCATCCACTATCAAGGTACCATAAGTTATTTTCTTTCATCACAACCTGCAAAATAATTAGATACAGTTTTTAGGTACCCAAACTAAGTTGGGTCCTTTGACGTTAGTCACTCTAAAAACTAGATCTTTTCTAACCCAAACCCTTTTTATAACTTTTCGTTTTGGAGGCGCATGGGTATGTTTAGGAACCGTCTTAGGTTTAGTTGTGGGTTCCTTATATTGTGGTCTTTCAGGTTGTTTGGGAGGAGCTTTGGTTTTGAAGGGCTCTTTAGGTTTAGGTGTTTGTTTTGATTTGGTAGCCTTTTTGTAATCAAAACTCATATCGTAGAACCAACGATGATCATTGTTGCGTTCTTTACTTGTACTTGGTTCTGATGGGGTACAATCATTATCCTCAAAAATAGTGTCGGATGCTTTAACAAAGTTGATTCCTTTTCTTAAATCCTGAGCATATTTGACACAATTTTTTTGGATATGTCCAGTATGACCACAGTAATTGCAAATCAAATATTCTGGTAAATTTGTATATTTTCTCCTTCTGAAATCTCGTTCGGAAGTGGTTGATTTGCATTTGGAGTGATCTCTACGACCATAGCACTCGTGCCCTAATCCCATTTTCATGTTATTATCTGATTGCTCAGTTAGGAAATTTAGAACACGTGTGCTACCTTCCCATTTTTCGTGAACGTTTCTAGCATGCAAGAGTAAGTCCTTCAGGGACTGTATCTCTTTGTTGCATTTGGAATTGTCTGACTCACTGACCTTAGGGGGATGAGTCTCTTCATAGTTGTCACGAAAGTTTTGGAATCTATCATTGAGAACTCGCAACATCTCGGCGTGGGTTCTTTTAGTATTTGATAGAATGGTTTTTGATTCCGACAATTGCTGAGTCAGAGATTCAATCTCCTTCTTTTGATCTGAGATCACGGCTTCTCTAGCCGTAGCCTTGGTTTCAAGAAGCTCTTTGAGTTTCCTCAATTCCAAAGTTATAGCTTCACTAGCTGTAACTTTAGCTTGAAGATGCTTAATGTTGAATTTCAGGTCTGAGGTTATAGCTTCATTAGCTATAACTTTAGACTCAAGAGCCTTCTTTTCAGCATTTGTCACATCTGAAGTTGTAGCTATATTAGTTGTAACTTTAGATTTAAGATTTTTGGCCTTTGCTTTAAGAAGATGATTCTCTTCAGCAATGTCAAGAATTTGTTCTTTCAAGTCTTTCAATTCCAATTCTTGTTCGTGACACTTATCAAGAGATTGCTCAAAATATTCAATTAAGGCATTCCTAGGTAGTTTCTTGACACTCTTTTTAAGTTCCAAGATAGCTTACCTCTTCTTCTTCTTCTGAATCGGAATCTCCTAGGAAGCAGCGGTAGGAGTCCTTGTTATCTTTATCATTCTCTGAAAAGAGGTCAAGACTGACGTTGCTTAGACATAAATTTGCAACTTCTTCTTCTTTTGATGCTTCGTCGTCCTCAGTGTCGAGTTCTCCCCAGCAAGATGATATCATCACTTGCTTGAATTCCTTCTTAGTCTTCTCACGTTTTGCTTTGTCTTTAATTTTCTCCCATGTGGGACAATCCTTAAACATATGACCGGATTCTCCGCACTTGAAGCATCCTCTGTTAGCAAACGTATTATTAGACTCAAAAGTTTTCTTATTATAGGACTTGTTGCTGTTGTTAAACGATTTTGCTTGCTTGTTTCTGAAAATTCGTTTATTAAATCGTTTGGCAAACAAAACAGTTTCGTCCTCTATTTCTACATCTTCTTCTTCCTTAGCAGAAGCTTGTAGAGCCATGCTCTTATTATTACTGGACTCGGCCTCATCGTCATCCAGGATGAGTTCATGAGCCATGAGAGCACCAATAAGTTCTGCATAAGGAAGAGAAGTGAGATCTCTGACTTCTTCCATGACCGTGATCTTGGGACGCCATTTCTTGGTTAAACTCCTAAGTACTTTTCTAGCAATATCCTCGGAGTTAAAAGTTTTACTAAGACTTTTGAGCTCATTGACTATAGTGGAAAATCGTGCTGACATGCTATCAAGTGATTCATTATTTTCCATTCTAAAAAGTTCATATTTTTGAATCAGCAAGTCAATGCGATATTTCCTTACAGCCGACGTTCCTTCATAGGCCAACTCAAGACCATCCCATATTTCCTTGGCCGAAGTGCAAGAAGAAAAACGATCAAATTCAGTCGATGTCATGCCGTTTTGTAACAGGCTTATCGCTTTCGAGTTTTTCTCAGCCTTCTTGTAATCAGCCTCAACATAGTCTTCTTCCTTTTTCTCATAGGTAGTGCCTTTCGAAGATGCAACCAAAATTTTGTTTGGTCCATTCTTGATGATCGTCCAGCACTCCCAATCATGTCCTTTTATATAGTGTGTCATCATGTTTTTCCAAAGTCCATAATTCTTCCCATCAAAGACGGGACACTTAAGATACTTGGAATCCATTTCACACGTGTAAGGCAGCGGAAATAAAATAAAATAAAAAGATAAAAAGATAGACGGATCTAGCCTCTTTGTGGTTAGGCAATCAAGAGCACGAGGCTCTGATACCAATTGAAGAGTCTATCACACCCGAAATACTCGAGAGGGGGGGGGGGGAGTGAATTGAGTATTTAAAAACTTATGCCCACTTTTTATTTTATATCAAAGTAATTAATTACTTAAAGTTTATTGATTAAACTTTAACTAATTAACTAGGTGATTATTAACGTAATGAAATGAACAAAAACGAAAATGCAAAGACACACGGTTTTGAAGTGGTTCAGCTTCACACGTCGAAGCCTACGTCCACTATTCTCGATTAATAATTTTAGTACCTTTCTCCGGATTACAAAATTATCAACCCAACTCGTATAGCTAACTCTAGCTATAACTCAATTTGAATATCACTAGATATTCGGTTTTGACTATCTTAAGTTACTAAGAAAGTGCTTGATTGTTCTTCTAGTGTTCACAATATGAACGAGTAAGAAACAATATTTAAGCGCTATTATCTTATGACGATACTTAGAAATAATTGCAATATAAGATAACACACGACTTTTCAAAAATAATTTTAACTTGCAAAAAGAATAATAAAATTAAAAACGTTTGTAAAGGATGTTTTGTTCGAATGTTGAAAAGTGTTTTAAATGAATTATCATGTGTAGTATTTATAGTAGAGAGGAGATCTAGGTTTTCATCTAAGAAACCCTAGATGCCGTGTGGATTGATGCACAAAGAAGAAATTAGGTTAAATCTTATTTAATCATTTACAACTCATAAAATCTTGGAAGATGGGAAAGAATAAAATAAAAATAATATATGGAGATAAGAAATCTCTAACAAATATTATTTTGATTTACCATGAATCTTATCCAAGCAAGAAAAAGATCTTAATCCATTTATTTATTCTAATAATATCTTAGTAAAAGATATGGAATAAATATAAGGAGATAAAATATCTTTAACAAATATTTTATCTAAGATCTTTACCTAAACCCTAGATACGGAGAGAATCTCGTGTAGATTAAGGAAGGAATAGGATATATCTTTTTCCTATTTTAATCCAACAATATTTTAGGTAAAAGATATAAAATAAATATAAGGAGATAAAATATCTCTAACAAATATTTATTTAAGATTTTTACCATAAACCCTAGATACTATATAGATCACGTGTAAAGTATATAGTAAGTAGGAGATCCAATCTTATTATTTAACCTAGCAATATCTTAGTAGAAGATATGGAATAAATCTAAATAACCATAAAGATATAAAATATCTTTAATAATAATCTTATTTAGATTTACCCTAATCTTTACTTGCACAAGGAGCTTACACGAGTAGGAGACGGCCCATACGTGAAACCCTAGTAAGACATTAGGTTAAATAAATTAGGGTTTAGATATGAGTAAGTGGAAAACCCTAGTTAGCCACCTAACTAAAGGGTAATTATCTATTCATAACCCAATTTAAGTACAAACTTCAATCTACTATAAGATAGGTTTTTCATTTAAAGAATTTAAAGATAAGATTTGAAAAACTATTTTCAAAACAATTTAAAACTCAAGTCGTGCGTTTTCAATACTGCAGCTCAATGTTATAGCTAAATCACCTATAACATTGAGTCTGGTCTGTAATGTTATAACCATAACAATTATAACTTTACTTACAAAAATCATTTCTTTAAATACCGTTATAAGACGATGACCTACGCTATCTAATCTTCCTGGAGATCTTCAATGTAGGATCATCTCTTCATCTTGATCATAAGCTCTTCCTCTTGAGCTTGTTATAGACTTGATCGAGCCTTTTGCTTGAGTGATCATCATACTTGAAACTTGTTACAGTTACTATGACGCTTTAAGAATCTTCAATGTTATAGCTCAACCTGCTATAACATTACTTGAATGATGCTTCACAAATCTTCAATGTTATAGCTAAGGATGCTATAACATTACTTGCTAAACTTGTAACCTAAGTCAATCTAACAAAGACTAAACAAACGATTACGAGCAAGAGTATATATAATACGAAGCACACACTTGTCATTATCAAAACTTAATCATATATCTATATGGTCCAACATTAATGTTAAAGTGTTCAAGCGTTGCCTTAGTGAACGGCCATGTTGAAGATGATTATAATGTATCGTGGTGTTCATCTGTTGAGTGTATGGAGATTGTTATGGGTTGATTTATTAAGTATGATTAGATTGAGTTCTTGAGAGTGGAAGGACTTGAAAGTTGATAGTCGTGAGAGTTTATGATCTTGAGAGTTGATAATTGAGGAATATAGTGATTGTATATAGTGATTGAAAAGGGGCAACTATATGGAGATTTGTTGGTCTTGAGGTATTCTGGAGATATGATGAAAGGATGTTACGAGACGTAGTCACCTTGAGTGATGATTGTACGAGAATGGTAAGACTCTGGTTATCGTGCCTTGTTTATCTTATCTTAAAGTGTCGTATTCGGGAAAATAAAATTGTTTTTGAGGTGTCCATTCTTGTCATCCTTGCACGTGTTAACCATATCTCTTCTATTTGAGCCTACAGACCAAATGTTTCTTTTATCTTTGTCCTCTGTCCGTTTAATATACCGTTACTCTCTATTTGTTCTTTATTTCCGCTCCAATTCTTTCTTCTTTGAACTTTTATAATTATCCTTTTACATTGATTTCTCTCTAAGCTTTTATTTCCTAAAGCTATGTGTTCTTTTGCTTTGTGGTATTGCACGAAAATGTTTTTCTTTGGTTTGTAAGTTATTTATTCTTTCATGGTAACTTGAAAATGTTTGAAATCTCTTTAGAGCTACTTGTGATCATCTCGTAAAGGAAGCTTGGATCCTTTAGCGAGCAATGTTAGATGTTTCGAGTTTGATGTTTGGTTAGTTTAGGCTGAGAACATAGTATCATGGTTAGATGCGAGTATGAATTGGGATAACATATAGAGCTTTGGAGAAGGAGTATTAAAGGTCTTATAAACGAAGCTTAGAAAGTTTGAGGATACATAGATGCTTGTTTGTTCTATCTGGGGTTACGGATGTTTCATTTAAAGTGTATGAATGATTATTTAAAGGACATAGATTTATACAGTCTTGTGGTGGTTTTGTGATATTGAGATGATATTTATGGATAGTGTTCAGTAACTACGAATTAAGGATATAAGCTTGATCGTTATATGGACAGGGATGATATGGCTTGTACGGTGATACTATTCTTATGTTGATGGAAATGCGTTATTGACGGCAAGTGTGTTGTGGTACAATAGGTACTAGCTTAACAAAAGGTGTATGGTGCCTGGGGTTCTTTAGGAACGTTGTGATCATATGTGTTCAAAGGAAATGATTGGGTCTTGCGAGTGCGACTTATGATTTTGTCATGAGATTGAGGTTGGATAGAATTATGACAGTTTTGTCAGAGTTTGAAGTTTGAGATTGATGACTTTGGAAACTAGATATATATATCGAGAATCATCGAGATTTATTAAAGGCTTTTGAGCTTAAGAGTTGTGAATGGTAGTAAGCACTACTCGCTTTGAGGATATTAGTGTAGGCTGGAGTAATTATAATGGCACTCGTGAGTGGAAGAGTTTTCTCATTCAAAAGATACTCTTGGTTTTGAGATTATCTGTTTGGGTTTTTGGTTAATGCCAGATCTTGTGGTGAATGGAAAACTAGAATTGGAGTATTTGTTAAAGATTATTAATGTATTTTGGGTAATAGTAATGAGTTCACAACTTTGAGAGGGCATATATATTGTGATGGTTAATGGTAATTGGATGAGTGTTTGAAATATGAGGACTAGATGTTGGCTTAATGATCTTTATGGACTTAGATGGTTTGAGTTTGATGTGGCTTTTGAGATTATAGAGTGTGTGAAGATGATAATAACATTGAGGATTTAGGATTATTCTTTGGTTTGAGTTTGAATATGGATCAGAGTGCGCATCGGTTAGGATTCCGAGATGACCTTTGTTGATGATCACTTGTAATTCTTACCTTCTTTTGATCTTGTCTTTGAATTTCAAGTTTCGAGGACGAAACTTCTTTTTAGGAGGTTGGATTGTAACACCCCGTATTTTATAATAATATTTTATTATAAAAGTATTTTATTAAATTAATTATTTCGAAGTGTGTGAATGTATTTTGGAAATATTTATATTTATCGTCTTCGTTCTCTATTTTATTATTTCTTATTTTAATCTACTTTTGATTGGGTTAAAATGTCCGGGAACGATTTGACTATTTTAATTTAATAACTACTTTTCTTATTTAAGCTCTCCTTACGTTTTAATATGCTTCAATCCGATTTGTAATCAGATAATCTGTTGTATGAGCTAATGGACCCAAAGCCCATTCGTTAATCCCCTTATAAATATAAAACCCTAAGCTAGCAACTAGGTTGCTCTATTCTTTTCTACGCGTGAATGCCGCACGCCACTTCTTCTCTCTATCTCTCTTTTGTTCTTCTTTTCTCCCTTTGACTCCATTGTTGAATATCTTTCCTTGTTCCAAACTCATATACAAAATATATTTTCATAATCCTTGCTCTTATCTTTACAACATAATTATCTCCAAATATTTTTATGGAGATTATTTGTATGGACCTTTAGACCTACGTTTTGGGTCTCTTATTTTAATGGGTAAAGGAGAAGATGTCTTTCCTTTGACACTTTAAATGAGGATCTGCATGCATGACTTCTTGCACATGGGTTCGTGCGTCCTTAAAGGCGATTTTGGGGATATTGACACGTGTTGGAGACAAGGATTTGATGGTCGTGTCTTTCATGGAGTTTTCATTCTTATTTTGCATCATTAATTGCTAAAAAGGTAACTAGGTGTTTTCCTTTAATTATTTTATGCCAATTGATGAAATTAATGTGATTTAATGATTGATTTGTATGATTAGTACATGTTTTGATTGTTTATTATCATGTTAATTATGTTTTCGCATGTTTGTATATGATTTAATGTTTTAATTATGTCTCGTATATTGTTTACATGTTTATTATGGGTGTCATGAGCGCAATTAGGGTTTACGAATCAAACCCTAGTGGCGGCATGATAGGCGGCCAAGGGCTCTCTCCAAAGTCATAGCTAAGGCTAGTATAACCTTGATGATGATTCAAGTGTTATAGCTAAAGTTAATACAACTTTGGGTAGTTACTCTAGTTATGGCTGAAATAGGTATAACCTTGGAAATATGAATCCAGGTTATAGCTGAATCTACTATAACATTGGATACGAGTTAAGGTTATAGCTGATACTAACATACCCTGAGATTTATGGCTCAAGGTTATGGTTGGAACTAGTATAACTTTGAGATACGTGCCAAGGTTATGGTTGAGGTAAGTATAACTTCAAGTTATATTTGTTGAAGTTATAGTCGAGGTTACTATAACCTCGCATCCAGAGTTCATCTTATGGTTAGGGTTACTATAACATTGAATGGTTAAATATTAAAGTTATAGTTTAAGTTACTATAACATTGGTTGCTTATACTTGTTCACATGTTGTGTTGTGTTCAGTTATTATAGGACGTTGTGTTTGCATATATCTTTGGTTACTCTTGTTCATGTGATAAGTAGGATAGTCAGTGATACTATCCTATGAGTTGAGTCGTGATGTTGTTCACGTATATTAGTACAGTCGGTTATACTGTGCATTTGTTTGTTGGCTAGTTTGAATAGATTACGGTAGTTACGGTTATGTGCTATCTAAATGAACCAAAGCCACCCGTTGATGCGGGATTTATTTGGTCTATGTTCGGGATTGGGCAGAGGCAGTGGTTATACGCTCTGTTCCCCGAGTGTCGTTCGGTGTACAGTTATTGCACCGAGAGTCTGGCCAGGTCTTAGACATATAGGTAGTGGTTATACGCTATACATAGTACCGTGGAGGCAGTGGTTATACGCTCCACGCCGATGGAGGCATTGGTTGTACGCTCCGTCAGCTAGAGGTAGTGGTTATACGCTCTGGCAAGTTAGAGGCAGTGGTTATACGCTCTAACGGGCGTTCGCTCTATTCGCTATGCTTTGTTGCTAGCTTTGTGCCTTCTGTTGCTGTGGATTGTGTGTCACCATGTTTTCTATGCTTTAATGCTAGCTTTGTGCCTTAGGTTGATGTGGGTTGTTTGTCACTACTAGTCTTGTAAGTGTTCATGGTCTAGTGGTTGCACATGATTTAGGTTTACATGTTTGCGTCCGTTTAAGATTGTTAAGTCATGGTAAGCTGTATTGGGTTTTCATGAGTATAGATGGTCTCACATGTTTACTATTTATGCCTTTCAATTGTTATTGATTGTTGATTATATTCAGTTGTTGTAAACATGACTGGGAGAGCATCTAGTTACTCCCGACTGATTGTCGACCCCCTTCTCAGGTTGTTCAGATGTTGCTGACTGGTTGATGCTTGCTTGGGGAATGTGCGAAGCGAGCTTAATAATAAAATAGTAGTTTATTTTATGTTTTAAGAACCTTCAAATAATGTATTAGTTTGTTTTGTAGCGAACCGGATTTGGTCAGGTGTTTCCACCACCTCGACCCTTTTATCAGTATCGTACTCTGATATTTACTTTATATAAGTTTTTCCTTTGTTTTATAATCCGGGTTGTTACAGTTGGTATCAGAGCGAACACGCTCCCAACTCTCGCGTAGTTAATGACTAAAATTGAATAAAGTGACTTAGTAAATAAGTGAGAGTAAATGGGGTAGAAACAATTAAGGACTTGTTTGTTTATGCTTTAATATTTCGCATCGTTATTTATTGTATTACAGGTATTGTTTCTGTACTTGTATGTTTATGCCTTAATGTTTCATATCGTTATTAATTTTATTACATATGTTGTCAGTCATGTACTTGTTTGATTATGTGTTGATGTTTCGCATAATTATTAATTGTGTTACATGTGTTGTTCTTTCACTTGTTTGTTTATGCTTTATTTAATGTTTTGTATCTTTATTAATTGTGTTAAATGTGTTATTTATGTATTTTTTAGTTATTAAGTGTATTAAATGTGTTGTTCACTTATGACCGTTGAGCATGCTTTGTTGTTTTTAAAGTTGGTCAGTTTTGAAAATCTTCCTTGCATGTTATATATCGTGTGTTTGGTTATATGTTTGTCAAAACTTTTAATCCTTGGTAACCCGAGCTTCACTCTTATCGTACTTTCATCCTTTTGGAACATTTGGTGGTGTTGTCCTTGTTTGTGGTGATTTCGAGGTTGATATCCTTGTGGTTTGGATTTTGAGACAACAAGTTGGGATTGATGGTAGTTATGGATGTTCAAGTAGGAAAGAAAAGAGCGTTTATTATTATGAGTTTGGTAACGAAGAAGTTTACTTTGGGAATAGAGGTTGTTTTGACTATGAATCATTTGGGATTATAGGTGTTATATTCTTTTATATATTTGAGGAAATCCTTATTGATGGTAGAGGATGGTGATATGTGGAATAAGAGGTATGATTGTGGTTTCATAGTTTCACCAGAAGAGAGAGACATAATGAGTGGATTTATCTTATGATATTATTTGAGAATATCGTAGCTTATGCTCTAATGGTTAGATTTATTATTGAAGTTTCTATTGTGTTAAGGGAACAGTTATGCGAGTTATTTATGGATCGAGAGTAGAGTAATGGAAATGAATTGAATGTTATCGTGGAGTTTAGATAAAGCACCTTGGGAATTTCGGAGACTATGCTCGTCTTTAGTTGGGATACCATATTTGAGGAGTAAGGATCGTTAATGACTATTAGTGAGTTATGAAGATATATGTTTCATCCATTGAGGAGTTACTTATTGATCATACGCTTTTAAGGATTGGTTGAACGGGATAATCTGTAATTTATGGATTTATGAGATGTTAATGTTAAAGTGTTCAAGCGTTGCCTTAGTGAACGGCCATGTTGAAGATGATTATAATGTATCGTGGTGTTCATCTGTTGAGGGTATGGAGATTGTTATAGATTTATTTATTAAGTGTGATTAGATTGAGTTCTTGAGAGTGGAAGGACTTGAAAGTTGATAGTCGTGAGAGTTTATGATCTTGAGAGTTGATAATTGAGGAATATAGTGATTGTAAAGGGGCAACTATATGGAGATTTGTTGGTCTTGAGGTATTCTGGAGATATGATGAAAGGATGTTACGAGACGTAGTCACCTTGAGTGATGATTGTACGAGAATGGTAAGACTCTGGTTATTGTGCTTTGTTTATCTTATCTTAAAGTGTCGTATTCGGGAAAATAAAATTGTTTTTGAGGTGTCCATTCTTGTCATCCTTGCACGTGTTAACCATATCTCTTCTATTTGAGCCTACAGACCAAATGTTTCTTTTATCTTTGTCCTCTGTCTGTTTCATATACCGTTACTCTCTATTTGTTCTTTATTTCAGCTCCAATTCTTTCTTCTTTGAACTTTTATAATTATCCTTTTACATTGATTTCTCTCTCAGCTTTTATTTCCTAAAGCTATGTGTTCTTTTGCTTTGTGGTATTGCACGAAAATGTTTTTCTTTGGTTTGCAAGTTATTTATTCTTTCATGGTAACTTGAAAATGTTTGAAATCTCTTTAGAGCTACTTGTGATCATCTCGTAGAGGAAGCTTGGATCCTTTAGCGAGCAATGTTAGATGTTTCGAGTTTGATGTTTGGTTAGTTTAGGCTGAGAACATAGTATCATGGTTAGATGCGAGTATGAATTGGGATAACATATAGAGCTTTGGAGAAGGAGTATTAAAGGTCTTATAAATGAAGCTTAGAAAGTTTGAGGATACATAGATGCTTGTTTGTTCTATCTGGGGTTACGGATGTTTCATTTAAAGTGTATGAATGATTATTTAAAGGACATAGATTTATACAGTCTTGTGGTGGTTTTGTGATATTGAGATGATATTTATGGATAGTGTTCAGTAACTACGAATTAAGGATATAAGCTTGATCGTTATATGGGCAGGGATGATATGGCTTGTACGGTGATACTATTCTTATGTTGATGGAAATGCGTTATCGACGGCAAGTGTGTTGTGGTACAATAGGTACTAGCTTAACAAAAGGTGTATGGTGCCTTGGGTTCTTAGGAACGTTGTGATCATATGTGTTCAAAGGAAATGATTGGGTCTTGCGAGTGCGACTTATGATTTTGTCATGAGATTGAGGTTGGATAGAATTATGACAGTTTTGTCAGAGTTTGAAGTTTGAGATTGATGACTTTGGAAACTATATATATATATCGAGAATCATCGAGATTTATTAAAGGGTTTTGAGCTTAAGAGTTGTGAATGGTAGTAAGCACTACTCGCTTTGAGGATATTAGTGTAGGCTGGAGTAATTATAATGGCACTCGTGAGTGGAAGAGTTTTCTCATTCAAAAGATACTCTTGGTTTTGAGATTATCTGTTTGGGTTTTTGGTTAATGCCAGATCTTGTGGTGAATGGAAAACTAGATCTTGTGCTTATACTTGTTCAGATGTTGTGTTGTGTTCAGTTATTATAGGACGTTGTGTTTGCATATATCTTTGGTTACTCTTGTTCATGTGATAAGTAGGATTATCAGTGATACTATCCTATGAGTTGAGTCGTGATGTTGTTCACGTATATTAGTACAGTCGGTTATACTGTGCATTTGTTTGTTGGCTAGTTTGAATAGATTATGGTAGTTACGGTTATGTGCTATCGGAATGAACCAAAGCCACCCGTTGATGCGGGATTTATTTGGTCTATGTTCGGGATTGGGCAGAGGCAGTGGTTATACGCTTTGTTCCTCGAGTGTCGTTCGGTGTACAGGTATTGCACAGAGAGTCTGGCCAGGTCTTAGACATATAGGCAGTGGTTATACGCTATACATAGTACCGTGGAGGCAGTGGTTATACGCTCCACACCGATGGAGGCATTAGTTATATGCTCCGTCAGTTAGAGGCAGTGGTTATACGCTCTGGCAAGTTAGAGGCAGTGGTTATACGCTCTAACGGGCGTTCGCTCTATTCGCTATGCTTTGTTGCTAGCTTTGTGCCTTCTGTTGCTGTGGATTGTGTGTCACCATGTTTGCTATGCTTTAATGCTAGCTTTGTGCCTTAGGTTGATGTGGGTTATTTGTCACTACTAGTCTTGTAAGTATTCATGGTCTAGTGGTTGCACATGATTTAGGTTTGCATGTTTGCGTCCGTTTAAGATTGTTAAGTCATGGTAAGCTGTATTGGGCTTTCATGAGTATAGATGGTCTCACATGTTTACTGTTTATGCCTTTCAATTGTTATTGATTGTTGATTATATTCAGTTGTTGTAAACATGACTGGGAGAGCATCTAGTTACTCCCGACTGATTGTCGACCCCCTTCTCAGGTTGTTCAGATGTTGCTGTCTGGTTTATGCTTGCTTGGGGAATGTGCGAAGCGAGCTTAATAATAAAATAGGAGTTTATTTTATGTTTTAAGAACCTTCGAATAATGTATTAGTTTGTTTTGGAGTTAGTAGAGAACCGGATTTGGTCAGGTGTTTCCGCCACCTCGACCCTTTTATCAGTATCGTACTCTGATATTTACTTTATATAAGTTTTTCCTTTGTTTTATAATCTGGGTTGTTACAATGCACATGTCATGATGAAACATATGCTTGGAGCATAATGAGTCAATGACAAGTTATTTCATATAAAAGTCATTTGAAAGCCTTCAAGAACATCTATTATAATTCCTGAGAAGGACTGAGGATCCGTTCTTGTGTTTGGACGATATACTAAGTTGTGTGTTGAAGGGTTACACAAACTCTAGTTTCCAAACCTATAAGGATTTATCGAAATCCTAGGCTAATTTTATTCACTCAGGAGTAAGTGACTGGAAAAATGTTTTAGAATCAACCATTGCAAGTTCTACATATGGAGTCTGTGTACACTGTGATAAGGTGGTTCATAAAGGGACCATAGGTAGATCCTTCCACCAAGTATTTTATCACAAGTTATATGATGACAGTAGGAGCATCTTTCAATTTAAAGAGCCCGGGTCTAAGAAGAAGTCTAGACATGTACTTAGAAAAGCTCATGACATTAGAAATGACATTGAACAGAAGGAAAAAACAATTCATAAAGTTGGACTGAATGGATATTTTGTATATCCACTAACCAAGCTTTTTTTTCACCTTGACAAGTGTAAAACGTACACTTTAGATTATAAGATATGAAGTAGTAATATGGTATTGACTATTCATATGTGATAATCGCATTTATCGTTTGAGTTTCTTAAACTCATCTATTGCTTTGTTATATCCAAATAGGTTGTTAAGACAATATTGAACCCTATTAAAGTGAACTGGATTAACATAGTGATTGCCCCTAGTTACTTACATGAGGTGACATCTCTAAGTGATTAGAGTGTGAGTCGATTGATGGCAAATTCAGGTGCCATAAGGTCATAAGAGATGACTAGTCGATCACATAGGCAGATTGTAAGAGACACTCTGTCGGGCAGTGACCGCTTATAGAGTTCTGGTAATTCATGTAGCCTGGTCGTGGCGAGAGCTACTATAGTATTCTTTTTGAGTCAATTCTTTGACTAAAGACTGTTCGCCCAAGTTGGCACAGTTTCTGAGTGACTTTATATTATGCTCTACGACTTTCGTAAATGAGGACAAATGGGCATCTTTTGGGTCACGATGAGCTGTGGCTAAACAAAGCGAATAGTGCAATAGAAATTGTCCACCCCTTGCAAGGGTTATTTAAAAATCTCAGGGCCACTCGAGGAGTAGTGAACTAAAAATGCGTGGCCACGCTCGGAAGGTATCTACGGTAGATAATTCCGGTCAGACAGTTACTCTTCAGATCGAGGAAACTGATGCGTGTCTTTTATATGATGTTTTACATCCCATTTTACACGCATTTCAGAGCTCATTCTTGTAGTTTATGCTACGTTTCTCCCTATTTCCGTCTACTTCCGTATTTTGTACATTATTGCAGAAATGTGAAGAATTCAACGGGAAATCAAGCCAAATCCGTCCCCGAGTAATCTGCATTGCAAATGACGTAAAGGAATCACTTAAGGAACGAGCTTGGTGCGCAATTCAAGGCCCAAAAGATAAGTCCACGTGTTTTAAGAAGTCAAGTAGCAGCTCAAGTAGTCGATCGACCAGTCCTATCAGTCGATCGACCAATGTTCGAGTTCGAAGCTATTGTTTCTTTCGAGGAGCGATCGATCGACCGATCTATCGATCGATCGACCACTTGCTATTCCAGACGTGAATTGAAAGACCGTGAATCTTGAAGCCCATTAAGTTTTAGGTTTTGATAATAATTGTTACGTATTTGCTATATAACGTAACATAAAACATTCAGTTTGTATCGAAGTTTTTATCTAAGTTTCATACAGTAACTTCCAGTTTTTGTTCATTCGAGTAATTAGGGTTTGGAACATCGTTTTAGCATTGGAATTCTGTTCTTGTTCTTAATCTCCCCTCTGAAATCTCGGTATTCTTTCTGCCCTAATTTCAGTTTATCGTTTTATTTTCTTCATTAGTTTAGATTTGCTAGTTAGTATCCCAAAAGCCAATTATCGTATTATCGCTATTTGTTATTTACTTTAAGCATGAATTCGATGAATCGTTATTAGTTTTAATGTTGTTTTTACCCTTAGCATGAGTAGCTAAATCTATAGTGCTAGGATGTAGGCGATTTATGGCATAGGCGGCAATAGATCATACACGGACTGTCTCGCGTGTTGGTCGATCGACTGACATTGTAGGTCGATCGACCGACCTCGTAGGGTTTTATATTCGTTTTAATTGTTTTAATCTTGTATTTAACGAATCGAATGCATGCGACTGTTACATACCTAATTTATGGTGACCCATTAGATCGAAAGATAGGGGAAGTTATTTGACCATCAATTAAATCGACTAAACTGTGCTAAGATCGAAAGATAGGTATAGTTTAGACCGTTAGTCACTTTTCAGGACGAAAGTTAGTATTAGTGACATTAGGGACCTATAGCGAGATCGAAAGATGCTATTTGTTAAGAGTGGACCGAGAGGACCTCTTTATCTCCCGCCTTACTTGTGTTTGATTCAGACCGACTTAGTTTGCTGCCGCCGAAGTTATAATGAACCGAACATCCTAGTACCCTTCTTTTATCTGTTTAAATCGTTTATTTAGTTTATTATCTTTATTCACTTTTAGCTGTAGACCAATTCAATTCAACCCCCACAATAGTTACCTCAGACTGAACATAAATCAACTAAAATTTACATCTGCCTCCTTGTGGTTCGACCCTGTTACCACTAGCCTAGGTTAGTCTTAATAGGAATTATAAATTTTATCTTTGGTACTAACAACGACGGGTATCAAATTTTTGCGCGCGTTCGGGGGAGGCAATAGTCCTAATTTTAGTTGTTTTTATTTTTAGTCTTTCTTAGTTTAAGGGACATCCGTTCCTTAAACTTTTCTTATATTCTTTTTGTAGTTTCTTCTTATGCGCAGTCACGGGGTGGAGGTGGAGAATTAGTACCGTTAAACCCCGAGCTTGAAAGATCCTTGCGCGAGTTGAGACGAACACAAAGGGTACTACCGACAGAGGAAGAGCTGAGTACTATGTCAAGCTATTACGAGAACGATCTGTTCGAAGAAGACCCACAGTCTTCACCCGTTTCCACTTCTTCAGCCGAGACGTTACTTCTCCGAAATTCCGGTCATGGCCGAGGAAGCGAGTATAACTAGTCATTACGAGCCGACAAATTTGAAAACTTATATATGGGGTTTGAACTACCGAGAAGATGCCGGGAAGTTCGAACCAAAGCCTTCATACATTAGCATGGTTGAGAAGAACCAGTTCGGGGAGCGCAAATGAAGATGCAGCTAAGCATATGGAGACCTTTATTGACTCTCTTTGTTCCATACCCCCACCACCGTGGCGTGACCCAAGACCAGATCAAGGAGACCATGTTCATCTTCTCCCTTCGTGATGCTTCAAGGGAGTGGTATAGAGATTTGGACCGAATCGGTCGGGGATCACCGATTGGAATACATTGGCATTGGCATTCTACAAGAAGTACTTTTCTGCTTCGAGGACGATTGCGATTAGAGCTCAAATCACGGGCTTTAAACAAGGGCCAGATGAGAACTTCCACGAAGCATGGGTCCGATTTAAGAAGTTGATGCGAACCATACCGCACCATGGGTTCGAAAAGTGGAGCTTGTGCAATCATTTCTACAATGGGTTGTACGACGATCAAAGGGCCATTTTGGATCTTGAGCCCAATGGAAGATTCGCTGAAAATTTGGGAGCAACCAAGGGGTGGAAGATCATTGACTATCTAGCTACCCACAAGGCCGAGTATGGGAATTCTAGAGGGAACCAGAGGAGAGTGCTGAATCCCTCCTTCTTTGCCGCACTTGAGGCTCTCACTGCGAGATTTGACAAGTATGAGCTAGGAGGAGCTTCTAAAGGTGGGATGTACCAAGTCAATGCTGTGTCAGACGGTCCTTTCGTCTGTGAAAGGTGTGGAGGTGAGGGCCATGTCTCGAAAAACTGCCCTAGTCCCTTTGAATCTTGTGCTGCCTTTCAACACTATAGGCAGACCAACACTTACTACGAGCCAACCCACCCAAACTTGAGTTGGAGAAGCCAAAATGTCCTAAATCCAACTCAAGCTCCGCCGCAGCAGCAACCTTATGTGCCCCCTCATCAAAAGCAACAACAATATCAGAAACCTCCTTATGTGCCGCAGCAGCAACAATCGCAGAATTCTGAATTTTCCGAGCTTAAGAACTTGTTGCTAAAGGAGTCCCAAGCAAGAGAGGCCGGGATGAAACTACTAGAGAGCCAAATAGCTCAATTGGCTAGCAAAAGTAACACTCGAGCTCCCGGACACTTACCGACTCAACCTGAACAAAAGGAGACCCTAAATGCCATCACTTTGAGGAGCGGTTCCACCCTTGATGGTCCTGCCATGGTCGAGGACGCTGTTGAAAAAGATGAGCCGGAAACAACTCAAAAGAAAGCTTCAACGAATAAATCAAAGAAACATCCGTCTACCAGGTATATCAGTCGATCGACTGATATACCTAGTCGATCGACTGAAGCACGGGTTACAGGAGCTTCAGGAATCAGACATCTCGATCGATCGATCGAGGACGATGGTCGATCGACCGAGATCGCCGCGATCTTGAAGAATTTCGTCCTTTAATGCCAAATAATCTGCGAGACCACTTGTTTCGGGGTACCACGGTCCCGAAAATTTTGGGGGCAGACCCGAGTGCTGATGGGTCAGTCCCAGCCCCAAAGTTCGATCCAATGACGGTTAATGGTTCTCATTTGAGACGGTCTGAAGAGGGGTCTAGCTTCAACAAAGAGAAGGTGACGAACTTTCAGCCTAAGTCCAAGGATGCCGGCGTGCGTGAATTGGAGGAGAGGGCTAAGGTACTTCTTACAGCCCCTTACCTGGAGAGGCTCGTGCCAACGAAGGAACAGGTATCTTTCGGTAAGTTTGAGAAAGTTATCCGTAGTCTGAATGTACAAGTCCCCTTCCTTGAGTTAGTAAACCAAGTGCCCGCTTATACTAAATTTATGAAACAACTTTTGTCCAAAAAGCGGTCACTTGAAACAGTGCACACTGTCGCACTTACTAAGGAGTCTTGCTCCTATCTGTCTCACACTGCACCCCTTAAGTTAGAGGACCCGGATAGCTTTTCTATTCCTTGCAAAATAGGTACCTTCTCTATTGAGAAGGCATTGTGTGATTTAGGGGCTAGTATAAGTGTCATGCCCTTGAGTCTAGTTAGGAAGCTTAAGTTGACCCGGTTTGCTATCACAGACATGATAGTTCAGATGGCTGACCGATCTGTGGTCGAGCCTATAGGAGTCCTAGAGGAGTCCTAGAGGACATACCCGTCCAAATACGGAAGTTTTTCTTCCCTGTTGACTTTGTCGTCCTTGACATGCCTGAGGATGCCCATATACCGATCATCCTAGGTAGGCCGTTTCTGCACACTGCTGGCGCAGTTATTGACGTAGGCTCTGGAACTTTGACCTTCAAAGTTGGGAAACATTCTATCATTTTTGCCCAACCTGCTAAGAAGAAGGACCCCATGTGGCCTGTTACTTGTAATACGGTCTCTGAAAAGAAATCGTACTTTGTGCTTCCTGAGTTACCTGTCTCTATTACTGCTCATGTGCTGACCCCTCCGCCCCAGATTGGGAGCAATAAGGAGGAAAAACTTGTTGTTTCAGACATTGCAGGAGCTGGTTTGGGGAAGGAAAGGCTGCATGGTACTTCCGCCGCGACAGAGCAAACTATTTCAAGAGGAGGTCTTGGATGCCTTAGCTATGCGACTGATGAGGAAGTGGAAGATGAGCCAACCAAGGTGAGATGGGCCGATTTGGATTCCGACGATTCCAAGGAAGTCCTTGATTGGGGAGATAACGAAGTTGATCCGTTGAGCTCTCCGACTGTCGAAGCTAAGAAGGGTACGGCTGACGAGATGAGCACCATTGAGGCTACCTCTAGTAGCCAGAAGCCGACGAAGTGGGCCATACCGTGGTCCTTCTTGATCAACTATTAGTTGATCGAGCTCGTTATAAACTTCATTTTATTTGCTTTGTTAAGACATTTTTATTGCTTTTTGTGTGCGCGAAAACTTCGCCTTTATTTCGTTTTGTTTAGGATTTTTATGCACTTTAGGCTTTATTCTGGGTTTTGCGCAATTTTGGGCGCGTATTATTGTGCATTTGCAGGTTTTTAGACCTCGGTAGCTCGAGTTATTGAGCTAATACGAAGAAATAAGAAGTTGCAGCAGTGTTTTCAGTCGATCGACTGGCCTATATGGTCGATCGACTGATTTGCAGGTTTATAGGAGCTACTGTTCACGCCCACCTGGTCGATCGACTGATCTCCGTGGTCGATCGACCATCGCCGCCTTTATATTCGTTCACGACCTCTCCCCGCTTTGTGTTTGGTCGATATGCGGACCTAAGGGAGTTTTCCACTCCGCTTTACTTTCCGTCATATTACTTATTTCTTCTGTTCTCTCATTTACGCACAATTTTACCGCTTCAAAATTGTTTTCTCAGTGTTATGTGTGGTATTTTCTGTCTTTCAGGTACTTATTGGTAGCACTGCTGGCTACTGAAACCTCCTAGCTCACGCTGGTTTGGGGAGGTTTCCTTTTGCTGCGCTTAAAGTCTTGTGAGTTCCATATCTTTCCTTTGTGCCTTGCTTATTTATTTCTCGCAAATTCCCATTTCTCTCTTCTTCATTATATGATTTTGCACAATGGGGACATTGTGCGATTTGGTTTGGGGAAGGGTTTTGCATCGCATATCATTTGCTTGCATTCACGTTTACATTACGTCTTGCATTGTTGTTTATTTCTTTATATATTTACAAAAATTGAAAATTTTCAAAAATTTCCAAAAAATGCACGTTTATTTTAGCATATAGGTCGAGTCGGAACGGTAGTATTTCCATGATGATTTTGCATTTGCACCTGTTTTGCCTGAGCCTTGCTTGATTAACATGTTATTAGTAGAATCGTATTTGCATATCTACGAGTTTTCGTTACATTTTTTACTGAACTTGAGACTTGACTTTGAAAATTGGCAAACTACATCATATATTCTGAGAATTAGAGCCTATAACTGGTGACGTTCATGACCGGTTTATCTAGGAATGTGAGTAGTACTCCTTATGAGACATGTTTCCTCAATTTGCATAAATATGAATTTGATCTACTTAATACCTGTATGCATTCGGTTTGTGGTTTGTTGACACATGTGGTAGAGGTTTCCCTTTTCTCATTTTACCCATAAGCTCCACACTGCCAAAAATATCCCTTTTTGTCCCATTTACTACATCCTACATTTAGCATGTCCTTTGTCAAGCTAGTAGTCTGTGTTCTTGGAGTTGTTACTCATTTTTGGTGGCATATGCTCTGTTGAGACGTTATTGGGAAAATGAGAAGAAAGAAAGAAACAAAAGAAGAAAAATATTTCGAAAAAGAAAAAAGAAAAGAGGTTCTGTACTGTTCATAGCAGTCGATCGACTGCCCCTTTCGGTCGATCGACTGAGATTCGGAAAAGAAATCAATTCGCATAATTCAATCCTTTATCTTATGGCGATTTTTGCTCCCATGTTCCATTTATATCTTATGGGGAGTTGGTTGATTACTACTATTTTGGAGATTGTGAGTTTTGTGCTTGCCATAACACCGTTTCTGTTGATTATGAGCAAGAAGTTGGATGTTGCCATTTGGTTCCGTTTTGGTACTAGCTTGATCACCTGTACCTCCACTTTACCATAAAATGTTTTGCCTCTTCTTACCCATACCTGACATATCCCATATATACCTCGGCATGTGTCATTGGTCATCTGTTTGGTTGGAATGCATATGTACGGTCATAGAGATCATTTTCATATTTTATTGCTGGCATGTTCTTATAGGTCGTAGTTAGGTGAGAGTCACTACAAAATTAATTCTTTCTATCTTACAAATATTCACCCGTACTTATTGAGTGATTTGAGCGACCTGTGAGAGTCCAATGTGATAAGTCTCTACAGTTGACGGTTCAGCAGTTTTTGACGGCTTCATAACTCGTTTGCATGATTCACATTACTAATTGATTATTGGTTGTGCATTAAATTGGTTTAAGCTTAACAGTTTGCATTTCGCTCTGAGATTGAACTCGTTCCATTAGGTCATTAGATCGAGTCTAGTTCTTGCTTGGGGACAAGCAAGGGTTCGGTTTGGGGAAATTTGATGCGTGTCTTTTATATGATGTTTTACATCCCATTTTACACGCATTTCAGAGCTCATTCTTGTAGTTTATGCTACGTTTCTCCCTATTTCCGTCTACTTCCGTATTTTGTACATTATTGCAGAAATGTGAAGAATTCAACGGGAAATCAAGCCAAATCCGTCCCCGAGTAATCTGCATTGCAAATGACGTAAAGGAATCACTTAAGGAACGAGCTTGGTGCGCAATTCAAGGCCCAAAAGATAAGTCCACGTGTTTTAAGAAGTCAAGTAGCAGCTCAAGTAGTCGATCGACCAATGTTCGGGTTCGAAGTTACTTTGTTTCTTCGAGGAGCGATCGATCGACCGATCCTATCGTCGATCGACCGACTTGCTATTCCGGCGTGAATTGAAAGACCGTGAATCTTGAAGCCCATTAAGTTTTAGGTTTTGATAATAATTGTTACGTATTTGCTATATAACGTAACATAAAACATTCAGTTTGTATCGAAGTTTTTATCTAAGTTTCATACAGTAACTTCCAGTTTTTGTTCATTCGAGTAATTAGGGTTTGGAACATCGTTTTAGCATTGGAATTCTGTTCTTGTTCTTAATCTCCCCTCTGAAATCTCGGTATTCTTTCTGCCCTAATTTCAGTTTATCGTTTTATTTTCTTCATTAGTTTAGATTTGCTAGTTAGTATCCCAAAAGCCAATTATCGTATTATCGCTATTTGTTATTTACTTTAAGCATGAATTCAGTAATCGTTATTAGTTTTAATGTTGTTTTTACCCTTAGCATGAGTAGCTAAATCTATAGTGCTAGGATGTAGGCGATTTATGGCATAGGCGGCAATAGATCATACACGGACTGTCTCGCGTGTTGGTCGATCGACTGACATTGTAGGTCGATCGACTGACCTCGTAGGGTTTTATATTCGTTTTAATTGTTTTAATGTTGTATTTAACGAATCGAATGCATGCGACCAGTTAGATACCTAATTTATGACTGACCCATTAGATCGAAAGATAGGGGAAGTTATTTGACCATCAATTAAATCGACTAAACTGTGCTAAGATCGAAAGATAGGTATAGTTTAGACCGTTAGTCACTTTTCAGGACGAAAGTTAGTATTAGTGACATTAGGGACCTATAGCGAGATCGAAAGATGCTATTTGTTAAGAGTGGACCGAGAGGACCTCTTTATCTCCCGCCTTACTTGTGTTTGATTCAGACCGACTTAGTTTGCTGCCGCCGAAGTTATAATGAACCGAACATCCTAGTACCCTTCTTTTATCTGTTTAAATCGTTTATTTAGTTTATTATCTTTATTCACTTTTAGCTGTAGACCAATTCAATTCAACCCCCACAATAGTTACCTCAGACTGAACATAAATCAACTAAAATTTACATCTGCCTCCTTGTGGTTCGACCCTGTTACCACTAGCCTAGGTTAGTCTTAATAGGAATTATAAATTTTATCTTTGGTACTCACAACGACGGGTATCAGAAACCACTCTTGATATGATCACTTGCAAGAACGACCTGCAAGACACCTTGCATTGAGTGGGAGATAGTAATAGGACAAGAGAATTGGTGACGCACACTTGTCTCGGACAAGTGGGAGATTGTTGGAGTATGTGTCCTCAACAATAGTGTGATCACATTATTAAAACTCATGATAAGAATACACAAGGGATGATTCATTTTTATAAGTCAACTGATCAACATTAATCGGTAATGATTGGCTGACTAGAGTTTGACATTACTGTCGTTTGACGGTGGTGATAAGTTGATCCCTTAAGGTCACACCTAAAGGACGATTCCCTTAATAGATAAATTAATTAATTGCATATTGATACAGATAAATTAATTCCTTAAAATTGAACAATTTATATATATGAGTAAGAATATATATATGTTATTGTAATTCGATTAAATGAGATTCGTTTTAGTAATTAAAATGTTTTATTACTAAAATTTTGTTTATGAAACAATTAAATTAAGAATGATAGGTTAATTATAATTACAATGTGTTGTAGATTATATTAACTAAGAACCATTTTATTCCTTGTGATATGAATTACTAGTCAATTGTTATATATAATTGAATTAATATATGTAATGATATTTAATTGTTAAATATGCATTAATATTATTAACAACATGTTACATGTTACATGTCACACATTATATGACAAAATGACAATTGACAAAAATAAAATGGACTTCATATTATCTATGTGGACCGGTTTTTTTTAGAGGTAATTATGGTGAATTGGTTAATTGTTTTTTTAATTATAGAAAACACAATGATTAACCTCTAAGATTAGACTACACCCTAGTTTTGTTTTGAGAAGAACAATTGCAAAAGTGAAGGGCATGCATTGGCTCTATGGCCACACCCCCCACCGGTTTTCCTCCTCTCTAAAAGAATAAGAATTGTTCTTATTCTCTTAATTCATTCTTACACATTCATTCTTCTCACTTCTCTCATCTTCTCTCTAGAATAAGTTTTAGAATATATTGTTCAAAATCTAATTTATTTAGATTTATAAAAGTAGTAATAAGAAATAGTATTAGATTATATTTTAAGGTCCCTAATAATATATCTAGTTAATATATTATTAGATTTAAGGGGTAGTATTGGTTCCATCAAGAGGAGAATCTCTACTATTGGGGTTTTGGAGGCTCATCCATTAACTTGTAGCTCAAGAACAAGTGTGGGAATGAGTCCTCACTTGTGCCCTAAACCGATTTATACAAATATAAGGAACATTATTCTTACTTTTCTATTTATATTATGTTATGCATGCACTAGATCAACATCTAATTTTATGAGAAATTTAGATCAATAATTAAAGAGTTTAAAAAGAGGGTTTAGAATCCTTTCAAGACTTCGACCTTTCTCGTGCTCTCCTAGGGGGAGAGAGGCGGGAGGAGAACGAGGAGGAGGTTGAAGAGGTCCCGAGAAGGGCCAACGTGGGATGAGGTGGTCGCCAGCTCGTGGGTGCACCGGAGTGGGCCGAGAAATGGGATGGTAGGCATCTCATTTGGGCAGCAGAGAGCCACCTGTCTTACAGGACGGCGAGGAGTCTGGTAAGTTTCGAGCTTGTTATTTTCCATTACCTTTCCTATTTGTTTGCCGTTTCATTTCTTATTTGTCTTATTCTAAAGATAGCTTTTGCTTTGAATTGATACAGGAGGCCGGGAACATGAGGTCCTTTTCCGGTTACACGACGATGATGGATGCCTTCGGGAGGCTGTTGGAGGAGGAGAAGGCCATCATCGATTTGGGAGCCTTCGGGGCTTTGGTGAGAGCTTGGAGGGCGATTAGGGAAAGGAAGATTCGGGCTAACCTTAGCCTGATTCGAGCTTTCCTTGATCGGTACTGGGACACGACCTCGACTTTCCATATGCCGTTTGGAGAGGTCAGGGTCACTTTGGAGGACTATGGCATGATCTCGGGTCTGTCGTGTGGAGAGGAGCCTTTGGTGTGGCAATTGACGGCCATGAGAGTGGACTCGGCTGAGGCGAGGATGCTGATCGGCTGGAACCTGGCGGCAGGTGCTGCCAGCGTTCCCGGGTTGGTGCCGAGTTCTTATGTCAGGGACTACTTTGCAGGTAAGGTCCCGGCGACGGTGATGATGGACGGGAGGAAGGTGCCTCCTCCTCCTTGTGCTGCTGAGCAGAGGGCTCGCCTGTGGTTGTGGTGGTTCTTGTCTTCGATTTACCTCGGAGATAAGGGGGAGAGGTTGTCGACGAAGCTTCTTCCTTTTCTTTCTGACCTGAGTAGCCTAGGTCGTTGGGACTCGGTTACTCCTGGCTTTGCGGTCCTTACTCATTACATGAGGGCCATGGTACGTCCGGAGCTGATGGAGAAGGGGACTTCTTACGACGTTTGTCGACAGAGCGTGAATGCCCTGATGTTAGACAGCATAAGTGCCTTCGATCCTTATTTGATTACTTTTCCTTTTCTGTCTTTTACTTAGAAGTGATCATAGGAATCACCCCTTTCCCGTTTAGAGCCGATCATAGGAATGACCCCTAGATTTCTTGCTTCAGTGGTAGCCTAGACCTTGGGAGAGCTACCCTGAGGCTCCAGCTTTCGTCGATGAGGTCCTTCATTCTAGGAGCTCGAGTTGGTTGTTGCTGAGGACGCCCATAGGACCTGTGTGGTACTTGGGCGAGCGCTTGACTCGGCACTGCTCTCGTGACACCTTTACGGTTCCCATCGATCCTCCACGGACGATGTTTAGCGAGCCTTATGAGGCTGAGAGAGAGGCTGACGTGGGTGGTGACGCCCTCCTTCTTCCTGGCGAGGAGTACTCTGAGTTCGTTCGTCAGAGGCTGGCGTACTGGCCGATCGTGGTAAGCATTTTACCCTTTTTCTTGTTTTTGAATTTATTTGATGAATGATCATCAAATAAAGAATTATTTGAAACTTATAGGAGGTCGAGGTGGTGGGCGTCGAGCCCCCAGCTTACCCCGAGGTTTTAGAGTACACTGACGCGGCGGGCATGACGACGATCTCGGAGATCCGCGACTTCGGCGAGGAGGTGACCGACGCTGGCCTGGACGAGTGGCAGCACGTCGTAAGGAGGGTAAGCCCCCAGCTTTGGCTGCCCTTATTATTTCATTGCATAGGAATGCTTTTGTTCATTTTTTAACCTTCTTTGTTATTCGAATGCAGGTGGCACCGTCTCGGTACGTGGCGCTGTGGAGGATGGCCAACCGGCTGCGGGCTACGGCCATCGAGGAACTCGTAGGTGGCCGGGGACGACAGGTATGAACCTTCCATTCCCTTTCTTCTTTATTTTTGAAATTTTAAATTTTGTTGCAACGAAATGTTTCTTTACCTTATTGAAATGATTGAAATGAGGCATTTCTCCATTTGTATGCAGAGAGAGCGCGAGTTGGCGCAGTCCCGGGAGGAGACGGCTCGTCTGTTGAGGGAGCTTGTGGTTAGAGACGCCGAAATCGCTGCTCTCCAGGCGACCGTAGCTGAGTTGAGGGGTCACCAGGACTAGCTGCTTTTTGTTGTTGTCTTGTATATCTTGTACATTTTGGACTTTTCGGACTTTGTTTCGGGCGAGAGCCCCTAGTTTTATATATATACTATCTTTTGGTTGTGTATATATTGGCCTGAGTGCCTTTGCTGTTGGGTGTTTGCTTCCTGCAGGTTAGCTTAAAAACAGGTTTGGTAGGTGATGGTTTGTGCCGAAATTTACATAGGATTTACACGTAAAACATATAGCATATAGGTGGCCTAAATTGGCGCAAAATGAAAAAAAAAAAGTAAAAAAGTGCCCGAAAATGAGCAAAAATGACAAAAATGTCCAAAAATGACAAAAAATGCTCAGAAATGCGTAAAAATGCCTAGAAATGAGCAAAATGACCGGACGGTAGGGAGGGCTACCCCCTAAAAAAAAATTAAAAAGAAATGTCTAAGTGTGAAATGTAGTGAAAAAGAGGAGTGAAATGATTCCCCTAAAAAAGGAAAAGAAATAAAAATGAGTAAGAGTGCTCGTTTGGCGAAAATGTCGACTTTGTCTCGAAAAGCGAACCCAAAAAGAATTAGGAAACATAAAACTTTGTAATTTTGACGAAATTACCAAATTAAGATCCTATAGGAATAGGAAATCATAGCTAAATGGAAAATAGGAAATATCCAAGGTTGAGAACACGGAAAAGGACCTGAGGAAGAGGCGCAGCATGAGCTGCGACTCTTCGAAGAGGTGCGCCAGATGCTACGTCATTTCTCATGTTTGCCAGTCCTCGACAAAAATTAGGAAACAGCGAATAGTATAAATAGAGACTTCGGGTGAGCTTTTATTCACACAATTCCTTCTTCCTTCTTCCGTCTATCACATAAAAATTCACATATCCTTTCAAAAATTTCCAAAATTATGGATGCCTTTGAAACCCGTCTGAAGGAATGGACGAATGAGTTTACAAACATTGAGAAACATGCCATGGGTGCTTTCAATTTAGGATCGATCTTGAGTCTCAAATTAGTGAAAGTGGTGAAGCCTTTCTTGGATGCTTGTCTTGAGTATTGCGACCCAGATTTTCACGTATTCGCCTTTCCGGGAGGCGAAATTTGTCCTTTTCCTGAAGAAATAGCTTCCGTTGGAGGATGGGACCCATAAAACGTAACGGCTATACCCCCTAGCTCTCAAGGATATAAAAATAAATTTAGGGACTTTCTTGGATTGACCAAGGCTGAGCTGGACTGTCTTGTGACCTCAAAAGGTGTCCGTATGTTTGACTTTATCGATCGATTTATAAAAAGGGAGGACCCTACTATTTCTTATGTCGCGAGGCGTAGGGCCTTCGGGTTTTGTCTACTTCATTGCTATGTCCTTCGAGGGCATGTTGATGAGGATATGAGAGGGGATCCTCGTTTTCCGAGCCTAGTAGAACAAATGGAGATGCGCAAGAGCCCAGCATGCCTTTGCTTAGGGGAGACCATTCTTGGTTTGGATAATAGAAAGGCCAACCGCAAGCTTCCTTAATTGGGAAGTCCCATCATTCTGCAGGCAAGAACCCATTTTTTTTCGACCGTTCTTTTTTCGCTTTTTTCATTTTTTCTCTTTTTTTTTTTTATTTCGTTTTTTCTTTTTTTTTGTCGGTCGATACATGGGTATTAATTCCCGTCCTCTTTTTGCAGGTTTGGCTGATGGAACGACTGCGGCTGATCGAGCCCCTAGTTAATGTGCAAGGGTATCATGCTCGATCAATTGCAATGAGAACTAGGCTATACATGGTGGTCTTCACTCAGGTATGCAACTACTGGGACAATAAGTTGAAGAGTGAAGGTGGCCCCTTGATCCGATGGATTGTGCCATGGTGGCACCTCAGGTCAGTTAGTGGAGTCTCATCTTTGGATTCGACACGGTCGGTTCGTATCCCTGGCTTGGAATTCATGGTTTGCATTTTTCAGGAGAGATTGGTGAGGCAAGTGGGCCTTAGGCAGAAAATTCCGAAGCTGGATACTGTTCCACAAACTGCCTTGGCACATACTTCGGAGTCTTGTCGAGAGTGGGTAATTCGGTGGGCCCAGAGGAACATGTGGTTCATACCGGTTCCTGTTGGCTCCTTATGGGTATCTGACTCATATTTGCAATGGAGGAAGGCTGATACTCCTGAAGAACGTGAGAAGCTGAGGAAGCACGAGCCTGTGTATTACAAAATCCGCGAAGTAGCAAAGGAGAACCAAAAGTACTTGACTGAAGTGGAAGAAGAGGCCGGATTCCTAGTTACTCGTCCGTCGAAGAAGCCTAGCATTTTTTTCAGCATTATTATTTTATGTATTTGGCATATTATTACTATTTATGGAACAATGAATAAAAGATTTATAAGTTAAGAAACTGTTGTGATTTTCTTTTATTATTCTTGTCGAATTTCAAATGCAATTGCAAATGTCCTTCTATTTACATTTTAAAATAATGGGTTGTATCCTGTGAAGGATTGCCTACGTATTCATTAGAAAAAATGAAATCAAACCCTATGCGTAGTTCGAGTAAATGTAAAAGAATAATTGGTCGAAGCAAGAGCTTGTAATGAAGTTTTAGAAAAAATAAGCATGTGCTTTACTTAATCCTAAGGGAAGTACAATTCAATTTATTTGATGATATGAAGATGTCGAAATGTAAAAATGCAAGAGCATAACGACATAAACTTTAGCTGACCAGGGGCCGGTTTTATTTCATGTCGCATGAGCGGCACGTGGGTTACGCGAGGCGCGTTTTCTGTTCTATGCTAAGGGTAGTATCGTTTCACCTGGTCTAGGTTGGTAGGATTAGAAAATTCATTCCCATCTAGGTCTATAATCATAACCGCACCCCCTGAGAGTATGGACTTGACTAAGAAACGTCCGACCCAGTTAGGTTTAAACTTTCCTCGTGGATCGACAGGTAGGAGAGCTCTGACTGATTTGAGCACCAAATCTCCTTCTTTGATGTTCCTGGGTTTTACCCGTTTATTAAAGGCTCGTTTGATACGTGCCTGATATGTTTGCACATTATGTAATGCGCGCAATCGCCGTTCATCCAAGAGGATGAGTTCCTCATATCTATCCCAATTCCATTCAGCTTCTGGGATTTGACTTTCGAGCAAAATGCGTAGAGATGGGATTTCTAATTCAACCGGTTGCACAACTTCCATGCCGTAAGTTAAAAAGAAAGGAGTATCCCTAGTGGGCGTCCTAACTGATGTGCGATAACCCCATAGTGCAAAAGGTATTTTGCTAGGCCAATCTCGATAATTGTCGATCATTTTCTTGAGGATCATGAGGACATTTTTGTTAGCTGCCTCCACCGCGCCGTTAGTTTGGGGTCTATAGGGCGAGGAATGGTGGTGCTTGATTTTGTATTTGGCTAGCAATTGTGCAGCTTCGGCTTGGAAAGGTGACCCGTTGTTACTGATGATCTTATGTGGGCAACCATATCGATAGTTGATATTGGTTTGTATGAACTTTGCCACATGTTTAGCTGTAAGAGCAGTGTAGGATGCTGCCTCGACCCATTTGGTAAAATAGTCGATAGCTGCCAAAATGAAACAGTGACCTCCTGTTCCAGCTGGAGTGATCTTCCCAATGATATCGATTCCCCAAGCGGAAAATGGCCAAGGAGATGTAATTTTGTAAAGCATTGAGGGAGGGACATGTTGCACATTCCTGAAGATCTAACAATTATGGCAATGTCTGACGTATTTAATACAATCTGACTCCATTGTCGTCCAGTAATATCCTAGACGCGTGATTTTCTTTGCCATCATGTGTCCACTCATGTGAGGACCACATTCTCCATCGTGAACTTCTTCCATCACTTTCTGTGCGTGTGAATGATCAAGGCAACGCAAGACGACACCAAGAGGTGTTCTTTTGTACAATTCTCCCTGTATGAGGAGGTATTGAGAGGCTAGTAGGCGTATGGCGCGTTCTCCCCTCTTATCCATATCTGGTGGGTATGTACCATTAAGTTTGAAGTTTAGAATGGCTTGGAACCAGGGTTCCTCTGAGCTTTCTTCTTCAACTGTAAGGAGGTGTACGTAGGCCGGTTCGGACCGTCGTTCGATGCATAAAGGCATTTCAACCATATTGTCTGGCATATTAATCAAGGCTACAAATTTCGCAAGAGCATCTGCATATTGATTCACTTCACGAGGTAGGTGTAGATAAGTGACCTGATCGAAGAATTGGGCAACTTGATCTATCCTAGCCTGATAGGGTGCTAGAATTTCACTTCGGATTTTTTAAGATCCTGTAACTTGGTTAATGATCAAGGATGAGTCTCCGTGAACTCAAATTCTTATTGCCTAAACTTACTGCTGCTTGTAGACCAATGAGGCAAACTTCATATTCTGCTGCGTTATTCATCACCTCGAAGTCGAGTTTGACAGAAAGTGGTGTATGCTCGCCTTCAGGAGAAATGAGCAACACTCCTATTCTAAATCCTCTTAAATTCGATGCCCCATCAAAATAAAGATCCCAAGAGTCTACACTTGTCTATAGGATGTCCTTGTCTGGAAATGACCACGTGTCTATCGATTGAGTATCGTTGATAGGATTATCTGCGAAAAATTCGGCAACGGCGCGCCCTTTTATGACTTTCAAAGGTACGTATTTGAGATCAAACTCTGAGAGCATTAAGGTCCACCTTGCCAAACGTCCGTTGAGAACGAGTTTCTCGAACAGGTATTTGATGAGATCCATTTTAGAATACACCTTGACAGAGTAGCTAAGCATGTAGTGGCATAGCTTCTTTGTCGCCCACACAAGAGCGAGGCACGTCTTTTTGAGAGGTGTGTACTTACACTCGTATTCTAAGAACTTCTTACTAAGGTAGTAGATAGCTCTTTCTTCTTTTCTAAAAGTCTGTGCGAGCATAGCCCCCATGGCTATTTCGGTGACTGTGAGATATAAACCAAGAGGTTGATCTCGTTGGGGAGGCATTAGCACTGGTGGCTTAGCCAGTATCTCCTTAATCCTATCAAACGCCTTTTGACAGTCGTCGTCCCATATGGTATGATCCGTTTTCTTGAGCTTTTTGAAAATAGGTTCGCAGATCATAGAGAGCTTCAATATGAATCGGCTTATATACTGCACTTTGCCTAGAAATCCTCTAACCTCCTTCTCTGTTTGGGGTTATGGCATTTCGATTAAAGCTTTGATCTTGGATGGATCAATTTCTATTCCCCTCTAGCTGACGATATATCCCAGAAGCTTGTCTGACGTTACTCCGAATGCACATTTCTGAGGGTTGAGCCTCATGTTGTACTTGCGCAGTCTTAGGAAGAATTTGCGAAGATTATCGATATGCCCCTTCCTATCTTTGGATTTGACGATCATATTATCTGCGTACACTTCTACTTCTTTATGCATCATGTCATGTAACAATGTGGTCATAGTGCGTTGGTATGTAGCTCCAGCATTGATTAGCCCGAATGGCATAACTGTATAACAATATGTGCCCCACTGAGTGACGAAGGCTGTTTTATGCATATCTTCTATTGCCATTTTGATCTGATTATACCCTGCATACCCGTCCATGAAGGATAACAACGCGTGATCTGCTGTATTATCTACCAATATGTCGATGTGTGGTAGAGGGAAGTCGTCCTTGGGACTCACTTTATTCAAGTCTCTAAAATCAACACAAACCCGGATTCGGCCATCCTGTTTGGGTACGGGGACTATGTTAGCCACCCAGTCTGAATACTCAGAAACTTTGATGAACCATGCTTTGAATTGCTTATCGACTTCTTCTTTGATCTTAAGAGCCCACTCAGTCCTCATCCGACGAAACTTTTGTTTTACAGGTTTGAAACTTGGTTTGATTGGAATTCGATGTTCTGCAATATCCCTGTCGATCCCTGGCATGTCCTTGTAAGACCAAGTGAAAAAGTCCTTGAACTCGTGTAGGATGTCGATGAAATTGGCCCTTTCAGTTGGGTTTAGGGTCGTCCTTATCCTAAGTTCTTGGGGTTCTAGTTCGGTTCCTACGTTGATGGGTTCGGTGTTCTCTATAACTGGTGCCCCTTCCCCCTCTTGTAGTATCTCTTTAACTATAGAGGGAGGTAATTAGAGTAAGTCCGGGTTTGGATCATCCTCATTATCATCATAAATAGAATTGCATTCAAAAAAACACAAGGAGTATGCAGAATCTGATTTATTCATGTTAAATTTTGAAACGAGCTGAAACAAAGAAGCCATATGTTCATTAGTCAGTGGCGGTAAAGAGACAGCTGCTGGGGTATTTCCCGAGTTTCTGTTACTATGTGATGTTATGCTAGGAGAAACAAAGGGATGGGGAGTGACGACAGAAGAAGACTCTCTAGCGACTTCTCTAGACTCAGACTCTGATTCAGACTCTGACTCCGACTCTGACTCGAATTCGTTGTCTTCGGGTTCTCCTTTGAACATCTCTCCTTATCCATTAGTGACCTTGAAGAGCTTTCCTTGGTTGTTGGTCCATTTGATCGACTTTCTCCATCCTTTCTACTAGTTTGAACTGCTGTTGGTAATTAGCGTTGTTGGGTTAAAATGGTCATCTTGAAGTATCATGGTAATGATCTCATCCTGTGCTGCTCTGACTAATCAGTCTTCTCCAAATAGAAGGCTAATGACTTGTTCGTCTAAATAAGGTGTTTGACGAGTTTTGACGGTAGGAACCGTTTCTGAAGTGATGAAGTAGCAATCTTGGAAGACCTCGATTCCAGCTAGTCGTGTCCTCTTATAATGCCAAGGTTCGGTAAACCCATGAAAGTATTCCTGACTCCCCTCCCTGACGAAGTATCCATGTAGGGTAGGGAGATAGGATCGCATTTGGATTCCTTTGTCTTTACTGTTTTGGAACTGAGTAAGCATTTCTAAGGCTTCTGCTTTTGTGGGCGTGTATCCCAAACCTAATGTTATCCTTTAAGAATTTCCTTCTTTGTAAGGTGCAAAGGTATTCTTCTTGATGGGGTTTAATGGCATTCCTGAGAAGTATCCCTGGGACTTGAGTATATCGTTGACCACCAAATTGGAGTACGGGTTGAAGTATAGAGGCGCCAGTTCGGTTTCTATAAGATTTATGCTCTGAAATCCCCCAAGTTCGTATACTGGGTCTATGACCACTTGGTTGCTTGACATTTTCTCTATCACGGCCTTGATAGGTGACGAAGTGATCGTCACTACTTTGCCATCCAGAGGAATTTTGATCTTCTGGTGCAAGGTGGATGTTACCGCTTTGGAAGCGTGAATCCAAGGCCTTTCTAGAAGTATATTGAAGGATGCCTCGATGTCCACTATCTGAAAATTAACCTTTTTCTCGATTGGCCATGTGGCTATGGTAAGGTTAGTTAGCCCTACTACTTTACGTCTTACGTCGTGTTCCATCGTATGCTCGAACACCTTGGTTGGTAGGAGTCCAATCTGATTCTTTCATGCCAAACTTGTATGCTGTCTTTAGTGGTATGACATTGACTGCGGAGCCATTATCCACCAAAGTCATTGGTACGTTCTTCTTTAAACATGTGACTGTAATATATAGAGCGAGGTTAAGACTGGCGCCGAAAGGAGGCAAATCCTCATCTGAAAAAGTAACTAGGTTACTTAGCTTAACTGAGTCTTGGAAGACTAGGTTGACTATGTCATCGGGTGTAGAATCGTGCGCTATGTTCAGCTTAGCCAATGCTTGCAGTAAAGCTTGATGATGGGGAAATGAACTCGCGACTAATTGCCGGACTGAAAGATTAGCCTTTATCTTCTGCATTTGTTTTAATAAATGGTCAGTAGATGTATCTTCGCCATCATTTGGTGTGATGACACTGGTGTTGGTGGCTGGACCATTAACCGTAGGACCGTTCTGAGAGACAATTTGATATGGACGTCCTGAGCGAGTAACGTGGTCTATATCTTGATCTTCGCTAGCCTTGACTATATCCTCACTGATCTTGACTAGATAGTGTTCTGTGAGGTATTCGTCTTCATAGTCATCTGCCCATATTTCGTTGATGATACAGAGCTCTCTCAACCTGATGATTTCATCTTCTAGACTGATTATTTGCTCAACTAGGTTCTCAACTATTGCGGTTACCTCTTGCATCGTAGACTCTTGAGATAGAATTGGAGCCAATGGCGCGTTTCCCTTAGGTATGGTGCTTGGATTGCGTAGGGATGCCACTACAGCTTCCAGTTCTGAAACTTGCCTACTCACACTCTTTGCCCATGCGATAAAATCAGTAATGGTAGGATAAATGGTAGAATAACTCCCTCCACCTTCTAGTTCATGAATCTTATCCTTGATTGGAGAAATGAGGTGTGAACAATCCAAGGTAGATTCTTCATCTGTGATTGTCAAAACTCCAAGAGGATTCTTAGTATTGTTAGGCTTCCTTGCGGGAGGTATGGGTAGGCGACCACCTTCAATCATATGCTGAATGACATGTTTCAATTTCCGGGTTGTCCATTGACGCTTGCGTGACTAGGTCCAGGCATCTTGGAAACTGGGGATAAGAGATCGACGACGAATCAGAACACGATCGACCATTTTAGCACACTTACTCTAAAAGAAGACTTGACTCGTGAAGTGGGCGTGTGCCACTGTGTCAAGTGAGGTTTGAAAATGACAAATTTTGAAATGTTTGTCCTAGGCAACTGTAGTGTAGTTGTAGGAGTGCTGCCTCGAAGTGAGGTTTTAAAATGGGTTTTGAGGCCCGAATTTTGACTGGACATTTGGACAGAGTTTCAACTCATTTTGCGCTACTTTAGGCCACTTTTAAAATATTTACATTTTGAAAAGGATTTTATTTTACAAAATTTCGTCATGGTTTTGTTTACAAAATGGTGATCACGTATATGATACAAACATTAATACAGGCATTATAACGGTATGTTGAGTGCATTTAAAGGGTTTTGGCTTAAAAGGTGGGTTGCCATACCAAGCAATCAAACCCTGGTCTGTTGAGAGGTCCGTGCCAAACAAGATAAGGTCGGTTCCTAGTCCATTTGCTCGAGTAGTGAAAGCCCTTGATACAAACAAGAGTATATACCATGGTATGGTTGACGTCAATCGCTATCTATCTTTAGGCCTAGATAAGAATTTGGACCGTCCAGACGGGACGATTGGTCGAATGGGTTGGGTTGAGCCCAGGAAGGCCGAATAAAACGACCTAAGAAGGTCGAGTAATGAAAACCGACAACTGTCTCGTATAAACTATTCCCTAACCTTGTTCAAGTATCACCCTGGGTAACACGTAAGTGTATCATCCCCAACGGAGTTGCCAAACTGTGGACATGGGCCACCCGCGCCGCGCGTTGTGTGTTTGAGGCGGCGGCACTTCTCCCGTGGAACCTTGGATAGCCAAAGCATGTCTTGGGCCGTTACCGATTTGTGAGGCATTGAAACCGGTGAAAGGTTGAATAAGCCTGCATTTGTGGAGTCGCCACCAATTTTTATGGGAAATTGGAACCGTTCGAATACCTCGTGTCATGTCAAGACACAAAGTAGTGACATGAACACTAAGAACTCGTTACCCTTAGCATTCTATGTCTAGAATGACTCTCCTGGATGCCAATGAACACGGATGTTCACAGAGATCTGGAGTAAGGGGTTAGGGTACGTATTAGGAAGTCCTTTTACTGAACACCTAATCCCGCCCACCTAGATAGCGGCCTCTACTAATGATTAGGGAAATTATTCATATTTGATATGTCGTCAATTATATGCATGCAATGCAACATCCACAGATTAAACTTAGCATATGAATTAAACTATGTCGGTGAACAAATAATTTAGCAATTAATAAAGTTGAATTGGGACTTAGAATTGATTACATGTGAGAGACAAGGTAAATAATTCATACATAAACAACAAATACGATAAATAAAAATTACAATTGAATTACAATGGTTTAATTGATTTACGTCAAAAGTACAGTTAAAACGGAATTTTGAAAATAAAAAGAAAATAAAATAAAAGGTTAGAAATTAACGTAACAAAATAGGTCAGATTAAGGGTGATATTACGATTATTAGTTAATTAAACACGTAACTAAAGACTACGTCAAAGCGCGAATGAATTTTAGGGACAGAAATCATCTCAGAACAGGCGCAGCATCTGCTGTGTCCCTTGGAAGAGGCGCAGCTATTCCTGCGTCTGTTCTCGAGTTGAGCTATGTCTGTGAAGTCAGAAATGCGGTCTGTTAATGTTCGTTGGTATATTTTAGGTCAATTATCGATATTAGACTCAAGTGGAAGTGATTTAGCAGGTTAATTACATCTGGAACAGTCATAAAAGCGACAAAAAAAAAATTAAAACGAACTAAAACGAGGTAGAACTAATTAGATTTATTTACGGTGTCGGAAACACAAAAAGAACGAACTTTGAACTCCAAAATCGAATAGAGTTTGATAAACTGAAATCAAATAAAGAAATTATGTACAAAAGACAAATCCCAGAAACTTGATATGGACAAATCGAGTTTCTTTAATCCGGGTTTGATTTAATGACGAAAACCCGCAAATATCGAGTTACAAGGGATTTAAGTCGAAATAAAACGTTATAATTGAAAAGGAATTATTAAATCATGGTTTATGTACTGAGGAACGAAAAGAAATAATAAAATAAGATGAAAGGTGATGCGTGTCTTTTATATGATGTTTTACATCCCATTTTACACGCATTTCAGAGCTCATTCTTGTAGTTTATGCTACATTTCTCCCTATTTCCGTCTACTTCCGTATTTTGTACATTATTGCAGAAATGTGAAGAATTCAACGGGAAAATCAAGCCAAATCCGTCCCCGAGTAATCTGCATTGCATTTGACGTAAAGGAATCACTTAAGGAACGAGCTTGGTGCGCAATTCGAGACCCAAAAGACAAGTCCACGTGTTTTAAGAAGTCAAGTAGCAGCTCAAGTAGTCGATCGACCATCACCCTCAGTCGATCGACCAATGTTCGGGTTCCAGAAGCTACTGTTTGCTGAGAACCAGTCGATCGACTAGTCCTATCAGTCGATCGACCAGATCGCTATTCCAGACGTGAATTAAAAGACCGTGAATCTTGAAGCCCGTGAAGTTTAGGTTTTGGAATAATTGTTACGCTTGTTTGCTATATAACGTAACACAAACCTTCAGTTTAGGATATCAATTTTTTACTTAAGTTTTCATACGGTAATACTTAGTTTGAGCAAATTCAATAATTAGGGTTTGGATTATTGTTGAGCATCGGATTTTTCAGTCCTTAATCCTAATCTTTCCTTTGAAATCTCGGTATTCCTCTGCCCTAATTCTTGTTCTTCTTTCTTATCATTAGTATAGAATTGTTAGTTAATTCCCTAAGCCGATTTATTGTTTATGATTATTGTTCTCTTTGTCAATTCAAGCATGAATTCCTTAGTCTTAATCTTTAATGTTGTTATAGTTTTCATCATTGCCATGAGTAGCTAAATAGTTTGTGCTAGGATGTAGGCGATTTATGGCATAGGCGGCATTAGATTAGACACGGCATGTCTCGCGTGTTGGTCGATCGACTGACAATGTTGGTCGATCGACTGACCTCGTGAGGATTTCCTTCGTTTTAATTGCTTTTAATGTTGTATTTAACGAATCGAATGCATGCGACCAGTTAGATACCTAATTTATGACTGACCCATTAGATCGAAAGATAGGGAAAGTTATTTGACCATCAATTAAATCGACTAAATTGTGCTAAGATCGAAAGATAGGTATAGTTTAGACCGTTAGTCACTTTTCAGGACGAAAGTTAGTATTAGTGACATTAGGGACCTATAGCGAGATCGAAAGATGCTATTTGTTAAGAGTGGACTGAGAGGACCTCTTTATCTCCCGCCTTACCTGTGTTTGATTCAGACCGACTTAGTTTGCTGCCGCCGAAGCTATAATGAACCGATCATCCTAGTACCCCTTCTTTATCTGTTTAATCCACCTTTTTAGTTTTTTTATCTTTGTTTACTGTTAGCTGTAGACCATCTCAACTCAACCCCCACAATTGTTACCTTAGACTAGATATAAATCAACTAGAATTTACAGCTGCCTCCTTGTGGTTCGACCCTGTTACCACTAGCCTAGGTTAGTCTTAATAGGAATTATAAATTTTATCTTTGGTACTCACAACGACGGGTATCAAATTTTGGCGCCGTTGCCGGGGAGACTCGTACCAACCAAGGAACAGGTATCTTTCACTAAGTTTGAGAAAGTTATTCGTAGCTTAAATGTTCAAGTACCCTTCCTTGAGTTAGTTAACCAAGTGCCCGCTTATACTAAATTTATGAAACAACTTTTGTCCAAAAAGCGGTCACTTGAAACAGTGCACACTGTCGCACTTACTAAGGAGTCTTGCTCCTATCTGTCTCACACTGCACCCCTTAAGTTAGAGGACCCGAGTAGCTTTTCTGTTCCTTGCAAAATAGGTACCTTCTCTATTGAGAAGGCATTGTGTGATTTAGGGGCTAGTATAAGTGTCATGCCCTTGAGTCTAGCTAGGAAGCTTAAGTTGACCCGGTTTGCTATCACAGACATGACAGTTCAGATGGCTGACCGATCTGCGGTCGAGCCTATAGGAATCCTAGAGGACATACCCGTCCAAATAGGGAAGGTTTTCTTCCCTGTTGACTTTGTTGTCCTTGACATGCCTGAGGATGCCCATATACCGATCATTCTAGGTAGGCCGTTTCTGCACACTGCTGGTGCAGTTATTGACGTAGGCTCTGGAACTTTGACCTTCAAAGTTGGGAAACATTCTATCATTTTTGCCCAACCTGCTAAGAAGAAGGACCCCATGTGGCCTGTTACTTGTAATACGGTCTCTGAAAAGAAATCGTACTTTGTGCTTCCTAAGTTACCTGTCTCTATTACTGCTCTTGTGCTGACCCCTCCGCCCCAGATTGGGAGCAATAAGGAGGAAAAACTTGTTGTTTCAGACATTGCAGGAGCTGGTTTGGGGAAGGAAAGGCTGCATGGTACTTCCGCCGCGACAGAGCAAACTATTTCAAGAGGAGGTCTTGGATGCCTTAGCTATGCGACTGATGAGGAAGTGGAAGATGAGCCAACCAAGGTGAGATGGGCCGATTTGGATTCCGACGATTCCAAGGAAGTCCTTGATTGGGGAGATGACGAAGTTGATCCGTTGAGCTCTCCGACTATCGAAGCTAAGAAGGGTGCGGCTGACGAGATGAGCACCATTGAGGCTACCTCTAGTAGCCAGAAGCCGACGAAGTGGGCCATACCGTGGTCCTTCTTGATCAACTATTAGTTGATCGAGCTCGTTATGAACTTCATTTTATTTTCTTTGTTAAGACATTTTATTGCTTTTTGTGTGCGCGAAAACTTCGCCTTTATTTCGTTTTGTTTAGGATTTTTAGGCATTTTAGGCTTTATTCTGGGTTTTGCGCAATTTTGGACGCGTATTATTGTGCATTTGCAGGTTTTTAGACCTCGGTAGCTCGAGTTATTGAGCTAATACGAAGAAATAAGACGTTGCAGCAGTGTTTTCAGTCGATCGACTGGCCTATATGGTCGATCGACTGGCCTATATGGTCGATCGACTGATTTGCAGGTTTACAGGAGCTACTGTTCACGCTCACTTGGTCGATCGACTGAGTGATGTGGTCGATCGACCACTGCTGCTGCTATATTCGTTCACGACCTCTCCCCTGCTGTGTTTGGTCGATATGCGGACCTAAGGGAGTTTTCCACTCCGCTTTACTTTCCGTCATATTACTTATTTCTTCTGTTCTCTCATTTACGCACAATTTTACCGCTTCAAAATTGTTTTCTCAGTCTTACGCATGGTATTTTCTGTATTTCAGGTACTTATTAGTAGCACTACTAGCTACTGAAACCTCCTAGCTCACGCTGGTTTGGGGAGGTTTCCTCTGCTGCGCTTAAAGTCTTGTGAGTTCCATATCTTTCCTTTGTGTCTTGTTTTTTTTATTTCTCGCAAATTCCCATTTCTCTTTTCTTCATTATATGATTTTGCACAATGGGGACATTGTGCGATTTGGTTTGGGGAAGGGTTTTGCGTCGCATATCATTTGCTTGCATTCACGTTTATATTCTGTTTTGCATTGTTGTTTATTTCTTCATATACATCAAAATTCAAAAAAAAAAGAAATTGAAAAATTTCAAAAATTTCAAACAAATTGCACGTTTATTTTAGCATATAGGTCGAGTCGGAACGGTAGTATTTCAAGGATGATTTTGCATTTGCACCTGTTTTGCCTGAGCCTTGCTAATTAACATGTTATTAGTAGAATCGTAAATGCATATCTACGAGTTTTCGTTACATTATTTGCTGAATTTGAGATTTGACTTAGAAAATTGGCAAGCTACATCATACATTCTGAGATTTAGAGCCTATAACTGGTGACATTCATGACTGGTTTATTTAGGGATGTGAGTAGTACTCCTTATGAGACATGTTTCCTTAATTTGCATAAATATGAATTTGATCTTCTTAATACCTGTATGCATTCGGTCTGTGGTTTGTTGACACATGTGGTAGAGGTTCCCTTTTCTCATTTTACCCATAAGCTCCACACTGCCAAAAATATCCCTTTTTGTCCCATTTACTACATCCTACATTTAGCCTGTCCTTTGTCAAGCTAGTAGTCTGTGTTCTTGGGGTTGTTACTCATTTTTGGTGGCATATGCTCTGTTGAGACGTTATTAGGAAAATGAGAGGAAAGAAAGAAACAAAAGAAATGAAAAAAAAAAAGAGAGAAAAAAAAAATGATGAAAAAAAATGATTCGAAAAAGATAGAAAAAAGAGGTTCTGTACTGTTCAAAGCAGTCGATCGACTGCTCTACTGGGTCGATCGACTGGAGTTCGAAGGAATGAAAAAGAAAGAATCAATTCGCATAATTCAAGCCTTTATCTTTTGGCAATTTTTGCTCCCATGTATTATTCATATTTTATGGGGAGTTGGTTGATTGCTTTTATACCTGGAGATTGTGACATTTGTGCTTGCTATAGCACCGTTTCGATTGAATATGAGCAAGAAGTTGGATGTTGCCACTTGGTTCCGTTTTGGTACTAGCTTGATCACCTGTACCTCCACTTTACCATGAAATGTTTGCCTCTTCTTACCCATACCTCACATATCCCATATATACCTCGGCATGTGTCATTGGTCATCTGTTTGGTTGGAATGCATATGTACGGACATAGAGATCCTTTTCATATTTTATTGCTGGCATGTTCTTATAGGTCGTAGTTAGGTGAGAGTCACTACAAAATTAATTCTTTATATCTTACAAATATTCACCCGTACTTATTGAGTGATTTGAGCGACCCGTGAGAGTCTAATTTGATAAGTCTCTACAGTTGACGGTTCAGCAGTTTTTGACGGCTTCATAACTCGTTTTCATGATTCATTTGCTAGTTGATTGTTGGTTGTGCATTAAATTCGGTTTAGGCTTAACAGTTTGCGTTTCGCTCTGAGATTGAACTCGTTCCATTAGGTCATTAGATCGAGTCTAGTTCTTGCTTGGGGACAAGCAAGGGTTCGGTTTGGGGAAGTTTGATGCGTGTCTTTTATATGATGTTTTACATCCCATTTTACACGCATTTCAGAGCTCATTCTTGTAGTTTATGCTACATTTCTCCCTATTTCCGTCTACTTCCGTATTTTGTACATTATTGCAGAAATGTGAAGAATTCAACGGGAAAATCAAGCAAAATCCGTCCCCGAGTAATCTGCATTGCATTTGACGTAAAGGAATCACTTAAGGAACGAGCTTGGTGCGCAATTCGAGACCCAAAAGACAAGTCCACGTGTTTTAAGAAGTCAAGTAGCAGCTAAAGTAGTCGATCGACCATCACCCTCAGTCGATCGACCAATGTTCGGGTTCCAGAAGCTACTGTTTGCTGAGAACCAGTCGATCGACTAGTCCTATCAGTCGATCGACCAGATCGCTATTCCAGACGTGAATTAAAAGACCGTGAATCTTGAAGCCCGTGAAGTTTAGGTTTTGGAATAATTGTTACGCTTGTTTGCTATATAACGTAACACAAACCTTCAGTTTAGGATATCAATTTTTTACTTAAGTTTTCATACGGTAATACTTAGTTTGAGCAAATTCAATAATTAGGGTTTGGATTATTGTTGAGCATCGGATTTTTCAGTCCTTAATCCTAATCTTTCCTTTGAAATCTCGGTATTCCTCTGCCCTAATTCTTGTTCTTCTTTCTTATCATTAGTATAGAATTGTTAGTTAATTCCCTAAGCCGATTTATTGTTTATGATTATTGTTCTCTTTGTCAATTCAAGCATGAATTCCTTAGTCTTAATCTTTAATATTGTTATAGTTTTCATCATTGCCATGAGTAGCTAAATAGTTTGTGCTAGGATGTAGGCGATTTATGGCATAGGCGGCATTAGATTAGACACGGCCTGTCTCGCGTGTTGGTCGATCGACTGACAATGTTGGTCGATCGACTGACCTCGTGAGGATTTCCTTCGTTTTAATTGCTTTTAATGTTGTATTTAACGAATCGAATGCATGCGACCAGTTAGATACCTAATTTATGACTGACCCATTAGATCGAAAGATAGGGAAAGTTATTTGACCATCAATTAAATCGACTAAACTGTGCTAAGATCGAAAGATAGGTATAGTTTAGACCGTTAGTCACTTTTCAGGACGAAAGTTAGTATTAGTGACATTAGGGACCTATAGCGAGATCGAAAGATGCTATTTGTTAAGAGTGGACCGAGAGGACCACTTTATCTTCCGCCTTACCTGTGTTTGATTCAGACCGACTTAGTTTGCTGCCGCCGAAGCTATAATGAACCGATCATCCTAGTACCCCTTCTTTATCTGTTTAATCCACCTTTTTAGTTTTTTTTATCTTTGTTTACTGTTAGCTGTAGACCATCTCAACTCAACCCCCACAATTGTTACCTTAGACTAGATATAAATCAACTAGAATTTACAGCTGCCTCCTTGTGGTTCGACCCTGTTACCACTAGCCTAGGTTAGTCTTAATAGGAATTATAAATTTTATCTTTGGTACTCACAACGACGGGTATCAAAAGGAACGAAACCATGGAAACCCGAGGAAGAAAAAGAAGAGCAGAAGCAGCGGCAGCCTCTGGAAGAGGCGCAGCATATGTTGCGACCCTTCGAAGAGGCGCAGCTTCCGCTGCGTTTCTTCTCGACATCTGGTATCCACTGCTATGTAAAAACAGTTTTACGAAAGGGTTTTTTTAAGTCGGTTTTAAATATACTTTTGACGTAAACCTTATATTAATTGGTACAAAAATAAAATACAATAAATGAAGATGGGATTTACACCCTCAGACTTACATGTTTGACAGAACGAGATTAATTAAGTTAACGTTAGTGATTGCTCGACTCGAATGTATGTAGAAAGTGCCCTCGTTGGAGGATTTTAGATTAATTGATTGATGTGTAGTGGTCAAATTGGTCGCTCATTCAACGTGACTGGTACTCAGAATGATCTGAGCTTACATGGTCGATTGATCAAGCACGTAGGCATCAAAATCTTAGAGCAAGGTCTAGAATGCAAAGAGAGAAGAGAAGGGCGGACACTCGCGTGAAAAATATGGAGACCGAAGGTCTCTATTTATACCAAAAAATGTGAAGAGTTTTGGAATGACACAAACTTTGGAAAGAAATCACGGACATATTCCGTAATCAGCCAAAAAGGGCTGGAGAAGAGGCGCAGCAGCTGCTGCGGTCCTTCCAAGAGGCGCAGCACCTGCTGCGTCATTTTCCTAGAGGTTTCGTCCTCCGAAAGAAAGATTTCCGCGTTTCTATCATAGAATTGCGGTAGATCTCTACTTCCTTATTCTGTAAAATATGATATATATGGAAGATATTTTACCAAAAAAATATAAAATTTGATTTAGGAATAAATATCTGGAATATTCTAGAACATTCCGACTCGGCATTTTAAACGCTTTCTTAGAAAATGAAGCGGATTTTGACCCGAACTCCAAATGAACTCTAATTACTGTCAAAACGACCGTATCGGCGCGTAGATGATAACCAAGGGGTAGACACAAGTGTTTGAGCTATCACTTGATGAAAAACTTACGGACTGTCATAAATCGTTCCGCGTACCAAACATGCGGCTTAAATCATCACTGGGTTGTTGGCGGAAGGTGTAGAAATGAGGTATCTACAAAATTGCAAATGCGTAAACAATTGTGAAGTAATGTGTTGATTATATATGTGTATAAGTTGGTATTATAGCGAGTTGCCTTGCATAATGATTGTCATAGGATGGAATGATGTGTATAATGTGCAAGTGAAATAGTTGTGTTACGATCGAGTAGTAATAATGTGTCGTGATTGGATGAAATAATCTGTGACGATCTCCAAATACACTTTGGAATCGACGCGAGTTGTTGTTTTGCAGGAATCGATAACTAAACTCGTAACTTTTGATCGTGTACCTAACCTTACTTGACCGAGTACAAGTGCCTACTCGACCGAGTAGACCTTATTCGATCTAGTTGAGGAGTTATAAGATCGAAAAAGTTGGAACTGCCAGCGAAAACTCGATCGAGTAGCTCCAACTCGATCGAGGAGAGGCCACTCGATCGAGTACCTTACTTACTCGATCGAGTAAGTGCTACAGTACACGGGTTTATAAGGGATTCATATATCTTTCCCATTTTCTTTTCTTCTTTGTTCTTTCATTCACAAAACCCTAATTTCTTCAATCTGGTTCTCAAAATTTGGTGATTTTGTGCTTGATTCCTTGGTGTTCCTCTTGTTTAATTCGTCCTTCTCGCTTGCTAATTGTAGATACCCGTATCCGTCGATATTGGAATTTATAGAGAACCCGACAAACACCCGATGATGATAGGACACATGTATTCTTTAGTTGTCATTGTCATTATTTGGAGCTCGTTTTACGAGGTAGAATGGGCGTCGTCGATGAAGTATTTTATTAATTTAAATGATATTTAAATTAACGTTTTTAGTGAATTCATTCTGTTAATTTAAATGATATTTGAATTAATGTTTTTAGTGGGTTCATTTTGTTATTTTAAATGATATTTAAAATTAATGTGTTTTTTGAGTGAATTCATTTTTATTTAGTTTAAATGATATTTAAATTAAAGCTTTATTTTGAATTTATTTTCTTAAGTTATTTTATTGAAAATAAAATAAATATTTGATTTGAAAAATCATTTTATAAGTATATTTGATTTGAAAAGTCATTTATTTCAATTTGTTAATTGGTTTGAAAAATCAATTTTAAAAGCGAAAAACTCGTTTTGCATCGTGTGTTTTGAGCTCGATTTTAGCTCGGTTTTTAAGCCCGTTTCCTTTGCGAATTGGCACGAATCTCGAGTACACTAACCCACCTATACCAATACCCATCAACCCATGTTCGAACCCCCATACCATGGCCCAAATTCTCGTTCAAAACCAACCACAAGCAGCCCGCACCCAAACCGCAAACAGTCCCCTGTTTTGCGAGTCAATTCCCGAGCCCAAACCCGCTCCAAACACTACCAAGACCCGTACCCATTAACCCTAACCCATACCCTAGTATCCTACCCATATTATCCTAGCTTGATCACCAAGAAATCCCCCAAAACGAACCCTAGAAACCCCTCCCAAAACCGATGGACAGCAGCTATGTTCATTGAGCCCGATTTGCCTCTCCTCCCTTTTAACCTATTTTAAACCCTTATAAATACCACCCCTTCACCATACAATCATTCCTCTAAGTTCTCCATACATCCAACCATCACCCACAAGCTTTAAACCTCAGAAACAAACCCTAAACATCCTCCAAAACCCCTAAACAAAACCGACACACAAACTGAAACTGTTTGTGTGTCTCCTTCGAAAATCCTTTCGTTCCTCCATCAAATCACCATAAAAATTCGAGTTTCTTGTTCCTAATTAACCACATAACATCCATCTACACATTAGACAAAGATTTACGAGCCGAATTGACCTTGAGAGCACACGAGATCCTTCGAAAAACAGAGTGAAATAACACTCTGTTTTCGCGGTTTACTCTTGTCTGTCCAGTTCTGTTTGTGCTCGTTTTTCGTTCCCATTAACCCAAAACGAGCCAGGGTTGCTTTAAGATCCTTGTTCTCCTCTCTTTCTAGTTTCCAAAACATCTTTCGGATCGAATTTTCGTCGTGAAACGAGGGAGATATCACTGTTTTAAAACTGCTGTCCAGAAACTTTCCAAAACGCGTGTTGCTTTGTTACTTCGTCGACGACGGCCTCTCGAGATAAAATCTACCATCGATTACGACCCAAGACGGTGTCAACGATACATGTAGGTTGAGGGTGCATCAGATCCCCTTCTCTTCTCTCTTTTTATTTCGTTTTTTTATGCCTTTTTTTATTGTCTTTTTTTGTTTGTTTTTTGTTTTAATTATCGTTTGTTTTAAATTAACTACGAAACTAGTTAGTCCGAGTATGAGTTAAAGTACCACCATGAACACCCGCGTTGACTTGAGATGGGAAAAGAAACCGCTCCTTCTGTCGGTCGTACACCCCTGTCTCATTTACATATCCTCGTGTTCAAGGTAGGGCATAAATAAAACAAGTTTCTAACTTCGATCTTCGCTTTCGACCCTCTTCTTGTTTCGCCAAATCGATGGACCTTAGGACCCGTTGCATGTTAGTTTAACTTCTGATTGTTAACCTATGACGTAATTAGATGACTTTAAATCAATTTAATAATCTAATTAGACACTTTAGGTGGCTTCGACGTAAGTTATAAAATCAATCGACGATTTCCGTAAATAATTGAATGCATCTATCTCTTTCACCTAATTTCTCGCTAGTATAAGAGTGCGTGATTAGCACCTTCTTATTGACACTCGATGAGTTAAATTAATTAGCGAATTTAACCTAATTGGACCCTTTAGGCCGTGTAGAATGCACCCTTGCGCGACAATCAATCAACATCGTTTTTAACTCGTTTTCTAACTTGTTTTCGATTCCTTTTCGCAATCATTCGATCTAATCAATAAATCTAACTTAGGAACTAGGTTGGCTTTGGTTGGGCCGTGGTTGGCCGTGTGTTTGGCCGTGTGTTTGGCCTTTCCTATTTCGTTTGTTTTTGCATCGTTCGTTCTTTATTTGTTTTATCACTTGTAATTAATTTATGTTTCTTTGAGTCACGTTTTGTAATCTATTTGTAATTAGTTCTCCTTTTTGAGTCAAAACCTTTTCTGAAAACCTTAGTTTTATTTGGTTAGACGGTTGTTCCCAATGCTTGTAGGAGCGTAGTAAACCGCATGTTGTTTAAAGCAACATGGCCCGGTTTATGCTAATGCATGCTTTGGTGCGTAGCCCAATGTCTAATTCGATGGGATTAAGTGAGAGCACGCAATACGAGGAGGGACCCACGGCCGTGTGTCATGTAGGCCGTGAGTCACTTCCCCCATGTGCACGGTTTTCAAGGCCCAATGGCCGTGTGTTTTGTGTCGTGTTTTGAGTTGTATGTAGCAATTGTATTTAGATCGAGTTGTATCTTTAATTTGTTGTTGTGTCGGCATGAAATGCCTGGGTTGTAATAGGTAGATCCCAACGGCTCCCCTATTCCCCCTTAAGCCTTGTTTGCTTTATTTGTATGTTGTTAGATCAATCAACCCACATGCTAAATTACAACTTTGACAAAGTTAGTATAGTTGCATCTAAATCAACATAGAAACTTCACATGTTAGGGTTTAAAACAACGTTTGCATTTCATACATCGTAGTAGCTATGACCTTGTTTGAAATCCGACACTTGACTTAGTAGAGGCCGTTATTGACGGGCGGGGTTGGGTGTCCTTATGGGCTTCCCAACACGTACCCTCACCCCTTACTCAAGATCTATGGTTTGTGGATCCGTCTAAATACCATTGGATTACGAGAGTCATTCAAATCGAGTGATATAGGGTACAAGTCTTTATCTTTAATCACTCGTAGTCGATTGGCTTTATGCTTTTCGATGAAAGGTGTAAAGTTGACTTGAACGGTTCCAAGTTCCCAAAAACTTGGTGGCGACTCTAATATGTCTTAATTCGATTCGAAAGAACCTCGAGTCGATTATGTCAGGTGTGGATCCCTCGAACGCAGTTCCCGAGGGCCTTGTCCACTGATTGGGCGACTCACCGGGGAAAAGAGGACTAGTTACACCTTTGTGTTTCTAGGGTCTTTTCCTCCGAGGTGAAACTTGAAAAGAAAGTGTTGGAAAGTAAAACATTACTCATAGTGCTACGATTCATGCATAAACCCTTAAGGACTTGCCGGGCCGTCCCAGCGTTTCTTCGTGATGCGTGGGGGCGACGTCCCACTATGCCGGAAGCGCACATTGCTCGCTTCCACTTCGCCTCGCGTGGTTCTTGGGAATGGGGACGATCTTCTAGGTACTTTACCTTAAGACACCTCGCTTTATAAGACCGCAAAAGGATGGAGGGCATAGACCTTCTTGTAGAAGACTTGCCGAGACTTAGAGATGTCTAGGAGCATACATCCTTATAGCATGAGAATGACAATGTGCAATATGTTTTCCCGAGTCTTTTTTTTTCGAAAATTCCAAGTCCTTTTCAAAACCGAACTTTTGAACAACTTACTTTCAAACCTAGCATGATTTTCAAAACGCGGAATGCTGCCCAAATAGGACTAGAATTTCGGCCCAAATTGAGCTTTTATAGCCGGCATGCTGCCCATTTCAAATCTCATTTTCAAATCAATCCTTCGTTTTGCAAAATCAATCCAAAATGTTTCTCGAACCTCAACCAAGCCTGAAATGCGTCAAGTCGTGTCCGGGTCATGGCCATGTTAGGCCGGGTATGTTTCGTTTTAAGGGTCTGGAACACGACCTTGTTGGGTCACCCAAACTCACCTCTTGGGCTTTGAGTCATGTTGGTCGACCTTTTGGTCTAGAATAGTCCACAAAAACGTCCAGGCTAGGCCCTTATGGACGTTTCACGCGAACCCATGGGCTATGTTAGCCCAATCACGGGTTTGGTCATACCAAGTCCAGTTTAGAATCGAGTTATGACAGCTTGAGTCATGTCGTTTTGTCAAGTCTAAAATGAACCAATGTCTAAATCAAACCGTGAGTCGAACCTTTGGTTAACCAATCTCAAGTCGAGTCTGTGTTTGAGTCAAGTTGGGGTCGTGTCCTTAAGTGTGCAGGGGCTCTTACTTTAAATATTGACTCAGTGCGGGGTTTTCTTGTAGAAAGGCCGCCCAAAACCCGACGTCAAGCAATGGAAGATGCTGTTAACAAGCTTACTGAGGCCGTGAACCTCATGATGACCCGAATGGAAGCAATCGAATCTAGGCTGAGTGAAGATTCACCTCCACCCCCTCCACCGATCGATCCGGAGAAACGGTTCAAGTTCATCGAAGACCGTTTGAAGCTCTCCAAGGGGAAGAACATTCACTATGAGAATGCTAGGACCTACGCCCGATTCGGGATAAGTTGCCCACGAACATGGTACTCACCGACATCCCAAAGTTCAAGGGCACTTTGAAGATCCAGTCCACCATGTTAAGGCCTATAAAGGGTACTTAGCACTGAAGGGAGTACCTGCTGATATGCTCTCTGAAATCTTCGCCCAATCTCTGGGTGAACACCCAAAGGCTTGGTTCTACAATCTTGACCTCAAGAACTTCCCCACTTTCGAAGATATTACGGTGGAGTTCGTAAGCACTATCTTGACAATGTTGAGATTCAAACCAACATAAGAACCTTGGAAGTCATGACACAGAAAGAGAAAGAGGGCTTTACTGAATTCCTCGCAAGATGGCGCGCTGAAAGCGTGAAACTAGCTAAGAAGCCCGACGAAGTTGAAATGGTAGATAAGTTCGTAAAGAATCTACGACCTATTTACCGCAATGCTCTGAAATACCAGAATTTTGGCTCTTTCAAAGAATTGATAAGAATCGGGATAAAGGTAGAAGATGATGTCATAAGGGCAGAAGCTGAAAAGCCGAAAGGGTACCAAGGGGCCTCATCGTCTAAGGGCAAGGCCCCAGCAACGACCCATTTGGATGAAGCCATCAATCTCTTAGAAGGGCAATCGAAGAAGTCGCAGCGCCAAACGCCTAGGGCATTCACCGATATCGGATGCACTTATACATATGCTCTCCAAAGGCTCATAGCCCAAGGAAAGCTGAAGCCTATTGGTCCAACTCCGGACCCTCCTGCTGATCAACAAGGTAAATGGTATAAACCAAATGCCTACTGTGCCTTTCATCAAGGGAAAGGCCATGATACTGAAAGGTGTTATCGACTGAAGCACGAAATTCAAGACACGATTGAGAGTGGAACACTCCCGATCCCAACTGTTAAACCCAATAACATCACCAATCCATTTGGCGATCACGCTAACTTTGTTTCTGTCGAAGACAATGTCGATTATTCCCATCTTATCCGCCCATGTCACTTGAAAGGGGTGTTTATCGAGAAGATATTTGTGGATTGCTTTGAATTCTCGCCAAACCCGAAGAATGAAATTCAAGTCGGGAGTCTCGCTCTAGAATGTACTCCTCTCATTAACGAAGTTAATAAAAGACAATTCGATTCACCAACCTTCATCACTGGCGTAGATCCTCAGAGGACTACCTGGGGATGGAGGTCGACCATCAAAGGGATCAAGGGCAAGAGCCGAGCATCTAAGATGACATCTGAACAAAGGAAAGCTCAAGACCAGATTTGAAAAATTATGAGTCGGGATCTGTTTTCTTTTCTTAGTCGAGTCGAGTCTAGGACTTTCTTTTCTTGAAGTTGAGTCGTTTGTCCCGCGATGACCTAGGGTGTGTCCTAGGCATCGTTCCTTCGAGTCTGTTAAGCATTTGACATTCCAATAAAAAGTTGCAGTTTCATTTCCAAATATATCTTGTTTTCAATCCTCAATCATTCTGAAAACATGATAAAATGCACAACACGCTCAAAGGCATCCCTGGGGTAGAAATATGTCCCGTTTCAAAATGTAAGGTACAATAGGATTCCGTGTTTGATTCCTTTACCTATTCCATGTCTGGTGGTAGAAAACCTCCATCTGAACCAATGTTTGTGACAAGCTTTTAGATGATTCTATGATGAACCCGGACTAGCTCCTTGTTTCCCCTATCGATGATGGAAGGCAAGCCTTTTCCCCAACCAAATCATCCCATCTCGAAGAGAGAAGATATCAACCCGTTCTAACAAGGAATTGTTAGTTCCCACCCAAATTAGTTGGCGAAGCCCGGTTTTCAAGGTTTATCCGTTTGTGACTAAGGGAATGAATAGAAGACCATTTTCAAGAAGAGAAGAAAAAAATGAGAAAAGAGAAAAATGAAAAAAAAGAAAAAAAATGAAAAAAAGATGAAAGAAAAAGAAAAAAGGAAAAAAGATGTTGAAGTTATTGCGGAATGCTTTTTTGGTTGAATGTCGAAGTTACGGAAGCCAGAATTCAAGTCAAGTACCCATAGTTGAGGTTCAATGGGCGAAGCCCAAAAGCGTCAGTAGTGACCTCTTTACCCTCTAAGTCCTTCCTGAGACGGTTACAAAGGGATAGTCGGGAATTTTGAGAATCATTCCGCTTGTGCTGTTACACCCAGCCTTTAGGGTCCAGATATGGAGATTTGAACCCACATCATTTTTCAACCCATTTGCACTCGGGTTTCATCAAACCCGAGACACCCATTCCAACCACATCAGCAGCCATAGCCCTTGGCCTTAGCACCACAAAACAAACCTTCAGAATGATGGTTAACCATTCCAACTTGTTATTACCAAGCTCCACATCCCAAAAGATCCAAGCCTTTTACACCTAACCCCAGACACGGGATTTAACGGTACCTTACAGGCTAGAATGGGATACGACATGATACCTTAGGTGAAACCTTCGAGTGTGTACACACAATCAATATGCCAAGTTTATGCACCAAGATCGAACTACGTCGGATTTGATTTCGCTCCACGCGAATACGTAGGCAGTCCTTCAGAATAAGGGATTCAATCCACTCATCAACCAAGTTGTCATCTTGTCGGTTTCTTACGGGTCTTAACCAAGTCCAAATGAAGCCACCTTTGTTTGAGTCGGTCTTAGCACTCGATGTAGGCTAGGATGAGGATATAGGTTCGGATGAATAGTATCGAGTCTCAGAATGAGCCTTATCTAATGGTGTAGGCAAAGATGCTCAGTCAGATAGATGTGGGTTTTTGTTGGGAGCAGAAAATATGAAAAACCCGCTGAAAAGAAAGAAGGTGTGGAAGGAAAATAGTAAAAGCCCGCTGAAAAGAAAGAAGGCGGTGGCAAGAAATGATGAAACTCGCTGAAAAGAAAGGAGGCGAGGAGAAGAGTGACAGAATGTTCCCGACAAAAGTCCTGTGTGATGTCTAAGTGTTCTCATAAAATCAGTCTGTGTTTAGTGTCTGGGCGAAGCCAACGTTGTCGCTCCGTGAGTTTAATCCACCTTGTCAATGCCAAGTCATCTTGATTCCCATGTGCCCTCGGGAGCACGCCCATGCCATACGATATCTCCGTCCCAAGTTCGACGACCTTGTGATTCCCATTTGCCATATTTTGGCGCCGGAACGGCTAATTTACATTTTTACCCCCAGCAAGTCAATATTTGAACTAAAACCCGTGCACACTTACGGTTTTGTTTTCTTTTTTTGTTTTGCGGTAGCGGGCTACGCCCACGTTCACGAATCATATAGTGTCTGAGTCGCATTTCATGCTCACCCATCAATCAAAAGCTTCAACATTCAAAATTTCAAAATTTCAAAAACTAAGTTTCAACATTCAAAATTTTAAAATTTCAAAATTTCAAAATTTCAAAAACTAAGTTTCAACATTCAAAATTTCAAAATTTCAAAATTTCAAAATTTCAAAAACTTTTTGGGTCGACGACCCAACATCCAAGTGATTCATTTAAAATTCAAAATTGTCAACATGTTCAAATTTCGGGTCGATGACCCAGTCTTTCAAATTCAATTTTCAGGTCGATGACCCAATCATTCAAAATTTTCAAATTCAATTTTCGGGTCGATGACCCAGTACTTCAAAATGATCCAATTCCAAGATCGATGATCCCAATGTGCTTATGTGATGATTATTGCTAGTACATTTTCTATGTTTCAAATGTAGCAGGATATGCTTCAATCTGGGGCTCTAAAGTCTTCGACTTTAGAGCCATTCAGAAATCGAGGGCTCGAAGCCGTTGGCTTGAGAGACCATTATCAAGATGAAATGGATGACATCCACTCAGAATTCAATTCAATTACAAGAGTATGGAATGGAAGAATTCCTTATCTGAAAGCAAATGATGAAAGCGACGGCAACCTCCTCGGAAAGTCCCGTCCCATTTAGACAAGTGCCAGCAGATGATAAATCTTGGGCCAATGTCAGTAGATGATGAATTTTGGACATACGCCAGCAGATGATAAACTTTGGGCATGTGTCAGCAGTTGCCGAACTACGACGCGGGTTTGATTCCGTCAGAAACGGATACGTAGGCGCCTAAGGATAAGGCTCAACCCACCTTTTATGCAGTTCATGGGTCGATGACCAACAATGATAATTCGACGCAACAGAAGCAAGAGTTAATCCCCAACGAAGTTTCAGGTATGATCTCTTCTTATGGCTGGCGAGCTTATATACGCAAGTCTAATGGACTATAAACGACCGAAGAATCCTCGGTCGAAAGGGACTGGGGTATACTTTGACTTTCGCCTTGTCCAAGCCTCAGTCAAAGTGGGGGCTCTGTAGATACCCGTATCCGTCGATATTGGAATTTATAGAGAACCCGACAAACACCCGATGATGATAGGACACATGTATTCTTTAGTTGTCATTGTCATTATTTGGAGCTCGTTTTACGAGGTAGAATGGGCGTCGTCGATGAAGTATTTTATTAATTTAAATGATATTTAAATTAACGTTTTTAGTGAATTCATTCTGTTAATTTAAATGATATTTGAATTAATGTTTTTAGTGGGTTCATTTTGTTATTTTAAATGATATTTAAAATTAATGTGTTTTTTGAGTGAATTCATTTTTATTTAGTTTAAATGATATTTAAATTAAAGCTTTATTTTGAATTTATTTTCTTAAGTTATTTTATTGAAAATAAAATAAATATTTGATTTGAAAAATCATTTTATAAGTATATTTGATTTGAAAAGTCATTTATTTCAATTTGTTAATTGGTTTGAAAAATCAATTTTAAAAGCGAAAAACTCGTTTTGCATCGTGTGTTTTGAGCTCGATTTTAGCTCGGTTTTTAAGCCCGTTTCCTTTGCGAATTGGCACGAATCTCGAGTACACTAACCCACCTATACCAATACCCATCAACCCATGTTCGAACCCCCATACCATGGCCCAAATTCTCGTTCAAAACCAACCACAAGCAGCCCGCACCCAAACCGCAAACAGTCCCCTGTTTTGCGAGTCAATTCCCGAGCCCAAACCCGCTCCAAACACTACCAAGACCCGTACCCATTAACCCTAACCCATACCCTAGTATCCTACCCATATTATCCTAGCTTGATCACCAAGAAATCCCCCAAAACGAACCCTAGAAACCCCTCCCAAAACCGATGGACAGCAGCTATGTTCATTGAGCCCGATTTGCCTCTCCTCCCTTTTAACCTATTTTAAACCCTTATAAATACCACCCCTTCACCATACAATCATTCCTCTAAGTTCTCCATACATCCAACCATCACCCACAAGCTTTAAACCTCAGAAACAAACCCTAAACATCCTCCAAAAACCCTAAACAAAACCGACACACAAACTGAAGCTGTTTGTGTGTCTCCTTCGAAAATCCTTTCGTTCCTCCATCAAATCACCATAAAAATTTGAGTTTCTTGTTCCTAATTAACCACATAACATCCATCTACACATTAGACAAAGATTTACGAGCCGAATTGACCTTGAGAGCACACGAGATCCCTCGAAAAACAGAGTGAAATAACACTCTGTTTTCGCGGTTTACTCTTGTCTGTCCAGTTCTGTTTGTGCTCGTTTTTCGTTCCCATTAACCCAAAACGAGCCAGGGTTGCTTTAAGATCCTTGTTCTCCTCTCTTTCTAGTTTCCAAAACATCTTTCGGATCGAATTTTCGTCGTGAAACGAGGGAGATATCACTGTTTTAAAACTGCTGTCCAGAAACTTTCCAAAACGCGTGTTGCTTTGTTACTTCGTCGACGACGGCCTCTCGAGATAAAATCTACCATCGATTACGACCCAAGACGGTGTCAACGATACATGTAGGTTGAGGGTGCATCAGATCCCCTTCTCTTCTCTCTTTTTATTTCGTTTTTTTATGCCTTTTTTTATTGTCTTTTTTTGTTTGTTTTTTGTTTTAATTATCGTTTGTTTTAAATTAACTACGAAACTAGTTAGTCCGAGTATGAGTTAAAGTACCACCATGAACACCCGCGTTGACTTGAGATGGGAAAAGAAACCGCTCCTTCTGTCGGTCGTACACCCCCGTCTCATTTACATATCCTCGTGTTCAAGGTAGGGCATAAATAAAACAAGTTATCTAACTTCGATCTTCGCTTTCGACCCTCTTACTGTTTCGGCCAAATCGATGGACCTTAGGACCCGTTGCATGTTAGTTTAACTTCTGATTGTTAACCTATGACGTAATTAGATGACTTTAAATCAATTTAATAATCTAATTAGACACTTTAGGTGGCTTCGACGTAAGTTATAAAATCAATCGACGATTTCTGTAAATAATTGAATGCATCTATCTCTTTCACCTAATTTCTCGCTAGTATAAGAGTGCGTGATTAGCACCTTCTTATTGACACTCGATGAGTTAAATTAATTAGCGAATTTAACCTAATTGGACCCTTTAGGCCGTGTAGAATGCACCCTTGCGCGACAATCAATCAACATCGTTTTTAACTCGTTTTCTAACTTGTTTTCGATTCCTTTTCGCAATCATTCGATCTAATCAATAAATCTAACTTAGGAACTAGGTTGGCTTTGGTTGGGCCGTGGTTGGCCGTGTGTTTGGCCGTGTGTTTGGCCTTTCCTATTTCGTTTGTTTTTGCATCGTTCGTTCTTTATTTGTTTTATCACTTGTAATTAATTTATGTTTCTTTGAGTCACGTTTTGTAATCTATTTGTAATTAGTTCTCCTTTTTGAGTCAAAACATTTTCTGAAAACCTTAGTTTTATTTGGTTAGACGGTTGTTCCCAATGCTTGTAGGAGCGTAGTAAACCGCATGTTGTTTAAAGCAACATGGCCCGGTTTATGCTAATGCATGCTTTGGTGCGTAGCCCAATGTCTAATTCGATGGGATTAAGTGAGAGCACGCAATACGAGGAGGGACCCACGGCCGTGTGTCATGTAGGCCGTGAGTCACTTCCCCCATGTGCACGGTTTTCAAGGCCCAATGGCCGTGTGTTTTGTGTCGTGTTTTGAGTTGTATGTAGCAATTGTATTTAGATCGAGTTGTATCTTTAATTTGTTGTTGTGTCGGCATGAAATGCCTGGGTTGTAATAGGTAGATCCCAACGGCTCCCCCATTCCCCCTTAAGCCTTGTTTGCTTTATTTGTATGTTGTTAGATCAATCAACCCACATGCTAAATTACAACTTTGACAAAGTTAGTATAGTTGCATCTAAATCAACATAGAAACTTCACATGTTAGGGTTTAAAACAACGTTTGCATTTCATACATCGTAGTAGCTATGACCTTGTTTGAAATCCGACACTTGACTTAGTAGAGGCCGTTATTGACGGGCGGGGTTGGGTGTCCTTATGGGCTTCCCAACACGTACCCTCACCCCTTACTCAAGATCTATGGTTTGTGGATCCGTCTAAATACCATTGGATTACGAGAGTCATTCAAATCGAGTGATATAGGGTACAAGTCTTTATCTTTAATCACTCGTAGTCGATTGGCTTTATGCTTTTCGATGAAAGGTGTAAAGTTGACTTGAACGGTTCCAAGTTCCCAAAAAACTTGGTGGCGACTCTAATATGTCTTAATTCGATTCGAAAGAACCTCGAGTCGATTATGTCAGGTGTGGATCCCTCGGACGCAGTTCCCGAGGGCCTTGTCCACACTAATCATTAAAGGTAAGAATGTTTATTCTTTTCTTTGTTCTTAATCAATTAAAAATCGTAGAAACTGTTGGATTTTTCTGATATTTTGATTTATATACATGTATTCTTGCTTATAATTGTTGTAACATGATGTAATTGCTTTAATTTGTTGATTATTGATGCTAGAAGTAGAAAAAAATCGAATCATATGGGGGTTTATATGGACCGAAATTTCTAGGGTTTGGGATTCAAATTGAAATTTTGTTTGTCTTTTGCATATGGAAGGGGGGAAATTGAATAATGTATGTTATGAGTATCATGTTTAGTGTTGATTTTGATGGGTTTTGCTCAAAATTTTGTCTTAAAACTCCGTCTTAAAAGTGCCCCAAACTGAAATTCGTCCCAATTCCTTTTGGTGGTTACCTATTTGTGAAGCTAATTTTGAAAGTTTAAAACCTTAAAATGTGTAGTTGATTTGTTAATTGATGTTATACTTTTCATAATTTTGATAGCTATAGAGACCTTCTGATGAAAATTTGAAAGTTGTATGCTTGAACCTTTTGGATTGTTTGGTGAAAGTGTGTATATAATCGTTCTTTCTTTTATAGCTATGCATGGAAGTTTATGCATATTCAAGTAAGTGTTCGTCTGTATGCCTAAAATATGTGTTGAAACAGATGCCGAGACCTGTAGTTGGTACCCGTCAAAGTAAGAGGGGGAGGGCTACCGAGCCTGAGGTTGGTGAGGGGAGTCAGGGGCTGTTAGAAATATATATCTCATTAAACAACATATTCATATATGTTTTGATTAATTTAGTCATAAAATTAATTTCTAATCTTATGCATGCAAACTAAAATAGATAAGATAAGAAAATCAATTTCTCACCAATTAAATTTCGGTCAAATGGGCACCAACAAGATCTCCTTCTTGTTAGTTCTTGAGCTTTCCAATATTGGATGAACATTCAAAATCCCAAAGTAGAGATTCTCCTCTTGATTGCACCCAAGACTATCCCTTATCCCCACTAAATAATATTAGCTAGATATTAGTTTAGTAGTTTACCTTAAAATTGATTACTAACACTCATATATTACATTAATAATTTTAGTAATTTCTTTGAACAATTTGGATCAAAGTTTCTCAAGTTTTTAGAGAAAATGAAGGAGAAGAGAGAAAAAAACATGTGAATGAATCATCATAATATGAATGTGTAAGAGAGGAAAATAATAACCAACAAACCCTTCACACAAAGAGAGTGTCACGGTTTTGGTAGTGCCAAAATGGCATCATTACTTTTCCTTTTGCTCTTCTCAATATTATAGGTGTGTAAGAATAGGTAGAGTAGGTTTTATTAATTTATTCTTATCACATAAAATAATCACCCACTAAAGCCTACCACCCACAATATTTAGGTCCACTTCTATAAAATGGACTACCATTTTATTTTTGTCAATTTGTCATTTGTCACACAATATGTCACATGTAGTATGCTACATGTTATTAATTAATTTTAATGCATATTTATCACATAAATATCATTTTATGAATTAATTAAATTACATCCAATAATTTGACTAGTGATACTTGATCACATAAATAAAATGGGTCATGTAATTATAATTCACAATATTTTGTAATTATAATTAACCATTCATTCCTATCTCTATTGTTTCTCAAACAATAAATAATTTTAGTAACAAAGCATTTTAAAAATAAAATAAATCTTATTTAATCCCATTACAATAAGATATTTATTCTCTCTCACAAATCGAATTGTTCAATTTTAAGGAATTGATCAACTTGCATCGTCATACAATTAATCAACTTTATAGATAAGGGCATCATCCTTTAGGTGTGACCTTAAGGGATCAACTGACCACCACCGTCCCACGACAGTAACGTCAAACTCTAGCAAGCCAATCGTTACCGATTAATGTTGATCAGTCGACTATATAATTGAATCATCCCTTACGTATTCTTTATATGAGATTTAATAATGATATTTAAATCATGTGATCGCACTATTGTTGAGGACACATTTCCCAACAATCTCCCACTTGTCCTCGACAAGTGTGCGTCACCAATTCTCTTGTCCTATTACTATCTCCCACTCAATGCAAGGTGTCTTTCGGGTCGTACTTGCAAGTGATCATATCGAGAGTGATTTCCTCGATCTGGAGAATAACTGATTGACCGGATTTATCTATCATAGATACCTTCCGAGCGTGGCCACGCATTTCCAGTTCATTACTCCTCGAGTGGCCCTGAGATATTGTTTTAACCCTGACAAAGGGGTGGACAATTCCTATCGCACTTATTCCTTGATGGCCACAGACCATCATAACCCAAAATATGCCCATTTGACCCCATTTACGAAGGTCGTAGTAACACAAATCAAAGTTAATCAAATCGTGCCATCTTAGCCGAACAGTCTTTAGTCAAAAGAATCGACTCATTAGAATACTATAGTAGCTCTCGCCACGACCAGGCTATATAAATTTGCCAGAACTCTATAAGCGGTCACTGCCCGACAAAGTGTTCCTAACAGTCTGCCTATGTGATCGACTAGTCATCTCACATGACTCTATGGCACTTGAACTTGCCATCAATCGCATCACACTCTAGTCACTTCGAGATGTCACCTCATACAAGTTACTATGGGCTAATACTATGTTAATCCGGGTTCACTTTAACAGGGTTCAATGTTGTCTCTACAACCCATTTGGATGTAACAAAGTATAATAAAAGAGTTTTAAAGTAAAACTCGAACGACAAATGCGATTATCACATATGAATAGTCAATGCCTGATTACTATTTCATGTTCTATAATCTAATTTGATCTTGAATGTAGTTGTTCATCTCAATTTAATTGAAATGACATGACTCATCATGTTAAGCCTATGAGAAGGCTTTGGTTAGTAGGTTTTATCAACTTATAGCTCCCACTGTTTTTAAAGTGTGCGGGACTCATCCTTCTTGCACATCTCATGATTGCAAGTGTACTCAATTTCCGTTGTAAATATTTCTCATTGTTCTTTATTGTCTAGAACGATTCTAGAAAATCTATTTCTTAAATAACATAGCCACAATGGTATCTTAACCATCCTAATGTGTTTTGATTATGGTTTTGTCGGAAACCATGCGCAATCTCAATTGTCAATTGTCACTTGTGTAACACCCTTACACAAAATTGCATCATAAACACTTTGCTTTACTTCCTTAATGCTTCTGCAAGCACTTAAGGGTAATCTTTATGGTTTACTTGGTAAAGATTACTTAAATTCGATTTTGAAAACAATTCATCATACTCAAAGTATATGAAGTGTTATACATCATTACTCATTTAATTGATCCGGCAGCGGAAGCAAATGGAATCAATCAAATATGTTCAATTTAATTGAACTAGTCATGAATCTTATCAACATAAGACTTCTTATTGACGCTAATATCATGAGGATTTATCTTCATAAATCTAGATATTAAAGATGTATTATAATACTCCAAAAGTCTTAAATCATTCGCAATGATCAATATGTCATCCACATATAAGACTAATTAAAATTACCGTAACTCCCACTAAACTTCATGTATAAAAACAACTTCTCGACTTATTGAGAAAAGTTTTATAACATGATCAAATCATTGATTCCAACTCATTGATGTCCTACTTAAGATCCTCTCTTAAGTTTGACATTATCTTAGGATTGTAAGAATCTATAAAACTCATGACATGTATTAAATACATTCCTTCTTTTGAAGAAGTGGGTTTTAGATTCACTTGCTGTATGCATATCCTCATAATGAAACACAATCCCTAAGAAGATCCAAATAGACTTAAGCATTTCAATTAGTGCAAAACCCTTTGCAACCAATCTTGCTTTGAAATCTCTCTTTATTAGTGCAAAACCCTTTGTCACTAATCAAGCCTTTTAATTTCGGATTTTCATGGCTCTAAGCCTTGTATTGAGTTGTGACTTAAACACTCTCATGTAAGTCATATGTTCATTACTTTCCAGGAGTAATCAACTTGAATCAAACAATTTCTTTGTAAGTTGTAAGCTCTTTACTTTAAGCTTTTTACTTTCCTCATCATCTTCAACAAGTGATGGCTTTAACCTCCTAGGTTTTGAAGAAACAACGTCTTAATCTCATGTAGTCAAGAAAGACCAGTTTCTTGGGACATAACATTCTTTGTGGAATTCTTTGTGGCTCTTGAATAATTTCTCCCACTCTGTCTTCTAGAAATAAACTTGTATTTTTAGAAAGACAGCTTCACGAGCCGCAAACCCGTCGTACTCGTGATAATTGAAAGGGAAAAATGAGCATTTGTTTCTTGTGAAAACTTACAACCATGGTACCCTACCATTTCATATCTCATATGAATCGTTTTAGATTTAGTGGAAAAATAATCTAGACAAAATGATAAAATCCCCAAAAGGATCAAGTAACTCAAAGTAACTTGATTGAAGTCCAAACCATATCGAATAGCGTTTGATTTCTTTATCCAATCACACATTATTCCATAATGTGTGCTTAGAGAGATTAAATTGTGATACTATATCACATTTCCTTTGGCTTATATCGAAGTCTTTACTTAAATAATCCAATCACGATTAAATCGTGATCCCTTGAACTCTTTGAATTTATTCAAAGATTTCTCTATTTACATTATTAAGTGAACACATTAGTGTCAACCTAAATCTTTGGTAAAAGAAAATGATCAACCTATTTTGAATCAATGATTTACAACCTCGATCTCCTTTTCAACTAAAAGGCACGAGACATCTTGCTTTGAATACAAGATACGCATATACCATAAGATCTAATGGTTTCAAGAGTACTCGATAACTCTTTGCGTTAATCATTCCAGAATTTAAGGTTTAATCTTGGGTTACCAATTTGAGTCTTGCATCATCTTCATGATATATCATTCTAGTTTGGTTTAGAATATAATCACCTTGATAATGGGCTAGCCATACATCAAATCGTGGTGTATAGGGTCACAAAAGTGAAACTTCTTTTGTATCTTAACAAGTTTGTATTCTTATTTAGAGTTTATGTACTTAATAGTCACAATTAAGTACAACTCCAAACCCGAAAACTAGATTTAGTACACAATGACTCTATCTCTCGACTTCATTGTTGCTAGTCGTCATATTCTAATCATCCTATGTATCAAACATAATGATGAAAACCACCACCGGTTTCTAATATTGACGAAGTAGTACTAGCAAAATTTATGTTTAATCAAATAAACATTTAAAGAAGAAGGTCTCATTAGATGTCCCACAACTAACTTGTTGATTCTTCAATAATTTGGGGTAGTTTCCTTTCTAGTGTCCAACATTTAAGACAGTGGAAACTTTATCGGTCGGAATTGATAGGTTTAGTATCGCTATTCTCAATAACTTTACTTTTAACATTACCTTGTATCAATTCCATTATAATCTTTACTTCTTGAACCTCGTCCTCATCTTAACGGTTTAAGAGAATGCTCCCACTCATTTCAATGAGTCTTTGCTTTGAGAAGCAAAATTGAATTCATGAAGATTACTCTTCATTTGTTCGTTTTAGTCTTAACACTTTCATTGAAGTGGTTGCGTTATTTTGGTCAATTACGAATTCTGACAAATCTAATTACCAAAACAATTTATCGCTTCAAGGTACTTAATTCAATTAAGTATATGAATAACAATTCATTGTAAGTAGATGTGTTAGTCAAGAATCAAAAACATGTTTGATAATGAATAACTTTAATCTATACTCTTTATAAGAGATCCTTAACAATGGTTCATTTGAGGTTTTAGAAGCAAATTCATATTTGTCTTTAGTTACGATGTTTTAATGGAGATTTGAATCAAAAATCGAAATGATATCGTATATGAATTGTGGTGAAGAAATAGAACAATATGATAACGGAATAATGAAAACAAAACATTCATCGTTATAATAATACTTGTAAATAACAAGTAAAGCATTTACATAGTGACCTCTACCCAACTATGATAAATGATTCCAAGATCCAAATTCATATTAACTTGGGGCACAGTGTGCCGAAATACCCTTTATTAATATAACTCGGTGGATTAACTCTTTAATCGATTCTACTTTTAGAACTCTTGGTCGATAAAATTACATTAATATTTATCTCTAGCCCGAAACACATCCGGAAATACGTCGTGAATACTTTCGTTGAGTTCAACCCAAATTTCGAATAAATGTGTCCATGATCCAAACTCATATCAACTTAGGGCACGGTGTGCCGAAATACCCTTCATTAACATAAATTCGGTGGATAGACATTTATCACCCACTTTCCCTACGTAACAAGGTTTGTACCCCGGTGTGGTCGAGTGCACTCCCTCACGAAATAGGTTTTCATGGTTTCTACTTTTTGGTAAGGCTATGTCTCAATTGATTATTTTAGCGAGAGGTCATGTCAATTTATTATCTATCACGTTTTAAGTGAACTAAAGCGGTGAACTACGATAATTCTAATTGACACGGTCGATAAACTCGATTAAAATGACAATGCATGTTTTAGTTATGGCGATTTAGCGATGCATGCAACATATAAATAAAATGCAAAGCATAAAAATAAATCCTAGTATGGCCTTCCTAAAATAGAAAATCTAATTAACTATTACATATTCGGAAACCAACTCCATTGGTCCCTTGAACTTTGGTTTTAGCACGCATCTCGAGGTAGCACCGTCTTTATGTATCGCCTACTTGAGTGACACCGTCTTCAAGGAACTCCGAAATAATTAAATTACATAACAAATTACATAATTTCCTATTATACATTTGTAATTAAAATAAAATAAATCTATTAAATTACAAAACGGTGATACGAGATCACAATAAATTACAACCGAATCGATATTCCCATACATTTCAGGTAATACCAATTAAAAACTAAGGCCATACTAAGTAAATTACATAATTCAAAAATTACATAAAATAAAATTATGACAATCATAAATAAAATGCAGCATTATAATATGTATGAACATGCCCAATTTTATGCTAAATCGCTTTTAAGGAGCCAATATCGTATATTTAAACGGTTTATACGGATTAGCGTGATTCAACCTTTTAAAATCACAATAAATTACATAAAATCATATTTATGCACAAGTTAATTACCCTAACCAACTTAGGACTCAAAATTAGTCTCCACTAACCATTTGACTATAATTAACTTATATTTCTTAAAATTGTTCATTAAAAGGACTTAAAATTACATAAAAAGCCATAAACTTCAAATAAATCATAAAAATTTCAAATAAATTTGAAATTTGAAATTTAAACTCATGAAAATTCTGGAAAAATACCATGACACTCATAATGTTCAAAAAATTAGGTTAAAAATTTCGAAATTTAACGGGAAAAACAATGTTGCGGTTTATCGGATTTATCAATTATAATCATAAAAACATGAGAAAAATTATATTCATCAACTTTTCAATTTTAGATCTGAAAAAGATAATAAAATGCAACATGTGACGTTTTTCCTTAGTCATGAAGTATGTTTTAGCATTTTTACACTAATTAAGTCACTATTTATGCTATTTTTCATCAAAAATTCATAAATCATGCATGAAGACTTCATTATAGCCTATTATTTTACATACATCTTGTAAAATTGCATGTGACACCATACTAAATTTCTATGACCATATTCGAAATTTATCTCATATTAACCTATTTTTCATCTAAATTCGATTTTTATCATGAAAAATCCATATTTCGAGCATAAGAACTCCAAAAATTTTGAAACTTTCCAGATCATCTAAAAATAATATATTTGAAAACATATCCAAAAACCACTAGAAAATTCGAAGTTTAGCTAATTTTCGTCCAAAAATGACATTTTTATCATAAAAATCACATTTTAATGCCAATATAATATAAAATGAACAATAAAATCCATAAATTAACCAAAAAATCCTAAATACATTTTAGGATCAGAAACTTTAACATGCATAAATTATTTTCGTGATATATCATAATAACACAAATTTATGAGTTTTATATGTTAATCGTATAACTCGGAAAAAGTATAACGGATTTGCATGCAAACAACCTTGTGCTCTGATACCACTTGTTAGAAATCTATATCTCATTAAACAACATATTCATATATGTTTTGATTAATTTAGTCATAAAATTAATTTCTAATCTTATGCATGCAAACTAAAATAGATAAGATAAGAAAATCAATTTCTCACCAATTAAATTTCGGTCAAATGGGCACCAACAAGATCTCCTTATTGTTAGTTCTTGAGCTTTCCAATATTGGATGAACATTCAAAATCCCAAAGTAGAGATTCTCCTCTTGATTGCACCCAAGACTATCCCTTATCCCCACTAAATAATATTAGCTAGATATTAGTTTAGTAGTTTACCTTAAAATTGATTACTAACACTCATATATTACATTAATAATTTTAGTAATTTCTTTGAACAATTTGGATCAAAGTTTCTCAAGTTTTTAGAGAAAATGAAGGAGAAGAGAGAAAAAAACATGTGAATGAATCATCATAATATGAATGTGTAAGAGAGGAAAATAATAACCAACAAACCCTTCACACAAAGGGAGTGTCACGGTTTTGGTAGTGCCAAAATGGCATCATTACTTTTCCTTTTGCTCTTCTCAATATTATAGGTGTGTAAGAATAGGTAGAGTAGGTTTTATTAATTTATTCTTATCACATAAAATAATCACCCACTAAAGCCTACCACCCACAATATTTAGGTCCACTTCTATAAAATGGACTACCATTTTATTTTTGTCAATTTGTCATTTGTCACACAATATGTCACATGTAGTATGCTACATGTTATTAATTAATTTTAATGCATATTTATCACATAAATATCATTTTATGAATTAATTAAATTACATCCAATAATTTGACTAGTGATACTTGATCACATAAATAAAATGGGTCATGTAATTATAATTCACAATATCTTGTAATTATAATTAACCATTCATTCCTATCTCTATTGTTTCTCAAACAATAAATAATTTTAGTAACAAAGCATTTTATTACTAAAATAAATCTTATTTAATCTCATTACAATAAGATATTTATTCTCTCTCACAAATCGAATTGTTCAATTTTAAGGAATTGATCAACTTGCATCGTCATACAATTAATCAACTTTATAGATAAGGGCATCATCCTTTAGGTGTGACCTTAAGGGATCAACTGACCACCACCGTCCCACGACAGTAACGTCAAACTCTAACAAGCCAATCGTTATCGATTAATGTTGATAAGTCGACTATATAATTGAATCATCCCTTACGTATTCTTTATATGAGATTTAATAATGATATTTAAATCATGTGATCGCACTATTGTTGAGGACACATTTCCCAACAATGGACCCACGGTCCCACCTGCGCCAGAGTACCCTACCGTCGTCTTTGCTGATTTCAAGCAAAGAGATGCTTTCGTTGAGTTACAGAAACGTCGTTTGAAACTAACCCGTTGTATCGACACCACAGTCTTAGTAGACCTATCGGTGGAGACGGGTGTGAGGCACATATTTGAGACTTTGGGTTTGACCGGTTTGTACCGTCTTAGGAAACATTCCTACTCCTTCTTGACCCTAGAGTTCATGAGCTCTTTCCTTTATGATGCGGCGGCTAAGACCGTCCAATTTAGTCTCATGAACACTAGTTTTCTCTTGACCATGGATATGTTTGCCACCCACCTTGGCCTTCCCCGACCGGAGAAGGGAGCCCTTAGGGATATCCCAACTGAGTGTGGAGCTAGTAGTTTCATGCCTTGTTTTACCGGCAAGAATGCCCCCACCTCTAGCAACATGTTCATAAACGATGTTCAACATGTCACCTTGAAGATCTTTCTTCGTGCCTTGACTTGTTTACTCTATGACCGGAAGGATGTGAGTAAGCTTAACTCACATGAGGTGATGTTGCTGGTTGCCTACCTTAAGCCCTCACGAGCCCCGAGAGTTTCTTACAGTGCCCCGGCCATAGTCTGTGCTAGCCTAGCTTTGATGGCCACTTCTGAGACTCGTTTCTTGAGTTGTGGCGCCATTGCCACACGGTTGGCTGAGAGGTTGATCACCTTTGAGGCCTCCTCGGCCCTTACACCCATGGCTCAATCTGTGTCTACCTTGGACCGTGACTATTTCCTCGACCAGAAGTGGTTGAGAACTTTGGAGGGTCGTGGTTTGGCCTGGAGAGTATAGGGTATGAGCTGGATGAGGATACCTGACCCCGAGCACCTTCCTGCGACTAAGCCCTTGGCAGCGGCATTAGTGGCAACCGATTCCGACGATGATGAGGAGGCTCCTGTGTGGCAGTATTACCTCATTGATGCTGATATTTTGGAGGTGATGCCTGAGCCGACAAAGAGGGATCATGCTAGACCAGAGGACCGGCAACCTAGGATGGGGAGGGATCCGAGACGGGTGAGAGAGAGAGTCGCGGAGACTCAGCCACAGCAGCCAGTGCCTCCACAGCATCAGTTTCCCAGCTATCATGCGTTCTTCAGTCCTGAGATGATAGTGAGTGAACTCACGGAGAGAGTGTCTGCCACATTGACACCCCGAAACCTCCATGAGATGGTTTATGTTCAGGGCATTGGGACCGAGGCAGCCTAGCCGGTGTGGTAGAGAGGTGTTGGAGATGACAGTGGGGTCTTTCACTCCTTTGGCATGGATCGGACTACTTGGGGAGAGCCTCAGAGTTACCCCTACGGTTGCTTGGCACCATGGCGAGTGGGAGCAGATTCTGGCACTGGTGATGTTGCGGGTGCGGGTAAAGCTGTAGCGGGCACATCCGGAGGCGGTGGTCGAGATGAGATGATAGATGAGCCGACCTTGGAGTGATGATGTTCCTTTTATTTCTATCTTGTTTGGATTTGTATTATTTGGTACTTGTGTTAGTTGGTACATTTGTTAGACCTTGGTTTGTATTGTGGGCATAAGGCCGTATTTTGGATGATTCTCGTACTTTTATACAGGTAGTTGGTATCGTAAAGGAAATTCTGACTCATATATATGTTCCTTTGGCTTTGCTAGGTGATTAATTGGGGATATCGACATGTGGCTACTCGATCGAGTACCTGCAGGGGTGATTTGGAATTGCATTCTGATCTCGACGTACTCGATCAAGTAGCTGATGAACTCGATTGAGTAACATCAACTCGATCGAGTGCCTTACAAGCTCGATCGAGTATCCCTGTATGATGTGTATTTCGCTTCAAAACTTGTTTGGATCTTCAAGCTTGTGGTTCTTCTGTTATCTGTTCTTTGTTTTGGGTGAGTGACAACATTTACGTATGTCAAGTATGGTTTATGAAGTTATATATATGGATGTGTTTTATACAATATAGGTTTGATTCATACACTTTTTCATGCTACATCGTTTTGCGTCAAGTAACATGTGTACAACGGTTAGAGTTCTTGTTGCATATTTTATGTGGTCACATAAGAAATTGGATGAGGTCGTGTGTGCTATGGATGACAGAACGTGTAATTGTGGGGTTCACCATTCCGATGGTTTTCATATAAATGAATCATATATATATGTAATGTCAAGGAAGTAACATGGACGTTGTGAGTCTCAATGTGTAATATGATTGTTCATAATGTCAATGTGGAATAAAGATTTAACGGCTTGTATAATAGTTACAGTTGTTTTGATGGTGAACTTTGGGGACGAAGTTCCTTTTAAGAGGGGAAAAGTCATGTCGCATGTGAAAAATGACTTAGTTACGACAATCTTATAGTATTTTATGTGGTTGTTTGAGTAATTAGTAGTGGTTATTGTATAATTGAGTGGTGGTTCGCAATCGTTGATTAAACTATCATGTTGTTGTATTTCGTTTCCAAGTAATTGTCCACAAAGTTGTTATGTAATTGAGTGTTAGTTGTCAAATAATAGAATTGTTTTTGCGCGATTGAGTAATAGAGATGAGTTAAAAGAATTAATGTGAATGAATGGAATGAATGATGTGTTATTGTGTGTCAAGGATCGATAATTTATTGCTTTTAGGTGTTTAATGAATGCTTAATGAATGGTTGATGGGTGACAAGTAAGTGATGGAGGAATAAACAAGTAGTAGTGTTGGTTTGTATTTGAGCAATGACATGAGATAAGTACAAGTGATGGTAATCGTGTTGGTTGTTCTTTTATACAATGCGTGCTTGGTGCTTTAATAGTCAGGTTGGTGATTTGATAGGAAGTCGTGTTGTGTAATATGTGCTAAGGTAGATGATGATGATGGTTAATGAACATTCATATCGGGGTGGTATTCATGAACGGTTGTGTTGGCTTGTATCGGGATGAGTAGTGGTAGTTTGCCTTGGTTCCTTTTCTTTGTGTCATGTGGGAGAGGAATAGTTGAACTTCGGGGACAAAGTTCTTTTTAAGGGGGGAAGACTGTAATACCCGTCCTTTTAGGGACCCGTTGACCGACGTTGACTTACCTTAGACACCTACCTTGACCTTCGAAAAACTTAAGAGTGATGACTTGTGATTATATGAGTCTTTGAGTACGTGTTACTCGATCTAGAGGAGGCTACTCGATCGAGTAGCGTGGGAATTCGATCGAGTAAGTGCCACTCGATCGAGTAAGTGCGTTACTCGATCGAGTAACTGGATTTCAGCGGGGAGTTATAAATCGTATAATCGTGAAACCCAAATAATTTCTCCTTTCTTCCTAAACCTAAATGCCGTCATTCCACTTCTCCTTCACCATAGTTCCTCTCCTTGGGGCCTTTGAGGATGGTTACACCATAGGGATGGGATGCTTGAGTCGGGTAGCAGTCTTGACATCGGATTGTTTTGTATAGGTATGTTGTCATCATCATCATCATCTCCCTTGATTTCAGTTATGGTTATGGTAGTAGTAATAGATGGTTATGATGGTTGTTATAGGTGGTCTTGGTGGTTGATTGTTGTCTTGTGGTCGGACACGGAATCGCTGCGGTTGGCTAAAGGTAGGTTTTCCTACTCAGTACTGTTGATTGTCTAGAGGGTCTATTGTTGTCGTATAATTGGATTAGTGTCACTGTTGATGGTTGGTTGTGGTAGTTCATTAACACTTTGTTGAAATAGGAGTTGGTGATTGTTGATTGTATAGTTGGCTGTAATTGTTTGTCTGTGGTTCTCGAGGTGCGTCCTCGGCTGAGTGGAGTCACTTGCGGGAGTGGCTTTAGGCCCTTGATTCGCCTTCTGTGGAACCCGCCACAGAAGGGATGTGCACATTAAGAAACATGGGTTATCGCTCGGATAGATGAGCGGGGCTTATATGGGAATGGCTGCGGTCCCCCACTGGCAGGACTGGACTTTCGGGCAGTCAGAGGTGTGTGGTTGGTTGGAGGAGGTGGTGTGTGTGTATTGCTGTAATTGTGTTGTGTCTGCTTTTGTACTTGTTACCTCAGTTACTGACCTTGTATGGTTTGTTGTGTTGTCTTTTTGTTTTGTGTCTGCCGTGATCCACTATGGTGAGCAGTCAGTCTTAGCAGGTTGATATATGGATCTTAGCTGGGTGCTTGAAGGGACGAGTCTACCACGAGTCATGGCAGAGATAGTTTCACATAGCTGATAGTAGTCTTGAGTTGTATCTTTTGTATCGTCTGTTGGTTTAAATCACTTGTAATCTATATAACTGTTCTTTTATCGACATTTGATTATTGCTGTCCTCGGGCAACCGAGATGGTAACGCCTTTATCTGCTAGGGAAGGTCTTGTTAGGGTTCCTTGGTAGATGGGGGTGTTACAGAAAGGATAAGAGAATCAAGCTAGGTTGTCAATCAAGCAATTCATCAAACATGATATGTGCATAAGTTGAAAGAACAATAAGCAAGCATTCATATGAACTCATTAAATATAAATTTACCCCATGATTAACTCCCTTAATCTCCCACTAATCCTAGTTAAGGAACTACTCACTCATTATCATGGAAAACATGTTATCAATGGTGTCAATCATCTTAACAAGTATAAACATGATGAAAGAGTGAAGCAATAAGCAATAAAGAGTAAAGAGTAAAGAAATTATACCAAACTTAAGATGAACAAATGGAAAGGAAAGAATAATAGAAGAGAACTTGATTGATTGATGAAGAGTTGTCAGTTCTCCAAATAATAACCCAATAATCTTCAATTAGCCAATAAGAAATCTTGAACAATGATTGAAGAAAGATTAAATTGCAATTTGTGGAATGATTAAAGATTAATCTATTCTAATCTACTCCTAATCTAATCTAAGATAGCATTGCCTACACTAAAAGGACTTAATTCCCACTTAGAGGACTTAATCTCTTGATTATTACAAATGGAGTATATATAGTGGTACAACATTAGGTTAAGTAAGGGTAGATTAGAAATAATATGCTATGGTGTCGAATAGAGCCTTGCAAGCCTTTAAGGAGCCCCACGACTCCCCATTGCGAAGACAATCTTCCTGCCGAACAATCCGCTCAATCTGGGCTAAAAACGAGCGTCCTGAGCTTCAACTCGAGCGGGTTGAGGTCGACCAGCGGGTTGAGGTCGACCCGAGCGGGTAGAGGTCGACCCGAGCGGGTTGAGGCACAACTCGAGCGGGTTGTTCTTGACTCGGGCGAGTTGAGCAGCAGATTCCCTTTTCTTGCTTTTATGCCTATGATGCTTCTATATACTCCTTATTTCTATCATCTTTGGTCATCATTATTGCCTTCTCTTCATACTAGTCCATCTAAGATCATCAACAAGCTTCCTAATATGCGCGAGAGACGGGAATTCCGCCTCATTATCTCCTTTCCTACAAAACATATAAAATGCAATAGGAAAGCAAAAAGAAGCAAATGACGAATAAAATGGTTATGAAATGCTATATTAGTATGCAAAATGAGGCTTAGTTAGGGGACTAAATGTGCGTAATTATGAATCATATCAATATATAATACTACTTTTATGAGCTCATTCATTTGGATTTGTATTAGGTATGCCTTGCACTATATTACGAACATCGACAAAAAAAATAACAAAATCTTGATTGTTCTTTAAATTGATCAAACAAATATCTCTCGCTTCAAAACGAAATTCATATCCAACGAACAAAACAAATTTTCTAAGTATGTAAGGGGGTATTAAAATATGGAATAATATTGATCTTTAAGGCAAAGAAATCATAAGAAAATCTTTGCACTATAAAAAGTTAATGGTCATTAAATCGTAGAAATATATATTTTAATTGATTAGAGACTTAAATCACACATAGGAGTAATAAAGTTGATTCTTACAAATGTCAATATTAATGGATCAGATCAGCTCAACCGTTGTCATTGTAAACTCAACCAAACAAACATAAAATAAAAAAGAACAGTCCAATAATGTTACAACCACAAGATAACGGTGTTACTAACTTACTATAAACTAATTGGATATGAGCATTGGAGACTAAAAATAGAGTCCCTACACATCCTTCGATTTGATAGTCCTTGTAAAACAAAAATGAAAAAGAAAAATAACATAAGATGACAATTTATTTTTCTTCAGTAATATATAGAACAAAGGAAACTAAAAATAGAAGTGAATAAAAATTTTTAATCAAACAAACATCTAAAGAATGATAAAAAAACAAGAAAAGTAAGGATTGACCAAATAAAGCGCATCATGACTTATGAGCTACTATGTGGACCGCTCCATATGTGCTTCAATTTTTGCGACTCTTTGTCACATATTCAATCCATACATGATTATAATTATGTTAATGGGAAAACAAAATAAAAACAGTATTAACTTACGGTAAAGAACACAAATAAAAGATAATACGAACAACAACACTTTTCTATAACTTCATCTAATTTAAGAATAATAAGGCGATGGTGATTCTATTCTAATAAGTGAACATATAGGGATTGGGTAGTTTAAAAAGATTATTTACGATTCAAAAAATTCAAATTCACATGAGGAAAAAGGTTCAATAAAAACTATTATGTACCATATTATCTTCCATGTTGCTAAGGATTAAAAACCTCTTCTCGTTCTAAATTTGTGTAGCTCCTCCGTTAGTAATTCATCTGCCAACTAATTTAAATTTAAGTCAATATTGTTATGTGAATATTGTTACCATTTAAATCTGTGTAGCGAAATCAAATAAATCGGAGTATTAGAAATTAAAATTAATGACCACTTTTATATATGTGAATATTGTTACCATTTTGACACTATTTATACATAAATTTTTCCACTTATGATTAAGGAGTAAATTAGTTACTTTTGGTATTGCTTAATAACTTTAATGTTGAAGATAGAATTTTAGAATATTAAAAGTTACAATTTATGTGGATAAATTTTAAAAAGTAATATTGAGAGAAGAAAAGTCAAAAGTATGTTAGAAGCTATTAACTTCACCTATTAACTCCCCCCCTTTAATATCCTCTTGAATATTTTTTTAGATGACTTGTGAAATATAGCAATTAATTTTAATTTTTAATTTTTTTAGAAAAATACTTTGTAAATAGCTTAACTTGATACGTGGCGATTAAAAATTACTTAAGTTTGTATTTTAATTATATTGCATATGTATACTATTTATACCATATATTTTTCTACTTATGATTAAGGAATAAATTAGTTATTTTTAATATTCATAGGAACTTTAATGTCGAAGATAAGACATTGGATAAATTCTAAAAATTATTATTGAGAGAAGAAAGGTTAAAAGTGTATTAGAAGTTATCAATTTCACCTATTAATCTTCCCCTTTATTTTTATTTTTTTAGATAACTTGTGAGATATAATAAATGTTTTTTATTTTTTCGTTACACTTTTTGAATTGTATATATAGATGTATATAATAATTTAATGAAATTGAGGAAGTTTATAACAAAAAGAAAGAGTTGCATTAATGAACGATGGAAAATTAGAACGATGTGATTTTTATTTGTCGTTCAACATATTCTAACAATAAAAGCCGGAATTTTAATTTAGTATGTATTTTGATTTGTTAATTGTAGTTTACTATTTAAAAAATTAAAAAGTCGAAGTTTATTCTTTATTATTATGTTATTTAAAAACTTAGTACGCATTTAATGTTTGCAAATTAATTAATTTTTTGTTTTTTCTTTTCTAAATAATGGTGATGAGGTGGCTTGCTAGAATTGTCTCAAAAATGGATTTGTGTAGTGTGGTGGTTTTATATTGCCTTTTTATATTATTTATTTATAGATATGCCTATTGACTAGGAGGATTAGGAAAGTGCAATAGACGATCCACTACGATTGGTAATCTATCCAAGATATACATATTGTGTAAGTATACACTCCCTCCTATTCCGGATAACTGTCCCATTGTCCATTTCCGTCTATTCACATAACTGTCCCATTATCCCTTTTTGGTAATGGTTTTTCTTACATAATGACTATACTACCCTTGTTACCTTTCATTATTTACAACCCAACCCACCCTTAACTCATCTTATTAGTACTTTTCATTGTCCATTTCCGTCAATTCGCTCACTTTCTTAATTCTTGTGCCATTTCAACAATGAGACAGTTATCCGAAATAATAGGGAGTATGATATTCTGTTTTATCAAATTCACGTCTATGTAGGAAACTAGGTGTTGAGTTTATGGATTCAAGTACCTAAGAGGGGGAGGGGGTGAATTAGGTACTATTTAAAATTTTAACTTCAACTTTATTGATTTAATGTAAGTTGTAGGATGAAAAGAGATAGGAGAATACTTCGAATAATATTAAGAAATTACACGAGTATTAAAATGGACGTTTGCTGAAGTATGAAGGTAACAATTGTTCTGACTGTAGCTATTTGTCTCAGTTCATGAAGTACAGACTGCAGACCAAATGTGACAGTATGTGGAACTGTTACTTCAAAAGTCAAGCAAAAGAAGTGCAAACGAAATAAAGAGCAGCGGCATAAAACAAATAAAATCAAACACGATATTTTTGAATTGGTTCGGCAAGAACTCAAGTGCCTACGTCCAATCTACTTTTTATTGATTAATTTTAGTGATATACTCCGACTACTAAAAAACCCGTACAATAAAAAGACAACAACCTACTCCGATTGTGACACAAGTTCAAGAACTACTCCGTTCTAGAACAAGTTAACTCGCAACCTACTCCGGTTGCCAAAGAGTTAAAGACTACTCCGTCCTAAACTCTACATACAAACTTAGAACGTTATAAGGATCAAGTTTCCACTAGCTTATTCTTAACAAGAATTGAGATGGACAACTTTACAAGATCAACGGTTCATAAGTTAGAGAGTTTGGTATGCTAAAGTAACAGTAGCTATGAATGTAACACTTGAAGACTTTTAAAAGCTTTGCAAAGTAAAGACTCGGTTTTAAGCTTTGAAAACAATTTTGCAAACTTAGATGAAATCTCAGAAAAAGTCTTGAGGTTTTGAGGGGATGAGGCACGCCTTTTATAGGGAGAGCAAGCAAGGTGGGTTGTTAGGGTTTTAAGGATCAAGGACCATCACATGTGATGAGTTTCAACAACTTCCCAAACTTGCACAAAAGAAGGTTCTTATTCAAAAGGCAAAGGAGAGAAAGAGTGTTTGAAATTATCCAAAAGAGATCATAAGTTTTCAGAAAACAAAGGGTGGAAAACAAGTCACATGATGACAAGCTTTCACAAAAATGGCAAAAAGCAATTCTTATTTTATGAAAGACCAAAGAGTCAAATTTGCACAAAGAGAAAACAATTTGAAATGATAATTACTCAAACCAATTTTTCTAGAAGGCCAAATCCTTGCAAAAAATCTGAAAGTCATCTTTTAAAATACAAAACACGTGAATGATTTTTGAAAGATAAGAAGAAGTTCCAAGTGTTACGAATCAAGGCAACGGTCCAGGCTGATGTTACTTGTGAAGGTAACAGTGGCCTTGACTGTTTCTATTTCTTTAAAATACGCTACTTTCTAACTTGTACATTAGATTACGCCTAGGACTCAATACATTGGGTGATCAACAATTCAACACTTCTTAATCCAAGCTTGATTTAATCATAAATCCTGAAAAGGTAAACTAAGATAGCACACATTAAATGGGCATGTTATCATCAATCAAAGGAACCCAACAAATTCCCCCTTTGATGATGACAAGCCCTAAAACGAATGTAAACAACTTATTTCAAGATTTTAATCAAGCAAGATCATATGAGAGAAGGAACTATATTACCTTATGGAGCAAGAACTTAAATCAAACTTACCATGGCAAATTTACATTGCCCCACAACAAGAGTAAAAGTTGTGAAGGTTAGGCCTAGTTATGAGTTAACCAATTTGCAACGAGATTAAGAGCATGAGTTTACCTTTTCCCCCTCTTGACATCATCAAAAGGGCAGGGATGTCAAAAGCATTCAAGAGCAAGCACGCATAAGAAAACACAAAAAGACACACACAAACGTGACAAGATAACAAGGTCAACACAAACATACGGTTTAAACATAGTCTAACCATAGTTCACCAAAGCTAAAAGAAGTTTAACATACACCACCAAGCAAGAAATTAAGAGTGATCATTCGGTAGAGAGACAAAAGAAAAAGGCAGGGCAAAGATAGGCAAGAGTGTAAACGGGTAAAGGGTTCAAGGAGAGGAGGCTTGGTCACCATCTGAGCCATCACACAAGGGGTCATCATCCAGCGGGTCGGCTAAACCATCATCACCATGCTCCTTAGTTGAGACAAGAGTGGAAATGATATCCACTTCACCACGAATCACGTCCATAGTGGATGTAAGAGCCGAGAGAGCCACGTCCTTTTGACTAGCATCGTGCTTGACCCAAGCACTCAAATCAGCAATGGCTTGGAGAATTTCCCGTAAACTACCCGTTCCAACTTGACTAGACGACCTACCTTCTGGTTCCGACTTAATTTTCACAGAAATTAGTTCATCATTATCCACTTTGATAAGCATCTTTCCCATTTGACCATCACTCATTATATCACACATGTCCAAGGACCCCAAGCTAGAGCTAACTAACACCCCGTGTGCCTTAAGCACGATTGACAACCACATTCCATAGGGTAGATGAAGCATACTAGTGGAGGGTTTACGGAGTTTGGCCGAGATAAGGTCAAAGCGCTTAAACATTAACCCAATCAAATTAACCTTTTTATGAGTTGCAATATGATATATGAGATATTGTTGGGCTATGGATAATTTTCCCCGGTCACCCGAAGGGTAAAGAGAACGACAAAGCATGTTGAAGATTAATCGGAGAGGAGGGGGTATGGAGGTATTACTAACGGGACCACAAGTGACGGCTTTTGGACAAACAACTTTGGAAACGGCTAAGGGTGAGGCATAAGGTAGGGCTACCCAAGTTTCAGCAGGGAGATTGTCATAACCTCCGGTTGGGACATTAAGAGCAGTAGCAAAATCAGATTGAAAACGTTTAAGCGGTTTACCATTAACTTTAGCCGTGAGAAAATCACCCGACTTATCCACTCGGACTGTTGCAAAGAATTGAACCACTTCACTGACGAACACGGGTTCACGAAGCTCCGATAGATTTTCCCACCCTTGAGCCATAATCATGTCTCTTACATTGTGAAAAGCAGGAGACTCAAACCAGGACTGTTTATAGACCCGAGGAGAGTGAATAGCTTTAGGTGACATCAATCGTTCACAATTTTTGTAGATAGAGGTGGGAAGATCCAAGCTTTCAAGTTGTTCCCAAACACGAGCCATATCCCATTTGGAGGTGAGTGACACTGAATCTGATGGGGAAAGATGCACCAATTTTTTCTTTGAGGGTTTGGATTTTTTAGAGGGGGGTTCAAGGGATGGTTCAACTTAGGGATCAATGGTTTGATTGAGAGTAGTAGATCCGGGGTCAACTTCACTTTGCTCGACACTCTCTGAAATTGGGGGTAAAGATGATTCAGTAACTGTTGCTTTTCTTTTATTAACTTTCTTCGCCGGAATCGGAACGGAATTAGCAGGTTTTGTTGAATTCACACTTATATCACATGGAGTTTCTTCATTATCATCAATATCCATTGTGACGGTTTCGGTGGATGAGCTTGAGACTGTAGTACCCTTCTTGTGACCACCTCGAGTTCGACGCCCAACCATGGTTGAGATTGGAACGTCGTCAGATGGGACGGTAGTGGGAGGAATAGTGGCGAGAGGGGTTGGATGAGGGTTTACAGGTTCTGGCTTAAGGGTTGGTGATGGATTTGTGGGTGTATTTTGATGTCGAGGAAAGGCGTAGGAGTCCTTTTGAGGTGGCATAGTTTTGGAGGTAGGTGGTGGGTCAGATGATGGAGATGGGTTCGTCATTTTTGTGGGTTTGATGGGAATAGGGGTGTTAAAAGAGGTTTTGACCATGGTGGGTAAAAGGGTTATAGGGTAGGTGAGATGGAGGGAGTGAAAGGTGAAAGGTTTTGTGGGTTGAGGGATTTTGGACGGGGGGTTAAAGGGATGATTGGCCCAATCAATAAATGAGGTAAGTGGAGGTAGTTGGCCCAATAAATTGAGTTGATCACTCGAAATCAAAAGCAAGGTAGCATAACATAAACGTAAATTTAGATATGAGGTTGAGTGATTATCGACTCACGAGTATGGTGTCAATTTTCGGTCTAAAAATGATATGGATGCACTTAGAACACTTACTAACATATGTCCATTTTAGTTTAATCAATTAGAGAAATTAGCAAGACTCACACTAGAAATCACAGGCAATTAATTAACCCAATTTCTAGTCTAAATTTCTCAAAATGTTCTCTTGCAAGTGGCTTAGTAAAAATGTCGGCAATTTGATTTTCGGTTTTGCAAAAGATAAGTCTAACATGTCCTTTCTCCACATGATCACGAATGAAATGATGACGAATATCAATATGTTTGGTTTTAGAGTGTTTAATAGGATTTTTGGAAATATTTATTGCACTCGTATTATCACACATTATGGGAACGGAGTCAAAAATAATACCAAAATCAAGGAGTTGTTGTCTTACCCAAAGGAGTTGAGAACAACAATGTGCGGCACTAACATACTCGCTTTCGGCCGTTGAAAGAGCTACCGTGTTTTGTTTCTTTGAGCCCCATGAAATCAAGCAAGGACCCAAGAATGTTGCAATTCCGGAGGTGCTCTTTCTATCTACCGTGCACCCCACATAGTCCGCATCCGAAAAGCCTATGAGATCAAAAGGACAATGTAAGGGATACTACAAGTAGAGATCTTGTGTTCCAATCAAATACCGAAGAATTCGTTTAATGGCTTTAAAATGGGATTCTTTCGAATTTGCTTGGAACCTAGCACATAAATAAACACTAAAGAGAATGTCTGGACGACTTGCGGTCAAGTAGAGAAGTGAGCCTATCATACCTCTATACACCTTTTCACTAACATTCTTACCGAGTTCATCTTTGTCCAATTTGGACCCGGCTACCATAGGTGTATCATGAGACCTACCATTTGTCATCCCAAATTTCTTAAGCATTTCTTTAATGTACTTTTGTTGATGAATCATGATTCCATCCTTTGATTGTTTGATTTGGAGCCCAAGGAAAAATCCTAGCTCACCCATCATGCTCATTTCAAACTCCGATTTCATTAGTTCCGAAAAATATAAGTATAGGAGTTCATTTGTTCCACCAAATATAATGTCATCAACATATACTTGGACAACCAACAGTCAAATTTGATGTGACTTTAAGAACAATGTTTTGTCAACGGAGCCTCTTTTAAAACAGTTTTCAATAAGAAATTTAGACAATCTATCATACCAACACCTAGGTGCTTGTTTTAAACCGTAAAGAGCTTTGTCTAATTTAAAAACATGGTTAGGAAAATCATTGTCCTCAAAGCCCGGTGGTTGCTCTACAAAGACATCTTCTTCCAAATATCCATTTAAGAAAGCGGTTTTAACATCCATTTGGAAGAGTTTAATGCCTTTGTGAGCCGCAAAAGCTATAAGTAATCGTATGGCTTCAAGTCTAGCTACCGGTGCATAGGTCTCATCGTAGTCAATACCTTCTTGTTGGTTATAACCTTGCACCACTAGTCTAGCCTTGTTCCTTACAATTTCTCCCGAGTCATCAAGCTTATTGCGAAAGACCCACCTAGTACCAATGACGGTACGATTAGGCGGTCTATGGACTAAGTGCCATACCTCGTTTCTTTTGAATTGATTGAGTTCTTCTTGCATGGCAAGCAACCAATCTGCATCAGTCAGAGCGACTGTCACATTGGCGGGTTCAATTAGAGAGAGGAAGGCATTGTGGGCACAATACTCGTTGAGATGAGCGAGATTGTTGAGGGATGATCTTGTTCGAATTCCAGAGTTGAGATCGCTTGTGAGATTGGAGAGTGGATGAGAGCTTTGATGTTTCCACTTCTTTAGAACAATAGTTTCTTGTTCCCCTCAAGAAAGATCGGTCTCGGTGACTGTTTCCATTTGCTTAGAGTGTTCTTCATCAGCACTGTTTTGAGTTGATTCAATTCTGGAGGTGGAGGCAACAGTCGTTGGGTCTGTTGCATCCAGAGAGGAAACAGCAGCAGACGTACCACGTGTTTCCCCTGAGTTGCAGCTTTCCTTTGAAGGTAATAGTCCCTGTGGCTGTTGCAAATCAGCGTTGGGAGCTTCTATTTCCTCGAACACAAAATCTTTTCGAACAAGACCAATCTCGAACTCATCATCATTATCATCATCTTCTTCCACGTTTTGTACCTGTCCAAGCACACTAGATTCATCAAAAATGACATGGATGCTTTCTTCAATTAACATGGTTCGTTTATTACACTTTATAGGCCTTGCTATGATTGGAGTAGCCAATAAACACCCCTTCGTCACTTCGTGGATCAAACTTACCCAAGTTGTTTTTACCATTGTTATGAACAAAACATTTACTTCCAAAGCATCTAAAATATGAAATATTGGGTTTTCTTCCACGTAGTAATTCATAGGGAGTTTTATTCAAGATACTCCTTATCATGACACGATTATGAATGTAGCAAGCGGTATCTACCGCTTCGGCCCAAAAGTTCTTAGGCAACTTACTACATAATAACATTGTTCTAGCCATACCTTCAAGGGTCCTATTCATCCTTTCAACCACACCATTTTGTTGTGGCATTCTAGGAGCCGAGAAGTTATGGTCTACACCATTGTCATCACAATAAGCACCAAATGATGAGTTTTCGAATTCGGTTCCATGATCGGTTCTTATTGAAACAAGTTTTAAATTAAGTTTATTTTGAATCTTTCTTAACCAAATTAGAAACTCCTCAAATGCCTCATACTTAGAGCTTAAGAAGAGTGCCCAAACAAACCTAGAGTAATCATCAACAATGACACACACATAACGACTACCACCTCTACTTCTAGTTCTCATTGGTCCGCACAAGTCGATATGTAGAAGTTGTAAAGGTTGAGATGTACTCACAAATCTTTTGGATTTAAAGGAACTTCTAACATGTTTGCCTCTAGCACATTCATCACACACTTTATCAAAATCAAACTTCATATTGGGAATGCCTTCAACTAAGTCGATTCTTTTAAGGGTATTAAGAGTTTTAGTACTAACATGACCAAACCTTTTATGCCATAACCAAGGATCATTGTTCATTACACTCATGCAAGACATGGTATGACCGGATAGAGTGTTCAAGTTAGTTAAGTACACGTCTTTGACACGTCTTCCTTCGAGGATTAATTCATGAGTAGTGGCATCAATTATTCGACACACATTAGCACTAAATTCTACAATATTACCCCTATCACAAAGTTGATAAATGCTAAGGAGATTATGCTTCAAACCTTTGACAAGCCGCACGTTGTCGACACAAAGTAATGGTGACTTACCAACCTTTCCAATGCCAATTACTTCACCCTTTTTGTTGTCACCAAACCTTACCGTGGCACCATTGTATGCTTTAAGTGAGAGGAATTGGCTTCTATCACCCGTCATGTGACGAGAGCATCCACTATCCAAGTACCTATTGCGGCCGCCTTTCACCAAGCCCTACACGAGATTAAACTTTGAGTTTAGGAACCCAAACAAACTTGGGTCCCCTTTTGTGATCAACATATCTTACGGTGTCTTTCCTAATCCATATTTGCTTTAATACTTTGATGTTCTTGTTAATGTCATCAAACCTTTTACTACAAGCATTGAAGACATGACCATTCTTACCACAATAGTTGAAAATAATGTACTCGGGAAGACCAACGTATTTCCTTCTTCTAAAATCAGTTTTAGGCTTCTGGATGCAACAGTCTGTCTGACTGTTCCATTTGAAGCCCAAACCAGCAACTTTGCTACATCTCTCGGTTTGACCCGTGAGAAAGTTCAACACAGTTTGACTTCCCTCCCATTTTTCAGTGATGTTTTAAGCATTTACAAGTTCATTGGTCAAGTCATTGACTCTGGAGAGGAGATGCAAATTCTTTTATTTTTCCCTCTTGAGTTCATCATTGTTTACACTTTTTATAGACAACCTTTTCTCAACTATGAAGTCATGGGTGTGGTTATTGAGTTTGGACACGAGATATCCGATCTTTTCTTTGGACTCCTCATATTTAGATGTCATCTCATCAAGACGTTTGTTTAGATCAACGAATTCATCGGATCTATGATGAGGAGTAGATCTAGAAGTGCTACACTCGGGCATACCCTTTTGAAGAAAGATAAGCCTCTCATGAAGAACCTCTATTTTTTTCTTGAGACTAACTACCTCACCTTTTAGACACTTGTTTTCATTGACCAAACATTCAATTTTCTCATTGGACTTGTCTAAGTGTTTGTCAGAAGCAACAGTCCCAGACACTGTTTCTCTTAGGTCTACAATCTCAACCACAAGGTTATAGACTTCATTTTCGAGAGCATCTTTGTCCCTCAAAGGATCATTACGCTCCTTGGTTAGTGAGGAAACTTGCATTACCAAGGTGGTGTTGACATTTTCAAGGTCAGGGATGTCCGTGGGGGTCATCTTAAGACGCTCTAATTCTTTAGTCAAATGTTTGTTCAACTTGTTGACTCTCTTAACTTCATCATAAGCCTCAGAGGTGACAGTGACACTGTCTGTTGCTTTTAGTTCATTTTTAAGGTTAAAGTTCTCTTGAACAATTTCCTCAATCTCATTTTGCATTACCTCAAGTTTATCATTTTGAAACCGACACTTATCAAAAAGTTGGTCAAGAAGCTTACATACTTTCTCTTTGGAGTAAGTTCTAGCCTTGGCTTTTAGATGATTTACCTCGTTGTCGGAATCGGATTCGGAGTCATCGGGATTAGCCATGAGACATCTTAGGTGTTCGTTTTTTGAGGTTTTTGAGACTTTGTCCTTAATATGACTTGTAAGACACATTTTAGCCTCTAGTTCCTCCTCGATGAGTTCCTCATCTTCCTTGGAGTCGGACATTCCCCAAATTGCACTCATGACTCTATGTTTATAGTCCTTTTTAACCTTTTCTCTTCTTTCCTTTGATTTGATATCATCCCACTTGGGACATTCTTTAATTTGGTGAGTTTTATCACCACATTTAAAGCATCCCACGGTGGAATTAGGTCGTTTCTTAGGAAAGCGTTTTTTCGAGTAATTATTAGTGAACCTTTTGTTTCCTTGACCATTGACTAACCCGGCTAGATTCCTTGAGAACATATCAAACTCGTCTTCCTCCTCATCTTCTCCATCACTTGGAGAGGATGTGAGGGCAAGACTCTTTCCCTTTGAGGACTCACTAGAATGCTTGTCGAGATTAAACTCATGAGCCATTAGTGATCCCATTAGTTCATGAAGAGATAGGGTTGACAAGTCTTTAGCTTCCTCTATGGCGGTGACCTTGGGTTGCCACTTAGAGGTTAGACTACGAAGGATTTTTCGAATGATGTCCTCGGACTCGAAATTCCTTCCTAGACTCTTTAGCTCATTAATAATACAAGAAAAACGTGAAGAAAAGCTATTTATGGACTCGTCCTTTGACATTCTAAACATCTCATATTGTTGCATGAGAAGGTCAACACGGTGTTTTCTCACTTGGGATGTCCCTTCATAAGCAAGTACAAGAGAATCCCAAATAGATTTTGCCGTAGGACATCCAGAGATTCGACTAACTTCCCCCTCACCAACACAACGTTAAAGAATCGACATTGCTTTGGAGTTCCTTTCGGCAAGTTTGAAGTCATTTTCATTGTAATCTTTTTCCTCTTTCGTTTTGGTGAAACCGTTTAAGATATCGGTTTCCTCAATAACAAGAGGTCCATTTTGGATGATGTTCCAACATTGATAATCTATACTTTTGATGTAATGTTCCATTTTGAGTTTCCACCATCCAAAATTCGCACCGGTAAAGACCGGGATCTTGGAGTGTTTCTCGGAATCCATTACCCACGAATCAAACTCTAAGGCGATTAGCCTCGATCAAGAGCACGAGGCTCTGATACCAATTTTTGAGTTTATGGATTCAAATACCTAAGAGGGGGAGGGGGTGAATTAGGTACTATTTAAAATTTTAACTTCAACTTTATTGATTTAAAGTAAGTTGTAGGATGAAAAGAGATAGGAGAATACTTCGAATAATATTAAGAAATTACACGAGTATTAAAATGGACGATTGCTGAAGTATGAAGGTAACAATTGTTCTGACTGTAGCTATTTGTCTCAGTTCATGAAGTACAGACTGCAGACCAAATGTGACAGTGTGTGGAACTGTTACTTCAAAAGTCAAGCAAAAGAAGTGCAAACGAAATAAAGAGCAGCGCAACAAAACAAATAAAATCAAACACGATATTTTTGAATTGGTTTGGCAAGAACTCAAGTGCCTACGTCCAATCTACTTTTTATTGATTAATTTTAGTGATCTACTCCGACTACTAAAAAACCCGTACAATAAAAAGACAACAACCTACTCCGGTTGTGACACAAGTTCAAGAACTACTCCGTTCTAGAACAAGTTAACTCGCAACCTACTCCAGTTGCCAAAGAGTTAAAGACTAATCTGTCCTAAACTCTACATACAAACTTAGAACGTTATAAGGATCAAGTTTCCACTAGCTTATTCTTAACAAGAATTGAGATGGACAACTTTACAAGATCAACGGTTCATAAGTTAGAGAGTTTGGTATGTTAAAGTAACAGTAGCTATGAATGTAACACTTGAAGACTTTTAAAAGCTTTGCAAAGTAAAGACTCAGTTTTAAGCTTTGAAAACAATTTTGCAAACTTAGATGAAATCTCAGAAAAAGTCTTGAGGTTTTGAGGGGATGAGGCACGCCTTTTATAGGGAGAGCAAGCAAGGTGGGTTGTTAGGGTTTTAAGGATCAAGGACCATCACATGTGATGAGTTTCAACAACTTCCCAAACTTGCACAAAAGAAGGTTCTTATTCAAAAGGCAAATGAGAGAAAGAGTGTTTGAAATTATCCAAAAGAGATCATAAGTTTTCAGAAAACAAAGGGTGGAAAACAAGTCACATGATGACAAGCTTTCACAAAAATGGCAAAAAGCAATTCTTATTTTATGAAAGACCAAAGAGTCAAATTTGCACAAAGAGGAAACAATTTGAAATAATAATTACTCAAACCACTTTTTCTAGAAGGCCAAATCCTTGCAAAAAATATGAAAGTCATCTTTTAAAATACAAAACACGTGAATGATTTTTGAAAGATAAGAAGAAGTTCCAAGTGTTACGAATCAAGGCAACGGTCCAGGCTGCTGTTACTTGTGAAGGTAACACTGGCCTTGATTGTTTCTATTTCTTTAAAATACGCTACTTTCTAACTTGTACATTAGATGACGCCTAGGACTCAATACATTGGGTGATCAACAATTCAACACTTCTTAATCCAAGCTTGATTTAATCATAAATCCTGAAAAGATAAACTAAGATAGCACACATTAAATGGGCATGTTATCATCAATCAAAGGAACCCAACACTAGGAATCTTAGACATGTTTTAAGGACATCAGTCATCAGTCATCAGTCATTAGTCATCGCATTTTTATGTCAAGGTCTAGTTCGGTCTTCGCATTTCCGCTAACAACTTTGCCTAACGTGTAGCTTAGTTTAGTTTAGCTTGTTAGTTACTCTGTGGTTGGGGGGGGGGGGGGCAATAGGTAAAAATACCCAAATTCTCGTTTAAAATGAAAGTATCCGTCTTAAACGTAAGACGGTCAAATATGCTAAGATGAGACAAAAGTAAAATACCCATTGACTAACATAATATTTGTCCCATCCATAGAAATGTGATATTATTTAACCATTTTTAATTATAAGACGGATACTTCCATTGAGATGAGCCAGATGATATATCAAATTTACACCTTTGTTAAATGGGCTAAGGTTGTCTATGAACATATGAAATTCAGTCATCACATATTTTCCACTCATATTATAAGTCAAAGTCTTCCCCAATAAAAAAGAAAAGGGCAGCTCTGTATATGATGGCGTCCTTCGCAAGGCGTTAGACGTGGATTTTGAGAAGGTTCCCACCACCACAAGGATGTAATAGGGACAAACCATCCAATGATTGCTAAAATTACCACACACAAGTCTGCATATTAAGTCAAAGTCTTCTCCAGTCGTCATTTAAATTTCCACTCATAAGTGTGCATAATTTTAGTCGGAAGAATATTGCACAAGCCCAAAATACGTCTTCTGGAACAACGACTACCATCTCTACTTCCTTTTTCTATTCAAGGCTTTTCTTGTTATACGAAATAAAAAAGATAATATGGATAGTTAATACGGTAGAAAATCGAGCTTGTTAAGTCTTCCGTCCTATCGAACATTTCTAACTACTTTCTATCGGTATTTAAAATACCGGTAAGTGTGACTAATCAATACTATATATTAATTCCAGAAACCAAGGGACTTCAATGTAATTAAAGAAAGTTATACAAAATAATTATATTATATAGTTTTAAATCACTAAAGACCGTGTGATGGGTAGATTGAGGATCTCAATGCAAATATTATATAGTTTGAGTTAAAATTAAATTATATAAAAGCTTGATAATTTTCCTAAACATGGTTAATTTCCATAAAATAAAATAATTAATTAAGATGGTCAATTTCAAGGAGACTAAAGGAAAGAAGATGTTTGGTAATTTTTCTAAATATTTATAGAAGACTAAAAGATGGCCAATTTCCTTAAAATAAAATAATTAAGTAGAATAAACATGCACATTTATGGTATTAATTATTATCATCATAAAATTATATATTAAATTTAAAATCTATGAAATTTTATTAAATTTTATAGTTTATTAGATTTATATATATTTAAATTATTTAACATACAAAAATATAATAAGTAGGTTATAAATAATTCAAGTTAGATTCCATAATATATAATATTGCATAATTCTTTCAATTTGATTTAATGCATATATGCAATATATTTATATAAATATATAACCCTCTTAAAATTGCATGCCTAAGTAATAAAAGTAATTTCGTCAGTAAATAAAAGAATTGTAGTAACATTATTGGATATAGTTATATGATAGTAATCACTCATTTGAATAGTAAAATTAACAATATTATCAAAGAGATTAGTGAGAGGGGTAGAAAGAACAACAGGAGTAGTGAAATAATCAATATTAATGCGACAATAGTGAAAGTAACAATAATTACGGCGGGAGTAGTGAAAGTAACCAATGATTACGGCCAAGTAGTAAAATGTTATTACTATGTGTCATTAATAAGAGTGAAATATTAATAGCGGAAGTAGTGAATTTGTCTCAAAATTTATTTCATTGTAATTTTAGGATATGTCATAGAAAAATATATTAATGATAAATTTATGGGTTATGCAACTTTAAGCACTTTAATTTAATGAAAAAAAATTTAATGGTAGGTAGAGGTAGCCCGGGCGAAGCCGGGCACCAATACTAGTAAGGTTAATTCTCTGTTGTCACATTTTTGGTGGGCCGGAAATAAATTGGGGCAACCTATTCATTGGTGTAGTCAAAGATTCCTTAGTCTTCCGAAAAGTGATGGAGGTCTTGGCATTAGAAATATTGAATACGTAAATAAGGCAATGTTGGGAAAGCTTGCGTGGAGCATTCTATGTGGCTCAGATTCGTTCTTCACCCGAGTTTTCCGGACGAAACTACTTGGTGATGGGGTCTGCACCGAAAATATGACTCTCAACAGTGGGACTAATTTATCATGGGGGGCCAGAAGTGTCTTACATGGGTTGGATTTTGTCCGTCAACATGTGGGATGGAAACCGGGTTTGGAGTCTGATTTAAATGTTTGGATGAATCGATGGGTTAATGGTGAATGTCCGGAGCCTAATGGGGGAATCTTAGCTTTAGAGCATGTGGGGCTTCGAAATTTGATGATAAGGGATTTAAGGATACCGAGTAGTAATGGGTCTACTGCTACATGGAATGACTCTCTCATTCAAACTCTTTTCTCTGAGGAGAGTGCGAAACGTATCCCTGCTACTCCTATCTGTAATTCACGGGTACAGGATAAGCTTTACTGGTTGCATAATGGAGTCGGGGAGTTAGTGTAAAGAGTGGGTATGGGGTTCTCTTTGGTGAGTTTAAGGAACGACGGGCCTCGAATAAGAATAAATCAAGGCTTAAAGATGAAAGACGGCTCTTTTTTAAACGAACACTATGGTGTCTACCGGGTCCGCAAGTGTGGAAAATCCTGATCTGGAGAATCATTACTAATTCACTTTCGGTGGGCATTAGTTTTGCACGGCGTAATCTGGGTGTTGATCTGGATTGTAAGTTCTGCGCGAATGAAGGTATGGTTATGGAAACAATGGAACATTTATTTCGGGACTGTCTTGTGTCACGACGCTTGTTTCGTCCGAGATGGGCATACGTACTGAAAATGGGTCTAACTTGAGTATTGGAAAATGGTTTATTGATTGGATTTCTTACTTGGGTACTCTGGAGGACGCAGACTCACGATTGATCTGCTTTTTGGCTACATTCGGGTGTTTATGGAGCGTCCGCAATCGTATCCTCTTTCAGGGGATGTCCTTTCATCCGACAATGTTTTTCAGGCTCTGGTCACAAGTGGTGGAGACGGCTGATAAGGCTTTGAGTATGGTAAAAAACGGTAAAGAAGTCATTGTGCAGGGTGGCATTGTTGGCTCTGTTATGAAGGATGACTGGTTTCAATGGGTTCGTGATAGCAAACCAGTATGTACCGTGGGGACCTTTAATTCTTATGAGCGTATGAGGATTATGGTCGATGCAGGTTGGAAGTCCATTAATAAGGCGGGGTTAGGGTGGGTTGTATTCTCAGCAACTGGAGATATTATCTTCTCGGATAAGAAGCGTGTTAGGGCTGAGTCAGCTCTTCAGGCTGAAGGTTTGGGGATAAGAGAGGTTTTTTTGTGGGTTGTGGATCGGAGAATTCGTCATTTGGAGGTTTCAACGGACTGCCTTTCACTTGTCTGTTTTTTTGCAGGGATTGAAAAACCACATCATCAAGTTGTGGATATCCTCAATGACATCCACGAGCTTGTCTTATCCTTTCATTGTTTAGCTTTTAGTTTTATTCCTAGGTCGTTTAATACCGTTGCTCATGTACTCGCGTGTGAGGCCATGCATGGTTAGGTGTATCTTTCTCTACAGCTGCCAAAAAAAAAGAAAAAGAAAAAAAAAACTATACAAAATGAAAGTTGAGATCCTTAAAAGTGAAAAAAATATAAAAGTTGGGGTCCTTATCTTACGTATAACTCGTTATTTAATTAATTTATTATTAAATGATACTCCCTCCGTACCACACCAAAGGTAACGTAGGGAAAATTGGAGTATTTAAGAAAAAGTGGAAAAAGTAAGGGTAAAGAGGGAAAAAATAGGTGGGGTATGTAATTGTGGGTTTAATTGTGGGTTGGTAGGTGGGGTATGTGATGGCATTTTGTGTAAATATCAAATGGATATAAGGATAACTTGGTAATATTGTGGGCCAAATAAGGAATGTTACCTTTAGTGTGGTACGTCCGTTTATAGTAAGTGTTACCTTTGGTCTGGTACAGAGGGAGTATATAAAAGGCATGCAAAATTGATTGTTAAGTCACGCTTGTCTTTCAAAGTACTAAAATTTTTCTACTACGTTAATCTCCAAATATATAAATACCACTTCTTCGTTTCTGTTGAGTAAAATGACTAGTCATCTAGTTCCAACGCGGACGAGCGCCTCCACTATTCCCCCTTGCTCTATAACTCCTCGCTAAGGCATCTACAACAGACGACTCATCAATCAACACATATTTTTAGTCAAAGTCTTCTCTATTGGCCCCTTGGATTTCCAAGGACCATGCCAATCAACTCATCAATCAACACATATTGCTTACATTTATTTACTTTTACGATTTACTTGTCGATTGGTTGCTCCCGTTGAACGTGGGAAATTGACGCTAATTTCCCAACCGTTTGCACAACGTGTTGTTTTGGTTTGTTTGTTGGTTTAAGAATTTAAGGGATTGATTAATGTTAGAAAAGTTAAAAATGTTACTGGAGAGGAATATTTTATGAATCACGAAATAATGCAATAAATTAATGTTAGAAAAGTCACAATTTTCTAACACTATAAACTTTTCCATTGCCAGAAGCGATCACCCCGCTGATTTTCACCATTGGCCAAGATCTCGCCTTGAATTATGGGTGAGCAAATTTAGGTCCGGACGGAAAAATGGATCAGACCGGATCATTTGGTCTGGACCAAACTCGGACCGAATTATTTTGGTAAGGTCCTCGGTCCTCATTTTTTCAAGGTTTGGTCTTCGGTCCGGTCCAAGACCGGTTAATTTAGGTCCGGACCGAATGGATCAAATTTCATGTTTTTAATTACGCAACATTAAAATATTATGAATCAAATTAATATTTTATCTTCAAAAGACATTATGAATTAGTATTGTCAATGATTTTTATAAAAAAAGTCGTCTAATTATTTAAATGCATTTTATTTAGCGGAACCAAAATGTAATTATCGTATACGAAATAGTAAAAAAAACTAATTTTAGGTTCATTTCGGTCCAAGACCGAACCGAACCAAATATTTCGGGTTTGGTCTGGTCCAAGACCGAAAGTTTTAGATTCGGTCAAGTAAATTTTTATTTCCGGTCTTCGATTCGGTCCGGTTTGTCCCGATTCTCAGCCCTACCTTGAATTACAACTAAGATCTCATGTTGGTTGGTTGTAGTTGGTTCGCTGGTCCTTGGCATCCCCCTTACTATTAAGAGAATAAAAATTCTCTTTGTTTTTCCTCCAAAAAGTATCTAGCTAAATAAGGTAATAAATAAAATTTTCTTTCATTACATTATTATCTTTTCAATGAATATATTCTTATAAATAAACTCTAATTTTTTAAATAAATTCATAATTATGATTTTTTCATTAAAATAAAGTAAAATTGATATTGAACTATAAAGTATAAGTTGCTAAATTTTTCAGTAATGCAATAATTATTACTGTAAAGAATAACTTGACACATGCTTACTATTAGTTTCGTGACAAAAAAAAACATTCACTAAAAAAAATTCACAACTTAAATAATTTTTTTTATTAGTTTTCCATTTCAATTTTTTTTGTTTCATATGAAAATACAATGGAGTGAACTGATAAATATTAATGAGGTGCAAATTTAAAAAGTATAAATCCTCCTACATAATAAAAGAATACAACTTTCTCTAAAGTTTTCCCATCAAAGTGCTCAAACTTATATATGGAAACAAATTAGATTTTCATTTATTAAACTAATTTTCCATTTAATCTATACATAAAAACTGTATCTCCTATTGTTAACTTCGTGACGAAAAAAGAATTTTTTTTTAAATAATTTGATATAGTTAAAATATTTTTATAAAAACACAATTCATGGAATCATTCAATTCTTGTGATTAATTTTAATATTAGTTATTTTTTATAAAAATTCATGAGATATAAATCTAAAATCTATAACTAATACACTAAAAATTAAAAGGCCTATATTAATCGCGCATTTGCGCGGGATCTACACTAGTTATAAATTAAACGAATAGAATATAGTTTCATAAATAGTTACCATAAAACCGTTTTATGAATGATTAATACGCAAAAGAATTAAAAAAAAAAGTTAATTAGAGACCACTCGGGAAAAATAGTCTCTCTTTAGTCTTTTAACTTATTGAGAACCTGTTTATTTCAGTCCTCTACGTATTTCCGTAACCTTTTCTACTATCAGCGATTATTATTACAATAATGAGATGGCGTCACCGAGTGGTATTCAAATTGGGCGTCATCGGGGGTAAATTTGTAAATTGCTTACAAATTTTCATTTCCCTCTCTAGAATTTTAAATTTCAAACTACATGTTAATAAGGGGTAATTTAGTCAATTAATGTCTTGTATAGTTTGTGTCCATGTCATTAAACGAGTCTATCCATATTCTTGAACGCAAAATTGGAATTTTCTACTTAAAATTATGATTGTTCTTTCGGCTGATCATCATCAACAATCAATTTCCCAATTGAGCAATGGGATATGTGTCTCCATTTTTGAAATGCTTAGCAGATTTGGCGAATTTTGGAAATGTAATTCCAGTAATGAAGAAAACTAATATTTCTAGGGAACAATAAAAGGCAATTGTGATTTTTTATTTGGGATTTTAATCAAAGAAGAATTGATGCGTTTATCCATCTTAGTTGCATAAAGAATTAAAGATGCAATTTTCTATGAAATTAGGGTTACGGTAAAAATTTGATTGTAAACTGCCCATATTGCCCTTAGAAGATTTGGCGCAAAAATAAAATAAAAAGTCAAATCTAAATTGATGGGGCATATTCTGCACCCGCTGACCGAGTCAACACATTGAGCAAGGTCAAGGATATCCACAACAAGTCAACGACCTAAACTTAACCTACGCAAGCGCGCAGACTGTCAGGTCCCATTTGAGACAACTAGCCGGGGGACACACATCAGCGTACTCATATCCGAGACCCCTCGGCAGTGAGTCAACAGGGCCCGCCGGCCTGCCATAGGTCCCTCGGCCGAGGGGTAGATCAGTCTTTCCACCTGCTAGCCACTTGGCCACTTGGCCACTACGTGACAAAAGGTGAAAGTTTATAAATACTCCTCTACTCTCATTGAGTAGAGGATCCAGAATTTAGCCTGAGAATCACTATTCATCTGGTAACATCTTCCTTATCTCTCTACAACACATACTTAGCCAAGTAACATACAACTTAGTCCGTTCGAGTTTACTGACTTGAGCGTCGGAGTGAGTACGCTTGGCACAAAGCCAAGCCCTCAGTTCGTTCATTGTTGCAGGAGAGGCCGAGGAGAACAATTAAGGCGAGGAAGATTCAACCAAAGACGCCATCTTACGAGCGCGGGTGGTGAACAAACTTGCTCTGGAATTACACCCGGAACATAAATAAAAAATAATATTTTAATTAAGGTGGCACCGAAATTCAGCGTCACCGGGTGGCTTCCTATCGCCATCCTTATTATTATAGCTAAAATGACATTTTAATTTAGCTCTTATTTTAGTTAGAAACGTAGTCCACAAGACCACAGCATTAAGGACATCAGCCATCACATATTTGTGTTTAAGTCAAGTCAATGGATGGACGTCCCTAGTGGAGTCGTCGCTAAGATTTTACTTAAGTCTCCATGTTTGTTTGTTACATTAAGAGGGACCCAAGACTAATGACATTACTTAAGTCATTCAATCAACACTAATGAGTAATGACATTAGGGGTGTGTTTGGATAGCAAAAGTGAAAGGAAAGGGAGGGAGGGGGAAGGAGGGAAGAGAAAGGGAGGGTAAATGGGGTGTGGGTGTTTGGATACAATTCCTTCCAAATCTTGCCTATTGTGGAGAGATTTTGCTTAGGCTTGGAAAAGGGAAAATGGATCCCTCCAATTCTCTCCCACTCCATTTCCCTCCACCCTCATTTGCTATCCAAACAAAGGATTTTATATCCCTTATTCTCCCTCCCTTTCTTTTCCCTCCAAACCCCTCAATCCAAACACACCCTAAGTCATTAAAATGTACTACACTATATAAAGGGTGTCCATCCATGAGCTAAACAAAATACTCGTGCTAAATTGCTATTACCACTGTTTCTTTTAAAAATGGGAAGTACATTAATAACATCCCTGCTAATTTTCACATTTATTATTTTCAATACAAGATGGTGTAGCTGCAAGAGAAATTCACCCAACAATAACTCAACCTTGAGGTGTATACCTTCTGAAAGAGCGGCCCTGCTCAACTTCAAGCACAACTTCACGAATTTCAACAAAGAGGTTTCATCTTCATGGAAAGGCGAGGAATGCTGCAAATGGAGTGGGGTGGATTGTGATAAAACAACAGGCCATGTTCTCAAGCTCGATCTTAGTGGAAGCCTCGCTAATCACTTTAATAAAATGGAGAAGCTTGAATCCTTTGTGTATTTGTTTGAGCTGAGACAATTGGAGAGCTTGGATCTGAGCCAAAATAGCTTCAGTCATAGCTCAATCCTGAGAGTTATGAGTTCGATGAAGCAACTCAGGTATTTCTATCTCAGATCTGCTTCTCTTGGTGGGTTGGTTCCTTATGAATTAGGTAACCTCACTAACCTGCAAGAACTCGATCTTTCTTTTAACATGTTAATAGGTGAGATTCCAGCATCTTTAGGAAACCTGACAAATTTGAAGGAACTAGATCTTTCTTATAACAATTTGAGCTCAATATCATCCTCTCTTAGGTTTCCATTTAAATTAGAGTCCTTAAGTCTTTCCAATAATCACTTGAGTGGCAAAATACCAACATCATTAGGAAAACTTTCCAAGCTTCAAAAATTAGATATTAGCTCCAATTCATTAGAAGGTACAATTTTATCGGAACCCCACTTTTCTAACCTCTCAAGCTTGGTAAATGTAATCTTGGAGGAGACCATGGTAACACTCAACTTTTCTTCTAATTGGGTGCCTCCTTTCCAACTTAATTACTTCTCTGCTACTGCCTGCAAAATCAACGGACAATTTCCGCCATGGCTTCAAACTCAAAAAAACCTAATACTTCTCCACTTATCTGATGCAAATATCTCCGGGGTTATTCCTAACTGGTTTCATACAATGCAAGAATTTATCTGGGTGGATCTTTCTGGCAACAATCTTTCTGGATCTCCTATTATCCCCATTAACTTTTTCTCAATCGACCTCTCTTATAACTCTTTCTCTTTGCCATTTTTGACAAATAATAGTAAACCTGAAGTATATATTCATGCTGACACGATATATCTCGATAATAATTTTATCATTGGGCCGCTTCCGAAACATTTAGACCTTATAATGCCCAGCTTGACAAACCTTGACCTTTCCAATAACCAAATAAATGGTTCAATCCCTAATTCTTTATGTCAGTCTACGTCATTGAGTCTTTTGAATATACAAAATAATAATTTAACAGGGGTGCTTCCAAATTGTTCGGGATTAGGTCAGAGTAATTTGGGAACCCTGAGCCTTTCCGGTAATCAAATCAAGGGACCAATACCCGATTCGTTTTGCCAGCTTACGTGGTTGGATACTTTAGATATTCAAAATAATAAATTAGCGGGAGTGATTCCAAATTGTTTGGCCAATCTTTCAAGGCTTACATTTGTAGGTCTCTCGAACAACAATTTCAAAGGACATATTCCTTGCTTTAATAATAGAGATTCCAACATGGATTTTTATTTGTTTTTGAATGACAACATGTTGAGCGGAGAGATCCCTTCTTGCTTGAGCGATCTAAGAAATCTGCAAGTTTTGGACATTGGTGAAAATCAGCTCTCAGGCAAAATGCTCAAGTGGTTAAGAGTTGAAAAATTGAAGGAACTAGCAATACTTAGGCTCAGAGATAACAAGTTTAGTGGCACTATTCCTTCGCAAATATGCTGTTTGCCTCATCTCCAGCTCATAGACCTTGGACATAATCAGTTCACAGGATCCATTCCTCGGTGTTTGAGTAACCTTACAGCCATGACTTCACCTAATGCATCATCATTGGATTATATTTTTAGTGGAGTTAGTGAGGTAATGCAAGGAATAGAGCGTGTATATACGAGCACGCTACCATATTTGGTGGATATAGACCTGTCCTCCAACCACTTGGTCGGTAGCATTCCTGATGACATGACAAAGATATCCGGGTTGTTGAGTCTTAACTTATCATTTAATCAGTTATCTGGAAAGATTCCTGAAAATATTGGAAGTTTGAAGAAATTGATCTCACTAGACTTGTCAAAGAATACACTCAGGGGAAGTATCCCTACAAGCATAGGTCAAATATATACATTAAGCCACCTGAATTTGTCCTACAATAATTTATCAGGCCAAATCCCTACTGGAAAGCAACTCCAAACCTTGTCCGACCAAGCCTCAATTTATGCCGGAAATCCTTATCTTTGTGGGGATTTTCTGCCTAGAAAGTGCAAAAGCAAAGTCGACGAATTAGGAAAGGGTACGAGTGGTAAAGGCAATGGCCAAAAGGAGAAGAAGCTCGAGAAAATGGGATTCGACCTGGTTGTGGTGTCGGGATTTGCTACTGGTTTTTGGGGCGTTGTTGGGTGTTTGGTGGTGAATAGGAGGTGGCGGCATGCATTTTTCCGTAGTCTTGAAGATGTTTATAACTGGTTTTATGTGATAGTTGTTCTGAAGGTTAGGGTGCTCAAAGCTAAGATTATGAGAGGAGAATGAGATGGTTCTTGTGTTAATGCAGTTGTGTATTAAACAAAGTGACTACCATTCTTGTCACTTATGGAGTCCTGTTATTGTAGCAATTGTATTGGCTCATTGTATCTCCGTTTACTTTCTTACTAGTTGAAAAGCTCGTGCGATGCACAGGCTCTCAATAAAATTATCTGTAAAAATCAATACTATACATATATAATCCGGAAATCAAGGGACTTCAATGTAATAAATAAATTTATACAAATTAGTTATACTATATAGTTTTAATCGATAGCGCTGTGATAGACCTGACCAAGGGACTTCAATGTAAATATTATATAGTTTTAGGTCAAGTATAAATTTAGAAAAAACCAGAATATGGTAATTTTCCTTAAGATAAATATCTCCACTTATGGTATTAATTAGTATAAAAATGTTAAATATTTAACATACACAAATATAATATAAGTATGTTATATTTTGAAAACTATTAAAGGTTAAAAAAATCATGCTAGATTTCCAAAAGAAAAAGAATATAATATTTCATAGTTATTTCGATTTGATTTAATGCATATATGTAATATATTTATATAAATATTTAAGGCTTTTAAAACTGCATGCCTTCTGAGGAGTCTATTGATCGAATACGAAAGAGGGGGGGGGGGGGGGGTGAATTGAGTATTAAAAACGATGACCGCTTTTTCGAAATATATGATATAAATTAATTATTTGATTTTATTGATTAAAATCAACTAATTAAATTATTAACAATAAATGCAAAATCGAAATAACAATAATAAAGAGAGAGAGAAAGAGAGACACACATGATTTTTGAAGTGGTTCAGTTTTACAAGTCGAAACCTACGTCCACTATTCTCGATTAATAATTTTTAGTACCTTTCTCCGGATTACAAAAATTATCAATCCACTCGTATAATCAACTATATGATTATAACTCAGATTGAGTATTGCTAAATACTCTAGGTTGCTCTTACGTTAATAAGAAAAGTACAACGACAAATACTAATCTCACGTTATGCGAGTGATTATACTATCCTTGTGTACTTAGTATCCTATAACGATTTTTCTTCGAGTGATTGACAAATTTGATGCGTAATTTTTGTATAAGCAAATTTGGAAAATAGAATTAAGGCTCAAAGAATTTTGCTTAAAATATTTTTCTCTCTAAAAGTGTAGATGTGTGTGTCACTAATTAATGTTGAATGAATGAGAGTATTTATAGTAGAGTGAATTAGGGTTTGGAATGTTCTGGAATTAAGGCATAGGAATGTTCTGGAATAATAAATCCCTAACAACTTGATGAACAAGTAAGAAGCAAAAGGAAGGAGGAGTTTGGCCTCCTAGGGATTCGGCCTCCCTAGGGTTTCAGCCTCCCTAGGGTTCGGCCCACCTAGGGTTCGGCCACCTAGGGTTTGGCCGGCCTCTAGGGCTCCTTCGGTCCACTTCTTGCTTCTATAGCCCACAACAAATCGAGATAGAATTTAGTTAAAAGCCCTAGGTTGCATGACGACATAAATATCTTGTTACAAACCAATAGTTTATTCAACTTAAATTCTTATTAATTAATTCCAATTAAAATAAATACTCTCTTATTTTTATAAACCATTAAAAATATATTTTCCAAAAATTAACGCATCATTTTTGTCTAGCAATGAAGTTATGGCTATTAGGTCATAACTTCACTAACCTTTAAATCAAACAAAGTAAAACCATTACCGGATGACGACCTATACTATCTAATCTTGGTAGATCTTCAAGAACGAATCGTCTCTTCACAAGTCTCTCATCTTGAGTCTCGTGGTTGATTTCTAATCTTGATCTTGCTTGAATACATCGATCAAGTGTATTTGAAGTTGTACCTCCTTGGTCCAAACTTCAAGCTTGCGTCATTGTAATTGTTCCTTTCTAAATTAAGATTTAAGCACACAATTACACGCATATGTTTATATTATTAAGTCCACAAACAAATCATTACTGTCATTATCAAAACAATTAATAAGGACTAAAGGTCCAACAAATTCCCCCTTTTTGATGATGACAAGTCTCCTATGATTTGTGTCTAAGTCTAGTTCCCCCTCAACATAATACTTCCCAGATTATAGAACAGTTGAGCGCAGAAACTAATAAGCTTTTCAAAGTTATAACTATAGAATGCCATGAGAGAATTAACTTGAGACGGTCGCAAATCATAAAAACAATTCCCCCTCTTGGCATCATTAAAAAGATAAGAACAAACATAAAACGACCAGAATAATATATTATGAGACAAGAATTAATCATGAAAAACATATCATATTAAACGCAATATAGTTCTTAATTAGCATAATAATATTATAAACTTGCAATCACAAAAGGAATAATGCGGAATTGAAAAAGCTAATATCCATAAGAATGGATTTTTATTGTGAGCAAAGGAATTAAAAAGATAAGGCTAGGTTGAATGGATAAGGGCAAGATGGTCAAGGGTAACGTGGGCTCGGCGAGTTTGACCTAGGACGGGTTCGATATTCCAAGTCCTCGAGTCGCGCATGACAATGGTCTAGGAGTGCAGCTTGGGCAGTCAATCGAGTATCGAAGTTACCAATCCTCAAAGTCATTGCTTTAACTGCTTCATATATAGTTTGCATCTCAGACCTCATCTTCTTCCCAGATTGCAAGAGCTCATCACCAAACTTAACCAAACTAGCCAAACCTTCCTTCATAAGAGTAGACTCGGAGTGTGTTCGCACGGCGGCCTTAAGAGCACTGTCGATTCGTGTATCAAACCGTGACAACACGGTGTTTATACGAGCCGAGCTCACGTCACTTGGTCCACTAGTATCAACTCTTTTTTCCTTTTTAATAAGATCAAACAATTCTCCTAATTTCTTGTCTTGTTCATTAATCCTTCCAAGAATAGAAGTAAAGTTTGAATCCATCTTAGAATCCAACATATCAAAACTCACATTGCTTTTTCCTCCTTTTTCTCCTTTTGTCTCAAAACCTAATTCGTTGCCATTAATAACGAGCTTCATATAAGATAGATAAAAATCGCTCATCTCGTCATTTGTGAGAACTCCATAACTATTCTTCCCAATTACGCCTTTATTCTCTAAAATTCGAGAGATCCAATTCCCATAAGGCAAACTTAAAGTAGATGCTAAATCATCCATCTTAGCCGTTACACTAGCTTGTATAATTTTATGAAACACAAGCAAGGGTAGACTAACCTTTTCTCCTTCAAGCCAAGCCTTCATAATAATCATCTCATGAGCCCCGAATTTATCTCTACCTTCTTTTCGAGGAACAATGGTATTCCAAAGAAAGTTCAAAAAGAACCTCAAGGTTGGCGACAACTTAGTTGTTAAAATAGTCTCAGATGAAGTCGCATCTTGTTTGAAATACCGTTTCACTATCAACCTTTTTTCAGGTAACATACTTTCCCATTCTACGCTTGGATTTATTTCGATTCCTCCTCCAGGAACTCGAGCCAAGTCGCAGAAATCACCACGTGAGACTTTTAAAGAAGTCTCATTAACCACAGCAAATAAATTTCCTTCCTTATAATGAACAGAAGCATAAAATTGATATACCTCAATAGGAAAGACAAGACCACTTACAGCAACAATATTTTCCCATCCTTGATCTTTGAGAAAATTTCTGAAGAACCCAAGTGCTTTATATTTCTTTAACCAATCAAACGAATAAACTCGTCCTGCGTGAATGCGATATCGAGCAACTTGATTGATATTACTTCGTTCTACTTGAGTTAATCGAAGATTATTCAGTCCATTGTTGGTGTAATCATCCATATGCTGTGCGTAAAGAACACGTGAAGAACCATCTTGAAGTTTATAGTTTTCAGTCTTTGAATTTACCTCAATTTCCGAAACCAACTTTCCCTTACCCTTAACCAATTTCCGTCGCTTCTTGTCGTTGTCGGGTAGGTTGGCGGTGGTCCGTGGGGAATGAGGGGTGTTGGCCGGTGAGGTGGAGCGGGTTCTTGGCGGTGATTGGGTTACTTTCTTTCTAATAACAACATGTTTCTTTGATTGAAAACGGGTTGTAGGTTGATTAGTCATTATTAAAATAGAAGATAGTAGCAAAAGGTATTTAGGGTTTAGATGATTAGAATTGATGAGAATTATGGAGAGATTAAAGGGGTATATATAGCATAAGGAATTTGAGTTTAGGTAAGAATAGGATTCCTTAAAGATAGAAAATAATACCAATTTCCATATTTTTAATGCCTTTCCTTTTTTTTTCGCCACTTTCCTTGTTTTTTTTTTTCTTCACGGCACTTTCCTTTTTTTTTCGTGCCCTTTTTTTTTTCACGGCACACTTTTTTTTTGTGTGCTTTCCTTTTTTTTGTTTTTGGTACTATTTCCTTTTTCTTATATGACAATAATAAGAAAAGAATCCTCTTTGAAGTAAGATTAGGAAAGAATATTTTGTATTGGAGTTTAGACAGAATTTGTGTAGGAATATAATAAGATAGAAATATCTTTATTATATTTAGGCAATTTATTGTAGATTTTGTCGAATTTTTGTAAGGAAATGTGATTATGCAGAATATAAAATATTACCATACACATAAGCAAGATATACCACGTAAAATAAACATTATTTAACATAATTAAACTTGCAACAAAAATATACGGACACAATCGTACAATCTCATCTTCCTAGCGATCATTCGGGTTCCCGGACATAATTATGACGGATTTAATTATCGCTAATTAAACCAATCTCAAGTCTCAATAACTCAAAGCGTTTTCTAGCTAATGCCTTAGTCAAGATATCAGCCCATTGCCTTTCGGTACTACAAAATTCAAGTGAAATATTGCCTTTCTCTACATGATCTCGTAGAAAATGGTGTCGAATATCTATATGTTTGGTCCTCGAGTGCTGGGCAGGGTTCTTAGAAATTACTATAGCACTCGTATTCTCACACATAATAGGCATACGACCTACATTTATACCATAATCACATAGTTGTTGCTTTAACCAAAGTAATTGAGAACATACCAATCCTGCAGATACATACTGGCCAAAGCGAGAGACATTGCAATCGAATTTTGTTTCTTTGATCCCCATGTGATAATACAAGGTCCAACAAACGTTGCATACCCAGAAGTGCTTTTCCTTTCTAAAGAACATCCTGCATAATCTGCATCTGAATATCCTACTAGATCGAAATTACACTCAAGTGGATACCATAAGTATAAATTAGATGTACCAATTAAATATCTCAAGATACGTTTAACTGCAATCATATGTGACTCTTTAGGACACGATTGATATCGCGCATAGACACATACACTATACATTATATCAGGACGACTTGCAGTTAAATATAAAAGCGAACCAATCATACCTCGATATGTAGTCTCATCGACACACTTACCATGTTCATCTATAGTCATCTTCTTTTCAGGTACCATAGGTGTATCGTATGATTTTGCATTTTCCATACCGAATTTTCGAATCAGTTCTTTGATATATTTTTGTTGGTCAATCTTTATACCATCCTTTGTTTGTTGAATTTGTAAGCCTAGAAAGTACTTCAGTTCTCCCATCATGCTCATTTCAAACTCAGAAGTCATTAGATCTGAAAAATACTTGTACAATTTTTCATTAGTAGAACCGAATATAATATCGTCTACATAAATTTGCACAACAAGTAAATTAGAACCCTCGGATTTTAGGAACAAGGTTTTATCGACAGATCCTCTTATAAAATTATTTTGTAATAGAAACTTGGATAATCTGTCATACCATGCCCTTGGAGCTTGTTTCAAACCATATAAAGCTTTGTCTAATTTATAAACGTGGTTTTGAAACTTGTTGTCTAAAAATCCGGGAGGTTGTTCTACATAGACTTCTTCTTCCAAGTAGCCATTAAGAAATGCTGTCTTAACGTCCATTTGGAATAATTTCATTCCTTTATGAGCAACAAAGGCAATAATGAGACGAATAGCCTCAAGTCTTGCTACAGGTGCAAAGGTCTCGTCATAGTCGATCCCTTCTTGTTGATTGTAGCCTTGGACAACTAGTCGTGCCTTGTTTCTTGTAATAAGTCCTGTATCGTCCAATTTGTTTCTAAACACCCATCTCGTACCAATAACAGTTCGATCACTAGGTCGTGGCACCAAGTGCCATACCTTATTGCGTTCGAATTGTTAAAGCTCGTCTTGCATAGCAATTATCCAATCAGGTTCAGCAAGAGCTTCTTTAATATTGGTAGGTTCAATGGTTGATAGAAACGAGAAGAACGAGCAGAAATTATTCAAGGACCTTCTAGTTTTAATGCCTTGCTCTAGATTCCCTAGGATTTTGTCCAAAGGGTGGGAGCTTTGATGTTTCCACTTTTTGAGAACTCTAGGCTCATTATCATTTGATGGACTGGCATCATCTGCAGATGAAGAATCATGATTTGTTCCCCCTGAGTTGGACTCGGGATTTTCTTCAGAAGTATCACTAACTTCATTAGAAATATCATGATTTGGATCGGAAGTTACAACATCATTAGGTATAATTTCAAGATCCTTTTCTTTATCTAAGGAAGGGTCGATAGTATCATCAACTACGGACTCATCACTTCTCTTAGGATCATTTGCAGAATTATCTAGTTCATCATTGATACCTTGAATATCTTCATCTTCATTTAAGGGCTCATTTCTTTTCCATTATTGTGAACAAAGCATTTGCTCCCGAAGCAACGGAGATGTGATATATTGGGTTTTCTCCCTATTAAAAGTTCATAGGGAGTCTTTTTCAAAATAGGTCGGATCATAGCTCTATTATGCACATAGCATGCGGTACTAACAGCTTCAGCCCAAAAACTTCTAGGAAGGCCACTACACAGAAGCATAGTACGAGCCATATCCTCTAGGGTTCGATTCATACGTTCCACGACACCATTTTGTTGTGGGGTACGTGGTGTGGAGAAGTTATGCCCCACACCATTTTCCCTACAAAATTTTATAAACAATTGATTATCAAATTCCGTGCCGTGATCCGTCCGAATCGAAACAAGCTTATTATCATATCTATTTTGGGCAAGCTTCATTAATACCACAAATTCATCGAAAGTTTCATCTTTAGAGGAAAGAAAGATTGGCCATACATACCTTGAGTAATCGTCGACTAGGACAAATACATACTTTGATCCACCACGGCTTCTAACTCTCATAGGTCCACATAAATCCATGTGTACCATCTCAAGTGGTCGTTTAGTGCTAACTACTCTTTTAGGTTTAAATGAGGATCTAACATGTTTGCAGCGGGCACATGAGTCACACATTGTCTCTTGCTCGAATTTAATTGAGGGCAAGCCTTCAACTAAATCCATGGACTTAAGTTTCTTTAAAATAGTTGGACTAATGTGTGCAAACCTCTTGTGCCACAAGCAAGACTCATCTGAGGTTGCTTTCATACACGAAAAGGAATTTGTATTGACAACATTTAAGTCAATCATATACACATTCCTCATACGGTGACCCTCAAGTAAAACATTACTAGTACCTTCAATTATGATACGACAAACATCGGCATGAAAAACAACTCTATTTCCTTTGTCACATAATTGAGAAATACTAAGTAAATTATGTTTAAGACCACTTACCAGATATACTTTATCGATTGAATGAGAGGTTGAAATTCCAATTTTTCCTACTCCAATAATCCTACCCTTCTTGTTATCTCCAAAGGTAACCTTGTCTCCAAAGAAGGGCTCTAGTGAAAGAAAAAGATTTCTGTCTCCTGTCATGTGCCTCGAGCATCCACTGTCGAGATACCATAGATTATTTTCTTTCACTTCTACCTGCAAATGAATCAAATACAACTTTTAGGTACCTAAGCTAAGTTGGGTCCTTTATGGTTAGTAATTCTATATATTTGATCCTTTCTAACCCATACTTGTCTTATTATTCTTTTGGCTTTAACATTGGGTTGTCTTGGTCTTTGTCTAACAATCGGAACATGAGGTACTCTAGGTTTTCTTCTAACGAAAGTAGCTCTAGGTCTAGTACCTTTATGAGACTCTCTAGGTTTAGAGTTATGAACTTTAGGCTTGAATGTATGCTTTCGATTCTCATTCATTTTGTTTGATTTTGAAGAAACAGATGAGTAATCAAAAGCCATATCATAAGTCCATCTAAACTCATTATTGCGTTCTTCGTTGTCGTTAGGTTCATCTATAGTAGAGACATCATCTTCTACTTTGAAATCACAAGTCTTAGCAGTTTCGACATTGTTTCGCTTATCCAAAGAAAGTTTGACACAATTGACTTGTATATGTCCAGTAGAGCCACAGTAATTGCAAATCAAGTATTCTGGAAGATTAACATATTTCCGTTTTCTGAAATCGTGATCAGAAGGATTAGATTTGCATTTATCATGGTCTCTACGGCTTTAGCATTCATGACCAAGTCCCATCTTCATGTTATTATCAGATTGTTCAGTAAGGAAGTTTAAAACCTTTGTGCTTCCTTCCCACTTATCATAAACTTTTCGTGCATGTAAAAGTAATTCTTTCAAGGACTCAATTTCTTTTTCACATTTTGAATGATCTACACTTGAATCCTTGGAAGAGTTACCTTTCTCAAAATCTTCACGAAATTTATCAAAACGTTCATTCAAGACACATTTCTCATTTTCATGTTGTTCCTTAAGTTTGGACATACTATCACTAGCTTCTTCCAATTGCTTAGAGAGAAATACAATTTCTCTCTTGTGTTCGGAAACCACACTATCTTTACCATTAAGCTCATCTTTTAAAATCTCATTGACTTTCTTCAACTCAGAAGTTATAACATCACTAGCTGTAACTTTAGCTTGAAGATGCTTAATGTTGAGTTTAAGCTCTGAAGTTATGGCATAACTAGCCTTAACTTTTGATTCAAGAGCATTTATCTCAGCATTTGTCTTTTCTGAAGTTATAGCTGGAGTAACCATAACTTTAGATTTGAGCTTTTTGGCTTTGGCTTTTAGAAGTTGGTTTTCCTCAGCAATATCTAAAATCTGTTCCTTAAGGTCTTTTAACTCTAGACTTTGTTCATGACAATGATCAAGGGATTGTTCAAAACACTTAATTAAATTATCCTTAGAAAGTTTCTTAACTCGCTTTTTAAGTTCAAGATAACTTACCTCTTCATCCTCTCGAATCAATCAATTTCCAACAAGACACTTCTCAAAGATTTGAAACATTACTTTCATTGTCGCTTTCGGAGAATAGGTCAAGATCGACGCTACTTAGACAAACGTTGGCAGTTTCTTCTTCATCTTCGGATTCGCCATCTTCAGAGTCCAAGTCTCCCCAACAATATGCCATCATAACTTGCTTGAATTCTCTCTTTGTTTTGTCACGTTGGTTTTTGTCTTTAATTTTCTTCCATGTAGGGCAATCTTTGATCATGTGATCATTATCACCACACTTGAAGCATCCACGATTAGAGAAAGACCCTTTTGACTCAAAAGTTTTCTTAGGAGTTTGCTTTGATTTGTTATTTGTCTTATTTTGATTTTGAAAGAAAGATTTTTTCTTAAGACGTTTAACAAGTAATACAGTTTCATCTTCAATTTCTGAAGAATCATCAACCTTGCTAGACTCAGCTTGTAAGGCCATCTTTTTGCTTGTGCCAGCTTCCTCCTCATCCTGATTCAGAGTAATATCGTGAGCCATTAAGGTTCCGAGTAGCTCCTGATAGGATAGCGAAGTTAGGTCCTTACATTCTTCTATGGCAGATACTTTATGTCTCCATCTTCGAGACATACTTCTGAGTATTTTTCTAGCAATTTCCTCGGAGTCAAAAGTTCTTCCTAAATTATTTAGCTCATTGATGATGCTAGAAAAGCGAGAGGACATGCTATCAACTGACTCGTTTTGCTCCATGGCAAACAGCTCGTATTTTCGCATTAGTAATGCCATACGTTGCTTCTTGACAACAGTGGTTCCCTCATAGGCTAATTCTAGACCATCCCATATTTCCTTGGCAGATGAACTGGTTGAGAAACGATCGAATTCAGTAGCAATCATACCGTTTTGCAATAAGCTTATTGCTTTTGAATTCTTCTCAGCCTTCTTATAATCCGCCTCAATATAGTCTTCTTCTTTCTTTTCGACGGTAGTGCCATTACTGGTTGCAAGTAAGATCTTATTCGGACCATTCTTGATAATCAACCAACACTCCCAGTCGTTTCCCTTAATGAAGTGGGTCATCATATTTTTCCATAAACCATAGTTCTTCCCATTGAATATAGGACACTTTAGGTGTTTGGAATCCATTTGATAAAAAATAAATGCAGCGGAAAAAACGATAAATAGACTACAAAAAAACGATCCAACTCTAGCTGTTAGGCTATCAAGAGCACGAGGCTCTGATACCAATTGAGGAGTCTATTGATCGAATACGAAAGAGGGGGGGGGGGGGGGGTGAATTGAGTATTAAAAACGATGACCGCTTTTTCGAAATATATGATATAAATTAATTATTTGATTTTATTGATTAAAATCAACTAATTAAATTATTAACAATAAATGCAAAATCGAAATAACAATAATAAAGAGAGAGAGAAAGAGAGACACACAGGATTTTTGAAGTGGTTCAGTTTCACAAGTCGAAACCTACATCCACTATTCTCGATTAATAATTTTTAGTACCTTTCTCCGGATTACAAAAATTATCAATCCACTCGTATAATCAACTATATGATTATAACTCAGATTGAGTATTGCTAAATACTCTAGGTTGCTCTTACGTTAATAAGAAAAGTACAACGACAAATACTAATCTCACGTTATGCGAGTGAGTATACTATCCTTGTGTACTTAGTATCCTATAACGATTTTTCTTCGAGTGATTGACAAATTTGATGCGTAATTTTTGTATAAGCAAATTTGGAAAATAGAATTAAGGCTCAAAGAATTTTGCTTAAAATATTTTTCTCTCTAAAAGTGTAGATGTGTGTGTCACTAATTAATGTTGAATGAATGAGAGTATTTATAGTAGAGTGAATTAGGGTTTGGAATGTTCTGGAATTAAGGCATAGGAATGTTCTGGAATAATAAATCCCTAACAACTTGATGAACAAGTAAGAAGCAAAAGGAAGGAGGAGTTTGGCCTCCTAGGGATTCGGCCTCCCTAGGGTTTCGGCCTCCCTAGGGTTCGGCCCACCTAGGGTTCGGCCACCTAGGGTTTGGCCGGCCTCTAGGGCTCCTTTGGTCCACTTCTTGCTTCTATAGCCCACAACAAATCGAGATAGAATTTAGTTAAAAGCCCTAGGTTGCATGACGAGATAAATATCGTGTTACAAACCAATAGTTTATTCAACTTAAATTCTTATTAATTAATTCCAATTAAAATAAATACTCTTATTTTTATAAACCATTAAAAATATATTTTCCAAAAATTAACGCATCATTTTTGTCTAGCAATGAAGTTATGGCTATTAGGTCATAACTTCACTAACCTTTAAATCATACAAAGTAAAACCATTACCGTATGACGACCTATACTATCTAATCTTCTGTAGATCTTCAGTAAACGAATCGTCTCTTCACAAGTCTCTCATCTTGAGTCTCGTGGTTGATTTCTAATCTTGATCTTGCTTGAATACATCGATCAAGTGTATTTGAAGTTGTACCTCCTTGGTCCAAACTTCAAGCTTGCGTCATTGTAATTGTTCCTTTCTAAATTAAGATTTAAGCACACAATTACACGCATATGTTTATATTATTAAGTCCACAAACAAATCATTACTGTCATTATCAAAATAATTAATAAGGACTAAAGGTCCAACACCTTCAGATGCTCAAAGACTTGAAGTTTCCTGTAAAGTTCATTAACCGGATGATGATTTGTGTCACTACGCCAACATACTCTCTTTCCTTAAATGACAATTCTTTTGGGGTTTTCCTTTGTAAAAGAGGTTTAAGGCAAAGGGATCCCCTCTCTCTTGCTTTTTACTCTCTGTATGGAATATATCTCGAGGATTCTAGCTATGGTTGGGCAACAAAAGTGATTTCAGATTCTACCCTTTATGTGGGCATATGAAATTAAACCATCTCTTTTTTGCAGATGATATGCTCCTTTTCTCTAAAGGGACTGCTACTTCTATCATGTGGATCATTAGGGCATTTGGAATTTTTTCTGATGCTTCCGGTCTCTGCCTAAATAAGGAGAAATCTAAAATCTATTTCAATGGGATGAAGATTCAAACTATGGAGGAAATCCAGCAAATCTCTGGTTTTAAGAGGGGATCTCTTCCATTCAAATATCTTGGGATACCCATCTCATCTAAAAAGCTCACTAAAAATGAAAGGAGGAATCTTGTTGATAAAATTGTTTCTAGAATTAGAGCATGGGGATCAAAAAATTTATCCTATGCTTGGAGTCTTACCCTTGTCACTTCAGTTCTCTATACCTTACACTCCTACTGAGCTACCATTCTCCTCATCCCAAATGGCATCATGAACAAAATTGATGCCATTTGCAGAAATTTTCTATGGGGTGGTAAGGACTGTTAGGTTCATATACCTATTATTATACTCTTCTAATAGTGAACTAATTAACCTTTTAATATGTGTTCTTAAGATCTAATGCATGCATAACTAAATAAGAGATTAAATGTGAAAAACAATGTCCCTTACATTGTTATATGGCTCGAAAAATTGGGCACAAATAAGGTCACCTTCCTTATTTGTTCTTGAGCTAAAATATAATGGATGATCCTCCAAAATCCCAATGTAGAGATCCTCCTTTGATTCCACCCAAGACAAGTCCCTTAAAATATTATATTAATTAAGTAGATTAATATAGTAGTATCTTTAAAACGATTCTAATAATATTTTTATTACTACACTAGTAATCTAATATTGAAGTTAGAATATATGATGAACAATTTATGTGGTTTCTAAAACATTTTAGAGAGATGTGTGTGAATGATAAGATGAGATAATGAAAATGAATACTACACTAGTAAACATAGAGCATACCCTCTCCTTTTGTAAAGGAGGGTACCGGTTTTGGGTGATGAGGAGGACCAATGCATGGTCTTTCTCTTTATTCTTTTTTTCTTCTCTAAGTATTAGGTGTAAGACTAGGCTAGGGTACTCATCACATTTGTCATACACTATAAACAAATGCAAACAAACAAAGCCATTTCCTCCTACCAAAACCGGTTTTTCCTTATAAAATGGACTTCCATTTTATTTTGTCAATTTGTCATTTATCACACAATATATCACATGTAGTATGTTACATGTTATTAATTAATTTAATGCATATTTATCAAATAAATATCATTTTATAAATTAATTAATTTACATACAACAAATTGACTAGTGATGCTTGATCACATAAATAAAATGGGTCATTTAATTATAATTCACAACATATTGTAATTATAACTAACCATTCATTCTTATCTTAATTGTTTCACAAACATTAATCATTTTTAGTAATAAAGCATTTCAATTACTAAAACAAATCTTATTTAATCAAATTACAATAAGATATAAATAATCTCTCTCACAATTGAATTGTTCAATTTTAAGGAATTGATTAACTTGTATCGTTATACAATTAATCAATTTATCTATTAAAGGAATTGTCCTTTAGGTGTGACCTTAAGGGATCAACTGATCACCACCGTCAAACGACAGTAATGTCTAACTCTAGTTAGCTGATCATTACAGATTAATGTTGATCAGTTGACTATATAAATGTATCATCCCTTACGTATTCTTAATATGAGATTTAAACATGTGATTGCATTATTGTTGAGGACACATACTCCAACAAGGACTCCTACTTGAGAGCACTTACTGTTGTTGGGATAAGTGTTATACTCCTAAAGTTGAAGGAAGATTAAGGATTAAGGCCTCAAATGTGACACCCCCATACTCCAAGTACCTTACCAGGACCACTTAAGATATAAGAACGTCATCATCTCGGTTACCCGAGGCAATGATACTCAAATAGACAATAACGAAACGTATTTAAATGATAATAAAGTTTAAGTGACACAAGCCAAACTCCAAACACTATTAAAAGGAAATACAAGGTTCTCAAAATTGTCAACTACTAAACAACTACAAAAAGTTCGACACAGCGGAAGACTTCTAAAACTGCTACGTGACGACTCATACCAGCTATCCCATGTGCATCGTCTCATACCTGCTCAATAACTGCTCACCACCCCCGAATGGATCACCACTGTTTTTAAAACATTTAAACGGGGTCAATACTAATTACACAAAAACAATGCCACAATTAAACAAGTACACAAACAGTCAAAAAAGCTCAACACAACCCCAATCTCCATCTCCAATCTCCATACAACTGACTACACACTAAAGTGTGTAGCCCTGCCAGAGTACCCATCGTAACAGGTACTCCTCGCCACCAGTGGGGGACCGCAGCCGTTCCCACCTAAGCCCCGCTCATCTCCATCGAGCGATAAACCCATGTTCATTAATGTGCAAATCCCTTCTGTGGCGGGTTCTACAGAAGGCGAATCAAGGGCGTGAAGCCACTCCCGCAAGTGACTCCACTCAGCCAGGGATGCACCCCGAAGATCAGAGACAGTTATACAGTAATCAAAATACTTCTATCAACAACCACCAAATCAGAATCCAATACGATAATTACTCAACAACAACAATACTAACAACATCAATATCAACCATGCCATGTAATTAATACCGAGTAGGGAAACCCTACCTGGAACATCAATCACCAAGATCGTCACAATCAGCTAATCAACATCGTCCTTCACTGAAATTACGTCCTATCAAACATACAATCATGCAATCACAATCTAACATCAACAATACTCCCCAAAACCCCCAAATTAACCAATTTTAGGTTTCAACCAACTTTAACAAAACGTTATAAAAATTATATAAAAAGCTTACCCTCGACACAAGGATCACAACGGCGTAAAGAACAAGATGATCCGACACTCCTAGCCTTGGGGATTTGTTAACAATGCGAAGAACACACTTACGTAACTTCTTTTCTTCTCAAAAGGGGTTTAGAATGATAAAAGAGATTAAGAAAGATGACGGAGGCTTTATATACTAATCCCGCATTATTAACAAAACCCGTCAAAATCACCCGTAAAACACACTTACTCGATCGAGTAAGTCACTTACTCGATCGAGTGACCCTTACTCGATCGAGTGCCACACTTACTCGATCGAGTACCCATCAGACAGAACACTGTTTCGTATAAAAACATACTTACTCGACAGAGTAAGCCCCACTCGATAGAGTACCCAAAGACATAGAAAACCGTAGTATTACATCAAAATTATGGAACAAAGCTCTTCTGCCTCTAAAAAGGATCATTTCTGGGTAAAATGGATCAACCATGTGTATATAAAAGGATGTCATTGGACTGATTACAATCCACCTAATGATTGTAGTTGGTCATGGAAAAAGATTGCATATATTATGGAAGGTTTTAGGCCTGCGTATGTCAATGATAAATGGTTTGGCAGCAATAGTAATTACAGCATCACAGAGAGATATAAGTGGCTTATTAGGCCTGCTCAGTCTCACGTAAATTGGTGGACGGTATGTTCGAATACAATGAATGTCTCTATCTTCATTTATCTATTGGGCGTCAGTTGTTGGTAGATTTCTTACGAGGGACAGATTTGTTAGAATGGGATGTACTCAAGGTCTGGAATGCTACCTTCGTGCTGCAGCAGATGAAAATCATGATCATCTATTTTTTGCTTGTCCTTTTAGCACTAGATGTGCAATTCTGCTTCAAAATCAACGTAGTACTCGTTTTGATCCAAAAGAGCTGGCTGGTTGGTACAGTACAGGAAGAAGACTCAGCATGCTAGTAAGGAAGATCATTTATGCTTGTCATGTCATGCTTGTTTACCTGATTTGGCAGGCCAGGAACAGAGCTAGAGTCTTGTTTCAGGTTACTCAACCGGTGGTGCTTGTCAGGCAAATCATTAAAGATAAGGGTATTAGATTCTGGGCTAGAAATCAGGGGGTAATCTCAGCTTCTGATGAGAGATGGCTGGCGAAATTGAAGATAGCTTAATGTGTTTTGTTAGAGAAAACTCATGTAAACCTTTATGTGTAGCGTATTCTTTTGATTTATGTTTGTACTCGAACAACTGGTGATGTATTTTTGTTGATATCTTAACATACTTACTGTAACACCCCCTCATATCAAGGTGCTTTACCAACGACCACCCTAGCATGAGAGACTGTTACCATATCGAAGTGATGACTCCCCATCTCGTCCCCATAGCTAAAGACCATCATAACCTGTTACAATCTGCTCACCATCTCCGAATGGATCACCACAGATTTTATAAAACAACAACGGGGCCAGTTCATTGCATAATCAAAATAAGACAAAATGCAACAAAAGTAAACAACTGTTCAACTAAAGTGTGTAGCCCTGCCAGTGGGGGACCGCATCCTTGCCCACCTAAGCCCCGCTCATCACACAAGCAATAACCCATGTTCATTAATGTGCACATCCCTTCTTGTGGCGGGTTCCACAAAGGGCGAATCAAGGGCGTAAAGCCACTTCCGCAAGTGACTCCACTTAGCCGAGGACGCACCTCGCAAATATCATCAAACCATGTCAACTCCAACACCCCATAATCCAATCCACCAAAAACAATAAATCAAAAGTATTAATCACATCAATTAATCACAACAATGCATCTTAAATCAATTATACAATAATCTGCGTATGAAACCCTACCTTAGCACAAATTTGATACGAGTCAATCAAGAAAGCTAGAACGGCTCCTCTACGAAATCTCCACCTAACAATAACCATATAATCCAATCACAATCATGCCAAAATCCCTTTTTCCCCAAATCACAAAACTAGGGTAAACCCTAAAAGACAACTGACAAAACTCATAGGACTAGTGGCTTACTGACACAATTGACGCAAGAGAGGAATGAACAAGACTCACGAGAAATCTACGAACTTGAGAGAGATTATAAATGATTAGAGTTACGTTTGAAGGTTTAAGTTTTGTAAAAAGTAATTATGAAACTGTAAATCTCGTTTTATAACTCTAATCATCTCTAAATCAAACCGCGGAAATAATGTCTGTCAGACCGGATACTAGGTCGAGTATAGAGTATACTCGGCCGAGTATACCTTACTCGGTCAAGTATTACCTTACTCGGCCGAGTATTCCTGGACAATAGCCTAACCAGAAACATACGACGCATTACTCGACTGAGTAAGTCATATTCGGCCGAGTAACAGACTTAGGAAATCGTAGTATTACGGTCTTCCCTCCTTAAAAAGAACTTCGTTCCCGGAGTTCATACTCACAACAAAACCAACCACCCCAACACAACAACTCAAACACAACTAAAACAACTACTCCAAGTACCAAACAACTTCCCCTATATATGACAAAACACCCAACTCAAACTGAAATGATGACAAAAACATAACACTGTTAACTCAAACTAACCCAAAAACAACCATGCGACCATCTCCTACTCCTCCCCCCCCCCCCAAGACAACGGTTACGTCCCCGTAACCAAACATACCTGATCGAAAAGGTGAGGGAAACTCTCACTCATCGACTCCTCTGGTTCCCATGTAGCCTCTTCCACATTGTGATTAGACCAAAGTACATTTAGTAAGACGGTTTCACCGTTCCTTGTCTTGCGCACTTTTCGGTCTAAGATCTCCTTGGGAACCTCCGCATAAGTTAGAGACTCATCCAAGTCTATGTTCTCAACCTCAAGCACGTGTGATGGGTCACTCACATATTTCCGGAGTTGCGAAACATGAAACACATTGTGGACTCGATCCAACGATGGTGGTAAAGCTAGATGGTAGGCTACTTCACCTACACGGTCTAAGATCTCATACGGGCCGATAAAATTCTTACTCAACTTCCCTTTTTTGCCAAACCTCATTACCTCTCGCATAGGTGACACTTTCAAAAGGACCTTGTCACCTATTGCGAACTCAATGTCCCTGCGGTGCAAATCTGCATAACTCTTTTGGTGATCTTGAGTTGCTTTCATCTTTTGACGAATCAGACGAACTTGCTCAATCATATCCTGTACCATTTGTGGTCCTAAAACCACTGTCTCTACAATATCGTCCCAACAAACTGGACTCCTGCACTTCCTGCCATACAAAGCCTCGAACGGCGCCATTCCAATGCTGGTGTGATAACTATTGTTGTATGAAAACTCAATCATGTCCAGCCTATCCTCCCAACTGCCACTAAACTCCATGTCACAAGCCCTCAACATATCATCCAAAGTCTTGATAGTCCTCTCAGTCCGACCATCTGTCTCAGGATGAAAAGATGTACCCATCTTTAAGGTCGTTCCTATCAAATCCTGCAACTCTTGGCAAAACCGTGATATGAACCTCACATCTCGATCAGACATTATATCTTTTGGCACACCATGTAACCGAACCACATGCTTTCTATAACCCAAAGCTAGCTGTATCTTGGTCCAAGTATCCTTCATTGGAATGAAGTGAGCTGACTTGGTTAAACGATGAAGTCCATAGAGATCGACTCCCACTTCCACTCTGGTACCTCAAGTGACTGTATCTTACTCTTTGGTCGTCGTTTCTCACCCTTTACTCTCTGGCAAGTTAGACACTTAGCCACGAACTCGGCCACATCCTTTTTCATATTAGGCCACCAGAACGTTTTATTTAGGTCCTTATAGAGCTTCTCACCCCCTGGGTGAACTGAATAAGGAGTGCAATAAGCCTCCGTCATGATCTCCCTTCTCAACTCTGCATCACTAGGAACACACCATCTCCCATCAAAATGAACACTCCCATATGTGTGGATAGAAAACCTCGAAACTATGCCACTTTCTACCCTTGATTTCCATTCTTGGATCTTTGGATCAAGCTCTTGTTTCTTATTTATATCCTCATCATACAAGCCCGGTTCGATCATCAAGTCTCCGATGGCATCTCCTTTCCGAATCATATGAATCCCCATCTTAGACATCTCATCCCTCAGCTTCAGCAAGGACATAGCTGTACATAACAAATGAACACTCTTTCTACTCAAAGCATCTGCCACAACGTTGGCCTTAACCTCGTGATAGATGATCTCCATGTCATCATCCCCAATCAACTCCATCCATCTCCTATGTCGTATGTTCAGCTCCTTCTGAGAGTAGATATACTTCAGACTCTTATGATCTGAAAACACCTTAAAGGTTGCCCATAAAGATAGTGCATCCAATTATTAAGAGCAAAAACAACTACACCCAGGTCCAAATCATGAGTAGGATAGTTCTTCTCATACGGCTTCAGCTGCCTTGACGCATAAGCTATAACCTTCCCATTCTACATCAAAACACAACCCAAACCATTCCTTGAAGCATCGGTGAATACTTCAAAGTTCTCACATCCCCCAGCTAGAGCTAGGATAGAAGTTGTGGTCAAACGCTCCTTTAAGGTTTGGAACGCCGTCTCACAACTCTCATCCCAACAAAATATAGTCTCTTTTTTCATCAACGTTGTCATAGGCCTCGCAACTTTAGAGAAGTCTTTCACAAACCTCTCTTATAGTAGCCAGCTAAACCCAAGAAACTCCGAATCTCAGAAACAGTCTTCGGTGACTCCCACTTAGTCATTGCTTCGATCTTGCTAGGATCCACTGACACACCCTCTTTGGATATCACATGACCCATAAATGCCATTTTCTCTAACCAAAACTCGCACTTAGATAGCATGGCATATAACTGGTTATCTCGAAATGTCTGCAAAAATAACCTCAGATATTCCTCGTGCTCCTCTTTGGTCTTAGAGTAGACCAAGATGTCATCAATGAAGACGACCAAAAACTGGTCCAAGAACGGGCTGAAATCCGGTTCATAAGATCCATGAAAACTGCAAGTGCATTTGTCAACCCAAAAGGCATCACTACGTACTCATAGTGACCATAACTTAACCGAAAAGCTGTCTTAGGGATATCCTCATATGCTATCGTCAACTGGTGGTAGCCCGACCTTAAATCGATCTTAGAAAACACTCCCGCGCCACTCAACTGGTCAAAAAGGTCATCAATCCTTGGCAAAGGATACCTGTTCTTCACGTTAACATGATTCAGCTCCCTATAGTTGATGCATAGCCTCATGCTACCATCTTTCTTTTTCACGAACAACACTGGTGCTCCCCATGGTTACACACGTGGCCAGATATACCCTTTGTCTAACAGGTCATTCAACTGCTTCTTCAACTCTTTAGGCCCCATACGGTACGGTGCTTTAGATATATATGACATGTCCCTGGTTTGAGCTCAACATTGAAGTCGATATCTCTCTTAAGTGGTAACCCCGGTATCTCATCTGGAAAAACATCACTAAACTCCCAAACACAGGTATATCAGATGCTGATGGCTCCTCCACACGCATATCCCTCACTTGACAAAGAATCAAGGGACACTTCTTTCTTAGACATGACTTTAAAGTCATCACTGCGATAAACTTACACTTTGGTCTCACTATAAACCCTCTATATGACACATTGACTCCCTTAAGATCCTTTAAGACACTCTCTTTTGTCTGCAGTCTATCTTAGCATCATACCTGCTCAACCAGTCCATCCCGACGATGACCTCAAACCCATCCATAGGAAACTCTAACAAGTTGACTGGTAAGTCTACCTCCCCTACCAACATGGACACACCTCTATACAACTTAGAATAAGACACCGACTCCCAGAAGGTATAAACACACTATCTTTTACAAGTTCGTACTCTCCCAAACCCATAGCTAAGGCATGCCCTCTAGACAGAAATGAATGGGTTGCCCCTAAATCAAACAAAACGAAAGATGGTGTATTATGAACAATAAAGGTACCGGTAACCACATGAGCATCATTCTATGCCTCCTGTTTGCCCATCATAAATAGCTTCCCGCTGATTTTCTGACCTCCACCCTAGACCGTGGTATTAGAAGTCGTCGACTTAGCTGTCGAGTTCTGAGTCCCACTGTTGTTCGGGCGCTGATAGGACCCTCCACTGTTGCGGTTGAAGCCGCCATTGTTGTTGTTCTGCCCTCCACGATTGCCCCATGACCCAGATGGCCCGTTGCTAGCAAAAATCTGGCTCAGAGCCTGAAAAACATTCCCCTGGTAAGTTCCCGGAAAACCTCCTCCTACTCTCACTCTACGCCTTTCTCTTTTCAACATTCCTTTCCTTAGCCTCCTTGTCTAAGTCCACCAACCTCTCAGCATGCCTACCTCGTACATATACCTCCTTCAGATTGGTAAGTACCCCAGCTGGTAGTCTTTCCATGATCTTAGGTGCCAACCCTTTTTCAAAACGGGGAGCTAAACCTCGCTGACCCAGCTGCATATCCGCAGCGTAACATGACAAATCAATGAACCGGTGATAGTACTCCATGACAGTCATATCATCAATCATGGTGAAAGAATCAAACTCAACCCTCAGCTTGTGACGGATGTGCTCCGGCACAAAGTGTTTCCTCATAGCGTTCTTGAAGCCTGCCCATGGTATAACATCATATCCTTGGCCCTTGTAGTATGCTCTGACATCCTCTTTCGCATTCTGCCACCAAACCCCAGCCTTACCTCTTAGGTAGTACACTGCTTGTTCTACTGCCATCTCCGCCGGACACTTCACTACTTCAAGAAGACTCTCCATCTCGCGGTGCCAGTTATCGAGCAGCTTTGGCTCACCAGTGCCCTCATAAGTCGAGGGGTTGAAGCGAGCAATGATGGTGCTTAGATGGGATGCGTCCACCGGTTTCTCACCTCCCTTACCCACGTTCTTTAGAGCCTCCATGAGCGCATCTTGTTGTTCAATCATACGGGCGACCTCATCCACAGTCATCTCAGTGGCTTGGATGTATGCTGCTAACTTCTTTGGCGGCATTTTGAGCTCATATAAGCAAGGAAACGTAAGCACATAGCCAACGACTCAAAATAAACAAAACCCTCCGCCAAAGAAGACTCGGCCGAGTACGGTGAAATACTCGGTCGAGTAAGGAGACTACTCGGCCAAGTATTCCACTCCAGTGGCCAACCTCAAAACTCAAATAACATACTCGGTCGAGTATAAAAGACGCTCGTTCCAGTATGCCCTACTCGGTCAAGTATAACTATTACTCGGCTGAGTGATCACAACCAGTGGCTACTGCATCGTATACACAAACGAACACTCGGTCGAGTGCTTGGTTACTCGGCCGAGTATCCCCTAATCGGTCGAGTACCCATCCTGCTCGGCCGAGTCATGCCAAAACCGAGCTATATACTTACGATAACATACTTAAACATGCAGTTTTATAGCCAATACTTTACTACCCTTTCGAAGCCAAGTAATAAATCACATATCATGCTCAAAGTTTCTTATGTTCAACACAATTCACTTTCTCATTTCATCCAACAACTTCACAAAACCACAACTACAAGTACCACACACATTCTCCAAACACATAAAGATTCCCAAGACACCTCCATGTTGATCGGCTCGAAATTGTAAGGGCCTCATTGCGACTTCGGGACGTCTCCTAAGTCTTTGCGGTAGCTCCAAACAACTCTCTCCGGGTTCATTTTAATTAGACTCCTTATGCTCATTAGATTCATTGGTTTTAAGTTCCAGAATCGTCGCTCTGATACCACTTTGTAACACCCCCTCATATCAAGGTACCTTACTAAGGATCACCCTAGCATGAGAGAGTGTTACCATCTCGGTTGCCCGATGATAGTATATCAAAAGAAACCATTCCACAACATTTATTAAAGTATATAAAGTTAATGTCTACATAGTTCCAAACCAAACCAAACCAAAAGAAATGTTTGCTACTACTCAAAACAACTGAAAACTTAAACAGCTAAACTGGTAACAGCGAAAACTAGACTCGAGGGGATGACTCCCCATCTCGTCCCCATAGCTAAAGACCATCATCACCTGTCACAATCTGCTCACCATCCCCAAATAGATCACCACAGATTTTACAAAACAACAATGTTTGGGCCAATTTCTGCATATTGGGCCAACATAGGATTGGGTCCATTAGAGGTGATTTAATAAATTGGGCCAAGGAAACTAGCAGCTAAGAGGAGCCCACATGTTGAAGATCATCGGGAAGATTTTAAGGTGATTTTAGGGAGATTAGGGAGAATAGAGCGCAAAGCAGCGTTTATGGAAAGAAGCATGGTAGGACCAAGATTACTTGCCATACAAGGAGTAGGACGCGGCTAGGGTTTCTAACCTATAAATAGCCAAGGAGACGAGGAATAATATTTATTCAAGAACCATAAAAAGAACGCCTTAAATTGTGCTAGCTATATTATTACGCCATCTCCTTTGTACTCATCTTCATATAAAAAGCTAGTGCAATCATTGGAAGGGTACAGTCCCTTCCCCCGGCCATTTCCCACATTGGGTTTTCCGCGTCACCAAATCTTTTGTGTCAATCTTTACTTACGTCCTATATTTTCGTAATTAGCATTACATAGATAATACAATCGACGCACAACGAATAAGACCGCATTGACCTAATCTAACCTAATTCGGTAGAAAAATACCAAAACAGTTTGGCGCCCACCGTGGGGAATTGTGGTCGTCATTGTTAATTACTTAGATACATAATGGACAAACAAACGTCATCAGCCGTGTCAGGGAGCGGTCAGCCGTTGATACCACCAAATCCTGTCCAAAATCCAGCATCGACGGCTCAAACTCAAGCATCCGGACACGCAACAAGAGCTATAACTGTGACAAAAGTCACTCTGCCTCCAAAAACTCCTGCTAGGGCAGCACAATCTAGATCAGACAAGGGACCTGTAAGTTCAAACCTCACTCCGCCGCCAAGTCCAACACAAACCTTGCTTGTGGCATGAAAAATCTGCAGAAGGTGATGTAAGTTATGCGGGAAGATCAAAGGAAGGCAGAAACAGAGGCAAGGAAAAGGAACCGGGAACTCTAGGCACAGATAGATGTTCTGAGACAGCAGTCCAGCACACCAGCAAGCACGTAGGGTGAGGACCAGGCTCTAATAGTGGATCTCACCCAGGGAGCGTCAGGCAGTAGGAGTCAATCACGGCAAATTCCAGCCGAGCTAGTGACAAGATTAGATCTGACAACAGTACCAACAGGAGAAAGGATAACCCCACAGGGACTCGGATACCTCACACCAGACAGCGGGCAGCCTACCAGCCATGTGGAAATACGACCATGTAACGTCCCAGGTAGTAACCTCGTAATAACTAACCACACACGCCAGGCGCTGGATCCGCAGGTAGTCCACAAGTAAGTTGGCACTGGGATTGCTCGTAACATCAGTCCCATTAGGTAGCACGCTGCACCAGAATCTTCCAGAGCTCGGGACCGGAAACAACATTCAGAATCAACAGACAAACAGACAGACGTAGCCCAGACTCAGGAAGCTTGACCAAGCAGTATCTAGAGCTGAGGGAGATGCTAGGCAGGGTCCCAGAAATACCACCTCCACTTGAGAAGGCAACACCTGACAGCTATGCTGATTTGCCATTCGAGGACGCAATATCTGTTGTCGCCATGTGGAAGAGATTCACCAATCCAAACACGCCCCTCTTCGATGGCACAACAGATCCCTTTGACCACGTTAGCCAATACAAGCAAAAGATGATGACAGTGACAGCCATGGGACACGTAAAAGAAGCCTGTATGTGCAAGGGGTTCGGGTCCACACTGTCAGGGCCAGCACTCCGATGGCTCGTAAGTCTGCCCAACAGATCAATATCCCCGTTTGCCGACCTGGTGAACACATTTACTCAGCAATTTGCAAGCAGCCGAAAGCCACAAAAGCACGCAGGCGACTTATACGGAATTGTTCAGGGCGCAAACGAGACCATTGGAGAATTCAACACCAGATTCAATAACGAAAAGGTGGCATTACGGGAGTGTGACGTGTCAACGGCAGTAGAAGCCTTCAGGAGAGGCTTACACCACGAGTCAGACATATATAAATAGTTGACTATGCACCCTTGTCATAGCTTCGAAGCGGTATAAGAAAAGGTAGCAGCTGCAATCAGGATAGAAGAAGACATCCTTGCTAGAGCCAACATACCAAGTACGCCAAGCGTATCCAGCACGTCGGCCATGGAGAAGTCAAGTAGAAAACAGCCCATTAGCAAGAAGGAGGAGAGATACAGGCCATACGGTAGGGGAGTCAACAGGATAGACAATAGAGAAGAGAATCAACAACTCCACACACTAGCAGAATATGGATTCACAACTGGCGTTGGAGGAATCCTAAAAGCACTAAGGGAGATGGGAGACGGGGATAGTAAGGAAAAATGTGAGTTCCATCGTGACATCGGGCATAAGACGAAAGATTTCTATACTTTGCGCAGGGAGATCAGGCGCCTATATGAACAGGAGGAGCTAAGCCATCTATTACCACGTGGGGGCAAGCAGCAGGATAAGGTAGGCTCCACGAAGCCCGCTGCACCACCTACATGCACCAAAATAATAAACGTCATAACAGGCGGCTCAGACTTAAGCGAATTAACATACTCAGTAGCCAAGAGATGCGCTACTGAAACTAAGGGAGATAGACAAGTGACTTCCTACATAATTTCCCACGACAACCTGCCTACTGTCACCTTCAACGAAGAAGATGTACACGATAGCCAGGAGCATCATGACGCACTTATCATAACACTATCAATGGCCAATTTCACGGTTAGAAAGGTTCTGGTAGATACTGGCAGCTCGGTCAAGCTAATCATGCTGAAGACCATAGAAAACATGGGGTTCAGCGAGAAAGACTTGCAGAAGAAAACCATCCCACTGGTAGGATTCAGTGGAGAGACAGCTAACTCGCTAGGAGAGATCGTGATCCCAACCTATATAGGAGGACTCAACAAGCAAGTAAGATACTTGGTCATAGATGGACCATCTACCTACAATGTTATTCTTGGAAGACCATGGTTGCATCTGATGAAGGCTGTCCCCTCAATGTATCATCAATGTGTGAAGTTCCCCACGCCGTGGGGAGTAGAGACAGTACGAGGAGACCAGGAAGAAGCCAAGGGCTGCTACAAGAAGGCATTAAAATGCACGGCCAGCCTTCCAGCATAGCAATTACAGAAGAAGCACGTCCAGCATGAATATATCGAGCCTCCAGCTGAGGAGCTAGATCAGATCAACCTGGACAAGCTACACCCAGAAAGAATTGTGCTAATAGGGGCAGGATGCACATGAGACCTCAAACAGCACCTAATCAAATTTTTACAAGCCAATATGGGTTGTTTCGCGTGGTCCCATGATGACATTATAGGAATAGATCCATCCATCATAACACACAAACTCAGCGTAGACCGAGGATGCAAGCCCATTCAACAGAGACGAAAGAAGTTCGCAGCTAAAAGAAATAAAGTGATCAACCAGGCAGTAGATAGCCTGCTAGCAGCATGCAAGATAAGAGAAGTGACATATCCAGAATGGCTGTCAAACGTGGTAGTGGTGCCCAAAATGAATGGGAAATGGAGAGTATGTGTGGACTTCACCGACCTCAACAAGGCATGCCCAAATGATCCTTTCCCACTGACACACATTGACGCAATGGTGGATGCGACAGCTGGACATGAGATGCTGACATTCTTGAACGCCTGGAGCGGTTACAACCAAATCAAAATGGATCCGGCAGATCAGGAGAAGACAACATTCATGTCTGAGAGGGGGATATACTGTTACAATGTCATACCCTTCGGCCTGAAAAACGCAGGATCTACGTACCAAAGATTGGTCAACTTGATGTTTAAGGAATAGATAGCAAGAACCATGGTGGTGTATATTGACGATATGGTGGTAAAATCAAAGAAGGACAAGGATCATATGCAACATCTGGCAGAAACCATCAGCACGCTCAGAGAATACAAAATGAAGCTTAAGCCTTTTAAATGTACCTTTGGAGTCTCATTTGGGAAATTCATTGGCTACATCGTAACTCAAAGAGGAATAGAAGCCAGCACGGAGCAAATTAAGGCAGTACTACAGCTAGAGTCATCAGAAAAGCCAAAAGATGTGCAACGGCTAGCAGGCAAGGTGGCAGCCTTGAGCAGGTTCATCTCGAGATCCTCAGATAAATGCATGCAATTTTACAACATACTGAGGAAGAGCCAGAAATTCGAGTGGACCACATATCATGAGCAAGCATTCAGGGAGCTGAAAAACTACCTCAGCACCCCGCCGCTATTATCGAAGCCAGAACAGGGAGAACCATTGTTTCTCTATGTAAGCAAGTCAGAGAGCAGGACAAGGAGCAAAAGCCAGTCTACTATGTAAGCAAGTCTCTGCTGCCAGCAGAGACCAGGTACACATCTCTTGAAAAATTGGTACTAGCACTTGTAACTGCATCTTACAAACTGTGCCCTTAATTTGAGTCCCACAACATAGATGTTGTGACTAATTACCCATTAAAATTTATAATGAGAAAGCCTGAGCTGTCAGGCAGAATGTCAAAATGGTCCGTACACCTTAGTGGTTACGACATCAGGTATGATCTAAGAACGGCGATAAAGTCGCAGGCACTGGCATATTTCGTGTCAGACTTCAGCCCAGCTATCCAAAATCTGGTAGACCAGGAAATCCTAACCCTCAAAAGAAGCAAGGTGGTAGAAGTCTGGCAGATGCACATTGATGGAGCCTCCAACCAAAGGGGGCAGGTGTAGGACTGATCTTACGATCTCCACATGGAGACTTGATAGCACAGGCAGTGCGATGTGAATTTAAGGCGACTAACAATAAAACAGAGTATGAAGCCTTAATACTAGGAATGCAGCTAGCTCTGGAGTTAGGAGTCAGAAACCTGCAGGTATTCAGCGACTCCCTACTGATAGTTAACCATATGAATGATGAATATGTAGCCAGGGATTCAAAGATGATAGCCTACCTAAAAGTGGCAAAGGATCTTAAATAAAAATTCAGAGATTGCAAGCTCAAGCAGGTCCCTAGAGACCAGAATATGGAGGTAGATGCCCTAGCAACTCTGGGGGCAACCTTCAAACCAGCAGAGCTGGATAACATCCCCATCATACATATACTGGAACCTTCAATCCAAAAATTATAAGAATAAGATAAACGAGAACTGGAAGATCAGCAAGATGGGGCGGCAGTTCTACCAACCACATATGGCCAGACAGCCGTTCAGCCAAACGATCAGTCAGCTAATCAGACAGATGACTGGGAGTGGTGAACACCATACCTAGATTGGTTGAGACATGGAAAGGTGCCAGATGACAAGAAGGAGGTAAGGGGTTTTAAAATGAAAGCCTCCAGGTTCACACTAATTGACAATGTGCTTTTCAGAAAGTCACTGGCAGGACCTGATTTACGGTGCCTGGATAAAGAAGAAGCACAGACTATATTGCATGCCCTCCACAGTGGCGAATGTGGAAATCATACAGGGGGCGGGATTCTGTCAAATACAGCCCCCAGATAAGGCTACTTCTAGCCCACAATGAGGGCAAACTTAGCTGAATATGCCCGGAAACGCGACGCCTGCCAGTGCTCAGTGCCATTGATCCATCAGCCAGCAGACCCCTTACATCCCATCATTTCCCCCTGGCCATTCATGACATGGGGAATGGACATCATGGGACCTCTGCCTAGAGCCCCAGGGAACAGACTATAGATGCTAGCAATGACAGACTATTTTTTTAAATGGATAGAGGCAGAAGCATTCACGGAGGTAAAAGACAAACATGTTATTTCTTTTATCAAGCGTAATATCATCTGCAGGTTTGGTATCCCGCCATAAATCATATGTGACAATGGATCACAATTCATCTCAAATGACGCGGAAGGATACTGTGCCAGATGGAACATCTCTCTGAAAAAATCAGCACCCATGACTCCAAATTTCAATGGGCAAGCTGAATCTAGCAATAAATTCATCATGGATAACTTAAGAAGGAGATTGCAGGAGTTAGGAGGAAAGTGGGCAGATGAGTTGCCACTAGTGCTTTGGTCATACAGAACGACACCAAAGACACCAAAGACGGCGACAGGCCAGACACCCTTCAGCCTGGTGTTTGGCGCGGAAGCATTAATTCCATCAGAAGTTCTATTTCCAACTCACAGGTATGGATGTATGATAGGGGAACTGAATAGTGCAAATATGGTTAGGAGCGTGGACACGATAGACGAGCTGTGAGTAAGTGCAAAGATATGACTGGCTGCCTACAAGCTGTCAGTCGCCAAAAGTTACAACAAGAACATAAAAATCAGGCTCCTGGAAGTAGGAGACCTGGTTCTCCGCGAAGTGTTCCAAAACACCAAGAATCGCAAGGCGGGCAAATTCGCCTATAAATGGGAAGGACCATACTAGGTTGAAGGCGTTGTTGGCCATGGGGCGTACAGATTGATGACCATGAACGGTCAAATTATATACAAACTATGGAACATACTTCACCTGAAGAGGTATCACTTTTGATAACAAGTAGAATTTAGTGTACAGAGTTTTGTATCCAAAAACGCCAAAAAAGGGATATTCTACATGGTACCCCTCAATTTTTTTACTTTCTACATGGTACCCCACACTTTTTAAAACATACATGGTACCCCTAATTGTTGTCATTATCACTAAGTGTACCCCTAAACTTTATTTTCCGTCAATTAAACTCAGTTTTAGGCATTAAGTGATTACTTGGACGCGTAGCCAAGCTTGTCATTTATCATCCAATGACATAAGGACTCTATTAGGCAAAATATCCATCGTTGGATGTGATAATTTGGCAAGGAATCAATAAATTTTCCGTCAAAAATTTTTTAGCCCATATATATCAATAAATATTAGAACCGAGATGGATATTGAGCCTAATAGAGTCCTTATGTCGTGGGATAATAAATGACATGTTTGGTTAAGCATCCAAGTAATTACCTAACGCCTAAAACTGAGTTTAATTGATGAAGAATAAAGTTTAGGGGTACACTTAGTGATAATGACAACAATTAGGGAAACCATGTATGTTTTAAAATGTCTAGGGGTACCATGTAGAAAGTCAAAAAATTGAGGGGTACCATGTATAATATCCCCAAAAAAACGGTAGTAAGCATACTACCAATTTTGTTCAATTTCCTTTCTTTTATTTATTTGAACTTTAAAACTACTATTGGAGCTGTGTGGTATGTAGCTTCCTGGGACCACAATTGCTCTGGCACCCCATGAGATAGCGTCAGGTACTTCACATCGCTCTGATGGAATTTTCTGTTTTTAGGCTTCTTTGAAAGCATCACTATGCACTCTAACATCTATGGTACATTGAAAGTGTTGCTAGCAGGACTGTCAACTGCAAACGCGGGGTGACAAGGCATATGACACTCCAACATGCCTAACCTAAATTCTCCAATAGGAACACCCTCACCAGGCAGCTTATGAAACATCTGAAAGAGAGCCTGGCTGTAATACCCACGATGTTTAAGGACCCTTTTGACCGACCCTTTGACCATGGAAGACCTTAGGAGGGGATAGGTGAGAGGCTAAGTGAAGATAAGTGTCTTACGAGAGTGGTTGCTCGACCTAGTAGGGACTACTCGGTCGAGTAGTGTGAATACTCGACCGAGTAGAGCTTACTCGGCCGAGTATGAGAGTAATCGACCGAGTATAGCTGTTGTTTATGCGTTATTATAAATGCAAGTTCGCAAGTCTCATTTCATTTTCGACGGTTCCATTTCACTATAACCCTAATTTATCTCTCTCTCTCTCTCTCTCTCTCTCTCTCACCTATCACCCATCTCTCCCTACACTCTCATATAGCCTAGACCTTAACTATGGAAGGGGACATATTTACATAGGAAGGATACGTGCAAGGATGTCGTATTTGTCACCGTCGGTCCGCGTCACTAGGTAAGTCGCTGTTTTGTTGTCCTTTTCATTAGATTGTTGGGGCAGTCTTATAATAGGATGTGGTTACGTTGTAGGATGCGTCTCGGAGTCTTGCTTGGTTGTTTGTCGGATGAATTTTTATGGTTTGGCGATAAGGTAGGGTTTCCTACTCAGTTTTACTGTTGAATTGGATTAAGATTGATGTGGTATTGTGATTGTTGTAATTGTTATGGTGATTATCTATTGATCTTGTTGTAGGAGTATTGGAGTTGGTTGTGGTGTTGTGATGATTGATGATGATGATGGTTCACGAGTTGCGTCCTCGGCTGAGTGGAGTCACTTGCAGGAGTGGCTTCACGCCCTAGTTTTGCCCTCTGTGGAACCCGCCATAGGAGGGGATGTGCTTATTAATGGACAGGGTTATCGCTCGTTGATGAGCAGGGCTTTGGTGGGAATTGGCTGCAGTCCCCCACTGGCGGCGAGGATTACTTGTTACGATGGGTAATCTGGCAGGGCTACACACTTTGGTGTGTAGTCGGTGATTGTGGATGAATGGGAGACTGGAGGTGGATGTTGGTCATCTGTCATTTCTCTTGTCTTACTTTGGTTAAACAGTAACTGACCCCGTGTTGTGTTTTCAAAATTGTGGTGATCCATTCGGGGATGGTGAGAAGTTGGCTTAGCAGGTACAGTTGGTTTGTTTTCTGTTGGGCATGGAGGGAATCGAGTCACCATGCTACCGGAGTAGAAGTCCCGACGCTCGAGCTTAGTGTTTGTCATAGCTATCGTTTATATCTCTTTACGTCGTTTTGTGTTGTAAAGACTTAAATTATTGTAATATAAATATTCTTCTATTGTTTATTTGATCTACTACCTCGGGCAACCGAGATGGTAACACCTTCATACACTGGGATGGTCCTTGGTAAGGCATCTTGGTGTGCGGGGGTGTTATAAAGTGGTATCAGAGCGACGATTTTGGAACCTGAATCAATGAACCGAATGAATATAGGGTGTCAAATTAAAATGAACCTGGTGTATGTGTGTTTGGAGCCCATTTATGTCGGTTTTGGGTGAGAAGGCGCCCTCATCTCAAAATCCCGGCCCCAATCATGCTTAAAACAGCCACGGGGAAGGGTAAATAATAGGAGTAGTTGCATGAAGAGTGTCTGTCATGTGTATTTGTCAGCTGTAACTCGTGTAAGAATGTGAGACTAATGCTTGTGTATAGTGGAGCTTGTGTTTTGTTTGGTGAATGATAAAGAATGACATGATTTGAGTAATATGGTGAATCACCATAGAATTTGTAATTGAGCATGATAAATTTCGTGCATGACAAGTGATGTGTGAGACTTTCGTGGTATGTGTGTAAGAATGCATCATGAGGTGTGAAATTTTAGCGTTATAGATTGATCTCTTCAGGTTGTGTAGCTAATCTTAGTCATGCGTGTTGATCGTGACGTAATTGTTTACTGTAATTGATGTGAGGAATGTATGTGGTTCGTCGACTAATTTAGCAGTAGTTATATTGTGTGTGGTGCGCTTTGATATGGTAGAATTAAGTTCTAACGGTGACGAGCTCGATTATATGGAACTTCGAACGTCGTTACTTGTTTTGCAGGTTCGATAATTTTGAAATTCCGCTTCTGTTATGTGAAACTCGACCGAGTATAGCTTATACTCGACCGAGTAGTCCACACTCGGCCGAGTATCGTAGCACTCGACCTAGTATCCAGTAAGTCAGTTTAGAGTCGCTACTGATCTCTGGATACTCGACCGAGCAATCCCAATACTCGACCGAGTAGTCGATACTCGGACAAGTAAGCCCAATACTCGACCGAGTACAGTTTTATCGTGACTCAGCCCGGTTAGCTCTAAAACCCTATAATCTCTTCTTCTTTCTTATTTCCGCCTCCCATCTTATTCTTTCACTTCTAAAAAAACCTCAAAACCTTTTCTCTCTCAAAGCTCTTGGGTGAATTGTTGGTAATTGCTTGTTGTTTTTTTCCTCCTTGCTTGCTCAAAACCTCAATCAAGGTAAAGTTTTTAACTAATTTCTTCAATTTGTTCTCAATTCATGGTATGCAGTTGCCCAAATTTGTGTTTTGTGAGAAATTTCGTCTTAAAAAGTATACAATTCAAAAAAAGTCCGTCCATGGCAAATTTCTGTTAAGAATATCCTTGTTAAAACTTATCTTTTTGCAGCATGCCGAAAACAAGAGCCCTAGTCAAGAAGCGGACTCGTGCCAATATTCAATTGGAGACGGGTCAATCGAGCCATGAACCTGTTTTTCCTACGGTGGAAGAACATCCATCGGTAATCTTTTCCGACTTCAAGCAACGTAAGGCCTTTATAGCTTTGATGAGTCGTCCCATGAGACCAACTCGGTGTGTGAACCCCGATAATTTTGGAGACTTTGGGGGTTAAGGAAGACATAGTTCATATCTTTGAGACCTTGGTGAAGAGTCTATATAAAGATATACTCAAGAGGGGGGAGGGGTGAATTGAGTATGTTGAACTCTTGCCCACTTTTTCGATTTATTGATAATTTATTAATTACTCGAAGTTTATTAATTAAACTCGACTAGTTAATTTATCGTATGTGTGAAAATGAAACAATAAATGGGTAAATAAAGGAGACACACGAAGTTTTGAAGTGGTTCAGTTTCACAAGTCGAAACCTACGTCCACTATTCTCGATTAATAACTTTAGTACCTTTCTACGGATTACAAAATTATCAATCTAACTCGTACAACTAACTATAGTTGTAACTCAATTTGAGTATCGTTAAATACTCGATTTCTATCTTACGTTAATAAGAAAGTACTACTAGATTCTACTAGTGTTCACGTTAATGAACGAGTATGAATACAATGAGTACTATTATCCTATTAATGAGATAAACGAGAATGATTGACTTAAAGAGAGGCACACGGTTTTAGCTTTAGACACAATTAGGGTTTCGAAAATAATTTGCAAATATGAAGAGATTGAATTCGAAATATGCTTAATATCTTTGCAAAGGTTTTTCTCAAATAAGTGTCTTACCTTTTCTAATGAAATACTTTGGTATTTATAGGAGTAGAAAAACCTAAAACTAGGTTAAAAGAAACGAAACCCTAGCCGCCTCTTTTGTTCGAAATCTCTTCAAGTGGGCTAGGTCAAATCTTTTATTTTCAACTACAAAATACCTTTTATTTAAAAACCCTAATTACTACTAGGATATTTTCGACTAGAAAGGGATATGGTCATAATCCATTTCACTCTAATTGAAACCCTAACAATAATTAGTTTTAATTTATAAAACTAAGATAATGTAATAGAAACCCTAGATTACATAACAACCCATAAGTTGTATGATAAATCAGTAGGATTAATATAATCTATATTACTAATTTCATCTAGAAAAGATATAGTATAAATATCATTTTAATTTTCGAAATAATAAGTGAATCTAAAGCTTAGATTGTGCTCTCTTATAAGTCGTTCATGGTTATAGGTCAAATGGCTATAACCAAGAACTTTGATAGGTAAGGTTAGAGATGAAATAACTATAACCGTACTTTCTCAAAAACCATTTTGTTCATACCATTTATAGAATGAAATCCTATATCCCTAATGTAACAGCAAATTTTGTATCGCAAAATAAATGTAATACAAAATAGGAAACAAATGAATTTTTATTAATATCAGAAAGTTTATGTGTACAATCTCTAATGTATCCTCTGATTCTAAATGCCGTAGTAGATCACGTAAACGCCGTGCTCGTAGTAGTAGAGGCGCGAACGTTGTATTTGAATGACACCTGTAGAGGTTGTATGCACTCTGTAGGAGGTGTCGATTTGTATTCTTGAGAGGGTCACTGCGACTTGTCCTCTCTTGAATGTTGTAGCTTGAACTTGAATTTCGTGGGCAGGCGGCACAGTTTTGGTGTGCTTGTTGACTGCTTGCAGAGGTGTCTTGCAGAGGGAATTTATAGAGCTTTTGTGTCTTCTTCTCTCTGAATTTTATGATTATTATTTTCTCTCCCTTTGGAATGAATGGGAATAGCTCTATTTATAGAGTTTAAATTCCCCTTGGTGGACTTTGGCATTCACAAGCCCATTTACGGGTTTATTAGTGAACTTGGCCCAAATTTGATCTTTTTTCGGGTTTAATGATCCGGATAATCCATTTTGTAATCCGAGTCGACCCGTATTTCATTTAATTGGGGCAAAATAATTAAATCGAGCTAAAATTTAGTATTAACTCAAAATAATTAATTTATTTTATTTATTCAGCACATTAACAAATTTTCTGTGCCTACAAATTGCCCCCTCGAGACCTTGTCACGCGCACTATTTAGTGTCTTGACGTGGCGGGGTCTCGATTCATTTTGGTTTCGACTTGGAAGTCGATGATGAGCCCCCTAACTTGTCGCGAAGGCAGCTCCAATTTTTTTGTCACCCTGTCATTATCTAACTTGGCGGGTGAAATTGTATTTGACTTGAAAGTCAAGGGTACCTCAACTTGTCGTTGAGACAATCCATTTTTCTTGTAATGTCACCCTATCATTATTTGATTTGGCGAGCGACTTTTTTTTTTCTTTGACTTGGAAGTCGAGTAGCGTACCCGAACTTGTCGTAAGGGTAGTAGCTATTGGAATTTTTTTGACGTCACCCTGTCATTATCTGATTTGGCGGATGACATATTGCCTCCAATATACTCACATTTACCTCCGTACCCAACCGCACGGTATGATGAATTACAGTTTTAAATAGCAATTCACGGGTCGAATGGTACAAGCCGTATATCCAGCTAGACTTGAAATTTATGGTAACACTCGGGATAATATTAGGAAAGACAAACTTTATCAATAAGTTTCCCTATTCCCTTGGTTTCTATATTCCTTGGGCAACAAGGTTGTTTAAAAATAGGGTTTAAGGACTACCCATGCCTATATAAACCCCGTACCTTGGAAAGAAAACAATTCATCCACGTTAGTGCTTGCTACGGACTACGCCTATTTCCACCGTATGCCTTCTGCAGGTAACTCTCTTTTATTTCTTTTTTTCTTATATATTTTTCTTTGATCTTTGTCTTCTTCCTTCCATATTTGTCATGCCGGTGTTTCAATTTGGCTATGATTTTGCAGTATACTAACCATACTTTCGACCAAATTTCTAAACGCAGACAACTATTTCTTCTGTGTTTTCGACTTTTGTGAGTATCCGAATTAAAAGCCATTGAGGTATGTTCATGAAGGACAAATCCAACTTTCCTTTCTTGTATTCGTGAATATGGACCATGTACCTTTAGTCTCATATAGAACAAAGAGGCTGAGTCCTTCCTTGCACTTTTCGTCCGCGTACTAGCAACTTGACCCCCCTTTTTTTTGTATATTTTGTTTAATCCTTGCATATATAAAACTCTCGAATAGGACTTTGCCGAGTAAACACGAAGTTTGCAGGTGACCTTCTTGCTTTGTTTCGATGATTTTTTTCATATTCATTTGCTTGGAATTTTATTGTCTACTTGATAGCATTTCATGGCACTCTCAGACCTTAATTTTAGAAACTGAAATCTGTCCAAACCTTATTATCGATCGATTTAGCTTAGTTTCATCGAGAAGTTCTCCCCTCTGGCTTTGCGTAAATTTGAGCACAACTTTGATCACATTGACCGCCTGACCCGAATATCACCGTCTCAATTCTTTGTTTGTTCTGAACCGACTGGAATTTATTCTGCTTTTTTTTTTTTTATACATCAACATTTAGCAAAATCGTTACAAACTCTTACTTGAATAGCTGAACACTTGAATGTTGGTGGTCATTAGGCTTTATGAACACAAAGCCCTCTTGACTGAATCCTTTCTGTCAAATTCATGTTACATGATTCCCTTTTTTTTAGATGTCAGGCTCAAATTTCTGTTTGTGGACTTTCAAAAATATTTTAATCTAACTGTGTGCGTAAACTTCGAACCTGATTTCTGAGTCAGAGTGGGGCCGATTTGCGAGAATTTTTTATAGCCCCTCGTTGCCTTGGACAATTTTTTATGAGAATAAGGAGGTTGTAGTCATAGAGCTGCGAAGACCCTAATTCCTTTTAATCACCTTGACACTTTTAATTTCTTTGGCCTTGTATTATTGAGAGTTGATGAAGTCATTGACATACAAACTCTCAAAATTCAATTTGACCTTTTCTATTTTTGTTTGAATGCAGCCCAGTAGCCCACTCCATTTCTTTTCTACACCAAAAAAAGAAGAATTGTGCAAGTCTTTTCAAGGTAATATCAACCTCAAGCATTTACATCTTGATTTTATACGCATAACATATATTCCTTTATGTGCATATTGTCCCCAACCCGTGGTTGTATTTTTGTTGGAAGTATGGTGTGCAGGTTTAGATTAGGCCGCACGCACTCTACTTATCAATCCATGTGGAATCACTTCGGTCGGATCATTTTGACTCTCTTCAATGTACCCGATCCGTCGACCGCATGAAGATGCGGAAATTACTCCGGTCGGATCATTTCGATTCTCCTTCGGAGTTATCATGCAATGTACCCGATTCGTCGACCGCATGAAAATTTGGGACTCACTCCGGTCGGATCATTTCGATTCTCCATTGGAGTTATCATGCAATGTACCCGATTTGTCGACCGCAGGAGGTGCAAGAGATAAGAGACTGTGAGCTACTCCGAGTCATGCAATGTAATCGTTGACAGGAAAAGCGAGACAGTCAACTACTTTCTTAGGAGATGTCTTGTAATGTCACATGTTGACTACAAGAGCAAGAGACCGCAAACTACTCCGCGTCAGATCATTTCGACTCTCTTAGGAGATGTCATGCATTGTACCCGACTCGTCGACTTCAAGAGGCTACGCAATGCATCAGGTCAATACATCAAGCGATTTGTCAACGACATGAGGAAGAAGACATATATCCCAGATTATTGCAACGCATTTTTTAGAAGTCTCTATTACCAATGACTTAAATTTCTCAAAACCACAGAATTGTACTTAACAAGATCAAGACAACATAGTTTAAAGAGACATGACTTTTATTTGGAGTTGTGGCTGCGCTCAAGCTACATGTTCAATTAAGCTGCCTACGTACCTGCAAAGCACGAAGTGTATTTCACAGGATCAAGCCAACGTAGTTCAAAGATGGATGAGGTTTGTTTGGGGGTGTGGCTGCGCTCGAGCTACATGTTCACTCAAGCTGCCTACGTACCTGTAAAGCACGAAGTACTTCACAAGATCAAGCCGACGTAGTTCATAAAAGGAAATGACTTTTTTTTTTTTTTTTGGTATGCAGTTTAGCCTCTTACTTAGGAGCTTTGGTGTGCAGTTTAAGCTCTTGTTTAGGAGCCTTCATTGTTGAGCCTCAAGAATAGTAGCGCTTTAAGAATTTTCCGTTGATTGGACCGACACGCACACCGTCTTCATCAACAATCTTATAAGCACCATTTGTGTAGACCTCCTGTACCACGTATGGACCATCCCACTTAGAGGTGAATTTACCAACTGGCTTGTGAGAGGTGATGATTGGCCTTCGTACTGCAAGGACGAGGTCTCCTACTTGGAAAGAACGAGGGCGCACCTTTTTGTTGAATGCGCGTGACAACCTTGCTTGATAACATTGGAGCTTTTGTTGAGCCTCTAGTCTCTTTTCATCGAGAGCTTCCAACTTTGCTAATCGCAACTTGTCATTTTCATCATATGTGAGTCTTTCCTGAATAGCAATGCGTAAGGAAGGGATCTGCAACTCCAAAGGCAACACGACCTCCACTCCATACACCAACGCGTACGGGGTTGCCTGAGTAGGTGTTTTGTATGTGGTACGATATGCCCACAACGCCTCACCAATTCTTTCATGCCAATCTCGCTTTGACTTTGCTACTACTTTTCTCAACAAGTTGCAAAGAGTTTTATTAAAGGCTTCAGCCAAACCATTTGCAGAGGCATTGTACATGGATGACTTGTATTGTTTGAACTTGAATTTTTCTCCCAGACTTGTCATCAGATGGTTAAAAAATTGTTTCCCATTGTCAGTTGTGATACGTTGAGGTACACCATATCTGTAGATGATTTGGGTTCTAATGAAGTCCACAACATTTTCTTTCTTCACTTCCCGTAGTGTGATGGCTTCTGCCCATTTTGAGAAATAGTCAGTGGCGGCGAGGATATACTCGTGTCCATTTGAGGCCTTTGGAGTAAGAGGTCCCACAACATCAAGTCCCCAAGCTTCAAAAGGCCATGAAGAAACAGTAGGATGCAACGGCTCCGGCGGTTGGTGTATGAAGTTTGCGTAGAACTGACAAGGTTCACATTTTTTCGCAAAGTCCATACAATCTTGCACCATGGTTGGCCAGTAATACCCCATTCTCTTTACACGATCATGAAGTTTAGGCCCGGATTGATGAGCACCACAAATGCCAGAATGAGCTTCATGCATTGCTTCAGTAGCTTCGTCCTTGCTTAGACACCTCAACCATTGGCCTGAGAAAGAACGTCTGTAGAGCGTCCCTTTATCGTGAATAAACTTTGGAGCACGTCGACGTATCTCAACCTTGTGTCTGGGATCATCAGGTAATTTTTGGTGGTCCAAGAAATCAATGATAGGTTGACGCCAATCATCTTCATCAGTTGTGTAGACGCATATCATGTTGGTTGTGTCTACATTTTCTTCTCCTTCAAGCAAAGATACTGCCCAACGGTTGCAGACTGGGACTTGCATAGACTCTTCTGCCCCCGAGTGCCAAAGTGGTCGCAAGATTAGCAAGCGCGTCGGCCCAACTTATTGGCACTCCTTGGTACATGACCAACATGGATGTCGTCAAGTTGATTCAGCAGTTGTAATGCCCGTTGATGGTAGGGGATCAAGTCTTCCTTTTTCACTTCATATTCACCAAGGACTTGGTTGACCACTAACTTTGAGTCTCCGTAGATGTCCATATCCCTGACGCCTATTTCAGTCGCCATTTGAAGGCCGAGTATAAGGGCTTGGTATTCTGCCATATTATTTGTACACAACTGAGTAGTGTAAAGGCATATGGCATAAGATGATTTTGTGGAGTTACGAATACAACTCCGGCTCTCGACTCCATCTTGCCTTGCAAAGACCCGTCAAAGTACATTTGCCATGGAGGTAGGACGTCCACATAGAAAATTTCTTCTCCCGGGAGGTCATCGAAATTTCCCACTCTGCCGGGCATCGGATGATCAGCAAAGAAGTCGGCGATAGCTTGACCTTTCATGACCTTTTGAGGCACGAACACCAAGTCATACCGCTTAAGCAACATTGCCCATTTCGCAAGTCTTCCAGACAAGACTGGTCTTGAGAGTATGTACTTGATTGGATCAGCTTTTGAGACCACATGTATGGTATGCGCCTGCATATAGTGCCTCAACTTCTGGATGGCAAACACCAAAGCAAGACATATCTTCTCTATAGGCGCGTAATTCAACTCAGCTCCAACCAAGGTACGACTCAGGTAGTAGAGTGCTCTCTCCTTGCGGTCTTCAATTTCTTGAGCACACATTGCCCCCAATGAGCGTTCTTGTCTTTGTAATGTAGAGGACCAGTGGCCTTCCCGGAATTGGTGCCCCAAAGATCGGCGCTACGGCCAAGTACTTCTTGATGCTATCAAAAGCATTTTTGCATTTTTCATCCCATTGAAATGGAGCATCCTTTTTCATGAGATGGCTAAACGGCTGGCAACGCCCGGCTAAGTTAGAGATGAACCTTCGGATGTATGCCAAACGTCCTTTCAATCCACGCAACTCTTTCAATGTCTTTGGTTCCGGCATTTCGTTGATAGCTTTGATTTTTGTTTGGTCAATTTCAATGCCTCTATGCCTGACCACAAAACCTAAGAACTTCCCAGATGTGACTCCAAATGCGCACTTGAGTGGATTCATCTTGAGTTGACATTTTCTAAGTCTTTCAAAGACGGTTCGAAGGTCTTTGATATGGTCTTCTCTTTTCTTTGATTTGACAACCACGTCATCAACATAACACTCTATTGTTTTATGCAGCATGTCGTCAAAGATCTTTTGCATTGCGCGTTGGTACGTAGCTCCAGCATTCTTCAATCCAAACGGCATGACTGTGTAGCAGAAGATCCTTTTTGGGGTTGAAAACTGTTGCTTCTTGATCTTCAGGTGCCATATGTATTTGATTGTAACCAGCAGTACAATCCATGAATGAGAGGGCTTCATGACCAGTGGTTGCGTCAATCATCAACTCTGTAACTGGCAAAGGGAAGTCATCCTTTGGGCATACATCATTAAGGTCTCTGAAGTCGACACATATGCGCAGTTGTCCATTCTTCTTTCTGACTGGGACAATGTTTGCTATCCAAGTAGAATATTTGACTTCTCGAATGAAACCTGCTTCAATAAGTTTATTGACTTCCTTTTCAATTTCAGGTACAAGCTCAGGCTACGAAACGACGTTGAGGTTGCTTTTTGGGATTGGCGCCTTTCTTGATTGCTAGACGATGAACTGCAATTTTTGGGCTGAGTCCAGGCATCTCCTTATAGCTCCAAGCGAAGACATCCTTGTACTCGACCAACAACTTGTAGTACTCCTCTTCTTCTTCCTTAGTCAACAGAGAGCACCGACATAAATGGGCCGAGGATCTTCAATAGTTCCCAAGTTGAGTTCCTTGAGTTCATCTACAGTCGATTGCCCCCCGTCTTCAAGTGTTTCAGGGGCTTCATCCGCCTCAACTTCTTCGTTCTCATCAGCTATCTCTTCTACTGTGATGTGATATGACGACGTTGTAATTTCTAAGTCACATGATTTCTTTGTATCACAGGGACGTGAAGATGAAGGCACAAGCTGAGGCACTAGCTCTTCGGCATTCTTTTTTGCTGGCCGCAAGAACTAGTACGCGCCTCCTTGCTTTGAGTGGCTCATGTTGGATGATATCCACTACTTGCATACGCTTCATGCGAGATGGTATTGCGCTTCTCAAGTCATCGCTTACTCTTACTTCTTCTTCATTTTGTGTTGCAGAAGTTGAGAGAGGACGACCCTTGCCACTATTCTTCTTGGGAGCCCCTAGTCGACTGAAGACTGTTTTTGATGGACCGCCCAAGCGTTCGTGTATTGCGCCCTTCTTGTTTATGCGCAACGAAGGTATTGACACTTTGACTTTACTTTCTCCTTGATTGCCAAGCCTAGCAAATACAGAAATGTGTTTGGTTGAAGCACTTGGTCTCCCTAACCTTGTGAATATAGAAGGGCGACACTTCTCTGCAGGTGGACTTATTCGATCGACGACTGAAGATGGATGCATCTTTTCCTCTCCTTCATTTTCTTCGACCTCTTCTACTGTGATGTGGTGAGAAGACGTAGTAGCCCCTTTTCTACGAGCACCAATCTTCACAGGCGCAGGAGACTCATATCCGAGCCCGGCCCTGGTCACCATGAAGCTCCCATCTTGCTTGAACACTTCATGTTGCGCTTTGTTCAGACCGTACGGCTTAACTTCTATAACTTTGCCGAGAGGAGTCGGATTTGTAAAGTCATATCCCGCCTTTGCCAGTAGCTTGTAAGCGTTGGAATCAAATATCCCCTTGTTTTCTTCATTTGATGATTGACTGGATGAACAGACGAAACCATTCGGAGGAGGTCTCACAATATTCGTTTGAGATGAACTTGGTAGAGGTGTAACGACTTTGGCTACCCATTCCTGCTTGAACACCAGACTTGACTTTTTATCCTTAGGCTCTATCTTTGGTGTTAGACACTCTGCAAAAGGACTCTCCCCATCTTTGCGGCGAGACTTCGGGATGTAGCGTAGTACTGGTGGTGTAGTTTTCTGCGGCGTCTCTTGCTTCTTGGGTGACGCAACAGGAGTAGCTGTTTTGTTGACCTTGTCTACATCTTTCTTAACATCCTTTTCTTTAGCAGGACTTGCAGCTTCATATTCTTTGATGATGTTCTTTTCCCGCTTACCTCCTTTTCCTGTTGAAGAGATGGTGGTTGGCATGAACTCACTGGAAGTACCATTCTCTTCAAAGAATTTTGCATCAGCGAAGAAAGAGTCGACCTTAGAGAAAGGTTTGGCGTCTCCGTCTATTTTCCTTTCGCCACCACGATAATATTTCAAGCATTGATGGAGGGTTGAGGCGACAACTCCATTTTCGTGCTTCCAAGGTCGTCCCAGCAATAGTTTGAACGATGTCTTGCCATCCATGACATGGAACAACGTGTCGGAAGAAAGATCACCCATGGTAAGGTTCACGCGGATCATGCCAGCTGCGCGCTCCCCATTCAAGTTGAAACCATGAATCATTGTTCGACTACTGGAGAGTTCATCCATCGTGATCCCTAATTCATTCACAGTGGCTTTTGGCATGAGATTGACTCCTGAGCCTCCATCTATTAAGATGCGCTTGACCTTTTGCCCCCAGATGTACCCGGACACATAAAGTGGCCTGTTGTGAGGTTTGGATCCAAGAAGTAAATCCTCATCTGAAAAACTAAAGGCTGCGTTGCAGGAGACACATCCAGTTGATTGCTTAAGAGGCTCAATTTTTTCTTTCATCTTGCCCGCATACAACTCAGGCTTCTCAAGTCCTTGAATTATCAGCTGACGCTTCTCTTTAGGTAGATGAAAGATTTGCTTCCATCCCATGTTTGTAGGAAGGGCGTGAAGAGCAGCCACTATTTCGTTCTCCTTTTCAGAACGCAACTGTTGAGGCAATACCATATCATCTGGGCCTCCTTCCTCTATATTATTTTTATCATCACCACCTTCCGTAGCTGAGACGGTGCACACGGTAACCTTGTTTAAGAAGTCTTGTGGGAAAAATTCTTTTAAGGTGACGGGACTCGGTGGTTCTTGCTCAAGTATATCGATAGGCAAGACATGTGGTTTGACCACTGTCTTGGACTTTCTCTTTCCCTTCGTCTTGCGAGATTTCGTCCTTTTTGATTGTTTTCTTCGACGATGAACAAGTTGCACTGTCTGTCTTGTTTGTTTCTTTGACTTCTTGCGCGTAACCAAAGTCCAACCTTCATCGTCATCTTCATGCTTCTTTTCCTCATTCTTATCCTGAGGAGGTAGTCTTTCTTCCAATGACATTGGAGGTAGTGACGACAATGACCCTTGGATCCGTAATGCCACAGGCTCAAAACTCACGAACTGCAACATATACACACATTGTCCTTGTCGTATAATTGGATCATTAGGTTGCTCCAAGACTACAGTAGTTTGATTTGTAGTTACTGTGTCATCCAAGTCAAGAATGATCTTCCCTTCCTTGGAGAGCTGCATGATCTTCTCCTTGAGTGTTATACACTTTTCAATAGGGTGACTCACCAGCCTGTGATAACGACAGTAATTGGGATCGTTTGTCTTGTTTGCTTGCTCGGGCGCTTCGACTGGGCAATTGTATAACCTTCTTCTCTAAGAGGTCATCGAGCATTCCAGACAAGTCAGAATCTGGGAATGGGTATTTCTTAGCCTGCAACTCCTTCAATGTAGGCTTGTCTCGTTGATAGTCGTAAGAGAATGACTCTTTCTTCTTTTCATACTTAGGCTTTGAGGAGATTTTGACAGGTGCACTGCTGGTTTCGACGACCATTGTTTCCTTTGTCGACGATTTGGAGTTCTTATCATTTTTCTTGAACTCCTTCTTTTCACTTGGCACCTTAGAAGAACTTGGTCGAGCACTACCATGTTCTTTGATTGTGATCTCCATGTCATGGGCGCGGGTAGCCAGGTCTTGGAAGCTCTTTGGCATGATCCCTTTCAGGATGTAAAGAATGTCCCATTTCATCCCGTTGACGCACATTTCAACTGCCGACGCTTCACTTAAGCGATCCTTGCATTCCAGACTCGGCGCACGCCACTGTTGATGTAATCGACGATGTGCTCATCTTGCCATTGAGTTGTCTTTGTCAATTCGCTCATGCCGACGACACGTCCGGTGTCTTTGTAGAATCTGTTGAGGAATTCATCTTCCATGTGACCCCGGCTGTCAATTGACTCGAGTCCGGATCGTGTACCGGTCGAACGCGATCCCTTTGAGCGAACGAACGAATCGCTTCACCAAACGATCACCTTTCGTTCAAAGATTGTTGCATGTCTCGACGAAGTGGGCGATGTGTTGCTTTGGGTTCCCCTTCCCGTCGAATTGTTGAAATTTTGGAGGCCGATAGCCGAGATGGCATGCGCAGATGTCAATCCTCTTAATGTAAGGCTTGATGTAGCGTCCACTACTTGTCGAGCTATCATCCAACGGACACTTGATCGTCCCGGCTATTAACTCCTGCAGCTTCTCTTGGTGAAGTTCCGATCTCATTTTTGGCTTTTCCCTATCCTCGCCAACTTCTCTATCGCTATCATCATCCCTATCGGTGTCACCATGCTCGCTCTCGGCCTTCCCGTCACGAAGTGCCACCACCTCTTTTTGGAGCTCATCAATTTTTTTGTTCTTTTCTTCATTTTCCTTCATCATCTTCTCAAGGAGTTCATTCATTTTCTGCATTCGATCCTCAAGAGTATCACCACTTATCACCATGACTGAAGCGACGCTAGGAGTTGATGTTTCTTTCTTCTTTGGCGACGCCTTGGATTTGCAGGGGAAGCCGTTTTGTCAACCTTAACACTTCTAGTCTCCTCGAGTGAAGGAGAAGAGGCGGCCAGGAGCGCTGTAGCAGCAGCAGCTATGGAGGCGACAGAGAACTTGCGCGGCCTAGTTGGGACGTGTGCGGAGCGTAGGCGGCAAGAAGCAGCATTGATTGAAGCAGACCTTCTTCGCCATTCCTCTTGTGGAGATGCCAACCGATCGCGTAGCGGGGAGGTAGCAAGAATGGGGTACCTGCGGGATATCTGCGTAGGTCTTCTTGGATGGACTGGAGGAGATGCTTTGCTTAGTAGACATCTTCTTGTTTTGGTAGACTTGAATAAAACAGCAGTAGAGATGAGAGGTAGAGATTTTCACGTCGGGTTCACCAAAATTTGTAACATCAAATTTTGTATCGCAAAATAAATGTAATACAAAATAGGAAACAAATGAATTTTTATTAATATCAGAAAGTTTATGTGTACAATCTCTAATGTATCCTCTGATTCTAAATGCCGTAGTAGATCACGTAAACGCTGTCTGTAGTAGAGGCGCGAACGTTGTATTTGAATGACACCTGTAGAGGTTGTATGCACTCTGTAGGAGGTGTCGATTTGTATTCTTGAGAGGGTCACTGCGACTTGTCCTCTCTTGAATGTTGTAGCTTGAACTTGAATTTCTTGGGCAGGCGGCACAGTTTTGGTGTGCTTGTTGACTGCTTGCAGAGGTGTCTTGCAGAGGGAATTTATAGAGCTTTTGTGTCTTCTTCTCTCTGAATTTTATGATTATTATTTTCTCTCCCTTTGGAATGAATGAGAATAGCTCTATTTATAGAGTTTAAATTCCCCTTGGTGGACTTTGGCATTCACAAGCCCATTTACGGGTTTATTAGTGAACTTGGCCCAAATTTGATCTTTTTTCGGGTTTAATGATCCGGATAATCCATTTTGTAATCCGAGTCGACCCGTATTTCATTTAATTGGGGCAAAATAATTAAATCGAGCTAAAATTTAGTATTAACTCAAAATAATTAATTTATTTTATTTATTCAGCACATTAACAAATTTTCTGTGCCTACACCTAATCTTCATGAGATCTTCAAATATAGGCTTATTTCTTCATCTTGATCAAGAAACTCTTCATCTTGAGTTTCCATCAAATAACATATTGTTTTGCTTGATTTAGTTTTCTAAGATTATGGGCAAAACAACCATAACCAAACTTGATTACCAAGCTCCAATTTCATCATGAGAAGTCCATCATATGCTATAACCACAATTAGTCTTCATGGTAATTGTCAACTAAGATGTGCACCATTGAACAAACAATTACAAGCACAAGTGTATAACATATTACAAATCATAATACTTGTCATTATCAAAACTAATATAAATATGGTCCAATAAATTCCCCCTTTTTGATGATGGCAAGTCTCCTATGATTTGTGACTAAGGTCAAGTTCCCCCTCAACATGCTATTACCAAAGTTATAGTAAGTTGATCGCAAGAACGAGCTATTTGTATTCAAAGTTATAGCATGGAACCCCTTAAGAGATTAAAGATCTTGACAAGGAGCAAGCTTAGGCAATAATTCAAGTCACACGATTTCTTCCCCCTCTTGACATCATCGAAAAGACAAGAACAAGACATAAAACAACTAGAATAATATAAGTTGAGGAAAGAAATAGTCATGCAAACACGAATTAAGAAAACAAGAATGATTAATCTAAGCATACAAAATAAAATTATCCAAAATAAACCATATGGGCCGAATAAGAGAAGCCACATGGGCCGAATAAACAAAAGCCAAAATGGGCCGAATGGAATGTTATGCAAAATAAAGTACTAAGCTTAGAAAAACAAGGAAAAAGAGAAATGGGTTTATGGGTGTTGGACTTGGGTAGGGTCAACATAACCGGGTCGAGTCCGATACTCGAGAGAATCAAGACGATCAAGACATGAGCGCACATTATTTGCTTGAGCCACCAAACAAATATCGAAATTAGTAATCTTCAATGTCAAGGGCCGAGTAACTTCATAAATTTGGCCCATTTCTTCTCTCATTTCACGACCAACTTGCAACAAGGCTCCGCCATGAGTTGCAAAATCCGCAACCCTGTTTGACTGTCGATCCAAAGCTTTGAGAGTCACGGCCAATTTTGCCCAAAGGCCTTAAGTCGAGCTAGCAATTCTTCATTACTAACACTCGAGCTATACGACCCCGCACCCTTTCCCGTCGCCATTCCCGAGATCAAGCTCTCAACCAACTTGGATTGAGCCTCCAATTTCTCATTAACCGACACCATAAAAGCATCGAGCTTTTTCTCCATGGCCTTCAAACCCTCCAATTTCTCATCCGAGTTACCCTTGGTTTGAAATACCAATTCCGGACCACAAGCTGAAATTTTCATCAATTTGAAATGAGTATCACTCATCTCATCCCTAGCACTCACACCATAACTAGTAGGACTAACCACCCCCTTATGCTCCAAAAGCCGAGACACCCACATACCGTAAGGCAAGTCTATAGTGGTATAGACCTTGTCCTCGGTTACTAGCATTGCGGTTTGTATGATACGGTGAAAGACCAACAACGGAAGACTAACTTTCTTTCCCTCCATCCAATTATAAACCACAACCATCTCATAAGTCGATAATTTATCCCGACCACCACGGCGAGGCACAACGGTATTCCATAAAAAATTAAGGAAAAACTTCAATTTCGGCGATAAATTTCCCGCTAACAACCGACTACCACCCTTAGCATCAATTTCAAAATAATTCTTAACAACCTCCTTCTCACCCTCGGTCAAGGTACCCCATTCTGCACTCGGATTAATTTCGGTCCCACCATCAGGAACCGAAAACAGAGCACAAAAAGCATCAATGGAGACCTTGACTTCGGTCCCACTCACAACCGCACACAAACATCCATCCTTAATCGACACAGTGGCATAAAATTGAATGACTTTAATAGGGTAAACAGGACCCGAAAACTCACTGATTATAACCCACCCTTGAAAATTCAAGAAAGTATCAAAGAACTTTAAGGTTTCATACTTACCATACCACTTTTTGGGATATGAGCGCCCGACACGAATGTCGTAACCGGACACATGATGAACCAGTTCCCGTTCCTCTTTGGTAAGACGAAGACGATCAAGACCCATAACAGTAGCTTTCGGCATAGAGTGCCGAAACAGAGTCCTCTTAGCACCGTCACGAGCAATTATTTCTTGAATTTCTTCCACATCATCCTCCTCAACATGTGCCTTATTTTTACCCTTACTTAATCGCCTTTTCTTGCTCTCGACTTCCGGCGGACTCCGGTTATGGTTGGGATTGTTCGGTTTCGGGTTGGCAGAGGGAGATGGGTGAGGAGATGGTGCATTGGAAGGGTTGCATGTGGGTTTGGATGAGTGTGATTTGTGTTTGATCGGGTTGTGGGTCTCATGGTTGATGATGGTGATGACCGAAAAGAGGAAGGTGAAGGTTGAGTGTTTTGGTATTTGGGAAAAGTGATGGTGATGTGAGATGAGGGAGGTGAGGTATTTTATAAGATTTGATATAATGACTAAGGTGCCGTGTAAAAATTGGTCTATTTCCTTTTTTTGTTTTTTTTTTAAATAATTTGAAAGGAAATATGGTAAAAGGAGTCTAGATTTAGGTAAAAACATGATAGAGTAAATCTTTTGATGAAGATATGGTAAGATATTGTAAAGATATTGTGAGACTTACCAAGTCACAAGATGAAAGATATTTGGCTAAAGGAATATACTTGATTTTTTTTTCGGCCAAAACTGAGCAAGGAAATATTGTGACGATATTTTATGGTTTGCATATGGATAAAAATATATTATACACAGAGATAGAAAATTCACGTAATATATTAAGATATTTAACATAAATATTCTTGCAACAAAATATACGGACACAGTCATACAATCTTGTCTATTTCTAGTCAGTCATTTGAGATAATAAAATAGGTATGACGAATTTAACTGCCACCGATTAAACCAATTTCCAATCGTAAAATCTCAAAACGTTTTCTAGCTGAAGCCTTTGTCAAAATATCTGCCCATTGATTTTCCGTACTACAAAATTCTAGTTTTATGTTGCCTTTATCAACATGGTCGCGTAGAAAATGGTGTCCAATATCAATATGTTTGGTACGAGAGTGCAGTGCGGGGTTTTTAGATATAATAATAGCACTCGTATTATCACATAAAATAGGAATACATCCTACATCTATACCATAATCACATAATTGTTGCTTAAGCCATAATAATTGAGAACATACCAGTCCGACAGCAATATATTCAGCTTCAGCAGTAGACAAGGCAACTGAATTTTGTTTCTTTGAACCCCATGTTATAATACAAGGTCCAACAAATGTAGCGAATCCTGACATACTTCTCCTATCTAGAGAACATCCTGAATAATCTGCGTCTGAATATCCAATTAAATTGAAATTGCAGTCAAGTGGATACCATAAATACATATTTTGTGTACCAATTAAATATCTTAAAATTCTTTTAACTGCAACCATATGTGATTCTTTGGGACATGACTGAAATCGTGCACACACACATACACTAAACATTATATCCGGACGACTTGCAGTTAGATAGAGAAGTGAGCCAATCATACCTCGGAAAGTGGTTTTATCCACACACTTACCATCTTTATCCAAGGTTAGTTTCTTATCCGTAACCATTGGAGTATCCATGGGATTGGCATCTTGCATTCCAAATTTCTTGATTAATTCTTTGATGTATTTTTGTTGATGTATCATGATACCTTCATCTGTTTGTTGAATCTGAAGTCCTAAAAAGAACTTTAATTCACCCATCATGCTCATCTCAAATTCTGATGTCATTAAATCTGAAAAATACTTACAAAGTTTGTTGTTAGTTGAACCAAAAATGATATCGTCAACATAAATTTGAACAACTAATAAATCAGAACCTTCTGACTTTAGAAACAAGGTTTTATCGATTGACCCTCTTTTAAAATTACTTTGAAGCAAAAATTTGGATAGTCTATCGTACCAAGCCCTTGGGGCTTGTTTCAAACCATATAAAGCTTTGTCAAGCTTGTATACATGATTTTGAAACTTGTGATCTAGAAAGCCAGGAGGTTGCTCTACAATAACCTCTTCATTCAAATAGCCGTTAAAGAATGCAGTCTTAACGTCCATTTGAAATAACTTCATCTTCTTATGTGCTGCAAAGGCAATTAAGAGACGAATTGCTTCTAGCCTTGCCACTGGAGAAAATGTCTCATCATAGTCGATTCCTTCTTTTTGGTTGTAACCTTGTACCACCAATCTTGCTTTATTTCGAACTATGATCCCTGTATCATCCAATTTGTTTCTGAAAACCCATCTGGTTCCAATAATTGAACGATTCTTAGGTCTTGGCACTAAATGCCAAGCTTTATTACATTCAAATTATTGAAGTTCTTCTTGCATTGCTATAACCCAGTCAGATTCTGCAAGAGCTTCTTTAATATTGGAAGGTTCAATGGTGGATAGGAAGGAGTAGAATGAACAAAAGTTGTTCAACTTCCTTCGAGTTTGAACTCCTTGGTCCAAACTTCCAAGTATACTTTCCAAAGGGTGTGATCCCTTGTATTTCCACTTTTTGGAATTTTCAGGTACATTATCATGTGAAATTGGTTCTCCTTCTTCAAACGAGTTAGAAGTGGTTTCCCCTGAATCCAGCCCTTGGGTTATAGTAGATTCAGTTGCAACCGTGGGATCTATATTTGTAGTTATAACTTCATCAGTTATAACCGTAGATTCCAATTTTTCTTTTTGAGAAAAATCAATATTATCATCAACTATTGTTTCAATTCTCTTATTTTTCTCATTTGAAGGGTTCCCTAATTCATCATTTGTACATTCGATTTCTTTTTCCTCTTCTTCTTCTAACTCTGGAGGATCATCTCTAGAAAGATGGAAGTCAGGTTCATTCATATCTTCTTCCTCATCCTGTTCAGCCTTATCAAACATGTTATTTTCATCATAAATAACATGTACACTTTCTTCTATGCATAGAGTTCTTTTGTTGAAAACTTTGTATGCCTTGCTATGATTAGAGTAACCAACAAATATCGCTTCATTGCTTCTAGGATCAAATTTAGTTAAACGATTTTTTGCCATTATTATGAACATAACATTTGCTTCCAAAGCAACGAAGATTTGATATATTCGGCTTACGTCCTCTGAGTAATTCATAAGGAGTTTTCTTAATGATTGGTCTAATCATAGCACGGTTATGTACGTAACATGCAGTACTAACGGCTTCTGCCCAAAAATTTCTAGGCAAACCACTACATAATAACATGGTTCGTGCCATATCTTCCAGAGTTCTATTCATACGTTCAACAACACCATTTTGTTGTGGGGTTCGTGGTGCAGAAAAATTGTGTTCTACCCCATTCTCCCTATAATATTCAATAAATTCTTTGTTATCAAATTCAGTGCCATGATCCGTACGAATAGAACCCAGATTGTGTTTATATTTGTTTTGAGAAAGCTTCATTAGTACAACAAATTCATCAAAAGTTTCATCTTTAGAGCTTAAGAAAATAGGCCAAACGTACCTTGAGTAATCATCTACTAAAACAAATACGTACCTCGATCCGCCTCTACTTCTTACTTTCATTGGTCCACATAGATCCATGTGCACCAGTTCCAAAGGATTGTTTGTGCTAATCACTCTTTTAGGCTTAAAAGATGATCTTACATGTTTACAACGAGCACAAGAGTCACATAAGCTTTCTTGATCGAACTTGATTGTGGGTAAACCCTCTACCAAGTCCCTTCTTTTGAGTTTGTTTAAAATGGTTGAACTTATGTATGCAAACCTCTTATGCCACAAACATGGATCATCTAAAGTTACTTTCATACATGTAAAAGAGTTGGTAGGAATAGCATTTAAATCAATCATGTATATATTTCTCTTTCTTTGTCCTTCAAGGATAACATTACTAGTTCCCTCAATTATGATTCGACATCCATATGAATGAAATACGACTTTGTTGCCTTTATTACATAATTGTGAGATACTTAGTAAGTTATGTTTAAGACCCTCTACAAGGTATACTTCACTAATTGCATGAGAGGGAGAGATACCTATTTTGCCAATTCCTACTACTTTACCTTTCTTATTGTCTCCAAAGGCGACCTTGCCGCCATTAAAGGGTTTGAGTGAAAGAAATAGATTTTTGTCTCCAGTCATATGTCTTGAGCATCCGCTGTCGAGATACCACTGATTGTTTTCTTTCACCACGATCTGCAAGATAATTCAAAGGCAATTTTTAGGTACCCAAGCTAAGTTGGGTCCTTTGATGTTAGTTTCTCTATAAACCAAGTCTCTCCGAACCCAAATTTGTCTAATGATCCTTTTCTTTTGATGTGTTCTATGATAAGATCTAGACTTTTTAACTTTCGATGTTTCATTTGTGTTTTGTTTAGGAGAATTCTTTCTGCTTTGAAAATCAAAACTCATATCATAAAACCATTGAAACTCATGATTTTGTTCTTCATTATCGTTTGATTCATCAATGGTAGAATAATCGTCTTCAACTATTACTTCACATGCTTTGTGGGTCTCGACATTTTTTCGAATATCATGTGCATGTTTTACACAGTTAACCTTTATATGACCTTTATCACCACAATAAGTACAAATTAAGTACTCGGGTAAATCAGCGTACTTTCGTTTTCTAAAATCTCGATCTGAGGGAGCAGCCTTGCATTTAGAATGATCCCTGCGACCATAACATTCATGCCCTAATCCCATTTTCATATTGTTATCGGATTGTTCTGTTAAAAAGTTTAATACCTTTGTACTTCCTTCCCATTTATCGTGAACCTTACGAGCATGAAGAAGTAGTTCTCTTAAGGATTGAATTTCTTCATTGCATTTTGTGTGATCAATCTTAATTTCCGTAGAAGAGCTACCTTCGCGGGGATTATTTAATTTAGCAATTTTCTCTTCATATTGTTTTGAGATATTTGCTTGATTAATCTCGTTTTCATTTAGTTGCTTATTAAGAAAATCAATTTCCTTCTTATGATCTGAGATTATACCATTCTTAGCTAAAATCTCGGATTTTTGAAGTTCATTAAGTTTCTTCAATTCTATGGTTATAGCTTCATTGGCTATAACCATGTCTTGAAGTTGCTTAATGTTGAGTTTCAGCTCTTTGGTTATAGCTTCATTAGCTATAACCTTAGATTCAAGAGCCTTCTTCTCATTTGCCATTGAATTCAAAGCTTCAGTATCATCAACTGTAGCTTTAGATTTCAATTTCTTGGCCTTTGCCTTAAGCAATTGATTTTCTTCAGCAATGTCCATAATTTGCTCTTCAATTCTTTTAACTCAAGACTTTGCTCATGACAATGATCCAACGATTGTTCAAAATATTTAACTAAAGCACTTTTAGATAATTTCTTAACTTGTTTCTTAAGTTCAAGATAACTTACCTCATCTTCGTCTTCATCAGAATCGGATTCTCCCATGAGACAGAATTCTAAACTTAAATCATTATCAATATCTAAACTTATATTGCTTAAGCTTAGATTTGCAACTTCTTCATCTTCGGATTCTTCATCGTCCTCTGTATCTAGATCTCCCCAGCATGAAGCCATCATGACTTGCTTGAATTCTTTCTTTGTTTTGTCTCTCTGGGTTTTGTCTTTTATTTTCTTCCATGTGGAGCAATCTTTGATCATGTGATCAGAATCACCACACTTGAAGCAACCTCTATTTGCAAAAGAATTTTTTGAATCAGAAGACTTTTTGTTTGAAGACTTATTGTTGTTGAACATTTTATTTTGTTTAAAATTGAAAAATTTCTTTCTAAACCGTTTGGCAAACAGCATAGCTTCATCCTCTAGATCGGACTCATTGTTTTCACTTGCGAGCGCCATACTCTTTTGAGTGCTTGTTTCTGCTTCATCAGCATTTAAAGTGAGTTCATGAGCCATTAGGGCTCCAATGAGTTCTTGATATAAGAGGTTGGTGAGGTCACGACATTCCTCCATAACAGTGACCTTAGGACGTCATTTTTTTGTTAAGCTTCTGAGAACTTTTCTAGCTATGTCTTCAGTCGGAAAAGTGCGACTTAGATTTTTTAGTTCATTTATGATACTTAAAAACCGTGTTGACATGCTATCAAGCATCTCATTAGGCTCCATAGAAAATAGTTCGTATTTTTGTATCAAAAGATCAATACGATTTTTCTTAACAATAGACGTTCCTTCATAGGCCAATTCCAACCCATCCCATATCTCCTTGACAGTCGTACAAGAAGAAAAGCGATCAAATTCCGTTGAAGTCATACCATTTTGTAGTAGACTTATCGCTTTTGAATTTTTTTATGCCTTCTTGTAGTCAGCCTCGATATAGTCTTCTTCCTTTTTCCCATAGGAAGGACCTTCAGTTGTTCCTACCAAAATTTTGATAGGACCATTCTGAACAATTCTCCAACATTCCCAATCAATACCTTTAATGTAGTGTGTCATCATGTTTTTCCATAATCCATAATTTTTCCCATCAAAGACGGGACATTTAAGGTATTTGGAATCCATTTCACACGTATATAGCAGCGGAAAAATAAAGAAACGAAAAAGTAGATCAACCCCTAGCTATTAGGATATCAAGAGCACGAGGCTCTGATACCAATTGAAGAGTCTATATAAAGATATACTCAAGAGGGGGGGGGGGGGGGTGAATTGAGTATGTTGTACTCTTGCCCACTTTTTCGATTTATTGATAATTTATTAATTACTCGAAGTTTATTAATTAAACTCGACTAGTTAATTTATCGTATGTGTGAAAATGAAACAATAAATGCGTAAATAAAGGAGACACGAAGTTTTGAAGTGGTTCAGTTTCACAAGTCGAAACCTACGTCCACTATTCTCGATTAATAACTTTAGTACCTTTCTACGGATTACAAAATTATCAATCTAACTCGTACAACTAACTATAGTTGTAACTCAATTTGAGCATCGTTAAATACTCGATTTCTATCTTACGTTAATAAGAAAGTACTACTAGATTCTACTAGTGTTCACGTTAATGAACGAGTATGAATACAATGAGTACTATTATCCTATTAATGAGATAAACGAGAATGATTGACTTAAAGAGAGGCACACGGTTTTAGCTTTAGACACAATTAGGGTTTCGAAAATAATTTGCAAATATGAAGAGATTGAATTCGAAATATGCTTAATATCTTTTCAAAGGTTTTTCTCAAATAAGTGTCTTACCTTTTCTAATGAAATACTTTGGTATTTATAGGAGTAGAAAAACCTAAAACTAGGTTAAAAGAAACGAAACCCTAGCCGCATCTTTTGTTCGAAATCTCTTCAAGTGGGCTAGGTCAAATCTTTTATTTTCAACTACAAAATACCTTTTATTTAAAAACCCTAATTACTACTAGGATATTTTCGACTAGAAGGTGATATGGCCATAATCCATTTCACTCTAATTGAAACTCTAACAATAATTAGTTTTAATTTATAAAACTAAGATAATGTAATTAGAAACCCTAGATTACATAACAACCCATAAGTTGTATGATAAATCAGTAGGATTAATATAATCTATATTACCAATTTCATCTAGAAAAGATATAGTATAAATATCATTTTAATTTTCGAAATAATAAGTGAATCTAAAGCTTAGATTGTGCTCTCTTATAAGTCGTTCATGGTTATAGGTCAAATGGCTATAACCAAGAACTTTGATAGGTAAGGTTAGAGATAAATTACTATAACCATACTTTCTCAAAAACCATTTTGTTCATACCATTTATAGAATGAAATCCTATATCCCTAATCTTCATGAGATCTTCAAATATAGGCTTATTTCTTCATCTTGATCTAGAAACTCTTCATCTTGAGCTTTCATCAAATAACATATTGTTTTGCTTGATTTAGTCTTCTAAGGTTATGGGCAAAACAACCATAACCAAACTTGATTACCAAGCTCCAATTTCATCATGAGAAGTCCATCATATGCTATAACCACAATTAGTCTTCATGGTAATTGTTTTGACAGGGTTTTCGCTGATCTAGAACGTCCTGCCATGGATTTATATGTAGGGTGATATTGTTGGAGTTAGTGTCCTCTACAATAGTGCGTTAACATATTAAATCTCATTAATGGAATATCATCAGATATTTAATTATTTGATCCTCGTCAGTTGATTAACGTAAATCGATAACGGTTGGCTGACTAGAGTTTGACGTTATTGTCGTGAGACGGCGGTGATCAACTGACCCCTTTCGGTCACACCTAAAGGAACGAACTCCAATAGACAACTAATTAATTGTATGAGATACAATTTATTTAGCCCCTTGATTTATAGACTAAGAGGTTAGTCGATTATTTTTAGAGAGATTTCGAGTTGCGAACTCGAGGAGTGACAGTTATTATTTAATTATGCGATAATTAAATAATAAATTTTTTGAGACGGGAATTAATGATTATGCAGTTAATTATTAAATTGGTACTAGTTGACTAATGTGATTAGTATTGATACGTAAAATAATATGTGTAGCGGTACACGTATATTTACGGAGTGATTTGGACGAAATTAATTGGAAGCATTTAAACATGAAACGATGTTTAAATAATATTTACACGTATTTGTGCGACAAATATAAGAACCAAAATGGACCCGTAAATGGGACATTGAACCGTGTAAATGGAGTGTAGTGGATGATAATAGACATAATCATTTCACTTTACTTGTTGTTTCTTCCATAAGTCATCTTATGATCACTTGCATGTGATATAAGATTGGACAAAATAAAAACAAGTGGACTTCCTTATTCCTTACACTCTATCCGCCACTTTACCTACTACTATCCATCTTGTTTGTTCATTTTTGCAAGCAAGCTTATTTTCACTCATGCATGTGAACAAATAATCATTCATCTCTCTAAAAATAACTATCCATCTTTTGCTAAGATTGTTAGTAAAATAAACTTCATTACTAAGAAAGTTAGTAATATTATAAATAATATCAAGGGTATAATATTAACAAGTTACTAGTTCAAACTTGTTATTATTATTGGGTTAGTTCTTGGGTGCAACAAGAAGGAGATCTTCTTATTGAAGATTTGCAAGGAGGATCTTCCATTGGTATAAGCTCAAGAACAAGCTAGTAAGATGAACTAGTTTGTGCCGTTTATACCACAAATTCAATGTAAGGAAATTGTTTTTCCTTATACTTTTTTTTTATGCTTTCATATTAGCATGCATGTTACATAGATCACCTAAATGATAATTTATGAGATAAATTAATTTTATTAGAGAGTCTAATATGGATCTATGATCTTTCAAGTGGTATCAGAGCGTAGGCTTGTAATGTGCATGTTGATTTTAAGCATTTTAATGAATTATGAGATAATTTATAAAAACTCAAAAATGGTGTTAGAAGAGGTTTTAGCACGAAATTTTTGGGACATACATACCTACTGATCTCAAAAGGTTTGTGGTATTTTTGGGTGATTTTTGAAGTAATTTTGCTATTTTTAATGATTTTTGGTAGAAAACCGAGTCAAAATGTCGCATTTTAGTTAAAAATTGACTAAAATTAGTTAAAAGTTGATTCGGTGCATGGATTTTTTATGTTAGTTCATGCATGTTTTCTACTATTTGTATGCAAAAAGTTGAAGGTTGGTTCGAAATTTTGCATGTTTATTGATTTTTTGAGTAAAAAGTCGATAAAAGTCAAATTAATTAATCATAATTTCAAAACTTTTGATTCTGCCCATGTTAAATTTATGTACATTTAAGAATATTATTTAAATGTTAAAAGTGATTTTGCATGTGTGTTTTCACTTTGTTTTGATATTTATTTGTTTTAGTGGTTAAACACCGATAAATATCGATCTTTTTCTTCATAAAATTTATCCGGAATTTTTGGGCATTTTTTCTGACATTTTGGTGTTCTTGGGAGTGTTCCAGAATACTAAAATTTTTTGTTTCAATTTTTGGGTAATTTTTCAAATATTTTGGATTTTTACTTAAATATTATGATTTTATCGATTAAATTAGCAAATTATCACCAAATCAAACTAATAATTTGTCATAAAATTAGTGAGGACTAATTTTGAGGTTCAAAACAGTTTGGAAAATTAGTTTGGACTTAAATGAGATTTAAGAGTTGATTATTGATTTTTACATGTTAAAAATCGATTAAATCCACAAAAACCGAGACGAATACCAACGATTGATAGATAGAGCGATTTTGGCATCATATTTACAGCATTTTAAGCATATTTATTTAAGTTGAATGAATGATTGTCATTTATTTAAAGTATTTATTTTGTTGTACCTAGTATGGCCTAGTTAATTTAATCGTTATTACCCGAAATGAATGGGAATATCGATTTGTTTGTAATTAAATACGATCTCGTATCGTCGGTTTGTAATTAATTAATAGTTTTATTTATTTTATTAATTAATGTATAATAGGAATAGCTATGTAATTCATTTGTAATAGTTATTTTACCGGCGTTTCCAAAAGACGGATTACAACGAGACGGAGTCTATTTTTGGAAGGTGTTCCAAATCCCACAAGAGCCACTTATGGAATAAAGAGGCAAGGGACCAAGGAGTTGGTTTCTGAAATGTAATAGACTAGTTTTAATTAACTAGGTGGCCATACTAGGATTTATTCATATGCTTACATGTTTGCTTGTTTTATTTTCGCGCATGCCAAAATCGCCATTCACAAGCATTTTATTTTCGCGGTTGTCAATTCACTGAAAGAAAAGTAGATCAATATACTTAACATATTCATATATGTTTTATTTTAATTTGTCATAAAATTAATAAGTGATCTTATGCATGCAAACTAATAAACAAAATAAAGAAGAAACCGTCATCTTACATTGTGATTTTCGGATATATGGGCACAAGTGAGTTCTCCTACTCACTTGTTCTTGAGCTCTCCAAATGGAAGAACAAGGATTCAAATGTAGAATCCCTCCCAAAAGCATATACCCAAGGAATCTCTTAATAACCAATATTATTTAGATCTAGTAATAATATTGGTTTTACTATAAAATTGACACAATATAAATTGTAATTTTACACTTGAATATTTCGGTCAAGAGAGGAGATTATGTGAGTTTTATTTCTCTAGATTTCATAAGATGTAGAGAAAGATACATTTTTTACACTAGAAAATAAGATGATAAGAATGAATAAAAAATTGAAAAGAAAAACTCTTTTCTTTTCTTCTATGGTTGGCCGAAAATTAGCTTGGGTAGGATGCCCAATACCTTTTGTTTTTGCTCTTCTCAAAAGCTTAGGTTTGCATGCCTACTTGTTAGCTTTCATCATTGTGTTTATACTTAAACAATTAACACAATTTCCACTAACTCCCTCCATAATTTCGGTATGTATCAATAAAATGGGAGGTCCATTTTATTTTGTCATTTGTCAATTTGTCACATGTAACATGTTACATAACATGTCACATTGTAATGTATTTTTAACTTATTAAAAATCAACATACTCATAAAATATGTCATTTACAAAATCGACTAGTAATTCGTAATTACTCGTACCAAAAATGTTTCCAAATTATAAATTACAACATTCTGTATTTATAATAATTTATTCATTCCGTTTCATTTGTTTCTGTAAACAATAATTTCATCTAAGTAATGAAATAATTCGATTACTTAGACCGTGTCTCATTTAATCATATTTACTATAAGATACGTAAATTATACTCACAAAATCATCCGTCAATTTTAAGCAATTTAATTAACTCGTATCGGTATACGATTAATTAAATAAACAATTAAGAGTATTTCCCTATAGGTATGACCTAAGGGGATCAACTGATCACCACCGTCGCACGACAGTAATGTCAAACTCTAGTCAGCCAATCATTACCGATATGTGTGGACCAGTTGACTGTAAAATATTACACCCCACATGTATTATTAAAATGAGATTTAATAATGATATTTAAATCATGTGATCGCACTATTGTTGAGGACACATTTCCCAACAATCTCCCACTTGTCCTCGACAAGTGTGCGTCACCAATTCTCTTGTCCTATTACTATCTCCCACTCAATGCAAGGTGTCTTTCAGGTCGTACTTGCAAGTGATCATATCGAGAGTGGTTTCCTCGATCTGGAGAATAACTGATTGACCGGATTTATCTATCATAGATACCTTCCGAGCGTGGCCACGCATTTCCAGTTCATTACTCCTCGAGTGGCCCTGAGATATTGTTTTAACCCTGACAAGGGGATGGACAATTCCTATCGCACTTATTCCCTTCGACTAGCCACAACCATCATAACCCAAAATCTGCCCATTTGACCCCATTTACGAAGGTCGTAGTAACACAAATCAAAGTTAATCTGAAACTGTGCCATCTTAGGTGAATAGTCTTTAGTCAAAAGAATCGACTCATTAGAATACTATAGTAGCTCTCGCCACGACCAGGCTATATAAATTGCCAGAACTCTATAAGCGGTCATAAGGCCCGACAAGGTGTTCCTAATGATCCGCCTATGTGATCGACTAGTCATCTCACATGACTCTATGGCACTTGAACTTGCCATCAATCGCATCACACTCTAGTCACTTCGAGACGTCACCTCATACAAGTGACTATGGGCGAATACAATGTTAATCCGTGTTCACTTTAACGGGGTTCAATTGTCACTACAACCCGTTTGGATGTAACAGAGTATAAAAGGAGTTTTTTTAAAGAAAAACTCGAACGACAAATGCGATTATCACATATGAATAGTCAATGCCTGATTACTATTTCATATTCTATAATCTAATTTGATTTTGTATGTAGTTGTTCATTTCAATTCAATTGAAATGACATGACTCATCATGTTAAGCCTATGAGAAGGCTTTGGTTAGTAGGTTTTATCAATTTCTTGTACCTTAATTAACCCTACTACATACTCGTTTTCCTTTGTAATGTATACATTTGCATTACAAAACTTTCTGAGTACGTGTCGAGATTCAATCAAGACATAGGCCCTCTAGCCTAAGAATAGCTCCCACTGTTTTTACAGTGTGCGGGACTCATCCTTCTTGCACATCTCATGATTGCAAGTGTACTCAATTTCCGTTATAAATATCTCTCATTGTTCTTTATTGCCTAGAACGATTCTAGAAAATCTACTTCTTAATTAACATAGCCACAATGGTATCTTAACCATCCTAATGTGTTTTGATTATGGTTTTGTCGGAAACAATGCGCAATCTCAATTGTCAATTGTCACTTGTGTAACACCCTTACACAAAATTGCATCATAAACACTTTGCATCATAGCCTTAATGCTTCTGCAAGCACTTAAGGGTAATCTTTATAGCTTACTAGGTAAAGATTACTTAAATTCGATTTTGAAAACAATTCATCATACTCAAAGTATATGAAGTGTTATACATCATTACTCATTTAATTGATCCGGCAGCGGAAGCAAAAGGAATCAATCAAATATGTTCAAATTAATTGAACTAGTCATGAATCTTATCAACATAAGACTTCTTATTGACGCTAATATCATGTGGATTTATCTTCATAAATCCGGATAATAAAGATGTATTATAATACTCCAAAAGTCTTATATCATTCGCAATGATCAATATGTCATCCACATATAAGACTAATTAAAACTTCCGTAACTCCCACTAAACTCCATGTATAAACACAACTTCTCGACTTATCGAGAAAAGTTTTATCACATGATCAAAATTTTGACTCCAACTCATTGATGTCCTACTTAAGATTCTCTCTTAAGTTTCACATTATCTTAGGATTGCAAGAATCTATAAAACTCATGACATGTATTGAATACATTCCTTCTATTGAAGAAGTGGGTTTTAGATTCACTCGCTATGTATTTCATAATAGTGAAACACAATCCCTAAGAAGATCCAAATAGACTTAAACATTTCAATTAGTGCAAAACCCTTTGCAACCAATCTTGCTTTGAAATCTCTCTTTATTAGTGCAAAACCCTTTGTCACTAATCAAGCCCTTTATTTCGGATTTTCATGGTTCTAAGCCTTGTATTGAGTTGTGACTTAAACACTCTTATGTAAGTCATTTGTTGATTACTTTCCAGAAGTAATCAACTTGAATCAAACAATTTCTTTGTAAGTTATAAGCTCTTTACTTTAAAAGTAGCATGAATTCAGCATTTTCAACAAATGACGAATTTAACCTCCTAGGTTTTAAAGAAACAACGTCTTACACAAAACGTCTCATGTAGCCAAGAAATACCAGTTTCTTGCGACATAACATTCTTTGTGGCTCTTGAATAATTTCTCCCACTCTGTCTTCTAGAAATAAACTTGTATTTTAGAAAGACAGCTTCACGAGCCGCAAACCCGTCGTACTCGTGATATTTGAAAAAGGGAAAAATGAGCATTTGTTTCTTGTGAAAAACTTACAAACATGGTACCCTTACCATTTCATATCTCATATGATTCGTTTTAGTGGAAAAATAATTTAGACAAAAATGATAAAATCCCCAAAAAGATCAAGTAACTCAAAGTAACTTGATTGAAGTCCAAACCATATCGAATAGTGTTTGATTTCTTATCCAACCACACATTATTTCATAATGCGTGCTTAAGAGAGATTAACTTGTGATACTATATCACATTTCATTTGGCTTATATCAAAGTCTTCACTTTGATAATGCCATCACGACTAAATCGTGATTCCTTGAACTCTTTAAACTTCTTCAAAGATTTTTCTATTTACCATATTAAGTGAACACATTAGCGTCAACTTAAATCGTTGGTAAAAGAAAATGATTAACCTATTTTGGATCAATGATTTAAAACCTCGATCTCCTTTTCAACCAAAAGGCACGAGATATCTTGCTTTGAATACAAGATACGCATATACCATTAACAATCTAATGGTTTCAAGAGTACTCGGTAACTCTTTGTGTTCATCATTCCAAAATTCAAGGTTTAATCTTGGGTTACCAATTTGAGTCTTGCATCATCTTCATGATATATCATTCTAGTTTGGTTTAGAATATAATCACCTTGATAATGGGCTAGCCATACATCATATCGTGGTGTATAGGGTCACAAAAGTGAAACCTCTTTTGTATCTTAACAAGTTTGTATTCTTATTTAGAGTTTATGTACTTAATAGTCACAATTAAGTACAACTCCAAACCCAAAAACTAGATTTAGTACACAATGACTCTATCTCTCGACTTCATTGTTGCTAGTCGTCATATTCTAATCATCTTATGTGTCGAATACAATGATGAAAACCTCCACTGGTTTCTAATATTGACGAAGTGGTACTAGCAAAAATTATTTCAATCAAATAAATAAAGAACTAAGTCTTATTAGATGTCCCACAACTAACTTGCTTATTCTTTAACAACTTGGGGTAGTTTCCTTTCTTGTGTCCAACATTTAAGACAGTGGAAACTTTATCGGTCGGGATTGATAGGTTTAGTATCGCTATTCTCAACAACTTTACTTTTAACATTACCTTGTATCAATTCCATTATAATCTTTACTTCTTGAACCTCGTCCTCATCTTAACGGTTTAAGAGAATGCTCCCACTTATTTCAATGAGTCTTTGCTTTGAGAAGCAAAATTGAATTCATGAAGATCACTCTTCATTTGTTCGTTTTAGTCTTAAAACTTTCATTGAAGTGGTTGCGTTATTTTGGTCAATTACGAATTCTTGACAAAACTAATTACCAAAACAATTTATCGCTTTAAGGTACTTAATTCATTTAAGTACATGAAAAACAATCCATTGTAAGTAGATGTGTCAGTCTAGAATCAAAAACCTATTTGATAATTAATAACTTTAATCTATACTCTTTGCAAGAGATCCTTAGCAATGGTTAATTCGAGGTCTTTAGAAGAAAATTCAAATTTTGTCTTTAGTTACGATGTTTTAATGGAGTTTTGAATCAAAAAACGAAATGATATCGTATATGAATTGTGGTAAAGAAATAGAACAATATGATAACGGAATAGTGGAAAACTTAACATTTATCGTTTTATTAATAATACTTGTAAATAACAAGCAAAGCATTTACATAGTGACCTCTACCCAACTATGATAAATGATTCCAAGATCCAAATTCATATTAACTTGGGCACGGTATGGCCGATGAAACCCTTATCAATATAACTCGGTGGATTAACGTTTTAATCGATTCTACTTTTAGAACTCTTGGTCGATAAAATTACTCTAATAATTATCTTTAGCCCAAAACACATCCGACAAGGGCACGGTATGGCCGATGAAACCCTTATCAAAAACTTTTGTTGAGTTCAATCCAAATTTCGAATAAATGTGTCCATGATCCAAATCCACATCAATTTAGGCACGGTATGGCCGATGAAACCCTCATCAATATGAACTCGGTGGATAGACATTTATCACCCACTTCCCCTACGTAACAAGGTTTGTACCCCGGTAGGGTCGAGTGCACTCCCTCGCGAAATAGGTTTTCATGGTTTCTACTATTTGGTAAGGCTATGTCTCAATTAATTGTTTTAGCGAGAGGTCATGTCAATTTATTATCTATCATGTTTTAAGTGAACTAAAGCGGTGAACTACGATAATTTTAATTGACACGGTCGATAAACTCGATAAAAGATAATGCATGTTTTAGTTATGGCGATTTAGCGATGCATGCGACATATAAATAAAATGCAAAGCATAAAAATAAATCCTAGTATGGCCTTCCTAAAATAGAAAAACTATTTAACTATTACATATTCGGAAACCAACTCCATTGGTCCGTTGAACTTCGGTTGTGGCACGCATCTTGAGGTAACACCGTCTTTATGTATCGCCATCTTGAAGAAATCCGTCTTTGGGAACTCCGAAATAAATTAAATTACATAATAAATTACATAATTTCCTATTATACATTTGTAACTAAAATAGAATAAAATAAATCTATTAAATTACAAAACGGTGATACAAGATCACAATAAAATTACAACCGAATCGATATTCCCATACATTTCGGGAAATACCAATTAAAACTAAGGCCATACTAAGTAAAATTACATAATTCAAAAATTACATAAAATAAAATTATGACAATCATAAAGAAAATGCAGCATTATAATATGTATGAACATGCCCAATTTTATGCTAAATCGCCTTTAAGTAGCCAATATCGTATATTACTCGGTTTTTACGGATTTGCGTGATTTCAACATTTTATAATCACAAAAATTACATAAATTCATATTTATGCATAAGTTAATTACCCTAACCTCTTAGGACTCAAAAGTTAGTCTTCACTAATAATTTGACCATAATTAACTCAAATTTCTAAAATTATTCATTAATGAACTTAAAATTATAAAAATAAGCTATAATCTTCAAATAAATCACAAAATTTCAAATAAATTCAAAATTTGAAATTTAAACTCATGAACATTCTGGAAAAATACCATGACACTCATAATGTTCAAAAACTTAGGTTAAAAATTTCGAAATTTATCCGGAAAAAAAAAAACAATGTTGCGGTTTATCGGTTTTAACTAAATAATCATAAAAACATGAGAAAAATTATATTCACCAACTTTTCAATTTTAGATCTGAAAAAGATAATAAAAAGCAACATTGGACGTCTTTCCTTAGTCATAGATTATGTTTTATTAATTTTTCACTAATAATGTCACTATTTATGCTATTTTTCTTCAAAAATCCATAAATCATGCAAAAAGACTTCACTATAGCCTTATTATTTTACACACATCTTGTAAAATTGCATGTGACAACATACTAAATTTCTATGACCAGATTCGAAATTTATCTCATATTAACCTATTTTTCACCTAAATCCGAATTTAATAATGAAAAATCCATTTTTCGAGCATAACAAGTCCAAAAATTATGAAAATTTACAGGTTATCTCAAAATAATATATGTGACAACATATCCAAAAATCACTGGAAAATTCAAAGTATAGCTAATTTTAGACCGAAAATGACATTTTTACTCATAAAATCATATTTAAATGCCATTATTGTATAATATGAACAATAAAAATCTGTAAATTTAACCAAAATATCCTAAAACATTTTAGGACCAGAAATTTTAACATGCATGAATTAATTTCGTGATATATCATAATAACACAAATTTTACAAGTTTTATATGTTAATCTTATAACTCGGAAAAACTTTTAACCGATTTGCATGCAAACAACCATGGCTCTGATACCAATTGAAAGAAAAGTAGATCTATATACTTAACATATTCATATATGTTTTATTTTAATTTGTCATAAAATTAATAAGTGATCTTATGCATGCAAACTAATAAACAAAATAAAGAAGAAACCGTCATCTTACATTGTGATTTTCGGATATATGGGCACAAGTGAGTTCTCCTACTCACTTGTTCTTGAGCTCTCCAAATTGAAGAACAACGATTCAAATGTAGAATCCCTCCCAAAAGCATATACCCAAGGAATCTCTTAATAACCAATATTATTTAGATCTAGTAATAATATTGGTTTTACTATAAAATTGACACAATATAAATTGTAATTTTACTCTTGAATATTTCGATCAAGAGAGGAGATTATGTGAGTTTTATTTCTCTAGATTTCATAAGATGTAGAGAAAGATCCATTTCTTACACTAGAAAATAAGATGATAAGAATGAATAAAAAATTGAAAAGAAAAACTCTTTTCTTTTCTTCTATGGTTGGCCGAAAATTAGCTTGGGTAGGATGCCCAATACCTTTTGTTTTTGCTCTTCTCAAAAGCTTAGGTTTGCATGCCTACTTGTTAGCTTTCATCATTGTGTTTATACTTAAACAATTAACACAATTTCCACTAACTCCCTCCATAATTTCGGTATGTATCAATATATAAAATGGGAGGTCCATTTTATTTTGTCATTTGTCAATTTGTCACATGTAACATGTTACATGACATGTCACATTGTAATGTATTTTTAACTTATTAAAAATCAACATACTCATAAAATATGTCATTTACAAAATCGACTAGTAATTCGTAATTACTCGTACCAAAAATGTTTCCAAATTATAAATTACAACATTCTGTATTTATAATAATTTATTCATTCTGTTTCATTTGTTTCTGTAAACAATAATTTCATCTAAGTAATGAAATAATTCGATTACTTAGATCGTGTCTCATTTAATCATATTTACTATAAGATACGTAAATTATACTCACAAAATCATCCGTCAATTTTAAGCAATTTAATTAACTCGTATCGGTATACGATTAATTAAATAATCAATTAAGAGTATTTCCCTATAGGTATGACCTAAGGGGATCAACTGATCACCACCGTCGCATGACAGTAATGTCAAACTCTAGTCAGCCAATCATTACCGATATGTGTGGACCAGTTGACTGTAAAATATTACACCCCACATGTATTCTTAAAATGAGATTTAATAATGATATTTAAATCATGTGATCGCACTATTGTTGAGGACACATTTCCCAACATTCACGTCATTTACATTCACCGAATTAATTCACTTATAAGGAATTTATGACTAAATTGACAAGATCTCTCACATAACTAAAACTGAGATTAGCCTTACCAATTAGTAACACCTATGAATCTCTTGTTCACTAGAGCCACGCTCGCCCAAGCGGGGTGTTCTCTTTTTACCTTGGGTAAGTAGGGTGGTAAGCGGTTATCACACGCTAAAATTGGTTGGACTCAACGGGATATAAGACGGTCTTGTGTTCCGGGGCTAGTAGATGAATTTGAGGAAATTCGTCGACCAAGAGTTCTAGAGGTAGAATTAGTCAACGTGACTTACCGAATTTACGCAATTATGGGATGTTTCGCCCAAGCGATGCTCATTTTTGTTTAATATTTGGGTCTTGGAATCATTTATATAATTTAGTGGGAGGTCATTATATAAATGCTAAAACTTGTTGAACATGTCTTTCACAAGTATTTTTAAAACATTGAATGTTAATTTTTCCTATTTTTCGTTCATTCTCATAAATGTGTGACATCGCGCACTTCATCCTCCTTTCTCTATTTATTGTTATACTCATTTCGTTCTTTCATAGGAAGCGGTTTCTTTGAAGGAATTCGGTAGCAATGATTGGTAACATGATTTACTAATTCACCTATATAAGCTTACAACAATTATTTCGATTATTATACAACTTAACATCCATACATATTTAAAAAAGGGGTTTTCATGTTGCAAACTCATATTACGAGTTTAAAAGGGAGTCACATTTTATCAAGAGAGTCTTGATTTCGGAAGTGACACCTCCGCCATGAAGATGACATATTAGTTTTAATTACTCAAGTGTAATTCAAAAGTTTGCGAAAAGAGTTTTCAAAAACACAAAGAATACTCCAATATGATACCGTCAAATGGCTCACTTCGAGAAAGGCCAAATCGATTGTTTATGCGCTAACGAGTTTAGGCATATGATAACAATTGAACGGTTAGGTAGTCCAATTTCGCAAGAAGTTGAGATTTTTGCCACATGTTACACTCACTTTATAGTAATTCACTCTTACTAAGTGTATAAAATATCACGAATGACATGAAGAGGGGTCTTCATGAGATTCATTTTTGCTTGATTGAAGCAAAGAGGAATGTGAAAGTGAGTTGGAGTTAAGAAGAATCAACCCTAGATGTATGCGATAGAACAAAGTTGAAAGAGACATCTACCCAAAGGATAGGCTAGTTCCACTATCTTGGTATGAGATACCAATTACGGGTCATTTCTTTGTAAAGAAGTTTACATGAATTGATAAAACGTAAGACGTCTAGCATATGACATTTTGTATCGAAATGGTGCTAGATTAGCAATGATTTCGATAGGGACAAATGTACCTAAATTTGGTTTTAAAAGAATGTAATCATCTATGTTTATACATAGAAGGCATCACTTATGTGGTTTAAAACAAAATGTTGTACCTACTCCTATGATAACTTGGTGGTTGGTTTAGACCACTTAAGTTAGAGGAATTTTACATTCTTCACGAAAACTAAATGTTGTACTATCTTGTAGATTTTAAAGTCTCTATTCCGGTGAACCCAATTGATCAAATCTCAAGTAAATTCGTTTACACGAATAAACTAACACTACTAAAAATTCCTTGTATTTAAGACGCTTCACTATTGACGCTTTAATAGAGCGTCGACCACATAACCCACTTCCCACTTAATATTTATTAGCGCAATTCTTAAATATTGAAAATTCACGAAAATTCCACTCGCGCCTAGGATACTCCGTCTAAACCCATGCGCCATTCACCTTCTTCTCCCATTTTCAGTAGTCCCTTGAACAAAACCCTAATAATAACTGCAAAGTCTCAACAATAATCAAAAATCTTTCAACAAAAATCGATTAAAACAAAATCCTAATAATATTTGTTGCGTTGATTGTTCAATTTAGAAGTTCTAGAAACCACCACTACACCTCTTCTTCGTTTCCTTCATCCTTAACCCTCACGTTGTAATTTGTCCTACATAGTCGCAAAACTGCATCATCTATCACAGATTGTGCGCCGTCGTTCGATCTATTCATTCATCTGTCTTTTGTGAGTTTTAATTTCTTATTTTGTATTAAATTTGTAAGATATTGAGTACTTAATAATTAGGTTTTTGTTGAAGATTCATTCAAGCTTTTTCACTCCTAATTACTGGACAAAGTCCTTAATTAATGCTTTTAACGGCTAGGGTTTTTGCTTTCTGATTAATTTAGGCCTCAACTTCTTCGTATATTAATTCTTTTATGATTATTAATAGTCTTTTTTTTCATGATTATCCTGTGGATAGGTAATAATCGTCCTGAAGAAGGGTATCAAATCGTTCAAGTTGTAAATGAACTACATCTCCAAGGTGGTATTAAAGCTAAACTTTCTTTAATTTTTTATAATTTTATAATTCATACTATTGTATACAAACCCTCACACAATGAAATTCTATTCCTTTGTTGTATGCACTCCAATTTAAATGAGATGTTCATAAAAGGAAATACAAGATGGAACTGACATATTTTTGGTTATTTTATCATTCCTGGTTGAAACTTATTCTTACTAGAGGTTCTTTGTTAAAGGGCAGAAGTCTCGTAACTGTTAATTTTGGGGCTTCTATTTTGCCTGAGCATAATTTAGGTATCTGATTCAATTTTTACTCAAATGGCCTAAAATTCATGTCGTATAAAAGTATTTTATTGGTACTTCTTCTGAAATAGTAGGTGTTAATTAGCATTGTTTTGGGCTAGTAGTTTAAAATTTAAACCAATTGTGGTACTATATACTTCCTCTGTCCCAATCATTTGTTTACACTTGATTAAAATACCTCTCAAAATGAATATAAAAAGTATATAAATGACGGAGACGGAAAGAGAAGTCAGTTGAACTAGGCTCTTTGTTCATGTAAGTGTTATTGTGGTTCATTAAGTTTGCATATGTAATAGAATATAGTTTGCATATGACCACTCATAGTTTGTGTATGTTTTTTGTTTCACTTGTGCCTTCAAGGGCCTATCAATTCTATGTCTTTCTTCTTATACTTTAGGATCCCATCTTTATTTTATTTTATTTTTTCTTTTGTTACTAGAATGTGCAGTCCCCCTTTTCCCAATTGTTTGGCAGTATAGTGTGCATCAACTCTATCCTAAGATTAGTAAAATAATATTACTCCTGGTTGCGTATATTAAAGTTGATTTCTTAACTCTCTTCTAAGACGGTCATATGTCATATCCGTCTCACGACAGTCCATTTATGTAAAAACAAAACACTCTTTCGTTACATAAATGAATTGTCTTTTATGTAATGGAACCAGACCCGTCTCATGGTGTGAAACCGTCTTAAACTATAATTTGTGTATATAGATAGACGGGACTGGACCGTCTCCAGATAAAAACTTTCAAAGTATGTATTACGTGCTCCGTAGTATTTGTGTTGTTGCGCTTTGATTGTTTGTGTTGGATGGTACTTCGAGAAGTGTAAAGACTACTAGCATCAGTCGTTAGGTCATTGAGACTAAACTATATAATCCGTAAGCGTGCGTAAGTGCTAAGAATGGGCTATGAACGTTTGACTGATGAACATGTTAGCATTGAAATGGGGGAATTGGATGATCAATCCACTTGAACCCGAGAAAAGATGATCAACTTTGAAAAATGTAATTGTAGTTAGCCCTTTAATTGGCTCTCAAAGAAGTTCTAATATCCCCAAATGTAAGGCCTTTTGAAAGGAATACAGGGGCAATAACTTTCTTATAATAAGCAACGGGTTAGATCCACTTCCAACTATGTGCCTTTAGATCTTGTTAATGCAGGTATAAACGAGATAGGAATTGGTGGTATCTTTCTCTTGGTTTGATTTGATAATATCAAAAATATTACATGGGTAAGTATTGTCTTAAATTCATGTCTTATAGAAGTATTGTCTTATAGAAGTATTGTGAAATATAAAATATGTTACTAGTATTGCAGCTTTTGAAACAATATGTCGTCCTTACCATTATTTTGAGCTAATAGTTTGACATTTAAACCATTTGTGAATTGTGAAACTATTTTATCACTTAGAATATGCTCTTAGTTCATGTAAGTATTATTATGGTTCATTATAGTTGTCTATGTACTTGTATATAGATTCAATATTGATGCGAATATCCTTCAACATTGACGTTTGGAACTACTTGTTGTACACTGGTTTATTGCTATAGGTTCATCAAGATGGAAAAACAGTCAATGCAAGATTGTTCCTCAAAGTATTCACATCTGATGTAAGTACACAATTAAGAGAGTTCTCTTATTAAGATATATATTTCCTTGTCAAAATTGGTTTTTAGGTTTTCATTAATTTTAAAATCATAGATTACCGTCTTGTTGCACAACTGAAAGCACAACTGAAAGTTGAATCATTAAGAGGGTTCAATGTTCTCTTCTCTTAATGTTTTATTTTGGGATAGTGTTATAGTGCAACAGGTTACTTGACACAAAGAACTTGAAAGCACAAAAAGCAGTAGTACTAAGATGACTTATCAGTAAGCAATCTTCTATTTTTTTCCACTCAAAAAATTAAGATAGTGGTGCATATACAATTTATTGGATGCCCTGACTACTTGAAACACTTTTGATATGCCCAATTTCCATAAAACTTGATCCATAGAAACCACTGGAGGCAGAATATCCTAATAACATCAATTTTGAAGTTTTCGATCCTTGGTAATGTGGGTAAAATTTACCGAGCTTGGAGGCTAATATTTACCTAAGTATGTCTTTTTGCTATTTTGAGCATCCTTTGATAACTTCTGCTGCCTTCTTGGTCTCATCTTAGCTGAAGTCTTGTTGCATGTGAAGTGCACTGGGAAAGCTACTACTGAAGTTAAAGACATGGCAAAATCAGTCTTGAACATGAACATGGCCAGTACACAGGTATGCTTAATTTTTTTACTTCTCTGTCTTATTTGATAGAGGGTATGCTATTTTCCTGTATGGTGCTGGAATGATGTGGGATCATTTGTAGAGCTATTCTGCCAGATTTTAGGTTCTAATATGTTCCGATGAGTTTCGTTTCAGATGACTCGTTTAGTGTTTACTCCATACTATACCATGGCCAAGAGCCTTGCTTTGTTTATTACACTATGAGTGTGAGTGAGTGTGAGTGCCGCTTAAATGCGTACTGCCTTGCTTTGTTTATTATAATATCTCTGGATACCAAGCATTAAACATCATTGATTCATAGTATATTATTACTATATACTACCCACTGAAACCAGTAAGTATGAGTTAACCTGCACAATTGCACACGTAATTGGAGCCAGTCATCTGGAGATGTGAAAGTGAAAGTACAACCTGGTTTGATTATTGCTTTATGTTATTCCTCGCTTTAGTGTATATGTAGTATGTTTTAATCAAACATATATATTCCTATAAATTATATTTTGTTTGCCCGTTATAGGTTTCAGATTCATCAGATTGTGACGATGCGCCTTCATATGTTGATTGAAGTCCCTTTGAGATTGAGCATACATGATTGAAGCCCCTACGACGTTCAAACTACTAAGTGTCCTTGTCTAGCTAGTTACGTAGCATTATTTACGATTTTTTTGGACTTTTACTATCTTCCGGATCCCTTTTGGTATTTTTGATTTTGTCGTACTAAAAATTACGTACTAGTTTATATTAGTTAAATTGTCAATGCTAGCTAGCTATAGTATTTGTGATGGAGACGGTATATGTATCAAACGTATAATTATTTATAAAAGTACGTGGGTACGTTATTAATTATATACGGAGTACATTGCATTATGTTTTATTTTTTATGATTTAGTAATGATAGCTAGTAGTACTATATCATTTATAGGTGTATTTAATTAATCTCTACGTACGATTTTATCAGAAATCAAAAAGTCAAAATTAGACCGTGACAAGAAGAAGTGTCAATATATGAATAGTTGACGCCTAATTCCGTCTCATCGTCTGACGCATAAAACCATCAATAGTCGCGGAAGACGCTTAAAAGCGTCACATTTATTGACAATTAAAAGCGTCAATAGCTACCAAAGACGCTTAAAAGCGTCAATTTTGTTGACAATTAAAAGCGTCAATAGTCCATGAAGACGTTTAAAAGCGTCACATTTATTGACAATTAAAAGCGTCAATAGCCACCAAAGACGCTTAAAAGCGTCAATTTTGTTGACAATTAAAAGCGTCAATAGGCCATGAAGACGCTAAAAAATGTCATAATTATTGACTAAAAAAAGCGTCAAAAAATAGTGACGGCCCAAAATTTGACGCTTTTATAAAGCGTCGATAAAAAAAAATTTGACGCTTTAAAGCGTCGAAAAACGCCTGAAAAAGCGTCACCAATGCAAGGTATGTGTAGTAGTGTAAAAGCACATTGAACAACCATTTGATTGTGAGTCTTATGGTATGTGTGCATGTATTATGTTTTCTTTTGTAGAAAAGAAACACAAATAGTGAGGTGATTGACCATATACATACGGATGTGTAAGGCCGATAGTTGGTAACACTACTACAGATACAGGCTATAATAACGGTAAAAAACCGTTGTTATATAAAAAAGCGGACGTTGTTAAAGCGTCCGTTGTAGAAGGTTTTAACAACGGTTGGTTTACTTAAGGAAACCGTTGTTAAAACTATTAACCACGGTTTTATGTATAAAAACCCTTTGTGGAAAGTGTGACTCAATTTTGGGGGAAAAGTTATAACAACGGGTTTTAATATACAAAACCGTTGTTATAACTAAAGACAACGGGTTGTTTGTAAATAACCGTTGTTGTTTGTTCTTAAAAAAATAAAAAAAATTAAATTAAATATTACTAGATGCATGCATAATTACGGCCTGTTATAATTCCAATGCATGCATTATTACCGACATCACTTTGTACATATGAACGGATAATATGGAATGAGAAGGGTTAGTAATAGGATTTGAAGCAGCATTATTGAGAGAGATGATGATGATTATGGCACAACTTCCTAACATATATATTAATTAAAAAGCAATTAACTCAACCCACACATTGCTTAGTATAAATACATTGCATATCTCAACTAACATTTCCATTATCTCATATATTCATCTCCAAACTCTAACTGTTAAAACAAACTCTACTTAATCTTTCAAATCAAACTCAAAAAACTCTAAGAAAATGAATGATTTCATCCTAAAGACTCTTACCATGATCGAGAACAACAACAACTTCATCCGCCGGTTCCTCCATATTGAGGAAAGTTTCAGGAGCTACCTTGCGGAAGCTCGATCCGCACTGAAGCACGCCAAAGAAGATGGCTTGACGGAGCAAAGCAGCGATTGCGGCTATATGACGATATAGCAACTGCTGAACGGAACCTCCAAATAGCCAAGGAGGAGAGGATGGATACGATAGAGCACAATAAGATCCTCCATGAAAATATAAGAATTGCATTTTTACATATGTAATTTTTTTTTTTTAATTTATGTATTTATAAATATGTATATATATATATATATATTAATTATGTTTATCTTACTTCTTCATCTTGCTTCTTCATTGTTTTAGTAACTAATTATGCGAACAATACTTAAACAAATAACATAATGGTCGATAAAAACACATATATGCAAAAGAAATAAATAGAAAAAGAAAATAATGACGATGAAACTAACAGTGACGGCGAGATTTACCTGATAAATACAGAACGTAATAGACGATGAAATCACAATGACGGCGAGAAGATAAAGCGACGATGAGAAAGAGAGAAATAGAGAAAGAGAGAAAGAGAGTGTGTATGTGTTTTGTGTTTGTTTGTCTGCTGTGTTTGTGTTTGTGTATTAAGGGTTGTGTTTTGTGGCTGCAGCAGACTTCTGTTTGTGTGGTTTATAGTATGGAAGGTATTGACAACGGTTATTAAACAACAACCGTTGTGAAAAAAGTTTTAACAACGGTTGTAAAAAACACCCGTTGTTAAATAAGTTTTAACAACGGGTTTCAAAAATAACCGTTGTGATTACTTTTCACTAACTTTGCGCCAATTTTGCGCCAAATTATTAACAACGGTTGTGCATGTGTGACCCGTTGTTAAAACTAATAACAACGGTTTTTATAACCATACCCGTTGTAATTGATTTTAGTAAAATTCGCGCCATACATTCTACAACGTCTATTGTGATTTTCGTGAATAATCGTTGTTAAAGGGGCGTTGTAGTTGCCTAAATTTGTAGTAGTGTAATATACATACTTGGTTACTTTTACCGTAATGTTAAGTAGATATGAAAACCTCATATCTATTTAATAAGACATAAAAGTAATTTTTGAAACGTGGAATATTTTCAAAATGAAGTAGTAAACCAAAAGCACGTCAAGATCAAGATGTTGATCGGAAGTTTCAAAGTAATAACTTTGAAGATCAAATGGGTAATATCAAGTAATGACCTTGATAATCACTAAGAAGATTGTGAACCAGTTCACATAATACCTTCTCCTTGGGACACCATAGAGTATGGTGTAGTCAAGTATATAAACCGAACTTTATGAGATATAGTTTAAGGTTTTTCGCAATTTTGTAAGCTATTTTTCTCACTAAAAGTTTAAAACCCAACTATAATAGCCTAAATGACTCCATACGAGATATGGATAGGGAGAGTCCTTAACTTGTCTTTTATACATTTGGGATCATAAATGTTTATGTTCAGAACCAATTTGTGTATTTGTGAGGGTTATCCAAAATTGAACCACTTGGTTTTTACTCCTCCAAAACGAGAACAAAGAGTTTGTGGCTCATAATACTGTCTTTCCAGAAATATTTTCATTTTCTGGAAGACAGAGTGGGAGAAATTTTGAACTTGCGGAAGGCCAAGACCCACAAACTGAGTACAATGCAAGAAGATGTTCTTTATTAAGGCTCAGTGGTGAGTATAATGCAAGAAGACGTTCTTTATTGTGGCTCAGTGGTTATAAGGAGATAATATTTGCGATAATATTGCGTTACTTTAGTGACGAATCTTAAACCCTCATCAAAGGCTTTTTCTATAGTATGAACTCTATGTGATGGCGTGTCACCATGCAATTCGAATTGATCTCCTTGCACATGATGCGATAAGGAAGGAAACACGAGATGTTTTTCGAGACTTGATTTAAGGTGAATACTTTGGTTGGTTACCTTGATCTTGTCGTAAAGGTTACATAATTAAGATGTTTAAAATTTGGGTTGGTTATAGAGAGTTTTGTGACAACCCAAATGCCTTTATCAATTCGTATGTTCTTAGAAATATAGCTTCTCATGAGGATGAGATTCGGCAAATGAATAATGAAACTTTCTCCTTGGGAGAAGTTTTGTTGATGTTGTCAATGCTAAGAAGCCTAGCATGCTTGAAAGATCCCTTTTGTGATCTATATACGTCAAAGAGTTGGAACTTTGAGTTCAATCATGTAGTCTATCAAAACGGTATTACTCGAGTGTCGAGATACCATTATGATACATGGAGTTTAGTGGGAGCTAAAGTTAGTTTCTTAGTCTAAATATGTGCTTGACATATTAGTGACTAGAAATGTAGCTAAGGTGATGTTTTTAGTCTAAATATGTGTTTGACATATTAGTGACTTGAAATATTCTCGGGTGAATATTTGAGAGTAGCATGGCACATCTTAAATATCCGGATCTAATGAGATAGATCTCTATGGATATTAGCATTATAGTTAATAGACTTATGTGATAAGATTCTTGACTCGTTCAAGTTGTTGAAAATTAATATGATCTCTTGTGCTTCCGCTGCAGGATCTATTAATTATGCTAAAAAGCTTCTCTCGTCGGGACTTATCATGTTGAGAATATGAGAAGTCATTACCAATCATTTCCTAGTGAGTGTCACTAGATGATTATCAAGAGCATTCTCGAGTACTTGAGAAGCACTGAGAATTTACTCTTGTAGTTTGGAAGAATTTGTGAATTTCGTGTACAAGGATTACACGGAAATATTCCTATACTTATAAGATGTTATGAGCCTCGTTAGGAATGGTTAGCATATAAGAGTGCTATGTGCATAAAGAATAATATGTATAAGAAGTTATACATGTATAAAGCTAACATGTATGAGGAGTCATACATAAAAGATGTCATGTGAAGGATGTGTTTATATAAGTGTTATACGTACAAATTATGAACGAAAGCTAAGTACATTACAACATCCGATGTTGTAAAAGAGATAATTGATATCAGGAATTTAATGGGACTAGATTAGTTCTGTTAGCCGAATATCGTATCCCAAGAGACTGTGAAAACAGTGGGAGTGTTTGACTGGCTTTAGAACCAGAGTCTAAAACTTGTTTAGACATGTACTTAGAAAGGCTCTATGTGATGAAAAGATTGCATAGAACAAAAGGAAAATAGCAATGGAAATTAGAGTGATGCAATTGTTACTAATCCTCTAACCAAAGCCGTAGGCATAAGGTAGACATGATGGTTATGTCATCTCAATGTGATTGAGCATTATACCTTAATTGCTCAAGATCGTTATGTAAATATTGGATAGAGTATTGATATTTACATAAGTGATGATCGCATTCATTGTTAGAGTTTCTTTAAGAACTCAATTATTCAGTTTGACTGAAAACATGAATACCTTGTTTATCTGAATAAGTTGTGGAGACAATGTTGAACACTATTCAAGTGAATAAGATGAACATTGTATTTTGTCCCTAGTCACTTAATGAGGTGACGTCTCGGAGTGACTAGATTGTAAGTCGATTGATGATTGTTCAACACCATAAGGTCATACGTGATGACTAGTCGATTACATAGGCAGAGTGTGTGACACTTTACCGGACAGTGACCATTTAGAGAGTCCCTAAGTTCTATTATAGACGCCTGGTCGTGGCGGGGATCTCTAAGATGTTCTAATGAGTCGATTCTTTTGACTGGAGACTATTATCTGAGCAAGTGCAGTTTCCGAGTGACTTTGGTTTTTGTCCCAGGTCGTGCCGTGAAAGGAGGCCAAAAGGGCATTTACTAGGTCATGGTGAGCTGTATTGTGCAATAGGATAGATAGGTCATACAGGAATTGTCCACCCACGTTGGGTAACTATATCTCAAGGCCACTCGAGGAGTTAATGACTACAAATGCGTGGCCACGCTCGGAAGTAATCTGTGAGAGATTTTTCCGGTCAGGTAGTCACACTCCCGATCGAGAAAACCACTCGCGATGTGTTCATGTGCAAGTGCGACCTGAAAGACACCTTGCATTGAGTGGGAGATTAAAACGGAATAGAGAATTGGTAGCGCACACCTTGTGTAGGACAAGTGGGAGATTGTTGGAGTTAGTGTCCTCTACAATAGTGCGTTAACATATTAAATCTCATTAATGGAATAACATCAGATATTTAATTATTTGATCCTCGTCAGTTGATTAACGTAAATCGATAACGGTTGGCTGACTAGAGTTTAACGTTATTGTCGTGAGACGGCGGTGATCAACTGACCCCTTTCGGTCACACCTAAAGGAACGAACTCCAATAGACAACTAATTAATTGTATGAGATACAATTTATTTAGCCCCTTGATTTATAGACTAAGAGGTTATTCGATTATTTTTAGAGAGATTTCGAGTTGCGAACTCGAGGAGTGACAGTTATTATTTAATTATGCGATAATTAAATAATAAATTTTTTAAGACGGGAATTAATGATTAAGCAGTTAATTATTAAATTGGTACTAGTTGACTAATGTGATTAGTATTGGTACGTAAAATAATATGTGTAGCGGTACACGTATATTTACGGAGTGATTTGGACGAAATTAATTGGAAGCATTTAAACATGAAACGATGTTTAAATAAAATTTACACGTATTTGTGCAACAAATATAAGAACCAAAATGGACTCGTAAATGGGACATTGAACCGTGTAAATGGAGTGTAGTGGATGATTATAGACATAATCATTTCACTTTACTTGTTGTTTCTTCCATAAGTCATCTTATGATCACTTGCATGTGATATAAGATTGGACAAAATAAAAATAAGTGGACTTCCTTATTCCTTACACTCTATCCGCCACTTTCACTACTACTATCCATCTTGTTTGTTCATTTTTGCAAGCAAGCTTATTTTCACTCATGCATGTGAACAAATAATCATTCATCTCTCTAAAAATAACTATCCATCTTTTGCTAAGATTGTTAGTAAAATAAACTTCATTACTAAGAAAGTTAGTAATATTACAAATAATATCAAGGGTATAATATTAACAAGTTACTAGTTCAAACTTATTATTATTGGGTTAGTTCTTGGGTGCAACAAGAAGGAGATCTTCTTATTGAAGATTTGCAAGGAGGATCTTCCATTGGTATAAGCTCAAGAACAAGCTAGTAAAGTGAACTAGTTTGTGCCCTTTATACCACAAATTCAATGTAAGGAAATTGTTTTTTCTTATACTTTTTTTTTATGCTTTCATATTAGCATGCATGTTACATAGATCACCTAAATGATAATTTATGAGATAAATTAATTTTATTAGAGAGTCTAATATGGATCTATGATCTTTCAAGTAGTATCAGAGCTTAGGCTTGTAATTTGCATGTTGATTTTAAGCATTTTAATGAATTATGAGATAATTTATAAAAACTCAAAAATGGTGTTAGAAGAGGTTTTAGCACGAAATTTTTGGGACATACATACCTACTGATCTCAAAAGGTTTGTGGTATTTTTGGGTGATTTTTGAAGTAATTTTGCTATTTTTAATGATTTTTGGTAGAAAACCGAGTCAAAATGTCGCATTTTAGTTAAAAATTGACTAAAATTAGTTAAAAGTTGATTCGGTGCATGGATTTTTTATGTTAGTTCATGCATGTTTTCTACTATTTGTATGCAAAAAGTTGAAGGTTGGTTCGAAATTTTGCATGTTTATTGATTTTTTGAGTAAAAAGTCGATAAGTCAAATTAATTAATCATAATTTCGAAAATTTTGATTCTGCCCATGATAAATTTATGTACATTTAAGAATATTATTTAAATGTTAAAAGTGATTTTGCATGTGTGTTTTCACTTTGTTTTGATGTTTATTGGTTTTAGTGGTTAAACACCGATAAATATCGATCTTTTTCTTCATAAAATTTATCCGGAATTTTTGGGCATTTTTTCTGACATTTTGGTGTTCTTGGGAGTATTCCAGAATACTAAAATTTTTTGTTTCAATTTTTGGGTAATTTTTCAAATATTTTGGATTTTTACTTAAATATTATGATTTTATCGATTAAATTAGCAAATTATCACCAAATCAAACTAATAATTTGTCATAAAATTAGTGAGGACTAATTTTGAGGTTCAAAATAGTTTGGACAATTAGTTTGTACTTAAATGAGATTTAAGAGTTGATTATTGATTTTTACATGTTAAAAATCGATTAAATCCACAAAAACCGAGATGAATACCAACGATTGATAGATAGGGCGATTTTGGCATCATATTTTGGCCCGTGGTTTTTTCCCTTATTCCCAGGGTTTTTCCACGTATAAAATCTTTGTGTCTTTATTTATCAGTTGTTATTTTATTTAAATATACTAGTCAGGCGAGTTATTTGAGTTAGATCACCCTACATATAAATCCCTGGCAGGACGTTCTAGATCAGCGAAAACCCTGTCAAAACAATTGGCGCCCACCGTGGGGCATCTAGCTCAAAAATAATCAAAAGCCCATAACAAAACACCACAAAAAACTAAGAAAAAATGGCAGGAGATAGCGTTGAGCAACAATTAGCTGCTGCCAAACAAGAGTTGTTGGAAATGGAACGGCTGAAACAAAAAATGGTCCAGGCTGAAGCAGAAGTTGCAAAGTTGAAAGAATCAGAATCCAGCCTAAAAATACAGCTGGGAGAAAAAGCTTCAGCATCAAAGTTGAAAGTCCAGCCTGGCACACCATTCTCCTCAATCATAAGGAATATTGATTTCTCCAATATTGGTACTCCTACTCCATCAAAATCCAAGGCAGGAGAAGGGACAGACTCAGGAGAACTCCAAAATGAAGAGACCTCATCAGATCAGACTAACACAGCCATTATGATGGCTATGCTCCAGGAAATCCAAAAACTTCATGAAAGATTTGAAAAGATTCCAGGAGTTCCTACCCCAATTGAAGAAGCAAACCCAGAGAGCTATGCTGATTCACCCTTTGTGGATGAAATAGCAAAAATAGACCTGCCAAAGAAATTTGTGATTCCCTCAATGAGAATCTATGATGGGACCACAGATCCACAGAACCATGTTGCCTACTACAAGCAAAGGATGCTGGCAGCATCAATTCCCAGTGAACTACGTCAAGTCTGCATGTGTAAAGGATTTGGAACAACTCTTAACGGACCTGCCCTGCAATGGTACATAAACCTGCCAAATGGAAGCATCAAGTCCTTTGTTGACCTGGTCAATTCTTTCAATCACCAGTTTGCCAGCAGCAGGGAACTAGAAAAGAGATCCAGTGACCTATACAGGGTTAAACAAAAGCCTGGAGAATCAATAAGATCCTACATAACAAGATTCAATAAAGAAAAGGTTTCAATCCCCAGATGTGATGTTGGAACAATCGTTGAAGCTTTCAGGCAAGGGCTACCCCTGGACAGTGATTTCTACGATGCAATGACCATGAAGCCCTGTCATACCTTTGAAGACGTCTAAGCATTAGCCATAGGCTATATCAGGCTGGAAGAAGACAAAGGTTACAAGGCAGACAATACTGACAGCAACTCAGGATATGACAAAGTCAACAGAAAAAGTTCTAACCATAGAGGAAGCAGTTCCAGGCCATCTCCTTACACAAGACCTGACAGATCAGAAGTCAACTATACATATGAACAACGAGGTAACTCCTATACTCAGCCTCCTATCCAAGAATATAAATTCTCTGTTGACATTGCAGGACTAATCAAAAGACTTGATCATATGGGAGACATTGTCAAGTGGACAAAGAAGTCAGACAACCCCAACCCAAGGAAGGATACCACCAAATGGTGTGAATTTCACATGGATATAGGGCACACAACAGAAGAATGCCTGGGATTACGCAGAAAAGTGGCTTACCTGCTAAAGAAAGGATACCTGAAAGACCTGATGCCAACAAAAAGCAAGGAAGATGATGGAACAAGAAGGAACACAGAAAGGCAACAACGTGACTTACCCCCTGCACCACCCATCTATGAAGTCAAGTTCATCAATGGAGGATCAGAGATTTGTGGCCTGACCAGTTCACCTGCAAAGAAAATTACCAGGGAGTCAAAAATGAAATCTCCTTTTAAACCTAGCAACTGTGGACAGCGGGGCCGCCCACGAGGGCGCTTGGGAGAGAAGAGGAACAAGCGTTTGCATTTTTGTATGGAGTCGCCACCAATTTTTATGGGAAATTGGAACCGTTCGAATACCTCGTGTCATGTCAAAACACAAAGTAATGACATGAACACTAAGCAATCGTTACCCTTAGCATTCTATATCTAGAATGACTCTCGTGGATGCCAATGAACACGGATGTTCACAGAGATCTGGGGTGAGGGTACGTATTAGGAAGCTCTTTTGATCGAACACCTAATCCCGCCCGCCTCGATAGCGGTCTCTACTAATGATTAGGGAAGTTATTCGTACTCGATATATCGTCGGCTATATGCATGCAATGCAACATCCATAGAATTAATCCTAACATGTGAATTAATACTAAGTCGGTGAACAATTAATTTAGCAAACAATTTGGTCGAAGTAGGATTTATGTTCAATTACATGTGAAGGCATACAAGTGATACAAGAAATACAATAAACACAATAAAGAAAATTATAATAATTACAGTGGAATAGGCGATTTATGTCGAAAATACCTTTAAAACGGATGATTTGAGAAAAAGAATAAAAGAATGAATTAACGAATAAAACAAAAGGTGATAACACGATTAATAGTTAATTATACATAAGCTAAATAACTAAGTCAAGCAACAACGGAGGTCAGAGACAGAATTCAACCCGGAATAAAGCGCAAGAGAGCTGCGTCCCCAGAATAGGCGCAGCGATTCTTTGCGTCTGTTTCGACCGAATCGGGCCGTGAGGCCGGAATTGCGTGTTGTTAGTACTCGTCGGTAAATTTAATGATTGATTAAATTATTTACTTGGATGAAAGTGATTAATAGGTTATTTACATGTGATTAAGGGTCATAAAACAATAAAACATGGATGAGACGGATTAAAGACGGATTATACATGAACAAATGATTGATGACATGAGTGAATGAAATAAAATAGACATGATGAATCAATGACAAATTAATGATGCATAAACAGATGTAAAAATATCAAAGGATGAATTACAGAAACTCAATATGGACAAATCGAATTCCTACAATCCGGGTTGAATTTAATGACGAAAACCCGCAAATATGAGATTACTTGGGATTTAAGTCGAATTTATAATGGATAAAACATGTTAATGATGATGAATAGTATACATGAGATTATTAATATGCTATCATGTCAAAGAATTAAGGAACAACGAAACAAATAAAGAAAGAAACGAATTACAGAAGACAAAGGAAGAAGAAAGGAAGCGAGGAGGCTGGCGGCCTCACGGAGAGCGCAGAGGCTGCGCTCCTTCGAAGAGGCGCAGCAGTTGCTGCGTCCTTTCTCGACGGTTATCTAATGGAAATCCGTAAAAAGAGGTTTTAAAACATGGTTTTAGAAATCATATTTAAGAGGTGTTTTCGACATAAATCTTACATTGACGATACAAAAAGTAAATACAATAAATAAAAGAGAGATTTACACCCTCAGACTTACATGTTGACGAAACGAGAAGGACTAAGATATCGATTAGTGATGCTCGACGCGAATGCAAAGAAAGTGCCCTCGTAAGAGGAAAACGATTAAATTAATTAAAGTTGATTGATGTGGAGTTGGTCAAATTGGCCGGTCATGCAAACGAGGCTGGTACTCAGAAGGATCCGAGCTTACGTGGTCGAAAGTTCAAGCACGTAGACGCCAAAAAGTAAGAACAAAGTCTAGAATGCAAAGTGAGAAGAGAAGGGCGGACACTCGCGTGAGAAATATGAGGAGCGAAGGCTCCTATTTATACTAATCACGTGGAGGAATTAGGGTTTCGGAGACTCTTTGGAAGTGAATCTCGGAAAGATATAAAAAATATACGAGAAATACGCAGAAAAGGGCTTGGGAAGAGGCGCAGCAGCCACTGCGTCTCTTGGAAGAGGCGCAGCACCTGCTGCGTCTGTTCCCAAGGGGTTTCCTCCTACGGAAGAAAGATTTCCGTGTTTGAGTTATGGTAGGACGGAAATAATTCGGTTTTCCTTAATATCTTACGTGAATATTACGGGAAATTGTTTACCAAAAGATAAAATTTATGAAATATGGAATAGAAATATCCGGAACATTCCAGAATATTCTGACTCGGGATTTAACGGTTATCGAGAAAATGGAGACGGTTTTAGGCCGGACTCGAATGTACTCTAATTATCTTGTCAAAAACGACCGTATCGGCACGTAGATGACAACTAAGAGGTAGACATTAATATTTGAGCAATCACTTGATGATAATCTTACGAATTGTCACAAATCGTTCCGCGTACCAAACATGCGGCCCAATCATCACCGGGTGGTTTGCGGGAGGTGTAGAAATGAGGTATCTACAGAGCCCCCACTTTGACTGAGGCTTGGACAAGGCGAAAGTCAAAGTATAGCCATCAGGTCAATCGAAGATTACAACCTGACGACTATGGCGACGCGAGGCGGCTCAAGGGGTCTGAACCAAGGACCTGTCGTCGGGAACATTTTAGAGTCTGTCGACTATCGGGGAGGGTCGTTTAAAGTCCATTAGACTACGTGAGGAGGCTCGCCAGCCATAAGAAGATACCATACCTGAGACTTCTTTCTCGAGATGCTTCCGGAATTGCATAGGAGCTAAGGTTAAGCGTAGGATCTAAGGGTAAGACCTAAAAATTATGTAAGGATTGTGCTAGGGTGTGGGGCCCTAAAGGAAAGCATCGACGGGAAGGAGGCCAAAAGTAAGTTCATCTTAAGGGATAGCTAAAGCTTGGGTATAGGAACTCTATTGGTTTGGGAACTTCTGGAGAACGACTCCTTCGTCGAACTTCGCGGGGAAACACGAAATATTGTGAGTAGCAGGACACAGGCGGGAACTGCTCAGAGAAAACTGCTTGGGTAGTCTTCGAGAAACAATTGCGAGTAGCAGGACACAAAGGGAACTGCTGAGGGGAAATCTGCTTAGGTAGATGTCAACCCTCATGTCTTGAGAGGGACAGTACGTCCGCTTACTCTCGCTGGAGACATGATTGGGAATTTATTCTTCTTGTCATGAGAGGGAAAGTATATCCGCTTACTCTCGCTGGAAACATAATGAAGGTGTGTCGAATTCTGTGAAGGAATAAATGCTCGTTGCGACAAGCAAAAGGTCTTGGAAGGAATAAATAACGTGTGACAGTCTGCTGCTGGCTTGGAAAATGCGGGCCGGAACGAAAGAAAATCGTCAAACGGACCAAAAGAATAAAAATAGCATCGGGGAAGAGGCGCACCAAAGATGGGCCCACAAATAATGAATTCATAACGAATTTTTGAAAATCCGTATGGAGGGAACAAAAGGAAGAGGTGTAGCAAGAGCTGCGTCTCTTGGAAGAGGCGCAGCGCCTGCTACGTCTATTCCCCAAAGTGTCTTTTATGCGTAAAAACGCGATGAATCAGAGGTTTATATTCATTTGCTCGAAACAGAAATCACACAATTTCTCTCTCAAATCTTCACCATTTCCGCCAAGGTTTGATCCAAAAGCTTGTATTTATCATGACTAATCGAGGTATGTGTCTCATTCTTGCATTAATCGTCTATATTTGTCCAATTTTGAGCCGAAAAAATTAGGGTTTATGACCCATTTGATCGAAATTTTGGGGCTTTTCCCCCAAATGCATTTGCCTTGTGAAATTGGCATTAGAAATGGATAATAGGTAATATTAGGAACATGACCATGTATTTGTCTCGAATTTTTGTTGAGTTTTGAGCCTTTGAGTGAAATTTGAGACGGTTTTACAACTAAACCGTAAATCGCTTCGAAAATAGCCTTAGGATTGCCCATTTGCGATGAAACTTGATATTTGGGATCCTTGAATGATGGGTAAACTTTCTACCATCTCAGAATGTCGGTTTGTGACGGCTTTTTCAGGACACTTTTCTAGGACATAATCGCCATTATAACGAAATGCTGCCGGAATTTCGACTCGAACCCGGAACTAGGCTTCAAATTAGGCTTGACTTGACCCAAATTACCACATGAGTGATCGAGTAGGTGGGAATATGGCCAAGGATGGCGAGAAAAGAGCGGTTTCAGGGATTTGAAGGCTCGAAAATCCCTTAACCAAGGCTTGTCGTCACGTGACGCGGCCTAAATTTGCTTTAATGTTGCAGGTGATGAGGCTTCTACTTCCGGGAGGACTCCCATGGAGATAGATGTTGCTACTGTCGAGGAGGCTTTGGAGCAGGCCTTCACCGCTGCGATGATGTCTATTGGGGACGAGGTCCATGAGGAGGAGGCTGTCGAGGAGGAGGAGGCCCCGAGACGGGCCAACGTCGGATGAGGAGGTCGTCAGCTGAGAGGAGCTCCTGCGTGGGCTGAGACTTGGGAGAGCAGGCACCTGGTGTGGGCTGCAGAGGGTCACCTGTCCTACAGGACGGTGAAGAGTTTGGTAAATAGGAATTCACTACTCATTACTCATCCTCTTTCATTCATTTGTTCAAATTCCTTTTAAATTTTATTCAAAACTAAAGATAGCTTTTGTTTCAAATCCCAATAGGAGGCCGGGAACATCAGGTCGTTCTCGGGTTACACGACAGCGATGGAGCACTACGAGCGGCTGTCGGCGGAGGAGCGGGCCATGATCGAGCGTGGAGCGTTCGGTCCTTTGGTGCAGGTCTGGAGGGATATCGCGAAGAGGAAGTTGCGGGCTAACCTTAGCCTGGTTCGCGCTTTCTTGGACCGATTCTGGGATACGACTTCTACGTTTCACATGCCTTTCGGTGAGGTGGGAGTCACTCTCGAGGACTACGACATGATTTCTGGTCTGCCGTGCGAGACCGAGGAGGTGGAGTGGCCGGAGACTGCCATGAGGGCGGACTCAGCCGAGGCGAGGAGATTGATTGGCTGGAACTTGTCGCCGAAGGCTGTTACAGTGCCGGGTTTTATACCCAGTTCCTACGTTCGAGACTACTTTGCGGGGAAGACCCCGGCGCTGGTGACGATTGACGGGAGGGAGACGGCTCCTCCTCCCTGTACAGCTCAGCAGAGGGCTCGTTTGTGGCTTTGGTGGTTTCTGTCTTCGATTTACCTCGGAGACAAGGGCGAGAGGCTGTCGACGAAGCTTCTTCCCTTCCTTTCTGACCTGAGTTCCCTAGGGCGTTGGGACTGGGTCACTGCTGGTTTTGCGGTCCTCATCCGCTTCATGAGGGCCATGGTTCGTCCGGAGTTGATGGAGAAGGGGACTTCTCCTGGTGCTGTCGGGCCTGGACTACTGCTGGAGGTATGAACCTTCCTTTAGACCAAAGTAAATTCCTTTCTTTATCAAATCATGAAAGACCGTCATTGATTATTTTGCTTTACAGGCGTGGGTGTACTCCTACTTCCCGAGCCTCGCGCCCAAGAGGACGGAGCCGCAGGAGAAGGCCTATCCCGTGGTGAGGGATTGGGTGATGTGCCGAATGAAGAGCAAGCGTTCTTCTCACAACGTCTACCGGCGGGACGTGAACGCTCTTCAGCTGGACAGCGTGAGTATCTCACTTATATTTACTCGTGCTTCTTATATTTGCTTTTAATTGATCATAGGAATGATCCTTCTTTATCTTGTCACAGTGGGTGCCCAGACCTTGGGCAGAGTACGCTGGAGCGCCTCCTTTCGTGGCTGAGGTCCTTCGGCCTAGGAGCCCGAGCCGACTGCTGTTGAGGACGTCGATGGGTCCTGTGTGGTACTTGGGCGAGCGCTTGGTTCGTCAGTGCTCTCGGGACGTGTTGACGGTTCCTGTCGATCCTCCTAGGACGATGTTTAGGGAGCCTTCTGAGGCTGAGAGGGAGGCGGACTTGGCTGGTACCAGTGGTGATGCCCTTCTTCTTCCTGACGAGGACTACTCGGCGTTCCTTTACGGGAGGTTGGCGTACTGGCCAGTAGTGGTGAGCATCTTTAATTTTTCCTCTTGATTTGATTTTGAGAATTATGATGAAAGATCATCAATTAACGAGAACCATTTGTCTTTGCAGGAGGTCGAGGCGGCAGGCATCGAGCCCCCAGAGTACCCCGAGACCCTCGAGTACACTGATGCGACCGGGAGGACGACGATCTCCGAGCTGCGTGACTTTGACGTAGCTGTGACGGATGCTGGCCTGGACGACTGGCAGCATCTGATTCGGAGGGTAAACCTCTAACTTTGCATAACTTTTTGTGTAAGAACACATTTGATTGAGTTTGTTCGATTATTGAGAACTCTTTTTTGAAAATGCAGGTTGCGCCGTCTCGGTTCGTGGCGTTATGGAGGGTGGCCAACCGGCTGCGAGCTACTGCCGTCGAGGCACTTGTCGACGGTCGAGGTCGTCAGGTATGAACCTTGTGCCTGTTCCATTTTTGAATTTTGATTTCCCGATTTTGCTTGAAACGATTGACATGAGTCAATTTATTGTTTACAGGGTGACCGCGAGCTGGAGCGAGAGTTGACCCAGTCTCGGGAGGAGACAGCTCGCTTGTTGAGGGAGCTCGAGGTTCGGGACGCCGAGATCGCCGTTCTTGCGGCGAGAGTTGCAGAGTTGGAGGTGCGCCCAGCAGTAGTTTTGTGTAGCTTTTTGTCGTATTTTGTACATTTGGACATTTGGACCTTGATTTTGAACATTTTTTGGACTTTGTTTGGGGCTCGAGCCCCCCAGTTTGTACATTTCCTTCGGTGTATATACGACGGCCTGAGTGCCTTTGCTGCTGGGTTGTGTCGCTTGTATCTGCAGGTTAGTTTCGAACAGGTTTGGTAGATGACGGTTTACGCCGTCATGCTGCCGAAATTTACATAGAAAACACGCAAAGCATACATTTGTATATACATATGGCCTTAATTAGCGCAAAGCGAGTGACTCAAAAGAATGCAAAAAATGCAAAAAAATTGCCGGAAATGACCGGACGGTAGGGAGGGTTACCCCCTAAAAAAAGAAAAAAATAGAAATCTGTAAGTTAGAAATGTAGAAACGAAATTAAGAAATTAAAAATTAATATATACATGTAAAAATTATTTCCTAAAATGATGAATTGGAATTATTTCCTAAAAAAGAAAATGAAATTTATTTCCTAAAATGAAAATGTGCACGAGTGGTAAAATGGCGAAAATATCGATGTCGCCTCGAAATGCGTGCCCGCGAAATTAGGAAACCTGAAACATGGTAAATCTCACGTATTTACCAAAATAATAACCCGTAGGAATAGGAAATTATTCGTCATGGAATTAGGAAAGATCCAACGCGGAAAATCACAGAAGTGAAGCTGAGGAAGAGGCGCAGCATGAGCTGCGTCCCTTTGAAGAGGCGCAGCAGTCTTTGCTTTGTTCCCAAGGTGTTCTGTTCTGACGGATTTTTGGAAACAACAATTAGTATAAATAGAAACGTCGATAGAGCTTTTATTCACACAAATCTTCCGTCTCTTCTTCGTCTATTTACATAAAATTCTCAAAATAAATTTTTCACCATGAATACTTTGGAGATCCGCTTGAAGGAATGGACCAACGAATTTTCAAATATGGAGAAGCATGATATGGTGATCGAGTCCATTTCGTTTCACAAATTAAGCATATGTGGTCGTTGGTCAATGGTCGATACAAAACACAATTTATACTTCACAAACAACTCTACAATTAGTAAAGAGGCAAGTAAAGGTCGGATCCCAAGGGACGGGTATTGAAATGAGAATTCTATTGTAACTAGTAGTGTCTAAGGGGTGTCACAAATTGGGTTGATGTAGAAGGTTACTAAACTAAAATAGCAATGAAAATAAACTAACAAGGTAAATAAAATAAGGGGTGTAAACAATTGATTAAAGGCACTAGGGTGTCATGGGTTCATAGGGGAATCATGGGATATGATCCTACAAACATGTTCTCAAATTATAAGCAAGCAATTATTGTTGTGATGGATTGAGTTGGGTTATATCTTACAATCCTAGGAAAGTTTGGGTCCCGGAGCCGAATCGATTAGATTGTACAACACCTACAAGTCGACTTAATCTTTCCTACTCAACACATGCATGGTCTAACAAGACTCGAGTTGGGTTATGTCTTACAAGTCAAGTTGAAAGGATAGAAGATGATAGTAAATGCAAGGATTCATAGGCTTAGCATTTCATCAAATATAACATGTGCATGTATTAAGATCAAAACAAGCAAGCAAATAAGATATGAAAGCATATTAATTTAAGCATGAATCATTCCCCATGTTGGTTTCCCTAATCACCCATTAAACCCTAGCTAAGAGACTACTCACTCATTATCATATTGATCATGCTAGAAAGGTTGTCAATCATACTAACATAATGAAACATGATGAATAAATGAAAGTAATTAGCAATAATTAAAAAGGGATTAAGAGATTATACCTACTAATGATTCCAATAATAAAGCAAGAATAATAGAAGTACTTGAATCCTAGATTGAGAGGTTGTCAATCTCCCAATAATAACCCAAATAATCTTCAATTACCCAAAATAAAGTAAGAACAAGAGAGAGATTAAAGAACTAAAACTTGGATTAAAACTTGATTAATATTTGATTACAATATTGAAGAGAGATTTGATTAATATTAACTACACTAATTATTGATAAGAAGAACATGCTCCTCTAATTAGACTAATGGGGTATTTATAGTGAAAATTAGGGAGGATGCATTAGGGTTAACTAAGGGCTAAACTAGTAATTACACTTTTTAAGTTGAGCAAGGAGACTCGGTATTCTCCGAGAGAAGGGCTTCTCTTATCGTGGCTTGAAGAATGAAAACGTCTTTGCATCTTGAAATCCGTGCGGATGGGAGTCGGGACGGCCGGATCTGGGCTGGAGAATCCGAGCGGATCCTTGGGCAAGACGCTCGGATTGGCGAGGGGGAATCCGAGCGGATTCCTTTGAGGGACGCTCGGATTGGGCTTGGGCGGACGGACGGATTGTGTACAATCCGTTCGGATTGTCTGGCAGCATCTTTTCTTCTTCTTTTCTTCCCTTTTCTTCATGAATTCCTTGGGGATTTCCTTGGGGACTCAAGGATCCTTTTCTCAACATTGCTCTTCTACTATGCTATGTACAAAGGCCTTCTAGTCTTGTCTCTCCTTGATGCTTGGTCATTGAATATGATCAATTTAGCCTTGTTTTGCCATGAAAATGCAAGATTCTTACTCCTTTCCTACCAAGGGATCAAAATCTCAAAGAATATGCAAAACAAAGAACTAAAGATAAGAAATGACCCAAATAGGTACTAAAAAGCATGGAAACAATGGTAATTCGGGGGCTAAATATGCGCCAATTATGGTCACATCATATGGACTCTTATAATTTTGGATCGTTGTTGAGTTTGAAACTCATCAAGGTTGTTAAACCGTTCTTGGATGCTTGCCTTGACTATTGGGACCTGAACTACCATGTTTTTGCGTTCCCTGGAGGTGATATTTGCCCATTTCCTGAAGAAATTGCTGCTGTTGGTGGATGGGACCCCGAACATTTGCCTGCCATTCCTTCTACTTCGCAAGGGTACAAGAGCAAATTTAGAGACTTGCTTGGATTGACTAGACTTGAGGTGGACCGTCTAGTTACCTCAAAGGGTGTGAGAATGTTGGACTTCATAGATCGATTCATCAACAGGGCCGACCCCACCGTTTCTCATGTTGCTAGGCGGAGGGCATTTGGCTTTTGCTTGTTGCATGTGTATGTCTTCCAAGGGCATGTTGATGAAGACTTGAGAGGGGATCCCCGTCTTCTGGGCCTTGTTGAGCAGATGGAGCTGAGAGCCCACTTGCTTATGCTTAGGAGAGATTATTTTGGGCTTGGATAATAGGAAATCCAACCGCGATCTACCGTATTTGGGGAGTCCCGTCATTTGCAGGTAAAAGACACCTTTTCTTTTTTGCTTTTTTTTCTTTTTTTTTTTCTTTCGTTTTTTCGTTTTTTTTTCTTTCGTCTTTTCTTTTTTGTTTCGTCATTTTTTTTTTTTTTTTTTTTTGGTTTTTTGTTTTTTTTTTGTTTTTTTGTTTTTATGTCTAATACCAGCTTTTGGTAGGTTTGGCTTATGGAACGGCTCCGATTGATCGAGCCCCCAGTTCATGCGCTTTCCTATCATGCTCGCTCGATTGCGATGAGGACAAGGTTGTATATGGTGGACTTCACCCGGGTCTGTGATTACTGGAAGAACAAGCTGAAGAGCGATGATGGCCCATTGATTAGGTGGGTCGTGCCGTGGTGGCACCTCAAGTCCGTCACTGGAGTGTCTTCTTTGGATCCCACTAGGTCCGTGCGCATTCCTGGATTGGAGTTTATGGTGTGCATCTTCCCGGAAAGGCTGATGAGACAAGTTGGGCTGAAACAGACGATCCCGAGGCTTGACACCGTCCCGCAGACTGCTATGGCGCTTACTACAGAGAGCCGAAGAGAGTGGGCCATTAAATGGGCCCAAAGAAACATGTGGTTCTTGAATTTCTCCGCCAAAGCTTTATGGGTGTCGGATTCTTATCTGAGATAGAGAAAGGCTACTACTCCGGAAGAGCGCGAGAAATTGAGGAAGCGCGAGCCCGTTGACTACAAGATGCGCGAGGTAGAGAAAGAGAAAGAGAAGCATCTGACAGAGGGAGAAGAAGAAGCCGGGTTTCAAGTTGTTCATCCTTCGAAGAAACCAAAGACTACTCTTGTCGCGGAAATGGTGATTGGCAAGAATGGAAAAGCTAGGCCTCGAGAAAGACCGTTGGTGATTAGGTCTGAAGTGGCGCAAGAGCGTCCGGCTCGAGGTCGTGACAAGAAATATGACAAGAACGACAAGGGCAAGGGGAAGATGGAGGAATAGCCCGAGTCTCTTTATTATTATTATTATTGTTGTTGTAATAAAAGGGTGGGGTTTTTAGAATCCTAGCCTATTCTATTTTTATTATGTAGCGTACTATTATTATTAGAAAATGAATGAAATAAAAAAGGTTAAATGGTTATAAAACCGTTTTGATTTTCTATTTATTATTCTTGTCGAATTTCAAATGCAATGAAAATGTCCTTCTATTTACATTTTAGATATAATGGGTTGAATCCTGTGAAGGATTGCCTACGTATTCACTTAAAAAAATGAAATCAAACCCTTGCGCGTAGTTCGAGTAAATGTAAAAGAATAATTGTTCTAAGCAAGAGCTTGTAATGAACTTAGAAAAGAAGCATGAGCTTTTGCTTATTCTGAAGGTGCATATTAGTTTATTTGATGATATGAGGATGACGAACTTGTTAAAATGAAAGAGCACAACGACATTAGCTTATTTCAGCTTGGCCAGGGGCCGTTTATTTAGTGCCACAAGAGCGACACGTAGGGTTACGCGAGACGCGTTTTCGTTCTTATTCTAGGCATAGTACCGTTTCAGTTGGTCAAGGTTTGTTGGGTTTGAAAACTCATTCCCATCTAGGTCCGTGATTCTAACCGCACCCCCTGGGAGTATGGATTTGACTAGAAATGGTCCGGCCCAATTAGGTTTGAATTTTCCTCGCGGGTCAACAGGTAAGAGAGCTCTAGCCGATTTAAGTACTAAGTCCCCTTCTTTGATGTTTCTTGGCCTAACCCTTTTGTTGAAAGCTCGTTTGATACGTGCTTGATATGTTTGGACATTATGTAAGGCGCGTAGCCTACGTTCATCCAGGAGGATGAGTTCTTCATATCTATCCCTCTTCCAATAGGCTTCCGGGATTTGACTTTCGAGTAAAATACGCAAGGATGGTATTTCTAGCTCGACTGGTTGTACAGCTTCCATGCCGTAGGTCAAATAGAAAGGCGTAGCCCCAGTGGGCGTTCTGACAGATGTACGATACCCCCATAAAGCAAAGGGTATCTTGCTCGGCCAATCTCTATAGTTGTCAATCATTTTCTTGAGAATCGTGGCAACATTCTTGTTTGCCGCCTCTACCGCGCCGTTAGTCTGTGGTCTATAGGGCGAAGAGTGGTGATGCTTAATCTTGTATTTGACTAGCAATTGCTCGGTCTCAGCTTGGAAATGTGATCCATTATCACTAATGATCTCATGTGGGCAACCATATCGACAGATGATGTTGTTTTGTATGAACTTTGCCACATTTTTAGCTGTAAGACTAGTGTAGGAAGCCGCTTCTACCCATTTGGTGAAATAGTCAATTGCTACTAGAATGAAACAGTGACCTCCTGTTCCGGCCGGGGTTATCTTCCCGATTATGTCAATTCCCCATGCAGAAAATGGCCAAGGGGATGTCATTGTATAGAGCAATGAAGGAGGGACATGTTGCACATTCCCGAAGATTTGGCAATTGTGACAATGTCTTACGTATTTGATGCAATCGGATTCCATTGTGGTCCAATAATACCCCAGACGTGTGATTTTCTTTGCCATCATGGGCCCACTCATGTGAGGACCGCATTCTTCATCGTGGACTTCTTCCATCACCTTTCGTGCCTGTGAATGATCAAGGCAACGTAGGACTACACCAAGAGGTGTTCTTTTGTATAATTCTCCTTGCATCAGAACGTATTGGGAAGCTAGTAGGCGTATAGCACGTTGTCCCCTCTTGTCCATATCGGGTGGATAGGTACCATTGAGCTTAAAATTCAGGATTGCTTGGAACCAGGGTTCCTGCGCGATTTCCTCTTCGTCGGTGATTTGGTGGACATAAGCCGGCTCTGACCGTCGTTCGATGCACAAAGGCATTTCCACCATGTGATCTGGCATATTGATCAAAGATGCAAGTTTCGCAAGAGCGTCTGCAAATTTATTTTCTTCCCGAGGTAGGTGTAGGTAGGTTACGTGATCAAAGAATTGAGCGACTTGGTCTATTCTAGCCTGATAAGGTGCGAGGCTTTCCCTTCGAATTTTCCAAGATCCTGTAACTTGGTTGATGATCAGTGATGAATCCCCATGTACTCGGAGGTTTTTAATGCCTAAGTTCACTGCCGCTTGTAGCCCAATGAGACAAGCTTCGTATTCTGCAGCATTGTTTGTCACCTCGAAGTCGAGTTTGACAGCAATTGGTGTATGCTCGCCTTCAGGAGAAATGAGCAACACTCCTATTCCGAATCCTCTTAAGTTCGATGCTCCATCAAAGTATAGGTCCCAGGAGTCTACATCAGTTTGGAGTATATCCTCGTCTGGAAATGACCAAGTATCTATTATTTATGCGTCATTGATAGGATTTTCTGCGAAAAATTCGGCGACGGCGCGACCTTTTATAACTTTCAGTGGCACGTATTTGAGGTCGAATTCTGAGAGCATCAGGGTCCATCTTGCTAGACGTCCGTTGAGGACGGGTTTCTCGAAGAGGTATTTGACTGGATCCATTTTGGAGTATATTTTGACGGAGTAGCTAAGCATGTAATGGCGTAGCTTCTTCGTTGCCCACACAAGAGCGAGGCATGTCTTTTCGAGTTGTGAGTATTTGCACTCGTACTCCAGGAACTTCTTACTAAGATAGTAGATAGCTCTTTCTTCACTTCCTACAGTTTGAGCCAGCATGGCACCCATGGCTATTTCAGTTACTGTGAGATATAAACCAAGAGGTTGATCTCGTTGAGGTGGCATGAGCACTGGTGGTTTAGCCAATATCTCTTTGATTCGGTCGAATGCCTTTTGACAATCATCATCCCACATGGTGTGGTCCGTTTTCTTGAGTTTCTTGAAGATAGGCTCACAAATCATCGTAAGTTTCGATATGAATCGACTTATATCCGCACTTTTCCCGGGAATCCTCCTCGACTTCTTTTTCTGTTTGAGGTTGTGGCATTTCGATCAGGGCTTTGATCTTGGAAGGATCTATTTCTATACCTCGTTGGCTAACAACGTATCCCAGGAGTTTGCCGGATGTTACCCCGAATGTGCATTTCTGAGGATTGAGTCTCATGTTGTATTTTCGTAGTCTTGCGAAGAACTTGCGAAGGTTCGCAATATGTCCCTCTGTTTCCTTGGACTTGACAATCATGTCATCTACGTATACCTCGACTTCTTTGTGCATCATGTCATGTAGGAGTGTAGTTGCGGTGCGTTGATATGAAGCTCCGGCGTTGATCAATCCAAACGGCATTACCGTATAACAATAGGTTCCCCATTGGGTGACAAAGACGGTCTTATGCATATCTTCCATGGCCATCTTGATTTGGTTATAACCCGCATACCCATCCATGAAGGATAGTAATGCATGGTCTGCAGTATTGTCCACCAATATATCGATATGAGGTAGAGGGAAGTCATCTTTTGGACTTGCTTTGTTTAAGTCCCTAAAGTCAACACAAACACGGATTCTCCCATCCTTTTGGGTACGGGTACTATGTTAGCTACCCAGTCAGAATACTCGGAAACTTTGATGAACCCGGCTTTGAATTGCTTGTCAACTTCTTCCTTAATCTTTAGAGCCCATTCTGTTCTCATTCGTCGAAGCTTCATTTCTGAGTTTGAAACCTGGCTTAATCGGAATCCTATGTTCAGCGATATCCCTGTCGATCCCTGGCATGTCTTTGTAGGACCAAGCGAAAACGTCTTTGAATTCATTTAGGAGGTCTATGAAATCGGCCCTTTCGGTAGAGCTCAAGGTAGTCCCTATCCTAAGTTCTTGGGGTTCTAGTTCGGTTCCTACATTGATGGGTTCGGTGTCCTCTATTACTGGTCCCCCTTCCCCTTCCTGTAGTATTTCTTTGACTACGTAGGGAGGTATTTCGATCAAGTCTGGGTCTTGGTCATCCTCAGTATCATCATAAACAGAATTGCACTCAAGATAACACAAAGAGTAAGCAGAACCTGATTTATTCATATTAAAATTTGAGTAAAGTTGAAACAAAGAAGCCAACTGATCCATGGTCAGTGGCGGCAAAGGGACAGTGGTTGGGGCATTCCCAGAACTACTGTGACTACTCGAGGCTAAGCTAGGAGAAACAAAGGGAGTGGGGATGACGACAGGAGTAGACTCTCTAATGACTTCTCTAGACTCCGACTCTGACTCTTACTCCGACTCCGACTCGAACTCATCGTCTTCTGGTTCTCCTTTGAACATCTCTCCTTCTCCCGTGGTGAGCTTGAAGAGTCTTCCTTGATTGTTGGTCCACTTGATTGATTTTCTCCATCCTTTCTGCTGTCTTGCGTTGGTTTCTGTGATTAACACGGTGGGGTTGAAGCGATCGTCTTGAAGTATCATGGTAATGATCTCATCCTGCGCGGCCCTAACGAATCGATCTTCTCCAAACAATAGGCTAACCGCTTGTTCGTCTAAGCAAGGTGCTTGACGGGTTTTGACGGTAGGAACCGTTTCTGGAGGGATAAAGTAGCAATCGTGAAAGATCTCGATTCCGGCTAGCTTCCTCTCGAGATAATGCCAAGGCTCGGGAAATCCGTGAAAGAGTTCTAGACTTCCTTCTTGAACGAAGTACCCATTTAAAGTGGGGAGATAGGGTCGCATTTGGACTCCTACGTGCTTACGGTTTTGGACTTGGGCAAGCATTTCGAGAACCTCCTCTTTTGTGGGTTTGTACCCTAGTCCAAGTGGTGTCCTCTTTGAGTTGCCTTCCTTGTATGGTGCGAAGGTATTCTTCCGAATAGGGTTCAAAGGCATTCCAGGGAAGTATCCCTGGGATTTGAGTATGTGGTTCACCACCAAGTTGGAGTAGGGATCATAGTATAAGGGTGCCAACTCACTTTCTATGACACTTACACTTTGGAAGCCCCCAAGTTCGTATACAGGATCTGCAAGGACTTGATTGTTCGACTGTTTTTCGATTATTGCCTTGATGGGTGACGAAGTGATCTTCACTACCTTGCCATTTAGTGGGATCTTGATCTTTTGATGAAGAGTGGATGTTACTGCTTTGGAAGCGTGAATCCAGGGCCTTCCTAGAAGTATGTTGAATGAAGCTTCAATGTCCACTATTTGGAAGTTAACCTTTCGTTCGATTGGCCCTGTGGCTATGGTTAGGTTAACAAGTCCTACTACCTTTCGTCGTGTACCGTCATACGCACGCACACCTTGATTGGTAGGGGTCCAATCCGACTCTTTCATGCCTAGCTTGTATGCCGTTTTGAGGGGTATGACGTTGACTGCAGAGCCATCATCCACCAAGGTCATTGGCACATTCTTCTTTAGACAAATGACAGTGATGTATAGAGCAAGGTTGTGACTAGCGCCAAAAGGTGGCAAATCTTCGTCCGAGAAAGTAATAGGATTACTTAACTTCTGTGATTCTTGGAAGACCAAGTTGACTACATCTTCAGGAGTGGAGTTATGTGCTACAATTAGTTTGGCCAGAGCTTGCAGTAAAGCTTGGCGATGTGGGAATGAGCTTGCTACTAATTGCCAGACTGAAAGATCAGCCTTTGTCTTCCGTAATTGCTTGAGCAAATGATCAGTGGAGTCATCTTCATTGTCATTTGGTGTGATGACGTTGGTTGGACCATTTTGAGTAGTGCTTTGATATGGACGACCCGAACGAGTTAGGTGGTCCACATCTTGGTCTTCACCATTTTGGACTATTTCTTTGACTAGGGAGTTTTCAATGAGATACTCGTCCTCATCATCGTCGGCCCAAACTCCATTGATTGCAGTTAGTTCCCTCATTCTCATGATGTCACCCTCCAGTCGTATGATTTGGTCGACTAGTTTATCAACCACGGTGACTACTTCTTGCATAGTAGCATTTTGAGAGAAGATTAGTGGCACATGTTCTTCGGGTGTTGCGTTGGGATCATGTAGAGTTGTCACCACGTTTTCTAACTCCCAAACTTGTCTATCCACACTCCTTGCCCATGTGATGAAGTCGGAAATGGTAGGGGAGATAGTAGAGTAGAGCCCTTCATTCTCGATTGCATGAATTTCATTTTCGATTGGAGAAATGAGGTGTGAGCAATCTAAGGTAGATTCATCACTTGTGATCACTAGAACTCCAAGAGGATTCTGAGTGTTGTTGGGTTTACCTGCCGGTGGTATTGGCAATCGACCATCTTCAATCATGTCTTGAAGCACGTTTTTCAACTTGTAGCATTTTTCTGTGTCGTGCCCCTTGTCCCTATGGTATTCGCAGTACGAATTCTCGTCCCAGAACTTGGACTTCCTTTCGGGTTCGGGAGTAGGTCCAATGGGTTGGAGTTTACCTTGCTTCATTAACCTTTTTAGGGCGTTGGAGTAAGTGTCCCCAAGGTTTGTGAATTTCCTTGGTGGGGTACTTTTCTTGGATGGCTCGAGAAGGTTAACTTCATCGGTCTTGCTAGTGGAGCCGTATGAACGACTCGTGGAACCCTGATATCCTCGACCTACCGTTTTGGACAAGAGTCCTTTACGGATGTCATCTTCAATCCTTGTCCCTAGCACGGTTAAGTCCTTGAAAGTTTTGATGTTTTGGTATCTCAAATGATTGGCATAGATGGGTTTGAGATTATCCACAAACTTTCCCACAAGGGTAGCCTCATCCGGGCGTTCAACTAGTTGAGTGCTAGTCTTCCTCCACCTACTTAGGAAGTCGGTGAATCCTTCTTTGTCATTTTGGGTAAGAACCTCTAGAGTACGCATGTTTACTTGGATCTCGGCATTATCCGCATATTGTTTAGAGAACTCGATTGCGGCGTCTTCCCAAGTAGCGACCTTCTTGTGATCTAAGGAGTAAAACCATTGCTTCGGGATGGTGTCAAGAGATGAAGGAAAGATCCTTAAGAACATCTCGGGTTTGATGCCTTTGATAGACATGTAATCCTTGAAGGCACGGATGTGGTTCAAGGGGTTCTCATGCCCCTTGAATTTAGGTATATCCGTCATATTAAAGTTAGTTGGCAATTTTGAATTGACGGCCTCATACTTGCGATTGTTCTCCCTATAAATGTCATCCCCCTTAAGGTACATCAATTGCTCCTCTAAGTATTGGAGTCTTTTCTCAGCTATAGTCATCCCCATGAGAGAATTTTCATCCCTAGATTCATCATCGGAGTTACGTAGTACTTCACTTTCATGAGGAGGCAACCTTCCCTCTACGGCATAGATACGGCCTTCGATGAGCTCAAGGCGGTCATAGACTTGGTCTTGGGTAACTTGCATTTGGGCTAGCGCGGCTAGGATTCGATCATTACCATCTTGAAGTTGGTGGAGGTTTGTTTCATCACTTGATCCGGGCATCTTGAAAACTGGATAAGAGATCGGCGACGAATCAAAACACGATCGACCATTCTAACACACTAGCTAAAAGAAAGAAAAGTTTTGACTCGTGAAGTGGGTGTGTGCCACTTGTGTTGAGTGAGCTTTGAAGAAAGAAAAGGTTTTTGAAAATGTGTGTCCTAGTTAACTATAGTGTAGTTGTAGGAGTGGACTCGAAGTGAGGTTTTGAAATGGGTTTGTGGCCCAAATTTTGACACGACAAACGGACAGAGTTTTGACCGGATTTTGCGCTAATTGAAAGCCTATTTCGAAATTTTGTTTGAAAATGGGTTTTGATTTTTGAAAAATCGTCATGGTTTTGTTTAGAAGTGGTGATCACGTAAGGTACAAACGTTTATACAAGCATTATAACGGGATGCTGAGTGCATTTAAATGGGTTTTGGTTTAAAGGGTGGGTTGCCATACCGAACCATCAAACCCGAAGTCTTGTGGAGAGGCTCGTACCAAACAAGAGTAAGGCCGATTCCTAGTCCATTTCCTCAAGTAGTGAAGGTCCTTGATACAAACAAGAGTAAGCATCATGGTATGGATGACGTCAATCGATATCCATCCTTAGGCCCAAATAAGAATTAGGACCGTTTAGACGGGACGATTGGTCGAATGGGTTGGGTTGGGCCTAGGAAGGCCGAATAAAAAGGTCTAGGAAGACCGAGTTATGAAAACCGACAATTGTCTTGTACAAAATATTCCCTAACCTTGTTCAAGTTTCACCCTTGCTACACGTAAGTGTATTATCCCCAGCGGAGTCGCCAAACTGTGGACAGCGGGGCCGCCCACGGGGAAGCTTGGGAGGAAAAGAGAAACAAGCGTTTGCATTTTTGTATGGAGTCGCCACCAATTTTTATGGGAAATTGGAACCGTTCGAATACCTCGTGTCATGTCAAGACACAAAGTAATGACATGAACACTAAGCAATCGTTACCCTTAGCATTCTATGCCTAGAATGACTCTCGTGGATGCCAATGAACACGGATGTTCACAGAGATCTGGAGTAAGGGGTGAGGGTACGTATTAGGAAGCTCTTTTGATCGAACACCTAATCCCGCCCGCCTCGATAGCGGCCTCTACTAATGATTAGGGAAGTTATTCGTACTCGATATATCGTCGGCTATATGCATGCAATGCAACATCCATAGAATTAATCCTAACATGTGAATTAATACTAAGTCGGTGAACAATTAATTTAGCATACAATTTGGTCGAAGTAGGATTTATGTTCAATTACATGTGAAGGCATACAAGTGATACAAGAAATACAATAAACACAATAAAGAAAATTATAATAATTACAGTGGAATAGGCGATTTATGTCGAAAATACCTTTAAAACGGATGATTTGAGAAAAAGAATAAAAGAATGAATTAACGAATAAAACAGAAGGTGATAACACGATTAATAGTTAATTATACATAAGCTAAATAACTAAGTCAAGCAACAACGGAGGTCGAGAGAGAATTCAACCGAATAAAGCAGGAGTAGAAGCTGCGTCCCTTGAATAGGCGCAGCGATTCTTTGCGTCATTCTCGACCGAATTCTCGGGTTTGTGAGGCCGGAATTGCGTGTTGTTAGTACTCGTCGGTAAATTTAATGATTGATTAAATTATTTACTCGGATGAAAGTGATTAATAGGTTATTTACATGTGATTAAGGGTCATAAAACAATAAAACATGGATGAGACGGATTAAAGACGGATTATACATGAACAAATGATTGATGACATGAGTGAATGAAATAAAATAGACATGATGAATCAATGACAAATTAATGACGCATAAACAGATGTAAAAATATCAAAGGATGAATTAAAGAAACTCAATATGGACAAATCGAATTCCTACAATCCGGGTTGAATTTAATGACGAAAACCCGCAAATATGAGATTACTTGGGATTTAAGTCGAATTTATAATGGATAAAACATGTTAATGATGATGAATAGTATACATGAGATTATTAATATGCTATCATGTCAAAGAATTAAGGAACAACGAAACAAATAAAGAAAGAAACGAATTACAGAAGACAAAGGAAGAAGAAAGGAAGCAGGAACTGCGGCAGCCTCACGGAGAGGCGCAGCAGGAACGGCGCTCCTTCGAAGAGGCGCAGCAGTTGCTGCGTCCTTTCTCGACGGTTATCTAATGGAAATCCGTAAAAAGTGGTTTTAAAACACGGTTTTAGAAATCAGATTTAAGAGGTGTTTTCGACATAAATCTTACATTGACGATACAAAAAGTAAATACAATAAATAAAAGAGTGATTTACACCCTCAGACTTACATGTTGACGAAACGAGAAGGACTAAGATATCGATTAGTGATGCTCGACGCGAATGCAAAGAAAGTGCCCTCGTAGGAGGAAAACGATTAAATTAATTAAAGTTGATTGATGTGGAGTTGGTCAAATTGGTCGGTCATGCAAACGAGGCTGGTACTCAGAAGGATCCGAGCTTACGTGGTCGAAAGTTCAAGCACGTAGACGCCAAAAAGTAAGAACAAAGTCTAGAATGCAAAGGGAGAAGAGAAGGGCGGACACTCGCGTGAGAAATATGAGGAGCGAAGGCTCCTATTTATACTAATCACGTGGAGGAATTAGGGTTTCGGAGACTCTTTGGAAGTGAATCTCGGAAAGATATAAAAAATATACGAGAAATACGCAGAAAAGGGCCTGGGAAGAGGCGCAGCAGCCACTGCGTCTCTTGGAAGAGGCGCAGCACCTGCTGCGTCTGTTCCCAAGGGGTTTCCTCCTACGGAAGAAAGATTTCCGTGTTTGAGTTATGGTAGGACGGAAATAATTCGGTTTTCCTTAATATCTTACGTGAATATTACGGGAAATTGTTTACCAAAAGATAAAATTTATGAAATATGGAATAGAAATATCCGGAACATTCCAGAATATTCTGACTCGGGATTTAACGATTATCAGAAAATGGAGACGGTTTTAGGCTCGGACTCCGAATGTACTCTAATTACTGTCAAAACGACCGTATCGGCACGTAGATGACAACTAAGAGGTAGACATTAATATTTGAGCAATCACTTGATGATAATCTTACGAATTGTCACAAATCGTTCCGCGTACCAAACATGCGGCCCAATCATCACCGGGTGGTTTGCGGGAGGTGCAGAAATGAGGTATCTACAGAACTCAAATTACTTTTGACGACACTGATATGCAGGGCATTCCAGACATCCACCATGACAGCCTGGTCATCACCATGCAAATAGGAACTGCACGTGTCATGAGAATCCTGGTAGATGGAGGCAGTTCAGTAAACCTGATCATGCTTGATGTCCTTAAGGCAATGAAGATTGATGAAAGCCAAATCATAAAGAAGTCTAATGTTCTAGTAGGATTCAGTGGAGAAACAAGGAACACACTGGGAGAAATACACCTGCCCACATACGTGGAAGGAGTATCTTCATATGAAAGATTCGGAGTCCTGGACTGCCTGTCATCCTACAATGCCATATTAGGAAGACCATGGATCCACAACGTAAGGGCCATACCCTCCACCTATCACCAGTGCATCAAGATACCAACAGAATGGGGAGTAGCAACCATAAAAGGTGAAAAAAAATCTGCCCAGGAATGCTATACTTAGTCACTAAAGCCTTCAAAGGCAGGTAAGTCTCTCGCCTAGCAATTACAGTACCCTGTCAGGACAACTCATGTGACAGAAACCAAAATGGAAACTGATCAAGTAATCTTAGACCCTGAGTATCCTGACAGGCACGTACTGGTAGGATCTGATGTCCCTGATAACATCAGGCCAGAATTAGTAAGTTTTCTTAAAAGTAAATCTTCATGTTTTGCCTGGTCACATTTTGACATGACCGGTATAGATGCCAATATTATTACGCATAAACTAAATATAGATGAGTCTTATAAGCATGTCCAGCAGAAAAGAAGAAAGTTTTCCGCTGAAAGACATGCTATCATTAATGAAGAAGTGGACAAACTATTGGACATGGGAATGATAAGAGAAGTCATGTACCCTGACTGGCTAGCCAACGTAGTGGTGGTACAAAAGAAGAATGACAAGTGGAGAGTTTGTGTAGATTACACAGACCTCAATAAAGCCTGCCCAAAAGACCCATTTCCACTTCCACATATAGACGCAATGGTGGATGCCACAACAGGGCATGAACTCCTGACATTCATGGATGCCTCAAGTGGATTCAACCAAATCAAGATGTACCCATCTGATCAGGAACATACTGCATTCATCACGGAAAGAGGCATATACTGCTACACAGCAATGCCCTTTGGCCTGAAAAATGCAGGGCAACATACCAATGCCTGGTTAACACAATGTTTAAAGACCAAATAGGAGACACAATGGAAGTCTATATTGATGACATGGTAGTCAAGTCAAAGAAAGCTGAAGATCACGTCAGGGACTTAGAGACAGCCTTTAAGATCCTGGAAGAATTTAATATGAAGCTTAACCCATCCAAATGCCATTTTGGAGTCACTTCAGGCAAATTCCTAGGCTACGTGGTGACCAAAAGAGGAATAGAAGCCAACCCAGAACAAATAAAAGCTATACTAGAACTGGAATCTCCCAAGTCAGTCAAAGATATTCAAAAACTGACAGGACGAGTTGCAGCCCTGAATAGATTCATTTCCAGATCATCAGTAAGGTGAAAGGCATTCTATGACCTACTCAGGAAGAACAAGACATCCAAATGGTTGCCTGAACATGAGACAGCCTTCCAGGAGCTCAAAACATACCTGACTACACCTCCACTACTTGCCAAACCAGACAGAGGAGAACCCTAGACGGTCTACCTATCTGTCCAAGAAACAGCAGTAAGTGGAGTCCTGACCAAAGAAATTGATGGCCAACAGCATCCAGTTTACTATGTAAGTAAAAGTCTCCTAGACGCAGAAACCAGGTATGGTTTACTTGAAAAATATGTACTTGCTTTAGTAATGTCCTGCACTAAACTTCGACCTTATTTTGAGAGTCACCCAATTATTGTAAGAACCAACCTGCCTATCAAATCTGTCCTGAGAAAGCCTGAGTTGTCACGCAGAATGGCAAAATGGTCAGTACAAATTAGCACCTATGATATAACCTTTGAACCCAGCACGACAATTAAATCTCAGGCATTAGCAGACTTCGTGGCTGAATTCAGTCCTACCCTAGAACCAGACCTCATAAAAGAGGTCAATCTCCTTGACACCCAAAAGACAGACCAGGAATGGACTCTCCATGTAGATGGGGCAACAAATATGAAAGGCACTGGCCTAGGACTAGTCCTAAAGTCACCACAGGGAGACCTAATTGCACAAGCTATTAATTGTGAAATCAAAGCCACAAATAATGAGGCTGAATATGAAGCCCTGATTGCTGGACTAAAGGTATGTATAGAACTCGGTGTAGCAAACCTCAAGGTAAAAACTGACTCTCTCTTAATTTCCAACCAAGTCAAGGGAGTATATGCTGCAAAAGATTCAAAAATGATACTCTATTTGGAATATGTCAAAAACCTATGCAATAAATTCAAAACCTTTGACATTGACCAAATACCAAGGGATTTAAATACCCAGGCGGATGCCCTACCCAGCCTTGGATCAAATTTCAGCCCTGCTGTATTTGACAAAATACCCATCGTTCACCTGTTGGAACCAACCATAGAAAGGCCTGAACAAATTTGTCTTATCCAGGAAAACACAACCTCCTGGACTAAACCCTACTATGATTGGTTCTTACAGGGAATACTCCCTACAAATAAAAACGAAGCAAGGGCCCTAAAAATCAAAGCCTCCACTTATACCATTATAAATAACACCTTGTTTAAAAAGTCTCAGGCTGGACCTTACTTACGTTGCCTGGAACCAAATGAAGCCAGCCAGGTCATAGAAGACATACATGATGGATACTGCGGAAATCATAAAGGTGGAAGAAGCCTGGCAAGCAAAATTCTCAGGACATGATATTTCTGGCCAACCCTGAGAGCTGACTGCATAGCATATAGCTCAAAATGTGAAGCCTGCCAAATCCACTCCTCTTATATCCATCAACCATCAGAGCTACTACATTCCATCTCAGCCCCCTGGCCATTCATGAAATGGGGCATGGACATAGTAGGCAAGCTACCTCAGGCGCCTGGACAAAAAGTCTTCATGCTAGCAATGATTGACTTCTTTTCCAAATGGATAAAGGCAGACTCTTACAGGCAAGTCAAAGAAAAAGATGTCATATCATTCATCAAAAGAAATATCATATGCAGATATGGAATACCTTCAGAAATAGTCTGTGACAATGGTACACAATTTGTGGGAAAAAGAACAGCAAACATCTATGCACAGTAGAATATCAACCTAGTTACATCTACACCAGGCTACCCGAAAGCCAACGGCCAGGCAGAATCAAGCAACAAAGTAGTAATCAGCTGCTTGAAGAAAAAACTGAAAAGGAGAAAAGGAAGATGGGTAGAAGAGCTCCCCTTAGTCCTATGGGCTGACAGGACCACACCTAAAGCAGCCACAGGCCAGACACCATATTCCCTGGTCTATGGCTGCGAAGCAGTAATACCAGCAGAAATTCATGTGCCAACTACCAGAAGCAGCTTGAACACCATAGAAGAGAACAGGCCCCTATTGCAGGATAACCCGCTCTTGAGAAGAACTAAGGGATGCAGCCAAAGTCAGGATAGCCGCCTACCAACAGGCAGTAGCCAGAAGTTACAACAAAAATGTCAACATTAGAGTATTCAAAGAGGGAGACCTGGTCCTAAGGAAAGTCTTCCCCAACACCAGAGAAAAGAACGCAGGCAAACTAGCCCCTACATGGGAAGGCCCGTACCTAAATGATTCAATAGTAGGACAAGGAGCTTACAGGTTACAAACTTTGGAAGGAGAAATGATCCCCAGATCCTGGAACATTTCCCACTTGAAACTATTTCATATCTGAGAAGCAGGTTGATACCCGTCGTTGTGAGTACCAAAAATAAGATTTATAATTTCCTATTAAAACTAACCTAGGCTAGTGGTAACAGGGTTGAACCACAAGGAGACGAATGTAATTAATAGTTGTCTAATTTAGTCTAAGGTAACGAAAGTGGGGGTTTAATTGATTTGGTCTACAGCTAATAGCAAATAAAGACAATAAACTAAATAAACGGATAAAACAGATAAAATAAGGGTACTAGGATGGTCGGTTCGTTATAGTTTCGGCGGCAGCATACTAAACAGGTCTAAATCAAACACATGAGGCGGGAAATAAAGAGGTCCTCTCGGTCCACTCTTAACAAATAGCATCTTTCGATCTCGCTATAAGTCCCTAATATCACTAATATTGACTCTCGTCCTGAAAAGTGACTTATAATCTAAACTTTACCTATCTTTCGATCTCAGCATAGTTTAGTCATTTTAATTGGTGATCTAACAACTGTTCCTATCTCTCGATCTAATGGGTCAGTCAAATCCTAAACATTCAACTAGTCGTGTGCACTCGATTCGTCGAATAAAGAATGAAAACAATTAAAACGAAAATAAAACCTCACGTGGTCAGTCGATCGACCAGGCATGGCGGTCGATCGACCAACACGCGAATCAGGCCGTGTTCATTATATTGCCGCCTACACTATAATTCCCCTACATCCTAGCACAAGCAATTTAGCTACTCATAACTATAATGGAAACAACAGTAAGATTGATCATTAAATCTACCGAATTCATGATTAAAACGATTAAACAAATAGACAACATAGAACAAGAATATCGGCTTTGGGAAACTAGCTAGCAATTTCTATATTACGAATGATAATAAGACTGAAATTATGAAGCGAAAGCATACCAGTAGAAATTGCAGAGAAAGGATCCGAAACCGAATGCAAAAGTAATTGTACGAAATAGTATTAAGAACCCTAATTGTTGAATGTTGGAAAAATGGCTAAAGAACTAGTAAAACTCCATGTTCTCATGTTTCTAGGTTACGTTATATAGAAAATATACGTAACACTTATTATCAAAACCTAAACACAATGGGCTTGCGTTTCCTCGATCTTTTAATTCTCGTCTGGGATAGCGGCTTGGTCGATCGACTGAAGTAGCAGTGTACAGTAGCTTCTGGAACCCGTGGGTTGGTCGATCGACTGAAGGTAGTGGTCGATCGACTGCTTTAGCTGGTAATCTGGTTTTAACTTCTCGTGGATTTGTCTTTTGGGCCTTGGAATGCGCACCAAGCTCGTTCCTTAAGTGAATTCTTCACGTCAAATGCAATGCAAGGTACTCGGGGACGGATTTAGCTCAATTTCCGCTGAATTCTTCACATTTCTGCAATAATGTACAAAAATACGAAAGTAGACGGAAATAGGAGAAATGGTAGCTTAAACTACACAAATGAGCTCTAAAATGCGTGTAAAATGGGATGTATAACATCATATAAAAGACACGCATCAAACTTCCCCAAACCAAACCCTTGCTTATCCCCAAGCAAGAACTAGACTCGATCTAATGACCTATTGGAACGAGTTCAATCTCAGAGCGAAATCCAACAAGTAAAGCCTAAACCAATTTAATGCAGTAACCAACAATCAATTAGCGTATGAATCATGCAAACGTGTTATAAGGTCGTTAAAAACTGCTGAACTGTCAACTATAGAGACTTATCAAATTGGACTCTCACGGGTCGCTCATATCGCACAAATAAGAACAAGGTGAATATATAAGAGGATAGAAAGAATTTATTTTGTAAAGACTCTCACCTAACTACGACCTATAAGAACATGCTTGCAATATAATATGAAAGTAATCTCTATGACCGTACATATGCATTCCAACCAACAAATGACCATGACACATGCCGAGGTATATATGAATATGTGAGGTATGGGTAAGAAGAGGCAAAACATTTAATGGAAATGTGGAGGTACAGGTGATCAAGCTAGTACCTAACAAAGCCATATGATAACATCCACTTCTTGCTCATAATCAAAGGAAACGGTGCTATAGCAAGCACAAAGCTCACAATCTCAAAAATAATAGTAATCAACCAACTCCCCATAAGATATAAATGAAACATGGGAGCAAAAATCGCCATAAAATAAAGACTTGAATCATGCGAAATTGATTTTCTTTTTTTCTTCTTTCGGACCTCAGTCGATCGACCAAATAGAGCAGTCGATCGACTGCTTTGAACAGTACAGCACTCTCTTTTTGTATTTTTCGAATCATTTTTTTTTCTTCTTTTTTCAACTTTTTCAATTCTTTTTTCTTTCTTTCCTCCTTCATTCTTTTTATCCAACTAAATCTCAATAAGAGCATATGCCACCAAAAACTAAGTAACAATCCCAACAACTAAGACTACTAGCTTGATAAAGGACAGGCTAAATGTAGGATGTAGTAATGGGACAAAAAGGCTATTTTTGGCAGTGTGAAGCTTATGGGCAAAACGAATAGAGGAAAACCTCTACCACATGTGTCAACAAACCACAAACCGAATGCATACAGGTATTAAGCAGATCAAGTTCATATTTATGCACATTTATGTAACATGTCTCATAAGGAGTACTACTTACATGCCTAAATAAACCGGTCATAGATGTCACCAGTTATAGGCTCTAAATCTCAGAAATATGATGTAGGTTGCCAAAATTCTAAGTCAAGTTTAAAGTTCAGCAAATAATTTAACGAAAACTCGTAGATATGCAATAAGATTCTACTAATAACATGTTAATTAGCAAGGCTTAAGCAAAAACAGATGCAAATGCAATGTCATCATTGAAATACTACCGTTCCGACTCGACCTATATGCTGAAATAAACGTGCATTTTTGTTTGAATTTTTGAAAATTTTCAATGTTTTTGGATTTTTAATTTTATAGGAAATAAACAAGCAATGCAAAACTGAAATGTAAATGTGAATGCAAGCAAATGATATGCGACTCAAAACCCTTCCCCAAACCAAATCACACAATGTCCCCATTGTGCAAAATCATGTAATGACATAAAAGAGAAACGGAATTTGCGAGAAAATAAGTAAACAAGACATGAAGTGGAAATCGGGAACTCACAAGACTTTAAGCGCAGCGAAGGAAACCTCCCCAAACCAGCGTGAGCTAGGAGGTTTCAGTAGCCAGCAGTGCTACCAATAAGTACCTGAAAAGTCAAATAAAGTACCACGCATAAAATCGAGAAAGCAATAACGAAGCGCTATTATGTGCATAATTGAGAAAATAGAAGAAATAAATAATATGACGGAAGATAAAGTGGAGTAGAAAACTCCCTCAATTCCGCAAATCGACCAAACATAGCAGGAGAGAGGTCGTGAACAGGTACAGCAGTGCAGGGTGGTCGATCAACCACATCACTCAGTCGATCGACCAAGTGAACAGGAACAGAAGCTTCTGGAAACCGCAGACCAGTCGATCGACTACATAGCCCAGTCGATCGACTGAAAATACTGCTGTAACTTCTTATTTCTTCGTATTTGCTCAATAACTTGAGCTAATGGGGTCTAAAAACCTGCAATTGCACAATAATACGCGCCCAAAATTGCGCAAAACCCAAAGTAAAGTCAAAAGTATAGCTAATTATTAGAGCACACAAAAACAAATAAAGCTAAATATTCCAAAACCAAATAAACGAAATGTTTCAAACTCCGGGTTGCCTCCCGGTAGCGCTAGATTAGACGGTCCCAGCTCGACCCACTTTTCGATCATAAAAAAGCACAAATCACTGGTCCACTACTAGGCTTCTGACTGAACGCAGTGGCTTCAGCAACTGTCAAATCTACTCCCGGCCTCCACAACATGGCAACGGAAGAACAACAACGTCTCGCAGCATCCGGATCCCAATCTTTCACCTTAGCGCACAGCTTCTTCTTAGACGGCATATCCTCATCAGGACCTCCTCCTGGATCATATATCCGGGGAGTGCCGGACTTCAAGCTAGGAACAACCAACTCACCTCCGGGGTCTTTGAACTTGACAAGACCTGTAGAAAGAGAAACAAAGCGATGTTCCTCCAATTTGTTCCCAAACTGGGATGGAGGCGTCAATTCTACAGCAGCAAATGGTTCAACAGAAGGAGTAGGAAGGTATACATAATCGACTAAAGGAGTGGAATTACCTCTAATCGGATAGGAGTGGTCTTCATTTACCTTCTCATCGTCATCCGGAATAGGCGTTGGTGACGATTTAACAATTCCCAAGGTGCGCAGGGTTGATCGAACAAAGCATCACTACTCGATCGAGTAGTTTCCTCCTCAAAGATAATCGGTCGATCGACCACTGGTTCCAGTCGATCGACCGCTCTTCCATCTGCAATGTCATTCGTTCGACCACACAAATCTGCTTGATCGAATTCTTCATGTGGCACAGCATTGAAGTATTCAATTGACGCTTCATGTTCCTCCAAATCATCATCCTCCGAGTCATACACATCATCATTTTGCTCGGCAACTACTTGAGCCAAGAGAAGCTCAAGTCTTTTGAAAGAAGCTTCTCTCTGTTCAGCGACTTCTTGCATTTGGAGTTTAAGCATCTCCACCATAGACTTCAATTCCGCACTCTCTTCAGAAGGAAGAGGGTCTTGCTGAGGCGGTGCAAAAGAATATGAAGGCTCTTAGAAGCCTTGCTGATAGCACGGATGTGGCGGCGCATAATGATCTTGTTTATAATGCCAGTAAGCATAGACTTGGTCCATATCTGCTCGACACATAACAGAATCATGCCCCTCAGCGCCACATCTCCCACAAATCTCCACCTGCTGCTCCCAAGAATGGAACATGAGTGGACTCTCCTGAAGTACTACAAATAAACAACACTAAAGGAGAAGATAAGAACTGCCTCAAGGTACTCAGTCTTCCCTTGAGGCGAAAAACAGACTAAAATAAAGACAACAAAAAATTAGAACAATTGCCTCCCAAGAACGGCGCCGCTCAAAATTTGATACCGTCGTTGTGAGTACCAAAAATAAGATTTATAATTTCCTATTAAAACTAACCTAGGCTAGTGGTAACAGGGTCGAACCACAAGGAGGCGAATGTAATTAATAGTTGTCTAATTTAGTCTAAGGTAACGAAAGTGGGGGTTTAATTGATTTGGTCTACAGCTAATAGCAAATAAAGACAATAAACTAAATAAACGGATAAAACAGATAAAAGAAGGGTACTAGGATGGTCGGTTCGTTATAGTTTTCGGCAAAGATACTAAACAGGTCTAAATCAAACACATGAGGCGGGAAATAAAGAGGTCCTCTCGGTCCACTCTTAACAAATAGCATCTTTTGATCTCGCTATAAGTCCCTAGTATCACTAATATTGACTCTCGTCCTGAAAAGTGACTTATAATCTAAACTTTACCTATCTTTCGATCTCAGCATAGTTTAGTCATTTTAATTGGTGATCTAACAACTGTCCCTATCTCTCGATCTAATGGGTCAGTCAAATCCTAAACATTCAACTAGTCGTGTGCACTCGATTCGTCGAATAAAGAATTAAAACTAGCCCGCCTTGGACACAGTAGCAGAGCCAATCCCCTCATCAGCAGCCTCCTCTTCTTCATCTCCATCCTCTTCAGCATCACTATTTTTCCCTTTGGATGGAGGAGAATCCACTTCCTCGTCAGCATGCAATTTACAAAGCTCAGGATAAGTGGTATTGAGATCAGCCAACTCCTGATCAAGATTCCAAAAAGGCCTGACTTCAACAGGCTCCTTCATAGCATCCACACGACCCTTGCCAAAGAAATACAGTGCACCATCTTTGTACCTGGCCTGAACCTCATCCCTCTCTACAGCCAATTCTTCATTTACCTTTAACTGCTCTTGCATAGCCTGCTTTTCAGCCTTCAATTCTTCCTGGGCAATATCAAACTTGGCACGAAGAGCTTTCGAGCATCCCTGAGCGATTTGACTTAGAAGACTCCACCAGCAACCGAGCCTTCCCTGCCTCATTATCCTCCTTCAAAGAATGGTTCTCAGCCTTAGATACCTCTAACTCAGCTTTAAACTTGTCAGCATCCTTTTTTAAGATTTGTACCTCCCAATCCAAGGTATTTTTTAGGCCGTGGACTGATTCCAGTTGACAGGCGCTCCTCAGCATATCATTTAACATTCTAACAAAAGAAAAAAATGTCTATCTAAGCCACAAAAAAGAAAACACACACAAATACCCATAATAAACAAGCCAAAAATAAAGAATATATACCTCCTGAAGCATGGTAATCAGATTGGCAGCATAGTCCCTGGAACGGTACATAGCAGCCAGAGCACGGGCAGAAGCATCCTCTACCTGATACTTGAAGTAGGGATCATCAACCACAAAACACTGAGCCTGAATTTGTTCCTTGGCAAACTGGACCTCATCCATACGAGCCCTAACCCCCTGACCTCATGAACCCCTCCTGAAAGCTCATCCACTCTCTTCCTCTTCTCAGGACGGTCACTCTCATCCACAACCTTCTCAGGCGATGCCAATTGAACCCCCTGCATAGGTTCCTGAATTTGAACAACATCATCACTTCCCGTAGCCTCACTGCTCTTAGACTTCTCCCCTGTAATTTGGGAGACCCCTGCCTTCACCAGAGACAGACCAAAGCTAGCAATCCTGGCAGAAGCCCTGGTAGCTGCACGACGAGTTTCTAAAGATCAGCAATATAAGCATGTGCCCAATACAAGAAACAGAATAACAAAAGAAAGCAAAAGAACTTACTCCCTGACGAAGACGCCCCTGGAACCTTAGTGCTCTTTACAGGCTTATATGTACTCAACTTAGCCTTCTTAAAACGAGGCATAGAAGCTTGCCCCAGACAGGCAGGCCACGCCCTCTCCTCTTCAGGCAACGCCATAAATGCTGTTATCTGGTCAGCCGATCCCTCAGCATCAGGATCACTCACCCAATCATTTACTACAAGAAGGCACGAGCAAAGTAATTAAACTCTCCAAAAACATATTATTACCAAACCAAAAATAATGCAGGAAAGAAAAGTTACCTCCTTCAACAGCTGGATAATTGAGATAGTCCAGGTCAGGGGCAATTGAATCAGCCTTGATAAACATATAGGTTTGAGCCCATCCTTTATCATCCCCTGAATCAAAGTTGGTAATCAGGTGAGCCATCTTCGACCTGACTCGAAGATTAAACCTTCCAGTAGAATGACTCTTCAGGTGATAGACATTCTTGAAGTCATCCAGGGTAATAACCAACTTATGCTTAGAACATAAGTGCTCAACAGAATGGACAATTTTCCAGACCATTGGCATAAGTTGAAAAGGAGGAACCCTAATAGCCCTAATCACCTCAGTCATGAAAGGAGAAAGGGGAAGCTGACCGCCACCCCTGAACGCCCACTCAAAGATACAGAACCAACCTGGGCTACTCCAATTAGCCCTGACCAGACCGTTCTCAGGAATCCAAACCTCGGCCCCATGAGGAACAAGGCCCCTGCCCTTTATATAATGCTCAAAAGCTGGTTTCAGTTGATTGGCTTCATGAAAAGAAGCCACCAAAGCCCTATTAGGAGAATATTCAACCCCCTTATAAGACATGGACAGAATCTCTGGGGGAGCAACAATCTCAACCACATCATCCTCAGGGATGATATCAGGGACCTTCTCAACCTCGGCAGAAACCATTTCAACTTCAACAGGGACTTCTTCAACCTCAGCAGGAGCTTTGGAAGCTACTGTCCTTCTCCTGCCACCAGCCATATCTTATTTTTTCTGGAAGATGAATTTTTCAAAGAGAGAATTTTTTAGAAAGAGAAAGAAGAAATTTGGAGATTGGAATGTGGAATGTGGAAGCAATCACGGCAAAGGAAGGATATTTATAACCGCAAATCCAAAACGACTAGAAAAGCAAGTGGTAGAGACTAATCATGACTCTCCTAGGGTTTTGTGAACCTACCCTATTAATGGCAAATAGTCGTTACTAGAAGCCGAATCAAACACTAACACTAATCCGATAAAAAGTCCCTGCACAAATCAATTGCCTGGCCCAAATTTTTATCTCCTTATTCCTGGCCAGACCCAATAATGGAATAAGCAGATAAGGGGCAATTGTTGGGCCCAAAATTATCCTGCCTGACCTGACATAGGCCAGGCGACATCCAAAGACAAGTTCCAAGCAAAAGACATATGAAACCAGGCATTTATTCAACACGGATAGGCACCAAGCAGGAGTTGATGAAAGATAGGCGAAAGATAACCAGCAGCCTGAAAAGTAAAAGCACCCGGCTAGTGCAGGCGACAAACAGGCAGTTTATGTACGTTCCCTACAAAAAAGGAAGACCAATTCCAGAAAGCAAAGATATAGGAAGCAGTCAAAGCAACGGCTAATCAAAAGGCAACCACCTCCCGGTAAATAGGGCACATTCCCTATTTACCAGGAAACCCTAAACAGCATAAAGAGAATGGAAAAATCAAGTATAAAAGGAGGAGAAGACAAAATCAGAAGGATCATTGGATATACTCTCATTCTCACTTACATTTTTAGACTCTTAAACATTATATATTCGCCTGTCACGCCTGATATACTCATACTCTGTTAGGCTATCTAAAACAATAGTAACAATCACTCCTGGCTTGGTGCCCGTGGTTTTTTCCCTTATTCCCAGGGTTTTTCCACGTATAAAATCTTTGTGTCTTTATTTATCATTTGTTATTTTATTTAAATATACTAGTCAGGCGAGTTATTTGAGTTAGATCACCCTACATATAAATCCCTGGCAGGACGTTCTAGATCAGCGAAAACCCTGTCAAAACAGTAATTGTCAACTAAGATGTGCACCATTGAACAAACAATTACAAGCACAAGTATATAACATATTACAAATCATAATACTTGTCATTATCAAAACTAATATAAATATGGTCCAACACTTGGGAATGGAGGGGCTTTACCACTTGCGAAAGAAGTCTTACCCCTATCTGACATTGGAATTCTTGAGCCATTTGTGTATGACGTGAAAGATAAGACTGTTTCTTTCCGCCTCATGAATGAGGACCATGAGTTAACCCTTGATGAGTTTGCTGGCCACCTGGGCCTAGAGGCAGAGGGGGAGGGGTACCTTAGTGATGTAGCCAAGAACAGTGCCGCACCTCTTTACCTACCTTATCTGACTGGCCGACCTGCTCCTAGTGGTAGTGTCATGCTGATAAATGATGTTCAGCATGTATCTCTCCACATGTTTCTTAGGATGATAACCTGTCTTCTGTATTCGAGAGATGATGTGAGTAAGTTGAATTCCCATAAGGTCATGTTGTTGATGTCTTATTTGAACCTGCATTGTAGGAAGCCTTTTTACTATAGTGATCTGGGAGTGGTATACGCTAGCTTGGATCACATGGCACGGTCCCCGAACCGTCACATCTCTTGCGCGGCCATAGTGACCCGTTTAGCCCAGCGCCTGACTGAATTTGAGGCTCCACCTCCCTTGGGGGACGAGCTATTTGAGACCGTACCTACCATGAACGCCAAGTATTGGTGTAACAACAGATGGCTGAGGAAGATGGATGATGGGTCATATGCTTGGAGAGTGAGGGGATCCTTGTGGATGGTACTTCTTGACCTCGCACACCTTCCCGTAGTTGACCATTTAGTGGAGTGGGAGCCAGTAGGTGTACCTAGACCCGAGCCTCAGCACTACTTGATCGACCCCACCATTCTCTTAGACCTGCTTGAGCCTACCACATCGTCTGAGGGACAGCAGGCTCCTCCCCCACCTCGTGAGCGCCGTAGAGTTAGACACCCTATGGTGGACCCGGTTGAGACCGAGCCCTCTTACTCCACATCGAGTTTCTACCCACCGCAGTACTCGCCCTACCCCACCGTTCATGACCCCAGGATGCAGATTAGTGACTTGACTGAGTGGATCTCCACTGCCTTGGTGCTCCGCAACATACATGAGATGACCCATAACCAGGGCATAGGGACCGAGTTGGCACAACCTGTCTGGTGGAGGGGACTAGGAGTAAACACAGGTGTCTTTCACAGTTATGGAGTCGACCCCCGCTTTTGGAGGCCACCAAAGGAGACCGAGCTTGGCTGCCTCGCGGGACCGTGGGGAGCCAACTACGGCAGTCAGCTAGGCGGAGGAAACTAATCAGCTGGAGATTTTCATGGAGCTGGTACAGTAGGAGCTGGTACATCCGGTGCAGGTGGTGGCGACGACATGGAGGAGGGTTCAGATGTGTGATTTCGTTGTGTTTTTGGATTTGTTTTCAGTTTGTTGATGGATATTTATCGTTTCTTGTCGTACTCTTTTCGTTTGGATGACTGTATTTGGCCATAAGGCCGCTACTTGTTTTCATATACTATGTTTGAGATTTGGTAGACATAAATTTTCAGCTGGGAATGGCATATGCGACTTGGTGCAGGTAAGGTTATGGGCGAAATTGTGCTTAATGTCGAAATTGCTCTCTTCCCACGAAAAATCGACCGAGTATACGGTATACTCGACCGAGTAGAGCTTATTCAGTCGAGTACTCTCTTATACTCGGCCTAGTACTAGGGTATTGCATGTTATAACGTTGAAAATTGTTATAGCTTCATATGGTTAATTCTTTGGTCTTGAGTGTACTTTAATATTTTGCTGGTATCTCCGAACCTCGGTATAGGGTACCTTGTACATGTGAATATAACTTATGGAAGAGTTTCAGGTATGGCGGTAACGGTAATACGTGGCGTGATTGTTGTTAGGCCCAGTTTAGCCTGGTCTGACTCCAACCTGGCCTGACTTTATTAGTGTGATTGAAGTAACCTGAGACCGGACAAGTCTGACTACTGTTCAGATATTAAAAGAATATTATAGTAAGAAGGCTACTAAATCCTAGAAGAGAAGCCCGATAGTAAGTCGAGAATAACTTTGCAGAGCATTAAAAAACAGGCTGGATTGAGAAAGATAAACAAGAAATGCGGTTGTTGGGAATTAATAGTCGTGTCCTATACTCAAGGAAGACCAAGTCCAATCATAAGAGCCTATCATCTATGAATCAAGACGGAAAGGAGGAGAAAAAGCTGAGGATTCGTTGAAGGAAGATTAAGTCAAGCGGATTAATAGGGAGCATGCCCTATTAATCCGGTAATAACTCCTACATTTGGGGAGGTCGTTGATCATTGTAACGTTAATAATAAGAACGTTAATAGAGAAAGAGGGCTATATATAGCATTTGTAAACAGATAATGAAGAGAGATACTTACTCTTTAATTATTCTGCACTTCTTCTATCTTTCTTTGCTCAGAATATATCCGATCTTAAACACAAATTTGTACTCAATTCGTCCATATAATATAAGCAATATTCTCTATACTTAAGTCTTTTTCTTATTGTTTATTCCTTAATCTCTACCAAATATATAGAACTAGATACCCAAATTACTCTCTAATCAGGCCGGATCCGTTCAGGAAAATCCTGCCAAAACAATTGTGTTCGCAAAAGTAGTAATACCATGAAAGAATATGTAGCAGAATCACAGATGGAAATAGGAGAGGTCATATTAGACCCAGAATTCCCTTACAGGAAAGTACTTGTAGGGTCAGATGCACCCGACTCAATCAGACCAAATCTGGTCAGCTTTCTCAAAACTAAAATGTCTTGTTTTGCTTGGTCACATTTTGATATGACTGGTATAGATGCTGATGTTATTACTCATAAGTTGAATATTGACAAATCCTTTAAGCCTGTACAGCAAAAGAGAAGAAAATTCGCTGCAGAGAGGCATGAAATCATCAACCAAGAAGTTGACAAGCTCTTGGACATGGGAATGATCGGGGAAGTAATGTGCCCCGACGGCTTGCAAACCTAGTAGTCGTCCAAAAGAAAAATGGCAAATGGAGAGTCTGTGTAGACTACACCGACTTAAACAAAGCCTGCCCAAAAGATCCATTTCCCCTGCCACACATCGATGCAATGGTAGATGCCGCTGCGCAGCCACGAAATGTTAACATTCATGGATGCCTCCTCGGATTCAATCGATAAAAATGCACCCAAAGAAACCAGGAAAGCACGAGCTTTTATCACCTGAAAGAGGTATATATTGTTATCTTTGCTATGCCCTTTGGATTAAAAATGCAGGTGCAACCTACCAAAGGCTAGTCAACATGATGTTCAAAGACCAGATAGGAGACACCATGGAAGTCTATATAGATGACATGGTAGTCAAGTAAAAAAAGGCAGAAGACCACGTCAAAGACCTGGAAGTAGCCTTTCAAATACTGGAGAAATTCAATATGAAGCTCAACCCACAAAAGTGCCACTTGAGTCTCGGCAGGCAAATTCTGGGCTATATGGTGACAAAAAGAGGAATAGAAGCTAGCCCCCGAACAGATCAAAGCTATTCTGGAGCTAGAACCACCAAAGACGGTCAAAGACATACAAAAGCTGACTGGAAGAATAGCAGCCCTAAACAGAGTTCATTTCAAGATCATCGAGAGGTGCAAATCATTCTATAACCTGCTAAGAAAGAACAAGGACTTTCAACGGACCCCGATCATCAGCCGCCTTTGAAGACCTAAAGATATATCTATCCTCTCCTCCCTTCTTTGGCAAAACCAATCAAAGATGAACCCACGACAATATACTGTCGATCCAGTAAAGCTCTTTGTCGGTGCAGTCTTGGTAAAAAAAAGCGGCGGACAACAAGACTGTCTATTATGTAAGTAAGAGCCTACTAGATGCAGAGATCAGGTATGTCCTGCTTGAAAAATATGTTTAAGCTTTAATTATGAGTTGCACAAAATTAAGACCATACTTTGAAAGCCACCCTATAATAGTCAGAACCAATCTTCCTATCAAGTCCGTACTTAGAAAGCCGTAATTGTCCAGGACGAATGTGCAAATGGTCGATCCGGTGAGCACATACAATATAACATTTGAACCAAGGACAGCAATTAAGTCACAAGCATTAGCAGACTTTGTGGCTGATTTTAGTCCGACCCTAGAACCCGACCTAATAAAAGAAGTGAATAAACTGACCAGCGACCAAACAGACCTAGAATGGACCCTATTCGTCAATGGTGCAACCAACATGAGGGGCACAGGAGTGGGGTTAGTACTAAAATCGCCACAGGGGGATAAGATAGTACAGGCTATAAGCTGTGCATTTGAGGCTACCAACAATGAGGCAGAATATGAAGCCCTAATAGCCGGATTAAAGGTATGTATTGACCTTGGTGTGCAAAACCTAAAGGTACGTACTGATTCCCTTCTTATCTCCAACCAAGTAAATGGGATATATACTGCAAAAGACTCCAAAATGATGCTTTATCTGGATGTTGTTCAAATTTTAAAAGGAAAATTTCGAAATTTCAATATTGACCAAATTCCCAGGGATTTGAATACCCAGGCCGATGCTTTAGCCGGCCTAGGATCTAACTTCAGTCCCCTAGACTTCGACAAAATACCCATCGTACATTTACTAGAACCAGCAATAAATAAACAAGATGAGAGTTTCCCAATTTATATTACCAATTCTTGGACCAAACCCTACTATGACTGGCTACAACAAGGAATCCTTCCCCTAAATAAGCAAGATGCCAGAGCACTAAAAATAAAAGCTGCTTCATATACTATTATTGACAACGTGCTTTTTAAGAAATCGCAGGCCGAGCCGTACCTCAGATGCCTGGAACCACAAGAAGCTGAGCAGATATTATCAGAAATCCATGAAGGATACTGTGGAAATCATAAAGGTGGAAGAAGCCTGGCAAGCAAAGTACTCAGAACAGGTTATTATTGGCCTACCTTGAGAGCCGATTGCCTGGATTTTAGCTCTAAATGCAAAGCTTGTCAGATTCACGGACCATATATCCATCAGCCATCTGAGGAACTACATTCCATATCCGCACCCTGGCCATTTATGAAGTGGGGCATGGATATAGTAGGAAAACTACCTCAAGCACCCGGACAGAAAGTTTTCATGCTAGCAATGACTGATTACTTCTCCAAGTGGATAGAAGCTGAATCATACAGGCAAGTCAAGGAGAAGGATGTCATAGCATTCATCAAACACAACATCATATGTAGATATGGCATCCCCTCTGAAATAGTATGCGACAATGGCACGCAATTTGTGGGAAAAAGAACAGCAGCCTTCTGTGCTCAATGGAACATCAATCTGGTAACATCCACACCAGGATATCCAAAAGCTAACGGTCAGGCAGAATCCAGTAATAAGGTGGTAATCAATTTGCATAAAGAAAAAGCTGGAAAGAAGATAAGGCAGATGGGCTGAAGAACTCCCCCCGGTCCTTTGGGTGTGAACCACGCCTAAAACATCCACAGGCCAAACCCCTACTCCTTGGTCTATGGATGTGAAGCGATAATCCCGGCTGAGGTGGACATTCCATCAGCCAGATGCAGCCTGAACACAACAACAAGCAATATACCTCTAATGGAGGACAGCCTGGACTTAACAGAAGAGCTAAGAGATGCAGCCAGCATCAGATTAGCAGCATATCAGCAAAGAGTTGCGAAAAGCTACAACAAGACTGTCAAAGCCAGGGTATTCAGGGTAGGAGACCTTGTCCTCAAGAAAGTCTTCCAAAACACAAAAGAAAAGAATGCTGGCAAATTGGCCCCAACCTGGGAAGGTCCCTATCTGATTGATTCAATAGTCGACCAGGGAGCTTATAGATTACAAACCCTGGACGGTGAAATGATCCCAAGAGCTTGGAATATTGCACATTTAAAACTATTTCACATATAAAATATATCTCTCAATCCAGGTATAATTTTTCACCTTGACATTTCTTGCCTGGAAACTACATGTATGATACTTGCCATTATATGAATAAATGTCGTATATGATTTCTTCAAATTATGTGCCCAAGTACTTATCGATGTTCTCATGCTTACTTTTACCAAGTAGAATCTTCAATACTTATTTTACATACTGCATTTTATTTAAAACAAATCTTAAAGATTGGGGGCCACCCCATCAATATCCAAGCGATATCCAATTTTCGATTTGCAAAACAGGCCTTCAAAATACTGAGCTCCACATAAACATACAAAACTGGAAAACTCCTTCCTGATTTGTATAACATAAATGGGTCATAAGCCCTCCAGACAGGCAGGGGACATAAGCCCTCCAGACAGGCAACAACCCCACCCATAAAAAAAAAATATATATATATATACTAAAGCGCCAGATCCAAAGACAAAAAGCGCCCGATCTAGTCGGAGTAATCGGTCGATCCAAAGACACATCCGGCATTACAAAAGTACCTTGTCAAAACACAAAAAGAAACAAACAAAGACCAAATATTTATTCATTCGAAATAGTCGGCCCTACCACACACCTAATAATCATCCATTCCAGGAACATCCCCCCTGGATGGGCAAAAAAAAAATAATAATAAAAATTTCCAAATATTCATTCCAGGGACATTCCCCCTGGATAGACCAAAACCTAAAAGAAAAATCTAAGTTATTTTTGAGCCAGTAACCGACTCACAACCATCCACCATTTCCAAGTCGTCAGATTTTGCCTTGGAAGGAGGAGAATCCACTTCTTCTTCTTGACCCATATTGGCCAAATCGGGGATCGAGCGTCCAATCTTTGCCTCATCCCGGTCCGGATCCCAATTAGCCCGGTCGATTCGGGATCCTCATAGCATCAACCCGACCTTTCCCGAAGAAGTACTTGGCAAAGACATCACCAACCGCGCCTCCACCAATTCCTTTTCAAGAAGCAAGCTCCTCATTTTTTCTTAAGCGATCTTGCATTGCCCGCTTCTCACCTCTAACTCTGCCCGACAACCTTCTCGGCATTTTTGCGGCCACCTCACAAACTATAGCGACCCTAGTTGCCTCTCTAGCTGCCCCAGTGGGATTGAAGTACTACCTCATTACTCCGGATGTATGCGAGTCACGGTTAAGGTTATCCAGTTTTTCCTCCAAACTAGTAACCCTGGCCAGGCATCCCCGAGTGACAAGCGATAGCCAACCCGGCATCCAATCCCTACATATATATAAAATCAATCAGCCAAGTACAAGGCAAAACAAAAAGCACATGAACAATTAAAAATATCCCTTTAACCTCCTTAGCCTGGGAAGCAAGTTCAGTAGCCTTTGTCACAAGAGAAGTCAGAATAGAAACCACTCTGGTAGACGACTCAAGGGTGCTAGCAGACAAGAGCTGGCTGCTCATTTTTGCAGAAAACTCATTTATCTGTGCCCGGGCATCATCCATGTCATCAGTCCTAGCAGGCACTTGCCTTATACTCCTGATTGGCTGGGCCTGGATAGGCTCTCTCTCTCTCCCTCCTCCTCTTCGAGGATAACATCTTCCCTCTTCCTTTTTAGACCCTGGACAACCTCTGGTGACACTATCCTGGGTGGGTCTTGAGAAGGCTGGACATCAGAAACCAGGATATCAAGCGTTTTGTCACTCCCACTAGCCTCCTGGCTCTTGGACTGTTCAGCAATCCTAGCCACCCCAGCCTTCAAATCCTTTGCAGAAAAGCTGGCCAACCTAGCAGAAGACCTAAATACTGAATACATAAAGAATATGTGTAAGTATCAGACGAGAAATGACAAGAAGATAACAGTTAACATAAAGACATATAGAAGATGTACAGGAAAGAGCAGTAGAGCTAGGCTTGCCTTTGGGTACTCTGACCCCAGTCAGCTTGGTCTTCATATACCGGGGCAACAATTCCCTGCCCAAACTAGTTGGCCATGTCCTCTCTTCCTCAGGAATAGCAAGGAAAGCCTCTATCCCGGGCTTGACTTCCTCATCAAGAGGATCAAAGCTCCAATCAGGAGCTGCAAAAACCGTCAAAATTACACAGGTGAAAATCAAAATCTATTAATTTCATGTAATATATACTGCAAAATAAAAGTACAGGGAACCTACCACTCTCCAAGGGAGGATATCTCAGATAATCAAAGCCTGATCCCAAATTCTCAGTCCGGACAAACAGGAAAGTCTTTGCCCAACTTTTATCATCTCCAGAATCCAGGTTAGTAATCAATGGAGACATTTTTGATTTAATTCTCAAATTAAAACGACCATTAACTGGATTTTTCATATGATAAATTGCCTTGATATCATTAAGGGTAATCGTGAGATTGTGCTTAGCACACAAATTTTCAACAGAATGGATAAGTTTCCAAACCATTGGCATAATCTGAAAAGGTGATACTTCCATTGCACGAATGGTATCAATCATTAAAGGGGTAAAAGGTAACTTACAACCTGCTTTGAACGCCCATTCAAAAATACAAAACCAACCAGGTGACACCCAGATTAGCTCGATGGACAAGATTCGAGGATCCATACCTCGTCGACTCAGAATTATTTTCTTCTCCCTTAATATCTTGTCATAATTTGTTTTCAACAAGTTCTCCTCGGGAAAGTAAGGATCCAAAGATTGAAGGGCAGTGAACACAGAGTCCTGGTACTTAAAAGCCACAAAGACGAGCGGGAGGATCAACTTCCATCACCTCTTCCTCCCGAACATCGTGGGTTCGGGCTCAGCAGCAGCAGCAGCATTTTTTTTTCTGGGATGAGGGACTTTTTGGCTCCCATGTCTTTTATTGTTTGATTTATTGTGATGAAGTTAAATTATCGAAAAAGTATAAATTAGCGAACAAGATTCTTTGAGAAATAGGGGAGAATTTCAGAAGAAAACTTAGCAAAGAAAGTGGAGGAAAATTGGTGAAGAATAATCTCGTCCCAAATACCGTATTTATAGAAGATGTATAACGGCATGGAAACCCTAGGAATTGCAAAACTAACAGCATGACATCACTTAGCCGTTGCAGTGTTCAACGGTAAATAGGAGTCTAAGAGTCACTGAATAAATATGACTCTTCTTATTGTTTAACCCGGTAAAGTTGACATCTCACCCCTGGCCAGATCCAGCATGGGTAAAATGTCAAGGGGCAATTGTTAGGCCCAGTTTAGCCTGGTCTGACTCCAACCTGGCCTGACTTTATTAGTCCGATTGAAGTAACCGAGACCAGGACAAGTCGACTCTTTGTTCGAGATATTAAAAGAATATTATAGTAAGAAGGCTACTAAATCCTAGAAGAGAAGCCGATAGTAAGTCTGAGAATAACCTGTGCAGAGCATTAAAACATTTGGATTGAGAAAGATAAACAAGAAATGCGGTTGTTGGGAATTAATAGTCGTGTCCTATACTCAAGGAAGACCAAGTCCAACCATAAGAGCCTATCATCTATGAATCAAGACGGAAAGGAGGAGAAAAAGCTGAGGATTCGTTGAAGGAAGATTAAGTCAAGCGGATTAATAGGGAGCATGCCCTATTAATCCGGTAATAACTCCTACATTTGGGGAGGTCGTTGATCATTGTAACGTTAATAATAAGAACGTTAATAGAGAAAGAGGGCTATATATAGCATTTGTAAACAGATAATGAAGAGAGATACTTACTCTTTAATTATTCTGCACTTCTTCTATCTTTCTTTGCTCAGAATATATCCGATCTTAAACACAAATTTGTACTCAATTCGTCCATATAATATAAGCAATATTCTCTATACTTAAGTCTTTTTCTTATTGTTTATTCCTTAATCTCTACCAAATATATAGAACTAGATACCCAAATTACTCTCTAATCAGGCCGGATCCGTTCAGGAAAATCCTGCCAAAACAATTGTGTTCGCAAAAGTAGTAATACCATGACATTCCCTGTCTTTGTAGTTCGTTACGTGGGTGGCGTGTTTCATTTCTTTGCTTTGTACTCATAACGTGGTTGGTTATTTACGTGTAGAGGTGTGTGTTTGATTCGTACCAAAGTATATGTTTTATAATGGTTGTTCGGCTTTCGGTTGACCGTAGTTATTGAGTGGAACGAACTTCGGGGACAAAGTTTCCTTTTAGAGGGGTAGATAACATATCGCGATATAAAAGTTCATATAAACCAAAGTTAAATCAAAGTTCCTTAGTGTGTAGCCTTCTTTCTATGTATGTCTTCTTTCTATGTTTTTCTTTTCTTCTATGTTGTCACGAACTTAATTGTGGTAACCGACATTAGAATTAGAATCGGACGCTATATCTGTGTAATGTGGTGCACCTGGTGTGTTTTGTAGTGGTCGGAGTCTTATGCATCTTTTATGTTGTATCGAACGTCGCTTAGGTGGTTATCCTCGCGGTTGGGACGTGTTTTGTGTGGATTTTGCGCAAAGCGAAATCAGGTCAGAGTAGATCTAGGCAGGGTTAACTAGCTCTGATTAATCTGTGAGTCAGGTTGACTGGGTATAATGAAAGAGAATAAAAGTACGATAAAAGAATAATAATAAGACAAAGAATTTTGTACGTGGAAAACCCTTGAATGGGAAAAAACCACGGGCACCAAGCCAGGAGAGGATTTCACTATTTTATTGAGTGTTTAGCACAATAAGACGTAATTAGCTTAAATGTTGTAAGAGAATGTTGTATGCTTGAATATATCTTATGTGTGTCTTCTGTCTTCAAATGATTTCAAATGCTTCTTATATAAGGATGTGCTGAACGGCTGATTGATCTCACTATTAGTGCGGAATATTCGTCTTAATTACCCGTAATAATACTCATTATTACGTCCTTAATTGCTGCCTTAATTGCAGAATCTTCCTAATTAATGTTGCACGTGTATTCTTCTTATAATATGATTTCCTGGTCTAATATCGTCCGGATACTTTGACTGTTGTCCTCTCCATGGCCTGGCGCCTATCTTCATGTGTCCTGGTAGCTTGACATTCTGACACCCTGACAGTCAGGCCAAGGCAAGATATTGATCAGGGATATCTGCGGATTTCCATGCCCAACAATTGCCCCTTATCTCCTTATTTTCGATGTGCCAGGACAAAAAATAAGGAGATAACTTCTAATGATGGAAAACTGCTCAACGGTTGATTTGTGACTAACCGGCTTCTGTAACGGCTAGTTGTTCAGTTTATGCCGCGTGTTATATTTACTGCAACTTCTTCAATAATTATCCATCCAAATTGCGGTTGAAACCCTAGTTTCACCCATTATAAATACTCCCTCACTTCATTAAGTTAATCTTCACCAAAAAATCTGCTTTGCTCTCTTCTAATCTTCTTCTTCTTCAACTTCCTTAATATCCAGTTTTTAATCTTCGACTAATTTTTAATAATCCTTCAACAATGGCCGCAAAAAAAGAAATCTACCGGGGTGATGCCTCCTGGAACTCCACCTGCCCAAAACCCTGAAGAAACCACTTCTGAAAATTTGCCTTCATCTTCTGTTGCTCAACCTTCTGTGGTTGATAAACCGAATGACTCTCCTCTTGAGATGATTTCAATTTTCCATGGTGATTTCCAATTCAAACCCACAAAAGCCTTGAAAGATGATAAGTCTCTCTCAAATCGTTTGAAGCCTGAATTTGAAAAGGTGCTGAAAGATAAGGGAATCATTCCTACCGACTCCGAAGTTTGGATCTCTGAGAATTCTCCTATTAGGGTTGATTGGTCATGTCCTAGTTGGTTCTGTATTCATGACTGGGCTTTCAGGGCAGGTTGTAAGCTTCCTTTCTCTCCTCTTATGGTAAAGGTTATTAAAGAAATTGGTGTCCCTTCTTATCAGTTGATGCCTATGGTATGGAAAGTGGTCTGCTCTGTTGAGTATCTCTGTAAAAAAACATAATATTCTGTTTTCCCTTGATGACCTGAAGACCCGTTATGCTGTCAAGACAAACAGTTCTGGCCGTATAAGCTTTAAGGTCAGGCCTTCCACTACTCCCCTTCTCAGCAATCTGGACAGTGGCCATGACAAGAAATGGGCTGCTGAGTACATGTTTATCAGGACCAATTCTGTGGGTCCTAATCTGGCATATTTGAACTATGAAGCTTGTCTTGCTGGTGAGTACTTTAGCTTTTCTCTTATCCTGCATGTTTTATTCGTTAGTAAAAAATAAAATTATATTGTATCATACCTCCTGTGTGCGTAGTTGATGATTGGGTTACTGAAACTGAGTACCCTACTGTAAACATTTATGCTTTCCTTCCTATTCCTCCTTTGGAGAGGTCTTGGCCTCTCTGTTGCGGGGCTGGCCATCTTCCTCGCTGCCTGAAGGCTGATGGTACTACTAGGGTACCTAAACCTTCAAAGGCTGTTAGTGCTTCCACTTCAGGCAGTAATTCTATTTTGTTTTCTCCTTTCTTTCTACTTTGGCTCTTCTGTGATATTTAGTTTATATTGCTAATGTAGTGTTTCGTGTTATAGCTACCAGTCATCTACTCGCCTTGCCAGATTTGGTATGCCTGACCTCTCAGCCAGGTTAGCTAAGATCAAGGAGGAAGGCTCCCAGGGAAGCGGAGATGCTGAGCCTGTTATTGATTTAACTGAATTGCCTGATGCTTCCAAGGTTTCTACCGCTCCTGCTGCCTCTGCTGAAACAAGTTCAGCAGCTCAGAAGAGAAAAATTGAAGATGTTGATATATCTGCCCCAGTCAGGGAAGTGAGAGCCAGGGTAGATAATGTGGAGGCTGCCAAGGTGAAGATTAGGGATTATGCTGCTTCCAAGTCAGATGTCATGCTCACCCTTGACCCTATCGAGACTGCTACCCAGGCAGTTGCTTCAGTGGACCACTCTGTCAGCCTTTTGGCAAGTGCCTTGGCTGCTATAAGGGAGGTATGCTATTTTTATTGTATTTCGTAATATGTGTATTTTATTTGGATGTTTTTATTATTATGGTATAATATTTATATTATTCTCTTTGCTTTTGGTCCGGGTGCCGCAACTTGTCTCCACAATGCTTATCAGGCTACTTCTCTGGTAGCTAGGATTGACCTGATGAGATCAGATTATGATAAGCTGAAGTCTGAACTGGACTTTGCACGGGCTGACCTGGCTGCTAAGGCTGCTGATTTGGCGAGGGCGCAGGCTGAGAGAGATGCTGCTAAGGCTGAGGCAAATTCGAACAAGCAGCTCTTGCAGGAGGCATTGGACAGGAATGAAGAGCTCACCCAGGAGAGGGATGTTTTGGAGTTTAAGCTTGATGATGCTTCCCTTTATTTTTACATTAAGGGGAAGGTGGCTGCCATGTCGGAGCCTATTGAGGCCAGGGCAAATTGGAACCCTGAAGCTGAGATGGCTTTTGCTGCTTCAAAGTATCCTGACCTGCATAGCATGGGAAATGAACAGGAGGTCGATTCTCTAGGGGAGCAGGATGTTGATGCTGAGGCTGATCAGGCTAAGAGTAGGAGTGCTGATGCTGTTTCTAAAGAGAAGCAGTAATTTGAATTTTTTCTTTGTTGGTATTTGGCCCATCCAGGGGGGATGTCCCTAGACAAACAATTTTATTTTCTTTGTCTCTGATCAGGTCAGGGAGGCTATCCCTGGCCTTTATGAATATTTTGGTGCCTTTGCCCCAGGGGGTAAGGGCTTTATTAATATGATCGTAATGGCCTTCTTTGGCTGATTTCGCTTATTTCCTTGACATTCAGTTTGCTTTTGAATTTCTTTGAACCTGTGAACTTTGTTTTTCCAATCCTGTGGACGTGTCAAAATCTCTATTTTGTTAACCTGTAAGACGTTTTTTAATTTGTCCTGTTATTTGAGCTGTCGTGAGTAATTCAACCAAGTATGGTTTTTGCCATAGTGGTTGAAGGGGTGGGAAAACCGGCCTGACAGGAGGGCTTATGTCCCCTGCCTGACTGGAGGGCTTGGTACTCGGCCTGACAGGAGGGCTTTTTAGAATAATGGTTGGGATGGCACACCCTTCCACCGTCTTGCTGCGTCCAGCCATTTGTAAACATGTGCAGTAAACCTATTCAGGCCAGGCAACTATTTCATGCCTGATTGGTCCTGACATTTACTGTATCCAGTGATGGTTACCAACTCGTTAGGCACAATTAAGTGCAAAGTTTTGTTTCAGATTTTGATATATAGTAGAGTAGCCCTCAATCCTGAATATTTATGCATATAAACATTTATCATGTATAATTGTTCAGGATTCAAAAAATAAGAGAAATTGGGTTAGTTAAATATATAGACATGGATTGCACATAGAGCATATAAAACACGTAATTTTTAAGATACTGTTTGGGCTAAAAATAGCATAATAAAGAAGGCCCATTTGATAAAATAAAGACTATGAAAGAAGTGATGAGGAGGAAGGGAGCACGCGGTCAGGAAAAGGGGAAACGGGCTTAAGAAGGATCGAGAGCCCGTCATAGAAGGTACCCGTGTTAAGGAAAGGAGTGTCAGGGAGAAGTTAGGGAGAAGTTAGGGAGATCAGGGAGAATTGGCAAGGGAGTCCGGGTTTGGAAATAGTCCTTATGGAAACTATATTTCCTTTCCATATTCGAGGTAGGACATATCTAGGGTTCTTATCCTATAAATAGCCAAGAAAGCAAATCAAAAAGACATTCAACATCATATTCAAGACAACCGCACTTACGCATTCACATCAAATTCCACGGCATACCATCTTCAAATATACGTTCGCCTAAGATCTTGCAGGCCAGACACCTAGCGCCAGCGAGATTAGTATAAACAATACTATTGTAATCATCCTCCTATTCATATAGTGCAATACTTGGCAGGGTACCGTCCCTCCTGCGGTTGTTCCCACATTGGGTTTTCCGCGTCACCAAAATCTTACGTGTCAATTTACATTACGCACTTTATTTTCCTATTTACTTATTGACATACGAACAAACATACATCCAACCAACGAATATAGACTACATTGACCCTAATTAATCGATTTGGGTAAAAATACCTAAACAGTTTGGCGCCCACCGTGGGGCATTGTGGTCGTCAATCGTTGATATCCTCGATACACAATGGATAAGCAAGCATCTGAAGCCGTGTCAGGGAGCAGGCATCCATCGCCACCGCCACCATCTACCCAAATTCCAACATCAACAGTGGCTACGCAGGCTTCCAGACACACCTCAAGAGTCATACCGACAACAAAAAATTCTCTACCTCCCAAGACCCATGTTGTCTCAGCTCAGACCAGATCAGACAAAGGAACATCAAGCTCAGGCGTCACCCCGCCGCCTAGTCCCACGCAAATCTTACTCACTGGCGTGGAAAATCTCCAGAAAGCTATGGAAAACATGAGAGAAGACCAAAGGAGAGCAGATACTGAGGTAAGAAGGAGAGATAGAGAGCTCTGGGCACAAATTGATCTCCTAAAGCAGCAGTCCAACACTCCAGCGAACAGGACAGGTGAAGGAAGATCTCCCTTAGTAGATCGACACAAGGAGCATCGAGCGACAGTGATACCGGTGAAATAATTACAAGATTGGATTTAGCTACGATACCGTCAGATGGAAGAATAACCCCGCGAGGGTTAGGATACCTCACGCCAGATAGTTGGCAGCCGGCCAACTGCATAGGGATCCAAACAGGTGGCCTCCCCGTCAGCATCCCCGCAACAATCGAGCAAACACCTATAGTAGGATCTGAGTCAAACCAGCAAGCAAACTGGCAGTAGGGCGCCATCGTTACTACAACCCCCTGGCTGCCGGAGCCTATCAGAGCCTTCAAGAACCCGGTTCAGGAGGAAATATGCAAGCAGCTGACAGACGGACCCCAGACTCAGCCAGTATAACCAATCAGCAGTACTTGGAACTAAAGGAGATGCTAAGCAGGGTCCCAGAGCTACCACCCCCACTCGAGAAAGCAGCTCTAGACAGTTACGCCGACTCACCATTCGTAGACACTATATCCATCACAGCCATGCCAAAGGGATTCACAAATCCAAATATGCCTCTCTTCGATGGCACAGCAGATCCCTTTGATCATATCAGCCTGTATAAGCAGAAAATGATGACGGTAACAGCTATAGGGCAAGTCAAGGAGGCTTGCATGTGCAAAGGGTTCGGGTCCACCCTAACAGGACCACCACTTCGATGGTTTGTGAGCCTGCCCAACAGGTCGATATCTACATTTGCTGAATTGGTGAACGCATTTACTCAACAGTTCGCAAGCAGCAGAAAGCCACAGAAGCACGCAGGAGACTTATACAGAATCGTCCAAGGGGCAGGAGAGAGCATTGGAGAATATAATACTAGATTCAATAATGAGAAGGTGGCAGTACGAGAGTGTGATGTCTCAACAGCAGTAGAAGCCTTCAGAAGAGGCCTCCACCACGACTCTGACCTATACAAGCAGTTAACCATGCATTCATGCCATAGTTTCAAGCGAAGACGAGAGAAAAGGTTGCCGCAATCAGGTTGGAGGAAGATGTCTTAGCCAGAGCCAGCTTGCTAAGCACGCCCAGTGTCTCCAGTACCTCAGCCGTGGAGAAATCATGAAGAAAGCAAACCACCGGCAAGAAGGATGAGAGGTACAGACCATACGGAAGGGGAGTCAACAGAATCGAAGAAAATCAGCTACTTCCCACTCTAGCAGAATATGGATTCATTACAGGCATAGGAGGAATTTTGAAAGCACTCAAAGAAATGGGAGATGGAGTCAGGTGGCCCAACCCACCAATAGGAGAACAAGCATGGAGAAAGGATAGCAAGAAGAAGTGTGAATTTCACCGTGATATTGGGCACAATACTGAGGATTGCTATACATTACGAAGAGAGATCAAGCGCCTGTACGAGCAAGGAAGGTTGAGCCACCTATTACCACGTGGGGGCAAGCAGCAGGATAAGGTAGGCTCTGCCAAGCCGGCAGACCCACCCACATGCACCAAAATTATAAACGTGATAACAGGCGGCTCAGACTTAAGCGGATTGACATATTCAGCAGCCAAAAGACGTGCTACGGAAACCAAAGGAGATAGGCCAGCCAATTCGTGAAGAATTTCTCACAGTGACCTGCCAGCGGTCAGCTTTGATGAAGGATATACATACGATGAGCGAGAACATCATGATGCACTAATTATCACCTTCTCAATGGCCAATTGCACAGTTAGAAAGGTTTTGGTATACAGGAAGCTCGGTCAATCTAATCATGCTGAAAACTATAGAAAACATGGGATTCAGCGAGAAGGATTTGCAGAAGAAGACTATTCCGCTAGTAGGCTTCAGTGGAGAAACAGCTAGCTCGCTAGGGGAGATAGTCATCCCAACCTATGTGGGGGGAGTCAACAAGCAAGTCAGGTACCTGGTTATAGATGGCCCCTCTACTTATAACGTCATCTTGGGAAGACCATGGTTGCACCAAATGAAGGCAGTCCCCTCAACATACCACCAGTGCATAAAATTCCCCACCCTATGGGGAGTATAAACGATAAGAGGAGATCAGAAGGAAGCTAGAGGCTGCTATAAGAAGGCACTCAAGTGCACTGCCAGCCCCCCCGTATAGCAATTACAGAAGCAGCCTATCCAGGACGAATACATCGAACCTCCAGCAGAAGAGCTGGGTCAAATCAACCTGGATAAGCTGCACCCAGAACGAACCGTGCTCATTGGTGCAGGATGTACAGGAAGCTTAAGACAGAAGCTAGTCAAGTTCTTACAAGATAGCATGGATTGTTTTGCATGGTCACACGATGATATGATAGGAATAGATCCGTCCATCAAAACATATAAGCTTAGCGTGGACCCAAAGTATAAGCCCGTCCAGCAGAGAAGAAGGAAGTTTGCAGCGGAGAGAAATAAGGTAATCAACCAGGAAGTAGATAGCCTCCTGGCAGCAAAGAAAATAAGAGAAGTAAAATATCCAGAATGGCTGTCTAACGTAGTAATGGTGCCTAAGAAGAATGGAAAGTGGAGAGTATGTGCGGACTTCACCGATCTCAACAAAGCATGCCCTAAAGATCCATTTCCGCTGCCTCATATTGATGCAATGGTGGACGCAACAGCTGGACACGAGATGTTAATATTCCTGGACGCATGGAGTGGATACAATCAGATCAAGATGGATCCTGCAGATCAAGAGAAGACGGCATTTATGTCTGAAAGAGGAATATATTGCTACAACGTCATGCCATTCGGCCTAAAGAATGCAGGCTCCACATATCAAAGGCTGGTTAAAAGAATGTTCAAAGAACAGATAGGAAGAACAATGGAGGTGTATATTGATGACATGGTGGTGAAATCAGAGAAGGCCAAAGATCACATGCGGCATCTGGCAGAAACATTCAGCACCCTCAGGGAGTACAAAATGAAGTTAAACCCATCCAAATGCACCTTCGGAGTATCTTCTGGCAAATTTTTAGGCTATATTGTAACTCAAAGGGGAATAGAAGCCAGCATCGAGCAGATCAAAGCTGTCTTACAGCTGGAATCACCTGAAAAGCCTAAGGACGTTCAAAGACTAGCTGGAAAGGTAGCAGCGCTGAACAGATTCATTTCAAGATCTTCAGACAAGTGCAGGCTGTTTTACGACGTACTAAGGAAAGGCCAGAAGTTTGAATGGACCTCTGAGCACGAGCAAGCCTTCAGAGAGCTGAAGCATTACCTCAGCAGCCCGCCCCTGCTATCAAAACCGGAGCCAGGAGAACCACTATTTCTATACCTAGCCATCATAGAAGTGGCAGTGAGCGCTATCCTGGTCAGAGAGCAAGAAAAGGAGCAGAAGCCAGTATTGTTGGAATAAGTGTCCTCCGACAATAATGCGATCACAACTGTTGATCATGATGATCACATGTTTAAGTCTCATTCTAAAGAATACAATTGGGAAGTAATATTTTACTGTCAACTAGTCCACACATATCGGTAATGATTGGCTGACTAGAGTTTGACATTACTGTCGTGCGACGGTGGTGATCAGTTGATCCCCTTAGGTCATACCTATAGGGAAATACTCTTAATTGATTATTTAATTAATCGTATGCCGATACGAGTTAATTAAATTTCTTAAAATTGACGGATGATTTTGTGAGTATAATTAACGTATCTTATTGTAATGTGATTAAATGAGACACGGTCTAAGTAATCGAATTGTTTTATTACTTAGATGAAATTATTGTTTACAAAAACAAATTGAAACGGAATGAATAAATTATTATAAATACAGAATATTGTAGTTTATAATTCGGAAACACTTTTGGTACAAGAAATTACGAATTACTAGTCGATTTTGTAAATGACATATTTTATGAGTATGTTGATTTTTAATATGTTAAAAATACATTACATTGTGACATGTCATGTAACATGTTACATGTGACAAAATTGACAAGTGACAAAATAAAATGGACCATCCATTTTAAAATGAAAGTGCCGAAAATGGAGGGGTAATTGGGTTAATATTGTGTTTTCAATTTAAGTGGAAAACACTATGATTACTACCTCTTACTAGCCATGCAACCCTATAGCTTTTGAGAAGAGCAACTATTGCATGCATAGGCTCCCCAAAAAGCCCCCCACCCAACCGGTTTTCTCTAGAGAACAACCCACATTGTTTTCTCTAATTATTCATTTTTTTTTCACCTAACATTTTTCTAGTGTAAGAAAATGCAATAAAACTCTCTACAATTTATGATAATTCTAGAGAAATAAACTCACAAAAACACTATCTCTTGAACCGAAATTTCAAGAGCAAAATTAATATTTTGTGTCATATTTTTAAGTAAAACTAATATTGTTACTAGATCTAAATAATATTGGTTATTATGAGTTTCCTTGGGTATATGCTTTTGGGAGAGATTCTATACTTGAATCTTGTTCATCCATTATTGGAAAGCTGGTTAACAGAATGTTCAAAGAACAGATAGGAAGAACAATGGAGGTGTATATTGATGACATGGTGGTGAAATCAGAGAAGGCCAAAGATCACATGCGGCATCTGGCAGAAACATTCAGCACCCTCAACAGTTCGCAAGCAGCAGAAAGCCACAGAAGCACGCAGGAGACTTATACAGAATCGTTCAGGGGGCAGGAGAGAGCATTGGAAAATACAATACGAGATTTAACAATGAGAAGGTAGCAGTACGAGAGTGTGATGTCTCAACAGCAGTAGAAGCCTTCAGAAGAGGCCTCCACCACGACTCCGACCTATACAAGCAGCTGACTATGCATCCCTGCCATAGTTTCGAAGCAGTATAGAAAAAGGCAGCTGTCGCGATCAGACTGGAGGAAGATATTCTAGCCAGAGCCAGCTTACAGAGCACACCCAGTATTTCTAGTACTTCAGCCGTGGAAAAATCAGGAAGAAAGCAAACCACCAGCAAGAAGGACGAGAGATACAGACCATATGGGAGGGGAGTCAACAGAATCGAGGAAAACCAGCTACTCCCCACCCTGGCAGAATATGGATTCACTACAGGCGTCGGAGGAATCTTGAAGGCACTAAGGGAGATGGGAGATGGAGTCAGGTGGCCCAACCCACCAGTAGGAGAGCAAGCTTGGAGAAAAGATAGCAAGAAGAAGTGCGAATTTCACCATGATATTGGGCACAACACTGAGGATTGCTACACATTAAGAAGAGAGATCAAGCGCCTGTATGAACAAGGAAAGCTGAGCCACATATTACCACGTGGGGGCAAGCAGCAGGATAAGGTAGGCTCCGCCAAGCCGGTAGACCCACCCACATGCACCAAAATTATAAACGTGATAACAGGCGGCTCAGACTTGAGCGGATTGACATATTCAGCAGCCAAGAGACATGCTACAGAGACCAAAGGAGATAGGCCAGCCAATTCGTGCAGGATTTCTCACAGTGACCTACCAGCGGTCAGCTTTGATGAAGGAGAAGCATACGATGAGCGAGAACATCATGACGCACTAATTATCACCTTATCAATGGCCAATTGCACAGTTAGAAAGGTCCTGGTAGATACAGGAAGCTCGGTCAACTTAATCATGCTGAAAACTATAGAGAACATGGGATTAAGCGAGAAGGATTTGCAGAAGAAGTCTATTCCGCTAGTAGGCTTCAGTGGAGAAACAGCCAGCTCACTAGGTGAGATAGTCATCCCAACCTATGTGGGAGGAGTCAACAAGCAAGTCAGGTACCTGGTTATAGATGGCCCTTCTACTTATAATGTCATCTTAGGAAGACCATGGTTGCACCAAATGAAGGCAGTCCCTTCAACATACCACCAGTGCATAAACTTCCCCACCCCATGGGGAGTAAAAACGATAAGAGAAGACCAGGAGGAAGCTAGAGGCTGCTATAAGAAGGCACTCAAGTGCACTGTCAGCCCCCCCGCATAGCAATTACAGAAGCAGCCTATCCAGGACGAATACGTAGAACCCCCTGCAGAAGAATTGGATCAGATCAACCAGGACAGGCTGCACCCAGAAAGAACCGTGCTCATTGGAGCAGGATGTACAGGAAGCTTACGACAGCAGCTAGTCAAGTTCTTACAAGATAACATGGATTGCTTTGCATGGTCACACGATGATATGATAGGAATAGATCCATCCATCATAACACACAAGCTTAGCGTGGACCCAAAGTATAAACCCGTCCAGCAGAGAAGAAGGAAGTTTGTAGTAGAGAGAAATAAGGTAATCAACCAGGAAGTAGACAGCCTGCTGGCAGCAAAGAAAATAAGAGAAGTGAAATACCCAGAATGGCTGTCTAACGTAGTAGTGGTGCCTAAGAAGAATAGAAAGTGGAGAGTATGCGTGGACTTCACCGATATTAACAAAGCATGCCATAAAGATCCATTCCCGCTGCCTCATATTGATGCAATGGTGGACGCAACAGCTGGACACAAGATGTTAACATTCCGGGACGCATGGAGTGGATACAATCAGATCAAGATGGATCCTGCAGATCAATAGGAGACAGCATTTATGTCTGAAAGAGGAATATATTGCTATAACGTCATGCCATTCGGCCTAAAGAATACAGGCTCCACATATCAAAGGCTGGTTAACAGAATGTTCAAAGAACAGATAGGAAGAACAATGGAGGTGTATATTGATGACATGGTGGTGAAATCAGAGAAGGCTAAAGATCACATGCGGCATCTGGCTGAAACATTCAGCACCCTCAAGGAATACAAGATGAAGCTAAACCAATCTAAGTGCAACTTCGGAGTATCTTCTGGCAAGTTCTTAGGCTATATCGTGACTCAAAGAGGAATAGAAGCCAGCATCGAGCAGATCAAAGCTGTCTTACAGCTGGAATCACCAGAGAAACCTAAAGATTGAAGGGCAGTGAACACAGAGTCCTGGTACTTAAAAGCCACAGCACGAGCAGGAGGATCAACTTCCATCACCTCTTCCTCCCGAACATCCGTGGGTTCGGAGCTCAGCAGCCACAGCAGCTTTTTTCGGGATGAGGGACTTTTTGGCTCCCATGTCTTTTATTGTTTGATTTATTGTGATGAAGTTAAATTATCGAAAAAGTATAAATTAGCGAACAAGATTCTTTGAGAAATAGGGAGAATTTCAGAAGAAAACTTAGCAAAGAAAGTGGAGGAAAATTGGTGAAGAATAATCTCGTCCCAAATACTGTATTCATAGAAGATGTATAACGGCATGGAAACCCTAGGAATTGCAAAACTAACAGCATGACATCACTTAGCCGTTGCAGTGTTCAACGGTAAATAGGAGTCTAAGAGTCACTGAATAAATAAGACTCTTCTTATTGTTTAACCCGGTAAAGTTGACATCTCACCCCTGGCCAGATCCAGCATGGGTAAAATGTCAAGGGGCAATTGTTAGGCCCGGTTAGCTCGGGTCGACTCCAACCTGGCCTAACTTTATTAGTCTGATTGAAGTAACCTGAGACCGGACAAGTCTGACTACTGTTCAGATATTAAAAGAATATTATAGTAAGAAGGCTACTAAATCCTAGAAGAAAAGCCTGATAGTAAGTACAGAATAACCTGGCAGAGCATTAAAACAGGCTGGATTGAGAAAGATAAACAAGAAATGCGGTTGTTGGGAATTAATAGTCGTGTCCTATATTCAAGGAAGACCAAGTCCAACCATAAGAGCCTATCATCTATGAATCAAGACGGAAAGGAGGAGAAAAAGCTGAGGAAGGAGAAGCATACGATGAGCGAGAACATCATGACGCACTAATTATCACCTTATCAATGGCCAATTGCACAGTTAGAAAGGTCCTGGTAGATACAGGAAGCTCGGTCAACTTAATCATGCTGAAAACTATAGACAACATGGGATTCAGCGAGAAGGATTTGCAGAAGAAGTCTATTCCGCTAGTAGGCTTCAGTGGAGAAACAGCCAGCTCACTAGGTGAGATAGTCATCCCAACCTATGTGGGAGGAGTCAACAAGCAAGTCAGGTACCTGGTTATAGATGGCCCTTCTACTTATAATGTCATCTTAGGAAGACCATGGTTGCACCAAATGAAGGCAGTCCCTTCAACATACCACCAGTGCATAAACATCCCCACCCCATGGGGAGTAAAAACGATAAGAGGAGACCAGGAGGAAGCTAGAGGCTGCTATAAGAAGGCACTCAAGTGCACTGCCAGCCCCCCCGCATAGCAATTACAGAAGCAGCCTATCCAGGACGAATACGTAGAACCCCCTACAGAAGAATTGGATCAGATCAACCTGGACAGGCTGCACCCAGAAAGAACCGTGCTCATTGGAGCAGGATGTACAGGAAGCTTACGACAGCAGCTAGTCAAGTTCTTACAAGATAACATGGATTGCTTTGCATGGTCACACGATGATATGATAGGAATAGATCCATCCATCATAACACACAAGCTTAGCGTGGACCCAAAGTATAAACCCGTCCAGCAGAGAAGAAGGAAGTTTGTAGTAGAGAGAAATAAGGTAATCAACCAGGAAGTAGACAGCCTGCTGGCAGCAAAGAAAATAAGAGAAGTGAAATACCCAGAATGGCTGTCTAACGTAGTAGTGGTGCCTAAGAAGAATAGAAAGTAGAGAGTATGCGTGGACTTCACCGATCTTAACAAAGCATGCCATAAAGATCCATTCCCGCTGCCTCATATTGATGCAATGGTGGACGCAACAGCTGGACACGAGATGTTAACATTCCGGGACGCATGGAGTGGATACAATCATATCAAGATGGATCCTGCAGATCAATAGGAGACAGCATTTATGTCTGAAAGAGGAATATATTGCTACAACATCATGCCATTCGGCCTAAAGAATACAGGCTCCACATATCAAAGGCTGGTTAACAGAATGTTCAAAGAACAGATAGGAAGAACAATGGAGGTGTATATTGATGACATGGTGGTGAAATCAGAGAAGGCCAAAGATCACATGCGGCATCTGGCAGAAACATTCAGCACCCTCAGGGAGTACAAAATGAAGTTAAACCCATCCAAATGCACCTTCGGAGTATCTTCTGGCAAATTCTTAGGCTATATTGTAACTCAAAGGGGAATAGAAGCCAGCATCGAGCAGATCAAAGCTGTCTTACAGCTGGAATCACCTGAAAAGCCTAAGGACGTTCAAAGACTAGCTGGAAAGGTAGCAGCGCTGAACAGATTCATTTCAAGATCTTCAGACAAGTGCAGGCTGTTTTACGACGTACTAAGGAAAGGCCAGAAGTTTGAATGGACCTCTGATCACGAGCAAGCCTTCAGAGAGCTGAAGCATTACCTCAGCAGCCCGCCCCTGCTATCAAAACCGGAGCCAGGAGAACCACTATTTCTATACCTAGCCGTCACAGAAGTGGCAGTGAGCGCTATCCTGGTCAGAGAGCAAGAAAGGGAGCAGAAGCCAGTATTGTTGGAATAAGTGTCCTCCGACAATAATGCGATCACAACTGTTGATCATGATGATCACATGTTTAAGTCTCATTCTAAAGAATACAATTGGGAAGTAATATTTTACTGTCAACTAGTCCACACATATCGGTAATGATTGGCTGACTAGAGTTTGACATTACTGTCGTGCGACGGTGGTGATCAGTTGATCCCCTTAGGTCATACCTATAGGGAAATACTCTTAATTGATTATTTAATTAATCGTATGCCGATACGAGTTAATTAAATTTCTTAAAATTGACGGATGATTTTGTGAGTATAATTAACGTATCTTATTGTAATGTGATTAAATGAGACACGGTCTAAGTAATCGAATTGTTTTATTACTTAGATGAAATTATTGTTTACAAAAACAAATTGAAACGGAATGAATAAATTATTATAAATACAGAATATTGTAGTTTATAATTCGGAAACACTTTTGGTACAAGAAATTACGAATTACTAGTCGATTTTGTAAATGACATATTTTATGAGTATGTTGATTTTTAATATGTTAAAAATACATTACATTGTGACATGTCATGTAACATGTTACATGTGACAAAATTGACAAGTGACAAAATAAAATGGACCATCCATTTTAAAATGAAAGTGCCGAAAATGGAGGGGTAATTGGGTTAATATTGTGTTTTCAATTTAAGTGGAAAACACTATGATTACTACCTCTTACTAGCCATGCAACCCTATAGCTTTTGAGAAGAGCAACTATTGCATGCATAGGCTCCCCAAAAAGCCCCCCACCCAACCGGTTTTCTCTAGAGAACAACCCACATTGTTTTCTCTAATTATTCATTTTTTTTTCACCTAACATTTTTCTAGTGTAAGAAAATGCAATAAAACTCTCTACAATTTATGATAATTCTAGAGAAATAAACTCACAAAAACACTATCTCTTGAACCGAAATTTCAAGAGCAAAATTAATATTTTGTGTCATATTTTTAAGTAAAACTAATATTGTTACTAGATCTAAATAATATTGGTTATTATGAGTTTCCTTGGGTATATGCTTTTGGGAGAGATTCTATACTTGAATCTTGTTCATCCATTATTGGAAAGTTCAAGAACTAACAAGAAGGAGATCTTGTTGGTGCCCAATAATCCGAAATCTTCAATGTAAGATGATGATTTCTTCTTTATATTTACTTATTGTTTGCATGCATTAGATCACCTTTTAATTTTATGACTAAATTAAAAATATAACATATATGAATATGTTGAGTAATGAGATATAGATTTCTAACAAGCGGTATCAAGAGCCTTTGGTTGTTTGCATGCAAATCGGTTAAAAGTTTTTCCGAGTTATACGATTAACATATAAAACTTGTAAATTTGTGTTATTATGATATATCACGAAAATAATTTATGCATGTTAAAGTTTATGATCCTACAATGTATTTAGGATATTTTGGTTAATTTATGGATTTTATTGTTCATTTTATATAATATTGACATTAAAATGTGATTTTTATGATAAAAATGTCATTTTTGGACGAAAATTAGCTAAACTTCGAATTTTCCAGTGGTGTTTGGATATGTTTTCACATATATTATTTTTAGTTGATCTGGAAATTTTCATAATTTTTGGAGTTCTTATGCTCGAAAAATGGATTTTTCCTGTTTAAAATCGGATTTAGAAGAAAAATAGGTTAATATGAGATAAATTTCGAATCTGATCATAGAAATTTAGTATGTTGTCACATGCAATTTTACAAGATGTGTGTAAAATAATAGGCTATATTGAAGTCTTTATGCATGATTTATGAATTTTTGATGAAAAATAGCATAAATAGTGACTTAATTAGTGAATAATTCCTAAAACATACTCCATGACTAAGGAAAAACGTCACATGTTGCATTTTATTATCCATTTCAGATCTAAAATTGAAAAGTTGATAAATATATTTTTCTCATGTTTTTTATGATTATATTTGTTAAAACCGATAAACCGCAACATTGTTTTTCCGAATAAATTTCGAAAGTTTTAACCTTAGTTTTAGAACATTATGAGTGTCATGGTATTTTTCCAGAATGTTCATGAGTTTAAATTTCAAATTTCAAATTTATTTGAAATTTTTGTGATTTATTTGAAGTTTATAGCATTTTAGTGTAATTTTGGGTCCATTAATGAACAATTTTAAGAAATATAAGTTAATTATTGTCAAGTAGTTAGTGAAGACTAATTTTGAGTCCTAAAAGGTTAGGGTAATTAACTTGTGCATAAATATGAATTTATGTAATTTTTGTGATTATAAAACGTTGAATCACGCAAATCCGTAAAAACCGAATAATATACGATATTGGCTCCTTAAAGGCGATTTAGCATAAAATTGGGCATGTTCATACATATTATAATACTGCATTTTATTTATGATTGTCATAATTTTATTTTATGTAATTTTTGAATTATGTAATTTTACTTAGTATGGCCTTAGTTTTTAATTGGTATTACCCGAAATGTATGGGAATATCGATTCGGTTGTAATTTATTGTGATCTCGTATCACCGTTTTTTAATTTAATAGATTTATTTTATTTTAATTACAAATGTATAATAGGAAATTATGTAATTTGTTATGTAATTTATTTATTCCGGAGTTCCTTGAAGACGGTGTCTCTCAAGAAGGCGATACATAAAGACGGTGTTACCTCGAGATGCGTGCCAAAACCGAAGTTCAAGGGACCAATGGAGTTGGTTTCCGAATATGTAATAGTTAATTAGATTTTTTATTTTAGGAAGGCCATACTATGATTTATTTTTTTATGCTTTGCATTTTATTTATATGTTGCATGCATCGCTAAATCGCCATAACTAAAACATGCATTATCATTTTAATCGAGTATATCGACCGTGTCAATTACAATTATCGTAGTTCACCGCTTTAGTTCACTTAAAATGTGATAGATAATAAATTGACATGACCTCTCGCTAAAATAAACAATTGAGACTTAGCCTTACCAAAAATTAGAAACCATGAAGTACCAGTTTCGAAAGGGAGTTGAGCCGGCTTTACCGTAAGACAAACCTTGTTACGTTGGTGAAGTGGGTGATAAATGTCTATCCACCGAATTCATGTTGATGAGGGATGAATCGGCCATACCGTGCCCAAGTTGATGTGGATTTGGATCATGGACACATTTATTCGAAATTTGGATTGAGCTCAACGGATGTATTCGTGACCGTAGTCGCATGTGTTCCGGGCTAAAGATAAATGTTAATGTAATTTTATCGACCAAGAGTTCTAAAAGTAGAATCGAATAAAGTGTTAATCCACCGAGTTATATTGATAAGGGATGAATCGGCCCTACCGTGCCCAAGTTAATATGAATTTGGATCTTGGAATCATTTATCATAGTTGGGTAGAGGTCACTATGTAAATGCTTTACTTGTTATTTACAAGTATTAATATAACGATAAATGTTTTGTTTTCATTATTCCGTTATCATATTGTTCTATTTCTTTACCCCAATTAATATACGATATCATTTCGATTTTTGATTCAAATCTCCATTTAAAACATCGTAACTAAAGACAAATTTGAATTTTCTTCTAAAAACCTCGAATTATCCATTGGAAGGATCTCATGTAAAGAGTATAGATAAAAGTTATTCATTATCAAACAGGTTTTTGATTCTTGACTAACACGTCTACTTACAATGGATTGTTTTTCATATACTTAATTAAATTAAGTACCTTGAAGCGATAAATTGTTTTGGTAAAATTCGTAATTGACCAAAATAACGCAACCACTTCAATGAAAGTTTTAAGACTAAAACGAACAAATGAAGAGTAATCTTCATGAATTCAATTTTGCTTCTCAAAGCAAAGACTCATTGAAATGAGTGGGAGCATTCTCTTAAACCGTTAAGATGAGGACGAGGTTCAACAAGTAAAGATTATAATGGAATTGATACAAGGTAATGTTAAAGGTAAAGTTGTTGAGAATGACGATACTAAACCTATCAATCCCAACCAATAAAGTTTCCATTGTCTTAAATGTTGGACACTAGAAAGGAAACTACCCCAAATTATTGAAGGATCAACAAGTTAGTTGTGGGACATCTAATGGGACCTTCTTCTTTAAATGTTTATGTTTGGGCTAAAAATAGCGTAATAAAGAAAGCCAACTTGGTAAAATAAAGATTATAACGAAGAGGTGAGGAGGAAGGGAGCCCGTGGTCAGGAGAAGGGGGAACGGGCTTAAGAAGGATCAAGAGCCCATCATAAAAGGTGCCCGCATTAAGGAAAGGAGTGTCAGGGAGAAGTTAGGGAGAATTTAGGGAGATCGGGGAGAATTGGCAAAGGAGTCCGGGTTTGGAAAGAAGTCTTTATGGAAATAATATTCTCTTTTCATATTTGAGGTAGGGTATATCTAGGGTTCTTACCCTATAAATAGCAAAGGAAGGAAATCAAGAAGGACATTCATGGAACACCCGCATTCGTACATCAACATTCAAGATCACATCTCGGCAAATAATACACGTTCATTCTAGATCTTGCAGGCCTGACACCTAGGGCCAGCAGGATTAGCTTCGTACCATAATTGTATTCATCCTCCTATTCATATAGTGCAATTCTTGGCAGGGTACCGTCCCTCCCGCGGTTGTTCCCACATTGGGTTTTCCGCGTCACCAAAATCTTACGTGTCAATTTACATTACGCACTTTATTTCCCGTTTACTTATTGACATACAAATCATCGTACAATCGACCAACGAATATAGACTACATTGACCCTAAATCGACTTAGGTAAAAAAAGACCTAAACAGTTTGGCGCCCACCGTGGGGCATTGTGGTCGTCAATCGTTGATATCCCAGATATACAATGGAAAAGCAATCATCTGAAGCCATGTCAGGGAGCAGGCATCCATCGCCACCACCACCATCTACTCAAAATCCAACGTCGATAGTGGCCACGCAGGCTCCCGGACATACCTCAAGAGTTATACCAACAACAAAAGCCTCTTTACCTCCGAAGACCCCTGTTGTCTCAGCTCAGACCAGATCAGACAAAGGATCATCAAGCTCAGGCGTCACTCCGCCGCCTAGTCGCACGCAGATCCTGCTCGCCGGCGTGGAAAATCTTCAGAAAGCTATGGAAAACATGAGAGAAGACCAAAGGAGAGCAGATGCTGAGGTGAGAAGGAGAGACAGAGAGCTCTGGGCACAAATTGATCTCCTAAAGCAGCAGTCCAACACCCCAGCGAACATGACAGGTGAAGGATGATCTCCCTTAGTAGATCTGACACAAGGAGCATCAGGCAGCAGGCAGATACCAGCTGAAATAATTACAAGATTGGATTTAGCTACGATACCGTCAGATGGAAGAATAACCCCACGAGGGTTAGGATACCTCACACCGATGGTGGCGACCGGCTACTAGCTGCGTAGAGATACAAACAGTGGCCTCCCCGTCGTGATCCCCGCAATCGAATCGATCGACACCGTAGCAGGATCCGAGTCAAACCAAGCAAGTGAACGCGGCAAAGCAGGGACAATCGTTACCACAACCCCCCTGGCTGCTGGAACTTATCAGAATCTTCAAGAACCCGGATCAGGAGGACATATGCAGATAGCTGACAGGCGGACCCCAGATTCAGCCAATATAACTAATCAACAATACTTGGAGCTAAAGGAGATGCTGAGCAGAGTTCCAATGCTACCACCCCCACTCGAGAAGGCAGCTCTAGACAGTTATGCCGACTCACCATTCGTGGACACCATATCTATCACAGCCATGCCAAAGGGATTCACAAATCCAAACATGCCTCTCTTCGACGGCACAGCAGATCCCTTTGATCATGTCAGCCAATACAAGCAGAAAATGATGACGGTAACAGCTATAGGGCAAGTCAAGGAGGCTTGCATGTGGAAAGGATTCGGGTCCACCTTAACAGGACCAGCACTTCGATTGTTTGTAAGCCTGCCCAACAGGTCGATAACTACATTTGCTGAATTGGTGAACGCATTTACTCAACAGTTCGCAAGCAGCAGAAAGCCACAGAAGCACGCAGGAGACTTATACAGAATCGTTCAGGGGGCAGGAGAGAGCATTGGAAAATACAATACGAGATTTAACAATGAGAAGGTAGCAGTACGAGAGTGTGATGTCTCAACAGCAGTAGAAGCCTTCAGAAGAGGCCTCCACCACGACTCCGACCTATACAAGCAGCTGACTATGCATCCCTGCCATAGTTTCGAAGCAGTATAGAAAAAGGCAGCTGTCGCGATCAGACTGGAGGAAGATATTCTAGCCAGAGCCAGCTTACAGAGCACACCCAGTATTTCTAGTACTTCAGCCGTGGAAAAATCAGGAAGAAAGCAAACCACCAGCAAGAAGGACGAGAGATACAGACCATATGGGAGGGGAGTCAACAGAATCGAGGAAAACCAGCTACTCCCCACCCTGGCAGAATATGGATTCACTACAGGCGTCGGAGGAATCTTGAAGGCACTAAGGGAGATGGGAGATGGAGTCAGGTGGCCCAACCCACCAGTAGGAGAGCAAGCTTGGAGAAAAGATAGCAAGAAGAAGTGCGAATTTCACCATGATATTGGGCACAACACTGAGGATTGCTACACATTAAGAAGAGAGATCAAGCGCCTGTATGAACAAGGAAAGCTGAGCCACATATTACCACGTGGGGGCAAGCAGCAGGATAAGGTAGGCTCATGGCCGCGAGACCCACCCACATGCACCAAAATTATAAACGTGATAACAAAGCGGCTCGAGACTTGAGCGGATTGACATATTCAGCAGCCCAAGAGACATGCTACGAGAGACCAAAGGAGATAGGCCACCAATTCGTGCAGATTTCTCACAGTGACCTACCAGCGGTCAGCTTTGATGAAGGAGAAGCATACGATGAGCGAGAACATCATGACGCACTAATTATCACCTTATCAATGGCCAATTGCACAGTTAGAAAGGTCCTGGTAGATACAGGAAGCTCGGTCAACTTAATCATGCTGAAAACTATAGAGAACATGGGATTAAGCGAGAAGGATTTGCAGAAGAAGTCTATTCCGCTAGTAGGCTTCAGTGGAGAAACAGCCAGCTCACTAGGTGAGATAGTCATCCCAACCTATGTGGGAGGAGTCAACAAGCAAGTCAGGTACCTGGTTATAGATGGCCCTTCTACTTATAATGTCATCTTAGGAAGACCATGGTTGCACCAAATGAAGGCAGTCCCTTCAACATACCACCAGTGCATAAACTTCCCCACCCCATGGGGAGTAAAAACGATAAGAGGAGACCAGGAGGAAGCTAGAGGCTGCTATAAGAAGGCACTCAAGTGCACTGCCAGCCCCCCCGCATAGCAATTACAGAAGCAGCCTATCCAGGACGAATACGTAGAACCCCCTGCAGAAGAATTGGATCAGATCAACCAGGACAGGCTGCACCCAGAAAGAACCGTGCTCATTGGAGCAGGATGTACAGGAAGCTTACGACATCAGCTAGTCAAGTTCTTACAAGATAACATGGATTGCTTTGCATGGTCACACGATGATATGATAGGAATAGATCCATCCATCATAACACACAAGCTTAGCGTGGACCCAAAGTATAAACCCGTCCAGCAGAGAAGAAGGAAGTTTGTAGTAGAGAGAAATAAGGTAATCAACCAGGAAGTAGACAGCCTGCTGGCAGCAAAGAAAATAAGAGAAGTGAAATACCCAGAATGGCTGTCTAACGTAGTAGTGGTGCCTAAGAAGAATAGAAAGTGGAGAGTATGCGTGGACTTCACCGATCTTAACAAAGCATGCCATAAAGATCCATTCCCGCTGCCTCATATTGATGCAATGGTGGACGCAACAGCTGGACACGAGATGTTAACATTCCGGGACGCATGGAGTGGATACAATCAGATCAAGATGGATCCTGCAGATCAATAGGAGACAGCATTTATGTCTGAAAGAGGAATATATTGCTATAACGTCATGCCATTCGGCCTAAAGAATACAGGCTCCACATATCAAAGGCTGGTTAACAGAATGTTCAAAGAACAGATAGGAAGAACAATGGAGGTGTATATTGATGACATGGTGGTGAAATCAGAGAAGGCTAAAGATCACATGCGGCATCTGGCTGAAACATTCAGCACCCTCAAGGAATACAAGATGAAGCTAAACCAATCTAAGTGCAACTTCAGAGTATCTTCTGGCAAGTTCTTAGGCTATATCGTGACTCAAAGAGGAATAGAAGCCAGCATCGAGCAGATCAAAGCTGTCTTACAGCTGGAATCACCAGAGAAACCTAAGGATGTTCAAAGACTAGCTGGAAAGGTAGCAGCCCTAAACAGGTTCATTTCGAGATCTTCAGACAAATGCAGGCTATTTTACGACGTGCTAAGGAAAAGTCAGAAGTTTGAATGGACCCCAGAGCACGAGCAAGCCTTCAGAGAGCTGAAGCATTATCTCAGCAGCCCGCCACTGCTATCAAAGCCGGAGCCAGGAGAACCATTATTCCTATACCTAGCCGTCACAGAAGTAGCAGTAAGTGCCGTCCTGGTCAGAGAGCAAGAAACGGAGCAGAAACCAGTATACTACGTGAGCAAGTCTCTGCTGTCGGCAAAGACCAGGTACACATCCCTTGAAAAATTAGTACTTGCATTGGTAGTAGTATCTCGCAAACTGCGCCCCTATTTTGAGTCACACATCATACATGTTGTGACAAACTACCCGCTAAAAGCTATCATGAGGAAGCCTGAACTATCAGGAAGAATGTCTAAATGGTCTGTACACCTCAGTGGATACGACATCCAGTACGACCCTAGGACAGCCAATCAAATCGCAAGCACTGGCCGACTTTGTGTCAGACTTCAGTCCAGCCATCCAGAATCTGGCGGATACGGAAATCCTCACTTTAGAAGGAAGCAAGCAGACAGACGTCTGGCAGATGCATATCAACGGAGCCTCCAACCAAAGGGGGGCAGGTGTAGGATTAATCCTACGATCACCACAGGGATACCTGATAGCACAAGCTGTAAGATGCGAATTCAAGGCAAACAATAATGAAACAGAATACGAGGCCTTGATACTGGGGATGAAGCTAGCTTTGGAATCAGGAGTCAGACACCTGCTCATATCCAGTGACTCTCTGTTGATAGTTAACCACGTGAATGATGAGTTTATAGCCAGAGATTCGAAGATGATTGCATACCTGAAAGTAGCAAAGGAATTAAAGCAAAAATTCGAGACTTGCAAGCTTAAACAGGTCCCCAGAGATCAGAACGTGGAGGCAGACACCCTAGTAACCCTGGGGGCAACATTCAAGCCAACAGAGCTATCCAGCATACCAATAGCACATATACTGGAGCCTTCTATCTAGAAGGCAGACGAAATAGACAGGGGCGAACTGGAAGATCCGCAAAGCGAAAAGGACATCCAAGCGATTCTGAGAGGAAGGTGAGAGCTCTCGATCACACAGCAAAGCGCCGACCGGGAGGCCGATCCAGCAGACGACTGGCGCACACCTTACCTAGACTGGCTGCGCCACAACAAGCTACCAGACGATAAGAAGGAAGTGAGAGCTTTTAGAATAAAGGCTTCCAAATTCATACTCATTGATGATATATTATTCAGAAAATCGCTAGCAGGTCCCTACCTACGGTGCCTGGACAAGGAGGAAGCACAGACTGTGTTGCATGCTCTCCACAGTGGCGAATGTGGAAACCATGCAGGGGGCAGAAGTCTGGCAAACAAAGCCCTCAGACAGGGATACTATTGGCCTACAATGAAGGCAGATGCAGCAGAGTACGCACGAAAATGTGACGCCTGCCAGCGCTCAGCGCCAATGATTCACCAGCCAGCAGAGCCTCTGCACCCTATTATTTCTCCCTGGCCATTCATGGCATGGGGCATGGACATAGTAGGCCCCTACCACGGGCCATAGGAAACAGGACCTGGATGCTAGCAATGACAGATTACTTCTCCAAGTGGATAGAGGCAGAAGCATTCACGGAAGTAAAAGACAAACAGGTCATCTCATTCATAAAACGAAACATCGTCTGCAGATTTGGTATCCCATCAGAAATCATATGTGACAATGGCTCACAATTCATCTCAAATGATACCGAAGGATACTGTGCCAGGTGGAACATCACCTTAAAAAAGTCAGCACCTAGGACTCCAAAGTCCAATGGGCAAGTGAATCCAAAGAATAAAATCATTATGGACAATCTAAGAAGGAGGCTACGGGAGTTAGGAGGAAAGTGGGCGGATGAATTGCCACTAGTGCTATGGTCGACGTAACGACGCCAAAAATAGCAACAGTCAAACACCCTTCACCTGGTGTTTGGCGCGAAGCGATCATTCCATCGAAGTTCTAGTTCCCACTTACAGGTATGAAAATATGACGAGGGAACTGAATAATGCAGAGATGACCAGAAGCCTGGACACAATTGACGAGCTGCGAGCAAGCGCAAAAATCCGTCTGGCTGCCTACAAACAGTCTGTGGCCAGGACTTACAACAAGAATGTAAAGGTCAGGCTCCTGGAGGTAGGAGACCTGGTTCTCCGATCCGAGAGGTGTTCCAGAACACCAAGAATCGAAAAGCAGGCAAATTCGCCTACAAATGGGAAGGACCATACCAGGTAGAAGGAGTTGTTGGCCATGGTGCATACAGACTGATGACTATGGACGGTCAAATCATACAACGCCCATGGAACATACTTCACCTGAAGAGATATTACTTTTGATAATAAGTAGACTCTAGCTTTCAGAATAATGTACTATGAGAAGCCAAATCATTTTTAAAGATAAAATAAAAATCCGGTAGTAGGCATACCCGCGTTTCACTCTTACTCGGTGTCTTTAGTTCTTTTAAAACTTTAAACTACTATTGGATGGTGTGGTCTGGCAGCGTCCTGGGACCACAATTGCTCTGGTACCCCATGAGATGGCGACAGGAACTTCACATCATTCTGATAGATTTTCTTATTTTCAGGCTTCTCTAAGTACATCACTTTGAATTCTGGTATCTATGGTACTTTGAAAGGATGTCTAGCAGGATTGTCAACTCCCAACGCGGGGTGACAAGGCACATGGCACTCCAATATGCCTAACCTATTTTCTCCACAAGGAGCACCCTCACCAGGCGGACTGTGGAACATACGAAAGGGAGCCTGGTTGACAGCTGAATACGCTTATCCAGCTACCCCTGATACCACCCCCTGGACGTAGCTCGCACTAATCGTACTTAATCAGGGCCCCAGCATGCATGCAAAAACGAACATGGAACGTAGGGATATCTGCGCTACTAGAATCCTGCAGCATCTCCATTTGGTCCTAGAATGACGATAAACTTGTCTCAATGACGCCACCTGCTGGCATAAAACGAGACGAACACACCTTGCGTCATGAACAAGGTTAAGTAGTCCACAAACTGTGGCATACGCCTAAATCAGCCAGCCGGCTGACACGGCAGCTAGCTTGGTCTGGATCAGTCTTTTCAGGCTGACCAGGCTGGTCTAAATCAGCCCCCTGGGTTGACACGGCCACTCCTCCTTACATTGCGGCATACGCCTAAATCAGCTATCAGGCTGACACGGCAGCTAGCTGAGTCGTAACATTATCCTTTTCAGGGTGACAAGACTCGCCTAAATCAGTCAAGCAGACTGACACGGCACAAACTTCCTAAAACAGGGAGAATAAACAAATAAGCACACGATATGTAAAAACCTTGCCAAACTATGACAATGGGCATTCAAAATATGGCCAAAATACGGCCCCAAGTTTAACCGCCACCCTGGCGGAGCAAACACAAAAACAAGTTTAAAACTTACAAAGTCTGCCACCTCTGGGCCAGACTGCCAAAAAGTTCATCAAATATAAAAACTTAATTATCGGTCACATTAATGACCTCCACCTCTGGCACCTCCTCTGCTTGCTGACCACTCATTTCAGGTACTGCTTCAGCCTGAGCATCCTCAACCGCCATAGCTCCCTGAGCTCCATCAGCAGCATCCTGGAACATTCCAGCCTCACCCCCAACAGCCTGCTCAGCCAACGCAGGAGAGTTCACCTCACCCACCTCAGGCATCAGCATACTCAGATCAGGTTGAGCGGGGTAAAGCATCTCCAGCTGCTTCTCCTCTTCCTCTATTGCCTGCTGGGTGGGAGCCTCCTCGAGTGCAGCACGCATCCCACTGATCTTTCCCCGCCAGGTGGCATATGCAACAACATTGGTGGCCAGGGAGATCAGCTCAGTGATCTTCTCCTCAGACTGCTTCAGAGAGTCAGAAAAGGTGCTACACACTGCCTGAGTCTGAGCTAGCTGATCAACCCCCTCCTTCAGCTTCTTCTTGGTGACAGCAAGCTCAGCCTTCAGCTCCACCACACGCTTCTTCAGATCAACCCGCTGCTGTGCCAGATCCGCAACACTCTCCTTCAGTTCCTGGTTCTTGGCGCTGGTAGCACGGCTGGTGGTCTGAACTATGTTGATCATCTTCCTATTGTAGAGTGCAGACTGCAGAGTCTGGGGCAGGAAAATCAGAAATCAGCAAGAAAGTTGAAAGAAGGAATCTAAACAAAGGAAGACGGACAGGCAGACGAAGAGTATTTACCATAAAGGCATTGTGAACATCGTTATCAGCCATCTCCTCTGGGAGAACTCTGAGAACGTTTCCGCGACAGAAGGAAAGAGCAATTGATCAATCTCCGGCCAGTATGACACCTTGTCCACATTCCCAAAGCCTTCTGGGAAGTGAGCAATGATGCCTCCACTAGATGAAGCACGAGGACTGGCAGGAGGAGTAGGCGGATGACGAGACAGCGGACTGACTTCCAAAGGCTCACGTGCAGCAGAACTGGAAATTGCAGGAGGAGTCTGAAAAGCGGCAGCAGGAGCACTCCTCTTAGAGGCAGAGGCCACGTCAGGGCTGGCAGAGGGTCTCTTTCTTTTAGCACTTTGGAGGATGAGTTCCAATGGGTCAACCTTTGAACCTGAAAGCATACACGGTCTTAGACGATAGAAATACTTAAAACATCAGCAGCATGCAAGCGAAAGTGGTTACAGAAACCTTACCAGAAGACATACTGTTGGCTGATTGAGGAGGATTGGAGGAGGAAGCAGGTGAGAAACCAGGAAGCAGGTCTGGAAACTTTCTTTCAGACTCAGAAATGCTGAATAGCTTTCTGCAGGCAGGGATCTTGGCACCAATACGGGTGAGGTCACAGGGGCTTGCACGAAGATGATGAAGTAAGCTAGTAAGCAGCAAGATAAGATAAATCAGGCGATAGGAAGGCTACTTACTCGAAGTCTGAAACCACTTCTCGAAAATATAATCAGCAGGAGGCTGGATGGAGTCCTTCCTCACATAGAAGAAGTCCTCAAACCATCTCTCATCACGGGATTTTGACGCATGTTTGAAGGGAGCCTCTCCTTGGCCCCGGAATGAGAACTGACCCCTGCCCTGGGATCTGATGCTGTACACGTGGGCCAGATCGCCCAGAGTGACAGATTTGCCGGTACTCTGACCAGCGGCCAGAGAATAGAGAAGAACTCTCCATATGGGGGCAAAAATTTGTGCCATGGCGAAATTGTTGGTAAAAATAAAATCTTGGACGAGTTTAGGGAAAGGAAAACAGAGGCCATATTTAAATGGGTACAGATAGAAACAAACCCACCCCGGACGAAGGGCGTCAGCTTTCTGTCCCGGTTCAGGGATGGCGATATCCACCCTGTCACCAAGACCAAGCAAACTCTTGATCCTAGGAATGTCGGCCGGAGTTAGGGCAGAGTCGCAATCATGTGGGTGTCTAAAAAGTCCCCGAGAAGGGAAAGTGGGGTCAAGATTACGGTCGGAGGGTGTTGGGGTTGACGAAGATTATCGGGTTTTGCCCATGGTGGAGAGAGAAAATGAAGATTAAAAGGAAGAAAAAATGGATTACCTGATGATGAAGACGGGAAAGGCAACAGTGAAGCCGATGAAGATTAAAGGGGAAGAAGATTGAGGGTTTAAGAGGAGAGTTTTTGAAATGATTTGGAGTGATTAATGAAAGTGGGAGAGAGACGTTGGGGTTATAAAGAGGAGAGAGGGAGTTGGGTGCGGAGAAAGAGGAATAGGGCGGCTGGAAGTGATGGGTTGCATGGGAAGGAGTAAAAGACGGCGTAGGGTTTTAAATATTTGGTTACGTAAATTCCTTGCTCGATACTTGAAAGCGTACTTCACAAGAAATTTGGGGCAAACTGTTTGGGCTAAAAATAGCGTAATAAAGAAAGCCCACTTGGTAAAATAAAGATTATAAAGAAGAGGTGAGGAGGAAGGGAGCCCGTGGTCAGGAGAAGGGGGAACGGGCTTAAGAAGGATTAAGAGCCCATCATAAAAGGTGCCCGCATTAAGGAAAGGAGTGTCAGGGAGAAGTTAGGGAGAAGTTAGGGAGAATTTAGGGAGATCGGGGAGAATTGGCAAAGGAGTCCGGGTTTGGAAAGAAGTCTTTATGGAAATAATATTCTTTTTCCATATTCGAGGTAGGGTATATCTAGGGTTCTTACCCTATAAATAGCAAAGGAAGGAAATCAATAAGGACATTCATGGAACACCCGCATTCGTACATCAACATTCAAGATCACATCTCGGCAAATAATACACGTTCATTCTAGATCTTGCAGGCCTGACACCTAGGGCCAGCAGGATTAGCTTCGTACATTAATTGTAATCATCCTCCTATTCATATAGTGCAATACTTGGCAGGGTACCGTCCCTCCCGCGGTTGTTCCCACATTGGGTTTTCCGCGTCACCAAAATCTTACGTGTCAATTTACATTACGCACTTTATTTCCCGTTTACTTATTGACATACAAATCATCGTACAATCAACCAACGAATATAGACTACATTGACCCTAAATCGACTTTGGTAAAAAAAGACCTAAACAGTTTATTTGATTAAACATAAATTTTGCTAGTACTACTTCGTCAATATTAGAAACCGGTGGTGGTTTTTATCATTTGTACTTGATACATAGGATGATTAGAATATGACGACTAGCAACAATCATGTTGAGAGATAGAGTCTTTGTGTAATCAATCTAGTTTTGGATTTATAGTTGTACTTAATTATGACTATTAAGTGCATAAACTCTAAATAAGAATATAAACTTGCTAAAGATACAAAAGAGGTTTCACTTTTGTGACCCTATACACCATAATTGATGTATGGCTAGCCCATTATCAAGGTGATTATATTCTAAACCAAACTTAAATGATATATCATGAAGATGACGCAAGACTCAAATTGGTAACCTAAGATTAAACCTTAGATTTTGGAATGATAAACGCAAAGAGTTATCGAGTACTCTTGAAACCATTAGATCTTATGGTATATGCGTATCTTGTATTCAAAGCAAGATGTCTCGTGCCTTTTGGTTGAAAAGGAGATCGAGGTTGTAAATCATTGATCCAAAATAGGTTGATCATTTTATTTTACCAACGATTTAAGTTGACGCTAAAATGTTCACTTAATAAGGTAAATAGAGAAATCTTTGAAGAAGTTCAAAGTGTTCAAAGAATCACGATTTAGTCGTGATGGGATTATCAAAGTGAAGACTTTGATATAAGCCAAATAAAAGGTGATTTAATATCACAAGTTAATCTCTCTTAACACACATTATGGGATAATGTGTGGTTGGATAAAAATTCAAACGCTATTCGATATGGTTTGAACTTCAATCAAGTTACTTTGAGTTACTTGATCCTTTTGGGGATTTTTATCATTTTGTCTAAATTATTTTTCCACTAAATCTAAAACGAATCATATGAGATATGAAATGGTAGGTTATCATGTTTGTAAGTTTTAAAAAGAAACAAATGCTCATTTTTCCTTATTATAATCACGAGTACACCGGGTTTGTGGCTCGTCAAGCTGTCTTTCTAAAAATACAAGTTTATTTCTAGAAGACAGAGTGGGAGAAAATTATTCAAGAGCCACAAAGAATGTTATGTCGCAAGAAACTGGTCTTTCTTGGCTACATGAGACGTTTTGTGTAAGACATTGTTTCTTTATAACCTAGGAGGTTAAATTCGTCACTTGTTGAATATGATGAATTCATGCTACTTTTAAGAAAGTAAAGAGCTTATAACTTACAAAAGAAATCGTTTGATTCAAGTTGATTACTTCTAGAAAGTAATGAACATATGACTTACATGAGAGTGTTTAAAGTCACAACTCAATACAAGGCTTAGAGCCATGAAAATCCGAAATAAAAAGGCTTGATTAGTGACAAAGGGTTTTGCACTAATAAAGAGAGATTTCAAGGCTTGATTGGTTGCAAAGAGTTTTGCACTAGTTGAAATGCTTAAGTCTATTTGGATTTTCTTAGGGATTGTGTTTCATTATGAGGATATACACACAGCAAGTGAATCTAAAACCCACTTCTTCAAAAGAAGGAATGTATTCAATACATGTCATGAGTTTTGTAGATTCTTGCAATCCTAAGATAATGTGGAACTTAAGAGAGGGTCTTAAGTAGGACATCACTGAGTTGGAATCAACATTTTGTTCATGTGATAAAACATTTCTCGATAAGTCGAGAAGTTGTGTTCATACATGAAGTTTAGTGGGAGTTACGGAAATTTTAATTAGTCTTATATGTGAATGACATATTGATCATTGAGAACGATTTAAGACTTATGGAGTATTATAATACATCTTTAATATCCGGATTTATGAATATAAATCCACATGATATTAGCGTCAATAAGAAGTCTCATGTTGATAAGATTCATGACTAGTTCAATAAATTGAACATATTTGATTGATTCCATTTGCTTCCGCTGCCGGATCAATTAAATAAGTAATGATGTATAACACTTCATATGCTTTGAGTATGATGAATTGTTTTTAAAATCGAATTTAAGTAATCTTTACCAAGTAAGCCATAAAGATTACCCTTAAGTGCTTGCAGAAGCATTAAGGAAGTATAGCAAAGTGTTCATGATGCAATTTTGTGTAAGGGTGTTATACAAGTGACAATTGACAATTGAGATTGCGCATGGTTTCTGACAAAACCATAATCAAAACACATTAGGATGGTTAAGATACCATTGTGGCTATGTTATTTAAGAAATAGATTTTCTAGAATCGTTCTAGACAATAAAGAACAATGAGAAATGTTTACAACAGAGATTTAGTACACTTGCAATCATGGGATGTGCAAGAAGGATGAGTCCCGCACACTATGAAAACAGTGGGAGCTATTCTAAGGCTAGAAGGCCTATGTCTTTATTGGATCTCGACACGTACTCAGAAAGTTTTGTAATGCAAATGTATACATTACAAAGGAAAACGAGTATGTAGTAAGGTTGAGTAAGGTACAAGAAGTTGATAAAACCTACTAACCAAAGCCTTCTCATAGGCTTAACATGATGAGTCATGTCATTTCAATTGAATTGAGATGAACAACTACATTCAAGATCAAACTGGATTATAGAATTTAAATAGTAATCAGGTATTGACTATTCATATGTGATAATCACATTTATCGTTCGAGTTTTTAAAATCTGAAAACTCCTTTTATACTTTGTTACATCCAAATGGGTTGTAGAGACAATTGAACCCCGTTAAAGTGAACTCGGATTAACATAGTATTCGCCCATAGTCACTTGTATGAGGTGACGTCTCGAAGTGACTAGAGTGTGATGCGATTGATGGCAAGTTCAAATGCCATAGAGTCATGTGAGATGACTAGTCGATCACATAGGCAGACTGTTAGGAACACTTTGTCGGGCCTTATGACCGCTTATAGAGTTCTGGCAAATTTATATAGCCTGGTCGTGGCGAGAGCTACTATAGTATTCTAATGAATCGATTCTTTTGACTAAAGACTATTCGCCTAAGATGGCACAATTTCAGATTAACTTTGATTTGTGTTACTACGACCTTCGTAAATGGGGTCAAATGGGCATATTTTGGGTTATGATGGCTGTGGCTAGTCGAAGGGAATAGGTGCGATAGGAATTGTCCACCCCCTTGTCAGGGTTAAAACAATATCTCAGGGCCACTCGAGGAGTAATGAACTGGAAATGCGTGGCCACGCTCGGAAGGTATCTATGATAGATAAATCCGGTCAATCAGTTATTCTCCAGATCGAGGGAACCACTCTCGATATGATCACTTGCAAGTACGACCTGAAAGACACCTTGCATTGAGTGGGAGATAGTAATAGGACAAGAGAATTGGTGACGCACACTTGTCGAGGACAAGTGGGAGATTGTTGGAATATGTGTCCTCCGACAATAATGCGATCACAACTGTTGATCATGATGATCACATGTTTAAGTCACATTCTAAAGAATACAATTGGGAAGTAATATTTTACTGTCAACTGGTCCACACATATCGGTAATGATTGGCTGACTAGAGTTTGACATTACTGTCGTGCGACGGTGGTGATCAGTTGATCCCCTTAGGTCATACCTATAGGGAAATACTCTTAATTGATTATTTAATTAATCGTATGCCGATACGAGTTAATTAAATTCCTTAAAATTGACGGATGATTTTGTGAGTATAATTAACGTATCTTATGGTAATGTGATTGAATGAGACACGGTCTAAGTAATCGAATTGTTTTATTACTTAGATGAAATTATTGTTTACGGAAACAAATTGAAACGGAATGAATAAATTATTATAAATACAGAATGTTGTAGTTTATAATTCGGAAACACTTTTGGTACAAGAAATTACGAATTTCTAGTCGATTTTGTAAATGACATATTTTATGAGTATGTTGATTTTTAATATGTTAAAAATACATTACATTGTGACATGTCATGTAACATGTTACTATTGGGGCTGGTGTCCTCTACAGTTAGTGCAAGGACTTATAAATCTCTAAAAGGATCAAAGGATATACTTTTGTATTATAATCAGTTGATCCACGTTTATCAATAACGGTTGGCTTGCTAGATAAGTTTGACGTTATTGTCATACAGATGGCGGTGATCAACTGGTCCCTAAAAGTCACACCTATATGATACGTTTGAGAGATGTGACGGTATGAAAATACAGTCATGTTGATGCCAAAATTGACTAAGCAGTTAGTCGGAGTTATTGACTAATAATTAGTCAAATCGCGATGTTGAGATATTTTATTTAATACGGATTAAATAAAATTGGCTAAGGCGAATTAAACAGTTAATTCGTAAATTAAATATAAACGGTTATATTTAATTAATGTATATTGAATTAATTATACAATATCGTCTTTGTCGGACATGTATTAATATTTCAACTAATCCGAGTTATTAGTTGATGTTATAATAACCGATAACCGATGACAATTTATAATAAAACCGCGTCATATACATTTAGCAATTTCGGTTCGGACCACGAGTTAAAATTAAAAGGAAGTGGAAGCCCACTTCCCATGAGGGCTCACGGTTTTTGGCCGAATGAAGCAAACAAAAGAGAGCTCTCTCTCTTTTGTGACCTAATGATCATTCATTTGAAACAAAACTAGGGTTTTGAGAACATTTCCTCTCAAAACTTAGATCTCACATCTGAATAACTCACATAACAACTCTCTCAATATTGCAAGTCAATTAGAGAGTAATTCTAGCACAAGGGCATAGTCTCAGACGGTCTTGGGTGCAACGATTAGGAGGAAATCTCTGTTGATTTCTGTTCTTAGGCCGCATCTCAAAGGACCCAAGGTTATTTCTTATGCTTTATCGTTTCTTTGTTGTTTTTCGCTTATGACAATAAATTGCATATAAAATTTGCGTTATAGTCCTAATTTTATAGGGTATTATACGGATATTACCCCACAAGTGGTATCAGAGCGAGGCCACGTAAATTTTTCTATGTGATTTTCATCAAACGAATTTGAATCGATAATTTTGTGCATAAAATTTCGTGCGGCAGCCATTTTTTTCCCACGGCAATTTTTTTTGGCTGTTGCGGTTTTGTGCTTTGGAAACCGTGCAAAACGGTTTATGTCTAGATCAGACGATCTTTTGTTTTTCGATTTGTTCTTTGCGTATTGTTATTTTAATCGATAATTATAACAATATCTTAAGATCATGTCAATTGTAATTTTGTTTTAATACGGATTATGTTCAATTTACAATTGTTTGTTAACAAATCGATTTTGTTTGTTTTGTTAAGGCTCTCGTTTTTCAGCCGCTTAATTTTTTTTTTTGCTTTTTTTTGAGCTCTCGGCATTAGCTCCTATAAAAAAAAAAAAAAATTTTTTTGGGTACTGTTCACGTTCAGCCGTGAAGAAAAAAAAAAATTGTTTTGTTTTTTTTTTTCGGCCAATTTGTGCATAATACGGATTTTATGCATTCGCTTGATAGTGAAACGGTTCACTTATGTATCATTTAGTTATTTTAAAACGATTTAAAGTAACAGATTATCACGGATTAAAATTAAGTTGATTAAAGCGGTTTTGTCACATAATTTTAATCATTAAAGGTGGTTTGGATAAATTTAACATAATTACGGAATTATGTCACGAATAAATTTGTTTTAGTTGATGCATTTTTATCGTTATTGTTGAATGCCTTGAATGCTTTTAATTACGTATTTATTTATTTTTACAAACGATTGTAACTTAGTGTGGCCTTAGTAGAACGTGTTACCGTAATGATGGAATACGGTCTTGGTTGTATTTTGAGATCTCGTATCTCCATTTTTATTTTTCCCTTGTAATTACAGTTTTTATTTAGAATGTAAATAGGTTTATATTTTGTAATTTTTAATTGTAATTTTGAGAAGACAAAAGATGGAGACCGGATGCTCACTCCCGCTGAATGAAAAAGATGGAGCATCAAGACAAGCTTCTCGGGTCCAACGGTGGATTCCAAAGTTGTATTATGTTCTTTTTACTAGGATAGGCCACACTAGGAATTTTTATTTACGTATTGCATTCATTTATTTATTTTATCGTAACGATAGATTGCATCATATTCCGCCTAAAACCAAACCACCTAATAATTGCATGAAAACTGACTCATATAGAGGTCACGCGTTAGTTTTCTATAACATTCTCATGTCACACGATCCATTTAAGCCATCACCTAAGTTAATTCATTCACGTAATGCTAGTTATTCGTTCACTTAAAATGAATTAAAACTAAGTTGATGGGATCTTCCTCGTATAAAAAAAATTGAGAACAGTCTTTATAGGTCAAACTCCAATGAATCCCTTCTTCGTCGGTAGGCATAATATGACCCCTTCTACGTCGGGTAAGTTGGAACTGATTGACTTATTTTATCTCAACACTATGGTCACTCGTACGATCCTGTGATTATGGTGGACTATAGATAGGATTTACGGAAATCTATCGACCAAGAGTTCTTACGGAAGAACTAGCTAAACAGTTGGCTTATCAATTTACGGAAATTGAGTCTTGGGATCACTTGTATTATTCTTGAGGGAGATCAATTATGCAAGTGCAATGAGTCTACACGATTAAAATGAATTTTAAATAGACTTAAATCACCTCGATGAGTTGCTTCTTTCGTTTTTGTTTTTCTTTCTTTTTCAGCGTAGATCACGTTTTTTTAAACTGCTAATAACATAATGGCTGACATCCTCGATGACCCAATGCCAAGTGCCATATTGGACCGTGAGTCCTGGCTTCGGATCTTTATGAATCAGATGAATCAGTCCACTAGACTGAAGAATGATGGATCAAACTTCGCGGAATGGGAGGCGGCATTACGGAATGCCGCCACCGCGATGGGAAGCTCAAGTATCCGATCGAGCCCCTCCCGCCAGCCCCAGGCCCCACGGCTCGAGTTAACGAGGTCTCCACGTATAGCGACTTCGTCATGGAAGCAGGTGCGATTAAAAACGTACTCATTTTTGCAATGGAATCCAATTTGCAGAAACGCTTCATAGCCCAAGGTGTAAACAAGATTTTCACCACGCTCACTAAGTAATTCTCGAAAGCACCGAGAATCGTGACCTATGAGCATACCACTCGCTTCTTTGATGCGAGACTCCAGAAGGGCCAACCGGTTAGCCCACACATTCTCAGCATAATTGAGAATGTCGAGAGACTGGAGGCGCTTGTGAAGGAAATGTAGATTCATATACATACTAACATACTCATATATGTTATAAATAAATTTGTCATAAAATTAAAACGGATTTTATGCATGCAAACAATAATAAAATAGAGGAGAAATCATGTCCTTACATTGTGGATTTCGGTTATATAGGGCACAAGAGAGATCACCTTTCTCTCTTGTTCTTGAGCTTTTCCTTGTGGAAGAACAAAGATCCAAATATAGGATCTCTCCCTAAGCTTTATACCCAAGGCTTTCTCTTAATTTAATTAATATTACAAGAACTAGTATAACATTAATTAGGTAGAAAATTGAACCAAAATATTTATAAAACACTTATATATTTCGGTATTATGGAGGGAGAAGTAGAGAGCTTTTTATCTCTCTAGAATACTTATTTTGGATGAATGAAATAAGAATGAATTCACTAACACATTTTAGTGTAATATTAGGTAAAATTAGATGAAAAACCAATGATGGTTTTTTTCATCAAAAACCGGGTGGAGGGGGGCTTTATGGGTGAGCCAATGCATGAAATTGTTGCTCTTAACAATGTTCATAGGCTTGCATGGCTAGACCATTAGGTAATCATTATGTTTACTTAATAAATTAATCAACACAATATTAACCTAATACCCCACTAATTTCGGTATAATCATAATATGGAGTCCATATTATTTTTGTCAATTTCTCAATATGTAACATGTCACATGTAACATAAATTTGTTATGTATTTTTAACATATTAAAAATCAACGTATTAATAAAAATACGTCACATACAAAAATTGATTTAGTAATTTCATAATTACTTGTGCCGAAATATTTTACCAATTTATAAATCGTATTTACAAAAATTCATTCAATTCCGATTGTTTCCTTAAACAATAATTTCATCCGAGTAATGAAATAATTCGATTACTCAGACCGTATCTCATTTAATCACATTTTAATATGATACGTAAATTTTACTTCCAAAATCATCCGTCAATTTTCAAGTAATTTAATTAACTCGTAACGTTATACGATTAATTAAATAATCAATTAAGAGTATTGCCCTTTAGGTATGACCTAGGGGTCAATCGATCACCACCGTCACACGACAAGTAATGTCAAACTCTAGTCACCAATCATTACCGATATATGTTGACCAGTTGTGTAACAATATTACTTCCCAATTGTATTCTATATAATGAGACTTAAACAAGTGATCATCATGATCAACAGTCGTGATCGCATTATTGTCGGAGGACACATATTCCAACAATCTCCCACTTGTCCTCGACAAGTGTGCGTCACCAATTCTCTTGTCCTATTACTATCTCCCACTCAATGCAAGGTGTCTTTCAGGTCGTACTTGCAAGTGATCATATCGAGAGTGGTTTCCTCGATCTTGAGAATAACTGATTGACCGGACTTATCTATCATAGATACTTTCCGAGCGTGGCCACGCATTTCCAGTTCATTACTCCTCGAGTGGCCCTGAGATATTGTTATAACCCTGACTAGGGGTGGACAATTCCTATCGCACTCATTCCCTTCGACTAGCCACAGCCATCATAACCCAAAATGTGCCCATTTGACCCCATTTACGAAGGTCGTAGTAACACAAATCAAAGTTAATCTGAAACTGTGCCATCTTAGGCGAATAGTCTTTAGTCAAAAGAATCGATTCATTCGAATACTATAGTAGCTCTCGCCACGACCAGGCTATATAAATTTGCCAGAACTCTATAAGCGGTCATTAGGCCCGACAAAATGTTCTTAACAGTCTGCCTATGTGATCGACTAGTCATCTCACATGACTCCATGGCACTTGAACTTGCCATCAATCGCCTCACACTCTAGTCACTTCGAGACGTCACCTCATATAAGTAACTATGGGCAAAAACAATGTTAATCCATGTTCACTTTAACGGGGTTCAATTGTCTTCACAACCCGTTTGGATATAACAATGTACAAGGTGAGTTAATAATAACTCAAACGACAAATGTCGACATCACACTCGGGTAGTCAATATCATATTACAACCTTGTGATGTATATCGTCAGTGAAAACACCTATTGATTGCAATAGAAGTTTAACATCCCATGTGTCCATGTGTTCAAACTTCTTACACTTGCAATCTCCTTCACATTCATGTTCTCTCTCATAGCATGAATCTTACCAAGTACACATCAAGGTTCACGACCTTGGTTTCGGTTCTTTAACTTGAAAGAACTTTCTTATCGACTATCACATAACGAATGAATTTGTGATGAATAATATAACTTGTACTGATCAAGTATTTCATCCACACACAATGCACTAGGTATATGTTTTGTAGAATCTTGTAACAATTTGTCAAGATCATTAGCTTAGTACTTCTCACAAGTCCTAGCTTAACTAGGAAAGATTATCTTGAATAACCTCTTATTCAACCAAGCATCTTTCCAAAACTTCTCATTTCTCTTTCTAGGCTTGAAAGATTTGGGATTCTCATAAATCCTCATATGTGCTCGGATTTTCTACAATATGTGCAACCTCTTAACACACAATGGAACATTCCGTCAAACACTGAAACCGCTCATCGGATTCTACTTGAGAATTCATGACGTTTCTATTATGGCTTACCAATCAATCATCATGCTCTTATGCATATGATTCATAATTGGACATGTATATGATTATTCTAATGGCGGAAACATTAGTTACTAATAATCATGAGATCAACCGTTCATAGGTTCAATGAGCGACCATGATTTGCTAATGGTAATTCCATTTTCATCTACATGAATAACCTATGCGAATGTTGATACGATGTGTATCTCTTAATACTAATCCAACATCCCTTGATGTAATTGGATTTATCATTGTCCATTTTCATCCAGAATTGAAAACTCAAAAGCTTCTTTATGAAAGAAGATATTAGCTCGTCATTCCTTAATGAGTAATGAGTTTTATACATTCAAGGATGATAGCTCCCACTAAATTCCATGTCTTCACATGAGAATTTCCTAACTCCCACTCAATTCTACACATTTCGAAATTGTCTTTTCAATCGAAATTTATTCAAGAATTGAAATATAAATCGCATTGCCAAGTTATTAGGATAACACCATATATGTTCCCATCATATCCTTTCAAAATACCTATTTTGAAGTGGTCTCATCTTAACCTTACGGAAAGGGATTTTAAATCCCCAACACACTCATGTCATAATGATGTGTAGTAATGTCATTATTCAAATATAAACAATATCTAGAATACGTCCTTCACAATTACCCTTTTGGAAGGAGATTTAACCATTTCATAGGGAGGTTAAGCAATGACATTTGCGTGGTTAAAACTTTGGCCAATGAAGATATCGGTATATCAATCTTTGCAACTCGATCATAACTAGTATGTTACTTTGATTCATTTAGGCTCTTAAGTAAATCTCATGGTTGAAACTATTGGTCAAATGTTTCATAAACTTAGTCAAAAACTTGTTTAGACTTTACATTAGTCATTTTCTTCCAAAACTTTCTTTTGGTCTCCTCGTGTAGTTATCTTGAGAATATACTCTTATGTTTACTACACTTGGTCTCTTTAGTCATATAGGATTAACTTGAGACCATAGATCTCATCTATTCGGCATACTATGCAAATAGATATACCTTCATTCAAATCATTTTCTCTTGCGTAGATCTTCATCTACACAAGTACACAATTTTATCTTGCCTTGTGTGTTGTGTCCTCATTTTTCTCCCACTCTATCTTTAGAATAAATACAGTAAACATTCAAAGATAGCATATGAGACACAAATTAATGATGTTGAAGTATAAGGAGAACTATCTCATAGATAGACTAATAGTTATTGAATTCATATGTGTACTTGGTGATTGACATACCTTTAAGAGAGTTCATAGACTCAGAATCACTTTATAAATGATCATACACAAGCCTTAAGCATGTGGACATATAATGAAACCCGTCATTATAATTGTCTATTAGATCACCTTTAAGTGAATAATATTATGTTTCAAAACGCAAGCATTTAAAGATGAAATTTTAGAACATAAAGGATAAATGATAAAAACGGGTGACTTGGGTTGCAAACCAAGTCACCATCATCCAAAATACAAACCATTATCCAAAATACTTTTCCATGTCGAACACGGAAACTTAAAGTTCTAAAAATTCAAAACATAACTTAAAATAAGACAATGAAAAACAAAGCTCCACAAAAGCTATCCTTAGCTTCTCCATGGTTTCTCATGCTTGTTTTTCTTTTCCCTTGTCTTTGCTTGGTGGAGGCCCTATTTACAATAAAAAAGGGAGATACATTATCACAACTTTGCATCATAATACCATAGTTGAATTTAGAAACATAAAAAGAAGGTTAGTCATTTAGCTACTGGAGTGATCTTTCCAGCTTTGATATCACCAAGGTATTTGGAACAATTTCTTTTCCAATGTCCCATGCCATTACAATAATGGCATTTATCAAGAGGACCCTTCTTGACTTTGGATGTGCTAGCTTCACAAGACTTAGCTTTGGTGAATGTGGGAGCTTGCTTTTTACCCTTCCTTCCACTCTTCTTGAATTTCCCTTTACCCTTGGTGCTTATGTTAAGCACATCTTTGGGAGGGTTCACATTTAACCCCATGTCCCTCTCGGCTTGCACAAGTAACTTGTGCAATTCCTCAAGAGACACATCCTTGTATTGCATGTTGAAATTCACCCGGAATCGCACATATGCCTTGACTTTGGACAAGGAGTGTAGAATCCTATCTACGATGAGTTCTTTAGGGATTTCAACCATTTGAATTTTCAAGGTCTCGACAAGCTCCATGAGTTTGAGCACATGAGGGCTAACCTTTTGGCCCTCTTTGAAGTCGAGATCAAAGAATGCCGCGGCCGCCTCATATTGGACGATCCGCGGAGTTTGTGAAAACATGGTCACAAGTTTGGAGTAAATCTCATTAGCATTGCCCATTTTAAAGGCTCTCCTTTGGAGGTCCGCCTCCATCGCAAATATCAAGACATTTTTCATTGCGGCGGACTCCTTTTGGTAAGTCTCATAGGCTTCCCTAGTGGCCGCGGTGGACCTAGTGGAGGGTTCGGGTGGAGAGGCCTCGGTAAGGTAACGAAGCTTGTCGTCACCTTCGGTGGCTAATTTGAGTTGGGCATCCCATTCGGAGAAATTTGACCCATTCTTTTCAAGTTTACATCGATCCATAAAGGATCGGAGCCAAGACGAACTAGCGAGAGGTGTAGCATTAGGAGTTGGTGTTGATGTTGCCATTTGTTATGAAAAAGAAGTGGTCTACAAAACAAAATATAAGGAGTAAAACAATTGTCGTTTTAATAATACTCGTAAAAATGTATGATTTAAACAAGTTTTAAGCATTTTTCTAGTGACCTCTACCCAACTAGATAAATGATTCCAAGACCCAAATTCATATCGACTTAGGCACGGGGTAGCCGATGCAACCTTTATCAATATAACTCGGTGGATTAACCTTTTAATCGATTCTACTTTTAGAACTCTTGGTCGATAAAATTACTTTAATTTTTATCTATAGCCCAAAACACATCAACAAGGGCACGGGGTAGCCGATGCAACCCTTATCAATTACTTTTGTTGAGTTCAATCCAAATTTCGAATAAATGTGTCCATTATCCAAACCCACATCAACTTGGGCACGGGGTAGCCGATACATCCCTTATCAACATGAATTCGGTGGATTAACATTCATCACCCACTTCCTCTACGTAACAAGGTTTGTACCCCGGGGTAGCCGAGTGCACTCCCTCGCGAAATAGGTTTTCATGGTTTCTACTATTTGGTAAGGCTATGTCTCAATTAATTGTTTTAGCGAGAGGTCATGTCAATTTGTTATCTATCACGTTTTAAGTGAACTAAAGCGGTGAACTACGATAATTTGAATTGACACGGTCGATAAACTCGATAAGATAAGGATGCATGTTTTAGTTATGGCGATTTAGCGATGCATGTGACATAAAATAAAATGCAAGCAAAAAGATAAATAAATCCTAGTATGGCCTTTCCTAAAATAGAAAAACTATTTAACTATTACATATTCGGAAACCAACTCCATTGGTCCCTTGAACTTCGGTTGTGGCACGCATATCGAGGTAACACCGTCTTTATGTATCGCCATTCTTGAAGAAATCCGTCTTTGGGAACTCCGGAATGAATAAAATTACATAATAAATTACATAATTTCCTATTATACATTTGTAACTAAAATAAAATAAATCTATTAAATTACAAAACGGTGATACGAGATCACAATAAAAATTACAACCGAATCGATATTCCCATACATTTCGGGAAATACCAATTAAAATCTAAGGCCATACTAAGTAAAATTACATAATTCAAAATTACATAAATTAAAATTATGACAATCATAAAGAAAATGCAGCATTATAATATGTAAGAACATGCTCAATTTTATGCTAAATCGCCTTTTAATTAGCCAATATCGTATATTACTCGGTTTTTACGGATTTGCGTGATTTCAACATTTTATAATCACAAAAATACATATACTCATATTTATGCATAAGTTAATTGCCCTAACCTCTTAGGACTCAAAATTTAGTCTTCACTAATAATTTGACCATAATTAACCAATATTTTATAAAATTGTTCATAAATGGACCAAAAATTACAAAAATAAGCTATTAAACTTCAAATAAATCACAAAATTTCAAATAAATTCAAAATTTGAAATTTAAACTCATGAACATTCTGGAAAAATTCCATGACACTCATAATGTTCAAAATCTTAGGTTAAAAATTTCGAAATTTTTCCGGAAAAACAATGTTGCGGTTTATCGATTTTTAATAAAATAATCATAAAAACATGGAAAAATTATTTTCACTAACTTTTCAATTTTAGATCTGAAAAAGATAATAAAATGCAATATTTGACGTTTTTCCTAAGTCATAGATTATGTTTTATTAATTATCCACTAATAATGTCACTATTTATGCTATTTTTCTTCAAAAATCCATAAATCATGCAAAAAGACTTATTTATAGCCAATTATTTTACACACATATTGTAAAATTGCATGTGACAACATATTAATTTTCTATGACCAGATTCGAAATTTAACTCATATTAACCTATTTTTCACCTAAATCCGAATTTAATAATGAAAAATTCATTTTTCGAGCATAACAAGTCCAAAAATTATGAAAATTTACAGGTTATCTCAAAATAATATATGTGACAACATATCCAAAAATCAACTTAAAATTCGAAGTATAGCTAATTTTAGACAAAAAATGACATTTTTACTCATAAAATCACATTTAAATGTCATTATAGTGAAATATGAACAATAAAAATCCGAAAAATTAACCAAAATATCCTAAAACATTTTAGGACCAGAAATATTAACATGCATGGTTTAATTTCGTGATATATCATAATAACACAAATTTTACAAGTTTTATTTGTTATTCTTATAACTCGGAAAAACGTTTAACCGATTTGCATGCAAACAACCGTGGCTCTTGATACCGATTGAAGGAAATGTAGATTCATATACATACTAACATAATCATATATGTTATAAATAAATTTGTCATAAAATTAAAACGGATTTTATGCATGCAAACAATAATAAAATAGAGGAGAAATCATGTCCTTACATTGTGGATTTCGGTTATATAGGGCACAAGAGAGATCACCTTTCTCTCTTGTTCTTGAGCTTTTCCTTATGGAAGAACAAAGATCCAAATATAGGATCTCTCCCTAAGCTTTATACCCAAGGCTTTCTCTTAATTTAATTAATATTACAAGAACTAGTATAACATTAATTAGGTAGAAAATTGAACCAAAATATTTATAAAACACTTATATATTTCGGTATTATGGAGGGAGAAGTAGAGAGCTTTTTATCTCTCTAGAATACTAATTTTGGATGAATGTAATAAGAATGAATTCACTAACACATTTTAGTGTAATATTAGGTAAAATTAGATGAAAAACCAATGATGGTTTTTTTCATCAAAAACCGGGTGGAGGGGGGCTTTATGGGTGAGCCAATGCATGAAATTGTTGCTCTTAACAATGTTCATAGGCTTGCATGGCTAGACCATTAGGTAATCATTATGTTTCCTTAATAAATTAATCAACACAATATTAACCTAATACCCCACTAATTTCGGTATAATCATAATATGGAGTCCATATTATTTTTGTCAATTTCTCAATATGTAACATGTCACATGTAACATAAATTTGTTATGTATTTTTAACATATTAAAAATCAACGTATTAATAAAAATACGTCACATACAAAAATTGATTTAGTAATTTCATAATTACTTGTGCCGAAATATTTTACCAATTTATAAATCGTATTTACAAAAATTCATTCAATTCCGATTGTTTCCTTAAACAATAATTTCATCCGAGTAATGAAATAATTCGATTACTCAGACCGTATCTCATTTAATCACATTTTAATATGATACGTAAATTTTACTTCCAAAATCGTCCGTCAATTTTCAAGTAATTTAATTAACTCGTAACGTTATACGATTAATTAAATAATCAATTAAGAGTATTGCCCTTTAGGTATGACCTAGGGGGTCAACTGATCACCACCGTCACACGACAGTAATGTCAAACTCTAGCCATCCAATCATTACAGATATATGTTGACCAGTTGACAGTAACAATATTACTTCCCAATTGTATTCTATATAATGAGACTTAAACATGTGATCATCATGATCAACAGTCGTGATCGCATTATTGTCGGAGGACACATATTCCAACAGCTTGATTGTAAAATCAGCGAGAACATTGTGATTGACCGCATGCTTCATTCACTCCACGATGGTTTTGCGCTCTTTAGAGCCAATTACTATATGAATGATTTGAAGAAAAGTCCCCATGAACTGCACTCCCTTCTCGTACAGACCGAGAAGGACATGAAGTTCAGTGGGAGCATGAAACAAGATGTTCTCGTTGTGTCAAACAAGGGCAAGGGTAAGGGCAAAGCTCAAGCAGACCTAGCGGTAGGTAAACCGAAGTTTAAGAAGTCGGGATCAGGTAAGAGTGGGCCTGGTGAGGCAAGTAACTCATCAGGCGCGACAAAGAGCAAGACCGAAAACATGGAATGCCATCATTGCCACAAGATTGGGCATTGGAGGCGTACATGTCCTGTCAACCATGAGGACATAAAAGCAGGTCGCGTTAAACCTGTTGGTATGTCTTCTTTCTCTTCTACTTTTATTCATATGATTGAGATTAACCACGCAAGTTACGGAACTTGGGTACTAGATACTGGTTGTGGTTCTCATCTGTGTAATCATGTGCAGGGTCTCCGAAACATCGAACCCCTCGTAAAGGGTGAGGTGGACCTGCGTGTCGGGAATGGAGCACGAGTGGCTGCCGTCTCGAGGGGAACATATGTGATCCACTTCCTAGCGGATTTGAGTTATTTTATATAACTCGCTATTATGTACCCAGTCTTTCTAAAAACATTATTTGGTTTCGCACTTGACAAACTTGGTTTTTCATTTGTAATAGAGAATAATTCTTGCATTTTCTCATTACACGATATGATTTATGGCAAGGCAGTCTCCATGAACGGAATTTATGTTTTAGATCAGACCACCGAAATATTACACGTAATGAATAAAAAGTTAAAGGTTGGTGACAAAGATCAAACATACCTATGGCAACGCCGTATGGGACACATTAATGAGAACGCGCGTAAAACGGCTCATAAAGAATGGAGCTATCTCGGCCTTTGATTTTCAATCATTTGGCACGTGTGAATCATGTCTCATCGGTAAGATGACTCGAATTTCCTTCAAAGGTGTTGGAATGCGCGGCCGCCGACCTATTAGGACTCATACATACGGATGTGTGTGGGCCTATGTCAATCACCGCACGAGAAGGCTATAGGTATTTCATCACTTTCACGGACGATTTAAGTAGATATGGCTATGTCTACTTAATGAAGCACAAAAGTGAATCCTTTGAGAAATTCAAGGAATACCGAGAATCGGGTACTGAGAACCTCATCGGGGCGGAAAGATTAAAACACTGCGCTCGCACCGTGGTGGCGAGTATCTTTCTCACGAGTTTGATCAACACCTTAAGGACTGTGGGATTGCCCTACGATTAACTCCACTGGAACACCTCGGTTGAATGGTGTGTCCGAACGGAGAAATCGAACACTACTTGATATGGTTCGATCCATGATGAGTCACACAAAGTGTTGCTCGACTCATTATGGGGTTATGCTCTTCGTCATTTGCTCTAATACTTAACCGAAGTCCGTCTAAAGCTGTTGACAAGACTCCATATGAACTATGGAAGGGAACAGTCCCTAACTTGTCCTTTATACGGGTTTGGGGCTGCGAGGCTTATGTCAACTGGAGACACGAGGATAAGCTCGGCCCGCGATCGGTCAAGACATACTTTATAGGTTATCCTAAAGGAACACTTGGTCATTACTTTTATTCGCCAGCCGAACAACGTGTATTTGTTGCGGCTAGTGCGACATTCTTAGAGAAGGAATTTCTCGAGAATGCAAAGAGTGATAGAACCTTCGACCTGTCGGAGATTCCAGAACCAAATACCGAGCAACCATTGGAGGAACCAATTCCTTCAATCCCGGCTGCGGTGAATATTCCTGAGGAACCTAGGAGGTCGGGAAGAGTCTCTATTCCTCCGGACCGATACATTGGTATGGTCGAGGAACATGACATAGATGACATTCTACTCTTAACGAGTAGTGAACCCGCAACCTATAAAGGTGCCATGACTAGTTCTGACTCAAAGCTATGGCTTGAGGCCATGCAATCCGAGATGGACTCCATGTATGAGAACAACGTATGGGATCTTGTTGACTTACTCGCTAAGGTTCGTCCCCTTCAATGCAAATGGCTTTACAAGATAAAGCATTCCGTGGAAGGTCAACAAGATATCTATAAAGCACGACTAGTTGCTAAAGGTTTCACCCAAGTGCCAGGTTTGCACTACGATGAAATTTTTGCACCCGTAGTCATCTTTGCGTTCCATTCGGATTATCTTAGCGATCGCCGCTTTTCATGACTATGAAATTTGGCAGATGGATGTGAAAACCGCCTTCTTAAACGGCTTTTTGGAGGAAGAGTTGTACATGGTACAACCCGAAGGTTTCATTGATCCTGAACATCCTAAGAAAGTGTGCAAGCTTAAGCGTTCCATTTATGGACTTAAGCAAGCATCTCAGAGTTGGAATCATCGCTTCGACCAAGAGATTAAAGAAAATGGATTTACTCGATCGGTCGAGGAACCATGTCTTTATATCAAGTCGAGTGGGAGCAAGATTGTCTTCCTAATATTGTATGTCGATGACATACTCCTGATTGGGAATGATATACCTCTCTTAACTTCGGTGAAAGTATGGTTGAAAAACCATTTCCAGATGAAAGATCTGGGTGAGGCACAAAGAATTCTGGGCATCCGTATCTATCAAGATAGATCACGTCGGATGTTATCTCTCTCACCAGAGTCTTACATAGACAAGATCCTAGAGAGATTCAAAGCATGACTAACTCCAAAAGGGGTTTCTTCCTATGGCTCCAGGGGTGCATTTGAGCAAGTCTCAGGCACCAGAGACACCGGAAGAGAAAGAGCGCATGACACGGATTCCTTATGCCTCGGCTATAGGATCAATCATGTATGCCATGATATGCACACGTCCGGACGTGGCATATGCATTGAGTATGACAAGTCGATTCCAACAGCATCCAGGTGAATCATATTGGATGGCTGTCAAGAACATTCTTAAGTACCTACGAAGGACTAAAGATTGGGCATTGACTTATGGATGCGTTCAAAAGCTATGCGCAACCGGTTACGCAGATGCTAGCTTCCAAACGGATCGAGATGACTCGAAATCTCAGTCTGGATTCGTTTTTACTCTTAATGGCGCGCTGATCACGGTGGAAGAGTTCCAAACAAAGTGTTACGGCAGATTCTATGATCGAGTCCGAGTACTATGCCGCGTCGAAGCTCGCAAAGGAAGCGATATGGATGCGTCAATTCTTACAAGGACTATCTGTAGTGCCTAGTTCGAATGACCCGATCACCATCTATTGCGACAATAGAGGTGCCATCTTCCAAGCTAAGGAGCCAAAGTCTAGCAACAAGTCTAGACATGTACAACGGAAAGCTCATCTAATCCGAGATTACGTGGAGCAAAAGGAAGTAGTGATAGAAAAGATTGCTACAGATGATAACATAGCAGATCCTTTCACTAAACCATTACGACAAGATAAGCATGAAGGGCATGTTAATTCCATGGGAATTAAACGTGTTCCTAAGTTGTAGTACTCTTTTATGGATTACATTCATTCCCATATGTACTCTATACGACATCATCGTTTTGATATTTATATATTTTGTTTTTCATGTGGATTTGTACGACAATTTTGAACACCACAAAGTGAACTGAACAAACATTATATTTTTGGTCCTTAATTGCCCACGTGAGCTGATAACTCAAGGTGATTATTTTGTGACGTTGGTTGATGGTGGGTTCAACGAGCCATAAGTCAGAAGGTTGACTGACCAATCACAGAGGCGATTTATACGGATATTTCGTAGGACACAATTGTGACATCGACGTGGAGTCCTAAATGTTTTACAACATTCGGTGCCCGGTCGTGGATAGGACCTCCATGGTGATCCTAAGAGTCGATTCTTTTGACTATCGACTGTCTCTTGAGATTAAGGCAGATTTTGGGTGACTTTGGTTTCTTTCTCACGGTCATCCGTAACAGGGGGCCAAGTAGATTTTTTCTGGGTCATTTCATGTTGTGCTTATATCGGAAGGAGTCGAGTTGAAGGAAATATTCAGCCTTTATCAGGTACTCGATATTTCTCAGGGCCACTCGAGGAGTCAGAATCGAAATGCATGGCCATGCTCGAATACGAATTCGTTTTATCAGTTAAGTTACTCTCTAGTCGGGGAAACCACTCTTGATACAGATCGATTGTAAAATACGACCTTTGCGGATCCGGATCTGCAAATTGTTTTACATTGAGTGGGAAAAATTTTAAATGAATATGAGAATCGGTTATCGCACATACACTTGTACGGACAAGTGGGAGTTTGTTGGAGCTTGTGTCCTCCAGTGAGTGTGGATAACGTCATTGCACGTACACTTGTACGGACAAGTGGGAGCTTGTTGGGGCTGGTGTCCTCTACAGTTAGTGCAAGGACTTATAAATCTCTAAAAGGATCAAAGTGTATACTTTTGTATTATAATCAGTTGGTCCACGTTTATCAATAACGGTTGGCTTGCTAGATAAGTTTGACGTTATTGTCATACAGATGGCGGTGATCAACTGGTCCCTAAAAGTCACACCTATAGGATACGTTTGAGAGATGTGACGGTATGAAAATACAGTCATGTTGATGCTAAAATTGACTAAGCAGTTAGTCGGAGTTATTGACTAATAATTAGTCAAATCGCGATGTTGAGATATTTTATTTAATACGGATTAAATAAAATTGGCTAAGGCGAATTAAACAGTTAATTCGTAAATTAAATATAAACGGATATATTTAATTAATGTATATTGAATTAATTATACAATATCGTCTTTGTCGGACATGTATTAATATTTCAACTAATCCGAGTTATTAGTTGATGTTATAATAACCGATAACCGATGACGATTTATAATAAAACCGCGTCATATACATTTAGCAATTTCGGTTCGGACCACGAGTTAAAATTAAAAGGAAGTGGAAGCCCACTTCCCATGAGGGCTCACGGTTTTTGGCCGAATGAAGCAAACAAAAGAGAGCTCTCTCTCTTTTGTGACCTAATGATCATTCATTTGAAACAAAACTAGGGTTTTGAGAACATTTCCTCTCAAAACTTAGATCTCACATCTGAATAACTCACATAACAACTCTCTCAATATTGCAAGTCAATTAGAGAGTAATTCTAGCACAAGGGCATAGTCTCAGACGGTCTTGGGTGCAACGATTAGGAGGAAATCTCTGTTGATTTCTGTTCTTAGGCCGCATCTCAAAGGACCCAAGGTTATTTCTTATGCTTTATCGTTTCTTTGTTGTTTTTCGTTTATGACAATAAATTGCATATAAAATTTGCGTTATAGTCCTAATTTTATAGGGTAATATACGGATATTACCCCACAGTTACATGTGACAAAATTGACAAATGACAAAATAAAATGGACCATCCATTTTATAATGAAAGTGTCGAAAATGGAGGGGTAATTGGGTTAATATTGTGTTTTCATTTTAAGTGGAAAACACTATGATTACTACCTCTTACTAGCCATGCAACCCTATAGTTTTTGAGAAGAGCAACTATTGCATGCATAGGCTCCCCAAAAAGCCCCCCACCCAACCGGTTTTCTCTAGAGAACAACCCACATTGTTTTCTCTAATTATTCATTTTTTTTCACCTAACATTTTTCTAGTGTAAGAAAATGCAATAAAACTCTCTACAATTTATGATAATTCTAGATAAATAAACTCACAAAAACACTACCTCTTGAACCGAAATTTCAAGAGCAAAATTAATATTTTGTGTCATATTTTTAAGTAAAACTAATATTGTTACTAGATCTAAATAATATTGGTTATTATGAGTTTCCTTGGGTATATGCTTTTGGGAGAGATTCTATACTTGAATCTTGTTCATCAATTATTGGAAAGCTCAAGAACTAACAAGAAGGAGATCTTGTTGGTGCCCAATAATCCGAAATCTTCAATGTAAGATGATGATTTCTTCTTTATATTTACTTATTGTTTGCATGCATAAGATCACCTTTTAATTTTATGACTAAATTAAAAATATAACATATATGAATATGTTGAGTAATGAGATATAGATTTCTAACAAGTATACTACGTGAGCAAGTCTCTGCTGCCAGCAAAGACCAGGTACACATCCCTTGAAAAGCTAGTATTAGCATTGGTAGTAGCATCTCGCAAACTGCGTCCCTATTTTGAGTCGCACATCATACACGTCGTGACCAACTACCCGCTAAAATCTATCATGAGGAAGCCTGAACTATCAGGCAGAATGTCAAAATGGTCTGTACACCTCAGTGGGTATGATATCCAATATGACCCCAGAACAGCAATCAAATCACAAGCACTGGCCGACTTCGTGTCGGACTTCAGTCCTGCCATCCAGAATCTGGCAGATACAGAGATCCTCACCTTAGAAGGAAGCAAGCAGACAGAAGTCTGGCAGATGCATATTGACGGAGCCTCCAATCAAAGGGGGGCAGGTGTAGGATTAATTCTGCGATCACCACAGGGAGACCTGATAGCGCAAGCTGTAAGATGTGAATTCAAGGCAACCAACAATGAAACAGAATACGAGGCCTTGATATTAGGAATGAAGCTAGCTTTGGAGTTAGAGGTCAGGCACCTACTCATATCCAGCGACTCTCTATTAATAGTCAACCACGTGAATGATGAGTTCATAGCCAGAGATTCGAAGATGATTGCATACCTAAAAGTAGCAAAAGAATTAAAACAGAAATTCGAAACTTGCAAGCTTAAACAGATCCCCAGAGATCAGAACGTGGAAGCAGATGCCCTAGCAACCCTGGGGGCAACATTTAAACCAACAGAGCTATCCAGCATTCCAATAGCACACATGCTGGAACCGTCTATTCAGAAGACAGACGAAATAGACAGAGGTGAACTGGAGGACCCACAGAGCGAAATCCAAGCAGTTACAGAGGAAGGTGAGAACTCCCAGCCAAACAGGCAGACGCCAGACCAAATAGCCAATCAAGCAGATGACTGGCGCACACCTTACCTAGACTGGTTGCGCTACAAAAAGCTACCGGATGACAAGAAGGAAGTAAGAGCTTTCAGAGTTAAGGCCTCCAGATTCATACTTATTGATGGTACACTATTCAGAAAATCGCTAGCAGGCCCTTACCTACGATGCCTGGACAAGGAAGAAGCACAGACTGTGTTGCATGCTCTCCACAGTGGCGAATGTGGAAACCATGCAGGGGGCAGGAGTCTGGCAAACAAAGCCCTCAGACAGGGATACTATTGGCCTACAATGAAGGCAGATGCAGCAGAGTACGCACGAAAATATGACGCCTGCCAGCGGTCAGCACCAATGATTCATCAGCCAGCAGAGCCCCTGCACCCTATTATTTCTCCCTGGCCATTCATGGCATGGGGCATGGACATAGCAGGCCCTCTACCACGGGCCACAGGAAACAGAACCCGGATGCTAGCAATGACAGATTACTTCTCGAAGTGGATAGAGGCAGAAGCATTCACGGAAGTAAAAGACAAACAGGTCATCTCATTCATAAAACGAAACATCATTTGCATATTTGGTATCCCATCAGAAATCATAGGTGACAATGGCTCACAATTCATCTCAAACGATACCGAGGGATACTGTGTCAGGTGGAACATCACCTTAAAAAAGTCAGCACCTAGGACTCCAAAGTCCAACGGGCAAGCTGAATCCAGCAACAAAATCATCATGGACAATCTGAGAAGGAGGTTACAGGAGTTAGGAGGAAAGTGGGCAGATGAATTGCCACTGGTATTATGGTCAGACAGAACGACACCAAAGATAGAAACATGTCAAACACCCTTCAGCCTGGTGTTTGGCGCAGAAGCAGTCATTCCATCAGAAGTTTTAGTTCCCACTCACAGGTATGAAAATATGACAGGGGAACTAAACAACGAAGAGATGACCAGAAGCCTGGACACAATTGACGAGCTGCGAGCAAGCGCAAAAATTCGTCTGGCTGCCTAAAAACAGTCAGTGGCCAGGAGTTACAACAAGAATGTGAAGGTCAGGCTCCTGGAGGTAGGAGACCTGGTTCTCCGAGAGGTGTTTCAAAACACCAAAAATCGAAAAGCAGACAAATTCGCCTACAAATGGGAATGACCATACCAGGTAGAAGAAGTTGTTGGCCATGGTGCATACAGACTGATGACTATGGACGGTCAAATCATACAACGCCCATGGAACATACTTCACCTGAAGAGATATTACTTTTAATAATAAGTAGACTTTAGCTTTCAGAATAATGTACTGTGAGAAGCCAAATCATTTTTAAAGATAAAATAAAAATCCGGTAGTAGGCATACTGCCAGTTTCACTCTTATTTCTGATGTCTTTAGTTATTTTTAAAACTTTAAACTACTATTGGATGGTGTGGTCTGGCAGCGTCCTGGGACCACAATTGCTCTGGTACCCCATGAGATGGCGACAGGTACTTCACATCATTCTAACATGATTTTCTTATTTTCAAAGCTTCGTAAGTACATCACTTTGAATTTCGGTATCTATGGTACTTTGAAAGGATGTCTAGCAGATCTGTCAATCGCCAACGCGGGGTGACAAGGCACATGTCACTCCAACATGCCTAACCTATTTTCTCCACAAGGAGCACCCTCACCAAAGCGGATTTGTGGAACATACGAAAAGGAGCCTGGCCGACGGTGAATACGCTTATCCAGCTACCCATGATACCACCCCCTGGACGTAGCTCCCACTAATCGCAATTAATCAGGGCCCCAGCATGCATGCACAAACGAACATGGAACGTAGGGATATCTGCGCTACCAGAATCCTTCAGCGTCTCCATTTGGTCCTAGAATGACGATAAACTTGCCTCAATGACGCCCCTGTTGGCATAAAATGAGACGAACACACCTTGCGTCATGAACAAGGTTAAGTAGTCCACAAACTGCGGCATACGCCTAAATCAGCCATCCGGCTGACACGGCAGCTAGCTTAGTCTGGATCAGCCTTTTCAGGCTGGCCAGGCTGGTCTAAATCAACCTCCAAGGTTGACACGGCCACTCCTCCTTACATTACGGCATACGCCTAAATCAGCCATCAGGCTGACACGGCAACTACCTGAGTCAGAACGTTAGCCTTTTCAGGGTGACAGGACTCGCCTAAATCAGCAAAACAGGCTGACACGGCAAAAACTTCCTAAAAATAGGGAAACTAAACAACAAACACACGATATGTAAGCTAAAACCTTGCCAAACTATGACAAGGGGCATTTCAAAATATGGCCAAAAATACGGCCCCAAGTTTAACCGCCACCCTGGCGGAGCAAACAAAAGAAGAGTTTAAAACTTACAAGGTCTGCCACCTCTGGGCCAGACTGCGAAAAAAGTTCATCAAAACATAAAAACTTAATTATCGGTCACATTAATGACCTCCACCTCTGGCACCTCTTCTGCCTGCTGACCTCTCATTTCAGGTACTGCATCAGCCTGAGCACCCTCAGCCGCCATAGCTCGTTGAGCTCCGTCAGCAGCATCCTGGGACATTCCAGCATCACCCCCAGCAGCCTGCTTAGCCAATGCAGGAGAATTCACCTCATCAACCCCAGGCATCAGCGCACTCAGATCAGGTTGGGTGGGTTAGAGCATCTCCAGCTGCTTCTCCTCTTCCTCTATGGCCTACTGGGTGGGAGCCTCCTCAAGGGCGGCATGCATCCCGCTGATCTTTCCCCGCCAGGTGGCATAGGCAACAACATTGGTGGCCAGGGAGATCAGCTCACTGATCTTCTCCTCATAATGCTTCAGAGAGTCAGAAAAAGTGCTGCACACTGCCTGGGTCCGAGTTAGCTGATCAGCCCCCTCCTTCAGCTTCTTCTTGGCGACAGCAAGCTCAGTCTTCAACTCCACCACACGCTCCTTCAGATCAATCCGCTGCTGCGCCAAATCAGCGATAGTCCCCTTCAGTTCCTGGTCTTTAGCATGGACAGCACGGCTGGTGGTCTGCACTATGTTGATCATCTTCCTATTGTAGAGTGCAGACTGAAGAGTCTGGGGCAAAAAAATCAGAAGTCAGCAAGAAGGTTGAAAGATGAAATCTAAACAAAAGAAGACAGACAGGTAGAAGACGAAGAATATTTACCATGAAGGCATTATGAACATCATTATCAGCCATCTCCTCTGGGGAGAACTCTGAAAATGTTTCCTCGACAGAAGGAAAGAGCAACTGATCAATCTCCGACCAGTACGGCACTTTGTCCATATTCCCAAAGCCTTCTGGGAAATGAGCAATGATGCCCCCACTAGACGAAGCGCGAGGACTGGCAGGAGGAGTAGGCGGATGGCGAGATAAAGGGCTGACCTCCAAGGGTTCACGAACAGCAGAACCAGAAACTGCAGGAGGAGTCTGAAAAGAGGCAGCAGGAGCACTCCTCTTGGAGGCAGAGGCCACATCAGGGCTGGCAGAAGGTCTCTTTCTTTTAGCACTTTGGAGGATGTGTTCCAATGGATCAACTTTTGAACCTGCAAGCATAAATAGTCTCAGACGACAGAACGCTCAAACGTCAGCAGAAACAGCATGCAAATAAAAGTGGTTGTAGGAGTCTTACCAGAAGACATACTGTGAGCTGATTGGGGAGGATTGGAGGAGGAAGTAGGTGAAAAACCAGGAAGCAGGTCTGGGAACTTTCTCTCAGACTCAGGAATGCTGAACAGTTTGCTGCAGGCAGGGATCTTAGCGCCAATGCGGATAAGGTCACGGGGGCCTGCACGAAGACGATGAAGTAAGCTAGTAAGCAGCGAGATAAAATAAATCAGGCGACAGGGAGGCTACTTACTCGAATTCAGAACCCACTTCTCGAAAATATAATCAGCAGGAGGCTGGATGGAGTCCTTCCTCACATAGAAGAAGTCCTCAAACCATTTCTCATCACGGGACTTTGACACGTGTCTGAAGGGAGCATCTCCATGGCCCCGGAACGAGAACTGACCCCTGCCCAGGGATCTGATGCTTTACATATGGGCCAGATCGCCCAGAGTGACAGATTTGCCAGTACTCTGACCAGCGGCCAGAGAATAGAGAAGAACTCTCCATATGGCAGCAAGAATTTGTGCCATGACGAAATTGTTGGTAAAAATGAAATCTTGGATGAGTTTAGGGAAAGGAAAACGGAGGCCATATTTAAACGGGTATAGGTAGAAAATGACCCACCCCGGACGGAGGGCGTCAGCCTTTTGTCCCGGTTCAGGGATGGCGATATCCACCCCATCACCAAGACCCAGCAGATTCTTGATCATAGGAATGTCGGCCGGAGTTAGGGCGGAGTCACAATCATGTGGATGTTTAAAAAGTCCCCGAGAAGGGAAAGTGTGGTCAAGATTACGGTCGGAGGGTGTAGGGGTTGACGAGGATTGTCGAGTTTTGCCCATGGTGGAGAGAGAAAATGAAGATTAAAAGAAGAAGAAAAGATGGATTACCTGATGATGGAGACGGAGAAGGGGAACAGTGAAGCCGGCGAGGAGTAAAGGAGAAGGAAAGTTGAGGGTTTGAGGAGAGAGAAGATTTTTTGAAATGATTTGAAGAGGTTAATGAGAGTAGAAGATAGACGTTGGGGTTATAAAGAGGAGAGAGGGAGTTGGGTGCGGAGAAAGAGGAGTAGGGCGGCTGGAAATGATGGGTTGCATGGGAAGGAGTAAAAAGACGGCATAGGGTTTAGTATTTGGTTACGTGAAATTCCTTGCTCGATACTTGAAAGCGTACTTCACAAGAAATTTGGGGCAAACTGTTTGGGCTAAAAATAGCATAATAAAGAAGGCCCATTTGATAAAATAAAGACTATGAAAGAAGTGATGAGGAGGAAGGGAGCCCGCGGTCAGGAAAAGGGGAAACGGGCTTAAGAAGGATCAAGAGCCCGTCATAGAAGGTACCCGTGTTAAGGAAAGGAGTGTCAGGGAGAAGTTAGGGAGAAGTTAGGGAGATCAGGGAGAATTGGCAAGGGAGTCTGGGTTTGGAAAGAGTCCTTATGGAAACTATATTTCCTTCCATATTCGAGGTAGGACATATCTAGGGTTCTTACCCTATAAATAGCCAAGAAAGCAAATCAAAAAGTCATTCAACATCATATTCAAGACAACCGCACTTACGCATTCACATCAAATTCCACGGCATAGCATCTTCAAATATACGTTCGCCTAAGATCTTGCAGGCCAGACACCTAGCGCCAGCGAGATTAGTATAAACGTTACTATTGTAATCATCCTCCTATTCATATAGTGCAATACTTGGCAGGGTACCGTCCCTCCCGCGGTTGTTCCCACATTGGGTTTTCCGCGTCACCAAAATCTTACGTGTCAATTTACATTACGCACTTTATTTTCCTATTTACTTATTGACATACGAACAAACATACATCCAACCAACGAATATAGACTACATTGACCCTAATTAATCAATTTGGTTAAAAATACCTAAACAGATAGCACATCAGGTTGAATTACTGATAGTAAAGATATGATTTTGTACCTGATTATGGCCTGACATAGGTTTTATACATGGAATAATTTCAAATGAGTTACATTCCAAGATCTTGGGATCATTTCTCCTTCTAATGTTTGAAGCCTGTATGCTCCTGATTTTGGCAGCATCTCTTAGCTCTTCTGTTAGGACCAGGTTATCTTGCATCAGGTCTCTGTTTGCTTCAACATTGTTCAGGCTATATCTTGATGTTGGCACCCGAACTTCTGCAGGAATGACAGCTTCACAGCCATACACCAAAGAATAAGGTGTTTGGCCTGTTGATGTTTTTGGAGTTGTCCTGTCTGCCCATAGCACTAATGGAAGTTCTTCAGTCCATCTGCCTCGTCTTCTCTTTAGTTTCTTCTTTAGGAAGCTTATGACTACCTTGTTACTAGATTCATCCTGGCCATTAGCTTTTGGATATCCAGGGGTGGATGTTACCAGGCTGATATTCCATTCTTGGCAAAATGCTTGGATCTTTTTCCCCACAAATTGGGTTCCATTGTCACATTTTATTTCTGATGGGATTCCATACCTGCAAATAATATTCGTTCTGATGAAGGATATTACTTCTTTTTCAGTTACTTGCCTGAAAGAGTCAGCCTCGATCCATTTGGAGAAGTAATTAGTCATGGCCAACATGAATACTTTTTGTCCCGGAGCTACAGGCAGCTTTCCTACAATATCCATGCCCCACTTCATGAATGGCCAGGGTGCAGAAATTAAGTGAAGGAGCTCAGATGGTTGATGTATGATTGGTGCATGAACTTGACAGGCTTCACATTTTGAAGAATATTCCAGGCAATCAGCCTTCAATGTAGGCCAGTAGTAGCCTGTCCTGAGTACTTTACTTGCCAGGCTTTTTCCTCCTTTATGGTTACCACAATGTCCATCGTGTATTTCTTGAAGTACTAATTTGGCTTCGTCAGGCTCCAAGCATCTCAGGTATGGTCCAGCCTGCGATATCTTGAATAAAGTGTTATTAATAATAGCATAGGTTGAAGCTCTAATTTTAAAAGCCCTTGCTACGTGTCTCCTCTGAGGTAGTATTCCTCGGACAAACCAATCATAATAGGGTTTAGTCCAATAATTACTATCCTGATTGATAGGGTTGACTTGTTCAGGCTTGCTGATGGTTGGCTCTAATAAGTGAACAATTGGTATTTTATCGAAAACGGTAGGGGTAAAGTTTGAACCTAGGCTGGCCAAAGCATCAGACTGCGTGTTCAGGTCTCTTGATATTTGATCTATATCAAATAAAGCAAATTTAGCGGTAAGTTTTTTTGCATATTCTAAATACGAAATCATTTTTACATCCTTAGCCGTATAAATTCCCTTTATTTGATTAGCAATTAGAAGTGAACCAGTTTATACCTTTAGATTTTGAACACCAAGGTCTAGACATACCTTTAAGCCTGCTATCAGAGCTTCGTATTCCGCTTCATTGTTAGTAGCTTTGAATTCGCAGCTTATAACCTGAGCTATCATATCTCCCTATGGTGACTTAAGCACTAATCCTAACCCTGTCCCCCTGGCATTGGATGCCCCATCTATGAACAAAGTCCATTCTTGGTCTGGGGTTTTATTTTCTAATTGGTTGACCTCTTTTTTCAGGTTAGGTTCTAGGTTAGGGCTGAAATTAGCCACAAAGTCTGCTAGGGCCTGCGATTTGATCGCTGCCCTAGGTTCAAAAGAAATATCATATGTACTAATTTGAACTGACCACTTGGCCATCCTACCTGATAATTCAGGCTTGCGCAGGACAGATTTTATGGGTAAGTTGGTCCTGACTATAATGGGGTGGCTTTTAAAATAGGGTCGTAGTTTAGTACACGACATAATTAAAGCTAAAACATATTTTTCAAGTAATCCATACCTCATCTCAGCATCCAGCAGGCTCTTACTTACATAATAGACCGGATGTTGTTGGCCTTCCAGTTCTTTTACAAGGACTGCACTGACTGCTGTGTCAGTGACGGATAAGTATACTGACAGGGGTTCTCCCTTCTCTGGTTTAACCAGTAAGGGTGGAGATGACAGATAAGATTTTAAGTCTTGAAAGGCTGCTTCATGTTCATCCGTCCAATGAAACTGTTTATTTTTTCTGAGCAGGTTGTAAAATGTTTTACACCTTTCAGATGATCTTGATATGAACCGGTTCAGGGCAGCTACCCGGCCTGTCAATTTCTGAATATCTTTGACAGACTTGGGTGACTGAAGTTCCAGGATAGCTTTTATCTGTTCTAGGCTGGCCTCTATGCCTCTCTTCGTAACCATGTATCCAAAGAAATTACCTGCAGAAACTCCAAAGTGGCATTTTGCAGGGTTGAGCTTCATGTTGTATTTTTCCAATATTTCGAATGCTACTTCCAAATGGTTTACATGATCTTCTGCATTTTTGGACTTTACCACCATGTCGTCTATGTAGAATTCCATGGTATCACCTGTTTTTATCTTTGAACATCATGTTGACCAGGCGTTGGTACGTTGCCCCTGCATTCTTCAGGCTGAAAGGCATGGCAGTGTAACAGTATATGCCTCAGTCTGTAATGAATGCAGTACTCTCCTGGTCAGCAGGGTGCATTTTTATTTGATTGAATCCACTGGAGGCATCCATGAATGTCAGCATCTCATGCCCTGCTGTGGCATCTACCATGGCATCAATATGTGGCAAAGAAAATGGGTCCTTGGGACAGGCTTTGTTCAGATCAGAGTAATCTACACAGACTCTCCATTTTCCATTCTTTTTCTGCACAACAACCACGTTAGCCAGCCACTCAGGGTACATTACTTCCCTGATCATTCCCATATCCAGGAGTTTTTACACTTCCTCGTTGATTATGGCATTTCTTTCAGCTGCAAATTTTCGTCTTTTCTGTTGTACATGCTTAAAAGATGGGTTATTATTAAGTTTGTGTGTAATTATATCAGCACTAATTCCAGTCATATCAAAATTAGACCAAGCAAACCAAGATGATTTATTTTTAAGGAATTTTACCTGTTCGGGCCTAACACTATCTGGGGCGTCAGATCCTACTAGAACATACCTGTCAGGGTACTCAGGGTCTAGGATTACGTGACCTGTTTCCATTCTGGGAGGTGCTACATAAGTGCTCCTGACAGGGTACTGTAATTGCTATGTAAGGGATTTACCTGCCTTGGACGGTTTCAAAGCTGTTGTATAGCATTCTTGGGCTGTCTTGTGATCCCCTTTAATTGTGGCTATGCCCAAATCCGTTGGTATCTTGATACACTGGTGATAGGTCGATGGCACAGCCTTAACATTATGAATCCAGGGTGTGCCCAGGATTGCATTTTAGGGTCACAAGCAATCTAGGACTCCAAATTTCTCATAGGATGAGACTCCTTCAATGTAGGTTGGGAGGTGGATTTCTCCTAATGTGCTTCTGGTTTCTCCACTGAACCCTACCAAAACGCTGGACTTTTTGGTGATTTGATCCTCATTGATTTTCATGGCTTTCAGCACGTTAAGCATGATCAAGTTTACTGAGCTGCCTCCATCTACTAGGATCCTTCTTACTGTGGCGGTTCCAATCTGCATAGAAATTACCAGGCCATTATGATGAACATCAGGGATACCTACCAAGTCACAATCACTGAAAGTGATTGTTGGGAGATGATCCGGTTTATAGGGCGATGCAATCCTTGGCGTCCTGGCTATCTTTTTTGCTGCTGAACTGGTCAGGCCGCAGATTTCCGATCCACCATATATGAATTTTACTTCATAGATTGGAGGTGGTGGAGGAAGGCTGCGATCTTGCTTGTGCTTCTGGTTCTCTTTGCCTTGATCTGCATTCCTGCCTTTCGTCTTGATCAGGTCTTTCAGGTATCCATATTTCAGTAGGTAAGCCACTTCTTTCCTCAGGGTAAAGCAATCATCCGTTGTGTGTCCAACGTCCATGTGGAATTCGCACCATTTGGAGTTATCTCTCCTAGGGTTAGGATTTTCCACCTTTCTGGGCCATCTAACTACTGGTCCCATGTTGTCAAGCCTCTGGATTAACCTTGCAATATTAACACTGAAATTATGCTCAGAAATAGGCGGAAACATTTTAGCCTTACCTTGATACTCATGTGCCAGGTTGACTTCTGAATGGTCTGGCCTGGAATATGGAGTAGGTCTGTAATTGTTTCCTTTGTTGCTTTTTTCATAGTCCTTTGGTCCACTGGATGATCCGAGTTTCTAGCTCTTGTCTTCTTCTAGCCTGATAAAAGCAAGAGTTTTGGCCTGGACATCTTCGAAGGTATGGCAGGGATACTTAGTGAGTTCATTGTATAGGTCACTATGTGGTAGCAACCCCTGCCTGAATGCCTCCAATGCTGTTCCAACGTCACACCTGGGAATAGATACTTTCTCTTTGTTGAATCTTGCAAGGAATGTTCTGAGCGTCTCATCAGGCTTCTGTGTAATCCTGTAAAGATCACTGGATCGTTTCTCCAACTCCCTGCTGCTCGCAAACTGCTGGTTGAAGTTGTTGATCAGGTTGGCAAAAGAATGGATGCTCCCAGTTGGCAGGTTGATGTACCATTGTAAAGCAGGCCCGGTCAGGGTTGTTCCAAATTCCTTACACATGCAAACTTGCCTGAATTCGCTGGGAATGGACGCAGCTAGCATTTTTTGTTTGTAGAGGGCCACATGATTTTGTGGATCCGTTGTTCCATCATAGATTTTCATAGACGGGACCACAAACTTCTTGGGCAAGTCAACTTTTACTATTTCATCTATGAAAGGCGAATCAGCATAGCTGTCAGGGGCAGCTTCTTCCAGACTGGCATGTACTCCAGGTATCTTGTCTAATTTTTCATTGAGCTTGATTTCCTAGACTACTGCCATCATGATGGCTGCTGCAGATTCATCAGGTTTTTCATTGTCATTTTTTAACTCACCATCATCATCGGCATTGATGAATTTAGAACCACTTGGGCTCCCAAAACTGGAAAAATCGATGTTTTTGATAATGGATGCAAATGGGGTTCCTGGCTGGAATCTAGAGCCTGCTCCTTGGGTTTTTTCCAATTTTTGTTTCAGAGCTGACTCAGATTCTCTCAACTGTAGAATTTCAGCCTCAGTTTGGACTACTTTTTCTTTCAAGCTTTCCAACTCAGCGATTTGTTGGAGGGCTGCATTCAATTGTTCTTCAACGATGAGATGGGCCATTTTTGTAGGATATTTGGATTTTTGTAAAATGAGGAAAAAAGGTTTAAAGAGCTAGATGCCCCCACGGTGGGCGCCAATTGTTTGTGTGGATTTTGCGCAAAGCAAAATCAGGTCAGGGTAGATCTAGGCAGGGTTAACTAGCTCTGATTAATCTGTGAGTCAGGTTGACTGGGTATAATGCAAGAGAATAAAAGTACGATAAAAGAATAATAATAAGACAAAGAATTTTGTACGTGGAAAACCCTTGAATGGGAAAAAACCACGGGCACCAAGCCAGGAGAGGATTTCACTATTTTATTGAGTGTTTAGCACAATAAGACGTAATTAGCTTAAATGTTGTAAGAGAATGTTGTATGCTTGAATATATCTTGTGTGCGTCTTCTGTCTTCAAATGATTTCCAAATGCTTCTTATATAAGGATGTGTTGAACGGGTGATTGATCTCACTATTAATGCGGAATATTCGTCTTAATTACCCGTAATAATACTCATTATTTCGTCCTTAATTGCTGCCTTAATTGCAGAATCTTCCTAATTAATGCTGCGCATGTATTCTTCTTATAATATGATTTCCTGGTCTAATATCGTCCTGATACTTTGACCGTTGTCCTCTCCATGGCCTGGAGCCTATCTTCATCTGTCCTGGTAGCTTGACATCCTGACACCCTGATAGTCAGGCCAAGGCAAGATATTGATGAGGGATATCGACGGATTTCCAGGCCCAACAGGACGTATGGGTAGAACTTCAAGGACGAAGTTCCTCTTAAGGGGCAAGACTGTAATACCCATGATGTTTAAGGACCCTTTTGACCAACCCTTTGACCATGGAAGACCTTAGGAGGGGATAGGTGAGAGGCTAAGTGAAGATAAGTGTTTTACGAGAGTGGTTGCTCGACCTAGTGGGGACTAATCGGTCGAGTAGTGTGAATACTCGACTGACTAGAGCTTACTCGGCGGAGTATGAGAGTACTCGACCGAGTATAGCTGTTGTTGATGCGTTATTATAAATGCAAGTTCGCAAGTCTCATTTCTTTTTCGACGGTTCCATTTCACTCTAACCCTAATTTATCTCTCTCTCTCTCTCTCTCTCTCTCACCTATCACCCATATCCCCCTACACTCTCATATAGCCTAGACCTTAACCATGGAAGGGGACGGGTTTACATAGTAAAGATGCGTGCAAGGATGTCCTCTTTGTCACCGTCGGTCCGCGTCACTAGGTAAGTCGCTGTTTTGTTGTCCTTTTCAGTAGATTGTTGGGGTAGTCTTATAATAGGATGTGGTTACCGTTGTAGGATGCGTCTCGGAGTCTTGCTTGGCTGTTTGTGGATGCATTTTCATGGTTTGGCGATAAGACAGGGTTTCCTACTCAGTTTTACCGTTTAATTGGATTAAGTTTGATGTGGTATTGTGATTGTTGTAATTGTTATAGTGATTATCTATTGATCTTGTTGTTGGAGTATTGGAATTGGTGGTGGTGTTGTGATGATTGATGATGATGATGGTTCACGAGTTGCGTCCTCGGCTGAGTGGAGTCACTTGCAGGAGTGGCTTCACGCCCTAGTTTCACCCTATGTGGAACCCGCCACAGGAGGGGATGTTCACATTAATGGACAGGGTTATCGCTCTTTGATGAGCAGGCCTTAGGTGGGGATTGGATGTGGTCCCCCACTGGCGGCGAGGATTACTTGTTGCGATGGGTAATCTGGCAGGGCTACACACTTTGGTGTGTAGTCGGTGATTGTGGGTGAATGGGAGACTGGAGGTGGATGTTGGTTAGCTGTTGTTTCTCTTGTACTTGTCTTACTTTGGTTAAACAGTAACTGACCCCGTGTTGTGTTTTTAAAATTGTGGTGATCCATTCGGGGATGGTGAGCAGTTGGCTTAGCAGGTACTGTTGGTTTGTTTGCTGTTGGGCATGGATGGAATCGAGTCATCAAGCTACCAGAGTAGAAGTCCCGACGCTCGAGCTTAGTGGTTGTCGTAGCTATCGTTTATATCTCTTTACGTCGTTTTGAGTTGTTAAGACTTAAAGTATTGTAATGTAAATGTTCTTCTATTGTTTATTTGATCTACTACCTCGGGCAACCGAGATGGTAATTCCTTCATACACTGGGATGGTCCTTGGTAAGGCATCTTGGTGTGCGGGGGTATTACACTGGCTGACAGCTTAAAGGTCATCCAACTACCTTGGATACCACGGTCAAATGTAGCTCTCAATATCGAGTACTCGACGCAATCAATCAGGGCCCTAACATGCATGCACAAACATATGAAGCGCAGGGATCTCTGAGCTACCAGAATCCTGCAATGTTCCACTGGTCCTAGAATGACGATAAACTTGCCTAAGGTAGGTCCCTGTTGGCTTTAAACATGATGAACACACCTTGCGTCATGAACAAGGTTAAGTAGTCAGAATGCGGCACATGCCTAAATCTGTCATTGGACTGACACGACAGCTAGCTAAGTCTAAATCAGCCTTCTCAGGCTGACACGACTGGTCTAAATCAGCCTCACAGGTTGACACGACCACCTCTATCCAAAACGCAGCATACGCCTAAATCAGTCATTGGACTGACATGGCAGCTAGCTAAGTCTAAATCAGCCTTCTCAAGCTGACACGACTGGTCTAAATCAACCTCATAGGTTGACACGACCACTACCAACTAAAATCAGCAAATAGGCTAACATAACAGCTCTCTGAGCAGAGCGCATAAAGTCAGCATATCACAACATAAAGCTTGCCAAAACTGGGCAAGGTTCATTTCCAAATACAGCCAAGCACGCCACTAAAGCTGTCATGGCCTAGAGTTCAAACATAAGCCACCAAGGCGAAAAAGCACAAAACAAAGTGTCTAAACATTCTTACAAGTCTGTACCACACAGGGTCAGACTACCATTCAAAGAAAGTTTAAAAATTAAAACTTTTAACTAGAGGCCAGATCAATGACCTCCCTCTCGGGCACCTCTTCTGCCTTCTCCTGCTGACCCTCTGTTTCAGGTACAAGACCAAATTGCACGCCCTCGGTGCCAGCAGCCTCTTGAACCTCCGCGGAAACAGGAGCCTCCTGGAAAAAACCAGCTTCCTCAGCAGCAGTCTACTCTATCAACGTAGGGGAGTTCACCTCGCCAACTTCAGGCATCAGCACGCTTAAGTCAGGCTGGACAGGATATAGTGTCTCTAACTACCTCTCCTCCTCCTCTATGGACTGCAGGATAGGAGGCTCAGCCAATGCAGCACACATCCCGCTGATCTTGCCCCGCGAGGTAGCATAAGCAACAATATTTATTGCAAGGGAGATCAGCTCGCTGATCTTCTCATCAGAGCGCTTGAGGGCATCAGAGAAAGTACTGCACACTTCTTGAGTGCGCACCAGCTGATCAGCCTCCTCCTTCAATTTCTTCTTGGCGCCAGCAAGCTCAGTTTTCAACTCCGCCACATGTCTCCTTAGGTCAAGGCGCTGATGCTCCAGGTCGGCAATGCTCCTAGTAAGCTCTTGATTCTTGGCACTGGTTGCCCGGCTGGTGGTTTGGACCACGTTGATCATCTTCCTGTTATAGAGGGCTGATTGAAAAGCCTATTGAAAAGAGAAGAAATCAGCAAGCTCAGCAAGAAAGATTCGAAAACAAGAAAGATACCAGAACGGGAGTATGTACCATAAATGCATTATGCACATCATTTTCAGCCATCTCCTTGGGGGAGAACTTGATAAAAGCCTCCACCAGTGTGGGAAATAGGATCTGGTTAATCTCTGGCCAGTATGGCACCTGGTCTATATTCCCGAAGCCATTAGGAAAGTGGGCAATGATACCACCACTGGCGGCAGCAGCAGCAGGGCTTGCTGGAGGAGTCGGAGGATGACGGGGCATATGTCTAACCTCCAAAGGCTCAAGACGGACATCACTAGAATGCGTAGGGGGAGACTAGAAGGAAGCAGCAGGCGCACTTCTCTTGGAAGCAGAGGGCACGTCAGGACTCCCATCAGCTCTTTTTCTCTTAGCACTCTGAAGAATAGCCTCCAGAGGATCAACTTTGGCACCTACAGTCAGCGAGACATCAGGCGTCAGAGGTATCAAGATGAAACAGTTAGCATGACAATATTAGGTGACATACCAGAAGACATGCTGTGAGCTGATTATTGAGGATTGGAAGATGATGCAGGCGAAAAGCTAGGTAGCAGATCAGGGAACTTCCTGTCGGAGAGGGAGATACAAAACAGCTTGTTGCGGGCAGATATCGGATCACCCAGACAAGTTAAGTTGCGGGGGACTGCACAGAAATAAAAAGTAAGCCGGTAAGCATTGGAAAAATAAAAACAGGCGCCAAGAGAGCTACTTTCTCGAGGTTATGGCCCAGTCTTCAAAAATATAATCGGCAGGTGGCTGAATGGAGACCTTCCTCAGGTAGAAGAACTCCTCGAACCATGTTTCGTCCCTCGACTTTGGCACATGCCTAAAAGGAGTCTCACCATGTCCGCGGAACGAGAACTGGCCCCTCCCCAAAGACTGGATCTCGTCCATGTGAGCCAGCTCACCAAGGCAGATGGTACTGCTCGTATTCTAGCTGGCCGACAAAGAATAGAGAAGAACCCTCCAAATATTGGTAGAAATTTGGGCCAAGGCAAAGTTGTTGGTTCGAAGGAAGTCTTGTATCAGCTTGGTAAAGGGGAATCAAAGACCGTATCTAAAGGGGTAAAGATAAAGGGAAACCCATCCTACACGGATGGCATCCGCCTTTTGGCCGGGCTCAGGTATGGCGATATCAACCCCGTCGCCAAGCCCCAACATTTCTTTGATTGTGGGGATGTCGGCTGTGGTCAGGGAAGAGTTGCAGTCGCGGGGGTGAACAAAGAGGTTGCGGGATGGAAATGTAGGGTCTGGGTTTAGGTCAAACGGAGTAGAGGTTGAGGCGGTATGGCGAGCTTTACCCATAATCGAAGAAGGAGAGAAAGGAGGATTAAAGAAAGAAAGGGGTACCTGGTGAGGCAAAACTGCGGTGGAAATGGCGGAGGTCTAGCGAAAAAGCAAGAGGAAGAAGAAGGGTTTTGAGGGAGAGTGAGGGTTTTAAATTTTGGAATTAATAGGGGAAGTGGGTGAGTAGTTAGGATTATAAAGGAAGAGTGAGAGGTAGGGTTCGGGAAATGAGGAGAAAGAGTAGGGGCAATGATGAGTGTTTAGGAAGCCATGCAAAAGATGGCGCGGGATTTAAAATTAGTAATTTCTTACTCGACGCCTCGAAACGTGTCTCACAAGGAATTAGAGGCAAACTATTTGGGCCAATTTCTGCATATTGGGCCAACATAGGATTGGGTCCATTAGAGCTGATTTAATAAATTCGGGCAAGGAAACTAGGAGCCAAGAGGAGCCCGCGTGTTGAAGATCATCGGGAAGATTTCAGGGAGAATAGAGTGCAAGGCTGCATTTATGGAAAGAAGCATGGTAGGACCAAGATTACTTGCCATACAAGGAGTATGACGCGGCTAGGGTTTCTACCCTATAAATAGCCAAAGAGACGAAGAAGAATATTCATTCAAGAACCATAAAAAGAACGCCTTACATTGTGCTAGCTATATTATTACGCCACCTCCTTTGTACTCATCTTTATATAAAAAGCTAGTGTAATCATTGGAAGGGTACCGTCCCTTCCCGCGGTCATTTCCCACATTATGTTTTCCGCGTCACCAAATCTCTTGTGTCAATCTTTACTTACGTCCTCTATTTCCATAATTAGCATTACATAGACAATACAATCAACGCACAACGAATAAGAGCGCATTGACCTTACCTAACCTAATTCGGTAGAAAAATATCAAAACAAACAACGGGTTCAGTTCACTGCATAATCAAAATAAGACCAAATGCAACAAAGGTAAACAACTATTCCACAATCAATCTCCAACTCCCAATCACACCTCATAACTGACTACACACTAAAGTGTGTAGCCTTGCCAGTGGGGGGCCGCAACCTTGCCCATCTAAGCCCTTCTCATTACACGAGAGATAACCCATGTTCATTAATGTGCATATCCCCTCTTGTGGCGGGTGTTCAGTTATAAATTACCGCAAGTGAACGGTGTCTGTTGTAGCACTTACGGGTCGATCTCAGGGAAGTGAAGGTTGAGTACTAGTCGATTTATGATTTGATTTATCTACGTCAAAATAATATTTGTGTATGTGCGAGGTATGACAGAATAAAAATAACATATAATAATTGGATAATAAAATTAATTCAATAATAAAAAGCTCTAGGACAACGGTATCACCATTAACATAGATTGATAAATATAGACTATTGGAAGGAACAACATATTTAATTGTGTACTTAGGTGAGACTAATTTTCTGGTTTTAATTCTGAAAACTAAAACCAATACTTGTTATTCTCTCTCGAGATATAAGAAGCCTTCCTATAATGAAATAATTCTATTCTCATGGGTCTTATAACTCATATAGGAGCTTTAAGGATCAAAATTAAAATGTCTCAACTATCACTCTCACCATTCATATAGGAGAGGTCTAATTTTGACTCGGCTCTCTAAGTGGAAATTCAACTCTCATTGCAATTTACACTAAGTAATTATTAATTATATTTAAATCACAATATATATGCTAACTCAAAAGGACCAAACTCAACTCTCATTGTAGTATTAATCAAGAGCTACATATATAGATTATGACCAATAAATTATTACTTTAACACAACCCTATCAAACTTAAGTACAACCATTAACTAATGTTTAGAAAATTATAACATTGACCAATCCATATTAAGGGTCCACCGAGCCCTAGATAAAAGACTACTCACAATCCAAAATTATAACTAAAATAACAATTTTAATAATAGAAGATAACATATTTAAATAAATAAATAAAACAAATATAAAAGAGATAAATAAAGGAGATTAATATAGTATTAACTAAGACAATAACAAGTTCAGAAGTTGGAGCTTCTCGTCAAATAATAGCATGAAGGTGTAAAAATATGATAAAGATAATTGATGTAAATAATGAGAGAATAAATAGAGTTTAATATGAAACTAATTATTTTAATACTTATTGTCTATCTCTGTGTGTCTCTTTCAAATGTAAATCACCTTCTTTATATAGGTGATCATGTAAGTTTCTAAATTAAATAATACACGTACGTTTACATCACTAATTAATGTAAATACATTACATGTAAAATTATTCCTACAGTTTATGCTATTAGTGCTTGAAGTTTCTTCAAAATATGAATGTTTCATGAATTAAATAATTAATTTGAGATATTTCATGTTGTACTTATCAGAATAACTCTTCACCCATGTAAATGTTAGCATGCGTTTTCCTCTTAAAAATCCTTCCGTGTAACATCATCAAATTGAATGCTTCAAGACTTGATGTTTCAATGCACCAACTTCTACGAATTTGCTTCTTTATTTCATCATTTTTAAATGACGGCCTTGTCAATATTTTATTCAATTCTTGGCTATTCATTTTATTTTGGACTGCTTTGTCTTTATTTTGTGGACTTGGAGGTTTTTAATCTGAGCTTGAAGTCCTTATTTATTTTGTCGTCTTTTATTCATCGCCTCGCTTAGCTGTTAGGCTAATATCAGCATCAAAATAGCTCCTTCCTACAAATAATTATATAAATCGCAGTAAGATGTTCTAGGAAGTAATTTTATTACTAAAATGAAATATAATGCTAAAATATAAGTAAAATTATGGGAAATAAGGATATAAAATATAGTACATTATACGCTTAACAAATTCCCCCATGCTAGACCTTTACTCGTCCTCGAGAAAACTCCAGAGGCATAAATAACTAATACGCAACAAAAGGTCGAATGTGGCAAAAGTCAAGGGATATAACAATAATTCAATCAAGATTTTCGAAAAGAAATTAAACATAAGTTCAAAATCATTTTAATTTCGAAATAGAATTTAAGATCACAAATTAACTCGCAAGAACAATCACCCTAACAAATCCGACAAAATATTATGTAATGTGCCCAAGTGACCTTTCAATCTTACCACCAACTATCTAGACAAGTGACAAACCAGTGGACCCTCACTTTAGGGAATGTAAACGCGGAAAATCACTACTCTCATGTGTCCGAGTTATAAGGACACGGGTCACACATGTAAAACTAAGCCTAAATTTGCCGACTAATATATGTAAAGAGGACTTTTATGGGTTGTAACGGGGCTAGGGGTTAAAGGTGTGGATTTTTATGGAAATGTGGTGTTAAGAGTAACAGTTAGCGAAGAACTTGTCAAATCTCGGTCAAAACCTCCAACAACTACTCTTCGTATGAAATATAGAACAAATACCAATTTTATTACCAAATTCCATGACTTAGAACATACACCTTTATAAATGGTAAAACTCGAACCCCATTTATTAACAACTATAACCCTTTTTTTTCTTTTCAGAATTTTCTTTTTCCTTCTCTTTTTTTCATTTACTTTGGTCTTCAATTTTTCTCTTTTTTTTCAAACAACCATCAACCCATTTCATGTATCAATGTTCACCAACTTACCATCAGTTACTCCCCCATGCTTCGCTTGTATCATAGCTTTACTCAAACCGAGAAAAAATAAAATAACACTTCACTAACCCTTACTAGGGTAGGATAATGTACGGAAACAGCTTGTAATGTTGGGTTTACAAAGAAATAAGGCTAAAGGCTCAAAGGGGTTGCAAATAGGAAATAATAAATTCGGGACGGCTTTTTGGCTCATGTAGCTTATAAACAAATGAATGCCCCTATCATTCATGCAATCTTAATGGCAAGTACTAATCCTAAACCACTCATGAAAGAATTAGATTGACATGAATATCCCAATCTTATTTGGCTATGTGATCTCACGGCTTTTGTTCACATGGTTATATTGTCACAAGTCTACTCAAACCATCTTACCGCTTTCAGTGTCACAAGAAAAGCACAAAACAAAAACTCTATCAGACTTTCAAGGACAAAATTGTCTTGCTTACCTCATGTGATCAAAAATGAAAAATCAATGTAAATTTGAAGATAATAACTTGATCAAATTATGCTCAACATCCATAAGACTAGCCACAAATCATTGCAATTTTTTTTTCAATTTTATATATTTTTTTTTGTTTTTTATGAAATGTAAATCAAACAAATGTAAGCTAATTTAAAAGCTAAATCAATAAAATTACCCTCCCCATGCTTAAACCAAGCATTGTCCTCAATGTATGAAATTAAAGAACATCAAATGATTAGGGAAAGGAAACTAGCTCACCAGGCATTGTCGCATGAAATTTGGGCACGAGCGTGACCTGTACAATTAATCTTGTACTGATTAGTTCTTTTTATTTATAATTTTTTTTTGTTTTTTTTTTTGTGAAAATAAAGATCCATGTGTTGCCTCCCAGGTAGCGCTTGTTTAACGTCACGAGCCTGACTCCTTTGTAGATTAATTCGCAGGTGGAACGATAAAAAGTGTGGAGATTACTTTCTCATGAATAGGTTCACCAGAAATAGAGTGCTTAAGGCGCTGACCATTGACCTTGAAGCAACCGTTAGCTTCATCAAATAATTCAACTGCTCCATATGAAAATACCTTAGTGACATGGAATGGCCTAGACCACCGAGAACGAAGCTTACCCGGAAATATTTTCAACCTAGAATTAAAAAGAAGAACTAAATCCCCTTCATGGAATTCTCGCCGTAAAATGCGCTTGTCGTGCCATCTTTTAGTCTTCTCTTTATAAATACGAGCATTCTTGTAAGATTCAAGTCGAATCTCATCAAGCTCATTTAATTGCAAAAGGCGACGCTCTCCAGCACTTTTATCATCATAGTTAAGGGCTTTGATGGCCCAATATGCTCTATGTTCTAACTCAAATGGTAAATGACATGCTTTACCATACACCAATCGAAATGGGGAGGTTCCAATTGGTGTTTTAAAAGCAGTACGATAAGCCCATAGTGCATCATCTAGCTTGATAGACTAATCTTTGCGAGAACTAGAAACTGTCTTCTCTAGGATAGATTTTATCTCCCAGTTGGAAATTTCAACTTGTCCACTAGTTTGAGGATGGTAGCCAAGTCCTTGCCGGTGTTGAACCCCATATTTATTTAAAAGAGCTTCAAATTTATTCTCAATAATATGGTTCCCACCATCACTAATAAGAACTCTAGGGACGCCAAAACGAGGGAAGATAACCTTCTTAAGGAATTTAGATACAACTCCAGCATCATTTGTAGGGGAGGCGATAGCTTCGACTCATTTTGATACATAATCCACAACTACTAGAATGTATTTGTTTCCGAAGGAGGACGGAACGGACCTTGAAAATCAATGCCCCATACATAAAATCTCTCAACCTCAAGAATAAAGTTTAGAGGCATTTCATTCCTCCTAGAAATGTTTCCTGTCCGTTGACATCTATCACACCCCTTTACATATGTTGCAACATCCTTGAATAAGGTTGGCCAATATAAGCCACATTGAAGGACTTTAGCTGCAGTTTTGGTGGTACTAGCATGACCACCACATGGTAAATCATGACAATGGGAGATAATGGAATTAGCCTCTTTATTTGGCACACATCGTCGGATAATACCATCAACACAAGACTTGTAGAGAAAGGGGTCATCCCAATAATAATGCTTGACATCACTAAAAAAAAATTTCCTTCGGTGGGAATCATACCCATGGGGTGTAACTCCTGATGCCAAATAATTCACAATGTCAGCAAACCATGGAGTATTAACAATAGCAGTAGCAAATAGCTGATCGTCAGGAAATGAATCATCAATAGGAAGGCCCTTCTACCAGACGAGATAGGTGATACTAAATTATCAGCACCCTTTTTGTCTTTAATCTCCATATCAAATTCTTGCAGTAAAAGAATCCAGGCAATTAGTCTGGGTTTAGCATCTTTCTAGCTAAAAAGATACTTGAGTGATGCGTGATCAGTGTGCACAATAACTCTAGATCCTACTAAATAAGATCGGAACTTCTCAATAGAAAATACCACAGCCAACAACACCTTCTCTGTGGTGGTGTAATTAGCCTGCGCTGCATCAAGAGTCTTGCTCGCATAATAGATGGCATGTAGCTTACCATTCTGTCTTTGCCCCAGTACCGCTCCTACTGCATGATCACTTGCATCACACATTAGCTCGAATGGCAAGCTCCAATCCGGTGGCTGAATAATCGGAGCGCTAATTAAAGCTTTTTTTCAACCTGTTAAAAGCTTCAAGACAAACATCAGTGAACAAAAATGGAGTATCTTTAGCTAAAAGCTCGGTCAAAGGACGAGCAATCTTAGAGAAATCTTTGATAAAGCGGCGATAAAATTCTGCATTTCCAAGAAAAATCCTTACCCCTTTCACATTGAGAGGAGGTGGTAGATTCTCAATCACCTCAATTTTTGCTTTATCTACCTCAATACCACGATTAGACCCAATATGTCCTAAGACGACCCCCTCTTGTACCATAAAATGACACTTCTCCCAATTTAGTACAAGATGAGCTTCTCGGCACCGTTCAGTATTTTTTCAAGGTTTATGAAACAATCGTCAAAACTAGCGCCAACCACCAAGAAGTCATCCATAAACACCTCCATAATTTGCTCCACATAATCAGAAAAAATAGCCATCATAAATCTTTGAAAAGTGGCGGGAGCATTACATAATCCAAATGGCATCCGACGATAAGCATAAGTGCCAAATTGACATGTAAATGTCGTCTTCGCTTGATCACTTGGATGAATTGGGATTTGGAAAAATTCGGAATACCCATCCAAGTAACAAAAGTAGGAGTGTTTTGCTAGTCTTTCAAGCATTTGGTCTATAAATGGAAAGGGGAAATGATCCTTCCGGGTGGCTTTATTCAATCGGCGATAGTCACTGTATATTCGCCACTCGGTAACAGTTCTTGTAGAATTTAGTTCATCCTTATCGTTTTTTACGACAGTCATCCCCCCTTTCTTTGGAACGACATGAACCGGGCTCACCCATTTACTATCAGAGATAGGATAGATTATGCCCCCGTCAAGTAACTTCAAGACCTCCTTTCTGACAACCTCCTCCATATTAGGATTGAGGCATCGTTGAGGCTCAATGGAGGATGCATTGTCGTCCTCTAGAAGGATTCTATGTGTACAAAAGGATGGACTGATTCCCTTAAGATTATCAATTGCGTACCAAATGACACTTTTATATTTTCGAACAACAATCAACAATTTAGAAATTTGGCTGTCATTGAGTGCACTATTAACGATAACTGGGTAAGTTGAATTTTCTCCTAAAAACACATGTTTTAATGAAGACGGAAGTGGTTTTAATTCTACCTCGGGAGGCTTATAACTCTTCCCTAGCTTACCCGTTACCTGCAATGCCTCTACCGGAGGCTCAATTAAATGAGATGGAGAGGAATCAAGCATCCAAGCATAGGCTAACAACTCTACATCCTCAGAATCAGTGTTGGTGAGACAATCTTGTAATTTATCATACGATGTACTGTGGACATGGGCCACCTGCCGGTCTATGGGCGAGATGCCGCCTACCGGTCCGTAGTCACGGGCCACCTGCACGCCAAGCCAATCTGTGGACATGCAGCGGTCTGAAAGCCATGCTCGGTGACTTAAAAATGCTTTCGACCGGATCGCTTTAGATCGGTCGGTTTCGTCTCGGTAAAGGTCTCGAAACGATGCAGAGATGTTCGGAGTCGCCACCAAGCATTTATAGGATGCTTGGAACCCGTTCGAAATCCACTTTATACCTCGGTCTAACGAAGCACAAAGCAGTGTTTGACATAGGTACTAAAGATAAGGACTCGTCCCCCTTTTAGCATTCTATGCCTAAAATGACTCTCGTACGCCCTGGATAAGGCCATCCACTATCCAAAGGTTCTGAGTAAGGGGTGAGGGTACGTATCTGGAAGCCCTTTAATCGGACACCCAATCCCGCCCGCGTTAGCGGCCTCTACTGATCGACCGTGGTTGTTTAAGTGCAAGAGTTGATAAAACGGTTTAAATGCATGAATGCGCATCCAAAAGTTTAACCTAACATGTGAAAGTTTGCCAAGTCGGTTTGTCTATCCACATAGCATGAAATTGATGTCAAAGTCGGATTTTGATTGATTTGCATATGAGAACGGAAATTAAACATCCATTTACCAAGTTCGGATTATGATGCTTAACACGATCCATTTATTTGAAAAGGGTGTCGAATGACAAAGTGTAAAAACACGTAAACTAGTCAATCTGATCCGTCATATATACGGGTTAACCGTAGTCGGGATCGTCCTAGACAAATGCTAAAATAAAATAGAACAGTGCCAGGCAGCCCCATTGGGGCGCGAGCCTATTGGCGAGGGAAGGGGCTCTGCCCGGTTTTAAAATATGAAAACAGGAGCTACCTTGGGGCACGAGCCATGAGCCGACTCAAGGAGCGTCTCCTGGTATTTAAAAGGTTGTTTAAAACCGTTTTTTGTGATTAATGATTTGCAAGTGTGATTTGCATGACTCGGAATAATTACTATTATGTTAGTAATATTCGTTGTCGGATTTTCAAGTTTGAAAAGCATATTAGAATGTGTAAAAGGAAAATGTTTGATTTGAACTAATTATGTTAAGTTCAGTTATTTGTAATTAGTCAAGTTTGACATCGTACTCGGATTAAACCGACATGGTATAAAGAACCAAGGATGATTATGAATTATGACTAATATGTTTACAAATGTAAATAAATGAGAAAAATGGTAAATAAAAGAAAAGGGTGTTAAAATACCCATTAAAATGTAATCAACCAATAATATCATCAAGTTACGGAATAAACCGGCATGGTATATGGAACCAAGAATGATTTTTGTAATGGTCAAAATATGTTTATCAAAAAAATGAATTAAAATGGTAAATAAAAGAAAAGAATTTCCTTTAAAATATAATTAACCAGTTAATATCACCGAGTCACGGATTAAACCGTCATGGTATATGGAACCAAGGGTGATTATAATTTATGGCTAAAAAGTTTGTCATAAAACTGATTTGAAACATTTGAAATAGTAAAAACCAATTACAAATAAGAAATGAAATAAAGAGGAAAGACGAGAACAAACACGGTTGAGTCTGACCTGGACACCCCATTGAGGCGCGAGCCTCTGTGCATAGCAAGGGGCTTCTGTCTCAGGACAAAACTCAGTTTTGGCTCGTCTAACCTATATTTGAATCGTGTTATGCATTGTTCATACATATGAACTCATAAAAACAGTAAAGGCATGAAATAAGTGAGTTATTTACACCCTCAAACTTAAGTGTATTGATGTTTGCGAAGTAGACGACTTTAGAGACGGTTTTCTCGTTGTGACTAATCGCGATCAAAGAAGTTTAAAAAGGTGCCTTAAAAAAGGATTTTGTTTTGAAAATGAGTTGAAAATATGTTAATTAAAACATGTTGATTGATGAATTGAGTTGGTCAAATGGGTCGATCGAATGCACGGCGACGGTACCAAACAAAATGTGTAAGGCTTGTGTTTACGATCGGTAGGTCGTAAACACGTGTCGATTTTGTGACTTAGGAATTCGGGTCTAGAAGTTTAAGGGAGAAGGAGGGGGCGGACTCTCGCGTGAGGATTGTAGTGTGTGATGGTGGGTATTTATAGAGAAATGTGGGGAGGTAGGTCGGTTGAGTTTGCTTAGAGGCTAAGCAGACACCTGCTTTAGGCGCGAGCTACCTTGTGATACAAGTGGGTGCATTGTCCTTTTCAATTTGGACGTGGCCTATTCTCCATCCATTGTTTGGTTGGTTTGATGTGTGGTATTGAAATGAGATGTCGTGTAACAATATGGGCATCTAATAAGATGATTTTGGTGTTACTTGAGGTAGGTGTTTTTTGTGCTTGACTCGGGTTTGACCCATGTGAGTCGGGATTTGAATTTCGAGTCGGTTTTTGGCTCGGTGTCGGTTTTGACTCTAATTAGGGTCATTTTAATGGAAATGACATGATGAAGACATTCATGGCATTATTTTTGACATTCAAGATTTGGGTTGACTCGGGTTGACTCAGGTTGACTCGAGTTGCGAGTTTCTGAGTCGGTTTTGGGTCCGAAGACGGTTTTAACTCTAAATAGGGTCATTTTAATGGAAATGACATGATAAAGACATTCATGGAATTATTTTTGACATCCAAGATTTGGGTTGACTCGGGTTGACTCGAGTTGCGGGTTTCTGAGTCGGTTTTGGGTCCGAAGAAGATTTTAACTCTAAATAGTGTTATTTTAATACAAATGAAGTTAGAAAACTTTTGCAATCATTTTTCATATCCAAGTAGTGCATTAAACCATCTCATGTATAGCCAATCTACGTACGCATATCAAAAACACGTTATAGTCCGATCATCATCGGGTGGTTTTTGGGAGGTGCAGATACTGGGTATCTACAGAGCCCCCACTTTGACTGAGGCTTGGATGGGGCAAAAGTCAAAGTATAGCCTCCAGGTCAATCGAAGATTACAACCTGAAGACCATTACGACGTCGAGGCGACTCAAAAGGGTTTGAGCCAAGGACCTGCCATCGGGAAGGGCGACGTCGAGGCGACTCAAGGATTCGAGTCAAGGACCTGTCGTCGGGAACATTTTAGAGTCTGTCGACTTCCGATTCGGGTCGTTTAAAGTCCATTAGACTACGTATAAAGGCTCGCCAGCCATAAGAAGGAGTCATACCTGAGGCATCTTCGGGATACATCCTTGAATCTTTTGCACGCAAAGGCTCGCCAGCCGATGTTGAAGGTGGTGCGTTTTCAGGCTCGCCAGCCATAGGAAGGAGTCATACCTGAGGAATCTTCGGGATATGTCCTTGAATCGTTTGTGCGTAAAGGCTCGCCAGCCGGTGTTGAAGGTGGTGCGTTTTGAGGCTCGCCAGCCATAGGAAGGAGTCATACCTGAGGCATCTTCGGGATATGTCCTTGGATTACTTCTTATTTGCGAACAAAGGCTCCCCAGCTGTGGGAAGGAGTCATACCCGAGGCATCTTCGGGATACGTCCTTGAGTTGTATCACTGTTTGCGGATAAAGGCTCGCCAGCTGTGTTGAAGGTACGTTTTGAGGCTCGCCAGCCATAGAAAGGTGCGTTCTGAGGCTCGCCAGCCATGTCGAATGTGATGCATTTTGAATCCTTTGGACTTGACGGGTCAGCGTTTGTTGGGAAGAACCCAGTACTCAGCTGAAGTGCGCTTTTATTCTCAAGATTATCTGCATGGTTAGTGACCACACAAATACGCACTCGCATAGACAATCACGTAGTCATGCACGCATATAAGCACATAAGCATGTGAGCAATTAGCATATAAGAAATTAGCAAGTAATTGTAGGGAAATATCCGTAAAATTCCCTTAAATTTTAGGACTATAACCTATCTTTAACAAGTGATTATCGTCATAAAATATAAATACAAGAGAAACGATAAGGAATAAAGAATCAACCTCGGGTCCTTGAGAATTCGGCCTAAGATCATAAATCAACAGAGATTTCCTCCTAATCGTTGCACCCAAGACCGTCTGAGACTATGCCCCTTGTGCTAGAAAGTACTCTCTAATCGCCTTGCAATATTGAGAGAGTTTATGTGAGGTTTTTCGATGTGAGATCTAGGTTTCAGAGAGAATGCCTCCAAAACCTAATTTTCTGTAAAATGAAAATGCTTAGGTCAAAAGGAGAGAGAGCCTCTCCTTTTGTTTGCCTCGGTCCACGGGTCTCGAGAGGAGGGAGTGGGTTTTCCACTTTTCTCCTCATTTAACTCGTGATCCGACTCGTAATTGCTAAAATGTATATGACGGGATTTTATTATAATTTGTCATCGGTTATCGGTTATTAAAATATCAACTAGTAACATGACTCAGTCGATATATTAATACTTGTCCGACAAAGACAATATTGTATAATTAATTAATTTAATATACATTAATTAAATATAACCGTTTATATTTAATTTACGAATTAACCGCTTAATTCGCCTTAGCCATTATTATTTAATCCGTATTAAATAAAATATCTCAACATCGCGTTTGACTAATTATTAGTCAATAACTCCGACTAACTGCTTAGTCAAATTAGGCATCAACATGACTGTATTTTCATACTGTCACATCTCTCAAACGTATCCTATAGGTGTGACTTTTAGGGACCAGTTGATCACCGCCATCTGTATGACAATAACGTCAAACTTATCTAGCAAGCCAACCGTTATTGATAAACGTGGATCAACTGATGATAATACAAAAGTATGCCCTTTGATCCTTTTAGAGATTTATATGTCCTTGCACTAACTGTAGAGGACACCAGCCCCAACAAGCTCCCACTTGTCCTTACAAGTGTATGTGCAATGACGTTATCCGCACTAACTGGAGGACACAAGCTCCAACAAACTCCCACTTGTCCGTACAAGTGTATGTGCGATAACCGATTCTCATATTCATTTAAAAATTTCTCCCACTCAATGTAAAACAATTTGCAGATCCGGATCCGCACAGGTCGTATTTTACAATCGATCTGTATCAAGAGTGGTTTCCCCGACTAGAGAGTAACTTAACTGATAAAACGAATCCGTATTCGAGCATGGCCATGCATTTCAGTTACAGCTCCTCGAGTGGCCCTGAGAAATATCGAGTACCTGATAAAGGCTGAATATTTCCTTCAACTCGACTCCTTCCGATCTAAGCACAGCATGAAATGACCCAGAAAAAATCTACTCGACTCTTAGGATCACCATGGAGGTCCTATCCACGACCGGGCACCGAATATTATAAAACATTTAGGACTCCACGTCGATGTCACAATTGTGTCCTACGAGATATCCGTATAACTCGCCTCTGTGATTGGTCAGTCAACCGTTTGACTTATGGCTCGTTGAACCCACCATCAACCAACGTCACAAAATAATTGCCAGAGTTATCAGCTCATGTGGGCAATTAAGGACCAAAAATATAATGTTTGTTCAGTTCACTTTGTGGTGTTCAAAATTGTCGTACAATTCCACATGAAAAACAAAATATATAAATATCAAAACGATGATGTCGTATAGAGTACACAAGAAAATGAATCTAATCCATAAAAGAGTACTACAACTCAGGAACACGTTTAATTCCCATGGAATTAACATGCCCTTCATGCTTATCTTGTCGTAATGGTTTAGTGAGAGGATCTGCTACATTATCATCTGTAGCAATCTTTTCTATCACTACTTCCTTTTGCTCCACGTAATCTCGGATTAGATGAGCTTTCCGTTGTACATGTCTAGACTTGTTGCTAGACTTAGGCTCCTTAGCTTGGAAGATGGCACCTCTATTGTCGCAATAGATGGTGATCGGGTCATTCGAACTAGGCACTACGGATAGTCCTTGTAAGAATTGACGCATCCATATCGCTTCCTTTGCGCCTTCGACGCGGCATAGTACTCGGACTCGTCGTAGAATCTTTGTAACACTTTGTTTGGAACTCTTCCGGTGATCTGCAGCGCCATTAAGAGTAAAAACGAATCCAGGATCGAGATTTCGAGTCATCTCGATCCGTTTGGAAGCTAGCATCTGCACAGAATCGGTTGCGCATAGCTTTTGTTCGCCTCCATAAGTCAATGCCCAATCTTTAGTCCTCCGTAGGTACTTAAGAATATTCTTGTGACCATCCAATGTGATTCACCCGGATCTTTGTTGGAATCGACTTGTCATACTCAATGCATATGCCACGCCCGGACGTGTGCATATCATGGCATACATGATTGATCCTATAGCCGAGGCATAAGGAATCCGTGTCATGCGCTCTTTCTCTTCCGGTGTCTCTGGTGCCTGAGACTTACTCAAATTTCACCCCTGGAGCCATAGGAAGAAACCCCTTCTTGGAGTTAGTCATGCTGAATCTCTCTAGTATCTTGTCTATATAAGACTCTTGACTGAGAGATAACATCCGACGTGATCTATCTCGATAGATACGGATGCCCAAAATTCTTTGTGCCTCACCCAGATCTTTCATCTGGAAATGGTTTTTCAACCATACTTTTACCGAAGTTAAGAGAGGTATATCATTCCCAATCAGGAGTATGTCGTCAACATACAATATTAGGAAGACAATCTTGCTCCCACTCGACTTGATATATAGACATGGTTCCTCGACCGATCGAGTAAATCCATTTTCTTTTATCACTTGGTCGAAGCGATGATTCCAACTCCGAGATGCTTGCTTAAGTCCGTAAATGGAACGCTTAAGCTTGCACACTTTCTTAGGATGTTCTGGATCGATGAAACCTTGGGGTTGTACCATGTACAACTCTTCCTCCAAAAAACCGTTTAAGAAGGCGGTTTTCACATCCATCTGCCAAATTTCATAATCATGAAAAGCGGCAATCGCTAAGATAATCCGAATGGAACGCAGCATGACTACGGGTGCAAAAATTTCATCGTAGTGCAAACCTGGCACTTGGGTGAAACCTTTAGCAACTAGTCGTGCTTTATAGATATCTTGTTGACCTTCCACAGAATGCTTTATCTTGTAAAGCCATTTGCATTGAAGGGGACGAACCTTAGCAGGCAAGTCAACAAGATCCCATACGTTATTCTCATACATGGAGTCCATCTCGGATTGCATGGCCTCAAGCCATAGCTTTGAGTCAGAACTAGTCATGGCACCTTTATAGGTTGCGGGTTCACTACTCGTTAAGAGTGGGATGTCATCTATGTCATGTTCCTCGACCATACCAATGTATCTGTCCGGAGGAATAGAGACTCTTCCCGACCTCCTAGGTTCCTCAGGAATATTCACCGCAGCCGGGATTGAAGGAATTGGTTCCTCCAATGGTTGCTTGGTATTTGGTTCTGGAATCTCCGACAGTTCGAAGGTTCTATCACTCTTTGCATTCTCGAGAAATTCCTTCTCTAAGAATGTCGCACTAGCCACAACAAATACACGTTGTTCGGTTGGCGAATAAAAGTAATGACCAAGCGTTCCTTTAGGATAACCTATAAAGTATGTCTTGACCGATCGCGGGCCGAGCTTATCCTCGTGTCTCCACTTGACATAAGCTTCGCAGCCCCAAACCCGTATAAAGGACAAGTTAGGGACCGTTCCCTTCCATAGTTCATATGGAGTCTTGTCAACAGCTTTAGACGGACTTCGGTTAAGTATTAGAGCGGTGACGAGAAGAGCATAACCCCACAATGAGTCAGGCAACACGGTGTGACTCATCATGGATCGAACCATATCAAGTAGTGTTCGATTTCTCCGTTCGGACGCACCATTCAACTGAGGTGTTCCTGGTGGAGTTAACTGTAAGGCAATCCCACAGTCCTTAAGGTGTTGATCAAACTCGTGAGAAAGATACTCGCCACCACGATCTGAACGCAGTGTTTTAATCTTTCTACCCAGTAGGTTCTGTACCCGATTCTGGTATTCTTTGAATTTCTCAAAGGACTCACTTTTGTGCTTCATTAAGTAGACATAGCCATATCTACTTAAATCATCCGTGAAAGTGATGAAATACCTATAGCCTTCTCGTGCGGTGATTGACATAGGTCCACACACATCCGTATGTATGAGTCCTAATAGGTCGGCAGTGCGCATTCCAACACCTTTGAAGGAAATACGAGTCATCTTACCGATGAGACATGATTCACACGTGCCAAATGATTGAAAATCAAAGGCCGAGATAGCTCCATTCTTTATGAGCTGTTTTACGCGTTTCTCATTAATGTGTCCCATGCGGCAGTGCCATAGATACGTTTGATCTTTGTCACCAACCTTTAACTTCTTATTTATTACGTGTAATATTTCGGTGGTCTGATCTAAAACATAAATTCCATTCATGGAGACTGCCTTGCCATAAATCATATCGTGTAATGAGAAAATGCAAGTATTATTCTCTATTACAAATGAAAAACCAAGTTTGTCAAGTGCAGAAACTGAAATAATGTTTTTAGAAAGACTGGGTACATAATAGCAGTTATATAAAAATAACTCAATTCCGCTAGGAAGCTGGATCACGTATGTTCCCCTTGAGACGGCAGCCACTCGTGCTCCATTCCCAACACGCAGGTCCACCTCACCCTTTACGAGGGGTTCGATGTTTCGGAGCCCCTGCACATGATTACACGGATGAGAACCACAACCAGTATCTAGTACCCAAGTTCCGTAACTTGCGTGGTTAATCTCAATCATATGAATAAAAGTGGAAGAGGAAGAAGACATACCAACAGGTTTAACGCGACCTGCTTTTATGTCCTCATGGTAAACAGGACATGTACGCCTCCAATGCCCAGTCTTGTGGCAATGATGGCATTCCATGTTATCGGTCTTGCTCTTTGTCATGCCTGATGAGTTGCTCGACTCACCAGGCCCACACTTACCTGATCCCGACTTCTTAAACTTTGGTTTACCTACTGCTAGGCCTGGCTGAACTTTGCCCTTTCCCTTGCCCTTGTTTGACACAACGAGAACATCTTGTTTCAGGCTCCCACTGAACTTCAGGTCCTTCTCGGTCTGTACGAGAAGGGAGTGTAGTTCATGAGGACTTTTCTTCAAATCATTCATATAGTAATTTGCTCTAAAGAGCGCAAAACCATCGTGGAGTGAATGAAGCATGCGATCAATCACGATGTTCTCGCTGATTTTACAATCAAGCGCCTCCAGTTTCTCGACATTCTCAATCATGCTGAGAATGTGTGGGCTAACCGGTTGGCCCTTCTGGAGTCTCGCATCAAAGAAGCGAGTGGTATGCTCATAGGTCACGATTCTCGGTGCTTTCGAGAATTCCTTAGTGAGCGTGGTGAAAATCTTGTTTGCACCTTGGGCTATGAAGCGTTTCTGCAAATTGGGTTCCATTGCAAAAATGAGTACTTTCTTTATCGCACCCGCTTCCATACAGAAATCGTTATACTTGGCGATCTCGTTAGCTCTAGCCGTGGGACCTGGGTTTGGCGGGATGGGCTCTATTAGATATTTGAGCTTCCGTCGGCGGCGGCGCATTCCGTAATGCCGCCTCCCAGTCCGCGAAGTTTGATCCATCATTTTTCAGTCGAGTAGACTGATTCATCTGATTCATGAAGATCCGAAGCCAGGACTCTCGGTCCAATGTGACACTTGGCATTGGGTCGTCAGTACGGCCAGCCATTTTGTTATAAGCAGTTTAAATTATCGTGATCTACACTGAAAAAGAAAGGAAAAACAAAACGAAATAAGCAACTCATCGAGGTGATTTAAGTCTATTTAAAATTCATTTTAATTGTGTAGACTCATTGCACTTGCATAATTGATCTCCCTCAAGAATTATACAAGTGATCCCAAGACTCAATTTCCGTAAATTGATTAGCCAACTGTTTAGCTAGTTCTTCCGTAAGAACTCTTGGTCGATAGATTTCCGTAAATCCTATCTATAGTCCACCATAATCACAGGATCGTACGAGTGACCATAGTGTTGAGATAAAATAGGTCAATCAGTTCCAACTTACCCGACGTAGAAGGGGTCATATTATGCCTACCGACGAAGAAGGGATTCATTGGAGTTTGACCTATAAAGACTATTCTCAATTTTTGTTTATACGAGGAAGATCCCATCAACTTAGTTTTAATTCATTTTAAGTGAACGAATAACTAGCATTACGTGAATGAATTAACATAGGTGATGGCTTAAAAATGATCGTGTGACATAAGAATGTCATAGAAAACTAACGCGTGACCTCTATATGAGTCAGTTTTCATGCAAATATTAGGTGGTTTGGTTTTAGGCGGAATATGATGCAAATTATCGTTACAATAAAAAATAAAAGAATGCAAAACGTAAATAAAAGTCCTAGTGTGGCCTATCCTAGTAAAAATGAACATAATACAACTTTGGAATCCACCGTTGGACCTGAAAAGCTTGTCTTGATGTTCCATCTTGATCCATGCAGCGGGAGTGAGCATCCGATTCTCCATCTTTGGTCTTCTCAAAATTACAATTTAAATATTACAAAATATAAACCTATTTACATTCTAAATAATAAAAAAAACTGTAATTACAAGGAAAAACCAAAACGGAGATGCGAGATCTCAAAATACAACCAAGACCGTGTTCCATCATTACGGTAACACGTTCTACTAAGGCCACACTAAGTTACAACTGTTTGTAAAAAATAAATACGTAATTAAAACATTCAAGGCATTCAAAATAACGATAAATAAAATGCATCAACTAAAAACAAATTCATTCGTGACATAATTCCGTAATTATGTTAAATTTATCCAAACCACCTTTTTAACGATTAAAATTATGTGACAAAACCGCTTCTATCAACTTAATTTTAATCCATTACAATCCGTTATTTTAAATTCGCTTTAAAATAACTATCTGGTACGTGAGTGAACCGTTTCACTATCAAGCGAGTGTACTATATCCGTATAAAGTACAAATTATGGCCAAAAGAAAATTTAAAACAAAAGGAATAAAATTTCAACGCTGCCAAAGATGAAATGTCCTCGATCGAGGAAGAAAAGGGCTCGATCGACTGAGGCTGCCATTCGATCGAGAGGATTGCCAAACAGGAAGTCCTCGATCGACTAAACTAGGGGTCGATCGAGGACTTATATTAGCAAACCTGTTCGATCGAGCACGAGGACTTCTCGATCGAACAGATCGGGTTTTAAAACAGGTCGATCGAGTATAACATGTACTCGATCGAGCAAAAACAAGTCAGAAAAGCTCTCGATCGATTAGAAATCCACTCGATCGAGACCAAAACAGTTCTGAAAATTAAAAACCCTCGTGAAAACATTTGTCAAAACAAAACCAATGGTGATTTTGATCTAATACGTATAAAATCAAATCAACAATTGACAAAACATTAACATATTGCTATAATGATCGTGTAAAATAACAATATGCAAAAACCAAATCGAAAACAAACACAAAACAGCCGAGAAACACATGAGGCCGCACGGTTTTCGAGACAATTAAATCGTTCCAAAACGTTTTTATGAAAATCACAATGAAAAATATACGTGGCCTCGCTCTGATACCACTTGTAGGGAAATATCCGTAAAATTCCCTTAAATTTTAGGACTATAACGTATCTTTAACATGTGATTATCGTCATAAAATATAAATACAAGAGAAACGATAAGGAATAAAGCATCAACCTCGGGTCCTTGAGAATTCGGCCTAAGATCATAAATCAACAGAGATTTCTTCCTAATCGTTGCACCCAAGACCGTCTGAGACTATGCCCCTTGTGCTAGAAAGTGCTCTCTAATCGCCTTGCAATATTGAGAGAGTTTATGTGAGGTTTTTCGATGTGAGATCTAGGTTTCAGAGAGAATGCCTCCAAAACCTAATTTTCTGTAAAATGAAAATGCTTAGGTCAAAAGGAGAGAGAGACTCTCCTTTTGTTTGCCTCGGTCTGCGGGTCTCGAGAGGAGGGAGTGGGCTTTCCACTTTTCTCCTCATTTAACTCGTGATCCGACTCGTAATTGCTAAAATGTATATGACGGGATTTTATTATAAATTGTCATCGGTTATCGGTTATTAAAATATCAACTAGTAACATGACTCAGTCGATATATTAATACTTGTCCGACAAAGACAATATTGTATAATTAATTAATTTAATATTCATTAATTAAATATAACCGTTTATATTTAATTTACGAATTAACCGCTTAATTCGCCTTAGCCATTATTATTTAATCCGTATTAAATAAAATATCTCAACATCGCGTTTGACTAATTATTAGTCAATAACTCCGACTAACTGCTTAGTCAAATTAGGCATCAACATGACTGTATTTTCATACTGTCACATCTCTCAAACGTATCCTATAGGTGTGACTTTTAGGGACCAGTTGATCACCGCCATCTGTATGACAATAACGTCAAACTTATCTAGCAAGCCAACCGTTATTGATAAACGTGGATCAACTGATGATAATACAAAAGTATGCCCTTTGATCCTTTTAGAGATTTATATGTCCTTGCACTAATCGTAGAGGACACCGGCCCCAACAAGCTCCCACTTGTCCTTACAAGTGTATGTGCAATGACGTTATCCGCACTAACTGGAGGACACAAGCTCCAACAAACTCCCACTTGTCCGTACAAGTGTATGTGCGATAACCGATTCTCATATTCATTTAAAAATTTCTCCCACTCAATGTAAAACAATTTGCAGATCCGGATCCGCACAGGTCGTATTTTACAATCGATCTGTATCAAGAGTGGTTTCCCCGACTAGAGAGTAACTTAACTGATAAAACGAATCCGTATTCGAGCATGGCCATGCATTTCAGTTACAACTCCTCGAGTGGCCCTGAGAAATATCGAGTACCTGATAAAGGCTGAATATTTCCTTCAACTCGACTCCTTCCGATCTAAGCACAGCATGAAATGACCCAGAAAAAATCTACTCGACTCTTAGGATCACCATGGAGGTCCTATCCACGACCGGGCACCGAATATTATAAAACATTTAGGACTCCACGTCGATGTCACAATTGTTATCAACTGATGATAATACAAAAGTATGCCCTTTGATCCTTTTAGAGATTTATATGTCCTTGCACTAACTGTAGAGGACACCAGCCCAAACAGTAATATCTCACGTGAGGGGAGATAGAAGCTTTGAAAGTTGTGAAGCTTGAAAGCTGTTAAGAGTTAGAATTTGTTCCTCGTAGATCCGTGATTTGACAGATTGGAGACACGTGACCGTTGCGATATTGACTCACATGGCCGCATACTGACAGACTGACAAATAGGCGGTCGTGAACGTGATACAAAGTCGGTATCGACACGACACGGGGATGACTCTGACAGACTTTGCACATGTAAGTGCAACTCCTAGCCAAGAAAGGGTGACAACGCGTATCAAATTCCTGAGGTAGAAAGTCCACTTGGCTGGGGAACATGAATTGATTATTTTCTCCAGACATCTTTGCCCTTGTTTGCTTGTTTGAGATCCCTTCTTGAGGTATGATGATCCGGAGAGCGGAACCAAGACCTTGTCATCGTCTGAAACCGAGCGCTAGGCTAAAGGTGGTTTATTTTGGATTGTAGTCGAGACTTAAATGATGTTTTGAGGATAAAGGACGGGTGGCATCTCGAAAGAGAAGCCCCCAGAGTAAGAAGATGAGATTTTGACAAAATAAAGAATGGGGGACGTCTTAAGGAAGAAGCCCCCAGTAAAGAGGTATAGTGTTGAGCGTGCGACTGAGTGGGATGATTTTGAAGATTGATGCTGATGGTTGAGATTGAAAGGGGTATGTGGTTGTGTCCTTGTTGGGGGACTGCCTACGTATTCGCGTGTTTGCGAAATCAAACCAGATCGTAGTTCTGAGCTGGTTATTGAGGATTGAAAATTAGAAATGTTGTGAAAGGAGTATGCGGTGTGCCCTTGTATTAGGACTGCCTACGCATTCGGGTGTTTGCGAAATCAAACCCGATCGTAGTTCTACGCGTGTGTGCAATGGATTGCAAATTGAAGGTGTGAAAATTGAATGTTTGTGGGGGTGTGGTTGCGCCCTTGTAATAGGACTATCTACGTATTCACGTGAAGTGAAATCAAACCAGATCGTAGTTCTGAATGTGTGCATAAGCGAGTTGTTAGGACCTTAATGTGTGAGGGTTGTTGGAGCTTGTGTCCTCCACAAATTAGTGTGATAACATTTATAAATCTCTTATAGGTTCACAAGGGTATACTTCGTATTTTATCAGTTGATTAACGATTACCTAATAACGGTTGGCTTGCTAGAAAGTTTGACGTTATTATCATACTGATGGCGGTGATCAACTGGTCCCTAAAAGTCACACCTAAAGGATGTGTTTGAGAGATGTGGTTATGGAAATGTAATCACATTGATGCCTTATACGACTAAACAGTTAGTCAATGTGTTGATGAGACGATTATTTAATGCCGATTAAATAATATTAGCTGAGACGAATTAACTGTCAATTCGTAAATTGAATATAATAAGTTATATTTAATTAATGTATATAATGTTAGCTTGGACGAATTAATATGTTAATTCATAATTAAATGTAATCGGTTATATTTAATTAGCTAATTATAAATATGCGATATTTATAGTTAAAGTATATATTATACAATATTGTCATAATAAATTATTATCGACCGGTATTAATGACTCGACTGCAAGCTGTTGTAAGTAGACTGATTAATAACGGAATAAATTAAAATGACAATTTATAAATTCTGCACTTTATATACATTTTGTAAACTACCAAAAATAAGTAGATTTAATCATCTTATTTTGGTAGGTGGTACAACCGAAAAAAAGAGAAATTATCCTCTTAATTTCGGTGAATGGGCCGAAAATTAGAAGAAGAAAAAAAATCTACCCTAATTACTCCTTATACTCGGTTTAAAGGAAGATTAGGGAGATCACTTCTTAACCTAATTTTTAACCTAGCCTCCTCTCATCAGAAAAACACAAATAACCTAAAAATTTTACAGAAAATTCAGGGATCGATTCTAGCAAGAAGCAAGGGCATATCTCATATCATCTTGGGTGCAACTGATAGGTGAATATCATTGCGATATTGTTCTTAGGCCGATTTTGCTAGGACCGAAGGTTGTTTCTTTATTCTCTACCTTTGGTTTATGTAATTTATTTTATGACTAGCATTCATCATTATAAATTCGTTATAGTCCTTAATATTAAGGGAAGTATATAGATTATTTCCCACAAGGGTCACGACGGTAAACTCCGTTTGTGACTCGAAAAATTGATATGAGATAATTCCTCATTGATCATGAATCGAAGAGGTGTAGTTTATGAAAATGTTCCTTATCATGTGAGCACACTAAAAAGTGGACCCTAAGGGTAGATTGGGTATGTCCCGTTCTCGGTAGCAAAGCATTCGAGGACTCTGTATCTGGGTCAGGGTGAAAATGGCTTCGACATTAGGGAATGTGGAGCTTGGTAATAATAGGTTTGTTTGACAGATAAAAATCTGGAGTTGAGGGTCACGACGGTGAATTCCGTTTGGTGACTCGAAAGTTGATTAGAGAGAAATACCTCTTGATCATGAATCGAAGAGGCATAGCTTGCGAAAATGTTTCTTGTTGTGTGAGCACACTAAAAAGTGGACCCTAAGAAAGCAATGTTTTTTTTAAGACTCTGAATCTGAGTCAAGGTGAAAATGGCTTCGGCATTTTGGAATGTGAAGCTTGGTAAAAAAAGGTTTGTTTGACAGATAAAAATCTGGAGTTGGTATTTTGTGGTGTTTAGGCCGGTGGGTTACGGCTTGTAATGTGGTGCGGAATCGGGTCTCCGGCTTGATGTGGGCTGAGCACGAAATGGTTGGTAAATAATGTGGGATCATATTCCCATGTCTGGACCTTAAAGGTTAAGGTGTGATATTACGAGCTTGAGGGGAATCCTCAGAAGCCTGGATAGTTCTCCCTGTAGTGGTCTCTGGAAGGACCTAGGGGTGAAGCGATGCTGGTTAGGATTTTAATATTTGGTGTTTTGGACTTGTCGGTCCGGGATTTGGTGTGTTGGACTCATTGGTCCTGGGCTTTGGACTTGTTGGTCCTGGACTTGATGTTTTGGACTCATGGGTCCTGGGATTTGGACTTGTTGGTCCTGGACTTGGTGCTTTGGACTCATAGGTCCTGGGCTTTGGACTTGTTGGTCCTGGACTTGGTGTTTTGGACTCATGGGTCCTGGGCTTTGGACTTCTTGGTCCTGCACTTTGTGTTTTGGACTCATGGGTCCTGGGCTTTGGACTTGTTGGTCCTGGACTTGGTGTTTTGGACTCATGGGTCCTGGGCTTTGGACTTGTTGGTCCTGGACTTTGTGTTTTGGACTCATGGGTCCTGGGTTTTGGACTTGTTGGTTCTGGACTTTGTATTTTGGTGTTGGACTCGTTGGTCCGAAGTTTGAAAGGTGACGGTTTTTAAATCCGTCATTTGAGTCTTTGTGAAGATAACGAATTTGAATTCCGTTATTTCATTTTCTTGAAAAGTGACGGTTTTGAATTTCGTCAGTTGAAATTATGGGAAAATAGCGAATTTGAATTTCACTATTTCGTTTTTTGAATAGGATGGTTTTTAATTCCGTTGTTTGGAGTTGTGAGAAAATAGCGAATTTGAATTTCACTATTTCGTTTTTTGATTTGAAAATGACGGTTTTAATTTCCGTCATTTGAAATTTGTGAAAATAGTGAATTTGAATTTCACTATCCTGTTTTTGATTTGAAAATGACGGTTTTAATTTCCGTCGTTTGAAATTTCTGAAAATAGTGAATTTGAATTTCACTATTCTGTTTTTGATTTGAAAATGACGGTTTTAATTTCCGTCGTTTGAAACTTCGGAAAATAGTGAATTTGAATTTCACTATCTTGTTTTTTGATTTGAAAATGACGGTTTTTAATTTCCGTCATTTGAAATTGGTGAAAATAGTGAACTTGAATTTCACCATCTTGTTTTTGTTTTGGCTTTAGCCTTGGCTTTGGTTTTGCTTTGGCTTCGATTTTCGCCTTTGTTTTGGCTTTGGGTGAACGGATGTTGGCTAGGGCCTTTGATTTTGGCCTATCGCTTTGACTTTAGTTTTCGATTTAATGGTTCTTTGCCGTCCTTCGAAAGTTCCCGACGATAGGTCCTTGGTTCAGACCCCTTGAGCCGCCTCGCGTCGCCATAGTCGTCAGGTTGTAATATTCGATTGACCTGATGGCTATACTTTGACTTTTGCCTTGTCCAAGCCTCAGTCAAAGTGGGGGCTCTGTAGATACCTCATTTCTGCACCTCCCGCAAACCACCCGGTGATGATTGAGCCGCATGTTTGGTATACGAAACGATTTGTGACAGTTCGTAAGTTTATCATCAAGTGATCGTTCAAACACTTGTGTCTACCTCTTAATTGTCATCTACGCGCCGATACGGTCGTTTTGGCAGTAATTAGAGTACATTTGGAGTCCGGGCCATAAACCGTCTTTATTTTCTAATAACCGTTTAAAATACCGAGTCAGAATATTCTGGAATGTTCCGGATATTTCTATTCCATATTTTCCAATCTTTTAATCTTTGGTAAAATATCTCCCGTAATATTCACACAAAATATTAAGGAAACGAGATTAATCCGCTATTCCATAATAGAAACGCGGAAATCTTTCTTCCGCAGGAGGAAACCACTGAGGAAAGGACGCAGCAAGTGATGCGCCTCTTCCAAGAGACGCAGTGCCTGCTGCGCCTCTTCCTCAGCCCTTCTGCGTATTTTCCGTATCTTTTCGAGATTCACTTCCAAAGTTTCTCCGAAAAACCCTAATTTCCTCCGTGTGATTAGTATAAATAGGGACCTTCGGTCTCACATATTTCTCACGCGAGTGTCCGCCCTTATCTTCTCCCTTTGCATTCTAGACCACGTTCTTACTTTTTGGCGTCTACGTGCTTGAACTATCGACCACGTAAGCTCGGATCTTTCTGAGTACCAGCCTCGTTTGCATGACCTACCAATTTGACCAACTACACATCAATCAACTTTAATCAATCTTGTTCGTTTTCCTCCTAGAGAGCACTTTCGTCGTACATTCGAGACGAGCATCACTAAACGTTAACTTAGTTCATCTCGTTTCGTCAAACATGTAAGTCTGAGGGTGTATAAATCCTTCTTTTTATTATTGTTCATTATTTATTGTAATCATTAATGTAAGATTTATGTCGAAAATATGTTTAAAACCGATTTGTAAAACCTTGTTTTAAACCCTTTTTTTACGGATTTACAGGAGACAACCGTCGAGAAAGGACGCAGCAACTGATGCGCCTCTTCGAAGGGACGTAGCACCTGCTGCGCCTCTTCCTGAGGCTGCCGCGGTTCCTGCTTCCTTTCTTCTTCCTTCGTCTTTTGTTCATCCTATTGTTTTTGTTTCGTTTTCAATTGTTCATTGTTCATTAACATAATAATTTAAGCATGATAATTTTAACCTATAATTTATTAATAATTCTTATTAGTTAATTCATCTTTCAAAATCCCGACTTAAATCCCTTATAATTCATATTTGCGGGTTTTCGTCATTAAAATCAATTCGGGTTTTAGAGATTCGATTCATCCATATTGAGTCTCTGGAATTCATCTTTTGATATATTTCATCTGTTATTTATCGTCACCACCTTTAATTCGTCATTAATAAGCTGTTTAATTAATTTAATTAGTTTGTTTAAATCGTATCATTAATTATCTTATAAATCTTGTAATTAATTCGTCCTAATTAGTTTTATCCATGTTTTATTGTTTTTATGACCTCATTCACATGTAAATAATCCATTAAATCACTTCCATCTGAGTCAAATAATATAATCAAGCATTAAAATCACCAACGAATATTAACGAATTGCAATTCCGGCTTCACATCCAGAACTGAGCTAAGGAACAGACGCAGCGACTGCTGCGCCTTTTCCAAGGGACGCAGCTCTGCTGCGCCTGTTCCTGGTTGAGTTCTGTCTCTGAACTCCCGTTTTTGCCTTGACCTAGTTTATTAATTACGTATTAATTAACTATTACTCGTATTATCACTCTTAATTTTTGTTCGTTTATTTATTTATTCTTTCTTTTCTAAAATCATCCGTTTTAAATGTATTTTCGACATAAATCATTAAATCCATTGTAATTATTGTAATTTTCATTCGTTGTATTTTTATTATATTTCTTTTGTTGCATTGCTTGTATGCCTTCACATGTAATCAACTTAATTTCTACCTTGACATTAATTGTATGGTTAAATTAATTGTTAACCGACTTAGTCTAATTCTCACATGTTAGGATTAAAACGTTGGATGTTGCATTGCATGCATATAAATCGACAACATATCAAGTATAGATAACTTCCCTAATCATTAGTAGAGGCCGCTATCGAGGCGGGCGGGATTCGGTGTTCGATCAAAAGAGCTTCCTAATACGTACCCTCACCCCTTACTCCAGATCTCTGTGAACATCCGTGTTCATTGGCATCCACAAGAGTAATTCTAGACATAGAATGCTAAGGGTAACGAGTTCTTAGTGTCTATGTCATTACTTTGTGTCTTGACATGACACGAGGTATTCGAACGTTTCCAATTTTCAACAATAAATTGGTGGCGACTCCACAATTGCAAAGCTTGCTCGCTTTCACCGAGCGACCCCCGTGGGCCCGCGTCCACAATATGACTATTATACCCAAAATGCACATAGCAGATTACACATAAACTAAACCAAATAAGATTCCATGACAAAATAACAGTTACACTTCCATACATTTCCACAATGGGTTACAAAAGTTCGTCATACATTATAGGACAATTCAGTGTACGACTAACTGCGATCTCCAAAATGCTTGTCATGCACATTACAGAGGACTAATTATTTGGCAATTGTAGTCACACAGAGTACTACAACTACAACTACTTTATTACAAAGTAAGGCATAATAAGTTGTCATTTTCTAAAAGGTCATTGCTGGTTTGGCTTACTTCCACATCTCCATAAGACAGAACACCATTAGAATTGGCATGTGGATTGCCTATACCATTCAGCCATAAGCATGAAACACCGTTCCTCCAAAAAAAAAAAATTTCAGGAGGTGGTGGTAGTGTCAAACCAGGTCGTACACCATAGGCAGTTCCTTCAGGGGTTTTACATCCATCCGCAATAAAGAGAGGAACCGATTCCAAGTTAGCTGCCACACAAATTTGGTTTGCTTTGATAGATCTGTACCTCACTCACTGAATCCCACACTGAATTTGGGAATACTTCATCCCGTTGAAGTTAGCATCCTTCATAGTATGTAAACCCATAAAGGGTCTGAAAATAACTTATGGCCTTCTTAGCTAAGTTTTGCTTTGCGCTGTCAACAGTGTCCAAACTGTTCCCAATAGAGTATATTTCTCTGGAAGGATGGTTGTGTTAGGTTCATATACCTATTATTATACTCCTCTAATAATGAACTAATTAACTTGTTAATTATTTGTTCTTTAGATCTAGTGCATGCATAACAAAATAAGAGATTTATAAGAAAAATAATGTCCCTTACATTGGTAGTTGGTTCGAAAATATGGGCAAAAGTAAGGTCACCTTCCTTCACTTGTTCTTGAGCTTAATATGATGGATGATCCTCCTAAGACTCCAAGTATAGAAGACACTCCAATAAGTTGCACCCAAGATTAATCCCAAAAATTCCTACTAATATTAACTAGATATGTAGTAGAAATGTAACCTTAATAATACTAATATTTCTAGTATTACTACTTCTAGTAATAGATTGAGTGTATTAGTATTTGTGAGAGTTTTTAGCAATTTGCATGTGAGGGAAAGTAAGTGGAAAAACAAGTAAAACCAAGAAGGAAAAATGGGCAACAAATGCTCATATTTAAGGGCCAAAAACCGGTGGCCTTGGAGCATTAGGGGGAATATTTTTCCTTTTGTTTTTACTCATTTGTATAGTCTAGGTAGAGTAGTGTAAGAATAGGTATGATTAAAGCTTGTGTGTTGTGTCACAATCACCCTTTAATCAAAACCAACAAAAGACAAAAGAGCACCTTTTGCTCTTCCATATGACCGAAATAATGGAGCCATTTTGGTCCATTTTTGCCTTTTGTCATTTGTCCCACAAATGCTTATAAGTCATATGTTTAACTATCTTACATAATTAATTATTAATGTAATCATTTAACACTTAAATATTACAACTAATAATATAATATACACTCCACTATATGAGTAGTATACAACCATTATATCAACATATAATGGGTCTTATAATTACTAGTTAGTTAAAATTACAACTTCTTGTAACTTTAATTAACTAATTACCTCTACCTCAAAACTTATAAAATACCTCAACTAATTTAGTAATTTAACACTTAATTACTAAATTAAATCTTATTTAATCACATTACAATAAGACGTAAAATTGCACTCCCATAATTAAGGAATTAATTAATCTATATCGCATACAATTAATTAAATATCTATTTGGGCCTCATCCTATAGGTGTGACCTAAAGGGATCAACTGACCACCACCGTCACACGACAGTAATGTCAAACTCTAGTTAGCCAATCATTACCGATTAATGACGATCAGTCGACTATATAAAGAATCATCCCTCACTATTCTTAGTATGAGATTTAATTATGATATTAAATCATGTGATCGCACTATTGTTGAGGACACATTTCCCAACAATCTCCCACTTGTCCGAGACAAGTGTGCGTCACCAATTCTCTTGTCCTATTACAATCTCCCACTCAATGCAAGGTGTCTTGCAGGTCGTACTTGCACTTGATCATATCTTGAGTGGTTTTCTCGATCTTGAGATTAACTGTCTGACCAGAATTATCTATCAAAGATACCTTCCGAGCATGGCCACGCATTTCCAGTTAACTACTCCTCGAGTGGCCGATTTCAAACAACCCTGACAAGGGGTGGACAATTCCTATCGCCCTATTCCCTTCGTTCAGCCATAGTCCATCATAACCCAAAATATACCCAGTTTGACCTCATTTACGAAATCGTAGAGTATAAATCAAAGCTAATCAGAAGGTGTGCCAACTTGGGCGAATAGTCTCTAGTCAAAACAATTGACTCATAAGAATACTATAGTAGCTCTTGCCACGACCAGGCTTTATGAATTACCAGAACTCTATAAGCGGTCACTGCCCGACAGAGTGTCCCATACAGTCTGCCTATGTGATCTGATGCGTGTCTTTTATATAAGGTTTTCACCTCATTTTTACACGCATTTCTGTGCTTTTTATGTAGCATCTGGCTACAAATGCCCCCGAATGTTCTACTTTGGTCCGTTTATTGTAATTTGCAGGAATTGACCGAAGAGGAGCTAAATCGAGCCTTAATTGTCCCAATTGTATGCATTCATGGAAAATAAGGAGGTGGAGCTTGGAAATTTAACACTTGGAAGACGCGTGAGCTAAGTTTGGGAAGCAATTCAAGGTCTAACGTGCCTACGTAGCTCGATCGAGTGGTTGACTGCTCGATTGAATGCTTTATACACGCAAGATTGATCGATCGAGCTGTCTAAGGAGTCGATCGAGGAGTTTTTACAAGCAGTCTTCGATCGAGTGGTTGTTCTTACTCGATCGAATGATTTGGTGATGAAATTGTTCGATCGAGTAGATTACTCCTACTCGATCGAGAGGTTTCGTGTGGTTTATCTATTTTCCGCCTAATCTTATTATGGGCTTCCGTAATTAGTCCATAGATTAGGTTTTAGGATGTTTTTCCAGTATAAGACTAAAGGAGTGAACTACGTTATTTCGCTCTTCGGCTCCTGACGTTTTATTCAACATTTTGTCACTGTTCTCTGGATTTTTTCTTCTTTTGCATTCTGCTACTCAGATTTGGAATTTGTAATCGGTATTATCAGTCTACTCTTATTCTAATCTTATTCATTGCTTAATTTCTTCTCTATTTATCGTTGTCATAATAATTGCTTGTTTGAATCTTGTTTAATTGTTATAATGTTTAATCTCAATCCCTTATTTATCGTTATTGTTAATTCTATGGGAATGCGTAGCTAAATTCCCTTGGCTAAGACTATAGGGGATCCATAATCATGAAGGAATGGTAATCGATTTGCTAGGTTAATGCTAATATAATCTTTGTTGGTTAAATGCTACAATCAACTGTATCTTTCTAATTGAGTCGACGCAATTAGACCTATAATTCCTAGTGACCCTTGACCTGGACCGAAAGGTTGGAAAAGGTAGACTAGTAGCGAACAATAGAGTATTGCAGTAAGGGCGAAAGTTAAGCTGTTTACACTTTAGGGTGAATTAAGGACCGAAAGGTGACGTTCGCTACCCCTTAGACCGTATTTGCATCGACCTGAGACCTGGATTACTTGACCGGATGATTATGGTGAACCGTTTGTCTTAGCTGTTTTTCTCTATCTGTTATTTCCCTCTCCTTTTTTTTCTCTTATCCTTATTCTCTTAGTTTAGAAATCATTTTATAAACCCCCAATTTGGTTACCTTGACGAACCTAGTTTTAGCCGACAATTTCCTACCTCTCTGTGGATTCGACCCGACTTCCCTAGCTATATTAGTTAGAGCCAGTTGGTATTTTTGACAGGTACGCGACAGACGTGTCAAATTTTGCCGCCGTTGCCGGGGAGGTGGCGCATACTTGTTGCTTTAATTAAGTTTGTCTCTCGTCTCAGGGAATTTATTCCTTGAGACCGATCTCATCTCCGCAAAGCTTTGATTGGTTTTGCAGGTTAGTTGTTGCTTTGAAGGTTTAATTGCCAAAATGCCTACGATTACAGAGCATATAGAGCCATGTGGTAGATGTGGCAAGGAAGGGCACGACCTTTATGAATGTATGGCAAGTGTAGAGCGCGCCCTTGCTTATAAGAAGTACAAGCAAGGGGTCCCTTTCTCTCAGCTTTATGAAGAGATAAAGAGCGTCTCTGCCCCCTCCACGCCAGCTCCGCTACCGATTCCTCCCTTTGCAAACGAAGAAATTGCCGAGTTAAAATCCATCATGTTGAGTATGTCAAAGATGTCACAGCAATCTGAAACAGTTATATCGGAATTAAAAGAACAAGTCGCGCAGTTGACATTCACGACAGACCAAGCCAAGCTTCTTCCAATTTGCGATCCAGTCAGTGCAATGAATTTTCAAAACGACCTCACTCATGAAGAAGACGAGGTTTTGACGGCTGACGATAACTCGGATGAGGAATTAGACGAGTTTTTGAAGGAAATACTCGCTGCGTGTGCTGTGACCACTCGATCGAGTGACTCTTCTGCTCGATCGAGCAGTCCAACCCATCCCTTCACTCGATCGAGTAAAGACAGTGGTCGATCGAGAAATGTAGAATTTAATGTTGGTCGATCGAGTGATAACCTTACTCGATCGAGTGACTATGCTGAGGAAATCACTCGATCGAGTGATGCACATGGTCGATCGAGTGAAACAGAAGAAGAAAGTGTTCGATCGAATGATAAAAGTACTCGATCCAGTACTTTAAGTGGCAGGGACCCTAAATTACTATCTAATACAGCCACCGTGTCATCTTCCCCTGCTGTGGAGACGTCGCGCATTGATAAAGGTAAAGGAAAGGTTGCGGGTCCACTCGTCGCTACCAGGGTGCCCTTCCCAAGTCGTCTGAAGGACGCAAAGATCGAGCAACAGTACGGTAAGTTCGTGGACATCGTGAAGAACCTCCATGTAACTGTCCCTTTTTCCGAACTTGTTACTCAGGTACCCACTTACGCTAAATTTATGAAGGATATCGTGACGCGTAAGAGAAATTTGAGTGAATTTGAAACAGTTTCATTTATGGAAGAGTCTAGTAATTTACTGTTGAATAAGGCCCCTCCAAAAATGAAAGACCCGGGCAGCTTTTCTATTACTTGTGTCATAGGCAATATGGTTATTGATAAGGCCCTTTGCGATTTAGGTGCCAGTGTTAGTGTCATGCCCCTTCCGTCTGGCAAGAAATCGAAGATGAGTCATTTCAAAGTGACCAACATTACCCTACAGATGGCTGATAGATCTGTTAGGAGACCCTTAGGTGTCTTGGAGGATGTGCCTGTGAAAATAGGCAAGCTTTACATTCCAGTAGATTTCATTGTTATGGATATAGCTGAGGACACCCGGACCCAAATTATCTTAGGAAGACCATTCCTTTGTACAGTTGGGGCCGATATTGATGTCAGACAAGGGCGTCTGACTCTTGCAGTAGGAGATGACGCTATCACATTCAGTTTGCCCAGTACTTTAGCCCACCAAATGATAGAGGACACTTGCTATTCGGTCGATATCATTGACGAGTCTATTTATGACTTCTGGTCGGGTTCTTTTATGAAGGACCCCCTAGAAGCTCTTATGCTTTTTGATGAGTGTGCAGGTAGCCCAGACGACGATGACGCTGCGTTGGAATTGCTTGTTGGTTATTTAGATGAGCACGAAGGAGTGCAGGTGGAACAAATGATCAGCACTCTTTGCTCCATTGAGGTAAAGGTACCGGAACGTAAGCCTCTCCCTTCTCATCTTAAATTTGCTTTCCTAGACGATACAGAGCAATATCCAGTCATTGTTAGTGCCAAGCTTAGTGATGATCAGCTGACCTCCTTGTTAGCTGTACTTAAGAAAAACAGGAAGGCAATAGGCTATTCACTGGACGATATCACGGGGATTAGTCCCGATATTTGTATGCACAGGATAGAGCTGGAGGAGGATCACAAACCTTGCAGACAGGGTCAGCGCCGGCTGAACCAGAAGATGCAGGATGTCGTGATGGCTGAGGTAATGAAGCTGCTGGATGCAGGTATTATTTATTCTGTCGGAAACTCTAGATGGGTGAGTCCAGTACAGGTAGTCCCGAAGAAAGGAGGGACAACTGTAGTTAAGAATGAAAAGAATGAATTAATACCTACCCGAGTAGTGACTGGTTGGCGGATGTGCATAGATTACAGACAGCTGAATGCCGCCACCAAGAAGGATCACTTTCCCCTTCCTTTTATTGATCGCATGGTAGAAAGGTTAGCTTCTCATAAATTTTTCTGCTATTTAGATGGGTATTCAGGGTTCTTTCAGATCCCTATCCACCCAGACGATCAGGCTAAGACTACATTTATCTGTCCTAAGGGCGTTTTTTGCGTATCGCAGAATGCCTTTTGGTTTGTGCAATGCCCCTGCCACCTTCCAAAGGTGTATGATGGGGATATTTTCAGAGTATATTGAGTCTATTATGGAAGTTTTTATGGATGACTTTAGTGTGTATGGAAGTGATTTTTCTGACTGTCTGTCTAACCTTGAGAAAGTATTGCAGCGCTGTATTGAGGTTAATCTTGTGCTGAACTGGGAGAAGTGCCACTTCATGGTCAACGAGGGAGTTGTCTTAGGGCACTTAGTTTCTGATAGGGGAATAGAAGTTGACAAGGCAAAGGTGGAAGTGATTCAGCAATTACCACCTCCTATTAATGTTAAGGGGGTGAGGAGCTTCCTTGGTCACGCCGGCTTTTATCGCCGGTTTATCAAGGATTTCTCCAAAATTGCTAAACCACTTACACGATTCTTTGCTTAAGGATGCCCCTTTTGTGTTTACTGATGCTTGTCTTTCTGCTTTTAACAGGTTAAAGCAAGCCTTAGTCTCCGCGCCGATTATACAGCCTCCCAACTGGGACTTGTCGTTTGAGATCATGTGTGACGCAAGTGACTATGCACTAGGAGCGGTGCTTGGCCAGAGGAAAGACAAAGCCTTGAATGTTATTTACTATGTGAGCCGAACTCTGGATGAGGCTCAAGTGAAGTACACTACCACTGAGAAGAAGCTGTTAGCTGTAGTTTATGCCTTAGAGAAGTTTCGTACTTATTTAGTTGGGTCAGAAGTCACGTTTTTACCGACCATGCAGCTTTGAGGCATCTCCTTGCTAAGAAGGAGGCTAAACCACGGCTATCGAGATGGATACTCCTTCTTCGGGAGTTTGATTTGCAGATTAAGGATAAGAAAGGAGCTGAGAACGTTGTAGGCGATCACTTGTCGCTACCGATGCGACAAGAAGGGGAAGATTCTCTACCCATTGATGATTCTTTTCTGACGATACTTTATTTGTTGTTGTATCGTCTATTGTTAACCAAGAACCTTGGTATGCAGATATAGCTAACCGTTGTCGTGGCGAGCTGCCCGACCTTTCTTATCAAAGAAAAGAAGCGTTTTCTATATAACGCTAAGCGATTTACAGGATGATCCTTACTTGTTTAAGGAATGTGCGGACGGTCTCACGAGGACGGTGTATTCCGCAGTGGGAGACCAAAATAGTCCTGGAAGGATGTCACTCCTCTTCATATGGTGGTCACCACGGCCCATCGCGCACCGTGGCTAAGGTACTTCAGTCTGGTTTTTACTGGCCTTCTTTGTTTGCTGACGCTAAGTCTTTTGTTTCAGCCTGTGATGCATGCCAACGATTAGGGAATTGTACGGTTTGGTTTGGGGAGGTATGCATCCATATCTTTGTCTGCATGTTTTCTTGCATTTCTGCTTCCATATTTATTATTTCCGCATGCATCGTTGTTTGTTTCATAAAATCCAAAAATTTTCATAAATTTCATGTTTAATTTGAGTCGGAACGTTTGAACATCGACGCTACTTTGAACCCCTACTTGAGCCCTGCATTCTCTTGACATCTAGTTGGCGTGATTATGTGCATAATCTACGAGTTTTTGTTTCTCCCTTATCTGAACAAATAGACTTGATTTATTATGTCGGCAAGCTACATTACATTCTGAGGTTAGAGCTGTATAAACTGGTGACATTCATGACCAGTTTCATTTAGGATGTGAGTAGTACTCTCTCTAAGACATGTAACATCAATTTGCATAAGCATGAGTCTAGTCTTCTTAATACCTGTATGCATTCGGTCTGTGGATGGTGACACGTGTTAGGAGAGGCAGTCCCCCTTATTTCATTCTACCCACGAACCTCACATAGCCAAATTGCCCTTTTTGTCCTATCAACTACTTTCTATAATACTTCCTACCCTAGCTGAGCTAGTAACGAGTAGTTCTTGGAATGTTTATTGCAATATGGCTATATTATCTGATTTCCGAAAATGGTGGAAGAATTGAAGGGAAAGAAAGGAAGAAGGAAATTGTCGAAAAAAGGAAAAAAAAAAAAAAGAAGAAAAAAAAAGGGAACGAAAAATTGCGAAAAGAAAAGAAAAAAAAAAAAGAAAAGTTACATATGAAAAAGAATCAGAATTGTACAATGATTCACACTCCCATGCTTTATCTATATTTTATGGGGAGTTGACGATATTTGGTGTTTTGTGAGTTAGTGCATAATATTGCACCGTTTTATCTTGACGTCATAAGTACGAAGTTGGGATGCAGTTACTATTTGGATCCGATGTTGCTAGCCTGGCTACTAACCCCACATATCCAAATTCATTTTAGCCCCTTCTTACCCACTACCTCACTTACCCAAATGTAAGTCCTCGGCAAGTGTCTTGGTCATTAGTATGGTTGGAATGCATATGTACGGTTGTAGAGACTTTAATCATGTTAACTGCATGCATGTTCTTATAGGTCGAGTTAGGTGAGTGTCTTACTTCTCTCTATCTTTCACATATATACTCACCTTGTGCCTGATTTTGAGTGACGAGCGACCCGTGAGAGTCCGATATCTTTTGAGTCTTGCAAGGTCGACGGTTCAGTAAGTTTAAAACATTAATTTAACTCGTTTGCACTTTTCACTGCCATTTTGTCATGTTGTCGCATTAAATTGGTTCTAGTGGATGATTTGTAGCTGATGTGTTGGTCTCGTTCCATTGTTTATCCTTAGTTGCATTCATATTTGCTTGGGGACAAGCAAAGGTTTGGTTTGGGGAGATTTGATGCGTGTCTTTTATATAAGGTTTTCACCTCATTTTTACACGCATTTCTGTGCTTTTTATGTAGCATCTGGCTACAAATGCCCCCGAATGTTCTACTTTGGTCCGTTTATTGTAATTTGCAGGAATTGACCGAAGAGGAGCTAAATCGAGCCTTAATTGTCCCAATTGTATGCATTCATGGAAAATAAGGAGGTGGAGCTTGGAAATCTAACACTTGGAAGACGCGTGAGCTAAGTTTGGGAAGCAATTCAAGGTCTAACGTGCCTACGTAGCTCGATCGAGTGGTTGACTGCTCGATCGAATGCTTTATACACGCAAGATTGATCGATCGAGCTGTCTAAGGAGTCGATCGAGGAGTTTTTACAAGCAGTCTTCGATCGAGTGGTTGTTCTTACTCGATCGAATGATTTGGTGATGAACTTGTTCGATCGAGTAGATTAGTCCTACTCGATCGAGAGGTTTCGTGTGGTTTAGCTATTTTCCGCCTAATCTTATTATGGGCTTCCGTAATTAGTCCATAGATTAGGTTTTAGGATGTTTTTCCAGTATAAGACTAGAGGAGTGAACTACGTTATTTCGCTCTTCGGCTCCTGACGTTTTATTCAACATTTTGTCACTGTTCTCTGGATTTTTTCTTCTTTTGCATTCTGCTACTCAGATTTGGAATTTGTAATCGGTATTATCAGTCTACTCTTATTCTAATCTTATTCATTGCTTAATTTCTTCTCTATTTATCGTTGTCATAATAATTGCTTGTTTGAATCTTGTTTAATTGTTATGATGTTTAATCTCAATCCCTTATTTATCGTTATTGTTAATTCTATGGGAATGCGTAGCTAAATTCCCTTGGCTAAGACTATAGGGGATCCATAATCATGATGAAGGAACGGTAATCGATTTGCTAGGTTAATGCTAATATAATCTTTGTTGGTTAATGCTACAATCAACTGTATCTTTCTAATTGAGTCGACGCAATTAGACCTATAATTCCTAGTGACCCTTGACCTGGACCGAAAGGTTGGAAAAGGTAGACTAGTAGCGAATAATAGAGTATTGCAGTAAGGGCGAAAGTTAAGTTGTTTACACTTTAGGGTGAATTAAGGACCGAAAGGTGACGTTCGCTACCCCTTAGACCGTATTTGCATCGACCTGAGACCTGGATTACTTGACCGGATGATTATGGTGAACCGTTTGTCTTAGCTGTTTTTCTCTATCTGTTATTTCCCTCTCCTTTTTTTTCTCTTATCCTTATTCTCTTAGTTTAGAAATCATTTTATAAACTCCCAATTTGGTTACCTTGACGAACCTAGTTTTAGCCGACAATTTCCTACCTCTCTGTGGATTCGACCCGACTTCCCTAGCTATATTAGTTAGAGCCAGTTGGTATTTTTGACAGGTACGCGACAGACGTGTCATGATCGACTAGTCATCCCATATGACTCTATGGCACTTGAACTTGCCATCAATCGCATCACACTCTAGTCACTTCGAGACGTCACCTCATATAAGTAACTAGGGGCAAATCCCATGTTAATCCAGTTCACTTTAATGGGGTTCAATTTGTCTCCACAACCCATTTGGATAGAACAAGGTTATAAATAAACGAGTTTGTATAAATAAACTCAAACGACAAATGCGATTATCATATATAAACCAAAAACTCAGATTTTTCATTTCATATCTTATAATCTAATACAAATTTGGCGATAAAGGTTTGGTCAATGGATCCGCTATGTTGTCATCCGTTCCAACCTTACAAATCGCTACTTCCTTTCTTTCAACGTAATCCCTAATTACATTGAATTTTCTAAGTACGTGTTGTAGATACCCAGTATCTACTGAGACTCCAACAAACACCCGATGATTATCGGACTACAACATGTTTTGGAATCGCAGGCGTTTGATCGACAGTTTGTGTACAACTTTACGTCGGAAAACTTAAAACGATTTCGAAAATAAAACATTTCAAAACATTTCAAAAATACCTGGAGTGTGTAATGCACGGCGACGGGGTCACGATGACACTAACTGGAGTCAAAACCGACACCGGACCAAAAACCGACTCAAAAATTCAAATCCCGACTCCAACAACGAGTCAACCACAAAAAACAAGCATTTCAAACCTTCTATGCTAAGATTTCCCGGATTTATGAATGGTCAAGTACCAAACATATGACTACAAATCCTAGGATAGAACAAATCGTGATTGCGTTTGTTGTGAAAGCGACAACACAGCTCGAAGACCCGCGACGTGGCTCGCGCCTCTTTGAGCAGCCCAGGTGGCCACGTCGCTCAAAACTCACACAACCACTCATTCTCCTATAAATACTCCTCAAATGCCACCCATTTGAGACTTACGCGAGTGTCCGCCCCCTCTTTTCTTCCTTAAAATTCTCGACTCGACTTCTTAAGTCACAATCCGACGCGTATTTACGACCTACCGATCGTAAATACGAGCCTTACACATTGTTTGGTACCGTCATCGTGCATTCAATCACTTGACCGACCACTTCGACCACTACACCATCACTAAACTTTTAAAACACTCTTTTACTTACCAAAACGGTTTTAAACCGAGTTGTTTCCGATCAAACGAGTTGTTACACTTACGTCGGTCACTCGCCATAACCAAACATGTAAGTATGAGGGTGTAAAAATCCTCTTTTATTATATTTTCACTTGTTTCATGACTCTAACATGCTAAAACATGCATAACATGAACCAAAACATGGAATAAACGAGCCAAAACTGATTTTTGGTCTGAGGCAGAAGCCCCTTAGGTCGCCAACTGGCTCGCGCCTAAATGGGGTATTCAGACCAGAAATCAACCGTGTTTGTTCTCGTCATTTCCCTTAATCCATTTTTCATCTTTGTAATCGGTTTCTACCATTTCAAGTATTTTCGAAACCTTTTTGTTTCATTTCACATGTTTTAACCATAAAACATTTTTCACCCTTGGTTCTTCATACCATGACGGTTAAATCCGTGTTTCGGTGATAATATTTGGTTAATGACATTTAAAAGGTATTTTAAAGCCTTTTATTTCATTTATTTACATTTTCAAACAAATATATTAGTCACCAACACAAAGTCATCCTTGGTTCTACATACCATGCCGGATTTCAACCCGGGTACGATGATGAGTATCGACTAATTACATTCAAATGGACTTAAAACAATTAGTCCATAATCAATTTTCAAAACTATTCATGTCAAGTTTGTCAAATCGAACCCGACACCGAATATTATCAAAACAATGATGATTATTCGAGTCTAGTTCTTCAAATCAACAAAAGCGGTCTAAACGACCCCCCTCAAATCAAACCGGGTTCAAATACCCATTTTCAACACGTTTTATAACGTTTTCTAAAAGGTCAGAACACGGCATATAACCGTTGGCTAACCCGCGCCTCAAGCAGGCCTTTGTTTTCTTATTTTCAAAACCAGAGGGAGGCCCCTTACACTGCCGGCTGGCTCGCGCCTCTTATAGCCGTCTGGTACAGGGCCTGTTCCCTTCCAGCATTAGTCTAGGACGATCCCGACTCCGGTTGACCCGGATATAGGATGGATCAGATGACTATTCGTTTATTCAAAACCATATTTGCAAAATGCCTTACTAAGACAAATGGATCATGTTATGCACCCTAAACCTAATACGGTAAATGGATGTTTAATTTCCGTCTTGCATGCAAATCAACCATTAATCCAACTCGACATCTTATACTTGATACTTAGGTTAAATCAACCGACTTAGAAAGCTCTCACATGTTAGGTTTAAATCATTGGATGCGCATTCATGCATTTAAACCGTTTTATCAACTTTTGCATTCAACCAACCAAGATCGATCAGTAGAGGCCGCTAAACGCGGGCGGGATTGGGTGTCTGATTAAAGGGCTTCCCTATACGTACCTTCACCTCTTACTCAGAAACTTTGGATTGTGGACGACCTTATCCAGGGCGTACGAGAGCATTCTAGATATAGGATGCTAAAGAGGGACGATTTCCTTATCTTTAGTACCTATGTCAAACGCTGCTTTGTGCTTCGATTTGACCGAGGTATAAAGTGGAATTCGAACGGGTTCCAGGCATCCTTAAAATGCTTGGTGGTGACTCCGAACATCTCTAATCGTTTCGAGACCCTTACCGAGACGAAACCGACCGATCTAAAACGATCCGGTCGAAAGCATCTTTACGCCGCCGAGCGTGGCTTTCAAAAGACCGCTGCATGTCCACAGATTGTCTTGGCGTGCAGGTGGCCCGTGACTACAGATTTGTAGGTGGCCCAAATCCATAGACCGAGACGTTGCCCATGTCCGCAGATTGGCGACTCCGCTGGGGATAACTAGGACACTTACGTCTTTGTGATCCCTAGATGGTGAGACTCGAACGAGGTCTTGGTTGGAATGCATTAATTGATATTACGGTCACGGTTGGGTTCCTTGTCCGGCCCACAACCTAACCCTTTTCGACCAATTGGCTCGTCCCGTCGGCGTGAGTTTTCTCATCCCCGCGTTTCGAATCCCGATTGAGTCAAGCATACCATTGCCGTTACACAATTCTGTTTCGTCAAAGAGCTTTCATCACTTTCGAGCACGAGGCTAGGGCACCCTCCTTACACATTTTGTTTGGATTGGTATCCCTCTCGCAAATCGGGGTTTGATTGCTTGGTGTGTAACCCACCCTTTTAAGCCAAAACCCGTGTCAGCATAATGCATAATATAATGAACTGCGAGTGCTTATGTGCTATCTGATCATAAGTCCTTCCGTGTCATTTTCAAACTTTCAAAAACACCCTTTTTGCGCCGTTATAATGGCCATTTCAAACCTCGGTCTTTCGCCAACCGATGCACGCCTTCCTAGGCCGTCGTAATGACGATTTTCAAACCCGGTTTTGTATAACCATTTCAACACGCCTTTCTAGGCCGTCGTAATGACGATTTTCAAAACCGGTTTTGTATAACCATTTCAACACGCCTTTCTAGGCCGTCGTAATGACGATTTTCAAACCCGGTTTTGTATAACCATTTCAACACGTCTTCCTAGGCCGTCGTAATGATGATTTTCAAACCCGGTTTTGTATAACCATTTCAACACGCCTTCCTAGGCCGTCGTAATGACGATTTTCAAACCCGGTTTTGTATAACCATTTCAACACGCCTTTCTAGGCCATCGTAATGACAATTTTCAAACCCGGTTTTGTATAACCATTTCAAATCACCTTTTTACGCCGTTATAATCGCCGCGTCTAGACACGGATTTTTAACCCGTTTCGCGCCGACAATGGTTTTCTTTCAAAACCCGAGAAAAGCACACACCCTTTTCTCGAGACACTTTCGGGATCCCGAGGACCATGCACCGTCCCCGAGACATTTTCAAACTTTTCAAACTCGATTTTCAAAACATACAATTTTGAATTTCAAAACCGTCTTGGGAAACAATGCACTGTTTTCCGAGCCAACTCAAACTCAAACCGTCTTTTGCAAATAAACTTAAGACAACCCTTTTCAACTGATCGACTTGCGGAGATTTCTCTCTTCGGAAGCCGCCCATTAAAGCGACAAATGAATCTTTTTTGAAAATTTCTATTTTCGAAAACTTCAGTCCACCATTCCAATTCCGCCTCGTGTCTATCGAGTCAAAGCAAACGTACTTATGGGTCTTTATTTATGAGTCGTCTCACCACGAGACCCGTCCAATGGCGTCACGCCGTCATGATTGGACTCGTATCAAAGGTTCGGTCAAACACCGTCACGTCATAAATCGAGTCAGCACCAAGGGACCACACACGGTCACCCCGTCTTGTTGAGTCGATCTTTGTCTCATCCTCTGCGTTGTCGGCGTTCAGTCTTGGAACCGTGTCGGATTGAGTTGTAATGTGAGCCGTTTTTCTGCCTCAGAGCCATGGCCCCGTCTTCAGCTTCGTCCAACAACAACAATGATTACAACAGAGATGTCACAACTGATCAGCTAGCCAGCCTACTTACCGCTCTTAAGCTCACCCTGGATCGCGTCGAGACCCGTATCGACGCCCCGGAGAACAAGGAAACTGGGGAACATAATACCCCACCTCCGATGGCGAGAAGAGGTGAAACTCTTGGAAGAACAGCTCCTAGGCCCGGGGTAACAACATCCACCTTGAAAATAACCGAAGGTTCGAACCTGTTGGGGACCAGTTACCTGACAACTTCACCCTGACTGATGTGCCTAAGTTCAAGGGAGTGGAGGACCCACTCAACCATATCCGTGCTTTCAAAGACTACATGGCCATTAAGGGGGTCAAACAGGAGCTTTTTACCCGGATCTTCCCATCCTCTTTGGAGCTGATTCCTCGCCAATGGTACTACTCCTTGGATCCGAAAAACCTTACCACTTGGGATGAGATCGCAGTTGAGTTTGCCAAACAGTATGCCGACAATTTCGAGATCCAGGCCAACACCCGTACTCTCGAAGTGCTAACCCAAAACGATAAAGAAGGGTTCACTGAGTTCCTAACCCGTTGGAGGAGGGTGAGTACTCAGTTGGTCAGTAAGTCGAGTGAATCAACTCTGGTGGAAAAATTTATCAACAACCTCCGTCCGGTTTATGCCAACCTACTGAGGTATCAGAATATCAAGACCTTCCAAGATCTACAGATTCTTGGGACGCGTATCGAGGACGACCTCCGAAAGGGTGTCTTAGCAAAAACCACTGGCAGGGGTTATCAAGGATCCACCTCAACCGGATCTCGCCCGTACGGTCAGACAAACAAGATTGATGAGGTTAACCTCGTCGAACCATCTGCCAAGAAAACTGAACGCCCTCAGAGAGTGTTCACCAACATAGGGTGACTTATGCAAGTGCCCTGAAAAGGCTCATGGACCAAGGGAAGCTACAACCGATCGGACCCATCCCGGATCCGTCCGACGCCAAGAAGTCCCGATTTTGGAATCCCAACGCCTACTGTCAGTATCATCGAGGGAAAGGGCATGATACCGAAAATTGCTTCAAATTCAAGCATCTCATTCAAGACATGATCGAGAAGGGAGATTTGCCTATACCCCCACCAACTAAGCCGAACAACAAGATGAACCCCCTGGGAATTCACGCCATCTCTGACGATGATCCGACCCTAGACTGCTCTCATATCATCTTACCAATTGACGACGAGGTGAATGTTTTGGAAAAGGATCCTTCAGACGGAGTGTTTGTGTTCAGTGCTGCCACTATGCTCAAAATGTTTCAGCAAGTTGAGGAGGCCATAGCCAGCCTCTCTGAAAGAATCACCCGACTCGACGATGCCTACCGTCGACTCATTTTCAATCCGCCAGCCCCGCGCCCAAGGGAGAATTCCCCAAGCATTCAAAACTACCCACCCCAGGATGGATAGCTCCCACGACCATTCTGGCATAGACCTCACGAAAATCACCTTCAAAATAACCACCTTCACGAGAATCACCCTCAAAATAACTACCCTCAAAATAACTACCCCCACAAAAATCGCCCTCACAATAATATTCCCCACAAGAACTACCCACCGAGGAATACCCCTCCAAGGTATCCTCGAGACCCTGAAATTAACGGCATATGGCGGGATGATGTTGAGGATGTCTATGTCATCCCGGGGAAGGAAAAGCAGACGAAGGAAATCGGACATCTCATCCGGCCCGGACGTCCCTATCAGAATCCGAGCAACCCAGCGGTCATTCCAACAACGAATGACCAAGTCGTCCCAGAGGTGGACACTCAACCGAAGGCTCCCGAGAACTCAATCCTGAAGCAGCTTCAGAAAGCAAAGGCCGAAATCTCAATTTGGCAACTGATTGCAACATCTTTTGAGCATCGACAGGCCTTGCTGCAGGCCTTGGGAAAATTAACCGTGCCCTCCACCTCTTCCCCAGAAGAAATAGTGGCACACATGACGAGAGACGCCCCTGATCTGAGTAACCCGGTCGTCTTCTCCGACGAGGACATCCCTCCATTCGGAGCCAATCATAACCTGGCCCTGTACATCACCGTACAATGCCTCCAGAAAAATATACCAATGGTCTACGTGGATGACGGTTCCGCCGTGAATGTCGTCCCTCTTAAAACTTCCCACAGGCTGGGTGTCAAGGAATCTGATTTGATACCAACAAATCAAGGAGTACGTGCCTACGACGACACTCGTCGCAAGGTCGCCGGGCTAGTCACTTTGACCGTCGCAACCGGGCCACTAGAAAGACAAACCAGTTTTCAAGTGGTCGACATTGACGCGTCCTTCAACATGCTCCTGGGACGTCCTTGGATTCACGCCGTCAAGGCGGTCACATCAACGCTCCACCAAAAGATCAGGGTCCCCTTCAACGGGAAAATGATCACGATCCCCGCTTCCTCAATCAAAGCAGTTATGAGAAGAGGGGTAGCCTCCCAAGCCATTGAGGAGGACGACAATGAAATGTGGGGTTTCCAAGCCGTGAACGCCATAACTGATGAATCAACACCCTTTGATTGTGACCCGTTTGCTAACCTCATGATCAACCGTATCATGATGCGTCAGGGTTATTTCCCGGGTTTGCCGCTCAATCCACTAAAGAGCACCTTACCTCCCTTGAAGCAGGCTAAGGTTCCCAACATTCCCTTCGGGCTGGGATACGAACCTACAAACGAAGATATCCAGGAGATGAAGCTCCTAGTTCGAAAACGCAAGAAGCACGGAGTCATCCTCCATCCATACCACCTGACTCTCAATGGATACTTTGTCCCCGAGGGAGAATCAGAACTCTACAACGGCTTTCCGGAGCCAATCTATGACTCTGTGGCCAGGGCTAGATACCCGGGAGTGGAAGTCTTCCAGGACTGCTACTTTATTCCCGACAACATCGAAGCTGCATCAACTGAGTCCAAACCGTCACCCTGCCTCGACGGACAGGCTGTCACACTACTCTTTGGGGAAGATAACATCAAACGCCTCGACTATGAGGATATCATCAACATCGCCCTGAAAGACAATCAATTTGACCCCACCGCCTTGATCTCCGATACTGACCCGGAGAAAGCTACCCAGGGCTGGAGGAAAACCGTCAAGTGGACCGATCGCCAAGGCCGCATTCTCAAGATAACAACTGGAGAAGGCCCTGTGTTCAAGAAAGGAAGTGAAGAAGGATCTGAGTCTGAGTCTGAGTCGGAGTTAGAGTTTGTCACGGCTCCTAACACTCCGGATGTCCCAGTCAAGGTCCCCTTCCTACTGTTTTATCACAAGGTCGTGGCTGATTCAGAGGCTGAGTCTACTAGGGTCACCCCCACTCCCATGATTGGTGACAACCTGGAGCCTGTTCCAGGGGCCACTTCTTCTGTTGTGTCGCCTCTGACTGACCACGAGATGTCTGTCCTTTCCGAGCTTTTCGCTCGTGTCAACTTAATGAACGCTAAGTTTGCTTATGACTCGTCTCAATTTAACTGCAATGCAATTCTGAATGATTATGAGGAATTTGACTTGAGTGACTACCCCATCTCACTTAGCCAAAGAACTTGACAAGCGGGAAACCAGAACCCCCATCATTGAGGAAACTGAGCCTATTAACGTAGGAACCGACAATACACCTCAAGAACTTAGGATAGGGACAACCCTGGACCTCTCGGAAAGACAACAGTTCATTGACCTCCTCCACGAATACAAGGACGTATTCGCCTGGTCTTACAGAGACATGCCTGGGATTGACAGAGAAATTGCAGAGCACCAGATACCCATTAAACCCGGGGCTAAACCTGTGAATCAGAAGCTACGCCGAATGCGTCCTGAGTGGGCCCTAAAAATCAAGGAAGAACTGGACAAACAGTTCAAGGCTGGGTTCATCAAAGTATCTGAATACTCTGATTGGGTGGCCAACATTGTGCCCGTACCAAAGAAAGACGGAAGAATTCGGGTTTGCGTCGACTTCAGGGATCTGAACAAGGCGAGTCCAAAAGACGACTTCCCTTTGCCACATGTTGACATTCTGGTGGACAACACTGCCGAACATGCTCTCCTATACTTCATGGACGGGTATGCTGGGTACAACCAGATTAAAATGGCTGAGGAAGACATGTACAAAACTGCGTTCACTACACAGTGGGGTACATATTGCTACACGGTCATGCCTTTCGACCTCATCAACGCCGGAGCAACCTATCAAAGAACCGCTACCACTCTCCTACATGATATGATGCACAAGGAGGTAGAGGTGTATGTCGATGACATGATTGTCAAATCAAAAGAACGGGACGGCCACATCAGTGCCCTCCGGAAATTCTTCGCTCGTCTGCGGAAATATAACATGAGACTAAATCCTCAGAAATGTGCATTCGGGGTCACCTCCGGAAAACTCTTGGGACATGTTGTCAGCAAAAGAGGCATTGAGATTGATCCAACCAAAATCAAAGCCCTTCAACAAATGCCTCGGCCTAGGAACGAGAAGGAGATTCGGGGATTTCTCGGTCAGGTCCAATACATCAGCCGGTTCATTGCCAAACTCACTATGATTTGTGAACCGATATTCAAGAAGCTTCGCGCCTCCGATCACACCGATTGGGACGACGACTGTCAGAAGGCATTCGACAGGATAAATGAAATCCTATCCAAACCTCCTGTCCTCATGCCACCTCAACCGGGGATTCCTCTATCCCTATACCTGACTGTTACAAACACGGCCATGGGAGCTATGTTAGCACAAACAGTTGGCAACGAAGAGCGAGCCATCTACTACATCAGCAAAAAGTTCATTGAGTACGAGACGAGGTATACCCAACTGGAAAAGACATGCCTTGCCCTAGTATGGTCAACAAAGAAGCTGCGACATTACATGCTCAACTACTCGGTCCACATCTACTTCAAGATGGACCCGGTTAAATACAACTTCGAAAAATCCGTACTAAACGGAAGGTTGTCTAGGTGGACACTGATGCTGTCCGAGTTCGATCTCAAGTGTGTACCCCTCAAGGTTATCAAGGGAAGAGTAGTCGCTGACTTCCTATTAGAAAATCCCGTCAACGAGGATCTAACGACCGACACATGGTCACTTCCTGACGAAGACATCCTTTGTGCCGACTCCGACGCATGGGACCTATACTTTGATGGTGCATCTAATCTGAGAGGCTTCGGGGTAGGAATCCTTCTAATATCACTAGAGGGAGAGCATGTTCTGATCTCGGTCAAACTGGACTTCGCCGTCACCAACAATGCCGCTGAATATGAAGCATGTCTCATCGGCCTACAAGCAGCCATCACACTTGGCATCAAGAGACTGAGGGTCCACGGCGATTCCTCACTCATCATCAATCAAGTATCCGGATCATGGAAAATCCGATCTGACAGCTTAGCTCCCTACCGAGCAAAGATCAATCAGGAGGCCGAGTTCTTCGACCAAGTTGACTACTTCCATCTGCCACGAGAGGAAAATCAATTTGCTGATGCCCTGGCAAAACTTGCCGCGCTCGTCAACATACCTGACGACATGACGTCGATGCCCCTATGTGTCGAGAGAAGGAGCGAGCCAGCTCACATTTGTGCCATTATCGACGACGAGGAAAGCCATGATGAACCTTGGTACCAAGCCATCCTCAATTACAAAACCAAAAACGAATTCCCTCCCAACTCTGACCAAAGAGGACAAAGAGCCATCCGTTTACTTGTATCACAAGTCGTGATAAACCAAAATCAACTCTACAAAAGAACACCCCAAGGAATTATCCTCCTTTGCATTAACCATCACAAAGCCAAAAAGTCATGAGAGAGGTTCACGACGGAGAATGTGGCCCTCACATGAGTGCAATGATGCTTACACGGAAAATCATGCGGCTAGGTTACTACTGGACAACCATGGAAGCCGATTGCCGTAACTACGTCAAACATTGCCATAATTGCCAAATCTTCGCCAACATACAACACATACCACCATCCCTTTATACACCATGACATCACCCTGGCCTTTCTCAACATGGGGCATCGACATCATCGGGAAAGTCAACCTGATAGGCACCAAGGGGTATTGCTTCGTCCTCGTCGCCATCGACTACTTCACCAAATGGGTAGAAGCACAGTCATATGCAGTCTTGACCGCCAAACAAGTGGCCAAGTTCATTCAAAACAACATCATCTGCCGATATGGGGTACCCCATGAAATCATCAGCGATCAAGGCTCTCACTTCCGGGCGGAAACTCAAGCTTTGATGGACAAATACAAGATCAAGCGACATCGATCATCCCCCTACCGACCCCAAACTAACGGAGCGGTGGAGGCAGCGAACAAAACTCTTGTCACCATTATCAAGAAAATGCAAGACAACTACCGCGATTGGCCGAGCAAACTCCCATTCGCACTCTGGGGATACCGAACCTCCATTCGAACACCGACAGGCGCCACACCCTTCTACCTAGCATACGGTATGGAGGCGGTTCAACCGGTAGAGTTAGAGGTCCCATCTCTGCGCATCCTACTAGAGAGTCAAGTCCCTGAGGTGGAATGGACCCGTCGAAGGTACGAACAACTCACTCTTCTAGACGAACGGCGGCTCAACGCCTTGCACAACGTCCATCTATACCAACGACGTATACAACGGGCATTCAACAAGAAGGTTAAACCCAGAAACATCCAGGAGGGCGACTTGGTTCTCAAGTCAGTTCGAGCACCGTTACCCGTCGATCCGAGGGGAAAATTCAAACCTAACTGGGTCGGGCCATACCTGGTCAAGAAGATACTTTCGGGGGGCGCAGTGAGACTGAGTGACCTAGACGGGGAGGATTTTACAAACCCGACCAACCTATACCAACTCAAGAAATACTACCCTTGAACCCTAGCGACCAACAACTTAGCCTAGTTTTCCAACTAGCAACCGACCTCAACCCCTTTTCAAGTCAAGTTCCTCAATATGTTCTGATTTGAAATTGCATGTTTTATCAAGTCTAATCTGCGGCACCTTGCCCGTTTCGAATGTTCTTTGATCCGTCAAAGACAACGTCCATTTGCACTACAAAAACAAACCCTGAACTACGAGCATGGTTTGATTTCACCTCTTCAGGTGGATACGTAGGCAGTCCCTCTTATGCCTGAGGGATACAACCACAAAACCCAATTAAATTCACAAAACATTTCGAACTACGATCATGGTTTGATATCACCTCTTCAGGTGGATACGTAGGCAGTCCTTTCTTACACAAGAAGGATACAACCATTCCCACAATCAAATACAACCATTACCCACATACAAAAACATCCCAAAAAAAAGAGAAAAGGGAAAACCATTCCCTTTCCCACCAAAATACAAAAATGAGCCTTTCTCCCTTTCCACAAAATACCACTTTCCCAAAGTGCAAATGTTTAGGACGATTCAAATCAAATTGCCTTCACAAAACGGATGGAAGAAACAAGCGTTCACAATTTTCGACACGAGCAATCCTCTAATTTAATTAATAATGGGAGGGATTACAATTTCAACAACAAATAAAGCTCGACGAGTCTACAACTTGTCAAAGCTAAGGTGTCAACTAACACACCTCACATAATAACACTAGCACAAAACACACAACAACTAGCTAGTACAACATAATAAAAAACTCACAACAATAATACAACATAATAATAAAGTGGGTAATGGAGGTCTTCACTCTTCCATTCTACCCTTACCTTTTCCCTCGGGGTACATCTTCCCCTTGTTCTTCTTGTTGGCCCGCCTAGCATGGATTTCCTCCTCAGAACGGATCCTCAACGGATCTAAAACGGCGACGGCCTCCGGTCTAGCACAAGACCCCATGTTCAACCCAAGACGAGCCAATGCACGGCCCACCATATTCTTGGGGCCGGAACTTCTCCTCTTCGGTAGTCTCATCACATCGGGAGTAACTCCATCAACATACTCTTCAAAGAAGGCACGGTTGGCCTTGCCAACCTCTCGATACTTCAAGTCGACAACCTCGTCCTTACGAAACTTGGACCTCTCTTCCAAGGACGGAGCATGTGACCACTTGACATAAGCGGGAGTCACCCATGTCGTGGCAACGGGGTTTGGCACCTCCCAAAGCGGCCGAGTGGCCCACCACCTTTCGAAGACCTCCACAAGCTCGGATTTCCGGAAAACATTCTCTTAGACAAGAGTATCTTGAGCGGGCACCTTTTGTTGACGCCCCATTTGCCTCATGAGCCTTTCGGGATATATGAAGGAAACAACCTTCGAGCCCACCACCATCAAAGAGCGAGGACTAGCACCCGAAGCGGGCAACCCCGTAAAGGACCTCAAGTGCCACCACGGCACCACCCAACGGATATGAGGACCACCCTTCTCCGCCAACCTTGCGGCCCAATAGGCCTCGGTGGAAGCAAAACTATCCGGGTACAACTTCTTCCTCATAGTAAGATGACGGAAGGAATAAGAAGAAGGATTAACCGGAGGCTCTACATACCTTAGCCTCTCCAATAGCCACACTTGGAGGATCCTTGGCGAACCGAAAGAGGGAGTTTCTCCATAAGAGCCTTCCTTGTCCAAAGCTTGGATAATCTCTCCAAGCACCCACCACGATGGATCTCTACCATGCTCCATTTGCTCAATCACATGGATAAGGGTCATGTTACCATGGCATCTTGACCCCTCCTTCTTCAAGACATCAACAAAGAGGTACACATGGACGAGGCAAAATGCAAGAGCCCTCCTCCTAGCCACCTCCGAGACATTAGCATCTAATCGATTTGAAAAGATGTTGATAAGAGCCAACATATCCACACCGAGTCGGAGGAAGCACCGGAGCACAACCCGGCCACCCACCAATGACTCCAACCTCTTCGGCAAGAGGACAAATTTCACCTTTCGGGAAAACGAAAACATGATGTTTCGAATCCCAAAACCGAGAACATGCTTCAAGAAACGAAGGTTGCACCTTGACTTGACGAAGCACCAACAATTGACCAAATCCCATGCAATCGAGTTGATACTTCTCGGGAGGCGACAAATCCCGGCACCATTGTCGCAATGCGTTCTCAAAAGCATCCATGAAATATTTTTGTGGAAGAAGAAGAGGTTTTGTAGAGATGTTTTTGTGTTTCGGATGATGAAACAATGAAGCGCAAACGTCTCTATTTATACAAAATGATCAGCACATTTTTCAGAAAAAGGGGAGAGCCGGCTTCCATCGCCGGGCTGCTCGCGCCTCTTTGAGGCTCCTCCAGGATTCCCGCTGTTGACTTGTCTCTTTCAACATGTGTTTTCTCCTGACACCTCAAACCTCCCGCCAGGAACCTCGCGCCTCTTGATCCGGGACATTTTGTGTTTCCTCACACTCACATTTCCTTGTTTTCGCGTTTTACGAAATCCGACACGATTTTCATGACGCAGCTTTAAACATACGGATTTTTCTTTCTTTTTTTAAAAGGGGGAAGGGCTAGTCGCCCCGATCCGCGATGGATCGTTTCCATGTCAGTCGAGTTCCGAAAATTTTTCGTTTTTTTCTCAATTTGCCGGCAAAAATCAAAATCGAGAATTGATAACACGACATCAATTTTCCTCAAAAATTCAAGCGCTCACAAATTCGAGTCTTGACCTCAAAAAGCAAATACACTCGCAAAAATCCTTTTCTAAAAATTCATCCCCGACGGTTTGAGTTTGAATTTTTTCGAGTCAATTTCAATAATTTCGATACAATTTAATTCACGACACGAGTTAATTGCTCAAATTTTCAAATCAATTCCTTTTGAATTCCAAACGTGACGATTTTGTCACGGAATTTTCAAAATTCATTTCAAAATTTCAATTTTAACTTCAAGGTCATCTTGGTTAATTTTTGATTTTCAATCAAATGCTTCTACGTGTTTGCGTTTATGCATATATGCTATCTGTTGCCTGTTTTCTACACTAACGATGCAAGAACCAGTGCAAAGCAAAAGGAGAATCAACAGCCAACAACGCTCCTCCGAAACACAACACAAAAAAGCCAAAATCACAAAATAAACCACAATCCAAAAACACATATATACAAACCGCCTTATGCAGAATACATCGACAACCGTCTATCATACAGACACTGGCCTAAAACAAACGTCTATCATACAGACACTGGCCTAAAACAAACGTCTATCATATAGACACCGGCCTAAAACAAACGTCTATCATACAGACACTAGCTTAAAACAAACGTCTATCATACAGACACTGGCCTAAAACAAACGTCTATCATACAGACACTGGCCTAAAACAACCGTCTATCATACAGACACTGGCCTAAAACAAACGTCTATCATACAGACACTGGCCTAAGACAACGAACTGGGGACTATCTGCCACCTACCGAACTAAGCACTCTCTATCCTCTCAAACGGAAAAGAAAGAGAGCAACACAAGAAACGGAGGAGCAACAACGGAAGCAGAGGTGGTTACCATGACGGTAATACCTCGTTCCTACTCCACGACAAAAATAAAGACAGTGTCTTGCAGACTTCGGATGATTAGGAGGCCAAGGACCGTAACTTAGCGTGTCATCCCGATGTTGAACCCCACTCAGCTGAATTCAACTGCGATCAAGGTCAACAACAAGGGATAACACACTTGTACTGAACCCCACTCATCAGCCACCCTGTCCATGAGCCACAACGAAAAGGACAAACCGGCTATATCAGCCGTCTCTCCTCCTCTACGGAAGCATCCTCCACCACCGCCTCGAGTACGCCAGCCTCCTCGGCCGCTACAGCCCCTCCAGGATCGACTTCCTCCTCCAAAGCCTCAACAACGGACCCCATAGGTCCCAAACGATACCCTGCGATCGAAAAAGGGCAACAAACAAAAAACGTCAGCCGAAATTCCGGCATTACGACGGCATGAAACGGATAAATCCATCCAAAATCCAAAAACAAAAAAACAACCTGCAACACAAAAACAAGGGGGCAATCCCGCCCAAATCCAACCAAACTATTCACAAAAAAAAACACAAAAAACGAATCGCCCCTCTTTTCAAGCAAAAGACAAGTCAAAACCACAAAAACGGCATTTCAAGACCCATACAAGGTCCGCCAACAACCCAAAACACATTCCCGACACAATGAGGATTTTTCTACGGCTCAAAAAGGCAATTCATACGCTAATTTGAGCCCAAACCGGTCAAAATTCAAAAACGACCGCAAAAAGGGAAGCGTGATTTTATCACGCCTCAAGGTGACCTAAAATACCAATAAGGTCCATTTCAAGGCAAACTGACTCAATTCAAGCTCACAAAGGCGCTTATTTTGTCGGACGTAAGACCGTCACAAAAGGCAAAAATCCAATTTTGCCCACGATATTCAACGAAGGTCCATAAAATGGTGAATACGGGTTTTCTCAACTACAATGCAACCTAGTGGGACCCACTACCCAAGCAAATAAACTTGGCATTGCGAAATGAGACGGTTTCTCGCCTCACTCACGTTTTTCGAGCATAGGGAGCAGGAACGGGGACCAAAATGCAAACTAAAAGCACCCCTATACTCCTAAACAGGTTTCTAACCTAATGCAATCATCAATTTCACTCGAAATTGGCTCAATCAAAAACGCCCAATTCGATTTTTAGGGTAAAATTCGCCCTAATTCAATCAAGCTAAAAATCAACAAATTTGAAAGGATTCAAGAAGAAATACTTACCTTGAGATGACATTTGTTGACAATGGCACAAGCGAAAGCAAGCTAGAAGGTCCTTTAATGGCGATTTTGCGAGATTTTTGAGGTTGAAGATGAATAATCATCCGCAGCTCAACCTCGCGTCTTTGTAACAAAAAATAGGGAAGCCGGCTTCCATCGCCAGATGGCTCGCGCCTAAACCAGGCCTCCCCTTTGCTTTTCAGCGGATTTTGGGCTTTAGCCCAATTTCCCATAAACAAACTTCGAATTTTCATTTGACGATATATAAAGTCGTCATTTTTCTCGAAAGCGAACAGTGAAGACTTAAATTCACTATTTTCGAAGGCTTCGAACGACGGAACATAAACCGTCACCCCAATCGAATAGTGAAAATTTAAAATTCGCTATTTTCAAGCAAACGGCGATCAAAACCGCCAATTTCAAAAATAATGGTGAAATCAAAGTTCACCATTTTCCTTCAAAATTTCAAAAATAATGGCGAAAATTCAAAAACCGCTATTTCTCCAAATTTTAAACGACGGCAATTAAAACCGTCATTTTCAAAATGATAGCTGGAAATTGAATTCCACTATTTTTACCACACATGTCAACGGCGGCACATAAACCGTCACTTCAATCAATGGTGAAGATTCCAAATTAACTATTTCTTACAAATGTCAATGACGGCACATAAACCGTCACTTCGATCAATAGTGAAGATTCCAAATTCACTATTTCTTACAAATATCAACGACGGCACATAAACCGTCACTTCAATTAATAGTGAAGATTCCAAATTCACTATTCCTTCAAATACCAGCAGGGGGCTTCCTCGCGGGACCCGCTCATTCCAAAAACAGTGATAATCCAAGCTCACTATTTCCACAGCGACATCACGAGTTCGCTACTTTCAAAACAAGCCCATTCGACGCGGCTACTCCCATGGTCCATTAACCGACCATACCGTCACGGCTGGCGAGCCTTTGTCCGCAACCCTTTTCAAGGACACATCCCGAAGATGCCTCGGGTACATTTCCTTACTTTTGGCTGGCGAGCCTTTGTCCGCAACCTTTTCAAGGACACATCCCGAAGATGCCTCGGGTACATTTCCTTACCTTTGGCTGGCGAGCCTTTGTCCGCAACCTTTTCAAGGACACATCCCGAAGATGCCTCGGGTACATTTCCTTACCTTTGGCTGGCGAGCCTTTGTCCGCAACCTTTTCAAGGACACATCCCGAAGATGCCTCGGGTACATTTCCTTACCTTTGGCTGGCGAACCTTTGCCCGCAACCCTTTCAAGGACACACCCCGAAGATGCCTGGGGTACGTTTCCTTACCTTTGGCTGGCGAGCCTTTGCCCGCAACCTTTTCAAGGACGCCTCCCGAAGATGCCTCGGGTACATTTCCTTACCATACAGCTGGCGAGCCTTTGTCCGCAACATCCAAGGATACATCCCGAAGATGCCTCGGGTACATTTCCTCACCACGGCTGGCGAGCCTTACAATGCACACGGCTGGCGAGCCTTACAACGCACCACGGCTGGCGAGCCTTACAACGCACCACGGCTGGCGAGCCTTACAACGCACACGGCTGGCGAGCCTTACAACGCACACGGCTGGCAAGCCTTACAACGCACCGCGGCTGGCGAGCCTTACAATGCACCGCGGCTGGCGAGCCTTACAACGCACCGCGGCTGGCGAGCCTTACAAGGCACCGCGGCTGGCGAGCCTTACAACGCACCACGGCTGGCGAGCCTTTGTCCACAAACAATCGAGGACAGATCCCGAAGATGCCTCGGGTACATTTCCTTCCCACAGCTGGCGAGCCTTTGTCCACAAACGCGCAAGGACATATCCGAAGATGCCTCAGGTATGACTCCTCCATATAGCTGGCGAGCCTTTGTACGTAGTCTAACGGACTTTAAACGACCCGCATGGACAGTCGACAGACTCTAAACTGTTCCCGACGATAGGTCCTTGGCTCGTACCCTCGAGTCGCCTTGGCGTCGCCCTTCCCGACGGCAGGTCCTTGGCCCGAATCCTTTCGAGCCGCCTTGACGTCGCTTGGGTCTCCAGGTTGTAATCTTCGATTGACCTGGGGGCTCTACTTTGACTTTCGCCATGTCCAAGCCTCAGTCAAAGTGGGGCTCAGAGATACCCGATGATCTGCTGAGACTCCAACAAACACCCGATGGTTATCGGACTACAACATGTTTTGGAATCACAGGCGTTTGATCGACAGTTTGTGTACAACTTTACGTCGGAAAACTTAAAACGATTTCGAAAATAAAACATTTTAAAACATTTCAAAAATACCTGGAGTGTTTAATGCACGGCGACGGGGTCACGATGACACTAACTAGAGTCAAAACCGACACCATACCAAAAACCGACTCAAAAATTCAAATCCCGACTCCAACAACGAGTCAAACCGAGTCAACCACAAAAAACAAGCATTTCAAACCTTCTATGCTAAGATTTCCCGGATTTATGAATGGTCAAGTACCAAACATATGACTACAAATCCTAGGATAGAACAAATCATGATTGCGTTTGTTGTGAAAGCGACAACACAGCTCGAAGACCCGCGACGTGGCTCGCGCCTCTTTGAGAAGCCCAGGTGGCCACGTCGCTCAAAACTCACACAACCACTCATTCTCCTATAAATACCCCTCAAATGCCACCCATTTGAGACTTACGCGAGTGTCCGCCCCCTCTTTTCTTCCTTAAAATTCTCGACTCGACTTTTTAAGTCACAATCCGACGCGTAATTACGACCTACCGATCGTAAATACGAGTCTTACACATTGTTTGGTACCGTCATCGTGCATTAAATCACTTGACCGACCACTTCGACCACTACACCATCACTAAACTTTTAAAACACTCTTTTACTTACCAAAACGGTTTTAAACCGAGTTTTTTCCGATCAAACGAGTTGTTACACTTACGTCGGTCACTCGCCATAACCAAACATGTAAGTATAAGGGTGTAAAAATCCTCTTTTATTATGTTTTCATTTGTTTCATTACTCTAACATGCTAAAACATGCATAACATGAACCAAAACATGGAATAAACGAGCCAAAACTGATTTTTGGTCTGAGGCAGAAGCCCCTTAGGTCGCCAACTGGCTCGCGCCTAAATGGGGTATTCAGACCAGAAATCAACCGTGTTTGTTCTCGTCATTTCCCTTAATCCACTTTTCATATTTGTAATCGGTTTCTACCATTTCAAGTATTTTCAAAACCTTTTTGTTTCATTTCACATGTTTTAACCATAAAACATTTTTCACCCTTGGTTCTTCATACCATGACGGTTAAATCCGTGTTTCGGTGATAATATTTTGTTAATGACATTTAAAAGGTATTTTAAAGCCTTTTATTTCATTTATTTACATTTTCAAACAAATATATTAGTCACCAATACAAAGTCATCCTTGGTTCTACATACCATGCCGGATTTCAACCCGGGTACGATGATGAGTATCGACTAATTACATTCAAATGGACTTAAAACAATTAGTCCATAATCAATTTTCAAAACTATTCATGTCAAGTTTGTCAAATCGAACCCGACACCGAATATTATCAAAACAATGATGATTATTCGAGTCTAGTTCTTCAAATCAACAAAAGCGGTCTAAACGACCTCCCTCAAATCAAACCGGGTTCAAATACCCATTTTCAACACGTTTTATAACGTTTTCTAAAAGGTCAGAACATGGCATATAACCGTTGGCTAACCCGCGCCTCAAGCAGGCCTTTCTTTTCTTATTTTCAAAACCAGAGGGAGGCCTCTTACACCGCCGGCTGGCTCGCGCCTCTTATAGCCGTCTAGTACAGGGCCTGTTCCCTTCCAGCATTAGTCTAGGACGATCCCGACTCCGGTTGACCCGGATATAGGACGGATCAGATGACTATTCGTTTATTCAAAACCATATTTGCAAAATGCCTTACTAAGACAAATGGATCATGTTATGCACCCTAAACCTAATACGGTAAATGGATGTTTAATTTCCGTCTTGCATGCAAATCAACCATTAATCCAACTCGACATCTTATACTTGATACTTGGGTTAAATCAACCGACTTAGAAAGCTCTCACATGTTAGGTTTAAATCATTGGATGCGCATTCATGCATTTAAACCGTTTTATCAACTTTTGCATTCAACCAACCAAGATCGATCAGTAGAGGCCGCTAAACGCGGGCGGGATTGGGTGTCTGATTAAAGGGCTTCCCAATACGTACCTTCACCTCTTACTCAGAAACTTTGGATAGTGGACGACCTTATCCAGGGCGTACGAGAGTCATTCTAGATATAGGATGCTAAAGAGGGACGATTTCCTTATCTTTAGTACCTATGTCAAACGCTGCTTTGTGCTTCGATTTGACCGAGGTATAAAGTGGAATTCGAACGGGTTCCAGGCATCCCACAAATGCTTGGTGGCGACTCCGAACATCTCTAATCGTTTCGAGACCCTTACCGAGACGAAGCCGACCGATCTAAAACGATCCGGTCGAAAGCATCTTTACGCCGCCGAGCGTGGCTTTCAAAAGACCGATGCATGTCCACAGATTGGCTTGGCGTGCAGGTGACCCATGACTACGGATTGGTAGGTGGCCCAAATCCACAGACCGAGACGTGGCCCATGTCCACACGTGTCTAGACTTATTGCTAGACTTGTGTTCTTTAGCTTGAAAGATCGCCCCACTATTGTCACAGAAGATCGTGATAGGATCTTTGGTGGTGGGAACTACCTTTAGCCCTTCCATGAATTGCCTAATCCACACGGCTTCCTTGGCAGCTTCTGAGGCTACAACATACTCAGCCTCCGTAGTAGAATCCGCAATCACAGCTTCTTTGAAGCTTCTCCAGCTTATGGCACCACCATTGAGCATGTATATAAATCCAGCCTGGGATTTCATATCATCTCTATCTGTTTGAAAACTCGAGTCTGTGTAACCCTTAACACATAACTCGGAGTCACCTTCAAACACTAAGATAGAATCCTTAGTCCTTCGCAAGTACTTAAGGATATTCTTCACAACTATCCAGTGACTCTCACCTGGATTCTCTTGATATCTACTAGTCATGCTTAAAGCATACGAGACATCCGGACGAGTGCATATCATGGCATACATGATTGATCCAACAGCGGAAGCATAAGGAATCAACTTCATGCGTTCAACATCTTCGGGTTTGGAAGGAGATTGAGACTTGCTCAAAATGATTCCACTACCCATAGGAATTAAGCCTCTCTTGGACTTTTCCATGCTGAATCGTCGAAGTATCTTTTCAATGTAAGATTCTTGACTCAATGCCAATATCCTTTTGGGTCTATCTCTATAGATCCGGATACCTAGTATGTGTTGTGTTTCTCCTAAATCCTTCATTTGGAAATAATTTCCCAAATACTCCTTGACGGAGGATAACATTGGAATATCATTTCCAATAAGTAGTATGTCATTCACATACAATATTAGGAACACAACATCGCTCCCACTGAACTTCATGTATAAACATGGTTCCTCAACACTTCGAGTAAAACCATTTTCTCTTATAACATGATTGAATCGATGATTCCAGCTTCTAGATGCCTGCTTAAGACCATAAATGGATCTCTTAAGATTGCATACTTTGTTAGGATTTTTCGGATCTACAAAACCTTCAGGTTGTAACATGTACACCTCCTCTTCTAAATGCCCATTTAGAAAAGCGGTCTTTACATCCATTTGCCATATTTCATAGTCATGAAATGCAGCAATCGCTAATAATATCCGAATGGATCTTAGCATGGCTACAGGAGCAAAGGTTTCATCATAGTGAAGACCCTAAACTTGGGTAAAACCCTTTGCAACAAGCCTAGCCTTGTAGACATCATCATGTCCTTCTATGCCATTCTTTATTTTGAATATCCATTTGCATTGAAGAGGTCTCACTCCATCAGGCAAATCCACCAAGTTCCAGACTTGATTTTCATGCATAGAACTAATTTCGGATTCCATGGCTTGAAGCCATAAAGCTGAATTAGGACTAGAGATTGCAGCTTTGTAGGTGGCGGGTTCGTCGCTTTCTAGAAGCAACACATCAAGACTCCCATCCTCTTCGATAAGTCCCACGTATCTATCAGGATGGCGAATTTCTCGACCCGACCTCCTCAATTGAGGAACAACTTCCGAATTAGATGACGAAGGAACGTCTTCACGTGCTTCTCCATTTGTCACTACTTCGGTTTGTGTCTCTTGAACTTCATTAAGTTCAAAATTTCTCCCACTCTGTCTCTTAGAAATAAACTCACTTTCTAAGAAGACAGCCTCATTAGACACAAACACTTTGTTTTCTTGAGGTTTGTAGAAGTAGTAGCCTCGTGAGTTGGTAGGATAACCTACAAAGGTGCATTTTTCGGACTGGGGGGCTAGCTTGTTGTCGGTCTTTACTTTGACGCAAGCATCACATCCCCAAATCTTCATGTAGGAAATATTAGGAACCCTTCCTTTCCACATCTCATATGGAGTCTTTTCGGTTGCTTTTGATGGACTATAATTCAATGAGATAATTGCTGTTTGAATTGCAAAACCCCAAAACGAGCCAGGTAACTCAGTTTGACTCATCATAGATCGAACCATATCTAGTAGGGTTCGATTTCTCCTTTCGGCCACACCATTTAGTTGTGGTGTACCAGGTGGAGTAAGTTGTGACACAATGCCACAATCTTTCAAGTGTGAATCAAATTCATTACTGAGATATTCTCCACCACGATCAGATCGTAGTGTCTTTATCCTTTTGTTCAATTGGTTCTCAACTTCATTCTGAAATTGTTTAAATTTCTCAAAAGCTTCACTCTTATATTTCATTAAGTAGATATACCCATATCTACTTAAATCATCGGTGAAGGTAATGAAGTAATCATAATTATCCCTAGCGGTGACACTCATTGGTCCACACACATCGGTATGTATAAGGCCCAAAAGTTCACTAGCTCGTGTCCCTTTACCACTAAAAGGACTACGAGTCATTTTGCCTAGGAGGCATGATTCACATATACCATAAGATTGGAAATCAAATGGTTTGATCACGTTAGTAGAAACTAATCTCTTAATGCGATTCTCATTGATATGACCCAATCGACAATGCCAAATGTACGACTCATTTGGATCACTTGATTTGAGTTTCTTGGTTTGTATATTATAGATGTCATTCCTTGGATTTGATGTTTCTAGAACATAAATGCCATTAATAGATGAACCTCGGCCTATGACCAAGTCATTTCTAGTAATAGTACAACAATTGTTCTTGATGGCAAAATTAAAGCCTTCTATGTCTAACATAGCAACTGAAACAATGTTCTTAGATAGAGTAGGTACATAAAAACAATTATGCAAATACAACTCAAATCCATTCGCTAGAACAAGTACATAAGTACCCTTGGACGTGGCCGCTACCCTAGCTCCATTCCCAAGTCGGAGATCAACATCGCCCTTGCTTAGCTTTTCCACGTTTCTTAGCCCCTGTAAATAATTACAAAGGTGAGAACCACAACCAGTATCTAGTACCCATGTTGTGACGGAAGTGAAATTTACATCAATAACATAAATCTCAGTAGGAATTTTACCAAGTGGAATGACAAGTCCATCCCTTATATTTCCCAAATATATGGGCCAATTTCTCATCCAATGTCCCATGCCATGACAATAATGGCATTCATCATCAACTTTGGCTCCTCTACTAGTCCCACTAGTCCTATTGTTACCATTGTTGAATTTTCTCCCTTTTCTTCCCTTCCTCTTGAACCATTTCCCTTTTGTAGCAAGAACTAGCTTGCTAGAACTCCCACTTACTTCGGCATCCCTTTATTCCAAGGATAGGGATCTCATAGACTTAGTGATATGGTCTACCTGAGACGCATTCACATAAGGCCTAGTTATAGTAGGAGGTATTGAGGAAGTGATGAAATTGAGGTTTCCATCGGAACCGATCCCAAAATGAAGCTCTCTAGTAGTATCGAGTTGGTGGTTGGAGCAAATTTCGTCGAATAAGTTATGACATGACTCAATGGTAATTGGTGTTGTTGCTTGTGATGGATCCATTGTGATATATATCAACTACAAATTTGGAGGTAAAGGAAATATTAACATTTGTCATTTTAATTAAACTTGTAAACATTTTTAAACAAGTTTTAACATTTATATAGTGACCTCCACCCAACTAATATAAATGATTCCGAGATCCAAATTCATATTAATACGGGTACGGTAAGCCGAGTCATCCCTTATTAATATAACTTGGTGGATTAACCTTTTAATCGATTCTACTTTTAGAACTCTCGGTCGATAAAAATTACTCTAACTTTCATCTTTAGCCCGGAACACATGCGACTACGGTCACGAATGCTTCCGTTGAGCTCAATCCAAATTTCGATGTAATAACATTTTACTACCCCACTTCGCCAATGTAACAAGGTTTGTATTACGGTAAAGCCGGCTCAACTCCCTTATGAAATTGGTACTTCATTGGTTTCTACTATTTGGCAAGGCTAATTCTCAATTATTATTATATGTGAGAGGTCTTGTCAATTTATTATCTATCACGTTTTAAGTGAACTAAGCGGTGAACCACGATAATTATAATTGACACGGTCGATGACTCGATATGATATGCATGTGTTGTTATGGCGATTTGGCAATGCATGCAACATATTAAAAGAAATGCAAAGCAATAAATAAAATTCCTAGTATGGCCTTCCTAAAATAGAAAATCAAATAATCTATTACATATTCGGAAACCAACTCCTTTGGTCCCTTGAATCTTCAATTGGCACGCCTCACAAGACACTGTCTTCGTCGGATCACCTTTCCGAATGGCACCGTCTTTGAAGATGCTCCATAATTACAAATAATAATAAAAAATACAAAGCTATTCCTATTATACATTTGTAAAATGGAAAAACTAATAAAAATAAAAGTGATACGAGATCACATTAAATTACAACCGAATCAATATTCCCTTTCATTACGGGTAATATTGATTAAAACTAAGGCCATACTAAGATAAAATTACATAATTCAAAATTATATAAATAAAAGACATTCAACAATTGAAATATGCAGCATTATAATATATACCTATCATGCCAAATCATGTGCCAAATCGCCCTATTTAACTTATGTCGTATATATAACCCGGTTTTATGGAAATGTGTGATAATAACCTTTTAAAATCACTAATTAACACTTAAATCACATCTAAGCTCAAGTTAATTATCTTAACACCTATTAGGACTCAAAAATTAGTCATCACTAAATTTTTGACAATAATTCAACTTGATTTAATTTTATGCTCATTTTTTTTGACCTTAAAATCATAATATTTATGAAATAAATCCAAATTAAATTATAAAAATTTCAAAATTTGAATTTTAAATTTTTGAACATTCTGGAATAATTCCATGACACTCATAATGTCAAAAAACATGGTTAAAATTTTCGAATTAATTTTGAGAAAATATAGTTGCATTTATTCGGTTTTATCACATAAAATATTTAAAGTATCCAAAAATTAATCCAATAATTTTTACAACTTTAGATCTGATTAGTGGGATATTAATGCAACCTAAAATAATTTTCTCATGCCATGCAATACGTTTTAGCTATTTATGCCAAAATAGTCACTATTTATGCCATTTTTACTCTAAAAATTCATAAATCATGCTAATTGAGATCTTTTAATCTCAAAATTTACATAAACTCTGTAAACTTTGCATGTGACAACATATTAAAATCTTATGGCTTAATTCGAAATATAACTATTTTTAACCATTTTACCTCTTTTAATCCATTTTTATCTCATAAAAATCATAAATCATGCAATATTAATCCAATTAATACGAGATTTTACACACAACTTGTAAAATATGCATGTGAGGTCATATAAAATTTTCAAGGTCAGAAACTTAGTTTAACTATTTTTAGCATTTTGATTCCCATTTTAGTCATAAAAATGTAATAAAATGACCAAAAATCCTTAAAATGAGCAATAAATTTCCATAAATCATAAAAATGACCTAAATCATTTTAAGACCAGAATATATAACATGCATGGTGATTTCGTGGCTTATACTTATAAATCACAAAATTTTAGTTTTATATGTTAACCTTTTAACTCGGAAAAAACAATAACCGATTATGCATGCAACATCCTTATGCTCTGATACCACTTGTTAGGTTCATATACCTATTATTAGACTCCTCTAATAATGAACTAATTAACTTGTTAATTATTTGTTCTTTAGATCTAGTGCATGCATAACAAAATAAGAGATTTATAAGAAAAACAATGTCCCTTACATTGGTAGTTGGTTCGAAAATATGGGCACAAGTAAGGTCACCTTCCTTCACTTGTTCTTGAGCTTAATATGATGGATGATCCTCCTAAGACTCCAAGTATAGAAGACACTCCAATAAGTTGCACCCAAGATTAATCCCAAAAATTCCTACTAATATTAACTAGATATGTAGTAGAAATGTAACCTTAATAATACTAATATTTCTAGTATTACTACTTCTAGTAATAGATTGAGTGTATTAGTATTTGTGAGAGTTTTTAGCAATTTGCATGTGAGGGAAAGTAAGTGGAAAAACAAGTAAAACCAAGAAGGAAAAATGAGCAACAAATGCTCATATTTAAGGGCCAAAAACCGGTGGCCTCGGAGCATTAGGGGGAATATTTTTCCTTTTGTTTTTACTCATTTGTATAGTCTAGGTAGAGTAGTGTAAGAATAGGTATGATTAAAGCTTGTGTGTTGTGTCACAATCACCCTTTAATCAAAACCAACAAAAGACAAAAGAGCATCTTTTGCTCTTCCATATGACCGAAATAATGGAGCCATTTTGGTCCATTTTTGCCTTTTGTCATTTGTCCCACAAATGCTTATAAGTCATATGTTTAACTATCTTACATAATTAATTATTAATGTAATCATTTAACACTTAAATATTACAACTAATAATATAATATACACTCCACTATATGAGTAGTATACTACCATTATATCAACATATAATGGGTCTTATAATTACTAGTTAGTTAAAATTACAACTTCTTGTAACTTTAAATAACTAATTACCTCTACCTCAACTTATAAAATACCTCAACTAATTTAGTAATTTAACACTTAATTACTAAATTAAATCTTATTTAATCACATTACAATAAGACGTAAAATTGCACTCCCATAATTAAGGAATTAATTAATCTGTATCGCATACAATTAATTAAATATCTATTTGGGCCTCATCCTATAGGTGTGACCTAAAGGGATCAACTGACCACCACCGTCACACGACAGTCGACTATATAAAGAATCATCCCCCACGTATTCTTAGTATGAGATTTAATTATGATATTAAATCATGTGATCGCACTATTGTTGAGGACACATTTCCCAACAGGTTGGGCCAGCTAACTGTGAAACAACAGACATATCGGTCCTCTGGTTGCGCAATGAAGTCCATATCATCGACAGTTATGTCGTATGCGACCACCACCTGAAGCCGGATGTCCCATAAGTCAGTAGTGTGGACGCGGGCCCACGGGGGCGCTTGGAAAAACAAGCGTTTGCATTTGTGGAGTCGCCACCAATTTATTGTGGAAAATTGGAAACCGTTCGAATACTTCGTGTCATGTCAAAACACAAAGTAGTGACATGAACACCAAGAACTCGTTACCCTTAGCATTCTATGTCTAGAATGACTCTCGTGGATGCCAATGAACACGGATGTTCACAGAGATCTGGAGTAAGGGGTGAGGGTACGTATTAGGAAGCTCTTTTGATCGAACATCTAATCTCGCCCGCTTCGATAGCGGCCTCTACTAATGATTAGGGAAATTATCTATACTCGATATATTGTCAATTTAAATGCATGCAATGCAACATCCATTAGATTAATCCTAGCATGTGAGAATTAATACTAAGTCGGTGAACACGTAATTTAACATACAATTAATTGTCAAGGTAGGAATTTAGATTGATTACATGTCAGAGCATACAAGAAATACAAGAAATATAATAAATACAATAAAGAAAATTACAATAATTAAAATGGGATTAAACGATTTATGTCGAAAATACTTTTAAAGCGGATAATTTTAGAAAATAAAGAATAAATAAATTAACGAACAAGAATTAGGCGATAATATGAATAATAGTTAATTAAATACGTGATTAAAACTAGGTCAAAGCAGAAACGGAAATTCAGAGACAGAAATCAACCAGGAACAGCCGCAGCAGAGCTGCGTCCCTTGGAAGAGGCGCAGCAGTCGCTGCGTCTGTTCCTTGGCTCAGTTCTGGCTGTGAAGCCGGAATTGCAAGCCGTTAATGTTAATTGGTGATTTTAATGCTTGATTATGAATAATTGACTCGGATGAAAGTGATTAATATGTTATTTACATGTGATTGAGGGTGATAAAAGCAATAAAACACGGACAAAGCTAATTTGGACTAATTATTTACAAGATTAGAAGGATTAATAATTACAAATTAAACAAACTAAACAAATTAATTAGACTAAACAGGTTATTAATGATGAATTAATGGTGGTGATGATAAACAAACAAATGAGAATATATCAATGACGAATTCCAGAGACTCAATATGGATGAATCGAACCTCTAAAACCCGAATTGATTTTATGACGAAAATTCGTAAATATGAATTACTTGGGATTTAAGTCGGGATTTAATGATGAATTAATGATGAATGATGATTAATGATATGTCAGATTATTATATACAAATTATTATGTTAAAAGAAACGTGAACAAATGAAAACAAAGCAAAAACGATAGGACGAACAAAAGACGAAGGAATAAAAAAGGAAGCAGGAACTGCGGCAGCCTCGCGAAGAGGCGCAGCAGGTGCTGCGTCCCTTCGAAGAGGCGCAGCAGTTGCTGCGTCCTTTCTCGACGGTTGTCTTCTGATAATCCGTAAAAAGGGATTAAAGCATAGTTTTACAAATCGGTTTTAGAAATATTTTCGACATAAACCTTACAATTGTGATTACAAAAATAAAGAACAATAAATAAAAGGAGGATTATACACCCTCAGACTTACATGTTTGACGAAACTAGATGAACTAAGTTAACGTTTAGTGATGCTCGACTCGAATGTAGACGAAAGTGCCCTCGTAAGAGGAAAGAAACAAAGTTGATTAAAGTTGATTATGGTGTAGTTGGTCAAATTGGTAGGTCATGCAAAACGAGGCTGGTACTTAGAAAGATCCAAGTTTACGTGGTCGAAGGTTCAAGCACGTAGACGCCAAAAAGTAAGAACGTGGTCTAGAATGCAAAGGGAGAAGAGAAGGGCGGACACTCGCGTGAGAAATATGTGAGACCGAAGGTCTCTATTTATACTAATCACGTGGAGGAAATTAGGGCTTTCGGAGAAACTATGGAAGTGAATCTCGAAAAGATATGAAAAGATACGAAAAATACGCAGAAAAGGACTTGGGAAGAGGTGCAGCAGACACTGCGTCTCTTGGAAGAGGCGCAGCACCTACTGCGTCCTTTCCCAGGTGGTTTCCTCCTGCGGAAGAAAGATTTCCGTATTTGATTATGGAATAACGGATTAATCTTGTTTTCCTTAATATTTTGTGTGAATATTACGGGAAATTATTTGCCAAAGATTAAAAGATTGTAAAATATGGAATAGAAATATCCGGAACATTCCAGAACATTCTGACTCGGTTTTAGAAAATGAAGACGGTTTTTTGACCCGGACTCCAAATGTACTCTAATTACTGCCAAAACGACCGTATCGGCACGTAGATGACAATTAAGAGGTAGAAATAAGTGTTTGAGCGATCACTTGACGATAAACTTACGAACTGTCACAAATCGTTCCGCGTACCAAACATGCGGCCCAATCATCACCGGGTGGTTTTGCGGGAGGTGCAGAAATGAGGTATCTCTGAGCCCCACTTTGTCGAGGCTTGGACAAGGTGAAAGTCAAAGTATAGCCATCAGGTCAATCGAAGATTACAACCTGACGACTATGGCGACGCGAGGCGGCTCAAGGGGTCTGAGCCAAGGACCTGTCGTCGGGAACATTTTAGAGTCTGTCGACTATCGGGGAGGGTCGTTTAAAGTCCATTAGACTATGTAATGAGGCTCGCCAGCCATAAGAAGAGACCATACCTGAAATTCCTCGAAACTCCAGGGAAAACAAAACGCGATATTGGGAGAAGATAGCAGGACACAGTCTGGAGCTGCTGGGAGAAATCTGCTTGTGTTCGGCTTCAAACAAACTTCGGAAGAGCTTGGGGTCGATGTGGATCTCCATGTCTCGAGAGGGAACGACTGTCGGTCGTGAAACTCTCGCTGGGGGAACATAATCGGGAACTGATCTCCATGTCTCGAGAGGGAATGTCTATCCGTGTACTCTCGCTGGGGGAACGTAATCGGGAACTGATCTCCATGTCTCGAGAGGGAATGTCTATCCGTGTACTCTCGCTGGGGGAACAGAATAGAGGTGTATCGAAACACCTGTCAAAGAAGGAACGCTCGTTGTGACAAGCTAGGTCTTGGATGAGAAAGAATATATGGCAGTTTGTAGTAGGCTTGAAAATGCAAGACCGGACGAAGAATATACGTCAAACGGATCAGCTATGTGATATGGCATCAAGGAAGAGGCGCACCAAAGATGGGCCCACAAAATAACGAACTCATAACGAATTTTTGAAAAGTCGTATGATGGGAAGCTGAGGAAAAGGCGCAGCAAGAGTTGCGTCCCTTGGAAGAGTCGCATCACCTGCTGCGTCTATTCCTGGACGTGTCAATTCTGCGTAAAAACGCGATAAAACAGAGGGTTTATTTCATTATTTCGAAACATAAACTCTCAATTTCTCTCTCAAATTCCAACCATTTCCGTCAAAATTTGATCGAAAAGCTTGCATCGAGGTATGTATATCAATCTTGCATTTATCTTCCGTATTTGATCAAATGGGATCGACAAAATTAGGGTTTTCGACCCTAATTAGTCGAAAATTTGGGGCTTTTCCCCCAAATGATTTTGCCTTGCAAAATTGACTTTATAAATGGCTAATTGGTAATATAAGGATCATAACCATGTATTTGTTTCGAATTTTCGTTGAGTTTTGAGCATTTGAGTGAAATTGAGACGGTCTTACAGTTAAACCGTAAATCGCTTCGAAAATAGCCTTAGGATTGCCCATTTGTGACGAAACTTGACATCTGGACTCCTTGTATGATGGGTAAACTTCCTACCATCTCGGAATTTTGGTTGGTGACGGCTTTTTCAGGACACTTCCTAGGGCATAATCGCCGTTATAACGAAATGCTATCGAAATTTCGACTCGAACCCATGACTAGGCTTCAACTTAGGCTTGACTCGACCCAAATTATCACATGAGCGGTCGGGTTTGTGGGAAATTTGCCAAAGATGGCGAGAAAAGAGCGATTTCGGAGCTCCGAAAACTCGAAAATCCCCTAATCAAGGCTTGTCGTCACTTGACGCGGCCTAAATTTACTTTAATTTTGCAGGTGACGAGACTTCTACGTCTGGGAGAGCTCCCATGGACGTGGACACCGCTGTTGACCCTTCTCAGGTGCTTGAGGAGGCGTTGGAGGAGGCTTTCACCGTTGCGGTGATGGCTGCTGAGGACGAGGTCCCAGAGGAGGAGGAGGCCCCGAGACGGGCCAACGTTGGATGGGGTGGTCGCCAGCTGAGGGGAGCACCTGCGTGGGATGAGACCTGGGACAGTAGGCACCTGCTTTGGGCTGCGGAGGATCACCTGTCCTACAGGACGGTGAAGAGCTTGGTAAATCGAATTCATCACTCTTCATTCATCTTCTTTCGTTTCTGTTTGTCATTCCTTTTCTTCTTCATCTGAGCTAAAGATAGCTTTTGTTTCAAATCATAGGAGGTCGGGAACATCAGATCGTTCTCGGGCTATACGACGGCGATGGGGTGCTACGAGAGGCTGTCGGCTGAGGAGCAAGCCATGATCGAGCGGGGAGCGTTCGGAGCCCTAGTGCAGGCTTGGAGGGATATCGCGAAGAGGAAGCTTCGGGCTAACCTCAGTCTTGTCCGAGCTTTCTTGGACCGATTTTGGGATACGACCTCCACATTTCACATGCCTTTTGGTGAGGTGGGGGTTACGTTGGAGGATTACGGCATGATTTCTGGTCTGCCGTGTGGGACTGAGGTGGTGGAGTGGCCGGAGACAGCCATGAGGGTTGACTCGGCCGAGGCTAGGAGGCTGATCGGCTGGAATTTGGTGCCAAAGGCTGCTGCGATACCTGGCTTGGTGCCTAGTTCTTACGTTCGAGACTACTTCGCGGGGAAGACCCCGGCGTTGGTGGTGATCGATGGGAGGGAGGTGGCTCCTCCTCCCTGCACTGCAGAGCAGAGAGTCCGCTTGTGGCTCTGGTGGTTTCTGTCTTCGATCTACCTCGGAGACAAGGGAGAGAGGCTTTCGACGAAGCTCCTTCCCTTCCTTTCTGACCTGAGCTCCCTAGGCCGTTGGGATTGGGTCACTGCTGGTTTTGCGGTCCTCATCCGCTTCATGAGGGTTATGGTTTGTCCGGAGTTGATGGAGAAGGGGACCTCTCCTGCTGCTGTCGGCCCTGGATTGCTGTTGGAGGTATGAACCTTCACTTCATTTCATGAAAGATCATTTCCTTTTCTTATCAAATCACGAAGGATCGTTGTTGATTATCTTGTTTCACAGGCGTGGGTGTACTCCTACTTTCCGAGCCTCGCGCCCAAGAGGACGGAGCCGGTGGAGAAGGCCTATCCCGTTGTGAGGGATTGGGTGATGTGTCGCACGAGGAGTCGGCGTTCCTTCCACGACGTCTGTCGGCGGGAGGTGAACGCTCTTCAGCTGGACGGCGTGAGCATTTCACCTTTATTTGTTTCTTCATTACCTTACTTTTAGAACTGATCATAAGAATGACCCTTTGTTTGCTTCTCTAGTGGGTGCCTAGGCCCTGGGAGGAGTACGCTGGCCCTCCTCCTTTCCTGGCTGAGGTCCTTCAACCTAGGAGCTCGAGCCGGTTGCTGTTGAGGACGTCGATCGGTCCTGTGTGGTACTTGGGCGAGCGCTTGGCTCGTCAGTGCTCTCGGGACGTCTTGACGGTTCCCATCGATCCTCCTCGGACGATGTTTAGGGAGCCTTCTGAGGCTGAGAGGGAGACTGACCTGGCTGGCGTCGGTGGCGACGCCCTCTTTCTTCCTGGTGAGGACTACTGGGCGTTCCTCTACGGGAGGTTGGCGTACTGACCGGTTGTGGTAAGTGCTTTATCCTCTTTCATTTTTGATTACTTGAGAACACGATGAATGATCATCGGTTAATGGAAATCACCTGATCTTGCAGGAGGTCGAGGCGGCGGGCATCGAGCCCCCAGAGTACCCCGAGACCCTTGAGTACACCGACGCGACCAGGAGGACGACGATCTCCGAGCTGCGTGACTTTGACGTGACGGTGAGAGATGCTGGCTTGGACGAGTGGCAGCATCTGATTCGGAGGGTGGGTCTTCTAACTTGAATAATTTTGTGTAAGAACACATTCGCTCGAGTTTGTCCAATCGCTAAGAATTTTCCTGCAGGTTGCGCCATCTCGGTTCGTGGCTTTGTGGAGGGTAGCCAACCGGCTACGGGCTACTGCCGTCGAGGCACTTGCTGGTGGCCGAGGACGTCAGGTATGAACCTTCCGTTTACTTCATTTTCGAATTTTCTAATCTTCCTTTATGTTTGAAATGATTGACATAAGCCGGTTTTTGTGTTTGCAGAGGGAGCACGAGCTGGAGCGAGAGCTTGCCCAGTCCCGGGAGGAGACAGCTCGCCTGCTGAGGGAGCTCGAGGTCCGCGACGCCGAGGTTGCTGCTCTCGAGGCGAGAGCTGCGGAGCTAGGCGGCGACCAGCAGTAGCTTCCGTGTTGCTTCTTTTTGATGTTGTATTTTTGTACATTTACACATTTTTGGACCCACTTTTGGACATTTGGATCTTGTTTTGGGGCTCGAGCCCCCAGTCTGGTGTACATATCCCATTTTGGTTGTATATATGATGGCCTGAGTGCCTTTGCTGCTGGGTTGTTTTGTTTGTACCTGCAGGTTAGCTTTGAACAGGTTTGGTAGATGACGGTGTACGCCGTCATGCTGCCGAAATTTACACAGAAATCACATAGAACATACATTTGTACATATGACATAAATTAGCGCAAAACAATGACTCGAAAATGCAAAAAATTGGTCGGAAATGACCGGACGGTAGGGAGGGTTACCCCCTAAAGAAAAAAAGAAAAAATAAGAACGTATAAGTTTGAAATGTGATGTGGAAGGAGAGTGAAATGATTCCCCAAAAAGAAAAGTTGAAAAGAAATGTATAAGTTTGAAAAAAAAGATTAAATTAAATTAAATGCAAAAATGTATAGATTTGAAAAATGAATAAATTAAATTAAATTGGTGAAATGATTCCCTAAAAAAAAGAATTAAAAAAAGAAAGAAATGTATAAGTGTGAGAAAAATGACGAAAATGTCGATGTCGTCTCGAAATACTTGTCCGTGAAATTAGGAAACACGAAATATGGCAACTTGACGTATTTACCAAAATAATAACTCGTATGAATAGGATTATTCGTTGAGGAATTTAGGAAAGATCCGACGCGAAAAATCACAGAAAGAATGCTGAGGAAGAGGCGCAGCAAGAGCTGCGTCCCTTCGAAGAGGCGCAAAGACTGGCCTTGCGCTGTTCCCTGCCAATCGTCTGTCTCCGACGGATTTTAGGAAACAACTTTTAGTATAAATAGAGACGTCGAGGGAGGTTTTATTCACATAATTCTTCTGTCTTTCTTCGTCTTATTACATAAAGCTCTCGAAACAAGCATACATCATGAATACTCTTGAAATTCGTCTAAAAGAATGGACAAACGAATTCTCTAATGTGGAGAAATATGACATGGGTGCTTATAATTTTGGATCGCTTTTGAGCTTGAAGCTGATCAAGGTAGTCAAACCGTTTCTAGATGCTTGTCTTGATTATTGGGACCCAAATTATCACGTGTTTGCCTTCCCTGGAGGCGATATTTGCCCATTTCCCGAGGAGATTGCTGCGATTGGTGGTTGGGACCCGGAACATTTGTCTGCTATTCCCTCCACTTTTCAAGGGTATAAGAACAAGTTTAGAGACTTGTTTGGATTGGCCAGAGTTGATGTTGACCGTCTTGTTACTTCTAAAGGAGTGCGAATGTTGGATTTCATCGATCGATTTATCAATAGGGCTGATCCCACTGTCTCTTATGTTGCGAGGCGAAGGGCATTCGGGTTTTGTCTATTACACGTATATGTCCTTCAAGGGCATGTTGATGAGGATATGAGAGGCGACCCTCGTCTCTTGAGCTTGATTGAGCAAATGGAGATGCGCAGGAGCCCAGCTTGTCTGTGTTTAGGAGAGATCCTATTGGACTTGGATAACAGGAAAGCCAATCGCGGCCTACCTTATTTGGGAAGTCCCATTATATTGCAGGTAAAAGAACTCTTTTTCTCTTTTTTTTTCTTTTTCGTTTTTTCTTTTCGTTTTTTTTTTTTTTGTTTTGTTTTTTCCGTTTTTTAATACCTGCTTTTGGTAGGTCTGGCTTATGGAGCGTCTTCGATTGATCGAGCCCCCAGTTAATGTTCCTGCTTATCATGCTCGCTCAATTGCAATGAGGACTAGGCTCTACATGGTGGATTTCACTCGAGTCTGCAATTATTGGGAAAACAAATTGAAGAGTGAAGATGGCCCCTTAATTAGATGGATCGTACCATGGTGGCATCTCAAAACTGTCACTGGAGTATCATCCTTGGATCCTACCCGATCTGTTTGCATTCCCGGCCTGGAGTTTATGATATGCATCTTCCCGGAGAGGTTGATGAGGCAGGTTGGATTGAAGCAGATGATCCCGAAGCTTGACACTATCCCGCAGACTGCTGTGGCGCTCACTACTGAGAGTCGAAGAGAATGGGCCATCAAATGGGCTCAGAGGAACATGTGGTTCTTAAATTCTTCTATTAGTTCTCTATGGGTGTCAGATTCCTATCTGCGGTGGAGGAAAGCTACTACTTCGGAAGAGCGCGAGAGACTAAGGAAGCGCGAACCTGTGGACTACAAGGTTCGCGAGGTGGAAAAGGAGAAAGAGAAGCATCTGACCGAGGGAGAGGAAGAAGCCGGGTTTCGAGTTGTTCATCCCTCGAAGAAACCAAAGACCTCTCCTGCCGTCGAGATGGTGGTTGACAAGAATGGCAAAGCGAGACCACGAGAGAGACCATTGGTGATTAGGTCCGAAGTGGCGCAAGAGCGCCTGGTTCGAGGTCGGGACAAGAAGTATGATAGAAATGACAAAGGCAAAGGGAAAATGGAAGAGTAGCCTAAGTCTTTATTATTATTTATTATTATTATTATTATTGTTGTTGTAATAAGAAGGTGGGGTTTTTAGAATCCTAGCCTATTTATTTTTTTTTTTATGATTTTATTATGTAACGTACTATTATTAGAAATGAAATAAAAAGGTTAATTGGTTATGAAACCATTGTGATTTTCTTTTTCATTATTCTTGTCAAATTTCAAAATGCATTCGCAAATGTCCTTCTATTTACATTTAAGATAATTAGATGGGTTGTATCCTGTGAAGGATTGCCTACGTATTCATTAAAAAAATGAAATCAAACCCTTGTGCGTAGTTCAAGTAAATGTAAAAGAATAATTGTTCTAAGCAAGAGCTTGTAATGAACTTAGAAAATAAGCATGAGCTTTACTTACTCCTAAAATGCAATTTAGTTTATTTGATGATATGAGAATGACAAGTTGTCAAAGTGCAAGAGCAAGGTGACATCAGTTTATTTCAGCTTGGCCAGGGGCCGTTTATTTCGTGCCACAGGAGCGACACATGAGGTTACGCGAGGCGCTTTTTTGTCCCTATTCTAGGCATAGTAACGTTTTAATTGGTCAAGGTTTGTTGGGTTGGCAAATTCGTTCCATCTAGGTCTGTGATCCTAACCGCACCCCCTGGAAGTATGGACTTGACTAGGAATGGCCCGGCCCAATTGGGTTTGAATTTTCCTCGTGGATCGACAGGTAAAAGAGCCCTAATTGATTTGAGGACTAAGTCTCCTTCCTTAATGTTCCTTGGCTTAACCCTTTTGTTGAAGGCTCGTTTGATACGCACCTGGTATGTTTGCACATTATGTAATGCACGTAACCTTCGTTCATCCAGGAGGATGAGTTCTTCATATCTGTCCCTCTTCCACTCGGCTTCTGGGATTTGACTTTCGAGCAAAATACGCAAGGATGGTATTTCTAGCTCGACTGGTTGTACAGCTTCCATGCCGTAGGTCAAATAGAAAGGAGTAGCCCCAGTGGGCATCCTAACAGACGTACGGTATTCCCATAAAGCGAAGGGTATCTTACTTGGCCAATCTCTATAGTTGTCAATCATTTTCTTGAGAATTGTGACAACGTTTTTGTTTGATGCTTCTACCGCGCCATTGGTTTATGGTCTATATGGCGAGGAGTGGTGATGCTTGATTTTGTACTTGGCTAGCAATTGTTCAATCTCAGCTTGGAAGTGTGATCCATTGTCGCTGATGATCTCATGTGGGCAACCGTATCGACAGATAATGTTGGTTTGTATGAACTTTGCCACATTCTTGGCTGTAAGACTGGTGTAGGAAGCCGCTTCTACCCATTTGGTCAAATAGTCGATTGCTACTAGGATGAAACAGTGACCTCCTGTTCCGGCGGGAGTGATCTTGCCAATTATGTCAATTCCCCAAGCAGAAAATGGCCAGGGAGATGTCATAGTGTAGAGCAACGAAGGAGGAACATGTTGCACATTCCAAAAAATTTGGCAATTATGGCAATGTCTTACATATTTGATGCAATCATATTCCATCGTGGTCCAATAATACCCCAAACGTGTGATTTTCTTTGCCATCATGGGTCCACTCATGTGAGGGCCACATTCTCCATCATGGACTTCTTCCATCACTTTCCGTGCCTGTGAATGATCAAGACAACGTAAGATTACACCAAGAGGTGTTCTTTTGTATAACTCTCCTTGCATGAGGACGTATTAGGAAGCTAGCAAGCGGATAGCGCGTTGTCCCCTTTTGTCCATTTCTGGTGGATAGGTGCCATTGAGTTTGAAGTTTAGGATTGCTTGGAACCAAGGTTCCTCCGTAATTTCCTCTTCATCGGTGATTTGGTGCACATAAGCTGGCTCTGATCGTCGTTCGATGCATAAAGGCATTTCTACCATGCTATCCGGCATATTAATCAAAGATGCAAGTTTTGCAAGAGCATCTGCAAATTGATTCTCTTCGCGAGGTAGATGTAGGTAGCTCACTTGATCGAAGAATTGGGCTACTTGGTCTATTCTGGCTTGATAAGGTGCTAAGCTTTCGCTTCGGATTTTCCAAGATCCCGTAATTTGATTGATGATCAAAGAGGAATCCCCATGTACTCGAAGATTCTTGATGCCTAAACTTACTGCCGCTTGCAATCCAATGAGACATGCTTCATATTCTGCAGCGTTATTTGTCACCTCGAAGTCGAGTTTGACAGAGATTGGTGTATGCTCGCCTTCAGGAGAAATGAGCAACACTCCTATTCCAAATCCTCTTAAATTCAATGCCCCATCAAAATAGAGGTCCCAGGAGTCTACATCCGTTTGGAGTATATCCTCATCCGGAAACGACCAGGTGTCTATCGTTTGTGTATCATTGATGGGATTTTCTGCGAAGAATTCGGCAACGGCGCGCCCCTTTATGACTTTCAGAGGCACATACCTGAGATCGAACTCTGAGAGCATCAAAGTCCATCTTGCTAGGCGTCTATTGAGAACGGGTTTCTCGAAGAGGTATTTGACAGGATCCATTTTGGAGAATATTTTGACGGAGTAGCTAAGCATGTAATGGCGTAGCTTCTTCGCTGCCCACACAAGAGCGAGGCATGTCTTCTCGAGTGGTGTGTATTTGCACTCGTACTCCAAGAACTTCTTACTAAGGTAGTAGATGGCTCTTTCTTCTTTTCCTACAGTTTGAGCTAGCATAGCGCCCATGGCTGTTTCGGTTACCGTGAGATATAAACCGAGAGGTTGATCTCGTTGAGGTGGCATGAGCACTGGTGGTTTGGCTAGTATTTCCCTGATTCGATCGAAAGCCTTCTGACAGTCATCATCCCACGTGGTGTGATCTGTTTTCTTTAACTTCTTGAAGATAGGTTCGCAGATCATGGTGAGTTTCGATATGAATCGACTTATGTATTGCACCTTGCCTAGGAACCCTCTAACTTCTTTCTCTGTTTGAGGTTGCGGCATTTCGATTAGAGCTTTGATCTTGGAAGGGTCTATTTCTATACCTCGTTGGCTAACAACGTATCCCAGAAGTTTGCCAGATGTTACTCCGAATGCGCATTTCTGAGGATTGAGCCTCATGATGTACTTCCGTAGCCTTGAGAAGAATTTGCGAAGGTTCGCAATGTGTGTCTCTCTTTCCTTGGACTTAACAATCATGTCATCTACGTATACCTCAACTTCTTTATGCATCATGTCATGTAAGAGCGTAGTTGCGGTGCGTTGGTATATAGCTCCGGCGTTGATTAACCCAAACGGCATAACCGTGTAGCAATAGGTCCCCCATTGAGTGACGAAGGCGGTCTTATGCATGTCTTTTATGGCCATCTTGATCTGGTTATATCCTGCGTATCCGTCCATGAAGGATAGCTACGCGTGATCCGCTGTATTATCCACTAATATGTCGATATGTGGTAGAGGAAAGTCATCCTTAGGACTTGCTTTGTTTAAGTCTCTAAAATCAACACAAACACAGATTCTCCCATCCTTTTTGGGTACGGGTACTATGTTAGCTACCCAGTCAGAGTACTCGGAAACTTTGATGAACCCAGCTTTGAATTGCTTATCGACTTCTTCCTTTATCTTGAGAGCCCATTTTGTCCTCATTCGACGAAGCTTCTGTTTCACGGGTTTGAAACCTGGTTTGATTGGGATTCTATGCTCTACAATATCCATGTCGATCCCTGGCATATCTTTGTAGGACCAAGCAAAAACGTCTTTGAACTCGTGCAGGAGGTCTATGAAGTTTGCCCTTTCGGTGGGGTTCAAGGTTGTTCCTATCCTAAGTTCTTGGGGTTCAAGTTCAGTTCCTACATTGATGGGTTCAGTATTCTCTATCACTGGTCCCCCTTCCCCCTCTTGTAATATTTCTTTGGCTATGTAGGGAGGTATTTCGATTGAGTCTGGGTCTGGGTCATCCTCATCATCATCGTAAACAGAATTGCATTCAAGATAACACGGAGAGTAAGCAGAACCTGATTTATTCATATTAATATTTGAGAAAAGTTAAAACAAAGAAGCCATCTGATCTGTAGTCAGTAGCGGTAAAGGGACAGCGGTTGGGACATTTCCCGAACTACCGTTGCTATTTGACACTAAGCTAGGAGAAACGAGGGGAGTGGGAATGACAACAGGATGAGACTCTCTAGGAACTTTTCTAGACTCCGACTCTGACTCTGACTCTAATTCATCGTCTTCTGGTTCTCCTTTGAACATCTCTCCTTCTCCAGTAGTGAGCTTGAAGAGTCTTCCTTGATTGTTTGTCCACTTGATCGACTTTCTCCATCCTTTCTGCTGATTGTCGTTGGTTTCTGCGGTCCCCAGCGTGGCAATGATCTCATCTATGATGCTTTCGGCGCTTTTGATTAAGGGAAGATCTTGGAGGTAGATATCTTCCTCGCTATTTGTCCATATCCCATTGACTATCTCTTCCTTTGGGGAGATAAGATGTGAGCAATCTAAGGTAGATTCGTCACTTGTAATCATCAGAACTCCAAGAGGATTCTGAGTGTTATTGGGCTTACCTCCCAGCGGTATTGGTAGGCGACCGTCTTCAATCATGTCTTGAAGCACATTTTTCAGTTTGTAGCATTTTTCTGTATCATGTCCCTTACCTCTATGATACTCGCAGTAGGCATTCTCGTCCCAGAATTTGGATTTCTTTTCTAGTTCGGGTGTAGGTCCTATGGGTTGAAGCTTGCCTTGTTTCATCAAACTTTTTAGAGCGTTGGAATATGTGTCCCCTAGATTTGTGAATTTCCTTGGAGGGGTACTCTTCTTAGATGGCTCGAGAAGGTTAACTTCATCAGTTTTGCTAGTAGAGCCGTAAGAACGACTTGTTGAGCCTTGATATCCACGACCTATCTTTTTGGACAAGAGCCCTTTACGGATGTCATCTTCGATCCTTGTCCCTAGTACGGTCAAGTCTTTGAAAGTCTTGATGTTTTGATACCTCAAATGATTTGCATAGATGGGCTTTAGGTTGTCCACGAATTTCTCTACGAGGGTGGCTTCATCTGGACGTTCAACAAGTTGAGTACTAGTCTTCCTCCACCGACTTAGGAAATCGGTGAAACCTTCTTTGTTATTTTGGGTAAGAACCTCTAAAGTGCGCATGTTAACTTGGATTTCAGCATTATCCGCGTATTGTTTAGCAAACTCGATTGCGGCGTCATCCCAGGTAGCGATTTTCTTGTGCTCTAGAGAATAGAACCATTGCTTTGGGATGGTGTCAAGAGATGAAGGAAATATCCTTAATAACATCTCGGGTTTAATGCCTTTGATAGACATGTAATCCTTGAAGGCGCGGATATGGTTCAAAGGGTTTTCATGCCCCTTGAATTTAGGGATATCCGTCATGTTGAAGTTAGTTGGCAATTTGGAACTCACAGCCTCATATTTGCGATTGTTCTCCCTATAAATGTCATCCCCTTTGAGATACATCAATTGTTCCTCCAAGTATTGGAGTCGTTTCTCATTGTGATCATACCTATGGGAGGGTTCTCTTCCCCAAAGTTGTTCACAAAGTCATCGGATACTTCACTTTCTCGAGGAGGCAACCTCGTTTCTACGGTATATATTCGGCCTTCGATTGTGTCGAGGCGATCATACACTTGGTCTTGAGTAACTTGGAGACGAGCTAGCGCGGCTAGGATTTGATCATTACCATTCAGGGGTTGGTCGTGGCTCAAGTCGCTTGTTTCAGGCATCTTGGAAACTGGATAAGAGATCGACGACGAATCAAAACACGATCGACCATTCTAGCACACTTACTTAAAAAGAAATGTTTTGACTCGTGAAGTGGGAGTGTACCACTTGTGTACCACTTGTGTCAATTGAGTTTTGAGGAAATGACAAAGTTTGAAAAATGTTGGTCCTAGTCAACTTTAGTGTAGTTGTAGGAGTGGACTCGAAGTGAGGTTTTGAAATGGGTTTTGAGGCCCGACTTGACAATTGGACAGAGTTTCGATTTGTTTTGTGCTAATGTTAGGCCCAAGTTTCGAAAATTTTACATTTTGAAAGAGGTTTTGATTTTCACAAAAATCGTCATGGTTTGTTTAGAAATGGTGATCACATATGGTACAAACATTATACAAGCATTATAACGGGATGCTGAGTGCGTTTAAGAGGGTTTTGGTTTAAAGGGTGGGTTGCCATACCGAACAATCAAACCCGAAGTCTGTGGAGAGGCTCGTACCAAACAGGAGTAAGGCCGATTCCTAGTCCATTTCCTCAAGTAGTGAAAGTCCTTGATACAAACAAGAGTAAGTACCATGGTATGGATGACGTCAATCGCTATCCATCCTTGGGCCCAAATAAGAATGAGGACCGTTTAGATGGGACGATTGGTCGATTTGGTTGGGTTGGGCCTAGGAAGGCCGAATAAACGATCTAGGAAGACCGAGTTATGAAAAACCGATAATTGTCTTGTACAAACTATTCCCTAACCTTGTTCAAGTTTCACCCTTTTGGCTACACGTAAGTGTATTATTCCCCAGCGGAGTCGCCAAACTGTGGACGCGGGCCCACGGGGGCGCTTGGGAAAACAAGCGTTTGCATTTGTGGAGTCGCCACCAATTTATTGTGGAAAATTGGAAACCGTTCGAATACTTCGTGTCATGTCAAAACACAAAGTAGTGACATGAACACCAAGAACTCGTTACCCTTAGCATTCTATGTCTAGAATGACTCTCGTGGATGTCAATGAATACGGATGTTCACAGAGATCTGGAGTAAGGGGTGAGGGTACGTATTAGGAAGCTCTTTTGATCGAACACCTAATCCCGCCCGCCTCGATAGCGGACTCTACTAATGATTAGGGAAATTATCTATACTCGATATATTGTCAATTTAAATGCATGCAATGCAACATCCATTAGATTAATCCTAGCATGTGAGAATTAATACTAAGTCGGTGAACACGTAATTTAACATACAATTAATTGTCAAGGTAGGAATTTAGATTGATTACATGTGAGAGCATACAAGAAATACAATAAATATAATAAATACAATAAAGAAAATTACAATAATGAAAATTACAATAATTACAATGGGATTAAACGATTTATGTCGAAAATACTTTTAAAGCGGATAATTTTAGAAAAGAAAGAATAAATAAATTAACGAACAAGAATTAGGCGATAATATGAATAGTAGTTAATTAAATACGTGATTAAAACTAGGTCAAAGCAGAAACGGAAATTCAGGGACAGAAATCAACCAGGAACAGGCGCGGCAGAGCTGCGTCCCTTGGAAGAGGCGCAACAGTCGTTGCGTCTGTTCCTTGGCTCAGTTCTGGCTGTGAAGCCGGAATTGCAAGCCGTTAATGTTCATTGGTGATTTTAATGCTTGATTATGAATAATTGACTCGGATGAAAGTGATTAATATGTTATTTACATGTGATTGAGGGTGATAAAAGCAATAAAACACGGACAAAGCTAATTTGGACTAATTATTTACAAGATTAGAAGGATTAATAATTACAAATTAAACAAACTAAACAAATTAATTAGACTAAACAGGTTATTAATGATGAATTAATGGTGGTGATGATAAACAAACAGATGAGAATATATCAATGACGAATTCCAGAGACTCAATATGGATGAATCGAACCTCTAAAACCCGAATTGATTTTATGACGAAAACCCGCAAATATGAATTACTTGGGATTTAAGTCGGGATTTAATGATGAATTAATGATGAATGATGATTAATGATATGTCAGATTATTAAATACAAATTATTATGTTAAAAGAAACGTGAACAAATGAAAACAAAGCAAAAACGATAGGACGAACAAAAGACGAAGGAAGAAGAAAGGAAGCAGGAACTGCGACAGCCTCGCGAAGAGGGGCAGCAGGTGCTGCGTCCCTTCGAAGAGGCGCAGCAGTTGCTGCGTCCTTTCTCGACGGTTGTCTTCTGATAATCCGTAAAAAGAGATTAAAGCATAGTTTTACAAATCGGTTTTAGAAATATTTTCGACATAAACCTTACAATTATGATTACAAAAATAAAGAACAATAAATAAAAGGAGGATTATACACCCTCAGACTTACATGTTTGACGAAACGAGATGAACTAAGTTAACGTTTAGTGATGCTCGACTCGAATGTAGACGAAAGTGCCCTCGTAAGAGGAAAGAAACAAAGTTGATTAAAGTTGATTATGGTGTAGTTGGTCAAATTGGTAGGTCATGCAAAACGAGGCTGGTACTTAGAAAGATCCAAGCTTACGTGGTCTAAAGTTCAAGCACATAGACGCCAAAAAGTAAGAACGTGGTCTAAAATGCAAAGGGAGAAGAGAAGGGCGGACACTCGCGTGAGAAATATGTGAGACCGAAGGTCTCTATTTATACTAATCACGTGGAGGAAATTAGGGTTTTCGGAGAAACTTTGGAAGTGAATCTCGAAAAGATATGAAAAGATACGAAAAATACGCAGAAAAGGACTTGGGAAGAGGCGCAGCAGACACTGCGTCTCTTGGAAAAGGCGCAGCACCTGCTGCGTCCTTTCCCAGGTGGTTTCCTCCTGCGGAAGAAAGATTTCCGTATTTGATTATGGAATAACGGATTAATCTTGTTTTCCTTAATATTTTGTGTGAATATTACGGAAAATTATTTGCCAAAGATTAAAAGATTGTAAAATATGGAATAGAAATATCCGGAACATTCCAGAACATTCTGACTCGGTTTTAGAAAATGAAGACGGTTTTTTTGACCCGGACTCCAAATGTACTATAATTACTGCTAAAACGACCGTATCGGCACGTAGATGACAATTAAGAGGTAGACATAAGTGTTTGAGCGATCACTTGACGATAAACTTACGAACTGTCACAACTCGTTCCGCGTACCAAACATGCGGCCCAATCATCACCGGGTGGTTTGCGGGAGGTGCAGAAATGAGGTATCTACAAGTAGTGACCATCTTAGGTAGGAAAGTAGGCACAACCATTTTTTTAAGAGCCCCCACTTGTCCATCAGATGGGCCCTACTCAGCACATTGTAGGGCTTCTCTCTTCCTCTTAAAGAAGTTACAACACTCCTTATAAATTCCTCGCCTTTCCAAATTGCCATCGTCAACGATTACCTGTTTTTTTTTCCTGAACAAGGTAATCAACAGCGTGTTTCTCAGAGTCAGCCATGAATTCTTTTTTTTTTCGTCACTAAAGAAACAGGCTGCAGGTCCAGGACCTCTTCGAAGCACTAAATTCGCTTGATTTAGCTCCAAGTTTGCATGACTATATATTGGCTCTGGCCAACCTAGTGCTTTGTTAATGTCAGACAATAGAGTACGGAAAGAAACCTGAATTCCCTCTTATTCTCAGCCATTTGTAAACACACCTGGAAAGGCATTTTATGAAACCCTTTCTCAAATGTATATCATGCCGCAACTCTAGCCACAACCAATAAATGAATTGGTCGCCTTCACATAGCAGAGCAACTGACACTATTAAAAACACACACGAACACAGGCAACACACAAAACCAGATAGAGACGCCTATCACCACTAAAACAATTAAACAATGCAGCCCCCTTGGCATGCTTACTCTTTGGGTGCGGTTCAATTTTTAACCCCAATATGATAATTAGACTGTTCAACATGCATAACTATTTTTATTTACCATCTTAACAGACAACCTTTCCAAACACCAACAAACAAACCCAGTTCTTGAATAAATCACCTTGAAGAGGACCCCCAACTATTACGCTAAGTACTGATCCATAGTTTCTTCACAAACTGCATAGCCTAATGCATGCTATTTGAAATAATTTTACGCAAGAATGTTTCACAGAACCAAACCCTCGCCCAAATCAGTCACCTCTTCATTTTTACTCACACACAGAATCACACACAATGTTCATTATGTCAGTAACCGAACCCATAACTCACCAATAGGGAATATAGGGTACTTTTACATAGCTTACTAAATGGCAGTTTATTCCACACATAATCCAGACTGTAATACCACCACCAACACAAATTTTAGCCTACTATACAACATTGCATTCAGCACCTAATTCACACTGTAATAGTACACCGAACACAAACCAAACAACATTTCAAAAACACACCGACAACTAACAACCTACCAAGCCCATAACCCTATCTCCAATCATTTCCAACATGGCATACCCATCAGAAGTAAGGAAAAAATAAAACCACACCACTACACCATTCACCACCAAAATATTTCCACGCAAAATATTTAAACCTACACAGGCAGAACTAATCCTTAATGAAGCTAAAAACATGCTTGTCAACAATGCAGCAATATAACCATTTAAAGGTCACCATTCAACACTCCAAGCACAGAACTCTTAAATACAACAAACACACATACACTACAAGCATACAACTATTAAATACAACAAGCACACATACACACATACCCACAACAAAAATCAAGATTAAAACTATAACCAAAATGAGTGACACGTATTATTTATTTACCCATTAATAAAGGCGCCTTGCAATGTCTTTAAAAATACTCGCCTGCAAACACCCGCAAAAAAAAATTAGCAATAACCAAACAAATGAGCAAAATTAAAAAGGAAGTGGGAGTATGAGAGGTAAAGTAATTTCAAGCACTAAACCTTCAAATTATGTAGAAACTTTTTTTTTAACCCTGGCAGTGTTTATTTTATATATAAAGACACAAACAAGAAACCACACATCTCCTTTACACTGTTTGGGGAGGGTACAGTGACATCACCACACCTTACCTCCCTTACTTAACATACATGCTCAAACCTCACCTTAACACACAAAGGTCATCTCACCTTACTTCCACTCCTTACTAATAAAACATTACTCAACACAAATCCAATCAATCCCAGAAGTCCTCTCTAATATAATAATCACGTGCTTGACAATGACTCAAAACTACACCACCTTAAAGAACCCCCTTTCTCGAAGCTTTAACCAATCTTTCCCTTTATAATATAAAATAAACATCTCTAACTAACTGTAAAGTAAATTGGCAGGCATTTTTAGCCCACAAACCATGTAAACGTTATGATATAATACCTAACTGTCCCCTACATTGAGAGTAACTAAAATTTACACCACCGTAAACACCCCTTTTTCCCAAAGACTATACAAACTCATTCTAAATATAATAATAATCATCTTTAAATTGTAGGACTGTAGAATGGCACCCAACTTAAATCAACAGTGTTACCTATGGACGATAATCTTATAGTGTTGCCTATTGACGATAATCTGTAAATGACTGCACTGTAAATTAACACTAGTAGTATAAATGTTAGCCATCAACGATATAACCATGGACGACAATTAACAGCAGCGCTTTAACCATGTACATTTCTCTGACCACCAACAACACCATACACATTCGTCTAACCACTACCAACTGCAGCCATAAACAACATTTTTGGGAACAGCGTTGCCTAGAAAGACAAGGAATAGCCATTGAAGCATCAGTTTCCGCCAAGAAGAAAACGAATTCAGCTTTTTTTTTATTATTATTTATTTATTTCCTAAATCAAGATTTTAAAATGAGGAAAAAGACCCAAGATATTTTAAAAAATCAAGATTATTGGACCAAGGAGTTAAAATGGCCCAAGAGATGAGCTTCAAGTAGTTAAAATGAGGGAAAAGGCTTTTTTTTTTTAGACAAGTGTGTACTAGTATAAAAACAAGCCAAATTACACGATACGATCACAATACCAGGTATGATTACAACTAAGGAAAAACTTAATACGACTAATACTACCAGATAAAGTAATGGGAACACTAGACAAGCTGGAAGCACGCATCAAACGTAGAAGTCGGATGCCGTTGATTTGAAAAAGTACGTTTTCAAGTCTGAAAGCAGAGGCAAAAGTCATAGCCTCAATCAGAGCCATAATATTGATTTGAAGACGGGAAGAGCAAAAACATTGCAGCACTTCGTGAGTGAGATGAACATTTCTGTAAACTTTAAACGAACCGATCAAAGTTTTGTTGCTGAAGACGATCTCCATCCGAAAGAAGTGAGAAAAGTGTTGCATAAAAGAGGAATGGAAGCATAAATCTTCAAATCGGCAGGAAGATTGATCAAGAGCTTTAATATTGGAATTGAATACATGTTGTTGTTTAGAAAGAAGATCAATCTCTCGGACAATGTTATCAGCCTCTCTAAAAATCACATTATTCCTATGCTTCCAGATTGCATAGAGAGTAAGAGGAAAATATAGAAGCTGCTGGTCATTAATATCTGCAAGGCGAGATAAGTAGCGAAAAAAAATTTGAAACCAGCTACCAATTGAGACGTGGGAACTTACATCGGAGCAAATTCCAAGTAAACTCGCAGCCCAAACACGTTTGATAATGTCACAGTCACGAAAAAGGTGGCTCAAAGTCTCACCATCCTTATGACAAAAAGAGCAAATTGGATTGACTGGCATTTCTCGACGAATTAAAACATCCGCAGTAGGCAAGATACACTGAACAATTTTCCAAAGGAAAAGCTTAATATGTGGCTGACAAGGGAGGTGCCAAATCAAAGACCATTGAAAATCCCGATCAACACGAGAGAAGGAAGAAGCGACTGAGGGCAAACTGTTTTTCAAAAGGAACGAGTACTCGGAACAAGAAGAATACCTTCCATCTTCAGTGGATTTCCAGTAAATGTAATCATCCATAGGCTCAAGGGGAAGCTCAATTGAACAAATTTTCTTTGCGGACTCGGAGTGAAAATATTTGAAAACATTTTGCATGTTCCAGCGACATGGGTCAAACAGAAGGTCCGTAAAACTGAAATCTTGAGATTGAAAATTAGGCTTAAAGCACGGCTTCTTACCAAGGATCCAAGCATCATTTTTTATATTAATCAATTTTCCATTCCCAAATTTCCAAGCAATTCCATCCTGAAGTAAGTAAGTGTTTTTAACAACTCCTTTCCAAGCGAAAGATGCAGCAGTATATTTCGGGACCTTATCAGGGACAGGAAAATCTTTTTGATATTTTGAACGAAGGATTCTCGAAACAAGGGAATGGGGCTTGTGATGGCAACGCCAGAAGGTTTTAGATAACAATGCTTGACTTACAATAGTAGCATTTTTAATCCTAAGACCACCCTCCGACATTGGCAGTTGCAATCTTTCCGGCGGTAACCAGTGTTGAGCACATTTGTTTTTAGCCTTTTTCCACAAAAAAAGATCAATTAAGTAGTTTATCTTATTGGTAATTTGTAGAGGGATCGGAAGCACAGAAGCCACATATGCAATGGACGTCATCAAAATAGAATTAATAAGCAATAACTTAGACGCTTGGGAAAAACTCGCTGGACCCCAAGAGAGAATTTTGCTTGAAATCTTGTCTAATAGGAACTGAAATGCCCCAGTTTTCCTTTTGCCAAGATCAATAGGAACACCCAGGTAAAGTCCAAAATTTTGTTGTGATTGCACTTTCAAAATATTAAGAAGATGCTCCTTGAAATCATCTGGGGTGTTGGGGCTGAACTTGATATAAGATTTGTGATTGTTAATCATTTGACCCGAAAGAGCGGTAAAAGAATTCAATATATTCCGTAAGGACTTACCGCTAGCCGGAGTTAGACAGAGGCATAGAAGAGAATCATCGGCATATAATAAATGAGAAATGGATGGGCTATTATGAGAGAGCTTAATACCTTCAATAGCCCGTTGTGATTCAGCTTTAGTAATCATAAGAGAAAGGACTTCCATGCAAAGGATGAAAAGATAAGGTGAAATGGGGTCACCTTGACGCAAGCCGCACTGAGGAAAAATACGATCGGATGGAGTCCCATTAATAAGCACCTACAAAGAGACTGTCTTGACACAAGACTTAATAAGCTGTCTGAAAGCTTTCGGAAAACCAAATAGCTTAAGAACATGAAACAGAAAAGGCCAGGAAACTCTATCAAAAGCCTTGTTCATATCCAGTTTGATTGCTCCGAAACAACGAGTGCCACTCCTACGCTGATTAATATAAGTAAGAATTTCATGACCAAGAACTCCACTGTCACTGATAAGTCGCCCAGGAAGAAACGCATTCTGATTTTGGCTGATAATATTTTCAGTTACCCTTCGGAGCCTGAGGGCAATACACTTCGAGGCGGCACGGTAAATGACATTACAAATACTGATAGGACGAAATTGTGAGATATTTTCGGGATTATCAACCTTGGGAATTAGAACAATATGTGTATTATTCCAAGCCGGAAGAAATTGACCGTTGTTCAGAAACCCAAGAACAGCCGCGGTAATGTCAGCATTAATAATATTCCAAAAAAATGATAAAAACGAGGCGGAAAACCATCCGGGCCTGATGATTTTTAGGCTTCATATCAAAAAAAAGCCTTTTTTACGTCAATGGCGGTGAAGGGCTGAGACAAAAAGTCTCGCTGCAAGTCATCTAACTGAGAAAAAAGATAATTCATCAAGTTCTGACAAGGAGATTGCTTGTTGTATTGGATTAAATAAATTCCTAAAGTGAGTCACAATTAAAAGAGAGAGATCTGACTCTGAAGAAGTCCAAGAGCCAGTATCATCTTTCAGCGAGATAATACGAAGCCTCTTTTGCCTTGATTTGACCCTGCTGTAAAAATAAGCAGTAGGAAGTCCGTCATTAAAATGAAATTCAGATTTAGCTCTTTGTGACCAGAAGGAATGTTGGATGCGAACATCATGTTCAGTAGCTTTAAGATTGTGAAGATAATCAGAACCAGTTGAGGAGTCGTGAATAAGTGAAGCCGATTTAGATAATTCCTGGGAAATAGAACTCCAATCAAGCATGAACAGACGACGATTATGAAGCACCCAATTGAGAATCCCAGAACGAATTTGACTAAGTTTCTTGATAACAGAAGACATAATATGACCAAAAGAAAAACTATGCCAAATAGACGTAACAAGAGCTTGAATCTCAGTGTGTTCAAGACACCAATTATCCACTCTGTAAGGTCGTTTTGGTTTCTTGATACGGGCAGATAAATCAAGCACAATAGGGGCATGGTCTGAAAGGAAAATGTTAAGATTTTGTATATGTGCTTCCGGAAAAGTGAGGAGCCAATCTTGTGGTGCATAACCACGATCAAGACGTTTCAAAATAAGGCTTGAGGTTTCCCTTTTATTAGCCCAAGTAAACTGAAGACCGAAGTATGGAAGCTCATAGAGAGGTGTATTGATTCGCCAATCATAAAAGGCTAAAATGAGGGAAAAGGCTGAAAAAGAGAAAAAGACCCAAAAGATAAGCTTGGAAATTACGTAACCAAAATAAAAAGGCCGAACTGAAGAGCTTGGACGGCAACAATCCACCCACGGCTATCCGCCAAATAACCACTATCCGGCTCTAAGAGTTCAACTATTCATGCACTATTCGTTAGGAATAGTGGTGCATAGAGTAGGCAATGGGCCGTGCTGGGCCGGCCCGCGTGCCGACCCACCGTGCCGTCCCCAAAAATTGGCCCGGCCCAGGCACGGATATTGGGCTCCTCGGGCCGTGCCGTGCCAGGCCCACTAATCCAAACCTACGCCGCGGCCCGCTCAAGGCACGACCATTTTCGTGCTCGGGCCGTGCCTGGCCCATGGGCTTTTCGTGCCTTGTCCGTGGGCCGGCCCATGTGCTTTAATATTTTTTTTATTTAAATAAAAAACGTTATATAATTGATATATTTTTAGTACTTTTTGTTTAATAAATGATGATTAATGGTTTAAATATATATTTTATTAAATATTAGTGTACTTTTAGCTTAATAAATGATGATTAATGGCTTAAATATATATTTTGTTAAACGGTTTTTTCCCATGGTACCCTCGAACTTTGTCAGATTACACATGATACCCCTCGTTTTAAGTTTCTACATATGATACCCCTGTGTTTACCATTTTTCTTCCCAGAATACCCTTATCTAATATACCGTCATAACGCCGTTACTTTTATTACCTAAATCCTAAATTTATCTAATAAACTAAAACTTAATCCCTAAATCCCCAAACTACCTATTATCATCATCTTCTTAAAAAAATGTGAACCAAAAAAAATCAACCTCATACAATCATGACTAAACTTCATATTCTCCATCCATTAAAGCCTGCCAAAAAGCTACCCAACACTCCAGCAAAAGGTATCACAACATCACAAACCCAATTCATTTAAGCTTTATGCATATTCTCCATAATCATGTGATTAAAAAAAAAAATAGTAAATCTAATAAACAACCAAGCAACCATCTTTTTCCTTGTTATTTCATCAAATCCCTGCTACTATTTTTCCCACTTACTCAATTATTGAGGCGGTTCCAATTGTTGTATTTTTCTGGGTTGTTTTTCATGATTTGTGCAAGTTTTCAACTTCAAAGTTGATGAATGTTTGGGTTTATTCATTTATGATAGATTAGGTAAATTAGGTTTTATGGGTCGTAATTTGCTGAAAAATTTCAGCTTCCAATATGAGGAATTGTTGATGAATTAAGTTTAGTTGGGTTGTCTGGGTTTTGGGGTTTTCTGAGTTGGTGTTATAATTGCTGCAACTTTTCAGATTCAAATTGGATGAATTTTATTGGGTTAAATCGTCCATATTCATCTTTTCTCCACAATTTTCCAAGCATACAACAAATTAGACCAATTGACAACCTAATTCACCATGTTCCCATTGATAGTGATTGAGTATATATTGCTGGTAATGGTGGCAGATTGAATAGAGGGAAAGAATGAGAGGTGGTTTGCAAATGGTGATGAGTGATGGGGTGTGGTTGCGTATGGGTAGGGGCAGTGGGGGTCGTGCATGGTGGTGATGGTTGAAGATGTAAAGCAAGAAGATGAAGATTATGAATTAGAAGATGTGTTACGGGTACAAGCAACATGTTAAGGGTTTAGAAGATGTAAACTAACGCCGTTATGACGGAATGTCAACTAAGGGTATTTTGGGAAAGAAAAAGGTAAATACAGGGGCATCATATGTAGAAACTTAAAATGAGGGGTACCATGTGTAATCTGCCAAAGTTCAAGGGTACCATGGGAAATTTCCGTTTGTTAAATGTTACTGTACTTTTTATTTAATAAATAATAATAAACGGGCCATTCTTCGTGTCGGGCCGTGCCAAGCCCGTCGTGCCTGGTGCGTGCCGGGCTCCACCGTGCCTGGGCCGTGCCTGGGCCGTGCCCCCGGCACGCACCGTGCCTAGGCACGGATTTTTGATGAAAATCGCGCCGGAGCCCGTCCAAAGCCCATTCGTGCCGTGCCCGTGCTTCCTCGATTTTCTCGTCGGGCCGTGCCGTGCCGTGCTGTGGGCCGTGCCTGGCCGTGCCGCCCATCGGCCCGCGGCCCTTTATGCCAACTCTAGTGGTGCACCTTACCAACTTTTAAACAAGGGAAGGATTTGTAGATTTTGAGCCATGGATTGAAAACAAAGGACACGTCTATGAATAAACTCTGAACAGTACATTTGTTCTAAGACACAAACTGTTTTGTCCGGGAAAAACAACAACCTTTGATTGTTTGTTAGTTGCACAAATATCCAAATAACGTGAATAAAGTTTAATCCCATCACCAAAAACCCAAAATCTTGTAGATAAAAATGGCCACTTCCCTCTTCTTTTCTACTCCATTAGTTCACCCTTCTTATTGTATGCCTCTTCTTATCTCAATTTTCATTACTTTCTTTGTCTCCGTCATTTGTTTACCTTTTTTATTTTAAATTTTTGTGAGAGAGTATATGTACTTTCCATAGTTGTTCAATTGCATGTTTGCTTGAATATTTGTTGTAATATTTTATTTTAATTTGTGGGTTGAAGATTCTGGGGTTGGGCTAATATGAATGATTTACAAATTTGTCACTGAAATTGGTATTTTAGATAAAATGTATGTGTTCTATAATGGGTTAATCTTCAAATTATAAATGACATATTTGTTTAAGTAGAATGATAGTAATAATTGAATGTTTAAACAATGAAAGGAGACGCGGTCTTATTCTATAATTTGTGTTTTTATTGACGATTGGAATTGGGTGTTTAATTATGTGTTGTTAATAGCAGATAGAGAAGTGAGGGGAGCAACATTTGGCAAATTGATTGGTTCTTCAAGTTTTAATCAGAAGGGGATTAATCAAAGCTGCAGGAAGAGGACTTTTACTGTCACTTCATTGGTAGGAAGAATTTTACTTGCATTTAGTTGTTTTCGATTGCAAATTGATTAATTATGATGTACATTTTTGGGTGTAGCGAGTCTTGTATGAGACGGTCATAGATACGAGGTCAACTGAAGTCCTCATATTTTCCCCACTTTAGCTATAGGGTGAGTAGGGTTAATGAGTGGTCTCACTTGTAAATTTAAATTTTTAACCATGGACTTAACTAAATAGGACGGGCATAGTTGCTGCAGGATCATCTGTGTTATGAATGAACAACCTAACTAATGGAAATGAGCGGACGTTTTGCAGTTTGGAAGGAAGGCGCCAGTAAAGTCTAAGCGAGAAACTGTAGTACCCGAACCAGATTACCGGATACCCATTGTTCTTCTTGGTATCCATTTCTTTCCTTCCAAAGGCTTTTCATAGTATTTCACTGGATGTCGGCTTGTATATAGCATAGAGTTGTTATAATAATGAGCTTCCTAGGATTGATATTGGAATTTAAAGACTGCATTATGTTCCCATTTTGGTTTGTGTAAACTGTAAAGCATGGTTAGCTTATTTAGTGTAATCGGCATTAAGAAACCTGACATCATCCGATCATGTTCCTAATATCTATAAATTTTAACTAATTTTGGTGTTAAATAGGTGCAACTGGTGGGTTAATATATACAGACAATCTAATAGCAGCGGTGCCAGTTGGTCTTCTAGGATTGCTTCTCCTAGTACAGGTATTATGTGTTGCATATACCTTATTCAAGTGATAGTCATGTGAAACTTGGTTCTCTGATCAGTCTAGCTATAATGTTTAGAATTATATATCTTCTGAAATTTTCAAATGAGAAGGGCTATTATTTCTGTGTAAAACACTGTGGACTCCGGTAGCTTGACGACACTGGCGGATCATAAGTAAGAGATCTAAGTGATGCGTGTCATAAGTCTACGTTTTCAGTTGTTTGTTGTACCAACATATGGAGTACTTACTAGAATGGCTAACTTTGTTTTGTATTTGCCAGGCTACGAGGGTAAGGTTTGTGTTCGACGATGAGGCTCTGGTTAGTCTGTTATGCCTTTCTGAAATTACTCAGCCTTACTATATCGTATGGATTATTATAAAGTACTGTATGACAGCCATAAGGAACAATTAGGAATTTTAGACTTAAATTGTTATAGAAATTTGATTAGTAGCTCTCTCGTTAAATTGATTCATCCTGGTACTCAGATTATTTGAAACGTTCGGTCTTTTTTTTTTATGACTTGGTTGCAGGAAGTAAAAGTAGGTTCAGAGCTGAAAGAATCAGGAGAAAATGTGTTTGTGGGTGGGAAGAACCGCTGGAAGTAAGTATAAACTTCACAACGACTTAATGCTCAACATTCTTTTCATCTTGTAATTTTCATTTTTCCTATTCTTCTAATTGTAACCATCACATGCCCAAATCACTGCATTCGAAAAGGTTCCTGCTCCAAGCGTAGTAAGGTGTGGTTGAGCTATTAACAAAGACTCGGTTTCCAAATGACCTTTCATTGAAAATTTACTCTTGAATGTTTTACTACAGGTACTCCTCTTTTGTAAACTGGGAGTTCTGGTGGCCAAATTTTCCGATTTTGGTTTACTTCAAAGAAACACAAACCAAGCCAGAAGGCCAGATTCACTTTTTCCCTATAATATTTGTAAGTATTAAGTACCTACTCTTTAAATTTCAGGGAAGAAGGTTGAATAATTGTTAGAAAAAATGACAAAGTATCTCTAATTATGTATTATCACATAACCAAAAAATATAAATGCTGAACCGTTTTAAGCCATTTTTCATTTTTACAACGGAAATGCTCCCTAAATGGCCATTCCAAATCTTCATTCACTCATTTTTTTTCCTTGTAGAAGAAGACTTCGAGTTCATTCCCTAGTCTTTAATGTAATATAGTAGGTAATCCGTAATAGTGGTGGTTTTGGTGACTGCAAATGAAACCAGTGGGCTCAGAATGGGAGATGAAACAAGGAGCTCTTAATGCTTACTATATCTAATATTGGATTGCTTCTTCCCTTAAGTTACTGATCTTCATGAAATCGCGCATATTGAGTCTAACTCTGTAATCCCCAATAGTAATATATATTGCTGGCTTAGACTTGAGAATTCTGTTCTTCAGCTCTGATTCTCCGCTAAAACTTCATATAAGGTGGTCACCTGAAATAGTTCTTCACATCTTTCTTTCTGTCAATTGTACGAAACTGGTTCCCTTTGAAAAACCGGTTCAAATATTCTTTAATATTTGATAGTCTCATTCACAACTATATTATGCTGTAATTAGAACCGCGTTACTATTAGATGGTCTCGTGTAAGCATTTGTGTCGATCTTTGTGCTCATAATGGTAATTGTTGATTTTTCTGATGTAACAGAATGGAAAGCAGCTATATGATACTATGGTAGAGCGAGCCGGTTCTTCAGTGACCAGCGGCCCTAAATAAGTTCCAAGAGTCGAGTTGTGAATTTCTTGCGAAGATGGCACATTGCATGGTATGATTACCCAAGTTTGCGTAAATGTCACCTTTTACTATGTTATACTTGTTATTTGTTTTCAGAATCGTGTTCATAAAGTAATAGCACCTTCACTTTGTAGTTTCTGCATATGATTTCTATTTTCACTCTATTGTTCTTGCAGCGCATCAGTGACGTGTTTCGTTACGATTCTAGGAATTTTATTCCAGACTTTGTTGCGCTCATTATTCTAGATTGCAGTGTAAATGTACTAGAAGAGATTACTTTTCGATTAAGTACCATTTCTATCCCCGTTTCAACTGAGTCAAAAACTCGTTATTTCTTGTCATTTGAATATCAAGGGAGTCAATTGATAAAGCAAAATGACTCACTAAAATGTGTCTGATTCTCGTGAAGTAGTAATTAGTCGATGCAATAGCGACACAATTTTTCTTATGGGTCATCTGAAAACAATTTGTGTTCAGTACAAGGTAGGTTGTATATAACTACATATCCTTACCTTGCTGTAGACAAAGCTGGAATTGAGGTAATTGGTCAAAAACCTGATGCCTGATGGTTATGATCCAGCTTATTTAGTAGCGAGTCTCGTGAAGGATTTGAACGACACAAATAGTGAGAGATAAAGAACATGAACTAAAGAATGATCAACACAGTGCCTTAGAAAAATAACCGCAATCATCTTCAGGGTTCGATCTGCAGCTCTGCAAATCCTGAATCTCAGGTTAACATAATGCAGAACGAAAGCTTACAACAGCAGATTTTCACGAGCTATGTTCTTCGGGCTCTATTACAGTTTTAGGTATAGGTACATAACCAAATATCGGAAACTCAGACATATACTCGGTTAAAATAAAAGACTGAAAATTTGAACTTTCATAAGAGGAATGGAGAGATAAATATGAGGCTTAAACAATTAAAAATGATACTAAATGTTTTATACACCGTCTGCCCTTTACATTTGACATGCGGGCCTCTTATCCTATGTAAACCAGGAGAAGCATTGCTCATAAGTCATACCCACATTCTTAAGTGCCTAACCCACATGAAGCTGGAATGAAGAATCGAAGTAACATAACCCACAACAGCCATGAGTCGTCAATCAACTGGAGCCTGACTTTTGTTAATCTTTCGAGAAGGAATTTTAGTTAAACAGACTCTACCTTTTAACACGCCTCTCCGATTTGCTGACTGTTGTAGAGTGACTGTTCTAGCAACTACGGAGTATAAGATCTCTAGCAAAATTTAATAATCCTTCCCTCAATTTTTGGTGCAATGAGCATCAGTACCATGTTGGGTGCATTGATCATAACCAACGCTCTTAAGAAAGTCTCGAATCTCTTTAGCTGTGGTATTGCTAGCTTGCAACAAGCGCTCGTCTTCCTCATAGATTAGATAAGGGGCTTCGGCTCCTTTTCTTGACAGCAACTTCTTGGCACCCTTCAACACATGGTATTCCCACCCTTGAACATCTATCTTAAGCAAAAGCACGGGTTCTGACTCAGGGATGACATCATCAAGAGGTACGGTCTTCACCTGAACTGCTATCTCTTCATTTGATTTGAAAGCCAACTTTGCACCAGCAGCAGAAACTGCACTGTTATCTAGTCGACCAACTAACTGCCAACGAAAGAGAACCATTGTGAGCCACAATTCCACAACAATCTATTTGTGGGAGCAACAAATACTATGTGAACCTATTCAAACAAATACCCTTATTCAAAGAAGAAGTTTAGTACTCCGTAACTATCACAATTTATGATATGGATAAGTGTCTCTAATGGATGGTTTTACAATATCTTAATGTTTAACCATTTGTAAATTTTTGGCGACATTGGGATTGGAGGTAGACTTGGTAACGGGTCAATTGGGGTCGGGTGTTAGTTCAGGTTCAAGTCATTCGTGTTTGCAAGGGTTGATCTGGTGTGCTGTTATCAACTTACTTATGAGTAATGGTTAGTACTCCCTCCATCCCACTTTTATTGTCCTACTTTCCTTTTTGGGAAGGATTTAAAAATAGGATGAAATTACTAATCTACCCCTTTAATTAAGAACAAGAGGGACATTATAATTTTCATAGGGGGAATGGTAGTTAAAAACTTAGGGGTATTAGTGGTAGTTTACTAATTTCATACTAAATTAAGATAAAAGTGGGAAAATTTTTGAAGAAAAGAGGACAATAAAAATAGGATGGAGGGAGTATGCGCCAATAAACGTTCGAGTCCCATTAGATGAGGTCGGATCAAATTTGGGTCATCTATCCGTTTGCGGATTGGATATGAGTCAGGTCGTTTGGGTCGGTCAGTTTAGCCGGGCGTATTGGAGGTACGGAGTTAAAGGGTAATATAGAGGCAGACAAGAATTAATCGATGGGTTATCTAGGGAGACATAAGGGAGTAGGAGATGACTATGGTTTCTCCAAAATCAAAGCAATCGTTACCCACCTCCCTCATAATGTGTCAAACCCAATCACCTCCAGGCTCCATGTATGAACCCCTTCTCAATTTAGCCCCTATTATTCCTTAGTCCACAACCATCAATGGACAAGAGGCATAAAGAAACAACTTCCCACTATTGCACAAAATATGAGGATTCGACACATCTCGAGTCACATTCTTGTGATTCTACTAAAGCCATTCCCCCACAAGGGGGATAATATCCAGTAAGTGGGATGATAAAATCAAATCTTCTACACCGGGAATGAATGTGGCAGACGACGGTTCCAGAAGAGGAAAGTGTCCATTCAAGTTTACAGAAGAGGAAACTTTATCACTAAGACATCAGCATCCATATGGAGGTCATAATTCAGCATCAGAACTACTTAAGCATCTCCTACACTCCTAACCAACCAATAATTTTTCGCTTAAGAAAGGGTTACAGAGTTAGTTTTACCGCGGTTTTGAATCCAGGTCATGAATATCACCATTCAATAACTTTACCAGCTACGATAGTTAATAAGTAACAGGTAAATATATCTATCAACACAAAACCATCAATCACAGACCTCATGAGTATTCTACTCACATTCAACTCTTTGCTCAACATGTCGCTGTAAATCCGCAACTATCATACCCTCAACTTAAACAAACATACACCATAAACCTCTCACAAATGTATACACAGCAGAAATAATAGAGTAATGCATTACTCCCTACATCCCAATGATTTATTTACCATTTTCATTCTTACGCGAGCTACTTAAATCAAAGGTAAACAAATGATTGAGACGGAGCGAGTATTATTTTCTGAACTGAACACACCAAAAAGAAATACCTTATGAAATGTAATATTCCCGATATGATCAGAAGCAGCAGCATCAAAAACAGTAACAAAATCCCCAACTTTATTAAAATAAATCCCATCACAAATCCTTTGTAAATTCTCAAAAACAGGTTCAAATGCCAAAACTTGAAACCCCATTACAGCTGCAGCAAAACTAGCCATACCCACATTAGCCCCAACATCAACAAAAATTCCCTTTTTACCTTTATCCCTAAACTTATCCATAACATCCTGCACTGTTTCAGAAATGTCAGGTTTTCTGAAAGGTTTACCCTTTAGAATTCTTTGTATATTTTTATGGGGTTTTTCAGGTAAATTACCAAGATCAGATAAAGCAAAGATAAAAGGGTATTTTAGTCCTTCAACAATGTTCGCAATTACTGGGTGTGATTGTGGGGATTTACTGCAGTCAAAAGGTGGGATCTTTGAGGTAAAGGGTGAATTTTGTTGGGTTTTGAGGGTAATTTGGGAATTATTGAGAAGATTTGTTGGATTTGAGGTGAAAAGGAAGAAGATGATGAGAAGGAAGGAGAGAAAGAAGAGTAAAAGGAGTGAATTTGAGGAGAGAAGTTTGGGAGTTCTGTCTCTTCTCCATGCATTTGCCATTGATAAAGATTGAAGCTTTTAAATTGATGTTTTCTGGGAATTTGGATTTGGAATTACTGGGTTGGATTTATTGTTTTGAGAGAGTGAAGGATGAAGATTGATGAATTGGGGAAGAACATCGAGATTAATGAACTTGAAGAAGAGTGTGGAGAGTGAGAAAGGAAGTGTGCGAGTGTGTGACGGACTGACGATGAAATTTGAGGGGGTGAAGTTTCTTAAAAACTTTTAAAGTTTCGGAAAATTCACACGATATTCTTCGTATTTCACATTTTGAAACAAAATACCCAATTTTGCATATGGAAAATTTTGAGAGGTCATAATTTGTGTTTTACAAATTCAAAAAGTAATGATTTTTTTTCAAATCGTTCATCATTTCGAGAACTATGATTTGGAAAAAAAATTGTCGTATTTGAAACTCGTGTCTAGGAGTTTTTGTATGTCCATTTTTTTTTAATCGAACAAACTTTGAGTTTTAGTCACAAGTTCCAAACTCGGAAAAAAATGTCACTTTTTGAGCTCGTAAACACGAGTTATGGCCCCTTAAAATTTTCCGGTTAAAAAAATTGGATATTTCGTACAAAATGTCAAACTTACGGGGTACCGCGTGAATTTTCCGAATAAATTTGACGTTATTGCAAATGGTTTATCGAGATAATTATGTTTATAAATGTTTGAGTGGAAATTAGGGTTGAAAACTTGAAATTAAATTCCTACTAAAATACTTCCAAGTTTAAATAATTGAGCATATAATAAAAGCTTTTTAAAAAAATTAATAAAACATTGATAATGAATACTTTTGTATTGTTTTAAGTTCATTATGGAGTAATACTTCTTTTATTTTTTGAAGTCGGAGCTTTAAATTTAACCGCAATGTAAAAATATATGAAAAAAAAAAAATACGATACTCACATTTCAAAAACGTCACATTCAATAAATATACGAGTGGTAATACGTAAATGTAGAAAAATATGGTAATTCCTTATTCCACCCTTTTTGGAAATCTCGATTTGGAATAATTGATGGTGGGTGTCCACATTATTGGAGAAAGAAAGATTGTACCACTTTATATAACTAAAGGGGATACTCCTCCTAATCTCATATTGCCAATTGGTTTTAGTATGGCCTTACGTTGTGGAGTGGTCTGTCTCTCTTCCGTTTGGGTGTGGCCCGACCCGTTTGCATGTTCTAAGATGCATTTTATGCTAATATGGTAATGCTTCTGTTGTTGTATAATCGAAAATGTAACAATAAGCGACAAATGAGGAAGCAACTGTCAAAATTTACCATAAACAGCCTCCAGAGTTCAATTAATATGGTGAACAAATTTACTTAATAAAACCATGGAGTTTGGTGTACATACATTACATTTAATAATACAAGAGGTTACCATTGTCCATTTGCCAAATGCAATAATACTTAGCGTAACAGTTGAGCTCTCCAATCCTGCTCTAACATTATGCCATTTCCCTTCAAGGTGTTAATGCATCAGGTAACTTATAATAAATGTCTCCAAATTCTTGAGGTTTACGATCCTGAATCCACCCAACCCGACCCATCTGCGATAGGTGGATACCGTGTTCATTCTGTAATGGCTTCTCACCATAGTCTCTCAATCTATAGCTTCTATAAGAATGGTAAGAAGCCTTAAGGAGTTAAGGGACTTACTTTACTTTTTCTTCTACGAAGAACCCGAGTAAATTTCCTTCTTTAGCACTATTTATTGATTTTGACAATTTTTGTGTAGGGAAATTTTGTCTGATGTCCTACTCAATTTTCGAATGTCCCTCTTTTTCTACATGTCATGGATGTTTATTTGAAGAAATAAAATGAAATTGCAAGTGTTACTAAGATTACTAACGAATCTCATGCGACTCATTGCAGGATATCAGTGGTTCAATGCTAATCCTTTGGATACTTTGTATAAACATAGCTGGTTTATACGCCTGTCCGCGTCCTGATCATTTCAATGTCACAGATTATGGAGCTGTCAGCAGCATTACTGTCGACAGTTCTCAAGTGGGTAAAATCATTCTTTGACAAGTTTTAAGGTCGGGCAGAAGATCTTGTGCAAGTCTAACATATTTTCTGGTTCTGCCTTAGGCTTTCTTAAACGCCTGGAATTCAATATGCAATTCAGAAGTCGATAATCCAACATTGCTTGTTCCAGAATGGAGAACATTCTTACTGAATCCCACTGTTTTCTCTGGACCTTGCAAGCCCAAACGCATCAACGTCGAGGTTCTGTAATTTCTGTTTTCTGTCTATTCGTCTATGTACTATGTTACTCTAGCTCTCATATTAACAAGCTTACATGTGTTCCTATACTGTGAAACTAGATCCACGGCGAACTTCTAGCACCGCCTTTACCTTCTGCTTGGGCAAAACACGATCCGGGCCAGTGGCTTGCCTTCAAAGAGGTTAGTGGACTCCGAGTTTATGGCAATGGAAGAATCAATGGACAAGGCTTTGGTTGGTGGAACCAATCATGTAAATACCACCCGGGAATGGTAACTTATACGCTCAATACCATGATTGATTCGATTGTTTTCAATTCTGTTGTCTGTTGAAATAACGAGTTCTTCCCAACTCTTGTTTTTTGCAGGCAGGATGCATCAAACTGGCACCAACTGTGAGTATTTGCCTCAGAAATCAGGAAAGTGGCAAAAGAGAATTTTGGCCAAAAATCAGTTTCTCATAAATGTTTTGAACAGGCAATCAAGTTCCTTAAATGTAATGAGACTAGTCTCACCGGGATACACTTCATCAACAGTTCACAAACACACGTTACACTGTTAGGATGCGATGAGTTTCATATTGATTCTCTCTCAATCGAGGCACCTGGAAACAGCCCAAATACCGATGGCATTCACCTTCAGCATGCTCATAATGTGATCATTACAAACACTATGATTGGAACAGGTACCATAATTGTTTTTTCTAAGAGAATCGCTACAGTTTTATGCATCAAATTCAGAACTCCTGGCACACGAAAACCAGGAAAAGAAAAATCAGTGATAGGATTCAAATGAATTTTTGATTTCTGAAGTTTTAAAGAGCCTCAAACTGAATCAATAAAGTTTCTGACTTTGATAGGTGATGATTGCATTTCAATTGGAGATTATACATCCAATATTGATATCGTGAACATTACTTGTGGACCTGGGCATGGCGTGAGGTGATCATCTTAATTAGATACTGATCTTAATATTATCGGCAGTGGTCATGGCTCCTAACCCTTGAATGGTTTTCAGATCATATACATTTTAGAAAAATAAATTAGTAGTTGATCCATCATTACTCTTAACGGTTTTAAGTCCGAACCCTGTGTCAGGGACTCAGGGGTCCAAATCTCGGACTGTCGGACAGCATTATTTTTGCTCCAAGGTCTGCCACTGATGTCAATAAATACATCCTAGGAACTGACATGACAAATATATGTTGGAAATAATTAGATTTGTTCTTGAAACAGCATTGGTAGTCTCGGTAAAGGAGGAAGCTATGTCCAAGTGCAGAACATACATGTAAAGGATGTATATTTCAAGGGCACCACAAATGGAGCTCGGATTAAAACATGGCAGGTAAAAAAAGGAAAAAAAAAACTCTGATTTTCACCATACAAACGCACGGTAAGCCACAAAATTGCCCACTGTAATTACTCCTGAAAATATTTTTCTTAACATATGGAATTGTTTGCTATCCTGTAGGAAGGAAGAGGCTTCGTTCGGGGAGTCATATATGAAAACCTCTTCTTCAATTCAGTGAGAAACCCTCTAGTTATTGACCAGAATTATGGCACAAGAAACGGCACAGTTAAGGTAAACAGAAACCATCTTTACAACGTTATACTATATGTCTTTCGATCCAACTTTCATTTTGGGTCATTTGGAAACGGTATTTCTATGTTACCGAGTATTTCTTACCATCTAGTTTGCAGGAGACCTTGAGGCGTTAGGAATTGGGATAATTTTGTGAATTGACTTTTCAAGATAAAAATGTTAATTCCGAGTTTACGACTTTTCATATTACCTCATGTATCTGTTATCCGACAATTGGAACCATCCATTGTGGATTTACTAGCTAACAATTTTATTTGACTGCATCACTTGCAACCAATCCGAGTCTAACTAACCTAGCACATGTAATGCTCCTCTTGAGTCTTGACAAGAAGTTCATAGTTACTAAATTATTTATGTAGGCGAAAAACGGAGTTCATGTATCAGATGTGGCATACAGAAATTTCTACGGCACCTCAGCTAGCAATGTGGCGATTAATCTGAACTGCAGTGAGTCGGTGGCATGCACCAGCCTGAGATTGGACTCGATCGTGCTTTGGCCAGACTATCGACTCAAGGAAGTGACTTCTTATTGCTCCAATGCATACGGTGTAAGTATGGGAGTAATACAGCCTCCCCCATGTCTTAACCATACCAGCTTCGGATAAAATATTGATTTGCTTAAACAATAAAATAGCATCTAATCTTTTGGCTACTATCTTCTTGTTTAGAGTACACGTAAGTTTTCAATGCAACAACTTTTAGCATTCTGCGTTCCGTGAGTACGTGACAACAAGTGACATGGCTATATAGAGAGTGGCGAAGCGAGGGGTTAGTACGGATTGCTGACCCCAAGCCATGATAAATTGATAATTGATGCATACGAATTTTTTTATTTAAAATATTTGATTTTTTCTAAGTTTCTCTATTGTACATAACAAAGTATATCCCTCAAAATAGACTTCTTATTTCCTGTAAGCCCTCACCTACATTCATCCAGGCCAAGAAAATTCCGAGCAAAAAAATACCACAAATCATAGTGGAATCGACGTACATTGCCTAGGATGAAAATTTTCTGCTGATAATAATTTTGTTACAAGGCGCCTGAGCCTGTCAGCACCAGGGCCGGGAAGTAATTCCGTAGTATTTACAGAGATGGCAAAATCTGACCTGATTGGAGAACTTCTTTCTGAACCGCGTGAAACCTGACCAGTAGTTCGATCTGTATGGTTTCTGTTTTTAGTAACCAGCCATTTTCCAGACACAAACCCGTGGGCTTCCCGGCCTAGAAGCTCAGAATCGATTTGATCAAGAACTGATTCTTTTCTTCCAAATTTCCTTGCGAAGGGTGCATTGCTATTGACCATTTGCTGAAAGTCGTCACGTGTTAGAAAATGAGGGTGTTGTTTAGGGGGTGTATCCCATGATATGAAATGGAGATCATGGTTAACAGTGGTGTTCTTGAACTCTTCGACATTGCAAATGACGGTGTGGAAGTACCCTTCGGGTGAGGATAGGAAGTTTGCATAGTACATTAGGACTGTCCTTGGGAGGTTATCCCAACCCCATAGACAGTATTCCACGAAAGGCCGAGAAAGCATCATCCAAGCGGATCCTGATATAACTCAATTGGTATTAATTTTCGATTCAGGATTAACATTAAAAGATTGAACTAAAGAGAGTTACTGATACCTGTGTATAATTTGAATGCAGTAGGTATGCCTCTTTGTTCAGGCACCCAAAATACATCAGACTTTTCGGAAGTGTACAAACCAGGGTCAATTATTACTGGTCTTGCTCTCTGAAACCTGTCGGATTTCGTAATAAACAGACATTTAGATAAAAAAAAAGATTGTATAGCGTAAAACAAATTCATCTTTATACACCTCATTTAATGATGATAGTGATATTGAATATGTTGCACCATACAACGGTCTTACATAGAAACAACGGTTAAAGATTAATATAAGTTGGTTTGAAAATATACAAAAGAGAGATGAGCCACATACTCTTTCCACCCAATGTCATTTGTATGCTCAATAAAGTTTAGTTCTCTTGGTAAGGTTGATAATACATGTAGCAAATCTGTTGAACAGAATTTTACAAAAATTAAAAACTGTCTTAAACTGAAGCAAATCTACAAGATCAACTATTCAGAAACAAGCATTGCAGTAATTATTATTTTTGTCAAAAGATTAGGTTAGTTAATCAAAATTTTACAAGCCTGCCCATATTTTGATACCCTGCCCTATATGTATTGTAATATTTACGGTTTTTTTAATGTGTACACTTATGACACACATTAATAAGCTTTTTGTGGAAAGATTTATAAGAGATTCTTATTAAAAATGCAGGTATGAACTTACTTTTAGAAAAACCGTAATAGTTAATATAATAATAAAAGGTGAAAGTTGAAAGTTTACTACTTTACAGAGAAACTGATGAAAGATCATTGAGCACTTTGAGCATCAGCTAAAGTAATCAACAAAAAAGTTCATTCTTGACTAAAACAACCCACATCTAGATGCAACAGCACAATCTTAACTCGAAAAAAAATTGAGTTCAGCTAACATGAATACAAGTAAAATTATAAGAAAATGACCAATTAAACATTTAAACCAACAAAAAAAATGGTTTAAGTAGGTAAAACGACCAATGTACGCGACCTTACACTCATCTTAATATCAAAAAAGTGTGCCTAGTTCCTGTGGCGGAACTAGGCAATGGAGGTTGCCCCTCTAATTAATGAAAATTTTGAAGCTTTTAGCAGAAAGTTTCGACTTTTTTTCTAGTTTACTCTAGTAGTCCACTCCCAGTTAGATTTTTCCGCTCCCTAACCTCAAATCCTTGTTCCGCCACTACACTAAGCAAATAACCATAATTAACAAAAGTAGATACATACCATCCTGAGTGACAAGAGGATAATCAGAAGCACTCAAATTAATAAACCAATCCCAAATTCCACCATGTTTGATCAAAATAGCCATAGCATGAAGAGTATTAGTAACCATAGTAGGACCTCTATAAGTAACTAAATTACTCTTAGCCATAACTCTAACATTACCAACTTGACTAAAAACACTTTGTTTTTCAACAAAATCAACCAACTCTAATCTTTCATGTAATGTTGCTTCTAAATCCAAATGAATTACATATTGATTTAATGGATGATATAATGCCATTAATGTCCTTTTTAAGCTTTCTCCATCACCTCTTGATCCTGATATTAAATATGCTATTTTGGGTATGTTGTTTTTTGATGATGTTGGTGTTATTTTTAGTTTTGATTCTACAAAGTTTGTGTTTTTTGTGTTTTTGTTGAAGGTTTTTCTTGGGATTTTGAAAAATGGGTTTTTTTTGTTGTAAGATGATATGATCATTAATGAAGAGATTACTAAAATTGATGTTGTTATTGCTATTAGAAATAACCATTTCTTTCTTTTTTGGATTTGGGATGTTTTGTTGTTGGTCCAAACATCCATATTATCGATATTATTCGCTAGTAGAAAAAGATTAATTTGCGACTCCCTATTCAAAGATGATCATGTTTATTATTTGGAATTGCAATGATTTTTGGAGAGGTTTTGGTTGGGAAGTGAGGAGGAGTGTTGTTGATTCAGGTGTTATGTATGACAATCAAATTAGGAAGTGAGTAGATGAATTTGTGTGTTTATTATAGGAGGTTGACAGGTGGGTGAGAAATGGATGGTGGGACTACAAGATATTGGAAAGTTAGCCAATCAAACATAGACACAAAACATAGAATGTATGTGCTCCCTACTCCCTATGAAAGGTGCTCATTGTAGGCTTGTAGCAATACGTATGCTTATTATGGTGAGACATTCTCCACCTATTTGTGATTTCACTTAGAGGTGATTAAAAGCGGACTTGAATTGGATTTTAGTTAAACTTAACATTAATTTAGAGCCTTTGTATAAATGGGCTAGTTGGTTTGGGATAGCTGGGCAACCGATTTATATATATTTTTGGATGCTTCTATTCAGCGTTTTCTTCCCGCATTATACTAGCAGCTAGCAGTGTTTTATGACTCTTATCCATATTCTTTGTATTTGTGTACGTATCAACAGCAGACATTAAACTTCACTGTGTCATCCTCTATTCACAAATTTTTGGCTAAGACCGTTTTAAGTTAAAACGACAGTCAAAACCGGATTTGTGATTTAGTTAGTGTGTACAAGAACTTAGTAAATGCAGAGCAAGTGGTTGTGAGTCTTGTGACAGGTGAGCATAAGTGCATGAGCAGTGTGAGCACCAACCTTTAGAAGTATAAACTAGTGGAGCATAGTGAAGTATATAGAATAATTCAAAGAGCTAGTCTTGCTTGTGACGGATTTAATCCCGTCGTCTGAGTTTGTGACTCTTCTACAAAGGAGAGAGAGTCAAGGTGGGCAAAAGACTCCTCCACGTATCCCACTCACTACCGATGGGAATGGGAATTTTGTGAGAGAAAACAGTATCCGTCACAAGCTTGTGACGGATATCGCTCGTCTTCATGAAATTTTGTATAGTTCAAAAGAGGTAAACATTTAAAGTGTTTAGTTAGACTTTTGATGGGAATAAAAGGAAGAGAGATACAAAGATAACAATTTCTTAAAGTCACTTTGCCTATAATTACACCACTACATGATCAATGTGGTAGGGGCCTCCTATTTCAGATTCTTTGCTGAAATATGATGTGAATACCGACTGTAGAATGTTCTGTTTTGTTTTCACACTTGGACTAGAGACTTGAAAATAAGGATTTAAGGGATTCGAAATCATGGACATCTCTTCTTAAGTTCTCATGAGTATCGACTATACCACTGCCTTGCAGGTTGAAATTTTTTTTTTTTTTTTTTTTTTTTTTTTTTTTGGCAGCTGTAAATGCAGGTTGAAATTTGTGGGTATGATAGTCGTGATAAACTGGACTTCGACGTACTCTATTTATGTTATTGCTAACCAAATATACATTTTAGTTTTGACAAGTACTTTCGAAAGTTGTTTACTTTAGTTTCTGGTAATATAACTTTCCACGAACACACAAAAAAAAAACGGGATGACAACCTTAGGCGGAAAAATGCTTCAGTTTAGAGCACATAATGGGAAATCATCCTCATGGACTTGCCAGTGGTTACTGGAAAGAGATCCTCTTAACCCAAAAAGGTTTAAATTTATAGTGTGGCACAAGGGAAAACATTATTGTTAGAAATAGTTAGTCCAGGAGGATCATAACCCAGGAGACAAGAGGAGCTAAAAGCTAATCAATTTGGATTGCCAATAAAAGAAGGATTGTCTAAATTGATGGGCTGAATTGCTGAAACTGTTTGTTCGTTCATGTTTTTCTAGGCCCGTATGATATGTGCCACAAAATAAGACCACTTCGCCCAAGTTTAACTACAATAGTTGCTAACTATTGATAAGTTCCAACTTTCCTAGTGATCACCTTTCAAGAGCTTGTTGAATCCTGATTTTCCTGGCTTAATTTCGCTCATTTCAGTTTTAAGCAGCTCTGTTTAGTTCAGTTGAGTTCATCTCTTTATAAATTAACTTTTACTTTAACTCAATTCAGTTCAATTTAGCTTAACTATATTTAGTTTTGTTTAGTTTAGTTCTACTCTTATCAACTGAAAAAAATAGAGTTTAAAGTCGTCGACTATCATGTCATTCATGTGCATAAATCATTTAGTAAAAAATTTTACCAAATAAACGAATATACCGTAGTGGCATAGTGGAGCGAGGGGAAGTTAACAGATATTTCGTTCTCACTACTGTATGAAAAATTCGAAGTTGTGAATTCAAATTTTCGAATTTTTCTCAAGGTTACCTGTTATACTATTACCCATTCGTTCCCATTAAAAAATTTCCACCACTCCGAATACATTACGGTAGTGTCAACTTGAATACAGGATAGTTACTCGTATTTTATATATATCGAGTATTTATAGTTGAATAAACTAGCTTGATTTCTTAAACTCGTGGTGAGACCGTCTAAAAAATACTCCTTCCGTCTCAGTCATTTGTTTGGCTTTGGTTTTGAAACAAAGACCAAGGAGATGAAAGGGGACAAACAATTATTAGATTTCAAGTGGATCAAAATGAGTGAGGTCGATCTAATTACCCACCCATAAAAGACATTTTTAAAATAAAAAGGCAAACACTTAACTAAGACACCCAAAATGTAATAGGCAAACAAATAACTGGAACGGATTGGTACAGAATGGGTACAATGTTCAAGGAAAGCTTCTTCTTTGAGGTCATTGAGCCGATCCACCTCATGTGAGTTGACTTCTTTCACATTGGTCTCCGAACTACGTATTCTACTAGGCTAAGAGGGTCTTCCGGCCAATGGAGTAATTCTTACAAGCAAGTACCAATTAGTCTCACTATAGACGAATATATTCGTTTAAAGTGAAAGACGGGTCAAATATATTTAAAGTGGTGATATTCTTGGGTTTCACCATATAATTTGTTACTTGTTTTATATTTAAAGTGAGTGGATATTTGGCTTGTCTATAATTATAGACGGATATCTCTCGTCTATAATGAGAATTTGTGATCAAATACAAAGAAATTTTTAAAAAAACAATCTAAAGACACGCCAGATAACATTTGTGCATTTTTATGTACTACTCTTTTATTCGTCTTTTTTAATCTTTGTAATGGGTTTTAATCATAGGCTACTTACATAATTGTAATAGCAAATCATATGATCGGACAATCGGACATAAGGAAATAAATATAGATTCAATCCGGTAAAAAGTAATTACGTCAAAAATATATTCCGAGTTTTAATAGCTCTCAATTCTTCGTAACTTGACCATAGTGCTGATTTTGGTCTTTGGAGCACTCTTTTTCATTAATCAGACAATAATCAGACGTTACTTATGGTGTAGTGGCCATGTTAGTTGTTTGCATGGTCAATGGGATTTGCATTGTTTCATACTCAAAGGTTTCTAAATTTCATTCTTAATTAGGGTTTAGGTTAGACTATTTGAACATTATGGATTTTCATCGATCTCGAAAACTAAGATACATTTAAGCATGCATTAAAGTATTAAAGTGGACAGATTATCTCAATTATTTGTTTAATTTTAATCAAAATGTCTTTTGCATAGAATATAAAAAACAAAATAATAATTGAATCGGAGAGAATATTATGTAGTAACTAGGTTTGGTGTCCGACTACGCCCGAACTACCTTTATTTACCTTTTAAATTTTATTTTCTATGAAATATGATACGCTAAATTTGTTAACCCATACATTTACAATTTATATCTTGAAATTATGATGAAATGTAAAAATCATCTACAAATTATGAGACACGTTTACCACCCCCGATGTTAATATTATTACTTTCACTACATCCCTTGTTAATACTATTTCTTCGGTTATTGTTGTTTGTTTAACTACTCCTGCTATTTTTACGGTTAACCCGTTAGTTTTGTCAAACTCAAATGTTTAAATAATATTAATATTTTCTTAAAATCGAATTGTTAGTTAATTTTTCATACTCTCTCCGTTGTCCCTATGTTACTTTCATTACATGTGTTGTGACTACTATTACTTTCACTTCCTCCGCCGTCATTATTTTTTTTCATTACTCCCGCATTTATTATTGTTAATTTCACTACTTCCCTTGCTGCTAATATGACTTTCACTACTCCCGCTGCTATTATTGTTACTTTTACTACTCACAAGTCACAATGCGTCGAGTAGCTTACCGATCGATTTAACAAATATAATATTATTAGATTTATATATTTAAATAAATCTGAAATATTAAATTAGAATATTATTAAAGTGCAATCATTATTTTTTAGTAATTAAATTACAAATTTAATGAATTATGAAATATTATATTTTTTGGAAATCTAGATTGATTTATTTACCTTTTAATTGTTTCCAAAATATAACATATTTATATTATATTTTTGTATGTTAAATAACTAACATCTTTATACTAATTAATATCATAAGTGGGGTCTGTTTACTTTAAGGAAACTTACCACATTCTGGTATTCTCTAAATTTATATTTCAACCAAAGCTATATAATATTTACATTGAAGTCCCTTGTTCGGGTCCATCACACAGTGCTATAATTAAAAATTATATAATATAATTAATTTGTATAGATTTATTTAATTACATTAAAGTTCCTTGGTTTCTGAAATTACTATTGATGGGGCATATTCTGCACCGCTGACCAAGTCAACATATTGAGCAAGGTCAAAGATATCCACAGCAAGTCAACGACTTAGACAGTCTAGCCGATGCAGCCCATCGGCCTGTTAACCTGGGTCTCGGCATGGCAACCTGCCAGCCGGGGCACACATCCGCGTACTCATATCCAAGACCCCTCGGCGGTGAGGCAACAGGGCCCGCCGGCCTGCCATAGGTCCCTCGGCCGAGGGGTAGATCAGTCTTTCCACCTGCTAGCCACTTGGCCACTTGGCCACTACGTGACAAAAGGTGAAAGTCTATAAATACTCCTCAACCTTCATTGAGGAAAGGATCCACAACTTAACCTAAGAAACACTATTCATCTGGTATTATCTTCCTTATCTCTCTACAATATACATTTAGCCAAGTAACAACAACTTATCCCTTAAGTTTACTGACTTGAGCGTCGGAGTGAGTACGCTTGGCACAAAGCCAAGCCCTCAGTTCGTTCATTGTTGCAGGAGAGGCCGAGAGGAACGATAAAGACAAGAAGGATTCAACTCAAGACATTATTCTACAAGCCACGGGTGGTAACAATACTTGCTCTGGAATTACACCCGGAACAATTGGCGCCGTCTGTGGGAAATCGCTACTAGAAGCTAGTCACATTCATTCCCAAAAAAAAAAAAAAAAAAAAAAAAAAAAAAAACCCACCCAAAAAGCTAAGAAGATGTCGAAACAACAAAGACGTGAGTCGTGACCGACGAAACCGCATTCTACCAAGATGATACCTTCAACAATTCTGGAGTCGTGCAGCCCTCCACCGGCGGAGTAATCCAACCGGAGTTCGGGATGCCAATAATACCAGAGACACGCGCTGCCAACCAACCAGTCACCATCATGGGACATGTGGTTGACGTAGCAAAACTGAAAATGCTCCTGGACTTAATTAGTAATACGCCTGCTCACACTGTCACGCCGACAAGAGCGGCGGAAACCGTCCAGGAGACCAGGGCCCAAAATGTGACTCCGAGAAATTTGAACGGAGCACTAGGAGAAGCGACCCGGTCAAGTCGCCGGGGAGCCCAAAGTGGGCGTGGTAGACCTAAGTCCTTCCCGTACTCATGGGAGGACAGCGTCCCCGCAGCACGAACGAGGCTTACCCCAAAGGAGCCAGAGGAGTCCGACTCAGCAGAGTTGGAGAAGAAGTCCAAGTCGAAGAAGGAGTCCTTCCCGCTACGAGGAGAGGAGCCGGATTAGGAATGCGAGGAGCCGATCGCCGCGTGTCGTTCGACATGTGGTCGACAGACCCCTCGGCGCCTACGTCCTAGAAGTCCAGGTGCCAACTAAGCTCAAGTTGCCACCCATATCATACAAAGGGGAAAATGATCCAGCCGACCACGCTGAGGCTTTCGAGTCTTACATGTCGGTATGGGAGCAGCCCGATGAGGTCTGGTGCCGAGTTTTCCCAACAACTCTACATGGGATGGCTCAAAGTTGGTACAAGGGGCTTCCCGACGGCTCGGTATACTATTACGCCGACCTAAGGGACGCCTTTCTAGCCCAGTACTCTTGCAACAAGAGAAGGGCCGTGGAGACATCGGACCTCCTAACTATCAAACAGGAGGGGGGCGAGTCTCTACGAAGCTATGTGAAGAGGTTCGATGGAAAGGTCCAGCAGATTCGAGAAATTAATCCCGGCGGCGGCCTTCGCGCGATGAAGGGCCTCCCGGGGAGACTTAAAAAATGAGCTCATCAAGTGCGGAGGCCTGGGTTTGGATGCCGCCAGGAAGATGGCTGACCAAGCCATCAAGGTAGAAGACTATCACAAGACCTGGGTAGGCCCCAGCGAGGCCGAGCACTCAGAAAAGAAGAGCCACCGGGAGGACAACCCGGATGAAAGACGCCGTGACAACAACGGGTCACGGTCCGATGAAAGACGCCGTGACAATAAGGGGTCACGGTCGGACAAATCTGCCAGGAAACAGGACTCGACGGGCGCCGGGTGGAGTTCAGGAACGTACCACCGAGGCGGTATAATGATAAAACCCCTCTCGTCGTATCGGCCGCCGAGGTCTTCGCCCGAGCAAAACGAGGGCCGAAGTGGGAGAGACCCCCAAGCCAAAAAGTGACGGTGACACGAGCCGATCTTTGTGAGTACCACGGCCACACCGGCCATTTAACCAACGATCGCCCGGCATCGAAGAATGCCATTGAAGAGCGATCCGGAAGGGAGCCTCGGCAAGTACGTTGCCAAAGGCCAAAAGACCGACGCAGACGGTTCGGGTAAGAAATCCGTCTTGAACGGATAGGAGTGATCCATGTTGTCATCGGGGCAACGAGAACGGAGGGTCCGCCCATGGGCACAAACGGCACCTGAACGAGCTATATCAGGCCATCAACTTTGTGCCCAACACGGCGATCCCCGCTTCCAACATCCCCGATATAACCATTGGAAGGAAGGACTACGAAGGAGTCATCGCTCCTCACAGCGACCCACTTGTAGTCAATTTGGACATATCCAACCACATGGTCAAGAGGTGCACGATTGACACGGGCGCGTACACGAACATCATGTTCGGGGAGTGCTTCCTCGGCCTCGGCCGAAAGTCAAGGACTTGAGCCCCGCACCAACCCACTATACGACTTCTCGGGGCCGGCCTGGTACCACTGGGATCAATCGGACTCCGGTGACGTTCGGCGAAAAGAATGCGGCTAAGAATGTCCTAGCGGAGTTCGTGGTCATCGACGGCTCGTCCGCCTACAACGTTCTCATAGGCCGAGTCACCCGAGCGAGGCGACGCAGTGATGTCCATCCGGGCCCTAACACGATGTATGTCTCGGACCGGGGGAAGCGCATAAGCTCGTCTCCAAAGACGAGAATGACGAGGTGGTCAACGTCCGGATAGCGCGGAGGATGCAACATGCAATCCCTCAAAGTAGCAAAGAAATCGGAGAAAGGGAAAAGTCTATCCTTACAAACGGAGGCCGACCTCATGGATGTAGCTAGCGGTGACCGGGAAGGTGTGCCTTTGATAAACCGTTAGGACACTGGTAATCTCGGGAAAACTCTGTGTAGCGGCGGAGGTGTCCAAAACATTTTGTGGGCACCCGATGCATGTTTTTATCTAATGAAAAACCGTCCAAGTCTTCCATCAAAATGTTCATTTTCCCCATAGTCACTAGGAAGCAAGACGCGGCTCGCACTTTGTCATCATACCGACAAGAGCGGCAGTCTCTATCGAGCAGCGACGTCGGCTCACACTGTCATACCGACAAGAGCGGTAGTCTCCATCAAGAAGTAGGCGCCGTCGCAGTCACCCCAAGTAGTAGACGCCACGGCAGTCACCCCAAGAGGTTTGACGCCGTCGCAGACACTCCAAGTGGTAGACGCCACTAGATCTCCATCAAGAAGTAGGCGCGCCGTCGCAGTCACCCCAAGTAGTAGACGCCACGGCAGCCACCCCAAGAGGTTTGACGCCGTCACAGTCACTCCAAGTGGTAGACGCCACGGCAGTCTCCATCAAGAAGTAGGCGCCGTCGCAGTCACCCCAAGTAGTAGACGCCACGGCAGTCACCCCAAGAGGTTTGACGCCGTCGCAGTCACTCCAAGTGGTAGACGCCACGGCAGTCTCCATCAAGAAGTAGGCGCCGTCGCAGTCACCCCAAGTAGTAGACGCCACGGCAGTCACCCCAAGAGGTTTGACGCGTCGTCGCATCACTCCAAGTGGTAGACGCCACTAGCGATCTCCATCAAGAAGTAGGCGCGTCGCAGTCACCCCAAGTAGTAGACGCCACGGCGATCACCCCAAGAGGTTTGACGCCGTCGCAGTCACTCCAAGTGGTAGACTCCACGGCAGTCTCCATCAAGAAGTAGGCGTCGTCGCAGTCACCCCAAGTAGTAGACGCCACGGCAGTCACCCCAAGAGGTTTGACGCCGTCACAGTCACTCCAAGTGGTAGACGCCACTAGATCTCCATCAAGAAGTAGGCGCCGTCGCAGTCACCCCAAGTAGTAGACGCCACGGCAGTCACCCCAAGAGGTTTGACGCCGTCGCAGTCACTCCAAGTGGTAGACGCCACGGCAGTCTCCATCAAGAAGTAGGCGCCGTCGCAGTCACTCCAAATGGTAGACGCCACGGCAGTCAATAACAAGGAGCACTCGCCGGCTGACACCGTCACACCGGCAAGAATGGCAATCACCCTCAGGAAACAAACACCTCGACGGTCACGACCAGCGCAGTTGATACTCGCAAAGCGATCAAAACGCCTTAGAAGCGTTACACAGTTGAGGAACGCACTCTAGACTGCCTCGGCCAAGCCAAGGCGGAAACAAAGGAGACGCCCAATTAATAACATGAGAAAAACTCAGACAAGGACGAGAAAAGACCTCGGCCGAGCCAGAGACAAAGTGAAAACGTTAAGTACAGATTGAGACGCTCAACTATTAGCACAAGAAAAAGGAATGAGGTAAAGACCTCGACAAGCCGGGAGGCGAAGAAACGAGCTCTTATTAAATATGTTCAACAAATTACAAGAAATACAAACGACGGCCGTCCCCATAAGGGTCAGCCAAAAGACAACCTACCAAAGTTGTACAAAATACAAAGACAGAAAGGCAAAAGGGTACAGACATCATCTCCCTATGTCTGTTGCTGCTCGCCATCAGCAGCGGTAGCAGCATCTCCTTCGATGGGCAACCCAGCGGTTTTCTGGCGACCTCGGCCCGGCGGTCTCGGCCTTTGCCTCGGCAGCCTCAGCTTCCCTCATTCTCTTGGCCTCCTCATTGGCCGTCTTTGCCTTCTCAGCAAGGGCTGCTGCCTCCTCGGCCGCCTCTTTCTCTATCTTCACCCTCACCGCCTCCTTGGCTCTCTCCTCCACGGCATTCTCCTTAGCTTCGAGCTTGTCGTCAAACAGCTCGTTAAATCTGCCCCACGGGAAGGAACCTTCAAGAGGGAAGAGTTCCCCAATCACTTCCCTGGCAGCGTCTTCGGCGGATCCGGTCGGCGCACATGTTAGGGAGCATGTCGGTTTGGAGCATCTCAATGTCGTCCTCCTTTTGCCCGATGATGGCCTCCTTGCTCCGAATCACCTTCCCCGGATCTCGAAACCGTTCCTGAATTCATTCTGTCTTTGGAGATAAAGGTCGGCGTGCCTCGAACAAGGTCACACTTCGCCGGCGACTTTTCAACTTCGGCCCACAGCGGCCTCGGCCTTGGCTCTCTCAAAGAAGGACCTCCTTTTCGGCGTCCTCCCCGAGCTTTCTCTCGCCCAAGAGCGCTTTCTCAGCCTCCCCCCTAAGCCTCTGCTCATTGAGAAGATCCAGCTTCGCCTTCGCGGCCACCTTCTTAGTGGCATTAAGCTCAAAAGCGGATTGAGCCACGGCCTTCTCCTGCTCCATGATACGAGCACCGGTCAGCTCGTTCCACCTCGCCAGTCTCTTGATCAACCTCGCGCTTTCCACTACAAGCTGGGAGGGGGAAGCCTTCTGGGATGAAGAGCCAGTGACGACGTTTCGATCACCGACTGCGGTCGGGAAAGGAAACCTTCGGGATGAAGAGTCAATGGCGACGTTATGATCACCAGCCTGCGCGGGGTTCTCCTCCACTTGCTGCTCAACAAGAGCGGCGGTCGACAGCGGCTGATCTACAAAATTAAAAAAAAAAAAAGAAACAAGAAGAGCATCAGTATCAACATACATAGGCATGCCGAAGAGCCTATCATCAGCAGCGCCTGATGAACCGGCTAAATCTGAGCCACCGGATAGATCAATACCGTGCTTGGCCTTCTTGGCCGAAGGGCGCATTTCCTCGTCAGCAGCAGAAGCAACGGCAGCAGTAAAGGCTGTCTGCTTTCTTTTACGGACAAGGGGCGACCCCTCCTCCTCATCGGAGTCATCCCCATTGGAGATATAAACTATCTCCACCGTCTCCTTCTGAACAGGGGGGATGGAAGGCGGAGCCGATGTCGAAGCCATCACCGCCGAAGGCTTTGTTTTTCGCGTATGGCGCGGCATGTTACTAACAACCTTCGCCTGGGCCTCCACCACATTCAAGCTTTTCAGCTGCTGGTCCATAAGATCATTCGGCGACGTCCTGCGGTCATGGGTCAGAGCCTTGGGATGCAAGTTAGCAACGGTTTTGTCTTTGTGCAGCCCCATTCTCCGGAGGATATCCTCAGACAAATCCGGTCCAAAGTAGTCTGCGAAGGAAACAAAGCAAGAATTAAGTAGAGGAATTAAATCGAAGTTCGAAGAACAGGAACATTGACAGTGGTGATGGGCCTCATACCGACCCCACTCACCCTGTGCTAAGGCCGGTATGAGGCCGACATGGCAGAGCGGCTCATCGAAGAATGATCTGCGTTGGGGAATCCATCTTTTCGGCACCCCACTCTTGTCCGCCTCAAAGAGCCTCATCGCCATGACCCTCTCATCCTCCCTAAGAGAGACCGCTGGCATCCATCTTGAGTTTTTCCGGTGACCCATCCGTCATGTTCCGCCTTAGTCTCACACCGCAAGTTAACTTGGTGCTGAAAGCAGCGGGGCAGCGGATAGTCATCCGGCACCTTAACGTACACCCACCGATCTCTCCAGTCTTTGCAAGAAGTAAGTTTGTCAACAGAGACATAACCCTTCTCCATGTGCACACTGTACCAACCGACGCGGCCAGAGATTGTGGTGGAGATAATGAAGCCGGCGGAATAAATTCACCGTCGGGGCCTCCCCCTTGAAGAGACAAAGCCACACAAAGCCGACTATCGTCCTCATGGCCAACGGATGCAGTTGGGCCACAGCGGCGTTCATAGCTTTGATGATAGCTATGACGTACTCGTTCAGCGGAAACCGGAGCCCGTACTCCAAGTGTCGCATGTATACACCGGTATGGCCCGGTGGAGGGCAACAGACGGCCTGACCCTCCTCAGGGATAACAATCTTGTATCCCCTGCCAAAGAAGAAATGGCCCTCGAAAAATTTCTCACCGGAACAACTGGCCAACTTATGGGTCCAAGCTCGGTCAACGCGTACCTTACAGACGTCACCGTGATCCATAACGTACTGCCTCCCCTCTTTGGGACGGGCCTTTTCAGCATCATCACCAAAGTCGTCTGCGTCATCATCGACATCATCGTCATCCTCCCATTCCTCCAAAATTCGGGGATCAACTTCGGGAGAAGGAGACCTAGGGCCCCCAGGCCTTATCAGGAGGGCGTCCAACTTCTCCTCCTCATCAAGACGCGACGGGGAACCCCCCCGCGCCGGTTTGCTAGGCCCGGCATCAGCAGAAGACATGTTTACAATAAAAACTTACAAAGTTAAGAAATTGGAAAGTTTGTTTGTTTACCTTGAAGAAAAACACTCGCCGGAGTAATAACTCTGAAAATTAGAAGACAAAGAAGCCCTTGAAAGTTTAGAGAGGAAAAATTTTGGAGAATGAAATTGGTGGCCAATTTCACGGAATAACTGCCCTATTTATAGGGAAAAGCCCATAAAGAAGGACCAATCGTGAACGACCCATGAAGCGTCAACCAATCAAAGCATGCGGACACGTGTCGGACATGCAACCACGGATGTCAATCGTTGCAAAGCGATTGGGCGTCAATCAATGCAATGATGACCAAGCGTCTTCAACACGCCCATTCATATCTCTCCGCCTATTCACCTTCCTCAACAAATTCCCAAGCATCTGTTCTCCGCCGGCCACTAGATCAACCAAGCTAGGTAGCACCGGCCGGGGGCAATCAAAAACAACCGGCACACTCAACCCTGGTCTCGGCCAGCGTCACTTTCTTTTCCACATCGGATGCCCTTTACACATCCATGTGGAGGGGGGATATGGTACGGCCTAAGAAAGACCAGGCCGAGGTAAAAGAAGCCGCCGCAGAAGAAGCCGTCTGAGAAAATTTTTACAAAATTACTTGCGCAGAATATACGCTCAAACGTACATCGGAGCCCATACCACGGCATAGACTACGCTGGGGGCAAATTGATGGGGCATATTCTGCACCGCTGACCAAGTCAACATATTGAGCAAGGTCAAAGATATCCACAGAAAGTCAACGACTTAGACAGTCTAGCCGATGCAGCCCATCGGCCTGTTAACCTGGGTCTCGGCATGGCAACCTGCCAGCCGGGGCACACATCCGCGTACTCATATCCAAGACCCCTCGGCGGTGAGGCAACAGGGCCCGCCGGCCTGCCATAGGTCCCTCGGCCGAGGGGTAGATCAGTCTTTCCACCTGCTAGCCACTTGGCCACTTGGCCACTACGTGACAAAAGGTGAAAGTCTATAAATACTCCTCAACCTTCATTGAGGAAAGGATCCACAACTTAACCTAAGAAACACTATTCATCTGGTATTATCTTCCTTATCTCTCTACAATATACATTTAGCCAAGTAACAACAACTTATCCCTTAAGTTTACTGACTTGAGCGTCGGAGTGAGTACGCTTGGCACAAAGCCAAGCCCTCAGTTCGTTCATTGTTGCAGGAGAGGCCGAGAGGAACGATAAAGACAAGAAGGATTCAACTCAAGACATTATTCTACAAGCCACGGGTGGTAACAATACTTGCTCTGGAATTACACCCGGAACAACTATATAGTACTAGTATTGATGCCCGACTTCTTCCGGGCTATCTCTACTTACCATTAATTTTTTTTCCATTAAATAAAATACTTAAAGTTGCATAACCCATAAATTTATCATTAATATTCTATGCATATCCTAAAATTATAATGAAATAAATTTTGAAACAAATTCACTACTGCCGCTATTAATATTTTACTCTTATAAATGAAACAATAGTAATAACATTTCACTACTTGCCCGTAATCATTGTTACTTTCACTACTCCCGCAGTAATTATTGTTACTGTCACTACCGTCGCATTAATATTGATAATTTCACTACTCCATCCGTAATTCTTGTTACTTTCACTATTGCCGCATTAATATTGATTATTTCACTACTCCCGTTGTCGTTTCAACCACTTTCATTAATCTCGCTGATAATATTGTTATTTTTACTATTCAAATGAGTGATTACTATCATATCACTATATCCAAATATTACTACAACTCTTTTCTTTACTGACGAAATTATTTTTACTACTTAGGCAAGCAATTTTAAGAGGATAATATATTTATATAAATATATTACATATATGCATTAAATCAAATCGAAAGTATTATGCAATATTATATATTATGGAATCTAACTTGAATTATTTGTAACCTATTTATATTATATTTTTGTATGTTAAATAATTAACAATTCTATATATCTAATAAACTATAAAGTTTAATAAAATTGCATAGATTTTAAATTTATATATAATTTTATGATGATAATAATTAATACCATAAGTGTGCATGTTTATACTAATTAATTATTTTATTTTATGGAAATTGGCCATCTTCTAGTCTTCTATAAATATTTAGGAAAATTACCAAACATCTTCTTTCTTTTAGTCTCCATGAAATTGAGCATCTTAATTAATTTTTTTTAAAGAAATTGACCATCTTAATTAATTTTTTTTTAAGGAAATTGACCATGTTTTAGTCTCGTACAAATGTTTAGGAAAATTACCAAGCATCTATATAATTTAATTTTAACTAAAACTATATAATATTTGCATTGAGATATCTTAATCAGGTCCATCACACGGTGCTAGTGATTTAAAACTATATAGTATAATTAATTTGTATAATTTTCTTTAATTACATTGAAATCCCTTGGTTTCTGAATTTAATACTCCCTTTTATTCTCCATGAATTGTGAGTTGGGTGAGGTTTGGTGATAGGAGAGATGAATGAATAATTAGGAATTAAATAAGGAATTTTGAGTTGTGTGGGGTTTGGTGATAGGAGATAAGAATGAATAACTAGAAATTAAATAAGGAATTGTGAGTTGGGTGGGGTTTGGTAATAAGAGAGAGAAATTAATTAAATAAGAGTAAAAGTTTCCAAAAAAGGAAAGGAAAAGAAAATCTGAATAATCCGCTTAAGGAAATAGGGAAGAAAATGGTGAATAGGAGGGAGTATATATCCCATATTTACTAAATGAATAGGTTAACTCTAAAATTTTTCCTCCAAAAAGCATCTTTATAAATAAGGAAACTATTGATAATTTAATTGTATTCACTAAATAAGGTAATTAATAATTATAATGTATTTCATTATATAATTATCATTAAATATTAACTTTTTCATCAAATTTTATAATTTTCACTAAACACTAAACTATAGTATTTTAATTAAAATATAAATAATATAAAGCTATAAACTATTAAATCTTTTATTGATGCTATTATTTGAGAATGACTTGACTCATAATATGTATAAACAAAACTATAAATCGTTTTGATTACTTTCATGACAAAAACAAATGAGAGAATTAATAAATTGGAATCATTAGCTTTGTGGTATAAAAAATAGTTTTTAAAAAATATATTTCAGCACGTTACTCAATTCTCATTGACTAATTTTCAGTTTTAATTTTTTTTTCTCGAAAAAATATATACAATAACGAGAAAATGAACAATTAATTAGATACCACTATTATTTTGCACTTTAATTTTACTCGGTTTTCTTGAATAATTTTACAGTTCAATTTTTTTTCTCATATCAAAATATAATGACATGAAATATGAAAAATTAGTGAGGTATTACTTTAGTATTATTAAGTAATATAAAAGTAAAAACTCTATAAATACCGCGCATTCAATGCACGGGATCTAAACTAGATATTAATTGATTGATTAGGTGCTCTATTTCTTTTTACTTTTGAATGCGCATTTTCATTGTATAATACATCTTGTTTTCAAAGGAAATACATCGACATTGTTGGATGAAGTTAATTTGTGAAGTTGACTAGAGTAAGTCCTAAAAAGAGGGCTTGGGTCAATATTGTAGGTCACTTTCAGAAACTCGCGGTTGATATTCATATGCTTAATACGAGACATATTTATGTTAAAATTTAAATTGGTAAATGGAGTATCTTATATGGAAAGATAAGACAAAAGTGTGATAGTATTTATCCATTCTGCTTTTGTCTCTTATATTCTGATTAGTTTTAAATTTAAGACGGATGAATATGCCCGATTTAAACAAAAAATTGTGGTCCATATAAAAGGACTAATAAAAATTTACGATTTATCGTAATACTAATACAACTAATAGAACAAGTAACTGTAAAAGGTAAAAGTAAATTAATAGAACGTAGATTGGTTAACAATAAGAGCAAACGGTTAACAACAAGAGCAAGTCGGCTGGTTTGGCGGTGACTTGCTTGTAAGAAATTGTAAGTTAGTAGCTACATTATTGGAGTTGTTTATAAAGACTAACTTGATTTAAGCAAGTTGTTTGATAAGTTAGTAATTTAAATGGCACAAATTCTCATTATAGACGGAGGTATCCGTCTATAATAAGGGACGGGTCGGATCCTTCTCATAAAGAGGCAAGTGGGAGGGCAAGTGGAAAACTAATGGGTTACCATTTGCAGGGGTGTCTAAGGCCACGAGCAACCACGGGCGTGGGAACCGGGCCTCCGCTTTTCGTCACCGTATTATAAGCTTTTATTAATGAAATTCAATACAAATCTCGAAGTATAATATACTTAAGCATTCAATTTGAGGCCTCATTTTTCCGTGTCGCACCGGACCTCTATTTATTTTAAAACGCCCCTACCATTTGGCCTCTCACTTGCCTCTTTGTAAGAGGGATTCGACCCATCTCTCATTATAGATGGATATCCTCCGTCTATAATGAGACTTCCTGTTTAAATGAACTCACAATGAGGAAACAACTAATAAGAAATCAGCTCCCCATGTTCCATTATTCAAGTTTTGATTTATTTTTTAGTTTTGATTTATTCAAGTTAATATAAAAGTAAGGTGAACTATGGGACTAGTTTTGAAAGAATATTATCGATATTCTTAGAATATTCGGTAATATTGTATATACGTAATTGAAGGAATGTAAATATTTGAGAAGATTATTTTTTGTTATACTGTTGCCTTTCTTTGAGGATTTAGCTTGGACAAGAAGTTTATGTTAGGTTGTATATATACGTAAATATAAATCAATAAAAATCATTGAGTTTTTCACTCAACACAAAACTCTCTGTTTCATAGTTTCACATGGTATCAGAGCAATTTTCGATCCAAATTTCTAAATGACTGGAAACGGTGAGAAATCTGACAACAACAAAAACAAAAATATGAAAACCATTCCCATGTGTTCACCATTATACCTTCATCCATCGGATAGCCCGAGTGTCTCACTTACACAAATCGTATTTAATGGAGAAAACTACGAATTGTGGTCAGATGCCGTCAGAAACGGCCTTGATGCCAAGAATAAATTGGACATAGTAGAGGGGAATTTCAAAAAACCGAGTGGTGATGAAGGAGAAGACAACCTCGAGTCGGTGGCTTGGAGACAATGCAACGCCATGTTGAAAGCATGGCTACGGAATGTTATAGATCCGAAATTGCACGCAAGTATTGCGTTCACAGCACCTATAGCAGAAATATGGGCAGAGTTGAAGGACCGCTATTCAGCCGGAAATGCCCCAAGAATTCACCAATTAAAGGGTGAATTAAACGAGTGCAAACAAAGGCGAGAGTCCGTCGTTGAGTACTACACTCGTCTGAAGACCATATGGGACGAGCTTGCTAACTATAGCCGAGTTTCGAAGTGCACATGTGGAGCAGCCGCTTCATTAGCCAAAGAAAAGGAGGAGGAGAAGGTCCACCAATTTTTGATGGGACTAGATAGAACACTGTATGGTAACCTTCGAACTCACTTGCTGATGGAGGACCCAATTACCACACTCGCTAGAGCCTATGCTTTGGTTTTAAGAGAGGAGAGACACACCACTGTGACACGAACACAAGAAGAAAAAAACGAGGCGGCTATGGTTGTGAGAGGCTACGGACCAAGCAGAGGGGATCAAAGAGGTTTTTCAAAGGCGGAAACCAAGGAAGAAGAACCACCACGATGCAGCCACTACGGAAAATACTACCACACAGAGGACGCATGCTACGTCAAACATGGGTATGAGACCATTAAAGCTCGTGGCAGGGGTAGAGGTCGCAGGGGAACCGGAGGAAGACGAAGTTCAGCGCGAGGCGGAGGACGCGGTGATGAGCGTTCTCAGTCAAGTGGAGCTCGTGCAAATGCTGTAGGAACGAGTTCGTCGAGTTCGAAAGATGCAGACACAAAAACTTCAAATATTCCTTTCACAGAGGAAAAAATAACGCGACTTCGAACACTGTTGACGACGAGCCCAAAAGGTATTGAGAAATTAAAAGGTATGAAAACTACAATTATTAATGAATGGTTAATTGATAGTGGTTGTTCACACCACATGACGGGAATGCGTGAATGCTTGGCTAATGTTCGATCAGAAGAAGCTTCTTTGGTGGCTTTACCTGATGGACGGAAAATTGAAGCAAGGGAACACGGGGAAATTAGACTCGGGAAGAATTTCGTGCTAAAAGATGTGCTATTTGTGCCAACATTAACTTGCAATTTAATTTCGGTTCGACAGTTAATAAAAGAAAACAATTGTATAATAACGTTTCATCCTGACTATTGTGTTATGCAGGACCGGTCTATGAGGACGGAGATTGGGAGGGGTGAACATCAAGATGGGGTTTACAATTTTCGAGAGGCAAAAGAAGAAAGCGTGGCAAAGACGGGTTTGAAGGAGGATGCTCGGTTGTGGCATAAGCGCTTGGGTCATCCGTCAAATAATGTCTTATCTCGTTTTACATCTTTAATCGATGGTAATTTGGCTTTGAACTCTAGTTATGTCTGTGATCCTTGTTGTAGGGCAAAACAGACTCGTTTATCTTTTGACTTGAATAATAAAAGGTGCGATGTTTTATTTGGACTAATCCATTGTGACATATGGGGTAATATCGAGTGGCTAGTTTATCACGGGCTCATTATTTTTTTACCATTGTCGATGATCATAGTAGGGCCGTATGGATATATCTCATGAAAGAAAAAAGTAAGGCAGGTGAATTGTTGAGGGTTTTTTGTCATATGGTAAAAACGCAATTTAATAAAAATGTTAAAATTATACAAAGTGACAATGGTACAGAATTATTATCGAGACCTATGAGATATTATTATGAAGAAAATGGCATAATTTTTCGAACTAGCAATACCGATACACCCCAACAAAATGGAAGGGTGGAAAGGAAACATCGTTACATTCTAGAAAAAGCGAGAGCCTTAAGATTTCAAGCCAATTTACAGATACATTTTTGGGGAGAGTGTGCTATGACAGCGGCCTATTTGATAAATAGGACACCAACATCTTTACTTGAGGGGCGTACACCATATGAATTATTGTATAATGAGAAACCCGATTTGAGGGGAATTAAAGTCTTAGAGTGCCTTTGCTATGTTCATAATAAAGACAAAACCCGAGACAAATTTCATGAACGTGGGAAAAGATGCATGTTTTTAGGGTACCCCCACAACAAGAAGGGTTGGAAAGTGTATGATTTACAAGAAAAGAAAATATTTGTATCACGAGATGTCATTTTTTACGAGCACATTTTTCCTTATGAAAAAATTAGCAGTACCGAAGGTAATGTTCCTAATCACAACCAACGTACTGTAGAGCCTATTGATAACACGGTTCCCATGGATCATTTGGAGACACACGAGTGTTTAGAGGATATTACAAATGAGAATATGGGAGGGGATTTCGAAAACAGGGGGAGTACACACATTGACAGCAGCAATGAACCGGAAACTCCCATGGTTGATGAATTGGCAACTCCTAATACTAGCGATGACGAGAGAAATGAGAACCGTGATAAGGACAATATCGAAGGAGAGCAGCTTGGCAGGGGTGCTAGAAATAAGTTTGAGCCATATTGGAAGCGAGACTATGTCTGCAAGTCCACGAAGCTGCTGAACTCCATTGCCGATGTTCACTCCAAACACGAACCATTCTCAAGGACAGGTACTCGATACCCATTAGTTAACTACATTGTTAGCAATTGTTTTTCTAATTCACACAGGTCCTTCATGGCAAGAGTGGATGAAATTCAAGAGCCCCGCAATTATCATGAAGCAGCGAAGGACGAAAATTGGAGGGCAGCCATGAGAAAGGAAATTGATGCGCTTGAAAGTAATGGGACATGGAAGGTTGTCAAATTACCTAAAGGAAAGAAGCCCATCGGATGCAAATGGGTGTACAAGGTAAAGTACAAAGCTGACGGGACCATAGAAAGGTACAAAGCGAGGTTGGTTGCTCAAGGATTCACTCAAATTGAAGGAGTGGACTATCACGAGACATACGCACCAGTGGCAAAAATGACGAGTGTAAGATGCTTGCTAGCCGTGGCAGTGGCAAAGAATTGGTTAATTGGACGTGAATAACGCATTCTTACACGGCGAATTAGATGAGGATGTATACATGCGAGTTCCACAGGGGTTCGAAGCAAATGGGAAAAATAAAGCTTGTAAATTGCTCAAGTCGTTATATGGGTTGAAACAAGCATCCCAAAATTGGTTTGCTAAATTGACTAATTCGTTACAAAGGTACGGGTTCATTCAATCTTTAGCAGATTACTCTCTTTTCACATATAATAGAAGTGATGTTTTCATTGGTGTACTCGTGTATGTAGACGACATGATAGTCGTGAGCAACAATAATTCCGCTTGTATAAAGTTTATTAAGTCTTCTTGAATGAAGCCTTTGGTATAAAGGAGCTAGGCAAGCTCAAGTATTTTTTGGGAATCGAAGTAGAGCATGGGAAGCAAGGCCTATTTCTAAATCAAAGGAAGTACGCTTTAGGCATCATTGATGAAGCGGGAATGACGGGGGCAAAACCGGCACATACTCCTATCCCACAACGACATGAGTTGGCTTTAGCAAAGGGGCCAGTTTTGAAAGACATCCTGAAGTATAGGCGAATAGTCGGGCAGCTAGTTTACCTCACAATCACAAGACCTGACCTCGTGTATGCTGTGCATATCCTCTCGCAGTTTGTACATGAACCGCGAAAAGAACATTGGGACGGTGCATTGAGAGTTGTGAGGTACATTAAGATGAATCCAAGCAAGGGAATAATAATTAACAAGCATAGTGATTTACAGTTGCGTGGCTACTGTGATTCCGATTATGCTAGTTGTCCTATTACAAGAAGATCGCTCAGTGGTTATTATGTAGCACTCGGCAATACACCAGTATCATGGAGGACGAAAAAACAAGTGACCGTGTCAAAGTCCACGGCCGAGGCAGAGTACAGGGCAATGACAGCGGTTACAAGTGAGTTAGTTTGGTTACGTTCCTTTCTTGCATCATTAGGTGTTTTTCATACGACACCAATGAAGTTATTTTGTGATAACCAAGCCGCTTTACACATTGCTAAAAATCCGGTATTTCACGATCGTACTAAGCATATAGAAATCGATTGTCATTTCATTCGACAATATTTGGTGGATAATTCGATCGTCACGTCTCATTCGAAGTAAGGAACAAATCGCCGATCTATTTACAAAAGTACTCGGAGGTGAGACATTCAACTATCTGCAGTGCAAGTTGGGACTTGGGTTACCAAGTTCTCCAACTTGAGGGGGAGTGAAAAAATATTATCGATATTCTTAGAATATTCGGTAATATTGTATATACGTAATTGGAGGAATGTAAATATTTGAGAAGATTATTTTTTGTTATACTGTTGCCTTTCTTTGAGGATTTAGCTTGGACAAGAAGTTTATGTTAGGTTGTATATATACGTAAATATGAATCAATAAAAATCATTAAGTTTTTCACTCAACACAAAACTCTCTGTTTCATAGTTTCACAAGTTTGTACCTTGAAAATGTTGAAACTTAAAATATACAATTTGTATCATTTCCATTACTTTCTCTCTATTTCCTCTCTAATGAGAAAAGGGAACATACATCAGATGTATTACCTCAGATTTTACTTGTTTTTGAGCATTTTTCTATTTTTTCTGAGCTTATTACCTCAAACTCTATTTGTTTTTTAACATATGTGTATATTTATTGAGCTTAATAAAGTTTATAATTTAGATTTTAATTTTTTTTCCGTCAAAACTCAAATTTATGTAAGTTTTATCTGTAATGTTTTTGAGTTTTATTGTAATTTTTTTTAGCTTAATGTTTTAGTAAATGAACTCAGAAACTTATTATAATGCCCATAAAGTATAAACTGGTGGTAGTACATCGGATGTATAATCCACTTACTACTCTCTAATACACCCTTATTCTAATAATTTTTCTCTCTACATTCATTAAAACATTACTTTTATGAAATAATTACAACCATTAAATCGTCCCAATATTTAATCTGAACCGTTCAAAAGTAATAAAGGTCCATTTCTTTTCAAGTAATGGAGAGAATCCGGACTGTAAGATATAATGTGCCCACTGTCAAAAAAAGAAAAAAAATGTGATGTGACAAAGTTAAATTAGTACTTCCTCCTTTCCATTCATTCCTATACATATTCCTATTTAGGAAATTCCATTCATTTCTATGCATTTCCTTATTGGGTAAGTTTTAATCAGCAAACTTACTATTATGCCCCTTACTATATACCCTTCATACAATCCCAAATTCCCACTCTCTGGTCATCCATCACACTTCTTTTCACAACCACCACCACAGTACCACACCAACATTGTCCACCACCACCAGTCCTCTCCACCAAAACCAAACGCCCACCACCACGCCCACCACCACGCTCATCACCGGCATACATGCGACACCTTGTGCTATTGCTGGCCAAAACCGTCCAACTTCGGCAACCACCGACTGCGACGGAGTATAAAGATGCAGATCCGACCATCGTTTCTTCCTCTCCGGTGAATGGTACAGTTATCGCTTTTTGTAGATCTGTGTTTAAATATAGAAGATAGAGAGGGGGTGATGGCATCAGATGAGTTTGGTGATGGGAATAGTTGTCGGCGGTTGCCGATGGGGCAAGCGGTTGTCGAATGCGAGATTTAAAGAAGAGGAGGGAGCGAATGTCGACGTCGGGGTAGAGTAGCGGGTCGCCGGCAACGCATGATTCCGGCGAGGGTGATGGTGGTGGTGGGTTAGTCATCAGGGTAGGGTGGTGCCGGGATAGGGTAGTACCGGTAGGCGGTAACAGCCTGGTAGAGTGGTTGTAGGACGAGTGGTTAGTGATGAAGCTTGGATGTGGGGACGTGTGTTGTAGAGTTGTAAAATTTATTATAATAACACTTTTCCTAAAACATTGTGCCAAAAGTAAATGTATAGGAATGAGTGGAATGGAGGAAGTACCAAATAGCTTAACTATTAGACTTGCTCTAAAATGGTTTTTAGAGTTAGCGTTTTACTAAGTGACAACCCTAATGCATTATTGGAAGCAGTTAATAATCTTGAAGTAGTATAATAAGAGGATCAAAGTTAAAACTATTAATTTTATGAGTGAATATTTAAACTCGACCAACTCATAATTATACACTGTAATATGAAAAATCAACAATGATCGATGTCGATCCACTCTCGATATATAGTTAAGGTTCTCCACTGATTGGAAGGCCTTAAAAGTCACATACTGTATGTAATTACCATTAAATGCAAATGTCATTAGATACATTGTCTTAAAATCTAATTATATGAACTTATAAATAATTTTGCTAATTGTAGTTCTCCAATGCACACAAGTTAAAGCTCCAAACTTCAATAAATCCAATAATTTACTCAATGACAATTACACTTGTAACAAAGCCCATCCCTCACGTAAGCACGTTACTTACGTACGGAGTAATAATTTACGTTACTTGGCAAATAAATGAACTTACAAATGATATTTTTTTTTTAGAGTAAATGAAACTATAAACGATTGTATATGAGTATACGCCAATTACATGACTTCAACGATCTTAAACACGTATCTACTATAATAACCAACATATTTAATTCACTTATTTCAATTTAAATTTGTCAGAAGTTCAAAGTATCATTTAATTAAAATCAAGTTAATTAAAAATTAAACAAATTTTTCTACATTTTGTATGCATCGATTTATGATATAAATTTGTCCTATACAATGTATGATATTTAACGCATTTTAATGTTAAGACGGATTTCTCTGTCTTAAAAGAGACTAACTGGTTCATTTTAATACTATTAACATAATTTAGCTAATTTATCTTAGGATTTAGTTAGTTTAATCTTAAACCTTTTAGTTATTCATTTACTCGGAATTTGTGAACGGGGCGTATAAAATTAGATTAAATTCTTTTGTATGCATACAACTATTTTATATAACCTGTTTTAAAAAAGAATTTGTCATGAACTAGCTTAATTTAGCTTATAATGGATCTTGCTTTAAATCGTTTAAACTTTAAACCTTTCATAATCTCCTTGTATTCTCACCTCTATTTGAATTAAGTGTGAGAGCCGACTTAAAGTTAAGAGTTAAGATGATATTAAACCAGCATCAGTGGTTAGCTTAATAGTATTAAGATAAATTAGCTTCAACAAAGCTCAAAGTGGAAGGCCCATGAGAGAAGAAGAAGCCCACAAAACCCAACACATTTCTCACACAAACAAACACACTTTTCCTCACTTCAAGCTTTCATCTTCTTTTGTTGTTCCCCCTTTGTTCCCTTCTTACTTGTTCACAATCACATTCTTTATCATCTCACTCTCTAGATCCCTCATTTTCTCACTCTATTCCTCATAATCTCATCTACCCACCTCTCAAATCCCCTTAATCATCCCCAAAAACTCATCAAAATCCAATCTTTCAATCAAAAAATCCCCAAATCAATTCAAAAAATCATGTCTTCTGGTGGTGGTGGATCCCTAAGTGACAGTGTAATTAAAAAGATAGTTTTATCATACACATATGTTGCTATATGGATCTTCCTAAGTTTCACAGTAATTGTATACAACAAATACATCTTAGATCGAAAGATGTACAATTGGCCATTCCCAATTTCTCTAACCATGATTCACATGTCATTCTGTTCATCACTTGCATTCTTTCTAGTCAAAGTTTGCAAATTAGTCGAACCGATTTCGATGTCGAAAGAAGTTTATCTATCATCTGTGGTACCCATTGGTGCACTCTATGCATTCTCACTTTGGTTATCTAATTCTGCATACATTTATCTGTCTGTTTCCTTTATTCAAATGCTTAAAGCCCTTATGCCTGTTGCTGTTTATTCTATTGGTGTTATGTTTAAAAAAGAGAATTTTAAAGGTCAAACTATGGCTAATATGATGTCTATTTCACTTGGTGTTGCTGTTGCTGCGTATGGTGAGGCCAAATTTGATGCTTGGGGTGTTACTTTGCAACTTGGTGCTGTTGCTTTTGAAGCAACAAGATTAGTTATGATTCAAATCTTGTTAACTTCTAAGGGTATTAGTTTTAATCCGATTACTTCTTTATATTATGTTGCACCTTGTTGTTTGTTGTTCCTATCTGTCCCTTGGATCTTGGTTGAGTACCCAATTTTGAGGGATTCTTCTAGTTTCCATTTTGATTGGTTCATTTTCGGGACGAATTCGATTTGTGCATTTGCTTTGAACCTTGCTGTGTTTCTGCTTGTGGGGAAGACATCGGCTTTGACTATGAATGTTGCTGGGGTTGTTAAGGATTGGTTGTTGATCGCCTTTTCGTGGTCTGTTATTAAGGATACGGTTACCCCGATTAATTTGATTGGGTATGGGTTGGCTTTCTTGGGTGTTGCTTATTATAATCATACTAAGTTACAAGCACTTAAAGCTAAAGAGGCTCAAAAGAAGGTTGCTCAAGTTGATGATGAGCAAGGTCGATTACTGGAGGAAAGGGATGGTGACAGCAGGAGAAATGAGACTCAGTCTTAAAAATCCAATCTTGTTTATTGTTCGTTTGGATGTAATTGAGATGCGATTGGGGATTGTAACCGAGTCTTTGAGAATTTGAGCTTTGTAGTATTAATCCTTTGTTGTTGTTATGGAGTTATTGTAGCAGCGCATTGTTATTTATTTTCGCAGGGAAGACAAGACAATGGTGGCTTGAAGCTCATACCTAGGTTATCTTTGTTTATCAGATTGTTTACTGATAGAGAGAAGTGCTTCAGTTGAGGCCACATTGTCATTCTCTTATTTTTGGCACTTTGTTTATGTTTCATTTCAGTACTCTAATTATTGGAGGAAACTTTTCATTTATATATTCATTTAGTACTTTTTAATTCTTATAGAATGATTATTGGTAGACCAGCTCAATTATTACTCATTTAATTAGTTTTGTTTATGTCTCATATCAACCTCTAAATGTTCGTCCTCGTGTGTTCGTGCTCCTCGTTCCAAATTTCACAAATACCGTCTTAGTTATGCTATTACTCCTCCGTCCAGGTCATTTGTAGACAGCTGAAGTTGGATCTTGGATTTGCATTTTGGAAGTAGTATTTGGTGTTCAATCTCCTTCAACTAGTTGTTTACATTTTTGTTCTTTTGCGAGCAATATTTTAATCAAACGTAAACTACTAGCTGAATGGGAGCTACTGTCTTTGATTCTTTGGAGTTGTCCCAGTTTTTAAGATTTGTGAGGAGTATTTTAATCAAATGGGACAATTTCTAAGAATCGGAGAGAGCTATGATATTAAATACCCAACCAATGTTTAGCATTTGCAAATCATGTGATTAAGCCGACATGCTTTTGTTGTGATTTTTAAATGGCTGTTTTGAATTTTGTTGAACTGTAAACCTTATTAATAACTCAATCTTTGCATTATTGAGAGAGTGGAGTGGAGGGGTCAGTGTGTCACATGATCTATCTGGTTTTTTTGTATTTTAAACGTTTGTTCTTATTACTTCTTTAGGGACTGTTCAACAAACACGATATTATTCTGTTCATCACTTCTGTGAATATCCTCTTTGAGCCAGTAAGAGGATTATACATCTGATGTATTACCTCTAATTCTATAGTTTATGAACATTCTAATAAAATTTTTGAGTTTTATTTTAAAGTTTATGAGTTTTACTATGAAGTTTATGAGTTTATTCATTTAAACATTATGCTCTAAAAAATTACAATAAAACTCAAAAATATTACTATAAGTTTAGTTAAATTTGAGTTTTGACGGAAAAAATATTAAAATCTAACTTATAAACTTTAATATGCTAAAAAAATACACATATATGCTCAAAAACAAATAAAGTTTGAGTAAATAAGCTCAAAAAAAAATACATATATGCTCAAAAAACAAAAAAATTAGAAGTAGTACATCCGATGTATGTTCCCTTTTCTCTCTTTGAGCTGGTACTCTTCTCAATAATTGTTTCTTAATACCATAACTAGATAGCGAAACATTGGCCGTCATTTTATTAAATCGGCAAGTCTTGATTGTAATTAGGGATGGCAATAATGACTCAAACCGAACCGAAACCGAAGGAAAAAGTTCGATCCAAATCCAGCTTTTGAAAACCCATAACTGATCCACTGTTTAAAAACCCATATCCAAACCCACCATTGGAAAACCCGAACCAAATCCAAAACCGATCCATTCAAATATATTTGAAAATTTTGGCTTTATTAAGCTTGAAATTTCAAATTTGCCATATTAGATGAATTTTTTAGATGGTCAAAGAAAGTTTTGGATCGGATTTTGGATTATATAGTGGATTGGGTATGATGGATGTGGAGCGGATATGGATTTGAAAAAAGTATAATGGATCGGATATGGATTTCAAAATTTTGGATATGGATCGGGTTTGGATATTTATCAGTGATCCATTAAGTAAGTGGATCGGGTTTGGATCTCGCAAAACCCGATCCAAACCGATCCATTGCCATCCCTACTTGTAATAGTCACAAGCTTATGACATATCAAAAATCACAACTTCTTTCCTTTTTAACACAATAATGTTATTTTTAGTTGAATCCTTATCATTAGCTCCACCACAAATGTATCTGCATTTCTCTAGCGGTCAATTTAGGCCTTGTTCTGATACAGTTTGCTTATACAACGGTTTCATACAAGACTAATAACGGAACAACTATAGATAGTAGATAGTGGTCGACAATACCATAATTTAAACATTGTTAGTCTTAGAATAGTCATATTAGATATAGTTGACTATGGTTTTCTACACTCAATCTCCAGACTCCAGATTTGTAATATATTCCAAGGAATATCTTTAATCCACCAAGTCACAAGTGGATTGTATACTCTATACTTTCTGGGAATTTTAATATCTTACGTAATTTTTTATGGTTCTTGGTGCTTATATAACGTGCTTACGTGCGTGCTTCCAACGGCTAATTAGCTGAGTCTTTCAAAAGTTTCGACTAATTTTCATCAAGTGGGGCATTCAGAATTAAAGTCCAGAAATTCCTGATATTTTCGACTTTTGGACCAAGTCTCCCATTGACATTTACTTATTGGTCCTTGTACTGTAACATGGGATCGCGACTTTTTCTAATGGTGAAATCGGAAAAGACAAATTCAAAAATTAGTGAATAGTAAATTCATAAATCCCTTAATAAGGTCGATATCTTTGAATGAATAGTTATCAATAGCCAATTCTTGTGGAGTTTGAATGGATGGAAACATAATGCTTCACCAACTAAGACTCAGTAAAAAGTTACTCCGTACAAATGTTTGTGTTATAAACACTTTACAAATTCTCATTATAGACGGACACTATCCGTCTATACATATAGACGAATACCATTTTCCCTCACAAAATACCCATTTGTCATAAAGTGGGAAGCACATGGGGGGTGCCTCATCTTGTCCCCCTACCCATTTTATTAGAAGTCTTTACTCGTCTGTTCACCCCACCCGTCTATACCAAGACCTATTGTAAACACTTATGGAATACTAGAAATAAGTTGGTATCGAAAGTAGTTGGTCTTGAATACCAGATGGAAGATATTGAATGATTTATTTATTGTTCCTTGTACCATGACATGGGATCCCTACTATTTTATGTCGAACTATTAGCCGAATTTGTTAGGTTTTGAGAGAGAAAAGAGAGTGCTCTTTTTTTTTTTTTTGATTAAAAGGCGGGGTAAACCCCGAGACCTACAGCGAGTAGGGTCCCAAACAAGTTTACAAAACGAAAAACAACACAAAAAAACAAATAAAAAAACTTAGCAATTGCCCGCATCAAAACTCAAGTCGCGGAGTCGTCCTTTGCCCTATCCTTTTCTTCTTCCATGTTCTAAATATTATCCAATTGTTCAACCAATCTTCTAAGGTATAAGGTAAACCTTCTTTCCACGATTTGCACCACAACCCAACTCTTAAAAACAGCTTGTCTACAATACACGGCCAGTTAGGAGTTTTGTTCTCGAAAATCGCTTCATTTCGCAAGATATGCAGTTTTAAATTTTAATTATCTTATAAGACGAAGGGTACTTGTGGAATATCAGGGACAATATGCAGAATTGAGCAAATTGATGCGCGAGATTTAGCAATTGCGTTTAATAATCCGGAGTCCTTGCCTACTTAGGAGAAAATTAGGAGAAAATACGCAGTGTTGAATATTACGTTGGATAAGAAATTAAGAATACAAAAAATTAAGAACATGAAAATATGTTTCAGAGAAAAGTATAAAAATGCGTGGACGGCAGGATTCGAACCTGCGCGGGCAAAGCCCACATGATTTCTAGTCATGCCCGATAACCACTCCGGCACGTCCACTTTGTGTTCTTTTCTCGCTGTTTTTAATATATGTTCTTTTGTATTTTGCTCACTCAACAGTCAACACTCAATGCTCTTCCATTTAAAAATTCATATTTTTTTTAAGGGAATTTAAATTCATATTTTACTGATAAAGTATGATGTTATGTTGCCTATATAAAATACTTATCATCTTTGCAAATGAGAAAGAACACTGAAAATTATTTGCTTTCAAAGTTCAAACAATATCAATAAATTTATACAAGAATGTTTATCGACTATAAAACCAATGACTTTATCAACTTCAAAAAACATTGATGGAAAATTTCTTTTATCAGAAATTAAATGAAGTACCTTTGAGTTTTTAGCCTTTCTTAACGACCTATCCGCTTAATATTTTTTGTAAATCATTGTGTTATTTGTGTATTCGTAAATTCAATCGAAGAGGTCTTAGCTTGGTCGTTAAGGCTGGGTGACCTGACAATAGGTCGCAGTTTCGGTTTTCGAACCCTCTTCCCCCTATGTTGTACTGGCCGTGTGTCTCATTTGACACCAAAATCCGTAAATCATCCATTTTACTCAATCTCAAGCGTACGAGTATAATGTTATATTGGTCCGTTAATTCACTTTCAAGTTTGACACATTAGCCTACCAATCTCTGCTACTTAAGCCACCCAACACCAATCTTCATGGTTAATCCAACTTTCGGTCCATTATAAACATCAGCAGTTCACCATCAACGTCCCTCGACATTATCTTCTTCCACTACAACCTCTCTCAAGTCAATGTCTGATTGATTTAAAACTATTTAGCTGTCTGATTGATTACGGGTTAATGAAAGGGCTAAAATGTTAGCCCATAATAACGTTCGAATTTTATTGACTACCAAGAACCATTTAGAGTCGAGACTTCTGATAACATATACATACAAGAACTAATTTTAGGAATCAAATAGTGTACTTGCATGTCTCTCACCTACAGGCTAAAGCAGCATGTAGACAGTCGCCATGAGTATACCTAGCTCATTTTTGTTTTCCAATGTAGTAGTTTTCCGATTCAGTCATATCAAGGCAAAAGAACCACATCAACATCAAAACGCAGAAATAATGCTGGGTAGGTAGACGCAAAGATGGAACATAAACAGTAACTTGAAGAATCGATATAGATTACCAAAACATTACACATGCTCTAATTTTAGTGCCATTGTCAAAAACACGAATTCACTCAACGAGTATTCCCAACTTCATCAGTCAAAGCGTTCAAGGATAAGCTGCTGCTGCTGCTACTACTACTACTACAGTCCAAGACGCTTATCATTCCACCATAACCTTGATCAGATCAAGAGCTTCTCAATTGCATCCTGTATTTAAATTTGATCAAGGGATCAGAATATGAAGATAAACCGCATCAAATGAATTGAACTGAACAAATTCGGAAGGAAAAGGTAAGACAAAACAAGATCAATTACCTTGAGTTGTTGAATTTGAGATTTCAATTGGCTCCCCTCATTGGAAGTCACTGAGCAAGAGATTACGGGTCTTGAAACTCCACATGCTCGGCCAAGTTGTTCTTTTGAGGGAACAAATACGTATGGAACGTTCTAGAAATTTTAAAAGGTAAGAGAATAATTAGTAACCTCTTCTTCATTTATGAGATTCAAAGTATGAAAAAAAAACTTCTACCAAGACGGCCACTCTTGTTTACTTTAATTCAAGTTCAAAATCATTACTAGGTGTGTTAATTCAACACTTATGCTACCGTCTTGGAAATCAGAGTAAACTCGAAATCGTGGCGCTACTGATCTTGCAAACCAAGTCGAGTAATATAGCTAATGAAATGTGTATTACAATCAAGCTGAGCACCATCACTTTAAATAGACATATCTACACCCTTTAATGAAGTATTACGATTTCCTTTAGAATGCGTCAACAAAAAAATTGCAACTTTCATGATACACTTGATTATAGCATGTTTGGACACTAAAAGCATAACTTACCAATAAATCACACAGTGAAATTAAGCATTAAACTTAAGAAGCTCGGTATTTCTTATTTACTACTCCACTACATACAATGTATACACCATTTACCAGCTTCCGGCATATCCTACACATCTACCTTAAAGCACAATGGCAAACCAATTCCGCAACTAATAAATTGAAAACAGCTACTCATAATAACTAATAAGCACATATACAGAGTTACAGACCAAGACCGACTAGAAGCTGACTCTGAATATAATGAATAACAACTCGGCATATTCAAGGAACACCGCAAATATTAAATCGACTAAAGGAATAGAATACAGCATGCAAAATAATAGCAAGCATATGAAATTACCTTGTCCTCAGCAAGCAAGGGAAGATGAAGAAGGATCTCCAAAGGCTCAGTATCAGCTGCCATGACCACAAACTCAGCAATACCTCTGTTCAAAGTCTTAGTTGCTGCATAGACAATAAAAAACCTCAAATCTCCAATCTAAAAGCACCACAGATTACATAGATAAATAACCGTTCAACTTCAGCATCTTCAACTACTTAAACCTAAAACATGACACAAACTTACACGAGATAGTCTTACTCGTAACACTAGTCTACTAACCAGTAGACCAGAAATTTTGTTGGATTGAATTAATTAAAACAGAAACAAAAAAAACTGACGTCTAAAAGCACCACAAACTACATAAGCAAATAACCCTTCTAACTAAATCAAACATAACACCAACTTCAACATTCTTTAGCTATGTCACCACAAAACACAAACCCAAAAACTTACACGAGATGGTCTTACTCGTAACACTACCGGCTACCCTAGCAGGGACTACACCAGAGTTGGATTGGATTCGATCCATCAAAACATGAACGAAAAAACCTCGTGTCTAAGAGCACCAAAAACTACATATATATAAATAACCTTTTTAACTAAACCAAACATAACACACATTACAACATCTCAATCTACTTACGAGACAGTCTTACTCGTTACACTAGCCGACTAACCCTATTGTAAAACAACGGCTACATCAGAAATTGGGTGGATACCTTCTTCAAAAGGTGAAGGAACAAACTACATACACAAATCACCCTTCCAATTAAATCCCACATAACAACCATTTCACTGTCTCTAGCTAGTTAAACCCAATAAACGAACACAACTACTATACAAGACGGCCTTACTCATAACACTAGCCTACTAACCCTACCGTGAAAGAGGAATACACCAGAAATTTTGTTGGCTTCAATCCACTAAAACTTGAACAAAAAACATCATTTCTAAAAGTACAACAGACTAAATACACAAATAACCCTTCGAATTGAATCAAACATAACACCCATTCAACATCTTTAGCTACATAAACCCAAAACCCGAACACAAACTTATGTGAGACGGTCTTACTCGTAAGACTAGCCTACTTACCCTGTTGTAAAACATGGACTACACCATAAAATGAGTTGACTTCATACACCAAAACACAAAAAGCTCAAAGATTTAATGGTAATTTAATAACAAAACTTCAAAAAGTCCAAAACTTAAGTTAATTAAACACAACAAAACTTCAAAATTATAAGGAACAAAGTAGAAACCTTCATTAGCACCCTTCTTGAGTTGCTTAAAATGGGAAGCTTGTTGAACAAGATCCATGATTGTTATAGTCAACTGAGAATCTGCAAGTGGGTATGCTTTTGGGTTCACTGTTTCTCCAGTCTATCAAATCAAATTGAAAAATTATACTCAAATCCATTCATAATAACAAAAATTAATCATATTATAAGCAAGAAAAACCCAAAAAGTTGCAAACTTTGAAGTAATTACAAAGAGTACAGAGAGAGAGAAAGCAGTACCATGGTGAATGCAAGGCTGATGACTGAGAAGAGGGAAGAAATTGAGGGCTAGGGTTTCTGGGATTTAAAGACAATTGAGAGCTTGAAAAGGGCTAGGGTTTAAGAGAGAGAACATGAATGCAAAAAATCGGCATTTTATGTAGAGGTTACTCGTTCAACTTATGGGCCAAAACAATAAGTTGTGAGACTATTGTGTCTCGTAAGGCGAGTCAATTTGAGATTCTAATTTGAGATGGGCCAAAACAATAAGCTGAGATTATTGTTGTCGTAGGTGTAACCGAGTCAATTTAAGCTTCTAATTAGAGGTTTGATTGATTTAGGTTTGCTATTTGATTTCATCGTCTAAAAAAGTATCGAAAAATGAGCCTCGGTCTAGTATTTCATTTTGTCATTGAATTCTCATTCTTATTTTAACCGAATTTGATTTTGAGTCATTAAAATGGTACAAAAAACGAATTTTATCAGCCACAAAACTCCAGGCTCTAAGGAATGAAATCGAGCAAGTCCAAAATTGGGGGCCGAAATCGTCTTTATTATTTCTAAAGCTAAGATGATCTCGCATTTTTTAACACCCCAAAGCGGGATTACCATATTATTATTATGATCAAAACCATCAAGAACTACATAATCAAGAAGTCGACCTTCCCAAACGCTTCTACTTACTTCTAACCAGGCAAAGTGAGCTAAGTCATGCGCACTACGAGAATAACGACGTCTAACATAATACTATCTAGACTAAGGCTCCGTTTGGCACGACATTTTAGGTAACTTATTTGACCAAAGTATCTTATTTGACAAAAATTTCAGCTACCTGATTTTTTTGCAAGTGTTTGACATGTAACTTATTTGGTCAAATAAGGTACCTGAAATGAAATGTTATCTCAGGTAGCATTTGAGAAATCAGGTACCTGAAATGACATATTTTTCATTTTGTACCCCTTTATTCTATAATATTAAATAAATTTCATATCCTTTTACGTCATTTTACCAAAATCAACTACCTTTTCAGCTAGTTTGCCAAACAAGTTTTTATATAATCGAACACCCATTTGTGCGTGGCTCCCAAATTGCCCAGCAACCCAACATAAACTTCCATCTCTCTCTCTACAAAATTTTCCTCCTTCTCTCTACAGAAAACTCCCCAAAAAATTAAAAACTGACAACACCATTTTCCCCTTCCTCTCACTGATCCCTGAGTACAACTGCTCGGGTCGCCGGCGAATTGGTCGTCTTGTGGTCCATCTCCGGTGACCCTTTTTTTCTCAAATCCCACTCTAACCATTCTTACCCAGTTTTGTGTTTTAATCGATCTTAATCTAGAATTTCCTGATTTTTATTCTTGATTCGATGATCGATTATCCTGTTTTATGTTTAATTGTGATGTGAGCCTGCCTTCCTCTCAATCTTCAATGTTCCCATCCTCGTGAATCTCCATCCACCGCGCAGGCACCTTGAGACGATCATCTTTCTGGATCTTTGTAACACCCCGATTTATAAAGGAGCCTCTAGCAAGACATTCCCTAATAAACCGGACTGTTACCATCTCGGTTTCCCGAGGTAGTGAATAACAAATTAAACTCCAAGGCAAATTACATAATTTCTTTAACTTAACTTTTTTACAAAACCTCATTTACATCAAATTACAAAGAACTAACATAAATAAAAGTGAAAGTCTTTTAAATGATGATCTAGCTACTAAGTCTTCTGATCCAGTGTCTCACGCCCATCAAGCTCCCATCCTATCTCATAAACCTGTCAAGTCTGCTCGCCAATATTTGGGTCATCACAGGTGTTCACGAATACACGTGGTCAACCACGAGGTTGAGTAGGGAATACAATGAAACAACAAAATATGATATGCATGCTCCTCCGTCACCTCCACCTCCATCTCAACTCATATCTCATAACCCGTACAACCCAGCCATACCGATCCCCGGTAGACTATATATCGACCGTAGCCGATCGCGCATTTCCTTGTTGAGGACACCAGGGCAAGTCCTGCAGAACCCGCCTGGGCCTTATCACAACATCATCATCACCACACCACGTCACCACACCACGTCACCACAACATCCTCCAACTCCAATGCATATGAATGCTCAAGAAATTAATGCAACACAATATGTATATCATTGAACTGGTAAATCATAGAATCATGCCGGTTACCGAATGTTGTGATAATATACTCAATACGATCAATTCAGTCAAGCATATTCCAGGATATGAATCATAACATGAATCAACAACCACGAATCACGTCAACGTTCACAGTTTGGTCATATGAAACACAAACAAGTCAACACAATTCAACAACAACGATAATAAGTCAAGTGTATTTCCCTACCTTTTCGCAATCCAAGCACACAAGCAATCAATTATGATCCTTCACATATCCATCACCTACATAACATAATTATGTATAATTACCACCTACTCAATCAAATAATCATGCACATAACCTAGACTCATCATAACTTAATAGGAATATCAACTTAAAGAACAAACACGATTTTTCTTGATTTTCCAGCACATGACAGACTCGGAATAAAATACATAACTAATTCCAGAAAAATCAAATTGATACAAGGCCAATTGGATTGGAACCCCATGAGTCTTAGCTACAAATTATATCTAACGTGTTTTTCTCAAATTCCAAACTTATCCAGAGTTTTCAGACTGATTTCCAAAAACTGACAGACACCATCGCATAAAAAGTATTGATTCATAAAACGAGTTTAAAACATTATTTTGCAGTAATTCCAAATCCTATTATCATATAGACTATACAAATATGATGTATGAAGAAGCCTCATAACTGAATCGACATAAAAATTAGGGTTTCAAATCATTTTCCACAACCAAATCAGATTCGCGGACTTTTCAGCGACATGTTCATAAATAAATCACCTAGGACAAACCATAAAGAATTTGACTACGAGATTTTATATGCATAAACTAGACATCAAATAAACAGGACTCTCTTTTCAAACTTTTTGAAGACGAACACTTTAAAACAGTATAAACAATAGAATGAAATCGACTTACAAACAGGGAAATCGAATTAGGTTGGAATCGATGAGAAATCTTCAATCAAATGAAAGGCTCGACAATTCTTCTTCCTCTCCCTTTCTCTAGGTTTAGAAATGGTTTTATGAATGATAAAATGAAAAGAGGGGAGAGGGAGAGAGGCTCTTAGATTAGGTTTAGGGTAAATGGTGGTTACATGTTAGGGTAAGGCAAATGGGTTAAACGGGTATGGTCGTTGGGTAAATGTAGATGGGTAATTCTTGACCCAAAAGACAAAATGTGATGTAGCCCGACTCAAAGATATACGATATAAACCCGACTTAATAACATTCACGATATTACGATGCAACCAATATAAAATGTATAATACTAATATATAATAATATCCGTTTAATCGATTATATAAAATACGGGGTATTACAGTCTACCCTACTTAAAAGAAACTTCGTCCCGAAGTTTACACTCTCTACCAACCAACGCAAACGAATTATGAAACGCATATACAAAAGTATGTAAGGCACCCACCAAATTGAATATTAAACGCAGTATTACATTCCACCCTCCTTAAAATAAACTTCGTCCCCGAAGTTTAACCATAACAGAAACACATCATGTAACACTCCAACATAACCCACACAACGCATAACCAATATAGCCAAACTGAGAAATCACACACGAAAGTATAAAGATTTTACATTCCTACCCTCCTTAAACATGGTTACGTCCCCGTAACCTTCATTATTATAACAAAAGTTCTCAAACTACTGCTAACAACTGAAAGAGGATAAAAGATTCACAACTCACGCTCAAGTTACTAATCCCTACTAAAGGCAATCAATATACAAGCTCTCTCAAGATGCCTAGGTGCTCACATATGGTTCATGTCAAATAACATCGTTTCATCAAGGTTACTAAGCAAGATCACTAACGTAACATACCACGATAATCCTATCCGGCGTATTCTCGTGGCAAAGATATTTTCCAAGAAACATTGGTAACATTTATTCATGTGAATAATCAAATTATGAATGGAACAATGCTTTACAAGGTTACCAGTAAAAATCATTAGTAATTATTCATTTCACTAATCATTGTAATCTCATACCTTAGGAACATAGGGAATCAATCAACATAAGAAAAGAATTAGGGTCAAAACTTAATAAATCGATTTATGAAAATTTGTAACCTAATAGGTCCAACCTGACTTTCCTTTACATAATCTGTACTGATTTAGGTCAAGACACGTAATCACCAATAAAATGAAGACAAAACCGGTTTAAAGACTTATCATCCTAGAAATATTTTTAATCCTCATAACAAAGGGTTTGGGATTTATTCACGAATGATGAACGCACATTGATTGGCAAATTTTACAAACTTATTGGTCGAGTCAATCAAGCGAGTAAACAACGATATTGGAAAGTTAACATACAAGACTATCATACATAAAATTTCGTTCTTGGTGTTAAATATATTTAAACTGCACCCAACACAATGACATAAAAGATTAAATGTATTTAACTACACCAATTTTACAAATATTCATTACATATTATGCTAATATCAACATACCATGTTAACACATAACTCACTTAAATCACCACATTACATTTCCCGTTTTGACATTCGTAACTAACCACAACCCACCAATTCACTACATGAACGAACAACATGACCAAATTAACCCATTAATTTGTGACTCCGTTCTAGCTTCATTCCTCCAGACTAGCAAATATTATGAAACCATACAACCGGACACTACTAGCCGGAAATCTCATTCAATTTATACTCACACGACAAAATTTAACTTCATTTTCAAAACTTTTACTTTCATCTTTGGACGGTGAATAACTTTCTTAACATAAATCTTATAACAGAGCCGTCCATAGAATCCATTTGACTTACTACGAAACTCAAAATCGATAAACTTAATTCAATTCCTTCAAACAATACAAGCTTAGGTGTCGACTCATATTTCATAATTTACAGGTTCATCTTATTCATTTCAGTCCTATCTTTACTAATGAACGACTATTACCTCAACATCGGGTTCTAGTCACACTTCTTTACTCGATTATATACACGGCTAACACGACTACTGACATTTAATCGGAGACCTTTTAGATAGTACACATTCCCTGGTGACGTCTCATCAAAGCATACGATTCGTACCATAAAGTAAAGCAAGTAACTACAAATTAACCGTGTTCAATCAAATTTTTACCTCTTTATTATAGATCTATTTATCACAGGTTGCATGGTCACACAAAGTATAAGTACCAACTCAATTACATGTTAAATTTTAAAACGATTTATCACGTCATAAGAACTAGACAAGAGTCTAACCATATAGTCAATATAAGAAGATTATTAGTTTAGATCGGAGGCACACTATAAAATTCCCAGTTAAACTCCTTACGGAACCATCGATTAAGGCGTCATGAGTAATTAACTTAATAATGTAGAAGTCAAACAACCTGAAATTAAAATTGAGTATTAATAGTTATATGATTCACAATAACAACAAAATTACTTCCATATCACACATATGTTTAACATTTTAGCAACCATACCATTCAATTGTATCCATCAACTCAGTATAATTCATTTTCAGCAAAAATAAAAGATATCGCATAAACAACTTAAACATGTACATATACCATCATATAACTTGTAAAACATTATCTGTGACAAAAGATTAGTAAGGTGAACAAGTTCTCTGGTTTGCACGGTTTGAACAAATAGGCAACTCGCGGCTCAATTAAATGTAACTATAACGACTATCATTTAAACATACGCATGACATGTGAATCATCAAAGGGTTATCTCATTATAATTCGACGGTTCGAGAATATATTTCAAATATCGTAACTATATCGTAACTATATCAACTATATTTCAAATATCGTGACAATTGCAACAATCACCTTAGCATTTCATGACAATACAACTATGAACATATCCAATAAGGAACAACAACACTATTTTATTATCATATCATAAGTTTAGGTTCAACTGAAATAAATTAATGCAATGAAAGTAATAAGTATAACTATAGACACACAAACTCACATAAAAGACATGAGAACTCAGATGACATCCTACATGTGTGAACATTTAGACATACTCATTACTACCATCCATGTGTAAACATTTAAACATAATTATTATAAATATTCACGCGAGTATATTAGAACAATCAAGTTAACATTTAACGCCACCAACTTTACCAAGATATGACAATATAGTTTTATATTTATATATATCCGACCACTATACAAATATGATGAACACACCAGAGATATTACAACATGCCAAACATATATAAAATATGCAACAACTGGACTCGTATAAAATATTTCACCCTCGATTAAGGATCAGATTAAGCTATTCAATTTCACACATACTATCATGCCAACAATGTTATAAACTAAACTTTAATTTTTTTATCACTTGTTAAGATACATAACCAATGAATATGTGTGCTACTATCATCATATAAGGACACTATAATTTCACATTAATAAGGCTCATGAAATAATCGAACAACTGTATGAAAACTCAACATAGAATTCACATTTTAAAAGTTATGATTCACGTTGTAACTTCCAAAAATCACGAATAAATAACCGTTCAACGAAAACTTGAGTTATATTACTTTTTATAACATACAGAGAGTTAATAATTCGTGAGAAAAAGAATGAGGTCCAAAGCTCAAGAATTCAATTTTTAAAGGATTTTACAACTCAGTTGGTCCAAACAAGTATGTGACAGCAATTGGTCCGAAACTTGGGTCAATTTGCAAAACTTACCATTTAATATAGAGACATCAAGAATTTTCGTGGCTTATCAATTTGAAAACATATGCGAATCTTCTGATCGATGGAGTTGGAATTATGCAAAAATTATTAATACAATTTAAATGAGGATTTTTACAAAATCGTTGGTCAAAATATCACTGCACAGGAACTTCCTGACCACAGCCCACTAAAATATTTATTACTCCTAATCCGTATATCCTATAAGTATGAAACCAACGCCAAATAAACTCTAACTCCCGAGGCTATCTCCCATAAAATTTTCATCCATAGGCAATAAACAGAAAAGAAATGGCAGTAAGGTCAATTAAAGAGTAAAATCAAACAAAACGAGTTTCAGCACTAGGTCATTCTTTAATATGTTACAAGCTCTTATGAACATACTATGTATACTAACCCATCCCAACTTAAATATCACACTTTGTACTTACGTAAACATCTATCCCATAGAATCCCTTCGCATCTCGATCTACTTCTTACATCTAAATCACGATTGCTATGACTAGAAACATGCAATTCAATAGTGTTTCTGATTACTATCACAATACTATACTAGCATGGCTTCGGGATCACATAACCGCATATCATTAGACATAATAGCACTATCAACACGTCATTCAACATCCATCCAGATAAATATCATCAATTCGCAATTATTTCTACGCTCACGATTACCACAATCCAACACTTCATTGATTATCAACCTGAACACGAAAATTTATTTCTCATCTCCACAACATCATATGATCACGTCATCATTCATACAAAATACTTACCGTAACGTTGTCCTGCAGAGTGGTTAGAATATATAGGTCTTAAGGTGTACACCCACTCGATTATATCCAAGGTTTTCCTTCTAACTACCTCATTCACTCGATTTCTCTCGGGTTACCCGGTTCAAATCGAGAGGGCAAAAGAGCACGCATTAAGGGCGCCTTCTTAACCGCACCGTGAGCTCCTAACAGTTTATTCCCAGGGGTTCATTTTATTTAGACACATCCTACGTTCATTGGGTTCATTGGTATAGGCACGAGGATCGTTCGCTCGATACCACTTTGTAACACCCCGATTTATAAAGGAGCCTCTAGCAAGACATTCCCTAATAAACCGGACTGTTACCATCTCGGTTTCCTGAGGTAGTGAATAACAAATTAAACTCCAAGGCAAATTACATAATTTCTTTAACTTAACTTTTTTACAAAACCTCATTTACATCAAATTACAAAGAACTAACATAAATAAAAGCGAAAGTCTTCTAAATGATGATCTAGCTACTAAGTCTTCTGATCCAGTGTCTCACGCCCATCAAGCTCCCATCCTATCTCATAAACCTGTCAAGTCTGCTCGCCAATATTTGGGTCATCACAGGTGTTCACGAATACACAGGGTCAACCACGAGGTTGAGTAGGGAATACAATGAAACAACAAAATATGATATGCATGCTCCTCCGTCACCTCCACCTCCATCTCAACTCATATCTCATAACCCGTACAACCCAGCCATACCGATCCCCGGTAGACTATATATCGACCGTAGCCGATCTGCCAGCTCGCAGCTGAGGACACCAGGGCAAGTCCTGCAGAACCCGCCTGGGCCTTATCACAACATCATCATCACCACACCACGTCACCACACCACGTCACCACAACATCCTCCAACTCCAATGCATATGAATGCTCAAGAAATTAATGCAACACAATATGTATATCATTGAACTGGTAAATCATAGAATCATGCGGTTATCGAATGTTGTGATAATATACTCAATACGATCAATTGATCAAGCACATTCCAGGATATGAATCATAACATGAATCAACAACCACGAATCACGTCAACGTTCACAGTTTGGTCATATGAAACACAAACAAGTCAACACAATTCAACAACAACGATAATAAGTCAAGTGTATTTCCCTACCTTTTCGCAATCCAAGCACACAAGCAATCAATTATGATCCTTCACATATCCATCACCTACATAACATAATTATGTATAATTACCACCTACTCAATCAAATAATCATGCACATAACCTAGACTCATCATAACTTAATAGGAATATCAACTTAAAGAACAAACACGATTTTTCCTGATTTTCCAGCACATGACAGACTCGGAATAAAATACATAACTAATTCCAGAAAAATCAAATTGATACAAGGCCAATTGGATTGGAACCCCATGAGTCTTAGCTACAAATTATATCTAACGTGTTTTTCTCAAATTCCAAACTTATCCAGAGTTTTCAGACTGATTTCCAAAAACTGACAGACACCATCGCATAAAAAGTATTGATTCATAAAACGAGTTTAAAACATTATTTTGCAGTAATTCCAAATCCTATTATCATCTAGACTATACAAATATGATGTATGAAGAAGCCTCATAACTGAATCGACATAAAAATTAGGGTTTCAAATCATTTTCCACAACCAAATCAGATTCGCGGACTTTTCAGCGACATGTTCATAAATAAATCACCTAGGACAAACCATAAAGAATTTGACTACGAGATTTTATATGCATAAACTAGACATCAAATAAACAGGACTCTCTTTTCAAACTTTTTGAAGACGAACACTTTAAAACAGTATAAACAATAGAATGAAATCGACTTACAAACAGGGAAATCGAATTAGGTTGGAATCGATGAGAAATCTTCAATCAAATGAAAGGCTCGACAATTCTTCTTCCTCTCCCTTTCTCTAGGTTTAGAAATGGTTTTATGAATGATAAAATGAAAAGAGGGGAGAGGGAGAGAGGCTCTTAGATTAGGTTTAGGGTAAATGGTGGTTACATGTTCCGGGTAAGGCAAATGGGTTAAACGGGTATGGTCGTTGGGTAAATGTAGATGGGTAATTCCTGACCCAAAAGACAAAATGTGATGTAGCCCGACTCAACATATACGATATAAACCCGACTTAATAACATTCACGATATTACGATGCAACCAATATAAAATGTATAATACTAATATATAATAATATCCGTTTAATCGATTATATAAAATACGGGGTATTACAGTCTACCCTACTTAAAAGAAACTTCGTCCCGAAGTTTACACTCTCTACCAACCAACGCAAACGAATTATGAAACGCATATACAAAAGTATGTAAGGCACCCACCAAATTGAATATTAAACGCAGTATTACATTCCACCCTCCTTAAAATAAACTTCGTCCCCGAAGTTTAACCATAATGAAAAACACATCATGTAACACTCCAACATAACCCACACAACGCATAACCAATATAGCCAAACTGAGAAATCACACACGAAAGTATAAAGATTTTACATTCCTACCCTCCTTAAACATGGTTACGTCCCCGTAACCTTCATTATTATAACAAAAGTTCTCAAACTATCGCTAACAACCGAAAGAGGATAAAAGATTCACAACTCACGCTCAAGTTACTAATCCCTACTAAAGGCAATCAATATACAAGCTCTCTCAAGATGCCTAGGTGCTCACATATGGTTCATGTCAAATAACATCGTTTCATCAAGGTTACTAAGCAAGATCACTAACGTAACATACCACGATAATCCTATCCGGCGTATTCTCGTGGCAAAGATATTTTCCAAGAAACATTGGTAACATTTATTCATGTGAATAATCAAATTATGAATGGAACAATGCTTTACAAGGTTACCAATAAAAATCATTAGTAATTATTCATTTCACTAATCATTGTAATCTCATACCTTAGGAACATAGGGAATCAATCAACATAAGAAAAGAATTAGGGTCAAAACTTAATAAATCGATTTATGAAAATTTGTAACCTAATAGGTCCAGCCTGACTTTCCTTTACATAATGTATGATTTAGGTCAAGACAGTAATCACCAATAAAATGAAGACAACCGGTTTAAAGATACTTATCATCCTAGAAATATTTTTAATCCTCATAACAAAGGGTTTGGGATTTATTCACGAATGACGAACGCACATTGATTGGCAAATTTTACAAACTTATTGGTCGAGTCAATCAAGCGAGTAAACAACGATATTGGAAAGTTAACATACAAGACTATCATACATAAAATTTCGTTCTTGGTGTTAAATATATTTAAACTGCACCCAACACAATGACATAAAAGATTAAATGTATTTAACTACACCAATTTTACAAATATTCATTACATATTATGCTAATATCAACATACCATGTTAACACATAACTCACTTAAATCACCACATTACATTTCCCGTTTTGACATTCGTAACTAACCACAACCCACCAATTCACTACATGAACGAACAACATGACCAAATTAACCCATTAATTTGTGACTCCGTTCTAGCTTCATTCCTCCAGACTAGCAAATATTATGAAACCATACAACCGGACACTATTTGGAAATCTCATTCGAATTTATACTCACACGACAAAATTTAACTTCATTTTCAAAACTTTTACTTTCATACTGGACGGTGAATAACTTTCTTAACATAAATCTTATAAGAGAGCCGTCCATAGAATCCATTTCTGACTTACTACGAAACTCAAAATCAGATAAACTTAATTCAATTCCTTCAAACAATACAAGCTTAGGTGTCGACTCATATTTCATAATTTACAGGTTAATCTTATTCATTTCAGTCCTATCTTTACTAATGAACGACTATTACCTCAACATCAGGGTTCTAGTCACACTTCTTTACTCAGTTATATACACGGCTAACACGACTACTGACATTTAATCGGAGACCTTTTAGATAGTACACATTCCCTGGTGACGTCTCATCAAAGCATACGATTCGTACCATAAAGTAAAGCAAGTAACTACAAATTAACCGTGTTCAATCAAATTTTTACCTCTTTATTATAGATCTATTTATCACAGGTTGCATGGTCACACAAAGTATAAGTACCAACTCAATTACATGTTAAATTTTAAAACGATTTATCACGTCATAAGAACTAGACAAGAGTCTAACCATATAGTCAATATAAGAAGATTATTAGTTTAGATCGGAGGCACACTATAAAATTCCCAGTTAAACTCCTTACGGAACCATCGATGTCGTCATGAGTAATTAACTTAATAATGTAGAAGTCAAACAACTGAAATTAAAATTGAGTATTAATAGTTATATGATTCACAATAACAACAAAATTACTTCCATATCACACATATGTTTAACATTTTAGCAACCATACCATTCAATTGTATCCATCAACTCAGTATAATTCATTTTCAGCAAAAATAAAAGATATCGCATAAACAACTTAAACATGTACATATACCATCATATAACTTGTAAAACATTATCTGTGACAAAAGATTAGTAAGGTGAACAAGTTCTCTGGTTTTGCACGGTTTGAACAAATAGGCAACTCGCGGCTCAATTAAATGTAACTATAACGACTATCATTTAAACATACGCATGACATGTGAATCATCAAAGGGTTATCTCATTATAATTCGACGGTTCGAGAATATATTTCAAATATCGTAACTATATCGTAACTATATCAACTATATTTCAAATATCGTGACAATTGCAACAATCACCTTAGCATTTCATGACAATACAACTATGAACATATCCAATAAGGAACAACAACACTATTTTATTATCATATCATAAGTTTAGGTTCAATTGAAATAAATTAATGCAATGAAAGTAATAAGTATAACTATAGGCACACAGACTCACATAAAAGACATGAGAACTCGGATGACATCCTACATGTGTGAACATTTAGACATACTCATTACTACCATCCATGTGTAAACATTTAAACATAATTATTATAAATATTCACGCGAGTATATTAGAACAATCAAGTTAACATTTAACGCCACCAACTTTACCAAGATATGACAATATAGTTTTATATTTATATATATCCGACCACTATACAAATATGATGAACACACCAGAGATATTACAACATGCCAAACATATATAAAATATGCAACAACTGGACTCGTATAAAATATTTCACCCTCGATTAAGGATCAGATTAAGCTATTCAATTTCACACATACTATCATGCCAACAATGTTATAAACTAAACTTTAATTTTTTTATCACTTGTTAAGATACATAACCAATGAATATGTGTGCTACTATCATCATATAAGGACACTATAATTTCACATTAATAAGGCTCATGAAATAATCGAACAACTGTATGAAAACTCAACATAGAATTCACATTTTAAAAGTTATGATTCACGTTGTAACTTCCAAAAATCACGAATAAATAACCGTTCAACGAAAACTTGAGTTATATTACTTTTTATAACATACAGAGAGTTAATAATTCGTGAGAAAAAGAATGAGGTCCAAAGCTCAAGAATTCAATTTTTAAAGGATTTTACAACTCAGTTGGTCCAAACAAGTATGTGACAAAGAATTGGTCCGAAACTTGGGTCAATTTGCAAAACTTACCATTTAATATAGAGACATCAAGAATTTTCGTGGCTTATCAATTTGAAAACATATGCGAATCTTCTGATCGATGGAGTTGGAATTATGCAAAAATTATTAATACAATTTAAATGAGGATTTTTACAAAATCGTTGGTCAAAATATCACTGCACAGGAACTTCCTGACCACAGCCCACTAAAATATTTATTACTCCTAATCCGTATATCCTATAAGTATGAAACCAACGCCAAATAAACTCTAACTCCCGAGGCTATCTCCCATAAAATTTTCATCCATAGGCAATAAACAGAAAAGAAATGGCAGTAAGGTCAATTAAAGAGTAAAATCAAACAAAACGAGTTTCAGCACTAGGTCATTCTTTAATATGTTACAAGCTCTTATGAACATACTATGTATACTAACCCATCCCAACTTAAATATCACACTTTGTACTTACGTAAACATCTATCCCATAGAATCCCTTCGCATCTCGATCTACTTCTTACATCTAAATCACGATTGCTATGACTAGAAACATGCAATTCAATAGTGTTTCTGATTACTATCACAATACTATACTAGCATGGCTTCGGGATCACATAACCGCATATCATTAGACATAATAGCACTATCAACACGTCATTCAACATCCATCCAGATAAATATCATCAATTCGCAATTATTTCTACGCTCACGATTACCACAATCCAACACTTCATTGATTATCAACCTGAACACGAAAATTTATTTCTCATCTCCACAACATCATATGATCACGTCATCATTCATACAAAATACTTACCGTAACGTTGTCCTGCAGAGTGGTTAGAATATATAGGTCTTAAGGTGTACACCCACTCGATTATATCCAAGGTTTTCCTTCTAACTACCTCATTCACTCGATTTCTCTCGGGTTACCTGGTTCAAATCTGAGAGGGCAAAAGAGCACGCATTAAGGGCGCCTTCTTAACCGCACTGTGAGCTCCTAACAGTTTATTCCCAGGGGTTCATTTTATTTAGACACATCCTACGTTCATTGGGTTCATTGGTTTAGGCCTGAGGATCGTTCGCTCTGATACCACTTTGTAACACCCCGATTTATAAAGGAGCCTCTAGCAAGACATTCCCTAATAAACCGGACTGTTACCATCTCGGTTTCCCGAGGTAGTGAATAACAAATTAAACTCCAAGGCAAATTACATAATTTCTTTAACTTAACTTTTTTACAAAACCTCATTTACATCAAATTACAAAGAACTAACATAAATAAAAGCGAAAGTCTTCTAAATGATGATCTAGCTACTAAGTCTTCTGATCCAGTGTCTCACGCCCATCAAGCTCCCATCCTATCTCATAAACCTGTCAAGTCTGCTCGCCAATATTTGGGTCATCACAGGTGTTCACGAATACACAGGGTCAACCACGAGGTTGAGTAGGGAATACAATGAAACAACAAAATATGATATGCATGCTCCTCCGTCACCTCCACCTCCATCTCAACTCATATCTCATAACCCGTACAACCCAGCCATACCGATCCCCGGTAGACTATATATCGACCGTAGCCGATCTGCCAGCTCGCAGCTGAGGACACCAGGGCAAGTCCTGCAGAACCCGCCTGGGCCTTATCACAACATCATCATCACCACACCACGTCACCACACCACGTCACCACAACATCCTCCAACTCCAATGCATATGAATGCTCAAGAAATTAATGCAACACAATATGTATATCATTGAACTGGTAAATCATAGAATCATGCCGGTTACCGAATGTTGTGATAATATACTCAATACGATCAATTCAGTCAAGCACATTCCAGGATATGAATCATAACATGAATCAACAACCACGAATCACGTCAACGTTCACAGTTTGGTCATATGAAACACAAACAAGTCAACACAATTCAACAACAACGATAATAAGTCAAGTGTATTTCCCTACCTTTTCGCAATGAACAAACTGAGGGCTCGGCTTTGGCCGAGCGTACTCACTCCGACGCTCAAGTCAGTGGACTTAAAGAGATAAGTTGTTGTTACTTGGCGAAGTATATTTTGTAGAGAGATAAGGAAGATATTACCAGATGAATAGTGATTCTTAGGTTAAATTGTGGATCCTTTCCTCAATGAGAGTTGAGGAGTATTTATAGACTTTCACCTTTTGTCACGTAGTGGCCAAGTGGCTAGCAGGTGGAAAGACTGATCTACCCTCGGCCGAGGGACCCATGGCAGGCCGGCGGGCCCTGTTGACTCGCCGCCGAGGGGTCTTGGATATGAGTACGCGGATATGTGCCCCTACGGCTAGTTGTCAGTAGAGCCTGAGGCACAAGAGACAGCCGAAGTATTGCGTCGGTTAGGCTGTCTAAGTCGTTGACTTGCTGTGGATATCTTTGACCTTGCTCAATATGTTGACTTGGTCAGCGGGTGCAGAATATGCCCCATCAATTTATATTACTAATATATTATTATTATTACTATATTTATTATTATATTAATATTTTATTTTTTATATATCTTATTAGATTATTATTATTTGATTATATTAATATATTATTATTATTAATGAATAATATTATAATAATATTTATTATTATTATTGGTATTATTTTTATTATAATATTTATTATTATTTTTATTATTATTATTATTAATAATAATAATAATATAATCTTTTTATTATTATTTCGATTGATTGATTGATTCGAATCGATTTCGATTGATTGATTCGGCTCCATTAAGTTGATTGATTGATTCGATTCGATTCAGACAATTTCAGTCCAAAAGAACAGGGCCTTAGTCTGTATATTTAAGCATATCATTATTTCACACCTAATATATGATCATTAACATTTTAATAACATTGTGTACCGGAAAAAACATTTTAATAACATTTGATCTCCAAGTAAGTCCATAATATATATGAGGTTATGAGCAATAGATAATATAAAATTATATATATAAAAAAATCAATTTAGATACTTAGTATTATTTTCAATTTATAAAAGTTGGAGTGACTTTAAAAAATTATCTAACAACTAATGCATAACATATGACATTGTAAGGAAATAAGTAAATAATATAAGTTGTTAGCAAACAAATTGCTTTATCCGTTTAAACTTTATTGTTCAATCTCTCATTTTAAATTATCTCAAATTAACAATGTTAAGAGACAAGTGTTAACATGACTCAATAAACAAAAATAATAAAATAAAATAAAATAAAATAGTATTTTGACGACTTGAAAGACGATGAATAATGAGCGGTGTTGATGGTGGGAGGTCGTGATAAGGGATGGGTCACGATGAGTCAGTAATGATGGGGGTGAGAAGTCGCATAAGTTTAAGGGTTAGGGATCACGCATGAAGGTAGGGCCGGGATAACGGGTTATGCTGGAGGTAGGGGACGGTAAAGGCAATATAGGGTAGTAATATAGTTGGAGGACGTGTGATACAGGGGGGCGTTGAGATAGGGGTTGAGATAGACGTCGGGTCCGAGGTGTTGGGTGCGATCACCACTGCGGTGGAGGGTCTGTTGCTGAATCTCAATGTAATCGGTTAGTGATAGCGAACACTGTTTCCTTATGTTAAGGCGATTTTGGGTGGGAGAAAAAAATGAGATATAAGGTACAGAATTGAGAGAATAACAAATAATATGGGTAATATGATATTAAAAAAACGTACAACAATGAGTAAAATTAAATGTATATTGCCCAAATTAACAGGTTATAAACTATCCAATAACTTTATATCAACTTTTCAGATTTCATCTTTCATATGTTAAAAATTCGAGGAAAAAAAAAGCAGGGTTCTTCGATTAAAATTAAGCAACACAAACTTATTAAAAATATGTGGATAGTCAAAGTGAACTATTCATAAAATTTAGTTATTTACCAAATTAAGAAATACATAAATTTTTACTTTTAATAATACTTTCTTTTACTACCCGTGCAGTGCACGGGTTCAAAGACTAGTTAAGAAACACTCTAATAATATGATGACATATAAATAAGAGTAAGGCCCTGTTCTTTCTGGCTTTTTAGAGTGAATCGAATCGAATCGAATCGAAATGAAGCCGAAATTGAATCGAATCGAAAGCCGAATCGAATCGAATCGAATGAAATAATCGAATCGAATCGAATGAGGAGTGAGGATGAATGAATGAATAGAATGAGTGAATCGAATCGAATCGAATCGAATCTGAATAAAGTGAATTGATTTGAATCGAATCGAAATAATCATATTAATATTAATAATATTAGTAATAATAATATTTAATATTATTGTTATTATCAACTATAATAATACTAATATTCATAGTATAATACTATTTATACTAATACTAAAAATTTTAAGAAAAAAATTATAATATTATATATGAATAATCATAAATTATAATAATGAAAAAATAGTAATTTTTTACTAATAATATTCTTAATAACAATAATAAATAATAATGTCAATATTAATAATGATATTAGTAAAAATAGTTGTTTCGAATAAAAACACTCAAGTAAGAGTTGCTCGAATCCGGGTCGGGTCAACGCGCTCCTCTCAGACGATGACACCTCGAACCTATGCTTGCTCTCTCCGGATGGATCTTTTACGCGTAACAAATAGGGCCTCGAAGGGTTCACAATAGGTCCTTCTCTGATGCCTTACGGTACTGGTGGATAGTTGAGACGTTGCTTGAAGCTAAGGTTTTCGTGCCCTCTCATAGTAGCTCGAGTAGTCTTACTTCTAGAGAGAGGAAGTTGTTGGTGAGAAGTATTTTACCATTGATTGGTCAATAATGAGGTATTTATAGGTTTCTATGTGTACCTCAAATGATGGCTTGGAAAGCATGGTTACCATATTCGCTATGAATACGCCTTACCGATTCGCTTATAGAAAATATGTTATATGTATTTTCAGTAATCAATTTGATAGAATTCGCTTTTAACGATTCGTGATTCGTAGGGTATCAAGCGAATCCGTAACCATGTTTGCAAGCGTGTTGACTTGTATGACCCCGTATTGGCTAGTGGGTCAAGTCGGTTGAGCGTGCCCCATCAATAATATTAATAATAAATGTTATTAATTTTAATAATAATACCAATAATAATTATAATAATAATAATAATAATAATAATAATAATAATAATAATAATAATAACATTAATAACATTATTATTCACAACAACAACAACAACAACAACAACAACAACAACATTAACATTAACATTAATAACATTATTATTCATTTTAATAATAATATTCATAATAATAATAGTAATTATAATAAATAAATTATTATTAACAATATTATTAAATATAATAATAATAATAATAATAATAATAATAATAAAGAATAATAATATTAAAAAAATAGTATTATTGATAACAAAATTAATAATAATTATTAATTTTAAGACGAGTAAAGCTGAAATGAGCTGAACTTAATGGAGTCGAATCGAATCGAATCAATCGAATGGATGAGTGAAAAATGAATCGAATCGAATGGAGTCGAATCGAATCGAATCGAATCGAATCGAACCGAATCAATCGAATAGAAGTGGTGAATCGAAAATAAAAAAGATAAAAAAACTTTCATCTCTCCTCATCCTCCAACTCCCTCCACACATCTTCCACCCACTCCCTCACCGTCACCCTCCCATACCCATCTTCCTTCTTTATCCCCATCACAACCTAATTCTCAATATGTTTTGAGTAGGCTCAACTCAATTACTCCCATAATTAGAACTTTTTATCCTAAATCCAATATGAACTTTAAAACATATAAAACATATTCACCAAATTTGAGTACTTATTTTAAAATTATTAGTTTTTTTATAATGCTTTTTTGAGACTTTCATTTATTTTGGAAACATATATCAAATAAAAGAGACATTTTGAACCACAATCAATAATGTCAAATAAAAGAGACATTCCCCTATTTACGTGGTACCTCTTTTATACTTTATCTATGCGATTTTTGTTATTTTTTTGACAATAATTTATCGTCCCATTATTAACATAAATAACGTTACCCAATCATAAACATATTTTTTTCACAGAATTTAATTGTTGATTGAATATTCAATTTTTAGTAGTTTAACTATTTACCAAGTTAAGGGATACCAAAGATGTTTTTCAAAAACTAAAAATACCACGTAGAATTTGCAAAAATACAGAAATAGCACGTAAAAACACCAAAAAATTAAGAAACACACTAATAATATGATGACATATAAATAAGGGTAAGTCCTCTAAGAGACATTTACAATTTAAATTAAAAACAGTACAAAAAGTAATACTCCGTAGATGTAATAATAAAAATATTTACTGTATAACTTATGGTAAAATATACTCCGTATACGATTGTTAAGAAAATACTCTCCGTCTCGGTCATTTGTTATCGTTTTGTTTTGGCAAAAAAACTAAGGAAAGAGAATAGGGTGAATTAATAAATGATAAATGGATCAGATTGGATATAAATGACCAAATTGTTTATTAAATACATTTCTAAAATAGAAAGGATAATAATTAGAGTAGGTCTTCTGAGAGACGGTCTCTTAATAAGCTTTATTGAGAGACCATTGTACAATTTTAATAAAAAGTGGTACTAAAGGTAATAAAATAGGTACAAATCATGATTAATGATAAAATGGGTACATTTATTATGTAAATAGGTACGAAATTACTATGTCATGATCAACAATAAAAGAGGTACGAAATACAAATAAAAGGGTACGAAATATTGGTCTCTCAATAACTTAGTGAGAGACCGTCTCTCCCAAGTTTTAGTGTAATAATTAACTGAAATACCTAAAATGAGATAGGACAATAAATAATTGGAACAAGAGAGAGTACGTATCAAGCGAGAGAGCATCATTAATAAACTCCGTATATAACTAAGAATAAAAATTCGAATACATTACCACACACATGAAGAAGGTCATTCACAAAATAATTAAAAAACGCGCTAATAAAAAAGACAGATAATTCCTCAAACAAAATCCGCCAAAACAGTTGTCTAAAAAAACAAAATCCGCCAAAAAAAACACTCCAAATTTCGAATTGAGTCGGTTGACCAAATCTATAAGTATCAAATATAGCCGTAGAACTTACAATATTCAATTTTGAAAAAAAAAAGCCCGTTTGTCCAAATCTAAGTACCAAATTTCTTGATCACAAATTTCCGTCTGAAGAAAACTTGAAATTCATGCCGAGGTTGTTCAAATCGAAAGAAGGTTAGTATTAATTTCGTTTATACTTGTACTAATTTCGCTGATTTTAATTTGATTAGGGTTTTGTTAATCGAGTATTTTTCTTTACGGCTTGATTTGCTAGCCGTTGTTTGTTACTTCAATTAATTAAGTTAGATTACTAATAATGTTGATGCTAATAAAATTGAATTCGAAGTTTATGTTTATTTTCCAATTTATCGCTTTTCCATATTGTTACAATTTGGTACGGATTTTGAATCGGGTTAGTAATTGTTTTATCAGGAAGTTCTAAAACGACGAAAGACAAGGAAATCGAAGAAAGCTTACACGAGAGCCTTAATGTTAGTGAGCTCTACAAGGAAGCGTTTAAGTCAAAATAAACGCCGATATATTATCCAAATTTCAATCGCAATTGCACAAAAAGCCTTCCTCTCGTTTCACAAAATCGAGGGCGACCAAGTCGACATCATTATCAGGCTCTTTCTCATCCTTATCATCGACCTCCTTTTCGGTCTCGTCTAAAATCAATCTCCACACCTGCCTTCTAGAGCCGAAACAAAAATTAGTGCTTGATTCGATAAAATCGTCCAAGCTCAAAGGTTTATTGGAAGAGTTTTTCAATATAACACAAGAGGCCTACAATGTATGTGAATTGCTTCTCGTAGGAATCCAAAAAACCCGCTACAACAACAATTTTATCAAACAACGGGTCCAAATGTTATTATCGTCTGATGAAAGAAGAAATAACGAGATGCTAATTCGTGAATTGGCTTCTTTTGATAAGCTAAGCAACCCTCTGTCAAGCTTAGCCGATTTCCGAAAAAATCATGAGGGTCATTTTAAGTTGCTCAATAAATTGAGGTCGAGAATGGGAAAAATCAAGCGAAAACAGAAAATCATCAAGTTTTGTAAGAAACTTGCAGGTTATGGACTACTTGTTGCTTATTCCGCCATGGTTACTGCTTTGATTCCTTTGTTATTACATAGTGGGATAGGGTTAGTAGCTATACCTGTATTATTCCTACTGCCAATCGCTTTCAGAAACTTCGACTGGAATAGGCTAAGACCAAGTGTCCGAGAACAGTTAGTAACTCAATTGGATGTCACAGCAAGGGGAAGTTATATTCTGATGAATGATTTCGATACAATAGGCAGACTCGCGGTAAGGGTTCATGATGAGGTTGAGCATAGAAAGGCTAATGCGGAGTTGTGTGTAAGAAACGGTAATAATCAACAAGTGGTGAAGCAAACCTTGAAGGAACTTTTTAAGTACGAAAATGAGTTTGGTCGGGAACTTGATGAGCTTGAAGAACAAGTTTATTTGTGCTTTGTGACTATCAATCGAATAAGAAAACTGGTTTATACTGAAATCTCATCAGCCTGAGATTGTGTGGAATAAAGCAATGTTAACTACTTCGTTTAAGACCTCGATCACCGGAATTTGGGATCTGCAACTGTGGGGATATCATCGGGCATATATTAGTTTTATTTCTCTGGCTGTGTACCTTTTCTGCAGATTAGTATTACTTTGTAAATTGATGTTACTTACTTTAAACAGTACACACACACAAGCTTTGATGTTTGTAAATTCTATTGTTAATATAATCTCGGCAATTCCACATTGTGGCTGTTCCTTTTATGTACGGAGTATAATTGAAGGATGTTTGGTACAGTATCTCAATTATTTTTGTATGAGATAGTCTCACGAGCATCTTAAATGAATTTTTACGGGAAAGGAACAATCTCATTTACAGTTTTACACGATGCACACCAAATAAACCTTAAAACTCTGCATAAAGACACCAGGATTGTTCTTTAAGAGACATGAAAGAAGAAATATGATCAAAGAATTATCAAATATGCCCGAGACTAAGCAGTACACTAGAGAAGCATTCTGATTTAATTCGGCTCTTCATTGTTTTCGATATCTGTCTCTGCAGCTGCCATCAATTTGTGGAAGCTCTCTGTCCTGCCCAACAATATCTCTATTTGAAAAAGAAAGAAGACCACCAACAATCAGTGGATATAATGGTAGCAAACATAGAGCTAAATACCAAATGCACGCGAGTGTTAGTTGCATTGACTAGTGTGTGAAACGGAGACTAACTGCGTAACAGATCAGAGAAAGAGTAGATGTTTCAATCTTCATCCAAATCAGGTTCACCTTTGCTTTCTGCACGGGCGCCCTCTTGAATCATACTTGATATCAACGGTAGACGGTGATCTCTGCAAAGATCACACAATCTACTCTTTTAACTTAATTAAACTCAGTTTGGCATTTTGAATGTCAGAAGTTTCTATAATAAACAAGAATATTTACTAACTCTTCTCAACAGCCGGCCCATTGTTTTTAAGGATTTCCGTAATGGTAACAACAGTGGCGATTGTTGTGAAAGTAATATTCAGGACAAGAATCATCATAAAATCCAACTATCAAAGAACATGAAGCATGGTGTAATGCAAAATAGAGAATTCCAATCTGCTGTAGCACATTATATTGCCAGAGTGCCAGGCTATGTACATTGGTAGGACAGGAAACTGTATTTGTTTCAGACTTTCTGCAAGTCGTCTTGGCTTTGGCGGAGATTGATCTAATATAATATATAAAACCACAGCTAATTAGCTAAAGCTTCAAGTAAATATGCAAGCTACCAACTCTCTCAGTAGCAGAGCTAATGGGGGCAACCAGGGGTTTCGCAACAAAATCAGAACTTTCAGTTAAAATTTACGACATTTTCTCGGGTCTGAGTGTTTGTTTCCTGTCGTCTGTTGTCTCATTGCTGTAAGCTTCATTTCCTGCAGTCTTTATGTCTTTGTTTACCGTTTCCTGGCATGAATCTTATCATGAGATTGTCTCTTATTATGAGAATTTATGATTAACCAAATATGAGTATTCATTAATCTTCAACTTAGATAGACAGTAATTACTAATTACAGAAGTTCAGTAAGCCTTAGATCCCCTATTTATGTTTCAAATTTCTCTCATTTCTGCTTAATACTTTCTGCGATTCATCTGTTTCAAAAATAAAAATGTAAGGAATCGGATAAATTGGAGGAAGTATTTGATAGAATTATGTATAGGAAGGGTAATATTGAATGAATGTGAATGATACATTACACTGATAATTACATTGGTATATATAGGACTAAGGTACCTCTATTTTAGGTGAAAATAAGGAGCCTATAGACAAGAATAATATACTAGCTATATTTACATAATATGGTTTATTTACTTTGCCTATTTGTGAAGATTTGAAGATATGGAGGATATGGGAGGATTATGGTTAATACGCCCCCTCAAGATGGACTTCGGAGGGAGAAGACCAATCTTGTCTCGCAGTTCTTGAAATCGGGGCTTGTGAAGTGGCTTGGTTAGGGCATCAACGAGTTGATCTTTGCCAGCGATATGTTGAATGCGAATGTGACCAAGATGGAGTTGTTCGCGAACAAAGTGAAAAGCTAGAGCCATGTGCTTCATTCTTGAATGAAAGACCGGATTTTTGGCATATAGTGTGGCAGACATATTATCACAGTAAATGGCCGGTGCTTTGGTGGTGACTATGCCGAGTTCAGTGAGTAGGTTGCGCAACCAGAGAGTTTCAGTGGTGACAGCAGCAACAACGCGGAACTCAGCTTCGGTTGTGGATAGAGCCAATCCTCATTGCTTTTTCGAGGACCAGGAGATGGGATTGCGTCCGAGATAAATGAGGTAGCCAGTAGTGGAGATGTATGATTGTTTGTCACCTGCAAAGTCAGCATCACAGAAGGCATGAAGACAAAGAGGTGAGGTGCGATAGAGTTGTAGACCGTGGTTTTGAGTGCCTTGAAGGTAGCATAGTAATCGTTTTAGAGTAGTCCAGTGTGTGGAAGCAGGGTGATGAAGGAACTGAGCTAGCCGGTTGACAGTGAAAGCGATGTCTGGGCGGGTGAGAGAGAGGTATTATAGGCTCCCAACAATGGCATGATAATCCAAGTGATCTTGGACTGGTTGTTGATCTTCACGGATAAGTGGTGTGTCCGTGGCAATAGGAGTGTTTATTGGTTTTGCTTCGGACATTTTGTATTTCGTGAGTAGGTCATAAATGTATTTAGATTGGTTTAGGTGTATGCCGAGATCATTATGTGCGACCTCGATGCCAAGAAAATAAGAGAGTGGTCCTAAATCTTTTATTGAGAATCGTTTCGCTAAATTGGTTATAAATTGTTGAATATGGTTGTGATTTGGACCGGTAATGATGATGTCGTCAACGTAAACGAGCATGTATATACAGATTGTTTTTGTTTTTAGAAGAAATAATGAGGAGTCGGATATGGATTGTTTGAAACCATAGGTGACGAGATATGTTTTTAATTCTGTATACCATGCGCGAGGGGCTTGTTTTAAGCCATAAATGGCCTTGTTTAGCTTGCATACAAAATCGGGTTGTGCGGCATCAACAAAGCCTTGCAGTTGTGCCATATACACACTATCGGTTAAAGTGCCTTGCAGAAAGGCATTGTTAACGTCTAGTTGTCGAAGTGCCCAATTGTGGATGACCGCAAGAGAGAGAATGAGACGGACGGTTGTTGGTTTGATTACTGGGCTAAAGGTTTCAGTATAGTCTATGCCGGGTCGTTGGTGAAAACCCTTAGCTACAAGACGTGCTTTGTGCTGCTTGAGGGTTCCATCGGGATTATATTTAATCCGATATACCCATTTGCAGCCAATAACATTGTGAGAGGATTGTCGAGGAACTAGAGTCCAAGTTTGATTTCGGACAAGAGCATCATATTCATCCTGCATAGCGTGACGTCATGGAGGAAGAATGAGTGCTTTCTTGACCGTGTTTGGTAGCGATTGAATTGTAGTTGAGGCTTGAGCGAGGTTTGCATATTTAGGATTTGGTTTTCTAATATTGTTTTGAAGTCGAGTGACTACATTGCTGGGTGTTTGATGGTTCGGTGTGGGTGTGGTTGATGTAGATGGAGTTGTGGTAGAGGTTGAGGGTGCAGCGGATGATGAGGGAGTGGAGGTGGGAGCTCGACGTGTATAAACTTGGTGAATGGGATGTCGGGATTGATGAGCAGCGGAAGGAACAGTACTGGAAGTGTCAGGTGGAGGTTGTGAGAGTACGGGAATTGCGAGGGTACACCAATCATCGGGATTGGTGTGAGTGTGAGTGGTTGATGCGGTTGTAAGAAGACTTTTGTAGGCAAATTCGTCTTCAATAAATTTAACGTGACGAGAGGTGTAGATGCGATTTGTCTTAGGGTCGAGACAATGAAAGGCACTTTGGGTTGCGGAATATCCTACGAAAATGCAAGGTATAGATCGATAGTCGAGTTTATTCTTTGTATATGGCCGAAGCCATGGGTAACACAAGCATCCGAAATTGTGTAATTTGGCATAATTTGGTTCGACATTATGGAGTAGAAAATATGGGGTTTTGTTGTTTAATAATTTAGTAGGTAGACGATTAATTAGATATGTAGCGGTACTAAATGCAAAAGGCCAAAGAGTCGTGGGGAGTCCTGCGTGAGCTAGTAAAGCGAGCCCAGTCTCAACGATGTGACGATGTCTTCTTTCCGCGTATCCATTATGTTCGGGGGTGTGAGGCGGAGAGGTGGAATGACTTATGCCATTATTGTTGGGGCTGGTGTCCTCTACAGTTAGTGCAATGACATATAAATCTCTAAAAAGGATCAAAGGGTATACTTTTGTATTATTATCAGTTGGTCCACGTTTATCAATAACGATAGTATTCGTAAATTGAATATAAACGATTATATTTAATTAATGTATATTGAATTAATTAATTATACAATATTGTCATTGTCGGACAAGTATTAATATATCGACTGAGTCATGTTACTAGTTGATATTTTAATAACCGATAACCGATGACGATTTATAATAAAATCCCGTCATATACATTTTAGCATTTTGAGTCGGACCACGAGTTAAAAATAAGGAGAAAGTGAAAGCCCACTCCCTCCCTTGTAACCTCACGTCCGAAATGAACAAAAGGAGAGGGGCTTCTCTCCTTTTGACCTAAGCATATTCATTTGCACAAAAATTAGGTTTTTGGAGGCATTTTCTCTGAAACCTAGATCTCACATCGAAAACCTCACAAAACCTCTCTCAATATTGCAAGGCAATTAGAGAGTACTTTCTAGCACAAGTGGCATAGTCTCAGACGGTCTTGGGTGCAACGATTAGGAGGAAATCTATATTGATTTCTGTTCTTAGGCCGTATTGACAAAGGACCCGAGGTTGATTCTTATACCTTTATCGTTTTTCTTGTATTTTTCGTTTATGACAATAATCACATGTTAAAGATACGTTATAGTCCTAAAATTTAAGGGAATTTTACGGATATTTCCCTACAAGTGGTATCAGATGAATCAGTCTACTCGACTGAAGAATGATGGATCAAACTTCGCGGAATGGGAGGCGACATTACGGAATGCTGCCATTGCTGACGGGAAGCTCAAATATCTGGTTGAGCCCATCCCGTCAAACCCAGGCCCCACGGCTGGAGCTAACGAGATCGCCACGAATAGCGATTTCGTCATGGAAGCGGGTGCGATTAAAAACGTACTCATTTTTGCAATGGAATCCAATTTGCAGAAACGCTTCATAGCCCAAGGTGCGAACAAGATTTTCACCACGCTCACCAAGGAATTCTCGAAAGCACCGAGAATCGTGACCTATGAGCATACCTGTCGCTTCTTTGAGGCGAAACTCCAGAAGGGCCAACCGGTTAGCCCACACATTCTCAGCATGATTGAGAATGTCGAGAAACTGGAGGCGCTTGATTGTAAAATCAGCGAGAACATTGTGATTGACCGCATGCTTCATTCACTCCACGATGGTTTTGCGCTCTTTAGAGCCAATTACTATATGAATGATTTGAAGAAAAGTCCTCATGCACTACACTCCCTTCTCGTAGAGACTGAGAAGGACATGAAGTTTAGTGGGAGCCTGAAACAGGATGTTCTCGTTGTGTCAAACAAGGGCAAGGGTAAGGGCAAAGCTCAGGCAGACCTAGCAGTAGGTAAACCGAAATTTAAGAAGTCGGGATCAGGTAAGAGTGGGCCTGGTGAGTCGAGCACCTCATCAGGCGCGACAAAGAGCAAGACCGGTAACATGGAATGCCATCATTGCCACAAGACTGGGCATTGGAGGCGTACATGTCCTGTATACCATGAGGACATAAAAGCAGGTCACGTTAATCCTGTTGGTATGTCTTCTTCTTCTTCTTCTTCTTTTATTCATATGATTGAGATTAACCACGCAAGTTACGGAACTTGGGTACTAGATACTGGTTGTGGTTCTCATTTGTGTAATCATGTGCAGGGCCTCCGAAACATCGAACCCCTCGTAAAGGGTGAGGTGGACCTGCGTGTCGAGAATGGAGCACGAGTGGCTGCCGTCTCGAGGGGAACATACGTGATCCAGCTTCTTAGCGGATTTGAGTTATTTTTATATAACTGCTATTATGTACCCTGTCTTTCTAAAAACATTATTTCAGTTTCTGCACTTGACAAACTTGGTTTTTCATTTGTAATAGAGAATAATAGTTGCATTTTCTCATTACACGATATGATTTATGGCAAGGCAGTCTCCATGAACGGAATTTATGTTTTAGATCAGACCACCGAAATATTGCACGTAATGAATAAGAAGTTAAAGGTTGGTGACAAAGATCAAACGTATCTATGGCACTGCCGTATGGGACAGATTAATGAGAAACGCGTTAAACAACTCATACAGAATGGAGCTATCTCGGCCTTTGATTTTCAATCATTTGGCACGTGTGAATCATGTCTCATTGGTAAGATGACTCGAATATCCTTCAAAGGTGTTGGAATGCGCGCTGCTGACCTATTAGGACTCATACATACGGATGTGTGTGGACCTATGTCAATCACCGCACGAGAAGGCTATAGGTATTTCATCACTTTCACGGACGATTTAAGTAGATATGGCTATGTCTACTTAATGAAGCATAAAAGTGAGTCCTTTGAGAAATTCAAAGAATACCAGAATCGGGTGCAGAACCAACTGGGTAGAAAGATTAAAACACTACGGTCAGATCGTGGTGGCGAGTATCTTTCACACGAGTTTGATCAACACCTTAAGGACTGTGGGATTGCCTTACAGTTAACTCCACCTAGAACACCTCAGTTGAATGGTGTGTCCGAACGGAGAAATCGAACACTACTTGATATGGTTCGATCCATGATGAGTCACACCGTGTTGCCTGACTCATTGTGGGGTTATGCTCTTCTGTCAGCTGCTCTAATACTTAACCGAAGTCCGTCTAAAGCTGTTGACAAGACTCCATATGAACTATGGAAGGGAACGATCCCTAACTTGTCCTTTATACGGGTTTGGGGCTGCGAGGCTTATGTCAAGTGGAGACACGAGGATAAGCTCGGCCCGCGATCGGTCAAGACATACTTTATAGGTTATCCTAAAGGAACACTTGGTCATTACTTCTATTCGCCAACCGAACAACGTGTATTTGTTGCGGCTAGTGCGACATTCTTAGAGAAGGAATTTCTCGAGAATGCGAAGAGTAACAGAACCTTCGAACTGTTGGAGATTCCAGAACCAAATGCCGAGCAACCATTGGAGGAACCAGTTCCTTCAATCCCGGCTGCGGTGAATATTCCTGAGGAACCTAGGAGGTCGGGAATAGTCTCTATTCCTCCGGACAGATACATTGGTATGGTCGAGGAACATGACATAGATGACATTCTACTCTTAACGAGTAGTGAACCCGCAACCTATAAAGGTGCCATGACTAGTTCCGACTCAAAGCTATGGCTTGAGGCCATGCAATCCGAGATGGACTCCATGTATGAGAACAACGTATGGGATCTTGTTGATTTACCTGCTAAGGTTCGCCCCCTTCAATGCAAATGGCTTTACAAGATAAAGCATTCTGTGGAAGGTCAACAAGATATCTATAAAGCACGACTAGTTGCTAAAGGTTTCACCCAAGTGCCAGGTTTGCACTACGATGAAATTTTTGCACCCGTAGTCATGCTGCGTTCCATTCGGATTATCTTAGCGATTGCCGCTTTTCATGACTATGAAATTTGGCAGATGGATGTGAAAACCGCCTTCTTAAACGGTTTTTTGGAGGAAGAGTTGTACATGGTACAACCCGAAGGTTTCATCGATCCTGAACATCCTAAGAAAGTGTGCAAGCTTAAGCGTTCCATTTATGGACTTAAGCAAGCTTCTCGGAGTTGGAATCATCGTTTTGACCAAGTGATAAAAGAAAATGGATTTACTCGATCGGTCGAGGAACCATGTCTATATATCAAGTCGAGTGGGAGCAAGATTGTCTTCCTAATATTGTATGTTGATGACATACTCCTGATTGGGAATGACATACCTCTCTTAACTTCGGTAAAAGTATGGTTGAAGAACCATTTCCAGATGAAAGTTCTGGGTGAGGCACAAAGAATTTTAGGCATCCGTATCTATCGAGATAGATCACGTCGGATATTATCTCTCAGTCAGGAGTCTTACATAGACAAGATCCTAGAGAGATTCAGCGTGACTAACTCCAAAAAGAGGTTTCTTCCTATGGCTCCAGGGGTGCATTTGAGCAAGTCTCAGGCACCAGAGACACCGGAAGAGAAAGAGCGCATGACACGGATTCCTTATGCCTCGGCTATAGGATCAATCATGTATGCCATGATATGCACACGTCCGGACGTGGCATATGCATTGAGTATGACGAGTCGATTCCAACAAACATCCGGTGAATCACATTGGATGGCTGTCAAGAACATTCTTAAGTACCTACGGAGGACTAAAGATTGGGCATTGACTTATGGAGGCGAACAAAAGCTATGCGCAACCGGATTCTGTGCAGATGCTAGCTTCCAAACGGATCGAGATGACTCGAAATCTCATTCTGGATTCGTTTTTACTCTTAATGGCGCTGCAGATCGATTGGAAGAGTTCCAAACAAAGTGTTACAAACAGATTCTACGATCGAGTCCGAGTACTATGCCGCGTCCGAAGCTGCAAAGGAAGCGATATGGATGCGTCAGTTCTTACTAGGACTATCTGTAGTGCCTAGTTCAAATGACCCGATCACCATCTATTGCGACAATAGAGGTGCCATCTTCCAAGCTAAGGAGCCTAAGTCTAGCAACAAGTCTAGACATGTACAACGAAAAGCTCATCTAATCCGAGATTACGTGGAGCAAAAGGAGGTAGTGATAGAAAAGATTGCTACAGATGATAATATAGCAGATCCTCTCACTAAACCATTACGACAAGATAAGCATGAAGGGCATGTTAATTCCATGGGAATTAAACGTGTTCCTGAGTTGTATTACTGTTTTATGGATTAGATTCATTCTCTTTTGTACTCTATACGACATCATCGTTTTGATATTTATATATTTTGTTTTTCATGTGGATTTGTACGACAATTTTTGAACACCACAAAGTGAACTGAACAAACATTATATTTTGGTCCTTAATTGCCCACGTGAGCTGATAACTCTGGCAATTATTTTGTGACGTTGGTTGATGGTGGGTTCAACGAGCCATAAGTCAAACGGTTGACTGACCAATCACAGAGGCGAGTTATACGGATATCTCGTAGGACACAATTGTGACAACGACGTGGAGTCCTAAATGTTTTATAACATTCGGTGCCAGGTCGTGGATAGGACCTCCATGGTGATCCTAAGAGTCGATTCTTTTGACTATCGACTGTCTCTTGAGACTAAGGCATATTTTGGGTGACTTTGGTTTCTTTCTCACGGTCATCCGTAACAGGGGGCCAAGTAGATTGTTTCTGGATCATTTCATGCTGTGCTTAGATCGGCAGGAGTCGAGTTGAAGGAAATATCCAGCCTTTATCAGGTACTCGATATTTCTCAGGGCCACTCGAGGAGTCAGGCGAAATGCATGGCCATGCTCGAATACGGATTCGTTTTATCAGTTAAGTTACTCTCTAGTCGGGGAAACCACTCTTGATACAGATCGATTGTAAAATACGACCTTTGCGGATCAGGATCTGCAAATTGTTTTACATTGAGTGGGAGAAATTTTAAATGGATATGAGAATCGGTTATCGCACATACACTTGTACGGACAAGTGGGAGTTTGTTAGGCGGTGTCCTCCGGTTAGTGCGGATAATGTTATTGCACGTACACTTGTACAAACAAGTGGGAGCTTGTTGGGGTTGGTGTCCTCTCGATTAGTGCAATGACATATAAATCTCTAAAAAGGATCAAAGGGTATACTTTTGTATTATTATCGGTTGGTCCACGTTTATCAATAACGGTTGGCTTGCTAGATAAGTTTGACGTTATTGTCATACTAATGGCGGTGATCAATTTGGTCCCTAAAAGTCACACCTATAGGATACTTTTGAGAGATGTGACGGTATGAAAATCTGATCATGTTGATACCTAATATGACTAAGCGATTAGTCGGAGTTATTGACTAATAATTAGTCAAACGCGATGTTGAGATAATTATTTAATCTGATTAAATAATTGGCTAATGTGAATTAAGCGGTTAATTCGTAAATTGAATATAACGATTATATTTAATTAATGTATATTGAATTAATTAATTATACAATATTGTCATTGTCGGACAAGTATTAATATATCGACTAAGTCATGTTACTAGTTGATATTTTAATAACCGATAACCGATGACGATTTATAATAAAATGTATATGACGGGATTTTATTATAAATCGTCATCGGTTATCGGTTATTAAAATATCAACTAGTAACATGACTCAGTCGATATATTAATACCTGTCCGACAATGACAATATTGTATAATTAATTAATTCAATATACATTAATTAAATATAATCGTTTATATTCAATTTACGAATTAACCGCTTAATTCACATTAGCCAAAGATTATTTAATCAGATTAAATAATTATCTCAACATCGCGTTTGACTAATTATTAGTCAATAACTCCGACTAACTGCTTAGTCATATTAGGCATCAACATGACTGTATTTTCATACCGTCACATCTCTCAAACGTATCCTATAGGTGTGACTTTTAGGGACCAGTTGATCACCGCCATCAGTATGACAATAACGTCAAACTTATCTAGCAAGCCAACCGTTATTGATAAACGTGAACCAACTGATAATAATACAAAAGTATACCCTTTGATCCTTTTTAGAGATTTATATGTCATTGCACTAACTGTAGAGGACACCAGCCCCAACAAGCTCCCACTTGTCCGTACAAGTGTACGTGCAATAACTTTATCTGCACTAACTGGAGGACACCGGCTCCAACAATTATCGAGTAAGGCATGTGTTAATTTTTAGAATTCTCCACCATTATCGGAGAAAAAATGTTTACGGTTTTATTAAAATATTTTTCTACGAGAGCTTTAAATCGAAGAAAAACTTGCGCGGTTTCGGATTTTTGTTTTAATGGAAATAACCAAATGCATTTTGTATAGTGGTCGACAAAAATAACATAATATTTGTAATTTTCACGTGATAAAACGGGACTTGTCCATAGGTCCGAGTAGATTAATTCGAGTGGTGAGGTTGTAGTGAACGACGATGTTGCAAATGGTAATTTCGTGCTCTTACTAACATGACATGAATTGCAAAAAGAAAAATTGTGAAATGGAAATGTTGCATTTTTATTAATGATTTTCATTACATCATAAGTCGGGTGTCCTAATTTATGATGACATGAGAGAGGAGTTGAGCTTTTCTTGGTGAAATAAGAGCTTGGTTGAGACGGGCTCAACTCGTAAATCCCGTCTTTAGCTCAGCCCTGGAGGAGTGTCGTTCCCGTCGAGATTTCCTTTACAATAAACGAAGAAGATGAGAAAATTACACATGCATTATTTTCACGACATAATTGTGAAATAGATAAAATATTACGAGAAATTCGAGGCACATATAAAACGTTGGTGAATTTAAGAGACGAGAAAGGTAAATAAAGCGAACCTATATTAGCGATATCCAACGAGGAACCATCTCCAATGAACAAGTTGTTTGGACCGAGGTAAGGGGAGTGAAGGGCAAGGGTGTCAAGATCGTGGGTGACGTGGTGGGAGGCCCCACTGTCGAGTAGGTAGTTAGGGTTGGGGTCGGGGTGGTTGGCAGTGGCCGTGTTGGCCTGGGGTGGCTGCTGGTTGGTGCGTGTAGGTGGTGATGGAAACACAATATTAGGGAACAATTTTCTAAAGAAAGGGCAATTTGCAATGACATGCCCGGTTTGCCTACACCATTGACAACGACCCTTAAAGGGACGTGGGGTGGCTTTGGTGGAGGCCGAGGGTTGCTGAGGCAAAGGGTTGTATGAGGTGGTAGACGGCTGATATTGGTTACGGTTGCCGCAGTTGTTGTTGTGTCTACAGGATAGGTTCGCAGTTGGTTGGAATAAATCCGACGATGGTTGTTGTTTGAGAAGTAATTCATGGTGGAGTAATTTCTCATGAAGTAATTCAAAAGAAATTGGGTTGTCATGGTTGCGAACGGTGTCAATGACCGATTTATAGAGGTTGTAATCGAGGCCACGAAGGACTTTCGATATTATGTCATCGAGGTCTACGGTTTTACCCAACAATGCAAGTTGATCGATACAGGTTTTAAATGAGTTTATATAGTCACTGATCGATTGATCAGAGGTTTTGACTATGGAGTCTAGACGATCTTTAAGTTGTAAAATATGCGCTCTAGACGGGTTTGCATAGGTCGAAGCGAGGATATCCCAAGCTTCCTTGGCCGTGGTGGCTCTCACAATTAGGGCTTGGACGGTGGCACTCAAAGTGTCCATGAGAGCACCCAGAATGAGACCATCTTGTTTAAGCCATGAGAGGTAGGCTGAGTTTGGTTTCTCTTGCTTGTCATCACCGGTAATGGTTGGTGATGGAGCGGGTTGGGTTCCATCAAGAAACCCGAAAAGGCTATAGCCTAAGAGAATATTCATGAGTTGGAACCTCCATGAGACATAATTCATGGGATTCAACTTAACACAGTTGTTGAGATTAAGATATATCAAGGGCGTGGTGTTGTCGTGTGGGTTAGGAATGGTTGTTTCAGAGTTGGTCATGGTGGCGGGTTGAGTGATTGTGACGGAAATAGGGTTGGATCTTTTGAAGGAGGTTGCTTGCCGAGGTGAAAGGGGGTTTTTATTGGATCGGTTATAGCTCTGATACCATATAGGAAGGGTAATATTGAATGAATGTGAATGATACATTACACTGATAATTACATTGGTATATATAGGACTAAGGTACCTCTATTTTAGGTGAAAATAAGGAGCCTATAGACAAGAATAATATACTAGCTATATTTACATAATATGGTTTATTTACTTTGCCTATTTGTGAATATTTGAAGATATGGAGGATATGGGAGGATTATGGTTAATATTATGAAGGGTTGAATTTCATTCATTGAATAGAATTGTATGAATAATAAAGTTACAAGCCTATGTTTATATACTAATTACATGAGAATAAAACTAACCTATAGAAATATATACTTGCCATTATACAAGACAAAAGAATAGGAAAGATATAAAATATTATACACTAAGGCGGCGTTTGGTATGGGAAAGGGTAAGAGAATGAAATCAAGAAAGGGTAAGAGAGGGAAATGAATGGGATCACCCATATTATACTTGGGTGTTTGGTTGACAATTAGAGGAAAAGGGAATTAAAAGCCAACATCCACCACCTCCACCACCATTACCCACCACCTGCCACCATTATCTACACCGACACCTCCACAAGTAGCGGCGCCGACGATCTTCCTCACGGTACCCCACGGCGAACCTAATCATCGCGTCTCACGCCCTCAACAAACACCACAATCCCGACCCCAAACACCTTATTAATTCTAAAAAAATCCACCACAACCCTTCGAAAACCCCTCCCCCACCTCTTAAAACACCAGATCTGGTGTGGCCGGCGTCGGGCGGTTACAGTGGTGTGGCCGAGGAAGGTGTTGGTGGTGGTTGGTGGGGTGGGAGAGTTACTGAAGGTGTTGGTGTTGTATTTAGTGGTTGAGGATATGGGGTAACGTGGACAGGCGGCGTTGCTGGTGGTGGTTGTGTCGGCGTCCCTAGTGGTGGTTGTGTCGGTGTGGTGGGTGTAGGGTGTAGGTGGAAGTGGTTGACGGTGTGAGAGGGTGTGGTGGGTGTTGGTGGGAGTGGTGGAAATAGAGAGTAGGAGGAAGAAGGGATTATGGGGTTATGGGCTTATCCAATGGGGGGAGGGGTAAGGATGAGAATGGTTTTGGGGGTAAGGGAGGGTATGGGTTACCCTTTGTTTGTGTCAAACAAACAATAACAAAAGAAATCAACCATTTTTATTCTCTTTCCCTTTCCTTATTCCCCCCAACCAAACGCCCAAATTATATACAATAAGATCATAAGAAGATACTAGAATATACTATGTAATATTCTCAATATGCCCCCGCAAGACGGACGGTTAGAGAGAAAGTCTGATCTTAGAGATTAGAAGAAGACGGTGACGAGTACAACAGTACTAGGCCATGTTTCGAGTCCGAGAATGAGAAGAATGTTATTGAGGATAGTTAGTTCGGGTTGGTTAAACCCAATTTGGGCAAGAGAGGGAGGAGTGCGAGGACGAGGGCTCGGTGGCCAAAGGAAATGCATGGGTGTGTGATGGTGAATGGTATATGGTGGTTGCTTTGTACTAAGAAGTGGGAGTTGAGTTAACAGACAATAAGGATGAAGAGGGATGAGGGTAACTATTGAAGAAATCGGAGGATAGGTTGATGATGGGGAATTGCTAAAGTTTTGACGTACGTTTTTTTTTTTTTTTTTTTTTTTTTTTTTTTTTTTGAAATATGAGGGTTTCAGACATAAAAGCAATAAAACTTGTATTTGGACAAAGCCAATGAGTGATATAATCGTAACCATCGTTGTTCTGATAGAGTTATGAAGAACATGGGTTGTCAACATAGATTGGCGAAATTTGATTGTGTGGCCGTGAGAGTTGTGACCACGTTTGAAGGGGAGTCCGAGAGGAGTCTCAAGTGGTGGTCGCGTGGGCACAAAGTTTAAAGTGGTGGCCGCTTTTGCGGCAAAGTTTATAAAGGGGTGGTCATGGGTGACCAGGTTTTTAAGGGGTGGTCGAGTGGTAGACCGGGTATGTAAAGGGGTAGTTGCGTGGGAAACCATAATTGTAAGGAGTGGATGTGGTGGCCAGAGGTGACCAAATTTATGATGAGGTGTGGGCAAATTGGTGACAAAGTTTTTGAGGGGTGGTCAAACGGTTGACCAAGTCGGTGATGCCAGGTAGTCGGAGGTGTCATGTTGATCGTGTAGACAGTCGGAGGAGGAGGTGTCAAAATATGCTTAAGTTAGATGGTTTTTCGAAAAATAAAGTGTGTTTTGCGACGGTCTTTGCTGAGGTCGTTGGAGGGTCAAACGGTAACGAAAATCCGAGGTTTTGGACTTTTTGGAATCGTGAGTTTACGAATTTTGTGAATATGGGAAGAGTCAGGGTCTTTGATAGTCTTAAATGGTGCGAAAAAGGGCGATAACAAGCCTGGTCAGAAACTCTATTTTCGAGAAAACAGAGCATTTTCTGTTCGTTTTGGCAAGGGCTTTGGGTACGATTTTCGAGGGTTGTAAGCTCGGGTGATAATGGGAGGTGCCGATGTGGGTTGTAGCAAGGTGGTCGAATGATGGTACCACGGTGGTTGTGAATGGTGACGATTGATGACGGGTCAAGTTTTTTTTTTTAATGGAGGTGTGATGTATGGTCTGTTTCGATTCCGTTTATGCGTTTGATGCAGGTGGGACTCGTGGTTGCGTGACTAAGGAGCATGGTCTGTTTCTGAGGTCGAGTGACGATGGTGGTGGTGAGACGGTCGATTTTGGTGATCACGATGGTGAATTGTAGTGATGCGTAGAAGGTGTTTGCGGAGTTTCGAAAGCGAGTGTACGTTTGATGCATGCAATTCGCGGGTGACGGCAGCGGAAGTGAGTCGGGTTTTGGGTGGGTATATTTTCGGAAATAGGATCTACTCCGAGGGATTTAACCTCTATCAAGAGCACGAGGCTCTGATACCATGATAGATGAACCATCTCAACCAAAACCCTAAGGTTGGTTGAGATGGTTCATCTATCATGGTTCATCTATCGTGACCTTTGGTCACAGGTTCGAATCCTGGCAACCTCAAAACTCCTCAAAAACTCTCAAAGTGGAATTCCAGCACACGGTACGGAGGAGCCGGTGCATAACTAACCACTCTTCAAACCCAATGGGCATTTGAGTGAGGGAGCGTAATAGGAAAGATATAAAATGTTATACACTAACTATATACAGTAAGATCATAAGAAGATACTAGAATATACTATGTAATATTGTCAATAGTATTAATGGGGTGTTTGGTTGGAGCTTTTGGAATGGATTGAAATGGATTCAGGCCATTCCAATGTTTGGTTGGAGCATTTTGGAATGGAATTAGAAACCTGATGGATTCTAACTCCATTCAAACCCTTTGGAATCCCATACCCATCCCTCTCCCCAAGTTTACAACTCCATTCCACCCAACGCATTATTATTCCCATACCCGGATTGAACCAAACAACTTTAAACATGTATGAGGTTCTAACTCCATACCTGCTTGAAGTTAGAATCCATTCCATTCCATTCCATACCTAATGTTTGAACCAAACGCCCCCTAAGTAACTAAATATTGCAATATTATGGCCACAATTTTGCTTGGTGATATCTGCCCTTAAGTACAAATACTAGCTGTGCCATAGTTTCAAACGCTGACACGCTGCTTGGAGTACCAATTCCCTTACCGCTGATAGCCTGATACACTTGATTTTTAATACCTTGAGTAATCGTTTTGTCTTAATTACTATAATTTAACTAGTTTTGAAACCCGTGAAAATCACGGGATCGGTTTTGGGTTCTTATTTTAGTGTTCAAGTCTCATAATCATTATATTTAGTGTCCATTAGTTTTTTGTGGTACTAATTTTCCATTATTGAAGACTACAACAATGTATTTTTATTTCCCAAAAGCAACTAAACGTGAATTACGATTACAAACAATAAAATAAATAATGCATTTAAATGAAATTAACTCTTATGAAAAGAAAAATCACGTGAACAAATTAAACTAAATAAATAATTTGTATGAAAAATAATACAATCTAAAGAGTGAATAATGTAGGGATCATACCTTCAATTTCTTCAAATAATTCTCTAGGTTCAATATGAGATATGGTGTTTGTACATACAATTCTAGTAACATAAACTTGATATTTATTTTAATGGATTTAGGCCCTATTCATTCGGGCTTATTTTCACTCACTTGATTTCGGCTCGACTTTATTGATTCGGCTCATTGATTCGATTCGGCTCGATTCTATTGATTCGATTCGATTCAGCTCGATTTCGGTTTAGCTCAGCTCAGCTCCATTCAGTTCAGCTCAGCTCAACTCCATTCAGTTTAGCTCAGCTCTCTTCAGTTCAACTCCACTAAATTCAGCCAATTTCAATTTTGCGAATCATAAACTTAATATTATTATTATTATTATTATTATTTTCATTAAAATAAAAGTAAAAGTTTACATGAAATTGGTGGGGAGCCGAGAGACAATCTGGGCTCCCACACCCTTAGCAATAGCAAAGCTAAGTCTAGTAAAAATGTAAGCGGCTACCCGAGCCCCCGCATCCTGAGATACCGAGAATTTCTGGATCCGCTTGAGTAAGGCAACAACATCCGAACCCAGCTCCCCAAGGGAAGAGAAAGAGAAAGGTAGGAAACCATAACCCGCTACCGCGCACAAATGCCCATACTTAGCACACTTTCGCTGAGCAAAGATCGGCGACAACCTGGTCCAAGCACAAAATCGCCAACCCGATCCGAGTCAAAGGTGAAGAACCTGTCAGGTCGACGCACACATCACGCCCCCTGTCTCAAGAATAAAGCAATAAATCCGCAGGACGAAGAGAGCCACCATGCCCATCAACCAAACCGATATCAACCTCTTTCCCCGCAGTAATACCAGATCTATAGCAGATGTCGAAAAGAGTGTCCCGGACAAGGTTATGCCGATGTTTAACGCCCACAAGCACAAAGACAAGAAACAGCGTGGTCCCCAAAAACATCCCCAACAAAAACCCGAGAGCAAGGGGATGGGGCCTAGATACCGTGAATAACGGAACACCCAGACGATACCCAAACACACTACGGTAAGTCCTCCCGTTCATAGTCCGCCCCCTGACCCGAGATAAGAACCGCACGTAACCAATCGAGGAGTGAGAACCCTGCTGCGACTGCCATAAAGCAAGCTGGCGTGGTGTCAAAGAGAAAACAGACTCTGAGGCAGCAGCAACCGTCGTGAAATAAATGTCCGCCAATTTCTTCATAAGTTTGGGGCAAAGCAATTTCACTAGGGCGACCTAATATACAGAACCCGTAGTCGCAGTAAACACTGCGCGGCATCATCAAAAGCAGGGGGCCAGCGGCTACAATACCGGAAGGGCCGAGGAGCTTAGCTCGCAAACCAAGAGACGCAAGCGGGACGCAATAAAAGCATAAAATAAAACATCTCCCGCCGCATAGACACCAAGACCACCAAGATGAAAAGGGAATGTAGCAAGGCGCAACTGCCAATCCCCAAAACCCGGCCCTGACGCGGTGACAATACGTTCCAAGCTAGAACGAAGAGCGGCATCAAAAGGAAGATGGGCAGACCCAAAAACACTAGGGGAGCAAGTACGAAGGGAGAAGTAGAGCTTAGAGATACCAGTACAAGCTCGAAGAAGAAGCAACTCACATTGCGGGTCCTCAATCCTCGCAACCAAGTCCATTAGCTCAATGGTCTTATTTACTCTCGTCGCCACAATCTCACTGCTAAAACCAGGACAAATCGACGGGGTCCTCCCAAAATCGTAACACCACGCAATGGCCGAGAAATAGAAGTGGGGAAAACCCCAGGAAGCCGACTCCGTGGATCCTCAACAGGCCAAAAGACCTCCGTCTTGGAGACATTAAGATACAATCCAAAACGAGGGCCATCCAACCTAATCAAGTCCAAAACCTTCCCCACCTCCAAAGTATCACCCACGATGGTGCCATCATCTAAGTACCATGCCTGTAAAGTGAGGTCAAAAGTGTCTCGGATCTTGCAAACCAAGGGATGCAAAACCAACGCGAAAAGCAAAGGCCCCAACGGATCACCCTGCTGAACACCCTGACAAGACCACAAGCAGTGCTCCCCATAAAAAAGGCGGGCCGGGTTGGAATAACAAAACTCAACCCAACGGGAGAGAGCCGGGCAACGACGGCGGACCTTCTGAAGCATGGTCGAACGGTCAACAAGGTTGGACGCATTCTGGAAATCAACCAGCAGCATAGAAATCCCCACCTGAGCCCCCCGAGCCTCAATGAGCCGATTCAAGGCATGCAAGATAGCCTCTCCTCCACCGGACACACCCACCCCGAACTGAAGCCCATCAAAATAAGAAGATAAAGACGGACCAACCATAGAAGCACCAACCTTAGAGACAAGCCGTCTCCAGACCGTACCAACAGCAATAGGACGAACTCCACCACCCGGTTTAACGAGTGGCGTGAGAGGGGCGCTGGCAATGTACTCACCCAGAGGAAGAGGACATCCGCCTTCAAGAAAAAGATTAACCACCCTAGTAATAGAAGTGATCAAATCATCGGAGATAGCCACAGCAGCGCCACTCAAACAGTCCATAAGGTGCTGGGCACGAAAACCATCCCTCCCACAGGAAGTACCACGAGGGAAGCTCCGTATCATATCCAAGACAACCGCCGAAGAGGCAACCAGAGGATGATGATCCCCAGACAGAGGAGGCAATGAAGGAGGCGGGGCGACATGATGCTTCTCACGCAGGGCCACGAGAGTGGCATCGGAGTAGGGGGCGACCCCAGAGGAAGAAAGCACCCATACAGCAGCAGTATAATGGCCATAAAAAATCTTCCGCCGACATTGGCGGAGGTTAAACTCACTCAAATCCAGATCTTCATCCACAAAAAATGAAGAAGGACCCTCATCAAAACACTCAGAATAACCGCAACCCCCCCTGTGTGCCCCCAAGCAAGGATAGCCCCGGCAATACTCTCCTCCCGATCCGACGCCGAATAGCGTCCGACACTCATGATTACTCCGAGGAGCGAAAGTCCTGAGCAAACAAAGTGGTAGAACAAGCAAACGAATCCAGCGGGAAAGATCACTAGGGGCATCATACACCGCATCCAAGGCCCCTTTCAAAGCCCGAGCAAACCCCAGACGGCACTTAGGAGGAATAGATTTCACGGTGCGCAGGCCTAAAGACAACAAACGATCCAGCGAAGATATAGACCACTGAACGAGCTCGACACTATCATCAGAAGGAACCGAAGTAGAAGGAGCCAAAGGTCTCGGAATACCATGAATATGGAAGGTGTAAATGCCATCAACACACCCCGGATGCTCCACAAAATCACCCCGACTATGCCGACATCTTGCTCTAACAGTACGGGTCATAAAACACACCCCACACTACCAGAGCCCCATCCGTCTCAAAGAACTCTCGGCATTGGAAAAAACAGTCAAACTATCAGTAAGAGTCTGACGCGTAAGTTCCAACGCACCGTCATGACAATGTCGGACCCTTAAATGTTTCTGCCAAGCTGCCTTTGTAAGGCCCTTACCGAAACCATCCCGACACCCATGAAGACTCGAAAAAGGACAATGGTACCGAACAAGATCGGGCATGTATCCACCGTCAACCTGCACGATAAATATAGCCACCAAATAAACCACCAGGACGAACACCACCACACCGGCACACTCACAAGTAGCTAAGGGCTCGAAGAAGAAGACAAAGCAAACGAAAAAAAAGAAAAAGAAAAAGGGAACCTATCGTGAACCACCACGAAACAGCCCAACAAGCCAACCCGTGAAAGCCAACACGCAAACCCACCAGTCATGGCTGTGGTAGCTGTCGGCAGAGCAGTGGCCGAACACAACCAGACCACCTCTTACCGACAACCGATCGCAAAAGGAGCCGACAAGCGAAACTCACCAACAGAAACCCGCACGCAAAGCAAAGAATAAACCCACCACAAAGAACAAACACGGCAGGGGCGCGATCACATGTGGCGGCGGCCGGACACATGGGGACACCCAACCACCAAAGGATCGACAACCACCGCAAAGAAATAGCCAGTAACCCTAATCGCGAATTTAAAAAAAGAGACAAGAAAAAGGAAGGAAGAATAACACACCAAAGGCGAAACCCTAATGCGGCAACGTCACCACCACGCCCACGACCGACAACGTGAGGTCTAAAGGCCGAAGGGTGGTGGCGCAGGCAAGAGACCGACGCAAGCAGACGGCAACACCCTGCAAAGGACGAAACCCTCGCAACTCCCTCGCAACCCTTCGCAAAACCCACCGTAAAAACCAACAACGACCACCCTGACCGACGACGTGTGGTCTAAAGGTCAACGTGAATGGTGGTTGACGGCGTACGGTGGCAGGACGATGGAAAAGCAGCCTCTTTGCCCTAATCGCCTAATCGCCCTCTCCTCACTCTCCTCTCAAAATTATTATTATTATTATTATTATTATTATTATTATTATTATTATTATTATTATTATTATTATTATTATTATTATTATTATTATTATTATTATTATTATTATTATTATTATTATTATTATTATTATTATTATTATTATTATTATTATTATTATTATTATTATTATTATTATTATTATTATTATTATTATTATTATTATTATTATTATTATTATTATTATTATTATTATTATTATTATTATTATTATTATTATTATTATTATTATTATTATTATTATTACTATTACTATTACTATTACTATTATTAGTATTATTATTAGGGATAATTCGTGTGGTGCCCCCGAGGTTTGGCTTAATTCACGTGGTACCCCCGCCTTTAGGAATGTGCACATGGTACCTCTAAACTTTCACTTTAATGCACCATCTACCCTTATTTGTTTTTTCTGTTATAACACCGTTAACCCCACCTCTTCCCTCTTCCCTCCTCATCCTAACACCTTTTCCCCTTCTTTTTCATCCTAACCCCACCATTCACAAATTCATCCATAATTTCACAAACTCCATTAATAACCACCAAATTCACCACCATTTCAACCTTGACCTTGAAAAGCCAATTCACCAAACCATTTCAACCTCTTCTACTTTCGTTGCCATTTTCTTCTACCTGCATTTACCATCTAACACCAATAACCTTTCGCATTCCCCATTACCCATATTCTCCCACTATCAAATACACCTCTCATGACAGCCCTCTGTTACGACATGCGACATCAACCCAGAAACAACCCGGAGTTCAACAACCACGAGTTCCCACACCACAATCGCTAATCGACCACTTCGATGCGGTGATGAAACCGAACCCGACATCAGCTACTAAATTCACCACCAGATGCGTCAATTCCTAGCATCCATGGCGACAAACCGAACCCGGATCTTTCTTTCCTATTCCTTTTCAAATTATACTCTTACCATAATTCCTCCGTGTGATTAGTATAAATAGAGGCCTTTGCCTCACATATTTTTCACGCGAGTGTCTGCCCTTCTCTTCTCTCTTTGCATTCTAGATCTTGCTCTAAGATTTCGACGCCTACGTGCTTGATCAATCGACCACGTAAGCTCAAATCATTCTGAGTACCAGTCACGTTTGCATGACCGACCAATTTAACCACTACACTATCAATTAATCAATCTTTTTTAATTCCTTTTTTAAGGACACTTTCATATTTGCATAGATCGAGTCGAGTTACCACTAAAACCCGATTTAGTTAAATCTCGCGACGCTAACATGTAAGTCTGAGGGTGTAAAATCCCAATTTTATTTAATGTATTTTATTTTATTGCAATTAATGTACGAGTTTACATCATAAGTACGCCTAAAAACGTCTTCAAAAACATATTTTAAAACCCTTTTGACGAATTAACAGAGAGACACCGTCGAGAAGAGACGCAACCGTTGTTGCGCCTTCTGGAACGGTCGTAGCACTTGCTGCGCCTCTTACAGAGGCTGCTTAGCCACTGTTGCTCCTCTTCTTCTTCCTCGTGTTTCTTCGTTGTTTTGTTCGAAGTCTTTTCTTGTTTTTATTTTCTTATTTCTTCTGAATTCTTATATTTTCCAGTTTATAATTCGTTTTCAATAAAACCTCTTAATAATTCCGACTTGAATCCCTTATAATTCGATATTTGCGAGTTTTCGTCATGTTATTCAAACCCGGATTTAAGAGGCTCGATTCGTTCATATCAAGTCCCTTGAATTCGTCTTTGATATATCTTTTAATTCTGTTTTCTTCATCAATTTTTAATCTTTAATTTCCGCTTCTAACTTCAAGTTTGTATATAAACCCGTTTTCGACATCGTAAATAATATCTAACCTATAATAGTTTGTTTCAATCCGTTTTTATCATTTTATGACGGTTCCTGAAGCATATAATCTGACTAAATCACCTTTTATTCGAGTCTAACATCAATAATCTACCTAATCAAACAACCAACGATAACAATTAACAAGTATGACTTTCACAGTCAGAAACCAATTCAAGAACAGTCGCATGAACTGATGCGCCTCTTCTAAGGGACGCAGGAGGTGCTACGCCTGTTCTAAGGTGGTTTCTGCCTCTGAACTCTTCTCGTTTTGACGTAGGCTTCTAATTAGGTTTCTAATTAACTATTATTCTTATTATCACCATAATTCGACATATTTTTCATATAATTCATATTTTCCATATTTTCTATTTTATTTTTATTTCTTTATTTTTCCTAATTTATTTTATTTCCCTATTTTCTTTTAATTTCCTTATTTAAATCAATTTCCAATTTCCTTATTTTTTCTATTTACTATTTTTCCTTATTTCATTTATTCTTTTCTTTTATTTCTAAAACACTTTTGGGCATGTTTATGATGCAAATTCAAATCCGTTGTAGTTTATTTCTTATTCCTTTGTAATATTTCTTATTATCTTGTATGGTTTATTTACTTGTTTTTCACATGTAATTAATCTAACATTTACTTTGACCCAATTGTTTGCTAAATTGTTTGTTCACCGACTTAGTTTAGTCTCACATGCTAGGATTAATATATTGTTTGTTGCATTGCATATAATCGACGACATATCAACTATGAATGATTTTCCTAATAATTATTAGAGGCAGCTATCGAGGCGGGCTGGATTAGAATGTTCAGTAAAAGGACTTCCTAATACATACCCTCACCCCTTACTCCAGATCTCTGTGAACATTCGTATTCATTGGTATCCACGAGAGTCATTCTAGACATAGAATGCTAAGGGTAACGAGTTCTTAGTGTTCATATCACTACTTTGTGTCTGGACATGGCACGAGATATTCGAACGGTTCTAATTTTCCATAAAAATTAGTGGCGACTCCACAAATACACGCTTATTCAAGCGCCTTCTGCGCGCGCCGCGGTGTTGCCCATGTCCACAATTAGAACTTTTTACCTAAATCCAATATGAACTTTAAAACATATAAAACATATTCACCAAATTTGAGTACTTATTTTATATTTATTAGTTTTTTTATAATGCTTTTGTGAGACTTTCATTTATTTTGGAAATATATATCAAATAAAAGAGACATTTTGAATCACAATCAATAATAAAAGGGGTATGAAAAAAGTAATAAATGGATATGTAGAGTGTATTCTCTCTAAAATCAGGGGCGAAACTACGTGGTAGCAAAGGGTAGCAGTTGCTACCCCAAGAATAAAAAAATTGGTTGAAACGACGCAGTTTTGCAACCCCAAACAGATCTGAACATCCGTCAAAAATAAATAAAACAAGTGAAGCATATTGACTAAATAAAGTCTGTGGTTCAGTGGTAGAAATTTTATATCCCACATGGTTGACGGAGGTTCGATTCCTATAGGAAGCAATTTTTTTTTTCCCATTGTAACTTTTATTTTCTTCCATAAATAAGCTCATTAAGATTCTTAATAAGATCAAATCCATCGTTCTATTGGGGGAAACAATTCATTTTTTAAAAGGACTTCCTAATACATACCCTCACCCCTTACTCTAGATCTCTGTGAACATCCGTATTCATTGGTATCCACGAGAGTCATTCTAGACATAGAATGCTAAGAGTAACGAGTTCTTAGTGTTCATATCACTACTTTGTGTCTGGACATGGCACGAGATATTCGAACGGTTCTAATTTTCCATAAAAATTAGTGGCGACTCCACAAATACACGCTTATTCAAGCGCCTTCTGCGCGCGCCGCGGTGTTGCCCATGTCCACAATTAGAACTTTTTACCTAAATCTAATTGTTGCTACCCCAAGAATAAAAAATTGGTTGAAACGACGCAGTTTTGCAACCCCAAACAGATCTGAACATCCGTCAAAAATAAATAAAACAAGCGAAGCATATTGACTAAATAAAGTCTGTGGTTCAGTGGTAGAAATTTTATATCCCACATGGTTGACGGAGGTTCGATTCCTATAGGAAGCAATTTTTTTTTTCCATTGTAACTTTTATTTTCTTCCATGAATAAGCTCATTAAGATTCTTAATAAGATCAAATCCATCGTTCTATTGGGGGAAACAATTCATTTTTTTTGGGAAGATATCTATTAATTTTGTAATATCCATAAATTTTGGTTATTAGAGATCTAATAGTATTTTTTCATAGTTCTGGGATTTTTATAATTGTGCACATCTTTGCAAAATTAAAAAAAAAATTACAAATATATCTAAAATACCAAGGAAATAATTTCGTACTTGATGTGAATTATAATACAAAATCGCATTATTGTTGCTAATTATATAAGAAAAGTACGTTCTTAAAGGATAATACGTAAAAATAATTCTAATTTGAATTAGAAACGAAAATTAATTGGTGAATGGTGAATTTGTAAATATAAGTGATAAGTAAAAAAGTATATTGCAAAATTTAATTGTAATTTACTAATTTACCAAATTCTTAGCATTGTTACCGTCTATGTAAAAAAATGCTCGGTATTATCATGCAATTTGCTTCCTTTATAAAAACCCTATTTATAATTTTTAATCTCGATTGTTTTGTAACTTGAATATATATGTTATGTATTGATGTTTACATCTCGTAAAATATTTTGCGATACTCAAATTATTTGACAGTTATCGATATTTTGTTTCCGCTACTCCTTATTTTAGATTCTGGCTTCGCCCTTGTCTAAAATGTTAGTATATGTAGAGTTGTTTTAAATATAAGACCAATAAATAAGTTACAATTAGTAGTTACAATCTCATTTTCAAGATAACCGTGAGCCCGTGAGTGGTCACATGTTAAGTATGAAGTTATCTTTAATTTGACTTTTGATTTATTTATTGATATTGAAGTGCGATTTATTGATACTGAATTATGATATATTTTGGATAATAATTTATGTTGAATTGGATCAAACCGGAATAACTAAAATTATTGATGATAATTTGAAATTATAATGTATATATGAAGATATTAAAAACAAATGAAATCAAGTACCTTAAAATGAAAAGGGCTAAAATGCTTTCAGTAAATAAAAAATGAGGGTTTTTCTACGCGGTACCTTCGTATTTTTTCGATTTTTACATGATACTCCTCATTCATTGGTACATCTTAATGAAAATTTCGAAAATATCGAAAATGCATTAATATGCCTCTTTTATCTATGCAGTTTTTGTTAATTTTTTGACAATAATTTGTCGTACCATTATTAACATAAATAACGTTACTCAATTATAAACATTTTTTTTTTTCACAGAATTCAATTGTTGATTGAATACCCAATTTTTAGCAGTTTAAGGGATACCAAAGATGTTTTTCAAAAACTAAAAGTATCACGTAGAATTTGAAAAAATAGAGGGGTACCACGTAGAAACACCCAAAAATTAAGAAACACACTAATAATATGATGACTTATAAATAAGGGTAAGTCCTGTAAGAGATATTTACAATTTAAATTAAAAACGGTACATAAAGTAATACTCCGTAAACATGTACAAATTATATAATGATGTAATAATAAAAATATTTACTATATAATTTATGGTAAAATATATACGATTGTTAAGAAAATACCCCCCTCCCGGTCCCAGTCATTTACTGTCTTTTTGTTTTGGCAAAAACCAAAGAAATAGAATAAAGTCAATTACTAAACGACAAGTGGATCAGATTGGGTGTAAATGACCAAATTGTTCATGATAGAATATGTAAATTATGAAAATACCATAAAGGATTATTATGATTGAATGCTTGATTAGTATTGATAATTAGAGGAGTATAAATACAAGGTTACAGTCAAGTATAGACGAGATATTCTTGCGTTATTCTAGTCTTAGATAGAGGAGCTAATTTACAACAAATAAGGGAGGTAAATATTTAGCAAATAATTTACATAATTTACATACAAAATTACTAAAGATTGTCCCTATATTACTCATCTCGCCCCTAATATTCATTTTACTTTCCAATTTTGCCCTTTACTCTAAAACATTCTAAAAACTAGTTTTTATCGGTAATTCAAAATATGAATGACGGTGACCCATTTTACGATAATTAATAATCAAGCACGATTAAATTCGAAACAAAATTGACGATTAGAAACGTAAAAACTTCAAACGATCATAACTTTATTCTCGGGTGTCCGATTTTGACGATTTTTTTTTTTCAAATCACTTAATTCGACGAGAGAAACGCAATGGTAAAAAAAATAAAATTGGAAAGCGGGCCCATTCGTGTGAAAAACACGATCAGACCTAGGCCAGTTCATGTAAATCACACGAACTGGCCTAGGCCAGTTCATGTGGATTACACGAATTGGCCCAGGCTGGTTCGTGTAAAACACATGAATCGGCCTAGGTCAATTCGTGTTTCTTACACGAATGGACCATTTCTCAATTTTTTTTTGCATTGCGTTCGTCTCATCGAGTTAAGTGATTTGAAAAAAAAGCCGTTTTTTATCGTCTTAATTCTCTCTCACTCTTGATCACAAATTTTGAAACCCTAATTCCCATTTCTAAGCAAATAATCAATTTGCCATTTTTTTCAATCTGAAGAAACTTGAAATTCATGTCGACGTTGTTCAAATTTTCGTTACGTTCGAAAGAAGGTTAGTATTAATTTCATTTATACTTGTACTAATTTCGATTTACGACTTGCTAGCTGTGTTATTTCAATTAAAGTTAGATTATACTAATAGTGTTGATGCTAAATAAAGTTGAACTAGTTTTATTACCCGTGAAATTCACGGGTCTGGCTATGTTGGGACGTTAGATTGTTAATCTGTTATGCAAACCCATATTTGCGATCGCAATGAAAACTGAGGACAAAAAAGTCTTGTAAGAAAAAAATTATATTAATCAATACGTATATTTGTATAATGCCACTAATATTGCTAAGTTTATTAGTGTTTTGCCACGATTATTGTTATTATTCTTGTTGTTTTTGATTTTTTTTAAGTCTTTTTTTTACTATACTCCCTCCATTCCAGTCATTTGTTTTATTTTATTGTTCTTTCATTAAAAACATTTGAGTTACGTAATTAATTCAACCAAAAATAATTTTTTAAAATAGAAATTTTTATATTTTTATTTGCGAACTATAATTCAAGGTAGATTAATCGGTTAACATTGTATTGAAAGAGTATGGTGCGGATTATAAACGTTGAAAGAATAAAGATTATTTTATCCGTAAAATTTATTCTAACAATAAAATTTCAAAATTTATTTAGTATTTATTTTGATGTTTAACGATTGTTTAATTACTTTGAAAATGAAAAGCCAATTTTAATGATTGTGTTTAATCCTACAAACTCTTTCAACAATTTATCCTTTTTTTATTAAAATAAAATAAATGCATAAGGATGTGGTTTGCAAAAATTTTGTCAAAGGGAATGTGATGCTTGGTCATGCCTTTTTTAGTATATACTAATTTAATTTCTCTTGAAAATCACGTAAATTATTTTTTATTACTTTTGTAATGGCTTGATATTCACATAATTATGTTAAGTTTTTTTTGTGGTTGTTATTTTAACCTTTTATTCCTTTATTCTTATTTTGGCTTTTGGTACGGAATTATATCAATTTTGCTCGATGACTGAATTATATTTTTCTTAGTCCAACTCTATCAAAATGATAATAAGAAGTGTTAATCATATATATATATATATATATATATATATATATATATATATATATATATATATATATATATATATATATATATATATATATATAGATTTAGGATCCGGTGAGAACGATCACTCGGTGAGAACGGTGAGAACGACCTACATCAATAGGATTTTATAACAGATTTTATACGGTCTGCCTACTTTTTCTAATTTTCGCGGTTCATATATATTTGTGATATTTTTTCATTTCCTTCTCTCTCCTTTAATTTTTTTTAATCTCGTTTTTCTCTCTACCTTTTTTCCCCAAATCACCATAAACCCTAATTTCTTCCCCAAATCATTTGTTCGTCAATTTCCGGTGAATTTATTGTTGATAACGATGATCTATTATCATTCGTCTGCCGTTTACTCGTTCTACTTTCCTTAATCGCAAGTAATTTGGTATGATTTGATCTTCAACTTTTAGTTGTTAATGCCTATTTCTTCGATTTTTTGTTTTATTAAGTTGAATTATCCTTTAATAAGCTGAATCTAACTTCGTCATTGTCTTTTGAAATCATTAATGCAGGTTTATCTGCGTTACGGTTGAGTTTCTGTTAATTAGGTATTTATTTTACTGTCGTGATTAATTTTAGGTTTATTTTTGTTTATGTTCGGCTTATTCATTGATTTTATTTGATATTTACTTCCGTTCGGTTGCATACAGGTTGTTGTTCCGTTTCAATTGAAGAGCATCGTCGTCTTGGTGTATTCTCAACTAGGTATTATATTTTCCCTACTTTTTTTGTTCGATTTTACATTTTTTTTCTTCTTTTTGTTGTGTTATCAGTCTAAGTTTAACATGATTGTAGTTTTGAAGTTTTTCTTCCTGAAATTTGTGTTGTTTACAACCTTTTTTTTTGTTGTTTTTTGTTGTCGAGCTAATTTTATGTGTATTTTTCACGTTATGTCCTTATGTTTGCTTTTCAGAATTAAGTTTGTGTGTGCTTTATCTGCCTTTTTTATACGTTCAAATGGTTCCGTATCAGCTAGGTACGTCACAATGGTTATCAGTCACACTAAGTCAGTTGCTAGGTACATTCATGTGGTTTGTTTGACGTGATGATATGTCCTACGTATTTGTGGCATTTTTGTATGCTTGGCATAAGGTGCTTGATATATGCTTTATCTGACTTTTTGTATTATTTCTTTATTTATTTTTTTGTTTTGTTGTGTGTTTCAGTGGAGGTTTTACACTTAAGGAGTATTTTAGGGTGTAGGTGCACTTTAATACGCGTTAACCACGTCTATTTAGTCCATATGTACGTTATTTTGAGTTTAATAACAATGACTGCATCAGTGCCCTTTCAAGAGGGTGACCATATCTGCATTTGTTGCAATTTCTTTTTTTCACCTGTAACGTATCTGTGATGCCCTTGGTATGTAGGGAGAGTATTTTTTCATGGATGGTTTGTGTGTTGATCTGAGTTTTGTTCATTTATGGGGTTACGTGCCAGTCAGGTACGTCTATACGGGTTATACGTACGTTGAATGAGTTGCTGGATACGTTTTTTAGTTTATGTTGTGTGTATCAATGTACCTATGCATATTGTTTCTGGAAACGTTTTTCATGGCTTGTTTTTGTTTAGCTTGGTCATTTTCAATGAGGCTACTATGTGTTTTGCACCGTGAGATATAGGTTCAGTTTATCACATATGTCCATACGCATTTGTTGTTTGCTAGGTACATTGATTATATTGGCATCGACATTGTTTATGATTACAGGTGTCATTATGAAGAGAACACGTTCAGAAACGTCGGCACTAGACGGAGCAGGGACAAGCAGACATCAAGAAGTCCCTGTCACAAGTATGCAACAAGCTGGATGTGATCCTTCTGAAGATTTTCCGGTATTGAAAACAAGGATGAGTCCTAGCGGTCTTCTACATTTCATCAATAGTGGCCTCTCCGACAATCAAATCTCAGACATTCAAGAGATGGGCTTTGGCGGTATCATGTGCCTTAAAACGGATATGCTTCCCGGGCAGTTAGCATACTGGCTTGTCTCAGGATTTGATCCATTCACGTCTTCCCTCTTAAACAACCAGCTGCCTATTCGCGATGAAGATGTTCATCTTGCTACGGGGTTACCTATGGGTGAGGTAGAAATAGTGCAAGCGACTCGTTTTGAGCAGACCGAGGTGTTTGTAGAGATGGTTAATGCATGGAAGTCTCAAATTGAGGGTGTTGACAAAGTTACCAACACCCACATATTGCATAAGATGGTTGAACAAAGACAAGGTGGGGACGATTTTAAGAGAAATTTTATCGTATATGTTGTGTCTGCGTTTCTTATGGGAATTAAGGGAAGTATTCCAAGTTTGCGAATACTCAAGTGTTTGAGCGTTGTCTCCTTAATTCCAAAACTGAGATGGTGCGATTTTACCCGAAGAAACTTAATTGCAAGTGTCGAACAGTGGAGGGATGAGAAGGAGAAGGAGGCCAATGGGAGCTGCAAGAAGATCTATAAAGGTCCTATAATGGTTCTAATTTTCATTTACCTCGATAGGATGGTTTTTAAGCCTAGAACAGCTGAGCGGGTGTTCCCAACATTATGTACATGGACGAAGGAAGCGATATCTTCGCGAATATCTAAAGAAAAAAGGGAAGCTCATCGATTTGGTTCTGGTACGCAGTTGGTAAAGGACCCAGGTTGCTTTGGTTCTGGGTACGTGGAGAGCCGTGGCAGAACAACACCTGATGTTGTGTCTGAGGATGATGATATTGTTGGCAATGATGAGGATGATGCGGCTGACAACAATGGACGTGATGGGCACGATGCCAACATATCACATGTCAGTTCTTGCATTGAAACGCTGGCAAGCACAGCGAAAGCCCTTGCTATTGCATTTCAGAATTTTGCAGATTCAATTAATACTGCCAAGCGTATAATGCCGAATTCTGCAGTTGTTTGTCAGCTGTCCGCCATGGCAAATTCTCTACTAGGGGGTTTCCAGTTAACACCACCTATTGTACCTGAAGATGAGGTTGGGACAAAAGTGGATCGCGGACTGGGTGACCCAGTTGTTGGTGGCAATGACATGCGCACTGATGAATCTACTGCTGCCCCGGGTTCAGGTGCAGATTCACGTACTGTTAAGGAGACGCCTGCTACAGGGGGTAGGTTAGCCTCCGAGGTACATGGCGGTTATGTTCCATCTACACTAGAAGGCACCAATGATGACCCTTGTTGGAACGATCCTACCTTTGTGGCAGCGGCCATCGCGTTGGGTAACGCGTTCAACAAGGATCCAGTGGATGTACCTGTACCAAAGAAAAGACGAGTTGCTCCTGAGTTCCCGACCTTCAACCTATTTCAATCTCAAGATAAATCGCAGCCAGCTGGTTCTCCGGAATGTCCTAATGCACCTGTTGTTTCCCCCCCGTCTGCTGCTCCTGAATCAGTTCACGAAGTCCACCATGCTGCCAACATAGAGAACAAGAGAGACGTAGTTGTTCCAAATGTATAAAAGTCACCCTTTATTCAAAGGAATATATCTATGTTTTATGAATTGAGCCAACCGGAGAAAGATGTTTCTGACTTGGTTTTTGAGGAGGGATCTGATGATAGGTATTTATAATCTTTTTTTTTTTACAACCTATTTCAATCTCAAGTTAAATGTTTAATCGTGATCAGTTTGTGGGGTAATTCGTTAATATATCAGAACGTATCTATATTTTTTGTCTAATTTTTCTGACTGTCTTGTTATATTCAGCGAGGTATTGTTCAGGAATCGTTTGTTCCAGCTAAGAAGATACGATTTAAAGTCCTTTATCTCAGACACAAAGATTTCTACAAATGTGATAAATGCATGGGCTAATATATTGAACAAGCGAGAGGAGTTAAAAGCTGCCTCATCCGCTTTGCGTTTATACACTTTTGTTACTCATAATGTAAGTTATCCTATGATTGATCTATGTTTGTTTTAACCTTTAGTTTTAATCAATGATGTGTTTTCCTATATAGGTAATCTTGCATTAATATGCTATCGTCCTACCTGATTTTATTATTTTTGTTGAATATGTTTAACTTCAGGGAATTAGATGTGAAAATATAACCGAATACGATAAAGTCAAACTGGTGAGCTTCAAATATGTCTTTTTTATTTTTAGTAACATTCGTCAGTTTTGTCCATTTTATGTTTCCACTAAGGCTGATATATATGTTTCAACACCAGATGCTGTTCCCATTTACACTCCGTGAGCCGCATCTGATTTGTGTCAACGTGGTGTCCCGAAAGATTGAAGTCATTCATCTTATGCGTCCTAATTCAGTAGACTTCTCTGATTCTGTCCGCATGGTGGTGAGAATATGATTTTGCGCATACCCGTTTACTTTGTCAAACGTTGGATTTAGATTTTTTCACTCCGTTAATGTTTCTGATGGTAATCTGACTTTTTCAGAGGGATTTTGTTTGATGTGACATGACCCCTAAATCATCCAGATTTAAGGCAGTCTAGTTTTACTCATGTGAAGAATTCTTCCCCAAAACGCATGTGATTGACGTCGTGGGCGATGGCATTTATCTGATGTGTTACATGGAGATATATACGGGGTGCCGCCAAATGCTCAAAACTCAGGCCATAAATGTAAGATACGTCCTTTTTTTGTCTATGTACGTTTAGTAAATAAGTAATCACATCTTTCTCATTAATAAGTTTTACACATATTGAATCATCCAGTCTAGATCAGGGGCTGCAATTGGCAAGATCCTTCTTAAACAGAAGATGAAGTACTGTTTTGCTGTTTTGTCGTGCCCTCAGAACGAATTATCAAAACAAGTTTTGATGGCTGCGAAGCGTCTCAACGTCAAATCCGGGCAAGCACCCATATTTTTTTTTGTTTGTAAGTGATCGTTAATCTTACTAATTATTTTTTCCTTTTTGTTTTTTTAAAGGAAACCAGCGGTTGTACAGGAAGTGGAATATACTGATACGCACCTGTTAGACTACGTGTTCCTTCTACGTGCGGGAGAATCAGCTAAAGAGTAATGTTTCATCCTTTTTAGCATGTTTACCTTGTCAACCTTATATGCGTTGTTAGAAATAGCACATACTGACCTTTTTCGTTGGTTTATACGTTATTTTTGTAGTGACGTAGTCGTCGAGTCAAGCTTTGGGCAAGTAACAAAAGAGGGCATGTGCTCTCTGAGACCTCGGAAATGGGTTGCGGATATGGTATGGTCAGTTCTTAATTTTCATACGTGTTTCTTTCTATTTTATGTAGTATACAACAACACTCGTTTTTTCAATTTAGGTGATCGATATGTTCGGGATCTATTCAACTATGCTCAAGCCAGATTTGTTGTATATCCTATCAACCGCACGTGTGAGTGTTACCCTTTTCATCCGTGATTCACTTAATATTATCAGATTTTATGTTTGACTTACTAATCGATATGTTTGTCTATTCTAGCATCTCAATCCTCAACGAGATAAAAATCTTGGTCGCAATTACATCAAAACATCATATATGCCGAAAGATGGGGTGTGTGTGAAAGCTGTAAGTATATTGTTCTGTCTTTTTAAATGTGGGTATGTAACACTCTGTTTTTTTCGTTTATGAAGATCAAACTCATTTCATTCATACCATACGTCTTGTAATTTTGTCAACAGATTTTTATACCCATCATTGATAACGAACACTGGTTTCTTATCGTGTGGGATCTGGAGATGAAGACGAACTATATTCTGAACTCACTACGTCCTAAGGATATCCGGGCTGACACTGAACTTGCTGCGGAAGTGGTATATTTTTATTAGTATTCTAAATGTTTTTGTTCAGATAATGCTTTCCTTAATGATTCATAACTCATAGGTTCAATGTATCGTTTTGTTCTAGGTTAGTAATGTCTTCCAGATCTTATGCCGGTCCAAAGGGTACAAGCATCTTGTAGGGGTGCCTCTAGCTACGTTTTCGACCCTTACTGTTCCTCAACAGCAAAATCTGTAAGTACACATCTTTTTTTATTTACTTATCACCTGAGTACGTCACACTAAGTCAGTTGCTAGGTACATTTAATGCAGTATGTGTGTCGCGACGATATGTCCCATGTTTTTATTTGATTTTTGTATGCTGGACATAAGGTGTTTGTGCACGGATGATATAGTAAGGCCGCCTGTGTTGGTACTTATTTTAGTTTTGTTTGGTGAAGGTTTGATTGCGGCGTTCATGTTCTCAAGTGGTTAGAAGCTGGACGCAACCGAGATCTGTGGGAAGACAAGAGCAACTTTAAGGCGTTGGCTGTATATAGGAAGGACGTCGCGCTCAACTTGTTACGTTGGCAGGAGAACAAGTGTAAGGTATTCAAAATTAATCTCATTTTTCATTTGTCTTTATCGTCAGATTTAACTGATCACATCTATTTAAGTACAAGTTTTACATCGTTTTTTTCTCATGGCTGATATGTAGGTTTACTAAAAGTCATGGAAGCGGCTTTGCGTTTGGCAGGATTGTGGCTGATATGTAGGCTTACTAAAAGTTATGTATATCTTATGGACTTTGTGATGGTGTAATTGGGGTTCTGTTGCATTGTAATAACTTCGTTTACGGTTATCCGAGTATCGCCGACATTTGTGTTCATGATGCGTATTTTGAAACGCCTTTGGTTCATGTTGTTTTCATCTGTGGCATCCTGTTGGATATGGAATCATGATAGTTTTGACAGTTTGTAATGGAAAGGCATCACCCCAGCTTTTTGTGGATAATATGTAGGATATGCATCCCATTCTGTCTGTTTGTGTTTAGACAAATGGTGGTGTCTATGTGGCAATGGGCTGGAAATTGGGCAACCTCTTCTTTTGCTATGTGGCAATGGTCTGAAAAATTAATCGTCATACAATATTACACTACTAAGTACGCTCATCATGTAAAACATGTGCAACAATCGTGTTAATATACACGCTTGTTTATTTTTGCACATAGACACAACAGCAATCGTGATAACATATTAATAATATATACTTACACAACCCACCAACAACCGAATATTTTATTTAGTGGGTTAAAAATGAAATCATTAGGTAATAGATAATTAGATGTCATACAATATTATGTTTTGTCTATGGAACTTAAATTCGCGAATCATTGTTTATTAATATTTTACGCTATTTATTTACACATATAATACTAATAGGTACGCTTCTCATGTAAAACATGTGCAATAGTCGTGTTAATATACACGCTTTTTGTCTTTTGCACATAAATAGGAAATCATCATTTATTGGACAATAGCTGAAATTTCACTTTTTACCAATTCACATATAAAAAACGAGCAGATTCAATAGCTCTTAATATCAGAACCTATGAATGATCATCCATGCATTGTATATGTTAATACAAGTGTTTCCATTCACAATCCTGATAGATACACTTTCAGCCTTGACAGATGCACATATAATCCATGTAGATACGCTAGTATCTTGTGATATACGAAGAATAAAAAATAAAAGACATACAAAGGGAAAAAAAAAAGATCGAAATAAAAAATGATCAAAAATCACATAGAACAACTCAAAAATGAAGTCTTCAATCATTCTGCCATTAATCAATATCTTTGTGTTTGTGATCCTCAACTATTTTCGTTGTTCAATCCTGAAACAAAAAAAGGCTATCAAACATTAACGGTTACAAATTTTTGTACATACAACAATACTATTTCTTAATCAAGTACTGTGGACAGCGGGCCGCCCACGGGGGCGCTTGGTGAGGATCGAAAACAAGCGTTTGCATTTTGTATGGAGTCGCCACCAATTTTTATGGGAAATTGGAACCGTTCGAATACCTCGTGTCATGTCAAGACACAAAGTAGTGACATGAACACTAAGCAATCGTTACCCTTAGCATTCTATGTCTAGAATGACTCTCGTGGATGCCAATGAACACGGGTGCTCACGGAGATCTGGAGTAAGGGGTGAGGGTACGTATTAGGAAGCTCTTTTGATCGAACACCTAATCCCGCCCGCCTCGATAGCGGCCTCTACTAATGATTAGGGAAGTTATTTATACTCGATATATCGTCGGCTATATGCATGCAATGCAACATCCAAGTTTTAATCCTAGCATGTGAGAATTTAACTAAGTCGGTTAACACGTAATTAGCATACAATTAATGTCAAAGTAGGAGTTAATGTTGATTACATGTGAAAACATTCAAGCAATAAAAGCAATACAATAATAGAAATACAATAATGAAAATTACAATAATTACATTGCATTAGGCGATTTATGTCGAAAATACCTTTAAAACGGATAATTTGAGAAAAACGGATAAAAGAAATCAACGAACAGGAATTAGAAGGTGATAATACGGATATTAGTTAGTTACGAAAGCTAATTAATTAGGTCAAGGCAGAAAAGGAGTTCAGAGGCAGAACTCATCCTGGAACAGCGCAAGAGATCGCGCCCTCGGAAGAGGCGCAGCAGATTCTTTGCGTCTGCTCCAAGGGTGAATTCTGGCCGTGAAGCCGGAAGCGCAAACCGTTAATGTCGATTGGTGATTTTAATGATGGATTAAAATTATTTACTCGGATGGAAGTGTTTAATGATTAATTACATGTGAATGATGGTCATAAAAACAAGTAAAACATGGGTGAGACGGAATATAACGAATTAATTACATGATTAATGATATTAATGAATGAGTCCTCTGTTGAAATCAATTAACTAGTCTAAACATGATGAATGTACAACGAATATACGACAAACATGTGAATAAACAAACGAAAACTATATCAATGGCGAATTCCAGAAACTCAATATGAACAAATTGAATCTCTGAAATCCGGGTTTGAATTTAATGACGAAAACCCGTAAATATGGATTATTTGGGATTTAAGTCGGACTTATGATGATTAAAACATATTAATGAATGATGAATTATATACATGTGATTATTAAACTATCATGTGAAAGAATTAAAGAACAAACAAATACAAATCAAATACGAACAAGAACGAATTACAGAGGACGAAGAAGAAGAAAAGAAGCAGGAACTGCGGCAGCCTCACGAAGAGGCGCAGCAGGAACTGCGCTCCTTCGAAGAGGCGCAGCAGTTGCTGCGTCTTTTCTCGTCTGTCAGTCTACTGGAAATCCGCAAAAACAGAGTTTTAAAGCACGGTTTTAGAAATCGGTTTTAATGGTGTTTTCGACATAAATCTTACAATAATGATATGATAAATAAAATACGATAAATAAAAGAGAGATTACACCCTCAGACTTACATGTTGACGAAACGAGATGTACTAAGATATCGATTAGTGAAAGCTCGACGCGAATGCAAAGAGAGTGCCCTCGTAAGAGGAAAACGATTGATTAATTTAAGTTGATTGAGTGTAGTTGGTCAAATTGGTCGGTCATGCAACAGAGAGGCTGGTACCCGGAAAGATCCGAGCTTACGTGGTCGGAAGTCCAAGCACGTAGGCGCCAATTAGTAAGAACGAAGTCTAGAATGCAAAGGGAGAAGAGAAGGGCGGACACTCGCGTGAGAAATATGAGGAACGAAGGCTCCTATTTATACTAATCACGCGGAGGAATAGGGTTTCGGAGACTCTTTGGAAGTGAATCTCGGAAAGATATGAAAAAGATACGTAAATCATGCGAAGAAGGGCCTGGGAAGAGGCGCAGCAGCCACTGCGTCTCTTGGAAGAGGCGCAACACCTGCTGCGTCTATTCCCAGGAGGTTTCCTCCTGCTGAAGAAAGATTTCCGCGTTTGAGTTATGGTAGGACGGAAATAATTCGATTATCTTATGAATATTACGGGATATTATTTGCCAAAAGATAAAATTTATGAAATATGGAATAGAAATATCCGGAACATTCCAGAACATTCTGACTCGGGATTTAACGATTATCGAGAAAATGGAGACGGTTTTTGACCCGGACTCGAATGTACTCTAATTATCGCCAAAACGACCGTATCGGACGTAGATGACAACTATGAGGTCGACATTAATATTTGAGCAATCACTTGACGATAATCTTATTTAATCGTCACAAATCGTTCCGCGAATCGAACATGCGGCCCAATCATCACCGGGTGGTTTGCGGGAGGTGCGGAAACGAGGTGTCTCTGAGCCCCCACTTTGACCGAGGCTTGGACAAGGCGAAAGTCAAAGTATAGCCATCAGGTCAATCGAAGATTACAACCCGACGACTATGGCGACGCGAGGCGGCTCAAGGGGTCTGAGCCAAGGACTGTCGTCGGGAACATTTTAGAGTCTGTCGACTATCGGGAGGGTCGTTTAAAGTCCATTAGACTACGTAAGGAAGCTCGCTTGACCATGAGAAGAGACCATACCGAGATACCCCGGGTGAAGCGGGATCAAGACGCTTCGGCAAAACTCTTTGGTCGAAGGTAACTTGGTGTCGAAGACATTAGGGGTCACAGGGAACTTTGGTCGAATTCTGCGGGGAAACAAGAACTATTGAAAACAAGCAGGACGTCGTAGAAATCGCTGGGAATCCGCTTGCGTCGGTCTTAAGCGAACTCGGCGAAACTTGAGGTTGAATCGCTTGCATCGGTCTCAAACAAACTCTTCATGGGTAATATTGACGACTAGGAACATCTTGATCGTCGTGGGAGAAATCTCGAATGAGCAAGACGCAAAATACTATCTGCACGGATATAATGATCTTGAGCAATATGCAAAAAAATATGCATACTGGATAAAAGGATTTGAGCAATATTGCAAAATATGCTGCTATTTGGATATAATGCGGGCGGAACGAAAGAAAATCATCGAAACGGACCAAAAGAATATAATAGCGTTGAGGAAGAGGCGCACCAAAGATGGGCCCACAAATAACGAACTCATAACGAATTTTTGAAAATCCGTATGGAGGGAACACAAGGAAGAGGCGCAGCACTTGCTGCGTCTTTTCCCCAAATTGGCTATTTCTGCGTAAAAACGCGAAATCAGAAGGAATTGTATTTCATTATTTCGAAACATAATTCTTGCATTTCTCTCTCAAATCTTCACCATTTCCGTCAAGGTTTGATCCAAAAGCTTGCTTTAAAGATGACTAATCGAGGTATGTGTTCCAATCTTGCATTAATCGTCTTCATTTGTTGAATTTTGAGCCGCGAAAATTAGGGTTTTCGACCCTTTTGATCGAAAATTTGGGGCTTTTCCCCCAAATAGATTTGCTTTGCCAAATTGATACTAGAAATGGATAGTAGGTGATGTTAGGAACATAACCATGTGTTTGCTTCGAATTTTCATTGAGTTTTGAGCCTTTGAATGAATTTTGAAACGGTTTTACAGCTAAACCGTAAATTGCTTCGAAAATAGCCTTAGGATGGCCCATTTGCGATGAAACTTGTTATTTGGAATCCCTGGATGATGGGTAAACTTCCTACCATCTCAGAATTTTGGTTTGTGACAACTTTTTCAGGACACCTTTCTAGGGCATAATCGCCGTTATAGCGAAATGCTGCCGAGTTTTCGACTTGAACTCGGAACTAGGTTTTGACTTGGACTTGACTTGACCCAATTTATCACATGAGTGATTGGGTTGGTGGGAATATGACCAAAGATGGCCGGAAAGGGGTGTTTTCAGGGCTTCGAAGGCTCGAAAACCCCTTAACAAAGGCTTGTCGTCATGTGACGCGGCCTGAATTTGCTTTAATGTTGCAGGTGATGAGGCTTCTTCTTCTGGGAGGACTCCCATGGAGATAGACGCTGCTGTTGTTGAGGAGGTTTTAGAGCAGGCCTTCACCGCCGCGGTGATGGCTGCTGAGTTTCACGAGGAGGAGGCCGTCGAGGAGGAGGAGATCCCGAGACGAGCCAACATCGGGAGAGGGGGTCGTCAGCTGAGGGGAGCTCTGCGTGGCCGAGACCGGGAGAGTAGGCACCTTGTGTGGGGGGCAGAGGGTCACCGTCCTACGGGACGGTGAAGAGTCTGGTAAATAGGAATTCACTACTCATTACCTATCCTCTTTCATTCTTTTAGTTCAAATTTCTTGCAAATTTCATTCAAAACTAAAGATAGCTTTGTTTCAAATCATGATAGGAGGCCGGGAACATCAGGTCGTTCTCGGGTTACACGACAGCGATGGAGCACTACGAGCGGCTGTCGGCGGAGGAGAGGGCCATGATCGAGCGTGGAGCATTCGGTCCTCTGGTTCGTGTCCTGGAGGGATATCATGAAGAGGAAGTTGCGGGCTAACCTTAGCCTGGTCCGCGCTTTCTTGGATCGGTTCTGGGATACGACTTCCACGTTTCACCTGCCTTTCGGTGAGGTGGGAGTTACTTTGGAGGATTACGGCATGATTTCTCGGTCCGCGTGTGGGACCGAGGAGATGGTGTGGCCGGAGACTGCTATGAGGGCGGATTCGGCCGAGGCGAGGAGGTTGATCGGCTGGAACTTGTCGCCGAAGGCTGTTGCAGTGCCGGGTTTGGTACCTAGTACCTACGTTCGAGACTACTTTGCGGGGAAGACCCCGGAGCTGGTGACGATCGATGGGAGGGAGACGGCTCCTCCTCCCTGCACAGCTGAGCAGAGGGCTCGCTTGTGGCTTTGGTGGTTTCTGTCTTCGATTTACCTCGGAGACAAGGGCGAGAGGTTGTCGACGAAGCTTCTTCCTTTTCTTTCTGACCTGAGTTCCCTAGGACGCTGGGACTGGGTCACTGCTGGTTTTGCGGTCCTCATCCGCTTTATGAGGGCCATGGTTCGTCCGGAGTTGATGGAGAAGGGGACTTCTCCAGGCACTGTCGGACCTGGGCTACTGCTGGAGGTATGAACCTTCCTTTTAATAGCAAATTCCTTTCTTTATCGAATCACGAAAGATCGTTCTTGATTATTCTGTTTTACAGGCATGGGTGTACTCCTACTTCCCGAGTCTCGCGCCGAAGAGGACGGAGCCGTTGGAGAAGGCCTATCCCGTGGTGAGGGATTGGGTGATGTGCCGGACGAAGAGCAAGCGTTCATCTCATATTGTCTACCGGCGGGACGTGAACGCCCTTCAGCTGAGCAGCGTGAGTATCCCATTTATATACACTTGTATTTCTTTATCCTCTGCCTTCACTTGATCATCGGCATGATCTCTGCCTTTATATTGTCGCAGTGGGTGCCCAGACCTTGGGCGGAGTACGCTAGAGCGCCTCCTTTTGTTGCTGAGGTCCTTCGACCTAGGAGCCCGAGTCGGCTACTGTTGAGGACGTCGATGGGTCTTGTGTGGTATCTGGGCGAGCGTTTGGCTCGTCAGTGATCTCGGGACGCGTTGACGGTTCCCGTTGATCCTCCGAGGACGATGTTCAGGGAGCCTTCGAGGCCGAGAGGAGGCGGACTGGCCGGTGCCGGTGGCGACGACCTTCTTCTCCCGGCGAGGACTACTCGGCGTTCCTTTACGGGAGGTTGGCGTACCGGCCAGTAGTGGTGAGTATCTTTTACTTTTCCTTGATTTGATTTTGAGAATTACGACGAAAGATCATCGATTAATGAGAGTTATTTGTCTTTGCAGGAGGTCGAGGTGGCGGGCATCGAGCCCCAGCGTACCACTTCGAGACTCTTGAGTACACCGACGCGACCGGGAGGACGACGATCTCCGAGTTGCGTGACTTTGACGTAGTTGTGACGGATCTTGGCCTAGACGATCGGCAAGATCTCGATTCGGAGGGTGAGCCTCCGACTTATATACCTTTCGTGTGAGAACACATTTGATTGAACTTGTTGAATTTATCGAGAATTTCTCTTGAAACGTAGGTCGCGCCATCTCGCTTCGTGGCACTATGGAGGGTGGCCAACCGGCTGCGAGCTACGCATCATCGAGGCACTCGTCGGTGGTCGAGGTCGTCGGTATGAACCTCATTTGATTTCTTTTGATTTTTGATTTTAGTTTTGATTTGGCTTGAATTGATTGACATGAGCCAATTTGTTCTTTGTTCTGGTGACCGCGAATGGAGCGAGAGTTGGCCGATCCGGGAGGAGACGGCTCGCTTGTTGAGGGAGCTCGAGTTTCGGGATGCCGAGAATGCCGTTCTTGCGGCAAGAGTTGTTGAGTTGGAGGGCGCCAGTGTAGTTTTGTGTAGTTTTGTAGACTTGTACATTTGGACTTCTGATTTGAACATTTTTGGACTTTTTTTCGGGGCGCAAGCCCCGGTTGCTTGGACTTTTGAACTTTGTTGGGCGCAAGCCCCGGATTTGCTTGTACATTTGTATATACGATGGCCACGAGTGCCTTTCTTTGCTGGGTTGTGTTGCTTGTACTGCGGTTAGTTCTTGAACAGTTTGGTAGACAACGGTTTACGCCGTCATCGCCGAAATTTACATAGAAATCACACAAAACATACATTTTTAATACACATATGGCTTTAATTAGCGCAAAATGAGACTCACAAGGATACGAAAAATGCAAAAATTTGGCCGGAAATGACCGGACGGTAGGGAGGGTTACCCCCTAAAAAAAGAAAAAAGAGAAATCTACAAGTGTAGAAATGAAATGTTGAAATTTGTTAAAAATGAAAACAAAAGAAAATTTTTCAAAAAAGGAAATGAAATTTATTTCCTAAAAATAAATAAATTTATTTACTAAAAATGAATAAATGAAATAAAAAGAATCAAGTGTGATGAAAATGGCGAAGGTATCGATGTCGCCTCGAAATGCGCGCCCGCGAATTTAGGAAACTTGAGACATGGTAAACTGCTCGTATTTACCAAAATAAAACCCCGCAGGAATAGGAAATCGTGCGTTTATAGAATTAGGAAAGATCCAAACGCGGAAATCACGGAAAGTGAGCCTGGGGAAGAGGCGCAGCATGAGCTGCGTCCCTTTGAAGAGGCGCAGCAGGTGCTGCGCCTGTTCCCAGGCTTGTCCGTTCTGACGGATTTTTGGAAACAGCAATTAGTATAAATAGAAGCGTCGATGGAGTTTTAATTCACATAAATCCGCCGTCTTTTCTTCGTCTATTAACATAAAATTCCCAAAATAAATTTTCAAGAGAAAATCATCATGAATACTTTGGAGATCCGCTTGAAGGAATGGACTAATGAATTTTCGAATATTGAGAAGCATGACATGGGTGCTTATAACTTTGGGTCTTTATTGAGTTTGAAACTCATCAAAATTGTAAAGCCGTTCTTGGATGCTTGCCTTGACTATTGGGACCCGAATTATCATGTTTTCGCGTTCCCGGGAGGTGACATTTGTCCTTTTCCGGAAGAAATAGCTGCTATTGGTGGGTGGGATCCCGAACACTTACCTGCCATTCCTTCCACTTCACAAGGGTATAAGAGCAAATTCAGAGACTTGCTTGGACTGACCAGACTTGAGGTGGATCGCTTAGTTACCCCGAAAGGCGTGAGAATGTTGGACTTTATTGATCGATTCATCAACAGGGCCGACCCTACTGTTTCCTATGTTGCCAGGAGGAGAGCATTCGGCTTTTGTTTGCTGCATGTGTACGTCTTCCAAGGGCATGTTGATGAAGACTTGAGAGGTGATCCTCGTCTTTTGGGTCTTATCGAGCAAATGGAGCTGCGCAGGAGCCCAGCTTGTTTATGCTTAGGGGAGATTATCTTAGGCTTGGATAATAGGAAATCCAACCGCGATCTGCCAATTTTGGGGAGTCCCGTCATCTTACAGGTAAAAGACACCTTTTTTTTTTTTTTTTTTTTTTTTTTTTTTTTTTTTTCGTTTTTCGTCTTCTTTTTTTTGTTTTCTTTTTTTTGTTCGGTGTCTAACACCTTCTTTTGGTAGGTTTGGCTTATGGAACGGCTCCGACTGCTCGAACCCCCAGTTCATGCACTTTCCTATCATTCCCGTATGATTGCGATGAGGACGCGGTTGTACATGGTGGACTTCACCGGTCTGCGATTATTGGAAGAACAAGTCAAGAGTGATGATGGCCCGTTGGTTAGGTGGATCGCACCGTGGTGGCACCTCAAGTCTCATCACCGGAGTGTCTTCTTTGGATCCTACTAGGTCCGTGCGCATTCCGGGACTGGAGTTCATGGTATGCATCTTTCCGGAAAGATTGATGAGGCAAGTCGGGTTGAAGCAGACGATCCCTAGGCTTGACACCGTTCCGCAGACTGCTATAGCGCTTACCACAGAGAGCCGAAGAGAGTGGGCTATTAAATGGGCCCAAAGAAACATGTGGTTCTTGAGCTTCTCTGCCAATGCTTTATGGGTGTCGGATTCCTACCTGATGTGGAGAAAGGCTGCAACTTCGGAAGAGCGTGAGAGACTGAGGAAACGCGAACCTGTCGACTACAAGGTGCGCGAGGGAGAGAAAGAGAAGGAGAAGCATCTGACAGGGGGAGAAGAAGAAGCCGGGCTTCAGGTCATTCGCCCTTCAAAGAAATCAAAGACTACTCCTGTTGCGGAAATGGTGGTTGGCAAGAATGGAAGAGTCAGGCCTCGAGAAAGACCGTTGGTGATTAGGTCTGAAGTGGTGCATGAGCGCCCGGCTCGTGGTCGTGACAAGAAGTATGACAAGAATGACAAGGGCAAGGGGAAGATGGAGGAATAGCCCGAGTCTTTATTTATTATTTGATTATTATTATTATTGTTGTAATAAAAAGGAGGGATTTTTAGAATCCTAGCCTATTCTATTTTTATTATGTATCGTATTATTATTATTTAGAATTTGAATGGAATAAAAAAGGTTGAATGGTTATGAAACCGTTGTGGTTTTCTTTTATTATTCTTGTCGAATTTCAAATGCAATGCAAATGTCCTTCTATTTACATTTTAGATATAATGGGTTGAATCCTGTGAAGGATTGCCTACGTATTCACTTAAAAAAGCGAAATCAAACCCTTGCGCGTAGTTCGAGAAAATGTAAAAGAATAATTGTTCTAAGCAAGAGCTTGTAATGAACATAGAAAATAAGCATGAGCTTTTGCTTGTTCTCAAGGTGCGAATTTGGTTTATTTGATGATATGAGGATGGCAAATTTGTCAAAATGTAAGAGCATGGTGACACTTAGCTTATTTCAGCTTGGCCAGGGGCCGTTTATTTAGTGCCACAAGAGCGACACATGGGTTTACGCGAGGCGCGTGTTTGTCCTATTCTAGGCATAGTATCGTTTTAATTGGTCAAGGTTTGTGGGATTTGAAAACTCATTCCCATCTAGGTCTGTGATTCTAACCGCACCCCCTGGGAGTATGGATTTGACTAGATATGGTCCGGCCCAATTAGGTTTGAATTTTCCCCTTGGGTCGACAGGTAAAAGAGCTCTAACCGATTTGAGTACCAAGTCTCCTTCTTTGATGTTTCTTGGCCTAACCCTTTTGTTGAAAGCTCGTTTGATACGTGCTTGATATGTTTGGACGTTATGTAAGGCGCGTAGCCGACGTTCATCCAGGAGGATGAGTTCTTCATATCTATCCTTCTTCCAATCGGCTTCAGGGATTTGGCTTTCGAGTAAAATACGCAAGGATGGTATTTCTAGTTCGACTGGTTGTACGGCCTCCATGCCGTAGGTCAAATAGAAAGGAGTGGCCCCGGTGGGCGCCCTGATCGATGTACGATACCCCCATAAAGCAAAGGGTATCTTGCTTGGCCAATCTCTATAGTTGTCAGTCATTTTCTTGAGAATTGTGACAACGTTCTTGTTTGCCGCCTCTACCGCGCCGTTAGTCTGTGGTCTATAGGGCGAAGAGTGGTGATGCTTAATCTTGTATTTGGCTAGCAATTGCTCGGTTTCAGCTTGGAAGTGTGACCCATTATCACTAATGATCTCATGTGGACAACCATATCGACAGATGATGTTGTTTTGTATGAACTTTGCCACATTTTTAGCCGTAAGACCAGTGTAGGAAGCCGCTTCTACCCATTTGGTGAAGTAGTCAATTGCCACTAGAATGAAACAGTGACCTCCCGTTCCGGCTGGGGTTATCTTCCCGATTATGTCACTTCCCCATGCAGAAAATGGCCAAGGAGATGTCATCGTATAGAGCAATGAGGGAGGGACATGTTGTACATTCCCGAAGATTTGACAATTATGGCAATGTCTTACGTATTTGATACAATCGGATTCCATTGTGGTCCAATAATATCCTAAACGTGTGATTTTCTTTGCCATCATGGGCCCACTCATGTGGGGACCGCATTCTCCGTCGTGGACTTCTTCCATCACCTTTCGTGCCTGTGAATGATCGAGGCAACGTAGGACTACACCAAGAGGTGTTCTTTTGTATAATTCTCCTTGCATCAGAATGTATTGGGAAGCTAGTAGGCGTATAGCACGTTGTCCCCTCTTGTCCATATCCGGTGGATAGGTACCATTGAGCTTAAAGTTCAAGATTGCTTGGAACCGGGGTTCTGCGTGATTTCCTCTTCATTGGTGATTTGGTGGACATAAGTTTCGGGTTCGACCGTCGTTCGATGCACAAAGGCATGTCCATCATGTGGTCTGGCATATTTATCAAAGATGCAAGTTTCGCAAGAGCGTCTGCAAATTGATTTTCTTCCCGAGGTAGGTGTAAGTAGGTTACGTGATCAAAGAATTGGGCCACTTGGTCTATCCTAGCTTGATAGGGTGCAAGGCTCTCACTTCGGATTTTCCAAGATCCTGTAACTTGGTTGATGATTAGTGATGAGTCTCCATGTACTCGGAGGTTTTTGATGCCTAAGCTTACCGCCGCTTGTAGTCCAATGAGACAAGCTTCATACTCTGCGGCGTTATTTGTCACCTCGAAGTCGAGTTTGACGGCAATCGGTGTATGCTCACCTTCAGGAGAAATGAGCAACACTCCTATTCCGAATCCTCGTAAGTTTGATGCTCCATCAAAGTACAGATCCCAGGAGTCTACATCTGTTTGAAGTATATCCTCGTCGGGAAATGACCAAGTATCTATGGTCTGTGCGTCATTGATAGGATTTTCTGCGAAGAATTCGGCGACGGCGCGACCTTTTATAACTTTCGGTGGCACATATTTGAGGTCGAATTCGAGAGCATCGAGTCCACCTTGCGGATGTCCGTTGAGGACGGGTTTCTCGAAAAGGTATTTGAGTGGATCCATTTTGGAGTATATCTTGACGGAGTAGCTAAGCATGTAGTGACGTAGCTTCTTCGTTGCCCACACAAGAGCGAGGCATGTCTTTTCGAGTTGTGAGTATTTGCACTCATATTCCAAGAACTTCTTACTTAGGTAGTAAATTGCTCTTTCTTCACTTCCTACGATTTGAGCCAAAGATAGCACCCATGGCGGTTTCGATTCATTGTGAGATATAAACCAAGAGGTTGATCTTGTTGTGGCGGCATGAGCACCGGTGGTTTAGCCAATATCTCCTTGATTCGGTCGAATGCCTTTTGACAATCATCATCCCACATGGTGTGGTCTGTTTTCTTGAGTTTCTTGAAGATAGGCTCACAAATCATTGTAAGTTTCGATATGAATCGACTTATGTACTGTACCTTTCCTAGGAATCCTCTGACTTCTTTTTCTGTTTGGGGTTGTGGCATTTCGATCAGAGCTTTGATTTTGGAAGGATCTATTTCTATTCCTCTTTGACTAACCACGTATCCCGGAGTTTGCGGATGTCACCCCGAACGTGCATTTCTGAGGATTGAGCCTCATGTTGTACTTTCGTAGCCTTGCGAAGAATTTGCGAAGATTCGCAATATGTCCCTCTCTTTCTTTGGATTTGACGATCATGTCATCTACGTATACTTCAACTTCTTTATGCATCATGTCATGTAAGAGTGTAGTTGCGGTGCGTTGGTATGTAGCTCCGGCGTTGATTAATCCAAACGGCATTACTGTATAGCAATAGGTTCCCCATTGGGTGACGAATGCGGTCTTATGCATATCTTCCATGGCCATTTTGATTTGGTTATAACCCGCATATCCATCCATGAAGGATAGTAATGCGTAGTCTGCAGTATTGTCCACTAATATGTCGATATGAGGTAGAGGAAAGTCATCCTTTGGACTCGCTTTGTTCAGATCCCTAAAGTCAACACAAACACGGATCCTCCCATCCTTTTTGGGTACGGGTACTATGTTGGCTACGCAGTCAGAATACTCGGAAACTTTGATGAACCCGGCTTTGAATTGCTTGTCAACTTCTTCCTTAATCTTTAGAGCCCATTCCGTTCTCATTCGTCGAAGCTTCATTTCACGGGTTTGAAACCTGGCTTAATCGGAATCCTATGTTCGGCAATATCCCTGTCGATCCCTGGCATGTCTTTGTAGGACCAAGCGAAAACGTCTTTGAATTCATTTAGGAGGTCTATGAAATCGGCCCTTTCGGTAGAGCTCAAGGTAGTCCCTATCCTAAGTTCTTGGGGTTCTAGTTCGGTTCCTACGTTGATGGGTTCGGTATCTTCTATTACTGGTCCCCCTTCCCCTTCCTGTAATATTTCTTTGTCTACGTAGGGAGGTATTTCGGTCAAGTCTGGGTCTTGGTCATCCTCAGTATCATCATAAACAGAATTGCACTCGAAAGAACACAAAGAGTAAGCAGAACCTGATTTATTCATATTAAGATTTGAGTAAAGTTGAAACAAATGAGCCAACTGATCCATGGTCAGTGGCGGCAAAGGGACAGTAATTGGGGCATTTCCCGAACTACCGTGACTACTCGAGGCTAAGCTAGGAGAAACAAAGGGAGTGGGGGTGACAACAGGGGTAGATTCTCTAATGACTCCTCTAGACTCCGACTCTGACTCCGACTCCGACTCCGACTCGAACTCATCGTCTTCTGGTTCTCCTTTGAACATCTCTCCTTCTCCAGTAGTGAGCTTGAAGAGTCTTCCTTGGTTGTTGGTCCACTTGATAGATTTTCTCCATCCTTTTGTTGCTTTGTGTCGGTTTCGTGATCAACGCGGTGGGGTTGAAGCGATCGTCTGAAGTATCATAGTAATGATCTCATCCTGCGCGGCCCTAATGAATCGGTCCTCTCCAAACAATAGGCTAACAGCTTGTTCGTCTAAGCAAGGTGCTTGACGGGTTTTGACGGTAGGAACCGTTTCGGGAGGAATGAAGTAGCAATCGTGAAAGATCTCGATTCCGGCTAGCTTCCTCTCAAGATAATGCCAAGGTTCGGGAAATCCGTGAAAGAGTTCTGAACTTCCTTCTTGAACGAAGTACCCATTTAGAGTGGGGAGATATGGCCTCATTTGGACTCCTACGTGCTTGCGATTTTGGACTTGAGCGAGCATCTCGAGAACTTCTTCTTTTGTGGGTTTATACCCTAGCCCAAGTGGTATCCTTGTCGAGTTGCCTTCCTTGTATGGTGCGAAGGTATTCTTCCGAATTGGGTTCAAAGGCATTCCAGGGAAGTATCCCCGGGATTTGAGTATGTGGTTGACCACTAAGTTGGAGTAGGGATTATAATATAGAGGTGCCAACTCACTTTCTATGACGTTCACACTTTGGAAGCCCCCAAGTTCGTATATGGGATCCGCAAGGACTTGATTGTTTGATTGTTTCTCGATTATTGCCTTGATGGGTGACGAGGTGATCGTCACTACTTTGCCATTTAGTGGGATCTTGATCTTTTGGTGGAGGGTGGATGTTACCGCTTTGGAAGCATGAATCCAAGGCCTTCCCAAAAGTATATTGAATGAAGCTTCGATGTCCACTATTTGGAAGTTAACCTTCCGTTCGATTGGTCCCGTGGCTATGGTTAGGTTAGCAAGTCCAACCACTTTTCGTCGTGTACCGTCATATGCACGTACACCTTGATTGGTGGGAGTCCAATCCGACTCTTTCATGCCTAGCTTGTATGCTGTTTTGAGGGGTATGACGTTGACCGTGGAGCCATCATCTACCAAAGTCATTAGCACATTCTTCTTTAGACAAATGACGGTGATGTATAGAGCAAGGTTGTGACTAGCGCCAAAAGGTGGCAAGTCTTCGTCCGAGAAAGTAATAGGATTACTTAGTTTAGGTGATTCTTGGAAGACCAAGTTGACTACATCTTCAGGAGTGGAGTTATGTGCTACATTTAGCTTGGCCAAAGCTTGCAGTAAAGCTTGGCGATGTGGAAATGAGCTTGCCACTAGTTGCCGATGAAAGATCAGCCTTGGTCTTTTGTAATTGCTTGAGCAAATGATCAGTGGGGTCATCTTCGTTGTCATTTGGTGTGATGACATTGGTTGGACCGTTTTGAGTAGTGCTTTGATATGGGCGACCCGAACGAGTTAGGTGATCCACATCTTGGTCTTCACCATTTTGGACTATTTCCTTGACTAAGGAGTTTTCAATGAGATATTCGTCCTCATCATCATCGGCCCAAACCCCATTGACCGCAGCTAGTTCCTTCATTCTCATGATATCATTTTCTAGTCGTATGATTTGATCGACTAGTTTATCGACCACGGCGACTACTTCTTGCATAGTGGCATTTTGAGAGAAGATCAATGGTACGCGTTCCTTAGGTATTGCATTAGGATTGCGTAAGGTCGTTGCCATGTTTTCTAGTTCCCACACTTGTCTATCCACGTTCCTTGCCCATGTGATGAAGTCGGAAATGGTAGGGGAGATAGTAGAGTAGAACCCCTCTTTCTCAATTGCATGAATTTCATTCTCGGTGGGAGAAATGAGGTGTGAGCAATCTAAGGTAGATTCATCACTTGTAATCACTAGAACTCCAAGAGGATTCTGAGTGTTGTTGGGTTTACCTCCTGGTGGTATTGGGAGTCGACCATCTTCGATCATATCTTGAAGCACGTGTTTCAACTTGTAGCATTTTTCTGTGTCGTGCCCTTTGCCCCTATGGTATTCACAGTAGGAATTTTCATCCCAGAATTTGGACTTCTTTTCGGGTTCGGGAGTAGGTCCAATGGGTTGGAGTTTACCTTGTTTCATTAGCCTTTTTAGAGCGTTGGAGTACGTATCCCCAAGGTTTGTGAATTTCCTTGGTGGGGTAGTTTTCTTGGATGGCTCGAGAAGGTTAACTTCGTCGGTCTTGCTAGTAGAGCCGTATGAACGACTTGTGGACCCTTGATATCCTCGACCTACCGTTTTGGACAAGAGTCCTTTGCGGATGTCATCTTCAATTCGTGTCCCTAGTACGGTTAAGTCCTTGAAAGTCTTGATGTTTTGATATCTCAAATGGTTGGCATAGATAGGTTTGAGATTATCCACGAACTTTTCCACAAGAGTAGCCTCATCCGGGCGTTCAACTAGTTGAGTGCTAGTCTTCCTCCACCTACTTAGGAAGTCGGTGAATCCTTCTTTGTCATTTTGGGTAAGAACCTCTAGAGTACGCATGTTGACTTGGATCTCGGCATTATCCGCATATTATTTCGAGAATTCGATCGCGGCGTCCTCCCAAGTAGCGACCTTCTTGTGATCTAAAGTGTAGAACCATTGCTTCAGAATGGTGTCAAGAGATGAAGGAAAGATCCTTAGGAACATCTCGGGTTTGATGCCTTTGATAGACATGTAATCCTTGAAGGCACGGATGTGGTTCAAAGGGTTCTCATGTCCTTTGAACTTAGGGATGTCCGTCATGCTAAAGTTAGTTGGCAATTTGGAATTGACGGCTTCATATTTGCGATTATTTTCCCTATAAATGTCATCCCCCTTAAGGTACATCAATTGCTCCTCTAGGTATTGGAGTCTTTTCTCAACTCGATCGTCCCTATGATAGGATTCTCATCTTTAGACTCGTCATCGGAAAAACGTAGTACTTCACCTTTAGGGGGAGGCAACCTTCCCTCTACATCAAAGATACGGCCTTCGATAAGTTCAAGGCGGTCATAGGTTTGGTCTTGAGTGATTTGCATTTGGGCTAGCGCGGCTAGGATTCGATCACTATTCTCTTGAAGTTGCTGGAGATTTGTTTCATCGCTTGATCCGGGCATCTTGGAAACTGGATAAGAGATCGGCGACGAATCAAAACACGATCGACCATTTCGACACATTTGCTAAAAGAAGAAAAGTTTTGACTCGTGAAGTGGGTGTGTGCCACTTGTGTTGAGTGAGTTTTGAAGAAAGACAAGGTCTTTGAAAATGTGTGTCCTAGTCAACTGTAGTGTAGTTGTAGGAGTGGACTCGAAGTGAGGTTTTGAAATGGGCTTGTGGCCCGAATTTTGACAGAGTTTCGATTTGGATTTTGCGCTAATTGAAGGCCTATTTTTTTCGAAATTCTTGTTAAAAAAGAATTTTGATTTTTGAAAATTCTTCATGGTTTTGTTTAGAAATGGTGATCACGTAGGGTTTACACATTTATACAAGCATTATAACGGGATGCTGAGTGCATTTAGAAGGGTTTTGGTTTAAAGGGTGGGTTGCCATACCGAACCATCAAACCCGAAGTCTATGGAGAGGCTCGTGCCAAACAAGAGTAAGGCCGATTCCTAGTCCATTTCCTCAAGTAGTGAAGGCCCTTGATACAAACAAGAGTAAGCATCATGGTGTGGATGACGTCAATCGCTATCCATCCTTAGGCCCAAATAAGAATTAGGACCGTTTAGACGGGACGATTGGTCGAATGGGTTGGGTTGGGCCTAGGAAGGCCGAATAAACGATCTAGGAAGATCGAGTTATGAAAACCGACAATTGTCTTGTACAAATTTATTCCCTAACCTTGTTCGAGTTTCACCCTAGCTACACGTAAGTGTATATCCCAGCCGGAGTCGCCAAACGTGGGAGCGGGCCGCCCACGGGGCGCTTGGTGAGGATCGAAAACAAGCGTTTGCATTTTGTATGGAGTCGCCACCAATTTTTATGGGAAATTGGAACCGTTCGAATACCTCGTGTCATGTCAAGACACAAAGTAGTGACATGAACACTAAGCAATCGTTACCCTTAGCATTCTATGTCTAGAATGACTCTCGTGGATGCCAATGAACACGGGTGCTCACGGAGATCTGGAGTAAGGGGTGAGGGTACGTATTAGGAAGCTCTTTTGATCGAACACCTAATCCCGCCCGCCTCGATAGCGGCCTCTACTAATGATTAGGGAAGTTATTTATACTCGATATATCGTCGGCTATATGCATGCAATGCAACATCCAAGTTTTAATCCTAGCATGTGAGAATTTAACTAAGTCGGTTAACACGTAATTAGCATACAATTAATGTCAAAGTAGGAGTTAATGTTGATTACATGTGAAAACATTCAAGCAATAAAAGCAATACAATAATAGAAATACAATAATGAAAATTACAATAATTACATTGCATTAGGCGATTTATGTCGAAAATACCTTTAAAACGGATAATTTGAGAAAAACGGATAAAAGAAATCAACGAACAGGAATTAGAAGGTGATAATACGGATATTAGTTAGTTACGAAAGCTAATTAATTAGGTCAAGGCAGAAAAGGAGTTCAGAGGCGTAACTCATCCTCGAACAGCGCAGGAGATGCGCCCTCTGGAAGAGGCGCGGCGCTCTTTGCGCGTCTGTTCCAAGGGTGAATTCTGGCTGTGAAGCCGGAACTGCAAACCGTTAATGTCGATTGGTGATTTTAATGATGGATTAAAATTATTTACTCGGATGGAAGTGTTTAACAGATTAATTACATGTGAATGATGGTCATAAAAACAGTAAAACATGGGTGAGACGGAATATAACGAATTAATTACATGATTAATGATATTAATGAATGAGTCCTCTGTTGAAATCAATTAACTAGTCTAAACATGATGAATGTACAACGAATATACGACAAACATGTGAATAAACAAACGAAAACTATATCAATGGCGAATTCCAGAAACTCAATATGAACAAATTGAATCTCTGAAATCCGGGTTTGAATTTAATGACGAAAACCCGTAAATATGGATTATTTGGGATTTAAGTCGGACTTATGATGATTAAAACATATTAATGAATGATGAATTATATACATGTGATTATTAAACTATCATGTGAAAGAATTAAAGAACAAACAAATACAAATCAAATACGAACAAGAACGAATTACAGAGGACGAAGAAGAAGAAAAGAAGCAGGAACTGCGGCAGCCTCACGAAGAGGCGCAGCAGGAACTGCGCTCCTTCGAAGAGGCGCAGCAGTTGCTGCGTCTTTTCTCGTCTGTCAGTCTACTGGAAATCCGCAAAAACAGAGTTTTAAAGCACGGTTTTAGAAATCGGTTTTAATGGCGTTTTCGACATAAATCTTACAATAATGATATGATAAATAAAATACGATAAATAAAAGAGAGATTACACCCTCAGACTTACATGTTGACGAAACGAGATGTACTAAGATATCGATTAGTGAAAGCTCGACGCGAATGCAAAGAGAGTGCCCTCGTAAGAGGAAAACGATTGATTAATTTAAGTTGATTGAGTGTAGTTGGTTAAATTGGTCGGTCATGCAACGGAGAGGCTGGTACCCGGAAAGATCCGAGCTTACGTGGTCGGAAGTCCAAGCACGTAGGCGCCAATTAGTAAGAACGAAGTCTAGAATGCAAAGGGAGAAGAGAAGGGCGGACACTCGCGTGAGAAATATGAGGAACGAAGGCTCCTATTTATACTAATCACGCGGAGGAATAGGGTTTCGGAGACTCTTTGGAAGTGAATCTCGGAAAGATATGAAAAAGATACGTAAATCATGCGAAGAAGGGCCTGGGAAGAGGCGCAGCGATCCATCTGCGTCTCTTGGAAGAGGCGCAACACTGTGCGTCTATTCCCAGGAGGTTTCCTCCTGCTGAAGAAAGATTTCCGCGTTTGAGTTATGGTAGGACGGAAATAATTCGATTATCTTATGAATATTACAGGATATTATTTGCCAAAAGATAAAATTTATGAAATATGGAATAGAAATATCCGGAACATTCCAGAACATTCCGACTCGGGATTTAACGATTATCGAGAAAATGGAGACGGTTTTTGACCCGGACCGAATGTACTCTAATTATCGCCAAAACGACCGTATCGGGACGTAGATGACAACTATGAGGTCGACATTAATATTTGAGCAATCACTTGACGATAATCTTACGAACTGTCATAAATCGTTCCGCGAATCGAACATGCGGCCCAATCATCACCGGGTGGTTTGCGGGAGGTGCAGAAACGAGGTGTCTACAAGTACCATCTACAAATTCAATCTGCTTTCCATATTCTCTAATGATGAATACACCACAAATATTAGCGTACCTGTATGAATGAAATCATAATCTCCCAGGACAATTCCGACTATCATGAAATCCTAATTCTCCACAAGCATTACATTTCCTGGGCGCTTTCTTCTGTTCTTTCGTAGCTTTTTCCTTTTGGGACAGCATTCGTTTTCCAGACCCTTTCGTTTTTGACTGAATAGGAGGCAAGACAACCACTTCTGTTGGTATTTTTATTCCTAAGAGCATCTCAAGTTCCCTAGTCTTGTTCCTCATCCTATCACCCGTGTTACTAGTACTACTACATTCTGACGTACTGGTTTGTGCGCTTATCTTGTCTTTGAAACCTTTCAGAATGCCCATTAATTCATCCACATACTCAGGTTTTTGTTCAGCGAGTGTCACACACGAGAACACCTCGGACCATAGGGTACCAATTTTGTGCCGTCTAACATCTAATGAGTCACAATCTTCAATTAAAGTATGTGGCACATTATTACAAATCGGCTGACATGTTGCCAATTTGCTCCACCAACTTAACAGATACTGATCTGGAACATTGTCAAAGCCTTGTTCTTTCAACACATAAAGCGCATGACGACACAAAATTCCATGTCTCTCGAACTTTTTACAGGTGCAGTTCACTTTCATTTCGTCAGAGATAAAGTTAACATAGTAAACCTTGTCTTTTTCACGATCAATAATGGGGATGCTGTCACTGGTAGTAACCCCTAAAATTTTAACACCACAGGTGAAACAAGCAGCCACTCACTCGTTTTTAAATTCAGAAAACATCACTGGGGTGTAAAACTCAGAAGCGTGTTTTTCCAAAAGGTGAGGCGTTTCTAGATCAGGGAAGGAGTTTTTTGACTCGGCTATTAATTTGGACTGTTTCCATCGTTGAGCGTCCATAGCGCTTTCAAACCTCATAAGAAACTCAACCAAAGTTAAGTTTGGGTTCATGAAATTTTTGAAAAAGCTATTCTCGGACTCAGACCTGGACGTGGTTCTCATTAGTCCACCCATAAATAAATCCCTGAAACATGCTGGGATCCAAGAAGCCCTTTTGTCAAACATCGTATTTAACCATTCATTGTCGGTCAGCCCGTATGAGGTTATAACTGAGCACCACCGTTCCTCAAACTCAGACGGTTCGATATCTTCTACCCAAAGACAGGAGCACAACTCTTTCATGAAGTTAGTCTCTCTATATAGCGTAGTTCCGATCTTGTCTGGCAATTTTTTCATGATATGCCACATGCAATATCTGTGCTGAGTTTTGTCCCCGAACACTGTTTTAACCCCTGCTTTTATGCCTCTATCTTGGTCAGTAATTATGCACACAGGATACTTATTGCTCATTGCGCTAAGAAAATTCCGAAACAACCATACGAAATCCTCATCAGTCTCTTTCCTTATAAGTCCTGCTCCAAATGTCACACATTTTTTGTGATGGTCAACCCCCGTGAAAGGTGCAAATATCATTTTATAAGTGTTCATATTAAACGTCGTGTCAAAAGACGTCATATCACCAAAGAGACTGTAATTCTTTATAGCTATAGGGTCAAACCAACAAACCCTAGATAGTCGTCCACGATCGTCAACATCAAAATCAAAGTAGTATGAACTACACATGGCTTTCTTGTGCATGAAATTTTCAATCATCATTTGCGCATCATACCCTTTAATAAATTTCTTCACATCCCTCCAAAAATTTTTGAAGTCCTCGAGTGATGCCTCTACATTTTGATACCCTTTCACGTACTCTTTGAACATCCTAAAGCTTTGCACAGGCCCCTTATTCACTTTAGAATTCTCAACAATCATGGTTTTATGTATAAGGGTTAATTCTCGTGACTCGGTCAAATGCACCACTGTGTTTGGTGTTGAGAGAAGGTGGGTGTGACCTTCATGAAAGTCAGCAATCACATATTGTCCCTTTTCATTTCTTCGAAGAAAATTTTTTGCGCTACATGAGATTCTAGTCCTCTGCCTCTTTTTTACCTTCCCTCTAGGCTTACTTTCTCCAGCCTTACTGCACACACAGTACTTAGTCATCACAACCCCGTCTATGTTTCGTTGCGTCGACTTCCTCATTTTAAATCCAGAATTAGTACAATAAGTCTTATAGAAACCTAGCCCATCCTCCAGTTTATCAAAAACCATACCCAAATCAGGCTTCAATTCTGGCGCGCATACAGGTATTCTTTCCTTTGAGGGTGTCTCGATAATTGGTGTGCCTGCATCTATACACGATAGAATAGTATATCGTATAAGCAGAGAGTTCAACTAGCTGATACGCGACAAATATATTTCCAGATACGCTAATTAAGTCAGAAGCACTTAATCAATTAGAGATCAAGAAAATACAAAAAAAAAAATAAAAAACGCATAAATTAACACAGAAAATTGTGTCTGTTCAATGCCATATCGTATCTTTATAACTGACTACTTTAACGTAGACGTCTAGATACACCAATAATAATCAATGTTGTGCTGCTGAATAACGTAACCGCATCAATTATACTAATGGATACGTTAATCATATACGTAGATACCATGGTAACTAACTTCGGTGTTGCAATAATGAGAGAACTAACAGATAGCTAGCAGATACATTAATCAGGTTTGCAAAATTTCTAAATCTAATCATCAATAAACCTTAACCCAAAACTGATATGAATCATTTTTTTCGACAAAATAATCAAGCATGATGCTAAAAAAAACTAATCACTTGATACATCAATTTTCATCAGTCATCAGTTAACTCAACAATTAGGCTATCAGATACATCAATTCGCAACGATCCGATCACGATCAAAACAAACTGTAGACTGTAATGTAACAACAAATTAAACTTGATACATACCTAAATTGGAGGATGTTTGTGCGACATCATTGCTTGCGATTGGAACCACTACTACAGATACAGGCTATAACAACGGTCAAAAACCGTTGTTATATAAAAAAGCGGACGTTGTTAAAGCGTCCGTTGTAAAAGGTTATAACAACGGTTGGTTTTCTTAAGGAAACCGTTGTTAAAATTATTAACAACGGTTTTAAGTATAAAAACCCATTGTGGAAAGTGTGACTCAATTTTGGGGGGAAAGTTATAACAACGGGTTTTAATATACAAACCCGTTGTTATAACTAAAGACAACGGGTTGTTTGTAAATAACCGTTGTTGTTTGTTCTTAAAAAATAAAAACAAATTAAATTAAATATTACTAGATGCATGCATAATTACGGCCCGTTAGAATTCCGATGCATGCATTATTACTGACATCACTGTACATATGAACGGATAATATGGAATGAGAAGGGTTAGTAATAAGATTTGAAAGCAAACATTATTGAGAGATATGATGATGATTATGGCACAACTTCCTAACATATATATTAATTAAAAAGCAACTCAACCCACACATTGCTTAGTATAAATACATTGCATTATCTCAACTAACATTTCCATTATCTCAATATATTCATCTCCAAACCCTAACTGCTAAAACAAACTCTACTTAATCTTTCAAAACAAACTCCAAAAACTCCAACAAAATGAATGATTTCATCCTTAAGACTCTTACCATGATCGAGAACAACAACAACTTCATCCGCCGTTTCCTCCATATTGAGGAAAGTTTCAGGAGCTACCTTGCGGATGCTCGATCCGCACTGAAGCACGCCAAAGAAGATGGCTTGACGGAGCAAAGATGCGATTTGCGGCTATATGACGATATAGCAAGCTGGCTGAACGGAACCTCCAAATAGCCAAGGAGGAGAGGACGGATACGATAGAGCAGAATAAGATCCTCTATGAAAATATAAGAATTGCATTTTTATATATGTAATTTTTTTTTTAATTTATGTATTTATAAATATATATATATATATATATTAATTATGTTTATCTTGCTTCTTCATCTTGCTTCTTCATTGTTTTACTAACTAATTATGCGAACAATACTTAAACAAATAACATAATGGTCGATAAAAACACATACATGCAAAAGAAATAAATAGAAAAAGAAAATAATGACGATGAAACTAACAGTGACGGCGAGATTTACCTGATAAATACAGAACGTAATAGACGATGAAATCAACAGTGACGGCGAGAAGATAAAGCGACGATGCGAAAGTGAGAAAGAGAGAAAGAGAGAAAGAGAGTGTGTGTTTTGTGTTTGTTTGTCTCATTTGTGTTTGTGTTTGTGTTTGTGTATTAAGGGTTGTGTTTTGTGGTCGCAGCAGACTTTCATTTGTGTGGTTTACTGATATGGAAGGTATTGACAACGGTTATTAAACAACAACCGTTGTGAAATATGTTTTAACAACGGTTGTAAAAAAACACCCGTTGTTAAATAAGTTTTAACAACGGGTTTCAAAAATAACCGTTGTGATTACTTTTCACTAACTTTGCGCCAATTTTGCGCCAAATTATTAACAACGGTTGTGCATGTGTGACCCGTTGTTAAAACTAATAACAACGGTTTTTATAACCATACCCGTTGTAATTGATTTTAGTAAAATTCGCGCCATACATTCTACAACGTCTATTGTGATTTTCGTGAATAATCGTTGTTAAAGGGGCGTTGTAGTTGCTTGGATTTGTAGTAGTGAACAATCGCATCCGTAGGTTCAATCAAGGTATTAGATTCTTCAATGTCCATCAACTCCCTACGAATCAGATCAAAAAAATGTAAACAACAATCAGAAACTACAAACAGTACTAATTGTAGAGTAAATACGACTATTATGCGGTTAAATATGTAAAATCGATTGAAACTTACATCAATTCGTTGATCAAATGTATTGATCAAGAAGAATTTCGTTAATTTGGCGGCGTTATTAGCTAAAATTGGCGGTTTTCCTGTATTTTCGCGGGGTTTTTGTGAGTTTTTGAGAGAGAGAAGGTAAAGGTAGTGAGAGAATGGAAAATCGTGATTATGAGTTGGTCTTTTTTTTAAGCTTTTATATGCGCGTTTTATTTGGAACGGATCCCGTAATGTTTTGTTGCAATTTCCTTAATATAGGTCGTTCTCACCGTTCTCACCGAGTAATCGTTCTCACCGGATCCCACCTATATATATATATATATATATATATATATATATATATATATATATATATATATATATATATATATATATATATATATATATATATATATATACTTATTTTAATTTTTTTCTGTACGTTTGGAAATAACAATGATATTTTATAAAGTAAATTATTATTTTCTCTCATTTTCTATTAACCGTTGTAACGTTTAATTGGTAAAAACAATTTAAATGAGAACTACTTTTGTACCCGCGAAAATCGCGGACTTGTTCTATTTGTCCCATTTATTTTCTTTTGTTGACGTCCATCTTTAACTAAAATATAAAATATTTTTTTTATTGCGAATAAGCTATAAACCAAACATTTGTAAATGTTTTCTTCTTTTACATTATTTTTCATGATCATAGTAATATAGATAGATGTTTTAATTTGAATTTTATTTCCATATATTTTAATACATGTTAATATTATTCATGAATATTTTATAGTCAACAATTTAATGTAACTAATTTTATAATTATAAATGTTTGTTTAATTTTTTTACAAATTTGTTATTTTTATGTATTTATGATGTACGTCATAAATAATTAAGCTAAAAACGGCTGCGTCGTTAAGTCGATAAACAAAGCACTCCAAAATCGCGGTTACATATCTGATAGGTTTTTTTTAAGAAAGTAAAATAGATACTATTAATTTAACTTTTCCTCAAAATTTATACTTTTTATCAAAAACTAGGTTTGTGACCCGTAAAATTCACGGGTTTATCTGTTTTAGTTTTGATATTTTTATCGTATTGTTAATATCTGTTCGAGCAATTAGTTGTTGATCCATTTAAAAGTATACAGTCTTGAAATACATAGAAATTAGTTAGTTATTACCTTATTTCTTTGACAACTTTGGTTTATTTTTTTAAATCGAATCCTGCAGGTGACAATGTGGTAGCTACTAATTTTGAGAAACTTGACGACGGAACAATGACAAAGACGACTCATTATATATACGTGTATTTTACTCCGCAATATAATAAAGTGATTTTTTTAAATATTAAAAGTTGAAATCATCCGTATATAATAAATTCCGTATGGAAAAATCTTCAATGACGCCTTATAAGTTTGTAAACTCAATACCTCAGAATAGTCATCTGCAAATTATTTCCAGACCTCTCCATCAACCCTCCCATTGAAATATATTTGAAGTCTTTTCACCACGTTCATGCTTCAAATATTATTTACATCCGAAAAACATTTATTATATCGATAGAAAAATATTAGATACGATTCAACGGTATGATCGGTATGGTCTATATCTACTCCATGTATTACGAATTAAATTTTCATTTCAATTGGTCAATAATCTAAAAAACTATATTCCCTAAATTCGAATTTCAAAAGGTTCATAAAATTTTTTAAGTTCCTTATTACTATTTCAAGAATAGAATTTGATCCATCTCTTGTTATACTTATATCCACGATCCTATATAAAAATAAAAATAGTATTAAAGACTATAAAATAATCTATTTCAGTTTTGAAAAAAAACACACATAAACTTAAAAATATACGGATTAGAATTTAGAAATCATACTATTTAATATTTATCTGAAAGTTCACTTTCGCTTCCTTTTAGTACATGCCTTGATAATAGTTCATATGAAATGAAAAAGAAAAATATATATTAGAGCTGATTATACTCATGAATACAAAAATAAAAATTCAAATAGGCTGATAGGGAAAGCATAATAGTAAAATTACACAACAATATACGCTTAATAACAAATTTAAAAAAATATTATAAGATCTCCATTTTGAGATCAACGATCATCTTAGAATGGTTAAAAAAGCATAAACCACTTTAAAAAGCAAAGTAAATTTTATAGAAAAATAATCAAAAAGTGGGAGTTGGAGAAAACTTAAATTGGAAGAGGAAATGACATAATTAAAATGATTAATTATTGTCATGATGGTTCAAAAAGTAAATTGTGAAATTTCAAAGATTTTTCATTCAATTATTTGTACTTATTTATTTACCATTAATTATGAGAGTAGGTTTTTTTTAGGAAATTATGAGAGTAAGTTTTATGTATTATTCCTGTTTTGGCAAAAAAACACATAAACTTAAAAACATACGAAGTAGAATTTAGAAATCATACTATTTAATATTTACCCTAGGGTTCACTTTCACTTCCTTTTATTACATGCCTTGATAATAGTTCATATAAAATGAAAAATAAAAATATATGTTAGAGATGATTATACTTCTAAATAAAAAAATACAAATTCAAATAGGTTGATCAGGAAAGTATAATAGTAAAATTACACCACAATATACGTTTATAACAAATTAAAAGAAATATTATAAGACTTCTATTTTGATATCAACAATCATCCATTACTTATCAGTTTCTACCTTACCCTTTTTTGCCTTTAATTTTACCCCAGTTTCGTGCCTTTTATATTTCTTCTCTTTTCAGATTACCCACGTGATGATTTGCCTTATCTGCATTCACATATGTTTCATGGTGCTTTAAAGTTATATAAAAAATACATTGACCAAAAGATAAAACATCAACCGAATCAAAATATTGTCACATGTAAGTCACTTAAATTAAACCAACTGGAAAACATGAATTCAAATATAAAGCAAACGATTAATAAAACCAACAACATAACAAATTAAAATATACTTTATTGGACACAACAACAAAAACAACAAAAACAACAACAAAACAACAACAACAACAACAACAACAACAATACTCGACAACAATACTCGACAATAATACTCAATATACTCAATATAATCAAATAAATATATTAAACCATAAAATACAATCTACAACTTAGAAATTCATGACAAATGGGCATATTTTAAATAAATAAAGTGAATAGAAACTATTATGGGTATTGTAGGTTTTATAATCATTATACAACCATAAATTCCCATATTTTAATTTAATTTTTAATTTATTTTATGGTATTATTAAATTAGATAATTGATTGTCGAGGACCTCAAGAGATGAATTAAATAGGACAAAATGTTAATAAAAATTATGGGCGTTGAGTAATATAAGGAGTTTTAATAAAATTATTAACATATTATTTTACAAAAATTAATTAAATAGAAAAAACTTTTAATTAATTTGGTGTGTGTTAAGTATTATGAAGAGTTTTAATCAATTTATTACCATGTTTAATTAACAAAAATTAAATAGGAAAATGTTAATAATGGTGGATGTTCAGTAATATGAAAGAGGTTTAATTAATTTATTAACAGGTTTTATTACAAAAATTTTAAAAACAATGAATTAAATAAGAAAATGTTAATAATTGTGAGTGTTTAGTAATATGAAGAGCTTTAATTAATTTCTTAACATGTTTTATTATAAAAAATTCAATTAAAATTTAAATTTAAATTATAAATTATGAAATTTATTAACATATTTTATTACAAACATTTCAACTAAAATGTCATTATTAATTATAAATTATGAAATTTGATGTAAGTTTGTAAGGGTTATATAAATTTTGGAAGACAATATATTTAATATACAAAATTAATTTAAGAATATTAAAATGTTTTATTACAAAAATTTTAATTAAAATGTCAATATTAATTATAAATTATGAAATTTGATGTAAATTTGTAAGGGTTATATAAATTTTGGAAGACAATATATTTAATATAAAAAATTAATTTAAGAATAATGATAATATCCTTTCATATTATAGATATAAGTGAATTAAATTAATTTATAGATAAATGATTTAAATTAATACCATGTAATAATAAATTGATAATCTATGTCACATTAATTCGGACATGTCACATTAAAAATATGCAACATCACATTTAAATATGCCACATCACATTAAATTTTAATCTAGGTGGCTTTTTGGATCCTTCGTGGCTTTGTCTAGGTGGTGTTTATTTGTCATTTTAGGGTAGCCTTTTAATTATATTTTATAGATTCGAAGTTTATGTTTATGAGGAAGTAATTGTGTATCGCTTTTCCATATTATTACAATTTGGTACGTATTTTGAATCGGGTTAGTAATTGTTTTATCAGGAAGTTCTAAGACGACGAAAGACAAGGAAATCGAAGAAAGCTTACACGAGAGCCTTAATGTTAGTGAGCTCTTCAAGGAAGCGTTTAAGTCAAAATCGTACGCCTAAAGGGATCAGCTGATCACCGCCGTCACACGACAGTAATGTCAAACTCTAGTCAGCCAATCATTACCGATTAACGATGACCAGCTGATAAATAAAAAGATAAATCCCTGATATTCCTTTTACGAGATTTAGTATGTAAACGCACTCATTGTGGAGGACACTACAACAAATTCGCCGTCTTCTTCGTTTGCATCGTCATTGGTCAGTCAGCCTTGCGTCTGGCTAATTCAGTAGGTTTTGTTGGTCTTGTAAGATACTTTATTTTATTTATTACATCGGTTTACTATTGTCGAAAAAAAAAAAGAAAAATGAGACTCGGTCTAGTATTTCATTTTGTCATTGAATTCTCATTCTTATTTTAACCGAATCTGATTTTGAGTCATTAAAATGTTACAAAAAAACGAATTTTATCAGCCACAAAACTCCGGGCTCTAAGGAATGAAATCGAGCAAGTACAAAATTAGGGGCCGAAATCGTCTTTATTATATCTAAAGCTAACATGATCCCGCATTTTTTAACACCCCAAAGCGGGATTACCATATTATTATTATGATCAAAACCATTAAGAGGTACATAATCAAGAAGTCGACCTTCCCAAACGCTTCTACCTACTTCTAACCCGGCAAAGTGAGCTAAGTCATGCGCACTACGAGAATAACGATGTCTAACATAATACTATCTAGACTAAGGCTCCGTTTGACACGACACTTTAGGTAACTTATTTGACCAAAGTATCTTATTTGACCAAAATTTCAGCTACCTGATTTTTTTGCAAGTGTTTGACATGTAACTTATTTGGTCAAATAAGGTACCTGAAATGAAATGATATCTCAGGTACCATTTGAGAAATCAGGTACCTGAAATGACATATTTTCCATTTTGTACCCCTTTATTCTATAATATTAAATAATTTTTATATCCTTTTACGTGATTTTATCAAAATCAGCTACCTTTTCAGCTAGTTTGCCAAACAAGTTTTTATATAATCGAACACCCATTTGTGCGTGGCTCCCAAATTGCCCAGCAGCCCAACATAAACTTCCATCTCTCTCTACAAAATTTTCCTCCTCTCTACAGAAAACTCCCAAAAAATTAAAAACTGACACCACCATCTTCCCCTTCCTCTCACTGATCCCTGAGTACATCTGCTCTGGTCGCCAGCGATGGGGTCGTCTTGTGGTCCATCTCCGGTGACCCCTTTTTTTTTTCTCAAATCCCACTCTAACCATTCTTACCCAGTTTTATGTTTTAATCGATCTTAATCTAGAATTTCCTGATTTTTATTCTTGATTCGATGATCGATTATCCTGTTTTATGTTTAATTGTGGTGTGAGCATGTCTTCCTTTCAATCCTCAATGTTCCCATCCTCGTGAATCTCCATCCAGCGTGCAGGTACCTTGAGACGATCGTCTTTCTGGATCACCTTTTCCGTGCATGCAATTAGGGTGGTGATCCCCTCCCATTTCCTCCATCATCCTAGGCTTCGTGGTTGGACTGTTGAAGTCCGTTGTTGCTGTTTTGGGTATGCTCGGCTGGCAGGGAGGTGATCCCCCCATTTCCCCCACCTCCCATGGTTTTGCGGTCGGTCCGTGCTACTGTCAGTTATTGTTTTTATGGGTCTGATTGTCTGATTTGGCGTTCCCCTATCCCTCGCCCCTTCCCCGCCTTTCGGATCGTTGTCTCTTTGTTCTGTCGGGTTCAGGAGTTGGCCTGTATCCCATTTTGGTGCTTGTATGTGTGTTGTTTGGTTGTTTTCGGTGTCGCGGATCGTCTGGAGATGTCCTTTCGGCGGCTCTTGTTTATGTCTTTCTTGTTGTCTGGTCCTTCGTTTGATCAAGGGTTTTCGGACGGTTTTTTGCTGATTGGTCTTTAATTGTCACTTTAGTGGGTATGTGTTTTTTTGGGAGCTGAAATTTTTTGAGCAGGTGTAGATGGTTGGATTGTAGGTGGTGGTCTCTTTCCTTTGCTTTATGATGTTTAAATTCCTTTTGCTAGCTAGTTTGTTTTTCCTAATAATCTCCTATTATAGGAGTATATGTTGTTTTTGTCGAATAAATAATTTTGTTAGGATAGCGAAGTAGTGCTCTTGGACTTGCGTTGGTTATGGCCGACTTTGGTTCCAAGTAGGTTTGGATGAGAGGATGTCTTGTTCCTCATTCGTCAATGTCGGTAGCTGGGTAAATTTGACATTGGGCTTGGGTGTGGAGTTTCTCTCTCCCTGGCTTGTCAACTTACTCTTTGTGTTTGGTTTTTGGTCCGTTGACTATAGTGATCGTTCTACGTGGTGTAAGAGAGTCATCTCCACCGGAAGTATGCCTTCGTGGTTTACCTTCCACTTTAAATTTCTACGCTCTTGTGGCGTAAGTGCACCTCGTTCTTGTCTCACGACATCTCAACTGATTCAATCTCCTGAGAGAAATGTTTGTTGGGCTGCTGATTTAGGTGAAGATGCTCGTGGCCAGACCATTGTTCTCTATCATCAAGTTCCGGATAGCCTATGAAAATCGCTCCCTAGTTGTTGTTTTTTATTAAGGAATTATTACTCTATGTTGATTCTAATTCGGTTTTACATTGTAGTATTTGAGTATGGCTATGAGAACCATATTAGTGTAATGTAAGACTTTTGTACTCTGTCAAAAAAAAAAAAAAAAACTTCCATCTCTCCTCATCCTCCAACTCCCTCCACACATCTTCCACCCACTCCCTCACCGTCACCCTCCCATACCCATCTTCCTTCTTTATCCCCATCACAACCTAATTCTCAATATGTTTTGAGTAGGCTCAACTCAATTACTCCCATAATTAGAACTTTTTATCCTAAATCCAATATGAACTTTAAAACATATAAAACATATTCACCAAATTTGAGTACTTATTTTAAAATTATTAGTTTTTTTATAATGCTTTTTTGAGACTTTCATTTATTTTGGAAACATATATCAAATAAAAGAGACATTTTGAACCACAATCAATAATGTCAAATAAAAGAGACATTCCCCTATTTACGTGGTACCTCTTTTATACTTTATCTATGCAGTTTTTGTTATTTTTTTGACAATAATTTATCGTCCCATTATTAACATAAATAACGTTACCCAATCATAAACATATTTTTTTCACAGAATTTAATTGTTGATTGAATATTCAATTTTTAGTAGTTTAACTATTTACCAAGTTAAGGGATACCAAAGATGTTTTTCAAAAACTAAAAATACCACGTAGAATTTGCAAAAATACAGAAATAGCACGTAAAAACACCAAAAAATTAAGAAACACACTAATAATATGATGACATATAAATAAGGGTAAGTCCTCTAAGAGACATTTACAATTTAAATTAAAAACAGTACAAAAAGTAATACTCCGTAGATGTAATAATAAAAATATTTACTGTATAACTTATGGTAAAATATACTCCGTATACGATTGTTAAGAAAATACTCTCCGTCTCGGTCATTTGTTATCGTTTTGTTTTGGCAAAAAAACTAAGGAAAGAGAATAGGGTGAATTAATAAATGATAAATGGATCAGATTGGATATAAATGACCAAATTGTTTATTAAATACATTTCTAAAATAGAAAGGATAATAATTAACTGAAATACCTAAAATGAGATAGGACAATAAATAATTGGAACAAGAGAGAGTACGTATCAAGCGAGAGAGCATCATTAATAAACTCCGTATATAACTAAGAATAAAAATTCGAATACATTACCACACACATGAAGAAGGTCATTCACAAAATAATTAAAAAACGCGCTAATAAAAAAGACAGATAATTCCTCAAACAAAATCCGCCAAAACAGTTGTCTAAAAAAACAAAATCCGCCAAAAAAAACACTCCAAATTTCGAATTGAGTCGGTTGACCAAATCTATAAGTATCAAATATAGCCGTAGAACTTACAATATTCAATTTTGAAAAAAAAAAGCCCGTTTGTCCAAATCTAAGTACCAAATTTCTTGATCACAAATTTCCGTCTGAAGAAAACTTGAAATTCATGCCGAGGTTGTTCAAATCGAAAGAAGGTTAGTATTAATTTCGTTTATACTTGTACTAATTTCGCTGATTTTAATTTGATTAGGGTTTTGTTAATCGAGTATTTTTCTTTACGGCTTGATTTGCTAGCCGTTGTTTGTTACTTCAATTAATTAAGTTAGATTACTAATAATGTTGATGCTAATAAAATTGAATTCGAAGTTTATGTTTATTTTCCAATTTATCGCTTTTCCATATTGTTACAATTTGGTACGGATTTTGAATCGGGTTAGTAATTGTTTTATCAGGAAGTTCTAAAACGACGAAAGACAAGGAAATCGAAGAAAGCTTACACGAGAGCCTTAATGTTAGTGAGCTCTACAAGGAAGCGTTTAAGTCAAAATCGTACGCCGATATATTATCCAAATTTCAATCGCAATTGCACAAAAAGCCTTCCTCTCGTTTCACAAAATCGAGGGCGACCAAGTCGACATCATTATCAGGCTCTTTCTCATCCTTATCATCGACCTCCTTTTCGGTCTCGTCTAAAATCAATCTCCACACCTGCCTTCTAGAGCCGAAACAAAAATTAGTGCTTGATTCGATAAAATCGTCCAAGCTCAAAGGTTTATTGGAAGAGTTTTTCAATATAACACAAGAGGCCTACAATGTATGTGAATTGCTTCTCGTAGGAATCCAAAAAACCCGCTACAACAACAATTTTATCAAACAACGGGTCCAAATGTTATTATCGTCTGATGAAAGAAGAAATAACGAGATGCTAATTCGTGAATTGGCTTCTTTTGATAAGCTAAGCAACCCTCTGTCAAGCTTAGCCGATTTCCGAAAAAATCATGAGGGTCATTTTAAGTTGCTCAATAAATTGAGGTCGAGAATGGGAAAAATCAAGCGAAAACAGAAAATCATCAAGTTTTGTAAGAAACTTGCAGGTTATGGACTACTTGTTGCTTATTCCGCCATGGTTACTGCTTTGATTCCTTTGTTATTACATAGTGGGATAGGGTTAGTAGCTATACCTGTATTATTCCTACTGCCAATCGCTTTCAGAAACTTCGACTGGAATAGGCTAAGACCAAGTGTCCGAGAACAGTTAGTAACTCAATTGGATGTCACAGCAAGGGGAAGTTATATTCTGATGAATGATTTCGATACAATAGGCAGACTCGCGGTAAGGGTTCATGATGAGGTTGAGCATAGAAAGGCTAATGCGGAGTTGTGTGTAAGAAACGGTAATAATCAACAAGTGGTGAAGCAAACCTTGAAGGAACTTTTTAAGTACGAAAATGAGTTTGGTCGGGAACTTGATGAGCTTGAAGAACAAGTTTATTTGTGCTTTGTGACTATCAATCGAATAAGAAAACTGGTTTATACTGAAATCTCATCAGCCTGAGATTGTGTGGAATAAAGCAATGTTAACTACTTCGTTTAAGACCTCGATCACCGGAATTTGGGATCTGCAACTGTGGGGATATCATCGGGCATATATTAGTTTTATTTCTCTGGCTGTGTACCTTTTCTGCAGATTAGTATTACTTTGTAAATTGATGTTTGTAAATTCTATTGTTAATTGAGGGATGTTTGGTACAGTATCTCAATTATTTTTGTATGAGATAGTCTCACGAGCATCTTAAATGAATTTTTACGGGAAAGGAACAATCTCATTTACAGTTTTACACGATAAACCTTAAAACTCAGCATAAAGACACTTTTGTGCTAGCCTAGTTCGTTCTTAATTGGGAATAAAACATCAGGATTGCTCCTTAAGAGACATGAAAGAACAAATATGATCAAGGAATTGTTAAATATGACCGAGACTAAGCAGTACAACAGAGAAGCATTCTGATTTAGTTCGGCTCTTCATGGTTTTCGGTATTTGTCTCTTCTGCTACTGCAGCTGCCATCAATTTGTCGAATCTGTCTGTCTTGTCCAACAATATCTCTATCTGAAAAAGAAACAAGACCACCAACAATCAGTGGATTGACTAGTGCGTGAGACGGAGACTAACTGCGTGACAGATCAGAGAAAGAGTAGATGTCAATATTATTCATCAGAATCAAGGTTCACCTCTGCTTTCTGCACTGGGCGCCCTCTTGAATCAACGGTAGACGTTGTGATCTGTGCAAAGATCACACAACCTACTCTTTAAAGTTAATTAAACTCAGTTTGGCAGTTTGAATGTCAGAAGTTGCTATAATAAACAAGAAAACTTACTCTCTTCTCAACAGCCGGCCCATTGTTTTTAAGGATTTCCGTAATGGTAACAACATTGGCGATTGCTGTGAAAGTAATATTCAGGACAAGAATCATCATAAAAATTAAAATCAACTATCAAAGAACATGAAGCACGGTGTAATGCAAAATAGAGAATTCCAATATGCTGTAGCACATTATACTGCAAGAGTGCCAGGTTATGTACATTGGTAGGACAGGAAACTGTATTTGTTCAGACTTTCCGCAAGTCGTCTTGGCTTTGGCGGAGATTGATCTAATATAATATATAAAACCACAGCTAAAGCTTCAAGTAAATATGCAAGCTACCAACTTTCTCAGTAGCAGAGCTAATGGGGGCAACCAGGGGTTTCGCAAAAAAATCAGAACTTTCAGTTAATATTTACGACATTTTTTCGGGTCTGAGTGTTTTGTTTTCTGTCGTCTGTTGTCTCATTGCTGTAAGCTTCATTTCCTGCAGTCTTTATGTCCTTGTTTACCGTTTCCTGGCACAAATCTTATCATGAGATTGTCTCTTATTATGAGAATTTATGATTAACCAAATATGAGTATTCATTAATCTTCAACTTAGATAGACAGTAATTACTAATTACAGGAGATCAGTACTTAGTTCCCGTATTTATTGATAGCTAAAAAGACTAGGTGTCGTAATACTAGAATTAACTACCAAATTAACAATTTATAAGCCTAACTAAACTCTACTAACTTCAAGCAATAAGGTAGTAAATTGGCAAGCCAGGGTCGAACCCAAGGGAAGGACTTTTGAACTAAAGACTTAATTTTAACTATATAACAACTAATTAGGACTCTATGGACTAATCAAGATACTAACCACAATCAAGACCTACTAATTATGTTTATCAACAAACAATGATTATGAACAATGGTTAACATCTAGTATGACATAAATGGAGAAAGTTTGGTTTTCAAGTAGCATAAGAAAAAATAAAGATGCAATTTTTATCATAGAAGCAAAACAACAAACAGTAGATATGCAACAATCAAATATGAGAAAGACTTGGTGTAATTCTCTCTTAGTAATCCAACAATGACAAAGTTTGACTCTTTTCTCTCTATTGTTATCTATCCAATACTATCATCTCAAGAAATTGACACACACAATTAAACCATATATGTGAGTCCTTCAATTCTAACCACAACTCATTAAACCATGAATGAAAACTAAAATTGAGCATGAAGGTTTTGCCAAGAGATGTAAGCTAGAATCAAATCCTACTAGATTAAACCATGCTAGCAAGAAAAGACATGTTATTTCCTACTTGTTATATGAATCCTTTAAACCAAATCAACATACAACAAGTTTGCTCCAAACAATTCTAGATAGATTAAACCATTTTTCTAGAATTTGCAATAGTTAGGTAAATAAGATGCAAGAGTGATCAATTCATACATTCATCTACTCAACATAAGAATTTAAGAACAAAGGAAAGAACAATAGATAAATTGAGAGAATTTAAGAGTCTTACAACATCAAAGTTGAATACTTTGATCAAATTACACCAAGTAAAGAAAGATTAACCTTCCATAGTTTGCTTATAACCCATAAAATGAAGAAAGATTAACATGAATTAAGGAAACATTAAGTTTTAATTATTACAAGATTAAAACCAAGCATGAGATATTAATGGTAAGGAGGTGGTTTTTAGATCTCCAAACATGTGGGTATTTATACCCTTGAGCCTCCTTTTTAGGTCACAAACAAATGGACTTTCGGAAATAGGAAAAAAGGAAAACCCGTCGTAATGATCAGGGGAAAACCGCAGGCTCCGGTTTTAGCCTGCACCACAATCTCGCGAAAGCCATATCTCCCTCGTTTCTTGGTCAAATAAACATGCGACCTACCGTTGGAAAGCTAAGATCACAAGCTTTAACCTCCACTTGGCCTTGCGTCGATACGAGGTCTGGAACTCGAGATATACTCGTTTGAAGTTGACCCTTGTGAAATCGAGTTTTCAATTCTTCATTTTGGCTTTTGTTTGTCTATGCCAAGGCATCAAATCTTCCATTAACTTACTTTTCTTGACTTTGAACTTATTCCCTTGGCTTACCTTTTGCTCTCCTTCTTCACCTTGGTTGACAGTTGTAATACCCAGGATATTTAAGGACCTTGTTGACTGACTCTGTTGACCAAGACCGACCTTGGGGAGGAATGGGGGAAGGACCAGACTTACAACACGTATTTTATAGGATGACTTACTCGACCTAGCAGAGGCTACTCGGCCGAGTACTCTGGTACTCGACCGAGTTTGGCTGCTGTTGACGCGTTAATATAAAACGCAAGTTCGCGAGATTTATTTCATTTCCCATTTTCTCGACAGTTCCTCTTTTTAACACCCCCATACTCCAAGTGCCTTACCAGGACCACTTAGGTATGAAGATATTACCATCTCGGTTACCCGAGGCATGATATTCATAAGACAATAACGAAACAACTTAAATGATATAACTTTACTGAAAAGTACAACTGAAACCAAATCCCAAAATACGGGTACAAGTTCTTAAACCAACTGTCTACTGAAATACTGAAATGTCATAAAACTAAAAGACTACAGCGGAAGACTTCTATCGTCGACGGTGGCACATCCCCCTATCCCAAAGACTCAACTCAAACTCGCTCAATTATCGCTCACCATCCCCGAATGGATCACCGCAGGTTTACAAAACAACAACCGGGGTCAGTACTAATCACACAACTCAATATATCAACAATAAGATAAACATACAGCTTAACCGTCACACACACACACACACATCCACACCAATCCCAACAATCTCAATCACCGATCGTCCTTTGGACCAGCCCCGCAAAGTGGGGGACCGCAGCCGTTCCCACCTAAGCCCCGCTCATCATACCGAGCGATAACCCTGTCCATTAATGTGCACATCCCCTTCCGTGGCGGGTTCCACGAAGGGAGAAACTAGGGCGTGAAGCCACTCCCGCAAGTGACTCCACTCAGCCGAGAACGCATCTCGAGAACCAAAGAACAATCAATCACAATCACAATCACAGCCGTCACAATACAATTACTATATCAAACAATCAATCTCAACACATCAACAATCATCCCATTATGGGACTAATACTGAGTAGGAAATCCTACCTGGAAAGCACAACTATCGACGGTCTCTACAAATTTGTATCAAAAAGCTTCTTCTACGAAACCTCCTCCTATCATACAACATACAAATGCTACCAAATCACAAACTACTCAAAAACCCCCAAATCCCTAGATTAGGGTTTAACCAACTTAAAGGAAAGACAACAAAAAGGGTACATAGATCTTACCCTTGACGCAAGGATCTCAACGGTATAACAAACGATGAAAACCGACCTTCCAAACTCCGGAATTTGCTAACAATGCGATTAAGATGATGAACGTACTTGCTTTCTCTCTTTGACAGTAAATTAGGTTTTGCAAAAGTGTTTAGAATGATGACGGAAAAGATTATATATCTTAATCGCATAATTAACAAAACCCGAGAAAAACTCCCTGTAAAACGGCTACTCGATCGAGTATCTAAGGTACTCGATCGTGTACCCCCTTACTCGATCGAGTATCCTAGTTACTCGATCGAGTACCCAACAGGTCAGAAACTATTTTAAAACGCAACTTACCCTTACTCGACAGAGTAAGGCCTACTCGATAGAGTACCCAGAGACTTATAAATACGGAGTATTACAGTCTTCCCTCCTTAAAAAGAACTTCGTCCCCGAAGTTCAAACCACTACTAAACAAAGGTACTCCCACAACACTTCCGACTCAACAACCAAAACAAAACTTAACATAAAACATGCTACTAACCCAACTCATCCCGACAAACATACCGACACAACATACAAAAAGGGTATAAAACTCTTAAAAACTGTTCGCGATCATCTCCTACCCCCTAAAAGAAACAAGGTTACGTCCCTGTAACCATACATACCTGATCAAAAAGAAAAGGGTAACGCTCTTTCATAGCTTCCTCTGGCTCCCATGTAGCTTCCTCAGTCTCGTGGTTAGACCAAAGGATCTTGAGCAAAACTGTCTCACCACTCCTAGTCTTCCTAACTTTTCGGTCAAGAATCTGCTTAGGCACCTCAAGATATGATAAGGACTCATCTAGCTCTAAGCTCTCTGCCTCTAACACATGTGACGGGTCACTCACATACTTCCGCAGCTGCGATACATGAAACACATTATGCACTCTCTCTAGCGCAGCTGGTAAAGCCAGACGATATGCAACTTCCCCAACTCGCTCTAAGATCTCATAAGGCCCAATAAACTTCTGACTTAGCTTGCCTTTCTTCCCAAATATCATAACTCCACGCATAGGAGACACTTTCAAAAGAACCTTGTCCCCAACTTGAAACTCTATGTCCCGGCGATGTAGATCTGCATAACTCTTTTGCCTATCCTGATTTTGCTCTCATCCGTTCCTCGATCATCTTAACTGTTCCACCATCTCATGCACCATCTCTGGTCCTAAAACCACTTTGCCTCAAAGACTATCGTCCCAACAAATCGGACTCCTACATCTCCTCCCATACAAAGCCTCAAATGGTGCCATACCAATACTAGTGTGATAGCTGTTATTGTAAGAAAATTCTATCAAGTCCAACCTCTGTTCCCAGCTACCACCAAAATCCATCACACAAGCTCTCAACATATCCTCAAGAGTCTTGATTGTTCTCTCAGTCTATCCGTCAGTCGCAGGATGAAATGCTGCACTCATCTTCAAAGTTGTTCCCAACGATTCCTGCAACTCTTTCCAAAACCTTGATATAAATCTCGCATCTCTGTCAGACACTATGTCCTTAGGGACTCCATGTAACTTAAGCACGTTCTTTCGATAGGCCATAGCCAATTGTGCTTTAGTCCATGTATCTTTCATTAGAACAAAGTGAGCTGACTTGGTCAGTCGATCCACTATTACCCAAATCATGTTGTTACCTTGTTGACTCTTTGGCAAACCCACTATAAAATCCATGGAAATGGATTCCCACTTCCACTCAGGTACCGTTAAAGACTGAATCTTACCTTGTGGTCATCGCTGTTCCCCTTTTACTCTCTGGCATGTCAAACAACGGGCCACAAACTCTGCTGTTTCTTTCTTCATCCCAGGCCACCAAAACGTGTTCTTTAAATCCTTATATAGCTTGTCACCACCTGGATGTACTGAATACGGTGTACAATGTGCCTCTGTCATGATAGTCTTTTTCAACTCCTCATCATTAGGAACACACCACCTACCATCAAACCTCAAACTACCATCTGTATGAATAGAGAATCGAGACACTGTCCCTTTCTCTACTCCAGCTCTCCACTCCACTATCTTAGGATCTAACGCCTGCTTACCTCGAATGTCATCATAAAACTCAAGCTGCACTATCAGATCACCCATGGCATCTCCTTTCTGCATCATATGTATCCCAAACCTCGCTACCTCATCTCTCAGCCTCATCAAAGATAGAGCTGTACACAGAGAATGTACACTCTTCCTACTCAAAGCATCAGCAACTACATTGGCCTTCCCTTCATGGTAGATAATTTCCATGTCATAATCGCCAATCAGCTACATCCACCTCCGCTGTCTCATGTTCAACTCCTTTTGAGTGAAGATGTACTTGAGACTCTTGTGGTCAGAAAATACCTTAAAGATTGATCCATAAAGGTAATGTCTCCAAATCTTGAGAGCAAACACCACTGCACCCAACTCCAGATCATGAGTAGGGTAGTTCTCCTCATAAGGCTTCAATTGCCTAGAAGCATAGGCAATCACCTTACCGTTCTGCATCAACACACATCCCAACCCATTCTTTGAGGCATCTGTATAAACCTCAAAGTTCTCAATCCCCTCAGGTAATGCTAAGATAGGAGCTGTGGTCAAACGCTCCTTTAATGTTTGGAACGCCGTCTCACAACTCTCATCCCAACGAAACCTGTTCTCTTTCCTCATCAACGCTGTCATAGGTCTAGCTATCTTGGAGAAATCTTTCACGAACCGTCTGTAGTATCCAGCTAAACCCAAGAAACTCCTAATCTCAGCAACATTCTTTGGTGCTTCCCACTTTGTCACTGCCTCAATCTTCGCCGGATCCACAGCTACTCCCTCCTTAGAGATCACATGCCCCAGAAAAGCAACTATCTCTAACCAGAACTCACACTTAGACAGCTTAGCATACAACTCATGCTCCCTCAAAGTTTGCAACACGATCCTCAGATGCTCCTCATGCTCCTCCTTAGTCTTAGAGTAGACTAAAATGTCATCGATAAACACCACTACAAACTTGTCCAAAAACTGTCTAAAGATCCTATTCATCAAATCCATAAACACTGCCGGTGCATTAGACAACCCAAACGGCATCACCACATACTCATAATGGCTATACCTCGACGTGAAAGCTGTCTTTGGTATGTCCACCTCTCTAATCTTCACCTGATGGTACCCCGACCTCAAATCAATCTTGGAAAAGACCAATGCACCACTCAACTGATCAAACAGGTCATCTATCCTTGGCAAAGGATACTTGTTCTTCACCGTCACTCGGTTCAGCTCCCTATAATCTATGCACAACCTCAAACTCCCATCTTTCTTCTTTACGAAAAGAACTGGTGCTCCCCACGGCGATACACTAGGTCTAATGTACCCCTTATCTATCAGATCACCTAACTGTTTCCCGAGCTCCTCCATCTCTTTAGGACCCATTCGGTACGGTGCCTTAGAGATTGGCCCCGTCCCCGGTTTCAACTCAACGGTGAAATCTATCTCCCTCTTCGGTGGCAACCCTGGAATCTCCTCTGGAAAAACATCTGCAAACTCTCCCACCACCGGATCGATCAACGTCGGACTCTCTATCCGGTCATCTCTCACATGGCACAAGATCAAAGGACATCCCTTCCTCAGGTAAGACTTCAAGGTGACAGCTGCAATCAACTTAACTTTGGGTTTGACTAGAAACCCACGATAAGACACACTAACACCCTTAGGACCTCTTAAAGACACTTTCTTTTGATGGCAGTCTATCTTAGCTTTATACTTTCCCAGCCAATCCATCCCAACTATCATCTCAAAACCGTCAAAAGGAAACTCTAGCAAGTCTACGGGTAGATCAACTTGCCCAACTATCATAGATACATCCCTATATAACCTCCCGCAAGATACAGACTCACCCGAAGGTATAAAAACTTGCTCACTAACAGACTCATACACCCTCAAACCCAACCGTTTAACATGACTCGAAGATACAAACGACTGAGAAACCCCCGAATCAAACAAAACAAAGGTATGAATACCATTAACAAGAAAAGTACCGGTGATAACGTGTGGATCCTTCTCAGCTGCTTTCTTCTCCATCATGAATAACTTTCCATCGGTCTTCTCGTCCACCTCCCCGGACAAGATCTTGGTGATGTGGTCGGCTTAGCACCCGACCCTTGATTGTTGTTGTTGTTGTTCTTCGGTGGTTTCTGATAAGAATTACCGCCGTTGCGGTTGCCTCCACTCTGGTAGCTCTGACCTCCCCGGTTTGACCACGACCCAGCCGGTCTATTGCTCGCGTAGCTCTGCGCAGGTCTCTGGAAAGTTCCCGGTGCACTTGTGCACTCATGTCTTTTATGGCCTACACCACCACAACTGAAGCAGGTCACTCCCCAACTACCACTAACACTTCCACGACCACGCCCAAAGGAAGTCCCAGCACTGAACCCTGACCCAGAAGAAAACCCTCTAGACTGATTGTGGTTGCCTTTCTTGTGGTTAGATTGGCCACCACCCTCGCTCTCAGACTTCCTTTTCTCGCCACCTAACCTCTCCTGAGCCATCTCCACCAACCTCTCAGCTCTCCCAGCCCTCTCATAAGCTTCCTTAACATCAGTAAGGACTCCCACGGGTAACTTATCCATAATCTTAGGGGTCAACCCCTCTCAAACCTCGCGCAGATTCTCCTCATTCAAACCCATATCCTCAGCATACCTAGACTTCTCATTGAACTGCCTGTAGTACTCAGCCACAGACATCTCAGCGGTCATCTTAAAACTGTCAAACTCTTCTCTCAACTTACTCCTCACATGCTCCGGTACAAACTCTTTTCTCATAGCCCTACGAAAATCTTCCCAAGGTATAGCAGGTAAACCTTGGTTCGCATATAACTCCTTAGCACTCACTTTCACTGTATCCCACCACTTGCCAGCTGCCTCCCTCAGATAGAACGCAGCCTGTTCCACTCTCATCTCATCAGGACAGTGAACCAAATCTAATATGTTCTCCATCTCTCTAAGCCAGCTATCAAGAAGATTAGGCTCCCCAACTCCCTTGTACTCTTTCGGGTTAAACCTCGCTATATAGAGGCTGATTTTAGAGTGATCAACCTCTTTCTCCTTATCCTTATCCTTATCTTTCCCCACAGTCTTTAAAGCCTCAGTAAGAGCATCCTGATGCTCCAACTTCTTAACGATGTCATCTATGTTCATAAGCTCAGCTCTCGCATACAACGCATTCTTCTTGGGCGGCATCTTGAAACTATAACAGAAAAATGGGTGGATATAAACATACGCGCCAAAACCTCAAATCAAGAAAACAAGCTGCCCAGACCCTACTCGATCGAGTTCCCGAACATACTCGATCGAGTAACAGGCTACTCGATCGAGTGCCCACCATACTCGATCGAGTGCCCCAACATCAGACCCCAAACAGACCTTCTGATCTCTAACATACTCGACCGAGTAGCTAGAGTGACCCCCTACTCGATCGAGTGCCCGAGGTACTCGATTTTTTTTTGGTCTAAACCATCCGGTAATCCGAACCACATTGGGCCGACTAATCCGGATTTCGGGGCATGTCTAAGGATTACGGTATTTAAACCCCTCCCAATCGCAGTTGTGGGGGATCGATCCGTAGACCTCCCTACCAAGCGCAGCCCCATGCTACCACTGCGCCAGCCCGAGGTACTCGATCGAGTGCCCAAAAACACGATTCTGGACTCAAAATCGTCGAAAACCCACCCGATCAAGTCAGTCCCACTCGATCGAGTCATGCTAACTCAGAAACGCTACCCGCATGTTATATCATATGCTAACATGCTAAAACTTTATAAAACCAACGTTATATCATAACTAAGCATATAATGCTACGCATCTTTTCATACGATCTACGAAATCATTATATCATGTTATTAAACGCCACATTGTAAACATCCATCATGTTTCTCATTCCAACAACAGTTCTACATATATCATCAACCTTTCTTTCACATTCTCAACTTTCTACTGCAAACATCCAACAGTTACACACACTTCATCACATTCATACACAAGCTAACCAAACAACGCATACGACCTTGACATACACCCCCCATGTGACTGGTTCAAAATTGTAGGGCAAGTTCGCGACTTTAGGACGTCTCTCAAGCCTTTGCATTAGCTCCTACAACCTTTACCCCGGGTTCATTTTAATTGACTCCCTATGTTCATTAGGTTCATTGGTTACAGGTTTCAGGATCGTCGCTCTGATACCATTTGTAACACCCCCATACTTCAAGTGCCTTACCAGGACCACTCAGGTATGAAGATATTACCATCTCGGTTACCCGAGGCATGATATTCATAAGACAATAACGAAACAACTTAAATGATATAACTTTAGTGAAAAGTACAACTGAAACCAAATCCCAAAATACGGGTACAAGTTCTTAAACCAACGTCTCTTGAAATACTTTCGAAATGTCATAAAACTAAAAGACTACAGCGGAAGACTTCTATCGTCGACGGTAGCACATCCCGGCCTATCCCAAGACTCAACTCAAACTCGCTCATTATCGCTCACCATCCCCGAATGGATCACCGCAGGTTTACAAAACAACAACCGGGGTCAGTACTACTCAGACAACTCAATATATCAACAATAAGATAAACAGACAGCTTAACCGTCACACACACACACACACTGTAACACCCCCATACTCCAAGTGCCTTACCAGGACCACTCAGGTATGAAGACATCACCATCTCGGTCGCCCGAGGTATGATAATCAAATAGACAAAACAGAAACAACATTTATTATAAATAGTTTAATGAATAAATACAATCCTCAAAACCAAACCAAAGTACGATACATTATTTCAAACTAACTGTTATCAACTGAAATGTAAATAAATGCTAAACTACAGCGGAAGACTCTATCGTCATGTCGTGGCCATCCCAGCTATCCCAGTACTCATCTCTATACCTGTTCAATATCTGCTCACCATCCCCGAATGGATCACCGCAGGTTTACAAAACAACACGGGGTCGATACTAATCACACAATCAATATAGATAACAACAATAAGGCAAACAGACAATTGAATTGACATGTCACACACACACACACACACCACCAACTCCCATCATCTCAACACCGATCGTCCTTTGGACCCGACCGCGATGGGGGACCGCAGCCGTTCCCACCTAAGCCCCGCTCATCATACGAGCGATAACCCTGTCCCATTAATGTGCACATCCCCTTTCGTGGCGGGTTCCACGAAGGGCGAAACTAGGGCGTGAGACCACTCCCGCAAGTGACCCCACTCAGCCGAGAACGCATCTCGAGAACCGTCAACAGCAATCACAACCACAAACACAATACAATCATTATATCAAACAACTAACTACAACACATCACCAATATCCCATTATGGGACTAATACTGAGTAGGAAATCCTACCTGGAAAGCACAACACGCAGACGGTATCTACAGCTGTATCAAAACGGCTCCTCTACGAATTCTCCTCCTATCATACAGCACATAAAGACTACACATCACAAACTACACACTAAAACCCCCAATTCCTAAATTAGGGTTTCACCAACCTTAACGAAACATTATAAAAACTATATTAAAAGCTTACCCTCGACGCAAGGAATCCAACGACACGAACTACGATACGAACTGACCGTCTAAACTCCGGGAATTGTCAAGAACGCGATTAGGAAGAAGACTAGTTGCTTTCTCTCTTAAACAGGTTTTAGGTTTTGTAAAAAGTGATTTAAAACAATGACGAATATGTTTAAATACCTTAATCGCGTAAATAACAAAACCCGAGAAAACTCCCCCGTAAAACCGGACACTCGATCGAGTACCCCCCTACTCGATCGAGTACCCCAGCTACTCGATCGAGTACCCAACAGGTCAGAAACTATTTTGCTTCGCAACTTGCCCATACTCGACAGAGTAAGGGCTACTCGATAGAGTACCCCAAGACATATAAATACGGAGTATTACAGTCTTCCCTCCTTAAAAGGAACTTCGTCCCCGAAGTTCAAACCACTACTAAACAAAGGTACTCCCATAAGCCTCCCGACTCGAAGGTCAAACAAAACACAACGTAAAGCATGATACTACCCCAACTCATCCCGACACACATACCGACACAACATATAAAAGGGGTGTAAAGCTCTTAAAAACTCTCGCGATCATCTCCTACCCCCCTAAAAGAAACAAGGTTACGTCCCCGTAACCATACATACCTGATCAAAAAGGAAAGGGTAACACTCTTTCATGATATCCTCTGCCTCCCAAGTAGCTTCCTCAGTCTCGTGGTTAGACCAAAGGATCTTAAGCAAAACTGTCTCACCACTCCTAGTCTTTCTAACCTTTCGGTCTAGGATCTGCTTAGGCACCTCAAGGTATGATAAAGACTCATCAAGCTCTAAGTTCTCTGCTTCCAACACATGTGACGGGTCACTCACATACTTCCGCAGCTGCGATACATGAAACACATTATGCACTCTCTCTAACGCAGCTGGTAAAGCCAAACGATAAGCAACTTCCCCAACTCGCTCTAAGATCTCATAAGGCCCTATAAACTTCTGACTTAGCTTGCCTTTCTTCCCAAATCTCATAACTCCACGCATCGGAGACACTTTCAGAAGAACCTTGTCCCCAACCTGAAACTCTATGTCCCGACGATGTAGATCTACATAACTCTTCTGTCGATCCTGGGCTACTCTCATCCGTTCCCTGATCATCTTAATCTGTTCCACCATCTCATGCACCATCTCTGGTCCTAAAACCACTGCCTCGGCACTATCGTCCCAACAGATTGGACTCCTACATCTCCTCCCATACAAAGCCTCAAACGGTGCCATACCTATACTGGTGTGATAGCTGTTGTTGTAAGAAAACTCTATTAAGTCCAACCTCTGCTCCCAGCTACCACCAAAATCCATCACACAAGCTCGCAACATATCCTCAAGAGTCTTGATTGTTCTCTCGGTCTGTCCGTCTGTCGCAGGATGAAAAGCTGTACTCATCTTCAGATTTGTCCCCAACGATTCCTGCAACTCCTTCCAAAACCTCGATATAAACCTCGCATCTCTGTCAGACACTATGTCCTTAGGGACTCCATGTAACTTAAGCACGTTCTTTCGATAGGCCATAGCCAATTGTGCCTTAGTCCATGTATCTTTCATTGGAACAAAGTGAGTCGACTTGGTCGGATGATCCACTATCACCCAAATCATGTTGTTACCTTTCGACTCTTGGCAAACCCACAATGAAATCCATGGAAATGGATTCCCACTTCCACTCAGGCACCTCCAAAGACTGAATCTTACCTTGTGGTCTTCTCTGTTCCCCTTTAACTCTCTGGCATGTCAAACAACGGGACACAAACTCAGCTGTCTCTTTCTTCATCCCAGGCCACCAAAACGTTTTCTTCAAATCTTTGTAAAGCTTGTCTCCACCTGGATGAACTGAATATGGTGTGCAATGCGCTTCTGTCATGATTGTCTTTTTCAACTCCTCATCATTCGGAACACACCACCTACCATCAAACCTCAGACTACCATCTGTATGAATGGAAAACCGGGACACTGTCCCTTTCTCTACTCCAGCTCTCCACTCCACTATCTTAGGATCCAAAGCCTGCTTATCCCGAATGTCGTCATAAAACTCCATATGTACTGTCATATCACCCATAGCATCTCCTTTCTACATCATATGAATCCCAAAACTCGCTACCTCATCCCTCAGCCTCATCAAAGATAGAGCTGTACACAAGGAATGTACACTCTTTCTACTCAAAGCATCAGCAACAACATTGGCCTTCCCTTCATGGTCGATGATTTCCATGTCGTAATCACCAATCAACTCCATCCACCTCCTCTGTCTCATGTTCAACTCCTTCTGCGTGAAGATGTACTTGAGACTCTTGTGATCAGAAAATACCTTAAAGATTGCTCCATAAAGGTAATGTCTCCAAATCTTGAGAGCAAACACCACAAAGACCCAACTCCAGATCATGAGTAGGGTAGATCTCCTCATAAGGCTTCAACTGCCTAGAAGCATAGGCAATCACTTTACCATTCTGCATCAACACACATCCCAACCCATTCTTCGAAGCATCTGTATAAACCTCGAAATTCTCGCTCCCTTCAGGCAATGCTAAGACAGGAGCTGTGGTCAAACGCTCCTTTAAGGTTTGGAACGCCGTCTCACAACTCTCATCCCAACGAAACCTGTTCTCTTTCTCATCAGTATTTGTCATCGGTCTAGCTATCTTGGAGAAATCTTTCACGAACCGTCGGTAGTATCCAGCTAAACCCAAGAAACTCCTAACCTCGGCCACATTCTTTGGTGCTTCCCACTTTGTCACCGCCTCAATCTTCGCCGGATCCACGGCTACCCCATCTTTAGAGATTACATGCCCCAGAAAAGCAACTTTTCTAACAGAACTCACACTTGGACAAATTTTAGCATACAACTCATGATCTCTTAAAGTCCGCAACACGATCCTCGGATGCTCCTCATGCTCCTCCTTAGTCTTAGAGTAGACTAAGATATCATCGATAAACACCACCACAAACGGTCCAAGAAGCGCTGAAGATCCTATTCATCAAATCCATAAACACCGCCGGCGCATTAGACAACCCAAACGGCATCACCACATACTCATAATGGCCATACCTTGACGTGAAAGCTGTCTTCGGTATGTCCACGTCTCTAATCTTCACCTGATGGTACCCCGACCTCAAATCAATCTTAGAAAAGACTGTTGCACCGCTCAACTGATCAAACAGGTCATCTATCCTTGGTAAAGGATACTTGTTCTTTATCGTCACACGGTTCACTCCGGTAATCTATGCACGACCTCAAGCTCCCATCTTTCTTCTTCACGAAAAGAACTGGTGCTCCCAAGGCGATACACTTGGTCTAATGTATCCCTTCTCTATCAAATCATCCAACTGCTTCCTAAGCTCCTCCATCTCCTTAGGACCCATACGGTACGGTGCCTTAGAGATTGGCCCCGTCCCTGGCTTCAACTCAACGGTGAAATCTATCTCCCTCTTCGGTGGCAACCCCGGAATCTCTTCCGGGAAAACATCTGCAAACTCTCCCACCACTGGTATCTCATCAACTGCTGGACTTTCTATCCGGTCATCTCTCACATGGCAAAGGATCAAAGGACATCCCTTCCTCGTATACGACTTCAAAGTAACAGTACCCAATCAACTTAACTTTGGGTTTGACTAGAAACCCACGGTAAGACACACTAACACCCTTAGGACCCCTTAAGGACACTTTCTTTTGATGACAGTCTATCTTAGCCTTATACTTTCCTAACCAATCCATCCCAACTATCATCTCAAAACCATTAAAAGGAAACTCTAGCAAGTCTACAGGGAAATCGACTTGCCCAACTATCAAAGATACATCTCTAAACAACCTCCCACACGATACAGACTCACCCGAAGGTATGAAAACTTGCTCCCTAACGGACTCATATACTCTCAAACCCAACTGTTTTACATGACTCGAAGACACAAACGATTGAGAAGCCCCCGAATCAAACAAAACAAACGTAGGAATACCATTAACAAGGAATGTACTGGTGATAACGTGCGCATCTTCCTCAGTTGTCTTCTTGTCCATCATGAACAACTTGCCATCGGTCTTCCGCCCACCTCCCCGGACAAGATGGTGATGCGGTCGGCTTAGCACCCGACCCTTGATTGTTGTTGTTGTTGTTCATCGGTGTCCTCTGATAAGAATTACCGCCGTTGCGGTTGCCTCCACTCACGGTAGCTCGACCTCCCGGTTTGGCCATGATCCCCCGTGTCATTTGCTCGCAAAGCTCGTGCGGGTCTCTCACGGATCCGGTGCACTTGTGCACTCATGTCTCTTGTGGCCTACGCCACCACAACCAAAGCAGGTCACTCCCCAACTATTGCTCACACTCCCACGGCCACGCCCAAAGGAAGTTCCAAAGACTAAACCCGGACCGGAAGAAAATCCCTTAGATTGATTGTGGTTGCCTTTCTTGAAATTAGATTGGCCACCACCCTCGCTCTCGGACTTCCTCTTCTCTCCACCCGACCTCTCCTGAGCCATCTCCACTAGTCTCTCGCCTCTCCCAGCCCTCTCATACGCTTCCTTTACATCGTAAGGACTCCCACGGGTAACTTATCCATAATTTTCGTGGTTAGTCCTCTCTCAAACCTCAAAGCCAGATTCTCCTCACTCAAACCCATATCCTCAAAGATATCTAGATTTCTCATTGAACGCCTGTAGTACTCACCACGACATCTCAAAGAGTCATCTTAAACTTGTCGAACTCCTCTCTCAACTTACTCCTCACATGTTCGGGTACGAACTCCTTCCTTTGACCCTACGAAACTCCTCTCAAGGTATAGCAGGTAACCCTTGGTTGGTATATATCTCCTTGGCACTCACTTTCACCGAATCCCACCACTTGCCAGCTGTCTCCCTCAGATAGAATGCAGCCTGATCCACTCTCATCTCATCAGGACAGTGAACTAAATCTAGTATGTTCTCCATCTCCCTCAGCCAACTATCAAGAAGGTTAGGCTCCTCAACTCCCTTGTACTCCTTTGGGTTAAACCTCGCAATATAGAGGCTGACTTTAGCATGGTCAACCTCCTTCTCCTTATCCTTATTCTTGTCCTCATTCACTTTCTTTAAGGTCTTAGTAAGAGCATCCTGGTGCTCTAACATCTTAACGATGTCATCCGTGGTCATAAGCTCTGCTCTCGCGTACAAAGCATTTCTCTTTGGCGGCATCTTGAAACTATACATATATAAGAAAGGGTAGATATGAACATACGTACTAAACTTCAAAACACGAAAACACGCTGCCAGAACCTACTCGATCGAGTATCCAAACCCACTCGATCGAGTAACGGGCTACTCGATCGAGTGCCCCCATGTACTCGATCGAGTACCCAAACTCCAGAACCAAACAGACCTTCTGATCTCTAACCCACTCGATCGAGTATCTAGGCTACTCGATCGAGTGATTTTCTACTCGATCGAGTACCCCTAGTTACTCGATCGAGTGCCCCAAAACGCGATTCGGACTCAAAATCGCAAAAACCCACCCGATCGAGTCGCCCCACTCGATCGAGTAACACTAATACGTAAAAGCTACCCGCATATTACGTCATATGCTAACATGCTAACCTTATAAAATCACATGATATCATAATAAATATGCTACGCATCTATTCTACTATCAACAAGATCAATTCATCATGCTATTAAAGCCACATTGTAAACACCCAACATGTTATTCCAACATCAAGTCCACACATATATTACTTTTCTTTCACATTCTCAACTTCCTATTTCAACACCAAACAATCAACACACTTCATCACTTCGTTGCACAAGTTAATCAAACACACAGATGACTCGACAAACACTTTCCCCATGTGACCGGTTCAAAGTTGTAGGGCGACCCCCGCGACTTTAGGACGTCTCCCAAGCCTTTGCACTAGCTCCTACAACTTTTACCCCGGGTTCATTTTAATTGACTCCCTATGTTCATTAAGTTCATTGGTTACAGGTTTCAGGATCGTCGCTCTGATACCATTTGTAACACCCCCATACTCCAAGTGCCTTACCAGGACCACTCAGGTATGAAGACATCACCATCTCGGTCGCCCGAGGTATGATAATCAAATAGACAAAACAGAAACAACATTTATTATAAATAGTTTAATGAATAAATACAATCCTCAAAACCAAACCAAAGTACGATACATTATTCCAAACTAACTGTTATCAACTGAAATGTAAATAAATGCTAAACTACAGCGAAAGACTCTATCGTCATGTCGTGGCCATCCCAGCTATCCCAGTACTCATCTCTATACCTGTTCAATATCTGCTCACCATCCCCGAATGGATCACCGCAGGTTTACAAAACAACACCGGGGTCAGTACTAATCACACAATCAATATAGATAACAACAATAAGGCAAACAGACACCGAATCACACACACACACACACACCACCAACTCCCATCATCTCAACACCGATCGTCCACTTTGGACTGACCACGCGATGGGGGACCGCAGCCTGTTCCCACCTAAGCCCCGCTCATCATACGAGCGATAACCCTGTCCCATTAATGTGCACATCCCCTTTCGTGGCGGGTTCCACGAAGGGCGAAACTAGGGCGTGAGACCACTCCCGCAAGTGACCCCACTCAGCCGAGAACGCATCTCGAGAACCGTCAACAAACACAACCACAAACACAATACAATCATTATATCAAACAACTAACTACAACACATCACCAATATCCCATTATGGGACTAATACTGAGTAGGAAATCCTACCTGGAAAGCACAACACGCAGACGGTATCTACAGCTGTATCAAAACGGCTCCTCTACGAATTCTCCTCCTATCATACAGCACATAAAGACTACACATCACAAACTACACACTAAAACCCCCAATTCCTAAATTAGGGTTTCACCAACCTTAACGAAACATTATAAAAACTATATTAAAAGCTTACCCTCGACGCAAGGAATCCAACGACACGAACTACGATACGAACTGACCGTCTGAACTCCGGGAATTGTCAAGAACGCGATTAGGAAGAAGACTAGTTGCTTTCTCTCTTAAACAGGTTTTAGGTTTTGTAAAAAGTGATTTAAAACAATGACGAATATGTTTAAATACCTTAATCGCGTAAATAACAAAACCCGAGAAAACTCCCCTGTAAAACCGGACACTCGATCGAGTACCCAAGGTACTCGATCGAGTACCCCCCTACTCGATCGAGTACCCCAGCTACTCGATCGAGTACCCAACAAGTCAGAAACTATTTTGCTTCGCAACTTGCCCATACTCGACAGAGTAAGGGCTACTCGATAGAGTACCCCAAGACATATAAATACGGAGTATTACACACACATCCACACCAATCCCAACAATCTCAATCACCGACTGTCCACTGGACCAGCCCTGCCATTGGGGGACCGCAGCCGTTCCCACCTAAGCCCCGCTCATCATACCGAGCGATAACCCTGTCCATTAATGTGCACATCCCCTTCCGTGGCGGGTTCCACGAAGGGAGAAACTAGGACGTGAAGCCACTCCCGCAAGTGACTATACTCAGCCGAGAACGCATCTCGAGAACCAGAGAACAATCAATCACAATCACAATCACAGCCGTCACAATACAATTACTATATCAAACAATCAATCTCAACACATCAACAATCATCCCATTATGGGACTAATACTGATGTGAACATTATTTGCGCACATTTAGTCCCCTAATTGAGCCTATTTTGCATACTAATATAGTATTTCATGGCCATTTTATCCGTCAAAACCTTCCTATTTGCTTTTCTATCGCATTTCATATGTTTTGTAGAAAAGAAGATAATAAGACGGAAATCCCCGTCTTTCATGCATATTTAAAAGCTACTTGACGATACTAGATGGACTAGTATGAAGAGGAGGCAAGGACCAAAGATCAATCCCACAAGAATAAAACGGAAGTGAGCAAAAGGGAAGAAAAGAAGAAGTATCATTGCTGAAGAACAATCTGAGCGGATTGTCTCCAATACGCCCGTCTTCTTACAACACAATCCGAGCGGATTTCCACAAAGACGCTCGGATTGCCCCGCCAGAATTCGCCCGGATTCCGTCGAACGCTCGTCTTCCATCAACAGAATCCGCCCGTCCCGACCTAAATCCGCCCGGATTCCAGCCCAGCGCATTTTCGTCTTCTTCAAGCCTAAAAGAAAGAAGCCCTTCCTTCGAGAAATACCGGCTCCTCCCTGTTCCATTTAAAAAGTGTAATTACTAGTTTAGCCCTTAGTTAACCCTAATGCATCCACCTAATTTCTACTATAAATATCCCATTTTGTAAATTAATCAAGTGTGTGGTTTCTAGGAGGAAATTCTCTTAGATTAGATTAGGAGTAGATTAGAATAAATTATCATTTAATCTTTCCACAATTTATACATTAATCTCTTCTTAATTATTGTTCAAGTTTATCATTCAAGTTTATTATTGGGTAATTAGAAGATTATTGGGTTTATTGGGAGATTGACAACCTTCCATCAAGTTCTTCTATTATTCTTTGCATTATTATTTTGGAATCTCCATAGGTATAATTCTCTTAATCCTTGTTTTAATTATTGTTAATCTTTCTTACTTGTTCATCATGTTTGGCTTTGTTAGTATGATTGACAACCTTATTAACATGTTGAACTTGATCATGAATGAGTAGTTACTTAGCTAGGATTAATGGGTAATTAGGGGAAACCAACATGGGGAATGATTCATGCTTAAATTAATATGCTTTCATGGTTTATTTGCTTGCTTGTTTTGATCTCAACTCATGCACATGTTATGTTTGATGAAATGTGAGCCTATGAATCCTTGCATTTTTTACCCATCACCTATCTTTTCAATGAGACTTGTAAGACATAAACCAACTCGAGTCTCATTAGACCATGCATGTTGTTGAGTAGGGAAGATTAAGTCGACTTGTAGGTGTTGTACAATCTAATTGATTCGGCTCCGGGACCCAAACTTTCCTAAGATTGTAAGATATAACCCAACTCAATCCATCACAACAATAATTGCTTGCTTATAATTTGAGAACATGTTTGTATGATCAATTCCCATGAATTCCCTATGACCCCATGACATCCTAGCACTTTTAATCATTTGTTTACATCTTTCCTTTTATTGCTTGTTTTACTTTATTGCTTGCATTAGTCTAGAACACAACTACAAACCCCATCAATTGTGACACTAACATAAATTGAGATAGATAGACTTAGAACCCAAAGCACACCGTCCCATGGATCGACCTCGACTTACCGCTAACTAGTTGTTTGTTGAGTATTATAAATGTGTTTGATTGGATGAGTGACGACCTCGACCGGATCAAAATGGCGCCGTTGCCGGGGATGGTGCTATGTGATTAAGTTCTTACTTGTTTATCTATTTTAATTGTGCTTTCACCTTGAGGAACTTGTTCCTCAAGGATTGTTCTTACCATTTTTGTGTAGTTTCCATGCTTGTAGTTGTTTCCTTGTCTTAGCTATGATGGCTCAAGACTTGACACATGGAGTATATGTTGGATCTTTTGAGTATGACTATGGGTATGGGGAGTTTGAGGAGCAAGTCAACCCAAACCTACCTTACTACTCATACAATGAAAATCCTAACTACTACCCCAATTTTTCCCACCAAAATCACCACACCCAATATCAACAACAACCACCCACCCAATATCCATTTCACAATGAGCTTCAATTGCCACAATACAACCACTTTCACACCTACCCACAACAAAAAGATGAACCCATTCAAAACATGATTCTCCAAATGATGGGAGATCAACAAAACTTCTTCAAACAAATGCTAGAAGAGAGCCAAAAAGAAGATAATGTTCTTAAAAACATTGTTATCCAAAGAGAGGAATTAAGGATTTAAATTGCCCAATTAAAAGAATCCCAAGCAATCGCTCACCACCTTCTTTGGACATTGAGCATAAATGCGAATTTGAAGTAGTGATCTTTGACATGGAAGATGAGAAGTGGAAGGAGCCAAGTTCCTTGAGCTCTTGTGACTATGAAAGTGTTGTGTTCGATGAAGAAGACATAAGGTTGAGCAATCCAAATACCCTTAACCTTTGTGAGTATGAGGGTGTGTCTTTTGATATGAACGTTGAGGTGTTGGAAAAAGAGTTACATGAAGCCCACATTTATGATTCACGTGAAGATAGCAACAATGATGATGAACCTAGAGGAGGGACTCACAATATCACCTTGCTTGAGGAGCCTATCCTTGAGGCATTTGAGATACCCTATCATGAAGAAGAACGTCCTTCCTTTATCCTTCATGAAGACCACTTGGCACCTATCTTGGAGCCAATGATCATTGAAGAGGATATGGTAGAACTTCTTCAAAAGGCCAAAGTCTCTTACAAGAACTACTTGGTGAAAAAGCTCAAGGAGAAAATTGCTCGTGAGGCTACTTGTGAAGATTTGGCACCCGAAATCTCAACTCCTATGGTTTCCAATCACCAAAGACATGAAAATTCTCCTTCTACCTTGGAAGGATTGAAAAATCAAAATGCTATCATCATCACCAAAATTGAAGAAGAAGTTGGTAAGTGGAAGTCCACGGATGAAAATGAACCACACTTCATGCTTAGTGTTGACAAGAATCATGGGTTTACCTATTTGAAGCATCGGGAAAGCTCTAACACTAAGGAGAAGGCAAGGAAAAGAACATTCTACAAGCCTCCTTGGCCAAATTTCATATTCAAATTGAGCAACCCATACTTGTGCTTATTTGGAGCTTGTTCACAAGCTTTTGATCTTTTATTAAGAGCTTTGAGCTCTATGGATAAGAGTTTCTACGATTTGAACTAGTTTGGTGGAGTCCTACCTCAAAACCACCCTTTGTAAGATATTTCTTGGACCCTTTACTTTGTATAATATTGTACATTTCCATTTGCATTTAATTTCTTGCATGAGAGAGAAGAGAGAGAGAGTCATCTTACATGTTTCATGAGTAAATTTCAGAAAAAGATAAGGAAAAAGAGAAAATTGGTGAGAAGGGGTGCGTTATTTCACGAAAAAGGAAGAAAAAGAAGGAAAAGACCAGAAGACGCCCGGATCGAGAGGAGGACGCCCGACCAAGACCCGCGAAAAAGAAAAAGGCTAAAACTGAAGAAGAATCCGTGCGGATTCGAGGGAATCCGCCCGTCCTGGACAATACGTCCGTCTTCTTCACGGGACGCCCGTCCCGTGTGTCATCCAGAAGCAAGAATTTAAGCTGTGAAAGAATCCGTGCGGATTGTTCACAATCCGCCCGTCCCGATCAAGCCGCGCGTCCTGGGCACAATACGCCCGACTTTTCCCTCTTCTCAGCCGAGGAAGTTTGCTGTGTTTGAATCCGAGCGGATTCTAGCAAAGATGCCCGTCTTCTTCCTCGACAATCCACCCGTCCTGACTGAAATCCGCTCGGATTGCCCTGTTCCTTCGGATAAAACGGGTTTGATCTAACCTTATCCGTTCAGATTCCCTACTCCTTCTATATAATCACCCCCTTTCTCCCTCATTTCCTCACCTTACCAAACCCTAAAACACTCATCTCAATCCTCAAAATCACCATCCCATCCTCAAAAACACCCCCATCATCAACATCCAAATGGCACCATTGACAAACACCAAGGGAAAGGCCAAGAAATTGGTTGAATCATTCGGGAAGAAGCGCAAAGGATCAACCTCTTCAACACCACGAGAGGTGGTAACACCAAGGGGCTCCCAACCCTTAATGAGGGGAGGCATTGAACAACTCAACCACTTTCAAGAGGTGCTCTTTCAATCCGACGACCACCGCCAAAAATTTGTCGAGCTACTAGGTAAGAAGTACGAACCTACTCAATTTGTAGACACTAGGGTGTTGGAAATCCTTAAGATAAGGTACCCTACTGAGATGTTCTTTAATGGCCTTGGCATCGGGAAACTTTTCCATGCCCATGAAGAGACTTACCTTAGTCTCACCCTTGAATTCTTGAGTAGCCTTCGCATTGTGGCGGATACCCACAACAATGTAGGCATGGAGTTTAGGTTATGCAACCTAGACCATGTTCTTTCTCTTGAGGAATTTGCCTATGTTTTCGGTCTTGAAGTACCCACCGACTATACCGAAAAGCCCGATAATTTTGGTGTGGACTTTCTTTGGAAGGCTATCTCCGGGAGGGACTTTACCCATATAAAGCGTTGCTACACCTTTGCCATCCAACATCCGGTGATTCGATTCACCGAACGCTTTGTAGCCGGTCGCATCAATGGGAGGTACGAACAAGATAGGTGTACTCTCATCGACTTAACTTTTCTTGAGTCCTATTTGAATGTTCGAGCGGTGAGGCGTTATAACATTAATACGCCGCTTGAGATACTTACTAGGTTCCATGATTTTGCTCAAGGGACCACCCAACTCAAAACCTTCGTGATGGGAGGTCTAATTACCATTTTGGCCCACCACCTTTGTCCCGGGTTCAATACCCGAGGAACCTATACTCCTCTTGAGGGGAGGACTTTGATTGATGAGCACACCATCTTCAACAGTCACCGATGGTGTAACTACACTTGAGATGGGAGTGTGGAGTGGCACACCAAGGGATGCACTTCAATGATCCTTGAGGGATGGAAGATACCGGGCATTGACCCAAGATTGAGTCCATACTCTCCTCCACCAAGCTACCTCCTTGATATCCAAATTCTTGATAATCCCCCTCAAAGGGAAGAGCCACACCGTCAACCACCTCGTGGAGGGCCGGGAGTACCTATTCGCCCACCTTTCTACGTACCTATCCCGCCATACCCTACTCCTTATACCGAATTTCAGCCGGCAATCCCCAATACCCCGGGTATTAATGATTTGATGGCACTCATGAATAGAGTGGACCTTGGGGTGCATAAAGGGAGGGAAGACAACTACTTGGCCCTCTACCCCCAATACTATAACATGGCTCAACAAGGGTATATTGACCCCGATGGTCCTAAGCCCTCTTGGGCACAACCGGAGCTCTTGTTCCCAAATTATGGGGACCAAGCTTGGGGTCGAGGAGACGGAGGGCATTCTAGCCAAGGTGGAGGGTACTCGGGTCAAGGAGGAGGATTTGACCAAGGAGGATATTGGGGCCAAGCACCCGGATATGATCAAGCCGGAATATCTCATGGTTATGGCTTTGATCAAGATGAGGATGACGAGTGAAAGAGGCCTACTTCACCACTTCCATTTGTATGATACCCATCTCTCCCTCTCTCTCTTTTGTATATACATTGCATTTAGTGTAGTTTTTGCATGCATTTGTATTATATATCATATTGCATTTACATTAGTAGTTCATATAGTATAGTTTGCATTGCAATATATCTCACATGATTCATGTAGATAGTTGCATATAGACTAGAATTCATGCATAATCACTAATGACCAATCCTATTCTTTTCCACACTAGAAATAGTGTTTAAATCGGTTTGGGGAGGTTTGATCATAAGTAACCATAGTTTAAAACATGCATCATCTAGTGTAGATTGCATTCATTTGTTATATATCTCATATAGAATTGCATTTAGTTAGAGCATGCATTCATTCATATCATATCATTGCATTTGTACTTTATTTCAAAAAAATCAAAAATCCAAAAACATGTTTTCCTTTTTCCTTCCTACTCCTACATGTACATTGAGGACAATGTCCAAAATAAAGTGGGGGATGGGAATTTATATTCCAAAAATGCATAAAAATTGAAAAATTTCGAAAAATCACAAAAATATGTTCTTTAATTTTATAAAAACAAAAACCATAAAAATTTGAAAAATTTAAAAATCCAAAAACATGTTTATTTCCTTTGTAGTGTAGTCATGTATATATTGTTGTATATATTGTGTTTGCTCACATTGATTGACTACGCCACATCCGAGACATGAAGATATTGAAGACCGCATGGTATGATCTTTCCAATCTCCTTTTTCCTCTTTATGTTAATGACTATGTGGCTTTATTTTGATTGATGCGGTAAAAACAATGTGAATTTAGGATTGCATTTAGTTTACATGTCATATTAGTTGGTAGAATCATTTGCATTAGGATGTATATATGCTAGTTGCATCATGGCATGTAGTTGCATGTTAGAAAAATTTTGCGAAACCGCCTACTTGGGAAGCTTGACAAGTGCATATAGGCCCCAGTAGATGCTTTTTGTTCTTAAGACTTTGCTTGTTAGAATACTTGTAAAACACCCTAGGATGTGTCATGCTAGTATCCTTTGACCCATGGATTAAGGCCTAGTCAAGAGTACCTTGTGGTGTGATAACTCCTTGGCTACCGTTTATTCCAAGGTGACCCTTGAAACCATGCAACCATCATTCATCCATGTTCTACCACATTTTTGTCATCAAAGGGAATGGGCACAAAAAGAAATTAATTTGAGTTCAAAGAAAAGAAAAGAAAGAAAGTTTGCAAAAAAAAAAAAAAAAAAATGCATCAAATGAAAAGAGGAGCAAAAATAGAACTCCTATGCTTCAAATACAAGGCACCCTCGTTACTAATTGGGGTGACTTTGAAAATGTTCAAAAGAAAATGCAAAAAGTTGTCAAGTGTTGAAATTGCCAAAAATCAAAAAGAAATGGCAAAGAAAGTGTTCTCAAATGTTATATGCCACAAGAAATTGGGGGGAAAAACAACAATGAAAGCAAACTCCCAAAATAAAACTCAAATACTATCGATCCCTTTTCCATCTTATCCATTTTTGTGCATGGTAGAGAGGGGACGACCCTTCTTCTTGTCTAGGCAAGAGGGGGAATTCCGCGATCCTCCAGTGTTTCTAACACCATAGGGAGTCTACTCTTGACAAAAGCATTTAACGATTGAGGACAAAGGTACCCTAGCTTGACACAATTTGGAGGTGATTTATTGGTATCCTTCTAGGCTTAGTAGTTTGAAGAAATTGCATCTATGAAGGAGTGTGTACCCTCGAATTGCTTCCCTTGTAGATAATTTCCGCCACTTAGATGAGGAAAGTGGCTATTCTTTTGTAGATACATCCATTACTTGATTTTGTGTGCTTAATGATTGGATGTGTCGCCATTTTGGCAAGACCCACCTTGCCTTGCAAGAAGGCATCCTACCTCTGCATGGTTGTCTTGTTGTGAGTTGAAGGGGCGGAGTGAGACCCGGTAATTGTCTCATATCGGTTATATTAGTAAGATAGTTTAAATAAAGGTCTAGTTTTTGTCACCTCTTTACTCGGGACGAGTAAAGGTTCGGTTTGGGGATATTTGATGTGAACATTATTTGCGCACATTTAGTCCCCTAATTGAGCCTATTTTGCATACTAATATAGTATTTCATGGCCATTTTATCCGTCAAAACCTTCCTATTTGCTTTTCTATCGCATTTCATATGTTTTGTAGAAAAGAAGATAATAAGACGGAAATCCCCGTCTTTCATGCATATTTGGAAGCTACTTGACGATACTAGATGGAATTGTATGAAGAGGAGGCAAGGACCAAAGATCAATCCCACAAGAATAAAACGGAAGTGAGCAAAAGGGAAGAAAAGAAGAAGTATCATTGCTGAAGAACAATCCGAGCGGATTGTCTCCAATACGCCCGTCTTCTTACAACACAATCCGAGCGGATTTCCACAAAGACGCTCGGATTGCCCCTCCAGAATCCGCCCGGATTCCGTCGAATCCGCTCGTCTTCCATCAACAGAATCCGCCCGTCCCGACCTAAATCCGCCCGGATTCCAGCCCAGCGCATTTTCGTCTTCTTCAAGCCTAAAAGAAAGAAGCCCTTCCTTCGAGAAATACCGGCTCCTCCCTGTTCCATTTAAAAAGTGTAATTACTAGTTTAGCCCTTAGTTAACCCTAATGCATCCACCTAATTTCTACTATAAATATCCCATTTTGTAAATTAATCAAGTGTGTGGTTTTTAGGAGGAAATTCTCTTAGATTAGATTAGGAGTAGATTAGAATAAATTATCATTTAATCTTTCCACAATTTATACATTAATCTTTTCTTAATTATTGTTCAAGTTTATCATTCAAGTTTATTATTGGGTAATTAGAAGATTATTGGGTTTATTGGGAGATTGACAACCTTCCATCAAGTTCTTCTATTATTCTTTGCATTATTATTTTGGAATCTCCATAGGTATAATTCTCTTAATCCTTGTTTTAATTATTGTTAATCTTTCTTACTTGTTCATCATGTTTGGCTTTGTTAGTATGATTGACAACCTTATTAACATGTTGAACTTGATCATGAGTGAGTAGTTACTTAGCTAGGATTAATGGGTAATTAGGGGAAACCAACACGGGGAATGATTCATGCTTAAATTAATATGCTTTCATGGTTTATTTGCTTGCTTGTTTTGATCTCAACTCATGCACACGTTATGTTTGATGAAATGTGAGCCTATGAATCCTTGCATTTTTTACCCATCACCTATCTTTTCAATGAGACTTGTAAGACATAAACCAACTCGAGTCTCATTAGACCATGCATGTTGTTGAGTAGGGAAGATTAAGTCGACTTGTAGGTGTTGTACAATCTAATCGATTCGGCTCCGGGACCCAAACTTTCCTAAGATTGTAAGATATAACCCAACTCAATCCATCACAACAATAATTGCTTGCTTATAATTTGAGAACATGTTTGTATGATCAATTCCCATGAATTCCCTATGACCCCATGACATCCTAGCACTTTTAATCATTTGTTTACATCTTTCCTTTTATTGCTTGTTTTACTTTATTGCTTGCATTAGTCTAGAACACAACTACAAACCCCATCAATTGTGACACTAGCATAAATTGAGATAGATAGACTTAGAACCCAAAGCACACCGTCCCATGGATCGACCTCGACTTACCGCTAACTAGTTGTTTGTTGAGTATTATAAATGTGTTTGATTGGATGAGTGACGACCTCGACCGGATCAAATACTGAGTAGGAAATCCTACCTGGAAAGCACAACTATCAGACGGTCTCTACAGCTGTTTCAAAAAGCTTCTTCTACGAAACCTCCTCCTATCATACAACATACAAATGCTACCAAATCACAAACTACTCAAAAACCCCCAAATCCCTAGATTAGGGTTTAACCAACTTAAAGGAAAGACAACAAAAAGGGTACATAGATCTTACCCTTGACGCAAGGATATCAACGGTATAACAAACGAAGAAAACCGACCTTCCAAACTCCGGGATTTGCTAACAATGCGATTAAGATGATGAACGTACTTGCTTTCTCTCTTTGACAGTAAATTAGGTTTTGCAAAAGTGTTTAGAATGATGACGGAAAAGATTATATATCTTAATCGCATAATTAACAAAACCCGAGAAAAACTCCCCGTAAAACGGCTACTCGATCGAGTATCTAAGGTACTCGATCGAGTACCCCCTTACTCCATCGAGTATCCTAGTTACTCGATCGAGTACCCAACAGGTCAGAAACTATTTTAAAACGCAACTTACCCTTACTCGACAGAGTAAGGCCTACTCGATAGAGTACTCAGAGACTTATAAATACGGAGTATTACACTCTTTCTCTAACCCTAGCCTGCCTCCCTCTCCTATCACCCATTTCTACACACTCTCATGAGTACAGGCTAAACCTTTACCATGGGAAGCACGGGATTCACTTAGGAAAGATGGCGTGTGTGGTTGTCGTCTGTGTCGCCGTCGAGGCGTGTGTTAGGTAAGCTTCCGCCTTGTGCTTCTTTTGGGTAGTTCGTTGAGGATAGTTGTGTAATAGGATTGGTTATCCTTGTAGGATGCGTACTGGAGTCCTGCTTGGCTATTATAGATGTCTCTCATGGTTGTGATGAGGTAGGTTTTCCTACTCAGTACCGTTAATTGATTGTGACTGTTATTGTTTCATATCTTTTGTTATCTGCTGATCATCGATGTTTGGGCGTTGTTGTGACGATGTTGGTGTGGAGGTGTGGTGACAGCTGGGGTGCTGTGTGTGTTGTGATTGTGGTGGAGTCACTTGCGGGAGTGGCTTCACACCCTAGTTCGCCCTCCGTGGAAACCGCCACGGGAGGGGATGTGCACATTAAGGGACAGGGATTGTTAGTCGCTCGTTGATAAGCTGGACTAGGTGGGATAGGCTGCGGTCACCCACTGGCGGCGAGGATTACTTGTTGCGATGAGTAATCTGGCAGGGCTACACACTTCGGTGTGTAGTCGGTTACTGTGCGAGATTGGGAGACTGGGTTAGAGGATGATCAACTGGTTACATTGTTTACCTGTTTTACATTTGATTAGTCGGTACTGACCCCGTGTTGTTTTGTGGTATCTGCGGTGATCCATTCGGGGATGATGAGCAGTTGGCTTAGCAGGTACTGTTGATTGTGGCTGCTAGGATTGGAGAGATCGTGTCATCACGTTACCAGTCTAGAAGAGCTGTGTCATGAGTGGTTGTAGTTTTATCTTTGGTTTAAAGAGGTTGTATTGAGTTGTATGGTTTAAGATACATTAATATATATTATAATTGTTCTTTTATTGTCTGATTTGATCTACTTCCTCGGGAAACCGAGATGGTGACACCGTCATACACTGGAATGGTCCTTGGTAAGGCGTTCCGGTGTGCGGGGGTGTTACAAAGTGGTATCAGATCCGATGATTTTGGAACCTGAACCAATGAATCTAATTGTAATACTACGGTTTTATGAACCTCTGGGTACTCTATCGAGTGGGACTTACTCTGTTGAGTAAGGGTATTTTGCGTTTAGAATAGTTTCTGACCTGTAGGGTACTCGATCGAGTAGCCTTGGTACTCGATCGAGTAGAGGGCACTCGATTGAGTACGTTAGTTACTCGATCGAGTAGCTCGGTTTACGGGTGATGTTTTGTCGGGTTTTGTTAATAACACGGATTAGTATTTAAATCTTTCCATCAACTTCATAATACACTTTTACAAACCTCGTCACATTGAAAAAGAGATTCAAGTTACGTTCTTCGCATTCATCCGTGTTATTGACAAATCCCGGGGTTCGAGGGGTCGGATTACATCATTCTTTACATCTTTGTGATCCTTGCGTCGAGGGTAAGATCTACGTACCGAATTTGTTATATTTAATTAAGTTTCGTTAAACCCTAATTTTGGGAATTGGGGATTTGTGGTAGTTTTGTGTAATTAGTGATATATGTGATATTGTGTTAGGCGGAGAATTCGTAGAGGAGGCTTTTTGATATCAGCTGTTGAGATCGTTTGACTGTATTGCATTCTAGGTAAGGTTTCCCTACTCAGTATTAGTCCCATAATGTGTTGGTGATGATTTGTGATTGTTGATTGTTGTCATACGAGTATTGTGACGGTTGTTGGTTTTGATTGCTGTTTAATGGTGTTGATTGTTTGTCTCTGGGTTCTCGAGATGCGTTCTCGGTGAGTGGAGTCACTTGCGGGAGTGGCTTCACGCCCTAGTTTTGCCCTCCGTGGAACCCGCCACGGGAGGGGATGTGCACATTAATGGGACAGGGTTATCGCTCGGTATGATGAGCGGGGATTTGGTGGGTACGGCTGCGATCCCCCACTGGCAGGGCTGGTCCAGTGGACAATCGGTGACGGAGATTGATTGGAGTGGGTGTGATTGTGTGTGTGACCGTTTGAGCTGTGTTGTTTGTTGTGTTGTTGGATTATATAAATTGTGTGATTAGTACTGACCCCATTTAAATGTTTTAAAAACTGTGGTGATCCATTCGGGAGTGGTGAGCAGTCGTTTGACAGGTATATCTTGGATACGTGAGGGATATAGCTGGGGATGGAGTCATCACATGTCAGAGTCTTTAGTCTTCCCCTGTGTTTGTTAAAGCAGTTTTATTTAGTTGGTTTATAGTTTGAGAACAGTTGTAATTTTACTTTACAGTTGGTTTTGTTATTTAACCATTTAAACTATATTTACTTTTAAAGTACTTTTATTTATTGTCTTATGATTATCATTGCCTCGGGTAACCGAGATGGTAGCACTTCCATGCCTTAAGTGGTCCTGGTAAGGCACTTGGAGTATGGGGGTGTTACAAAATGGTATCAGAGAGACGATCTTGAAACCTGTAACCAATGAATCTAATGAACCTAGGGAGTCTAATTAAAATGAACCCGGGGTAGAAGTTGTAGGAGCTAATGCAAAGACTTGGTAGACGTCTTAAAGTCGCGAACTCGCCCTACAATTTTGAACCGGTCACCATGGGATATGAGTCGGGATCGCTATGTGTTATTTTGTGAATTGTGTACCAATATAGTGATGTGTGGCATGAATTGGTGTGATTTTGTATGTTGTTGGTTGAAAGCATGTTGAATGATAGTTGGTTTACAATGTTGGTTGGAATTGTTAGAAAAGTGTATGAGAATGATGAGTAATGTGGTGGAAAAAGGAGGTAGTTCATATGTGATAAGATGTGATGAATAATGATGTTGCAGGATGGATGATCTACAATGCGACTATATTAGTAACATGTGATTAGGGGATGTGATATGATTATACATAATTTTGATTGTGTAATTTTATATAATGATTTCATATACGTGCCTACTATTGTTCATATGTATATGTTGTATGAAGAATGTGGTTGAAATGGATGAAGTGATTGGAAAAGATGGAGTGTCAATTGCATGAGAATATGAATTTTGTGATTATGAATACGTTTAGGTGACGAAGTGTATTTGTAATATTGTTGTATTAGTAACATGGAAATAGGATTTGTAAGGTATGAGTATGTTTTGTGTTACGAAAAGTTATAAAATTAAAGCATGCGGGTAGTACATGATTGATAAGTTGAATGTTATATGAGCATGATAGATGTTAATGTCTGGCTTTTAAAGATATTAACATGTGGTTAGGGATACTGGTTTTATGAGCATCGAGTTGTTTTTGTTTACCTTGTTGTCGTTTAAGTTGTTTGGAAGTAAAATCAAGTAGTTGTGTTTTCGATTATAGAGAGGTTGTCTTTAAACTGTTATAACTTGAGATTCATAAATGATTTTAATGTGATTCCAATTGGAGGTGATAGCTTGTTCTTTTACGATTCTAACGATAGGTCACACGCCCAAAACGACCAAGAAATGAGTGAGTTATGACTGTTTTACGAAAACTGGACAATGTTGAGAATTGCGTAAGGTACTCGATCGAGTAGCCTTGGTACTCGATCGAGTAGGCGGCATTCGATCGAGTACGTTAGTTACTCGATCGAGTAGCCCTGGTGATTTGTTTTACGTGCTTCTGACCTTCACCTACTCGATCGAGTAAGTCCTTTACTCGATCGAGTGGCCAGTACTCGATCTAGTGACCCATGATTCGGGTCATATGCTTATCTTTTGAATTCGTTGCATATTATGTTTAATTCAAAGTTGTTATTTTGCTTCTTTATGCATTGTTTTACATGTATGTTGGTCTTGATACGTAAGTTACCCAATCTTATGGGGTGGTGAATGGCACCTTATGGTGAGTATGAGTTTGGTGGGAGGAGATGAGCTATAAGTGGTTGTGATGAGAAGTGGAAAAAGAAAAAGAACATTGACGAGCTGATTGAGGCATGGCTCAAGTTTTGCGAGACGTGGTGAGTGATATATTTACGATTTTGAGTGATGTAAAGGCAAGTGGATGTGAGTAAGGAGTGATATAAGTGTAAGGAATGTGAGGATAAAGGGTTGACAGGAATGATGTGGATAGTAGCAACTTGAGATGTGTAAGAATTATGGAGGGAGATGGTTAGACTGTGTTGGTTAAGAATATCTGTAATGAAAGGTCGTTGTAGAGGGATGGAGAATGGTGGTCTATAGTGAACTGAGATGGAGACATGCCGCGAGGTGGATTTGTAGACAGTGAGTGAGTTTGGGAGATTTGGTTTATTAAGAGGTGAAACTAATGTGTGATTTCCTTGGGCATTTAACGGCATGCAATGAAATTGTTTGAACATTGAACGTTGATTTTATGGATAGGTTAGTGGCAAGTGTGAGTGATATCATAATAAGAGAAGATCCATGGTAAGAAAGAGTGAGATGATATCGACATGAAATAGTGGGATTTGAGCTTTGGCGCAATGAGAAGGTAATCGGAGCACTAACGAATTAGATATAAGTAATAAGGAGTTCAGCTATTAAATGGTATTGTTGAATGTGAAGAGAAAAGAAGAGTAAAAAGTAAGCTAAGAAAAGTGTTAACCGGAGTTATGTGATAAAGAAATAAGGAATTGTCGAGATGTGTGATATTATCATGAGGATGTTAGTTAATGGTTATATGGGAGCTTCAGGACAACATAATTAATCATGAGTTACGAGGAATTAAGGGAGTAAGAAGTTGGTGGAGTATTTGCACGATAAGAGATAATTGGTAGAGAGTTAGATGAAAATACGAGTAAGATAGTATTGGGAATGATGTTGATGTAATTTTGTTGGTGAATTGGATGTTAGCTATTTGGAATGTTAAACGAAGATAGGAAAGAAACCGTGATGTTTAGAGATGAGTGTAAGAAGCTTGATGTCCGAACGATAGTAGGGTTGAGATGTTATCACTAGTGGTCAAGAGTGATGATAAATAGGGAAGATGGCATTCTAAAGAGGTTGATTTTGTAGAGACCCGATTGAAATATATGGTGGTAAGGAAGTATAAGATGCGATTAGATGAGGCGGCTGCTAATAGTTTAATAGTAATGGTATGGTTATACTCGGCATGAGGTGATGGTTATGCGAATGGGAGAATGTGTTATGAGGGGCATACGAGTTAAGCTCAAGCGAGAAGTAACCTTTATCGAGTGGTAACTTACGTGATCAGGATTGACTAGTTGGTTGTGATTACGGGTCTATGATATGTGTAAATGTTTGTGTGAGGTTCTGACCTCACAAGAAGTGGTATGGTGTGATAATTATAAAGTTGTTATATGAATGTTTTATAATTTATGTTGGGTGCGGTATACTATGGAATGAGGTTTAAAAAGGGCAACAATTTGATTGATCTGGCATGGATAGTTAAAATTGTATGTGTATTGATGATACATGTTCATTCCGTTAAATGGTAAGGATGATGTTCATGAGATTCTTGTTAGTTTATTCCGTATAATATGTTGTGTTATAATCTAGTAAAACGGTTTGAGTGAGTTTTCTTGTTCGAAATGTCATACTAAGTCAGTTTTTATGGGAATTATATGTGGTTGTGATGTTTTTTGATGTGGTTGTTGTGCCTCGGGTGGTGATCCGGGCATGGTACTTCATGTTGTGATGCGGGTATTTTCGCACTGCGGTGTGGCTGTTGGTGGCGGTGTTGCGATGCCGTCACCGGTTGTGGTGGAGTAGGCGGGATGATTATGATTCGAGTTTCGAAAGTACATACCAGTTATACATAGATTGTTGTTTTATTTGATGTTGCTCCCTGCGAGTTTCAGTTTGTGCAGATAGACAGTTGTCTTGTTTATTGATGTTTTCTTTACCAGTTTAAGTTTGAGAATGAGGGTAGAGTATGATATGAAATAGAGTTGTATATGTATTCGTTGTTGTCACGGTATAGTGATATTCTGTTGATGGGACACGGTTGTGAGAGGTTGTTACAGTAATTTTGATCTTGTTCTAGATAAGGCTTCAGTAGATATGGTGATGGCAAGTGAGTCGTAGCACATGTGTGATAATGACACGAAAGATGCAGGTGGTTCATAATCCTTTGTTGAAGACAGTGAGTGTAGGGTGTTGGGTATTAGTGTCATGTTAAGTTATGTATGAGTTTTGCGGTAATGAAAGAAAAGAACTTGAGGATCTAGTGTGAGTGTACGTAACAAGTGTGGATCGTGAGTTATGCTTTTGACGATGGGAGTTTTGTATAGTTTATATAGAGAGGTATGTCCTGTTGCGGTAATGTGGAAGAGTTGAAGTTTTGGGTTAAGCTAAAGATTTTGAGGTATAGGTTAGGTGGTGTGACGAGTGAATTGAAGTATGAGAATTGTTTAAGTAAGAGAGCCTTGGATATATGCATGGCGAGTGTTTAGAGTATAGGTGGTTATTTTTGACATGCGGTGGTGATGAGGATAATAAGAAGATATAGCTAGGATTTAGTATTAGTGAGTTACGAGGACGTAACATTTGTCTTAAGAGGAGTAGGATGTGATAAAAGAGATTTTGATGGTTGTGCATATGGTAATATATTTGGAAGTTTGAGTCTTGATGTAGAATAAAAGATTGATTCGTGTTGTGGGTGATTTTATTAAAGGTCATGACCGTACATGTAGTAGCGTGATGTTTAGGAGTGTGGGAATATTTCACTAGTGTTGACAGTTGGATGATGAGGTTATGAGTGTGAGTAAACTTCGAGGACGAAGTTCCTTTTAAGGGTGGAAGAATGTAACATTCCGTTTGATGTCTATAAGTGTTTTGATATGGGATTTGGTAGTGGATGATATATTATGGAGCTAGCAGCGTTAGAGGATGGTAGTTGGTAGTGTATGGAGTTAGTGTCGGGAGAATTTATGATGTAGTTGATACGACATCGTGAGCGATGTGTGGAGGTAGGAATAGTTGGTGGTGTTGGTGTTAAGAGTTCATGGTTTCATGTTTTATAAGTTGGGGTTTTGTTTTGAGTTCTTAGTAGCTTTGTTGCGTCTTGACCGAGTTAGTATGTTTGTTTTTTTATGCATGGGTTGAACTTCGGGGACGAAGTTCTTTTTAAGGAGGGAAGACTGTAATACTATGGTTTTATGAACCTCTGGGTACTCTATCGAGTGGGCCTTACTCTGTCGAGTAAGGGTGTTTTGCGTTTAGAATAGTTTCTGACCTGTAGGGTACTCGATCGAGTAGCCTTGGTACTCGATCGAGTAGAGGGCACTCGATCGAGTACGTTAGTTACTCGATCGAGTAGCTCGGTTTACGGGTGATGTTTTGTCGGGTTTTGTTAATAACACGGATTAGTATTTAAACCTTTTCGTCAACTTCATAATACACTTTTACAAACCTCATCACATTGAAAAAGAGATTCAAGTTACGTTCTTCGCATTCATCCGTGTTATTGACAAATCCCGGGGTTCGAGAGATCGGATTACATCATTCTTTACATCTTTGTGATCCTTACGTCGAGGGTAAGATCTACGTACCGAATTTGTTATATTTAATTAAGTTTCGTTAAACCCTAATTTTGGGAATTGGGGATTTGTGGTAATTTTGTGTAATTAGTGATATATGTGATATTGTGTTAGGCGGAGAATTCGTAAAAGAGGCTTTTTGATATCAGTTGTTGAGATCGTTTGACTGTATTGCATTCCAGGTAGGGTTTCCCTACTCAGTATTAGTCCCATAATGTGTTGGTGATGATTTGTGATTGTTGATTGTTGTCATACGAGTATTGTGATGGTTGTTGGTTTTGATTGCTGTTTAATGGTTGTGATTGTTTGTCTCTGGTTCTCGAGATGCGTTCTCGGCTGAGTGGAGTCACTTGCGGGAGTGGCTTCACGCCCTAGTTTCGCCCTCCGTGGAACCCGCCACGGGAGGGGATTTGCACATTAATGTGACAGGGTTATCGCTCGGTATGATGAGCGGGGATTTGGTGGGTACGGCTGCGGTCCCCCACTGGCAGGGCTGGTCCAGTGGATAATCGGTGACGGAGATTGATTGGAGTGGGTGTGATTGTGTGTGTGACCGTTTGAGCTGTGTTGTTTGTTGTGTTGTTGGATTATATAAATTGTGTGATTAGTATTGACCCCGTTTAAATGTTTTAAAAACTGTGGTGATCCATTCGGGGGTGGTGAGCAGTTGTTTGACAGGTATATCTTGGATACGCGAGGGATCTAGCTGGGGATGGAGTCATCACATGTCAGAGTCTTTAGTCTTCCGCTGTGTTTGTTAAAGCAGTTTTATTTAGTTGGTTTATAGTTTGAGAACAGTTGTAATTTTACTTTACAGTTGGTTTTGTTATGTAACCATTTAAACTATATTTACTTTTAAAGTACGTTTCTTTATTGTCTTATGATTATCATTGCCTTGGGTAACCGAGATGGTAGCACTTCCATGCCTTAAGTGGTCCTGGTAAGGCACTTGGAGTATGGAGGTGTTACACTAATGAATGTAGGGTGTCAACTAAAATGAACCTGGTGTATGTGCGTTGGGAGCCCCAGCCGATGCTAGATTTTGGGTGAGAAGGTGCCCTCATTTCAAAATCATGGCCCCATCGAACTTAAGCCAGACACGGGAATAAGGGTAGCTAGTAAGAGTCGTTGGTTGCTTAGTGGTGGTCGTTGTGTGCATCTGTGTTTATGGTGATGCGTATCAATGTGTATGGAAAAGTCTAGAGTTGGTGAATGAATCGTGGTGATAAGTGATCAGAGGTAAGTCAATTAATTGTTCCACAATGGTTGCGTATGTGATAATGGCTGTCTTGTAAATGTTGGTTAAAGGTAAGTATATTATAATTAGCGGAACGTGTAATAATGTAATACATAAGTTAAACCTTGCGAGTACTGTGGTTAAATAGTTACATATGTTTAAGGTAACATGTGAATTGTTCTATAGTAAAAATAAGGTATGTAGGTAGAAGTAACGAAAAATTGATGATGTATGTACAAAAATTCGTGTTAGTGCGTGTTAATGTGGTAGAAGTAAGCTCTAATAGTGACGAGCTGGTTGCACGGAACTCCGAACGATGTTATTTATTTTGCAGGAACAATGAAAAATATGATTTCGTCTTCACTTTTGGAAACTCGACCGAGTAGATAACTGTACTCGACCGAGTAGACAATACTCGACCGAGTATTAAGCTGCTCGACCGAGTGTCCGTTTGGTGAAAATTAAAATCGCTACTATCCTTGAAAACTCGACCGAGCAAGAAGGATACTCGACCGAGTAGTCGACACTCGGCCGAGTATGCCCAACAATCGACCGAGTATTGCTTTATTGGGACTTAAGTGGGTTATACAAAAACCCTATTCTCGTCCCATTCTTTCTTATTTCCGCCTCCCATCTTCACACCCCTCTCTCTCTAAAACTCCATACCCTTCCTTTCTCAAGCTTTTTGGGTCAATCCTTGGTGATTAATTTATTCTCCCTTGCTATAAACCAATCCAAGGTAAGGTTTTAATTCGATTTCCCTCTTTGTTTTCAAAGTTATGGTATAATTTCAGCTATACGTCGAATTTTCATTTTGGGCAATTGGAATTGAGTCTTTATCTTGTTATTTCTTGGATTTAATCGTATATAAACCTCGTGTATGCCCTTGTTTAAGCAATTTCATGGTTTAAAATTTGATTTCTGTACTCTAGGGTTGCTAAAAACGAAACACTTTCTGTTTGTTGTTTGTCCTTTGGTTTGAGACAACTTGAAGCTTGTAACCATATAATTTGTAAGGTATTTGGTGACTTCCTGATAAAATTTGTCTTAAAAGATCGTTTCAAAATCTGTATACAATTGAAAACAGTCCGTCTTTTTGCGATAAGAGTTGGTGTGTCAATCCCCTGTTAAAGCTTGTCCTTTTGCAGCATGGTGAAAACCAGAGGCCTACCCAACAAAAGAACTCGTGCTAATATCCAGCTTGAGACGGGTCAGTCAAGCAGGGAACCTGTAGTTCCACCGGTGGAGGCACATCCATCGGTAATTTTCTCTGATTTCAAGCAACGTAAGGCTTTTGTGGCACTTATGCGTCGTCCTTTCCGTCCCACCCGCTGTATTAATCCTGGTATTCTTGAGACTTTAGGGATCAAAGAGGACATATTTCACATCTTTCGGATTCTGGGTATGGAGGGGTTATACCACCTGAGGAAGAAATCTTACCCCCACATAACCTTGGAGTTTTTGAGCTCCTATGTTTATGACAAGAAGGGAAAGACCGTCTCTTTTCGCCTCATGAATGAGGATCATGAGCTTACCCTAGATGAATTTGCCGACCATTTGGGTCTAGAGGTCGAGGGGGAAGGGTACCTTAGTGATGTGGCCAAGAACAGCGGTGCCCCTCTTTACCTTCCATACTTGACTGGCCGACCTACTCCTAGCGCCAGTTCCATGCTAATTAACGATGTTCAGCATGTTGTTCTCCGTATGTTCTTAAGGATGATGACCTGCCTGTTGTATGCGAGGGACGACGTGAGTAAGCTTAATTCTCACGAGGTCATGTTACTTATGTCTTACCTTAACCTACACCTTCAGAAACCGTTCTATTATAGTGCCCCAGGGGTAGTGTGCTCTAGCCTTGAGCGCATGGCACAGTCCGATACCCGACACATTGCTTGCGGGGCCATAGTGACCCGCCTAGCTTAGCGTCTGACAGATTTTGAGGCCCCACCTCCTGAGGGGGATGAGTATGTAGAGATTGTGCCTACCATGGACGCTCAGTACTGGCGTCAGAACAAATGGTTGAGGAAGATGGATGACGGGTCTTATGCCTGGAGGGTGAAGGGATCTATGTGGATGGTGCTTCCAGACCCAGCCCATCTCCCTGTTGTTGACCATTTAACTGAGTGGGAGCCTTGTGCCATTCCTAGGCCTGAGCCCCAGACCTACCTGATTGACCCAAGGATTCTCTTGGACCTACCTGAGCCTGTCACCGTGCCTGAGGGACAGCAGCAGGCACCTCCCCCACCTCGAGAGCGCCGTAGGGTGAGGCAGTATAGGGCAGACCCGGTTGTACCTGAGCCCCCTTACTCCACCCCTGACTTCTACCCTTATCAGTACTCGCCCTACCCCGCAGTGCATGACCCCAGGATGCAGCCGAGTGACCTAGCTGAGCGGATCTCCACTACCTTGGTGCTCCGCAACATGCATGAGATGGCCCATAACCAGGGCATAGGGACACAGCTAGCACAGCCTGTTTGGTGGAGAGGACCGGGAGTGGACTGACACGTTTGTCGTGTACCTGTCAAAAATAAACTAACTAAACTAACTATATAGCTAGGGAAGTCAGGTCGATCTCCACAGGGAGGCAAGATATCTGTAGAAGTCCGTCTATTTGGTCACAAATGGGGGGGGGGGGGTTGTTTGATTTGTTTCCTAAACTACGAAGTTTTAAAGGAAAGAGAAATAAAGGGCAAGAGCAGTAAAGGCAAGAAATAAGGATTAAACTATCAGATAGAGAGGGACATGTCAGGATTTCGGTTCACTACGGTAGTCCAGTGACTCAGCTGTAAATGATTCAGACGAATTAATGTAAGACGGATGTTGAAAGGTCCTTTCGGTCCACTTTCTATCCTAAAATACCACTAACTTAACTTTCATTCTCGTCAGGGTAGTCTACTGTTCATAGCAGGCCTATTTAGTTCAATCTTTCGATCTAGGATTAATTTTAGCCAGATTAAAGGATGACTCAGAAGCGTGCACTCAACTAAGTCGATAAATACAATTAAATTGCTATGGTGACAGGGTCTCGTAATTAATTCATCTGTTTCATTCACTACATCGTCACAATCCTACCGCAGATCCCCTAATCCCAACATGAAAGGGGTTTAGCTACTCATGTCGCTAATTAAACTAACAGCAGATAAAATTTCAGCAGTAAACATTATGAAATAAACAATAAATCGCATAAAGAGATATTAGGGCAAAGGAATAAATGTAACAAAACAAAGAATTAAAGCAAACAAGAGATTAATTATTAATAAGAGAAGAGGAAGGAATTACAATCAAGCGAATCCGGCGTAAAGAACACTAAATCCGAGTGAAATAAATCCGAGAACAAGGTTACAGTGAAAGGGAATAAGCAACGCAGTAAAGTTTTACAGTAGAAAGTTTTGATAATGAAAGATAGATCCTAATGACCTAGTAAAGCGTGCTTAAATAGCAAAGTAATTAAGTTTAGCGAAATAAACACTCACACGGGCTGTTTTAAAGCCCATAATAGCGAAACCACTCGATCGAGTGGATTAAAACCACTCGATCGAGCAAACCTTCAGCATAATCTACTCGATCGAGTAGAAAGTTACTCGATTGAGTAACCCGTCTTTCTGCAGCTTAAGGATCGAGTAGATTTCTACTCGATCGACCATCCTGGGACGTAGAAACCACTCGATCGAGTGGTAAAACTGCTCGATCGAGTACTTTGACTTCAAATCAGCTCAAGTCCGCCAACGACTGCCTCGTAATCCGTGCCATGACGCTTCCAAACACAGTATCTCACTCTCGAAAATCCCGTCTCCTCTAAATGCATGCAAAAAGGACGAAAAAGAGTACGATTCCACTACTTTCGCGTTCATTTCTACAAAATGGACAAAACGAAACAAAGTAGCCAATTCGGGGCAAAATACCATAAAAATAGTATAAAAATGCATAGAAATACGTGCTGAAATAGGCTAAAAAGACTATATATTATGCACATATCAAATCTCCCCAAACCGAACCTTTACTCGTCCTTGAGTAAACTAAAATGCAACTAATGGAACGGAAATGATAACTCAGAGCTAGCTTAACTTGTCTACTCGAACCAATTTAATGCAACAAAAACTAACAGTTAAAGCTAAGCAGTCAATACGCAAACGAATTATAAGCTGTTCGGAAATATAGCCACCCTATCGACCTTGCAAGACCAACAAAATCGGACTCTCTCGTGGTCACTCTTCTCTCATGAAGCAAAGGGTGAATGTTATATGTAAAAGAGAGAAAAAAAGATAGTCACTCACCTAACTGCGACCTACATAGCATGCATGCAACAAAAATGATAGACAATTCAAGTACTAATGCACACACTCCAACCAATAATGTCCGTCACAGCCGAGGGCTTACAAATAGTTTGGGAATAGTGAGGTTCAGGTGAGAAAGGCAAAACATGTTATGGAAATGTGGAGGTAAAAGCGTCAAGCTAGTTCCTAACAGGACCATAATGAAATCATCCGAATCTCAACTGACTGAAAAGACTAAGTACAAGTGCCCTTCATTTGGCACACAACTCACTAAACTCAAACACAATCTCCTCAAAAAATATGGGATAAAACGGAGGAGTCAGACGGTCACAAACTTCCCTTTTTTAACACCGTCTGAACGAACTAACTGAAACAAACAACTTTTTTTTTTCAAACTTCCTTCTTTTTTCTTCTCTTTTTCATTTTTTCAATACTTTTTTCTTTTCATACCCCCTCCTTAATTTTCCAACAACTCCATACAAAACAGATACGAGCCAAACTGCAGATAGAAAACTCATACCACAAAAGACATACTAACTAGCTTGACTAGGCATGCTTAGTTTGGGATGTAGCTAATGGGTCAAAAAGGCAAGTTTTGGCTTATGTGGAGCTAAATGGGTGAAAAATATAAGGAAAGGGAAATTTGCAAGCACCTCCCTGCATGTGATACGAACCACAAACCCGAATATGTGCATTTGACGAGAAATTGAATGTCATAAATGTGCAAAAACGATGAATATGCTATGCAAGGAGTACTACTCTCAATTCCTAATGAACTGGTCATGGATGTCACCAGTTATAAGGCTCTAAAACTCAGAATTTATCAAGTAGTTTGCCAATTTATCAGGTCAAGTCTAAACAGTTGGCTATATTTGAACAGAAACTCGTAGATTATGCGTATGACAAAGCTAAAAACTATCAATAAAGTGCAAGGCTCAAGTAAAATGACAAGTTATAGTGCATTATCATCATGGAAATCTACCGTTCCGACTCAACCTATATGCAAAAATAAACGTGAAATTTTTGATTTTTTGAAATTTTTCAATTTTTTGGAATTTTTTGATTTTTAATGAAAATAAACAACAATGCAAGCTGAAAAGTGTAAACGTGAATGCAAAACAAATGCAAATGCAGACTCAAAAGGATGCAATACCCTCCCCAAACCAAAACGGACAACGCCCTCGTTGTCCTCCAGCATACACCAGCAGATATATACAGGGGAACGGGAATATACAACCAATAAGAAATAAAAACAATAAATAAAAGGAGACAAAATAAAAGAGTAAGAGATACATACAAAATACGAACTTCCCCAAACCAGCCAGAAAACTGGGGAAGTGAGTAGACCAGTAGCTACTCGTCGTCGTCATCACTACTGTCACAGATCTCCTCCACCCTGAACTCCGGATCTCTCTCCTCCTCTGCTCCTCAGCGCGAGCTCTCTCCACTGCCACCTCTGGGTCCTCGTCCTCCTCCTCGTCAGCGAGACTCCGGTACCCCTCACCGGGAACCGGAAGAAGGAAGGGTGTGGCCAACCCTCTGGAATCGGACGGTGTCGCCGCAAGTGGTACTCGTACAGAGGGTGTAAAGTAAGAGCCAAATCCCTCTCCATACGAGCCTGACGCTCTGCAACCTCAAGCAACAAACCGTAAACGGCGCCCCCTTGGTCCATGACCGCGGGCGCCACAAAAGGAGGAGGTGGTCGTGGCTGAAGTGGAAGGAGAAGGTGAGGTAGTGGTGGCAGACGGGCGCCCCTAGCAACAGTAGGAAGGGGCTCTAGACGGGGGAGAGTGTCACAAGGTAAGTCAACAGACAAGGAGCCGTCAATCTTCCAAGTCTGGTAGTTTGGGGTCAGCCAATGCTGAGCGAGCATGGCATCCAGACTCAGTAGCCTCTCTCCCTCGAGGTACTGCAGGTCACGAGGCCAAACGGGGAAAAGGCGACGGGCAAGAATGGTGGCTATGCCACCGCAGGCAATGGTTCCCGTCTCCTTCTTCCCCTGGCTCTAAAGGTACTGGGCGGTCAAGTAAGCTATGTTGAGGGTAAAAGGACCCTCGCAGTCAATGTTTAGGTAACCGCCTAGGATGGAGAGCTCGGTGTTGGTCATGTTGTTCGGCTCCTTTCGGCCGAAAATAGTGCTCCCCATGAGTCTAAGGAAACAACGGACAGGGGGAAGGTGGACCTGATGGAGCTTTCGCTCCCTAAAAGTGGTCTGGGCCAGGCACCGCCAAAGCTGACGGTAGACCTTCCTCGGGGCAGCAGTCTCGCCCGTAGAGGTAAGGTCAAGTAACCTACCAAACTCCCCTAAGGTCATCGGAAAAGTCCGGTTAAACAACCGGAAGGACACTGAAGAACTAGTGGGGTCAGCCTCGTGTGCCCGGGGGAGAAGGTTCAGCTCTAAAAAGGTACGGTCGCTCATAGTGATGAGTCCGGCCATCCCCGTGCCCCGTAGTAAGTCACAAACCGACTCGTAAATGCCGAGTCTCACAAGCGCCGATTTCTCTAGAAATCGGGAAGGTATAAACACACAGCGCAGCAGGTTATAAAATTTCTTGCGATGTAATGCGTTAACAAAATGTACCTGCGGATAGTCTGGGTGAGGGTCGAGGGAAGCGTCCCCTCGAACCGTGACCGTGCCAGAAGTAGAAGGAGCAGCAGTTGTAGAAGTGCTAGGAGCGGAAGAGGTGGAGGTAACAGGAGCTGGTGGAGCTCTAGTGTGTCCACGAAACCAGCCCCGTCCTCTGGAACTCAAGGCAGAAGCCCGTGCAGCGACGGTGTGAGGAACCAGGGCTACTCTAAAGGCAGCTGCGGCTGCTGCGAGTGCACCACAGACGTAAAAGTAGCGGCTGGTGTAGAGGTAGTGGCTGCAGTGGTCACCACTGAAGAGAGACTAGCAGCAGTGCTAGCAGTGGTGGTGATCGTAGAGGAAGTGGCAGCCTGAATTGAGCTAGCAGCAGAGCTAGCTGGAGGAAAAACTGTACCTGCAGCTGAAACTAGGAACACTGGGGCTGCGGTAGTCACTAAAGTGGAGACAGTGGCAACAATAGGGGCCACTGTCTCAGACAGAGACGGACTAGAGGACGAACTGGTAGAGGGTAAAGAGCTAGAATCCATCCTGTATACAAAGGGTAGGGGGTATGATAAGAAACAGCGGCTAATAGTAGCTGAAACAGCATGGAAAACCAGCAGAAACAGCATGTGAAACCCCCTACCAGTCGAAAATTTTGACCTACAACACATAATTCCCAACAATCCTCAAAAATTTTGAGTCACAGTAGGCAAACAGCGATAGGGAACAGGAATAGCAGTTAACAACAGTAGCAAGTAACAACAACTGAGGTTAATTAAATCATGGCAGCATATAAACCCGTCTGACAGTCGAAAATTTCGACTGAAAAAGCCCTAATCGCGAAAATCGTGTAAAATTCGAAATAAACATGCAACATTCAGCGAGGAAAGGGGATAGATCATCAAGCAAGACAAGTAAGGGCCAAAAAAGACAAGTAAAGTCGAAAAATTCGACCAACAATGGATATTCAAACCCTAATTCCAATTTTTCCTAATAAAAATCAAAATAATCGAAACTAAAATGCAAAGAGGATGAAGGAATCACTTACTTGATGAGAGAAATCCTACAAATGCAATTAATCTTCAAATAAACAAGCAAGATAAGGCGATTTTCGATCGAAAGATCGCAAACCCTAAAACCCTTTTAAAACCGAGAAAACGAACACAAAGTAAGGGGAATATATGGGGCTTTGGAAGATTAATTAGCAAGCAAAGGATTGTAGGTGGCGGATTTGGAGATTGGGCAAGAAAATGGGGATTTGGGGTTGATTTTGATCGCAAATAGGAGGTGCTAGACGAAAAATAGGGGAAATGAGATAGAAATAAGAACAAAAGAGTTTAAGGAATAAAAACTCCATGCGTCCTGTTGCATTCACTCGATCGAGTGGTTTTAAACCACTCGATCGAGGCCTTTGATGATCCAGCTGCTTGATCGAGTAGAATTCTACTCGATCGAGAAGTCCCCTTTTATGCTTTACTCGATCGACTTGAAAAAGTGCTCGATCGACCATATTTTCACTCGATCGAGTACAAAAAGTACTCGATCGAGCTCTTTTCTCGCATAAGCTCTTTAATTTCGTCATTTCTTCCTTGGAATGCGTAAAACTTCCCCAAACCTGCATAAAAACACGTGCAAAAATATCCCAAAATACCAAATACGCATGAGAACAGTCTATAGTCTTAAATCTACTCTAAAACCGTCTAAAAGCTAATTGTCCTAATTAAATGCAATAAAACAAATTCAACGGAAATTCAAAAATTATTTATTACAAAGTGTTACACGGGGCATTTCCCCGCTCAATTCCCAAAGCAATTCAGTAGCCCCTTGGAGGGCTCCTGACTGGAGGACGTCATCTCAGCAACGTTGACTGTCCTCTTCAACTTCCATGAGCTTGAATTTGAATCATTTAATTCTCTAGGAGGGGAATAGTTCACATCGACATAAGCACGAACTTTCCTCATCCTTGCTCCTCTATCACCGTCTTCAGCGTCATCATCTCCAATTTGATTGACAGTAATTGCACCATGTCCCTTGACAGCTCCTTCATTGCTTTCATCTGTACCTGCAGCAAGGAAAACAGACGAACTTTCCTCCTTTTTGCTCTCTGTCTGAGGCGGAGGGGTAACAATTGCAGCACAATACTCCAAATTTTCATCTGGAGTGTCAATAATAGGATCAATAGAAGAGAGGGCATTGCAAGGCTGAGCTTGCATGGGAGCCCTCCGGAACTTAGACTGATGAAAAATCAGCTCCTCGTCCCCTACCTGAAAGGTCAAAGTCTTACCCCCGACGTCTATTACTGCACGGGCAGTAGACAAAAATGGTCTCCCTAAAATAATAGGGGTGTGTGCATCTTCGGGGATGTCTAAGACAACGAAATCAACGGGAATAAAGAATCTCCCGATCTGAACAGGTACGTCTTCTACTATACCTAGTGGCCGTGATACACTACGGTCGGCCATCTGGACTGTCATGTTGGTGCAACTCAGCTTTGTCAAACCAAGTCTCTTAGCAAGAGACAACGGTAAGACACTCACGCTAGCGCCTAAATCGCATAGCGCGTTATCAATCAAATAGGTACCGATATGACACGGAATCGAAAAACTACCCGGGTCTGACTGTTTAGGAGGTAACTTATTTTGAAATAGGGCTGACCCCACCTCAGTCAAAGCTACGGTCTCACTATCACTAATATTCCTCTTACGCGATAAAATCTCTTTCATAAACTTAAGATAAGAGGGTACCTTTGTCAGCAACTCGGTGAATGGCACAGTGACTTCCAAGCTTTTAAGAAGTTCAACAAATTTGCCGAATTGTTGATTGGCTTTAGTGTTCTGCAGACGCCTCGGGAAGGGAACCGTGATAGGTATCTCAAGTCCTTTGTTTCTCTCTTCCAATGTATCTTCCGGTGCAAGTTCCGTATCCTTTGGACGCTTCTTACCTCTCGAACGAGGTCTTTCCGGTGATTTATCGCTTAATCGAGCACTAGCAGGCTCTCGAATAAGCTTCCCGTCATCAAAACTACTCGATCGACCAATATACCCATTCGATCGAGCAGTTTCTTCATCAACATCACTCGATCGAGCAACTCCATTTTGCTCTTCACTCGATCGAGTAGAAAAACTACTCGATCGACCATTTTCATCGCCAAATCTGCTCGATCGACCACCTGAAACCAGTCGATCGAGCACTTTCTTCGCTGTCCGCTCATTATCTTCGCCAGAGCTGTGACACCCTCAAATTAAGCCTTAAATAAATACGTAAATTCTACGGAAAAACTGACAGGATATGTTTGTAATTGGTTCAACTAGATAAAACCTGTAATTTCAAAAATTTTCCTAAACCATTCACAAACATTTCCAGAAGGAGAGTGCCATAACCTGCAATTTCTAACAAACTAATTTACATACATACCTAAAGACGCGGGAATATAGTAATACAAACCAAAATAGAAGAGGGAGACATATGTCCCTTCAAAATATATACAAAACCAAAGTCTAAAGGTTTACTATAAAAATAGCCAAAACTAGGTCCAAGGTTCCTTATGCTCGCTAGCTCGTCCGTGAACCCCAACTAAGCATCAAATACCTATCAATCGCATTTTATACAAACACGAAAGCCACAATTCAGTGGGGAGTAACTTCGAGTCCTCCCAGCCACGAAACGTCATATTTAATGTAACATGTAATAAAACATGTAAACAACATGATAAACCATTTACTTATCAAGTATTCTAACATGTGAACTCTAAACTGACCAATTTAAACTATCATGTGAAACATATAACAAGTAGTAATCCAAACTTTATCAATTGTAACCTGCTTACATCTCACCTATTACAATTCATAAAATCACCATACAAGAAAGGGCAATATATCAAAGACAGGCATAAGTTCTTAGTACCGTCAATAGTCACTCTGTAACTCGAGTCTATACCACGAGGTAGGGAAGGTAATCGAACCGGTATCTTGGATCAGCGGTTAATATTAATAAAACATGGCCAAGACACAACACAACCCTAGCCTAAAATCTGCGCAGACCTAGACATGCGGATACACACCACCGCACCCAAGACCCACAATTTTTCTAAAACAAAGTGAGTACCCTAAGGAGTCCACCAAAGGGTTGGCTAGTACTTAAGCTGACCACTTACTATCAAAATAAGTAACGAGGTCATGCCCCAACTTGGATATAAATCCACTAGTCAGGAACACAAAGGCTATTAAGCAGTGAACATATACTCGTCAGAGACTATAAAGACCTATCTATGACAAACACAACAACCTGCAAGAAAGTATTTAATACCAATACCATTTCTAGCAATATTAACAATATTAAAGGCTTCAGGGAATCTAGGGCCATTTCTTCAATATAAGAAACTATTAAATTCAACCAACTATACATGTGAACTTAAAAACTTGATAAATGGCCTAAAACAAGAAAAAGGCCGATTATCCAATTCATATAAAATTTCATCCAACCGAATTTTTACCCGCAACCCTGACCCGCGACAGTACGGGTTAAATTTGGTGACCAATCACTCAATTGACTGACATCGAATCAGTCAAAGGGACTAAGGCTCAGTTTTCGGCACAATCATCAAAACATGGCAATTATTGCTATAAAATTCATTTTGAGCCTAGTCATTACAATTTCATTTTATAACCTATACTAACATGTGCAACTACCAATATAAACATAATTTTTATTACTAGTATGATTCAATTCAAAAGACTACCCATTTGTTACTTATACTAATTATACATTAATAAACCCGAAATGACACATATCGCACGAAAAACCGCGAAACAAGCAACGGGCTGACCCGGGCCAGCCGTGGGCCTGCCATGGGCTTGCCGGCCTGCTGCCGCCACCCCTACTCCTCCTTTTTTTCAATTTTTGTTCAGTATAAGACCGTCTGAAACATAATTAATCGTCCCCAATACTAACATGTTAACTTAAACTAACAAAAATTACATGAATTAGCCATGCATGCAACCATTTTATCATATGGAATTATCTACTTAAATAAAAATCACAAAACATACAAAAACAACAAAGATTGTGACGATTATTCGTCGAGTAACTCGAAATATGTTACCTTAAGCTAGAAAATGAGCAATTAGCACCTTAAAAACCAAACCCTAACAAGCAACTATCCGCTATCTTCGACAATATACGAGTCCCCAAACTCGTCTTCCAATTCTTCACCTAAATAAACAATAAAAACACAATAAATAAGCATAAAAACCGAATTTGTGCCAAAATTCGTCTTAAAACAACTTCAAGAAAACTGAAATTAAAATATACCAGGTTGTAGATCTCGACGAGAGGATTCCGGAAATATAAATTATGTGAAAATCCGATAAGAAACGAGGAAGTTATGGTGATTTCTAGCTTGAATTTTGTAGAAAATGGTGTTTTTGTCTTTAGAGAATGAAGAATGACGATGGACAAAGAAAACAAAATCAGAAAAGAAAGGAGGAAGGGAGGTGTCCGCGGGTAAGGGAGAAAGGAAAGGAAAAGAGCGGGTTTAAGTCGGGATTTTACGAGTCGGTTTTGGCTCGTTTCGATAATAATTAAAACCGTTTGTCAAACGCAAATTCCGACAAGACCAAAGTTCTTAAACACGAGATTACAAGAAAATTGAATACTCATACGACCCATTTCCAAATTCGTTTACCCAATTTTCAATAGAATTGTCATTTTCCCCCCGATATGCCCTTATTTCGAAATTAAAAGTTTTTACACGGTTTAAACTATTTTTAAACATTTCGAAACTATCAAAATAAATACTTTTCTTCAAAATATAATAAAATTATATTTCTTTGAATTATTTTTACTTTAAATACATTAATGTCAAACTTTATTTGATTACTAAATTATTTTCAAAATATATTAACGGTCCGAAATTACGGGGCGTTACAAGAGCACTGTTCACCATCAGTTTTAGCCTTCCTTGGGTCTGATTTTCGCATTTCCGGTCCCTCATATGAACGACCGCTTCTCAGATTTATGAAATTTACCGTCTCGTGTGGATTCATCTCATTTTGAGTCGGTAATTGACCCTGCTTTCTTGTGGATTGATTAGTGGCTAATTGGGCAACTTGAGTTTCAAGTGCCTTTATGGATGCATCTTTCTGTTGATCACTCAATTGCCACTGCTTCGTGAAGGCTTGCAACATAGACTTAAGCTCACCAATTTCACTCACCCCACCGGAAGATGATGCACTATGGTTAGGAGGAGTAAAGGAAGGAGGCTTTTGAAAGCCTTGTTGATTCTTGTGTGGAGGGACATAAGGCTGTTGCTGGTGCGGAGGAGGTGTAGGATTGAGCACATTTTGACTAGCCCATCTCAAATTGGGATGGACTGCCCCTTGATTATTGTAATAGGAACCTCCTCCTTGCCTATATTGCGGAAAGGCAAGGACTTATTCCTTCTCCACAAGACAGCCAACAGCAGTGTGGCCATCATTACCTCCACATCTCTCACATGAAACGGTCTCTCCCCTAGTAAGAACATGGACCGTATGAGGCTCCCCAGCAGCTTGTAACTCCAACTTGTCAAATCTAGCATTCATGGTCTCCAGCTGAGCCAAAACCTGCTTATCAACTGCATGAACTATTCTAATCCCATACCTCGGGTTTCCATACTCAGCACTATGATTCACCATCTCTTCGATAAGGGACCATCCCTTATCATCATCTGTATTCTCCTGGAATCTCCCACTGGATGCCGCATCAAGTATGGCCCTTTGGTCAGCATATAGCCCATTGTAGAATTGATTAGCTAGAAACCACGGGTCAAAACCATGGTGAGGAATAGACCTCACCAACTTCTTGAATCGCGACCACGCCTCATAGAAACTTTCATCGGGAGCCTGTCTGAAACTGGTAATCTTGGCCCTCAGCAGATTGGTGCGCTGTGGAGGGAAATATCTCTTGTAAAAGGCAAGAGCAAGAGACTCCCAATCAGAACCCCAAAGCATTTGTGCGGTCCAAGTCGATCGGCCCACCCTGGTGAATCGGCTAAAGAGAAAGGAAATAAAACCTCCTTAATCTTATCTTGAGTTACCCCCTTAGTGGCAGGGATAGTAGAACAGTAATCTGTAAAGACCTCCATGTGCTTCCTCGGGTCTTCACCAGCCACACCTCTATAGATATTTCGCTCCACCAGATTGATGTAAGAAGGACGGATGTCGAATGTATTCCCATCCTCAGTCTGGAGATTGAAACCTTTCGGAATAGAGGATGCTTTAGGCACTGAATGACTAGAAAGTTTAGGCATCTTTACTGTAGAAATCGGACTGTCTTCCGCGAAAAGAGAATGATCTATCTCTGGCTCGAAAGTACTCAAGTCTTCCTTTCGTGATTTTCTCTGCAGACGGAGTCTATGCCTGAATAGTCTCTCTGGCTCTGAATCAGCTGAAACTAATTCAAACCTGTCTGACCTGGGCATAAACAACACTGAAGGAAAATGAATAAGAACTGCCTCAAGGAATAAAAATTCCCTGAGACGGATAAAATAAACGGAACTAAAACAAATAGGGCAATTGCCTCCCCGGCAACGGCGCCAAAATTTGACACGTCTGTCGTGTACCTGTCAAAAATAAACTAACTAAACTAACTATATAGCTAGGGAAGTCAGGTCGATCTCCACAGGGAGGCAAGATATCTGTAGAAGTCCGTCTATTTGGTCACAAATGGGGGGGGGGGGGTTGTTTGATTTGTTTCCTAAACTACGAAGTTTTAAAGGAAAGAGAAATAAAGGGCAAGAGCAGTAAAGGCAAGAAATAAGGATTAAACTATCAGATAGAGAGGGACATGTCAGGATTTCGGTTCACTACGGTAGTCCAGTGACTCAGCTGTAAATGATTCAGACGAATTAATGTAAGACGGATGTTGAAAGGTCCTTTCGGTCCACTTTCTATCCTAAAATACCACTAACTTAACTTTCATTCTCGTCAGGGTAGTCTACTGTTCATAGCAGGCCTATTTAGTCCAATCTTTCGATCTAGGATTAATTTTAGCCAGATTAAAGGATGACTCAGAAGCGTGCACTCAACTAAGTCGATAAATACAATTAAATTGCTATGGTGACAGTGTCTCGTAATTAATTCATCTGTTTCATTCACTACATCGTCACAATCCTACCGCAGATCCCCTAATCCCAACATGAAAGGGGTTTAGCTACTCATGTCGCTAATTAAACTAACAGCAGATAAAATTTCAGCAGTAAACATTATGAAATAAACAATAAATCGCATAAAGAGATATTAGGGCAAAGGAATAAATGTAACAAAACAAAGAATTAAAGCAAACAAGAGATTAATTATTAATAAGAGAAGAGGAAGGAATTACAATCAAGCGAATCCGGCGTAAAGAACACAAAATCCGAGTGAAATAAATCCGAGAACAAGGTTACAGTGAAAGGGAATAAGCAACGCAGTAAATTTTTACAGTAGAAAGTTTTGATAATGAAAGATAGATCCTAATGACCTAGTAAAGCGTGCTTAAATAGCAAAGTAATTAAGTTTAGCGAAATAAACACTCACACAGGCTGTTTTAAAGCCCATAATAGCGAAACCACTCGATCGAGTGGATTAAAACCACTCGATCGAGCAAACCTTCAGCATAATCTACTCGATCGAGTAGAAAGTTAATCGATCGAGTAACCCGTCTTTCTGCAGCTTAAGGATCGAGTAGATTTCTACTCGATCGACCATCCTGGGACGTAGAAACCACTCAATCGAGTGGTAAAACTGCTCGATCGAGTACTTTGACTTCAAATCAGCTCAAGTCCGCCAACGACTGCCTCATAATCCGTGCCATGACGCTTCCAAACACAGTATCTCACTCTCGAAAATCCCGTCTCCTCTAAATGCATGCAAAAAGGACGAAAAAGAGTACGATTCCACTACTTTCGCGTTCATTTCTACAAAATGGACAAAACGAAACAATGTAGCCAATTCAGGGCAAAATACCATAAAAACAGTATAAAAATGCATAGAAATACGTGCTGAAATAGGCTAAAAAGACTATATATTATGCACGTATCATGGACACGGGAGTATTCCACAGCTACGGAGTTGATCCGAGTTACTGGAGGCCACCGGAGGAGACAGAGTTTGGCTGCCTCGCGGGACCGTGGGGAGCCAACTATGGCAGTCAGCTAGGGGGAGATTCCTCAGCAGCAGCAGCAGGCTTTCCAGGAGCGGGCAGTTCAGGTGCAGGTACTTCTGGTGCAGGTGGTGACGATGACATGGAGGAGGGTCCTGGTTATTGATCTTGTGCTGTTATATTGCTTGGATTTATTACTTTTGCATTGGACGTTTACTTTCGGGATTAATTATTTACTGTTGGATGACTGTACTCGGCCATAAGGCCGTTATTTACTTAACTTATCGTGTGGAGACGTGTTGGATTTCGTTATGTTAGGAAGTAGTTATGTTTGGTATCGATGTGGAGAGTTTGGTTGCAGGTTAATTTGTGAATGCTCTACGTGATGGCGTCAAAAGCCCTCTGCCTGTCATAACTCGACCGAGTATAGCCACTACTCGACCGAGTAGAGCTTACTCGGCCGAATATACAAATATACTCGACCGAGTAGAGCTTACTCGACCGAGTAGCCATTCATACTCGGCCGATTATTGCTGATACAGAGACCATGACGTGTGATAGTTACGAATTGCAAGAGTTATGTGAATGATTGTATGACGGAGTCTGTGGATGTCTTACATTGTCGTTTTGTGTAATCAATTGCCCAAAAGATGGACTATGATCATGTCACAGATATGCGATTGCTTGGATAATATATTAATTTGTGAATGTTTAGTTATATAACATTGGTTAATATCCAGGAACTTAAATTGTTCAAGGTGATACATGAGCCTTTAAACAATATAGAAATGTAACACAATACCCAGACGATGTTGTAGCTGTCACCAGTCTTATACGTGTATATGTTTGGTTATAGTTATAATCGCTCCAACTGGATGAGTGAAACTAGTGGCCGGTACATGTTTAACCTAAAAGCTTATGAATAAAGCTGCTATCATTTGCTAACCCCATATTTGGATTCATATATACTACTTAATTGCTGAAACATTCTGTCTCTATGAGTCACAAGCGTGTAATGTCACAAAGTAAGTTGTGCAACAAGAGTTTATGGGTAATGTCACAGTCATGATGTGTGCGTTGGTTTTGGGTAGGGGCAGTAGCTAGCGGTGAACTTCAGGGACGAAGTTCCTTTAAGAGGGGAAGAGTAATGTCGCGAGGACAAATGATGAAATTATGTCTATAATACTTGAACCACTTCTATGTTGGTATTTGGAATCACATTATGTTACACGTTATTGAAGTTCATTACGTTTTTTTGAAGTTGTATCTATGTTATATTGTAAGTAGCATGAACATGCAATCCTGTATGGGTGTGTAGGATGTGTACTTTTGGTAGTCGTTGTGTTGCTTTCACCGGATTGGTATACGAAAAACATGTGGCATGGGATTTGAACGTACCTCGCTGTGAGTTTATGATGGAGTATCCTTCCCGTATATTTTTGTACGTGGTAACTGTGGTGGTATGATTGTTGGTTGAATAATGTGATGTGGTGGTAGTATCGAGTATGGCCAGAGTTCGTATGTCTTTATGTGTGTGGATTGGGTTTTGCATGGCTTTGTTGTTGATGTCGTGGAGACGGAACTTCGAGGACGAAGTTCTTTTTAAAGGGGGGAAGACTGTAATACCCAGGATATTTAAGGACCTTGTTGACTGACTCTGTTGACCAAGACCGACCTTGGGGAGGAATGGGGGAAGGACCAGACTTACAACACGTATTTTATAGGATGACTTACTCGACCTAGCAGAGGCTACTCGGCCGAGTATCTTCAATACTCGATCGAGTAGAGCCTACTCGGCCGAGTACTCTGGTACTCGACCGAGTATGGCTGCTGTTGACGCGTTAATATAAAACGCAAGTTCGCGAGATTTATTTCATTTCCCATTTTCTCGACAGTTCCTCTTTCTCTAACCCTAGCCTGCCTCCCTCTCCTATCACCCATTTCTACACACTCTCATGAGTACAGGCTAAACCTTCACCATGGGAAGGACGGGATTCACTTAGGAAGGATGGCGTGCGTGGTTGTCGTCTGTGTCGCCGTCGAGGCGTGTGTTAGGTAAGCTTCCACCTTGTGCTTCTTTTGGGTAGTTCGTTGAGGATAGTTGTTTAATAGGATTGGTTATCGTTGTAGGATGCGTACTGGAGTCCTGCTTGGCTGTTATAGATGTCTCTTATGGTTGTGATGAGGTAGGTTTTCCTACTCAGTACCGTTAATTGATTGTGACTGTTATTGTTTCATATCTTTTGTTATCTGCTGATCATCGGTGTTTGGGCGTTGTTGTGACGATGTTGGTGTGGAGGTGTGGTGACAGCTGGGGTGCTATGTGTGTTGTGATTGTGGTGGAGTCACTTGCGGGAGTGGCTTCACACCCTAGTTCGCCCTCCGTGGAACCCGCCACGGGAGGGGATGTGCACATTAAGGGACAGGGATTGTTAGTCGCTCGTTGATGAGCTGGACTAGGTAGGATAGGCTGCGGTCAGCCACTGGCGGCGAGGATTACTTGTTACGATGAGTAATCTGGCAGGGCTACACACTTCGGTGTGTAGTCGGTTACTGTGCGAGATCGGGAGACTGGGTTAGAGGATGATCAGCTGGTTACATTGTTTACCTGTTTTACATTTAATTAGTCGGTACTTACCCCGTGTTGTTTTGTGGTATCTGCGGTGATCCATTCGGGGATGGTGAGCAGTTGGCTTAGCAGGTACTGTTGATTGTGGCTGCTAGGATTGGAGGGATCGTGTCATCACGTTACCAGTCTAGAAGAGCTGTGTCATGAGTTGTTGTAGTTTTATCTTTGGTTTAAAGAGGTTGTATTGAGTTGTATGGTTTAAGATACATTAATATATATTATAATTGTTCTTTTATTGTCTGATTTGATCTACTTCCTCGGGAAACCGAGATGGTGACACCGTCATACACTGGAATGGTCCTTGGTAAGGCGTTTCGGTGTGCGGGGGTGTTACAACCGTGGCTCGGGTTTGACTTGTGAGTCGGCTTGTACAAAATGATCCATTCATCTCAACTTACTAATATGAAGTACTTGAATTACCTTGAGATGTAAATACCAACAACAAGTTTAAATAATCCAAATTACAACCAAAGTGGATTCACCGGAAAATACAACGATTAACACTCAAAATCGGCTTTGTGACAAGTTTATTCAACTAAAAGTACCTAATTAGGCAAACACTATTTGACTCTATCATTTATGTTTCAAATTTCTCTCATTTCTGCTTAATACTTTCTGCGATTCATCTGATTCTTTACATTGATTAATACTCCTCACAGAAAAATAAAAATGTAAAAAGGAATCGGATAAATTGGAGGAAGTATTAAGTAACTAAATATTGCAATAGTATGGCCACAATTTTGCTTTGGGATATCTGTCCTTAAGTACAATCCTAGCTCTTCTATTAAAAAAAAAAAAAGACAAGTGACATTCATGATACGGAGGATTATCGACGAGATAAGGTGGAGAAGGTAGTCAGTACTCAATAGTATGTTGTTCAACAACTAAAGCTTACAAGTTTCAAGTGTTTTGTTAAACATTTTATTGTGGCTAAAACAGTTTTACCCCGTACAACAAAATATTATAACATATTACATCATAAAGAATGTAAAAAGTAAACAAAAAACTAAATGGAAATCGCGAAAAATGTCTTGCATAAGGGGATTTTTAACCCTGACACGCTGCTTGGAGTACCAATTACCTTACCGCTGATAGCCTGAAACACTGGATTTTTTTTTTGAAAGAAAAGATCAATTCATTAATAAAACGCCAAACGGCACTTACAAAAGATAGGTATAATCGAAAACAATTCTAATAGAAACCAAAGGACAAATTTCTCCTGTAAAACTACGGATCTCAAAACATGATATGACAATTCGGCTCGTCCTTGTATCGCTCTCTTCATGTAGCTTTTAAGGGGATCCTTCGTTTGATTCATTGATGGAGAAAATTCACCTGCTACTGACACCATAGATCGCTGACGAATAACGCATATCCATTGTAGAGTCGTATGATGAATCATCAACAAACCGCTCTTATCTATAATTCCAATAATAATACTAAACCCTAAAAAGACAAGGAGTGAAAAAACTCTGAAAATAGAGACGGAAAAACAGATCTCACCAAAAGGAAGATTTTTATTGATTAATTCATAATATTTGATACTAGTAACTGATAAATAAAACTATTTGAGGGGCTTACCATCAATCAATGATCGATGGAAGCCCCAGATTTGATTGATGGATGCTAGGGGTTTTTTAGAGACAAAAAGGAGAAAATTTTATAAATGAAACACTGGATTTTTAATACTTTGAGTACCCGTTTTATCTTTATTATAGTTCACTTTGTTTTTCTTTCGAGTAATTCCTTGCTACATATTGGATTGGATTAGTCACCCCTGTTCAGCTGTCTAGATGATTCGAGAACGTAACAACAAACTTTAAATGGGTAGGACGGGGCGGCTGCTTCGTTGAGCCGTCCCAAGGAATCGAGAGCTCCAAGTGGGCCATTTTTGGTAAGCAGAACTGGCGATGCGGGATGAACCGGAAGCCGGGTTACGGTGCCTAACTGCGCGCTAACCTAGATCCCACAAAGGGTGTTGGTCGATTAAGACAGCAGGACGGTGGTCATGGAAGTCGAAATCCGCTAAGGAGTGTGTAACAACTCACCTGCCGAATCAACTAGCCCCGAAAATGGATGGCGCTGAAGCGCGCGACCTATACCCGGCCGTCGGGGTAACAGCCAGGCCCCGATGAGTAGGAGGGCGCGGCGGTCGATGAAGATCTTAATTTTATCTTGAAACTATTTGATTGTTGAGGTGGAGAAATAATATGAAGTAATAATTAAAACTAATTACACTTTTATTAGAGGAAATTTAAGAAGATAAAGAGAAGAGAAATAGATGAGATTCAAATTCTCACAAACGTGCTTATGCATCTTAACCCGACCCAATTAAAACCCATGTTTAAAACGGTTTATCACTGGTAGGCGGTAGGGTTTAAGTGATCAAATATACATTCATATCTTCCTCTTCATTTTAGCCTCCTAAACCATACTACAATCACCAATCACCAATCACCAATCACCAAGCTTCCATCAGAAATCCTCATCGATGAAATCCTCCCTCGATTACCCGCCAAATCGCTCGTCTGCTTCAAATGCGTCTCGAAACACTTCGAACTCATCATCTCATCCCCAAAATTCATCGCCCTCCACCTTCATCACACCGTCTCCTCAAATGCCAATCGACTTCTTATCGTAAGCCAGGGCGTTTCTGCCAAACACGGGCTCCTCACATTTGATCTCGACTCACCCGAAAACCCTCCTACACCTCTTCGATTACCCAACACCTTTAAACAAAACCCTGTAAATTGCATTGTAGGTTCTTGCAATGGCTTAGTATTAATTCGAGGCGAGTCATCCTTCGCTTTCCTATTCCTTTTGATCAACCCATCAACCGGATTCTGCTGTTCGTTTGTCACGTTCGCGCCTGAGTATAGGTACTTCAACATTTATGGAATCGGGTATGATGCTCGCACTGGTGATTACAAAGTAGTTGGAATTGATGCACTCAACGTTTTGGTAGTTAACCTGAGGAACACGATTTGGCATCGCATCGCTTATTCTGATGAAGTTAGTCTCATAGACATAATCGACAAACATAAGAATGCCGTCGTTGTTAACAACCACTTATGTCACTGGCTATATTGGTGTCGATCACAAAAGAAGCATCGAATTGTTTGTTTTAATCTCTGTACCGAAACTTGGACGCAGGACGTTCCGTTACCTAACTATGATGAATATGATGATGATATTAGTTTGGATTCTTCTTTTGTTTTGGCTGTCGTTTCAATCTTTGGAACGAAAAACGATGTGGCTAATTTAGGGGTTTTGGACGGGTTTTTAACGGTGTGCACTCAGAGTACACACCACGCTGGTTATAGTTTGTGGGTTATGAAGGAATATGGAGTCGTAGAGTCGTGGGTTAAGTTGTTCAAGTTCTCGGATAAAGTGTCAGTTCCCCTGGCTTATGGCCGAGGATCAAACTCGTACGCTTGGGTTTGCGAATTGCGTAAACGCGAGGGACGACTTGTTTGGCGCAGCATTAATAGAGATAAACCATCTATAGGTAACGAAATACATGATGCTCATGGAGTTGGTCCTTTGTTTGAGGCATGTGTAGCTAAAGGAAGCCTCGTGGCCATATCCGTTGGTGAATGAATTTGCGAGTATTACTATTTCTTTCTATCCTAATAACATAACAATATCATAAGATGATATGATTATCTCTACTAGCGAGATAGCGAGGTCGGTCTAGGAGTACGTGCACTGAAGATGACGAAAGTTGGAAACAATGGCACAACTGAGCAATGAAAGCTCTGAAATGTTCAGTTTACATTATTGGTTTTGTAGATATTGTATGTGAGAGCAGGAACGTTTTTTAATGAAGTATTTTTTTTTTAAAATGAATTTCGTTTAAAAGTTTCATAATTAACAAGGAAAATTAAATGAAGAACAATGACCAGGCACACGTTATTGCAGAATGATGAAGAAACAAATTAAACCTCAGACTTTCGGATGACTGACTGAAAAACAGTGTGTCAAGCTCATAATTTGGCACCCGGACATGTTCATCTGCTATGTTTTAACTCTATAAGCACAAGTAGAAAAGTAGGGTAGGATATAATATCACCAAGAATGGTAATGCAATTTCAGAACGAGAAAACAAGGAAGCCATTATCTCCTTTCATTGAAAATCAACATTACAGCTAGAAACCAACGCAAACTGATTAATTATCAATACTTACGGTGAACCGCAAACCAAAGAAAGTCGGATTACGATGACTCGTGTGCTGCAATTTTGAATTTTGATGCGGATACTAAGTTAAATAAGGGAGAGGTAATTTCATAAACAAATACGAGTATTCTTTTCCGCCTGAGATGCGATTTGGGTGTCATTTGTAGTATCCTTGCTGTCGAGAATTCGTTTTCCACCGGGAATACTCACAAGACTTCCATTAACAACACAGACCCCGTGCAAACGCTTAACAAAATGAATATCATGGATCTCTGCATTTTTATATTGTTTCTCTCTAACATCGTACCATTTAACTCGTTCTTTCTTACGCACAAGAGTTCTACAAAGCACTTTCAAATGTGATCCTCTGTCAAAAGCGAGAGGACTACAATATGGATCTGAAAACCCGCACAACTTAACCCACGACTCTTTAATTCCATACTCTTTCATAACCCACAAATCGTAACCCTTACGACCGCTATTATTCTGTGTCAACACCGATAAAAACCCATTCATAAACTGTAATCTAGTAAGGTCGTCAGTTCGTTTATCTCGTGGAGTACCGGAATTATCACAAGAGTTATCATTATAATCAGGCCAAGGAATGTCCTGTGTCCAATTTTCCATACAAAGGTCGAAACAAATTATTCGATGTTTATTCTGTAATCGACACCAGCGCAACCAATGACATAAATGGTTATCACAAACAGCAACCGTTTGACGATAATCTTCTAACCTAGGTACATTATCTTCGCGAAAATGATCAACTTTACGCCATATTTTGTTCTTTAAATTGGCAACCACAATGCGATGATCATCAAGCATGACAAATTTATAATCATCAATCATCATTAATAGCATCGTACCCAAGCCCGTAACTATAAAGATAACTCGGCGGAGCGCCGCAAGAGATGACAGTATAGAATCCGGTGGACGGGTTAATCAACATAAAATCGGAGATATGAATTTTGTACTGAAGCAAGAGCAAGCCATGACAACAACCGATTATGGAATGTCTCCGGTCGGGTCTGAAAACGTCGGTAACGGGAAAGGGTACCGGCGGCTTTTCCGGCGAATCGATGTCGTAGTAGTGGAGCCCATTTGTTCCGTTGGTGATGAGGAGGCGATTGGTAGCGGAGGACTGACGGAGATGGTGGTGGATGAAATTTCGGGAAGAAATTAGGGTTTTAAATTCTTTGGAGACGCAACTGAATCGAAGCAGAGATTTGGCGGGTAATTTAGGAAGGATTTCTTCGAAGATTATTTCTGTTGGAAGCATCGCCATTGTAGTAGGATTTGAGGTTTTGTAATTGATTTCTGATTTATGAATGAATTTGTGAATTGATTTCTGTGATGCGATTATTATGCGAAGGGGTATAAATAATGATTAAATTATTTGGAAAAACCTAACGAGGAAAACCGGGTTCGAGCAGTGATATATAATTGGTTCGGTTAAGGATTTTATTCGAGCCTCCTCGATATACTAACTAATCTAGGTAGCACGGATGCTCTTTCTAATCAGCTTACTCATGTCAGACACACGTCAATATGTGTTGAACAACTATAAAGTCCCATGATACACATGATACACGTTGTAACACAACCTCAATAAGATGATAGGTGCACTTTTACACTTATTATTTGTCCGCACTTAAGCCCAAAAGCACTCATTATTTGTCCTCACTTAAGCTCAAAAGCACAATGCATTGTTACTATGGAGTAGGCGGAATCTTTTATAAAAATATCATAAGCTCTTTACTTTTGCGATGTGGACAAAATCTCGCCTCAAACTATTGGGGTCTTACATATTTTTACACATTTTGGCAAACTTTAACGAAATTATATTGAATTTAAGATAATGGTGTGTGTTGTATTATGGTGAAGTTTGGTGGGCAAACGAGATGAATTGGGTGAGAATGATTTTCTTTAGACATGAATGAAAAGTCGAAATATATTGATTAGAAGATGAGTTTGAATGAGAAATGAAAAAAAAAAAATATTCTTTTTATCACCCGAATTTTACTAATATTGCCCGAGCAATTGGCCAAATTGCCAAAGCTTCAAGAAAACAGGCAAGCTACCAACTTTCTCAATAGTAGAACTAGAGGGGGCTACCAGGGTTTCACAAAAAGAATCTGTCAAAATAAAAGTGATTTAGCATTTAAATTGATATGTTTGACTTAATAATGAACCACCTAACCAAATAATGGCTAAGAATTAAATTTAATAGTCAACAATTAGAGTAATGCGATAAAATAACCGGACCCAATAATGACCCGAACCGATACATCATTTGACCTGAAATGACCCGACTTGATAATGACCTGACTAACTCGATCGGAACCCGATATGACCCAAACCTGATCCGACTGACCCAATTGCCACCTCTACTTACTATTCATTCTCTCGCAATTTGACTGACATCAGTAAAAACAGTAGTAGATACATTTAGCACTAACCTAAACTTAGGTGTTGTTTGGCCTTACTTGTGTAAAATAGATTTTCCTTCTTAAAAGGGGTTTATTCATAAGTTACTTTTTGGAAAAGTTTTAGTTGTTTGGCCATAATTTTGTAAAAGCGGTTTATATAAAATGTAAGTGTTTGGCCTAACTACTTCCATACAACTTTTGTTTTGCTTTTTTGGTTGTTTATGTGAAAAGTAGAAGTAGAAGTAGAAGTTGAAAATATCTACTTCTACTTTTGGGGGGTAATTAATCAGTTTTTAACTTTTTAAAAGTAGTTTTAAAACTTCAAATTTAGGGTGTTTGGCCAAACTACTACTTTTTCAGTTACAAAAACACTTTTAAAGCTTGGCCAAACAGCACCTTATATAGCAAAATGAGATAGTCGATCTCATCTTCCCAGTCGGATTCGTACTTGCCTCCATATGGGCCGATTAAGGGTTAAGGGGAGGCATGACACCACGACCAGGTTAAGTCTAGGTCTAGACTCTAGTTAATAGGAGTCGAGGTCAAGGTTAATCTAATCAAGCTCGAACCAAATTCAATAATCAAAACCATTTAACCGTTCGAAACGACTCGGTTTCGTCAGGGTTCGGAAGTGACCCCATCATAAATACCCCTTTCGCATTATTCAATTAATCAGAAATCAATGACAAAATCTCAGATCCTCCAACGATGGCGAATGCTTCCATCAGAAATCCTCCTCGACGAAATCCTCCCTAAATTACCCGTCAAATCTCTCCTTCGATTCAAATCCGTCTCTAACCAATTCAAAAACCTAATTTCTTCACCAAATTTCATCGTCCACCACCTCCGTCACTCTCTCTCCTCCGCCACCAATCGCCTCCTCATCACCTCCGGAGGAAGTGGGCTCCACATCTGCGATCTTGATACGCCAGAAAATCCGCCAATACCCCTTCCAGTACCCGACTTTTTCAGACCCGACCCCACACTTTGCATAATTGGTTGTTGCAATGGATTGCTCTTACTTCGTAACGGTATCGATTTTTTGTTGATAAACCCGTCTACCGGATTCTATTCAGCCATCCCTAGGATTGATGGGCCGGTTTATTATAATCGTTTTGGGTTCGGGTATGATGCTGTTAATGATGATTATAAGATTGCCGCAATTGACGAACATCACATTGCCGTTTTGAATTTGAGGGACAATTTATGGCGTAATTTCGATAATTCTCGCGTAGATACTTTCGCAATGGTACCAGATGGTCGTCTGTACGCTGCTGTTTATGATAGCCATTTATGTCACTGGTTGATTTGGTGTGGATTACAGAAGAAGCATCGAATTATTTGTTTTGATCTTTTGATAGAAAATTGGACACAAGACATTCCTTTGCCTAATTATAATGATGATAACTCTGGTGATAATTCGGGTACTGTATCGCATTTTGCTGAAATGTTGTTTGAGGATTGTCGGGATAAACGAAATGACGTGACTGCATTACATATTTTGGACGGGTTTTTATCGGTGTTGACCCAGAGTAATACGGTTGATACTGGTTGTGATGTGTGGGTTATGAAAGAGTATGGAATTAAAGAGTCGTGGGTTAAGTTGTTCGGGTTTTTGGATACACGTTGTACTCCTCTGGCTTTTGGCGGAGGATCAAGTTCGAAAGTGCTTTGTACAACTCGTTTGCCTGGAAGAAACCGAGTTAAATGGTACAACGTTAAAAAGAAAGAGTATAAAAATGCAGAAATCCATAATGTTCATGGTGTTAAGCGTTTGTATGAGGTCTGTGTTGTTAATGAAAGCCTTGTGAGTGTTCCTGGTGGAAAACGAATTTGTGGCGATAAAACATTTGAATGAGGTCTGTGTTGTTTATTGATCATCCATCGTACTCCAGTAATTGGACTAGTTTCGAGTTTATGAATAATGCCTCTGATAGATTTATCATCAAATGTTTTTTATTTTTTTGGTTTGTCCCTTGATGAGTTCGTTTATCTGTGTTATTTCCTCTTGCATTCACAAATGGCCTAAGCGGTTAACAAGCCCGACCTTTAATTTTAGCTGTCACACGTAAACTCCTATGAACATGCGTACTCTGTACTCGGTAATATTAGTACTCTTGTCATTTGCAATACTAGTTCAATTTAGAAAATAGGACAAGAAAAGTAAAATGGAGAGAGTATAATAATATCAAAATGAAGCATACCCATTCAATGGCTTAAGACTTGTTCTATTCAATTCATAAATAAGAAATCGTTAACCAAGCCTCCAATTTTTTAACAATGGCGATGCTTTATTCAGAAATAATCTTGTTGGAAATATAGGTCACTATGGAGGCGAATATATTGAGAGAATATATGTTGTTGTGTCGTGGTATGAAGGCCACTGAATGAGAAACGAAATCGCCCCGACTACAAGTTGTAATTATCATAGAGAAGGTAACTATTAGGAGTTGGAACTAGACCTGTGAAACGGGTCAAACGGGCGGGTTACGGGTTCAGTCGTTTCGGGTTCGGGTAAAATACGGTCGGGTCTATTTCGGGTTTGAAAATTACGGGTTTATACGGGCCAGGTTTATACGGGTTTCGAGTCGGGATTTAGGGTCAGAACGGGTCAGATTGACGCCTTTTTTAAAAAATTCATTTTCTTTAATTCTACTTATAAACACATAATTATTCTTAGATTTTTATTATTTTTTTTTTTGTTAAAAGGTAAGTATATTGATATCAAAAAATAATTACATCATAATGTTCAAGTAGATGTACAAAAAAATTAGCTACACTGACGGATCCACCTAATATCTCTAGTAGACAGTCTTGAAGTGTTTTTAGCCCAAAACCTCATGACAACATCTTTGATAACTTTCCTAGCTATGTAGTTAGGACGCATTACATAAGCATCAAGCCTAGCTTTGTTCCTTGCGTTCCAAATAGCATAAGTAACTCCTACATAACAAGCAGTGATAATGTTCCTCTGAAGCTTACTTCTCGTCCTTCCAGTAGCAGCCCAGTGAGACAGGTTGCTTGCTGATTAACTCCCAGATGCCTCTGTAGAATACTGATACACTGAGCACTGAACTGACAGTTGAAAAACAGATGATCATGACTTTCATCCGCTGCAAGACAAAGATAACAAGTAGGGTCATGTCCAAATCCCATCTGAATCATACGGTCTTTGGTGAGCAATCTCTTGAATTGAACAGCCCAAAAGATAAAGGACCATTTAGGCACATTCATAGAATTCCAACAAACATGTCTCCATAAAACTCTAGGTCTGACCTGCCTCAACCAGTTATACTCCTCATCCACAGTGTATTCCTGATCAGAGGCTAACCAACAGTCATTAGTGTAGGCTTGCTTAAAGAAGATCATAGAGTGAGCAATTTTTTTCCACGTCCAACTACAATCAAGAGGAGGATCATAGTTGGACCAATGAGTACCTTTCATATAAATGTGATTTATCCAACGAACCCAAAGGTGATCCTTCTTTTTAGCAAGCCACCAAATATATTTACCAAGCAAAGCTCTATTCCAGATTTTTAAAGCTTTAATACCCAATCCTCCTTCATCCTTAGGACTGCAACATCTATCCTAACTTATATGGGAACCCTCTGATAAGAGTCTTTACCACTCCACAAGAAATTCCTACAAATTGCTTCTATCTTGTTCATTATGCCATTAGGAATGAGGAACATACTAGCCTAATAAGAATGTAAGGAAGTGAGTACAGAGTTGATAAGAGCAAGTCTGCCATAATAGGAAAGTTGTCTAGTGCCCCAAGCTCTTATTCTAGCAGTGATTATATCAGTTAGTTTCATCCCTTCATTTTTACCGAGTTTTTGGGATGAGATGGGAACACCCAAGTATCTGAAAGGCGGCACCCCTTGTCTAAACCGAGAGTTTTGTAGAATGTCAGCCATTACTTGATTAGGGACTCCATTGAAATAAATGTCTAACTTTTCCCTATTGAAGCATAGACCACTTGCATTGGAAAAAGTGGAGAATGCTTTCAGCATCCACATGATTGAAGAAGCAATACCCTTAGAGAAGCGAAGCAAATCATCCGCAAACAATAAATGATTGAGTTTGATAGAACTACACAGAGGGTGGAATCTGAAATCATCCTGAGAGCTGATGACAGTGAGGATCCTAGACAAATATTCCATGCATATGGTAAACAAAAGAGGAGAAAGAGGGTCTCCTTGCTCGAGTCCTGTTTTGCCCTTGAAAAACCCAAAGCTATTGCCATTTAAGGATAAAGAGTAAGCAGTAGTAGTAGCACAAGTCATGATTCTGTCAATAAAAACAGTAGGAAAATTAAGAGTTGCCAGCATACTGTGTAGGAAAGACCACTCAATAGTGTCATAGGCTTTCCTAAGGTCAATTTTTATGAGACATCTGGGTGAAGTACTTTTCCTCTTATACAGCCTCACAAGATCCTGACAGATGAGTACATTCTCTACTATATTCCTCCCTTTAATGAAACCACCCTGATTGGAACTGATAATATCAGGTAGCACCTCACTTAGTCTAGCACACAACAGCTTAGCAATGCATTTGTAGATGATGTCACAATATGCAATAGGTCTAGATTCAAGAACACTGGTGGGATTAGTAACCTTAGGAATGAGAGTTACTAGGGTAGCATTCAATTGCTTCAAAAGAGAACTAGTGTTAAAGAAATAAATAATGGCAGCACAAATATCAGTACCAATAATATGCCAGGAATCCTTGAAAAATTGGCTGGAATAGCCATCAGGTACTGGAGCTTTAGAAGAAGGTATAGAAAAGATGCACTTCTTGATCTCATCATGGGCGACAGGTCTCAAAAGTAAAGACTTATGGTGATCAGTTATTATTTTACCTGTTATGATAGTAGGGATATGCACAAGAGAAGGCTGTCTATTGGAACCAAGGAGATTAGTGTAAAATTCCAAAAATGCATTTTCAATGAGCACAGGATCTTTTTGAAGTGTACCATGAATATCCTTAATACTAATAACCTTGTTGTGAATAAGTCTTGCCTTAATCTGTCTGTGAAAGAAACCAGTATTTTCATCCCCATCTTTAAGCCATTCTACTTTAGCTTTTTGTCTCAGGAACCTCATTTGAGCTTTATGAAAAGTGTTGTAATTCTGAGCAGCTTGCTGCTCAGCCTCCCTGAGAGACATGTCTTGAGGATTAAGATGTAATTGTGTCTGCAGGCTATCCAAAAGAAATCTAGCCAACTCAGTTGTTGTATCAATATCAGAGAATTTCTGCTTGTTAAGAGCTTACAGAGGTTTCTTAAGGTTTTTCATTTTAGACACCACTTGATACATTCTAACACCAGCAATAGGTTTATTCCATTCTAACTGGACTATGTTAGAGAAATCCTTGGATTGAACCCACATGTTAAAGTATCTAAAGGAAAATTTCCTGAATATAGGATCTTCATATCTATAACAAATGCAGGGATTATGATCAAACAACCCTTCATTCATAAAGTAGACTTAAGAGTTGGGAAACAATTGCAGCCAGTCATGGTTGATAAGAAATCTATCTATCCTGGAAAAAACCCTAGTAGTAGGGTCTTGTTTGTTATTCCAGGTATAGAAAGAACCCTGAACTTTTAGATCCACCAGCTCACAGTACTCCACACAGAGTCTAAAGTCCTCAATCTCAGTCCACAATACAGTACTGCCAACTCTTTCATTGAAGTGAAGAATAGCATTGAAATCCCCTCCAACACACCAAGCTAACTTCCACTGATCCTTCAGAGATTAAAGCTATTGCCAAAGATGTAGCCTCTCATTGTCAGAATTAGACCCATAAACCACAGTAAACCAGAACTGTACCTCAGACTGTATATCAGTAACATCCACTGTAATTTGCTGGTCAGAAGATTGCACTAAATAAACATGAAAAATTTGAGGAAGCCAAATAATCCACACTCTATCCCCATGATGATGCAAATTATTATTAATACCATACCACCTTTGACCAAGATTATTTAAAATTGTTGTAAAATTATTAGACTTAACCTTAGTTTCAACTAATCCATAAAGACCTATTTTATTCTGGTGCAGAAACCACTTAATATCTGCTTGCTTATTTAAACTATTCGTACCTCTAACATTCCAACATCCAATATTATCCATGTTCATTGATAACCTGTTGTTTTGGAGATCCCCCTTTACTAATTATCTCAGCTCCTTCCTAAGTTGCATCCTTGGTAGGAGATCTTGGAGGAGATTTAAGAGCATCAGCATATGAGGTACCTATTGACACTCTTGCATCCATTCCTCCAGGATCAGGTGTTGAATTAACCATCAGAGGAGTAGGAAAGACCTGAGGCATACTGGTGGACTGGGCAGCAGTAGACACAACTACTTTAGGAGCCACCATCACCTTGGGTTTCCATACCTGAGTCACTTTAGGTTTAGGTTTAGAAGGTTTCCTGCATATACTCTGGTGATGACCTATTCCCTTACACAGTGAGCAAATGATAGGTTTTCATTCATACTCCACAAGTACACAATTTTGACGACCATGTTCATCATTGAAATACAATTTATCAGGGAATTCCTGCCCCACTTGTACTTCAATCATTAAACGAGCATAGCCCAATCTGGTCTTGTCTAAAGTAGCAGTATCAGCCCTAACATATTGCGCTAAGAGAGATGGAAGTTTGCACAGACAATTCTCCCCCCAGAACTTCAAACCTAGGCCACATAGTCTAACCCAAATTGGCACACTTTTGACAGGAGACTTAGTTAACAAAGCTTCTCAAGACCATGGTTGCACAACTATGGGTTTATTGTCAAACATAGGGAAACCCTGTTGGAGGACAAGATTTTTGCACTCCAGAGTGGGGAAACGGACAATAAAAACACCATTGGGTAGGAAAGAGATCTTATAGTAATGATACTTACCCTAGAGGCATTTCACATGACCCGATATTAGTTTCCATGGCGGATTACTCCCCAACACATAACAAATCACAGCCGTATTCCAATATTCTATCTCAGATTTCACATCATCAACAGTAAATTGAAGGATACCAGATTTAGGAGATGAAGGTTGAGAGGGGGTTTTCTTACCATGATGTACTTCCTTCCACCCTTCCCCAGTATCATCCTCGCTACCGATTTCGCTAGCATCTTCAACAAGGTAAGTGTTTTCAGTGGATTCGTTCACAATAATAGCATCCAGGTCAACTTCTGGTATACCCACAATCTCATTAACAGATTTGGTCCCTTTATCTTGTGCAGATTGGGGAATCCCAGAGGAATTAGAAGCTGAATGAGCCATTATCGGAGAGAATCCTAGAGATTTATTGCGTAAATTTGTAAATGAAAGACGGATTCTTGCTTTAGGTTTAGTTTTTGATTGTTTTTGGGATTTTTTGGATACAGTTTTCCTTGCCATAGTGCAATGGAAACCTAAAATCCTAGATAGAAGGCAGAGAAACCTCTCTCTAAAATCCCCATTTTTTTTTTGGTAATTGTAAAAAAAAATTATTATTATCTGATTTAATATATGATATTAGTAAGATTAAACATATTTTGCTTAATATTTTTAATATCACACCGTTATACGAACGGGTCGATATGGATTTTGGGTTGGGTCCGGGTAAAAAAAATGGGTAGATCAACATCTATTTTTTTTATCATTTTTTAGAACTTCTTTTATATTGTAATTCCTACCATTTATACGTTTTTTCATCTCTTGCTCGTCTTAGTCAACTTAACTGTCACCATTCTCGCCATCACCACCTCGTCATCATCATCATTACCCTCACTAACTCGCTAAGTACGACAGTGAGACTCAAATAAGATGACAATGATGACGTGACATGTGATCCGAGATGATGAGGTGGCAATGCTGAAGTGGAGTGCGGTTACACATAATACGATGAAAGTGACGGTGTGGGACACACTTCGAAGTTATGACGTGGCATGTGATCGAGGTGATGGCGTGGTAGTGCTGGCATGGAATGCGGTTTGATGTAACACGGTGAAAGTAATTGCGTGGCACGCACTTCAAGGTGATAACATGGCATGTCGCCTGAAATGATGACATAGCAGTGCTGACGTAGATACGGATCGACGTAATATCGTGAAAGTGATGGCGTGGCACACACTTTGATGTGATGACGTGGCATATGGTTCAAGGTGATGGCGTGACATTCTGTATATATACATATCTTTCCTTAAAATTTTATAAGTCAATACTTATTTGACATTATCAATTTTAAGGAAGAAATATTGCCTTGACACAACGGTCAACCCGTTACGGGTCAGGTTTTGACCCGCTATTTGCGGGTCAAAACAGGTTCGGGTATTTTTCGGGTTCGGGTTGAAGAACCCGGGTTATTTGCGGGTTATTTACGGGTCGAGTTATGGTCGGTTTTCGGATCGGGTCAGATTTTGACAGGTCTAGTTGGAACTCATATGGTATGCTCAAAATTATCATAGAGAAGATAGTAAAGATATATGAAGATGTGTATTTCTCAAATGACTACAGTTCTCTATTTATAGTGGTTAATTAGCACCATAACCACAAAGTTAGTGGTCTAACCACCAAAAACATGAAGTTAGTGACTATAATCATGCAAGTGGAGAAAGTGTAGAAATTCCCTTACGAGGAAAATTGAAGGCTTCTCTATGATCTAATGTATTTAGACAACATTACTAGCCTTTGCATTACTTCCAACAAATCCTCGAAGAAATCCTCCCTAAATTACCTATCAAATCTCTCCTTCGATTCAAATGTGTCTCCAAACAATTCAGAACACTTATTTCATCCCCAAATTTCATCCGTCGCCACCTCCGCTACTCTCTTTCCACCTTCGCCAATCGCCTCCTGATCACCACCTGGAAAAGTAGGCCCCACTCATACGATCTCAATTCGCCGGAAAATCTGGTTGTACCGATTCCCGTACGAGAGTATTTCAGACCCAAAATGGAACATTCCATAATCAGTTATTGCAGTGGCTTAGTCTTACTTCGTAGCGGTCATTATAACGAGAATTTTATATTGATGAACCCGTCTACCGGGTTCTATACTGTCATCCCTTATGGCGATAACCATTTATGTCATTGCCTGATTTCATGTGGATTACAGAATAAGCATCAAATTGTTTGTTTCGACCTTTGTATTGAAAATTGGATAAGGACGTTCCTTTGTCTTGTTAAAAAGATGACTCTGCTGATAATTCCGGTACTTCTTTGCATTTCGCTGATTTACTGTTTGACAATTGTCGAAATAAACGAGATGACGTAACTGCATTACAGATTTAGTATGTGTATGGCCAAGATTAAAAAAGTTTTTTTTTTCTAAAAACTAGAAGTTGTGCCAAACACCCAGTTTTTAAAAAATAGAACCTGTTTTTCTAAAGCTCAAATCCACTTTTTCACCCCAAAAAACAGAAACATCAAATTGATGCATTTGTTTTTGTTTCTTCCTAAACCAACAACTATAAACTTTCAACTTTGTTTAGGTAAATTATTACTTCAAGGCATGACGTAACCTTACCGTAAATTATATTTTTATTTTTGTCAAATTATATTAATAAACAAAATTTATGATCTTTTATGTTACTTGTAACATTATAAAACCATACAATAAAATATATATTTATAGTTTAGTATTATAAAAATGGATACTAATTAAAAAATATCACAAGTATTATGAAAAGATTAAGAAAAAACATAAAAAAGGTCACATTCTTTTATGCATAAATTGGATTCACAATAAATTATACAGTACTACGTACAGTAACTATTATGCGCTACCATCGTATGAAGCGAGACTGCGAGAGACACAAAGTGAGCATTTTACGATAAATAGTGATCATTTCTTTATGTTAAAAAGTGGCCACTAATAAAATTAGTCACTTCATAAAAAATAAAACATTGTTATTTTTTAACATAAAATGGCGACTTTTTAAGCAGTCGTACTATTTAACAGTCTTATAGTATAATTTACAATCTATATATATATATAAAAGAGAGTTTTTTCGAGCAATCTGAGAGCGTCCACATCATCTATATATCAATTTAGGAAAGTATAATTTTTGAATCTTTTAATTATTATAATATGTATATTTCCTAAATTATATTCAAGTGATATTTCCAATTTTTATATCAAACTTTTACATTTCATTTGGCAAAAAAATATCGTTAAAAAAATTATGAAAATAATATAATTAGCTTTGTGTTAAAAAATGCTATCATTAGAGTATAAATTTCATATTATTTGCACATGTTAAAGATTGTGTACTTCTTAATACGTAAAATTGTATAATTTTTAGTATGTTTTGTCCCACATTGGAAAATAAGTAGGTGTGGTGAATATACTACATATAAATAGTAGAATTGTCCCACATCGAAAGATTAGTATAAGGTGATGTGATCCTATGATTATAAATAGGATACATATTTGGAACTTATGTATCCACCAAAATTTTTTGAGTCTCATAAATATTATTTTAAAGAGCTCTTAAGATTTTCTATCGTTATCTACGATTTGATATAAAAATAAAGTGGAAATCGTTGGGAATTACTCGGGAAATAGTTAAGAATATGAACAAGAAAATCAAAAAATAATTAAAGGTTGAACAAGAAAATCAAAAAATAAAAGGTTTTACTAATGGTAGTCTCCTGACACAATACAAAACTAAAAATTTTACTAATGTTTGTCTTTTGAATGCAGTAATAGAGCTTTAATGAGTCGTTACATGTACGATGTAGAGATCCATATCTAATGATCGAGACTAAGTGGTTTTTACCTTCAAAGAAAAATAATATGTATACAATAGTGGTTTTTTAAGAAGAGACATGTATTTCTTGGTATGTTATATCTTTCACATTGAAAAATAATGTAGGCATTATGAACATACTACGTCTAAATAATTAAATTATGTATCTCACATTGAAATAATAGTATACGGTAGGGTGATTTTATAAATATAAATAGGAGGCATCCCTGAAACTTAGGTATTAATCCAAAATGTTTTTGATATAAAAGATATAGACTTTTTAGTATGTTATATGTCTCACATTGAAAAATACTGTAGGTGTTGTGAATATATTATGTATAAATAATAGAAATGTCCCATATATATACATTTTCTATATTATATTAAAGTGATGTTTATTATTTTGATATAAAAACTTTATATTTCATTTGAAAAAAAATATCGTATGAAAATTATATAATTAGATTGTTACAAAAAAAATGCTATCATTAGAGTGTATATTGTATTGTATTGTATTTTCTCATTATTAAATCGGGTTGATCTCAAAGTAGGTACAAAAAAAATGGTGTACTTAGTAGTTAGTATGTTATTTGTCCTACATTGAAAAGTAACGTAAGTGTGGTGAATATACTATGTATAAATATTAAAATTGTCCCACATCGGAAGATTACCGTAAGGCATGGTGATCTTATGATTATAAATAGAAGTCATAACCCAAAATCTTTTGATTCCCTTAAGTATTGTCAGAGATAACTCTTAAAAGAGTTTATATTACTGTTTGTACAATAATGATTTCTAACCTAAGTTAATGTTTGGAAAATCTTTTAGTTATTATAATATATACTATGTATTTCTTATTTTATATTCAAGTGATGTTTCTAATTTTCATATAAAAACTTTTAAATTTCATTTGACAAAATAATGTCGGTAAAAAAATTATGAAAATAATATTATTAGATTCATGGTAAGAAATGCTATCATTAGAGTATATATAGATTTCATATAATTTGCACATATTAAAGATGGTGTATTTCATAGTATGTTATATCTCCCACATTGAAAAATAATATAGGTGTGATAAATATACTACATATAAAAAATAGAATTTTCCCACATCAAAATATAGCATAAGGTGGTTGATTCTATGAGCATCCTTGGAACTTAGGCATTCACCCAAAATCTTTTGAGTCGCTTAAGTATTGTCTTGGAAAGCTCTTAAAAGTTTATATCATTATATTTTCTACCTATAGAATTTATATGTCCCATATTGAAAAATAATGTAGGTGTGGTAAATCCGTAAATATACAATGTTTAAATTATATAATTAGAATTGTGTTAAAAAATATTCTATCATTAGAGTATAGGTTCTTATCATTTGCACATATTTTAATTATGATAAAAAAAATAGAAAACAAACGTCAGTGGTAGCATGTGTAATCTATCAAAATTCAAGGTTACGATGCGAAATTTTCAATATTATAATGATATAGTTAATTAAATTTGCATCTAAAAGAGAGATATCCGTACCAAAAAAATAATAAAGGGGGTATTATTTTTTAATTGTTATTTTATTGCCACGCCATCAAACTTGACGTCCATTTAACAGCCTTTACATTAGAGGGTACCATGGGCAAAAAAAATGGAACCTCAAGGGTACCATGGGCAGATTTTTAAAAGTAGGGGTAACATGGAAAATCTAACAAGAGTAAGGGATACTACGGGAAATTTCCGTATCTCAATTATTTTAATTTTTTTTTGGAAGAAAAACAACGTACAAATATTAATGGAGAGTACTTGATCATATTATTAAATTTAAATATAACTATTAGATATAATGAGTAACAATTGTCTGTATTCGGTATTCGAGATCTGATTGGATGTCGAACTAAGTGCAAAAAAGATGGTGTAATTCTGAGTATGTTATTTGTCCCACATTGAAAAATAATGCAGGTTTGATAAATATATATTACGTATAAATATTAGAATTGTCCCACATCAGAAAAAAAATCTATTTTTTGTGAATATATTACTTATAAATAGTAGAATTGTCACACATCGAAAGATTAATATAAGGTAGGGTGATTATATAATTATAAATAAGAGTTAACCCACGTATATATTAATCTTTTTTTTTTTTGAAAGAGATATTTTAATAATATGTAAACAAATCATTAGACATATAATGTAAACATTAAACGCTTATAACGTTTTTTTTTTTTTGCATTATAAATAAGTTAATTACCCCGTTGCAACGCACGGGCATTCAAACTAGTATAGTATATTCCGTACCTATTTCATTAATCTATGATTTTATTGTGACACTCTCATACTCCAAGTGCCTTACCAGGACCACTTAAGGTATGAAAACGTCACCATCTCGGTTACCCGAGGCAATGATACTCAAATAGACAATAACGAAACGTATTTAAATGATAATAAAGTTTAGGTGATATAACAAAGTTCCAAAAACTGTCAAAAGGAATAAAACTGTTGTTCAAAAACTAAAGTACTCAAACAACTAAATAAAACACAGCGGAAGACTCTAAGACCGGTGGTGACTCCAGCCCAGCTATCCCTCGCATAAGCCATCATACCTGCTCACAACTGCTCACCATCCCCGAATGGATCACCATAGTTTTTAAAACAATTAACGGGGTCAGTACTGATTACATAAAAACAATAGCCACAATGAAACAAAAACACAGACAGCTCAAACCAATCTCCAATCTCCATCACCAATCTCCACACAACTGGCTACACACTAAAGTGTGTAGCCCTACCCATCGCAACAAGTACTCCTCGCCGCCAGTGGGGGACCGCAGCCGTTCCCACCTAAGTTGTAACACCCCCATACTCCAAGTGCCTTACCAGAACCACCCAGGTATAAAGATGTTACCATCTCGGTTCCCCGAGGCAATGATAATCATAAGACAATAACGAAACAATATTTAAATAGTATAAGTTTAGTAAATAAGATACAATCCAAAACCAAATACCAAAATACGGATACATGTTCTCAAAACCAACTATCTACTCAACTAAATGAAATGTCTAATAACTACTCAGGCTACAGCGGAAGACTCTATCATCTGAAAGTGGCACATCCCAGCTATCCCATGTAACTCGACTCATACCTGCTCAACAACTGCTCACCATCCCCGAATGGATCACCACAGTTTTTAAAACAATAAACGGGGTCAGTACTAATCACATAATTTATATAATCCAACAACACAACAATCAACACAGCTCAAACATCACAGATATACCCCGAACTCCATCACCAACTCCACAATACTGACTACACACTAAAGTTTGTAGCCCTGCCATAGTGCCTATCGCAACAGGTCACTCCACGCCGCCAGTGGGGGACCGCAGCCGTTCCCACCTAATCCCCGCTCATCTTCGTCGAGCGATAAACCCAAATCCATTAATGTGCACATCCCTTCTATGGCGGGTTCCACAGAAGACGAATAATGGGCGTGAAACCACTCCCGCAAGTGACTCCACTTAGCCAGGGACGCGCCCCGAAAAACACAGACAGATACAAACAATCACAACTACTAGACAGCAATCAAACCAACAACCGTCACAATACTCGTAAGATAACAATCAACAATCACAAATCACCACCAACACATTATGGGACTAATACTGAGTAGGGAAACCCTACCTGGAAAGCAACACAGTCAGACGATCTCAACAACTGTTATCAAAAGGCCTCTTCTACGAATCCTCCTCCTAACATACAATCATACAATTACTACCAATCAAGAAACACAACAAAACCTCCAAATCCCCAAATTAGGGTTTAACTAACTTTAACGAAATACCATAAAAACAGTACTTAGATCTTACCTCGACGCAAGGATCACAAAGGTGCAAAGAACGGTGAATTCCGACCTTCCAAGCTCCGGGATTTGCCAATAATGCGATTGATGCGAAGAACGTAGATTGTTTTCTCTTTTTAAAGTAATTAGGTTTGTAAAAGTGTATTAAGAAAGTGACGGAAGTGTTTATATATTAAATCGCATTATTAACAAAACCCGATAAATCATTCCCCCATAAACCGGCTACTCGATCGAGTAACTGACATACTCGATCGAGTGCCTCCTACTCGATCGAGTATCAAGGCTACTCGATCGAGTACCCAACAGGTCAGAAACTGTTTTAAATCGTAAAACACCCTTACTCGACAGAGTAAGGCCCACTCGATAGAGTACCAAGAGGCTCATAAAACCGTAGTATTACAGTCTTCCCTCCTTAAAAAGAACTTCGTCCCCGAAGTTCAAACCACAACAAAACAAAGACACACACTACTACACTCCCGACTCAACAACCAAAACAAAACTCAACATAAAGCATGTTACTAACCCAAACTCAACCCGACTCAACCACAACAAACATACCGACACACAATGTTGTCAGAATCGCGATTCGATCCAACGATTCTACGATTTTACGATCCAAAAATGCTTGACCGATCCTAGATCCTACGATTCTATCCTAGTGGTAGAATCTTACGATCCTATTAATTTGAAAATTTCTAGAGATGGGATCATAATACGATCCTACGATTTTACGATCCTACGATCCGATTCCATAATAAAAAAATTAATATATATTTTTATATAATGACACCGTAAAACCCAAATTTCGTGTAAGTTGTCCATATAATGATACTAAAATCTTTAATTACCAATATTTTATGAATAAATATTAATAAATAAATGTCTTGATTTTCAATTATATGTTTTTACCAAATAAAAAATTATATTTAGTAAGTTTGTAGAATCTTGCGATTCTACGATCCGATTCTACCGATTCGATCTTACCCTCTCCATCGATCCAAAGTAGAATCCCGATCCTGACAACATTGCCGACACAACATAAAAAGGTATAAAAGATCTTAAAAACTCTTCGCGATCATCTCCCACTCCCCTAAAAGAAACAAGGTTACGTCCCCGTAACCATACATACCTGATAAAAAAGGAAAGGGTAACGCTCTCTCATGGCCTCCTCTGCCTCCCATGTAGCTTCCTCAGACTCGTGGTTAGACCAAAGGATCTTAAGCAAAACTGTCTCACCACTCCTAGTCTTCTTAACCTTCTGGTCAAGAATCTGCTTAGGCACCTCAAGATATGACAAGGACTCATCTAGCTCTAAGCTCTCTGCCTCTAACACATGTGACGGATCACTCACATACTTCCGCAGCTGAGATACATGAAACACATTATGCACTTTCTCTAACGCATCTGGCAAAGCCAAACGATATGCAACCTCTCCAACCCGCACTAAGATCTCATAAGGCCCTATGAATTTCTGACTCAGCTTGCCTTTCTTCCCAAATCTCATAACCCCACGCATAGGAGACACTTTCAGAAGAACCTTGTCCCCAACCTGAAACTCTATATCCCGGCGATGTAGATCTGCATAACTCTTTTGCCTATCCTGAGCCGCTCTCATCCTTTCCCTGATCATCTTAATCTTCTCAACCATCTCATGTACCATCTCTGGTCCTAGAACCACTGCCTCAGCACTGTCGTCCCAACAAATCGGACTCCTACATCTCCTCCCATATAAGGCCTCGAATGGTGCCATACCAATACTAGTGTGATAGCTGTTGTTGTAAGAAAACTCTATCAAATCCAACCTCTGTTCCCAGCTACCACCAAAGTCCATCACACAGGCTCGTAACATATCCTCAAGAGTCTTGATCGTTCTCTCAGTCTGACCATCTGTCAAATGATGTACTCATCTTCAAAGTTGTTCCCAAAGATTCCTGCAACTCTTTCCAAAACCTTGAGATAAATCTCGCATCTATGTCAGATACTATGTCCTTAGGGACTCCATGTAACTTTAGCACATTCTTCTGATAAGCCATAACTAATTGTGCCTTAGTCCATGTATCTTTCATTAGCACAAAGTGAGCTGACTTGGTCAGTCGATCCACTATTACCCATATCATGTTGTTACCTTGTTGACTCTTCGGCAAACCCACGATAAAATCCATGGAAATGGATTCCCACTTCCACTCAGGTACCTTTAAAGACTGAATCTTACCTTGTGGTCATCGCTATTCCCCTTTAACTCTCTGGCATGTCAAACAACGGGCCACAAACTCAGCTGTTTCTTTCTTCATCCCAGGCCACCAGAACGTGTTCTTTAAATCCTTGTATAGCTTGTCACCACCTGGATGTACTGAATATGCTGTACAATGTGCCTCTGTCATGATCGTCTTTTTCAGCTCCTCATCATTAGGGACACACCACCTCCCATCAAACCTCAAACTACAATCTGTATGAATAGAGAACCGAGACACTGTCCCTTTCATTACTCCAGCTCTCCACTCTACCATCTTAGGATCCAACGCCTATTTACCTCGAATATCATCATAAAGATCAGGCTGCACTGTCAAATCTCGCATGGCATCCCCTCTCTGCATCATATGTATCCCAAACCTCCCCACCTCATCTCTCAACCTCATCAAAGATAAAGCTGTACACAAAGAATGTACACTTTTCCTACTTAAAGTATCTGCAACAACATTGGCTTTCCCTTCATAGTAGATAATATCCATGTCATAATCGCCAATCAGCTCCATCCATCTCCTCTGTCTCATGTTCAACTCCTTTTGAGTGAAGATGTACTTGAGACTCTTGTGATCAGAAAATACCTTAAAGGTCGCCCCATAAAGGTAATGTCTCCAAATCTTGAGAGCAAACACCACCGCACCCAACTCTAGATCATGTGTAGGATAGTTCTCCTCATAAAGCTTCAATTGCCTAGAAGCATAGACAATCACTTTATCATTCTGCATCAACACACATCCCAACCCATTCTTTGAGGCATCTGTATAAACCTCAAAGTTCTCGATCCCTTCAGGCAATGCTAAGATAGGAGCTTTGGTCAAACGCTTTTTTAATGTTTGGAACGCCGTCTCACAACTCTCATCCAAACGAAACCTGTTCTCTTTCCTCATCAAAGCTGTCATAGGTCTAGCAATCTTGGAGAAATCTTTCACGAACCGTCTGTAGTATCCAGCTAAACCCAAGAAACTCCTGATCTCAGCAACATTCTTTGGTGCTTCCCACTTTGTCACTGCCTCAATCTTTGCCGGATCCACAGCTACCCCATCCTTAGAGATCACATGCCCCTTAAAAGCAACTCTCTCTAACCAGAACTCACACTTGGACAGCTTAGCATATAACTCATGCTCCCTCAAGGTCTGCAACACAATCCTCAGATGATCCTCATGCTCCTCCTTAGTCTTGGAGTAGAGTAAGATGTCATCGATAAACACCACCACAAACTTGTCCAAAAACTGTCTGAAGATTTTGTTCATCAAATCCATAAACACAGCGGGTGCATTAAATAACCCAAACGGCATCACCACATACTCATAATGGCCATACCTCGACGTGAAAGCTGTCTTTGGTATGTCCACCTCTCTAATCTTCACCTGATGGTACCCCGACCTCAAATCAATCTTGGAAAAGACTGATGCACCACTCAACTGATCAAACAGGCCATCTATCCTTGGCAAAGGATACTTGTTCTTCACCGTCACTCGGTTCAGTTTCCTGTAATCTATGCACAACCTCAAGCTCCCATCTTTCTTCTTCACAAAAAGAACTGGTGCTCCCCACGGTGATACACTAGGTCTAATGTATCCCTTCTCTATCAGATCATCTAACTGTTTTCTGAGCTCCTCCATCTCCTTAGGACCCATCCGGTACGGTGCCTTAGAGATTGGCCCCGTCCCCGGTTTCAACTCAACCGTGAAATATATCTCCCTCTTCGGTGGCAACCCCGGAATCTCCTCTGGAAAGACATCTGCAAACTCACTCACAACTGGTATCTGATCAACCGTCGGACTCTCTATTCGGTCATATCTCACATGGCACAAGATCAAAGGGCATCCCTTCCTCAGATAGGACTTCAAGGTCACAGTTGCAATCAACTTAACTTTGGGTTTGACCACAAACCCACGATAAGACACACTAACACCCTTAGGACCTCTCAAAGACACTTTCTTTTGATGACAGTCTATCTTAGCTTTGTACTTTCCCAACCAATCCATCCCGACTATCATCTCAAAACCATCAAAAGGAAACTCTAGCAAGTCTACAGGTAGATCAACTTGCCCAACTATTATAGATACATCCCTATACAACCTCCCACATGATACAGACTCACCCGAAGGTAAAAAAAACTTTCTCACTTACAGACTCATATACCCTCAAACCCAACCGTTTAACATGACTCGAAGATACAAACGACTGAGACGCCCCTGAATCAAACAAAACAAAGGTATGAATACCGTTAACAAGAAAAGTACCAGTGATAACATGTGCATCGTCCTCAGCTGCTTTCTTGTCCATCATGAACAGCTTTCCACTGGTCTTCTGTCCACCTCCCCGGACAAGATCTTGGCCGATGTGGTCGGCTTAGCACCCGACCCCTGATTGTTGTTGTTGTTCGTAGCTGGTTTCTGATAGGAATTACCGCCATTGCGGTTACCTCCACCCTGGTAGCTCTGACCTCCCCGGTTAGACCATGACCCAGTCGGTCTATTGCTCGCATAACTCTATGCCGGCCCCTGAGAATAGCCCCCCTGGGCTGATCTCTGAAAAGCTCCAGATACACTCGTGCACTCATGTCTCTTGTGGCCTACACCGCCACAACCATAACAGGCCATCCCCCAACTACCACTACCACTCATACGGACGCGTCCAAAGGAAGCCCCAGCACTGAACCCTGACCCAGAAGAAAACGCTCTAGCCCGATTGTGGTTGCCTTTCTTGTGGCTAGATTGGCCACCACCTTCACTCTCAACCTTTCTTTTCTCAACCACTCTCTCCTGAGCCATCTCCACCAACCTCTCAGCTCTCTCAGCCCTCTCATAAGCTTCCTTAACATCAGTAAGGACTCCCACGGGTAACTTGTCCATGATCTTGGGAGTCAACCCCCTCTCAAATCTCAGCGCTAGGTTCTCCTCACTCAAACCCATGTCCTCAGCATACCTAGACTTCTCATTAAACTACTTGTAGTACTCAGCCACTGACATATCAGATGTCATCCTAAACCTATCAAACTTCTCCCTCAGCTTATTCCTCACATGCTCAGGTACAAACTCTTTCCTCATAGCCCTCCGGAACTCTTCCCAAGGTATAGTAGGTAAGCCCTGCTTCGTATACATCTCTCTAGCACTCACTTTCACCTTGTCCCACCACTCACCAACTGCTTCCCTCAAGTAGAACGCAGCTTGTTCTACTTTCATCTCATCAGGACAGTGTACAAGGTCTAGTATGCTCTCCATCTCACGATGCAAATTGTCAAGAAGAATTGGCTCCCCGGTTCCCTTGTACTCTTTTGGGTTAAACCTTGCTATATAAAGGCTGATCTTAGAGTGATCAACCTCCTTATCCTTTCCCACTCTCTTTAAGGCCTCCGTAAGAGCATCCTGATGCTCCAACATCTTAACGATGTCATCGATGTTCATGTTCTCAGCTCTCGCATACAAAGCGTTTCTCTTGGGCGGCATTTTGAAACTATATAAGAAAGGGTAGATATGAACATACGAACTATAACCCCAAAACACGAAAACAGACTGCCCAGAACACACTCGATCGAGTTCCTAAACCTACTCGATCGAGTAGAGGCTACTCGATCGAGTGCCCACCATACTCGATCGAGTGCCCCGACTTCAGACCCAAAACAGACCTTCTGATCTCTAACATACTCGACCGAGTAGCACAGCCACTCGATCGAATAACCCCCACTCGATCGAGTGCCCTATGTACTCGATCGAGTACCCAAAAACACGGTTCTGGTTATAAAAACGTCAAATACCCACTCGATCGAGTCAGACCCACTTCGACCGAGTACCTCACCTACTCGATCGAGTACCCCCTACTCGATCGAGTCATGCTGACTCGTATATACTACCCGCATGTTATCTCTCATATCCCAACATACTATACAACTTTATAAACTCAACATTATAATCTAACTACGCATGCAATTCTACACAACTCCTCATTCAATCAACAAAACAACCATTTCATGTTATCAAATGCCACATAATAAACAACCATCATGCTTCTTATACAAACAACATATATACACACCTTACTAACTTTTCAATCACCATATCAATCTTCTACTCCCAACATCCATCAATTCACAACATATATCGTCACATTCACATACAAGCAAACAAACACCACATATGACCTTGACATATACCCCCCCATGTGACAGGTTCAAAATTGTAGGGCGAGTTCGCGACTTTAGGACGTCTCCCAAGTCTTTGCTGTAATAGTCCGTATTTATAAGTCTTTGGGTACTCTATCGAGTAGGCCTTACTCTGTCGAGTAAGGGTAAGTTGCGAAATAAAATAGTTTCTGACCTGTTGGGTACTCGATCGAGTAGCTGGGGCACTCGATCGAGTAGGGGGGGTACTCGATCGAGTACCTTGGGTACTCGATCGAGTGTCCGGTTTTACGGGGAGTTTTCTCGGGTTTTGTTAATTATGCGATTAAGGTATTTAAGCTTCGTCGTCATTATTCTAAATCACTTTTATAAAACCTAAATTTCTGTTTAAGAGAGAAAGCAAACAAGTTCATCTTCTTAATCGCATTCTTAGCAATTCCCGGAGTTCAGACGGTTAGTTCTTGTCGTTGTTTATACCGTTGAGTTCCTTGCGTCGAGGGTAAGATCTATGTACCCTTTTTACTGTCTTTCCTTTAATTTGGTTAAACCCTAATTTAGGAATTGGGGGTTTTGGTGTGTAGTTTGTGATGTGTAGTCTTTATGTGCTGTATGATAGGAGGAGAATTCGTAGAGGAGCCGTTTTGATACAGCTGTAGATACCGTCTGCGTGTTGTGCTTTCCAGGTAGGATTTCCTACTCGTATTAGTCCCATAATGGGATATTGGTGATGTCTTTGTAATTAGTTGTTTGATATGATGATTGTGATTGTGATTGTGATGGTGATTGGTTGTCTATGGTTCTCGAGATGCGTTCTCGGCTGAGTGGGGTCACTTGCGGGAGTGACTTCACGCCCTAGTTTCGCCCTTCGTGGAACCCGCCACGGAAGGGGATGTGCACATTAATGGGACAGGGTTATCGCTCGTACGATGAGCGGGGCTTAGGTGGGAACGGCTGCGGTCCCCCACTGGCAGGGCTGGTCCAGTGGACAGTCAGTATTGAGATGATGGGAGTTGGTGGTGTGTGTGTGTGTGTGATAGTTCAGCTGTCTGTTTGCCTTATTATTGTTATCTATATTGATTGTGTGATTAGTACTGACCCCGGTGTTGTTTTTGTAAACCTGCGGTGATCCATTCGGGGATGGTGAGCAGATATTGAACAGGTATAGAGATGAGTACTGGGATAGCTGGGATGGCCACGACATGATGATAGAGTCTTCCATTTGTAGTTTAGCATTTATTATTATTTCAGTTGAGAACAGATAGTTTGGAATAATGTATTGTACTTTCAGTTTGGTTTGAGGATTGTAACTCTTCGCTAAAGCATTTATAATTAAACGTTGTTTCTGTTTTGTCTATTTGATTATCATACCTCGGGCGACCGAGATGGTAATGTCTTCATACCTGAGTGGTCCTGGTAAGGCACTTGGAGTATGGGGGTGTTACAAATGGTATCAGAGCGACGATCCTGAAACCTGTAACCAATGAATCTAATGAATCTAAGGAGTCAATTAAAATGAACCCGGGGTAAAGGTTGTAGGAGCTAATGCAAAGACTTGGGAGACGTCCTAAAGTCGCGAACTCGCCCTACAATTTTGAACCGGTCACCATGGGATATGTTTCGGGATCGTTATGTGCTTATTGTGTGTTGTGTGTATCTATGTAGTAGTATGTTGTATGAATTGATGGATGCATGCATGTGGAGGATGGGGGATCTGAATTGAAAGATGATGATGACGTGAGTTGTATGTTGGTTGATTGTAAAGCATGAAAGTATAAGGATTGATACATGTAATTTGGCATGTTATAGTTATGTAAGGAAAAGTGTTTTGTCTATATATATATAAAGCGATGTGTAAGTCTACATGTTGTTGTCGTCGTGTTGAGTAAAAGTACAGAAGGTTGGGAGTGTGAATTGAACATGTGCTGAGTGAATATGTTGAACGAATATGGTGGATAAATATGTGGTATGAAGGATGAATTAGTGGAAAAGATGAATCATCGTGGTAGTAACATGTGAATAGGGGACTTGATGTCATGTATTTGTGATTTTGTTTACGAAAAGTGATAGAATAAAAACATGTGGGTAAGTCATAATTGGCAAGTTAGATAAGCTATGTGCATGATGAATGTTGTTGTTTGGCTTTTGAAAATAGTAACATATGATTATGAATACTGGTTTTATGAGTTTTGGACTGGTTTTGTTTGCTTGGTTGTTGTTTAAGCTGTTTGGAAGTAAAAATCAAATAGTTATGTCGTCTGATTACAGCAAAGTTGTCTTTAAACTGTTATAACTTGAGATGCATAAATGATTTTAATGTAATTCCAATTGGAGGTGATAGCTTGTTCTTTTACGATTCTAACGATAGGTCACACGCCCAAAACGACCAAGAAATGAGTGAGTTATGGCTGTTTTACGAAAACTGGACAGTGCTGAGAATTAGGGTACTCGATCGAGTAGCCTTGGTACTCGATCGAGTAAGGGGGCACTCGATCGAGTACGTTAGTTACTCGATCGAGTATCCCTGGTGATTTGTTTTACGTGCTTCTGATCTTCACCTACTCGATCGAGTAAGTCCCTTACTCGATCGAGTGGCCTGTACTCGATCTAGTGACCCCTGTTTTGGGTCATATGCTTATCTTTTGACTTCGTTGCATATTATGTTTAATTCAAAGATGTTATTTTACTTTTTATGCATTGTTTTACATGTATGTTGGTCTTGATACGTAAGTTACCCAATCTTATGCTGAAGTGAGTGACACCTATGGTGAGTAGGAGTTCGGTGGGAGGACATAAGTTATATGTGTTGTGATAGATAGTGGAAAAAGAAAAGGAAGATTGATATGGTTTATTGAGACATAGAGAATGTTTGGTGAGATGAGATGAGCGATATGTTTGAATGTTGAGTAATGTAAAAGTAAATGAATGTGGGCAAGGGATAATGTGAGTTTATGGAACGTGAGAATTAAAAGATTGGAAGGAAGGATGCGAATGGTAGCAACCGGAGATGTATAACGAACTATGGAGGGAGATGGTTAGGAATAGTGTTGATTAAGAATATATATAATGAAAGGTTGTTTTAGAGGGATTGAGAAGAGTGGTATATAGTGAACTTTGTGGAGACATGTCGCGAGGTGGATTTGTAGACAGTGAGTGAGTTTGGGGAGATTTGGTTTATTAAGAGGTGAAACCACTGTGGGATTTCCTTGGGCAATTAACGGTATAAAAAGAATTTTGATTTCTAGAGATGTAAAAAGGGAGATGTAATTGTTTGAACTTTAAACGTTGATTTTTATGGACAAATTAGTGATAAGTGTGAGTGAGTGATAGCATAATAAGAGAAGATCCATGGTAAGAAAGAGGGAGATGATGTCGGTAGAAAATAATGGAATTTGAGTTTTGGAGCAACGAAAGGGTAACTGGATTACTAAAGAGTTAGCTAGAAGGAATAAGGAGTTGAGCTATTAATGGTATTGTTGAGTATAAAGAGAAAAGAAGGATAAAAGTAAGCTGAGAAAAATGTTCACTGGAGTTATGTAACATAAAAGTAAGGAATCGTCGAGATTTATGATATTATCATGAGAATATTAGTTAATGATTATATAGAAGTTTCAGGACAAAATGATTGATAATGAGTTTCGAGGAATTAAGGGAGTAATAAGTTGGTGGAGGATTGGCAGGATACGAGATATTTGGTGGAGAGTTGGATGACAATACAAATAAGACAGTATTGGGTATAATGTTGAGGTAATTTTGTTGATGGGTTTGATGTTCGTTATTTGGGATGTTAACCAAAGATAGGAGAAAAACCGTGTTATTTTGATGTGAGTGTAAGAGGTTTGATATACGAGCAGTGGTGGTATTGTGGTGTTGTCACTAGTGGTTAAGGGTGATGATAGATAAGAAAGACAGCAGTCTTAGAGAGGTTGATTTTGTAAAGGCCGGATTGATATGAATGTTTGTAAGGAAGTATAAGATGTGGTTATATGAGGCAAGCTCTAGTGGTTGAATATTAATGATATGGTTATATTTGGCATGAGGTGATGGTTATGCGAGCGGGAAAATATATTATGAGGGGCATGCGAGTTAAGCTCGGGCGGCAGGTAACCTTTGTTGAGTGGTAACTTACGTGATCAGGATTGACTAGTTGGATGTGATTACGGGTCTAAGATGAATATAAATGTTGGTGTGAGGTTGTGACCTCACGAGAAGCGGTATGGTGTGATAGTTATAATGTTGTTATCTGAATGTTCTGTAATATATGTAGGATATGGTAACTTAATGGAATGATGATAAAAAGTGATAATTTGATTGATCTGGCATGGTTAGTTATAATTGTATGTGTATTTATAATACATGTGTATTCCGTGAAATGGTGGAAATGATGCTCACGAGGTGCTTATCCATTTATTCATATAATATGTTGCGTTGTGATTGAGTAAAGTGGATTTGAGTAAGGTTTCTTGTCCGAAAGGTTATTTCCGAGTCAGTGTTTATGTAATTGTATGTAGTTGTGATGTCTATCGATGTGGTCGTGGTGCCTCGGGTGGTGATCCGGGCACGGTATTTAGTGTTGTGATGCGGGTATTTTCGCACTACTATGTGGCTGTTAGTGACGGTGTTACGATGCCGTCACCGGTTGTGGTGGAGTAGGCAGGATGATTATGATACGAGTTTTCGAAAGTACATACCAGTTATACATAAATTGTTGTTTTATTTGTTGTTGTTTCTCATGAGTTTCAGTTTGGACAGATAGATTGTTGTTTTGTTTGCTGATGTTTCTTACAAGTTTCAGCTTGAGAAAGAGGGTAGAGTTTAATATAAAGAGAGTTGTAAATGTTTTCGTTGTTGTCATGGTATAGAAATGTTCTGTTGATGGGACACAGTTGTCAGAAGTTGTTACAGTACTTTTGATCTTGTTCTAGATAAGGCTTTAGTGGACATGGTAATGGCAAGTGATTCGTAAAGCATGTGTGGTAATGACCTGAAAGATGCAGGTGGTTTATAATCCTTTGTTGAGACAGTGAGTGTAGGGTGTTGGGGGAACTAGTGTCATATTAAGTTATGTATGAGTTTTGCGGTAATGAAGGAAAGAACTTGAGGATCTAGTGTGAGTGTACGTAACGAGTGTGGGTCGTGAGTTATGCGTTTGGGAGATAGGTGCTTTATATAGAGAGGTATGTCATGTTGCGGTAATGTGGAAAAGTTGAAGTTTTGGGTTAAGATAAAGATTTTGAGGTATAGGTTAGGTGGTGTGGCGAATGAGTTGAGGTATGAGGAATGTTTAGGTAAGAGAGCCTTGGATATATGCATGGCGAGTGTTTAGATTATAAGTGGTTATCTTTGACATGCGGTGGTGATGAGGATAATGACACGATATAGCTAGGATTTAGTATTAGTGAGTTACGAGGACGTAACATTTGTCTTAAGAGGAGTAGGATGCGATAAAAGAGAGTTTCATGGTGGTGCATGTTGTAATATAATTGGAAGTAGAGTGTTAGCGTAGCGTAAAGGAGGGATTTGTTTTGTGGATGATACTTATAAAAGGCCATGGCCGTGCTTGTAGTAGTGTGATGCTTCGGAGTATGAGAATATTTTATATAGTGTTGACAGTTGGAGGATGATGTTATGAGTCTGAGTAAACTTCGAGGACGAAGTTCCTTTTAAGGGTGGTAGAATGTAACATTCCGTTTGATGTCTATGAGTGTCTTAGTATTGGGTTTGATAGTTGATGATATTATGGAGCTAGCAGCATTAGAGGATGGTAGTTGATTATGTATGGAGTTGGTGTCGTGAGAGATATATATGTGGTAGATACGATATAGTGAGTCATGTTGTGGAAGTAAACATAGTTGGTAGAATGGGGGTTAAGAGTTCATGTTCTATGTTCGGTCGAGTTCTTGAGTCCTTAGCTAAGTTGTTGTGTCTTGGTCGAGTCGGTATGGTTGTTTTTATGTATGGGTTGAACTTCGGGGACGAAGTTCTTCTAAGGAGGGAAGACTGTAATAGTCCGTATTTATAAGTCTTTGGGTACTCTATCGAGTAGGCCTTACTCTGTCGAGTAAGGGTAAGTTGCGAAATAAAATAGTTTCTGACCTGTTGGGTACTCGATCGAGTAGCTGGGGCACTCGATCAAGTAGGGGGGTACTCGATCGAGTACCTTGGGTACTCGATCGAGTGTCCGGTTTTACGGGGAGTTTTCTCGGGTTTTGTTAATTATGCGATTAAGGTATTTAAAGTCGTCATTATTCTAAATCACTTTTATAAAACCTAAATTTCTGTTTAAGAGAGAAAGCAAACAAGTTCATCTTCTTAATCGCATTCTTAGCAATTCCCGGAGTTCAGACGGTCAGTTCTTGTCGTTGTTTATACCGTTGAGTTCCTTGCGTCGAGGGTAAGATCTATGTACCCTTTTTATTGTCTTTCCTTTAATTTGGTTAAACCCTAATTTAGGAATTGGGGGTTTTGGTGTGTAGTTTGTGATGTGTAGTCTTTATGTGCTGTATGATAGGAGGAGAATTCGTAGAGGAGCCGTTTTGATACAGCTGTAGATACCGTCTGCGTGTTGTGCTTTCCAGGTAGGATTTCCTACTCAGTATTAGTCCCATAATGGGATATTGGTGATGTGCTGTAATTAGTTGTTTGATATGATGATTGTGATTGTGATTGTGATGGTGATTGGTTGTCTATGGTTCTCGAGATGCGTTCTCGGCTGAGTGGGGTCACTTGCGGGAGTGACTTCACGCCCTAGTTTCGCCCTTCGTGGAACCCGCCACGGAAGGGGATGTGCACATTAATGGGACAGGGTTATCGCTCGTATGATGAGCGGGGCTTAGGTGGGAACGGCTGCGGTCCCCCATGGCGTGGTGGTCCGGTGGATCGTCGATATTGAGATGATGGGAGTTGGTGGTGTGTGTGTGTGTGTGACGGTTCAATTTGTCTGTTTGCCTTATTATTGTTATCTATATTGATTGTGTGATTAGTACTGACCCCGGTGTTGTTTTGTAAACCTGCGGTGATCCATTCGGGGATGGTGAGCAGATATTGAACAGGTATAGAGATGAGTACTGGGATAGCTGGGATGGCCACGACATGATGATAGAGTCTTCCGCTGTAGTTTAGCATTTATTATTATTTGATTGAGAAAGATAGTTTGGAATAATGTATTGTACTTTCAGTTTGGTTTGAGGATTGTAACTCTTCGCTAAAGCATTTATAATTAAACGTTGTTTCTGTTTTGTCTATTTGATTATCATACCTCGGGCGACCGAGATGGTAATGTCTTCATACCTGAGTGGTCCTGGTAAGGCACTTGGAGTATGGGGGTGTTACATTTGCATTAGCTCCTATAACCTTTACCCCGGGTTCATTTTAATTGACTCCCTATATTCATTAGATTCATTGGTTACAGGTTTCAGGATCGCCGCTCTGATACCATTTTGTAACACCCCCATACTCCAAGTGCCTTACCAAGACCACCCAGGTATAAAGATGTTACCATCTCGGTTCCCCGAGGCAATGATAATCATAAGACAATAACAAAACAGTATTTAAATAGTATAAGTTTAGTGAATAAGATACAATCCAAAACCAAATACCAAAATACGGATACATGTTCTCAAAACCAACTGTCTACTCAACTAAATGAAATGTCTAATAACTACTCAGGCTACAGCGGAAGACTCTATCATCTGAAAGTGGCACATCCCAGCTATCCCATGTAACTCGACTCATACCTGCTCAACAACTGCTCACCATCCCCGAATGGATCACCACAGTTTTTAAAACAATAAACGGGGTCAGTACTAATCACACAATTTATATAATCCAACAACACAACAATCAACACAGCTCAAACATCACAGATATATCCCGAACTCCATCACCAACTCCACAATACTGACTACACACTAAAGTTTGTAGCCCTGCCAGAGTGCCCATCGCAACAGGTCACTCCACGCCGCCAGTGGGGGACCGCAGCCATTCCCCATAATCCCCGCTCATCTCCGTCGAGCGATAAACCCAAATCCATTAATGTGCACATCCCTTCTGTGGCGGGTTCCACAGAAGGCGAATAATGGGCGTGAAGCAACTCCCGCAAGTGACTCTACTCAGCCAGGGACGCGACCCGAAGAACACAGGCAGATACAAACAATCACAACTACTAGACAGCAATCAAACCAACAACCGTCACAATACTTGTATGATAACAATCACAAATCACCACAAACACATTATGGGACTAATACTGAGTAGGGAAACCCTACCTGGAAAGCAACACAGTCTGACGATCTCAACAACTGTTATCAGAAGGCCTCTTCTACGAATCCTCCTCCTAACATACAATCATACAATTACTACCAATCAAGAAACATAACAAAACCCCCAAATCCCCAAATTAGAGTTTAACTAACTTTAACGAAATACCATAAAAATAGTACGTAGATCTTACTCTCAATGCAAGGATCACAAAGGTGCAAAGAACGGTGAATTTCGACCTTCCAAGCTCCGGGATTTGCCAATAATGCGATTGATGCGAAGAACGTAGATTGTTTTCTCTTTTGAAAGTAATTAGGTTTGTAAAAGTGTATTAAAAAAGTGACGGAAGTGTTTATATATTAAATCGCATTATTAACAAAACCCGACAAATCATTCCCCCGTAAACCGGCTACTCAATCGAGTAACCGACATACTCGATCGAGTGCCGCCTACTCGATCGAGTATCAAGGCTACTCGATCGAGTACCCAACAGGTCAGAAACTGTTTTAAATCGTAAAACACCCTTACTCGACAGAGTAAGGCCCACTCGATAGAGTACCCAGAGGCTCATAAAACCGTAGTATTACATAAGCTCCGCTCATGTCCATCGAGCTATAAACCCTTATTAATAAGTTTTTACAAGGGAGGAGAATACACCATGTCACCATATAATTTTGGTCTAAATTTTCTTTCCATGTTCAAGAGAATATAACTTGACTTAGGTCATCGCCTTCTATCCCCTTTATTACATATAACTCATCTTTACTACTAATGTTTGGTTCAACTCATAAAAGTATAAGGTATGAGTTTGAAATGAGCCAAACTCATACTAAGTGTTTGTTTGGCAAATATGGGAGTTTCATACCCATACCTAAAACCCATGAGATATGGGTTTCTCATGTAGGAAATATCGGTATACTTCTCTTAAAATTAAGGATTATAACGAAATTATAATCTATGAAAACTAGCCATAAATGAATTGCATAAACAAAATAGAATAGGGATGAAGAATCAACCTTCGGTCCTAGCAATAATGGCCTAAGAACAATATCAAAATGATATTCGCCTATTAGTTGCACCCAAGATGCTCCGAGAAATGCCCCTCAAATTGCTAGAATGAGATCCCCAAAATTTAGTAATTAATTTAGGGTTTTTGTGTTTATGTTTGATGAGAGAATGCTAGGTCAAAATTAGGTTAAAAGAATGATGGAAAAAAAATGATCCTCTACTCACCTCTTAAAACCGTGTAGAGGGAGTAATAAAAGGAGGATATTTTTCTTCCTCTTTTTGCTCCTTGACCAACCGAAAAAAATAAGAGGAAATATCTTCTTATTTTCGGTTTTTCACCTACCAAAAATAATGAGATTAAATCTTCTTATTTTTGGTAGTTTACAAAATGTATATAAAGTGTATAATTTATAAATTGTCATTTAATTTATTCTGTATTAATCAGTCTACACACAACAACTTGCAGTCGAGTTATTAATATCGGTCGGTAATAATTTATTATGACAATCTCGTAAAATATATACTTTAACTATAAATATCGCATATTTATAATTAGCTAATTAAATATAACCGATTACGTTTAATTACGAATTAACATCTTAATTCGTTCAAGCTAACATTATATACATTAATTAAATATAACAGTTTATATTCAATTTACTTAATTGATTAATTGTCTCGGCTAATATTATTTAATTAGATTAAATAATCGTCTCATCAACACATTGACTAACTGTTTAGTCAAATACATGAACTAACCTTTTAGTCATATAAGGCATCAATGTGATTACATTTCCATAATCACATCTCTCAAACACATCCTTTAGGTGTGACTTTTAGGGACCAGTTGATCACCGCCATCAATATGATAATAACGTCAAACTCTCCAGCAAGCCAACCGTTATTAGGTAATCGTTAATCAACTGATAAAATACAAAGTATACCCTTGTGAACCTATAAGAGATTTATAAATGTTATCACACTAATTTTGGAGGACACAAGCTCCAACAATCTCCCACTTGTCCTCACAAGTGTATGTGCGATAACCGATTCTCATATCCTAAAATTTCTCCCACTCAATGTAAAACAATTTGCAAAATCCGTATTCACAAAGGTCGTATTTTACAAGTGATCAATATCAAGAGTGGTTTTCCCGACTAGAGAGTAACTTAACTGATAAACGAATCATCATTCGAGCATGGCCATGCATTTCAGTTACAACTCCTCGAGTGGCCCTGAGAAATAACTAAACCTGATAAAGGTTGGATATTTTCCTCAACTCGAATCCTGCAGATTTAAGCACAATATGAAATGACCCAGAAAAAATCTGCTTAGCCTCCTGTTACGGCAGACCATGAGAAAGAAACCAAAGTCACCCAAAAACTGCCTTAATCTCAAGAGACAGTCGATAGTCAAAAGAATCGACTCTAGGAACATAATGGACGTCCAATCCACGACCTGGCACCGAATGTTTTTAAACATTTAGGACTCCATTACGTTGTCACAATTTTTGTCCTACGAGATATCGTTATAACTCGTATCTGTGATCGATCAGCCAACTTTTTGACTTATGGCTCGTTGAACCCAACATCAATCGACTGCACAATATAATAGCCAGAGTTATCAGCTCATGTAGGCAATTACGGACCAAAACAAATATATGTAATTCAGTTCACTTTGTGGCGTTCAATGTTGTCGGTACAATCCACATGAAAAACAAAATATTATAATAAAACGATGAAGTTATAAATAGTATATGAAAAAGAAAATGTATCGAATCCATAATCAACTACTACAACTCAGGAACACGTTTAATTCCCATGGAAATAACGTGCCTTTCATGCTTATCATAATTCAACGGTTTAGTGAGAGGATCCGCGATGTTGTCATCCGAAGCTATCTTGTCAATCATTATCTCTTCTTGCTCCACGTAATCACAGATCAGGTGAGCTTTCCGATGTACATGTCTAGATTTGATGCTAGACTTAGGCTCGTTAGCCTGGAAGATGGCACCTCTATTATCACAATAGATGGTGATCGGGTCATTCGAACTAGGAACTATCGTAAGTCCTTGTAAGAATTGACGCATCCATATAGCTTCCTTTGCTGCTTCCGAAGCGGCATAGTACTCGGATTCAGTGGTAGAATCTGCTACAACATCCTGTTTGGAACTCTTCCAGCTGACCGCAGCACCATTAAGAGTGAAGACAACCCGAACTGAGATTTTGAATCATCCCGATCCGTTTGGAAGCTAGCATTTGCGTAACCGATTGCGCATAGCTTAATATCTCCTCCATAAGTCAATACCCTATCCTTAGTCCTCCGTAGGTACTTAAGGATGTTTTTAACAGCTATCCAGTGTGTTTCACCTGGATTCTTTTGGTACCGACTCGTCATACTCAATGCATATGCTACGTCTGGACGTGTGCATATCATGGCATACATGATTGATCCTTTGGCTGATGCATAAGGAACACGACTCATGCGCTCAATCCCTTCAGGCGTCGTGGGTGACTGAGACTTGCTCAACTGCATCCCAGACGTCATTGGAAGGTTCCCCTTCTTGGAGTTGGTCATGCTGAACCTTTCAAGAATCTTATCCAAATAAGACTCCTAACTCAATGATAACGTCCGTCGTGATCTATCTCGGTAGATACGGATTCCTAATATGCATTGTGCCTCACCCAGATCTTTCATCTGGAAATGGTTCTTCAACTATCCTTTAACCGAAGATAAGAGAGGAATGTCATTCCCAATCAAGAGTATGTCATCGACATACAATATCAAGAAAACAATCTTGCTCCCACTCGACTTGATATATAAGTATGGTTCCTCGACCAATCGAGTGAAACCATACTCTTTTATCACCTGGTCTAAACGATGATTCCAACTCCGAGAAGCTTGCTTAAGTCCATAAATGGAACGCTTAAGCTTACACACTTTCTTAGGATTTTCAGGATCTATGAAACCTTCGGGTTGCACCATGTACAACTCCTCCTCCAAATAACCGTTTAAGAAGGCGGTTTTCACATTCATTTGCCAAATTTCATAGTCATGAAAAGCGGCAATCGCTAAGATAATCCGAATGGAACGCAGCATAACTACGGGTGCAAAAATTTCATCATAATGCAATCCGTGCACTTGAGTGAAACCTTTTGCCACTAGTCATGCCTTATAGGTATCTGGTTGCCCATCTACAGAACGCTTTATTTTGTAAAGCCATTTGCACTGTAGAGGTTTTACCTTATTAGGTAAATCAACTAGATCCCATACGTCATTCTCATACATGGAGTCCATCTCGAATTGCATGGCTTCAAGCCATAGCTTTGAGTCAGAACAGGTCATGGCACCTTTATAGGTAGCGGGTTCATTACTCTCTAGGAGCAAAACGTCACTCTCCTCGACCATACCAATGTATCTGTCTGGAGGATTAGAGATTCTACCCGACCTCCTAGGTTCCTGAGGAATATTAACCGTATCATCAGTTGGAGGAACAACTTCCTCCATCTGTTCCTCGGTTGTTGGTTCTTGAATCTCCGACAGCTCGAAGGTTCTATTACTTGACTTGTTCTCGAGAAATTCTTTCTCTAAGAACGTCGCACTAGCCGCAACAAAAACTCGATGTTCGGTAGGCGAATAAAAGTAATGACCAAATGTTCCTTTTGGATAACCAATAAAGTATGTCTTGACCGATCGTGGGCCGAGCTTATCCTCGTGTCTCCACTTGACATAAGCCTCGCAGCCCCAAACCCAAATAAAGGACAAGTTAGGGACCGTTCCCTTCCACATTTCATATGGAGTCTTGTCGACAGCTTTAGTCGGACTTCGGTTAAGTATAAGAGCAGCTGACAAAAGAGCAAAACCCCATAATGAATCAGGTACTACCGTGTGACTCATCATGGATTGAACCATATCAAGTAATGTTCGATTTCTCCGTTCGGACACACCATTTCATTGAGGTGTTCCAGGTGGAGTTAACTGTAAAACGATTCCACAGTCTTTAAGGTGTTGATCAAATTCATTTGAAAGATATTCGCCACCCCGATCTGAACGGAGTGCTTTAACCTTTCTACCCAGTTGGTTCTCAACCTTGTTCTGGTATTCCTTGAGTTTCTCATAGGACTCACTTTTATGCTTCATTAAGTAGACATATCCGTATCTACTCAAATCGTCCGTGAAAGTGATAAAATATCTATAGCCATCTCTAGCGGTAATTGACATAGGTCCACATACATCAGTATGTATGAGTCCTAATAGGTCACTAGCGCACATTCCAACACCTTTGAAGGAAATTCGAGTCATTTTGCCGATAAGACATGATTCACACGTGCCAAATGTAGAAAAATCGAATGCGGGAATAGTCCCTTTCTCGACGAGTTTCTTTACAGGTTTTTCATTTATGTGTCCCATTCGACAATGTCATAGATAGGTTTGATCTTTGTCACCAACCTTTAATTTCTTATTATTCACGTGTAATATATCTGTAGTTTGATCTAAGATGTAAATTCCATTCATGGAAACTGCTTTGCCATAAATCATTTCATTGAAAGAGAAAATACAACTATTATCCTTTATTGAAAATGAAAAACCGTCTTTATCAAGTATGGAAACAGAAATAATGTTCTTAGACAAACTGGGTACATTGTAACAGTTATATAAAAATAACTCAAAACAACTAGGGAGTTGGATTACGTATGTTCCCTTTGAGACTGCAGCAACTCTAGCTCCATTTCCGACTCGCAGGTCCACATCACCCTTTCCGAGAGGTGTGATGTTTTTTAGACCCTGCAAATGATTACACAGATGAGAACCACAACCAGTATCAAGTACCTAAGTTCCAAAACTTGCATGGTTAATCTCAATCATATGAATATAAGATGACATACCAACAAGAGTGACGCGACCTGCTTTTATGTCCTCACGGTACACGGGACAGTTCCTCCTCAAATGCCCAGTCTTGTGACAATGGTGGCACTCAATGTCACCGCCCTTGCTCTTTGCCTTGCCTAGTGAGCCACTAGTCTCACCAGGCCCACTCTTACCGTTTCCTGGCTTTTTAAACTTTGGCTTACCTACAGTTAGGTCGCCAGGAGCTTTGCCCTTACCCTTTTTCTTGTTGGAAATCATGAGAACATCTTGCTTCATGCTCCCACTCAATTTCATATCCTTCTCGGTCTGTACGAGAAGTGAGTGTAGCTCATGAGGACTTTTCTTCAAGTCATTCATGTAGTAATTTGCCCTGAAAAGGGCAAAACCATCATGAAGTGAATGAAGCATACGGTCAATGACTATGCTCTCACTGATTTTGCAATCAAGTGCCTCCAATTTCTCGACATTCTCAATCATGTTAAGAATGTGTGGGCTAACCGATTGGCCCTTCTGGAGTTTCGCATCAAAGAAGCGACAGGTATGCTCATAAGTAACGATTCTCGGTGCTTTTGAGAACTCGTTAGTGAGCGTGGTGAAAATCTTGTTTGCACCTTGGGCAATGAAGCGTCTCTGCAAATTGGTTTCCATTGCAAAGATGAGTACGTTCTTTATCGCACCCGCTTCCATGACGAAGTCACTATAAGCAAGTGACTCGTTAACTCCTGCATTGGGGCCTGGGTTTACCGGTATTGGCTCAGTTAAGTACTTGAGCTTAGCGTCAGCAATGCCAGCATTCCGTAGTGCTGCCTCCCAGTCCGCAAAGTTGGACCCATCATTCTTCAGTCGTGTGAACTGATTCGTGTTGTTCATGAAAACTTTAAGCCAGGACTCGCGTCCAAGTGTGGCACTTGGCATTGGGATTTCGTTATTTCTAGCCATTTGTTGTAACAGTATTATCAAAATAAACGTATTCTACACTGCGAAAAAGAAGAATAAAATATAATAAGCATACTCATCGTTATGATTTAAGTCTAATGCAATACAGTTATAATGCGAAGACTCAAGCATTTATACAATTGACCTCCCTCAAGAATTATATAAATGGTCCCAAGACTCAATTATCTGTAAATTGATAAGCCAACCTTTTGGCTAATTCTACTGTTAGAATTCTTGGTCGATAAATTTCTGTAAATACTATCTTTAGTCCATCATAATCACGAGAAACTCTTTGGATTATAATGTTGAGGTAAACTAAGTCAACACAAACTACTTACCCAACGTAGAAGGGGTCATATGGAGAGTAAGGTCCTATATGCCTACCGACGAAGAAGGGATTCATAGTTGTTTGCCCTTATAAAAACTAGTCTCAATTTCCGTTTTAGAGGAAGATCCCATCTGTAAACCATAAAAATTCGTACCTGCGATAAACAATAAAGAGGAACAAAATAATATGGAAAACAAGAGTTTTATTATTGAAAGATTGAAGGTTACAATTTTCGTAACTCTCTTGATTCCATCTCTAAGGGATTTAGGGTTTTGATAGGGCTACGAGGGTATTATCGACTTAATCTCGTAGGGAGGAAAGATGGGGTCTTTTTGTGACTTATTCCATCTTACCTACAATTTGGTAGTAGGAAGACGGGGTCGTTTAAGACTTAATCCATCTATCCCCCTCTCTGTTCCCCTAGAGATTGTAGCTTTATTTATAGTTGTAGCTGGCTTAGAGGGCAAGATAAAGATTTCGAAAATATCTAAGATATTATCACAATATTTATTGATAATTATCTCTAAATACTAAAGATTTTGTTAAAATAAATAGATACCAAAATATAAAATTTCGGTGTCTACAAATGCCCCCTCGAGACTGGTTGTAGAGACTTTGATGTCGGTTGCAACTTGGTCTCGAATCTGCTACTGAATTTGACCCTTTGAGAATGGAGATGAAGAGCGAAAATCGTCCCACTGGGCGTGCCAATTTGTAAACCATAAAAATTCGTACCTGCGATAAACAATAAAGAGGAACAAAATAATATGGAAAACAAGAGTTTTATTATTGAAAGATTGAAGGTTACAATTTTCGTAACTCTCTTGATTGCATCTCTAAGGGATTTAGGGTTTTGATAGGGCTACGAGGGTCTTATCGACTTAATCTCGTAGGGAGGAAAGATGGGGTCTTTTTGTGACTTATTTCATCCTACCTACAATTTGGTAGTAGGAAGACGGGGTCGTTTGAGACTTAATCCATCTATTCCCCTCTCTGTTCCCCTAGAGATTGTAGCTGTATTTATAGTTGTAGCTGGCTTAGAGGGCAAGATAAAGATTTCGAAAATATCTAAGATATTATCACAATATTTATTGATAATTATCTCTAAATACTAAAGATTTTGTTAAAATAAATAGATACCAAAATATAAAATTTCGGTGTCTACACCATCAACTTTATTTTAATTCATTTTAAGTGAACTAATATGCGAGAATGAATAAACTAAGGTGATGGCTTAAAATTGTGTGACATCTGTATGTCTATGAAAACTAACATTCAACCTATATGAGTCAATTTTCATGCATTTTAGTAGGTGGTTTGGTTTAGGCGGAATATGATGCACTAACTATCATGTGAATGAGAAGTAACGAGAATGAAAAACGTAAAAACAAAATAAAGTCCTAGTGTGGCCTATCTACCAAAATGAACATAAATACAACTTTGGAATCCATCCTTGGATCCGAGAAGCTTGTCTTGATGTTCCATCTTGGTCCATGTAGCGGGAGTGAGCAATCCAATCTCCATCTTTAGTCTTCTCAAAATTACAATTCAAAAGTTACATAATAAACCTATTTACATTCTAATTTCAAAACCATAATATAAAAGAAAACCAAACGGAGATACGAGATCTCAAATTACATTAAAAATTATGTTTCCATCATTACGAAAACATAATTTAACTAAGGCCACACTAGGTATTACAAATTACAACCGATTGCAAGAAATTGTAAATAAAACCATTCAACAAAACATTCAACTAAAATAAAATGCGTCAACTATAAAATTAAACATACAAGACATAATTCCTTAATTATATAGATTAATTTATCCAAACAACCTATTTAAATGATCAAATTATGTGACAATTCATCAATTACTCACATTAACTTCAATCTTAATTCATATTGACTTATAATATGAATTATTCACCAATATTTTAAACCTCTTTAAAATAATATGGGTATCTCAAATTTGTGAACCTTTTCACAATAATTATTATTCATTATAGATAATAATAATAATAATAATTGGCCAAAACAAAACAAACAAAAAAACAAAAATTCCCCTTTTTTTTTATTTGTTCTCGGCAAAACAGAAAAAAACCAAAAAAAAACAGTTTTTTTTTCTTTCTTTCTCGGCATATAGCAAAAATAAATAAAAAACAGCCTCCTTTTTTTTATTTTCTCGGCAATTGCCCTAAAACAGAAACAAAAACAGCCCATTTTTTTTCTCTGCATTTCAGCAAAAACAGATTTTTTTTTTTAAGCTCACGGCTTTCAGCCGTTTATACTATCTTTTGTCGAGAAAAAATGTAGACAAAAAGTTTAATGTTGCTAATATAACATGATTGACATAAACATCATCTATTAATTTAAACATGGATTCAAACTTCATAATTCAATTTAACCTCTTAAAATGAATATCCAAATTATGACAAAATCGATTATCCGTATATATGATTCATCATAATTGATTTGAACATGATTAAATTAAGTTCTATGCCAAAACTATATAGCAAAAACAATTTATCAACAATGAAACAATTTCCATTTACATTTTAATTTAATCCTCATTAAATCAAACATCTACAAATTCATCATATAATCATTTTAACTTATTAAAACAACAAAATGAATGAATCAAAATGGAAATAAGAACAACAAAACAAAAAAAAACTTTCGGCTGGAAAAAAAAAATCGACAGAATTTTTTTTTTCAAAGCAGCCGCACCTTTTTTTTTTTCTTCAAATTTGTTCAAAATCATTTATGAAAATCATACAAAATAATTTCGTGGCCTTGGCTCTGATACCACTTGTAGGAAATATCGGTATACTTCCCTTAAAATTAAGGATTATAACGAAATTATAATCTATGAAAACTAGCCATAAATGAATTGCATAAACAAAATAGAATAGGGATGAAGAATCAACCTTCGGTCCTAGCAATAATGGCCTAAGAACAATATCAAAATAATATTCGCCTATTAGTTGCACCCAAGATGCTCCGAGAAATGCCCCTCAAATTGCTAGAATGAGATCCCCAAAATTTAGTAATTAATTTAGGGTTTTTGTGTTTTTGTTTGATGAGAGAATGCTAGGTCAAAATTAGATTAAAAGAATGATGGAAAAAAATGATCCTCTACTCACCTCTTAAAACCGTGTAGAGGGAGTAATAAAAGGAGGATATTTTTCTTCCTCTTTTTGCTCCTTGACCAACCGAAAAAAATAAGAGGAAATATCTTCTTATTTTAGATTTTTCACCTACCAAAAATAATGAGATTAAATCTTCTTATTTTTGATAGTTTACAAAATGTATATAAAGTGTATAATTTATAAATTGTCATTTAATTTATTCTGTATTAATCAGTCTACACACAACAGCTTGCAGTCGAGTTATTAATACCGGTCGATAATAATTTATTATGATAATCTCGTATAATATATACTTTAACTATAAATATCGCATATTTATAATTAGCTAATTAAATATAACCGATTATGTTTAATTACGAATTAACATCTTAATTCGTTCAAGCTAACATTATATACATTAATTAAATATAACAGTTTATATTCAATTTACGAATTGACAGTTAATTCGTCTCAGCTAATATTATTTAATTAGATTAAATAATCGTTTAATCAACACATTGACTAACTGTTTAGTCAAATACATGAACTAACCTTTTAGTCATATAAGGCATCAATGTGATTACATTTCCATAATCACATCTCTCAAACACATCCTTTAGGTGTGACTTTTAGGGACCAGTTGATCACCGCCATCAGTATGATAATAACGTCAAACTCTCCAGCAAGCCAAATACAAAGTATACCCTTGTGAACCTATAAGAGATTTATAAATGTTATCACACTAATTGTGGAGGACACAAGCTCCAACATCTCATACCCAAGGGGGGAGGTGGGTATGAGATTGATACCCATGGATATCAAGTAATAAAACCAAAAACATGAAAAAAAAAATGGAACATTTTAAATTTTTTTTACATTTATTTGATCAACTCTTCATTTTCATGATTTTTTAGTATCAAAAATAATTATTTTTAATGTTGTATTTTAGATTTTTTTTAATTTTGATGAAGTTCGATCTCATTCCACCCAAAATTGAAACAAACACATGGTATGAGGAATCAAGTTCCAAACCAATACCACCCGAATATGATTTCTGATTCCAAACCGATACCCACGCGCGAACCAAACGCCCTTGCTCCCTCCATGGCTCCACTACCCTCCTCTTCATCATTTCCAATATTTTCATTCAAACAATACAGATTCTCATTTAAAATGACATATCCTTCTTAACCGGGTCAAGTTTCACTGTTTCACACAAAAGACAAAAATAGAATGCATATTGAAATTAGTAGAAAACTTGTCCCATTTACGCAAGTCGATGTTATTTAATCTATTTTATTTTTATGACGGAGATATCCGTCTTAAGAAAAAACTATTATTCGAACAACACAAAGACACAAAATACAATTTTCACCAAGATGCGTGATATTAAAAAGAAGACATCCACATCCAAGCATTCATCCGACTTTTTTCCACTAATGAGCAAAGGAAATAAAGATTTTTGTATTATCTCTAAATTACATTGCTCAAAATGGATTAGTTAACTTAAATTCAAATGTTTGGTTTCTAGTAACAAAATTTAAACTAATTTCTGTAAATGAAGAGACATTTAACAAAGTGAAAGTCTTGGGCTCTTATAAACGCGCACCATGTTTGATTAATTCACCAGGAAGCACAGCTATATGTGAAGGAATTTTCAACTTGTCGGTGACGTTCTCCCTATTCTCCGTCACCACTGGAGACAAAATCTAATTTCAATGAAACCTAAAATATTTTTCTTACCCAAGTGAATAAAACAATTCTATTGCGAAAGATTTAAATTAGAAAAATTTAATGATGAATTTTCAGTTCCATAACAATATTCAGAATATTTCACTCAAATTTAAAATCAAATAAACATGAATGAGTAAAAAAAGGATCACCTTTACTTTTCTTTAAATTATAGATTTATGGACTACGGCAACCTGCAAGAAAAAAAGATCAATTTGTCAATCGTATGTTGACAATGGTGGAGTGAGGGGGGGGGGGTTAGCGGGGGCGGTCGCCCCCCGCTAGCGTTCCAAAATTTTGAAATTTTTAGTTAAAATGTTGGAATTTTTTCGAGGTTGCTTTATATTATAATCACTCTGTTCCCGCTGCCGCTGCCTTCAAACCCTGGCTCCACCACCGTATGTTGACAATATTCAATAAATGGACTAACATCTTAAAATTCAGCAAGTAAAAAAGAATATAGATGATAAAGGGAGCAAAGCTTCATATAAGCACAAAGAAAAAATGGAAGAACCACCCTATATTAGTGAAATAATATCCACCCTTTATTCAGAAACAATGTAAGGAATGAATGATACATACTCTATTAAATACGATTTAAGTGACTTTCCAATTCGTAATCTTTTCAAATCCAGAGTGAATGTGGGAGTTATATATGGAGTTTTAACTTTTGAAGTCCAATAACGCCTTTCTCTTCTTTTTTTATTTTAATCTTAACCTTTCATACAAGTAATGAGTGATTTTAAATGGAGAATATGATTTAGATGTGTAGCTATGAGTCTTAAATTTTAATAAATAGTGAGCTTATTGTTTCACTTTCTTGGTTTATCTATACGTTTCTTAGCTTGACGGAGATACATTTTTTTTTTTTTTTTTTTTTTTTTGACAATAATGAACTTCATATATTACGTAAAAAGTACATACAAAATCAGCCAGTTGTCAGGCTAACTGACCAGTGAACATACAGACGAAGGAAACTACGAATTGTGCACTAAGAGTGGCACAATTCGATTGGTACTGGCTTTGAGGAGGCCAGAACAGAAGTTAATTTTTTTGAAGTAACTTTGAAAGCAACGGAAGGTTGCGAAGCTGAGTGAGCTCTATACATTGAGCGAAGTAGGCCTTGTGTTGATGTTGTTGGAGCTTGTGTCCTCCACAAATTAGTGTGATAACATTTGTAAATCTCTTACAGGTTCACAAGGGTATACTTCGTATATTTAATCAGTTGATTAACGTTTACCTAATAACGGTTGGCTTGCTAGAAAGTTTGACGTTATTATCATACAGATAGCGGTGATCAACTGGTCCCTAAAGGTCACACCTATAGGATGTGTTTGAGAAATGTGGTTATAGAAATATAATCACATTGATGCCCAATATGACTAAAAGGTTAGTCAATGTGTTGATGAGATAATTATTTAATGAAAATTAAATAATATTAGTTGAGGCGAATTAATCTGTCAATTCGTAAGATAAATATAATAAGTTATATTTAATTAAATATATGTAATGTTAGCTTGGACGAATTAATCTGTTAATTCGTAATTAAATATAATCAGTTATATTTAATATCAACAAGATGAATGTGTCATAGTGGTAATAGTGAGGGTACACATACCAAGAGGTCATGGGTTCGATCCTCACTAGATGACAATTCAACACATATTATATATTTTTGGAAAGACCAAAAATAAGGAGGAGATACTCCTTATTTCGGTCAGTTTGGCCGAAAATTAGGAAGGATTTATCTTTCCTAATTGACTCCAAATTTCGGTCTGTATAAAAAAAAAGGGAGAGAATTATTTCTACCCTAATTCTTTTTCTTGACCTAGTCTCTCTCTCTCATCAGAAAAACACAAAAACAACTAAATTTTACAGAAAATTTTAGATTGATTTCTAGCATAATTAAGGGGCATATCTCATATCGTCTTGGGTGCAACTAATAGGCGAATATCAATTTTGATATTGTTCTTAGGCCAATTTTGTTAGGACCGAAGGTTAATTATGAATCCTTTATACTTTGTTTATGTATTTTGTTTATGACCATTGATCATCATTGTTAAATTCGTTATAATCCTTCTAGTTTAAGGGAAGTATACAGATTATTTCCCACAAGTGGTATCAGAGCACAAGGCCACGATTTTAATCTTGATGATTTTCATAAATTTGTATGTGAACAATGAGGATTTTCGAAAAAAATTTAGGGTTTCGAAATTTTTTTTGGTTCGGCAATTTTTTTTGTGCCGATTTGTTTTTTTTTCTGCTGTTTTTTTTTTCCTTTTAGTTTGATGATATTTTTCCATTTTATTTTTCATATTATTATTTTTAATCAGTTAAAATTATCATATGAAGAATTGGTAGTTTTTGATTTAATGCAGATTAAGTTAAAATTAAATGGAATCATCATGTTTATGATAAAAGGATTGTTTTTGCTATATAGTTTTTGGCATATAAATTAATCATGTTCATTATTTCATATGCTAATCATGTTCTAATAGCAAATGTAAACAATTTTGTCATCAAATCTTGTTTTAGGGCATATTGCCGCAAAAGAAAAAAAAAAGGGGGAGGACGTTTTTTTTTAGGGTTTGCCGTAGAGAAAAAAAATTGTTTTGTTTTTTTTGGTAAGCCGAGTAAAAAAAAAGGGAAAGTTTCGTTTTCTTGTTTTTTGCCTTATTGCCGAAAAGAAAAAAAAATATGGAAAGTTTTTGTTGTTTTTCCTAATTGCCGAATAATAATAAAAAAAAGGGGCTGTTTTTTTTTTCAGCCGTGTGGAGCTGAAATTATAAAAAAAAAAAAAAAAAATTGTTGTTTATATTTTTTTCAGCCGAGACCATATAAATTTTGGTTTTTGTTTTTTTTTTTTTTATTTTGGCCAATTAGTTATTGTGAATCGGTTCACAATTTAAAGATACCGAGTTATTTTAAAGCAGTTTAAAATTTTGACGGATAGAATTCATATTACAAGTTTAATATGGATTAAGGATGAAATTAATGTGATTAATTGAGGAATTGTCACTTAATTTGATTTAAATAGGTGGTTTGGATAAATTAATCAACATAATTAAGGAATTGTGTTATGTATGTTTAATTTATTTTTAGTTGATGCTTTTAATTTTGTTGAATGAATCGAATGAATGAATTTTATTTACGTATTTAATTTTGCAATCGGTTGTAATTTGTAATACTTAGTGTGGCCTTAGTCAAATTATGTTTTCGTAATGAAGGAAACATGATTTTTTATGTAATTATGAGATCTCGAATCTCCTTATTTTATTTTAGTTTTGGGTTTTGAAATTAGAATGTAATAAATAGGTCAATTATGTAATTTTATTTATTGTAATTTCAAAGAAGACTAAAGATGGAGATTGGAGCTCACTCCCGCTACATGGATCAAGATGGAACATCAAGACAAGCTTCTCGGGTCCAAGGATGGATCCCAAACTTGTATTTATTGTTCATTTTGATAGGATAGGCCACACTAGGACTTTTACTGTTTTTACGTTTTTTTCATTCTTATTGCTTTTCATTCACATGTTAGTTTTATGCATCATATTCCGCCTAAAACCAAACCACCTACTACTAAAATGCATGAAAATTGACTCATATAGGTTGTATGTTAGTTTTCATGGACATGAGATGTCACGATCTTTAAGCCATCACCTTAGTTTATTCATTCTCGCATGCTAGATTATAGTTCACTTAAAATGAATTAATATAAAGTTGATGGGATCTTCCTCTAAAACGGAAATTGAGATTAGTCTTTATAAGGGCAAACATCTATGAATCCCTTCTTCGTCGGTAGGCCTAATATGACCCCTTCTACGTTGGGTAAGTAGTTGTGTTGACTTAGTTTACCTCAACATCATAGTCCGAAGAGTTTCTCGTGATTATGATGGACTATAGATAGAATTTACAGAAATTTATCGACCAAGAATTCTAACGGTAGAATTAGCTAAAAGGTTAGCTTATCAATTTACAGAGAATTGAGTCTTGGGGTCATTTATATAATTCTTGAGGGAGGTCAATTGTATAAATGTTTTTGAGTCTTCGCGTTATGACATTAGTTCATTAGACTTAAAATAAAAACGATGCACATGCTTATTATTTTATTCTTCTTTCGCAGTGTAGAACACGTTTATTATCGATAATACTGTTACAACAAATGGCTGGAAATAACGCAATCCCAATGCCTAGTGCCACATTAGATCGTTCGTCCTGGCTAAAAATGTTCATGGACCAAATGAATCAGTCCACTCGACTGAAGAATGATGGGTCCAATTTTGCGGACTGGGAGGCGGCACTACGGAATGGTGCCACTGCTGACGGTAAGCTCAGGTATTTAACTGAGCCAATACCGGTCAACCCAGGCCCAAATGCAGGAGCCGACGAGTCATTCGCTTATAGTGACTTCGTTATGGAAGCGGGTGCGATAAAGAACGTACTCATCTTTGCAATGGAAACAAATTTGCAGAGACGCTTCATTGCCCAAGGTGCAAACAAGATTTTCACCACGCTCACTAACGAGTTCTCAAAGGCACCGAGGATCGTTACATATGAGCATACATGTCGCTTCTTTGATGCGAAACTCCAGAAGGGTCAACCGGTTAGCCCACACATTCTTCACATGATTGAGAATGTCGAGAAGCTGGAGGCACTGAATTGTAAAATCAGTGAGAGCATTGTCATTGACCGAATGCTTCATTCTCTTCACGATGGTTTTGCCCTTTTCAGGGCGAACTATTACATGAATGACTTGAAAAAGAGTCCTCATGAGCTACACTCCCTTCTCGTACAGACCGAGAAGGATATGAAATTGAGTGGGAGCATGAAGCAGGATGTTCTCACGATTCACAACAAGGGTAAAGGTAAAGGCAAGGCTCATGGCGACCTAGCTGTAGGTAAGCCAAAGTTTAAGAAGCCAGGAAACGGTAAGAGTGCGCCTGGTGAGACTAGTGGCTCACAGAGCAAGGCAAAGAGCAAGGGCGGTGACATAGAGTGCCACCATTGTCACAAGACTGGACATTGGAGGAGGAACTGTCCCGTCTACCGTGAGGACAGCAAGGCAGGCCGCGTCGTTCCTGTTGGTATGTCATCTTATATTCGTATGATTGAGATTAACTGTAATACTCCGTATTTATAAGTCTTGGGGTACTCTATCGAGTAGGCCTTACTCTGTCGAGTAAGGGTAAGTTGCGAAATAAAATAGTTTCTGACCTGTTGGGTACTCGATCGAGTAGCTGGGGCACTCGATCGAGTAGGGGGGGTACTCGATCGAGTACCTTGGGTACTCGATCGAGTGTCCGGTTTTACGGGGAGTTTTCTCGGGTTTTGTTAATTATGCGATTAAGGTATTTAAGCTTCGTCGTCATTATTCTAAATCACTTTTACAAAACCTAAATTTCTGTTTAAGAGAGAAAGCAAACAAGTTCATCTTCTTAATCGCATTCTTAGCAATTCCCGGAGTTCAGACGGTCAGTTCTTGTCGTTGATTATACCGTTGGGTTCCTTGCGTCGAGGGTAAGATCTATGTATCCTTTTTATTGTATTTCCTTTGAATTAGTTAAACCCTAATTTAGAGATTGGAGGTTTTATGTGTAGTATGTGATTTGGTAGCCTCTATGTGTTGTATGATAGGAGGAGGGTTCATAGAAGAAGCTTTTTGATTCAGCTGTAGAGACCGTCTGATTGTGTGCATATCAGGTAGGATTTCCTACTCAGTATTAATCCCATAATGGGATATTGGTTGATGTATTGTATTTGGTTGTTTGATATAATAATTGTATTGTGATTGTGGTTGTGATCGTTGTTGATGGTTCTCGAGATGCGTTCTCGGTTGAGTGGGGTCACTTGCAGGAGTGGCTTCACGCCCTAGTTTCGCCTTCTGTGGAACCCGCCACAGAAGGGATGTGCACATTAATGGACAGGGTTATCGCTCACTATGTGGAGCGAGGATTTGGTGGGTACGGCTGCGGTCCCCCAGCGCGTGGTGGGTCCAAAGTGGACGTCAAGTATTGAGATGATGGGAATTGGTTGGTTGTGTGTGTGTGATGATTAGTTTGTTTGTTTACCTTATCGTTATTGTTTATATTGATTGTGTGATTAGTATCGACCCGGTGTTGTTTTCTAAACTGCGGTGATCCATTCGGGGATGGTGAGCAGATATTGAGCAGGTATTGAGATGAGTCTTGGGACCATTTGGGATGCCACGACATGATGATAGGAGTCTTCCATTGTAGCCTTTAGTTTATTTACATTTCAATTAGAACAGTCAGTTTGAGAACATGTATCGTACTTTTGGTTTGGTTTTGAGGATTGTAACTATTCGCTAATTATTTATAATAAATGTTGTTTCTTCATTGTTGTTTGATTATCATTGCCTCGGGTAACCGAGATGGTAATGTCTTCATACCTGAGTGGTCCTGGTAAGGCACTTGGAGTATGGGGGTGTTACAAATGGTATCAGAGCGACGATCCTGAAACCTGTAACCAATGAACCTAATGAACATAGGGAGTCAATTAAAATGAACCCGGGGTAAAAGTTGTAGGAGCTAATGCAAAGGCTTGGGAGACGTCCTAAAGTCGCTGGGTCGCCCTACAACTTTGAATCGGTCACATGGGGAAAGTGTTTGTCGAGTCGTATGTGTGTTTGGTTAACTTGTGTAAGAATGTGATGAAATGTGTTAATTGTTGGATGTTCGAAGTTGAAGGATGAGAATGTTAAAGGTTAATGAAATATGTGGAAACTGTTGATGGAATGATAGCATGTTGAATGTTTTACAACGTGGCATTTAATAACATGATGAAATGATCTCGTAGATAGTAGAAAAGATGCGTAGCATGTTTATTATGCTATAATGTGGTTTATAAGTTTAGCATGTTAGCATATGATAGAGCATGCGGGTAGCGTTTCTGAATTAGCATGACTCGATCGAGTGGGTCTGACTCGATCGGGTGGGTTTTTGACGGTTTTGAGTTCAGAATCGAGTTTTGGGGTACTCGATCGAGTAACTAGGGGTACTCGATCGAGTAGGGGGTCACTCGATCGAGTAGCCTAGCTACTCGGTCGAGTATGTTAGAGGTCAGAAGGTCTGTTTAGGGTCTGATGTTTGGGTACTCGATCGAGTATGTAGGGTACTCGATCGAGTAGCCCGTTACTCGATCGAGTATGTTTGGGCACTCGATCAAGTAGGTCCTGGGTGGCGTGTTTTCGTGTTTTGAAGTTTAGTACGTGTGTTCATATCTACCCTTTCTTATATATGTATAGTTTCAAGATGCCGCCCAAGAAGACTGCTTTGTATGCGAGAGCTGAGCTTATGACCATGGATGACATCGTTAAGATGTTAGAACACCAGGATGCTCTTACTGAGACCCTAAAGAAAGTGAATGAGGATAAGGAGAAGGAGGTTGATCACTCGAAAATCAGCCTCTATATTGCGAGGTTTAACCCGAAAGAGTACAAGGGAGTCGGGGAGCCTAATCTTCTTGATAGTTGGCTGAGAGAGATGGAGAACATATTAGATTTGGTTCGTGTCCGATGAGATGAGGTGGAACAGTGCGTTCTATCTAAGGGAGGCAGCTGGCAAGTGGTGGGATTCAGTGAAAGTGAGTGCTAAGGAGATATATACAAACCAAAGGTTATCTGCTATACCTTGGGAGGAGTTTCGTAGGGCTGTGAGGAAGGAGTTTGTACCGGAACATGTGAGGAGTAAGTTGAGAGAAGAGTTTGATGGTTTTAAGATGACCGCTGAGATGTCCGTGGTGAGTACTACAGCTGTTCAATGAGAAGTCTAGGTATCCGAGGATATGGGTTTGAGTGAGGAGAATCTGGCATTGAGGTTTGAGAGGGGGTTGACCCCTAAGATTATGGATAAGTTACCCGTGGGAGTCCTTACTGATGTTAAGGAAGCTTATGAGAGGGCTGGGAGAGCTGAGAGGTTGGTGGAGATGGCTCAGGAGAGGTTAGGTGGTGAGAAGAGGAAGTCTGAGAGCGAGGGTGGTGGCCAATCTAATCACAAGAAAGGCAACCACAATCGATCTAAGGGATTTTTTCTTCGGGTCCGGGTTCGATCTTTGGGGCTTCCTTTGGGCGTGGCCGTGGAAGTGTGAGTAATAGTTGGGGAGTGACCTGCTATGGCTGTGGTGGTGTAGGCCACAAGAGACATGAGTGCACAAGTGCACCGGGATCTTTCCAGAGACCTGCACGAGCTTTGCGAGCAATGAGACCCGGGCCTGGATCATGGCCAAACCGGGAGGTCGAGTTACCAGAGTGGAGGCAACCGCAACGGCGGTAATTTTATCGGAACCACCAACGAACAACAACAACAATCAAGGGTCGGGTGCTAAGCCGACTACTTCAGCCAAGATCGATCTTGTCCGGGGAGGTGGGCGGAAGACCGATGGCAAGTTATTCATGATGGAGAAGAAAGCGGTGAGGAAGATGCGCACGTTATCACCAGACATTCCTTGTTAATGGTATTCCTACCTTTGTTTTGTTTGATTCGGGGGCTTCTCAGTCGTTTGTGTCTTCGAGTCATGTTAAACAGTTGGGTTTGAGAGTATATGAGTCTGTTAGTGAGCAAGTTTTCATACCTTCGGGTGAGTCTGTATCTTGTGGGAGATTGTTCACAGATGTATCTTTGATAGTTGGGCAAGTTGATTTCCCTGTAGACTTGCTAGAGTTTCCTCTTAATGGTTTTGAGATGATAGTCGGGATGGATTGGTTAGGGAAGTATAAAGCTAAGATAGACTGTCATCAAAAGAAAGTGTCTTTAAGAGGTCCTAAGGGTGTTAGTGTGTCTTATCGTGGGTTTATAGTCAAACCCAAAGTTAAGTTGATTGCAGCTGTCACCTTGAAGTCTTATCTGAGGAAGGGATGTCCTTTGATCTTGTGCCATGTGAGAGATGACCGGATAGAGAGTCCGACAGTTGATGAGATACCAGTGGTGGGAGAGTTTGCAGATGTTTTTCCAGAGGAGATTTCGGGGTTGCCACCGAAGAGGGAGATAGATTTCACCGTTGAGTTGAAGCCAGGGACGGGGCCAATCTCTAAGGCACCGTACCGTATGGGTCCTAAGAAGATGGAGGAGCTTAGGAAGCAGTTGGATGAGTTGATAGAGAAGGGATACATTAGACCAAGTGTATCGCCGTGGGGAGCACCAGTTCTTTTCGTGAAGAAGAAAGATGGGAGTTTGAGGTTGTGCATAGATTAGGGGAGTGAACCGAGTGACGATAAAGAACAAGTATCCTTTGCCAAGGATAGATGACCTGTTTGATCAGTTGAGTGGTGCAACAGTCTTTTCTAAGATTGATTTGAGGTCGGGGTACCATCAGGTGAAGATTAGAGAGGTGGACATACCAAAGACAGCTTTCACGTCGAGGTATGGCCACTATGAGTATGTGGTGATGCCGTTTGGGTTGTCTAATGCGCCGGCAGTGTTTATGGATTTGATGAATAGAATCTTCAGACAGTTTTTGGACCAGTTTGTAGTGGTGTTTATCGATGATATCTTAGTCTACTCTAAGACTAAGGAGGAGCATGAGGAGCATCTGAGGATCGTGTTGCAGACTTTGAGAGATCATGAGTTGTATGCTAAGCTGTCCAAGTGTGAGTTCTGGTTGGAGAAAGTTGCTTTTCTGGGGCATGTAATCTCTAAAGATGGAGTAGCTGTGGATCCGGCGAAGATAGAGGCAGTGACAAAGTGGGAAGCACCAAAGAATGTTGCTGAGGTTAGGAGTTTCTTAGGTTTAGCTGGATACTACAGACGGTTCGTGAAGGATTTCTCCAAGATAGCTAGACCTATGACAGCGTTGATGAGGAAAGAGAACAGGTTTCGTTGGGATGAGAGTTGTGAGACGGCGTTCCAAACATTAAAGGAGCGTTTGACCCACGGCTCCTGTCTTAGCATTGCTCTGAAGGAGCGAGAACTTTGAGGTTTATACAGATGCCTCAAAGAATGGGTTGGGATGTGTGTTGATGCAGAATGGTAAAGTGATTGCCTATGCTTCTAGGCAATTGAAGCCTTATGAGGAGAACTACCCTACTCATGATCTGGAGTTGGGTGCGGTGGTGTTTACTCTCAAGATTTGGAGACATTACCTTTATGGAGCAATCTTTAAGGTATTTTCTGATCACAAGAGTCTCAAGTACATCTTCACGCAGAAGGAGTTGAACATGAGACAGAGGAGGTGGATGGAGCTGATTGGCGATTATGACATGGAAATCATCTACCATGAAGGGAAGGCCAATGTTGTTGCTGATGCTTTGAGTAGGAAGAGTGTACATTCTCTGTGTACAGCTCTATCCTTGATGAGGCTGAGGGATGAGGTAGCGAGATTTGGGATACATATGATGCAGAAAGGAGATGCCATGGGTGATATGACAGTACAGCTTGAGTTTTATGATGATATTCGAGGTAAACAGGCTTTGGATCCTAAGATGGTTGAGTGGAGAGCTGGAGTAGAGAAAGGGACAGTGTCCCGCTTTTCTATTCATACAGATGGTAGTTTGAGGTTTGACGGTAGGTGGTGTGTTCCTAATGATGAGGAGTTGAAAAAGACTATCATGACAGAGGCGCATTGCACACCATATTCAGTTCATCCAGGTGGAGACAAGCTATACAAGGATTTGAAGAAAACGTTTTGGTGGCCTGGGATGAAGAAAGAGACAGCTGAGTTTGTATCCCGTTGTTGACATGCCAGAGGGTTAAGGGAGAACAGCGACGACCTCAAGGTAAGATTCAGTCTTTAGAGGTACCTGAGTGGAAGTGGGAATCCATTTCCATGGATTTCATTGTGGGTTTGCCAAAGAGTCAACAAGGTAACAACATGATTTGGGTGATAGTGGATCGTCTGACCAAGTCAGCTCACTTTGTTCCAATGAAAGATACATGGACTAAGGCACAATTGGCTATGGCCTATCGAAAGAACGTGCTTAAGTTACATGGAGTCCCTAAGGACATAGTGTCTGACAGAGATGCGAGGTTTATATCGAGGTTTTGGAAGGAGTTGCAGGAATCGTTGGGAACAACTTTGAAGATGAGTACTGACATTTCATCCTCGCGACGAGACAGGCAGATCGAGAGAACAATCAAGACTCTTGAGGATATGTTGCGAGCTTGTGTGATGGATTTTGGTGGTAGCTGGGAGCAGAGGTTGGACTTGATAGAATTTTCTTACAATAACAGCTATCACACGAGTATTGGTATGGCACCGTTTGAGGCTTTGTATGGGAGGAGATGTAGGAGTCCAATCTGTTGGGACGATAGTGCCGAGGCAGTGGTTTTAGGACCAGAGATGGTGCATGAGATGGTGGAACAGATTAAGATGATCAGGGAAAGGATGAGAGCAGCCCAGGATCGGCAAAAGAGTTATGCAGATCTACATCGCCGGGACATAGAGTTTCAAGTTGGGGACAAGGTTCTTTTGAAAGTGTCTCCTATGCGTGGGGTTATGAGATTTGGGAATAAAGGCAAGCTGAGTCAGAAGTTTATAGGGCCTTATGAGATCTTAGAGCGAGTTGGGGAAGTTGCTTATCGTCTGGCTTTACCAGCTGCATTAGAGAGAGTGCATAATGTGTTTCATGTATCGCAGCTGCGTAAGTATGTGAGTGACCCGTCACATGTGTTAGAGGCAGAGAGCTTAGAGCTAGATGAGTCCTTATCATATCTTGAGGTGCCTAAGCAGATTCTAGACCGAAAGGTTAGAAAGACTAGGAGTGGTGAGACAGTTTTGTTTAAGATCCTTTGGTCTAACCACGAGACCGAGGAAGCTACATGGGAGCCAGAGGAAGCTATGAAAGAGCGTTACCCTTTCCTTTTTGATCAGGTATGTATGGTTACGGGGACGTAACATTGTTTCTTTTAGGGGGGTAGGAGATGATCGCGAACAGTTTTTAAGAGTTTTATACCCCTTTTATATGTTGTGTCGATATGTTTGTCGGGATGAGTTGGGTTAGTATCATGTTTTATGTTGAATTTTGTTTGATGGTTGAGTCGGGAATGTTGTGGGAGTACCTTTGTTTAGTAGTGGTTTGAACTTCGGGGACGAAGTTCCTTTTAAGGAGGGAAGACTGTAATACTCCGTATTTATAAGTCTTCGGGTACTCTATCGAGTAGGCCTTACTCTGTCGAGTAAGGGTAAGTTGCGAAATAAAATAGTTTCGACTGTTGGGTACTCGATCGAGTAGCGGGGCACTCGATCGAGTAGGGGTACTCGATCGAGTACCTTGGGTACTCGATCGAGTGTCCGGTTTTACGGGGAGTTTTCTCGGGTTTTGTTAATTATGCGATTAAGGTATTTAAGCTTCGTCGTCATTATTCTAAATCACTTTTACAAAACCTAAATTTCTGTTTAAGAGAGAAAGCAAACAAGTTCATCTTCTTAATCGCATTCTTAGCAATTCCCGGAGTTCAGACGGTCAGTTCTTGTCGTTGATTATACCGTTGGGTTCCTTGCGTCGAAGGTAAGATCTATGTATCCTTTTTATTGTATTTCCTTTGAATTGGTTAAACCCTAATTTAGAGATTGGGGGTTTTATGTGTAGTATGTGATTTGGTAGCCTCTATGTGTTGTATGATAGGAGGAGGGTTCATAGAAGAAGCTTTTTGATTCAGCTGTAGAGACCGTCTGATTGTGTGCATATCAGGTAGGATTTCCTACTCAGTATTAGTCCCATAATGGGATATTGGTTGATGTATTGTATTTGGTTGTTTGATATAATAATTGTATTGTGATTGTGGTTGTGATCGTTGTTGATGGTTCTCGAGATGCGTTCTCGGCTGAGTGGGGTCACTTGCGGGAGTGGCTTCACGCCCTAGTTTCGCCTTCTGTGGAACCCGTCACAGAAGGGATGTGCACATTAATGGAGAGGGTTATCGCTCACTATGTGGAGCGGGGATTTGGTGGGTACGGCTGCGGTCCCCCATCGGCGGGGGCGGGTCCAGTGGACAGTCAGTATTGAGATGATGGGAATTGGTTGGTTGTGTGTGTGTGTGACAGTTAAGCTGTTTGTTTACCTTATCGTTATTGTTTATATTGATTGTGTGATTAGTACTGACCCCGGTGTTGTTTTGTAAACCTGCGGTGATCCATTCGGGGATGGTGAGCAGATATTGAGCAGGTATTGAGATGAGTACTGGGATAGCTGGGATGCCACGACATGATGATAGGAGTCTTCCGCTGTAGCTTTTAGTTTATTTACATTTCAGTTAGAACAGTCAGTTTGAGAACATGTATCGTACTTTTGGTTTGGTTTTGAGGATTGTAAATATTCGCTAATTATTTATAATAAATGTTGTTTCTTCATTGTTGTTTGATTATCATTGCCTCGGGTAACCGAGATGGTAATGTCTTCATACCTGAGTGGTCCTGGTAAGGCACTTGGAGTATGGGGGTGTTACATTAACCATGCAAGTTTCGGAACTTGGGTACTAGATACTGGTTGTGGTTCTCATCTGTGTAATCATTTGCAGGGCCTAAAGAACATCATACCTCTCGAAAAAGGTGATGTGGACCTGCGAGTCGGGAATGGAGCACGAGTTTCTCGCCTCGAAGGGAACATATGTAATCCAACTCCCTAGTGGTTTTGAGTTATTTTTAAATAACTGTTACTATGTACCCAGTTTATCTAAGAACATTATTTCTGTTTCCGTACTTGCTAAAGACAGTTTTACATTTTCAATAAAGGATAATAGTTGTATTTTCTCTTTTAATGAAATGATTTATGGCAAAGCAGTTTCCATGAATGGAATTTATATCTTAGATCAAACCACGGAAGTATTACACATGAATAATAAGAAATTAAAGGTTGGTGACAAAGATCAAACCTATTTATGGCATTGTCGAATGGGACACATAAATGAGAAACGCGTGAAGAAACTCGTCGATAATGGGACTATTCCCGCATTCGATTTTTCTACATATGGCACGTGTGAATCATGTCTCATTGGCAAGATGACTCGAATTTCCTTCAAAGGTGTTGGAATGCGCGCTAGTGACCTATTAGGACTCGTACATACGGACGTATGTGGACCTATGTCAATTACCTCTAGAGATGGCTATAGATATTTTATCACTTTCACGGACGATTTGAGTAGATACGGATACGTCTACTTAATAAAGCATAAAAGTGAGTCCTTTGAGAAATTCAAGGAATACCAGAATAGGGTACAGAACCAACTAGGCAGAAAGGTTAAAGCACTCCGTTCAGATCAGGGTGGCGAATATCTTTCAAATGAGTTTGATCAACACCTGAAAGACTGTGGAATCATTTTGCAGTTAACTCCACCTGGAACACCTCAATTGAATGGTGTGTCCGAACGGAGAAATCGAACCTTACTTGATATGGTTCGATCCATGATGAGTCACACCGTAGTGCCTGATTCATTATGGGGTTATGCTCTTTTGTCAGCTGCTCTTATACTTAACCGAAGTCCGTCTAAAGCTGTCGACAAGACTCCATATGAAATGTGGAAGGGAACGGTACCTAACTTGTCCTTTATTCGGGTTTGGGGCTGCGAGGCTTATGTCAAGTGGAGACACGAGGATAAGCTCGGCCCGCGATCGGTCAAGACATACTTTATAGGTTATCCAAAAGGAACATTTGGTCATTACTTCTATTCGCCTACCGAACATCGAGTTTTTGTTGCGGCTAGTGCGACGTTCTTAGAGAAAGAATTTCTCGAGAACAAGACGAGTAATAGAACCTTCGAGCTGTCGGAGATTCCAGAACCAACAATCGAGGAACAGATGGAGGAAGCTGTACCTCCAACTGATGATACGGTTAATGTTCCAGAGGAACCTAGGAGGTTGGGTAGAGTCTCTCATCCTCCGGACAGATACATGGGTATGGTCGAGGAGAATGACGTTTTAATTCTAGAAAGTAATGAACCCGCAACCTATAAAGGTGCTATGACCTGTTCCGACTCAAAGTTATGGCTTGAAGCCATGCAATCCGAGATGGACTCCATGTATGAGAATAACGTATGGGATCTAGTTGATTTACCTAATAAGGTAAAACCTCTACAGTGCAAATGGCTTTACAAAATAAAGCGTTCTGTAGACGCGCAACCAGATATCTATAAGGCACGAGTTGTGACAAAAGGTTTCACTCAAGTGCAAGGATTGCATTATGATGAGATTTTTGCACCTGTAGTCATGCTACGTTCCATTCGGATAATCTTAGCGATTGCTGCATTTCATGACTATGAAATTTGGCAAATGGATGTGAAAACCGCCTTCTTAAATGGTTATTTGGAGGAAGAGTTGTACATGGTGCAACCCGAAGGTTTCATAGATCCTAAGCATCCTAAGAAAGTATGCAAGCTTAAGCGTTCCATTTATGGACTTAAGCAAGCTTCTCGGAGTTGGAATCATCGTTTCTACCAAGTGATAAAAGAGTATGGTTTCACTCGATCGGTCGAAGAACCATGCTTATATATCAAGTCGAGTGGGAGCAAGATTGTATTCTTGATATTATATGTCGATGACATACTCTTGATTGGGAATGACATTCCTCTCCTATCTTCGGTTAAAGAATGGTTGAAAAACCATTTCCAGATGAAAGATCTGGGTGAGGCACAGCGCATTTTGGGAATCCGTATCTACCGAGATAGATCACGACGGACGTTATCACTTAGTCAGGAGTCTTATTTGGATCAGGTTTTTTAGAGGTTCAGCATGACCAACTCCAAGAAGGGGAACCTTCCTATGACAACTGGGATGCAGTTGAGCAAGTCTCAGTCACCCACGACGCCTGAAGGTATTGAGCGCATGAGTCGTGTTCCTTATGCATCTGCAATAGGATCGATCATGTATGCCATGATATGCACACGTCCAGACGTGGCATATGCATTGAGTGTGACGAGTCGGTACCAAAAGACTCCAGGTGAAACACACTGGATAGCAGTTAAAAACATCCTCAAGTACCTAGGAAGGACTAAGGTTTGGGTATTGACTTATGGAGGCGATACTAAGCTATGCGCAACCAGTTACGCAGATGCTAGCTTCCAAACGGATTGAGATGATTCAACATCTCAGTCCGGGTTCGTTTTCACTCTTAATGGTGCTGCGGTCAGCTGGAAGAGTTCCAAACAGAGTGTTGTAGCAGATTCTACTACTGAATCCGAGTACTATGCCGCTTCGGAGGCAGCAAAGGAAGCGATATGGATGCGTCAATTCTTACAAGGGCTTTCGGTAGTTCCTAGTTCGAATGACCCGATCACCATCTATTGTGACAATAGAGGTGCCATCTTCCAGGCTAAGGAGCCAAAGTCTAGCAACAAATCTAGACATGTACTTCGGAAAGCTCACCTGATCCGTGATTACGTGGAGCAAGAAGAGATAGTGATTGACAAGATTGCGACGGATGATAACATCGCGGATCCTCTCACCAAACCGTTGAATTATGATAAGCATGTAGGGCATGTTAATTCCATGGGAATTAAACATGTTCCTGAGTTGTAGTACTTGATTATGGATTTGATACATTATCTTTTTCATACACTATTTATAACTTCATCGTTTTATATATAATATTTTGTTTTTCATGTGGATTGTACTGACAACATTGAACGCCACAAAGTGAACTGAATTACATTATATTTGTTTTGGTCCGTAATCGCCAATGTGAGCTGATAACTCCGGCTATTATATTGTGCAATCGATTGATGGTGGGTTCAACGAGCCATAAGTCAAACGGTTGACTGATCGATCACAGATACGAGATTATGACGATACCTCGTAGGACAACTTTTTGTGACAATGTAATGGAGTCCTAAATGTTTAATAACATTCGGTGCCAAGTCGTGGATAGGACATCCATTGTGTTCCTAGAGTCGATTCTTTTGACTATCGACTGTCTCTTGAGATTAAGGCAGTTTTTGGGTGACTTTGGTTTCTTTCTCACGGTCTGCCGTGAATCGGAGGCTAAGTAGATTTTTTCGGGTCATTTCATATCGTGCTTACATCTGCAGGATTCGAGTTGAGGAAAATATCCAACCCTTATCAGGTATAGTTATTTCTCGGGGCCACTCGAGGAGTTGAATCGAAATGCATGGCCATGCTCGAATGTTGATTCGTTTATCAGTTAAGTTACTCTCTAGTCGGGGAAACCACTCTTGATATTGATCGCTTGTAAAATAGGACCTTTGTGAATTCGGATTTGCAAATTGTTTTACATTGAGTGGGGGAAATTTTATAGGATATGAGAATCGGTTATCGCACATACACTTGTGAGGACAAGTGGGAGTTTGTTGGAGCTTGTGTTCTCCACAAATTAGTGTGATAACATTTGTAAATCTCTTACAGGATCACAAGGGTATACTTCGTATATTTAATCAGTTGATTAACGTTTACCTAATAACGGTTGGCTTGCTAGAAAGTTTAACGTTATTATCATACAGATGGCGGTGATCAACTGGTCCCTAAAGGTCACACCTATAGGATGTGTTTGAGAAATGTGGTTATAGAAATATAATCACATTGATGCCCAATATGACTAAAAGGTTAGTCAATGTGTTGATGAGATAATTATTTAATGAAAATTAAATAATATTAGTTGAGACGAATTATTCTGTCAATTCGTAAGATAAATATAATAAGTTATATTTAATTAAATATATGTAATGTTAGCTTGGACGAATTAATCTGTTAATTCGTAATTAAATATAATCAGTTATATTTAATATCAACAAGATGAATGTGTCATAGTGGTAATAGTGAGGGTACACATACCAAGAGGTCATGGGTTCGATCATAAGGAGGAGATACTCCTTATTTCGGTCAGTTTGGCCGAAAATTAGGAAGGATTTATCTTTCCTAATTGACTCCAAATTTCGGTCTGTATAAAAAGAAAGGGAGAGAATTATTTCTACCCTAATTCTTTTTCTTGACCTAGCCTCTCTCTCTCATCAGAAAAACACAAAAACAACTAAATTTTACAAAAAATTTTAGATTGATTTCTAGCATAATTAAGGGGCATATCTCATATCGTCTTGGGTGCAACTAATAGGCGAATATCAATTTTGATATTGTTCTTAGGCCAATTTTGCTAGGACCGAAGGTTAATTCTGAATCCTTTATACTTTGTTTATGTATTTTGTTTATGACCATTGATCATCATTGTTAAATTCGTTATAATCCTTCTAGTTTAAGGGAAGTATACAGATTATTTCCCACAGATGCTGCAAAAACCGTGGGTGCACACACATGTTGAACAACAGGAGTGCCAGAGAGCGTATCCAAAGAAGAGATGATGTAATGATCCCGATGAGATACCCTGCAAATAAGAATAAAGAAAGTCACCGCAGAGACAGGCAGAGCATAGTCTAATCTCAGTAAAGACAGTTTGGAGTCGGCCGCAGAATAGGAAGACCAAAGTACGGACAGCTGAGAATGAGATGCAAGAAGGTAGTCAGAGAGTTTTAAAATCTGAAGCGGATTGACACTGCAATTGTCAAAGACTACCGAGTTGCGAGTCATCCAAATGGCCTTAATAATACATAGGAAGCGAAGTAGGCACTTATCTGCAGAATCCGTGACCCTGTGAAAATAGGTAATGAAATCAGCAATCCAGCGTTGCAAACAAACAGCAGGATTAACTACAGAATTAATGCCAAGAGCCGACGACAGCCAAACATGTCTAGAAACAGTACAAGAGCGAAAAAGATGATCTAAAGACTCCGACTGTGAGTTGCAGAAAACACAACAAGTACTAACCTGGATGCCTCTAACAGATAGATTTTCTAAAGAGGGAAGGATATTATGTACTATACGCCAAACAAGGAGAGGGAACTTAGGAGAACAGCGAAAACCCCAGAGAACTTTCCAAGGAAAGGCAGAGTAAAACGAGGGAGAGCAGGAAAGGGATGTCCGTGACAACAGAAAATCATATCCTGAGCGGACAGTGTAGACTCCCTCCTCCGTGTATTTCCAGTATAGGAAATCATCTATATCAATATGAGGGGGTTCCATAGCAAGAATAGCCTTGGCACACGGAGACTGAAACCAACGATAAACAGAGAAAGGATTCCAATTACCCGAAGCATTGAGCAAATCACAAAGAGTTGGTGTTTCGGCTGCAGAAAATAATCTCACTGAGGGGGTGTGGCTGTTCACCCACGGGCTGGTAAGCAGGTCAACCACTGCACCGTTACCAATTTTCCAAGAAAAGCCAGGAGAAAAAGCAGTAGCCGCACGACATAACCCAGACCATAAAAACGAAGGATGAGAGACCTTTGATTTTGAGGCGGGAATAGGTAGATCCTTCCGGTACTTGGGAGTCATAAACTTTGATAATAAACCAGATGGATGATGATGTATACGCCAGAAATTCTTCATAAGGGATGCCTGACTTAGCAAAGAGACATATTTCAAACCGAGGCCATCTCTTTCAAGAGGAAGTTGCAGAGAGTCTCGAGAGAGCCAGTGAATAGATTTATGACAAACATCCTTGCGCCACCAGAAAGCCGCAATCAGAGAATCAAGCTTCTTACAAATTCCAAGCGGAAAAGGAATAGAAGTCATTAGAAACCGTTGATAATAATCAGCTTACAAGGCTGGCTAAGGTGGAGAGAGGACCAAGCAATAATACAAGATGTCAGCTTATCCAACAAAGTATGAAAAGCTAAGGACCTCTTAGAAGGAAGATCTACCGGGACACCCAAATAATTCCCAAAGCAATCAGATGTTCGCATTTTCAGAATGGATGCCATATGGGACTTAAAATCAGTCGAAGCATTAGGACTGAATTTAATAAAAGACTTATCCAAATTTATCATCTGTCCCGATGCGAGTTCGAAGGCCCGAAACAAATCCCTGAGAGTCTCAAACGAAGATGGATTTGCTTTGCAGCAAATGAAGGCATCATCAGCATAAAAGAGATGAGTGATAGGTGGAGCATACCAATAAATCTTAAGTCCATGTAAGGAGCCAGTGTTTTCCGCTGATCGCAACTGGCACGATAAAATCTCCATACACATAATAAACAAATAAGGTGAAAGAGGATCACCTTGCCTAAGACCACAAGAAGGTCTAAATGTAGCAGAGGGCTCGCCATTGATAATGATATTATAAGTGACAGTCGATATGCATTCCCAAATAATATTTTGCCAAAAAATTGGGAAACCGAATTTCTTCATGATCGCAATAAGAAAGGTCCAAGAAACACGATCAAAAGCTTTATGCATATCAAGTTTCAGAGCGGCATAAGAAACCGTTCCTCTCTTCGTCTTATTAAGGTAATGCATAATCTCGTGAGTAATAAGACAGCCGTCCGACATAAGCCGAGAAGGAACAAAAGCTTGTTAAGAGTCCGAAACAATGGATGAAATAACAAGCTTGAGGCGATTGGCAAGACACTTGGAAGCAATACGATAAATAACATTGCAAAGACTGATAGGACGATACTGAGAAATCAACTCCGGCTTCTCAACCTTAGGGATAAGAATAACATGTGTATGATTCCATTCTTTCAGCATAACACCCGAGTTAAGGAATCGAAGAAGAGCCAAAGTAACCAACTGACCTATCTGGGGCCAAAAAATCTGGAAAAATTTGGGAGTAATCCCATCAGGCCCAGGTGATTTGGAACCATCCATACCATTGAGAGCATATATAATATCAGATTCCGTAAAAGGAGTAGATAACAGCAGGCAGTCCTCAGAACTGAGCATCGACAGATAAAGCGACTCCAGCAAAGGGGCAACAAACCCTCGAGGTGAGCCAGGATCAAGAGGAGGTGTTGCACATAGGAGATCTCGAAAGAAATATGTAATTTCCAACGAAATCTGGTCTGGAGTAAACAGCCATTCACCAGAGCTAGAAAGTAAAGCAAGAATATGCTGGTGAGAAGACCGTTGTTTAACACGGGAATACAAGAACCGTGATGGGAGGCCATCAAGAACCTCAGTTTTCAGTTTTGCCCGTTGTAACCAATAAGCATGCTGAGTCTGTATCAGCTGAAGTTGTGCAGAACGAACTTGTTGAAAAGATGTTGCTGACTGAACATCTACAATCCCAGAACTAGAACATTGAGTTTGATTTTGTATCTCAGACCAATTAATACCATGGGACAGCCGATGATGAATAACCCATTGCATTATAGAAAAACGGACAGCAGCAAGGCGGCGAGACAAAACATACATAGGAGATCCAGCAATAGATAACTGCCACGCACAAGCTACTAACTGGGCAATCTCTGGTGAATTGAAGCACCGGTTATCAAGCCGGTAAGGGCGTCTACATACCTTTGAAGGAGGGAAAAACTTGAGGATAATAGGAGCATGGTCTGAAACAAGAATAGGAAGATGCATAACTGATGCATCAGGGAAAAGGTGAAGCCAGTCATTGTTGGCATAGGCACGGTCGAGGCGTTCTATAATTAACTGACCATCAGAGCGATTATTTAACCAAGTAAACGGTGGGCCAAAGAAAGGGACATCAAGCAAAGAATTATCAAGTCTCCAGGTAGTGAAATCCTGTTGACCGCGAATGTCACATGATCCACCTAATTTATCGGAATGCATCTCAACCTGATTAAAATCACCAATAATTAGAAAAGGAGACAGACTAGAAATCAAAGCAGTAATAGAGGTCCATAAAGATAGACGCAACTCAAACGATGGTTCACCATATATAAACATCACATACATATCAGGCTTTGTACATACATCAGTTACTGGTAAACATAATTTACACAAAATAAAGTGGGGGTGAATACTAATAGAGCTAAGTACAACTGAGTCATCCCAACGCAAAAGAAGACCCCCACTATGCCCAACTGAGTCAATGCCACAAAAATGAGGGAGTCCAAGATGGGCTGTCTTCGAAGCAGCAGCAGATAAAGAAGTCATAGTCTCTTGCAAAAACAAAATTGACGGATGATATTGACGGATACACCAAAATAAAAACGGAATTGTAGGATCATCCATCTCTCCTAATCCCCTACAATTCCAGGCAAAAGTAGTTATTGGAAACCGGGTGGCGCATTATGGTCCACCACCAGACCTTCAGCTAGCAAGTCTTCAACGCTGAAACCAGGCAAAAAAGAAACAGGTAAGGAATAAGAAACAAAACGAAAAAGAAAAAGCTCATCTGGACGAGCGCGTTTGGGAGGAAGCTGATCAAAATCATCAACCGAAACCGAACTGAAAAGACGCTTAGAACCAGGCCTCAAAATAGCATCAAACTTATTAGAAAACGCAGGAAACAAAAAGGAAAAAGGAGGAATACGAGATGGATTTAATACCAAAGCAGGAGAAATTGATACCAAATCCGGCGTACATTCCAAATCAAAAAATGAAGATCTATTAGTATGTTTAAAAGACACACGACTGGAGGAGTTGAAACCAATTTTTACCTTTCGTTTATAAACCATAGTTAAAGACCTCGACACAGGTTCCACAGGGTCAAAAGCAACATCAGAAGCAGAAGCGATCGAGTCACGAAAAAGGCAGCCAACATCTATAATCTGAGAAGGCAGAGCGGGTTCACGAAGACCTAAAAAAGGTGAGTCCTCCATAGCATCTTCAGGAACGTGCATTCGGAACGCCGGAGAAGGTGGATGAACAGAGACAGCAGGTGGAACAAAGCGAGAAGAAGAATGAGGATCAAAAGCCGCAGTTCCACGTAGCACCGGGAAAGACTCCAGCAGAACTTCACGGGATAAATCTTCATGGACCTGGAGGTCCGGAGGAGCCGATGACGAAGGACCAGCCTCATCAGGTGCGTCTTCATCAGAACTTGAGAACGAAAAAACAGGGGAAGCACCCCCTGAATCCATCACCACAGGGTCCCCATCAACCGTAAGATCAATATTAGAGTTTAAGTACTTGTATCTTGGTTGAAGACCCATGATCTCTGTAGAATAAAAAGGAGTATTAGGTGGCCCATGAAGAAACACCAAGCCACGCGCCGCAAGAGAATCAATACGGGCACGGATAGCACGAGCTCCGGCTACCTTACTCGTAGGACAGAAGGAAACCCTATGACCAACCTGGCCACATGTCTTGCAAAATCTAAAAACACCTTCATAAGAAAAAGAAATCCATTGATGTTCAACCTCGTTCAGCGCCAAATAGCATTCGAGAATCAAAGGCTTTGAAAGGTCGATCCAAACTTTAACACGGACAAAGTTTCGTGGAGGTAACAAAGACGGGTACGATTCCTCTTCTCATACATCGCCAACATGGGACAGCAAGAAAGCCGCAACCGAGGTATTCATCAGATGAAAAGGCAAATGCTTCACCCTGATCCAAATAAGAACAATATGGAATAAGAGGTTGTCCGAGGTTGAAGTAGCCGAAATAGGGCGGAAGACGAGCAGACTACCATCCAGATTCACGGTTTGACGCTGACGGAAGTACTCATAGTCTTGCTTGAAAGAGAACGAGAAAGGATAATATAGCTCAAAACGACGGATAGAAACCGTACCATTCAACTTCCACTTCGCCTGGACAATCTGCAAAATACGCACAATTTCGAAGTATCTTTGATCCTGCAACTTCCCCAAAAGAGTGATAGATGCATCAATATCCGTGAAGTCAACACACAAATGAGGTGGTAGCTGTAAGCAAGCTCCAGCTCTGCAAGGAGGCGAAACAGTGGAAGAAGAAGAAGCCATTAAAATTTGAGATGTGTAAAAAGTTTACAGAGGACGGAGAAGGAGAAAGAAGCAACTGGAAAAGATTATAAAGACGGTGGGAGAAACATATAAGCTAACACGTGGTACAGGTAGGACTATGTGTTGACACGTAAGGAACAAGAAGGAGAAATGAGGTGTCAGGTAAAGAAAAAAGGGAAAACAGGGTAGGAAAGAGGCGGAGGTAAAGGTGTTTGATGGGATAAGTTTGAGAAAATAAAGTTAGGTGACAACAAGATAAGAACTCCTTGGGAGAAAAACCCTAGAGATATTTCTAGAGAGAAAATACAAATTTTATAATGAAGGGATTTTTCGTGTTAGATACATTTTTATAAAACAGAAAAATTGACTAATACATAGTAGAAGGGTAGCTGGATGTTCCATGTGGCATCATATGATCCTTCAACATATGCTCAAAGTTAACGTTTTTATATTAGGATTATTTCATGGGAATAATCTATCCTATGGGTACCCTGCAAACAACACCCCATTCTATCAGTAATTCTAATTAAAGCCATCATATCCACCATTCTTCCTATAACAAACTCACTTAAAATTATGACCGGTTACTTAAGGTAACATTCTTTCTCCTTTATTTAAGTATTTTCGACTAATTTCCTTCATTTTTGTACATCTCTATATTTCTTCAACTTTTGTGTTCTCTTGCTTCTCCTTCTCCCTTGTTCTTCTGTAATTTTAAGTGAGTTGAAGTCAGACATCTCTTAATACCATGGCCCCTAGTTTTGCACCTTCTTCCTTTGTTTATAACACACAACACACAGAAACGTTTCCCCTTCATTATCATATTTATCCAAAAAAAACTCAAAAATCTCTCAACTTTCATACTTTCCAACATACCCATCTCGTTTTTCACACTTATTCTCACATATCTGCACCTTGATTCATCCCAGAATTTTGATTTACAGTGTTTTGAGTTAGATTTTTGTGGAGTTTTGGTTATGCATACCATTTGTTTGTTTAAATACCTCAGCGAAGAAAATTGAATTAAATTGTATCTTTGTTGTTGGGTTGGTGAATTTAAAGCAAAATGGAAGGTGCGTGGGTTGGTTCAACATAAGATTGTTGGGCTTTTCTTCTCTTCTTTATTGGCTTATCAAACTTCCACCTCTGGAAAGCGCTTATACATAATGGTTTAAGTCGTGATTTCCCCAACTCTAAAACAAAAGAAAATTCCTTAAAACAACGAAATTGCTTGCCCTTGTCCGAACGGTTGTTGTCATTGCTAAGAACGGACATTTGATAGATTAAAACTGGAAGTTCAAGAACAGGCGGCTGGGCCAAATTCTTATTTTAAATTTAAATGTTAATACGAGTAGTTGAGTTACTAAGAAGAAAAAATTTGTTAGGAGAAAATCATTGGTGATATCATCTTCGTTGTTGAATAATGCAAGGAAATCAACATGTTGTGATGGAAAAAAAGGTGTGAGAGAAGGGTGTTTGGTGTATTTAAAGTGTGTCGAACACACTTCAACGCTTATAACTAAAAATAACAAGGGTGACCTGTTGTTTAGGTTACCGGTCTCCTGAGGGTATTATGGGAAGAATGGTGAATATGATGGATTTAATTGGAATTATGAATAGGATGGAGTGTTATTTGCAGGGCACCCATAAGATGGATTATTCCCATGAAATAATCCTTTATATTATTGTATAGATTAAGGGGGTGTTTGGTTCACTTGAAAAATGTATGACGTATGAGTTTAGAATGATCTAAACTCATACCATGTGTTTGGTTTGCAAATGTGAATGTTTCATACCCATACCTCAAGCCTATGAGGTGTGAGTTTCTCATACCCAATGAGGGCGGTGGGTATGAGATTGATACCCATGAGAATGAAATTAAAATAACCAAAAAATGTGAAATAAAACTTATAGCATAATATAAATTAAATCATCTATATACTTATTTGATTAAATTTTTATTTTCATGATTTTATAATACTAAAATTTTCGATTTAAAATATTTTTTTTACTGATTTTAACTTTTAATTGAACTCCAAACCCATACCGCTCAGAATTGAAACAAACGCATGGTATAAGGAATCAAGTTCCAACCTCATACCACCAAGGTATGATTCCTGATTCCAAAGTCATACCCATGCATGAAACAAACGTCCTCTAAAGGTTTTTACTCTGTATATTGTTTGGTTGATTCCTTGATGTGCTTGTGCTAATAAACTTGCTTGCCAATGTGATATCCTCATTATTTCTGAACGGTCCGAATTTGTTTTGGGACAATGAAATGGTATAAATTGTAAATGAGGTCAATGAGTAAATCTATGACCCTTACCCTAACACGTAAATCCGCCACCCTGAGTAATACAGGGTAGTATTTTAAAATGGGGTTTTGAGTATGGACTAGTTTCGAGTATGGCAAAATTCTTTTTCGAAAGGTTGTGTTTGACAAAAAAATCTTTTTTATTATACAAACCGGAGGTATAGCAGTATTAACCAAACAAGACCTATGAGTAGGGGTGGGCAACGGTCTAAAATCGGACCAGAACCGGAACCGAAATGGGCAAAAATTATGGACCGGGATCGGACCGGATTACAAAAATTCTGGATAGGGACCCGACCGGAAAAATTTCGGTCCAAACCGTATCGGACCGGTTGAACCGGAATTTAACATAATATGCGCACTTTTTCGAATTCCGATCCATTGAACCGGATTATAATTTATTTTCAAGGAAAAAAAATAGAAAAAAACATTAAATCCGTTATTTCCCGTCCAAACTGATTCGGACCGGGCAATCGATCCCGGAACGAAAACCGGAATTTTAGATATTGGTGAACCGGAGATCGGACCGAATTTTTTAATTACGGTTTTGATCCGGTAGGTTCCGGTCCGGATCAATCCATTTTTCCGGTCCGGATCGAATTTTGCCCACCCTACCTATGAGGCCATAAGACAAAAAAAAATGTAGACATGTTAAGTTAGATATGGTAGACCAAAGTCACCAAACAAATACACCCTCATATTCTAAATCAATTAGTCTTGCTTATAACCATTGTAAATTATAACGAAAGGGTGTATGACCCTATCACCCCGAAAAAAGGTGTTGGTTGGGATGAATTTATAACTCCGTTGTAAATTATTCTTGTTTACAACGGATATAAACAAGAATTTGTGATTCTAAATAGACTTTCGTATTTTATTTTCCATTGATTTAAAATAACTTACTTATTTCTATTTTCGGTAATTGTTTTTGTGTCCAAATTTAATTGTATAGCGAGGTAGTTTGTGTTGTACAAATTTAATTGTATGGTGAGTTAGTGTGTCTCCTTAAATTTTGTGTATAAGGGGAAATGAGAAGATTATTTAGAATATGAGAGAATATGATATAATTCGAATAGTGTCATCTTCAGATCACAAGTTAGATATGACGGACCAAACAAATATGATTTTTTTCGACAATAGTAAACTGATATAAATAAAAGAAAGTGTACATAACAGTCAATTACATATTACCCATTGTCAAATGGGCGGGTAGCGAAAACTGTTAGACGACTCGACATCCAATTAACCGAACTAAACTCTAAGGTAGAACAAAGTGAAATACCAAGACGACTTTTCTTGAATGGTGGGTAGTAATCATCGAACTGAATCGGGTAGTCATCTCGCCTCTTTGTCTTCCTATCTGCAACAGTAGTAGTGGTGTACCTGCAAAAAGAAGTGACAGAAACCGAAACTCTCTTTTTCAAACTACCAGTGGCACGGGCTAGTTGTCCACGAGGAGAGGAACGAAACCTTTTCTGCCAGACGTGCTCTTTCGAATGCGTCCTAGCTGCTTCAAATTTAAATTGGATTATGGAGACCTTACTAGCACAAGAAATGTCACAACAAAGGCGTTTCTTTTTATCCGTTTGAACAAGGCATTCATCTTGAACCGACGCTGCATCCGTTGAACCAGAATCAGTTTGCAAAGGTGCATCTGTTGATGGACTTATAGTCGGCAAAGGATCAGACATAGGAACTGCTGCATCCCATGACTTATCGCCATGGAGAGTTCCCGGCTGGATAGTTTTTGGAGTGAGGGGGCGAACCCTCAAAACTGCCCCAAATCTGGGGTGAAAAAACTCGATATTTTTTCCGAGTAACAAGTTATTGTAGTCTTGAGGAGAAAGATGTAATTTTTTGTGGGCTTGCTTTTTGTTGGTGAAACCAAATTTGGCTTGTTTCGGGGTACAGGCAGAGGACGGAGTAGCAGCTTCAAATGCTGACGACGAGTAGTTTTCATTCATGGAGTCGTAGTTTTCATTCATGGACTCAAAGATGACTTGGGTAGGTTCTGAGTTAGTGTTTGTGGATGGAGCAGGGTTAGAACGCTCATCAATCTAAACTGACATAGATGGTTCAATAAGGAATTTCATCACGTCTGAGCTAGTACCAATCTCGTCTTGAACACAAGGAACATCAGTGGTCAAAGACGATTCTGCAGAACTAGAAACTATCCGTGCTTCACAAGGAGGTACACTGTTGTCAGCAACACCATAACTCTGAACTGGTTTCTTACCTTTTTTGGTTGAGGCCAGAGGATCAAAGGGATAAGCAACATGCTTTCCGTTAATATTTAACGCTAAATTGTCAACAACTGAAAAGAGCTCACGAGTGATATCTTTGTTGCTTGGGTCAATTTTCGTAGCAGACTCAAAATCATGTAGAGCCTCGGTGAGTAAATTCATCTGCTTGAAAGCTAAGCCTCTACGATACAAAGCTTTAATATTGCAGGGTTCGAAATTTAAAACAAAATTGCAGAGAAGACGAGCCTTAGAGAAATTAGAAAGCCATAATTCACAAAAGGCTAAGTTTAGGATAAGAGAAAATGCAAGAGAGGATGCCAAGGGTTGGTCGGATAAGGGTGGTAGACCAAGGAAACACAAAAACTGAAGGGCTAAATTGTAATGAAAGACAGCTAAAGGAAAATTACCTTCCTTAACGAGAGTATTACCCCTATCCTTTAACAAGCTAATGTTTGAGATTGACGGCTGTCCCATCTCTAAAATCCACTTGGCAAGAGCATCATCCTCAAAAGCATGATTAGTAAAAACAACTAAATCGCAAAGGTTGAGAATAAAAATTTGATAATCCATTATTGGAAACCTTAAAGACGAAGAAACTAGAGAAAAAGCAGCGTGCTTAACAACGAAGAAATGAGGAAAGAAACTAAACTACAGCCAACCCCACCCGCCTCAACAACCGACCATCAACCACCTCCGAAAGATTTTGACCATGGGAGAAGGAACCCAAATGAAAGGGGAACCACCAAAACACGAGGACCTATCAACCTCCGACCAAAGATCGCTGAAAGAAACTCGCACATAGAAACAGAGACCGGCTTAGAAGCAAGAAATTGCGGTGTAAAGAAATAAGAACAACAGAGTGACAGAAAGACTGGAACTCCAAATCACAAGCAGATAATAAGAGATAAAATTGCAGGCCTTAAGAGGTAATAAACCGACAACCTGACAAACCTCAACACAAACATAGAAAAGAGATTTAAGTCTCTTATTGAAGGAAAACTCGTTGGTGTTAAATGAAAAAAAAAACGAATCAAAATCGGGGGAGATAAATCTCTTGGAAAAGCTTGACTAAGATCAAAAGCAAATTAATCAAAAACAAAGACAGAGGTATAAGATATGATGAAGGCAGATTTGGACAAATACGCAACTCGGATACTAAGACAAGTCGGAGATTGAAGGAAACATGTGAGATTAAAGGACAGAACCAAATCTGCCCATGATCAAGGTAAGGGAAACCACCGGAGATCGGCCACAAGGGCCAAATCTCCGACGGAATCGGAGGTGGAGCAGCGGTGATAGGAAGGGATGAGGCGGCGGTAGGTTACAGAAAACTTAGGGGTTAGGAAAGGTAGAGAGAAGGTAGAGGATTTTAGAGAGAGTATTGGCCTCCAAACAAATATGATATGATTTGGATAGGGTCATTTTCGGACCAAAAGCTAGATATAGTTGACCAAACAAATACAAGTAGGACGGGTAGGGTCATCTTCGAATCAAAAGTTATCATATCGTTTTAGGCCGATATTAGATCTTCGTTTTGTTATTTCGGGTCAAAAATTCTCCTTAAATATATGTGTCGTTTTGGTTTGTCCGGTCATTTCACAATCGGTGGGTTAATTTGGGTTAATTGAATAAAATTTACTACTACAATTCATTTCCAACCTTGTAATCCCAATTCCAAAGTTGAAATGAACAAACCCTAGAGCTAAGTGCTAACTCAATCACTTGACAATTTACAGAAAATGGGAGACCCAATTTCTGAGAATCAGCACGTCATTCAACAACAAAGTTGCTTCCTTTCTGATGATCTCTTAATTGAAGAAGTTCTTACAAGATTGCCCATCAAATCCATTCTTCGATTTAAGGCGGTTTCTAAACAATGGTACTCTACTCTTTCTTCCTCCGATTTTGCTACTCTCTACCTTATGAAATCCTCGTTCGCTTACCCTTCCGCTCCTGTTAACACCTTGTTTATCAATTCTGTTAAGAATTACTACCTTTTCTTTTATGATGATGATCAAATTTGTGGTAATTTTGAAGATAATTTGGTAAAAATAGACGTCGACTTTGGAATTGAGAACAATGATTATTTCCAAGTTTCGGGATCCTGCAATGGGTTGATTTGTTTAACCCCAGATTCGCATAAATACTTCATTTTATGGAACCCGTCTACCCGTAAAATGCACAAATATGAAACAGATGTCTATATTAAGCGTATTGATGATGAAACTGAGGCCGATCCCTTAATTTGTGGATTTTGGCATGCATCCTCTGTTGATGACTATAAATTTGTTCGAGTTTTGAAACCGAGTTTTGAAACTTATGATACTAATGGTATTGTTCATATCTTGTCTTTGAGGGAAAATAAGTGGACAACATTTCATTGGGATTTTGGTGTTCAAATCCTTGCTGCCGGACACCCAATGCTTACAAATGAAAGGTTATATTGGCCTGCCTTTTGTCTCCCTGATGATCGTGTTATTATTAGCTTCGATTTGGTGGTTGAGCGGTTTGAGGTTATTAAATTGGAGGACACGGACTGCTTAGGGGTCATGGGAGGGTATTTGAGCAAGTGCGACTCTGATATCAGAAAGACAATACACATATTTGAATCTCCAGGGGTAATACTGAAATCTATTGGTTTTCCCAAATGTTTGAGATTAGGCATGACCTCTCAAATGGTCGGGTTTACCAAGACTGGCAGGTTTTTTGTGACAGGGGCATTCAATGGTGAGATGATTTCTATCGATACTAGAATGTTGGGGGTAGTTGACACTGGTACTGAACCTATGCAATACACAACGCTTTTGAGTTTCGATAAGTTGATTGATATTACAAGATATGTTCCAAGCCTAGTTTCACCTTTTCCCTTGGAAAAGTTGTCGAGGGCATAGATGCACTACATTGTTCCTTTGCTCGTTGGCTTTTCCGAAGACATTGTATGTTGTTCTGATAACTAAATTGTGTGTGTACTTTAACTTACCGTGCTGTACTTCTTAGAGTAGTAGTTTACATTTCTTTCCGTCTTCTATAGTTGCTTGCACCAAGTCTCTAGTAAGGCCGATTAACCATTAATTACATTGTTCCTTAGCTCGTTGGCTTTTGCGTTCCTTGCTGAAAATGTCCTGATGCAACTTGTGTAATTTCATTCTATTTTGCTGCTCGGTTGGTTTGACCGTGGTGATAGACATTCAGTATGGTGTTGAAATTGGTACTGCTACTATATCCATGACATGATCTTAGAATTCTAGTTTTTTAATTTAATGACCAGAGCTGAACGATGGGGTTGGTTGACACAATTACAATACCTATGCAGTACTTGCTGCTTCCCAGTTTCAGAAAAGTCGGTTAATATTGCAAGATATGCTCTAAGCGTAGTTTCGCCTTTTCCAATTGAGGAGTTGTCTAAGCCGTAGAGATGGTACATTGTTGCAGATGTTGGCCTTTTTTAATGTTACTGATGATAAACCAAGTGGCATGTAGTATTCAAGTGATTTCTTCACAGAAGATTCGGTGTAGTTTGAACTTCGAAGTGTATGAAGACAATGATTGTATACATGACCTTGTCAAATAGGACTTGTAGCAAGAAAAGTATCATCTTGTTAAACTAGTTTACCTGCATGATTGCTCTACTCTTTCTTCTTCGATTTTTGCCTATGTTCATTCTATGAAATCCCCCTTTTCATTTCCCTTTTGCTTCTGTTAACATCTTATTCATCAAATGTGATAAGAATTACTACCTTTTTCTTTTATGATGATGATCAAATTTCTGGTGATTTTGACGATAATTTGCTTAATTAGATGTATGTTGAGGGTGACATCGAGAATGAATATAATCTTCAACTTGGGTGCTGCAATGGGCTGGTTTGTTTAACGCCGGCTACTGGTAAATACTTCATTTTATGGGATACGGATACTAGTAAAATGCACAAAAATGGGTCAAGGATGTGATTTGATTCACCGTTCATGAGTTCAAGTTTTTCGGGGGTGTGTGTTTATAGCATTACCAAAAGTTTATTGTGATCCATCAAATAAATATTGAACTGAGATGTAAATGTAAATGTAATGTACACTTGTGATTCTAGAACCAATCCGTCTCATTGTAGACGCTATCCGTCTAAAGCGGTAGACGGATAGTGACCCTTTCACAAAATGCAAGTGGGGTATCCATTTTTCACCCACTTGCACCATCCACTCCCATTTTGTGAGAGGGACAATATCTGTCTACATCTTTAGATGGATAGTGTTCGTCTAAAGTGAGAATTTGTGTCCTAGAATTGACATTTAAGGCTTTGTTTTTCCTTTTTTTTTTCTCCATGAAATTTAGAATTTACTAAAAAAGAATTATTAGCGTTTCCTATCGTGTGGCCTATATTTCTACAAATTCTAACTCATGCCCTTTGTTATTTTAATAACGTCCAATGTACCCCTAAATTTAAAAATTAGTTCTTGAAACACTCAAAATATAAAATATTTAAATCAAGGTAAAATTTTATCACAAAAGTTCTTTATTTGATGAGTAAATAAGATATAGGGAGTGTTTGGTAAACGGCGGATTGAGAAATTTTCAGCATATTTAAGGCTTTTAGCATGTTTGACTCACCAATCTACTATTTTGAGTGTTTCGTAAATGGCATATTGAAATAGTAGATTGGAGCTCAATCTACTGTTTTCCAATATCCTGCTCTACCCAGCATATTCACATTAGTAGATTGTGAAATATGAATCCGTCAACAAATTGTGAAATATGAATCCGTCAACAGTCTACACATCCATACAACAATCTATTAACCAAAATCTGCTAATTACCAAACACTTCTACTAAATCTGCTAATTGAAATATACTAGTCAAACCTGTTAATCCAATCTGTCATTTATAATCTGCTTGACCAATCTGCTTCTGCTAATATCAATCTGCTGATTACCAAACAGGGCCATATTCATCGCTCTACATATTATGGATGATTAATCAATCTAAATGTCTAAAACTGTTGTAATGTTTAAATTCGTATAATTTTAACTCTGGACACACCTAGACACTTTCACTAAAATTATATAAATATCATACGGTAATTTAAGGATTTTTAACATAACTTTCATTTTTCATACTCCCTCCTATTCTACATAACCTTCTCTCTTTCCTTTTTCATCTATTCACAATACCTTCTCTATTTCCTTATTTAGTAAAGTTTTATACTTATTTTAATCATCTCACCCCACATTAATACCACACCTCACCCCACAATAATACTTATTTTAATCAACTTACCCCACAACAATACTTATTTTAATCGCCCCGCCCACAATAATACCCCACAATACCTTCCCTCTCTCCAATTACCCAACCACACTACAATACTTTACCTTATTTTAATCCATCTCCTTAATTCTAGTGTCCCCATGAATAGGGAGGTTTATCTAGAATAGGAGGGAGTATGTCGGAATATCGTGTTATTATTAACCTAACAGTTAAATTTGAAGTAGTTATGATTTACAGTACTATATAATTTGAATTTTACTTAAAATTAATATAAAATGCTTTTGCAAAAATAATAATAATGCTTTAAACTTATAAAATATATAAGTACATTTTCTTAATTTTAGAAAGCGTGTCGCAACTACATTTTGTGAAATTTCCATATTTCATGCTATCTAGCTCATCTCTCAAAGGGGAAAAAAAAAGTACGACTGAACCTGGCCCGAATAACCCAATTTGATGAATGAGACCCAAATGTTGGTATACTGGTATAACTTACATTTAGGTCCTGTAAAAGAATTTTGGATCATTAACCCACTTACGATACATAAACCAAACCGTTTGACCTTCCACTCTGAAAAAAAAAAAAAAAATGTTTAACTTTGCCAAATGTTGGCATACTGGTATAACTTTGCCACTTTTTTAGAATAAATAAGATTGTTTTGTTATATAAAACAATATAATATCTTTATACCGAATGTCATATATGACCATCAACATACAGAGTATTAGTGTATTACTCCGTACAATTTACAATAGGTTAGGTCGAGCAGCATAACAAAATGGCTAGTGCCCAAAAGATAAAAAGTAGAAGCAAAAATTTCAAAATCATGTATCTAGACATCAACAATTTTTTTTTTTTTTTTTTTTTTTGAGTAAGATTGTCCATTTGCCTTGTTATAAATATACTTGATTGTTTGGGCGGGTTGACCCAACTAATTAAACGATTTTCTCGAGCCATGCCCCACACCTGGCAGATTTAGGGCCCTATTTCCTAGTTCGGCCCATTGAAAAGTAAAAGAAAGAAAAAAAGCCAATTCAAATAGTCAAACCTTGCTTGATCCAACCACTGACCTGTTTTTGGTGCGCTAAAGCTACTAGACTAACCCACATTATCGTACATGCCGGTTTAAGGTGTATCGGTGCCCAGCATGGCCTACCCTAGACAACGTCCAATGTTAATTGTGACTACCCTTGAAGGTTAGTTAGTGACTAGACTTGGCAAATAGATTAGTCGGGTCTAATTTAGCGTCATTTCTGATCTTGAGTCAAACTTTCAAATCAGGTTTACTTTTGCCAACTAGGGATGGCAATGGATCGGGTTGGTTCGAATTTTTCTAGATCCAAACCCGATATAATTACTTATTAGATCTCCAATCCATATCCAAACCCGATCCATATCCAAAACTTTAAAATTCATACCCGCTCCATTTTACCTTTTTCCGAATCCATATTCGCTCCAAATACATATCCGATCTACCATATAATCCAAACCCCACCCAAAACTTAATTTGACTATATAAAATATTTTATATTATATGACAAAATTGAAATTTCACGTTTAATAAATGCTAAATTGTCAAAATATTTGATTGGTCGGGTTCGGGTATAAATGGTTCGGGTTTGAATATGGTTCGGGTTTTTCAATAGTGGATATGGATATGCGTATTTAAATAGTGGATCGGATATGGACTTCTAAACGTTAGGTTTGGATTGAATTTTTTCTTTCGAGTCGGTTCGATTTCGGTTCGGTCTGAGCCATAATTACCATCCCTGTTGCCAACACTCAACAGTAGTTGTGAGTCTTCTGATTATTTGATTAACGTCGGAAAAATAAACCCCAATTTGAACTTTAAGGGTCCGTTTGGATACAATTTTAGGAGGGAAAGGGAGGGGAGGGGGAGTGAGGGGAGGTGAAGGGAGGGGAGAGAAGGGAAGGGCAAATGGAATGTGAGTGTTTGGATAACAAAAATTATGAAGGGAAATGGAAGGGGAGGAAGGAGGGAGATGAAGAATGGATGGAGGATTGAAGGATGGTGGTGGTATAATTAGAGTCCAAATAATGTTTTCTTTCCAAATCTTGCCACCCTTGGAAAGATTATAATTTGTTCTATAGGAGGGAAAATAAGTCCTCTCATTTCTCTCCCCTTCCATTTCCTTTCTCTCATATTTTTTATCCAAACAAAGGAAATTAAATCACTCCCTTTCCCTCCCCTTCCCTTCTCTCCAATTCCTTCAATCCAAACGGACCCTGAATGAACAAACCCTAAAGCTAACTCAATCACTTACCCACTTCGCTCTCAACTTCACAATTTCATAGAAAATGGGCGACGAAGACTCAAATTCTGAGAAGAAACAATTTGTTGAGCAGCAAAGCTACCTTTCTGATGATCTCATAATTCAAGAAATTCTTACAAGATTACCAATTAAATCCATTCTTCGATTTAGGTCAGTTTCGAAACAATGGTATTCTACTCTTTCTTCCTCCGATTTTGCTAATGCCCACCTTATCAAATCCCCGTTGGCTTACCCTTCTGCTCCTGTTAACACTTTGTTTATCATAGATCGTAATAATTGTTGTTACCTTTTCTCTTATGAGGATGATCAAATTTCTTGTAATTTTGAAGATTATTTGGTTAGACTCGACCCCGAGTTTGGGTTCGAGAATGATACTCTTCAGCTTACTGGATCCTGCAACGGGCTGGTTTGTTTGAACCCAATTTCGGATAAATACTTCATTTTATGGAACCCGGCTACCCATAAAATGCACAAATATGAAACCGATGTCCATCTTAGGCGTATTGAATCTATTGATGATGATGATGTATCTAAGATCCGTCGCGTAATTTGTGGATTTTGGTATGCATCCTTTGTTGATGACTATAAATTTATCCGAATTTTGAAACGGAGTTTGTTTAATGGGGATACTAATTGTATTGTTCATATCTTCTCTTTGAGGGAAAATAAGTGGACAAGATCTGATTTTGATTATGGTCATGATTTCCTTGTTACCGGACACGCAATGCTTACAAATGAAAGGTTATATTGGCCTGCTTCTGTTCTTTCTCCTGGTCATAGAAATATTATTCTTAGCTTCGATTTAGGGGTTGAGAAGTTTGACGTAATTAAGTTGGAGCGCAAGGATTGGTTAGGAGTCATGGGAGGGTGTTTGAGCAAGTGTGTTTCTGATAGCGCAAATAAAGATGCCATGTTAATGCACATATATGAATCTCCTGGGGTAATACTGAAATCGATTGATTTTCCAAAGACGTTGACATTAGGCATGACCTCTCAAATGGTCGGGTTTACGAGGACTGGCAAGTGTTTTGTGACAGCGGCATTCACTGATGGGGTGATTGATTTCCAGAATAGAATGCTGGGAGTAGTTGACACAGGTACTAAAGTTCTGCAATACACTACGCTTTTGAGGTTCGATATGATGATTGGTATTGCAGGATATTTTCCAAGCCTAGTTTCACCTTTTCCCATTAAGGAGTTGTCAACGGCATAGACGCACTACATTGTTCATTGACTTGTCTGAAGATTTTGTATGTTGTTCTGAAAAACTAAATTGCGTGTAGTATCTTAACTAATTGTGTTGCACTCGTACTTGTTCATCTTCTATAGTTATTTTCACTAAGTCTGTAGTAAGGCAGATTAACCGTTAAGGCGTTAATTTATCATCAGAACAACAAAATATGCTTATTGTCAGATGGTTTTGTACATGAAACATGAACCTGTTTGTTTAGAATGTTTTGCTCTAGTTCATGTCTTTGTGTTTTCCCATAAACCATGTTCTACAGTTTTGCGTCTATTCCCATAGGAAGGTGTGGGATGCATATAGATTCAAGACAATCTGACAGTGTAGTATTTACTATGAAGAACTAATTACTTGATTGCTTATTTGCCTGTACTTCTTAAGGGCATTCACATTGAAGAGTATGTACTCTTCCTCTTATTTTCTCTCTTTTCCACTATTTTTTTGACACCTCACATCCTCTTTCATCCAACTCATTTTCCACTATCTTCATCCTCCTTTTATTTTTTTTCTCACATCAAAGAGGATTCTCCTTACTTCCTCTTGCATATTTTAATTCTTTTTTAATATTAGTTGATGTGATAATTATATAAAATAAAATAAATATGCATTAATTTGATAGGGGAGTGGACACAAGGTCCAAGGTTGTACTTCCTCTAAAAATAGAGGAAGTCTTCCTCTTCCTCTTTCAAAGAGGATGTTAAAATTAATCCCACATTGAAAAGGATATCCTCTTAGAGGAGAGAAGGTGCTAAGAGGATGCACCATCCTCTTCAATGTGGGTGCTCTAATACTGATTGATTGCTTATTTGCCTGTACCAACAATCAGACTAGGAGGGAGTATTAAATTTAAAATCTATGCAATTTTATTAAACTTTATAGTTTATTAGATGTATAGAGATGTTAATTATTTAACAAACAAAAATATAATATAAGTAGGTTATAAAGAATTTAAGTTGGATTTCATAATATATAATACTAGTGTGTAACCCGTGTATAAATGCACGGGTATAATATGAACCCGTGTATAACAACTTATTTATGCAGGTAAAATATTTGTTATGAAAATGATAAGTAATTTGCAGAAATATTTAGATGTTTAAATAAGTAAATAATTAGATGTATGATCAATATAAATAATATTATGAAAATTGGTAATTTCATACATACACTTGGTTACATATTATTAAAATAGAATATAGTGTATACTTACAACAAATAATATTACAAATACTCAAACATTTGTCGATAAAGAACATTTGAAAGAACAATACATGTTCCGCTTTCGTTGTTCCAAATATTCAATCCACTTTTGTTGATCACTGGTCTCGAGATAGCAATATAGAGTTGGCCATGACAACAAATGGGTTTAGAAAGATAAAGACCAACTTTTATTGGTTATCATCGCAAAACATACGGTCACTCGAAACTGTCTTCCTTCAAACCTAACAGAAAAAATTGTTGAATCAGAAGGTGTTAACGTGATTCGAGCAATATGGACTCTATCTCCCTTATTAATGCAAGATAAGAAAGTTGCCCTAATAACGCGAATACCCAAATTTGTTGCGGCCAATCTTGTGCCACTACACAATCCTTTTGGCTGATCAATGTTTCTTATTAGCATTATTGTTGCCCCTGCCTTCAATTTCAACTCGTGGTTCGGGAGACCAGAACGTTTAATTGAATTGAGAATATCTGTAGAATAAACTTCGTGCATCTCTGAATTGCTCTAGTCTTTGTTTATTTCATCTGAACTGTTATAAACTTTGTCTTCACTGGGAATAAGAGACAACACATAGTCATTAATCGTCTCCACAATCTCGTGAGTTGGCGCAAGAATTGATCTTTTTTGAAGATTATCTTAATTCCGAAATTGAGTAACAAAAGATATTTAAGTATTATGAACAATAGTTGGATCATTGACATTCTTAATAAGGATTTTTTTTTTTTTGGGTACATAAGAGGGGCGAAGCCCCGATGAAAAAAGACGAACTAGATGCTAACTAAACGAGGTATTGCAACCCCTAGAATATCCTCACGTAAAATAGTCCTAAGCCCATCAGGTAACACGTCGATAACTGTTGTACTTGTAGACGAGTACACCCCTGCATTAGCCAACCAGTCGGCAGCCCGGTTGCCTTCTCGGAAAACATGGTCGACATTGACCGTCCAGTCTGGTAAATTAATGAGCTCCTTGCAGCGGCTCACCAAAGAACGCAGGTTATTGCTTAGGAGTTGATCTTCGTTGATGAAATCGACACAAGTCTTGTTATCCATATGAACTAGGACCTTAGTAATACCCATGTCCCTAGCGCGTTCCAATCCCTCAACAACTGCTCTCATTTCGGCCCTCATCGAAGTACAAATACCACATGAGAATAGAAACCCAATGATGAAATTACCCGATTCATCCCGAAATATTCCTCCGCATCCCGCATCACCCGGATTTCCCTTAGAGGCTCCATCCGTATTGAGAAGGACCCAGCCATGTGGGGGAGCATGCCACCGTATATAACGCTCTTCCCTGGACGCTCCTGGATTGGGGATGAATAGGGAGAACGGGTCATAAGCCTTTTTCGACATAGCAAATTGATGCATCAAGAAGCGAATAGGGTCTGTTGGGTTTTCCTCTGTGCGGCCAAAAACAAGGTTGTTCCTCCACCGCCAAATCCACCAACAAGTAATAGCATACTCCATGGACCAAACTGGGGAAGATAAGGGCGAGCCATTACTCGCATTTTTAGTGATCCATAGCTGGTAAGGATCATCGTAGAAAGACGGGTGTGCTGCGTATCCGCCTAATTGTAACCAAATTTCTTTGGACGTAGGACAGAGCCTTAAAAGATGGTCTGAAGTTTCGTCTGCTGAGTTGCATCTTGGACAAACCGGATCATCAGTTAGACCTCTTTTTACTCGATTGAAATTAGTCATCAATCTTCCATGAGCAGCAAGCCAAATGAACATACGAATTCTTTGTTGGACCAGGAGTTTCCAAATAATATGCCAAGTTATCGGGTTATTATCTGTTGGAATATCTGCTCCTTTAATTATAGCTAGAGCAGATTGAATAGAAAATTTACCATGAGAGGTACCGTTCCAGTAAAGCCTATCTTCCATGTCGGGGTCCGTCGAAAGGGTATAAGCAGCTATTTTTTTTAATTCTTCCTCAGGCAAATAGTTGGAAAATGTATCCCATTTCCAGTCACCAATCCCATCCCACATCTCGCTTACCGTAGCTCCAAGAATTTCCTCTGGAATAGGGGCTAAGGCTTTGTCCGACAAACACCCTTTATCGACCCAAGAATGGTCCCAAAACAATGTACGTCTTCCATTCCCGATTGCTATCGAAGTACCCTTATAGATGAACTCGGATTGATCGGTAATGCCGGCCCATACGTTAGACATGTTAGGTCGTGGACGGAACATATCAATGTCGCACCTCCCATTACAATATTTAGCACGAAGAACCCGAGACCAAAGACTAGATGGTTCGGACAAAACACGCCAGCTTAGCTTTGTTAAAAAGACCGCATTAGATTGTCGAGAAGAACGGATTCCGAGACCACCATGAGCTTTTGGCCGCTGTACAGTTTCCCAGTTTAGTAAGTGGATTTTCTTTTTTTTCATCATTACCACCCCACAAAAAGCGTCGAGTTCTCTTGTCAATATTATCACAAACTGATCGCGGTAATTTAGCCGTTTGCATATGATATGTAGCCATGGTCGATAAGGTGGATTGAATCAAGGTACTTCGACCGGCCAAAGATAAATGCTTTGTCTTCCACCCTGCAAGTCTCTTATTAAATTTCTCTTCTAGATGGGCAAAAGTAGCCTTAGTGACCCGTCCGTTGATCGTTGGCATACCTAGGTAAATACCAAGGTCTTGAGTTGATTCATAGCCTAAGGTGCTCGATATCTCTTCTCTAACAGACTGTGGAGTATTGGCTGAGAAGAATACCTTAGACTTGGATGCACTGACTTTTTCACCCGACGCTTTGCAAAAGTTATCAAGAACGTACTTGATGACAATAGCCTGATCAACTCTTGCCTCCGCAAATAAAACCATGTCATCTGCAAAGAATAGGTTAGATACCTTTGGGCCTCCACGACATATAGGAACAGGTAACCAGTCCTTATGTTTAACTCTTTCGTCAATGGCTTGTTGCAATATCTCGAGACACATAACAAAGAGGTAGGAGGATAGTGGGTCTCCTTGTCTAACTCCTCGTGTTGGCGTGAATTTTTCAGTTGCTTCACCGTTCCAAAGAATCTGCATCGTATGAGTAGTAACGCATTCCATGATGGTTTCGATTAGTAATAATGGTAGCCGCATATCATACAGTGTGTCTCTTATGAAATCCCATCTTAGACGATCGTAGGCTTTCTCTAAGTCGATCTTGATGGCCATATATAACCCTTATTTCCTTTTTTCCGACGCATAGTATGTATTGCTTCTTGGAATACCACAATATTATCAGAGATTTGTCGCCCCGGAATAAAACCACTTTGATTTTCAGAAATAAGGAAAGGGAGAACTTTTTTGATTCTGTTAGCGAGGACTTTACTTACGATTTTATACGCAACATTACACAAGCTGATGGGCCGGAATTGGGATATGTGTTCAGGAGCATTGACTTTGGGAATCAAGACGATGTGCGTTTCATTAAGACCCGCCGGAAAACCCTTGCCTTCTAAGGCTTTCATAGCCATCTCACAGACATCTTCTTTCACCACGTCCCAATGTTTTTGATAGAATAGCGCTTGGAAACCATCGGGACCCGGGGCTTTAAGAGAGCCCATATCAGAAATAACCCTCTCTATCTCAGCTATAGAAAAATATCGTGTAAGCCCTTCCCACTGTTCATTACTGAAGTCCTGAAACATATCATGGGGCAAGTCTACTTCAGCTGCAGAAGGATAGGGAGTATCTTCAGTATATAGATTTTTATAATAAGCAGCCACGAGAGTCTTGACATCCTCCTTATCATCCACCCAAATACCTGCATCATTTTTCAGAGCATTGATTTTATTTCGCCAGCGGCGCACAAGTGTGCTTACATGAAAGTACGAGGTGTTACGGTCACCATCCTTGATAAATTCGACACGCGACTTTTGATACCAAAGAATTTCCTCTCTTTCCAGAACTTCATCTAGTTCCTTGCGCAGTTTAGCCTCCAATTTAATAAGATGCCTCTGACGATTCTGAGATAATTCCCTTTGACAACCTCCTATTCTTGCTAGTAAGTCTCTTTTCTGCCGAAAAATATTCCCAAACACCGTTTCATTCCAATCTTGTAATTTTCCTGAGAAAGCAGCTAATTTAGAAACGAGGTTGTCTCGTCCTGCCCAATTATCTTGCACAAATGTAGAGAATTGCTCGTGAGTTAACCACGCAGCTTGAAAGCGGAAGGGCCGATTAATACTATTTAGGGGGGCAAACCCATTAGGGGAGATAAGTAATGGGCAATGGTCTGACTGATAGGTAGGGAGATGTTTAACACTTGCATCTCCAAATCGGGTACCCCAACTGCTATTGCAAAGAGCTCTGTCCAACCTCGCGCTTTGTCTCGTTTCTACTGTATTACCTCGTGCCCAAGTGTGGGAGGGACATGAGAATTCGAGTTCTATTAATTCACAATCTTCCACCCAGTTGTTGAACAACTCACATCTGCGAGCCATGTTCTGATCTCCACCATGTCTTTCTGCTAACGAACGGGTTTCATTAAAATCCCCGGCAAGGAGCCAAGGATGATCATTCGAATTCGCATACTGTTGCAACTCAGACCATAGCTCGTATCTATTATAAGGATTTGGACTCGCATAGACTGCTGTAAAAAACCAGGGTATTTCACCATTACGAGCTACCTCTACTGTAATATATTGCGTGTGGTCTTTGACCAGACTGACCGAGACCAAATCAGGACGCCAATAGAGCCATATTCCTCCACTGAAAACTATGGCATCTACCCGACAATGGCCACTGTAACCTATGATTTTCCCTATCTTCTCAGCATGAACACCATCCTTATGGGTTTCCAGTAAAACCAGGATAGATGGTTTAAAGTTTTTAACTACTTCTTTAATGGCACTGATTTTGTTTCTATTTCCCGTACCCTGAATGTTCCACACTAGGCATGTGACTGGGGTCAGGTTGGGTGTCAAAGTGGGTATTCTGTCTGACATGGAAAACGGTGCAAAATTTAAGTAAGATAGATAGGCTCGACTTACAAGCGAGAGAATTTGATTAACATTCCATGGTATCGACATCTCCATTTGGAGACTCAATGCATTCTTGTCGTTGGATTGGAACGTGATGTCCATCACTGGACTCTCCTGTACCATCACCCCCATATAGGGAGCGGGCATCTCCGGCGAGAGGCTCACTGTGCACTTCCGCGTTGGGGGGATCATCTCGACCTGGGGGGCTGTGGGAGGCACCTGAGTTGGGGTAGAGGAGGATGGAAGATGGATATGTGAGGGTTCATGGTGGGAAGTGTTTTCCTTGTCTGTTTCACCAGACAAAAATTTTAGAGGAATAATAACAGAGGAATGGGGTTGGACTGAACGAGCTTCTATGATGGATGAATTAGAAATATCTTTTAGAATATTTGTTTGAATATTAGGAATATTTGTTTGATTTTTTGGAGTATTAGTAAATCTCTTTTTTATGTATTTCGTATTATTTTTAGGGACCTTAGTATTGACTTGATTTTGAATTTTATGCTGAGAATAATTTGGAGCTAAAGACGGAAACGACGCATTATTATTATTGGTAAGAATATTAGATGAGATATTAGATTGATTATAATTAGGACTAGGAGAGAATCGTGGAGGATTTTGTGGAGCGGATTTTTCCAAATTGTTCTCATTCAGAGCCGAGAATCTCGACCCTGCGCTATGATTTTGGTTTTTTCCATAATTGAAAATATTCTTGCTTGAATTAGACTGGAACGGTTGTTGATTTGAATTTTCTGGGCGCGCTACTGGCTTCCTCCTTGGCGGTTTTTTGACTAGCATCCATTCCCCAAAGTTAGAATCTGCGACTGCTACTGTATCAGGCGCTTTCTGGCCCTGAACTGGAGAAGATGGATTAACCACAGTGAGGCTTTGGTCCTGCTGGTTGGGACTTGCAGATGAGGGGTTCGCAGTAATGATAGCTGGGCAACTGTCTTTCAAGTGTCCAAGTTTTCCGCATTCGAAACAAATCATACGCAACCCTTCATACTGAATATGATAGACCTTTTTGTTCAACCTAAATTTCGATAGTAAAGGCTTATCAATGTTGACTTCAATGCTCATTCTAGTGAATTGCCCTCTTTCCGCCATTTCTGTATTTTTATCTATACGGACAACATTTCCTACTTTATCCCCTATTTTCATGAGGAACTCTTTGTTAAAGTATTCAACTGGGAGATTGGGATACGAACCCAAGCTGTTAATCGACTTATTTTGTCTTCTGAAGGGACAAAATTAGGGATCCATTTCCTAATCGTAAGGTAGTGATCATCAATCATCCACGGACCTTGAGTTAGGACATGTTCAAGATCCTCTTTGGATGTAAACCTGGCCACATAGTAAGAATTCCCTATATCTGTCAGAGTCAGTTTACCCTTGATTGACCACTTCACTTGAAGTTTTCTCATTAGGGACAAATAGCCAATTTGTTTATCAAACATTTTGATTATTAAAGCCCGTCTCCAAGGTTTACGGATTGTTGATTTTTCATCCTGCGAAAGCCTTATCGTAGGACAAATTTCTTCATCTGATTCACTTTCAACTTCTTCTTCATCCTCTGAATCGACAACCATATCTTCCAGATCGAAGATATCATCATTTTCCGTGATTGTGGGGATACCCCGGACCATACTGCTATAAGAGATATGCGGCTTTTCTATTGACGTTGGAGCGGAACTCTGTTTCTGTGTCGTTGTAGAATCGATATTCATCGAGTATTCAGACCCTGGAGCATAGGGTGAAGCATTAAATTCGCTTACATGCATTATTTTACGTTTTGTATTTTTCGTATTCGAAGGAGAGATGTCGGTCTCCGGTGGGAGACCTTGTTGCGAATTGAACATTCAGAGAGAAATTTAGAGAGAGATTTTAGAGAGAGAGTGATAATTGACTGCCTTAATAAGGATATTATGCAAGAGTTCTATATCAACTTTTCCGTCATTTTGTTCTCCTGCTATACCATCTCCGAAATTCAGAAAATTTTCGGATTTCATTAACAATAGAATCCGAAATTCTCGATTGTAGACGCATATTTTTCGTTAGTGTTAGTACCTTATAGGACAAAAAAATGTAAAAATGAGCAAAAAAATCGTAGAGACAAAAAAAAAAATTGTCCTCAATTCAGAAGTTTATGAAAATAGATTACATGGCAAAAAGACCAAATATCAGATGAACATCAAGAAGCAAAAATGATATCTACCGTGCCACCTTTAGGAACACCTGGTAAACATTGTCGAAAATCACCACTGAATACAATGACTTTGCCCCTATACGGTTGGTCATGATTAACATTATTTGAAAATCCCATGACGTCCCTTAAACTTCTGTCAAGAGCTTCCAAACAATACTTATGTGTCATTGGAGCTTAATCCCAAATTATCAATTTTGTTCATATTAACAATTTGATAAATCTGTTCCAGGTTTAATCCTAAAACATGTAGAATTCTCAACAGCATTGATTGCAATGCCAAATTTAGATTGAGTTGTCCTCCTGTTGGGGAGCAAGATCGCATCAACAACACTCGAAGCAACATGATATTTATTGTTTTCGCGCAAAAACCAATAAAATATTTATAAATACTCCCTCCGTCTCGATCAGTACATGTTTATTGTTTTTGGCACAAAAACAAAATAGATAACTTTTCACGGGGACAACTGGAAGAGTTAAGTAAATACATTGTTACAAAACAATAAATTTAAATATCACCTATAATATATAGGGAGTACGTAGTTAATGACATCACAACCTTTGAAAAAAAAAAATTGTTGTACGTTATATTTGTGGTTTTTCTACGCAAAGTTGTATATATATAGAGCATTGTACAACTGAGGTATAAGAATCCGAGCTTATATGTATTTTTTTCTGAGCTAATTCAAGTTCATATTTCTAATGTGTAAATGGATGAGTTCAGATACTTTCTAATAAAGCTCATATTCTTTAACATAAAGCTCGGATACTTTATTACAAAGCTCGGATTCTATACCGTACAACTGGTACAACTGATGGTATAATCCATGAATTGGTTTTTCTGCATATATCATCTTCTTTGACCCATATAAAAACACCAAACCTTTCTTATCAACTTCATGGGCCTCTAAATAAGATTTACCATGTCTCAACTCTCAACTTGATTGATCAGTGTTTCTCAAAAGCATCATTGTAACATGTTACTCCTATTGTAACAATAGATAGGTAGCTATTTAAACACTTGAGAAATATAATTTGGGAGAATCGACCGTAGTATTTACTATTTAGTGTTAATTTTATTGAAAAATTATGCAGAGGAAAATTATGTATTTATGTGAATTGATCTTACCATAGTAACCTTACCATACTTCATGTATTATCAGTTATTTTGATATTTTGTACACGGTCTATATAATGAATTACAAATAAAACAGAGTAACACGGTCTTACACTGTGAAGGGATATATTTTTGTAAGAAAGTTATTTATTTTAATGCTAGTAAAAGCGTTAACTTTCTTACACAATTAAAAGATGTCTCACGCAATAACTACTATAGAAACATAAGTTCCTATATAACCTGAAAGCAAACAGTGATTTATATTCACCCTAACATTTAATCTTATAAACTATAGTATTTGTTTTTAAATTGCTATTTGAGTATAAGTATTGCTGGTGCAATAATTTGTCAAGCTCATATGTGATTTCATCGCTTAATAATTCATATACGCTTTTAATCCCATTTGATGAGTATTTTAATAAAAAATAACTCAAAGGAAACAACATAGCAAAAAAATCCTTTGAGTCTTCTAGTCCTGTCACCCAAAAAATACACACTTACATTGTAAACGTTATTATTGTACCACAAATTCTTGTTTGTGACGGCACATATCCGTCACTCTTGAGTGACGGATACCATTTTACCTCACAAAGTATCCACTTTTTCTCTCTCTGCAACACTATTCATGTGGCCCCCTTTCTCCACTAACCCATTTTGTTACCATTTAAACTCACAAAATATCCGCCACAAATGGTAACCCGTCACAAGGGAGACCAATTGTTATTGTACATGAAAACCTGACACGCCTAAAATGTCGCACTAAAAGACGGCCAAATTAACAATTTATAAACCACTAAACACACTAATTAGCACCAATTATAACTTAGTACAATAGCAAGCAAGAGATCGAACCCAAGAGAAGATGGGTTTTGCAATAGTGAAATTAAAAGAGTAATTAGAATAATTAAGACAAAGTAACAACAATTATATAAAAAGGGGGGTTTTTTGGGTTGAGTTTCAATTGTAACAAAAGCAAGGAAATTCAAACAAGAGTGCAAAGCAAGTAATCAATCAAGAGTCTTAAAGATGGAAATTAATCAATTTGAGAAAGACTTAATCCGACCCAAAGTTTGGCACTTTAGTTGACAAAACCCCTTAATCAATCCTTTTAATCAATATTATTGTCCTATTAGTGAGATTAAATCTCCAAATTCCCTTAAATAGAAGCCAATCACAAGGAAATCACACTTAATAATTGACCCAACTTATCAATTCCTCTAGTGGAAATCACACACATAGATTCATTAACAAGAAGATAAAGCAATAGGAATCTAATAGGTGGAATTACTCACAATGAAATCACAATTAATGAGCAATTACAACTTAATCTCTCTAATGTTAATTAAACCAAGAAGAAATCACATTCATTAGTCTAATAACAAGTTGTTGCAACATGGGATTACAAGGAAATCACACTTAATAAACCCAACAACAATAAATTAAGGAACTTGGAAAGATTATGTAACAAGGAAATCACACTTAATCACAATAATCTAACAAGGATTCCAAAATTAAGCAATTAAACACAGGAGATTAAGAACAATAATAATAATTAAGGAAAGATTAGGGATTCTTACAACCAAAGATTAAGCCTTTTGAGTCGGATTAAGAGAGGAGATTAGTTCTCCATAATTAGATCTAAAACCCAATTCAAAAGATGAAATATTCCCAAATTACAACCTTGATTAATTAAAGTGAACAAAAGATGATTAACCTACTTGCAAACATTGTATTTATAGTCTACCGTAACCTAATACTTATGGGCTTAACAAAGGGAAGGCCCGTAATACAAAATGGAAACAAAAGCCATCAAACCCAGAAAACTCGCACGGTGCGAGTTCTGGTGTCTGGAAACTCGCACCGTGCGGTTTTGCTGCTGGGGTGCGTTTTCCTTTCGTTCTTCCTTTGATCCTTTGGAAGGCTTTCTTGTGGCATTTCTTCAAACTTGTTCTTGGCTCTTCCTAGGACACTTCTCTTGATCTTTTGGCTTCTTAATCTTCACTTGAAACTACGCTAAATGGTGAAACACATGGAATTGGCTAAATAACGTCAAAAACGTCAAAAACCGTCACCAAGTGCTACCAAATGAGCTCAAAATGGTGCCAAAATGTAGTAGAAATAGGAGCTCATCAAACACCCCACACTTAGCCCTTTGCTCGTCCCGAGCAAACTAGAATAAACCTAATCACCACCTAGGCCAAGAAGCATGGGCACTCCTAATTCCCCTCTCTTCACCTCACTTCTTCCTTCTTATTACTTCCCTCGACTAGCTCATGATCACTTTCCTTCATAGCTTCAATCATGTAAGTGACCCCAATTCCACCAATTCGAACCTCTCTTCTCTCACTCCCCCTCCTTATGTCATCCCTCTTCTAAGATGATTCCTAAATCCACCAATTCAACCTTCACTTTTCACTCACAACTTCCTCCTTATTACTCCCCCTTATCACTCCACTTGGTAAAACAAGGTCACCATGGTCAATAAAGCCTCTCCTTTCTATCAATTTGGCAACCTCCAACACCTCCATTCCTCATCAATTCACAACAACTCAACAAACAAACACAACTCTTCCAACAATGCATAAATACAAGTAAACACAATCCCACACAACAAGTATGCCAAGCACTAGTAACAAAGTAATCTTCCAAATCCCCCTCCTAGTCTTGGCATATCACTATCCTACCCTTCCGGCCTTCTAGAGCTCCACCACTTATGTCACCAACTCCAAATGGAAATAGTCAAGTATGTGACATGATTTCAAGGCTTCAAAGAGGTCACATGATTTTTCAATTTTTTCCTAATTCTCTCATTTTGCCTAAACCGCCCTTTCGGGTTTTCGGTTTAGCTCTTTTCCTCACCTCTACTCTCGTGGCTCGCACTCTTTTCTTCATTTTGCCCGGAGCGCCCTTTCGGGTTTTCACTCCGACCTCGGCCACTTTCCCATTTTTGCCTAGGATGCCCTTTCGGGTTTTCATCCTAGCCGTTTTTTTTTTTTTTTTTTTTTTTTTTTTTTGAATTGAAATACAATGCATGGAATTGAAATATATCACAATATATACATGATACCAACTCATGCCCACCCCACACTTTAATCTTCACTTTGTCCCCAAAGTGTGAGGTGAACACCCTAAACTCACTCAAGAGTGTGAGCTTGAGGCACCTCCAAAGTCCGGAGGTCCTCCTCTTCTTCTTGCTTCTCTTCTACTTCTCATTCTAGCCCTTTCGGCTCTTGTTTCCTCAACCTTAGCCTCATTGTACCCTTCGTATTGGGTGGGGAATTGTTGCATGAATTGAGCATTCATCGCGGCCACCATATCAAAAGTTGCATTTGAAGTATAACGCAACTCTTCCAAGTCTTCTTGATAATGGTGGTAGCGGTTTTCGGTGATTCCCCACCGAGCATTCTCCGTTAGTTGTATTTGGGAGAGGGTAGATTCAATGTTTGAGACACGGTTGGTAATGTTGGTTTGCCATGTGTTGAAAGCCGGGTAGTCGAATTGAGGACCCGAAAAAGGATATTGTGGTTGTTGTTGTGGCATATGGGGAGGAGTGAAATGTGGCTCATCAAAGGGGGCATTAGGCATGGGTTCATCAAATGGTGCATCATGAGGCATGTCACCAAAAGTCAAAGCCCCCCCCACTTGCGGTTGCTCTCCTCCCTCATCCTCTTCCGGCTCAACTACTTGGGCTCTATCAACCCAAAGGTACACAAAAGCATCATCGGGGGGCATGTAGAAATCTTTCGCACTCCCCCAACCCAAGGGTGGTAAGTCGGAGGAACGGGGTAAATACATATAATGCTTGTTATTTTGCCCACCCATGCACCAAATGACTAAGGGGGCTACTTTGTCAACCACCTCAATCACTTTTGAGTGCTTCAAGTAATGGTAGTCTATGAGACCACTACCATCAAGAGGGTAAGCATTGGGTGAAAATGGCACACCCGTCTTTTGCACGATTAAATCGATCATACCCCCAATAAAAATGGTCCCTTTGGGGTTCTTTTGCAATTCAAGGCACCCACTCACAAACAATTCCACCCAATCCGGCACTCCCCTCCCTTACGGGGTCATTGACCAAAGAATTTGAATTTGATGGTATTGCATTTTGGTTGGTTCGGTCATGACCAAGAAGTTTGTGTTCATGTGACGGCTAAGGAGGCGTAAGACCGGGTTGGGGATGGTGGTGTTCTTTGAGTTCCCGTGATGTACATCACCCGTAATATCGCTCCAAAAAGCACTCATCAATGGTTTATCAAGTTTCTCTTTGACGGGGGCTTTGGTGATGTGTAGGGCCTCACGAACCTCATCATATGTCATGGTATGGACAAGGCGACAAGCCCGGAATTTGATCCCCGGGACCTTGTCCCTCCCCAATTTAACCTTTTCCAACGATGACAAAAACTCATAGGTAACACCCCTTCGGGTGGGTGCGGCAACATGAATATAGGCCTCAAGTCCGACCTTTTCTAAAAGCATACGAGTTATGGGAAGCATTCCCAACTCGATAAGAAGGTTTTCATCAAGGAACTTGGTTTGTGCCACGGTAGACACCGAGGCAAACTTTTTCCAATTGGAGAGGGCCGTGTCTCGGAGGCCCTCCTTACCCGAATACTCATTTGCATAAGAATACGAGGCTCCCTTGGATCCTTTGGAGGAGGAAGCCGCGGTTTCTTTTCCCTTTCCCATTATAGAACAATTAGAATCTCAGAAAAACACAATTTTTGAACAAAATTTTGGGTGAGGCAATTGATCAAACACCTAATATGCACTACAAGAAATGTTGTGCTAATTAGCTATTTGCTAGGAAAGAAACACCTCACTAGTTAAAGGGTTGTTTTAAGGACGATAACAACACAAATAGACAACCAAATTTCGAATTTGAAGAACACAAATTCGAATTTTAGCGAAATAGAATTGACAAGGAGAAGAATAAGGTGTTATACCTCCCTTTGATCCTTGCTTGGGTTGTTTGGTGAAGAATGCTAACCCAAATTGCTCAAATTCGTCCCTTAAAACCGATTTGCAACCCCAAATCTTCAACTTCTTCAATTGACCCGAAACCCTAGCTTGAAATGATGATGATTCCTCGGATTGTATGCAATTTACCTTACCCAAATCGATGTTGGGAGATGAAAGTTGATGAAACTTGAAGGTAAATTGATTGATTTGTATGATTTGAGAAGGATTTTGGTTGGTGATTTGGGTGTTTAGGGTTATGGTGAAGGGAGAGGTAGAATGTGAGAAGAATTGGGGAAGAACAAGTGAGCTTATCGTGCGAAATTAGAGCTGAAATTCGCGAATTCTCAAAAAACTCGCACGGTGCGAGTTTTGGCCTCAGAAAAGTCGCACCGTGCGACTTTGTTGCTGGATGTTGATTTTTTGTTGCTTAATTCTTCACTTTAGCTAATTCTTTTACCCAACATTCTTCCTTCCTTTCTTCACATATGCCGTTGAGTTGATATCCTAACACTAAAACACACATTAAACCATTCTAATATGCCAAAAACATTAGTGAAAATGCAAATGATTTAATTTATTATGCAAAAAGTAAAGGATGCAATGAATTTAAACATGAGAAATGCAATATGAACAATGCAACATGACAAATGCAATATAAACAATGCAATGCGGAATTTAAATATGCAAGGGAAAGAAATATTTACAAACTTTTGCCGTTTATTTAACGTCGATGGCTCGACAAAGTTGCACTTTCATCAATTTGAGTAGATTGGATCAACAAGATGGAGTGTTTCCACTTCACCCACTTCAATTCCTTCATGATAATGCTTTAGCCTTTGCCCATTCACTTTCAAAACTTTTCCGGATTTCAAGCATTTGATTTCAATTGCTCCATGTTGAAAAACTTTCACCACTTCATATGGTCCCATCCACCTAGACCTCAATTTCCCGGAGAAAAGTCTAAGTCGAATTTGGAAAAGTAAGACTTTCTCTCCCACTTGGAACACTCTTCTTGAAATCATATTATCATGCCATGCTCTTGTTCTTGCCTTGTAAATGGAAGTATTCTCATAAGCATCATTCCGGATTTCTTCCAACTCTTGTAGTTGAAGTTTCCTATGAAGTCCCGCTTCATCCAATTGCAAATTGAAGGATTTAACCGCCCAATAGGCTCGATGCTCAACCTCCACGGGTAGATGACATGATTTCCCAAAAAGTAAGCGGTAAGGTGACATCCCGATTGGCGTTTTGTAAGCCGTGCGATAGGCCCACAATGCATCATCTAACCTCAAGCTCCAATCCTTGCGGTCGGGATTCACCGTCTTCTCAAGGATAGCCTTAATCTCCCTATTAGAAACCTCGGCTTGACCGTTGGTTTGAGGGTGATAGGCGGTTGAGACTTTATGAAGTACCCCATACTTTTTGAGAAGAGCTCCAATGGCTTTGTTGCAAAAGTGAGTACCCCGGTCGCTTATCAAAGCTTTTGGAAAACCAAATCGAGAAAAGATGTTGGTTTTGATGAATTCTCCAACCACATTTGCATCATCGGTCTTGGTGGCCTTAACCTCCACCCACTTGGAGACATAGTCCACCGCCAAAAGTATATAAACATTGCCACAAGAGGCGGGAAATGGTCCCATGAAGTCAATACCCCACACATCAAATATTTCACAATAGATCATGGGTGTTTGGGGCATTTCTCCTCTTTTTGAAATATTACCAACTCTTTGGCATCTATCGCATGTCTTCACCATGGCATGAGCATCTCGGAATAATGTGGGCCAAAAGAAACCGCTTTCCAACACCTTTCTAGCCGTTTTCTTGGCTCCAAAATGCCCGCCACAAGCATACTCGTGACTAAACCGGAGAATTGACATGATTTCGGTGTCCGGCACACACCTCCTTATCCCTTGATCGGCACAAAATTTCCACAAATAAGGATCATCCCACACATAGTACTTGGAATCACTCTTGATTTTGTCTCTTTGATGTCGAGTCAAACCCGGTGGAAATTTGCCCAAGACCAAGTAATTCACGATATGTGCATACCAAGGTTCGGTAGACATCAAGGCAAGAAGGGCTTCATCCGGGAAGGTCTTCTTTATTGAGCTTTGTGGTACCAAGGAGTCTTCTTGGATGATTCTACTAAGATGATCCGCCACCGTGTTGGTGGAGCCCTTCTTGTCCTTGAGTTCAACGTCAAACTCACTCAAGAGTAGTACCCATCTCATCAAACGGGGCTTGGATTCTTTCTTAGAGACAAGGTGCCTCAAAGCGGCATGATCCGTGAAGATGATGACCTTGGCTCCAAGGATATAAGATCGGAATTTCTCCAAGGCAAACACCACCGCAAGAAATTCTTTCTCGGTAGTTGTATAATTCCTTTGAGCTTCATTCATCATTGTCGATGCATATTGAATAACATGAGGTGCTCTTCCTACCCTTTGGCCAAGTACCGCGCCAAGGGCATAATTGCTTGCATCCGACATTATCTCAAACGGTTCATTCCAATTGGGAGGTTGAATTATAGGTGCCGAAATAAGTTTCTCCTTGAGCATATCAAAAGCTCCCTTGCATTCTTCACTCATGACAAATTCACAATCCTTTTGAAGTAGCTTTCGTAGAGGAGCGGCAATCTTGGAGAAATCCTTAATGAAACGCCGGTAGAACCCGGCATGACCTAGGAAAGACCTCACTTCACGCACATTAGTAGGATAAGGCAAGGTGCGAATGGTATCGACCTTTGCCTTATCAACCTCAATTCCCCTAGAGGAAACAACATGTCCCAACACTATTCCTTCCTCAACCATAAAATGACACTTTTCATGGTTGAGTACAAGGTTGGTTTCAATACATCTTTGCAAGACCCAAGTGAGATGACTCAAACAATCCTCAAAAGATTGGCCATGAACGGTGAAATCGTCCATGAATACCTCAATAAAGTCCTCAACATGATCCGAAAAGATACTCATCATGCACCTTTGGAACGTTCCCGGAGCATTACAAAGACCGAAAGGCATTTTTCTATAGGCAAACGTTCCAAAAGGACATGTGAAGGTGGTTTTTGTTTGGTCCTCGGGGGCAATTGGGATTTGAAAATAGCCCGAGTAGCCATCCAAAAAACAATAAAAAGCTTTTCCCGCTAACCTCTCCAACATTTGATCCATGAAGGGAAGCGGGAAGTGGTCTTTTCGGGTCACGGCATTGAGCCTACGGTAGTCGATACATACCCTCCACCCATTTTGAACTCGAGTGGGGGTCAAAACACCTTCATGATTCTCGACTACCGTTAGCCCGGATTTCTTTGGGACAACTTGGGTTGGACTAACCCATTGACTATCAGAGATAGGATAGATCATACCTACATGAAGGAGTTTGAGTACCTCTTTCTTCACAACATCCATCATTGGAGGATTCAAACGCCTTTGTGGTTGTCTAACGGGCTTTGCTTCATTTTCAAGAAGAATCTGGTGCATGCATAAAGTGGGACTAATGCCTTTGATGTCGGCCATTGTCCACCCAATTGCTTCCTTGTGTTGCTTAATAACCCGGATGAGAGCCTCTTCTTGCTCCTTAGTAAGCTTGCTTGAAATAATTACCGGTAAAGTCTCTTCATTTCCCAAAAATGCATACTTCAAGTGGCTTGGTAAGGGCTTCAATTCAACAATAGGAGGCTTGACAATAGAAGGGACAGGTTTCTCTTTTGGTAGCTCTTCAAGTAATTTAGAAGAAAGGAAGAAAAGATCCTGGACATGGGCAAACTCGCACGGTGCGAGTTTTCCATCACCAGAACTCGCACGGTGCGAGTTCCCTGCTGTCTTCCGGATTTCTTCCTTTTCTTCCCATTCTTCCATTGGGGGATTTTCCTCTAAGTCCTTGATTGTTTCCTGCAAATCACAAGACAAAGCATACCCCGTATCCTTTCCAACCAATCCATTAGTCAAAACAACATTTAATGCATCAACTTTGCACAATTCATACACGGTTTGCACAATTGGCTCAAAGATTTCAAGAAAACACAAGGATGAAGTCTCGGATGGGTACTTCATAGCTTCATGGATGCTATACTCAATCTTTTCCCCCTCAAATTCCATTGTGAGGCGACCACTAGATACATCAATTTTGGTGTTGGAAGTTCTCATGAAAGGCCTTCCCAACAAAATGGGAGTGGAGCCTTTCTCGGGTTCCATTTCAATCACATAAAAGTCGGCGGGGAAAAGCATTTCCCCCACCTTCACCAAGACATCTTCCACAACCCCCTTAGGATAGATATTGGACCTATCGGCCAAAGAAATGACCGTACGAGTCGGTTTCAAAGGTCCTAACTTAAGTGACTCATAAAGGTAATTGGGCAAGACATTAATGGATGCACCTAAATCAAGCATAGCATGTTGACATTCCAAATCACCAATTTTACAAGGGATGGTGAACATGCCCGGGTCACTACATTTTTGTGGCAACCGTTTTTGAAAAATTGCCGACACATGTTCACTAGCCCTTACCTTTTTCATGCTTTTTGCTTTGTTGGTCCTCTTAATAGTGCACAACTCTTTCAAAAATTTTGCATGCTTGGGTACACTACTAAGAAGATCAAGGAGAGGAATGTTTACCTCCACTTTACGAAAGATATTATAAAGGCTTGAAGTCTTCTTGTCAACTATCCTTGTATCATTCAAAGCACTTGGAAATGGAGCTTGTGGCTCATATTCCGGAAGAGGTTCATGGACCCTTACTTGTTGAGGTGTAGATGCTTCCCATTGTTCCACTACCACTTCAATTTCATCTTCAATCACATCCTCCACTTCATGAACGATAGGAAGTGGTCTTGTCTTCTTAAGAGCTTTGGGTGCCTCTTCCAACTCTCTACCATTCCTCAAAGAGACCGCTTTTGCTTGTTCCTTGTTGGGAGGAGGAATGGTGTGAGAAGGGAGGCTCCCTCCTTGTTTGGGTTGAGAATTGAGTGTAGTGAGGATTTGACCAACTTGGGTCTCAAGGTTAACAAACCTAGAGTCGGTGAGTCGGTTTTGTTGAAGCACGGCATTTTGAAATTCCTTGGTATTTTGTAGCAAGACTTGGCTTTCTTTTTGAATTGTCATTTGATTCATAGCAAGTGTTTTCATCATCTCTTCCAAGGAATTTTGGGATTGGTTTTGATTTTGATTTGGCTTTTGAAATGAAGAGTTTGGAGCCCCTTTTTTATTTTGATTTTGGTTTTGGTTTTGGTTTCCACCCCACCCCATGTTTGGATGAGCTTTCCACCCTTCATTGTAAGTGTTAGAATAGGGGTCAAACTTCCTAAACCCAATAGCCTTCACCGCTTCAATTGCCTCCTCCGTTTGCAAAGATGGACATCCATCGGTGGGATGAGTTGGGTCATTACAAAGACCACAAAACTTCACATGAGAAGTACTCTCACCTCCTTTTGTAAGTTCCTTGACCAAATTGGTAAGAAAATCAACTTTCTCCTCCATATGGTTGGAGCCTTGCCTTGAAGAGAATGTTCCACTTGTCTTCTTAATTCTCCTCCCAAAATTTCTAGAGCTTCCTACCAACCTTTCAATCAACTCATTTGCTTCTTGGACCGACATGTATTCAATTCCACCTTGGGTGGCGGCCTTAATCATTCTAGCATCATCCTCAAGTAGACCACCACAAAAATTCAAGAGAAGGTCGTGGTCGGTATACCCATGGTAAGGACAACTAGCAAGAAGTTGTTTAAACCTCTCCCAATACTCATACAAGTTCTCCCCATCCAATTGTTCAACATTACTTATTTCTTTCTTCAATTGAGATGAGAGACTAGCGGGAAAATACTTTTCTAAGAAAGCCCTCTTCATTTGATTCCAAGTGGTGATGCTCCCGGTAGGGAGATAATAAAGCCAATCATTTGCCGCGTCCTTGAGTGAGAAAGGGAAGGCCCTTAGTTGAAGTTTCTCATCGGTAACCCCATTAGGCTTCATGCTTGAGCAAACAACATGAAATTTGTTGAGATGCTTGTTGGGATCTTCCGTGCTAAGCCCATGGAATTGGGGCAATTGGTGAATTAGCCCGGACTTCAACTCAAAGGTGGCATTTTCCGCCAAGGCCGGAAAGGAGATACACAAGGGCACTTGTGTGAGATCCGGGGCGGTAAGTTCTTTAATGGTTCTAGGCCTTGGTGGGTTCTCTCTATCATCATGTGGTTGTTCATCCATGATGATTTGAATGGGTATGGGTTGTTCAAAAGGGATGTTGTTATCTTCTCTTTGGTCTTGTTGAAAACCGGGATCAATTTCTTCAATAACCGGGTTGTCTCTTCTAATACCTCCTCCTATCCAAGCAAGTGATCTTTGAATTTCCGGGTTGAATGGAAAAAGTGGTTCACTTGAATTCCTAGTATTGACCATAAACAACTCTACACAAGAGCACACAATCAAAAAGTTCACACAAGTGATGAACAAGACACTAACAACAAGTAACAAAGAGTAACTAAAATAACTATTCTAAAACACAAATAACACACTAGCAAAACCGTTACCTTCCCCGGCAACGGCGCCAAAATTTGACACGCCTAAAATGTCGCACTAAAAGACGGCCAAATTAACAATTTATAAACCACTAAACACACTAATTAGCACCAATTATAACTTAGTACAATAGCAAGCAAGGGATCGAACCCAAGAGAAGATGGGTTTTGCAATAGTGAAATTAAAAGAGTAATTAGAATAATTAAGACAAAGTAACAACAATTATATAAAAAGGGGGGTTTTTTGGGTTGAGTTTCAATTGTAACAAAAGCAAGGAAATTCAAACAAGAGTGCAAAGCAAGTAATCAATCAAGAGTCTTAAAGATGGAAATTAATCAATTTGAGAAAGACTTAATCCGACCCAAAGTTTGGCACTTTAGTTGACAAAACCCCTTAATCAATCATTTTAATCAATATTATTGTCCTATTAGTGAGATTAAATCTCCAAATTCCCTTAAATAGAAGCCAATCACAAGGAAATCACACTTAATAATTGACCCAACTTATCAATTCCTCTAGTGGAAATCACACACATAGATTCATTAACAAGAAGATAAAGCAATAGGAATCTAATAGGTGGAATTACTCACAATGAAATCACAATTAATGAACAATTACAACTTAATCTCTCTAATGTTAATTAAACCAAGAAGAAATCACATTCATTAGTCTAATAACAAGTTGTTGCAACATGGGATTACAAGGAAATCACACTTAATAAACCCAAAAACAATAAATTAAGGAACTTGGAAAGATTATGTAACAAGGAAATCACACTTAATCACAATAATCTAACAAGGATTCCAAAATTAAGCAATTAAACACAAGAGATTAAGAACAATAATAATAATTAAGGAAAGATTAGGGATTCTTACAACCAAAGATTAAGCCTTTTGAGTCGGATTAAGAGAGGAGATTAGTTCTCCATAATTAGATCTAAAACCCAATTCAAAAGATGAAATATTCCCAAATTACAACCTTGATTAATTAAAGTGAACAAAAGATGATTAACCTACTTGCAAACATTGTATTTATAGTCTACCGTAGCGTAATACTTATGGGCTTAACAAAGGGAAGGCCCGTAATACAAAACGGAAACAAAAGCCATCAAACCCAGAAAACTCGCACGGTGCGAGTTCTGGTGTCTGGAAACTCGCACCGTGCGGTTTTGCTACTGGGGTGCGTTTTCCTTTCGTTCTTCCTTTGATCCTTTGGAAGGCTTTCTTGTGGCATTTCTTCAAACTTGTTCTTGGCTCTTCCTAGGACACTTCTCTTGATCTTTTGGCTTCTTAATCTTCACTTGAAACTACGCTAAATGGTGAAACACATGGAATTGGCTAAATAACGTCAAAAACGTCAAAAACCGTCACCAAGTGCTACCAAATGAGCTCAAAATGGTGCCAAAATGTAGTAGAAATAGGAGCTCATCAAAACCCATATCAGATTATTTGAAATATGGGTAATTTAATGAGCATGTATTTCTTTGATCTGAAAGCTTTGCATAAATGAATTCAGAATGATTATTATTGACCATACAACTAAGCAGTGAAGTTTTAATAATATTGATTAAGACACCTACCAAAAATAACAACACATTTGAATTCCAACTAAATCGCTACGATCTTTATCTCTATTGTCTAGCCAAACTATATCTCTATGCTAAGAGCACATCCATGCTCTTGACATTGTAATAGCAAGAACATCATCGATGGTGCTCAACATTCCAAGGGTTGATCATTAAAAGAACATTATCAAAGGTGCTAACATTGTAATACCAAGAGCTTTGTCGTTTTTTGCTTACAACTTCTCATCCCATCAAGTTTAAAACAACAAAATAATAAATAAATAAAAACTAAATTAATATCGGATTCGTAAAAGACCATACATAAGGAACCTCAAAAAAGAGCTAATAGGGAGCTAGTAATAGGATTAAGGAAGTGCACATGCTGATTCGTTTATAGTTGGCTCTTTGAGAGTCACACACATCAACCTCGTCCCTGAGAAAACAGAAAAGATAAAAAAAAAAAAAAAAAAAAAATTGTCATCAGATTCACACATTCATATTCTTTAAAAGAGACAAAATGAATAAAAACAACAATTATCTACTCATCTCTAAAGATTTCTTTTAAATTTACAATGTATCTTCCATAAAATGAACAAAAGTACTCCATACCCAATAAAAACGAACGCCATAGCACTAAATTTAGTCACCTAAACTTTGAACTATTAAAGCAATCAATTAAGTATTTGAATATTCATTGAAGTGATGAATGACTACATATTGAATGTCGGAGGATGATAACAGTGAGGCTTCTTAACACTTCTGATTGCCGTTTAGAGTCCATTTCCCACATGATCACAAAAAAAAAATGCTTCCCCTTATATCTAACTAATTGCTAATTGCAACTATAGTGAACATTGGAGAGATAAAGTGGTGACTCGTGAGTAAGGATAAGATAGGCTCCGCATAAACTTTAAAGTGCTGAATCCATTTTGATGTAAAACTAATACAAAGAATTTAGGTAGTCTCCGGATCAAATTATTAGCATTATATCAAGCTAAAAAGGAAAAACACATACTGTACATCAAAAGATTAATTGTCCCGCCCGGTAAGAATTCCAACTTGCAAACCAAAAAAACAGATTGATGTACCGTAAAGCCTTTGAGATGACACCTTGACGACAAAACTGAATTCGACAATTACACTCTTCTGAACCAACAATTCATATTTCAACCACTAAAATATACTCCCTCCATTCAACTCCACTTTACAAGTATTCTATTTCCGTCCATTCAACTCCACTTTACATGTTTCCTTATTTGGACATGTAAAAGACCTTTCTATCCTTATTGAAAATCTATATTTACAAAAAATGTCATTCATACCCCACACAAATCCACCATAAAACTCACCTTTATATTTTTTTAATATCTTTAACCCCACCATTCCCTTTCCCTATGTACTTTTAATAGTTTTTTTAATCCGTTTCTTAATACCCGCGCAAAAAGCAATGTTGCAAAGTGGAGTTGAATGGAGGGAGTACAAACTAAGATAAAATGATAGCTAAAGGCAATTGACAAAGAACTTTTCTTTAATTTTACTGTATCAATTAGCTATATAAGACCATCCCCAAGCAGTGGTCGCGCTAATTAGGTCGCGACCCGATTTTACTCTTAATCCCACCTTATTAACCTTGACCCATTTTCACCTCCCAAGCAGAAGGTCGCGACCTAGGTCATCAACCCAATCATTTTTCACCTTCCAACCCTTTTTGTTTTGTTTACGACCAATGATAATTTGACACCTATTGGGTCACCAATTGACCTAATAAGGTCAAGAGCAACCAAAGAGGTCACAAATTGACCTTATAAGGTCAAGAGCAACCAAAAGGTCACGCTAATCTCATGCTTAATTGTTGGTTAAGGCGACCCAACAAGGTCGCGAACTCCCTCGTGACCTTGCTTTGGGATGGTCTAAGCAATAATGGTAGAGTCGACAGCAATAACCTGTCGGAATTCCAATGTTTTTTGACCACCCATCCAACCCGAAAATTGGAGGACTATGGTTTTAGCTAGGGTATGTGGGTAGAAGCTTTTGAGTTTGAATAAGAGGGTGATAAATTTTAAGGAATTATATTGATGACATTGGTATAATGGAATTATGCGAGGAGATATCTAAGACTAATATTTATTTGAAAAGTTAAAAAAAAAAAACATATTTCGCGAAAGAAGGGGAGGTGCTTTGTGTTCACATGATAATTTAATTCTATAATTCATAAAGAAATGAAGCATCGGTTGATCTCATATGTATATCAAATCATAAATATGAGTGCAACATACCTACTAATATGCTATTTGATTTTATTTATGAAATAGAGAATATTGATTATATGCCATCTCTTCTTGTATCACAGTAGTTCCTTCAAGAAAACACAATAGAGATAAACATGGAAATAAAAGGTTGCTCTATCCTTCATCTACACCAAACTATGTTTCAGTACATAAGAGTTGCATCAAGAACCCCTTCATTATGCTAAGAGTTATATGTACAAACGATCAGAGAATTCGGGGAGATAAAGGAGAGAATGAAAATGGAAGAAAACAAAATTATTTGCTTGTTTAGGAAAATGGAGTGAAATTATTGAATTGGCAAACAATTTCTGCAAAAAGAATATGTTATACTTTGCGAATTAAATTGAAAACTTATATTTAAAAAAAAAAAAGAGAAAAAAAGAGCATATCACGATATGGTTGAAATTTGAAAATGAAAGAATTGGATAAGAGGCTTACTTGATCCACCATATTTCAGTGTTCCACTTAGACCACCCCCAAGCAAGGGTCGCGTTAATTAGGTCGCGACCCATTTTTACTCTTAATCTCTCCTTATTTATCGTGACCCACTTTCACCCTCCCAAGCAGAAGGTCACGACCTAGGTCACCAACCCAATCATTTCCCACTTTCCAACAATTTCAATCATTTCCCACCTTCACCTTTCTCTCATTTTTTCCAATTATCATTTAATTTATATAACTTAATTTTAGTTTTATAATTTTAGTTTTTAATTTAATTGTAAAATAATAATTACGAGTACATAATAAATATTTTATCTTTATTTCGGATATTAGAAAAAAAATTAATTTAATTTAACGGTCGTATTTTAACAAATCTATTCAATGTAATAATCGTAAACTCGTATTATTTTAAACAACGTAATCGAGTCAATATCGTAGCTTTAGTATAAAAACAAACTCAAAAAAAAAAAAAAAACTAACTAAATTAAACGTGGATAAACCACAAAGACACAAACCAAAATCTCAAATTAATTCCCCCCTCCCAAATCAATTCCCCCAACCCAGATAATCAAGGATCCCCAAATTAAAAAAAATTCCCAAATAAAATCTCAAACAAACTACATCACCATCACCATCTTCAACATCATCGATCTTCAACATCATCTTCAACATCATAGCCGATCTTGCTTGTTCACCCATATATTCATCACCATCATCTCAAACAAACGGCATCAACATCACCATCAAACACTTCATCTTCCTTGTTCACCCATATATTCATCTTTGATTTCGATTTCTTAATCAATCAATCAACACTTCAATTTCTTAATCAATAAACCAAACTCCATTTTTTATGTCTCTGATTTTGATTTTCTGGGTTTCAATTTCACCCATATCTTCATCAATCATTTTCGGTGTTTTCAAGATCTCATTTTTTTCAATTTAAAGGGGTAGAAATTTTAATTTGTTGATGTTTATGTAATTAATTTGGTACACTTTTTAATGAATTCAAAGATGATCAAAATATATCAAAGTTGAGTTCATTTTGTAGAGAATTTAAAGATAATACCCTTTTATTTATGCTCATATTTTTTAAAAATTTGGTTTAATGTACAATTTTCAATTCCTCCAATTGTTAACAAGTTCTTCTATGAACTTAATTTTGGCAGAAATGGCAGAGGAAGATAGAAAGATTGAGCCTGACATTGTCCTTTTTATTTGTACTCAACAAACCAGAGCATGACATGTGTCGGGTCACCAACCAGGTATGAATATCAAAAGAGGTCATGGGACGACCTCTTTTGCCAACCAGGTCACGCTAATTTGGAGGTTAATTTGTGATTAAGGAGACCCACCCCCCTCATGACCTAGGTCGTGACCTTGCTTGGGGGTGGTCTTAATAATTTAGACCAAAGAATATCGAGAAGCACAACCCGTGGCAATACCAACGAAGGCCCTGTTCTTTTAGACTGAAACTTACTTGATCTCGAATCGATCGAACTTATAAGATCTCGAATCGAATCAATTTATAGGATCTCGAACTTATTGGATCTCGAATCGAATCAACTTATAGGATCGAATCGAATCAACTTATAGAATCGAATCGAATCAACTTATAGGATCGAAGTGAACTTAAATTGAGTGAGGTATAGGATCGAATCGAACATATAAGATCGAATCGAATCGAATTGAACTTATAGGATCTCGAATCGAATCGAACTTATAGAATCGAATCAACTTATAGGATTTGAAGTGAATCGAATCAACTTATAGGATCGAAATGAATCGAATCAACTTATAAGATTCAAGTAACTTATATTAAGTGACTTTAAGTCCAAAAGAACAGCGCCTAACTGTCAAAACAAATGAATTACTAATATTAAATACACAAATCATAGCAACAAACAACTCATCGCATATAATTTCAACACACGACCATGCTTTCTCAAAATTGACTGCATTTCTTAAATCAAACATTATTAATATAAAACTGTATGATTGAATTATGAAATTAATTATGACATAACAACCCACAACAATAACATTAATCGTAAAGACCACCCCATAGAATGAAACAATTAACCAAACTAAACCTTCCTACATAAAGATCAAAACTTTGATGAACAAACAAAATCAGATCCATGGCTTTTTCTGCACTCATTCTGATCAATCAACTGAACCACAATGTCAAATCATACAAATTTCACATCATACATAAAAAAATTACATAAAATCAGAATTTCTCAAATAATTAATCAGTAAAAATCAAATCAAATCATCTCAACTCAAATTAGGTATGGAACAATAATGAATCAAACAAAGCTGAAATATTGAGAAGATGGAAAACAATTTACCTGAATGTTACTCTGCCATTTTGTTTCACTTTATCCGAGTAGGCTCCTAAGAAATTCCTGCTTCAGTTGGAATTTTGGAAGCCAATGAGACTTGATACTGAGAGGAAAAATGATTGTATGTGTAGCAGAAATTTGAGGAAGACGATGGCGAGATGAAAACGATTTAAGAATGAAGATTTTTTCTAATTAATGGGGAAGATAACAGGTTGTTTGCAGGTTTGGGCAGTTTACGCGATAATTAGGATAGTGGGCAGTTTAAAGGGAAGTGGGTCACGACACTTTTTTACTTCGTATTTTAATATGCTTGTATTTTACAACGTATGTCTACAGAATTTTGTACGGTAAATCAATCTCAACGCGACACATCAGCTTTTTTACTCTAAATAGCGGTTATTGGCTTTTGCTTTAACATAATAAATAATAATAATGATTGCATAATTCTTTCGATTTGGTTTAATGCATATATGTAATATATTTATATAAATATATAATCCTTTTAAAATTACATGCCTAAGTAGTAAAAGTAATTTCGTCAGTAGAGAAAAGAATTGTAGTAACATTGGATATAGTTATATGATAGTAATGACTCTTTTGAATAGTAGAACTAACAATATTATCAGCAAGATTAGTGAAAGTGGTAGAAACAACAACGAGAGTAGTGAAATAATCAATATTAATGCGGCAATAATGAAAGTAACAACAGCAAGATTAGTGAAAGTGGTAGAAACAACAACGAGAGTAGTGAAATAATCAATATTAATGCGGCAATAATGAAAGTAACAATAATTACGGCGAGGTATTGAAATTGTCAATATTAATGCGGCAGTAGTAACAGTAACAATAATTACGGCGGGATAGTGAAAGTAACAATAATTACGGGTAAGTAGAGAAATGTTATTATTATTGTTTCACTCATAAGAGTAAAATATTAATAGCGGCAGTAGTGAATTTGTCTCAAAATTTATTTCATCGTAATTTTAGGATATGTTATAAAAAAATATATTACGATAAATTGATGGGTTATGCAACTTTAAGTAATTTTATTTAATGAAAAAAAAACTAATGATAAGTAGAGGTAGTCCGGACGAAGCCGGACACCAATACTAGTGTACTTATAAGTTGATAATCCATGTCATATTTAATTTTTTCATGTCACATTAAAACTGGTCATGTCATATTTAAATTTGTCATTTTAAGTACCCTTTTAATTAGATTGAATAGATAGATATATGGGGTATGAATGAGTGGGTGACATTTTGGTTGAGTGCTGACATGGAGTATTTGAATGGGTGCGTGACATTTTCTAATCTAATGTGGCATTGTTTATGTGGCTTTAAATTGCCATTTTAATAAGATTTTATAGATTATTTCATATAATACTCGTTGACTTGGTCAAATAATATCATTATTCTTGACCGTTGCTCTTTCCTACCTGGTGCCAAGCCTGGATTGTTTTGAAGCTTCTATCCTAAATGTCAGGTCAGGGCATGATAGTACCCTAATCATATCGTGGGAATATCAGGCTTAGTAAGGATATTTCACTATTGATGATTTTTTTGGTAAACATCTTTCAATTCAGGTTTACTTTTGCCAACATTAGTTGTGTTTAGAGCTGGCAAAAGCTGACCCGACCCGAGAAACCCGACTAGACCTGCTCGAAACCCGACCGGATACAGCCCGAAAATTAGGTGAAGCGAAACGACCTGACCCGACCCGACCCGATAATTGATAGCAGCCTTATTTTTTCCAACCCGACCTGAACCGGTCCAACCCGACCCGTGACCCGATAATTTCTCAACCCGATAGATCACCCGATAATGAATTAGCTTAATAATGATTTAAATAAAACCAAATTGACATTTATTTTAATTATTTTCACTTAAAACTACCATTAATACAGCTAGCAATTGTTTAAACATAAAATTACCATCTAAAATTAAATGTATAAGATAAAATTTATGCTGATAACCTGACCCGACACTAACCCGCTAATGACCCAACCCGACTTGCCACCCGTTGATGACCTGGCCAGAAGATGACCCGACATGAACCAAACCGACCCAAACACATCCATGACCCGACATAACCCAAACCCGATATGACCCGACTCGTAACCGATCTAAGTGATCCGATTGCCATGTCTAGTTGCGAGTTGTAACTAGCGTTGGAAAAGTAAACCCCAATTAGTTTAACTTTGAATGAACAAACCCTAAAGCTAAGTCAATCACTTCCCCCTTCTCTCTCCACTTCAGTGTCTCTTCACTTCAAAATTTACAGTTGAAATCGTAGAAAATGGGAGACCAAGACTCAAATTCTGAGAAGAAACAATTTGTTGAGCAGCAAAGTTACCTTTCTGATGATCTCATTATTCAAGAAATTCTTACAAGATTACCCGTCAAATCCATTCTTCGATTTAAATCAGTTTCGAAACAATGGTATTCTACTCTTTCTTCCTCCGATTTCGCTAATGCCCACCTTATGAAATCCCCGTTGGCTTACCATTCCGCTCCTGTTAACACCTTGTTTATCATAGATCTTAATAAATGTTGTTACCTTTTCTCTTATGAGGATGATCTTTCTGGTAATTTTGAAGATTATTTGGTTAGACTCGACCCCGAGTTTGACTTCGTGAAAAATAGTCTTCAGCTTACTGGATCCTGCAACGGGTTGGTTTGTTTAAACCCAATTTCGGATGAATACTTCATTTTATGGAACCCGTCTACCCGTAAAATCCACAAATATGAAACCGATGTCCATCTTAGGCGTATTGAATCTATTGATGACTATAAATTTATCCGTCACGTAATTTGTGGATTTTGGTATGCATCCTTTGTTGATGACTATAAATTTATCCGAATTTTGAAACGGACTTTGGGAACTGATGATACTAATTATATTGTTCATATCTTCTCTTTGAGGGAAAATAAGTGGACAAGATTTGATTTTGATTTTGGTCGTGATTTCCTTGCTACCGGACACGCAATCCTTACAAATGATAGGTTATATTGGCCTGCTTTTGCTCGTCCTGGTGGTCATATTATTCTTAGCTTCGATTTGGTGGCTGAGAGGTTCGACGTAGTTAAGTTGGAGTACAGGTACGACTCTGGTAGCGCAAATAAAGATGACAAGTTAATGCACATATATGAATCTCATGAGGTAATACTGACATCAATTGATTTTCCAAAGGGGTTGGGCTTAGGCATGGCCTCTCAAATGATTGGGTTTACGAGGACTGGCAAGTGTTTTGTGACAGGGACAATCACTGATGGGGTGAGTGATTACGAGAATAGAATGCTGGGGGTAGTTGACACAGGTACTAAAATTATGCAATACACTACGCTTTTGAGGTTCGATATGATGATTGGTATTGCAGGATATTTTCCAAGCCTAGTTTCACCTTTTCCCATTAAGGAGCTGTCAACGGCATAGATGCACTACATTGTTCATTGACTTGTCTGAAGATTTTGTATGTTGTTCTGAAAAACTAAATTGCATGTAGTATCTTAACTAATTGTGTTGCACTCGTACTTGTTAGAGTAGTTGTTCATCTTCTATAGTTATTTTCACTAAGTCTGTAGTAAGGCAGATTAACCGTTTCAAAATATGCTTATTGTCAGATGGTTTTGTACATGAATCATGCACGTCTGTTTGTTTCGAATGTTTTGCTCTAGTTCATGTCTTTGTGTTTTCCCATGGACCATCTTCTACAGTTTCGCATCTATTCCCATAGGGAGGTGTCGGATGCATAGTGATTCAAGACAGTGACAGTGTAGTATTTACTATGAATAACTCATTCCTTGATTGCTTATTTGCCTAGTACGGAGTACTTAATACTGATTGATTATTCAATGCTCTGCTCTGCGTCTAATCTCCTTGATTTCGAAGCGACTTTTATGGTGTAGTCTGTAGAGCTGTAATGAATACTGATAACACCGAATGTAAATGAGGATATTTTACTATCTATTCTTTTTTTTTGGTAAACATCTTTACCTATGCTCTCTTACTCTCCGATACTACATAAAGCCAACTGAGAGCTCTGCCTTGTCTATCTTAACCAAATTTTGGATCTAAATTGTAACTTTGTATAATAAAATTCTATCTGGTAATTGAGTTTCGATTACCTTTTGCACATAAGGTGCTTGAAAAAATGCGTCAAACATATTTTCACATGAGAATTGCTCCGACTATGGAATTTGCACCAGCTTCTTATGTTGGATGAGGTTATGTGCTTGCACCAAATGGACTGGGATGGCACTTTTATGCATGAGCAGTGAATGAATGATTGCAAACCTGATTGCGCACAAAATGGAGTATACATTCGGTGTTTTTTCAAGGTTTCAGGTTTGCTCTTATATGGCTGCCAGTCATCACTTCAAATGTCTCAACAATGACGACGAACTCTATGGTGACATATTCAGGTTAGCAATGAGCCTTTTATCTTTGTTGAATAAAGTCCATTCCATGAGCGTTTTTGTCTTACATGTGTTAGTTTATAGCACTAATTTGCTTGAATTTGAAAAGTTACAGTACACTACCGTTAAGACGTTAACAATCAGCTCTATTGTGATTATGCAATATTGGAGCTGTTAATAAGAGTGTAAGACCATCAATATTGTGTAACTCATGAATCATGATGTCCTTTGAGATAATGTTATGGTTAGTTTTTGTTCCTTGCTTAGTACGTCTTTGAGTGACGGTCATATTTGGATGACAGTCCTTTTAAGGCGTACAAACATCTTGATTTTACGCCTTAAAGATAGAGACGTTTCAGGCGTAGAAACATCTTGATTTTACGCTTAGGGTCCGTTTGGATACAATTTTAGGAGGGAAGGGGATGGGAGGGGGAGTGAGGGGAGGTGAAGGGAGGGGAGAGAAGGGGAGGGCAAATGGGATGTGGGTGTTTGGATAACAAAAATTATGAAGGGAAATGGAAGGGGAGGAAGGAGGGAGATGAAGAATGGATGGAGGATTGAAGGATGCTAGTGGTTTAATTAGAGTCCAAATAATGTTTTCTTTCCAAATCTTGCCACTCTTGGAAAGATTATAGTTTGTTCTATAGGAGGGAAAATAAGTCCTCTCATTTCTCTCCCCTTCCATTTCCTTTCTCCCATATTTTTTATCCAAACAAAAGAAATTAAATCCCTCCCTTTCCCTCCCCTCCCCTTCTCTCCAATTCCTTCAATCCAAACGGACCCTTAAAGATAGAGATGCAGAGATTACGATAAGCTGGTTGAGTATTGACTGTACCACTCTCTCGGGAGCCCTTGTGTAATGGTCCATTATAATACTAACAAACCCTAGACGTGCCTCAAGTGGTTAAAGTCCTCAATCACCACGTCCCTTCTCTCTCACTTCCTCTGCCTCCCTTCTTCTTCTACCAGAAAAGATGGTAATTTTTTTGTTAGATTCAATAATAAGTTGGTGAGAGATTCGGGTTTTTTATGTTTAACTTGGACTGCTTGGATTACGTTGGAGTCAAGGGAGGGTATTTGAGCAAGTGTGACTGTGATAGAGCTAGGCCTCCTAATTCTGGGGACCTTATATATGTGAAGTATTGAGTTCTTTGCCTGTGAAGCAGTCACCAGTAATGACTTCTAGTAAGATGAAGTAATAAGGTTGGACCCTCGCCTGGCCCATTACAGCCTTACGGGTCCGGGTCAGGTCGGCATCGAGTCTAACTTATTATAAAAGGTAAACATATATTCATATTTAGGCTGGCTTGGGATTCAGGGCCAGATTAAGGTTAGGTTGAGTCGGGAAATTCAACCTTTGACCAACCCGAGTTGGGGGGCATGGTCGGAACAAAGTTTGGTTTGGTTCTAATGATTTAGGAGGAAATGAGACCTGAGGAATGTTGGTGATTTAAGTGTAGTTACCTGTTCATTTTAGCGTATTCGGCTTTGGTCATAGATGGGTAATTCCATATAATGTAATCTAAGTTCGGGAAGTACGGAATGTACGCTTACATAATTATTTACGAATTTAAAGTATAAATTGGTGTCAATTTATTTACCCGAAAGTAACTAATTTTGGCAGAAATTTTTAAAGCGTTACAACTTTTCAGAAACAAACTTCCATATTTCCCTGGTCATATACTCATATATCTATATACTACATAAGATTCTGTATGAGAGAAGAAATATATAGAGAAATCAATCCTCTTGTGCATCTTGAACGATCATCTTGAACATATAACAAACTACCTACAATTTAGATACTAATACAAGGGTTGAATTATTCTATTAGGAAAATGTAGGCGATTCAGTGCATTTTAATCATTATTTCCCGTTCGTGTACATGTTATGTAGAACATGAACACAAAGGGACTGATTAGATTAGAACTGGTTTCGGGTCACTTTGGTCTTATTCGGCCGGGTTGTTTTTCGGGTTTATTGGTCGGGTCATTTTTGAGTTCGGGTCAATGATTAAGAGAAAAAAAGTACGTAATTACCTATTTTTAGTTTAATTTTGATAATTTGCTCTTTATTTTTAACATAAATAATATCAAATGTGTTTTTAAATTAATCATTTCAAGACTTTTTTCTACAGTTAGAGTTATATTTTGTCGGGTCTTTTTCGGGTCGAATCGTTTCGGATCAGGTCATCACGGGTCGGGTCAGTTCCGGGCCAACATAGTTCGGATCATGTTTTGGCTGGGTCGGGTCAATTCAGATTCCTGGTCACATTAGGGGTTGTATGTAATATTCCACCGAACCGAAGACGTTATTCGGGTGGGGTACCCCTGAAAAGGTCCATTGATAGGCTTAAAATATGATTAGTGCTTAAAGGGATTGAAAGTACTACTCATATCAACAAAATGCACTTTTTTTTCTAGTTATTCATGCAAAAGAACTCCATAGTTAAGCGTGCTTGGCTTGGCTTGACTGAGAGTAGTACTCGTACTGGTATGTACATGAGTGAGGACAAAATGAGTTGGAAAAGACCCATATTGATCTGTGGGCTATATTATATATACAGCCTGACAAGCTAATGTGAGTGGCTACTTTCGACCCAATGGCCGGGGTGTTACATTGTAGTTCGATTCAATTTCGAATTTTGAGTCAGTTTGAGTCACGTCAATCGAATAGCGTTGATTTTGCGATGTCTAAATTTAGGAGGACCGCAATGTTGGCCACTTATAAAGGACCTACAGTTGTGAAACACGTGTATATAAATTTCAATTATGTGATGACTGATGATAGTGAATTAGTGTGACACGAGAAAAATAGTATGGCCACTTGCCCATCTCTACAGAGATCTAAAGAGCAGCACTTTGTAGCCTAGAAAGCAGAAACACACCCACGTAACTCACATAAGCAGCTACACCTTTGACTCTTCTTATCATTTTAGTTTGAGACCTAATAGTTGCTATCAATTGAATGTTTCAGAAAATGGGAGACAATCACCCAAATATTGTTAGCAAGAAACAAGTTGTTGACCAACAAATTTACCTCTCTAATGATCTGCTTTTTCAAGAAATACTTACAAGATTACCCGTCAAATCCCTTGTTCGATTTAAGTCTGTTTCCAAACAATGGTATTTTACTCCTTCTTCTTCTGATTTCGCTAATGCCCACCTTATTAAATCCCCCTTGTCTCACCCTTCTGCTTCTGTTAACACCTTGTTTATTGAACGCGGTCATAATTGCTACCTATTTTCTTATGATGATGATGATGATCAGATTTCTGTTAATTTTGAAGATAAGTTGGTTAAACTTGAAATCGACTTTGATGTTGAGGAAGATGATCTTGAACTTGCAGGGTCTTGCAATGGGTTGATTTGTTTAAGTAGTATGTCCAGTTTTACCCCAGCTTCTAACGAATACTTCATTATATGGAACCCGTCTACTCGTAAGCTGCACAAATATGCGTCATATGGGTATTTAGAGCGTTTTAATAATGAACAATACTTTTTTGTAGCTCCTGGATTTGGATATGTATCTTCTGTTGACGACTATAAATATGTGCGAATTTTGACCGTGCTTTGGAATATTGATGAAGGTGAATACGATGGTACGGGTAATATTGTTCATATCTTCTCTCTCAAGGAAAATAAGTGGAGAAAAATTGATTTTGATCATGATGATATCTCTCCTTGTGGACAAGCAGTGCTTATTAATGAGAAATTGTATTGGGCTGCTCGTAGTGGCGGAGATGATAAGGTAGTAGTTAGCTTTGATTTAGAGGCTGAGAGGTTTGACATCATTAAATTCAACGTGGACCGGTTTGAAAACTTAGGAGTCATGGGAGGGTGTTTGAGCAAGTGCAACTGCGATAAGACATTTACAGGCGACAAGTTAATGCATATATTACAACCTCCTTCAATAGTAAAATCTGTTGGTGTGCCAAAAGGGCTGAGATTAGACACGACCTCTGAAATGATCGGTTTTACAAGGTCTGGCAAGTTTTTTGTGACGGGGCCATTCAATGATGAGCCGATGGATTTTCAAAGTAGAACGCTGGGGATAGTTGATACACGCACGAAACCAATGCAATACACAATGCTTTTGAGGTTGGATAACTTTTTCAAGATTGCAAGATATGTTCCAAGCCTAGTTTCACCTTTTCCTATTGAGGGGCCTTCAGAGGCATAGATGCAGTACGACATTTCCTTGCTCCTTAGCCTGTTTGAAGGCATTGTATGATGTAGTAAAAAAACTAAGTCGCTTATAGTCTTCTATGTGACTGTGTTGTACTTGTTCAAAGTAGTTCCTTGTATTTGGTTCAGTTTTCTTCATTTACATTACATGCACCATATCTCTAGTAATTAAACCTGTTTAATATTTTAATCCTTGAATTATCAGATGGTAGTGTACAATTGTACATGAATTGGTGTTTATTTGGCTTGTTATGCTCTATTTTATGTCTTTATCATTGGTTGGTAAGACTCATCAGGTTTCGGAGCTAACACAAATTGTTCCGGATTCATCAAGTAAACATTGAACTGATATGTAATGTGCTCTTCTTGTTACTGCTGAACAAACTCATAAAAAGCGATGCTCCCCATTTTGCATCTGAGTTTAACAAAATGTTTATGCTTATGTGATTTGTTGTGTCAAATGCCCTTTGTTTGCTGTCATTTTGATGCAGTCAGTCTGCTACTAGAGTTCGTTAATCTGTCTTCATATGGGAGCACCCAGAGCAGTAGGATTTTGGACTTTGCTGGTGTATCTCTTTCGTTGATTGCGAGGTTTGGAATTTGGATAAGCACATCAATGATGGAGTTATTGGAGTCTATAGCAGTCAGTAAAGATCATCAAAAAGACGATGAAGTAAGTCAACGAATGGCTGTCCCCCTTTACTCAGTATGTGCTATGCTTGACTCATTGCTGTCCTGCTTATTTGTCTCTACCTCTTAAAATTATTGTTCGTTGTTGTACTGTCTTATATAATCTCGTCCACCCTTACGAGTTATTTGAATGTTAGCGCCGAATAAAAATGGGGGGTAATACACTAATTATGCTAATTTGTAGTAAAATTTCTCTATTAGTCGATACCTTTGGTCCTTTGCCATGTCATTCTGAACAATATTTCACTGAGAACACAAATTGCGTGTAGTATTTGCAAGTTATTATGTGTTATACTTCTTGTTTTGTTATTAGACCACGCAAATTAGATGAGTGAGATACAAGGAGAAACAGACAAAATAGCAAAGAAGGAAAAAAAAAACAGAGATAAAAAAGAATGGAAATATTTGTGTTTCAAATATTTAATTTTTGAATAGGTGTATTTAAATTTAATAATAATAATTTAAAATTGTAGGTTATTAGTGTTTTTGAGTGAAATGTTTAAAAGATTAGTTTGTGATTATTTAAATTTTCCATTTTCTTAGTATTAAACTACAACGGCATAGGCTAACAAGCTGACCCGAATTTGAGACCTATGGTTTTTGATGGGGCATATTCTGCACCCGCTGACCGAGTCAACATATTGAGCAAGGTCAAAGATATCCATAGCAAGTCAACGACTTAGACAAGACCCTAACTAGCAACGCACTGTCGGCTTTGTCTCTTGTGCCTCGGCTAGGACAACTAGCCACTAGGGGCACATATCCGCGTACTCATATCCAAGACCCCTCGGCATGGAGTCAACGGGGGCCCGCCGGCCGCCATGGGTCCCTCGGCCGAGGGTACATCGATCTTTCCACCCGCAGCCACTTGCCACTTGGCCACTACGTGACAAAAGGTGAAAGTCTATAAATACTCCTCAACCCTCATTGAGGAAAGGATCCGAAATATAACCTAAACACCTCATAATCTGGTAATATCTTCCTTATCTCTCTACAATATATACTTCGCCAAGTAACACACAACTTAATCCCTTTAAGTTTACTGACTTGAGCGTCGGAGTGAGTACGCTAGGCCAAAGCCGAGCCCTCAGTTCGTTCATTGTTTCAGGAGAGGCCGAAAGAAGGATTCAACCAAAGACGTCATTCTACGAGCCACGAGTGGTAACAAATAACTGTTTCGGAATTACACCCGGAACAATTGGCGCCGTCTGTGGGGATAGATACTAGAAGCTAGTCAAATCTCTTAAAAAAAAAAAAAGAAAACACAAAACAAAACCCACCCAACGAGCTAAGAAGATGTCGAAACAACCAGAAACGGTGCTTGTGGAAACTGAACTCTACCAAGATGACACATTCCACAACTCGAAATCGGCGAGTCCCCACCTAGCCGTATCACCGATACGACGAAAGGGATGCCAAAGGAACAAGATACACCGCTGCCCGCCGACCAAGTCACTATCATGGGACATGTGGTTGATGCAGCTAAACTGAAGCTACTCCTGGAATTAATGGGTAGCACGCTGACTCACACTGTCACAACGACAAGAGCGGCGGCACCCCCACAGGAGATCAGGGTCCAAAAAGTGACTCGAGAAACTTGAACGAAGCATTGGAGGAAGCGACCATGTCAAGACGCCGGGGAGCCCAGAGTGCAAGTGGTAGACCGAGTCCTTCCCGCACTCGCGGGAGGGCGTGTCACCGCAAAGACCGACGAGGCCCGCCCCGGAGGAGTGAAGAAGTCCGACTCACCGAGTCGGAGAAGGAGTCCGACTCACCAGAGTCGGAGAAGGAGTCCGACTCACCAGAGTCGGAGAAGAAGCCCTTCCCGCCACGGGGAGAGGAGCCGGACTAAGGATGCGAGGAGCCGATCGCCGCGTGTCATTCGACACGTGGTCAGACAGCCCCTCGATGCCTATGTCCTAGAGGTCCCGGTGCCGACTAAGCTAAAGTTGCCACCCATATCATACAAAGGAGAAGGCGACCCAACCGACCACGCCGAGGCTTTCGAGTCTTACATGTCGGTATGGGAGCAACCTGATGAGGTTTGGTGCCGAGTCTTCCCAACGACTCTGCATGGGATGGCACAAAGTTGGTACAAGGGGCTACCCGATGGGTCGGATATCTTGTTATGCCGACCTAAGGGACACATTTTTGGCCCGTATTCTTGCAATAAGAGGAGGGCCGTCGAGACATCGGATCTCCCGACTATCGACGGGGAGGGAGGCGAGTCTCTCCGAAGTTATGTGAAGAGGTTCGACGCCAAGGTTCGGGAGATTCGTGAGTGAACAATGAACGGCGGCCTTCGCATCGATGAAAGGCCTCCCGAGAGGAGACTTAAAAACGAGCTCATCAAGTGCGAGGCTCGAACCTAGACTCCGCCGGGAAGATGGCCGACCAAGCCATAAAGGTGGAGGACTACCACAAAACACGGGTAGGCCCAGCGAGGCCGGGCACTCGAGAGAAAGAGCGCCGGGAGGACAACCCGGATGAAGGACGCCGTGACAATAATAGCTCACGATCTGACAAGTCCGCCAGAAATGTAACTCGGCGGGCGCGGGGAGTTCGGGACAAGACTACCAAAAGCGGTTCAATGGTCACACCCCTTGGTCGTATCTCGCCGCCGAGGTCTTTGCCCCGAGCAAGAACGAGGGTCGAAGTGGGAAAGGCCTCCCAAGGCGAGGGGGACGGTGACACGAGCCGATCGTGAGTACCACGCCACACCGCCACTTAATCGAAAACCGGCATCCGAAGAATGCCATTGAAGAGCCGATTCGGAAGGGGTGCCTCAAAGCAAATATGTTGCTGGAGGCCAAAAGACTAATACCGACGGCTCAAATAAAAAATCCGTCTTTGAACGGATAGGAGTAATTCATGTTGTCATCGGGGGCAACGAGAACGGCGGATCCGCTCATGGGCACAAACGGCACCTGAACGAGCTATATCAGGCCATCAATTTTGTGCCCAAAACAGCGATCCCCGCTTCCAACATCCCCGATATGACTATTGGGAAGAAGGACTACGAGGGAGTCATCGCCCCCCGCACAAACGACCCACTTGTAGTCCACTTGGACATAGCCAACCACCACGGTCAAGAGGTGCCCGATTGACACAGCGCCTACACGAACATTATGTTCGAGAGTGTTTTCTCAATCTCGGTCGAAGATTGAGGACTTGAGCCCCCGCACCAATCCATTGTACGGTTTTTCCGGGGCCTGGTACCCCAGGGTCAATCGGGATCGCCGGTGATGTTCGGCGAGGGAATGCGGCTAAGAATGTCCTATCTCGAGTTCGTGGTCATTGACGGCTCGTCTGCCTACAACGTTCTCATAGGCCGAGTCACTCTGAGCGAGGCCGATGCAGTAATGTCCATCCGGGCCCTGACACTGATGTATGTCTCGGACCGGGGGGAAGCGCATAAGCTCGTCTAAAAAAAGACGAAGTAGTCAACGTCCAGATATCTGCCAGAGGATGCAACATGCAATCTCTCAAAGTGGCGAAGAAGTCAGAGAAGGGGAAAAGCCCATCCTTACAACAGAAGGGCGACCTCATGGATGCCCTTTGTGTCGGCATGGTCGAAGGAGCGGAGACCGAAGAAGTGGAAATTGACCCGGGGTGCACCGTAGAATCGTCGGTGTCAACCTGGAGCCAAAATTCGGGCCGCACTCCTAGACCTGCCGAGGAAGAACAAAGACGTCTTCGCTTACTCGGCCGAGATGCCGGCGTGAGCCGGGAAGTAATTGTTCACAAGCCGAACGTACTCTCCACCGCTCGCCCTGTCAAGCGGAAGATGAGGAACTCCTCACCGAGAAAGATGAAGCCATCAAAGCCGAGGTAGATAAATTACTAGCGGCGGGCTTTATCATGCCTTGTACTTATCCTGAGTGGTTAGCTAATGTTGTAATGGTGAAGAAATCATCGGGGGCGTGGAGGATGTGTGTAGATTTTACCAATCTTAATAAAGCGTGCCCCAAAGATTGCTATCCCTTGCCTCGAATAGATAGTTTAATCGACGCCACGGCAGGCTACACTATCTTGCCGCCCTCTTTGGACGCCTTCTCGGGTATCATCGGTATTCATGGCCGAAGAAGACATGCCTAAATGCGCATTCATCACCGGTAACGGCACGTACATGTATAAAATGATGCCGTCCGGTTTGAAGAATGCCGGCGCAACCTACACAAGACTGGTGGACAAAGTGTTCCAAAATCAAAAAGGGCGAAACATTGAGGCTTACGTCGACGATGCTATTGTAAAAAGCAAGTCTGACAGCGAGCACCTAGCCGATTTACATGAGACATTTTGTTCACTGAGGAAATACAGGATGAAACTTAACCCAATGAAATGCAACTTCGGTGTCCGGTCAGGTAAGTTCCTCGGCGTGCTTGTCAGCGCCAGGGGAATTGATGCCAATCCAGAGAAAGTCCAAGCAATCCTGGACCTGCCGGAGCCGAGGAATCGAAAAGAGGTTATGATGTTGACCGGGAGAATGGCGGCTCTAGCCCGTTTTATCTCTCGGTCAGCCGACAAGAGCACCCCATTCTTCAAAGTGTTGAAGGGAAATAAGGACTTCAGCTGGGGGGAGGAACAGAGCACAACTTTCAAGCAACTGAAAGCTCATCTTCAAACTCTCCCAACCCTGTCCAGGCCGATGCTAGGGGAGACGCTATATCTATACATAGCAGTTACCTCGGCCACGGTCGGTCTGCCGTGATCATCGAGAAGAAGACAAACAAGAACACCCAATCTACTTTGTCACCCATACATTGTTGCCCGCCGAAAGAAATTACCCATCGATTGAAAAAGCGACCTTGTTTGTCGTCGTTGCCACAAGGAAAGCGAAGCCTTACTTTGACGCACATCCCGTGACGGTCTTAACCGACCAACCATTGGAGAAAGCATTGGAAAAATTTGAGCAATCCGCGGAGCTCATCAAATGGGCAAGAGAGCTATCCGGCCGGCATTCAATACAAGCCGAGGCCCTCGATAAAGGGACAGGCACTTGCAGATTTCTTGGCCGAGTGCACATATCAAGAAGAGCAAAACCCAGGAGTATGGGAAGTATACACCGACGGGTCCTCCACGGCGAACACTCAGAGCCAAGCATACTTATCATCGGCCCAAACGGGGACGAGTTTGAGTACGCCTTGAAATTTACCTTCTCGGCCTCAAACAACGAATCCGAATACGAGGCGGTGATAACCGGAGTCGAGCTAGCTAGAGTCTGCCGGGCGGAACACATCATTCGAAAACAGATTCACTTTTAGTGGCTAATCAAATTAGAGGAGAGTACGAGACTCGAGACGACGGGATGGTAAGATACCCGGAAAGGGTAAAAGCCGACACTTCAAAATTGAAATCTTTCCAGATACAATGCATTCCCAGTGTCCGAGAATAACCGAGCCGACGCTCTCTCAAAACTTGCCAGTTCAACCATCAAGAATGTCGGTCAAACCGTCTTTGGTGGACATCGGGAATGCCAAAAGCATTACCGAGACCGTCGGCATGGTGGGCGACATAGAGGCCGAGACAACGTGGATGACTCCGATAATGAAGTACAAAGCGATGAACGCAATTACGGAGGACCGCGATCTCTCACGAGAAGATAAAGAGGATCGACAAGGTACTTGGTGTTTGAAGGAGAATTATACGAAGGTCCGTGATAAGGCCACTCTTGAAATGTGTCGGCCCGGTACCGACGCGGAGCTAATCTTGTGAGAAATTCACGAAGGCATCGTGGTCATCACATGGGGGCAAGAACACTAGCCCACAAAGCTCTCCGAGCCGGCTACTTCGGGCCCACCATGCTTGAGGATTCCAGTCAAAACCAAAAAGTGCAACAACCGTCAAATGCATGCTCCGGTGATACATGCACCTTCCCGAGACTGCAGCAGTAGGTACTTAGTCCCCTTCCTTTTGCACAGTGGGGGATGGATCTACTAGGGCCATTTCAACAAAGATCCGGAGGAAGAAAGTACTTGATTGTCGCCGTTGACTACTTCACCAAATGGGTTGAAGGCGTCGCGATGCCGCCCAAGACGACGGCGGCCGTAAGAAAGGTAATCTGGGAAAATGTCATAACTCGTTTTGGGTTACCCCAAGTCATGGTATTTGACCACGGCCGAGAGTTTTGGAGTGACACAATAATGAACTGGTTGGAAGAACTTGGTATCAAATTTGCATACTCGTCGTCCGCCACCCACAGAGCAACGGACAGGCGGAGGCAACCAATAAAACAATCCTCGACGGTTTGAAGAAGACAGTTGAAGACCTAAAGGGAAGATGGGCCGATGAACTACCCGGCGTCCCGTGGTCCCTTCGAACCACGGAGAAAGAAGCAACGGGTACATCCATTTCACTTAGTCTACGGTCCGAAGCGATCCGCCAATTGAAGCAACGGTGCGACATTCGTAACGGCCACCTTTAACCCGGTTGAAAATGAGGAAGGTCTTAGAACCTCCCTAGACTTGGTCGAAGAAAGCCGAGATACAAAGACGCCTCAACTTGGTAGTATACCAAAACCGAATGAGAAGAGCCTACAACCGAAGAGTCCACAAAAGGGACTTAAAAGTAGGGGATCTAGTCCTAAGAAAGTCGGCCGCCACCAACAAAGGGAACATTCATGGTAAATTAACGGCCAACTGGGAGGGTCCTTACAAAGTGGTTGAAGAAATGAGGCCGGGTACATACCGGCTGACAGATATGGAGGGTGTGCCTTTGATGAGCCATTGGAACACTGACAACCTCAGGAAATATTTTGTATAGCGGCGGAGGTGTCCAAAAACTGTTGTTGGCACCCCAACGTGTGTTTATATCTATTGAAAAATCATCCAAGTTCTCCATCAAAGTGTTTATCCCCTCCATAGTTATATCGAGGTAGACGCCGCGCCCCCAAGCCGGCAATCACCCCAAGAAGTAGACGCCACAGCGATCACTACCAATAGATTGATACTCGCGAAAGCGACCAACATGCCTTAGGAACGTATAAGTACAGTTGAGACGCAATTCTAGCCGCCTCGGCCAACCGAAGGCCTGGCAGAGGAAGCGGTCAATATGTCTAAAGAATGCCTGGCAGGGGACACAACGGTCGATACGCTAACATGTTCACAGCGGCGGTTGGAAAACGCAAATCGGACGCCTCGGCCAGACCGAGAGTGAAAGAGGAAGCGACCAACATGCCAACATGTTTAAAAAACGTTAAACACAGTTGAGATACGCATTCTAACTGCCTCGGCCAGGCCGAAGGTAAACACGAAAAAGCGCTCAATTAATAACGAAAGAAGACAAGTGAAGGATTGTGATCAAAGCCCCGGCCAAGCCGGGGGCCAATAAACAAACTTTATTGAAAGTGATTACAAGGAGAATACAGACGACGGCCGTCCCCATAGGGATAAGCCAAAACACAACCTACCAAAGTTTTACAAAATACAAAGAAAAGAAGAACAAAAGGTGCCAGACATATCATTTGAAGCGCCAAAAGATGGCAGGGAGGAAAGGCTTAAAAGTTGGCCCCCGAACAGCTGAAACTATCCGAGATGCCGGGTGAACCTGGTGACGACCGCCCGTCTCCCTATGCCATTCTTGCTTGCCATCGCCGACGTTAGCAAAGATCGTCTTTGGTAGGCGACCCGGAAGGCTGTCTTGGCGGCTTCGGCCTCAGCGACCTCAACTGCTTGCTCTCATTCTCTCGACTTCCTCCTTGGCCGCCTTAGCCTTCTCGGAAGGGCCGCCTTCTCCGCGGCCTCCTCTTCCTCCTTCTTCACCCTCGCCTCCTCAGCGGCCTTCGCCTCCGCGGCCTTCTCCTTAGCTTCAAGCTTGTCATCAAGCAGCTCGTCAAATTTTTGCCACGGAAAGGAGCCATCAAGAGGAAAGAGCTCCCCAATCACTTCCCTGGCGGCTTCTTCGGTCAGGTCCCGGTATTGGGCGCACATGGTAGGAAGAATCTCGCGTTGGAGCGTCTCAATGTCCTCCTCCCTCTGGGCGATGATAGCATCCTTATTCCGGACCACCTTCCCCTGGGCCTGAAACATGACCTTCCATTCGTCCCTCTTCTTAGCATTAAAGTCGGCGACTTTCTGAAGGTGGTCACGCCCCTCCAGCAGCTTAGCAGCTTCAGCCGTCGCAGACTCAACCTTAGCTCTCTCAGCAAGGACGGCCTTTTCAGCGTCCTCCCTAAGTTTTCGCTCAGCAAGGACCGCCTCTTCAGCCTCAGCCTTGGCCCTCTCAGCTTCCTTCTTCGCAGCATCGAGTTCAAGCCTGAGCCGCTCAAGCTGGGGCGCAGCTTCAGCCATGGCCTTTTCCTGCTCCACAATAAGAGCACCGGCCGTATCAGCCCACTTCGACAGCATCCTGGCCAAACTTAGGCCCTCCGACCTAATCTGGACGGGGGTAGGCTTCGGGAATGAGGTGACGACGGCGGCATCTTGACCAACCCTCTGCGCAGCTTGCTTCTCAGCACGCCGTTCAGCAGTGTGTCCGGTAGACGGCTGCGGTTGATCTACAAAAAATTCAATCAAAGCATCCATGTCAACATTCATGGACATACCAGAGAGCATGTCATCAGGAACGCCTAATGAACCGGCTAAGTCTGAGCCACGGGATAGATCTGTACCAGGCTTGGCCTTCTTGGCCGAGGACCCTTTTCTTTGCCGGCCTCGGCAACAGTAGCGGCAGTAGAAGCAGAAGCAGCAGCGGCAGCAGTAGGCTCTTTCCTCTTGCGGAAGAGAGGAGATTCCACTGCCAAGGTGACCACCTCCTCGGCGGTAATATCAACGACCTCCACCGTCTCTTTTTGGACTGAAGGGATGGGAGGTGGAACTGATGTCGACGCCGTCGCCGCCGAAGACTTTGTTTTCCGCGTTCGTCGCGGTATGTTACCAGCAACCTTCGCCTGGGCCGCCTTCGTATCTAGGGCCTTCAGCTGCTGATCCATGAGATCATTTGGCGGCGGTCTGTGATCACGAGCCTGGGCCTTAGGATGCAAATCAACAACTTGCTTATCCTTATCAAGTCCCATTCTCCTAAGGATATCTTCAGACAGATCCGGGCCAAAATGGTCTGCAAAGGAAACAAAGCGAGGGTTAAGTAGAAGAAATAAATCAAAGTTCAAATAACAGAAACATTAAAAGCAGAGATGGGCCTCACACCGACCCCACTCACCCCGTTCGAGGGCCGGTATGAGGCCGACGTGGCAGAGCGACTCATCCGAAGAATGATCGCGTCGGGGAATCCATCCCTTCGGCATCCCATTCTTCTCCGCCTCAAAAACACCTCATCGCCCGCTTCTCATCCGCATTAAGAGGGACCTTGTCAAGCGTCCATCTTAAGCTTACTCGGAGACCCATTTGTCATGCTCCCCCTTACTCTCGCACCGCAAATTGACTTGATGCTGGAAGGATCGGGGCAGTGGATAATCCTCCGGAACCTCAACGTACACCCACCGCGCCTTCCAGTCCTTGCAGGAAGAAAGCTTATCAACGGAGACGTACCCCGGCTCCGTCTGCACGCTGTACCACCCAACGCGACCAGGGGCTGACGGCCGAAGGTGATGAAGCCGGCGGAATAAGTTAACCGTGGGGACCTCCCCCTTGAAAAGGCAGAGCCACACAAAGCCGACTATAGTCCTAATGGCCAACGGCTGCAGTTGGGCCACAACGACGTTCATGGCTTTAATTATGGCCATAACGTGTTCATTTAGAGGAAACCGGAGCCCATAATCCAGGTGTCTGATGTACACGCCGATACAGCCCGGAGGAGGGCAACAGACCGCCTGACCTTCCCCAGGAATAACAATACTATACTCCCTGCCGAAGGAGAAGTGACGTTCGAAAAAGTCGGGACCGAACAACCGGCAAACTTGTGGGTCCAAGCACGGTCGGGCGGACCTTACAAAGCGTCGCCGTGATCCATGATGTACGGCCTCTCCTCATTAGGACGAGTCCTTTCAACATCATCACCGTCATCATCAACATCATCATCATCATCCTCCCAATCCTCCAGAGCTTTTGGATCAACTTCAGGAGAAGGAGACCTAGGGCCCCCAGACCTTATCGGAACGGCGGCCAGTGCCTCCTCCTCATCAAGGCGCGACGGGGAACCCCCCGGCGCAAGGTTACTAGGTCCAGCATCGCGAGAAGACATGTTCACAACAAAAACTTAACAATTAAAAGTTGGAAAATTTGTTTGTTTATCTTGAAGAAAAAGTGCTACGCCGAAGTAACGATTCTGAAGATTAGAAGAGAAAGAAACCCTTGAAAATCTAAGAAAGAAAAATTTTTGAGAAGTTGAACTTTGTGCGAAAATTAAGGGGCATACTGCTCTATTTATAGAGCAAAGCCCACGAAGACAGACCAATCAGGGCAAAGCCCATGAAGCGTCAACCAATCAACAACGAGACACATGTCAAGCATGCAGCCATGGAATGTCAATCGACAAACAGTTACAAAACTTCTTCAACACGCTCCTTGACAGAATGCCAATCGACGTATCTTCTTCAAAACCGCCCCTTGGTATCTGCTTGCCAAACGGCCCGCTGATTCGACCAAGCTTGGCAGCACCGGCTGGGGGCAATCAAAAGCACACGGCACTCACAACCTCGGTCTCGGCCAGCGCCATTTTCTTTTCCACATTTGATGCCCTTTACACATCCATGTGGAGGGGGGATATGATACGGTACGGCCTAAGCAGAACCAAGCCGAGGTAGAAGAAGCCGGGGCAGAAAATTGATACTTGCGCAGAATACGCTCAACACTCATCGAAGGTCCATACCACGACATAGACTACGCTGGGGGCAAATTGATGGGGCATATTATGCACCCGCTGACCGAGTCAACATATTGACCAAGGTCAAAGATATCCACAGCAAGTCAACGACTTAGACAAAATTTAACCGACGCAACTGTCGGCTGTCTCTTGTGCCTCGGCTAGGACAACTAGCCAGCCGGGGCACATATCCGCGTACTCATATCCAAGACCCCTCGGCATGGAGTCAACAGGGCCCGCCGGCCTGCCATGGGTCCCTCGGCCGAGGGTACATCAGTCTTTACACCTGCTAGCCACTTGGCCACTACGTGACAAAAGGTGAAAGTTTATAAATACTCCTCAACCCTCATTGAGGAAAGGATCCAAAATATAACCTAAACACCTCATAATCTGGTAATATCTTCCTTATCTCTCTACAATATATACTTCGCCAAGTAACACACAACTTAATCCCTTTAAATTTACTGACTTGAGCGTCGGAGTGAGTACGCTCGGCCAAAGCCGAGCCTCAGTTCGTTCATTGTTTCAGGAGAGGCCGAAAGAAGGATTCAACCAAAGACGTCATTCTACGAGCCACGAGTGGTAACAAATAACTGCTTCGGAATTACACCCGGAACAGTTTTGATGCTTATTAGTTAAACCCAGCCTAAGTATCTAAACAATGAATTTTATTGTGGTCATGTTTGCCAAATAATATACTGGGTGAAATTAGAAAATTTTGGTCTTAATTTGATAATTGACCCATCAATCTATTAATTTAACGTGTTTAATAGCTGACTGGGACGGTAAGTCAGATTGATACAAATTACTATTAGTCGGACTGATACAACTTGATAAAACTAGTTTTTGAACCCATGCACTCACGGGTGGTAACAGAAAGTATTACTAAAAGTAACAACTTACATATTTTTTCGATTTAGTAAATTATTAAATTTTAGAAAATTTCACTTTGTCTACTACCAATACACTTTTGATACGATGACTTTTTTATTCGAAATACTATGATTTTTTCTCGACTTTTGATAAGTTATTGGCACTGTCAAGAAGGCGGCGGCTGAGGTAACTTAGACTTGTCAAAATTGAGCTGATCCGAATAACCCTATGATCCGAATACTATGATCCGAATAACCCTTTGTCTCACTCATTTGTTTGCTTATTCCATTTTGGGTTGTATCAATCAATTCTGTGCCTTTATATTTTAGGAATGCCTTAGTAATTTGATACTCCACACTTAATTTGATTCACTTGTTATTTAATAATTGACCCCCTCTTTTTTTCTTGGCATTTATGTCCAAACCAAAGGCAAACGAATGCTCGAGACGAAAGGACTCATCAAGGGAGTATGAAACTTCATATTTTATTTACCCAATTGTTATTACACAAACTGGAATTATTGCAATGTGACACATGGTATTTTCCTACCCGTTGATGTATCAATGTTTACGTTCTCATACGCATTTAAGTAAAGATGTATAAAATGGTTTTCCTACCCCGTTGGCATATCAATGTTTACGTTCTAAATTCTAATACTCCGTCTTAAACTTAAAACGGATCAAATAAAATACATAGGACAAGAGCATAATCTAGGGATTAATAATAAGCTTGTCCGATTCATCCAAGTACGGTGTTATTTAACCTTATCTTAAGAAATACCAACTATGCATTTATAATGTGAAGTATCAAAATAGTGGTAAATACAACCATAACCGTTGTGAATTTCTACGTCATTGGTTAGTGTTATATTGTCACTTGTGTAAAATTATATGGTAGATATATATTTTTAAATCAACCTTAATTAGATTAACTGCAAGTTAAAAGAAGTATTGTGAAGCAAAAAAAAGATGAATAAAAGGATGATTTATTTAACATATTAATTTATACGAACCTCTATCTAACTCATCTCCAATAAATTGTTCAATCAATTTGTGTTAGTTACATTTCTTGAAAGATACTCTCTTCGTCCAATTCATTTTTTTTCTGTTACCTTTGATTAAAAGACCTCTCAAAATAATATTAAAGATAAACAAATGATTTTGACGGAGGGAGTAATATGGAGTACTCCAGTCCAATCTACTAATTGGAATAATCATAATCCAAATCATTTTGAATGAATTTGGCCAAATTAATATGCTAATTTTCTAATTGGAATATTAATTGGAAAGAAATCATTTTTTTTCTTAATTTTGTGGGAGGGGTTGTTGTTTAAAGTTAATGAGGATAGTATTCAAATTACACCCGCCAAATTTAACGCAAATCTTACAATTCTTAACAATTAACAGTTTGGCAAATATAATACTCCCTCCAATTTCATTTATTGTTCCTCTTTTCCTTTCCATCATTTTCCCTTATTATTCCCTCTTTTTTTTGGACAACTTTGTGTGGTCCAAAATCAATTTGATGTGGGGCCATGGGTATTGTGTGGTCCAAATTGATTCCCTTATTTCTTATGTCAAAAAGAAAGGGGAACAATAAATGAAATTGAAGGGAGTATATGATTATGATAATATATGGTAATAATATTTTAATATATAGTCCTTCACCTGGTTATGACACGTGGCATTTAATACGAAATATACATCAAGATGTCCTACTACAAAAGAACATTTGGAGTTGCTAATGGTAAAAGAGTAATATTGATGTAAGATACCAATAACATTATCGATTACTCCCTCCGTTCAACTCCACTTCGCATGTTTGCTTTTTGCACGGTATTAATGAGCGGATTATAAAAGAACTATAAAAAGTACATAGGGAAAGAGAATGGTGGGATTAAAAATGTTAAAAAAATATAAAGGTGGTGTTTTATGGTGGATTAGTGTGGGATATGGATGACATTTTCTTGTAAATATGGGGTGTGAATAAGGATATAATGGTCATTTTCTTGGCCTAAAAAGGAAACATGTAAAGTGGAGTTAAATTGACGAAAAAGGAATACATGTAAAGTGGAGTTGAATAGAGGGAGTATAAATTAACAATTTAACTAACATTTTTCCTACTTATCTTATTGTATCTAATATTCTCTAATATTTGAAGTATAAATATAAAACTATAAAGAAGGAAGAAGCGAAAAATGAAACTAAATAAAACAATCAATGGCTCCAAACAGTTATCACCTCCCTTGTTCTTTACTTGCAGCATTACAACAGGTATTTATCCTGCAACTGACAATTGAGCTGTATGAAGCTTGATACGAATTTTACTCGAGAGAATAAAACTCGTATGAGTGCAGCGGAAACAAAGAAGGAACAAACAAGATCCGAACGTACTAGGTACGACCCGATCTAATTTGTAAGGATATTTGACAAACTAGACCTATAATTTGTCAATGGGATTGATTGAACTCAAGACCTATTGAGAAACAATCTAGTTAGACTCGAATCGCGTCGAAATCTAACTGAATTTTGGTATGTAAACTACACTCCCTAAACAATAAAAAAACACAAGTGTTCTTTTCTTAATATTTTCTTATCATTTTTTGAATAAGGAAGTACAAACAATCCAAGACTATAAATAGTCTAAGAAGGCAGCCGTTCAAAGACTCCAAAGGGCTACTAAAGATAAAATTAAACAAGCAATTTATGGCCATTAACTCTAGCTAATCAAGGCCATCTCTAAATGCAACAATAAATGATAAATAAATGGTAATAATTCACCTACTAAGTAGGGAATTAACACCCTTTTATTAACTTAAAAACAAAGGTAAATTGTTGCTCGAAAGTCTCGAAAACACTAGCCATCAGACGGTCCAACGCACGAAATTAAGCATACGAAACGAACCATCGAAGCTATCCATTATCGGATCATCCCCTCTCTCTTAGAAGAGAATTGACCTCAATTCTTGTAGTAGAAGTCCGCCTGGATCAAAAATGAATATTACTAACAAGAGAGGAAATATAATGACGATTCTAAGAAAAGAGCTCAAACCATCTTCGACACATAGCCGTGTTTCATTTCTCCATTTAAATTTCAGAAATCCCTTGTGCCAAAATGAACTAGACAATTCTAACATAACCACAATACTCCCTTTTGTTTGAAAATCGACCAAATAACAACTTGGTCGCTCTTGGAACTCGATCGAGTCTAATTTCTCTTCCTCATGATAGTCATCGAAAATAGGAGGCAATGTCGGATCGAATTGAATATGGTCCTCGTAGATGCTTTCAAAATCGAACAACCACATATCTTTTTCTCTTTTTTTTTTTCGCGAATGAACAGTACTTTTCACGTGAACAGTACTTTTTTTTTTGTTATTTTGTTTTTTTTGTAGAACTCTCCCTAAAGACGAGTAATCAAAACCAATTAACCCTTGAACGACCTGCCCAAGTTTAACCTTTGAATTCCAATCGCAATCGGAAATTCAACTAAAGATTGATTTTGATACGCCTAGGACCGTCTAGATTATAGGAAATCAAGAGCCGAAGCTCTGATACCACTTATGATACGATTTCGCAGCGGACATAACGAGGGACATCAATATAGCGAACAACGAACGAGATATTTGTTCGAGTAAGACCTATTACTCGACCAATGGGGATTGTATTCAAGACCTATTGAATACGAATCGGGTTAAAGTTTGAAGCGCGTCAAACAATAACAAGGGTGAATCGAACGCGTCAATTCAAAGGACAATCGAACGTTAAACAAACGATACAATTGAACAATTTCTGGTTTTCTTTTTTAATTCATTTTTTTTTAGAAAATGATAATCATTGGCTATATATAGCCTTGCAACAAACAACTAAAACCGACAAAGGAAAACGAAAGGCTAGCTATTTAAAAGCACCCATTATTAACCATAAGTACTAAATAAAACATAAATGGATGCATTGAACTCGTCATTAGATGGATGCATCGAACTCGGGATTAGATGGATGCATTTGAACTCGAGATATTTGTTTTTATTCCGTATCATACGCCCTTTCTTCGAAAAGATTCGTCCTCAAATCTTCGTAATTCTTGTATAGCATTAATGAAACTTTACCACCAGGATCAAATACCAAATTGGGTCGAACGAACCAAATAAAAGGCTTGATGAAATCGTCTAACTCACCGTCCTTAATACTCTTAACTTCCCCGCAGACTATAAGGGCAGAAAATGCTTCTATAGCGTAATTTGCCAAGCCGTTTTGCGAGTAGCCGTCCCACTCTGCATCAAGATAGCTTTCCAAAGGAGATTTATAACAGCCTTTAGATGCGGAAGTGTTGAAGCAATAGAACGTCCCTTTTTGGTCCAAGGTTTTGCCATACTCTTTAGTGACTTGAAGATACAAACCCGTAGGGTTCGAACAATCAGACCTGAAACGTGTATTGTGGTTATCGAATTGGTGACATTGAGTCGTGGATTGGGATGAGTTGAACGAAACAAATGAAGAGCAAAGCAGCGAACAAAATGCTCCGACAGCACCTGACTCGATTCGTGTGCTGTAGGGGTCGGAATGATGACGCGAAACCGGTATACGTGCTATGCTATTTTGAATCTCATCAAAAGCTGGTGGTAAATCGGGGTTAAAGTAACAAGTATCTTCATCTTGATAAACATCGAAAATAGGAGGTAAATCAGGATTGAAAATCCCCCCCCATTGGATCGTCTTGAGGTGAGGACATCAAGAGCCGAAGCTCTGATACCACTTATGATACGATTTCGCAGCGGACATAACGAGGGACATCAATATAGCGAACAACGAACGAGATATTTGTTCGAGTAAGACCTATTACTCGACCAATGGGGATTGTATTCAAGACCTATTGAATACGAATCGGGTTAAAGTTTGAAGCGCGTCAAACAATAACAAGGGTGAATCGAACGCGTCAATTCAAAGGACAATCGAACGTTAAACAAACGATACAATTGAACAATTTCTGGTTTTCTTTTTTAATTCATTTTTTTTTTACAAAATGATAATCATTGGCTATATATAGCCTTGCAACAAACAACTAAAACCACAAAGGAAAACGAAAGGCTAGCTATTTAAAAGCACCCATTATTAACCATAAGTACTAAATAAAACATAAATGGATGCATTGAACTCGTCATTAGATGGATGCATCGAACTCGGGATTAGATGGATGCATTTGAACTCGAGATATTTGTTTTTTATTCCGTATCAAAGCTTATGTTTGTGGCAAACTGATAATATCCTTACCTCGCCATGCGCGGAATCTTATTTGAGGCATTGGGTTCATGTTGTAGATGGCCACAGTGCTTAGTACTTATAGGCGAGGCACTTAAATAATGTCTATAATTTACTTTGTACCTCATTTGATTTTTTTTTTGTACACAACACCACTACTTAGCGCTCACTTCTGTCTTGCTTCATCTCACATGAACACAAGAGTTCAGGTGCTAAACTAAAGTCTGTTAGATGAAGTGACAATTTTTGTTTGCACTACTGTTTTTCATAAGACTCATAAGTTAACCGGCTGAAAAGTATGAAGCAGATGCTTGCAGTAATCGTGTGCGCCAGTTTGAAGTGAGTAACTATTTTTTTCCCCGGAGTTTGTTATTGAACTCTTTTTTATGTTCGATGCTGTCAGTTGAGTTGACTTGAGGTGCCTTGTTGAAATAGCTTTGTAATCACTTCTTAGAGTGGATTTGCTGCTTGAAATTTTGTGCTTTTTGTTATTTCTTATTCTGTTTGTTTTAGAAACTAAAAGATGATTCATGTCAGCCGATCCCAAATCATTTTGGGATTAAGGCTCTGATGTTGTTATTGTTGTTGTAGAAACTAAGGTCTAAGGTGCAGTACTTGCTAATCAATTCTGTGACACAAAAGGCAATATTTACAAACGGTTGTCAATGGATCATTGACTCAATATAAAGGTGGCCTTTTCCTTTTCATTTCATTCAGCTTCACAGGCATGCTATGCAGGCAAGTGTTTGTTCAGTCTAATTTTAGAAATGAATGCCGAAGAGGTCTTGACCGTGTAAATTAATTAAACTCTTTATATCGATAGTTGCATGAACTTTATTTAGTTCCCTTGAATTCTAGAAGAGTATAATATAATGTTTGAGGTTATTATTATTATTTTTCAGTCAGTTGTGGTGTATACGATTCATCATTTACTCCTACTAGCTAGAGAAAACAAGTTTGAAATAGCATTTCCAAGTGCTCCTTTTATATGGATAAAGAGTTACTCTCTTTGTATTTGGATAGTAAAAGTGGAGGGAAAGAGAGGGGAGAGGGAAGGGAAAGTGAGAGAAGGAAAGGGGAGGGGGAATGAGGAGTGGGTGTTTGGATACAATTTTCCAAACAAATTTTGCCTATTGTGGAGAGATTTTGATTAGGCTTGGAGGAGGAAAATTGAATCCCTCCAAATCACTCCCCCTCCATTTCCCTCCACCCTCATTTGCTATCCAAACAAAAGATTTTAAATCCCCTACTCTCCCTCCCTTTCTTTTCCCTCAAAATCTTTCAATCAAACACACCCTTAGGGTGTGTTTGGATAGCAAAAGTGGGGGGAAAGGGAGAGGAGGGGGACGGAGGGAAGGGAAAGGGAGAGGAGGGAAGGGGAGGGGGAATGGAGTGTGGTTGTTTGGATACAATTTCCTTCCAAATCTTGCCTATTGTGGAGAGATTTTGATTAGGCTTGGAGGAGGGAAATTGGATCCCTCCAAATCTCTCCCCTCCATTTCCCTCCACCCTCATTTCCTATCCAAACAAGGAATTTTAGATCCCCTACTCTCCTTCCCTTTCTTTTCCCTCCAAATCACTCAATCCAAACACACCCTTAGAGTATATGTTTCATAACGTTTGTTTACTAAGCCACGACATGTATTGTGTTCGGCCAACGTTTAAAAATAATCAATGAATTTTTTAAAAAAAAAAAGGTAATTCTGTCATACATCACTCTGATCAGTACGCAACGTTGTCACTAATGCAGGCGCAATCGAAACCAAGCCAAACTTACAGATATGCAGGAACGCATTCTAACTGTACGACGCTAATTCCGAAACAAACACAAAACAACAATTGCAACACTCCGCAAGAAAAAGGTATTTACTTCATCTGCTAGTTGTCTTCGAAATTACAACATAAACTCGAAACCAAACATCAGATTACAACACAAATAAAAGGACTAAACCAACAAACACCCATGTACGTACTTGAAAAAGAAAGTAGCTAAATAAAAACGGAAAAGAGCTGCTAATCAGAACTCAGCAGCATCAATCTCTCTCTGGATTTCAAACTTAATCTGAGAACTCAGTATGTCATCAAATCTGGAGGCGACAGTAAGGTCATCAATATCATCATACTTAAATCGAGAGAGAACCTTTCCGTCTTTACCAAATGTAACAACGGTTTCTTGAGGCATTTCAGTAAATAAAGGATCATTAATCATAAATATATGGTCGATGACAGATTCCCATTTTTCTTTGGGCAATGCTTTGAATCCAAATTTTTCCAACGAGGGAGGTGAAACAACCGACAAAGGAAGGGTATAAAGTTGGGTGCCCTCATAAAGCTTGATAATTTTGTGAGACTTACGTTTCAAGATGTTGTCGTGGGAGGAATCATAACCACGAGACGCGCGGGTTTCAACAATGTAAAGGATGAAATTCTTGTTGCAAATATCCAAGCCGTGGTCATCCCCAAGCAACGACTCGAGGGTTGTTGATCTAAGGTGAGTGACCTTCTTTTCAACGATAACATCTGTTGTGAAAGGATAAGATTGAATCCCATATAATTTTATAATAGATCTGGCCTCGAGGTCTCCAGCACGTCCAGCATGTGGCATAACAATCAATTGGTCGGATCGACAACAGTAGTAGTGGCGCCAAAGGGAACGACAAATCTTATCATTGAAGGGGAATGTCAACCAATACGAAGTTGGGCAAGATTCCAAGACAGATTGTTTCATGAGTGTAACAAAGTAGTCAGGATGACGAGTGTTAAAGGGCAGGGGCACAAGGATAAACTGAAAGTCAAGGCCTTTAGATAGACATTGTTGATGGATATGCAGAAAGCGATGCAGGTAATTCCCATTATAGTAGAGGTATAATCCTACAGGTTTGTTGTAGAGGGCAGACGTTGGTTTAAAATAGTTGGGATGCGCAAGTAGTGGCAGAGAATTGCAATGGAGGAGTTCCTCAAGAGTTACAGAAGGAAGGACGGCCGGGTTAGAGAGGCAAAAGCGGAGGTTGAGCTCACGATGGCGGATAAAGTCAAAGTTGTCCTGAGAAAACGGAAAAGATATAGCTCCGTAGGCGTACAAGAAACGAGACGAGTTCTGCAAAACACGACCAGTAGGATGGAGGGCGAGACAAGAGACATTAGAAGAATAAAGGGGGGGAAGAGATTTGCGTATGCGGGGACAGGATTTGTAATCAGATAAGGGAATAGTAAGGCAGTTAAAAGATAAGGAATGAAAGAAAGAGTAAAAATGAGAGGGATAAGAATCAAAATGAGTGTCTAAAAGGAGGATGATTTGAAGAAGACGAGCATTCCATGGTTCAGAGTATAAGTATAAGGCTTCAAGGGATTGGATAATACAGTCACTAAAAGGAATAGTAAAGCTGCAGACGAGGAGGTATTTTCCTTCAAGACTAGAAATAGGAACAATTGCTCCATTTTTGGGGGAGACCAGATAATCCCGATCCTCGCTCGATAGCATGGCTTTGACATCAATCACTTGGCCTATCTCGATCTCCTGCCGCTCCTCTTCCGCCTCCGCCTCCGCTTCCTGCTCCATCCCAATAGGTATAGACTCACCTGCCCAACTTATCCAAGGCAACCCTAACACCCATCCCTGCCTCTCATATTGCATCATCCCGCTAACCATACTATGAGTCAGCATCGTTATGCCTATGTTCAATTCAATATATTATTAATTAACAAAATCATAAATTTACTTGCTTAGCAATAAAGGACGATTTGTAATTGGAATCGAATATCCAGATGCGATTGATTTTTCTTTTGGTTACAATACCCAGATGCGATTGATTTAAATACTTTTCTACTCTTGATTTATAGTCGGCGATGTCCTGGTTGCGTATGAAATATATATATCCATATATATATAGAGGCAAGATCCGGTGATTTTGCCACTTTTCGTGAGTTACCCCGCATTTATATACCATACATATCAAATTCATGGCATAATCCAATCAAATCTTCACAAAAGCGGAGTAATTCAAGTCGAAAATACGAAATTAATTCATTATCTTCATTCAATTTGATCGAAAATTGGACACGGGACTGTAACAACAAATTTGCGTTAAATCTGCAATAAAAGATAAAACACAAATAGATGCAACAAAATAATTATTTTATTAATCAAAAGAATTTAGGGTACAATCTACTAGTTATTCTACTGATTCGATTTCCGCAATTGAATGAATAGGAGGGTCTTGATTTGAAAACTTGATTCTCCTTTGGATGAATTTGACTTGCTTCTCTTTAACTGACTGCAACGGATGCTTGACGTCGGATTGAAGAATAGTCCTTTCTTTTCTCTAGTTTTCTCTTAGGAGAGATTTTTGTAGTGATGTAAATGTATTTTCTTTTCTCTTATTTTCTCTTGGGAGAGATTTGTTTGGAGAGTGTTTTGTAGGGAGGTTTTGTGTGTGTATTTTTTGTGGGATTTTGGTGATTATAATGATAAACGAGAAGACGTGACTGCATTACATGTTTTGAACGGGTTTTGGTGAATACACTACACATGTATTCCTTTGCCTAATTATAATGATAATGATGATAACTCTGGTGATAATTCGGGTACTGAACAGCATTTTGCTGATTTGTTGTTTGACGAGGGTCGGAATAAACGAGAAGACATGACTGCATTACATGTTTTGAACGGGTTTTTGTCGGTGTTGACCCAGAGTAATCCGGATGTTGATGGTTACTACTATGTATGGGTTATGAAAGAGTATGGAATTAAAGAGTCATGGGTTAAGTTGTTCGGGTTTTCGGATACACGTTGTACTCCTCTGGCTTTTGGCGGAGGATCAAGTTCGAAAGTTCTTTGTAAAACTGGTTCGCCTGGAAGAAACAGACTTAAATGGTACAATGTTAGACAGAAACAGTATAAAAATGCAGAAATCCATGAGACGTTGGAACAGTTGATAGTCTTTCTATAGTGAGTTATGTTCCGAGTTTGATTTCACCATTTTCTATCTGAGATTTACTAGAAGGATTATGTTCAAATGCTCTGTTTTGTATTCCCCCTTCGTTTAACAAGTCTTGATGTGTTGTAATGTTGTAATTTATGTACTGGTAATCTTTTATCTTATCATGTTCAGAAATCAAATGCATATTTTTCTCATTCGGAGTATACATTATATTTGGTACTTGACAGGTTCGCAGCTGCAACAGTGTAGGGGTTTTCAATATTATGCTGATTATGCACTACGTTTAGGGGTTTTCAATATAACTTCACAGCCTTTGAATGAATCATAAGCTGTTGACGATCCTTGATCGAGGGCCAAAAATTGGAGATTGTTGGTTATTTTGCTAGTCTTATTTCATTTCAGTTAATGCTCATGCTACATACGCCCGAGATGCACAAGGATAAAGATTCTAATATCTAACTTCACTGCTCTGACTTAACAAGTTGTTTACGTTTTTATTCTTTTTTGAGAAATATTTTAATAAAATGTATCAAATTTATAGTGTCAGATTGTCAGAGGGATTATTTAACAGCACTTTTTTTTTTTCTAAACTATACAATGGACCTATGACTAGTCCTATGTACGCTGATCAATGCAATTTAAATGATGTTTTTGCTTTTCTAGGATTTGGAATTTGTGTGTGCAGTGTGCCTATTTATTGTGATGAACCATTGAACTTCTTCACATGAGTGACTGTACACGGTTTATCACACACCACACACACACACCTATAAAACCATCACATTTGCAGTCTACACAAATGCTATCAGTTGAGATTTGAGAAAATGGAAGACAAACAGCCGAAAAATGCTATGACGAAACAAAGCCACCTCCCTAATGATCTTATTATTCAAGAAATACTTACAAGATTACCCGTAAAATCCATTCTTCGCTTTAAGGCAGTTTCAAAACAATGGTACTCTACTCTTTCTTCTTCCAATTTCGCCAATGCCCACCTTGTCAAATCTCCCTTTTCTCATCCTTCTGCTGCTGTTAACACCTTGTTTATCAAATGTGGAAAAAATTGTTACCTTTTCTCTTATGATGATACTCAAATTTCTGTTAATTTTGAAGATAATTTGGTTAAATTAGATGTCGAGTTTGGAGTCGAGAATGAAAATAATCTTTATCTGACAGGTTGTTGCAATGGGTTGATTTGTTTAACTTCAATTTCTTGTGAATACTTTATTTTATGGAACCCGGCTACCCGTAAAGTACATAAGTATGAATCAGATGGGTATTTAGAACGTTTTGAAATACCATTCTGCCCTTGTATTTTTAATGGATTTGGGTATGCATCCTCTATTGATGACTTTAAATATATTAGAATTTTGTGCATGCTTTGGGGAGATGAAACAGGTATCATTGCAGTACATGTCTTCTCTCTTAAGGAACAAAGGTGGAGGAAAATCGATTTTGATATCGACATTTATGTCCTTTATGCAGTTGGACAAGGAGTTCTTATAAATGATAAATTGTATTGGGCTGGTTGTTGTCTTCAAGTTGGTAATGTAATTGTTAGCTTCGATTTGGGAACCGAAAAATTTGCCATGTTTCAATATCCAAGCTCACAAATCTACATGTTAGGAGGTTTAGGAGAGTGTTTGTGTAAGTTCGCTAATGACAAGTCGATGGACATACTGAAACCTCCTATGGTAATGAATTCTATTAGTCTTCCAGAGGACTTATGCTTACATTTATCATCAGAAATGATTGGGTACACGAGGACTGGCAATTTTTTTGTGACAGGGTGTTTTAGCGAGTCTGATGATGAGTTACAAGCTGATGGATCGATACAACAAAGTAATATACTGGCGTTGGTTGGTTCGGGTACAGAATCTACACAATACACATTGCTTCTGAACTTTGAAGAGTCGATTAATATTGCAAGATATTTTCCCAGCTTAGTTTCGCCTTCTCCTACTCCTTCCCAACTGTGTAAGGCTGACATGGTATGTCATAATTAGGGAGGACGGACTAGCATTATAGTTAGATTCTTTACTGCCGGAACATGTTTAGTTGATAATTTATCGAGTATCTTTCATCCTTTGATTTTACGAAACTATTGGTGAATTCGGAGTATGCTTTTAACTGTTCAGTATCGAGTATCTGTCTTCTGATAGGCGATGCAATTTTAATTTTACGAAACTATTTGTTTTTCGGATTATGTTATTATGTATTGTTAACCCATTTGTTTGCTTGGTCTTTTCTTTGTATGTTCAACTTAAATTCAAGTCTGTAGAAGGACCGTTTGACTTCAACTTGTGAAATCTTGTTTTGAGAACCAGACATTTGATATAAAGGTAAGGGCAATGGCAGGCGGCCGGAGATTAGGATTTGGCTAATACTTAACCAACTGGCTAATTGAAGTTCTGTTATTATTATTAAATTATCATAAGACTTATGATCAAGTTTTTATAAAATAAGAGTAATAGAATGAGGAAAACTTCAAAGGAATGATTTACGTTCAACAATTAACCAACACAAAAAGTGAAGAAAGTTCAATTGTAGTACAAAGGAAAAACAGAGATGTAAAGTCGAGGCAACGATGAAAAAGATGTGGTACGACAAAGATGTTAGTCATTAATATTTTCTATATCTTTCTCGTATATACTTTTCTTGCTCGCTACTTCGTAGATCTTTCATGTAATTATTTAGGCTATATTTCCTTGATCTCTTTCCTTTAGTTTAGGTAATTATATTGTAGTCCTTCTTCTTGTATTTATAGACCCTATATATAATGTACCCTATTGAATGAATATAATCAAGACATTCAAAATCAATTCTCTCTATTCTTAACATGGTATCGAGCTTGTAAGATCCATCACTCAAATACAATCATTTTTTTTTCGGCCATTGCCTGCAAACGTTCCCCAATTCCCACCCATGGCTCCCCATAACAACATCATCCCCAACCCTCTCGAACCCAAATCACCCTTCATCGATGTTAATCTCTCTCAATGCAAAGAACTCACCCTCTCACCTACTTCACCTGGAAAACCCAAATCTCCAACATCCTTTTTGGCTACGATTTACTCAAATTCGTAGACGGTACCTACCCCGCTCCCTCTGAAACTCTCACTGATGACACCACCAAAGCATCCAAACCAAATCCTGCCCACTACACTTGGCAACGCCAAGACCGTTTACTACTCGGAGCCCTAACTGGCACACTACCCAACAACATAGCGTCCCTTCTCACCAACATCACCACCTCTCGTGATGCCTGGCTTACTCTCGCAAACACCTATGCTAATCCCTCTAGGGGCCATATTCTCCAAGTAAAAGATACCCTTGACTCCATCTCGAAAGGAAACCTCTCTGTTTCCGACTACATGACCCAAATTAAGACCTACACTGATAAGCTTGCAGCCTTAGGTAAGCCCATGGATGTCGAGGACATCATTGCCAAAGTGCTTCGTGGCCTGGATGACACTTACAGGCCTGTTATCGAAGCCGTCCGAAACCGTGACACAGTCATCTCTTTTGACTCCCTTCATGAAAAATTAATCAATCATGAACTCACCCTCAAACACTCTACTCCCACATCGTCTCCCTCCTTCCCAGCCACCGCCCTTGCTGCCCAACATCGCCCATCCTATAATCGCTCCTACGCTCGCTCAACCAACCAATCAACTCAACCACCCCTCCTTCCCACTCCTACCAACCTGCCTTCAACTGACAACCAAACCCCCTTCAAAGGAAGATGTCAATACTGCAAACATATAGGACACTATCTCACTGTTTGTCGAAAATTCAAACGTGACTTTCCGAACATCCAAATACCTGACCTTCCCCCTCCTCCTAGGACTGCTACCCGCACCTCTACAACACCACATGCTCACACGGCTGCAGCTACTGTTCCAACATCCTCTCGTCCATGGATTGTTGACAGTGGTGCAAGCCATCATCTCACCAATGACCTTGCTAATCTCTCCCTGCACTCACCATACGATGGCTCGGACGATGCGATAATTGCTGATAGTACCTCTCTGCCCATATCCAATATAGGTTCTTTCCAAATTCAATCTTCTTCCTTTTCCTTAAATTTTTCAAATGTTTTACATGTCCCTCAAATCTCTCGAAAAATTCTGTATGTATCTCAATTCTGTCGAGATAACAATGCGCTAATTGAATTTTCCTCTTCCTCTTTTCTTTTTAAGGCTATTCCAACGAACCAGGTGCTGCTTCAAGGACAACTTGAAGATGGCGTTTATCTATGGTACCCACCCGCACCTCAAGTCAACCTTGGCATCGTAGGAAATTCCGTCACATGGCATCATAAATTAGGACATCCGTCTAAGCCCATCTTAACTTATTTACGCAATAATTTTAGTTTAAATATTCCGCTCTCTACTTTCTCAAACTGTAATGCCTGTGACATCAATAAAAGTCATAAACTAGCTTTTTCCGATTCATCGTTATTGTCTACTGCACCTCTTGAATTAATTTTCTCTGACGTTTGGACATCCCCTGTTTTTTCTTACGACAATTATAAATACTACGTTATCTTTGTCGATCACTTTACTAAATACGTATGGCTTTACCCAATCAAAAATAAATCCGACACATCTCCTGTCTTTCATCGTTTTAAAGCTCTTGTCGAAAATTTTTTTGATCGTCCTATCAAACAACTATTCTCTGACAATGGTGGTGAATACATAAAACTTTCACCTTCATTGTCATTAGCTGGAGTCTCGCACCTCACATCTCCTCCTCACACTCCCGAACACAACGGGTACGCTGAGCGTCGTCACCGTCACATCGTCGAAACGGGCCTTTCACTTCTCTCCCACGCAAGCTTACCAATTGAATACTGGTCACATGCTTTTACCACAGCAGTATACTTAATAAATCGTCTCCCTACAAGGACCCTATCCAACTCCTCCCCTTACCTTAAACTATTTGGTAAATCACCAAATTACGACAAACTCCGAAGTTTTGGATGCTTATGCTATCCATGGCTTCGACCATATACCTCCCATAAGCTTGACTCTCGCTCAAAACCTTGCATCTTTATGGGGTACTCTGCCTCACAAAGTGCGTACCACTGTCTTGAGCCTCTCACTAATCGTGTCTATACTTCAAGACATGTTAAATTTGTCGAGGACACCTTCCCTTTTCCCACACTCACGCAGCAAACCCCTTCGTTTGATTACTCACCTGATCGTTGGTGTCACATCACCTTGCCCATCCTCTCCTCTTCCTTACCCAATACACCATCTACTGCCTCTCCATCCTCGTCCACCACTACCACCACTCCTATTACCGCTGAACCTCCTACATCACCTACCTCACCTATGTCCAATCCCTCCCCTAATTCTGCTACTCCATCAACCCCTGCCACTACCTCATCCCATACTCCATCACCTTTACCACCTCCTCCACCCCCACCTCCTCCTCCATCACCTCGAACCGTCACCACTCGCCTCAGCAACAATATACGAAAATCGAATCCCAAATATGCTAAACTTGCCACTGTTTCAGATCCTCACTATCTCCCTACCTCGGCAAAACAGACCCTTTCCATTCCCCACTGGCACGCTGCTATGCTAGATGAATACACTGCTCTCACTAAAAATAAAACATGGTCTCTTGTTCCTCCAGAAGCAGGCCGAAACTTAATTGGTTATAAATGGGTGTTTAGGATTAAATACAATCCCGATAACACAATACACAAGTATAAAGCTTGGCTCGTTGCTAAAGGATTCAATCAACGACCGGGCCTTGATTACTCGGAAACATTTAGTTCGGTTGTCAAACCGTCTACGGTTCGTCTTCTTCTGTCTCTTGCTGTCTGCAATAAATGGTCATTACGTCAATTAGACGTAAATAATGCTTTTCTCCAAGGTTCTCTAACTGATACAGTATACATGTCCCAACCACCTGGTTTTGTTGATGCCTCGACTCCGTCTTATCACTGCCTGCTCTCCAAAGCGATCTATGGTTTCAAACAAGCGCCTCGCGCTTGGTATACCGAACTAAAGTCATCTTTAATCTCTTACGGTTTTCGGGTTTCTCCAGCAGATCCCCCCCTGTTTATTTGCTCCACTTCCCCTTCGCCTATTTTTCTGTTGGTTTACGTTGATGATATTATAGTTACAGGGCCATCTACGAGCCGTCTGTCCTCCTTTATCGACACTCTTGCAGCACACTTCTCTCTCAAGGACTTGGGTCCTCTCTCATATTTTCTAGGTGTTGAAGTTACGCCCAACTCCGCAGGTCTCCTTCTTACTCAGTCCAAATATATATTGGACTTGCTTGAATGGTTCAAGATGCACGAATCCAAACCGCTGCCAACCCCTATTGCTTCTCATCCACCGCTGCTAAGCTCCTCTGGCTCGCCAATCTCTAATCCGTCTGATTATCGCGTTATTGTGGGCAGCCTTCAGTATCTTGCTTTAACCCGCCCTGACATTTCCTTTACGGTAAATCGATTGGCTCAGTTTATGTCTGCTCCTACTGACTTACATTGGCTGGCTGTCAAGCGCCTGCTGCGTTATCTTCATGGTTCTTTGTATGTTGGACTTCAACTTTTCCATAACTCTCCTCTCACTCTCCATTGTTACTGTGATGCGGACTATGCTGGTGACAAAAACGATTACATTTCCACTTCCGGTTACATCATTTATCTAGGACGCAATCCAATCTCTTAGTCCTCTCGAAAGCAACGCACCTTGGCACGCTCTACCACTGAGGCTGAATTTCGTGCTATTGCTGATACGACCGCTGAATTTGAGTGGGTTCATGCTCTCCTCAAGGACATTGGTATCTCTACGACTACTACTCCCGTTCTTTATTGTGATAACTTAAGTGCTACGCACTACTCGACAAATCCGGTCTTTCATTCTCGTATGAAGCATGTCGCTATTGCTTTTCATTTTGTTCGTGAACGCATTTTAGCTCAAAAACTACGGGTTCAGCATATTGCTAGTCATGATCAGTTGGCTGATCTTCTTACCAAACCTTTGCCTCGTCCGCGCTTTTCTACTCTATGCTCCAAGATTGGCCTGTCCACAGGGACGTCCATCTTGCGGGGGCGTGTTAGTCATTAATATTTTCCATATCTTTCTCGTATATACTTTTCTGACTCGCTACTTCGTAGATCTTTCTATATTTCCTTGATCTCTTTCCTTTAGTTTAGGTAATTATATTGTAGTTTTCCTTCTTCTTGTATTTATAGACCCTATATATAATGTACCCTATTGAATGAATATAATCAAGACATTCAAAATCAATTCTCTCTATTCTTAACAAAAGAGACTAACAAGATTGCCTATCAAATCCATTGTTCGATTCAAGTCCGTTTCCAAACTCTGGTATTCTACTCTCTCTTCTTCACGTTTTGCTTTTGACCACTTTAAAATTTCCAACCCTTCAACCACACAACCTTTGCTCATTCGATCCGACAACAAATTCCAGATTATGTCTTATGAAAATGATGAAATTGATTTGATGTAGGTGATGAGAATGTGGTTTAGGTGGGCTCTTGTAATGGGTTGCTTTGTTTAGGATCGTCTACTGGTCGGTTTGTTCATTTTATGGAATCCAATAACCCGCGAATTTCATAAATACTGTGAGCCAGAGATCTCCAGCTTTGCTACCAAAGAGTGTATGGTCAGTTGGGGATTTGGGTATGTTTTGGGGGTTGACGACTACAGAATTGTTTGGATATATGGCGATGCGTTTTGTACATTTACAGTTGATGTCTACTCGACCAGGTTACAGCGTTACACCCATTACTCCGCAAGTCTTATTTCTCCCTATGCTCTAATTACAAGGTCGTCCAAAAATCAAGATTCGAACAACTAACTTTGCTTTTTGCTTGATCTTGATTTTTCTCTTTGGGTGACCTACGGAGTATATAGCTTTGTACTTTACCCAATTCCTATTTATAAAATCATTTTTTTATTTATAATTAACGTACAATTTTAGTTTTTTAAATATATTTAATATTAAATTTAATAATTGAAGGTAAAATTTGACTTTGATTACAACTTATTCTCATTTTCCACTCAATCCGTCTTCTAATCAATCTCTTTTGGCTTTCGATATCTCATTCCTCCTTTATAGATATCCGACACATTTAGACGTGTTCGCCTGTGTCCGACGAGTGTTATGTCAGACACGGTATTGGATACGGGACGGATGGTCAAGTGTCTATACTCCTTAGGGTATAAGGTTAATTTGATCGATGGGTTCAGCCATTGCAAATCCTTAACCAAACCATTTATTACCCGTGCGAACCGATTTAGTTTATTAGGGTTCCAATAATACAATCAGGGTATCGTATTTACCCCCCTTTGGCATCAATTCATTGCGTTTAAATCAATAACAAAACCTCAAATCATTCAACAATGGCGATGCTTCCATCAGAAATCATTCTCGACGAAATTCTCCCTAAATTACCTGTCAAATCTCTCCTTCGATTCAAATCCATCTCCAAAGAATTCGAAACCCTAATTTCTTCCCCAAATTTCATCCTCCACCACCTCCGTCACTCTCTCTCCTCCGCAACTAATCGCCTTCTCATCACCTCCAGAAATAGTGGGCTCTACACCTCCGATCTCGACTCGCCAGGTAACCCGCCAATACCCCTTCCCTTACCCGACTTTTTCAGACCCGACCCGGAAGATTGCATAATTGGTTTTTGCAATGGCTTGCTATTACTTAGTGATGGCGTCGATTTTTTGTTGATAAACCCGTCTACCGGATTCTATTCAGCCATCCCTAGGATTGATGGGCCGGTTTATTATAATCGTTTTGGGTTCGGGTATGATGCTGTTAATGATGATTATAAGATTGCCGCAATTGATGTACATCACATTGCCGTTTTGAATTTGAGGGATAAATTATGGCGTCATTTCGATAGTTCTCGCGTAGATTATATCGAGAGCGTACCAGGTTGTCGTCGGGACGCTGCTGTTTATGATAACCATTTATGTCATTGGCTGTTTTGGTGTCAATTACAGAAGAAGCATCGGATTGTTTGTTTTGATCTTTTGATCGAAAATTGGACACAAGACATTCCTTTGCCTAATTATAATGATGATAATTCGAGTACTGAACTGCATTTTGCTGACATGTTGTTTGAGGATTGTCGGGATGAACGAAATGACGTGACTGCATTACATGTTTTGGACGGCTTTTTATCAGTGTTGACCCAGAGTAATACGGGTCCGGATGGTTACGATGTGTGGGTTATGAAAGAGTATGGAATTAAAGAGTCTTGGGTTAAGTTGTTCAGGTTTTCGGATACACGTTGTACTCCTCTCGCTTTTGGCGGAGGATCAAGTTCGGAAGTTCTTTGTAAAACTGGTTCGCCTGGAAGAAACCGACTTAAATGGTACAATGTTAGAGATAAAGAGTATAAAAATGCAGAAATCCATGATCATGGTGTTAAGCGTTTGTATGATGCCCGTGTTATTAATGGAAGCCTTGTTCGTGTTCCTGGTGGAAAACGAATTGGTGGCAACATGCAGGGTGGAAAGCGAAAACGGTGAAAGTCAAATAGAGCTACAAATGTGAGCATTGATAATCTCATGTTCGTATATTGGACTAGTTTCGAGTTTATGAATAATGCTACTGGTAGATTTATGTTTTAATGGTTGCAACTGTATTGTGTTATATGAGTATCATCAAATAAAAGTTTTTATCTTATTTTGTTGGTGCCTTTATGCGTTCGTTAATATGTGTGTTAATTCTACATCTCATTTAGTTGTGTACTAAATGAGACATGACGATAACACTATTGTAGGACACAAGTACAATAACACCCGTAGTTGATGAGTCGGAGTAATGTAAATGCTAAACTGCTGCTAATGAATCTGCTTGCCGAAGGAGTAGCTGTAATGTTGTTCTTTGATGTTTTATGTTCTTTGATACTCCGTATAAATTAAAACTAGTTCAACATAAGACTAGTTCAATTCAATTTAAGACTAGTTCAAATTACGACTAAGCATACAGTGCAATGGTTTACGACTAGTTCAATTCAATTCATCTATTCAGAAATCAGAAATCATTAACCAAATCTCAAATTTTCCAACAATGGCGATGCTTCCTTTAGAAATAATCCTCGAAGAAATCCTCCCTAAATTACCCGCCAAATCTCTCCTTCGATTCAAATGCGTCTCCAAACAATTCCAAACCTTAATTTCTTCCCCAAGTTTCATCCGCCGCCACCTCCGTCACTCTCTCTCCTCCGCCACTAGTCGCCTCCTCATCACCGCAGTAGAAAGTGGGCTCCACTCATTCGATCTCGATTCGCCGGAAAACCCACTTGCACCCCTTCCCGTACCCAACCTGCGGGATTGGTCCATAATCGGTAGTTGCAATGGCTTGCTCTTAATTCGTTGTGGTCCTTATAACGCCAATTTTATTTTGATGAACCCGTCTACCGGGTTCTATACTGTCATCCCTTATGATGGTGGGCCGGCTGACCGTTGTAGTTACGGGTTCGGGTATGATGCTATTAATGATGACTATAAAATTGTCATACTTCAGGACTGGAATGGCATTAATGTTGTCAATTTGAAGGATAAGTTATGGCGTAACCTTGATGATGAGCTAGATGACGTACCAGTTGGTCGTCAGGCGGCTTCTGTTTGTCATAATCATTTATGTCATTGGCTCATTTCGTGTGAATTACAGAATAAGCATCGAATTGTTTGCTTCGACCTTTGTATTGAAAATTGGACAAAGGACGTTCCCTTGCCTGATTATAAAGATAATAACTTTGCCGATAATTCCGGTACTTTGCATTTCGCACATTTATTGTTTGAGGATTGTTGGGAAGAACGAAAGGACGTGACTGCATTACATGTTTTGGATGGGTTTTTATCGGTGTTGACCCAGAGTAATACGGATTGTAATGGTTATGATGTGTGGGTTATGAAAGATTATGGAATTAAAGAGTCGTGGGTTAAGTTGTTCGGGTTTCCAGATCCAAATAGTACTCCCGTGGCTGTTGGCAGAGGATCAAATTTGAAAGTGCTTTGTAAATCTCTTGTGGTTAGGAGAAACCGACTTAAATGGTACAATGTTAGAAAGAAAAAATATAAAGTATGCTATGTTTTGAGCAGATTATATTAACCATATCAAAACAGAATAACTAAATATTCTGTACATATCACATTAGCTTATTTAATTGTATATATTCTAGCTTTAGGAAAGTGTATTATTGTGATTACCATCTTTAGCTATCCCTTGCACCTATAAATACTTGTAACCTCATAACAGTTTAATGTATCAAAGTATTCTTCTCATAATAATCTTACATGGTATCAAAAGGCCATCGATCCAACCTTCTAAAACCTAAACGACCTATCTTCAAACGCACTGCCTCCACCCTTCCGCCAATGACGAACACCATCATCATCACCGATTCCAACGTCCCAAACCCACATGACAACACCAAACCGCTTACGTCCTTGAATCTCAATCATTGCGTCAAGTTGAACGCGCTTAACTACTCGGCATGGCGCTTTCAACTTACCAACATCTTCTTCGGCCTTAGCCTCCTCGGTTTCCTCGATGGATCCGAACCAACTCCACCGCAAACAATCTCTAACGAGAATAAAACTGAACAAACCAATCCGGCTTATTTGACATGGCTCAAACAAGACGGCCTAATCTTAGGTGCCCTTATGGGTACCTTAACCGCTGCCCTACAACCACTTATCGTACGGGCTAAAACCGCAAAAGAAGCGTGGGATATCCTCGCTAACACCTACGCCAACCCGTCTCGGGCGCATATCATGCAACTCAAAGAACGCTTTGAGTCCATCTCAAAAACCGCAAACCAATCAATCTCTGACTATATGAACTCTCTTAAGGTTTGTATTGATCAACTTGCTCTAATGGGCAAAACCCTCGACCCGGAAGATATCATAGCCAAGGTCCTTCGCGGCCTTGATTATGAAACCTATAAACCCGTCATTACTACAGTACGTGCTCGAGATAACCCTATCTCATTTGAGGCACTTCATGAGAAGCTCCTCCAACATGAGTTGCTCCTTCAACACGAAACCAACTCCACCACCACTGTCTTTGCACCCTCGGCCAACGCCGCTTATCGACAACAGTATCACCAGCGTGGCTACTCACGCACCAACAACTCCCAACCTGCCTTCAACCAAAACCCGCCTCAAAACTCTCCTACCAATGCTGCTGGTCCGCGTCCCTTCAAGGGCAGGTGTCAGTGGTGTCGGGAGACCGGTCATGTTATCTCTGACTGCCCTCTTTTTCGCAAATTGTTCCCGACCATTGTCTTCCCTGCACCACCCTTTCGCAATCAGCAGGGACCACCACAAGCTCACGCTGCTCAATATGGCAACCCGCCACCCTCTCAAGCCTTTCTCTTTGACAGTGGCGCGTCACACCATCTCACCCAAGACCTCGACACCCTTGCATTCCATTCTCCCTATAACGGCTTTGATGATTTGATTATTGGTGATGGCTCCGCTCTTGCTATCGCTAACACAGGTTCTTTCTCTAAAAACAATCTTACGTTTACTAATGTTCTTCATGTACCCAAAATTTCTAGAAATATTGTGTCAATCTCTCAACTATGTCGTGATAATAATGCATTCGTAATTTTCTCACACGATTCTTTCTATGTTAAGGAAAACCAGACGGGGAAATTGCTCCTCCAGGGCCGAGCCACCAAGGGGATATATGAATGGACACCATCACCACCTCTCGTGCACGCCGCTATCAAAAAAGGAACCACGCCTATATCGTGGCACCATAGATTAGGACATCCGACGTATGATGTACTAAAATTAATCAATAAAAGCATTTCAATTTCTGTTCCAAATTTTGACTCTTGTAATGCGTGCTGTGTTTCCAAGAGCAAGAAACTTCCATTTTCTATTTCGTCCCTTAAATCGAATGCACCACTCGATCTTATTTTTTCTGACCTATGGACAAGTCCCGTCCTCTCTAATGACCACTACAAGTACTATGTTATATTTGTAGACCACTTCACTAAATATATATGGTTGTATCCTTTAAAACGTAAATCCGAAACCACATTAATCTTTTCCCGCTTTAAAGTATTAGTGGAAAAATATTTTCAAAGACCCATACGGCACTTTTTCTCCGACAATGGTGGAGAGTACATAAAACTTAATCCCACCCTTCTCGATGATGGAATTTCGCATTCCACGAGCCCACCACATACCCCCGAACACAACGGTTATGCCGAACGACGCCACCGACATATCGTTGAGACGGGTCTAGCACTCTTACACCACGCTGGACTCCCTCTCACCTATTGGCCCTTTGCTTTTCGTACAGCGACCTATCTTATCAATCGGTTACCTACAAAAACTTTAAATGGAAATTCGCCCTATTTTACGTTACATAAGTCTCAACCGGACTACACCAAATTGCACAATTTCGGTTGCTTATGTTACCCTTGGCTTAGACCGTATACTAAGCACAAATTAGAGGATCGTTCTATTGCTTGTATTTTCGTTGGTTACTCCAACACTCAAAGCGCATTTCATTGCTTAGACCCGAAAACAAATAAAATTTACACTTCCAGGCATGTTAAATTCCTAGAAGACGATTTCCCATTCACAAAAACCAACTCCACTGCTTCTCCGCCAAATTTGGACGAATGGTGCACCCTACATATCCCTCTCCTACCCTCACCACCCTCACCACCACCAATTCAATCACCTCCCTCGTCCACTGTTCCTCCCACGCAACCAAAACCACCACTCACACATGTCTATACCCGTCGAAATCCCACCTCCAATTCTACCCCTGCCACTACCATTCCCACCTCTGTTTCTTCACCCTCTGACCCCCCTTCCACAGGCCACGTCCAACCACCCTCGACAACCGCTACCTCCTCTGACACACCTTCCTCTTCCGCTGCTGAACCACGACCACACTCTCGTCGCACCAAGTCAGTCCCACCTCCTGTTCGAACTGTCACTACGCGACTCGACAATGATATTCGAAAGCCGAACCCACGCTACGCTAACAATATGGCTCATACGTCTCATTCACCCGACAACCTTCCCAACACCGTCAAGCAAGCTCTAGTTCTTCCGCATTGGCGAAATGCAATGCAAGAAGAATACGATGCTCTTGAACGGAACAAAACTTGGTCTCTTGTACCCCGCTCCTCCTCTCAAAATATCATTGGATGCAAATGGGTGTTTCGTAATAAATTCAATCCCGATGGCACCCTCAAACAACACAAGGCCCGCCTTGTTGCTAAAGGTTTCCATCAACGACCCGGTATCGACTACAATGAGACATTTAGTCCAGTAGTCAAACCAACAACTGTCCGACTTATACTCTCCTTGGCCGTCACCAAATCTTGGTCACTGAGACAATTAGATATTAATAATGCCTTCCTTCAAGGCACACTCACTGACGATGTTTTTATGATCCAACCACCTGGATTTGTTGATCAAGCTAAACCCGAGTTTGTTTGTAAATTAAACAAAGCTATATACGGTTTAAAACAAGCACCTCGCGCTTGGTACAAAGAATTAACCTCCTACCTTCTCGCCTATGGCTTTACACAATCCATTTCCGACTCTTCCTTATTTTTATTCCACACTAACACCACATGTATCTACATGCTTATCTATGTTGACGACATTATCGTCACTGGACCTCACCCCTCTCACCTTCAATCTTTTATCGAAAAATTATCCCATCGTTTTTCTTTAAAAGATCTTGGACCCTTATCGTATTTTCTCGGAATAGAAGTAACCCCGAATGATGTTGGCTTACATTTAAACCAATCGAAGTACATACATGACCTCCTCTCAAAATACAAGATGCTTGATGCTAAACCAAATGCTACCCCCATGGCCACTTCACCGCCACTAGCTCGTGCAGACCATGAACCCATTCACGACCACCATACATACCGTGCCATTGTTGGCAGCCTTCAATACCTCTCCTTAACTCGGCCTGACATTGCCTTTGCGATAAACCGCCTCGCTCAATTCTTACATCACCCAACCACCACGCACTGGACTGCCCTGAAACGGCTTCTTCGCTATCTTCAAGGTACCCAGACACTCGGTCTTCAACTGTACAACAACTCCCCTCCTTGTCTCCACGCCTTCTGTGACGCCGACCATGCTGGTGACAAAGACTCCTATGTATCAACCACTGGTTTCATTATCTACCTAGGACGGAATCCCATTTCGTGGTCATCCAAGAAGCAACATGGCCTCGCACTATCTACCACTGAAGCTGAGTTCCGAGCTGTTGCGTCCGTCACTACTGAAACTCTTTGGCTCCGGAATCTCCTCACTGAACTTCGCATTACTGTCACCAAACCTCCTGCCATCTTTTGTGACAATCTGTCTGCAACTCTTTATGCCAAAAATCCGGTCTTTCACTCTCGCATGAAGCACATGGCTCTCTCCTTTCATTTTGTCAAGCAACAGCTGCTCCTTGGTCAGATTCGCCTTCAACATGTTGCAAGCCGGGATCAGCTGGCCGATGTGCTTACTAAACCCCTACACAAGTCGCAGTACCTTGAACTACGTAACAAGATTGGTCTTACTCATCGAAAGTCCATCTTGCGGGGGCGTATTAACCATATCAAAACAGAATAACTAAATATTCTGTACATATCACATTAGCTTATTTAATTGTATATATTCTAGCTTTAGAAAAGTGTATTATTGTGATTACCATCTTTAGCTATCCCTTGCACCTATAAATACTTGTAACCTCATAACAGTTTAATGTATCAAAGTATTCTTCTCATAATAATCTTACAGATTAGACTATCCTCGTTTGTATCAAGTTTGTGTTGTTAATGGAAGCCTTGTGAGTGTTCCCGGTGGAAAACGAATTCGCGACCATGATGAGCGTGGGCAGTGAGGATGGTGAAAATCAGGGGCAACTACTATGTGTGGATTGATCATTTCTTGTGTTTATGAAAAATGCTTATGTTAGATGAACTTGTAATTGTTGCTAACTTACGCTGTCCTTCTCTCGTAGAAGTTTTCATCTTGTTTGGTTGGTCCTTTATGTTACAAAACGGGCTAGTTGCTATTAATTAGCAATCAAATTTAATAAAACAATGAAATAATCCGTATTGAAGATAACCGACCTAATCAACCTAGCCCCAACCCAAGCATATCAAATCCATTCTTACACGATTCAAATGACCCGTTTATTACCTGAAAGTAGGTATGGCGATGATTAGGATATGGTTAGATCTACACACACAAAAAAATAAGCGACCGACGGATCAAAGATTTGAACCACAAAGGGGTTCTTTTGTTTACTGTTCAATATTTTCTCTATTCCGGTCATTTATTTACCTTTGTTTTTTTTTTGAAGAAAGGAACAATAAATAAATAAAGGACAAGAGTTAAAATTACATCACGGGGGTGGGTCGGGGAAAAGCGGCGCACAGGCTAAAACAAAGTCCAAAGTACAAAGGTCTACAACAAAAGGAGGGAGATGATCCCACTCAAAACAACCCAAAGAAGAGCTAGTGTCCCGAATGGAATGATGGGCAATGGCATCCGCGACACGGTTGGCCGTTCTCTTCTAAATACAAGCTTCAAATTGGGGGAGTCCTGCAAGAGGGCCCTACACTCAAAAATCCTCTTTATTAAAAGAACAACCACAGAGCCGAGGTGTCACTCTATGGTTGAAAGTTCATTATTTTATTTTTCTTAAATAGATGGCCCACTCTACAACTTCACGTTCTACTATCACCATTTATTTTTACAAACTCGATTAATTCAAGAGCTCATTAGTTTTACCAAACGAGTTAACAAAATTATTATTTTCACATTCTTGATTCAAAGAGGCCATTAATTTAAGGAAAACAATAAATAAGACATACAAATCCCAGGGGAAAAAAAGTACGAAATGAATTTAATCGTAATTTTTATACCCAAAAATACAGAAATTGATTTTTGATATGAATATTTAATATTGCCATTCATTTTTATGTTGGGAGAAATAAGTTTTCCAAAATAAGTTTCAAAAAAACGAGTTCTTGAGATAATCTCCAATTAATGTTCTGGATCTAATGGATAGTTAAGATAGGGGAAAAAAACGACAGAAATGATATTCTGCTTCCATGCTTTGTTCTTCAATTTTCAACTTCAAGATTTAGATAACACTCTCTCTCTTGTTTCTAAAGAGCGTTTTCTCTCTTTTTTGGAGAGCTTTTTTTTTTTTTTTTTTAACAAAAATTATTAAACAACAACTATCAACCTTCCTGCTTGATTGCTTATTGGGTAATGAAGAACCCTAAGCATTTGTTCTGACAACTCTATCATTTTTAATCCCAAAAATCACTCTTCATATCCGTAATCATTCTAAAATCAAAGGATTTATTGGTCTTCTTAGTTTTTTGGAATCTTCATCAATTAAAAAATCATTTCTCTATCAGAAGGCTTCTCTGCTGATTGGGTATCTAAAAACCCTAGAGCTTCTATTCTGATAATCACATCTTTTTTAGGAATTCTTTATCCAAAATTTACTCTTTTAATTTCTAATCATTAGCATTTAATTAAAGTTATTGGGGGTTTGAATCGGTGGAAGTTCAACAGTTCCTGCTGCCAATCAACAGTTTCTGCTTTTTGGCGGATTGGGGAAGTGAAGAGGCTACTCTATTAGGTTGAGTGTTTTAGGATTTTTTGAAGGATTATTTAATCTCAGAAGATGGGGAGGTTTAATCCATCAAAATTCAACTCATCTTTTTCATTACAAAGTTGTGTTACACATTCGAATAATCAATCATCAGATCTTCAATCAAACTGTTCTAAGACGGAGTTTGAGGCTCAATTTGGAAAGTTTGGGAATGTCGAACCTGGAGACGCTGGTGACGTTCACCAAAACTTTACCATCATCAACCACATCCCAATGCTGATTTCAACCCGATGAACCCATTGCATGCAAATATCTGAAGGTTTCCAAGGTCAGGAGGTGTAATCAATGTCGACCCTGCTGAGTTGGGGAGATCGAGGGAGTTTTGGGACAACTGTTGTTTGGGTTTTCTGGTGGATTACCGCCTTTTTAAAGATGATTTGATTAATGGTCTAATTAGGAGAAAATGGAGTACGAATGGACGTATTACTGTTTTTAGAATGGAGGAGATTTATGTCCTCCATTGTGAAAGTGTGGAGGATCTTGAAGGGTTGATGGGGAGGACAACAGTTACTTTTGATGGAGCTTTAATGGTCCTTGCAAGGTGGTACCCGGATACTATTCCGAGGACTGTCAGGTTCCCTTATGCAAAAATGTGGGTTAGAGTTTGCGGTCTTCCATTTGAGTGTCTTAACATGCATGTGGCACATGTTGCAGGTAAGTTGCTAAGTCATCATTATCAAGTAGAACCTTTTGAAATTATACCAACGAATGATTATTTAAGGTTGAGGGTGTGCCTGAAGATGAATGAGCCATTGATGCCTGGCTTCTTTTTAGCTATGGATGATGGGCATTTGTTGTGGGTGCAGTTTAAATATGAGGAGGTGTTTAAATATTGTGTCAAATGTGGTAAGGTTGGTCATCAGGGGGCTCAATGTAGGGAATCATTAGCAATTGTGGTCTCGTCCATTAATAGTTTGTTGGATAGGTCTGTGGAGCGTGGGTTTGTGGTTTTTTAGGCATATAGTAATCATACTATGTTCAATATGGACTTGAGAGCTACACCATGCACAACTAGGTATATTTCTTCAAGGCTTAAATTGGGGAATATAAGGATTGCAACTGATAATCAAAGGAGACAAACAAGGGAGAGGGCGGTCAATTTTGATTTGGGAACTACACCGGGTGGGCGTGTGCTGCCTGGCATGAGCTTTGCTGTGACGGCACAGCCCTTTGCTGGGCCAGTCATCTTTCAAGTGGGACAGGGTGCAGTACATTTTGGGGCAGAGGGGCGAATAGGTCACACAGGTGGAGATGTGCAGCCTGCTGCTGTTGGTAACGTGCAAGGAGAGAATATGGTTATGAGAGAGGGTAATGATGGGGGTAATCAGTTTAATGCTCAAGATGGAGGGGGGATAAATGGTTTGAATGGAGAGAGTGGTAATGGGAGATCTGGTACAAGGAGGGAAGGAGATGCTGGACAAGGGTCTTCTAGGGGTCATCTACAGCCTGAGGCAGGTGGATGGTTACCAGGTGAAGGAAGTGGCAATAATCAGGAAACATATTACAGTGCTGGGGAGGATTTTGAGGTGCCAGTGCCTCTTACTGAGGTTCATAGGTTTCTGCAACAAGTTCAAGCTGGGGATCTATATGTTGTTTTTAGTGGAAGAGGGACTATTAGGGGAACTCTTGATAGAGATTTAAGGATTCAGGAAACCATTGCTTATCGTGTGGAGAGTGATGCTGAATGGGCTATGGTTCAAGATGATGAATGTTGATATAACCAGACCTTTGACCCACCACCATGTGGTATTCTAATTACTTATCACTATCCTGTAGGGGTGGAACCAGGGATGATGGAACAAGAAATGGGAGCTGATGTTGAAATGGGAGAGGGGGGTAATGAGGGTAATATGGGGATTGAGGAGTCTAACAGTGTCATTGTTATTAGTTGTGATAGTGAATCTGTTGCGGCAGAAGGAGTAAGAGTAGGGAATGGTGATGGGCAGGTTGAGGGTGAAGGTGAGTCTGATTCGTATCCAAGTAGTTGGATGGTTTATCAGGGTGATTTGGGTAATACTTTAGATGAGTCATCTGCTTTTCATCATAGTTCAGCTATTAATCTGATTTCCAATTCTGAAGATGTGTCTGAGGTGAATAGAGCGCCTGTTAGTGTGAATACTGAGCTTTGCTTGAATGGGATCACAAAGGAAGGAGGGGAGGTAGGGAATGTTGATGAGGCTGACAGAGTGGAAAGGCTGGATCTGTCTATAATACCTGAGGCCATCATTAGGAAAGCTGGAGAATTGGAGGCAGCTTCTGCTTCTGTCATGCCTCTGAATGAAGTTTTAGGAGCTGTTGTGAGTATGAGTGAGCCTGACAAGGTTAATCAGGAAGAAAAGGTGACTGTTGCGGGGTCTGGTGTTAAGCAGACCAAGTTTTTTGTGTTCCCTTCCTTTGGGACACCATCAGCAAATTTAATTGCAAGTATGGACAAGGGTAAGCGTGCAACAAGTCTATCTGATGGTCTAATGGGACTGGCTGATTGTTACTACAAATCAACTTGCATTGAGGAGAATAAGGAAGCTATTAAGGCAGCCAGAAAACGTAAGTGTTGTACCCAAACTGATGATGTACAAGTGCCTGAGGCTGCTATTATCACAATGGAGGATGCAAAGGGATATCTTGCTCAGCTGGCCAAGAAAAGATGTATTGAAGGAAAGTTGTGCTATGATCAAACAGTAAGAAGTGGGGGCTTTCGTCTAGCAGTGACTGATATGGAAATTGAATTATCATCAGATTCATCAGTGGCTAGCAACAATGACGGTTTTGCGGAGGTTGGACCATCTCAACCTCCTTCTTTGCCATGATTGGTCTTACTTGGAATTTTAGGGGTCTTAATAACACGCTCGCCCCTACAATTCCGAAACTAAGAGCGTTACTTAGTTATAAGTATTATGATTTTGTGTTTTTAATTGAGACTAAATGTAATGCATCTAGTATTAATCCTTTATTTAGGTCGTTTGGTTTTTTAAATAACATTGGCATAGATGCCAATGGAAGCTCAGGAAGGCTTTGGGTAGGTTGGAGACATGAGGCTAAAATAAGCCATGTCTTGAGTTGTAATAACTTCATCGTTTTGCTTGTTGAAAAATGTAATGGTCGGTTATGGTACCTCGTCCTCTTCTATGGTGCACCATGTTTTCTTCTTCGTCAATCAGTCCTCGAAGAACTAGAAGAATGTCTTGCGACTTTTGATAAACCGTTCTTGATTTTGGGCGACTTCAATCAGGTTGAGTTTGGGAGTGACAAGCTCAGTATGAATACAAGATCCATCAATGGGGCATATGACTTTAACATTTGGAAGATTAATAACCAATTGGTTGATATACCTTTCAAGGGACCACGTTATACTTGGTGTAATAATCGAAAAGGAACAAAACGAGTTTATGAAAGAATTGATCGAGCTTTGGGTTCAAAAGATTGGTTATCTGTGTTTCCGAATACGGGAATTAAACATTACCCTATTCAAATCTCTGATCATGCGCCTATTGAGCTTGATTTGGTTCTTACGAAAAATACGGCACAAAAGCCGTATAAGATTGATGCGTGGATTTTTTCGTATTACGAATGTTTTAATATTATTAAGGAGACGTGGTCGTTTCATTTATGGGGATCACCATCATTAGGGTTACACGAAAGTTGTCTAGAGTACGACAACGGGTTAAACGATGGGCTATGGACAAAAGACAAGAATGGAAGCAAAAATGGGATGATTTTGATGTTGCTTTGGAACGAGGGATAGAGAATGCCATTTCAAATGGTAATGCTGATTTGTATACTAAAACTAATGAAGAAGTAAGAGAATTTTCGAGAGCGGCGGTAGTTTTTTGGCGACAACGGGCGAAATTAAGATGGATGGTTGATGGGGATACGTGTACTAAATATTTCTTTAATTGGGTAAAGGGGAGAGCGGGAAGGAATTTTATCTTAGGTGTTAAGGATAGCGAGGGCTGCTGGGAGTATGATTCGACTAAGGAAGGGAAAATTTTTCATGAGTACTTCTTTTCGTTGTATAATCCAAGTTCAAGGGTGGATAATGATACATGGAAACAATTAATGGAGGAGTCTCTGTGTGATTATCCTAAGATAATTAAGGATGATGATTGTGACTCTCTAAATCGGAACTTCACTGCTAAAGAGGTCCGTGCAGCTGTTTTTCAAATGGGATCGATGAAATCACCAGGGCCTGATGGGATACCAGCTATTTTTTTTTATCAAAAGTGCTGGTCTTTTATTAAAAGGGATATGACAGAGGCAGTATTATTGGTGCTTAATTCGAGAAGGGTTCTCCAAGAACAAAATAGGACTTTCATTTGCTTGATTCCAAAATGTGAAAATCCGGAAAATGTAGGGGATTATCGGCCTATAAACTTGTCTAATGTCTTTATGCGTATTGTTTCAAAATGTATCACGAATAGAATGGCTGGAGTGATGGGATAGTTGGTAGGGGAATTTCAAAATGCTTTCATTCCAGGACGAATGATTTCGGATAATATTCTTCTGGCGCATGAGGCACTTCACAAGATCAATTCCCATAAAAAAGGGCGGATTAATTGCTATGCATTAGTAAGGCGTATGACCGAGTACGATGGGATTTCTTACGGGCGGTTTTAATTAAAATCGGGTTGCCAAGTCGCATCATAAAGTTGACCATGAATTGTGTCACCACGGTCTCGTACCAGGTACTTTTCAATGGAGGGCCTTTAAATCTATTCAAACCGAAAAGTGGCCTTAGACAAGGGGATCCTTTATCACCTTATTTATTTGTCCTATGCATGGAGGTTCTTTCATGGAAGCTAATCCGGGCACAGAATAGTGGAATCATTCAGGGCATCAGTTTGTGTCGAGGGGAGGAGCCACTTACTCATCTCTTCTTTGCAGATGACGCGGTTTTTTTCCTAAAGGACACTCAAAATTCTACTAAGTCTTTAAGGGACATTATTGATAATTATTGCAAGATTTCGGGCCAAGTTATGAATGAATATAAATCAGGAATTCAATTCAGTCCAAGTACAACACTTGCAAAGGCGAGGCGTGGGTTGAAACATCTGAAAATTAAAGGCAATAAGGGATTAGGAAAGTATCTTGGTTTACCTACTGATATTCAAGGATCAAAGAGAGAATTATTTAAGGGTATGGTGGAGAATGTGATGAAACGGATCTCCTCTTGGAATGGAATTTTCTTATCACCTGCAGGAAGGCTTACTTTAATTTCTTCCGTCCTATCAAATCTTTCTATTTACTTTCTATCGGTATTTAAAATACCGGTAAGTGTGACGAATAGAGTTAATTCCTTATTATCACATTTTTGGTGGGTGGGTAGAAGACAGGGGAAGCCTATTCATTGGCGTAGTCAGCGATTTCTTAGTTTACCGAAAACTAAGGGTGGTCTTGGGATTCGTAATATTGAATGCTTAAATCAAGCAATGTTGGCAAAGCATGGATGGCGGATAATTTACGGAGATGGCACTTTCTTCACCAGAGTTTACTGGAAAAAACTTATAAAACAAGGACAAGTGGTGGAAAACTTTGATCTTGTGGAACGACATAAATTATCATGGGGAGCAAAAAGTGTCTTAGATGGGTTGAATTTTCTGAGGCACCATATGGGATGGAAGCCAAGACTAGGGTCGAAGCTCAATGTTTGGATGAGTAAATGGGTAGGGGGTGAGTATCCTGAACCTAAACAAAATCTTTTAGGCTTGGAATCAGTGGATTTGAGAAATTTACGGATACATGAGCTTACTACTCGGAGTCATTATGGTGGAGATGTGATTTGGAACGATGATTTAGTTCATCAAATTTTGGAGGATGATTTTGCAATAAGTATTTTAGCAAAATCCATTTGCAAGACACAGACAAGGGATGAAGTGTATTGGCTACATACTCATGATGGGCAATATAGTGTGAAGAGTGGTTATGGGGTTCTTTTTGCGGAGTATATGGACCGCAAAGGAACACATAAAGATAAGGTGAGGATTTCAGAGGAAGCACGTACCTTCTGTAAGAAGATTTTGTGGGGTCTTCCCGGACCACAATCATGGAAAATTCTTTTATGGCGAATCCTTACGAATACATTGTCGGTTGGTTATAATTTTATGCAAAGGAATATTGCGGTGGACACAAAATGCAAGTTGTGTAAAATGGATGTTCACGTCATCAAAACAATGGAACACCTGTTTCGGGACTGTCCTGTGTCCCGTCGGTTTTGGGATAGCTCAGAGATTGGTATTTGTACTGATACAGATTTACATTTGAGTATTGAAAAGTGGATAATTGGCTGGGTTTCATACTTGAAAAAAATGGCGGAAGCGGAAAAGCGGCTGGTCCGGTTTTTGGCAATGTTATTGTGTCTCTGGAGTATTCGTAATCGGGTTCTTTTTCAAGAAGTAGAGTTTCATCCCATTATGTTTTATAATTTATGGACGTAAATTGTGGGTACGGCTGTTTGGGCTAAAAATCACATAATAAGAAAGGCCCACTTAATAAGTAATGGACCATAAGAGAAGGGATTGGAGAAGGGGAGCCCACGGTTGAGGTAGGCACCAGGAAGGGGGAATGGGCCATAACGCGCGTGAAAAGAAGGCCAAAGCCCATTGAATGAAGCGTCTGAGTTTAGGAAAGAGAAGTCAGGGAGAAGTCAAAGAGAAGTCAGGGAGATTAGGGAGAGTTGAGGGAGACGGCCAAAACATGGAAAGAGTTATTATGGAAGTTATATTCCCTTACCATAATCAAGATATGATACATCTAGGGTTCTTACCCTATAAATAGCCAAGGAAGCAATCAGAGAAGTGGACACACATATATTCATTCAAGATCCTACACGTCCAATACTACGTGCTAGCAAGATTTACATTCCGTCTCAATTGTAATCATCCTCCTATTCAAAGCTAGTGCAATATTTGGCAGGGTACCGTCCCTCCCGCGGTTGTTCCCACATTGGGTATTCTGCGTCACCAAATCTTACGTGTCAATTTACATTACGAGCATTATTTCCTTGTTTAAGTATCATCATACAAACGATTAATCAAACAACCAACGAGTAAGACCACATTGACCTAAAACAACCAATTTGGTAAAAATCACCTAAACAGTTTGGCGCCCACCGTGGGGCATTGTGGTCGTCAATCGTTGATAATCTAAGTACGCAATGGATAACCAAGCATCAGAAGTCGTGTCATGGAGCAGACAACCGTCGTCACCGCCGACCTCTACTCAAAATCCAGCATCGACAGTGGCAACGCAGGCTCCCGGACATACCTCAAGAACCACACCAATGGCAAAAACCTCTTTGCCTCCTAAAACTCCTGTTGTCACAACCCAAGCTAGATCAGATAAGGGAGCAACAAGCTCAAGCCTCACTCCGCCACCCAGTCTCACACAAATCTTGCTCGCTGGCATAGAGAACCTTCAGAAGGCCATGGAAAACATGAGAGAAGACCAGAAGAAAGCTGAAGCTGAAGCAAGGAAGAGAGACAGAGAGCTCTGGCCGCAGATAGATATCCTAAAACAGCAGTCTGTCACCCCAGCAAGCAGGGCGATGAAGGAAGATCTCCGCTAGTAGATCTAACACAGGGGGCATCAGGCAGCAGGAATTCACTTCGGCAGATACCAGCTGAACTGGTAACAAGGTTGGATCTAGCTACAGTACCATCAGATGGAAGAATAACCCCACAAGGACTGAGATACCTCACACCGGATAACTGGCCGTCAGCCAGCCGTGTGAAAGCACGAACAGGTGGCACCCCTGTCAGCAATTCCGCAACAATTGACCAGACACCTGGAGCAAGATCCGAGTGGAACCAACAAGTAAACTGGCAGCAGGGAACAATCGTTACTTCAACCCCCCTAGCTGCTAGGACACATTAGAACCTTCAAGAGTTTGGGTCAGGAGGCGGCATATTAAATCAGCAAGCAGCTGACAGGCAAACCCCAGATTCAGGCAGCATAACAAATCAGCAGTACTTAGAGTTAAGAGAGATGCTAAGCAGGGTTCCAGGACTGCCTCCCCCACTGGAGAAAGCATCACCTGACAGTTATGCCGACTCGCCATTCGTGGACGTCATATCCATCACAGCTATGCCAAAAGGATTCACGAGTCCAAATATGCCTCTCTTTGATGGCACAGCAGATCCCTTTGACCATATAAGCCACTACAAACAGAATATGATGACGGTGACAGCTGTAGGGAAAGGCAAGGAAGCTTGCATGTGTAAAGGATTTGGATCCACCTTAACGGGGCCGGCACTTCGATGGTTCGTAAGTCTACCCAACAGGTCGATATCCACATTTGCTTAATTGGTAAACGCGTTCACCCAGCAGTTTGCAAGTAGCAGGAAGCCATAAAAGCATCCAGGGGATCTATACAAAATCGTCCAGGGGGCAGGAGAAACCATCGGAGAATACAACACCAGATTCAATAATGAGAAGGTGGCAGTACGGGAATGTGATGTTTCGACAGCAGTAGAAGCCTTCAGGAGGGGCCTACACCATGATTCTGACTTGTATAAGCAGCTAACTATGCATCCTTGCCATAGCTTCGTAACAGTGCAAGAAAAAGCTGTTGCCGCAATCAGACTAGAGGAAGACATCCTAGCCAAAGCTAGCCTACCTAGTACACAAAGTGTTTCCAGTACCTCAGCCGTAGAGAAGTCAGGAAGAAAGCAACCTACCAGTAAGAGGGATGAAAGATATAGGCCATATGGAAGGGGAGTCAACAGAATCGAAAACAATCAGCAACTCCCTACTCTGGCAGAGTATGGATTCACTACAGGCACCGGAGGAATCCTGAAGGCACTCAGGGAGATGGGAGACAGGGTAAGGTGGCCCAAGCCGCCAGTAGAAGAACAGACATGGCGAAAAGATAGCAAAAAGATGTGTGAGTTCCATCGTGATATTGGGCATAACACTGAAGACTGTTACACACTACGAAGAGAGATCAAACGCATGTACGAACAAGGTGAACTGAGCCACCTATTACCACGTGGGGGCAAGCAGCAGGATAAGGTAGGCTCCGCAAAGCCTGCAAATCCACCCATATGCACCAAGATCATAAACGTGATAACATGCGGCTCAGATATAAGTGGGCTAACGTACTCGGCAGCTAAGAGGCATGCCACCGGTACTAAAGGAGATAGACCAGCAAATTCTTGCAAAATTTCTCACAGTGATTTACCAACTGTCACCTTTGATGAATGAGACACATATGACGAACGGGAACATCATGATGCACCCATAATCACCCTGTCAATGGCTAACTGCACAGTTTGAAAGGTCTTGGTAGATAAAGGCAGCTCGGTGAATCTGATCATGCTGAAAACTATAGAAAATATGGGATTCAACAAGAAGGACTTGCAGAAGAAAACCATCCCGCTGGTAGGCTTCAGCGGGGAGATAGCCAATTCACTAGGCGAGATAGTCATCCCAACCTATGTAGAAGGGGTCAACAAGCAAATCGGGTATTTGGTTATAAACGGACCCTCCACCTACAACGTCATTCTGGGAAGACCCTGGCTGCACCAAATGAAAGCAGTCCCCTCAACCATTGTTGTTAAAATCGCGATCCGGATCGTAGGATCGTACGATCCTACGATCCAAAAAGTGGAAAACGATTCAAATCGTCGTAGGATCGTTTTGGTGGTAGGATCGGTATAGGATCGGGTAGGATCGGATAAGATCGTATAGGATCGTGTATGATCGATGGTAGGATCGTTCAGGATCGTAAAATGCTTATTTGTGCAACAAATTTGTGAGTTCGTTGTTCTTCTATACTTACAACTCTAAATTAAAGGTATATGTAATATATAGATATGATTAATAAGACTTTCATGTTATTAAATAAACTTTTTCACATTATACATCACAAATTATACCAAATAGTTTACATAAACTTGTTTATCCAAGCTATTTTTAGGATCTTACGATCCTACAATTCGATCCTGCGATCCGATCCTACCACCCCTTTTCGATCCAAAGTAGGATCTCGATCCTGACAACATTGCCCTCAACATATCATCAGTGCATAAAATTCCCCACTCCATGGGGGGTAGAAGCAATACGAGGAGATCAGGAGGAAGTTAGAGGCTGCTACAAGAAAGCACTAAAGTGCACCACCAGTCCTCCAGCATAGAAATTACAGAAGCAGCCTGTCTAGGACGAATACATTGAGCCCCCAGCCGAGGAGCTAGATCAAATTAACCTGGACAAGCTGCACCCAGAGAGAACTGTGCTAATTGGAGCTGGATGCACAGGAAGCTTGAGACAACAACTAATCAAATTTCTGCAAGATAACATGGAATGTTTCGCATGGTCACATGACGACATGATAGGAATAGATCCGTCCATCATAACGTATAAGCTCAGTGTTGACCCAAAGTGTAAACCCATCCAGCAGAGAAGAAGGAAGTTCACAGCAGAAAGAAATAAGGTAATTAATCAAGAGGTAGATAGCTTTCTAGCAGCAAAGAAGATAAGAGAGGTAAAATATCTAGAATGGTTGTCCAACGTGGTGGTGGTACCTAAGAAGAATGGAAAGTGGAGAGTATGTGTGGACTTTACAGACCTCAACAAAGCATGCCCTAAAGATCCTTTCCTACTACCTCACATCGATGCAATGGTGGATGCGACAGCTGGACATGAGATGCTGACATTCCTGGACGCATGGAGTGGATACAATCAAATTAAGATGGATCCTGTAGATCAAGAAAAGACGGCATTCATGTCTGAAAGAGGAATATATTGTTACAACGTCATGCCATTCGGTCTAAAGAATGCAGGTTCCACATATTAAAGGTTGGTCAACCGCATGTTTAAAGAGCAGATAGGAAGAACTATGGTGGTATATATCGATGATATGGTAGTAAAATCAGAGAAAGCCAAAATCATATGCAGCATTTGGCAGAAACATTCAACACCCTGAGGGAATACAAAATGAAGCTAAATCCATCTAAGTGTACCTTCGGGGTATTCCTCTGGCAAATTCTTAGGTTACATTGTAACTCAAAGAGGAATAGAAGCCAGCGTCGAGTACATTAAGGCTGTCTTACAATTGGAGTCACCTGAAAAGCCTAAGGACGTTCAAAGACTAGCTGACAAGGTAGCAGCCTGAGCAGGTTCATCTCAAGATCCTCAGATAAGTGCAGGTTGTTCTACGACATACTGAGGAAAAGCCAAAAGTTCGAGTGGACCGCAGAAAACGAGCAAGCATTCAGAGAGCTGAAACACTACCTCAGAAGCCCACCACTGCTGTCAAAACCAGAACCAGGAGAATCACTGTTCCTCTTCCTGGCCGTCATAGAGGTGGCAGTGAGCGCTGTTCTAGTCAGAGAGCGGGAGAAAGAATAGAGGCCAGTATATTATGTAAGCAAGTCTCTGCTGCCAGCAGAGACCAGATACACATCTCTCGAAAAACTAGTACTATCTCTGGTAGTAGCATCTTATAATCTGCGCCCCTATTTTGAGTCCCACACTATACACGTTGTGACCAACTACCCACTGAAGTCTATCATGAGGAAACCTGAACTGTCAGGCAGAATGTCGAAGTGGTCTGTACACCTTAGTGGATATGATATCTAGTATGACCCCAGAACAGCAATCAAATCGCAAGCATTAGCAGACTTTATCTCGGACTTCAGCCCAGCCATCCAAAATCTGCAGATGAGGAAATCCTCACCCTAGAGGGGAACTGGGAGGCAGAATTCTGGCAGATGCATATCGACAGAGCCTCCAACCAAAAGGGAGCAGGTGTAGGGTTGATTCTGCGGTCACCACAGGGAGATCTGATAGCACAAGCAGTAAGATGTGAATTCAAGGCAACCAATAATGAAACAGAGTACGAAGCCTTGATATTAGGAATGAAGCTAGCTCTGGAATTAGGAGTCAGGCACCTGCATATATACAGTGACTTTTTACTAATAGTCAACCACGTGAATGATGAGTTTATAGCCAGAGATTCAAAGATGATTGCATACTTAAAAGTAGCAAAGGAGTTAAAACAGAAATTCGAAACTTGCAAGCTCAAGCAGATCCCCAGAGATCAGAATATGGAAGTAGATGCCTTAGCAACTCTGGGGGCAACGTTCAAGCCAACAGAACTATCCAGCATCCCTATCGCACATGTGCTAGAACCTTATATCCAGAAGACAGACGAAATAGATAAAGGAGAACTGGAGGATCGGCAGGACAAAATGGGCGTTCAGACAGCTACGGAGGCCGGGGAAGGTTCTCAGACGGCCAACCAGCCACCTGACCAACCCGCTATACAGGCAGGCGACTGGGATTGGCTCACACCCTACCTAGACTGGCTACGTCAAAATAAGCTGCCAGATGACAAGAAGGAAGTGAGGGCTTTCGAAGTAAAGGCCTCCTGGTTTATACTTGTTGATGATACACTATTCAGGAAGTCACTGGCAGGTCCCTACTTACGATGCCTGAACAAGGAGAAGGCGCAGACTGTGTTACATGCTCTCCACAGTGGTGAATGTGGAAACCATGCAGGGGGCAGGAGTCTGTCAAATAAAGCTCTCAGACAAGGATACTTTTGGCCCACAATGAGGGCAGATACAGCAGAATACGCACGTAAGTGTGACGCCTGCCAGCGTTCAGCACCAATGATCCATCAGCCAGCAGAGCCCTTGCACCCTATCATTTCTCCCTGGCCGTTCATGACATGGGGCATGGACATAGTAGGCCCCTTATCGAGAGCCACATGGAACAGAATATGGATGTTAGCAATGACAGATTACTTCTCCAAGTGGATAGAGGCGGAAGCATTCACAGAAGTAAAGGACAAACAACTCATCTCTTTCATAAAACGCAATATCATCTGCAGATTTGGTATCCCACCAGAGATCATATGTGACAATGGCTCACAGAAGTAAAGGACAAACTTCAAGATTTAAAATTATTTGTTTTTTAAAAGAGAATGAAGGTTGTGATAAATTAGGAGTGATATGAGCTCAAGAATTTGGGTTGTGAGAGAGATGGTGGAGGAAGCAGTATTGTGTAGGACAAGGTCAGGAGGCAGAGTTTAGGGGGAATAAAATGACAACTTAGGTTTTGGAGTAATGGGAGATTTTATACGGAGCATATGGTAAGGTTTAATTGGATAGATGCTAATATGGGTAGTGGCCCAAAATGGTTGATATAATTAAGACGACTGTTATGTTTTTATTTTATCAACAACTCTATCATATGATCGTTTTATGACAAAAAATTGCACAATAATGGGATATTTTAATGTTTATTAGGTTGATGGTTTTGGTTCAAATATCTAAATTGGGCTTAATTTTATTACTCTTTTTTAAATCCAATTCCTTTTTATAGTAACTTTTTGCGTTTAAGTGGTACGGAGTAAAGTGTTATTTTTTGTTATTTTTTAGCGTATTATTTTTGGTTTTTCAAGGTGGCTTAATTTCTTATCGTGTATATATATATATATATATATATATATATATATATATATATATATATATATATATATATATATATATATATATATATATATATATATATATATATATATATATATATATATATATATATATATATTTGTGTGTGTGTGTGTGTGTGTGTGTGTGTGTGTGTGTGTGTGTGTGTGTGTGTGTGTGTGTATATATATATATATAAATAAATTAGTGGGTGATATAACAGGGAAAAAAAATTCAATAACTTTCCCATCCCCATCATGTGCGAAGTTTTTTTGAAATTTTTTGTAATATACTCCGTATAATAATTTGCATGTTTCACTAATTAATAATTTATATTAAATGAAAAATTGGTCAAAGTTTTCATTTTAAACGTGCACGGGTCAAATTCATTTTAAACGGCCCGAGTTAAAATTTTCATTTTATCCACGGCACGGGTTCATAAAACGCGCACAAATTTGACTAAATGAAAAAAATATTTGAACGAATTGCATGGGTATGCAACTATTCAAACCCTTGCACTTTTATTAATTTATTATTATGCATGTTATTTTTATTTTCCTTCGATAAATTTTTTTTGATATATAAGTCGGGTTTTTACGAAATCTAAATAACATAACAAAATAGAAATTCAAATATAGTTAATAACAGACCAGGAATGGACTCTCCATGTAGATGGGGCAACAAATATGAAAGGCACTGGCCTAGGATTAGTCCTAAAATCACCACAGGGAGACCTGATTGCACAGGCTATTAGTTGTGAGTTCAAAGCCACGAATAATGAGGTGAATATGAAGCCACGATTCTTTGGATTAAAGGTATGTATAGAACTCGGTGTAGCAAACCTCAAGGTAAAAACTGACTCTCTCTTAATTTCCAATCAAGTTAAAGGAGTATATGCTGCAAAAGATTCAAAGATGATACTCTATTTGGAATATGTCAAAAACCTTTGCAAAAAATTCAGAACCTTTGACATTGACCAAATACCAAGGGACCTAAATACCCAGGCGGATGCCCTAGCCAGCCTGGGATCAAATTTCAGCCCTGCTGTGTTTGACAAAATACCCATCGTCCACCTGCTGGAACCAACCATAGAAAGGCCTGAACAAATTTGCCCTATCCAGGAAGATACAAATTCCTGGACTAAACCTTACTATGATTGGTTCCTACAGGGGATACTCCCTACAAATAAAAACGAAGCAAGGGCCCTGAAAATCAAAGCATCCACTTATACCATTATAAATAACACCTTGTTTAAAAAGTCTCAGGCTGGACCTTACTTACGTTGCCTGGAACCAAATGAAGCCAGCCAGGTCATAGAAGACATACATAATGGATACTGCGGAAATCATAAAGGTGGAAGGAGCCTGGCAAGCAAAATTCTCAGGACAGGCTACTTCTGGCCAACCCTGAGAGCTGACTGCATAGCATACAGCTCAAAATGTGAAGCCTGTCAAATCCATTCCCCTTATATCCATCAACCATCAGAACTACTACATTCCATCTCGGCCCCCTGGCCATTTATGAAATGGGGCATGGACATAGTAGGGAAGCTACCTCAGGCGCCTGGACAGAAAGTCTTCATGCTAGCAATGGACTGACTACTTTTCCAAATGGATAGAGCGCAGACTCTTACAGGCAAGTCAAAGAAAAAGATGTCATATCATTTATCAAAAGGAACATCATATGCAGATATGGAATACCTTGAGAAATAGTCGTGATAATGGAACACAATTTGTGGGAAAAAGAAGCTAATTTCTCGTGGACAATGGAATATCAATCTAGTTACATCTACACCAGGCTACCCTAAAGCCAACGGCCAAGCAGAATCAAGCAACAAAGTAGTAATCGGTTGCACTGAAGAAAAAGCTGAAAAGAAGAAAAGGAAGATGGGCGGAAGAGCTCCCCTAGTCCTATGGGGCGACAGGACCACACCCAAAAAAACGACCCACAGGCCAAACACCATATTCCCTGGTCTATGGCTGCGAAGCGATAATACAAGAAATTCATGTGCCAACTACCGAAGCGATCGAACACAATAGAAGAGAACAGCCCCTATTACAAGATAACCTACTCTTAACGGAAGAACCGAGAGATGCGGCCAAAGTCGGGATAGCGCGCCAACAGCAGAAGAGCCAGAAGTTACAACAAGAATGTCAACATCGAGTATTCAAAGAAGGAGACCTGGTACTAAGGAAAGTTTTCCCCAACACCCGAGAAAAGAACGCAGGCAAACTAGCCCCTACATGGGAAGGCCCGTACTTAATTGATTCAATAGTGGGACAAGGAGCTTACAGGCTACAAACTTTGGAAGGAGAAATGATCCCCAGATCTTGGAACATTTCCCACTTAAAACTATTTCATATCTGAGAAGCAGGTAAAATCACCCACCCTATATACATGTGCTAAATTCCATACCTGCTATGTGCTAAGTTACCACTTAAAACTATTTCACACCTGCTATGTGCTAAGTTGCTTACATGTTATTTTTAATTTTACCCAAAACTTTATTTCAAATCCTGAAAACTTGTTTTACGCCTTCTTTTCACTTATTATATGTTACACTTTAGGCTTAAACAAATGTTCAGGATTGAGGGCCACTCCACCCAACCTGAACAGCATTTCTAAAAATGCTCTAATTTGGCACCTGCCTGCCTAACCCGAAAAATAAACTGAGCTCAGTACATAAAAAGACAAGTACAAAGGTGGAATAGACCATAGTACTTGTCAAAAAGCCCTCCTGACAGGCTGAGGGCCATAAGCCCTCCTGACCGGCAACCACCCTCATTCTTATAAGCCCTCCTGACAGGCAGATAAAGCCACCATTTCCTATAAACACAGGAATGAGGGCCATAAGCCCTCCTGACAGGCATTACTCTAACAAAAAATATCACATGAATGTACAGGTACAAATCCCAGTCAAAAAAAAGCAAGAAAATCAAGGAAAGGATATATATATTAAAACCTACCCAGGAATACACCCCTCCCAGGCAGGAAGAACACACCGTTTATCCAGGCAAAGCCAACAAAAACCAAAACAAATCCTAAATTATTTGTTCAGGGAACATCCCCCCCTGAATAGGCCAAAACAACACAAAATCCCACAAACAAGAAAAAATCAAACTAGCCCACCTTGGACACGTAGCAGAACCAATCCCCCATCGACAGCCTCCTCTTCTTCATCTCCTTCACCATCACTTTGTTTTTCCCTTTGGATGGAGGAGAGTCCACCTCCTCGTCAGCATGCAACTTACAAAGCTCAGGATAAGTGATATTGAGATCGGCCAATTCGATCGGGATTCCAAAAGGCGACTTCGACGCAGGCTCTTTCATAGCATCCACACGACCCTTGCCAAAGAAATACAATGCAAAGCATCTTTATACCCGGCCCGAACCTCATCTCTCTCTACGACCAACTCCTCATTTACCTTTAATTGCTCCTACATAGCCTTTGTTTTTCACCTTCAATTCTTCCTGGGCAATATCAAACTTAGCACGAAGAGCTTTCAAGGCATCCTGAGCAGATTTCACTTAGCAGACTCCACCAAAGAACCGAGCCTTCCCTGCCTCATTATCCTCCTTCAACGAATGATTCTCAGCCTTGGACACCTCCAAATCAGCTTTAAACTTGTCAGCATCTTTCTTCAAGATTTGTACCTCCCAATCCAAGGCATTTTTTAGACCATGGACTGATTCCAGTTGACAGGCACTCCTCAGCACATCATTAACATTCTAAAACAAAAGAAAATGCCCATCTAAGCCACAAAAAAGAAAACACACACAAAAACCCACAACAAACAAAGACAAAAAATATATACCTCCTGAAGCATGGTAACCAGGTTGGCAGCATAATCCCTGGAACGATACATAGCAGCCAAAGCACGAGCAGAAGCTTCCTCTGCCTGGTACTTGAAATAAGGATCATCAACCACAAAAGCCTGAGCCTGAATTTGATCCTTAGCAAACTGGACCTCATCCATACGAGCCCTGACTCCCCTGACCTCATGAACTCCTCCCAAAGACTCATCCACTCTCTTCCTCTTCTCAGGACGATCACTTTCATCCACAATCTTTTCAGGCGACACCAACTGAGCCCCCTGCACAGATTCCTGAATTTGAACAGCACTATCACTCCCCGTTGCCTCACTACTCTTTGACTTCTCCCCTGTAATTTGAGAAACCCCTGCCTTCACCAAAGACAGACCAAAACTAGCAATTCTGGCAGAAGCCCTGGTAGCTGCACGACGAGTTTCTAAATCAGCAATATAAGCATGAATCCAATACAGGAAACAGAATGAAAAAACAAGCAAAAGAACTTACTCCCTGACGAAGATGCCCCTGGAACCTTAGTGCTCTTCACAGGCTTATAAGTGCTCAACTTAGCCTTCTTAAAACGAGGCATAGCAGCTTGCCCCTGACAGGCGAGGCCAAGCCCTCTCCTCTTCGAGCAACGCCATAAACGCGCTATCCGGTCACCGAGCCCCTCAAAGATCGGGATCATTCACCCAGTCATTTACTAAAAGAAAGCACGGGCAAAGTAAGTAAACTCTCCAAAAAATATTATTACCAAACCAAAAAATAATGCAGGAAAGAAAGATTACCTCCTTCAACAATTTGGGTAATTAAGATAGTCCAGTCGGGGCAATTGAGTCACCTTGATAAACATATAAGTTTGAGCCGACCTTTATCATCCCCCTGAATCAAAATTGGTTATCGGTGAGTCATCTTTGACCGACTCGAAAATTAAACCTCCCAAGAGAATGACTCTTCGGGTGATAGACGTTCTTAAAATCATCCAGGGTAATAACCAACTTATGCTTAGAGCATAAATGCTCAATAGAATGGACAATCTTCCAAACCATTGGCATGAGTTGAAACGGAGGAACCCTAATAGCCCTAATCACCTCGGTCATAAAAGGAGAAAGGGGAAGTTGACCACCACCCCTGAAAGCCCACTCGAAAATGAGAACCAACCCGGGCTACTCCAATTAGCCCCGATAGGACCATTCTCGGGAATCCAAACTTGACCCCATGAGGAATGAGACCCCGCCCTTTATATAATGCTCAAAAGCGAGGTTTCAATTGATTAGCCTCATGGAAAGAGCGCCAAAGCCTTATTAGGAGAATACTCAACCCCCTTATAAGACATAGACAGAATATCTGGAGGAGGAACAACCTCCACCACATCATCCTCAGGGATGACATCAGGGACCCCCTCAACCTCAGCAGAAACCATTTCAACTTCAACAGGAACTTTTTCAACCTCGGCGGGAGCTTTTGAAGTCTTTGTCTTTCTCCGCCACCAGCCATATATTATTTTTTTGGGAAATGAATTTTTTACAAAGAGAGAATTTTTAGAAAGAGAAAGAAGAAAATTAGAGATTGGAATGTGAAGACATACACGGAATAAGCAGGATATTTATAGCCGCAAAACTATAACGGCTAGGAAAGCAAGTGGTTAAGATCAATCATGACTCTCCTAGGGTTTTGTGAACCTACCCTATTTATGGTAAGTAACCGTTACAAGAAGTTGAATCAAACACAAATTCTGAATCCGATAGAAAGTCCCTGCACAAATCACTTGCCTGGCCCAAATTTTTATCTCCTCATTCCTGGCCAGACCCAATAAAGGAATAAGCAGATAAGGGGCAATTGTTGGGCCCTAAATTATCCTGCCCGATCGGGTATAGCCTGTAATGACCAAGGATAACTTCCAGGCAAAAGATATCTAAAATCGCATTACTTCAACACGGATAGGCACCAAGCAGGAGTTGATAGAAGACAGGCGAAAGATAACCAGCAGCCTGAAAAGGAAAAGCACCAGGCTACTGCAGGCAACAAACAGGCAGTTTTATATATGTTCCCTACAAAAAAGGAAGACCAATTCCAGAAAGCAAAGATATAGGGAGCAGTCAAAGCAACGGCTAAGAAGGAAGCAACCATCTCAGGGTAAATAGGGCACACTCCTATTTACCGGGGAAAACCTAAACGGCACAAAGACAATTGGAAGCAACCACCTATAAATAGAAAGGAAGAGAAGACAAGAAGGATTTTCTGAAAGACCATCACTTTTACTCATATTCTTTGTATTCTTAAGCAATATATTCGCCTGTCACGCCTGATATAACAATACTCTGTCAGGCTATCCAGAATCATAGTAACAATCACTCCTCGCTTGGTGCCCGTGGTTTTTTCCCTTATTCCCAGGGTTTTTCCACGTATAAATCCTTGTGTCATTATTTATTAGTTTGTTTTACATTTAATTATACCAATCAGGCAAGTTATTCGAGTTAGATCACCCTACATATAAATCCCTGGCAGGACGCTCTAGATCAATAAAAATCCTGCCAAAACAGTACTTATCCAACCACTTGGCCAATTGGCCAAATGCATCATTTTCACAACCAGTAGGTCTCATGAGAGGCTGTCTCCCACTAATTTAGTGGGAGACATAATAGGGGAAAAAAGAAATTCAGTGGGTCCTTCACTCCATCATATGAGAGGTCTCTCAATAACGCTATTGAGATACCGTCTCTCTGAAGTTTTTGTGTTTCACAAATTGCAATTGTAATCTAAAAGTGTTTAATAAAAAGTAGGGAGATTTTATTATTTAATTTTATTTTAAAAGTAATTAATATAAAAACTAATTTTAACTAATTATGTTTTTTACAATCTTATCTATATTAATACAAAAGACAATACTCAATCCTCAGCGCGCCACGTCATTAATGCAGCCTCTTTTTTTTGGAAATTCATGTTATGGTGGGACCCGTTAGTGTGCAATATATTTATTTATTCAGATTTCCGTCTTTTCAAACATGCGATAAATTCCGTCTTGCAACAAATTCTATGAAATAATATTATGAAAAAATTCTATGAATTAATATTATGAAATAATTTTATACATTCGGTGTAAATAAAATTAATAACATATAAGTAGAATGAATTACAAATGAGAGTAAATGAAATTGAATTACATAATTTTTAAAACAAAATTAAATAATAATAAAATCACATTATTAGGAGAAGGAATTACATTTATATTACGAGAAGGAATTACATTTATATACGGGATAGAACATAAAACACAAATGAATTACATACATAATTTTTTAAAACTACATGGTACAATAATTTTTGTTTAAAACATAAATCTTGACGGAGTATTTACTTGGAGTATAAAATATTCATATATTTTGGTTAATATTATTGTACCATGCATCAACAACATAACAACATAATTTTTTAAAACTACATGGTACAAAAATTGTTTAGAAATCAATCATGACGGAGTATTTACTTGAAATATAAAACTCGGTAACTTAACTATCAGCCGCGCACACCGAAAATGGTAGTTGACAATGATAGACAACCGACTTAATTTAGTCTTCAACTAGCATTTAAAGCAAATTTTAATTATTTTTTACTCTAAAAAATAAATAAATTTTAATTTAATTTACAAGTGACTCAGATATGCGTACTTCTACTGCGACTACTAATGTAGTGTATCATGAAATTTTTCCATTTTTAGAATAACTTGCATATGTTAAACTTGATTATTAGATTATATTTCTTTTATCCGGATGTAAAGTTTTTTATGTACGCAAATTTTATTTACAAGAGTAGATTATGTTATGTCCTCATAAACCAGTGCATGTGAACACATGTTTGTAACAAGTTTAAACATTAATTATGTAGATCGTTGATTTAGACCAACTAGATAAGTATAATAGAAATGCAAAAACAAATATACATCCAAAGACATTAATACCGGTCCAAATACATACTCGTGCAATTTTGCACGGGTTTAAAACTAGTAATGTTAATAAACGGTCCACATGGGGCAGAGGGGCGTAAAATGGAGGTCACCGCATTAAGACAGTCAGAGGCAATCAGGACATTATTCACATGGACTCTAGAGCGTAAAATCCCATCACGAATGGCAAGGACCTCACAAAGGTAAGGGTTACGACCAAGAAAGCGGGTGAACCAACCTAAAACCCAGGAACCAAAACCGTCTCTGATGACACACCCCAGGCTAGCTAAGGAAGAAGAGGGGGAAAATGCCGCGTCAACGTTGGCTTTTAGCCAACCAAGCGGCGGAAGGGCCCAACTCAAAGGGTAGCAAAAGGCATCATGGTGGGTGGTAATCGTAAGCGGGGCGGTGTGGGGGCAGTCAGAGGCACGGGTCCAGGCATAGGTTTGGGAGGTGACCGAAGCACAGAAGGTGGAAGGGGAGAGAGAGGTGGGTGTGGAGAAGGTTAAATCACAGCGTCTAAGCCAAAGGTGCCAAGGGACGAAGGTGAAGAGGGTAATCCAGCTAGGGGGTGGGAGGTGTAATTGTCAAAAATCCACTGCTGGAGGTCAGCAGTTAAAAAGGAGTCAGCGACATTGAGGATAGTCCAAGAATGAGAGGCAAAGCTACAGTCACGGAGGGCATGAAGAGAGGTCTCGGGAATATAGGGATTGGGAGACAGGGAGCAAGACGGACTGGGCAAGATGTTCTTCCCAAAGAAGGAAGCTTTGTGTGGTAGCTTATTCCACCACACAAGCCAAAGGAAAACTTTGAACCTAGGTTGAATTGGAAGGTTCCAAAGCCAGCTCAGATCCGGTGAAAAGGGAGGAGGGGTAAGGGTGAGGGTGGGACGACACAAGGAAGAATATGCCTCACTAATAGAGAATTTGCCTCTGGGGGCGAGGGAGGTGGTAAGGGAATCAGGTCTCGGTGCAGACGGGATGGGGATGGAGAGAATGTTGGTGATGACATGATCAGGGAGGACGAAGTTGAGGGAATCAAGGGCCCAAACTCCATTCGAGATGATGGAGCATAATCTGGCAGTAGAGGAAGAATGATTAAGGGGGCCAAGAATGAGATTTCTGAGGGGACCAAGGCAAAACCAAGGGTCGTCCCAAAGACTAATGGTGGAGCCATCCCCAATGGACCAAGAGAGGTGGTCTTTAAGGATGCTCCAACCTCTTACAACGTTCTTCCAAATGTGGGATCCACAGAAGAAGGAACGACGGGAGGGAGTACAATATTTACTATGGAGGGCCTTGGCGGCAGTGGAAGTGTTGTTGAGAAGGACGTTAGCACTGAGTTTAGTTGAGAGAGCATCATTAAGATGCTCAGCGGCCTTAATTACAAGACCGCCAAGAGAGAGGGGGAGGATGACAAGATCCCAATTTACCTTTGGTTTATGACACAAAGACCAAGGAGAGATAAAGGGAATATTTGTGGATGATGTTATTGAGTGACATGTGGACATTGAGTTATATGGATGATCAAATTATCTTTCGAAAATATCATCAATACAGAAAGTTAATAAATGATTGAAGAGACTCATAAAAATGAAATAGATAAACAAATGACTGGGATGGAGGGGTCGTAGGCCGAATAAAATAAGCTATAAAACAGTAAATGGTATTTTGTATAAAAAATTGTTGGAACCAAAAAATAACGGAATTAGCAAAATGATTTTGGATAAACTTATATAGCAAAATGAGATTCAGAGTAGAGATACTTGATCTCATCTCTCCCGGGTTAGGTCAAGCCACTATCAAGGTCATATTGAGCTAGCTCGACCTAAACCCGCATCCCCATGGGCCGGTTCAGAGTTAAAGGCAACGATGGACGCCACGACTAGGTCTAGGCCGTTAATCTAATAAAGCTCCAACCAAATTCAATAATCATTTAACCGTTGCGGACGACTCGGTTTGGTTAGGGTTCGGAAATGGCCTAATCATAATCAATCTATATATATATATAAGAGGCTTTTTTCAAAGCACGTGGTAGTCTCCAAGTTTTCTAAAACACTATTTTATTTTCAGATATTTAATTTATCAAAGATAATTCCACCGTCTTAATAAAATAAAAGATAATCATTAAATTTTTTAAAAATAAATAAATATAGTTGTAGACACCTCGTTTCTGCACCTCTCGCAAACCACCCGGTGATGATTGGGCCGCATGTTTGGTACGCGGAACGATTTGTGACAGTTCGTAAGATTATCGTCAAGTGATTGCTCAAATATTAATATCTACCTCTTAGTTGTCATCTACGTGCCGATACGGTCGTTTTGACAGTAATTAGAGTACATTCGGAGTCCGGGCCTAAAACCGTCTCCATTTTTTTATAACCGTTAAATCCCGAGTCAGAATGTTCTGGAATGTTCCGGATATTTCTATTCCATATTTCATAAATTTTATCTTTTGGTAAACAATTTCCCGTAATATTCACATAAGATATTAAGGAAAACCGAATTATTTCCGTCCTACCATAACTCAAACACGAAAATCTTTCTTCCGCAGGAGGAAACCCCTTGGTAATGTGACGCGGCGGTCTCGCGCCTCTTCCAAGAGACGCGATTCTTCTTGCGCCTCTTCCCAGGCCCTTTTCTGCGTATTTCTCGTATCTTTTTCATATCTTTCCGAGATTCACTTCCAAAGAGTCTCCGAAACCCTAATTCATCCACGTGATTAGTATAAATAGGAGCCTTCGTTCCTCATATTTCTCACGCGAGTGTCCGCCCTTCTCTTCTCCCTTTGCATTCTAGAATTTGTTCTTACTTTTTGGCGTCTACGTGCTTGAACTTTCGACCACGTAAGCTCGGATCCTTCTGAGTACCAGCCTCGTTTGCATGACCGACCAATTTGACCAACTACACATCAATCAACTTAATTAACCTAATCGTTTTTCTCTTACGAGGGCACTTTCTTTGCATTCGCGTCGAGCATCACTAATCGATATCTTAGTCTTTCTCGTTTCGTCAACATGTAAGTCTGAGGGTGTAAATCTCTCATTTATTTATTGTATTTATTTATTGTATCATCATCAATTGTAAGGTTTATGTCGAAAATACCATTAAAACCGATTTCTAAAACCATGCTTTAAAACCTCTTTTTACGGATTTCCGGTAGATAACCGTCGAGAAAGGACGCAGCAACTGCTGCGCCTCTTCGTGAGGCTGCCGCATTTCCTGCTTCCTTTCTTCTTCGTTCGTCCTCTGTTATTCGTCAAGTTCTTTTCTCTTGTTTTATTTGTTTGTTAATTCTTTACCATGATAGCATATAATTCACATGTATATTATAATCATCATCATTAATATGTTTTAATCGTCATTACAAATCCGACTTAAATCCCTTATAATCCAATATTTGCGGGTTTTCGTCATTAAATTCAATTCCGGGTTGTAGAGATTCAGTTCATCAATATTGGGTTTCTGGAATTCGTCTTTGATATAGTTTTCATCTGTCTTTGTCATATTCATCATATATTCGTCATTAATCCACCGTATTTAACTTAATTAATTGATTTAATTTGTTTGGTTTGTTAATATTTTTCACTCCTGTAATTAATCCATCATAATTCCGTCTCATCCATGTTTATTGCTTTTACGACCCATTCGTATGTTAAATAAACATGCTAATCACTTCCATCCGAGTAAGTAATACCAATTGATCATTAAATCACCAATTAACATTAACGGCTTGCGATTACGGCTTCACAGCCAGAACTTAGCCAAGGAACAGACGCAGCGTCTGCTGCGCCTATTCCAAAGGACGCAGCTCTGCTGCGCCTGTTCCGGGCTGAGTTCTGTCCCTGAACTCTGTTTCTGCCTTGACCTAGTTTAATTAGCTTACATATAATTAACTATTATTCGTATTATCACCTTCTGTCCCGTTCGTTAATTTATTCTTTTATTCTTTTTCTTAAATTATCCGTTTTAAAGGTATTTTCGACATAAATCGCCTAATCCATTGTAATTATTGTAATTTTCATTATTGTAATTTATAATTATTGTATTTCTTTTATTGCTTGAATGTTTTCACATGTAATCAACCTTAAATCCTACTTCGACCCAATTGTATGCTAATTACGTGTCAACCGACTTAGCCTAATTCTCACATGCTAGGATTAAAACTTGGATGTTGCATTGCATGCATATAGCCGACGATATATCAAGTATGAATAACTTCTCTAATCATTAGTAGAGGCCGCTATCGAGGCGGGCGGGATTAGGTGTTCGATCAAAAGAGCTTCCTAATACGTACCCTCACCCCTTACTCCAGATATCTGTGAACACCCGTGTTCATTGGCATCCACGAGAGTCATTCTAGACATAGAATGCTAAGGGTAACGATTGCTTAGTGTTCATGTCTCTAGTTTGTGTCTTGACATGACACGAGGTATTCGAACGGTTCCAATTTCCCATAAAAGTTGGTGGCGACTCCATACAAAAATGCAAACGCTTGTTCCTCTTTTCCTCCCAAGCGCCCCCGTGGGCCCCCGCTGTCCACAGTTTGGCGACTCCGCTGGGGATAATACACTTACGTGTAGCAAGGGTGAAACTTAAACAAGGTTAGGGAATAGTTTGTACAAGACAATTGTCGGTTTTCATAACTCGGTCTTCCTAGACCGTTTTATTCGGCCTTCCTAGGCCCAACCCAACCCATTCGACCAATCGTCCCGTCTAAACGGTCCTAATTCTTATTTGGGCCTAAGGATGGATAGCGATTGACGTCATCCATACCACGATGCTTACTCTTGTTTGTATCAAGGGCCTTCGCTACTTGAGGAAATGGACTAGGAATCGGCCTTACTCTTGTTTGGTACGAGCCTCTCCACAGACTTCGGGTTTGATGGTTCGGTATGGCAACCCACCCTTTAAACCAAAACCCTTTTAAATGCACTCAGCATCCCGTTATAATGCTTGTATAAATGTTTGTACCTTACGTGATCACCACTTCTAAACAAAACCATGACGATTTTTTCAAAAATCAAAACCCGTTTTCAAACAAAATTTTCGAAGTAGGCTTTCAATTAGCGCAAAATCCGGTCAAAACTCTGTCCGTTTGTCGTGTCAAAAGTCGGGCCACAAGCCCATTTCAAAACCTCACTTCGAGTCCACTCCTACAACTACACTACAGTTGACTAGGACACACATTTTCAAAAAAACCTTTGTCTTTCTTCAAAGATCACTCAACACAAGTGGCACACACCCACTTCACGAGTCAAAACATTTCTTCTTTTAGCAAGTGTGTTAGAATGGTCGATCGTGTTTTAATTCGTCGCCGATCTCTTGTCCAGTTTTCAAGATGCCCGGATCAAGTGATGAAACAAACCTCCACCAACTTCAAGATGGTAATGATCGAATCCTAGCCAAATGCAAGTCACCCAAGACCAAGTCTATGACCGCCTTGAGCTCATTGAAGGCCGTATCTATGCCGTAGAGGGAAGGTTGCCTCCTCATGAAAGTGAAGTACTACGTGACTCTGACAATGAATCCAAGGATGAAAATTCTCTCATGAGGATGACTGCAGCTGAGAAAAGACTCCAATACTTAGAGGAGCAATTGATGTACCTTAAGGGGGATGACATTTATAGGGAGAACAATCGCAAGTATGAGGCCGTCAATTCCAAATTGCCAACTAACTTCAATATGACGGATATCCCTAAGTTCAAGGGACACGAGAACCCTTTGAACCACATCCGTGCATTCAAAGATTACATGTCTATCAAAGGCATCAAACCCGAGATGTTCTTAAGGATCTTTCCTTCATCTCTTGACACTATCCCAAAGCAATGGTTCTACTGCTTAGATCACAAGAAGGTCGCTACTTAGGAAGACGCCGCAATCGAGTTCTCTAAACAATATGCGGATAATGCCGAGATCCAAGTCAACATGCGTACTCTAGAGGTTCTTACCCAAAATGACAAAGAAGGATTCACCGACTTCCTAAGTAGGTGGAGGAAGACTAGCACCCAACTAGTTGAACGCCCGGATGAGGCTACCCTTGTGGAAACGTTTGTGGATAATCTCAAAACCATCTATGCCAATCATTTGAGATACCAAAACATCAAAACTTTCAAGGACTTAACCGTACTAGGGACAAGGATTGAAGATGACATCCGTAAAGGACTCTTGTCCAAAACGGTAGGTCGAGGATATCAAGGGTCCACAAGTCGTTCATACGGCTCTACTAGCAAGACCGATGAAGTTAACCTTCTCGAGCCATCCAAGAAAAGTACCCCACCAAGGAAATTCACAAATCTTGGGGACACTTACTCCAACGCTCTAAAAAGGTTAATGAAGCAAGGTAAACTCCAACCCATTGGACCTACTCCCGAACCCGAAAGAAAATCCAAATTCTGGGACGAGAACTCGTACTGCGAATACCATAGGGGCAAGGGGCATGACACAGAAAAATGCTACAAGTTGAAAAACGTGCTTCAAGACATGATTGAGGACGGTCGACTAAAAATACCACCGGGAGGACACTCAGAATCCTCTTGGAGTTCTAGTGATCATAAGTGATGAATCTACCTTAGATTGCTCACACCTCATTTCTACAGTCGAAAATGAAATCCATACAATCGAGAATGAAGGGCTCTACTCTACTATCTCCCCTACCATTGCCGACTTTATCACATGGGCAAGGAGCGTGGATAGACAAGTTTGGGAATTAGAGAATGTGGTGACAACCTTACGCGATCCCAACGCAACACCCGAAGAACATGTGCCACTAACCTTCTCTCAAAATGCTACTATGCAAGAAGTAATCACCGTGGTTGATAAACTAGTTGATCAAATCATACGACTAGAAAGTGATATCATGAGAATGAGGGAACTAACTGCAATCAATGGAGTTTGGGCCGACGATGACGAGGACGAGTATCTCATTGAAAACTCTCTAGTCAAAGAAATAGTCCAAAATGGTGAAGACCAAGATGTGGACCACCTAACTCGTTCGGGTCGTCCATATCAAAGCACTACTCAAAATGGTCCAACCAACGTCATCACACCAAGTGACAGCGAAGAGGACTCCACTGATCATTTGCTCAAGCAATTACAGAAGACAAAGGCTGATCTTTCAGTCTGGCAATTAGTAGCAAGCTCATTCCCACATCGCCAAGCTTTACTGCAAGCTTTGGCCAAACTAAATGTAGCACATAACTCCCCTCCTGAAGATGTAGTCAACTTGGTCTTCCAAGAATCACCGAAGCTAAGTAATCCTATTACTTTCTCGGACGAAGATTTGCCGCCTTTTGGCGCTAGTCACAACCTTGCTCTATACATCACTGTCATTTGTCTAAAGAAGAATGTGCCAATTACCTTGGTGGATGATGGCTCTGCAGTCAACGTCATACCCCTCAAAACGGCATACAAGCTAGGCATGAAAGAGTCGGATTGGACCCCTACCAATCAAGGTGTGCGTGCATATGACGGTACACGACGAAAGGTGGTAGGACTTGTTAACTTAACCATAGCCACAGGGCCAATCGAACGAAAGGTTAACTTCCAAATAGTGGACATCGAAGCTTCCTTCAACATACTTCTGGGAAGGCCGTGGATTCACGCTTCCAAAGCAGTAACATCCACCCTTCATCAAAAGATCAAGATCCCACTAAATGGCAAAGTAGTGACGATCACTTCGTCACCCATCAAGGCAATAATCGAAAAACAGTCAAACAACCAAGTCCTTGCAGATCCCGTGTACGAACTTGGGGGCTTCCAAAGTGTAAGTGTCATAGAAAGCGAATTGGCACCCTTATACTATAATCCCTACTCCAACTTGGTGGTCAACCACATACTCAAAACCCAGGGATACTTCCCTGGAATGCCTTTAAACCCTACTCGAAGAAACACCTTCGCACCATACAAGGAAGGCAACTCAACGAGGATACCACTTGGACTAGGGTACAAACCCACAAAAGAGGAGGTTCTCGAAATGCTTGCCCAAGTCCAAAACCGTAAGCACGTAGGAGTCCAAATGCGACCCTATCTCCCTACTTTAAATGGGTATTTTGTTCAAGAAGGAAGTCTAGAACTCTTTCACGGATTTCCCGAACCTTGGCACTATCTCGAGAGGAAGCTAGCCGGAATCGAGATCTTTCACGATTGCTACTTTATCCCTCCAGAAACGGTTCCTACCGTCAAAACCCGTCAAGCACTTGCTTAGACGAGCAAGCTGTTAGCCTATTGTTTGGAGAAGATCGATTTGTTAGGGCCGCGCAGGATGAGATCATTACCATGATACTTCAAGACGATCGCTTCAACCCCACCGCGTTAATCACAGAAACCAACGCAAGACAAAGCGAGAAAGGATGGAGAAAATCAATCAAGTGGACCAACAATCAAGGAAGACTCTTCAAGCTCACCACTTTGGAGAAGGAGAGATGTTCAAAGGAGAACCAGGAAGACGATGAGTTCGAGTCGGAGTCGGAGTCAGAGTCGGAGTCTAGAGAAGTCATTAGAGAGTCTACTCCTGTCGTCATCCCCACTCCCTTTGTTTCTCCTAGCTTAGCCTCGAGTAGTCACAGTAGTTCGGGAAATGCCCCAACCACTGTCCCTTTGCCGCCACTGACCATGGATCAGTTGGCTTCTTTGTTTCAACTTTACTCAAATTTTAATATGAATAAATCAGGTTCTGCTTACTCTTTGTGTTATCTTGAGTGTAATTTACATTTACGATGATACCGAGGATGACCAAGACCCAGACTCGATTGAAATACCTCCCTACGTAGCCAAAGAAATACTACAGGAAGGGGAAGGGGGACCAGTAATAGAGGACACCGAACCCATCAATGTAGGAACCGAACTAGAACCCCAAGAACTTAGGATAGGGACTACCTTGAACTCTACCGAAAGGGCCGATTTCATAGACCTCCTAAATGAATTCAAAGACGTTTTCGCTTGGTCCTACAAAGACATGCCAGGGATCGACAGGGATATCGCCGAACATAGGATTCCGATTAAGCCAGGTTTCAAACCTGTAAAACAGAAGCTTCAACGAATGAGAACCGAATGGGCTCTAAAGATTAAGGAAGAAGTTGACAAACAATTCAAAGCCGGGTTCATCAAAGTTTCCGAGTATTCTGACTGGGTAACTAACATAGTACCCGTACCCAAAAAGGATGGGAGAATCCGTGTTTGTGTTGACTTTAGGGACTTAAACAAAGCAAGTCCAAAAAATGACTTCCCTTTACCTCACATCGACATATTGGTGGACAATACTGCAGACCACGCATTACTATCCTTCATGGATGGATATGCGGGATATAATCAAATCAAGATGGCCATGGAAGATATGCATAAGACCGCATTTGTCACCCAATGGGGAACCTATTGTTATACGGTAATGCCGTTTGGATTGATCAACGCCGGAGCTACATATCAACGCACCGCAACTACACTCCTACATGACATGATGCACAAAGAAGTTGAGGTATACGTAGATGACATGATTGTCAAATCCAAGGAAAGAGAGGGACATATTGCGAACCTTCGCAAGTTCTTCGCAAGACCACGAAAGTACAACATGAGGCTCAATCCTCAGAAATGGACATTCGGGGTAACATCTGGCAAACTCCTGGGATACGTTGTTAGCCAACGAGGTATTGAAATAGATCCTTCCAAAATCAAAGATCTGATCGAAATGCCACAACCTCAAACAGAAAAAGAAGTCAGAGGATTCCTGGGAAAAGTACAATACATAAGTAGATTCATATCGAAACTTACAATGATTTGTGAGCCTATCTTCAAGAAACTCAAGAAAACAGACCACACCATGTGGGATGATGATTGTCAAAAGGCATTCGACCAAATCAAGGAGATATTGGCTAAACCACCAGTGCTCATGCCACCACAACGAGATCAACCTCTTGGTTTATATCTCACAGTAACCAAACGGCCATGGGTGCCATGCTGGCTCAAACTGTAGGAAGTGAAGAAAGAGCTATCTACTACCTTAGTAAGAAGTTCTTGGAGTACGAGTGGAAATACTCCCAACTCGAAAAGACATGCCTCGCTCTTGTGTGGGCAACGAAGAAGCTACGCCATTACATGCTTAGCTACTCCGTCAAAATATACTCCAAAATGGATCCAGTCAAATACCTCTTCGAGAAACCCGTCCTCAACGGACGTCTAGCAAGATGGACCCTGATGCTCTCAGAATTCGACCTCAAATATGTGCCACTGAAAGTTATAAAAGGTCGCGCCGTCGCCGAATTTTTCGCAGAAAATCCTATCAATGACGCACAAACAATAGATACTTGGTCATTTCCAGACGAGGAAATACTCCAAACTGATGTAGACTCCTGGGACCTGTACTTTGATGGAGCATCGAACTTAAGAGGATTCGGAATAGGAGTGTTGCTCATTTCTCCTGAAGGCGAGCACACACCAATTGCTGTCAAACTCGACTTCGAGGTGACGAACAATGCTGCAGAATATGAAGCTTGTCTCATTGGACTACAAGCGGCAGTGAGCTTAGGCATTAAAAACCTCCGAGTACATGGGGATTCATCACTGATCATCAACCAAGTTACGGGATCTTGGAAAATCCAAAGCGAAAGCCTCGCACCTTATCAGGCTAGAATAGACCAAGTCGCTCAATTCTTCGATCACGTAACCTACCTACACCTACCTCGGGAAGAAAATCAATTTGCAGACGCTCTTGCGAAACTTGCATCTCTGATTAATATGCCGGATCACATGATGGAAATGTCTTTGTGCATCGAACGACGGTCAGAGCCGACTTACGTCCACCAAATCACCGATGAAGAAGAAATCGCGCAGGAACCCTGGTTCCAAGCAATCCTGAATTTTAAGCTTAGTGGTACCTATCCACCGGATATGGACAAGAGGGGACAACGTGCTATACGCCTACTAGCTTCCCAATACGTTCTCATGCAAGGAGAATTGTACAAAAGAACACCTCTTGGTGTAGTCCTACGTTGCCTTGATCATTCACAGGCATGAAAGGTGATGGAAGAAGTCCACGACGGAGAATGCGGTCCTCACATGAGCGGGCCCATGATGACAAAGAAAATCACACGTCTGGGGTATTATTGGACCACAATGGAATCCGATTGCATCAAATATGTAAGACATTGCCACAATTGCCAAATCTTCAGGAATGTACAACATGTCCCTCCTTCATTACTCTATACAATGACATCCCCTTGGCCATTTTCTGCATGGGGAATTGACATAATCGGGAAGATAACCCCGGCCGGAACAGGAGGTCACTGTTTCATTCTAGTAGCAATTGACTATTTCACCAAATGGGTAGAAGCGGCTTCCTACACTAGTCTTACAGCTAAAAATGTGGCAAAGTTCATACAAAACAACTTCATCTGTCGATATGGTTGCCCACATGAAATCATTAGTGATAACGGATCACATTTCCAAGCTGAGACCGAGCAATTGCTAGCCAAATACAAGATTAAGCATCACCACTCTTCGCCCTATAGACCACAGACTAACGGTGCGGTAGAGGCGGCAAACAAGAATGTTGTCATAATTCTCAAGAAAATGATTGACAACTATAGAGATTGGCCAAGCAAGATACCCTTTGCTTTGTGGGGGTATCGTACATCCGTCAGGACGCCCACTGGGGCTACTCTTTTCTATTTGACATACGGCATGGAAGCTGTACAACCAGTCGAGCTAGAAATACCATCCTTGCGTATTTTACTAGAAAGTCAAATCCCGGAAGCCGATTGGAAGAAGGATAGATATGAAGAACTCATCCTCCTGGATGAACGTAGGCTACGCGCCTTGCATAATGTCCAAACATATCAAGCACGTATCAAACGAGTTTTCAACAAAAGGGTTAGGCCAAGAAGCATCAAAGAAGGAGACTTAGTACTCAAATCGGTTAGAGCTCTTTTACCTGTCGACCCACGGGGAAAATTCAAACCTAATTGGGCCGGACCATTTCTAGTCAAATCCATACTCCCAGGGGGTGCGGTTAGAATCACAGACCTAGACGGGAATGAGTTTTCAAACCCAACAAACCTTGACCAACTAAAACGATACTATGCCTAGAATAGGAACGAAAACGCGCCTCGCGTAACCCCACGTGTCGCTCTTGTGGCACTAAATAAACGGCCCCTGGCCAAGCTGAAATAAGCTAAATGTCACTGTGCTCTTGCATTTTGACAAATTTGTCATCCTCGTATCATCAAAACAAACTAAATTCGCACCTTCAGAGTAAGCAAAGGCTCGTGCTTATTTTCTACGTTCATTACAAGCTCTTGCTTAGAACAATTATTCTTTTACATTTACTCGAACTACGCGCAAGGGTTTGATTTCGCTTTTTTAAGTGAATACGTAGGCAATCCTTCACAGGATTCAACCCGTTATATCTAAAATGTAAATAGAAGGACATTTGCATTGCATTTGAAATTCGACAAGAATAATAGATAGAAAATCACATCGGTTTCATAACCATTTAACCTTTTTATTTCATTCATTTTCTGATAAATAATAGTACGCTACATAATAAAAATAGAATAGGCTAGGATTCTATAAACCCCACCTTTTTATTACAACAACAAATAATAATAATAATCAAATAATAAATAAAGACTCGGGCTATTCCTCCATCTTCCCCTTGCCCTTGTCATTCTTGTCATATTTCTTGTCAGGACCTCGAGCCGGACGCTCTTGCGCCACTTCAGACCTAATCACCAACGGTCTTTCTCGAGGCCTAGCCTTTCCATTCTTGCCAATCACCATTTCCGCGACAGGAGTAGTCTTTGGTTTCTTTGAAGGATGAACAACTTGAAACCCGGCTTCTTCTTCTCCCTCTGTCGGATGCTTCTCTTTCTCTTTCTCTCCCTCGCGCACCTTGTAGTCAACAGGCTCGCGTTTCCTCAGTCTCTCGCGCTCTTCCGGAGTAGTAGCCCTTCTCCATCTCAGATAAGAATCCGACACCCACAAGGCATTGGCAGAGAAATTCAAGAACCACATGTTTCTTTGGGCCCATTTAATGGCCCACTCTCTTCGGCTCTCTGTAGTAAGCGCCATAGCAGTTTGCGGGACGGTGTCAAGCCTCGGGATTGTCTGTTTCAGCCCAACTTGTCTCATCAGTCTTTCCGGGAAGATACATACCATAAACTCCAATCCAGGAATGCGCACGGACCTAGTAGGATCCAAAGAAGACACTCCAGTGACAGATTTGAGGTGCCACCACGGTACGACCCACCTAATCAACGAGCCATCGTCGCTCTTCAGCTTGTTCTTCCAATAATCACAGACCCGAGTAAAGTCCACCATATACAACCTCGTCCTCATCGCAATCGAGCGGGCGTGATAGGAAAGCACATGAACTGGGGGCTCGATCAATCGGAGTCGTTCCATAAGCCAAACCTACCAAAAAGCAGGTATTAGACATCGAAAAAAAAACGAAAAAAAAAAAAAAAAAAAAAAAAAAAAAAAAAACGTCTTTTACCTGCAGAAGGACGGGACTTCCCAAAAACGGTAGATCGCGGTTGGATTTCCTACTATCCAAGCCCAAAATAATCTCCCCTAAGCATAAGCAAGCTGGGCTCCTGCGCAGCTCCATCTGCTCAACAAGGCCCAAAAGTCAGGGATCACCTCTCAAGTCTTCATCAACATGCCCTTGGAAGACATACACATGCAACAAGCAAAAGCCAAATGCCCTCCGCCTAGCAACATGGGAAACGGTGGGGTCGGCTCTGTTGATGAATCGATCTATGAAGTCCAGCATCCTCACGCCTTTCGAGGTAACTAGACGGTCCACCTCAAGTCTAGTCAATCCAAGCAAGTCTCTAAATTTGCTCTTGTACCCTTGCGAAGTAGAAGGAATGGCAGGCAAATTTTCGGGATCCCATCCACCAATAGCAGCAATTTCTTCAGGAAATGGGCATATATCACCTCCAGGGAACGCAAAAACATGGTAATTCGGGTCCCAATAGTCAAGGCAAGCTCCAAGAAATGTTTAACAACCTTGATGAGTTTTAAACTCAACAAAGACCCAAAATTATAAGCACCCATATCATGCTTCTCCATATTCGAAAATTCGTTGGTCTATTCCTTCAAGCGGATCTCCAAAGTATTCATGATGAAAAATTTCTTTTGAGAATTTTATGTAAATATACGAAGAAGAGACGGAAGAATTGTGCGAATTAAAGCTCCATCGACGCTTCTATTTATACTAATTTCTGTTTCCAAAAATCCGTCAGAACAGAACATCTTGGGAACAGGCTCAGCACCTGCTGCGCCTCTTCAAGGGGACGCAGCTCATGCTGCGCCTCTTCCTCAGCTTCACTTCTGTGATTTTCCGCGTTGGATCTTTCCTAATTCCATGACGGATAATTTCCTATTCCTACAGGTTATTATTTTGGTAAATACGAGAAGATTACCATGTTTTAGGTTTCCTAATTTCACGGGCACGCATTTCAAGGCGACATCGACATTTTCCCATTTTATCACATTTGTATATTTTCATTTTAGGATGTAATTTTCATTTTAATTCATCATTTTAGAGAATAATTTTCGTTTTTAATATTTCTCATTTAACTCATTTCTTTTACCGAATCTCAACACTTATATATTAATTTCAATTTCTTAATTTCATTTCTGCATTTCTAATTTATAGATTTCTTTTTTTTCTTTTTTTAGGAGGTAACCCTCCCTACCGTCCGGTCATTTCCGGCAAAATTTTTGCATTTTTTGCATTCTTTTGAGTCACTCGTTTTGCGCTAATCAAGGCCATATGTGTATATAAATGTATGCTTTGCGTGTTTTCTATGTAAATTTCGGCAGCATGACGCCGTAAACCGTCATCAACCAAACCTGTTCAAAAACTAACCTGCAGATACAAGCAACACAACCCAACAACAAAGGCACTCAGGTCGTCGTATATACACCAAACAAAGGAAATGTGCAACAAACTGGGGGCTCTCGCCCCAAAAAAAGTCCAAAAAATGTTCAAAATGATGGTCCAAATATACAAATGTACAAAGTACGGCCAACAAACAAAAAGCTACACAAAACTACTGTTGGGCGCCCTCCAACTCTGCAACTCTCGCCGCAAGAACGGCGATCTCGGCGTCCCGAACCTCGAGCTCCGTCAACAAGAGAGCTGTCTCCTCCCGAGACTGGACCAACTCTCGCTCCAGCTCGCGGTCACCCTGTAAACAATAAATTGGCTCATGTCAATCGATACAAGCAAAATCAGAAAATCAAAAATCAAAAATGGAAATAGGTGTAAGGTTCATACCTGACGACCTCGACCGCCGACAAGTGCCTCGACGACAGTAGCTCGCAGCCGGTTGGCCACCCTCCACAACGCCACAAACCGAGACGGCGCAACCTGCATTTTCAAAAAGAAATTCTCAACAATTGAGCAAACTCAATCAAATGTGTTCTTACACAAAAGTTATACAAGTTAGAGGCTCACCCTCCGAATCAGATGCTGCCAATCGTCCAGGCCAGTATCCGTCACAACTACGTCAAAGTCACGCAGCTCGGAGATCGTCGTCCTCCCGATCGCGTCAGTGTACTCGAGGGTCTCGGGGTACTCTGGGGGCTCGATGCCCGCCGCCTCGACCTCCTGCAAAGACAAATGGTTCTCGTTAATCGATGATCTTTCATCATAATTCTCAAAGTCAAATCAAGAGGAAAAGTAAAAGATGTTCACCACTACCGGCCAGTACGCCAACCTCCCGTAAAGGAACGCCGAGTAGTCCTCGCCAGGAAGAAGAAGAGCGTCACCACTAGCACCAGCCAAGTCCGCCTCCCTCTCAGCCTCAGAAGGCTCCCTAAACATCGTCCTGGGAGGATCGACAGGAAGCGTCAACACGTCCCGAGAGCACTGACGAGCCAAGCGCTTGCCCAAGTATCACACAGGACCCATCGACGTCCTCAACAGCAGTCGGCTCGAGCTCCTAGGCCGAAGAACCTCAGCCACGAAAGGAGGCGCTCCAGCGTACTCTGCCCAAGGTCTGGGCACCCAATGTGACAAGATAAAAGGGATCATTCCCATGATCAATTAAAAGCAAATATAAGAAGCACGAGTGAATATAAGTGAGATACTCACGCTGTTCAGCTGAAGGGCGTTCACGTCCCGCCGGTAGATGTTGTGAGAAGAACGCTTGCTCTTTGTCCAGCACATCACCAAATCCCTCACCACGGGATAAGCCCTCTCTAGCGGCTCCGTCCTCCTGGGCGCGAGGCTCGGGAAGTAAGAGTACACTCACGCCTGTAAAACAGAATAATCAATGACGATCTTTCGTGATTTGATAAAGAAAGGGAATTTACTTTGGTTTAAAGGAAGGTTCATACCTCCAACAGTAGTCCAGGTCCGACAGCACCAGGATAAGTCCCCTTCTCCATCAACTCCGGACGAACCGTGGCCCTCATGAAGTGGATGAGGACCGCAAAACAAGATGTGACCCAGTCCCAATGCCCTAGGGAACTCAGGTCAGAAAGGAAGGGAAGAAGCTTCGTCGACAACCTCTCGCCCTTGTCTCCGAGGTAAATCGAAGACAGAAACCACCAGAGCCACAAACGAGCCCTCGGCGACAATCGTCACCAGCGCCGGGGTCTTCCCCGCAAAGTAGTCTCGAACGTAGGAACTGGGTATCAAACCCGGCACTGTAACAGCCTTCGGCGACAAGTTCCAGCCGGTCAATCTCCTCGCCTCGGCCGAGTCCGCCCTCATGGCAGTCTCTGGCCACTCCACCTCCTCGGTCCCGCACGGACGAGAAATCATGTTGTAGTCCTCCAGAGTGACTCCCACCTCACCGAAAGGCATGTGAAACGTGGAAGTCGTATCCCAGAATCGGTCCAAGAAAGCGCGGACCAGGCTAAGGTTAGCCCGCAGCTTCCTCTTCGCGATATCCCTCCAGACCTGAACCAAAGGACCGAACGCTCCACGCTCGATCATGGCCCGCTCCTCCGCCGACAGCCGCTCGTAATGCTCCATTGCTGTCGTGTACCCCGAGAACGACCTGATGTTCCCGGCCTCCTATCGTGATTGGAAACAAAAAGCTATCTTTAGTTTTGAATAGAATTTGAAAGGAATTTGAACAAATGAATGAAAGAGGACGAGTAATAAGTAGTGAATTCCTATTTACCAAACTCTTCACCGTCCTATAGGACAAGTGACCCCTCCGCAGCCCCACACCGGTGCTCGCTCTCCCAAGTCTCGGCCACGCAGAGCACCTCTCAACTGACGACCTCCTCGCCCGACGTTGGCCCGTCTCGGGGCCTCCTCCTCCTCGACGGCCTCCTCCTCCTCATGGACCTCGTCCCCAGCAGCCATCACCGCAGCGGTGAAGGCCTGCTCTAAAGCCTCCTCGACAGTAGCAACGTCTATCTGCATGGGAGCTCTCCCAGAAGTAGAAGCCTCATCACCTGCAACATTAAAGCAAATTTAGGCCGCGTCACGTGACGACAAGCCTTGGTTAAGGGATTTTCGAGCCTTCGGAAGCCCTAAAATCGCTCTTTTTTTGCCATCCTTGGCCATATTCCCACCAACCCGATCACTCATGTGGTAATTTAGGTCAAGTCAAGCCTAATTTGAAGCCTAGTCTCGGGTTCGAGCCGAAATTTCGGCAGCATTTCGTTATAACGGCGATTATGCCCTAAAAAGTGTCCTGAAAAAGCTGTCACAAACCAAAATTCCGAGATGGTATAAAGTTTATCCATCATTCAAGGATCCCAAATATCAAGTTTCATCACAAATGGGCAATCCTAAGACTATTTTCGAAGCAATTTACGGTTTAGCTGTGAAATCGTCTCAAATTTCACTCAAAGGCTCAAAACTTAACAAAAATTCGAGACAAATACATGGTTATGTTCCTAACACTACCTACTATCCATTTCTAATGTCAATTTGACAAGGCAAATGCGTTTGGGGGAAAAGCCCCAAATTTTCGATCAAATGGGTCATAAACCCTAATTTTTTCGGCTTAAAATTGGACAAATATGGATGATTAATGCAAGAATGAGACACATACCTCGATTAGTCATGATTAATGCAAACTTTTGGATCAAACCTTGGCGGAAATGGTGAAGATTTGAGAGAGAAATTGTGTGAATTGTGTTTCGAACAAATGAACATAAACCTCTGATTCATCGCGTTTTTACGCAGAAATGACAATTTGAGGAATAGACGCAGCAGGCGCTGCGCCTCTTCCAAGAGACGCAGCTCTTGCTGCGCCTCTTCCTTGTGTTCCCTCCATACGGATTTTCAAAAATTCGTTATGAGTTCGTTATTTGTGGGCCCATCTTTGGTGCGCCTCTTCCCCGATGCTATTTTATTCTTTTGGTCCGTTTGACGATTTTCTTTCGTTCCGGCCCGTATTTCCAAGCCAGCAGCAGACTGTCGCACGTTATTCATTCCTTCCAAGACCTTTTGCTTGTCGCAACGAGCATTTACTCCTTCACAGAATTCGATACACCTTCATTATGTCTCCAGCGAGAGTAAGCGGATACACTTTCCCTCTCAAGACAAGAAGAATAACTCCCAATCATGTCTCCAGCGAGAGTAAGCGGACGTACTGTCCCTCTCAAGACGTGAGGATTAACATCTACCTAAGCAGATTTCCCCTCAGCAGTTCCCGCCTGTGTCCTGCTACTCGCAATTATTTCTCGAAGACTACCCAAGCAGTTTTCTCTCAGCAGCTCCCGCCTGTGTCCTGCTACTCACAATATTTCGTGTTTCCCCTTTCAGCCTTCCCTTTAAAGAGAATTATCCTTCGGTCCTTACCTTTAGAGTGAGATATTCTTCAGAGTTAGCCTTCAGAAGTATTAAGAATTTCCTTCATAATCCCTGTGACCCCTAATGCCTTCAGACACCAAGTTATCTTCAGACCAAAGAGTTTTGCCGAAGCGTCTTCAGTTCCGTTTCACCCAGGGGTATCTCAGGTATGATCTCTTCTTATGGCTGGCGAGCTTCCTTACGTAGTCTAATGGACTTTAAACGACCCTCCCCGATAGTCGACAGACTCTAAAATGTTCCCGACGACAAGTCCTTGGTTCAGACCCCTTGAGCCGCCTCGCGTCGCCATAGTCGTCAGGTTGTAATCTTTGATTGACCTGATGGCTATACTTTGACTTTCGCCTTGTCCAAGCCTCAGTCAAAGTAGGGGCTCTGTAGACACCTCGTTTCTGCACCTCTCGCAAACCACCAGGTGATGATTGGGCCGCATGTTTGGTACGCGGAACGATTTGTGACAGTTTGTAAGATTATCGTCAAGTGATTGCTCAAATATTAATATCTACCTCTTAGTTGTCATCTACGTGCCGACACGGTCGTTTTGACAGTAATTAGAGTACATTCGGAGTCTGGGCCTAAAACCGTCTCCATTTTCTGATAACCGTTAAATCCCGAGTCAGAATGTTCTGGAATGTTCCGGATATTTCTATTCCATATTTCACAAATTTTATCTTTGGCAAATAATATCCCGTAATATTCACATAAGATATTAAGGAAAACCGAATTATTTCCGTCCTACCATAACTCAAACACGGAAATCTTTCTTCCGCAGGAGGAAACCCCTTGGGAAAGCACGCAGCAGTCTTTGCGCCTCTTCCAAGAGACGCGATTCTTCTTTGCGCCTCTTCCCGTGCCCTTTTCTGCGTATTTTTCGTATCTTTTTCATATCTTTCCGAGATTCACTTCCAAAGAGTCTCCGAAACCCTAATTCCTCCACGTGATTAGTATAAATAGGAGCCTTCGTTCCTCATATTTCTCACGCGAGTGTCCGCCCTTCTCTTCTCCTTTTGCATTCTAGACTTTGTTCTTACTTTTTGGCGTCTACGTGCTTGAATTTTCGACCACGTAAGCTCGGATCCTTCTGAGTACCAGCCTCGTTTGCATGACCGACCAATTTGACCAACTACACATCAATCAACTTAATTAACCTAATCATTTTCCTCTTACGAGGGCACTTTCTTTGCATTCGCGTCGAGCATCACTAATCGATATCTTAGTCCTTCTCGTTTCGTCAACATGTAAGTCTGAGGGTGTAAATCTCTCATTTATTTATTTATTGTATTTATTTATTGTATCATCATCAATTGTAAGGTTTATGTCGAAAATACCATTAAAACCGATTTCTAAAACCATGCTTTAAAACCTCTTTTTACGGATTTCCGGTAGATAACCGTCGAGAAAGGACGCAAAGAATCGCTGCGCCTCTTGAAGGAGCGCAGATTCTGCTGCGCCTCTTCGTGAGGCCGCCGCAGATTCCGCTTCCTTTCTTCTTCGTTAAATCCTCTCGTTATTCGTCAAGTTCTTTTCTCTTGTTTTATTTGTTTGTTAATTCTTTACCATGATAGCATATAATTCACATGTATATTATAACCATCATCATTAATATGTTTTAATCGTCATTACAAATCCGACTTAAATCCCTTATAATCCAATATTTGCGGGTTTTCGTCATTAAATTCAATTCCGGGCTGTAGAGATTCAGTTCATCAATATTGGGTTTCTGAAATTCGTCTTTGATATAGTTTTCATTTGTCTTTGTCATATTCATCATATATTAGTCATTAATCCACCGTATTTAACTTAATTAATTGATTTAATTTGTTTGGTTTGTTAATATTTTTCACTCCTGTAATTAACCAATCATAATTCCGTCTCATCCATGTTTATTGCTTTTACGACCCATTCGTATGTTAAATAAACATGCTAATCACTTCCATCCGAGTAAGTAATACCAATTGATCATTAAATCACCAATTAACATTAACGGCTTGCGATTACGGCTTTCATGCCAAATTAGACCGAGCCTAGGAGGACGCGCGTCTGCGCCTATTCCAAAGGACGCACTCTCTGTGTACTGTTCGGCCGAGTTCGTCACGAACTCGTTTCGCCTTGACCTAGTTTAATTAGCTTACGTATAATTAGCTTACGTATAATTAACTATTATTCGTATTATCACCTTCTGTCCCGTTCGTTAATTTATTCTTTTATTCTTTTTCTCAAATTATCCGTTTTAAAGGTATTTTCGACATAAATCGCCTAATCCATTGTAATTATTGTAATTTTCATTATTGTAATTTATAATTATTGTATTTCTTTTATTGCTTGAATGTTTTCACATGTAATCAACCTTAAATCCTACTTCGACCCAATTGTATGCTAATTACGTGTCAACCGACTTAGCCTAATTCTCACATCCTAGGATTAAAACTTGGATGTTGCATTGCATGCATATAGCCGACGATATATCAAGTATGAATAACTTCCCTAATCATTAGTAGAGGCCGCTATCGAGGCGGGCGGGATTAGGTGTTCGATCAAAAGAGCTGCCTAATACGTACCCTCACCCCTTACTCCAGATATCTGTGAACACCCGTGTTCATTGGCATCCACGAGAGTCATTCTAGACATAGAATGCTAAGGGTAACGATTGCTTAGTGTTCATGTCTCTACTTTGTGTCTTGACATGACACGAGGTATTCGAACGGTTCCAATTTCCCATAAAAATTGGTGGCGACTCCATACAAAAATGCAAATGCTTGTTCCTCTTTTCCTCCCAAGCTCCCCCGTGGGCCCCCGCTGTCCACAATAGTACATAGATAGTTTTCTACCTAGCATGCCTCCCTACATATAGAGTCCCAATTGTACCATAAATCTAATAACAAACCCGTAATCATCATTCAAACTGGTAAAATACCATTATAAATACACTCAAAAATAATTTTACTCAGCATTTAAATTCATGCTTTTTTGCTTTCTTTTGTTCTTTATTATTTTTTTCCCTATTTTATCACTATGATGACTATTACTAATATATTCACAATGCATTGATTAAATAATTATACTATTACATTGAAACTGATTTTTGTTTATGTATGCTTATTTTCAGGTAAATAATGATCGACACAAATCACACAATGAAATTCGGTAGGACATTCCAACAAGGAAAAATTCAACCCGCAAAGCTTAATGGGTTTGCCTTAATTGTTTGTTTTCTTTTGTAAGTTGTTCATTCTTGATAAGTGTAATTAAGTTTTAAAATTGATAAAGCTACAAGTTAGTACTATAATCATATAGTTTATTATATATGAAGCTAATTGGGTTTTTCTTTATTGCCTTCTTTTGTTTATGATTGTTATAAACATAAAAATAGTACTACTATTCGTTTTATTGACTACACAATCATATGGGTTGATTTGTATCACTTTTTTTTCATTCTGCATCGCTTATTCAAAGCTTATCCACCTTCTTATTCTTTAACCTATAATCAAAGTCAAATTATAGTAAATCTCTGGTAATATTTAACCTATAAATTAGATACGGAGTATTTTGTTTACTTGCAAAATATCCTAGCTTTGTTTGCCTCATATACCCCTTCCACGTTTATCATCTTCATTCACTCTTTTTTGTTTCTTTCTGAACTTTATTTTGTACGTACACCACTATTTGTTGTAGCTATGCATTTGTCGAACACTATTTTGTTTACTATTGAGCATTTGTTATTGTTTATTACTTAATTTTTTTGTGAATCTTACTATCATGATTTTTTTTGTTTTTCTTTGATGATGTAGGAACTATTTATTGACCGTACGTACATGTATCTCATCGTCACCTACTGAGCATTTGTATTCATACATTAAAAAGGAGCTAGGATGCAACTATCCAACAATTCTAATATTAGTAGGATACAAACAATTCATGTACATGTATCTTGGTTTTTCATTTATTTAAGCTTAGTACTCTCAAACAAACGGGTCAATTATTTAAAAAAAAAATGAAGAGTCACGGACGAGGGCACCTAAGAGGGGGAGGGGGTGAATTAGGTGTCTATTTAAAATTTTAAGCTTAATGAAAGCTTCTTTTAAAACTCTTAAACACTTTAAACAATGCTTAGATGAAAGGAAAAGTCGATACTTAGAACTAGAGAGTTAGAAGTATTCAACAACGATTCAGCAAGCAGAAGTTACAGTGTACTCAACAGTTGATTCTGTAGATAAAAACGTGAGTAGAGTGTACAGCGGAAATATACACGACTAACGATGTTTTTAAAAACTGGTTCGGTCACTACTCCGCAACCTACGTCCAGCGTTATTTTATTAAACGTCTCAGAAGTAACTCATACAAACTAAGACCACCCCGAATAATAAAACAACTCCCTAACCTACTCCGGTTGCTAATGCTTAAAAGCTACTCCGCTTCCAAGACTTTTGCTTTGGGCTACTCCGCCGAAAGACACCTTGCTTAAAGCTACTCCGCAATAAGACTTTTGCTTTGGGCTACTCCGCCGAAAGACTTCATGCTCAAAAGCTACTCCGCTCCGAAGACTTCATGCTTAAGGATAACTCTATCCTAAGACTTTTTGGTTCTACCCGTTTGTTACAAGACCACTTATCTCAATGTTGTTCACTCAATTGAAAGGAGAAGATAAAGTTTAAGTACAAAACACGGGATCCTTGAACACGACTAAAATGACTAGGTGCAACAACAAACTCAAGTAAAAGACTCAAAAGATAAATAAACAAACTTGCAAAAGATTCAAAGATTTTGAAATGATAAACGGTTTTGCAAAGTTAATTTACTCGATTGAAACCTTAAGTCTTTTTCAGTTTAAAACTCGTTTGTTGCACACTTGTAAAAATGAATTAAGCAAGCTATTTATAATGTTCAAGTAGTATACTTTACATTAAAATATCTTACACTCATAAGCACAAGTGATTAAAATATTGTAAGTAGTTTGCTTGGGCAACATACAAAGCCAACCGAAATCTTCACCAAGAAACCGAGTATTCTTCCTCAAGAAATCGGTGCCTAAGATTGCAAGAAATCAGGTTGTGCACACACACAAAAATAGGTTGGGTTTTTCAACAAGAAACAAGCATAAATGGTTGTGTTTATGGGAACCATAAACATTTCCATAAATGTAAAAGCAAACAACCCATTTATAGTAAGTGTCTTATTGTGCAAGCAAACTCCTTAGCAAGTCATTGAAAGCTCTATATTTTTTAAAAGACTTCAAAATAATTTCAGAAAACATTTGAGAACATTGAAAGCATTTTAACAAAGATTCAAATATTTTCGAAATATTTCTTTCAAAGACGAGCCTTAATTAACTGTTGACTCAACTGTTGTTTTTGCACCTAAACGTAAATTCGTGTTAAACGATCACCTTACAACACATGACATTAGCACTAATGACTATCTTCATCTTTGATCTTCATGATGACATTCTTGATAACCTTGAATTGACAATTGGAGCTTCATGCTACATGATTAAAACTTAAGAGGCACACAATTAAATAACAAAAGAGATTAATTTGTCTTAAGGCATCATCAACACTATCTTAATCAAATTGGGTTTCTTCAAAAAAAGTGGATAAAAATTGAGAGCAAGAATTTGACCGAGTAGAATAAAAAAAAAACTTCTTAGATGGTTGGAAGTTTAAGTATTGCTCTAATTTTAATGTTTATCATAAGACAATTTTATGGACTCAAATTAAGTATTTTTTTAAAACATTTTAATATTAATAATAGTATTTTAATCCTAATTAATGAGTCGTTACAATTTTGGGCTGATCAAGTCGCAAGATAAGTTTTTGGGTCTATACCATGGAAAAACGTGTTGCGTCGATTGAATTTATGGGTTAATTAGAAGTGGAGCACATAAAGTAAAAAGCTTTTTTTTCATCCTAACTATTATATGCATTATAAATACCGAAATAGAGGTTATATGCATACGATGTTGATATAAGTAAATATTTTAAGTCTTAGGGATAAGCATTAATAAGATTTTGATTCGTAAAAACATTGATTCTTTTTTATCGATTTTCTCTGAGTTAATAGTTGGTATTAAATCAAATACCAGAAACCAAACAGGTTCATTATTATTACCCTTGCTCATAGATATAGAAATAACTCAATAAGTAGATAAATGACCGGGTGGAAGGAGTATCAATTTAGGCCTTAACTATATAACCCATACAACAAGTAAGCATGAAAACTATTTTTTGCCATAATATCCTAAAAATAAAGCTCAAGTGACATGATGTCCTAGAATAAGTCATTGGTTTGGTAAAAAGTATTCTAATTTTCACATATAGTCCGTCTTATTGAAGACGGTCACTATCCGTTACAAGCTAAAGACGGATAGTATCCCTCTCACAAAATGCAAGTGAGAGGGCAAGTGGGGTATCCATTTGACCCCCAATTGCACTATCCATTTGTATTTTGTGAGAGGGACATTATCCGTCTTCAGCTTGTGACGGATAGTGTCCGTCTTTAATGAGAATTTGTGTTTCACTTATTTGAGTTATTATTCAAAAGTATTCTTGAAGTTTGATATCAATCGAATTATAATATTGTTCACACTCAAGAGCTCACATTTTCCACAAGCTCACTTAAAAATAAAACACTACTTAATAACCGTGCAACGCACGGGCATAAAATCTAGTTCATAAATAAATAACCCTTTACATCATTCAATTAAAGTCATCTGAATCAGAAATCAATAACAAAACCTAAAATCCTCCAACAATGGCGATGCTTCCATCAGAAATCTCTCCTTCGATTCAAATCCATCTCCAAAGAATTCGAAACCCTAATTTCTTGCCCAAATTTCATCCTTCACCACCTCCGTCACTCTCTCTCCTCCGCCAACAATCGCCTCCTCATCACCGCCGGAGGAAATGGGCTCCACATCTGCGATCTCCATACGCTTGAAAATCCTCCAGTATCCCTTCCAGTACCCGACTTTTTCAGACCCAACCCGGATAATTGCTTTATTAGTTGTTGCAATGGCTTGCTCTTACTTCGTGATAATGTTGATTTATTGTTGATAAACCCGTCTACCAGATACTATTCGGCCATCCCTGGGATTGGTGGGCCGGTTTACTTTAATCATTTTGGGTTCGGGTATGATGCTGTTAATGATGATTATAAGATTGCCGCAATTTATGCACATCACATTGTCGTTTTGAATTTGAGTGACAAATTATGGCGTATTGTCGATAATTTTCACGCAAATACTGTGGCTTGCGTACCAGATGGTCATCTGCACGCTGCTATTTATGATGACCATTTATGTCATTGGCTGATGATGTGTAGATTATGGAATAAGCATAGAATTGTTTGTTCGATCTTTGTATTGAAAAATGGACACAGGACATTCCTTTGCCTGATTATAATGATAACGATGACAACTCTGGTGATGAACAACATTTTGCTAATTTGTTGTTTAGCAATTATCGAGATGGTCGAAATGACGTGGCTGCATTACATGTTTTGGACGGGTTTTTATCGGTGTTGACACAGAATAATAAAGGTGATGATGGCTACGATGCGTGGGTTATGAAAGAGTATGGAATTAAAGAGTCGTAAAAATGCAGAAATCCGTGATTTTCATGGCGTTAAGCGTTTGAATGATGTCTGTGTTGTTAATGGAAGCCTTTCCCGGTGGAATACGAATTCGTGGAGACGTGCGTGGTGGACAGCGAAGACGGATGAAAGTTAATCTTTGCTAATTCGACCTATGTGTGCACTAATTGAGACATGACGGTAATACTATAATGTAGGACACAAGTACAATAACACTTGTTGTTGAGTTAACAGTCTTTTAACACGTGTTGGTGAGTCAGAGTAATATAGGTGCAGCAGGAATGACTGGGATTGAGGGACTACTAGTTGAATTCAATTTGGTAAATAAGTTACTAACCAAAGGTTTACATAAAAATTTAAGGTTGCTGAAATTTTAGTTAGAGAAAATAGCTTTGGTCAAATAAGCTTGCGTCGCCAAACAAAGCTTTCGAAATATAATACTTCTTATAATGTAGTAACTTACATAATAGTATAAAGACTAATTCAATTTAAGACTAGTTCCATTCAAGACCAGGCTTTACACATATGAAGCACTTCAAGACTAAGATTTAGACAAGTTCAATTTAAGACTAGTTCATTTGTCTCATTGAATCAAAAATTATTAATCAGACCTCTCCAACAATGGCAATGCTTCCATTAGAATTAATCCTTGAAGAAATCCTCCCCAAATTACCTGCCAAATCTCTCCTTCGTTTCAAATGCGTCTCCAAACATTTCCAAATCGTAATTTCTTCCCCAAATTTTATCCTCCATCACTCTCTCGGCTCTGCTACCAGTCGCCTCCTCATCACCTCCACGAGAAGTGGGCTCCACTACTGCGATCTCGAGCCGCCGGAAAACCCGCTTATACCCCTTCCCATACCTGAGTTTTTCAAACCCGGCCTATATTGTCAGATAATCGGTTGTTGCAATGGCTTACTCTTACTTGGTTGCGGTAATAATAACACCAATTTTTTGTTGATGAACCCGTCTACCGGGTTCTATACTGTCATCCCCGGTGGCAATGAGCTGGTTTGCTACTGTAATTACGGGTTCGGGTATGATGCTATTAATGATGACTATAAAATTGTCATATTTGATGGCTATAATGGCCTTCATGTTGCCAATTTGAAGGATAAGTTATGGCGTTACCTTGGTGATGATGATTTATTTGACGTAGCATATGGTAATCGGGTGGCTGCTGTTTTTGATAACCATTTATGTCATTGGTTGGTCTGGTGTGAATTACAGAACAAACATCGAATAATTTGTTTCCATCTTTGTTTTGAAATTTGGACAACCGAAGTTCCTTTGCCTGATTTTAAAGATAACGCTGCTGATAATTCTGGTACTACCTCGCATTTCGCTAATTTATTGGTTGAGAATTGTCGGGATGGACGAAATGACGTGACTGCATTACATGTTTTGGATGGGTTTTTATCGGTGTTGACCCAGAGTAAGACAGTTGATAATGGTTACGATGTGTGGGTTATGAAAGAGTATGGAATTAAAGAATCGTGGGTTAAGTTATTCGGGTTTTCAGATTCACATAGTACTCCTCTCGCTTTTGGCAGAGGATCAAGTTCGAAAGTGCTTTGTAAAGTTCGTGTATCTGGGAAATATCGAGTTAAATGGTACAATGTTAGAGAGAAACAATATAATAATGCAGAAATCTATGATGTTCACGGCGTTGAGCATTTGTATCAAGTTTGTGTTGTTAATGGAAGCCTTCTGACTGTTCCCGGTGGAAAAAGAATTCGTGACAACGGTCGGGTGGACAGTGAGAGTGGTGATAATCAGGGACAACTCTAGTGTTTATGTTTTCAAGCATTTTGTACCGTGTGTATCAGTAATTCAATATTTGATCATCTTAAGTCAGTTTTGATTTTATTGCGCAACTTTGTTTGCTAAATTCTAGGAGAGAAAACAGTATTTCATAAACCAATTGTGTTTAATGTTTATTTAAATATTAGAATATAATATATCTTATCATAGGAGATATTATTTATTTTTATTTACAAAGTACATTTATTTCAAATTTAAATATTTCAGAAGAAAGTTCAAAATAAAATACTAATTTTTAAACTAAAAAATTTATTAAAATTAGTTATTTTTCTATTTTTTGGGAGGAAAAAAAATCAGTAATAAAAAAATGCGGTTTAAAATAAAAAATAATATATCGGGAAAAAATTTGTGCCCCCTTTCGATAAATTCCTGCGTCCGCCTCTGCTCGACATTACCAAAACTTAAACCTAAATATCATAATATTGTTATTATTACGACCGTAAACGACATTATTGCCTTTTGTTAGCCAAAATATATCGTATAGATATTTTTGGTAGTATATATTTTGTAATTATACTAATCCTAGTCTCTCTCCTAAATTAGCTAATCAGTTAGCATATTCTTAGGTTCTATATTTGACTTTGACCCTGTAATTATCTATATAATGATATGAGAAGCACCATCCCAAATTAGGGATTATAACAATAACATGGTATCTCCCATACTCATGTGTGCAAGCTTCGCAAATCACTTTATGGCCTTAAACAAGCGCCACGCACTTGGTATCACCGCTTTGCCACCTTCATCATTTCACAAGGGTTTACAAGTAGTAGGTGCGATTCTTCTCTATTTATTTTTAAATCTGCTACTGAGACGGCCTATTTGCTTTTATACGTGGACGATATTATCATCACGGCATCTACTCCATCATTGCTGAAATCACTTATTACTAGTCTCTCTAAAGAGTTTGCAATGACGGACCTTGGGAATTTACATCATTTCTTGGGTATCTCGGTCAAACGAACCACTGCCGGCCTGTTTTTGTGTCAACAAAAATACGCCAATGATATTCTTGCACGAGCAAAGATGAGCTCGTGTAAACCGTGTACCACACCAGTCGAACCCGGGTCTAAACTAAGTGCTGCTACCGGTCCAAAAGTTGAGGATCCCGCTCTCTATCGTAGCCTTGCTGGTGCCCTCCAGTATCTAACCATTACTCGGCCCGACATCGCCTATGCCGTCCAGCAGGTATGCTTGTTTATGCATGATCCTCGTGCCACGCACTTTGCATTTTTGAAGCGCATTCTTCGCTATATTCATGGCACTAGTGACCACGGCCTTACCATCCGTTCTTGTCAGTCACTCTCTCTTACGGCTTACTTCGATGCCGACTGGGCGGCTGCCCGGACTCTCGTCGCTCCACTTCAGGATACTGTGTCTTCTTGGGTGATAATTTGGTATCATGGTCCTCCAAATGACAAGCGATGATATCTCGATCTAGTGCCGAGGCCGAATACCGGGGCGTTGCAAACGCCGTCGTAGAAAATAGTTGGCTCCGTAATTTATTACTTGAGTTACATGTCCCATTGCAACGGTCCACTATTGTGTTTTGCGACAACATTTCCGCAGTATATTTATCTGGTAACCCTGGTCCAGCATCAGTGAACGAAACACATTGAGTTGGATATTCATTTTGTTCGCGATAAAGTTAAGCTCGGTGAAGTTCGTGTGCTCCATGTGCCTGCTGAATATCAATACGCTGACATTTTCACCAAAGGGCTCCCCCGTCACCTCTTCACCCGCTTTCGTGCCAGCTTGAGCGTCCGTTCCTCTACCGCTCCAACTGCGGGGGCGTGTTAGCCAAAATATATCGTATAGATATTTTTGGTAGTATATATATTTTGTAATTATACTAATCCTAGTTTCTCTCCTAAATTAGCTAATCAGTTAGCATATTCTTAGGTTGTATATTTGACCTTGTAATTATCTATATAATGATATGAGAAGCACCATCCCAAATTAGGGATTATAACAATAACACCTTTTATCATCAATTGAAGTTGTTACTCTGTACATTGTTTGATTGATTGATTCCTTGACGTGCTAATCTGTCGCTGAAATTAAAAATTGTTTGCAATAGTTGAGTCGGAGTAACGTAGGTGCCATTAAACCTGCTTCCAATGTGATATTTGAAGCACGATGATGTTCTCTGTTTTATATGTTTAATACTTCACGGCATGATATACACTTGCTTTCTGACCCCACACGATATAGTAAATTAAACGAGAGCGTAAAGGGAGAAGGTTGGTGGGAGAAGGTACATACTACATAGCAACCCTCATGATATTAACAAGATTGCCCATTAAATTCGTTTTCCGATTCAAGTCTGTTTCCAAACTCCGGTATTCTACTCTCTCTTCTTCTCGTTTCCCTTTCACCCACCACAACATTTCTAACATTTCAACAACACAATCCTTGCTCATTCGAAAAAGAACCAAATTCCAGTTTGTCTTCACACAATATTTTGGTGATTATGCACTGCATTTAGGGGTTTTTGACGTAACTTCACAGCCTTTAAATCATACCTTGTTGATGACCCTTGATAGAGGACCAAACAATGAGACTGTTAGTTAGTGTTCAAGTCTTATTTCACTTAATGCTCATGATAGAGACACCCGAGACGCACAAGGATGAGGTTTCAAATATCTAATTTTTACTTGTTACGTTTAGCTGCACCATGGTTTTGCTTTATACGGTCATAGTACTCCGTTCTGAGTCAACGGATTCTTTACGTTTTTATTCTTTTTTTTTTAAAATATTTTAGGAAAAACATAAAGGATTTGTTGAGTAGGAGGGACGATTATTATCGCAATTTAAATTGAATGTTATAGACTACTTATAGCTTTTCTAGGATTTGGAACGTGTATGTGCGCCTAATGTAAAATCAATGAATGTTGTAGCTTTTCATAGTTGTGAAACGTCGCCGTTTTATAACGAATCGTCGACGTTTTTTTATAAAAAAGACACAACTTACTCTTGACATACATCTCTCTTAGGCTCTGTTTGGCACGACACTTCAGTTAGGTTATTTGACCAAAGTAGCTTATTTGACCAAAATTTCAGCTACCTGATTTTTTTGGAAGTGTTTGGCAAGTAGCTTATTTGGTCAGATAAGGGACCTGAAATGAAATGCAATCTCAGGTAGCATTTGAGAAATCAGGTACCTGAAATGACTTATTTTCCATTTTGTACCCCTTTATTCTATAATATTAAATAATTTTCATATCCTTTTATAACATTTTACCAAAATCAGCTACCTTTTCAGCTAGTTTGTGAAACACATTTTTATATAATCAGTTACCTTATAAGCTCCTAATTTCCAGCTACCTTATTAGTTACCTTTTCATATTTCAGTTAACTTTTCAGTTTTCAGCTTCCTTTTCAGGTTTCAGCTACCTTTTCAGGTAGTTTTGCCAAACAGAGCCTTACTCTTTCCTTTTTCCCTCTTACACTTTATTCACCACAATCCCCACGAGTCTACGACCCAACCACCGTCGCCGCTACTACCGCCATTAGCCCCACTGCTACCACACCGCCGCTGCACCACTAACTATCACCGCCTCACCGCCACGGAATTACCTTATGAGAACTGATTTGATTAAAAACCGCAAACATTCATTAATTATGGAATACGATTGACGAATTGCAATTGAATATCTAAGTACACTATGAATACAAACAAAACATTGTAAATTGCAATTGAATATCAAAGTACATACATTAGTTTATATTGTTAGTGTGCTTTACGAATACAAACAAAACAACAATGTCAATTGTCATGGTCGTTGAATCTCAACGTCAATTATGGCTAGGGACGTTGAAATTCATCGTTTGGTCAAGGGCAGGACGTTAGGTTTCAATGTCTGATTTGGCCATGGACATTAAAATTCAACATCTAATTCATGGTCGGACTTTGAATTTTAACGTCTGTCAATGGGTCGGGCGTTTTAATTACATTTTCACCGTTATTTTTTATTTAAATGGGTGATTCTTATTTTTATTTTTGTATTAAATTTATTTATCTATTGTTTTGATTTTGTTAATATAGATGACGATTATTAACAAGGCAATGTCATGAAAAGCGTCAACGATTCATTAGAAAATTATTAATTAGCTAATTTGCCGATGATTCGTTGTTTACCATTGAATTCGATTAACAAAATTTATTTACCTTATGTTAATCTTTCGATGTGGGATAATTCTATTATTTATAATTGGATGACCCCACCTTATGGCAATTTCCCGATGTTGGACGATTCTGTTATTTATACGTAGTATGTTCATCACACTTATATTATTTTTCAATGCGTGACATATAACATACTAAGAAGCACGTCTTCTTTTTCTCGCCTAGTTCAACATCATATACTGTCTATTAATAATCGTACTTTTTTTCTGTTCTTTTTTTGTGCAAATGATATAAAATTCATACTCTAATAATTTCATTTGTTTATCCCAAATCTAATTATATAATGATTTTACGATAGTTTTTTATCAAATGAAATGTAAAATATTTTTATATAAAAATTATAAACATGACCTGGATATATAATATAGGAAATATATAATAATAATTAAAAAAATATTCACTTTATTTTTTACTTTTAGTGAATATTTTTTTAATTATTATAATATATATTTCCTCCACAGTATGAATTTCATATCATATTGTGGAGGTATGATACAAACTTTTACTTTTTTTTTTTCTTTTTTTGTGCAAATGATATGAAATTCATACTCTAATAATTTCATTTATTTGATCCCACTTTATTTCGTCTTTTTGGGAATTTTCAGCATATTCAAGGCTTTTAGCATGTTTGACTTACCAATCTACTATTTTGAGTGTTTGGTAAATGACATATTGAAAGAGTAGATTGGAGCTCAATCTACTATTTTCTAATATGCTGCTCTACCTTGCATATTCACATTAGTAGATTGTAAAATATGAATCCGTTAACAATTTACACATAAATACAACAATATATTAACAAAAATCTACTAAATACCAAACACTTCTACTAAATCTGCTAATTGAAATATACTAATCAAACCTGTTAATCCAATCTGTCATTTATAATCTGTTTGACCAATCTGCTTCTGCTAATATCAATCTCCTGATTACCAAACAGAGCCTTAGTAAAACGGTGAGCCGGATTTAGTAATAGATGCGTTAAATTTTACAATAAGATTATGTAACAGAAGCGATAGAAATAGAGAAGAAAAGAGAATAAGGTATCACTGCATGGTGGGTTCTTCACAAATAGGATCCTACATCATGTTGTACAGTAGCATTGTACAACATGCCCATATATTATATATATCTATTTAAGCCCAATAAAAATAACAATAAATTATACGCATCTCCTTTTTCCCTAAACCTGATTCCTCTTTAGTCGACAAACCCTCTTCTTTCTCTTCTCTAAATTTCTCTTAAACGACATTCGACAAATCTCTCTTCTTCATAATTTTGATTCTAAAATGGTGAAAGGAAAGCAATGTACATCATCATCAAGGAGGAAAAACGCATTTAACAATATTTCGTGAACGAGAAGCAATGTATATTATCATCAGGAAGGAAAAATGCATCTAACAATACTTTGAGATAAATTTCTACACCAATCATACAAACTATTATTAAAAGAATATGAACTAAAAAATACAAGCACCTAACAATACAAGCTATTAAGATAAGAATACGAGTTAATGTAAAAAGAATACGAGCTTAAAATGATCACGAACTAAAAAAAATGAGCACATAAGAATAAGAGCTATTAATATAAGAATACGAGCTAAAGTAAAAAGAACACGAGCTTAAAAATACGAGCACATAAGAATACAAACTATTAAGATAAGAATACGAGCTAATGTAAAAATAATGCGAGCTTAAAATGATTATGAGCTTTAAAATACGAGCACATAAGAATACGATATATTCAGATAAGAATACGAGCTAATGTAAAAATAATACGAGCTTAAACTATTTTAATCCATTAGAAAATTTGGATAAAAAAATTCTTTCAAGATGATGCTCAGTTCCGCATAGTCAATTAATTATAATAATTTAAGGAAGAAGATGATTCATTAACTGGATGATGGAGGAAGATGAAGAAAAGTTAGAAAAATATGGAAACAGTTGGAGAGAGAATGAAGATTAGATTGAAAATTGAATTACGTTACCCATTTTTTATTTTTTTGCAAAAATATTTGAAAAAAGACTAAAATAGCCTTAGATGTACAATGCTCATTGTACATCCAGTTGTATAGTCTTGAAACTGTGTTTTCTTTTAGTAAAAGGCCTTATTAAAGAAATTATTTGGTAAATCAAATTACAACTCAACGTATACCAAAGTTAAAAGAATATAGAAACGGAATCAATACTATATATTAAATCCAGAAACCAAGAGACTTCAATGTAATTAAAGAAAGTTATACAAATTAATTATACTATATAGTTTTAAATCACTAGCACCATGTGATGAACCCGATTAAGGGATCTCAATGCAAATATTATATAGTTTGGGTTAAAATTAAATTAGATAGAAGCTTGGTAACTTTCCTAAACATTTGTAAGAGACTAAAACATGGTCAATTTCCTTAAAATAAAAAAATTAATTAAGATAGTCAATTTCCTTAAAATAAAATAATTAATTAAGATGGTCAATTTCAAGGAGACTAAAAGAAAGAAGATGCTTGGTAATTTTCCTAAATATTTATAGAAGACTAGAAGATGGTCAAGTTCCTTAAAATAAAATAATTAATTAGTATAAACATGCACACTTATGATATTAATTATTATCATCATAAAATTATATATTAAATTTAAAATCTATGCAATTTTATTAAACTTTATAGTTTATTGGATGTATAGAGATGTTAATTATTTAACATACAAAAATATAATATAAGTAGGTTATAAATAATTCAAGTTAGATTCCATAATATATAATATTGCACAATTCTTTCGATTTGATTTAACGCATATATGTAATATATTTATATAAATATATAATCCTCTTAAAATTGCATGCCTAAGTAGTAAAAGTAATTCGCTTTAAAAGAATTGTAGTAACATTGGATATAGTTATATGATAGTAATCACTCATTTGAATAGTAAAAGTAACAATATTATCAGCGAGATTAGTGAAAGTGGTAGAAACAACAACGGAAGTAGTGAAATAATCAATATTAATACGGCAATAGTGAAAGTAACAATAATTACGGCGGGAGTAGTGAAATTATCAATATTAATGCGGCAGTAGTGTCAGTAACAATAATTACGGCGGGAGTAGTGAAAGTAACAATGATTACGGGAAAGTAGTGAAATGTTATTACTATTGTTTCATTAATAAGAGTAAAATATTAATAGCGGGAGTAGTGGATTTATCTCAAAATTTATTTCATCGTAATTTTAGGATATGTCATTGAAAAATGTATTATTGATAAATTTATGGGTTATGCAACTTTAAGCAATTTTATTTAATGAAAAAAAAATTTAATGGTAAGTAGAGGTAGCACGGGCGAAGCCGGGCAGCAATACTAGTCAATACCTAAAGTCGAATCCAATTTCCATCTCCATTGAGAATATTACCAAAAACACGACCGAGTCCTAACCTTTCCGTCATTATAAAAGCCAATTTATTAAGGCCATGTTACCAAAATAATCCCAACCCTTAACGTTAAATTAACAAACCCTAGTAGTGATTGATACCTCAATTACTACTAAAAGACGGACAATATGCGAGACAATGTCGTGATTGAGCAACAAGGCTACCTCTTTGATGATTTGATATTTCAAGAAATACTTACAAGATTACCGGTTACATCTATTATTCGATTTAAGTCGGTTTCGAAACAATGGTACTCTACTCTTTCTTCTTCTGATTTTGCCAAAGCCCACCTTATCAAATCTCCCTACTCCCACCCTTCGGCTCCGGTTAACACCTTGTTTATCCAGTGTTGTAATAATCGTTACCTTTTTACTTACAATGATGATGATCATATTTCTGGTTATATTGAATATAATTTGCTTAAACTAGACGTTGATTTTTGGGCCGAGAAAAATGAGCTTGAATTGACAGGGTGTTGTAATGGGTTGATTTGCTTGACACCACCTACTAAAGAGTATTTCATTATATGGAACCCGGCCACCCGCAAAATGCACAAATATGCATCAGATGGATATTTACTGAATTCTCATCATGTTGCTTGCGGATTTGGATATGCATCCTCTGTTGATGACTATAAATATGCATGTTCGAGTGTCGATAGCATTTGATAATACGGAAAATAGTAGTGTTCATGTCTTCACTCTAAAAGAAAATAAGTGTAGAAAAATTGATTTTGATGATGATGCTCTTGTTCTTTATGAAGCACCAGTGCTTATAAACGAGACATTGTATTGGCGTGCTTTTCATTCTCAAGATGGTCGCGTTATTGTTAGCTTCGATTTGGGGGTTGAGAAGTTCGACATAGTTAAAGGCTTGGCTTACTTAGGAGTCATGGGCGGGTGTTTGAGCAAGTGCTACCCTGATACCGCAAATACAAATACAGGTGACATGTTAATGCACATATTTGAATCTCCTGCAACAGTGAAGTCGATTTATCTTCCAAAGTGGTTTAAATCAGTCATGGACTCTCAAGCGATTGGGTTTACCCGAACTGGCAAGTTTTTTGTGACGGGGTCATACGTAGATGACTGTGAAATGATGGAATCCGCCATTGATGAGTGTAATGAAAGCTTGAACAAAACAGAGTATGAGAAATGAAGAGAGAGAAAACAAAAGGTAAATAAAGTTTGTTGTGATATTGATAAGTTAGAATGAGGTTGTTACATCTGCTTATATACAAGACAATATGCCAGCTCATCTAAGTATGTACAAATACTAACTATGTTCATATTCCCCCCTCAAGATGGACTGTCAGTAAAGACAAGTCCAAGCTTGGAAGCCAAAAAATGATGCTGCTGGGACCCCAAGGGTTTGGTCATAAGATCAGCCAGTTGCAGTCCTGTCCTAACATGCATAGGCTGCAACAAACCTTCCTGAAATTTTTCACGAACAAAATGGCAATCGATATTCAGGTGCTTCGTCCTTTCATGAAAAACAGGATTTTCAGAAATGTGAAGAGCAGCTTTGTTGTCACAAAGTAATGGCAGAGGAAGCATAGGCTGTATCTGAAGATCTTTCAATAACGCAACTAGCCAAACTAACTCACTAGAAACATGGGACATACTTCTGTACTCTGCTTCAACAGTGCTCTTGCTAACCGTCTTCTGTTTCTTTGTTTTCCAAGAGATCAGAGATGATCCCAAAAACACACAAAAACCACTTAGAGACCTGCAGGAGAAGCTACATGTTCCCCAATCTGCATCACTATAGGCAGTGAGGTTCAAAGAATTAGTGGCCGGATAAAATAAGCCAGCATTAATGGTGCCTCTAAGGTACTTGACCACATGAATGGCAGCTTGAAGATGAGGTTCTCGTGGTTGACAAAGGAACTGACTCAGGTGTTGGACAGCATATGAAATGTCTGGCCTTGTAAGGTTCAAATAGAGCAAACGACCAACTAGTCTTCTGTACTGCTCAGGTCTGTCAAGAAGTGTACCAGTGTCAGTGGAAAGCTTCAGTCCCTTAGGTAATGGGAAAGCTGATATGGTACAATCCTCCATCTTCATATCCTTGATAATATCCAAGGTGTACTTTCGTTGGTTAAGCATAATGCCAGTAGAATTACGTGTCACTTCAAGACCCAAAAAATATCGCATTAGACCAAGATCCTTGATAGTGAACTTCTGATCAAGCTGCTGTTTGGTGTGAACCAGGCCATGAGAATCATCCCCTGTGATGAGAATGTCATCAACATAAACCAGAACTACCAAGAAAGTATCAGAGGACTGTCTGATAAAAAGAGAGTAATCGTGCCTTGATTGAGTGAAACCCAAACCCTTTAAAAAACATGTCAGTTCAATGTTCCATTGGCGTGAGGCCTGTTTAAGCCCATATATAGACTTGTGGAGCTTGCAGACCAACCCGTCAGTAGCCTTATGATAGCCTGCAGGTGGCTTCATATAAACTTCTTCCTCAAGATGCCCATGAAGGAAGGCATTATTAATGTCCAATTGATGCAAAGGCCAACCTTTAGCTGCAGCAAGAGCTAAGATTGTTCTAACAGTAGTGAATTTGGCAACTGGTGAAAAAGTATGCTTGTAATCCTTGTCTTTCACCTGATTAAAGCCTTTGGCAACTAACCGTGCCTTGTAACGTTCAATACTACCATATGCTCTATGCTTAACTTTGTACACCCATTTAGACCCAATGGCTTTATGGCCAGGTGGTAGATGAACCAACTCCCATGTCTTATTCCTTTCTAATGCCTGTATCTCTTGATGCATAGCTTCTACCCATTGTGGTGCAGTACTAGCTTGCTCATAGGTTGAAGGTTCTAAAGTATTGAAGACATTATTCAAGGATGCTACATAACCCTCCTCATAATCTGAAAGAGTATGTTGAATTTTAGCATTAAAAGACACTGAGGAAGTCTTGCTGTCAGTAGGTGCAGGATTGACAGTAGTGAGAATATTTTTGGGATAGTCATAGCCATTTAACCTAACAGAAAGCTGTCTAGGTCTGACTGATTGTCGAGGAGGTGGTTCATTATGTGGAGAAGAAGTGGGACTGTGAGAAGAGGATAATGGAGTTGCTGAGTGAGTATGAGGATGATGGAAAGAAGAAGAGTCAGTAGATGACAAAGTATCACCACTGTGGTGTATAGGAGAAGTATTAATATTGTGTGGGGAGGTAGATAAGGTAGTTGTTGGAGAACTGGTCAATGGAGTAGGAGATACTTGAGGAGATTGTAAATTTGGAAATTGAGAACAAGAAGATGTTGCAGGATTAACACACTCTGACACAATGTTGTGATCTGAATGAACAACATTTGAATTGTTTTTGAAAGGAAAAGTTTCTTCTCTAAAAATGACATCCCTGCTGACAAAAATTTTATGAGTGGCCAAATCATAAAGTTTGTATCCTTTCTCTCCATAAGGGTACCCAATAAAAACACACCTCCTAGCTTTTACCCCAAACTTGTCTCTATGAGTAATAGGCATATAAGCATAACACAAAGAGCCAAAAACTCTCAACTCATCATAGGATGGTGTATCTTTGAGCAAAACCTCAAATGGGGATTTCCATTGTAAAATATGTGTAGGCATTTTATTAATGAGATATGTAGCTGTTAGGATAGATTCTCCCCAAAATTTAATAGGCATCCCAGCATGTATCCTTAATGCCCGGGCAGTTTCAATCAAGTGTCTGTGCTTTCTTTCAACTCTCCCATTTTGCTGGGGCCTTCCCACAACACTCTTCTGATGAATGATACCCTTACCAACAAACAAGGCACCACAAGTGTCTTGAATAAATTCAGACCCATGGTCTGTTCTAATAACCTTGATACAGCTATTAAACTGATTTTGAACAAATTGGAGATAACCAAGTATAATGCCATAAGCTTGTTGTTTGTTTTGCATCAAATAAGTCTAAGTACATCTTGAACAGTCATCAACTATGGTCAAAAAATACTTAGCACCATTCAAACTAGGGGCTCTATAAGGACCCCAAAGATCCATGTGGACAAGATCAAAACAATGAGATGCATGAGACAAACTTCTAGAAAAAGGAAGCATATGATGTTTGGCCATAGCACAAGTATCACAAAAGAAATCTTTCATAGAGGTGTTATGAAAAGCTGTTACATGGCTAAGTTTATCCTTAGAAGTATGACCTAGCCTAGCATGAAACAGTTCAACACTAGTTTTATTTGCAGTATAAGAAAAACTAGAAGCAACATCAGCAGTGTGCCAATTCTTATGTTGCCAAAAAAACTCAGGAGACATGTGAAGTCTATAGAGTCCTCCTATCTTCTTAGCCACAGCACAATTGACCTTACTTGAAAGGTCCTGAAAATAACAAGCATTTTCAGTAAAATGAACTACAAGATTGGCAGTCTCAAGTAATTTACCAACAGAGAGTAAATTTTCTTTAAAATCAGGAACAATAAGGACATTATGCAAGAGAAGCTGTTCAGTGAGTCTCATTTTGCCTGCTTTGTGAACAATTTTAACTGTCCAATCAGGTAAACCAATATGAATAGGATACTGAAGGAGTTTAATGTCAAATAAGAAAGACTCATGTGAAGTCATATGATCACTAGCCCCTGTGTCAATTATCCAACTATGGATATTACTGTGAGAATGAACAGTATTCACATGAGAAGAAGGTAAGATACCTGCAAAGTTGAGAGCAGCATTAGCAGAATGTTCAGGGAAAGATTTCATGACCTGTTGATAAACAGACTGAACAATGCCTTGAACCAAAACTGGGTCAATACTAGAAGTAGAATGGGATGCACCAGTGTGAGAAGAGGAAGGGAAATCAGCATGAGGAACAGCATCAGAAGCAGATTGCTGTACACCCTCATCAGAAGAATCAAGAGGAGAATATTCATCCTGAACAGTGTCTGCATTATAAGCTGCACGCCTATAAACGTTCCTGCCATTCTGAAAGTAAGTGTTGGAAGGTCTGTAAGACCCTGCAACACGTTTGCCCTTAGTCTGAGTATGACTGAACTGAGCATTGCCAAACTGACCAGTGCCAGAACCAACACCAGATTTCCTGAGATCAAAACAATAGTCCCTGATATGACCTTTCTTGCCACAGTGACTGCAGGTCATCAGCCTGTGACAGGTTTCAACAAGGTGACCTTCTTTCTTACAGTTGGAACAAACCTTCACAATATCCTCAGAAGAATCATTCTCAAGCTTAGCCTTCTTGTAGTGACTTTGCCTGGAATCAGACTGTCTAGCAGAGGCATAAGCATTGGCTTCTACTAGAACATCAACAGCATCAGCTACCTGCTTCTGCTTTTCCACTTGCTGTAATAAAGCATAGGCCTTATTGAGAGGAGGAAGAGGCTCCATTGAGAGAACATGTGTCTTAACAGTTTCATACCCTCCGTTTAGTCCCATGAGAAACTGAATTAACTTGGTTTGAGTCTCTCTAGCAAACAAACGCTTCAACAACTGACATGTGCAGGTGGCCATAACTCCACAAGTACAAATAGGGATGGGATCAACACTGTCTAAAGTCTCCCAAGTACGCTTCAACTTGCTGTAATACTCTACCACTGGTAAATTTTCTTGAGAAATACCAGAAAGCTCCTTACGTAACTGATAAACCTCAACACTATTCATCTGACCATATCTTTCCAACAAATCAGACCAAATCTCTCTAGCAGAAGTAGCATAATCCACAGTCTCCTTAATTTCTGGTGTTAATGAGTTAGATATCCATTTTAACACCATGTAATCACATCTTTTCCATTGATGATGCTTAGAATCAGAAACAGAAGGCATTTTACAGGTTCCATCAACAAAACCGTCTTTGTTCTTAGCAATTAGAGTTAAGTAAGCTTCTCGTTTCCAAGACAAGAACTTAGTTCCATCAAATTTAGTAGAAACAAGTGAAAGAGAAGTAGATTCATTGTTACTCAAGAAAAGAGGATCATCAAAGCAAGCATACGCAGAAGCAGTCGTAGCAACAGAGGTTTCAGAATCAATCGCCATAGAAATATCGAGAATATTACCAGAAATAGCAAGAATTTGCACGAAAAAGACCAGATGTAATTGGAGAAGAAATTTGCACGAAAAGATGTGCAACAATACACTGATGAAGAATTGCGGAAGCGATTAAAGAAGAAGAGCGATTTTACCTCAACAATCGAAGAAATAATCGCGAAATAAACGCGAGAAAAACTTGAGAAAGAACACAAAGAAACGAAGCAGAAATCCACCAGATAGATGATTAAAAGAAGTATAAGCCGAAGGATCGTTTTCCTTTAGCGACTGATACCATGTGAAATGATGGAATCCGCCATTGATGAGTGTAATGAAAGCTTGAACAAAACAGAGTATGAGAAATGAAGAGAGAGAAAACAAAAGGTAAATAAAGTTTGTTGTGATATTGATAAGTTAGAATGAGGTTGTTACATCTGCTTATATACAAGACAATATGCCAGCTCATCTAAGTATGTACAAATACTAACTATGTTCATAATGACTGGTTTTTCGATAGTAGGACACTGGGAATAGTGGACACAAACACTAAACCTGTGCAATACAAAAGGCTTTTCAAGTTCGATGACACGATTTATATTGCAAGATATGTTCCAAGCTTAGTTTCACCTTTTCCAATTAAGGAGCTGTCGAGGGCATTAATAGTTGCACTACATTGTTACCTACTGTCTTGCTTGTTGGCCTGTCTAAATGTTTGTTCTATTAAACCGTAGATCTTGCTTAAGACGGTCTTAAGTTTAAGGAAACTAAATTGCTTGTGGTATCCTAAGTTCATAACTGACATTGTAAGAGCTATTGCTTGTGATTCATTAGATTTAATTTAATAAACACGAGATGGGTCTGGCCTTACCCACGGTGGAGGAGAGAAGTCTAACTCACAAGCCCAAGAATGCTCTTATCTCCCAAAACCAATTGGCAATGGGAGAAACACCCCTAGGCCTTATAAGATAGACAATCTCTCTCTTTTTCACCGATGTGGGACTCACAAGTGGATTTATACTCCAACATAATTCCATCTACATTTACTTGCACTAGGTCTCTACTAGTCTAGCGAGGCTTATTAAGTATCACAAATTCTTATTTCAGACGGGCTATTTTTTGGTCTGAAATAAAATTAAACGGACCAAATGGGGAGATTATTTTACTAATTACGTGAGAATGTCGGCACTTAAATCAAATAAACGAGCTCTATGACGGATATATGTACACAGATGTCCGTAAATTCCGGTGAGCGCTGAGCCTTTGATAGTGTTAAATGGAGTCCATCCCTGGTACTTTGTCGAAATGTTATGTGAGCTTTATTGCGCTCCATATTACTGTAATTTCCGACGGAAAATTAGATGAAAGCAGACGAAAACAAAGTTGCACAGAGATTGATCGATGTTGTGGACTTTTGACATTGGCACAAATTTTGACCCGAGCCAATTTCCCCTTTGTCTCATGCTTAGACTCACTGATTTATCGTAGATTTTATATTATTATTTTAATATATTTGATATATTTATTTTTATGAAACAATAATATTAATTTTTTTGACAGATTTATTCCATATTTTATATATAGAACGCTTTTTTATTGATAAAATGAAACAAATTCAAAACAGTGGGGATCTTCTGTCCCACTTTTGTGTCTCATTATGTGTGTCACTCCAGTCACCTTATAGCAATAGTGGGAGTCGAACCAATACTCCGGGAAGAAGTCCTATCTTTCCCCAAGAGTTTACCAACCGTGCGTTTACCAACTGTGCTATTACAGACTTGACACTACTAGACCCATTTTGTAGTAGTGTTTAGAGTTAAACCGGCCATGTCCTATTCTGCCTGACTGAGCTTCGTCCCTGACTCACTGCCTTATCCTTTGTCCCACACTTCCACCTCATTTATCTTCTGACATATCACTTGTTGCAAAAATAAAATATGCAATACATGAAGTATAAATTAGTTTGTGTGTCAGAATATATTTAGAGTGTAGTAGAGCTAGCAAAAGCTGACCCGACCCAAGGAACCCGACCCGATACAACCCGAAAATTAGGTGAATCGAAACCGACTCGATAATCGATAACAACCTTATTTTTTCCAACCTGAACCGACCCGACCCGACCCGACATTTTATCAATCAGATAGATGCCCGATAATGAACTAGCTTAATAATGGTTTAAATAAGACCAAATTGACATTTATCTTAATTATTTTCACATTTGTTCCGGGTGTAATTCCAGAGCAGTTATTTGTTACCACCCGTGCTTGTAGAATGACGTCTTTGATCGTATCCTCCTTGCGGTCTCCTGAAACGATGAACAAACTGAGGGCTCGGCTTTGGACCGAGCGAACTCACTCTGACGCTCAAGTCAGTAAACTTAGAGAGATAAGTTGTTGTTACTTGGCGAAGTATATATATTGTAGAGAGATAAGGAAGATATTACCAGATGAATAGTGATTTTAGGTTAAGTTGTGGATCCTTTTCTCAATGAGAGTTGAGGAGTATTTATAGACTTTCACCTTTTGTCACGTAGTGGCCAAGTGGCCAAGTGGCTAGCAGGTGGAAAGACTGATCTTCCCTCGGCCGAGGGACCCATGGCAGGCCGGCGGGCCCTGTTGACTCGCCGCCGAGGGGTCTTGGATATGAGTTCGCGGATGTGTGCCCCGGCTGGCTAGTTGCCTGGCCGAGACCCAAGTGACAGGCCGATGGGCTGCATCGGCTAGGCTGTCCAAGTGTGTTGACTTGCTATGGATATCTTTGACCTTGCTCAATGTGTTGACCTGGTCAGCGGGTGCAGAATATGCCCCATCAATTTGCCCCCAGCGTAGTCTATGCCGTGGTATGGGCTCCGATGTATGTTGAGCGTATATTCTGCATAAGTAAAAATTTTCTGCCCCGGCTTCTTCTACCTCGTCTTGGTTCTGCTTAGGCCGTACCATATCCCCCCCTCCACATGGATGTGTAAAGGACATCCGATGTGGAAAAGAAAGTGACGCTGGCTGAGACCTGGGTTGAGAGTGCCGGTTGTTTTTGATTGCCCCCTGACCGGTGCTATCTGGCTTGGTTGATCATGTGGCCGGCGGAGGACAGATACTTAGGAATTTGTTGAGGAAGATGAACAGGCAGAGAGATATGAAGGGGCGTGTTGAAGACGCTTGGTCACTGTTGCATTGATTGACGTTCAACTGTTGCAACGATTGACATTCCGTGGTTGCATGTCCGACACGTGTCTGTTCGTTGATTGGCTGACGTTTCATGGGCTGTGCCCTGATTGGTCCTTCTTCATGGGCTTTCCCCTATAAATAGGGCAGTTAGTCCCTGAAATTGGGCACCAATTTCATTCTCTCTAAAATTTTCTTCTCTCTAAACTTTCAAGGGCTTCTTTCTCTTTTAATCTTCAGGGTCGTTACTTCGGCTAGTACTTTTCTTCAAGGTAAACAAACAAATTTTTCACTCTTATTTTGTAAATTTTGTTGTAAACATGTCTTCTGCTGATGCCGGTCCCAGTAACCGCGCTCCGGGGGGTTCCCCGTCGCATCTTAATGAGGAGGAGATACTGGACGCCATCCCGATAAGGTCTGGGGGCCCTAGGTCTCCGTCCCCCGAAGTCGATCCAAAAGCTTTGGAGGGTTGGGAGGATGATGATGCGGTTGATGATGACTTTGATGATGATGGTGAAGAAAGGATTCCTTCTGGTGGTGAGAGGCCGCATATCCCGGATCATGGCGAGGCTTGCATGACTGGTCCTGACCGTGCCTGGGCCAATAAATTCGCCAGTTGTTCCGGTGGGACTCTTTTCGAGGGTCATTTCTTCTTCGGTGAGGGGTACAAGATTGTTATCCCTGAGAAGGGTCAGGCGGTCTGTTGCCCTCCCCCGGGTCATATCGGTGTATATATCAGGCACCTGGAGTATGGGCTCCGGTTTCCTTTGAATAAATACGTCACGGCCATCATCAAAGCCATGAACGTCGTCGTGGCCCAACTGCATCCGTTGGCCATTAGGACGATAGTTGGCTTTGTGTGGCTTTGTCTTTTTAAGGGGGAGGTCCCCACAGTTAACTTATTCCGCCGGCTTCATTATCTTCGGGCATCGACCCCCGGTAAAGTGGGGTGGTACAGCGTGCAGATGGAGCCGGGCGTCCTCTCTGTTGATAAGCTTTCTTCCTGCAAGGACTGGAAGGGGCGGTGGGTGTATGTCGAAGTGCCGGATGACTATCCGCTGCCCGGTCCTTCGTAACCAAGTCAACTTGCGGTGCGAGGTAAGGGGAGCGTAAAAAATGGGTCTCCGGGAGTAAGCTCAAGATGGACCTTGAGGGTTCCTCTTAATGCGGATGAGGAGCGGGCGATCTGTTGTTTGATCTTTGAGAAGGGATGGGTGCCCCGACTCGGATTATTCTTGAGGATGAGCTGCTTTGCCGCGTCGGCCTCATACCGGCCCTCAACCAGGGTGAGTAGGGTCGGTGTGAGGCCCATTTTTACTGTTATGCTCCCTGTTTTTAGAGCTTTGTTTTACTTCTTTTATGTAACTCTTGTCCGGTTTCTTGCGGACCGGTTTGGCAGGATGCATGCGAGAGGACCTTGAAGAGGTTAGGCCTTGATAAGGACGGGAACGTCGTTGAGCGGCATCCTCAGGCTGACGCGCGTGATCGTAGACTGGCTCCCAACGAACTTATGGACAAGCAGCTGAAGGCACTGGATCCGACGGTGGCTCAAGCACGGGTTCTCGGAGGCGTGCCGAAGAGAAAACCAAAGGCAGCGTCCAGGTCGGCGACAGCGTCAATCCCAACTCCCTCCTCAACCCCAGCGGTCCAGGAGCAGCATGTGGAGGTCGTCGATATTACCGCGGAGGTGGTGACTGTTGCGAAGGGTCCTCCTCCTCCCAAGAAGAGAAAAGAGCCACTGCCGGCTTCTACCGTTGCCGGGGAGAAGGACGAGTCACCCGGTCCTCCATCTAAGAAGGTCCAGACTGGTACGGACCTAACCTGTGGTTCAGACTTAGCTGGTTCATTATGCATTCCCGATGATAGACTCTCTGACGTGTCGATGAATATTGACATGGCTGCGCTGTGTGAATTTTTTGTAGATCCGCCGTCGGCAGCCGCCGTTCTTACTGAACGGCAATTAGAGAAGCAGCCTGAGAAGGCGGGTGATAGAAATGTTACCGTTGACTCCTTACTCCAGAAGGTTTCCCCCACCGAGCTTGTGGCAGAGGGTACGAGACTATACAAGAGGTTGGCGAAATGGACACAACTAGCCGGCTCCCACATTATGGAGCAAGAAAAGGCTATGGCCCAATCTGGGCCATTGATCGAACGGCTTAAGCTTGATCTTTCCGCTGCAAAGGGGGAAGCCGGGAAGGCTAAGCTTGACCTCCTTGTTGTACGAAAGCGTGCGGAGGAAGCTGAGAAGCAGCTATTGGCCGAGAGGGCCAAAGTTGAGGATGCTGATGCCACCGCTGCCAAGTTGCTGGAGGAGCGGGATAGGTATAAGGGCGGTTACGACGCCGTTGTTGCCAAGAGGGACGAGTGGAAAGAGCTGTATTTGTCTCAGTCGGAGGCACATAGGAACACAAGGGATATCCTTGCCCAAAAGGAGAAAGATATTGAGATGCTTCAGACTGAGATCATCCCTACCATGTGCGCTCAATTCCGGGATCAGGCCGAGGAAGCGACTAGGGAGGCAATCAAGCAGCTCTTTCCTGAAGGCTCCTTCCCGTGGGAAAAATTCGACCAGCTTCTGGATGAGATGGCCGATGCTGCGGAAAAAGCGGCTGCGGAAAAGGCGGAGGCGGCGAAGGCGGCTCAGATAGCTGAGGCCAAGGCGGCCTACGATGCAAAGGTGAAGGAGGCCCATGAGGAGGCGGAGAGGCTAAAGGCACTTCAGAATGACGAGCTTTCCTCTGGGCCGGCCACCGAAGATGACGCTACCGCTGCCGATGGAGGGCAGCAACAAGCATAGGGGGACGGGCGGTCGTCACCAGACTCACCCGGCGTCTCAGATAGCTTCAGCTGTTCGGGGGCCAATTATTAAGCCTTTCCTCCCTGCCATCTTTTGGCGCTTCAAATGATTAAGTCTGTAACCTTTTGCTTTTCCTTGTGTTTTTTGTAAAAACTTTGGTAGGTTGTGTTCGGCTTATCCCTATGGGGACGGCCGTCGTCTGTCATCTTCTTATTTGTAGCCGGTTATCACTTTTAATAAGAGTTTGCTCATTTTGCCTCTGGCTTGGCCGAGGTCTTTGATCACCATTCTTCACTTGTCTTTTTGCGTTATTAATTGAGCGCTTCTTTTTCTTTTCTGTTTTTACCTTCGGCTTTGGCCGAGGCAGCTAGAATGCGTATCTCAATTGCGTTTAATGTCTTTTTCTTGAACATGTTAGCGTGTTGATCGCTTCCTCTTTCACTCTCGGTCTAGCCGAGGCGTCGGAATTGCGCTTCCCAACCGCCGTTGTGAACATGTTGGCGTATCGATCGTTGTGTCCCCTGCCAGGCCTTCGGCGAGCCGAGGCGACTAGGGGTTACAACGCGACAGCGTTTGTTGGCGTATCGATCGTTGTGTCCCCTGCCAGGCCTTCGGCGGGCCAAGGCGACTAGGGGTTACGACGCGACAACGTTTGTTGGCGTATCGATCGTTGTGTCCCCTGCCTGGCCTTCGGCGGGCCGAGGCGACTAGGGGTTACGACGCGACAGCGTTTGTTGGCGTATCGATCGTTGTGTCCCCTGCCAGACCTTCGGCGGGCCGAGGCGACTAGGGGTTACGACGCGACAGCGTTTGTTGGCGTATCGATCGTTGTGTCCCCTGCCAGGCCTTCGGCGAGCCGAGGCGACTAGGGGTTACGACGCGACAGCGTTTGTTGGCGTATCGATCGTTGTGTCCCCTGCCAGGCCTTCGGCGGGCCGAGGCGACTAGGGGTTACGACGCGACAGCGTTTGTTGGCGTATCGATCGTTGTGTCCCCTGCCAGGCCTTCGGCGAGCCGAGGCGACTAGGGGTTACGACGCGACAGCGTTTGTTGGCGTATCGATCGTTGTGTCCCCTGCCAGGCCTTCGGCGGGCCGAGGCGACTAGGGGTTACGACGCGACATCCAATTTCTTGGGGTGACCACCCGGCTCGGGCTGCAACGTCTACCTCGATATGACTATGGAGGGGATAAACACTTTGAGTGAAAAACTTGTTTCTTCATTTAGATATAAACGCGTTGGGGTGCCAACAATAGTTTTGTACACCTCCGCCGCTTATACAAAGTATTTTCTGAGGTTGTCAGTGTTCCAATGGCTCATCAAAGGCACACCCTCCATGTCTGTCAGCCGGTATGTACCCGGCCTCATTTCTTCAACCACTTTGTAGGGACCTTCCCAGTTGGCCGTCAATTTACCATGAATGTTTCCTTTGTTGGTGGCGGTTGACTTTCTCAGGACTAGATCTCCTACTTTTAAGTCCCTTTTGTGGACTCTTCGGTTGTAGGCTCTTCTCATGCGGTTTTGGTATACTGCCAAGTTGAGGCGTGCTGTATCTCGGCTTTCTTCGACCAGGTCTAGGGAGGTCCTTAAACCTTCCTCATTTTCAACCGGGTTAAAGGTGGCCGTTCTGAATGTCGGCACCGTTGCTTCAATTGGCAGGACTGCTTCGGATCCGTAGACTAGGTGGAACGGACTGTATCCCGTTGCTTCTTTCTCCGTGGTCCGGAGGGACCACAGGACGCCGGGTAGTTCATCGGCCCATCTTCCCTTTAGGTCTTCAAGTTTCTTCTTCAAACCGTTGAGGATTGTTTTATTGGCTGCCTCAGCCTGTCCGTTGCTCTGTGGGTGGCAGACGGAGGAGTATGCAAATTTGATACCAAGTTCTTCCAACCAGCTCATTATTGTGTCACTCCAAAACTCTCGGCCGTGGTCAAATACCATGACTTGGGGTAACCCAAAACGAGTTATGACGTTTTCCCAGATTACCTTTCTGACGGCCGCCGTGGTCTTCGCAGGTACTGCTACAGCTTCAACCCATTTGGTGAAGTAATCGACGGCTACGATCAAAAACTTTCTTCCTCCGGAGGCCGTTGGGAATGGCCCTAGCAGATCCATCCCCCACTGTGCAAAAGGAAGGGGATTGAGTACCGGTTGCAGGTCCCGGGAAGGAGCATGTATCACCGGAGCATGCATCTGACAGTTTGTGCACTTCTTGGTCTTTGTTCTGGAATCTTCAAGCATGGTGGGCCAAAAGTAGCCGGCTCGGAGAGCTTTGTGGGCTAATGTTCTTGCCCCCATGTGGTGACCGCAGATGCCTTCGTGAATCTCTGTCAGTATTAGCTCCGCGTCGGCTGGGCCGACACATTTCAAGAGTGGCCTTACCACGGACCTCCTGTATAATTCTCTTTCAATCACCAGGTACCTTGCTGCGATCCTCTTTATCTTCTGCGAGAGACTGCGGTCTTCCGGTAATTCATTTGTCAATTTGTACTTCGTTATTGGAGTCATCCACGTCGTCTCGGCCTCTATGTCGCCCACCATGCCGATGGTCTCAGTGATGCTTTTGGCATTCCTGATATCCACCAACACGGTTCGGCTGACATTCTTGATGGTTGAACTGGCAAGCTTTGAGAGAGCGTCGGCTCTGTTGTTATCCGACCTGGGAATGCATTGTATCTGAAAAGATTTTAATTTTGACGTGTCAGCTTTTACCCTTTCCAGGTATCTTACCATCCCGTCGTCTCGAGTCTCGTGCTCTCCCCTTATTTGATTAGCCACTAAAAGTGAATCCGTTTTCAAAATGATGTGTTCCGCCCCGGCAGCCCTAGCCAGCTCGACTCCGGTTATCACCGCCTCGTACTCGGATTCGTTGTTGGAGGCCGAGAAGGTGAATTTCAAGGCATACTCGAACTCGTCCCCGTTTGGGCTGATGATAAGGATGCCGGCTCCTGAGCTGTTCGCCGTGGAGGACCCGTCGGTGTACACTTCCCATACCCCGGGGTTTTGCTCTTCTTGATATGTGCATTCGGCCAGGAAATCTGCAAGTGCTTGTCCCTTTATCGAGGGCCTCGGCTTGTATTGAATGCCGAAGCCGGATAGCTCTACTGCCCATTTGATGAGCCTGCCGGATTGTTCAAATTTTTCCAATGCTTTCTCCAATGGTTGGTCGGTTAAGACCGTCACGGGATGTGCGTCGAAGTAAGGTTTCAGTTTCCTTGCGGCAACGACGACGGCAAAGGCTGCTTTTTCAATCAGCGGATAATTTCTTTCGGCGGGCAACAGTGTATGGCTGACAAAGTAGATTGGGTGCTGCTGCTTGTCCTCTTCTCTGACGATCACGGACCGACCGTGGCCGAGGTAATCGCTATGTACAGATATAGCGTCTCCCCAAAGATCGGCCGGACGGGGTTGGGAGAGTCGAAGATGAGCTTTCGTTGCTTGAAAGCCGTGCTCTCGCTCCTCCCCCCCAGTGAAGTCTTTATTCCCCTTCAACACCTTGAAGAATGGGGTGCTCTTGTCGGATGACCGAGAGATGAAACGGGCTAGAGCCGCCATCCTCCCGGTCAGCATCATAACCTCTTTTCGATTCCTTGGCTCCGGCAGGTCTAGGATTGCTCGGACTTTGTCTGGATTGGCATCAATTCCCCTGGCGCTGACAAGTACGCCGAGGAACTTACCTGCCCGGACACCGAAGTTGCATTTCATTGGGTTGAGCTTCATCTTGTATTTCCTTAGTGAACAAAATGTCTCGTGTAAATCGGCTAAGTGCTCGCTGTCAGACTTGCTTTTTACAATAGCATCGTCGACGTAAGCCTCGATGTTTCGCCCTTTTTGATTTTGGAATACTTTGTCCACCAGCCTTGTGTAAGTTGCACCGGCGTTCTTCAAACCAAACGGCATCATTTTATACATGTATGTGCCGTTAGCGGTGATGAATGCGCATTTGGGCATGTCTTCCTCGGCCATGAATACCTGATGATACCCTGAGAAGGCGTCCAGCAGGCTCAGCATAGTGTAGCCTGCCGTGGCGTCAATTAAACTATCTACCCGAGGCAAAGGATAACAATCTTTGGGGCATGCTTTATTAAGATTGGTAAAATCTACACACATCCTCCATACCCCCGATGACTTCCTCACCATTACAACATTGGCTAACCACTCAGGATAAGTACAGGGCATGATAAAGCCCGCCGCTAGTAATTTATCTACCTCGGCTTTGATGGCCTCAACCTTCTCGGCTGAGGAGTTCCTCATCCTTTGCTTGACAGGGCGAGCGGTGGGGAGTACGTTCAGCTTGTGAACAATTACCTCCCGGCTCACGCCTGACATCTCTGCCGCTGAGTAGGCGAAGACGTCTTTGTTCTTCTTCAGTAGGTCCAGGAGAGCGGCCCTGAATTTTGGTTCCAGGTTGACACCGATAGTTACGGTGCGTCCTGGGTCAATTTCCACCTCTTCAGTCTCGGCTCCCTCGACCATGCCGACAGAGGTGGCCATGCGTTCGCCCTCCTGTTGCAAGGATGGGCTCTTCCCCTTCTCTGATTTCTTCGCCACTTTGAAGGATTGCATGTTGCATCCTCTGGCAGATACTTGGACATTGACCACCTCGTCCTTCTCGTTCTTCGAGACGAGCTTATGCGCTTCCCCCCGGTCCGAGACATACATCAATGTCAGGGCCCGGATGGACATCACGGCGTCGGCCTCACTTAAAGTGACCCGGCCTATGAGAACGTTATAGGCAGACGAGCCGTCAATGACCACGAACTCGGACATAACATTCTTGGCCGCACTTCCCTCGCCGAACCTCACCGGCAGCCTGATTGACCCAAGGGGTACCAGGCCGGCCCCAGAAAAGCTGTACAACGGGTTGGTGCAGGAGCTCAAGTCATCAACCTTCAGACCGAGGTTGAGAAAGCATTCTCTGTACATAATTTTGGTGTAGGCGCCTGTGTCAATCAGGCACCTCTTCACTAGATGGTTGGCTATGTCCAAGTGGACTACAAGTGGGTCGCTGTGAGGGGCGATGACTCACTCGTAGTCCTTCTTCCCAATAGTTATATCGGGGATGTCGGAAGCGGGGGTTGCTGTGTTGGGCACAAAGTTTATGGCCTGATATAGTTCATTCAGGTGTCGTTTGTGCCCATGAGCGGACCCACCGTTCTCGTTACCCCCGATGACAACATGGATTACTCCTATCCGTTCAAAGACGGATTTCTTATTTGACCCGCCGGCATCTGTTTTTTGGCCCCCGGCAACGTATTTGCCGAGGCTCCCCTTCCGGATCAAATCTTCAATGGCATTTTTCAGATGCCGGCAGTCGTTAGTTAAGTGGCCGGTGTGGCCCGTGGTACTCACAGTACTGGCTCGTGTCACCGTCACTCCTCGGCCTGGGAGGCCTTTCCCATTTCTGACCCTCGTGTTTGCTCAGGGTGAAGACCTCGGCCTGAGATACGACTAGGGGAGTGTGCTCGTTGTACCATTTCTTGTAGTACGGTACCGAACTCCCCCCGGTGCCCGCCGAGTTCTGCTTCCTGGCAGATCTGTCAGACCGTGACCTATTATTGTCACGGCGTCCTTCATCCGGGCTGTCATCCCGGTGGCTCTTCTTCTCTGAGTGCCCAGCCTCGCTGTGGCCTACCCAGGTTTTGTGATAGTCCTCCACCTTTATGGCCTGATCGGCCATTTTCCTAGCGGAGTCTAGGTTCTGGCCGCCGCACTTGATGAGCTCATTTTTTAAGTCTCCCCTTGGGAGGCCTTTCATCAGCGCGAAGGCCGCCAGTTCGGGGTTCAGCTCTCGGATCTGCTGAACCTTGGCGTCGAACCGCTTCACATAGCTTCGTAGAGACTCGCCCCCCTCCTGTTTGATAGTCAGGAGATCCAATGTCTCCACGGCCCTCCTCTTATTGCAAGAGTACTGGGCTAAGAAGGCGTCCCTTAGGTCGGCGTAACAGTATACCGAGCCGTCGGGGAGCCCTTTGTACCAACTCTGAGCCATCCCATGCAAGGTCGTTGGGAAGACTCGGCACCAGACTTCATCGGGTTGTTCCCACACCGACATGTACGACTCAAAGGCCTCGGCATGGTCGGTGGGGTCGCTATCCCCTTGGTATGAGAATGCCGGCAACTTTAGCTTGGTTAGCACGGCGGTTTCAAGGACATAGGCACTGAGGGGCTGTCTGACCACGTGTCGAATGACACGCGGCGATCGGCTCCTCGCATTCCTAGTCCGGCTCCTCTCCTCGTAGCGGGAGGGGCTTCTCCTCCGACTATGGTAAGTCGGGCTTCTTCTCCGACTCTGACGAGTCGGACTTCTTTCACTCCTTTGGGACAGGCCTCGTGGGTGTCGCGGCGACGCTGTCCTCCCACGAGCGTGGGAAGGACTTAGGTCTGCCACTGGCACTATGGGCACTGCCGTTGTCTTCGTTCGGCCTGCTTCTTCTAGGATTCCGTTCAGGTTTCTCGGAGTCACATTCTGGGCCCTGGTCTCCTGGACGGGTTCCGCCGCTCTTGTCGGTGTGACAGTGTGAGCCGGCGTACTACCAATTAGGTCCAGGAGTAACCGGTTTTTCTTTGCGTCAACCACATGTCCCATGATGGTGACTCGGTCGTGCGCGGCGTATCTGGTATTATTGGCATCCCATACTCCGGTTGAATTACCCCGCCGGTGGAGGGTGCGCAACTCAGAATTGTGGACGGTATCATCTTGGCGAGTCGGTTTTCGTCGATCCACGAATACCTCTTGTTGTTTCGACATCTTCTTGGCTTTTTGGGTGGGTTTTTGTTTTGAGTTTTTTTTTTGTTTGGGAATGAATGTGACTAGCTTCTAGTATCTTTTTCCCCACAGACGGCGCCAATTGTTCCGGGTGTAATTCCAGAGCAGTTATTTGTTACCACCCGTGCTTGTAGAATGACGTCTTTGATCGTATCCTCCTTGCGGTCTCCTGAAACGATGAACAAACTGAGGGCTCGGCTTTGGACCGAGCGAACTCACTCCGACGCTCAAGTCAGTAAACTTAGAGAGATAAGTTGTTGTTACTTGGCGAAGTATATATTGTAGAGAGATAAGGAAGATATTACCAGATGAATAGTGATTTTAGGTTAAGTTGTGGATCCTTTTCCTCAATGAGAGTTGAGGAGTATTTATAGACTTTCACCTTTTGTCACGTAGTGGCCAAGTGGCCAAGTGGCTAGCAGGTGGAAAGACTGATCTACCCTCGGCCGAGGGACCCATGGCAGGCCGGCGGGCCCTGTTGACTCGCCGCCGAGGGGTCTTGGATATGAGTTCGCGGATGTGTGCCCCGGCTGGCTAGTTGCCTGGCCGAGACCCAAGTGACAGGCCGATGGGCTGCATCGGCTAGGCTGTCCAAGTGTGTTGACTTGCTATGGATATCTTTGACCTTGCTCAATGTGTTGACCTGGTCAGCGGGTGCAGAATATGCCCCATCAACATTAAACTATAATTAATACACCTACCCTTTGTCTAAACATAAAATCATCATCTAAAACTAAATATATAAGATACAATATATGTTAATAACCTGACTCGATATTGACCTGCTAATGGCCTGACCCGCCTTGCCACTCGTTGATGACCCGATCCGAAAATATGACCCGACATGAACTGAACCGACCAGAATCCGTCAGTAACCCGAACCCGATATGAGCCGACCTGCTTTGACCCGACTCGTAACAACCCGAGTGACCCGATTGCCACATCTATATGAAATGAGACATAAAATGAGAAACAAAATGGGACATGAGATTCCTCTTGTTACTAAACAAGGCCTATGACCAAAAAAATTTAGACATGTTAAGTTAGATATGGTAGACCAAATAAATATGATACGTTCGGGTAGGGTAATTTTCGGATCAAAAGTTAGATATGGTAGACCAAATAAATATGATATGGTTCGGGTAGGGTCATCTTCGGATCAAAAGTTATCAAAGCATTTTTAGGCTGATGTTGCCTGTTGGGTTGTTTTCTTATTTCGGTCAAATTTTTTCCTTAAATAAGTCATTTTGGTTTATCCGCTCACTTCACAATCGGGTTAATTTGGGTCTACTGAATCAAATTTACCACTACAATTCATTTCGGATCTTGTGTATAGAAAAATACTTGTAATCCCAATTCCAAGAATAAACCCTCAATCACTTGACAATTTACAGAAAATGGGAGACCCAATTTCTGAGAATCAGCATGTCATTCAACAACAAAGTTGCTTCCTTTCTGATGATCTCTTAATTGAAGAAATACTTAGAAGATTACCCGTCAAATCCATTCTTCGATTTAAGGCGGTTTCTAAACAATGGTACTCTACCCTTTCTTCCTCCGATTTCGTTACTGCCTACCTTATGAAATCCCCTTTCGCTTACCCTTCCGCTTCTGTTAACACCTTGTTTATCAAATCTGGTAAGAATTACTACCTTTTCTCTTATGATGATGATCAGATTTCTGGTAATTTTCAAGATAATTTGGTAAAAATAGACATCGACGTTGGCATTGAGAACAATGATTGTTTCCAAGTTTCAGGATCCTATAATGGGTTGGTTTGTTTAACCCCAGGTTCGCATAAATACTTCATTTTATGGAACCCGTCTACCCGTAAAATGCACAAATATGACACAGATGTCTATATTAACTACTTATTAAGGATATTGATGATGAAAGTAAGGCCGGTTCTGTAACTTGTGGATTTTGGTATGCATCCTCTGTTGATGACTATAAATATGTTCGAGTTATGAAAACGAATTTGGGAACTTACAATACTAATGGTATTGTTCATATCTTCTCTTTGAGGGAAAATAAGTGGACAACATTTCATATGGATTTTGGTGTTCATATCCTTGTTGCCGGACAAGCAATGCTTACAAATGAAAGGTTATATTGGCCTGCCTTTTGTATCCCTTCCGATCGTATTATTATTAGCTTCGATTTGGTGGTTGAGCGAGTTGAGGTAATTAACTTGGGGGACATGGACATGGACTGCTTAGGGGTCATGGGAGGGTGTTTGAGCAAGTGCGACTCTGGTATCGGAAAGACAGATGACGTCTTAATGCACATATTTGAATCTCCTGGGGTAATACTGAAATCTATTGGTCTTCCCAAGGGTTTGAGATTACGCATGACCTCTCAAATGGTCGGGTTTACCAAGACTGGCAAGTTTTTTGTGACAGGGGCATTCAATGATGAGGTTTTTGATTCCAAGACTAGAATGCTAGGGGCAGTTGACACAGGTACAAACACGATGCAATACACGACGCTTTTGAGGTTCGATGAGATGGTATTTATTACAAGCTATGTTCCAAGCCTAGTTTCACCTTTTCCCTTTCAGAAGCTGTCAACGGCATAGATGCACTACATTGTTCCTTTGCTCGTTGGCCTGTCTAAACTCTAAAGTATTGTATGTTGTTCTGAAAAACTAAACTGCGTGTAGTATTTTTAACTGACTGAGTTGTATTCCTTAGAATAGTCGTTTAGGTTTGGTTTGATCTTCAACATTAACTCGCACCAAGTCTCTAGTATAGCCGATTAACGTTTAATATATCACTAGACCAATGCTTATTGTCAAATGGTTGTGCACATAAATCATGATTGTGTGTTTGTTTAAAATGTTTTGCTCCGGTCGTGACTTTGTGCATTCCCATAGAATCTGTTAATATTGCAAGATATGTTCCAAGTTTAGTTTCCCCTCTTCCTATATGGAGCTGTCGGGAGAATAGAGATTAGATATTAGAGATTGTATGACAATGCAGTATGTAGTTTGATTAGCTCTTTGCTTTCTTGCTTATTTACCTGTTCTTTAATTTGATTATGCTCTTTTTTTAGTAAACCTGGCCCCTTTACCTATGGTCTCTTAAACCACAGTAACTCACGGGGTTGAGAGCTCTGCATTATTGTCAGTCTGAAGCAAATTTCAGAAGTAAATTTTAATTTGGTTGATAGATTTCTATCTCAAACTAAGCACAATTTAATTGAGGGCCGATTACCTTTTGCACGCAAGTTGCTTGAAAAAATGCCTCCAGCAGATTTTCGCATGAAATTTGCTCCTACCTTGGGAATTGCACCTGCTTCTTCCTTTGGGTGAGGTTTTGAACCTGCACCAAATGGACAGGGCTGGCTCTTTTACACAGGAGTATTGAATGAGTGCAGCATAAGGGTTGCGCACTCGATGTCCTGTACATTTGGGATTGGGTCATCATAGGTGCAGTGGAGAGGGTTAATATTCAATTGTGTTGTGATTATGCAATATTGAAGCTGATACTAAGACCATCAGATTTGTGTAACTTATGAATCATGATGTCCTTTGAGATAATGTTAATGTGGTTAGTTTCTCTTCCTTGCTCAGTACATCTTGTGAGCGACGGGCGTATTTGTATGACAGAGTTGTGTTAACTTGTGTAAGGCATAGAGTTGTGTTAACTTGTGTAACGCGTAGAAATTCGGCTTCGTCCCATTAATGAGCTGTTTTGGGCAAACATGTCGTACATTGTTTGGTTGCTTCTTGGTAGTAGTCTACTTTAAGCCTGTTTTGCTGTTAGATCATGCAAACATTGACTGAAAATTTAGCAAATGAGGAAACATTTGCTAATTGCTGTATTAAATTTCAGTTCTGTAATTTAGTTTAGTTAATTTTAGGTTCTATATATGCATTTCAGGTTAAGTACGGTACAAGACCTCTTAATTCATTTTTGTTTGCCAATTTAACTCTGATAACCGCTTATTTCATGCCTTACCCGACTTTTTCAGACCCTCGTATGAAAATTCCATAATTGGTGGTTGTCATGGCTTGCTCTTAATTTGTGGTGGTGTCGATCTTTTGCTGATAAACCCGTCAACCGGATTCTATTCGGCCATCCCTAGGATTGATGAGCCGGTTTACTATAGTTGTTTTGGGTTCGGGTATGACGCTGTTAATGATGATTATAAGATTGCCGCAATTGATGTACATCCAGTTGCCGTTTTGAATTTGAGTGATAAATTATGGCGTAATGTCCATAATTCTCACGGAATAAGCATCGAATTGTTTATTCGATCTTTTGATCGAAATTGGACACAAAACATTCCTTTGCCTGATTATAATTATAATGATGACAACTCTGGTTATAATTCTGGGACTAACCGGCACTTTGCTAGTTTGCTGAAATGTTGTTTGACGAGTGCTTTGTACCAATTTAACTGGTACAATGTTAGAGAGAAACGATATTACGATGCAGAAATACATGTCATTGTTAAAAGAAGCCTTGTGAATGTTCCCAATGGAAAATGATTTCTTAGCGACGTGCAGGGTGGATAGCAGGGCAAAACGGTTAATGAATCTGCTTTCCAAAGTGGTGGTTGTAGCAGGATGACGTGCAGGGTGGACAACCCGATCTATCTAGAATTAGATCCCGGCCATTGAAAGGTACTGGACCTCCATTTCTTTTTAGGACATGTTCCTTGATGTTTTATGTTCATGCTGACGTACACACAATCAATTCAATTTAAGACCAAGCAGCTTTACTCATATTGCGTCTCCAAACAATGTTTAAGACTAGTTCTATTCAATTCATCAATTCATAAATCAGAAATTATTAACCAGACCTCAAATTTTTCAACAATGGCGATGCTTCCTTCAGAAATAATCCTCGAAGAAATCCTCCCCAAATTACCCGCCAAATCTCTCCTTCGATTCAAATGCGTCTCCAAACAATTCCAAACGCTAATTTCTTCCCCAAATTTCATCCATCGCCACCTCCACCACTCTCTTTCCACGGTCGCCAATCGCCTCCTCATCACCTCCAGGGGAAGCGGACTCCACTCATTCGATCTCGATTCGCCGGAAAACCCACCAGTATCCCTTCCCCTACCTGAGTTTTTCGAACCCGACCTATGTTCCATAATCGGTTGTTGTAATGGCTTGCTCTTACTTCGTAGCGGTCCTTATAACCCCAAATTTGTCTTGATGAACCCGTCTACCGGGTTCTATACTGTCATCCCTTATGGGGGTGGGCCTGCTTGCAATTGTAGTTACGGGTTCGGGTATGATGCTATTAATGATGACTATAAAATTGTCATATTTTATGACTGGAATGGCGTTAATGTTGCCAATTTGAAGGATAAGTTATGGCGTAACCTTGATGATGATCTAGATCGCGCACCAGGTGATTGTCAGATGGCTGTTGTTTGTGATAATCATTTATGTCATTGGCTGATTTGGTCTGAATTAAAGCAGAAGCATCAAATTGTTTGTTTTGACCTTTGTATTGAAAATTGGACAAATGACGTTCCTTTGCCTGATTATAAAGATAACTCTGCTGATTTATTGCTTGACAATTGTCGACATAAACGAAATGACGTGACTGCATTACAGGTTATGGATGGGTTTTTATCTGTGTTGATCCAGAGTAATACGGGTTCTGATGGTCGTGATTTGTGGGTTATGAAAGAGTATGGAATTAAAGATTCGTGGGTTAAGTTGTTCGGGTTTTCGGATCCAAATTGTACTCCGCTCACTTTTGGCGGATTATCCAATTCCAAAGTGCTTTGTAAAGTTTGTGTGGCTTCGAAATACCAACTTAAATGGTACAATGTTAGAGAGAGACAATATAACGATGCAGAAATCCATGATGTTCACGGTGTTAAGCGTTTGTATGAAGTTTGCGTTGTTAATGGAAGCCTTGTGACTGTTCCCGGTGGAAAACAAATCCACGACAACGATCAGGGCGTACAAGGAGGATGGCGAACATCATGGACAAATTCATAATCTCGAGTCTGTTGTGATTATACGAATAATGCTCATCAATTAATGATTTGTGTACAAATATTGTTTGGTTGATTCCTCGTTGTGCATGTGCTAATAAACCTGCTTGCCAATTTGATATCTGCACCTGCACCAGTATGATGATGTTCCTTGTTTTATGTGTAGAAGAATTGGAAAGTCAAAGTCCTAATTCAGGCCTATAAATTAAAGCTATATTTTTTTAAAAAATTGTTTAATTTGACGGTCGGTTATTATAAGACTCGTCCAATTAGACAAAAGCCTAAGACAATGTAAGAAGTAATCGATATTTCTTTCATCTTATTTCCTACTCATACCTCTCTCTTTTTTCCAAGTTCTATTTCACTTCTCTCCGCGTTACTTATATGAGTTAATGTACATCAGCTTTAGAAGTTCATCTCAGAACTTTTTCACATAAATACCACACACTATATTTACATTTTTTTAGGTTTAATCTGAACTTATGATTTAAATTCCATGTGACTTTCTTTTAAAATCCAAGGTAAAACACGACACTTTAATCCAAAAATTAGGATTTTAACTTTAATAACATCATATTTTATAAGTTATAAACGTTGAATTAAAATTTTAAAGTTGTTAATATAAAACCATGAGTAAATTATAACTACACCTCACATATATAAAACCATAAACTAAACCTTAGAAGTATTGAACTAAAGTTTTCAATATAAAACTATGAGTATTAAAATTATAACTAGTTTTTGTACCCGTGAAATTCACGGGTGCAATTAAGATTAACTGTTTAAGTTTACGCATAATTGTAATCTCATTAGTATAAAACATGTTGACATTTTGTAATACTACGGATTTTTATAAACTAAGTACTCGACCGAGTAGAGCCTACTCGGCCGAGTAGTGTCAAGAGTGTAGTCTGTTTGGGTTCTGCCGAGTATGGTGAATACTCGACCGAGTAGAGGATACTCGGCCGAGTATACACTTTACTCGACCGAATATTCGGTCTGACGAATAATATTTCAGCGGTTTGATTCGGGAGTAATTAGGGATTATATATTCGATAATCAGTTTCTAAAACGTCATTTGCAAACCTAATCAAACCTACGACAGTCTAATCACTCCCAAATCTTTCCTCTGTGTGTGTGGGCATCGTAGCTATCGCTTTCAATCTTTCATTCTTTCGCCGGTAAGTCTTTATCCCTATGTTGTTGATAATTAATTCTAGGGTTTGTCTTTATTCATGAATTGGGGGGAAATGGGGTTTTTCAGTTAGTGATTGGAATTATATGATTGTTGCTGTAGGTGACGATGTGGTAATTGTTATGCATTTGTATGGTTGATTGCAGCGTAAGCGGATTGCGAAAAGGTAGGGTTTCCCTACTCAGTTTACAGTTAATTGATTTAAGATTGTGATTGTATTGTAATTGTTGTTATCTGCTGATCATCGGAGTATGGGTGTTGTGTAACACCCCGGCCCAAACCGGGTCGGGAGCGGTTACTTATGATAGCTCACCAGGCTGTGTACATGGCCCACAGATCAACACGGGTCCCTTATAGCGCATTTTGTCCTCACTCATGCGCATCCCGGAAACCTTCCCAGGAGGTCACTCATCCTAAGACTACTTCCAGTCAAGCACGCTTAACTTTGGAGTTCTTTCGCATGGATGACCATAAAAGAAAGTGCACTTTGTTGATATGAGTACTACTTCTAATCCCTTTAAGCACTAGTCATTTAAGCCTATCACTAGACCTCTTCAATTACCGTGGGGTGTTACATGTTGTGGTGACGGTGGTGATGTGGTTGTGTTGTGACGGTGGTGGTGTTGTGACAGCTGTGATGCTGTGGTACTGTGATGTGTGTGTTGTTTGTGGTGGAGTCACTTGCGGGAGTGGCTTCACACCCTAGTTCGCCTTCCGTGGAACCCGTCACGGGAGGGGATATGCACATTAAGGGACAGGGATTGTTAGTCACTCGTTGATGAGCTGGACTAGGTAGGGATGGGCTGCGGTCACCCACTAGCGGCGAGGATTACCTGTTGCGATGGGTAATCTGGCAGGGCTACTCACTTCGGTGTGTAGTCGGTTACTGTGTGAGATCGGGAGACCGGGGATGGAGGATGATCAGGCGATTACATTGTTTGTTGTCTTATCTTGATTATTCGGTAACTGACCCCGTTGTTGTTTTGTAAAACCTGCGGTGATCCATTCGGGGATGGTGAGCAGATTATGACAGATAATTCAGATGTTTAGCTATGGGACAGTCAAGGGGAGTCATCACTCGAGTCTAGCTTCCGCCGTCAAGAGACTTAGCTTGTATTCTTTGTAGTTGTTAGACCTTTCACATTTATACTTAGGTTTGGTTTTAGAAATATGTAATCACTAACTCTTTATAATTTAATAAAGGTTGTTTGGAATTGGTAACTTTGATATACTAACCTCGGGAAACCGAGATGGTAACAGCCTTTCATGTCAGGGTATTCCTTGGTAAGGTACCTTGGTATGAGGGGATGTTACACATTTGTTGCTAACACACACAAAAATATTTTGTAATACTACGGTTTTATGGGTCTTAGGGTACTCTATCGAGTGGGGCTTACTCTGTCGAGTAAGTATGGTTTTACGCAAAACAGTAGTCTGTCTGATGGGTACTCGATCGAGTAAGCTTGGCACTCGATCGAGTAAGGGTCACTCGATCGAGTAAGTCGGTTGACGGGTGATTTGGACGGGTTTGTTAATAATGTGGATTGGTACATAAGACTTCCGTCACTTTTTCTTAAAACACTTTTTACAACCTAAAACACACAAGAGAAGATTAAGAGTTACGTTCTTTCATCCTCGCCGCATTATTAGCAAATCCCGGAGCTAGGAGTGTCGGTTTTCGTCGTTCTTTACATCTTTGTGATCGTTGAGTCGAGGGTAAGCTTTACATATAATTTTTATACTGTTTCGTTAAAGTTGGTTAAACCCTAATTGGGTGATTTGGGGGTTTTGGGTGGTTTATGTGATTATGGTTGTGATTGTTTGTATGTATGTATAGGAGGAGAATTCGTTGAGGAGAGATTCTGAGTTAGCTGCTTGATCGTCTATTATCGGTGTTTGCATTCCAGGTAGGGTTTTCCTACTCAGTATTAGTTACATGATTGTGTGGTGATTGTTGTTGTGGCTATTGGTTACGTATAATGTTGGTTGATCTGGTTGGTTGTGGATTTTTTACTGTTGATTGGTTTGTATCTGTCTGTGATCTTCGGGGTGGGTCCCTGGCTGAGTGGAGTCACTTGCGGGAGTGGCTTCACGCCCTTGATTCACCTTCCGTGGAACCCGCCACAGGAGGGATGTGCACATTAATGAACATGGGTTTATCGCTCGATGGAGATGAGCGGGGCTTAGGTGGGAACGGCTGCGGTCCCCCACTGGCGGCGAGGAGTACCTGTTGCGATTGGTACTCTGGCAGGGCTACACACTTTAGTTTGTAGTCAGTTGTGTGGAGATTGGAGATGGAGGCGGGGTTGTCTTTGTTTGTTTGAACTGTTTGTGTACTTGTTTCATTGTGGCATTGTTTTTGTGTAATTAGTACTGACCCCGTTAATTGTTTTAAAAACTGTGGTGATCCATTAGGGGGTGGTGAGCAGTTGTTGAGCAGGTATGAGAAGATACGCTTGGGTTAGCTGGGATGAGTGTGACACCCTCCTTCATTGCGGAAAAGTAAACACATAATTCTAGATAAAAACTGCATGGATATCTTTGTAATAGGTTCATTTGGGTAAAAACCTGTAATTTTTAAAACCGAAAACGAAACCTGAACCTGTTATAAAAATATCCAAATGGGAAGGTGTCAAACATGCAAGGTCTAAAGTAAATCTCATAAATAAAACATCGCTAAAGTTGCGAAACAAAGTTATACAACCCAAATATGAAAAAGGGAGACATATGTCCCTAAAAAGTATATGTCATAAAAAGTGTTTAAGGGTCACAATAAAATAAAGCCAGTCGAGGTCCCAAGGTTACTTTGCTCGCTAGCTCGTCCATGTACCCCATATATGCATCACCTACCTGTCAATCGCATTTTATACAAATACGAAAGCCACAGTCAGTGGGGAGTAACTCCGTGTTCTCCCAGCCACGAAATGTCATAATTAATATAACATGTAAACATAAGAATATGAATATGAATAACACATAGCCTCAGCATATAAATGCAAGACAATCATGCTTATCATGTGAACAAGAATATAAACAACACATAGTCCTAGCATGTGAATACTAGACTGACTCATACTACACTATCATGTGAATCACATAACATCCAGGAATCCAAACCCTATCAACCATAGCCGGCTTGCATCTCACCTTCTATGATTCATAGAATCATCAAACATGAAAGGACAATATATCTAGAGACAGGCATAAGTTCTTAGAACGGTTAATAGTCACTCTGTAACTCGAGTCTATACCACGAGGTAAGGTAAACACCCTAGTCCTAAACCTGCGCAGACCTAGCGACATGCGGAAAACTACCGCATCCAAGACTCATGATAACAACACATGAGTAACCCTAAGGAGTCCACCAAAAGGTTGGCTAGTACTTAAGCTGACCACATACTTCTAAGAGTACGTCAGGAGGTCATGCCCTAACTTGGATATAAACCCACCAAGCTAAGAAACAAAGGCTATTAAGCGGTGAACATACACTCCTCAAAGACTATAATGGCCTATCTATGACGAAGGCCGAAATACTCACCTAGGACCTAGTCCCAGCTTGAATACTTTAGCCCACACCACACAAGACAAGTAGGACACCCAATTAACCATAAGTGGGGCAAAGAGTCCAAACTTGCACACACAAAAAATCATACACACCCTTGTATATGAAAGGCTACGCAAGAGCATATTCAGCTGACAATCCAACAATATCTCCAATATCAATAATAATCCAAATTCCAACTAACCAACAGTACCATAATTCATGAGAACAAGCTAAAATGGCACAGAGGCAACAAGACTCAAGCATAAGGCATCCAAAGCATCCAACAACCAACATGTGAAATGATAATTACAAATATCAAGGCATAACATAAAACATCCAATAACAACCAATCTCACCTCAAAGACAAACCCTCGATCCGAGTCCCGCGACGGGTCATTGGTCAAATCGAGGCTGACCGGTTTAAACCTAGTTTGACCAAACTCATTCGGTCAAACTGGCCCAGCTCAGAGTCTTGGCCCATTTTAGCCCAAATCACAACATTTATTATAATATCATTCTCATGCAATATTCCAATTTCTATCATGTGAACACTATCAATATAAAGAAAACATTCCAACTTACAAAATAACTAATTCCACAAAATTTTGGCATAATAAAATAGCATAAATAACCGTTTCACACAAGGGTAAACTTTTCTATAAATTTTTAATCGATAAAACGACGCCATTTACTCATATGGACTCCGAATTGAGTGATTCAAGTGGCTAAACCACCTAATTTTTCGATGCCGTTCAATCTGTCATATTTTTGGAAACATTGGAAACCGTCTCGGTCCGGTACTGACGCGTTCCAGCTAAAACACGGACTTGTCACAACACATAATTCCTCATCCAAATTTGTTCCAAACAATAATATACAAATGGGTAACATAAATTAAACATAAGCATACTCATCTTACTCCATTCATTCATTTATCAACAAGATCGTCTCAAACAACAACAAACAACAACAAACAACAAATACAACTACTAATGTGACATTAATTCGTCGAGTGACTCGGAATAGTTACCTTAAGCTAGAAAAAGAGAACAATAACACTTGAGAAAGAGCCCTAGAAACCGAAATCACTCATCATCTTCTACAATATATGAGTCACCTAACTCACCTTCAAATTCTTCACCTATAAGAACAACAAAAAACACAATTATTAAGCTTAAATTCGAAACCCTAAAAGATGAGCCTTAAAACAAAATTGGGGAAAATGAAAATAAAGCTTACTAGTAGATGAGGATTGAAGAGAGGATTCCAAATATATAATTTTTATGAGATTTGGTGGAGAAATGAAGGATTTATGGTGGATTTAGGGATTGTAAGGAGGATTTTTGAGATGAATTTGGTGTTTGATGAAAGGAAGAGAGAGAGAGTGAATTATGGAGGAAATGAAAATTGAAAGAGGGGATAATTGGAGGAGGGGTGGCCAGTCAAGAGGTAAAGGGAGGTGTCAATTGTTTACGTTTTGGGTTTGCTTCGACGGTAATTAGAAATTTCGTCGAACGCGATTTCCGAGAATATTAAAGTTCTTAAACACGATTTTACTAAAAGATTAAGTACTCATATGCCCAATATCCAAACTCGTTTACCCAACGACCGTAAGAAATGGGAAAATCCCAATTTTACGACTTTTATCCGAAATCTATTTTATCAAAGGAAAAGGTTTAAATATAGTTTAAATCACTTTTAAACATTTCTAAACTATCAAAAATAATTAGATTCCTTCAAAATAAAATAATATTATATTTTATCAAATAAATTTTATTTCAAATAAATTAATATTAAATTAAAATAGATTAAAATATTACTTTTAAAATATAATAAAGGTCTTCAAATTTACGGGGTGTTACAATCATCCCTCCTTTTAAGAAGTTTCGTCCCCGAAACTTAGAAGAAGGAACATTGTATATATGTAGGTCTATCTCTTTAAAATCAAGTAAACAAAGTCTTCAAAATATGAATGTATGAAATATAAGTGTCTTTTCAATGGAACGGAATATCCTCGTCGGCCGTTCAAGAACATCAACATTCCAAATCAAAGAAATAAAAATATATATTCTTCCACCAACAAATGAGAAAACTAATTATCGGACGTCTCCAATAACGAGCTTTACCACTCATTGACGTTAAAACCAGTGGAAAACATTAAAACATTTTCAAAAATCTTTAGTTCGAAACTCTATAATAAGGATAATAACTCCACTAGCTATGACCAAACTCTAACTACGACTTTTAAACAACTAAGCAAGGACTACTAACGCGGAGAGTATTTAAGAGAAGGAGAGGAACACTCGAAAGGATAGCTAAAACTCACAAGGATTAGATAAAAGAACGGAAAGTACCTCACGAGAAGAGTTCGGGATATTTAGCTAACATAGAAGATTCAGGCTCCCAAGTTTCTTCTTCGACATTTCCACAACGCCAAAGGATACGAACTAGAGGCACAACTTTGTTTCTAAGTTGCTTGTTTGCTCTTTCGAGATTGGCCTTTCTTCCAAAGTCAAGTTAGGCTCCAAATCTGGGATTTCTTCTTGAATGACATGGTTCGGATCACTAATGTACTTCCTCAATTGAGATACATGGAAGACATCATGAACTTTGCTCAAATTCGGGGGCAACTCCAAACGGTAAGCAACGGGACCAATCTTCTCAAGCACACGGAAAGGTCCAATGTATTTGGGACTCAGCTTTCCTTTCACACCAAACCGTTTCACCCCTTTCATAGGTGATACCTTAAGGAACACTCGATCATCAACCTCAAAGGTAAGTGGTCGACGACGGACATCGGCATAAGATTTCTGTCGGTCTTGAGCAGTTTTCATACGCTCTCGAATGATCTGAACCTGATTGATGGTCTCAGTCACCAAATCGGGTCCCAACACATGAGCATCTTGGACTTGGTCCCAACAAACAGGACTACGGCACTTCCTACCGTACAAAGCTTCATAAGGTGACATCTTGATAGAAGTATGATATCTATTGTTATAGGAGAATTCGACAAGAGGTAAACATTTCTCCCAAGAAGCGTGGAAGTCTAAAGCACAAGCACGGAGGAGGTCCTCTAAAGTCTGGATAGTCCTCTCAGTCTGTCCATCTGTAGCGGCATAAAAAGCGGTACTCATCAGTAGCTTACTACCCATGGCTTCTTGCAAAGCAGTCCAGAAACGGGAACATAATCTAGGGTCACGATCTGAAACTATATCCTTAGGCACTCCATGGTAGCGTACTATCTCCCTCACATAGGTCTCTGCTAGGACAACTAAGTTCCATGTCTCCTTGATAGGTATAAATCTAGCACACTTGGTCAATCGATCTACAACCACACAAACAGCATCTTTTCCACTCGCAGTCTTAGGTAAAGCCATCACAAAGTCCATGGAAATAGACTCCCACTTCCAAAGAGGAACATCCAAAGGTTGTAGCAAACCTCCGGGTTTCTGATGCTCAATCTTCACTTTTTGACAGGTAAGACACTTGCTAACATATTCTAGGACATCAATCTTCATCCTAGGCCACCAAAACTGTAATTTCAAGTCTTTATACATCTTGTCACCACCAGGATGAATAGAATAAGGAGAAAGGTGAGCTTCATCAAGGATCTTCTTTCTCAACTCTGCTACCCTCGGAACATACATTTTACCTTGGTAACGAAGGTATCCATCACTATCCACCACACAATCCTTAGCTTGCCCAAGTTGGATTTTTGCTTGAAGGGACTTGAAAGTAGCATCCTCAGGTAGGCACGTACGGATCTCACGGTAAAAGTCGGGTTCTGTACTCAAGGCACTAAGATAGTCAAAGCTCTTCCCAACAAGGCTTATCCCTAACTTTTGAAATTCCGTGGTAAGTTCATCAGGTAACACACGGATAGTGCTCAAGGAGTGACTAGTCTTCTGATGCGTGTCCTAAATATGATGTTTTACACCCCATTTTACACGCATTTCAGAGCTCATTTATGTAGTTTATGCTACTATTCCCCCTATTTCCGTCTACTTTCGTGTTTTTGTACATTATTGCATAAATGTGAAGAATCCGGTGGAAATCAAGCTAAATCCGTCCCCGAGTACCTTGCATTGCATTTGACGTGAAGTATTTACTCAATGAACGAGCTTAGTGCGCATTTCGAGGCCCAAAAGACAAATCCACGAGAAATTAGAAGTCAAGTACCAGCTACAGTGGTCGATCGACTGACTCCTATGGTCGATCGACCAAGGCACGAAGACCAGAAGCTGCTGTTCAGCATAGGTTGGTCGATCGACTGAGCAACATGGTCGATCGACCAGACCGTGATTCAGACGCGAATAAAAAGATCGAGAAATTTGAAGCCCATAGTACATTAGGTTTTGGAATAAGAACTACGGTGTATTCTATATAACGTAAGCTAGGTTATTCAGTTTTATCACCTAGTTTTTCATCAGTCAGTTCGAAATACAATTCAACATTCATAGTTTAGTTCGTTCTTTAATAAAGTTTATGTTTTGCATTCGGTTCTGATTTTTCCTATACAATTCCTTTACACGGTATTTTTTTGTTTTATTATTCAATTTGTTGCTTTCATTCATAGTATAGGATTGCTAGAATAGTCTCCCAAAAGCCAATTTATCGTTTTATGTTAATCGTTTATTTCGTCGTTTTAATCATGAATTCTTCCGCCGTATTAGTCAATTTTATTGTTGTTCTTATCGTAGCCATGAGTAACTAAATACCCTGTGCTAGGATATAGGGGAACTGTAGATTAGGCGGCAGTAGAATAGTTTGACCTGAATCGCGCCACGGTCGATCGACTGGCCACCCTGGTCGATCGACTGGCCACGTGAGGTTTTGCTTCGTTTTAATTGATTTAAGTTCTATATTTGACGAATCGAGTGCACGCGACTAGTTGAATGCTTAGTAATTGGCTGACCCATTAGATCGAAAGATAGGGAAGGTTGTTAGACTACCAATTAAAATGACTAAACTATGCTAAGATCGAAAGATAGGTAAAGTTTAGGTTATTAGTCACTTTTCAGGACGAGAGTCAGTACTAGTGATATTAGGGACCCGTAGCGAGATCGAAAGACGCTACTTGTTGAGAGTGGATCGAGAGGACCTCTTGTTTTCCCGCCTCATGTGTTTATTTCAGACCTACTTAGTATGCTGCTGCCGAAACTACAGTGAACCGACCATCTTAGTACCCTTTTTATATTTGATTTTATACATTTCTTTAGTTTATCGCTCATTAGTTATAGACCAATTCAAAACAATCCCCACATAATCGTTACCTTAAGACTAGAATTAGACAGCTAATTATTACATCTGCCTTTCTGTGGTTCGACCCGACTGCCACTAGCTATAGTAGTAGTTGGAATTATAAATTTATTTTTGACACCTCACAACGGGTATCAAATTTTGGCGCCGTTGCCGGGGAGGCAATTGTTCTAATTTTTAGTTGTTTTTTTTTTAGTCTTTCTCTTAGTTTAAGGGACATCTGTTCCTTAAACTATTCTCATATTCTTTTTGTAGTTTCTTCTTATGCGCAGGTCACAGGGTGGTGAACTACTACCGTTCAATCCTGAGATTGAGAAGACTTTGCGCGAGTTGAGGCGATCATCTAGGGTATTGCCGACAGTGGAAGAGCTGAGTACTCTGTCTAGTTACTACGAGAACGCTCTGTTTGAGGAGGATCCACCTTCATCTCCTGTTTCCACTTCTTCAGCTGAGACCGTCACATCTCCAGACTTTCCAGTCATGGCTGAAGAAGCGACCATTGCCAGTCACTCGGAGCCAACAGCTGCGAATCTTTATAAGGGATTTGCATTACCAGGGACGGACAGGAAATTCGAGCCGAAGCTGTCTTATATCAACTTGGTTGAGAGAAACCAATTCGGGGGAGCTGCAAATGAAGATGCGGCCAAACATATGGAGACATTCATTGATTATTGCTGTTCCATACCCCCACCAACCGGTGTGACCCAGGACCAGGTTAAGGAAACCATGTTTATATTCTCTCTTCGCGATGCTGCAAGGGAGTGGTATAGAGACCTGGATCGAGCTGCTAATGAGATAACGGACTGGAATTCGCTGGCCTTGGCATTCTACAAGAAATATTTCTCTACCTCGAAGACGAATGCCATTAGAGCTCAGATCACGAGCTTTAAACAGGGTCCTAATGAGAATTTTCATGAAGCATGGGTCCGTTTCAAGAAGCTGGTGCGAACCATTCCGCACCATGGGTTCGAAAAATGGAGTCTATGCATTCAGTTTTACAATGGGCTCTATGACGATCAGAGGGCTATCTTGGATGCTGCAGCTAGTGGCAGATTCCAGGAAAATATGGGAGAGACTAAGGGGTGGAAAATTATTGATGATTTGGCCACCCACAAGGCTAAGTATGGGAATTCCAGGGGAAATCAAAGGAGAAGTGCTGAATCTCCTTCTGTAGCTGCATTAGAGGCTCTCACGGCGAGGTTTGATAAGTACGAGTTGGGAGGAGCTTCAAAAGGAGGGATCTACCATGTGAATGCTGTTTCAGACGGTCCTTTCGTCTGTAAAAGATGTGGAGCTGAGGGACATGTTTCAGAAAATTATCCTAGTCCCTTTGAGTCTTGTGCTAATTTTCAACATTATAGGCAGACAAACACTTACTATGAGCCGAATGTCCATCCAAACTTGAGGTGGAGTAGTCAAAATGTCCGAAATCCGAGTCCACCTCCACAGCAGCAGCAACAGCAGACTTATGTGCCCCCTCATAAGCAGCAGCAGCCATATCAAAAGCCTCCGTATATTCCACAGCAGCAGCAACAATCCCAAAGTTCTGATTTCAATGAGTTGAAGAACTTGTTGCTGAAAGAGTCTCAAGCTAGGGAGGCCGGGATGAAAATGCTAGAAAGCCAAATTGCTCAATTGGCTAGCAAGAATACAACTCGAGCTCCGGGACATTTACCGACTCAGACGGATCAAAAGGAGACCTTAAATGCAATCACTTTGAGGAGTGGGTCCACCCTGGAGGGGCCCGCTATGGTCGAGAATGCCTCTGAAAAAGATGAGGCGGAATCGAGTCAAAAGGAAGCTGGAACGAAAAGTGGGAAGAAAAAGACGATTACCAGGTATATCAGTCGATCGACTGATATACCCAGTCGATCGACTAGTCTGCGACAAACAATAGCTTCTGGTCCTGTCGAAGTCAGTCGATCGACTGACCAACCTGGTCGATCGACTGACAGCGCTGCTGAAAGTGATTCTTTCCGTCCTCCAATGCCAGACAACTTGAGGGATCACTTGTTTCGGGGTACGACTACTCCGAAAATATTGGGGCAAGACCCGAATTCTGATGGGTCAGTCCCGGCTCCGAAATATGACCCGACGACGATTAATGGTTCATTTTTGAGACGGTCTGAAGAGGGGTCGAGCTTCAACAAAGAGAAGGTAGTGGATTTTCAGCCTAAATCCACTGACGCCGGCATGAGAGATTTAGAGGAGAGGGCTAAGTTACTTCTTACAGCCCCTTATCCAGAGAGATTGGTGCCGACGAAGGAACAGGTATCGTTTAATAAATTTTAAAATGTTATTCGTAGCTTAAACGTACAAGTTCCTTTTCTTGAGTTAGTTAATCAAGTGTCGGCTTACATGAAATTTATGAAGCAACTTTTATCTAAAAAGAAGTCACTTGAAACTGTGTATACTGTCGCACTAACTGAGGAGTCGTGTTCTTATCTGACCCACACTGCACCCCATAAGCTAGAAGACCCAGGAAGCTTTTCAGTTCCATGTAGTATTGGCACCTTTTCTATTGAGAAGGCTTTATGTGACCTAGGAGCCAGTATTAGTGTAATGCCCTTGAGTCTTGCTAGGAAGCTCAAATTGACTAGGTTTGCAGTAACCAACATGACAGTACAGATGGCTGACCGAACTGCGGTCCAGCTAATATGAGTCTTAGAGGACATTCCTGTGCAAATAGGAAAGTTTTTCTTCCCTGTTGACTTCGTTGTACTATATATGCCCGAGGATGCTCACATTCCTATCATTCTGGGTAGACCATTTCTGCACACTGCTGGTGCAGTTATAGATGTTGGTTCAGGGACTTTGACCTTCAAAGTAGGAAAACACTCCATTGTCTTTGCCCAGACAGCTAAGAAGAAAGACCCCTTGTGGCCAATAACATGTAATACGGTTTCTGAAAAGAAATCCTATTTTGTGCTTCTTGACATACCTGTCTCTACACCTATTCCTGTTATAACACCTCCGCCCCAGATTGGGAGCAAATTGGAGGAAGATTCTTCTGTTTTGGATATTGCAGGAGCTGGTTTGGGGAAGGAAGAGCCACATGTTGCTCCAGCTGTGAAGGAGCCAATCGTCTCAAGAGGCAGCTTAGGATGTCTCAGCTATGGCACTGATGAGGAGCTTGAGGATGAGCCGGTCAAAGTGAGGGAGTCCGACTCGGACTTTGATGAGCCAGAAGAGATCATTGCCTGGGAAGATGATGAAGCTGTTGATCCATTGAGTATTGCGGATGTCGGAGTTCAGAAGAGTGCAGCTAAGAAGATGAGCACTATTGAGGCTACTTCTTGTAGCCAGAAGCCGACCAAGTGGGCCATTCCTTAGCTGTTCTTAATCAACTACTAGTTGATCAAATGCTTTATCAAAAACTTTCGTTTATTTGCTTTTGGTAGACTTTCTTTTTATTTGCTTTCCTGTGCGCGAGACTTCGCTTTTAATAAGTTTGTTTAGGATTTTATGTACTTTAGACTTTACATTTGGGTTCTGCGCAATTTTGGGCGCGTTATTATGTGCTTTTACAGGTATATAGACCATGTTAGCTCAAGTTATTGAGCTAATTCGAAGAAATCAAAAAGTTACAGCAACTATTCCAGTCGATCGACTGGGTGATGTGGTCGATCGACCGCCTTGCGCTGCTGTACCTATTCACGACCTTTCCCCTGATGTGTTTGGTCGTTGTGCGGAATTAAGGGAGTCTTTTTCTCCACTTTATTTTCCGACATATTTCCGTTTTCTTCCGTTTTTAATTTTGTTGCACATAATTACCGCTTCATCGTTGCTTTCTCGGATTTACGCGTGGTATTGTTTGTCTTTTCAGGTACTTATTGGTAGCACTGCTGGCTACTGAAACCTCCTAGCTCACGCTGGTTTGGGGAGGTTTCCTTTTGCTGCGCTTAAAGTCTTGTGAGTTCCCGAGTCTTTACTTCATTCCTATTTACTTAATTCATCGCAAATTCCCATTTCCTTTGTTTATTTAATTATATGATTTTGCACAATGGGGACATTGTGCGATTTGGTTTGGGGAAGGGTTTTGCGTTGCATTTCATTTGCTTGCATTCACGTTTAGTTTTTGTCTTGCATTGTTTTATTTCATTTCCTATATATATATACAGAAAATACCAAAAAAATTGAAAAATCTCATAAAATTTCAAAAAAATGCACGTTTATTTTAGCATATAGGTTGAGTCGAAACGGTAGTATTTCAATGATGACATTGTATTTTCATCTGTTTACACCTAAGCCTTGCTAATTGACATGTTATTAGTAGAATCGTATATGGATATCTACGAGTTTTCATTAATATCTTGCTGAACTTGAGACTTGACTTTGAATTTTGGCAAACTACTTATATTTTCTGAGATTTAGAGCCTATAACTGGTGACATCTATGACCAGTTTATTTAGGAATGTGAGTAGTTACTCCTTATGAGACATGTTATATTAATATGCATAAATATGAACTTGGTCTGCTTAATACCTGTATGCATTTGGTTTGTGGTTTGTTGACACATGTGGTAGAGGTTTCCCTTTATTCATTATGCCCATAAGCTCCACACTGCCAAAAATAGCCTTTTTGTCCCGTTACTACATCCTACATTTAGCCTGCCCTTGTCAAGCTAGTAGTTTATGTTCTTGGGATTGTTACTACGTTTTTGGTGGCATATGCTCATTTTGAGATGTTGTTGGGAAGATGGAAAAAGAAAGAAAAGTTGAAAAAATAGAAAAGAAAAAAGAGAAGAAAAATGATTCGAAAAAAGAGAAAAAAAGTGTGTTGTACTGTAGAGGACGGTCGATCGACCGCCCATCTTGGTCGATCGACTGGAGCCCGAGAAGAAAAAAGAAAAATCAATTCGCATGATTCAAAGTCTTTATTAAATGGCGATTTTTGCTCCCATGCTGCATTTTTATCCTATGGGGAGTTGATTGATTTAGTATTAAGGAGATTGCGAGATTTGTGCTTGATAATTAGCACCCGTTTATTTGTTAAATTTGAGCAAGAAGTTGGATGTTGTTATATGGTTCTGTTTAGGTACTAGCTTGATCATCTATACTTCCACATTCCCATAAATGTTTTGCCTTATTCTTACCCATTACCTCACATATCCATATTTACCTCGGCATGTGTCATGGTCAATTGTTTGGTTGGAATGCATATGTACGGTTGTAGAGATTACTTTCATATTATATTGCAGACATGTTCTTATAGGTCATAGTTAGGTGAGAGTCATTACAATATTACTTCTTTCTATCTTTACATATATTCACCTGTGCTTTTGAGTGATATGAGCGACCTGTGAGAGTCCAATTTGATAAGTCTCTACAGTTGACGGTTCAGCAGTTTTTAACGACTTCATAACTCGTTTGCATGATTCATGTTGCTAATTGATTGTTAGTTGTAGCATTAAACTGGTTTAGGCTTTACTTGTTGCATTTCGCTCTGAGATTGAACTCGTTCCATTAGGTTTTAGGATCGAGTCTAGTTCTTGCTTGGGGACAAGCAAGGATTTGGTTTGGGGAAGTTTGATGCGTGTCCTAAATATGATGTTTTACACCCCATTTTACACGCATTTCAGAGCTCATTTATGTAGTTTATGCTACTATTCCCCTATTTCCGTCTACTTTCGTGTTTTTGTACATTATTGCAGAAATGTGAAGAATCCGGCGAAAATCAAGCTAAATCCGTCCCCGAGTACCTTGCATTGCATTTGACGTGAAGTATTTACTCAAGGAACGAGCTTGGTGCGCATTTCGAGGCCCAAAAGGCAAATCCACGAGAAATTAGAAGTCAAGTACCAGCTACAGTGGTCGATCGACTGACTCCTATGGTCGATCGACCAAGGCACGAAGATCAGAAGCTACTGTTCAGCATAGGTTGGTCGATCGACTGAGCAACATGGTCGATCGACCAGACCGTGATTCAGACGCGAATAAAAAGATCGAGAAATTTGAAGCCCATAGTACATTAGGTTTTGGAATAAGAACTACGTTGTATTCTATATAACGTAAGCTAGGTTATTCAGTTTTATCACCTAGTTTTTCATCAGTCAGTTCGAAATACAATTCAACATTCATAGTTTAGTTCGTTCTTTAATAAAGTTTCTGTTTTGCATTCGGTTCTGATCTTCCCTTTACAATTCCTTTACACGGTATTTTTCTGTTTTATTATTCAATTTGTTGCTTTCATTCATAGTATAGGATTGCTAGAATAGTCTCCCGAAAGCCAATTTATCGTTTTATGTTAATCGTTTATTTCGTCGTTTTAATCATGAATTCTTCCGCCTTATTAGTCAATTTTATTGTTGTTCTTATCGTAGCCATGAGTAACTAAATACCCTGTGCTAGGATGTAGGGGAACTGTAGGTTAGGCGGCAGTAGAATAGTTTGACCTGAATCGCACCATGGTCGATCGACTGGCCACCCTGGTCGATCAACTGGCCACGTGAGGTTTTGCTTCGTTTTAATTGATTTAAGTTCTATATTTGACGAATCAAGTGCACGCGACTAGTTGAATGCTTAGTAATTGGCTGACCCATTAGATCGAAAGATAGGGAAGGTTGTTAGACTACCAATTAAAATGACTAAACTATGCTAAGATCGAAAGATAGGTAAAGTTTAGGTTATTAGTCACTTTTCAGGACGAGAGTCAGTACTAGTGATATTTGGGACCTGTAGCGAGATCGAAAGACGCTACTTGTTGAGAGTGGACCGAGAGGACCTCTTGTTTTCCCGCCTCATGTGTTTATTTCAGACCTACTTAGTATGCTGCTGCCGAAACTACAGTGAACCGACCATCTTAGTACCCTTTTATATTTGATTTTATACATTTCTTTAGTTTATCGCTCATTAGTTATAGACCAATTCAAAATAACCCCCACATAATCGTTACCTTAAGACTAGAATTAGACAGCTAATTATTACATCTGCCTCTCTGTGGTTCGACCCGACTGCCACTAGCTATATATAGTAGTAGTTGGAATTATAAATTTATTTTTGACATCTCACGACGGGTATCATATTCCTACTCAAAGCATCGGCCACCACATTTGCTTTCCCTTCATGATAAATCAACTCGGCATCATAATCATTCACCAACTCTAGCCATCTTCTTTGCCTCATATTCAATTCTTTCTGGGTAAAGATACACCTCAAACTCTTATGATCGGTATAAATGCGGCAATGAACTCCAATAAGGTAATGCCTCTATGTTTTCAAGGCATGTACCATGGCGGCTAATCCAAGATCATGAGTCGGATAGTTCACCTCGTGAACCCCCAGTTGTCGAGAAGCATAAGCAATAACCCTTCGGTTTTGCATCAAGACACAACTCAGGCCATACTTTGAAGCATCACAATAAACATCGTAGTCCACACCATCCTCAGGTAAGGTCAACAAGGATGTCAAAGATAGAGTTTTTATAGGTCACTTGCATCAAACTTAAGGAAGGAGCAAGATGAAGCGAGGAAAGGAGGTATGAACGGTAACGCTCATGGTCAAAGAAGAAGGGAATTAGACAAGAAGGAAACGCCAAGTACTCGAATCCCAAATTACAACATCAGCCTAAACGGTTCCGAAAACTTCCCAACAACAAAACTAATGACCAAAACACTCCCAAGGATTTCCTCAAAACACTCATGTTACTTCATCCTAAGCAATTCCGTGAAATAAGGTACTCCACTATAAGTGTGATCTCATCACTCCAAATCCTCAAACATCCACAAACAACTTCCACAAGATCAAGGTCAGGGTTTCTAACAAAGCTATACTCATATCCAACTAGTGTCAACCATGAGTTTCTCAAAATGATAAAATCTTCAATCAAGGGTCCTAATTCCAATCTCTAAATTCCCACATTCTAACACCATAAATTAAAACTATGTCCTTCAACTTAACAATTGGCGTCAACCATACTATTATCCTTTCTAGTTACTAAAACAAGTGCTAAGATTTCCCAACAAGGTAGCTTAGTCTCACTCTCATTCCATACCTAAAGTAGTAATTAAGATCACTCACTTAGACCAACTAATAATCCCAAAATTAGTATTTCTCATATGGTACCATATACCTTATAAAACCCTCATATCCAAAGTGATTACGAAAGCCAATCGTAAATTCAACTTACTTACTCTTTCAATCTTACACCTTCGATTCCACCACTCAATTCCACCTAAGTCTTTCCAACATCACAACCTCTTAAAACCAGGGTTATGGGTTAACCACAACCAATCTCCTCAAAAGTCGAATTTTCCAAACCAAGGTCAACGTTCCTCAAAAGAAAGAGTACTATCAGAAAGGCGTTAAGGTAGGATAAGCAAGGAACAAAGGACAAGTTAGGAGGGTACAAGAGTAACTTTCAAGGAAAGAGAAAAGAGAGTTTAGAAGGAGAATAAGCACCAAGAGATAAAGAATAAGACAAGGTACACAAAGAATGAGAACCATATTCGAGGAAGTAGAAGCATTCTTCAAAGGTAAACAAATCTTCAGTCCTCGACAATAGGCACCAAATCTTGATCTTCACGTTGGTAAGTTTACGGTTATTGATACAAGGCACAACAAATATTACATGGCAATCAACAAACATGTTAGAACCTAACAAATAGCAATCACAAAGAGACTACAACATAAGGTCCTAAGTCTACACATCCTACCCATCTCTCAAGTTTATTATTTTAAGGTCAAGTTATTTACATTGGGGGTGCACAAACGTGCGTCGGGAGCAAATATGCTCTGATACCAACTGTGACACCCTCATTCATTGCGGAAAAGTAAACACATAATTCTAGATAAAAACTGCATGGATATGTTTGTAATAGGTTCATTTGGGTAAAAACCTATAATTTTTAAAACCGAAAACGAAACCTGAACCTGTTATAAAAATATCCAAATGGGAAGGTGTCAAACATGCAAGGTCTAAAGTAAATCTCATAAATAAAACATCGCTAAAGTTGCGAAACAAAGTTATACAACCCAAATATGAAAAAGAGAGACATATGTCCCTAAAAAGTATATGTCATAAAAAGTGTTTAAGGGTCATAATAAAATAAAGCCAGTCTAGGTCCCAAGGTTACTTTGCTCGCTAGCTCGTCCATGTACCCCATATATGCATCACCTACCTGTCAATCGCATTTTATACAAATACGAAAGCCACAGTCAGTGGAGAGTAACTCCGAGTTCTCCCAGCCACGAAATGTCATAATTAATATAACATGTAAACATAAGAATATGAATATGAATAACACATAGCCTTAGCATATAAATGCAAGACAATCATGCTTATCATGTGAACAAGAATATAAACAACACATAGTCCTAGCATGTGAATACTAGACTGACTCATACTACACTATCATGTGAATCACATAACATCCAGGAATCCAAACCCTATCAACCATAGCCGGCTTGCATCTCACCTTCTATGATTCATAGAATCATCAAACAAGAAAGGACAACATATCTAGAGACAGGCATAAGTTCTTAGGACGGTCAATAGTCACTCTGTAACTCGAGTCTATACCACGAGGTAAGGTAAACACCCTAGTCCTAAACCTGCGCAGACCTAGCGACATGCGAAAAACTACCGCATCCAAGACCCATGATAATAACACATGAGTACCCCTAAGGAGTCCACCAAAAGGTTGGCTAGTACTTAACCTGACCACATACTTCTAAGAGTACGTCAGGAGGTCATGCCCTAACTTGGATATAAACCCACCAAGCTAAGACACAAAGGCTATTAAGTGGTGAACATACACTCGTCAAAGACTATAATGGCCTATCTATGATGAAGGCCGATGTAACACCCCCATACTCCAAGTGTCTTACCAGGACCACTCAGGTATGAAGACATTACCATCTCGGTTACCCGAGGCAATGATAATCAAATAAACAATGAAGAAACAACGTTTAAATATAAATACTTAGTGAAGAGTTACAATTCTCAAAACCAAACCAAAAGTGTAATACATGTTCTCAAACTGACTGTTCTAACTGAAATGTAAATAAACTAATAAGCTACAGCGGAAGACTTGTATCATCATGTCGTGGCAATCCCAGCTATCCCAGTACTCATCTCATACCTGCTCAATATCTGCTCACCATCCCCGAATGGATCACCGCAGGTTTACAAAACAACAACCGGGGTCAGTACTAATCACACAACTCAATATATATATATCAACAATAAGATAAACAGACAACTTAACTGTCACACACACACAACCAACCAATCCCAATCATCTCAATCACTGACTGTCCACTGGACCAGCCCTGCCAGTGGGGGACCGCAGTCGTACCCACCAAATCCCCGCTCCACATAGTGAGCGATAACCCTGTCCATTAATATGCACATCCCTTCTGTGGCGGGTTCCACAGAAGGCGAAATTAGGGCGTGAAGCCACTCCCGCAAGTGACCCCACTCAGCCGAGGACACGCCTCGAGAACCACAGACCACAATCACAATCACAATCGCAATCACAACCGTCACAATACAATTACTATATCAAACAATCAATCTCAACACATCAACCAACATCCCATTATGGGACTAATACTGAGTAGGAAATCCTACCTGGAAAGCACACTGTCAGACGGTCTCTACTGCTGTATCAAAAAGCTTCCTCTATGAAACCTCCTCCTATCACACAACATATAAATGCTACCCAATTACATACTACTCAAAAACCCCCAAATCCTTATATTAGGGTTTAACCAAATCAAAGGAAATACAACAAAAAGGGTACATAGATCTTACCCTTGACGCAAGGAACTCAACGGTATAATCAACGCTGAGAACTGACCTTCCAAACTCCGGGGATTGCTAATAATGCGATTAAGATGAAGAACTTGCTTGCTTTCTCTCTTAAACAATAATTTAGGTTTTTGCAAAAGTGTTTAGAATAATGACGACGAAGGTTATATATCTTAATCGCATAATTAACAAAACCCGAGAAAACTCCCCGTAAAACCGGCTACTCGATCGAGTACCCAAGGTACTCGATCGAGTACCCCCCTACTCGATCGAGTATCCCAGCTACTCGATTGAGTACCCAACAGGTCAGAAACTTTTCTAAAACACAACTTACCCTTACTCGACAGAGTAAGGCCTACTCGATAGAGTACCCCAAGACTTATAAACACGGAGTATTACAGTCTTCCCTCCTTAAAAAGAACTTCGTCCCCGAAGTTCAAACCACTACTAAACAAAGGTACTCCCATAACACTCCTGACTCAACAATCAAAACAAAATTCAACATAAAACATGTTACTAACCCAACTCATCCCGACAAACAAGCCGACACAATATACAAAAAGGGGTATAAAACTCTTAGAAACTGTTCGCGATCATCTCCTACCCCCCTAAAAGAAACAAGGTTACGTCCCCGTAACCATACATACCTGATAAAAAAGAAAAGGGTAACGCTCTTTCATAGCTTCCTCTGGCTCCCATGTAGCTTCCTCGGTCTCGTGGTTAGACCAAAGGATCTTAAGCAGAACTGTCTCACCACTCCTAGTCTTTCTAACCTTTCGGTCAAGAATCTGCTTAGGCACCTCAAGATATGATAAGGACTCATCTAGCTCTAAGCTCTCTGCCTCTAACACGTGTGACGGGTCACTCACATACTTCCGCAGCTGCGATACATGAAACACATTATGCACTCTCTCTAATGCAGCTGGTAAAGCCAGACGATATGCAACTTCCCCAACTCGCTCTAAGATCTCAAAAGGCCCTATAAACTTCTGACTTAGCTTGCCTTTCTTCCCAAATCTCATAACCCCACGCATAGGAGACACTTTCAAAAGAACTTTGTCCCCAACTTGAAACTCTATGTCTCGGCGATGTAGATCTGCATAACTCTTTTGCCTATCCTGAGCTGCTTTCATCCGTTCCCTGATCATCTTAATCTGTTCCACCATCTCATGCACCATCTCTGGTCCTAAAACCACTGCCTCAGCACTATCGTCCCAACAGATTGGACTCCTACATCTCCTCCCATACAAAGCCTCAAACGGTGCCATACCAATACTAGTGTGATAGCTGTTATTGTAAGAAAATTCTATCAAGTCCAACCTCTGTTCCCAGCTACCACCAAAATACATCACACAAGCTTGCAACATATCCTCAAGAGTCTTGATTGTTCTCTCAGTCTGCCCGTCTGTCGCAGGATGGAATGTTGTACTCATCTTCAAAGTTGTTCCCAACGATTCCTGCAACTCTTTCCAAAATCTCGATATAAACCTCGCATCTCTGTCAGACACTATGTCCTTAGGGACTCCATGTAACTTAAGCACGTTCTTTCGATAGGCCATAGCCAATTGTGCCTTAGTCCATGTATCTTTCATTGGAACAAAGTGAGCTGACTTGGTCAGTCGATCCACTATTACCCAAATCATGTTGTTACCTTGTTGACTCTTTGGCAAACCCACAATAAAATACATGGAAATGGATTCCCACTTTCACTTAGGTACCTTTAAAGACTGAATCTTACCTTGTGGTCGTCACTGTTCCCCTTTAACTCTCTGGCATGTCAAACAACGGGACACAAACTCAGCTATCTCTTTCTTCATCCCAGGCCACCAAAATGTTTTCTTCAAATCCTTGTATAGCTTGTCACCACCCGGATGTACTGAATATGGTGTACAATGCGCCTCTGTCATGATTGTCTTTTTCAACTCCTCATCATTAGGAACACACCACCTACCATCAAACCTCAAACTACCATCTGTATGAATAGAAAATCGGGACACCGTCCCTTTCTCTACTCCAGCTCTCCACTCCACTATCTTACGATCCAACGCCTGCTTACCTCGAATGTCATCATAAAACTCAAGCTGTACTGTCATATCACCCATGGCATCTCCCTTCTGCATCATATGTATCCCAAACCTCGTTACCTCATCTCTCAGCCTCATCAAAGATAGAGCTGTACACAGAGAATGTACACTCTTCCTACTCAAAGCATCAGCAACAACATTGGCCTTCCCTTCATGGTAGATGATTTCCATGTCATAATCGCCAATCAGCTCCATCCACCTCCTCTGTCTCATGTTCAACTCCTTTTGAGTGAAGATGTACTTGAGACTCTTGTGATCGAAAAATACCTTAAAGGTCGCCCCATAAAGGTAATGTCTCCAAATCTTGAGAGCAAACACCACCGCACCCAACTCCAGATCATGAGTAGGGTAGTTCTCCTCATAAGGCTTCAATTGCCTAGAAGCATAGGCAATCACTTTACCATTCTGAATCAACACACATCCTAACCCATTCTTCGAGGCATCTGTATAAACCTCAAAGTTCTCGCTCCCTTCAGGCAATGCTAAGACAGGAGCTGTGGTCAAACGCTCCTTTAATGTTTGGAACGCCGTCTCACAACTCTCATCCCAACGGAACCTCGTTCTGTTTTTCTCATCAATTGTCATAGGTCTAGCTATCTTGGAGAAATCTTTCACGAACCGTCTGTAGTATCCAGCTAAACCCAGAAAACTCCTGATCTCAGCAACATTCTTTGGTGCTTCCCACTTTGTCACTGCCTCAATCTTCGCCGGATCCACAGCCACTCCCTCCTTAGAGATCACATGCCCCAGAAAAGCAACTTTCTCTAACCAGAACTCACACTTGGACAGCTTAGCATACAACTCATGCTCCCTCAACGTTTGCAACACGATTCTCAGATGCTCCTCATGCTCCTCCTTAGTCTTAGAATAGACTAAGATATCATCGATAAATACCACCACAAACTGGTCCAAGAACTGTCTGATGATTCTATTCATCAAATCCATAAACACTGCCGGTGCATTAGACAACCCAAACGGCATCACCACATACTCATAATGGCCATACCTCGACGTGAAAGCTGTCTTTGGTATGTCCACCTCTCTAATCTTCACCTGATGGTACCCCGACCTCAAATTAATCTTAGAAAAGACTGATGCACCACTCAACTGATCAAACAGGTCATCAATCCTTGGCAAAGGGTACTTGTTCTTCACCATCACTCGGTTCAGCTCCCTGTAATCTATGCACAACCTCAAACTCCCATCTTTCTTCTTCGCGAAAAGAACTGGTGCTCCCCACGGCGATACACTTGGTCTAATGTATCCCTTCTCTATCAAATCATCCAACTGCTTCCTAAGCTCCTCCATCTCCTTAGGACCCATACGGTATGGTGCCTTAGAGATTGGCCCCGTCCCTGGCTTCAACTCAACGGTGAAATCTATCTCCCTCTTCGGTGGCAACCCCGGAATCTCGTCAGGAAAAACGTCGGCAAACTCTCCCACCACTGGTATCTCATCAACTGTCGGATTCTATATCCGGTCATCTCTCACATGGCACAAGATCAAAGGACATCCCTTCCTCAGATAAGACTTCAAGGTGACAGCTGCAATCAACTTAACTTTGGGTTTGACTAGAAACCCACGATAAGACACACTAACACCCTTAGGACCTCTTAAAGACACTTTCTTTTGATGACAGTCTATCTTAGCTTTATACTTTCCTAACCAATCCATCCCAACTATCATCTCAAAACCGTCAAAAGGAAACTCTAGCAAGTCTACAGGTAGATCAACTTGCCCAACTATCATAGATACATCTCTAAACAACCTCCCACATGATACAGACTCACCCGAAGGTATAAAAACTTGCTCACTAACAGACTTATATACCCTCAAACCCAACCGCTTAACATGACTTGAAGACACAAACGACTGAGAAGCCCCCGAATCAAACAAAACAAAGGTAGGAATACCATTAACAAGGAAAGTACAGGTGATAACATGTGCATCCTCCTCAGCTGCTTTCTTCTCCATCATGAACAACTTTCCACTGGTCTTCTGTCCACCTCCCTGGACAGTACTGGCTGAAGTGGTCGGCTTAGCACCCGACCCTTGATTGTTGTTGTTGTTGTTCGTTGGTGGTTTCTGATAAGAATTACCGCCGTTGCGGTTGCCTCCACTGTAACTCGACTTCCCGGTTTGGCCATGACCCAGCCGGTCTATTGCTCGCATAGCTCTGCGCAGGTCTCTGGAAATATCCCGGTGCACTTGTGCACTCATGTCTCTTGTGGCCTACACCACCACAGCTATAGCAGGTCACTCCCCAACTACCACTAACACTTCCACGGCCGCGCCCAAAGGAAGCCCCAGCACTGAACCCTGATCCAGAAGAAAACCCCTTAGACTGATTGTGGTTGCCTTTCTTGTGATTAGATTGGCCACCACCCTCGCTCTTAGACTTCCTCTTCTCACCACCTGACCTCTCATGAGCCATCTCCACCAACCTCTCAGCTCTCCCAGCCCTCTCATAAGCTTCCTTAACATCAGTAAGGATTTCCACGGGTAACTTATCCATAATCTTAGGGGTCAACCCCCTCTCAAACCTCAACGCCAGGTTCTCCTCACTCAAACCCATATCCTCAGCATACCTAGACTTCTTATTGAACTGCCTGTAGTACTCGGCCACAGACATCTCAGCGGTCATCTTAAAACTGTCAAACTCTTCCCTCAACTTACTCCTCACATGCTAAGCACGAACTCCTTCCTCACGGCCCTACGAAACTCCTCCCAAGGTATAGCAGGTAAACCTTGGTTTGTATATATCTCCTTAGCACTCACTTTCACCGTATCCCACCACTTGCCATTTTGCCTCCCTCGGATAGAACGCAGCTTGTTCCACTCTCATCTCATCAGGACAGTGAACCAAATCTAATATGTTCTCCATCTCTCTCAGCCAACTATCAAGAAGGTTAGGCTCCCCAACTCCCTTATACTCTTTCGGGTTAAACCTCGCTATATAGAGGCTGATTTTAGAATGATCAACCTCCTTCTCCTTATCCTTATCCTTATCTTTCCCCACAGTCTTTAAAGCCTCAGTAAGAGCATCCTGATGCTCCAACATCTTAACGATGTCATCCATGGTCATAAGCTCAGCTCTCGCATACAAAGCATTCTTCTTGGGCGGCATCTTGAAACTATATATAAGAAAGGGTAGACATAAACACACGTACTAAACCTTAAAACATGAAAACACGCTACCCAGGACCTACTCGATCGAGTGCCCAAACATACTCGATCGAGTAACGGGCTACTCGATCGAGTGCCCTCCATACTCGATCGAGTGCCCCAATATCAGACCCCAAACAGACCTTCTGATCTCTAACATACTCGACCGAGTAGCTAGGCTACTCGATCGAGTGACCCCCTACTCGATCGAGTGCCCCAGGTACTCGATCGAGTGCCCAAAAACACGATTCTGGACTCGAAAACATCAAAAACCCACCCGATCAAGTCAGTCCCACTCGATCGAGTCATGCCAACTCAGAAACGCTACCCGCATGCTATATCATATGCTAACATGCTATAAAAAAACTTTATAAAACCACATATTATATCATAACTAAATATATAATGCTACGCATCTTTTCATACGATCTACGAGATCATTATATCATGTTATTAAACGCCACCTTGTAAACATCCAACATGTTATCATTCCAACCACAAGTTTCCATATATCATACGCCACCTTTCTTTCACATTCTCAAATTTCTACTTCAAACATCCAACAATTACACACACTTTATCACATTCACACACAAGTTAATCACACAACACATACGACCTGACAGACACTCCCCCATGTGCCCGGTTCAAAATTGTAGGGCGACTTTGCGACTTTAGGGCGTCTCCCAAGCCTTTGCATTAGCTCCTACAACTTTTACCCCGGGTTCATTTTAATTGACTCCCTATGTTCATTAGGTTCATATGGTTACAGGTTTCAGGATCGTCGCTCTGATACCATTTGTAACACCCCCATACTCCAAGTGCCTTACCAGGACCATTCAGGTATGAAGACATTACCATCTCAGTTACCCGAGGCAATGATAATCAAATAAACAATGAAGAAACAACGTTTAAATATAAATACTTAGTGAAGAGTTACAATTCTCAAAACCAAACCAAAAGTGTAATACATGTTCTCCAACTGACTGTTCTAACTGAAATGTAAATAAACTAATAACCTACAGCGAAAGACTCCTATCATCATGTCGTGGCAATCCCAGCTATCCCAGTACTCATCTCATACCTGCTCAATATCTGCTCACCATCCCCGAATGGATCACCGCAGGTTTACAAAACAACAACCGGGGTCAGTACTAATCACACAACTCAATATATATATCAACAATAAGATAAACAGACAACTTAACTGTCACACACACACAACCAACCAATTCCTATCATCTCAATCATCGATCGTCCTTTGGACTGACTACCCGATGGGGGACCGCAGCCGTACCCACCAAATCCCCGCTCCACATAGTGAGCGATAACCCTGTCCATTAATGTGCACATCCCTTCTGTGGCGGGTTCCACAGAAGGCGAAACTAGGGCGTGAAGCCACTCCCGCAAGTGACCCCACTCAGCCGAGGACACGCCTCGAGAACCACAGACCACAATCACAATCACAATCGCAATCACAACCGTCACAATACAATTACTATATCAAACAATCAATCTCAACACATCAACCAACATCCCATTATGGGACTAATACTGAGTAGGAAATCCTACCTGGAAAGCACACTGTCAGACGGTCTCTACTGCTGTATCAAAAAGCTTCCTCTATGAAACCTCCTCCTATCACACAACATATAAATGCTACCCAATTACATACTACTCAAAAACCCCCAAATCCTTATATTAGGGTTTAACCAAATCAAAGGAAATACAACAAAAAGGGTACATAGATCTTACCCTTGACGCAAGGAACTCAACGGTATAATCAACGCTGAGAACTGACCTTCCAAACTCCGGGGATTGCTAATAATGCGATTAAGATGAAGAACTTGCTTGCTTTCTCTCTTAAACAGTAATTTAGGTTTTTGCAAAAGTGTTTAGAATAATGACGACGAAGGTTATATATCTTAATCGCATAATTAACAAAATCCGAGAAAACTCCCCGTAAAACCGGCTACTCGATCGAGTACCCAAGGTACTCGATCGAGTACCCCCTACTCGATCGAGTATCCCAGCTACTCGATCGAGTACCCAACAGGTCAAAAACTTTTCTAAAACGCAACTTACCCTTACTCGACAGAGTAAGGCCTACTCGATAGAGTACCCCAAGACTTATAAATACGGAGTATTACAGCCGAAATACTCACCTAGGACCTAGTCCCAGCTTGAATACTTTAGCCCACACCACACAAGACAAGTAGGACACCCAATTAACCATAAGAGGGGCAAAGAGTCCAAACTTGCATACACAAAAGATCATACACACCCTAGTATATGAAAGGCTACGCAAGAGCATATTAAGCTGACAATCCAACAATATCTCCAATATCAATAATAATCCAAATTCCAGCTAACCAACAGTACCATAATCCATGAGAACAAACTAAAATGGCACAGAGGCAACAAGACTCAAGCATAAGGTATCCAAAGCATCCAACAACCAACATGTGAAATGATAATTACAAATATCAAAGCATAACATAAAACATCCAATAACAACCAATCTCACCTCAAAGACAAACCCTCGACCCGAGTCCCACGACGGGTCATTGGTCAAATCGAGGCTGACCGGTTTAAACCTAGTTTGACCAAACTCATTCGGTCAAACTGGCCCAGCTCAGAGTCTTGGCCCATTTTAGCCCAAATCACAACATTCATTACAATATCATTCTCATGCAATATTCCAATTTCTATCATGTGAACACTATCAACATAAAGAAAACATTCCAACTTACAAAATAACTAATTCCACAAAATTCTCGCATAATAAAATAGCATAAATAACCGTCTCACACAAGGGTAAACTTTTCTATAAATTTTTAATCGATAAAACGACGCCATTTACTCATACGGACTCCGAATTGAGTGATTCAAGTGGCTAAACCACCTAATTTTTCGATGCCGTTCAATCTGTCATATTTTTGGAAACCGTCTCGGTCCGGTACTGACGTGTTCCAGCCAAAACACGGATTGTCACAACACATAATTCCTCATCCAAATTTGTTCCAAACAATAATATACAAATGGGTAACATAAATTAAACATAAACATACTCATCTTACTCCATTCATTCATTTATCAACAAGATCGTCTCAAACAACAACAAACAATAACAAACAACAAATACAACTACTAATGTGACATTAATTCGTCGAGTGACTCGGAATAGTTACCTTAAGCTAGAAAAAGAGAACAATAACACTTGAGAAAGAGCCCTAGAAACCGAAATCGCTCATCACTAACTCATCTTCAAATTCTTCACCTATAAGAACAACAAAAAACACAATTATTAAGCTTAAATTCGAAACCCTAAAAGATGAGCCTTAAAACAAAATTGGGGGAAATGAAAATAAAGCTTACTAGTAGATGAGGATTGAAGAGAGGATTCCAAATATATAATTTTTATGAGATTTGGTGGAGAAATGAAGGATTTATGGTGGATTTAGGGATTGTAAGGAGGATTTTTGAGATAAATTTGGTGTTTGATGAAAGGAAAAGAGAGAGTGAAATATGGAGGAAATGAAAATTGAAAGAGGGGATAATTGGAGGAGGGGTGGCCGGTCAAGAGGTAAGGGGAGGTGTCAATTGTTTACGTTTTGGGTTTGCTTCGACGGTAATTAGAAATATTCGTCGAACGCGATTTCCGAGAATATTAAAGTTCTTAAACACGATTTTACTAAAAGATTAAGTACTCATATGCCCAATATCCAAACTCGTTTACTCAACGACCGTAAGAAATGGGAAAATCCCAATTTTACGACTTTTATCCGAAATCTATTTTATCAAAGGAAAAGGTTTAAATATAGTTTAAATCACTTTTAAACATTTTTAAACTATCAAAAATAATTACATTCCTTCAAAATAAAATAAGATTATATTTTATCAAATAAATTTTATTTCAAATAAATTAATATTAAATTAAAATAGATTAAAATATTACTTTTAAAATATAATAAAGGTCTTCAAATTTACGGGGTGTTACAATGAGTCACCACGATGTAGTCTTAGAGTCTTCCGCTGTTTGGACTAGTTGTTTAGCACTTTTGGATTTGAGAACATTGTATTTCACTTTTATCAGTTTTGGGTTTTGGACATGTAATCACTTTAAACTGTATTGCTATTTAAATATGTTTCTTTATTGTCATTTGATTATCATTGTAATAACCAGGATATTCAAGGACTCTGTTGACCGACCCTGTTGACCAAGACAGACCGTAGGGATGAATGGGTGAGGGATCAGGTTTGTAACATGAGCCTTATACGTTTGTTTACTCGACCTAGCAGAGGCTACTCGGCCGAGTATCGCCTATACTCGACCGAGTAGAGCCTACTCGGCCGAGTACTCCAGTACTCGACCGAGTATGGCTGATGTCGACACGTTGATATAAAACGCAAGTTCGCGAGATTCATTTCATTTTCCTCATTTTCTCGACAGTTTCTCTTTCTTTAACCCTAGCCTGCCACTCTCTCCTATCACCCCTATCCCTACACACTCTCATATAGTTAGCCTACACCTCCATCATGGGAAAGACGGGATTAACTTAGGAAGGTTGCGTGCGTGGTTGTCGTCTACGTCGTCGTCGATGCGTGTTATTAGGTAAGTTTATGCCTCGTGTCTTCTTTGATAGATTTGGGGATAGCTGGATAATAGGGGATGGTTATCATTGTAGGATGCATATTGGAGTCTTGCTTGGCTGTGTGTGGATGTCCTTCACGATTTGCGACGAGGTAGGGTTCCCTACTCAGTTTACTGTCAATTGGTTTAAGGCTGTGTTTATTTGTAATTATTGTTATCTGCTGATCATCGGAGGTTGGGTGTTGTGGTGATGAGGTTGGTGTGGTTGTGTTGTGACGGTTGTGGTGTTGTGACTGCTGTGATGCTGTGTGTGTGATTGTCGTGGAGTCACTTGCGGGAGTGGCTTCACAACCTAGTCCGCCTTCCGTAGAACCCGCCACGGGAGGGGATGTGCACATTAAGGGACATGGATCGTTAGTCGCTCGTCGATGAGCTGGACTAGGTGGGGATGGGCTGCGGTCACCCACTGGCGGCGAGGATTACCTGTTGCGATGGGTAATCTGGCAGGGCTACACACTTAGGTGTGTAGTCGGTTACTGTTTGAGATCGGGAGACTGGGGTTGGTGGATGATGAGCTGGTTATTTATCGTACTTGTCTTATCTTAATTGCTCAGTAACTGACCCCGTGTTATGTTTTCAAAACTGTGGTGATCCATTCGGGGATGGTGAGCAGTTGGCTTAGCAAGTTCAGTTGGTTGTTGCTGTTAGGCATGGAGGGAATCGAGTCACCACGCTACCGGCATAGGTGTCAGACGCATGAGTTCTTTACCAGTCATCGTTATCTCTTGTATTCAGTTTTGTACCGTGGTTGTAAAGTGTTAAAGTTATTAATTATAAATGTTCTTTCATTGTCTAATTTCGATCTACTCCCTCGGGTAACCGAGATGGTAACACCTTCATATACTGGGATGGTCCTTGGTAAGGCATCCTGGTGTGCGGGGGGGTTACAAAGTGGTATCAGAGCCGACGATTTTGGAACCTGAACCAGTGAATCTAATGAATTTAGGGTGTCAACTAAAATGAACCTGGTGTATGTGCGTTGGGAGCCCCAGTCGATGCCAGAATTTGGCTGAGTAGGCGCCCTCATTTCAAAATCATGGCCCCATCGAGCTTAAGCCAGACACGGGAAAAAGGGTAGCTAGTAAGAGTCGTTACTCTGTGATGGTCGTTGTATACATTTGAGGTTAGGATGATGTGTCTCTATGTGCGTGGTAAACTTAGAATTGTGAATGAATTGTTGCAAGATGTGACCAGGGGTAAGTCAGTTAATGGGCTTGATTATGGTTGTGTTATGTGGTGATTGCTATCTTGTAAATGTTTGATTTAAGGTAAGTGTAATGGGATTAGCGGGATGTGTAAGGATGTGGTATATGAGTTTAACTTTGCAGGTACATTAGTTAATAGGTACGTATGCTTAGGGTGACATGTAGACTGTTTTTATAGCAAAGTAAGACATGTAGGTGGAGATGATGATCAAATTGGTAATGGATGTGCAAAATTCGTGTTGATGCGTGTCTATGTGGTAGAAGTAAGCTCTAACAGTGACGAGCCGGTTGCACGGAACTCCGAACTATGCTATTTATTTTGCAGGAACATTAAAGATTCAATTCTATCTCAATTCTTGGGAACTCGACCGAGTAGAAGTTCGTACTCGACCGAGTAGACCACACTCGGCCGAGTATGAAGGTGCTCGACCGAGTGCCCATTTTGTGGAAATTAAAATCGCTACTGTTCACGAAAACTCGACCGAGTAAGTCTAATACTCGACCGAGTAGTCGATACTCGGCCGAGTATACTAAGTACTCGACCGAGTACTGTTTTATCGGGGACTAACCGGGTTATACAAAAACCCTATTTTCGTCCCATTCTTTCCTATTTCCGCCTCCCAACTCTTCATCTCCTTCTCTCTAAAACCCCATATTCCTCCTCCCTCAAGCTATTTGGGTAAATTCTTGGTGTTCAACTTGTTCATACTTGCCACAAATCAATTCAAGGTAAGGTTTTAACTCAATTTCTCCCTTTACTTCTGAAGTTATGATATAATTTTGTTAATATTTCGAAATTTCATCATAAGTAACTGAAATTAAGTCCTCTTCATGTTATTCTTTGGATTTAATCATATATAAACCTCGATTATACTGTTATTAAGGCAATTTCTTGGTTTAAGTTGGATTTTCGAGTTCTAGGGTTTGCTAAAATCGATATACCTTGCCTTTTGTTTGATTATCACACTGTCTTAAGCCTCTTGATGTTGGTAAAGGTGTTTTGAGTAAAGTATTGGTGTTTTGAGTAAAATACTTGGTGAATTGCTGAGAAAATTTCCTTAAAAGTTCGTCTCAATTTTTTTTTTATGCAAGTATAAACGGTCCATCTTTTGGTAAAGTTTTGGTGTGCCTAGCACCTTTGTTAAAGACTTGTCTTTTGCAGCATGGTGAAAACCAGAGGTCTATCCAACAAGAGGACCCGTCCTAACATTCAACTTGAGACGGGTCAGTCAAGTAGTGGACCTGTAGTCCCACCGGTGGAGGCATATCCATCGGTAGTTTTCTTTGACTTCAAGCAGCGCAAGGCCTTTGTAGCCTTGATGAGGCGTCCTTTCCGACCTACTCGGTGTGTGAACCCCGAGATTTTAGAGGCCTTGGGGATTAGGGGAGACATAATTTATATATTTGAGATTTTGGGAATAGAGGGGTTATATCATTTAAGGAAGAAGTCCTACCCCCATATGACCTTAGAATTCCTGAGCTCGTATGAGTATGATAAGAAGGAGAAGACCGTCTCCTTCAGCCTCATGAATGAGGATCACGAGCTGACCTTGGATGAGTTTAGGGGCCATCTGGGTTTGGAGGAGGAGGGGATGGGATACCTGAGTGATGTGGCTAAGAATAGTGGTGCCCCTCTTTACCTTCCTTTCTTGACTGGTGGACCTGCCCCTAGTGCCAGTGCTATGCTGATCAATGATGTGCAGTATGTTTCCCTTCGTATGTTCCTGAGGATGATGACTTGTTTGTTGTATGCGAGAGATGATGTGAGTAAGCTTAATTCTCATGAGGTCATGTTACTTATGTCTTACCTTAACTTCCACCGTAGGAAACCGTTCTACTATAGTGCTCCAGGGATAGTGTGCTCTAGTCTGGAGCGTATGGCACAGTCTGAGACCCGACACATTGCTTGCGGGGCTATAGTGACCCGCCTAGCTCAGCGTCTGGCTGATTTTGAGGCCCCACCTCCTGAGGGGGATGAGTATGTGTAGACCGTTCCTACCATGGACGCCCAGTATTGGCGTCAGAATAGATGGTTGAGGAATTTGGATGACGGGTCTTATGCCTGGAGGGTGAGGGGGTCGATGTGGATGGTACTTCCTGACCCTGCCCATCTCCCTGTTGTTGATCATTTCACTGAGTGGGAACCCTGTGCTATACCTAGGCCTGAGCCCTAGACCTATCTGATTGATCCTACCATTCTTTTGGACCTACCTGAGCCGGTCACCGTGCCTGAGGGACAACATCAGGCACCTCCCCCACCTCGTGAGCGCCGTAGGGTCAGACAGTCTAGAGCAGACCCGGTTGTGACCGAGCCTTACTACTCAGCCCCCGACACCTACTCTTACCAGTACTCGCCCTATCCCACTGTGCATGACCCTAGGATGCAGCCAAGTGACTTGGCTGACCGGATCTTCACTACTTTGGTGCTCCGCAACATGCATGAGATGGCCCAAAACAAGGGCATAGGGACACAGCTAGCACAGCCTGTCTGGTGGAGAGGACCTGGAGTGGACACGAGAGTCTTCCACAGCTACGGAGTTGATCCTGGTTTCTGGAGGCCACCGGAGGAGACAGAGTTTGGCTGCCTCTCGGGACCATGGGGAGCCAACTACGGCAACCAGCTAGGAGGGAATTACTCAGCGGCAACAGGCTTTCCGGGAGCGGGTAGTTCAGGTGCAGGTACTTCTGGTGCAGGTGGTGACGATAACATGGAGGAGGGTCCTGGCTTTTGATCCTTTTGTTGTATTTCCTGGATTGATTTCTTTTGTGTTGGATGTTTATTTTCCGGATTTATTTCTTACTGTTGGATGACTGTACTCGGCCATAAGGCCGTTACTTACTTTAGTTTATCGTGTGGAGACGTGTTGGATTTAGTTATGTTTGGTATTGTTGTGGGGAGTTTGGTTGCAGGTTAATTCGTGGATTGCATTGTGTGAAGTGCGTCAAAAGCTCTCTGCCTGTCACAACTCGACCGAATATAGACACTACTCGACCGAGTAGAGCTTACTCGGCCGAGTATACAATTATACTCGACCGAGTAGCCACTCATACTCGGCCGAATATTACTGTTACAGGGACCATGTTGTTTGATAATTACGAATTGTACGATTTATGTGAACATTTGTATGACGGAGTGTGTGGGTGCTTTATAGTGTCGCTTAGCGTAATCCATTGTCTAAAAATGGGCTACAGACATGTTACAGGTATGTATGCGCTTGGGTAACATGTCGATTTATGGAAGTTAGTCATATTTCTATGGTTGAAGTAAAGGAATTTAACTTGTTCAAGGTGCCGCATGAGTCCATATATGTTAGGTGAATGTTAACGATGGAGCGGTAGCTGTCGCGAGTCTTATATGTATAAATGTTTGGTTATTTAATGCAACCTTTTGCGGTGTCAATGCTTGGCTACAGTTATAACGGGTCTGATTAGGTGAGTGAAACTGGTGGTCAGTATATGACTAAAATAACAGATAATGCATAAAGCTGCTGTCATTTGATAACAACATCTTTAGATGTATATAGAATACTTAATTGCCGTCACTTCCTGTTGCTATGGATCACATTTGGGTAATGTCATAGGCTAAGTTTTGGTAACCTGATTTTAAGTCAATTACAGTTTGGGAGTAATGTCACAGTTAGGATGTATCTGTTTGTTGTGGGTGCGGAAGGTAATTAGTGGTGAACTTCGGGGACGAAGTTCCTTTAAGAGGGGAAGAGTAATGACGCGGAAACAAATGATGAAATTATGCCTATAATACTTGAAATCACATGTATGTTATGTATCACATGTATGTTATGTATGATAGTATTCGGTATTGCTTTCATGTTACATGTTATTGAAATTACATTTACGTTTCTTTGAAGTTGTATCAATGTTATATTTTAAGTGATATGAACGTACGTTGAACAACTCTGTAGGGATGTGTGGGACGTGTACTTTTGTGGTTGTGTATCGCGGCTGGTCGTGGTGTTGCTTTTAACATATGGCATGGGATGCGAACATATTTCATTATGTATTTATGATGGGATTATTTCCCGTAGGTTTTGTGTGTGATAGTTGACGGCTGGTAATACATGGAAGAATAACTGTGATGGTAGGATGGTTGTTTGAATAATGTGGTGGGGTGGTAGTGTCAATGATGGCCAGAGTTCGTATGCCTTTATGTATGTAGATGATGTCATAGTACGTAACCTTGTGGTGAGTGACGTATGGGCTGAACTACGGGGACGAAATTCTTTTAAGGGGGGAAGACTGTAATAACCAGGATATTCAAGGACTCTGTTGACCGACCCTGTTGACCAAGACAGACCGTAGGGATGAATGGGTGAGGGATCAGGTTTGTAACATGAGCCTTATAGGATTGTTTACTCGACCTAGTAGAGGCTACTCGACCGAGTATCGCCTATACTCGACCGAGTAGAGCCTACTCGGCCGAGTACGCCAGTACTCGACCGAGTATGGCTGCTGTCGACGCGTTGATATAAAACGCAAGTTCGCGAGATTCATTTCATTTTCCTCATTTTCTCGACAGTTTCTCTTTCTTTAACCCTAGCCTGCCACTCTCTCCTATCACCCCTATCCCTATACACTCTCATATAGTTAGCCTACACCTCCATCATGGGAAAGACGGGATTCACTTAGGAAGGTTGCGTGCGTGGTTGTCGTCTACGTCTTCGTCGATGCGTGTTATTAGGTAAGTCTCTGCCTCGTGTCTTCTTCGATAGATTTGGGGATAGCTGGATAATAGGGGATGGTTATCGTTGTAGGATGCATATTGGAGTCTTGCTTGGTTGTGTGTGGATGTCTTTTACGATTTGCGACGAGGTAGGGTTCCCTACTCAGTTTACTGTCAATTGGTTTAAGGCTGTGTTTATTTGAAATTATTGTTATCTGCTGATCATCGGAGCTTGGGTGTTGTGGTGATGAGGTTGGTGTGGTTGTGTTGTAACGGTTGTGGTGTTGTGACAGCTGTGATGCTGTATGTGTGATTGTGGTGGAGTCACTTGCGGGAGTGGCTTCACACCCTAGTTCGCCCTTCGTGGAACCCGCCACGGGAGGGGATGTGCACATTAAGGGGCAAGGATCGTTAGTCGCTCGTCGATGAGCGGGACTAGGTGGGGATGGGCTGCGGTCACCCACTGGCGGCGAGGATTACCTGGTGCGATGGGTAATCTGGCAGGGCTACACACTTAGGTGTGTAGTTGGTTACTGTGTGAGATCGGGAGACCGGGGTTGGTGGATGATGAGCTGGTTATTTATCGTACTTGTCTTATCTTAATTGTTCAGTAACTGACCCCGTGTTATGTTTTCAAAACTGTGGTGATCCATTCGGGGATGGTGAGCAGTTGGCTTAGCAGGTTCAGTTGGTTGTTGCTGTTAGGCATGGAGGGAATCGAGTCACCACGCTACCGGCATAGGTGTCAGACGCATGAGTTCTTTACCAGTCATCGTTATCTCTTGTATTCAGTTTTGTACCGTGGTTGTAAAGTGTTAAAGTTATTAATTATAAATGTTCTTTCATTGTCTAATTTGATCTACTCCCTCGGGTAACCGAGATGGTAACACCTTCATATACTGGGATGGTCCTTGGTAAGGCATCCTGGTGTGCGGGGGTGTTACAATCATTGCCTCGGGTAACCTAGATGGTGAAGTTCTCATACCTTAAGTGGTCCTGGTAAGGCACTTGGAGTATGGGGGGTGTCACATGTTTTACCTGAATTATAATTCATGTAGTTTGGTGTGAACTATAAAAATATTTTAAGATATCTGTTTTTATATAAATTAAGATATTATATGGATAAGTAGACTTAATAACATATGAATGTAATATAAAGCTACTTAATTGGACATTGAGAACTCTGGTATAAAATTAATCGTGTTAATTGAATAGTCGATATGTCCGTTGCTCATTATTTTCATCCGTAACCATGTCAATTTCACATGAACACCACTTATCGTAGGTTGTGATTTTTTTTTTTTACATTAATTTGTTTTTTTCATTGCAATATAATTTTTGTTATTTCATAGCAGGATAGCATGGTCTTAAAAGAGTATCATTGGTGCTTTCTATGTTATTCTTGTACTATAATATTTAATTACTATGTTATATGAAGTATTTAAACTACGTTATTTGAAAAAAAAAACTATGTTATTTTATTTTTTAAGCTCTTTTTATATTTAACTAATTCATTGAAATTAACGGGTACAATTATACAACATAATAGTGTACAATTAAATTAATATGATGTTGTAACAATAAAATAGTAAAAGCTTATTTATATGTTCATTTTTTTTAGAGATAACTTATTTTACAATAAAGTCTTAAAAATAAAATTAAGAATTTAGTTTGATATTTAATTGTTGTTTAAGTCGTTTAGTTTACTATGAAGTTAATAAGACAAATTTTAATGTTTGTGAGGTAATGTTGTTATTTAGTGCTTTTTTTTCGTTTATTGTTTTTTTTTCTTTTGCTAATAAATAACTTGGTAATGTGGAGGTGGTTTGTGTAAATAATTAAAAAAATGTAGATGTGTCATTATGATAGGTGGATAGTTTATCTTTTTATTATTATATATAGATTACTCATCGCATATATAAAACCATTAATTAAGGCTTGGAGTATTGAATCAAAGTTTTCAATAAAAAAACTCAAAATTTTCATATATAAAATAAAAAGTATTAGCAAAATTGAGTTCATAAATTTAATAAGTACTCTCCCAACTTCTGATTTGTTTACTTATTTTATTTTGGGAGTGGCATTTGTTTTTTCTTTTGGTAAGACGAAGCGGGATAAACCCAAATAAAGAAACAAAATGAATTAACAATCAGAAAACGGAAAGCAGTTGCTGCTGCTGCTGCTACTACTACTACTATGCTACAAAACTAAATAAAAGCAAGCGGAACCAGACGAGGCCATGTGATGCCACCAACGTCCAGTTGGGCAAGCTCGAAAAGGTGCCGCGGAATATTCGCCAAGTCAAAACGTACTAACTGTTGAGCCTGCTGTACTCCCAAATTTGCTAACCAATCGGCACACCTATTTACTTCTTGATAAGTATGGTGCATCTCCACCCTCCATAGCGAGTTGTAACAGAGGCGTTTCTAGTGGAGGTTCATGGGGCCCACTGACGTCAGAAAAGAAATATATAAAAGTAAGAAGAATATGAATCATTAAGATATAGTTGTCATAGTCGTAAGACTTTTACATTTTATCCAAAGGGTTTTAGATTAATTTTACTAATAAATGTACCTTTCAAAAGCTAATTTCTAGGGTTCCTTAATTTGTTTTTCAATGAATTTATCCTTTATCATTGTTTTCTTTGACGAATTTTTAGTATTAACTTTTATCGGGCAAAAAAAATATTCTATGTAAACTCAAACCACTATTACGGCCTTACGAGGATCCTAGAAACGCTACTGGTCTGTAATGAAAGACTTGCAAATTTTGCTCATATGCAAGTGTGATGCCGAGACCATCGAGTCGGCCTCCATAAAAGTCACCATCATTTCCGAGTTTGTTTGAATGATGAGCTGAGAAATCCCCATTTTCCAAAGCGATCATCAAACCCCTTCGCAGCGCCATTAGTTTGGCCCTCGTAATAGTGGCCTCCCCCAAGCGTTCAGCAAAGGCTTCAATAACATTCCCGACGAATCCGAATAATTCCTCCCGCTCTTGAAGGACCCGGATTACCCTTCAAGGCTCCATATATTCAACACTAACCAATGAAGCGGTGGAGCTAACCAACGTACAAAAATCTCCTTGTTCCTCCTTCTAGCCACACCACTCACCTGCGTACTCTCCTTAGCATTAATCATTTCCCAGACCCGTTGCATAAAAAAGGTATAAGTATTGGGTACGATCTCATCACTTCTTCCAAAAACTCGACAGTTCCTCCACCTCCATAACCACAAAATCACGACAACAAAAGTTGAAGGCCACGCATCCAACTCACTATCCCTGCCACGCATAAAAAAGGTATAAGTATTGGGAGTGTCATTTGTTTGTTTACCTTTATATATTAGGAATGTACCCATAGATAATTGATTACCATATCCATTATGGTTAGGCTTGGCAAAACGGGTCAACGGGTCGGGTTCGGGACGGGTCAGTTCGGGTCACTCATATTATCGGGTTGTTTTGGGTCGGGTCGTGTCTTTTCTGGTTTCGAGTGTTTTTCGGGTATATTGGTCGGGTCATTTTCGAGTCAAAGCGGGTCGGGCTATTTCGGTTCGGGTCAACGATTAAGACAAAAAAAGTACGTTTAGTATTATTACCTATTTTTAGTTCAATTTTGATAATTGATTCTTTAATTTTAACATTTAACAATATTAAGTTTGCTTTTAAATTAGTCATTTTAAGTTTTTTTTTTTAAATTCAATTAGAGTTTTGTTTTGTCGGGTTTTTTAGGTCGGGTGGTTTCCAATTGAGTCATTTTGGGCCGGGCTAGTTCTGGCCTCCGGGTCAACAAAGTTCAAGTCATGTTTGGGTCGGGTCTCCATTCGGGTTTCGGGTCAAAGTCGAGAGTTGCAGTTCTGGTCAATTTCGCGTCTCGGGTCACCTTTTCGGGTCGGGTTGGTTTTGCCAGGTCTAGTTATGGTCCACTTGTCCTCGGTTAATAATAACCCCAAGTGACAGTGGCGTTTCTAGGATTTTATGTACGGGGGTGCGTAAAATTTTCTAACAATGAAAACATCGAGTTTTATGAATAAAATTTTGTTTAGTTGGACAAAATGTATGGTGATATGGTAATGGATAAAAATTTTTCAAAATAAGAATTGAACTCTTGACATTTAAAAGAAAAATAGTCTTAACAATGAGTAGACACACATTGTAGGCACGGAAAATTTATTAATGTGCCGAATAAATAAAATAAATTAATTATTTTGAGTTAATACCAAATTTTAACTTAATTTAATTAATTTGTCCCGATTAAATGAAATATGGGCTGATTCGGATTACAAAAGGAGTTGTTCGGATCAATAAACCCAGAAAGAATCAAATTTGGGCCAAGGTTGCTTATAAACCCACAAATGGGCCTGTGACCATCAAAGTCCAATAAGGGGAATTGAAACTCTATAAATAGAGCTCTTCTCATTCATTCAAGGGGTTGGAAATTCATAATTGCAAAGGAGCTGGAGAGAACAAGGTACAAATTCCTACAAATCCTCTCTGTCAAAATCATTGCAAGCAGTCAACAAGCACATCAAATCGTGCCGCCTGCGTTGAAGATTCAATCACAAGTTCAAACCTTCAAGAGAGATTCAAGTCATCGCGACCCTCTCAAGAAATCAAATTTACATCGCGCGTAGAGCAATTAAATTTGTCTACACGCGCACCCCTCACGTGTACCCCGTACACGTACCCCTTACAAACATATTAGAATCGGAGGATACATTAGAGATTGTACACGTACTTTTGATATTTATTAATAAAATATAATTGTTTCCTTGTTTTGTATTTCAGTTATCGCAATACAAAATTTGCTGTTACAAATTTTTGGTGAACCCGACGTGAAAATCTCTACCTCTCATCTCTACTGCTGTTTTATTCAAGTCTACCAAAACAAGAAGATGTCTACCAAGCAAAGCACCTCCTCCAGTCCATCCAAGAAGACCTACGCAGATATCCTGCAGGGTACCCACATAGCTGCTACCTCCCCTGTTACACAGTCAGTTGGCATCTCCACAAGAAGAATGGCGAAGAAGGCTGCTGTCAATGCTGCTGCTGCCAGTCTACGCTCTGCACACGTCCCAACTAGGCCGCGCAAATTATCTGTCGCCTCCATAGCTGCTGCCGCTACAGCACTCTTGGCTACCTCATCTCCTTCACGCGAGGAGGGTAGAAGTGTTAAGGCTGACAAAAAGGCTTCCCCCTGCAAATCCAAGGCGTCGCCAAAGAAGAAAGAAACATCAACTCCTAGCGTCGCTTCAGTCATGGTGATAAGTGGCGATACTCTTGAGGATCGAATGCAGAAAATGAATGATCTCCTTGAAAAGATGATGAAGGAGAATGAAGAAAAGAACAAGAAAATCGATGAGCTCCAAAAAGAGGTGGTGGCACTCCGTGACAGGAAGGCCGAGAGCGAGCATGGTGACACCGATAGGGATGTTGATAGCGATAGAGAAGTTGGCGAGGATAGGGAAAAGCCAAAGAATGAGATCAGCAACTTTCGAAGAGAAGCTGCAGGAGTTAATAGCCAAGACGATCAAGTGTCAGTTGGATGATAGCTCGACAAGTAGTGGACGCTACATCAAGCCTTACACTAAGAGGATTGTGATCTGCGATGCCATCCGGCTATCGCCTCCAAAATTTCAACGAGTTCGACGGGAAGAGGAACCCAAAGCAACACATCGCCCACTTCGTCGAGACATGAAACAATGCCGGAACCGAAGGTGATCGTTTGGTGAAGCGATTCGTTCGTTCGCTCAAAGGGATCGCGTTCGACCGGTACACGATCCGGACTCGAGTCAATTGACGGTGGGGTCACATGGAAGATGAATTCCTCAACAGATTCTACAAAGACGGACGTGTCGTCAGCATGAGCGAATTGACAAAGACATCTCAATGGCAAGACGAGCCTGTCGTCGATTACATCAACAGGTGGCGTGCGCTGAGTTTGGAATGTAAGGATCGCTTAAGTGAAGCGTCAGCAGTTGAAATGTGCGTCAACGGGATGAAATGGGACATTCTTTACATCCCGAAAGGGATCATGCCAAAGAGCTTCCAAGACACGGCTACCCGCGCCCACGACATGGAGATCACAATCAAAGAACATGGTAGTGCTCGACCAAGTTCTTCTAAGGTGACAAGTGAAAAGAAGGAGTTCAAGAAAAAGCGATAAGAACTCCAAATCGTCAACAAAGGAAACAATGGTCGTCGAAACCAAAGAAAGTGCACCCGTGAAAATATCATCAAAGCCTAAGTATGAAAAGAAGAAAGAGTCATTCTCTTACAACTACCAACGAGACAAGCCTACATTGAAAGAGTTGCAGGCTAAGAAATACCCATTCTCATTTCGACTTGCGGAATGCTTGATGACCTCTTAGAAAAGAAGGTTATACAATTGCCAGAGTCAAAGCGCCCTGAGCAAGCAAACAAGACAAACGATCCCAATTACTGTCGTTATCATAGGCTGGTGAGTCATCCTATTGAAAAGTGTATAACACTCAAGGAGAAGATCATGCAGCTCTCCAAGGAAGGGAAGATCATTCTTGACTTGGAGGACACAATAACCACAAATCAAACTATCGTAGTCCGGAACAACTTGACGAGCCAATTATACGGCAACGACAATGTGTGTATATGTTGCAGTTCGGAAGTTTTGAGCCTGTGGCATTACGGATCCAGGGGTCATTGTCGTCACTACCTCCAGCGTCATTGGAAGAAAGACTACCTCCTCAGGATAAGAATGAGGAAAAGAAGCATAAAGATGACAGTGAAGGTTGGACTTTGGTTACACGCAAGAAGTCAAAGAAACAAACAAGGCAGACAGCGCAACCTGTTCACCGTCGAAGAAAACAATCAAAGAAGAGTAAACCTCGCAAGACGAAGGGGAAAGAAAAAGCCCAAAATAGTTGTCAAAACACATGTCTTGCCAATTGATTTGTTGGAGCAAGAACCACCAAGTCCCGTCACCTTAGAAGAATTCTTCCCGCGAGATTTCATGAACAAGGTTACTGCGTGCACCATCTCAGCTACTGAAAGTGGCGACAATGAAAAGAAGAATGACGAAAGGGGCCTAGATGATGCGATATCACCACAACGGTCTCATTCTGAAAAGGAGAAGGAAATAGTGGCTGCTCTTGACACCCTTCCCACAAACATGGGATGGAAGCAAATCTTTCATCTACCTAAAGAGAAGCGTCAGCTGATAATTCAAGGACTTGAGAAGCCTGAGTTATATGCGGGCAAGATGAAAGAAAAAATTGAGCCTCTTGAGCAATCAACTGGATGTGTCTCCTGCAACGCAGCCTTGAGTTTTTCAGATGAGGATTTACTTCTTGGATCCAAACCTCACAACAGGCCACTTTATGTGTCCGGGTACATTCGGGGGCAAAAGGTCAAGCGCATCTTAATAGATGGAGGCTCAGGAGTCAATCTCATGCCAAAAGCTACCATGAACGAATTAGGGATCACGATGGATGAACTCTCCAGTAGTCGAACAATGATTCATGGTTTCAACTTGAATGGGGAGCGTGCGGTTGGCATGATCCGTGTGAACCTTACCATGGGTGATCTTTCTTCCGACACATTGTTCCATGTCATGGATGGCAAGACATCGTTTAAACTATTGCTGGGACGACCTTGGAAGCACGAAAATGGAGTTGTCGCCTCAACCCTCCATCAATGCTTGAAATATTATCGTGGTGGTGAAAGAAAGATAGACGGAGATGCCAAACCTTTCTCTAAGGTCGACTCTTTCTTCGCTGATGCAAAATTCTTTGAAGAGAATGGTACTTCCAGTGAGTTCATGCCAACCACCATCTCTTCAACAGGAAAAGGAGGTAAGCGGGAAAAGAACATCATCAAAGAAGATGAAGCTGCAAGTCCTGCTAAAGAAAATGATATTAAGAAAGATGTAGACAAGGTCAACAAAACAGCTACTCCTGTTGCGTCACCTAAGAAGCAAGAGACGCCGCAGAAAAACTACACCACCAAGACTACGCTACATCCCGAAGTCTCGCCGCAAAGATGGGGAGAGTCCTTTTGCAGAGTGTCTAACACCAAAGATAGAGCCTAAGGATAAAAAGTCAAGTCTGATGTTCAAGCAGGAATGGGTAGCCAAAGTCGTTACACCTCTACCAAGTTCATCTCAAATGAAGATTGTGAGACCTCCTCCGAATGGTTTCGTCTGTTCATCCGGTCAATCATCAAGTGAGGAAAATAAGGGGATATTTGATTCCAATGCTTACAGGCTACTTGCGAAGGCTGGATATGACTTTACAAATCCGACTCCTCTCGGCAAAGTTATAGAAGTTGAGTCGTACGGTCTTAACAAAGCGCAACATGAAGTGTTCAAGCAAGATGGGAACTTCATGGTGACCAGGGCCGGGCTCGGATATGAGTCTCCTGCGCCTGTGAAGATTGGTGCTCGTAGAAAAGGGGCTACTGCATCTTCTCGCACACATCACAAGTAGAAGAGGTCGAAGAAAATGAAGAAGGAGAGGAAAAGATGCATCCATCTTCAGTCTTCGATCGAATAAGTCCACCTGCAGAGAAGTGTCGTCCTTCTATATTTACAAGGTTAGAGAGACCAAATGCTTCAACCAAACACATTTCTGTCTTTGCTAGGCTTGGCAATCAAGGAGAAAGTAAGGTCAAAGTGTCAACACCTTCGTTGCGCATAAACAAGAAGGGCGCAATACATGAACGCTTGGGTGGTCCATCAAAAACAGTCTTCAGTCGACTAGGGGCTCTCAAGAGGAATAGTGGTGAGGGTCGTCCTCTCTCAACTTTTGCAACACAAAATGAAGAAGAAGTAAGAGTAAGCGATGATTTGAGAAGCGCAATACCATCTCGCACGAAGCGTATGCAAGTAGTGGATATCATCCAGCATGAGCCACTCAAAGCAAGGAGGCGCGTACTAGTTCTCACAGGCCAGTCAAAAAATGTTGAGCCTATTCCTTCCTCTTCACGTCCCTCTGATGTAAAGAAGCCAAGAGATTTAGAAGTTACAACGTCGTCATATCATATCACAGTAGAAGAGATACCTAACGAGAATGAAAAAGTTGAGGCCGATGAGGCCCCTGAAACACTTGAAGACGGGGGGCAATCGACTGTGGATGAACTCAAGGAACTCAATTTGGGAACTACTGAAGATCCTCGCCCCATTTATGTCAGTGCTTTGCTGACTAAAGAAGAAGAAGAGGAGTACTACAAGTTATTGGTCGAGTACAAAGATGTCTTCGCTTGGAGCTATAAAGAGATGCCTGGACTCAGCCCAAAATTTGCAGTTCATCGTCTAGCAATCAAGAAAGGCACCAATCCCAAAAAGCAACATCAACGTCGTTTCAGGCCGGAGCTTGTACCTGAAATTGAAAAGGAAGTCAATAAACTCATTGAAGCAGGTTTCATTCGAAAAGTCAAATATTCTACTTGGATAGCAAACATTGTCCCAGTAAGAAAGAAGAATGGACAACTGCGCATATGTGTCGACTTCAGAGACCTTAATGATGCATGCCCAAAGGATGACTTCCCTTTGCCAGTTACAGAGTTGATGATCGACGCAACCACTGGTCATGAAGCCCTCTCATTCATGGATTGTACTGCTGGTTACAATCAAATACATATGGCACCCGAAGATCAAGAAGCAACAGGTTTTCGAACCCCAAAAGGGATCTTCTCGCTACAGTCATGCCGTTTGGATTGAAGAATGCTGGCGCTACGTACCAACGCGCAATGCAAAAGATCTTTGATGACATGCTGCATAAAATAATAGAGTGTTATGTTGATGACGTGGTTGTCAAATCAAAGAAAAGAGAAGACCATATCAAAGACCTTCGAACCGTCTTTGAAAGACTTAGAAAATGTCAACTCAAGATGAATCCACTCAAGTGTGCGTTCGGTGTCACATCTGGGAAGTTCTTGGGGTTTGTGGTTAGGCATAGAGGCATTGAAATTGACCAAACAAAAATCAAAGCCATCAACGAAATGCTGGAACCAAAGACGTTAAAAGAGTTGCGCAGATTGCAAGGACGTTTAGCATACATTCGAAGGTTCATATCTAACCTAGCAGGACGTTGCCAACCATTCAGCCATCTCATGAAAAAGGATGCTCCATTCCAATGGGATGAAAAATGCAAAAATGCTTTTGATAGCATCAAGAAGTACTTGGCCGTGCACCAAAGTCTTTGGGGCACCAATTCCAGGAAAGCCACTTGTCCTCTACATCGCAGCACAAGAACGCTCACTGGGGGCAATGTGTGCTCAAGAAATTGAAGACCGTAAAGAGAGAGCACTCTATTACTTGAGTCGTACCTTGGTTGGAGCCGAGTTGAATTACTTGCCCATAGAGAAGATATGTCTTGCTTTGGTGTTCGCCATCCAGAAGTTGAGACACTACATGCAGGCGCATACCATACACGTGGTCTCAAAAGCTGATCCAATCAAGTACATTCTCTCAAGACCAGTCTTGTCTGGAAGACTTGCGAAATGGGCAATATTACTTAAGCAGTATGACTTGGTGTTCGTGCCTCAAAAGGCTGTCAAAGGCCAAGCTATCGCCGACTTCTTTGCTGATCATCCAGTGCCAGCAGAGTGGGAAATTTCAGATGACCTCCCAGGAGAAGAAATTTTCTATGTGGACGTCCTACCTCCATGGCAAATGTACTTTGACGGTGCTGCAAGGAAGGACGGAGCTGGAGCCGGAGTTGTATTCGTAACTCCACAAAATCATCTCATGCCATATTCCTTTACGCTCACTCAGTTGTGCTCAAATAATATGGCAGAATACCAAGCTCTCATACTCGGCCTCCAAATGGCAATCGAAATAGGTGTTAGAGATATGGACATCTACGGCGACTCGAAGCTGGTGGTCAACCAAGTCCTTGGTGAATATGAAGTAAAAAAGGAAGATTTGATTCCCTACCATCAACGGGCATCACAACTGTTGAATCAACTTGAGGACATCCATGTTGGTCATGTGCCAAGGAGTGCCAATAAGTTGGCTGACGCGCTTGCTAATCTTGCGACCACTTTGGCATTGGGGGCGTAAGAGTCTATGCAAGTCCCAGTCTGCAATCGTTGGGTAGTATCATCGCTTGAAGGAGAAGAAAATGTAGACACAACCAACATGATATGCGTCTACACAGTTGATGAAGATGACTGGCGTCAACCTATCATTGATTTTTTAGACCACCAAAAAACTACCCGATGATCCCAGACACAAGGTAGAAATACGTCGACGTGCTCCAAAGTTCATTCACTATAAAGGGACACTCTACAGACGTTCTTTCTCAGGCCAATGGTTGAGGTGTCTAAGCAAGGACGAAGCTACTGAAGCAATGCATGAAGCTCATTCTGGCATTTGTGGTGCTCATCAATCTGGGCCTAAACTTCATGATCGTGTAAAGAGAATGGGGTATTACTGGCCAACCATGGTGCAAGATTGTATGGACTTTGCGAAAAAATGTGAACCCCGTCGAGTTCTCTACGCAAACTTCATACACCAACCGCCGGAGCCGTTGCATCTTCTTTGTTTCTTCATGGCCCTTTGAAGCTTGGGGACTTGATGTTGTGGGACCTCTTACTCCAAAGGCCTCAAATGGACACGAGTATATCCTCGCTGCCACTGACTACTTCTCAAAATGGGCGGAAGCCATCACGCTACGGGAAGTGAAGAAAGAAAATGTTGTGGACTTCATTAGAACCCAAATCATCTACAGATATGGTGTACCTCAACGTATCACTCGACAATGGGAAACAATTTTTCAACCATCGATGACAAGTCCGGGAGAAAAATTCAAGTTCAAACAATACAAGTCATCCATGTACAATGCCTCTGCAAATGGTTTGGCTGAAGCCTTTAATAAAACTCTTTGCAACTTGTTGAGAAAAGTAGTAGCAAAGTCAAAGCGAGATTGGCATGAAAGAATTGGTGAGGCGTTGTGGGCATATCGTACCACATACAAAACACCTACTCGTGCAACCCCGTACGCGTTGGTGTATGGAGTGGAGGCCGTGTTGCCTTTGGAGTTGCAGATCCCTTCCTTACGCATTGCTATTCAGGAGGGACTCACAGATGATGAGAATGACAAATTGCGATTAGCAGAGTTGGAAGCTCTCGATGAAAAGAGATTAGAGGCTCAACAAAAGCTCCAGTGCTATCAAGCAAGGTTGTCACGCGCATTCAACAAAAAGGTGCGCCCTCGTTCTTTCCAAGTAGGAGACCTTGTCCTTGCAGTACGAAGACCAATCATCACCTCTCACAAGCCAGTTGGCAAGTTCACCTCTAAGTGGGATGGTCCATACGTGGTACAGGAGGTCTATACAAATGGTGCTTACAAAATCGTGGATGAAGACGGTGTTCGAGTAGGCCCAATCAATGGGAAGTTTTTGAAGCGTTCCTATTCTTAAATCCCAACAGTGAAGGCTCCTAAGCAAGAGCGTAAACTGCAAGTCCAAGCTCCTAAGCAAGAGGTTAAACTGTATACAAAAAAAAAAAAAAAATATACTCCTTCCTTTATGAACTACGTCGGCTTGATCTTGTGAAATACACTTTGTGCTTCACAAGTACGTAGGCAACTTGGGTGAACATGTAGCTCAAGTGCAGCCACACCTCCAAATAAAAATAAATCCCTCTCTTGAACTACGTTGGCTTGATCTTGCAAGTTGTCATCTTGGTAGCTTTGCGAGTACGTAGGCAGTTTGAGCAAACACTTTGTTCAAGTGCAGCCACACCAAAAAAAAACAAAAACAAAAAAAATTTACAGCAAAATAATTACTCCTGGCCCGCAAGAGTTTAAACTGTGTACGGCTAAAATTACAGTCAATCATCAACCAAGGTTGTAAAAGCAAGGCCATGTTAATCGATGATGAGTTCCGCTTGAGCTGGGTCTTTACACTATTTGCTTCACGGTTAGCCTTGGATAGATCATTAAAAAAGAGGGTCACGTCGCATACATGTGATGAAATGATGTAGCAATCTGGCACATAAAGGCTTGGAACTTCCTTACAATCGACGAGCGAGTTCATTGCATGGTAACTCCAAAGGGAACCCAAGATGACCCATCCAAGAGTGACTCGTACTCTCTTGGAGTCGACGAGTCAGGTCCATTGCGAGTTGCATCCCTGCAAAAAAAAAAAAAAAAAAAAAAAAAAAAAAAAAAAAAAAAAAGGACAAATACAAGTAAATATAAAGAATATGTGGAAATCTTTTACAAGTCGGAGAGACATCAAATCAAGAAGCGTATTCAGCCGGCATGCCTCAAGGGGAGAGCGTAATGAAATATAGTCTTCATAAAGAGGTTCACTACATGAGTCTTCAAAACTGTGTCGCGATGACCCGAATGGGTTCACCCTGACACAACCTGTCGCGATGACCCAAAAATGGGTTCACCCTAACAGGCAATAAGTCTTCAAAGCGTGTCGCGATGACCCGAATGGGTTCACTCGACACAACTGTCGCGATGACCCAAAAATGGGTTCACCCTAACAGGCAATAAGTCTTCAAAACTGTGTCGCGATGACCCGAATGGGTTCACCCTGACACAACTTGTCGCGATGACCCAAATATGAGTTCACCCTGACAAGCAATAAGTCTTCACGTCGCGATGACCCAATACGGGTTCACCCTGACAAATAATAAATCTTCATTGATGAACAAATACGGTGGCCTTCCATGAAGTACGGACAATTTGAAGATGGCCGAAAAGACGGGAACATAAGCCCTGCAAAAAAAAAAAAAAAAAAAAAAAAAAAAAAAAAAAAAAAAAAAAAAAAAAACGCAGCATACACAATTGGAAAAGGCATGTAATCTTGTGTGTCCCATCAAGAAGTAAACATCCCATAATATATTATGTGTGATACAAAGAGGAGATGGGCAATGAATTTGGAAAGATGTATATTACCTTAAAAGAACCCAAGATTTTGGGGTCAAATATGGATAAAGCCAAGCTGTGCATTCAAGCATACAAAAAAAAAAGATTAGAGTGCATACAAAAAGAAAGGAAATAAAAAGAAAACAGAGGACCAAAAATGGAAAGGACAAACAAAAGCATAGGGTGCCATATTCACAAGTGCCCAGATTTGGAGCATAAAGGGAAGAACTTCAGAGCTGGAATTCTATGACTTTGTACTGATTAGAGTGCTCTTCATTTATCAGAAAAAAGGTACCAGTCCAGCAATACACCAAAAAAAAAAAAAAAAGGGTGATTGTTTCAGACGGTCTTTGCTGAGGTCGTTGGGAGGTCAAACGATAACGAAAATCCGAGTTATTCGATGTTTCGGAATCGTGGGACTGCAAATTTTGTGAATATGGAAAGCTTTAGGATCAAAGATCATTCTCCATGATGTAAAATTGGTCGACAATAGGGGCTGTCCATGCACTCTGTTTTTCACGAAATTAGGGGACGATGTGGTGCGCAGTATACAGATGGAAAGGACACTTACTTTAAATGGGACGGTGTAACCCAAGCGAGTCAATGTTGAGTTAAGATCCTCCGGAAATATTCAGCTGCAGTAGAAAATAAAGGAGATTAAGATGAAGAATATTTCATATTCTAGCCTTTCATATGCATAGTCGGATCATCGTTGTCTGAAATAATGGTCAAGGAAAGTACAAATAAACCAACTCAGATTTTGAAGCCTGCAAAGGATAAGAAATCAATGAAACAAAAAAAAAAGTCATCATGCATTGCAGTAATATATGATGCGTCAATGAATCAAATTCATAACAAAAAAAAATATGTTAATTCATATTCTAGCCTTTCATACGACAAATTGGTCTGATGAAATAGCAAATGTTAATTTGTAGGCTAAAATAAGTTTGAAGGGTGAGTTTTGCAAGTCCAGGTTGGCAAAATATGTATGTCGGAATTGAAGAACTTGTGCCGAAAATCAACCCGAATTTGAACACTTTCGAGTCTCTGAGATTTGGGTCAAGTCACGGCCTGATTTGGTTAATTGTTTGGTCAGTCAAGCAGCGATGAAGTGAGATAATACCTGATGGTTCAGGCTATACCGCACAACTTCGACGACGGAGTAACTGGGCTGTGTAAACAAACAAAAAAAGAGGGCATCGTCATTAGTCAAGTTCTTTTAAAAAATTTCACAGCATTTGTCAAGCGCATATAATGGGGTTCATAGATGTTATCACCACACTGACGCAATGAAGAAAGGACAATGAAGTGAGAAATTAGTGTCTCTATGTCCCTTTGTTCCAAAGCCAAAGACAGAGATCAAGAAAGGACCATAGACCACTCAGTGAGAAATAATTAGGAGTTACTAACTTTACTCAACATATGCGCAGAGGAGAAGACCGGTATTCGTGCGTCGGTCCGAGTCTACTGTTATTATGAAAAGAGTAAGGCAGAGGTACCAAAAAGGGAGGGGGTCCAGCAACATAAGGCAAAGCTTTTAAATCGTTTGGTTGTGTCGGTTTTGATTGTTCAATAGATACAGAATTAGCATATGCAGCTAACAAGGAGGACGATTCAACAGAAAAAAAAAAGAGTATGAAGCTGCACAAAAGCACAAAAGCAAAAAGGTGATAGACTGATAGTATCTTACCAATCTCGGGAACAATAGCTCTATAATTTGTGTTTGCACAGCGAAGACGAGTACAAGAGATTGAGGCGAGGCGATATTCTATAGCAATGGAAAATAGGCGTGGAAGCATAAGATATATGAATTGCTGTCGTTCAATATCACCGAGTATATATAGGCATGGGTAATCTTTAAACCCTACTTCTAAATATAATCGTTGTCGAAGAAATATAGTATTCAAAAAGAATAAGGAAACTGCATGACGGTGGAATTCTTGAAGAGAACTTACCTAAAACGAAACAAGAGAGGACTTTTAGTTTTCTATTGGTCTAGTCAAAATCTTAATTATATGGGAAGTGTGGGTGTGATGCACTCTAATTACGTATTCCTTAATGGCCATTGTAAGACCATGGGACTAATTGTGATTACGTGACAAATACTCCGTTCAAATTTTACCCATATATGTTGTGAAATTATAAGGTAAGACAAACGTAAAATAAAAAATCAAACAAATAATTCATCCGTTAAATCAGATAATGATAGGGTGATATTACAAGAAAAATTGATTATCTCTATGACAAATTGAGGTGCCATCGCCTTCCAAGTCAAGCGAGAAAAAAATTCGTTATCCGCCAAGTCTAAAAAAAAAGATGACAGGATGACGTCAAAAATTTTACCCGTACGACGAGTTTGGGGATGCATCGACTTCCAAGTCAAAGCAAAATGTATCGAGACCTCGCCACGTCAAGACACCAAAAAAAGGCGCACGTGACAAGGTCCCGGGGGGGCAATTTGTAGGCACGGAAAATTTATTAATGTGCCGAATAAATAAAATAAATTAATTATTTTGAGTTAATACCAAATTTTAACTTAATTTAATTAATTTGTCCCGATTAAATGAAATATGGGCTGATTCGGATTACAAAAGGAGTTGTTCGGATCAATAAACCCAGAAAGAATCAAATTTGGGCCAAGGTTGCTTATAAACCCACAAATGGGCCTGTGACCATCAAAGTCCAATAAGGGGAATTGAAACTCTATAAATAGAGCTCTTCTCATTCATTCAAGGGTTGAAATTCATAATTGCAAAGGATTTGGAGAGAACAAGGTACAAATTCCTACAAATCCTCTCTGTCAAAATCATTGCAAGCAATCAACAAGCACATCAAATCGTGCGCTGCGTTGAAGATTCAATCACAAGTTCAAACCTTCAAGAGAGATTCAAGTCATCGCGACCCTCTCAAGAAATCAAATTTACATCGCGCGTAGAGCAATTAAATTTGTCTACACGCGCACCCCTCACGTGTACCCCGTACACGTACCCCCTTTTAAACATATTAGAATCGGAGGATACATTAGAGATTGTACACGTACTTTTGATATTTATTAATAAAATATAATTGTTTCCTTGTTTTGTATTTCAGTTATCGCAATACAAAATTTGCTGTTACACACATAATTTACGTGCTCCTATACTAAGCAAAAGTGTAATTATTTTCGGGAAAAGGGGTGCAGATGAACTCCCATGAGAAACGCCATTGCCTAATTGTCCCTCCACTTTCCAAGGTCCGTGTCTAAAAGTAAAGATAAATAAATGACAGGGACAAAGCGGGTAATTGAAATTTTAGTTATATAAACAGCTTTGGTAAATTAAGCTAACTCATTTGCGTTACAAAACAGAACTTTAACCTTTCAAAATAAATTACTCTGTATAATGTTGTATAGTTATACTAGTTCAATTTAAGACAAGTTCAATTCAAGACTAATATTTAGACTAGTTCAATCCAGTTCATCATTTCATGAATCGGAAATCATTAATCAGACTCTCCAACAATGGCAATGCTTCTAGGATTTTATATACGGGGGTGCGTAAAATTTTCTAACAATGAAAACATCGAATTTTATGAAAAAAAAAATTGTTTAGTTGGACAAATGTATGGTGATATGGTATTGGATAAAAAATCTTCAAATTAAGAATTGAACTCATGACCCTTTAAAAAAAAGATAGTCTTAACAACCACTAAACCCACATAATTTATATGCTCTTATGCTATGCAAAATTGTAATTATTTTTGGGAAAAGAAGGATGCAGATGAACCCCCATGAGAAACGCCTCTGCCAAATGGTCCCTCCACTTTCGTAGGTCTGTGTCTAAAAGTAAAGATAAACAAATGAGAGGGACAAAGCCGATAATTGAAATTTTAGTTAGATGAAAAATTTTGGTCAAATAAGCTAACTCATTTGGGTTGCAAAACAGAACTTTAACCATTCTAATATATTACTCTGTATAATGTTACTGGTATAGGAGTATTTGTGAACTGTATAAGACTAGTTCAATTTTAAGAGAAGTTCAATTCAAGACTAAGCTTTACACATATGTAGCATACAGTATAAATGTGCAAGGATTTAGACTAGTTCAATTCAGTTCCATCATTTCTTGAATCGGAAATCATTAATCAGATCTCTCCAACAATGGCAATGCTTCCATCAGAATTAATCCTTGAAGAAATCCTCCCCAAATTACCCGCCAAATCTATCCTTCGATTCAAATGCGTCTCCAAACATTTCCAAACAGTAATTTCTTCCCCAAATTTCTTCCGTCGCCACCTCCGTCACTCTCTCTCCTCCGCCACCAGTCGCCTCCTCATCACCACAGGAGATAGTGGCCTCAACTGCTGCGATCTCGAGTCGCCGGAAAACCCGCTTGTACCCCTTCCCATACCCGAGCTTTTCAAACCCAGCCCATATCGTCCCATAATCGGTTGTTGCAATGGCTTACTCTTACTTGGTAGCGGTTTTAATAACACCAATTTTTTGTTGATGAACCCGTCTACCGGGTTCTATACTGTCATCCCTGGTGGCAATGAGCTGGTTTGCTATTGTAATTACGGGTTCGGGTATGATGCTATTAATGATGACTATAAAATTGTCATATTTTCTGGCTATAATGGTCTTCATGTTGCGAATTTGAAGGATAAGTTATGGCGTTACCTTGATGATATTGTATTTGAAGTAGCATATGGTAATCGGGTGGCTGCTGTTTGTGATAACCATTTATGTCATTGGTTGGTTTGGTCTCGATTACACAACAAACATCGAATAATTTGTTTCGACCTTTGTATTGAAAATTTGACAAAGGACGTTCCTTTGCCTGATTTTAAAGATAACGCTGTTGATAATTCCGCTACTTCTTCGCATTTTGCTAATTTTTTGGTTGAGGATTGTCGGCGTGGACGAAATGAGGTGACTGCTTTACATGTTTTGGACGGGCTTTTATCGGTGTTAACCCAGAGTAAAACAGGTCGTGATTGTTACGATGTGTGGGTTATGAAAGAGTATGGAATTAAAGAGTCGTGGGTCAAGTTGTTTGGGTTTTCAGATCCACGTTGTACTCCTCTCGCTTTTGACGGAGGATCAAATTCGAAAGTGCTTTGTAAAGCTGGTGAGTCTTGGGGATATCGACTTAAATGGTACAATGTTAGAGAGAAACAATATAACAATGCAGAAATCCATGATATTCACGGCGTTGAGCATTTGTATCAAGCTTGTGTTGTTAATGGAAGCCTTGTGACTATTCCTGGCGGAGAAAGAATTCGTGAGGATGATCCTAAGAGACGGTCTTTCAATAAGTTTATTGAGAGACTATTTTACAATTTTAGGAAAAAGTGGTACTAATTGTAATAAAATAGGTACGAATCATGATTAAAGATTAAATGAGTACATTTATTATATAAATAAGTACGGGGCTGGATTTACACAGCAGGATGATGTTCTGTGTTTTCTATGTTCATGCATCACGGTAAGTTAGATCCTCATCTTTTTCTTTCAGCAATTGGATTTTATTTTTAAATGATGTAATGTTGTAAGGTGTAAATGAAAAGAATAATACAAAGTAGTAATTTAAAAAAGGAATGTGAGATTGTTACTCCCTATGCACTCTTCTCTTGTGACGGACAAGTTCGTTATAAGCTTACAATGGGCCAAGTAATATTCATCTGGCTAGATAAAACAAAACAGATTGTTACTCCCTATGCACTCTTCTCTTGTCTTATCTACTCTACACGGGTAGTACTTTACCCCTTGTAAGTGCGACGGATATGCCCATCACAAATGAGAATTTGTATAAAAGTATAACGGAGAGAGTAAAATATAAAACTAGTTCAATTTAAGACTAGTTCAATTCAATTGAAGACAAGTCCAATTCTTTCTTTTCTTCTTTTTTTTTTTTTGAGCAAAGATTAGTTCAATTTAAGACTAAGCTTTACACAAACTCTGTAATTGGTATGAAGCATTCAATTAAATTTAAGACTAAGCACTACACATACCAAGGCAACGGTAGTCTAGACTTAGTAAACGGGTCAGCCAGGTCGGGTTTTGATCAACTTTGGGATTGATGGCTTTGGGTCGGACAGCGTCATTTCGAGTTCGGTTCATTTTCGGGTCAACTATTATCAAGTTTTTTATCGAGTATAATCATTTTGCAACATTGAACATTCGAGTCAGGTTCTATTGGATCGGCTCAACTCTGGTTTTGGATCAACCTTGGGTCCTGAGTTCGGGTGTCGGCTCGAGTACCTGCCGGGTCAATTTTTCCCGGTCTAAATGGTACTAGTTCAATTCAATTAATCAGAAATCATAATCAAACCTCTCCAAAAATGGCGATGCTTCCCACAGAAATAATGTTGGAAGAAATCCTTCCAAAATTACCCGCCAAATCTCTCCTTCGCTTCAAATGCGTCTCCAAACAATTCCGAACACTAATTTCTTCCCCAAATTTCATCAGTCGCCACCTCCGTCACTCTCTCTCCTTCGCCACCAGTCGCCTCCTCATCACCACAGGAAAAAGTGAGCTCCGCTCCTCCGATTTTGATTCCCCGGAACACCCACCTGTATGTTAGTGATACTACCGTATCATAGCTTTCCTTATTATCATTGTAATCTTTATTTTCCTTAATTGTATTCTTTCCAATCTTTGTAATTACCTTAGTTTAATTTGATAGGTTTAAGGTAAATATTCTTAGCTAGCTTTCTTGTGATTCAATTCATTGTAATAGTATATAAGGACATGTTTTGTATTCATTGAAAATCATCAATAACAATTAACCTTCTTCAAAACCTTACATGGTATCAATTGCCCTTCGATCCACATAAAATCCAACCGTCCTTTGCCCAACCCTCGCTATGTCGAGCAACACCATCAAAAACATCCACGAACCGAGTGTTCCACTCTATCTTGTCAATCTCTCTATGGTTGACAAACTCACTCCACTAACGTTCATGCAATGGCAAGATCAAGTTGCATCGTTCCTCACCGGTTACGACCTACTCAAATACCTCGACGGAACCCACCCATGCCCACCCGACACCATCTCCTCTCCCACAGACACCGACAAATCCGCCGTCACCACCAACCCTGCGTTTCACACTTGGAAACGTCAAGACCAACTTATCAAAGGTGCCCTACTTGGCACCTTAACACCCAAAACCCATGCCCTTGTAATGCGTGCCCCAACCTCTCATGATGTATGGACCGTTCTCACCAACACCTATGCTAAATCCACCCGTGGCCACATCCTACAAGTCAAAGACCGCCTCAAATCCATCACCAAAGAATCGACCCAATCCATCACCGACTATATGCACTCCATAAAATCTTGCACCGACAAACTCGCAATCTTAGGCAAGCCAATGGATAACGAAGATATCATTGCTGAAATTATTCGTGGCTTAGACTACGAAACCTACAAACCCATTATCGACGCCATTAATGCCCGAGATGACCCAATTTCCTTCGACACCCTCTATGAAAAATTGATTAACTATGACCTCACCCAAAAGAACCTCTCCAAACCCACCCCCTTTCCCGCTTCCGCCCATCCTGCTCAAACCCAACCTGCTCACCAAGCCCACGCTGCTCGCACCTACACCCGTCCCTACACTCCCAACAACAACCGTGCCTCCACCTCTGCCAATCCACCTCCTTCCACGGATAACTACACCCCTGCCCCGTTCAAAGGCAAGTGCCAATATTGTCGCGCAATAGGCCATGTCATATCCAGCTGTTTCAAGTTCAAACGCGACTATCCCGATGTGGTTTTTCCACCATCTTCTGCCTTCCCACCTCGCCAAAACCGCCAATCACCCCAAGCTCACACAGCCACCACGCATCCCACCTCACATGCTGCCTCTCGCCCTTGGCTTGTTGACAGCGGGGCTACCCATCACATAACAAATGATCTCGAAAATCTTGCCCTACACGCACCGTACGATGGCAGTGATGAACTCGTTATTGGCGATGGGTCTGCCTTGCCTATCTCTCGCATAGGTTCGTTTCATATATCACTCTCCTCCACCTCTAATTTATCTTTTACAAACGTTTTATTTGTTCCCGCAATTTCTCGCAATATTTTATCTGTTTCACAATTTTGCCTTGACAACCATGCTTATTTCGAATTTTCACAAACTTCTTTTTCTATAAAGGACTCTCAAACGCATCGGATTCTAATAAGCGGACCGTCTAATGGTGGAGTCTATGAATGGCACCCTCCTCAAACGCTCGCTTACACTAGCCGTCTCTCCAAAGACTATGGTTGGCATCATCGTCTTGGACACCCTTCGGCGAAAATATTACGTTCTTTAATTTCAAAGTTTTCTATTTCCGTTCCTAGTTCATTAGTGAATTTTTGTAACTCTTGTCATATACACAAGAGTCATAAGTTAGAATTTTCTACATCTACGATACAATCTAAAGCACCATTGGATTTGATTTTTACCGATGTATGGTCATCTCCAGTTATTTCCTATGATAATTTCAAATATTACATTCTATTTGTTGATCATTTTACAAAGTATATGTGGCTATATCCGTTGAAATTAAAATCCGATGCTACCACCGTTTTTGTTCGATTTCAAAAACTAGTTGAAAAATTTTTTAAACGGCCAATTTTGCAAATTTATTCTGATAATGGAGGAGAGTATATTAAAATGGCACACACACTAAATAACGATGGCATCACACATCTTACGACCCCTCCTCACACCCCTGAATTAAACGGGTACGCCGAACGTCGACATCGTCACATTGTTGAAACCGGTATGTCTCTCTTAGCTCATGCTCGTTTACCCGCAATGTTTTGGACTCATGCGTTTTCCACCGCTGTTTACCTCATCAACAGACTACCCACCCCCACATTAACAAACTCATCTCCCTACTCTACCCTATTCGGTACCCAACCCAACTACGCAAAACTTCGAAGTTTCGGGTGCCTTTGTTACCCGTGGCTTCGACCATATACGTCTCATAAATTAGAACCACGGTCCAAACCTTGTGTCTTTGTCGGATACTCGCCCACCCAAAGCGCCTTTTATTGCCTTGACCCAACATCACATAAAATTTTTGTCTCTCGACATGTCAAGTTTGTTGAATCCTGTTTTCCATACCCGGATCTTGTCCGTCCCCAAACAACCCCCGCTACCTCCCCTGTATCCACTTCCCCCTGGTTCTATGAACCAGTCCCTACCCTCTCCGCTGCCCCCACCTCAACCCCTACGTCCTCATCACCCAACACTACCCCCTACCTCTCCTCGACATACCCCGCAAACACCCACCTCCCCTGTTACCCAGTCCACACCTTCCCCTGTTCCTCAACCTCTCTCGACACCCACTGCCACTACTCCTGGCCCTGCCTCCACGCCACCACCTCCACCCCCACCTCCACCTCCACCTCCCTCTCGTGCTACCACTCGCCTATCTAACAACATTCGAAAACCAAACCCCAAATATGCCAAAACTGCCACCCTGCTCCCTCCTTCCCGTCTTCCAAACACCACGAAACAAGCTTTGGTTGACCCGTTATGGCGTGATGCAATGATCTCTGAATATAATGCCTTGCAAAAGAACAAAACATGGACACTGGTTCCCTCTAACCCGGCCTACAATTTAATAGGTTGTAAATGGATTTATCGAATCAAATATAACCCTGACAACACGATTGACAAATATAAAGCTCGACTTGTTGCAAAAGGATTTCTTCAACGCCCCGGCATTGATTATTCCGAAACGTTTAGTCCGGTTGTCAAACCTGCCACGGTACGTACTTTGTTGTCTATTGCTCTCACTAAGGGTTGGTGTCTTCGCCAACTCGACATTAACAACGCCTTTCTTAATGGCACTCTATCTGATGAAGTTTATATGGCACAACCACCGGGATTCACTGATCCCGAACACCCCACTTATGTATGTAAGCTCACCAAAGCTTTATACGGTCTTAAACAGGCTCCACGTGCCTGGTACACGACACTCAAGCAGCATCTCATTGGCCTCGGTTTCGTGGCTTCCCTTGCTGACCCGTCATTGTTTCTATATACGACACCGTCACACACCCTTTATTTGTTGGTCTATGTCGATGATATTATCACTGGCTCCAATTCGTCTCATGTGTCGTCATTTATCGAGTCTCTTGCCACACGTTTCTCATTAAAAGACTTAGGCACGTTGTCGTATTTCTTAGGCGTCGAGGTCACCCCCAACCCCAATGGTCTTCTTCTGACACAATCCAAATATATCCATGACTTATTGCACAATCATAAAATGATCGAGTCAAAACCAGCTAGCACACCTCTAGCTGCCAACCCTCCTCTTCATCTTGATGGGAGTCCTGCAATTACCAATCCCACCGACTATCGGGCTATACTTGGTAGTCTACAATATCTCTCTTTTACTCGTCCCGACATTGCTTTTGCTGTGAATAAATTGGCCCAATTTATGAAGCGTCCCACCGAGCTCCACTGGAGTGCTCTTAAACGTTTACTTCGCTACTTAAATGGCACGTCCCATGTTGGTTTACAACTCTATCGTTCATCCCCATCTCGTCTTCATGCTTATTGTGATGCTGACTTTGCTGGGGACCGCGACTCTTTTGTCTCTACGACTGGCTTCATCACATATCTTGGTCGCAATGCCATATCTTGGGCGTCCAAGAAACAGCGTGCTTTAGCATGCTCGTCTACTGAGGCCGAATTCCGGGTTGTTGCTACCACTTCCGCTGAACTCACTTGGCTGCATTCTTTACTTACTGAACTTCGTGTTCCATTTTCTACACCACCGGTTATCTATTGTGATAATCTTAGTGCTACTCATTATTCTGCTAATCCCGTTTTTCATTCTCGAATGAAACATTTGGCTCTTGCATTTCACTTTGTCCGGGAGCAAGTACAACAAGGAACCCTTCGTGTTCAACACATTTCTGGGACTGATCAACTCGCCGATGCTCTTACCAAGCCGTTGCCTCGTCCTCGTTTCGAGTCTCTATTATCCAAGATCGGTCTTTTCTTTGGGTCGTCCGTCTTGCGGGGGCGTGTTAGTGATACTACCGTATCATAGCTTTCCTTATTATCATTGTAATCTTTATTTTCCTTAATTGTATTCTTTCCAATCTTTGTAATTACCTTAGTTTAATTTGATAGGTTTAAGGTAAATATTCTTAGCTAGCTTTCTTGTGATTCAATTCATTGTAATAGTATATAAGGACATGTTTTGTATTCATTGAAAATCATCAATAACAATTAACCTTCTTCAAAACCTTACACTGTATCCATTCCCGTACCCATGTTTTTCAGATACATTTCGAATCATTCCATAGTCGGTTGTTGCAATGGCTTACTCTTACTTCGTGCCGGTCGTTATGACAATAAATTTATGTTGATCAATCCATCTACCGGGTTCTATACTGTCATCCCTTATGGTGGTTCGTCGCCTTACCATTGTAGTTACGGGTTCGGGTACGATGCTATTAATGATGACTATAAAATTGTCATATTTGATGAATATGTCATTATGGTTGCCAATTTGAAGGACAAGTTATGGCGTAGGGTTGTCGATTTGGAGTCGATTACAGAATAAGCATCGAATTGTTTGTTTCGACCTTTGTATTGAATATTGGACACAGGACATTCCTTTACCTGATTACAAAGATAACTCTGGTGATAATTTTGTTGATAGTCGGGATGAACGAAATGACGTGACTGAATTACATGTTTTGGACGGGCTTTTATCGGTGTTGACCACGAGTAATACGGGTGACGATGGTTACGATGTGTGGGTTATGGAAGAGTATGGAATTAAAGAGTCGCGGGTTAAGTTGTTGGGATTTACGGATCCAAATTATACTCCTCTCGCTTTTGGAAGAGGATTAAATTTGAAAGTGCTTTGTAAATTTCTTGTGGCTAGGAGATACCGACCTGAATTTCTTTTACTTAAATGGTACAATGTTAGAGAGAAACAATTTTACGATGCAGAAATCCATGATGTTCACGGTGTTGAGTGTTTGTGTGATGTTTGGATTGTTAATGGAAGCCTTGTGAGTGTTCCCGGTGGACAACGAATTCGCGACAACGATCAGGGTGCACAGGAAGGATGGTCAATCAAGGAAGATTACTGAGTGTACATTTTTAAACATTTTTAACAGTGTGTATCAAGATTGATAATCTAGAGTCTGTGTTTGATTATATGATTTTTTTTTTTTTTTTTTTTTTTTTTTTGACGAGGGAACCCGCAGCTGCTACCTTCGGTGCGCACTGGGTAAACCCTCGGGTGTACGTGATAGCCTGCAAACCACGTATACCAGGTAAGCCACCCGAGGGTGACAGGCTCGAAGTCTATTAAGCATGGACTCAGGCCAAGAATGCTCCACAAGATTTTGCTCTTAAGGAGGCTTGAACCTGGGTCTCCTGGGAATTTCACCATATTGTTTGGTTGATTCCTTGATGAAATTTATGTACTTGTTCATTATTTATACTAGTTAGATTGACTAGGTGTTGGTTTTGAACTTTTGATCCTCTATTGCTGAGAAATTGGTGATGATACTTGTAACCACAAATTTTGTATTGCCGCAATTTTGGTATTTAGCAAAATATGTAAATAGTAAAATTAAAATGGTTATATACTCAGGGTAAAATAGTTTATATAATAAATTTAAAATCTATAAATTTGTATGTAGCTCTAGGTATATAATATTTTAATAATATGAAAATTAAAAATATATAAAATCGGATATAGAACTAATCATTCGAAACACGAAATTCTACCTAGTATGAAATATAATTGAGTTAACTTATTCAATTCATTCATTTATAATTAACAATAACTTTTTTAATAACAATTTTGAACAAAAGTACATAAATTTTCCCTCAATTTTTCGGATTACAAGATGTGATTATTTTTGGATTATTTTTTAAACAATCCCATGTTTATTATTTATACTAGTTACATAAAAATCTAAAAAGGAGAGTAAGGGGTCGTTCAATTACCCATTAAATAAATTAGAATAATCTGACGGATTTGATCGGCCTGAGAACTAGCGCCATAGTTGAATAATCTGACGGATTTGATTAATTTTATGATGAAGAGAACTAAAAAGCGTTTGGTTTTTTGTTTTTGGGGAAAAAAAAGGTAAGGTACGGAAAACAAATGACAAAAGGGATTTACAGTGGATTTCTCACCCCATCATGTGACAGGTCTCTCAATAACGCGATTGAGAGACCGTCTCTCCGAAACTTTTGTGATGACAAAAAACCTGTAAAATAGTAAAATGCGTCCATAAATGAGCAATAACAAATAGAAAACCTTCGATTTCTTTTGAATTAACAAGTTTGAAACAAACGTTATTTCAGTTATAGGGAAATATAGCAAATCACCCCCATAAGTTTGATGCTATGTGCAATCAAACCCCTTAACTTCTAAAATGTAGCAAATCGACCTCATAAATTTCTCTCAATGTGCAATTAAGCACATATCCTAATTTAAGAATGAAATTTATTAAATTAAATATATTTTACTATTATTGATCAAATATTAATCCTAAAATTCCTAATTATTAGAAAGCATGTTTAAATATTTTTTTAATTATTTTGGTGGAAAAATATTCATAATATGAGAATTTTTAGCGACGTTACGATAAAAAGTTACATGATCATATCAAATTTTTGTATATTAAATTTGGTTCACATTTTTGGTTGAATATATAAATATTGTATATAACTTTTAATAGATATATTTAAAATGGTTTTTATAATAGAAAATAATAGTTTTAATTTAAAAAAATGGTAGAAAACTTGATTTGTGCTTAATTGCACATTTTTGAAAACTTATAGGGCTAATTTACTACAAGTGAAACTTAAGGGGTTGGTTTGCACGTAGTACATAAGTTACGGGAGATAATTTGTTATATCCCGTTTCATTATATAACTTCCCAGGTCGGTTCAGGGTTGGCAAGGCCCTGCTCCCACGACCAAGTCTAAGGTCCTGTTCTTTCTGGCTTATTTTCAGCTCACTTCAGTTCAGCTCAACTCTTTTCAGTTCAGTTCAGTTTAGTTCAGCTATATTCAGTTCAGTTCAGCTCCATTCAGTTCAGTTCAGCTCAGCTCCATTCAGTTCAGCTCAGTTCAGCTCCATTCACTTCAGCTCAGTTCAGCTCTAAAAAGCCAGAAAGAACCGGGCCTAAGTCTTATGTACCAAAAAAAAAAACCAAGTCTAAGAGCATGTACAATAGAGAGGATTGTGCCTTCTCTTAGTACATTCTCTCCTCTTAGAGGAGGTCCTCTCTATTGTGGAACTAATGTAGAGGATCCTCTTAGTAAGAGGATGAAGAGGACTTCCTCTAATTTTAGAGGAAGTTGTGTCTTGGCCCTTGTGTTATTCAACCAATCAATATTGTCATATATTATTATAATCTTATATTTTTTAAAAAAAAATTGAAGGTTAGAGTGTAGTGATTAATATAAGAGGAAGATGAAGTTTTCCTCTCTATTGTGGAAAAATATAAGAAAAATATAGAGAAAGAGGATGAAGATAGTGGAAAATGAGAATTTTTTTCCAAAATGGGGTTCAATAATGGGTCCATGTAGGCGGGGTTTTGGTGAAGCTAGGTTCCGGATTATAATCGCTCAGCCGGACAACGACTTGAGTTGAAAACGCCTACCTGCTGAGCGACTTACAGTTTTTTTGGAAAAAATTAAAAAACTAATATTGTATTCCCTCCGTACCACACCAAAGGTAACGTAGGGAAAATTGGAGTATTTAAGAAAAAGTGGAAAAAGTAAGGGCAAAGAGGAAATAAATAGGTGGGGTATGTAATTGGGTGTTTAATTGTGGGTTGGTAGGTGGGGTATGTAATGGCATTTTGTGTAAATATCAAATGATTATAAGGATAATTTGGTAATGTTGTGGGCCAAATAAGAAATGTTGAAGGAATTGAACCCGCGTCAAACTCAATCAACAATGTCCTCCAAACCACTAGACCATAAGTAATAACTTGACTATTTAATGCACATAACAGCTCATAAACTTGTTTAAAATAAGATCAGCGTTATGAGTTTAGATTAAATATATTTCTGCGCTAATTAAGATATAAATATTTGCCTGGTACAGTGGTTATTGGATTAGGATTATTGTTAAGCCTCCCAGGTTCGATTCTTTGGAAGTACTAATTTTTTCTTTTTTCTTTTTTTGTAAATACTATAGTCATTGGGCTCGTAGGCGACTTGGGCCTTAGTCGCTGGGCCGCTAAGCGACTTCAGCTAAAATAGCTCACAAAGCAATCGTAATTTCATGTTACCCAACACGTAGTCGCATAGCGGGAAAGCGACTTGAATACAAGTCCAGCTTTGGGTGTGACGTGGACCCATTTTGGGTAATAACTTTCAACAAAGCCCTATTTCGTTAATTTCTTTTATTTTGAACCCTATTTTTTGAAAAAAATGAGGTGGTTAAAAAGTAATGAGGTGTCAAGAAAATAGAAGGAGAGAAAAAAATTAAGAGGATCAAAAGCTCCTCTCTATAGTACATGCTCTAAGTCTCGGTAATCGGAGTCAAGGTCAAGGTTAATCTAGTCAAGCTCCAACCAAATTCAGCAATCGAACCAACAATCGAACGATTCAAAACCGTTCGAAAACACTCCGTAATATTAGGGTTCCCCTTTTTCGCATCATTCAATTAAATTCATCAATTCATGAATCAAAATCAATAACAAAACCTCAAATCCTCCGAACAATGGCGATGCTCCCAACAGAAATCCTCCTTGACGAAATCCTCCCTAAATTACCCGTCAAATCTCTCCTTCGCTTCAAATCCGTCTCCAAACAATTCGAAACCCTAATTTCTTCCCCAAATTTCATCCTCCGCCATCTCCGTCACTCTCTCTCCTCCGCCACCAATCGCCTCCTCATCACCTCCGAAAAAGGTAGGCTTCAATCCTCCGATCTCGACTCGCCGGATAACCCGCCAGTACCCCTTCCCTTACCCGACTTTTTCAGACCCTCGTATGAAATTTCCATGATTGGTTTTTGTAATGGATTGCTCTTACTTGGTAGTGGTGCCGATTTTTTGTTGATAAACCCGTCTACCGGATTCTATTCGGCTATCCCTGGGATTAGTGGGCCGGTTTACTATAGTCGTTTTGGGTTCGGGTATGATCCTGTTAATGATGAGTATAAGATTGCAGCAATTGATGAACATCACATTGCGGTTTTGAATTTGAGCGACAAATTATGGCGTATTGTTGATAATTCTCGCGCAGATAATGTCGCTAGCGTACCAGATGGTCGTCTGTACGCTGCTGTTTATGATAACCATTTATGTCATTGGCTAAACTGGTGTGAATTACGGAATAGGCATCGGATTGTTTGTTTTGATCTTTTGATCGAAAATTGGACCCGGGACATTCCTTTGCCTAATTATAATGATAATGATGATAACTCTGGTGATAATTCGGATACTTCACAGAATTTTGCTGATTTGTTGTTTGACGAGTGTCGGGATAAACGAAATGATGTGACTGCATTACATGTTTTGAATGGGTTTTTGTCAGTGTTGACACGGAATAATGACGATAACTCTGCTGATGGTTACGACGTGTGGGTTATGAAAGAGTATGGAATTAAAGAGTCATGGATTAAGTTGTTGGGGTTTTCGGATACACGTTGTACTCCTCTGGCTTTTGGCGGAGGATCAAGTTCGAAAGTTCTTTGTAAAACTGGTTCGCCTGGAAGAAACAGACTTAAATGGTACATTGTTAGACAAAAACAGTATAAAAATGCAGAAATCCATGATGTTCATGGTGTTAAGCGTTTGTATGATGTCTGTGTTGTTAATGGAAGCCTTGTGAGTGTTCCCGGTGGAAAACGAATTAGAGGCAACACGCAGGGTGGAAATCGAAGATGGTGAAAGTCAGATAGAGCTACAAATGTGAGCATTGATCATCTAATGTTAGTATTGGACTAGTTTCGAGTTTATGAATAATGCTTCTGGTAGATTTAAGTTTTGATCGTTGCAACTGTATTGTGTTTTATGAGTATCATCTAAAGTTTTTATTTTCTTTGGTTTATCCCTTGATGGCTATAATGACGTTAATTTTGTCAATTTGAAGGATAACTTATGGCGTAAACTTGATGATCATCTAGATGACGTCTCAGTTGTCCATCAGATGGCTACTGTTTGTAATAATCATTTTTGATCTGATTTGTGATACAGGGAGGATAAATTGTGACCTGCGAAAAAAACTACTCGTGGTGGAATTGTCTCTTCGCTTCAACGTTACCCACTACCGAGGTTTCATAGAGGCTAGAGCCGCATACGTAGTACTCCGTTAACTACAAGTCTATAACCAGCAAAAAAAACGACATTAAAAATCAATAGGCTTGAAACTCTGTAAGGACGTACCAACTATCAAAGTGGAGGTCTACCTCAGATTATTATCCATGTAAATGACCTCAGGAACATATCATTCGAATGATTCACTCAAACCGGAACAATCGACTGACCCATCTTGGCTTGACTTACTTGAATAGATGACTCGAATATAACCAAAGTTACCCCATCCAATTTGAATTTTCATAGATTAAAATCGTCCTTCCTCTTCAATAACTCGATAATAGCGTTCAACAAATCCACTCTAGTAAAAATCTCGCAAATATTTTTACCAAGGCACTTCCGAGCAAGATATTTGAGAAGCTAATCAATCAACTTAGCTACATCGTCTCAAGGATGTCGAGCGATGTTTTAATGAAGGGGAGTAAATACGCGTTGCACTTTGTTTCCCTTACTCATGGTTTGTCCCACCGGGTTTTCCAAGCAATGTTTCAACCCCTAATGCGTATTACGGAGATCGTTGTACACTTTTCCTTTATTAGATTTTTTTTGTTCCATAGGTTTTTTTTTTCGAGTAGAGACTAGAGAGTGTTACGAAATATCTTTAGATATTATATAAATGTCCATATATTAACATATCTTTAGGAGATATTCTATTAACATATTACAAATTTACAATGTACCTTGTACTATATATATAGCCCTTCATATGAATAAACGATAGTGTCCGGTGAGGTACGGTAACCCATAGACTCGTATCCTCCAACCCCCTAGTCTCCGTAATTCGTGAAATCAACACTAATTTTCCGAACAACTCATCACATCCCCTTTTAGTTTGTCATTACCCCGCCGAGCAAATCGTGTTTTCTATCAAGGTAATATTATTGTTCGTTTTCTTATTTATTTTCGTTGTAGTATTTGTTTATTTTCAATTAAAGTTGTAAAATTCTAAGTATTTATTTGAATGTTTCAATAATGGTAGCCTGGTGGATTTATAATGCTTGTCTGATGTTTATCGATTCGTAACTGCTTTTTACGAAAATTATACTTTATATGATCATAAGTACTTGTTATGTTGGATGGATGTTGTATTGTGTAGCAGATTGAGATGGAACAGAATTTGGTACTTGTTATGTCAACGAGTCTGGATTCAGAAGATGGAAGTACGTATGGTATACCACATCGAATCTATTGTGCGGAATTTCATTTGGTCGATCTAAAGACCAAAGAAATTCATCTTAAATACGTGCCTTCACTGCCTCAATGTGTTGCTACTAGTTCTCTGGTGGCCGTCGATAAGTTTCTCTACATCTTTGGTGGCCCCTCTTCTTCTTATGATACTTCCCACTTTGATCCCCAATACTTTGATTCTCACCTGAAATTATTCATGGGCGCCTCTCGTCTTTCTTTGGATTTGGATTTGGACCCGTCTCAAGTTCCAAAGCCCGTCTTAAATTGCTCCTTCCCTTTCTGCATTAGCCTGGCTACCAAAATATACAGCTTTGGATCTGTAGTATTTATACCTGAGGTTTTTGATCCTATGAATGGCCCCCAAAATTGGGAAGCAATCGTGGATTACCCGTCTGATCTTAAGGATTGTCAAGTGTCTGATTATCCAATCCCCGACCCTTCCAATACTCGCATTCTTATGCATCTCACAGGCGGTAAACTTCCATCGCCGTCCATTTATTCCTATAGCCCTACCCGTGGTTGGGAACCTATCATCCGTGATTTCCGAGGTTGGACCCGGGTTGCTGCTGTTGTTGATAATGTCATCTTTTTTCATAGCCTTGAATATTCTGGTGTTGTTCGTGGTTTTGATATTCAAAGTGGGCATTGGTTGAGAGTACGTTGGGCTGCTTCAAAGTCTGGCTTCACTGGTAGTAATATGAATAAGAGTAGAATGGAGTTTGATGCGCTGCTTCCTATGGGCGACAGGATGTTGTGCTTGGCTGTCTGGACATTTACATCCGTGTCTGATGACCTTGGTCGTTCTCGTCCTACTATCAGAATGACTTTTCTCAAGTACTCAGTGAAGCGCATTAATTCAACCCTCTTAACCCTCCATCCTGATTCCTCATTCTCGTGCGATCTTCCAGCAACTTCCAAAGTGCTTAACTTCCTGCCTGTTTAGAAGGTATTCTTTATTTAGATTTTTTCCATGTTGTGGTGGTGTCCATGTTTGGTCTTTGTTTTAGTCCCTTTCTCATATCTCATGGGTAACTGATGCTTCCGTGCTAGTTTTGACGTCTTCTAAAGTAAGAAAAAATTGAATGGGACATTAAACTTATGTATGTTAACTAATCTTTAAGTACAAACTCGACAAGTTATGCAATCATAAATGAAAGATAGAAATTAATGGGTCGTCTGGGGTATGGTCAATTGGGTCTCCTCATTTTGATGTTCAATGGCATATCCTTGTAGGACTGGACCTTTTCAGCAGCTTTGCGTGATGGCCAGTTCTTTGAGGCAGTAGTGTGGGTTTCAGTGATTGATGAACGAGAAGGCTCCTCCCTGTCGGAGACTGATGAAGGAGAAGGCTTCTCCCTGTCGGAGATTGGTGAACGAGGCCCCTCCAAGGACAGACTCGTAGGGGTATTAACATCTATCTCATACAAGTCTGCATCTGATTCCTGAGGTTTCAACCGAACTGATTGCCATCCCAAATACCGCCTGAATTCACCCCCACAAAACAAAACACATTAAATCTTCAGAATGAGGTCGGTAAAAATGTGTATACACCATAACTGAAATCATTGTAACATGTATATACATACAATTGCTAACATGTATCCTCTCTGATATAGTGTGTTCTTAGTCTGTGAGTACAGGCTACAAACATAGCATTACATTAGAAACCTGCCCCACCAAATTGCAACCATTTTACAATGGTTTTGAGATGGTATGAGCCGTACTTATAGCAAATGACTAAATCAAGCCGCCATGGCTAATTCCACAGGAAGAGTGAAACCAATATTTAGTACTCCTTTCATCCTATTTATCTCACATAATTTATATTGTAATAAGTTTTTGGTCAAAGTTGAGACTTGACATTGTTCAACAAGTTTCATCACTTCCATGAGGGTTCTCCTTTCCCTGGAGTAATACACAAGTTTTCATATCGTCGAGACATTTACATACGAACAAATCACATAAATGTCCTGCATTTCTATCAGTACTTGAAACTTACACGAGTTGAATTTGAGCTATTTAATAACGTCAAAAACCACAAATTTAAACTTCTCACTGACCTTTTGTTTTCAGCTCTCTCCTTATTGACATCTTGTTGAGAATTTGTAACTCCTAATGCTGTAAAAAAGGGTATCACCATTATCTTGCAATACCGCCATAAATTTGCTTATTTTACTCTTACATAGATGACCCCATGAGTCCCATGACGGTAATGGGTGATTAATGAGTCATGCACTTATGAAAAATGAAAGGGCGCCACCTGGTGATACCCAATTTAGACGCCACCCTTTCACATGGGTGAGTGGGGATCCCTTCAATTAAAAAGGGTTGTGAGAGGGTGGCACCCAATTTGGGCGTCACCCGATGACGCCCTATCACTATCCTATACCTAATTATATATTGTTATATTATCTCCTTTTCTATTCAAATTTAGTAGTTTAGCAATAAGTTATTTATTTTTTAATTTTTAAGCTGAATTTTTAAATAACGAACATACATCAGTAGTATTCTTATTATATAAGAGACTTTAAAAGTAACGTTATATAATGTTAATTTTTCAAGTTTTAACATTTTTTCATCTAGAGAGTTCAACCCTTAAAAACTACTTAATATTTATAAGAAAAAAATGTTAATTTTATACGTAAGAAAAACTTTGGACATTAGATAAGATTAGTTTGTTAGCAATAAGATAAAATTGCACAAATGTTACCTATATACGTGCGAAAAAATTTAGACTCTAGATAAGATTAGTTTGTTCGTATTTGCTCATTATTAATCGGATTGGATGTTGAATGTATGAATATTAACATATAGTATTTGCTGATATTATTAAATACACCCTCCTATTCATTTTAACTCTCCCCTTTCAAAAGGGCACGCAAATTAAGGGAGGATTATTTTATTGTAAAGTATTGTGGTGGTGTAAGGTAATTGGAGAGAGGGAAGGTATTATTGTGGGGTAAGATGATTAAAATAAGTATTGTTGTGAGGTAAGGTGATTAAAATAAGATAAAGTATGAGTATTGTGGGGTATTGTTGTGGGGGTAAGGTGATTAAAATAAGTATAAAAGTTTATGTGTCAAATAGAGAGATAGCGGGACACAAAATGAGACACGAAAATGGGACAGAAGATCCGGAATGTATTTAATAACCAATATCATTGATGCAATTGAAAAGTTCAAAAGCCCACATGTCATAAAAAAAATTCTTTTACATCAATTGCGTATTTGCGTGTTTAGAATCGGCAAAAGTAATTGGACTCATTTGTTAAGTTACTGAATTAGTACGGGGTATGAATTAATAAAAAAAATATCCGTGAAGAAATTTGGTAACTTTGTAAAAGAGGTTAGTAATTTTATAAATGGGTTTAATAAAAAGTGTTCTGATTTTAAATTTACAAGTTATTATGGGATTGGGATCCAATAATTACATAAATGGTCGTAAATTTTTAAATGAAGTCGTCATACACATATAACGATCTGAATCGAATCGAATCGAACTTATAGGATCTCGAATCGAACTTATAAGATCGAATCGAATCGAACTTATAGGATCTCGAATCGAATCGAACTTATAGGATCGAATCGAATCGAACTTATAGGATCGAAGTGAACTTAAATTAAGTGAGGTATGGATCTCGAATCGAACTTATAGGATCTCGAATCGAATCGAATCGAACTTATAGGATCTCGAATCTGGACTTATAAGATCTCGAATCGAATCGAACTTATAGGATCTCGAATCGAATCGAACTTATAGAATCGAATCGAACTTATAGGATCGAATCGAATCGAATCGAACTTATAGAATCTGAAGTGAACTTATATTAAGTGACTTTAAGTCCAAAAGAACAAGGCCTAAGCCCCTTGTTGAAATATCTATATCACTCAAGCTAAACAAGCTAACTCAAGTAGTTAGTTAATATCTAACCATCCTATGTAAAGCTAAGCATAGTCTATTAGTGAGTTAGTTAGTCTGTATATAAATACTATACATCACACTTAATTATGTAACAACTTCTGTAACTACTTTGATCAATATAACAAACTACTTCTATTTACTCTTGGATTCTCTCTCTATGCAAGCTTAAGTCTATCATCAATGGAGGTTATCATTCTTAAGTGTTCATATGGTATCAGTCGCTGCAGGTTTAACGATCCTCCTACTTGATTCTGCTTTTGCACAAAATGTTTCAACAATTTGTTATTTCAATTGTTTACATTTTGATCCATGAGTTTAATTTTTAGGTTTTTTGATCAAATTCTTCGTCGTTGTTACTTCGCTTCCGCATTTTACCTCGTTTGTTGATTAAACTTTTGTTTCTTCCTGCTGTTAAGCTCAGCTCTGTTTTTCTGCGAATTGTAAGATTGATTGTTCGTCATTCGAAGTTTCTTGCAGAAATTGTTGTTTTTTGTCAGATTCTTGCTTCCTTAGCTTTCTGTTACTTTCGTTGATCTTCGCTGTTCGTTTAATTCTAGATTCTCTTCATTTTTCTGCAAATTCGATTGTTTACATTTGCTTTCTAAAATTCCTAAAAATTAGGGTTTCTTGTTCATTTCTTATCACAATTCTGCAAATCTTCTTCGTTTTTCCTACACATTCTGAAACACGATGCCTGATTCATCACATTCTCCACCACATTCTGATTCCTCTGGTTCTGTTGATGTCTATGATGATCCTTTATCCCTTACAAACAATGATCAACCTAACCTTAAGTTGACTGACACACTGTTTGATGGGACTGGATTTCTTTTGTAGAAGAGAGATGTACTTCTGGCTTTAGCGTCTAAGAACAAGGACGGTTTCGTAACTGGAACCTGTCCTAGACCTCCCAAAACTGACAAGAGGTACAATCTTTGGTCAAGGTGTGACATGTTAGTCCTTCAATGGATTAAGCATTCCATGGACAAGAAGCTTCGGGATAATTTTGCTTATGTCACCTATTCTAAGGACTTGTGGACCGAGTTAGTTGAGAGGTATGGACAGCTGAATGGCATTGAGTTGTATCAGCTCAAGCGAGATCTAACCAACATTTCTCAAGATAATCTGCCAATTGTTGACTATTATGGTACTTTGAAGAGAACTTGGGAAGAAATTGATGATATAGATCCCTTACCTATGTGCATCTGTGGAGCAATGAATGCTTGCACTTGCAATCTCTTTAAGAGAATTCTAGATAGAGAGGCTCATTCAAAGTTGATTCAGTTATTGATGGGACTGAATTCTACTTATGAGAGTGTCAAGGAACATGTCCTCACCATGGAGATCATGCCTACTATAAATAGGGTGTTGGGACTTTTGCAGAAGGTGGAAAAGCAGAAGCAGCTTTCTGATCTTATAGAGAGTGTCCCTGAAGCTAATGCTTATGCTAGCCATCAGTCTTTTGCTTCTAAAGATGGAAATTCTGATCACTTCACTAAGAAGCAGAAGACTGATCAGGAGGATCCTCCACCACAGAAGAAATGTGCTAACTGCAATAAGAAGGGGCATCTGATAGAGGAATGTTTTCAGCTTCAGACCTGTACTTTCTGCAAGATCAAAGGACACATTCGTGAGCATTGTTACAAGCTCAAAAAGTTACTGGCAGCAAGGAACAAGGCTGCGAGAGGAGGCCATAATAGCAAGAGGGGCAGGGGTGGTTACAACAGAGGAGGAGCAAACAATGCCAACATCTCATACTGTGATGATGAATTTGATGATTATGATGATTTTACACCACTTCAAACTCCACAGTCCATGCTTAAGGGCTCTACTTCAATTGCTGACAATGATGATCTTGTTTCTGGATTGGTAGACACAATCACTGACAGAGTTATCAAGAACATCTCTCAGAGGTTTCCTTCTTCTACTGCTGGTTCAGCAAATGCTTCACAGTCCATGAATTTTTCAGGTAATTCTGATTACTCATATGCTTATGCTATTCAAGATTACTCTCATGCATCTAGTTGGATAGTTGACACTGGTGCATCTGATCACATGACCTCTAACATACAGTTGTTGCATGATATCACCAAATTAAACAGACCTATTACTGTTGTTCTTCCTGATGGTAGCCTAAAATTGGTGCATAACATAGGAACAATGCAACTGACAGAACACATTAAACTTAAGAATGTCTTTGTAGTACCTGGTTTTAGACAAAATCTTCTGTCTGTAGGTTCTTTACTGCAACATACTAATATGAGGGTTATTTTCTTTCCATCTGTATGCTGGTTCCAGGACCTTTCAAATAAGAAAGTATTAGCAACTGGAAGAAAGCAGGCAGGTTTATACAAAATTTCTCAGGATTTGGAGTATAAGAATAGTACTGTTAAGCAGAAATGCAAAGTGTTAAATAAGCATGTTCAATCAAATAATTGTATGAAAGATACTGATTTGTATTTGTTGCATCAAAGGCTTGGTCATACATCTATGGACAAATTGAAACATGTATCTGGTGCTCAATTGTGTAATGGAACAAAGTCTTTTGATTGTCAAATTTGCATTTTGTCTAAGCATCATGCAATACCCTTTCCTAGAAGCAATTCTCATGCCTCCACCTGTTTTGAATTGGTCCATATGGATGTTTGGGGACCTTATAAAGTCAGCACTATGCTTGGTGCTAAATCATTCTTGACCATAGTAGATGATCATTCTAGATCTACCTGGACTTATCTCATTCAGACCAAACAAAAAGTTCCACAAATAATTAAAGCTTTTCTTATACATGTGGAAACACAATTTGGTGGGAAAATTAAATTAGTAAGGACAGACAATGGGACTGAATTTATACAAGAACCCTGCAAACTGATGTTCAATACTAGAGGAATAATACACCAGACTAGCATTGCAGGCACACCACAACAAAATGCTAGAGTAGAGAGAAAACACAGACACTTATTAGATACTGCAAGAGCATTAAAAATCCAATCTAATGTGCCTCTCAAATTTTGGGGGGAATGTTTACTCACAGCTACTTATCTTATCAATAAAATGCCTGTAGCAAAGCTAGATTGGAAATGTCCTCATGAAATATTATTTGGTGAACTCCCATCTTATGATGAATTAAGAGTTTTTGGGTCACTATGTTATGCAACTGTACCAGCAAAGTTGAGAGACAAGTTGGGGTATAGGGCTAGAAAATGTATTTTTCTAGGATATCCATATGGAAATAAAGGATACAAACTCTATGATCTAGAGAAGCATACAATGTTTACTAGTAGAGATGTCATATTTAAGGAAAGTATTTTTCCTTATAGACACCGTCAGTTACATGATAATTTGGTTCAGCATAAGCACATAACTGAACTTAATGTACCTAATGAGATGCATCACAAATCTTTTACTGAAGCTCTTAATGATGCTACTGAAAGAATTTTGGATTCACAACCACAGTCAACAGAGAACAATACTTGTGATAATGATGTTAACATCTCACATCCAGACACAGAGACTGAAATTCACAGTCTCACACAAGATAGTTCTTGTACCACATCCAGGCCTAGTGACAATAATAATTCTGATATCATACAGAATGTCATACAACCTGAGCAAACAGTAAGAAAGTCAGATAGGCAAAGAAGACCTTCCACTTTGCTGAATGATTATTACTGCCCAAAATTAAGTAAGAAAAGTCATACTAGCTTACATGCTAGTATTCTTGCTGAATTGCCAATGTTTGATAATTCATATTTGGCATTTTTAAACAATGTCTTTCTTGAACATGAGCCTACTCATTTTGAACAAGCAAGACATGATGTAAGATGGGTAGAGGCCATGGATAAAGAGTTAGCTGCTCTAGAAGCAAATCAGACCTGGACAATGACTGAATTACCACAGGGAAAGAAAGCAATAGGGTGCAAATGAGTGTACAAGATCAAACACAAAGCAGATGGGACAGTTGAGAGGTTTAAGGCTAGACTTGTGGCCAAAGGTTACAATCAAATAAAGGACCTTGACTACAAGCATACATTCTCACCTGTGGCCAAATTAGCAACAGTAAGAACTCTTATTGCTTTGGCTTCAATCAAGGGATGGCCACTGCATCAACTAGATATCAACAATGCATTCTTGCATGGCTTCCTAGATGAAGAGGTCTACATGATACCTCCTGAAGGTTATACTGTTCCTGTGAAAGGTCAGGTGTGTAAATTACAGAGGTCCTTATATGGGTTAAAACAGGCTTCTAGGCAATGGAACATTGAGCTTACAAAATACCTGGTAAGCTTGGGATTCATACAGTCTAAACATGATTACTCATTATTCACAAGGGTGAATAAGAGATCAGGGACATTCTTAGTAGCTTTAGTCTATGTAGATGATGTCTTATTAACAGGAGACAGGCAAAGTGAAATACAGGAAGTGAAAGCAGGATTGAACCAAGCATTCACTATCAAGGACCTTGGATTCATGAGGTATTTCTTAGGGTTGGAGGTGGCAAGAAATGAATCAGGGATCACTATCAATCAGAGAAAATACACTTTAGACATCATTAAGGATCTGGGAATGGAAGATTGTTCTGAAACCAATTTTCCTCTTCCAAAGGGATTGAAATTAAGTACAGATCAGGGAGAAATTCTGCATACACCTGAACTATATAGAAGATTAGTTGGGAAGCTGCTCTATCTGAATTTGAGCAGGCCTGATATATCTTATGCAGTTCAGCATCTTAGTCAGTTCCTTTGCCAACCCAGAAAACCCCACTTACAAGCAGCTATACATGTGGTGAAGTACTTGAGACATACTGTTAATGCAGGGTTATTTTATCCAGCAAACAGTTCATTAACTCTCAAGGCATACAGTGATGCAGATTGGGGACAGTGTGTGTTCAGTTGCAGATCTTTAAGTGGCTATTGTGTCTTCTTGGGAAATTCTTTGATATCATGGAAAACGAAGAAACAGAAGACAGTTTCTAAGAGTTCCACTGAAGCAGAATACAGATGCATGTCGTATACTACAAGTGAGCTGGTTTGGTTGGACAGACTGTTAAATGACTTGAATGTTCATACACCTAAGCCCATAGTGCTGAACTGTGACAACAAATCAGCACAGCACATAGCAGAGAATCCAGTCTTCCATGAGAGGACAAAACATCTTGATATAGATTGTCATTATGTTAGAGAAAGACTGCAAGAAGGTTTCCTAGCCACCAAGCATGTGAAATCAAATATGCAGCTGGCAGACATTATGACAAAGCCTCTAGGAGCTCAGCAACACAAATTTTTATCAGATATGCTAGGAATGAAGTTTCTGAACCCTGCTCAAGCTTAAAGGGGGAGTCTTGATAATATAGTTTTAATCTTGTTCAGCTTGAAGGGGGAGTGTTGAAATATCTATATCACTCAAGCTAAACAAGCTAACTCAGGTAGTTAGTTAATATCTAACCATCCTATGTAAAGCTAACCATAGTCTATTAGTGAGTTAGTTAGTCTGTATATAAATACTATACATCACACTTAATTATGTAACAACTTCTGTAACTACTTTGATCAATATAACAAACTACTTCTATTTACTCTTGGATTCTCTCTCTATGCAAGCTTAAGTCTATCATCAATGGAGGTTATCATTCTTAAGTGTTCATACCCCTCACCCAAAATCTCATGAGAAATTCATTTTCTCATACCACAAAAGCTAAAATAGTTTATGTTTTATTTAGAAAAAAAAATGTTCAAATTTTTTTTTTTAAATGTAAAAAAATTAATATTTTTAAATTTTGAAAAAATAAAAATTTTAGTTTTAATTATGTTTCCTCAGAAAAAAAACTTAGTTTTATTAAATATATCACTAATTCACTATTACTTAAAAAAAACGTTTGATAATCAAAATTAGGCGCATGTATTTTAGAGTTTCTCTACTAAATTTTTTTATATATATATTTATTTGTAAAGAACTGTCAAAAAATTTAGGAAAAATATTCAGTTCTTTTATAAAACATAAAAGTGTTATTTTATAAAATAATTTAAAACTCTAATTAATTTTAATTCAATTTAAATTTTGATTACATTTGTTAACGTTTTTATTCTAATAGTATATTTTTTAAAAAGTATAATTGATTTCACTTTTTGTGATGTGATATATTGAATTTCTCATGAGATTTTGGGTGAGGGCTTAATTTCACTCAAATGCAAAGTTAGGGGGGTAAATTACAACAAACCAAACTTAAGGGGGTTGATTTCACTATCAAGTAAAGTTAAGAGGGTCATTTACCACTTTCCACTATATGATTGTATATGTAATTCACACAGTTTGGAGTAGGGATGACAATGGGTAGGGTCTGGATAAGGTCCTATAGGATCCATATCCATATCCATATTATATATGTTGGATCTATATCCGACCCATATCCACAAAGTCTAAAATTTTCAGACCCATATCCAGATCCATAACATCCACAGGATCTGGGTAGGATATGGGTCTTAAATGGGTCCGATCTTTTTCAAATTTTTTCGTTAATTTCCTCATCTTCTAAATGTATTTTCACTATTAAAATTACATAAAACGCATTAGAATGTTTAATAGAATTATGGATATAAAATATGTTGATATTTATCATGATAAAGTAACAAATTACCGCGTAAATTATTATTTTTAGAGTTTTTTTGTCAAAAACTACCTAATATTTACCTCATTTTCATAAATACTACCTAAAATTTTTTATTTTGCGAGAAACTACCTAAATTTTCTTGACTTTTGTCGGACACTACCAAATTGAAAAATCCGATCAAATCAGACAAAATTCTAACTCGAAAACATTATTTTTGGCATTGAACATACATTATTTACTATACTTAACCACCGCCAACTGTTTTGATTAGCTCTACTAACACATTTATTTCAATTTTTTTACTACAATTTTGACTAGTTTGGCCGAGATTGTGGCTAATTTGGACAAAATTATGATTAATTCGATTGACATTTTGACTTATTTGTCGGAATTTTAGTTAATTTGGAAAAAAAATTGTCGAATTTGCTCATTAATTTAAATTTGGTAGTTTGCAACAAAAGTAAAAAAAAATATTAGGTAGTTTCTCGCAAAATTAAAAATTTTAGGTAGTATTTATGAAAATAAGGTAAATGTTAGGTAGTCTTTGACAAAAAAACTCTTATTTTTACGATGAAAAAGTTATTTCTTATTTCCCGAATATTTAAATTAGGTTTTAAATTCGTTAACTAGTTTTGTGACCCGTGAAAATCACGGGTTTGATTGTTTTTGTTCTTTCATTTTTGCGGTATCGTTCATGAATGCGTTATTCGGCTTATTTGTCTTCTTACTTATTATCTTGGAGATATGTTGGTAGAATACCTAAGCAAGGCAATAAAGAGGATCCTGTCACAGGTCCTGAGGATAAGATATATTATATCTAAGGGGGTTTGGGAATTTATTATATTAGAATAATTGGAACTTGTTAGAAATCACAAACTCTTTATTGAACAATGACACCAAAGCCCATGAATCCCTCATTTTAAAGAACATACGAATGTCCATTCTCTGATTTCGAAAGCTGTTATTGCATATAGATTAAATGGGAAATTGTATTGTCTTGTGTTTCATCAAAACACTTTTAAACAACTTATTCTCAAAGTCTAGAAGCAAAAGTCAACACAAATTATGGAAAAACGTAAAATTGCTTTCAAACAGTGGAGTATTAAGTTTGCAAACTACTCTTATTTTGCTACGGTCCTCATTGTCTTTGTCTTTTTACTGATTGTTGTCTTGTTGTGTTAATCACTGTCGGTCCCCTTTCTGTTTTTGTTCCCTGCTTTTTTTTACGGTGTTTAGATTGTCTTTGGATTTCGAGGGCGCTTGACTTTGTCACGGTGGTTATTCAGTTCACTCAACATTGACGGCTTTTGGTATTCTAGTACTTGATATATTGTTTTTATTGTTGTTTTGGTGCGTTTTAAGAACCTTGGTCCCATTTTTATCCGGCAAATAAACAAAAGGTTGGACACTTGAACATCTAATTCTATTCCTTATTACCTAATGTATTCTAATGAAAAAAGAAATGTAAAATAAAGCAAACATGTAAAATATACTCCGTATAAATGAAAGGATAATAATGATATTTTATAACTAAATTTTACATATTGTCTTTAGTCAATTAGAGACGATATGAATAATGCGTAGAAAGCGTTATGTTAAAATACAACTTATGTTTATCTTACTAATTAGGCTAAAATTACAAGTTTATTTTCTTAAATGCAAAGGAGTTTGTTAAACTTTTTCAGCAAATAATACATTTATAATTATTGTCAACTTGTCGATCTTGCAACATCGTCCTTGTAAATTCAATTGATTTCCAATGTATTGGGAAAAATATTATTGAAATGATTTTAATATAACGAAAGACCTAAGTGATATACTTAAATTATTAGCAAGGAGTTGATTACATGTGACTTATGCAAATAAAATTTTAGAATAAATACGCATTCAATAGTTTTTAAAATAAATTTTATGTGAACAATTTTTGGGAGGATACACGAGAAAATGTATCTGTTCAACAATGACAGCATTCTAATTTCATTTCTATATCTCTTGTCAATTAGAGTCATCTCTATATCTCTTGTTGTTGGTTAACTTTTATGTGAGAAGGTTTAACGTCTATCCCAATGAATTCCAAAGAAATAAAGATGCACAATTTGTATTATTATACTTCCATTTTTTTAAATTATCGCCTCATTTGCTTGTCCGCAATAATTAAGATTAGGAAAAAGTTTGCAATTGGTGGAGTAATGTGAGAATTTTACCCTTAAACGATGACATTTATTTTGTAATTTTTAAAAAAGTTATAAGAAGCATTTGGTAAAAAGCACGTCCCAAAGTAGAAATTAAAGAAAAAAGAGTGATAATATAAAAATAGACAAAAAAAAGAAGTGGGGTGATAATTAAAAAATATTCGTAACAATTGATTATGAGAAAAGAAAATATATACAAATCATTACAAAAAAAATAAACATTTCTCGAAGAAATATTGGGAGTGCTAGAAGAAAATATTTGATAGAAAATAAAAAATGATTTAAAGGCTTGAAAGCATTCAAAGTTGAAACAATGGATTGGAGAATGATCATCGGATTTCAATCAAAAACCATGGAAAATATTTACCTTGATCCACATTAAAAGATCCAATTTATATCCTTGGAGCATATAACTTCAACACTTCTATTAAGACATTTGATTTATAATCTGTTTGTTAACTTAGATATTTGATTTATAACCTGATTGACAAAATACAAGTTGAAGAGTACACAGAAAACTAATAAAGTGCACGAAAGGGTATAAGACAATTTAGTACAATTTATTAAATTTGTCAATTAATATTCCAAGGGTTGGAATATATAATGTAACATATCACCAATAATTAGATATTCATACTAAAATTTGATATTGCGTATACACCATAATAATAATAAAAGGAAAACTTAATAAAAATGAAAAATATATTCAAGTCAAAAGATAATTGCAAAGAAGTTCCATAACCATTATTTCCAGATTTCATGCAATATTTTTGATATGTGAGTATATCATCCTCCTGCAATTTTAATACAAACACAACAATAATAATTAAATATGATTCTAACTCTTAATTAATTCAAAACATAATAAGAATAAAAAAGTTAAATAATTCAATTGGTTATATATGCATACTTTACCCACCAACTTTTTGGATGAAAATGAAAAATAGGATTGTTGTAATGTTTATATAAGAAATTTTTTGTAATTAATTATCTAATTAATTTCAAGAATTTATTTGAGAGAATAAGAATGTTTTGTGAACTAAGGGGGAGATAAAAAATTATGGTGAAATAAATACAAAGTATAATAATTGTGAGGAAAAACCAAAAGACCATCTATTAAATAGAAGAAATAAAAATTAAATGAATAGGTAGATTGATACCAAATTTATGAGTGGAAAATAAAGAGTTTGTATTAATTTGTTTTTTGTGTTTGCAACTAATATTTGTTATTTTATTTGTATTTTATAAGTATGTAACACATGGTATTTATATGTTACTTTTAGTTAGATAATCAAGTAATTAATATAATTGAATTATTATTAACCAATAGAAAAATTACACTTAAATATGATTCTAACTCTTAATAAATTCAAAACATAATAAGAATAAAAAAAATTAAATAATTCAATTGGTTATATATGCATACTTTACCTACCAACTTTTTGGATAAAAATGAAAAAGAGGATTGTTGTAATATTTATGTAAGAAAATTTATATAATTAATTATCTAATTAATTTCAAGAATTTATTTGAGAGAAGAAGAATATTTTGTGAATTAAGAGGGAGATAAAAAAAATTATGGTGAAATAAATACAAAGTATAATAATTGTGAGGAAAAACCAAAATACCATTTATTAAATAAAAGAAATAAAAATTAAATGAATAGATAGATTGATACAAATTTATGAGAGGAAAATAAAGAGTTTGTATTAATTTGTTTTTTGTGTTTGCAACTAACATTTTTTATTTTGTTTGTATTTTATAAGTATGTGACACATGGTATTTAGAGATTACTTTTACTTATATAATCAAGTAATTAATATAATTGAATTATTATTAACCAATAGAAAAATTACACGTGGATTAAAAATTAAATGTTATTATTAACCAATAGAAAAATTACACGTGGATTAAAAATTAAATGCTTTAAGTATGCTTTTAACTATATTGTATAGATTTTCATTATTAGGAAAATTTAATATAGACATAAATATAAAGTAATGAGAAATGAAATATAAAAGGTCTACTTTTTTTTTTTATTACAAAATTCACATTGCATGAGAATTGTTTAGGGACTTATCTTACCAATTAAAAAATGGTAGATATTTTGTCTTCCCTTTTATTTATAAATCATATTTATAGATTTACATATGTATTCAATTTAATGAAATTGAGCAAGTTTATTGCAATAATATTTAAGAAGGAGTTGCAAATATAAATAATTTAAAATTAGAGTGATGTAAATTTTTATTTTTCGTCTAACCAATTGTACTTTTAAAAATTAAAATGTCAATGTTTAATGTTAAGTATGCTATTATTTGCCCTTAATATTTACAAATTCTTTATTATTTCATAAGCGGCGTAAAATTAGAATTATGTGATATTTATTTGTTACTTAAAATATTCTAAGAATAAACGTAGAAATTTAAAATTTAGTATGAATTTTGATTCTTAATTGTTTTTTAATTTATCTAGAAATTAAAAAGGACAAAATTTAATGTTTGTTATGCTAATTTATTTTTATGTAAATATTTTTTAATTTGTGTATCTGTTTAAATGGATCATTATACGAACATGAATTACCCTCTTAATTAAACACATCATGTTACATGGAGGATTGGTGACGTGGAATTTTGGTAATGCAAGGTGGCATTTAGTAATATGAGGTGACATTATCTACGTGGCTTTTAAGGTTTACCCTTTTAATAATATTTACAGATGATTATGAAATAAGAAAACTGACATAAGTGAATTGAATAAAAGATAAGAAAACATGACTTCTATAAACGTTAATTATTATTATATATCTAAAAATCTAGAAATAAAATAAAAAATATGGATCTGGGTAGGGTTTGGATCTTAGCGACCAGATCCATATCCATATATCCACGTAAATTTTTTTAGATCCATATCCGACCCATATCCATTGGATCCATAAAAATGAGATCCATATCCGCTCCATTAGAGTCCGATCCAGCGGATATGGGTAGGGTCCTGGATCCACTGCCATCCCTAGTTTGGAGTCTTGAAAGAGTTTCGTAAAAGATGGACTTTTTATAATCGCTCGAAAAAAAAGCTTCTTTAATAATATAGATAGATAGATATAATATAATGATTGATGTGCTAAATTCTTGTCTTTTTTAAGCTTGTTATTGTTTTGCATCGTGTCAAATATAAACGTTTAAAAGAGTAATTTTTTTTTGTAAAGTTAAAATACGATCAATATTTTTTTTTTTTTGGGATAGTCTATGGTGTACCCTTAAGTTTTTTAATTTTTTATATTCTACATTGTACCCCTAAACTTCATAGTTATTTCTCTATCATAACCTTCTTTAACTCTCCGTTAACTTTATTACTATCAAACAACTGTATTTTGACTTTTATTTTGACTTATTAATTTTGTATCACCATCATATGTGAAAAGCATCACAACTCATTTTTAATAAGCGCAAACTACTATTAAAAACCTCAGTTATGATTCATGAAATGATAATGGATATTTGGTGAATTTTTGGTTAGAGTCGTATACTGTTTGGTAGGTTAATGGGTAATTCGACGAATATATATATATATATATATATATATATATATATAGTGCCAAGTTCTCCTAAGTCCTTAATATCTTTTGAGTCCCTAAGTCTTTATTTGGGCCCTTGGATTAGGACAACGGAGAGTGGAGATTTGCCTACTTTAATCCCACTATAGGCGTGAAAAAAAAAAGGAAATAGGTTGAGGAGGAGAGAGGATGTGTGTGTCAGTACTATTGCCTATTACCCACTGTGCACACACAAACACATGCATAATCATTCAACAACCTTCCTCAACACAATTCTAAACAAACTCCACCAAAATACAATTTGAAAAAAAACTCATCTTCCTGGCGATAATTTACAGCAAATCCTACTTTCTTCGTTTATCATCTTCATTTATCATCTTCCTTTATCAGCTTCCTTTATCATCTTCCTTTATTATCCTCCATTCTCAGAAACAAACAACAAGACCAACGTCCAACGTCAAAAATGACGGATTTGCAAATGATTCCATTTGGCCATGGTAATTTTTGGATTGTTTATTTATTTCCTTCATTCAAAGTTAGGTTATATATCTTTTTTTTATCAAAACATTAGGTTAAATATGAACAGTTGCTTAAATATGAGAAGGAAGTGTATTTTAGGTTATTTTTGAAGCTTGTTTTTTATTAATTGAAATTTGTAAATCCACTTTTTTAACACGAACTCCAGCATTATAGAGTTCAACATCAACTCTGTGAATAAGAAGTTAAACTTCTCGACGTTGGAGTTATTTATCTGGTAGAGTTCAACATCATATTTCAGTCTCTTATTCGTAACAGTGATAAATAGTATCTGCAACGTGACTGTAAGAAGGCGAATAAAGTGTAACTGTAACATTCAAAAGTGTAATACTGACGGATGAAAGAGTAATTTCAGGATTAACAAAACTGTAATTATAATTGTCGTAAATGTAATTTTAACTACAAATGGTGAGATTTTAAGCAACAAAAGTATTATTGTAATTATTATGGTAGATTTGAAATTCAAAAGTGTAATATTTGTACCTTTAATTGAAATTGTAAAAATTGTAATTATAACAGATAAAAGTGTAATTTTAACAGCTAAAATTGTTATTATAACAGACAAAAGTTCTAAATTTGTAAACAGTAATTCTAATAGGAAAACGTATAATTTTAACAGAGAAACGTGTAGTTGTGACCAGTAAAAGTGTTAATGTAACAGACAAAATATGTAAGTTTTTAAACTGTAATTTTAATAATAACAAGTATAATTGTAACAGACAAAAGTGTAATTTTAACAACCAAAGGGTTTATTGTAACAGAAAAGCTGTAAGTTTTTAAACTGTAATTGTAATAGTAGAAAGTATAATTCTAACAGACAAAAGTGTAATGATAACAACAAAAAGTGTAATTTTAAGGAAGATATAATTTTAACAAATATATGGGTTACTTTAAGTTGTTATGAACACAATTGATAATAATGACACTATTGTCAGATAATATTGAGCACAATGAAAAACGAAAGCCGAACGAGGAAGAATTTTGCAAAGACGTTGAAGCTAAGTTCACCTCCTATGTTGGTCAGGAATTTCTGGAAATAGAGGAAGCAGTGACATTTTATAGAATTTATGCTGTTGCTTGTGGTTTTGATGTGCGTAAGTACACGACTAAGAGATGGCGTGGAGGGGAAATCAAATCTAAACTGTTGGTTTGCAACCGGGAGGGGTTCAAACATAAGGGACAATTGGAGTGTAGTGGCCGCCAGGACTCAGGTAGGAGACACAAAGTCAGGCGCGTTGGCTGCAAAGCGAGGATTAGGCTATTCATGATGAATGAGGAATTAAGAATTGACAGATTCCACAATGGCCACAACCATGAACTCGTATCAGCCAGAGATAGGGAGTTTCAAAAGTTGGCATGCAACATAACAGACTATCACAAAATGATAATCCTTTATAATTCAAGGGTGAGTTGATTAAAATTACACTTTTCTTGATTAAAATTACATTTGTTTATGTTATAATTTCACTTTATTTTGTTAGAATTACACTTTTGTCTACTAAAATTACACTTTTTGCTACTACAATTACATTTTTTCTTGTTAAAACAACACTTTTCTTTTTTGAACTTATACTTTTGTATCTGTTTTAATTACGTTTTTGTCGATTAAAATACATACATCTAAAAGATTGTCAATAATCAACAGCTGAAGATAGGAGCAACGAAGACTTACAAAATTTTGAAGGAACATGTTAATGGGTTTGAAAACATCGGAGCTAGTTTGAATGATTTTAAGAACTTTCACAGAGATGTGAAATGCTACATTCATGAACGGTACGGTCAGATGTTCGTGGACCACTTTAAGGAATTGGCTATTAATAGACCAGGGTTCTTCTTTGACTATGATGCTGATTCTGACGGTAGCCTTAGTAAAGCTATATGGGCCGACGGAATCGCTAGAAGGAACTACTCAGTTTTTGGGGATGCAGTGTCGTTCGATCCGACGTATTCCACCAATAAGTATGACATGTCCTTCACACCTTTCACCGGAGTTGATAACCATAAACGATCAGTCACTTTCTGTGGAGTGCTTGTTGCTCATGAAGATACAGACTCGTTTAAATGGGTTTTCACCCGTTTTCTGGCTGCGATGGGTGGCAAGGAGCCTAAGTATATTATCACCGATCAGGATCCTGGTATTCTTAAAGCGGTGCCATTGGTGTTCAAGACAGCGCGCCACCGGTATTGTATGTGGCATATCATGAACAAGGTGCCAAGCAAGTATGGAGTGACGAGAGACGATTATTCAGTCTTTGTAAAGAAATTGAATTCCATAATATGGGATGAAGACATTGAAGCGGCAGAGTTCGATGCAAAATGGGAAGAAATTGGCAGGGAACACAATGTTAATAACATTGACTGGTTCCAAGAAATGTACGCTAAAAGGAAGCAGTGGGTTATGGCTCATTGTAGGGACCTAGATATGGGGGGTGTTATGAGGACAACCCAAAGATCAGAGAGCGAAAATAGTTTTTTTAAGAGATTTGAGAGTAAGTCGGGAACATTAGTTGAGTTTTCGATGCGTTTTTATTGCGATGGACCAGCAAAGACACACACAGAAATAGATTGACAACTGTAACAGACACACTTTCCCTGTAATATCAACGCATCTAGCTATCGAAGTGCACGGGGCGCAAGTGTACACTCATAAAGTATTCGAGGAATTTCAAGAAGAGGCCAAGTGCTCAATCGGTACTTGTAAAAAAGAGGATTTACTGAGTGTGGCTCTTTAGAGGTGACCACTGTAAGAGATGCAAACAGGGACATAAATTATGAGGTCACATACTGCCCAGGTATCATTCTGTAGCATTTGTTTGTTAAAATGATACTTTTATCCGTTAAAATTATACTTTTGTTGATTAAAATTACACTTAGGGTTGTTAAAATTATACTTTGGGTTGTTAAATTTATACTTTGGGTTGTTAAAATTATACTTTTATCCGTTAAAATTACACTTTTGTTGATTAAAATTACACTTTGAGTTGTTAAAATTACAAATTAGGTTGTTAAAATTATACTTTGGGTTGTTAAAATAATACTTTTATCCGTTAAAATCACACTTTTGTTGATTAAAATTACACTTTTGTGTATTACAATCACACTTTCTTCTGACTGATTTAACTAACATATTACTCTATATTGTGAACTAGATACATTGAAAGCCACTTGTAGCTGCAGAATGCTTGAGAGGAAAGGCATTCTTTGTCGGCATGTCATATGGATTTACTCATCAAACGGAGTGAAGATTATTCCAGAACAATGTGTTGTTAAAAGATGGTGTAAAGATGCAAGGTTGGCTAAAATGTTCGATTGTAATGGTGAAGCAACTGAGAACGTTGATATAATAGATGGAAAACAGATTGCGATGTGTCGATGTGTGGTCGAGATTCATCAGACAGTTGGTATGCTCATGGGCAAATTGAAGAATGATGTCGACAACTTTTCTAGTCTAATTAGACAGTTTAAGGAGAAACTTTAACCATTAGGATCACCATTGAATAAATAACAACAGTTGGAGAAAATTCTTGGTTGTTCTCCTAGTTAGGAGATAACCATTTTGCCGCCCAAAAAATCCAAGAACAAGGGAAGCGGAAAGAGAATGTTGTCGATGAAGGAAAAAGCAGTTGCTTTGGCAAGGAAGCCAAAACGTATGTGTAAAAATTGCAAGCGATTAGCTAACCATGACAAAATGAACTGCCCTAATCCTTTCGCAGAGCACCCACCATTGTCGCAATCGTCAGAACACTCGTCGGAAGAAGAAGAAGAAGAAGAAGAAGAAGAAGAAGAAGAAGAAGAAGAAGAAGAAGAAGAAGAAGAAGAAGAAGAAGAAGACGAAGAAGAAGGCATCTTAGAATAATCAATATAATACCTAAGAAGTAGTACATTTTTTTGGGGATGTCTACACAAAATACGAGGTACGACATGATGTTTCGTATTGTGTTTAGACATCAAACTGCCAGGAAGGCAACTGTTCGCCGTTGGTATTACAATGTATTTTGTTGAAGTATTTTTAATTGCACGAAACAGTTATAATGTGCAACACCAGAACGTTGAATTTTTCACTCTTGACTATTATGACAATTTATGTTTTTTACAATTACAGATATCTAGGAAATAAAATTGCAATGGCCTCATATCTGCTTACGGAAAGATTGTTATGATCAGAATTACACTTAAACTCATTATAATTACAGAGTATGCAATTTCAGTTACACTTCATCTATAGTAAAGCCTTATAACATAGTTAGGTAAAACAACATAAATATTATTGCACCATCTATTAACAACATAACTATATTTTCATAAATAAAACACCTAAAATGACACTTTTGCCTTTTAAAATTACATTTATATTTTGTGTAATGTAAGGTCTATCTGTCACTGCTATGGCCGGTTAGAATTACACTTCGGTTAGGTTAGAATTACACTTTTTTGTATTACAGTCACACTTTCTTCTGACTGATTTAACTAACATATTACTCTATATTGTTGAACTATATACATTGAAAACCACTTGTAGCTGCAGAATGCTTGAGAGGAAAGGCATTCTTTGCCGGCATGTCATATGGATTAACATAAAACACCTTGTCTTATAGAATGTTGAAAGATTGTTTACACAAAAACTAACTGTCTAGATTAAGGTTGCTAACATCTGAAAATAATACAAAGTATGAAATAAGTGTTTACATAGCCAAGGCAATATTCCCACAAAAACTTAACTACTAGATTAAGGTTGTTATTTTTTCACATTGGCACGGGGCAGTCTACGCTTCTGTTGTAATATCTTCCATAGTTTGTCCTTCGTGCTAACAAAAGCTTTGACCTTCTCGAGCACACCTTCGCGCAAAACGTTCATGTCTGCTAGAACGAGGGTAGCTACAAGCTGGATCACCAAATAGCACCTTGATTTCTTCTTCTCAAGGTCTTCATGCTGAAAAGGAAGACCCTCGTATAAGAGCATAGTCATCATGGTGAACAGACCCGACTCTGGTTGGTTGAGAGTAGGTGACATCCCGCTGAAAGGTATCTCGCGTAACGCATAATTAGGAATTTCCCGTGCTCTAGTGTTCTTCTTTTCCTTATCCCGTGATTCTAAATAATCACTCACTGCGCTAGCCTGCATATGTACAAAATTACCTCAAAAAACTGATTGAAAAAAAATATATAGAATTTGGAAGAAAGGGATGGACGATAACTTACAATTAAACGCGCTGCTTTTCCAAACTGCGACTTTTGCAAATCAGAATGCCTTTGCCCGTCCACCAAGTCGACTGAATTTGATTTGTGATTGATACATACACATGCGAAATGGTCGTCAATGCAGAACGGGACAAATAGCAAGTCTGTTTTCAAGTTGACGGTTTGCTCACTGTCGACGATGAAGGTGTCCCAGATCTGGTACAGGTTGTCATAGTTGCTGTCTGATTGTGTGCCTGGTTGTTCAAACGTCCCAAGCAATCCCAACAGTATATCCTTTTAAAGGCAATAGTGAACATGATTAATGTGGTTACTTTGTCACCTAAAATTACACTTCAGACGGTTAGAATGACACTTTTGTTGATTAAAAGAACTAATGTGAAACATTCACATAATATAACTGTAATTTGGAAAAGTGACATTTTAACTAACAAAGGTGTAATAGAAGTGGGTATAACTATTATGCAATGGTTAGTTGAAGTACCATGTGACGTATACCAAAGAACGACATCCTCATTTGGTCGCCATATTCCTTCTTCTCCAAGTGGTTCATCAAAATCGACCAGCACTCCATGACATTCAACGACATAAGGTTTTCAGGCACCAAGGACATAATGTCAGCTCTCCGAAGCGTTGCGTGACGGGTGTACCAGACCAGCTGTTCACTGCACTCCGTAGTATTAAAGAAGTCGTTAATTAAAATAAACTAAATGTGAAAAAATAATGTGAGTATGAGCCATTATTAATTCATATTAACCGACCGTTCATCATAATTGTGGTCATCTAACAAGCAATAGTCGGCAACATGCTTCCTCCTCTATTTAATATCCTTGATTAACGCTTGGTTGCTCCGGAGCATCTTCGACACCACATTTGTGTTGAGACCACCTCTACCACAGTCGAGAGAGCAGCCCAACCCGTCCCCCTTTCCACGAGGATGGCTCTTAACAGAGGATAGGGCTTTACCAGATGGAATGCGCATGGTAATAGGTGTCGCCTCCATAACGGGCTCTTGATTCGATTCGCGAGCACGTTTTGTGGATTCCGGCCCTATGTCACCATCTGTTTTCCTCTTAACAGCATTCAACTTTCTTGTCAACGGATGTCCAGCAGTTGCTTTGAAATAACCAACCCGCATCAAGATGTCTCCTCTGATACTGTTAATGTCACAGAGGACGAGTGTTGCAGCAATCTCAGCACGGTACAAACTCATAGCATCCTCTTTCCCGAGGTCACATTTAAAAGGGCTTCCGCGGTAAAACATCATATGTAGCATCATGAAAACACCACAGTCATTTCTCGAATACCTTTGACCTTGCCAGCTGAACTCAATGTTCACGATCTTAAACCCGCTGACCTTTGCCCCCTTAGACAGCCCTTTAGACACCAAATACTTCCCCATTATATTTGCCTGAACATGAATACGCGCCAGTGTGTTAACGTAGTACGACCCATATAAATTGGTTGACTTTTGGATATCGAACACTTACCGAAATACGTGCTATCCCTCCGTAAGGGAGCGTTTCTAATTGGTCATCGTATTTACGGTTGTCGAGGTAGTCAATCTGCTCGGTGAGAAAGTTGATGCACACGCAGCTGTAGTGATCACCGTCACCAGATAACACGGGCAGAAAGATCTGCATCGTGTGTCGCTAAGATCAGAAAAAGGAAACCTTAAAAATCATGATTTAGATTACATGTTTTGTTACCTACCATGTCCGTGTCAAGTTGGAATGGTGCACGACAGGTTTCAGCCCAGGCATCCCAGCCACCAAAAATGTCTTCGTCTTTGTTCAATACTTTCCCAAGCTTTTGAGCCTTCCAAATAGACCTTGCGGGGTCCTTTAATTTGAAAAGTGTTAAATGCGTGATCAGATAATTAAAAGAGCTATTTTATAAAAATAAAGTGAAACTTTAACAAAAAAAGTGTCTTTGTTAACACGGAAGGGTAATGTTAAAAGTATAATTTAAACAATAAAAAGTGTAATTCTAACGGCCAAAAGTATCATTTTAACGGACAAATGTGCAATTTTAACATACAAAAGTAACATTTTAACTTTAAAAAGTATAATTCTAACGGACAAATGTGTAATTTTAACACACAAAGGTAACATTTTAACTTACAGTGTGACTTAGGCCAAAGAAACAACGGGATATGTCCGAAGGTTTCATGATGTGGTTGAGTAGCAAGCACCAACCATCAATAACACTTGTCATGATTTGCTGCCCAGGGTTCAAAGTTGCAATATCTTCCCGGATAATGAAATAAAACTCGCTAAATTGGACTAATCGTTCACTACAACAAAAAAATTTACTTAGTCAACAATATATATATATATATATATATATATATATATATATATATATATATATATATATATATATATATATATATATATATATAATTAGGAATGTTAAGGGCCTCTTGTAAAAAATAATACACTTACAACTCGGAAAACGCGTCGATCGATTGAACGCATAGTCAATCAAGTATTTCGTCACTAAACATTGGCACTAGGAGCTCCCGATGAATGCTAGGTTTCTCGTCGCAAAGCACAATTCAGGAATAGGTGCCCCACAATCAATAGAACACCCAAGGTTCTCAATGACGTGATCCATGCACGGTAAGGGCTCACTCGAGTGAAGTAAAAAAGGATGGTAGCTCAGATCACTGTGAGGGACGTACGGTGCAGGGATAGGAATGTCGGCGTTTCTGCCGCCTCGGTACTACATCAGCTGTTACCTCTCCGTGGTCGATAGTCCCTTCCAAAGACTTCACGGCATCATCCTCCACTACCGCATCTGTAATAAAAATAGTGTAATTTCATCATCAAAAAGTAAGTGTAACTGTGGCAGAGAACAAAATAAAAGTTAGTAGACAAAATTATAATTCAAACAAAATAAAGTGTTATTTTATCAAAAAAAAAATGTAATTTTAACTAAAAATAGTTTAATTCTAGCAGACAAAAGTGTAATTCTAAGAAAAAAAAGTGTTATTGTAACTTAAAAAGGTGTAATTTTAGCAGAAAAAAAATGTAATTCTAACAAAATAAAGTGTTATTTTGACTAAAAATTGTCTAATTGCAGCAGACAAAAGTGTAATTCTAACAAAATAAAGTGTTATTTTAACTAAAAATTGTCTAATTGCAGCAGACATTCTAACAATATAAAGTGTTATTTTAATAAAGTGTCACTTTAACTATAAAAAGTGTAATTTTAACAGTCAAAGTAGTACTTTTAGTGCAAAAAAATATAACTTCATCCATGGCACTTCTAAAATCTGAAGGTCAATGGATTACCTCCGTGATCCTTCAGTGCAACCCCATCCACCACCTTCTCTACCACTGTCTGAGGACTTGTTTCCAAATTTGGTTCATCATTATTCCACCCCGACTGATTTTCAGCATGCACAGATATTGGGTCCTCCTGGAACAGCGCGTTTACGTCCGCACTAGAATATACAGTACTTGTCCATTCTACGTCCATAAATTCCTTTGCCTGCAAAGCAAATACATATTCCGGCTGCTCGTTACCCTTTAACAACCGCTCATCAATCGTTGCGCATCCGCCGTTTCAGGCACCATCTTCATAATGTTGAGTTTCTTCTGAAGCCTGTTCGGCTGCGCACTCTGCATCACATATCTCAGCAGTCGAGAATAGGAACTAAGTGGCAGGGGGGGCAACTTCTATGTTCTGAACTTCCACCAAAGCATTATCCGCCTTCTCAGACTCCCCAACATCAGGCCCACTAAATTCCAAAGATTTAGTATCCACTTGTACAACATCGTCTAATGTTGCAGTAACCACTGTTGTACTTGATCATTGGAGACCAAGCTCAGCATTACCCTTCCCAATCTTGTCATCATCCTTGTCCGTCTCGGCATTCACAACTTCACTCACATGCACAACCGTTCCCGTAGCGTCAGGGGACACTTTCAACAATTCTGTTACCTCTCCAATTCCTTGGTCTTCTCTGGCCGGCATTTCAGCTCGGCGCTCTGCTTCAATAATCTCCGCAGTCGAAAATAGGAATTGAGTGACAGTTGGATCAGCGTCGATGGGCCCATCCTCCTCATTTTTCTTATCAGCTATCTGAGGTTCCCCGGCCACAGGCACCCCCATGTCCATAGTCTACTTTTATTCCTTTGCAGCAGCAGCATTCGCATAGAACTTCTTCTCAGCCTCATCAACCTCTTCTTTTGAATAATACTCTTCGAGAACTTCCCGGTCAAATTTAGGTGGTTCGTCAACAGCTAACTCCTTCCCAACTACCTTCCTCCTTTTGTAAATAACGGAAATATCACGAGTACTACCAATGTCCACGTTGGTGTCCTTACTGTCATCCTCTCTGTTAGCAGCGTCCTTAAATTCAGTCGTGTTGTAAAGTTGCACCGCCTCCATTATCTGTTGTGTAGACACCTCCCGTGCTTTCTCACTGGCTACTTCATCCGAAACAATTGAGGCGGCCACCGTGCCTTCGAGGTCTGTACCAACATCTACAGTCACCTCTTTCTCATTATCGTATCCATCATCCTCCATATCATCACCATCCTCCTCATCCTCAACATCATCACCATCCTCCTCATCTCCCTCGTCCTCATCACCATTGTCCTCCTCTTCATCATCATCACCAACCTGCTGCTCGTATTCCTCGTCATCTACCTCATCATTCTGATACTGATCACCTGGACTTTGTTGCAGCACAGACGCTGATTTCACGGAATGATTTATTCGTTCAGCTATCTCCTGCATTTCCACAGCATAATCCTTCATCCTTTGGCTTTGAAAGAATGATTGCGTGCATTGTGTAGCGACAGGGTCACTAGAATAGTTCAGACCTCCTGTTAACCTTTTGAGCATCATGGCTGCATCTGCATACCATGAATAGAAGACAGTAGCATTCCTTTGCATCTTCAAGTAAAGCTCATGCACATCCTACATTAAAATACAGATAATTGGACAAGTGTTCAGTCAAAAGTGTTCATTCAAAAGTATAATTTTAACTTTGACAAGTGTAATTCTAAGGGCCAAAAGTATAATTCTAACGGACTAAAGTGTAATTGTAAGCTACAAAAGTATAATTTTAACTTTAAAAAATATAATTTTAACGGACAAAAGTGTAATTGTAACATACAAAAGTATAATTTTAACTTTAAAAAGTATAATTTTAACGGACAAAAGTGTAATTTAAAGAAACAAAAGTGTAAATTTAACAGTTTTTTATTGTAATTTTAACTTTAATAAGTGTACTTCTATCTGATAAAAGTGTAATTTTAACTGACAACCTTGTAATTTAAGCAATTGCTGATTAATATCGCAATTACAATTGTAGTGTAATTGTAGTGAAAGAAAGAGTAACTTTAAAACATGTAAATTAGCCTTGACAAATCAACAAATAACACTTACATCTACAGCCCGAGCTTTCAACTCCTCGTCATCATCAACACCAGATGGGAGTTCAATCTCGATGAACTTCTTCTTCCCGAAGTTGAAGTCACTTGTAATGCCGCGTCACTAACCACATTGCCAATGGCCAACACTTTGCTGTCATTAGGCACCCCGCCAATGCTTAACAGTTCCTTTTCAAGGCACCGAGGATACTTAACCAAGGACCAAGTTTGCCGACGACCCAAACGGTTCTTGTCAAGCTCACCATGTAGTCTTTCAGAAAGCGTCTGCCGGTCCCAGTGCTTAATGAGAGGCAGGCTGTGGGGACAACTCGTACCACGGAAATCAAAACGTTGAAAGTACGTAATCATTAAGAAGGGGATACAACCCAGCAGGGTCTGTTTATTTTCACCAATAGCTGCGCGCAGCCTTCACCAAATGTTCCAAAGACATAAGTACACCAATCGTCTTTGCGTAATCGAGTCCACATCTTCAACGGCTCTCAAAAGCTTGAAGTCAACCCCGTATGGGGACGTTGGAGTTAGGAATGATGACATGGCGAGCGAGAACAAACGACTGCGGAATTGAGGACCTCCTTTTTGTATTTTTTTTTTAAATATCTTGGAAGACAATTCCTAAATTAATGCCTTCGTTAACCCCTTTTATGTTGTACGCTTTCCGCCATTTATCTTTCAATTGCTTGTTCTCCGGCGCTTGAGAATCCTTTTGGCGGCCCGTAGGTACTAGATCAACTGTTTTAGGACCAAGTGGTAACATAAAACAGTCATACACGTCATGCTTGGTGACCATGAACTCCTTATCTTTAGCTGCCCGAAAAATATACGATTCGTCACTGAATGCTTTGAGAAAATCTTTAACATAACCCATTGGATATGTTTTGAGCTTAAGCTCCAAAATACCACCGAAACCGATCCTCCGTTCCGCATCTCGTTTGGGCATCATTAAGCTTTTCAATGAGCTCAACAAGCCGCTTCGGTAGGCACTTGATGACCACCTTTGCTATTTTGTTCTTGGTGGCTTGGCCTCAACGTGATCGACATCCTTTGAAGAAACAAGTGTGAGTAATTAAAAACGTGACATATAGACCTTACACCACACAAAATACAAATAACAGTAATTTTAAGTTTTTCAACCTGCTCAACAAGCTGCTTCTTCAACTTGACAGGCACCTTTGCTTTTTTGGTCTTGCCTGATTTAGCCTCATTTCCATCTGACATCTGTTAACATTACAAAAAATTAATTCTTGCAGACAAAAGAAAAATTCTAACAAAAAAAAGTGTAATTGTAGCAGCATAAAGTGTAATTTTAGCAGACACGAGTGTAATTCTAACAATATGAAGTGTAATTTTAGCAGACAAAAGTATAATTCTAACAAAATAAAATGTTATTTTAACAGAAAAGTGTAATTTTAACAAAAAAAAGTGTAATTTTAGCAGACAAAAGTGTAATTCTAACAATATAAAGTGTAATTTTCACAGGCGACAGTGAAATTTTAGCAAAAAAAAAAGTGTAATTGTAGCAGCATAAAGTGTTATTTTAGCAACAAAAGTGTAATTCTAACAAAATCAAATGTTATTTTAAAAGACAAAAGTGTAATTTTAACAAAAAAAAGTGTAATTGTGTAGAGAAAAAGTGTAATTCTAACAAAATAAAGTGTTATTTTAACAGCAAAATGAGTGTAATTTTAGCAAAAGAAGGTGTAATTGTAGCAGCATAAAGTGTTATTTTAGCAACAAAAGTGTAATTCTAACAAAATAAAATGTTATTTTAAAAGACAAAAGTGTAATTTTAACAAAAACAAGTGTAATTGTAGCAGACAAAAGTGTAATTCTAACAGCATAAAGTGTTATTCTAACAGGCAACAGTGTAATTTTAGCAAAAAAAATGTATTTGTAGCAGCATAAAGTGTTAATTTAGCAACAAAAGTGTAATTCTAACAAAAGGGTAATCAAAAGTGGGATTTCTCAAAAAAAAAAATGGATTTTAATAGAGAAAGAGTAATTGTAAGCAACAAAAGTGGGATTTTTCAAAAAAAATCTGTGTAATCTTAATGAATATGAACATATGTGCTAAAAACGTTTGTTGACAAAATACAGTGATCAAAAATAAATGTCCTATATGTGCTAAAAATAACTGGGTATTCAAAATGAAGAAAGCAAATACAGTGATCAAATAGAACAGTACAGCAACAATGGTGACAAAATACAGTGATCAAATACAGTGCAATTACATAAAAATGTCCAATAAATTAAAAAAAAACATCTAAATAAATGAAGAGAACAAATCATAAAACTCTAAAAACCCAAAAAAAAATCATAAAACTCTAAAAACCCAAAAAAAATTACCTTCTGAAGTGATCTGAATGGACGAAAATGGCAGGTTGCAAGTGAGAAAAGAAAATGGAGAAAAAAACGATAATAAGGTAACAAAAAAGCGATAAAATTGAGGGATTTTGAGAGCAGTTTCGTTCTTAAGCGGTTGAAATTAATGGGGTTTAATTTGGGGGAAATATTTTGGGGGAAAATTAATTTTGAATAATAGAGAGATGATAAATGGGGGGAAGTTAGTAGGACGTGTGTGTGATGTTTTGATTGACAACCTGCATGCATGCTAATACCCTATGAGTGGTAGGAGGAGATAGGTAATTATTTTAGCCATTAGAATAATATTATTAGTTGCTTTTTACTTTTAATCTAAGTCATTCAATAACATGATCTAAGGGTAGACAATAAAACTCATGGACTCACATGTAAGACATGGACTTAGTTGATCTTATTACTATATATACTAGTATTGGTGCCCGGCTTCGCCCGGGCTACCTCTACTTACCATTAATTTTTTTTTCATTAAATAAAATTATTTAAAGTTGCATAACCCATAAATTTATCATTAATATATTTTTTTATGGCATATCCTAAAATTACGATGAAATAAATTTTCAGACAAATTCATTACTCCTGCTATTAGTATTTTACTCTTATTAATAAAACAATAGTAATAACATTTCACTACTTGCCCGTAATCATTGTTACTTTCCCTGCTCCCGCCGTAATTATTGTTACTGTCACTAATGCCGCATTAATATTGATAATTTAACTACTCCCGCCGTAACTATTGTTACTTTCACTATTGCCGCATTAATATTGATTATTTCACTACCCCATTGTTGTTTTTACCACTTTCACTAATCTCGCTAATAATATTGTTACTTTTACTATTCAAATGAGTGATTACTATCATATAATTATATCCAATGTTACTACAATTCTTTTCTTTACTTACGAAATTACTTTTACTACTTAGGCATGCAATTTTAAGAGAATTATATATTTATATAAATATATTACAAACATGTAATAAATCAAATCGAAAGAATTATGCAAGATAGTATAATTTATTTTAAGGAAATTGACCATCTTAATTAATTATTTTATTTTAAGGAAATTGACCATGTTTTAGTCTCTTAAAATGTTTAGGAAAATTACCAAGCTTCTAGATAATTGAATTTTAACCCAAACTATATAATATTTGCATTGAGATTCCTTAATCGGGTCCATCACACGGTGCTAGTGATTTAAAACTATATAGTATAATTAATTTGTATAACTTTCTTTAATTACATTGAAGTCCCTTGGTTTCTGGAATTAATATATAGTATTGATATATATAAAAGAGGGTTTTTTCAGGCATTGTGAGAGACTCCAAATTTATTAAATCACTTATTTAATTTTTCGATATTAATATCTACAATTATATCTCAACAACTATATATTTATTTATTTATCAAAACAAAACAAATTTTTATCAAAACAAAACAAATTTTATCTTATTGAGATGATAGAGTTGCATTGGTTACAAATATCATCTGATAAATTGTTAACCTATATATACTCTAATTCAACCAAAATTTGAAAGACAAAAACAGTTCATCAACGTTGACTACTTTAACTGTTTTTTCTTATGCAAATTAATCTCAACGATCCCATCTTCTAGCAAAGGTCAGATATTTTTCAAAGCTATTTACTTTCCTTCATTTTTGTGATGGATTTATACTTTTATGATATTTCAAGTTCATTACTTTGTTGGGTTGTTTAATTTACGCATAAAGTTTCGATTCTTCTGTTATTTGTTACTCAAAGTTATGAGTTTGTACTATTTCCTCCCTCCCCCAACCACCAGCCACTCCACCGTCGGCAACCGACTCCCCCTCCTCCGGCGACCCACCAGCATCCCTCAACTAGCGGTTCCACTCCCCATCCCCTACCCCAGCCATTCGACAAAACCCATTCGCGGCACCGACCACCGACGCGCACCTCCCCTATATCTACCCTGATTCCAAACACTGAATGGCGCCCCTCCACCCGTGCCGCCCCAGACCTCGAAGCCAAACCCTAAGTATAGAAGCCCCAAATACTAAATCCAAAAAAAAAAAAATAGGAGTACGAGGGGGATTAGTGGGATGGTGGGCAGGCGTGGTATTGTTGGAGCAGGTGTACGACGAGGAGAATGGGATGGCAGCGTGGTGGACAATCGTCCAAGGACCAGCGCTGGGCCTACAGTGGGGATGTACGGTGGTGGTGGTTGAATGTAGTACAGTGATTTTGGGTTATTTTTTTTCTTTTTCTTTGAATGTAGTACATCAACTCCTTGAAAGGAAGGGTAGACAAATGGAAATAAATTGGTAAAAAATACTATAATGAGTAAAAAACGTATTGCGAAAATAAATTACGTTTTTTTATTCTCTTACTTTTTATTTTAAGACGATTTCTCATCTTTTAATTCATTAATCAACTCCATTATTTTATGTGGATGAATTTGTCTCATCTTTCTAATCTATTACGGAGTACAAAAGATCAACTTTTCAATTGGTATATCTCCAATGCAATATTAATCTTATTTGAACTCATGGATCATTGTACTGTTTTTTTTGTGCGTATGGATCATTGTACTGTAATCATTGTATGTTTATATATGTACCAACTCTTCCTTAGTTCCTCCTACAAAGATAGTAATCTATTGATTTATTTCGCTAGGAAACTATCACATATTCACATGCTCTAATAATTCATTCACCCTACAACTATAAGATTATTCAATATTATGAAAATGACATTAACCTACACAAATTAGTCGAATCACGCTAAAAGACGATTTACCGATTAAAAAGCAAATCATCCACTTAACTTACATGAAGTATATGGTGTTTGAAATTCAAATTTATCATAACAACTCACTATGCTTATACCCACAAGTCATAATATGGTCTCATAAAAATTGGTACCTATTAAAAATGTCACAATTACCATTAAAAAATGGAAAGTGTGACTTTAACTTTTTTAAAACACTTAAATAGAATTAAATTTTCCTATTTTTATTTTAAAACTGATATTTTAACATAAAAAATTCAAAGGATAATATCTTCGATATCTTAACATAGGAAATTCAAAAGATAAGAATTTAATTAGAAAACAATATTTATAATAACTTTTCAAATAATTACAATAAATACGGAGTAACAATTCATATCATTTGTTGAATATATTTTCAAATAATTCCAGCAAATAGGAGGTAACTCCTAACAAGTAAGAACATACATCTTTATAACCTCACGTAAAGCAAAACAATAAGTAATTTCCGTGCAACGCACGGGCATGAAATCTAGTTAATAAGTAAATGAGTAGTTTATCGAGTAATTGGAATGGTAAATAAACAATTTAATAGAAGAATTAATAAACTAACATATCAAAGACAATCAATACATATATATAAAGCAGGAACTTTTCGAGCGATATTAGAGAGTCCAACTTTTTTAGAAATCCTAGCAAGAGTAGATTTCGAAAAAAAAAATTGATAAATAAAATAAAACATTCAATAAATTGAAATCCTAACAATAGTAGATTTCGAAAAAAAATTAATAAATAAAATTATCCTAAGAAAAATAGATTTCTTAATATTGAAAACAAATTTTATTAAAACTATCCTAACATAAGTAGATCAAATATATTTTAATAAAATTATCCTACTATAAGTAGATTAAAATGATCAAATAAATAATGGACATTCGTAATAGTTCAAGTTATCATTTTTATTTGGGTCGTGCTTTTTCACATACGGATTTTACTCTTTCACATACGTCTTTTACAATATTACCCTTGTCATTTTTTCATTCATTCCCTCATCCAATTGATTTTTTCCTCCCTTCTCTCATCTCCCTTCACCACCGAGTCACCCACACCACCTTCGTTCACCACCTCCGGTCACTACCTCTAGTCAATCGCCGTCAAACCTTCCTCCAACCGACTTCACGCCAACCGGACTCGGCCTCCCCCCTGCCCCACATTCCCCCTCCCTCCCCCGCACTCCCCCTCTCCCTATTCATGTTCATATCTTTACTGCAAATTAAAAATCAGAAATAGCCATTTCATTTCCTACAACTATGCAGCATAATCAATTATTAACTAAAAAAGCGTGAGATAAAAAAAAGATGAATATAGCACAAGGATTTGAATAATCGAGCACATGGGAAGCAAATTCCATTATATTTGAGATAAATTGAAACTACTGTCAATTCACAATTTCTGGGATAGTTTTTGGGGATTTTTAGAAAGTCGGTAATAATTTTCAAGTTGATCTTGCTCTTCGATTTGAAAAAAAATACCTCTTTCTAAACTCGTAGCAGGAGATATGATCATCAGTCCGTCAAACTTTTTTAATCAAGTAGACTATCATTTCTCTAAATTCCTAGAAGTTTTAATTTGTCTAGGTTAGAAAAGGGTATAATATGGAAACATAATGAAAAAATGTATGTGAAAGAGTAAAGTTCGTATGTGAAAAAGTAATTCCGTTTTATTTTTGCCCCACTTATGGTATCATACATTTGTAGTTGGTATTCTAGCATTAAAATAAATTTAAGGAGCTGGTGGATAAATAATGAATTTATTTGATTAAAGTGTTATGTTAATATGATGTAATGTAATCTTACGTAGTTACACGGAGTATAAACTACGATTCCATTAAAATATAGTCACTAAATAATCATTGAAGTGTGTATATACATCGTAAATGTCTCCATATACATTCAAGTGATCAATGCATATAAAACAATACACCGATCTATATATGTTACTATTTTTGTTTCATCAATTTACTCTCTATAAGAATGTAGAGATAATTAGGTGGAGAAACGAAAGAATTAAATTAGAATTTGGCAACTTGGACAACTCAAGGCTTTTTGTAACAATGGAGCAACTCATAGTATTATACATATGATGAATTACTGGTCATTTCTAAACTCACGCATTAGCCTAGATTTCGAATAAGATTAAGTTTGAAAGAGTTTTAATAATTTATACTACAAATTATTAATGGCCTCCAGAGTAAGGGTGGGCATAATCCGGTCCGGGCCGGAATCGAGTGGACCGGAACCAGAGTTAAAAATTCGGGTCCGGTCCGGTCTAGGACCGGTATTTTTCGGTCCGGACCGGTTTGGACCGGAATGCCCGGAATTATTGTTATTTTCATTTTTTTTCTTAAAATTGTATTTTTATTCCGGTTCAATCCGGTCCAACCGATCCAATCCGGTTCAATGGACCAAAATTTGAAAAAGTGAATAATTTCAGTCCAACCGGTCCGGTCTTGGACCAGAATTTTTCCGGTCCGGTCCCAGACCGAAATTTTTGTAATCCGGTCCGGTCCCGTACCATGAATTTTTCTGATTCCGATTCCGGTTCCGGTCCGGTTTTGAACCGGTGCCCAGCCCTACTCAAGACTGTACATATGTTATGGTCATTAATTAATTAAATCAAAAGAACGCACATTATGTTTTAGTTTAACCAAATCTTGCTTGTGCACTACGTAGTATTTACTCAACCATGTATCTTTGTGTTTTAGTATTGGTTTTACATACTAGGTAGAATTCTATTTACTCATATTTTTAATTAAATTTATATTTACTTAGATTTCTATGTATATAGGGGTAAAATTTGAGATAGATGATCAAAGATTATGCAGCCTTCGAAAGATTTTAAAGTATATTGATTTTTTTGAACTTTTGATGTATTCGAAAGCTTTTAAAGTATATTGATTTTTTGAATTTTTGATGTATGTATATATTTTACTAATTAACCGAAAGGTATTTGATTTTTTGGTAAAATGACATAATAAGTACTTCATATTTTTTTTGGTACAAATGAGGGGAGAAGCCCCGAAAACTAACTACTAACTATAACACGAGGAAAAGCGACACCAAAAACATCCTCCCGAAGGATCGAACATAGCTCCGGAAGAGGAGCGTCTAAATGCGTAATGAAGGAACCCGAATTAATCCAAAGTTTGCTAAGAAATCAGCGGCTCTATTAGCTTCCCTATAAGTGTGTTCCAGCTTGACTGTCCACCTCGTCTCTATAAGTACTTCATATTTAATATTATAAATAGAAGGATTAAAAAATTGGTAGCTTTCTCATATGTTACTCTTATTTTGGTAAATAATTTATCTACCAAATACTTACAAAAAATTAAGATAAATGAAATTTTGGTCAAATAAGCTTAAGCTTATTTCTTGGGAACAAGGCCATATGAGATTTTTCATGATCTTCGAACCATTCTCATATCAAATTGATTTGTTTTTGATGTTTTATTCTAGGCATGTTTACTTGCTTTTGAGCCTATTGTTAGGAATTGATGTAAAGTTTTTTTTTAAATTTATAAGTTAATTAATAGAATAAATAGTTATTGGTTCAGAATAAATGTTAGCAATTAGACATTGTAAATTTGTAACGCAAAGTATGTATATAGTCCATCATCACGAGGAACAGAATAATAAGTAATTGGTTCAAAATAAATGTTAGCTAAGAATAAAAATGGTTAGCTCTACAATAAGAAAAAGAAAATTTGATCAAAAAGGAAATCTATAACAAGTGTCCAATTATATCGCATTTATCTTGGATGAAGCGGATATAAATAAAGTTTTAGGTTCAAACTGAATTTTAAATCATGTCAACCATGGGATTTAGACATGGGTACAAATAATATCAGAATTATTTAAGAAAACTATAGAATAAACGAGTATATAACATTTAAATGGAACGAAACTATTTTAAGATTACAACACGTTGAAGCGGGTATGGTTTTGAAAACTTTATTCGCGACAACTAGGGGCATGTAATTTTTCTATTAAATACGGGTATGAGAAGGTCTGCATTCGTCATGTCCCCTCCCCCGTATGACATCCTTGCTTTTAGGAGTCGTTTTTTTGGTTCCGCGAGACTTGACAGAGTATTTTAGTCGTGTTATATTTTGGGAGCAAAATTCATTACTTTTAGGAATTGACTAAATGTACTTCATCCTCTTCGCAATGATTGTTTGTATTGCTTTTACACAGTCATCAATGGGGTAGTTTGACCATGATTTTAGATATATTAATGGTCAAAGTTATTAAAGTTTGACCCCTAAAATACAAGTTGGAAGATGTTTAAGAAGGGAAGGGATTATCCATGATGATTTTTTTTTAATATAACTCATAATGATTTGTTTAAGAAGCAAGGTGAGTCTTAGACCAAAGGCGGTATGCCGATTATGTTGTTGAGAATTTAGGAACATTAACTCTGTAAGAGGATTATGTAAGGGGATCTGTCTTATTATAAATCGCCTTGGAAAATTCGTAGTAGAAGGGAAAATAATTACAAGTTTCAAAGTCGTTAAAATGTACTTAACCCGAGGATAGTAATGACTTCCTCGAATGCAAAGATTCCTTTCGTTCTTAAGCGGAGACAATATACATTGAATCTGTTCTACACCATAACAATAAACAAGAGTCATGGACTCTTGTTTATGTGTCAAACCAAAGATTTAGTAATGGCCAGCTTTACGTAAAAGCATCAAAAACATTATCATCCGAGGGATTTAGGTTCTCATTGATGATAGAGACCAAAGGTATTAAGGCCATACGAAGAACATTGTTTACAAAGAAATTTTCACAAATTTACAAAATTAGGTGTCGTATTAGATATTTTGCATGAAACTCCAAAGGATAAGTAGTCTTAAGTATACATAGTCAAAGACTATTTTGGTAAAAAAATTGATGGTGCGTGAAACAATAAGAACGATAACTCTAAAATCCAACTATATCTATGAATGTTATACAAGTGATATAGTTAATACCAAATGCTACAACGTATTCGTTGCGTTTTTGTTATTGGAACTGATGATTAATCGATCCTCATCTAAATCAACCCCCGAAATTTTGTTTGCTCCCATTTTCAGCACGATTTGACTTTTTGTTAAATTTAAAAATTTTTACATTACTAGACCATGGTAACTTAGACCAACGCTTTCAGTGATTCATTTTGGATTTAAAAAATTTGCCATAAAATACTAACTTGGTAACCCAATGATTTTAGTGATGCCATAAACTACTAAATGATGTTGCCAAAGCTATACTACTAAGCACCCCCTGACCCCTGCATTCTATTTAATAGAATCACAAATATTTTTTATTGTTGTTTGGAGACTACTAATTCTGTTGAAATTCATTTTGGATTTGATTTTGCGAAAGGTATATAGGGAGCAAATACTCTTAATTATAAAAATAGTCAAGGTAAAATTAAAAATTATGTTGTAAGAGATTTAACATTTTCTTTGAACATATTAAGTATATATAATCTTGACACCTGTTATTTTACATAGCATTCATATCATTTTTTTAATTAAAAACCGATTATTTTAGTAACAATGAAAAAACTAACAACATACTATAACTAAGTCACTTGATATTATACTATTGAATGACAAAGCTTTAATGTTAAAAACACTAATAATTCATCGGTGATCAACTAAACCAACCACGAATTTTTTTTCCATCAATGATTCAACATAGTTGAACTTTGTTTATCAACTTTAGTATATATTTTAACATATAATACTATTAGGAGCCTCATGCATCGCACGGGCTTTTCAACTAGTAGATAAGATTATGGTATAGAGTTCAGAGATAAACTATAGAATTTCAAAATATAGGAATACACCATAAAATTTCAAAAACTTGAGGATACACATCAGAATACCTTTTTATTTTTATTTTATTTTTTATTTCCTTCATTTTATTCAATTGCACATATTCCACACGCTCACGCAAAATACATTTTTTTTTATTCAATTGCACATATTCCACACGCTCACGCAAAATACATTCACTTCCATTTTTATACTCCCTCCGTCCCGGTCATTTGTTATCCTTTTCTATTTTCGGGTGTCTCAGTCATTTGTTGTCCTTTCTATTTTAAGAATGAACTTGATGAGTAATTTGATCATTCACACTCAATTTGTTCCACTTGTCATTTAGCTATTGGCCCTCACCTCTTTCCTTGGTCTTTGTGCCAAAATCAAAGGACAACAAATGACCGGGACGGAGTATTAATTTTTCCGAGAAGGAATGATTTAGTCAAACTCCCCCTTCTAACATTTTTCCGCCATTGTAGAACTTATCTCTTAAGCTTTCTCTCTCTTCGTCCGCCATTTTTACGAGATTCACCATAGAAATGGGAGCTGCGAGCATCTCGGACGCCATGGATGCATCATCCCAAGCTCAATTAATTACAAACAACGACATTTCTGAGATCTTATCGTCTTCTCTCTCCGTCGACACTTCTCTCCCTCTTCCCGCCATGTTTCCTCGCATCATGTAATTTCCTCTTTCTCCTCTCTAAAATTAGGTTTTATTCAATTGTTGAGCATTATTGAGCTGAAATCGTCAATGTTCTTGTTTGTTTCACCTCTTTCGATTGATTATTTGATTGATTGATTGATTTTAGTAGTTTGATTTGATGAATGATACGATTGTTGCAGAGAATTGTGCAAGGATTTGTTCAAAAAATGGTCGAATTTGAATGATTCTCACTTTTCCGTGGAAACTGTTTCGGGTGGAATCACTAATTTATGTGAGTGAATTATCATTATTCTTACGAATTTTAGCTTATTATCGACTCCTTCCATTCAGTTTCAACTTACCTATTTGCGTTTCGAACGCAAAACTTCTGAACTTTGACCGTAAATAAGTCGAGAAATATCATAATTTGAAATATGACACGTGTATTTACACTATCAAAAAAAATCTTTCACTAAATAGTATTTTCAACAGAAAGTAATACAGTAACACATAATTAGAGAAAAACATGGTTAAAGTAGCGTCTTGGAGACGTGTGCAAAAGCAATTGAGTAAGTTGGAGTTGAAGGGAGGAGAGTACATGATACTCCTAATGTTTGTTTTAAATTGCTATATGTCTCTTTCATGGTTGTTTTCGCCATGGTTGCCTAATCTGTAGTATGTTCCAGTACAAATATGTATCCCTCCGATTCTTTAGAATTGCCCCATTTGATTAAAATACTCATCACAAATCTTAAAAAGTGGAGCAATTCTAAAGAATCGGAGGTAGTAATACGCACTAATTCGCCCTTTTTACACTGTATACGAATATTTTAAACCAAAAAGCATAATACGCGTACAGATATGAAATGCGTGGGAATTGATTTGCAATTCACTAGGATTTGAGGGAATCTGATCACCCAAGTTCCGGCACATTTAGAATTTTATTATAGGAGCTAGATTTGGGTAAGAACGTCTTAATTTCCAGGCTCGGAGTTTGTGCAGTTTGTAACGTTTGGGGATCATGAATTTTAAATTATAGATTTACAGTATCTGAAAGCTTACAAAATTTTGAAAGTTAAGATGATGTGTGTTGTGACCATAAGCAATAGACCATCTCACCATCTGATATAAGAATTTATGGGGGTTATTGATGTGTTTGCTTGACATGATGTGTAGTATTGAAGGTTACAGTGAAAGATGAAAACAACCAAGAGGATTCGGTGGCAGTAAGATTGTATGGACCAAACACTGAGTATGTTATCAACCGGGACAGAGAGTTAGTGGTAAGGTCTCTAATTTTAAGTTATTCTTGGGTATTGATTTCTGTCGTTAAAGATAATGTGTGCATCGTTAAAGATAATGTGTGCATTAATGTGTCTATTTGATTAATGCTTTTGTATGACATGAAAGTATTTAACTGTGAATCGTGTACTTATCACATCATAACTTATATGCGTAATTATGATGAATAACAAGGCGTGCTTCTATCTATCTTACAATTTTTAGTTTATTTATTTTAATTTTTAATAATTTTTTTTTTATGTTGAAGATTATTCTAGCTAGGCTTTAGTCTCTGGAATGATGACTGTGAATTCAAATTGAGGAGTAATCTTAGAGAAGCAAAAGATACTTTTGGAGATACTGTTACACTTTGTACTTCTTGTCTCAAAACCGGATCATATTGCAAGTCAGAAAGTCATACGAATGTTGTTTGTAAAAATAAAAATGTAGAATTGCCAGTCATACGCATACATGAATACATGATGCATCGTACACCTATTTTAATCTTCGCTGGAAACATGGAATCTAACTTTTGATTAGATAAGTTAATTCTCTTGTTTTACTATTCCATTTGCGGCTGCCTTTTACGGACTGGGGCAATGTTGTTAAGTTTGGTCAAAAGCTCATTCTTTTATCCATACTGGTTGTAGGCCATAAGATACCTCTCGGCTGCAGGATTTGGTGCCAAATTGCTCGCACTTTTTGGGAATGGCATGGTTCAATCATTCATCGAGGCACGTACATTTACTCCCTCTGGTATGTTTTCTGTCTTGATCTAGCCCACATTCCCATCCTGTTCTACTTATTTTTTGGTGTACGTAGGACATGACTGGCACTAACCTTTGAGCCCACAATTAGCTGACTCGTAAAAATTCCTGCTGCACTTGTAACATATTGTTTGGGAATCTTGGTAGGATTTATATTTTGGAGAGGGATGGCAAAAATCCTGTAGAATTAAAGAAAATCCTATAGAATTAAAGACTTGTGCCAAAAATCCTATAGAATTAAAGACTTGTTATTCTTTGGTTTTGGACTACAATGGAATAGAGCAAAATGGCTCACTAAACTGGTTGCACTTCTATATATTGTGAAGTAAGAGTCATTTGGTGCAGTTTTGTACCAATTTTCATACAACAACAACAACAACAATATCAGAGCCTTAATCCCAAAATGATTTGTGGTCGGCTGACATGAATCATCCTTTAGAACTGTGCATGGGTGAACGCACACCTCAAAATGCGAACAAAATAGAAAAGGAAAAATGAAAAACAAAAGGGAGAGTGAAGCATAATACAAAAGTCAAGGTAAACTTATAGGTTTTAAAAAATCGAAGTCTGAATTTCTTTTATAAAAATTTAAAATTTAAATCGAGAATAAAGATTTGAAAACCGAAGTAAAATTTAAGGGTCCGGAAAATCTTAAAAGTGAACCATGTAAAAATATATAAGAAAGTTGTTAAAAAGGTGTAATAAAGGAGAGAACAAATAATTTTTTTTAAAAATTAAATAAAAATCCTAAATATGTCAAATAACAACAAATACTAAAAATCCACATGTATCATATCCCTCCATTGTGCCCTCTCCGTCACCATTCTCTCCTCAAGCCCGAGAAATCTCATATCGAGCTCTATCACTCTCAGCCATGTCTGTCTCGGTCTCCCTCTACCCCTAGGAACCTTTTCTGTTCTCCAAGTCTCTAGCCTTCTAACTGGTGCGTCCATAGGTCTCCTTCTCACATGTACCAATTTTCATCTTGGGTCATTTTCAGAGAGTCATTCAATGGAAGTCGTTGTTGTTGTTGTTGTTGGTAATCGGGGATGCCAATTTGACTGAATCCTTTGAGGTATTACCTTAGAGATATGCTTTGCGAATGTTTTTACTGATTTTTGGCGACTCTCCTGCACTGTTACTCATGGTCAGGGCTGAGCACAATGTCACATTAGGGTAAAGTGTATAAAACTGTGAAATTAGTACTTAAATTTGGGTAGTAGGTCAAATTGTCAAGGAGGAAATATGCAAGTCTGGAGTGTTGTTGCTCTCTCAGTTGAAATGTTTTGGCTTGGGACATATTTATCAGTTTCTAGTCTCATGTGTACTAACTTGTCTCTTTTTTATTCTGGTAAAACTATGTGATAGATATGAGAGAGCCAAAGTTCATTGCCGAAATAGCTAAGCAGCTAAGGAAATTTCACGAAGTTGACATTCCTGGTTCCAGAGAACCTCAGCTGTGGATCGACATATCTAAGTTCTTTGCAAAAGGTTTTCCTCTAAATGAACTCCCTATATCTTGATGTGTTCCTTCTCGGAGTTTGTCTATTGCAACGTATTGATACTTTACTCTACCAATGTTAAACAAATGTGCTTATCTTCTTCGATTGACTATGTTTTGTTTCTATCACAAGAGGCTGTGTTTTTAGTGTGTTGGGCATTTTAAGCCATTTTCTTTGAAGAATGATTACATAATCGCCTAGAGGGGCAAAAAAATAATTAGAAAGGTTTTGGTACCTGCCTTTTCTTGTTAGTTTTTGCATCAGTTTCGAGTTCAAACTTTGTAGTTTAAATTTTGATGTTTGGTTGCATCCTTGATTATTTAAGAACCAAAAGAAAAAGTAGTACATTAAGATTTTCAAATATGAACTTACAGCTATGAATTTGATCTTTCTGGTTTATAACTTGCTACACTGCTTTATGGGCTATGCGGTTATCTGTAATGCTCTATGTTTAATCTCAGCTTTTGGTTGCAGCATCAAACCTCAGATTCGATGATATCGAGAAACAAAGGAAGTATGAGACTATCTCCTTCGAAGAAGTTCAAAGTGAAGTCACCGAGCTCAAGGTGATCTTCTGTCTCTTTAAATTCACAAGTATCCTTATTTACGATTCCATTGCAAATGACTTATCGTTGTTCTTATGCTTTTATGCCCTAAGAAAAACAACAGAGGGCCTGATAGTTGAGGTTCAAACTTGTAAATTCGTTACTTAAAGTCAGTATTATGGGAATGAAAAGGGTCTTGTATATCAGCTTTTTGTTCATCCCTGCAGAGTTAATTACTTGTTTCATGATTTTTTTATTCAAGGGATGTTGCCTGAGGCCTCAATGATGGTCATGGGCCCTCATGAGTGTGAATTCAGGATGCATAGTTGTTATTATGTCTTGTTTGTGTGGAATTGGTTGATGCGCCCCTTTCTCCACTGGTCTCCTTAGCCAAATTCTTGTTTAGGTTTATTCTATCATGTCTCAGAAGCACATGTACAACTTCTGTCGCCTTTAGTTTTCTGAGTATCTTCTCAATGGTAAATGAATGAGCTTGATTGGTTGATACACAGTAGTGATACATATATGGGATCATGTTTCTTCAATGATCTCTACACACTTCTTATTTTTCACACAAAATCATAATTTCAGGAAACGAGCAAAAGTTTTTTCCCCTTTCTGTCTATCTTAGGATAATATGCTTTACCTATCATTTCACGTGCTTTGGCGGAAGTAATTGTACGTGAGGTGACTATTTTTTAGTAAATAGCAAATGTTTTTTATTTTAATTGCTTGATCGTACGCAGAAAGTAATATCTTTTGGTTGTGTGATAGGCTTTAACTGAAGGACTTCATGCTCCAGTTGTATTTTCTCACAATGACTTGCTATCTGGGAACATAATGGTGAATGAAGAGGAAGGTAGCCTTTCTAGTTGCTACTCTTTCAAGCACAATCCCATGAATTGTTTTCCTTTGCTCTTGTTTACACTAATACTTTTGCATAACAGGGAAGCTCTACATAATAGATTTTGAATATGGTTCATACAATTTCAGAGGTTTTGATATTGGGAATCACTTCAATGAATACGCTGGTTATGACTGTGATTACAGCCTGTATGTAAAAAATCTTAACTTCCTAATTTATAATCTCTTGAATAATCTATTCCGTCTGTCTGCTTACGATGAATGTTGCTGTGTCTGCAGATATCCTAGCAAGGAGGATCAATATCACTTTTTCAGGCATTACTTACAACCTGATACTCCAGATGAGGTATCTTTGATGGCCGGGTTCTAATTATCTGTTTTTTTTTTATAATGGGGAATTCGTTCTCTCTGTCAGGAGAATCTTGTCACAACCTTTAGAAGGCCATGCCTTTATTTATAACACCCTGCCTAACTACCCATTTTATTATGCTAAGAGGAACAATGGCACCAATCAGGCAATCATCTTATTGCCACTATATTCTGTTTTTTCCCTTCTATATTTTGGGGAATTTGGGATGGTTATGGGAGTTTTGAAGGTGGCAATGTGTCCGGTTCTTTTTCTCGTCGGAAATTCAATATACCGAAATTCCAACTTGAAAGCGTCATGTTGGAAAATGTCAGATTATATTTTAGGGGTTCAAGTTGGTTAGGGTTCCACGGTCATTTAACTTTAACTAGCTAGAATCGAACTGAACTTTGCTGCTCCCTTCCAAGTTTAGACCAGCAGCAACTGTTAATAGTGTTTCGTGCATTCAACTAAAAGAGATTGACCAGTGTGTTTCGACTACCTCTTCACGAATTTTGTATGGGACGGTCATTAGATCAATTATTGAGTCTTGTTATATTCTTTGATAACAGGTGCCTGAAACAGAGCTGGAAGCACTTTATGTCGAGACGAATACATATAAGTTGACTTCACATATGTTTTGGGCTTTATGGGCATTGATTCAGGTATTTTGATATTGCAATTTGAACATCACAGTTAATAATAAGAAGACACTCCATACTTTTGTATTTACTTACCCAGTTACCCTCCATATTTGACGACAGGCAAAGATGTCTCCGATTGATTTTGATTATCTAAGTTATTTCTTCTTGCGGTACAATGAATACAAAAGACAAAAGGATGAAGCATTCTCTTTGGCAAAGCTTTACCTCCGTAAGGTCTAGATGGTCCGCTTTGTTAGGGCACTTGCATATTTTGTCGCGAGTTAGCTCAAATTCTCGGGTATTTGGCATTTAGTCTCTATTCTTTTCATAATTTGCCATTTGATTAAGGTGTCATCATTCGTTTACCGACAGTTCAAGATTAGAAAGGTCTTCTGTTTTGTTCTTGTGCTATTATTTCATTGAAAGGTTAGATCGAATTTTGAAAGTATTTTTCTACGGTTATGTTGTAAGTCTGTAACATTTTGTAATCAAGTTTGCAAAATATAATGTAGCCTTTTTGTATATGAACTAGCTTCATTCAAATTGTCTGGTTTGATTATTGAACTGCAAAGTATGTTCGTTCATAAGAATGCAATTGAGATCCTGTCCATTTCTTCTTCCTTCCATTTCCTTTGAATGCTCCGGACTATATTTTGTTGTGCATAAATGTCATTGAAATTTGTTGTTTTGCAAGCTTCTTGTCTGTCTAGTAAATTTGTTGATGAAGTGAGAAAATAGGTTAATGGTAGAGGTTGTCAGTTGTGGACTTGTAGTGTTGGATATGTGAGACTTATTGATAAAGATCGTCTTAGCTGCCTTAGATGTCATGGATTCGCTTTCTTTTGCTCACAGTTTCAGTAGCCTAAAATTGTAGTCGCGGTAACCTTTTCTTCTTTGATTTTGTCGTTGGTGTCTCTTATATCACAAAGTTCTGTGTCTCTGGATGAAAGCGTAAAGGTGCATATGGATGTGAATTGTCACACTAAAAAAAAACACAAATTTTTGTTTAAGACGGAAGTATTCGTCTTAAACAATAATTTATTACTTAGATTGTAGAAAACTAAAATTATATTAATGACACTAATGTCACGAGTCATGGATGGCAGATGCGTTGGAACTTAAGTTAAACACCACAGATGATGACGCTTTTAAGTGGATCTATGAACTTTAACTCATTGGTAAAAGATTAATATGAGCGAGAAATTATTAGGATTTTTAACGGTTTGAGAAAACGCAGTGTAGACGGAAGTGTGCAATCCAGATTCGAGGCTAAACAATCATTTGTTTTTTTGGAGTAGTTTCGGACGCTTTGGCTACTCACGTAGTTTTAGACAGAAATGACCACGCTTCAGTTTGTTTGACGACTGGATGAATGTACCATTGATCATGTTCAGTGAAGAAGAAGAAGAAGAAGAAGAAGAAGAAGAAGAAGAAGAAGAAGAAGAAGAAGAAGAAGAAGAAGAAGAAGAATTCCATTATGCAATGGAAAAAAAGGAATGGTTAGCAACTTAGCACCAACATGGGAAGGATTTTCCACACCAAAATCAAATTTATATAAACACTAATTTGGCATCATCCTTTGGTTACCCCCAAATACAATCAACTTCTAAGATGTGTCTAACCATGTGTCATTCACACTTAAATCTACTCTGGATGTCGACTATCAGTCTAGGCGGAACTCATCCGATGGAGGCTTGAACGTTCCACTAATTAGGTATGGTGATACAACCATACCCGCCATGAAGAGCGTGAACTGAAACGAAAAAGTGAACTGAGATTAATGCAGGCAGTTGGGCAGCATGAAAGTATCAGGAGCGCCCGTTTTACACAAATAAGTTGTAAAACAAGCTTCGAAAAACTTGTACCCCTACCAAAATTACGGTAAACACAAAAGAGTCTTTTATGAGCGTATTTACAAAATTGCTCATGTATTAAATTATCTCAAAAGGGTATTTGTGGAAGTTGAATTGAGAAATGAGAGGGCATGGAGTTTCGGAAATTTACCACAAGAGGTAGGGTCAAGAAGCTCCAAATCGGCCACAAAGCCCAAGTGAATCTGCAAAGGACCAAAGTTTAAGAGGAAAGAATATGGAGTATCAAGCTATGACTTTGATGAGTAGTATTTCAGAATTGTTGTTGTTCCACTCACAGGCAAAAGGATGCTAGCCCTAGCAGAGTAACCATTGGAAGGGCCGATGCACTCAGCATTTCCCAGTTTTCATTTGTTTTCCTGACACCCCCTCTTGACATGCTTGTGTAGAAGAAATAGGCTACGGTTATAAGAACGCTTCCAAATCCAAAGTACAAGGGGATCCTGCAAGGTTACAAGTGATCATTAATCAACTTATTTTTTTCCTTGAGCGAATCATTAATCAACTTTTTAAAGGAGCCACAAGGGTAATTTCGATGCTGACCAGTATCAAACCGAGGTCACGAGTACAACTCCTTGACATAATTTTACCGGCTAGCTTAGCTGAAATTTTTAGTAATTTTTATAGGGATGTAGATTAGTCACTTGATCCATCCCAAAGAGGGCAATCGACAAATGGGTATTGCCAAAAGGGGGTACATGGAAATAGAAGTTCAACATCCTTATGTAACATTTAATATTCAAAAATAGTAGTCAATATCGAGCAAGAAGTAAATATCGCTTAAACATGCCCTGCAGCCCAAGGAAAGTTAGCAAGACAATATATTGAAAGCATAAACAGATGAGGATAGGCTGATAGTTACAAAATTACTTAAGTTGGGAAAGCTTGGCGATTCAACGAATATGCTCAGAATCTAAGGTTAAAAAGAAAAATGAGTAAACGTGGACCTATTTTTGATATATAGTTACCTTAAACCAATTTGATGATTTCTTTATTTTTAAACATTACAAAAACGTTCAATAACATGCACATTAAATATCATATTCAATTTCTACTATCGACTTATCCTTCCTCCTCCGGATTGTTCAACAAATGGTGTTGAAAATAATTCGAAAGACAAATCACTGATAGCTAGTTGAAAACTATGCCTGCATATCAGCCAGAATCTGCTTAGAATCCTAACCTTGCAATGCAACATGGACACAAGCAAAGAGATTTTTCAAAGTCCGTAACATCTATACTATGTCCTCCCACTTGCTCGTAACTTTAAAATTTATATAGTCATTACGGTATCTACTGGTGTCATTGCTATTTGGCCTCAGGTAGAGGTGTCAACTACAGGTACATACCCAAGTGTCGAACTTGACATAACTCAACTCTGTAAACACAGGGACTCTGTCATAGAATGATGGTAACGCTAAAGGCAGATATCTTCAAAACAAAAACATATTTAGAAATTCCAAATATTTAGCATATTGTTTGTAAAAATGAATCAGAGATTTGCTTGAGAAAAAAAAAAGGTTAAATCATTGAATACCCTATTAAATGCTTCATTCACTGTTACACACCCTCTTTCTCTACTTTTATCAACCCGACCTCCCTTTCTGCCTCTCGATGAGAAGGGTAAAATTGGTTAGAGTTGGGTACGGATTCCACACCACCATAATCGTAGTGTTGTACTGAACATGGGTGCAGCCTATACGCAAAGAGACGAACTAACATAAACGACTTGCTCCCTGCAACATCTATAGCTAACATTTACAGATGGCAATGGGCTTCATACAAAGAAAGGCCGACCCATAAGAGTTAAGTGCCCAAAAGCCTCAAGTACTCTGTCCAATAAGAAATAAGAACAGCTAGTAAACATCTAAGTCCATAGAAAAGGTTATACACCTGGAACACCAAAACTAATCACTCCGCAATTACAAGTCATAGAAGAAGAAGAGGGCCAAAGGAGAGAGCAGAAAGACTTGGTACGAGCTATAAACTTGTCACAAACACTCGTAAACCCATAAACTTCAATCTCATCTTTTTTCCCCACAGCTGTAAACCAAATTTAGATCCTTATAAGTTCTAAGAGAAACGACAGAAATCGCCCCAGGGGTTCCACGAGAGATCCCCTCCAGAAGAAACTCAAACGTCTCAGCAGTTTGCCCACTTAAAGAATGAGGGTTCAAGTAACATGTTGAAAGAAACAGACTTTAAGATAATCTTTGGCTGAAACCGTACACCTCAAACAGCCCCTTTATCTAAGAAATCACCATTTACTACCATTAACTTATACCAGAAATGTCATCTTTGAAGGAACAAAAGAACCAGTCAGTGGAATTCAAAAAATGAGACCACGGAAGGCCCTTTGACATATTCTTTGAGCAACCTTTGTAGTTTCAAGTTTGACTATGCAACGTTCAAAGCCATTATGACAAAATTGCAAATTATAGTATCAAGTATCAAAGGCAACGGCAACCTAAAACACCTACATAACAATAAAATTTCCATGCAAGAAATAACAGAGAAAAACTTTTTTGAAAGGCAAGACCTATATAACTCGTTTTGAACCTCCATTTCAGCGACACTTGGGTAAAGTCCAGATAATTGCGTGATTGCGTCATATTTTACTAGGCTATGACAATAAAGTGCCTCCCTAGTCAGCAAGATAGGGTAGAACCGTAGAAGTTGATAAACTAAAGAAAGGGAAAAGGGTTTCTACAGTCATCTTAAAATGCTGGCTTCAAGATTGGGTACACAAATAAAGCTTGAAAAAGTCCTACAAAAAAAAAGGATAGATAAACCAAATATGCTAGAACACATTATTAACTCTAGTGAAAAAGCAGAAAGATCATGAGTTAAAAATAAACAAGACCGGAATAAAGTTGCATGGTATCTTCAACTTGGATCTTAATTTGCTAGTTTTCTTTCTCCAAATCAAACAAAAAGAATGAGGAACCTCCAAGGACTGTACAAAAGGTGCCCAATTAGTGCTTATAAAGTCACTCAAGGCATCTTATGTATTAAAAGAACTTAAAGGAACTAACATAAAGCTCGAGAATTTACCAGCAGTTACCATATTGAGTTTGAACTTTTTCATACGAAAGCGGTCAACAGATACAAGCCAAATCTACACACATTCTACCAGTAACTTGCTAACCAAAAAGTTCAGACTGAAGTAAAACAAGATTTAACCACTTAATCATCCAAATGAATTAAATAAAAAACAAGGGCAAAACAATGGGATCCCAGACAAATAAGTTACCTTCTAATCCGATCATCGTGCCAAAGGAGATACACAAGATTTGAGTGCCAATCCCCAAAGTATATGATGAATACCGCGGAAGCAATCCAAAGAAGGTTCTCCAAGATCTCAATCCATGTTCTAGCTCTAGGAATCGAAGGTGTCGGAGGCATTGGTTTTGAACATGCATCATCTTCAAGGTCATCCCCGCCGGAAGCATAGCCCCAACTATGCCTCTGCCTCATGAAATTAGCCCCAACTGGTGTAAGAGGTGATCCACCAGACATAATTCCACTCTATCAAGAGCTCAAACAGCTCTCCCAACCGAAAAATTACTCAAATTTATCCAAGAATCAATCTTTACCTATAACTATAAATCCAATGTTCTTACCAAACAACCCTACCCTACAACAAAGACTACTTGAAGCACAATTTTCTTCACAATAAAGTCAACGATGACTAACCAACTAACAACAATGAATTTGATGTGTATATCCAATAAAAAAATCTAACTTTTTCTCAACAAACTATCACCAAACTTTGAAATTACTACAAATAAAATCATCAACAACAAAATTGGCTAATTCTTTACCTCAAAGAATGAAAACCCGCATGGAAAACTGAATTCTGAACAAAACCCATGTGACAAAACAAGCAATTGAACCCAAAAAATTTACCCTAAATTGAAATTGAATTGAACCCCAAATTACTGACCCGTCAAAGAATTAGGGTTCAAATGGGTAAATGGGTATGAAACCCAGGTTTAGATTTGGAATTAGAGCAAACCCAATTGCTGGTTTGTTCAGGTTCTGCGATTTCAGTCATTAACTGACAGCATTACAGACACCTGTAAATTTGAGAGTGTAATAGAGAAATATAAGGAGTGGGTTTCTGTTTGTATTTGTGTATGTCACATGTTTATTGAAAGTGACGAGTTATTTTTCTGGTTTGTTGGTTGGTTGGTCCGTATATATTATTACTGTATAGTACAAGTAGAGTACCCAAGATGCATACCCAGATTCGTTTCTTGTACCAGTTCTGGGAGAATGTTGGATGTTGGACATAAAATGAGGCTTCATTTATGCCATTCTCATTCTTGATCAAGTGACTAATTGTAGAAGATCGTGTTAAGTGTGAAACGTGTCTAAAGTCATATCTATAGCAGTATTACACTAATTAATGTTCATTACTAATCAAGTCTATGAGGCTGTTTTATATCTGTTTCATGCTTACAACTAACTTAAAATAAAAATTTGTGTTGAACTAATTAGCCGAGACATAATATGAATGAGCTATTTGCTTTTAAGATTGTCTTAAGTTTATGATGGTCATCCGTTAATGAAGCACATAACACGGAAGGATGATGTCTTTAAATTTAAGACGGTCCCAAGAAAAATATGTGAATATGATTAGACTAAATCCGATTGGGTTGTCATAACATTATGTTAGTTTTGGCCTTTTGGGTATTCTACAATCTACACTTTGAAATGGTGGTGGATCTTAACACAAATTCTCATTTGTGACGGCGATATCCGTCATAAGTTTGTGACGGGTACCGTTTTCTCTCACAAAATGCCCATTGAGAGGTGAGTGGAAAGCACATGGGGGGTATCCCACCTTTGTCCCCTCTCCCTTTTTGTGAGAGGTCACAAGCTTGTGACGGGATTAGCCCATCACAAGCAAGACTAGCTGGGATCTTAAAGGAAAACTAAGACCGGAATTTAAGTTATGACACAGGTTAAAACTTTTGGCAATACAAGCAATATAACCACAAGTATGAGTATGACTGATATATATGGGTAAGATATGGTATATATTGAGTTTTTGTTTAATGGAAGGACGAACGGTGGATTCAAAGCATGTCATAGACGAAAAGGCTTCTCCCCCCGGACAGGCTAATATGGCCGGATCGGACCACGCCACTATCGGCTTCTATTCAGATTGACCCGGAATTAAGGAGGTACATATTCCAGTTGATGCATTAATAAAATTACAAGAGCTTAATGACTAACACTCCCAGTGCACACACTAACGAGATCCATCAAAGTTGAGTACAAAGTGTCTAATGCCAAATAACCTAGAAACCGTCTGGTAGAAGAATCACCATCAGCGAGTTCCGCCGGAAATTTGCGATCCTCTGTGGGACTATCGTCCAATATCAGCCACCAAGAGATGCAGCCTAGCGGATCTTCTGGATCAACGTGTGCAATCAAGCTGAGCGTCTCACCTTGATCAAGTTCCCAAGAAATGGAAAGAAAGTCCAAATTTGTCTTTATGCCTACTATCGAAGCCTCCTCGTGAAGCCAACTTATGATCTGACTAGCTACCTGATATTCAAGGTCCGCAATAACTTAAATCAGCAAATCTCGTATGAAGGGTTTCACATGTGAGAACAACTCAAATCTTCATGCATTCCTCGTTTACATGTGGGTTTGTCTTTGTAATAGCCCAAGCAAACAGGTTATTTCGGGGTATGCTAGCATTCAGGAATCAGGACGAGCCATTCGAGTTTGTTAATATTGAGTCATTTACGAGAAAGGATCAGTTTGGGGCGTGCAAATTATTTAGGATCATTTGTTCAGTGTACAGGACGGGTCGTCAAGTCAGTTTTGCCATGTTGGTCGTATGTGTGATGCCGTTTCATATAGGTAAAAGAAAAATGAAATTACAAAGTCAATAGATGGCTTGAGCCAAACAATGCTTGAAAGAGGGTGAGATTACCTGCAACAAAAGTACCATTGGCAGATCTACCAAGTCACAGTTGAATCTACCTTTGAAGCTCATTGCCTCCAGATCGCCTTTAAACAAACCGACAACATTAGGGGCGCCTCCTCCTTCGATGCTAATAGAATCATCTTTTACCACTACCCTAGTTTGAAACAATGATTTCTTCAACTGAAGGTCATCTGATCTACAGGCTTGAGATCGTGCATCTAGTATAGACTCGGGAACTTTCACATACAATGTCCAGGAAGATGTCCGTGAATGCCATGTAGGTTGTGTTATTAGCTGGAGGTATGAAACTTTGGTAACCTACGTGATGCAAACATCAGCATAAGAAAAGAGAATGGCGTGCTAAACGACTGCTATGCAGATCATTAACAAATTCAAGTAGAACAGCTCATATTTAACAATACCAGGCTTTCCAACTCCATAAGAACTTTACTCGAGAAAATCCGATGAGAAAGAGACAGGCAAAAATGAGTGACTAGACCCTCATCATCCTTTGTTTGTACAATGGGCTGAGCTCTGCCAGGCAAAGTTGGCTGGGGTTTCCCTTTCGAAAAAATTTCACTGTGGAAAAGTTGTTCCAAATATATCTCGTAAGTTGTGTGATTAGGGCGACCATATTCTATTTTTTTATCGCTCTTGACTTCCATCAAACTTGCTCCGTAAGACACTTCTTCGGTATCTTGGGCATCTTTACTCTTACCAGCATGATCTTGAGTATCGTATGGCTCTAGAGATATGAAGGCAGATACACCTGGTTTTAAGCTCAGTTCCAAATAGTTTTCTCTGATTCCAGTCACACTAAACCCTAAAGATGGGTTGAAAGATTCACGGCTGATCAACTCAAACACCTAGCAACAGAGTCACGAAGGGTAAATAACCACCAGCAACACAAATGCCAAAAATAATGCACAAACAGTGTAATTCACACATACCAGTTCATAAAATATTGCTCTATGGGCATCACAAAGCACTGTATTTGTTTCTCGTACACGGTCATCATCACTGAGAGAATCCTTTACAGTTTCTTTTGGGGATTCCTTGGCTCCAATAAAATCCATTTCTTCACTATCTTCCGAATGTTTACTGGATTGGACGTCAAGGAAACCAAAACAAAACGAGCGACATGAACTTTTAGGTATATTCACAGCCAACATGCCAGTAGAATCGTGGTCTACGCGGACCATTGAGAAAGCTGGGGGTCGTGTTAGAATAGCTGACTCATGCATGGAGTTGTCCGAAAGATCAATCAAGAAACCTTCACTACCAGGAGCATTTGCTGCCAGACGATGCCGCTTGACTTTCCAGTTCTTCTGTAATCTGTCAGTTCGTCACAGAAGTTCATTGATACACGCTAAGGATGATAACTAGAAAGCTAAGCCTGGAAGGCAAAAACACAAAACTATTTCAAATTACTCTGAGGAAGAGCAGAAATGCTGAAACTGTGGATTGGTCAACATTATTGTAATTAGGATCATAGTAAAATTATTTACAATGATAAAAGAAAACTTGAGGATAGGGAAGAGGGAAATGTAAAAGAAAGAGAGGAAAGGGGAGCAACAGAAGATACGGAAGGGGGTAATTTCCCTCCGTATTTTTTCAATTATGGAAATATTTGGGTTACAGAAGAGGAAGGAAAATAGATCCCCTAATTTCTCTTTCCCTCCCCCTGTCCAACGCCCAGTTCAAACAATGGAAACCGGTCTCATTCCTCTCCTCCCTTGCTCTCCAACTTTTGTATCCAAGTCAGCAATAGCCACGCATATGACATAACTCATTGATGGTCAAATGGAGTAATTAAGAGACTCACCGAATGAGAGCTCCATAGAATCTTGCTTCCCTGGCAATCTGATGTTCCAAGGCTTTTGCAGACTGCTTGAAATACTTACCAAGATGCTGCAAGACACATAAAATAGGTAGAACTAATTAGGTCAAAACAAAACATATTGTAACTGTAACAAAAAAAATGTCACATTTATTGGTATTAATCCCTATGAACGTTCAAATTACATGGCTAAAACCCTACCCGATAACACTGTAGCTTAGTTGCAGTAGAGACGGCAAGATCTGATAGAGCTTCGTTTGGTAAGGGCTTTGGCCTATTCATGACAGCTACAGCAACTGCATCATTAGCTTCTACCTGAGCAATAAAACTAAAAATTATTTCCACCTGATACTAAAAATCAAAACCAAATACGTTGATGAGGACAATGTAATGGCGTCAGAACATTTTTGGAAGCACAATTTTTTAAACAATCATCTATTTAGTTCATACGATAGGATGAGGGCAATTTCTTGATTATTTTATAAATATTGGCGTAAATCAAGATACACAGGAATGTACAACATACGGCTCAGCCAAAAATAAAAGAAATGTAGAAGAGTGTATTATTAACATTTCCTGACTATTTAAAAGAGTGGCTGATTATTTTCGTAATGTTTTGTTGTTGGCCCCAAAAGACAACATAATCAAAGTTTAAAATTCAGGTGAGAGTCAAACCCATGAAGGGTTAAATGTCACAACAAACTACGTGATGCTTTGACACATTATCTCTTTGAGTCGCTTTTGGCTTCCCTGTTGACATAATACCATCACTATCATCCAAAATGAAAGCTGTGAGGCTTTACCAATAAACACAAGGGTGTGAGGTTAAACAATAACTCATGATTTTTTTTTCAAGTACACCATTATTCCATTATGAGATGCCGCTATTGAAGTTTTTGCTGCGTAGTGAATACCAAAAAACAATTTAGGCTTTTTACTCCTCCCGACTAACCACAAGATGCAACTATAGGACTGAACATTTCAGAGAAGCATACGACAGGAATTGGAAAGGTGCTAAGAAACAAGCGTCTCGTAATAGCTATTTATATCTTACTAAACAACAAGCTCATATACCTGATAAACCCTTCTCAGCCCTCGTAAAAATAATAATAATAATAATAATAATAATAATTATTATTATTATTATTATTATTTCGACTAAGAAAGAATATTTGGTTGGTTCTTAGAATAGGACCAACATATCCTATCCTTTTGGATAGGATATAGAAAGTGAAAACTACTTGCTATTTGCGCACCTCAAAAGAGAGGTATGACAGGTGATAAGAAACAGTGGAAGGTCTCATAATAGCTAATTATGTCATGCTAATGAACGAGTTCACTGATAAAACCCTCCGTCCTCATAAAAAAAATGGTTGATCTTTCATAAAAGAACAAAACTATACCATCCTTTTGGATGAGTGAGGAAAGTGAAAGCCGCTTGCTATCGGACGACCGCAAAAGAACTGAGCACAAATGTCTCAAATTAGCTATAAAGTCGACTACTTATTGGCTTCAGAAAAGCAATGAGAATAACTGGACACAAATGTCTCAAATTAGCCAAAGTCGACACAAATGGCTCGAACGGAGGGAGTATATGCTTTCGTTGAACTTTTGAATGTTACTGCTACTGTGAGCGAGTATATGATTCCGTTAATTAATCAAACGTACTCCTATGAAATTGACTTGAGCGGAGGCCTAATTTAACTCCTTCCAGCTATAATTCACAAAACAAGCTCAATTCCGCGCCTAACTCAGAAATCACAATCAACATAACGAAAACCCTAACATTTCACCTTACAAACAAAATTCTACAAAAACAAGTAATAATGAAACAAAAAGGCAAGTTAAGTAAAGAAATTACAGTGGCGATGAGGTCGACGATGACTTGAATCTCTTGACGAGCTAACTGCAAGTTCTCAATCAAACCTTGCCACATGGAAGGTCCAGATGATTCCTTAGCCTTCGTCTTCTTCTTCTGCTTCTTCGCATCTCTCTCCACCGCCCATGTGAAATCGATTCTCCGTATCAAATTCACTGTTTTCTCGTCGTAACTTAAATCGCTGAAAAATTCGAGCAATAAATGAAAAAATTATAGAAAATGACGATAAAATCAGTTAAAATTGAAGAGAGAGAGAGAGAGGTGTGTGTGTATGTACGGAGGGAAGCGTTCGAGGCCAGATTCTTCAATGGCGTCGATTCGTTTGATTGGAAGTTTGTCGAGGGAGATTAGTAGGTCGTTTTCCGCCATTGTTACGGATTCCGAGGTTTCGCCGGAGTAATTTAACGGGGACGTTTTAAACTCGGGAGAGGAGGAGGTGAGCGTGAAAGGGGGGGAGGAGAATAAGTGTTTTCGGCTTTTTAGATATGGGTCATTGGGTCGGTTCGACACAATTTGTTGTATAGGACGTTTAATCGGTAAAATGCGTACAATTTTAGAAAATGTAATTGAATCGTAAATTAGAATTTTGTTAAAATTTTGGTTGTTAAGCTTTGACTCCGTTTGGCAAGGCATTTTAGGTATATGATTTGGTCAAAGTAGCTTATTTGACCAAAATTTCAGGTACCTTATTTTTTTTGTAAGCGTTTGGCAGTAGAGTAGCATTTCATTTCAGGTAGCTTATTTGGTTTGATTTTCCGTTTTTACCCTTTAAATCTATACTATTAAATAATTATCATATCCTTTTACGTCATTTCTTCAAAATCAGTTAACTTTTCAGTTTGTTTGCCAAACATTTTTTTATATAATCAACTACCTTATCAGTTCCAAATTTTCAGCTACCTTATCAGTTATCTTTTCAGGTTTCAGTTAGTTTTTCAGTTTTCAGCTACCTTTTGGTTTCAGGTACCTTTTCAGTTAGTTTTACCAAACAGAGCCTTAAGACGGATACTTTCGTGTTAAATGAGAATTGTTTAATTATTTTGTTAGAATTTTTGTAGGGTTATTAATTAATTTGACTGTTGAGTAGTGATTATGTGGTGCCGAATGTGGACAATGGGACAAGACGTGGGTCAGGGTGGCGTGGATGGGGATAGTCGTAGGGTGCGTGGGAGGGCGTGAAGGTGGCGAGATGTTCTGAGGTGAGTTTGTGGAAAGTGGTTATGGGTCATGGACAGTTGTGTGGGTGGCGGGGAGGAAAGAAGGACGGAATAAATGACAGAAAAAAAAAAAAAAAAAAAGGGTAAATTGAAAATATGAGAACTGGAATTGAGTTATAAATAGACTATGAATCAACGTCTAATTTTATTTTGATGACGTGGTATTTTTGTGATGATAATTGACTTATTTAAAAGTATAAGTTGGACTACCTCGTATTGGTGCAATTTATCATAATTCATAAGATGTCGTACGACTTTTCATATGCTATTGCTGGGTATCTTTTGTAATACTCCGTATTTATAAGTCTTGGGGTACTCTATCGAGTAGGCCTTACTCTGTCGAGTAAGGGTAAGTGGCGAAATAAAATAGTTTCTGACATGTTGGGTACTCGATCGAGTAGCTGGGGCACTCGATCGAGTAGGGGGGTACTCGATCGAGTACCTTGGGTACTCGATCGAGTGTCCGGTTTTACGGGGAGTTTTCTCGGGTTTTGTTAATTATGCGATTAAGGAATTTAAGCTTCGTCGTCATTATTCTAAATCACTTTTACAAAACCTAAATTCCTGTTTAAGAGAGAAAGCAAACAAGTTCATCTTCTTAATCGCATTCTTAGCAATTCCCGGAGTTCAGACGGTCAGTTCTTGTCGTTGTTCGTACCATTGAGTTCCTTGCGTCGAGGGTAAGATCTATGTACCCTTTTTAGTGTATTTCCTTTGATTTGGTTAAACCCTAATTTAGAGATTGGGGGTTTTATGTGTAGTATGTGATGTGGTAGCCTCTATGTGTTGTATGATAGGAGGAGGGTTCATAGAAGAGGCTTTTTGACTCGTGAAGAGAGACCGTCGATTGTGTGTATACCAGGTAGGATTTCCTACTCATTATTAGTCCCATAATGGGATATTGGTTGATGTATTGTATTTGGTTGTTTGATGTAATAATTGTATTGTGATTGTGGTGGTGATCGTTGTTGATGGTTCTCGAGATGCGTTCTCGGCTGAGTGGGGTCACTTGCGGGAGTGGCTTCACGCCCTAGTTTCGCCTTCTGTGGAACCCGCCACATAAAGGATGTGCACATTAATGGACAGGGTTATCGCTCACTATGTGGAGCGGGGATTTGGTGGGTACGGCTGCGGTCCCCCATGGTGTAATGGGTCCAAAGGTGGACAATCGATATTGAGATGATGGGAATTGGTTGGTTGTGTGTGTGTGTGTGTGACGCTTAAACTGTTTGTTTACCTTATCATTGTTGTTTTATCGATTGTGTGATTAGTATCGACCGGTGTTGTTTTGTAAACTGCGGTGATCCATTCGGGGATGGTGAGCAGATATTGAGCAGGTATTGAGATGAGTACCGGGATAGCTGGGATGCCACGACATGATGATAGGAGTCTTCCATTTCGTAGCTTTTAGTTTATTTACATTTCGATTAGAACAGTCATTTGAGCACAATGTATCGTACTTTTGGTTTGGTTTGAGGATTGTAACTATTCGCTAAATTATTTATAATAAACGTTGTTTCTTCATTGTTGTTTGATTATCATTGCATCGGGTAACCGAGATGGTAATGTCTTCATATCTGAGTGGTCCTGGTAAGGCACTTGGAGTATGGGGGTGTTACAAATGGTATCAGAGCGACGATCCTGAAACCTGTAACCAATGAACCTAATGAACATAGGGAGTCAATTAAAATGAACCCAGGGTAAAAGTTGTAGGAGCTAGTGCAAAGGCTTGGGAGACGTCCTAAAGCCGCAGGGGGTCGCCCTACAACTTTGAACCGGCCACACGGGAGCAATATTTGTCGAGTCGTATGTGTGTTTGGTTAACTTGTGTAAGAGTGTGATGAAATGTGTTAATTGTTGGGTGTTGAAATAGAAAGTTGAGCATGTGAAAGAAAAATGGTGATATGTGGGAACTTGTTGATGAGATGATAACATGTTGGATGATTTACAATGTGGCATTTAATAACATGATGAAATGATCTCGTAGATAGTAGAAAAGATGCGTAGCATGTTTATTATGTAATGTGGTTTATAAAGTTTAGCATGTTAGCATATGACGTAGCATGCGGGTAGCTTTTAAGATTGGCATGACTCGATCGAGTGGGACTGACTCGATCGGGTGGGTTTTTGACGATTTTGAGTCCAAAATCGTGTTTTTGGGTACTCGATCGAGTAACTAGGGGTACTCGATCGAATAGGGGGTCACTCGATCGAGTAGCCTAGCTACTCGGTCGAGTAGGTAGGAGATCAGAAGGTCTGTTTAGGGTCTGATGTTTGGGCACTCGATCGAGTATGTAGGGTACGCGATCGAGTAGCCCGTTACTCGATCGAGTATGTTTGGGCACTCGATCGAGTAGGTCCTGAGTGGCGTGTTTTCGTGTTTTGAAGTTAGTACGTGTGTTCATATCTACCCTTTCTTTTATATGTATAGTTTCAAGATGCCGCCCAAGAGAACTGCTTTGTATGCGAGAGCTGAGCTTATGACCACGGATGACATCGTTAAGATGTTAGAGCACCAGGATGCTCTTACTGAGACCCTAAAGAAAGTGAATGAGGATAAGAATAAGGATAAGGAGAAGGAGGTTGATCATTCTAAAATCAGCCTCTACATTGCGAGGTTTAACCCGAAAGAGTACAAGGGAGTCGGGGAGCCTAACCTTCTTGATAGTTGGCTGAGAGAGATGGAGAACATATTAGATTTGGTTCACTGTCCTGATGAGATGAGAGTGGAACAGGCTGCGTTCTATCTGAGGGAGGCAGCAGGCAAGTGGTGGGATTCAGTGAAAGTGAGTGCTAAGGAGATATATACAAACCAAGGCTTACCTGCTATACCTTGGGAGGAGTTTCGTAGGGCTGTGAGGAAGGAGTTTGTACCGGAACATGTGAGGAGTAAGTTGAGAGAAGAGTTTGATGGTTTTAAGATGACCGCTGAGATGTCCGTAATTTGAGTACTACAGCTGTTCAATGAGAAGTCTAGGTATCTTTGAGGATATGGGTTTGAGTGAGGAGAATCTGGCATTGAGGTTTGAGAGGGGGTTGACCCCTAAGATTATGGATAAGTTACCCGTGGGAGTCCTTACTGATGTTAAGGAAGCTTATGAGAGGGCTGGGAGAGCTGAGAGGTTGGTGGAGATGGCTCAGGAGAGGTTAGGTGGTGAGAAGAGGAAGTCTGAGAGCGAGGGTGGTGGCCAATCTAATCACAAGAAAGGCAACCACAATCAGTCTAAGGGGTTTTCTTCTGGGTCTGGGTTCAGTGCTGGGGCTTCCTTTGGGCGTGGCCGTGGAAGTGTGAGTAATAGTTGGGGAGTGACCTGCTATGGCTGTGGTGGTGTAGGCCACAAGAGACATGAGTGCACAAGTGCACCGGATCTTTCCCAGAGACTGCGCAGAGCTTCGCAAGCAACAGGACCTACTGGATCATGGCCAAACCGGGAGGTCGAGTTACCAGAGTGGAGGCAACCGCAACGGCGGTAATTCTTATCGGAAACCACCAACGAACAACAACAACAATCAAGGGTCGGGTGCTAAGCCCGACCACCTCGGCCCAAGATCTTGTCCGGGAGGTGGGCGGAAGACCCGGCAAGTTATTCATGATGGAGAAGAAAGCAGCTGAGGAAGATGCGCACGTTATCACCGGTACATTCCTTGTTAATGGCATTCCTACCTTTGTTTTGTTTGATTCGGGGGCTTCTCAGTCGTTTGTGTCTTCGAGTCATGTTAAACAGTTGGGTTTGAGAGTATATGAGTCTGTTAGTGAGCAAGTTTTCATACCTTCGGGTTAGTCTGTATCGTGTGGGAGATTGTTCAGAGATGTATCTTTGATAGTTGGGCAAGTTGATTTCCCTGTAGACTTGCTAGAGTTTCCTTTTAACGGTTTTGAGATGATAGTCGGGATGGATTGGTTAGGAAAGTATAAAGCTAAGATAGACTGTCATCAAAAGAAAGTATCTTTAAGAGGTCCTAAGGGTGTTAGTGTGTCTTATCGTGGGTTTCTAGTCAAACCCAAAGTTAAGTTGATTGCAGCTGTCACCTTGAAGTCTTATCTGAGGAAGGGATGTCCTTTGATCTTGTGCCATGTGAGAGATGACCGAGTAGAGAGTCCGACAGTTGATGAGATACCAGTGGTGGGAGAGTTTGCAGATGTTTTTCCAGAGGAGATTCCGGGGTTGCCACCGAAGAGGGAGATAGATTTCACCGTTGAGTTGAAACCAGGGACGAGGCCAATCTCTAAGACACCGTACCGTATGGGTCCTAAGGAGATGGAGAGGCTTAGGAAGCAGTTGGATGATCTGATAGAGAAGGGATACATTAGACCAAGTGTATCGCCGTGGGGAGCACCAGTTCTTTTCGTGAAGAAGAAAGATGGGAGTTTGAGGCTATGCATAGATTACAGGGAGCTGAACCGAGTGACGATAAAGAACAAGTATCCTTTGCCAAGGATAGATGACCTGTTTGATCAGTTGAGTGGTGCAACTATCTTTTCTAAGATTGATTTGAGGTCGGGGTACCATCAGGTGAAGATTAGAGAGGTGGACATACCAAAGACAGCTTTCACGTCGAGGTATGGCCATTATGAGTATGTGGTGATGCCGTTTGGGTTGTCTAATGCGCCGGCAGTGTTTATGGATTTGATGAATAGAATCTTCAGACAGTTCTTGGACCAGTTTGTAGTGGTGTTTATCGATGATATCTTAGTCTACTCTAAGACTAAGGAGGAGCATGAGGAGCACCTGAGGATCGTGTTGCAGACCTTGAGAGATCATGAGTTGTATGTTAAGCTGTCCAAGTGTGAGTTCTGGTTAGAGAAAGTGGCTTTTCTGGGACATGTAATCTCTAAAGATGGAGTAGCTGTGGATCCGGCGAAGATAGAGGCAGTGACAAAGTGGGAAGCACCAAAGAATGTTGCTGAGGTTAGGAGTTTCTTGGGTTTAGCTGGATACTACAGACGGTTCGTGAAAGATTTCTCCAGGATAGCTAGACCGATTACAGCGTTGATGAGGAAAGAGAACAGGTTTCGTTGGGATGAGAGTTGTGAGACGGCATTCCAAACATTAAAGGAGCGTTTGACCACAGCTCCTGTCTTAGCATTGCCTGAAGGGAGCGAGAACTTTGAGGTTTATACAGATGCCTCGAAGAATGGGCTGGGATGTGTGTTGATGCAGAATGGTAAAGTGATTGCCTATGCTTCTAGGCAATTGAAGCCTTATGAGGAGAACTACCCTACTCATGATCTGGAGTTGGGTGCGGTGGTGTTTGCTCTCAAGATTTGGAGACATTACCTTTATGGAGCAATCTTTAAGGTATTTTCGGATCACAAGAGTCTCAAGTACATCTTCACGCAGAAGGAGTTGAACATGAGACAAAGGAGGTGGATGGAGTTGATTGGCGATTATGACATGGAAATCATCTACCATGAAGGGAAGGCCAATGTTGTTGCTGATGCTTTGAGTAGAAAGAGTGTACATTCTCTGTGTACAGCTCTATCCTTGATGAGGCTGAGGGATGAGGTAGCGAGTTTTGGGATACATATGATGCAGAAAGGAGATGCCATGGGTGATATGACAGTACATCTTGAGTTTTATGATGATATTCGAGGTAAGCAGGCTTTGGATCCTAAGATAGTGGAGTGGAGAGCTGGAGTAGAGAAAGGGACAAAGTGTCCGGTTTTCTATTCATACAGATGGTAGTTTGAGGTTTGATGGTAGGTGGTGTGTTCCTAATGATGAGGAGCTGAAAAAGACTATCATGACAGAGGCACATTGCACACCATATTGAGTTCATCCAGGAGGAGACAAGCTATACAAGGATTTGAAGAAAACGTTTTGGTGGCCTGGGATGAAGAAAGAGACAGCTGAGTTTGTATCCCGTTGTTTGACATGCCAGAGAGTTAAAGGGGAACAGCGACGACCACAAGGTAAGATTCAGTCTTTAGAGGTACCTGAGTGGAAATGGGAATCCATTTCCATGGATTTCATTGTGGGTTTGCCAAAGAGTCAACAAGGTAACAACATGATTTGGGTGATAGTGGATCGTCTGACCAAGTCAGCTCACTTTGTTCCAATGAAAGATACATGGACTAAGGCACAATTGGCTATGGCCTATTGAAAGAACGTGCTTAAGTTACATGGAGTCCCTAAGGACATAGTGTCTGACAGAGATGCGAGGTTTATATCGAGGTTTTGGAAGGAGTTGCAGGAATCGTTGGGAACAACTTTGAAGATGAGTACAGCATTTCATCCTGCGACAGACGGGCAGACTGAGAGAACAATCAAGACTCTTGAGGATATGTTGCGAGCTTGTGTGATGGATTTTGGTGGTAGCTGGGAGCAGAGGTTGGACTTGATAGAATTTTCTTACAATAACAGCTATCACACCAGTATAGGTATGGCACCGTTTGAGGCTTTGTATGGGAGGAGATGTAGGAGTCCAATCTGTTGGGACGATAGTGCCGAGGTAGTGGTTTTAGGACCAGAAATGGTGCATGAGATGGTGGAACAGATTAAGATGATAAGGGAAAGGATGAGAGCAGCCCAAGATCGACAAAAGAGTTATGCAGATCTACATCGCCGGGACATAGAGTTTCAAGTTGGGGACAAGGTTCTTTTGAAAGTGTCTCCTATGCGTGGGGTTATGAGATTTGGGAAGAAAGGAAAGCTGAGTCAGAAGTTTATAGGGCCTTATGAGATCTTAGAGCGAGTTGGGGAAGTTGCTTATCGTCTGGCTTTACCAGCTGCATTAGAGAGAGTGCATAATGTGTTTCATGTATCGCAGCTGCGGAAGTACGTGAGTGACCCGTCACATGTGTTAGAGGCAGAGAACTTAGAGCTAGATGAGTCCTTATCATATCTTGAGGTGCCTAAGCAGATTCTAGACCGAAAGGTTAGAAAGACTAGGAGTGGTGAGACAGTTTTGCTTAAGATCCTTTGGTCTAACCACGAGACCGAGGAAGCTACATGGGAGCCAGAGGAAGCTATGAAAGAGCGTTACCCTTTCCTTTTTGATCAGGTATGTATGGTTACGGGGACGTAACCTTGTTTCTTTTAGGGGGGTAGGAGATGATCGCGAACAGTTTTTAAGAGTTTTATACCCCTTTTATATGTTGTGTCAGTATGTTTGTCGGGATGAGTTGGGTTAGTAACACGTTTTATGTTGAATTTTGTTTGATGGTTGAGTCGGGAATGTTGGGGGAGTACCTTTGTTTAGTAGTGGTTTGAACTTCGGGGACGAAGTTCCTTTTAAGGAGAGAAGACTGTAATACTCCGTATTTATAAGTCTTGGGGTACTCTATCGAGTAGGCCTTACTCTGTCGAGTAAGGGTAAGTTGCGAAATAAAATAGTTTCTGACCTGTTGGGTACTCGATCGAGTAGCTGGGGCACTCGATCGAGTAGAGGGGTACTCGATCGAGTACCTTGGGTACTCGATCGAGTGTCCGGTTTTACGGGGAGTTTTCTCGGGTTTTGTTAATTATGCGATTAAGGTATTTAAGCTTCGTCGTCATTATTCTAAATCACTTTTACAAAACCTAAATTCCTGTTTAAGAGAGAAAGCAAACAAGTTCATCTTCTTAATCGCATTCTTAGCAATTCCCGGAGTTCAGACGGTCAGTTCTTGTCGTTGTTCGTACCGTTGAGTTCCTTGCATCGAGGGTAAGATCTATGTACCCTTTTTAGTGTATTTCCTTTGATTTGGTTAAACCCTAATTTAGAGATTGGGGGTTTTATGTGTAGTATGTGATGTGGTAGCCTCTATGTGTTGTATGATAGGAGGAGGGTTCATAGAAGAGGCTTTTTGACTCAAAGAAGAGAGACCGTCTCGATTGTGTGCATACGGGTAGGATTTCCTACTCAAGTATTAGTCTCATAATGGGATATTGGTTGATGTATTGTATTTGGTTGTTTGATGTAATAATTGTATTGTGATTGTGGTGGTGATCGTTGTTGATGGTTCTCGAGATGCGTTCTCGGCTGAGTGGGGTCACTTGCGGGAGTGGCTTCACGCCCTAGTTTCGCCTTCTGTGGAACCCGCCACAGAAGGGATGTGCACATTAATGGACAGGGTTATCTCTCACTATGTGGAGCGGGGATTTGGTGGGTACGGCTGCGGTCCCCCCGCGGGTGGTCCGGTGGACGGTCAGTATTGAGATGATGGGAATTGGTTGGTTGTGTGTGTGTGTGACAGTTAAGCTGTTTGTTTACCTTATCATTGTTGTTTATACTGATTGTGTGATTAGTACTGACCCCGGTGTTGTTTTGTAAACCTGCGGTGATCCATTCGGGGATGGTGAGCAGATATTGAGCAATTATTGAGATGAGTACTGGGATAGCTGGGATGCCACGACATGATGATAGGAGTCTTCCGCTGTAGCTTTTAGTTTATTTACATTTCAGTTAGAACAGTCATTTGAGCACAATGTATCGTACTTTTGGTTTGGTTTGAGGATTGTAACTATTCGCTAAATTATTTATAATAAACGTTGTTTCTTCATTGTTGTTTGATTATCATTGCCTCGGGTAACCGAGATGGTAATGTTTTCATACCTGAGTGGTCCTGGTAAGGCACTTGGAGTATGGGGGTGTTACATCTTTACTATTATCCTAGTTTCTTTTCCGTAATGATTTAGAGAGTAATTGATAAGAAAAGAAAAGTGAAATTGTTTAGGCACCAGTTTTCATGAGTAAGACAAAGTCGAGAATAAGCATATAACCATACATGTAACACCCCGATATTATAATTTTTGAAGAGATACTTGAAATTTCATTTTAAAAACTTTTAAAAGTTAAAGCGCGGGTTCCTTAAAACATAAAACACCAACAAAGAATGTGAAAATAAAATTGAATTATACAAACGTGATAGTCAAGGTGAGGGGAAATATATCCCTCGAATGACAAATGATAATAGGTGAGTCTAGCAGTTCTACTAAACCGACTACTAGTCCAAGGTGCTCGCTAGCTCACACGTCTAAACCCCACAAATGCATCTTCACGAACCTGTCATTCATGTAAACATGAAAGCCACAGTCAGTGGGGAGTAACTCAGGGTTCTCCCAGCCACATTATGTCAAAACGAACATAACAAAGAACATGAACAAATAATCATATTAGATAAGTTATGAGTGAATCGACTTATAACTAAACATGGGATCATATGTGTTTAAACCAACAAGGATAAAAGAAATTATGGAATAAACAAGTAAGGCATAAGCAACAATAAAATAAATGGAGAAGAAAGACAAGGAAACAGACACGACCGCTTAGCCACGAACAAGTATTTCAAGGAGATATGACCAAAGTAACCATCCAAATAATGCAAGACATTTACTACTCTTAGACTATAATTTCCCCGGGTAGGACTACCGATAATGATACGGTCCTAGTCTAAATCTGCAGATTCTCGGGTGTACATCCCGATTCGACGTGCGCCAGTAGAGCACGCACCCAAGACTCGACTACTCATGGAGATCGAGTACCCCAATCGCCAGAACAGCACGAAAGTGGCGGAAAGACTAAGATAAGACTCACTTGCCAAAGACAAAGACAAGTGGCCCAAAACCACACTTGCCGTAACAAAGACAAGTAGGCCAAACCCGTACTTGCCAGAACAGCACAAGTAGGGCGTAAATGTATGTCAAGCATATACGATGGTAATATGACATTTCTACAAGAATACGACTCTTACAAGTGTAAGACCAACATAAAGTGCATACGGAGTATCCGACTCAGAGGCTACCTTTAAAGCATGTCCGAGATACCACACACAAGACTACATCCTAGACTCCAACCTCCTGGTAGGACGACGATCATATCGCAACTAGAGGGCCTATGGCTCACCCCTAGTATCCGATAAGACCAAGACTCAGGGACGGAATTATTAATGTCACATTCATACTTATGGCCTGCATCACCATAAGTATGGATGGGAACATCAAACCCGACGATCATATTGTAACTAGAGGGCCTATGACTCACCTCTGGTATCCGATACGACCAAGACTCTCACAACTGAACAATACAAGACGTTATCAAGGATATGACTCTTACAAGTACATATTTATAATAAATATCTCATACTTGTATTATATTAATAAATATTCCATTTCATAATTTAGCATGCCGGTTAAATAAAATATAACAAGTGATAATGAATAATTTACGTTATGTGAAATTTACGGGATAAAATGTGACCAACTCAAAGACTCATTTATGAGCTCATAAAACAAGTCATAAAAACCCAATACTTGAAGTCACAAGAAATCCATCAAGTTAATCATGCAAAGTCCAACCATGTAATCATGTGAAGTCCAACATTTAAAACATAACAAGCCCAAAAGAAGGAAGTATGTAAATTCCCCATATAAATTATAGTGAACCCAATCTATAAAATATAATGAGCGGTAATGAATAAACGTTTCATTTCTCATTCACATGTTACTTGAACAAAATATAAATAACTGATAACAAATGAATTAACTAATACGGAACACGAGGCAAAACGTAAACAAACCAAAATCCGAACCACCCATAAGCATATACGAGTCAACAAGGGAAAACTTTGGTCATGATACGAATAAAAAGCATAAACAACCATCATACACAAAGGATATATATATTTATAGAACTTGAAACGGTAAAACGGGCGACATTTACTCATACGGACTCCGAATCGAGTGATTCAAGTGGCTAAACTACCTAATTTTTCGATGCCGTTCCATCTGTCATATTTTCAGTGGCATTGGAGCTCGTCCCGATCAGGTACGACAGGTATCTAGGCCAACACGGCTGGTTTATGACGGGTTTCTAAGCATGATTAAAACGTTATTCATCCATACAAATGATCCACATTCATACGTGTATATACATTTGAGTCGGGCACAAGAAAATTAACTCAAACACATGTAAATCACGCTCCAAAACAGCATTTATACGTCCAACAAGCCATATATAAAATGTTGAAACGGTCTTAAGATAGATTGTTAAGCATGTAAAAAATGAAATTCACCCAATTAAACTACCTAGTTCATAAATAAATTCCACCATGAATCCAAAGTTGCAACCTTTACTCAAATTAAACATGGAAAACATGTATAAAAACGTTTCAACCAACACCACATGAACAATTCGTAAAGACTAACAATTTATATCAACAAGGAACAATACACAACATACAAACACACAAATTGACATAATACCGAGTAACCCATCACCGTTGCCTCATTAGCTCTTCAATAAGCATGTTTCCGACCCAAAGCTACTCCGGTTGCCCAAATCCGCAACTTGACACACAAATAAACGAAATTAACACGGGTACTCGTGCCCTAAAGGTCACGACCAGAGGAGAAATATGGAGAAAGTTGAGACCTTTCTTGCCTAGAAAGATGGAGGACGGAAAGAGGAGAAGATAGATGCGAAAATCACTTGAATCGGATAAAAATTGAGCAAGTTATGGGTGTTTTAGTGGAAGAGGTGTAAGATGCAAAAATGGTGTTTGTGTTTGTGGTGGTGTTGCTGAAATTTGTTGTTAGGTGGAAGAAGATAGACTTTCAAGCATTTATATCATTATATGGGTGGAGGGAAGAACATAAGAGAAAGGTCCATAGTTGCCTTAGGCCCAAATTGACATTTTAGGTCGATATTACACTAGAAATACGCATTAAGCTTACTACAACTCAAGACGGATATATTTATCAACATTAATATTATTATACATATAAAGTCGTATTTTATAAAAACGGATTTAAAAATATAAATAAAATAATAAAATGGCTAACTAAATTATAAATGCCAACACGGAAAATTCGTGGGTGTTACATAAGGTGAGATGCAAGCCGTGAGTATGCGTGTGACATTAGTAGTCATGTCCTGTGCTTTATTGTGAAGGAAATAAATATTTTAAAAAGAAATGACTACAAGTTTTTACCCGCATGGCGTCTACTTGGATTTATCATATGCTGATGATAAAGAAGGATTAAAATAATATGTTGTTGAACAATGTCGTTATATTCACATGTTTATTATGTCACATGCCAATATGAACCAATGTGTTACTTCATGTACATATCACATGTGTACACGTCGATGTTGTAATGTGACTGGAATTGTATGTTTGACCATCTAATTATATTACTAATATTCTGCATGATTGAGGCCGTTGATAGACGGCAGTTAGGTTACTCCCACTAAGTGGGGCAGTTTTATTTTAATGATATTTCAGGTAACGTGGATCTTGAAGACTTGGACTTAGGAGGGGACTGTCGAGAGAATAAAACATCTAATTTTCATTTTTCATGAGTTTATGTAACAAATTTTTATTAAAGTCAGACCTTGCTTTTAATTGTAATTCGCTAATCGAACCTTGTATTATGTTCTAAACATCCAGTTTTATGAAACACCTCATTACGAGTTGACGGTTTTAAATTTTACTGATTTTCATGATCTATTTTTCTTTTCACATTTGTTAACTATGTCATTAGAGAAACTGGGTTGTTACAATACAATTTGTATTTTAATTGGACAAACTCACTAAAAAAATGACAAAAGCTCAAATCGAAATTAGAGCATGTTTGGCCTAACTTGTTAAAAAATGACAAAAGGTCAAATCGAAGTGTTTTTCAAAACTAGAAGCATCAAATTGTTGTTTCTATTTTTAAGGACAAAAGAATGCTTTTTGAGCTTTTAAAAAACTACTTTTAACTTTTTAGAAAATGGTGTGTTTGGCCAATTTGTGTTTTTTCATCATTGTCAAAAAAATAAAAAATAAAAAAAATTATAGGAAGATATGATTATATCATTAGATATTGTATTTAATAGATTATGGTAATGTATATTCTAGTTACCTAAATTGTAGGATTTTGTTATAGGAAATCTAGGGTTATGAGTGTATATAACCTATCATTGTATCGACTCATCATTCATTCAATATACTGACAAATATTCTTCCCCAAAATCCCTTTGGTGTCTCGTTCTATATGGCATCAGAGAGCTTACGATCCTGATCATCATCATCGTTTTATTTTTCTTTCTTATAATTAACAATGACAAACGGAGCTAAGGCAAGTGGAACTAAGATAATTGAACCGATTCCACCAACCTCCCCACTATATCTTCATCCATCAGAAAGTCTGACTTTGTCGTTGTATCAAATAAAATTTGATGGTGAAAATTACGACCTTTGGGCTGATGCGGTTCGCAATGGACTCGACGCCAAAAATAAGATGACTTTTGTCGAAGGTACCATTAAGCAACCAAAGACCGAGAGTAATGGTGAATAAAGTCTCGAATGTGTGACATGGCGTCAATGCAACGCCATGGTTAAAGCCTGGTTGCAGAACGTTATTGATGTAAAACTTCACCCGAGCATTGTTTTCACAGGTACTGTACCAGAAATATGAAAAGAATTGAAGGATCGTTTCGTAACCGGGAACGCACCGCGTGTGCATCAATTGAAGAGTGAACTTAGCGACTGTAAACAAACAAAGGATCAATCAGTCGTTGAGTATTACACCCAACTCAAAGCTTTATGGGATGAATTAGCTACATACAGTCGTATTCCCCAGTGCACATGCGGAGCCGCTGCCGCTATACTCAAAGAGCGCGAGGAAGAGAAGGTCCACCAATTCCTCATGGGCCTCGACTCAAGTCTCTATGGTAATGTTCGTTCGAATTTATTAATGGAAGATGACATTACTTCGTTAAGCCGTGCATACTCCTTGATATTGCGTGAAGAAAGACATCGAGCTATCACAAAATCGAAGGTTAGTTATGGAGATAAGCGAAGCAGCCATGGCAGCAAGAACTCCGAGTAATGGCAACCGTGCCAATGGACATGTCGTAAACAGGGACAAAACTGAAGAAGAGCCGACTCCACCACACTGTAATTATTGCAATAAGGATGGGCATATTGAAGAAAATTGTTTCGAGAAGCATGGTTACCCTACTCGTGGAAGAGGTCGTGGAAGACGCGGAGGCAGAGGCCGCGGAGGTCGTGGCAAAGGAAACGATTATCAAGTCGCTAATTCCACCTCGCACGCAGAACAAGGAGAATCAAGCAAACAAACGGTTCAGAATTTCACAAGTGACGAGTTAGTAGCCTTACGAAGTCTCTTGAGCACTAAAGGTGACAATAGTCAGAAATTGAAAGGTACGATTAATACTCATGTTGTAGAATGGTTACTCGATAGCGGTGCTTCTCACCATATGACGGAAAAAAGGGAAGTACTCGATAATATATGGGTAGGCGGTCGATCAACTGTCGGGTTACTAAATGGATCACACATTGTTACTCAAGAACACGGCACTATTAATTTCGGAGCTAATTTTGTTTTAAAAGATGTTTTATACGTTTCGAGTCTCACTTGTGATTTAATATTCGTTCAACAATTGATAGAAGAAAATAATTGTATTGTGACTTTCTTTCCTGACTATTGTGTTATACAGGACCCGTCTACGAGGACTCAGATTGGACGGGGTGAGCATAAAGATGGGGTTTATGTCATGAAGATTGGCCGAGAGGAAGTTGCGTCTAAGGTCACGACTAGCAGCAAAGTCCGTCTCTGGCATAGACGACTTGGCCATCCCTCAAGTAGTGTCTTACCTTCTTTTTCTCATTTAGTCGGTTATGATTTAATTTGGAACACTCGTGATATTTGTGATTCTTGTTGTCGTGCTAAACAAACAAGATCCATTTTTAAGATTAATAATAAAATTAGCAGTGATTTGTTTGGTTTAATTCATTGCGACATCTGGGGACCGTATAAAACGAGTAGTCTATCTGGTGCTCATTATTTCCTCACTATTGTTGACGATCGTAGTAGGGAAGTATGGGTACATATCATGAGAGACAAAGGGAAAGTAGACCAATTAATGAATTTTTTTTTCAATATGACTAAAACACAATTTGGGAAGCAAGTTAAAATTGTGCAAAGTAACAATGGCACCGAGTTTCTTTCGAGATCATTAAAGGAATATTATAATGAGAATGTTATGCTTTTTCAGACTAGCCAAGTCGACACCCCACAACAAAATGGTGGGGTGGAAAGGAAACATCGACACATTCTAGAAAAGGCAAGAGCTCTTCTTTTCCAAGCCAACCTACCCAAATATTTTTGGGGCGAGTGTGTCATGACTGCTGCATTTTTTATTAACCGAACTCCCACTAAATTACTAAATAATCGAACCCCATATGAAGTCTTGTATAGAGAGAAGCCCGTGTTAGATAATGTACGTGTTTTCGGTTGTCTTACTTATGTTCACAATAAAGATAAACCGAAAGATAAGTTCAATGAGCGGGGCAAGCGTTGTATTTTCGTTGGTTATCCACATAGTAAAAAGGGGTGAAAATTGTATGATTTAAAGAAACATGTCGTTTTTGAGTCACGGAACGTGTCTTTCTACGAGCACGTTTTTCCATTTTATGAAAGCAATTCCGCTGTGCAAGACGATAATAATGTGACTCAGGCGCCTGAAAGTAACGACATGGGTATTATTAATACACACTTAGACACCCCCTCAACTATTGATAATTCAACGATAATACATGTTGAAGATGATGATGAAAGTGAGACTCATGGGGAAAGGGGGAGTACGGAGGACGAGACGACTGAACAAGAGCAGCAGCATGACAATATTGAAAATCAAGAGGTTGTCCAAGAGGAACAGAGGCCGAGTGGTAGAGGTGCTCGAGAAAAGTTTGACCCTTATTGGAAAAAAGACTATTTATGCAAATCGACAAGAATTGTTAAACCCATCGAACATTCTCACTCGTCTCAATCGAATTCCTCAAAGACAGGTATGTGTTACCCAATAGCTAATTATGTCACATAAAATTGTTTTTCATCTACACACAGGCATTTCCTAGCAACCATTGATGCTATAAAAGAGCCTCGTACTTATGCGGAAGCAGCAAAGAGCCACGAATGAATGATTGCTATGTCCAAAGAAATCGAAGCACTTGAGTCGAATAGGACTTGGAGAATCGTGACATTACCTCCAGGCAAGCGGCCTATTGGTTGCAAGTGGATTTATAAAGTAAAGTTTAAAGATGATGGAACAATTGAAAGATACAAAGCAAGGCTAGTAGCGCAAGGTTTTACTCAAGTCGAAGGCATTGACTATCACGAAACCTTCGCTCCAAAAGCAAAGATGGCAAGTGTACGGTGTCTATTAGCAGTCGATGTAATTAAAGGATGGACGATAGCACAATTAGATATAAATAATGCTTTTCTTCACGGAGAACTCGATGAAGACGTTTACATGCGATTGCCACCGGGATTTCAAGCAAAAGTCGTGAATCACGTGTGCAAGTTCCAAAAATCGTTGTATGGTTTGAAGCAAGCTTCCCTAAATTGGTTCGCAAAACTAACCAACTACATGAAGAGGTATGGATTTGAGCAATCTTTATCGGACTATTCGTTATTTACTTATCATAAGGACAAAATTTTCCTTGGTGTTTTGGTGTATGTTGATGACATGATTGTCGTCAGCAATAATGATGAAGCTTCCACACGGTTTAAAGCCTTTCTTGGTAAAAGTTTTGGGATTAAAGACTTTGGCCGACTCAAATACTTTCTTGGGAATGAAGTGGCCACAGGGCCGAAGGGTTTGTTTCTGTGTCAACGAAAGTATGCTCTTGAGATCGTCAAAGATGCGAAAATGGAGGGATGTAAACCAGTTTCTAATCCTCTCCAGACGAATCATCGTTTAGCACTTGCAAACGGACCTGCACTTACAGACCCGATGCCGTATAGAAGGCTAGTTGGCCGACTAATTTATTTGACGATTACACGCCCTGACCTCGTCTATGTAGTACATGTATTATCCCAGCATGTTCACGAACCACGAAAGGAGCATATGGAAGCTGCATTACGGGTGGTGCGTTTTATTAAAGACAGTGCAGAGCACGACATTACACTACACTGTCACTCTCAGCCACATTTGCGAGGGTACTCTAATGCCGATTGGGGCAGTGATCCTTGGATGCGGCGGTCAGTGACGGGTTACTTTGTTGCCTTGGGTGATTCGCCAGTATCATGAAAAGCTAAAAGGCAAGCTATTGTTTCTAAGTCATCCGCAGAATCCGAATATCGGGCTATGGTAGCCGCTACAAGTGAGCTCATTTGGCTCAAAGCTTTTCTCGCTTCTTTAAAAATTGAGCATACCGAGCCTATGAAGTTGTATTGTGATAACCAAGCGGCTATGCACATTGCTAACAATCCCGTATTTCATGACTGTACGAAGCACATAGAAATTGATTGCCATTTCATTCATCACCATTTGGTCAATAAGACTATTTCGGCTTCATATGTGAGAAGTAAAGACCAAATTGCAGATATGTTTACTAAGGCATTGGGTGGTGAGTTGTTTGCTCGTCTACGTTTCAAGTTGGGCATCGGCATTCCCGCAACTCCAACTTGAGGGGGAGTATAGGAAAATATGATTATATCATTAGATATTGTATTTAATAGATTATGGTAATGTATATTCTAGTTACCTAAATTGTAGGATTTTGTTATACGAAATCTAGGGTTATGAGTGTATATAACCTATCATTGTATCGACTCATCATTCATTCAATATACTGACAAATATTCTTCTCCAAAATCCCTTTGGTGTCTCGTTCTATAAAAATCTACAAACTATAATCAAAGAAACACTACGACTACATCCTCCAATCGTATTCTAATCGCAAATTCTCATTTAAAATGCGCATATTCGTCTTAACTTTAAGGTCAAGTATCATTTATAAGACAAAAACCGAAAGCATTGACATTAACAAAAAATTCGTCCCATTTATACAAATAGGGTGTTATTTAACCTGTTTGATAACGAGAGGATAATATGTCGGAGAGTGATATAGACATTTGTTACGAACACGATTTAATGAGCTGGTCTCCCTCTTGATGGACATTTTGGTCTGAAATAATAAGACTGGATTTTGAGCATATTTTACAGTCCAATGTGACCACTTTTGGAAAATAAGTTACCATAAGCTACATTTGATCATAAAATAGTTACAAAAGTCAAAACCTAGTCTTATTTATTTCAGACGGAATTAGGAGTCTCAAACATGAATTTGTGCAAAGATTTTTATATTGGACAAATAATTTTCCGTAAAACAAGTTTATAATGATCTTTCCTAAAAAAAAAGGTTTATAAACTTTCTTAAAACAAGGTCTTAGATTCAGATTAGTAGTAGTATGGGTATTAGTATATAAACAAGGTTTCATTGTGTAATTATAAGAAAAATTCTAAGGTCCACCGGATGTACAAGAATATAATACATCATATATTTCATATTTTACAGAAGCCAAATATTAATTGGAAGAGAGTGAACACAAGATAAGATGATTAAGGTAATACTTGATCGTAAACCCGAAGCGAGAGACAATGAGATCGAGCTTTGTACCCTCATTAAAAATATGTCTATGTTATGTGCTAAACCAAACGATGACGACAAGGCATCATCTCCAGTCGTCGAACAAATCGTTTCTGATCGTGACGCAAACTTAAAAGCTTAATTTCTCGAAAGAAGCTCCACCTAGTCCTAGACCTTGATCACACCCTTTTACACGCGGTTGAAACTCGAGACCTCACATCCATCGATCAAGAATACCTCATATCTAATGGTGACGCCTTCTTGAAAGAAGGAAAACTGTTCAAGTTTAATTATTATTGCACAAATTATGCAATCCTTGATTTGGGGTTTTCTATTATTCACAATTATAGGCCAAATACAAGTCTAGACACAATAAATAAAATTCTAGGAAAATGCTAGGCTACACAATGTACACAGTACAAAGATGACGACACTACATAGTACAATGTAATGGGAATTAAGCAACAATGATAATGAAGAATTCACATTCTATTAGCATCTACGAGTATTAATTATAACTACTCGTACTTAATTAAACCAAGACCTAATGTCGGCGCCTTCTTGAAAGAAGTGAGCAGTATGTTTGATTTATCAATCTTTACGTTGGGGAAGAAATATTATGCAAATGAAATAGTCAGAATTCTCGACCCCAAAGGTTTATATATATCGCCCTCAAACGTGTTTGCTGTCGAGGATTATACGAGGCCTATGATAAAAGGGCTTGATGTCGTGAATCAACACGAGCGGGTCACTTTGGTAATTGATGACACAAAGCGGGTTTGGGTTGATCATCTGAAGAATGTGATCCAAATAAAACCGTACGCGTTCTTTGAGTTGAAGAGAATTAATAAATTGGAAAAGTGGTTGCAATTGGGAGGAGACGAAAGTGAGAAATATGGCGAGCTTGCAAGAGTATTAAGCGAGTTGAAGAAGATTTATATTGCTTTCTTTGATATGAAAGTGAGCCAAGTTGATTACGAGAGTCGTGATGTTAGGGACGTAGTCAAAGATGTAAGGAAGAACTCGATGTTGTTGAAGTAATTAGTTTTCATTGGAAACTAAAAATAGACAAAGCATAATAATGATGGTTGTAATTTAATTTAAAAGCATAATAATGATGATTGTAATTAGTCGTGATTTATATTGCTTTCTTTGATGGACGTAGTCAAAGATGTAAGGAAGAACTCGAGGTTGTTGAACTCGAGGTTGTTGAACTGCGGTTACTAGTGGCGGATCAGAAACTATATTTTCCAATGTCCCATTTGTATGTGTTATGCATTGCAATAATTTTTTTCTTTAAGCTAGGTGATTTTGTTTACAAATATGATACTTGTCATTTGGAAAGATTATATAAAATGGAAAATGAAAATAAATTTGAACAAAAGGGAAAAATTTCATGTAGAATTAAGGGATAGAAAGTCGCACGGGAAGGATTTTCTTAATCAAATTGTAAAATATCGTTGTTAAAATCAAATATAAATCAATTTTATCGGTTGTCTTGTCTTAGACCGCTTTAATTTAAGATCTCTCACAACCTCTTTTTTATTTTCACCTTTATATTTTAATTGGATGTGAGAGTTGTCTTAAGTTAATACGGTTTTAAACAAAAAATTGTACTCGTAATAGAGTAACGAACTATATTAAAAAATATACAAAATGAGGTAACAAATATAAAATATAATATAAATATATAATAAAATAAAATAGGTTTTAATATTATCTAAAAAACTATCGATTAACAAATATTACCAGTTTTCACTTGAGACCGTTATGTCCATCTTAAATTTAAAACGAGTTAAATATACATATATGGGAGGAATAAGATAAAAGTATAATGCATTGGGAGAAAAAGAGATTTGTCATATATGTCAATGTAAAAATTGGGAACTCTACTGTTGCATAATATAGTTATAAATTGGGGAGGGACCGAGGGTAGATGAAAAAATAGTAAAAACTAAAGTGGACGAATAAAAAAAGAAAGATAAAATATGAGGAACCTCATTTATGATGGATGCTCTAAATAACTGAAAGATCCAAAACAAGAAAATGTAAATAAATGACAATAGTATAGCCTATATAGGAACTACAAAGTACTTAACAAAATATTGACAAGAGACACTCTCATTATAGCTCTATAAAAGTGCAAGCTGCTACTCTGGTGTAATACATAGATACAATATTTATTTATTCAATTTTATTACTCTTTACTTTAGGATGACTGTCATTAAATTTTTGTGGTGTCCAACAATTAAATTCAGAGTGTCCTTTCAGATAAAAGTAAAATACTATAGCAGAAATCTTTGGGGTTTGGGGGTGTCCTAGGACCCCACTCTCCGTAAGGTGCATCCGGTGTGTTACGTACTTGGAAGTTTGTTAAAAGGTTGTTAATTTCTTCTTTGTAACCAATCAATAAGGAAGAACTCGAGGTTGTACAAGTCATGGAGAATGACTTAGAGCCGTCTCTTCTAGAAGACTGATATGAGTTATTGTTCCTAATTTGAACGAACTTGGAGAATGAAGTTTCCACTTTGTTCGACTCTGGAGGCCTCAGATTGCTTGCTATGCATTTGCCTACGTTACCCGATGGCTCTCACGTGTTGAAGCTTTCCCCGAGACTCGTCCCGCTTGTCATTAGTAAAATCCCCATGGATATCATCGTTAACAGTCATTTGACTGATTTCTACTATGGTGCCATTTATAGCTAGGTGTGACGATCCGCACACTTCGAACCCTTAGATTTATTCATGCTTATGTAATTTCATTTCCCTTGTATATTTTTAGTAAATACTTTCCTCGTTTAGCATAATTAGTATAGCTTTTCTTTCCATAAATAAGTATATCGCTATTCTACACTTTCAATATTTCCTGCTACCAGGATGTAAATATCAAATTTCCCTCTTTAGGGAGTACTAGTGAATGAAAATCGGCTTCCTACCTTGTGCCTTCGTATTGCTTGTTGTTGCTTTGTTGTGAACGACTCTTTGCCTTCACTTTTCTAACAAGCCGTGTTTGTGGAATCGACACTAAGATCCCGACTCATACACCCGAGACCGATTACGAACGCCTAGTGCTTGACAAACACTAATGCTTGATGCTCGCGTTGCAATCTTGTCGAGTGTTGCCGAGACCCGAGTATCGTGCGAGTGAGTGATCTTTCACTAGTACGAAGAGCCTTGTCGCTTGCATCTTGCCTTGAGCCGGGCAAGGGTGCGCGCCACGATCCGGCAAAAGTACCGGACCGTGACATTGGGTATCAGAGCCCGGTTTTCGAACGGGTTTCTGCACGCCGCATTTGTTTATCGAGATCGAGAAAATGGGCGAAACAATTGAGGATCGAGTGGATGCCTTAGAGGAATCAATCGACGTCAAGCTTCCCAAACTCGAGGGCGTCGTTATGCGGACTGCCGCGAGCCTCGAGGAGTTGCAGAAGACGGTTTGTGAACTCGAGACGAAGGTGGACGGGATGAACACCCGCATCCAAGCGATCAGTGATGCGATCCCCGATGATCGGGAGGAAGAGATCAATCATCTCCACCGAAAGGTCGAGTTGTTAGAGAACACTTGCGCCACGCTCGTGAAAGCGGTGGCCAATGACAGGAAATCTGTGGGGAAATATAAGGTGAAGGCACCTCCACCTCGTACCTACAATGGGGCGAGGGATTCGAAAGCGGTCGATAACTTTATCTTCGATATGGAGCAATACTTCCGAGTAAGTGGGCTCGACGAAGACGCGGAAGTTGTCACGAAAAGCATGTATCTATTCAACGATGCCAAGATGTGGTGGAGGGCTAGGTACAAGAAAATCGATGCAGGTACGGTTATGGTGACATCGTGGGCCGACTTCAAGAGGATCTTGAAGGATCACTTCTACCCCAAGAACACGGAGTTTGTTGCTCGGAAGAAGTTGAAGGAAATCAAGCACACCAAATCAATCCGAGAATATGTGAGGGAATCCTCAGCGTGCATGCTCGAGATTACCGAAAAGTCCGAGACGGACATGACATTCGAATTCATTGACGGGTTGAAGAGGTGGGCACAACAGGAGGTCATGAGGCAGAATCCCAAAACTCTGTCTTCAGCCATATCGGTCGCGGAGCGCCTACTCGACTTTCACGGAGAGCGAGAGGCACCAAGAGTTGTGGCACCAACGGGGAATACTGGTGCGTCACAGAGTGGGTACAATGGCAAAGGCCACAAAATAGCGCCATTTCAGTTGGGAACAGTCGGTTCCGCTTGCAAGGAAGTCAAGCCCAATCGGCGAGCACTACGAACTCGCCCTCAAGCTCGTCTTCAAAGAGAGGGAAACTCAACTACTTCCACAACGAAGAAACCATTCGCATGTTTTATGTGCAAGGGTCCTCACAAGATGGCCGATTATCCGAAAAAAGCGGAGTTCAATGCCATGTTCAAGAAGATGCTGAAAGGGGCTCAAGAACGTCTTGATGGGGCATTGGCCGACTATCACCAAGAGTATGACGAAGACTCGAGTGATAGTGAAGACCAACCACGGATGGGCGCACTTCA